>NW_027223752.1:157963108-163003108 GCF_028538775.1 Myotis yumanensis | reverse complement strand
TTCATCAATGAAGCTTCTTATATGAGCATTTTAGGAATGACACCAGGGTTTGGAGATAAAACATTCGTTGTTCACACCTGAAAAATGGTGACCAGCAGGAAGGTAGGGAGGGAGAGAGTGTGAGAGTGCAAGGAAGTGATAGAGGAGTGTGTGGACGTGTGTGGTGTGTGTGTATGAGCTAGGGACAGTTAGATTCTGCAGGTCTTCTAAGGGGCTGCTAAACCGGGCAGTCTTAGGCTGGGGAGTCCCGCTCCCTGCGCGGACACTCCTGGGCGGCCAGCACAGGTGCAGCGACCACGCCATCTCGGGAAACAGAGCTGCTTGAGACTAGGATCCTGGCCTCAGCACCACCCAGTCTGATCTCAGACGCATACCAGGACCCTGCAGCCACTGGGGACAGAGACCTGCGACCACAGCCACAGACCTGCGGACACCAAAAGTTCAGAAATCCCTGCGGCAGATCCTTGAGTAACAGAGCCCATCCCCCCTTCCTGCAGGCTCGCAGGCAGCTCCAGAGTAACTGATAGACCCACCCCTTGCCGGGGCCTCAGCGCTGCAGGAACTTTGGCCTGGAAGTGCGCGAGCACTTTGGAACTGATCCTACGCGCACTTCGGCTTCTGAGCTCTGGGCTGGGAGCAATCGTGAACGGGAATTTGTCCATGTACCACAGGCCCAGGGGCCCCGTTTCTCGGGACAGGAGGCAGCACCAAGCACCAGTGACTTGACTGTGTTTCTTATCACCTGCCCCTGAGATCCTGATTCCCTGTGCATTCATACTGAGGGCCAGTGAACCCAATTCCTGGTGCAAGGGCACACAGGGACCCTGATTCTCAAGGCGAGGTCACGCAAAGCAACAGAGGCTCTGATACTGGACTCTTGAGGAACTCTGACTCCTGGCGCATGCTAGGGGACTCTGGTTTCCAACACACTCCAGGGGGGTCTCTATTTCAACACGGTGCAGGCAGGGTCCCTAATTCTAAGGGCACGTACAAGGCCACATTGAGCACTGGCAACACTGACTCAGAGCGAGCCTGGTTCCCATCAACCAACAACAACCACACATCTTAGTGTCAGAGCTCTTCAGTGACACTAGGGTGGTGGGAGGCTCCCACTGCACACGGCCCAGGCCCATGCAACTCGACCTTTGAACCATCAGGAGATAATCAGAATGAAGAGACAACACAACACCCAGAGGAAAGACAATGAGGAATCACCAAGAAAGGAAATTAATGAAGTTGAAGCGTGCAACATGACAGAAAAAGAATTCAGAATAATGGTTGTACAGTTCATTCACCGGATGGATGAGAAAATCAACAACCTATGCAAGAATCAGGAAGAAATGAAAAGTGATATAGCTACAATCAAAAACACCATGGAAAGTTTCAGCAGCAGACTAGAAGAAGCAGAGGACCGAATTAGTGAGTTAGAAGATAAGGCAGAGAAACAAGCTCAATCTGAACAGCAACTCGAGAAAAAAATTAAAAAATAGGAAGAGAGCCTAAGGGAGCTTCGGGACAACATGAAACGAAGTAACATACACATAATAGGGCTGCAAGAAGGACAGAAAGAGCAGCAAGAATTAGAAAATCTATTTGAAGAAATAATGACAGAAAACTTCCCTGCGGTGGGGAAGAAAAAAGTTACACAAGTACAGAGAGTCCAATGCAAGATGAACCCCAAAAGACCCACACCAAGACACGTCATAATAACGATGGCAAATGTACAAGACAAAGAGAGAATCTTAAAGGCTGCAAGAGAGAAACAGAGAGTTACCTACAAAGGATCCCCCATCAGATTATCAAACGATTTCTCAACAGAAACACATCAGGCCAGAAAAGAATGGACAGAAATTTACAAGTGATGCAAAGCAAAGGACTGAATCCAAGAATACTCTATCCAGCAAGGCTATCATTCAAAATTGAAGGGGAAATAAGAAGCTTCACAGACAAAAAAAGGCTAAGGGAGTTCATCACCACCAAGCCAGCCATGCAAGAAATGCTAAAGGGACTGGTGTAAAAAGAAGAAATAAAAAGCCCAGAAAGAAAACAGCCACAAAAAAATAGAAATGGCTACAAACAAGTACCTTTCAATAATAACTTTAAACGTAAATGGACTAAATGCTCCAACCAAAAGACATCGTGTGGCTGAATGGATAAAAAAACATGACCCATACATTTGCTGTCTACAAGAGACCCACCTGATTAGAAGGGACTCACACAGACTGAAAGTGAAGGGATGGAAAAATATCTTTCAGGCAAATGGAAAGAAAAAGAAAGCTGGGGTAGCAATAATTATATTGGACAAAATAAACCTCAAAGTGAAGGCCATAACAAGAAATAAGGAAGGCCACTTCATAATACTAAAGGGATCAATACAACAAGAAGATATAACCCTGGTAAACATTTATGCACCCAATGCAGGAGCACCCAAATACGTAAAAAAAACTCCTGGAAGATATCAAAGGAGAGATCAACAACAATACAATCATAGTAGGGGACTTTAATACACCACTGACATCACTGGATAAATCCTCAAGACAATCAGCAAAGAAACAGCAATCCTAAATGACTCACTAGATCAGATGGGCTTAATTGACATCTTCAGAACACTTCACCCCAAAGCCTCGGAATATACATTCTACTCAAGTGCTCATGGGACAGATTCAAAAATAGACCACATATTGGGTCACAAGCAAAGTCTCCCCAAATTCAAGAAGATTGAAATCATAAAAAGCATCTTCTCAGACCACGATGGCATAATATTAGAAATAAACTACAATAAAAACAACCCAAAATACTCAAACACTTGGAAGCTGAATAGCATGTTATTAAATATTGATTGGGTTGCCAATGAGATCAAAGAAGAAATTAAAAACATCCTGGAAACTAATGACAATGAAAACACAACAATCCAAAACCTATGGGACACAATGAAAGCAGTCCTGAGAGGGAAGTTTATAGCTCTACAGGCCTATCTCAAAAAACAAGAAAAAAATGGTAGTAAATCATCTTACTCTACAACTCAAAGGATTAGAAAGAGAGCAACAAGAAAACCCCAGAGTGAGCAGAAGGAAGGAGATAATAAAGATTAGAGCAGAAATAAATGACATAGAGACCAAAAAAAAATACAGAAAATCAACGAAACCAAGAGCTGGTTCTTTGAAAGGATAAACAAGATTGACAAACCTCTAGCCAGGCTCACCAAGAAGCAAAGAGAGAGGACCCAAATAAACAAAATCAGAAATGATAGAGGGAAATAACAACCAACCCCAAAGAAATACAAATGATTGTTAAAAAATACTATGGACAGCTCTACTCCAACAAACTAGACAACCTGGAGGAAATGGAAAAATTCCTAAAAAAATACAACATTCCAGCACTCAATCAGGAAGAATCTAAAAATCTCAATAGGCCAATAACTATGGAAGAAATTGAAGCAGTCATCAAAAAGCTTCCAGCAAACAAAAGCCCAGGACCAGATGGCTTCTCAGGGGAGTTTTACCAAACTTTCAAGGAAGAACTAAAACCTACCCTCCTTAGACTACTACAAAAAATTCAAGAGGAAGGAACACCTCCAAGCTCATTCTATGAAGCCAGCATCACCCTAATACCAAAAGCAGGTAAAGACAACACAATGAAAGAGAATTACAGGCCAATATCCCTCATGAACATAGATGCCAAAATCCTCAACAAAATCTTAGCAAATCAGATCCAGCAGTACATCAGAAAGATCATACACCATGACCAAGTGGAATTTATCCCGGGGATGCAGGACGGTACAATATCCGCAAATCAATAAACGTGATACATCTCATAAACAAAATGAAAGAAAAAAACCACATAGTCATATCAATTGATGCAGAAAAAGCATTTGACAAAATCCAACACCCGTTTTTGATAAAAACTCTCAGCAAGGTGGGAGTAGAAGGATCATACCTCAACATAATAAAAGCCATATATGGCAGGCCCACAGCCAACATCATACTCAATGCACAAAAGCTAACACCATTTCCCCTAAGAACAGGAACAAGACAGGGATGCCCACTGTCATCATTCTTGTTCAACATAGTACTGGAAGTATTAGCCATTGCAATTAGGCAAGAAGAAGAAATAAAAGGCATCCAAATTGGAAAAGAGGAAGTAAAACTGTCCTTATTTGCAGACAACATGATATTATACATACAAAACCCTAAAGACTCCATCAAAAAGCTACTAGACTTAATACATGAATTTGGCAATGTAGCAGGATATAAAATTAACCCCAAGAAATCTGAGGCATTTCTATACACCAATAGTGAACTGTCAGAAAGAGGGATTAGAAAAACAATCCCATTTACCATCGCACCAAAAAAATTAAGCTACCTAGGAATAAACTTAACTAAAGAGGTAAAAGACCTCTACTCAGAAAACTACAGGACATTGAAAAAAGAGATAGAGGAAGACATAAACAGATGGAGAACATACCGTGTTCATGGATTGGTAGAATCAACATCATTAAAATGTCCATACTACCCAAAGCAATCTATAAATTCAACACACTTCCCATTAAAATACCAACGACATACTTCACAGATCTAGAATGAACTCTCCAAATATTCATCTGGGATAAAAAAAAAAGACCCCAAATAGCTGCAGCAATCCTGAGAAAGAACAAAGTAGGTGGGATCTCAATACCAGATATCAAGCTGTATTACAAAGCCACTG
Source organism: Myotis yumanensis (assembly GCF_028538775.1). NCBI lineage: Eukaryota > Metazoa > Chordata > Mammalia > Chiroptera > Vespertilionidae > Myotis > Myotis yumanensis. The sequence continues at coordinate 162,998,404 of NW_027223752.1, read as the reverse complement.
TTCTCAAAACTGCCTGGTACTGGCACAAGAAGAGATATATAGATCAATGGAATAGAATAGAGAGCCCAGAAATCGGCCCGAACCAATATGCTCAATTAATATTTGACAAAGGAGGAAAGAACATTCAATGGAGCCAAGATAGTCTCTTCAATAAATGGTGTTGGGAAAATTGGACAGATACATGCAAGAAAATGAAACTGGACCATCAACTTACACCATACACAAGAATAAACTCAAAATGGATAAAGGACTTAAATATACGATGGGAAACCATAAAAATTCTAGAAGAATCCAAAGGCAACAAAATCTCAGACATATGCCAAAACAATTTCTTCACTGATACAGCTCCTAGGGCACTTGAAACAAAAGAGAAAATGAACAAATGGGACTACATCAAAATAAAGAGCTTCTGCACAGCAAAAGAAAACATCAACAAAACAACAAGAAAACCCACTGTGTGAGAAAACATATTTGCCAATGTCATATCTGATAAGGGCCTAATCTCCAAAATTTATAGGGAACTCATACAACTTAACAAAAGGAAGATAAACAATCCAATCAAAAAAATGGACAAAGGACCTAAATAGACACCTTTCAAAAGAGGACATTCAGAAAGCCAAGAGACATATGAAAACAAGCTCAAAGTCACTAATCATCTGAGAGATGCAAATCAAAACAACAATGAGGTACCATCTCACACCTGTCAGACTGGCTATCATCAACAAATCAACAAACGACAAGTGCTGGAGAGGATGTGGAGAAAAAGGAACACTTGTGCACTGCTGATGGGAATGCAGACTGGTGCAGCCACTATGGAAGACAGTATGGAGTTTCCTCAAAAAGCTGGAAATGCAACTCCCATTTGACCCTGTGATCCCACTTCTAGGAATATATCCCAAGAAACCAGAAACACCAATCAGAAAGGATATGTGCATCCATATGTTCATAGCAGCACAATTCACCATAGCTAAGATCTGGAAACAGCCTAAGTGCCCATCAGTAGATGAATGGATTAGAAAACTGTGGTACATTTACACGATGGAATACTATGCTGCTGTAAAAAAGAAGGAACTCTTACCATTTGCAATGGCATAGATGGAACTGGAGACCATTATGCTAAGTGAAATAAGCCAGTCAATGAAGGAAAAATACCACATGATCTCACTCATTCATGGATAATAGAGACCATTATAAACTTTTGAACAATAATAGATACAGAGGCAGAACTGCCTCAAACAGATTGTCAAACTGCAGCGGGAAGGCCGGGGAGGGTTGCGGGGCAGGAGGGAGGGGGGTCAGAGATCAACTGAAGGACTTGTGTGCATGCATATAAGCATAACCAATGGACATAAGACAGTCGGGGGTAGGGGAGGCCAGGGGATTGTCAAGGGCGGGGAAAAAAAGGACACATATGTAATACCCTTTGTAATACTTTAAGCAATAAAAAAATTAAAATAAATAAAATAAAATAAAATAAAACAAAAACTAAAAATGGAACTCCCATTTGACCCTGTGATCCCACTTCTAGGAATAGATCCCAAGAAATCAGAAACACCAATCAGAAAGGATCTATGCACCCATATGTTCATAGCAGCACAATTCACCATAGCTAAGATCTGGAAACAGCCTAAGTGCCCATCAGTAGGTGCATGGATTAGAAAACTGTGGTACATTTACACGATGGAATACTATGCTGCTGTAAAAAAGAAGGAACTCTTACCATTTGCAATGGCATAGATGGAACTGGAGACCATTATGCTAAGTGAAATAAGCCAGTCAATGAAGGAAAAATACCACATGATCTCACACATTCATGGATAATAGAGACCATTATAAACTTTTGAACAATAATAGATACAGAGGCAGAACTGCCTCAAACAGATTGTCAAACTGCAGTGGGAAGGCCGGGGAGGGTTGCGGGGCAGGAGGGAGGGGGGTCAGAGATCAACTGAAGGACTTGTATGCATGCATATAAGCATAACCAGTGGACATAAGACAGTCGGGGGTAGGGGAGGCCAGGGGATTGTCAAGGGCGGGGAAAAAAAGGACACATATGTAATACCCTTTGTAATACTTTAAGCAATAAAAAAATTAAAATAAATAAAATAAAATAAAACAAAAACTAAAAATGGAACTCCCATTTGACCCTGTGATCCCACTTCTAGGAATAGATCCCAAGAAATCAGAAACACCAATCAGAAAGGATCTATGCACCCATATGTTCATAGCAGCACAATTCACCATAGCTAAGATCTGGAAACAGCTTAAGTGCCCATCAGTAGATGAATGGATTAGAAAACTGTGGTACATCTACACAATTGAATATTATGCTGCTGTAAAAAAGAAGGAACTCTTACCATTTGCAATGGCATGGATGGAACTGGAGAGCATTATGCTAAGTGAAATAAGCCAGTCAATGAAGGAAAAATACCACATGATCTCACACATTCATGGATAATAGAGACCATTATAAACCTTTGAACAATAATAGATACAGAGGCAGAACTGCCTCAAATAGATTGTCAAACTGCAGGGGGAAGGCCGGGGAGGGTGGGGGGCCGAAGAGGGGAGGGGGTAAGAGATCAACCGAAGGACTTGTATGCATGCATATAAGCATAACCAATGGACATAAGACACTGGGGGGTAGCGGAGGCCGGGGGATTGTCAAGGGCAGGGGAAAAAAAGGACACATATGTAATACCCTTTGTAATACTCTAAGCAATAAAAAATTAAAAAAAAAAAAACCTATTTGAAGAAATAATGACAGAAAACTTCCCCTACCTGGTGAAAGAAATAGACTTACAAGTCCAGGAAGTGCAGAGAACCCCAAACAAAAAGAATCCAAAGAGGACCACACCAAGACACATCATAATTAAAATGCCAAGAGCAAAAGACAAAGAGAGAATCTTAAAAGCAGCAAGAGAAAAACAGTCAGTTACCTACAAGGGAGTACCCATACGACTGTCAGCTGATTTCTCAACAGAAACTTTGCGTCCGCCCTGTGGACGCTTGTCATGCCAGCCTGATGTGCTGCTGCCTTCCTTGTGATTAGATATGTCACTCAGCGGAGCGTGGCTGTACCTGCTGAGGCTAGAAGGGAGTGGCAATAAATATTCAAAGTGATGAATAGCAAGAACCTACAACCAAGATTACTTTATCCAGCAAAGCTATCATTCAGAATTGAAGGTCAGATAAAGAGCTTCACAGATAAGAAAAAGCTAAAGGAGTTCATCACCACCAAACCAGTATTATGTGAAATGCTGAAAGGTATCCTTTAAGAAGAGGAAGAAAAAGAAAAAGGTAAAGATACAAATTATGAACAACAAACATGCATCTATCAACAAGTGAATCTAAAAATCAAGTGAATAAAAAATCTGATGAACAGAATAAACTGGTGATTATAATAGAATCAGGGGCATAGAAAGGGAGTGAGCTGACTATTCTTGGAGGGGGAAGGGGTGTGGGGGGTGTGGGAAGAGACTGGATAAAAATCATGCACCTATGGATGAGGACAATGGGTGGGGAGTGAGGGAGGAGGGTGGGGGGGGACTGGGTGGAGGGGAGTTATCGGGGGAAAAAAGAGGAACAACTGTAATAATCTGAACAATAAATATTTAATTTAAAAATAATACAAGCCTAAGTGACTGGTTGCTATGACACTCACTGACCACCAGGGGACAGATGCTCAACACACAGGATTGGCCTCTCTCCTGCCTGGATTGTGCCTGTGGGGATTGGCTACGGATCCCACTAGTGCATGAATCCGTGCATTGGGCCTCTAGTATAGTTAATAATATTGTAATAGCTATGCATGGTGTCAGATGCTTGATAGACTTATTGGGGTGATCATTTCATAGGTTAGATAAATGTCTATTATGCTGTACATTGAAATTAATGAAACATTGTATGTCAACTGTAATTGAAAAAAAAAAACAAAAAACAAAAAAAGAAATCCAGTGTTCTGGCCCCATCTGCAGGGAATATGAAGAGGCTGCTTTCAGCAATGCAATTTAGGACACTGGGCCAGGAGCAGCTGGGTTGTCTGATGATACTGCTGGTTCTCAGAACCTTTTTAACCTTTTGTTGAGATCGCAGCTGGAAGGGCTTCCCTCTGTAGACTGTGTCCTGGCTTCCCTGTCTGCTGGTTGCCAGCTGGATTTGGGAATTGGGAGGCAATGAGGGGAGGATTAGAAATGGAGGGAGGTGTCTGGGTATATTTCCCTCCTTTTTTGAGGAAGGCAACAGCAGCTTCTCTCTTGTCAGTACTTCTAACTCTCACCCAGAGGGCCCACCATGCCTGCAGCCCCTGCCAGGGATGCCCCCACATGCTCTGGGCTGAAATTGTCCTGTGGCTTCCTTTGTCTCAGCTACATGAGCAGCAAGCAGTGGCTGCCTGTTTCTGCGAACCTCTGGTGGCTCTATCGTTCCCTGGTTGGCTTCCCAGATGCTCCCACAATTTGAATACCAGTTCCCCACATTGCATTTCCCCCCATTTACTAGTAAATAGTCAGCATGGTTTCTTTCTTCCTGACTGGCTCATGGCTGGAGCTGTGCCCTCAAAGTGTCTCCTGCAATCGTGAAATCTCCCTAGGGCTGTTATCTCGCACGTGTTCATATTCCCTCCCTGTGGACGCTGGTCATGCCAGCCTGCTGTGCTGCTGCCTTCCTTGTGATTAGATATGTCACTCAGCGGAGCGTGGCTGTACCTGCTGAAAACTGTCACTGCTGTAATCAGTAGGGCCTTGAGGGGAGGGATGAAAATTGCTGTCAGTCTGTTCCCCTGTGAGATGGGCCTGTCAGTTCCCCAGAGCTGAGCTCAGTGTAGGATGCAACTTTTAAGAAGAATTTAGAAACAGTTTGGAGTTCACAGAATCTCAGGACAGAGAATAACAAAACTAGCCAGTGTAACTATGCTCAGAGGTCAACCACATTCATTCCACAAATATTTATCGAGCACCACCTATGTGCTGGGAGCCTCTCTGGGTGCAGCAGTTAGTACTGGATGATGCAATATGCTTAAAACATAAACGATTCGATAAGATCCTCTTTCCTCCTAGTTGTAGAACTTCCACTCAGCCAGCCTTCCTGTGGTTCTGGATGATGTCCCTTCCATCTTTTAGTTGTATTTTTGAAGTGGTTGTTCGAGGCAGCAAGCTCCAGCATTAACCTATGCCACCATCTTGGTTCTCCCCTTTTTATTGTTTCACAATGGATTCCCACCTGTACAGGCAGTATTCTGTCTGTGGGTGACATTGTATCCCCATGCAAGGTATATTCATATCTTTCTCATGACCCTGAGTCACTCTTTGCTTCAGAGAACTAATTGAACTTTGTCCTCTCTTTAGTTAAATCTCCTTTTAGAATAACTTGGACTGCATCCAAATCTTCTTAGCTTTTGTTTCAATAATTATTGTTCTTCCCTTTCAGCTAAATTCTTGAAAATAATCCTGTGTTTTCTCAGATGGTATTTGATACTGAAGGGCTGGTACACCTGTTTTTCCTGTGAGGTAACTGATTCAGCATGGGAAAGAAAAAATCTCTCATTCTATCATCCTAGCTGCTGGGCCCTGAGAGAAAACTCAGCAAGCATCTCTCTTGGTGCAGCTACAGGGTGGTGCTGACAAATGAGATTTGCTCTGGGAGGAAAAAAGTCTTACTTTGTCCTTTGAGGACTTGGGTACTGTGGTTAGTTATTATTCAGTCCTGGCTTTCACGGGAAATAGAAGAGGGAGTAAGTAAGGGGGAGAAAATGTGCACCAACATCCAGAAAAATTAGAAATTGTAGATTCTCAAAGGAGGAGGGGGGTTAGGAGTCTGTTATACAGATGAAGAAATATCGCAATGCCCTCACTTCATACTTAGCAAAGATCTGCACTAGCTACTTCTCTCAACCAGTGTTTCTCATCACATAACATGATCTTCATTCTCTATATTAATCAGTTCATTATCTTACTAATGGAATGCCATCTCCACAAAAGCAGAGATTACTTTGTGTGTGTTTTTCATAATGCCTATAACTGTGTCTTGCACATTATAGCTACTCAATTAAATATGTATTTTAATGAAGTACACTTTTCATATAATTCTTGAATATTCAGACGTCATTATAAAACCATCTACATGCCATTGTGAAAGTATCTCTAACACACTTGGGATGGGCTACCTGCCTTCTATCACATGGTCTCCTAGGAATCTTTATGTCCTATCTCCTTATGCTGAATTATAACTGCTTTTTAACCTGTCTCCCTGTATTAGTTTCAAGCTGCTAATCCTATCTAATAAAGAAGGAATATGCTAATTGACCCTCACACTGTCTCAAAGATGGTGGTGCCCACAGCCAATAAGGAGGGAATATGCTAATTGATTGCCCTGCCCTCAAAGATGGCAGCACCCACAGCCACTAGATGGCGGCACCCAGTCCTTTCTGCCTCCAGAGTGCCCCGATCCCCTCAGCCCCCCAGCTGCCCAGGGCCGCCCGAGGCTCAGGCTTGTGCTGCCAGCAGTGGCAGCAGCAGAGGTGTGATGGAGGCATTGCCTTCCTCTGATCACCAGGTCGCCTCCTGCCCCTGAGGGCTCCCAGACTGTGAGAGGGGCAGGTTGAGCTGAGGGACTCCCCTCCCCCTCCAGTGCATGAATTTTCATGCACTGGGCCTCTAGTTTTGTAATAATTTGTTATGTAGCATGGCATAGCTGAGCTGGATCCTCTACTGAGATTCCTCAATGGGCTGCAGCCAAGGTGTCAGCCGAAGCTGGGGTCACATCTGAAGACTCAGCTGGGGAAGGCTCTGCATCCAAGGTGGTGGTGGACAAAATTCAGTTCCTTGGGGGCTGTTAGCATGAAGGCCTCAGTTGCTTGCTGGCTGGTGTCCAAAAGCTACCCCCAAATCCTTGCTATGTAGGCCTTTCTAATGTGGCCCCGTATTTTATCCAAGTATGCAAGCTGAGAAACAATAGGGTTTAATAGTGAGGTAGACATCACAATCTCATATAATCTAGTAATGGAAATCATATCCCTTTACTTTATAATATTCTATTGGTTTGAATCAAGTACCACCCACACTCAAGGACAGAGTGTTACACCAAGGAATAAATACCAGGAGGCAGGGACTTGGGCTTTCTTGGTTGACCCACTGTTCCTCTAATGGACCCTAAGCTCCTTAAGAGCCTCCTCTCTCACTGGCAGCCTTTGAAAAATCTTAGAAAATAAGAGAGGTATGATCTTTTCAGTTGCAAAGGGAAGATGGATTATTCAAACCATACTGCCAGGCATGATATCAATCTCTAAAAATGTTTTAGGATGATGTTTACATGCAAGTTTTATGAGACCTTCACAGCAGAGAAGTAGGGAGCCTGAGAGGCTGGGAGGACTTTACTAAGGAAGAAATTGACACATAAGTTCCTGGGCTGCAGAATCAGGAAGGAAGGAAGGAACCATGTCTCTGCACTTCAACACGGCATTTAGTGCAAAATACAGGTCAATCATGCAAGGGGGAAGGATTAGGCTAATTGATAACCTGTTCAATGGCGGTCTCAAGGCTATTAACATCAATAGAGAGAATTTTCTTCTGACCTGACACAGAACGTAGCCCTAATTTTACAATGAAAATATAGAAGGTACACACATCAAATGTATAGTTGTGATAAATACTGAATACATAGAATAATAGAATCTGGTGGAATTCTGAATTTGACCAGCCAGAGGGATGGGTTGAAACAAGATACATTAGGATGTCGCATCCTGTGGTTGGCTGCAAAACACCAACTGCGCAAATACACACAGCATGGGGGAAGCTTGTCGGAATGGTAGCATTAAACACAGCAACACTAAGGATGCTCTCACTTAGGGGTTTTATCTAGCAGAAGTTTCCTATTAGTTGAGAGTGTAATTTCACTAAAAGAGTTTTCTGAATGGTATTAATTGATGCTATAACAATGTGAGGACACATGGGAAAGAGTGATTACCCTTCCAGGAGGTCATAAGCGTATGGACTAGAGCACATGCTTTTAGGATAAGTCAGGGTCATAGGGCTGATGAGAACAAAGGACTGCTTGAGTAGGCTGTTCCACGAGGAGGCAAAGCTGAAACAAAGGCCAATTTGTTTTCAAAATTTGTTTACAGAAATTTACCCTGGATGTCAGACAATTATTTTCTTGCCAAAAAGATTAAAAGAAAAAGACACAGAGAATCAGAAGGTGGAGTGAGGTTTTGTTATGGGGCAAAAGATAATGAAATTGGGGACTGGGGTTCCTAAGGAATTTTGTTATGTATGCTGGAGACCAGGCATTGAGCTCATTTCAAGAAATTCTGTATAAAGTCTTTGTTGATGGTATTTTGTTGTTAATCCTGATCCCAGGACATTTTTTTTACATTGATTTTTTAGAGAGATTGGAAGGAAGAGAGAGAAGAGAGAGAGAGAGAGAGAGAGAGAGAGAGAGAGAGAGAGAGAGACTGATGTGAGAGAGACACCTTGATTGGTTTGGTTACCCCTGCCTCCACCTACATACCTTCATGCCCCGAAGGGTTCGGGGATGAACTTGAAACCCAGGTATGTGCCCTTGACTGGAATCAAATCTGAGACCCTTCAGTGCATGGGCTGACACTGTAACTGTTGAGAAACAATGGCCAGGGCTAACTGGTATATTTGACCAAATGAAGGGTGAGGAACTTAACTAAGGTGCTATAGTAGAATGAGTGTTTAGAGATGACCAGCCTAGTGACTATTGTGCATCTTGTAGAGTAAGTCTGCTGTGACTATCAAGTACAACTTGACATGGTTAATTGTGTGTTGTTGTTTTTTAACTTAGGAGCCCAGGGTGAGCAATGCTGGAGAGACAGTCCCAGCTCCTGTAGTGTGCGTGACATTTCTATACGCTCTTTCTGGGATCTGTGCTTGCCCAGACCTGGAAGAAGTACAAAGTGATTAATTGGTTTCCTTGTGAAATCTGGGCAGTGGCAATCCCAGCCACACCTCACTGGTGGTTGGCAGAAATAAATGAAGCTGGAGCCTCACCTTCCACTTGGCTTTCAGTCAGGAAAAGGAAGGAAAGTCAGCCAGCTTCGCCAGGACTGTCAACGGAGATGGACCCCAAACGTACTCATTCTGTGAAACTGAATGATGGGCACTTCATGCCTGTGCTTGGATTTGGCACTCTTGCTTCGGAAGGTGTAAGTCAAACCCAGGGGACCAGCCGGTTAAATGAAAACAGCCCTACCAGGGCCTAGTACATGGGGGTGGGAGGGGGGGGCTGTTGGAGGGACTCATGAGGGCTCCATTTCAACAGCTCTGACTTTGTACTCAGTGGGATGATGAGCTGTTGCCTCTGAGGAGTCAGAGTCAGAGGCGATAATTCTGAGGGTGGATTATATTATTATTATTATTATTGTTGTTGTTGTTGTTACTGTTATGGTTATTTAATGTATATGGAATGCTTACCATGTATGTTAAGTACTTTACATGCATTACCTTTAATTCCTCAATAACTAGCCCAGGTAAGTGCTATGCTTCTCATTTCTAACTTGTTTAATTCTAAGCTTGACTGTGCTTCCGGGACCCATCTCCCCCTCAGTCAGAGTCACTCTGAGCTTTGTTAGAACCCCTGCTGAGCAGAGTGCCCAGGAGGAGGGGACAATTAACATGATGCTTCTGGCAGGTTTGCTGTGGGTTTGTGGGACTGGAAGTATTTCCCACTGAATTTCTGTCTTTGAAACCTTGGTCCTACAAGGAGCCACTATCATTCTAGTGTTAGGCATCCAGAAAGGAAGCCTGAGAAGGCACAGTAACAGTGAAGACAGAATTGTGCTTCTCATCAGATGTATTATCCACGTGTCCCCATAGTGTATGGCAAAGCACTTAGTGTCCAACTCTGGTCATGGTGGGGAAGTGGCAGTTTTGGGGTTGCTAGGGAGGGATTGCCCCCATAAATGACAGAGGTAAAGCCATTCCATCTTGGTAGAGCTATGACATTAAATATCAATCACCAATAGCCCTGAGACAGGGAAGTTTGTTTGCAATGACATAATTATCCATGTCTCCACTGTTATAGCTTCAGCACAAGGTATGTCTTACACACATTATATTCAACTTTTGTTACTCTCATTAAAGACAGAGAATAGGACAAAAGATCCCATAATCCCCTCACAAGAATAAAAGTAACATGTGCCTGGCTGGTGTGCTCAGTGGACTGAGCATCACCCCATGCATCAAGAGGTCACTGGTTAGATTCCTGGTCAGGGCACATGTCTGGTTGCAGCTACTGGTAGATGCCCGGTCAGGGGCAGCTGATGGATGTTTCTATCTCTCTCCTGCTCTCCCTTCCTCTCTAAAATCAATAAAAACATGTTTTAAAATAGAAGTAACATGTGCATCTGCTTAGTGAGTACAAAAAGTACAAAGTAAAATATATAGAATCTTCTTTTACATACTAATCAGAGTTCTTTTTGTAAAAGCAACTCCCCCTGCCTTATCGGCAATTTACTGCAAGTCAGGTCAGGGTCAAGAAGTAGGGCCCAGCCCTGCTGGTTTGGCTCAGTGGATAGAGGGTTGGCCTGTGGACTGAAGTTTGTGGGCTTGATTCCAGTCAAGGGCATATACCAGCCGTGGGCAAACTACGGCCCGCGGGCCGGATCCGGCCCGTTTGAAATGAATAAAACTAAAAAAAAAAAAAAAGACCATACCCTTTTATGTAATGATGTTTACTTTGAATTTACATTAGTTCACACAAACACTCCATCCATGCTTTTGTTTCGGCCCTCCGGTCCAGTTTAAGAACCCATTGTGGCCCTCGAGTCAAAAAGTTTGCCCACCCTTGGATATACCTTGGTTGCAGGCTTGATCCCCTGCTCTGCTGGGGCATGTACGGGAGGCAACCAGTCAATGTGTCTCTCTAGCATCAATGTTTCTCTGTCTCTCCCTCTTCCTTCTACGCTCTCTAAAAATCAATGAAAATATCTTGGAGTAAAGACTAATAATAAAAAGTATGGTCCAGCGTCCATGCATGTGACTTCTTTTGTTCAGTCAGGTGTGTTTTTTGGAAGCGTGCAAACTCAGTGTCTCAGATTTAGTCATTAGGCATTGACCATTGGCCATCCGAGGCAGGCCTTATACATGCCCTGCTGACTTGCCCACAGGCAGTGCCTGAGTGGTGAGGGGAGGAGCAGCCGCCTGCTCTCTGGGCACCTCCTGCACCCACTTGCTCTTACTATAGATTTTCCTGATTTGACTCAGGTGTCTTGTTCTCTCACTCCTTTCACAGCATTTCTGATGCTGACCAAAGGTCAGCCTCATGTAACCCTGGCATGTGAAACCAGCATGTTGATTTAGTAACCTCAGAGGCTGAGATAAATATTAGAATGAATAAACCAGTGGTTGGCCTGGTGGGCAGAAAGAAACAATAGCTTTTTTATTTCATGTGTGTGGCTCTCAAAAGAATCCAGGTAGAATATGTAATTATTAATTAATAAATCAATGAACCTATTCCACAGTCAAGAGTAAACTTCAGTTTGATATTAAAATCTATCCTAGGAGTGGAGGGAGTTTGCACAGATCATAGTTCTGCTTTTCTGGCGTTTTGACAACTAGATAAAGACACTGAATGCCGGGCTGAACAGCTACCTAACAATGCTTATATCACTAATGCCAGGGAAAGCTGAGATGTTCAGAAAGAGGGTGGCTGATTTGAGCTGGAGTATTTTGGGGAGGCTTCAAGGAGGAGGTGAGCTGAACTTCAGGGAGGCTTGATGTCAGGCACAGACAATCTAATGAGCAGTGGGATTGGCTCCATTCAACTAGAAGAGGCAAGCTTCTACTGCAGTCCTTTCACAAAAGCTCTGATGCTGACCAAGGGGCAGCCTCACACAGCCCCTCCCATATGTGAAACAGAAGACACAAAGGACTAAAGACAGAAGGACAGAAAATTGCCTGGTGTAGAGAGAATGGACTTCAGGCAGAGTTCTAATATTTTCCTATGGGAAAAGGGGAATTTATTTAAAGACCTCTTTTAAAAGTTGGGCTGAGCCCTGGCCAGTGTAGCTAGGTGGTTAGAGCAGTAATCAGAGCAGTGGTCGCCAAACTGCGGCTCGTGAGCCACATGCGGCTGTTTGGCCCCTTGAGTGTGGCTCTTCCACAAAATACTGACTTCTGCGCATGGGCCACAAAGTTTCAATCACACTGTACCTGTGCGCCCACATGTGTTATTTTGTGGAAGAGCCACACTCAAGGGGCCAAACAGCCGCATGTGGCTCGCAAGCCGCAGTTTGCCAACCACTGAGATAGAGGATCAGCCCATACATCAAAGCATTGTGGGTTTCCTTCCTGCTCAATGGCATGTACCTAGGTTACAGGTTTGATACCTCACATGCAGGAGGCAACCAATCCATGTGTCTCTCTCACATGGATGTTTCTCTCTCTCCCTCCCTCTGCCGGAAGCCATTCCATCCTTGCTGCTTGACACAGTCGCTTCAGGGAAGAAACATCTGCCAGCATATGTTCCAAGGGACCTGGTGTATATGGCATACTGTTTTTAATATGTTTGCTCCCCTTCTTAGCGCTATGTGTTCTAACCAGGGCCACCTCCCCGGGAAAGGTTGTTTCCCCAGCTGGGAATGTTTCCCTAGAGTTAGGGATTAATGGGACTAAGGAAGGGAATAAATCAGTAAAACCTCCTAGTGTTACAGAAATACCATGTACCACTTATGTGGAACTTAGACTAATACTGTTAAGCAATAAATTTAGGACTTGCTGGGCCCACATCCCCAGGGGTCTACCAACCAGAGGAAGTACCAAAGTCTATACCCCTAAAAACCTGCCAACACAGGGCAGTCCCAAGGAAGACCACCAGTAAGGCTAAAAGGACAACTATCAAACAGTTAAAGAAATACCGCTGCAAACAATGCAGGCAGGCTCCTTATCTAAAAATCTTATGCGAGCTGTACAAGCAGAAAGACTTAAACTAAGTGCCAGGCAGGTAGTTAATCACCATAGCTAAGAACAATCACACTTAAGCTACATAACCTTTACTTAGGCCATAGAATAGGAAAACCTCCTTCAGTTTTTCCTTATAGCTTAATAGTGGAGCAATAGAATAGTAACCTTAGAATAGAAATAACAAACTAGCCCTTATAATGGAACACAGAGACTAACCTTTAGAATAAAATGTAGAAACATAGACAATAGGTAAGATTAAACTCAGCAGAGCTAAATAGAAATAAGATTTTTAGCAAAGGTCAGGTAAAAAACTGTAAACATAAAACAAGAAACTGTAAAAGGTCAAAGGAGGACCCAAAACATACCATGATGTAACTATAGAGGCATGCTTATAGAATCAAATAGTGTAAGCACAGTTGTAACAGGGAAATAAAAAAGAACCTGATTATGCTGATCATCTGAACGCTGTCTCCATGTACTTCATTCTTCACCGATACCGTCCACACCTTTAGGAACCCCTGGACCGCTTGGGCTAGACCCCGGCATCCCTCTATCACTTTCTCCTTTCCAATCACTCTGAAAAATCAATGGAAAAAATATCCTCAAGTTAGGGTTAAAATTAACAACAAAATAAAGTTTGGATAAGATTTAAAAAATATTCATGATGCTAATCATGATAAGATTATTCATTCAGTAATATATCTATCTATAAATGCAATAACAACAACAACAAAACCAAAACTTATAACACAGACTCTCTTCACTGCTCCAGTTGGGTCCAAGGCCTTTATAATCTTTCTTGGCTAACCACTGACAGGTCTGATCACCTGGTTATTACACTCTTTCTTGCCTAGTGGTACTGATAACTGGAACAGTGAGCCAAAGGTTTTTCTCCCGGGGCTGTGTCTCACGATGCTGAAGAATGTGCTCCGCAGAACAGAAGATATAAGCAAAAGTGTGGAAAATTTATTACAAGCAGATTCAGACTCCCTTCATGGAGAGGGGGCACAATAAAAGGCTGCCCGGAATGCCTGGTAGTCCAGGGGTATATATTTGCTACAAGCCTGCTTCCATATTTATCCATGTCATCACCTGATTGATTCCCTCAATTGTTCTTGCCAAGCAACAGACCTGAACTTTCCCTGTTTCTGTATATTCTTCTCTGTTCCTATGCTAAACTTGCTCTGTTTCTATGCATTTGTACACCTGGTTGCTGCAGGCCCTTTCTTCTTTCCCCATGCCTCCCTCTTTGAGTCCAGAAACATTTTATTATTTCTGCTTGATTGGTTTCTGTGATTAGGCTGCTCAAATTGCCATGCCTGCCCCTGCCTATGTTCCACCTCCCTTTGTTTTCCACTGGACCCCTGCCATATCTGCCTGAATTTCAAGTTAAACTTTTTAGTCCCCCTTCTGATTAGGAGGCCCCAACTGGCTGTTGGGAGCAGGGTGATGACCACTCTGGCTACTTCCTGCTGACAGTGGGCATTTTTGAGGTGCCGTTGTCAGGTCCCATCGGAGGAGCAGGTCTATGGTAAAAGGTAACCATTTCCATCTGGGCTGCATTTGGAGTTTTATAGCCTCTATGTGAGAAGAAACAAAACATATCAGGAGGTTTAATAAGCAAGGGCCAAAGATAAGTAATAGAAATAGCTAAACAAAGGGCTGAGAAGAGGGGCCAACCAGATTCCTAGGGATAGAATAATTTATTTAATTTGTCTTAAGTCCTGTATGGAAAATGATACCTGAACCAAGGTGGGTCAAAACTATCCCCCTGCCATTGCCTGGAGAGGGCAGATGGTAGTTGGGCCTGGTGGGATTCCCTTTGGGTCTTGGTGGGACTTGTCCTTCCAGGGGTCCTATATTATTAGGAGTACAAGATAGCTTAGGGGTATTTTGTGGGCCACCAGGCCCAGTTACCTTCCTAGGGGTTTTTGATGCTCTGGTTTTGTTTTGGGTCAAGGCTGTCAAGAGCTATGGTTCAATTTTGTATTGCTGACTTAATTTTTGATTATTTCTTAAAGTAAAGAAAGCCTGGATATATGAGAACTTAAACTACTCCCTTCCCCCTTATAGGAAAGATTTAATTACAAGATGGTATTGTAGTTAACACTTCCCTCTGGGGACTATGTCTCTCTCTATCTGCCAGATGATATTGAGGCCAAGCCCAGGTAGAAAAGAAAATCAGGCATTTCTCTTTAAGGGTATGAGGGTTGAATGTGTACCAATGCATCGAATGCTTCCCAAGGGCTATCTGCACAGGGTGTGGACAAAGTGCTTCCCATCTGTATGAAAATACACAAAAGGATGTCCAGCATCCTCAGTGATCTTCCCTTCTCTGTTTGGGGCACCCCTCCTAGATAAATGATGTAGGATTAGTGTGACTTTGCGTGCGACCACAAAAGAGGATCTGCCAAACTAGTCGCATTTACTGGCAGGATCTAGGGTAATAATCCCACTTAACAGAACTGACCTACTGGACTGTGTGCACTTACCAGTGTGTCCTACCAGGCACGCATCCTACTCCAGATGTGGGGAAGCCTGTACTAACCCGTGTCCCTGATTGAAAGTGTCTGAGATGGTTCTAATGTTTTTGAAATACCCATCAAGCTTCCTAGAGGAGTTTAAAAGGAATTGTCTCTAGGCCAAGGGCTGGGAGAGTTTGGCCAGTACCCAAAACTCTGGGGTGGCTACCACCCAGAGCACCAAGGAGCATACAAAGAACTCTGGTCTTATTCTTATGTATGCCCTCGCTATCCAAAGATCTATCTTCTTCATTCTGGCCTCCCCAGTCTGTCAGTTGTGGCGGGCCAGCTCAGCCAAGGGTTCGGTGAGCTTGAGGAGGGTGATGAAGGATGTAGAAAAGACAGACAAAGAGAATAAGCTGGGTCTAGGTGGATCTCCTGTGCCTGGCTAAGGCCACAGAGAGAGACCCAGACAGCAAGCTGAGCCTTTATTTTATAGCCATATAGCTGCTCCTTACAGTTAGTAATGAGGGACTTATATTGAAAGGGTGGAACCCTACTTTAGTTAAGACTAGGACTTTACATCCACTGGTGAGGTAATCTCCTTGATAAAATAGGTGTCTAGTATATGACCTGCCTGGGAATATGGAATGGCACTAAAAATAGTGCTGGAGGGTTTGTTTTAGTCTCTTTCTGTTGGGGTCCAGCCCCAGCAGGTCCAGGGGTTCCCAAAGGTGTGGATGGAGTCGGCGAAGAATGAATGACACGAGACAGCGTTCAGTTGATCACCATAGCCAAGTTCTTTATTTTTTTTTTATTGAATTTTTACAGAGAAGAAGGGAGAGGGATAGAGAGTTAGAAACATCGATGAGAGAGATCAATCAGCTGCCTCCCGCACAGCCCCCAGTAGGGATATGCCCGCAACCAAGGTACATGCCCTTGACCGGAATCGAACCTGGGACCCGCGAGTCCGCGGGCCGACGCTCTATCCACTGAGCCAAACCGGTTTGGCTGCCAGGTTCTTCTTTTTTATTGTCCTGTTATATCTATATTTATACCATTTGATCCTATAAGCATGCCTCTATAATCACATCATGGTATGTTTTGGGTAACCTTCTACAGTCCCTTGTTTCATTTTCATAGTTTCTTATCTGACCTTTGCCAAAAATCCCGTCTCTATCTAGTTCTGTTGATTTCAATCTTGTCTAGGTTAATCTCTGTGTTCCATTATAAGGGCTACCCCAAGGTCACTATTCCACTGCTCTACTGATAAGCTACAAGGAAGTGACTGAAGGAGATTATCTTACCCAGTAAAGGTTATGTCCTCCCAGCCCCGCTGCTTGCCTTCCCTGGGACTGCCCTGTGTCTGTGGGTCTCCAGGGGTATAGGCTTTGGTGCTTTCTCTGGTGGGCAGACCCCTGGGGATGTGGGCCCAACAAGTCCCAAATTTATTGCCCACAGTCTTAGTCCAAGTTCTTCATAAGTAGTACATGGTATTTCTGTAACACTAGGGGGTTTTATTGATTTATTCTCTTTCTTAGTCCTGTTAATCCTTAACTCCAGGGAAAAATTCCTACCTGGGGAAACAACCTTTCTCAGGGAGGTGGTTCTGGTTATAACATATAGCACTAAAAAAGAGGAGCAAACATATTAAGAATAGTATGCCGTATACTCCAGGTACCTTGAAACATATGCTGTGTAGATATTTCTTCCCTGCAGCAACTGTGTCAAGCAACAAGGATGGACCGGCCTCCAGCATCTTTCGGCCCTCCTCTTCCCAGTCCTCTGTTCTGTTTGTTTTTTGCACAAAAGAAAAAGTCCTCAACTCCAGGGCCTATATGCCCTTCTGCATAAGGGGAAGCATAGGTATTAGAAGCATACCATGCCTCCTGAGCAGGGGTTACTTCCTTCTAGGCTTGCCTATCATTCTGGTAAGGACTAGGACTTCTTCTGAAGTCTAAAGCTAGCTTCTTAAAATTCAAATCCTGGGATGGTTGTCAAACTTATTTGACAAAAGATTATATATGAAAGATAGAATTTTCCTTTTAACAAACTGGAAAAGGACTAAACAAATATCACATTAAAGGGGGTGACATTTTTCATCAGAGCCAAGAAATCCTTGTTCTCTGTCAGAGGGACGATGAGGCCTGGGCATAGAAGGAGGTGGTGATGGTATTTAGAGGTGGCATTCCCTGTGTGTGAGTAGGGCTTGTAACCTGGTGAAGACAAACTGAACCACAAGAATCATGACAAGTGGTCTAGTGCAAGGGAAAGTGTTTTAGTGTTCAATGATTCCAAGACTAAGGATGGGAGAAAAGTAAGTATTAGTCTGGAGAGTTGTAGCTAAATGTGCAAGAAAACCAGACAATTTAAGATTCAGCTCAGTTCATGGGTATAAGATAAAATTTTGAAACAATTAATTGGAATCAACTCACAATTGTGCATTATAGAGTCTGTTGCAATATAATCTTTCTCCCCCAAATCATCCTTATTCTTATTAAAGATGAATTCATTTATTTTATTAAGTCCAGTTTCAATCTGGCCTGATTGTTTGTATGAATACAATTAAGAACAGTAATGAACTGTATAGGCTCTTTTAAAATATTTTTTGCTGGAATCTCATAACCAAGCTTTAATGAGCTTCTCAGGGCAAAGAAGCTGAGCCACTCAGTTGCCTGCAATGTAGATGTGGGTGAATTCCTCAAGTTTTTGAGGTTCCCAAAATGTCTTGAGGCTCCTTTCTTGCTAACTCTCAGGAAAGCAACCTTCATGCTCCTTTCCTGGAAAGACTGACATTGAATCATGTGACCAAGAAAGATACCAGGCTGTTCTCTAAGGTGCTCACATTGGCTTCAAGTCTTCTGGTGACATCCAGAGTCCAGGCATGTCTCTCTCAGGCATGACACTGCAGCAAAAGTCTTGGTTAATAAAACTATCATTGGAAACTGGTCTTATTGAATCCATGCAAAGAAACACATTGCTATGACTTATTTATTATGAATTGCCAGATTCTGGAGGGATTAGGTAGGGAGAAAAACATATAATTTACTAAATTGTTTTGTTTCCTTGTATCCAAAAAACAAAGCCCCAAATTAGGAATACCTTTAACAAAAGTCACAAAACCTGAATTTTTTTCTTCTCACAAAATGAATTAATATAAGAGACCTTGACTATATTGTGAAAAGCCAATTTATCAAAGCAATTAAAGTATGCATCTTTATTGAAGAAGAATAGTAAATAAACCTGTACATCTGGCTCATGAAGTATACTAGTGGATGGGCCTCCAACTAAGCTGAAAATCAATCTGGATGAGGGTCCAAGGCATTATACACCCTCCTGTCTGTAGATCTCAAAAGTGCTCTGTTGAATATTCTGGTACAGATCAATTCTTAAGATTTCCTGGGGTTTTTTTTATGGTCTTTTCAGAAATCACAAGAGGCACATTTACCTTGCCAAGCCTTGAGACTGAAGACCTCTGTGCCTAGGGAGTAAAATGGCCTTTTTTCTTCTTTTTTTCTTTCCCCTTTGCCCCTCCCTTTCTATAGGGAGGTTTTTGTTGTTGTTTTTAACAATTTGCTTTATGTCCTTGGCTGGGGAAGATAATGGCTTGTTAGTTATAAACTGGCTGCAAATTGCCCACATTGTTTGGCTTTGTTTTTATTTCCATTTAACATTTTCCCTTATAAACCTTTTATAATTTTCACAAACCTTTTTACAAATTTTAGGAATAACTAGTTTTCAAAATGCATCTCTATGCGTCATGCCTTTTATTAACCTAAATAATATAATTTCCAATTAATAATTCTTAGAAGCCTCAATCCTCAATAACCAAGAAAAGCAAACAACCGGCATTCCTTAGATTGACCCTTATGAACATATTTTAAACATACTTATTTTAAATCATATTCCCAACAAAGCAAAAGACATTATAACAGCTCCAAATCCACTTTACAGACTTTTAGCAACAAAAATGAAAGCAGATGATCTAGCAATCAAAGCTGTAATGAGTTAATTTGATTGCAAACATGGCCAAATTTTTCCTAGAAACCTGTACTTTTGAAAATGTCCCAGACTAGAGTTTTTGATCAGCTACTTACATTCAAAGGTCCTAGTAACCACAGGGAAGCACTGTAGAAAGTGCTGAAAGGCCTCGAGCACTGCTGTAAACCTGAACCCTGCAGTCTTCCTTCATCCTGTCTGGTGATCTAATGCCGGTTTGATGTGCAGAGGTTGAACTTCTGACTGAGCCCCCAAAACTGAGAACCAGAATGGTGAGCCAAGGGTCTTTCTCCTGGGGCCGTGTCTCACGACACTGAAGAATAAGCTCCGAAGACCAGAAGATTTCAGCAAAAGTGTGCAAAATGTATTTCAAACAGATTCAGACTCCCCTCATGGGGGCTGGTGGGTGGCAAGGCTGGGGAGGCAGGGGTGGTAATAATAAGCTGCCCCATAAAGCCTTGTAGTCCAGGGGTATATATTTGCTACAAGCCTGCTTCCATATCTATCCGTGTTGTCGCCTGATTGATTCCCTCAATTGTTCTTGCCCAGCAACTGACCTGAACTTTCCCTGTTTCTGTGTGTTCTTTCTCTGTTCCTATGCTGACCTTTCTGTTTCTATGTGTTCATATACGTTGTTGCTGCAGGCCATCTCTTGTTTATCATGCCTCCTACTTTGAGTCCAGAAACAGTTTATTATTTCTGCATGGTTGGTTTCTGTGATTAGGCTTGTTCAAACTGCAGTGCCTGCCCCTGCCTGTGTTCCCCTGCCTTTGTTTTCCACTAGATCCTGCCTATCTGCCTGTGTTTCATGTTAACCCTCTCAGTACTTGCTAGCATTGTTTATTCGTGGTTATTACTAGGCATACAAGCGCCAAGAGCCGCCCTAGTGACTTGTCTGAACTCCAGACATGCTCCTCCCTGCCACCATCACATAGAGGCCACTCTATCTTCTTCTGAAAAGCAACATCAAGTACCACTGTCCATACAGTAATCTGCTGTTAAACTCAGGATTTCCTGGCATGTGAGCTCTGACTAGGGGGCAGCCATGGCATTGGGGTAGGTGGAACCTTTCTTGTGTCACCTGGTAGAAGGTTTCCTCTACTGGGAACCAGGCCCTTTAATCTGGTAGATGCTAAAGTTGAGCAAACAGGCAACATAAATTCCCCCAGTGGGAAACATGGAATGAAGATGAGAGGGTGTGCCAGGGCCTGTGGAACAAATTCTTTATTGAATGACTTAATTTTCCACATTGCCTGGTGAAGTCCATTACACTAATCATTTCAGATTAGAGGATATATTGGAGTTTAATCTGTGCCCCCAGTGTACAGGTTTCTTGCCAAGGTTTGCCCCATCAAACAGGAGATCAGGAGAGATGTAGAAACAGCTCGTGAACATACTCTTATGGAAATAAGTTGCATCTCTCTGAGTCAAGTCAACTGCCAACCCTCCTTATTCATATTTTATAGGTTCCTAAGAGTAAGGCTGCTGAGGCAACCAAAGTGGCAATCGATGTAGGTTTCCGTCACATTGACGCAGCATACGTCTATGAAAATGAGGAGGAGGTCGGCCAGGCACTTCGAGAGAAGATTGCGGATGGCACTGTGAAGAGAGAGGACCTATTCTACACCACCAAGGTGCTGTGAGTGAGTGACAGGAGGTCCTTGTCAGATCACATAGGTTATTTGGAGAAAACAAATACGAAACAAACATCTTTGAACTTGGTTTGAATAATTTCTTTACCTCCTGACATTGTAAAGTCCCATTATAGAAAAAAAGAGAAGAAAGGGTTGCTTTGCTCCAGAATGTACTAAGGGTGTGACACAGTTGCTTAGTAAGAGGTTCTCAACCTGTGCGTCGCAACCATCGGAAAACACATATAGTATATCAGATATTTACATTACAATTCATAACAGTAGCAAAATTACAGTTATGAAGTAGCAACGAAAATAATTTTATGGTTGGGGGTCACCACAACATGAGGAACTGTATTAAAGGGTTGCGGCATTAGGAAGGTTAAGTCTAAGCCTTAGACTCTTGGAACAAGGGTCAACATTGATATGTAAAACACAAATAAAGACACTTAGCTTCTCCATCTGCTTGTGGATTGACTGAGCCACTTCAGAGTGGGTCCACTCGCTTCATTCTTTTTTTTTAATTAGATCTTTATTGTTCAGATTATTAAGGTTGTTCCTCTTTTTTCCCCCCATAGCTCCCCTCCACCCAGTCCCCCCAACCCTCCGCCCTCACCCCCCCGACACTGTCCTCATCCATAGGTGCATGATTTTTGTCCAGTCTCTTCCAGCATCCCTCACACTCCTTCCCCCGCCAAGAATAGTCAGTTCACTCCCTTTCTGTGCCCCTGATTCTATTATAATCACCAGTTTATTCTGTTCATCAGATTGTTTATTCACTTGATTTTTAGATTCACTTGTTGATAGATGTGCATTTATTGTTCATAATTTGTATCTTTACCTTTTTCTTCTTTTTCCTCTTCTTAAAGGATACCTTTCAGCATTTCATATAATACTGGTTTGGTGGTGATGAACTCCTTTAGCTTTTCCTTATCTGTGAAGCTCTTTATCTGACCTTCAATTCTGAATGATAGCTTTGCTGGATAAAGTAATCTTGGTTGTAGGTTCTTGCTATTCATCACTTTGAATATTTCTTGCCACTCCCTTCTGGCCTACAAAGTTTCTGTTGAGAAATCAGCTGACAGTCGTATGGGTAGTCCCTTGTAGGTAACTGACTGTTTTTCTCTTGCTGCTTTTAAGATTCTCTGTGTTGGTAGAGTGGCTTTCTGTGGTAGGTGTCCTATGGGGCCCAGTGGCTCAGCCTCCCCAATTACCTGAGGTGAACACTCTTGGTGCACCCTTTTGTGGCCTTTGTGCACCGTCTTGTTGTAGTTAAGCCTTAATTGTTGTAGGTATCACTGGGAAGAATTGACCTCCAGGCCAGTTGGCTGTGAGAATCAGCTGTGTCTGCAGAGGAAAAACTTCTATGCTGGAGACACCCTTCTGGGGCAAGACTTGCTTCAGTGGGGCTTTGGTGCTCATTGAGTCTGCCCCCTGAGTGTGTCCCTTATGGATCTGAGGAGTTGTAATCAAGACTTTTTTCAAGTCAGCATCAAATTTACTGAAATTTGTAAAACTTTTCTTAGGTGGAAAAGCCTGCTTCCAACACAAAAAGCTGAGGTCTCTAGAGAATGGTCCTATGTGTGTCCACATCAATGGTGATTTGTTTTCTGAATATGGACCTCTGAGCAGTCCTGCTTCCAGGCATTTCCTATGTAGGGCAATAGTTTCCATTTCCCCTTGCCTGACATTTCTGACTCTCCTTTTAGAAATGAGTTTGCTAATCCTTGAAACATTTAGGTTGCTTTTCCTGGCCCATCTGCATTTTATTGACAATTTTCTTACAGTCACTCAAATAAATCTCAGTATTCCATTAAAAGCCTCATTTACAGTAAGTAACATAAATTTAGCCCCAGAACTTTCTATTTTGAGACCACCATAGTGGTTGGTTACTCACTGCTCAATCTCCTAACCATGAAATTTAATTTCAGTTCCCAAATGTGTGACATCACAAACCATTTTTAAAAAAATTTTCTTTTTGGTTATTGCAGCTTTGGTGCACTTTCTTTCGACCAGAATTGGTTCGACCTGCCCTGGAGAGATCACTGAAGAAACTTCAACTGGACTATGTAGATCTATTCATCATTCATGTGCCAATAGCTATGAAGGTTAGCTTTTGTTTTCCTTGTTATGCCCAAGAGTATCCCACATCAAAGAGTTGAAGACACTGCCCTCCATGTCCAAGTGATGTGCTCCCCCTTATTGAAGAGAGTCTCAAGAAAGCTGAGTTACAAAGATAGTAGAGACACAATAAATGTCCACACCTCTTTAGGGGGAGGGTTTCTTGCACATGAACCTCTCAGCCAGTCAAGAGGGAGGCACTGTAGGGCGGTCCATATTGCACATGGGGCTCCTTTGAGCATCACTGGTCCAGCCTTTCATTACAGTGGACATTTGCTGAGCACATCTGGTATTCTCACTATCTCTGAGTTGGGTTAACATAAATTGGAACTAAAACACATTCTTAATAGTAAAGGGAAGTCCCATCATCCAAACAAGCCTGTCCTTGGGAAACAAAATCAATTCTAATGGTAGGGGAACTCATTCTTAGTGGAATTTTGGGAGAGTGTGTGGACAGGAAAGTGGAGGTAAATGGGAGAGAGTTGCTTTGCTACAGTCTCTCAACTAATTCTGATCTTCCTTTCCACCAATGTCTTCTTTACATCACACACACACACACACTGCTTAGTAATAATAGCCTCTTGAAGGCTGTGTTACCAAGCTACTTAGGCACGAGAAAGATCATTCTTTAAAAAATTCTTTCTCCTCCCCTCTCTGTATTCCAGCCTGGAGAGGAGCTCATGCCTAAAGATGTCAATGGGAAAATTATTTTAGAGACAGTGGACCTGCGTGACACCTGGGAGGTATGTACTGCTACTGCAACCCAAAAATGGTGGGATAAGGTGGACATCAGTGCATGGGGATCAGAAGAAATGGGTTCTGGCTCCATCCGTTGTCTCTCCTCAGACATGTCGCCAAACTCCTCTGTAGTTTGGTGTTCTCCTCTGTAAAGCAAGTGAGTTGAACGGGATCACAGCTAAGGTCTATTTTCTTTAAAAAATGTTTTTATTGATTTTTATAGGGGAAAGGAGAGGGAGAGAGACATAGAAACATCAATGATCAGAGAATCATTGATTGGCTGCCTCCTGCACACCCCACACTGGGGATTAAGTTGGCAGCCCAGGCATGTGCCCTTACCAGGAATTGAACTGGTGACCTCCTGGTTCATAGGTCGATGCTCAACCACTGAGCCATGCCTGCTGGGCACTAAGGTCTTTTTTTATGTAAACTTCTGTGGTCCTAAGTAAAAGTTTCTTTGCCACACTGATCGGGTTGAGCATGTGAGCTGTAAAAGGGACATGTCAAACTCCAGAGGAGCTAGAGCCCTATCCCAGGACAGATAAACACACCAGAGAGGGGAAAGCTGTTGTGAGCTGTGTGAACATAGCAATAAAGTACACTGGGGGAAAAATATGTCCAAGTGATAAAGCTATTTGGTTCAGCCACATTATTATGCATGTTAAGACAGATTTCCAGTCTTTAAAAAGTTCACTGTCAAATGAAAGGACTGAACTACACTACAGGTTTGCCACACATGACTTTCCTCCCTAGGCTCTGGAGAAGTGTAAGGATGCAGGTTTAACCAAGTCCATTGGGGTGTCCAATTTCAATCACAAACTGCTGGAGATGATCCTGAACAAGCCAGGGCTCAAGTACAAGCCTGTCTGCAACCAGGTGAGTGCATGACTATGTCAACTGTTTTGCTTTCTGTTCTTCACATCCTCTTTCTTATTTTAAAAAATATGTGTATTTTCATTGATTCCGGAGAGGAAAGGAGAGGGATAGAAAGATAGAAACACCGAAGTTGAGAATCATTGATTGGCTGCCTCATGCATGCCCCCTACTGGGGATTAAGACTGCAACCTAGGCAAGTTTCCTGAGTTGGAATTGAACCCTGACCTCCTGGTTCATAGGTTGACACACAATCAGTGAGCCACCCTGGCTGGACCACATCTTCTTTCTTGATTAAGCTTCCCCAAGTTTTTGGCTTGATGCCAACTCCACAGATAATTGTTCTTTTTATAACAATAGGGAATTTCAGAGAAGGAACAGGTTAAGTGGATTGGGGAGATCATGACTTCAGTTACTCAGAGGTGGGTTGGAGGTTCCCAGGAGACATCCAAGTAGAGATGCTGAGTTGGTGGGTGGTAGTGTTGGTCTGGAGCTCAGGCAGGGCTAGAGGAGAGGCCCATATTTTGGAACCATTGCTTTATGGGTGGCAATTAAACTCAGAGAAACGTATTCCCTCTCCCAAGGAACTTCAAAGGATGAACAGAAAGAGGGCAGGAAAGTCAACATTTAAAGATTAGGCAAAGAGGCACTGGTGAGGGGATTGAGCAGGATTTGGCAGACAGGGAGGAAGAAAAATGAGACCATGTGTTATCAGGGAAACCAAGGAAGACCACTGAAAAGGTTTGCATGAGCCATGAGGTGGATCCTGCTGGGAGCAGCCAATCCAACTAGGAATAGAAAAAGTATGGGGTTTTATGAGACAGAGTTCATGGGAAACATAGCAGGAGCAGTTACAGAGTGGTAAGGGGAAAAGCCAGAGAGAGAGCAAAGCAGTGGAAAGTGAGGAAGTAGATAACACATTGAAAGAAATAATTTTAAAAAATAACAATGCTGCCAATGTTCAATCACTGTTATTATAAAGTTGTATATCCCTTTTTTGAAACAGTTTGAAAATCATGCAAGAAACCAGTCAAATATTTATATTCTTCATTTTACTTAATTACTTTCTAGGAATATATTTGTAGAAAATGATTCATCATGTATAAAATATGTCTCTCGTTTCAATATGTAATTGTGAATTCATGAATTTCAACAAATATAATTACTTTCCTATCAATGATAGAATTGGCATCATTTTAATCAGAAGATGCCTCTGACAACACTTAGTGTCTTCCTGTCCTCTTTGTTTTCCAGCATGTCAGCAGGGCTGAATCATCTGGAGATGGCTGAGGGTATTTTCCCAAACCTGAAAAGGATGCATAGATGATTGCTTGCTGCCAGACAGCTGAGGGCATTTCAATCTACATGTCATTGCCTCCTACTGGCCAAACACCTGAACAGCCTTGGGCAGTTCCTCCGATTGCTGTAGGACAATTTGTGTTAATAAAAAGCAAGGACTCCAGAGAGACAGGAGAAATTGGTTCCTTTAGCCAAGCTCCTCTGGCCCCCCAAAATACCTTCAAAAATTATGTTTCATCTCTGGACTCTTGATTAATTTATACACAGCGCCTTCTCCAGATTCCTGAACCCTTCTAGATGCTGGATTAAGACCACCGGCATTAATTTATTTTTGCTAACATTTGCTTATCCCAATGCATTCTTCGGTAATTTTTAAACAAAGCATTAGAGAATCTTTTTGCAGAAGAGCTATATGTGCCATTATCATATTTTAAAATGTGGTTTCTTGTTCAAATCATAAAATACCTAATTTGTTTTGAGGATCAAAAATCTGTAATTTCTAAAAAGCTGCCGGATCCTCTGCTTCTGATTTCAAAGGTGACTGGAAAGGGCAGAGCTGTCAGCTCTCCTGCAAAAAGATTCTCTAATGCTTTGTTTAAAAATTACCAAAGAACGAGTTGGGATAAGCAAATGTTAGCAAAAATAAATTAATGCCGGTGGTCTTAATCCAGCATCTAGAGCAGTGGTTCTCAACCTTCTGGCCCTTTAAATACAGTTCCTCATGTTGTGACCCAACTATAAAATCATTTTCGTTGCTACTTCATAACTGTAATGTTGCTACTGTTATGAATTGTAATGTAAATATCTGATATGTAGGATGGTCTTAGGCGACCCCTGTGAAAGGGTCGTTCGACCGCCAAAGGGGTCGCGACCCACAGGTTGAGAACCGCTTATCTAGAGGGTTCAGGAATCTGGAGGAGGCGCTGTGTGTAAATTAATCAAGAGCCCAGAGATGAAACATAATTTTTGAAGGCATTTTGGGGGGCCAGAAGAGCTTGGCTAAAGGAACCAACTTCTCCTATCTCTCTGGACCCCTTGCTTTTTATTAACACAAATTGTCCTACAGCAAGGTAGATATCAAAGGGTAAGCATTGTCAGATTGGAGGAACTGCCCAAGGCTGTTCAGGTGTTTGGCCAGTAGGAGGCAATGACATGTAGATTGAAATGCCCTCAGCTGTCTGGCAGCAAGCAATCATTTATGCATCTTTTTCAGGTTTGGGGAAATGCCCTCAGCCATCTCCAAATGATTCAGCCCTGTGGACATGCTGGAACTGGCTCAGCATGTTCTAGGCTCAGATTGTAGCTTTTCTGCCCAGTATTGGAATCAGCCATTTTTCTAAGGAATCTTAGTTTCTTTCTATAGGAAATTACATGTGGAGGTCACAGACCAGGTATAACATTCTTTAATCATTTCAAGCACTAATAAAAAATAAGAAAATTGTTTTATCACATCTGAAAACTAATAGCATTTGAAGGTATTTCAGAAGATGCATGAGAAAATGACCAATCTGGAAAATATGGTACATATATTAGCTATTCATTCAAAGGCTTTTCAAATTTACATGATATTGGTTCATGTATTCTGATACCTTCTGGTCTTGGCAATTCACAGGTGGAATGTCACCCGTATCTCAACCAGAGCAAACTGTTGGAATTCTGCAAGTCCAAGGACATTGTTCTTGTTGCCTACAGTGCCCTGGGGTCCCAAAGAGACCCAAACTGGTAATAAGTATATCAGAGTTAACCTCTGTCAGCAACTCTATTAGTAATGAAACACTTTTTAAAATTAAGCTTTCTTTAGGGCTTAGGTAAGGGCTGGGAGGAGGCTGGTAAAGCGGGGGAGAGGGGGGTGGAGATGGGAAACATCTGTAATATTATCAGCAATAATTACACACACACACACACACACACACACACACATATCTACACTAATAAAAGAGAAACATGGTAATTGGCGTACGACTGCTACCCTTCCCATTGGCTAATCAGCTATCCTTATGCAAATTAACTGTCAGCCAAGATGGCGGCCGGCAGCCATGCACTGAAGAGAGCAGAGAGGCTTGCTTCCTCCAGGGACTGCAGACTCCAACGTTCCCGCCTCACTTGCCCGCCTCTCAACTGCAACTCTAAGCAACTATTACTATGTTGCAAATAAGAAGCTAAACAAAACTGGCTGTCAGTCAGCCCGGGACCGCAACATTGTATCCATGTTTTCAGCAGCGAGGCCTCAGAGCTAAAGCTGGCCCAGAATAAAAAAAAAAGAAAACAAGGAGCGGTTGGGAGCTTTTAGTCAACTGCCAGCGGGAAAACAGCCCTCAGCCCCTCAGCCAGCCTGGCCAGGCACCCCAGTGGGGACCCCCATCCTCATCCAGGACACCCTTCAGGGCAAACCAGCCAGCCCCCACCCGTGCACCAGGCCTCTATCCTATATAGTAAAAGGGTAATATGCCTCCCGGCACCGGGATCAGCGTGACAGGGGGCAGCACCCAAACCCCCTGATCAGCCCTGCTCTGTGCCTGATAAGGGGGGAGCTCCCCAATCCCCCGATTGCCCTGCAGCTCTGTGTTTGACAGGGTGCAGCGCACCAACCCCCTGATCGGCCCTGCTCTGTGTGTGACAGGGTAGAGCCATAACCTCCCCACTGGCCCTGCCCTGAGTGTGACAGGGTGCAGCGCCCCAACCCCCTGATCCGCCCTGCTCTGTGTGTGACAGGAGGTGGTGCCCCAGCTCCCCTATCAGCCCTACTCTGTGAGTGACAGGGGGGAGCTCCTCAACCCCTGATGGGCCCTGCTCTGTGAGTGACAGGGGGCATCGCCCCAACCCCCCTGATGGACCCTGCTCTGTTAGTGACAGGGGGCAGCACCCCAACCCCCTGATCGGCCCTGCTCTGTGAGTGACAGGGAGTGGCGCCGCAACCTCCCCATCGACCCTGCCTTGAGTGTAAAAGGGGGCGGTGCCCCAACCCCCCAATCAGCCCTACCCTGAGCATGACTGAGGGTGGCATTGCAACCTCCCAATCCTCCCTACTCTGTGCATGACGGGGCAGCGCCCCAACTCCCCAATCGGCCCTGCTCTGAGCCTGACCAGGGGCTGCACTTAGGGATTGGGCCTGCCCTCTGCCACCCGGAGCAGGCCTAAGCCAGCAGGTCATTATCTCCTGAGGGATCCCAGACTGTGAGAGGGCACAGGCCGGGCTGGGGGACCCCCCCCCCCCCGAGTGCACAAATTTTTGTGCACCGGGCCTCTAGTCTATATATATAAAAGCTTAAGTGGCTGGTTCAACTGACCATTAGCTATGATGAACACTGACCACCAGGGAGCAGACACTCTGACTGGTAGGTTAGTTTGCTGCTGGGGTCCAGCCGATTGAGACTGGGTGAGATAGGCAGGACATGTCCTGGAGCCCTCCCATAGTCTCTCTCAGGCCCCTGATCGTGCACCAGTGTGAGGGACCCCACCAGTGCACGAATCCGTGCACTGGACCTCTAAGTATATGTGTGTGTGTGTGTGTGTGTGTATATATATATATAATTAAATTAAGATTTAACATTTTATTATGGAAGACTTCAAACATAAAAAAGCCAACACAATAGTGTAGTGAGGTCCCATGTACCATCACTGAACTTCCACAGTCATCACCATTCTTTCATTGTTGTTTCATGCATACTCCAAATATTATTTTAAAAGTTATTTTATAATATAATTTACACAGCTTGTCATGCATAAATATTGGTGATACGATATTGACAAATGGATGTGCTGTTCTACACACATTTCTCTTGATTATTTTGGGAATTTGGGGGGAAAGGGACAGCACACTTTATATTTCTGGTACTATACCCTTCATATCTACATGCTCTGGTTTTGTTTTCAGGGTGGAAAAGGACAGCCCCGCTCTCTTGGAGGAGCCGGTCTTGAAGGCCATTGCCAAGAAGCACAACAGAAGTCCAGGGCAGGTGGCCCTGCGTTACCAAGTGCAGCGAGGGGTAGTGGTCCTGGCCAAGAGCTTCAGTGAGAAGAGAATCAAAGACAACTTCCAGGTACGGGCTGGTCACTGTCTCTCCAGATGGGGAATGGGTGCTGTACTGGGGGCCGTCGCTCTTGCCTTTCAGCACGTACCCATGTTCACTCCTTGGAAGGGTGGGAGAGAGAGCAATGGCCTCAGAGTCCTAGGTTTTATGGCCTCCAGGCCTGGCTTTGCTGCTTTCTAGTTGTGTGACCCTGAGTTTATTTCATTGCTATTTTTTCATCGGTTTTAAGAGTCCTTCTATGCAGTAAAGACTTTTAAAACCCTGATTCTTCGCTTTCATATTCTCTACCAAATAAACTCCTATTTGTATTTCAATATCAAACCTAAACAGGGTTAGCTGCTTTGTTAAACCAGTGGGATACCCCAGCACAGTTGTGGGTCACCATAGCACTTGGCGTGGCTCTGTTAGTGATTTTTTTCCTTATTAAACAAACATTGCATGTTTATATGTCAGTGTGCCTTCCAGACTGGGAGACTCTAAATACAGTGACTCTCTCTGGGTCATCTTTTAGCATCTTTTCCCCAGAAAAGCACATGGCAGGTAGGAAGCTACATACAAGTTTATAGACCAGTGATGTCAGAGGTGACATGCGAACTCATTTTTTTGGTTGATTTTTCTTTGTTAAATGGCATTGCAATATATAAAATAAGTATCAAAAACATAAATCTTTGTTTTACTATGGTTTCAAATATCAAAAAATTTCTATATGTGACACGGCACCAGAGTTAAGTTAGGGTTTTTCAAAATGCTCACACGCCGAGCTCAAAAGGTTCGCCATCACTATTATAGACTGACCAAATTAACAAATGAATATATTTTTAAAAATTTATCTTTACAAATATTTCCCCCTCTAAAATAAACTCTCCTTCATATATCTTCTAGTCCAGCCGTGGGCAAACTACGGCCCGCGGGCCGGATCCGGACCATTTGAAATGAATAAAACTAAAAAAAAAAGACCATACCCTTTTATGTAATGATGTTTACTTTGAATTTATATTAGTTCACACAAACACTCCATCCATGCTTTTGTTCCGGCCCTCCGGTCCAGTTTAAGAACCCATTGTGTCCCTCGAGTCAAAAAGTTTGCCCGCCCCTATCTAGTCCCTTAGATCAATCAGTGATCTTCAACTTATTTAGTTGTAAACTTCATGAGAAACTATGTAAATTCTATTGTGCTTTAAGAAGACAGCTAACAATTTCATCATGAGTTTAATATTTTCAAAATATGACATTTAGAGCTTATTATTCATTATGCATTTGCTCCAAGCATTGAAGCTGTAGATTTAGTTTATTCAGTTTATGCAAATATTTAATAGGCAAATCTAAATTTCATTCTTAAACCCACTCAGAAAAGTCCCATTTTATTTTTCAGTTCAACTCACTATGCTAATATATATATATATATATATATATATATATAGTGACAACCAAGTCACTTCTGGAGTACATTTTTAAGATGAATAAAAGGTGGATAGATAGATAGATAATAAATAGATAAAATAGATAGATCTAGATAGAGGCACTGGGTTTTCTATGAAATTATTCCCTGGATGAAATAATGAACTTCCCACTTTAATATTTATTATCAAAGATCTGTCGGCTTTGCTATTAATTGACACTCTATTAGGGGAGTGTCAATTATATCATCAAACAAAAACAAATTAGACTTAAGTAAGAGATACTTTATTTGAGAGGAGGCCTTTCTAAATGTTGGGACTATAAGTGTCTCAAAGATAAATCAGAAAGATTTTTCTTTTATAGGGAAGCAACCTGACTAGAGAGAGAATGAGCAGGTGTGTGGTTGAATAATTGATCAGCAAATGCTTTTCTTGATGTCAATAGCTTCTTGGAGAGGCCTTTACAGGGGCTTGCTCTTCCAAACCATGCTTAAGTTTGAGGCTGTGTCAAAATTTAGGGTGTTTGTATGGCAGGGTGGAGGCAAGAACGAAAGTTTGATCCAGTCAGCACATATTTTGTCCAGATTATGCAATTATCTATTTGTTTAGGAGGAAAAGGTTGTTATTTCTGTTGCAAACAATTCACTCAGAGAGATTTGGGGCCAATGATGTATAAAAAACTTCATTTAGTGGAGTGAAGCAGAGGAGGAGAGGGAGTGGGAGCCGTGGTGGACC
This sequence comes from Myotis yumanensis, assembly GCF_028538775.1. Lineage (NCBI taxonomy): Eukaryota > Metazoa > Chordata > Mammalia > Chiroptera > Vespertilionidae > Myotis > Myotis yumanensis. The sequence goes on along the minus strand of NW_027223752.1, from coordinate 162,966,195 downwards.
AGGAGGGGAGTTCTCAGGCCAGTACACCTGGAAGTGATGGCAGTGGACACTTCCCCTAGTGCTCTCCTTGCCTCTGTCCACCAGGAAGCCCTCATGTTCCCAGGTAGAAGCTCCCTACCTTGGGGAGAGTTTAATGTGATTCTTTCCTTCCTTCCAGGTTTTGGAGTTTGAATTGACTCCAGAAGACATGAAAGCAATTGATGGCCTGAACAGAAATTTCAGATTTTTTAAATTGCCATTGTAAGTGACTTGTAGATTGTTTTTCCTGGGTTCTTTCCTGTGATGCGTAGGTTAGCAGAGGGACTCAGCTTCCTTAAATAGGAAAGATGGGCCTGATTTCTACTACAGAAGTAAATCTGGAGCTTCCTGGTGACCTCAGACCACAGGTTTACTCCAGGTTCAGTCTCTGACCCAAGAGAAGTATGAGCAGGGCCCAGAACAGACCATAGGTAAAATGGCCCAAGTTTGCATCATGGCGAATACATGACTTTTATGCCCTAATTCCTGTGCCTGGTATACATACTCCCACTAAGATCTGACTTACCCATTTGACACAGAAGGCTCAGTGCCGACTTCCCACTATACTTTAGGGGTACTAATCCTATATAATAATCCTTTATAATAAAAGGGTAATTTTCAAATTAACCCTAACTGCAGAACCACTGGGAATGACCAGTCACTATGATGCGAACTGACCACTAGGGAGCAGAGGCTCAACGCAGGAGCTGCCCCGTGGTGGTCAGTGTGCTCCCATAGGGGGAGTGCCATTCAGCCAGAAGCCAGGCTGACGGCTGCAAGGACAGTGGTGGTGGTGGGAGTCTCTCCCACCTCCTCAGCAGCGCTAAGGCTGTCCAACTTCAGCTTAGGGGAGTGGGCCTAAGTCGGCAGTCAGACATCCCCTTAGAGCTCCCGGGCTGCCAGAGGGATGTCTGACTGCCAGTGTAGGCCCTATCCCCTGGGGAGTGGGCCTAATCCGGTAGGTAGACATCCCCCGAGGGGTCCCAGTCTGCAAGAGGGTGCAGGCCGGGCTGAGGGACTCCCCTGAATGCACAAATTTTCATGCACCAGGCCTCTAGTCTAAAAATAAAAGTAAGAGGGAACAAGTACTTGTTGAGATCAATACGAATAGCTAATGGGAAAGCATTAATTTAGATAGAAGCCCCAATAATGTTCAGATTGGGAGACAGGGGCATTGGTTATTTATAAGAAAGGGAAGGGGAGCAATAATTACATCTCCAGAAGGAAAGCAGTGATGTTAATTCCAAAAAATGTTTTTAATTTTTAGTCTAGTAGTCATCAGTCCATTACTCATGATAACTGTCTTCTTGTTATCCTTGCAAACAGTTCCCCGAGACAGTGTTGCCTATGCCCAGTCAAAAGGATATTTTGCCCTTTTTAACATTCCATAAAATGTGAGGCATAAGACATGCTGGGGAATTAGTTCCTCTGGCATGGCAGCTCTGGTGCCATTTTAAAGTGGCTCAGGTTATGTTATTGTTTATAGGAGCCTATGAAAATGTTTCATCTTTAATGCTTTTTAAAATCAGGAGGAAACATGGTTATAGTAATGACCATGTAATAATGAATCCAGCCTGGACTCTATTCATTTTTTCCTAGCACAACTATAAAATGTAACATTAATATTTTTAATGGAGGACGGGCCCAGGAAGGCAAGTGTATGTGTGGGTGTCAGAAAGTCATCCTTGGACCCGGTTCCACCGCTTCCCCAAAGGGTCAGTGGCATTTCTCCTTCACTGGGTATTCCATTTCCAAGGCATTGTCCATTTCTTCCAAATTTCTCCCTCCGTTGGCCTTTTATCCTTATTACAAGCCCCATTCCATCAGTCATATAATCTCACCAAAATGTATAAATGGATCACAAAATTAATTGCTCCTAGTGATGATGTGTCCCCAGTGGCATACACCAACATAAGATCCTCTGCATTTCTCTGGTTTCTAGGCGCCAGACTTGCTCAGGGTCACATTTGTCCATCAGAAGATTAGCCCCTGGCAGCCCCTGACTCTTTGACTTCAACTTATTCACAACATCACAGGCCCCTTGTTCAGTAACTGCAGAAGGGTCTCAGGATTGAAGAGAAGGAAGACTCATCAAATGAGAGGAGTTTGTTAGAGAATTTAGAGATAAGGAAATAGAATTTTAGTTATAGCATAAAGATTGGGTTTCAAAAAAATCTCAAAACTCCTTGTTTGTAAAGCTATTTTGCGAATTTGAGAAAAGATATTATAAATGAAAAAATGTGGGAAGTAACTTTTCTTTTCCCAGGACTTTTTTTTTTTTTTAATATATTTTATTGATTTTTTACAGAGAGGAAGGGAGAGAGATAGAGAGCTAGAAACATTGATCAGCTGCCTCCTGCACATCTCCTACTGGGGATGTGCCCGCAACCCAGGTACATGCCCTTGACCGGAATCGAACCCGGGACCTTTCAGTCCGCAGGCCAACACTCTATCCACTGAGCCAAACCAGTTTCGGCTCTGTTCCCAGGACTTTAAAGTCAAAGTCTGTGATCTTTATCAGGCCTGTGATTGTATGCACCTGTCTTCCTAGACCAGCGATTCTCAACCTGTGGGTCGCGACTCTTTTGGCGGTCGAACGACCCTTTCACAGGGGTCGCCTAAGACCATCCTACATATCAGATATTTACATTACGATTCATAACAGTAGCAACATTACAGTTATGAAGTAGCAAAGAAAATAATTTTATGGTTGGGTCACAACATGAGGAACTGTATTTAAAGGGCCAGAAGGTTGAGAACCACTGTCTAGAGACCTTTGTCAACACACAGGTAGGTCCTGGAGCACACAATTTTTCAGAATGCACTCTTTAATGCAATCAAATCAGAAAGGACAATTTTTAAAAAGAAAACAAGAACCTGGACAAGTACTTTTATAAATTGTATGAAAGCAATAATTTCATTTGGCAGTTATACATATTAGCTCCTCAAGAGAGTTACAGGAGGACCCTGAATTGTTGAGTGAATTGGTTAAAAAGAGCAGCAGAATTCTCACTGTGAATGTTCTCATGATCTAGGGAAAAAAGTGACACATGGGCTGACACAACACATTTCAGCCCTGGCTGTCCCATCCTATGGCAAACTCTAATCTAAAGCAAACTACCTGTCACTTGGCTTTTCTACCCCATGTGAATGTGGGAATTGAGCACATGGACCAGGAGCTGCATGTCTGTGTGTCGAGGCAGAAGGAAGGGCATGGTTGGAAATAGAGAGTTTTTAGCCCATCCTGACTGCATCCACAAAGAAACCCTCTCTTTGACAGCATGGGACCGAGTTAGTAAATAAATATCCCTCTTTCTCTTTCAGTGCTGTAGGTCACCCCTATTATCCATTTTCTGAAGAATATTGACCATCAACTACCCATCATGTGTTCTCCCCGAATCTCCTGCTCCCAGGGTGTGGAGAGGATTTCTGCATTTGGGGGAGCTGATTAAAAGCAGTTCTGTAGTTTCACGCTGCTTCCCTGTTTTATTTTTAAAAATGCTTTTAATTTGTGAAATAATAAAGACTTCCAAATGAAGGTGTTTGTTTTTCCTGAGAATTAAAGTAATATATACCAATGACAGAAAATTGGGACAATGAAAGGGAAAGAAAAGAAAACAAAGATAATCTGTACTTAGCGTATTTACAAATTCTGGAACTTGGGGGAATTTTCATTCATGATTTCCCTATACAAAATGTATGTGCTCATTTACAACACTGAAATAATCCTCAACCTACAGGCTATAAACTTTTTCTACTTAGCATAAGTATTTTCTCCAAGTAACCAAATATTATTTAAAAATTACAGTACTATATTTTGCTATTATAAAGCAGTGCATCTTATTAATTTATTTAATTTAATAATCATCTGCCTACGTTTTGGCATTGTGATTAGTTCTCACATATTTTGCCATTCATTCATTTATTCATTCAGCACATCTTCATTGAACATCCTTTATGTGCCATTGTTTTATCAATAAATAACCTAGACAAGAATTAAACTCAAATAAGAAATGTCTTGAGGCATGTAGTTGGAGCTGCAGGGCTGTAAGGGAGAGGAGGGTAGGAAGGAGGAGAGTGGGAGCGCTTGAGGGAGAAGGGGGCTCACTGTGTTTACCCCAGGCACGGGTTTTAAGCGCCCTCCCCAGCCTGAGGCTCGAACTCTTGTGGAGGAGAGAGTGACTCTTCTGGGTCCAGCTGTGGTGTGGCAGGAGTCTGATCTGTTTGGGTTGCTGGAGCCCTGAGAGCCTATAGGGAAATGGAGGGAAATGACTGGTGTGTTTTTCAGGAGACAGCAAGAGTGGAAGAGCTGAGAGCCTGAGTATGTGAGGGAGCATTGAGCTCAGTGGACATGAGGAACTACTGGCTGCACTGCATGTCAGTGCTGGGCTTCCTCCTGTCCCTCTTCTCGCTACAAGTGTGAAGCACTGAAGGGGTTTCAAGATGGCAGTGGAGTAGGTGGGCCTTTCTTGCACCTCCTCCCAGGGCCAGACTGGAAAAAAAAAAAAAACATAAGCTGGGGAACATTCACCAGGAATTACCAACTGAGGACTAGCTGAGAAGGAGACTTTTAATAAGGGAGGGCAGAAATCACCTGCAGAGTTGTAGGAAGGGCAGGATCGTGAGAGGGGCTGACCCATCTCCCACCTTGGGGCAAGCCAAGAGTGAGGAGGGATATCTTGAGTCTGAGTGGAGGTGGAGCTGATGGGTCGGGGTGGACAGGACCAGGGGTATGTGTGGGGAGGATCTCTGAGAGAAACGAAGCCTGGACTCAAGGCTGGGATCCCCAGCCCAGAGCGCTAGAGCTGAGAACAACGGCCCACATTACATTCAGCCATGAAAGGTGGTGGGGTTTCTGACTGCCAAGGAGAGGCAGAGCCGATTGGAGATAAAGGCATTTTTTTCCCAGAACACAAGATTTATGTTTACAGCCACTCATTTGAGTAGGCTTCAGTGGAGGGAGTGGAGGGCGGACTGGATTTGCCTGAGGAGAGGCTGGGGTGGGAAGCATTGTGGGGAGTGTGGAACAGTGGCAGCTGGGAGACCTGCAATCTGTTGTCCACCTCATACTGCAGTGACCATTTTTCCAGTGAGGTTCAGGCCCCTTCTAGCAACCAAAGCTTAGGAAAAGGCAAATATCCTTCCCTGGAGGATACAGCTTGCTCCACTCTGCATCTCAACCCCTGCTGAGGAGATGGTAGCAGAGTCGAAGCCTCCAGATTTGAACAGTATCAGAGGGAGTCAGTGACTGGCATTGGGGTAGGTCCATACTCCCCACTGTCCCAGAACCTAATTGGTACTTCCTCCTACAGGAGAGCTAATAGAAACTCCCGGCTTCCAGCAGATACCACTGGTCTGCATACGAGGGGATCCACTCAGCCAAAGGAAGGGAAATATTCTTAAACTAGAGGCCCAGTACACAAAAATTTGTGCACTGGCGGGGGGCAGGGGTCCCTCAGCCCCACTTGTGCCCTCTCACAGTCTGGGACCCCTCAGGAGATAACGACCTGCTGGCTTAGGCCTGCTCCCGGGTGGCAGAGGGCAGGCCCAATCCCTAGGTGCAGCCCCTGGTTGGGCTCAGAGCAGGGCCGATTGGGGAGTCGGGGCGCCACCCCCTGTCACACACAGAGCAGGGCCGATCAGGAGGTTGCGATGCCACCCCTAGTCCCGCTCAGGGTAGGGCCGATTGGGGGGTGGGAGCACCACCCCCTGTCACACTCAAGGCAGGGTCGATGGGGAGGTTGTGGCGCCACCCCCTGTCATGCACAGAGCAGGGCCAATCAGGGGGTTGGGGCACTGCCCCCTGTCACTCACAGAGCAGGGCGGATCAGGGGGTTGGGGCGCTGCCCCCTGTCACTCACAGACCAGGGTGGATCAGGGGGTTGGGGTGCCGCCCTCTATCACCCACAGAGCAGGGCCGATCAGGGTGTTGGGGCACTCCCCCCTGTCACACTCAGGGCAGGGCTGATGGGGAGGTTGCTGCTCCACCCCATCACACACAGAGCAGGGCCCATGGGGGGGTGGGGGGTGCTGCACCCTGTCACACACAGAGCAGGGCCAATCAGGGGGTTGGGGAGCTCCCCCCATCAGGCACAGAGCAGGGCCGATCAGGGGGTTGGGGCACCTTCCCCTGTCACAAACAGAGCAGGGCGGATAGGGAGGTTGTGGCCCCACCCCCTGTCACACACAGAGCCACAGGGCGATCAAGCGGTTTGGGCGCTGCCCCCTGTCATGCTGCTCCAGGGGCGAGGAGGCCTCGTGGCTCCACTGATCCCAGTGCTGGGAGGCCTTGCGGCTCCACTTGACACCGGGGAAGTGAGGCGTCACTGCTCCACTGATCCTGGTGCTGGAAGTCCTCGTGGCTCCGCTGATCCCGGTGCCAAGAAGCCGTGTGGCTCCACTGATCCTGGTGTTGGGAGGCATATTACCCTTTTACTATATAGGATAGAGGCCTGGTGCACGGGTGGGGGCCGGCTGGTTTGCCCTGAAGGGTGTCCCGGATCAGGGTGGGGGTCCCGCTTGGGTTCCTGGCCAGCCTGGATGAGGGGATGATGGCTGTTTGCATATGGTCACACCTCCTTCAGGGTGGGGGTCCCCACTGGGGTGCCTGGCCAGCCTGGGTGAGGGGCTGAGGGCCGTTTTCAGGCTGGTGGGCAACTGAAGCTCCCAACCTCTCCTTTTTTTCTTTCTTTTTTTTTAATTTTGGGATTTATTTACCTTCTATGGCTGTCACTGGAGCTGAGAGCCGGTTTTAGCTCTGAGGCTTGGCTCCAGCTCTGAGGCTCGGCTCCAGCTCTGAGACCTCGGCTGCTGAAAGCAGGTTTCTGGGGTTTTTTTTAGCTTCTATAATTGCAACAATGTTTCTTAAACTGCAAGCTCAGAGGCTGGCAGCGGCAGGCGGGGAATGTTGGCTTCCTCCATCACTGAAGCAAGCAAGCCTCCTGTTCGCTTCAAGCTGCCTGGCTGCCGGCCGCCATCTTGGTTGGCAGTTAATTTGCATATCACCCTGATTAGCCAATTGGAAGGGTAGCGGAGGTATGGCTAATTACCATGTTTCTCTATTATTATTAGATAGGATAGTCTCAGAGAAGTGACTCTTTGATGGGGAAACCCACTGACCATCTTCCCTGAAATTTGAAATACCCCTCCCCTTCATGAGAGACCAAGAGATCTCATACAGCCAATTCAGCCTAAAGCCCTTTGAGAAAAAGCCTTTTCAGTGACTAAGATTATAGTTGGCCAGCACAGGGAGGTGTGCAGAGGCAGAGCTCTAGCAGCCTTGGGCCATTTGCTGGCCCTTCCCTTGACACCATGCTGATAACAACAGGGATCTAGAGCTCACCTTAGCCCTCCCACTCATAGCCAAGCCCTGTAGAGACAGACACAAACTGTGGATGGTTTGAAGCTTTGAACAGGTTGCTGATAGCCAAACATGGACAGCTTCTGATAGTGGTTAGCAGCACTTCCCAGGAATCCCAGAAGTGGCAGACAAAACTGGAAGCCTCAGTCAACATAAGAGCAAAATCCAAAGGGAGCTACAAGGAGGCACTAAATTCTACTGAAATGAATACTACTTTCTTCTTCTTCTTCTTCTTTTTCTTCTTCTTCTTCTTCTTCTTCTTCTTCTTCTTCTTCTTCTCCTCCTCCTCCTCCTCCTTCTCTTTTTCCTTCTCCTACTCCCTCTACTCCTCCTCCTCCTTCTTTTTCTTCTGAATTGTTTTTTTTAAATTTTTTCTTCTTTATTGCTTTGTTATTATTTTTGTTTCTTTTTTCTTTCATATCTTTTATTTTTCTGTTTCCTTTTCTTACACTATTTTTTCTTTCTTCTTCTTACTCTTGTTTCATTTTCTTATTTTTTGTCTTTCTTGCACCTCATTTTAACTTTTCATAATTTTTCTTCTTTTTCTTTTATACTGTTTTGCTTTCTCTATTATTTATTTTTATTATTTATCTCCCTTATTTTATTTAATATTCCTTTTTATCACCAGCTTTTGTTTCTCCTCATATTTTTTTAATTTTCTTTTATTATTCCTGTTCTTTTTCCTAATTCTGTTTTATTTTGTGGTTGTTTTTGTTGTTCTTATAGGGGCCTTTGTATATTTTTGTTTTGTTTCTTGGTTTGTTTTGTTTTGTCAGCAATTGCACAACAGCTCACACAGCGTGGTTGGGGTTGAGCCTCATAGTCAGCCAGCTTGAGAGGAGATCCCACCCACAAATGGGACTAACAATCAAGACGCAATTGGAACAGAGAGAGATCCCTCCCAAAACCCACACAAGGGACATTCCTGGGGCATCCAGCTCATGAGAACAAAGGGAATGCACCTTTGGGTATCACAGAACACTAATACATAAAGCCAATACTAATACTATTAGTATCACAGAATACTAATACATAGAAACAAATACCAAGGGACAGCAAAAATGAGGAGACAATGAAAAACACTCCAAATGAAAAAAGGAGGAAACTCCATAAAAAGAGCTAAACAAAAAGGAGGCAAGCAATTCATCAGATATGCAAGATTAAAAGTGATGGTTATAAGGATGCACAAGGAACTTAGTGAGAACTACTAGGGTATTATTGGGAACTACAAGAGCATGAAAAAGGAAATAAAAACAATGTAAAAGAATCAGTTACAAATGAAGAATACCATATCTGACATCAAGAATATACTGGAAGAAATCAAAATTAGATTAAATAAGGCAGAGGATCTAATCAGTGATTTGGAAGCAAGGTAAAAAAAAAAAAAAAAAACACCCAATTAGAGCAGCAAAAATAAAAAACGAATTGAAAGCAAGAGTATAATTTAAGGGAAAATTGGGATGATATGAAACATAAGAAAATCCACATCATAGGAGTACCAAGAAGAAGAACATGAACAAATAATAGAGACCCCATGTAAAGAAATAATGATAGAAAACTTTCCTCTGTGAAGGAAAAAGTCACAGAAGTTCAGGAAGCACAGAGAGTTCCAGTCAAGATGAACCCAGAGAACCACTGCAAGACACATCATAATTAAAATGACAAGCATTAAGAACAAAGAATCTTAAATGCAGTAAGAGAGAGCCAGAAAGTTACCTACAAAGGAGTACCCCTTAGACTGTCAGCTGATTTCTCAAAGAAACACTTCAGGCCATAGTGAATGGCATGAAGTATTCAAAGTAATAATTAATACCTATCCTCCTCAAACTATTCCAAAAAATTCAAGAGGAGTGAAGACTTCCAAGCTGTTTTTACAAGGCTAGCATTATCTTAATTCTACAACTAGAGAAAAACACTACAAAGAAAGAGAATTACAGGTCAATATCCCTGATGAACATAGATGCTATAATCCTCAACAAAATATTAACAAATCAGATCTAGCAATACATTAAACAGGTTATGCACCATAACCAAGTGGGATTTATGCTGGGGATACTAGGTTGGTTTAATATTCACAAATCAATAAACATGATACATCATGTAAACAAAATGAAACATAAAAATCACATGATCATATCAATAGATGCAAAAATACATTTAACAAAGTCCAGCATTCATTTATGATGAAAACTCTCAGCAAACTAGAAATAGAGAGATCATACTTCAACATAATAAAGGCCAAATATGACAAACTTACAGCAAACATCATACTCAATGGGCATAAACTAAAAACATTTTCCTTAAGAATAGGAAGAGGACAAGGACGTCTGCTTTTACCATTCTTACTCAACAGTACTCAAAGTCCTAGCCACAGTGATCAGATAAGAAGAAGACATAAAAGGCTTCCAAACTGGCAAGGAGGAAGTAAAACTCTCATTATTCTCAGATGACATGATATTGTACATAGAAAACCCTAAAGATTCCACCAAAAAACTGCTAGATTTAATAAGTAAATTAGGCAAAATAGCAGGATACAAAGTTGACATCCGGAAATAGATGGTATTTTTATACACCAATATTCAACTCTCAGAAAGAGAAACTAAAAAACAGTTCAATTTATCATCGCAATAAAAAAATAAGATACCTGAGAATAAACTTAATCAAAGAGGTATAAGATTTATACTAAGAAAACTATAGGGTGAATTTTTTAAACGTAATTTAAAAATTTCCATTGCCATTTATATCCTCCACGACCTCTTCCATCTCCACCCAACCCTTCCACCCCCACAATCACTACACTTTTGTCCATGTCCATGAGTACTTTCTACTTTTTTCCCCTATTTTGCTCAATCCTCCACTCCCCTAATTACGCCCCCCCCCCCCTAAGTTGTCTGCCTGCTCTCTATTTTTAAAAACAGGCTCCCATTCAACTGGATATATCTTGTTGTGATGTGATGTCTGAAATTGTTCTGTCTTCACAGAGCCCAAGGATATTGCTGATACACAGAAGAAGGGAGGGCCAAGGTAATATCAGAGAAGGTCTTGGCCTCCCATGAATGATACCCAGAGTTAGCTAGCCTTCCTCAAGACTTCTTGTTGTGGAGCTTAAACCAGTTTGAGATAGCTTTTCTTGGTCTGGTTGTATCCTAACCAAAGCAGCTACCAAAGTTAATAATTTTCTCTTTACAACTCCCCTGTACTTTGCACCTAGCTAGGTATTTCAGAGTCTGTGAAAATTGCTGACTCATTCTCTGAGCATGAGCTCCAGTGGATTCTAAGGATTTGATCATAGTATTGGGTGGTATTAAAATTTTAAAAAATGATACAGAAAAGGCAGTGATTCTCCCAAAGAGCCTCAGCTTTCTATTTCCCTCATCTTGAGGACACATTTGAAACATATATTGGTCTTCAAACAGAATTCACTCCATGACACAACAGTGAATGTACTAAATTTTACTCAAATTTTCCTGGGTTATGAATGCCCTCAAACATCATAATTAAAACTTCGCAAATATCTATTTAAACATCTCTGTTCTTTCCCTCCCAAGTTCCTCTCAGGACAACAACAGTGTTTCATATCTTCTCTTTACATCTTACTTCTTTTCCCATCCCTCCTATCATACAGATTCTACTATCTACTCTATTTCCAAAAGCAATGCAGTACCTACCTTTGGCCTGCACAGCCCCTCAGCACCCTCACTCCCCACCCATTCACACAAAGGCCCACAATAACCCCAGTCTCACCATAGACACTTCATTATATAAAATAGCTCACTTCCTAGGGACAAATACTGTTGCCAACATATTTTATGTTTTTAACCATGTCAATATACCCTTTGCTGAGCAAATATTTGTTTTTCTCTACACTGGCAATTCTCTACTAGAGACTGAGGAAGGAGAGAATAAAAGCAATTATACACTTGTTGCACGTAAGCATATGTATGTATAACTCAAGGAAGACCTTTTCCCTCCCTCTCCTCCCCAGTTTGTCATTCCTGCTTTCCTGCTTTCTGCCTTCTCCCTTCCCTGAGCCCCTCCTCTCTGTCTGCTACAGGACTGGAAATCCTGAGGTCTTTTGACACACAGTTTTTTTGTTCAGCCTGACGTGTACAACTGGGGAAAGTTTGAGTCCCCACCAACTCTATTAACCCAGACTGGTCATGCAAAAACCCCCATAGACCAGATAGTTTCTCTAGTGAACCTTGGGAGGAAAGGGTGGCACTGTCAAACAGAGCTAGCCAGTCATAAGCCTGTTTACCCTGCCTTTCCCAATCTTTCTCATGGAAGCCACACTAAAGTCACTTCCTGTAGTTCTTCTTTCTACCTCATGTGACTGGCCCTGGTGTTTCTTCTGAGTGGCCATGTAAGGCATGTTGTGTTGCCCCAGTGAACTGTGACTACAAATGACCTTTCAGCTTCACAGCTCTCTCTCTTTCTTGATCTGTGCCTTACTCTCTCAAGACAATTGGTTAAAACACTGGCAACCATAGCCTAAATGATCTAGGAACCTAAATGCCTCTTTTGAGGCAGAAGAGAGCAGTGAATGGTGAAAGGGCTGACTAATGGGCAGAAGCGGGCAGGTGAGGCCATGTGTCCTCAAAGAGCTGTAAGAAAACTGCATGGTGAGTGCCTGATCATACACTGCAGTTCTCAGGCTCATAAGATGATAGACTCTTCTATTAGAGCCAGCTCCAAAGAGATAATCCAAAGCCCAGCACACTTCAGCAAGCCACCTGGACTCAGGTCAGGGCCCTGCACTGTGAATGCTCACGAGCACAGTGCTCTTCAACAGGCGTGCTGACACTGGTCCACGGCAGTCAGGTTTGGGGAAGAGGAGAGCAGTGAAGCTAGAATATGGGAACCCTGGCACCTGCAGGCATGTGGTGCCTGTGCTTCAGCCCAACACTAAATTCTGGGCACATTCATGAGAGTGTTGTACATGTGAACAGGACATAGCGTTGGAAAAAGTCTGGGAATTACCAGTGCTTTATCCATCTCTTTTATAAAGTAAACTAGAGGCCCGGTGCACAAAAATTTGTGCACTGGGCGGGGGGGGGGGGGGGGGGAGGGGGGGGAGGGGGGGTCCCCCAGCCCGGCCTGTGCCCTCTCACAGTCTGGGACCCCTCAGGAGATAATGACCTTCTGGCTTAGGCCTGCCCCCGGGTGGCAGAGGGCAGGCCCAATCCCTAGGTGCAGCCCCTGGTCAGGCTCAGAGCAGGGCCGATTGGGGAGTTGGGGCGCCGCCCCGTCATGCACAGAGCAGGGTGGATCGGGAGGTTGCAATGCCACCCTCAGTCATGCTCAGGGTAGACTGATTGGGGGGTTGGGGCATCGCCCCCTGTCACACTGAAGGCAGGGTCAATGGGGAGGTTGTGGCGCCACCCCCTGTCACGCAAAGAGCAGGGCCGATCAGGGGGTTGGGGTGCAGCCCCCTGTCACTCACAGAGCAGAGTCCATCAGGGGGGTTGGGGCGCTGCCCCCTGTCACTCACAGAGCAAGGCCCATCAGGGGGTTGAGGAGCTCCCCCCTGTCACTCACAGAGTAGGGCCGATAGGGGAGCTGGGGCACCGCCCCCTGTCACACACAGAGCAGGGCGGATCAGGGGGTTGGGGAGCTGCACCCTGTCACACTCAGGGCAGGGCCAATGGGGAGGTTATGGCTCTACCCTGTCACACACAGAGCAAGGCCCGTGGAGGGGGGTTGGGGCGCCACCCTCTATAACCCACAGAGCAGGGCCAATCAGGGGGTTGGGGCACCGCCACTGTCACACTCAGGGCAGGGCCGATGGAGAGGTTATGGTTCTACCCTGTCACACACAGAGCAGGGTCGATCAGGGGGTTGGGGAGCTCCCCCCCTATCAGGCACAGAGCAGGGCTGATCAGGGGGTTTGGGTGCTGCCCCCTGTCTCGCTGATCCCGGTGCCGGGAGGCATATTACCCTTTTACTATATAGGATAGAGGCCTGGTGCATGGGTGGGGGCCGGCTGGTTTGCCCTGAAGGGTGTCCTGGATCAGGTTGGGGGTCCCCACTGGGGTGCCTGGCCAGGCTGGCTGAGGGGCTGAGGGCTGTTTTCCCACTGGCAGTTGACTAAAAGCTCCCAACCGCTCCTTGTTTTCTTTTTTTTTTTTTATTCTGGGCCAGCTTTAGCTCTGAGGCCTCGCTGATGAAAACATGGATACAATGTTGCGGTCCCGGGCTGACTGACAGCTGGTTTTGTTTAGCTTCTTATTTGCAACACAGTAATAGTTGCTTAGAATTGCAGTTGAGAGGCCAGGAAGTGAGGCGGGGAACGTTGGAGTCTGTAGTGTCTGGAGGAAGCAAGCCGCCCTGCTCGCTTCAGTGCATGGCTGCCGGCCGCCATCTTGGCTGACAGTTAATTTACATAAGGATATGCTGATTAGCCAATGGGAAGGGTAGCGGTCGTACGCCAATTACCATGTTTCTCTTTTATTAGTGTAGATGGTGGGAGAGCAAACCTAACACAGGCTGATTCACTGATACTTCTACTTAGTCTCCCATAGTATTGCAAAGTGTGGGGAATCCAACCATCCCCAATCCAAGTGGCTACAACCCATTGCCATAGATATGGAGGGAAGAAAGAGAAGAAGAAGGAAGGGATGAAGGCTCTTCAGGAGGTCATGGATGAATCATTAACTGTGGAAATAACATTTTTCTCACCATTTAGGCACCTGATTCACATCATGATATCCATAGTTTTGATTTTATAAATGACAGCCTTATTGTATCTATATTAGACAGTCAACATTTTCCAACTGAAAATGTTATGTTGCCTGGATAAATTCTAAATTTCCAAATCAGGCTCAGACCTCTTTCTGAAAGACAATTACACCGCTGAATTTTCCCATCTTTAAAAGTGTTAGTGTTTGTCTTGAGGAACAGCAGAGGTGATTTTGTTTCCTTTTCCTAATGTTTGAAATTGTTCTTGACTATTTCTTCTTTGATTATAGTACATAATGTGGTCTATAACTTTAATTGTATCATAAGACAGAGGTGTACAAAACAGTACCCTGGCAATCAACACCTACTTGTTTTGCAAGTTTCTCAAAGCAAATATTGAGAGGCAGGTTAGCACACACACAAAAAAATAATGCCAGTATCTATTGGGCAACTGTCATCTCTGCTTTTACTTGTGCAATTGGACATGTCCCAGGTATCCACTTTGCATACAGGAAATCATCCTTGATGTCTGGTTTCTCCCTTTTTCACTATTGGAACATTCCCAGTAACTCAGCTATAAATTATAATGCACTCCTCCTCGTCTTTCAAGGGATCATACCGAGTGCTATATCATTTGCTGTCTCTGTAAGTTGATATTACTTAATTTAACCTCTTTATATGTAAAGAAACTTATAAATATATAATTTTAAATGAATACATGCTTTCTGGTTGAAATTTTCCTTTTTGCATGGATTCACATATAACCTCTCTTCTTCACTCTTTTCAGCAACTCCTCGAAACAAAAAGGCAACCAACTGTTAATAATATGAACAGCTTAATGTGGGCTTTTTATATGCTTATATATATATATATTATGTGGAAGTATTAGTTGTGGTTTAAAACTGGATCCTGATACAGTAGTCTCCCCTTATCCACGGTTTTGCTTTTGGCAATCAACTGTGGTCCAGATATATTAAATAAAACATTCCAGGAATAAACAAGCCATAAGTTTTAAATTGCATACCATTCTGAGTAGCCTGAGGAACTCTTACGCCTTCCTGCTATATCCTGCCCAGGATGTGAATCATCCCAGCGTATCTACCTCACTTCATCTCATCATGTAAGCACTGTATCATCTCACATTATCACATGAAGGGCAAATACAGTACAGTATGACTTTTTAAAAATATATTTTTTATTGATTTCAGGGAGGAAGGGAGAAGGAAAGAGAGACAGAAACATCAATGATGAAAGAGGATCATTTATTATCTGCCTCCTGCATGTCCCCTACTGGGGATCGAGCCTGCAATGTGCCCTTGACTGGACTCCAACTCAGGACCCTTCAGTCTGCAGGCCGATGCTCTATCCACTAAGCCAAACCAGCTAGGGCCAGTATATGTTGAGAGGGGAGAGAGAGACCACATTCACATAACTTTATTACAGTATATTGCTATAATTGTTCTATTTTATTATTAGTTATTGTTATTAATCTTTGTGCCTAATTTATGAATTAAACTATCATAGATATGTATGTATAGGAAAAAAACATAGTATATATAAAGTTTGGTACTATCTGCAATTTCAGGCATTCACTGCAGGACTTTGAACGGATCCCCCTTGAATAAGGGGGGATGACTGCATACTTTCCTATGTTCAGCACATGGAAATTCCTCCAAGTGCACTACTGTAGCATACTACATGGAGTGACTGCACCATAATCATTCAGTGATTTTTGACTGTTCATTTGGTTACCACGTTGGCACTAAGCATGTTTATATAAAATAGTAGCCTTATATACATACCATTACACAGGAACTTTTCTTCTGTGGAATCAGGATCCATGAGTTAAAGGGGATATGAATTTTAGTTTCAATAGTTATTACCAGGTTCCTTTTCAAATTCAGTGTCTCACAGCTAGCTGAAATACATGAGATTACTTTCTTACCCACACTCCTGCCCCCAAGAGATAATATAATATGACTTATATTTTTGCCAGTCAGGTGGCTATAAATGGGAATCTCTTTGTTACTCTAATTTGCTTTCTCTTACTATTAGTGAATCTAAATGCTTTGTACTATGCTTGTGGCATTGGAATTGTTCTTCTGTGTATGTTTCCTCATAATCATAGTCTAATTTTTACAACTTATTAGTCTATTTTTTGGTCAATTTTTAAGAGCATTTTTAGGTTATAATATCAGCTCCTTTCATCTGGTTTATAAATATTTTCTAAATTTGTCATTTGTCTACTAACTCTAACCATGCAAAAGTTTAAGTACTCAAATATGTTTATTTATTCTTTCATAGCATTTAATTTTCTGGTCTATTTATATCAAGGTTTTCTCTCACACAAGATTGTGCATTGTTGTTTCTTGTATTTTTCTCTTCCCTTTTCACACTTTATATTACTTACATATCTGTAATTTATTTACATATAAGATGTGAGAGGGGAAACCCAATTCTAATTTTCTTTGTGGTGGATAGCCACTTTGTTCCAGCAACATGTATAAAATAATTCATCATTTTTCTCTGAATTAAATGCCCTTTTAATCATATCTTAAATTCTCATATAAATAAAAACTAATCCTGAATTTTCTATTCTGTTCCACTGTATTTCTGTGTAACATTATGCCATTGCTATTGTTTAGATTACATTGGCTTTGTAATAAGTTCTGAGGTCCAGTAAAGAAAGTCTCCTTCATAAATTTTCTCTCCGCATTGGTATTTTTATATGCAATTTGTATCTAATTCAAAAAATTCTGTTGGAATTTTAAGTAGAATTGCTTGGAAGTGTATATTATGTTATAAGAATTTAAATTATAATGTACTATCCAAAAATTTACATACATTTTCACTTATTCAGATATTATTTTATGCCTTCAATGATATTTTATAGTTTCTTTTCCCTATAGAAGCTGTATAATTTTTGTGAAATTGATTCCTAAGTATTTTGAATTTTTTATCATTAGAAAAAAAAGGTGATATTTTACCTGTTTCTATTTTGAGGAACTTTGTCACAATTTTTGTGAATTTGTCTTGTATCCAGTCAATGACAACAAGTTCTAGTATATGCAAGTGTGTTTTTTTTTTCATAGAATTGTTTGTGTTTTCTAGTTGTGTCAACATTTCCAAGGTTTCACCAAATTGCTCTTTTGTGGCCCTCTTCCTGCCAATGGAAGTCACAGTCTTTCCTGTACATACACTTTCTAAGTGCTGGGCTTATCCTCAATTTCCTGCTTACATAAGCAGAGAAGTACATAGCTCTATTTATAACCTGATATAAATATACAAGAAAAATTACTCATATACATTTACCTTCCCTATTAAAATCAGTGAGAAATTAAATGTATTTTATTTTTGTTCATCCTTTTTTAAATAAAACATACACATTTTAACTGTCTTTTCCTAAACTCATCTTAATTTTATTTTTTTCAGTATAATTGTGAACTCATGGCTTTTCACAGCCTCAACTTTTTCCAATTAACAAGGTAGCGTGACTTGCATTTTCCAGTTGTCAGGGCTTGTCTGGCAGGATTCCCTCAGTATATGCCTTTGTTTTTTCAGAGCTGTTCTGGCAGCCACTGGGATCGGCCTTGGTTTCTGGCAACAATATTTAGTTCTGTCTTGAATTTCCTGATGCGAGATAAAAATAGTTGCTCTCTAAGAAGATAGATTTCTTTTTTCTTTTTCATCTCATATTTAACATTTATTTACTAAGGCCTGCCTGTTGGGTACTATGGTGAGCAAAGAAAATGAAACTGGGTGTTTTCAAAATGGTTTTAAAACTGTCAAATCATGTCCTGATATGCTATCCTTTCTAACTACAGCTGTACAGTATACTTAATTGATTTTTCTGAAATACCATTTTGTTGTCCTCTGGTGAACTTTCAGTGATCCCTCATCATCTACATATTGTCCAGATTGCTTCCATCTCTTCATCTCCCCCTCCCTAGCACTAGGCAGGGATTCCTAAAGGTCTGATTCTTCATTCTGCAGCCTCAGGGAGTTACACCAGGCACTGCTCCCAGCCACCCTTTCAGAGCGTGCTCTGCCGCAGTGGGATTTCTTTTAGAATTAAATAGGGTTAGGGACCAACTTCTGGTCACTGGTATTGCCTATAAAAATTGCTGATGGGTAAATGTGCCCCTAGATACCATTTACCTCCTTTAGGAGAGACAGGGCTAGAAACATTATTTTAAAGGTATGACTTCACATAATTTTTTTCAATTTAATATATTTTGTCTCTTACAGTCTGACATATTGTCAACCACTAGTATTTTCTACTATGTCAATAGTGACTTTATTTTAAGGAAGTTGTTTAAAGGAAATTAAAAGAAAATGGAGGCATCAGCAGGCATATAGGAACTCAGGTTTGAAGAATGTTGAGAATAAGTATTGAGGGGGAATTGCAGAGGGAAGAAATCAAGCTGGCAGCTTGTATTGATGGGTGCAAAATACCAAAAGTCGTTTCAAATTGCCTGGTGTTATTGGTGCCACTTGCCTTTTGAGAAATTGATTTGGTAATGTCAGAAAAGAGTTCAAAATATAGCATAGCTTTGATACAAAAACAATCTAATTTCTACAATTCTATCCTAATTAAACTATCCAATTATATTATCCATGCATTATAATTGCTGTACTGAATTGTAGTGATTTTTAAGTCCTTGGTTATTAAACTACTCTCCAGCTTTTTCTATTACTAGTAATGCTACAAGCATTTCTCAACAAGCCCTGGTGTTATTGGTGCCACTTGCCTAGGAGGTTTTGTGCCAGCTCAAAGTTCTCAGAAGCATTTCTAAATCAGCAAGACAGAGAAGGAAGCAGACCTAGGCAGGGGGGCCAAGGTCAGATGCCCAGTGAGAGGCCAGAAAAGGCCTGAACAGAGTTCAGTGGCAAACAAGCTGAGAAGATGGCATTTTAGGAATCTAAACACAGAGAGGCTGGGCACATGCTGAGAAGTTCATTGCGGCAAATTGTGTAATAAAGCCTGCAAATCCAGGTAATTTTAAAATAAATTGTAATCTGTTTTTTCAAAAGTAATATATTTTCACTTAGAAATCTTAAAAATTGGCTTATAGATAAGAGAACAAAATCACAATGAAGAAAGTATTGTAGGAATTGTCAACATTTTGGAGTTTCACACTCCTTGTATGCATTGTTTACATAGTTAAATCTGCTTCATTCACATCTCTGTACTCCATACTTTTATCTAATTAACAATTTAATAATTTCCCATTTAATTATAAAATCTGCATAAACATCATCTGTATGCATTATTTTTACTCTTTGTACATTATTCTATCATTATGCTATAATATATTAGCCATGCACTATAATTGCTGTACTGAATTGTAGTGATTTTTAAGTCCTTGGTCATTAAACTACTCTCCAGCTTTCTCTATTACTAGTAATGCTACAATAAACATCTATTTTAAAAAGTTAGATAGTTTAATTAGGATGGAATTGTAGAAATTAGATTGTTTTTGTATCAAAGGTATGCTATATTTTGAACTCTTTTCTGACATTACCAAATCAATTTCTCAAAAGGCTGTGCCTCAGTGTTTACACTCTGATCAACAGAACAAGAAAATTCCTGTCTCATTGAATCTGTAACAGTCTTGGAATATCTCATTTAAGAATGTCTAAACAGATTGATGAAATTAGTACTTCATTTTTTGCACAGAAACATGATCTTTATTGAGGTATAATTGACATAAAACATTAGTTCAGGTATACAGCATAGTGATTAAATATTTGTACATATTGTGAAACAATCCTCACAATAAGTGTAGTTAACATACATTTAATGCATATTTCATACATGCAAGTGAGGTTGAATATATTTAATAGTAATTTAGAGTGCTTTTTCAGGGAGTGGGGGTATATTTTAATGCACCAAATCAGGCATGAGAAGGAAGGGATTTGAAAGATTAAAGCAGAGCTAGTTAGAATCCAGAAATTAATCTAACAACATTTATCAGCCCCTTTTAATGAAATATCCTCTAATTATTAGGGGTAATGCATGGTGGAAAGGAATTTGACAACCCCAATGCATTTATATTATTCTAACATGGTCTTAGAATGATTAATCTTTAATTATTTTCTCCGTAAGCTATTTAATGAAGTTCTAACCCTGGGCCCACCTACATTTCTAAGTTTAAATTAATAAATTAAAAGGGCAATTGAAATCCAGGCATAATTTGCCTCACAATGTGATGCAATAGGAAGTAAAACACCCATTTAAAGAGTATTTTTGAAAACTAGATTAAAACAATCTAATCAAGCCTTTAAAGCCAATATTCATTTATAGGAAATTCAAGGGATGGAGGGAGAACTTCAGGAAAACCACAAATGAACCAATAAGACAAATCCAGAATGTGGAATTGAGGAAGGATAGTAAGAAGCTGGGAAAATTCCAGGGCAAGTGGAATGGGGTAACTGAAACAAAATAATTAAACAAGGCCAAATAATTTGATCAATACAGCCAGCTAACAAATCACAAGGTCTTATCTTCCCTCACCAAGCACACTCAGGAGCAAATGATTTACACATTCCAAACCTTGCCAGGGCAGACCCACATAGGTTCTGGTCCCTCTTCAATGACATTTATCTTTAGAGATGAAACTGACCAGAGAATGAGCCTGATCCCTCTGAAAAACTAATTTTGGTGAATCAATATATTGAAAGAAAACTAATGAATATTCTGTTAAAACAACCCCCCATACCCCAGATCCTCTCCTAGGATTCCTGCCTATAAAAGAGAGAAAAGCCTCCAGACAAAGAACCCAGTGTGGGCTCTCTCTGGAGCAGGCCCACATTTTTTCTTGGGCATGAACTTTTTACTCTGGAGTTTGCTTTAAAGTGCACCAGAAAACAAAAGTGGGAGGGAGATGGAATAATATTGGTAAAATGCTGATAAATGTGGAAGCAGGGTGATGGGTATATGGATGGAGATTCACTATGTTATTCTCCATTTTTCATGTTTTAAAATATTTTATAATAAAATATGAAACTAAGCATAAAATAGCAATAGAAAATCACTTCCAAAATGTGATCCCCACAGGAGCAATGAGTGCAATGGATAAAATAGTCAAAATCTATTTTTAAAACTCCTTCTAGCTGGTTTGACTCAGTGGATAGTGCGTCAGCTTGCAGACTGAAGGGTCCCAGGTTCGATTCTGGTCAAGGGCACATACCTCGGTTACAAGCTCCCCGCCCTGGTGGGGGCATGCAGGAAGCAATCAATCCATGTGTATCTCTCACATCAGTGTTTCTCTCTGCCTCTCCCTTACACTCTCTCTAAAAATCAATGGAAAAAATATCCTCGGGTGAGGATTAAAAACAAAACAAAAGCTATAAATTAACCAAAGTAAAAATCCAAGGAGTACTCATTGAAGAAAAATCACTGAACATTATTAAGAAGAGTGAGTTTTGTGGCATTTTAACTTGCCCTATGCCCATCATTCTATCTCCAGCTCATCAAATTCTCCAGGACTTCCCAAAGAACTAACAGTTCCTCACCAGGAGCTCTGATGAATCTGCCACAGTCTAGATACCCAGGGTAGACAGAGATGGCGGCATGGGCTAGCAGATACCATAGATTCTTCCCTCTGCTGAGCACAGAGCAAGATGATACAAAGCCACAGCTTTCAGCTCCCCCTGGGAAAGAACAGAATTGATCTATGCATCCTGCTCCATCTTCTCTGTGGCTGACCAGAGAACTAGGATCTTCCTCACCAGTCCTGAAATTCTGATGGATTTAGCATAGTTGAAATAACAATATTGTATGTAAGCTCCAAGGTTATCACACACACGCACACACACAATACCTATAGAAGTTATACAAAAGAAAAAGAATTCAAAGGATATCCATTACAAAAAATCAACAAAACATGAGGAAGACATCAAGAGAGGAAAAGACAGATGCCTGAAACTAATACAAAATAACAATAAATGTAATCTGTAATTGAAATATATTTTTTTAAAAGGAAAGAGAGATGAAAGAACAAGATTAACAGAAGACAACTATCAAAGTGATATAGTAGAATCTTCCCTATCAGTAATTACTTTAAATGTAAATGGTTAAACTCTCCAATCAAAAGACAAAGTGACTAATTGAATTAAAACAAACAACAAACAATACCAAGACTTAACTATATGCTGTCTATAAGAGAATCATGTTAAATTCCAGAATCATGTTAGAATACAGAGCACACTTAGGCTGAAAGTTAAGGGAGAGAAAAAGTGTGCAAATAGTAACCAAAAGAGAACAAGAGTGGTTATACATATCAGTCAAAATAGACTTTAAATAAAAAACTATCCCAAGAGACAAAGAGGAGCATTATAAAACAACAAAAGGACCAATCCATCAGGAAGGCATAATAATTATATATGTACACTAGAGGCCTGGTGCACAAAAATTTGTGCACTCTGGGGGGTCCCTCAGCCCGGCCTATGCCCTCTTGCAGTCTGGGACCCCTCGGGGGATGTCCACTTGCCAGCGGGGAGCAGGCCTAAGCTTCAGTCTGACATCCTTAGCACTGCTGAGGAGGCAGGAGAGGCTCCCGCCACCACCGCTGTGCTGGCAGCCACCAGCCTAGCTTGTAGCTGAGCAAAGCTCCCCCTGTGGGAGCGCACTGACCACTAGGGGGCAGCTCCTGCATTGAGCATCTGCCCCCTGGTGGTCAATGTGTGTTATAGTGACCAGTCGTTCTGCTGTTAGGATCAATTTTCATATTACCCTTTTATTATATAGGATAAAGGCCTGGTGCATGGGTGGGGGCCAGTTGGTTTGCCCTGAAGGGTGTCCCAGGTCAGGGTGGGGGTCCCTGGCCAGCCTGGGTGAGGGGCTGATGGTTGTTTACAGGCTGGCCAAACCCCCAGTAGGGACCCTCACCCCATGGGGGTGTGACCAGCCTGGGTGAGGGGCTGAGGGTCGTTCTCAGGCTGTCCACGCTCCCCAGTGACCCAAGCTCCCAGCCTCTCCTTTTTTTCTTTTCTTTTTTTCTAGGATTTATTTATCTTCTATAATTGAAACTTTGTGGCCTTGAGCGGAGCCCAGGTCCTTGAGTGGAGGCCACAACTGGCTGGAAGCAGGTATCTGGAATTTATTTATCTTCTATAATTGAAACTTTGTAGCCTTGAGTGTAGCCCAGGGCCAGCCAGGACAGGTGGGAAGCTTATATGCCTCCATTGCCAGGGGCAACCCAAGCCTCCTGCTCACTCCAGCTCCGTGGCCAGCACCAGCTTAGTTGGGTAAATTTGCATGCTCACTCCTGATTGGCTGGTGAGCATGGCTTGTGGGCGTGACTTGAGCGTAGCAGAAGGATGGCTAATTTGCATGTTTCTCTTTTATTATATAAGACTAGACTAGAGGCCTGGTGCATGTAATTCATGCACTGGGGGTGGGGGGTCCCTCAGCCCAGCCTGCCCCCTCTTACAGTCCGGGAATCCACAGTGGATGTCCTCAGGGGAGTGGGCCTAAGCTGCAGTCTGGCCTCCCTCTGCAGGAGGTGACCAGGCTGATCAGGGAAGGGCGCCACCCCCATCACCAGCTGCTGCTGCCACTGCTGGCCACTGCAGCCACCAAGGTGTTTTCATCAACATGGACTCCAGTCTCTTCACCATGAAAAAATGACAATTATTTTTTAGGCATTTTCAAGATGTCTCTTTCATAAGATATGACAATTCTTTCTTTCTTTTTTTTTAATCCTCACCTGAGGATATTTTTCCATTAATTTTTAAAGAGCGTGGAAGAGAGAGGGAAAGACAGAGAGAAACATCAATGTGATAGGGACACTTCAATTGGTTGCCTCCTGCATGAGCCTGACCTGGGCCCCAGCCAATGAGGAGCCTGCAGCCTAGGTACATACCCTTGATCAGAATCAAACTCTGACCCTGTGATTGGCAGGCCAAGGCTCTATCCACTGAGCCAAACTGGCTAGGGCAGGATATGACATTTCTTAGTCCCTGACCTTTGTTTTTTCCTCCAGGAGTGAGGTGAAAAACCCTAGATCACCTTCTTGGATTCTTATTACCCAAATTACCAAGAACACTGCGAGTGGCATAGAGGGAGCTTAGCCAATGAGCGGTCAGAAAAGGTGTTTCCTCTGTAGCTCATGCACAGAGGCCCCCCTGTGTGTGTGTCTGCTGGGAGCCTGTTCCCAGAGCAGTGCCGCGGCCACTCAGAGCAGGCCCCCACCCCTGTGTGTGTCCCCTGGGGTGGAGGCATGCTCCGAGCCATGCTGGTCATGACTGTTAAGGCTTAGAGCTGGTTATGACATTACGGTGTCCTGGACAAATTTGCATATTACCTCTTTATATATATAGATAATGACCCAACACCAAAATACCTAAATATACAAAGCAAATGTAGGCAGAACTGAGAGAAGACATAGGCACTATCTGTATCTGGAACAAGGATGCCCACTCTTGCCAATTCTATTCAATATATAAATGGAAGTCTTAAAGCAAGAAAAAGAAATAAAAGTAATCTAAATCAGCAATCATTTGTGTTTTTATACACTAACAGCAAACTGTCTGAAAAAGAAATTAGGAAAACAATCGCATTTATAATAGCACCAAAAAGAATAAATTGTTTAGGAATAAATTTAACTAAGGAGGTGAAAATCCTGTATACTAAAAACTACAAAACAATGAAAGAAATTGAAGACACAAATAGATGGAAAGCTTCATGTACTGGAAGAACTGGAAATGTATGTCCACAGAAAAACTTGTATATGAATGTGTATAGAAGTATTATTCATAACAGGCAAAAAGTAGAAAAAGCCAAATGTTCATCAACTGATGAATGAATAAACAAAATGTGGTATATCCATACAAAGGGATGATATCTATATATATATAAAGCCAAGCGACCAGAATGACAGCACAACTAGAATGACCGGAATGACCAGTCACTATGATGCGCACTGGGGAGGCCAACTGGCCCATCAGGGCCCCAATTGGACCCCTCAACTGCCTGTGGCCCCTCCCCCTGCCTGGCTCCCTCCACAATCAGCCCCCACAATTCTGATCAGGAACAGGGCCGGCTGGCCAACCCCAGATCAGGGCCCTTCCCCCTGGCCAGCTCCGCCCCTGATAGGCCCCCACCCACCCCAATCAAGGGTGGGGTCAGCTGGCCAACCTCCCTCAGCTCCTTCCCCTGGCTGGCCCCACCCCTGATTGGCCCCACCCACCCTGATTGGTGTGGGGCTGGCCAGCCAACCCTTGTGTCCACTCCCCGCCACTGACTGGTTTGATTGACCCCCATTGGGGAGGGCCGAATTCATGCGCCAAGCCTCTAGTTTAGCCATAAAAAGGAATGAAATACTCTTAAGTGAAGTATAACATGGCTGGGCCTTAATGTGCTAAGTGAAAAAAGCTAACCACAAAATGCTACAAAGTGTATGAATACATTTACATATAATTTCCAAAATAGACAAATCTATAAAGACAGGAAGTAGTTGCCAGGGGTTGGAGGGAGAGAGAAATGGGACTTGTTTCTAATGAGTGTGAGGTATCTTTGAGGATGATAAAATTGCTCCAAAGTTGTATAGTGGTAGCAATTCTATGAATACACTAAAAGTTATTAATTAATAATTATTAATTATTAATTATTAAAAGTTGTTGAATTGTGTAATTAAAAAGGGGTGATTTTATGATATGTGACTTTTATTTCATTAAAGCTGTTAAAAATAGCAATTGTACTTTTTTTTTTCTCTCCAAATGACTTTTAATAAAGAAAATCTGTTTGTTTAACCAAGAGAGTGAAAGGAGATGCGTGCAATGAGACACTTTTCTGTGAAGCTGAATGATGGGCACTCCATGCCTATTCTGGGATTTGGCACCTCAGCTCCTGAAAAGGTAATCATAGTGGCCTTGGAGATGGAAGGGCAGCAGATCAGAACTAGTCACTGCTCGAATTTGGGGAATTCAGATTTGCATCCCATTCTTCATTGGTAGGCCAATTTCTCTCCAGGTTAGGTTATTTTGTGCAGTAAGTCAGTGCTTTTAAAATTTTAATAAGCATAAAATATTTAAGGATCTTGTTAGAAATGCAGATTTAGATGCTCTACCTACAAAGTTTCTGATTGAATGGATCCTTGAGAAGGCTCAGAGTTCATATTTCTAATGAGCTACCAAGAGATTCTGCTGCTGTTTGTCCAAAGATCTCAGAGTTGCACTGTATCAAGGGAGATGAAGGGTGTCATCTTTCAGTAGTTCAGGGGTGGGTAAGTCTGTTTCTGTTATTCTCACCTACTGTCCAGTTGTAGCCATTTCACAGTATACTGGAATAAATGGAGCCCAGTTATCATGTTACCATAGGTCAGAGACTTCACAGTAAGCTTGCTTGTGATGAAGTTTCTCTATAATTTCTAATATCCAAGTTGCCCCTGTCCTTCACTACACAGAATATTGAGAGAAATCTCAGTGACAAAAATACATGGAGGAAGAGAGACAAAATTCATGTTAGAGTTTTGGTGGTCTGGGTAGAAATAGTCTCTTAAGGCCAGTTTGTTAGTACTGTGTCAAGGGGAGGGCCAAGTGGCACTTGGAAATTCTCTCTCTTTTCAGAAGACTATTTTTATTTATTTTAAAATTGAATTTATTGGGGTGACATCTATATATATAAAAACCAAGTGACCGGAACGCAGGAGTGACTGGAACAACCAGTAGCTATTATACACACTGTAGCCAGCCAACCTGCCCAATCAGGAGGCAGCCCCTTCCCCCGGCCTCCCTTGATCAAGGGTGGGGCCAGCTGGCCAACCTCCTGCTTCCCCTGCCCCTGGCTTGCCTGGCCTGATTGGCCCCAATTGGGGCGGGCGGGCTGGACCCCACCCATGCACAAATTCGTACACCAGGCCTCTAGTTGGTTAATAAAATTATACAGGTTTCAGATATACAATTCTACACTACATCATCTGCATATTGTATTGTGTGTTCACCACTCCAAGTCTAGTCTCAGTCCATCACAATTTATCCCCTCCTTACCCATATCTACCCCCCTTCCCTCTGGAAATCACCATATTGTCTGTGTCCATGAGTCTTTTTTTTTCTTTGCTTAATCCCTTTATTCTTCCCACTCAGCCCCCAACCCCTCCCCTCTGACAGCTGTCAGTCTCTACTCTGTATCCATGAGTCTGTCTCCATTTCTTAGTTTATTTTATTCATTAGATTCTACATATAAGTGAAATCATATGGTACTTATCTTTCTCTGACTGGCTTATTTCACTTAGCATAACACTTTCCAGGTCTATCAAATGCCTTGCATGTGTCTGGTTCAAGCACTACAACCTTACAAGAACTCAGCTTCAGTGTTTTCTGGTGAGGTTTATGGTGGTTTGGGGAAAGTTGTAGGATAGTTTCTCGAGTGTGAGAGCCATGTGGTGTGAATGTTGAGGACTGCAGCAAGACACTGGCATGTGTTGCTTTTCCTTTGATTTGGCTCTTCAATCTAAGCATAGCCAGTTAATCTCCATGGAAATAGTTAACTCATCAGGAGCTGAAAATTTTAAACTGTACCCAGACCTTTTCATTACAAAGTGAGGTAGAAGGGGATAATGGGGAGGGGATAATTACAGATAATTTAAAAGGTTCAGCCTGGTGGGCCAGGTGAAAAGAAGGCAGCTATGAAAAATAACAAAGCTGTGAATCAAAAATGATCACCAAAAAATAATTATGAGGTATTTTTGAGTGAAAAGGGAGTTTATTTTCTTTTACATTTTTGTCCTACCTCAGATGTTGTTTGACGTGTTTCTCCAAGTTTACATAGATAAATCACTAATGTAGTCCATCTAAAGTTACCTCTTCATTGCATTGATAGATAATTTTTAGCATTGGATTTCTGGGCTGGAACCAACTTAATAATTTCTTATAAAGTGAATTAATTTAGGAATGTAAATATAAAGATTGTGTAAATCTATAGATCACATAGAGAGTATAAATGCAGAAGCAGGGGATTAAACACAGCAATGTGCTAGGGCCAGCTCATGGCTCACAAGATTCACTTGTGAGCATCTTTCCCCCATATTGGTAGCTTGAAATTAGCCATGGGGGGAGTATTTGCACCATAGAAATTATCAAATACTAGAAATCAAGATTTTTCTTTAGTCAGTTGTTAAACATTTATCACATGTTATAAGTCAACAATTAGCTTTGTCACCTCTAGCTTCTAGACCTTAGAAAAGCAAGAGGTTCTGTCCACTAGCTCTGCTCATGGAATTGATCATGTGTTTTTCAATAAGTGAGTCTTTATTTTTTATGCTCTTCTAGGTTTCTAAGAGCAAGGTGGAAGAGGCCCTTGAGAGAGCAATTGATGTAGGCTATCGCCATATTGATTCAGCTTACCTGTACCTAAATGAAGAAGAAATTGGGAGGGCCATCCGGAAGAAAATTGCCAATGGCACTGTGAAGAGAGATGACATATTCTGCACTTCAAAGGTGCTCTGTAGTGTTGCATATGAATCTTAGGGAAGTTCATTCTTAGCTGAACAATTTCTTGGTAATCCTCTCATTGGTTTCATTTTGACTCACTCTCAGAATATGGAAGACTGATTAGGAACATGTTGGGTGGGAATGTGAGTTCTCTTCAGACTTCCTATATTTGAATCTTACTCAATGTGTGACCTTGAACTTAAACTTACTTAAACTCCATGCTTCAGCTTCCCAAGTTGTAAGATGAAGATGATATTATTTATGTCACAGAATTTTTATAGGTGTTATATAAGTACATATAAAGCTTTTAGGAAAACATTATATATATACACACACATATATACACATATATACTTATACATATATATACATATATATGTGTATATGTATATATATATACATATACACACACATATATATGTGTATATGTATATATAAATATATATATATACTAGTGCCCTAGTGCAGAGATTCATGCACATTGAAAAAAATTAATTAGAAGATGGCTGGAGGGGCAGGACTGGGCAAGAAGGGCTGGACACGCCCTGGTGCCAACCTCCCATGGTCCCTCCCCAGTGGCCAGCCACACCTGGGGCTGCGCTGCAGCTCAAAGGGCATCTGTGGAGTGAGCAGGTTCCCTCTGGCAGTTGGGGTCCCTCATCCTGGCCTACGGGGATCAGGCCAAAACCAGCTCTCTGACATCCCCCGAGGGGTCCCGGATTGCGAGAGGGCGGTTCTTGGATGATGCACCTTGGAATCGGGCTCCCTCTTCTCTGGTTCTGGGGTGCGGCACCCGAGAACCACACTGTCAAGTCACCACAGCTTGGCAGCTCCTGCATTGAGCATCTGCCCCTGGTGGTCAGTGCACATCATAGCTACCAGTCAGAAGATCAGACAGTTGCTTAGAATCTACATATATAAAAGCCTAAGTGACCATTATGACTGGATGACCAGCCGGTAGCTATGATGTGCACTGACCACCAGGGGGCAGATGCTCAACACAGGAGCTGCCCCCTGGTGGTCAGTGTGTTCCCACAGCCAACCTCCCGCAGCCGGCCAGCCAACCACCCATGGTCCCTTCCCCCAGCCGGCCTGGATTGGCCCTGATTGCTGGCCAGGTCAAGGAACTCCACCCATGCACGAATTCATGCACCGGGCCTCTAGTTGTGTGTATATATACCATATACATATATACACACAACTAGAGGCCTGGTGAATGAAATTTGTGCATTGGGGGGGAGGGGCGGTGGTCCCTCAGCCCAATCTGCACCCTCTCCAATCTGGGACCCCTCAGAGGATGTCCGACTGCCCTGTGGGATCAGGCCTAAACAGGCAGTAGGACATCCCTCTCACAATCCAGGACTGTTGGCTCCCAACCGCTCATCTGCCTGCCTGCCTGATTGCCCCTAACTGCTTCTGCTTTCCAGCCTGATCACCCCCTAACCACTCCCTGGCCAGCCTGATCAATGCCTAACTGCTCCCCTGCTGGCCCAATTGTTTCTAACTGTCCTCCTCTGCAGGCCTGGTCACCCCTAACTGCCCTCCCCTGCAGGGCTGGACCTCCCAACTCCCTCCCTTGCAGACCTGTTCACCTTCAACTGCCCTCCCCTGTAGGCCTGATTGTCCACAACTGCCCTCCCCTGCCAGCCATCTTGTGTCCACATGGGGGTGGCCATCTTGTGTGTTGGAGTGATGGTCAATTTGTATATTACTTTTTTATTAGATAGGATATATAACAATATACATATAACTATAACATATATATATATATATACACACACACATATATATATATATCCTTACCAGAGGACATGCTTAGAGAGAGGAAACGAGAGGGAGAGAGAGAAACAATGCTCAGTTGCCTTCTGTACATGTGCCCTGACCAGGAATTGAACCAGGAAACTTTTGGTGCACAGGACAAGGCTCAACGAACTGAGCCACTCCAGCCAGTTTCTCCTAAAGACTCTTTTTTGTTGTTGTTAATTTCTAAAGATTTTTTTTTTGGTTGTTGTTAATCCTCACCTGAAGATATTTTTCTATTGATTTTTAGAGAGAGTAGAAGGGAGGGGGAGAGACATAGAGAGAGAAACATCATTGGTTGCTTCCCACATGCACCCCAACCAGGGCCAGGATGGAGACCAGGGCCAGGAGGAAACCTGCAACCAGGTACATACACTTGAACGGAGTCGAACCCAGGGACCCTTCAGTCCGTGGACTGATGTTCTATTCACTGAGCAAAATAGGCTAGGGCTGAAAGACTCTTAAAAAAATAATCCCACACCCCTCCTCTTTCAACCATTGCAGCTGTGGGGCACCTTTTTCCGTCCAGAATTGGTCCAAACTGGCCTGGAAGTGTCACTGAAGAAACTTCAGCTGAGCTATGTGGATCTTTTTCTTATTCATTTCCCAGTAGCTTTGAAGGTGAGCAAAAGTTATTTTACTTTGGTTATCAATATAAACATTGTAGCTGAATGCAAGAGAGGAAATAGTTTGTAAAATGAGAAGAGACATACATAATACTTTAAGATTCCCTATTTTTTTGGCTGCAACTATCTCCATCTCAGTTCATTATTTCAGCTCCAGAGAGACAACCCCTATGCTCCTGAATCTGAACCCAATGCCCACCTGTGTCTGGGAATGTCCTGATCTGGAGGTCAGTTGAAGTCCAGGAAATCCACAGAGGATGAGACTCAGCCCTTGAGAGGCTGACAGGTCGCTCTCTCATCTGACCACCTCCGAATGGAAAGTGAGGCGGGAGAGCACAGGAGCAAGGAGCTTGCTGAGCCATGCTCCCAGCCAGGCTCTCTCTAGAACGGGGGTGGGCAACCTTTTTGTGAGTGCGTGCCAAAACCAGCAAAATCTCTGATTCAAAATTCTTCTGCGTGCCAACCCTAATTTTTTGAGAACATGTTACACCTACTTGATATCTCTTAAGGTGTACATATGTGAAGAACCTTGAAGAAATAATAAAAATCATTCGAGCGACAAAAACACAGTATATGATGGTGAAAAATACATTTATTTTTTAATGTATACATGTTATGTAAAATTATTTATTTATCTAAGATGCAGCTATACTGAATTTATCTGAAAAATAAAAAAGTCGATATTAAGAAAAAAATTGTAAATGGAAGATTATAAGAGAGGGTTTCGCGTGCCAGCAAAAGTTACTGGCGTGCCATGTTTGGCACGCGTGCCAGGAGTTGCCCACCCCTGCTCAAGAATGATGTCCTGGGGGGGTCTCAAACTGTCCTTGACACAAACGATATTTATTAAACCTTTAACGGCTAAAAACAATTCTAGGTGTACTTCCTTTCCCTTTATCCTAACCTTAAAATTCCTTTCAAAAATAAGGATAGATTATTCCGTTAGTCTCAACAGCTTGGGTAAAGTCAGACATGGCTTTCTACACCTTCTCCTTCTTGCCTGTATTCCAGCCTGGGGAGGAGATTTTACCAAAGGACACAGATGGGAAACTCATTTTTGATACCGTGGATCTCTGTACCACCTGGGAGGTGAGTATAGCTGCCTCTGTGGTGAGAGAGGACAGATGAGAATTCAGGAAAGGTAGATCTAGTCCAGTTCTGCCACCTGAGTAGACTCAAGCAAGTTCCTGAAAACCTTCTGCCTCAATTTTCTCAATTCATCCATTTAATAATTCA
This sequence comes from Myotis yumanensis, assembly GCF_028538775.1. NCBI lineage: Eukaryota > Metazoa > Chordata > Mammalia > Chiroptera > Vespertilionidae > Myotis > Myotis yumanensis. Next base: position 162,934,041 of record NW_027223752.1, on the reverse strand, counting down.
ATTAATACTTATTGATTGCCTATGACATACTTAGTACTTAGTGCTTCTAAATACTCAGGCAACATTGGTGAATAACACCAAGGTCTCTGGCCCCAAGGGAACTGAGAGTGCAAAGACTTGCAGGAAGTGAGAAAATTGATTATATGGATATCTGAACAAAGAGTGATACAGGCCAAAAGAAGACCAAGGCAGAATTTTTAAGATGGGAGAGAACCTACCATGTTCCAGAAACAGCAAGAGGACATGTGTGACTAGAACAAAGGGAGTTTGAAGGGCAATAATAGGAAATGGGGTCAGAGTAAAAAGAGGGGGCCACCCTCTTTTTCCCTGTGCTCAGCTGCTCCACTTCCTGCTCTCCTGGGGCTGGTTTTGCCATCATTCAATCAAATTTTACCTGGTGTTCAGCTAAAGATCATCTGGCTCCTTTAGCTCTGTCTCGCCCACTTGCATTCTTTTCTTGCTCTTATGTTCTTACCCATTTTTTTTCTATTATTTTTTATTCTCCTCCTTTGGCCAATTGCTGTTTTGTTGATTGACAATTGAACCTTTCAAGACTTTCTCTCCTGCTCTGGCTCATAATCTCTCCCTTCCCCACTCCCTACTCTCATTGTGCTCCCATTAGGCTTCTCTATCCAGTTACAAACATGACCTCTAACAATCCCTTCCTCCCCAGGCCCTAGAGAAGTGTAAGGAGGCAGGATTGGCCAAGTCCATTGGTGTGTCCAACTTTAACTGCAAGCAGCTGGAGATGATCCTGAACAAACCAGGACTCAAATACAAGCCTGTATGCAACCAGGTGAGCCCCATCAATGCACCACTGACTTCCTCTCCCACTTGAGCTTACTTTTTTCTCACGTCCACAAGTTTCCAAGGGCACTCCCTCTAGTGCAGTGGTCCTCAACCTTGGCTGCACATTAGAATCACCTGGGAATCTTTTTAAAATCCTGGTATCTGGGCCTCATCCTCCGGAAATTCTGTTTCTTTGTTATTAATGTTGTGGCCCCACCCCATAACAAAGAAACAGAATTTCTGGAGGATGAGGCCCAGAAATCAGGATTTTAAAAGATTCCCAGGTGATTCTAATGTGCAGCCAAGGTTGAGGACCACTGCTGTAGTGTATTGTAATTTCGGACATCAGCTGCTTCAAGAGAACAGAATGTATTTCAAGTTGTTGAAGACAGTTGCCAAGGCCATGTCACTTTATTAAAAACAAGACAAAACATGTAAGGGTCAGATTGGAGTATAATCTACTAGGTGTTATGGGGATTGGTCCTAAAAATTTAGAACCAACACACTACTGAGTTTTCTTATCTCATAAAAGGTCAACAAAGTTGGAACACTTATGTATAAAAGAAAGTGGGGCCAAAACCGGTTTGGCTCAGTGGATGGAGCGTCGGCCTGCGGACTGAAAGTTCCCAGGTTCGATTCTGGTCAAGGGCATGTACCTGGGTTGTGGGCACATCCCCAGTAGGAGATGTGCAGGAGGCAGCTGATCAATGTTTCTCTCTCATCGATGTTTCTAACTCTCTATCTCTCTCCCTTCCTCTCTGTAAGAAATCAATAAAATATATATTTTTTTAAAAAAGGCCTCTCTTTAAAAAAAAAAAAGTGGGTGATTCACCTTTAAGTCTGACAACTCTTGAGTTTTGTGCATGAGAACCATTGAGCCCCTTGATAGAACAAAATCACTCACAAACAATGTGAATGTACTTAATACTATTGAACTGTACACCTAAAAATGGTTTAAGTGGCAAATTTGTTATGTATATTTTACCACCATACAGTTTTTTTTAATTAAGAAGGCTACCTGTTAAAATAAACTCACTTTAATGAGCAACACATACACCTACTTGTCTTGGAGAATAGTGAAAGAAACCAGGCGTGTTGAAATGGCCTACACTCCCTGGATTATCTCATCTCCTTTTAAACATCTTCCATGCAAACTGAGAGGATGGCAGTCAATCGATATATTAAATGTCAGTAAGGCTTATTTTTTTCTTATTTTTAGATAAAAGTGCAAATGAGAGTTCTAAAAAGTTGTATTTTGTGCCCCTTGGGAGGTTTACTTCCACTTTGAAATCACCAATTACCAGAAAGGAAAGAAAGTTGGTTTTGACTGAGTAGTTGGTGAAAAATTAAGGGAGAAGCTGGATATTTCCTGAGCTCTAAAGGGGGATAGTGTTTGGCCAACTTGAGGCTGATTGGTTGGAGGGCGTTTACATGAAGAAGACCCAAGAACACCACCATGGCCTCCAGCCTGAGAGTCAGGGAGATCTGTTCATCTCATCATCTGGACTCATCTTCCACAAGTGTTACTGCGAAATCCCTGGTTGGGCTCCGGCTGCCTATTGCTGGGTCCAATAACGAAGACAGGGTTGAATCATATAAAGCATTTATTGAGAAGGCTAGTCAACCAAGAAGACAGGGCACTTACAAGCATCAAATCCTGCCTTCCAGCAAAGTGCAGGGGACAGGATTATAAAGGGGAAGGGTCTGGGGTGAGGAATGTAGCTACGTGCAGGCCTGGGGGTCACAGACGTCAGCTATTGTAATTAGTCATCAGGTGATGAGATGATGTTGATGAGATGATGATTTGACTCCTGGTGTGTTGGCCTGACCATGCTTATCGGTTCTGCTTGCTGGATTCACAGCTGAATCAGCTCCTCAGTCGCTTCGCACAGACCTTGAAAAGGAAACTTTAAGAAAAACTTAACCCCCTATTCACATAAGTATATGTGTTCTAAGATTTAAAATAGCATGATTACTTTTCAGATTAATTCAGGTGCTCTATCTATTAGATTTAGATCTCCCCTATCCCAAGCACTGAGATCAATATTGTGATGCTATCTCTGGGTAGGTAGTCAGAGTTGAGACTTGGGAAGCTCCAGTAGCACAGCTGTGTGACAAGCATGTGTTTGTCCATGTAGCTTGTATTCCTAACTATTTTTGACACTATGCAATACAGCACTGTATGTTCCTTGTAAACTTGGTGTTGGTGGTTCTATAATCCATTGCTTCTGTTTGGTGTTCTACAGGTAGAATGTCACCTGTACTTCAACCAGAGCAAACTGCTGGACTTCTGCAAGTCCAAGGACATAGTCCTCACTGCATATGGTGTCCTGGGCTCTGACCCCGAAAAGGAGTGGTAAAAAAGTTATTCTCATCATAGATGCCATTCCTCTTGGAGTCCTCTCTCAAATGTCTGCGGGAAATTAGTAACTCATCTTTGTCAACCCTTTCCCTAGCCTACATTGTGAAGACTCTATGAACATCTATATATATATAAAGAGTCAGGGTCCGTAATGTCCACAACGACCGAAGGCTCAACCAAACACCGGAAGTCACCACCAGCCAGGGCAACCCAGCACTGACTGAAGCCAGTGCCAGCACAGTGACCCAGCACTGACTGCTGAGCGGGCTGTGGATTAGACCTGGAGATAGGTCTGCAGAGAGAGAGACAGGCTCTGATCCACAGCCTTTGTGGCAGCTGTTGATCAGCCTTTGCCTCTCTCTCTCTCTCTGGGCTTCGCCAGCAGCCAAGCCTCTGTTTCTCTCCCAGCCTCCACGGGGGAGGAGGGACTGCTGATCAGCTCCGCCTCTTTGATCAGACCTAGAGATAGGCCCAGAGACACTGACTGGCATAGAAACCAACCAATCAGAACCAAATCTGGGTGAAGTGCCAGAAGCCAATGGCTGCCTAGGAGGCGGAGCTTTTGACGCTGACTGGCATAGAAACTGACTAATCAGAACCTAATCTGGGTGAACTGCAAAAGCAGAACCTAAGGTGGGGGCTGAGGAGGGGTTTTAAGGGCAACAGCTACTTGGTGTAAGGTGTAAGAAAGCAGTTCAATTTTTTTAATGACCGGTTTGGCAGTATAGTGCATATGGCTAGCTATCAGTTCAGATATAGGGATTATGTCTTTTTGTTTGCCAAGAGCATCTCCTCCTGCTGAAGAAGGCTTTTCCACCCTATTTAAGCAATCCTATCCTATATAATCTATCTATACTAATAAAAGCATAATATGCTAATTAGACTGGGTCAACCGGCCATCTTCTGGATGTCTGACTTCCTTCCAGACAAAGCCATGGTGGTGGGGGCCAAGGCAGAGGCAGTTAGGGGAGATCAGGCCAGCAGGGGAGGGCAGTTGGGGGTGAGATCAGGCTGGCAGGGGAGGGCAATTACGGGTGATCAGGCAGGCAGGCAGAGAGTTTAGAGGCAATCAGGAAGGCAGGCAGGTGAGCGTTTAGGAGCCAGTGGTCCCAGATTGCTAGAGGGATGTCCCACAGGGATTGGGCCTAAACTGGCATTTGGACATCCCCCAAGGGGTCCCCAATTGGAAAGGGTGCAGGCTGGGCTAAAGGAACCTCCCCCTCCATGCACAAATTTCACGCACTGGGCCACTAGTTTTATATAATAAAAGCCTAATATGCTAAGTGTCCGGTTGTCCAATTGGCCATTCAACCAATCAAAGTGTAATATGCTAATGATATGCTAAGGCCACTCAACTGCTCACTATGACATGCACTGACCACCAGGGGGCAGACACCCCCACTGGTAGGTTAGCTTGCTGCTGGGGTCCAGCCAATCGGGACTGGGCGAGAGGGCCAGACACGCCCTGGAGCCCTCTTGCTCTCCATCCCCAGCTAGCCAACCTCCCGTGTTCCTCCCTGGCCTGGATCATGCACCAGTGGGGTCCCTCGGCCTGGCCTGCACCCTCTCACAATCTGGCTGAGGGACCACTCCCCTCCAGAGTGCACAAATTTTGTGCATTGGACCTCTAGTTATTAAATAATAACATTATGAGTAAGATGTTCATAAATTCCAGGGTTGGCTATGAAGAGTGAAAAAAAAACAGCCCAAGCCATAATTCAGGCACTTAATAGTTGAGTCATGTGATATAAGCAACCTCTTCTGTGAGTTTTAGTTTATTTCTTCAAAAGCAATATAAATTATGCACCTTTTAGTGCTGGATGACAGAACTTAGAGAATTAATTGAAAGTATGTTTTTGAAATAGCAAATTCTTATACAATAGGTAGTTATTTTTTATGATCGTGGTTATTGGGTTTTAGTTTGGGTAACCATTTTGTCTTTTTGACTTATTCAAACTTTTACTAAATTTCTCAGAAATGTTTTTTAAAATATACTTGGTTTCCCTTTGTCTTACTTTCTCTTGTTCTTCTTTGGATTTACCAAAAGAAGCAAAACTGGACCTTGAGGTAGCCAGAGAGTAATGAGGAAGATTCTAGAGGACTAGACTCCCCCAGCCCAAATGAGAAGCCCACCCCCCGGGTTCCTGTGAAATGAATATGCAGCCTCAGACTCAGAGCACTCTGCCTCCTTCCCAGGGTTACCAAGAACTACCCAGTTATCCTGGAGGATCCGGTGCTCAATGTCATTGCTGAAAAGCACCAGCGAACTGCAGCTCAGGTGGCCCTGCGTTACCAGCTGCAGCGGGGCTTGGTGGTCCTGGCCAAAAGCTTCACTGAGAAGAGAATCCGAGAGAACTTCCAGGTACAGGGTAGGGTTGAGGGCATCAGGGATTGACAGTATAGCATTTCCCTAGTATGCTTATTGATGAGGCTATCAACGTGTACTGGGTCAAATTTGTCTCCTGTACTCTGTGCATAGAAGAGTTGTATTTAATCATTCTGTCCTCCACCTGCTGCAGGATGAGGGGGTGCATGAGGGTTGGAAAGAATACTAAACAGGGTCAGGTTTAGTCTCAATCCTGATTTCTAATCCAAATGCATAGCCCCAGGGCAAATCATCCCTTAATTTCTTCAGCTACAAAATGAAGGAGTTAAATGAGATGAGGTTTGGGCTCAAATATTTGTAGGATTCCTTTGCTACATCAGCACAGCTACCCCAGAGAAGTCTTTGAGTGTGGTCTGAATTGCCAATCTCAACTATCAGAGTGGAAAATTCTCATGACTTTTGCCAGAGAATGACCCCCCATGTTAATGACAATTATCTCATAAAACCTACATAAATGCTTACTTCATTTGTGTCTGTGTCTGGGGAGATGGAAGGTGGGAAGCAATTGCCTCAGGGAAATTTAATAGTTCTTCTCACATTTCTACTAGGTTTTTGATTTCTAGTTGACACCAGAGGATATGAAAACTCTAGATGGCCTCAATAGGAACCTTCGCTATTTCAAAGACACTTAGTAAGTAGCTTGTTCCATTGCAGACACTGGGGAGCATGACAGGGAAGGAACTCCACTTATTCCCATCCACAAAGGACAAGGTCTTCTCTGCCCTCCTCCTTTAGGGAACTTGTTGGAAATCCTTTTTCTTGAAGCCTTCAGACCACCTTTTCACTGTTACCCTTGTGTTCCCTCTGTCCTAATGGTACTTAAATTCTAGGGTCAATTTATTAATATCCTTTGCATAGTGCCTCAACTCTTGCCTTCTCTCCCCGTCTTACTCATTGATCTAAACAAAACCTGGTTAAGTCCCATCTCTATTCACATCATCAGTTTTTCCTTCTTCACAAGATTATTCCTTAAGGCATTAAAATGTGTGCTCATCTTTAAAAAATCCTCAGTGGAGCCTACCTCACTTCCCAGGTACCCCAGCTCCACCCACTTCTCCTTTTATAGAAAAACTTCTAGGAACAGGCTATACTTGTGCCTCCAGGGTCTCTCTTCTCCATCTCTTTCGAATCCACACAAATCAGGCATTTGTTCTCTACTTTGCCAACACTACTATCAAGTTAACCACAACCTCGTTTTTGCTGACACCAGAGTAGGCCACTCTGTCCTCCAAGAAACACTTGCTTTCTTTGGCTGCTGACCTTTGCCCTTCCCTCTCTCACCATCTCATCTCATGGTCTCAAGTCCTTTGCAGGTTTCTCCTCCTCAACTTGACCTCTTAACTTTGGAGTGACCTAAAGCTCAATCCCAGACCTCTTCTTTTTTCTATCTATACCCGCATCCCCGGTGATTTCATCTAGTCCTGTGCTTTCAACACCATCTAAATAGAGACTCCCCCCCACCCCCCAAATTACTTCTAGCCCAGACCTAGGCCCTGGAACAAGAGTTACAGATCCATTTACTCAACTCCACTTGGATGTTTAATAAGCATCTTAAATTTATCACCAGTGATGGTATTTGCAGGGCTACCCCTTTCCCCCCTTACAAACTCTCCCCCCCCCCCCGCCCCCCATTCATGTTAATATCAAGTCACTACTGGCTTCTCCCTGGCTTCTCTACTTCATCCTCAGAGCCAAGGGGTTACACAGTAGACCTGATAAAGCACTCCACCTTGTGGTACCTGCTGGCCTGCCATGTCACTAAGAACAAAGGCCAAATTCCTTACACAACCTACAAGAGCCAACAGGGGGCTCCATCCCTACATCTCTGGCCCCAGGACCTACTGCTCTCAACCTCTGACTCCAACACAGCTCCAGTGACACGTTGGCTGCTTGTCACATATGCCAAGTCTGTCTCCGGGCCTTTGCACTGGCTCTTTTCTCTGCTAGAATGCTCCTCCTCCTGGTGGCTGGATGTTCAGTTCTCCCCCTCGTGAAGTCCTAACTCAGATGTCACCTCTGTAATACCTTTTCTGTCACTTTATCTAAAAATGCACCTCTGTCCAGCACTTTCTTTCCCTCTATCCTGATTTATTTTTCTCTGGGCACCTATCCCTAATTAACATGCCATATAGTTCACTAACCTATTTTTCGTTGTTTTTTGTTGAGCACAGAATGCTAGATCCTTGGGCATGTTTTTATTGTATTTTAAAAATATTTTTATTATTTTCAGAGAGGAAGGGAGAGAGAGATGAAAACATCAATGATGAAGGAGAATCATTGATCGGCTGCCTCCTGCAAGTCCCACACTGGGCACAACCTAGGCTGAACTGTTAGCTTCTGGTTCATAGATCAAAACTCAACAACTGAGCCATGCTGGCTGTGCAAATCCTAGGGCAGGTTTTTAAATAAGCTACTCTTTCCCTGAATAATCAATAAATATTGGTTGAGTGAATAGGTAGAAGGGTAAGAGGAAGAGAGAATAGAGGAGCAGGTGGTACACCTTAACAATAATCAATAATTATTCAGTGATTTACCATTTTCTTTCTTTATTTTTAATTGATTTTTAGAGAGAGAGAGGAAGGGAAAGGGAGAGAGAAAAAAACATTGATCAGCTGCCTCCTGCATGCTCTCTTCCATGGATCAAATCCTTGGCTCAGAATTGAACCAACAGCCTTTTGGTACACAGGAAAACACCCAACCACCTGACCCATACCAGCTAGGGATGATTTAACATTTTCTATCTCAAAAATTATATGTATGTAGAGCTTGCTAATTGGAAGCTCTCTATTGAAGTGACTTATTTTATAATCATTGTATCCATCTTCAGGACAAGTATATACTTTTCTGAGTGGAAGAAATTGAAGAACAGTCATATTTTTATCACATTCCTCATCATCAACTTGAAATGTTTGTTAACTTCATATATTTAACCAGATTAACATTGTTTTAAAGGAAGGCATAATTCATTTCTGCCCTTTTAGGAGATTAAAATTGCAAAACAAAGAGTTTTATCTCCTTAATTTGTAGAATAATATACCTGCAAAAATAGAATATAATAATTTATTTTTGTGTAGGTGCTCAAGAGCAAGTAAGTATATTTGTATTTTATAATGTATGTATTACATTAGTACATGGTTATTATAATACTAGTTGGGTTTGCACTTTCCGGTAAAGAAAATTATTAATTATTAATTTTCATACTTAAGCCAGTTTAAAGGAAACCTCTCTATTCAGCCCAGAAACAGTGACTTGACTAAGGCTCTCCTTTTACCTTTTAGTTTTGCTGACCACCCAAATTATCCATTTAATGATGAATATTGACAACAGTGTCAGAGGCTGCTCCAGATTTTGGTTGATGATTGGAGAACATCAAGGATGAGAAGATGTCTGGTTTATTTTGTGCCCCTCAGCCTGACCAGTCACAATATGGCTTGAGTCCCTGGACCAGGAAATAAAAGTCTCTAAACTTTTCTTCCCCCCTCCCCCCCCCCCCCGCCCCCCGGAATAAATAATGATACAGTTTGAACAACCTAACCTACCACTGCTTTGGCTATTTTGTTTGTTTGTTTTGTTTTGTGTTTCCCTGTGTCACTGAGGTTGAAATGCTGACATCCCAGGAAGTAACCATAGTGGATATGAACTCTCAAAAAAACAAAAACAAAAACAAAACAAAAAAACCACACACACGCTCACAGAAAACTAACCATTTACTATACTTTTAAGTGTTCAGAGTCCACTTTTTTACCTGTCTGTAGTTCTTGTTTTATTTTCTTTTTTGTTCTATGAATTTGCCACACCATACAACTTAATGAGACATTTTAAGGAGATCTTAAACTTAACACAAATCCATGAAAGGTCCAGATTTGGATTAAAAATTACTCACAATACCAAGAACAAGGGAGATACCAAATTGAATGGAAGATAAGCAACAGATTCATGCACCAACATGACTTAGATATTAGAATAATCTGACAAAGGTTTCAAAGCAGCCACCATACAACTGTTTCATCAAGTAATTACAAATAAAGTTGGGACAAATGAAAAAAGAAAAAAATTTCAACAAAGAAACTTTGTGCTCAGGGAAACCAGACACAATGAGGCAGGGACACCAGCAGAATGGTACACACATTTGAAGATGTGCAAGATATTTTCCTTATGGCTGAAATTCTTTACAAGAACACTGACTATTTAAAAGAAAAATAGATGAGAAGAGATAAACCAAAGAACTTATATACTTACTAGAAGCCCGTTGCACAAAGATTCGTGCAATAGGCCTTCCTTCCCCTGGCTGCTGGCACCGGTTTTCCTCCAGCTCCTGGGACCCAGGCCTTTGGTCCGGTCACAGCGGAGAAGCCAAGCCTCAAGGCTAGGCTTCTCCCCTCTGGCCACAGCAAGGCTTGGCTTCTCCGCTGCAGCCACAACGAGGCTTGGCTTCTCCGCTGTGGCCGCTGTGAGGCTTGGTTTCTCCACTCCAGCTGCAGGAAAGAAGCCAAGCCTCTTTAGTCTTTAGTTTTCAGTCTTCAGTCTTCACTCTGGCCAGAGCCTTCAGTCTTTGCTCCGCGCCTGTGTATGCAAATTAACTGCCATCTTTGTTGGGTTAATTTGCATAGTCGCTCTGATTGGCTGGTGGGCATAGCGGAGTGACACCAATTTGCATGTTTCTCTTTTATTAGTGTAGATATGTACAGGTCATGGACACTGGCAATAGGGTAGTGAAAACCTGGGAGGGTAGGGAGGGTCTGGGAGGAGGGGGGTAAAAGGGGAATGGGAGAAATCTGTAATACTATCAACAATAAAAACATATTAAAAAATAAAAATAAAGGAAAAATGATAACATTGTATTGTGTATTACATCTTGGAGGAATCAGTATAACAAAGCACAGGGCAGGAGTAATGAATGTGCACTGCTACCTGGTGCTTCCATTATGGTCTCATTTCACTTCAGAGAAGAAGGGGTAGATTAAGGTGCAGGTGAGCTCCAGAGCCACCTCTTAAATGTCTGCTGGGTGGGTGGCCTAGGCCCTCATTAAGTAGACCCGGGTCTCATAACATGGTTGAGGAAAAGGCCCTCACTACCTACTTTCTGTCTTTTTCCCACTTTCTCCACAATCTCCTGTTTCACTTTATTTACCCACTAGAGGCCTGATGCATGAAGATTCATGCAAGAATAGGCCTTCCTTCCTCTGGCTGCTGGCACCACCTTCGCTCCAGCTAGAGGTGCCTTTTCACCTTCACTCTGGCCCAGAACTGCCTTCTGCCTTCGCACACTGCCCAGAGGCCCAGATCAGCCGGGGCAGGGAGGAACGCCTGTGTTGTCACCATGGTGACGACGGAAGCATCCTGGCCCGGCTGCCACCATCTTTGTCACATCAATTTGCATATTCCCTCCTTATTGGCTATGGGTGCCACCATCTTTGTTGTGAAGTGATAGTCAATTTGCATATTCTGTCTTTATTAGATAGGATTGTCTATAGGGCCTGGCCACATCTCCCTTTTGCTGAGGCTGTTTTCTTCCCTGCTGTGTGTGCCTCTCATTTTCCACGTATCTTTGGGTTTTCCATTCCAATGAAAGGAGAAAATGCCCAATGGGACAGGTATCGATTGAGATGAGCCACTCCCACCCCACCCCATTCCCAGTCATCAGGACACAAACCAGCCAGCTGACACAAGTAGGCTCCTTGAAGGGGACAAGTGTCTGTATTTTCTCGCAGAGCCTGTGTCTGCTGGCCCTTGGGTGGGAAAGAACTCCCACAGAAGTCATGTTACCCAGAGAAGAGCAGGTCCCAGGGGAGGAGGGCTTGTGAGCCAAGCTGCACAGAGCTTTTCAAGTACCATGTGTAGGAAACTGATGGAGAATGTGACTGCATAAACTCTGTGAAACTTCCTAAGCTTTATACTGTATTTTTGTGTGTGTATAAGAGGCCATTATTTTTTCTAAAATCATCAGACTGAAAATTGAGGGGTGTCTTATACACAGAACTAAGCCAAGGAGGGAGCCATGCAGGTACATAGCTGCCCATACCTTGTCAAACAGGCTTCCTCCAATCACGAGCCTTATTGTTACTGACGTCAGCTGATACCATAATTGGAGGTGGAGGTGGAGAGTGCACAAATGCAACAGAGAATGCAGCATTCTGAGCCCATAAAGCTGTCAAAAAATAAAAATAAATACCAGTAAGCAATTGTCTTACTCTGCAAAATTCAAACTGAATTTAATCAGTTATGCAAAAGATCATGGAAATAGAGCTGCAGAGAGACAATTGGTACCTCCTTCCACTGAGTGTATGTTCAGACAGTGGAGAAAACAGGAAGAACAACTCCTTAAGAAGCTAAAAAAGAAGGCCTTAAGAGGAAAACCAGCAAAATGGGCAAACTTGGAGCAGAGGCTTAAGACTTGGGTTATGGAGCAGCGCCAGAGTGGCTTATTTGTGTCAACCAAGCTTATTCAATGTTAGGCAAGAATGTTTGCAAGCAAAATGAACATTGTTGATCTTATAGGAAAGGCAAAATGGTGCTTCAATTTCATGAGGAGAGAAGGGTTGGCCATGAGAACATGAACAAAGTTAGTTCAGAAAATGCCACCAGTTTATGAGGATGATCTCACATATATATTAATAGGCGGTGACTCTGAAGACAGCAGCAATAGTATGGAAATTGGAGAAACTGATATATCTGGAACTAATAGTAAGAAAAAAGCAGTGATGCGACAGAGGCTGAGTAAAGTGACATGCTGCATAATATCATAGTACTGGTATGTAAACATTACCTTCAGTAATTACTAAACAAAAAGTGTTCTAAGTTTAAAATATCGATTTATTAATTTTGGGTTGGAAAAGTGGGGGGTATTCTTATACATGGGGGTGTCTTATACACGGAAAAATACGGTAATTCCCTTATTTTTGCTACTTGTTGTTTCTTTCCTCACAATGACTCACAAAGTGTTTAAAAATAAAAACAAAAACAAAAAAATCTTGCCCTAACCGGTTTGGCTCAGTGGATAGAGCGTCAGCCTGCGGACTCAAGGGTCCCAGGTTAGATTCCAGTCAAGGGCATGTACCTTGGTTGTGGGCACATCCCCAGTAGGGAGTGTGCAGGAGGCAGCTGATCGATGTTTCTCTCTCATCGATGTTTCTAACTCTCTATCCTTCTCCCTTCCTCTCTGTAAAAAATCAATAAAATATATTTTTTTAAAAATCTTAAAAATCTAACAGGCATTACAAAGGCGCCATCTTGAGCTTGAAAGTTAGTTGGTCTCTGACGCCACCTGGTGGCAAATGTACTCAACAGCTCTGATGCTGGCTGGGAAATAAATTGTAAATGCAAAGACAGGTGATGCATGCATTATTCAGGATTCCATATTTGAGTGTTTGCTTACAGGCCAAAATTTACTTGTAATACTGAAATCCACATTCCCGGGGCTTCCCTGCTCATTTTCAGACATGCATAGTGCAACAAGAATTGGGGCCCCCTGAGCTGATTCCCACTGGGCTGCAAGGAGGCACTGCTGTGTCTCTCCAGCTCTCACTGTGTCCCTCACAGGCTCTGTTTGGTGCCAGGTGCTCCTCATTTGCATGATTCTTGTTGGTGATTTTACTATTTTAAGTGTTCCCAGTAGAAAAGCTATTTAAAAGTTTGTAAAACTGTTTCTATAAAAGATAAAGTGATTATAAAAATGGTAGCTATCATTACAACATGGTAACTTGAGTATGTCATCAGCATCCAAGCTTAAAGTATAATGATGTAAATTTTCTCTCCAGTCTGCAGGGTGTTTGAAAGGTGTCAATTATTTATGGCAATGAGACAGTGTAACATGTGGAGATCATTTAGACGATACTATGATGAGTTAAAATTATGTAGTTTAAAACATACAAAATTAAAGGCTCCATGATGTTTATTGATGTCGCTTATAAAACTCTCAAGTGAACAGTTGCATGAACTGTATGTCCAGTATGTGTTTGTCTTTTTAAAAAGAAAATTACAAATTACATGTTTGTTGTCACTGGTCTTGTGAGATGAGTTTATGCACATTTATTACATATTTTATAAAACTGATCTATCTCTGTATGTCATAGACATGAACAAAGATTAAAAGGATCCACTACAGAAATGATTATTCTTAAATATTGGTATTTTAGGCCACTTTTATTTTCTTTCATTGAGCTTTTCTGATTTCTTTGCATTCTCAAACAAGTGGAATGATTTAATTAAACAGAAAAATACCATCAGTATTAATAAAACACTCTATTAGGCAAGTGTGCAGAACTTTTCTTAACATAAACAAGGAACATCTGGCAATCAATTTATGAAAATGAGCCTTTTTAATCTAACATAATAAAGTATTTTATAGCAGCTTAAAAATGTCCCCAAAGTCGTGCTGAAGTGCTGCCTATTGTTCCTAAGAGCAAGGAGGCTGTGCAGTGTTTTATGGGAAAAATAAATGTTAGATAAGCTCTGTCCCGGCGTGAATCACAGTGCCGTTGGCTGAGTTCAGTGCTAATGACCCAACACTGTAAATGCAAAATAAGGTGTCTTTAGACAGAGACACACATGGAGCAGGCGATGTATGATTGGATGATGAGAATGTTGAGACCAGAGGCTCAAAGCAGCAGTTCAGTGCCTGCGAGCCTGGGTTGCGGTGACTGTAGAACACAACCACTGTGGGTGCTACTGGTGAGACGACAAGACCTCGGTACTTGTCTTCTTGAAGGAAAGATTTCAATAAAGAGACAATGTGTAGCGAAGTATATAAGAAATTATTGGCTGCAGCAAAAGTATACTGAGGACAGTGAAACAAAGAAGGGCCAGCAGGAGAGCCTAGGTTTGGCTGCTTTGGCTCACCGGGAAGTCAGAGAAAAGGGGGGCTGGGAGACAGGTTCGGGAGGTTAGCCCAGGAGATGCCCCTGCCCATTGCTCCCCTGGTGGCAAGTCTCCTGGGGTCCCTTAGAGCAGTGGTTCTCAACCTGTGGGTCGCGACCCCTTTGGCGGTGGAACGACCCTTTCACAGGGGTCACCTAAGACCATCCTGCATATCAGATATTTACATTACGATTTATAACAGTAGCAACATTACAGTTATGAAGTAGCAACGAAAATAATTTTATGGTTGGGTCACAACATGAGGACCTGTATTTAAAGGGCCAGAAGGTTGAGAACCACTGGCTTAGAGGAAAGATGGGGGAGGGAATGGTATCTGCCTGCTCCCCTGGGGAAGGGCTCCTCCTGGGGTCCCTTAGAGGAAAGAAGGGGGAAGGGAATGGTATCTGCCTGCTCCTCCAGGAAGGGCTCCTCCTGGGTCCTCTGTGTTGAGCATATTTCTCTCTCTCTTGCAGGTGGAAATCTTAGGGGAGGTTTCGGGGAACGGTCTCAAGAGAATATGCATCAGCTTTCCAGGTGTGCTCTTTCAGGGTCATGGTCTCCACTGATTGGTAGGCACCAAAGCAGGGGATCATTAGTCAATGCCTCTGGTCCTGAGTCAGCCAGGGCCACAGCGTCACTTGTCTGGTTTTGTTGCTTTTCTGGGTTGGGAGCTGAAATGCAACTGAGGCCTAGATGCTATCTTTAGGGAGGGAAAGGTCAGGGCTTCCAAACCCCATGACCAGCAATATGCTAGGGGAGGAAAGGTTACCCTGGGGGCAAGGTCCTTGTTTTCCTAGCACTGCCCCTTGCTAGGCATCTGGGGCTTTCTGCCCTGATGAGTTTCTGTGCCTGGCCCATAGTCCTTGCTCTGCTCAGAGCTATCTGTCTATAACACAGATAATGAGAACCCGCTGTGCCTGAGGATGGGCTGAGACACGGGCTTCTGTCTCTCAGGAGCAAAAACCCAGACTCATAGCAGAGCCATCCTCTCCTCTGCAGTCACATACGCAGGACCAAAAGAAGGGAAAACCACAGACTTTATCCTTGACACTCCAGTAGAGAAAGCTTGTTTTCCTGTCACTGATGTTTTTATGTCCTCTGGGTGTCGTGTCAGCTGGAAACCAAACAGAGACTCCCAGGCTGTATCCATGCCCCCACCCTGTTAAAGGACAGGGATCTGGGGAGTGGGTGGGTGGGCCCCTCCCTGGATGGGTGGGCCCCCTTCTCCCGTGAGCCCAGCAGCAGAACCCAAGGCCCCAAACAGACAAGCAGAGTGAAAGCACAGGCAGGACGTGCGGGCCACACCTTCAGGGCTCGAGGACACCCATGGCTTGGTTGGGCCACACATTTGTTCCCCAGATAGACCAAGGCCAGTGTCTGCTGCTTAAGCCACAAGTCAGGGCAATAGTGAGCTCGGGAAGAGACCAGAGACCTCAACTTTGCACATTAGAGTCTGGGTCTCGTGCTGCCCCTCCCTGTTCCTGGCACTCTAGACCACCCTCTGCCTGTGGTAGGAAGTGTGTCTCCACCCCACGAGGTGCATCACACCCAGGCCATGTGGGAGGGAGATCCCTGGGACTCCAGCCCTGGACCCGCTCTGGCTCAGTGGCCTCAGGAGCAGATACGAACAAGCTCGTCTACTGCTCCTGCCAGGGGCTGGGGGTTCAGGGCCACATGCCAGCTCCCTGACGAGGCACTGAGGCTTAAACATCAAGGAGGGGTGGGTGGTGCACTGAGTCCTGAGAGCACCCAAGACAGCAGGAAGGATGGCCTCACAAATGAGGAAGACCAGAGGACCCCGTGAGAAACAGGCAGAAAACACGACAAGTCTGTGACTGGCTGGCCTCTAAACAGACAGCTTCACCACTGGGTGAGGAAGCCCCCACCCTGGGTGTGGATGGTAGCCTGAGGTGAGGGTGCCTGGGCAACAGCCAGGAGCCACTAACTCCTGTGGACAGGGGCACAGTCCTTGGGGCAGGCGGAAATGCCCAGTGGGTCAAGTAAGTCCCATCCTTAGAGCGGGGCTTGGAGCTGGCCAGGATGTGTGGTGGAGATGCATCCAGGAGCCCTGGCAGCAGGTCCCAGGGGGCGGGGAGCTCCTGGGCCAAGCTGGAAGGAATGTGCAGGGGGCAGGAGTCACACACTGCCCTGCGTGGATACCCACCCTGTCCTTTCCTAAGGGGGCGGGACTCCTGTCCCAGATCCACTCCACTGTCTGGGACTGAACACCGAGAGCATGAGGGGAAATGACCACATCCATCTCTGATTTGTTTGCACAGGTTTATTTCTGATTCAATCTGATTTCCTCGGAAACTTTCTTAAACATTAACATTTTAAAATTAAATTTTAGATTGTAAGAAAAAAAAATTCCTCTGTTGAATTAAGACAGCTCACCACTTTCACCCAGTCTTCCTTTCCAGGTGTGAAGGTAAGGGTTTCACTGTAAAATCCTTTGGGGGGACTGGTGGGCGGCAGAGAGGAGGGGCTCATTGCTGAAGCTGAGTCGCAGCTGTAGAGGCTCTTCATGCTGTTCTCCCAGTACTTGTGAGACGACCACCACTGTGCTCCGTGGGGCGAGCACACTCTCAGACGCTTCCTCCTTCGATCTCACTGAGTCTGATGATTTCTTGGGGAGCTTAGCCTCCGTCCCTCCCATCCCTGGCCAGGCTGTCTGTGCCTCTGAGGCAGAGCCCTGTGCTTTGCTGCTAGGCAGGAGCCCCTCAGCCCTGGATTTGTTGGGTGGTGCGGGGGGAGGGAGCGGGAGCCGGCTCAGTACTCTATGTGGAAAGGATAGTCCTTGTGATTTTTAGCTCTGGAAACCGGGGAACAAGTCAAAGACAGAAACAAAGAGGGATTACTATTTTTAAGGGAAACATTTTTAAATGACACAATTACATATTTTTATACTCCCTAGTGTCTAAAATTCATCCCTGGGTTCCCTCACCAGCCCATTCCCAAATAGGAAAGAATTCTGAGATGATTTCATGAACCTAAAATATAGGATAAATATCCATCCAGGAACCAATGGCTCCGGCTGAATATTGCTTCCTCTATTTCCAGAGTAGGGAAGGAGCTGTCCTTACGTGGGGAATTTGGTCAGTCGGAGGTTCCTGTCCAGGCTGAAAAGGGCATTCATATCCTCTTCTGGTAACTCAAAATCAAACACCTGGAACCAAAACAAAACGTTCATGGGAAAGTCAGTTCAGTGAACACCTAGCCAAGCACGTGTCACCTGCTAAGCACCGTGTGGGGGACACTAGGATGTAAAAGAAACACTGCATGTGGCAGCTGGCCCGTCCCCTGGCCCTCAGCCCCAGTTCCCAGGATGCACTGGGACTTGGGCCATTTGCCCAGCGTGGGCTACAGCAGGGACCCTTGGAGAGATGAGATCTGGGCTGCACTCATCCCACAGGAGTGAGGAGCATACCAGGACAGTACAGGGTGCAGCGAAGGATCTTTCCCAGCGCTCACAAAAACAGGCCACACAAAACACCACAAATCCAAGACACAGACATATTTGTTCCACACACCCCGGCAGCGAGGGAGGGTCTGGGCCTCAAGAACATTCACTCTAACAATGGCCGTAACACATTGTACTTTTGAGTACTCACTTTCTGTTCCTCCTAAAATGTATTCTAAGCTGCCGCCTCACTTGGCCCCTAACAGGCCTGAGGACTGTGACCTGCTCCTACGACCACATGGAAGAGCCAGCCCTGAGCCACCACTGAGGACCAGGAAAGAAGGTGCAGGGCGTGAGTCCATCTTCGCTCAGGAGGGCACAGGCCCCGACCAGCCCCTACCCACCGGAGACCCTCCACAGGATGCCTAGCAGAAACCACGGGCTCCCTGTTAGCAGTTCTGCCTGGAGGGGGCGCTGGCCCTGGGCAGTTTGGGTTAAGAGGAGAAGCGAACAGTCTGGAAGGGTCCCTCTCACCAGGGTGGGCAGCCCTGGGACAGCACTAGTGAGTGGTGCTGGGCGCAGAGCAGGCACTGGGTGCAGAGCAGGCGCTGGGTGGCACCCTGGCCCCCCATCACCTGTCCTTCCCTGTTTAATCCTGTCTGCATCTCCCAGGTGGGCGCCTGCCAGGCGCAGCTCCGTGTCCCCTGGGTGTGCCTTTGCTTCCCCACCCCCCTGCTGTGTCAGAGCCTCACAGGCCGGCTGCTAGCTGCAGTGTAGCTCACGCATGACCCCAAACCCACTGATGTCAGAGAAGGAGAACACCTCCCTGGATATTCTCAAGAATCCGCTTCGGGTTAACGGATTTGGGGATGACGATCACATTCCTCTGGATCTGAAACCGGATCAAAATCTGTTGGGGAAAACGGATATTATGAGACCAAGGGAACCAGGTGGAGTCAGAAGCCAGCTGCTTCCCCTACGGGTCACATTTCATCGTGCAGGGAAGCCCAGTGACCCGGGCAGTGGGCACTGTAGTGCCCAGCGCTCCAGTCCGCAGTCCTTAGGAGAAAATGGCATTTCTGCACTGTCCCATAGAATGTCTGGAGGGGTGGCCGCTGGCCCCAGGAGCTCAGAGGACCTGCCAACGCCTTAACAGAGTTCGCTATCGTGTCCAGTCCCGTGAACCGCTGGACATTAGAGCAAGGAAGAGGGTCATAAACTCCTTTGGGGTCCACTCAACTGGTGGGCCTCGGGAGGAAGCCTGGGGCCACGGCACGCAGAGAATTGATCATGGGGCCTAAATGAATGGCACCATGGGACCACAGTGCCCTCAAGGGGCTGGTGAACACTGGACAGTTCTACTAGTCACCTGCTGGGCCAGAGCGAGGCATCCGTCCATGCCCACGCATGGCTCCTGCAGTGAGCAGAGAGGGGCCCTCCCAGCCCAGCGGGTACCCACCTACCTGAGCTGCAGACTTCTGGTGCTTCTGTGCGATGGACTGGATCACGGGATTGTCCATCAGGTCCACACCCCCACTAGGGAGAACATCGCAGGGGCTGTGAGACCAAATGTGTGCGCCTCCTTCTTTGAAAAAACAAGACTTTCTCCAAAATGGAAACTCTAGATCTACTTTTGTCTGATCATGATACTTGCTCAGTGTGGGAAATCTAAATGGTGCAGAAAAGCTGGTCACCAGATCCACCATCTAGGATAACCACGGCTGACATCTGGGGGGACACAGCTGGACACGTGGCCTTCGCATCTATTTGGTGCTTTGTCTGGAGACCCAGGCGGCAGCATCGGAGTGTCTAAAGCACAGGCTCGCCGCTGTGCGGTGCCCCTGGGACTTCTGACCTCTTCTGTAGGACCGAGGGTGGTATCTGCAGCACCATCGGCATGAATAGATAATCGATAGCAATCTCAGAAAAGTTCACCTCAAATCCCAAGAGAAAGCTGAGACAGTGGACTGTGGAGCCTTTATGCAGAGACTGAAGAGTGACCCCGGGTCTGCCCTTCCATGATGTCAAGCCGCCAGGCCCTAAGCACTTGGGAGAGCTATTGCTCTTAGCGAACATTTTTAAGCAGTTAGTGTGTTTCAAGCAATTACTGAGATAAAAACCATCCTCAATGTCTATGAAGGGAACAAACAGAGCCCACCCCACTTGGCTGTGGGTCTGGGACATCGGCCATCTCCCTTCTCTCATGTGGCTCCCACCACCCACTCTCTCACTGGCTTCCTCCACCCCCAGCTCAGCTGTGAATACGACCCAGACGCTAGGAACTCCCTCACTCTACCAACGTCACACACATCTGCCCCACTTCACATGGGAAACACACAGGCAATAACAATCCAAAAAGCTCAGCCTT
The DNA here is from genome assembly GCF_028538775.1 of Myotis yumanensis. Taxonomy (NCBI): domain Eukaryota; kingdom Metazoa; phylum Chordata; class Mammalia; order Chiroptera; family Vespertilionidae; genus Myotis; species Myotis yumanensis. The sequence goes on along the minus strand of NW_027223752.1, from coordinate 162,913,880 downwards.
TCCTGGACCACTAATACGTCCCAGGCACTGAGCTAGGGGCTGGTATGAGAGTCATGACTTAGATGCAGTCCCCACAACTCAAGTAGAAGAGAATGAGAAGAAAATAATGACAGGATAGTGTGATAAGGGCTGTGGATGCAACACAAATAAGGGCTTCCTGAAGGAGATGATGCTGAACTGAGCCTTATATTAGAAACTGGAGTAGCCAGGTTAAGGAAAAAAAAAAAAAAGATAAGATTTCTAGGTAAAGAGCACTGTATTTGCAAAGGCACAGAGACTAGAAAGCAGGAGCCCCAAATAGTTTCAAATGGTTGACGCATAGCATGCTGCAGGAATAGGTAGACACAGGCAGGGCCAGACCAGGAATTGAAGGATTTGTGAGCGGGAGAATGACACTGTCACAATAAGGTGGCTCCCTTCAGCTGTTGTGTGGATAGTGGCTGAGAACCAGGCAAACCTGGGAGGTGTTAAGAGGCTGCTGTAATCACCAGAGAGAATCTGTACTTAATGAAGGCATTAAGTGAGAATAGAGAGCAAGAGATAGAATCCAAGTTTCCTGGCAAAATAACCAGTGCTGTCAAGTTGGATTGGGGGTAGGAGGAGAGATCAAAAAGGGAATACATTTGTGGCTCATGTGGCCAGTGGGGGGTGGCTCATCTGCTGATGTAGGGGGCACAGCACACAGTTTGGGTTCTGGGAAGATGATTCTATAGAGATCAGGATGTCTGTGACCTGTCCCTAGAGAGAGGTCTGGCAGAGCACGGGAGGTACCAGGAAAGAGCTCAGCAAAGAGGTTGCTTCCTGCTGGTTATGGCCCTTAAAGGTCACTGCCCTTCTGCAGGCAGCCACTGAAGATGACTGTTCTACGTGCACCAGCTCCTCCCTCAGCCCAGCCCACCGAGACCAGGGTGCTGGCAGTCCCACCTGCTGGGGGCCTGTGGTCTCCACAGCCTGCCTACACCTTCCTTACACCTAACTCTGTGAGTGAAACTGAGGCATGCATCCATTTCCGGCCACAAACCCCTACCTGGAACCCCCAAGGGGCTGGTAGGCAGTCACGGACACGTCTCTGGACTGGCAGAAGCTGATCAGATTCTTCTGATTGAGATATGGGTGGCACTCAATCTGCAAAGAGAATCCCAGCTGACCAGAGACCATTCAGACTAACAGGGCACTGTAAAAGAGGGCCCACATCAGCGCCCTGGCTCCTTCACTGATGAGCTGCATGGCCCGCCTCCGGGCTCGCGTGGCCGCACCTGTGAAGTGCCAGGCTGAGCTGAGGGGTCTCCGAGAGGCTGCCCTCTGTAAGCAAGCTCGAGAACACCTTTACCATCTGAACGCTCGAGAATCCCTGCTCAGCAAGGCCCTCCCTGACCACCTGAGGTAAAAGTGCGACCCTCCCACCTCCTCCTCGCCTTCACCTTACACTGTAGCACGGATCATTAGCTGACATCTTACATGTTGTCATTCTTTGCAACTGTCTACTGTTGCCACTAGGGCATAAGCTCCATGAAGGCCGGGATCTGGGTCTGATTTTGTTCTATTTAAGACATGCCCCCAGCTCTGGAATAAGCTAGGCACAGAACAAAGCTCAGCAAGTGTTGAGTAAATGAAGGAAGCTGGGGAGTTACGTGTGACAAACACAGGCTACAGCTGATTCCAAGGGACGGCGTAAGAAAATCAGGAGCAGATTCCTGTCTCCTCCCCACTCTCTAAATTCTCATGTATGATTCCAGGTTCTGTGTAAACTCAAAGTTAAGTCCTAGACTGGCAGAAGCTGATCAGATTCACTGGCAGAAGTGAATTCAGAACCGGGGACAGTGCCCTCGCTGGTTCCCAGGTGAGCTGTCAGGACCCACAGGCAGAGTTGTCAAGGACCCCAAAGATAAGCCACTGGCTCTCTGAGAACTCCTCTGAGGGCGCATTCCCAAAGGATTTCCCAGGATATTTAGGAAACAGATCCTGCTGCCCCTCCTCAAACCCACAGACCAGGCCACACCCCTCCCCATGATTTAAAGTGCCACGCAACAGAAGTCGACACAGAACTGAATGCTTGTGCACAGACAGAAACAGTCTGTGAGTGAGGTTTTAAAGCAGAGGAGCTCAGCGAGGCTGTAGGTTGGAGCACCGACCACTCCTCGTGGGATGTGACCAGAAGAACTTTCAGAAGGCTGAGGACTTCCAGCTCTTGCCCTGGGTACTGACGACTTGAGTCTGTTCACTTGTGGAAATTCACTGAGCTGTGTCCTTTAAGATCCATGCACTCTTCTGTACTGGTGTTATACCTCCATTGAAAAGTTTATTTATAAAAAGAATAGAACATGATGTTCTATTATTAATATCCCTACACTGGAAGCTACCCATATGTCCATCACCAACTGACGGGATAGTCACAGGATGGAATACCACAGGGAAACAAGGATGGGCAAATCACACCTGGATACAGGAGGACCTGACACATACAATGCTGAGTAAGGGAAGCCAGATGCAGAAGAGCACATAACGCGTCACATTTTCTGTAAAAGTCCAAAGGCTAATCTGTTCTGTCAGAAATCGGGACAGTGGCTGCCCTTGGCAAGGAGCAGGGACTAGAAGCAGCAGGGCAGGGGCTCTTAGCTGTTTCTGCCTTTGGGTCAGGGGTGGGGAACCTTTGTTCTACCAAGGGCCACTTAAATAATTATAACACCACACAAAATGATCAACTTAAAAATTAGCCTGATATATTTGGTCAAGCATTTCATTAACTCACCCCTAATGCCTTGGCAGGGCCAGACCAAATGATTTCACGGGTCTTACGGGTATATGGCCCGTGGACCAGAAGTTCCCCACCCCTGCTCTGGGGGCTGGTCCAGTTATGAGAACTTATCAAGCTCCATTCTTATGTGTGCGCTTTTTTGCACATACACAACACGTTAATAAAAGTTTAAGTAAAATAAGTGCCCCTTTTTACACATGAAGGCAGCTAGTCTAGAAAGCACTGTAACCCTTTCCTCACAAGTCATTTCTCAGCATTAAAGTCTCACAGAGGCTGTGATCTGGCAGAGGGAGGATCCCTGGTGAGGCCCCAGGAAGCCAGCACCACCTCTGACCATCATTAGAGAGGGATTAGGACCTGCTGGTCCCTTTGCCACTTCTGAGCCACCTGGTGACTCACCCCACGGCTGAAGTGAAAACCCTGCCTTCCAGGACACCACCTCCCCTGACAAGCCTTTTAAAAAGGTCTTGCCTGCACACCTGCCATTTGCCTAACTGCTCCATAGTCATGACTTTCTTTGCTGTTGTTAATCCTCATCTGAGGATATTTTTCCATTGATTTTTAGAGAGAGTGTGAGGGAGAGGGAGAGACAGAGAGAAATATCAATGTGAGAAAGACACATTGATTGGTTGCCTCCTGCACGCACCTGGACCAGGGCCAGGAATCTGCAACCAAGGTATACGCCCTTGACTGGAATCAAACCCGGGACCCTGCTCTATCCACTCAGGCAAAACGGCTGGCACCATAGTCATGACTTTTGACAGTCACAGGGGAAAATGCTCCACCCACTTTGTTTCCAGTGTAACCCGCTGGAGGCAACAGCTGAACAGCTGACTCCATCCTTCCAAGCTGCTTAACCATCCACACTCACCTGGTTAGTCAGTGGCTTGAACCTCAAGTTGGGCTTATTCAGAAGCCTCTCCAGCTGCTCATGGTTGAAGTTGGACACCCCAATGGCTTTCACCAACCCTGCAACCACCAGGTCTTCCATGGCCTAGAGAGAACAAGAATTCTTTTGGGTGCGTGGGCTCTGCACCCAATCCTTCGCACAGTATCCTAAAACTGGCTTCGCCCAACATCTTAAAATATCTTAAAATATTTGACTTCATGTGTTATAAGCATTTCTTGAGGTTTCCCCCCAGTTTCATCATCTAATAGCTGTGGGGTCTTATTATATGACCTCACTAAGCCTCAATTTTCTCATCTGCCAAGTGGGTACAACCTTACCGTGTCACAGGGTTAAGGATTACATCAAATAAGGAACACAGAGCATTTAGCTAACACTCAGCACATGTACCTATTATTTCTGTTACTCTGAATGTCTGTTGATATGATATCAGCAAGGATGTCCACAGCGGACTGTATCTGCTCAGCCAGTTTCTACCTAAATTACCATCTTCCTCAGTATGATGATGTACCATCATTCTAACTCTCCACCTTTTACCTTGTAAGGGACTTGAGGGCAGGAACCCTACTCTGCTGTTCACTGGCCAGCAAGCCGGACTAGCTCTCAGCTTCAGGAAGAGCGTGGCCTGGTGCCAGGCTAAGTATGAGTCCTAGTGGCCATGGGGCCAGTGGCCAAAGTCAGTGTGCCCTGCACGGTCACCCTGACCTCACTCATGCTACAAACAGCCCAGAGTTGCAGCCATGCCTTTCAGGAAAGGCAGTGTCTGTGACCGAAGGGTGGCAGCCCCCTAGGCACTGTTCCCAACAGATCGGACACCTCAGTTAATCTCTGTTAAGTGAGGTCAATTCGCCCATTTAGAGGTTGGCCTGACCTGGGAGCTCCTGCCTGACTGTGCTCCCCTGCCCCCTCTGCCTGGATGACCTCCGGCACTCCCACCCCTGCACCTGCCCATCTCACACCAGTGGGTCCAGAATCTCATCTCCCTAAACCAGAGGTCCTCAAACTTTTTAAACAGGGGGCCAGTTCACTGTCCCTCAGACATTCCACACATGCGTACTGTGGGCCCAGGATGAGTTGGCTGCTAAGCAGGACAGGCAGCGGTGGCAAACACACCCGGCGGGCTGGATAAATGTTTTCGGCAGGCCGCATGTGGCCCGAGGGCCGTAGTTTGAGGACGCCTGCCCTAAACTCAGCAAGTTCCAATGTGAACGTGCTTTCTTCCCATGCCTCACACTCACCCTCATGTGGATTTGTAAGATTACAGGCACCTGGTGGGCTGGGCTAGAAGCCAGAGTGCGCGGGAATCTCCTCTCCTCCTGCCACACCATCAGTTCACTGCCACACCTCACTCCTGCCACTTCCCCTGACTCCCATGCTCAACATTCTACTTCAGGCCTCATCACTTCCTGTGCGGACGCTGGCAGCAGGTTAGAAACGTGGTCCCTTCCTCCATGCATCTCCAAGACGCACCCCAATGTCACCATCTGTCAAAGTTTTTGTTCTGAAATGCTTACCAAAGAGCTAAAGGAACTATAAAGTACTAGGAGTGGCCACGGAAAATGGACTTTTGATTTCCTTTTTATACTCTTCTGTAGTTTCTGTAGTGACCATGTGATGTTTTTTAATACAAAAATAAACATTTAAGAGTAAAGGGAGGTCTGGGTTAGTTATCCTTAAAATGCACGTTTCAGAGAGATGAACAAGAGGAAACTGGGCGCTGAGTCCCGCAGACAGGTGTCCCTTCGTGCTGCACACCTGCCTTTTGAGGAGACAACCTGGTATCTCTGAACGCCAGGAGCTCAGGATCCACGGCTTCCCGTTCGAGGCCCATCAGTAGGAGGGAGATGCTGCTGGCCAGCTCAGCTTACCTCCCACGTGTCCAGGTAATCAGTGTCACTGGGAATCGCCATGCCACTGCGGTCCAGGGGCAGCTCTTCCCCCCCAGGCTGTCAGAACAAGAAGGCAGGAGCTTAGTGGGGGCTTACTGGTGGTCATCCTCTAAACAGGAGACTGGATGGAGGGAGAATCAAGCATGGGGAAAGGATGTTAGGCCAGAAGGTCTGTGTCCGAGCACAGCCCTCGCCATGTGACTTCCCTTCTCCATGCCCTGCCTTCACCTTCACAAGGCTGAGGGTTGGGTGAACTCAGTGGCCAGCAAAGTTCCCAACAGCCTGGAAGTTCATGCCCACCTCTCACAGGTCAGGAAAGGGGGACCCGGGATCCTTGCCCATTATGAGAACAGTGCTTAGCAATTTCAGGTAAAAAAGAGGGAAAGGGGTCTTGCCTTCTTAAGAGTTCAGTCAGCTTTCTCCCAAGTCCACCGTGAGGCTCTTCTCTGCTTTGCTTAGAATTCACATCACGGTGAGAGATATCGAAGCCAGAATGCAAGGGGCTTCAATAATTCTCTTGAGCAATAGTGGGAACAACGTCTAAAACTGCAGCTTGGCCCACATTGTTTAGGGATTTTCATGATGAAGCAACTAAGGTGTCTCATGTCAAAGCAACCTCCGATGTTGACATATGTCCAGACCTGTGTACAAGTGCTACCTGGCCTTGTCCTTGAGGGCTGCTGACCACCAGGAGCCATTCGGGGATCTGCTAGAAGGTGAGGGCCAGGCAGAGTAACGCATGTCTGACTGAGCATCCACTTCTGGGCCCCGATAATGACACTAAATCTTTCTGTGCCTCAGTTGTACCCTCTGTGCAATGGGGGTGTTAACAGTACCTGCCTCACGTAATTGTGAGGATTAAAGGAACAATACATGTAAGGTGCCTAAAAAAGTGCCTGGTTCAATGCTAAAAGAACATGAACAGCTGACAGTAAGTGTGACACAGCTACTGTCATCACTTACCCATTATCCTCTGGGTGCACAGATAGATTTTACAGACAGAAATCATTTCTGAATCACCCTCTCTCATTTCACTTTCTGGCCATCTTCTGTTCTCCACTAGCGGCATGACTAATGTGCAGTTGCTTCGTCCTTCATTGAAATTAAATACAACTCCTGAAAGTAAAGCTGTACTAGGAACAAAGTAGTTTTTGTCCTTTAATCTAAAAAGAAACCCATCAGCTCGACACACACCATAAGCTCCTCAAACCAGGTGCACACATGGGAGAATCCAGTGCAGCCACCACCCACTCCAGTGTAGGGAGAGCGTCCTCTTTCAGGGCTCGCTGTGCCACCTGTGTGCCTGGGCCCTTCCCCAGGCAGGGTGTCATCTAGGCCTGGGGCAGTTGCACAGGGACATCCTGGCCAGGACTAAACAGGTTGGGAATGCGGTTGAGCAGGGTGTAAGGTGGGGGTGTGTGTGAGACACTATCAAGTGGAGAGAATAACACCAAATGGAGAAATAATCTCCCTCCAGAACCCTCCGGACCTGCTGCAGGTGGATAAGCAGGCGTCTCCCATATGGCAAAGCAGCCTTCACTTCCCCAAAGAGATCATAACCTGCACGAAGAGACGGGGCCAAGGAACTCCCTGGGACCCGGGAAATGACGTGTGCAGCAGCTTTGCGTAGCAGTATGTCCTCTGTCCGGACACCTGCTTTTACCTAAAGACCTATGGGAAAAGTGGGCTGCTCTGTTGGCTTGGAGAAGAAATGACTGGCTTAGAAGCAAAAACCATAGTTGGTTAGAGGTCCTCGAGGCCAAGCCTCTCCTGAGTTGAGGCCCAGAGATAACTGAATGTGTGTGTGTGGCCGGCGCAGCCCTGGGATCTATGTGCCCTGGCTGCTGGCCCAGCTCTTTACACCACCCACCTGGACATGACCAGGAAAGAAGCCTGCCAGTGGGGGATCTCACCAGGCCTGGGCAGTACCTTGAAACCCATGGGCCAGTGTATGAGGTAGAGGTCCAAGTACTCCAACTTCAAGGCCTTCAGAGTGTTGGAGCAGGCTGGTCTCACCAAGGACTTCTTATGGCTGGTGCACCAGAGCTACGAGGGAGAGGAGAAGCGTGACAATTGGCCACGGAGCCAGCGTTAACACATTTGCCCCTGGGTCCCACAAATCCAGGATCTGGAAGACAAACAACATCCAAGACCCAGTGGCCATAAATACAGCGGCCATGACATTATTCTTCAATGGTCCAGGACGTCCACAGGGAGGGGGTCTGCAAAGCTCAGCTCCTCCTGCCTGATTTCTCCTTAGGGGAAGTGCGGGGAGGGGAAACACTGTGAAATTATTTGATGGAAGAGCTGTCTGGTTATTTGGATCCACTGAGACCAAAAAGATAAAATAAAATAAAAAATACCCACAGGCAGAAAAGATATGAGGAAAAATCAGAAGAATTTGTGTATTCAGTTTCCCACTTGAACAGACTCTATGTTAAAGGTTCTCTGTTATAAAGACCTCAATCCTGCAGATTAAACTAGGTAAGTAAGTCAACACAGACTGCCTTATACTTAGCACTTCACACCCTCTGTGAAGTAAAAAGTTTGTAATTTGTTTTCCCCTCATTGTTTCCTTTATTATACTATTTTGGCACCATCGCAGCAAGAGCAAAACAAACAAAAATAAATAAATAAAAGAAAGAGGATAAAAATATATAAAACCAAATTACAAGTACAGCATGTTTACAAAAAAGAAACTAGAATACATCATATTGTTAAAAACAACACTTTCTAGATGGTGAGTATATCAGTGATTTTTTTAAAAATTGTATTTCCAAGACTTTTCTAAATTTCAGGAATAATGAACACACATCCTCTCCTGGCTATGGTCCCGCTGGGAGCACCCGTCCCCTCTGCTGGCTATGACCCAGCTGGGAGCACCCGTCCCCTCTGCTGGCTATGACCCAGCTGGGAGCACCCGTCCCCTCTGCTGGCTATGACCCAGCTGGGAGCACCCGTCCCCTCTGCTGGTTATGACCCAGCTGGGAGCACCCGTCCCCTCTGCTGGCTATGACCCAGCTGGGAGCACCCGTCCCCTCTGCTGGCTGTGATCCAGCTGGGAGCACCCGTCCCCTCTGCTGGCTAGCCACAGGAACCCCAGGTGCCCACCTCCCTAACTGGAGGATCAGGAGAGATTTGGGTTCCTGGGCCAAGGTCCCCTGAGCCTCTCCTTTTACAGCACGGATGAGTTAGAGCATTGTATCCAGGTAACACAGACAAGCAAATCTACTATAGGAATAGCACTGAAGCTTGCAATTACGAAAATTTATTTATTTTTTAAATTTACTTTATTGATTTTTTACAAAGAGGAAGGGAGAGGGATAGAGAGTTAGAAACATTGATCAGCTGCCTCCTGCACACTCCCTACTGGGGATGTGCCCACAACCAAGGTACATGTCCTTGACTGGAATCGAACCTGGGACCCTTCAGTCCGCAGGCCGACGCTCTATCCACTGAGCCAAACCGGTTATGGCACAATTGCGGAAATTTAGATGCGGCAATCACTCGGGAGATTGTGAGACCCACTGTCTGCTCTTCCACGATGGAGCCGGGTTCCTGAGCCAGCCTCGGGAAGGACAGCTGCCATGTGAACTCTCTGCTCCTGGCCTGATGGCCTTAATATTCTTCTTCAAAGTCAAAAGCAAAGGAATTCTTTAATTCTCCACTCTCTTGGTCTGCCGCCAGCATTTCTTACAGGGCCCACCTCCTGACTGTCCTTCCCAGCCATTTCCTTGCCATCTGTCTAGTGCTGTCCCAAGGCAGGCTGTCACCCCTCCCACCGACACTGCTGTTAAGGTCTCGTGCCTTCTGTCTCATGTTTAAAGGACTCTGCTTTCACCTTCACAGTCTCCTCTACACAGAACAACTCTGGCTCAACAGAAGGTAAAACCTTCAGCGGTGCTCCTTGGTGAGAAGAGAACTCCTTAAATGGCGATCAGGTCTTCTGTGATCAGGCTCGTCCACGGCTCCAGCATCACCGCTCCTTGTCTCCGCTGCCAACATTGCTCAGTCCAGGAACACCAAGCTTCTCAAGGGTCCCCATGCACCCCCCACCACCACCACACTGTCCCATGCCTCCTGCCTTTGCTCTAGTTGTCCCTTCCGCTTGTCACACTGTCCCCGACCCCTTCACCTGCACCACTCCCAGCACGTGCACAAAGCTGCAGAAGCCCTTATCAGATCTGGTTCAAATATGAATGAAGTCAGCAGCTCTATGGGAGCCCAGAAAACCATCCCCGTGCTATGTCAGCTGTCTCAACACCCAAGCCCTGAGCGGCCTGCACATGCTCTACCTGCAGGCCAAGTCCTACCTTACTGACGATGAACAGGTCCTCCCGCCGAACCACGCCCTCCTGGATCTTGCTCTGGATCCCGGCTCCGATCTCACTCTCATTGCGGTACAGGTAGGCGCAGTCAAAGTGTCGATATCCCACATCTATGGCCACTTTCACTGCCTCTGTCACTTCCCCTGGAGCCGCCTGCAGAATGAACAAGATCCAAGGAGTTGCCCGGCTGAGTACCTGCAGCAGTAATAAACTAGGTGCTTGTAAGCCACTCAGCTTTCGTGGTTGGCTGTTATGCAGCACTTCTTGGGCAACAGATTTCAATGGCAGATTTGTAATCTTACAAGATTAAAAATAAATAAAATGAAGACTTTGTATGGATCAAGGAAAGGTGATTAGGATTAATCCAATTCTATACCACCGAAGTCCAACAGTTTTCACAGCTTTTCCTTACCCTGGGTACGAGAATGTGTGGACTCCTACATCCGGCTGAGTACAGAAGACATAGTGCATACAAGAATTAAAGTCAAGACAAGAAAATCAAGACAGTTAAATCCATAGAGTGCTTATTGAACAGTGACAAATGCATGGCCTTGGCTAGAAGCTGAGAACCACCAGTGAAACCACATCCTGGCCTCTAAGAGTTGTTAAGTGGATAGAAGAAATAATTCAAATAATATTTAGATGAGTGGTGGGTTGATCATTCTAATTCCTACTCTAATTTCCTAGGTGACTTCTTACAGGAATATATATATATATAATCAAAGACTACATTTTTTTTAAAAAAAGAAAAGAAAAATTGAAAGTTAGTTAGTGCCAAGTCTCAAAGCACCGACAGGTCAGAAATCCAAAGTAGAGAAAGTTCCCAAGTTCAAAGTGCTTCCGCTATCAGGTTTACACAGGGGACCTGAAGTTACAAAGTTCCTATTTAAAGCCAAGTTGACAAGGGCAGAATTCCTTCATCTTATTGATTCAGATAACTTTCCAGGAACAGTGGCCTCTGATCTAGTTAGGTGACTGCCACTCTTTCTGTCTGTACGCAAGCCCGACGATCTTTTCTTCTGGGCTTGCTTCCCCAAACATTAGTTCTGAATAATTGTGATTTGGCTTCAATATGCAATATCAGAGACAACCCCCATTTCCAGACAATCTGCCATCTACAAATCCCATCTTTCAGACGCAGGAAGCCTCCCGGGGAGTTACAGGGACTAGCTGGCTGGGGGCTGCAGGTGTCCCCGCGGGTTTCTCCTCTCCGGGGCGTCCAGGGAGGTGGCCACCAGGTTGTCCCTGCGGGTGGCCCCTCCACAGCAGAGCGAACCGCGGTGAGGAAAGGCGCCGCCTCTCCAGGACCCAGAAGCCGCCTCACCTTCCAGGTGCCCAGGCCCAGAACAGGGATCTTCTCCATCCTTCGGAGCGGCTTCTGTGGCGGCGGTGCTGCTCTGGAGGTGAGCCACCGCGGCGGACTCCAGATTGGCGGGTGGCTCCGAGGTGGCGGGTTAGTGGGCATCTCGGCTGGGGGGGCGGCGCCTGACGCGGGGGCCGCGATTGGCCGGTGGCTCCGAGGTGTCCGGATTGCGGACCGCACCGTCCTGGCCAGTGGACACGCCCACATCTCGGGAGAAAGTTGGACGTTGGGAAGCGGGGTGCGCGCGCTACGAATTGAGATCCTGGCAGGTCCCAGGCGCAAAGGCGGACGGATGCGCAGGGGTCCCCAGGGTCCCAGGGTCGGCAGAGCCCCCCCTCCCCCCAGGGCAGCCCTGAGAGGACCCGGTCTAGGGCGCTCTGTGCACCACTCTGGGCGCCTGGGACGAAGGTAGGTCAGGGCAAGGCACTGGGCCGCTCCTCCGGGGACCAGGGGCAGGAGCACTCTTGCTGGAGCCTCAGGTCCTCAGGTGGAACTGGGCGGAGTCATTGCCCTGGCTGAGCAATGGAACTGGGCACCCCACGACCACAATAGACGGAATTCAAGGGCATGGAGTATTCCAGGTCTCACTCATCTCCCCCGCCCCACTCTCCTCCCCTCCGCCCAGGGCCTGCGACCCCAGTGCCTGGATGACTCCAACCAATAGTGTGTTTTGTTGTTCCCGGCCTGCGGCTGCAGTGCTGGGGCTGACCACCAGGGGGCGGGCTGTGCCCACTGGGCTCAATGGAGTAACTGGGGCAGGGAAGGGGTCAGTCATGCTGGGCGTGGCCCTGCCTCTGACCCACCTGGTACCTTTAATTCTTAGCCTCCATCTTCATGATGATGTGAGCTGCTCAGAGGCGGGAAGAGGGCTGTGAGATCCTCTCATTGATTTATTCAGTTACTGTGAAGAAAAAAAAATTAGTTTTTATTTGTGGGAATATCAGAAAATTCTTTATATACTGCTTTCACGTCACAATATGGCCACAAGTATTTTTGCATTTGGTACTGTTTATATTGTTTGACCCGTCGCCCCTCTTTTGTCCCACTCCAGCGTGAAAATAAGTCGTCCCTGAACTGGATGAGACTTGCAGGGTGGGGACCATGCAGGCAGACACACTGCAGAAGCTGGTAAAGTACCCGGTGTCTGCCCTCCAGAGCAGACTACTGTGTCCCGCCTCCCTGTCTATCTACTGAAACTTCTCCAGCACCCAACAGGTCACCCCTGCTGTGGAAAAGGTGGGTGCTTCTCCCCCACTACAGCACAGGGGTTACTCTGCCACCTCCCAGCTGGGTGTCTTGAGAATGTCACTTCACCTCTCTGAGCCTCAGTTTGCTTGTGTGAAAACTGGGGTGCTATGAGGACCAAACTCAGAGGGCTATTGTCAGGACTAAGTGGGATAAGCCATGGAGAGTGCTGACCCTGTGCCTGGCCCTGTGGGAAGGGCTGCTGAGGGCTATGGTTTTATTTATGATTTTCTCTTCCCCAAGAAGCTCTCTGCCTCAAGCCTTACTTATTCTGTGGCCTGGGAAAAGCTGCTTCCCATTTGTAAACTGCTTTCTATCTGGGTGTCACATTCTATCTGGGTGGTCCCCTGTCCTGGGTGTAGCCAGAGCAAAGACTCTTAGAGGATTGCTGAGGGGCCTCAGGTACACTCAGATATCTGAGAAGGTTCATTCTATTAACAGTAGATCTATTAAGTGCCTACTGTGTGCAGGCCCCTTTCTAGACACTTGGCATAGCTCAATGGATGGAGCAGACTAAAATCCCTACCCTCCCTTGCTTCCATTCCAGTTGGGGCATCAGCCAGTGCCACTGGACATCACAGCAGGTAGAGGAAACAGGATGTTCAATGTGACACCTTTCTAGGCTGGAGCCCGCTGAGCCGGAGCCCTAGGGTGGATGATTGTGAGCATAAGGGGAAGGGTTGGTGTTGGGGCTACTCAGGGAGAGCAGCCAGAGGTTGGTGTAGGGACATGTTCTGCCTTTGGAGAGGCATTTGGGTGACCTCTCCTCCTCTTGCAGCTCCAGCACCATCTCCAGAGTGGCTCTGGCTCCAGCATCAGTTCCTGTAGCATCTCCAGAGCCAGATCCAGCTGTATAACTACGGGGCCCAAGCCCGCATACAGCTGGAGGCACTACTGTCATTAGATTTGATGCCACCTCCAGCAGCAGGTCCAGAGCCAGAGCCAAGTGTATGACCGATTCTAACAGCAATTCCAGAGCTAGAGGCCACTCCAGGAGACGCTCAGAGTGGCCTTATTTTCCCGCGTGTGGAACAGGAGCTGCACCTGGAGCCTCCCTCCGCGCCAGCACCTGAGCTACACCCAGCACCAGAGTTGGCCTCCTCTCCCCTCTGGTGGTAGCACTTTTTTTTTTTCAGTTTTCCTTTTATATTTAAATTTAAAAAAAACATTTGTTAAAATTTAAATTCAGTATGATGCAACCTTTAAATCATTTTAAACTGCAATTTGGAGGCATTAAGCATTTCCCTACGCTGTGCAGCCAGCCCCACCGTCTAATTGCAGACTGTTTTCATCTCCCCAAGAGGAAAGCGCACACCCAGTGGTCACTGCCTCCCCTTAGCCCCCAGCAACAGCTAACCTGTTTTGTCTGTTTCTTTACCTAGTCTGGATTATTCATATAAATGGAATCATACTATGTGGCTTCTTATGTATGCCCACATATTTTAAGAAGGACTCATTTTTGCTTTTCTTAAAATTTAAAATAGCACTTTTTATTTAAAAGAGAAATCCCAGATGAAAAAAAGATTATATGTGAAGACTGAAGCCCTTATAGTAGGTATGTTCAGAATCTGGGGCGGGGTGGAAGTGGGGCCGCTGTTCTAAGTGTCACCAGGAGCCAGGAGCCATAAAGAAACAGCTGGCTCTTTGGTGACCATCTGAAACAAGGAAAACATACCAGTGGAAAGACAAATGGAAACTAAAACAGCATTCCTCAGAACCCGAGGACAGAGAAAGGTTGAACACACTGATGGTACCAAAATCTCTGAAAAAACAGTTTTAAAGGGATCCAGAAATGAAACATGCTGTGCAAACGGGAAGCAGGGCACATGGCCTATGTGCCAGAATGGCCACCTCCCTGCTGAGGGCATACACTGCTAGCATGTCACCACTGAAGTATGGTAGCAATCATCTCAGGTAGAAACTATAGTTTAACCCTGCTGTTTGGCTTCTGTACTTACTTGCTTTGATTAACAATAGAAAAGTTATTTTGATTTTCTGAATTATACAAATAATCCCATTCGATTGAATACCCTATTGATTGTAATGTGAATATCCCATTGGCTGTGGTCATACTGTTTTTAGAAAGCACATTCCTCTGTACCTGGGAACCAGGACAGCACAATTATCCCAAGACCTGAGGGCTCCAGATAATGTGTTCCTGTCAACTCAGTGGTCCCGAGACCCGAGGGCTCTAGATAATGCATTCTGGTTGACTCATTGGTCCCAAGACCAGGACAACACAATTACTCTAAATTGCCTCGATGGCTCTAGATAATGTGTTCCTGTTAACTCAGTGGTCCCAAGACCTGATGGCTCCAGATAATGTGTTTCCGCTGACTCAGTGATCCAGAGGAGACCCAAAACTATAATTAACATGCTTAAGTCTGCTTCTGTAAACTGCTTTTTTGCAAACTAGGTTCCTCATTCCAAACCCTGGGATGTAATCGATACCTTTGTGATTTTTGCCTATATAAATCTGGTGGTGGGCCTGCGAGATTTGGGAGAGCGAAATGCCCCCTCTTAGTCCCGGATTTGCAATAAATATGACTCCTTAATTCGACTTCTTGAGGTGTCCTTGTGTGATTTGCGGGCTACATTACAACACCATCTCTAGCAGGGTTTATGTCGGTTGATAACCAACTTTGGGGACAATGTGAGGAAGCAGAGGCCCCACCAGATCCCCTGGAGAGAATTGTGAAAGGACACTCATCTCTGGGAGGGAGCATAAAGTTCCACAGGTACCAAGGTACAATCTTTACCTAGCAGTGCTGAGCCTAGAAATGTATCCTGAAGAAATGCCTACATAATTCTTCCAAGCTTATTTATAAGGCTACCCATTACAGTCCACACAGACTATTCATTGTGGGGCCATTGCCCTGGTCTTGGCCCCATCCATGCTCCTGTCCTTCTTGCCCCATAATCTAGCTTCTGAGCAGAACAGTGGGTCTGCTATCCGGGACAGATGGGGGAAATGGCCTGACTGCCTGCCCGCTCCCTCTTCCAGGCACAAACCCCTTTTTCTCAGACAGGAAAGCACATCAAGGTTGAACAATAGGGATGACCTTGAACATGTCTAAGGGTTGGTGGTCTAGGGCAAGTCGAGATATCCCTCCAAGATGCTCCACCCAGCCCCTCCTCCCACCAGAAAAGGCACAACCCTAGTGGCCTCTCAATTTTGGAGGCAACATATTTCTCATTTTAGTATGTGACTCTAGCCCAGTGGTCGGCAAACTGCAGCTTGACAAATCATGGCTCGCGAGACACATGCGGCTCTTTGGCCCCTTCAGCGTGGCTCTTCCACAAAATACCGACTTCTGCGCATGGGCCACAAAGTTTCAATCGCACTGTACATGCGCGCCCGCATGTGGTATTTTGTGGAAGAGCCACACTGAAGGGGCCAAAGAGCCGCATGTGGCTCGCAAGCCACAGTTTGCCGACCACGGCTCTAGCCCATTTACCCATTGAACTGAAAAGCTGCTAGTTTTGAGCTGGGCCCAGAACTATAGAAGGCTTTGCAATAGTTCTAGGCTGCCATGCAGCTTTTCTGTCCTTGGGCCATGAGCAATTACTCTAAATTGCCTCAAAGGCTCTAGATAATGTGTTCCTGTTAACTCAGTGGTCTCAAGACCCAAGGGCTCTAGATAATGCATTCTGGTTGACTCATTGGTCCTAAGACCAGGACAGCACAATTACTCTAAATTGCCTTGATGGCTCTAGATAATATGTTCCTGTTAACTCAGTGGTCCCAAGACCTGATGGCTCCAGATAATGTGTTTCCGCTGACTCAGTGATCCAGAGGAGACCCAAAACTATAATTAACATGCTTAAGTCTGCTTCTGGAAACTGCTCTTTTGCAAACTAGGTTCCTCATTCCAAACCTTGGGATGTAATCAATACCTTTGTGATTTTTGCCTATATAAATCTTCTGAGATACAATTTGAATACTTTATATAGATATTTATATACTAGAGGCCCAGTGCATGAAATTTGTGCACTGGGGGGGAGAGGGGCAGGGCAGGGTGTCCCTCAGCCCAGCCTGCACCCTCACAATCCAGGACTGCTGGCTCCCAACCACTCACCTGCCTGCCTGCCTGATTGCCCCTAACCACTCTGCCTGCCTGCCTGATCACCCCTAACCAGTCTGCCTGCCTGATCATCCCTAACCACCTCTGCCTCAGCCCCCACCACTGTGGCTTCGTCTGGAAGGATGTCCAGAATGACGTCCAGACGGTCGTTCAGCTGTTCAGTCTAATTAGCATATTACACTTTTATTGTTATATATAACCCAGTTTCTTTGGCTAGAACTGTCAATACTATGCTAAGTAGTGTTATGCCCAGATTTCAGGATCCCCAAGAAACCACACCAGGGAGCCAGCCATGTCCGATGCAAAAACATAAGAGTCTGTATTCGAGCTAGCTCGGCTTCCCCACCTCACTGACACAGCAGCAGGAAGCAGAGAGAGAGAACTCTGTGTGGAGAGGGGTTTTATAGGGGGTTGGAGTAAGGGGAGGAGAAAGGGCTGTGGGCCTTGCCGATTGGCCAGGCGCAAGTCGGTGTCTTGTTCCTGGGTGTGGCTAGCAGAGGCTTAGACTTCCGGGAAGAAGCTCCTTGCCAAGCACATGGCCAAGGTAAGATGGAGGGTATAGCACTTACCCTGGGGCAAGATGGAGGGCGTAGCCCTTACCCTGGGGCAAGATGGAGGGCCTAGCCCTTACCCTTTCATTCCCCCCTTTGTCTTGGAACTTCTGGCTCAATCATGAGATGGACTGCATTTCTATTTCACCGTTGTTAGAGGCCCGTACTGGGCATACAGAACTATCAATTGAACTATCCCTATATGCTTAACAAATGGTCTGGTGGAAGAGAAAAAAAACCATTTTAGCTTTAACAACCTCTATTGAAATAGGATTTTTCTTCTTAAAATTCCTCCATGGCTATCAAAAAGCCAAATTAAGATTAATTTATCTACTGTATTCAATGTGGCCTGATGTTTGCATAAACACAACAAGAATGGTAACTGACTACCTTTGCTGGAATCTCATGGTTGAATCTTAATGTGCCCCATAGGGCCAGGAAGCCAAGCCATCCAGCTGCCATCAGGCCCGCCTGCAGTATCTGCTGAGTTAGGTGAATCCCTCACCTGTATTAACTCCACCTGAGCCCACGCTCCAGGCTTTAAGGCCCATCTCAGTAGCCCTCCTACCCGTTGCGGCCCAGAGTGTGTGGGGGTTCCGCAGGGATGCAGAGGCATCTTTACTGCTCCCCTTCTACTCTTTCCAACCACCAGTGATGGTAGGGCATGGGCCTGACGCTCCAGCGCCAGCCATCTTCAGGGCTCCCAAGCAGGATACCAGGTTTTCTTCGTGGCATTTTTACTGGCTTTGTCTTTAGAGCTCAAACAGGGCTCTTTAAAACATGATACTCCAGTCAAAGTTTTCCGTTAATAAAACCATTATTAGGAACCAGTCTTATTGAATCTATGCAAAGAAATGTATTGCCATGACTTATTTAGCATTGCCAATATTTCAGAGGAATTATATAAGGAGAAAAACATACTGATCTTTTTTTTGGATGTGGGGGGGTGTAAATGATTAGTCTTGGGCTCCATCCTGCACATCTGCAAAGAGACTCTAGCTCAAAACTCTATCCAAAATCGGACAGTGCGTGCATTAGTTTTAAGCCAGCTTTTCTCTCTACACGTGCACAGAAATCCCAGATGCATTTACTTGAGGAAGGGGTGACCTGTTTTCACAGATCCTCACTCAGACGCCCACCCGACCGAAGTCGTGGAGCCACACAAAGGAGGGGAGAGGACAGGCCCCCTCCCTCCACACTCACACACTATCACCAGACATTCACTCAGAGTTTAAACAATAACAACTTCCCAACTCCTGAGGGAGCTCTACAGCCTCCCCCAATCTCCTTGAAATGATCAATCACAATACCCAAAGGAGCAGTCTGAGTCCGTCCCATAACATCCATCCAGTAAGTCCACAGAAAACAGAAAAACACAGAAACAGACAAACAGAGGGCCCCAAAGAACAGCCTTCCAACTCCATGGAAGCAACTAGACGATGGCCTTATGCCAAACTGGCGGGAGCGACCCGCCTCGTCTCAAATCTGTGAGGGGAATACACATCCCTCGTGAAGGGTATACGCATCCCTCCTGGGGAGTGGAACGTCTTCCAACTCTCCCTGGCCCGTGGTCCTTCAGCAGTGCGTCCGTCCACCTAGACTGCTTCGGGCACTACGGAATTTCAGAAGTGAGCTCACACAGGACAGATACAGAACAAGTCCCTGAACAGAGGCAGTAGAAAACTTCCTAGGAATGCTTCTCTCCTACCTTTTTTATTTTTTTATTTTTATTTTTTTTATTTTTCGCTTAAAGTATTACAAAGGGTATTACATAAGTGTCCTTTTCCCCCCCCCACCCTTGACAAGCCCCTGCCCTCCCTTACCCCCCAGTGTCTTATGTCCATTAGTTATGGTTATATGGGTGCATACAAGCCCTTCAGTTGATCTCTTACTCCCTTCCCTCCTGTCCCCCAACCCTCCCTGGCCTTCCCACTGCAGTACGACAATCAGTTTGAGGCAGCTCTGCCACTGTATTTATTATTGTTCAAAAGTTTGTAATGGTCTTAATTATCCATGAAAGAGTGAGATCATGTGGTATTTTTCCTTCATTGACTGGCTTGTTTCACTTAGCATAATGCTCTCCAGTTCCATCCATGCTCTCCTACCTTTTTTTAAAAGATAGGCCAGATTCGAACCCTTAGCCAGTCCAAGTTTTGACTGTGAGTACCATCTAGAAGCCTTTCCTCCAGATACAGGACAAGTCCCTTAGCACACAGAACAGAATACACAACACACAGATACTTACTGTGGCCAGTCAGACTCTACGGATTGGGGGGGTCCCTCAATGGTTTTGGGGATCCTGGACGAGCCCCCAAATGTTATGCCCAGATTTCAGGATCCCCAAGAAACCACATCAGGGAGCCAGCCATGTCCGATGCAAAAACATAAGAGTCTGTATTCGAGCTAGCTCGGCTCCCCCACCTCACTGACACAGCAGCAGGAAGCAGAGAGAGAGAGAACTCTGTGTGGAGAGGGGTTTTATAGGGGGTTGGAGTAAGGGGAGGAGAAAGGGCTGTGGGCCTTGCCGATTGGCCAGGCGCAAGTCGGTGTCTTGTTCCTGGGTGTGGCTAGCAGAGGCTTAGACTTCCGGGAAGAAGCTCCTTGCCAAGCACATGGCCAAGGTAAGATGGAGGGTATAGCACTTACCCTGGGGCAAGATGGAGGGCGTAGCCCTTACCCTGGGGCAAGATGGAGGGCCTAGCCCTTACTCTTTCAGTAGAAATTGGGGGAGTGAGTATCCTTTCCTGTTCCTGACCTGACAGCAAAAGCTTTCAATTTTTCACCACTGAGTATGCTATTAGATGTGGGCTTGTCATAAAAGGCCTTTATTATGTTGAGTAAGTTCCCTTTTATTCCTAGTTTATTGAATATTTTTGTTTGTTTTTTTGTTAATCCTCACCTGATGATATTTTTGCATTGATTTTTAGAGAGAGTGGAAGAGAAAGGGCAAGACCAAACATTGATGTGAGAGAGACAGAGATATATCCATTGGTTGCCTCCTGCATGCTCTCCAACCAGGGTCTGGGATTGAACCTGCAACTGAGGTAATTGCCCTTGACTGGAATTGAAACAAGGACCCTTCAGTCTGCAGGCCAACGCTCTATCTACTGAGCCACCCTGGCTAGGGCTTATTGAGTGTTTTTCTCATGAAAAGTTGTTGAATCTTGTCACATGCTTTTTTTTGCAAAAGTTGAAATGATGATTTTGTTTTTCCCTTTATTCTGATAATGTAGAGTTTTTTGGTATGTTAAACCATCCTCAGAATAGACTCCATCATGTTTGGCTTCTGTCCTGATGCTGGTGAGATTCACAAATGTTTGTGGGAATCTATACTGTTGTTTTCCATGTCTATCCTCACATACTACCTTACTACCTTGATCACTGTAGCTTAAGGAAAAGTGATCTGAGTAGCTGGAATTGTGTATCCTCTAACATTGTTTAAGATTGTTCTGATTACTCTTGGCCCTTTGTATTTCTATATCAATTTTGAAATTAGCTTATCAATTTCTACAAAGATATCTGCTGAGACACTTTTTAGGGATTGTATTGAATCTATAAATCAAATTGGAAGAATTGACATTTTAACACTATACCAGGGAAAAAGACATCAGACCTTAAAAAGAAAGAAATGATAAGCCAGGAACAAATATTTGCAACTCATATCTCAGACAAAGGACCTAATGTCCTCAATAAATAGATATTAGAAACTGATGAGAAAAGAGCAGCCACACAATAAAAGTGGACAAAATACATCATCAAACACTTCACAAAAATGAGTACTCTTATACACATGAAATATGCTCAGTCTCAGTTATTTGACAAAATTACCCAATCTAGAAGATTGAAAATATACTATGAAACTGTGCAGAAATAGGAACTTTTATCATCAGTGATGAAAATGCCAGTTGCCTTCCAATGAAGGCAGTTTGATCACATTGATCAAACTTACAAATGTATTTACTTCTAATTCAATAGTCCCAGGTTCAGGGAATTTATCCCATGGAAACATGTCCACACTTGACATATGTACATGGTCACCCATCACAGCCTTCTTCATAAAAGAAAAGATTGAAAACAACCCAATTTTCTTCATTGTCTCTAGGTTATATGAGCGATGGCCATCTCTGAGATGGAATACAATGTAGGTGGGGAAAAGATCAGGAAGAAAGAGTGAAGAAAGGAAGCTACTAATTTGCAAAGGTCTCTCACTGGTGCTGACTGCTCACAGGGGTGGCCCTCACTGTTCTGCCCCACCCATGTCAAGCTGGCTTTTTTAGCACCTGGAAACATGACTTTACTAGTGTGCCACCAATGCCAGAGTCTTTGTGGCCAATGGGGGTTACCCAGGGATCTGGGCCACGTGTGTACAATGACCAGAAGGATCCCAGTCAGTCTCCCGGAAGACATTGCCCAGTTCCCCTGTTAAGCTCAAACCCCAGCTTCTGGGGTTATCAGTGGGAAGATAGATCACAGGGATTTCTTTGTCTTATAGGATCAAGAAAAACTTCATGGAGGAACCTAGGAATGGTTTCCTCGAATGACTACTTTATTATTTATTTATTTATTTAAAAATATTTTTATTTATTTCAGAGAGGAAAGGAGAGGGAGAGAGATAGAAACATCAATGATAAGAGATCATCATTGATTGGCTGCCTCCTGCACACCCCCTACTGGGGATTGAGCTTGCAATCAGGCATGTTCCCTTCATCAGAATTGAACCTGGGACCCTCTGTCCACAGGCCGACACTCTATCCATTAAGCCAAACCAGTGAGGGCCAAATGCCCATTTTAAATATGACAAACCTGAGGGCAGTTAAGGGAATGGCCAGATGGGATCACCAATATCACGGGTGCTCAGATCAAGGGCCCTGCCCACATACTCTCCAGTCCCACCCAGGTTGGTCCTGAGCTGCTAGACAAAGACATATATATGACCCCGATCCTGGTAGCTGCTCCCAAAAGAGCTGGGATGGCTTGACTGTGACCCACATTTCCTCTTTAAGCCCTGCTCCAGTGTGTTTCCTCCCATAGTACCTAGTAGGCACTTACATATGCACTGAATCAGTGTAATCCTCCCAACAATCCTATGAGGTGGTTGCTTTCATTTTACAGAGGCGAGACCTGAGACACAAGTCTTGGGTTGATTGGTTCATTTACTGATGCACTCAGCCCCTGTGTACTGCTCCCTGTAGTGTGCAAGCAACTAGAAGATATATGTGAAGTCCAGACACCCTCCCTGCCCTTAGAGCTCACAGCACACCAGGGGGGACAACATCTAACCCACAGCCAGTAAATGGAGGCTCCAAAGTTATGGCCACCTCTGGCACACCCATGGAGTTAGTTAGAGCTAGCTCTGGCACTCACTATACAGCTAGACCTAGGGCCAGATTGAGAGTTACAGCCAGTTCCTGTTCTATATCTGGACCTAAAGCAATATCCATAATTCATCCTCTCATCATTTCTGGTACCAGTGCCAGAATTATAGTCAGCCACAGAACTAGAGCCACCTCTAGGGCCAGCTGTAGCAGCACTGCCTAAGATGGAGCCTGCTCCAGCACCAGCGCTGGCACCAGATCCCATGCTAGTTCCACAGTCAAAGCCAACTGCATGTCTAGCATCAGCTTTCACACAGGCTCCCATGAGGGAGGCACCCTGGCAGCTCTGTCAATATTGGCTCCTGAGCTCCAGCCAGGGCCCGCGCCAGCACCAGAGTTGCCCTTCTCTTCCTTGTGATGATAAATTTTTAAAAGAATTTCCTTTTTCCAATTCATATACTACATGGTTTACTAGATTTTCTGTTTTAAAATCTAGATACAGTGAAATTTTAGCTTTTAATTACTTTTAAATTTGTATAACTCAGTGGCATTAATATCCTGTGCAATAATCAACACTCTATGTCTAGAATGCTTTTACCATACCCAACAGTAATTCTGTACACATTCATGCAGATGCCAGACTCTGCCAGGCACTTTGGACCTGAGTTTGGCCTGGGGGGCCCCTGGAGTTCTGCTCAGGAGCTGTGGGAACTTGGCTTCTTTTGTGGGTGCAGAGTGGGAAACACAGGCATCAGGAAGTGTCCCTCAGGGAGGTCCCTCACCTCCACCACCACCACCACTTATGTCTTTCTGTTTCTATGCAATTCCTTATCCTTGACCTATTGGCACCTCCTAAGCACAGCTAACCTTTCCTCTGCCTCTGCCCCTCCAGAACTGAAGTCCCCTGACAACGCCAGCCTGTTCTATACCATGCAGCCTCCCTCTCATGAAGCAAATAATGCCCCGGAGTGTGGAGGACACCTTCTAATTGGTCCCTTGTGTTGGCCAGCATAAGGAGGGCCACATCCCCCAGGGACAGGCTAGTCAGGGCACTAGGACACATACAGAGTACAGTGCCCCAGACCAGGTGGGCATCTTCTGCTCAATCTGCCAGCCCAAGTCACCCCAGGAGTCCAGATTCACCTTGAAACTCTCCTGCTATAGCCTCAATGCCTAATCTTCAATGGGCTGGCTTGGCGTCCCCTTGTTCACATACGGCCCTGGGTGTCTTCTGCTCTTTGGGAACCAGATTAGCTGACACTTTCCAAGGAGCACTGGCAATGAGCATAGCATCCTGCCCAGCTCAGGACACTGCCCTCTGTACCGTACACTTCCCTCATGGCCACTGGTGCACATGGACCATCTTACTATCCAGCCACAAGGGCCAGCACAGCTTCCATTCCTCGTCCTCAGACCAGTTCAAACATGTCTCCTGTCTTAGCAACATGGATGTGCTGAAGTGCTCAGCATTCACTGAGTCAGCTCTTTCAATCTTATGGGGAAAAGAACAAGCAAGCCTTCCTGGGGTTCCCATTGGCCAGGACATGAAGTTCTCACCTTGCCCCACTTTCCTGATATATATTACCCTTCTCAGCCCCTCCCTTCCCAGAAGTAGGCCTGGCATTCCTGAAAGAGTCTGGCATCTGTGGCTTTTGCTGTCCTCACAGCTCTGGGAGCCAACATCCCTGTTATCCCCAGGTCATCCAAACATAGGTCAACTCCCAGCAGCCCCTCTTTGTCTTCAGCTTCCACCACACCTGAGCCACTTTGTCAGCCTGGATGTGGACAACCGCAACATGCACAAGAGCATTCTGGTGAGCTGGGCAGGTGCGGTGTCCCCTCGGTTCCCTCACTCAGACCTGAGTATATACCCCTCCTGAATGGCTATTTTGAAAAGTAACAAGCTCTGGGATTTCTAGGTATTGTGGCATCCCTGGGAGGAGGCAGATGGCCACCAGAGTCCCCCACTGTACACAGGCTCATCTCGGCCTAGTCAGGTCCCAAACCAATTGCAGTGTTAGAACCAGGGCCAGATACAGAGCTAGAACCACCATAAGGCTTGAGGAAGGGCCAGTTGCAGGACTAGCTCTAGTGTCAGTTACAAAGTTAGAGCCTGTGCCAGCACCACCTCCTGCACTAGCTTCACAGCCAGCTCTTGAACTAGAAACAGCTCCAGCGCCACCACCAGAAGGAGAACCACCAGCAAGAGCTCTAACACCAGCTCCAGAGTTAGAGGCCACTTTGGCCTCCTGTGCCAAATCCAGCAACAGTTGCATCGCCACTTCTAGAGCTAGAATCTGCTCCAGATTCCAGAATTAGAGCGGTCCCAGGCTGGAATGGGAGCAGCACATTTCAGAGGAAGAGTCAGGTTCAGAACTAGATATGCTGTCTGGAAGGGCCAGACTGGCTACTTGTTGAAATCACTGCTCAGGAGAGGTCTACACCCAGAGAAGTCCAAGTGAGGGGACCACCCCACCCATGGATATCACGAGGGTGCTCTTGTCCATGTTGCTGCTGCATTCTCTGAGCTGACAGGGATGAAGCAGTGCCACCCACCTGCTGGATGTGAATCAACTGCAAGGAGCTGTGGTTGCAGACCACGGAGGCACCATGTATGTGGCTGTGTGGCAGTCAAGGGCACAGTGGAAGCTGACGAGACGCTGCTGGAGGTTGAACCAATGTTGCAGATTTGGAAGGACTAAGTGGAGGTTGACTCCCAGAACAGTGGGAGATGGTAAGGTCAGCAGAAGTTCCAGACTCTTCAGGGAACCCCATGCCAGGGTGCAGCTTCCGGAAATTCTAGAAACTGGGACTTCTTGACTTGTTCATGGGTGCAGATTGGGGAACATGGGGCTCAGAAGGGAGGTGCTGTGGCAGTGCTGACAGGGAGAAGGGGGAAGGCACTCACCTTCTTTTCTTGGCCATCAGAGAACGCTAGGAAAAAGCTCATGTTGATCTCCTTCAGTTCAGAGCTGGAGGAGCCAGCTGAGTGCTCACTGAGCACACCAGCAAGTACCCTCTGTGAGGCAGAACTGTATCTGTAATGGTCACAGGACTTGGAGTGGGAGTTGCCACTGGTCCTGCGTTCTCCTTTGGAGCCCTTGTGTCTGACTGTACAGCCAGCCCCACTGGGAAAGTGGGTGTCCCAGGGTGCCCTTGGGCACAGGTGGCAATGGCCACACCCAAGAAGACACAAGGGAAGTTCACAGAGGACAATGATAGGTGGTGGGGAGGGACCCATGCCAGCATTCCTTAGCAAAAGTAATTTGTCTTTTAGACCCCAGAGAGTAGAAGATACCCAAGGCTCTGAGTGTCTCTGGGAGAGGTCAAGCCAGCTGTTGACCAGCTGGGAGGCAGACGACTACCACAGCCCTCCACTGTACATGAGGACACTGAGGCAGGTCTCTTCTCTTCCCTGGAGAGCTCCTGGGGATCTATGCTTTGGTGGGGGTAGATAACATGCTACACTCAGCTCTCTCCAGTTCTAGGATGCCGATAGACTACCTGGATTGTTTCTTACAACCTTCCCCGCACCCCACCCCCCCAAGGACTCCTTGCCTACATTCAGAGCCCTGTGTGGCTTGGTTCTTTCACCCTCCCAGTGTGCACTCCTTGCCCCCACTCCAGCCTCCCCTAGAGCTTTCTCACCTGGGGACTCTGCAAGCCCTGGCCTGCCTCACAGCTCCCTACCTGCAGTGCTCCTCATCTATGATGGACTCACCTCCAAGGCTGGGCTCAGGGGCCACCTCCTTGGGCTTCTGTTAACAGCACAGCCTTTGGGGTCACATTGACCTGGGGTAGTGTTACAGCCCTGGGACAAGCAAGCTCATATCCTGACTTTGCAGAGCCTCAGTTCAACTGGCCTTGGTCACTTACAGCTGGAGGACCTTGAGCTCTGGTACCCACTGCTCATCTCCAAAATGGGGTGGACTCACCGATCACATGGGGTTCTCTAATAGCAATAATTACTCTAAACACTTAACTCTGCTCTCATTGTGGGGCCACCTCCTCCCAGGAGTCCCACCTTCCCCATTACACCAGCCAGGGACAGGCAGGAGCTCATGTCCTGGGCTCCTGCCAGAGGAAACAGGGAGGGGCATAAAGGAAGAGGGGGAAGGCAGCCTAAATTCCTCCTTGCCTGGAGTGTCTACTGCCTCCTCTAGGGCTCCTGTCCTAGCCATGAACAGAACTGGCCCCTCATGTAGTGTCTGGGGACAAGGACAGTGGGACAGGGGCTGTTCCACAATGCTCATGTCCCCAGGTCTCTGGCCCAACTGGCTGGAGTAGGGTAATGCAATGGTTCCAGAGGTTGTGGGGTCTCAGAGCAGTGGTGGCTGAGGTCCAGTGGTACAGGCTGGGCTGGGAACCATTGGTACATTGTGCATGCCATGAGGAGGCATCTCATGCACACACTGTCCAAGACCTTGTGTGTGCCCCGCAATGGACATGAGGCTGGCTGTTCTGCTGGAGTCCACATGTGGAGGGAAGCCATGCGCCCCTGAGTGTGCCCCACCACCCTCACCCAGAGGCCGGATCCACGTTGAGCTGGGCTCACGCGGTTCCCTGTCCAATCCTCGTGAGATAATCATGAAACTGAGGCCAGGAAAGGTAGAAATTGGTCCAGAGCGAGGTGGGTGTCCATATGGGAAGAGGATACCTAAGATCCTGGGGCCCCCTGCCCACTTTTCCCATGTGGGGCTGATTCTTCTGGCTATTCCCACACAAGGGCATGTGCACACACACACACCCCATTCTAACTATCCATCTATATGCTTAGTATGCTTAGTAATATATAGTGTAGTACTTCAAGGTTGGGAACCACATGTAGATTTCAATTTGGTTCTCCTGCCCTCTAATGGTCATTTCTCAAAATGCAGACAAAGCTGTATTAGGGGAAACATTTGAAACTATTAATGCAACCCAGGTATGTGAATCCTGCTTCAAATTTTGGATTTTTGGAGTAGATGAGAAACTTAGCAGAGTTACCTAAAGAACTGAGCAAAGAGGTAGAAGACATAAAAACATTTTGAATATTGTGAGGCTATTTTTACAATATACAAATAATTTTTCGAATTTCCAAAAATAGCTCATAAATTGAAGCAATGTGAAAATAGTTTTATATTTGAGAAGTTAAAAATGTAGGGCTAATGTGTTTTTATAGACATCATTTAAAAAAATAATTATTTTATTGATTATTTATAGATGGATACAGAGAAAATTGGCAAATTGTAAACTAATACCTATATTTAGAATGTGCTTCACTTAAGCTTGGGAAATATTTTGTGACGGTAGAGATGAATTTATTTATTTAGGAAATACAATTGAGGAAAAATAATTGTATGATTAAAAATAGTTATTTATTAGTTGAAAATAATCCTTCTAATATATAGTGTAGTACTTCAAGCTTGGGAACCACACATGTGGATTTTAGTTTAGTTCTCCTGCCCTCTAATGGCCATTTCTCAAAATGCAAACAAAGCTGTATTTTAAGGGGAAACGTTTGAAACTATTAATACAACCCAGGTGAGTGAGTACCACTTCAAATTTTGGAGATTTGAGGAACCTGAGAAATTTCCTCCATCAGTTTCCTCATTTTAACTTTGCAACATAAACACTATATCTCAAGTACATACTCTCTCGAGATTACAGACGTAAAATTGAATTCTGGCATCTCTTGACCATTTGACTAGTAAATTATCCAAAGCTACGGTAATTTTCTGTAAAATTTTTACACAGTATAATCTTAGACCTTATAACTACTGCACAAAGGGTGACTGCAAATAAATAAATAAATGAAACACTTTTAAATGTACTGCTTCCTACTGCTAAGTCCTTTGTATACTGTATTTTTTCCTCTCATAACCACTGCATACACATTGTGAAGTATATACAGTTTTATTCAGATTTCATGAAGAAATAAAGTAATACTAAGGGAGACTAATAAAACTTAGGAAGTGGTACACCCTGGCTTGAAACACTGAGTTTGGTGCCTTAACTTTCCTACTTTTAAAAATATATCTAGTTAATTAAGTTTGAATTAATTTTAAGTTATCTAACCAGGATAATTTGGTACTGTACTTCAATGTTTTTTTTTGTTGTTTTTTTTTTTTTTAATATATTTTATTGATTCTCTACAGAGAGGAAGGGAGAGAGATAGATAGTTAGAAACATCGATGGGAGAGAAACATCGACCAGCTGCCTCCTGCACATCTCCCACGGGGGATGTGCCCGCAACCCAGGTACATGCCCTTGACCGGAATCGAACCCGGGACCTTTCAGTCCGCAGGCCGACGCTCTATCCACTGAGCCAAACCGGTTTTGGTGAATGTTTTAACATATTAATTTAAGCAACATTTATGTATCACATTTTTTCATGTTAATGTATACCAGTCTCAAAGACTTAGGTTCTTCTCTACATTTTAAGAACCAGGCCCCATTTTAGAGAAGGTGAGTTTTAGGAAAACTAAACAAGTTTTTTTCATTTTTCAACTGAAGAATTTAAATACAGAAACTAGAGCTTAGTGTCCTCTTTATGATAGACAGCAAACAGATGCTTGTGGGCCAAGAAAAAGTTTACTCTGGAGAAGTTACATTGTACAGAATTGAGTATGATTTCAGATAAAAAGGATTATTGGCTTCAAAAAGATTTTTCACTGACTACACTTTTAGAGTCCTTTCTCTAAAATAGCTTCATTAAACAAATCCCTTGGGCATTTCTCTAATAGCCAGTTCCAAATCAGATTATTCCTGGATTAAACGATTAGTTATCTACGGATAGGTCACCCTGGTTAATTCTAGCCAGTAATGACTTTTCATCCTTTGGATTTCTATGACATTTTGTTTAAGCTGCTTACACAGTACTAACTTCATACATAAGAACAATGGGGCAACCCCTAAGAACAAAAGAAAAAGAATCACCCCATAAGAGTTAAGCACAAAAAACTCATACATAACAAGCAAGGTCAGCTGCTTGTAAAATAATCAGAGATGTATCTGGAAATGTGTGACTCTTCACAGGTTCAAATTGACTGGAGTGAAGTCTCAGGGAGGCAGATCAGAAACTCAGCCATAAATAGGAAAGCTCAAATCTAAAGCCAGTTTTACTTTCTCCCGTGTGAAGAGATTTTTAAAATATTCATGAAACCGTTATGTTAATTTAATAACAGCTATGTGAAATAATTAAAACCCAATTGTTCTGAATATTAATTCAAGCAATTCTCACCCTCATCCCCAGGAGATGGGTATTCTAGTTAATCACACATTCATGATGAATACACTGAAACACAGACAAGTTCAGTAACTCTCAGGATTCCATGTAATGGAGCAGGAGTCTTTCCTAGGTTCTAGGGTCAGCACACATAAACACCCCACTCTATGCTGCTTCAGTTAAGATGGTGTGGGTACCTTTGTGATGGTTATTTTTATGTGTCAACATAGCTGGTCCGGATATTTGGTCAAACATTATTTTGGATGTTTCTGGATGAGATTAACATATTAACCGGTAAAGCAGACTGCCCTCTCTAATGTGGACAGGTATCAGCCAACCACTTGAAGGCCTGAATACAACAAATTAGCTGACTTTTCTGAGTAAGAAGATATTCCTTCTGCCTGATGGCTTTTGAAGGGGAATATTGGTCTTTTTCTGACCTGGACTCAGCCTAGAATTTACACCAGGGGTCCTCAAACTACAGCCCGCGGGCCACATGCAAATACAAATATTGTATTTGTTCCCGTCTTGTTTTTTTTTTTTTACTTCAAAATAAGATATGTGCAGTGTGCATAGGAGTTTGTTCATAGTTGTTTTTTTTTTTAAACTATAGTCCGGCCCTCCAACGGTCTGAGGGACAGTGAACTGGCCCCCTGTTTAAAAAGTTTGAGGACCCCTGATTTACACCATTAGCTCTCCTAGTTCTCAGGCTTTTGGACTCACACTGACACCATTGGCTCTCTTGAATCTCCATCTTGAGTGTTAATATTGGGACTTCTCAGCCTCCATAATTGTGGGAGCCAATTTCTTATAATTGATACACACACACACACACACACACACATATACAAATAGAGAACCTAGACTAATACAGATTTTTGCCTTGAGAATGGGGCGATTACACATGACACCCTCATGTGCTGTAAGCTCTCCAGAATGGGGACATGTATGTTATCTTTCCACTATATATCCAGCACCTGTTCTAATTCCTGCTGCAGCACACTTCCCAGGTTAAGCATGTTTACTGGGGAGGAGAAGTGTCCAGATAGCAAGGATCTGCCTTTATTCTTTTCACACAGCACTGTCAGGGAAAGAAGGGGTCGGATCCCGGGGAAGAGGAAGTATTCTTTCATTCATGTATCAGGCACTCAGTGTGTACACAGTATACAGTATGAAACAGATCTTGTGCTAGGTGGAAGAACACAGAGATAAAATACACAATTCCTGCTCTCATGGACCTCTCACTTCTTCGGATGACGAGTAAAATCTATATAGATAAAAACCAATTCATATTAAGCGGGTACGGACCTAATAAATGGAGCTTCAAAAGACATGAATCCAAAGCTGACAGAGCTAACTTGAAGGAGAAATAGGACCATAATCATCATTTCAATATGCTGATCAGTAACTGATAATAACAAGTAGACGGCAAATCAGTAAGGAGAGAGAACACCTGAACAACTTCCTCCACCAACGGGGCAATACAGGCGTGCACCGAGCGCTGAACCCACACAAAGCTGCACATTCTTCTCAGGAGCACCAGGACCACTCGCCGAGACAGGCCGTGTACTGGGCCATGGGATGAGTTTGGATATGCTTAAAACGATTGGAATCCACCAGCATTTGCATCCTCTCTGGCCACAAACCCTCCTCTCTGGGTGCAGGTGGTGAGAGCTCGGAGGGGACAGGGTTGCATTCAGCGGCGACAGGCAGGAACTCTCTGCAATTATACGGACTTGAGCGCAACAATGTGAGACAGCGCGACAGGCGAGGCAAGATTGTGAGATACGCGGAAGCGGAACGCAGACAAGTCTCGACCCCTAGCGGTGACGTCAGAGGAGAGGCGTGTCAGCGGGGAGGTGACCCCGGTTTGTGGCTGGGGTAACTGGGTGATGATTCGGATTCCCAATAATTTAAACAAAGCACAGGTCCCGAAACAAGAAATATCGCTCTAACTCATCTGCCCTCTCAAGCCCCGCCCGGTTACCAAACGCTTTGGAGAATCCACAGACCCAAGCGGCCGTAGAGAGCGCCACGGCGTTCGGAGGAAAGGAAGTAGATTTTACGGCGAGCCGTAAAGTAGGGTCTACGGTGAGCTGTAAAGCACGTTCCCTTCCGGTTCACGACAGCAGCCCCGACCGTCTCTGCCGGCCTTCCTCCGGTAAGCGCCTCTGCCGACCCTCGCGAATTCAGTTCTTTCCTCTCTCGGGCCTTTCCCTACTGTCGCCCCCGCCACCTTGGATCATGTTCAAGAAATTTGATGAAAAAGAAAACGTGTCCAACTGCATCCAGTTGAAAACGTCAGTTATTAAGGGTATTAAGAACCAGTTGATAGAACAGTTTCCAGGCATTGAACCATGGCTTAATCAAATCATGCCTAAGAAAGATCCGGTTAAAATAGTGCGGTGCCACGAGCATATAGAAATCCTTACAGTAAACGGAGAGTTACTGTTTTTTCGACAGAGAGAAGGGCCTTTTTATCCAACTCTAAGGCTACTACACAAATACCCATTTATCCTGCCACGACAGCAAGTTGATAAAGGAGCCATCAAATTTGTGCTCAGTGGCGCAAATATCATGTGTCCAGGCTTAACCTCGCCTGGAGCCAAGCTTTACCCTGCTGCAGCGGATACTGTTGTTGCAATCATGGCAGAAGGAAAACAGCATGCCCTGTGTGTTGGCGTTATGAAGATGTCTGCGGAAGATATCGAGAAAGTGAACAAAGGGATTGGCATTGAAAATATCCATTATTTAAATGATGGGCTGTGGCATATGAAGACGTATAAGTGAGCCTCAGAAGGAAAACACTTGGGCTAAATATGGACATTGTGCTGTGTCTGTGTTTGTGTCTGTGTGTGACAGCATGAAGACAATGCTTCTGTGGTTATGCTGAATAAATTCAGCAGTTGCTACAAAAACAAAAAAGTAAAGATTTGGAACGAGTCCATGTCTGTATCTGTGTCATTGTGTGCATGTTTGTGTGAGTATGTATGCCTGTGAGTATGTCTGCATATGAGAGTGTGCATGTGTGCGTGCGTGTGTGTGTTCGTTCCCCCCCCCCCAACCCCCGCTCGCACGCATGTGTGTTTGCAGAGGGGTAATTAGGTTTGCTGTCTTGTCTATTCAAGCAGATAGCAGTTCAAACACAGGTAAGTTATCTCTTGCAGAAAAATAGGTTTCTATGTCAAGGTATACAGTTGGTAGACAGACCCAAAGGTGTGAGTGACAAATTGGGAAGAAGAAAATGACTGGAGAAGGGCCCTGAACAGCTCTACCAATATGAATATTTAAGGGATAAGCAGAAGATGGGAGGCCTAAACAATTTTACTGGAAGCAGAAAATCCCGTAAAAAGTATACAGATGGCATCATTGGTTACCCACCCAAAAAACACTAACTCCCTCCTGGCTGGCAGAACTCTGACATCCCTTTTCTACAGGAACCAGGTAAATGCTGATTATTCTGGGTCCACATGATGGTCTGTTTCCCAGTGAAACTGGTTATAGGTAGGCATGGGTCCTATGGACAAATAGAACTTTCTCTATTTAGGATCCCTTAAGAAAATGGGTATCTTTTCTCCCTTGTCTTTGAACCATGTATAGGTGAGTATGCACTCTATAGTATTAGGGGCCATGAAAAGATTTCTGGGAAAAAATTTTAGACTTTAAAAAAAATATTTATTGTTGAAAGTATTACATATGTCCCTCATTTTTTCCCATTGACATCTTCTAGCCCGCCCCTGTCCCCCCACCCCAGGCCTTCACTACACTGTTGTCTGTATCCATGGGTTATGCATATATGCATACAAGTTCTTTGGTTAATCTCTTCCCACCCACCCACCTTTGCCTTCCCCCTGAGATTCCACAGTCTGAGAAAGATGTACAGGGAGAAACATCCTCTGAATGGATGTTGGCATGTACAGTTTTGCTCTTGTAGTAACACACACACACAACCTTGATGTGCGACATGCCCAACCATGGTAAAATTAAAAGTGAAAAGCAACAGTGTCCTTGATTTATGAACCAGTGATTTATTACCATGCAGATGCCATATATCCGGCATCTTATTAAGGAGTGTGGCTAGATTATGTGAGATAATAAAATTCCCTTATTGATTACTCCCTTTTTACTTGAGTTTTCTGAAATTGAAGCCAAAGGTATTCCAATTTTTATAGAGTGACCTGGACACCCAACTGAAAAATTAAAGGAGGATAAAATGGGTCAAGTGAAAGTTCGTCGGTGACTTTTGTATGAGCTGTTTTGATGTAATTCTATTAATGCAAGATCAATTGCAGTAGATTTAGGGGTGAATGGAAAGTTAGAAACTAGGATGCAGAAGTTCAGACTTGATGTTATTCCCTACAGAATTTTGGTTGTGAATTCAAAGATATTAATATAGAGGAAGGTTATAATTAAGATTTTTTTGGAGTTTATATTATTTTGCTGTTGTTATTGTTTTTTTTGTTTTGTTACATGTTTGTTAATGAGATTTCTGAGTATGTTTATATGCTGAGGGGAAAGATTCACTTCGAGAGGGAATACTCGCCTTGGTCATTGTGGCTCAGTTTGTTGCAGCATCATCCTGTACACTGAAATGTCGCAGGTTCTATTCCCTGTCAGGGCACATACCTAGGTTGTGGGTTAGGTCCCCAGATGAGGTGCATGCTGTAGGAAACCAATGTTTCCCCTCCCTCCCTCCCTCCCCCTCCTCTTTCTCTCTCTTTTCTCTTCTCTCTCTCTCTCTCTCTCTCCCTCCCTCCCTCTCTCTCTCCTCTCTTGCCTCTCCCTCCCCTTCCCCTGTCTCTGAAAGAGAGGTGGAAGGACAGCCTTTTACCCTCATGTGGATTATCTGTTTTCTCCATAGTGTTGTCATGTAACAATTCTTAAGCACTTTTCTGAAGAACACTTTTTTTCCTCAGAGGATTAGGGCTTTACCATTAGCCCCTATTAATTCTTTACCTTAATCAACACTATTTAGTCTGAACATTGGTGGATACCTCTGGAGGCCCTCTAAACATCTCATAACAATATTCTGGAGCACCAGTGACTCTGACAGTCAAGGTAAGCAACTCTACAATTCTTTTACTTTATCCCAACCAATTATCTCCATCAAAAGTTGAGAGAGGAGCCCCCTGTATCTATTCTAAGCTTTCTTTCAGCTCTCTTCATCTGTGCACACAACCCTGCCTTCCATTCCTTCCTGGTTCACCTCGACCCTAGCTAAAGAGTAAAATGCCTATGACTACTGGGTCACAGGATCTCCAGTGCTGTCCCCACAGGGCAACGTAGAATGGTGATTTGGGCCTCTGCACCCAACAGCAGTAAAGTCTGAGCTCCTCCTAGAGTGAGCTGGTTGTGTGTGTTACAAGAGCAGGCCACCCACTCACAATCTTTATTTCGCTAGAAATCTTTTAATGGTAAGCACATTGCTGATGATGACCAATAGGACTTAAAATAGTACATATTGAGCTTTTCAAATTCTGAGGATTAATGATAATGTACATGTTGGCACATTTTTTTTTTTTAAACTTTGGTGCACTTTCTCAGACAGGCAGGCAAAGTTCAGTACTATCCCCTGGAGGGCCCTGGAGAGTTTGTTTATTGAGAGGAACAGGCAGCATTGATTCATGTTGAGAAGCCTCACTTTTCCCTGCAGGTCCCTAAGGCCCCTTCCCCTCAGTTCCTGCTTCAGCTGCTTTAGAACAAAGCTCAGTGAAGGAGGCCAGGTCAGTGGGATAGGAATGAAGGTGACCAGCCATCCAATTTGCTGGGATTGAAGTGGTTCCTGGGATCCTGAACTTCCATTGGAAAAATTAGGAAAGCCCGGGCATGTAGGTATAAGCAGCTCACTCTAGGAGGAGCTCAAACTTTACTGCTGTTGGGTGCAGAAGCCCAAATCACCATTCTACTGTGTCCTGTGGGGAGAGCAGTATTGGGTGTAGGGGTGGCCAAAAGTGCTAAGGGCAAAAGCAAAGTCCCTGAGTCCATATGCATGGGAGGGGGTGCCAAAGGAGGAAAATGCCCCTGGTTGCTCCAGCCATTCACAGGCTAGCTTCTCCTGCCACCTTTGAGTAGCAAGGTAGACATCACAACCTCCTGTGGCTATTATAGCCCCTAATGCACAGGTGTTAAATTCTTGATCTGTGTTACCATGATGGTGAGAAACACCTGAATTCAACTGATAGGGTTTGAGAAAAACCCACAGAGAAAGAAAAAATGGTAAGCTACCAGCTCACTGAGGAAGAAATACATAACTACAGTAATTAAATTTGTAGTTAAAATTCTTCAAAGAAAACTCCAGACTTAGAAAGTTTCACTGGTGAATTCTACCAAATATTTAAGGAAGAAATAAATATTTTACAGAATTTCTTCTACAATGAAGTTTTGGGGATACTTCCTAGTTCATTTTATGAAGACAGCATTACCCAAAAACCACAACCAAAGTCATCATAAGAAAATAAAAGGACAGAGCAATAGCCTTCATAATTATAAACATAAATATCCTTAAAAAATATTCACCAAGTGAATCCAGCAATATGTAAAAATGGAAAAATGTGGGGTTTATTCTGGAAATGGAAGACTGGTTCAATAGTCAGAAAACAATCAGTATAATAAACCATTTGTAGGGAAAGGATATGGTCATTTCACTAGATGCAGAAACAAAAATTGACACAGTTCAATATTCATGCAATAAAAGAAGTCTTCCTCAACCTAATGAAATAGATGTACAAAATACCTACACTAACATATTTATTGGTGAAAGACTGAATGCTTTCTTCCTAAAATCGGAACAAGACAGCAATTTTTTATTTAGTGCACAGCAGTCCCAATAAATACTTTTATTAGTCATTGTAGGTAGTGCAATAATGGAAGAAGAAATACATAATAAATACAGCTTGAAAATAAAAAATGCTGTCTTTATTCACAGACAACTTAATTGTCTAAGTAGAAAGACCCAAAGGAATCTACAAAAAAGCTATTAAAAACAGATAAGTGAGATTAGCAAATCAATATTTTAAAATCAAGTGCACGTCAGAACAATTGAAAATTAAAATTGATATATAAACCATTTTCAGTAGTACCAAAACCCTTGAAATAATTATGGATCAATCTAACAGAATATGTGCATAATCTGTGTGTGGACCCCACAAAACACGAGAGAAGTGCCAATTAAAGGAGACATTAATGAACATAGTAATGTGCTCTTTTCATGAATTGGACAACTCAATAATGTGATAATGTCAATTCTCCAAGAATCAATGAATAGATTTTAAAATACAGTTTGAATCAAAATCACATTGGATTTTAAAATAAGAATTGACAAACTATTCCCACAATTTTAATGGCAAACTCAAGCAGAATAGCCCAAGCCATTTTTAAAAAGGGAGAACAAAATTGGTGGCTCCCTACTACCTGCTTCCAAGGCTTATTACGAAGCTGAGGTAGACATGTCAGTGTGGTATTAGCAAAAGGATGGACACATGAATCAAAGAACAGAGAAAAGTCCAGAGAGAGAGAGCCACTAAATGTTGTTGATTGATTTTCTACAAAGTTGTAAAGGTAATTCAGTTGCGAAAAAAAACAGTGTTTTCAACAAATGGTCCAGGGGGCTTCCATATGTAAAAATACTGAACTTTGTCCCCTACTTTGCAATGTAGACAAAAATTAACTCAAAATGTTAAAATGCATCAAATTTCTAGAAGTAAACAGGAGAAAAACTTTGTGATTTTGAGTTCAGAAAAGATTTCTTAGGCATAACACCAAATCACTACTCTTTTTTTTTTTTTTTTTTTTTTTTTTTTAAATTAAATCTTTATTGTTCAGATTATTACATTTGTTCCTCTTTTTTCCCCCCATAACTCCCCTCCTTCCAGCTCCCACCCCACCCTCCACCCTCACTCCCCACCCACTGTGTTCATCCATAGGTGCATGATTTTTGTCCAGTCACTTCCCGCATCTCCCACACCCCTTTTTCCCCCAAGAATAGTCAGTCTATTCCCTTTCTATGTCCCTGATTCTATTATAATCACCAGTTCATTCTGTACATCAGGTTATTTATTCACTTGATTCTTAGATTCATTTGTTGATAGATGCATGTTTGTTGTTCATAATTTGTATCTTTACCTTTTTCTTCTTCTTCCTCTTCTTAAAGGATACCTTTCAGCATTTCATATAATACTGGTTTGGCGGTGATGAACTCCTTTAGCTTTTCCTTATCTGTGAAGCTCTTTATCTGACCTTCAATTCTGAATGATAGCTTTGCTGGATAAAGTAATCTTGGTTGTAGGTTCTTGGTATTCAGCACTTTGAATATTTCTTGCCATTCCCTTCTGGCCTGCAAAGTTTCTGTTGAGAAATCAGCTGACAGTCGTATGGGTATTCCCTTGTAGGTAATTGAGCCTCTTTCTCTTGCTGCTTTTAAGATTTTCTCTTTGTCTTTTGCTCTTGGCATTTTAATGATGATGTGTCTTGGTGTGGTCCTCTTTGGATTCCTTTTGTTTGGGGTTCTCTGCGCTTCTTGGACCTGTAAGTCCATTTCTTTCACCAGGTGGGGGAAGTTTTCTGCCATTATTTCTTGAAATAGGTTTTCAATATCTTGCTTTCTCTCATCTTCTGGGACTCCAATGACTCTGATATTAGACCGCTTAAAACTGTCCCTGAGGCTCCTTACACTATCTTCACACTTTCGGATTCTTTTTTCATTTTGCTTTTCCAATTGGGTGTTTTTTGTCGAATCTTTGGTTTGATTATTGTACTCCTCTGGTCTGCTATTGGGTATAATATTCTTTATTTCAGTCCGTGTATGCTTACTTTCTAATTTCTTTATCGTAGCATCGAGGGTCTCATTAGTTTTCGTGAGGCTCTGCACAAATTTATGGCAAGCCCTCAAAATTGCGATTCTTAGCTCCATATCCTCCATTTCTGTCATGTTTTTTTGTCTCCGCATCTTTTATGCTTTCTTGGTGCACCCCCTTGTGGTCTCTGTGCGCAGTCTTGTTCTAGCCAAGCCTTAATTGTTGTAGTTAACACTAGAGGGATTTGACCCCCAGGTCGACTGGCTGTGGAAATCAGCTGTGTGGAAAACGTCTGCCTTCTGGGGAGGCGCTAATCCAGCCTTTGCCTGAGGCGATCGGCAAATGGCTGTGCGCAGAGTTTGGGCGGGGCGGGATCAACAGGGCGGGCGGAGGGAGCAGTTATGGCCACGCTCAGTCCCGTTCCCAGAGGCTCTGCTTCTCAGAACCCCGGCAGCCGCTGCAAACCTCGGAGAGAAAGCTGCCCTCAGGTTCCAACTGATGCCGGATAATCCCGCTTCTCCCGTTTGAGTCTGGGTCCCTAGAGACTCGCCCGGATCTGGAGCCCAGAGTCTGAGACTCACTCCCGACCGAAAACGACAACCGTGCCCTCAGCCACCAGCCCGCTTTGCGCGCGCACCTCGGTAACTTTGTATTTTCCACACTGCGCCGCCTCTGAGCCTCGATTTGCTGTTCTCTTTCCTTCTAGTTGTAGAGTCTCTCTTCAGCCAGCCTTCCTGTGGTTCTGGGTGATGTCCGTTCAGTCTTTTAGTTGTATTTTTGAAATGGTTGTTTGCGGCAGTGGTCTCCGGTGTTTACCTACGCCGCCATCTTGGTCTCCCTCCCCCCAAATCACTACTCTTAAATAAATTAATAAATAATTTAAATAAAGGTGACGGAAAAAAATAAAATAATTTTTAAAAATAAAAATAAAAAAAGAGCTTCTGAGTTTTTGAAAGATACTATTAAAATGAAAAGACAAGCAATAAACTAAGAAAATCTCAGCAAAACATATATCAAATAAGTAATTAGCATTCAGAATACATAATACTCTCAAAATTCAATGGGGAAGAAGCAGGAGCAATTTAAAAAAAAAAGTTGGCTGAAAGATTTGAACACACACTTCACCAAATAGGATATTTAAATAGCAAATAAGCACATAAAAAGATGCTCAACAACTCTAATCATTAGAGAAATTCAAATTAGAACACAATGAGATACCCCTGCATATCTGAATGAACAACAACAAAAAAGACTGGCCACATAAAGTGTTGGCAAAACTGCTGAGCAAATGGAACTCTTACCCTTGGCTGGTAGCAATGCAAATGGTATGGCTACTATAAGCACATAAAGGGACATTGTTACCGTTGTAACACATTTACCCACTCTCAATCTTTATTTTCCTAGAAATCTTTTAATGGTAAGCACATTGCTGATAATGACCAATAAGGACTTAAAATAGTACAAATTGAGCTTTTCAAATTCTGAGGATTAATGATAATATACATGTTGGCACATTTTTTTAAACTTTGGTGCACTTTATCATTCTTTTAAAAATCAAAGTCTACATGAATCCTAGGATTACAGTCTCTTTAGTTCATCCTCACATGATAAACTCCAGGAAAACGTAAAAACATTTACAAAGAGCATGATTGCAATTCTTGCATGCTTTTCAGCAGACCAAATTCAGGATATAAATTATTTCCTTGAAAAATTCAGTTGGCTCAACATATTTTTGAAAGAGGAAATTCCAAGGCTTTGAAAAGCACATCTGTGTTACAGAGAAAACACTTTCTAAGCAGAACAAGTCTTTCTGACTATGCAAAATATCAAAATTTCAATTTCATGTTTTGAGATTATCTGTCTCTAAAGACTTTTTCCTTCAGTTAGAATGATTCAAAAATGTTGACAGGCAAATCATGGTCATGTCAGAAGCTTAGCCAAATAACTATGAAAACCAAATGCTATATCAAATTATTTTTTTAGGGCAAATAGTTCTTTTCAAAGTAAGATGTGCAATTCCCAAGTGGTGAGGATTCGAGTTGAAGATGACCGAGCCTTTCCAAAGAATTTGGAATTAAATGAAAGAAAGACAAATCAGGCAACTGGGGATTAAAATATTCATTACCACAGAAGTTGTCAGAAAACGTGACTTAGTTGTGTGGCAACAATGTTTTTACATATACCATGACAAACCCACAAAATTTAGTGTCAAAACTGTTGGAATTAAGGCTTCAAAACTTCTGAACCCCAGTGATTATGGCCATATCATATGTCCTTGTTTGAACCTCAATCTCATTAACTGTAAACAGAAATAAATATAATACCAACTCTACAAACACTCTTGTCGTTTTTTTTTATTTTTTAATCCTCAGATGAGGATATGTTTTTATTGATTTTTAGAGAGAGAGAGGAAGGGAGAGATAGATAGAAACATTGATGTGGGAGAGAAATGCCAATCATTTTCCTCCCAAACACTCCCTGACTGGGGATCAACCCCGCAACCTACATATGTGCCCTGATTGGGGATTGAACCCGAAAACTTTGCTGAACCTGAAAACGATGCTCCAACCAACTGAGCCACCGAGCCAGGGCTCTTGTAATTGTTCGATGGACTATTGATAACATGTGAACACATTCCATGTATTTTTATGTCGTGTAGACATTTTATTAATTATTAGAATAGCAAGTACTATCCCTGAGATGATGAGAGACTTAGTAACTTAAGAGACTGAGAGCTGCTGGCTCTAGGGCACTTTATGCACCAGGCACTCTCTCAGTGTATACTTCTGTGACAAATGTATAGTTCCAGAATTTGTACCTTGAGTACATTTATGTGTATTTGCTAATTTTTATTCTGTGTTTTAGTCAGCCATGCATTGGAGTATCTTTCTTCAACTCTTATCAGTTTATCATCTATACTAATAAAAGGGTAATATCCTAATTAGACCAGACGTCTTCCGAACATCCTTCCTGATAGAGCTGGGCCCGGGCGAAGCCACCTGCCTGCAGTCCCGGGTGCCAATGGCTGTGGCTGCAGCCTGGGAGAAGCTGAAGCCTTCCCACCCCAAGTCCCTGGCACCAGCAGCTGTGGCCTGGGCGAAGCCGCCCATCCCTGGATGCCTGCGGCTATGGCTAGCCTGGATCCTGGGTGCCTGCAGCCAGCCAGAGGGAGGGAAGCCTGGGTCCTGTGTGCAGGGCCAAGGCAGAGGTGGTTAGGGGTGATCAGGCCAGCAGGGGGAGCAGTCAGTGGTGGTCAGGCTGTCAGGGGAGCAGTTAGGGGCAATCAGGTAGGCAGGCAGAGGTGGTTAGGGGCAATCAGGCATGCAGAGGTGGTTAGGGGTGATCAGGCAGGCAGGCAGGCAGAGGGGTTAGGGGCAATCAGGCAGGTGAGCAGTTTTAGGAGCCAGCAGTCCCAGATTGCGAGAGGCATGTTGGACATCCTCCGAGGGGTCCCGGATTAGAGAGGGTGCAGGCCAGGCTGAGGCCCCACCCCTCTGCACAAATTTTGTGCCCCGGGCCTCTAGTATTATATAAAGAGAATTCATCTGGGATAACTTCAGTTTTTTCAAAATCTGACCTAAATGCTCAGCTAAAAATATTTTATTGTCGTGAGTACTCTGTCTACATCACCCATTTTATCTTCTATTCTGTTTATTTTGAGCTTCAGTTTACTAGGTAGTTAGGTAAGTTCTGATTTTAGGAACCATTGTAGCCCACCCCACCCCCTTTCCCTTCCAAACAAAGAAACAGAGTGTTCTGTAGGCTGGTGTGCACTGCTCTTGTACATGTGTTGTGTTGAAGAAATAATGGGACAGCTACACGGAAAGTTGTAACATTCAATTTTAGATTTGCATGTGAATTTGAAGATAGATGTTATAAATTAAGGTGTAGTTTTGAGTATCCTCAATGCACACTTATTATTTCTCTGCTTTTAAAGGAATCACTTTCCAAGGCTTATCTACTCTGACAACTGTGTTGTTTGGGCCTACTTATTCTCTACTTCCCTCTTTCTTCATAAATGCACCTAGATCAGGGGTGGGCAAACTTTTTGACTCGAGGGCCACAATGGGT
Organism: Myotis yumanensis; assembly: GCF_028538775.1. Classification (NCBI taxonomy): domain Eukaryota; kingdom Metazoa; phylum Chordata; class Mammalia; order Chiroptera; family Vespertilionidae; genus Myotis; species Myotis yumanensis. The sequence continues at coordinate 162,871,372 of NW_027223752.1, read as the reverse complement.
TCTTAAACTGGACCGGAGGGCCGGAACAAAAGCATGGATGGAGTGTTTGTGTGAACTAATATAAATTCAAAGTAAACATCATTACATAAAAGGGTACGGTCTTTTTTTTTTTTTTAGTTTTATTCATTTCAAACGGGCCGGATCCGGCCCGCGGGCCGTAGTTTGCCCACGGCTGACCTAGATTTTTGTTACGGGATTTCCCCACCCCTCAAAATTGGTTGGTTCCAGACTCCCCTGCTGGCCTGAGCTCCTCAGTGCAATCCTGCCCTGCCCCCAGCCTCACTCAAACACATTATTTTAAGGATCTGGGCAGTTACTCCTATTTGGTGAGGAAAACTGGGCAGCAGGCTTGGGTGCCAGCAAGTAGATTGCAAGTCAGCCTGATTGAAGCCCAAGCACAAAGGGGATCAGATCCTGCAAAATAGAACATGCAGAATAGGGCTCTGGAGCAACTGAGTTGGAAGCCTGAACTTCTTCAGACCTTATATGTCCACTAGAGGCCCAGTGCATGAAATTCGTGCACTGGGGGGTTGTCCCTCAACCCAGCCTGCACCCTCTTCAATCTGGGACCCCCTCAAGGGATGTCCGACTGCTGATTTAGGCCTGATCCCTAAACCGGCAGTTGGACATCCCTCTCACAATCCAGGACTGCTGGCTCCCAACCGCTCTCCTGCCTGCCTGCCTGGTTGCCTCTAACCACTTCTGCCTGCTGGCCTGATCACCTCCTAACCACTCCCCTGCCATCCTGATCAACACCTGCCAGCCCAATTTCCCCCAACTGCCCTCCCCTGCAGGCCTGGTTCCCCCAACTGCGCTCCCTCCCCTGCAGGCCCAGTCACCCCAAACTGCCCTCCCCTGCTGGCCCGTTTGCCCCTAACTGCCCTCCTCTGCTGGCCTGATCACCCACAAGTGCCCTCCCCTGCTGGCCATCTTGTGGCAGCCATCTTGTGATGACATGGGGGTGGCCATCTTGTATGAGGGCATGATGATCAATTTGCATATTACCTCTTTATTATATAGGATTACTTTCCTTTACAGCTTTAGCCAATTTGATTTGTAGCCTACAGATTACATTTTTGTTGCATTGATACATTTGCTAATATAACTGATTCATGAAGTGGGATTTAAAGATTATACAAGATATTCAAATCATGCAGTAGCATCATTTATTTCTAACTATATGCAAGAAAGCCTTGGTAATTTTATCTAAGAACTACACACTATTAGGAACCTCTAAAATCATATAGTTCAACCCCTTATTTCATAAATGAGAAACTGAGGTCATCAAAAATAATTGAAATTGTCCAATTTAATAGACTTGGATAATGACATAGGATTAAAAACTAGTTCTCTTTAGCACAGAAATCACTTCTCCCAGCTCGAGCATTTTTCATTATGTTTTCCATGAACTGTGAAAGCCCAGCGCATGTAGCCAAGTTAAGCCAGCTAAGAGAGCTTGTGAAGGTGAGGGCAGAGTGGGACATCCTCTATCAAACCCAGAGCAGAAGTTCAGGAACAAACCATGAAGGAGAGTCAGAATAGTAACCCTAGTGCTCAGTGGTGATAAGGTGATCACTCAGTGTCAGAGGTTATCGTTGAAGATGGGGACTCTGCCTGGTTGTGGGACTGGAGGCCTCATGGTTTCAGTAGGAAGGGTTAGAACTCACAGAACAGCCCCCCAACATCTGCAGCTTTTCCCTTGGTCCCATGGTTCCTGCAGGCTAATTTTAAGTTCTGAAAACATCTGTCAATCTTGTTACTAATATGAATATGAATTTCTAGGAAGTGAAGGTAACCCACCAATCAAGGTTTATTGAGGCCCAAGGGCAAGATACCAGGACTGATGTGGGAAAATGATTTGAAACAGTGCTTGACATTCATGCAATCAGCTAGAAATGTCAATTGCTGCTTGAGGTAAACATTTCTTTTCTAGGGTAAATGTTACAGCCTTTGCTTTTTTATGATCGAATGTCATTGAAGCACTTGTCTAAAGGACAGAGATACATCTTGAAAATATCTTCCATTCCTAATCCATATTTGTGTTTAACTATAAAACCATTTAACCCACTAGCTTATTGTAATTGTCAAAAAAGAGAACACAGAAAACATTTCTTTCATTATAAAAATAAAACAAAACCAAGTTCTTTTCTCTGCATTAGCATCCTTTTGAATACTAATGCATAAAATCCCAGATTAAATTAATCTCAGTTGTCACGGTCACACTTGGCAAATGAATCATAAAATAGTTTCCTCTTCATATGACAAGTTGTCCTTGACAGCAAATTAAAATCTTAATAAGGGTTCCTGGAGCACACGTGCATATATACATGCATAATCTCCTTTATTGGAGCTCATTGTCAGAATGCAAATTATTTTGCTTTGTTTTTCAGAAATTGTGAGTTTTAAAGAACATCTTCCAGATCATTTTCTTTCAAATTCTCTATACACTTGAATACCGTTTACTTGCCTGTAAAATAATTGCTTTTGAAATATTTTTGTTTTTAATTTTTTATTTCTAGTTTGTTTTGGACATCTTGCTAGGGTTGTTAGATGATGGTTTATTTTTTAAAATCACATAACAATCATTTATTAACTGTTTACTTAAAAAATACAAATATTGATGGTATAATTCTCTGCCTCCTACCTTCCTTCAAGATCAGTGTGTTCTTGTGGCAGTGGTGCAACATAGAGTGGTCAGAGGCCACGTACAGGGACAGGCCCTGCTAGCGCTGGAGAGGGAGCCAGCAGCTCTCAAGATAGGAAAGTGGTAGAAAGACGCACCAGAAAATGGGTGGAGACTTACAGCTTCAACTTTGACATAGGAAGAGCTTGGAAGTTATGACTGTCCTCACAACAAGACAAAAGCTGAACAAACTGAAAAAAATATATATCGATGAGGTCTCAGGTCTAGGCACCACTCCACAATCTTGAGAGAAAGGAGGACCTGAAGAGTCACAGCCAAGATTGGCTTACCTGGAACAGAAATCACTGGGATTAAACTGGGAGAAACACTTAAATGGTAATTCTGATGAATTGCTGGAGGCAGAGTATGGACCTGCATGCAAGAGAGAAATTGGTAGGGTTTTACCTCCAGGCACTCTGGAGAGCCAAGGAGAATCTTCTTGGGACTCTGGAAGGGGAGAGGGGAAAAGTCCTGGTGAAACACACCCAAGTCTTCTCCGTAACAAAATCCTACTCTGTGGGGAAGATTTTACCAGGGCCCCACTCTACCTAAGGGAAACCTCATGCCAGCCCCCTCCAGATTCCCTGAAGCTAAGTAGCACCCATGGGGATCCCAGCCTAGGGACACCAGCCATTAAGATCCTGAGAATTAATCATAAGGAAATAGAGCACTTCCAACCCCCACCACCATATCAATGGACCCCCTCCCCCCCATATAATGACAATAGATTGTAATTGAGAGAGTTGTGACATTCAAATTTCATCTAAGGAGGAATTGTTAAGAAGTCCCAAAGACATCAGGGGAGACAAAAACACTGGAACTAGAGGAATTTGAACTATCTGGCATATACAGATAAAATAAACATTAAACACAGCCCAAATCTCACATGAAAAGTCTATTTATCTTAGTTCTAATTGCCCAGAATGTCATGTCTGGCTTTAAATCACAAGACATGCTAAAGGTGAAAAGATGTACAGTCTGGAAAAACAAGCATCAGAAATGTAGATATGATACAGATTTTGGAATTATTTAAAAATCACTACAATAAACATTTAAGGGATTTAATAGAAAAAGTAGACTACATGCAAGAAGAGACAAATAATGTAAGTGGGGATATGAAAACTATTTGATGGATAGGAGAAAGAATCATTGAGTTTGAAAATAGGTCAGCTGAAACTTCCAGAGTAAAATGGAGAGAGAGAGAGAGAGAGAGAGAGAGAGAGAGAGAGAAGAGAGAGAGGAGAGAGAGAGAGTAGGGAAAAATAGAACATTTCTGGTAATTTGGGGATTGGGAAAATAAAGGGCAAAGGGCTAAGGGCTAGTCTAGATCACATAATCTTGGAATATTTAATAGATGAGCAGATGCCTAAAGAACCAAGGAAGCTGGGATCTGGGTGGTTTATACCCAGTTCAAAGGGGCAATTAAAAAAAGATTTTGTATTTTAGAGGAAGGGAGAGAGAAAGAGAGAGAGAGAAACATCAATGTGTTGTATCACTTATTGATTGATTCTTTTATTTTTTTTATGTGCCCTGACTTGAGATTGAACCAGCAATCTTGCTGCATCAGGATGATGCTCTAACCAAGTGAGCTACGTGGCCAGGACCAAGGGGCATATTTTAACTGAAGTTTACATAAGACATTTTTCTCCCCATGTAACATCTTCCTTAACTTCCTGACCTCCATCCTCTCCTCTAGGGTCATGATGTACTAACAAACATTATGTGCTGTACAATTCAGCCTTATTAGTTTCCTGGCACTCACATCCAAATTATGAGTCTGCATGGGGAGGATAGCCTGGCAACATTTTAGTGATTCGAATAGTCATAATACTGCCTGCATATCTGGGACAATTAGAAACAGATTGGCTGGTTGTAGCTCAATGGTTGAGCACTGACCCATGAACCAAGGTCCCTGGTTCGATTCCAGGTCAGGGCAAATGCCCAGGTTGCAGGCTCAACCCCCAGTAGGGAGCTAGCAGGAGGCAGCTGATTGATGTCTCTCTCTCATTGATGCTTCTATCTCCCTCCCTTCCTTTCTCTCTAAAATCAATAAAATCATTAAAAAAAAACAACCAGATTTTAAACTGTTCTCAGACCAATTTTTCTCCACTTCAGTCTTCCAATATTTTTATATTTTTTTAAAATAAAGTCTCATTTGAATATGTGCTTTACATGAAAAAAATGTGCAATACTTTTAAATGTGCTATATTTTTAATAACAAATATTGTATTATTTGCACGCTCCCATTTTGATTTACACAAGCTTAATGCCTTGTATTTTCCATAATACCCCCCTACAGAATTGTAGTTGATACTTGATGACTAGGCTTACTTGAAGACTCATCAATTTGGTCTTAAGATGATTGAAGTTTTAGATGGAGTTTTTGACATTTTAACTATTTTTGTATGTTAGCCTTGATGATGTTTGGCTCACCCTAAATCAGTCTAGGTATACATAATAATCTATAAAAAATAAATTTGGGACTAAAGTTTTATATCAAAGTTTGCTTTAGTTTGAAACCCTGAAACATTATGGCCTTTGCTGAGAGGTGGTAAATATAGTAGGGTTGGCGGTCAGGGGCACTAGTTAAGCTTCCTGGGTTGGAATCCTGTCTCTGTGCCTGAGAGTCTGTGTGACCCTGGGGAAGTAACTTAAACTCTACATCCCTCTGTATTTTCAGATGTAAAATGGAGATAACGGTATGGATTACCTTATTTACTTCTCATGGAGATTAGAGGAGTTAATAGACATGTCATCAGAAGAGTGACTCAACTAGATGCTCAAGGAGTATTTGCTGTTATTTTAAAACTTCCTTGGATAAGGGTTATACTGCTCTGGGAGTACATGGAAATGTTGTTAAAGCCAACTGTTATATTTGGTAAAATAATTTTAAAATGTAGATGAATGTTTGTAGTCCCCCCAAATACAGCAATGTTTGACTCACTAATGTTTCCTTGAGTTAGTCAGAATTTGATCCCCATGTACAAATGCTTCCCTGCATAACTGCCATTATTGTACCTTGATGATTTTTCATGTCTTTCACAGTCATGTTTCACCCATCAGTAGTATTTCCTGGGGCACCTGCATAAACATAGGGATTCCTAAATCTCTCATCTGAAGGTCTAGAATGTGGCACTTCACAATCTATTTTTAATAAGCACCTCAGATATTTTTAATGACTAGCTCAGTTGGAGAAATATTGGTCTAAATATCTACATAGTAGTTGACTTCTATGCCCCAAAGACAGTTGGAAACAAGCATATTTTCTATATATATTAGAAATCATGTTAGAAAAATTAATCTCTGAGATTATTGAGAGCTTTCTGTCTTTTGTGATATAACGATATGGTTTAAGTTGACTCTCAGTTGTTAGCACAATGCATTCTTCTACATGGTGTGAGTGTGGTTGGCAGAATAATGCCTACCTCCCCACCAGATAGCTACATCCAAATCCACAGAAACTGCTACTATGTTATGTCAGATGGCAAGAGGGAATTAAGGTTGTCCATGAAAGTAAGTTTGCTGTTCAATTGACCTTAAAATAAGGACATCCTCCTGGATTATCTGGGTGGGCTCAATATAGTTATAAGTGTCCTTTGAAATAGGAGAAAGAGACAAAGAAAAGGGCAGAGTCAGAGACAAATTTGAAGATGCTTGGCTGCTGGCTTTGAAGATGGAGGAAGGGGCATGAGCCAAAGAATTCAGGCAGCCGCTAGAGCTAGACAAGGCAGAGATACAGATTTTTCCAAAAGCCTTCAGAAGGGAACATAGCCCTGCTAACCCGATTGTAGCTCAGGGAGACCAGTTTTGAACTTTTGTCCTGCCAAACTGTAAGGTAATACATTTGGAGAAAATTACTTGACCTTCCATTTGGTGATGAATTTCTACAGCTAACACCAAAAGCATGATCCATTAAAGAAAAAGATTGGTCTCTCTCTTTATCTTCCTCTCTCTCTCTCTTTCTCTCTCTCTCTCTCTCTCTTTCACACACACACGCACACACACACACACAATATGAGAGATAAACCTTGATATTTAAAGCCTTTCAGATTGAAAGTTATTTGTTACTAAGTCTCTTTTGACTTGTAAGAGCTAGAAGAATCCACCCTATAGCATGTAGTGTAGAATCACTCAGGAGCATATATGGGTCCAGAACTCCTTCTGTCACCTCAATTAGTAGACCCTGACCTTTGAAATACTAGTAGGGGAAGTAGACCCTACCATTAAGATGTAATGGAGGGATGTTACTTCATTTGATGATATTTTATTTGGAGATGAAAAGCAAGAATGAACTCTCACCATGGAGCACTCAGTTACTTTTAGCTGTTATGGCGTTATTATATCCATATGTTGGAAGGAGGATAAAAGACAAATGAATAACAAAAGCAACAAATTAAAAAAAATAAATTTTAACTTGAATTTTACACAGTATATTCTGGGGAAAATACTGTTCTTAACCTTATATAGAACTTTACTGTACATGCACAGCACCTGGGAATCTTGTTAAGTGTAGATTCTGATGTAGTAGATCTCAGGTAAAGAGTAAGATTCCACGTTCACAAGCATTCCATGTGATGCTTAGCCATGGACCACACTTTGACAACAAAGGTGTAGAATACACACATGTAAATAGAATACTTTTATTTTGTTTGAAGGTATAATTCAAATTTTAGAAAATAAAACTGTATCTAGGCAGGTAATTATGGCACTTGTAATTTCTCCAAATATGATGAATTAGCCAGCTAAATTAAAATCCTTTGTCTGCTACCAATTTTCTTTGAATTATCAACATTGACTTACTATCATAATATACAATTTCCACCTGGCTCAGAAAGAATTCCTAAATGAAAACTATTATTGCAGATAAAAACAAAAAGAGGAAAATAATAATGTCAAAATATAAATTAAGAAAAGCACAATCTTAAAATGAATCAGGGTAATTCTGTTTTATTTTGCTTTGTTGGGTGGAAGAAGATATGACATTTTATATTTGCCAAAAATTTAAAATAAGGATTTGGAACATTACAATTTATTTTCTAACCATTTTTCTTTGAGCATTAAATAAGATGCTCAGTGGAACAAGTGCATATTCGATTGTAATACTAATGTTCATGCCAGGTTAAAACTCAAACCCAAATGCCAAGACATTTAGAAAATGAAATTCTTAGATGTTATCTCCGTAGCTTTTATTTTTCCAAGGAGAGAACATTGTTATTGGTGCTCTGACCTTTCTCCCAGGTCCCAAACGCAAATGATTGTTTAAAAAGCAGCATTCTTACAATCAAACTTCAAATTAAATTATTTTTTGAATGCTCCTTAGCAAATCTCTCCTTTGTATATTTTTTTAGGATAAAATGTTTGTTGACTATAGATTCTGTTACCCTTATTTATAGAGTGGAGAATAGAGGCAAAAATCCTGAGACATCCAAGATCACAGTGCCAGGTAAGGAAAGCTTAAAACAAAGATCAGGTGCCCCTTCGAGTACTTATTTTCCAGATGAGTCATATAAAACCATATGGAAAGACTAGAATCAGACATATTAGATGTTGAATTTAAGTTTATTTTCTTGATATTCCAATTACACATATGTTACATGCTTTAAATTGTCTCTCCATTCTCTTTTAAAATTTTTTTTATTTTTTAAAGTATTACATATAGTATTACATATCTCTCCTATTTCCCCCTATTGACCTCTCCCCAGCCATCCCCACCCCCCCGCACATGCTCTCACCCCTCTATTGTCTGTGTCCATGGGTTATGCTTATATGCATGGATACAGGTCCTTTGGTTGATCTCTTACTCCTCCCTCCGCCCCGCCCCCCTTCTCCCCCCCACCTTCCCTCTGAAGTTTGACAGTCTGTTCTATGCTTCTCTGTCTCTGAATTTACTGTCCTTCCATTCTTAAGTGTTCTTTTGTTGTTGTTGTTTTGCTTTTTTTCTCTCCTTGCATTTCAGTTTGAGAAATTCCTGTTTGTGTGTCCCAGCTCGCTGACTCTTTCCTCAGGTGTGTCCTGTCCACTGATGACCCCTTGGAAGGCATTCTACATCTCTGCTACTGTTCTTTATTTCTAGCGCTTCTTTTTTGTTCTTAGCGCTTCTGTCTTTGCTTACACTATCCATGTGTTCTTGTATGCTATCCACTTTTCCCATTAGAGTTCTTATCATAGTAATCATTGTTATTTTAAGTCCCCTATCTGATCATTCCAACATCTGTGTCACATGTCTCTGATACCGATGCTGGCTTCATCTCCTCACATTGTATTTTTTCTTGTCTTTTAGCATGCTTCGTAACGTTTTGTTGAAAGCAGGGCACATATTGGGTAATGGGTAGCAAAGTCAATAGGCTTTTAGTTGGAGGATATATGGTCCCCTTGCTAAGGGCAGCTGTAGCTAAATGTGCCTGAGGGTTCAGATTCTCTAGTCCCTTGCTTTCATCTCCCCTTTGACTTTGGGGTTCCCTAAGTAGACCTCAGAGAGAATCTGTGTCATTCTACTCTTTCAGGGATAATTCACTGTTGTGTTCAAGGAACCCTATGAGTTTTTTGGTGACACATGGGTGAGGGCAAGGGCTCTACAATCTTAGGACAAGATCTCAGTGTCTTGAGAGCCTGCATCTCTGGGCTGTGACCTTCATGAGTGTTTCTCTGGTGGTTTCTCTTGGAGTGTTCCCCTCATCTCCCTTCCTTTCTTGGCTTTAGAGCTCCCCATCTATTTCCCTGCAGTTCTAATCTGACTATTGTTTTTTGTTTTATCCCCTTGAGTGAAATATAAATGTTATAGGGAACTGGAGCAGAAGAAAGACCTTCCCCAGATGAGGTAAGGCTAGCAAAGTCTTTTCTCCTGAAAGGTAGGCCCTGTTAAAGGGAAGATTCTGGGTTCCCCTTGATTATTCTGCCCTCTCCTTGCCAGAGCCACAAGGTGGTTTTTTCTGGGCTCTTTACCCCAAGTGCCTTAATGGGTTATATTGAGGTTTGGCCAGGGAAGTGTGGGTCCCTAACCCTCAGGTCTGTGACTCCTAGGAGTTTCTTACTCTCTTACTATTCCACACTTATTTTTCAGAAATTCATAACATTTATATTTTAAGGGTTGCCCCCTGTTTATGGCTCCAGAAGCTTCTGGTCCAGGTGAGCAGGTTGGCTGTGGCTCCAGATTTCAGGGCAGCCCTGCAGCCTCAGTTCTCTAGTGGGTCCAAGCAAAGTCATTTGTTTTCAGTTTGTCTAGTTTCTTGTTGCAGAAATGGGTCTGATGGCTTCTAAGCACTTTTTCCTGTCAAAACTGAAATCAGAAGTCAGGCACTAGTTTCTTCTATAAGTTATCTCCAAAACTTCTCATTTGCCTTGTAAACAACAACAACAACAGCTTTATATGGGACAGTGACCAAGTAGTGAATGCCCATGGGAATGTTTCAGGACAATGGAGATGATCAACAGTATTTTACATGACTAGTGGTTGAAAAACCTTCGATATTTATCCATGTATAGGAAAAAAAACTCATGAAGGAAGGTGGGAACATTGCAGCTGTCCTCAAATATTTGAAAGGCTGCCTTGGAAAAGCACAATAAGGTTGATTTGTATGATAAACGGATTAAAAATATGTGTAAAATATTGCTCAGAAAGAATTCATTTCTTTCACAAGTTTATTTAGAATGCTAAAGGTCATGCACCCGCATAGTTTTCCTGCTCTGGCTAATGCATCTGTCAGACTGTGTTCAATATTCTGAGCCACCTACCACTGTTAGAGTTTCTTTGTTGAGGAACTTTGAGTTACTCAGTGCCAGGTATACACACAGGCTCAGAGTAGAATCTCTGGGTCCATTTCTTTCTGGATTGGAGAGGCAGAGTCACTAGGCTCTGGAGAAAGAATCCTGGACACCGAATGACTCTATTCAAGCTGCCCGTCACCCTCCTAGTCTGAGCCATCCATTTGCTCTGCTTGCAGCACTTGGTCTTCTGTTTCTGGGTCTTTCCCTAGTTCTTTATTAATAATCTACTAAGGACTCAGCTCCTTCTGTTCTCCTAAGTTTCCACTGTCCCCCTGCTCTCTCTCTTTCAAATAGTTATTAATGTCTCCCACCCAGTAATGCATGAAGTTTGTGAGTTTATACATTTCCATCATTTTAGTAGGACTTATAGAAGGAGCAGACTTAGACAAGTATATATTTAACCTACTACAGTTAACCAGAATTCCTACAATTTATTTGGTTAGAAATGTTATGAAGCTTATTTCTAAATCATATGGCAGCCATAATGCATTATTAATAAGAGCAGAACCTTATGTTTTATGACTTTATCATTTATGCACAAGTAATGGAAACTGAAGGAGACTAGATCTTAAAATGGTTGAGGCTGAAAGATGACTAATTTCTGGAATTTGATAAACTTTTTAATTTATGATTTGAAGGATAACAATTAGAATTTCTCTTTGTGGCCAATCCTTTCCTTGCTCTGGGATAAAATGATTTGGTGATACAATTTCATACATGCAGTGGAGTTTCTGTATGAACTCCTGTGGAATTAAGGCATCTGATCATTTTGGTTAGTACAGAAGACTTGCCTAATACATTTCTTCATTTTGAGATGCTGTGCTTTTATTTAGAAACTAGAGGACCAGTGCATGGATTCGTGCACATTGAAAGTAAATTAATTAGAAGGTGGCCAGCAGGGAAGAACTGGGCAAGAAGGGCTCGACATGCCCTAGAGCCAACATCCCGCAGTCCCTCCCAGGTTGGCCACACCTTGGGCGGGGCCGGGGCTCAAAGGACGTCTGCACAATGAGTGGGGTCCCTCGGCCTGGCCTGCGGGGAGCGGGCCAAAACAAGTAGTCCAACATCCCCCGAGGGGTCCCAGAGTGCGAGAGGGCACTCTGCAAAGTTGCTGTCGCTGGGCAGCTCCTGCCTTGAGTGTCTGCCCCCTGGTGGTCATTGCGCATCATAGCTACTGGCTGGTCGGCTGGTTGCCCAGTCAGCTGGTCACTTAGGCTTTTATATATATAGATGGAAATTGGTTGTATAAACAAGGCACTCTCCCTGTACAAGTAGAATATTTTAAACCTAACTAACTGGAGTTAGACTAATGAAAAATTAGGCCCTTGCTCTCAGAAATTTAGGGGCCATTCAACTGTTAGGGAACATGTCTGCATTATCTCCACTCAATCCTCTTTGGAGGACATTCCAAGACTAGGAACTGGTTTGGCTGGTATCTCTAACTATCATTCCTCTCTCACACTTCCTTTTAGTGGTATTGGAGAGACCACAGAAAATTTGAGGATATGGCTAAGGGGAAGGAGGGTCAGGAATTCACTTAATTTGGGTTTAGTGAGAGGTATTTCTGTAATTCACAGTCACTTACTAGCAGTTCTGTTGTGAAAATGGCTGTTAGGAGGTTTTTTTTCAAGGATCTAAAACTCATTTCTTTAAAATGTCATCATCTGGAAGAACAGGTCCTCTGTCTCCCAGTCTCTGTGGAAGGACAGATTCCTAACTTTGGTAATCACCATCTAACAGACACAGCTGCTTAACCAACATTTGCATTGACCAACCCTTTGTGATTTTCCACTTCCCTGACTCTACTGAGGCCCTGACCGCCTCTTCCCCGACTCTCTCATTCTCTCTCTCTTTTTTAAAAAGAATGTTTTTATTGATTTTAGAGTGAGGAAGGGAGAGGAAGAGAGAGATAGGAACACCTATTGGCTGCCTGTTGCATGCTCCCTATTGGGGATCAAGCCCAAAACCCATGCAGGTGCCCTGACTGGGAATCAATTGGCAACCTCCTGGTACCTGGGACTACGTTCAACCAACTGAGCCACAGCATTCTTGCTTTTAAATGCTCAGTTACCTCTGAAATTGAGTTCAGTTTATGCTGGAACTTCTTCCCTATTGCAATAGTACATTATTGATTAGAATTGTCCTTCTCCTTTAACTATTGTCTACTTTATTTATCTGTGATAGCCCCAAACCCTCTAGTCAGGCATCTTGTCTTCACAAAATCTCAGACTGTATGCATCAGCTCAGGCTGCTACAATAAATATTCATAGACCAGATAGCTTAAACAATAAACCTAGAAGCCCAAGGTCAGAGTGCCAGCATAGTCAGGTTCCTGGGGGAGCCCTTTCCCTAGTTTGCAGAGGACCATCTTATCATATCTTCACATGTGTGATCACCTCTCGTGTCTCTTCTATAATCTCTCTGTGGCTCCTCTAATCACATCATGAGGGCTCCCACTCACGACCTCATCACCTCCCCAAGGTCCTACCTCCTTACACCATCACACGGAGGATTTAGACTTCAACTTTTCTATTTTGGGGGGACTCAAACATTCAGTCCATAGCACAAAGTATTAATCAAAACAAGTGTTCCAGTAACACTGTGCAAGTACAAGAGCCAACTGATTGCTCAGTGTGTATCTTAGTACAACATTGGGTTTGTTTTTGTGGATGTCATAATTTCAGATTAAATTTCTTTTTTCTTTTTAGAATTTTCAAATGTTAAATAGGATGGAAAATAACTTGTTGATTCAGAGTATTTACAATTAGTCACTGCACAAGAGTTCTCGAAATGCTCTGAAATGTTACAGGTCATACAACAAATAACCTTAACAAAGCTTTCCTTAAATTTGACAAGAATACTAAAAATTCACACAAAATTATCAGCCATGAGTTGTGAAGGTGACATGAAATTTTCAAAATGATCTAAAATAAGAACTCAAATTCTGGCCAGCCTTGCTAGAGGAAAAAATCCCCACAAACACTTGAATTATCTTTTCGTCTTTTCATATAAAATTAAGTTGTAGAATTATTGTCATATGAAGAGATGATCAAAGAGAATGTAGTAAAAAATGCAGGGGAAAGCATTATAAAGGTATGTTGGGCAGCTAATTAATAAATTCTTCTTTCTAGATGTAATGCTTGTGCCACTTATCGTCTTTTTAAAAACTTGTAATTTATGGAGCTGTTTATTATCATTTCAGTCAACTTTCATACATATTTTTATAATTTTTTTCTTTTTTTAAATTAATTTTTGAGAGAGAGAGAGAGTATATGGAACATCTCCTTACCTTCTTCTCAGTTTTGTTGTAAACCTAAAGCTGCTCTAAAAGAAAAACAAGTCTTTAAAAAAAAAAAAAGGCTCACATAGAGCCCACCCAGAACATTTATTAATTTTTGTGAGAGAGAGAATGAGTATATGGAATATCTCCTCTCTCTCTCTCTCTCTCTCTCTCTCTCTCTCACTTTCTTTGATTTATAAAGAAGAGAAAAAATCTAAAGGTGATTCAAAGACTCAGTAAGGATTTAACCGCTTGCATATTGTCCACTCTCTTCACTTTCTTTTCTTCTCCAGAGCTTTCTCAGCCAAAAGCATCATTTATAAGAAACAAAAACAATCTTATCTTAATATTAGGGTGTGTGCAGAGAGAACTTTATTTACAAAGAATTTGCTTTATTTCCTGCTTCCTGTAGATGGAGCTAAATCCTCAAGCATATGTTTACACATTGTGGAAATTCCTGGGAAGATCTTTAAAAGACAATATTAATGTCTGCTGCTCAAGGCTCTTAATTTCTTTTTTTTCCGCTAAGTAGTGCTACAATGTGCAAGATTTGGTGCTAAAGAAAAACACATTGTGAGACACTAGTCCTGTGTCTGTTTTTGAACTGCAATAGCCAACAATGCTGCTACTGTTTTGTATTTTGTCTATGGTCATGTTTGAATTTTTTTTTTCAATGTAACTGTTAAACTGCCCATTATCCATTGTCCTTTCTCACGGGTGTTTCCTGTGTACTGGTCTTGTCCCTTGCTTTGTATACTTGAATGACCACATATAACAATTCGTAATGAGCTCTCAGTATTTCTCTGAGTCAGTTAATAAACACTGCATATCTGTGGACAGAGAGATATCTTTTATTACTTCCCCATATGGTTTTCAGGGATGTGAGAACACAATGTGACAAGCCAACAGGAAACTTAAAAAAAGAAACAGAAAAAAATGTTTTAAAGAATCTGATTGTGTTTCTACCAAGTTGCTCATAGCACTGTATTTGTTTATTCCAAAATCAGGAAGAGACATTTTATACTTTAAAAAGAAAAGAACAAGCCAAATAATATCTAAAGGATTTTAAATATCAATGTCAATATAGAATATACTTTTATTAAGTGAATTTACCTATGTTTTAGATTCTTTTGGATTTATCCAACAGAACATTAAGTGCAGTTTGCTTTTCTGAAATAAGAAAAAATCCTTCAATTAGTTTTTAAATTTTAAAAAAATTTTCTTATTAACTTCCAATTTTGTAGCTGTATGTTAAGTCCTAGGCAAAATAAAAATGAGTCAATGATGTTAATTATAACCTGAAATATGATCTTGAGCCAAGATATATAATTATTTTGAAATTCAGAAAATGAGAGCTATTCCCAGCAAAGCAAATTTCATACTAACATTTTTAAGCTGCATGTTAGAATCTTTAACACTTTTGTGTACATTTTAATTCTCTAAAGCTGTGATATTTTCAATGATAAATATATCTTTTTTTCTGCATTCATATATGGATTAGTACATTGGGTTAATTTTATTAATATATGAGTTTTAAATTTATATTTCAAATAATTCTCAAAATATTGAAGTACTCAATTTTATGTATTGGCTAACATTCAGATGTATCATTAGTATTGGTTTTTAGAATTTAAAGGATTAAGGAAAGAAATATTGATATTAAAGAGGTAAATTATGAAATTTGTAGTTCTCAAAGCAACATCCAGGATAATTCTTTTTAAAGTAATATAATTAAGTTTCCTCAAAGTTACATTTACTATTATACAAATAATCCCTTGTTTTCGATTTATTAAGAAGACATTAAAGGCATATTCATTTTTACACACTTTGCTTAAGACTCACTCCTTAAGACAAATGGCTTTCCAGTCTGTGCCCTTTCTGGATCAGCTAGCAATTTTATATTGAATCACAGAAGGGACTCCATTACAAAAACCTTTTGTAATTATCTAAATTCCAGTGGTTTAGGAAGCTTTTGAGACCTACAGGAATAAGCCAATTTTCATAATGGTGAGATACAATAAATACTTGTCTGTTTACTCAGCTTGTGTGTGAGTAAGTATATAATTTGTAATTTGTTAAAAAGTAAAAATAATGTTAACCTTGAGTTGTACTGTCTTTTTCTAAATAAAAAAACAGATCACTAGTGACTATATTTTTATTTCCCTGTGAGAACACTTCAACCACTGTCTTTAAGATGGAACTAATAAGTCAGAACTGATATTTAATGTGATGCAGAAATTTACATTGACTTATATACTATTAAATTTATAGAAAGATTAGTATCATGTAAGCACACCAATTGACAGATATTTGTAAAGATCATTGAAGACACTATTTTTGCATAGGTATGGATAATGCATTCACTAAAATTGATACCATGGCCTGAGGATGAGAGAGATGAAGAGATGTTGGTATGAGCACAAACTTCCAGTTAGATGAGTAAGTTGTGGGGATCTAATGTACAGCACGGTGATTATGGTTAGCAATAATCTATATAATAAAAGCCTAAGCGACCGTTATGGCAGAACGACCAGGACGACCAGAACAACTGGTTGCTATGATGCGCACTGACCACCAGGGGGCAGACTCTCAATGCAAGAGCTGCCCCCTGGTGGTCAGTGCACTCCCACAGGGGGAGCACTGCTCAGCCAGAAGCCAGGCTCACGTTTGGCGAGCACAGCAGTGGTGGTGGGAGCTTCTCCCGCCTCTGTGGCAGCGCTAAGGAAGGAGCAATGAGCAGGCAAGCAGTAAGGAGCAAGCGGTCTCGGACTGCGAGAGGGATGTCTGACTGCCAGCTTAGGCCCGATTCCTGTGGGAAGCGGGCCTAAGCCAGCAGGTGGACATCCCCCGAGGGGTTCTGGACATCCGCTGGGGGGTCCTGGACTGCTAGAGGACTCAGGTCAGGCTGAGGGACAGCCCCCCCCCCCGTCCCCAGTGCACGACTTTTGTGCACCAGGTCTCTAGTGTATTACATAGCTGAAAGCAACTAAGAGAGGAGCTCTTTAAGTGTTCTCACCACAAAAAGAAATGGTAGTTATGTGATGTGATAGAGGCGTTAGCCAATGCTATGGTGATAATCACATGGCATTATGTAAGTGTATCAAATCAACATGTTGTACACCTTAAACTCACACAATGTATATGTCAATTATATGTCACTACAGCAGGATGTAAAATAATTTCTTAATTTTAAAAAAAATTTACCGTCTTATGTGTTAGATGTTTGCAAGTTGACCATGCTCAAATCTGTTATTTCCAATTCCCCCCTTGCTTAGTGCTCTCTGGAAGCCGAGGGAGCTAACTGAGTTAGGGCAATGGGTTTCCAGGGTCCTCTTGGCTGTGGCCTTATTTAATAAGGCATGGCTTGTGCAGTCACTAGCTGGATTCAATTATGTCCCTTCCTGACATTTTCATTCATTTGATTTCCCAGGCCTAACA
The DNA here is from genome assembly GCF_028538775.1 of Myotis yumanensis. Classification (NCBI taxonomy): domain Eukaryota; kingdom Metazoa; phylum Chordata; class Mammalia; order Chiroptera; family Vespertilionidae; genus Myotis; species Myotis yumanensis. The sequence continues at coordinate 162,854,207 of NW_027223752.1, read as the reverse complement.
TGTCAGGCAAGATGAGGTCTGGGGCCAGGATTATTTTCAAAGAATCAGTGCTCATTAGATTTAAATATTTCTTTCCACCATTCTATCTATATCTAAGGTAATTAAATATTTTCCCATAAAATTTATTAAAGCCCCAACACAATCAAGAAAGGCACACATTCAAACCTGCTGCCTCAGTTACAGATTGAGACATGGAAATGCAGATTTCATTAGATTGTTCTGGCATAGAAGTGACTTTTATTAATTCAGGGGGCTTGGCATGTGGCCCTAGGAAGGAAACCGCCTTGAGCATAAGGGCCTGTAATGAATGTCTCTTTATTCCCCATCTACCCATTAGTTCTGTAGCCCTGCTGCAGTTTGCCCATTGTCCCTAGGTAGAGGGGGAGGTGGAAGGGAATGAGGAAGAGATAAAGGAAATCAGTGAATCAGGGTGCAGGCAATCCAAATTGCCTAACCTTACTTGTGCTGGTGATGTATTCCAAGCTTGTGAAAATATTAGTTTGCATTTCCTGCACACGTCCTCCCTCACCTATCTTGGGGTCAAATCACAGACTGCCATGGAACTGAAAGGCTTTCAAAGCTAGAGAGCTTTCCCAGGGGGCCCCTGAATGCTTTTGCAAAACTCAGCCATAGACATGATGTTACTAGCTCTCCGTGAGCTAATCTAAAAGTAGATTCAATTTTAAAACACATTTGATTTGCATGCCATGTGTTCTTCGTTCCATCATATATATCAGCAGTTTCAGTGTTTAGCTGCCTGATCACTTCCAAGTATTGCAATTTGATTGTGTAGCGTCTGTCGAATTTGGATGATCCCTCATGCCCTCTATTCAAAGACAGGTTTCTGAATTTAAAGACGCCTTCCTGGTCACCACCTTCAGTGCACTCAGCTGACCTGGCCTGAGGTAGCACTTGAGCAGTTCCTATGATCCACCTGAACTGGAGACTTTCCTAGTGGAAGCTCTGTCAGTCTGCCTCATGCAAAAAATGATGGAAGAATTCCGTTAATTTTTGCAATATTAGAACCTTAAAAAGTCACTGGAGTTGCACTAGCCTTTTTGTTTACTCTCAAAGGGACACATTCTGCCATCTTTGGAAACTCAATTACAACATCCTCAAGGCACCTCTAGATTGCTGAAAAAGACAACTCCAGGAACTTTGAAAGTGGTGACTAATGGAAGATTCCTTTATTTATTCTTCTGATAATTCTACCCAAAGTGCATTTTTCCCCCCAAGATTTCTTTGTTCTTTGTTCATGAACAAATCTTTATTCATCATAACTTGGAATCAAGTTGTCCCTTTTCACAAAGCCACTCACGTTCTTTCCCGTTCCTTGGCACAATGAAGTCATGCATATGCATGAGACCTCGCGAAGTGTCATTCTAGGAAAGGCTCTTACTGTATGTGTGGGAAGAAATCATTAGAATGTGGTAGCCATGGAGCCACTTTATTTTGCAGACGTTGGCTGCCTCAAGGGAGTCCGGGAGTGGATTCCATTGTAAATACTATGTGTTAAAGTGCAAATACTCCACTTATTTATACCAACAAATTCAATCTAGACATCTTATTAAAAAAAGGATTTATCAATATCTCTTTGGAGAAACGTGCCAAAATGTATGAATAAAAGCTCATGATTTTAAAGTATTATAACTACCTTGGTATTTATATTTACCATTCCAGGAGATCAAAAAGCATGTTGAAAGCTTTTCGGAGCAACAAAGGAAAAAAGGAAATGTACCCTTAAAACGCAGACACTGGTCACCTAATAGAGTAGACAACCTCAGAACTACCAGCAGATGGCGCAACAACCTATTTTATAGTCAGCGGGAAGACTTTCATTATCAGAAATAACCTAAAATGGCACTCTCTTTGCTTATTATTTCTTAATGCACTAAATGTAATGACTTTATTAACAATAAAAAGTAAAGCTGTAACCACAGAAACTATAATATTTGTGTTACAGTGATGATAGGATTATTATTATCTGACATATATTTTTTTTAACTTAAAAGGACCTCAGAGCTCTCCGGTCCAGTTCCTGTTTAACAGTGGAGGAGACTGAGGTTCTTAACCTTGAATTTAAGCTCCGAATGGGAAGGTCCTGATGAGCATCCTGGTCACATCGCTGAGTCCAGCACTCCTGATTCAGTGACACTGCCCCTCGGCCAATACCATTTTTAGTCCAATAATTACAATCTGGGGGTGTTGGGATCACTGAAGTCACTGAATATTTTTCAGCTGGTGTTACCTGTAGAGACTCTTTAGGTCTCTTGCAGGAACATTCATCTTTTCAGAGAAATGGCATTTTCAGGGAGAATATGCTGTTCTGTCACATGTTTATCATTTTCTAAAGCATCTCTGTTTCCAGTGTGAATTGGAAATCCCATTTTGCAAAATGCTTCCTCCCCAACCTCTGTCTATTACTGAAATAGAAGGAAAAGCATTTTCCACACGTCTCCTTTGTACTAGGAAGCTACTATATTTCCGATAGAGTCAACAAATATACTAACAGGAATGATTAAGGAGACCTGGCTTCTGTCCTGTTGCCAGAATGCTAATGGAAATGCACACTACTATTCAAAAATAGTGTTTGACATAAAATTGCATTATTGAATTATAGAAAACAGAGCACTGAAAGCTTGAGTTTAAAAATAACACAGTGCACCCAAAATATAATCGCCTCTCTTAAAAATGACAAGGACAGAAAATTGTCATGACAGTCATGGACTTCTAAAACACTGAGTATTTTAAATTTTACATTATTTTTGTTAATGTTGTCAAATGGTTTAGAAACTTGCAGAAGGACCATAAATGATTTATACTAAAAGTAAAATATTAGAAGCTTTTGTTGAAGAGGCGTGGAAAGATAAAATTTCTGGAAAACCAAGATGTCCTACAAGATCTGTCTATACTTGTTTCCTTTTATTAATGGTGATAGTTTTAACCATAAACAATGGAGATAGTAGTTTAATCATAAAATAACTTCCAATGTGTTATAACTAGAGAATACAAGGTAAACAACACCTTCAATCAAATATCTGATTGGAAAAGATGAGTTACTTTGCAGAAGTCTTCAAAATATTATTTTAACGCACAGTTTCCTTTCTTTTTTTACAGTTTCCTTTTGAAAGTGTCTGGAAATCAAATTGCTTAGATCATTACACTAAGTTTCAATTTGACAAAGGCTGTCCATTGGGACATATTGTTTAGAAACAAGGTTCAGTGAGTAAATGCAGAGTACAGCTCTTTTCCCATTGTTTGGCTCAAATAGCTTGTTACTATTAATATTATTACTATTTTTACCATTAAAGTGCAGCAAAATGGGCATCCAATTTTTGGCATCCAGTTTATGAGCAGAAGAAACTTTATCAAATAACTGAATGTCCAGGCCTGGTATACTCATAAAAGTAAATGACATAATCAGATGTTCTCTTGGAGACTACTGAGATTTAACATTTGCTGATTTTTACCATCTTGTTCCAAATAAAGAAGAAGAAGAAAAAAACCTCTTTGGTTTTACTGTCAGAGCTCTGTATGGACAACTGTGTCAAACCATTTGGCAACATTATGGGAAAATTTGGTAAGACAAATTTGATTTGTAATACCTATTTGAATTGGAAATTATATCTTAGGAGACATGACTTCACTGATGCTTACTTCGTTAAAAAATATCCTGAACCAAAAGCCTGGCAAAGTATTCTCTTGGGAGCAATCCTACATTATTTAAAAGGTCTAACAACTTATCTCCCTAGCCAAATTGAAATCATTTTGCATATCACATGTTTTCTTTGGATTAATGTTTATCTTAGCTTTTTTTTTTTTTAAATCCTCACCCGTAGATGATATGTTTATTGTGTTTGTTTGTTTGTTTTTAGAGAGAGAGAAACATCGATGTGACAAAGAAACTGATCAGTTGCCTCTTGAACACTCCCTGACCTGGGATCAAACCCAAAACCTAGGGATATTCCCTGAACAGGAATCAAACCCTCAGCCTTTCTGGTGCAAGGGACGACACTGCAACCAACTGAACCACCCAGCCAGGGCTACCTTAGCTTTTATCTTTCTTAAATGAATAGAGGTTTGAACAAGTAGAAAATCTACTGATGACTTTCATATGAACCAAGAAAATAACTTGAACCTAGTAATAATGGCAAAATATTGCTTATAAATTGACTTGTTAATCCATTTTTTTCTGTCACTGTCTCTGCTTGCTAAAACATTGCCAAATTATGAAATCTATGAATCATGACATACAAATATGTGAGGCCTAGTTCTGTGAACCATCCCCATAATCAAGCATTTTAAGGTTTATGCATCCAGTGCCCTGACCACCCACAGGTTAGGTGGAGGTAAACTGGGACTATGAATAGCTTCTCCTCCATTCAAGTTAGCTGTTTTGACTAAAGCCATTATGAAACATCTTCTTTGTCTTTTTTTTTTTAAACTATGTTTTGGATTTCAGAATTGTAGATAAGAAATTGTGAACCTGGGCAGCCATGGAGCTTACCAATTAAAACAACACAAACAAAGTAAAAGCTGTGCTAACTCTTTCCACAATAGTGAGGATCCTTCATAACAGGATAGACACTTGGCCTCTACCCTCCACTGATGTCCATTTTCTAGCGCAGGTGGACGGAAGTTCACACCTGGGGAGGGCGTGTGCTTGAGTGGTGGGAGCACACTCTGTCAGTATTTACTTTGCTGGTTCCAGTATAAACTTCACTATCTTTACTTTTGTGCTTTTATTGTGTGTGTGGCAATACAAACCTATGAACTAACTGAAAAAAACAAACAACTACAGCAAACCCTAACTTTTATGAATTTTGCAGTTCAGTAAGGGAGGGGAGGGGGCAAAACAGGGAAGCTGGCAGTTGTTGATAAAGTCCTGGCCTTTAGGGCTGGTTGCTGCAGAGGTTGTTGGTCAGAGTTCTGTTGTCAGAGATGGTCCAGCTGTTGTCTTTTTTTTCATACTCAGTCTCTCAGTGTAAAATAGTTCTAGAATTTCTAAAAGGGAGACACTTAAAAAAGGTAATTTTATGGAGAGGGAGTCTCAGAGACTTATTATGAAAACTCCCTGGCTGTCTGTAGATTATTTGTTTGCTTGGAATGGCTTTGAGTAGAACATGATGGACACAGCAAGATTCCTAAGGTCCCCACTGCTTTCTGTAGCTCCACAGCTGGGGGTGCCTTCCTGTGTTAAATTTATTTCATTCTTATCAGGAAGCTGACATCAACTTTCTTGATGTCATCAAGCAGCAAAAAGAACAGGCAGGAATTTCAAATCTTAAATAAAGTATTCCCTTTCTGTGCAAGATTCTGCTCTAATGAAGTATGCTAACTCAATGATTTGCTTTGCAGGTCCCTGGGAAGTCACTGAGAAAATGATGAATAGAAAGAAAAGTGAAGGAATTGTAAGACTGAAAAGAGAGATGGGCCAATGAACTTCTGAGTCACTTGAGCAAAATCAAATACTAACTATGAAAATTAACCATTAGTCAAACTAATTGATTTATAAGATGAATAGTTCTCTCAGAATCAAAATAATGATATTAAATGGCAGAATAACTGCATTTGAGGCTATTGAAAGGGAAGAAAACCTCTGCAGTGACTAAAGTTAATGGCCTGCTGTGCTCTAATGTGAACTTTTCCCATTCAGAATATATACATATTTTTTCCTTCTCTCCTATCCATGGGTTATTCATATTCATATGACTATGGGATTAGTTCACACATCACAATAAAACAAGATTATGATGTGAATATTACTCTCATATTTTGAATACTCCCTGAAGTGCCTTTTGGGTAATTAGAGTGATTTTTCATTTAGAATGGGAATATACTGATTTTAATATGGGGGTTTCTAATGTATAGCACCTAAATGCATATTATCATTTTACATTTTTATAAAGATGCCCATTCGAGGCTTCCAAAGCCCATGGATAATTGAAGTTTATTTCCTATACAGCCATATGGCTGCTCTGAAGACACATGCAGTGTAGCCCCTTATGGGAACTGTCAAGAGCTGGGAAGCACCAAGGTTTTTGCCCAACTTGCAAACGACAAGTTAGGCTGCCACAGTTTTGTGGAATCTCCCGGAAGACACGAGGCTCCTGCATCAGAGACAAAGGACTTGATTACTCATGGTGCCGCTGCAGCTGAGCTTCCTGCCAACCATGTTAGTCACAGAGTCTTACTCAACCCACACCGACATGAAAGTATCAGGTTTTAGACACTCACAAGGTCTCCATTGGTCAGGCATGCAGGCAACAGGCCCCCACATCCAGGCACCTCTGGGTGAAGGCTGCAGCCCTTTGTCAGAAGATCTATTGATAAATTCCATCAGTCACAGAGAATTGTAGTTCAAGGGGTCACTAGGGTTTGGGGCCCTAACAGTAGAGAGTAGATCGCAGTTTGCTGAACAGTTTCTAACACAACTTGCTGGTTCGAACTCCTTTCAAAGGGTACTGATTCAGATGGTAGCCAAACAAAAGGCCTCAGGGAATGCCCAAGTGAGGCATACACTGTCTGCAGAACCCAAAGAGTTCTATAAGGTGATGACGTCCTTCCTCATGGTGGTTGTTGGTGGAGGAGAGAGGCAAGGAGATGGCAGTGTTGAACTGGATGCTGGTGAGATTGGGGGCTGTGAATACATCTATATGTTCCCAAGAAACAATATTCTGTGTTTAAGCCCCTGAATTTTATATGGGTTTCTCCTTGGGCAATGGTATGACTATTTACAATCTGGGCCTCTGAGGCTTCTGACTTTCCAACCAACAGTGAAACTTTGGACAAGAGCAAACTGTAGCGCAAGTGGCACTGGTGCTAAATCCTAACCCACTTTCTAGTAGCCAATGACTGGAGAGTTTGTTTAATTAACACTTCTCTACCTGTGTCTCTTCCTGATGGAGGAAATCCCCTTTGTGCTTATGGGACTGGGGGTTCAAGCATGTGACATTCCAATTACCTATTACACATTCAGATGTAGATGTGACATCAGCAGGGTACTGCTGTGCTCTAGGGTCCCATATTCTTCTCTATTGAGAACACTACTCTACCCCATCAGTTGAATTTTGGCTTTTCTGAGATCACATTGGGTGGAGACTTGTGCGATAGTATTCACCCAGCAGAGATGCAGAGCTTGGGACTCTCTCCTTCCTGTTCTGCAGCTGCTTGGATGGGTGGGCATGGTCTTCAGTCCCTCTTGGGGACCAAGAGACTTTGGCTCCACCCCTAATCATCTTAAATTGCTTTAATACAATTTTAAGGTGCTGTAAATGCAGCCAACACTCATTTTGCAGTTAAAGAATCCTATAAGCATAAGTAGAGAATAACTAAGTATTTACCAGTCTTTTAACCTAAATATTCACATATGAGGACATATGTTTTAGATTATATGTCTCTCAGAACTTTTAAAGGAGTCCTGTTTGGATCATTACCTTCTTACACTGATTGCTGGTAATAGTTCACTGATCCAACATGGCAAAGCCCTGGCCTGGTCTATCTCCTCCAGGGTCCACCATGTTTTCTACCACCTGTTCTAAGTTCTACTTTGGTCTTTATGAATTGACTATTTTATGTATCTTATATAAGTGGAATCATACATTTGTCCTTTTATGACCTGCATATTTCATTTAGCATAAAACCTTCAAGGTTCACCCATGCTGCAACCTGTGTTAGAATTTCCTTACTTTTGAAGACTAATATTCCTGAAATATATTTTTAAACATACATTTTTCATTGTTATTTTCAATTTGAATTTATCATGTCCTATCACCCAGATTTCCTCATTCTTTGAAAGGATGTCTTCTTTTGCCAATTTAGGAACTTTTGAAAAAGTAAGATAGGAATAAACTATGTAAAATATGAACCATAAATAAAGATACATTGTATTAGTGAGAAGAAATTTGATTTTGCTGACCCATACTAAAGTTTGACCTTTGTGATCATCTATACATATAAAGAGGTAATATGCTAATTTGCCCATGATGGTGTCCCCATAATGACCAATTTGCATATTGATGCATGTGCAGCAGGGGTCAGGTGGCTGGAGCCAAGTTCCTGGGGGTCTGAGGACAGTGCCTGACAGGAGCCCGGACTGCAAAGAAGGAAGAGGAAGCGGCCATGGGGAGCTCTTCCAATATCCCTGCATGGACTCCTTACCCCAGCTCCATGCCGGGGGGAGGGGGGGGGGGAGGGGGGGGTAGAGGGTGACGGGGAGGCTGACTGGACAGGGAGAAGACCCAGCCTCAGGGGTAGCTGCAGCCTGCACCTCCGACTCCTGATCTCTTCCCCGGCCACTCCCACCAGGGGTGCCCACAACAATAGCATGCTGGCGACCACCCATCAGCACCCCCAAGGCACCCGGGGCCCATGGCCTGCCGCTGCCAGGCCCCCTCCACTGGGGCTGGGCACACCTCTCCTCCCTACAGCTCCAGACCTGGGTGGAGGCAAGCCTGAGCGGCCCTCCAGGGTCAGACCCTTCCTCCCAACAGCAGCGGCGCTGTCTCTGCAGCGGAAGCACACTGAACCTCGCTGGGGCCGAGGCTAAACCCACCCTCCTAGCTCACCTGGCTCCGCCCTGACCCAGCCCCCACCCCACTCCAGCAGATCGGAGTCCCACCCTGAGCAGGTACAGTTGCGAAACAGCCACGTACAATTTAAAGAATGGCGCCAAGCGGGAAGGTTTTACAGTTACTTCCCCTTCAGCCTCGTTGCCTCCCTAGCACCCCCCTAACTCCCTGCCCCCCACCAGAGCCTCCAGGGATGACCACCGCTACAGGGCTGCTGGCCAGAGCCCGCCCCTCCAAGGCCTGTGGAAGTCTCTGCAAAGCTTCCATAGCTACAGTCCCAGGAAACAATCATGCTCTCCTCCCCTAATCAGCACCTGCTACCTGTGAGGGTACCCGTGAGCTTAAAAATAACAATCCCTTCCCATTTAGACATCACTTACTAGGTTTATTTGCTCAGAACCTCCTTGACAACCCAGAGAGGTAGGCGGAGAAGAGATTACAATTCCCATGGTATAAGCGTTTGTATTCAGAAATGAAGCTCAGAGAGGAAAAGTGTCAAGCTCACTGGTTCCCAAGGTGCAGCACATGCCCCACATGGGGGCAATTTGATTTTAAGTGGGGGCAATTCGAGAATTAGTTAACAGTGAATTTTTTGCATTTCTTATGGTTCTAGGGGGCCTCATCTACAGCATATCCTACATAATAAAAGGCTAATATGCAAATGACCTAATGGTGGAATGACCCGTCACTATGATGCGTGCTGACCACCAGGGGGCAGACACTCAACGTGGGAGCTGCCCCCTGGTGGTCAGTGTGCTCCCACAGAGGGAGCCCGCTCAGCCAGAAGCCAGTCTCATGGCCGGCAAGCACAGCGGCAGTGGTGGGAGCCTCTCCTGCCTCCGTGGCAATGCTAAGGATGTCTGACTGATGGCTTAGGCCCACTAAGCTGTCAGTTGGACATCCCCCCAGGGCTCCCAGACTGCAAGAAGGCACAGGCCAGGCTGAGGGACCCCCCCACCCCCACCCCCATGCATGAATTTCATGCACCAGGCCTCTAGTCTCTTAATAAAAGAAAAGTAGAATACTGCACTATAAAAATGTTTATTCATGGATCAACAGGGTGAGGAAGACCTTGATCTGAGAGGAAGGTCTCAGAAGTATGCCTGTCAATGTTCATGTGGGTCTCAGGGAGCAATAATGGCTATAAATCTGCAACTCAGAGCATTTCAGGCTGCATACATCCAGCCTTTACTGCCATTGTTCACTTGACCTCTTTATCGAATTTTCCCATTCACTTGCCAGTGTCACCTTGTTCTGATGTAGGCTGTGCTTTAGCTAGCTTAAACCTCACTAGCGCATGAGGGAAATCCATATAAGGAGAAAACAGAGACCTGTTGAATGGAAAGAGCTTGCCCCCAGAGCAGCAAACTAGGTGTGGAGCAAGACTAGAGCCACAGATGTACATTTCCAGCCCGTTACTACCCCTGGGAGTAACATCCTTTCATGAATCAATCAACATTTACCTATCCATTCCCTGCAGCAGTTTTGCAAATCGTTTTCAAAAATCATTAAACCACTACCAGTTTATCCACTCTGCAAAATTTACACAGCCTCTTCTCATAAGCAGCAGGGTTATTCCCCTCTCGGCTACATTCAGCTCTTTTAACTGCTGATTTCAATAAGCAGAAAATATATACAGCTACCTAGGAAAATCACTCTTACACATAATTGCCTCTTATATTTACAAGTCTATAAGAACCTCAAATACACACACACACACACACACACACACACACACACACACCACATGAAAGAGCTGAAGTGCAGGCTTTCCCCAAACTTAAACCTGTCTTATAAATAATATGCACCTTGCAATTGCCAACACTGCTTCTTCCTTAGGTGTGACCTTCAGCTCCGATGACATCACCAGCAAAGATGCTCTCCCTACCCCTTGACTTCTACTCCAGAGCTTTAAATGCATATAGGGTCCCAAAAACTGCATCCCCTAGACACCTTGATCTTGAGATAAGATGCAAGGGTAGGAGGCTCCTTACACATGCAGTTGAATGAAGCTAGGAGTCATGGTGCCAGTGCTTCTGTAGATTGGGATCTTGGGAAAGATTCCCAACATAACTTCACTTTCCTTATTTGCAAAATTAAAATAGTATTGATACCGAATTTTTGGACTGGAACCCGGATTCTTTGTCCCCTGGAATCGAAGAATGAATCCACGGACAGAAAGTGGTATAACAAAGGTGGAGATTTATTGAAGAACAAGTATGGACTCCCAAGTAGGGAGGGGGAAAGGGTTCCACAGAGTTCCTTTTCCCTATGGTTTATAAAGGCTGCAGTTCCTCTGTCTTGATATCCCCTCTGATTGGTCAATATTCCCCTTCAAATTGGTTACTATCGTGATTCCTAAGGCCCTCCTTCCTCATAGTCCTTCTATTCCTCTGGGCTTTCTTCTTTTCCATCTGAATGAAGGGCTTCCTTCTCTTTATTTTGTAAATATAGACCTTTCTTGGCTACTTTAGTTCCCTTGTTTTATGTATATGCAGCTGTTGCTGCTTCCTTGTCTTATGGAGATGTAAGTGAATCTGATTTCCTTGTGTTATGGAAATGTACCTTCTCCCAGTCTGCAGCCCTGAGCTTTTCCGTGGACCCCAAGTCTGAAAAATCCCTAAGCCTGCGTATGTTCCCCCAAAATTCCTGCTTCAGTATTTCCCCAAGGTGTTTAATCCTCATTTTGATTTTATGTTGTTTTAATCTGTATGAGGGATAATATACTACCTATTATCATAAATTGGGCCAAAGAAATTGGAAGTGAGAGCTAGTACATACCTTTGAGTAAGAGACAAAAATCTACATTTTCCAGACAGACCTACACAATTTAGTTGTCAGTAATAGATTATTTTGGTTAGTTATAGTCAGAGGGGACTGGGAGAAAAAAAAATTCATACACATTCAGCTTCTAGAACTCCTACGTTACTGGAAATGAGAACAAGTAATCTCTGACTTCCAGTGGGACAATTAGGGATAAAATGATAAAATAGGCTACCAACACAGGTCAATAGCCACATACCCCTCACAAAGATTTTCAACAAATGCAATCCTTCACAACCAGCTACAGAAACTGTGTATGTGTGTGTGTGTGTGTGTGTGTGTGTGTGTGTGTATTATACTATATATATACAGGGTGTTCCAAAAGGTATATATACACTTTAACAGATGATAGCTCAATTTCAAAAAAGAAATGTATTTTAAAAATACTGCCTTTATAATTATTCAAAGTGTGTGTATACATTTTTTGGGATACCCTATATATTCCAATACACTAAAATATATATAATAATATATTATTATAATTAATATATATTATTTGAAAATAATTTTGTTTTATATTGGATTAATTCTTGCTACTTTAAAAACCAAACCCCGACATATGGTGACAATATATGTTGTGTGTGGTGTGTGTGTATATTTATTTTTTTGTTAAATTTGTTGGGGTGACATTGGTGAACATGAACATATAGATTTCAGATGTGGGTTTCTATGTTACAAGATCTGTATATTGCACCGTACCTACCATACAAAGTCCAATATTCTCCCATCACCATATATTAGGTTTCCCTTCTCTCCCCTCTCCCTTCCCTCTGGCAACCACCACACTGCTGTTTGTGTTTACCAGTTTGACTCAACCCACCCCAATTGTATTATGAAACCATAAAAGTGAAATCATTTGGTTCTTAGCTTTCTCTGACTTATTTCACTTAGCATAATGTTCTTAAGGTCCATCCATGTTGTTGCAAATGGCGCTGTTTCATCCTATATATATATATATTCCCTTTCTACTCAGTCTTCTGTTACAATAAAACTGTACTTAAAATTCTAACATAGCATATCTATTTTTGCAAGTAGGCACAACTTGCTCTCCTAGCAGATGCTTAGCCCTGATTTTCACCATCAAGCTCTGCATCAAGGTGGACACAGTGAGATTATTTTTTTGTCAAGACCACTCTGTATCCTGTGACACTGACTCTCTTCTGCTGCAATACTTCATTGAAAAAAAAGTTACAGTGGCATAAAACAAAGAGCTTCTACTCCTTTTTCATGGGACTGCAGGTCAGTTGCAACTCACCTCGCTGTGCTGACCTCCAGAGTTTGGACTAGAAGATCCAGAATGCCAGTTCATTTCAAGGGTATGCTATGTGTTTCCTCATCCTCTGAGGACCACGAACTATTTGGAACATCTCTTTTCATGGCAGCTTATATGAGTGCAAGATGGCTAGCTAGAAATCCATGCAAATCTAAAGACTTTTGTTTATTTCATTGCACTGCTAAAATAGTTTGCATGATGAAATTTAACATCAGTGGGATAGGAACATACACTCTGTATTCTACATTTCATGGAGGGGGAGATAGTAACATGTGATGGGTAATAATAATGGTAATCCAACCTACTGCAATGGGACATTCTGTGTGTTGATAGTCCTTTAGTAAAGAAAGGTAGAGAAACCAGGGTTGTCTCTGTTCAACTCAGCTGTTTTATAAAAAACTTGGAAGAAATAGCAACTTAAAAACCTACCAAGTAAGGAATACCAATTTATGCTAATCCATTAATTCTTCAGGGAAACCTGATCCTAATTATTCCATTAATTATTCAGTGACCCAGTGCACTAAAATGTGAACATCTGGAACAGATCAATAAGATTGCCTTAACTCTTTTATCCTTTTTCGAGACTTAGAATTATTTTGGAAGAGGATATGGAGTAGTTTTATTTAAAAATTTTTTTGAAAAGCAATATACTTTTGCTTTAAATGCCAAGTAAACTCTTCATTTTAAAATGTATTACAGATTAGCATACCAAAATGAACTTGCTATATTTGTATATAATAAAATGTAGAAAGTAGGTTAGCTTTACTTTTTAAAATACAGAAGTAATAAATTAGACTTTCAAATGTTTAGAAAATAGTAGTTCATATTTTTCATTTATTTATTCTGTATATTTTAGATCAGAAATGTCAAGTCTAGTTAAGTTTTACAATTCTTGCTAAAAATAAAAATTCTAAACTGATCTGTAGAATTTAGAAGTAAATTATATGACTTTTATTCATGCTTACATATTTTTTTAAAAATAGCTATCTTCATTAGTATTCATATCTTCCCTTCTAAGAAGAACATTTATGTAATTATTATTCTGATATAGTTTTAAAAATTGTTTTAACATGACATAGTTTCATTCTTAGGTACTAGCTGAAAAAGCCTCTTAGTTCAGATATTATTTTTTACTCAGTAGCTTTTATAGTATAAGCTTGAATTTCAAAAATATGGTTATGCTTAAAATAAGCTGTTATTTATTGAGTACAAGGAAGAGTTCAATAATTCAAGTCCTATATTTATCTTCTCAGAGTAACTTGCTGTCAGTGAAAGGCAGATTTATGTAAACACATTTAACAAACAATAGTGGATTTCAACATCTTTATGTCATTTTTGCAGAAAGAATCTATGAAATGCAAGGAAAATAATCTACACTAATAAAAGAGAAACATGGTAATTGGCGTACGACCGCTACCCTTCCCATTGGCTAATCAGCATATCCTTATGCAAATTAACTGTCAGCCAAGATGGCGGCCGGCAGCCATGCACTGAAGCGAGCCGGGAGGCTTGCTTGCTTCAGTGACTGCGAACTCCAACGTTCCCCGCCTAACTTGCCGGCCTCTCAGCTGCAACTCTAAGCAACTATGTACTATGTTGCAAATAAGAAGCTAAACAAAACCCCAGAAACCAGCTGGACTGAAATCCAGCCGGACCGCAACATTGTATCGATGTTTTCAGCAGCGAGGCCTCAGAGCTAAAACTGGCCCAGAATAAAAAAAAAAAAAAAAAGAAAAGAAAACAAGGAGCGGTTGGGAGCTTCAGTTACTCGCCAGCCGGAAAACAGCCCTCAGCCCCTCACCCAGACTGGCCAGGCACCCCAGTGGGGACCCCCACCCTGATCCAGGACACCCTTCAGGGCAAACCAGCCAGCCCCCACCCATGCACCAGGCCTCTATCCTATATAGTAAAAGGGTAATATGCCTCCCGGCACCGGGATCAGCGGAGCAGCGAGGCTCCCGGCACCGGGATCAGCGTGACAGGGGGCAGCGCCCCAACCCCCTGATCAGCCCTGCTCTGTGCCTGATAGGGGGGAGCTCCCCAGTCCCCTGATTGCCCTGTAGCTCTGTGTTTGACAGGGTGCAGCGTGCCAACCCCCTGATCGGCCCTGCTCTGTGTGTGACAGGGTAGAGCCATAACCTCTCCATCGGCCCTGCCCCGAGTGTGACAGTGGTGGCGCCCCAACCCCCTGATCGGCCCTGCTCTGTGGGTGATAGAGGGTAGTGCCCCAACCCCCCTCCACGGGACTTGCTCTGTGTGTGACAGGGTAGAGCCATAACCTCCCCATTGGCCCTGCCCTGAGTGTGACAGGGTGCAGCGCCCCAACCCCCTGATCCGCCCTGCTCTGTGTGTGACAGGGGGCGGTGCCCCTACTCCCTTATCGGCCCTACTCTGTGAGTGACAGGGGGGAGCTCCTCAACCCCCTGATCGGCCTTACTCTGTGAGTGACGGGGGGAGCTCCCCAACCCCCTGATCGGCCCTGCTCTGTGAGTGACAGGGGGTGGCGCTGCAACCCCCTGATGGGCCCTGCTCTGTGTGTGACAGTGGGTGGCGCCGCAACCTCCCCATCGACCCTGCCTTGAGTGTGACAGGGGACGGTGCCCCAATCCCCAATCGGCCTTACCCTCAGCGTGACTGAGGGTGGCATCGCAACCTCCCGATCAGCCCTGCTCTGTGCATGACGGGGTGGCGCCCCAACTCCCCAATCGGCCCTGCTCTGAGCCTGACCAGGGGCTGCACCTAGGGATTGGATGTGCCCTCTGCCACCCGGGAGCAGGCCTAAGCCAGCAGGTCGTTATCTCCCGAGGGGTCCCAGACTGCGAGAGGGCCCAGGCCGGGCTGGGGGACCCCCTCCCAGCCCCCCCGAGTGCACAAATTTTTGTGCACCGGGCCTCTAGTCTATATATATAAAAGCCCAGTGACCGGAAAGACCAGAATGACCAGTGGCTATGATGCGCACTGCAGCAGCCAACCAGCCTGATCTGGGCCCCAATCGCCATCCCCTCAGGCTAGCCCAGCCCCTGATCAGCTTCCAATACCCCAATTGGGGGTGGGGCCGGCCAGCCAACCACCCACAGCTCCTTTCCTTTGCTGGCCCAGCCTGATGGGTCCCCATCGGGGCAGGTCAGCCCGACCCCACTCATGCATGAATTCATGCACTGGACCTCTAGTTTTATTTTTTTATTTATTTTTATTTATTATTATTTTTTAAAATATATTTTATTCATTTTTTACAGAGAGGAAGGGAGAAAGATAGAGAGTTAGAAACATTGATGAGAGAGAAACATGGATCAGCTGCCTCCTGCACACCTCCTAATGGGGATGTGCCCGCAACCAAGGTACATACCCTTGACCGGAATCGAACCTTGGGACCTTTCAGTCCACAGGCCGACGCTCTATCCAATGAGCCAAACCAGTCAGGGCCCTCTAGTTTTAATATAACATACTTTGCTTAACAACTCATATACACTCGTCTAAGAGTGTATTTGACACTTTTCATGTCTTTTTACATAAATATTAGCAATGCTTAAGTAGAATTTGGATGACTTTTATTTTCTCATATGCTTTGATTTAAAATAAATTAAAATCATAGGCTCTGTCTTTCTGGCAGGGAGCAGAACAGAAGTAAGGGATTATAGAACATGAGGGAAGGGACCATTAATAAGAGACACAGAAATTATTTTCTTGGGAGAAGTGGTATTTACTTCAAATTAAAAAATAAACTTCTACTATGGAAAAATGTGAATTTTTTCCAAATAACTAACAAATAATAAAACATAGGAAATGCATTTTTATTTTCCAAGAACAGAAAAGTATTACCTTGGCTATTCAAATGCATTAGGCATTTGGGCTGTCCCAAGAAGTCAAAGTTGTTAGGCTTTACTGGTGGAAGTTATAGGGTAATGGACTTCAACTTTATTAAAGAAGATCATTGTTGCTGTCCTAAGAAGGGATGTTCTGACTTAAGGTGTTCAAGCTGAAGCTGGACCTCTGCTTAATGAAATTACTGAGCAGTGGTTCTCCAAGTATGGTATCTCTGATATATTATGAGATCTTTGTGATGGTCAAAAGTATTTGTATTATTATACTAAGACATCAGTGCCTTTTGAGTTGCCATTGGCACTGATGATGCAAAATCAATAGTGGATAAAACAGCTGATGGTTTAGCATGAATCAAAACAGTGGCATAAAACTATACTAGCAGTCAGTTGTGTTTCTCACCATCAGCACAGTAAAAGAAAACAAGTGCTGGCTTTACTTAGATTATTCCTATTATGGTAGTAAAATATATTAATTTTATTAAATTTTACTCTTTAGTACACAACTTCAAAAAATATTTTTTAGTTAATTTCAGAGAAGAAGGGAGAGGGAGAGAGATAGAAACATCAATGATGAGAGAGAATCATTGATTGGCTGCCTCCTGCATGCCCTTAACTGGGGATGGAGCCCACAACCCGGGCATGTGCCCTGACCGGGAATCAAACAGTGACCTCCTGGCTCATAGGTCAATTCTCAACCACTGAGCCACACTGGATGGGCAGTACACCACCTTTAACATGTACTGAAATGGGAAATATGCATCATTCACTTTTAGTTATCAAAATAGCGTGATTATCATGAGAAAAAGCACATGCCTGATTGAGTTGTGAGATGAACTAGCCTACTTTTCCATGGAAAATCTTTTTTATTTCAAAGAATGATTGAGAGAAAATTTCTGATCATTCTGGCTTGGGGAGCTAGCAGATATTTTCTGAAATGGAATAAACTGATCCACCATTTCAAGGAAAACAGCTGACACTACTTGTTGCCAATACGTTTTGAGCTTTCAAATGATACAATTTGGAAAACTTGCATCCATCACAGTGATCTCGCAACTTTCTAGTGCTTACATACTTTTCTAATGAGCTCAGTGGTGATAGTATAAGTGTGAATTTTTGGTATTATTTATTGAGATAGGTCAATATATGAGAGAACTGCACAACTTGAACTGATAGTTCCAAATGACAAATAAATGATGTTAAGGCATTACGTATGGGTAATAGATCCTTTTGAAAGTGCAAGATAAACTCCTGGATATTAATGTAACAGAGTACAAAAAAACGTTGTTGGGCTTCAGATTGCACATGACAGTTTTCACACTGAAGCTTATAAAAAACTCCCACTTGTCAAATTTTGGTGTGATGCCCAAAAATACAACAGTTATCTGGAAAGGCTATTACAATATTCTCCCTTTTCCAAATACATATCTTGTATGAGGCTGAATTTGTTTTATGTACCTAATCCAACATAGCATATTTCAACAGAATAAATGCAAAAACAGATATTCAGAATTCAGAGACTCCAACTATGTTCTAAGAGATTTTTACAAAAGTAAAAAAACGCCTCTTCTCACGTTTGTAAAAGAACATATTCTTCTTCTTTGAAAGTATGTTAATAGGGTATGAGTTTATTATTATTATTTAAAAATGAGTCCACAAGTAGTTATCAAAATTTTTCTCAATTTTAATTTTGAGTAACATAAAGATTTATAGATGTAACCCATATGATACAAAGCTCTTTGTGATTCTCTAAAATTCTTAAAAGTTTAAAGAAATCCTGAGTCCAACAATGTTCAGAACCACTGTTATAAAATATAGGGGTAAACAGACCACATAATATTTAGTGGCTCAATCTGTCTTAAGGGATTATTAATCCTTTTTGGTGAGAATATAATATTTAAACCCCAGGGTTGTAATTTTTGGTCTGAACTATCTTGTTGATTTAGTTCCTTCAACCAAATAGAAGAAATATTAATATTTGTGTGAAAGCCTTATCTTTCTTCAAAATTGGATAAAAGTTGTCAAGTCCTATTATTATGTGGACATGGTTTTATCTTATATAATAAAAGGCTAATATGCAAATCGACTGAATGGAGGAACAACTGGTAACTATGATGTGCACTGACCACTAGGGGGCAGATGCTCAATGCAGGAACTGCCCCCTGATGGTCAGTGTGCTCCCACAAGGGGAACGCAGCTCAGCCAGATGCCCTGAGTCGGGCTCATGGCTCGGGGGAGCAGCAGCAGAGCCTCTCCCGCCTCCGTGGCAGCTAAGGATGTCTGACTGACAGATTAGGCCTGCTCCCCATGGGCTCCTGGACTGCGAGAGGGTTCAGGTCGGGCTGAGGGACCCCCGCCCCCAAATGCATAAATTTCATGCACCAGGACTATAGTTATAATAGAAAAGGGTGTTCCCTTCCAAATATTTCATACAAAATGTTCACTTACATCATCTGTTAGTAAATATTGACAGCAGTCCAAAAAGGCACATCGACCCTAAAAAATATTAATCAGCTGACTAGTGCCAGAATGTGACAGTCATGTTATGACTGCTAATGTCTGGAATAGAGACTTACTAGTTTATGACTGCATATAACAAAGGCAGGACAATTGTGGAAGGTTGTCCCTTAAACACAAAGAAAAATAGAACTTTATGTGGATTGAAAATGTTTAGTATTTTTCTTATTTTACTCTTTCACTATGCTTTATGATCCCTTGGAAGGCACATTATACATAAATAAATGCTGACTTTCACTTAATTTTTCTGTCCAGCTGGCAAAGATCTGTTCATGCATGAACTAAAAAAGTGTGAGTATTATTTCTCAATGCTGTTTTTCCTATGAGAACCCCCTTCTAATTAAAATTTCCTTGAAAATTTCACCTCTTAACCTAAACTTTTAAATGGTATTTGTTCATATTGCTATATACTAACTACACAGTTATATAAGTTAAATACCAACTACACCCTAATTAGAAATATTTATCTCTGAAAAGGTATCAAATATCTCCACAACAATATTGACCTAGTGGTAATAGGTAGTTTTTAAATATGCCTATTTAACAAAAATTCTTGCCTATTTAACAAAATTTCTTTTTTACATGAGCCTGAAACAGGGGCATGTGCAAGATAGAGAGGAAGCAAGTGTTTTTTTTTTCTTCTTTCTAACATTCCAGGACCATTCACATGTAATTTTGTATCCTGAGAAAGGTGTTGTTATTTACAGGGTTGAGAAAAAAATAGGCATCTTCAGATGGCTATTGCCCCCCCCACCCCCCCCCGCCCCCCCCCGCCCCCGCCAGCAAATATTTACTGTTATCTAAGTGCCATTAACTCTTCAGGGTATAGGGGCAACTAAGTAAACTCATGTCTATTAATATGCTAGTTTTAATTCATCTTGCTCTAACTCTGAATGTGTCTGTGATCTGCTCACCCTGGGTCCACCACTAGTATTTACAAGTGCCATTTGTCATGGTCAGAAGGGAGCTATGACTTGTACCCACATTTTAGTATTGATTCTTATTAATGGGTACACAGAAGCATTCCTTCAAAAAATTTCTTTTGTGTTCAATAATTGCTTTGTCGTCACAATAATATTGTAGACATTTTATCACCTCTATTTTCAATATTGACACATATGATCTATAAAATATAATCAAAGGAACACATCTAAGACACTATTCTGATCTAATATTGTGTTAGTTTCATGAGGGCAGAAATCATAATTCAAAAAATTACTTAAGTTGATAATTTTTAAAATAATTCCTGAGGTCTATGAGCTTTGTCATAGCATATAAAATGGAAACTTCAAATCAGTACTTACAAAAAATCACTAGTGTCCCTAGATTATCCAGAGAAATTAAAAACTGAGAAACAATGTCACTTTGTTATGACCTTAGAAGCAATTTTAACAATCAGCACACTTGAAGTAACTTCCTGCCACTATTGGCTAAATGACTCGATTATTCCTCTCATTTATGTATAGGTCCATTACTGGGATCAGCATTTATGAGCAATGAGCGATGTAAAAAAATACAGAATATAAGGAAGTAAATCTATACTGCTTTTAGGACAGAGGATGAATCATAGTGAACTTGAATCATGATTATGATTTTAGACTTGTGTGGCCCAATGTAGCAGCCACTGGCTTCCTGGATACATAAAATGGGGCCAGTCCTGATTGAGATTTGCTGGGAGTGTGCATGCCCACCCAATTCCAAAGACTAAGTAGGAATAAAAAGAATGCAAGGTGTTCTATTCATAATTTTTATGTTGCTTGCACATTGAAATGATAATTTTTAAATATTTGGTTTAAATAATATATATTAAAGTCAAGGTAGCCCAGTTTTCCTTTTTAATGTGGCTACTAGAAAATTTTGAATGACCTATGGGCCCTCATTATATTTCTATTGTGCAGCACTGATACAGGCAACTAATGAATGCAATGTATGGGTTAAAAAATATCCATAATTCTAGATAAAACAACGATTGCTTGCAAAATATGTCAATATCATATCTGGCATTAATACTTTTAGTGTGTTTGCCAACTAACTTAGTTTTTAAAATCTATTCTATGTGATTAATTTCCAAATTGTTAGTAATGGCATGATATAGCTATTTACTGAAACAACTTAAAATTTTAAACATCTATTTTATTTTATTTTGGCATTCAAGTGATCATGTTCTTTAAGCTATATTTTTATTAATTTCATAGAGGAAGAGAGAGGGAGAGAGAGATAGTAACATCAATGATGAGAGAGAATCATTGATTGGTGGCTCCTGCACACACCCCCCCCCCTCCCCCCCCCCCCCCCCCCCAATGGGAGTTGAACCTGCAAGCTGGGCATGTGTCCTGGTCAGGACCTCCTGGTTCATAGGTTGACACTCAGGCCGGTCAGGCTGAGTGATCATGTTTTTGATGAATACTAAAAAACTGCTCTTGGAGGGCCCTTACCTGAAAATATAAGCAAAATTAAAGCATTTGAGTAACTTAGGACTCCATGGAAACATGTTGACAGACAGTTAAGTTGTATATAAAGTGCAGAATGTATATGACATCAAAAATCCTGTTTTGCAAAGCACTATTTTATCTCTAAACTGATAATAGTAAATTTCTTTTTTACATGAGCCTGAAACAAGGGCATGTGCTCTTGACCTGAATTGAATCCGGGACCCTTCAGTCAGCAGGCCGACACTCTATCCTCTGAGCCAAACCAGCTAGGGCTAATAATAGGTAATTTCTAATTTTGGACTTCTTACTAGGTATTCTTTCAAATACCTACCCCTGTTTTTACCTCAATACCAAGACCACTTTGCTGTGATAGTCATTGAAGGCATTAAGGGCCTACACCAAAAGAACAAGTTTACTGTTCTGTAGTTTAGTTTACTACATGACTACAGGCCAAAATTCAAGTTGGACTTTGGTGATGACTAGGTGATTGGGAAAGCTACAAAGTCAACTGTAAAAGGGGAGAATGAAGGATCTTTGTCTCTGTCTCTGTTTCTCGCCCTCTTTCCCTCATCTCCTAGAAGTTATGAGCATTCAGATTTTAGGCAATCTTCATGCATCTCTCTCCAGATTGCATTTTTGCCCCGAGTAAAAGCCCTTTGTAGTTCCTGCAATTGTAAAATGGCCCAGGGTTTTGGTTGTCTGGTTTTATACCATATCTACTTTTTGGCCTACCTTATTTCTCTTTAAATCCCAATTTCAACCTGAATCTCTGTGCAAATCTATCACGAATCCAGCCCTCCTAAGATGCTCCTTCAAACCTGCCAGCTCTAACAATATTCTGTTCTATGGCTCTTCCCTGATCCCATCCCATCATAAAAACCCATGTGTTCTGAGCACAGCTCTGAAAAGTGACTCAGAGACCTGATTTGATGACCTGATTTGTATGAATGTAATGGATGTGGATGGCATTGTGTATTTGCCTCCAGGTAACATACTCCCAGTGACCTGCTTAATATATATCACTTTAATAATAATACAGAAGATTTATGACAATACGCGGTATGGGATATTTGCTATAAGGTTGACCTTTTAGAATCCCTTTAATTAAATAACAGTCATGATTAATCTGTATTGTTTTTATTCCTCTTACTTAAAATTTATGGAACTATCATTTTATCTCAGCAGTTTTTGAGACTCACTGCCATCCTTTGGATGATAAAGATCTCATTCAGTCCCAGGAAAACAAGAGAGAAGCATTAGTTAATGGTGATGGGTTTTATTATTATTTAAATAATTTTAAATAATTAACATACATTTTATTTATTTAAACATTATATATGTATAAAACATGTATGTGTATATGTTTGCTACATAATGTTTATATGTAGACATTTAAATAAAACATATGCATAACATGTATGTGTGTGCTCTATAAAAATAGATAAAACCACGTTCCCAAGTTCACAAAGACAAGGATATAACAGGAAGAAGTTCCTAACTCAAGTTTTCTAATTTTAGAGCCTAAGCTTTGTGGGATGGTATTATTTTTGTATTCTTAAATCCAGACCCAAGAACAAAGAAAATAAAGAAAAGATAAGAAAAGTTAATAAAGCTTATGCAGTTTAGTGTGTCACTAAATCATTGGCAGATTTTCCCCAAGTTTATAGAGTATGTTTGGAACTATCTGCCTTAGAATATAGGCCATGTGGTGAAGAGAAATATCCACATTCACTCTTGAATGGAAAAAGGCAGAGAGCTTAAAGAGAGGGGGTCACATCCCAGAAAAGAAACATTGAAGGACAACTGTCACCAAATGGAAAAGTGTGGTTTTGGGGTCGAACTAAATGCTATAGAGAATTTGCTTTGTGGAGTCTGGGATGTAGGGCTCAAAGAGGTAGAAGATCCTTACCCTCCCCAGGGCAGCTAAATTGCTGTTGGGTGGAGCTGGGAACCGTGATTATCAAGAGACGACCCAGCTACTCAGACAGCATAAGCAACAGCACAATCAGGCCAGAAACTGTTGCATTGACAAGCAGCACTCCCATTAGACCTGCGGAGGCAGTACCACTGGGAAAACTGGTGAGGAGTAGTTGGGTGTCCATTTCTCCTAGGGCAGCACACAGAGATACAGTCTGAAGCCAGACTCAGACACAACGATCCCCACCCTACGGCTATGAGACATTTAAAAAATGGGCAGAGAAGCTCAGACACCTCCCAAAGCCTTATCTCCTGTCTGTTCCTGACAGCAGAACCCTCTCCTGGTGTGATTGATGGGGAGGCACTTGGGGGCTGGGGCTCGCGTCCTGCAATTGTGGCTGTATGTCACCAACTATGGCTGTATGTCATGGTAAATTTGCAGGAGGAGTTGCCTCATCAGTGTTCATGGTTGGGAAGGCACCAGCCCTAATTCTGGCATTATCTTAGAGTGGATCAGAATTTACTGCTTTAAACCATGGGGGCCTACAAGAGGCTAACTCTCTCTTTGGGATTCCAGATAGCAGGGAAAATCTTGGACAAGTCAGCCTTGACCTCTCCTAGTGTCATTTGATCATCAAAAGGCCAAATGTTTGGGAAGAAACTGTGGATACGCAACTAAGCTCCTTCTCATGTGGCAATTCCATAGGACATAGTCCAGCAAGAGTGAATGCTGGACTTTATTCAACAGAGGAAACTTGGTAAAGCACTGATCAAAATGTTCCCTTCAATAGTCTTTCGTATGAGTAGAATGCTGGACATTTTCAAAGTTCTAGAAAGACTCATGTAATGCTTTTTTTTCAAGTTTGTATGGCTTGCAGGTATGTTTCCAGTTTCAAGGATTAGATATACCTTAGACCTAGACTCACTATTATTTAGTGTATTATGTAAGCACCCTACTTAGAAGAGAAGCTGATTGTTACATACCACTTGAAAATTTACATGATGTTTATATTTTTATTAAATAGCTCAGAAACAAAGGAAATATATTTAAATGTCTACCCCAATGCTACTATTATGCTTAAATAAAAATATAAAAATAACCAAGATATGTTAACTTTAGACAATTAAGAAACACCAATGAATTTTTAATAAAAGATGATCCTTATGAATTTGTGAATTATTTCCTACATTTAAAATTCATATCCTGTGTTTGACTCAAGAACTTTAGGATTGGATTAAAATATATGATTAAGTTCCTGAGAGCAATGTTGCCAAATGTTTACCATTTCTCTAAATTACTACCTTATAGTCTCTTCAAACCTTTGTGGTTATTGAGGAGTTTCATTTCAAATATATCAAGAAAAATAAAAAGTGTATACATTTTTCTATTGTAGATATAACAAATGTAAATTTATAAATATAAATAAAATTGAAAATCCAGAGAAAATTTTCTATACATGAAAATGTAAAATTTTGGAAATTTATTTTTAAAGTAACATATAATTTACTGAAAATCATTAACTGATAAAAATAAATGCTTCTACTTTAATGCCACTTACAAAACATGCAATATTTTCTTATAAGTCCCCTTGAAATCCATTACATTCAGAACAATGACTAAATTTTAATGTATCTTAAAAGTCAGCTTTGGATATTTCATTGGAGTTTTGAACTTGCAAGACAAGGTAGTTGAAAAATAAATAGATTAACATTTTACTTCCCTAATCCACAGTAGACATATTTCCATGACTATATTAGGATGTCATGTTCCAAAAATGCTGCATAGAAGCAAGATCTTTTGTAATATAGTGTATTTGTGGATTTCTATTCTATCCAGTCCAGATATTTATATATTTGGGAATATCACATGCAACATTCATGTGGCTGTTAAAATATGTGAGTCACCTTTATTGTGAAATTGGTATAAAGACCTACAGTTTGACCTGATGTCAGAATGAGTCATCACAGAGAATATGTAGTCAAAGCAAACAATGAAACACACACAAACCCATGGAGTCCAGAGAACTGATGACACACACTGAGCAGCTAGACCCTGAACCGTAAAATAGATATCTGCTAGAAATTGTTCTAGGGCAAAGACAATCAGGGAGAGTCACTGCCCTTCATAAACAGCTCTTTGTGGAGGCTAACTGCCAAGAATGTCTTGTGATTTAGAGACAGCTCGCAGCCATGTGGGAGCCTTTATTTCTCTTTCTATGGTCTGAATGTTCACTGTTGATACCTATTTGGATACATATAATTTCAGGCTTTGATCTCCTTTTCAACATTTTCTAGACATCTTCTTACTATTAATTTCAGTTTTCGACTCAAAAATGTATTACATAAAACCATAAGACAACTATATCTTATTGGCTAATTCTCTCATATTACTTCAAAAAGAGAAAGGTTTTGAGCTGAATCCACATTATGTCAAGACAGCCTAAATTTCTGTTAATAAACAAAACATCCATGCAGAGCAATTTTTACACAAAATAAGATTGTCAAGATTAATCAATGAACTTATATGCATATATGCATAGCCCTTGGACAGACAATAGTGTGGGGAAGGCCTGGGGAGGGGAAGGGAGTAGGGTGGAGGGGGTCAATATGGGGTGTTGGGGGGAGACATCTGTAATACTTTCAACAATAAAGATAAATTTAAAAAAAAAAGATTGTAAAAGATGGATGAGTGAACACACTTCCATTGCCTCCTGTTTTCTACTTAGTTACTAGGACTCTGTGCCTCACCCCTATTTTCAGTGTGGCCCTCCCTCATGGCTATCCCCCTGCCCAGTGTTTGGGCTGATGAGATAATTCCCTTCATACACACAGGCTGAGTGCCCCCCAAAACACCTGAAACCTGCCCAGGGAAGGAACAGACACTGCCATACCCCACTCCTGAGACAGTAACTGAGTGGGGAGGAGGCACTTCTGGGGAAGAGGTAGTGGGGCCAGGGTGCCAGGCTGTAGGGAAGTGGATACCTGAGAACCCATCCCCAGCAGGGTCAAGTGGAGGTCTCCTGAGCCAGGGCGCCAGGCCCTGGAGCATGTCCAAGGGCCCATCGGACTTCACCAGCAAAACACAGATTGTGAGATGAAATTCCTACAAATCTCAGAATGGCAGCTACAGAGCAGTCACCCCGATGCATGGGTCCCGAGCCTGGCCCTATGTGACCGCACTGGCCAACACCTGTGAGGCTGGCCTGCTGGCCCAGCCCAGCAGAACAGCACTACTGCTGCTGAGTGTGGAAGGAGAAACTGCACTGGGTGTCCTCTCCTTCTTCACTTTGGAACTTCCTGCCTGCAGGAAGCAAGTATTTCTATGCTGGTCCAGGCACCAGTTTGTAGGAGCAGCTCCTCATTGGGAAGGCCTGCCTAGGCAGCACTGCTCCCACTGTGCTTAATTCCGGGGTCAGTGCAAGGGATCCCCTTACCCCCAAGATAAGCCACATCTCCCACTGTCCGCTTAACCAGGGTAGTAGTTTGGTCTCTCATCAGTATTTTGTTTTAATTTCTCAATCAGATCAAGGACTGGACTTAGATGAAAAGTGCTATTGGTTGGTTCCCTAGAATCCCTTTAAGAGCAGGTTTGGTTCTTATTGAATTGATCTGGCCTGCTGCAGAGGAAGAGACTTAAGGAGCTTCTCACCCCTGCCATCTTCTTCTCCACCCTCTGCCCCTACTCCGTGTGCTCTTCTGCAGAGATGTGTAATAATCATACACAGAGCTGGCCAGTCCCCTCATTTCTTCCCTTGGGACCAAGGTGCACATGCTCCCCAATTTTAAACTAAAAAGGAAAGAAATCCTGAATGAATCATTTGTGAAACATGTTCCCTTTTTACTGTCTCTCAATAATGAATGAGTAGCAGAATCAATAAAAACATAGATACTATATTCAGATTGTAATTACAGGAATTCATTCAGCATCTGGTTTGTAGCAGCCTGTCCACCCTATTGGTTTATGATCTGGCCACTCTGGAGGGCCCACACCCACACCCATATCCACAAGGGGCTGCTTCTTACTTTCATATTTTGCTCAGTGCCTTCATTACCTAGCTCATTTCTGTGATCCAAATCTTAGATCACAGACCTTTCTTATAGGGAGCTTTTCTGATTCCCTCAGAATTTCCCTTCCCCATATTAAGTAGTTTGGGTGCTAGGGCCATGACTTAAATTATTATTACATACTAGAGGCCCAGTGCATGGAATTCATGCACTGGTAGGGTCCCTAGGCCTGGCCAGCAATCAGGGCCAATCAGGTTCCCCACCTCCTTGCCTCCGCACCTCCTCCTTCCCTTGCTCCCTCAGCACCTCGCAGCTGCCGTTGATCACCCACCATGTTCCGCGCCATCCCATGGTGGTCAGTGCACATCATAGCGAGCGATCAAACTCCTGGTCTCCTGGCCGAATTCCCAAGGGGACACTATGCATATTAGCCTTTTATATATATAGAGGCCCGGTGCACAAAAATTTGTGCACTGGACGGGGGGGGGGGGTCCCTCAGCCCAGCTTGCCCCCTATCACATACTGGGAGCCCTCAGGGGATGTCCTACTACCTGCTCCCTGCTCCCCTTGGGGAGTGGGCCTAAGCCACAGTCTGGCCTCCCTTTGTGGAAGTCGACTGGGCTGATCAGGGGAAGGCACCAGCCCCAACACCCCACTGTTGCAGCCACTGCCAGTCATGGCAGCCACCAAGGTGTTTTCATCAACACGGACTCCAGTCCCTTTACCATGAAAAAATGACAACTTTCTTTAGGCATTTTCAAGAAGTGTCTTTCATACGATATGACCATCCTTCCTTCCTTCCTTCCTTCCTTCCTTCCTTCCTTCCTTCCTTCCTCACCTGAGGATAAGTTTCCATTGGTTTTTAGAGAATGTGGAAGAGAAAGGGAAAGACAGAGAGAAACATCAAAGTGAGAGGAACACTTTGATTGGTTGCCTCCTGCATGAGCCCTGACCTGGGCCCAGGCCAGGGAGGAACCTGCAACCTAGGTACATGCCCTTGGTCAGAATTGAACCCAGACCCTGCGGTGGGCAGGCCGAGGCATTACCCACTGAGCCAAACCAGCTAGGGCAGGATATGACATTTCTTAGCCCTCCAGCAGAGGACCTTCATTTTTTTCTCCAGGAGTGTGGTGGACAAAGCCTAGATCACCTTTTTGGATTCTTATTACCCAAGTTACTAAGAATATTACCAGTGGCATACAGGGAGCTTAACCAATCAACAGTCAGAAAAGGTGTTTCCTCTGTAGTTCACACCAATTGCCGGTTTGGCCCCTGCCCAGGCTTAACGCCTTTGGCGAGTCATTAACCCTGGACTGGGGCACCGCCAGCTCCCCCGCCGCCGCCTCCGCCATCAAGGATCACTGGCTGGCTCCTCCCCTGCCAAAGCCTAAAGCCTCAGGCCGAGGTGTTAGGCCTGGGCCGGGGCACCCCCAGCTCCCCGCTGGGGCGCCATCAACAATCACTGGCTCAATGTTCGCTGGCTGGCTCCTCCCCGGCCCAAGCCTAAAGCCTCTGGCTGAGGCGTTAGGCCTGGGCTGGGGCACCCCCAGCTCCCCACCACCGATCGCTGGCTGGTTCTGCCCCAGTTTCCCGCCGCAGTGGCCACCAAGGATCGCTTGCTGGCTCGCCCCGGCCCAAGCCTAAAGCCTCTGACTGAGGTGTTAGGCCTGGGCCGGCCCCCCCACCCCCATGCTCCCCGCCGCCGCCATCAAGGATCGCTGGCTGGCTCCGCCCGGGCCCTGGCCTAAAGCCTCTGGCCGAGGCTTTAGGCCTGGGCAGGGGCACCCCCAGCTCCCTGCTGCTGCTATCAAGGATCGCTGGCTCAATGATCCCTGGCTGGCTCCTCCCTGGCCCAAGCCTAAAGCCTCTGGCTGAGGCGTTAGGCCTTGGCCGAGGCACTGCCAGCTCCCCGCTGCCAATCGCTTTCTGGCTCCGCCCAGGTTCCCTGCCACAGCTGCCATCAAGGATCGCTTACTGGCTCCTCCCCGGCCCAGCTCCCTGCCGCCGCCGCCATCAAGATCGCTGGCTCAACGATCGCTGGCTGGCTCCTTCCTGACCCAGGCCTAAAGCCTCAATCCGTGGTTTGGGGCTGACATATGCAAATTAGCCGCCATCTTGGCTGGCTATTAATTTGCATATCTTTCTGATTAACCAATGGGAAGGGTAGTGGAGGTACGGCTAATTACCATGTTTCTCTTTTATTAGATAGGATTAGGACAGTCTGCATCTATTTCTATTTTTTCCTACTAGACTAAAAGCTCTATAAGAACAGGAATAACATCTTATTTACTTTCTAAGAACTATCATCTGGCACAGAGCTTGGAATGGAACAGTATCTCTATAAATATATATTTTTTAATTAAACAGAACATTACAACCTTATATTTTTCTAAGGGTATCAGAATAAATCTGATAATTTTTAAATGGGTATCTGTTTATTTAAAAATGCCTTTTATGGAAAAAGACTGACTGGACACTATCAGCACCAAAACTACCTTTTAAACTATTTGTTGTCATCTATTTTGCTACCATGTGGCCCTCACTAGAGTTAGTGAGTTAATTTTGAAGGATCAGCTGTCATACTGACTTCATGTCCTTTTATGCATGGGTTGCTTTGCTTGTAAAATTAGAGATGATAATGAAACTACTAAGCAGTATCGATAAAAGATTCTTGATTGAAAACTTCATAACTGAATGCTGGCCTATAATGATTTCAAGCACATTTTTCTAAGATTCTGATGATCATGTATGATCAAGGAGAGGAAGAATGAGTTTTCAATGTGATAATTTGGTATTTCTAGCTCTCAAATCAAACTGGCTGAGTTAAATATTCTGATCAATTTTAACCCATGCCTCTTGTTTCCAAATTATTCAGCAATGTCATGGAAAATAATATTTGCTTGGTCCTATTATTAGATAGTATTCTGACAGGCTTACAAAATTACATGATTTTTCATTTCAATAAACCACATTTAAATCATTATTGTATTCCTTATCTGTCTACTCAGTGGTAATTTGCTTTACTGTTATCAATGTGAACTTTATACTTTTTGACTTTTCACTTGAAATTGCTCTTAGCATCCAAATTGCATCTTATAATTGATTCCCCAAATAAAATATTATACATAGAGATAGCATAATATTAAAGAGAAATGTCAAAGCAACACAAATAATTTAGGGAAATAGTGAAAGAAAGTTCCAGGCTACCACTGAAAGTCGGGATTTGCCTCACGTCGAGAGCCATACCACATCCTTTGGTGTTAACACAGATCTTTCATTTATCCTTTTCCCCACTTTTCAACATTCATGCAGTTACAATGTTCATCTCTTTGCAGATAAATTCAGACTTGTGAAATTTGATTTCTCACTATTTTTATAATCTATTTCCTGTGTATATCTGTTTTGCATATTTCAAATTCCAGTGAACTGGAATAGATAAAAAATCAGGTTGACATTTAAAACTTGAGGGCTAACCTTGTTTATTACTAAGTCAATGAATATGCAGCACAATGTTTACATGAAATAAGATTATAAAAGATGGATTGAGTGAATGCACTTCCGTTGTCTCCTGTTTTCCACCCAGTCAGCAGGGAAGGGGCACCTTTAGTCTACCTTCTACCCAGGTGACACAGACTTTGCAGAATTCAAGGCTCTACCCACAGTCACAATTGCAACCTCCCTCTGCCTTCTGTTGCTCATGGATCTGAGGTCCTACATCAGTTCTGAACCTGGCCCACCACATCCTGCAGAGAAACTGCATCACCCTCAGAATAGAAGTAATCATCTCCTTGAAACCAGACTCTTTCCTCACAATGACCAGTGGATTATTGCCATGAAGTTGTAGCCACAGTGACTTGGGTGTATTGCAGGTAATCTTCCTATTTATTCTTCATCAAATCAGACTATTTCATGACAATCTATTCTCCATAATAATTTTTGGGTATGTCCTTTATTATTTCAGCACTTAACTACCCAACTGAGAATTGATTTGAAAACTATAATGTGGTTCTACTATCATCTCCCCTCCACCTTTTCATTCATCTGTTCTTCCAACATCACTTTTATTTATTGCTTTTTGACTAGACTTTTGCAGCACGCTGTGGTTGCCTCTACAAGGCTCAGTTTGGCCCTTCAGAGTCCCACTATTAGTCTCCAACATTAACTGATGCCAATGTCTCAATGACCTTGCACTGAAGATGTTGGCTGCCATGCTGCTGGGAGTTCACCTTTCCACCAGATGCTTCCCTTCCACCTGCCCAGCTAGGTGACTATGTCAGCATGGTTTTCCATTAATGAGCCCCTTAATCTCTATAAAATAGTGGCCCTGCTTTTGTTTTACCTTCCTTGGTGGAGTGCATGAAACAGGGAATACTGCTTAATTTTCTCACAATACCAAGTAGAGTTTCTTCACGCATCTGATGCAATGTGCCACAAATGTTTCAGGTAGGCTGGTGTTTTCAACAGAATTCCTCCCCAGTGTGAAAGAAATGCAGAGTGGGGAATCAGGTGGAGAAGGGAGCTAATTTCCTGGTTTTCTGAATGGGGAAACACACCAAGTACCAAGGCAAACTGTGACCTTGAGTGCTGTCTCCAAGCCCACTGAGGACTGAGACCACAATGGGCCAAGAGAGAGCAGCAAGCTCTTAACATACTTCCCATTCTGATGATGACTAAGGACTGAAGCTGAGCCTGCAGGGTCAGTTGGTATTCAGAGAGGCTTTTAAAAGTTCCATTCATACATTTGGTTAATGTGCTTGTTGAGGATGCAGCAAATCAACATAATACAAATCAAGGCTATTTTAACTTTTAAAATGTGCTTGACATTTTTGTATATGGACATTTCAAGAGTGATTCCTATTCATTAATATTGATAATCAATACGAGATGTCTTTCTTAGGCACACTGTAATCTTTTATAGAGGAAGGATCTACCCGTTAGACTGAGATTGCAAAT
This sequence comes from Myotis yumanensis, assembly GCF_028538775.1. Taxonomy (NCBI): domain Eukaryota; kingdom Metazoa; phylum Chordata; class Mammalia; order Chiroptera; family Vespertilionidae; genus Myotis; species Myotis yumanensis. The sequence continues at coordinate 162,821,899 of NW_027223752.1, read as the reverse complement.
CTCAGTAGAGAAGATTGAACAGATAAGTATTCTGATTTATTTTACATCTCTGAGCTCTTTGGAAACAGGCTATCAAAAGTATTGTCCTTAAATCTGTTATTTGGATTTTTTATGAGACTTGAGGTAGGAATAAGGGGAATGCTAATATATCCCTTCCTGAAATGTTACATTTTTTAATTTCTTTATTGGCCCTCCTGCATAACCTCACCAGCACCCATGTCTACTTTGGTAACGTTAACAGACAGGTGATCTTTAAACACTGAGCAACTAGGGAGATTTCTGCACCCAGTGGTGACAGATTAGGTCCCTGGGCTGACTCTCCCTCTGAAAATAGCTAACAGTATTGGATAAAACATGAGACTAGGGGAGGGAAAGAAGAAAGAAAAAAAAATACAACACAAAACAGAGTAGATAATGAAAAAAAGAAAGAGAAAATCTGAAATGGAAAGAGAACTGGCAAGTACTTTGAGGCAAATAAACTTTTGAATAATTAAATAATTAACTATTCTTCCCCCCAAAAGACCACAAAGGGAAAAACATCCCTTTGACAACATAACAGGAGCTTGGCAGCCCAGATCTCTGTTTTGCCAATTCCCACATAAGTTTAAAAAAGGTTAATTAGGGAAGTACTAGGATTCCTTTCTAAAAACATATTGATTTAATTTATTATTGTGGAACATTTCAAAGATACACAAGTGTATGAAGTTGGAACGCCTTGTATCACTGAACCTCCTGGACCTGTCCTGTAACTTCAAGGTCAAGTCAGGGCCTATTTTGCTTCATCTGTAGCCCATTCTTTCCCCACTTCCCGGATTATTTTGAAGCAAGTTCCAGACATATAGCAACTGCAACCAGTGCTTACCTGTAAAGATGAGAGGTTTACAAAGTATAACTTTAACACCACTATCACATCTTAAAATACAATAATTCCTAATATTTAATATCCTGTTGGTGATCAAACTTCCTCAATTGTCTCAAAAGTTTCTCAATATTTAATTTTCACATGCTAAGGCTGAGCTCAGTTTTATTCATTGGTTATGATATAAAAAAATATTCCTTTTTGTTTCTAGATCTCTTTAGAATATCTTCACTGAGTTGCCTAGCAATCTTCCAAGTTCTTTACTGCTTAAAAATCTTCACACTGTGGTTCATCACAAACTCCCAGGAGACAGTTTGGCCAATATGTAGCAGAGATTGATCACATTCCCACAGATAAGTTTTGAGAGGAAGGGTCTTTTATTGCCAGGAGACCATTCTAACTCAGCCTCACGTACTGTTTACGAATCAATGTGTGCAGCTGTGCATAAGCCTCCTCCCGGTTCTCCGCCTTGTGCTTGCCAATTGTATTATGAAGACATAAACTCCTCTAGAAAGTAAACATCCTTAACCTATTTACAGGCTGCTTGGCAGCATCTACATGTATTGCTCAACTTACTACACAGGCAAATATCTATACCAACAGTCTATGGCCATTCTGAATGGGGCAAGAGCTATGCAAAACTATTCTGCTGAACTTGAATCACAGGATATGATTCAACAGGAACAAGGAAATAATTAGAATTGTCTAGATGAACTCTTATAAAAACACTCAGCAATAGCTTTCTCCTTTTCCTTGTTTTAATGATTAACCCTAAAATTCTAAAATCCTAAAGTCTTATTATTTTACTAAAGGTTACAAAAATACTATAATAATAATAGTCTATTAAATTTTGAAATCCAAAATTTAATGTAATACTTACATTAGTAGGTCATGCTTCATAAACCATGGTCTTAAGGGGCTGTAGTGGTTGGCTAAATACTTCTAAAATCCAGATAAATAAGACAACTGACAAATATAAATTTAGGAAAGTTACTGCAGTAGTTCATGAGGAAGATAAATGGAGAAAAATTTGAGGGAGCAGACAAATACCATTACCCGCAACTCTATGTGGGATTTGCCTACAAAAGCCACTTCTTCTCAAATGTAGTCAGTTATAGAAACTGGTGGAACAAACTGCTAGTCTGTGTCATGGGCTGTGTCACAGTGCTGAGTAAGAGCCTTTCTCCTTCCATCTGTCCCCACTCATGAACTCTCAGCTATAAGCTATTTGGTGGGCTTGGTCCCCACTTAAAGGCTCTGAGTAGTGCATAATCGTTTGGGCAACAAGATAATGATTTTAAGTGGTTATAGAAATGAAATATTAATATGAAACCCTGTCACAGAAGATGGAGTTGATTCTAGAGATCATTAAGAGCAAGCAATTAAATTTACATTTCTTGTAGGTGCTTCAAAATCCATGACATACTTATTCAAACTTTTAATTGGAATGGGATACGGTTCTACTCTTCTAGTGATTCAGCTTCTCCGAAATAGAGACCTGAATATGTAAATGAGTAAATATTATAAAATGTACAGAATTCATAAATTGGTCAGATTTTTTCAGATATGAAATGATTTAAATTAGTTGTTTTAAAGTATTACTTATCTTTAAATAATCTTTCAAAGTGAATGAATCTTTTTTTCCCTGAGAAATCACATAAAAGATTGTTGTGGAAATGATATTTGAAAAGAAAATAAAGAATTCTATCACACTGAAAGTCAGATTTTTTTTCTTAAATTGCTGTAGGGAAAAGATAGAATTTTTACTATTTTATATTATATCTAGCTCTCTTCAGAAAGGAAGGGAGAGAGAGATAGAAACATCAATGATGAGAGAGAATCATAGATCAGCTGCCTCCTGCATGCCCCTCACTGGGGATTGAGCTTGCAATCTGGGCATGTGCCCTGACTGGGAATTGAACTGTGACCTCCTGGTTCATAAGTCAATGCTCAATCACTGAGCCACACCTGCTGGGCGATATTATCCTGTATAATAAAAGCCCAGTGACCAAAATGGCAGAAAGACCAGAACGACCAGAGACCAGAACTACAGGAGCCCCTCACCCCAGCTGGCCCCCTCCCACAGTGGGAACTCCCCCCACCCTGATCAGGGGTGTAGCCAGCCTGAAAAACCCCCATGGCCCCTCACACTGGCAAACCCCGCCCCCCAGCAGGGACCCCCCACCCCAATCAGGGGTGTGGCCAGCCTACAAACTGCCTGTGGCCCCTCACCCCGGCCAGCCTCACCCCCCGGCGGGGACCACCACCCCAATTGGGGGCATGACCAGCCTGCAAACCACCCGTGGCCCCTTGCCCCTGCCTGCCCCATCCCCCAGTGGGGACCCACACCCTGATCAGGGGCCCAAAACAGGGCAGACCAGCCAGCCCTCACTTGTGCACCGGGCCTCTATCCTATATAATAAAAGGGTAATATGCAAATTGACCCTAACAGCAAAATGACCAGAATGACCACTTGACTAGTCACTGTGAGGCTCACTGACTACCTCTTGGTCCCTTTCCCTGGCTGCCAGGCTCCAATCGCACGATTGAAAATGGGGAACCAAGGGTGGGTGGTGGGGGGGGGGCGTGGCTGGCTGCAGGCAGCCAGGGAAGATGGCCCTGATCACAGGACAGGCCTAGGAACTATACTTGCACACAAATTTCATGCACTGGGCCTCTAGTTTTTAATATAATTTTAAGGTTATAGTCAGTAAATTTCACTCTTCTTTTGTGTACAGTTTTACAATTTTTGATAAATGTATAGAGTTGTGTAATAATCACCATAATCAAGATATAGAAGAGTTCCTCACCCCTCAGAAAAACTGCCTAATGGTGGCATTTATAATTAAACCCTCTACCCACTTGTCTCTCTAGTTTTTTTGTTTCTAGAATGACTTATAGATTAAGGTTAAATGAGGTCATGAGGATGGGGTCCTGACCCAATAGGATTATTGTCCTAATGAAAAGAAACACCAGATTGTGAGTTTCCTTTCTCTCGTGTGTACACAGAGAACAGTCATGTGAGCCCAAAATGAGATGGAGGTGCCTGCAAGGCAGAAAGACATCTCACCAGAAACAGAATTTGCCGGCATCTTGGTCTTGGACTTCCAGTCTCCAGAACTGTGAGAAAATAAATGCCTCATGTTTAATCCCCCAGTGTGTGGTGTTCTGTTACGGCAACTTGAGAAGAGCAGTACCTTCACTTTATTTTTTTTTCTCATCTAAATACTTTTTTTAATATTTAATTTTAACATATATATATTTTTAAACAGAACCTCTTTTCATTATTTTTAAGTGGTTGATCAAGGAACTAAAATAATACACTTTAAAATATGCCTAACATTACAATTTTCTTCAAATTGAAAAATCTTGTATTTTTCCAAAATTTTCCAATAATGCAAGTATACCTCATTCATGGCAATTAGCACATCCTATTTTTTAGTCTAATTATGCCCATTTACATGTTTTATGCACCTTAATATGCTCTCTTAATACCGAGAGCTGTGTTTTTATTTCACTTCATTTTTCATGTGGTAGTTAGGATCTTTCCTATACCTAACTGATAATCAATAGATATTCTGTAGTTAAATAATGAAAAAAGGGAGCTATTCAATGACAAATTTGTTTTGATATTATAAAGATTCTTTCCTTATTTCACTCATGTTCATAATATTATCATACAACATATTCTTATGTGGAAAGTGTTTTCCTCATTAGGGTAATATGAGTAATTATCCATTTTAAAGTCATAAATTGGATATATGTGGCACATTTCATAGATAAAACTCTTGTCATATTCTGCCATCTTTTAATTCTCTAATAAAAAAATACTGTTAGATAATGAAGTGAAAAATATTAAATTGTCCATCCTGAAATATACTTTGGCCATCATCAAAGCTATAAATTCAAATCCAACATCAGAATCTTTAAAAAATATATACCTTAATAGGCATTCACAGATATTTTCTAGTCTTAATATTTTCAAAAAATAAAATAATCTGAAAAATTATCTGTTAATGTTATTAAATAAAGAAAAGTCTATAAGGACCTTGATCTTGCTTTGATTGGGGGTTAGCTTTCTTTTATAAATATTTATGTCTATGATCATCTTGACATTCACCTTGTGTTATCATGTGACACAAGGTATTGTATGTCCTGCCCCAAGGATATTCCTGGTGTTATGGTTGCTGACAGGGGTGCAAGACAAAGATAGGGTGAACAACAATTTGAGTAGGAGGGTCTCTGAGTGATCAAAGGTTTCCCATTAGGCTCAAAGAAGGAATTCCAGTGTTAGTCAGCTATTGGCCAAGAATTTAAAAATAAAATAGAAGGCATTGGAAGTAAGATCTGAAGTTCCCAGGGGCATAGACCGGGTGATTTATGGTGAGAACCAAACATGAAAAAACTAGAGAACATGAATTTAATTGAGCCAGTTTTTTTTTCTCCTTAGTTTTTCCCAGATGTTTTCTGTTTTTATTTATTTACTAGAGGTTCAGTGCATGGATTTGTGCATGGGTGGGGTCTGGCTGGCGGATCAGGGCTGGGAGGAGGAGGGTGGCGGGAGGTAAACCGGCCAGGCTACCCTGATTGGGGCTTGATCAGGGCTGGGCTGGCTGGGGGGAGGGGCTGTGGGGAATTGGCCAATGGGCCCTGCCCCCAATTGAGGTAAGGGTGCCGATTGAGAGTGGGGCCGGCAGTGGGGAGGGGTTGTGGTTGGTGGGCCCACCCCCCCCCCAAATGGAGTGAGGGGGTGATTGGGGGTCAGAACTGGGGGAGGGGCTGTGGGAGGTTGGCCTGCCAGCCCCATCCCTGATTGGTGTGGGGGGGCTGATCTGGGGCAGAGGTGGCTGGGGAAAGGGGCTGTGGGCCAATCGGGGTGGTGGGGGCCTAATGGGGGTGGGGCTGGCCAAGGTAAGGGGCTGCAGGATGTAGACCGGCCGGCCTCACCCTCCGATCGGGCTGGTTCGCTGTCCACAGTGGGTGTCATAGTGACCAGTTGTTCTATTCGTTATGGCCTTCCAGTTGCTGGCTTATTATATATATACTAGGGGCCCGGTGCACGAAATTCATGCACTGGCGGGGGGTCCCTCAGCCCAGCCTGTCCCCTCTCACATACTGGGAGCCTTCAGGGGATGTCCTACTGATGGCTTAGGCCCGTTCCCTGATCCCCGCTCCCCTTGGGGAGCGGGCCTAAGCCACAGTCTGGCTTCCCTTTGTGGGAGGTGACTGGGCTGATCAGGGGAAGGCACCAGCCCCATCACCCCGCTGCTGCAGCCACTGCCAGTCACTGCAGCCACCAAGGGGTTTTCATCAACACGGACTCCAGTCCCTTCACCATGAAAAAATGACAACTTTCTTTAGGCATTTTCAAGATGTGTCTTTCATAGGATATGACATTTCTTTCTTTCTTTCCTTTTTATCCTCACCTGAGGATATGTTTCCATTGATTTTTAGAGAATCTGGAAGAGAAAGGGAAAGGCAGAGAGAAACATCAAAGTGAGAGGAACACTTTGATTGGTTGCCTCCTGCATGAGCCCTGACCTGGGCCCCAGCCAGGGAGGAGCCTGCAACCTAGGTATATGCCCTTGGTCAGAATTGAACCCAGACCGTGCGGTCGGCAGGCCAAGGCATTATCTACTGAACCAAACCAGCTAGGGCAGGATATGACATTTCTTAGCCCTCCAGCAGAGAACCTTCATTTTTTTCTCCAGGAGTGTGGTGGAAAAAGCCCAGATCATCTTTTTGGATTCTTATTACCCAAGTTACTAAGAATATTACCAGTGGCATACAGGGAGCTTAGACAATGAGCAGTAAGAAAATGTGTTTCCTCTGTAGTTCACTCTGATCACCATCTCTGCCCCTGCCCAGGCCCCTGTGATCGCCGGCTCTGGCCCTGCCCAGGCCTGCAGCCTCTGGATAGGCTGCAGGCCTGGGCTCAGGACCCCAAGACCCCTCCGATTGCCGGCTCCGCCCCTGCCCCCTCTAATCGCCGGCTCTGCCCCTGCCCAGGCCTGAGGCCTCTGGTCCAAGCATTATGCCTGGGTAGGGGACCCCCAGTCCCCTCCGATCACCTGCTCTTCCCCTTGCCCTGCCCCCTACCTCCCCCACCACCTGCCTGGACAACAAGCCTGGACACTTCAGCGGTGGGGCTGAGGGGACTGAGCGCTGTCATCTTGTGGCTATGGGCATGGTCATCTTTGTGATGGAGTGATGGAGTGATGACTAATTTGCATATTTCTCTTTTATTAGATAGGATAGATATTTTTTTTGTTTCTTTCTTTTTTCTTAATGCTCTCCAGAGGATCATTTTTTTTTTAATTGATCAATTTTAGAGAGAGAGAAAGAGAGAGAGAGAGAGACATTGATGTGAGAAAAAAAGAAACATTGATTGGTTGCCTCCTGTATGTGCCCCGACCAGGTATGGAACACGAAACCTAGGTATGTGCCCTGACCCAAATCGAACCAGCAACTTTTTGGTGTATAAGCCAGTGCTCCAACCAACTGAGCCACCTGGCTAGGACTCCCCAGATCTATTGACTTCTCTTCCTTTTTCTCCTTTGAGTCACACTCTTTACACACACACACACACACACACACACACACACACACACACTATAAACACATTCATTCAGTGCCTTATTCTTAGCTGTACTACTATCAATAATCCTGGCAGTCGATATATTGATCTCCTTCAACCCAAGGAGATAAAATGAAGATTTTAGTAAAATTATAAGCAAAAAAACCAAAACAAAAACAGAATTGAGAATGAGATATCCTAGCAGAGCTCCCATAAAAGATTTGGGTATGCTATTTATTATAAATTTGAAATGTCTAATCTGAGAGCTCTATTAGGCTGCAGCTGTTGTATGATCCCACCTCTTGTTCAAGATTCCAGTGTGCTTCAGAAAACTTCCCCAGAACCCAATCTAACATAAGTGCTGCAAAGGGGCCAGCTTGACATGCACAAAATGAACTGGCAAATTGAGTCAATTAAGAGGCTAATTCAGAATAGAGTTGCCATGCAATATGAAAGTCAGTTTTATGGGACTATGTAGATTGTGGAATTGGTAGTCTGCTAAATTGCCCCTCTGTCAGAATGCGAAACAAGAGTACAGCCATTTCATTTAGAGGAAAATGAATGGTTTGTCAGCCTCCCATATCCACAGCCTGAGCCAGTCAGACACCTTTAATGCTGTTTGAGAGACACCACTTTGCCTTCTCCAGGCCCCATTCTCTCTGCAGATCTGCAGATCTGTCAATGTCTCTTCCAATCTCTAGATTGTGACTGGGTGACAGCCCCTCCTTCACTTTGAATTTTACTCTTTCTTTGTACCTGACTCATCAGGCTGGTTTGTTCCTGAGCCCACCTTCTCTCAGAATGGTGCCTTTGCTCTCAGTGTTATACAGGAAGCATTGGGAAGTTTCACCTCACCCAGTCCAGGCTTTGCCCCTGGACCCAAAACCTCAACCAGATATACAACCTTCATGTGCTCTGAGAGTGGTGTTTGAATACCAAATGTTACTCATTTCTATTTTGTAAATGTAAACTCTGAAGTTGCAAGTCATATTTAACCTTAATGTAGGCCTCCTGACTCAGCCTAGCACAGACTTGTCTCTCACTATCGCCCTGAGTGAAGAGCTCTTGGCCATCACAGCCTTTCTCTGGGCCACTATAGAATTTAGGGTCATGTCAGCACCATGATGTTTTTTGTTCTTTTAAAATATGTTTTTATCAAGGGAGAAGGAGAGAAACACCAATCAACTGTGTCCTGCAACTTCCCCCCCCCCCCCACCCCCAGCCACTAGGGATAGAACCCAAAACTATGGCATAGCATGTGCCCTGACCTGGAATAGAACCAGCAACCCTTTGGTGCATGGGACAACACCCAACCAACCAAGCCACACCTGCCAAGGTAGTACCATGATGTTTTAAAATCTGTATTCTAGGGGTTTTATTTGAGCACTAGAGGCCCGGTGCACAAAAATTTATGCACTTGGGAGGGTCCCTCAGCCCAGCCTGCCCTCTCGCAGTCTGGGACCCCTCAGGAAATGACCACCTGCTGGCTTAGGCCCGCTCCCTGGGGGATTGGGCCTAAGCTGGCAGTCAGACATCCCACTGGCAGCTCGGGAGCCCTCAGGGGATGTCCACTTGCCAGCGGGGAGCAGGCCTAGCTGCAGTTGGACATCCTTAGCGCTGCTGAGGAGGCAGGAGAGGCTCCCACCACCACCGCTGTACTGGCAGCTGTTAGCCTGGCTTGTGGCTGAGCAGAGCTCCCCCTGTGGGATCACACTGACCACCAGGGGGCAGATTCTGTGTTGAGCATCTGCCCCCTGGTGGTCAGTGTATGGCATAGTGATCAGTGATTCCCAGTTGCTCTGCTATTAGGGTCAATTTTCATATTACCCTTTTATTATATAGGATAGAGGCCTGGTGCATGGGTGGGGGCCAGCTGGTTTGCCCTGAAGGGTGTCCCGACTCAGGGTGGGGGTCCCGCTGGGGTGCCTGGCCAGACTGGGTGAGGGGCTGAGAGCCATTTTCAGGCTGGCCACACCCTCTTCAGGGTGGGGGGTCCTGCTGGGGTGCCTGGCCAGCCTGGGTGAGTGGCTGATGGCTGTGTGCAGGCTGGCCACAGCCCCTTCAGGGTGGGGGACCCGCTGGGGTGCCTGGCCAGCCTGGGTGAGTGGCTGATGGCTGTTTGCAGGCTGGCCAAGCCCCCCAATCAGGGACCCTCACCCCATAAGGGTGTGGCCATCCTGGGTGAGGGGCGGATGGCTGTTTGCAGGCTGGCCACAGCCCCCGGTGACCCAAGCTCCCAGTGGAGGCTGGCTGGAAGCAGGTATCTGGGATTTATTTAGCTTCTATAATTGAAACTTTGTTGCCTTTTGCAGAGGCCACAGCCAGCCAGAGCAGGCAGGAAGCTTGGCTTCCTCCATCGCCAGGGCAACCAAGCCTCCTGCTTGCTCTAGCTCCGTAGCTGCTGGCCTCCATCTTGGTTGGGTTAATTTGCATATAGTCGCTCTGATTGGCTGGTGGGCGTGTCTTGGGCATAGCAAAGGTACAGTCAATTAGCATCTTTGTCTTTTATTAGTGTAGATGAGGCTAAGATTCAGCCAGTATTATCCACTTCATGCTCATTCATTCAACACCATTATTTTACCTAAACTGGTCTCTTTTGCTTATCAGAAAATAACCATGAAATGACAGAGACACAGAAAGTGCACACAACATGTACTTCCAGGAACAGGAATATAAAGATGTTATTTAATTAGTGAAGTACCAGAACAGAAAATAGAGGATCGGGAAGATCCTGAAGTGTGGAATTGCTGAGATCCACAATTGAGCTGAGTTGTGGAATCTTAAAATGGTAAATGTCAGAGGAAAAATATTTGTCTATCAGATATCAGTTTATCTTCCAAAGGAATGGAGTAAGGTTCAAGTTTATGCCAGATACTCAAAATTAATTTCAAATATGTTCATGGTACGATTATAAAATTGTGTTGTGTCTCAGAGGAAATTATTATTTAATATGATAGAAAAAAGTAAAATAGTATATATGAGATTTAAAAATGCATGCTTTATTCTTCTTTTGGCCTTATAACCTTGTTATGTCAATATTTAATTTCTAGATAGTAATAGAATTCTACATATATTTAATGTAATTATAGCAAAGAGTACTAAACATCTGGCTTACAAAAATACTAAATTTGGTATCAAAGTTGAAACTCGAATCAACGTCTCCTAATACCTGTGTCCTTTATGCCTCTCATAGGACGCCTTTTAATTTCTTATTAAATATTATATGTGATGCTCTTACCTCACAGTTAACTATTAACATATTATAATATTAGTCCTGTTACTCTTGAGTTATTTAATAATCTTGTAAGAAATTAAAAAAACTGTGAAATAAGCAAATGGGTGACTAAGTCCCCTTTTAATGTCATAGAAAGCATTGTCAAACAGGCCTCCCTGAGGTTTATTTAATTTTATTGTCTAACATGCTATTTATGATTGATTAGTGCATAGAATGTTTGCAGATACATGTTAACTTGCAAAATTTTTACCTGGTATAGATGCATAAAGACCCTGCATGATATGATCTGGTCTCCTCTTACCTCTTCGGCCTTACCTTGCATGGTCCTTCTACGGTTTAGCCATATGATCCGCAATTAGGCAAAACCAAATGTACACTGTGCAGGAAACTGATTTGAAAAGATTCCAAAAATCTAGATTTGGGAAAGAGCTATTAAATGTATGCCATTTTATCTATCTATCTATCTATCTATCTATCTATCTATCTATCATCTACCTATCTATTATCTATCTATATATCTATTTAAATTCTTCATTGTTGAAAGTATTACATATGTCTCACTTTTCCAGAATTGACCTCTCACTGCCCGATCCCGCCCCCGCTGCCCCACCACAGGCCCTCACCCCCCTACTATTGGTGTCCATTGGTTCTGCTTATATGCATGCATATAAGTCCTATTGTTGATCTCTTACTCCCTCTCCCACCTTCCCCTGCCTTTCCTCTGAGGTTTATTCTTGTGCTGGTACCATGATTACAAAGCCACTGTTCTCAAAACAGCATGGTATCTGGAATTGTGATCCCTCCAACTTTATTCTTCTTTCTCAGGATTGCTGCAGCTATTTGGGGTCTTTTTAAATTTCATATAAATTTTTTAAGAGTTTGTTCTAGGTCTGTGAAATATGCCATTGGTATTTTAATATGGGTTTCATTGAGTCTATAGATTGCTTTGGGTAGTATGGACATTTTGATGATGTTTGCCATTTAAAATGGGTCAAGTGTCTTAGATACTCTTGTGAGTTTTTTTTATATTTATAAATATGAGAATTAACATAAGATCTGTCCCATGAAACCTTGGTTCTCTTAACTGTAATTTTTCTTTAGGGTCTGAAGTTCAGTGATTACCCACTCTCTTACCAGGATTTTGTGGTATTGTTTTCAGAAGTTGAACATTCATGGTCATTGTGAACAACTATATCTGATTCTCTCCCCCGCCCCCCCCGCTTTTCCAATCCTGACTCCCTATCCCTTAAATACTAACTTCAGATTCCAATTAGGTTTATGCCTTTTAAAATCTTTCTTTCTACTAGAAAATGCATAAGTATACAAACACATACAAAGTATAAACAAAATTAAAAAGGAGTAAAACCAGAATTTGGACTCATGTTGTTTGGACTGATGCTAGATGACAAATTTATAATCCCTAAGCCATAAAATTAAGTCTTAAACCATAGATTGGAAATAAAATTAAAAAACTATTAAAATACCAGCAAAACTATAATTTTAAGCCTATATTTAAATATAGAATTATTTGCTAATTACATGGGAATAAAGAAAATAATAAATGAGATAACATTTAGGATAATTAATAGACTAGTTCAATGATACTTTACATATGAAAATATTCAAAATGTGAGGTATGTATTTTGTCCTTTTTATACATATGGATACCTTAAGTATGCATATCCTCAGATCTTTCCAAATGTTATTAAAACCTTACAGGGTTTAGTTAATCAAGTGTAAGATACCTCACAAAATACAGCAAAGTTGTTAATACTTGGTCTTACCGCTTCTACTCTTCCCTTCCCACACTCTGTTCTCACACAGCATCCAGGGTCCTTTAAAACATGAGCCATAATATTGCCTCTTCCACACTAAGACCCTGCAATGGTTCCCCACTCACTCTGACTAAAATGCAACACTCACAATTGTCTTCATAAACTAGTCCCCACCCACTGTTGTCATATCTGATCATTTGAACTACCTGCTCCCTCAGCCTAGATAGAATGTGCTTTCCCTCGATTTCTCTGTGGCTCATTCCTCAGCATCTTCAGGTCTGTGCTCAAAAATCCTATCTTTGATTAATTGTAGGGGAGAAAACTTTTTCTTCTACCCTCTTAGGTCCTGGATCTGGTGTGCTGCGAATTAAACAAAGAAGCTAGATTAACAGGAGAAAATGTATATAGATATTTTTAATCTTAATATTCTTATGTACATGAGGACTTCACAGAAAATAGATGAAAACCCAAAGAAGTGGCCAGACTTGGGTCTTACATACCCACTCCTAACAAAGAATAATAAATTGTGGGAAAGCAACTAGACGAAGGAAAAGGAGTTTTAGGCTCTTGAGACAGTAGATTGTGGGATGGTAAATATATGGAGAAAAGTAATGGTAGATAAGGGTTATTTAGTGAGGTTTGTTTAAGCAGATTCACCTTGGTGCTGCCTCAATCTCTTGTCAAAAAGTTGTTCTCCCCTTGTATAAGAGTGGGAACACCTTCACAAGAAAAATGTATGTCAACTTCACAAAGAGAAATTTATCCTCTGCCTTTAGGAAGAAAGGGAGGGAAGAGAGTTCTCAATTGTTTTCAGCTCAAAATAATGCTTATGCCAAAGTGATGTCTTTTGGGGGAGCATGTTCTGATCCTCTTCAGAGGCCACCCAACCAACTTTTTTGTTGTTGTTAATCTTCACCCAGGATATTTTTCCATTGATTGTTAGAGTGGAAGGGGAGAGGCAGAGAGAGAGAAACTTTGATATGAGAGAGACACATCTATGAGTTGCTTATCGCACACGCCCCAACCTGGGCTGGGGACTGAGCCTGCAACCAAGATATGTGTCCTTGAATATTACAATATTCCAAGTCTCCGCCTATATTTCTCCACACACAACTATCACTGCTTAATGTTCCTGGTCTCTTTGCCTTCCTTTTTTAAAAATAGCACCTTTTGCCTTTTATTGTTCATTTTTTATCTTTCCTGTTATAATATAGGCTCTAAATGATGCAAATTCTCTTGTACTATAGCATCCTAAGTACTAGAATAGTGTTGGACATATAATAGGCAGCCAATAATTATTTGTTAAGTAAATGATGTAAATGTTTAAACACTCATGCTCTACAACCAAAACATTTATACATGGGTCTATATAACAGGAGAGATAGGTTGTGGTTCAAAGTGTAGTTTTGTTCCAGCTTGTTGATTTTTTGAATTTAAAATATGTGACATTGTTTATGCAGATTCTGAAATCTACAACATCTTTGAGGTTTCAATAGATCTTATTTCATCCATAATGAAATTAACTTGTTGGAAAAGGATAGTGGTTATGTCTGTAAAGTAGAGTATTAAAATAAGAAAACTTAATATGTTAGTTTACATTGGAAAAATTGGTGCTTTGGAAAATAATAGCAAATTTTACAGCTTATTGCTTCTGAAATTTGAAAAGGCAAATTTTCTTGTTATTATAACAGTTTGGATAACTGAGCATATGTCTCAACACTATTGCAATTACTATGCCTAACAACGTTGGAAATACTCAAAAAGGACAATGTGATTTAGAATTATGGATGGCAGTTTATGATGTACTCCTTTGTATTTGTAAAGCTGAAAGTTCTGCCCCAGTCATAAAAAGTGTGTACCACAATTATCAGGCCTTTCCACATGGGGAAATCCCCATGACACCTTTCTTAGTCAGGAGCCTCAGAACAGCCTTTCTTCTAAAGAGAGATGTAGTCTCTTTGTCTCATAGCTCGAGTGGTATTTTTTGCCCAAGCAAATCTGTCTACCTAGTTTCACTTCCTCCATATTTTCAAAATATTTTAATTTCCATTCTTCTTTTTCTACCAAAACCATGGGTCTATGAAATCTCTGATCTCTGCCTAGCTCATATGTATATGAAAACTAGAGGCCCAGTGCACCAAATTTGTGCACAGGTAGGGTCTGTAGGCCTGGCCAGTGATCAGGGCCAATCTGTGGGGCAATTGGCAGGGTGATCAGGGGGGTCCCCGTTGGCACCCACCTTGGCCAGCCTGGGGCCTGTGGGCTGGGGGCAACTCCTGTGTTAAGTATCTGCCCCCTGCTGGTCAGTGCGCATCATAGTGGCCGGTTGTTCCACCAGTTGGGTCATGCCACCAGTTGGGTCGTTCCACCATTTGGTTGATTTGCATATTAGGCTTTATTATATAGGATGTCAAACTAGAATATTTGTTTCACATTTAATTTGTAAACCCTTACTTTATAATGGAAATTTACTGCTAAGCAAAATTTCCAGATAAATATTAAAATAGTATTATGTTTATTATTATATTCATATTCAAAGGAATTAAGGAGGCAATGAAATGTGTGTGTGTGTGTGTGTGTGTGTGTGTGAATCCTAAACCACATTACTTCTAACACTAATAACAGTGGCAATTTTCCACAAATAACAGTACATTTTTTGTCTTTTCTTATGTTTTCTATTAATTTTATCAGCTTATTTCAGTACTAACCAACCTGATGTGGATTAAGTCTTATAGAAAATAAAGTTAATCTAAAATGAGAAAGAGAATTAATTCTTTTTCACTACAAGATGAGCCCGATGTGGTTGAGTAAGCTGAAATGAAAAGAACAGACAATGAAGTGTTTCAGTAAAGAATTAATTCTTGATGTTCTTCTACATGTAATAATCACTCTCTTCACATCCCAGTAATATCAATATCACTATAGCTCTCACACATGTCCCCAGAGTAGGAGGAATTATTGGGAAAAGAGACAGTATATGTAAAGTATCAATTTGGGTTGCTTCTGAGATAAGAAAAAAGATGGAAAACATTTTAATTCTCTAAAATAGTGAAATGACTTCTTGTCTTATCATTCTTCCCTTTGATCTCAAACCTGAACTTCCTGAGGGTGCCTGCATTCTATCCAAATTCCAGTTGATCCTTAGTGATGGGTAATCAAGTGGATAGGTAGGCATGTGGCAATATGTTCAGTCTGTTTTAAATATCATAACTTTTCCCCCTATGTTTTATATCTTCCACTCTAATTCTAAAAATGAGGCCATGAAAATTCCAATTTTTCTCCAAATAGAAAATCTTTTTTTCTTTTTATTGATAGTTAGGAGAATACAAAGGATTACACATTGCTTGATAATGTATAAAAAGTACAATATCTTGAAAGTTGTACAATATTTAGAGTCAATGATATTCACTATTTTAGTAAATATGTCAATTAATATTGGCTTTTCAAATCTTCCCTTATTTATTTCTCTTATGACTTTCTTTGTGTTAAATTTTTGGCACTGTGTACACCATAAAATGTGTTAGTTAGTTTCAAAATAAATTTCCACAGTAAAAAATAAAAATCAACAGACTTATATTTTTCCTTGAACTTAAATATATTTAAAATTCACAAGTTTTCTTGTAGTAATGAGAACAAAAAAAAGAACATCAAGCTCTTTTCCACTTTTTTTTTATTAGAAAGGGAGGCTTTATTTAGCATAACAAAGAGGATCAAATACTTGATCTTGATAATGTATTTGCTATGTGAATTTTAGTAAGTTTATTAACTTTTTGTGCCTCAATTTCTAATATATAAGTTTTCTAACTCTTTCACATTTTCTTTCCCTTTTTATTGAATTTATTGGGGTGGCACTGGTTAACAAAGTTATACAGGTTTCAGGGGCATATGCCCACAGCACATAATCTATACACTGTACTGTGTGTTCACTACTCCAAGTTAAGTCTCCTCCCATCACTACTTAACCCCCTATACCCTCTTCCACCTTCCTCCACCCTTCCCCACAATCACTACACTGTTGTCCTTGTCAAAGAATTTCTCTCTCTCTCTTTTTTTTTGCTCAATCCCTCTACCCCCTCCACCCAACTCTGCCCCTGACAGCTGTCAGCCTGCTCTCTATCTGAGTCTACCTCTATTTTGCTTGTTAGTTAATTTTGTTAATTAGATTCTACATGACACATGGTATTAATCTTTCTCTTACTGGCTTATTCATTTAACACAATAATCTCCAGGTCATCCATGTAGTTGCAAAGGGGAAGATTTCCATCTTTTGTATGGCTGAGTAGTATTGTGTTGTATAAATGTTCCACAGTGTTTTTATAGATTCATCCACTGATCGACACTTGGGTGGCTGATTCCTAATCTTGGCTATCAATATATATAAAAACCTAATATGCAAATAGATCAAATGGCAGAACAACCAAACAATTGAACAACTGGTTGCTATTATGTGCGCTGACCACCGGGGGTGTGTGTGGAACATGGTGGGCGTCTGCTGTGGTGGGATGATGATGGAGCAGGTGAGGGGGGCACCAGACCAAGGCGGGGTGCCGGTCACTGTCATCAGCGTGAGCCTCCGGTGGTTACTGAAAATTCTTTGCTCCAGTGCACCATGGTCCCTCCTAGCACTTGCACCTACTGTCAGCACTGGCCCTGCTCGCACCCACTGCCAGTGCCAGAGCCACCACTCGCACCCACTGCCAGTGCCCAATGCCAGGCCCGATTGCTCAGAGCCATCAGTGGGTGCGAGTGGCTGCTGCCGGTCCCAATTACCCCTGAGGGCTTCTCCACCTCCCTCTGCTTCTGAGGGCTGATCAAGGCAGCAGCTGCCGCTTGCACCTGCTGATGGCGCCAGCCCCAATTGCTCCATGCCATCAGCAGGTGTGACCAGGGCTGGTTCCATCAGTACGTGGGAGCGGTGGCGGTGGGAACGGGGCTGCCGGCAGAGATGGTACCATGGGCCAAGGCAGGAGGGGCCCAGTGGGGCACAGAGGATGGGCCGAGACCCACCTCTGTGCCCACTGCAGTCTCGCAGTCCACAGTTCCTATCAAGGTGCATGAATTTTTGCACAGGGTCCCTAGTCATAAATAATGCTGCAATAAACATAAGGGTACATATATTCTTTTGAATTAGCTCTTCAGGTTTCTTTGGATATATTCCCAAAAATGGAATTGCTGGACCATGAGGCAGTTCCATTTTTAAATTTGAGGAAACTCCGTACTGGTTCCCACAATATATCACCAATCTGCACTCCCATCATGAGGACTCCCTTTTCTCCATATCCTTGAAAGCACTCATTGCTTGTTGATGATTGCCATTCTAATAAATGTGAGGGGATATCTTATTGTTGTTTTAAATTGTGTTTCTCCGATGTTTAGTGATGGTGAGCATCTTTTCATATGTCTACTGACCATGTGTATGTCCTGTTGGAGAACTGTCTGTACAGATCCTTTGCCTGTATTTAACTGGATTATTTGATTTTTGGTGTTGAGTTTTATAACATTTTTATAAACTTGGATATTAAGCCTTAATCAGGTGTATCATTGGCAAATATGTTCTCTCATTCAGTGAGTTGTCTTTTCATTTTGTTGATAATTTCCTTTGCTGTGAAAACACTTTTAGAAAGAATAGTAAAAAGCTCCAGAAAAAAGAGCTACATGAAATGGAGGCATGCAATTGAGCAGATATAGAGTTCAAAGTTATGGTTATAAGGATGCTCAACAAAATAAAAAAGGTTATAGAAACCCTAAAAAAAAAAACACTCAGAAATGAGGATTCAATATCTGGAATGAATACACCGGAAGAAATAAATAGTAGGTTGATGAAACACAGGATTGAATCAGCAATTTGAAGGAGCAGAAAAAAGAAAAAAGAAGAAAAAATAATAGTTTAAGGAACCTTTGAGACAACATTAAGTATAACAACATCCACATCATAGAAGTATTAGAAGGATAAGAGAGAGCAAGGGATCAAGAACCTATTTGAAGATATAATGACCAAAAACTTCTCTAACCTGGTGAAGGATAAGACACACAAGTCCAGAAAGCTCAGAGAGTCCAAAACAAGATAAACCCAAAGAGGCCCACACCAAAACAAGTCATAATTAAAATGGCAAAGGTTAAAGATGAAGAATCTTAAAATCTTTAATAGAAAGACAGTTAGTTACCTCCAAGGGAGCTCCCGTAAGACTGTCAGCTGATTTCTCAATGGTAACTTTTCAGGTCAGAAGGGATTAGCATGAAATATTCAAAGTGATGAAAAGCAAGGACCTACAAGCTAGCAAGGCTATCATTTAAAATTGAAGATGATAGCTACCATCAACAAATGAACTAATGACAAGTACTGGCGAGGATGTGGAGAAAAAGGAACCCTAGTACATTGCCAATGGGAATGCAGACTGGTGCAGCCACTATGGAAAACAGTATGGAGTTTTTTAAAAAATAAAAAAATGGAACTGCCATTTGACCCAGCAATTCCATTCCTGGGATATTCTAAGAACCCGAAAACACCAAACAGAAAGAATATACACATCCTTATATTCATAGCAACACTATTTACAATAGCTAAGATTTGGAAACAGCCCAAGTGCTCATCAGTAAGTGAGTAGATAAAAAGATGAGGTACATTTACATAACAGAATACTATGCAACTGTAAAAAAGAAAAATCTCTTACCCTTTGAGGCAGCATGGAGAGACCTGTAGAGTATTATGGTAAGCAAAATTAGCCAGTTAGAAAAAGGCAGGTATCACATGATCTCACTTATATGTGGAATCAAATGAACAAAATAAACTGATGAACGAAAATAGATCTAGAGATATAGAAACATGGAATAGACTGGTGAATATCAGGGGGAAAGGGAAGGAGGGGACAGGAAGACTAACCAAAGAACTTTTCTAAAATCAAACTCTCAGGCCTGGACCATGGGAGACGAAACTTATCATCAGTCTGGGACATGCACGCCATGTGTGTGTAAACCTGGATACACTGGTTTGGGGAAGGAGAGTTCTCAAAAGGATCAAAGCACAAAGGATGCCAGGCAAAATAAAGCATCTGATGAAATTTCAGAGGCAAAATCATTGTGTAAAATCCTAATTTTATAAATTTAATAGATTTATTAATATTTGTATTTGATTTAATAAATTTAATAAATGAGAAAAATGAGGTAACTGGAGAATTCATCAATTTTCCAGTCACTTAGTAAATAGCGACCCCAGCAACAAAAGTATACTTCTTATGGCTCATTCTAAAACCTTACAACCACTTCTGCAAATAGTATAATGGAGTATTTTAAAAGGAAAGGAAGTTAATTGCATTAATTATCTATTTAGTTTATAGGACTTACATGTCTTTATGTGCTGCATCTCTCTACCTTCTGTATTCACCTTAACTCAAGTGTATATAGGTCTATATATATATTATATGTATACATTTATATTTATATATGTATAATATTGTAAATATATATGTATGTAAATATATATTATGTGTGTATGTACATATGTGTAGACAGAGAAATAGATAATCTATGTGTTGATTCATTATTTTAATGCCATCATAGATAAAGCAATTTCTAAAATTTACACCTCAAGCTTAAAATTAATTGCCCTTTCCAGAAAATACATGATTTTCCATGTCTACATTATTTTTCACAGTATACACACACCTATAGAAACATCTCTCATCATGGAAGAATTAGTTCAAACCAGTTCTTGATCACCCATTCCCATCCCCTCCTCTCTTGCCTTATATGCAAAGACAGATGTGTATTACCTACATGGACCCACTACAGGCCTTGAAGATCCATGCACAGAATTTCCAATTCCCCATGTGACTGCTGCTCCCTTCACCTTTAATCCTTGTGGATTGACAGAGGCTCATAATACAACACGCAGTTGGCTTTTGGTCCTTCTGCCTCCACGAGCCCATGTCACTGAAATCAATTTGAGTGCATAAGGAGGCAAGCTCTTTACACTAAACTCTGAGAAATAAGCCAAAAGTATCTATATCTATACTAATAAAAGGGTAATATGTTAATTAGACCGGACATCTTCTGGACGTCCTTCCGGACAAAAGCTGCAGTGGCTGCGAGGGCCTCAGGCAGGCAGCCATGGCAGCAGCTGTGAGGGCCTAAGGCAGGCAGCCATGGCAGTTTTGAGGGCCAAGGGCAGACCGCTGCTGTGAGGCAAGCCACAAGGAAGGCCAGTGCTGCAGAGTCTGTGAGGGCCAAGGGCAGGTCGCCAACGAGGCTGGCAATGGCAGCAGCAGAGGGGTGATGGGGGTGTCGCCTTCCCCTGATCAGCCCAGTCACCTCCCACAGAGGGATGCCAGAGGCAGCAGCAGTGGCAGGGTAATGGGCCAGAGGCAGCAGCAGTGGTGGGGTGATGGGGGCAGTGCCTTCCCCTGATTGGCCTGGTCACCTCCTGCAGAGGGAGGCCAGAATCTGAGGGGAGTGGGCTTAAGCCATCAGTAGGACATCCCCTGAGGGCTCCTGGACTGTGAGGGGGGGGCAGGGCAGGCTGAGGGAACCCCCTCAGGTCTCCGTTGCCTGCAGCCGTCTGGAGGAAGGAAGCCTGGGTCCTGGATGCGGGGACCAAGGCAGAGGCCGTTAGGGGTGATCAGGCAGGCAGGGGAGCAGTTAGGGGCAATCAGGCAGGCAGGCAGGTGAGCGGTTAGGAGCCAGCGGTCCCAGATTGCGAGAGGGATGGCCAACTGTCTGGAAGGTGGTTGGTCTAATTAGCATATTATGCTTTTATTTTTATAGACATGGCAAAAGGCATAAATATGCTATACACCCAAAGCTGCTTGTTCTCTTGGAGAATGCAGCTACAGACAGAAAAACCGTGATGCCTTCCACAGGACATCTGCTAACCTACCAGCTGATGGAGCACAGCATTCTTGCCTCAGGGGCCAGGTAAAAAAGGATTCCTTGCAAATTAGAGAGCTAAATGTACAGAAGTGGCCACTCATTGCCACAGCGATTTACCTATGTCCTCATGAAGAGCACGTGAGGTTTTTCACATCTCCCTTCATTTCCCATTGAATATGTACTTTGGACATTTTGAGGAAGGTATTCAATTTCAAAATTTTCTAAATATGTTTTGTGACAAATATCATGCTGTTTGAAAGCATGCCACTTTGAGTGACAGATGTGTGTAGACTAGTTACTGGCAGACCCAGATTTTTTTTTCTGTAACAGTTTTATTTCAGCAGAAAATATTATACTGTTTCCGAATAACCAGCAAATTTATAGATGGAAACTAACTATATGTTATACAAACTGACTATATCAAATTTTGGCCCTGCACATTTATGAAAAAATAATATGACTGATAGATATTTTTCTCTCTCTCCTTTAGGGTAAAAACCTAACATACAGAGATATATTTCTCCCTAGGCTTCCCCTCTTTGCATAAGCTCCAAGTAAACTTTTAAAATTATTATGTCAGCATACGTCAGTTGATTGTCAGGGAAACACAAAACTAAAATGGTGTTGGTAAACTGACACTGAATTGGGAATCAGAGGTCAAATTCCTGGGGGACTTTATTGTCAAAGTAGGTTACCTGTCATTCCATTTATATATATTTGTATTTTTCTACCTCCACCAATCAATCCACAGACATTTTATATCTGTTCTGTAAACGACACTGTGTTCATCCACACAGGAAAGCAGAGAAGTGTAGGAAAAGTCCCGTTCTCATGGAATTTATAAAGGAGATGGAGAGAGACAGGTACAGCCCCAGGACTGTGTCAAGGTTTGGAAATGTTTTCACCAGGTAATCCTGCTGCCAAATACACATATGGGTTACTTACAGTATAGTCACGAGTTGGTGTAAAGCTACATGCAATTTGTCAATAACAAATAAATGACAGAGATAATTAGTGTTATATTATCTCAGAGTTGTAATATTCAAATTAATTAATGTAAGATGTCAGACATGATCTAAGCTTCATGGGACGTGTGGGACTGTTTTAAGAGTAAACGCTGATGTCATTCTGCCCTCTCCATCAACATTACTCACCATTGGCATTTACATTTCCAGAGCACTCTGTTAGGTATTATTCTAGAATGGTTTGTTTCAGGAAGGTGAACTAAATTAATAATGGTTGTTTTTCAGTTTTAAGCACCTGACCAGTTTTTTTTTAACTTTTTTTATTGTTGATAGCATTACAGATGTCCACATTTCCTCCCACTTTGCACCCCTCCACCCAACCTCCACCCCACCCCAGGCCTTCACCACATTATTGCCTGTGTCCATATGCTTATATGTTCTTTGGTTAATCTCTTCCTGTTCCCTTCTCTCTTCTCCCCTCTGAGATCTGTCGTTCTGTTCCATGCATCCATGCTTCTAGATTTGTTCATCAGATTTTTTTGCTCACTAGATTCCACAAATAAGTGAGATCATATGATATTTGTCTTTCTCTAACTGGCTCATTTCACTCAGCATAATAACCTCCAGGTCCATCCATGCTGTTGCAAAGGGTAAGAGCTCCTTCTTTTTACAACTGCATACACTTCCATTTGTAAATGTACCACATCTTTTTTATGCACTCATCTACTGATGGGCACTTGGGCTGTTTCTAGTTCTTAGTTATTGTAAATTACGCTGCTATGAAATAGGGGTGCATATATTCTTTCTGATTGGTGTTTTGGGATTCCTAAGATATAGTCCCAGAAGTGGGATCACTGGGTCAAATGGCAGTTCTATGTTTAGTTTTCTGAGGAACTGATCAGTTTTAATATGATGACTCTATACTCTTCTGAATTACCCTATAAACTTGTTTATTCACTTAAGGAAAGAAGGCTGAGCAAAGACAGTCACAGAATCCTAATTCCTAAAGCTTTGCAAGGATAAGTGTGACATAAAAATGCATATTTCTCCTCTGCCTCCTGTTCCTGACACAGAGGTCCTAAACCCGTATAATTTCCTGTCTTTGTAATACAGAACTGTCCACCAACATTTAGCAGAACCCATAAGAGGGATTATACTAGTAAGAGTATCTTACCCAGAGCTCCTAAATTCCTAGGGGATAGGAGCATCTTTTGCTCTAATGAGGTGACACTTGGTGGCTTCTTGGATAAGGGCTAACTAATCACTAGCCATGATTAGCAGCTTGGAACTTTCAGTCCACTCCCATCCTCTGGAGAAGGGGGAGGGGCTGTACATTGAGTTAATAGTCCATCATGCCTACACGACAAAGCCTCCATTAAAATCCCTAAACTGTGGTGTTTGGAGGGCTTCAAATTTGTAAATACATCCTCATGTGGGAGCATGGTGCACCCCAACTCCATGGAGACAGAAGCTCCTACACTCAGAACCTTTCCAGACCTCACCCTTTGTACCTCTTCACCTGGCGGTTTCTCAAGACCCTTTATCATATCCTTTGCAATAATCCAGTATATGTAAGTAAATTGCTTCCATGTGTTTCATGAGCACTTATAACAAGTTACCAATACTGAGGAGAGGGTTGTGGGAACTCCCTTATCTGTAGTCAACTCAAACAGAAGTGTGGGTAACCTGACATCTATAATGGGGGCAGTTTTGTGGTGTCTGCACCAACTCTGGTTTGATGGTGTCAGAACTGAGTTAAATTAAAGGACACCCAGTTGGTGTCAGCAGAGAAGTGGAGAATTGCTTGATGTGGAAAACCCACACATTTGCTGTCACAAGCATTGCGAGTAGGGAAACAGTTTCCCTTTAGCAGGAAAGTAAAATTTGCAACACAGAACTGTCCACCAACGTTTATCAGAATCCCTAAGAGGAGCACCTGTAGGTGCTTGCAGGGTGCTATGACTTGACCCCTCTCTGCATCCTTCTCCCAGCTCTCTCTTCTCACTCCCCTTACTCCGCCCTGGACTCTACTCTTTTTCCAACCCTTCAAAATTAGTCCAGCCTCGGGGCCTTTGCACTTCTAGTTACCTCTGCCCGAAACCCTCCTCTCCAGGACATTTTCAGTGCCCACTCCTTCACGTCCTTCAAGTTTGGACAAAACATCACTGCCATGGAGAACATTTGCTTTACTTCTCTCTTAAATACAGCAAATGGCTCCTCTGCCTTTTTCTTTCAGCTGCTGTCAACTGTTTCCACTCTATTTTTCTTCATTGCATTATTGAAACCTGAAGTATATTTTTATCTAATGTGTGTATGTTTATTTCTCATTCACCATCTCCAAACCCCCCCACCCCCCACTGCTACCCCCAATCCATGCAAGAAACCTTTGCAGTCAGGGATTCTGCATTCCCACTGCCCTTTCTGCAGCACCTCACACAGCACATACTGGGCTCTCAAAAGTATTTACTGAATAAATAAAGCACAGGCAAGCAGGAATCACAAACCACATCCATTGTGGGCTGTGGGGTTTTCTAAAGCATTTACACACTCAAGATCAGAAAGCGATTGCCATTCGCCTTTCTGAGGGTGAGATACTTAGTTGAAATCTGTGATAAGGACAGCAAATCTAACCCTGGGTTATTTTGTGTGTATGATGCTCTCAGTGATGCTACATGGAATTCAACCATGTATCTGAAGGAACATTAAGTCATACTCTATAACACAGTAGGTGTTGCTGTTAAATCCATGGAGATGATGTCTAAATTGAATTGATCAATGTGCTATTTATATAAAAATTGTTTTAAAATCTCCCTCTGCTCTTCAGGACTGCTCTGGTTTCCCTCACAACTTCTAAGTCTCTCTGCCTGTTTTCTCATTTTTGGTCCTTCACTCCAGCTGTCTTGACCATCAGACATTATTCTTCCAAAGAAAAATCACTTGAGAGGGATTTCTGTGAAATGCTTCTGAGCACACTATAAATAGTCACAAGTAGTTTTGACTTCCAACTCCTGCCCATTTTTTAAACCATTTTTTAAAATGGAATTGTAACAAAAAAAAAAATCTAGCCTATCTAGAGATGTTACTGCTTACATGAAAAAAAAAAATGCCTTTATGGAATGCCAGGAAATCCTAAAATTAAAATTATATTACTATATTCATGTATTCATTCATTCACTCCACAAATACTTATTGTGTCTCTGACATGAGTCATGCAACATGGTAAGTGTGATGTTGAAAGATGGATAAGATACAATCCCTTCTATAAAGCAAACCATTGTCTGAATGTGGGTGGTACTCTGTCTGTCCTAATTTTCCTCTTTATTGTAACATGCAAGCAGAAACCCCACAAAGTCATCATTAACTTTTCCTTGTTTCCTTTTCTTAAGAACTGCACTCCCCAGCCAAGTAATTACTTCTCTCTTGTTGCCTCATTGTAATTTTAGATTTTTTCCCCTGCTCATTATTGACCCACACTTCTTTCAGTCTTACAGAGCCCTTCTTTCAGCCCTCTGCTAAGGTTCAGAGCAATCTGATGACTCATTCAGTTATTATTGGTTAAAGTTGATGTATTACACATCCATGGATATGATCATTACTATGGATTTCCCTCAGTACTGTGCTGAGTCCCAAGGAGTGGACTTTAGTTATGGAAACTTGGGGGCTTCTAGAAGACTGTTACATATAGTAAGTTTCACATGAGAGGGGCCCCATCCTGAATATAATTTATTCCTCAGTCCCATAGGGGCAGTTTCTCTTATGAACCAAATAATTATTTTCTCATTGAAAACCTGAGATAAATAATAGGTGTCACCTAATGATACTATCAACAGCCCCCCTCATCTTATCCACACGGATATTTTCACCTCTCTTAAGAGTATCAAATAAAGTTTAACCTCAGTTTCCAGAAGGCAAAATGATTGTTGAAACTGCTCTCAAGGCCAATAATAATAATTAACAAAAATATAAGACTACATATGCAGTTTCTCTGCTAAGGCAAAATCCGCAAGGGATAAAGAAAAGATTAAAGTTTCAAAAAGGCTTCTTATAGTCATCTTTTCTCATTTCCAAAAAGGGAGCTGAAAAGGAAACCTACTCTATAGTGGACTGTACAGTTTGACTTTTACCATAAGTAGAATAATCAGGTAAGGTTCTAGGATGTGGTGGAACATTAGGAAGCCCCATTATGCTTCATGCTTACCACTTCCTCTAGCTGAGACTGAAAATTCATTCCTCTCCCTCAATTATGAATCAGAAAGGCATGGCGCATTAATGTAAGTAGCCCTTAATACTTCATTGTGAGTTAAAGAGCCGATTAACATGTTAACCAAAGGAAAACTAAGTATAAGATCACAGTTATTGGAGAAAAGAATGCTTCCTAGCAGTAAAGAATCTAGAAGATAATGATAAAGAACATTCACGAAAAATAAACACTCAGAAAAGTTGCTTCAGACTCATCTAGCTCATTTGAAAAAATAACCTATTGAATATATCAAATAGGGAGTGGTACAATTTTAATGCCTTACTCAAACAGAAGCTAAGATGGCCCACATTTAGATGCTTGTACTGCATTTTCACAGTGACAAAAAAAAACACATTCCCTTCTGTTGTCAAGGTATTCGTGCTTAAGTTCAGAATGGACTGATGCCCATCAGTCCATTGAAGTACATTAGCCAAGTGATTATTACTACCTTGACCCAGACGATATGCATTTTAGCATACATTATTCAGCTCAAATGAGTTTTCATCCTCACACATTCTGACTGTGATCTGATTAAACTTTAACGATACATTAGAGTAAATGCTTTAGATTTATTCCTACAACTATCAAAGCAAGCCTTGGTTGAATGAATCTGTACATTATCTTTTGGGGACTTACAAATTTTTCTATTATTCATATTATTATTTCTGTGTGTTTGTGGTTATCAGAAAAAAGCAGTTTCCACTGGAATTTGTTATTTGTGTGTGTGTGTGTGTGTGTGTGTGTGTGTGTGTGTGTGTGTTGTAGGTTTCAAAAATATTTTACTTACTTACCCCAGGTTTTTTACTTATTTACATAGGGCACATATAGATACCAGTAAATATTTGGCTGTTGAAGTCTAATTTTTTATGAACTGTTCGAATACAGCTTGACTGCTTTCTCTAAAGCTCACTCACCATGTTTCAATGAATATAAAACAAACACAAATGCCTTATATTCAGAAATTTTCTTTCATGAATCAGTCCAAAGCTACTTTACCACTCCTTGGTTGTTCTTACATCCTTCTTACAATAAAAACTTTAATAGCTTTCTGAAATCTTTATTATAATCATGACTAGATGACTAAAATAATGAGATTAGCTCCTAAATACTGCTGACATTGAAGGAGTCTAATTCGCAGCACCTATTTCTTATGACTTACCCTGTGCTGGACATGGGCCAACACAGTCTGGCACAAAGGAAAATTGCAGTTCATCTGGCAATTATTTGTTGGTGTTCTTGTTGGGGTAGTTTCTGTGGGTGCATATGACCACAGGTTTTCAATAATGTGTATGTGAAAACTGTGCATGCAGTAGATAGAGATATAGAAGAGGAAAATATATTGCATTTTAGATTTTATTTTCCTTCTCTCACACCTAAACAAGGTTTAGGGAATATTATTTCACCAGGTTAAATTACAGCAGCTGGAAATTTTCTCATCTTATGGATATCCTTGAAATCATCTTATTAGATGTAAAAAAATGATAGATGGGATCAATTAAACATCAGTTTAACTTCCCATAGTGAACTCATCATTTAAACAAATAGGTAAGACACATTTTTGGCCTAGATTAGTCATATATTTACCATGGTTTTCCATTTCTCTTTATACTTTTTCTGGACGTAAAATGTAAAAATAACACTTATCATATACATCTCTGACAAACTTCATAATACTCTGTTCCTCGTCAATGCTATTCACTATTTCCTATCTTACCATATTGTTATTTTTGCATGCATATTTTTATAGTGTTTCTTAAGAGAAGGTCAATGTTGGATTCAGTTGGGATCTTTCTATCACAAAGTGCAGAGCATATAGGTAACAAATACTAAATATAGAAATAGGTTGCTTAAAAACTTTTTCTTTAATGAAAACTATGTGTTAGGTTCTGAGTGAATTAACAAATATATGTAATACTATATGTAACATTTTAAATAAGAAATAATGAAAATAAACAAATATAAAATTCAAATTGGAAGCTTAGTTATGATATTCTTTACTTGTCCTGTTATTGAGTTCATAAATAAAGAATCCATCAGGAGATGTAAATCATGGTAGGTCCTGAGACTCCAACTCAGAAACTCTTCCTCTGAGAATATTTCCCCCTGGAAATCCCAGCATCTGCACCACCCCCAGAATGAATAACTTAATTAAGGGCAAAATACAAGTTACCAGAGACAGACTTAATTATCTCTCTGTTAAGTATTACATGTGGTCAGTACATACATCCTGATATTTTTGTGAAACTAATTCAAGTGACCTGTGAGCCTTTCAATAAAATCAAGGGAAAGAGAATTAGATTTCTAAAGGAAATTAATATAAAACAAAACTGTTTAGAAACAGTTAACTATATATATATATATATATATTTGCCTAGCTCTTTAAAAATAAACTTGAAAAGAAACTCTTACATTTTTCAGTTCAGATATTTTACATGTTTTAGTTCAGATATTTTAAGGGAGAAATATTCCATAAATTAGTTAAAAATTAACATAATATTTTGCTATGCCTTCATGTCATCAGAAAAATATATTCAGGAGATCCAATGTAGCTTAAGCTATTCCGCCCCCCCCCCCCCGACCCCCCCCCCCCCCCCTGCAAGGTAAAATACTTTGTTAAAGGTGAATGAAAAGCACTGTATCTGATTTTTATGTAAGCTCCTAGCATGCCCTCAAGACAAAATTAGCAATAGTTTGTGAAGTATGTAGCAGAGGTAGCGATGGGAGTGGTCCTGGGAATAAGAGGAACTAGGAAGGAGGAAGAGAGGAGGAGAATAATTTATACTTAATGAGGGCATATTCCTGATAGTCATTGTCTTAAGTGTGGGTGTATTAACTAACCCTTCCTACAATCGCGGGAGGTAGTATTTTTATTATCCTCAATTTACAGATGAGGGCACAAGGCTGAGAGTGAGTGATAAATAACCTTTCCCAGGTCATATGGTTGTCCAACCTAAATTTTTAAAAAATTCTTCAGCCTCTCTCCCTTCCCAGCTGGTTGTTTTATTTGAATAAATATGGCAAAATAACTTACAATGGAAAATAATTTACATTGAGGTAAATGATTATCAACAATGCAGTCTTCCCTGGGTGACTTTTACCTGAAGGAGTAAAATTCTAATGATCACATTTGTGTCAAAGCTTTGAGGAGGTAATATCTTGGGAGGGACTTTACAAAAATCTATAATTTCTCACTCTAGAAGCAGCTGATGAGTTTTTCTTATGGTCTTTTTAAAAAATATATATATTTTTATTTATTTCAAAGAGGAAGGGAGAGAGAGAGATGGTAATATCAATGATGAGAGAGAATCATTGATCAGCTGCCTCCTGAACACCCCCTACTGGGGATTGGGCTTGCAACCTGGGCATATGCCCTGACCAGGAATCAAACCGTGACCTCCTGGTTGATGTTCAACTACTGAGCCATGTCAGCTAGGCTGACCAGTTTTAACTAGTCATTGGCTGTTAGGCTTTGTAGGCAGAAAATACTAAGAAAATAAGACCAAAAAAATCTCTTTTCTGGTTTAATTTTCAGGTCATAAATATTGCTATAAATTGAGTGTTTATGTGTCCCCCAAATTCATGTTGATGCCCTAATTCCCAATGTGATGGTATTTGGAGATGGGGCCTTTTGGAGATAAGTTGGATGAGGATGAAAATGGAGGCCCCATGGTGGGATTGGTGCCCTTATAAGGGGATGAAGGGTCCAAAGTTCTCCCCCCACCATGTGAGGACACAGCAAACCAGAAAGAGGCCTCTCACCAAGAACAGAATCACGTGGCACATTGAACATGAACTTCCTGGCCTCTAGAACTGTGATAAATGTTTGTTGTTTAAGCTTCCACTCTATGATTCTGTTATAGCAGTTAGAACTAAGATAAAGATCTTGAGCATTATACTAATAAAAGGGTAACATGCAAATTGGTTGGGATGCCCTCACGCAATGACTGAACAGCAGGCTGCATGGGGCGACCAGGCCGGCAAAGGGGGCAGTGAGGGGTGACCAGGCCGGTGAGGGGGGCAATGAGGGGTGACCAGGCTGGCATGGGGGGGGGGAGCAGTTGGGGATGACCAAGCTGGCAGGCCGGGGCAGTGAGGGGTGACCAGGCTGGCAGGGAGGGGCAGTTGGGGGCTACCAGGCAGGCAGGGGGGAGTTGGGGTG
This sequence comes from Myotis yumanensis, assembly GCF_028538775.1. Classification (NCBI taxonomy): domain Eukaryota; kingdom Metazoa; phylum Chordata; class Mammalia; order Chiroptera; family Vespertilionidae; genus Myotis; species Myotis yumanensis. The sequence continues at coordinate 162,791,224 of NW_027223752.1, read as the reverse complement.
ACCAGGTTGGCAGGGGACAGAGAAGGGCAACCTGGCTGTCAGGGGGAGCAGTTAGGGGTGACCAAGCCAGCGGTGGGGGGGGGGGGGGGGCAGTGAGGGGAAACTAGGATGGCAGGAGGGGGCAGTTAGGGGTGATCAGGCTGGGAGCAGGGGGCAGTTATGGGTGATCAGGCTAGCAGGCAGAGGTGGTTAGGAGTGATCAGGCTAGCAGGGGGGCTCAGTTAGGGGCAATCAGGCAGGCAGGCAGAGGCTGTTAGGGGTGATCAGGCAAGTGAATGGTTAGGAGCCAGCGGTCCCGGATTGTGAGAGGGATGTCCAACTGCCGGGATCAGGCCTAAACTGGCAGTTGGACATCCCCCAAGGGGTCCCAGATTGCAGAGGGTGCAGGCTGGGCTGAGGGGACCCCCACATGCATGAATTTCATGCACCAGGTCTCTAGTATTATATAAAAAAATGTTACAGATACTTTAAGTTTTTAGTAGCTATTTTGAAATACTATTTATTTGAATTAATTTTATTATATATTATTTATTACTGTTATATAATATAAATTTTACTGATGTATAGTAATATTTGTATATTGACCTTTAGCATAAAACTTGTTGAAAATTCCTTTTTGTTTTAACTGCTTATCTAATCTCTTAAACCAGGGGTAGGCAAACTTTTTGACTCGAGGGCCACAATTGGTTCTTAAACTGGGCCGGAGGGCCGGAACAAAAGCATGGATGGAGTGTTTGTGTGAACTAATATAAATTCAAAGTAAACATCATTACATAAAAGGGTACGGTCTTTTTTTTTTTTTTTTAGTTTTATTCATTTCAAACGGGCTGGATCCGGCCCTCGGGCCGTAGTTTGCCCACGGCTGTCTTAAACATTCTGTGAGGATGATCCTGTGAGTCAACAATAATAATTTTATTTCCTCCTGTATTAGTGATTTTATTAATGACTCTGTTTGTCTCCTGCTAGAGCAGGCCGTTCATTTAATTTGTCCCATGATGTATTCATTTCCTGAAGTATCTATAACAAAGTCCCAAATAGTAGGTAGATTAAAACAAAAATTTATCCTCTCACAGTTCAGGAGGCTAGAAATCTGAAATCAAGTTGTCAGCACAGCCATTCCTGCTCCAAGGGCTCTAAGGAAGAATTCTTCCTTGCCACCTTTAGCTCCTGGTGGTTGTTGGCAATCTTTGGTGTTCTTTAGCTTGTGGTAGCACAATTCCAATCTCTGACTCTGTCTTCAGGTGGCTATGTTCCTCTGTGTATCTGTGTCCAATTTTCCCTTTGTATAAGAACTCCATATATTGGATTAGTGAGTGCTGTAATTTGGTATGACCTCATCTTAACTTGATTACACCTGCAAAGACCTTTTTTTCAAATAAGGTTACATTCACAGGTTCAAGGTGGACATGAATTTTTTGAGGGGGTCATTATTCAACCCAGTAAAGTCCATCCCCTGATGCCCAAAATTCATGCCCTCCCATGTGCACAGCATTATTCACACTATCCTCAAAGTCTTAAACCATTCCAGCATTAACTCTAAATCTAAAACCTCATCAAATATTACCCACTCAAAAGAGTTCCAAATTTCATTATCTAAATGATCTAAATTAGGTATGGGTGAGACTCTTGGCATGATTCATCAGGGCCAAAATTTCTTTCCATCCACAGAGCGATGAAACTAGAAAAAAAAAAGTTATCTGTTTCCAAATTACAACAGTGGGACAGGCATGGGATAGATATTTATATTCCAAAAGGGATACAATGCAAGGAATAAAGGGGCTACTGATCTAGAGCAAGTTCTTAACCCATTGAGATAAGCTACATTAGGTTATAAAGCTGAGAACAATCCTCTGGGGCCTTCAGGATGACAGCTCTGCCTTGTCTGGCCTTCAGGTTCACAGCTCTGCCTTTGGAGTAATTTTTCCTTCCTTTCCCCTAGCTTTGCCCCTTTCAGTCCAAGCTAAAAGTGTTTCTGCTAGTATATAGTTCTCAAAAACCTTGTGAGTCTCCCATAGATGTCAAAGGGATGCACACCATTAACCACAAGCATTCTACACAGATCCATCCTGGATGACCCACCTCTATTCCTGACTTCTGCTGAGATGGTTGATTGGATCCATGAATCACACATCTAGTTTCTTTAGCAAATGGTTTTTCAGTCACACCCTTGGCCTTGTTTCCTAAGCATGACATCTGGAAAGAGTGAGAATTTTCCAAATCATCAGGAACTGGTTCCTTTTGAGTAATAATTCGTTGCTCAATTTATCTCTTTCTTTTAGCAAACAGCAAGGTCACATCTTCCAGTTCTGCTTGGAAATATCAGCTAAATATCCAAGTTCATTGATTACAAGCTCTATTTTCCACCCAGTGGTAGACACTATACAGCCACATTTTCTGCCACTCTATAACAAGGTAGCCTTTCTTCTAAGTTCCAATAACATGCTCCCCATTTTTATCAAAGATTCCTGTGCCTTTCTGTTGCTTCTATTTCCTCTTCCTTGTTTTTCTATGTTGTAATTTTCTAAAGTCTATATTTAGTTGCATTTGTTGTTCAATGTGGCCTGTGTTGTAGAATGTTCATAAAATGTGATCTTTTATTTTTATATTTGTTTACTGCTTTATTTCATTACTAGAGGCCTGGTGCATGAAATTCATGCGCTGGGGGTGAGGGTCCCTCCCCCTGGCCTGCACCCTCTCACAGTCTGGACAGCGTGCTCCTTACTGCTCACCTGCTCGCTGCTCCTCAATCTGCCACAGAGGCGGGAGAGGCTCCCACCATCACTGCTGCACTCGCCAGCCATGAGCCCTGCTTCTAATTAAGCAGTGCTCCCGCTGTGGGAGCGCATTGACCATCAGGGGGCAGGTCCTGTGTCGAGGGTCTGCCCCCTGGTGGTCAGTATGCATCATAGCGACTGGTCATTCTGCTGTTTGGTCTATTTGCATATTAGGCTTTTATTATATAGGACTAGAGGCCCGGTGCACAAAAATTTGTGCACTCGGGGGTCCCTCAGCCCAGCCTGTGCCCTCTCGCAGTCTGGGACCCCTCAGGGGATGTCCACCTGCTGGCTTAGGCGTGCTCCCCGGGGGATTGTGCCTAAGCTGGCAGTGATACATCCCTTGGGGGATGTCCACTTGCTAGCGGGCCGAAGCTGCAGTTGAACATCCACAGAGCTGCTGAGGAGGCAGGAGAGGCTCCCACCATCACCGCTGTGATGCCGTCAGCCTGGCTTGTGGCTGAGCAGAGGTCCCCCTGTGGGAGTGCACTGACTACCAGGGGGCAGCTCCTGCATTGAGCATCTGCCCTCTGGCGGTCAGTGTGTATCATAGTGACCAGTCATTCCCAGTCGTTCTGCTGTTAGGGTCAATTTGCACATTACCGCCCTAACGGGTTTGGCTCAGTGGATAGAGCATCGGCCTGCGGACTGAAGGGTCCCAGGTTCGATTCTTGTCAAGGGCATGTACTCTGGTTGCGTACACATCCCCAGTAGGGGGTGTGCAGGAGGCAGCTGATCGAAGTTTCGCTCTCATCGATGTTTCTAACTCTCTATCCCTCTCCCTTCCTCTCTGTAAAAAATCAATAAAATATATTTGGGAAAAAAAATCGCATGTGCATATTACCCTTTTATTATATAGGATAGAAGCCTGGTGCACGGGTGGGAGCCAGCTGGCTTGCCCTGAAGGGTGTCCCAGATCAGGGTGGGCAGGGGACCCCCAGCTCCCTACGCCCACGCCGCCCATGCAGCCTCAGCCCGCAGCTGCAGCCTCCCCCAATTGTGGGCTCCGCCCCTGCCCGGGCCTAAGGCCTCTGGCCGAGGCGTTAGGCCCGGGCAGGGGACCCCCCAAGCTGCAGCCGCCCCCGATCGTGGACTCCGCCCCTGCCTGGGCCTTACGCCTCTGGCCGAGGCGTTAGGCCTGGGCAGGGGACCCCCCAAGCTGCAGCCACCCCCCGATCGTGAGCTCCACCCCTTCCCGGGCCTAACGCCTTTGGCTGAGGCGTTGGGCCCCGGCAGCGGGGACCCCCAGCTGCAGCCGCCCCTGCCCAGCCTAACGCCTCTGGCCGAGTGTTAGGCCCAGGCAGGGGACCCCCCCAAGCTGCAGCTGCCCCGATCGTGGGCTCTGCCCCTGCCCGTGCCTAACGCCTCTGGCCTAGGCATTAGGCCCGGGCAGCGGGGACCCCCAGCTGCAGCCCCCCCCCCCCCCCCACCCAGCTTAACCGCTCCCTGATAGTGGGCTCCGGGCAGCGGAGACCCACAGCTGCAGCCACCCCAGGATTGCGGGCTCCGCCCCTGCCCAGCTCCCATCGCTGGCTCCACCCCTACTTCCCACTATCACTGGCCAGTGCTGCAAAGGCCAGGATTCTCCGATCATGGCTGGGGGGCAGGGCAAAGGCGGGGTGAGGGTCCCTCCCCCTGGCCTGCACCCTCTCACAGTCTGAACAGCGTGCTCCTTACTGCTCACCTGCTCGCTGGCTCTTAGCTCCCCCCTGGGTTTCCAATCACTGTCAGTGCCAGAGGGCTTCTTCTGTGCTTTCCCTTTTGCCTTCCTGCATTGTGCCTACATATGCAAATTAACCGCCATCTCTGCTGACAGTTAACCGCCATCTTGGCTGGTGATTAATTTGCATATCTCGCTAATTAGCCAATGCGAAGGGTAGCGGTCGTACGCCAATTACCATTTTTCTCTTTTATTAGTGTAGATATTTCTCATTGTTTGCTGATTGCACAAATGATATGCAATCTTTTAAAATTAAAATTTGAATTTTAGCAATTGTTTTGTAAATTTCCTAGGATACTTTGGTAAAGAATTATGTGATCTTCTTCACTGTGCTTCAGTCCTTTCTAAAGATCTGAATTTCTTCCTGGCATATTATTTCTCTTTATTTGAAGAATTTACTATAGTATTTCTCAACTGCAAGTCAACTAATAACAAGTTGTCTTTGTTTTCTTTTATCTGAGATTTTCTTTCTTTTACCTTTTACCTCCATTTTTGAAGGATATGTTTGTTGGATGTATAATAGTGGTTTGGCAGTTTTTTCTTCAGCACTTTATATTGTTCCCCTGTCTTCTGATCTCCAAATTTTTTTACAAGAAATGATAAGATATTTGAATGAATTTTTTTGGCATGTGGGTAATGTGTCATTTTCCTCTCGCTTTTAAAAATATTTTTTATTTGGTCTTCAGTATTTTGACTATAATGTGCTTACTAATTTTATGTTCACCAGTTCTGGAGATTCACTGAGCCTCTTGATTCTATAAATTATATATTTTACTAGACTGAGATTTTTTCAGCCATTCTTTCTCAAAAAATTATTATGTCTCATTTTCTCTATTCTTTGCTTGTGGGACCCCAATTACATGTATGTTAAAAATTAAGATAATGTTTCACAAGTCCAAGAAGCTTTGCTCATTTTGATTTTTCAAACTCTTTTTTTTTAAATATATTTTTATTGATTTCAGAGAGGAAGGGAGAGGGAGAGAGAGACAGAAACATTAATGATGAGAGAGAATCATCAATCAGCTGCCTCCAGCATGCCCCACACTGTGGATCAACCTCACAACCCGGGCATGTGCCCTGACTGGGAATCCAACCATTACCTCCTGGTTCATAGATCAATGCTCAACCACTGAGCTATATCGGTCGAGCCAAACTCTTCTTTGATCTTCAGATTCAAAGAGTTCTACTGATCTGACTCCAAGTTTACTGACTGCTTCTTTTGTCAGCTCCCTTTAGTCTTTAAGCCCAATCGGTAAGCATTTATTTCAATATACTGCATTTTTCCATTCTCGAATTTTCATTTGGGATTTTTTCATAGTTTCCCTTTTACTAATAAACCTTCTTATATTTTTATTTAGTGAAAGAATATTTTCCTTTATGCTACTAAGAATAATTCAAATAAAATTCTGCCTGCTTATTCCAATATATGTACATTGTGAGATTGGTTTCCATTGATTGTCTTTTCTTGTAAAAATGGGTTAAAAGGTCCATTTTCATCACCTGTTGGCTGAATTTGTATTATTTTCTGAATATTCTGAAGATGCAGAGATTCTGAATTCTGTTGTATTCCTAAATAGAGTGCTGATTTTCTAAAATTTAGCAGGCAATTATCTTGGACTCATAAACATTTTCTCTTTGCTGCAGCTTAAAATTTGTTTTGAAATGTTTTGAATTTGCCCTGTGTGTGCATGTTTCAAAATCAGCCTGGAAGGTGGACATTTTTTTAATCTTTTTTTTTTTTCCCCAGGATTTGGGGCTCCACCATTCTGGCTTTCTTTCTTTTGGACTATCTCCCTAACTTTCTGGTGACAGTGATTATTCCAAACTTTGTCCTCCTGCTCTGTAGGCCAGAAAAAGTATGGATTTCCACCAATGTTTTACCCAGCTTGCTGCCAGGCTTAAGTCATTTAAAAAACACACAAGAAAATCACCCAATGCCATTCTTTCTTCCAAATTGATTCTCTGCTATAATCTTGCTTTTGTTCAGTCTGTGCTACCTCCAGGCAGTTTAATTTTTTTTTAAATCCAAGTTTATAGCTGTTATTTGTGAGAAAATTGATCTGGCTGGAGTTTCCTTGGCCATGCCTGAAGTGGAACACATAAAAAGTGATTTTGCATTTTCTTTGGCTGGAGCCAGCCACCAATATTTCATCTTCTCCAAATATATCTTATTTTAATTTATCAGCTTGGTATTTTCACAACCCTTTGATAATATTAGTTTGGTCTATATAGCTGTGTGAACGTCAAACTAGGAGTTAATTTCTTACAACCCTCCCCCCACTCCCCCCGCCCCCCCAATTAAAATCCTATGTAGATGGGCAGTACTCTTGAAGTATTTTTGGCCTTGTCTTGGGGCATGTTCTAGAATTCTCATTATGATTAGTATTCCTTCAATAGTCCCAACATTTTACAAGTATTTACTTGAACTTCCCAATCTTGCATAAGTAGTTTAAGGCATTGACTATACTCTTCTTTTCTCACATGTGTATTAAAACACCAAGCATAATACACACTTCTCCTTTTCATACCAAGGAACTTTTCTTACACCAGGTAGAAGGAAATAGAAAAGTGTTATAATAGTTATCAAGGTAACTATCTTAAAAAGGAGACTTCTTGATAAGCAAGCAGGAAAGGTAGTCCTTGCTTAATGATGCCACTTACAACGTGATGCAATGACTTATTTTCTGAGTGAACCAGAGCAAAAAGCTTCCAGATCCATAAAACAGACGAGCTCCAATCACACAGAGTTTGTGAATCTCGCTAAAAATAACGGGGCGTTTATATCAGCAGAATCACTACCCTATGCATAAGTGACTCCCTAATATTGAAGAAAGAATAAGCAAGATGGTAACCAAATGTGTATTATAACTATTTAGATCATGAGCAAGTGATAATATTACTTATTGTATATTTTGATTTTGTTTAAAGAGAACTAAAATATAATGTGTGTGTAATAATGAAAAACTTTTGAAAACATCAATTGATATAAAATTATTTGCAAATAAAAATCCCTATAAGAAAGTATGGTAACATTAAGAAGAAAGTTATTCTAAGAAAATGACTCATGAAAGAGTGTTAAGGGCCATATGTTTAAATTCCAAGAAAATGTTAGGATTTGGAACATTATTTTTATTACTGGTCTAGTGATATTTTTGAAAATCCAAATATATAATTTAAATAGCTAAAAGAAAAAAATTAAAATAACTAGAGGCCCAATGCATGAAAATTTGTGCAAGAGTAGGCCTTCCTTCCCCCGGCTGCCAGCACTGGTTTTCCTTGGGCACCTGGGACCCAGGCTTCCCTCCTCCAGCCTCCAGCAGGCACCTGGACCTGGACTGGCTTCCATCGGGCTCCGGCTTTATCAGAAAGCATATTCAGAAGACATCTGGTCTAATTAGCATATTACCCTTTTATTATTATAGACTAGTGCTCCAGAGCACGTATTCATGCACATTGAAAGGAAATTGATTAGAAGGTGGCCAGGGGGTGGGACTGGGCAAAATGGGCTGGGCACCTTCCTGGTCCCTCCCCAGCCTGGCTCACCTGGGGTGGCGCTGCAGCTCGAAGGGCATCTGCGGAGTGAGCAGAGTCCCTCCGGCAGGTGGGGTCCCTCTACCTGGCCTGCGGGAATTGGGCAGAAACTGTCTCTCTGACATCCCTTGAGAGGTCCTGGATTGTGAGATGGTAGTTTTTGGATGATGCACTCCGGAATCGGGCTCCCTTCTCTCTGGTTCCAGGGTGCATCACCTGAGAACCACTGCTGCCAAGTCACTGCAGCATCTGCCCCCTGGTGGTCAGTGCACCTCATACCTACTTGCCGGATGGTCGCTTAGTTTTATATATATATAGATAAGTAGTTTAGGCATTTATTGTGAACCGGATATATTTTGATAAAATGGCTATCAGTCTATTATTTTCTTACAAAGTCGCAAGGACAAAGATTTTGCCTCTGGCTATTATCTAAAAAAGCAACTAGAAAAATATCTGTATACTTTTAATTGGAGAAATCCTTAAACAATTCTGAACATGAATTCATGGGAGTTCAGATAATCAGGAGATGTATTTATCACTAATATTATTATCAAAACCAAAGCCTAATAAAAAAGAAAATGAACAGATTAACTTTTGAAACCTGGCTCTGTCAATCGCTGGTTGTGTAATTTTAGACATCTTATTTAAGATCTCCTTTGTGTAATTAGTAGCATAGGTATACTTTCTATTAACATCTTCAAAAGATTGCTAGAAGTTGGAAATTATTTGATATGTGTGAAAATGCTAGGCACAGTATCTGAAACATGGTAGTAGAGGCTCTAGATATATTAGTGTTTTTTTAACCCTCTGTCTTATATTCAGTTTGTACATTTTAAATACATTGTTTTTCAAAAGTAAACCATGGGATTTTATAATACATGTGATTCCCTTTTAAATGGATTTTAACCACAAGGTTGTTTGAACAATACAATCCATTAAGACCAAGCATAATAAAATATGAATTTGAAATCTTATTGTGAAATGCACTAACAAGGAATTCAAAGATATTAAAATAAATCTATTGTGAGAAATAACTAATCCAAGTCATTTTGGTTTAAGTGCTACCTGCAAGTAGAAGAGAATAAACTATCCTTACTCATCTAGTAAAAATGTATCCCATGGGACAAACTGTACCTTTTCAGTGAAACCAGGAGTAGCTTTCTCTGCCTGCAATCAATAGATCCAGAAAGATGACTGCAAAGATGTAGCTTTCCCAAGGTTAAGAATGGAGCTTGCTTCTTTAGTATATTTCCAGAGTGATACATGTGCTTCTTAATTAAAAACTTCACATTTAAGGCTGTTTTCTCTCATTCTTATCAATTCAAAGAAACAAACATCAGTTTGAAAGATACGGTCATGGGACATTAGGGGGGTGACAGAGTAAGAACTTCTGAGAATCCTCTGCTCTATAATAGCAATGAGAGCATTGGCAAAAATGATCAGAAAAGACTTTTTCAGATCTCAGGGAATTAACGGAAGTTAACAATCCAGGGAGTGTTTATTCAAGAAAAACTGCTTAATCTTGGTAAAGAGACCATGTTTTGTGGAGTTTTAACTTCCTCTTTCCCATCTTCCATCTCGCCCTTCCAGCTCGGTGGTAGCCTTGGACACAGCTTGCAACCTTGGGGAAAACCGGCAGCCTGGCAGCCCCTGATGGTACAGGCCCCGTTCCCAGAGAACGGTCATTATTTTAATTGTCTGTCGTTCCCAGAAGACCCCACTTATCAGCCTTGTCTTTATTTGACCTGAACTTACTCAGAACAACAGCCTTTTTGCAGGGCATTTGATGAAATCAATTAGTGGCGATCTTTTACTATTCCAATGGTCCTAAGTGGACAGTAACAGTAGGGTAAACAATAGCCAAACAGAAAGGTTAAAAGGAAAAGCTGGAGGGCAGGCTGTCTTGAGGGGGCATTTGTGAAGCTCTGACATGTTTCTGGAATCTAGATCACATGCTTGCATAGAGCTGCACGTATGCCCAGGGCTGAGCACATGCTTAGAAAAAGGTTTCTAATTGGCATCAATGGTATCAACATGCAAAAGAATGAAATTGGATTTCTACCTTACTAAAAAATTAACTCATTAGCAAATGCTCAAATGATAAAGCTTATAGAAAACATTAGATATAATTTGTCATGATTTCAGTATAAGAGATTTTTTTAAATATAACAACAAAACATAAGCAACAGAAGAAAAAATTAGATAAAATAAAATTCACCAAAATTAAAAATGTTTGTGTATCAAAGGGCACTACTGTTAAGAGACTGAAAGGACAATCTATAGAAATGTGAGAAAAGATTGGCTATTATCTATCTTTTAAGAAATTTGTGTTCTGGATGTAAAAACTTGCAACTCAATAATAAAAAGACAAATAATAAAAAATGGACAAATGATTTTAATAAACATTCTCCATGTAAGATATATAAGTAGTCAATAAAACATATGACAAGATCTCCAGGTTACTAGTCATTAGGAAAAGTCTGTCAAAATCTCAAGAGGTACCACTTGACAGCCATTAGGATAGTTATAATAAAAAAGACTTGCAATAACAAGTGTTTACTAGGTGAAAAAAATCAGAATACTCCTACATTGTTGATGACAATGTAAAATGCTATAGCCACTTTTGTTACTGGCAGTTAGCCAAATAACTAAAATAAAGTTTCCATTTGACCCAGCAATTCCACTCCTAGATACATACCCAAGAGAAATGAAAATGTGTGCTTAAACAAAAACTTGTACATGAATGCTTACACCAGCACTTAAAAATAATAGCCCCAAAGTAGGAAAAAAAAACACACCCACAATGTACATGAATTAATGAATGGATGAACAAAACATTTTATAGCCATATTATAAAAATGGACAAATGATTTTAATAAACATTCTCCATGTAAGATATATAACATATTCAGCCATAAAAATAAATTGAATTCTGGCATATTCTAAAACATGGATGCAACTTGAAAACATTATGCTAAAAGAAAGAAGCCAGAAACTTTAATATAAAATGTCTAGAAAATACAAATCCATAGAGATAGAAACTAGATTAGTGTTTGCCAGGACCTGAGGGGAAGGGAGAAAGGGAATTACTGCTAACGGGTATGTGATTTCTATTTTGGCGTGAAAACGTTTGGGAATTACATAGTAGTAATGACTGTACAACTTAGTGAATATACCGAAAATCACTGAAGTCTACACTTTCAAAATGTGAAATTTATGTTATGTCTTAATCTCAATTTTTAAAAATGTATGAAATGGAGAAATAGACTTTATCACATGCATATACATATATAGCTTATGACTGGAAATTGACATATCTAGACATAGGAATTATTTTTTTTCACAAGAGCAGTATAAGCACTAATTTCCTCTATTACAAGCAACCTGAACTTTGTAACTAAACCCACAATGGCATACATTATGTAATTGTGGGTGTGAAAGATGCTGATTCAATGAAGCCAATGAGTCTTTAATTCCCACTTATTCATACAGTGGTTATGAAATCTCAGCAAAGCCTTTTAGCCTTAATTATAATAGCATTTGACATTTTTAAGCAACTCTTTACATACTTTTCACATCTCATTTTATTCTTTTAACACCTTTTCAGTTATATTCAGGCACTTCTGTTCTCATTGTACTATGAAGAGCCCATAAAACTGAGTATTTAAGGATTATATTCAAGACTTCATAATAAATCAATGATGAAGGCAGAATGGTCATCTAAAAGACATTTTTAAGTTATTTCCAAAACACATAGAAGGGAGAACTCACATAAAGAAAATTGTCCACTTTAAACATTTGGTGAGAACATTTTCCTACTGGCTTAAAAGAAAAATCAAGCCAATATGTAGTTTCATTGTAGTGAGTGAAATGTTCCTTCCCTTCATTTAATGCTGCCCTTTGAATGGCTTGAAGGACCTTTAGGAGCTATCAGTTCTACACTGTGAAATAGAATGCTGATATCACAATGTTGTTCTTCAAAAACACATTTCGCTCTAGATAGTTTACAGATTACAATATGTTGACATACGGGATGTTAATCCTTATTTACAGAAAATACCAGGACAGGTGGAGAAGTCATTATGGATAAAAATAGGTCTATTCCTCATACAGATTCCTGAACAGTGGCATTTAGAAATCAACAAGGAAACTGAAAACACCCGGTGAAACCTAGCCCAGTGAAATGACACCCTGTCCTGAGGTGACAAATAGCATATTGACAGGGGAATCTGTTGAAGTCAGAGCATATCTACACTGGACTTCCAGTCATTTCTATTATCGGGTTTTCTGTGCCACCTGTATTTCCTTGGCTGTGCTGTCGGAATCTCTGACTTCGAGCTGAATGAACACAGCATTTGTTTGAGCCTTGACTTCTGTTACTGGATCCACTGACATCACCCAGTGAGCAGAACTGTGTGAAGGGCTCAGAATTCTAACTTCACCCTGAGTCAGAGGTGGGTGCTCACATGACTCACGCAGCTGCTATCTGCCCTCTGGGGTGTTTACTTATCATGGTTACTTTGTTCCTGCCACTCTTGAGTTATTTTGATTGACTTAAAAATGAAAGGTAGATGAAAGAAAGAAAGAAAGAAAGAAAGCAAGAAAGCAAGAAAGCAAGAAAGCAAGAAAGGAAGGAAGGAAGGAAGGAAGGAAGGAAGGAAGGAAGGAAGGAAGGAAGGAAGGAAGAAAGAAAGAAAGAAAGAAAGAAAGAAAGAAAGAAAGAAAGAAAGAAAGAAAGAAAGAAAGAAAGAAAGAAAGAAAAGGGAGGAAAGAAGGAGAAAAGGAAGAAAGAAAGGAGAGGAAGAGAGAAAGAAGAGGAAGAAAGAAAGAGAGGAAGGAAGAAAGAATTTGCCCCTTCTCTGGAAAATTAGGATCATTGGGGAGATATGTGTAGCTTCCATAGGCTGGTCTGGGACTTGAAAACCCAGAAAATAAGGACAAAAGTCATAAATGTGAAGGAGGAAGAATCAAAGCAAGGCTACTTAGGATGGTATATGGGGCAGCCACGACCATTGTAGTAAAAACGTGTTTATGTGCCATTCTTAAATAGGAAGGTGTTCTAGATGGTATCAAATGATTTCATTCAGGCTTTTTCTGGAAAAGATGGCTTCAGGTCAACCTTTTTATCAAAAGACATTTTTTTGAGAGCAGTTTAAATTTCACAGGAAAATTGAGAAGAAGGTACAGAGACTTTCCATATATGCCATGTCCCCACACATGCACAGCCTCCCCCACTATAATACTCCCCACCAAATGGTACATTTGTTATAATCCATGGACCTACATTGACAGGTCGTCGTGACTCAGAGCCCATAGTCTGCATTAGGGTTCACTCTTGGTGTTGTACATTCTATGGGTTTGGAAAAATGTGTAATGACATGGATCTACTACTATAGTGTCACTGCCCTAAATCCTCTGTGCTCCATCCATTCATCCTCGTCTCCACTCCAAACCCTGGTGGCCACTGATCTTTTTACTGTCTCCATAGTTTTGCCTTTTCCAGAAGGTCAGAAAGTTGGGATCAGATAGTATATAATTTTTTCCAACTGGTTCCTCAGGTTAACCTTTGGAAGTTTTCAGTTATTGAAACTAATGTGTAATAAATTGAAGAAATATTACCATGAAAATATAATTAAGAGACTTTCTATAATTTAGCACTTTATTATTGTAAAACTACATTTTGTGTGGATAACAAGCTTTATTTATTTATTTTGGCTATAGTAGTAGTTACAGAAAACCACCAGCATGAACAACATACATCTATATGAATGGATGAGTGCGCCCCACATGGATTCATGGAGACCAACTGAGGCTGAGTTGAAGGGGAGGAGGTAAAGGTGGAGGGTATTGCTGAATTGCCCGGTAACTCAAATATCAACAAGACTTTTAAATAGGCTGGATCCCGACACAGCCATGCTCTCCACACAGCTAGCTATTCTCAGAGCAGTGCAGACTTCAATTTGTTTCAGGTGCTGGAGTTCAAAGGCACTAAAGAACGTTGGCAAACAGAGTGAGCACAAAAGATAATCTACATGTCAGCCAGAAGCAGACAAGAGGAATAAACTCTCTGGCTGAAAGTGGGACTGTTGGTAGGAGCAGGGACTGAACTGGAGGCAAGCACACTGAGAACAACATTAAGGGGAACATTCAGTCGGTTGGCTCATTCAGAGTCTGCAGCTTAGAGTTAAAAGAAAACATGGGATGTGTAATCCCGGTGGCTTTGGGGGCAGTCAGTGTCATTTTGGCTGGGAGGGCTCCTGAGGAGGTGACATGTAGGAGAGAAGATCAGCAGCTGCCCCCGGGAGCTGAACTGTTCATGTGCAGTGAAGCCTTATGATCCCACACTTACAGCTTTGCCACCTACATGCCAAAAGCTAATTCTTCCTGAGAAATTAGAGAAAACAAAAGGGAAACCACAGAAATTGGAACAAGCCAGTGAAACTACTCCATTGCAGTCTGCTTATCAACACACTGGCCCCAGAGTTGGAGAGGCTCATGCTATGGCTGTGGATTCACTTTAATACGACAGTGACTTGTGTAATCACACTGGATACAGGCTATAAAGTGTCTTTCTATACATATGTCTATCTAGTATACACCTTTGGTAAATTCATTGAAAATGAGATATTGCAGAATTGTTTTCTTGGTCACTTTGCAAAACCCCGTATTTCCCTTTAGAGCAGTGGTTCTCAACCTTGGCTGCACATTAGAATCACCTGGGAATCTTTTTAAAATCCTGATTTCTGGGCCTCATCCTCCGGAAATTCTGTTTCTTTGTTATGGGGTGGGGCCACAACATTAGTAACAAAAAAAAATAGAATTTCCGGAGGAAGAGGCCCAGAAATCAGGATTTTAAAAAGATTCCCAGGTGATTCTAATGTGCAGCCAAGGTTGAGAACCACTGCTTTAGAGTAAAAGGAGCAAAATCTGGTTGTTTTGCATCAGGTAAAGCAGTTTGTTTGCCATAAAGTGACTTTTGTACTTTGAGTCATTTATTTTCCTTGGACATTTGATACCAGAGTTTGGCTCTTAGACTGACTTGCATTAATCATCCTGCCTAACCTGCCCCAGTTCATTCCTGTCGGTTCACAGTCCTGTTCAGCCCCCTACGCCCTGATTCTCAGTGGTCACCCACAATTCAGAGCAGGAGGGAAGGAGATGGGTGGAGAGAGAGGAAAAAAAAGTAAGATGGGAGAGAGGGATGAAGAGGAAGAGAAAGCAGGGGAGAGGAAAGGAGAAGAAAGAGAAAGTGGGAGGATCATTTTTATTTATTTTTTTCCAGGCTCTTTGGTTCCTTAACTACTACTGTTAATACGATTATTTCAGTTTGGTTATGGGTAAAACAAGACTGTTTATCACATTGCTTATATTTTTCTTCAAACAAGCACGTGTAACTGAATTGAGTGGGAATGGCTGAGACCATGTCTAAGAAAGGAATTTGGCTTCAGTATCTCATTGGCTGTAAATAAATTGCTGTGAGACTGTAGATCTGAAGACTTCATTATATCAAAGCCAGCTTTGAGGAAATGCTGAGTTTCATAAATAATAAAAAAACAAAAAAATAAAAACCTTGGATGTGTCAACTTCTAAAACAAATTGGAACTTCAAATAACTTCAAAAATGACAAAAAGCTTTACCAGCTGTAGAGTTAAAATGAGATGTTAGTAACAATTTGGGCTCTTTCTAAGAAAACCACCTGATAAATGCAAAATAATTTTTAAGAGTATTTATGTATGTTATACTGTATAAATGCTATATACTGTATATTCTACATATGCATAGTATACATGGCATATGTACATCCTATACCAGATACTGTCCATATATAAAACTATATAATAAACATACAAACATACATTTAAAAGTCTATATACAATAAAAGTATATATGTAAAAAATATATAAAATATATTAAAGTGTATAAAATAACATTAATCATATATAGTAAATATATATTCTTATATACTTTTTAGTATATGCTACACTATTATATGTTATGTTACTATATACTATTTTAACATATACTCTTTTATATATAATATGTGCTAATATATGTTTTAAAAGTGGAAAAAAGTCAATTTCTTTTCTATATGTGTTCCTATGTGTGATGTTCATATTTGTCCTTAACTGTGATCAAAATATCCTTTAATTCTAAGTGCACCTTTCTCAGAGTGTAGTCTGAGGGTTCTCAGTTTCAGTCTGTTTAAGGCGGAAGTTCAAGATTTCCCAATTTCACTAACAACTGTCTCACCAGAAGATGCAGGCTACTACCAGTAGGTTGAGGCTCACTGGATGTGCACTTACTGAAGATGGACAGTAGGGGGCAGAAGTGTCCACATTACTCTGATGTGGCAACTGGGATTGTTTCTGGCTGAGGGAACCCTTGGGCTTCAGGCATTTACTACATTTAGAACTTTCAGCCAGATTGATGGTCTGTTCTCTTACTGTCCAGCCTCCAAGCAAATAACTATGTATTACTGTAGAGGCAATACAAATTCCTTGAACAAAATTTGGGAAATACCAAAGGTATAAAAACCACTCAAATTCTCACCAGCAAGAAATAAATATTTTGTTGTTTGCCTGTATACTTATTTGTGCATACATATACAAAATATAATACAGAATGTATACAACACATAAAATAATACATAAAATCCAATTGCATATGTTATATCATATACTATTGTATATATCATATTTATTTATACATGTATAGTTTTCAAAAATGAAGGTCACTTTGAAATATTCAATTATGAATTCTGTTTCTTTTCTCACTTAAATAATACTTTTTCTGAGTTTTGGTAGTGCACAGATAAGCTTAATTACAAAATACACCAGGCTTATCTACTTTACAAAAGGGATTAAGTATTTTACCTACTGTGTGCTGTGAAAGAAAGAGAAAGGTGTCTCTCATTTTCTTCAGCACATCTGGGTCACAGAGACCAAGGCATGAGTTCATCACAAACTCACATTCAATCATACCTTGTCACTGTTACGTTTTGTTGCAAAGAGTTTTAACTAGTTCAAGGATGTCAAAGCACATTTTCTTTGCATATTTCCATTGTCCATAAGCTCTCTTTTCATACATTATAATATAATGCATAATGTATACATTATAATATAATGTGTAATGTGTATTATATTTATGCATTATATACATGTAAGTGGCACAGGTTTTATGCCTTAGAAATCTCCATCTTGAGATTTTCTAGCCTTTTTCAGACATGTTTTCTGCAGTATTTACTTTCAATCATTATAGTTCTCTATTGTGTAACTTGATAGCTTGACTAATCTTTCAGATTGCCAAGCATTAGCAATCAGAAATTAAATCAGGTAAGTTTATTCTTTCTCTTAATACATATTTTGTGAGGTCCTACTACAATCTAAATCATGGAAAAATGGTAAGCAAGACCGGCTCTGCCAACTTTCTCCCCTTCACCTAAGATGTCACTCTTGAAAATGATGGCTACAAAATGATGTTTTCTCTATAACTTTTATGTACATTAAGAAAAACTTTATTTTGAACATTTCCAAGTCAGGCATACAAACCCTAGAGAATTTTGAGCAGAATCTGTAATACTGCTCAAAATACTGGCCTGTGCTACTTGGGTTCATTAATGACTTATAAGGTCTTCCCATAATCTGTGGGCCAATTAACTTAAAATCAACTTAAATCAGTTAACATCAGGTTATGTTAGATAATTTGTTAGATCTTCTTGTGGATTAAAAAAGGATTTGCTTCTCTTTCAATGAATGTTATTAGAAATTGGACATCCATATGGAAAAAGATGATATAAAAATAAATTTTACTTAACATGGAACTAAATGTAAAAAGCAAAACTTTAATGTACATAACAACATTTAAAAATCTCTTTTATGTCCATAAGTGAGAAAAGAATTACTTGAATAAAATCACAAGGGAAAAACAAAAGCCATGAAGGCATTATGTACATACATACTTACATATATAAAATTTAATATCTTAAATATTTGATCAAATGTTATATAATAAAAATGACACACAAGCCACAGATGGGAAGAATAAATAGATTTACACTGCACATAAATACTCTGTAACAAATCACCTAAGAAACACCCCCTCCAAAAAGAAAAAGAAAAAAGTGAAAGGTAAGAATAAGCAATTAATGGAAGATGAATTTTTAATGATCAATAAAGAAATGTAGTAGTGTTAAATAAAACAGTGAAAAAATGTAAACGAACTCAATGTCCATTAGCAGAATAGGTGAATATATTTTTGGGTAGTTGTAAATTAGAATATATTATCTCCTGAATTTTTACATATTTGAAATTGTTCATTAAAATAGTTTTGATCTCTTTCCAACAATTTAAAGGAGCCACTAAAAGGATCTGCTGCTATTTATATAAGTTAGTTTACATGCCAATGGATATAATTGAATTAAGTATAATTTTGTTTACATCTTCCCAAAGCACTGTGTGTTTAAAAACATACTAACTGAACTAAATGAACTAGACTTATATGAAAGAAAATGGCTGATTTTGCTAAATAGCCGGGTGTACCTGAAATCTTACTTATCTTTGTCTGAGATAAGAGCAATCTAAATGGAAATAAAGTTACTTTCAAGTTGTAAATTTGTACAAGATGATCTCTGAATATTGCAGGGCTCATAGGGAGATAATTCATGGAACAAAAAAACATGAGCCAAAATGAATGGGCCAAATGATATCAGTGCCCAGTTTGGAAGATTAGCAGGATGGTCAAGTTTAAGGGCCCTGAGGAACTGCAATAGAGAAAAAGAGGTAAATAGTCCAGACTGCAGAGTGAAGAAGAAAAAGAAAAAAACAATCACCTAATGTTGTCACCAGCTTCCAAAAATCTGGATCAATCCTGGGCCCTGGACAGGGCATATGCTGGAGGCAACCAATCGATGTGTCTCTCTCACATCAATGTTTCTTTCTGTCTCTTTCCCTCCTTCTACTCTCTCTAAAAATCAATGCAAAAAATAAACTCAGGTGAGGATTAACAAAAAACAAAAAAGAAAAAAAAAAGAAAATTAAGAGATAACCCCAACAGCTCCATATTGACAGCTGCTCTCAGTGGGGAATTTAAGGACTAAGAAGCGGCATCCTTCAGCTTGTATGCTATGACTTGCTTCAGCCTCCATAGTTTATGTTGGAGAAATTCTGTGGGCAGAAGTACAGTTCCATTCTGTAAAAAGGTGCAGAAATTGGTATGATCTGAAGGAATAGTCAGTTATATGTTAAAGAATGACACATTAAAATAAATATACAAAATTTTATAGAAAATGGAAATGAAAAAGTATAATTTTATATAGTGATCTTGATCTCATTCCCATTTAATAGCTTTGATATCTCCCAGTTACTTATATTTTTGGCTTCATGCTTTTTCAGTAGCAAATTTGGCAGAATTGAGATACTACCACTATAATGCCAAAGCTTTTGCATAGATCATTCATAAGAGTTTGATGTGTCTCTTGCCTCCTCTCAGAACTCTTCTCATGCTATTCCAGGTATGCAAGGAGTAGAATGGACAGAAGATGTCTCCAGTGGCAATAAGATTTAGTTTAAATTTAGAGTAAGTCCTCCTAATTAACCCATATGTAATCCTTTAATAACTAAAAATTCATATAGAAAATTGTGATCCTGGATCCTGTAGATGACTCAGTGTTATGCAAAGTCTAACACCTCAGGGTGGGGCCAGCAAGACCTCCCTTGTTGGTGACAATAGATGGAATTTCTTAATCTTTTAATCACTGGTTGTGAAACAAATTGGTTGCAAGAACACTCAATCTTTTATGAGTTGCTATGCCATTGTGTTTGTGAGCTACCACCAGAGGCAATCTCATAGAATCTCTGGTGCTGTTAGTGGAATTGTTTTTTTTTTTTTTTTTGTAGTTCTAATTTCATTTTTATTTTAATTTAATTTAATTTTATTTTAAAAATATATTTTATTGATTTTTTTACAGAGAGGAAGGGACAAGGATAGAGAGTTAGAAACATCGATGAGAGAGAAACATCGATCAGCTGCCTCCTGCACATCTCCCACTGGGATGTGCCCGCAACCCAGGTATATGCCCTTGACCGGAATTGAACCTGGGACCCTTCAGTCCACAGGCCGACGCTCTATACACTGAGGTTAGTGGAATTGTTGAGATTGCTTTTCAAGATTATTTTGTAAAGTTTATTTATTCATTTGTTTTAATAACATTAACCACATGAAAAGGATTATTTGGTGCCATTTAATGATCAATTGTGTTTCATTTAGATGTTTTTATATTATAGACAAATAATAGAAAAAATGAAACATCTTATCAATCTAGTCACCCACCTATAAAACGATATTGAATGAGGTGCTGCCCTAACATGACAAAGAATTCAAGAGTAAAATGTATTGAACCTGTTTTAAAACATATGTGCATGTATTAACAAGATGTGAGACAGTTTATGTCTCCACTATCTAGCTGCTAATTTCTGTTTCATTTTCTTTTTTTAATTTTAAATTTTATTGATTTCAAAGAGAGGAAGGGAGAGGGAGAGAGAGATAGAAACATCAATGATGAGAGAGAATAATGGATCTGCTACCTCCCACACTCCCCCTACTGGGGATCAAACCCAAAACCCATGGAAAGCAAACCAGTGACCTCTTGGTTCCTGGGTCAATGCTCAAACATTGAGTCACACTGATCGGGCAGTTGGTTAATTCTTGTATGTGCCCTGACCTTCAACCTTAGCATGTAGGGATGACGCTCTAACCCATGGCTCTTTGGCCCCTTGAGTGTGGCTCTTCCACAAAATACCATGTTTTTAGCAAAGGCCAGCTTAGGAGTACCCTAATTAAGTTAATGACAATGTACCTATCTATATAGTTTAAGTTTAAAAAATTTGGCTCTCAAAAGAAATTTCAATCGTTGTACTACTGATATTTGGCTCTGTTGACTAATGAGTTTGCTGACCACTGCTCTAACCAATTGAGCTACCCAATCAAGGTCTCATTTTTTAAATTTACTTTTTATTAATGAAGAATCTCTAGTCTCGAATTCTAGGTCCAAATTTTTATATAGTTTGTAAAAGGAAATTAGCAAATAAATGCGGATGAGAGCAATACCTTTATTTCTCCTGCATCTCTGTTATGTTGCAAAGACTGAGCTCAAAGGGTCACATTTACTTGCATGAGATCCCATCAGTCTCTCAAGCCCAATTGAAATATATTTGGTTTCCTAATCTACCTTATTATAAAAACAGAAGACTAGACAGGGGATGTTAGGAGAATAGGCTCTGGCCATATAAAGTAGTACAAGTTGGCAGTCCATAGGAAGAAGATAAGCAAAAGAATGAAAAAAGCCCTAGCCAGTTTTGCTCAGTGGATAGAGCATCAGTCTGTGGAACCAGGTTCGGTTCTGGTCAAGGGCCCCAGGTTCGGTTCTGGTCAAGGGCACATGCCTAGGTTGTGGCCTCGATCTCCAGTGTGGGGAGTGCAGGAGGCAGCCAATCAATGATTCTCTCTCATCACTGATGTTTCTATCTCTCTCTCCCTCACCCTTCTTCTCTAAAATAAATAAAAATATAATTTTTTTTTTTTTTACAAAGAATGAAACAGGCAGAGCTAATCCACATAGAATTAGCACAGGAAAGTTGTACCAGACAGTCATGATGCTTTTGTTTGTAGATACTTACTCCTAAGTAAGTTCTTTACCCTCATGCTGAATAAAGAGTTGCTATGATTGGTTTACCTCTTGTGTATCTATTTCTACACATTTCACTAACAAATAGGTGTGTGAATGTTTCAGTACTGACCTAAACCTTTACTTTTTACACCTAGATAGTCTTCTCAATAAACTGGTTTGAAACCCTGGGTGGTCATGTGGGTGTTGGATTGTGTTTGGGCAGTGGACAACATATAGCAGCAATGACCCGCCATTAAATATTGAATATAAAACCTAATAGACTTTTAGAGTTTTCACTGGAACATCCAAAAGCATTGCATTATATTCTCAATCCTAAAAGAATGCCAATGTTAGTATGGCATAAGACGTTACAGTCAATTTTCCCAATTACAGTCACTCCAAGTGTTTTTTTTTTTTTTAACTTTAAATTTTCATATTCAGAGCAGTTTTAGGTTCACAACAAAATTTAAGGTAAAGTGCAGAGATTTTCCATATATCCCCTGGCCCCATACATGCACAGCCTTCTCCATTATCAACATCCCCCACCAGATGTTACATTTGTTACAGCTGAGGAACCTGCATTGACAGATCACCATCATTCATAGTCCATAGTTTACCTTTAGGGTTCACCCTTGTTGTTGAACATTCTATGGGTTTGAACAATTGAACCATGACACATGTCCACCATTAGAGTGTCATACAGAATACTTCATTGCCCTAAAAATCCTCTCTGCTCTACCTGTTAATTCCTCTCTCACCCTAACCACTGGCAAGCACCGATCTGTTTACTATCACCATAGTTTTGCCTTTTCCAGAATGTCATATAATTGGAATCATACAGTATGTAGCTTTTTAAAAAAAATCCCCACCTGAGGATATACTTATTGATTTTAAAGAGAGAGGAAGAAGAGAGAGAAGGAGAAAGAGAGAGAGAGAGAGAGAAACATCAATGTAAGGGAGAACGTAGATTGGTTTGCTTTCTGTATGCCCCCCAACTGGGGGTGGAATCCTCAACCTAAATATGTGCCCTGACCCATAATCAAACGTGCAATCTTTCAGTATGCAGGTTGATACACCAACCAACTGAGCCCCACCGGTCAGCGATCGTATATAACCAGGGATAGTGATATGCATTTAAGGTTTTCTCATGTCTTTTCACAGTATCATAGTTCATTTCTTTTTTAGTGCTGAATAATATACTATTATTTGGATGTATCAACTCTATCTGTTCGCCTACTGAAGCACATCTTGGTTGTTCCCAAGTTTTGGTAATTATGAATAAACTGCTGTTAACATCCGTGTGCAGGTTTCTGTGTGAACATGGTTTCTAACTCCTTTGGGTAAATACCAAAGAACAATCACTCCAGTTTTAAGAAAGAAATGACTCAGGCCCTGGGAGACCAGAGTGAAATAAAAAATACATTGAAAACGTAAGCTGAAATGGAGCTCATGGGTTGTGCAATATGTTCAGAGCTCTAGAAAGTAGAATAGAATAGTAATCCAGAGAGCTCCTCACCCATGAAATGAGCACTTTGTGGGCAGGTTCATCTCTCTCCATCTTCTGAATCAGACTCTGGATTAGTCACACACTTCAGGTGACTGATTCTCCAACAGAGAATCATCAAGACTAACCCAAAGGGTGCGTAGCCTTGCAAATACAGACATAAAACAAACATCTTTCCAGAATGCGCACATTTACTTTCCAATGAATGAACTTCTGCACTGTATGTTCACCTAAAGCATCAAGCTTGAGAGGGAAAGTGACATTGTATGTACAGCACTATTATTTTCATGTCAGGAGACTGGTTACAGTGATAGAGAGGTTTATAATGTGTCATGCTTTCCAGCATAAAACTACCTTTTTTCCTAAAGTCATTTAATATTTCATTCGAAGAATGCTCCATGAAGTCAAAAATCTGAATCCTTTTACTTTTTGGTGTACAAGTGAGAAAAAGAAAGCATCGATTTACATGAAAATCCCACTGCTGTCACTTAAACTCAAGCAGTAGATAATATAGGCTGGCAGCCATCACAATGCTCAGTATTTTTATGATTCAGTAAACATCACATCAGGTTAAACAAATAGTATTTTTTATTACCTGTCACTCTCTCAATCCCAGGGCTGGTTATTCATCTGTGTTCCACTCATAGACTCAAACACTGTAGTTACAATCAAAAGACAGCTTAAGTTTGAAGCTCAGAATCCTGTCAGCAGTCAGTCTCACTCTGGAAGTAAAGGAACAAAGAAACAAAAAGGAAGCAAATGTTCTGATGAGAAGAAGACAGAAACTTTTGTGTTGTGCATGTAAGTAAAGCATGTACTTTCTAAAGCTTTAAAGTGGATGACAAAGAAAACTATGAGTTCCTCCTTGGTCTTCCATTTCAGAATCCATGCCTTTTCTGCATGAAGAAGAAAATAGCATATATGTTTCATGGTGGGTCGAGTGTGCTCTCAGGGCAATTTTGCAAATGGTAAGGCAAGGAATTTCCAGTTATTAAAAGTCCCATCATTCAATGAGCTGGAGCACAGGGCAGACAATGGCTAAAGCAAGCGATACTGATGCTGATGGCACATGTCTACCAACAAGGATGAAATTCCCCACAAAATATAAGCTGTGTACCCCCGCTCTCCCCCAGCACACAGTCCTCTGGCTGTTCCTTGAGCAGGCTGTGCCTTTCTGCTCTGGTCATCAATATTTTAAGCTTAGACAGTAGCTTCCACAAAGTATGCACACTTTATCTCACCATCAGCATATAGTATTATAGGTATCAAGTTGCTTGGCTCTAAACTATAAAATCCTTGAAGGTTGGACCTGGGCTTGGTACTCAGTGGTATTCAGTAAATATTCCTTTAATGAGTGCATATGTGTACATAGTGGCATGAAATCCATTTAATTTTGCTGCTTTGTTTTTTTAAAAAAATACTGGATGTAGATAATACAGTTGAAACTACCAAACTGCTACCCTGTAAATCATGACGAATACTAATTGGTATCTCCATTCCTAACACTCATTTGTGTTCTTACTGTTTCCAAAACAAATAAAGATCAGGCTCCAGGGAAATTTGCATTTTTTAAAACAATGGTGTGGGAACACCTATACATTTCCACTTCAATCAAGAGACTGCCACTATAAAACTAAGCTGTGTGCATTTGATTATGAAATCTGGGGAAAAAAATGTCTGTCATATCAGGACCTGAACAGCAGTTTAAATGTTTTAATGGATATGAGTGTTGATACCATCATTTTTGAGTCATATATTTCTTAGCTCTCATCCTGTTCAATGTTACCACATTCATTGGGTTTGGCAACATTGTTGGGCAGTTGTATGGATTTAATGAATTTTGAATCACAAAACTGTGGTAAGTTACCTAGAACACCTACAAGATGCACCCTCCATTTTAGGTAAATCATAATAATTTTTATACTAAATTCTTCTCTCAGACTTCCAATAATTATTTCTAATCTACTTCTTGATTTCTAGCATTATTTTTTATTTTACTTATATATGGTTTTCTACTGACATAACATGTTTCGAAATTTGTTGTCATAAGCAAAATTGTGGTTATTTACATAAAATCCAACATGCTACTTTAAACCATTCATCCCAAGAAATAAAAATAGCAAGTAACATTCAGTGGAGGATATTTTATGTATATTATATGGCTTAAATAGCTGGATGTGGAGTCAGAAATTAACATAGTTGTGGTGTAATTTCCCTGAGTCTAAGATAGCAACCTAGAGGTAAGGAGAGATGAGGCTGCAGATAAATGAGCAATTACATAATTATCTTCCTAATGAAGAGTCAGTTTATGGCTGTTTTTTGAAGTTTGGCAGATTATTTCACAGTAGTGATAGGTATCGGTAGTTTTGAATTTCTATATTTAAAAAATATGCAGTATCTCCATCAAATTTGTTGTAAAGGATACAAATTTGTAGAGTTCTTTATAAATTTAAAATGATGGATGCGTGGCTCTGGATTCCCCTGGGCCTGATGTCTGGCTGACCACCGGAATGGCTGACCTGTCCTCGGCGCAGAGGGAAGGCGGGAGGCCTGCTGTCACTGACCCTCCCCGAGGGTCGCTGCCACCATCTGCACATCCACAGCTTTGCTTCCAGGACAGCTGCCTGGGTCAGTTAATTAGACTAAGACGTATTGTAATTGGAAAGTTTGGAAATAGATGGAAAATGTTCATTCTACCAACTCTTATAAGGTCATGATTCTACCACCTAAGAAACGTCAGGAATCAACCTTGGGTGACGTGAAATACCACAAAGTGTCCCCGTGATGACACTTGTGTTTAGATTCTGTACCATTTTCTAGAGTGCTCCCTGCTCCATGTAGGGATGAAAAAAGTGTAGTTAAAATGATGCTTCCTGACTTCTGAAGCCAGCTCCTAGAAGGCAGGCATCTCTCTCTCTCTCTCTCTCTCTCTCTCTCTCTCCCTCCCTCTCTCTCTCTCTCTTCCTCCCTTTCTCTCTTTCCCTTCTTCTCTCTCTTTCCCTTGCCCTCTCTTTCATTCTCTCGCTCTCTCTCACTCTCTTGCTCTGCTTGACCCCTATTCCCCAACCTTCCCCATCAGCTTCCTCTTACCAGGGGTCCTCAAACTACAGCCAGCGGGCCACATGCAAATACAAATATTGTATTTGTTCCCTTTTTTTTTTTTTTTTTTTACTTCAAAATAACCAATGGACATAAGACACTGGGGGGTAGGGGAGGCCAGGGGATTGTCTAGGGCCGGGGAAAAAAAGGACACATATGTAATACCCTTTGTAATACTTTAAGCAATAAAACAATTTAAAAAAAACTTGAAAAAAAAAAGATATGTGCAGTGTGCATAGGAATTTGTTCATAGTTTTTTTTTTAAACTATAGTCTGGCCCTCCAACGGTCTGAGGGACAGTGAATTGGTCCCCTGTTTAAGAAGTTTGAGGACCCCTGTTAGAGACTGGCCCCCATACGCTGAGGAAGCCCCATTCATGTGGAGTGACCAAGTGCACAACTAACATTGCATTCATTAATATTACTATTATGTGCTTAGTCCTGACAATGAAATATAAGTGGGGTGGACGGATTTCCTCCCTGGGTACAACAGTGAAACCCCCATGTTTCTTTTTTTACAGCAAAGGAGGGGTATGGCTGGGGCATATTTATAGGATGCAGCTAATAGATGGTAGTGTTTCCATTAGCCTGGGTTCTTGTAAGAGCAACAGGCAAATATGTAAGCAAATCCTTGGCTCCTTACTCCTTAACTCTTAGATTTTTAAAGAAAACATGTGGAAATGTAGATGAATGTATTAAAATTAGCAATGCAGTCAGAAAGAAAAATCTAGAGCCCTTCTGTCTACTGGTATTCTGTGGCCACACCCTTCTTATTCTCCGAGACAACCTTGAAGGTTTGCTGGAAAAGTACTGGACACTTAAAGTCATTGAGGAAATTGATTTTTCTTCATGAGCATATTTTTCTTTTTATATTTTATTTTCATTTTTACATCTATAAAGAAGATAAATTATATGTTAGACAGGTTTTCCATCTTTTGGTCATCTAAGTCAAGGACAAAAATATTGAAAAATTGGACCTTCTTGCCATTGCCGGGAAGGGAATGCATTAACATTTAAAATTCACTAATTCTATTGATCAGCAGTTGGAGAACATTTTTGATTGTTCCACTTCTACTTGACATGGATACAAGTGGGAAGTAAACTGCTCTTTATGTGCAGGACGAGAGAAGGGTAGAACCAGCATTGCCTGCTTTCTTTTATTCTAATTTCTTCCTTTTTTGTTGTTGTTCTTTTGTTGTTATTTTTTTTTGTCTTTGATAAGGAACTGGTTATTCTCCATCCTCCCTGCCCACATCTTGCACATAACATATGACCAGCAGTAGAGACTGCACACTTGCCCTCCACTGCACCCCTGCTAAGAGAATCCAGATAAGCTTCTAATTTTAATGGGACTGACGTCTTAGCTCTATTAAGACTGATGACAAAAGAACTATTTTTGGTGCCTCTATGAAAAACATACGCCAGAGCCTGTTATTTCCAGTAATCCTGCTGTTTGGAGAGAAAAGTGCCAACAAAGCCACTCTTTATCAGATAGCACTAAATTCTCTCACCTCTATGCGTTTGCTCTTTCTCTACCCACTGGACCAAAAGTCTAACACATCAAGGTGAATGAGCCCTGCTGGTTGTCTGTCTCTATCAAAAAAGGAAGCAGGGCTGTATTGCTCCTTTGGTCACAGCCCAGATTATGCATCTTTAAAACAATGTTTTATTTTATTTTTAAAATACGTTTTTATTGACTATTTTAGAGAGCGAGGAAGGAAGAGGGAGAGAGAGGAACAATGATTGGTGGCCTTCCACATGTCCCCCAACTGGGGATTGAACCTGCAACCTGGGTATGTGCCCTGACCAGGAATCTAACCAGCAACCTTTTGATGCACAGAATGTCACTCAACCAAAAGAGCCACACTGGCTCGGGGCAAACATTTTAATTTTTTATTTTCAAGTGTTCATCCAGGATGTCATTGAGTGTCTCATTATGGGAAATAATTAAGGAATGTTATTCCCGCTATGCTCCTCAGTCTCTGTTCTCACAAATACAAAACAATCTTGCATATTCAGATCAAGGTTTGACTAACTTCAAGCAAGTAGAGGAGAATCCATCTGATGCCAGAGCAGTAAGATCTTTCATAGACTCTCCCTATTTATCTGTAAGTCAACAGTGTGCATTTTCTAATAGTGAACGTGGTCTTTGTTAGCTGTTAATGAAGACTGTGCAAGAAAGAGGGTGGACAGGCGAAGTAGCCTGGTGATGAGAACAGTTAATGAGAACTGAATGAACATATAGGAAATCTCTAGCATATTCTACAGGATGAATGTGAACAGCACATGGAGATATAATTAAGATAATTTGCAGAATAATTTATGTCAATTTCAAGAACAGAAGTTAAAAATAACTGAAAGGTTTTAAATTTGGATGACTAATAGAATGTAATGCCTGCAAATAGAAAAGCCTAATAAAAAGAGATTTAGAAAGATACAGTATAGGAAAAGAAAATTGAGATATGTTAGATCAGGCAAGGGAGAACTAGTGATAGGGAATGGTAAGTGTCTAAAATATTTGTATGTGGAAATGGAGGAAATGGTGAAGGTTAGTAGCCTCTTTTTTTGGTGTTTCTATAAAAGAGTGATTCAAGAAGAATCATACAAAAGTAAGGCATATGAATCAAAATAATTTTTATGTATCTGTTCTAGCAAAACAATGAATTGCGAAGTCTTGGTAAGTTTCTGAGTGCTTGTGGTGTTCAAGTTAAGCTCATGGTCTCTGAAGGTGCGAGGAGATTCCTGCTTATTGTGGGAAGGATATACCATCCTTACTCCTCCCAGCACTTCTCTCACATCTGCCCATAGACATCATCTCATCTTAAATTTAAAACAAAATATGTCCTCTGGAGACCTTTGACTTCCCTCCAGTTACTACCCCACGCTTCTGTCCCTCTTTAGAGCAAAACTCCTTGCTAAGATGATCTGCTTTTTCCCTCCCAGTCTTGCCTTAACACTCTCACCCCACCACTCCACTGAACCTGCTTCTTGTCAGTAATATCTTCGACCTCCATTTTGCCACATCCAAGTCAATTATTAGTTTTATTCTTCTTTAACTCCCTGTTCCTACAGTAAAACTATTTTTTTCTTGCTTCCTACTCCTTCTGAATCTCTTTTCCAAACTCCTCCTATTTATCTAACTGTTCTCATTCCTCAAGGGGCTCAGCCCTGAGCCCTCTTGTCTTTGACATACATAATTTACATGTCAAG
Source organism: Myotis yumanensis (assembly GCF_028538775.1). Lineage (NCBI taxonomy): Eukaryota > Metazoa > Chordata > Mammalia > Chiroptera > Vespertilionidae > Myotis > Myotis yumanensis. The sequence goes on along the minus strand of NW_027223752.1, from coordinate 162,761,724 downwards.
CTATCTCAATAAACTTGCTTTAAAGTGTAATAGTTTGTTACATAGAAATAGAAAGTAATACCAGGGCTAATAGATTATGGATATTATTGGTGTAAAAATGATTGTTAGAAAGACATGGAGGACATATTTAAAGAATCAAAATTAAAATTTTGGAGGTGATGCAGCAATGCTGATAAAAGAATTGGGTATGACCATAAAAGAGAGATACTGAAAAGTATCTGGAAAGTTGTAGGGAAAAAAATCATTTAGCAGAACCCTAGGTTATAAAAACAAAACAAAACACCCGTGGTACTGAGACAAAGGAAAGACTGTGGTATTGATGTTTGGCCTCTTTCTCCTCCAATGCTGTCTCCACACCCTGTAACCCTAGGGAGTTATACCTGACTCCCTAGTCCCTGTTAGATGTTATGGCCCCATAAGCTTTCATTGTCTTTTCCTGGGCAAAATTTTTGTTTTTCTGTCCCTCTTAAAGAAGTTTTTTTCAGATTAACTTAATTATAACAATTTGTGTATTTATTTGCTTTATCAAACACCTTGAAAGTGAGGTTGTATATTGTTACTCCTGGTTATCCAGTGATTAACAAGTCTTTGCCATAAGGCTGATTCTGCTCTCTCATCCAAAGCCAATGTTCATGAAAATTATCTATATTAATAAATTCTAAAAGCCTAATGTTATGTGTATATATAAGTAATTCTTCCTATTTAAAATTAACTTTTATTATTAGCTAAATAGTTTACTTTAACAAAGACTCACTTTGTCAATTTGGTCAAGGCCCATTGGGGCTCTATTACAAACTGAGATGCATGTTTTATGTCTATATTCTGCTCACTATCTTAACTAGTACATTCTTATTATCATATAATTATTTGTATTACTCTAATTTGGAGATATACTGATGGGGCCAGACTGCCTCATTCTCCACTTAGTAGATGCAAAGAGATCACATGAGGCTTGACAAGAAAATGGAAGCTCATTATATTTGTTTTTCAGAGAACATTAAGCATATATTTTTCGTGTTCTTTTAAAAATATTAAGCCAAATTTGATCACAGATATTTAAATGGCACTCAAAGCAAAGCACATAATTTTTAGATAAATTTGAGCTTCACTACATTACCATTACAGCTTTCATAACCATTTCAGCAACAATTGGTAGAAATGTCTAGAAATAGACTACACAAAAAATGAAAGCAAATTCACTTTGTCATGTGGTGAACTTAAAATCCAGTTTCTATCTATAATTCCCTGCGCTGTTAGTACATTGATCTCAACAGGATCATTGTCTGTGAAATGATAACAGGATATAAAATAGAATTACCCACTGAGACAAAGAAATCCCATTGAATAACTCTAAAAGGCGATATCTACCCTGAAGTTTATTATAAATATATATATACTTTGTATCTTTTTTTCCCTTTCTCTGCAAGGCCGGTTTTTTCATGAGGTCATATGTCTGAAGCTCTTGGGCATGTGGTATTATCAACATAAAGGTTCAAGTGTATTAGAAACTTGGGAACTACCATGAGCTTTGCACATAGTTGAGACTTCATAAATAGATGTACACATGTCTCATTTTACATTTACACAGGCACATATATGTCTCTCTTGTATTCTGATTATCATCAGCCATTTAAATAAAGAACTCTGATTTACCGAAGGAGAATGTGTTTGTTTTTTACAATATTCAGTGCTTAGTATTTATAATTGTGTGTATTTTATAAAATACTTTATTTCTTTAGAGTACTTTTAGGCTTATATTAAAATTGAGAGGAAGGCACAGAGATTTACCATATAGTGCTGCTCTAACAAACTCATAACCTCCCCCACAATCATCATTTCCTACAAGATGGTACATTTGTTACAGTTGATGAACCTACACTGCACTTCATTATCACCCAAGGTTCACATAATTAGGAATTATTCTTGGTGTTGAACATTCTATGGGTTTGAACAAATATATAGTGAATGTAACCATTGTTGCAATATAACTCCGAATATTTTCACTGCTTCACAACTACTCTGTGCTCCACCTATTCATCTCTCTCCTCAACCTCTGGCAACCACTGATCTTTTTACTGTCTTCCAGAATGTCATATGGTCGGCTTTGTTCACTCACCAGTATGCATTCAAGGTTTCTCTATGTATTTTCATGACTTTATAGCTCATTTCTTTTTAGTCCTGAATAATATTCCATTGTCTGGATGTACCACAGTTTTATCCATTTACCTACTGAAGGACATCTTGGTTGCTTCCAAGTGTCAACAATTATAAACAAAGCTGCTCTAAACATATGTGTGCAAGCTTTTGTGTGAACATTTTCACCTCTTTTGTGTCAACCAGTAATTTTCAGAGCTGTTCTGTTTGCTTTCCTTTCTGAGGTTTGTTTTTATTTTTTATTTTTTCTCATTTATTTGAGGTATGCCAAGTACTTTCAATGCATTCCATTTTTTCTTGCTAACTGTTTCTTTATGTTTCCTCCCAGCAAAGAACTCTAATAGGACAGGCCTTATAGTTGTCAAAGCATACTAGCATGATTTCCAGAGAGCTCTGTAGACAAACTCTAATTCCATTTTTGCTATTCCAAGTTCAGAACTTTACTTAGACCATGATATGTCAGTATGGGAGGCTGACAGTGATAAATGAGAAGTCCATTTTTATCTGAGCATACTATGTCAACTTTGTGTGCCATTTTTATACCATGTATAACTATCATTATTATATTTTGATGACTTATAATGGACCTTGATAAAACACTCCTTAATACATTCCCATACTACAAACTTACATAAAGAACTAATGGATATATATATATATATATATATATATATATATTACATATGAATTTAAAGGATAAAAGTTGACCTAGAAGATCTTATATGTTATTTGATTACTTAGATGTTGTCATTATGCATAACTGTAATTCTTGGTGATGATTTGGGGGGTCTAGAAGCTTGAATTCTTTGGTTCTTGATAAATACTTTTTATTCTATCTGTTGTGCATGCTAATTTGCTTTTCTATACCCTTTAGGTAATAAGCACATTGATTAGTTTATGGAAGTGCTATCTGTATCTGGGTGATTTAGTCAGTCTGAGTCAATTAGTAAGGTAAAATCCAGCGATTGAGCTCTCATATACTTGATGCTCTACTTCTAATTAATCTTTACATAATTTAGTATTACATAATATATCTTACATTTAAATATAAATATTTCTTTATTGAGAGTAAGTAATTAAAAGATTTAAGTTAAAAAGTTGCTCTCCCTAAGTTTGTTGTTATTTTTTTTATGTTTGTTTATTTTTATTTTTAAATAGAATTGGTTATCCAGAAGGTCTGGATTGTAAACACAGCCTTTCATGTAGCCTTGTGGCCTTTAATATTCAAGCTCAGATATGTTATTGTTTAAATCAATAATCAAAGTATCTGTTGCATTAACTCACAGGGCTGTTGTGAAAATGGAATAATATAGAATCTATGATTTCTAAATTTAGAAATCTAAATCTAAAATTTAAGCTATTGTAGGCAAAATCTTTTTATTGTATGTATATAAATTGAAACCCAGATAGTGTGAATAAGTTGTCAGAGCTGTAGACCTAATTTGAGACCCTATAAAGTACATAAAATATTTTCTAAATGTAATGTGTAAATCAAACCATTAAAAATCCAGCAACATTATGTTATATAAAATGGAAGAAAATATGTTTATTATCATTACTTGGAGCCATTGTGTTCCCAATATGGAGCATGAGATGATCAAAGATTATAAGTAAAATATGATATCTGCATGGGACAAAATTCCAAATGCCATGAATCCTCTCTGACAGAATTATACAAACTGAAAGAAAACCTCTTGGAATGTTGTTTATACCTGTCATGACTCACTTATTTTATGTCTTCTCTATAAATAATTGGCATCTATTGAAGTTGAAACAGTGATGCAGAAAATGGACTTCTAGACAACTTGGGAGCTTTTAAGTTTGTATTTATCTTCATTACCTCCTGAGAGGGAAAACATGAAACTGATAGATTACTTAATGTGTTTGACCTTATTAAGAGGTATTTTGCATTTATATTGAAGAGTTGGAAAAGAATTAGAGATCGATGCTTAGAAAAACTAGGACATTCATTCATATTTTACTTTACACAAATATTGATGAAGCCTCTGCACCAGGCACTGTTCTAGGTGCTGCAGAAAAAACGATGGGCCAAAATGACAAGGGCAGGGTGGGGAGGCGCAGCTGGTGTTTTAGAGGAAGAGAAAGGAGACCGTTGGCTGGGGCAGAATGATCTAGGGGGAGGCTGTAAGGGATGAGTTTGGAAGGAGGTTGGAAGGCTATCAGGTGAGCAGATGGGAGTCAGGCCATTGTAGGACTTGGCTTTTACTCTAGTAGAGATGAGAAATTGTTGCAGGACTTTTGGCAAAGACTTATGTGCAAACAGGATCACTCTGGTTTCTGTTTTGAGAATACAGGAGCAAGGACAGATAAATGTGACTAGTTAGGAGAATTATTTGTGAAGTGCAGACAGGGATTGTGTGTGTCTTGTATATAAGAGGGGGTAAGACAAGGCTGGTTTGTGGACATACCCTGAAAGTAGACTGGGCAAAGTTTGCACTTGGATTGGATATTGGATAAAGAAAGGCATTAAAGGAGAATCCAAGTGTTTTGTCCAGAGCAACAGGAAGGATGACGTTCCAATGTACAGATATGGATAATTTTGTGTGAGAACTGAGGCAGTATAGGTGGTATAAAATCAGAAGTGTTGTTTGGGGCATAATCATTCTAGGGGTCTATTGGACATCCAAGTAGAGATACAGACAGTCTGATATACAAGTTAGGAGTCCAAGAGCGATGTCCAGACAAAATGCAAATGTGGTGCCATTGGCATGTAAATAATATTTAAAACCATGCATCTAATTGTGGTCAGGAGGGGAGTAGGTGTAGGTAGAGTGGGGGATAGCTCTGAAGACTGAGCTCACTTTGCTCTGACATTTAGCAGGTGAAGAGACAATAAGAAAACAGCAAAAGGAAAGAAAAGGAGCAGCCAGCAAGGTCTGGGGAAAGTGAGCATTGTGTGGTGTTTTGAAACCAAGTGAAGTGGTATCCCTGAGGGGCAAGTGACCAACTATGCCACGTGCTATTTTTAACACTTGTAAAAGGAAGATTTAAAAAAATGAGCACAGGATTTTTCCCATGGGGGAAAAGCTCATATGCGTAAGCTCAAGAGAGACTGGGAAGAGAGGATTTGGAGACACCAAGTATATATACTTCTTTTAAGGAGATTTTCTGGAAAGAGGAGCTGAGAAGTGGAATGACAGAAGGTGAAGTGGGGTTAGGAGAGGTTCACTTATTTATTTGTTTGCTTGTTATTTTTATATTTTTAACTAGAGGCCTGGTGCATGAAATTCATCGGGGGGGAGGGGGGTCCCCTCAGCCCAGCCTGCACCCTCTCCAATCCGGGACTCCTCGGGGGATGTCTGACTGCTGCTTTAGGCCAGATCCCAGGTATTGGGCCTAAACCAGAAGTTAGACATCCCTCACACAATCCAAGACCACTGGCTCCTAACCGCTCACCTGCCTGCCTGCCAGATCGCCCCTAATGGCCTCTGCCTTCCTGCCTGATCACCCTTAACTTCCTCCTCTGCCAGCCTGATCACCCCTAACTGCCTCTGCCTGCCAGCCTGATCACCTGTAACTTCCCCCCTTGCTGCCCTGGTCACCCCTAACCTCCTCTGCCTGCTGTCCTGGTCACCCATCACTGCCACCCCTTCAAGCCTGATCACCTATAACTGCCCCCCTGCCAGCCTGGTTGCCCCTAACTGCCTCCCTGCCGGCCTGGTTGCCCATCACTGCTCCCCCCCCATTAGCCTTGTAACCCGCAACTTCCCCCCTCGCCTGCCTGATCGCCCCTCACTGTCCCCACTGCTGGCCTGGTCACCCCATGCAGTTTGCTGTTCAGTTGTTGCATGAGGGCATCCCAACCAATTTGCATATTACCCTTTTATTAGTATAGATATGCTTATATAGGAACTAGAATAATCTGGTAAAAAGAAAAGGAGAAAAATGGATGATTTTTAAAAAATCATTACACTAATCAGTTTTCTACTTAGTTTCTGACAAGTTAATTTTAACTTTATAGGCTTGTAAAGTTTCTAGGCCCTGGTTTCTAGTTAGACAAATACATTTTATGTCTATAGATAGTCAGATGATCCTAAGGTGGATGTGACAGAAATGCTCTAGCTTGATATTAGAAATTTTTGCAATTATTCCCAAAGCTGGGAATAATTTTCTTGACTGGCAATATTTGTGGGATTCAGTGCACATGTGTAAAATTGGTCTTTCTAACAGCACAGAGAGCTCAGTGATTAGGATAAGAGCAGAACAATGTGGAAATTGATGCTGGTCTGGGTGGATTTATTAACTTCTTACTCAAAGGAAGACAGGCCATCAGGAATGAAGTGGTAGAAAAAAAAAATCCTAGTTACTCAATTATAAACAAATATAGTAAAGTATTTGGCTCAGTTATAGGCAACATTTAAAGTGGTAAAATGGAAGCAATGTGTATTGATGTAAAGAAAAGTAGGTATTTAACAATATTGGAAGAATGACAAGGGAAGGATGCTATTGAGTGGGGGTATGTAGGTGTGAAATTTAGAAGTTTCATAATAGGAGTCAAGGCTATTACATAACACTGACAAAGTAATGGCAGTATGAAAATATGATATAGAAATAGGTAAATGGCAGACAGAGCAGAATTGCAGGGAAGGCAGTCACTGGCAATGAGGCTCATCATACAGTGTGGATTTAAAAATAGGAAAAGGGATGAATAGGGATGCAGAGTATGGCAGATAAAGTGCTCTATGTCAGCTCCTTTCATATAATTATTTTGCTTCCTATTCATAAGCTTTTGGAAGTATTATATGAAGAAATAGTCTCTATACCCCACTATCAGTAAAGAATGCTAAGTATTATTCCTTAAATTGCTGATGATTATTTTTGTGTAAAAATTAATAATTAAACATCTAGTAAATTATTTAAATTAAGTCACTATATTTAGAAGGGCTTCCTGGAATAGAAGGGGCAAGTGCATCTGTTTTTTCTGTCTTTTTTTTTTTTTTAATAAAACAAGCACCACATGCAGTCAGGTGTGGTGCACTATCCGGATTATGTTTGCTAACATTTGACCTAAGAATCAATATTTATAAGTAAAATTAATGAGATTTTTATTTCAATTTTTGTGAGATTTCCAGATCAATGTTTCGCCTGATTTATGAAAACAATTTGGGGAGTTTTCCTTATTTTTCCTATGATCTGTCATAGGAAGTTAAGTACTCCCATACATACAACTTAAATGTACCATAAGAGGCTGAGAATCATATCACTGGGCAAGTCAACATCAATCCCTTTGCCTTTGTCCTCAAGTTCCCAGGTGAGGCTTAGAAGAAACAGCTACCCCGGCTATGGTGGGCCCTATTTCCATGTGCACAAAAACACAAACGTGTGGGTGCGGGTTAAAGGCAAGTCATTCTCAGTCCTCAGAGGGCACTTCCCTTCCTGGGCTCCCTCACCTCTCATTGGTGGTGGAGGCAACGTGAGGGTGCAGTGTCCTCTTAGAGCAACTGCCTCCAGCAGTGAGATTTGGGCTTTGCTATTTTAGTTGGTGGGTTACATTACTAAACTGTTTTATTAATATAAATAGTTTTATGGAATTTATTCTATGAAGATATAGAAATATTTGCTCTAAAAAACCATTAAAATTTAAATGGACACAGTTACTCCAAAATCATTCTTAATTTTTAGGTTTATTGGACATTACTGGATATTTACTAGTACAGGGTCACCATGGAACAAGTGAAATCTTAAATTTTATTTGCTTAGAAACTATCTTCTTTTCCACAGATTTCCTTTTAATGAAATCTATTTAACATCGTTAGAAATTTATTACTGAGCCTCTATCTGCAGTAGCTGAGAAGTTATATATGTGTGTGTGTTTTTTTAAGTAACTAAGATGACTAAGACTTTCATTTTTCTACTTACTTACATTTTCATATTGAAGGTGAGATAGAGGAACAAATGATATGCAAAATGTTTGCTGATACAGTTATCTTTAAGTCATTTATAATTAGTATATATTTGGAATCTCCAGAGAACATGTTCTCTGTGACTCATGTTTATTATTATTACTAGAGGCCCAGTGCATGAAAATTGATGCACTGGAGCAGGGGGGTCCCTCAGCCTGGCCTGGCCCCTCTCATAGTCCGGGAGCCCTCAGGGGCAGGAGTGACCCAGAGATCAGGTGGAGGCAACGCCCTATCACACCTCTGCTGCTGCCACTGCCAGCAGCACAAACCTCGGCTGGCCCTATTTACCTGAGCCTCAGGCAACCTTGGGCAGCTGGGCAGCCAACATCCTGGGCAGCTGGGGGGCTGAGGGACTCCGGAGGCAGGCACACGGAGTGGGGCCGGCCTTGCCATGTACCTGCCGCCCTGGTGGGGCTGAGGGGACTGGGCACTGCCATCTTGTGGCTGTGGGCGCCACCATCTTTGAGGGTGGGGCAGTCAATTAGCATATTCCCTCTTTATTAGATAGGATTATTTTAAATTACAGACTAAAAAATCCTGAAAGAGGAGTGAATGACAATGATAAAATTATTCAGATATGTGAATAATTTTGTTGTTAATCTAGTAAAGTCCTTGAGTTGTGGGGGTCAGCCTTCCATTGCTTTTCATTGAAAATAGTATTAAAAAACCTTGACAAATATGGCCTTCAAATACATTAACCAAGCATTCTGCATTACAGTACAGGAAACATCCATGTACTGTGATCATTAAAGAAAAGGAATTTCCTTTAATGGCTGCTTGAGTATGAACTTGCCTGAGGTCACTGTGTGTCAGGGGACCATAAATGCAGACATGAGACGTGTCAAACTTCACATCATGGATGATGGAAGCAAGGGAAAGAATCACACTGTACAGCCACAGCACCTGCTGCTAAAGGAAATACAAAGAAATAATGTCTAACATCTAATATTGCAGAGGCTCATTTTCTTCCTTTAAGTTTAAGTGCTTCTGTGGGAAAGCACGGAACTTGGCTCAGAAGTCTATAAGTAGGACTCTTTGAAAGGTCAGGGGCCTCTAGGGGGACCTTGCCGAAGGCAGCAGCCCCTGCTTTGACTTTAAATCCTGGAATCCTGCTCTATGTTCAAGTTTCTAGAATGTAATTTATTGTTTATCAGAGTTAAAGAGTCACTTTCCCCCCTATGGTTGCTAAACCTTTGGAAACTCTCCCACCAAATTCAATTGTTGACATTGTGTGCCAAACTGGCATGGTAAAATAAATCAATTATGCAATCCCAAAATGAGTGTTTTGCTGCCTCTTCAAGAGGAAGTTTTTGTACTAGTCCCATCAAGTAGGGAGAGTTGGAATAAGAGGGAGAGAGAACAAATGATCCATTTTCTAATTACCAATTAAAAGGGCAGTCTTGATTACTTCCAACAGTAAAGACCATTGTGTAGATAATAATATTGTGCAAATAAGTAGAGCTAAGAAAGCAACTGAGAAATACATCTAACGTTTTTTAGAGTATTCTATTAGTATTTTTAGTACTATTATCACCATCCATATGACTAGTGTTAAAGTAATTAAAGGAGGTCATTAGACTGAGGTGGCTCTAAAACCTTGGAGCCTATGAAAGAAACCCAAACCTAGCCTGAGTCAATATACTCAAATTCACCATAGTGAAGCACAGAAACAACCAATCACAGCCATCTAGGCTTTCCCTGCCGGGAGCCGGTCCATCCTTGCTGCTTGACACAGTCGCTGCAGAGAAGAAATGTCTGCACAGCATATGTTTCAAGGGACCTGGCGTATATGGCATACTGTTCTTAATATGTTTGCTCCCTTTAGCACTATGTGTTTTAACCAAGGTCACCTCTCCGAGAAAGGTTGTTTTCCCAGGTAGGGATTTTTCCCTGAAGTTAGGGAGGGGATAAAGCTCCTTAACTAAGTGCCAGGCGGGTAGTTAATCACTTTAACTACAGACAATCATGCTTGAGCTACATAATCTTTACTCCCTGGAATGGAGATAAGAAACGCCCTAACCTTTGTAATAGAAATTGACAGGATTAAAATCGGCTGGTATAAATACGGATGTAACAAGACAATAAACATCAGCTCCTCATCAGCTCCTCATCAGCTCCTCATCAGATCCTCATCAAATCCACATCAGATCCTAACCAGAACCTAACCAGAACCTAGCCAGAGAACATGGCAAAAGATCCTGGACAGAACCTGGCTATAGAACTTCACTGGAGAACCTAGACAGAACATGGCAGGAGAACCTGGATAGAACCTGGCTGGAGAACCTTGCTACAGAACCTGGCGACTGAACCTGGCTTGAGATCCTGGAGGAAGAACCTCGCCATGCTGATCAACTGAATGCTGACCCCGTGCCATTCCTTCTTCGCCGACTCCGTCCACACCTTTGGGGATCCCTGGACCCGTTGGGGTTGGACCCCAGCATTTCCCAAGTAAGTCAACCATGGACCTTGTAGCCAACCAAATAATTTCTTTGTATTGCTTCTGCATAAATACCTTTCCCTTAGCTATCATTTAGGGGCCACTCCTAACCATCTTTGGGCTGGAGCTGCCCAATTCAAAGTATGCACTTAAACCCTTGAGAAAAGAATTTTTTTAAACATGTCTCAGTTTACCTTTGCATACTATTAATCTACTACTTTCCAAGTGATTCCACACTTTTTAAATGGCAGCCCACTAAGTAAAAGCAAAAGGTTCCACATTTCCCCCACTTTTTAGGAAAAGCCATCAATGAAACACAAAAAATGTCATGTTCAAAGATATTCTGGGAGCGAGAATGTTACAACAGCTTTAAGAATGAGATATAAAGACAATGAATAATTTCTCCATTACACATGCATGTTCGAGCATTTAATGAGAATTGATAAAACATGTGATGAGAATATGCAAGATTATACCGTACATTAGGAAATAACCCAGTCACAACAATTAACTTGAAAGTGATGAATGTATGTTATTTATAATTTAAAAAAGGAGGAACTGCCATTTTAAACTACACCTCAAGACATTAATAATACACATGACTCAAGTCTCAAGCGTGCTTTCCCACAATTTCGATATTCCTTCCTGATCTCTGGTCAGGAAGCATTGAGCTCTCCCCCATTTTGAAGTGACCAGACGTTCTAGTAGAGCCACTCATCAAAACCACTATAAACTCCAGAAATGTGCTCATTTTAGTTCAGGAATAATATATTTTAGTAAACCTGATCATTTCAGTGATTAAGTTCCAAATGAATAGGCCTCATCCTTTGTAGAAAGAACATCAGTAAAGTTAGGTTATTTGCTGATAACTGTACAAAAAGAGTGAATTTGGGGCAGAAATTTTACCATATGCTTCATGATTATTGAAATACCATTCAGGGAAGAGAGAGATCGTGTGGGCTAACGTGGGAACCTAATTACACCTTTGGGGAGAAGGCACAGTCATGAACCAGATATCCCAGAATCAAAAATGAAACTTAGGCATTACATTGCTTCCCTAGACTGAGCACATCTAACACATTATTTCATGAATGCAAAAACCGTAGCTGTCTGGTTGCTTTAACGATTCAAGTTCTTCCTGGACAGGAGAGGGAAGTCGGTGGTAGGCTTTCCCCTGCTCTGCAGTGGAAGCCAGACTCCTGATACTGAGTTTTGCTCTTGAACTGGATATTTTCTGCTTGTTACAAAGATCTGTAGAAGTCTGATTTATAGGAAGTTCCATGCAACAATCAGAAAATAAGACAAAGCAAATATTGGGTCAGTTTTAGAATGAGCCAGTGAAAGGCACAGGATAAGAGGTGTAGGAGGCAGGGAACATGGAAGGCGTTTGCTCCCAGAACAGCGGCTTCAAGGAGCATGGGAAGAGATGCTGTTTCACACCTTCCAGTCCCAGGAGTAAGGATAGCCTAGTGCTCCAGTGATAGGAGAAGGAAAAACAAGGAGACATAGGTGGTTAGCCAGAAGAGTCTCTGCTACCGCAGTAACACTGTCTTTTGTCTTATTCATACCAAACGTTCTGAGACTTCTACAGTTTTCTTTGAGGAAAACTGATATGATGGCAGCTTCACAAAATTTCCAGCACAGCTGTGCTCATGAGAAAATCCATCTGAGCGAGAGCAGGAGAAAGTTCCCAGGCACTAGTGAGATGAGGTGTCACTTGTCAGAGCAAGAGCCATGGTGCGCAGTGAGTGTGGGGGCAGGGGTGTGGAGGGAGGACAAGAAAACATACGCATTTTTTTTTTTTTAAGCAGAGAACCAGACAAAGTAGGGGGAGAGAATTTTGACAGCTGGTGTTAAATTTCACACAGAAGTGTGAAAGATGGGGGAGAGTGGGAAATGTCTGAAGCATAATTTTGGGAAATTTAGATGTGTGAATGACTATGTCACCTCCTAATTCACCACTTCAGGAAGACCTACTGTATACAGGTTATGTTGCAAGGATGTTGGCTTTAGGATATTATTTCTTTTGAAGCTGATGTTGGGCTGAGGCTGACCCTGTGGAGATCTGGCTTTGCCCAGGTTACACACGTGTTTATTGTGGCTGTGTCCATTAAAGAAACATTTCTGTGCCACGGTAATGGCTATACACATCTAAACTTGAACTTATCATCACCATCTCCCCAGTCAACCAACCGTTTCAGGTGTTCTTGTTTTGTTAATAGCTACACTAATTTCCCAGCAAAAGAACAATATCCACAGCTTCCTTGTATTCTCTTATTTGTAATATTACCAGCAGTGGGGGAGAAAGTTAGTGATGGGTTAACAATGAAGAAATATGGTATTTGATCCTGGGTTCTGTTATAACCCATGGTAAGAGTTGCTAGCAATAATGTCTGATTTGCAAGTTCCTCAGGTAACCGCCTTCATGGAACATTGTGTCATATTCATCTCTCCCCTAATAACATATAGCAATTTTAACAAATTTAACTAACATAGAGCATTTATTATTAGATAGTAAATTAAATCCAGTAAATAAGTGTGACAAGCCCCTTTCCCTCACACTGAGTGCTCCAGTGTGCAAATGTTCATCAGTTTGCAGATAATGCCTCAAGATAGGAGTGAATCAATATGGGTGTCTAGATATTATCTCACTGTGGCCATACATTTACATTGATGGCACAGCTACATTAAATTTGTGATGATCAGGGGCATAAGTGGCTTGGTTATATATAACACCTTTATTATATTAAAGTTTATTTTTAAAGTTTTTATGCCCTATTAATTACCCTCTCTCTTTTTTGCTTTCCTTTCCTCATCAAAGTTTCATTTCTAGTCTTCTTTCAGGAGCTCCTAAGTTCAACATTACATCTCTTTGCTTTATGTCCCTGTATTTTCTAGCTCACAAGCACTAATGAGTTGTGGCTGTGAGGGATAATGCACTTTTACATTCTTATCACGATCATATACACACTAGTCTAGAAAAAGCAAAATCAATACTATCTTGCCAAATGTTATTGTAAGTTTCTGAAGTTTAAATTTGGCATACAATGCCATACAAGGAAATGACCAGGAATTCAAAACACCTTTTATTTAATCTCGTCTATTAATAGTTGTGTCAGCTTCCATGAGCAACTGTAAAAGGAGAATAATCATATTTACCCCACTTGTCCTAGAAATTTGTTGCTAGATATTGTGTTTGTGGTAATGCAAAGTTGTTAATCACTTGATAATTCACAGCCAGGATTACTGGGTTCCAGGGTTAAAACCTACCCCGATTTAGGAGCACAAAGAAGCGAGAAGTGAAACAGAAACTGAAAAAGGGGACACAACTCACATTTGGCAAATTGGTCACAAACACTTCTCAGACAAAAAGCAACAATATAGGTATTTTCTGTGCAGAACTAAAATATATAAAAATAAAAAAGAAAGGTTAAACTGGATGAATAAAAAGTGGTATATAAGCTCCTTTCCACATGAGAAGAAATAGAATTGTTTGTAATTAGAAAAGTTCATGATTATAAGAAAAGTGATGTCTATTTTTATTTTATTTAAGGCTATAGAAGCAAGACAATCAACTTAGTCTTCATATCATAAATGAGGAGCCAAGACATTCTTTTTGCATTTTAGAGACTAGTTTAATTTTTAAATGTATTCTACTCCCAAGCATATTTTACTCATTTCAACCTACAAGCTCACTTATCAAATGTATTTATTCTTATAGAATAATGATGCAAAAGTAGCTTTTAGAAAAGCAGTTATGAAATTACCAGGAATAGCTTTTTCTTTTGGGAGGTTAATATATTAATTTCATAATAACACGTTATGGAGACAGTTAGAGAGAGGGAGAGTGAGTGAAAAAGAGAGAAAGAGAGAAAAGTGGCTTAAGTTTGAAATCAGAAAAAGGCTGAAAAATCCACGAGGGAGTGTGGAACTAACATTGGAAAGCAGTTCAGCAATTTACCTTGGTTCATTTCTACTCTGAAATTAGCATAACTGGCAGCTGGCATGCCATATATTTCAAAGTCACTGCAGGTGGATACATTCTTAACTTCAGAAAAAGTATGGCTTTTAGCAAATGTCTTGTACATGATCAATGATTGCTTTAAAATGACAAGCTGGAGATAATCACCCTGTATGATCCATTAGTGTTTGGGCCCTATTCCCTAAATGCTTTTAGAAATACGAAGGGCATCATATTAATTCTCCTTGATATTTCATTAGTTTCATGTCACTCGTTTCATTAGTTATGTGCTATTTCACATTGATGTCAATGACACAACGCTAATTTCTTGACATGCACTTTTTTATGGTCCTCATGAACTGTGCTCATTATCAAAAATGAACTGAATTTTTTATTGGTTTATCCTGAGTGAATTATTATATTGAAATAATCCACTTTTTAGTTGTTGTCAAGAAGATACTTTTGCAAAAGTGTATATATTTCTAAAGAAATAGTTTTCAGGAAATAAAATTTCAGAGTACTTGATAGTTTGATGAATACAAATAGCACAGTTACCATATTCACTGAAACTCACCTTCTCAACTACTGTAGCAGAAAATGTAATTTTTACACTCCAATCCAACTCAAAAAAATCCCTCCTCTGCAAACTGCTGGCTTCAACAAATTTTAAAAAGTGATCTGAAGAACATAAGCCTTGCCGAAACAAAGCCACCAAGAATTTCAGCAATCTCCCAAAAAAAATTGGGAGAGGAGAGGGTATCAGGTGACTGCCGCACACCTCGTGTAAAAGCAACTCCTATTTCATTGACATGGCCAGGTTCCAGTGTTTGAATAAAATTTCCCAGGTTACTCTGTTAATAGCTGTCTAATTTTCAGAAAATGTTAGTGGAAGAAAATTTAAGTTTGTCTTTTAATCTTGGATTTCCTCTTAAATATCATTTTCCCATCAGCCTCTGCGTTCACATGCTATGCAAATTTTACTTTGGCTTTTACTACAGCACATTGCTCGTAAAATGTTGTCTAGGAAGCCTTTTTCTAAAATATTTTTCTTTTAAAGAAATATTTCTTGTTGATAGCGTTACTGATAGTTGCCATTTCCCCCACCCTCGCTTTCCCCATGCCCTCAGGGAGCTCTCTGGCTCCGCCCTCTCCAGCTCAGCTAGCACTTTCGCTCGGCAGGCCCTCAGCCTCTCCGCGAGCACTTTCGCTGCGCGCAACTCAGAGAACCCCGCCATCTTTGATTAACCCCACTTTTTTTAGCTAGTTCGTTCTTTAAACTAAAACCCCTACTTGCTTATTTCTTTTTTTGAACAAGATAAATAAGCCTTGCCGAAGCAAGGCCACCAAAAATTGATCAGCTGCCTCCCAAAAAAAATTGGGAGGAAGAGAGAGAGATACAGATCCCCTTTAGAATTCACCCCTCGGGTAAAAGCAACACCTATTACGCTGTGAAGGTGGTTACTTGATGTTAAAATTCAGCGCTGGACTAAAAGCGTCCAGGTTACTCTCTAAATAGCAGTCCAGTTGTCAGGAAAGAAATTTAAGAAAACTTTTAAATTTGTCCTTTTTAACCTCAGATTGTCATTTTCCCGTCAGCCTCATTTACATAATATGCAAATTTACCTTCGATTTTACTAGAATAAGCTGCCCACAAAAACCTTGTCTAGGAAATAATTATTTTTAAAAGAAGTTTTTGTTTTTTCTAAATTGCTGATAGTATTAAAGATACCTCCCTGTTCTACCCCGCTTCTTCCCCTAACGAGGTCTTATGCACTCTCGTGCCGCTGTTAAAACATTAAACTAGCACTTCTGTTTCCTGTGACTAAAAACATTAAGATAACGTTACTCTAAGAAAAAAAAAAAAAGTAGACTGAAGGCTACAAAGTATTTAATATGAAAAATTTGCCAATAGACTATACAGACCAGGGGGTGGGCAACCCCTGGCACGCGTGCCAAACATGGCACATCGGTAACTTTTGCTGGCATGTGAAACCCTCTCTTATAATCTTCCATTTACAATTTTTTTCTTAATATCGACTTTTTAATTTTTCAGATAAATTCAGTGTAGGTGCATCTTAGATAAATAAACAATTTTACATAACAAGTTATTTTAAAGACCATAGACATGGATTGACGAGAGAAGGGAAGAGCAATTTCTATGCCTCTGCCTTAACTCTCCCTGCCTTCCTAGATCCGACCAGTGTTTTGGTTTCAACCACAAAGGCTTGTGAATCTTTGTTCTCAGTGATGAATTTTGTTAAGTCTCATAATAGGAGTAGCCTGATGGATGAAAGTAGTAGCTTGTGTATATCTCTGAAGGTCACAAAATACAAACCTGCTGTAAAATCTCTGTCATCAGTGATGCAGCAGCAAAAGTCCCACTGATAATATCAAACGGAGTCATAAAGTTTTCTGTCGGACTATCAGTGTACATGTATACATTAAAAAATAAATGTATTTTTCATCATCATATACTGTGTTTTTGTCGCTCGAGTGAATTTTATTATTTCTTCAAGGTTCTTCACATACGTACACCTTAAGAGATATCAAGTAGGCGTAATGTTCTCAAAAAATTAGGGTTGGCATGCAGAAGAATTTTGAGTCAGAGATTTTGCTGGTTTTGGCACGCACTCACAAAAAGGTTGCCCACCCCTGATATAGACAAAATATGGCATTGATATGTTTAGGATTATAAAATTGCTACAGTACATTAAAACCTTGAATAATAAACGTACTAGAAAACATTTTGGCAGTTCAACAAAATATTAAACATAGAGATATCATATGATTTAACAGTTTCACTCTTAGGTACATATCATATAATTAAAACATATGCCTACACAAAAACTTGTACATGAAAGTTCATTGCAGCATTATTCAAAATAGCCAAAAATTAAAGACAACAGTAATTTATACCAGCAGATGAATGGAAAAACAGATTGTGGCATATGAGTACTGATACATGGATTAGACTTGAAAACATCCTGCTGAGTGAAAGAATCCCAGAATTATATGAAATATCCAGGATACTAAAATCTATAAAGATAGAAAATAAGTTATGTTTTTTTAAAATTTATTTTATTGTTGAGAATATTACAGATGTCCCCCATTTCTCCCCCCACCCCATCTCCCTCTACCTGGCTCCCACCCCACACCAGGTCACCACCTGCCTATTGTCTGAGTCCATGGAATATGCATATCTATATATATAAAACTCTGATATGCAAATCCTAATATGCAAATAGACCGAATGGCAGAACAACCAAACAACCGGTCGCTATGATGTGACCACTAGGGAACATGAGCAGAACATGGCCAGTGTCGGCTGCTATAGGATGGTGGAGCAGGTGAGCGGGGGCACCAGATCAAGGAGGGATGCCAGTCACTTTCATCGGGGGTTACTGAAAATTCTTTGTGCTTGCACCCGGTGCTGGCCCCGATTGCTTGGTGCCATCAGTGGGTACAAGCTGTGGCTGCCAGCCTCAATTGCCCCACAGGGTTCTCCACCTCCCCCTGCTCCTGTGGGGTGATCGGGGCAGCAGCCACTGCTCGTACCCACTGCTGGCACTGGCCCAACCGCTCCATGCTGTCAGCGGTTGTGAGCAAGCCTGGCACCATCAGCACATGGGAGCACTTGTGGTGGGAGCGGGGCTGCCAGCAGTCAGGGTACTGGGGACCCTGGCAGGAGGGGTAGGGAGGGGGTGCAGAGGATGGAAGGAAACCTGCCCCTGTGCCCACAGCAGCCTCGTGGCCTACAGTTCCTTTCAAGGTGAACAAATTTGTGCACTGGGCCCCTAATATGAATATAAATTATTTGATTATAAGTTCTATTGATTGCCAGAGACTGGGGGAGAGGTAGACTGGTCAGTAGTAACCAACTGACAATGGGTGTGTAGTTTGTTTTTCAGGTAATGAAAATGTTCTGGAATTGGATAGTGGTGGTGATTGCACATTTATGAATATATTAAAATCCACTGAATTCTTTGCGTAAAAGGGTGAATTTTACAGTATATGAATTTTATCTCAAAGTAAATTAATCATTAATAAAAATGACAGAAAACTTATGAATATAAAGTAACCTGTGTTAGAATTCCATTTATATCTTGGTCTTGTACACTTTCCATTAGATCGTGTTAAACAAAATAGAGATTGGGATATGAAGATAATTTTTCAGTTTCTTACTTTTGTCTGACTCTACTTCTGGGTATGGACTACTAGGCAGATGCAGAACATGGAGAAACAGAAGTGAAAACAAAGCAGAATTGGGTATTTTGCACAATAAAATAAAGAGTTTTGTCTTTTGATGCTTGAAAAATACCACAGCATGCACTTCTCTCTACTGTCTTTTTCTAGACTTCACATCTTTCTGATAATTTCCAAGGATGCAGATGATACTTTCTCCATTTAAAAGAAAATGTCCAAACTATAGAGTCATCTAATATGAAGGGTAAATAAATACATTTTAAAAAAGAATTCATTATAATGTTGTGATCAATTTCCAACCAAACTTATCAGGGTTTGGATTTGGATTGTGCTTGACAAAAGACAACTTGTTTCTTCAAAGAAAAACATCTATCAGGGAATTATGAGGTTTTCTGAACATCAAATAGCTTTCATAAAAATACATTTGAATAATTTAATTGTAAATCAATAAAAATAAGATTTTAATTTTATTCTGCCCCCCCAGGAATTTACAAATCGAAAAGCTGAATATGAGGCAGACCTTATGCAATTGTTCCTAATATGCCCCCTGCATCCACCACCACCAGTAACTATGCTCTTGGGGGCGCTGTGAAGATTATGGGGATCTAGAATCATAGGAAATTAACTGTGATTGTTAAAAACAAATAAGATATGTCTTGTGAAACTACATGGAATTATATTTTTATAAGAAAAGGAAATGATGAAAATTCATTCAACTTTTAAATTGCATTGGCATTCTGATTTTATAAATAAATTTTTTACTGTATCTATAAATCCCAAATTACGAGTTCCCAATAAAAGAAAATTATGTGTGTGCTTCATTTCCTTCATGATAAATTAAACATGTAAAAGGAATTTTTAGCCAGTTGAAAATAAAAGGTGATTGGGGAATTAGACAGCGTATGACCTTAATATGTCACTGTTAATTTTAAAAAGTCTTATTTATTTTAGCTAAGTGGTTTGTGCTTATTCTTTTCAAATATTATCATGTGGCTTGGAGCGTCATTAGTGGTGTAATTTTAAGCGAGCGTAAATTCAGTACTTCTGGGAATAAAAAGAGAGGAGAAATACCCCCAAATGCAATGGCCACAATGACTTCCAGAAGAAAAATCATTAGAAAGAAAGCTGTTACACGGGGCCCATTGAGATTCACAATATGAGGCAATTTAGAGAACTAAATTAGATAAACTTCATGAGACTGCAAGAGTGAAGGAGTCATCTTCTTTGACAAATCTAGCTATTACTAAACCAGCCAATGTACTCAGCGTGGGGCTTTAGCCCCCCAAATGCTGGTGACATGGAAGGTGGCAAGAAAATGTATCCTGTAAGTTTTAGGAATTCAAATTTAAATCTTTAAATATAATCAGGTAAAAAGCCAAATAGTCCAACTACTTTATTGTTAGTTAAGGCAATTTATTGTTGTAGGTTAAGGCAATTTAAATTCTTTTGGGCACATTTCATAATTTGTTTTTTGTTTGTTTCATTTTCTTTCTGTCCTACACTATCATTATCTGGTACCTGCTTCCATCAATTAAAAAATGATATCTGAAATCTAAATTACTGTTTTGTCTATCCTAGTACTGTCATTGCAGACATTAATTCAATAATGGGGGAAAATGGTAGGCTTGGTAAGGGTTATTTGATTTGTTCATTACCCTTGTTTTATTCAAGGGGAAAAAAACTTGATGATACTAAACCTTAATTTTATATGATTATGTCAAATTACATTATCCTAACAATGGTAACAGAAGTGACTGATTACAAAGATGTCTTTTGGATTGTGACTAAAAGGAACATTTTAATGCTAATTGTAGACAAATTAAACGTACCAGGGATTTGGCACTTGAAATTTCAGCTGGAAGAGGAAACCAAATATGTATAATATCCTTTTGACAGACTAATTCTGAAGAGTTGGGTGTGTATGTGTCAAACAGGAGACAAATATCTTTAGAACATAAGAGAGACATACAGCACAGCACCATTCATTAGAAAGAAAAAAAAACAAAACAAGCTGCAACAAGAGCAAAATTTCTACTGAGATACTGACTTTTTAATTTTTGCACTTGGCCTTCAAAATCCAATATGTATTCTGTACTTACATTATATTTTAATTTGGACTAGCTGCATGTCTAGAGGTCCCTTATTAGACAGTATAGGGCCACAGAAGAGCAACTCTAGGTTTACCTGTGACATTGACACTATAGGATCTTACACACATTCCTTGAAAAATCACGCAAATGTTGTTTTTTTGGTTACTGCATTTGCCAAAAATGAGATTATATTTCTTTTTTTTTTTGCAGTGGTTCTCAATCTTCTGGCCCTTTAAATATAGTTCCTCATGTTGTGACCCAACCATAAAATTATTTTTGTTGCTACTTCATAACTGTAATGTTGTTACTGTTATGAATCATAATTTAAATATCTGATATGCAGGATGGTCTTAGGTGACCCCTGTGAAAGGGTCGTTCGACTGCTAAAGGGGTTGCGACCCACAGGTTGAGAACTGCTGGATTAAGGTATTACATATGTGTCCTTATCCCTCCATTGCTCCCCGCCCCCTACTCATACCTTCACCCCCCTGGTGTCTGTGTCCATTTTTAGACTTATATGCATGCATACAAGTCCTTTGGTTGATCTCTCCCCCTTACCTCTACAATCCCCTACCTTCCCTCTAAAGTTTGATGGTCTGATCGATGCTTCTCTATTTCTGGATCTGTATTTCTTCATAAGTTTATGTTGTTCATTATATTCCACAAATGAGTGAGATCATGTGGTATTTATCTTTCTCTGACTGGCTTATTTCACTTAGCATAATGCTCTCCAGTTCCATCCATGCTGTTGCAAACGGTAAGAATTCCTTCTTTTTTTACAGCAGCATAGTATTCCATCATGTAGATGTACCACAGTTTTCTAATCCATTTATCTGCTGATGGGCACTTAGGCTGTTTCCAAATCTTAGCTATGATAAATTGTGCCTCTATGAACAAAGGGGTACATATATCCTGTCTGATTGGTGTTTCTAGTTTCTTGGGATATATTCCTAGAAGTGGGATCACTGGATCAAATGGGAGTTCCATTTTTAGTTTCTTGAGGAAACTCCATACTGTTCTCCACAGTGGCTGCACCAGTCTGCATTCCCACCAGCAGTGCACAAGGGTTCTTTTTTTCTCTGCATCCTCGCCAGCACTTGTCATTTGTTGATTTGTTAATGATAGCCATTCTGACAGGTGTGAGATGGTACTGCATTGTCGTTTTGATTTGCATCTCTCAGTTGATTAGTGACTTTGAGCATGTTTTCATATTTCTCTTGGCCTTCCTTATGTCCTCTTTTAAAAAGTATCTATTTAGGTCCATTGCCCATTTTTTGATTGGGTTGTTTATCTTCCTTTTGTTAAGTTGTATGTGTTCCCTATAAATGTTGGAGATTAAACCCTTATCGGTGATAACATTGGCAAATATGTTCTCCCATGCAGTGGGCTTTCTTGTTGTTTTGTTGATGATTTCTTTTGCTGTACTGAAGCTTTTTATTTTGATGTAGTTCCATTTGTTTATTTTTCTTTATCTAGGGCTTAGGAGCTGTATCGGTGAGGATATTGCTTCAGCATATGTCTGAGATTTTGCTGCCTGTAGATTCCTCTAATATTTTTATGGTTTCCTGTCTTATGTTTAAGTCCTTTATCCATTTTGAGTTTATTTTTGTGTATGGAATAAGTTGGTGGTCTAGTTTCATTTTTTTGCATGTATCTGTTCAATTTTCACAACACCATTTATTTAAGAGATTGTCTTGACTCCATTGTATGTGCTTGCCTCCTTTGTCAAATATTAATTGAGCATCATGGTTTGGGTTGATTTCTGGGTTCTCTATTCTATTCCATTGGTCTATATGTCTGTTCTTGTGCCAGTACCAGGCACAATGAAAGAGAATTATAGGCCAATATCCCTCATGAACATAGATGCCAACATCCTCAACAAAATTCTAGCAAATTGGATCCAGTATTACACCAGAAAGATCACACACCATGACCAAGTAGGATTTATCCTGGGGATGCAAGGGTGGTACAATATCCACAAATCAATAAATGTGATACATCACATAAACAAGTTGAGAGATAAAAATCACATAGTCATATCAATTGATGCAGAAAAAGCATTTGACAAAATCCAACACCCTTTCTTGATAAAAACCCTCAGCAAAATGGGATTAAAAGGATCATACCTCATCATAATAAAAGCCATGACAAAACTACAGCCAACATCATACTCAATGGGCAAAAACTAAAACCATTTCACCTAAGAACAGGAATGACACAAAAATGCCCACTTTCACCACTCTTGTTTGACAGAGTACTGGAAGTGCTAACCATAGCAATTAGACAAGAAGAAGAAATAAAAGGTATCCAAATTGGAAAAGAAGATGTAAAACTGTCATTATTTGCAGATGACATGATACTGTACATAGAAAACCCTAAAGACTCTATCAAAAAATTATTAGTCTTAATAAATGAATTCAGCAATGTTACAGGATACAAAATTGAAATCTATGGCATTTTTATACACCAATAGTGAACATACAGAAAGAGATATTAAAAAAAAACAATCCCATTCACCATCGCACCAAAAAAATTAAGATACCTAGGAATAAACTTAACTAAGGAGGTAAAAGACCTGCACTCGGAAAACTACAGGACACTGAAAAGAGATAGAAGAAGACATAAACAGATGGAAGAACATACTGTGTTCATGGATTGATAGACTCAACATCATTAAAATGTCCATTATGCCCAAAGCAATCTATAGATTCAATGCACTCCCCATTAAAATACCAAAATCACATTTTACAGACCTAGAACGAATTCTCCAAAAATTCATCTGCAATAAAAAGACCCTGAATAGCTGCAGCAATTCTGAGAAAGAACAAAATAGGAGGGATCTCAATACCAGAGATTATATTTCTAGTTTCTAAGTACATCTGGTTGATTATGAGTAAGAGCAATAGTAACAATAAAACTTGGCAAGGTCTCCAGACCTAACCAATGATCATAATAGTTTTCACAAGGCCTCATTATCATTGATTACTTATTGCTAAATGTCTTTAATATTTGGATTGAAATTTGTTATTTAGGGGTATAGGGCTTACCTATCTACACTAATAAAAGAGAAACATGCAAATTAGTGTCACTCTGCTATGCCCACCAGTCAAACAGATGAGTATGCAAATTAACCCAACAAAGATGGTGGTTAATTTGCATAAGCAGGCACAGAGTGAAGACTGAAGACAACGTAGAAGGAATCCAAGTGCTGCAGAAGGGAGCAAAGCTGCGGAGAAGCAAGTGGGACCGCGGAGATGGGAGGGAAGCAAGCGGGGCGGCAGAGGCAGGTTTCACTCCCTTCTCTGCTTTGTTCAGCTGCAGGAAGCCCTATTCTTGCAAGAATCTTTCTGCAACGGGCCTCTAGTGTTAGGGATAAAGCCAGTTCATTTTTAGAAAAAGTCTTGACACTGTTTTTACCCAAAGTTCATATTCATTCTTTGCTAACACAACACTGATTTTTCTTAAGAATCTACCTGTCATGGGAAGTGACTTTATCACCTTCTTAGGGGTAAATCCTATGTGAAGTTGGGCTCCCCAGCAAACAGACCCTGAGGTGGAGCTCTGTCTTTTAGACACTTCCTGGGAGCACATCACACAGTTGCAATGGAGGCCTCAGTGGAATCCATAGAGAGCTCAGAAGCCCCACAGTGTTTCTTCAGCCATGTCCCAAATTCAGGCAGTGAAGCTGGGCCATCACTCCAGATCAAACAGTTATTTAGCACTTCGGATGGGACATCCACTTGGGCATGACACTTTTGCTGCCATGGAAAGAGTTCCTGCAAGAGTTCTCAGCTGTGTGTTCTCAGCCATCAACACTCAAGCTACAAGAGAATAGATTCCTTTATTTCCTGTTAGTATGTTTGGGCTGCTGTAACAGAACACCAGAGGTTGGGGGGCTTATAGATACAGACATTTATTTTTATTTTTTGAAATGTATTTCTTTATTGATTTCAGAGAGGAAGGGAGAAAGAGAGAGAGATAGAAACATCAATGATGAGAGAAAATCATTGATCGGCTGCCTCCTGCACGCCTCCCACTGGGGATAGAGCCTGCAACCCAGGCATGCACCCTTGGCTGGAATCGAACCCAGGACCCGTTAGTCTGCAGGCTGATGCTCTATCCACTGAGCCAAGCTGGCTAGGGCGATACAGACATTTATTCCTCACAGCCTGGAGGCTTGAAGTCCAAGATCAAAGTGCCAGCAGCTTGGGTGAGGACCCTTTTCCAGGTCAGAGACTTCTCACTGTGTTCTCACGTGGCAGAAGGAACAATAGGGTTGTCTGGGCTCTTTTTTCATAAAGACATTTATTTCACCATTAGGGCTCCACTCTCATAACCTCATCATCTCCCAAAGGCCCCACCTCCTAATAACATCACTTTGGGGGGTAGATTTCAACATATTAATATTTTTGGTGGGGACATAAACATTCTATCCATAACATTTCTGAAGAGGGTAATTAGATAAAGACCACCACACCTCTAAGATGCTGAATAGTATAATCTAGTCCTTCCAAAACTATTTACCACCCTACCCTTCTAGAAAAATGAGGGGATTATATAGAACACCGGGGTACCTAGATAAGGATGCTGTGTGAGAGGTCTTAGCTTTCTGGCCCTGAAGATGAAGGGTGTCAATATCCTGGAACATGCAATTGATTTGTGCCATGCGATTGTGCCTTGACACAATGGTGGGAAATCCTCATCAAATGGGATTCCATTCTTCTTGTGTAGAAGTGAGCATAATGTGCAATCTGACCTAATGGATGGACAAGAACTAGCCCTCTGGAGAAATGCCCAGAGGCATTTCTTAAAATGGCTAGAGGCAATGAAAACTGTACAAGTCTTTTGAATAGCAATTGATAGAAAGAGAGAGAGTGAAGAGAAGGAGGAGGAAGAGGAGGAGGAGGAGGAGGAAGAGAAATTAGATACACAGTATAAGTAGTATACTCTGAAGCTCTTAAAATATCTACTAGTAACTTAATCTGTTCTCAAAACTGTAAGGTCTGCAAGGAACTAAAAATGACAGCCGTGATGGTACAGCGTGATTTTTATCTGAATTTCTTTTGCTTTTATTAAAGTTGAACAATATTCTTTTAGCAACATGCCTGTAAAGTTGAGCATCCCTTTTAAAGATTAGAAGATTGAATTAGAGGGAACTATTTTGATCCCTGCTTCAGGTTAGAAGAGGGGATTACAGAGCAGGTAAGTCAACTGGAAGGTAAGTGAACTGGCAGGACTGCCTGGGAAGTTGGCAGCAGATCATGAACTATGGCCCCTGGACAGAGGTTTAATGCTTGGGTACTGGCTTCTGGGCTCTAAGTATCTATGAATGGGAAATGAAAGCAAACCTCCCGACCCAGGATGTACTGGGCTTTGGGAATCACAAATGTGTCATATTTGTTCCCCTAAAGATGTGGCCACATTCTTCATACCACATTATATCTCAGGAAGGGAGAACACGGGGAAGTGAGCCGAACACCTTGTTTTTGTTTGTTTGGCCTTGTTATAAGGTGAATACATGGTCTGCTTAGTTGCAATGGTGCTGGCCCACTGCCTCCCTCCTACTCGGTTCAACAAAGATGGATTTTCCTCCTCAGGTTTATTACTTTAATAGTTATTCACTTGAGTAACTGTGTTTCTGAACCAATTTTGATCATGTCATTGGACACAGTTAAAGTTAAGACAAGCTGACTGGGCCCTTTTCGTGTTTCTTACTATGGGTAATTGCTAGTTCTACAAATGTCAAAAAGTGCCATGTTTTCACAGAGCTGTGAACAACATTGTCAAATCAAGGGCAGCAAAATGTGAAAACTATTTAATGCTTTGTGGATATTGATTTAGGAATAAACAATAGAAATCTGTAGTTAATACTCAACATTCTCCTTATAAATCTTGTGCTTATAAGCTACAGATGTCCATTAACACAAAGGATCTAGAAAATGGCTAGGATAGCATCTTGACACTTCTTACAGAAAATAATCATGATTTTTTCTCTTTTTTAAAAAACATTGATTTCAGAGAGAGAGAGAGAGAGAGAGATTGACCAGCTGCCTTCCGCACATGCCCTGACCACTGGCTTGAACCTGAAACCTGGATATGTGCTCTAACTGGGAATCAAACCTGACACCTTTTGGTACACAAGACAATGCTCAACCAACTGAGCCACACTGGCCAGGGCTATCATGGTTTTCTTTAATTCTTCATTAGTTATAACATACTGGGCCTGCCAAATCACATGTAGCTGAGAGAAAATCCTAAATGGAAGTCATTTTTAGTTGACTTTTGTATTAAAATTTCTTGTTAGAATGTGCTGATGTAAAAGAGGAAGGTTCTGCATGGCAGGTAAGTCTACAAGGAAGCTTGAATAAGGTCAGACATTGAGAACTGGGGCCATTGGTAAAGTCATGGAATGGTCCTTGTATATTTCTTTCTGTGGTTTAATGCTCAAAATTTCACTATTCAATCAACAAAGATGTAAGGCCCACACCCAGCAAAACACTATGTGTAAGGGATGAAATGTAATTTCCCTCCTCTACTCACAGGAAGGGGAGTTAGAAAAAATTCCTTTGGGTCTAGAAGGGGAGATGAACAGGAGATTGTGCTGCAGGTGTGGAGAGAGTTCGGGATTTCCATTTGAAGCTTTCACTCCCAGAGGGACACATTATTGAACTGTGGGGGTTATAAGCTTTTGCACCAAAGGCCTGCCTTAGTGTTCATGGCCACTTTGGTCCCATTATTCCACTCACTCATGCTGCTCCTAACAAGCACTGCTACCTGTGCAGTCTCTGAGGACCACTGCTTACACACCAGGCAGGCAAACATGCTCCCTTGGTCAGGGGCAAGAACACTGAAGGCCTCATACCACAGGAAAGAATACGGCTGAAAAACAAAACTTACAATTATAGTAAACAGACTTATCTGTTTTGAGATGGCCATTGCATAGACCTAATAGTTTAAAGGGCAACCCTGCTTGGCTGGTGTGGTTTAGTGATTGAACATTGACCTATGAACCAAGGAGGTCATGATTCAACTCCCCGTCAGGGCACATGCTCCAATTTTGGGCTTGATCCCCAGTAGGGGGTGTGCAGAAGACAGCCTATCAATGATTCTCATCATTGATGTTTCTATCTCTCTCTCCCTCTCTCTGAAATGAATAACAATATATGGGGATGGAGTCCACAACCCAGGCATACAGCCTGACCAGGAATCCTACCAAGACCTCCTTGGGTCATAGGTCGCTGCTCAACCACTAAGCCACGCCAGTTGAGTCCAACCTTGTTCTTTTTGAATAACAGTTCTGCTATTCTGCGTCCCTTGTATTTTCTTTACTTCATCTTAACTAAACATTTTATTTGGATTATTATACTTTACATCTGAAAAGGTATATATGTTTTGTAGCTAGAGGGACATATCTCAGGTGTCTCAGATTATCTGAGACAATCTGCATTTATGCCTAGTATTTCAGTGTTATTATTATCCCCAAAGAGTCCTATTTTATTCCCAAAGGGTCCTACTTTGAATGCCAAAGTATTTTATTTGGTCATCCTCAGTTTAGATTACAGAAGACTTGCAAAGCCCTTCTAATACCCAAATAGGGAATTGAGTCTGTTAGAGAACCAGGTACAATCCATAATGCATTCCAATTCCATGGAGCTATTTAAAATTATCCTTCACTTCAACATTTTAAAATAAGCTTATCAATCACTTTTAATGTCAAGTTATCTCTCACAGGATATCCTCTAAATGAGTTAAAAAAAATCAATCTTTCACTGAACTTTCTCCTTTAGGACAAAGGGACAAAGCATGGAGGAAACATGCTTATTTAATTCCTCTTTTTAAACCTCCCCAATATTATACATTTGAAAATGCTTTAGAATATTACTTCTAATTGAAATATTTTTGTTACTATTGCTATAAGGATTTACATAAAATATTTAAATCTTGCTAAATAATACTCAATGAAATGTTAACATTGCATTAGTCAAGTATGGTACAGTAGCACAGACAATAACGATAAATATGGCAAAGGAGTTAATGTATAACCAAGCATTTAATGTGAGTACAGAAAGAAAGCAAATACAAAGCAAAGTACAAGAGTAGCAGTTTGGAGCTCTAAGAGTAAACATGAGATTGGGAATTTATAGCTTCAAGAATTTTGCATCTGGGTTGTTTGTTTTTACTTTTAACTTAGAAGTTTTAACTTTATTTAGGCCTGGAAAATATATGAATACACAGTCCATCTTCTAATCTATAACTGTAAGAAGAATGTTCGTTAAATAAAAATCAAGAGCGAACTATTTGAAATTGCTTCTGATTATTTTAACTGTAGGTAGACTTTGGTTTTCTATGTATCTTTGGACATTTACTTCAAAAGAACAGGTTCTTCACTATGTGCAACATAGTTAAATAAAAAGACATTAAAGCAACTTACTAGGCCTACTGCAGAGTCCTGCGGTATAACAATATAAAGTCAGGTTAAATAATGTCAAACTTGTTTTATGATGTGTGTGTGGGAGGATAATTTGTGCAATGGACTATCACCAATGGTGACTCAACCTGATGAATATTCAGTAAGTTTTTGGATTACTGTTATGTCAGGACTCCAAAATGTATGTATTTATCGTAAAATCTTGCTTTGCTTATGAGAGCAGGAAAGAAAGGAAGAAAGAAAGAACAGAAAGAAAGAAAAAGAGAAAGAAAGAAAGAAGGAAAGAAAGAAAGAAAGAAAGAAAGAAAGAAAGAAAGGGAGGGAGGGAGGAAGGAAGAAAGAAAGGAAGAAAGGAAGAAAGAAAGAAAGAATAATAATGCATAGCTATTTTACCTTTTTCTTTTGTATCTACCCTATAGGGAATATTTTGATTCTGTGTTTCAGACAATTCACCAATGATGTCTGAATTAACAGGAATGAAGATGTTAAAGAAACCTGAATGAAGATCAACTGTCTTTTAAAAAAAACAAAAATATTTTTGTTGACTTCAGAGAGGAAGGGAGAGGGAGAAGCAGAAACATCAATAATGAAAGAGAATCATTGACTGGCTGTCTCCGCATGCCCCCTGCTGGGGATCAAGTCTGCAACCCCAGGATGTGGCTTGACCCAGAATCGAACCATAACCTCGTGGTTCATAGGTTGGCGCTCAACCACTGAGCCACATCAGCCAGGCTGTAGTAAACTTTTAAACAAGATATGATACAAGATATAAAACAAACTCTTAAATTTGCTTTTAAAGAATGTTAGTGGAGATATGAACTGAATATATATTAAGTTCATAATTTTTCAAGTTAAAAGACTTCTGAAGCAAATCTATTCTCTTTCAACCTCTGTCTCTGAAACACACACACACACACACTTCTTCTATAAGGCGATAGATGTAGAGGGGTAAAAAGACTTAGTTTCCAGAATTTGTATTATATCTTGTTTTAACGAAATGGAGTGTGGGCCATCTAGTTTTAGATTTTAGGAAGAAATTACAAAGACTGATGAGGATTAAAAGAATGCTATGTAAATTACTTAGCCTGAATTACCAAAGAAATTTTATGAGGTTATTTATATGGTAGGATAAAAACTAGTGTACTGAGTTGGATGTAATGTTTTACAACAAACTAAAATTCACTATAATACTCTACATGTTATGAGAAATATGGCATGCCACTTGAATAAAATCTACTTCACTCTAAAACATATCATTAACAAGTTATTATTTTATAACTATATACTTAGAAAAAATGCTTCTTAGTCAAAACAGCAACAACTCAACTAAAATAGGAATCTTCTATTCAAGCAACAAAAGTTACATTTATCATGTGTAAGCCAGTGCATGAAGACACAGCAGTTTTAAAGATGTAATCCTTACCTACCTGCAAATGGCTCTGTGGTAAAATATAATAGCCATTTCTTTTTATTATGACATTTGGTTCTACTATTTAATTGTTAGATATAATACCATTCACTGCAACTAGAAACAAGAGCACCTTTCTTTTCTGCCTTTGCAATTGCCTCATGAATCAGAGGATTCTGGTAGGCTGCAAAAGTAATAATTTAAAAAATATATCATAAATTTCTTAAAGCAATTATTATATTTCATGCTTTGTATTAAATAGTACTTTGAATTTTTTTTATTTAGGTAGAACTATGACTTTTTAAAAATAGATGGCCTCATTCAAATGTATTGCAATATGATCTATGGATACGATTCTACAGGGGACTTGCATCATTTGTGCTAATAAAGATTGAGACTCAAAATATGTGCACTGGTCCTCAGCCCTCCTCTTTCCCCCACCTCCTATATCCCAGCATGCTTGGGCTAATGAAATTATCACAAATGATTCAAGTCCTGTGCTTCCATTAATTTGCCCAAACCACTGTCCCAGAGAAATGAATTCAGGATCCTGTTTTCAATTCCTGGCACTCTAGGACAGTTCTTTATCTAGATTGCAAGTGACTGGCATGGTATTGATCATTTTCTTTTTTTGCATGTGATCTGATAGATCACAACCTATAGAGGGAGAAATTACCCATTCAAAAAGGAAAATAAAACTTATTGGCATTTGATTTTAAAATACATTGTTTGAAAATTATAGCAGGGATGGTACAGCAGATAATGTCCTAAACTATGTCCTATAGCAACTGCCATAACCATAGAATAATAGAAAATTGGTTCTTGTATTTTGAATAAATTCCCATATAAATATAATACTTGCCAAAGTTTGAAAACTTCTGCAATAGATGTTTAATAAGTGGTTTCTGGTTGATAGAATTTTTAAAAAATTTGCATGATCACTTACACATAATAAAACTAGAAATGATATAAAATAAAACTTTATAAATGGTCCCTTTGTTCTTAGGCATTCAAGTCTGAGACCAAAATCTAAACACAGAATAATCAATTTATGTGATATTTCAATCTCCAGTAACTACATTCAAATAATTTCAGACAAAGGTTTATTCCAATGAGATTCATACTGTACAAATCACAGTGTATGCCAATATACTACTTCATGCTGAAAACAAGAGGATGTATATAGACATCATATCTTAGGGTGGGGAATGAGTATTACTGCCCACTGTAAGGGAGAGAGAGAAAGTATGTGTGTGTGTGTATGTGAGAGAGAAAGAGAGAGAGAGAGAGACTCCTAGCCTTCATAAAAATATGAAGCCATCCATCTTTACCTTATGAAAAATCCATTCTTCTTCCAGCATGCTTGAGTCTAGATTCAAATTCTGCATGAGAATAATATTTCATGCAAGTTCTACTATGTTTCATTGGCCAATTTTAAAGATTAAAAAGTACAATTTAATATTATAAAATGCCAACTCAATGACATCAAAGAGTTGGTAATTCTTGTGAAATTGGTTGAGAGAAATTAGAATAACAGTTATATATATGTTTATATATCTAATATATTTAATGCTTACAACTGCTCTATAATGTAAATACAATAATCCTGATTTTCACATAAGGAAATTAAAAACTTATGTGTTTTAACACCTATTATTTGCAAAAAAAGGACTATCTGAGTATATGAAGGTAGACTTTTTTAGAAGGTCTGAATATTTTTAGAATAAGTAATTTATATATATATATATATAAAATATCCTATATAATAAAGAGGCAATATGAAAATTGACCATCATGCCCTCGCACAAGATGGTTCCCCCCATGTGGTCACAAGATGGCCACCACAAGATGGCCAGCAGGAGAGGGCAGTTAGGAGCAACCAGGCTGGCAGGGGAGGGCAGTTAGGGGTGACCAGGCTGGCAGGGGAGGTCACTTGGGGGTGACCATGCCAGCAGGGGAGGGAAGTTAGGGGCAACTGTGCTGGCAGGGGAAGGCAGTTGGGGATGATCGGGCCAGCAGGGCTGGGCAGTTGGGGGTGATTGGGCCAGCAGGGGAGGGCAGTTGGGGGCAATCAGGCCAGCAGGGGAGCAGTTAGGCATCAATCAAGCTGGCAGGGGAGTGGTTAGGCAGTGATTAGGCTGGTAGGCAGAAGCCATTAGGGGCAATCAGGCAGGCAGGCAGGCAGGCGAGTGGTTGGGAGCCAGCAGTCCTGGATTGTGAGGGTGCAGGCTGGGCTGAGGGACACCCTGCCCCCCCCCCCCCATGCATACATTTCATGCACTGGGCCTCTAGTATATAAATATGTATATAAAGTATTCAAACTGTATCTCAGAAGAATAATATAGTCCAGAATTACATTTATTATTTATTATCAATCTCTTATTCTGAGTTATTAGTGATATACCATAAAACTCAGTATTAAAGCAAAATGGTGCAGACTATGAACATGCCAGAGACACAGGTCTTTATCCTTAACAAATACTCAATGCCAGGAGATTAATTTTATGGGCACTATTAGAGCTTTTGTAGAATGAAACAGTTACCTTAAACAAACTCACATCCAGTTTTGCAGCAGAAGGTCATTTGTGCACTTGCCACGTTTCCCTCTGCATCCGTTTATGTCTCTCTAGTAGAGACCATTGTCTAATTAATTATATGGAAGCTGATAGCCCCTCCCGTGGGCTAGCAAAG
Source organism: Myotis yumanensis (assembly GCF_028538775.1). Lineage (NCBI taxonomy): Eukaryota > Metazoa > Chordata > Mammalia > Chiroptera > Vespertilionidae > Myotis > Myotis yumanensis. Next base: position 162,728,428 of record NW_027223752.1, on the reverse strand, counting down.
CACTTTCCTGTTCTATATATTGCTCGGTGCTGCCGGGGAACTGATTGCTCTTCTCCAGTTAGATGAAAGCTGGAGATGTTGGTCTCCCTAAAAGATCTTTCCTAATAAGCATTTAATGTAAGACAAGTGCTATAGAAATTTCAACAAGATTTTGTATTAAAATAATTGTTAGGCTTGAAAAAGAATTCAAAAGCCTCTAGAATTACTGTAGTAACCATTTTCTCAAAATAAATGTGCAGTTATCAAAATAATGTGTGTTTGTGATGAAATGCTTAAAACCACGAGGAAGAGAAAGACATCCTGTAATTTCAATACCCAAAGACAGCATTAATAAACACCTAGGTTCAAACTTCAAAACTAGGACCCTATCCTACATTATATTAGTACTTAAACATCTGTCCTTGTTAACAATATCACATAGTCCTCTAAATTCCCAATTTCCTGACTTTATCATACTTTATATGACCAGTTTTCTACTGTTAGACATTAAGGTTATTATTTATTTTTTACTCATATTGGAACATGTGGTGATAAACTTCTTTTGATATAAATCATAGTTATTTCTTATTGCCTTAGGATATATTCCTAATGGTATTTCTGGGTCAAAAGGTTTGAATATTTATTGCTTCAATATATATATATTGATGACTGCCATTCATTAAAAATAATAATAATAATTTGCAGCTTTGTCATCAGTCTATAGCTGTCCACTTTCCTGCATTCTTACTAACGTGAGGTATTACTCTTTTAGTCACGTTGGTTTGGCAGTGAAAATCATGTTTTACTGCTGTTTTAATTTGCATCTGTTATTGCTAAAACAATAGAATATTTGTAGATTTTACTTGTCATTTGCTTTTTTATATGTATCATTTGTTCATACTTTGTTCAGTTTTCTATTCTAGTGTTTACATTTCCCTCATTGACTTATATGGGAGTTAAATAAAGGAAGAATATTGACACACTGCATTGTGTGCATTTCATATTAACCTTTGCACATTCTGTGAGAATTAATCCAGGGACAAATTACATATACTAAAGGCCAGGAAATAGTTGAGAGAGTCCATATGCAATTGAGATTACAACTTAAAGATTCTTTTATTTAAAAAAATATTTGTCCTTGAAAGACAATCACACAACCCATTTTAACCGTATTTATACTGAGGATATTTTAAAGTACAAAATCATTTTATAATAATAGTGATAATGTTACTAACAGTTAACATTTACTGTGAGTGTATTGGTATCTGTAAGGCACTTCACATTCTCAAAACAATTCATAAAGCAGTTACTCTTTCTGTTCATGTTTTATAGACAAAGAAACTAACCTTTATAGTGTAACATGCACAAGATTACAAGCCAGTATATGTTCTATCACAATTTTATTCCAGCTGAGATGAAAGAAAAAATTCTCCATAAAATTACTTTATGTTGTGAAGGAAGGAAGAGATTTACCACATTAAAATCATGGAATTAATATAGTAAATTGAACCAAATTAAGTTTCTCTTTTAGTAGGTCAATAGTGATCAAATATTCGCAAGTTTATACCATTCAAACAAATTAATTTGATCTGGAAAAAAAACTATAGAAAAAAATATGCAAATAAGTTGTAACAAAAAAATGTTTACCACAATATTTTATTAAATCCCAATCAATGTATTTTACAGAGGACAAAACTAAGACTGATAGAGTTTATGCAGATTTCCCCAGCACTTAAAATAATAACTTTTAGAAAGATTATATTTTTACTAATGTCTCATATATTCTATGAGATATGTTTTAATATTTTCATCATATCGGTACATTTTTTTTTGCATCCTCACCATCAAAATTCTCTCTCTTTTCCCTGCCTCCCAACCAACCTTTCTCACTCTCTCTCCTTATGTTACCTTCTCTGTTTCTTTTCCCTGTCTCCCAACCCAGTCTCTCTCTCTCTCTCTCTCTCTTTTTCTCTCTCTCTCTCTCTCTTTCTCTTCCTCCTTCCTATCTTACCTTTGCTATCTTCTCTGTTTCTCTGCCTCTCTTTATGCCTATAAATGTTTGATGACTATGTACTATACTCAAAGCTAAATTCTCACATGCAGTGGTGAATGAGGCAGTCTTTTAAGGATTTTTTCTATGAGGCAGTAGAGAAGAAAATAGTCAATTTATTTCCATTGGATGTAACACTGTTATTGGAAAGAGGAACAGACCTGGAGCACGTCTGCTAAAGCCAGACTATAGTGTGTGGGGTTCTTGACGTCATGCAGGAAAGATTTCAAAATATGAGTCGAGGTAATTTTGAGAGAATGTTTATTAAAGCTGGGACAGTGAAACAAGGAAGGGCTTGGGATAAAGTAAGCATCAGAGAGAGCCTCGGCAGGCCTGCTTTGGCTCTCTAGAAATGTTCTAGGAAAGAAGTGAGCCTAGGTGGGTTTGCTTTTGCTCACTGGGAAGTCAGAGAAAAGTAGGCCTTAGAGACAAGTTCAGGGGTTTAGCCGGATGAGCTGCCACTGCCCATTGTTCCCCTGCTTGAAAATCTCATGGGGTCCCTTAGTGTTTAGAAGAGGCATGCCTGTGGGGGAAGAAAGTGGGAAAGGCAGAGGCACTGGGTTGCACCTGGGAAGCAGAGCTTGCACTGGGTTCTTTGTCTTGAGGGTTTTAAAGGCTGGAAGTTTAGGGAGGGGTCTTAGGGAAGGATCTCAATGGAATACTCATCAGCTTTTCCACTGTATTTTTCAGGGTCATGGTCTCCACTGATTGGTTGGCACAAAGTTAGGGGGTCATTAGTCATCACAGCTGGTCCTGGCATTGCCTATCTGATTTTACTGCTTGTCTAGGCCTGGAGTTGAAATACAACTTAGGCCTAGATCTCTAGAGAGGAAAGGTCAAAGGGGGGGGGGCGGGGTACCTAAACTGCATGGCCAGCGTATGCCAGGGAAGGAAAGGCCACCCTGGGGGTGAGGTCCAGCCCCAGTTTTGCTGTTGCTAGGCACCCAGGGATTTCCACCCTGGTGACCTCCTGTATCTGATTGTAAATGTTCTGCTAGTTTGTTAAGTTACCTGTCTCAATTTCCTCATATAGCTGCCAAATAATTTTTCTTACCAATCTACCTCAAAAACCACCAGGCCACTTAACGTAATCTCAAATGATGGTGAGAGGCCTTTCAAAGACAGTGTCTTTGAAACTGGGATGTTCAAAGGAATGGAGCCCTAGGAGACATAGCATAAATCATAATTCAGGGTGCTGAAGTGGTTGAAATTAGTGCGGCTGGGCATTGGAGGCAATTGTATTTAATAGCATCATGTTTATAGAAAAATTAAATTCTTAAATAAAAATATTCCCACAAAGAAAAGTTTATGTTCAAATGGTTTCACTGGTGAATTTTATCAAATATTTTTAAAAAAGAAATAATACGAATCCTACTCAAGCTCTTTAAGGTAATAAAAGAATAGATAACAGGTCCTACTCATTTTATGGAGGCTAGTACTATCAAACCCTGAAAAAGATGCTAAAAAAATTACAGACTAATATCCATCATGAAGATATATAATAGAATCCCAACAAAACCCTGGCAAATCAAATCCAACAATATGTAAAAATGAAACACATCCTGACCAAATGACTTTTATCTCAGGACTGTAAAGGGATTTGACATTCATTACTTTGACAATAGAGAAGATTCATATCATAATCTTAGGAGTGCAGAAAAATCATTTGCCAAAATTCAACAAATATTCATCATACACATTCCCAGCAAACTAGGAAGAAGGGCTTATTCTCAACTGATAAGCAGTACCTACTAAAAATGTTCGGCTTACATCTTACTTAAAATCAGACACAAAGCTAAGATGAGCGCTTGCAGCATTATTTTGGAGGACCTGGAAAGCAATCCAATGAAGCAAGATAAAGAGAAACCATCATGGCAATCAAAAATAAAGTGGTAAAATTGTCTTATTTTCAGTGGCCATTATCATTTATATTTTAAATCCTTATAAAATAACTATCAAACAACTATCAGAACTAATAAATGAAAATAGTGTGGTGGCATGGTAGTGGGTCTGGTAAAAAAATATAAACAATTGTATTTCTATACTATCGTAGCAAAGACTTGGAAAAATAAATGCAGATATAAAGGGATTTTTAAGAATGCCATTTATAGTAGTATAACAATTATAAAGTACTTAGGGTAAATTTAACAAAAAGTATATATATGATCTCTACACTGGAAACTATGACACTGTGAAGAGATGAAGAGCTATGTAAAATGAAATTTATACCATGTTCATGGATAGGAAGATTCAATGTTAAGATGTCAAGTATGTTGATTCTAGTTCTTACTTGAAGATAGGTAAGAATGACTATTGTATGGTTCCATGGACTCACTGGACCTCGTAGGAGATATCCCAACTCTATGAGGGGTCCATGATAGTGTTTCAGGTCCTCAGGTATTCGGCCAATTTGGGCTCTCTGCAATGGTTCCCAGTATGTCTGGCTATCCCCGGTGTATGGTTACCCATGTACATGCCGGCGTGTTCCTTTGAAGTGCTAGAAGAATCATTACTGTGTATACTTGCTCTGGCATGTCAGAGTCTTTCCTCAAGGAGACCCTAAAGCAGGGGTCCTCAAACTACGGCCCGCAGGCCACATGCGGCCCGCGGAAAACATTTATCTGGCCTGCCGGGTGTTTTTGCCGCTGCTGTGTGCATAGGAATTTGTTCATAGTTTTTTTTTTAAACTATAGTCCGGCCCTCCAACGGTCTGAGGGACAGTGAACTGGCCCCCTGTTTAAAAAGTTTGAGGACCCCTGCAAGTGTCTCTTTTAAACAATGAGTTCCATTTCTAAAAATCGGCATATTCAAATATGGTATCAAAATACACTCTCAGATAAGGCATATGAACTCTGTGTGGAGAGCACATAATTCCCTAGTGTCAGATTTAATAATGGAGGTACATGCATTAGAAACACCTGGAATGTTTGTTAAAATTGTAGCTACATATTGACCTACTCATCAGAATATGCTATACAATTTCCAGAAGTATGCATTTTTAACCATCGACCCCACCCTGTCATTCTGATGCACACTATAATTTGAGAAAAATTATCCCTCTAGGAAGCCAGATCCTAGAAATTACAGGTAAATTATTCAGGCAAGTATAATTACAAGAAAGTTTATCTAATAACATACAATGCAAATAAATTTCAAGTGATGGTCAAAGTTGATCTGTGTTTATGGGAGAGCAGTTTATTCAATCTGGTACCAGGAAGGATAGGGAAGTAAATTTAGCTCTTTGAGAAATAAAAATACTTAGAACTAAATTGATATGATGGTGTTCTAGAGTTTGGAGCACAGGCCTAGTCTGAGGGGCAGATCTAACACGAGGCTGGGTAACAGGACACATTAACACAGGGTTACTGAGGGCAAAACACTGGTCTAAAGAGAGCTCTGACCCCAGGTAGGGCTTTGGAGGTTCTTGACTCAGGACCTCCATTGATATTCAGAATTTCTATTTGTTCATTAGGCCCTTGATCTTTTTATTTTATATTATACTAGAGGCCCAGTGCACAAATCCCCTCGGGGTGGCCTGCGGGGATTGGGCCAAAACCCTGCAGTTCCTACCTGCCGCTGCTGCTCATCCCAGTCCCACTTTGCCTGATGCTGGCTCTCGCCCAATCAATCCCGATCTGGAGAGGCTCCTGACACTGCAGCAGCACTCACCAGCTATGAGCCCTGTATCTGGCACCCTCAGGAGTGGCCTGCAGGATCCAGCTGAAATCGGATCTCTGACATCCCCTGAGGGGTCCCAGATTGCAGGAGGGAGCAAGCCAGTCTGAGGGACCCTGCCAGTGCATGATTGGATTAGGGAGGGACTATGGGAGGGCTCCAGGGCATGTTGGGCCCATCTTGCTCAGTCCAGATTGGCCAGACCCCAGCAGCAAGCTAAGCTACCGGTTGGAGCGTCTGCCCCCTGGTGGTCAGTGCACGCCATTGCAAGCAGTTGAAGAGCCTTAGCATATCATTAGCATATTACCCTTTGATTTGTTGAACAGTGGATCAGTCACCAGATGACCAGACACTTAGTATATTAGGCTTCTATTATATAGGATAGTTTTATTACCTTTCTAGAGAGGAAGGAAGATGGAGAGTGAGAGAAACATCCATGTGAAAGCAAAACATCGATTGGCTGCCTCCTGCACCCCCTACCAGCAGATCAAGACCAAAACCTGGATATGTGGCCCAACTGAAAATAGAACAGGCAAGCTTTTGGTGCATAGGACAATGCCCAACCGATTGAACCACACTGGCCAGGGTGGTCCTTATTCTTGCTGATAAGATGACTTAGTTCAAACCTCCAGAAAATTGTGCAATGAGGCTGCAGTTATGCCAGATTTGACTCTGAAGTCAATCCATGGATGACCTATTGGTAGATCTAGCTATGGGTTGCTAGGTATACAGCAAAAGCAAAACTATGCAGTTCAAATTGGATGGTATCTGACAAACTATACTCAAATATACTTTTTAAAAATGTCATTTTATTTGTGTTTGGTGGATTATATCTATAAATTATTGGTGTAGTATAATTATTTATATATTTATTTATGTATTTACTAGTATTTATTATTGACAGTATTACAGATATCCTTTATTGTCCCCCTTCCTCTCTTCCACCCAGATCCTATATTTTCATTTTAAATTTAAAGTTAAACAGAATATCCAGTAAATAGTTCATTCAACAACTGTCTTAATTACCAGTATGTCATATCAACATGTCCTTCCCATTATAACTAGTTGACTCTCATTGTTCTTCCCAATATACTGTCTGTTCCAGATTCTTCCCATTGTTTGTCAGTATAAATGAAGGCTCTCGGGGCTTTACTGGGCAGGTTTTGTGAGCGATGCCACTAAAAAGATGTCTTTCAAAGGCTATCAGACTTTGCTTATGAAAGATTTCAGAAGCAATTTCTCCCTAGTTGTAACAAAAAAATTGCCATCACTGCTTCATGACACAAGTGCCTAAATGCAGTTGGGAAACACTGTTAAGTTCTTGATTTTTAAAAATTGATACGTATGGCATGCCATTTTCACAGCCTGTTTACGCCCTCACTGAATTACTTACTGCAGTGTCTTATTCTGGTCAACCTATCTGATTTAGAAATGCTGTACGTTAATAAATGTGCCAAATGTATTATGTGTACATTATTGACTACCTTTTATCTGTTTTTATAAAGCATCAATAAATGTTGCTTAAAGAACTAAGACTGGTAATTGTTCCAAATTTTAGTGTATTTTCCAGTTTTTCTTTAAAGGGATGGTTGATCTTGGCATTTCAAATTCTATCTTTAATAGTTGGCATTTTAAATTCTGATCATTAGAAAAACACTACTGCCTGGAAATATTCTTTTTATAACCTTCTTTAGGTGAGTGATGTTAACTTAGGAGGGCTAAGATGTATTTCAACAGCTGTACATCCTTGTTTCTTTTTTACTATGTTAATGCCTCATCTGTAAAGATTTTAAAATATAGTCCATGTACCGAAGATGTATTTGTAATTTCTTCCAAGTCTATCAAAAGCTTTTTTAGAGATATTACACAAAATAAAAATGGTGTAAATTAAATTAAAATGTCAGGTTTATTCTTGAATGAAATTAATGCTTTAAAAAATATTTTTATTGATTTTTTTTTTTTTTTTTTTTTAGAGAGAGGAAAGGAGAGGGAGAGAGAAACATTGATATGTGAGAGTGGAATATCGATCACTTGTCTCCTGCACATCCTCCACCAGGGATTGAGCCTGCAACCCGGGCATGTGCCCAGACTGAGAATTGAATTGACAACTTTTCAGTGCATAGTACGATGCCCAACCAACTGAGCCATACCAGCCAGGGCAAAATAATGTTTTGCTTGTTTATTTTTTAGTATTGCAGCATGTTCTCATGGAAAGAGACAGTGAACTAATTATTTAATGATCTGTGTTCTATTCCTGGCTCCATCAGAAATAAATTTAGGACCTATGTAAATTATTTTTTATATCTGAACATCTATACCACTAGTCAAAAAAACTAAACAGATAATGTGCTGGAAAACAGACCTAATTTAAGGTTCCTGACGTCACTAAAATACTTCTGTGTATCAATTGAATATATGGTGTTACCCTGGTTTGTATTGGGGAGAAATCTTTTGTGGAAATATAACTTCCAATTATAGTTTGATTTCTCTCAATGTATGGCTAGATTGGCTTTTTTATTTCACTGCATGAATACAACAACAAAATGCTTTAGTTGGTCTAGAGTGAGGAGATAAACTCAGAGCCTCACATTCTACATAAAAGACAGTCTTAGTCACCGCAACCGAGGCCTCAGTGCATGGGATGGCTTAAGAGCCCTAGGTATTGGTGAAGGAAAATGGCAGAATTTATAATTAGTTGTACAATTATTGGCCAGTAATCCCCATGTCTGGTCTCTGTTTTTCTCATGTGGGCTGTGGAGGGTCTCTGAAGTGCCAGGTCTATAGACTGACTCATTCCATTTGACTGGGATGAAAGTGAGTTTTGTTAGGTCTCTATTTGGGACAAAAAGGAGAGTTAGCACTTTATCCCAACCATAGACTTCACTATTTATTACAGGCTTTCATGTGAATTAAAGATTCCCTGAGGCCATGCATGAGATTCTCAGGTGACTGACAAAGTGTGGTGAGGCTGATGTGTTTGGGTTGATAACAAACCCAAGAAGTGAGGTTTCCTGGTCTTAGATGTCACGACTGGGCATCTCCATCACATATACAAGTTAAATATCAATTTTTTTTCCATAAAGGAACCATTAATTAAAAACTGAAAAATAAAATTATTTCTGTTTTTCTTGTTTCTTTTCTTTTTCTGTTTTGGAAACCTGTTCTTTAAAACACCCTGAGCAGTTGAGGTAAGCAAATGCAGACTTTCATTTGATGCGAAACTTGGCCTAAATCATCCTGTTGGAACCCTCCCAAGTACAGAGTAAAGAATGCGTGGCATCCAGGCCCATTGAGGAGTGAAATGTGACCAAATGCCAGTGTTTTCTGCTTTATTGACACAAAACCACTCTATGGAGTGGCAGTTGAATAGAAAATAGGCTTTTAGTCTGAAATAGAATCTCATAATTCTCTACCTCCTTTCAGGCAAATATTGGTTTTAAAAAACAATTGATGAATGATGGATATCATTCAACTATTTTGCCTTGACTAGTTCTGTTTCATGGTAACTTTATAAGTTATGCAGCATAATTCTTCCTCTGTCATACAGATTGTTTTTCCATTATTTGAAAGCAGAATAGTAACATTGAAACAGATAAAAAGATGAAAACACATTTTCCCCTTTTTCTCCATGTTGTATAATTAATTACCTTTAAACATATTTCTTTCTAATTTGGATAAATATTGCTTTCATTCTATGTGTACATATACATTTGGGCACTTAACGTTTACATAAAAATTACATCTAAGCCTAAATATGTGCATGCTTAGATTTTACACATTTTACTTTTTATTTATACTAGAGGCCTGGTGCACAAAATTGGTACACTTGGGGGGGGGCTTCCCTCAGCCTGGCCTGCACCCTCTTGCGGTCTGGGAGCCCTTGGGGGATGTCTGACTAATGGCTTAGGCCCGCTTCCTGAGCCCACTCCCCACGCTGTTGTGGAGGTAGGACTGCAGAAGGGCTCCAGGGCATGTCCGGCCCATCTCACTCAGTCCCAATAAGCCAGACCCTAGCAGCAAGCTAACCTACTGATCGGTGTCATAGCGAGTGGTTGAGTGACCTTAGTATATCATTAGCATATTATGTTTTGATTGGTTAAACAGCCGGCCAGTCAACTGGACACAGCATATTAGGCTTTTATTATATAGGATATTTTAGATTTTAATATATATTTTTTTTAAATATATTTTATTGATTTTTTACAGAGAAGAAGAGAGAGATAGAGAGTTAGAAACATCGATGAGAGAGAAACATGGATCAGCTGCCTCCTGCACATCTCCTATTGGGGATGTGCCCGCAACCAAGGTACATGCCCCCGACCGGAACCGAACCTGGGACCTTTCAGTCCGCAGGCCGACGCTCTATCCACTGAGCCAAACCGGTTTCGGCAGATTTTAATATTTTATGCATATCTCAATATAAATATTTGTGTTATATCTAAATATAAATATTTATATACATATATCTATGAATAGATGGCTAATAAACAAGAGTCACTTATTGTATATGCTCATGGAGGGATCATATGCATTTATACATTTTACGAATGTTTATTAAGCACCTACTTTGTCAAGCACTCTTCTAGATTTTTGGGGATATTTTAGTAAAAGTTAGACCAAAATTCTGCCCCCGTGAATTTTATATTCTGTTGGTTGCAGTATTATTGATTTATCATTTCTATTTGGAAATAAAGTAAGTACATTACTGGCTTTATATAATACAAAAATAGTATTATAGGGGTAGAATAAATAATTTACATCATTTTTCCTGGGCTCTATTGCTTAATTTGTATTAATTATTAGCGTTCCAGAGCATGAAATTGTGCGCAGGTAGGGTTCCTAGGCCTAGCCTGCCATCAGGGCCATCTTTGGCCAGTTCGCCAGTCCCATTTTGCCCCCCCCTCACCGACACCCACCCCAGTTCCCTGTTCACCATCAGGCGATCTAAGGAGCCTGCGGGACAGGGGGAGAGAACAAGAGGTTGGCCATTCCACCCACTCAACAGTCCCTAGTTCCACCCCGCTGTTGACACCCACCCCAGTTTCACTTCGCCATCTGGAGATCTATTGGAGCCTGCAGGCTGTGGGGAGGGACCAAGAGGTCTGCCTTCTGCCCACTAGCCAGTCCCCAGTCCTGCCCTGAAGCCATCCACCCCAGTTCCCCATGGTTCCCTGTTGGTCGTCTAGCAGTCAGAGCCTGCAGGCTATAGGGAGGGACCGAGAGGTGGTCAATGCACCTCATAGTGACTGTTCGATTGGTCCTTCTGGTCGTTACATGCTTATGGTCACTGGTCTTTTATTATATAGGACTAGAGACCCAGTGCACGAATTCATGCATGGGTGGGGTCTGGCTGGACCAACCCCAATCAGGGCAGATTAGGGCTGGGTCTGTAAGGAGGAAGAGATGGTAGGACATTGGCCGGCCAGCCCACTTGGATTGGGGCCAATCAGGGTACTCGATCAGGGCTGGGATGTCTGGGGGAAGCGGCTGTGGGTGATTGGCCGGTGTGCCCCACCCCCAATTGGGGTTGGGGGGCCGATTGGGAGCAGGGCAGGCCATGGACAGGGGCTGTGGGTGATGGGCGGGCTGGGCCTACCCCCAAATGGGGTGAGTGCAGGGTGTTGATTAGGGGCCAGCAGCCTGGGAGAGGGGCCATGGGTGGTTGGCCAGATGGCCCTGCCCCTGATTGGAGTGAGGGGGCTGATCTGGGGTGGGGCCAGGTGGGGGGAGGAGTTGCAGGAGATTGTCCAGCCATCCCCATCCCCTATTGGGGTGTGAGGGAGGCAAGCAGGGGTGGGGCTGGCCAGGGGAAGGGGCTGTGGGCCAATCAGGTGGGGGCCCATCGGGGGCATGGCCGGCTGGGGGAGGGGCTTCAGGAGGTTGGCTGGTTAGTCCTGCCTCCTATTGAGGTGGGGTGGCAATCGGGGTGGGGGGGCCAGGGGCAGGGGCTGCAGGAGGTTGGCCACCCAGCCTCGCCCCCTATTGGGGTGGGGGCTGCAATCAGGGGTGTTTGGCAGGGGGGCGGGGCTGTGGGCCTATAGTGGTGTGGCAGGCTGATCGGGGCATCGCTGGCTGGGGGGGGGGGGGAGGGGGAGGGGATGTTTAGCCAGCAGGCCTCACTCTTGATTAGGGTGGGAAAGTCCGATCAGGCCGGTGGGGGGAGGTGCCAAGAGGTTGCCTGCCGGCACCACCCCCTGATCGGGCTGGTTTTCTGGCCACAGTGGGTGTCATAGCGATCCATTGTTAGGTCGTTATGGCCCTTAAAGTAGCTGCCTTTATATATATATATATATATATATATATATATGCTAGAGGCCTGGTGCATGAAATTTGTGCAGGGGGGGGGGGGGTTGTCCCTAAGCCCAGCCTTCACCCTCTCCAATCTGGGACACCTCAGGGAATATCTGACTGCCGGTTTAGGGACTGCTGGCTCCCAAACGCTCACCTGCCTGCCTTATTTCCCCTAACCACTTCTGCCTGTGAGCCTGATCACCCTGTAACCAATCCCCTGCCAGCCTGGTCGCCCCTAACTGCTCTCCACTGCAGGTCTGGTCCCCCCAACTGCCCTCTCCTGCCAGCCTGATTGCCCCTAACTGCCCTTCCCTGCCAGCCTGGTCACCCCTAACTGCCCTCCACTGTAGGCCTGGTCCCCCCCAACTTCCCTCCCCTGCCAGCCTGATCACCCCCAACTTCCCTCCCCTGTGGTCCCAGTCACCCCAACTGACCTCTCCTGCTGGCCTGGTCACCCCTAACTTTCCTTCCCTGCTGGCCTGATCACCCACAACTGTCCTCCCTTGTAGACCATCTTGTGGTGGCCATCTTGTGGGAGGGTGTAACAGTCAATTTGCATATTACCTCTTTATTATATAGGATTAGGTGCAAGATATTTTTTATCCCTATCTGTTCCATTTTGTTATATTTAATTTTTTAAATATATCTTTATTGATTTCAGAGAGGAAGGAAGAGGGATAGAGAGTTAGAAACATTGATGAGAGAGAAACATCGATCAGCTTCCTCCTGCACATCCCCTACTAGGGATAGAGCTTACAACCAAGGTACATGTCCTTGACCAGAATCAAACCTGGGACCCTTCAGTCTTCAGGCCGATGCTCTATCCACTGAGCCAAACTGGTTAGGGACCATTTTGTTATATTTCATAAGTATAATATTCATTAGGCGATTCATTATTTAGATTTTAATAAATATTATCCAGTATCAAAAAGAAATAAAATTTAAATAACTGTGCAATTATTTATCTTCTAAATTAATTTATCAACAGATAAGGTAGCATAGAGGATTTTGTATTCTGTATTTCAAATTCAAGATTCAAACCCAAATTTTTCTTGAGCATAATTTTCCCTGTTTGTATCAATCATGCTGTACTGTTTATTTGATTATGAAAATTACATAAGACAGCTTGTAAGAATGTGTATACTAGATAACATGTTAAAATTGATGATAAAATAAAAGTAGGAGTAAATATGTGTCTAAAATGCATTCTTGATCATGAATATACTTAGTTGCTATCTGCTTCTCACCTACAGTTGCAGATTAAAATGATTTAGGTATGTTGAAAACACTGATTTCCAAACCCCTTTACCTTTAAAGTCTGATTTGATTATTTCCTTGACATAGGGACCTCAAAATGTGATACTCTTAAGAATTTCAAATTTAATCCATAGATAAGGCAGGAGAACCACTGCTTTCATTAAGCCACAGATTTGCCTCTCAGCTCCTGGGAAGATCTTGTAACCTAACCTAATGCCTGTTAGGTTGCAAACAAGCTAGTGTTCAGGTTAATTATAATACTGTGTTCCTAGACTAAATAGATTTTTCCTGAGGGAGGGGTGTATATAGGAGGGCACATTTGACATGATGAACCACATCCTCAATAGCATCTCTGTGAAAGATACAATGAGATCTCTCAGACCCTGATCAGAGGCACCACCTTTATTTCATTTCTACTATATTTTCTTAACTACTGTGTTATAAAAAATAGAAAAAGGAAAATTTAAAAGAAGTACAAGGCTGCTGAAACAAACTGCACTAGAATTTATAGCAATATTGCATCTAGCATGTTTTTAGTAGACATTGATTAAACACAAACTAATTCTCACTGTATTGACTCTGCTTTATTAAACCAAAAGACTCCCTTCATTAGATTAGCAAGGGAAACAACCTATAAAAGTAATTAAGGAGAAAAGGAGGGTAAAATTAATACAATAAATGGTAAGAGAAGGGTTTATTTGAGTTAGACTGGACATTCTGCAGTAGCGAGGATAATGTTATATAGGTGTCATTAATCTTTGTAAAGGGCTGGTTTCAGTGAAATAGGATAACAGTGAAGAGCCAAAGCCTGAACTATGCTGTTCCAGCCATCGTCTTAGAATTAGACTTTATGAATCTAAACAGTACTTTTTGGCATCTATGTCTGCATCTTTGGATGTGGCAGAGAAAGGACTCCTGTCAAAACCAATAAAGCTGGAATTATTTGGAAACATGACATGACTAATATTAAGACCACAAAAAACAGATAGTAAAAGTTTAATACTGTGACCTTCCAAAGGCATATTATATGATACAAAACTCAACACCCCTCCTCAGTAATGACTGGGGATCAATTATCAGTAGCATTGTGCCCGAAGGCAGGTTATTAATCATCCCTATTGCTCCTGCGCAGACCGCTGTTGCTATGGTTAATAAATGCTATTAAACCTGCTACCCAGCCCTAATCATGCGCACTAGCCATCCCCTGGCCACCCGTTTCCAAGGTTTCAGGAAAATGGGGGTTAGAAACTCAGATTTGAAAGGTCACCAAATCCTGAAGTCAGGTTTTTTTTTTATGAAATGTTTGCTGAAAAAGATCCTGACAAATGATTCAATAAACATCTTCATATTTATAAAAGTAATGGTATCTCAAATTCTATGCTAAAAATCAATGTTATTTAATGTACAGCAAAAGTGTGCAGTGAAAGCCTCTCAGGCCAGCTTAAATATTTTGTAGAAGCATGGCTGGCCCCTGAAAGTCCATACACTTGCAGTCTTTAGTTTCCAGGGAAATGGTGAGTTAAACTGTTGCACTGCTAATAAGGATCTCAAAATCAGGACTGAAACTTTTGGAAAAAAGAGAAAAGGCTGCTCTGCTCCCCAAGGTGACTATCTAAATGGTAAGGGGCACTTCCTGGAAATTGAAAAGTATAATAAACAAACCATAACTTTCTTTTGGGTTACCATTTTGTTATTATTTCTTTTTTTTTTATTGATTAAGTTGTTACATATGTGTCCTTATCCCCACGTTACCCCCTGTCCCCCCAATCATGCCCTCAGCCCCCTGTTGTCTGTGTCCATTGGTTAGGCCTACATGCTTGCATATAAGTCCTTTGGTTGATCTCTCCCCCTTATTCCCACCCTTCCCCACCTTCCCTCCGAGGCCCGACGGTCCGATCGATGCCTCTCCGTCTCTGGATCTGTCCTTGTTCATCAGTTTATGTTGTTCATCATATTCCACAAATGAGTGAGATCATGTGATATTTATCTTTCTCTGACTGGCTTATTTCACTTAGCATAATGCTCTCCAGTTCCATCCATGCTGTTGTGAATGGTAAGAATTCCTTCTTTTTTACAGCAGCGTAGTATTCCGTTGTGTAGATATACCACAATTTTCTAATCCATTCATCTGTTGATGAGCACTTAGGCTGGTTCCAAATCTTAGCTATGGTGAATTGTGCTGCTACGAACATAGGGATGCATCTCTATTATTTTCTTAAATTTTTATTTTAAGTAAAATAGAATGGTTTCATGTGTGACAGTGTGTAAGGGACACTCAGATATGCCTGAACGTGACTCTTCAGGAGGGTTCAGAAGAATTCAAAGATCCAAGACTACTTCTCTCTAGCCTGATAAGGAAGCATATATATGTATATCTATATATGACAACAATGAGTGGTGTTTGCAAACTCACAGGAAATGAGTAAAGACAAACACGAAAGGCAAGAGTGGCAGAGGTGATGGCAAAAGGCCTAATCAATTTAGGCAATTAATCCACTAATGTCAAAAAACCCTGAAAAACAAAAAAAACAAACCAACAACACACACAAAACAACAACAACAACAACAACAACAACAACAACAACAACAAAAAACAGCGGGAAAGAATTTTAAAATCTCTAAACATGATGTGTTCTCTTCTTTTCTCAAGAGAAGGAAAGGGGTCTTGACATAGGTGATGCTCCTGGGCACTGATGTGAATTAAAGACAACTTCCCCGGTTACCAGCTCTCTTAGTCCTCGTCCTCCCCTGGTGTGGTGGGCTTGCTCATTTGCCTTTGAGTCTCACAGGATTATAACTCGGGCTGTGGCCTTATCAGAGACTGGACTGGTGTTGTAACACTCAGTTCCACAGGGTGTCCGAGTGAGGGCCTAACTCTTGCAACTCTGCCATGACCAAGGTGACATGCCCACACTAACCTGATAGAGGATGAAGAGCACAGGGCCAGTCTCTCCAACGCCCCACCCCAGAAGGAGCCAATTGCCAGACATGTGAGTGAACTCTGAGAAACCAGCTCTGCGGAGGCTAATGAAAATCTGCAAAGCCATGAGCTCAAGGAAAGTTTATGTTAAGCCCCTCATTTTGAGGTAGCTTGTTAATGCAGCATCATTTTGTAGGAGATAACTGATGAACTTATAATTAACCTATCTCAAAATTTCTCATTTATTTTAAGAAGTTATTAGTATTATTGTGTGTGTGTGTGTGTGTGTGTGTGTGTTAGTTTGTTGGAAAACATGGTAATTTATATTATGTATGGCTCTTGATCATTTTTCTTTGGTAGCTCAGCAGTCAATTTTTCTAGTAATGAAGTTAATGCTGATCCAAGACCCCAGACATCAGATGTGACTTGCAGAGGATATTATATATAAACTAGAGGCCTGGTGCACAGATTCGTGCACTGGTGGGGTCCCTCAGCCTGGCCTGCTCCTTCTTGCAATCCGGAACCCCTCGGGGGATGTCAGACTGCTGGTTTGGGCCCAATCTGTGGGAATGGGTCCCAAATCAGCAGTCTGACATCCCCCGAGGGATGTAGTAGTGTGCGATGTGGCAGGCAGCTGGGGAGGAACCTGAGCCCGAGCCGGGCACTACACGGCTCCCACTCATCCTGGTCCTGCTGCGCCTGCTGCCTCCGCCGCTTAGTTGTGCTGCCACAAAGGTGGGAGAGGTTTGTGCTGCCACAGCAGCACTCGCCAGCTGTGAGCCTCATGTCTAGTGCCTGTTGGTCAGCTGAGCAGCGCTCCCGCTGTGGTAGCTCACTGACCACCAGGGGGCAGTTCCTGTGTTGAATGCCTGCCCCCTGGTGGTCAGTGCACATCATAGCGACTGGTCCACCAGTGCCGGAAGCCGGTCCATCCTTGCTGCTTGACACAGTCGCTGCAGGAAAGAAACATCTGCACAGCATATGTTTCAAGGGACCTGGCATATATAGCATATTGTTCTTAATATGTTTGCTCTCCTTAGCGCCATGTGTTTTAACCAAGGTCACCTCTCCAAGAAAGGTTGTTTCCCCAGGTGGGGATTTTTCCCTGAGGTTAGGGAGGGGATACAACCCCTTAACTAAGTGCCAGGCGGGTAGTTAATCACTTTAACTACAAACAATCACGTTTAAGCTACATAATCTTTACTCTCTGGAATGGAGATAAGAAATGCCCTAACCTTTGCAATAGAAATTGACAGGATTAAAATCAACTGGTATAAATACAGATGTAACAAGACAATAAACATCAGATCCTAACCAGAACTTGGCTGGAGATCCCGACCAGAACTTTGGCTGGAGATCCTGGCTAGAGGTCCTGACTAGGCTGCTGATCAACTGAAGGCTGTCTCCATGTCATTCCTTCTTCGCCGACTCCATCCACACCTTTGGGGACCCCTGGACCTGCTGGGGTTGGACCCCAGCACACCAGTTGCTTAGGCTTTTATATATACAGATATTTGGAACCCAGTACAATTTGACATATGCATTCATGACAGTCAAGACTTTGGAATCCTCACATCTATTGCCTCCCAAGGTTTTGTGAAAAAAAAAAAAAGGGTTCTGAAAATTAATTTAGATCTTTCATGTTTCAATTCATGTCAAATGTTATTATACTTTAAAAATAATCTTTATTTCATTCATTTTCATTTTCATTGACTTAGCTAATATTTCACAAAAGAAAATTGTCTTCAGGCTTAAAGAAGGCTCTTAATGTGGAGAGAACAATGAAAAATATCAAATTGCAATCAATTAGTTCCTTGTTCGATTTCTGCATTTAGCTCCTATTTTCTCAAACATTTTTAAACTGAAATGTACCTATTCTTATATTTCTTTTTTAAAAATGTATATTTATTGATTTCAGAGAGGAAGGCGGAGGGAGAGAGAAACATCAATGATGAGAAAGAATCATTGATCGGCTGCCTCCTGCACGCCCCCTAGTGGGGATCGAGCCCACAACCCAGGCATGTGCCCTTGACCAGAATCGAACCCAAGACCCTTCAGTCCCCAGGCTGATGCTCTATTCACTGAGTCAAACCAGCTAGAGCCTTATAACTCTTTTCATTTATTTTTAAAGCCTGCTAGTAACATTTTTCTAATCAGATATTTTAATTACAGAAATGAATAGGAATTTGGGAAAACCACATAACCTCTCTGAGCAGCAGCTTATTATGATAGAATCCTACACACTATTAAAGAGAAGAATTCCAAAAGTAACCCCCAGGAATGTTTGACATTCAGGAATAACCCCATTCTTGAGATAATTTCATGATCAGTGCTTTGTTAAAAATCTGAAAATAAAGCTACAAACTAAAACCACAATTTGTTTCAGTGGGTGGGTTAAACTATATGTAAATTTAAATTTTTCTACTATACAGAGATGTAATTCATTTATAGTAAACTACACATATTTAATTTGCACAAATTGAAGAATTTTGTCACATGTATGCACTGTGAAACCTTCACCATAATCAAAATGCCAAACATTTCTATCTCCATGAAGTTTCTTTATGGCCCTGGGCCATCCCTCCTTCCCTGCAATCCTGTCCCAGCAACCACTAATCTGCTCTCTGTCATTGCAGAGTAGACTGCATTTCCTAGAATCCCATGTGAATGGATTCAGAGCCTGGAACCAGAGCTGCCATGATGTTTTGTCTGTCTGCTTTCACTCAGTGTGATTACTTTGTGATCCATCCACATTGTTGCATGTATCAGGTTGTTGCTTTTTATTGCTGAGTAGTTTTCAATGGAAGGAACAGACTGTATTTTGTTTAGCTATAAGCCTGTTAATGGACATCTGGGATGTTTGCAGTGTTTGGCTATTACAAATAAAACTAATAAAAGCATCCTATATAATTAAGAGGTAATATGCAAATTAACCATCATGCCCTCACAAGATGGCTGCCTAGAAGGTGTGTGGTTGTATCTGACTGTGATTTGAATTTTATTTCCTTGCAGGATGATAATATTGAGCATCTTTTGTGTGTTTTTTCTTTTTTTGAGGGAGGTAGGATTTCTGTTTCTTATTTTGTAAAGAACCATTTAATCTTTTGCTTATTGTTTAATAGTTTAAATTTTCATGAAGTATAAGTTAATTATTTTTCTTTTAGGATTCAGGTATTTTTTATTTTATTCTACAGATTTTAATTTTAGGTTTTATATTAATACATATGATCTACTTCAAATTTTTAAATGTATGCTATGAGTAAAGCCTCTATGTCTAATTTTCTGATATCATCTGTTGAAGTGACTTTCCACTTCTCATTGAATTGCCTTGATATCTTTGTCAAAAATAAATTTACCACAGCCCTGGCTGGTGTGGTTCAATTGATTGAGCATTGTCCCATGCACTGAGAGGTTGCCAGTTTGATTCCAAGTCAGGACACATGCCCGGGTTGCTGGTTTAATCCCCAGTAGGTTACTTGTAGTAAGCAGACGATTGAGGTTTCTCTCTCATAGATGTTTCTCTCTCTTCCTCTCCCTTCCTCTCTCTCTCTAATATTGATAAAAACATATTTTAAAAATAAATAACTAAAATTAAATAAATACATGTATCATGCATATGCAGGTTAGAATTGGGAGGCAACTTTGCCCTTGTCCCATACCCACGGCATATTTGGCAATGTCTGGAGACATTTTTGATTGTCATAATTCTGGGTTGCTCCTGGTATCTAGTGTGCAGAGGCCAGCAATGCTGCTGAGTAAGCTACAATCCACATGACAGCCCCTCCACAAAGAGTTAGCTGTCCTCAAATATCAACAGCACCAAAGCTGGGGAACTACACTCTAGGCTTTCTCTTAAATTCCACACATGTACCTTCTCACCAATACCATGCAGGTTTATTTGTTATAGTTTTAGACTAAATCCTGAAATCATGCTGGGGTAAATCCTCCAACTGGGTTCTGCTTAAAAAACTCACAACTCTTTGTGTATTCTAATTTCTTAGTATTTCTATGTAAATTTTATTATTTAAAATATTTTATTTTGTTTATTTTTAATTGAATTTATTGGGGTGTGATTGGTTCACAAAACCATACAGGTTTCAAGTGTACAACTCAACAAAATACCATTTGCACACTGCATTGTGCACCTATTAACACAAGCACCTATTACCCCCTGTTGCCCACCTCCTCTTAGCCCCCACCCCTCTTTTCCTTAGGCTTTCACCACATTGTTGTCTGGGTCCATGAGTTATGCATAAATGTTCTAATCTCTTCACCTTATTTTATCCAGTCCTCCCTCGTCTTTTCCTCTGACAGCTGTCAGTCTATTCCATGTATCCATATCAATGTTTCTATTTTGTTCATCAGTTTATTTTGTTCATTAGATACCACATATAAGTGAGATCATATGGTATTTTTCTTTCTCTTTCTGGCTTATTTCACTTAGCATAATAATCTCCAGCTCTATCCATGCTGCCACAAAAGGTAAGATTTACTTTTTTTTTTTTTTAAATATCTTTATTAATTTCAGGAAGGGAGAGGGAGAGAGAGAGAGATAAAAACATCAATGATGAGGGAAAATCATTAATTGGCTGCCTCCTGCATGCCCCACACTGAGGATCCAGTCTTAAACCTGGGCATATGCCCTGACTGGGAATTGAACCATGACTTTGTGGTTCATAGGTTGATGCTCAACCACTGAGCCATGCCAGTTGGGCAAGATTTCCTTCTTTGTTATGGCCCTATAGTACGCCATTGAGTAAATATACTACAACTTTTTTATCTACTCATCTACTGATGGGCACTTGAGCTACTTCCAGATCTTAGCTATCCTATCTAATAAAGACTGAATATGCAAATTGACTGTAACTCTGTGACAAAGACGGTGGCACCCACAGCCAATAAGGAGGTAATATGCAAATTGATGCTACAAGGCGAAAGGCAGAAGGCGGCTATGGCCAGAGTGAAGGCGGAAAGGCAGCTCCGGGCCAGAGCGAAGGTGGTGCCAGCAGCCAGGGGAAGGAAGGCCTATTCTTGCATGAATCTTTGTGCATTGGACCTCTAGTTGTAAATAACACTGTTATTAACATAGGGTGCTTCTATTTTTTCTGATTAGTGTTTTGGAATCCTCAGGATATATCTCCAGAACTGAGATCACTGGGTCAAAAAGGCAGTTCCATATTTAAGTATTTGAGGAAACTCCATACTGTTTTCCAAATTGGTTGCACCACTCTGCCTACCCACCAACAGCACACAAGGGTTCTTTTCTTCAACATCCTAGCCAGCACTTATCATTTGTTGATTTATTAATGTAGCCATTCTGGAAGGTGTGAGGAGCTGGTACTTCATTGTAGTTTAAGTTTGCATTTCTGATGATTAGTGATGTTGAGCATTTTTTCATGTCTATTGGTCATCTGTATGTCCTCTTTGGAGAAGTATCTATTCAGGTCCATTGCCCCCCAACCCTTTTTCTTTTTAATTGGATTGTTTGGCTTACTGGTGTTGAGTTATATAAGGTCTTTGCATATTTTGGAAATTAACCCCTTATCAGATGAATCATTGGCAAATATGTTTTCCCATGAGAGTGGGTTATTCCCTTTTCATTTTGTTGATGATTTCTTTTGCTGTACAAAACCCTTTAAGTTTTAGATAGTCACATTTGTTTATTACTTCCTTTGTTTCCATTGCCCTAAGAAATATACTGGCAAAAATTTTGCTACGAGAAATGTCTGAGATTTTACTGCATATGTTTTCTTCTAGGATTTCTATGGTTTCAAAACTTACATTTAAGTCTTTTAACCATTTTGAGTTTATTCTTATATATGGTATAAGTGGGTGGTCTAGTTTCATTTTTTGTGTGTATCTGTCCAATTTCCCAACACCATTTATTGAAGAGATTGTCTTTACTCCACTGTATGCTCTCACCTTCTTTGTAAAATATTAATTGACCATAAAGGTGTGGGTTAATTTCTGGGCTCTCTGTTCTGTCCCACTGACCTATATACCTATTCTTATGCCAATACCAGGCTGTTTTGGTTATAATGGCTTCGTAGTAAACTTTGATATCAGGTATCGTTCATTTTGTATCATGCTGCTTTGCCAAATTCATTTGTTAGATCTAGTAATCTTTTTGGTGGTGTCTTTAGGGTTTCCTATGTACAGTATCATGTCATCAGCAAATAATGACAGTTTTACTTTCTCCATTCTTATTTGGGTGCCTTTTACTTCTTCTTATTGTCTGGCTAGAGGCCCAGTGCATGATACCCGTGCACTGGAGGGGGTGGTCCCCTCAGCCCAGTCTATGACCTTTAGCAGTCCAGGAGCCTTCAGGGGATGTCCTACTGACAGCTTAGGAGTGGGCCTAAGCCAAAGTTGGACATCCTTAGCACTATCATGGAGGTGGGAGAGGCTCCCGCCACCACCGCTGGGCTTGCTCCAGTGACGGAGGAAGCCAAGGTTCCCAGCCTGCTGCTGCCGGCCTCTGAGCTGCAACTCTAAGAAACATTGTTGCAAATATAGAAGGTAAACATTCCCCAGAAACCTGCTTTCAGCCAGCCGGGCTTCAGCCAGCAGGATCGCAACAGTGTTACAAGTATAGAACCCAAACAAACCCAGATCCCTGTTTTCAGCAGTGGAGGTCTCATAGCTGGAGCTGAGCCTCAGAGGTAAAACTGGCTCTCAGCTCCAGTGACAGCCATAGAAGGTAAATAAATCCCAGAATAAGAAAAAAAGGAGAGGTTGGGAGCCTCAGTTGCCCGCCAGCCTGAAAACAGCCATCATCCCCTCACCCAGACTTGCCCGGCACCCCAGTGGGGACCCCCACCCTGAAGCAACAAGATGGCGGCTAATTTGCATACTGAAGGCGGGTGGCAGCGGGCAAGGCTGTCCGGATCCGTGACCCAGATCTGTGACCCTGGTGGGCGGGGGGCAGTGCTTGAGGCTGTCCGCAGTCTGGGACCCGGATCCATGTCCTGGCGGGCAGGGGGCAGCGCTTGAGGCTGTTCGTGGTCCCAGGACCCGGATCTGTGACCCTGCCGGGCGGGGGGCAGTGCTTGAGGCTGTCCGCGGTCCCAGGACCCGGATCCGTGACCCTTCCCGGTGGGGCGGCAGCTCTCACAGGGGCAGACCGGCTGGGGTTGGGCAGGGCAGAACGCCTGGCTTCCGCCCAGTCCCAGTCGCGCGGGGCAGGTGAGCAGTGCAGAGAGCCTCTGGACAGGGGAGGCAGGCCAGTGGAGGGCGGCCTGTACTCCCCACATGGCGGTGGTGACAGCTGTGAGTGCACCAAGCGGAGCCTGCAGGCTGAGCTGAAGTAGCGCCTGCAGGCCATCAGCGCCCAGGAGTGGCTGCGTAAGATCCGCCTCCTGGCCCAGAAGGTGCAGGATCGCAGGGACAGCCACCATGGCGGGCCAGACTGACGTCCTCCAGGCCGCACCACGGGGATTTGCAGATCTGCAAAGCCAGAGGCCTCTGGTGTGCACATCCCCCCTGGCATGCGAACATCCCCCAGCACACTGTCACCCTCCCAAGCCTGCAACAGTTGCAAACCAAGGCGTGCACAAGTTCCCCCCGCCTCTCCACCGCACTTCCATCAACCCGGCATGCCTAACACCCCCACAGGATGTGCACACATCCCCTCTGATGTGCTCATGTCCTTTGGAGAGTGTCTGGGTGTTCTGGGTGCTGAGGGTGGGCACCTGTGTGATGACAGTGAGAGGGCAGAGTGGTGATGCCCTGTTCCCACGGAGGCCAGTGCAGCTACGAGATCACCTCTGGGGGGTTAATGCAGGTGCTGAGGCAGGAGCAGGTGCAGACAGACACACCTGGTGGGTGCGGGCGGCCCTCGCTGAGGTGCCTTCGGTCAGTGTTCAAGATCAAGAACCCAGAGGCGGAGAAGAATTCCGTCCTCTCAGTGAAACAGTGGGATAGTCGGGGAGACTGTAGAGAAAGAATGTGCACTTTGGGTGCCAGCACCCATGAGCGAAGGCTGCCCTGACTGAGCCTCGCTTGCTTGGGGCCTAGCACACTCCTGCCAGGCAGCAGGTGACAGGATGTGCTTTTCCGAATTAATGAGAGAAAATGTTGATTCTCCTGCTGCCCACGAAGGTGGAAAGTGAAGTGGGGAGACATGTGCGGAGTGAGCGAGGTTCCCTGTCTGGGGGTTCCAAATCTGCTGTTGGTTTCTTTCACTGCTGACTAGAGATATACAGGGTGTCCCCCCAAATTGTATACACACTTTGAATACCTACTAATTCCAATGGTTTTAAGCATAAGAAAGAAACAACATTGGAGCTGTTATCTGTTAAAAGCGTGGGCACAAACAGGTAGTTGGACATTCCCTGAGGGGTCTCAGATTGGAGAGGGTGCAGGCCAGACTGAGGGGCCCCTTTCCTCCCTCCCCTACCCCAGTGCACGAATTTCATGCACCGGGCTACTAGTGTTAAATAAGAGTGGTGAAAGCAGACATCCCTTCCTTGTTCCTGACCTTAAGGGAAACACATGTAGTTTCTGCCCATTGATTATGATGTTGGCTGTAGGTTTGTCATATATGGCCTTTATTATGTTGCGGTATGATCCCTCTAATACCATTTTGCTGAGAGTTTTTATCATGAACAGGTGCTAGATTTTATCAAATGTTTTATTGACATCACATCATTTTTATTCTTCATTTTGTTTATGTGATGCATCATGTTTATTGATATGCAAATATTGTACTAATCTTGCATCTCTGTAATAAATCCCAGTTGATCATGATGTCTGATATTTTTAATGTATTGCTGGATCTGGTTCACTAATATTTTTTTGAGGATTTTAGCATCTCTATTCATCAGGAATATTGGTCTATCATTTTCTTTCTTTGTGGTATCTTTATCTGGTTTTGAAGTTAGGATAATGCTGGCCTCGTAAAAAGACCTTGGAAGTCTTCCCTTCTCTTGAAAATTTTTTGGAATAGTTTGAGAAAGATAGGTGTTAGTTCTTCTTTGAATGTTTTATAAAATTTGCCTGTGAGGCCATCCGTCTAGAACTTTTGTTTGCTGGGACTTTGTTTGTTTTATGCTTTTATTTCATTAGTTGTAATCAGTCTATTCAGATTTTCTGATTCTTCCTGATTCAGTTTTGGAAGATTGTAAGTTTCTAGGAATTTATCCACTTTTCCCAGGTTGTCCAATTTATTGGCATATAGTTGTTCATAGTATTTTCTTACAATCTTTTGCATTTCTGTGATGTTAGTTGTTACTTCTATTTTTTCATTTCTGATTTTATTTATTTGAGTTCTCTCTGTTTTTTTTCTTGATGTGTCTGGTTAAAGATTTGTCAATCTTGTTTATTAATAAATAGAGCCAGGTTAATGCCAGATCTCATACCCACCATTAACATCTAACCTGGGAGTGCACGTGCCAGTTAAAGTGCTCTCACCATCTGGGCACCAAGGAAAAGAAGTGGAATTAGAGGTTGTGGGTTTAGAAATAGGTTTGTAGTTTGTGACATCCCACACTTCCTTTGACTCCTCAGATTTCCAAATTTAGCTAGTAGCACTAATAAGTGTCTAAGATGGCTGTGGCAGGCTGCATTGTGATGGCCAGTTCCAAAGTCAAACACAGAATCGCATTGGGCAAGCATGAAGTCCAAACAGAACAAAATTCAGTAGAACTAGTAGAACTAGAATTCTGAACTATCCCATTAAGAAGCCATGTTTTGGTTATTGCATTACAGAACTTTCTCCATTTGCTGCAACATAATGCAGCATCCCCTCTCCCCTCCCCCCCTCAGTGGAAAGCTCCTATCTTGTCAGTATCTATACTATTACAACACAGCTTTAGCTTTTTTATTCCCTAGCATTAAAGACACCTTGGTTGGCTAAAGGTGCAAGAGGTACACCAAGTTTGGGTTACTGAAATAATCTAAAAAGGGAAGATAAGCCCTGGAACATGGACTGCCACTTTGTATGGTTAGGGCCCAGGTGATAACTTAAAATAATTGTTTTCACATTCAATTTATTTACAATTGTATTAAAATCATTGTTTTCAAAAATGTGAACTTCCTCGTTAACATTTCTGGCACAAATGTTAATGAAAGGTTCCCTGCTTGGGGTACTCTATTAAAAACCCAGATTAGTTAGTCCCAAAGTAGTTTTATTTACCTGCAGCAAGTAAAAGAGACAGGGAATTCATATCCAACGCTTAGTCACTGCTTATAAAGACTATTTGGCCAATTTCATGTTGATTTCTTCTTTGCCATTGGCTACTTTCATCTAATTAAGTTCCTGTCAGCTCCTCCTGTTTAAACTGCATGTATATAATACTATGCTACATTTGAACATTTAGCAAGAAATAGCATTTAGTAAGAATGGTCCAGACCTTGAGACCCTTGTGCTAAGACAAGTAGATACATTTTCTTACCAGGGTGGATAACAATTTTGCATTTTTTTCTGAATGAAGACTATAAACATGTCTAGGTTTTCACAAAGTGGGAGCTTAGGTATTCCAGCTGTGTTTTAAGTCGGTTTTAAAACACATAGAAAGTATGCAGCACTCTGTAAGGGTCAAAGAAAATAAGAGAGAAAAGCATTTACTATGTATTTTTGTTGCTCTTTGGATGGCTCCTGACTCATGAGATAGTTTGACAAAAATCTTTTATTTTTGAATTTTTAAATTACTTTTATCCACTCATCTACTGATCAATACTTGGGCTATCTATATTAATAAAGGGGTAGTATGCTAATTAGACCAGACGTCATTCCGGACATCCTTCCCGATGAAGCTGGGGCCCGGGAGAAGCCAGTCAGGGTCCTGGGTGCCTGTGGGCAGCCCAGGCAAAGCCAGCCGGGGTCTCGAGTGCCTGCTGACAGTGAGAGGAGGGAAGCCTGGATCCTAGGTGCTGGAGGGAAGCGGGTGCTGGCACGAATTTTTGTGCATCGGGCCTCTAGTTGTAAATAATGCTGCAATAAACATAGGAGTGCACATATTCTTTTGAAGTAGTGTTTTGGGTTTCTTCCAATATATTCCTAGAAGTGGAATTTATGGGTCATAAGTCAGTTCCATTTTTAATTATTTTGGTAACTTTATACTGCTTTCAACAGTGGAAATCTGCATTTCTACCAACAGTGCATGAGGGTTCCCTTTGTTCCACGTCCTTGCCAACAATGGTTGTTGATTTATTGATAATAGCCATTCTGACAGGTGTGAGGTAACATCTCATTGTGGTTTTAATTTTCATTTCTCTGATGATTAATGACACTGAGCACCTTTCATATGTTTATTGGCCATCTCTATGTCCTCTTTGGTGAAGTGTCTTTTCAAGTCCTTGGCCCATTTTTAATTGGATTGCTTGTTTTTTGTGTGTTGACTTTTAAAAGTTCTTTATAAATTTTGGACATTAACCTCTTATCAGATATATTGGAGAATATGTCCTCTCATTCAGTGATGGTTTTCTTTGTTGTGCAAAATATTTTTGTTTGATGTAGTCCCATTTGTTTATTTTTTCTTTTGTTTCCCCTCACCTGAGGAGCTATATCAGAAAAAAATATTGCTGAGAAATGTCCAAGATTTTACTGCCTATGTTTTAATCTAAGATTTTTTAAAATATATTTTATTGATTTTTTTACAGACAGGAAGGGAGAGGATTAGAGTTAGAAACATCGATGAGAGAGAAACATCAATCAGCTGCCTCCTGCACACCCCCTACTGGGGATGTGCCCCCAACCAAGGTACATGCCCTTGACCGGAATCGAACCTGGGACCCTTCAGTCTGCAGGCCGACGTTCTATCCACTGAGCCAAACTGGTTAGGGCTAATCTAAGATTTTTATAGTTTTGAGTCTAACATTTAAGTCTTCAATCTATTTTGAGTTTATTCTTGTGTATGGTGTAAAAAGGTGATCTAGTTTCATTTTTTGCAAGTATCTGTCCAATTTTCCCAACACCATTTATTGAATAGACTATCTTTAACTCATTGTATGTTTTTGCCTCCTTTGTCAAATATTAATTGACTGTAAAAGCATGGGTTTATTTCTGGGCTTTCTATTCTGTTTCATTGAATTATTAATGTCTATTTTATGTTAGTACTATGCTGTTTTGATTACTCTGGTTTTGTAGTGTAATTTGAGATCAGTAGTATGACTCCTCCAACTTGTTCTTCTTTCTCAAGATCACTGTTGCTATTCTGGGTCTTTTGAGGTTCAATATAAATCTTTGGAATATTTGTTCTGGTTCTGTAAAATATACCATTGGTGTCTTGATAGGAATTACATTGAATTTGCAGATTGCTTTGGATAATATGGACATTTTAATGATATTAAGTCTCCCTATCCATGCACATTATATATGCTTTCCTTATTTATAACTTCAATTCCTTCCTTTAGTGTCTTATACTTTTTTGAGTGCAGGACTTTTACATCCTTGGTTAAATGAAGTACAACTCAACCATAAAAAGAAGAAAATCTTACCTTTGTGGTAGCATGGATGGACCTAGAGAGTGTTATGCTAAGTGAACTAAGTGAAATAAGCCAGTCAGAGAAAGACAAGTACCATATCATTTCACTCATTTGTAGAATCTAATGAACAAAATGAAATAACAAGTACAATAGAGATAGACTCATAGATAGAGATCAAGCTGACAGCTGTCTGGGTTGGGGACTGAAAGAGATATGGGGACTGAGCGAAAAAGAAAAGAAAAGAGAAAAGCCCATGAACATGGACAACAGCATGGTGATTGCTGGGGAAGCGGGGGAGAGGGGAAGTGGAAGAGGGTACAGCGGGGGTAAGTGGTGATGGAAGGAGATTGGAATCAGGGTGATGAACACAAAATGCAGTCTACAGATGATGTGTTATAGAATTGTGAACCTGAAACCTGTAACGTTTTGCTAACCAGTGTCACCCATAATAAATTCAATAAAAAGGAAAAAATAAACATAAATTAATAGGTTTCCAGGAAAAAAATAAGTAAATTATTTTTACTGCGAAATGACTGTAGATTCACTTACACTTATAATAAATAATACAAAGAGACCCAGGTGCCCTTTACCCAGTTTTCCATAAAATATAGCAAAGTAACAGTCAGGATGTTTACAAAGATACAGTCAAGATGCAGAATACTTCCATTACAAGGATCACTCATGTCCCCTTTAAAGGCCACACTATTCCCCTCCCTCCTGGCAAACACTAGTCTATTCTCCTTTCTATACTTTTGTCATTTCAAGAGTTATATAAATAGAATCATACAGTATATAACTTTTGGGGATTGGCTATTTTTCATTCAGCATAACTTAATGATGAGTCTTCCAAGTCGCTGCATATATCAATGAGTTTTCCTTTTACTTGCTGACTAGTATTCTATGGTATGAATGTGCCACAGTTTAACCTTTCACACATTAAAGGATGTCTACTTTGTTTCCAGTTTTTGCCTATTAAGAATAAAGCTTCTATAAACAATGGTGTATATGTTTTATGTAAACACTAGTGGCCCGGTGCATGAAATTCATGCAAGGGGGGGGGGGGGCGCTCTCAGCCCAGCCTGCACCCTCTTCAATCGAGGACATCCCTCTTGCAATCTGGGACCGCTGGCCCCTAACCATTCACCAGCCTGCCTGCCTGCCTGATCGCCCCTAACTGCCTCTGCCTGCCAGCCTGATTGCCCATAACCTCTCTGCCTGCCTGCCTGATCACACCCAACCACCTCTGCCTGTCTGATCCCCCCCTAACTGCCCTCCCCTGCTGGCCTAATCTCGTCCCAAACTGCCCTCTCCTGCCAGCCTGGTTGCCCCCCAACTGCCCTCCCCTGCTGGCTTGATCTCTCCCAGTCTCTGTCTCTCTTTGTTTTTCTCAGCAGTCCTCCAGGCCTCCCTGCCTCCCTGTCTCCTCTTCCTCTTTCCTGACTGGGAGGGGGCAGGGTGAGTGGGGGCCACGCCACACTCTGTCTGCCCTCCCTTCCATCCAGGCCCCTTCAGGCCCAGTCTGTTTTGTTTCCTCACTCTGAGAAAGGCCCCAAGAGCAAGCTGGGAGGCAGGGAAAGAAAGGGAGAAAAGGCTGTGAGCTGGTGGGCGCTGTGTGTGTCTGTGCGTGTGTGCAGTGGTGAGTGAGTGTGAGTGCCGGCCCCACCTCCCCCGTCCCCATCTCCACTGCCACAAGTCCCCACCACCAGAGCCTGCTGAGCGCACGGCCTGGGCATTAGGTCAAGCCTCCGGTTGTTGTGGATGTGACGGACCCAGGGTTTTTGTATATTAGGATAAGCTTTAAATACTCTGCCATAAATGTCTAGGAGTATAATTGCAAGTTTGGATTGTAGTTATACATTTGTGTTTTTTTGTGTTTTTGTTTGTTTGTTAGTTTTTAAAATCAATCTTTATTGTTGAAAGTATTACATATGTCCCTTTTTTCCTCCCATTGCCCTCTCCCACCCCTCTCCCCCCCAAGCCTTCACCACCTTATTGTTTGTGTCTATGGGTTATGCATATACGCATATGAGTTCACTGGTTGATCACTTCTACCCCTCCACCCTCCCCTGCCTTCCCTCTTAGGTTTGACAGTATGTTCGATGTTTCTATGTCTCTGGGTCTATTTTTGTTCATCAGTTTATGTTGTTCATTAGATTCCAAAAATGAGTGAGATCATGTGATACTTATCTTCCTCTGAATGGCTTATTTCACTTAGCATAATGCTCTCTAGGTCCATCCATGCTGTTGCAAATGGTAAGAATTCTTTATTTTTACAGTTGCATAATATTCCATTGTATAGACGTACCACAGCTTTTTATTCCATTCATCTGCTGATGGGCACTTAGGCTGTTTCCAAATCTTAGCTATGGTGAATTGTGCTGCTATGAACATAGAGGTGCATATATCCTTTCTGATTGGTGTTTCTGAATTCTTGGGATATATTCCTAGAAGTGGGATCACTGGGTCAAATGATAGTTCCATTTTTAACTTTTTAAGGAAACTCCCAACTGTGTTCTACAGTGGCTGCACCAGTCTGCATTCCCACCAGCAGTGCACGAGGGTTCCCTTTTCTCCACATCCTCACCAACACTTGTCATTTGTTGATTTGCTGAAGATAGCTATTCTAACAGGTCTGAGGTGGTACCTCATTGTTGTTTTGATTTGCATCTCTCAGATGATTAGTGACTTTGAGCATTTTTTCATATGCCTTTTGGTCTTCTGTATGTCTATTTTGGAGAAGTGTCTATTTAGGTTCTTTGTCCATTTTTTAATTGGATTGTTTATACATTTGGCTTTTAAAGAAACTGTTCCCATAGTGGTTGTACCATTTTACATATAACTTATATTATTGCAGGAATAGGAGAGGGAAAGTACTTCAGGCATCTTAATGAGTGATGGTTTTCTTCATGAAAATGGGAGTTCCAAAAGGAGATGCAAGTTTGATGAGGTTAAAATCACAAGTTGTGTTTTGAACATAATAAGTTTGAGATGCCGGAGAACATACAAATGGAGATGGCCAGCTACCGTTTGGATAACAATCCTTGCCCAGCAGTAAGACTGGCATGAGACGCAGTTTGAAGATATGTGGCCTGAAGTCATATTTGAGGCCATTAGAGGGCATGAAGGTTGAATGATAAGAATAGAAGACCAAAAAAGAACCCTAAACAAGCAAACAAAATAGAATCGACTCATAGATATAGAACAGTCTGACAGCTGTCAGAGGGGAGGGGTGTTGAGGTGCTGGGTAAAAACGTGAAGGGATTAAGAAAACAAAAACAAAAACAGAAAACCTCATAGACAACAGTATAGTGATTACCAAAGGGAAAGGGGGTGGGGGAGGTAGAAGGGGGTAAAGGGGGGATAATAAGTGACCAAAGGAGACTTTGGGTGGTAAACACACAATACAATACACATATGGTATATTATAAAATAGTAAACCTAAAATCTATATAATTTTGTTAACCCTTGTCACCCTAACAAATTCAATAAAAAAATAAAAAAAGAAGATCTGGTTTCACAGGTCCTCAGAAGTAAAATTAAAATTAAACAAAAATACATACATAAATAAATAAATAAATAAAAAATAGAAGGTCAAGTGAGGAAAAAATTGTTAAAGAGACTGTGAGGTGAATTTCAGACAAATTAAGGAAATACAGCAGGTACTGATGTCCACGCAACCAAGATAGATCCCAACATTAGGAATTGCTGCAGACGGACCACTCTGCTGTGTTTGGTTTTGGTGGACTGGCAGCAACAAAGGCCATGTCTGAAAATGAATGTGGCTGAAACAATATAGACAGCCTTATGGTCTTTGACTCAAGGGAAAATCCGTTCTGGGGAGGTAAACATGGCTAGTCCCAGTGGAGGGACTTTCTCCCCAAGAACTCACATTGTCCTTTGTCAGTATGGTTGGCAAGGCAGCTAAGGGTCTTCCTCAGACAAGGTGGGAATAAAAAACTGGCTGCTTGTTTATGAACTCCCAGTCTCTTAATCTTCATGATTTGAGTTATAAATTTTGCCAAAGGTATTCACAGTACTTTAAAAAGTGGGTAAAGTTTCTTTTTGAATGCTAAATTTAGGTATTAATAATGTTGAATGATCACATTAACTAATTAAGAAATAATAATATACTGATTGTAATTTAAGGAACTAATATTGGACAACTTTTGAAATACATTACTTAAAATTGCTCACAGCTCACTTTATCTCTAAAAGCCGTAAAAAAAAACACACACATATGTTGTCAGCCCTTAATGTTTCAATAATTTTTAAATACTCATTATTTACATAAAATGATATTTACTATTTGGGCTTTTGTATCTTTACTCACATTATCCAAGAAATGTTCAGTAAAATAATGTTTATGATATTAATATAATTGCATCCCCTTAATTCTAAAAGGATTCCATGGGGTCTAACAGAATATGTTATAAAATGAATGACAAGCCCTGACCGGTTTGGCTCAGTGGATACGTCGGTCAGCAGACTGAAGGGTTCTAGGTTTGATTCTGGTCAAGGGCATGTACCTTGGTTGTGGGCACATCCCCAATAGGGAGTGTGCAGGAAGCAGCTGAATCGATGTTTCTCTCTCATCGATGTTTTTAACTCTCTATCCCTCTCCCTCTCCCTTCCTCTCTGTAAAAAATTAATAAAAAAATATTAAAAAAATAAAATGAATGACAAGATAATTGTTTGATTAGCACATGGATGATAATGACTGGAAAAATGGGGTTGATATAAGAAAACCATTGAAATATACTGGGCAGTGGGATCTAGAAAACAAATGAGTTATAATAGCAAAAGAGAAGTATTTAATTAACCCTAGAAAACAAGAGGGAGACTGATTTTTTTTTTAATTTCCCTTGATTATAAACTGAAAAAACACTGCTTTTAAACCCATCAGGTAGCTCCTCCTTCTCTACTTGGTTGTTAATAATCTGGCCTATCCCAAACCTTGGTGCTTAAGAGGCTTTTATAGCAAATGAGAAAATAGCAAAGTTAATA
Source organism: Myotis yumanensis (assembly GCF_028538775.1). Classification (NCBI taxonomy): domain Eukaryota; kingdom Metazoa; phylum Chordata; class Mammalia; order Chiroptera; family Vespertilionidae; genus Myotis; species Myotis yumanensis. The sequence continues at coordinate 162,694,826 of NW_027223752.1, read as the reverse complement.
TCCATTAACAAGAATTTTATTTGTATTAGTTTCATTCTGAGTATAATAAATCCTACACTCAACCTTTACAAAAAGTCATTGAAAATGGACAATTGCATGGGTACAGTAATTGAACTTCCCCCTATAGCGATGAGAAAATCACGTCTTTAGAAATAAAGACTCTTTAAAACAAACTGAATTTCAATACAGAGAATGACTTCACAGGCTAACTGTTAAAGTCTCATTTAATTTCCCATTTTCTTTTGTTCATACCTACCATTTGGAATTTCTCAAATACAGTTTCTTTAATTTCTTTCTAGTAATGTCTCTAATTCTACCACTTTCTCACTGGAAAATGGACTTTTCCTTTCTGCCCTAAAGGACACATTAGTGTGTGCCATCCATATGCATTTAATGCTAACATATGTAGTGGGGACTTCTTTACTTTTAAAAGTGTGCAGTTTCTGACTCCACTTTTTAATCTCTATAAAGCCATATGGTTTTTCTTACCTTAGATAATGTAAGAGATATTGGGCAATTAAGGATGTGCAAAGGCTATGGAGAAATAATCTTATATAATGAAAGCCTAATATGCAAATCGACTGACCAGCAGAACAACTGGTGAAATGACCAGTCACTATGACATGCACTGAACACCAGGGAACAAATGCTCAACGCAGGACCTGCCCCCAGCCTGCAGACCCCAGTCCAGCCAAAGTGGGTGCTAGCAGGCCCCCCCCACTTGCTGATCTCCCCACTGGTCGCCCCGCAGATTGGCCCTGATCGCTGGCCAGGCCTAGGGACCCTACCCATGCATGAATTTCATGCATCAGGCCTCTAGTACAGTGGTTCTCAACCTTCCTAATGCCGCGATCCTTCAATACAGTTCCTCATGTTCTGGTGACCCCCAATTTCATTGTTACAAATTGAACATAATTAAAGCATAGTGATTAATCACCAAAACAATATGTAATTATATATGTGTTTTCGATGGTCTTAGGCGACCCCTGTGAAAGGGTTGTTCGACCCCCAAAGGGGTCACGACCCACAGGTTGAGAACCGCTGCTCTAGTAGAACAGATTCTGTAAAACCACCCTCACTGGCTAAACATATACGTCTCCATTCCTTTGAATGCATCAGGCAAGAGACCCAAATTGTTATTAACAAAATTCAAAATCAAACACATTGCTTGTGAGACTAAACTATTCTTTCCACTGTTATAATTTCCCCCCAAAAGATTATCCATGCACACTTAAATGCACAGATCAGGGGAGTGAAAGCACAACCAAACCAGGGTAGTTTAGTGACTCCAGCATCCTAAAATCTCCTTCCCTGAATAGGCAAATAGAATTCTGATTGTTATGTTGAAAATTCTTTGTTTAATTAAAATGGTAAGATATTTGATTTCAAGGAGCCTAGGAAACCCAATCAAAGCTTTTTTAAGTTTTATCTAATTCTAAGTTTTATTTTACTTTAGTCACAGCTTCTGTAATTTTTAGCATGGGAAATGGCAAAATAAATTTTAAAGACCGCGAGAAAGTAAGTAGCTTTACTAAATATGAAGTGTAAAAATATCTCTTGTTTAATTCAGCTGTGTAATTTGTCCAAAGATGCTACAGGGTATCCAACTTAGAGTTATATACATGTTTTCTATATCACAAAATTAAGTATTTACATGTCTAAATTTTAGTATATTTTATGCACTTTGTCCTGTCCATATTTATGCCCAAATACCTCAACAGTTAAACAATTTGAAAACAAGCCAAAATATATTCTTGTGAATAAAATTACATAAATATAATAGAAATTGAGAGTCATTTTACTAGTATGATTATATTATAAGAAATTCCTTAAGTTCCAAAGTATATAAAAGCTTTTTAGACAGAGAAAAGGGTTATTATGAATGTGCTTTCTTCTGTATTTAAAATTGTTTCTCAAAGCTGAAAAGATAGGTGGAAGGGCCAAAGGCCCACATTACTGTGTTCATTTGGTGACATTTTTTTTTTTCAGAGCACAGTAAGTAAAATATTTTAAGAATGTGATTCCATGGATTATTATTCTCAGGTATAAAAGAGATGCCATGTATTTTTATAAGTGTGCTATGTAATCATTCATCAATAATGGTTCCTTAATCATTCCTCTATCTTCATGAGTTTTGAGAAAGAACACACTGTTCACATGAATTATGGGACTCACATGGATATCATGACTACCAGGTAGTGTTAAAACACAACAAATTGTGTTATTTTCATCACACAATAACCAATATCATTTACATCTTGTTAAATAAGGGAGCTAATGAACGTATTTTGCAATTAGACGATGTCTAGGTAACTTTTAAAAAATCATTGTTAATATTATTGCAACCTGTAAGTTTTAAATAACCTTGAAGCGATTCAGATTTCAGGCATGTGGTCTAGGAGGGCTCAGGGACAATGCCCTTTAAAGAAGTCAACATAGTCAACTAACAATGGTTTAGAAATACCTGCTCTGAGGTTTTGCATGCCTTTCCAAAAGAAACATTCCCTTGAGAACATGAAGGATTGGCATAGCTCTAAATCCATGGGTCTTCAACTTTGCCTAGAGTGAAAATACTCTATTGCAACCTGTCTTTAGTTCTCAGTTGGAAAGAACTGCTGATTGGTTTTAGCAGAGAATGGCTCAGCAGTAAACAGCTGCCCACAGGCTAATGCATCTGTGAAAGCCATTTCTAAAAGGGACAGCAGGAAGCTAAGTGGAAAGAACCAGATACCCTGGGAAATAATCAGGTAGGCACAACTATCTCTGCCCCAAGTACACCTGGCCACAAGCTGAGAGGCTTATAAGCTGAGCAACGGAAAGCAATCAGAAAGAATAATAGAATTTTCCATCACCGTGGAATCTGCTAAAAAATTCTCTTACGTTTGTAATATTTGTCTCATCTCCACATCAAATTTATATTAACTGTCAGCCCAACCCCCAGAATCCTCTTGTTGAAAAAAAGTCATGATTCTGCCAATTAAGCAAAAGAAATATGTTCATTTTTATCAGATTGCAAGATTCTTTTAAGTCCTGATTTCTGTATACATTATAAATCTCTAAATTCTCTTTAAACTCAAAAGAATTTCTTTGTCAATTAATTAAGTTCAAAGGTTACTTCCTAAGAGTCCAGCTGCTCTGTACAATAAGGTTAACATACAACAGTCTTCATTTTTTTCTTTCCCCTCTGGAAAAATAATGGGCCACAATTTCTCTTGAACTACATATCTGTTCTTTTCAGGCTATTTCTGGAACTTTCATTGTAAAGATGAGAAAGTCAAGGATGGGAGATACAAATTTCTAGTAACTCACTGAATCCACCATGAGTTAGATATTCTCACAAATCATCATCCAATGTCACATGAAAGAAAATAAACAACAGACCAGTATGACATAGTTGTTCATGGTCTGTGTTAGGTATAGTCTGAAAAAAAATGCTTTTTAATCAACAGCCATAGTTTCTGCTCTTCCAGTATGTCAGAATAGGGAAAATTTTCTAGAATTTTTAAATAAACATTTAATTATGCAAATCTCTCCTTTATATTACATATTTGAAATATAAAATCTCATTGTAATAAGCTAAGATTCTAAGGTACTATTATGAAGCCTGGCCAAATACCTTTTATTGTCATTAAAATGATAACAAAACAAACTTGACATTCATCATGTTATAATGTCCATTTTTAAACGCAAAATAAGAATTTAATAGGTTTTGAGCATGGCCTTAAATTATTTTAGGATCTATGTATCTCTTGCCCAGAGCCCTTCTATCAAAAGAAAGGAATATAAAGCTTATAGAATCTCCTTGTCAGGAGATTGTATGAGCTTCTATTTTAGGTTTTTATTAAAGAGCAGCGAAAAATATAGTCTCTTGGTGCCTCATTAAGCCAAAAGAGTGTCAGTTGGATGGCATCTTTGTACTTGCCTCAAATTAAATAAGAGATTTGTGAATGAATAGTTCCTATGGCTGATGTCCCTACTCCAGCACATACTTTATATGAACAGTCATGGTCCTCTCCATAAAGCTAAGCCCTGTGTCCATTCTGTGACTGAAGGAGCATGCCAGCTTGTGGGTAGGGGCAAGGGGCAGCTCTCCTGAGTGGAGAAGAGAAAGCAGTAGGGATAACACCTGAACATTACTAAAACTGCCGTGTAAAGGCACCATTGAACAAACCAATGAAGTGAGTCTCTGTCCCTTGGTGCCCTGAAATGTCCTTCTCAAAGGAACTCCAAGGCAGTTGGTAAAGAAGATTCCAATTTCGTCACATTCTAAAATAGTGATTTATAAATCCATTTAAAGTCTTGGATTATTATATTATTAGAATGAATTATTGAATGGCTAAATAGATAAAGAACACTCTGTTAATACAGAGAGCACCTCTTAGGTAGCTCTTCCATATGTGCAAACACAGCTTTTATCATCATGTTTCCTAAGTTGTTTTTTTTTTTTTTTGCTTTTATCTCATAAAGTAGTGTGAACTTTATACATAGCCAAACACCAAATACCATTATCATCTACAAGTTTTAGATATTAATCAGGCAAAATTCTAATACTGGGGATAAAGTAATAGGGTTTATTCTGAGAAAATTATTTGAAATATTAAATTCCTTCTAAAATCTACATTTGTAAATAATTTAGAATTATATTTTTAGATAATTTCATCCAGGAGTAGCTGTACTTACTCATTACTACTGTGGCCTGGTGATGATGGCACCAGCTGTTAGACCTCACTTCAGCAATCTCAATTCTGGCTAAGAAAGAATTCAGAGCCAAGGAAAACTATAAAAGAAAATTTATTTAGAAAGTCACAGAGGTGAAAGAAGTCACCCATAGAAGAAATGGGCACAGGAAACAAGTTACAGAGGCCAAAGAAGGGCCGTTGGAGCTTAAGACAGATATAAGGAAAGTGTACCTAGGAAGAGAGGCTGGGAAAAGGCACAGGTGTGCTCCTCAGAGAGAGCTGCACTGGGTCCACCATCCTGAGGGTCTTTATCTGGAGGTTTCCAGAGGATCTCAATAGAATATTCATTAACTTTCCAGGTGGGTCCTCTCAGGCTCATGGTCTCCACTGATTGGTTGAGGCCAGAGCAGGGGTGCTGGAAGCTGATCCACCCTGGCTGCTTGACGCAGTCGCTGCAGGGATGTTTCAAGGGACCTGGCGTATATGGCATACTGTTCTTAATATGTTTGCTCCCCTTCTTAAGTGCTATGTGTTTTAACCAAGGTCACCTCTCCAAGAAAGGTTGTTTCTCCAGGTGAGGATTTTTATCAGTAAACCCTTTAACTAAGTGCCACAGGGGTAGTTAATCACTTTAACTACGAACAACACGCTTAAGCTACATAATCTTTACTTAGGATAACCTCCTTCAGTTACTTCCTTGTAGCTTAATAGAACAATAGAGTAACCTTGGAATGGAGATAAGAAACGCCCTAACCTTTTGAATAGAATGGATAGGATTAAGACCAAGTAGTATAAATACAGATGTTAGATGACAATAAAGGGAGGAACCTGGCTATGATGATCACCTGAACACTGTGTCATTCATTCTTCGCCGACTCAGTCCACACCTTTGGGAACCCCTGGACCCGTTGGGGCTGGACCCCAGCACAGGGGGTCATTAATCAATGCAGCTGGTCCTGATGTCATCCATGGCATCAGTTGTCTGGTTTTGCTGCTTCTGGGCCTAGAGCTGAAACACAACTGAAGCCTAGATGTTATTCCTAGGGGTCAATGTTTAAGAGAGTGGTCATGCAAGGGCTCCCATAGGAGTTGCATGAGGCCACTTTTCTGCCCCTGTTCCTCTCTCAAAGGGCTTTCCCACATGACTAATGACATGTCTGGGAAGAGAGGTCAAGGGGAGGGCCAGAACCCCGCATGACCAGTAATATGCTAGGGGAGGAAAGATTACCCTGGAGGCGAGTTTGTTGTTTTCCCAGTTTTGCCCCTAGCTAGGAACCCAGGAATTCTGTCTTGGTGACCTTTTGTACCTGGTCTATCATTCTTGCTCTGCTCATGTCTGTCCACCTCCCTACCACATTACCACTTGGCATTTTAACCTAGGTGGATTTATTTTATTTCTAACAATTTTTATTCACATGTGCATTCATGGCAGAATTCATTCTAAGGGGGTTTATAAATTAATGTGGGATGTTCTCAAATATTCAGGCAAGAACTTAACAATTATTTCATTTCCTAATTTTAAAAATGAAATTCATATGCAGCTCATAATGTAATTAGTACAATGCCTGAAAGATGTCAAAATTTCTGAAGTCTTTTGAAAGGTAGGAAGTTACTTCTTTTGAAAAATGAGTTAAAATGTGGCCAGAAATAAAATACTCATCCAGCTTTAAATTCTACTCAAAACCCACAAAGCCTGGAGCTTCAACATTAAATAATGATCTTATTGCTTTACCTAAGTTATTTCCCCCCTTTTCTTCAATAGTTTTTTTTGTGTATTTTTTTTAATTCACTGAATCATAGAAAATAACTCCAGATCTATAAGCCTGAGGTGGTAATTTTAAAACCAGTAAATCTTCTAAAAATGACTCATTTCATTTCTCATTTGTTATTGTTTATAAAACAAAGGCAATGAGGGGACATTGGGAATTATCCAGTTCAATTTTCTTTAGACATGAATTTGTGCCCAGAGAGATAAAGCAAATTACTCAAAATAAAACATACTTCATGGAGAAGAGTGGACTGGAGTAAGGCCTGCAGTCCAGCCAATGTACTCATCTCTTCTCAACTTCAATATTAACTTATTTTTATGGTCCTTTAATCTGAAAACCAACCAACCTGCAGGGCTTGTCTCTCAATGTAAATGCAAATTTAAAAAAGACAAATTTCTCTGTTCATAAAAGGCCTTCATTTATCTTTTACTGTAAAAATACTGAGTTAGAAAATGTAATAAGTAGGCAGAATTTGTGTTGGTCATGCTTATGGCTCTTTGGTCTGGCTCCGCGTCCTTTCTCAGTGATGTCTATTCTCATTCTCTCTGAAATGTAAGGAAGAGCATTCAGAAGAACTGAAGAGGTCTGTCTCCCTCAAAGCATTGGCCATTCTAAGGACAAGGAATACTTCCATGGGGGTGGAATGTCAGAGGGGCACATCTGTAATTTTAGATGAAGAGCCTGCCTAAGGCTTCTTTCATGATGCCACATGTATTTATTCCTATGCTTATTTATATTCCATCTTGTTTCCAAAAGGATTTGTGGCCATACCACACCCCACAGGGGGCCAGGGTTTGTGCCCAGGTTTAGGCAAGGCTTCTGCAGCATTCACTGAGGCATTTAAATATTTTTAGTCATTAAGTACTACAAAGAGCCACAGGACTGTCCCAAAGGCATAAAAACAGAGAAATAAAAGTGAAGACGTTATGAAAAAAAAATGCAGTTAGAGAAAAATAACTATAAAGACAGCAAGTAAGAAAAGTGGCTAAGTATCCAAAAAGCTATATTTCTTTTAAAAAAATGAAATGTTTTCCTATTCAAAGCCATGTAAAATCTAATAAGCTTCTTTATACTAATAAGTACAAACATTTTGTCTCTCTTATAAAAATGTTAATGCAATGCAAATGTTATTTCTCCATCTTAAATAAATGTACTCCCCTTGACTATAAATTAATAGAAATAGATCCAATTATAGTTTAAAATACTCCCTCTTTTTTAAACCAACTTATGAATTATATAAATATTAAAATGTAGAAAGAAAACAGAATACATTATTGAGTTAATATCTTACCGTAAACATCTCAAATTAATTATTAACTTCCTAAAATCATCTAATTTATTTTGATATGTTAAAGCATAAAGGGTTCCACATAAATTATTTTGTTAATTACATCAGTTTCATCTGTAATGTCGTATATTTTCTATTGAGCTTTAATTAGAGCTATTTATATGTGTACATGTAGAGCTACTTATACTATATAAAATATTATATATTAGTTTTTTTTCTAGAGCAACCATCATGAATGAGAAAAAAAAGTAATCAGAAGTCAAGAAGTAGAATTAAAATGGTATAATTCAACAGAGTGCTAGGAAGGCAATAGGTAATAAGCTATTTGGAGATTATTTTACCTTCCTTTTGGCCAATGTTATGTCACACAGGGTCATTGACTTTCGTGTTCTCATGAATTGCTTGCAATAGCCCTTACCCAAACTTTAATAGGCATAACTGTTAACACTGAAATCCTTGTATTGGAGTTGGCTCCAAGTGAAACCCAATCTAAAATAGTCTCTAAGATATGACAAAGAGATACACTTTTCAAAGGAATACACTGAACGTCCAGCATTCCCTATTTTTTTTTAAATTTTTAATTTAATTTTATTTATTTATTTTTATTTTATTTTTTTGCTAAAAGTATTACAAAGGGTATTACATGAGTGCCCTTTTTATCCCCCCCACCCTTGACAAACCCCTGCCCTCCCTTACCCCCCAGTGTCTTATGTCCATTAGTTATGCTTATATGCATGCATGCAAGTCCTTCGGTTGATCTCTTACTCCCCTCCCTCCTGCCCCCCAACCCTCCCTGGCCTTCCCACTGCAGTTTGACAATCAGTTTGAGGCAGCTCTGCCTCTGTATCTATTATTGTTCAAAAGTTTGTAATGGTCTTTATTATCCATGAATGAGTGAGATCATGTGGTATTTTTCCTTCATTGATTGGCTTGTTTCACTTAGCATAACAGCATTCCCTATTTACACTAGGTCCTTTCCCTATTGTGTAATGATCCCTGTATCTCTGGTTCAATGGTTTCTATGAAAAGAGAGAAGAGCATGAAATAAGCTGTCAAAGACCTGGATTCTAATGTCTGTTACCCCCATGTGTTAGCTCCACAATCTCAACTTGCCCTTTCTTGAATGTAGCTCCATATCTATAAACACGAGAATGACCTCCAAGATTTCTTCCCAGAACTGCTGGGACGTAGAAATTAAAGTGAAATAATTCTTTAAATAGAAAATGGAACCGCTATTTCTAGGAGCCTGCTGGAGAGTGGAGAGCAGGGCAGGGAGAAAAGCAAGGATGCTCCAAAGCCGACCTCTGCCTTCCTTTTGTCCATAACCCTGGAGATCCATTCCCTCAGGAGGAAAGATGCTTTATGAGATGCGTTTCTTTTATTTTTATCTTCAATAATAGGCCATTTTCATCTACTCCTCACTGAACAAAATTAGATGGAAATTCAGTATTTGGGGTGAACTTTCCTTTTACCTAACCAAACATTGTATCTCTAAAATATTAATCTGTTTTCTGAAGTTAGCTCAACTGACTTTAAACAGTTGTGAATTTAGTAAAATTAACTTTTTAATTCTAAATATCACAAATTTTGCAGAGTTGTCTCTCTCTGCGAAAACTTACAATTAAAATTGAAAACTTACAATTTTCAGAAGATTCAGGAGACAGTGAAGAACATTCAGAAACAAAAGCCAATTCTAGACACAAATACTTACAAAACAAACACTTGGATTATTTTGTGTACTTGCAATGGTCTTCAGAGGTTTTATGTTCGTTTTTTTTTATTATTATTTAAAGTATTACGTATGTATCCCTTTCCTCCCATTGACCCCTCCCCAGCCACTCCCACCCCAGGATAAGCCCCAGTGTTCGTGTCCACTGGTTATGCTAATATGCATGCATACAAGTCCCTTAGTTGATCTCCACTCCCAACCTCCTTTGCCTTCCCTCTGAAGTTTGATGGTCTGTTCGATGTTTCTCTGTCTCTGGATCTGTTTTTGTTCATCAGTTTATGTTGTTCATTAGATTCCACAAATGAGTGAGATCATGTGATATTTATCTTTCTCTGACTGGCTTATTTCGCTTAGCATAATGCTGTCCAGGTCCATCCATGCTGTTGCAAATGGTAAAAGTTCCTTCTTTTTTACAGCAGCATAGTATTCCATTGTGTAGATGTACCACTGTTTTTTAATCCACTCATCTGCTGATGGGCATGTAGGCTGTTTCCAAATCTTAGCTATTGTAAATTGTGCTGCTATGAACATAGGGGTGCATATATCCTTTCTGATTGGTGTTTCTGATTTCTTGGGATATATTCCTAGAAGTGGGATCACTAGGTCAAATGATAGTTCCACTTTTCACTCTTTGAGGAAAATCCATACTGTTTTCCATAGCGGCTGCACTAGTCTGCATTCCCAACAACAGTGCATGAGGTTTCCTGTGGCTCTTTTGCCTTTATATTTTCCTGCTTTTAGTCACTTAATTTTCTTTTATCAGCTTTTGTTCTAATGTGGAGGAAAAAGGGAGGACTAGCAGAGTAAGTATATCACACAGAGTTGTCATTTATCTATTGGATCTATATTGGATCTATTATCATTCATATTTAATGCAGTCCATACCTGACTTTAAGTTTTTTTGTGTGTTTGTTTGTTTTTAATAAAGAAGCCTGGCATCCCCCTTTTCAAATGACATCTACAAAATGCATTGTGTTCAAGAGCTCATTCTTTGTTTGTGTTGATCAGTGGACCTTTGAATTTGAACACTGAGCACCAGTGGTTGGTGCCTTCACTCCTCTGTCAAACATGTGGAACAAAGGGTCCCATTAAATCTTGCATTCACCTCCTCAACAGGGGCCAAAGGAGCCATACGATTTTTGGCAAAATATCGACTAAAGCCAATATATATTACCCAAGGGACATCCTCCCCCCGCCCCCAGCTTTTTGGAGCAGAAACACCCATTGATCAAAGAATGATTTAGGATTACTATTAGCCAGAAAGGAGTCAGAGAAATTGATATTGAATATTTTATAGCCTTCCCCTAACACCTGATTATCATGTATCAATTTTCTGGGGGATTTTTTTTTTTGTTTTTATTTTTGCCTTCTTAGAAAGCATTTACCAAACTGTTAACATATTTTCAAGAATTCATAGGTTTTGTCACTTCAAGTTTCAGACCAGCCCATGTGATATAACAGATAACATGTTTGCATTTGACATGGAGACATTTGATTACATAACAGCAATTCAACTAAGAAATGTCCATTGTGAAATATGATTTTGTACCATGTGAGGTGGTTTTAAGCCTGCATGCCAGGCTTTTTATTTGTTTAGCTTTTACCTTGTACGACAGAAGCTCTGTGATTGGGATGCAGTTTAAGAAGAATCAAGGTCAGAAAACCAATGGTGTCTCTTGTGTATAAATATAACATGGTTCCGATTTGCAATTCAAAGTACTGAGACAGAATTTAAAAGATTAACATTTTAATTAAAATGTTAATCCACTGATGCCTCAAATTCCATCAACTCTAGATAACGTTAACTGCTACTCAGAAATCAAAACACCTGCTATTTAACCCACATCAGAGTTCTCTGCCTTCATTTCTGAAATAATGGGTGCTCATTTCCCATTTGTGTTCTATGGCAAAGACTTCACACTTTCTGACTCATGGGATCCTGCCCAGCTCTCATGTCTTTGCTCAGGTCTCACCTCCAACTTAAAGGCCTTTAGAATCCCTTCAGGTCAGAGTCATATTTGCCATTTCATTGTTGTGATCACTCATCTAAAAAGTCCTAATTATTCAAGGATGACAGCTTTGTTGTTTCAAATTTCCTTTTCCACACTATCACCCATTGGCACCCTAGGGCTCAGAGTTCAGGCACTGTGGCTAACAAATTATATTTTATTTAACAAAATTGTCTAAGAACTGCATTTATTAGTAAATATTCAACGTTGTTGTTGATTAATTTTTTTTTTTTTTTTTTTAGTTCTCTTCTGCTGCTGGTGGGCATCTAAAATAGTTCATCTCTCTTGGAAAACAGTTGGCAGTTTCGTAGAAGTTAAACATAAATCTACCATATGATCAAGCCATTTCATTTCTAGGCAGTTACCCAAGAGAAATGAAAGCACATGTCTATACTCAGACTTCTATCTTTAAATTAAAAGAAAATAAACCAAATAACAGTAAATTGTGTAAATGTATCACAGCTTTTTTTTTTTTATCCACTCATATATTGATGGGCATTTGGGCTGCTGCCATAGGTTGGCTGTTGTAAATAAAGCTGCAATGAACATAGAGCTGCATATATTCTTTAAAATTAGTGGTTTGGGTTTCTTTGAATATATATCCAGAAGTAGAATTTTTGAGGAATCTCCACACTGTTTTCCATAGTAATGCACTTATTTGCAACCCCACCAAACAATGCTTGAGGGCTCCCTTTTCTCCACATCCTTGCCAATATTTGTTTGTTGATTTATTGATGATAGCTTTTCTGACAAATGTGAGTGATACCTCACTGTGGTTTTAATTTGCATTTTGCTGATGATTAGTGATGTTGAGTATCTTTGCAAATGTCTATTGACCATCTGTATGCCCTCTTTGGAGAACACTTGGCCATAAAAAAAGAATGATATCTTACCATTTGCTACAGCATGGATGGACTAGAGGGTATTATGCTAAGTGAAATAAGCCAGATAGAGAAAGGCAAATACCATATGACTTCACTTATATGTGGAATCTAAAGAACAAAATAAATAAACAAATAAACAAAAACAGACTCATAGTTACAGAGAACAGATTGATGGTTGCCAGAGTGGAGGGGATTGAGAAATGGGTGAAAAAGGTGAAGAAATAAAAAAAGCACAAATTCATAGTTACAAAATAGCTACAGAGATGTAAAGAAAAGCACAGGGAATATAGTCAACAATATCATAATGACTATCTATGGTGCCAGGTGGGTATCTGAAAAACCAGGGGGAACACTTTGCAAAGTAGATGATTGTCTAATTGCTGTGCTGTACACCTGAAACTAATACGAAATAATGCTGAATGCAAATTGTAATTGAAAAAATAAATTAAAAAAGAAAATAAACTAACATAGAGAGCTTTATTGTTTGCATTTGACAAGCGCCAAAGGAGCCATACAATTTTTGGCAAAATATCTGCTAAAGCCAATATATATTGAAAGAAAACTACCTATGCTTAATGTATAGAAACCAGTATCTCAAAGAGTGATTGAAGCTTCATAATACAGACCAGTCCCTCAAATTTAAAATTCTGTAACAGAGAACAACTTAAGGACTTCTGCATTTTCATCTGTTATTTTCTAAAATATGATGGAAATCAGAGCGGTTAGAAATTATGGTATAAATGGAAGAAATGATCCAGAAGCAGAAAGAAAACACCTAAAAGAACCTATCTAGCACTAAGAAATAAATTCAAGTAATCATAATAATAAAAGGCCAAGAGGTGTCACGGCCAAAACGACCAAACAACTGGTCACCAGGAGGTGCATGAAGCACCTCTCGGCCATAATGACCGAACAACTGGTTGCTATGACACCCACTGTGGCTGGCAAACCGTCTGGATCAGGGGTGGGGCCAGCCGCTAACCTCGCAGCCCCTTGCCCCTGCCAGCCTGCCCCTGCTTGGACTCTCCCACAACGATCAAGAGCCAGGCCTGCCAGCCAAATGCCTCCTCCCTTCCCCCTCCCTTCACCAGCCTTGCCCCCATCAGCCTGCCCCACCACGATAGGCCCGCAGCCCCTCTCCCTGCATTGGCTGGCCCCTGAACACCCCCCCCCACCCCAATAGGGGGTGGGGCTGGGCAGCCAACCTCCTGCAGCCCCTCCCCCAGCAGGCCACACCCCAGATCAGCCCCCCACCCTGATAAGGGACAGGGTGGCTGGCCAACCACCCATGGCCCCTCCCCCAGGTGGCTGGCCCTCAATCGGCACCCACCACTCACCCCATTTGGGGGCAGGGCCCGGCCAGCCCACTGCCCACAGCCCCTTCCCATTGATGGCCCCACCCCCAATAAGCCCCCCAACCCCAATTGGGGGCAGGGCCCACTGGCCAATTTCCTGCAGCCCCAATAGAGGGCCCTGATGAGGCCCTGATTGGCCCTGATCCAGGCAGGCTGGTTAGACAACCTCCTGGTATTTCCTCCTCCTGACAGGCCCAGTCCTGAGCCACCCTGATTGGGGCCAGGCTGGCCAGACCCCACCTGTGCATGAATTCATGCACTGGGCCTCTAGTCTCTATATCTAAAAGCCTAAGTGACTGTTATGACCAGACAACTGCACTACTGGATGACCGGCTGGTCGCTATGATGTGCACTGAACACCAGGGGGCAGAAGCTCAACACAGGAGCTGCCCCCTGGTGGTCACTGCACTCCCACAGCCAAACTCCCATGGTCGTCCCCCCCTCCCCCCTCCCGCCGGTTGGCCCTGATCAGTCCTGATCACTGGTCAGGTCAAGGGACCCCACCCATGCACGAATTTGTGCACTGGGCCTCTAGTATCTATAATAATAGAAGCATAATATGCTAATTAGACCTTCTGGACAAAGCCGGGGCTGCGAGGGAAGCCTGGGTCATAGGTGCCAGAGGGAAGGGAAGCTTACTCTTGCACTAATTTTGTGCATTGGGCCTCTAGTTATATATAAAATTCTAAGACAAATATGCTAAATAATTATAAGACAAATATGCTGACCACATAGTGTTATTCCACTCAATAGTCCTAAAATATTCAGTTAGTTTTCAGACTATACTAAGGTAGAGTAAGAATTGGATGATAAAGTGAGGTCTGGGTTTTAGGTCCAGGTGTGTGACCTAGGGCAAGTCACATGACCTCCCTGACATTAGGTTTGATGTTAGGCTTATATGAGCCCTAGCGTGTCTTCTGGTTCTAAAATATTCATTTTCCAATAAACTAGCTCTCTCATTTATAAAAACTACATTTTTGGATATTATTTTTCTCTAAGGCGTGAAATGTTCTTGTCATTGGTGTTGCTTAACATCATAACATCATGGCTCCCACCAAATTAAGAAAAACCGGAGTTACCACTGATGTATGAAATGGTCATTTAAAGACAAAATTTTTAAAGACAATCTTAAATGCATAAATGTTTATAAAGTAGTCCTGCATGATTCCCCAAAAGTTTGTTTACTTTGGTATGTTTTTTAAAAGAATTTGGATAAGGTATGTAAATTCCAGTTAACAATGAATATTATATAACAGACATAGCAAATACCTTTACTTGTTTCAGTCATTCTCCTACTGTATTAAGCTGTATAATTCACACCCAAATTGACAGCTACAAAATAAACTGTTCTAGAAATATGAAATCTTTGCCTAATAATTTCCTCCATATGTTTCTGATAAGTAAATAACTGAGACTTAAAAAATGTGCTATCTCTGCTCTCATTTCAAAAGAACAAAGACCAGTATCCTATCTAACTTTTAAAGATTTTTTTCATCACTTGCATTTGAAGGAAGCCAATGTTAATATTTTATTTTCATCTTATGGTGGTTACATAGTAGTTCCAATAGTTCCCACACATCTGTTCTCTAAAGATGCAAATTCTAATATCCTCACATTTAAAAAATTCTCCAATGGACTGTCAGCAAACTGTTTGGTCTGAATTATCTGGCTAATAAAGCTGATGATATGAGCCCAAGTCAATGGAAAGAAAAGTAACAATAATACTTTGCTGTTTAATCACAAATAGAGTAGGAATGGGAACACCCCCACCGTGTTCTCATTTCTTTAGAAAGTGCTCCTAAACAATGAAAATTTAGGCAATCTTAAGCATAGTTTCTTTTTCATTATCATAAAGTATGCCAGGGCATGTGACACAGTACTCAGGTAAACTGAGTCAAATGTTGTTAGGCAGGTAAATTTCCTGTCCCTATCTCATAACTTTTCTTAACCCTCCCAAACACAACAAGTTCGCTTCAACCTTAACAATGATATCCTAAACTACCCTCTCTGGCTGAAAAAAGCAGTAAAACAAAACAAAACCCAAACATTAACTTATCTGAGTTTCAGTTCTCCTGGTATAAAAAGAAAACATAAATATGCATTAAACACATGTCATTATATTGGGAAGATTTTCTTCACCTGAAGAGAATGTCAGCTTGAAGAATATTGCAGAGCCCAACAAGCATTTTAAGCATCTGCCTCATTTCTTTATATGAGGGATTCACTTTTACACCCCACCCCCGCCCCACCCCCCGATACTTCCATGAGCACTGTTTATCAACATTTAGTATTTCCCATTTGGCAGTAATAGTCTTTCTAAGTTTGACAAGATTTAAGTAATTTCAAATTATTTTCAAGGCTCACTTTCAATTCTTATTTTAAATTGCAGCATATGAAGCATGTAAAACACTTGTTTCAATGAGAACATGATGCTTGCACTTAGTATTTACACAATATGAAATAAATCATGCCAGAGTTAATAAGGTCTAATTCTATTAATGTCAGAGAAGATTAACGTAGGTTCTCTCCTCTAAGCAGACTTTCCCGATACTCTCTGAATTACTCTTGACAGTGTTAAAATTAGACTAAGCCTACAAATAAAATAGGCCAGCAAATAAATTGAAGTAATAAATTAAGACATTGTGTGAGGAAAGGTGTCTGTGGTCGAAGTAGCAGATTTGATTGAAAACCATAGTAGAGTTGTCATCAACAACACGCTTATTAGTATCTCTCCTGATGATTCTGGCTTCCTCTGAATTGAGTTTTTTTTTTCTTTGTGTGTTTTTTATTAAATGCAGTTTTTATACTTGGGATGTAAAAAAGATAATGATAATTAAGAGAGGCAATATCAAAGCAAGTGAACATGATTTAATAATACAACCAAAGAGGCTTTGCTTGTCAAGTTGATTAGCTTGATCAAGGGTAACTAAAATGTGTATCTAAAACCTCCTGAGTTTGTACAATCAGAGAAAATGTTTAGCTTGAATTATTTATTTTAATTCTACATTTGTTTCTGTTTGTTTCCTTGTATAAATTACTACTCATGGGGATTTATTATTATAAAAAGTGGGAAAAATAAGATGGCTTTAATTTAACCTTTCACTGAAATTTCTCGATCTAGCCATGAAAAAGTATTGCTTTCTGCCCTAGTTGGTGTGGTTCAGTTGGTTAAGCCTCCTCCCATGCACCGAGAGGTCATAGGTTCAATTCCTGGTGAGGACACATGCCAGGATTGAGGGCTTGATCCCTAGTAGGGGATTGTAAGAGGCAGCCAACTGATCTATGTTTCTCTCCTTTGGATGATTTTTTTTTTTCTCTCTTTCTTCCTCTCGCTCTCTAAAAGTCAATGAAAAAACCAAAACAAAACATATTTTCTAAAAAGTATTGCTTTCGTACAAAAGAGTTATTATTTTACAGTATAGTTAGCATTCCAACTGGTAGTAAATTATATTGCTCCTATATTTCATTAAGATAAATATAGATTAATTTGGAAGAACTGGAAAAGAGAAGAGATACAATTATCTGAGATAATATAGAACAATATATAAACTTATAACACCATGTTCTTAATGGGTAAAATATTTGACCAAGGACATTACAAATATACTAGAGGCTTGATGCATGAAATTTGTGCATGTGGGGGGGAGATCTTTCAGCCCTGCTTGCACCCTCTAACAATCTGGGGTCACTGGCTCCTAACCTCTTGCTTGCCGGCCTGCTTGATTGCCCCTAACCACTCTGCTTGCCTGCCTCATCACCCTTAACTGCCTCTGCCTGCCTGCCTGATCACCACAACTGCTCACCTGCCTGCCTGATCACCCCTAACTTCCTCTGCCTGCCTGCCTGATCACCCCTAACCACTCTGCCTGCCTGCCTGACCACCCCTAAGTGCTCGCCTGCCTGATTGCACCTAACTGCCTCTGCTTGCCTGCCTCATTGCCCCTCATATTACACTTTTATTATTATAGATAGTTGCCTTGCTCCAAGTTATAAGGACCTGCTTGTCATAGAAATAGAAAAGTTTTAATTTTTACTCTTGATTATGGCAATTAACTAACACAGATGGCCACCAAAAAGGTGACTTACCAAAGGGTGTATAGCAAATGGTGCTGTTAAGTCTTCTTCCATGAAAATGTGCATGTCATGCATTGTATCTGCCTGGGTACATGCAAGAGTGAAGTTTCTGTCTGTCTTCACAATCATATGAGCGAATTGTGTGAGACCCCAGCCCAGTCAGGTTTGGTGCTAACAGAATAATAGAGCTCTTTTTTTGCTTTGCTCCATTGGTGGAGATTTCCTAGAAGTTGCAAGATATCTTCCTTTTCATTTTTCCTTGACACTCTGACTTATGTCTCTCACCTTTGCTTTCCCTCCATCCCTCACCCGCAACAGTAACTTGCTCCAGGCTCACTTCACTCTAGTGTCTAGAAGATATTGCAATGTGTTCACCACCAGAACCACAATTCCCAGCATTCCTGGTGCTCCCCACACTCTCAGCTTTCGCTTCTGGCCTGAGGCCCCTCCCCTGCCCTCCCTCCACACGCCCTGGCCTCTGACACAAGGCCCCTCCTCTCCCCTCCCTCCACCCAGCAGGGGCACAGACACTGGGCTCACATTGCCAGGGTGACACCACCAGCATCCCGCCCCAGCCACTATGGGCACTGCCATCGTTGTCATGAAGTGATGGTTAATTTACATATTACTCTTTTATTAGATAGGATACATATTATTTACAAAAATCTATATTATTAAGGATATGTGTATTTAAAGCTTAGTGTATATGCTATTTAATTAAATTCTCTGAAATAACTTGTGAGAAATTTATTATAATCCAAAAACAAAACTTAGTCAACTCAAAGAAGAAATTTTTTTAAAAATATATTTTATTGATTTTTTACAGAGAGGAAGGGAGAGGGACAGAGAGTTAGAAACATCAATGAGAGAGAAACATCGATCAACTGCCTCCTGCACACCCCCTACTGGGGATGTGCCCACAACCAAGGTACATGCCCTTGACCAGAATTGAACCTGGGACCCTTTAGTCCACAGGCTGATGCTCCATCCACTGAGCCAAACTGGTTAGGGCCAAAGAAGAAAATTTTACAATGATTATAAAATAGAAATAGGAGACCATGTGTTAATATAATGTTTCAAACATTCAATTGCAAAATTGAATGAAATGAAAAATATGTAGGTAATAGTGTCTTGTTTAACCATGTCCCCCAGTCCAACAATATTTTTTTCTGTAATAATGGCAGTTAAGAAAAAGATTCAAATGATCCTGGTTTTAAAAATCCTATGACTCTAAAAATAATAGAACAATATAGTAGTGATTAAAGAGTGTAACACTTTAAAAAATAAATACACATCAATAAATTATATATTTCTAATAGGTTAGATTGAATCTAGAAATTAAAAACACAAAAAATCTGAAATACAATCTGAAAAATAATTCTGAAACAAAAATGACATTGAAAACAAAAGTAAAGTAGGAAAGGAAACACACATTAAAAGAGCCTCAGGAGTATTTCAATGTAAATGAGCCAATACATGATCAGACAATACCCATAAAAGAATCTGCAGATGATGAGCAAATGAATATAAAATTTTAAATTACATGAGTCTAAATTACACTACAGCTAAGAATTCAGTGGTTGACACATTTACATGCTAAAATCAGAAATAACAGATTTGTTGCCAAAGACATTAATAGCTTTAAAAAAATCTATGATATTAATTTAATAATAATATCTTTTTAAAGTGGCCATTATTTTTAATCATTTTATTAGAAAATAAATTCTGATTAGTCATATCAGTTTGAGTGATTATGTTTCTAGTTTAGAAGAATAAACTGGCTTTATCTACACTAATAAAAGAGAAACATGGTAATTGGCGTACGACTGCTACCCTTCCCATTGGCTAATCAGCGTATCCTTATGCAAATTAACTGTCAGCCAAGATGGCAGCCGGCAGCCATGCACTGAAGCGAGCAGGGAGGCTTGCTTCCTCCAGGAACTGCAGACTCCAACGTTCCTCGCCTCACTTGCCGGCCTCTCAACTGCAACTCTAAGCAACTATTACTATGTTGCAAATAAGAAGCTAAACAAAACCGGCTTTCAGTCAGCCCCGGACCGCAACATTGTATCCATGTTTTCAGCAGCGAGGCCTCAGAGCTAAAGCTGGCCCAGAATAAAAAAAAAAAAAAAAAAAAGAAAACAAGGAGCGGTTGGGAGCTTTTAGTCAACTGCCAGCGGGAAAACAGCCCTCAGCCCCTCAGCCAGCCTTGCCAGGCACCCCAGTGGGGACCCCCACCCTGATCCAGGACACCCTTCAGGGCAAACCAGCCAGCCCCCACCCATGCACCAGGCCTCTATTCTATATAGTAAAAGGGTAATATGCCTCCTGGCACCGGGATCAGCGGAGCAGCGAGGCTCCCGGCACTGGGATCAGCGGAGCAGCGAGGCTCCTGGCACCGGGATCAGCGTGACAGGGGGCAGCGCCCAAACCTCCTGATCAGCCCTGCTCTGTGCCTGATAGGGGGGGAGCTCCCCAATCCCCCGATCGCCCTGCGGCTGTGTGTGACAGGGTGCAGCGCACCAAACCCCAGATAGGCCCTGTTCTGTGTGTGACAGGGTAGAACCATAACCTCTCCATCGGCCCTGCCCTGAGTGTGACAGTGGTGGCGCCCCAACCCCCTGATCGGCCCTGTTCTGTGGGTAATAGAGGGTGGCGCCCCAATCCCCCTCCACGGGCCTTGCTCTGTGTGTGACAGGGTAGAGCCATAACCTCCCCATTGGCCCTGGCCTGAGTGTGACAGGGTGCAGCGCCCCAACCCCTTGATCTGCCCTGCTCTGTGTGTGACAGGGGGCGGTGTCCCAGCTCCCCTATCGGCCCTACTCTGTGAGTGACAGCGGGGAGCTCCTCAACCCCCTGATGGGCCCTGCTCTGTGAGTGACAGGGGGCAGCGCCCCAACCCCCCTGATTGGCCCTGCTCTGTGAGTGACAGGGGGTGGCGCCGCAACCTCCCCATTGACCCTGCCTTGAGTGTAACAGGGGGCGGTGCCCCAACCCCCCAATCAGTCTACCCTGAAAGTGACTGAGGGTGGCATTGCAACCTCCCGATCCGCCCTGCTCTGTGCATGATGGGGCTGCACCCCAACTCCCCAATCGGCCCTGCTCTGAGCCTGACCAGGGGCTGCACCTAGGGATTGGGCCTGCCCTCTGCCACCCGGGAGCAGGCCTAAGCCAGCAGGTCATTATCTCCCGAGGGGTCCCAGACTGTGAGAGGGCACAGGCTGGGCTGGGGGACCCCCCCCTCCCCGAGTGCACAAATTTTTGTGCACCGGGCCTCTAGTTATTAATAATAGAAAATAGGGTTATTTTTCACATGATTTTACTTATATGTGGAATCTAATGAACAAAATAAACTGAGGAACAATATAGAAACAGAGGCATGGATACATGGGACAGACTGACAACTGTCAGAGGGGAGGGAGTTTGGGGAGCTAAATGAAAGGAGGTGAAGGGATTAAGCAAAACAAACAAACAAAAAACTCCACACACATAAATAACACATAGATACACTAATAAATTCAATAAAGTAAAAGAAAAATTTAAAATGATCTAGCCTTAAAATATTGTCTGAAATTCAAAGACTAGGGTTAAATACACGAACTAAAGTAAGAAATCATAAAAATAGTTCATTTTCTTTTACTGGGGGATTTATACATTCTCTACAAATTCTCAAAATGCAAGTAAATATCAAAATATAATACTTCAGAACTACAAAATAGAAAACTGATCATAAAAGAGAATGAAACAGAGAACTGGCATTTCCACAGGAACACTTGAGTAATATGATGAATAATCTAAGCAAAATCCACTCTGGAAAAGTTTTCCTAACTTGATTGTCTCCATAAACATAAAACATTGGCTTTGGCACCTGACAAACCTCAGTATCGATTGATTAAGCACATAAATGGACCGACTGCCCATCATTTCCCTGATAACATGACACAAGATATCTATACTAATAATAGAGGAATGTGCATGTTGTCTGGGATGCCGTCACGTAACGACTAATCAGGACGGGAGCGAGGCCATGGCACAGAGTTCTTGGCACACGTGTGCCAGGGGTCCTAAGGCTGCAGAGTGGAAGGGAGAGTAGATAGGCAGTTAGGGCAATCAGTCAAGGAGGGAAGAGTAGATAGGCAGTTAGGGGGATCAGGCCAGGAGAGGAGCACAGATAGGCAGTTAGGGGGATCAGGCCAGCAGGGGAGAGCAGTTAGGGGGATCAGGCCAGCAGGGGAGAGCATTTAAGGCCATCAGGCCGGCAGGGGAGCAGTTAGGGGCATCAGGCAGGCAGATGAGCAGACACCAGCCTAATTTATTTTCTGGAAAATGACTTCAGAGAAAATTGAATTCAATAAGAACTCCCTTCTTAATCTTCATCCACCAAAGATGCTATATAGCACAAATTATTGTAGAGTTTTAAACTTTATTTTTAATTTAATTTATCTTAAGAAGAATACTAGAAAATCAAACAAAAATTTGTGTCATGTTTTTAAACCCATGTCGGTCTCTGGTTAAGGTAGAAGAGTGAAGTGCTCAGTGAACAATTACTAAGTGTATCAGTTTCTTAAAAATGTATTTGAAGATGCTGGGAAGCATTCAAAGGCAAAGAGAAACAGCAGGTGGGAGGAGAGTTGAGACACAAAAGATGAAATTGGAAGAAGATCTGAAAGTTGCGATTTCCTAGGTGAAGTTGTTCAGCCTCCAAAGCTACAACTACAGAAACATGATGGGCAAGACCACAGCCCCAGTAAAGAGGCCAGACGTCTGCACTCAGAGCTGGAAGGGAAGCTGGAAAATGTAAAAGAAAAGTCCAGGGCACCATGAAAGCCATAGCAGTAAAGGAGTCTACAATTAATCAACCCAGCAGATTAAGAAAAGACATTGTAACCACCAAATAAACACAGGATAGTAAGAATAAGGAGAAATCATGACACATGAAAGATGCCATGAAATTTTCAAGTAGGAAAGTAAAGTTGGTGGTTCAGTACAAGGCAGAAAAATCTCTCTGAATTTGTACAAAAGTTTAAAAAGGAGAAAAATAGTTTAGAAAAGTATATGGATATAATAAAATAAGGGCACCAATCAATTATGTTCAAAACCCTAAATATGTGTGCCTGTGTACCTATAAATTTTTTAAAAAGAAAACAGTACAAATTTACTAGAATGGAAGAATTTAAAATTGCCTCAGTGAAATTGTACCCAGAACCTGAAAACATGAATTCAATGATCTAAACAAGGCATGCTTTTGTGAAGACGGAAAATACTAGGCATGAAGAAAAGACTAATAGCTTGCAGAAAGAAAAATCAGGTTTCCTACAGAGAAACAGAAAAGCAAACAACTTCATAGTTCTCCACTTAACATATATTGGAAGAGAAATTAAAGTTGATTCCTTTCCCATCTCAAAAACACTGGTAGCCAGTAATATGACCTTTGAGTTATGAAAGAAAATAATTTTTATCCTAGAAGTTTATGCTCATCAAAGCTATGAAGTGAGAAGAGAATAAAAGTGTCTTTAGACATGCAATGACTCAAAATACTATCCCTTTTGCACCCTTTCTTTCAAAATTGGTTAGGTTTTCACCCTTGAATATCCTTTTTTAAAACCTTCCACCTTGCTAAGTTCTCTTTATTAATCTCCAAAATATATTTCTTCTCTCAGCTATATCTCACTTCTTTCACCCCATTGCATGCCTCATTTATCTCCAAGTGTGTCCAGAAATTTCCTCTTTTTTCCCCCCCATAGAAACCCTCTAATTTATTCCTTATGTGAGAATCAAAAAGTCTTTTCTGTCAAAGGTATAGTCTAGATACTAACTCCATTTCCTTTTTGTATAAATTTCTACTTTGTAGCTTAACCTATAACCTAGATCTGCACTTCCCTATAAGACAAAGGCATAGGTTCACCCCATTTTCTGGTAGGCAGTTAAAGTGCAAATGTCAACCCTACCCCTTTTGCACCATCCCACGTGAATTAGTCATTCACACCAGAATATGAAACTGTGCTCTTAAGCCAGTCAGAACATGGCGCAGCAATGTGTCAGAGAGCGAAAGGAGACTGGACTTCCCACTCAGTGTGCTTCCCAATCGGATTTTCTGGTTGGCTGTGCACTCTTTTGCAGAAGTAAAATTGCCTTGCTGAGTCATTTTTCAGTATCTGTCTCATTCCCACAACACCTTTTAAGAGCATTTCTAACACTTAGATAGTATCACACTTCTTTTAAAAAATTTTTTTTGTTATAAAGCATGCACAACATAAAATGTACTGTTTTAACTATTTTTAAGTGTACAGTTTAGTGGCCTTAACTACAATCACATTGTGCAACCATCACCACCATCCACTTCTAGGACTTTTTCATTACCCTAAACTGAAATTCTGTACCCCTTAAACATTAACAGCCCACCTACGCCCCCAATCCCAAACTCTTAGTAACCACTATATATTACTTTTTAAAAAAACTGTTGTTAAAAAAATAAAGTTTACCATCTTAACTATTTTTTTTTACTTATTGTATTTTAAATTAAATTTATGAGAGTAATATCCTATATAATAAAAGGCTAATATGAAAATCGACTGAACAGTGGAATGACTGGTTGCTATGATGCACATTGACCACCAGGGAGCAGACGCTCAGTGCAGGAGCTGTCCCCTGGTGGTCAGTGCACTCCCACAGGGGGAGCGCCACTCAGCCAGAAGTCCTGAGCTGGGCTCACTGCTGGCGAGCACAGCAGTGGTGGCAGGAGCCTCTCCTGCCTCCGTGGCAGTGCTAAGAATGTCCAACCTACGGTTTAAGCTCACTCCCCAGGGAAGCCATCAGTCGGTCATCCCACAAGGACTCCCGGACTGTGAGATGGTGCAGGCCGGGCTGAGGGACCTTCCTCCTGAGTGCATGAATTTCGTGCACTGGGCCTCTAGTTGGTATTTAAAACCACACAGGTTTCAAGTGCACAAATCTGTAATACAACATCTGAATACTGCATCGTGAGCTCAGCACCCAAAAAGTCCAGTCTCTTTCTGCCACCATTTATCTCCCACACCTTTGCCCTCTTTCTCTTCCCCCTGCCCCTCATTTCCCTTTGCCAATCACCATTCTGTTGTCTGTGTCTGCTTATTATTATTATTTTTTTTGCTTAGTCCCTTCACCTTTTTCACCCAGCTGCCTAAATCCCCTTCCCTCTGAGAGCTGTCAGTCTGCTTTCCATATCTAGGAGTCTGTTTCTATTTTGTTTGTTATTTTGTTCATTAGATCCCACATATACTAGTAAGTGAAATAATATGTTATTTGTCTTTCTTTGACTGGTTTATTTCATTTAGCATAATGCTCTCCAGGTCCATCTGTGCTGCCACAAAAGGTAAGATTTTATGGCTGACTAGAGGCCCGGCCTGATATCACCCCCAACTGCCCTCCCCTGCTGGCCTGATCTTGCCCCCAACTGCCCTCCCCTGCCAGCCTAATCACCCCCAACTGCCCTTGCCTGTTGGCCTGATCGCCCCTAACCCCCATTAGCCTGATCTCACCCCTAACCCCCTGCCAGCCTGATCTTGTCCCTAACTGCTCTCCCCTGCCAGCCTGATCTCACGCCTAACTGCCTCTGCCTCAGCCCCCACCACTATGGCTTTGTCCGGAAGGAAGTTGGATGTCCAGAAGATGGCCGGTTGACCCAGCCTAATTAGCATTTGTCCTTTTATTAGTATAGATAGTATTCCATTGTGTAAATATACCACAGCATTTTATCCACTCATCTATTGATGGGCACTTTGGCTGCTTCCAAATCTTGGCTATCTATATATATATATAAAGAGGCAATATGCAAATTAGGCCAGGACACCTTAAGGGTCACGACCAGACAGGAGGAGGTTGCACACGCAGCAGGTGTGGTGGGCGGGGACTTGCAATATTGGGGATTTGTATCACCATCACAATCCATAACTAGGAGGCCTCTGCAGTGCTCCGATGGATCAGCCATGGTGAACGGGAAATTGGGGTGCGTGGTGGGAGCACAGGGCTGGCTGTCAGGCCACTGGGATCACCAGCTCATCCCCGGCTGCTAGGGGCTCAGGCCTGCAGGAAAGTGACTTCACCTCCATGCTTTGGGGCCAGCTGCTGATGGAATGCTCTGCCTGCTCGGGGCTGGGGCAGGTAGGTCACCACACACCCCATAGCCTCCATCAGTGCCTCAAGCCCCAGCAGCAGCGGCAATGGCAGTAGCAGCAGCAGTGCCCAGGACCTACCCGCCCGGGCATGGGCGGCCCCAAGTGGGCAGCACGTTCCATTAGCTGCCGGCCCAGCGCAGGCGAATGCAGGTGAAGTCACTAGCACCTGTTTTCCTGCAGGCCTGAGACCCTAAGCAGCCGGGGATGAGCTGGTGATTCCAATCGCCTGACAGCCTGGCAGGGGAGGCAGCGTTGGGCCTGGGGACTGGTGAACCGGCAGAAGATGGCCCTGATTGGGCCAGCAAACCACCTGATCAGGGGGTGGGGCCGGCAGCCAACCTCACAGCCCCATTCCCCTGCTGGCCTGCCCCTGATCAGACTCTCTCATCCCGATCAAGAGCAGGGCGCACAGAGCCTGGACCCTTCATGGCAGCCCCAGTCCGTGGGGTTGAGAATTCTGATGGCCCTGCCCAGAGATTAGAGGTGCCTGAGGGGCAGGGACAGCGACCACAGGCCTCTAGGGAGCACCTCAGAGTTGGCAAGGAGAGGAGAGGGCCTGCGAAGGGCGAGGTGAAGCCAGCAGACATGAGCCCAGAATCCAGCCCTTCCCCTCCGGAGGCAGCAGGACCTAAACCCAGAACCACAGCCTGAATTGGAAGAGCCTAAGGGAGCTTCAGGAAGCTGTATGCAAAGCTGCACATTGAGAATGAGAGATTTCGTGAGGCCCTGACCCAGACCACACTGCGGTTGGCGCAGCTCAAGGTGGAGTTGAAGCGCACCACGCAGAGGCAGGAGTGCTTTGCAGAGAGGCCGGCCATCCTGGAGCTGGAGAGATTTGAGCTCAGGGCCCTGGAGCACAAGGCCGCTTAGCTGGAAGAGGAGCTGAAGGGCCTGTCCAACCGCCAAGCTGACAACCAGCGCCTCAAGGATGAGAATGCCGCCCTGATCCATGTCATCAGCAAACTGTCCAAGTGACCCCGGAGGACCTGCCTCTGCACCCACATTTATAGAGATGCTTCTGCCACACGCATCCCTTCCCTTTGTGAACACAAGTGACAGGGCTGCCAGGGAGTCTCTGAGAAGCCATAACTTCCCCTTGGGACCTCCAGGGAGTCTCTGAGAAGCCTGGGAGGAGAGGACAGAGCCCCCAGGAGCCAAGGGGGCCATCTGAGGCCAGGATGGAGATGGGAGGCTGAGCCAGGGAGGGTTCCAGAGCTGCAGGTAGGACCAGGAAGGAACCGAGGACCAGGAAGTGCCAGGACCAGAGTGGCCACACAGAGGTCCCTTGAGCAGGGATCCTAGAATATACCAAGCATCCCGCCAGCCCGGGCCAGATGGGCTTGTATATAGGGTCCATGGGCAATAGGGAGGGAGGTCTTCTATTTTTTGCTGCCTGCTCCCCAATGCTGTCCCAGGCAGGGGGAGAAGGTATTTTTCAGACATAGCACAGGCACCACAAATAAAAGTCATAAAGTTGCCAAAAAAAAAGAAGAGTGATCGGGCTGGCCAAACGCCCCTTCCCTTCCCCCCTGGCCAGCCCCAACCTCGATCTGCCTGCTCTACCACAATAGATCTGCAGCCCCTCTCCGTGGCTGCCTGCCTCTGATCCACCCCCCACCCAAATAGGGGTCAGGGCCGGCCAGCCAATCTCCTGAAGCCCCTCCCCCTGCTCAGCCCCACTCCAGATCGGTTCCCCCACCCCAACCAGGGGCAAAGCTGGCTGGCCAACCACCCATGGCTCCCCCCCAGGCCTCTGGCCCATATTAGCATCCTCCACCCCATTCGGGGACATGGCCGGCTGGCTGACTGACCACAGCACCTCCCCATGGCTGGCCCTGTCCCTAATCGGCCCCCCAATCCCAATCAGACTGGCAGGGGGGAAGTTGGGGGTGATCAGGCTGGCAGGCAGAGTGGTTAGGGGCAATCAGGCAGGCAGGCAGGTGAGCAGTTGGGGGCCAGCGGTCCCGAATTGCGAGAGGGATGTCCAACTGCTGGTGCAGGATCGGGCCTAAACTGGCAGTCTGACATCCCCCAAGGGGTCCCGGATTGGAGAGGGTGCAGGCCAGGCTGAGGGACCCCCCCCGCCCCTGCCGCACAAATTTCATGCACTGGGCCTCTAGTTGTAAATAAAGCTGCAATAAGCATTGAGGTACATAATATTCTTTTGAATCCAGTGTTTTTGGTTTCTTTAGATATATTTACAGAACAAAAATATATTCTGGGTCATAAGCAATCTTGAAAAAAAAGAACAAAGTTGGAAGTATCACACTATTTGATATCAAACTATACTAAAGCCATATGAATCAAAGCAGCATGGTACTGGCATAAAAACAGACACATAGATTAATGGAACAGAATATAGAGCCCAGAAATAAACCCACTCCTTTATGGTCAATTAATATTTGACAAAGGAGGCTAGAACTACAATGAGGTAAAGGTAGTCTCTTGAATAATGGTGATGGGAAAATTGACAGATGTGTGCAAAAAAAATGAAAGTAGGCCACCTACTTACACCATACACAAGAATAAGCTCAAAATGGATTAAAAACTTAAATGTAAGTTGTGAAACCATAAAAATCTTAGAAGAAAATATAGGCAGTAAAATCTCAGACATTTCTTGTAGCAATATTTTTTTCTGATATATCTCCTTGGGCAAGGGAAACAAAAGAAAAAATAAACACATCACACATATTTGCTCTCAAGCCTACCTCAAATCTTTGAATGGTTTCTCATTGTACTTAGGATATATTTTGACATAATGCTCTGGCACTGTAGCTATAATATATAGAATTGGAACCTACTTCTTCAAAATCACTTGACTCAAATTTCCCATAGTTCTAAATGCCTGTTTTATTTATTTTTTGTTAGGTCTTGTCCAATGTTCTTTACCCTGTCTGATTTATTCCTCTCCTATCTTAATTCTTATCCTATCTTATTTAATGCTTAATCAAATTTTCAATCTCCCACTGGAATGGATTTTTGAATAAAGCAGTGATCATGTCCATTTTAGACACCAGCATGGAGCATATCACTTGATGCAATGTGAGTGCTCAGGAAAAGGTGGCTGGATAAATAAGTAAATCATTTTCTCTATTTGAGATCAAGATTACTCTGTCTGGAGAAATAAAAATCAGGACACATATTTTTATATTAATTTAAAAAACAGATAGTCTTTGGGATGTTATGGCTTAATCAAATGACCTATTGACAATATTCCATATGACAAATAGTATTATAATAACACTAGAGGCCCAGTGAATGAAAATCATGCATGGAGGGAGGGGGTCCTCTCCAATTTGGGACCCCTCGGGGGATGTCTGACTGCCAGTCCGACATGCCTTTCGCAATCCAGGACCACTGGTTCCTAACCATTTGCTTGCCTACCTGCCTGATAGCACCTAACCCCTCTGTCTGCCTGCCTGATGGCCCCTAACCGCCTCTGTCTCGGCCCCTCACCTGGGACCTGGGCTTCCCTCTCTCTGGCCGGCCATAGGTGCCCGGAACTGGGGGTGGCTCCGCCCAGGCTGGCTGCAGGTGCCCAGGACTAAGGATGGGCAGCTTCTGCCAGGCCACAGCCACAGCTACTGGTGCCCGGGACCACGGGCAAGTGACTTCTCCCAGGCCCAGCTTTGTCAGGAAGGATGTCCAGAAGATGTCTGGTCTAATTAGCATATTACCCTTTTATTAGTATAGACTAGAGGCCTGGTGCACTATATTCATGCACGGGTGGGGTCCCTAGGCCTGGCCAGAGATCAGCACCTATCGGGGCTATTTCACCCAGTCCTGATCAGGGCTGGGACAGCCAGGGCCTGGGAGACTGCTGGCCGGGGCCTGGTGGCTTGCTGGCTGGAGCCTGGGGGTCTGCTAACTGCCAAACGGGGCCTGCCAGATTGGGGAATTTCGGAGGGAGGTTGACTGGCCATGGGAGGTTGGCTGTGGGAGCACGCTGACCACCAGGGGGCAGCTCCTGTTTTGAGCTCCTGCCCCTGGTGGTCAGTGAGCATCAGAGCAACTGGTTGATCAGTCATTCTGGTCATTCAATCGTAATGGTCACTTAGGCTTTTATATATATATAGATTGAACTTTAATTCCTTTTTTGTATGTCCTTTCCACATTCCCTTGTCTTCTTTCTTTTGATAACTTTTGGGCATTTTTAAATTTAATCATGATACCTTGATTTGGCCCTGCCTCAAGTGATTTAGATAGCTATATCGGTCAGGTTTCTTCAGAGAAATTGAACCAATACGATGTACATATTTGTGGAAAGACATTTATTTTAAGGAATTATAGCTCATATGATTGTGGAGGCTTAGAAGGCAAAAAAAATCTGATGGAAGAGAGCAGCAGGCTGAAGATCTAGGGGAGTTACATTGGAGTCCAAAGGCCACCTGCCATAGAGCAAGGAGGAGCTAATGTTGTAGATGAAGTCTGAGGGCTGTCTGTGGGAGAATCCCACCTGTTCAAGGTGGGTCAGACTTCTGTTCTATTTTTCAACTGTTTGGTGGGGCCCACCCACACACTTATATTATAGTATTTTACTCAAAGTTCACTAATTTAAATGTAAATCTCATCCAAAAACACCCTTAAGAATCATCCAGAATAATTTTTGACTACTCAGGCCCAGCCAAATTGACTCATAAAGTTAACCATCATAATAGCTAATGAGAGATTTAGATTTAAATTGCCCAAGTGTATGTTCATTCTAACTTTATAGTGTCTATAACAAAAGTGTCACATCCCAACTCCCAATGCAGTACAGATTTAATAATGGCAGTATCCACTCCTTTGATAATTCTAGGAATTCTTTCCACCAGGGTGACAAGTGAGGTGTGACATACAGGGAACAGAAATCATCTATATGACATTACAGTTCATAGTAGTATAAATGGAACTTTTCTAGTTAAATTTTTATTATAGTCATAAAAATATTTTGAAGCACTTTATTAAAGAATTTTCAAACTTACAGACTAGTTGCAAAATTTTTAAAATGAGCAAATGTGCCTCCTTCATTTACATTCACTAGTTGTTAGTTTTGCTCTCTCAATATATGTGTGTGTAGTATGTGTAATTTTCATCATCTCTTCCTCTTCTTCATACGATCATTCTCATTATTATTATTGCCAAATTATTAAAGAGTGAATTGCTTACATACCAATCCTTCAACTCTAAAGACTTCTTCCTCTATCTTCTAAGAACAAAGCCATCAATTTACATACCAACAATGCAATGATCAGATTCAGAAAAATGTATCATGATATAATGCCAGTGTGCATTAATGACCCCATATTCATAGTTCACTGATTATTTTATTAAAGTTTTTTTCAGCTTTATTTTTGAAGTCAACATGCAATCTGGTGTTGATCACTTCATTGGGCTGCCACATCTCTTTTTTTTTCTGGACTAACTCCTCAGTCTTTGTCTTCCATGACATTATAATATTTGAGGAATATTTTCAAACTGTCTCCTGATTTGTGAATTTCTGATTACTCCTAATGAGTGGACTCAGGTGTCTGTTATTTGTTTGTTGGAAGATAGGCTACTGGGTTGTGCACCCTCAGCTCATCACGCTGGGAGACACACGTGTGTCCCATTTGTGGAATGTGAACTCTACTCACTGATCTATGGTAGTGCCTGCCATCTTTCTCCCTTTGTCATGAATGAGCAAGCTCTGGGGAGATATCTTGAGGCTGTTCAAATATCCTGTTCCCAAAAAACTTTTACCAAATGGTTTTGGCAATCATTAATTACTCTTGTATTGATCAGTTATTATTATTTTGGTGGCTAAGTCCTACCTCCATCATTCCCACTGCATTTATTAGTTGACATCCCACAACAAATAAGGGTTTCCCTCCCACACCCCCACTTTTTGAAGTTAATTGATCCATGTACCTTGAAGTTAGCATTATAAATATTAAGTGATGCCTAAAATAAGATAATAGATATAGATCTGGTATAGAGTACATCATGTGGACCCCTAGATATAACACTCAAACAGAATTTAGTTTTAATTTTACTAACAATGTATAGGAAAATCACTTTAAACCTCTAAGTTTTAATATTTGTATCTATCCAATGAGTGTTTTGACCATTTAATATCAAAAATTACTTTTAGTTTTAATAGTCCTGAAATATTTTCAGTGTTTCTGTG
This sequence comes from Myotis yumanensis, assembly GCF_028538775.1. Classification (NCBI taxonomy): domain Eukaryota; kingdom Metazoa; phylum Chordata; class Mammalia; order Chiroptera; family Vespertilionidae; genus Myotis; species Myotis yumanensis. The sequence continues at coordinate 162,662,738 of NW_027223752.1, read as the reverse complement.
CCCTAAAAAATCTTTAAAAGAGGAAATTACCCCTTTTCAGTCTTAAAAACAGCTGACTTGATTAATTATAATTGGCCAAAAACTAGCAAGGAAATTCCTAACCCCATTAACTTACTTTGGTTTCCATTAAACTTTTAAGTTCATTTACTTTCTCTTTCCCTTGTCTATTTCAAGTTTATTTTCTTCAGTGTTTCTTCTTTGGCAAACATATTTGGAAAATGCACAGATTGAGCACCAGTGTGGGAGGAATTATACAGCTAAAAAACATTACATGAAATGATCATGGTACTTCAGTTTGCTTCCAGATTAATTATAGTCCTACAATTCCCACATCAAGGCAGCCTGTGGGTTAGAAGGGTGGGATGAGGGAGTTGTCAACCCAGTAATGACGTTCAAGGGGAGTGATTTACTAGAACAAAATCTGTACCAATTTCAGCCTACACCTTTAAAAAAGCCATATAGCCATTAAAAAAAAATAATCCTAAAGGTGTTCCTAGCAAATTCTGGCCTATAAATTCTAAAACTATGAGAAAAATGTGGTGGAAAGCTGAAGGTTGCCAAAATGTATAACCTCAAGAACCATTTAGGAATGATAATTTTAAGATCATTACCAATACTTAAGAATCTAAAGAGCAAAATGAGAAATCATTCTGGGGACAATATGGGGACTGTAAAGCAGTTAAGCATATATTGAAGGTTTAAAGTTTCATTTCTACAAACACCAATATATTTGGTTGTTCCTCTTGACATTGTCCAGAGAATAAATTATATATGCATAAAACAATTTGTTATTTCCATGCCTATAATTTTTAAACTATACATTTTTAATTTAAAAGTATTAAAGAAGGTTTATAATTCCACTGTGATTTTCTTAAAAATAAAATACTAAAAAAGTTCATGATAAATGGTCACTCTATCTATATTCATCACTTTGTTTGATATGTATATATGTGCATAAATATATTACTATAAATATATGAGTGTAATAGATCATTTTTATTGAGTATTTTCTTGAAAAAAGGTGCTAAGCTCTTCACATAAATTATGACCTTCTGTAAATTATGTCACTTAGTCTTCTTAATCTCATAAAATATCATCTACTACCATTGTCCCATTTTACAGTCATGAAATCAAGTCAAGAAGTGATTAAGTAAGTTGTCAATAGTCAAATGGCTAATAAACGGCAGAACCCATTGGGGAAGAAATGATATGCATTTAAATACTGTCTTTTATTCTTAAAATTTTATTTAATCAAATGAATTAATGTGGATGCATTTCTCTCTTCTTTCAAGGCATATTTATTTTATATACGTATAGATATGAAACTTGCATCTGTCTTTTATTTACATATCTATGTGTATATACTACACACTCCAAAAAGCACTGTGTACAACTATATTTTCTGTCTGTTTTTCAGTAATATGAGGAGCCCAGCCTGGCCAAGTTGAGTTGTCCTGGCTTACAATTTGATAGAAGTGTGACTGTATTCTCTGGTGAAACAGTGTTTGTTCTCTTGGTAAACATTAGCCTTTAAACCCTGCAAGATTGTGGAAATGGGAAGCAAAACACTTTTAGTGGTCTATTCATGTTCAGTGAGGGCTGCCATTACTTCTGCCCCATGGTTCCCAGTTCTTACTATGGTGTCCACAACACAATACATTGGCTGTAGATTTGAGGGTCAAACAGAATTCCTTAGGACTACAACACAAACACAAACAGTGTTGTCTCCAGCTGAGCCTCCAGCAGGCTGCTCCATCATTCTATCAGCTGTTTTAGGATGATGAGGCACCTGGAAATGCCAGTCAATGCCATGGCTGTGAGAGCCTGCCTCCTCTCTTTGCTGTAAAACGATGTACTTGTGCCTAGTGCTTAATAAGACTTTCTAAAAGTTCATGAATGGTGATTCTGGCAGGAGTGCTGCAGCAAGTGAGGACAAATTCCTATCATATTAGAAAATAGAGTTTCACTCATCATCATTTTGAAGAATCCCATGTTGTCAACTTGCACTAGGTAGATGGCCAGTCCTTCCTGGCACGGTGCAATAAAGGTGCTCAAAACTGATCTCTCCTTTAAAATGGGGCACTCAGCAGGAGCAATAACCTATTTCCATTTTAGAAATGTTTTTGAGTATTTAAATTGCTTTTCTATTTTGTATCTTTGTATCTTATGTCCCTCCCTTCCCTCCTCTCAGCTGTTAAAACACATCTTTGAAGACTGTCTACCTTGTGTAGGCTGAACTAAAGAGTCAGGAAAGTTTCCATAGCATGGTAAGGATTGGTGGGATAATCAGAGCTTCTGGACTCTTGATCTGGAAGCAGCTTTTCGTTAGTCTAGTACCCTGCCTCCCTGCCCCTGGAGTTAGGAAATTGCAAGAAGGTTGAGAAATAAAAATCCAGGAAATAAGATTTGAGGACAACCAAGGTGGACAACCTTCTCCCTCCTTTTTAGAGATTTTGATTACCAGAGGCTTTCTTTCACATTACAATTCAAAAAGACTTGAAAAGCACCTAATCAAACAAGCATGCACAAGTGAAAGCAGTGTGAGGCCAGTTGGATGCAGTTAATTTTTAATTACACACTCTCTGCTCTGACTTTATTTATTGCCAACCAGCTGTAAGGGTAGAATCCACCAGAGGGTAAGTCACTGGTTCTGTGTGAACAGGAATGTCCTTATAGTACACGGTTCAAAAATAGATTCCAAGTGAGACTGACACAACGTAGAGCAGCTTTTTTTTTCCTCCTTAAATGCCATAGTAGCACAGTCCCGTCTCTGCAAAGCCAGGGCGCCCAGAAATGGACAAAAGCTGCTGCTCTTACAGTCTCCTGGCTTCTACTGGAGGAAAGGTACGACTCACATCAAATGAAAGACATTAGTGCCCGCAATAAGAAGAAAACATCACCAATGAGGAAAGCAATCTACTGATGCCTTGATATTTGCTTCAATATCATGCTTTATGATTTGCACACTTAAAAAAAGTAAAAGGGATGTTTATGCTGTTACGAAAGATTAGATTGATTTTAAATCCCCCACATGCTTGAGGCTTCCCTGCTTTTTGCCAAAACAAAGTAATCCTGACCTGGAACTGTACCAATGCTTGACAGCTGACGAAATACACCCGGGTGGCTGGCTGGCTGCATTCCTTCTGAAATGATGCCTTATGAGGTGAACAGAACTCGAGAGTTTGTTAAAGATGCCTTTGCAATTGGGGGTGCTGATACAGGAATAGGTGGAATGAGAATAGGGACATAAAAATATGGATTTCAAAACTAATCTTTTCCAGATCTACAGATCATGGATAAACTCAGGTTAGGAGTACTTTGTCTCTAAGTACCAGCTATTTAGCATATAGTTCTCAACTGAGACCCGTCTGTATGAATCTGGGTGAGATGATCAACTCTGCTGCTCTGTCCTTTATGCATAGAACAATATTTTGAGAAACTACCTAATGCTTAAATTTTGTTTTGTTTTGTTTTGTTAATCCTCACCCAAGAATATTTTTTCCATTGCTTTTTAGGGAGGGAGGGAGGGAGAGAGGGGGAGAGAGAGAGAGAGAGAGAGAAAGAGAGATATCAATGGGTGAGCAACACATTGTTACCTCCCACATGTGCCCAGAATGGGTCCAGGGATTGAACCTTCAACCCTTTAGTGCAAGGGCTGACACTCTAACCACTGAGCTACTGGCCAGGGATGCTTATGCTTTTTGATAGTGTAAAATATAGTAGTTGAGGAAATTAAATGCCACTTACTTTTTCAGGAATGAATTAATGGGTAGCTTGGTCAAATTTAAAGATTTTGATGTTCAAAATTTTATAAATGGAACTATTCCATCAATAGGCAGAGTATAATTAAAATCTATTTGGATGGGTAGTATGTAATTTCCCCACAGGTCTCTATTTAGTAAATACATCACCTTATTCTGGTCCAATAAAGAAACATAAACATAGAGAGAGAACAATAGCTATCATCACTACAAATCCTCTGAAAATGCAGATTCTAGGTTAAGTCTTCTAGGATTACATGTGTTCTCAAATGTAAATGAAAACAATTACAATCAGTTCCTAATAACATGGAATAAAACCAGAGTGTAAATTCTTTGGCAGATGTGTTGATGGGTTGCTAAAGTGTTGATGCTGAAATACAACAGTGTTATAACTTCTTACTGTGTTTTTATTGTGTTTCACCCTATTTATCAAGTGTAAATCAATTTAAGTTTCTTTAAGACAAACATAAAATCTGATAACTGCTTCTAACATGAAAACTATCCCAGTCTATCACATCCTTCAGATAAGTCTACATAGAAGTGCCTATGATTTTTTTCCCATCTTCAAATTGATTTGGTTTTATGATCCCCCCTCCCGCCCCCCCCCCCCCCCCCCCCCCCATTTTCAAGTTGTTTTAGTTTTCCAGTTCTGAGTTGGTTTTGCTCTTGGAAGACCTGCCATAGGGAAGGATTTATCTTAAATTAATTTTGGACTTGGTTTAAAAAGTTTGTTAACATGAGTACTAAGTATTAGAATTGGTGAATAGAGGAAGGTAATGCATGTTGTCAGAAAGGCGTTACTAGTTTTTAACTGAGTTCGATGTGTATTGAAATCCCTTGATTAGTACATTTATCATGAGAATATTGGTGTGTTTCTTCCATAGCTGTTGAGTCCAGGGACAACTTGGTACATATGTTTTTAATAGGCTAGGGCTTAGCTCACTGCAGTCTGGTTTTGTGGAGGAAATGCGATGTCCAAGAGGCTGCCCGGAGGCACTTTTCTTGGAAAAAAGGAAGTCATGTTCTTTTATAGTTCTCAAACTGACGTCTAAAGACTGGAATTTATTTCTAAGGTATGAAGTCCCAAAGTTCAAGTATGTTCTAAATTTGGCATAGTATTCTTCCATTTCTGATTTGAATGATGTCACCATATGAAGTTAAAGGAAAGAAAGACACTACCTCTGGACCAAAGAAGCAGTAATTGCATTTGCAGGATTTCTTTCTTCTGAAACTACCTCCAGTTGAAGCCCAAATGCTGGTAGACACACATGGTTAATCCATGATGTCATATTTCCCAGAAGGTCTACAACAAAGTTACAGCTCTTTGAGAAAACCAGATTAATATCTAAAAATTCATTTTAATATTTTTTAGATTTCATTGCTCTGTAAAAACCTTCCGACCTTCAATATATAGTATGCTTAAATTTTGATAGTTCCTGTTTAGAAAAGAAATCATGCACTCCTTCCAGTATTATTGGAGAGAGCAACTGAGTGGTGTAAAATTCAAAGCCTTTATTGCCATAGACCTTGGTTACTCCTGCTTTCTTGGCTATGTGATCTCATACAAATACTTTATCTCTGTGTTTCAGTATCTTCATATATAAAATGGATGATAATGTTCACTTGCAATTTTGGCAAAAAAAAGTAAACAAGCCCTAACCAGTTTGGCTCAGTGGATAGAACGTCGGCCTGCAGACTGAAGGGTCCCAGGTTCTATTCCGGTCAAGGGCATGCACCTTGGTTGCAGGCACATCCCCAGTAGGGGGTGTGCAGGAGGCAGCTGATCGATGTTTCTCTCTCATCAATGTTTCTAACTCTCTACCCCTCTCCCTTCCTCTCTGTAAAAAGTCAATAAAATATATTTTAAAAAAAGAAGTAAACAAAATCAGGGCTAAAAAACAAATAACTGATTGGCCTTTGTAATAACTCAAGAAATCCTAATTTCATTTCTTTTTACTGTAGCAAACAAATAATCTCCTTACCGTTATTGACAACTAATCCATTTAGTGAGTTTCACTAGATAACAAAAACCTACTTTTATTCACATTTCACATTCGAAATTTGTATGGCAACTGAGATTTATTATTATCTTCATGGAGAATTCAAAGTGTTCAGTGGGTAGTGAAACAATGTTTTAAACTAGAATTTAAACACATTTAATTAAAATTTTGATCATGCATGATAGAATTTTTGACTGCCCTACAAAGAAGAGAAAAATCAGAGAGCTTCCAGCCACACTCTTGTTTCTGTCACTGTCAATATTTTTTTCAGCACAGCTGTATCTTCCTGAGCATCTTCTCAGCTCTGAGGGCTTTGTCCCCTCTATGTGCTAATTCCCCAGGGCACTGTTGATAAGGAATGCCATTGTGTGGATGCTTATTCCACCACAAATCACTTTTTAAAAAAAGATGAGCTTAAAAGTATGTGTGTGTGTGTGTGTGTGTGTCCATAAGTTAAGATAATTTTTAAAGTCCATCTGTAATGCTTAAATTTTGAAAATACTCATAATTTACCATTTCACCAAAGCATGTTGATAGTCTATGCAATATTTTATTATGCCAAGGCACAGTAGAGTTGGGCAAGTATGCAGAAGCCACAAAACCAGGCACTTTATCCTATGTTCAAATTGTTATATCTGTTTCCTCACCTGCTCTCTGATGGTGCTGCTCTCACCTTGCTTGTTCCCCACAGTTGCACTGCACAGCCCTGCGAGCCTGTGTGAGTGCTTTCAACACTGTGTCCGTCTCAGGCTTTACCATCCCCTCAAGCTCTTCTCTGCATCTCGTCATCCTATGACTATGACCTTTTGAGGTAACCATGAGTCACTCTTTAGAGTCCAGATGGCTTCAAAAGAACAGGGAAGAGTTCCTTTAATTCCCTTCCTTCTAGTATCTGACCTTGTGTAACCTTGCCCACCCTTTTTTTCTCTGTTCATCTCAGAAAGAAGTATTTCTTGTGTTCTTGGTGAAAGCAACGTGATCCAGTAATAAGAACAATTTAGGGACAAACCTAAATTGAAATCTACTCCTTACTAGCTGAGAGACCTTGGATGGGTTTCTTAAAATTTCTGAACCTCACTTTTCTGGTCTGTAAGATGATTACTAGTAAATGTTCTGTAACCTGCCAAGGGTGGCTGTGAACATAACATTTTACAAACTATTAAGGCTATTTCTCAAGTAAGTGTTTCTATTCTCCTCCTGGCTCTTGTATATCTATCATCTCCTACTTCATGAGTAGCATTCACTAAAAATACTTTGTGTTTGCAGCTAATAACACTCAGCTTTGTGAATGAATGTGAAAAATCTAGCTGAAAGAGCTGTCTATACACACACCCTGGAACTTGACCTTGCAAATTTAGCTTTCTGTACAGAGAACTTTTTCCAACTTGTTTCCACTCTTGCTTGTGGGCAAAATCCTAACTGCCAGATGACACCCACATGTAGGCGATTGTCTCTAACAATACTTCTTCTAGGAGTTAGTTTACTCCTGCAGGCTCTTAGACTTCCAGTCTCCAGAGCCATGAGAAAGAAATGCTGTTTGTTTAACCACCCAGTCTGTATTTTGTTATATCAGCCTGAGCTAACCAAGTCATTACATATAGGAAGAAGTCGACAAAAAATGGTCAACTTTGTGGTCTAATTTGGATTTCTACTTGTGTATGTTTCCAATTATATTGTACATTTCCGTGTGTTCCACATTCCCACAGATCGTCCTGACAAATGTTGGAATATCATGAGTAGAGCCTTATTATCATTTCTGAATTTTTACTTTTTAAATTATTTAAGTTCACTTTTGGCCCATTCCCTTAATTTTAAGTAAGAGATATTAATCAAATTTTCTTGGCAAATTACTTCATATATTCATTAGCTTCTCTTATTTTCTCTTGCATCCCTTTCCCTCTCTAAGCACTCTTATTCCACCCACTGGCTTGACTTGCCTATAGCACTGAGGGGATGGGAAGAACTGAAATGGTATACTCCAGTTTTCATGATTACTGTTTTCTCAGTTGTCACATAGCTAAGGAAAACAAGGAAATCATATAAATGGTTTAGAGAAGGATTTCTCACCATCGACCAAATTTATGCTTTGAGCTGGATAATTCTTTGTTGTGGGGCTGTCCTGTGCATTGTGGGATGTTTAGCCACATCCCTGGCATTCGCCCACCAGATGGCTGTAACAACTCCCACGGCCACCAGGAAAATAAAAAATTTCTCCAGACATTGTCAAATATTGTCTGTGAGGACAAAATTGCCCTCAGTTAAGAACTACTGATTTGGAGCCAGTACCTTTTAATGAAGAAATGACATTCAGAAAGGTTATTTTCATATGAGGTTACTTGAATAGCTGGCTATTAAATTGTATATAAATTATTTATTATTAATAGTAGCTACAATAACAGCTCTGCTACCTTGAGGACTTACTGTGCTAACACACTATGCTAAGTTCTGCATACATCTACCCTAATTTCATCCTTAAAAAAACACTGAATGCCTTTTTGAGGCTTGTATATACCTAAGCAGGTTGTAGACACAAACTGAGAACTTCAAATTCTATTGTCTAAAGGCCACACCAGATATCCAATGGCATAGCCTAATAATTTCCTCAGTTTATTCAGCATCAATTGATCTGTGTTTTTTTTTTTATATATTTCAGCTATTGATTTCTATTAGAATGGGTAGTCATTAAAAGATACTTACCTAAATTTCTTTTTTGAAGTAAGTCCTGACATTTTATTTTATCTTTCTGTGTTCTCATCAGTGTTGGGCAATACATTTAATTGACTTTCTTTTCTGTGTTCAAAGGCAATCATATCAAATTGTGTATTTAAGTGTATTCTTACTATGTAAACTATCATTTTTGGAAGTAAATGAACAACGGAACTTTTCTTTGGCCTTTGGGGATTATTAGAACAATATTACTTTGCTAGATAGGTTTTTTTCCCCCTGCTAATGAAAATGGATTTTTAGTATGCAGTGCAGAATTTTCAGAAGACAGGAACACACAATGAATACAGTTTCTATTTTATATGTCATATGACTCATTTTACACACACAATTTTCACATAGTACAGAAGAGAGATTTTTACTTTTATTAAAACATCACATTTATCTAAAATAATCCCTCCAGAATACGGTTGTGTTAATGGAAACTCTGTGAGCAACTTGTCCAGCTGAGAAAGTGGAAATTCATAACTCACTGTCAAGTCACTGATGCACTGGTAGAAGCTGAAATTAAAACTGTGTCTAAAGACAGATTGACATTCAAGGCCAAGTTTCTACAATTGATGATAGAATTTAACCGGACAGGCTCATCTGGACAACTTGAAAAATTATTTCATATCCTGAACTCTAATGATTAATAAGTATTTTATTCTTCTCAATAAATCACAGACTTATTGAAGATAAATGAACAGCCTTTTCTATGTCCAAAGTGCATCAATAAAGAATTTTATATGTTAAAGAAAAAGTGAGTCTCAAGTTATAAATGTAAAACATTCTATTGCATTCCTGAAAGAAAGTACTAGAACTGTCTTCTCCATCAAAACCACTGGGCTTTATTGTGCTATAATAATTACACACAATCAGGTCCTATTTATTATTTTAAGACTTTTAAAAATTAATTTTTAGAGAGAAGAGGAGAGGAAGAGAGAGAGAAACATCAATGTGAGAGTGGAACATTGATCGGCTTCCTCCTGCATACCTAATACCAGGGATTGGGGATTGAGCCCGCAATCAGGGTATGTGCCCTGACTGGGAATAGAACCAACAACCTCTTGGTGCACAGCACAATGCTCAGCCAACTGAACCACGCTGGCCAGGGCAGGGCCTATTGCTAATGTGTTGCATTTTTCTAGCATCTCAGTCCCTGTCTATAAAAAAATAATACTTTTGAACAAAGCAACAAAAATGTCAGCCATGGGTTCCTAGATCATTTCAACAGATGTACAAAAGCCATTAGTGTACCTGCAGTTTTTGGTCTTACATAATCCAAGGAAGGCACATTTCTGTTTTGAATTCCACATACACAACCAGAACTGCTTCATTTAACAGAAATGAGGGGCTCAAGGATGTGACAGGCAATATTAAACAAGAAAGTTGGTAATCAAAAGAACAAAACTTCACAAGAGATTACAGAAAAGTCTCTAAAAACCATAATTGTTCTCTGAACAAATACAATTGGAAGTGTTTATTTGTTGAACATTCTATACCAAATAGAAAAAGTAATATTTAATAATTTATAATGTATATAATTTGTGCAAATAACAGTTTGATGTCAGATACTGTGCTAAACACTCGGAGATAAATGATTCCATAAGATAGTCATTATGCTTTACCCCTCACTAGCTCTTCACTACATCACTTCATAGAAGCCCCAAATATTGAATATTTTTGCTGTCATCGAAAATAAAATTTACAACATAAAAGAAAAAAACTTGGTCATCATTAACTATATTCAAAAATAGTGAAAAGCTAGTTTTGCAAAAGTTCTGAACAAGGAAGTATCACATATTTGTTTAACTGAAAACATTTTCCTAAGACTTTAAGACTACACATTGCTGTTTACTGTGGCTGTCACTGGGTTTAGAATGATGAAGAAGTCAGACAAGTTCTTCTCTGCTCTATGGATTACCTATTCCTAAAAATGCAAAATAACAAGTGAGCAGGGTGACCACCATGTAACATTGATGTAGCCCAATGAAGGGAATCAATGGACTGAAATTATTACAAGTGTCCCGAAGGACAAATTGATACAGTGGAGTTCCCAGAATAGCCACTAAGAAAGCTAACAATTGAATGGAAACTTGACCCATGATGAGAAGCCAAGCATGGGAATAGCTGGAGAAAGAACATTCCAGATAGAAGGAACAGAACTTGCAATAGGCCCCAAAGCAGAAAATTATTTTTGAGAAACTGAAGATAAACCAGTAGTATGCCTAGTGTAGTCAACCAGAGTGTCTAGATTCAAGTTATTCGGGGTCCTTGAAAATTATGTTCTCAATACATTGGAAACCATGGAAAAATAAAAATCAAGGAAATAAAAAGGTTGTTTTTTTCTTTCAGGAAGCTCACACCTTGTGCTGTATATTAAAAAAAAAAGTGAGTCATAAAGAATCAGAGTCTTAGAAGATGCATCCTTTGCCAGCTATTTTATGTAGCACAGGTAAGAGATAATAATGGCTAAATCTAGCATTTGTAGCTTTATAAAGAAGTGGATTTATTTGGAATTGTAACATACTAGAGGCCTGATGCATGAAATTCATACAAGGGGTTCAGCCCTTGCATCCCCAGCTTAGTTTGGAAGGTTGTCCAGAAGGTCATCTGGAAGGTCGTCTAGACCACGGGTGGGCAAACTTTTTGACTCGAGGGCCACAATGGGTTCTTAAACTGGACCAGAGGGCCAGAACAAAAGCATGGATGGAGTGTTTGTGTGAACTAATATAAATTCAAAGTAAACATCATTACATAAAAGGGTACGGTCTTTTTTTTTTTTAGTTTTACTCATTTCAAACAGGCCGGATCCGGCCCACGGGCCGTAGTTTGCCCACAGCTGGTCTAGACAGTCGTTCTGCTGTTCAGTCTAATTAGCATATTAGCTCTTTATTATATAGGACTAGAGGCCTGGTGCACAGAATTCATGCACGATGGAGGGGTCCCTCAGCCCAGCCTGCACCCTCTCCAATATGGGACCTCTCAGACATCCCTCTCGCAATCCAGGACTGCTGGCTCCTAACTGCTCACCTTCCTACCTGCCTGATTGCCCCTAACCACTCTGAATCCCAGCCTGATGTCTCTAGCTGCTCCCCTGCTGACCTGATCGCTCCTAACTGCCTCTGCCTCAGCCCCAGCCACTTTTTCCAGAAGGAATTCCAGAAGATGTCCAGTCTAATTATCATATTACCTTTTTATTAGCATAGATAAGAGTTAGTCAGGGAACTTAGCTGTCAGGGGCATATTTCAACTTTCTAAAAATACTTCTTTTATTTAAATGAGTTACCTTAAGTCATCCAATATTTGCCTACTTTTGGTGTGTCTGTTAATTTTAAGAAACATGTTGATAAATTGATCAGGATTAAAGTAAGAGCAGCATTAGAGACTACTGCTTATGAATTAGGAAGCTGAATCTACTTGGTGCTTATGCATGAACAGAACTAAATTTATAGTTCAGTTCAATAATACTCAGGTTCAGTAATATCTACAAAAACAATCCAGAAAGTTATTTATGGTAATTTTGCTCTTAGAGGTGATATTTTTTAGAATGAAAAATTTGACTTTGGTCTTAAAAATTAAATATATTTTGCCAAATAAAGAGAGAGAATGAACTATTAAAAAACCTATAGCTCTTAAAAAGGCATGAAGATGTGCTAGAGGCTCCAGTGGTTGGCAAACTCATTAGTCAACAGAGCCAAATATCAACAGTACAATGATTGAAATTTCTTTTGAGAGCCACATTTTTTAAACTTAAACTATATAGGTAGGTACATTGTTATTAACTTAATTAGGGTACTCCTAAGGCTTAGGAAGAGCCACGCTCAAGGGGCCAAAGAGTTGCATATGGCTCGGGAACCGCAGTTTGCCGACCATGGTGCTAGACCATGGCATATTGGGGAATGTAAGAAAAGGTGGGTGACTAGATTATATGGTAAATAAGAAAGAGTAGTAGGAAAGTCTTCAAATTTCATGATGGATTTTGGATTCAATGAGAAAGGACCATATTTGAATGTTTTTTAGACAGGACCGTAAAATAATTGAATCCATAGTTAAAAAGATAATACTCAGGGCAAAATGGTGAATTAACATGGGCTCCTAGACTGGTTCCTATCCTAAAACCAATCCTAGAAGCTACAAATGTTTAAGGAAAACATGGCCTGAGCAACACACATGTGTGAGCGCGCGCGCGCGCACACACACACACACACACACGCACACACACACAATCCCTGAGGGACAAGGAGGCCTGACATAAACTGCTGTTTGTGTGTATGGATTACAGTTGGAATCATAGCGTATGTAGCCTTTTCCAATTGGCTGCTTTTACTCAGTCATATGCATTTAAGGTTACTTTATGTCTTTTCATGGCTTGAGAGCTTATTTCTTTTTAGTGCTGAATATCCTATTGTCTGTTTATTTATCCATCAACCTACTGAAGGACATCTTGGTTGCTTCCAGGTTTTGGCAATTATGAATAAAGTTGCTATAAACATCTATATAAAGATTTTTGTATGGACATATGCTTTTAAGTCTTTTGGGTGAATATCAAGGAGCACAATTGCTGCGTTGTATAGTAAGAGCATGTTTGGTAAGAAGTCCCCAAACTGTCTTCCGTGTGGCTATAGCATTTTGCATTCCCACCAGCCATAAATTAAAGTTTTTGTTGCTTTATGTCCTCACCATCCTCCATGTCCTTGCTCCACCTTGCCAGCATCTGGTGTTGTAGTCCTGGATTTTGGTCATTCTATTAATTGAATCTGCCCTGCATATCGGGATAAATCTCACTTGGTCATGGTGTAGAATTATTCTGATACACTGTTAGATTTGATTGGATTATATTCCATTGTTAATTTTTACATCTATGCTCATGAGAGAAATTGGTCTGTAGTTTTCTTTTCTTGTAATATTGATTGATTTGGGTATTAGGATAATATTAGCCTCATAGAAGGAGTTGAAGTATTCCCCCTGCTGCTATCCTCTGACAGAGATTGTAGAGGATTGGTATATTTTCTTCCTTAAATGTTTAATAGAATTCACCAAACTCATATAGGCTTTGTGCTTTCTCTTTTAGATGGTTACTAATTAATCATTCAACTTATTTAAAATATATTTAACTTAGTATATATCTATATTTTATAGATTTAATAGATAGAACTTTTGCTTTGTGTGAATTCTGATTGATAGTGTTTTTCAAAAAATTAGTCCATTCATCTAAGTTATCAAATTTGTGGGCACAGAGTTATTCATACTATCCCTTTAATATTCTTTTAATGTGTATAGGACCTGTAGTGATAGCTCTCTCTATTTATGATATTAATAATTTGTGTCCTTTCTCTGTTTTCTTAATTAACCCAATTAGGTCCTTACCACTTTTATTAAGAAAAAACAGCTTTTGTTTTCATTCATTGTCTCTATTGATTTCTTGTTTTCAATTTCCTTGATATCTTCTCTAATTCTTATTTACTTTCTTCTGCTTATTTTGAATTTAATTTTCTTTTCTTTTTCTAGTTCCCTAAGTGGAAACTTAGATTATTGATTTTATATTTTTCTTCTTTTAAAATATGTGCATTTAATCATATAATTTCCCCCTAATTATTGTTTTCACTGCATCCTCAAGTTTTGATGAGTCATATTTTAATTGCCATTTAGTTAAAAGTATTTTAAAATTTCTCTTGAGAGTTTTTCTTTGACCCCTGTATTACTTGTAAGTTTAAACACATAATTGGGGATTTCCCACACATATTTATGTCACTGATTTATAGTTTAATTGCATTGTGGTCCAGAGTGGACATTGTGTAATTTCTATTTTTTTTGAACTTCTTAAAGTGTGTTTCTGACCCAGAATATCTTGGCAAATATTCCATGTAAGCTTAAGAAAATGTGAATTCTGCTCTTGTTTAATGAAGGAGTTTATTGATGATGTTTTTGAGTTTAATTCCAAGAGTATTTCTTTGAGGAAAAAATATTATACATGAATAGTTTTTCTTTTAGCCATCTCTAGGTATCTTATCTGCTCTGCTTTAGTATGATGGTCCCTAACCACCACCACTACCATCTCCCTTCCTAATGAATCCACAATATTTAAAACACAATCACCAATGCATTTTTGAGTGAGTATAATGTGACAATTTTTTGTCAATGTACTTTTGTAAAGTAAAATTCAACATGACAACTCCTTTTACAGTCAAGTCATTAAGGAAATATTGGGGGAAAGGAAGAAAAATGAAAGAGTTTTGACAGTGAAAGAGTTTGACAGTGAAATCCTAGTGTAATATCAGTTACTTTTTAATTTGTAACTGAATGTCCACTATATATTATTTTATCCAACCACTCTTGATCTGAGGGTATTCAAGTTGTTTTCATAGGCCTAAGTGTTAGTGGCCCCTCGCTTTATCACTTTTCCCCACTATTAGGTCTGATAGGATCATTCTAGATGTGATAACAATTATGCGAAACCTGTTTTGTGGATTACAATGGGAGCATTGTTGAGTTTGAGGATTCCCTATAAGTAACAATTAGTTGTGTTTTTAAAATAAAAATTAATATTTTAAATATATTTAACTATTTGTAATTGATATTCAATATCATTTATTCTTGATTAATATATAAACAATTTAACAAAGTATTTTAATAGTTTATTCTGATATTAACAATGAAGGAATATATGAGAAAGTACCACTTATACACTGAACTATTTTATTTTGAGTTATTGAATGCTTTAAAACAATGTAGTTTAGAAAATTTTGAACTATCCATGTAGTTATTTTTAAGGACTGCTGGGAGAATTTATGCTGAAAACAGGATTTTTGAGCAATCGTAGTGACATGTCTGCTACTTATTAAAATTCTTCTCTGTCAAGACTTAGTTCCCCGAGAGCAGAAATGTGAATGCAGCATCCTGTTTGTTTGTCTTCTTATTCTTGAATCTAACAGGTGTTTAGTTATTGGCCACTGCTTCATTTCTGAGGACCATTCTATGGAGAAAAGTACAGCAGTTGTTCTGAATCAGAATGCTCTGAGAATTTCCTAACTAATTCATCTCTACCAAGTAAGTACTATTCTATCAAACTAAAAGTGTCAGTTGCATACCTACTGTGTACTTTGCATCATTAGATTGGTATACCTACTCTATAATCATGAACAGATGAAATTAGCTGATATAAAAAAGCATGTGTTTTTCTTTTTCCACCTCACCCCCCTCCACCCGACACAGAGAGTGGAACAATAGAATTCTCCATCATTTTTTTTCTAACGAGGACATCTTCAGATGTATTAGTCAAACTTGGAATTCCTCCAACACTAAAGCTTATGTCTAAATTTAGAACTAATGAGCTCCCTGTATGCATCACGCTGAAAAGCACATATTCTCTTTGTTAGCATCAAGGCACTTTTATTCAACATGAATCTACTGCCATAGAGAATATTAATGTTTCTGACTTCGTGTTACTGGTTCACAAAATTCAGTCTTTCCTGAAAGTGCTTGGGAAAAACATGAACATATTCACCAGGGAAGAACAACAAAGTTTGTAGAGAAAATTGATTTTAAAGAATCATAGAGCTCTCTATCTAAGTGAGTCCTTAAAGGTCTTCCAACCCAATACTCCTTGGCTGCTAGAATTCCCTTCAAAATAACTTTCCTAGGTGATTACCAGGTCCTGTAAATACGTCCCCTGCCAATACACTCCCATCCACCTTTTACTAGCTGTGATCAATAGCCGCTGGCAGAAAACCAAAATCCTTTTTGCTGTTGCCACCCCAATTACTTCCAGATTTACTTCTTTGGACACACAGATTGGTAACGCATTCATTTTTTTTTAATGCGTTATGACAATTACCATGTGTTCTCCCTATCCAGTTTCCTATCCCCCTGCAATCCAGTCTTCTCTTCTCCAGGCCAAAAATGCCAGTTCATTTCCCTTTTGTCATATGTTTCCATCTCAAATTGCTTTGTCATACTGACCAAACTTTTGTTATATTCCAAATAATATAACTTTCCTAACAAAGACATTAGAAGTATTTTTTAAAATATGTTTTTCTTGAGTTCAGAGAGGAAGTGGGAGGGAGAGAGAGATAGGAACATTAATGGTGAGAGAGAATCTTATTGGCTGCCTCCTGTATACCCTCTACTGGGGATCCAGCCTGCAACCCAGGTACGTGCCCTGACTAGGAATTGAACCGTAACTGTAACCATGTAAGCCAGGTTTACATCAGAACTTTTAAAAGAAGTTAATTGTGGTAGAAAGTTCAACAATGGATTGGTGGGGAAGGTGCTCAGACCCCAACTAATGGTCATGGTTGAAATGAGTGATTATTTCTGTGTAGTTGACAGGGAGTAAATCCATGATTATTTTATTTACAGAATCAAAGGAAGTAATGGTCTCTTTGATGGAATGAGAACACATAAAAGAAAAACTCAAGGACACCTTCAAGATCTACTTAGAGAGGTGATACCATTATTTTAAAATCAGACAATAAAGGGTAGAGTATATTTACCCATAGGAAAAAATGCATGCTATATTGAATATGTTTTCTTATAGATGTTTTTTAAAATTGCTAGATAGATAAGTTTACAGAGTAATAAAAATATCTACATGCTGGCTACATATAAGGCATCCCAAAGCTAGATTCTCTTTCCTAAACCGAGACCATCATATATAGTGCTTAATGAATTTAAGATGTTGACAGTAAAACTGAACCTTCTCTTCTAAACTTTCCGCCCCATTTTTTTTTTTGTAATCCTCACCCAAGGATATTTTTCCATTGTTTTTTTAGAGAGAGTGGAAGGAACGGGGTAGAGACAGACAGAGAGAAATATTGATGTAAGAAAGACACATCTATTGGTTGCTTCCTGCAAGCGCCCCCGGGTCTGGAATTGAGTCTGCGACTGAGTTACATCCCCTTGACTGGAAGAAAACCTCCAGCTCTCCAGTCAGTGAGCCAAACTGGCTACGATATCTGCCCCATTTTCACAGTCACAGTCACCACCATCCAGTCAATCTTTCATGTTAAAAAAATTGTGGTATTGTCTTGTGATTCACCTTTTTTATAACTCTAGCATCCAATCAAATACCAAATTTTATTTATTGATCTCTAAAATTGTGCATCAAATCTAGATGTTTTTCCCCATTCTAATGGCATTGCATTAATTTTGCTGCTTGCCACTAGTCTTCAGTGGAGTCCTGGGCCCAGCTTGGATTGCCATGCAGGAGTCCACTGCTAAATGCTCATGAATTTTTTGAACTGGTTGTCAAACTACTGCTAACTTGTGATTAACCATTATGGCACTAGTTACACCATGGAAATCCACATACACTACAAATTAGGACTTGTTTTTTTTAAATTTTCGTTTCCCCCCCCCCTTTATCAGAATATTACTACTCGTTTCTGTCCAATCTGTCTGTCACAGTGGTATCAGAACTCTCTTCCTACAAAAGATGGTAAGTAATGTCATTGCCCAATGAGATAGGAAAAGTTATTTCTGTAAATGCAAGAACTTGATGGAGATACTGGTGAAGGCAGAGTCTGATTTTAATATATTTATAAGTCAGAACATTACAGATTGATATACAGAAAAAAATAGTCTCATCATACAAGTTTCTTTATAGTTTGAAATGGTAGTCACTCCTGCTTGAAGAAGCAGTTGGGAGATTCGTCTTCAAGGAGGGTGGAAGTGTTCTTTAAGACAGACCTATTTAATAGCCCTTTTTCTGATGACCAGGAGTCCTGAATAAAAATTTCCACATGTCTTGTGTCTTATTAATTGATTAACATATCATAAATTTGACATGTAGAGATGATAATGACTCCTAATCTTTGGATACAGTTTTCTCATCCACGTGTCCTTCACAGACAATTTGTTCTTCCGAAGTGAACATTCTTACGACATTCAGGATCTCTGATCTAAAGAAGGTGACAATATCTCTGGCAAATTGGTTGCAAAACCAGAAAGTAAGGTTGATTTTTTAGTCTTGCGAAGCTAATTCTTGTGTTTCTGAGATGAAGGCATGTAGTCAGCTGATGGTCACCTAGTGTTATTCAGGTGACCACATACCACATAAAATTCAGCCTCCAAAGCTTTTCTGTGTAGCCAGACAATTTTTGTTTAAACTCTGCTAGTTTTAACAATTGGCCCATCACTAATTTTACTTATAAATGTATCACTTATTAACAATCCTATATAATAAAAGGGTAATATGCAAACTGACCCTAAGAGCAGAAAGACTGGGAATGACTGGTCATATGACACACACTGACCACCAGGGGGCAGATGCTCAATGCAGAAGCCGCCCCCTGGTGATCAGTGCACTCCCACAGGGGGAGCTCCGCTCAGCCACAAGCCAGGCTGACAGCTGCGAGCTCAGTGGTGGTGGCGGGAACCTCTCCTGCCTCCTCCCGCCTCCTCCTCACCCCTCCTTTGGCTACCAGAGTACGCAAGCTGGGCTGAGGGACCCTCCCTGAGTACATGAATTTTTGTGCACTGGGCCTCTAGTTGATATTATAATTTAATCTGGTCTGCTCAAATTGTCTATTATGCCCTCCAAGGCCATCTAACTAATTTTTGTTTGTGCTCTAGTAGATAAATTTTTGGACTTTCTTTTACAGCTTGTAATTATATTAGTCCTATTACATTTTGGCTCATAGACTTTTACTGTTTTAAAGTCTGATGGCTTCCTTTTGTCCAAAGGAATATTTGCTTTAAAATCTTGAAATGAAAAATGTATGAGAAGCTCTTGGGTGAGGACAGGTATCTTCACTATTTGACATACTGAAGTTTGAAAACCATGGGCCCATAAAGTGGGATAATAGCCAGACTCCCTTGTGTGAGACCCAATTGTCCTTCATTACCCAACTCTACCATCTGAACCACCTTTAAAGTCCCATTTCCAGCCATAATCATTATACATTTTTTTTGAAACATTGAATTTCTCAATGTATTCACCATCCTCTAGTCTCCAGGCATATTAGATGTTTTTACATTTTCTCTCTGAGAGACCCCCCACTCTGCACTACTGCAAATATCACCCTCTCAGTAAATAATAACAGCTAACACTTGGTGAGTGCTTTCAGTATGTTGCTAAGTCTTTTCAAGTATTATGTCTTTTAATTGTCCCTGCATTTCACAGAGGAGGCTGTAAAGGAGGAACATGTCTACAAATACTGGGGATCTGTGCTCTGATTGGTGCTTGTGATCACAGGTACAGAGGAGGAGGTGGGCATTGCTGGTTGTGACACATGTCTCTATTATCACAAAACCCTCCCAGATCAGCTGAAGTGACTTCCAGAGGATTTAAAGGGCCAGCACCCTTTCCCCCACTCCTTTTTTTTGTTTTGTTTTGTTTTGTTTTTGTTTTTGTTCTGTTCCTTTTGGATCTAGACATTAAATATAAGGAGATTTAACTCAGGAAGTTAGCCAGCAAGCTATTCTTGCTCATTCTAGAGGGCCATTCTGCATCTGGTTAGCAGTTTCTTATCCTTGTTACCTTTGTTTGACATTACCAGGGCGGGAGAAAGAGGTTCATAAAATGACTTTCCTGTGTCTAAGTTCTATAATGTATGGTTATTTTATTCATGATAATAAAATATTAATACAAACATGCAGCATATTTTTTTAAGTGTCCAAAGCTATTAATTAGTTTAATTGACACATTAAACTAATTTTGAATTAACATATTTGAATAACCAAGAACTAAAATGTTCAAATTTTTCTAGTACAAAAAAATTAAATTTGCTTTAGTTATAAAAGAGCTCTGTCAATATACACAAACTATATACTTCAGACATTCACAAAAATGTGAGCAGAAGGCTTATCAAAAGACATTTAATACAATTAGGTTTTAACAACCCTTGGTGGTCCACATCTACAAAGATATCCAGCCCAACCCAATCCAACCCCCCCCTCCATAGCCCACCCCCACAAAAAAAGCACATACTTACCAGAATTTTTAGCAAGTATGATTTGGGTATTTGTGTTTTTGTTTTTTGTGTTTGTGTTTGTTTTTTTTAAAAAAAGGCCCCCTGGGCAAGTTATTTACATTTTAATTGCCACTGTCAACTGATCTGGACCGGACCGAGACCTGGACCTGGACCTGGACTTCTGGCGATCCACAGATGCTGGAGACTTAGATCTACTTGAAGAACCACGTTTCTGGCTCTTCTCAGGTGCAGGAGACCTACTAACAGAACGGGACTTGCTCCGGCTTCGGCTCCAGCTCCTGCTCCTAGACCGGCTGTAAGACTTGCGACTCCGAGAACGAGACCGAGACCGAGACCGGCTACGAGACCTAGAGGGACTCCTAGTCCAGGAACGAGACCTGATTCGTGACCTACTGTGCCTTTTGCTGCCTTCGATTAATTTTATTTTTCTCCCATTTATTTCCTTTCCAGAAAGTTTTTCAATAGCATTCTTTAAATCACCGTAAGAGGCGAACTCAACCACCCCTTCATTTAATTTAGGTCGATGTGCATCCGCAAAGGTTACTTCTCCAGCTTGTCTCATGAAATCTTTGAGATCCTGCCAGCTGACTCTTGAAGACAAATTTTCAACTATAAGCCGATTTTCTGTTCTTACAGGTGGAGCATTTCGTCTATCATTTAGAGGTCTGCGACTACTAAAGCGATCAGAGTATCGCCCTCTACCTCTCCCACCTCGAGATCGAGCTCGAGCAGGTTCAATAGTAACCCTTTCACTGCAGAGTTCTTTTCCATCAAGTTCATATACAGCATCATCAGCATCCCTGGGATCCTCAAATTCCACAAAACCAAAGCCTCTTTTCAGATCGATATCTCGTATTCGTCCATATCCCTTGAAGAATCTTTCCACGACTTTCTCCCTGGCCGCTGGATTTAGCCTCCCGATGAAGACTCGACAGCTGCTCATGACGCCCGGCTAGTACTTCCTACCGGACGGGATCTTTGGCAGCTGAGACCCAAGAGAGGTTCGTAGTCTGCGACGGAGCTGTCTGCCTCCCCGCAGACCAGGATTCAACTCGTCTACGTCTCTCGACAACTGACCGAAGCATATTTTTTGAGTAACTACTGTATATGCTCATCTTATTTAATCCTGACAATAACTAGATGAGATGGATTGTATTGTTCAATCATTTGTATGGATGATGCCCTGATGCTTAAAAGAGTATATAATTTACCCAAGGTCACCATTACTTAGTGCCAGAGCTAGATCTGACCCTGTCTGGCTGGCTCCAAAGTTCTTGGAGTCTAAAATCAGATTAAGGAAGGAAGGGCCTTCTAAGAACAGCTTTTCACCCCAAAAGACCATTTTAATTTTGAGCATTCTGAAATTTTGGCAAGCCAATGAAAGCAAGTATTGTGGCTGCTTGCTCATTCTTTCTTGAACAAAAGACCTGAGGTATTTCCAAAAGTATGAGAGGTGATGATAAAGTAGGTTTAAATAGTAAAATGCAGTTTATCGTCTTGCAGCTCCATAAATAATTATAATTCCATGAGTAGGTTGACTGAAAAATGTTCCCTCATTACAAGTCTATTGTGAGTTAGCATACACACCTGGAAAGATATGGTTGTTAATAGGGAATGTGTTGTTTAAAATAAGCAATCGTTATAGGCACACTCTGTAATGTACTTCTATTTACAAAATAAATAACTTAAAAAGTAATTATTACTCTTACTCTTTTTTAGAATTTTTTGAAAGCACTGCTTTGGTGTCTTATAACTAAGTGAAAAAAAATCTCGGGAAATTATGCATAACTCAATACTGTAAAAATCATTGTTTGCCTAGACTGTCATCTAAAAGTGGCTTTGTGTTTAAATATGAAAATTTACAAGCAATTAGTTCTTTTAGTTGACTAATTGCTGTTGCTACTTAAAACTAAAATTAAACAGTACAGCCATTTCAATCTGAACAGGAAGACTTATGTTCTAACATAAATAAAGTCATAGAAAGTTTCCAGCTCTTTTCCCCTATGTACATATTACTTTGGTCAGCTTATATGCAGGGCTATTGGGATGATGATTAATAATCTAAGATTTCATTAATAAAGCATTTCTTTAATAAATGAGTTTTATCCGGAAGATACAATGCTGTCGATTGGGTCATTGATTTTAAACTTCGCATTCCCTTTGTGTACCAAGCTATTAATCAGTTGCAAAGACTTCACTGGGAGATATGCTAATTAATAAACCCTTCTGATTAACTCCTTGACATATCCTTGACCTGATTATCATTACTGCAAAAAATTTTCACGTTCTTCATCATCTTGTACAAGTAATCTATTAAGGGTTTGAAGGCTACCAAGAAACATGAAACATCATTATTTTTCAGACATAAAGGAAATAACCTCCATTTGGATAATATTCAAGTTGGTCCCTGAGGTTAGTAAAATGAACAGGGAAAGTTGCTTCAGTTTGTGTACTTATAGAGGTAAAGAAGCAGCACAGGAGTGTGGGGGTTGGACAGTGGGACATTCTGGTTTGGGCATCAGGAGATGTGGGTTCTACTAAGACCCTGAACACTCTGGCAAACTCAAGCACTTTCTCTCTCTGGGAGACTCATTCCTTAATGAGGGAAATCAGGAAACTAGAGAATATGATTTCTAAACTACCAGTAACTTTGGTCCTGCATCTCCTGGGAACTTTCCTAGCAACACAGCAGGATAATCATCACCATAATTCAAATGTTTTATTTATATGAGACAAGCAGCAGACACCAGCTCTGGGGCCTAAGCTTTAAATGAATTTGTTGTACAAACATTGGAGAGCCTATCAGACTCAAGGAATCATGATTAAAAGCTCCACAACCAGAAGCACATTACTGAGTGCCACAGCATGGCTTCAGGAGGGTAGCATTGCCTCAGGTGCTGAGGCTCTTACCCCTGACACCCCATGACAAGACACTGAAAGTTGCTATTGGTGCCACTTCCTCTACCACCCCCAGAAATCGTAGGTTCTTCATGTAGAGTGTAAATCATGCTCCAGGACAGTGGTTCTCAACCTTCCTAATGCCGCGACCCTTTAATACAGTTGCTCATGTTGTGGTGACCCCCAATTTCATTGTTACAAATTGAACATAATTAAAGCATAGTGATTAATCACAAAAACAATATGTAATTATATATGTGTTTTCCGATGGTCTTATGCGATCCCTGTGAAAGGGTCGTTCGACCCCCAAAGGGGTTGCAACTCACAGGTTGAGAACCACTGCTTTAGGACCCTAGAGGTCTACACTGTAACATTCTGATTGAGGCTTAGGAGAGGTCTACACAACATGCTATGGACCACAGCTACTTCCAGCACAACTGGGTCTGCTGTTTCATAGCTCAAGCTGAAGGGTCCCCTTAACTTCACATTGAATCTGCTTCAAAGTTATCTCTTGTTCTAGGCTCTTCTAAAAAATGGCAGGTACTTGATAATGGGTTGGTGAAGTATTTCCAGGTTCAGATTACTCTGACTCCAAGACAAAAGATCTCTGCCCAAGGCAGTGTGCTTCAGGTCTGTAATAGGGGATGTAAAGTGTCACCAGAGCAATGTGCATAGTGCTTGGTATAGGAGATGAAGGTTTACGCATGCTCTTTGCCCAGGGGATATCGCAGCATATCCTCATGAACTCTTTACCAATACTGGGCACTCCTTAATTTGCAGTAGAACTTACTTCACACCATAGGGTGACAGAATAAGTCATTCCAAATTTTGCCATAAGATTACTTTGAGCTGAAGACAATTGAGAAGAAGCAGATACAAGAAAAGCTCTTTGCCCTCCACAATGTGCCTAAAAGCAGGGCATACATTTGTAAAAGTGTCCTCCTCTTCTTTTCTCCCAGGAAGGACAGATATTAATCATGGAGACAACTCTAGAAGCTCACCAGGCCAAAGATGGAACCACAGGGATATATGCAACAAACCTAAACTCACTGGTTCTTATCTTCTTCCATATTTTCTCATATGTGGCCACATTATCTTCCCACAAATGAGGCCCTTAGACACCCAAAGTCATTTTCCTTTGTCTTGTCATTTCTCTAAAAGTGTATTATTCTTTTGCTAATATGCTCTAGAATCCCAAGTTCTAACTACCTCTTTGAGTTAGTCATTTCTGAGTTGTCCTGTGTCTATATGCATTGCACATGTTAATAAACAGCTCTTAAGTTTTGCCTTATTAATCTGCTTTTTGTCAAATTTATAGAGGCCCCGGCCAAGCAGATTTTCTTCCTTCCTTACACCACTATTATTTTTTAGTAACTGACATAGGCTTGTGCTCACCTAGTCTTAACTTGTTCATTTTTGTTTGTTTGTTTTGAATTGGTCAAGAAGTACCCTAACTGGCTGACTGTGAGAACCTTGGCTGCAGATCCCCCAGTTTCCATTCTGTTGTGAGTGCTGCCAGCTGGCACCCGCTGTTTCAGAATCCTGTCCCTCCAAGGGATGCTGGTGGACAAGGCCCCAACAACATGCCCTGCTGTCATGCTGGTCTACAGGACAGCCAACACTGAGCTGGTCAGCAAACAAACAAATGGCTCCTAGCATCCTTTATGGCTTCTGGAGCAAGAATGTCCTCTGGGCCTTCCCAGGACACCGAATAGCTGGCAAGTTCCTTGGCTTATTCAACAAATCTGTTCTAATGTGTCCATCTTCCAGAGTTGTCTAGTTCCTTGCTGTTTACTTTGAAAGGCCATGCTAGCATCTTCACACATATATGCCTGTATTTCTTTACTTCCCCCAGCTTTATTGAGATATAACTGACAAAAATTATATATATTTAAGGTGTGCATGTTATCTTTTAATATATGTATATATTGTGAAATAATTGCTACAATAACACTAAGTAACATTTATCACCTCAGTTATCATTTTCTTTACCTCTTAGCAAATTTCAAGACACAATACAGCTTTGTTAAATACAGTCACCACACTATACATTAGATTTCCAGAACTTATTAATCTTATAACTGAAATTTTGTACCTTTTGACCAATAACTCCCCATTTCCCTCATCCCCAGCAACCACCATTCTATATGATATATACTGGTAGAATATTATTCAACCTTAAGAAAGGGAACCCTACCATTTGTGACAACATGGATGAACCTGGAGAAGTGTATACTAAGTGAAATAAGCCATACACAGAAAGAGAAATACCACATGATCTCACTTATATGTGGAATCTAAAAAAGTCAAACTCATAGAAGCCATTGTTTCTTTTTAAACTTGACGGAGACAAACAACGCCACATTAGAAATGTATTCCTGGAGTGTGCACTGTTGATGTTAAAACTCTCTGCAAAGCTGTTCTAAAGCTTAGAAGAGATATTATTTTTAACAGTATACATGGGTTATCATTATCAGCATTATTATTAATACTTCAGCATTCTTTTAATGTTTCCTGTTGTTTCTTTGTTAGTCTGTATTCCAATAGGCAAGCCATATAATTCTCTCTTTTTCTTATTTCCAAATGAGTAATACATAAAAAAATACCTGTTTGCTTAGGATTTCTGTCTGATTTGACATAATGTGGTAAGAACTGATTCCAAGAGAAGGAGGTTTCTCCTTTCTACTAGTATAAGAAGGTACCGGCTATACCTCCACTGTCACCAGCTGGGTAAGGAGACAGAGACAATTTTTGTTTTACTTTCCTCTCTAGGATGCCCACTCCCTTTACCTCCAGAGTTCAGTGCTTTAGAGAGGGGCTCTTTGGCCCTTACACACATGGAATTGTAGTTCTTAGGATCCTAAGACCTATTCAGGTCCCAGGAGCTATTATTATAGAAGTGAATACAGAAGAAGGGATGCGTGTTATTGCTGAAATCCCATTTAGGGAGTAAAAACTAATCTGAAAATGGCACTTAGGTGAAAAAACGTGGAGATAGAATGGAAGTCTCTTTGGAAATGAGAATAGCTGGTCAATAGTGGATAGCCATGATGGAAGAGATTTCATTTGGTCAACACAGCTTTGAAAAGGAAAATAATGTATCCAAGAAGATGGCCTTTTTCTTTCTGAGAAGTTACTTTCCTATCAGACCAGCAAAATCCATAAATGCTTTGCATCCATTACAGTACAGGTCTTGCTTTTAGCTCCTTTGAGTCTTCTTTGTCTGATCAGTGACCAGGTGTTCAGCTACCTGGAGTAAGCGGTGCTGGGGCCATTAGATTCAGGCATCAAAGCCTCCATTGCTCCTTTGGCAGCTTTCTATAACTCATTTGGCCTTGGGTGTCTAATTTATAGGACAATATGTGGTTCATCTACACTTGACAAAGAGGACACATTGAATAACAGCTCTGAGAGTGGCTGGCATTTGATTTGCAATAATCCTGCTGCTCTAGGATTTCAAATTCCTATCCTAACCCTTTCAAAAAATATAAGGAGCAGCTGAATGGATCTCCCAGAGAAAATACAAAGGTAAACTCAGGGAACATTCCTTTACCTTGTTTTCTGGGTTATTAGGAGCATCTAACATATTACCTCTCTGCAGGTCTCTATCCACTGTTTCTCAGGGTATCTACTATAGGAAGCAGAAGTGAGGCATCTATAAACATATATGATTCATATCTCATTTACCACAGCAAAACAAACCACCTTTGCCAGGCACTTAATACTGTACGGTCTTGCTGGAGAGGACATTACCCCAGGCCTGGGCAGCCCCTCTGAGCCCCTCCAGGGCAGTGCTTCCTGAAGCACATAGCGATGCTTTACATATGCTGCCCCTCAGCCTTTCTTACATGATATCCCCTTCTTATTTTTTTGAAAAGTGAACAATTAATTTGCTAAATTTATACTTGGATTTACAGAAGGTGAAATCCTTGTTTCACATTCACTCCAAAGTTATCATACAGATGCAGCTTAAATGACACTAAATTGCTAAACACTTTGGTTTTGTTACACTCATTCAAGTATCAAAGAGTTATTAAATTGACAGGATATTTTAATGTAAATTTTTTCAGATTGGTTATTTTTTCTTATAAAAACAATTATTTTGTGGAAGCAGTGGCTCCAACAACAAGCATAATTACAGAACAATGTATTTCATTTATGAGAATTTTTTTCATTCAATCTATTGGTGTGACATCCTATATAATAAAGAGGGAATATGCTAATTGGTTCTAACGGTGTCTGAGTCACCACCAAAGGTGTGTGCGCACAGGAGCTGGGGGGCTGGGACTTGCGCCACCAGGAGGTGAGGCTGCCACCAGGGGTGGGCCCCAGCAGAAGTGCCTGTAGGCCCGAGGCACCGCTTGGCCCGGAGCGGGGGCATCAGGATAGGCCGTGGCAGAATCCCTGGCAGAAGCGCACACAGGCTCGTGGCACCGCCCAGCCTGGAGGGGGGCATCAGGACGGGCTCTGGTGGCCTCCCCTGCAGAAGCCTGCACCTGCAGTGCCACCCGGCCTGAAGGGGGCATCAGGACGGGGGCAGGGCCTCAACAAAGAGCTCTCAGCACTCTGAAGGCATGGAAAGGAAGGCAGAGCACATAGGCAGTTAGGGGGTTTAGGCCAGAAAGGGAGAGCAGATAGGCAGTTAGGGGGATCAGACAAGGATGGGAGAGCACTTAGGAGGATCAGGATGGCAGGGGAGAGCAGTTAGGCAGTTAGGGGGATCAGACCAGGAGAGGAGAGCAGTTAGGGTCAGCAGGCCAGCAAGGGAGCAGTTAGGGGCATCAGGCAAGCAAGCAGTTGAGTGCTTAGGATCCAGTGGTTCTGGATTGTGAGAGGGATCCCAGATTGGAGAGGGTGCAGGCCAGGTTAAGGGCCACCCACCCCTGCAGTGCATGAATTTCATGCACTGGGCCACTAGTTGGTTAATAAAATTATATAGGTTTCAAATTTATAATTCTATGATACATCTTCAGTATATTGCACTGTGTGCCCACCACCCAAAGTCAAATCTCCTTCTGTCACCATATATTTGCCTCCCTTTACCCTTTACTAATCCCCATCCCCTTCCCTATGGTAGCCAACATACTGTTGTCTGTGCCTATGAGTTTTTGTTTGTTCTTCTTGTTTGTTCATTTGTTGCTTTTAGCTTTATATTCCACATATATGTGAAATCATATGGTTCTTGACTTTTCTGTCCGACTTACCTGGTCACTGATTCAGACAAAGGAGATGCAAAGGAGCTAAAAGCAAGTCCTGTACTCTAATGAAGGCAAAGCATTTATGAGTTTTCCTGGTCTGATAGGAAAGTAACTTCTCAGAAAGAAAAAGACCATCTTCCTGGATATATTATTTTTCTTTTCAAAGCTGTGCTGACCAAATGGAATCTCTTTCATCATGGCTATCCACTATTGACCAGCTGTTCTTCATTTCCAAAGAGACTTCCATTCTCTTTCCTTGTTTTCTCACCTAAGTGCCATTTTCAGATTAGACTTCTCAAGATCAATCAATGTTGTCCCAAATAGCAGTATTTCATCTTTTCTTAAGGATGATGTACCCTCTTTGAATGCAGAAACCTTACCGTTATAATCTCATTGTGCTGGACACGAAAAAAACCTTACACTTGTGGGTTTAGTGAATGGCTTTCCTTTCCTCTGATTATTTTTCAAGAGTTAGACTTCACTTTGCAATGCATGTTAAATCAGTCTTAAATACCATGAGTAAAAACTATACCTCCTGTGGAGGGAGAACCTGAGACACCAAGATTTTCTGATTCACAGGCTGAAACACCTTTGTACAGGAAAATTCTCCTGATAACAAAATTGCTGTCAAATGCTTATGATTATTTATAAACCGTGTTTCACAGAACCTGCAATTCATTTCCTTTTCTTCCCTCCAAAGGACTCTGGAAAAGTTAATAGAAAAAGAAAACCACACAAAAAAACTTATAAGACAGGAAAGATTATTCATTATTAATAAAACTTGAAAGCCAAAGGTCCATGTGTTAATCTTTCAGTAAACTGCAAATATTTCCACATGCACATTTATGAAGCATAAGTACTTTGATTTTTGACAAATGTTAAAGAAGAAATGGAAACAGAAAGGAAGGAATCATATAACAAAAATAGATGTTTGGAGAAAAAGCATAGTGTTTTAGTGAGTCATTTCCTTCTGTAGTAAACACTGATGTGTTTTGGGGTGAAAAATGTATTTTGACTGAAACAGGACTATAAACAATTTATTTATGATAAGAATATTTTATAATATGAAGTATCAAACTATTGATTATCCACCTACTTAAGGACAATTCTAAAGATTCAAAAATATTAGAACTATAATTGTTGAGGCATTCAAAAATTCGTTCTTCATTTTCATAGGTATAGAAACAAGAGTCAGCTTTAGTTCACTAACATCACAAACTTGAGACACCAGAGAGAATCACAGCAGCAGTCTAAATATAGTCAGATACTGAATAAAAGTTCAAGGGCTCTGAGCAGGAACCATACCACTGGAAGGTAGGCATGGTTCAATTTAAATGCGGGTGATCCATTTTAATTAGAAAAGGGTAGTTTCCGCATAAGCACACATGCTGTT
This sequence comes from Myotis yumanensis, assembly GCF_028538775.1. NCBI lineage: Eukaryota > Metazoa > Chordata > Mammalia > Chiroptera > Vespertilionidae > Myotis > Myotis yumanensis. The sequence goes on along the minus strand of NW_027223752.1, from coordinate 162,632,846 downwards.
CTAAGATTTCAAATGACATTAGAATTCTTCTGGATTGCAAGGGAAATTTGTCCTGACTTAAAAGGTCAAAGTTGGTGTCACATTGGCTTTAGAGCAATTGGTAACCAATAGCTTTAACCATTATGATGATCACTGAAGATAAACTTTAGGTAGATAAAGAAATGGCTCAATATTTTTGTATTTTTATTTCAAGTTCTACATGTTAGAATTTGTTTCCTTTACATTTCTTAATGTCGCTGTCCCTGGGATAAATTCAGTTAAAGAGTGACTCCCCATGTTTTCTCGTTTCACAATAAATTGTGAAATACCTGTCCTATTTTTCTTTGAAAACTGTGTGCATTTCACTCATGATCTCTTCTTGTAGCTTATTTAGAAACACTCTTATAACCATTACAGCTAACTTTTAAAAGAAAATGTTAAATATAGCCCAGCCAGGTGGCTCAGTCAGTTGGAGCGTCATCCCATACACTAAAAGGTGTCAGATTCAATTCCCAGTCAGGGCACATATGTAGGTTTCAGGTTTGATCTCTGATTGGGGCATGTATGGGAAGCGAACTGTTGGTGTTTCTCACGTCAATGTTTCTCTCTCCCTTCCTCTCTCTAAAGTAAATTAAAAAACAAGAAATGTTAAATACATACACGACATATTAATAGAATATATATTCTGCTACTCCACTTGCAGGACAAAATGATAGAAAAACAGTATTAAGAATAAAAATGGTAAATATAAAAAAATACAAAACCCAGGAACTCTGTGCAACATTCATGGATTATTACTGTCTCATGATGAGCAATTCTCCCATTACAATCATGTCTCAGATTAACCATTTGCTAAGTGATACATTTTTGCTATTTACTTGTACAACATTTCTTGTGGTGGTTATAACTGATAGTAAAATCTGACAAAGATTTATGATCTCATAGAATCTACAAAAAATGTTGGCTCAAAATATTTAGTTGGTTGATGTAGAGGCCTTCACTCTTCTTTCCCCATAAGCTATACACATTTAAATAGATACTAAATCATCAGACTTTTATTTTTCATTTGAATTTCAAATTGCACTTTAAAAATTACATTTCCTAAGTAAGTAATGTTTATCTGTTTTTGGCTGTGGTGCTGACCCAGGCTAAGATTCTCAGTTGAAAGGCTCCACAGAAGCAAACAGGGTAATTATAATTACTTAAAAATTAGTTGAGTAATCCTTAGCTGATTATTTCCTACAAGCATAACTAATCTAATGTTTCGCTTCCCATGCAATAATGGTTACAATGCTAATTGTCGAGGCCTTATTAAAACTTAATTGTTATTTGCCTCAGCTCTGCTGATTATTAGCCATATCACTTCCCATTTTTGAATACAGAATCTGTATTTAGTAAAACTGAGTAGGACCCTATGCCAATGCCCACCCATCTCCCCTAGTTTCTATTTTCTACACTCAGATCTCAGGGAGGAAAGATGGGAGAGGATATGAAGGGGAAAAAATAAAAGAACATAATGTACTCACATACAGATCTTTTGAGATTATGCCTCAGCTTTTGGATCAGAGAAATGAGTGCTGCAGAAATAAGACTTTACACAAGCTGCTAACTTAGCAAAGTTGCTTTCTGTATTTCTTTGAAGGAATACAAGGATAGATGGAGGTAAACAATGAAGCTGGCACGGAGCCAAGACCAAGCAATTCTGAGTCCCTGCTTGTTTTCTATACAAGACACAAATATGGCTGCGTTTTGGGCTTGGTCAGCTCAGCTCCACTCCCTTGCAAAGACATCACAGCTGTCCCACAAAGTCACTAGCATACATTTATAACAACATATTTCCTCAGCCTTGACTACATATAATCTGAGCATGTCTAATCATGGCATCCAGCTTCCACTTTGATGGACACTTTTCAGGGAAATAAAATGACTACAATTCTTTCCATGTAGACTCTCCCAATCCCGTTTTATTATTCCTTGTCATATCCTCTGCAGCCTCATTGATCTCCCTTTTCAGTGTTCACACCCAACAGGTATTTGGAGACATAGTCATGTCTTTCCCATCGTCACTTAGGAGAGTTATTTACATTGCATTCATTGAACATGTCTTCATAAATCAACGCAAACAGGCCCTTAATCATCTTTATTGCTTTCCCCTAAACACTGTCTGGTTTTCCCATGTCTTGCACACACAATTAGAAACCCAAAGGCCAGATAAATACTCTAATATATGGGCATACCAGCTTCACTGAGAAGCTGCTTTGATTTCTTTCTTGTTCAAGGGGATGGTCTTATGGCTGCATGTTTAAATTTCATGAACTCCCTGAGAAAAAAAAGCTACTATGCAGACACATATGAGACTTTTAATTTCCACAGTCCCACGGTTGGTTAGACAGGCAAGAGTTTTTATTCCCAGTTCAGAGATAAAGGCAAGGCTCAGGTAGTATGGCAGATATTTCTGTTAGAGAAAATTTTTTATTAAACTTGAGTTCATTTCAATCCATAAAAATACTTACATTAGTCCTTTTTTTAGTAAATTGAATCATTTAAAAATATCTAGGTAAATCTAACAGAACCAAAAGATTATGAAAATGTCAGGTTTTTATATTACTTTTTGGAGCCAGTTATGTTTATGATCAAAACAGTTTAAAGTCACATAAAAGTTAAAATAATTTTAGTCCCAAGAGTTTGTCACAGCTTAAGGAAGCTCCTTTTTTCACCATTTTTTTGGCATACACTATTTCTTTTATCCAAGTACACCTTATCCTTTAAAGAGCTTTCCCACCCTGCTATAGACTGGTGTTTTTGTTCCCTCAAAATTCATATGTTGCAACCTAACCCCCAAGGTGATGGTGTTTGGAGGTGGGAACTTGGAAAGGTGACTGGGCCATGAAGGTGAAGCCCTTAGGAGAGCGTTAGTGTTCTTACAAAAGAGACCCCAGGGAGCTCTCGCATCCCTTCACCAAGTGAGGACACAGTGAGAAGGCAGTGAAAGTACAAGATCAAGGTGTTGGCATTGATCCTATGATGAGGGCCCCACTAATCCCTAGTCCCTCCTAAAGACCTTACCTCCAAATATCACATTGAGGGTTGGGGCTTCAACCCATAAATTTTGGGGGGACATAAACATCTGGTTAATAATGCAGTCCAATATTGTTTCTCTTAATATCTGCTTTCCTGATACCTTTGTTAATTTGTTCTAATTTTTATATCACTTTATAAATAGTTAAGCAATACATAATATTGGTGAAGAAGTTGAGGTTTAGCCAATCAGAGAGTCGGAGAAACAAAGATGAAGTATGAAACTGTACCTGAAATACCCTATTTTGTGGGTTTGCTTGAATAGGAAAATTGAACATTAGTCTTAGGTCACCAAGTCATTAACTCAGTCATGTGTCTTGCACTGGTGCTTTGTCCTTAAAACCATACAAATTCTCCAGCTAACACTCTCATTGTCTTCCCAGACACTAATGGGTGATCATGAATAATTCATTTTCCAAAATTAACCTCTATAGAATCTCCATTTGTAGGACCCCAACATCAGTACTCCGAACCAAAGCGAGCAGGGTTTCATACCCCCAAACTGAAGAAAGCTTCCACAAGGCATTTACGGGAGGTTAGCAATAGCCTTGTGGTTAGCATGTGCTAGGTCCTAAATATATATTTGAATGCATTAAATAATATTTTCACCATTTCTATGCAAACTGTTTCTAAAACTTTTAGTTAGGAATGGCTGAAGACTTGGTTCTGGTTATAAGGAAGAACAGAAATCTATTGGCAAAAACCTCGCTTGCTTTGCTGGTTTATACTAAAGATAATGAGGTTGGCAAACCTTCTCCACCTTCTTCCTGTCCTGAAAACAGAGGTGATGCCTGAGAATGTCACAGCTACAATGGAACCAGGAAGTAATGACATCAGGGAAGCCAAGGATATCACCAAGATATCATCTCAGCTTCTGAGGATCTGCTCTTAGGAACACATGCATTCCTAATGAAGATAGTTCTTTATTCAGTTCTAAAACTGTAAGAAAAACACTAGTGCAATTTAAAACCTTCTTAGTAACCCTATTCACAAACAATATTACAAACCAATGTGTAAAAAAAAAAAACAATTCTAAAGATACTCCTGGGGAGAAAAAGGCTTATTATAATAAAATATAAGGGATAGTATGGAAATTTTAATGCACATAGTAGCAATCTATTTTTATTGTCTATATTACATCTAAAGTGATTTATCATTTGCTAGGAAAGCAAGACTGAAGTTTATCACAAAGTTAATGTGCATATTAATCATTAATTATTAGGAGTGATCAATTATGTGTAACAACTTTTCCTGCTTGCCTAAATGAGCATGTCCATCTTGATCCTTATATAGCCTTTGCTTTTTTTTTTTTTTTTTTTTTTTTACCAGATATTTAAAGAAACAGTTAACTTTAAAGATGTGTGAGAGCCCTATGCCATGTACTGAATTATGGTCAAGGTGGCATGACCACAAAATTCTTGGAATGCCTGTGATTCATTTGAGGTCATTTTATTAGAGATAAATTATAGGTGGAGATCTTTATAACTGGAATACTTGAGCCCTCTGTCAAAACTAGGATTGAAAAGTAGAATCAAAGTCAGAATGATAAGTTAACACTGTATTTTATATCACAATTTTAAATAGGCACCAAGCCATTAAAATAGTGAGTTATGATAGTAGCTATGTCCTTTTTTTCTTTAAATATGTTTTTATTATTTTTTTTTGAGAGAGGAATGAGGAGGAGATAGAAGCATCAATGATGAGAGAGAACCACTGATCATCTGCCTCCTGTATACTGTTCCCCCCACCTTCCCATTGGGGATCAAGCCCAGAGTCCAGGCATGTGCCCTGACCAGGAATACAACAGTGACCTCATGATTCATTGGTCGACACTCAACCACTGAGCAATGGGCTGGGTAGCTATGCTCTTTTGGATTAGGGGCAAACGTAAGTTACAAAATATCTGAACTCTAGGTTTTCTGTGTTCTACCTTCTTTGATACTTTTACTATGGTTGACATAAGGCTATATAAGCGTGTGTAAGTGAAATATAGAAGGATATTTTCATTTTCATTGAAATTATTGGAGAGACATCCTATATAATAAAGAGCTAATATGCTAATTAGACCAAACAGCCGAACGACCTTCTGGAGGTCTTTCTGGAGGACCTTCTGGATGAAGCTGGGGCTGCGAGGGTTGGCTGTGAATTTCATGCATTGGGCCTCTAGTTGGTTAATAAAATTACATAGGTTTCAGGTGCACAATTCTATAATACACCATCTGTATATTGTATTGTGTATTCACCACCCCAAGTTAAGGCTCCTTCCATCACCATATATTTGACCTCCCTTAAATTGTAATGTATATATTTGACCTCTTCTACTCCCCCCCATCCCCTTTCCCTCTGGTAATCACCATATGTTGTCTGTATCTATGATATTATTTTCTTAATCCCTTCACCTTTTTCACCCAGCCCCCAACCTCTCTACCCTCTGACAGCTGTCAGTCTGTTCTCTATCTATGGGTCTGTAGAAGGAGATTTTCAAAGCTAGTCCCAGCCATTTTGATTGTTGAATAAATTGATAGCTAAATTGGATGGAGAAGGAAGAATTTCTTCTCTTTTGAGAACGATTTTCCTTTGACAATAATTCAAGCCAGCATCTTTAAGTCTAAGCAACTTATAAGTACACATGTGGAGGAAGGCAACCTTTATGAGATAAAATGAATACTGGCTTTGAAGGATCTGTGAGGAAATTGCTACTGTTGCTACTGGCTCTTTGGTATTTAAGGTCTCTGAACCTCTTTGCTATTGCATGAGGCAGCAAAGATCAGCAGAGTAGAATTTAAGCTTTAGAATCAGATATTCAGGCTCCTTCACTTAGGAGTTTTGTGTCAGTGGCAATTTCACTTAATGTATATAATCTTCTAGTTCATCTGTGAAATGGGGATAATAACACTTGTCATAGTGGTGATGTGGCAGGTAAATTTGGCAATGCGCAAAGAGCTCCTACTGCAATAAGTGGAAAGAGTCCATGAAAGAGGTTGAAATGAAAATGGAATATAATTATAGTGTGTTAATACAGAATTATACTACTATAATAGCGTATTATATATTATAATACATTTTATATTTTATAATTATAATATAATAGAATTATCTATATTATAATTATAGTATAGTATACTACTGTTCAATTGAAATCTAAGATCTTGAATGGAAATGTCACCTGAAAAATCTAAAATAATGAAGGAAAACAAGGAACCAGTGTTTTAAAGATTTTAATGTATGAAATTCCAGTGGCAAATTGAGATGACTGAATTAATGAGTCAGAGCAAATGTTCTTGGAACTGCGGAGAAAGCATTGAGAAATAAAACAAAACTGTGTGAGGTCAATTAGGTTTTTAAAAATGAAATCAATTTCAAAAGGAGCAATTTGGCATCTTGTACATTGGCTATAGTTAGAATCCATCAGAAGTAAAATAAAAACCAAGGCAACAAATCTGTCACTGTGGTGAGCAAAGGCCAGCCCACAAAGCACAGTTCACCCACAGCACAAGCTTGAGATTTGAAGTTCCCTTTAGAAACTTGCTCACTTATTGGTACAGAGTAAGATTCATTTAAATAAGAAGAGAGGAGCCAAAACCACCCTCAATAAATAATGCAGTAAGTTTAAGTGTTACTTCTGTTAACCTTTGAAGGAAGACTTTTAAAGAAAATGTTACTTAAATGCTCAGGTCAAAGGCTATCATCTCTATTTGAATTTGTCAATTTAGCAGAAAAGTAAAATTTGTCATTGTAATGTGTGTGTGCACACACGCATGAGAGAGAGAGAGAGAGAAATCCTGGGTCTCTGCCATTGCCCTATGAAGAATATCATAAAAGTAGCTCGCTGATTCTAGGAGGAGAGAAGAGACACCAGGAACAGGACTGACATACTCCAGTGGAACCTGACCTTGAACAGCCAATCACAGCTAAGGACCAGATGCAGGCTAGAGACCTATTCAGATCAGTAGATCCATTTAGCCAAGATTTGCATGTCTTCTGAGTCCCAGCTGATACAGATAGAGATTAGGAACAATTTATGATTGCTGTTAGCAGTGAAACCTAGAGTTGGTTTGTTAAATAGCATTTTATGGCAATAGCTTACTGACACATTGTGGGGAGCCGCTATAGGGTTAAACTTCAGACTGACCTGTTGGCAAAGTCATAAACAATTCCCAACTTAGAGGGCACAGTCCTCCTAGCATAATTAGGCTTGACCTTATGAGGCTCTCTAGATCTTACTTGGGAAGCTAATGGGCTGAGGGAAGTGCAACAAGAACAAAAACAAGTGAAACTTACAAGAGCAGTGTAAACAAGTGAAATTTACAAGAACAAAAACAAGTGCAACTTACAAGAACTGTGTAACTATGGAAACCACTACCTTGTTTACCGCTCACTATAAAATAAAGGCTCAGCTTGCCTTGGGATCCTCTCTCTGTGGCCTCAGCCAGGCACAGGGAAGATCCACGGAGACTAAGGAAAGCTAGAGAGTTCTGAACGCTGTCTCTGTGTAAAACCTTCTTCGCCGACTCCGTCCACACCTTTGGGAACCCCTGGACCCCATGGGGCTGGACCCCAGCAACACATAGGTAAATATCCAGTACTATAAGATTAATTAAACATTTGAGTGCACCTGTAAGTTACATAAGATAAATGCATTCATTCAATATGAAATTGTAGATGAATATATAATATTTGAGAAATAAATATATAATGTACTCAAAATCCAATATAATAAGTGAAACTAATAAAATATTACAAAATAAGGTGATTTAATTTTAATGTTCTAAAAAATGCATATGTATGTAAAGGAAGACATAAATGGTGAAAATACTAAATGTGTTCAACACATAAAAACCATTCAAAATAGAGCTCCTTAATCAATACCACGTCATCACCCTTTTTTATAAGTGGTATATTGCCTATCAAATAAAAGTACAAAATTTAATGTTTTCTTTTGTTTTAAATATTTTTTATTTCCTATGAGGATGCCTACCTGGTATCCTTGAACATAATATATTAAAAGCCCCATTTCTGGATATATTCAATAATTTAAATAGATACAATGATGGAATTTGACATTTGGTGATATATTAAATAATTTCTTTCTAGCACATATGACTAATTATTAACATTTGCATTGTGGTTTATTCTATGTAAAATGTATTATATTCAATAATCTACCTAGATTGTCCAATATACTTTCTAGTTTTAACAGTCTAAAATCTACTCAACTATTTCAAATACCTTTTTTTTTTTTTTTTTTTTTTTTTTTTTTAGATTGATCATGAAAAATGAGCTCTCTTCTCCCATGGAGAAAGCATTCATCCACTTCATGTTAGAGTCAGACTGGGACTAAGAGAAAGAAGTTGTGAAACACTGAGTTGGCTCTCCTAAAGTGTCTATCTTTGTTCTCTTGTGCTACAATTTGAATGATCTCATGATAAAACATAGAATAAAAATGCCATCTATTTACAAACAGTGGCCCAGGGAGTTCCTATTTTTAAGAAAAAAATGGCATCTATACAAACTGGTATTAAAAAGACCCAAAGAAATAAATTAAATAAATTACTTGAGCAGATATTACAGAAAGAATTACTGACATCTGCATTTTTTAAGATCCTTGATTCTTTTTTTTTTTTTATTTTTTATTTTTTATTTTTATTTTTATTTTTTTTCGCTAAAAGTATTACAAAGTGTATTACATAAGTGTCCTTTTTTCCCCCCCGCCCTTGACAGACCCCTGCCCTCCCTTACCCCCCAGTGTCTTATGTCCATTAGTTATGGTTATATGGATGCATACCAGTCCTTCAGTTGATCTCTTAATCCCCTCCCTCCTCCCCCCCAACCCTCCCTGGCCTTCCCACTGCAGTTTGACAATCAGTTTGAGGCAGCTCTGCCTCTGTATCTATTATTGTTCAAAAGTTTGTAATGGTCTTTATTATCCATGAATGAGTGAGATCATGTGGTATTTTTCCTTCATTGACTGGCTTATTTCACTTAGCATAATGCTCTCCAGTTCCATCCATGCTGTTGCAAATGGTAAGAATTCCTTCTTTTTTACAGCAGCATAGTATTCCATCGTGTAGATGTACCACAGCTTTCAAATCCATTCATCTACTGATGGGCACTTAGGCTGTTTCCAGATCTTAGCTATGGTGAATTGTGCTGCTATGAACATCGGGGTGCATATATCCTTTCTGATTGGTGTTTCTGGTTTCTTGGGATATATTCCTAGAAGTGGGATCACAGGGTCAAATGGGAGTTCCATTTCCAATTTTTTGAGGAACCTCCATACTGCCTTCCATAGTGGCTGCACCAGTCTGCATTCCCACCAGCAGTGCACAAGTGTTCCTTTTTCTCCACATCCTCTCCAGCACTTGTCGTTTGTTGATTTGTTGATGATGGCCATTCTGACAGGTGTGAGATGGTACCTCATTGTTGTTTTGATTTGCATCTCTCGGATGATTAGTGACTTTGAGCATGTTTTCATATGTCTCTTGGCTTTCTGAATGTCCTCTTTTGAAAGGTGTCTATTTAGATCCTTGGCCCATTTTTTGATTGGATTGTTTATCTTCTTTTTGTTAAGTTGTATGAGTTCCCTATAAATTTTGGAGATTAAGCCCTTATCAGATATGACGTTGGCAAATATGTTTTCCCACGAGGTGGGTTTTCTTGTTGTTTTGTTGATGGTTTCTTTTGCTGTGCAGAAGCTTTTTATTTTGATGTAGTCCCATTTGTTCAGTTTCTCTTTAGTTTCAACTGCCCTAGGAGCTGTATCAGTGAAGAAATTGTTTTGGCATATGTCTGAGATTTTGCTGCCTTTGTATTCTTCTAGAATTTTTATGGTTTCCTGTCGTACATTTAAGTCCTTTATCCATTTTGAGTTTATTCTTGTGTATGGTGTAAGTTGGTGGTCTAGTTTCATTTTCTTGCATATATCTGTCCAATTTTCCCAACACCATTTATTGAAGAGACTATCTTGGCTCCATTGTATGTTCATGCCTCCTTTGTCAAAAATTAATTGAGCATATTGGTTCGGGCTAATTTCTGGACTCTCTATTCTATTCCACTGATCTATATGTCTGTTCTTGTGCCAGTACCAGGCAGTTTTGAGAACAGTGGCTTTGTAATACAGCTTGATATCTGGCATTGAGATCCCACATACTTTGTTTTTTCTCAGGATCGCTGCAGCTATTCGGGGTCTTTTTTTATTCCAGATGAATTTTTGGAGAGTTCGTTCTAGATCCTTGAAGAAGGCCATTGGTATTTTAATGGGAAGTGCGTTGAATGTATAGATTGCTTTGGGTAATATGGACATTTTAATGATGTTGATTCTACCAATCCAAGAACATGGTATGTTCTTCCATCTGTTTATGTCTTCCTCTATCTCTTTTTTCAACGTCCTATAGTTTTCTGAGTAGAGGTCTTTTACCTCTTTAGTTAAGTTTATTCCTAGGTATCTTAATTTTTGGGGTGCGATGGTAAATGGGATTGTTTTTATAATCTCTCTTTCTGAAAGTTCACTATTGGTATATAGAAATGCCTCGGATTTCTTGGGGTTAATTTTGTATCCTGCTACATTGCCAAATTCATGTATTAAGTCTAGTAGTTTTTTGATGGAGTCTCTAGGGTTCTGTATGTATAATATCATGTCATCTGCAAATAAGGACAGTTTTACTTCCTCTTTTCCAATTTGGATGCCTTTTATTTCTTCTTCTTGTCTAATTGCAATGGCTAATACTTCCAGGACTATGTTGAACAGGAGTGGAGAGAGTGGACATCCCTGTCTTGTTCCTGTTCTTAGGGGAAATGGTGTTAGTTTTTGTCCATTGAGTATGATGTTGGCTGTGGGCCTGTCATATATGGCTTTTATTATGTTGAGGTATGATCCTTCTATTCCCACCTTGCTGAGAGTTTTTATCAAAAATGGGTGTTGGATTTTGTCAAATGCTTTTTCTGCATCAATTGATATGACCATGTGGTTTTTTTCTTTCAATTTGTTTATGTGATGTATCACGTTTATTGATTTACGGATGTTGTACCATCCTTGCATCCCTGGGATAAATCCTACTTGGTCATGGTGTATGATCCTTCTGATGTACTGCTGGATCCGATTTGCTAAGATTTTGTTGAGGATTTTGGCATCTATGTTCATGAGGGATATTGGCCTGTAATTCTCTTTCATTGTGTTGTCTTTACCTGGTTTTGGTATTAGGGTGATGCTAGCTTCATAAAATGTGTTTGGAAGTGTTCCATCCTCTTGGACTTTTTGTAGTAATCTGAGGAGGATAGGTTTCAGTTCTTCCTTAAAAGTTTGGTAAAACTCCCCTGAGAAGCCGTCTGGTCCTGGGCTTTTGTTTGCTGGAAGCTTTTTGATGACTGCTTCAATTTCTTCCATCGTTATTGGCCTATTGAGATTTTTAGATTCTTCCTGATTGAGTTTTGGAATGTTGTATTTTTCTAGGAATTTGTCCATTTCCTCCAGGTTGTCTAGTTTGTTGGAGTAGAGTTGTCCGTAGTATTGTTTAACAATCATTTGTATTTCTTTGGGGTCTGTTGTTATTTCGCCTCTATCATTTCTGATTTGGTTTATTTGGGACCTCTCTCTTTGCTTCTTGGTGAGCCTGGCTAGGGGTTTGTCAATCTTGTTTATCCTTTCAAAGAACCAGCTCTTGGTTTCATTGATTTTCTGTATTGTTTTTTTGGTCTCTATTTCATTGATTTCTGCTCTAATCTTTATTATCTCCTTCCTTCTGCTCACTCTGGGCTTTTCTTGTTGCTCTCTTTCTAATTCTTTGAGTTGTAGAGTTAGATGATTAACTACCATTTTTTCTTGTTTTTTGAGGTAGGCCTGTAGAGCTATAAACTTCCCTCTCAGGACTGCTTTCATTGTGTCCCAGAGGTTTTGGATTGTTGTGTTTTCATTGTCATTAGTGTCCAGGATGTTTTTAATTTCTTCTTTGATGTCATCGGTAACCCAATCAATATTTAATAACATGCTATTCAGCTTCCAAGTGTTTGAGTATTTTGGGTTGTTTTTATTGTGGTTTATTTCTAACATTATGCCATCGTGGTCTGAGAAGATGCTTTTTATGATTTCAATCTTCTTGAATTTGTGGAGACTTTGCTTGTGACCCAATATGTGGTCTATTTTTGAATATGTCCCATGAGCACCTGAGAGGAATGTATATTCCGCAGCTGTGGGGTGAAGTGTTCTGAAGATGTCAATTAAGTCCATCTGATCTAGTGAGTCATTTAGGATTGCTGTTTCTTTGCTGAGTTTTTGTCTAGCGGATTTATCCAGTGATGTTAGTGGTGTATTAAAGTCCCCTACTATGATTGTATTGTTGTCGATCTCTCCCCTGATACCTTCCAGGAGTTTTCTTATGTATGTGGGTGCTCCTGCATTGGGTGCATATATGTTTATCAGGGTTATATCCTCTTGTTGTATTGATCCCTTTAGTATTATGAAGTGGCCTTCCTTATCTCTGGTTATGGCCTTCACTTTGAGGTCTATTTTGTCGGATATAAGTATTGCTACCCCAGCTTTTTTTTCATTTCCATTTGCCTGAAAGATATTTTTCCATCCCTTCACTTTCAGTCTGTGTGAGTCCCTTCTAATGAGGTGGGTCTCTTGTAGACAGCAAATGTATGGGTCATGTTTTTTTATCCATTCAGCCACTCGATATCTTTTGATTGGACCATTTAGTCCATTTACATTTAAAGTTATTATTGAAAGGTACTTGTTTGTAGCCATTTCTATTTTTTTGTGGCTGCTTTCTTTCTGGGCTTTTTATTTCTTCTTTTTACACCAGTCCCTTTAGCATTTCTTGCATTGCTGGCTTGGTGGTGATGAACTCCCTTAGCCTTTTTTTGTCTGTGAAGCTTCTTATTTCCCCTTCAATTTTGAATGATAGCCTTGCTGGATAGAGTATTCTTGGATTCAGTCCTTTGCTTTGCATCACTTTGTAGATTTCCGTCCATTCTTTTCTGGCCTGATGTGTTTCTGTTGAGAAATCGTTTGATAATCTGATGGGGGACCCTTTGTAGGTAACTCTCTGTTTCTCTCTTGCAGCCTTTAAGATTCTCTCTTTGTCTTGTACATTTGCCATCGTTATTATGACGTGTCTTGGTGTCGGTCTTTTGGGGTTCATCTTGCCTGGGACTCTCTGTATTTGTGTAACTTTTTTCTTCCCCATATCTGGGAAGTTTTCTGTCATTATTTCTTCAAATAGATTTTCTAATCCTTGCTGCTCTTCTTGTCCTTCTTGCAGCCCTATTATGCGTATGTTACTTCGTTTCATGTTGTCCTGAAGCTCCCTTAGGCTCTCCTCCTGTTTTTTAATTCTTTTCTCCAGTTGCTGTTCAGATTGAGCTTGTTTCTCTGCCTTATCTTCTAACTCACTAATTCGGTCTTCTGCTTCTTCTAGTCTGCTGTTGAAACTTTCCATGGTGTTTTTGATTGTAGCTATATCACTTTTCATTTCTTCCTGATTCTTGCATAGGTTGTTGATTTTCTCATCCATCCGGTGAATGAATTGTACAACCATCATTCTGAATTCTTTTTCTGTCATGTTGCACGCTTCAGCTTCATTAATTTCCTTTCTTGGTGATTCTTCATTGTCTTTCCTCTGGGTATTGTGTCGTCTCTTCATTCTGATTATCTCCTGATGGTTCAAAGGTTGAGTTGTGTGGGCCTGGGCCGTGCGCAGTGGGAGGCTCCCACCACCCTAGTGTCACTGAAGAGCTCTGACACTAAGATGTGTGGTTGTTGTTGGTTGGTGGGAACCAGGCTCGCTCTGTGTCAGTGTTGCCAACACTCAATGTGGCCTCGCGCGTGCCCTTAGAATTAGGGACCCTGCCTGCACTGTGCTGAAATAGAGGCCCCCCTGACGCGTGTTTAGCACCAGGGCAGAGCCCCCTAGCTTGCGCCAGGAGTCAGAGTTCCCCAAGAGTTCAGTATCAGAGTCTCTGTTGCTTCGCGCAACCTCACCTTGAGAATCAGGGTCCCTGTGTGCCCTTGCACCAGGAATTGGATTCACTGGCTCTTAGTATGAATGCACAGGAAATCAGGATCTCAGGCGCAGGTGATAAGAAACACAGTCAAGTCACTGGTGCTTGGTGCTGCCTCCTGCCCTGAGAAACGGGGTTTCTGGGCCTGTGCTAGGCGGACAAACTCCCGTTCGCGCGATTGCTCCCAGCCCAGGGCTCTGATGCCAGCAGTGCGCGCAGGATTAGTTCCTGGTGCTGTGCGCGTTTTTGCTCCCAGCCCAGGGCTCTGATGCCAGCAGTGCGCACAGGATTAGTTCCTGGTGCTGTGCGCGTTTTTGCTCCCAGCCCAGGGCTCTGATGCCAGCAGTGCGCACAGGATTAGTTCCTGGTGCTGTGCGCGTTTTTGCTCCCAGCCCAGGGCTCTGATGCCAGCAGTGCGCACAGGATTAGTTCCTGGTGCTGTGCGCGTTTTTGCTCCCAGCCCAGGGCTCTGAAGCCCGAAGTGCGCATAGGATCAGTTCTAAGGTGCTCTCGCACTTTCAGGCCAAAGTTTCTGCAGCGCTGAGGCCCTGGCAAGGGGTAGGTCTATCAGTTAGTTACTCTGGCACTGCCCGCGATCCTGGGGGAAGGGGGGATGGGCTCTGCTACTCACGGATCTGCAGCAGGGATCTCCGAACTTTCCGTGTCTGCAGGTCTGTAGCTGTGGTCACAGGTCTCTGTCCCCAGTGGCTGCAGGGTCCTGGTATGCGTCTGAGATCAGACTGGGTGGTGCTGAGGCCAGGATCCTAGTCTCAAGCAGCTCTGTTTCCCAAGATGGCGTGGTCGCTGTGCCTCTGCTGGCCGCCCAGGAGTGTCCGCCCCTCCGTGGAGGGGCGCAGGCCTCCTCTGGGCTCCCGCAGTCGCGCCGCCCGCAAGTCGCCGCCTCCGGGTTAGTAGCCGCTGGGTTAGTAGCCGATCTCTGGATGCCGGTAGGTAACCGCTTCCCAAGATGGCGTGGTCTCGCCGCTGCGCTGGCGCCCAGGGGGAAGTTTCAGCCTCAATCTCTAACCATCCGCATTTTTCAGGAGTTCTCTGTCTTTCCTGGCTGCAGACTGTCTCTCAGCTGAACCTCCCCAGCTTGATCGGGCTGGTTGTTACCCGTTTCAGCTGCTCGCCCCTATCTGCTCCGGGACGAAGGACCAACACGTCTGTCTAAGCCTCCGCCATTTTCTGCTCCTTCTCCTTGATTCTTTATTAAAATGAAAAGGTCACTTAACCCTAAGGTGATATTTCTTGCAAACCCATCAATAAATTACCTGCTCAGTCATTCCTTCTTGGAATTTAAATGCTGGTCCAAGAGTACCTTTGAAGATTTCTGGAAAACTCTTCAAATTTTTCAGACTTTAAGTATCATGATGTGAAAAATCGAACAGCTACTGTGTACCATTAAAGGAGTGATAGCATCAATAATATGAAAAAATAGAGCAAAGAATTACAGTAATTACAGTAACTGAGGGCTTCCACTTTGGCCAAGGTGGAACAACAGGAACTAGACTTATCCACCCTCCTGAAACAATTCTAAAGATAGATAAAATATTACAAACAACAGCTTTTAAGATATTGGGCAGCAGGCAGCAGGGTAGAGAGATTCTAGAGGCGAAAAAAAACAACACACACACGGATGAGGCAAGCCCCAGATTGCTGTAGTTTATTGCCTAGACAGTTGCCAGACCAAAGCCAGGTGGATAAATCTACTGCCTGTGATAAGAAAACAAAATCTGGAGAGACCAAGGCAGCGAAAGTACAAAGGACTGAACACCAGAGAGAGTTGGACAGGGACAGCTCTGGATCTTTGCAGAGGGTCCACCGTGGGCTTCCGCTGAGCATTTATCATTGTATGTGTCTGAGGAAACCATTCTTGGCTGGGAAAGAACCACCTGAAAGGCTTAGAAACAGCAATCTCTGAAACCACACAGAGCCAGAAAGATTTCCTGTTCCCTAAACCCAGAGTGAAAAACTTTATAATTTCCAGGGCATTGAATCGAGTTCTTAATAAGGGTTTTGTCTAAAGTAGAGAGAGAAATTTTCCCTAGGAAGAAATGCTATACTGGTCCCATCTAACAAACATAAAAAAATAACATCTCAAAAGATTGAACTATTACCAAGTAATGAAATTGCATCTCAGAAAAATTTCAAGAATATTTACAGGAATATAAAAATTCGTCATGATCAAGCTACTGCTGAGTAATAGCTGAATGGATATAATTTCAAGAAAAGTAGATTTCAAAACAAAAAATATTCTTAGGGATAAAGAAATGGTAATGAGTAATGGTTCAGGTCATCATTATTCTGGCTGCATCTGCTTATCAATAAAGATAAAGATATTAAATAAATTGAATGAAGTAAAAGTTTTCTTCACATTTGGAAGCTCTACAAAGAGCGGTAGTGGTTATCCACTTGTGCTCTTGCATGCCCACCATGTATCCTTCCTTCCTTCTTTTGGTCACAGAACTACAAATTTAACTTTGAAAAATGTCCTTTTCTTCAGGACTGTGTACAATGAACAACAATTGGATTATTTTCCAAGGAATTTGAATCCTGTGGTGGGACAGGAAGGGAATAAATAGTTGACTGATTCATATCAGTGCCCCAAGAAAACTGCCATTCATTCTGGTTGACCTAGTTCTCATTCTTTCAGGTTATTCAGGTGTGTCTTCAATTTAATGAGCACCTTAAACTGACATCTGTCAATCTCTCAAGCATAATTATAATGTTTCTCAGTTTCTCATTAAACACCAGTCACTGCAGTCTCTTCTCTCTCCTCTCTTCATTGAATATTCCTTCCTTTCAAGGCCTTGCACTTGTTGTTCCATCTTGTAAGGACTTCTGCAGTTCTCCTTATAACCAGCTTTTTCTCACATCCTTTATATTTTCATTCAAATTTTCTTCTTCAGAGAAATCTCTTCTTACTACACCATCCACAGTCACCATCACTCTATTATTTTCTGTAACATGGGCTAAATCAAACTCATTGCCTGCTTTCATGAATACAATGTTATTGGAATTCATTTTTTATTTTTGGCATTGACTGTGGCTGCTTTTGCCCTGCATGGCAACAGTGACAGTATGTCTTGAAATGGGCTAAAATATTTTCTATCTGACTCTTCAAAATATTATTTGCTGACCCCTGTTTTATAATGTCATGTTTACTTCCTTATACAACTTATCACCACCTGTAATTATCTTGTTCACATGTTAGTTGATTAATATCTGCCCCTACTCAGCACTGTAGGACTTTGGAAGAGGTGGCTTGCCTGCTGTTTTTTTTTTTCCTCACCCGAGGATATATTTATTGAATTTTTTTTTTTAGGGAGAGAGGGAGATAGAGAGAGAGAGAGAGAGAGAGAGAGAAGAGAGAGAGAGAGAGAGAGAGAGAGAGAGAGAGAAGAGAGAGAGAGAGAGACAGAGGTAGAGAGAAGAAAGAAACATCAATTGTTTGTTCCTTGTATGCAACCCAACAAGGATTGAACCTGAAACCTTGGTATGTACCCTAATGCAGAATTAATGGGCAACCTTTTGGTGTATGGGACAATGCTCCAACCAACTGAATTATCTAGCCAGAGCATACCTGCCCCTCCTCAGCACTGTAGGACTTATGGAAGTGGGTGGCTTGCGTGCTCTTAATCAGGTATGCATCCCTAATGCCTAACCAATGCCTGCTCAGAGTAGAAATCAGCAAATATTTGTGGAATAGCTGAATCATTGAGTATGTCTCATCCACAAGTATCAGCAATACCACCTCTAGTATCCAACACACATTGCAGTCCAATGTTATTCTCACATTTGTCTGTAAGGCAGATGCTGTGCAATGCCTATTGTTTTACAGCCATGTGTTATGCAACAGGAGCGAATCTACCTTGGGGACAGTTGACTGGAGTCAGAATGGGCATCGACTCAAGAGCAGCCCATAAGCAGCTGGCCAGGATTCTATGACCACTGGTAGAAAGAGGAACTAAGTCACAGGATCCGTGAGATGTTTTTTCAAGAACTGGAAATTGGAAATGTAGCTTAGAAGTTGTATTTGTCTTTGTTAAGAGATGCCTGTGTAAGATTGAACTCTTTGGTCTCTGTGCATTCTTACATTAAACCCACTTTGTATTTGACCAAATTTGGTTGTATACCTGTTACAGGCATCCAGAGCAAAAACTAAACCTGTCTAGATTTGGCTGAACAAAAATGCACATAAATAAATAAGCAGAGGATAACCAACTGCACTCTCATGGAACAGAGTATGTGCTGTGACAATTAACAGAAGCACAGCCTGATGACACATGTTACCAGTGTGGGCACCTAGGGCAGCAGTGAAACTACTATACAGTTCAACATGACTCTGTGAGGACTAGATTTTTGAAGCAATTGGTACTAACCAATTACTTAAAGATACAATGACATGTCATTAAAGCTACTAATGAAAGGCAATAAAACTACAGAAATAAAACTCATTATCTAATCATTTTATTTCTTTTAAATAAAGAAGTAAAGCCCAGACAGGGTGGCTCAATGGTTGAGCATTAACCTATGAACCAGAAGATCATGGTTCCATTCTCAGTCAGGGTACATGCCCAGATTGCAGGCTCAATCCCCGGTAAGGGCATGCAGGAGGCAGCTGATCAATGATTCTCTCTCATCATTGATCTTTCTATCTCTCTCTCTCTCCCTCTTTCTCTCAGAAATCAATAAAAAGATATTGCTTAAAAATATAAAAAAAGAAGTATGATTATTTTTTTCCCTAGTAGTTGTGTTTACTACTCTTAATGTTAAAGATTAAATGAGTATGGCAATAAAATGAAATTTCCTCAATAAAAATACATTAATTAAGCACACGATTTGTGCCCTATTTTTTTGTCCCTAGAGATTTATCAATTAATGAAATTGTTAACAATATATGTAATCATGGATGTTAAATTGAGTCATACACAACTCATAAATAAGAACATTAAAAGATACTTAGATATTTTTGGGAAAATAAATTATTAAACACTTAAAACCAACAATGGTTTGAATAAACTGATTTATCACTGATCATGAATACTAAATATTCTAGAAAACAATTAATAGAAAAATTGTCACATAACATTTAAACATTTGTTAAAAATAAACCAGGCAAATTATGTTCTATTTCCATTCTTTCACTATTACACATATTTTCTAAATGTTTTATAACTTGTCCTGCAAGGGAGAACAGGCATTTGTCACTATTGCATTAACAATGTTTTCTGTTTGCTATGTTTCATCATCATGCAATTTGCTTTTATTTCAAATGATTTACTCATATCAAATATCTCAAATGGCTGAGTTTTTCTAGTATTTTAGTCTTTTTTCTTTTTTTTGTTGTTTAATCCTGCTGATTATTTTACCGATTTCCTTTGTTTTCTTTTGCTTATGTATTCTTGGCCATCTAATGCTTTGATCTACTAGTTTATCATCTTTCATGTAATCTTGGCTTTTTTTTTCTAAAGTAATCCAAAAAACTTATTTATTTATTTTAGATTGCTTAAAAACACTCTCCACTGATGTTCAATAAAAGTAATAAGAGATGAAAAAGACTAAAAAAATCCAATTGAGTCTTGTTATACTAAAACAAATATTCATATATTTTGTTCAGATACAGTTTTTCTCAAAAACAATTATTTCTATGTACTAAATTATAATTATTTAGAACAGTAAAAACATTTCTAAATCTAAATCTATACCATAATTTGAAGTGAATCTAGATGCTTAAAATCCTATATAATAAAGAACTAATATGAAAATTAGACCGAACAGCAGAACATCTGTCCAGATGACCTTCCAGATGAAGCCAGGGCTGCGAGGGCCAGCTGAAGTTGCTAAGGGCCGCGAGGGCCGAACCCCTTGCACAGATTTCATGCATCGGGCCTCTAGTAAATAATAAATCAAGTACAAATAATGGTTATCATAAAATAATAGAACTACACCTGAACCCATATAATTGTAATCTCATAATCACCGATGGTAGACATTAGTTGCTTCCTTCAGGAAGTCTTGTCTGACCCGTTGTCTGTCCCTTCTATCTGTGCTCATTATATTCTGTGCACATTCGAAAAGTATGTTTGTGCTGTCTGCTCATTTGAACAACTCTTTTAATTGATTTGATGTATTGCATATGCATATTCATTTTCTAATTAGAATGTTGATAGAATGGTACCAAGACAGGAGGCAGAGGAGGAAGAGTGAGGTTCTCAACTGAGCAGGGACAAAGCATGGGAAGAGGATACACAGCTTAGCAAGTATTTGGATGTGCAGGATGAGGGATACAAAGACTGTAGGATGATTTCTGGGCAGCTACATTTCTGCTTGCTTATGCACTCCTTTTTTTGGCATTTATTTTACCAAGTATATTTATTTAATCAATTAAACTAATTATTATACAAAGATTGCTTTGGACCTTTTACCTGACTACTATTGCCCATGGAGGAATCGCTTGCTAAAAGGATTTATTGCTTATTTTTCACTTTATAATTATAATACTTTCTATGCCTCCACATTGCCAAACCTGAATATATTGTCAATCTATTGTTAATATATGTGTTGGGAATTACATACAAAGAAGAACAGGAGGAATTTGATGGAACTCAGACAGGTTTAGGAAAATACAATGGAGATGAAACCACACTTAAACAGTCTGTCTTGGAGTCATTTTAACTCATATTGAAGGTGTTCCCACCTCTCAAGATCAGCAGGCTGAATTTAACCTGATATATAGCAGGAGGGTGAGGCCAGACTAGCTTCACATAAGTGGGAGTGACTTCTGAGGGATCCAGGCATGGCTTTCTCTACTACTAAACAATGAAGAGTATGAGTTGGAAACGTAGTGGCCAATAAAAGTCTCAATGTTCTGGGCTGTGTACTTAAAAGGTAAGTTGCCAAGGGTTTGATTATTTTCCTTTATGCTTTTCTCTCTCTCTCTCTCTCTCTCTCTCTCTCTATATATATATATATATATATGTATATATATATGTATATATATACATAATCATAAATTTATCTATTTGAGAACCTAGATTGTCTTTAAATTGCTCAATTTATTCTAAATGTCCAACTCACTTTCTCATTTTCTATATTGCCTTGAGAATCTTTTCTCTCCATGTTCATAATAACTGCATCTAAATGATTGCCTGTATTCACAACATTATAGAGTATTTAAAACTTATATGAATATATCTGTAACATAATTTACTCTTCAACTAATTAATTAACGGCATAAATTCCTCTCAGGAAAAAATTAACAACATGAATAATAGGATTTATTATTTTTTATTGCATTGTTCATTTCCAATGCCTTATATGACTATTTAGATATACTTTAAAATACAAAAAGGATGTGAAATGTTTTTCAAATATAAATTTTCTCATGACATTATATGGAGTAAACAGAATTATTTCCTATTATAATTTTGAAAATATTTTTATTATAGGTCTTAAGATAGAAAACAGTTCATGATCTTACTGTCTAAAAATGATCACAGCTGGCTGACTGTCAAACATCTTGATTATTAATTCTTTGAAAATTTCTCTCTAGGGTATTATTCTGAGGTTGTAAATGTCTATATCTTGAGTTCTGTGGCATTGAACAAAGATATTTTACATAAATCAATAAAACATCAGTGCTTAAAACAAACTTAGGGAACCACAAGATATTGGAAGATCTCCACTATCTAATGCTTTTCTTGATGCTATTAGCAGTCAAAGCATTGAATGATTATCTATTTTCAAGACATTATATTAGGTAATGTATAAGATTATTAAGACTGATGATCAATATTCTTAGTGATATTCATTCCATGAATCCACCCCCTAATATCCAACTCTCTCATTAATATCTCCATATGTTTCTAATTCTTAGCTCATTAATATCATTTGTAAAACTTAAACTGTGGCATCAAGATTCCAAATGATCATTCTCAATCTGAACATTTATCTTCCTTTAGCAATAAATAATTTATTTTGGGAAACAGCATATAAGCACAATTTACATTTTATACTTAATAAGCCATTAAGTATAAAATGTAAATTGTAATCCAAGGAAATAATATAAAACTGTATTTCCAAAAGTGCTGTATGCATATCCCCTGTGGTATCTGAAAGGTTGTTAGGTGGACCATAGTTCAGTATTTCATTTGATTTCAGTAGTGATGCTTTCACATGAATGTATAGTACCTCCATGAAAGATGAATCAGAAATAGAAAAATTAGAGATATTTTACATTTATGACTCTCTCATTCTCTCTTCCAGGTACATAAAACATGAAGAACAAATCTTTGTGGATTTCAAAACCAAGGGATTTCTCCTGATACTTCATACAAATCTGAATGCCTTACTAGTTCTAGTGCCACCCCTGTAGTTAATCACTTATTAGCTTTTACTTTAGTGAGTTCCACAGCCTGGGTCTCCAATTCAGCTTCTCTCATTCACCCTTCATATTGTATTTATGTTCTTGAATGTAAGGCAATTCTATGCCTCAAAAATCTTTAATGGATCCTCATTGCATATACACTAAAGACACATTATGTTTTTGGTGTTTATCACTCTATAATTTGGAACCAACCTTTCATTTTTTCTTTGTCTTCCACCATAGCATAGAGTGTTCAATAATTCTGCCATACTGGACTCCACCCTTTTTCCTAAAAATACCCATCATTTAGTACCACCTTGCTTTTGCTAACCCCATTTCTTCATCCTTAAAAATGCCATCTTCTGCCCTGACGATGTGGCTCAGTGACTGAGGATCAACCCATGAACCAAGATGGTGTGATTCTTGGTCAGGGCATGTGCCCAATTGTGGACTCAATCCCCAGTAGGGGGCATGTAGGAGGCAGCTGATTGATGATGTTTCTCTCTCATTGATGTTTCTATCTGTCTACCCCTCTCCCTTCCTCTCTCAAAATCAATGAAAACATATTTTTAAAAATACCATCTTCTGTTTCTGTCTACTGAAATTTGATTTAACCATTATACCCCAGTTGAGGTGTCATCTTCCATGAATGTTTTCAAAATCTCTCCTCTGGCATTTTTTCAGCACTGGGCTTATCACTTCACAAAATATTTTCTTCTCTACATTATATTTTCTGATATGCGGCTACTTCCTCAACTAAGTTATAATTTTAGGCAAGAATCATGCATTATTCACTTGTATTTCTCATAGTTCCTACTGAATATAGAATGAATATATGAATGACTGAATGACAGAATGCATTGTTATTGACAATAAGGAATGACATGCAAACACCTGAGAAAACTGTGAGGCAATTTATGCTTTTAGAAATTGTATGAAGTAGTTATTTGCAAAATAAATGGTAAAATTATAAATTAAATTGATAATAAATTTGAGATTGTGTTGATAATAATAAAACTGGGCAATTAGACTTATAAGATACTCATATCATAACTCTATCATAAGTATAGAAATTCTTAATTTCTCCAATCAGAAAATGGTTACATTCTAGAATTAATAAAGATAAATAGATAATTCCAAAATATTTCTTTAGCATTTTCCCTGTAGAACTTGATAGGTGTTTTAGTAACTTTGCTCACCAAGAAAGGGTATTTTATAAAAAAAAGATGAATATTTTCTTCTATACCACATTTTATCTGAGCTAGGGATGGGCTATCATATTCTTTGGTAATGAATGAACATTTGCTGAGTATCTACTGAGGCTAAGGCAGTGGTCCAGGAGGAGGAATCTGGTGGCAAATAAGACAGAGCCCCTGCTCTGTTTTGGCCATTGTGAATTTGAAGATAGGTTTGTTCTCCATATTAACTATGATGTCATCTTAATCCATGTGAGACTATGACACAGCTATTTCCCCCCACCCCCACCCCCCGCAAACCATAATAGGATCCTTTGTGGATCCTGCTACTGCCTATTGAGGGAAAACACCACTCTCCCGGTCTATTTTGGGAGTGGAAGTGGCTTGGCTGGTGCGATTCCTACTCTTAATGTGGATAATTAATTACAACCAAGACTTCCCTTGTATTTTACTTCTATGAAAAACAGCAGGAATAAGCTATTTTTGAATCTTATTTGCAAATAAAACATTACATTTCTAAAAATGAATCTTCTGAAAGGTACATCATAATCATAAGGGCATTGACAATCTGTTTTCTTGTCAAATACAATGAAAGTAAACTGAACAAAAAATTATTATTGTAAAATAAAATAATGGAGAAATGTAGTGGTGTAATAGTGAAACTGAAACAAACTTTACTGTTTTGAGGGGATGTTATTTCCATTGATTCTGTCCTCCTCCTACATGTGTAACTTACCTCTCTCTTCTGTCCTGAGTTTCATCACTGGTTGGGACTGGATACTCATTGTGAATATTTCTCAGAATCTAACTTTTCTTGAGGGCTTGGACCTATTTTTCTTCTGGCTGATTCACAGCTTGCATTGGTGCTAAAATATGTTACAGTTGGACATATATTAGTAAAGTATCCTCTTCCAGCTCCTGGCAGTTTGATAAAATGAGTTCAATTTTCCTACTGATTTTTATCTAGAGACTAGAGGCCCAGTACACAAAATTCATGCACTGGGGGGTGGGAGGGCCCTCAGCCTGGTCTGCACCCTTTCTCAGTCTGGGAGCCCTCAGGGGATGTCTGACTAATGGCTTAGGCGCGCTCTCCATGGGGAGCGGGCCTAAGCCATCAGTCAGACATCCTTAGCACTGCCACAGAGGCAGGAGAGGCTCCCACCACCGCTGCTGCACTGGCCAGCCATGAGCCTGGCTTCTGGCTGAGTGGCACTCCCCCTGTGGGAGCACACTGACCACCAGAGGGCAGCTCCTAAGTTGAGCGGGATTGGGCTGAAACTGGCTCTCAGACATCCCCCAAGAGGTCCCGGATTGCAAGAGGACACAGGCCAGGCCGAGGGACCCCACTGGTGCATGATTAGGGCCAGGGAGGGGCATGGGAGATTGTCCAGCCAGGGAGGGACCACAGGAGGGCTCCAGGACATCTCCGGCCTGTCTCACTCAGTCCTGATCAGCTGGACCCCAGCAGCAAGCTAACCTACCAATTGGATCATCTGGCCCCTGGTGGTCAGTGCATGTCATAGTGAGTGGTTGAGTGGTCTTAGAATATCATTAGCATATTCCACTTTGATTGGTTGAACAGATGACCAGACACTTAACATATTGGACTTTTATTATATAGCACTAGAGGCCCATTTCATGAAGAGATTTGTGCAATAGGCCTTCCTTCCCCTGGCTGCCAGCACTGGTTTTCCTCCAGCTCCCGGGACCCAGGCCTTTGCTCTGGCTATAGCGGAGAAGCCAAGCCTCTTCAGTCTTCAGTCATCTTCAGTCTTTAGTCTTCACTGGGGCCAGAGCCTTCAGTCTTCACTCTGTGCCAGCATATGCAAATTAACTGCCATATTTGTTGGGTTAATTTGCATACGCATCCTGATTGGCTGGTGGGCATTGTGGAGTGACACTAATTTGCATGTTTCTCTTTTATTAGTGTAGACTAGAGGCCGGGTGCACAAAAATTTGTGCACTCGGGGGGGGGGGGGGGTTCCCCCAGCCCGGCCTGTGCCCTCTCCCAGTCTGGGACCCCTCGGGAGATAACGATCTGCTGGCTTAGGCCTGCTCCCGGGTGGCAGAGGGCAGGCCCAATCCCTAGGTGCAGCCCCTGGTCAGGCTCAGAGCAGGGCCGATTGGGGAGTTGGGGCACCGCCCCGTCATGCACAGAGCAGGGCGGATCGGGAGGTTGCGATGCCACCCTCAGTCACGCTCAGGGTAGGGCCGATTAGGGGGTTGGGGCACCGCCCCCTGTTACACTCAAGGCAGGGTCGATGGGGAGGTTGTGGCACCACCCCCTGTCATGCACAGAGCAGGGCCGATTAGGGGGTTGGGGCGCTGCCCCCTGTCACTCACAGAGCAGGGCCCATCAGGGGGTTGGGGCGCTGCCCCCTGTCACTAACAGAGCAGGGTCCATCAGGGGGGTTGGGGCACTGCCCCCTGTCACTCACAGAGCAGGGCCCATCAGGGGGTTGAGGAGTTCCCCCCTGTCACTCACAGAGTAGGGCCGATAGGGGAGTTGGGGCACCACCCCCTGTCACACACAGAGCAGGGCGGATCAGGGGGTTGGGGCGCTGCACCCTGTCACACTCAGGGCAGGGCCAATGGGGAGGTTATGGCTCTACCCTGTCACACACAGAGCAAGGCCCATGGAGGGGGGTTGGGGCGCCACTCTCTATTACCCACAGAGCAGGGCCGATCAGGGGGTTGGGGCACCACCACTGTCACACTCGGGGCAGGGCCGATGGAGAGGTTATGGCTCTACCCTGTCACACACAGAGCAGGGCCAATCAGGGGGTTGGGGCGCCTAACCCTGTCACACACAGAGCCGCGGGGAGATCAGGGGATTGGGGAGCTCCCCCCTATCAGGCACAGAGCAGGGCTGATCAGGGGGTTTGGGCGCTGCCCCCTGTCACGCTGATCCCAGTGCCGGGAGGCATATTACCCTTTTACTATATAGGATAGAGGCCTGGTGCATGGGGCTGGCTGGTTTGCCCTGAAGGGTGTCCTGGATCAGGGTGGGGGTCCCCACTGAGGTGCCTGGCCAGGCTGGCTGAGGGGCTGAGGGCTGTTTTCCCGCTGGCAGTTGACTAAAAGCTCCCAACCGCTCCTTGTTTTCTTTTTTCTTTTTTTTATTCTGGGCCAGCTTTAGCTCTGAGGCCTCGCTGCTGAAAACATGGATACAATGTTGCGGTCCGAGGCTGACTGAAAGCCGGTTTTGTTTAGCTTCTTATTTACAACATAGTAATAGTTGCTTAGAGTTGCAGTTGAGAGTCGGGCAAGTGAGGCGGGGAACGTTGGAGTCTGCAGTCCCTGGAGCAAGCAAGCCTCATGTTCGTTTCCAACTGCCTGGCTGCCAGCCGCCATCTTGGCTGACAGTTAATTTGCATAAGGATACGCTGATTAGCCAATGGGAAGGGTAGTGGTCGTACGCCAATTACCATGTTTCTCTTTTATTAGTGTAGATAGACAGAACCTACCTCTGTTTTCAATTACAGGAATACTTGGTACTCAGAGAGTAGTCCAGTCATGATTAGGCTAAAATAATTAGAATAAATAATGATAGAGAACATAGCTATTGTGGAGATATATAATATTATAAATATTCCTTTAGCATCTAATGGAAATTTGGGTCATTTAACATAATTGTTGACTATTAATGAAAACAAAGAAAAAATTCTACACACACCACTAATATTAATATAGATTAAAGACCTGCATGCATTTCCCCTAATATGGCAAAGTTGCAAAGCAAAGGAGATGAAAAATCCATATGGGTGCTGACGATGGAGGGTTGAATTTCTAAGTTATCATTTAAAAGATAAGCCATGTGAGGCCCATGGGAGCTTTATGCCCTTTAACCACATATATGTGAGTGGTTATTATAGTGTGGTTTTGTCAAGGGAACTTAGCAACAAGATAAAATAACAGCTGTATATTTTGTAGAGAAGTTTGCTTAGGAAGGCAGTTGCTATGGAAACGCCTGGCAATAGCGATTTGATTCGTGTTGTATGAAAGTGATGAGTCTACTTTGTCTAGATTATCTTCCTAGCACTGGCAAGTTCTGGGAAGGGAGGGGGGTAGAAATAATCTTTTCTGTACATTTGCATATTTAAAAACAATCCACTTCATTTTCAAACAGAGAGAAGACATTGACAAGCCTCTTCAACAATAAATCATATACCAAAAAATATATATTATGTAAATTTACTGTATTTCAAAAGAGCTTTGACTGCCACAGCTTTGCACTGTAGTTCCACTTCACTCAAATGAGTCACATTCAATTATAAGTCCTCAGAAATTTGCTTAAAATAGTTGCAGCTGGAAGATGTAAAAAAAATCTTATGAATGAGCAAAAATGAAGTCAATTATACCCCATGGGGAAGTCTCTCAATGAAAAATATGGTAAACAGACTCTCAGAAAAAAAGGGGGAAACAGATGCTGACTGATAAGAATTTGCTTATTTTACCAGGGAGACACCAGTATGTATGTGCTAGAGCTGAAATGAGGATTTGGCTGAGCTGTTTTCTCTCTAAAACAGCGGTTCTCAACCTGTGGGTCGAGACCCCTTTGGCTGTAGAACAACCCTTTCACAGGGGTTGCCTAAGGCCATCCTGCATATAAGATATTTACATTACAGTTCATAACAGTAGCAACATTACAGTTATGAAGTAGCAATGAAAATAATTTTATGGTTGGGTCACAACATGAGGAACTGTATTTAAAGGGCCAGAAGGTTGAGAACCACTGCTAAAGCTGGTAAGGTTTCAGTGAACTAAAATATCTTGATCAGAAGATGAAATTCGGTTCACCTCTGAGACTGGCAACACGCATTCCTCTCATTCAGAGCGAACTGAATTCAAGATGGCCAACAGCCAGCCATAGGCGCCTACAGAATGTAAATCTGTGGCATAGACCCAGAATGCCTATTTGTCAAGGTCAAGGCTGAGTGTCATCAAGAAATGAGCAAAAGGCAAATCTTTACACCCCTTCCTAGTCTACCCCTCCCCTCAAGGCTTTCTTTCCCATGAAGCCATGGTGAGAAAACCTACTTTGCAGATGCCTTCACAAAGTTGTATTTGGTCTGACTTACCTTCAGATTATCTATTGTGTCCTGGGTTCCGGAAAAGATAATCTCCCATCTAAGGACCCCAAGTCCTTTTGTTTAAGGGAAACTTGGAGAGGTTACAGAAAGATGGAGATTTCTGAGAAATAAATCTCTACAAAGACTAAGAAAATTTAGCCTATTGACTTTAGTTATTCTAGCAAAATCTACCTACCCGGATGTGTCTTTTTTCAAAAACAACCATGTATTAACTTGTTATCAGAGCTTGGTTTTACTTTGAGATTGGAAGAGTGAGCCATGCATTTATCTTTCTTTAATTGTTTCCTGACTAAGTCAACAATTTGAAAGAAGAATGTGGGAAGCTCCCTGAATTCACTTGGTGGAAACTGGCTCTTGATGTTTTTCCGGATGTGCTTTGACAATTTATGGTCATTTTTATAAGAACCAGCATCCTATTTTGACCTTGGAGGCTGGGGTGGAGGTGTGGGGGTTGGTCTGACAGTGTGGCATTTGCCCCATCTCTAAAGAGCTTCACATGAACCAGCTTAGGAGATGAGAGTGGAACTTTCAGAATAATTGCACGATTAATATTTAACATGCATTACACGTATATGGGTATAACACTGCTATTTCTAAGTATAACCTGGAAATGACACTGAGAGGTGAATATTATTATTGTCTCAACTTTATAGATGAGGAAACTAAGATAGAATAGGACATGCAACTTGCTAGTTTTCCGGGTAGTTTGGAGCTAGAATTTGATCAGGCTGTCCGACTTCAGAAGCTGAGCTCCAGGGCTCACTACTATACTGCAAGGTGAACTCACCTCCCCAAGCTTAGAGGACACTCTGAACCACCCTTCTGTCTAAATAATCATCCTATTCTGCCTCTGCAGACAAAGCTGCAGGGTAAATCTTTACACCCCTGGAGCATATCAGAGCTCACGCTGCAATTCACATTTTTTCATATATTTCTTATTATTTAATTAGAGGCCTGGTAGGGTCCCTCACCCCAGCCTGTGCCCTCTCACAGTCCAGGAGCCCTCAGGGGATGTTCTACTGCCTCGCAGGTGGAAGAGGCTCCCACCACCGCCACTGTGCTCGCCAGCTGTGGGCCCGGCTTCTGACTGAGGGGCACTCCCCCCGTGGGAGCACACTGACCATGAGGGGAAAGCTCTTGCAATGAGCGGGGTTGGGCTGAAACTGGCTCTCCAACATCCCTCAAGGGGTCCCAGATTGCAAGAGGGCACAGGCTAGGCTGAGGGACTCCACCAGTGCACAACTGGGGCTGGGGAGAGATATGGGAGGTTGGCCAGCTAGGGAGTGACCACAGGAGGGTTTCAGGGCATGTCTAGCCTGTCTCACTCAGTCCTGATTGGCCAGACCCCAGGAGCAAGCTAACCTACCAGTCAGAGCACCTGCCCCCTGGTGGTCAGTGCACGTCACAGCGAGTGGTTGAGTGGCCTTAGCATATCATTAGCATATTACGCTTTGATTGGTTGAATGGATGACTGGACACTTAGAATATTAGGCTTTTATTATATAGGATTTTACTTATTAATCTGGAACCTTCAGCTATTTGAAAATGCCTTAAAAGTCTTGATGTACTCACGATATCGACTAATTTGACTGGCAACTATTTTTTAAAACTGTTCCCATTTGAGGCTTTCAAAATATACTTGAAGTAAACAAAATTAGGGGCATATAAAAATAGAACAAATGGGACTACAAAAACATAATCATAGAAATTAAAATTTAACCACAGTCCCCTTACTCTCAGAAAGTTTATGGATATTGGAGCACACTATCATTTTATCTTCATTTTGGCTATCATAAGAAAAAATAAGTTTCTCTTGGAATAAAAATAGCACAAGCTATCTAATGAAAGGTATGCTTTGCTGATATTTCATGTAGGAAACAGAATTTTCATCCCAAAACACATTTCTTTGGCATAGGATTGTTTTAGGCTAATAAATTCTAAGAAATAGCAGAGATGAAAGAAGTTCCCCTTTGTATATTACATTTGTAAGGGAAATCTCCGTCTGTAAGTGAAGGGGTGCAGAGTTTGCCACCCCACAGTGTGCCTTTTTTTGGATATTGATTGTTTTAAGCAGGTTGTTTTAAGAAACAAATACTCAGGAAGAAGCTTTGACCTCCCTCTAATTGCCTAAAAGAATTTAGATAGAGGACCTGTTCCAGGAAGGGAGTCATCATCTTAGATAACTATAGTTTATGTGAACTAAGCATGATAGGGAGAAACCTAGCAAGGCCTGTGTGATCAAAGTCCTCTCTTGTCCCACTTAAAGGTGGCCCAGCAAATATTTGTTTATCAAACATTTGCCTCCCTTCCCCTTTGAAGCCCAAACCACATTCTCTTTAGCTGAAGACAGCATGGTGTATAAGCCTCAACTGCCTGATTTGTCCTTCTGGCCCCATATTCTTGTGGAGCTCCAACCCCCACATGTATATACATAATTAAATCTGGTTATTTTCTCCTGTTAATCTGTATCATGTAAATTTAATTCTTAGGCCAGCCAGAAGAACTAAGAGAAGAAAGAGGGACCATTTCCCCTCCCCCAGGTATGGTTGACTCCCTCCCTGTACCAGTAAGAGGAGGATGACCTTATTTCTAGAAACTCATCAGTGCAGAAGGCATAGACTTAAATCTGCATCATAATCTTACCCTTCTTTATTGTGCTTTTCCTGATAATCTCCCGTAACTGACTCCCCTCAATGCCTTTTGTCTTCAGCTGAAGATGGTATTTAAAGGTGGTGGTTTGGGCCATTTGGGGAAAATGGCTCAGGGTTCCTAGGTCTCTCCCATGTATACAGGAGGTTCATATATTACTAGAGGCCTGGTGCACAAAATTCATGCACGGGAGGGGGGTGTCCCTCAACCCAGCCTGTACCCTCTCAAATCTGGGACATCCCTCTCACAATCCGTGACCACTGGTTCCTAACCACTCACCTGCTTACCTGCCTGATCACCCCTAACTACTCTGCCTGCCTGCCTGATTGCCCCTAACCACCTCCGCCTACCTGCCTGATCGCCCTAATGCTCTCCCCTGTTGGCCTGATCCCCCTAACTGCTGACCTAATCCTCCTAACTGCTCTCCCCTGCTGGCCTGATCACCCCTAACTGCCTCTGCCCCTGCCTCGGCCTCACCACTGTGGCTTTGTCCCAAAGGACGTCCAGAAGGTTGTCTGGAAGATGTCCAGTCTAATTCGCATATTATCCTTTTATTAGTATAGATTAAACTTGTGTTTGTTTTTCTCTTGTTAATCTGCTTTTTATTATAGGATGTCTCAAACAAGGAGCCAGAGGGAAAGTATCCCCACCCCTTCCTTACCCCATTGGGAAGCCATGTTTTGCCAGGAAATACCTTCCATGGACAATCTTCCAAAAGAAACTCTTTCTTTGAAGACAAAGCTCAAAATTAAGGCTTAAGGTTAAAGGAATCAGGAGAGGTAAGTTATTTTCAACCCTTTTCATTTCATGATACGCATAAACTAATTACTGAAATTCTGTGGCACACCAAAAAATACATTATATTTTTTTGCTGACTTGACAAAAAATAGTAGGTATAATTTTGATTCGTTCACACCAGATGGCTTTTGTTGTGTTTGCTGTTGTAATTTTTTTTGAAAATCTAAGGGAAATGAGGTCACCCCTGACTAAATAGTCAGATATTGTATGTTTCGAAATTTCTTGTGGCGTAATGGTTGAAAATAGCTTGGATACGTGATTCTGTGATCTTAAGAATTTTTGGGTTTATAAATCTATTTCAATATCTAAAGGGACTATATTATGTCACTTTTCTTGCATTTTCTCTCATTTAACATATTTTTTAGTCAAGCCTGAAAACAATTTGACACTTCCAGAAATCCAATATTGCTTTTTTATTCTGAGTTAAAGTAAATATATATATTTACTTTATATATATATATATATATATATATATATATAAAATCTTAAATGCTAATATAATGAAGTGCTCCAATTTTAAAATAAAAAATTAAAATATGTTTATGAGAATATATGTAAAGTATTGACTTTAACAAAAAAATAGCATTATTTTAAAGAGCATTTCTCTTTTCTGATTTATTTTATCTTGGATTCACTTACCCTGCCTCCCTATTTCACTGAGTATAAAAATGAAAAGAAATTAGCAGCAGATTCAGAAAGATTTCCAAGCTCAAGAGGACAAAGTTAACAGCTGCTAATGCTGAAACTGTATCGACCTCTGATGGCATGCATGCTTAGGAAATGCATTTAACCTTTCTGCTCAGAAGCACCATTGACAGCAACATCATAGATATATTAGTACAGACCGTACACCCTGCTCAGGTACTGTTGGATTAGACCCATTATGTTCTATGCCAATAGACTAGAAAGAACCCACTTTCTACTACACTGGAGGGGAGTTGTTTTTATAAATACTTTGAATGTATTTTCTTGTTGAAAGCATGATGTGCACATCAAAAGCATTTCTCACAATTGAGCAAGTCATCCTTGCACAAAGCTCTCTAAGAAATAATGCCAAACTTATTTCATTGGTGGTGGGGATGGGCAGTTGAACTCTGCAATGAATTTCAGAGACAGTTATGAGGGTACATGCTGAGATTTTAGGAAACTCAGATCTCTAGCCCTGATTTTCAAATCCAGACCAGTCTGACATTTATTATTTCCCAAGTTTCCCACATATGGCTATCTTTCTTCCTTATCTCATTATATACATACTAGTGACCTGGTACACGGAATTCATGCACATTAAAAGGGAATTAATTAGAGAAAATATTTTAATATTGCTATTTACCCTTTGTCTATAATAGAAGTGTCAGAGATGAAAGAAAATTAGTAAAATGTATATGAAAATCTTTCTCCTGTCAGAGTTTGGGGTGCACCATAGGAACCAGAGTCAAGTCCCCACCCACCCACGTGTGCCTCAAAATCGCACAAGATTCAGACCCAGCCGGCCCCGCCCCCATTGAGCTAGATCCAGACCCAGCTGGCCCCACCCCCGTCAAGCCCCGCCAGGTGGGGAGGGGGGGGAGGGCATGGCCTCAGGTCCCCTGGCCTGGAGAGGGGTGCATGGCCTGATGTCCCCCAGCCCAGGCCAGGGCAGGGGGCAAGCCTTGAGGACCCTGTCAAGCCCTGCTGGGTGGGGGCTGCAGCCTCAGGTCCCCTGGCCCCGCACTGGGGCAGGGGGAATGGCCTGAGGTCCCCCCACCTGGGTCAGGGTGGGGAGCGTGCCTTGAGGTCCCCTGTCAAGCCCCACCAGGTAGGGGCGCAGCCTCAGGTCCCCTGCCCCAGCCCAGTGCCATGCAGCCTCAAGTCCCTGCTGATTGCTCATTAAGTCTTGTGTGGAAACTTGGCCTCTGCTGTGGACACAGCCATCTTGTGTTACGGAATCCCTGCCTCCAGTATGGGCGCAGCCATCTTGACCATTATGGTGTGATGGTCAATTTGCATATCCACTCCTTATTAGATAAGATAGTGGAATGTTTATAAAATATATATCCTATACTAATAAAAAACAAACATGCAAATTGACCGTACTTTCGCTATGCCTTAAGCCACATCCACCAGCCAATCAGAGCGACTATATGCAAATCAACCCAACCAAGATGGCGGCCGGCAGCTATGGAGCTGGAGTGAGCAGGAGGCTTGCTTGCTCCAGTGATGGAGGAAGCCAAGGTTCCCCGCCTGCCACGGCCCGGCTCTGAGCTCCACTGAAAGCAACAAAGTTTTAATTATAGAAGGTAAATAAACCCCAGATACATGTTTTCAGCCAGCCGTGGCCACGGAGCTGGAGCGAGCAGGAGTGGGTTGCCCCTGGCGATGGAGGAAGCCAAGCTTTCTGCAGGCCTCCGCTAAAGGCAACAAAGTTTCAATTATAGAAGGTAAATAAATCCCAGATATAAAAAAAAGAAAAAAAGGAGAGGCTGGGAGCTTACATCGCCAGGGTGCTTGGCCAGCCTGAAAACGGCCCTCAGCCCCTCACCCAGACTGGCCAGGCACCCCAGTGGGGATCCCCCACCCAAAGGGGGTGTGGCCAGCCTGAAAACAGCCCTCAGCCCCTTACCCAGGCAGGCCAAACCTCCATGGGGTGAGGGTCCCCACTGGGGTGGACATCCTCCGAGGGGTCCCACACTGCAAGAGGGCATAGGCCGGGCTGAGGGACCCCCCCGAGTGCACAAATTTTTGTGCACCAGGCCTCTAATTATATATATATATATCCATGTACACAAAAGTTCATTTGAGACATTGCTTTCTGTTGGAATAGAGAGGAATGGAAAGACAGAATTGGCTGACTTTATGATAGAAACTTCTGAGTCACCAAATCCAATTTTAGTCTCTTGCAGATTTTGAGGTGGTACCACATAAATACTTGAATAAGCATTGAAATTAACTTTGGCTTTGAAGAAATGTGGAGTGAGAGATGTTCTGCCCCCATATGGTTCTACTTTTAATACTAACAACAGAAAAATTCTGAAATATCTTAATCAGTTAACAGTCACAAGCCAAAATTAGCAAAAGACTGCTCCTATTCCTGAATGTGTAATAAAACTTTGAATCAACTTCCAGATGGCTATTTCAGCTTTATCTAGAGAGAACAGCCAACCACCAGACACCATCACCTCTTGATTTAACATGAATATTATAGACGGTGGCTCACAACAGATCCAAAAGCAGCAAACACTTCTTCTTCTTAAGGACTATTAGCCTGTCCCAGAACTGTCCTCGCTTCACCTTTTTCTGCCTCTATTACCTATAGCCCATGTAAATTCCTTCAAAACAACTTATATCTTTCTTCCCCAAACCCATTGTACGAAAGAGCTCTGTCAACCCCAGGACAATGGATGTGGGGGTGTTTGTCTTCTCCATCCAGCCCTGTGCTGGTGGCTCAGACTGAGTGCCCTAGCTCCTGGTCCTTTTCTAGAGAGCATGTGGCTCAATAAACATTTTCTTTCAGAACAACTTTTGGCCTTGAAGGATTTTAAGTTTGGATACACGGTTAAATATGTGTTTTAATTTATCAGACATGTTTTCATAATTATTAACGTTGTTTCCCATTATAACTATAGTGAGTAATTATTTGCCCACTCCTTTTCCCCAAGCTTCTTACTGAGAACTGACACTTCTGCAAGTCTACATGGTCACCTGGGTGACTCTCAGCACCTAGAATGGCCTTGTATTTTGGCTACAATCAACTGAAACAGGGCTTCACCTGGATTAGTCTAGGCCAGTGGTCGGCAAACTGCGACTTGGCAAACCGCGGATCGTGAGCCACATGCGGCTCTTTGGCCCCTCGAGTGTGGCTCTTCCACAAAATACCGACTTCTGCGCATGGGCCACAAAGTTTCAATCACACTGTACGTGTGCACCCGCATGTGGTATTTTGTGGAAGAGCCACACTCAAGGGGCCAAAGAGCCTCATGTGGCTTGCGAGCCGCAGTTTGCCGACCATGGGACTAGGCTAATCACAGTACATTTCCAAGGGGTTTAGCATTGGCACTAAGAGCATTACGTGCTTTCTTTATCAGAGGCTGGGCCCTTACCGTGTTTGAAGCTTTTGGCAGCCTTAACATCTACCAAGTGGATAAGGGAAACAAAAGAAGCCAGTGCAAAGAGAGAAAAATGAAGAAGAGGTCTTTTGCCAAGACCTCTCATTCCAGGTAGGTCTTTGAAATAACGCAAAGCATCTGCTATTCACGTTCCCTTTTTTCTTCTCCAAGTTTTTCACACTGAAAACAAATAAGTTAAAAAAAAATTAAAGTGAAAAACAAAAGGATTTTGTGACATAAAGAATTATTGTAGAACTAGAGGCCCGATGCATGAAATTCGTGCAAGGGGCTCAGCCCCCACCACAGTGGCGGCTGCCTCGGCCTCAGGCCCCCGCCACTGTGGCTTGATCCAGATGGTCATCCAGAAGGATGTCCAGTCTAATTAGCATATTATGCTTTTATTATTATAGATCATTAATTCTACATTGGAATAATCAGTAAGTAATGCTGTGTTTTAAATTACCCTAAAGTATACATATGTCATAATGAACATCCCAGCAACAAATGTTCAGAAAAGCAAATTTATAAGAGACTAAGACATCTGAATAGCTTGGAAGTCATTCACAATGTGACATAAATATTCTAACACAAAAGGAGGAGCTATAAAATGCTCAGGGAATTTATATAGAAAATGTTTCCTCTTCACTTAAAACACTAACTGAAAGCTTTGGAAAACTGAGTATGCAACACATTTCTGGTGGGCTAAGCACCATCTTTATCAAGCAAATTTTCATGACTGTGAGTTAACATTTGAGTAGGTAAGAAGGAAAGCGTGTATTTGTCATGAAAGGTTTTATCATGCCTATCCTCAAGCTGTGGAAGACGGCTCACTTATTGGAATCTGATTCACTTATTTAAACCACTATATTTTTTCCTATTGTGACAGACTATAACATATCTCTGATGCTCATCACAGTTTTAAATGTATTCATATTCTTTTTTGTATATTTCTCTCACAGTTCACCTTAGCTTTGCATGTTAAAGTTTTCAAGATGTTTTCAAGGAACAAGAATTAAACAAATATTATATACAGATTTCTGTTAAATAACTTCTAAAAGTATAGTCAATCTTTTTATCATCATTCAATATGTAACAAAACCTACTGAATGTAGGTTTAATCTTGATTTTTCCTTTATTGTACAGCTCTCACCCAGACTATATAAAATACAAAGTCTAAAATAAAGATATGTAGTTGTATTTCTTTGGATTGGATGCCTTGGGATAAAACAAATAGCCTTCACTTTTTTAGTTAAACATTTTTATAAATAAAACTCTTTTCACTGTTTTTACAAATCTTCCTTTTTGTCTAATAAAATATCTTCATATCTTAATTTTTTATAGTTAATTTGTAACTTAAGAATAATTTTATATGTAAATATATTTTCAAGACTAGAGCAAAGAATCTCTTTTTACCTGAACCATTTGGAAATAAGTTGCAAATGTGATGTCCCATCACATGTAAACACTTTAATGTGTAATTCTTACAAACAAGGACATTCTCCTACATAACCAAAATACAAACAATAAAATCAGGAAATTAACATTATGCATTATCACCATTTAGTCTAGAGACATACAGTGTGTGACAAAAGTAGGTTTACAGTTGTGAGTACATGAGACACAGTTTATTCTTGTATGTTTTTTTTTAATTTTTTTTTTTTTTTTATTGATTTCAGGGAGGAAGGGAGAGGAAGAGAGAGCTAGAAACATCAATGATGAGAGGGAATCATTGATTGGCTGCCTCCTGCACGACCCCCACTCAGGACCAAGCCCGCAACCTAGGCATGTGGCCTTGACCGGAATCGAACCCGGGACCCCTCAGTCTGCAGGCCGACGCTCTATCCATTAAGCCAAACCGGCCAGGGGAATATGTTTTTATTAATTATTGTATTTTCTATATGAACAATGTCATATCTA
The DNA here is from genome assembly GCF_028538775.1 of Myotis yumanensis. Lineage (NCBI taxonomy): Eukaryota > Metazoa > Chordata > Mammalia > Chiroptera > Vespertilionidae > Myotis > Myotis yumanensis. Next base: position 162,594,685 of record NW_027223752.1, on the reverse strand, counting down.
CTTTTCCCATTGTATATTCAAGTTTTACCAATTATCCTAATAAATATCCCCTGGAAAGCTAGAAGTTCAAATGACATGTTGTATTACATTGTCTTACCTCTTTCAGTTCCTCAGGCTCTCCTTGTCTTTTATGACTTTAAAACTTTTGAAGATTGCAATACTATTATTCTCAAAGATCTCCTTGAATTACAAGAATTTCTTTTTCTAATCTCTATTGTTGAGAGTATACACCCCCCCATTCCTGCCCTACCCCAGCCTTCACTGCTCTCTAAAAAAAAAAAAAAAAATTCTGATGGAATCATGACAGAAAAGGTAACTTTCTTCTTTACTGCTTTCTATATTTTCTTTTTCTGTTTCCAAGATAAAAATTTATGGAATAAGGTTAGATTATAAATATTTATATTTTATCTTAATTGTCTACCAAATATGAAACACTCACATGTAGACATATGATAAAATATGCATCTGGAGTTAAAGATTCTTAAGGAAATCACATTAATCCTGAAGTCATTCAGGGCAGGAAAACACTGGATTTCCCTGATGACCGAAGGACCCCAGGCCTTGGCCTCCCTTAATTGTCAAAACTGACTTGAAACTAAAAATAATTAAACATGATCTACTTCAATTATCACCAAAGATAAAATGAAAATTCCTATTCTTTTTCTCTTTCAAAATTGCCATGAGACTCAGAACTGCCTACATTGAGCTTAGAAAAAAAAATTGTTTTTAATTTAATTAATTCCAACTTCTATAATTTAAAGAATTTTTTGTAAATATCATTTTTAAAAGATAGAAATTTATTAATATTATGGCTATTATAAATGTTTCAATATCCAATTGGGTAGTCTTACAAAATAGTAATGGTATAAGTGGATTACATAGTAAATGCCTGGAAATAATAAGTTAACATGGAATTTCTGCATTTTATAAGGAGAAAATCTCTCTAAAAGACAAGTATAGTTGTGAAAGAATCTGATGTTTAGAATTGCCTTATAATACTAAGTAACTCATACCAATTAGAATGGTTAAAAAGAAAAAAACAAACAAACAAATATACCCAGAAAATACCAGTGTTAGCAAGTATGTAGATAAACTGAAATCTTTGCACTATTGACAAGAATATAAATGGTGCTGACACTAGGAAAACAGTATGGTATTTCTCAAAAAAGAATTTTATATAATAAAGAGGTAATATGTAAATTGACCCTCATGCCATAATGCCATCACAAGATGGCTGCCCTGCCCAGCCCCTCCCCAGCCCCATCCCTGATCAGCCTCTCCCATCCCAATTGAGGGTGGGGCAGCTGGCCAACCCCCCACACCCCCAAAGCCCTTCAGCCAGGCTGGCCACGCTCCCATGCTTTCCTGAGCTGGGGGTACCCGAGACAGGCTGCAGGCAGGCCTTGGTCAGAGGCAAAGGTCCTGGCTGTCCCTGGCCTAGAGAGTCCAGAAAACCTCAGCAGTGACCAAAGACTAAGACTGAGTAGAAAGACTGACTGATCGAAGTGCCAGGAGGAGGCAGAGCATCTTGAACCTGCAACCCTGGCTTCTGCACACCAAGCCATGGGGCACACCACGCTGGTGGTGCCTGGTGGTGAAAGGGGGGGAGCAGGGAGCTGGGTGCGGAGCTGGGAGGGGCCTAGAGTCTTCAGGAGCAGCCTGCCTGCCGAGGTTGCTGTGACCTGCGAGCTCAGGCTTGGTCAAAGCCCCTGGTCAGCTCTGCCGCTTGCCTTCCAGGGTGGCTAGCCCTGAGCTGGCTGGCGTCGCACTCAGAGAAGCAGCTGTCACTGGGCTCAGTTAAATAAGAGAAATCAAAGAGTCGAGAGTAAATATCCTCCCAGCCCCTTCCTACCCCCTGGGTGAGGAGGGCTGGGGATGGGGGTAATGGAAAACGGCTGCTGCTTTGCATTTTATAATGAAAAGACTCCTGCTATATAGAGAGGAGAGCGATTCGTTTCCAGCAACACCTGGCATGTTCCCTGCCCCAGCCCTGAAGCCTGACAGCACCTAGCAAAGGTGTGTCCACACAGCCATGTTGGCCTGGCTCCTGGAACATTGGGAGCAAGTTTGAGCAGCACTGATTTAAAAAAAAAAAGGTAAAAATTGAAAAACACCTCTTTGTACTCAAATGGCACTATAAAATGCAGATTACAGCATCTGATTTTGTCTTCTGTGTTGATTTTGAGGCAGAGCGCAAATAGGTTCATGGGAAAAACAGAAAAAAACAAAGGGAAAGGGAGAGGATTCTGCCATCTACAGCTCTGAACATTGTTATTTATTTATTTATTTATTTTTGTTGTTGTTGTTATTTTTACTTCTGTTCTTCAAATCAGTATATGCCATTTAAACCACTTTATGGTGTTAGGTAATGAGCTAATGCTTCCTCTATTAAGAGCAAGCAGTAGTGCCTTTCATATGAGTCACATACATTTAATCCATTCAAATGGAGCATACTGAGTGGAGAGAATCGTATGTGTCATTATATAAAGAACGTGGCATTATGATGCTATGTGGCTGAAGATCTTATTTATTTTGCAATTTAGAGAACATGGACAATTCAGGCATTGAAAATGAATATGCATGCTTAAATGCATGACTTTATTTTCATGTGAAACAACCAAATGACTGGTCACCAGGAGGTGCATTGATGGGTCCTGTGGCGGGGTGGGTCTGGGGTCTCATGGTGCAGTGGGTCTGGGTGAGGCTGCATGGCACAGGCCAGGACCAGGGGACCTGAGGCTGCGATCCCCGCCCGGTGGGGCTTGACAGGGGTGAGGCCGGCCAGGTCTTGGTGTCACCCAATGGGGGTTGGGCCGGCCAGACACTTCCATTATATAGAAAGGGCAAATAGCAATATTAAGATATTTCCTCTAATTAATTCCATTTTAATGTACATGAGTTTCATGCACCGGGCCACTAGTCTATATATCCTACCTAATAATAGACAAACATGTAAATTAAATGTCCCTCTGCTACGCTCACCAGCCAATCAGGAGAGTTTGCAAATTAACCCAACAAAGATGGCGGTTAATTGCATATGTACGGGCAAAGCGGCTGAGCGAAGACTGAAGGCTTCTGCCGGAGTGAAGGCCTGGGTCCCGGGTGCTGGAGGAAAACCAGTGCCGGAAGCCAGGGGAAGGGAAGGCCTATTGCATGAATCTCTTTGTGCAACGGGCCTCTAGTCTACACTAAAAAAAGAGAAACATGGTAATTAGCGTACAACCGCTACCCTTTTCATTGGCTAATCAGTGAGTATATGCAAATTAACTGTCAGCCAAGATGGCGGCTGGCAGCCAGGCCGCTGGAAGCGAACATGAGGCTTGCTTGCTGCGGACTCCAACGTTCCCCGCCTCACTTGCCACAAGTCTAAGCAGCTATGTACTATGTTGCAAATAAGAAGCTAAACAAAACACCAGAAACCAGCTGGACTGAAAGCCAGGCAGACCGAAACATTGTATCCATGTTTTCAGCAGCGAGGCCTCAGAGCTAAAGCTGGCCCAGAATAAAAAAAAAAGAAAAAGAAAACAAGGAGCGGTTGGAAGCTTTAGCCACTCGCCTCCGGAAAACAGCCCTCAGCCCCTCACCCAGACTGGCCAGGCACCCCAGTGGGGACCCCCACCGTGATCCAGGACACCCTTCAGGGCAAACCAGGCAGCCCCCACCCATGCACCAGGCCTCTATCCTATATAGTAAAAGGGTAATATGCCTCCCGGCACCGGGATCAGTGGAGCAGCGAGGCTCCCGGCACCGGGATCAGCGTGACAGGGGGCAGCACCCAAACCCCCTGATCGCCCTGCAGCTCTGTGTGTGACAGGGGGCAGGGCCACAACCTCCCTATCCGCCCTGCTCTGTTCATGACAGGGAAAGGCTCCCCAACCCCCTGATCAGCCCTACTCTGTGCCTGATAGGGGGAAGCTCCCCAATCCCCCGATTGCCCTGCGGCTCTGTGTTTGACAGGAGGGAGCTCCCCAACCCCCTGATCAGCCCTGCTCTGTGTGTGACAGGGTGCAGCGCCCCAACCTCCCCCCTCCCCCAACGGGCCCTGCTCTGTGCCTGATAAGGGGAGCTCCCCAATCCCCTGATTGCCCTGTGGCTCTGTGTGTGACAGGGTGCTGCTCCCCAACCCTCCCCTCCCCCCCCATGGGCCCTGCTCTGTGTGTGACAGGGTAGAGCCATAACCTCCCCATTGGCCCTGCCCTGAGTGTGACAGGGGGCAGTGCCCCAACTCCCCTATTGGCCCTACTCTGTGAGTGACAGTGGGGAGCTCCCCAACCCCCTGATTGACCCTGCTCTGTGTGTGACAGGGTATGGAGCCCCAACCTCCCTGATGGGCCCTGCTCTCTGAGTGACAGGGGGCAGCGCCCCAATCCCCTGATCGGCTCTGCTCTGTGCGTGACAGGGGGTGGTGCCGCAACCTCCCCATCGACCCTGCCTTGAGTGTGACAGGGGGCGGTGCCCAAACCCCCCAATTGACTGTACCCTGAGAGTGACTGAGGGTGGCATCACAACCTCCCGATCTGCCCTGTTCTGTGCATGACGAGGCGGTGCCCAACCTCCCCAATCAGCCCTGCTCTGAGCCTGACCAGGGGCTGCACCTAGGGATTGGGCCTGCCCTCTGCCACCTGAGAGCAGGCCTAAGCCAGCAGGTCATTATCTCCCGAGGGGTCCCAGACTGCGAGAGGGCACAGGCCGGGCTGGGGGGCCCCCCCTCCCCCCGCCCCCTGAGTGCACAAATTTTTGTGCACCGGGCCTCTAGTATATATATAAAAGCCTAAGCGACCATTATGACTGGAATGACTGAAATGACCAGTTGACCAGTCACTATGATGCACACTGATCACCAGGAGCAGACATTCAATGCAGGAGCTTCCCCCTGATGGTCAGTGCGTTCCCTCAGCCAACCTCCCACGCTGGCCAACCTCCCGTGGCCCCTGCCCCCAAGCAGCCAGCCAACCTCCCACAGTCCCTCCCCTGGGCTAAGGCTCCGGGCACCAAAGAATCTGGGTCCAGGAAGCCTGTAGGAAGAGAGCAACCCTGACACTGATCAAGGCAGGGTAGCAGCTCAGAGAGGCAAAAGGGGCAAGGCAGCAACCTAACTGCAAAGACATAAAGTAAGCACCACCGCCATCTTACCTCTCTGCCCCCGCACCATGCACATAGCCACTTCTAGCTCGCCCTGAGCCTTTCTAGGCTCCTAACTGCTGATTGGCTAGCGCTCCTATGGCAGTGTGCCACCATTGGCCGAAGTCAGCTAGCTATCATGCTTGGGGGCAGATTCCTGAGAAAATGTGTGGCTGAGGTAGGAGAGATGACCTGCCTGTCTTTTATCAACACTGCCTAAGGGAGAGTGAAGTAGCCCAAGTGTGGACAGTGAAGTAGAGCTGTATTTCCACCTCAGAGTGTAACTGCTGTTCAGGCCGTTTTGGGGTCTGTGGTCTTTGCTTACTGCTACCTCAGCACATCTACACAACTAGATTGGGGCCTACCGGCCAACCTCCCTTGGTTACCCTCCCTCCCCCCTCGCCCCCATGAACAAATTTGTGCACCAGGCCTCTAGTTACTATATAATCCAGCAAAACACCAAACTATACTTCAAAGTGCCTGTACCATTTTGCATTCCCACCAGCAATTAATATCCGTGCCTGTTGCTGCACTTCTTTACCAGCATTTGCTGTTTTCAGTGTTTTGGATTTTGGCTACTCTAATAGTTTTATGCAGTATTATCTCATTGGTACTTTAATTTGCAGTTCTCTGATGACATATGGAGCACTTTTTCATATGCTTTTTTTCAGCTTTATACATTCTTTGGTGACATGTTTGTTCAGGTCTTTTACCCATTTTAATCTCTTGATTTGTTTTTATTGTTGAGTTTTAAGAATTCTTCTTATATTTTGGATAACAGTTTTTTTCAGATTTGTCTTTTGAAAATATTTTCTCCCAGTTTGTGGCTTATTTCCTTAATAGTTTTTTGTTTGTTTGTTTCTTGTTTTTTGAAGTAATCAAATTTAACATATTATGCCAATTCAACACTCATTTAGAGGAAGAGGGCCATAACACTAAAATTAAACCAAGCTGATGGTACTACTGATATTTTTTAAATGTGTGCTTTTGCTTCAGTTAAATATTGAAGTGCATTTCTGCATTTCTTTTTTTAATTTCACATTTGTGTGATTAGACTAACCTTGTAAGCAAAAGGTCACAGGAGATTCATTCTGCTGTCATTAATATCCACTATGTTGATTAACATTCACTCTGCCAAGTTCTCTTGAATATGGCTGGGCTCTCCTGTCCTTGTTTACCAAATATTTAACAGAAAAAAAAATGGGACAGAATGAGAATGTCAAGGCCTTTATTTTAACTTGAGAGATTAGATCTTGCAGCGGTTCTCAACCTGTGGGTTGCGACCCCTTTGGCGGTCAAACGACCCTGCATATCAGATATTTACATTACGATTCATAACAGTAGCAACATTACAGTTATGAAGTAGCAATGAAAATAATTTTATGGTTGGGTCACAACATGAGGAACTGTATTTAAAGGGCCAGAAGGTTGAGAACCACTGTGCTAAAGGGTCATTTCACTTGAGTCACATATTGTAAAGTTCATGAATTAAAGTAATTTTTAGTTTAATATCTCACTTTGCTGTCTCTCAATGCACTGACCATAGGAAAGAGAACAAAATTAATTCTGTTTCTTCAGTCTGAACAGAATGTTAGGAATTCCTAACAATACTAATGAATCTGTCTAAATATAGAAATCATAAGTAGCTTATTTATCTGACCAGTCAATTCAGTTAAACAACTTGCTTAAATATTTTTCCTTTTCCTAACATGATTGCATAATTGCACAATTCATTGCATTAGCATAACGTTACCTTCCCAGAAGTTAAAAAACCTACATTTACTGTTATTTTCTTTTAAAAATTGTTTCTTTTGTTTGTTTTGGTAGTTATGACTATTTAAACTTTTCATGTTTCACCAATGAACGAAAGAGTGAATTTAATCTTTTTTTTCCCCAACACATGATTTTAGCTAACCTAAATACTATGTAGTATTTCACTGCAAATGAACAATGTTGGTCACTTTATGGCAGATTTATGGTGGTAGAATTAGTAAATGATATTTATAGAAAAATAGAGCACTAGTTAAAGAAATCTCGCTGTCCGAGGTTGGGGGGATGGGACAGGTGTCTAGAATTTTGTAGCAGGGACTTGATGGACAGTGACAGCAGGCTGATAGGTATTTAAGTTTTAAGCTTATCATGCATCCTTTGAAAATGTTATGCTCACGTTGATAAGAAAAATAATTAAGATAAGGCTTCCTGAAGTAGAGATACTTTCAAATTCTCCTCCGGACTCATGATATAACTCCTGAAACCTCTGTTGTATTTCAGGCTAATTTAGATTTGTGGTGTTCAAGGAACAGTTCAGTAGTCATCTATAAAGCATCAGTTTAAAGAGAAGAACTTGATAGGAGACAGGCAATTGCCTTGGCGTCCTCTACACAAGGAAAAGGTGCTCCCCTTTCATCATTGATTGAAAAGGACTTACTAACATTTTTCATTTTAACATATTTTTGCAAGAAATTGTCCTCCTATTTTCTATTTTTTAGCCTTGTGAATATATATATATACATATATATATATATATATATATATATATATGCAAAGAAAACAATAATATCAAATTCACTGCTGAATTTAAATCATCACACAGGGAAGAAAGATTTTATATTTTTCCTCAATAAGGGAATCTGTAGAATTGAGATCCTGGCAGATACTGAAAGTTCTAAGGGACATGATAGCTTTTGAGGGAAATAGAATGAGAAAACAATATACTGAGGTGGTCAATGGCCTATTAAAAAGTGGATCAAAGGAAATAAATGACTATGTTTTTAAAAGTAAATTTCTGCTTGCATAATGAAAATTTTAAATACCATACTTCACAAAAGAAACTTAAGAAAGGAGAAATAGCAATAGCAATCCTCACCATCTCTAGGATTTTAATAGCTGGAAATTAGTATTACATATAGAAAAAAGTGATCATGATCTTAACAAATTTTGAATTTGACCAAGAAGAAAATGGATTCTCAAAAAAGCATACTAGCTGAAAAAAATTTACCAATAAGCAGAAATATTACATGTTCTTAGGAGTTGTATGAAATAAAAACATTCTGGATACATTTTAATTTAAAAAAGGGAAAAGTAGTAACCTCAACATTCTGTACACAAATAACATTCTCTCAATATAGTGTTCTGCTAACTAATGGAAAATACAAAGAAATACCTGTGAATATAAAAAAAAAAAAATTGAAAAGCAAGTCGTTTCTGTACTGGAAAAAAAAAATGACAGTATATTATTTTGACTTGAAAAGCACCGTTCTATTAATATACTGAGTGCTATTTTGAGACACCGCCACATTTTTATAATGACCAGATAGTAGCAGATGATACTGAGTTTGAAGATAAGTGCAATCACGCAGATGCAGTACTTTTGATTGTTTCAGAGATACTGACAGCTTCCATCTGGAGAACATGTCCTTTTTCTACCCAAGAGGTCCTGTCTTGAATATGTGGATACAGGCACAAATGGAGACCTTGTGATCTCTCTGCAGCAGTTGTTATTGGCCCAGTCCATGCTCAAGGAAACTGAGATCATGGATATTCAATCACTTGTCAAAATAAACACTGAATAGACATGGAGTTACAATGTGGCAAACCTTGGGAATTGACTGAAATGACCCCAGGCCATTAGCAAAATTTATTTTGTGTATATGCACAGACAGTACCCATTTACAATCAGAAATATTATATTTTTTTTCCTTAAAAAGTTTGCTGATGTAAAAAGTTCTGCAATTCATTTCAAATGAATTTTCCAGTCCAGGTATAGCTACATGGCCTTTGTCCTACCTGCAGTAGTACTATCACTCTACAAAGTATTGCTCTAGCATCCCAAAACTGTAGCACTAGCATGGCTATTGCTGACAGAAATGAAAGACAAAGAATCTATGGGTGTTAGTGGGCTAAGGAGGTCAGTTTTCTGCTCCTCCAAGCTGATGCATATCTCTCCTGACTGAGGTTCTCATAGATACTGCTGAAACACCTCTGGTAGTAAGAAATACACCTCCATCAATAGGTAAGGCATTCTTTCCATTTCCAAAAAAAATATCTACACTAATAAAAGAGAAACATGGTAATTGGAGTACGACCGCTACCCTTCCCATTGGCTAATCAGCGTATCCTTATGCAAATTAACTGTCAGCCAAGATGGCGGCCGGCAGCCAGGCAGCTGGAAGCGAACATGAGGCTTGCTTGCTCCAGTTACTGCAGACTCCAATGGCCTCTGAGCTGGCAGTTTGAAACATTCTAACAAATATAGGCCGGGATCTCAGAGCTGAAGTTATACATTGTTTCGATTATAGAACCGAAACAAACCAGATACCTGCTCTGAGAGCTAGAGCCAGAGCTAAAGCTGGCCCAGAATAAAATAAAAAAAAGGAGCGGTTGGGAGCTTCAATCAACAACCGCCAGCCTGAAAGCAGCCCTCAGCCCCTCACCCAGACTGGCCAGGCACCCCAGTGGGGACCCCCACCCTGATCCAGGACACTCTTCAGGGCAAACCAGCCGGCCCCCAGGCCTCTATCCTATATAGTAAAAGGGTAATATGCCTCCCAGCACCAGGATCAGCGGAGCCTCGAGGCCTCCTGGCACCGGATCAGCGTGACAGGGGGCAGCGCCCGAACCCCCTGATTGCCCTGCAGCTCTGTGTGTGACAGGGGCCAGCGCCCCAGCTCCCCCCCCCCCCAACGGGCCCTGCTCTGTGTGTGACAGGGTAGAGCCATAACCTCTCCATCGGCCCTGCCCTGAGTGTGACAGTGGCTGAGCCCCAACACCCTGATCGGCCCTGCTCTGTGGGTGATAGAGGGTGGCGCCCCAAACCCCCCCCCCCGACACACGATCCCTGCTCTGTGTGTGATAGGGTAGAGCCATAACCTCCCCATTGGCCCTGCCTTGAGTGTGACAGGGGGCAGCGCCCCAACCCCCTGATCGGCCCTGCTCTGTACATGACAGGGGGCGGCACCCCAACCCCCTGATCGGCCCTGCTCTGTGCGTGACGGGGTGGCACCGCAACCTCCCCATCGACCCTGCCTTGAGTGTGACAGGGAGCGGTGCCCCAACCCCCCCAGTCGGCCCTACCCTGAGCGTGACTGAGGGTGGCATCACAACCTCCCAATCTGCCCTGCTCTGTGCATGATGGGGACGGCGCCCCAACTCCCCAATCGGCCCTGCTCTGAGCCTGACCAGGGGCTGCACCTAGGGATTGGGCCTGCCCTCTGCCACCCGGGAGCAGGCCTAAGCCAGCAGGTCGTTATCTCCCGAGGGGTCCCAGACTGTGAGAGGGCACAGGCCGGGCTGAGGAACCCCCCCCCCCCCCCGAGTGCACAAATTTTTGTGCACTGGGCCTCTAGTGTATTTATAAAAACAGATCTTCCTTATTTTGAGAATAATTATTTTTTCTTTGGATATTCAAGGCATTTCTAGGAGACTTGCCATGGCAAAGAGACTGGATTGGAAATTTCACCTCAGACATTACCTGGGTAAGGGCCAGATAAAGGAAGAATTGCATGAGCCCAAATCAGTTAATTCCAAAAGTTCAGGGGCCATTCTAGCTGACTATGAAGGAAAGTTGGAAGGATGGTACAAATAAAGTGAATCCAGTTGTTACTGTTTTCTTCATTTATAGATAAGAGATGTTGGAGGGTGGCCAATGAAGGTTAAGAATAATTTAAGAAATTAGAATAATGTTTTATAATATTGTTAATATGTTTAAAAATATGTGATGTAATGAAATAGCTGTGATGTGAAGCCATGGCTTTATTTCAGCTCTTGTGATTCTGTTATGAGTAAAACTGATATATTATGGTTAAGATGGTGAGACAGAGGATATTTCTGATCCTACAGAAATATCTATTCTGTTCCTCCACATACTCCCACATTTGTTCAGGGCAGAATGTACCCATTCAGAAGATTAAATGTTTCATCTCTAGCATGTGACTACATGCCGGCCAATAAGGTGCAAGTGGAAACATGAGGGGATTTCCAGATAACTCTGTAAAGGAAGGGAGCTCAACCTTCTCCCACTTCCTCCACGTCAGCACAGAGCCCCTGAGCTCTGCACGAGTACTGCTGCTCTGAGTGGCTTTGAGTCCATGTATTCTTCTAAATTCTTCCCAACTATGCCAGGGCAGGTTCCTTCTTGAACCCTGCTCATTGCACTAACTGTTGGGAACTTAGTCCAAGTTACTCCTTTATCCTCTGTTCACTAGTTACAAGAATTGGGTCTGAGCGGCGCCCAGCCCCCTGTCGTCCCCCCCCCACCCCGCCCCCGCCTGGGGATGGACCTCCTAGGAGGCCAGATCTTAGATGGAGAAGCCATGAGAAATTGTGGGTATATATGAATGAGTCTTTATTGCAGAAGCCAGTGGCACAACAGTCCTACACAGGCAAAACAGTCCTTCATAGCAAAGTCATATAGGCAGGCAGCCCAACACCTGCTGGTGAATGGATACATCTTTCCCATAAAAGCAGCATTAGCCTCTGTACCCATAGCTATTATCTGAGCAGCCACACGCTACCCCCTACCCATGGTCGGCAAACCGCGGCTCGCAAGCCACATGCGGCTCTTTGGCCCCTTCAGTGTGGCTCTTCCACAAAATACCATGTGCGGGCCCGCATGTACAGTGCGATTGAAACTTCATGGCCCATGCGCAGAAGTCGGTATTTTGTGGAAGAGCCACACTGAAGGGGCCAAAGAGCTGCATGTGGCTCACAAGCCGCGGTTTGCCGAGCCGCAGTTTACCGACCACTGCCCTAGACTCACTGCCTCAGTATCTAAGCTCTCTGGCTCAGCAGTTTCTCCTGTCTCCCCTGCCCAGCACGCTGGCTGGTCTCTGTAGCCTCACATAGTAGCTACCTCTGAGCTCTCCCAGCTCCACCTCTGAACTCTCTAGCTTCACTTCTTCACACTCCTCTAGCTGGTTAGTAACCTGTATATTACTCCAGAGACAAAGAAGGCTAGTAGCCAACAGTGACATCAATCATTTGGGCTACAGAAGGGCAAAGCATACCGTGTGTCCTTGCACCTGCATGGTATCTCAGCCTTGATGCAGAGTGGCCTTGGACATTCTGGTGTATTGACAACAAGGCCTCTGTGCTTTCATTGTACTAGGCTTCTCTGGCATGGTTCCCACACTCGGTCCTGCTGCCTGGAATGCTTAAGTGATGACTGAAGGCAAGCAGCCATACTGGCCTGTGAAGTTGAATGCCCTACCATCGAGACTGCAGCACAGAAAGTGCAAAGGCTTCAATGCTTCGTGGAGTGGCCATACCATCTCAAAACTGCCAGCTGATGGACTCCTTTCTCGTGAGAGACGAAAACACCCGTATTTTCAAAATCATGGCTATGTTGGGCTTCTCTGTTATAATAAGCCACGTGTAATTATGTGGGTGATGAAAAGAACGTTGGGAACTCACTCTTAGTTTGAGAGAAGGAAATGAATAAGGACTGAGGAAGCTTTTCTGGCTATATCATACCCTCCCTGGGAGACCCATGTGAATTACTACAAGAGACACGGAGACTTCCACCCACATGAGACATCTGAGAACTTCTATTCCTCTTCTCGTCCTTTCTAGTGACACAACGTACCCAAATGGCTCATGGCTTAGGCTCATCACTCAGTCACTCTGCATAAAAGTAGACAAGTGTCTGTTCAAATGGTATAAACTTCAGCTGTAAGATGATTAAGCTCTGAGGAACTAGTGTATAACATGGGACTATAGTAGATAACACTGTATTGTAAGATTAAAATTTGCTAAGGTAGTAGAACTTAAATGCTCTCACAAAAAGGAAGAGAGAGAGAGAGAGAGAGAAATACATGAGATGATGAATGCATTAACTAGATGATGGAAATTCTTTCATGTATACACATATCAAATCACCAAGATGTACATTTTAAACATATTACAATCTTCTTTGTCAATTGTACCTCAGTAAAGCTGAAAAAAACACACAAAATAAATAAAAGTAAATAAAAATTCAAACAAACAGTTAAAAGAAAAACAGACACACAGTGATTATAATCACATATTCGGTGATCATAGAGGTAATTACACTTGTGGCAGGAGCACACCATGGGGGGGCAGTGTGACAGTCACTTCAGGCATGTGGTCGTGTGGCCAATGATTAACAATGCTGAGGGCCAGAGCACAAAGATTTCATCCTGGTCCTCACACCCCCAAACACAGTGAAGGAACACATTTACAATTAAACACGCACACATTATTTACACCTCAAGTAAGCAAACAATTTCTTAATGCATTCTCTACACTGGAGAAGTGAAATAAATAGATAAAGCGATTGAAAAGATTATTAAAGAAGAAAAAGGGGGTGGACTCAAAATAATTCTTTGAGTAAAGGCATACTTTTTCAGCTTGATTGTGTGGATAATTACCCCATTTCTGTACTCTGCTTTGTGAGCAAAGATATTTCTTTAAATTGACATGCTTTTTGTTCATATACGAAAGCAGTGAAAGTCACATTCACAAACATGTTAGTCCTTCTACTGGAGTAAAATTCCATGTGCTGCCATTGCCTAGGAACATCAGGTTTGAAATGTCTATACCATCTGGGACAAAAGGTTTAGCTTCCAGCTGCATTCACTTAGTTCTTCATCTTGCCTAAGTGGAAACGCAGAGTGTCTAAGCAAAGACTTCTTTTGCACAGAGCAAAAGGGGATTTAATCTGTATTTTGTATATATACAGAAAGCCTAGACTTTGAGCTGAAGGCATTTCCCCCCCACGTCCAATGTTATCATGTCTCATTTTCCCCCAGCAGGATTGCTTGAATTTATGGCTGGCTATGGCCATCTCTCAGAGGGGATTACATAGCTGTGGGCCTTCAGAATTTCTGCAATGCTTTGATCTTTCAGAATCTATGGCCTGGTATTAACTGTAAAGCAAGGCTGCACAGATTAGTATAAAGGAACCATAATGGAATGATAAACTGCCGAGAAGGAAACATTGATTCCCAGTCTTGTGATTTTTTTTAAAACATTTGAACCAGATTATTTTCCTTATCTTGGACAGTGAGGCAGCATAGTATGGCAGTTAGGAACCTGGGCCTCCCTCCATGCTGCCTGGTCTAAACTTAGACTCTAACCTGATGTTCTGCCACTTACCAGCTCTGCGTCTGTATGCACGTCTTTTCTCTTTGCACCTTATTTGTCTCTTTTGTAACACAGAGGCAGTATTAACAGCTAATAGGGATGCTTTGAGGGCTAAAAAGGTTATTTAAAGGAAAACAATTGGAAGAGTGATGGTTAAAAAGTAAACGCTCTATTGATATTTGTTAGTATTGGAGAAGCTCCTTTTTTGTTTTTTCATATTATGCTATTCTAGAAAGAGTTAATCTGCACAGACTCTCAATATGCATCCTTAACTAAAAGAAGCAAGTGAGAAATTGAAATTTTTGAATATAGAACAGTTAGCTGTTTTACCTTTTTTTACCTTCAAATGTCTATCCTATGACATAGGCATTTTTAGTTCCATTTGTTCACAAAGCAACTACAGAATATGCAACTCATGAGGGATGATTTATATACACTGTATACTATATAAGGTTAATTACTCTGCAAATGCTATAGAAAGGGAGCTATAATTCTACTTAGAAATTCTAATGAGAACTTGTCAAAAATAAATTAAAAGAGTCCTGGTCAGTGTGGCTCAGTTGTTTGAGCATTATCCCATGCACTAAAGGGTCGCTTGTGTGATTCCCAGTCAGGGCACATGCCTGGGTTTCAGGCTCAATCTCCAATGTGGGGTGTGCAAGAGGCAGCTGATTGATGTTTCTCTCTCACATCTCTCCCTCTCCCTTCCTCTCTCTCTAAAATCAATAAAAACATATTTAAAAATTAAATTTAAAGAACATTATCAGTCATCCATTTTACTACTATGTACACATATTTTGGCACATTTTTAATGTGTTGTCTAGAATGTAGAGGAAAGGTTACCCTCATGCACTGTTGGTGGGAATTCAAAATTGATACAACCATTATGGAAAACAGTATGGAGGGTCTTAAAAAATTAAAAATGGAACTGCCTATGGGTATATGTCTGAAGAAACCTAAACAATAATTTGAAAGAACATATGCAACCCTCATGTTTATTGCAGCATTATTACAATAGCCAAGATATGGAAACACCCAAGTGCCCATCAATAGAATAGTGGATAAAAAAATCAGTGGTACATATATTCAATGGAATATTACTCAGCCATAATAAAGAATGAAATTTTACCATTTGTGATAGCATGGAAGGTCCCAGAGGGTATTATGCTAAATGAAATAAGTCATTCAGAGAAAGGCAAATACCCTATGACTTCACATATATGTGGAACCTAAAGAAAAACATAAATGAAAAAGCTAAACAGAAACAGACTCATAGATACAGAGAACAGACTGATAGTTGCCAGAGGGGAAGAGGAGTTGTGGGAGTGGATGAAAAAGGTTAGGGATTAAAAAGTACAAATTGGTAGTTATAAAATTCACGGGGATGTAAAGCACAGCGTAGGAAATACAGTATATTCAATAATGTTGTAATAACTATGTGTGGTGGCAGGTGGTTACTGGAAATATGGGGAGGGAACACTTTATAAAGTAATACAGTACATGATTGTCTAACCACTATACTCTACACCTGAAACTGATGTAAAATAATATTGAACGTAAACTCTAATTGAAAAATAAAATTATAAATAAGAACTACCATATTATCCAGCAATCCCAGCTCTGGGTATATAGTCACTATATCAAAGAGTCACGTGAAAAAAAAAATGGTAACAGTGGTTACCTCATCGAAAGGGTGATTGGGTAGCTTGGAGGTTAGATATGGGAGAGAAACCTGTCTTTTACCAGTCATCCTTTTGTACTCATCCAAGCTTTCTATCATGTACATACTTTTTTAATATAAAAAACAGAAATAAATAAAATAAAATAAAATTAATTAATTAAACTATTCAAAGTAATTGGCTTTTGATTCTTGTGACTTTCAGCAGGGAAAATTTGGGCCGTTTAAAAAACACAGTTGTTTTTTTTCCATCTCTAAAAACGTTAAAGTTTAAGGTCTGCACAAAGGGCAAAAATTACTCATAGTCAAAATCACCCTTTACAAACCATAAGTAGACCCTAAAATATAGTTAAGATATCTCATTTAGGGTATTTTATTCTGAAATATTCTTTTGGAACAGTGAGTTTTGAGTTGATGAGAGGGAAATGGAGAAATTCTACACATGGATGATTGAACATTGAAACTGTTGTGCCTTCAGATAATAATAAGATTTTTGAGTCATGAATGAGGAGTGGTTGTGAAACACAAGTGTTTCTTCTTGCCAGAAGGATAACCGTTATTCTAATATTGTCTGTGTGATTCATACCTGGTAACAGATTTGTTAGGTATAGAAGCATTAAGAGAGATACTATATAATAAAGAGGTAATATGCAAATTAACCCTCATGCCCTCACAAGATTGCTGCCTACAACCAGGCCGGCAGGGGGGTTAGTGAGGGACGACCTAACAACTGAACAAGCAGGCTGCAAAGGGTGACCAGGCTGTCAGGGGGCTTAGTGAGGGATGACCAAACGACTGAACAAGCAGGCTGCGTGGGGCGACCAGGCCAGCAGGGGGTCAGTGAGGGACGACCAAGTGACTGAGCAGCAGGCTGCGTGGGGCGACCAGGCCAGCAGGGGAGCTGTGAGGGGTAACCAGGCCAGCGAGGGAGGGGCAATTGGGGGTGACCAGGCTAGCAGGGGTGTCAGTTAGGGGCAACCAGGCCAGCAGGGAGGGGGCAGTTGGGGGCAATCTGGCAGGCAGCGGGGGACAGTTAGGGGCAACCAGGCCAGCAGGGGGCAGTTAGGGGTGATCGGGTCAGCACGCAGATGCAGTGAGGAATGATCAGGCCTGCAGGGGTGGGCAGTTAAGGGCGACCAGGCAGGCAGGTGAGCGATTAGGAGCTCTGATCTCAGGGATCAGGCTTAAACTGGCAGTCAGACATCTCCCGAGAGGTCCCGGATTGGAGAGGGTACAGGCTGGGCTGAGGGGACCCCCCATGCATGAATTTCGGGCACTGGACCTCTAGTATTATAATAATACATTGGAATAGAAGGCATTATATTCTACACTCTGGGTAGATATTAAATACTCACATGATAGGATTTACTTTTTTATTCACATCTTTTCATGTTGGCATTTATTCATTCATTAAACATCCTATGTAATAAAAGGCTAATATGAAAATCAACTGAATCACAGAACAACTGGTCACTATGACACACACTGACCACCTGGGGCAGACACTCAATGCACTCCCTGGGTGGTCAGTGCACTCCCACGGGGTGAATGCCACTCAGCCAGAAGCCAGGCTCATGGCTGGCAAGTTCAGAGGCGGTGGCAGGAGCCTCTCTCACCTCCACAGCAGCACTAAGGACCTCTCAGGAAGTGTTCCTAAGCTGGCAGGTGGACATACCCCAGGTCCAGGACTGTGAGAGGGCACAGGCCAGGCTGAGGCACTCTCCCGCCCCCAGTGCATGAATGTTGTGCACTGGGCCTTTAGTACATTTAATATTTCAAAAGAAATTGTTTGAAAATTATGAGTTTCATTTGTTAATTTTACCTTGTTGTTACTTGACATTTATTTAGCAATGGTACTTACTATGTTTTGTTATGTGATTACCTGGCAGACAATGGAGTGCATTTAGGTTTCATAGTCAATATTGCATTATCATTGTTTCACATGCTATGCTTTGATGAGACCCACATGATTTTAGAAATCTAGGGAGATGTCTCTTGTTTTCTGTGACTTTTTGGAAATGTCTTGTTTTATTTGCCAGCATCCACTTGTGCCAGCTCAGCTTCTGGGGTACAGGTGGCTGATTGAAGCAGCAATTAGCTGATGGCACTGCTGTTTAAGGGTGTGTACAGAAATTTTATGGCCACATCCAAATGCAGACAGTGAGGTTCTGTGCCAAAAGAAGTCTGACTGAAGATTTTGTGAAAATCTAGAAGCAAGCTTTTCAAAACTCTGATGCTTAGAAATAAATAAGTTAAATTCATACATCATGCACACATCTTATATGACATAATTTACCAAAAAAAGAGAGATTTAAAAATAAATTTTTGGCCCTAGCTAGTTTGGCTCAGTATATAGAGCATCGGCCTGTGAACTAAAGGGTCTCAGGTTTGATTCCGGTCAAAGGCATGTACCTTGGTTGCAGGCTTGATCCCTCATGCAGGAGGCAACCAATTGATATGTCTCTCACATTGATGTTACTCTCTCTGTCTCTCCCCCTCCCTTCCACTCTCTCTAAAAGTCAATACAAAAATATCCTCAGGTGAGGATTAACAAAAAAAAAAAAATTTGGAACACTTAATCATGCCTTTGGAGAAAAATATTTAAAATATATTTAAATTTTATTTTATTCATGGAATCACTAAGTATTGAATACTGACTGGCTTCTAGGTACTAGGCTAGCTACTAAGGGTAACAGTTAACTGGGGAAGGTTCATTCTTCCAATCTGTTCCAGTTTAGTGGGAGTGAATCAAGGATAATCCAAATATTTAAAATCAAAATACTGCATAAAAGTAAGAATAAATGAAAGATCTGTGGCTAGTCAAATCACCAACTTCCCCAATGGGTGGATATGTTCTCCAGCACATTTCCAGCTCTGCATTTGTCCTCATTCCCTGCCTTTGAATAGTGCTAGTGAAGCCTCCTTCTACAGCAGCAGACTTATTTTATTCAAGAGCAACAAACACTTTGTGTTCAACAACTATTTCAAAGTAGTTTTGAACATGATGGAAGGATTGCACTATAATTGTGCTTCCTTCATAAAATAGCATTTGATAATTTCCTGCCATATCTAAATTGATGATTACTACTAACACCAGAGTTTTGACTGGCCTGTATGTGAACTCCACATTGAGTGAAACTCAAGAACCAATCTATGTGGATTTTGATTCTACTGTGCAGAAGTATGTGCTAGTACTGCTTTGTGAAAAACAAATTCTGTAAGACTTACATAATTTTCCTCAATACCATACAGTTCTAATTTTCATAAATAAAACTAAGAGAGGCTATAAGGCTTGTGTTTGGTTTCCAAGTACGTGAAGTAACACGATGCCAAATAGTTTATCAGTGTGTGGTTGGAGACATTTATTCTAAGGGAAAATATTTGTGGAACACTATCTGATTTTGGACAATGCTAGTAATATGGTGAAACTTCAAGTGGAAGCCAGAGGGGAAAAAAGCTGATAGAAAAAAAGAAAGAACAAAATAATGTTTCAATATGAGGAGGTTGGTAGAAGATTTTAAAATAATTGTTCAGATGTTACAAAAAAATTTATTTTCTTTTGCTTATTGAGACCTAAACAAGGAAAAAGTGTTTATTTTTTAAGAAAGCATATTGGATTGGTATAAAAATTCATCCAAGCTGTGTTGATTATTAGTTAAAACAGCCTATTTTTTTAACAAATAAATGTAAAAGATAACCATCTTACTGGGTTAATTTGGCTTTGTACTTGTTTGAAAACAGATAGGTAAATAGCTTTCTTAAAGATAGTTCATGTTACCCTACTCTTGTCTGAACTGGAGACTGGAAATATTTATAATCAACTCCTTTGATGTTCTCTGACAAGAAAAATACTCCGTAGTGATTTGTAATTCCTATAGAGTTTGTAAAAAGAAATCCAATTAAATACAAATGTTTTTCAATTCATAACAAATAGGATGAGGCATGGAATCGAAGATGATATATATTAAAACTGAATATTAGACATTATGTCCAAATTTCATATAACTTTGTGTTGTAACATCTAATTGGCTATGGAAACCTCTCCAATGTATTGGTTTTTCTCATGAATTAGCTGCACTTTGAATAGTTCAATTATTTCATTAGATTCTTGTCAATACATGGTAGTAACTTTCTTCACACTATACAAATGTTTAAAACTTGTTCATTATAAAGATATTTTAAAATATGATGACTATGGAAATTTACATTTACAAAGTATAGGATATGACTTGAATATGTAATCATAAGTTAAGAAAATGTTGGAGCAATTAAAGATAGAAGTTGCATGAGCAAATGTTGGACTTTTTCTCCAATCTCAAAATTCAGTGACTGACTTTTAATTGGAGTCCAAGGGTTTCATCTATGGCCAGACCAGCAGGCTATTTCAGGGACGCTAAAAAGAGCAGGCAGAGAATAGTATTTTTTTAGAGTAAAATGGAAATTTAGAAATTAAAAAATTAGATATTTTAAACTCGCATTAAGAAAATTAAGGACTTGGTCAGACATTCCTGCTTTTTAGATTCAGTTGAAAATGTGTGACTTCTATTAAGCAAAATGTAAAGTTGAATGGAATAACTCGATTAAGGCACTTCCTTTTTTATTCTCTATAAGCATATTATTCCATTATAATTGAAATAAACTGTGAAAGTAATAAAATTCTCATGGATTATACAATGGAAGATTATGTATTGTGACTGATAAATGAAAAAATAAAATTTCTCTATAAATGTGAAACAAAACCTAGAAAAAAGTAGTAGCTACCATATTGACACACAAATAATGACTTCCAAATGGTCTACATAAAATACCTCATCTAAACATTATGAGAAAACCTAGGTGACATGTTTTAATTTAGCTTGAATAAAAACAAACAAACAAACAAACAAAAAACAACCTGAGAATTGGTTAAGTATTTTGCATGAGGTCACATGGCTAGCAGATGGTAATAGCACAGCTTAAACCCAGTGTGATGGACTCAGCTATCCGGCCAATGAAAACAGCACATGGCTTTGACTGGGGTGTAAACTTGTACTTATCCACTTCTATTGAGCTATGAAATGATGACTTTTTTAGTCTATGTTCATCAGTGAGAGATTGTTATCATTTAGTAACCAATAAAATTCACTAAAATAATATAATATGCTACTACAATATAATAATCAGTGTTGTAAGCAAGAATCTATACATATAAAGAGGAAATATGCTAATTTGTCTTTGAAGGTGTCCGCATAATGACCAATTTGCATATTGATGCGTGTGCAGAAGGGGGCAGGCAGCCGGAGCCAAGTTCCTGGAGGTCTGAGGACAGTGCCTGACAGGAGCCTGGACTGCAAAGAAGGAAGAGGAAGCGGCCATGGGGAGCTCTTCCAATCTCCCTGCACGGAAACCCTATCTCAGACCCCACATCCCAGGGGGGACAGATGAACACCTTTCCCCAGCCCCTGCACCCCGGGGGGATGGAAAGGCTGACCAGATGGGAAGAAGACCCAGCCTCCCAGGTAGCTGGGCAATTCAACTCCCTATCTTTTCACCCGCCACTCCCGCCAGGGGCACCCACAATAATAGCACTCCAGCGACCACCCATCAGTGCCCCTGAGGCACCCTGGGCCCACGGCCCACTGCTGCTGGGCACTCTCCACTGGGGCTGGGAACGCCTCTCCTCCCTACAACTCCAGACCTGGGTGGAGGCAGGCCTGAGTGGCCCTCCAGGGTCAGACCCTTCCTGGACAGCAGCAGCGCTGTCTCTGCAGAGGAAGCACACTGAACCTCGCTGGGGGCTTGGCTAAACCCGCCCTCCTAGCCCACCTGGCTCTGCCCTGGCCCGGCCCCCACCCCACTTCAGGAGATTGGAGCCCTGCCCTGAACAGGTACAGCTGTGAAACAGCCACGTACAATTTAAAGAATGGCACCAAGCGGGATGGTTTGACAGTGACTTCCCCTTTGGCCTAGCCGCCCCCCTAGTACCCCATTAGTGCCCCCCTAGCACCCCCCCGAGTCCAGCACCTCCAGGGATGACCACTGCTACAGGTCTGCTGGCCAGAGCCCACCCCTCCCAGGCCTACGGAACCCTCTGCAAAGCTTCAATAGCTATAGTCTCAGGAAATAATCATGCTCTCCTCCCCTAATCAGCACCTGCTACCTGCGAGGGTACCCGTGAGCTAAAAAATAACAATCCCTTCTAGTTTAGACATCACTTACTTGATGAAACATTTCTAGGTTTATTAGCTCAAGACCTCCTCATGACAATCCAGTGAGGTAGGCGGAGAAGATATTACAATTCCCATGGTATAAGCTATGTATTCAGAAATGAAGCTCAGAGAGGAAAAGTGTCAAGCCCACTGGTTCCCAAGGTGCAGCACATGCCCCACAGGAGGGGCAATTTGATTTTAAGTGGGGGCAATTCAAGAATGAGTTAACAGTGAATTTTTGCATTTCTTATGTTTCTAGGGGGCCTCATCTACAGCGTATCTTACATAATAAAAGGCTAATATGCAAATGACCAAATGGTGGAATGACCAGTCACTATGATGCGTACTGACCACCAGGGGGCAGACACTCAACGTGGGAGCTGCCCCCTGCTGGTCAGTGTGCTACCATAGGGGTAGCACCTCTTAGCCAGAAGCCGGGCTCATGGCTGGTGAGCACGACAGTTGTGGGAGCCTCTCCCACCTCCTTGGCAATGCTAAGGATGTCTGACTCACAGCTTAGGCCCACTAAGCCGTCAGTCAGGCATCCCCCTAGAGCTCCCGGACTGTGAGAGGGCACAGGCCAGACTGAGGGCCCCCCACAAGTGCAGGAATTTTGTGCATCGAGCCTCTAGTCATAACTAAATCCTAAAATGAGTAGATGAAAGTGTCAGGAGTAACCAGATTTTTGCAGTCTCAAAGTATCTAACAACAGAATACTAAATATAGAGGATGTTTAGTATTTTTAGTTGATAAATCTGGTCTGGATCATTTGATAATCAAAGTTAATATTGCAGTCATGGTACTGACAGCAAATGCATTCTAAAATGATGCACTGCAAAAACTCTATCATTTTTGTGGTGTGCCTGCCAGAAGTATGAAGCCCAAATTTAATCCTGAGAAAACTCCAGACAAACCTAAATTGAGGGACACGTTATAAAATAAATATATAATATTCTTATAAAATATCAGTTTGTTGAAATATATGAAGATTCAACAACTGTTCCTAATCAAGTGAAACTGAAGAGACATACAACTGAATGAAATCAGTCATCTTGGGTTTTCTTTGTCCTTAAACAACATTACAGGGACAGTTGGTAAAATCTGGACAAAGTCTGTATATGAGAGAATAGTATTGTATCAGTGCTAATTTTGGGAATTTGATGATTATACTATGGTTTTATAAAAGAATGCTTTCTTTCCAGGCAATATATAGTGATTTATTTAGGGAAGAAGGATCATCATACATTCAATTTCCTCTTAAGCATTTCAGAAAATTAATATGCAAACATATGTGTAGAAAAAAAGGGGGAGTGAATAAAGCAAATGCAGTAAACATATGAAAATTTGGGGACTCTGAATGAGTGTTTAGAAATTTTCATACCATTCTTTAAGATTTTAATTAGTTAAAATAATTAATTTGATAAAATACATACTTGATATAAGTAAAATGAACCTAAATTGGTGGAGTCCCCTTCTAATAAAATGTTAATCACCATCAATTCATTAATGTCAAAAGTCAATATTTGAAACTGAAGAGAAGCATTGACAGATAATTGCAAATTTAAATAATTGACTTTTAAAGGTTAATTTTCTTATAGCTTAAATTTAATTATTAAAATCAACTGATGAAAACTCAAAGTATTCATAAAACAATATATTTAATGAAAGAAATAAATCATATTCTTTGATCATCCCAATAACATTTATGTAAAAATAGTGCATTTTTTGCTCTAAGAACTTTAACCCAATTCTTGAAGGTACCTCTGCTCAACTCTCTATAGGAAGCCATCTGGTGACAAGATCGTCCTATGCCACGGTGTCAGGGACAAAACTACAGAGAATAGATTCCCTGATACTAATATAATATAAATGAACCCGAAAGCTAGCTAGTAGGCAAAAGCTTTATATAAATTTGAAATAGGGGTTTATTATATACTTGTTTTTGAAGGAGAAAGCATTCACTTAACCTATGCAAATTTGACTAAATTACCAAGAGTATAACCTGATTAAAGTAAGGCTTAACTCAGAAACACCTGGAATTTAAGAAGACAAGATTCTACACAATGTCATCTGCAGAATAATTATTTGTATTACCAAGGAATTTGTGCACTTCAATTTATGAGAGGATTTAATTATTTTCAGCTATAGAAAAGCTTAAAAAGAAGCTCTTTATTAAAAAAGATTAATACATGAACTGAAATGTTCACTTTAAAAATTCAAAGCACAAAAACTTTTAAATTCATGTAATACTGCTGACAACCAAAGGAAAATATAATGTTATACATATTAAAACTATAATAAAATTCACATGATAAGATTACTCAGTTCATAAAATTATAGTGCTCACTTACTGGCTTCTTTAGGGAGTAAATTGATGTCACAGTATAAGTCTCTTAGTCCTGGATCATTGCTCTGAAATTCTACCAGCAAAAATACATATTTTTGGTTTTGGTATATTTTCTAAAAATTCTTCTATCATGAAAACGTTCTAAAGGACACAAAAATGTGAAGGCCAGCATAATGAACCATCATATTGTCTTCCATAAATACTTTAGGACATATAGAGAGTTTTCCTTTTTCCTATAGAATTCCCATTCTTTAAGAATTACTAATAATTCTAACAGGGTTAACACATTATTAGTCAATATCATGACAAAATAAAAGGTATAAAAAGTCACATCCCAACCAATAAATTAAGAGGCTTGCAGCGGTATCAGTTGGAGATAGCCCCCCTTTAAAACCTTAGTAATTTCACAGCTTTGACTAGTCTGGACCAGGGTTGGGATAAGACACAAGAATCAAAACAAAAAATATTCATGTGACTAGCCTAGTTAAGCTTTTATTCATCCATTTGACAATCCTTAAAATGAATGACTGTATATTTCCCTCTTATCATGGACCTTCTCCACTAAAATTGATAAAAAGAAGGATTTCTGTATTGATTGGGTAAGACAAGTAATGACAGCAAATAACAAACTAGGCTTAAATCTAATTCTGTCACATATTGAGTGATTTTGGCATGTGAACTAAATATATATATATATATATATATATATATATATATATATGAGTAACCATGCCTACTCATACAAACATTTCTAAGAGGATTAAATGAAACAACATACATAAAATATCTAGAATTTTTCAGCCTTCATAAATGTTTTTACTTTATTTTTCTAATTTTTTTTTATTCAATAAATGTTTACATGTGAGTATATAAACATTTAGAGAAAACAGGGTATAGGGCATATGTTATGAGCTGAATGTGACATTGAACAGTGAATACTTGAACAGTGTCTTATGATAAATATTGGACAAATCTGTCTTTAAAAAATTATGTAGAAATGGCTTTATGATAGGTAGAGGAAAGACTATTCATTTATCTGTTCATGTAACCAGAATGTGTTTGTGCGTACAGACACTATGCTCAACAACATAGAGGACTTCCTTTCTTCTGAAGGCCCATATTCCCAAAGGCATGGATGTAAGGATAAGTAAAGTAAATAAAAATACTGTGTGGCAGTCACTAAAATGTCAGAAAATTAGAGTGTTATGAGATACATGAGCTAGTACTGAAAGGACCACTACATTGAACAACTAAAAGGATGCCAGGGCCTAGAATATCATGCTCTGCTGCAGTTCTTGACTTTCTTAATTTTGTATTTAAACTAGAGGCCCAGTGCATGAAATTTGTGCACTCACAAATGGGATCCCTCAGCCCGGCCTGCACCCTCTTGCAGTCTGTGAGCCCTTAGGGGATGTCCAACTGCCGGCTTAGGCCCACTCCCCACAACTTGCTGGCTGGCCTGAGCAGGGAGCAGGCCTAAGCTATTAGTCAGACATCCTTAGCACTGCCATGGAGGTGGGAGAGGCTCCTGCCACCGCTGCTGTGCTCAGCAGCCATGAGCCCAACTTCTGGCTGAGTGGCGGTCCCCCTGGTGGTCAGTGCACATCATGGCAACTGGTCATTCTGCCATTTGGTGTATTTGCATATTAGCCTTTTATTATATAGGATGATACCTCCTAGAGTTGCTCAGTATGATGAGCATGTGTCAGAAAATGACATCAAAACTGAGACCTAAAGTATAAGTTCGTTAGGAAAAGGTTTGGGGCAGAAGGGTGCATAGAGGAGAAGAAAGAATACATATAAAGGACTGTGCAGGAAAGAGGGCTCAAAATTGTGCCCTAGGAAATAAAAGAAGCACTGTATGCCATGGAGATAGAGAGAAAGGCATGGAATGATGGAAGATGAGACTGGAATGGCAAGCAGAGGTTCAGAGCTCAGATCTTTTAGAGCATGTTAAAAGATTGAGCTTTATTCTAAAAGCAATGCAAAGCCACTGAAGGGGTTTGAACGTCAGATGTAAGCTTGTGAAGTGTTGGATATGGATTTAGGTTCTGAAATTATCCAGGAGGTAGGCGGGAAGCCAGAAGGAAGAGTTAGAGCCCTCAGAACTTGAAGATGGATTAGATGAAGGAGATAGGAACAAAGTAAGAGTCAAAGATAAAGCCCAAATATCTGACTCTACAAACTGCATGGATGGTGGTACCACTGAGATATAGAAGTCAGTGTAACAGAGTTAACAAGACAGATGAGTATGATTTTGTATATGCAGAATTTGAGTTCCCTATATATCAGTTTAAGACAGGTATCTAGTACTCAGAATTGTAGGCATGGATCTCAATGACATATCTGGAAAGTTTGAGAAAAATTAAAGATGCCCAAGCAGCACTGCAGGTCAGAAAATGAAAGAAAATGAGTATAAAAAAGATAAATCAATAGAACAATAGCTTGTAAAGCAGTGGGTCAGAATTTTATTGTTGTTGATATTCAATATGGCCCTGGTCAGTAGCTCAGTTGGTTGAAGCATCATCCATATGCCAGAAGGTTGTGGGTTTGATTCCCAGTCAGGGCACAATTTGGGGTGCAGTTGGGAGGTGTAGAGAGCACCTGGGAAGGCACATGGGCATTTCTTTAATTATTGTCAGCTGAACCCAGTGGCGTTGGCAAAGCCATGTCCTGGAAACACACTTTGCCAAAAGGCAGGAGCGTTGTCAGCTTGACCTTCAGCCCAGGTGCCAGGGGGTGGGTTTTGTTATTTAAATCCAGCCAAGCACCAGGAATGAATAGGACTCGGGTCCACCCAAGAATGCACATAATCTCCTTTGTCTTAACTTCTAGTAAAACTTCCTGCTTTTATGCTGTATAAAATAAATACGCTGTATTGGCTCGGCGTCCTTGTCCCTGTCTCATCATCAGAGGACAGTGGTCCCACCCTGCCCCAGCTTTTTTCTTCCATCTTTGTGTCTGTCTCTTCTTTAATTTTCCCAATCCCCAGCCAGTCCTACTCAGGAACTGGACCACTCTCTAGCCGCACTGGACGAGTAAAAGAGAGACATATTTACAGAGAGGCAACCGATGGATGTTTCTCTCTCACATTGATGTTTTGTGTGTGTGTGTGTGTGTGTGTGTGTGTGTTGTTGTTGTTGTTGTTTTCTCACTCTGCCTTTCTTTTTCTCTAAGAAATCAATGAAAACATGTCCTTGGGTGAAGATTTTATATATATATATATATATATATATATATATATATATATATATTCAATATGAATCACAACCTTCTAAGTTCTCCTTTGTATTATATATTCCAGATTTTCTTGTCACCAGCATAATAGATAGATCCTTCCAATGAGTGATTCTCAAAAGAGCTATAAAAGGCAGAAGAGACACTGTTTCCCCACAGCCAACTACTATAAACAAGATTGGGGAATTTCTGGATGGTGACATGGGGTTTGGGCAGAATCTCAAGTGTAGTACAGAGGATAGCATCTGGGATACAGCAGCAGAGAGCATTTGTAGCAGCTTCTCTGTGATTTCTGCATTTCCAGATTTCCTTTTTTTGGTTTGTTTTTAGTTGAGTAGTACTATGATTGCATTTAATAAGAGATCATTGGTGACAGGAAAAGATGAAAGATTTAGGCAAAGAAAATTAATTACTCAAATACAGTTTATTTAGATGTTGATGAATCATTTGATAAAGTTGTTCATAACCTTGTTGATAAAATGGAAAAAAATGTGAATTGAGTGAAAGTCCTGGTATTTGAGATGATGATGGATTAACACTCACCTTAATGGAAGTCGCATGTGATATAATCACATTTTTATCTATGGAGCTATCTAGTTTTGAAGAGTATGAAAAAACAACATAGAAAACCGATCTATAAAATATGTGAACAACATGATTTGGGGCAAGCATGTTTATGCATCAATATGACAGTGTAACAATTGGGATTGAAATATTAGGCAGAAACAAACAAAACAGAATTCAACAAATATATGAATTTTTCTCCAAAATGAAGAGAATTTTTTGTTGTTTATTTTTCCCAATTACAATTTGAACTCTCAGTAGTGCTCATTCTTGTCAATGTATTCTCACTGGTCTTTAAGAGAAATGTTCCCTGACATTGGGACAGTATCCTTGTGTCAATATTCATTGTCTCAAGATGCTGGGACATGATTTGAAATGCTCTAATATACTTTGTGTCCTCAGACAAGAGAGGATGAACAGTCTTGATCTCAATATTGAAATGCAGCTTTAAAATGACACTCTGTCAATAATATGCATAAGGTTTGTCCCACAGTTGGGAACCTCTCCTTAGGAAATACTTAAAAATGTGGGGGATTCAAAACTATAAGCATGACTTTTTTTCAAAATAATCTATGCAAGAAAGTGAAATGGTATAAACAACCAAAATAAAAACAGGAGAAAGAAATGCTATGTTATGCAAAATGGTGGTAATGAAGAAGTGTAGAATTGTGCAAATGCTTGTGCAATATAGTAATAATAGTTTTTAAAGAATACAGAGTTATATTATACCTTCAATTATAATTATGTAAAATTTCAATTCATAGGAAAAAGACCCGAAGGAAAAACACAAAATTATCAATGCATTTTTTGTAGAATAGTAGAACTGTGGGGATTTTCATTTTATTTTATGTAGAATATATATTATATCACATAAATACATATATACCTACATATATTCTCCACATGCTAAATGATGCTGTAATATGGTGCTTTGTGGACACAAAACATTTTCCTCTTGAACCCCAATTATTATCCAATCCTGTGCGTGTTTTAATGTATCTGCCAATTTTCCTAATGAAAGTATACTCTCTCAAGGGCAAGATTTAGGTTTTATTAATTTTCAAAAGCCATGCTTTTGCAGTACTTTCCACAAGAAGAGCACTCAATAAATGCTTGTTAAACAAATAAATTATATATCTAAACCATATACTAGTGGAAAATATTTTTATTGTAAAACTACTATCCTCCTAAGTGAACACCCAGAATATTGTACATTTAAATTATCAAGTTTAAATTTCATGCTCTATTTAGAAATGAAAAAATAAAGTAATGAATAAAATAGAAAATGTGACAAATTATTGTTAGAATATAAATCTATTCTGTTAAAAAAAAAGTCAGAACCGATCTGACATTTTTTAACAGAACCTAAAGGAGTTTTTTATTTAAAAACCCTGAGAGAAAATTTTCATCTAGAGAGCAAGGAAGAAGAAAAATTATAAATAACTATGCTGTCACATACTAAACTACAAATTCATCTTCGATGCATGTTGGAAAATGTGTTCCTTACAGATGACTTAAATTACATGAGTCTTATAATATTCTGACAATGCAACCCTGAGACATCTTAAAGAATTAAGCAATATATTCACAAAATGAAAACAAATATATGTACCTGCCTATGTAAGAAATATATATCATAAACTATTCCAATGACTAGCTATTAGATGGATATATAATATATATACCAGTCTACATAAATGAAAACTGTTCAGCAAGAACATATACATTTATTTATGTCTTCATAAACATTCACATATCCCTCACCTTTCCCTCCCCCAGGACACACAGTCTGAATTACACAAGTAGCATAAGAGCCAAATAAGCAAAGTCAACATTTTTCAGATCTCACTGACATTAATCATTAGTGATCTTGGGTCAATGAATATCTAGCTTCAAAAATATGAGAGATGATATATTTCATCAAGAGACAATAGAATTTCTAAAGAAAAATAACCTCCCTTAAGAATAGAGACTACAAGAACACAGAATGGAGCAGATGATAAGCGAACTGGCAAGAAGTTCTAGATGACAAGATTTGTTAACAATGTACAACATGGAAACAAAAATATATATTTTTTAAAACAGATATTTTAAAATAACAGATAATCTTAAAAAATGATAACTTCATCAAAGTGAAGATATTGAGCTGGAATTTTCTCTTGGTAGACCTCCTTGAATCTCAATACATATTTTAGCAGTTAACCATTTAAGAACTATGTTGAGCAAACATTACAATTAATTTAAAAATATTAATTTGTATTATAATTGAAATGTTGATGTTGGGATATTAAGAGTTATTGAACAACCCTGGCCACATGGCCTGGTTGGGTGTCATCCCAGGCACTTAAAGGTTGCTGGTTTGATTCCAAGTCAGGGCACATGCCCAGGTTGCGGGCTCAACCCCAGGGATCCCAGGTAGGGGGCATGCAGGAGGCAGCCAATTGATGTTTCACTCTCACTCACCTCTTTCTCTCTCTCTCTCTCTCTCTCTCTCTCTCTCCCTTCCTTTCTCTCTAAAAACCAATAAAAATTCTTTAACAAAGAGTTATTGAACAAATACCACAATAGCTTCCATATTGGGTCACATTCAATCAGAGATTTTTATTAATGCCAGTAATGGACATTAGGGCTCAATTAGGGACAACTCCATAAACATCTTTTTTTTTTTTTTTTTTTAATATATTTTATTGATTTTTTACAGAGAGGAAGGGAGAGAGATAGAGAGTTAGAAACATCGATGAGAGAGAAACATCGATCAGCTGCCTCCTGCACATCTCCCACTGGGGATGTGCCCGCAACCCAGGTACATGCCCTTGACCGGAATCGAACCCGGGACCTTTCAGTCCGCAGGCCGACGCTCTATCCACTGAGCCAAACCGGTTTTGGCCGTAAACATCTTTAACTTCATAGCATAGTGGAACGTCCGTATTTTGGAATTGAAATCTTAAAGCTAAATTGTGATCATATGATTCAGTATATATACTCTTAGCTTTTTTATTTTACTTTTAATGGATATATTTTTTCTTGTTCTTAAAAATAAGGCAGCAGAATTGATAAGGTTCAAAAATATATGACCTTCCATATGTTAAATCATATTTTACAATAATAAATTATGTGTCAAATATTGTGGATTTTACATAAGATAGGTCTCCTGAACAACAATAACAAAAACATACCTATACTGGAGAAATTAAAAGTACATATACAACAACTAAAGGGACAAATGGTATATAGCAAGTGCTAATATGATGATGGAGATCTTTTGGATTGCAAAGGTCAAAACACACCAGCTACAGTAGATGTAGTGTTGGGAGGAGTTAGCAAAGGTGTAAATATTCATAAATAAACACAAGAAAACATTTTTATTGGCTGGAACTGGGGCATTGCCCATTCGCACTCAAACTTGAAGGGAGAGCTGTACTAAAGCAGCTTACAGAGGCTGTTCCTGGTCTGCTCTGGGTGGAATGGCCAGCTCCCTCTCTCTGTGGCGCTCAGCCCTGAATTGTGTCCTTTACAAGCAGGGCTTCATTCCAGACACACTCTGCCCCCTGGTTTCTGCCTTATGATTCCTAATTCCTCTCCATCCCGGAGCCACACTGGGCTGTTCCCATGGACAGCAGACCTGATGGCTAGATTGGTTTTAGCAGCTCGTTCCCCTGTTGCACTGATCTAGCAGACACACTTCAGACTGCTGCTCAGAGCATTGCAATTGGCTAGTAAAAATGAATACGTGGACTGAAATGTTCACTTTAAAGATTCAAGGCACAAAAACTTTTAAATTCATGTAATAATGCTGACAACCAAGGAAAAATATGTTATACATATTAAAAATATAATAAAAATCGCATGATGAGATTACTCCGTTCATAAAGTGATAGTGCTCACTTACGATCGCCTCTTTAGGGAGTAAATTGATGTCATAGTATAAGTCTCTTTGTCCTGGAGGAATTTCATTGCTCTGAAATTCCACCAGGGAATCAGGACAGAGAGCTCAGTCTTTCTCAGTCCACACTTTCTGTTAGTATCTCTGCAGTATATCCATGGTGTCCCCCTCCAAAATAAACACTCAACAGCTCCACTTATTAAGTAGGTAAGTGCCAAAACCCAATACGTGTTTATGTCCTCACAACTTAGTGACCATCAGAAAAAATTAAAAACATAAGTTGAAATAAAAATGATATTTGATTTTATAGTTAAATAACTACCATTACTCAGTAGTGGAAAATATGGACATTTTCTTAATCTATATTTCTTGATCTGTGTCAATTTTCATTACACATACTTTTTATCACAACAACCAATCAAACCCCTGTTTTGCCAAAATGTGATGTTTCTGAAAGGCATATAGTGGTATCTAATGTTGAAACTATTAATTATCCAACTAGTATTTTAGCAGTGTGTGATAGCTGTCAACTATCCTGTGTTTTCTTCAAAAGTTTAAAATACATTTTGGTGACTCCATGAGTTTTCTGTGGTCTTTAGGTGCACCTTGGTGTAGTTTATGAACCACATTCATAAAATAAAGATGGAAGGTTGCACGGTACATAGTAACTTATACATGAACTAAACTCTATTTTTTCTCAGAAGGAATTAGTGGTTATGGCAGAGACACAGATCATTAGGGGTAGTCAATCAAGTTAATTATGAAGTACAGGTAACAGTTATAATAAAAATTGTGAGAGAAAATAATTAGTGAGAAGTCTATGGAAGAGGTCAGCCTGAAAGAATGGATAAAATGTCTTATGTTGAGATGAGGATAGTAGATAGTGAAAGAGCTCAAGGGAGCCAGTATAGTGACATGACTAGAAGGAGTGATCATTGAATGTGACTTTAAATGAGATTGCGCTGTCGGTGATGTGAACATTGGGTTGCTAATGGCAATCTCCTCCTGTAGTCTTAGGTACAAAGTGATGAGGACTTGGAATAAGCTGGTGTCAGTGGGAATACAAAATGGAAACAGAGCTGTCCTGTCTTCCTGGAACTGAGCTGTCCTGTCTCCCTGGAACAGAGCTGTCCTTTGCTCCATAAATCAAAACTATTCCCCCCTCTTCTACAACATTATTATGGCCCTCTCCAATTGTTTCTTTTCTAATATTGTGAAGAGGAACTCATTAAAATCTAACTTATTATTACTCCTCTAAACAATGTTAACTCTTGTTCAATATTCTCCATATTGAAAAACCCAAAAGCCATTTCTCTGTCATTACCTAATCTAATTCTCAATACCCTGCTTCTGCTTCCTATTTCTTCCCTCTGCTTTCTGTTTCTTCTCTCTGGACAAATTTTCTCCATCTCCTTTGTAGGCTTCTTTTCCTCTGTTAGCTCTTTTAAAATAAATTTTTCTGCCCTGGCTGGTGTGGCTCAGTTGGTTTGAGCATCATCCAGTGTGCTGGAAGGTCATGAGTAGCATTCCCAGTCAGGGCACATACCTAGGTTGGCGTGGGAAAGTGCAGAAGAAAAGTGATCACCATATTTCTCTCACATCTCTGTCTCTGTCTCTGTTTCTCTCTCTCACTCCTTTCTCTCTCTCTCCCTTCCTCCCTCTCTAAAATAAACTAAATAAATTTATTTAGTTTAAATTTTTAAAATACACTAGAGGCCTGGTGCACGAAATGTCCCTCATCCCAGCTTGCACCCTCTCCAATCTGGGACCCTTTAAGGGATGTCTGACTGCCCACCGGGATCGGGCCTAAACGGGAAGTTGGACATCCCTCTCACAATCCAGGACTGCTGGCTCCCAACCGCTCGCCTGCCTGCCTGCCTGATTGCCCCTAACCACTTCTGCCTGCCAGCCTGGTCACCCCCTAACCACTCCCCTGCCAGCCTGATCGATGCCTAACTGCTCCCTGCCTGGCTGATTGCCCCCAACTGCCCTCCTCTGCTGTTCCGGTCACCCCTACCTGCCCTCCTTTGCCAGCCTGGTCACCCCTAACTGCCCTCCCCTGCCAGCCTGGTTGCCCTCAACTGCCCTCCCCTGCTGGCCATCTTGTGATGGCCATCTTGTGTCTACATGGGGGCGGCCATCTTGTGTGTTGGAGTGATGGTCTATTTGCATATTACTGCTTTATTAGATAGGATTTATTTTATATATTACTGGCAGTCCTCTTCTCACTCTGTAAATATAACCCATCCTTGCATTAGGTTTCCCTCTTACTTACTACCTTTTCTCCAGTCAGGCTCCTAATCTAGGCTTATAGGCAGCCACACTGAACCCACTGTGGTGCATCAACTTATTTACCACCTTATTTGTACTTCTGTGTCTGTTCACAATGTATTCCCTCCCTCCTGGACTGGCCACATAAAATGTAGAGCCCAATACACAATGAATATGTGTGGCCTCTACTCCAAAAATTGAAAATTCAAGAAGGTGACATCAGAGCCTTAAAGCAAGCACAGGTTCTGTACAAGTGTGAGTACTGTCTAACTACACAGTTCTAACATCCTAAAGCCAACCCTACCTCATCTCCCACTGCTTTAACACTCATCTCAAGCATCCTTACCTACATGAGCCTGCCTGACTACCACCCACCCATCTCCAGCCTAAGTAAACATCTCTCCTCTATGCTCCCATTCCTCTGAAGGCCTTGACTTCAGCTTGCCACACTTCCCTGTAGGAACTGTGATATTTTTATGGTAATAGCAGGGATTGTGTCTCTTTGCATATCAAGCACTTTGGACCATGCTTGATAAAACTAAGTCCCCAGTGAATGTGAGTTACTTGGTGGGAGCAGAGAGTTGAAAAAAGAATGTATATAGGACATAGATTTGGACATTGAGAAAAAGAGAAAACAAATCCTAAGATGTGATTCTAAGCATGACAGTTCAGGAGGAAGAATGGAGAGGAAATTTACGAGTTGAGGAGAGTCAATATTTCAGTCTAGAACTGATTGAAAATCCAACAAATCTGATCTCTATCTAAATGACTCTTGTTGAATGTGTTTTGAAGCTTACATGAACCCCAAGTACTCACAGGAGTTTAACCTGACATTTAGGTTAATCCTACCAACAACAAAACCAAAATCACAGCTTTTTAGATATCCCCTGTTAAGGACCATTGTTTGTTCTATTATAAGGAAGGGATAATGTGTGCTGAGGAAGAGGTAGTGTGTTGGAGAATGATTCATAGGATCTCCTAGCATGTATTTCCACCAATTGTCCATCTTCTGCCCTATATTTTGTGGACACAAGGTGTTATCATCGGCATGCCAAGCCCATGGTGCCACCACAGACCACTGCATCTATTTCACATGCAAATGATAGTATTGTTAAGCCAACAGAGTGGTACTGCCAGTGCCAGGATTATCTGCATCATGCTTAGAACATCATGGTGATTTCCTTAATATTTGGTCTTTAGTATAAATTCATAATTTACATGTCTCATAAAACCTGTGTTTAAAAATATTTTTCATTTGATCATCCTGCTATCAAGTTGGCTGCGAGTGAGCCTCTACATTTTTTAATAAAGGAGCATACTGTTGGCAGTAATACCACAGCAAGAGTCCAGAACACCATGCCAGCATAATCCAATTTCTCAAAGGTGCAGTTTCATGCAACAAATCTGTCTGCAGAACATGGGCGGGGGGGGGGGGGGGGGGGGGAACAAAACAACTGCAGACAAATGAAAGATTGAAAATTGTTAATGTAAGAACAGTTATAAATTGTGTGCATTGTTTGATGCTCTGCATATAATTGTTAGATTTTCAATTGTAGAAAATTAAAATATAGAAAAGAAAGAGAAATATGTGATTGTTGAAGGAGTATTTTGTTTTCCCAGTTGATCTGAGGTGGCGTCAAAAACAGGATAGATGGCAGTTGTTGTCTGAGTCCTGACAGCTCTGAAATGATTTCTGTAGAGACTGTGGGTCAGACTTCCATTGTCATGTGTGACCTGGTCTTGTCCGTTGGTATATTCAGTCTCTCAATAATAATGAACTCTCAAGAAGATGTCATAAGTTGCTTTAGTTAAAACTGAAGTAGCATAAGGATTTATGATACACTAGGAGGAAAAATAATAAAAGGTTTAGTGTAATTTTTGAGTATCTACTATATTACAAGAACTACTTATGGCACTTATTTTTATATACTTGATAATGAAAACTCCATATTGAGGTAGAGAAATAGATTTATAAAATTTTAACAAAATTTTAACTTGTCAAGAACATAGAAAGTAGCAGAGTAAGGTTTCTAAATATGTTGGTTTTATTTGGTTGAAGAGGACTTAAAACTACTTCTAATGCTACATACATGTGCAATGTAATTTTATGATGATGTTATTGGCATTCAGAGGCTGTAGGTTGGATCCAGATGTCTAGGGAGCTCATCAAGGCAATTTTTCCAGAGTTTGAGCTTTTCTGAAGGCTGATGGCTCTTCTCTGTGGCTGCAAAAGCCTGCCAACAGCCAACCACCCTGAGTGAGGCCATAGGCTTCTTATATATTTATATTGATTTCAGAGAGGAAGGGAGAGGGAGAGAGAGATAGAAACATCAATGATGCCCTAACTGGTTTGGATCAGTGGATAGATCGTCAACCTGTGGACTGAAGGGTCCCAGGTTCGATTCTGGTCAAGGGCATGCACCTTGGTTGCAGGCACATCCCCAGTAGGGGGTGTGCAGGAGGAAGCTGATTGATGTTTCTCTCTTATTGATGTTTCTAGCTCTCTATTTCTCTCCTTTCCTCTCTGTAAAAAAATCAATAAAATATATTTTAAAAAAAAGAAACATCAATGATGACACTGAATCACTAATAGGCTGCCTCCTGAATGTCACCTACTGGCATTGAGCTTGCAACCCTAGCATGTGCCTGGACCAGGAATCCAATAGTGACCTTCTGGTTCATAGGTTGAGGCCCAACCACTGTGAACACACTGGCCAGGTGAGGCCATCGGCTTCTTCATCTATGAATGAGAAGGTGCAGACTGTGATACAGAGAGAGAAGGAGGGAAGCTTTACTACTTTTTCCTCAGAATGACTAGAAACCCTTTATTTCCCCCCAACAAACAGAAGGAATAGATATTGGAGAAGCAACAACAGTGTCCAATATAATAAAAAAAGATAATCTCTTTATATTAGTACTTAAAGTATGAAATGGTAAAAAGAATATTGTCAATGATTACATACTCTGTCATCTCAAAGCATTTTTAAAGTAGCAATTTTTATTATTTCTTTTTTAATTTTATGATTTTTTTTAAAGATTCAGGCTATATATTCTAAATTTTAATTTTTTAATGTTTTAAGAGATTATTCTGACTAATAAAATATATTCCAATGCCAAAAAATGGAAAATGTAGACAAATTTAATTACCAATAATTTCTGTGCTCAGAGAAAACCACAAATAATATTTTTAGCATGTTTCCTTCCAATCTGGTCAATGTAAATATTATGTTATTATTTATAGAACAAATTGTTGGCTGTGTTAATATATCCTAATTTTTATGTTATAATTCACTAATATTGTAAATTACCTTTATAAAGTGTCTTTTTAAAATTTCTTACTATTTCTAATCCTTTCAATTGAATGTTCATTTTATTTTATTTCATCTATTCTTATTCAGTAATATTAAATTATAAGGCTATAGGTTTTCTAAACCAAGCTTTGCCCACACTGGATACATTTTCTATACTGAGTTCTAATTGTTGAGGTTTGCTTTTCTAATTTTCAAATTATTCAAGAATTAATTGGAATAATAACTTGAAATGTTTGGAAATTTTAGAGTTTGTTATTCCTTGTGATATACTGTCATTTTAATTTTTGTGACTTTTCCAAGGGGCATAGAAATCTTCTATTTGTTGAGGATTGTTTTCAATACGTCTGTCACAGATGGGGTTTTGGAGGCATATCCTGAGATGGAGTATAGCATGTGCATTAATATTATGGATCAACACCTGAGGAAGGTAGAAAAGAAAACAGGGATGGGCTGGGGTAGAGTCAGAGTCTACACAGAACCACAAAGAGAGAAGCCGTGGAGCCAGCATTAGCTGTGAGAATTGTTCAAAATTGAAGAGAAAGGCCGGATTTTATACTTCCTCATAAGTATGGCAATAAGGCTGCCCCCAAGAAGGTTGTGCCTGGAGTAAGGAGCTCTGCAGATGAGGTAAGCACTGCAGGAGCTGACCAGTAGAGGGTGGGGTAAAAAGTCTCCCTTAGAAGGACAATAAATCTTCTCTGTGTGGAGCATAATATAAGTTAAAATAGTCTTATAAACCCTATTATTCAAATTTTCTATATTCTAGTCTCAGGAAATATTCCATTATGTCTACAGGATTTTTTAAAATATATTTTATTGATTTTTTACAGAGAGGAAGGGAGAGGGACAGAGAGTTAGAAACATCGATGAGAGAGAAACATCGATCAGCTGCCTCCTGCACACTCCCTACTGGAGATGTGCCTGCAACCAAGGTACATGCCCTTGACCAGAATCGAACTTGGGACCCTTGAGTCCGCAGGCCGACGCTCCATCTACTGAGCTAAACCGGTTAGGGCTGTCTACAGGATTTTTAAACATTTAAAACCCTTTATCTATAATAATAAAAGTGTAATATG
Source organism: Myotis yumanensis (assembly GCF_028538775.1). Lineage (NCBI taxonomy): Eukaryota > Metazoa > Chordata > Mammalia > Chiroptera > Vespertilionidae > Myotis > Myotis yumanensis. The sequence continues at coordinate 162,555,907 of NW_027223752.1, read as the reverse complement.
CAAATTGACCAAAGGACTGAATAGCAGAACGACCATTCAGATGACCTTCTGAATGAACACACTATGACACCCACTGGCACCAAGCCAGCCAAGAGGGGTGCCATGCCATTGGTTGGGGGGCCCCATGATCACCCTGCAGAGGGAGGCCCAGGCCAGCCAAGCAATCACACCCCATGCCTGTTGCCTGCAGAGGGAGGCGGCCAGTGCTGGGGGAGGGGTTAGCACCACACAGATGGCAAGCAGTGGCAGTGATGGGGGGGAGGGGCGCAGCTGTGGGCAGGCAGGGGAAAGAAAGCCCTAATAGGCCCTGATCACCGGCCAGGCCTAGGGACCATACTCATGGGGTCCTGGATGGTGAGAGGGCAAGGCTGGGCTGAGGGACATCACCTCACCCTTGTACGAATTTCATATACCAGGCCTCTAATTTTTAAATAATTTTGGTTTTACACAAGAGTTACAAAGTTAGTGTAGAGATACTCTACCTAGCTTCCCTTAATGTTAACATATTGAATAACCATGGTACATTTATAAAAACAAAGAGGTATAATTCTAAGTAAATTAACTATGCTTTATTCAGATGTCCTTGTTTTGTTAGTTTTTTTCCAACTAGTGTTCTTTTTCTGTTCCAGGATGCAATCCACAATACTGCACTGCATTCAGTTATCATGTTTCCTTAAACTTGTGACAGTTTTACAGTCCTTTTATATTTCTAAATTTATTTTCTATTTATGTATAGTTAGTATGCAATCTTATATTGGTTATTTTAGTTTCAGGTGTACAATATTAGTGGTTCAACATTTTTATACTTGACAATGCTATCACCCCACTAATTCTAGTAATCATCTGTCACCATGTAAACTTATCAAAATACTATTGATTATTTTCCCTTTCCCCTTTTCAATAATCCCCTGAACCTCTCACTTCTGGTAACCATCCCTTTTGTCTCTGTTTCTATTAGTCTGTTTTAATTTTTTGTTTTGTTTTATTTTGTATTGATTTTAGATTCCATATATATGTGAAAACATATGGTATTTGTCTTTCTCTGCCCGACTTATTTAACTTACCATAACAACCTCTAGATATATCCATGTTGTTGCAAAATGCAAGATTACAAAGCTATAATAATCAAAACAGTATGGTAGTAGCACAAAAACAGACACATAGATCAATGGAATAGATTAGCAATAAACTCTCTCTTATATGGTCAACCGATCTATAACAAAGAAGGTAAAATTTTTCCCCTGGAGTAATGGCAATTTCTTCAACAAGTGGTGCTGGGAAAACTGGACATATACATCCAAAAATTAAATAAAATTGTACCTACTCTCTTACACCATATACAAAAATAAGTTCAAAATAGGTTGAAAACTAAAATGTAAGACCTGGAACTATAAAACTCCTGGAAGAACATAGGAAGTAAACTATTTGACATCAGTCTGAATAATATGTTTTTGGATATATCCCCTCAAGCAAGGGAAACAAAAACACAAATAAACAAACGGGACTGTATCAAACTAAAAAGCTTCTGCACAGTGAAGTAAACCTTCAAAAAAACAAAAAGGCAACCTACTGAATGGTATAATATATTAACAAATGAAATATTTAATAACAAGTTAATATCCAAGATATATAAGGAACTCATACAATGCAACAACACCAATCCAATTGAAAAATGGCTATTTGCTGGGTTTATCAAAAACTGAGAAAATGTGTTGAAGCTATTGTATTTTTGTCAATATTGCCTTTTAAAAATCTTTTACAGCTTTTCACCTTAAATAGTTACAATTAACAAAAAAGTGGAAAAATAATACAAAGAATCCCCATACACCTTTCACTCAGTTTCTCCTATATAACTACAACACAATTATCAAAACCAGGAAGTTAATATTGATAAAATGCTATCTACTAAATCTGCAGATATCTTTATCAATTATTCAACTGTTGTTCTTTTTCTGTTCCAAGAGATAATCCCAGACCCCCATTCCAATTAGTTATCTTGTCCTTAGTCTACTCCACTGTGGTTAGAGTTTATCATTCTTTATTTGTGTTTAAGGACTCTGACATTTTGAAGTGACCTGGCCAGTTATGTTCTAGAATGACCCTTAGGTTAAGTTTGATTGATGCTTCTTTCTGATTAAATTCAAGTTAGACATTTTTTACGGGAATATCATAGAATTTGTGTCATTCTCAGTGCATCAAGTCAGGAGATATATGGTGTTAATATGTGTCATTATTGAGGATGTTAAATGTGGTCACTTGGATAAAGTACAATTTTAATTCCTCCCTTTGTCATTAATAAATCTTATGAGGTGTTAATTTTAGAGTATGCAAATACTCTTCTCTTCATATTTTTGCCCACTAATTTTAGCATCTATGATAACTTTTGCCTGAAACAAATTTTACTGTAGTGTTTGTAAATGATGACTTTCTATTTTCATCATTCCTTTATGTTCGTATTGTAGGTTAGAATTATACTGTAAGAAAAAGTTTTCCCTTCTTTCCTATTTATTGATTTGTTGGTTATGTGTATCAGGAGAGACGCATGGATACTTGTTTTATTTTATGGGTTATAATTAGCTACTGCCATTAGTTATTTTGTAGCTCAAATTGTCCCACATTCTCCTTGCATTTTAAAATATTTTGGTCTACATTTTTTATTACATGCTCTTTAGCACAACAATGCATGCTTTATTTAAAGTTTTTCTAATCTTATTGATCTTACAAAAGTCTGCTAATAGCAATGAAATAAACATCTATATGTATTTATGTGATACAGTTGAACAAAACCCATTGTTCTGTATATAGATTTCCAAAATATTATAAAATGTGCAGTGAATATTAACATGTACATTGTTCTTTTATTTCAATGGTCTTAATTAACTCACTACCAGTTCCTTCTGAATCTGTAAAAAGTAATATTACCCATTCCTTAAAAAAAGGTATTAAAGCACTAGAATATTACACATAAATCTGACCTATTCATGTCTGCTTTAATCAAAGTTATAAAAGCTGCAATATAAGAAAAATAAAATCCAATTATACCAAAAAAACCCTCTTTAATGTGAATTATACCATTTATTGAGAGGAAATGGTCTGATTTTTTTTTTAATTTTTCTTGAACACTATTGTGTCTGGTAATAATATTATGACCCCTGTTTTGTTTCTATTTTCATTTGCTTGTAGTTAGCACACTTCTTCCTTTTCCTATGCTTATGTAATTTCCCTCGTAATTGTTATACTCCTCTGGTCATTTTCATAAGAGGAAATTTACACATCCACTCTTGTGTCACCACCTAAGAGCTCCTTATGTTTGTTTCTGACAAATTACTACAAGTTAAAATATAAACAATTTATGATGGTGATGAGAATGAACCTAGGAAGGATATGGTTTGAGGTTCATAAAGTAAACTCAGCTAATGTTGAGCCTGACTAATAAATCAACATCTAATGCTCTGCTATCAAATACTAATTAATTCTTCCTTTCCTCCCTCATATTAATTTAGTGTCATTCCAAGTCTTTAGGGGAGAGTGCTTGCAGCTTTCAGCAGGAACACTCTTATGCCGTGCCAGAGATTTTTATTAATTGCAGTAAATATAGTGACTTTGGACAACGAAATTTAGAAAAGAAAGATGAGTTTGGAAGCCTGTTCTCCCCTTTGGCAAGTATGATATTTTGGGATCTCAATAAATCTTTGCACCTAATAGAACTGTAAGTAATTTTTTCACATCTTTTGTACTGCTCAGATATTATAATAATCCTATTACAAGGACTCATATAAACACCAACTTAAAAATACAAAATAGAAAGGGTGCTATGTAGTTTGAATGGCTGATAACTATTATGTGAACTTAAACACCATGGACATTCATCATATTTTGCTATGCATAAAATGTGAAAAGAGATATTCTCTTTGTACCTTTCTTATGCATGTTATTGTAGAGATGAAACAATGTTATAAGGCAAGGAAGACCCAACCTGTGGTAAATTCTGCCTCAGATGCCTGCGTGGGTCTGCAGGAATGCAATTTCTCCCACTCACTGCCAAAGTCATATGTAATTTAAGGAGCTGGAAAGAGTGGAAGAAAGGTAATGAGGAATTATTTCCAGGGAGAGGTATAGTTTACTCAATAACTTGGATCAGGAATAGGATGGCTCTCATTCGGTCTGTCTTTTCAAACTAGTGCTAGCTTTTGGGTGCGTGGATTTTTCATTTCTTTTTTTGTTTGTTTGTTTGTTTTCTCCCCCCAACTTCACTGAGGTCTGTCCCTCTAGGAAAAGAAAAGGGGGGGAGAGTTTGTTTTGCAGAGGGTGGAACCTTACATAAAGGGAGGGAAGGGTGTGTGTCGATTTTTCATTTCTTATTGAACTTTTCAAACATTTCAGAGTTTTGGGACTACATGAAAGAGTTTAGACATCACGTCATGACTTGCTTGGAAAGGACCTCTTACTCAGTGTATGTCGAGATCTGGAGTTAAACTCGAGTTTGGAGGGCTTGCTATTGAAGGGAGGAATCCATCAGAGTTCTCCAGTTGGCCCATTACCTGGGCCTGAGCACTTTGGTGTTCAATGTTCAACCTGCCTAAGGCTGGTTCAGCTAAGCTATTCAGTTCACACCCATGGCTTCCTTAGGAGTGGTAACTCAGGATGGGGAAAAGGACTTGGAATGATGCTGTATGAACTATGTGCTGAAAGAAATATAGTTTTTTGGGGAAACTATATTATTTTTCCACCACCAAGGCAGCATTTAGCATACTCTAAGAAGTAAAGCAGCTTCCAAATGTGTTACAAATATGAACAGGGGAAAACACACCTACTCAGCAAATGGGGTTCAATGTGTGTAAAGTTCAAAGAAAGATAAACAGCAGTAAAAGTCGCTGGTCCAGGGTCAGCATGCCTCTTAAATGACAAGCTGCCAAAGGTTACTGAAGGCATACGCTTTGCTAGAAACTGTTCGTTTAAAAACTAAATGCTCAAATAAATCAATTCCATTAGAACCTCGAGAAAGACAGGGAAAAAAAATATGTGCACAGATCAATCTTTCCTTTAGGTTTAGCTTAGATGGCTAGACATGAAAATATCAGAAAAATGTTTTAACTTCGATTTTATTAGTGAAGTTGAATGTAAGAGTTTCCAAGACGTTATACAGAGCTACACAGATTGTGTACATGTGTCATGACCTCTAAACAGCCATAGAATTTTGTACTTACCCAGCACCATTTTTTGTTTCTCTGGGAATTCCTACAACTATACAATTATATATCAAAAACAGTTCTTGTTTCTCAATAGACTTCTCTTCAAATCTAAATTTACTAAGAAAGTGTTAATATTTCCAGCACCTGTAGGTTATATTAAAAACAGAGACTCTTGCCGAAACCGGTTTGGCTCAGTGGATAGAGCGTCAGCCTTCGGACTGAAAGGTCCCGGGTTCGATTCCGGTCAAGGGCATGTACCTGGGTTGCGGGCACATCCCCAGTGGGAGATGTGCAGGAGGCAGCTGATCGATGTTTCTCTCTCATCGATGTTTCTAACTCTCTATCTCTCTCCTTTCTTCTCTGTAAAAAATCAATAAAAATATAAAAAAAGAAACAAAAAAAACCAGAGACTCTTGTGGGAAATTCTAGTTCAGAAGGTCTCATTTTCATGACTTTAAACTGCATTTAAAAAGTGACATATAAGATACATTGTTAAAATATCTACACCCACCTCCCAATCCTCTCATTTATTTTTGGACCTTTTTAGCACTTAGCACTAAATATCTTATGATAGAGATATTTATATTCTTGTCATCTACAAGGGAGGAGGCTTATAATTAATACCCTTGTTTGATTATCTTCCTATATTGTCTAAAGCAGCATTTCACAATATGTTCCTTAATGTTACTGGGTTTTAGGAGGAATGAAGTGTCTCTATTCATACAAGCATAAAAAAAATATGACCATAGCCACTGTGGCTGATTTGGTTGGAGCATCAACCTGTACACTGAAAGGCCATGGGTTCGATTCCCAGTCAGGGCACATGCCCAGGTTGCTGGTTGGAACCCCTGGGTAGGTTCTGATGTGAACTCCAAATATATAATATTGCCTATTAAAGTATTTCGCCATTGTCATAATAAAGACACAGACTATTTTCTTCATCCTACAAAATCCCTTTGTGCCCTGATCTATCTTTCCTCTCCTCCTCCCAAACCCAGGTAATCATTGCTTTGCTTTCTGTAAATAGAAAATAGTTTTTCCAGTTTTAGAATGTTATATCAGTAAAATAATATATCCTCTTGTCTGTCTTCTATCACTTATTAAATTGTTTTTACGTACGTTATTAATAAAAATAAGACATTCATTTTTATTGCTAGTACTATTTTATTGAGTGACTAGACCACACTTGGTTGATCCATTCTTTTTTTTTTTTTTTAAGAAATTTACTCAAAGCTTTCTATCTTTTTTTAAAAAAATATATTTTGTTGATATTTTACAGAGAGGAAGGGACAGGGATAGAGAGTTAGAAACATCGATGAGAGAGAAACATCGATCAGCCGCCTCGGGATGTGCCTGCAACCAAGGTACATGCCCTTCACTGGAATCGAACCTGGGAATCTTCAGTCCACAGGCCAATGCTCTATCCACCGAGCCAAACTGGTTAGGGCCAATCCATTCTTCTGTTAGGACTTTTGGGTTGATTTAAGTTTAGGCTATTAAGTATAAAGCTACTTTGTACAAGTCTTCATTGACATATTTTCATTTCTTTGTGGTGTTAAATATGGTTTAACTTTTGAAAAATTTAAAAATCATTTTCTATTTCCACTAGCAATGTATGAGATTTCCTGTTTCATACCCTCATTTAATGTTCTTTTTAGTTTTAGCCACTTATTTGTGTATAAATATTTTTTCCAGAAATTATATTTTTCAGTTCTAGAATTGCCATTTGAAATGGGAAGAACTTTGTTGTTTTTATCTTGTTAATACTTATTGTTTTTCATTATTTATTTATTTACATATAATGGCTGCTTTAAAATTATTTTCTTTTAGTTGAGATGTCTGATTCATCTTGATTTTTTTTTCCTTCTGAGAATGTGTTCTATTTTCTGGATTCTTCTTATGTCTATTAATGTTGGATTATATCTTGGGTATGATGAATATTAACTTCTGGATTAAGGTTATGAATTCTATTACATTTCTCTGTTACATCTCTCTGATTATTTTGTAGAGTTTATCTATTGATTTGAAAGAGAGAGAGAGAGCGAGCGAGAGAGAGAGAGAGAGAGAGAAACATCACTTTGTTTCAAATTGTTGTTCCACTTATTTATGCATCCATTGGTTAATTCTTGTATGTGCCCTGACCAGGATTGAACATACAACCTTGGCAGATAGGGATGATGCTCTAACTGAGCTATCCAGCCAGAGGCATTGTTTCACATGTTTTAGTAGATAATTTTCTTGGTTTTATTTGGAGCTGCAAACTCTATTCCTTGAAAATACAAATCAGGTCTTAGCTCAGATCATTTGTCTTTAGCTGAGATGATTTTAGTTCACCCTATACATGTAGTTTCAGGGGTCAGTAGAGATGTGGGTGGAAAGGTTTGGGTGATCCTCCTCTCTAGCTCTTTCACTTATGGGTCTCTTCAGTATTCAGTGTTTCCCAACCTCACTGTTTAGGTGTCCCTGGCCAGGAAGACTGGGTTTTTTCCATGTTTGCCATCCCATTAATACTGTGCATGCCACAGAGACTGCATTTGGTTCCAGGCTAAAAGCAAAAGAACCTTTATAGCTCCCATCTGGGGTCCTTTCATGACGTGTGTACTCAGCACCAGTATTTCTGCTTCAGTGACTCTAGGTAGTTCCTTTTTTTGCATATGTCCATAATTTTTAGTTGCTTTTTGCAAAGGATTACATGGTAGGGACTTATAGTCTGTCATACTTAGGAGTAAACATTCATCTATGTTGTATTTTTGCTCTCATGCTGTCATTTAATGACCAGAATTTATTAATTTTAATGAAGACCAATATATCTTTTTTTTTTTTTTTTTTTTTTTTTACTTTATGTTTGATTATTGCTACTTGTGCTCTATTTACCTAATTCAGGTAATTGGGTGTAGGGAGCGGCTCTGTGGTCAAGCCTGGGGCTGACCTGTGGGAGGTGCAGCAAGTCCCAGCCTGGAGGGCAGAGCTGTCCTAGCATAATGAAGCCTGACCTTGCAGCCCTCCCTAATTCCTTCCTAAGTAGCTAATGGGCTGTGGGAGGTGCAGTAAGTGTTGCCAAAACAAGAACATTTGTATACATGTTAATCTACCCTTGTTTTAATCAGACTATAAAATAAAGCATGGGCTTACAGGCTGCGTCTTTTGTGTTCTCATCCAGGCACGGGAGATCCACCTAGCCCCAGCTGTATTCTCTTGTCTGTCTTTTCTTCAATCCTTCACTGCCCCTCCTCAGGTTCACCTTGGCCATGCTGGTGTGGCACAATTGGGATTTCCTTTTATATTTTTTCCAAAACATTCAGTGTTTTAACTTTATCATTTAGAACTATGATTAACTAGGATGATTTTTACATGTGATATGAGTTATTGGTCAAAAATTTTAACCAGTGAAAACACTTTGAGATTCGTTTGAATTAATTTTGAGACAAGTAATTAAGTAGCTACAGTTTAATATAACTAAGTAGCTACATAGAAAAAAATTCCAAGTAAATGTTAGATATAGACCCAGAATTTTAAAATTTCACCTATGATTAGAACTCAGGTATCTTCATATTAACTAGGAGAATAAAAAATCTGTTGTCACCAATTAATGGGACTCTAAGTGAAAGTACCAACTATATGGACTGTTCAAACGACACCAACAAAAATGTTTTGATCAAATTCACTTTTCTAAAGCTACTAAATTAAGTTTCTCAAGTCAAGCATGTAATTAGAATCCTTTCCTCTCTGGTACATATACTTTGCCTATTAAGTATGCTTGAAATAGTTTCTATTTTATAAATTAAAACAGAAGAGTACTTTAATCCCTTCCCTTTGTGAATGAAGCTTTAAAAACATAAAAATTTAGCAACCAAATCTAGTCACTTTTATTTACTGTACTTTAAAATAAATAAACTTATATTAAGTCTACATGTCTAAGAGATATTTTTTAAAATACCCTATAGTTTGTATTGTCATTTTAATTATCTTTTAAAATAACATTTTCTGTGTAAAATAGAAAAAGGAGAAAAGAGGGAAAGTAAATAGCTGAAAAATAGAACTCATGATCAGAAAGTTAAAAAGCATAATGATAGATGTTACGAAGAATAAACAAAAATATGATTTCACAAGTAAAATTTAGAATTAATATTTCTATAACAAGTTTGGTTTTGTAAAATATTATTTTACATAGGATTTTATCCCCAAATGTAATATTTTTAATGTGAGATTAATGATGTTCATTGTATTATAGCCTCACAGATTGTCAAGATAAAGAACATGACTCCTAGGTACCCATGGTTCTTTGACACAATAACCCAGGCAGCTTACATGGGTGTCCATTATAGCTGTTGAACTTTATATTTTCAATTCATTTTTATTAGAAAACAATAGAAATCAGAACACACTTCAATACTACTATTACAATTTGAACACTTGTAGATACCTACACATTGTCACTGGTCACTGAATACATTACAAGTGGAATTTTAAAATAAAACCAATAAAATGTGTTTAAATAGAGTTGAATAAGTCAAGATAGAAATAAGAAATGAGTAAATTGCCAATGACTAGAAATGTATTTTATATTTCACTTCATAGGCATGTTCCCCCCTTTTCTTACATCTGTATTTCTTTTTCCAAACATCTAGAGCGCCCAGATATGTGGTCAAACGTCTTTCTGTGAGGGTGATTTGGGATTATATCAACATTTGAATCAGTAAACTGAGTCAAGGAGATTTCCTCCCCCTATGTGGGTAGGACTCACCCAATCAGGTGAAGTCCTGAATTACTGACTCACGGTGAAGCCTTGGGCTTCTCTGGGGTCTGGAGCCTGCCTGCCTTGTACTGGAGCCGTACCGTGGGCCCTCCTTGTGGACTCACCTTGAAGATTGTGGGACCTGTCGGCCTCCATAATCACATTAGCTCATTCTTTACAACAAGTCTCATATAATTTGTCACTGCCAAAAAAGACATTACAGGCCTGCACTCCCTGGCTGGAGAGCAGAACTGGAGAGTGGCTGGTGGAGTACAGAGGCAGACCCGAAGCCACAGGCTGGAAGTTGGTCTGATGTGTTTTCTTCCCTGAGACCAGGGAGGCACTCGCTCAGCAGAAGGTCTGCTGCTTCAGGAGTTGGTTTCAGATAAACTGGTCTCAGAGTATACCGTTACGGAAATCCGTGATTACATCAATACTTGCATTGCCTGTTCCCCTGAGGCCCCTGTGCCAGTAGTCGGGTTTTTCTGTGACAGAAGTGAGGCAGCAGGTCGGCCTGCCTCCCTGGAGCACCTTACATGCGCCAGGTCCAGTGGGTCAATGGCGTGCAGCGCTCAGCCCCCTGCCTGGCCTGTCAGGGAGTTTGTGTGTGTGGTGGGGAGGGGGCAGCTGGTTGCTGCCTCACTTTTACAGGCACAGCCCTGGCTCCCTAGCTCCCGGGTGCTCCATAGCCACCAGTGTGGCTCCTGAAAACACAGCTATCGCCAGAAGCAGCCCCTCCTCCAGGCCCAGGCGAAGCTACCCTCAGTTGCCCCCATCTCATGGGACGTCATTGCTTTGTGCATCAGCCACAGGCTGAGACACTGGATCTTCTCTCCAATCCCGATCCCTACCCCCACAACCTTCCTCCCCATCATGTCAGAGGTGCTGAGTGAGGATGACTATATATATATCTGCTATTTAAAAAAAAATATGATGTTCCTTTGTCATGGGAATAAGCCGGTATGCAGAGCAGAAGGAGCAACAGCTAGCTGAGCCAGAGGCATTTTGAGATAAAGTCTTTTCATCTTTCCGCAAACAGTTTCTCACTCTGTTACTTCACGGGCATTGCACAGGGAAGAGGACTGGAGTGAGCGGAAGGGAGAGGATTCCCAGCCTGGAGGAGCTGAGGCACAGAGCCTCTCTCAGGAGCTCCTGGCCAGTGCCTGGCCAGCTGTCTTCAGGAGAGCAAGAGGCTTGAAGATCAGCTTCAGCAGTGACTGAAGACACAGGAGCATTTACAGATTCAACGTCAATTCCCCTCGACTTTCCTCAGGCTCTGGTGTCCAGATCCTGTGATGAAAGCATCTGCAACTGCTAGCTCTCAGAATGGAAGGACCACTGCATCTGTCAGAGGCAACAGCCACCTGTCTGGCCCAACCTGAAGCACCTGGGAAGTCTGATCCCAAGTTCAAGGGAAGAGGAGGTTGCCTCTGAGCTCCATCTTTCTGCACCGCTGGATGTGGTGGACATTTGAGCTGCCTGACCTGAGAGTGGCAGGGTCTCTCCAGAATATATTTCTGCTTTTACTCAAAATAACGTTATTCTCAGATGCCTGATGCACTTTGGAGAATGTGCTTATTAATCATGCAAAAGAACCATTTGAAAGTCAAAAAAGAGTGATATTGTGTAAAAATAAAGGGGTCAATTCTTCAAGAAGACATAACAATCCACAATGTATATGTATCTAATAACAGAGTATCATGATATATGAAGAAAAAAACTGATAGAATTGGAAGGAGAAGTAGATAAATCCACTGTCATAATTGGAGATTTTAATACACCTCTATCAGTATTTGACAGAAAATGCAGGCATAAAAGCTGTAAGGGCATAGTTGAACAGCACCATCAATCGACTGGATTTCAACAATAGCAGATTGCACATTATTTTTTTCAAATTCATATGGCACATGCACAAAGATAGACCATATTCTATGCTATAAAACATATCTTAACAAATATAAAAGAATAGAAATCATACAAAGTAGGCTTTCATAACACAATAGAATTAAACTAGAAATTAAATATTAGAAAGATGGCTGAGAAAACTAAGATATTGGAGATTGAAAAGTGCAGTTGTAAATAATACATGGGTCAAAGGAGTCTCAAGAGAAATTAAAAATATTTCAAATTAACCAAATAAAAGATTTTCAATTTCAAATAGAAAATAAAACATTAAAATTTGTGGGATGCATTAAAAGCAATACTTAGGGAGAAACTTACAGCATTGAATCATATATAAGGAAGAAGATGGATCTATAATCAGTAACTTAAGCTTCCACTTTATGAGACTAGAGAAAGAAGAGGAATATAAATCTAGAGTGCAGAAGAAAAGAAATAAAAATCAGAGTAGAAATGAATGAAGTTAAAAAGAGGAAAACAGAAAATCAATGAAATCAAAACCCATTTACTTGAAAATATAAATAAAATGGTAATCCTCCTACAAGGAAAAACAAACAAACAAGAAAAGAAAGAGACATGATAAAAATTACTAATATTAAAGATGAAATAAGGGCCATTACTAATGAATCCATGGACATAAAAAGAGAATAAAGGGATATTATGAACAACTCTATGACCTAACATTTTATAACTTAAACGAAATGTGTCAATTCTTTGAAAGAGACAATCTAACAAATATCCCACAAAGAGATGTTTGGAAAGCAGTGAGATCCTGAACTTGAGTATTCACATTTATTACAGTTGCCAGAAATTCCTCAGCCATTCTTTCTCAGAATATTTTATCTCCTTGTCACTCTCTTCTCTCCAAAAATTCCAATTCGAATGTTAGACTTCTTTCTCTATTATATGTTTATTTTAACGCGTCTTTCATGTTTTCAACCTTTTCTCTTTTTACTGCCTAAATAATTTTCAGGTATACATTGTATTTATTCAGTTCTTTCTTCATTTAGGTCTAAGCTGATGTTATACCTACTGTTTTTAAAGAAAATTTCAGTCATTTTGTTGTTCAGCTTTAGATTTCAATTTGGTTATTTTTTAAATGTGTCTCTCTGTACTTATATCTTCTTGCTGTTTAATCATTTTTAATAATCTCTTCAGCTTGCTTTCTTGTGTGTCTTGTGATTTTTCATTTTAACTGTAATCTCACCTTCCTTACAAGTTTATATGTGAGAATATTCTGCAGAGTGGGTAAAGTGCTATTTCTCTAAAAGGACTTGCATTTTTTTTCTGTGTACTATAAACATAACCCTTAATTTCATGTGTGAGTTGGCTTTTCTTATGAATTTTAAAGAGAAAGTTCATTTTCCTCCACTCAGGCCAAGGCCCTTTCCTATTTTATTCCGTGGGCCAGGTTTGTCTCCAGAGCACCATTACTGAGGTGTAGACTTCTGAGTCCTGTCAGACTCTACACTTTGGTCATCTTTTCCTTTACCTTCACTTCTAAATCAAACTCATGTTCACCAGGTTTTATCTGATATTTAAGAGTGAAATCCAGATTTGATATTTTGTTTTTCTCTTGAATTCCCATTTTTTCATTTGTTTTCAGTTTTTCAAAATACCTCTCTTTTTTGACAGTTGAATAATGCAATGTGTGTGTATGTGGGTGTGTGTTTAAATTTTCTTCCAGAATATTTAGCTGTTTTCAAGAGAATTGTTTTTGTCAAGATATCTGACAGTTATCCTTTCTTCTCTACTTTTATTTTCTTTCTTTTCCTTTTTTTGATTACATTCTTCCCTCTTTGTTTGAGCTTCCCATCTAAACGGCCTGTCCTTCTAGGCATAGATCAATGCTTCACATTATTTTCTTTATCCTTCCATCAAACTCAACTTTCTTAGCATTTCCAGAAAAGATAAATTAATTTATACAATGATAATTGTAAATAATGATAGTATTGTCATCATATAAAGAGAGATCGGCCAGGTTTAAAATCCTTAGGTTTAGTCACCTACTTTTTAAAATCAAAATTGTTTTTATTTATTTTTTTAATTTAAATTCTTTATTGTTTAATGTATTACATAAGTCTTCTTTTTCTCCATTGACCTCTCCCCAGCCACTCCCAACCCCCAGCACATGCCCTCACTCCCACCCCCACCTCATCTGTGTCCATTGGTTATGCTCATATGCTTGCATACAAGCCGCCTTCCCTCATAGGCTGGAGTCTGGACAGTCTAATCAATGCTTCTATGACTCTGGTTCTATTTTTTTTCATCAGTTTATGTTGTTCATTATATTCCACAAATGAGTGAGATCATGTGATGTTTATCTTTCTTTGACTGGCTTATTTCGCTTAGCGTAATGCTCTCCAGTTCCATCCATGCTGTTGCAAATGGTAAGAATTCCTTCTTTTTTACAGCACCTACTTTTGACAGGGTCCTTTCATATCCATGGAACTCTCCTCCACCTTTTCTCCCATTAAAACTAGGGTAGGATGATCACAAGAGATATGTGTGGAACTGCTTCATCAAATGCAATTCACTCCAAAAATACAAGCTATAATATTTTTTTTCAACTAAATTTCTTTCATGACCTAAAATGATATCAGCCAAAGCCATAAATAATAAGGAAATTTTTAAGGAGTTATGTGAATTTGTGAGAAAAATATATTTTTAAGTTTTTAAATTAAAAATTCACCCTGGTGAAATGTTTTATTTGGGAACCAAATACAAAGACAGGCTCTCCATTCTGCCATGTGTTCAGCCAAGACACAGCAGGGGAGGCAAGCCCTGAGTCAGGCAGAGCTTTGGCCTTTGCCCCTTGCTGGCTCTTTAGTCCCAGACACCAAGTGCGGGTGAGGATGTCTCACGATGGCAAAGAGGCCCCCACATCTTTGACCACCAGGCACCTTCAGGAGCCCCACCACCAGGAGTGGTGATGGTCCTCTTCTCCCCATTCCAGATGGCATGCCTGTTTTTTGTTTGTTTGTTTTTAAAGATCATTGGGGCTTTTTTTAGTGCCTCTCTGAGTTTGTCTTTAGAACCTATATGCCTTATTCTGCCTGCTGACACATGTGTTGCAAACATGTTTTACACCGTAAATGCATTTGTCCTAGTGAATGTTTGTGAAAAGCAACAAAGGAAATCTTTGTAATTGAGCTTCCTCACCATCAGCGCTGAAATGGAATCAGAAACCATAGTTAGTTTCATTCCCAGAATTTTTATAATAGGACAGCTGCTCAGCATAACTTCCCCTGTTGCTTTGCAATTTAGGATACATCAGATAAAATGAATTTGGAAGTAAAGGCCAAGAAGCTAGTGCATGGATTTTATGAAATTTAATTTGGCCATGTCAGGGGCATATTATTTCATTGGAACATTTTTAGTCTCATTGACACTGCCTTTGGGTTAGGTATCAGTTTGTCAATCTGGTTTAAAAATATCCGTAAGAAAATAATGATCTGAAAAGCTGGTTTAAAGAAATGAAATACTTAGCTTTTCCTCCCTGGATGCTTGAGGACTGGCCATCATCATGAAGGACACAGTAACTATCCAGACCATGAAGTTCATGATCAATAGACTATCTCAGTGGTAACAAATGGTCATCAATGTCCTTTTCCCTCAGAGAGCAAGAGGACCTAAGACAGAAATTCAGGAAAAATTACTCAAGATGTACAAGACAACTCCAGATATCATCTTTGTATTTGGATTCAGAACCCATTTTTTTTTTTTGTGGTGGCTAGCCAACTGTCTTCGGTATAATTTATGATTCCTTGGATTATGAGGAGAAAAATGAACCCAAACATAGACTTGCAAGAAATGGCCCATATAAGGAAGAAAAGACCTCAAGAAAAAAACAGTTAAAAATGAAAGAACATAATGAAGACAGTCAGGGGACTATAAAGGCCAATATTGGTGCTGGCAAAAAGCTGGAGATTGGACAACAGAAGGAGTTAAGATTCTTTAGTGACTTTATCAGTGGTGATTGTGTAGATTTTTCATGAGAGGAGTAATAAACTAAGAACTTAAAAAAGAAATGAAACATTTAACTATACCAACGTTAGCATTTTTCAGAACAATGCGATGTCTTTTACCATTATGTTGTATGTTAAAATATAAGAAAGTTTACAATCCAGAATATTAAAGCTGGAGAAATAGTCATTTGTTCAAGTTTGTAAATGGAAATTAAGGTAACAATGAGATTGATTATATTATTTCAGCTTGACAAATTGTATGACTTCCATTTCTTAAATCTGTAAACAATGGCCGAAAGTAAAAAGGATATACCTTGTAAGGATCAGATTAGACCACTAATTTCTTTTCTTGAAGCATTTTCAAAAAAATAATTTACATTATTCATAGCGTTTAAAAAGCCAAACTTTGACCTCAGCTGGCCTTTAACACCTGGCTTTAAACACATTTTTTGGGGGTTAGGCTGATGAGCATTTTAAAATTCAGAAAGCTTCATTCCATGAATTTTAACTGTGGGTGGATCTCAGAATACTGGAGACACAAGTGTGCTGAGAAATTACATTAACATCAGGGTCCTATGACTTATCTTCCTCTTAAAAAGAATTATATCTTTAATTACTATTTGTTCAGAACACTTTGAACATCGTAGCAGTGAGCAAAAAGGCCAATTGATAGGAAAAATATCTTAATCTGCATTCCATTTCCAGAGGACATAAGATCATCATTCAGATTTAAAGTGAGAATTTTTTTTTTTAAACAGGAGCCAACAGCAACATCTGCACACAACTATTCCTGAACCTGAATCAACGCCTCTCCATATTTTAGAATGTGAACACTTCCTCTCATCATATTTTTCATTTCAACATCTCCTGCAGTCAAGCAGAGTGAGAAGGACTATTTTGTAATCATTTTGATTTATCTATAAGCAGGACGTTTGCGAAATCCCTTAAGAACTCATCCTCATATGTTTGTAGCTCAATTAAATGGATTTAATTAGTGTAGATAGACTGGCTGAAGAAACATATAAGGCTCAAATCCCAAAAAGATACTAGAATCTCATGCAGGTTCTTTTTTTATTTTAAAAAGTCTTATTTCCTTGCACAGATATATTTTCTTCAAAACATTTGGAAAAGAAACTACATATCTGAAAAATGCTGTGACTACAGTTGAATTTTGCAGCCCCAAATTTTCTCTACATTCACTTTCAGGAACATGAGTGTAGGGTCAATACATATAGTAAATATTATCTTTATTTGATATCTCAAAGTCTGAAAACTCTTAACTCCTCTCTAGCCACATGACAAAATGAAACTCTGGTATCTATAACTCACTTTCATTACCACTACCGCAAATATTTCCAAGGTATATAAAAAAATAGGAACTAATGAGTTCTTGAGATGACATTTGGTCCCACACAAAGTAGTAATATTTATATGCATAACCTAATATGATTTGATTCTCAACACTACCCTATGAGGAAGGTCCCAAGAGAAAAAAAAAGACTGTGATAAAAAAAAAAGTAGGAGAGAAAGAGAAAAAGGGAAAGAAAGAGAAAGAAGTCAAAGAGGAGGAGGAGAAGAAAACTTGCTCAAGAGCAGACAGCTATTATGTGGCATGTCAAGTAATTTATCTTAGGTCATGTGGATGGTAGAACTGCCGAATGACTATGTGATTATTCTGACACCCAAAACTATGCTGTTTTCCACTCTTGCTATATCCCAGGGCCCTGTGGAAGAAGTGATGAGATTCCCTTTGCCTTTTGGACACACAGAAAGACATAGTTCCCTGTCCCCCTTGCTGTTAGAGGCTGTCATATATGTGAGTTCTTGCCACTAGAATATGTTATTACTTCATCCTCTGTCCACTAAAACCTTTCCCACAAAATCTTCACTCTCTCTTTTCCTAGTGATGGGATGAGTAGAAGGCTCAGAGGTCACAGGGCAGAGCAACACCACACAGAAGAAGGGGTTTGGGGCTCTGAAATATCACACAGAGGCTGTCCTGAAAACATGTGCCTGAAGATCTACATTAACAGGGAGTAAAATTCTATTGCATGAAACTTTTTGGCATTGAGTGTCCTTTGTTGAAGCAGCTAGCTCAGCCTGGCTAATACACTGGTATATCCAAGTAGATAGAGCAGCATTGCACATCCCACCCTCCTTAGCCATACTTTCACATTCATTTCTTCTATTTGACAATCAAGTTTAATCAGGTCAACTAAATCCTACCAATGTGTTAGCCTCTCACAGATAACAATGCCTCCATCCCTGAAGACTGAATGAATCTTGACAGTTTCACACCAGTAGACATTAGGGAGACATCTTAGCCCTCAGCAAATCCTGCTGTGCAGGTGGCTGCCTATTTACATATGGATAGGTCAGTCCTATGTGCATTCTATTCCATTTTCTGTCAACACTTTCAAAGACAGTAAGAAAAATAAAGTGACCAGTCTATTTGATTCTTAAAATTGTATTATGCATGAATGCAAACAAAATGACCATCATTTATTAGTGAATTTAAAGTTCTAAAAGAGAATAAATTCTTAACTTTCCCAAATATTTCCCAGTATTTCTAGTTTTTATGGAAAAGCTAAACAAACAGACCTCTCCAAAGCCTGTGCAGATGAGAGCATAACCTCCTCACAGATTTCTATAATCACAGGCCTTGAGTTGAGTTTCTAAGCCAATACATTATAACACCCACAGCAGGATAACGTCTCTTTGCTGCTGTTATGGTTATTAACACAGTTACTATTGAGAATTCTATTAGCTGTGTGCTTGACTGAGAATATGAGTTTATCTTCACAATTTCCCTGGAAGGCAGACAGGTGATGACTTTTATTAACACCATTTTAGTGATGAAGGAACCAGAAAAGAGAGAAGCAAAGGCATTTCCCAGTGTAATGCAGCAAATCCAAGGCAGATTAAATTTAGAACTCAAACTATTTCCACTGTTATGGACACTTAGGCAGTTATTCAGACTCATTGTGTGAGTATTGGGACTGAATCCCTGTTGTTGAGAAAGGTTTTACTCCAAGGTCAAAAAAGAAAAATCTTAATGGCCTTGGTAGATTAAAAAGCCTTTTACTTTTTTTTTTTTTTTAATAGGCATGTTCTAATACAGCTGTTACCGTAAAGGACAAGGAGAAGGATTAGTTTGAAATACATTTCTGACAAAGGACATTTCAATATTGATCTATTAAATGTATAGAAATGGTCTGCTATTCACAAACAGCCTGAGTCTTAGTCCCCAGTGATGCTGGAAATGTAGTGACACATAAAAGTGCTTCATGTGACCTCAGCAAGAAAGAGCATTGAGTGAAATGACCATAGATATCTGAAACTGGAAATGAATCGACCTGGAGTGGGTCTGCCAGGGTCAATCTGTAGTGTGTGGGTTCTTGACTTTGTGCAGGAGAGATTTCACAGTATGAGTCCAGGTGATTTTGAGGGTATATTAGTAAAGCTGGAGGCAGTGAAACAAAGGAAGGGTTTAGGATAGAAGGAGCAACAAAAGAGAAATTAGGCCAGTGATGGCGAACCTTTTGAGCTCAGCGTGTCAGCATTTTGAAAAACCCTAACTTAACTCTGGTGCCGTGTCACATATAGAGGTTTTTTGATATTTGCAACCTTAGTAAAACAAAGACTTATATTATTGATATTTATTTTATATATTTAAATGCCATTTAACAAAGAAAAATCAACCAAAAAGAATGAGTTCGTGTGATACCTCTGACACGCGTGTCATAGGTTCGCCATCACTGAATTAGGCAGTGCTCTGCTTTGGCTCTCTAGCAAAGTTATAGAAAAGAAGTGAGCCATGCAGTGTGGAGTGGACTCACCGGGAAGCAAAAGCCACAGTGACAGAGGTGAACCAAGGCAGGGCTGCTGTTAGTTCACTGTAAAGTCAGAGAAAAGAGGGCCTTGGAGACAGGTTTGAGAGGTCAGCCCAGGACAAGCTGCCACATAGTTAAGGTGTGTCTCCCCTGGTTGCAAGTCTTGCTGGGACCTTAGAGCTTAAGAGAAAGAGAGCAGTGATACATGCCTGAGAAAGAAAGGGGGAGGAAAGGTGTGGGCATGCTCCAGAGGGAACCCGTGCTGGCTTCCTTTATCTTGATGGGTTTTATCTGTTTTCTAAAGGTGGAGAATTTTAGGGGAGGACTCAGGGGAGGATCTCAATAGAATATGCATCAGCTTTCCAAGTGTGTCCTTTCAAGGTTTCCATTGATTGGTCTCCGCTAGGGAAGGGAGCCATTGCCTCTGGTCCTGATGTCTGCTATGGCATCCCTCTGTTTGGTTTTGCTGCTTTCCTGGGCCTGGAGGTGAAACACAACTGAGGCCTAAATGTCATCTCTAGTTTGACCAAACTGGTTGACCGACTGGAGGCTTTGTTCCTAGATTATTTGATGTGGTTCTGAGGGCCCAATGCTTAAGGAAGTGGTCATGCAAGGGCTTGTATAGGAATTGTACAAGCATAATCTATGGCCCTCTTGTTCCTCCTCTAAGGGGATCTACCACATGACTAGCCACTTACTAGGGGAGAAAAGGCCAGGGGAGTGTCCAACCCACAGGACCAACGATATGAAAGGTCAGGGGATTTAAACAACATGAACAACAATATGCTAGGGGAGAAAAGGTCACCCTAAGGGTGAGGTGCTTGTTTTCCCAGTTTTGGCCATTGCTAGGCACCAGGGGCTTTCCACCCTGGTGACCTTCTCTACTTGGTCTATCATCCTTGCTCTGCTCATGTCTGTTTAACTGCCTACCACATATCCAGAAATGGGGCCAAGGCCATTCCTTACCTTGACACAGGGACAAGTGGGTGTGAACTTGGCATCATTTCTTTTCCATCCTGTTGACCTGTCCTGATGACAAATTCATATCAACAGGATGTTTTCCTGTTTCTCTCAGTAGGCTCTGCCCAGTGAACCCAGAGGGAAGTACGTAGTTCTAAGGAATACTAAATGGGCTGTTCTGAGACATGTGAATTAATGGGGGAAAGAAAGAAGAAGAAAAAGAAGAAGAAAACAAAACAAAACAAAACAAAATCTTTCCTAGAGGCTTACTGTCATTTCTACCTCCTCATATTTTTCTGGATACTTCAATATACTAGTGTTAAAAACACAAACAAAGGTATATGAATTCTGTGGGATGAATACTTGAGGTAATAACATTTGTCAGGGTAAAGTGGTATTTGGTTTTCTCCCCCTGCACAGGAACTATGTGAGCAAAGAAGATTTCTTTCCTAACAGCGAGTTCTTTGTTTGGTTCTGCTAGCTGAATCTAATGAGAAATATTCAGACTTCAGTTTTGCTGTAGGATTCACTGACAGTTTGAGTTCAGGGTCAATCTTTCTACTACGTCTAGAATGCAAGTTGCATGTGAATTAATTAGCAAAAAAGACCAGAGCTTTGTGCCTATTTAGAGTATTTCTATTTTTCTCCATTCATTTTTTTTCCATTGGTATATTTTATTTTCAAATCTTGATCCAAAGCTAATTTGCATACAACTTATTTGCATACTAAGATAATTTTGAGGACTAAGACTTGTAAAACACTGGAATCCATTACTCACAGTTATCCATGATTAAGGCGTGTCCTTAAAAAACTGACAAATCCCCTTTTTATTATTCATAAATCCCATACATCTTTCCATTGCTTACTACTCACCTTTTGCCTCTAAAAAAACACAAACAACACTTTCTATTTATTGCTGTAAGTTAACACTATTTATATTTTAGAAATTCCACATCCCTTCACAATCATTTGAGATCCAGTGGCAAGAATGAATTACCCTAAGCTGTCTGACTCTCCCTTGACAGGTCTGCCTGCAAAGAAGCTTGCCCGGAGCTGAATTCTTTGTTATTTTACTATCTGATAGCTAGCAAGAGACATTTGTACAAATTTCAAACATAAGGCATAAAATGAAATTCAACAGAAACTGATTTTTTCTTTTCTTTGAAATTCCAGACTTTGACCAATTAGTAGGGACTGACATATTTTGAATTGCTTAATATAAATACTGTTGTATTGCTTTGAAATTTAATTTTGCAATCATTGCTCTAGGGAGAAATATATCAATGTTTATTGTCAAAGACATTCCCCCTGATTTCCTATTATCCTAAAATAAAAAGGTGAATTAAGACATAGCACATATATTAACATTTAGTATTTGGTATAGCTTTCACTGTACATTGCCAAATAGTGATCAGTATTCTGTAGCAACCAATTACAATGCATGTACTGATATTGTATAATTTTCAATTAGTAGAATGACTAAACTGAGGAGTTAAAGCAGCAAAAATTGCATATTTTCTTTTTAAAAAATATATTTTTTTATTGATTTCAGAGAGGAAGGGAGAGACAGAGAGAGATAGAAGCATCAATGATGAGAGAGGATCATTGATCAGCTGCCTCCTGCACGCCCCCTACTTAGGATGGAGTCCACAACCCAAGCATGTGCCCTTGATTGGAATCGAACCCAGGACCCTTCAGTCTGCAGGCTGACACTCTAACCATTTAGCCAATCAGAGAGGGCAAAAAAATATTTTTCTAAATTAATGAAATAATAGAATATCTGAGTAGAATGTCAGCATATGTTATCTCTTGTAAATTTTATCAATACAGAAACCCATGTCCTGTTATTCATCCTATAAATACATCTACTATATTTTGATTAGCTCTTTAATAATTATGGAATTCACGGTACAGTGTTAATCCCAGACAATTGATCTAGGGTTTCTTCATGATTTCTCTGTTCCTAGAGTAAGCCAAAGGCAATCAAAGGCACAGCTGAGATGCTCATAGTTGTCATGTGCCCTGAGGAATGTCGAAGATAAGCAGATTTCCCTGAACATTAGCCCTCAAAATCCCCCTTTATACGGAATGTTCACTTGTAAGGAGAGAGGATTTCCAACCTGGTAATAACATTTGAATCAATAGAAACTGCAGTTCTCACCTTTACTTGAAATTTTAAAATCAACTTTTATCACAATGCTTTTTCTAATTAGTGGTAATAATGGAATCATTTCAATAATAACAAATATTTATTTAGCTCTATGGAATGTGCCAAATATCATATTAAGCACTCTTAATATTTTATTTAATTCTCACAACAATCACATGAGGTTGGCAGCGACATTGTGTAGGTTAAAAAAAAAAAGCACAGGGAGGTTTTTAGAGAGGTTATGTTACTTACCATTACAAAGTGAATAAATGGTAAATCTAGAATTCAAATGAAGACATCCTTAACCCAGTGCCTGAATTCTTAAACACTAGATGTTTTCATGAATTATCAGTTTCATAATAATAAAAAGATTTCTGCCTTGGCCAGTGTTCAGTGGTTAGAGCATCAGCCCAACCATGGAAGGATTGTGGGCTTGATTCCTAGTCAAGGTCATGTACCTGGGTTGCAGGTTCAATCCCCAGCCCGATCAGGTTGCATACAGGAGGCAACCAATCCTTGTGTCTCTCTCATATCCATGTGTGTTTTTTTAAATATATTTTTATTGATTTTCAGAAAGGAAGAGAGAGGTAGAAACATCAATGATGAAAGAGAATCATTGGTAGGATGCCTCCTGCATGTCCCCCACTGGGGACTGAGCCTGCAACCCAGGCATGTACCCTTGACCAGAATCAAACCCATGACCCTTCAGTCTGCTGGCCAATGCTCTATCCACTGAGCCAAACCAATTAGGGCCCATGTTTGTTTGTTTTTAATCTTTACTGTTGAAAGTATTGCAGATGTTTCTTTTTTCCCCATTGACCCCCTCCACCCCGCCCCCATGATTTCTCTCTCTCTCTCTCTCTCTCTCTCTCTCTCTCCCCTTCCACTCTCTTTAAAAATCAGTGAAAAAAATGTCTTTGGGTGAGGATTAACAAATATATATATGCATGCCAGGGTCCATAAGGTCCAAAACAACCGAAGGGACGACCAAATGCCAGGCTGTGTGCGCAGCAGGCTTGGGTGGGTGGGGACTGGTGTGCGGGCTGAACTGCTGACCTCTCAGAGAGAGAGAGGTGGGGCTGATCAGCAGGCACTCCAGGCTGCTGGCGAGGCCTGAAGAGAGAAGCAGGGTCTGATCTGCAGGCTCCGTGGCAGCTGCTGATCAGCCCTAGCCTCTCTATCTCTCCAGACCTCACCAGTAGCTGTGCCTCTCTATCTCTGGGCCTTGCCAGCAGCCTGAGGTGGCTGCTGATGAGCCCCACCTCTCTGATCAGGCCTGGAGATAGGCCCAGAGACGCTGACTGGCATAGAAACTGACCAATCAGAACCAAATTTGGTTGAACTATGAGAAGCCAATGGCTGTCTAGGAGGTGGAGCTTTTGACACTGACTGACATAGAAACCGACCAATCAGAACCTAATCTGGGTGAACTATGAAGGCAGAACCTAAGGTGAGGGCTGAGGAGGGGTTTTAAGGGCAACAGCTGTGTGTTGTAAAGTGTAAGAAAGCAGTTGAATTTTTTAATGACTGGTTTGCCAGTATAGTGCATATGGCTGGCTATCAGTCCAGATATAGGGATTATGTATTTTTGTATGCCAAGAGCATCTCCTCCTGCTGAAAAAAGCTTCCCCTCCATTTAAGCTTCCCCTCCTATATAATCTATATATACGAATAAAAGAGTAATATGCTAATTAGACTGGGTTGACCTGCCATCTTCTGTACATCCGATTTCCTTCTGGACAAAGCCATGGTGGTGGGGGCCAAGGCAGAGGCAGTTAGGGGTGATATCAGGCCAGCAGGGGAGGGCATTTGGGGGCAAGATCAGGCTGGCAGGGGAGGGCAATTGGGGGCAAGATCAGGCTGGCAGGGGAGGGCAGTTGGGAGTGACCAGCTCAGCAGGGGAGGGCAGTTTGGGGCAAGATCAGGTTTTCAGGACAGGGCAGTTAGGGTCAATCTGGCAGACAGGCAGGTGAGAAGTTATGAGCCAGCAGTCCCATATTGCAAGAGGGATGTCTAACTGCCGGTTTAGGCCCAATCCCACAGGACCTAAATCAGCAGTTGCATATCCCCCAAGGGGTCCCCAATTGGAGATGGTACAGGATGGGCTGAGGGAAACCCCCTGTGCATGAATTTTGTGCACCAGGACACTAGTTTACATATATAGACATAATTATATATTATATAAATGATATATATGACACATGTAAGACTATATATAAACTATTAATTGTTCTATTTTAACAAACTCTATTCTTTTTTAAAGTAATTAATACCTGGTAATAAATGATCTTAGATTTATTTTAGTATGTTTGGACTTTTTAAGTCTAGTATATATTATTTGCCTTTTAAATCAATTTCATCTCTAAACCAGAAAATTGTTAAATCTATACTTGCTTTCTCATATGCTTTATTTATTCATTTCTTTTAAAGTTTAGGGCATTATTTTTACTTGATTAAACAATTATGTCTTCTAGCTAATAAAATATTAGAATATGGCTATTTTTACAATAAAAATTACTGAGAACATTTTGTTGTTGTTGTTAATCCTCACCCGAGGATATTTTTGCATTGATTTTTTTTTTTTATTAGAGAGAGTGAGAGGGAGGGGAAGAGATTTAGAGAGAAACATCAATGTGAAAGAGACACATTGAGTGGTTACCTCTCACACGTGCCCCAACAAGGGCCAGGGATTAAGCATGCAATTGATGTATGTGCCTTTGACGGGAATCAAATGCAGGACTCTTCAGTCCATGCTCTACCCACTGAACTAAGCCAGCTACAGCAAGAACATTTTTAATATTAGAATTTTTGTCATAGATGTAGCCCCAATAAATTCGGATATGAAAAGTTTTAAGCAACCTCACTGCTTAAGAATTATCTGAGATTTATTAATAACATGTCTATGTAATAAAAATCTCCTATTTTTTGTACAGATAATTTCCACTGCTTTCTCTTGGGTCTTTTTCTACTACTAAACTATAATTTTAGTTGTATTTTATCTTCATATGAAGTTCTACAGGTTTTTAAAAAAGTATATTTGTAGATACAATGAATAAATTTGGAAGATTATCTAAAGGAACAAGAAAAATGTACATATGTATTTCCTTAATACAGTATATAATTTATAATTATAAATATTAAAAGAAATTTTGCCCAGAATAATATATATATATATATATATATAGAGAGAGAGAGAGAGAGAGAGAGAGAGAATATGCAAATTAGCTGAGACGCCATAACAGTCACGACTGGCTCAGGAGGAGGCTACACGTGCAAATGGGTGGGAGGGGACTGTGTGCCACCCCCTCAGAGCGGAGACACAACATACAGGGGTGGCCACCCCTGCTGGGAGGCAGTGCACCAACAATCCCACCTCTGCAGGTGAGCTGCAAAGGAAACACCTTTTCTTACCGCTCATTGGCTAAGCTCCCTGTACGCCACTCACAGTGTTCTTGGTAACTTGGGTAATAAGAATTTAAGAAGATGATCTAGGGTTTTTCCACCTCACTCCTGGAGGAAAAAACAAAGGTCCTCTACTGGAGGGGCTAAGAAATGTCATATCCTGCCCTAGCCAGTTTGGCTCAGTGGATAGAGCCTCGGCCTGCAGACTGCATGGTCTGGGTTTGATTCTGATCAAGGGCATGTACCTAGGTTACAGGCTCCTCTCTAGCCTGGGCCCAGGTCAGGGCTCATGCAGGAGGCAACCAATCGAAGTGACCCTCTCACATTGATGTTTCTCTCTGTCTTTCCCTCTCTCTTCCATGCTCTCTCAAAATCAATGGAAAAATATCCTCAGGTGAGGAGAAAGAAAGAAAGACAGAAAGAAAGAAAGAAAGAAAGAAAGAAAGAAAGAAAGAAAGAAAGAAAGAAAGAAAAAGCAAGATCATATCCTATGAAACAGACATCTAGAAAATGCCTAAAGAAAGTTGACATTTTTTTCATGGTGAAGGGACTGGAGTCCATGTTGATGAAAACACCTTGGTGGCTGAGGTGGCTGACAGGGGCAGCAGCAGCGGGGTGATGGGGATGGTGCCTTCCCCTGATCAGCTGGTTGTCTCCCACAGAGGGAGGCCAGACTGGGACATCCCCCGAGGTCTCCCGGACTGTGATAGGGGGCAGGCTGGGCTGAGGGACCCCCTCAGTGCATGAATTTTGTGCACCAGGCCTTTAGTGTGTGTGTGTGTGTGTGTGTGTGTGTGTGTGTGTGTGTGTGGCTAATATGCAAAGTGTCCCCTTGAGAGTTCAACTGAAGGACCAGAGTTTGAACGCTCGCTATGACGTGTGCTGAACAACAAGGGGTGGTGTGGAACAAAGGAAAGCCCCAGGTGGCAGCCAGCAGCTGGCAGCCAGAGAAGGGAGTCATCTCATTTGCAAGGGAGGCCCTGGACCACAGCCAGAAGGAAGGCCCCAACCCACAGCCAGAAGGCCCTGATTGCCCCTGATCGCTGGCCAGGCCTAGGACTCTACCCGTGTACAAATTTTGTGCACTAGGCCTCTAGTTCACTATAATTCACCAAACCAATATCTTTTATCAGTTTTTCTCAATGCTTTTTTCAGAGTAAAACTTATCCCAAAATACTTGGATAAGGAAGTTACTATGAAACCTCAAAAAGTTTTGAGAAATAAGTATTCTTTCCAAAACAATTTTTTGATGAGTTAAATGGACTGAGTTTTTCCACAAATAAAAGGAGTATAAAAATCAAAGAAAATTAATTTGCTGAAGTTTGTTTTTGGCAAATTCAGTGTTTGAAAATCACTTAAAATAGTAATTGGACCGAGTTGAGCATCACTTATATATATTGTTTATATATATACTAGAGGCCTGATGCATGGGATTCATGCACTGCTGGGGGGCATGGCCTGCAGTAATTGGTCCCACTCTGGTAGCACAGCTCATCCTGGTCAGCTGAGCAGCTGTGGACCCATCCTCTGAGTGGCTGCTCCTTGGTCCAGCATCTTCTGTGAAGCTGGAGCACTTGCCTCAACAATAGCACTGAGAGGCGGTGAAGTAGGCCTCAGTCCCACAATGGCCATGAACCTGCCTCCAAGCCTCCAGGGTTAGCTCTGTGAGCCCAGTGGTGGTGGAGCTGCAAGGCCTGCAGGCATCTGGAGGAGGAGGCAGGGAGAGAGGAGGAGGAGCCTGGCATGAGGAGGCAACAATCGAAGTCTGGATTCCTGTCCGTCGGCCTGGGGTTTGCAGAGGGAGCAGCCGCTCATCCTGGTCAGCCAAGCAGTCCTCCCACAGTGGTAGCACACTGACCACCAGGAGGCAGCTCCTGTGTTGAATGTCTGCCCCCTGGTGGTCAGTGCATGTCATAGTGACTGGTCGACTTATAGTTCTGGTCATTCAGTCATTCGGTTGCTGGGCTTTTATTATATAGGACTAGAGGCCCGGTGCACAAAAATTTGTGCACTTGGGGGGAAAGGGGGTTCCTCAGCCCATCTTGTGCCCTCTCCCAGTCTGGGACCCCTCGGGAGATAATGACCTGCTGGCTTAGGCCTGCTCCCAGGTGGCAGAGGGCAGGCCCAATCCCTGGATGCAGCCCCTGGTCAGGCTCAGAGCAGGGCCGATTGGGGAGTTGGGGTGCCGCCCCCTGACAAGCACAGAGCAGGGCCCATCAGGGGGGTTGGGGCTCCATACCCTGTCACACACAGAGCAGGGCCCAACAGGGGGTTGAGGAGCTCTGCCCTCTCACTCACAGAGTAGGGCCAATAGGGGAGTTGGGGCACCGCCCCCTGTCACACACAGAGCAGGGCGGTTCAGAGGGTTGGGGCCCTGCCCCCTGTCATGCACAGAGCAGGGACCATCAGGGGGGTTGGGGCTCCATACCCTATCACCCACAGAGCAGGGCCCATCAGGGGGTTGGGGAGCTCCCCCCTGTCACACACAGAGCAGGGACCATCAGGGGGCTGAGGAGCTCCCCTCTGTCACTCACAGAGTAGGGCCGATAGGGGAGTTGGGGCACCGCCCCCTGTCACACACACAGCAGGGCGGATCAGGGGGTTGGGACGCCGCCCTCTATCACCCACAGAGCAGGGTCGATCAGGGGGTTGGGGCGCCGCCACTGTCACACTCAGGGCAGGGCCGATGAGGAGGTTATGGTTCTACCCTGTCACACACAGAGCAGGGCCCTTGGGGCGGGGGGGGGGGGGAGTTGGGGCACCGCACCCTGTCACACACGGAGCAGGGCCTGTGGGGGGGTGGGAGTTGGGGCGCCGCACCCTTTCACACACAGAGCAGGGCCGATCAGGGGGTTGGGGCGCAGCCACTGTCACACTCAGGGCAGGGACAATGGGGAGGTTATGGCTCTAGCCTGTCACACACAGAGCAGGGCCCGTGGGGGGGTGGGAGTTGGGGCGCCACACCCTGTCACACACAGAGCAGGGCCGATCAGGGGGTTTGGGCGCTGTCCCCCTTCACGCTGATCCGGTGCCAGGAGGCCTCTCGGCTCCGCTGATCCAGGTGCTGGGAGGCATATTACCCTTTTACTATATAGGATAGAGGCCTGGGGGCCGGCTGGTTTGCCCTGAAGGGTGTCCTGGATCAGGGTGGGGGTCCCCACTGGGGTGCCTGGCCAGCCTGGATGAGGGGATGATGGCTGTTTGCAGCTGGTCACACACCCTTCAGTGTGGGGGTCCCCACTGGGGTGCCTGGCCAGTCTGGGTGAGGGGCTGAGGGCTTCTTTCAGGCTGGTGGTTGTTGATTGAAGCTCCCAACGGCTCCTTTTTTTTATTTTATTCTGGGCCAGCTTTAGCTCTGGCTCTAGCTCTGAGAGCAGGTATCTGGTTTGTTTCGGTTCTATAATTGAAACAATGTATAACTTCAGCTCTGAGATCCTGGCCTATATTTGTTAGAATGTTTCAAACTGCCAGCTCAGAGGCCGGTAAGTGAGGCGGGGAAGTTGCAGTCTGCAGTCCCTGGAGGAAGCAAGCATCATGTTCGCTTCCAGCTGCCTGGCTGCCGGCCGCCATCTTGGCTGACAGTCAATTTGCATAAGGATATGCTGATTATCCAATGGGAAGGGTAGCGGTTGTACACCAATTACCATGTTTCTCTTTTATTAGTGTAGATAAACAATAGGTAATACAATATATATAATAACATAACCATCTATATATATAAAAGCCTAAGTGACCATACGACCAAATGACTGGAACAACCAATCGACCAGTTGCTATGACTCACACTGACCACCAGGGGGCAGATGCTCAATGCAGGAGCTGCCCCCTGGTGGTCACTGTGCTCCCATAGCCAACCTCCCACAGCCCTCCCCCCTCCCCCATGTCCCCTATCAGGGGGCTGGTCGACCAACCTCCTGTGATCCCTCCCCTCTGCTGGCCGGCCTCCCATAGGCCTCGATCTCTGGCCAGGCTGAAGGACCCCACCCATCACCTGTGCACGAATTTGTGCACTGGGCCTCTAGTGTATATATAAAACAATGACTAAGAAAGAAGAATATCGTTTGTTCTCAGATATTGTTATCATCATGGATCCATTTCTTCTCATTTATTTTAATGCTTTGGTTTTCTCTTATTAATTTTATGCAAATAACTCAATTATCCAGTATTACACACTTAAATTAATTTAAAGGTATTAAACAATGTACTGCAACTGATAATATTTTAATGCTATTACATTCTTAAATAACCAATGTAGTTCCAAATTAGAAATGATAGAAAATCCTTGACTTTCACATCTCTGCAAAGTCAGTTTACTAGTATTCTCTAACTAATTTGAGAATTTTGCATATCTAATAATTAAGACACATCATAATTCAATTCTGTATAATTAGATATATAGTTATATATTTTATATATAATTCAATATTATAATTCAATTTTATCACGGAAATTGAAAAATCACTTAGACCACCATTTTTAGAAGCCTTGTTGTAATGATAATGCTGATGATTGGTAAGAAAAAAAAGTGCTATCTTATTAGTACATAATAAGTTGTTTATTTACTCTCAGTTGTTTTTTAAAAAATTAAGTTGTCTTACAGAAAAGTAAGCAAGATAACTTAAATTTAAAATATCTGAAGTAGAAGGAATTTAAAATTTTAGGAAAAGGCATACACTAAGATATGGCATCAAATAGCATTCCCCAATTTTCAGAATATGTTTCATGGGGCAGTACCCATGCAGGTTCATCACTTGAACTCCCCACATGCATGCACCCACACACACAGATGCACACACTCATGCACACACACTCTCACACATGCACGCACACACATCCAAATACACACTTCCTGAGATACTGAAGCATGGGAAGTACTGAAAATTCCTCCTTTTATAGAAACCATAAAAGGCTTTGAAAACACCAGAAGTAAAAATAAAGAGCCAAAAAAAAAACCACCTGATATTCAACTCCAGTTCATCCACAGTTTCCCAAACTTATTACACACTCAAGGCCTGGTGCATGCATTTGTGCATGGGTAGGGTCTCTCAGTCTGACTGGCAATTGGGACCAATGCAGGGGCCAGCTGGCTCAGGGGAGCCCTAATCATGGGGGGGGGGGGGGGATAGCTGGATGGGAGGAGGTTGGCTACAGCAGCAAGCTAAGGCATGGCCGATTCCACCAGGAATCTGGCTCCCTCCTTCTTCCTGTCTGGGTCCAAGGTGTGGGTGAACCAGATTCAGGGCTGTCAGGGCCCCAGCAGCAAACTAATCAACAGCAGATTCAGCAAGGAATGGGGGTCCCTCCTCCCTCCTGCCTGGGTCCAGGGTGTGGGTGAACCAGATTCGGGGCTGTCAGGGCCCCAGCAGCAAGGTCTGGGTCAGTGTGCATCATAGCTACCAGCTAGTCATCCAGTTGTTCTGGTTATTCTGGTCGTTCAGTCATAAAATTTGCTTAGGATTTTATATATATAGATTAGAGAATTTTTTATTGAGTAATACTTAATGTTATACTTTAGAATTATTTTTTTTCATCCTGCTAGGGTAAGTGGAGGCAGACTCCTATGAATATTAATTAATTAACTCTGTACTTTGCAGCAATTTCTGGCATCAGTAATGTAAAAAGGAAACTGTAGGAAAGTAGGCTTTTATAAAATAGGAACTTTGACACTGTGATTTCTTGTACCTCCAAAATGAGTTGGAGCCTGTTGAAATGCTGTCCCTCTGAATTATTTACAGTTGAATGAGTACTAGGTAAAAATATATAGGTAGTTTATCATAGTCAATTATTTTATAGACTAGAGGCCCGGTGCATGGATTCATGCACCAGTGGGGTCCTTTGGTCTGGCCTGCACCCTCTCTCAATCCAGGACCCCTTCAGGGATGTTAGATAGCCAGTTTTGGCCCAATCTTCGCAGGCCTGATCCAGACAGGAGGAAGCCCAATCCTGTGCTTTGAGCGTCTGTCCCCTGGTGGTCAGTGCGCATCATAGTGACCGGTCGACCAGTCATTTGGTCGTTTGGTTGCTTAGGATTTAATATATATAGAAAACATAGTCAATATAACTTACAGCATATTTTTCCTCTTTCTTTGCCTTAGTGCTCATTCATAATGTGCAAAAACACACAAAATACAATAAATAAAGTGAAAACCATGGAAATGTTGATACATCATTAAAAGTGGTTCTATATGAATGAACTAGAGGCCTGGTGCATGAAAATTCATGCACCGGCCACAACACGGCCTGCTCCCACTCACAGTCCAGGAGCCCTCAGGGGATGTCCTCCTCTATAAGAGGCTACCAAGATGATCAGGGGAAGGCTCTGCCCCCATCAGCCTGCTGCTGCTGCCACTGCTGGCTGCCCCTGGCCCTCAGCCCTTGCTTCTTAGCGCTGGCCCCTCCCCCCGCCCACTGGTAGGTGGAGGGTGATCTGGGGCCAGGCCAGCTGAGGGAGGGGCTCTGGGAGGTTGAAGCACAGCAGGTTGCACCCGTCCAGCCTCTGCTGAGGGGTGGCACCTGGACCAGGCCCATGCTGCTGCCTCTGTGGCTGCCTCTGTGGAAGGGGCAGCACAGGGACCTGGCTGCGCTGTGGCCTGTCCCGCGCCACCTTTGTGGAAGGGGGCATAGTGCCGCCTTTTTGCTGCCTTTGCAAAAGGGGCTGCAGTGCTGGACCGGGGGTAGTGAACTGGCCTGCCCCTCCCACTCGAGCACTGCACCCACCTGCCTCTCCTGCCCAAGCACAAGACCCGCCTGCCTCTCCCATGTAGCTCCAGCCCTGGGCCCTCGCAGCCACTGTGGCTTTGTCTGGATGGACATCCACCCTAATCAGCATATTACCCTTTTATTACTATAGATGTGAAATATATATGAATATCATATATACATATATGATATAATTTACTAGTTTTTTACATTCATATGCTTTCAGACATTTCTCTGTGCATATTAGCACAGAGAGATACATAGATATTATTCATCTAGGCACCATCATATTTACATATATACTAATGTGTGTATCTATGGATAAATATATTATACATATGCATTTGTTTCATACTCTTTTTTATTTTTATTTTTTATTTTTTATGTTTTTAAAAATATATTTTATTTATTTCAAAGAGGAAGGGAGAGTGGGAGAGAGAAACATCTATGAAGAGAGAGAATCATGGATCGGCTGCCTCCTGCATGCCCCCCACTGGGGATGTGCCCGCAACCCAGGCATGTGCCCTTGACCAGGAATCGAACCCAGGACCCTTCAGTCCGCAGGCCAACGCTCTATCCACTGAGCCAAACCAGCCGGGCCATACTCTTTTTTTTTTTTTAATTCAACCTGACTCATGGCACTGCCATGTATCCATACTATTATTTTCCTAAGTAAATTGCTTTTCCAAATCACCAAATTACTTGTTATTACCTTCTACACTTTTTCCCAACTATCTCTCAGCAAAAACACCAACTCAACTGATGACCTCATCTTTAATTTCACAGAAAAAGAAAACATAAAATGCATCAGCTGGTAAACCACACTTCTTTCTTTGAAGTCTACAAAATGCTTGCTTTAGTGTCTACATTTTCGTCTTTCCTTTTGGCATGAAAGTGCCGGGTGTACACTTTAATGTCAGGATCAGAGCCCTCTTCCTGAATCTCCTTTTCCCCACTGTCCTCTTTCACTACGTTCTGTCTCCTGAACTTTCCAGCAATCTGCTTTGTAATAAACATTCTCAATGAAGCAGCACTACTTTTACAAAAGTTAAATTCCCTTAACCCACAACTTCTCCATATACTATTTTCTTCCTTCTTTTCTCCCCAAAGTCAAATTCCTTGAAAGCTTTGCTTGTTCTCACTGTTCCACTTCCTCACTTCCCAGTCACCTTCAATCTACTCTATTCTGGCCTCTCTCTTGGGATATTTTTTAAGGACAGAGGGAGGGGAGGTGCTTTTTCAACCAGCTCTCTTATCAATATTCAACACCATATCTTATTTTACAGTCTCTTTTCAACAGTTACCAGTGCTCCGCTGCTGTCATTTCACACTCTCCTGACTACCATCATACTGCAGGACCCTATTTATATTCCTTTCTGGCTCCTTACCATCCTGACTAGGAGATGATGAAGTTCTTTAAGACTTTCCAAGTTGTCTTTCCACATTCTCTCCCCATACATTTCTTTCCAGCCTCTGGTTTCAATCATCCTCAGCATTAGTGCTCCCTTCCTTGACTTCTCTTCAGAGGGCCACATCACAGAACAAAATGCTTCCTTGCCCTCTCCGTTCAGATGTCTCAGAAGCTCCTCAAAAGCAACAGGATAAAAATAGAATTTATGAAACTCTCCACCATATTAATCCTCTCTCATTTCACACAGATTTACTAAAAAATTGCCCTTTTCACTCATGACCCAGCTTGCCCATTTTGCCTTCAATGCTCATGTCCATTCAACCAGTAAAGTTTGTTGACTCATTCACTCAAATAAGCACAGTTAAAAAAAAATAATGTCTCTTTCTCTTAGTACATAAGATTGGAAAGCAAATTAAAATGTAGAAGGTATAACTTTATAGAGAAATGTTATCAATTGTCCACTTGTCTGGCATCTTGCTTGCCAAGAAAATGTACTTCATTTTCCTTTTTAATTTTCTTAATGGGTCTTTCAGATCTATTCCCCATTTAGGGAAAATATATGATTATGGGAAATATATTATTTATCAGATATTATTTTAGCTTCCAGCAGATTCCTTTTCTGTTTAGTCCTTTCAGTATTCTATTAAGAAGCCATTATGAGTAAAAAGCATGCACAATATAGCCCTTAGGCGAGGGGTCCTCAAACTATGGCCTGTGGGCCACATGCAAATACAAATATTGTATTTGTTCCCATTTAGTTTTTTTACTTCAAAATAAGATATGTGCAATGTGCGTAGGAATTTGTTCATAGTTTTTTTTTAAACTATAGTCCGGCCCTCCAATGGTCAAGGGACAGTGAACTGGCCCCCTTTTTAAAAAGTTTGAGGACCCCTGCCTTAGGCCATGAGGGCGGCATGCTAAGAAAGGACAATTTTGCATTGTAGTTGCCCTTTCTAAAAAAAAAACCAACTAAATTTTGTTTATAGAAGGCACTGAATTTAAGTTTTGGCCAATGTAAATCTTACCTCTATAAGTAGATATAAAGAATTTTGTGAAATCATTCTTTTAAAATATATCTGTTGAATAGAGGCCTTGTGCATGAAATTTGTGCACTGGTGGGGTGCCCCTCAGCTCAGCCTGCACCCTCTGCAATCTGGGAGCCATCGGGGGATGTCTGACTGCTGGTTTA
Source organism: Myotis yumanensis (assembly GCF_028538775.1). NCBI lineage: Eukaryota > Metazoa > Chordata > Mammalia > Chiroptera > Vespertilionidae > Myotis > Myotis yumanensis. Next base: position 162,520,470 of record NW_027223752.1, on the reverse strand, counting down.
GGCCTGATCCCTGTGGAATTGGGCCTAAACTGGCAGTCGAACATCCCTCTCACAATCTACAACTGCTGGCTCCCAACTGCTAGCCTGCCTGCCTGCCTGATTGCCCCTAACAGCTTCTGCCTGCCAGCCTGATTACCCACTAACCACTGCCCTGCCAGCCTGATCAACACTTAACTGCTCCCCTGCCAGCCTGGTCATCCCCAACTGCCTTCCCTTGTAGGCATGGTCAACCGCAACTGCCCCTCCTGCCAGCCTCATCGCCCATAACTGCTCTCTCCTGCTGGCCTGATCGCCAACAACTGCCCTCCCCTGCCAGCCATCTTGTGGTGGCCATGTTGTGACCACATGGGGGCGGGCATCTTGTGTGAGGCATGACGGTCAATTTGTATATTACCTCTTTATTATATGGGATAATATCATGTTTTATAACTTTCTTCATTTGAAGTTTTTTAAGCAAAATTTATGTATAGTATCTTATAAAGAGTGATGTGCTATGATAGTAACTGTGTCATATTTAAATGAATTTATGCTAGATAGGATGAAGGTTGGGGGGATATGAGAAAAAGGTAAAAGGAATTAAAAAAGTTTAAATTGCCAATTATAAAAACAGTCAGGGGATTTAAAGTATAGCATAGGGAACATAATCAATAGTCCTATATATAAAAAAAGCTAATATGCAAATTGACCAAGCAGTGAAACAACAGGTCACTATGATGCGCACTGACCACCAGGGGGCAGACACTCAATGCAGGAGCTGCCTCCAACCCACAGGCCCCCATCTCCTGAGACCTGTTGGCCAACCTCTCGGTTCTTTCCCCTGGCCGACAGGCTCCAATCCCCGATGGGGAACAGGGAACCGAGGGTGGGTGGCGGTGGGTGGCAGGGCCAGGTTGGCAGGAATAGCCAACCTCTTGGTCCCTCCTCCCTGGCCTGCAGGCTCTGATCCCTCAGTTGCAAATGGGGAACCGGGGTGGGTGGTGACAGACTCAGGCAGCGCCAGGTCAAGGCCCCTGCCCCTCCAGTCACCCCACACACAGAGGGTTACTGGCATCAGGGGATGGGGCTGGCAAGCAGGTGTTAACAGCCAACTTTTGGTCCCTCTCCCCTGTCAACAGGGTCTGATTGCCCGATGGCGAATAGGGAACCAGGGTGGGTGGCGGCGGGGGGTGGGGCCAGTTTCCAGCAGCCTGGGAAGATGGCCCTGATCACAGGCCAGGCCTAGGGACCATACACATGCATGAATTTTGTGCACTGGGCCTCTAGTATTGTAATAGCTATATGATGTCAGATGGGTAATGGCCTTATTGGGGTAATCACCTTTTAAGATATATATATCACTATGTTGTATTCCTGAAAGTAATATAATATTGTATGCCAAATGTCAAAAATTAATTTTAAAGAATAAATTTGGAAAGTTTTAATTTGATGTAATTTAAAAAAAATATTCATTGACTTTTTTATGGAGAGGAAGGGAGAGAGAGACACACACACAGAGGAGAGAGATAGAGATAGAAATAGATAGAGATAGAAATAGAGATAGAGATAGAGATAGAGATAGATAGAGAGAGAGACATCCGTTTGTTATCCCACTTATTTATGCCTTCATTGGTTAATTCTTATATGTGCCCCGACTGGGGAGTGAAGCCACAATCTTGGCATATTGGGATAACTCTCTAACCAACTGAGATACCTGGCCAGGGCCAAGATTAATTTTAAAGAAAGAACAGTTAAATAAAGTAAGTTTAAACAAAGTTAATAGGAATGTAATTATATGGAATTCAAGAAATAATTCTGCCTACCATAATATGCTCAGTTTCAAATAGTAATAGTTTTTGTTTTTTAAATGTATTTTATTGGTTTCAGAGAGGAAGGGATAGGGAGAGAGATAGAAACATCAATGATGAGAGAGACTCATTGATCGGTTGCCTCCTGCATACCCCACACTGGAGAAAGAGCCCACAACCTGGGCATATGCCCTGACTGGGAATTGAACATTCAACCACTGAGCCATGATGGTTGGGCTCAAGTAGTAATAGTTTCCTTAAAATTGTGTATTTCCATTCAGAATCCATTTTAGATTTCAAAATACTTTTAAAACTCAATAGAAATACTTGCAATAAATTGTAACCCAGTTATATATGTTAAAATAATATTTTACAAGTCTGCTTACCAAGCCACACAAACCTGATGAGGGTAGAGGTTACCTCTGTCCTTGTTATGACAGTTCTGGGTACCTAGAACAATTCACTACCCATAATAGTTCTCAATAAATACTTGCTAAGCGAATATCTAATCTAATAAAAGAGAAACATGCAAATTGACTGTACCTCTGCTACACCCACAAGCCATGCCCACCAGCCAATCAGGAGCAAATATGCAAATTAACCTAACTAAGATGGTGGTGGCCATGGAGATGGACCATTGCCCCTGGCAATGGAGGAAGCCAAGCTTCCCGCCTGCCCTGCTGGCCCTGAGCTCCGCTCAAGGCTACAAAGTTTCAATTATAGAAGATAAATAAATCCCAGATACCTGCTTCCAGCCCTTGGCCGTGGGCAGCCTGAAAATGGCCATCAGCCCCTCACACAGTCTGGCCAAACCCCCATTGTGTGAGGGTCCCCACAGGGGGGCCTTCAAACAGCCATCAGACCCTCACCCAGGCTCGCCAGGCACCCCAGTGGGGACCCCCACCCTGAAGGGGGTGTGGCCAGCCTGAAAACGGCCCTCAGCCCCTCACCCAGGCTGGCCAGGCACCCCAGAGGGACCCCGACCCTGATCCAGGACACCCTTCAGGAAAAACCAACTGGCCCCCACCCATGCACCAGGCTTCTAGCCTATATAATAAAAGGGTAATATGCAAATTGACCCTAACAGCAGAATGACTGGGAATGACTGGTCACTGTGACAAACACTGACCACCAGGGGGCAAATGCTCAATGCAGTGGGAGCTCTGCTCAGCCACAAGCCAGGCTGCCAGCTGCCAGCACAGTGGTGGTGGTGGGAGCCTCTCCTGTCTCCTCAGCAGCGCTGAGGGTGTCTGACTGCACCTTAGGCCTGCTCCCCGCTGGCTAGTGGACATCTCCTGAGCACTCCCGGGCTGCCAGAGAAATGTCTGACTGCCAGCTTAGTCCCAATCCCCCAGGGAGCAGGCCTAAGCCAGCAGGTAGACATCTCCTGAGGGGTCCCAGACTGCAAGAGGGCACAGGCCAGGCTGAGGGACCCCCCCACCCAAGTGCACAAATTTTTGTGCACCAGGCCTCTAGTCTATAATAATAAAGGTGTAATATGCAAATCAACTGAATGACCGAACAGCAGAACAACCCTCCAGACGAACTTCCAGACGACCACGCTATGACACCCACTGGTGCCAGGCCAGCCAAGGTGGGTGCAATGGGATTGGTTGGGGGCCGGGCCATCACCCCATGATCACCCTGCTGAGGGAGGCACAGGCCACTGGCCAGTGGGGCAATCAATCAGTTAGGTGGCTCCACTATTGCCCCAAAGAGGGAGGCCCAGGCCACCGACCGGCAGGCTGCGACGGGTAGCAGAGGCCTCCCTTTGTAGGGGAGATCCATCACAGAGCTCCAACCAGGTGGGTAGGGCCTACCTCTTTGGGGTGATCGATTGAGGGGCTCCTTGACTGTGAGAGGGCACAGGCTGAGCTGTGAGACCGCCTCCCCCCCTCCCTAGAGCATGAATTTTGTGCACTAGGCCTCTAGTGGTATATAAAAGAAAAGAGTATGATGAATTCAGTCTATGTGGACTAAACATTAAATGTATAATTACCTTAAATGTAAATAATATGCATACACTTAATAAAAAATGGATTCTATATGCTGTTCACAAGAAATTCCCTTCAAATTTAATGATAGAAATAGGATGGAAGCAAAAGGATGGCACAAGATGTATCATATGAACGTTAGCAACATAAAGTAAGAGTGGATATCCTAGTATTTGAAAAAGGAGTCTTCAAAGAAAATAAAATTACTAGAAGCCAAGAGACATTACATAATGATAAAAGTATCAATTCACAAGGAAGACACTGTAATTCTAAATGTGTGTGCACCAAACAACAGAACCTCAAAATACAGGAAACCTAAAAGGAGCTGAAAAGAAAAATAAATATTTCCACAATTATAGCTTATAGCTGGGACTTTGAAATCTCTCTATCAGCAACTAATAGAATGTCCAGAGAGAAAATCATCACAGATACAAAAAACTCACCACCACCACCTTACAGGATCTAATTGACAGATACAGAACTCTTCATAGAACAATAGCAGAATATACACTTTTGTTCAGAGGCCTATAGAGCATTTACTAAAATTAACCATATCCTGGACTGTAAAGTAAACCTCAACATATTTAAAAGAATTGAAGCCAAATGAAGTTATACAGAATGTTCTCATTGACCATATTAGAATCAAACCAAAAACCATTACAGGGGACACAACAGAAAAATCTCTATACATGAAAATTAAACAATACACATGTAAATAATCACAGGTCAAGGAGGAAATCTCCAAAGAAATTGAAAAATTACATGGATATGGACAAATATAAAAACACAACACTTCAAATGGGTGAGGTACAGACCACAATGAAAAGTCATGTACACCCATTAGAATGGCCAATATTTTAAAAGTATTGACAATACCAAGTACTGGTGGGGAGATCACACATACATGTCTGTTGGCAATGTGAAATGGCACAAACACTCTGAAATCACTTGACAATTTCATATTAACTTAAACATGCAATTACCATAAAACCCAGTAAATGCACTCAGGCTTATATCTCCAGGTAAATAAAAGCTTATTTTCACAGATGAAACAGAATACAAATTATAGAGAAAATTCATTTGTAGCAGTCAAACAACTGGAAATGGTTCAGATATAGTTTACCAAATGCATGGTTAAATATACATACATTCTATGGACAGTGATTCAGCACTACAAAGTAGTAAGCAATTGATACATGCAACAACTTACATGAATCTCTAGGGAATTATGACAAGTAGTGGAAAAAGTCAATTTCAAAATGTTGCATACTATATTCCATTGATATAACATTTTAAAATAACAAAAATCTAGAAATGAAGAACATATTATTGGTTGGCAAGGGTTAAGGATGGGTGAGTGTGTATAGTTAGCAAAGGGCAATATGAAGGATTCTCTTTTTCAGTTCTTGATTGTGGTAGTGGATACACAAATCTATGCACAGAATAGAATTGTATAGAATGCAACACACACAAATACACACACACAGAGTAATACAAGTAAAACTGGGATAATCTGAATAAGATGGTTGGGTTTTATCAATGTCGGTATCCTGGTTGTAATGTACTATCATTTTGCAAAATGTTAACAATGGGGAAATTATTTCCTACAACTGCATGTGAACCTACAATTATCTCAGTAAAATATTTCAATTAAAAATACAATGCAACAGAGTAGGGCATATTTTTCAGGAGGCATATCTGAATGGGAATCAATTTTTCTGAAGCTAAGGAATATAGGTTGAAACATGTATATCCATCAGCCTATAAACACAGAACTTAAACTGAAGTCTCAGAACTTGGTTTAAGCATCATTCAATCACCCTTCTAGCCTCCCTTAATTTGCTTCTCACATTGTTCTAATTAAAGGGCCCTTTCCTCTGGACAGCTGTTTTCAATTTTAATAAACCACAATGAAGTACAGAGAGATAACACCCCCTTTCTTATCTTCAGGGAAGTCATCCTTCCCTGAAGCCATAAGAGTTAAATTTGTGGATAATTTTCATGAATCTATTGCAAAATAAAGAACACCTCCAACAGAGGGACAATATATTGCACTAGAGAAAATTTTTTTAATTCTGTAGACTAAATAGTAAGCCAATCCTTACAAATACTCTTTTTTATAAATTAAAACTTAAGAACAAGCACAAAATAAATAAAAACATGTTGACTGAACCTTGAAATGGATGGATTAATTTTATAAACTATATAAAATTCAAGTGTAATTCTTGCCTTCATTTCTGTTGTTATGGCAACTTCTCTGTTATAAAAATGCTTAATGGTTGTTTCTGATTATAAAAATATGATATATGTGTTCATTTTAGAAACTGAGAAAAGCAAAAAAGTACAGAGAAGGAAATGATCCCCTGTCTCAGTTGTACCACCCACAAGTAACGTCTATTATTATTTTGTTTTAATTCTTTTAGACATTTATTTTATTCATATGTGTGTGTGTTTAATTGACATAACTACATACAGGTTGTAAGGTCTTTCTTTTTTTAATTTTAATTTTTTACTGTTTAAAATATGTCTCCTTTGTTACATATGTCTCCTTTGACCCCCATTGACTCCTCCCTGGCCACTCCCACCATCCAAGACAAGACCTCATTGCCCCAGTGTCAATGTCCATTGGTTAAGCTTATATTCATGCATACAAGCTCTTAACACCCCCCACCACTATCACCCTTTCCTGCCTTCCCTTTGAGATTTGACACTCTGTTCAATGCTTCTCTGTCTTGGGATCCATTTTTATTCATCAGTTTATGTAGTTCATTATATTCCTCAAATGAGTGAGATCATGTGATATTTATCTTTCTCCGACTGGCTTATTTTGCTTAGCAAAATGCTCTCTAGGTCCATCTGTGCTGTTGCAAATGGTAAAAGTTCCTTCTTTTTTACAGCAGCATAGTATTCCATTGTGTAGATGTACCACAGTTTTTTAATCCACTGATCTGCTGATGGGCAATTAGGTTGTTTCCAAATCTTAGCTATTATAAATTGTGCTGCTATAACATAGGGGTGCACATATCCTTTCTGATTGGTGTATCTAATTTCTTGGGATATATTCTTAGACGTGACTGTAGAGACAAATACTTAAGGTCTTTCTTCATGACTTTTTTATAGGCATGTACATCCTGTAACCTTGTCCCTGATGCTAATATAGGACATTTCAAGGCTTCCAGCAGGCTTCCTTACCTTATGTTCCAATTGGTAAATGCCATCACCAGAATTTTCAAAATAATGAAATTTTAAAGATATTGTGTTCTTCATTAGAATATGGTCTGATATACATGGTTATATAAACATACCATAAACTCATTGTACAACACACTTTAATCATTTTGATTGGTTTTTAAATTTTTGAATTTTATTTTTGTATGAATATCAGTGATTGAGAGTAGAACTAGTATTCTACCATGCTACTAATAAAAAAGGATTCAAAAAATCTTCATGTGAAATCTGCCAAAGTACTACATTAAGAACTCTATATCATTTTTTTTATTATGTATGCACATTTTATTGCTATTATTTTATCTCTCTTCTTCTTTCCACTTCCAAGAAAACTGAAATAAGAAAAATGAGCAAAGTTAGATAAATTTCTCAGACACGTGGTACCATAGTGTGACAAGCTTTTTGCGCTCTTGGACACTTGGCTGAGTACATTTTCATAGCTGGTAAGGTGAATATTCATAACATACCAAACTCAAAAGGCCTACTGCTGCATGAGCCATCTTCTCCCCTAGCCCATTTTTCCTTGGATTGACCAGATCCTTGACCAGTAGTTGGAAGGGCACTTGCCCTGGCAGAGTGGGAGGCTCATAAGAATGGGCTCACCTCTAGTCCTGTCGGAAATGAACACATCATTCCATGAGGAAGTATTTTGTCTGGAGGATGTGCTTAACACAACCAGTGGTCCAGGCAAATTGCATACTAATTTGAGTCAGGAAAGGAGAATTTAGATTCAGGATGTCTTCCTGAACCTCCATGGGGGTCTGTGACAATTTATAAGGCTCCTATTTCTGAGAGAGAAACTGACAAAATTGATACAGAGCCATAGTCCTCCTGACCTGGGACATTAAACAAGCTCCAAGGACTGGAATTTCACTCAAGAAACAAGAAAGTTCCCGATGGAAAAAAGGTGGGGGCTGAATATCCAAAGCAAACAGAAGCTTGATTTAAATTAATTTATTAATCAGAGCACAGACAGGCTAGATAGGAGGGCACTGTATCTGAAAAGGTGAAAACAACTTACCTATCATTCTTGAAATAAGAATCAGTCCTTAATGCTTCATATGAGACTAAGTCCAGTTATCATAAAGGTTTCATATTAAACTGTATATCTTCGGGAGAGTGCATTATTTTAAAAAAAGAGAGACCCAGGTTGAAGGCATTGACATAAACAATGGAGGAGGATGGAGTTAAGAAACATTTGGATGGAAAGATATAGAGATAAACCAAAGAACTTATATACTTACTAGAGACCTAGAGCATAAAATTCGTGCACTGGGGGGGTCTCCCTCAGCCCAGCCTGCACCCTCTCTAATTTGGGACCCCTCAGGGGATGTCCGACTGCTGGTTTAGGTCCAATCCCTGTGAAATCGGGTCTAAACCGGCAGTCAGACATCCCTCTCACAATCCAGGACTGCTGGCTCCCAACCGCTCTCCTGTCTGCCTGCCTGCCTGCCTGCCTGATTGCCCCTAACTGCTTTTGCCCGCCAGCTTGATCACCCCCTAATCACTCCCCTGCCAAACTGATTGACACCTAACTGCTCCCCTGCCAGCCCAATCACCCCCAACTGCCCTCCCCTGCCAGCCTGGTCACCCCTAACTGCCATCTCCTGCTGGGCTGATCACCCACAACTGCCCTACCCTGCTGGCCATCTTGTGGTGGTCATCTTGTGACCACATAGGGGTGGCCATCTTATGCAAGGGTGTGACGGTCAATTTGCACATTACCTCTTTATTATATAGGATATGCATAGCCATGGACATGAGCAATAGGATAATGAAGATCTGTGGGGGGACTGTGTAGGCGCTGGGAGAAGGGGGAGAATGAGGGCAAATGGGAGATATCTGTGATACTATCAACAATAAAAATATATTAAAAAAAAGGAAATAGAGAGAGTTTGGTAATTGATTGGGCACCATGTTTTAGAGCATAAGAGTACTAAGGCTATCTGAGTTTTCTGTGTGGTAAAAACAAAAGTATAGCTCAGCTGGCATGGCTCAGTGGTTGAACATCAAACTATGAACCAAAAGGGCATGGCTCCATTCCAGGTCAGTGTAAATGCCTGGGTTATGGGCTCAATTCCCAGTGGGTAGGGGGTTCAGGAGGCAGTAGATCAATGATTCTCTCTCATTATTTATATTTCTATCTCATCCTCTCTAAAATACAAAATATCCTATCGAATAAAGAGGGAATATGCTAATTGACCCTCATGCCATCACAAAACTGGTGGAGCCCACAGCCAATAAAGAGGGAATATGCTAATTGACTGCCCTGCCCTCAATGATGGCAGCATCCACAGCCACAAGATGGCTGTGCCCAGTCCCCTCAGCCCCCTAGCCACCCAGGGCTGGCCTGAGGTGCAGGAAAGCCTTGGCTGTTGGCTGCCCAGCCGCCCAGGGCTGGCCTGAAGCACAGGCAAGCCTTGGATGGTGGCTGCCCAGCCTCCCAGGGCCGGCCGAGGCTTGTGCTGCCGGCAGTGGCAGCAGAAGAAGTGTGATGGGGGCATCGCCTCCAGCCCCTGAGGGCTCCTGGACTGTGAGAGGGGGCAGGCGGAGCTGAGGGACCCCTCCTCCAGTGCATGAATTTTCATGCACTGGTTCTCTAGTATATATATAAAACACAAAAGTATATATTACTTTATACATATCTTCATATTATCTACTACCTTTTATCAGAAGAAAAAGAAATGCCTAAAGATTGTAATAATGGTAGTTTGAAGAATGGAGTCAAGTGTTGAAGAATGAAGTCAAGTTCATTCTTTTTATTCATTCATAAGGATTGACAAAATTCTGTTTGTAGAAGGGGGCACGTTGTGTGGAGACACAGTCTGAGAAAAAGGCAGATGCAGGAGTACTGCCAGGTTTTGGTCAGCAAGGTGGAAAGTTTGGTGTCCTACCGAACCCTTTCCTTTTCTCTTCCCTAAGAAGGAACATATGAAAAGCCCCCAAGCTTGTTAATTCATTTCTTACAACAGTTCTGACACCCTTCCTTTCTTTTCACTGTCACGGGCCTGATTCTTTTTTTCCCCAGGATTAACCCATTCCTCCCCTTAGGCCCATCCTATATATGACAGATTTATGTTCTGAAAATCCTACTGATACATTGGTTGCTGAAGAGTCATTATTCTCCTGTTTGGAAATCTTTTAATCCATATTAGCAATCTATGTAACTATTGTATTTCTGTTCTGTAAATATTTACTCTTCTGATTTAATACCTCAGTGAGAGGCAACTTGCAACATCCCACAGGTTCTTGAAGAAGCTTACTTGGATCAACACATGTGTGGATATTTGTGCAAAACTAAAAAGTTCTCTTTTAAAAACATCTGGGATTCAATCCAGGACCTCCGTCAGAGTAGACAATATTGTCTTCTATGGACTCTGAAAGGTCTGCCTACTTCTCTACCTAAATTAGATTGTTACAAAATCAGGCTTGCAGTGCTGGAAATGAAATGGTATAACAATGTAAGTTGCCTTGTGTGGCACCAGTTTAGTCTTTTCTTGATAAAAATTCCATACCAGGTGATTTCTACAGGGAATATGTAAGCAATATTATGTTTCTGTATCAAAATTATGCCAAAAACACTAATAATTTTTAAAATTATATCTCAGTTGGTGTATTATATGCAGCAATTGGTGTAAAACTGACCATATAATAAAAAACAAACAAACACACACATGATCTTATAATTTTGGTTCTGTTTTTTTTTTTAAATGAAGCCTTTATTTCCTCAGATTTTAAATTGAATGATACCTAAATGCTGTTTGAACTTGAACATAGGAATACAAGGAAATGTTTGAAGAGAGGTCAATGGACATTTTTTAAAACAGAATTTTGTCTTTCAATTGCATTTGGGCTTAATGCAGTTGAATGCACTTTTATGAGTAGTCAACTTGAAGTTGAATTGTAATCTTTATTTCACAATTGCTGCTATGAGTGTGAAAAGGTAGAATAAAAAAAGTTGTCAAAGTATAAAGATGCTTACTTTTCAGACACTTCAATGGGGAAGTGTGAGCTTTAAATCAATGTTTTAAACATTATAACTAATTTTGTGATTTTAGTACATGCTTTATTAGTACAAGACTAGATGAGCATTTTAAAAATAAATGTGTATCTATTTCCAGTTAAATGGTAAAGAATTACTGCTGGTAGAAAGGAGCATGAACATTGCAGCATCACATAGGGGTTTAAAAATAGCAAAAGCTATCTTACTAAAGAAGATCTGCAAATGGAAAATCTTATATAATAAAAGCCTAATATGCTAAGTGTCTGGTCATCCAGTCATCTGTTCAACCAATCAAAGCGTAATATGCTAATGATATGCTAAGGCTGTTCAACTGCTCACTATGATGTGCACTGACCACCAGGGGGCAGACAGCTCCGACCGGTAGGTTAGCTTGCTGCTTGGGTCTGGCCAATTGGGACTGAGTAAGATGGACCAGACACACCCTGGAGTTCTCCTGCGGTCTCTCCCCGGCTGGCCAACCCCCTGTGTTCCTCCCCGACCCTGATCTATTGTGCACCAGTGGGGTCCCTTGGCCTGGCCTTCACCCTCTCACAATCTGAGAACCCTCAGGGGATGTCGGAGAGCTGATTTTGGTCTGATTCCACAGGCCAGGCCGAGGGGCCCCACTGGTGCACAAATTTGTGCATCTGGGCCTGTAGTAAGCATATAAACAGATACTTAACATCATATGTCATTAAGGAGTTGCAAATAAAGCAATAGGAGATACCACTATATGCCTACTAGAAATAGAACAATGAGACGCCACCAAAATCTGGAACAGTGACAATGCCAAATGCTGGGGAGCATCTGGAGGAACAGGAACTTTTATGCATTTCTAGTGGTCATGAAAAATGGTACATTCACTTTGAAAAACAGTTTGGCAGCTTCTTACAAAACTAAACAATCTTACCATACAATCCAATAATGTGATCCTTGGAATTTACTCAAAGGAGTTAAAAGCTATGTCTATACAAAAACTGCACAAGAGTGTATACGGCAGCAGCATTCATAATTGCCAAAACCTGGAAACAACTAAGATGTCCTTCAGTAGGTGAATTGATAAATCAAATGTGGTACATCCAGGTGATGGCATATTATTCAGAACTAAAAAGAAATAAGCTATCAAGCTATGAAAAGGTATGTTGAAAACTTGAATGCATATTATTAAGTGGAATAAGTCAATCTGAAAAGGCTACACCCATATGTATAATTCCAATTCTATGACATTCTGGAAAAGGTAAAACTATGAAGATAGTGGCCAGACCAGTGGTCACCAGGAAGGAAGAATGAATATTTGGAGCACAGAAGATTTTTAAGGCAATGGAATTATTCTGTTTGATACTACAGTAGGGAATACCTGTAATAACACATTTGGGGAAAACCATGGTTCAAAAACCGATTTTGAACACCCAGAGTGAAATATTCTATATAATATAAGGGTAATATGCAAATTGACCCTAACAGCAGAAAGACCAGGAACAAGTGGTTGCGATGATGCACACTGACCACCAGGGGGCAGATGCTCAATGCAGGAGCTGGCCCCTAGTGGTCAGTTTGCTTCCATAGGGGAAGCTCCGCACAACCACAAGCTGGGCTGATGGATGTGAGAGCAGTGGCAGTGGTGGGAGCCTCTCCCACTTCCTCGGCAGCACTAAGGATGCCTGACTGTGGCTTAGGCCTAAGCCATCAGTTGAACATCCCCTGAGGGCTCCTGGGCTGCCAGAGGGATGCTCACCTGCCAGCTTAGGCCCAATCCCCCAGGAATGGGCCTAAGCTGGCAGGTGGACATCCACCGAGGGGTCCTGAACTGCAAGAGGGCACAGGCCAGGCTGAGGGACTCCCCTGAGTGCATGAATTTTTGTGCACTGAGCCTCTAGTATATAGAGGCCTGATGCACGAAATTTGTGCAAGGGGCTTGGCCCCTGTCGCAGTGGCTTCATCCAGAAGGTGGTCTGGTCTAATTAGCATATTATGCTTTTATTATTATATTTATTTATTTATTGATTTATTTCAGAGAGAAAGGGAGATGAAGAAAGACATAGAAACATCAATGATGAGAGAGGAACATTGATTGGTTGCCTTCTGCACGCCCCACACTGGGGATTGAGCCCACAACTCAGGCATGTGCACTGATCCAGGAATCAAACCATGACCTCCTGGTTCATAGGTCGATGCTCAATCACTAAGCCATGCCGGCTGGGTGAGATTATATTATATTATACTAGTGGCCCATTGCATGAAGATTCGTGCATTAGGCCTTCCTTCCCCTGGCTGCTGGCACCAGTTTTCCTCCGGCACCTGGGACCCAGGCCTTTGGTCCGGCCGCAGCAGCGAGGCTTGGCTTCTCTGCTCCAGCTGCTCCCAGCCCCTCCTTTTTTTTTCCTGCTCCTTGAGTTGAGGTCAGGGAGGCTTGGCTTCTCCACTCCAGCTGCCCCCAGCCACTCCTTGAGCAGAGCCCAGGCCCCCAGACCCTCCTTGAGCGAAGCTCAGGGCAGGCTGGAAGCCTGGGTCACGCCCTGCGGCCCAGGCCCCCAGCTCCTCCTTGAGTGGAGTCCAGGGCCGGGGTGAAGCTTGGCTTCCTCTGTCGCCAGGAGCAACCCAAGCCTCCTGCTCGCTCCAGCTCCATGGCTGCCACCATCTTCAGTCATCTTCAGTCTTTGCTCCATGCCTACATATGCAAATTAACCACCATCTTTGTTGGGTTAATTTGCATAGTTGCTCTGATTGGCTGGTGGGTGTGGTGGAGTGATGGAGTGATGGTTAATTTGCATGTTTCTCTTTTATTATATAGGATTTATTTATGTATTTATGTATTCGTGTATTTATTTATTTTTACCATCAGTCTGCTCTCTGTATCTATGAGTTTGTTTCTGTTTTGTTTGTTCATTTATATTGTTCTTTAGATTTCACATATAGGTGAAATCATATGGTATTTGTCTTTCTCTGACTGGCTTAGTTCACTTAGTATAATACCCTCTAAGTCCATCCATGCTGCCACAAATGGTAAGATTTTATTCATTTTTATGGTCAAGGTATATTCCATTGTATATGCATACCACAGCTTTTTTATCCACTTGCTTACTGATGGGCATTTGGGTTGCTTCCATATAATTGGCTATTGTAAATAACATTGCAATGAATATAAAGGTGCATGTTTTCTTCTGAATTAGTGTTTTGGGTTTCTTAAAATATATACCCAGAAGTGAAATCACTGGGACATAAGGCAATTCCATTTTTAAAATTTTATTTTTATTGTTGAAATTATTATAGATGTCACCATTCCCCACACCCTTTGCCCACCTTCCCCTAGTCCCCACTTTCCTTTCCTTCTAGCTATCACCACACTGTTGTCTGTGTCCGTGAGTTATGCATACATGTGATTTGGCTAATCTCTTAATCTTCTTTCATCCAGTCTCCCATACCTCCCTTCCCATCTGAAAACTGTATATCTGTTCCATAGATCCATGCATCTGGTTTTATTTTGTTCAACAGTTTATTTTGCTAATTAGATTCCAGATATAAGTGAGATCATATGGTATTTGTCTTTCTCTGACTGGCTACTTCACTTAGCATAATGGTCTCCAAGTCCATCCTGGAGATTCTGTCACAAAAGATAAGAGTTTCTTCTTTTCTAAAATCAAGTAGTATTCCATTGTGTAAATATACCACAACATTTTCATCCATTGATCTACTGATGGGCACTTAGGCTGTTTCCAGATCTTGGCTATTGTATATAGCACTGCTATAAACAGAGGGGTGCATATATTCTTTCTGATCCAGGTTTCTTCCAATATATTTCCAGAAATGGGATTGCTAGATTAAAAGGCAGTTCCATTTTAATTTTTTGAGGAATCTCCACACTGTTTTCCAGAGTGGCTGCACCAGTCTGCATTCTCACCAACAGTGCATGAGGACTCCCTTTTCTCCACATCCTCTCCAACACTTGTTTGTTGATTTATTGATGATAATCATTGTGACAGATGTGAGGTGATATCTCATGGTGATTTTAATTTGCATTTATCTGATGATTAGTGATGTTGAGCATCTTTTCCTATGTCTGTTGGCCATCTGTATGTCCTTCTCTGGAGAAGTGTCTATTCAGGTCTTTAGCCTATTTTTTAATAGGATTGTTTGTTATTTTGGTGTTGTATGATTTCTTTATAAATTTTGGCTATTTCCTTATTAGATGTATCATTGCTATTTTCATGTAGGCTCACTGATTGTAACAAATGTCCTACTCTTGTGTGTGGTGTTGATAGCGGGTGAGACTATACGTGTGTGGAGCAGGGAAATATGGGAAATCCCTGTACCTTTCCCTCAATTTTGCTGTGAACCTAAAACTGCTCTAAAAATAGTCTATTTTTTAAAATAGCACACTTATATAAAATATTCTTGCTGTTAATAAATAACAGTTCATAAAATGTCTTTTTTATTAGTAATCTATCAATTCTGTAACTTCTTTGTATCTCATTACACATTTTTAATTGAACTGATACATTATTTTAAAGTATTTGCTAAAATACTTTTCCCCAAAATAATTATAGATTTTATCCAGTTTGTATCACATACCTAAAACCTCATTCAATTTATTTTCAAAAGACTCTAATAGTTCTCAAGAGCCCAGGCAGTATAATCTCAAAGGTCTGTTTTTTGTATGACATCAAAACAAAACTTTCATTAGTAATCATGGTGGCTTAGGACATGCTGAAAATTAAATACTCACACAAATTGTAAAATTTCATAAAAATAATTTCCTTTTTGTGTCATAAATTATTATTATTTGAAATGACATCTGTAATTTTGTGGACTAATATGATACATTATGCTCTGGTGCATTTTGAAAGCTAAATAGAGAAGGACTAGAGTTGCCAGCTGTGGGTGACTGGAGCATTCAATCTACATTCGAAACATTTCCAGGGAAGAGCTAAAGACTTTCCCGTGTAGCTCTCTTTTAAGAAGTCCAGAGGAGGCGGCACTTTGTGGTATCCTAGTGCTCTTACCATCTGGTTAATAAAATATTTGAATGAGCAGAGGATATCTGTAGTAGGCCAAACAGGAATTTCCAAGTTTTAGCATATATTAACCCACACAAATTTGGTATGTACTTTTGTATGTTTTTGATCCCATGCCATTTTCAATGTCGAGGTTGTTCTCCTATTTCATCTTTGTAGTTTAGAAATGACTAAGTCCTCATCCGCAAAGAATATTAGAGGGATGATTTAGCAACAGATATGGAACTTCATGAATCTCAGATCCCTCCTATGGAGTGGACAAAGTAGAACTCCTTAAATTTTGTATTGCTTTCCTATCTACTTGTGTTACAGATCCTTGTAGTAAAAGCAGCAACCCACACCGGGTGTCTGAAGGCCACCTAGTAACTGACTTTGCCCCGTTTCTATTCAGATTGTTGTGATAAGAAAAGAGACCTATTACGTACTTTCTCTGGCCTGATTTTGTGTGATGTCAGTGTTATAACAAGTGACATCCATAAGAAGCATTCTGCCTACTCAGCTCTAAGTTATTGAAACTTATCAATAAAATCTAGACTTGATCCCCTAGTCGACCAGCAAGAGCTGGGAGAGGTGGGCTGTGGTTTTTAATGACATCATCCTTTGAGATACAAAAAGATAAGTGTAATTGAGATACCTCTCAATATTATACTATTCAATATGCCTTTTAATTCCACACTGTATTATAACATCAAACACTTCTTCTAATTAGTCCACATTTCAAAACATGTTTAAAATATATTTTAAAATCCTAAACATTGAATTCTTAAATGTTTTGCAGCATTTTGTAGGAAGAAATTTTCCAGACTTATTTATTTATTATATTTATTAATTATGAAATATTTCATATATTTAAACATATAACAGTCAAATGGATACATAATAGAGATATGGTTTTAAGAAGAAAATTAGATCAGGTGTCTGTGTACTAATAATAATAAACATCACAAAAGCAAAAAAAAAAACCCACAAAAATATTCACAGCATCTTTTCCTCAGATGTTAACATGAGGTTTAGTGGTAAACTGACTCATACTCGCACATTCTCTCCTTTGTTTGTCTCCTGAGAGATATGCAAATGACCATACAGGTATCAGCATGCTATGGTTGTTGGGTTGAGAAGCGAATTGTTCAAGAAGGGAGACATCTAGAACAGCGCTTTGAGTGCATATACATAGAAATCTGCATATGCATTTTAACCCAATTAGAAGAAACTACAGTTATTAAAACTACTAGAATATCTGATATGTTAATGAGTTACTCATCTCTGCCATGCCCCTACTCACTAATGAAATTCCTAAATGTTTTATGTTATTCCATTCCTATGTCACTTATGTTAGATAATGGTTAACACTATTTGTTTATTGTTCTAATAATAATGGAATGTTTGGGGTGCCTCAGTTTTGCAATTGTCTATGTACTTTAGAAGCAATAAGGACTAGTGAAATAGTTTTCTACTCTATGGATACAAAGAGTCCTTTTATATTTAGATTATTTGTGCAATGTTAGGATGCCCCAAATCTTTATTAGTATAAGCTAGAATAGTATTAATATGTCACATATTTTAGTTATTATATATGAGGCACATGAAATTTATGGACTACAACCACCAAATACTACAAAGACTAAATTGAGAAAATCACCAATTTCCCATATTTAAGGAAGATGAATTTTTACAATAACTTTATAATAACATAGCTCTGTTAGTTCCCAGGCCTGAGAATACATGAAATAGTTTTTTTTAAAATACTAAAACACATTTATTTTGTTAAGTGATGAAGTCTTACACCTTAAGAAATAGATAACTTTCTAAGTAAATATTTTCTCTCATCACCCTGAGATATTATTTCTTGCCTTTGGCCAAACCAGTCCCATAATTTCTCCCTCAAATCTAAGTGTCAAAACCACACTGGAAAACATGTCTCAGAGCTGGTGAAAGCCTACCTTACACACCAGCTTCAGCCTTAAATCAGAATATGATGATGGCATGAAGAGCCAAGTAGCAAGTGAGAAAAACCACAGAATTCTGGAGCCACAGGGCCCTGCTAACCTCCATGTGCTGCCTAGAAACGGTCCCATGCAGCTTTGCTTCATAGCTACTTGTATATGCTGGCTTATCACTTCATTCTCTCCTGTGTGCTCTTCTAGGATCAAGAGAGCCAGTCACATTAGTCTGCTAGGCCCTGGGGCCACAGGAGTTTTGACCATCTTGGTATGTAGGGAAGGGATGCAGAGGACAGCCCAGAGCGTGGACCGATCTGGGCAGTTCTCTTTCAGACTTTTTCCTTCTGAGCCTCTGTTGTCCCTCTTTGTGTGTTTCCTACTTTATCAATATCCCCATCCCTCATCAGTTTTGATGTCTGCTTACCATCCACAGCCTGCCATTGCAGGCCTCCCATGAATCCAAAAGCCAACATCTCCAAGGACTACAAGTTCCAATTACATTTGTCTCTCATCACAAAAAAATAAATAAACAAATAAATAATTTGGTCCTGGGTAAGTAATTTGATAACCCTGAAAAAAAGTATTGAAACTTTTTCCAACTTTTGTTAACTCCAGTGAACCACTTATCATTAAAATATATCAGAATCCTTTCTTCCCAACTCCTAATCACTAGACCCATAAAAACGATTCACCAAGATGGGTCAGTGATGAGGATGGATACCAAACCCAGCACTCTGAGAAATAAGAAATGCTGTAAAGATAATGCTAACATCTAAAGAGTCAGAGTTATAGATAAATGCAGGCCATGTAAATGTGAATTTGAAACCAACAAGATGAGATCAATGAGAAGTGAGATTAGAATCAATGAGGGGATATTGTTGGTAGAATGAGGAGTTGCTGAAAATAGGGAGCATTTGCCTCAAATTTTGAACCCAAAGAAACAGTATGTAGAGGAGAATCAGCCAATTCTGGGGCAAGTAAAATTGAACTAATTTCTGTTTTCAGACAAAGCCTGGGTTAAAATGCATCATCACTTTAGCCAATACTGAAAATAAATTAAAATAATGCAATGCCCACACATCATTATTTACCTTCACAATGAGAAGCTGACCTTGCTACTCCTGGTTTATTACAGATGTATGTGATTTACTTGTACTTTGTGCATACATTTTCAGTCATGGTTTATTTTTTCATAGTAATAACAGGGTTCCTCTGGTTCCAAGTTAGAGGGTTTCTGTCCCATCTAATTTCCTTTTTATGGGTTTTTAACCTGTCCTCTTATCCCCCAAAAGTTCATTAGAATTGACAATCTAACCCAATGAGAACACCGCATGTCCTCAAATACATAGTGAAATTATACTTGCATTGTTATGTCAAAATGAAGACCATATACTTGTTTTACTTCATCACTAGCTTGGTAAAATTTGTGAACTAGAATTTTTTAGACACTCCAGTTGGCCTTCTTGTACTGGTGGAGATGGCAGCACACACACACTCACACACGTGCACACACATACACATGGACACATGCGCACACACACAAAGTCAGAAAAATAGCCATGGCTGCTTATTCTAGTGTGAAAAATAAGTCAAAATAATGAATGGACTTAATTTTTCATTATCTATGCTAATAGAGTTGATGCTGCAAGCTCAGATGATATATGCCTTGAAAATCTAAATTTGAGATCTTCTGTAGCAGTTATGGGGAGCATAGCATTAACCTCCCTTCATCTCACTTGCCTGGTGTACAAAATAGGAATAATAGTGGTATCCTTCTCATTGTTGAGAGGCCTTCCCCAGAACAATGTATTGAGAGGTGAACTTAGGCCGTGGGAAGCCAGAGCACACACACTTAATTTTACCTTTCTGTAAACCCTTCACAAGAGTCTGTGGTTCCTAAGAATTGTGTCTAACATCTAATAACCTACCAATAAATCTATATATATAAAAGGCTAATATGTAAAATGTCCCTGCAAGATTTCAATTGGGAGACAGGGAGTTCTATCACTCACTATGATGTGTGCTGACCACCAGGGGGGTGGCATGGAACAAAGGAAGGCCCCGCCAGCAGCCAGAAGGCCCTGATCAGTGCTGATTGGGGGCCAGACCTAGGGACCCTATCCATGCATAAATTTTGTGCACTGGACCTCTAGTATTAAGTATAATTGCTGATATATATATATATATATAAAATAGAGGAATATGCAAATTATCCGGGACACCATCACATCACTACCTTTCACAGGGTGAGAGGGGCTGTGGGGCCACGGGGTGGGACGTTGGGTCTCGTGCGATTTCGTCCTGCCCAGGAAAACTCCCCCGTGGCCCTGCGGCCGAATCCTGATGCCAATCTGGGGTTTACTAAACTTTACTGGAACTGCTCCCCACACCCCCACTCCCTTCCCCAAGACCATGCTGCCCACAGCAGGGCGCCCTGGCAGCCTCCTGATAGGCAAGCAGCCGGGGAGAGCCAAGTGGGGCAGGGGTTGCAGGGAGCCGTGGAGGGGTGGGGCAGCTGGACCCAAGTTCCTGGGGGTCTGAGGAGAGTATCTGACAGGAGCCTAGACTGCAAAGAAGGAAGAGGAAGTGGCCACAGGGAGCTCTTCCAATCCCCCTGCACGGACACCCCACGGGGAGAAGACCCAGCCTTGGGGGTAGCCGTAGCCTGCACCTCGGACTCCCGATCTCTTCCCCCACCACCCCCGCCAGGGGCGGCCACAACAATAGCACTCTGGTGATGAGCCATCAGCACCTCCAAGGCACCCAGGATCTGTGGCCCACCGCTGCTGAGCAGCCCCCCAGGGTCAGACCCATCACCCCTCGACAGCAGCAGTGCCAACTCTGCAGCGGAAGCACACTGAACCTTGCCGGGGTTGTGGCTAAACCCACCCTCCTAGCCCATCTGGCTCTGCCCTGGCCAGGGCCCCTCCCTGCTCCAGGAGATTGGAGCCCCACCCTGAGCACATACAGCTATGAAATGGCCACATACAATTTAAAGAATGGCGCCAAGTGGGAGGTTTGACAGTTACTCCCCCTTCGGCCTTGTCACCCCCCTAGTGCCCCCCCCCAGCACTCCCCCCCACTGCCAGTGCCTCCAGGGACAACCACCTCTACAGGGCTGCTGGCCAGAGCCCATCACTCCAAGGCCTGCGGAACCCTCTGAAAAGCTTCCATAGTTAGAGTCCCAGGAAACAATCATGTCATCCTTCCATAATCAGCACCTGCTACCTGTGAGGGTACCCATGGGCTTAAAAAGAACAATCCCTTCTATTTTAGACATCACTTACTTGATGAAACATTTCTAGGTTTATTAGCTCAGAACCTCCTCATGACAACCCAGTGAGGTAGGCGGAGAAGAGATTACAATTCCCATGGTATATGCATATGTATTCAGAAATGAAGCTCAGAGAGGAAAAGTTTCAAGCCCAATGGTTCTGAAGTTGCAGCACACACCCCACAGAGGGGCAATTTGATTTTAAGTGGGGGCAATTGAGAATGAGTTAACAGTGAATTTTTTTGCATTTCTTATGGTTCTAGGGGGCCTCATTTACAGCATATCCTATCTAATAATAGACAAACATAGTAATTAACCATACCTCCGCTACGCTTCCATTGGCTAATCAGCAGAATATGCAAATTAACTGCCAACAAAGATGGCGGCTGGCAACCACGCAGCTGAAGCCAACATGAGGCTTGCTTGCTCCAGTGATGGAGGAAGCCAAGGTTCCTCGCCTGCTGCGGCCCAGCTCTGAGCACCGGATGCAATAATGTTTCAATTATAGAAGCTAAACAAACCCCAGATACCTGCTTTCAGCCTGCCAGGGCCTCAGAGCTTAGAGTGCCAGTGATGGCAACAGAGTTTCAATTATAGAAGCTAAACAAACCCAGATACCTGCTTTCAGCCAGCCACAGCCTCAGAGCTGGAGCCGGGCCTCAGAGCTGGAGCCAGCTTTCAGCTCCAGTGACAGCTATAGAAGGTAAATAAATCCCAGAATAAAAAAAATAAAATAAAAAAAAGAGGCTGGGAGCTTCAGTCACCCTCCAGCCTGAAAACAGCCCTCAGCCCCTCACCCAGACTGGCCAGGCACCCCAGTGGGGACCCCCATTCTGAAGAGGGTGTGACCAGTTGCAAACAGCCATCAGCCCATCACCCAGGCTGGCCAGGCACCCAAGTGGGACCCCTACCCTGATCCGGGACACCCTTCAGGGCAAACCAGCTGGCCCAAACCCGTGCACCAGGCCTCTATCGTATATAGTAAAAGGGTAATATGCAAACTGACCCTAACAGCAGAAAGACTGGGAATGACTGGTCACTATGATACACACTGACCACCAGGGGGCAGACACTCAATGCAGGAGCTGCCCTCTTGTGGTCAGGGAGCTCTCACATGGGAGGAGCTCTGCTCAGCCACTAGCCAGTACAGCGATGGTGGTGGGAGCCTCTCCTGCCTCCTCAGCAGTGCTAAGCATGTCTGACTGCAGCTTAGGTCTGCTCCCTGCTGGTAATTGGAATCCCCTGAGGGCTGCCGGGCTGCCAGAGGGATGTCTGACTGCCAGCTTAGGCCCAATCCCCTGGGGAGCAGGCCTATGCCAGCAAGTAGTCACTCCCTAGGGGTCCCAGACTGCAAGAGGGCACAGGCCAGGCTGAGGGACCCCCTACCTCCGAGTGCACAAATTTTTGTGCACCGGGTCTCTAGTCCTATATAATAAGAGGCTAATATGCAAATGACCAAATGGTGGAATGATCGGCTACTATGATGCACACTGACCACCATGGGGAAGACACTCAATGCAGGAGCTGCCCCCTAGTGGTCAGTGTGCTCCCACAGGTGGAGTGTCATTCAGCCAGAAGCCGGGCTCATGGCTGGAGAGCACAGCAGCAGTGGCAATGCTAAGGATGTCCGACTGATGGCTTAGGCCCACTAAGCCATCAATCAGACATCCACTCAGGGCTCCCGGACTGTAAGAGGGCGCAGGCCAGGCTGAGGGAACCCCCAAATGCATGAATTTTGTGCATCGGGCCTCTAGTTTAACTATAATAATATAGTTCCTTGACTCCGTGTTCCCGTAAAAATTGAATTGCGCAGCCCTAACTGGTTTGGCTCAGCGGATAGAGCGTTGGCTTGTGGACTCAAGGGTCCCAGGTTCGATTCCAGTCAAGGGCATGTACCTTGGTTGCAGGCACATCCCCAGTGGGGAGTGTGCAGGAGGCAGCTGATGGACGTTTCTCTCTCATCGATGTTTCTTTCTATCCCTCTCCCTTCCTCTCTGTAAAAATCAATAAAACATATTTTTAAAAAATTGAATTGTGCAAAGCATTAACAAAAGGAGAAAAAAAATGTTCATTGTCTTAGTTTGGATTCTCCAGAAGCAGACCCTAATATAAGGGATAAAATACAACCAAAAATATGAGTTGTCTTTCTCTATTCATTCAATTCATTCACTCCTTGGAAAACAGAGATGTGAAACTGTTTTATTTTGGGTTGGCCTCCATCTCTTATCATGCTACAGCTGGACTAAGAATGGAATAGAAAACAAGGAGCTATGCCATTATCTGCTCATTACTTCCTTGGATAGAGAAGAATGCATGCTGTTCAGAATTTAAAATTATACTTTGCCTGGATGGTATATAATTCATAGAGTGGGGACTTCAATGTAAAAGTTACCACAGAGGAAAAAATCTTGTAAATCTTGTAAACATTTTTTTTAAGATTGCTAACATGTACGGATGCTACTGCATGCCAGGCATACTGTGTAAGCAGTTTACACGTATTAACACATTTGCTCAACACTATCCAGGAGATGCTGGGAACACTCCAGTTTTATATGGGAGGAAGCACAGATGTAGAGACTTATATCCTCTTGATGGTGGGACCAGAATTTGAAGGAGAGCCATCTGAGCTCTGGCTCCACACAGTTAGCCACAATTCCATACTCCCTCTTAAATCTCTTGTGTAGCACTACTAATTATAACTTCCATGCCCTCTAAGTAACCAGCTCACTGAGGGCACAGCTCTTATCTGCCTCGCTCACTCCTACATCGCCTTGCACAGCACCAGACACAGATGAGACGGGGAATAGACACATGTGACTAATTATTCATACTAGAGCTGCTCATTCTCAACTGTATTTCTGGCCAAAGAAACACAAGTTGGTGTCAATTTTACTGACCAGTAAATGTTTAATTCTCCCTGAAAAACTGACTCAGTTCTTAGGCAGACTATATTTTTGGATTGCCACATTTATCAATGTGAGCTGGGGCTACACTTTCAATTATAAGTCTGTTCTTATTACAGAAAATATACTTTTAGTTCTAGTGACCAATTTTATATTTGAAATTTACTTTACTTACTTTCCAGTCTGAAGTATACTTCATTGTCTCAGGCAGCTTGGCATGTAAAGTAATCCAGATTTTCTCTATTTCCATTGTGTTCCTCCCAAATAAATTTTGGAAGTCCCATTGAACAGAATACTTTGGCAGAAAATGTTTTGATGGGAAAACACATATGCACATACATATATACACACACCCACACACAGAGTATGGATTCATGTTGTACGTAGAATATCTGAATCACACCTTTATCATTTAAGGTGTTTATGTTATTTTCCACCCTTTCCAGTGGAACTTTTGGGAGGAAATGACTCTGCAATGGAATGTTATGTTGTCCAGGTCCCAAAGTATTTTCTCAGGCAGTGCTAGTAAAGACTCCGGGTTTGAATGAATTGTGTGTAACTGTGACTATTCAAGAACAAAGATGAATTTCTTAAAAGGAAGAGGAAGAAGGAGGGGAAGGAGGACAAGAAGAGGGAAGAAGATGAATGGGAGAGTTAGTGCCATGTGTTAGAGTTTGCTTTATAAGTGGGTAGCAAACCAAAGATATGTCAGGATATTGGCAAACCCCTCCCTATTTTTCTTAAATCTCTGTGACTAGATTTGGTGAATAACAGTCAGTATATAGATAATAAAGTAAATGAAATTTTAAAGTGAAAATTAATATTGAAAAAAGCAGTAGGAAGGGAATTATAAAAAGGTTGCTTTTGGTATAGCAGCAAAGGAAATGGGATTGTTTATAGAAGTAGATGTTGAAAGCAGAGTGCTGACTATTAATATCTACAATCATTACCAGCTATTTTTGTTTCCAACAGCTACTCCTAACTTTGTCCATATATTAAATATTTTCCTAGGAGGGCATGAAGTAAGTCCAAAAATATCATAATGATTGATGAGCTGTTTAACAAATACGATTCAATGCTGTTGACATGCTTAGAGACAAGACCGTGGAGGCACATCTTTTATCTTTCACAATCAGTTGTGTCTCATTTAGAGATCCATGACTTTCCCAGGTTCTGCCCACCTCCACCTAGAAATCTGAGCTGTGGACTCAGCTGGACGTGTTTTTCTTTCTCGCTGGCAATGCTAGAGGGTGGCAGTGAGGAGCACTGCAGCAGGTACAAGTGAGCCTTGAAATTAAAGTTGTTGGCTCATGGTTGCAGGGAGGCCACCTAGAAGACCGGAGCACCACTGCTGGGATATTGTGGTCCAAGAGAGGAAGCTCAGCAGCAACCAGGGACATCCTGCTATCCTAGTGGAATTGCATCATTTTTTATTTTTATAAAAGAATCTAATCACTCTCTTTCAGACAATTTCCCCCTCTAGATAGCTAGCAGGAGGAAAAACTGGAAGAGCAAGGGAAAAAGCAGTGGGGGCTAAGAATACTTTTTGTGAAAGGAAAGGAGGTTGATGCGGGGGCCAGGAACATAATGGAAATAGGGCTATTAGAAAGAAAAGTGATGCTTGATTAAATCCCATCCTTGCTTGGCAGGGAGCAGGGTTTGTGCTGTGAAGTCTGTTGGCCTCCACTGATACCTCTCTCAGTGTCTACCACAGTTTGCACCAAACATGTCCAACTCCTCTCCAGATGTCTACTGGAAATGCTGAGGCCATCTTGGATGCACTTCTGATAAGAGATTCTTAACTCTGGGTCTCAATCAATGTTTCATGAAGGCAGAGCCCCCATCTGTCTTCAGCACTCTGATTCCAGGGCCCATACGGTGCCTGGTACAGAATGTGTGCGTAATGATCACTTGTTGAGTGAATAAATCCATAACCACATGATTAAAAACACACACAGATAATGCACCTCCTCAAATATGTTGTAAAAGAGGAAAATTTTCTTTTTCCTCTGGTCATCTTAGGTTCTTTGGCTGGGACCTGTAAACTAGACAGGCAAAGGAGAGATTAAGAAGAGAAAAAGGAGCAGATGTTTATTAACATGTGTATCACCCATACACGGAGAGCTCGGCGTTGGGTGTGACATCAGTTCAGCTACTCTCAGCCTTAGTCTCCTGACAAAGAAAGAACCTTCCATTCTTGCCTTCATTTTCTTTCTTCTCTGACTATTCACAGGCATTGAAATAGGGATATAAATCAAATCTCCTAGGCTGTCTCTCAGACATAGGTCAGAAGACAGCTTTCTGAATAATGAACTAAGGTAATGAGTTAAATATAGTAGCACAAATTGGCATACAAATGTGGGCTCAAGGATCATTTATATGGTGTCTGCATGACAGCCCCACAACATGTACAAGGTTAAAATAGAGAACAGAAAAGGAAGAAATAGTAAGAAAAGTCAAACCTTTCAGATTCAATCATTAACTCCAACAAACCTAAAACTGCTAACAAGTTGCACATCACTGTCTGAGTCTCAATGTAGCTATCTATGCTTGGTTTGAAACAATTTTTTAAGATGACAAGTCTGATCCACACAATTCTTTGAAAAAAAAAAAAGAGTGCAATAAATAGGGTAATGCTAGCTGCTATAACAAACATGCATGCAATACGTGAAGTGGCTCCAAATGATAGAGGTCTGTTTCTTTCTCAGGGATTGTGCAGAAATGGGTGTTCCCAGTTGGCGGGTAGCTGTCCTCCAGGCAGTGATTCAGAAAGCCAGGTCCTTACATTTTATGGCTCCACCCACTTCACAACGCTCAAGGCTTCCATGTTTGTGTGCACCAAGGAGGTTAAGGGGAAGAGAGTATTGAGAATTGGGCATGAAATGGTTTTATTTTCGAAATAAAGGGCATGAGAGGGGTGTGCATCACTTCTGATCACATTTCATTGCCTGTAAATTTGTCATAAAGAAGCCTGAGAAATGCAGGCCTGCCAGTTGTGCAGGAAGAAGACACAATGAGTAAGTAGATAACTGGGCTCTGGCAACTGGAGGTACTGGCCCTGCCAGTGTAGGAAGCATTCTGTGACATCACCCCTCTCTCATTGATAATAAACTTGAGTGGCCGTGAATTGTGAATGTTAATAACTCAAGAATCAGAATTCACATTCCAAAAAATTGTCAGATAAGAATTAAGTCCAGAAAGGCAAAATAAGTCTTAGCTAGTGACAAGGAAAAGGCAGTTTTTTTTAAAATTTATTAAACGTATAGCTTAATGTTTCTTCTATCACAATTCTTAATCTAATATTTGATTTTTTAAATCATAAGTCCTTTATTGGACTTATTAAAATGAGCAATCCTGAATCACTTTGGACATTACACCTATGAAAAACAAAGGGTAAATATTTATAAGTATCTTTTTTTTTTTTCCATCCTATGTGTATGTATCAGGTAGCATTTGGCTATAATTTGACACAACGATGTTTAGGCACTTCATTTTATAATATTTAGTTGTTCTTAAAGAGTGACCATTTTAGATACAATCATTGCCCCAGAGTTCAGCTGCTTCTCCAGGTTAGCCAAATATTTGGAGTCTGGAAATATGGCTGGAAATTACATCAAAACAAGATTTTGCCTGAATTATCTAATGCTTCCTCATTTTTAGCCAGGCTAAAAATACCATCACAGAGACCATGCGCTATTTCCGCTCTGCATCCGCACTGATACATGGAAGGACCGTAGACAGAGTTTCATTCTTTTTTGGCAAAGGGCTATGCTGTGGTGGTTGCAATTCAGGGTTAAATCTGAGATTCGGTTTTCTCTCTTGGCTGCTTGGGATCAGCTATCCTTGGCTTATTTAAAAGGAAACATCAACTTTCCAATTTACTCTCTAAAATTGGTTGTTGCAGCTCCCTGCTGGAGTGGAAAGGCACCATCTGTTTTAATAATACTGATGGTGGGAGCAGGGGAAAGGTTGTGAAATGCCACTGGGAGGGCTCTGGGCGATCACAGTTCCATTTGGAGAATTGCCTTTTAAGTTCATGACTGTGGATGAAACCCTGCCAGCCCAGGTATAGGATTAGTCAAGCAGACTCACAGGCCTGGGGAGGAATGGGTAGAGCTCTCGGGCCAACCAGTGCAGAAAAGTCACCTGAATACCAGGCAGGGGGAATGTAGGAGTGCACAGCAGTGAAAGACAGATGGTCATCAGGTTTGCCAAAACTTTTTAAAGTGTTTTTTTTTCCCCCCTCTTATATTCAGATATTGTTTGTTTTGTTTGGCTTTGGTCATTACTAGAAGGTGAGAAATTCTGTTACAATTCTAAGCCCACACATCCTGAGCCATTATTCTCTGAGAATTGATAGGAGAATTTCCTTTTCCTGCCACTAGTACAAAGATGCAATTTCTCAACTTTGAAAACTCTGCACATCACTTGCTAACTCACCCCCAGGCTGCTGGGCAGTCCATGTGTGCTTTCCTGCCATGGGTGTTTAGTAACTAATACACACACAGCTATATACAAATATACATTCAAAAACACATATACAACTGATCACACAAAATCATGTGCCAATCGCACTTACACCCAACACACACACATAAATATGCATACACACATGCACACATACATGTGCAAATAGAACATACCTACACACAAATACATATAGAGATACACACAGATACACACATGCCTGCTAACACAAATACAGACACATATACACAAACAAAACACACGCATTTACAAACAAATTCACACACTCGCAAAGCACACTCAAACTCCCACACACTTACATGTGCACATATGTACACACACACACTTTTGGGAGATTCCCAGCCTTCCAGGAAAAGGGAGTCTAATCTGCTTCAACACCTTCCCCAGGCAGCACCTGTTGTTCTGTGTTGCTCCTTTGCAGTGGTCTGAAATGCAAAGTGCAAATTAATGAGCACCTTCTGGAGTAAAAAAGGCTTTTTAACTTATTAGACTCTGCCTCTAAGACCAGTGCTGATTTTTTAAAGTAACCCTTCAAATGACCAGGAGTGACTTTGCAAAATTTAACCAAGTATTACCAGATGGGCTTGGAACAGCAGGTGTGATCCTGCAAAGATAAATATAATGCTGTTCCTGGCATTGATTTCTTTAGCATCTTATCAAATGCCCTGTTGTGGCAACAGTCTTTTTCTGTTTCCCCTTCTGCTTAACTAGAAGATGACTCAATCCGCAGACCCAGAAACCATGGCACAATTACAACATTCGAAACAGCTTGTGTGTAACGGCTCAGGGCTCCTCTTGAATTGGATCCTGCCTCTCTGAGCTAAATGCCAGTGAACGCATTCCTAAAAATACCCCCTGACATGAGTCATCCTCTCCAAGGGCCTAGGAGAATGTTTTCCACAGATACCGTGGGGCTCTGAGCAGGGCCAGGCTTCTGGGTGAGTCATGTGTGGAACCTTCGTCAGTGCCATGCTATGTTATATCTTCCCTGTTCCCTGGCACTGAGCTGGGGTCACTGAAATGCTTTATTGAAATGCAAGCCTTTGCAGCAGTTTCAGCTCTTCCTCCCATACCAGTTCCCGAAAGTACATGACTCTGCGCCCAGGAAGGTGCTTCAGGTATCTGGGTTACTCAAGATTTGCTTTCTCCCAGCTGAGAGCAGACGTAAAGTCAGAAATAAGCAGTGTAGCTGGGCTTTAAACAGGAAGCTCTGCATTTTCAAAGCTGTCCCTTTCCAGACTTTAGCACTGAAGGTTAAGTAACAGGCTTGCCTGGTATAGGGGGTGTGTGAGAGCGGGATATGCAAGCCTCCCTAGATCACTGTTGAGTCAGGGGGATGGGGAGGACCCTGGGGCCCCTTACCCACCCCCACTTCTGTTACAGATCCTCCAGTGGGCAGAGTCCACTGAGCCCTGACCCTCATGGAGTAAAGGTGGTACTTACAGGGTATAAGGTGCTGCCATCTCCAGCAATAGTTACACCTTATTAGAGATTCCTGGGAGATATGAGAAATTACAAACATTCTTGAATAGTGGGATTTCAGACATAAGCATGTATTTTGAGGGAGGAGAATCTAACACTCCTGAATTTACACAACATAAAAGATCACACAAGATGAATGTACTCATAAGGGTAATAAAGATCCTTCACATCATTCTTCAAAATAGGTGGGCTTAGGAATTATAAATTAAAAATAAAAACACAAGTAAATGCATATTCTGATTATTAGCTTGAATAGTGAATCATGTACCCTTAAAGTGAAAATACAATATTTAGAATCACATGGGCCAGTTAACTTTTTAATGGCTTTAGCCTCTGGTTCTCACAGAACAAGTCTTTGTGATCTTTTTAAAAAAATTTTATTTAAAATATTCAACATTTCCTTGTTTCCAACTAAGAGCTTAATGGCTACATCATGATTTAAAAAATCAATTTGAAAGTCATGTGTATGATTTAGAAATACAGCATACTAATATCTCTCAGGCCAACAAAGGGTTAGAAGATTATCTAGAGACTGTTTAAGAATCCATAGTTTTGAAACTTCTAGGTTAAAAAACATGTCCATCACTAGATAATCTTAAGATTTAATGGTTTACATAATTTTTTAAAGCAACGGATAAATTTTTATTGCATTAAAAATCACATAACATAGAATTTACCTTTTTAATCTTCTTAAAGTGTAAGGCACTGATGGCATTTAGTATATTTATACTAGAGGCCCGGTGCACAAAAATTTGTGCACTGGCAGGGGAGGGGGGTGGGGGAGTGTCCCTCAGCCACACTTGTGCCCTCTCACAGTCTGGGACCCCTCGGGAGATAACCACCTGCTGGCTTAGGCCTCCTCCCCAGGTGGCAGATGGCAGGCCCAATCCCTCAGTACCTGCCCCGCCTCTCGCACACAGGAGGCCTGGGCGGGCCAGTGGATTGCTGCTGCCCCGCCTGGCCACCCCGGGTCGGGTCGCACATGGACACCCGCTGCCCTGGGTCACAGATAGCAGGCCCGGATGGCGGCAGGGCAGGCGGGATGGTGCTGTCCTGCCCTGTCTGCAGTATGCAAATTAGCCACCATCTTTGTTGGCGGCTAATTTGCATATCATGCTGATTAGCCAATGGGAGGTGTAGCAAAGGTATGGTCAATTACCATGTTTATCTATTATTAGATAGGATTGTTGTGCAACCATCACCTTTATCTAGTTCAGAACATTGTCATCACTCAAAAGAAAACCCTGTATCCATTAAACAGTCACTCCCTCTTTCCCCTTCCCACAGCCCCTGGCAATCATTATCTTTCTGTCTCTGTGGATTTGCCTATTCTGGATATTTCATATACATAAAATATGTGGTTTTTTTGTGTCTGGCTTCTTTCTCTTAGCATAATGCTTTCAAAGGCCATCCATGTTATAGCAGGTATCAGAACTTTATTCTTTTTATGGCTGAATGATATTCCATTGTATAAATATGCTACATTTTGTTTTCCTCCTCATTCATAAATGGACAAATGGACTATTTCTACCTTTTGACTACTATGAATAATTCTGCCATAAATATTCATGTGCAAGTTTTAGTGAACATCTATATTCAATTCTTTTGGGAATACACCTAGAATTGCTGAGTTATATGGTAATTCTATTTTTATTTTTTGTGGAACTGCCACCTTGTCTTCCACATTAAAACGTTACTATAATAGGTTGACTCTTGGCTGTCCTCAGGGTTGTATGGCATTATATGGAAGAAGAATCTACAGCCATGTATGTTGTTTCATTAAATGAATCATTTCCCACCATCCCTTCAGTGGCAGATTTCTTAGAAGGAGTAGGTATATATATTTTTATCCTTCACATTCCCATCACCTGATTACCTAATTCCAATCTACTTTTTCCTATATCATAGATCAGTTTCTTGATAAGGTCCTCAACACTATCTTGGTTTCTGTCATAGTCTGTTTGGGCTGCTATAACAGCATACTACTGGCTGAGTGGCTTTTAAACAACAGACTTTTGTTTCTCACATTTCTATAGGCTAGGAGTCTGAGATCAAGGCTCAGGCAGATTCGATGTCAGTAAGAAGCTGCTTCCTGGCTCATAGAAGGAGTCAGGAGTGAGGGAGCTCTGGGGTCTTATGAGTCCACTAATCCCATCACAAGGGCTCTACACTCATAACCTCAGCACCTTGAAGGTTTTGTGGAACATATGGATTTGGGGGGACACAGCATGCAGTCCATAGCAGAGTCCATACACATCCTCTTGTTCCATCCTCTTATACGAGGTATGATGCTGTTGACCACCCTTTTCTTAGAACATACTCTTCTCTTGGCATTTATGGCATGCCACTCTGACTTTTGTTATTTTATCCTTCTGATTCTATGTGGCCATGCTGACCACTTGTCAACTGTCTCTGCTACCAACTTCTGTTCTTCTTTCCCCATTCTGAGTTCAAGGATGGTGGTTTCCCCCTGGTCAATACTTTTCTTAAACCATCTTGCACATCTTCCTTGCTGGTGGCTTTGGTGATATGTGTGTGTGTGTGTGTGTGTGTGTGTGTGTGTGTGGTGATAATCCATCTGCCTCCCAATATTGAGAAGACACATAATCCTCTCTTCCTTTGTTTCCATCTCCCAAATCCTGGGAAATGGAGGACAATCAGGTGATGGGAAGAGTAAAGATCTATGTAAAAGGAAGGGTTTAGGAGACAACATTTACATTTCGTTACTCTCAGTGTTAGTAGCACTCATAGCGCTCAGCAGTTTTGTTAAGTGTCCTTGAGTGTTTGTATAGATGACTGAAAATATCTGTCAATAATAAGAAAAGCAAGGTTTTCCATCCAATATTCACAATAAATTTTATTCTTTTTTATAAAATAATTCACTTACTCCAGAAATGATTCATTCATAGGTTTGTCTGAATGACAGAAATCTTGATTTTAAGTCCGTAGACCATCAGTTTCATGGTACATTGTGTGGAATGGGAATTCCCTCAGCCTCTCTTAGCAGCTTGGTCTTCTTCTACAAAGCAAGAGAAATTGGAATATAAGTTCTCTAAGATATCACAAAAGTGTCTAGAGAAGATTCTTGCATACACACAAAAGAAAAGGAATCCTATTAACTTAAGCAGAAAAGGAATTTGTTAGAAGGATAATTGGTAGAAATTACATAAAATTTGGAAAATGAGTAAAGAAGCAGAGGAGACCAGGCCACCCAGGAGCCAGCCTGTTAGGACCAGAGATTGGCCCTGGGTACCCTTCTTCCCACACTACTGGACCCTCACATTGTAGTCATCCTCAGGAATCATCTTCAACTGGCACCAGGTCCTTGCACCACTTCCTCAAAGTTAAAAAAAAAGAATCCTGGTTTCAGGTATGAGATTACCATTCATAGGCCATATGCTCATATCCTAGCTACTTGGGGGGAAAGAGAAAGAAGCCACTTTTTAGGCTTCTGATCAGAGTTGGCCCTGGGGCCCTGAGGCCACAGACACCAAGGGAGAGACTCCCTAAAATGTGAATAGTTTTATAGAGCTGAAAGCTCAATGTGATAAATATTCATCGCATTGAGTCACATATTGATGAAAAACATTCCTACTTAGATGTCTGCACATTGTGTTGGAAACCTAAGTTACAGGGCTCCCAGGCAACATCATGAGACAGGCAGAAATCAGAAAGGAGGATGGAGGAAGGCATAAAGTCAGAAGTAAAAGGTAGATAAGGGGGCAGAGAGAAGAGATAGCAAGAGGGGAAAAAAAGAGTTCTCTAAAAAAGATTACTTTCCTCTTATTTGGGGCTGAGCCAATTGTTTGGAGCCTAAAATTTACACAGTTCCTAGAATCACCTTTAAAAAGAAGAGCAAAGAGCTTGTAAGGGGTTAATATCCAAAATATATAAAGAACTCATACAACCCAACACCAAACAAACAATTCAATTAAAAAGTGGGCAGAGGACCTGTATAGACACTTCACCCCAAAAGACATACAAATGGCCAACAGATATTTGAAAAGAAGCTTAACTTCACTAGCTAGTCAAACAATGCAAATCAAAACTACAATGACATACCACCACATACCTGGACATCCCCTGAGGGATATAGTAGTGCATGAAGTGGCAGGTGGCCAGGGAGGAGCCTGAGTCTGGGCAGGGCACCACGCCACTCCCGCTTATCCCAGCCCCACTGGGCCTGCCACCGCTGCCTCTTGGTAGTGCTGCTATGAAGTGGGAGTGACTCATGCTCCTGCAGCTGTACTTGCCAGCCGTGAGCCTGGTGTCTGGCGCCCATTGGTCAGCTGAGTGGCACTTCCACTGTGAAAGTGCACTAACCACCAGGGGGAAGCTCCTGCATTGAGCATCTGCCCTCTGGTGGTCAGTGCGCATCATAGCGACCGGTCAAACGGTAGACCAGTTGAAAGATTGACAGGTCGCATATATATATATTTGTCACCCCAATAAATTTAATAAAAAAGGAAAAAGAGGAGAGCAAAATTGTGAATACAAAAAATTTGTACAAAAGTGAATATTTATTTAGAATGAGAGGAGATAGCCCCAAAAATTACTGCAATTTTGGAGATTCAGGACCTTTGTTGAGATCTCTCTAGGAAAGTCACCAGTGCATCTGAAAAAGGCCCCTCCACCACAGCACTCTGTGGCTCCTAGCAATATCCCCTCTCACAGGGGTACACAAAGCTTCGTTAGCTGCTCAGAGAACCTGCCTTGACTCCCCTCTCTACTTTCTTCAGAAGGATAGGACCTATTGGATGTTCATCCAGCCATTCATTAAAACACATTGGTTGAGGATGTATTCCATGTCAGCTCTGCAGAGGATACAAAAATGAATAAGTCAGAAATAGCCATTGCCCTGTAGTAATTAACACACAAGTAGATAGAAAAGACTTTAAAGAAAAAGTGAGGATGTTTTGATGCCATAATCACTCCTCTATCCAGCTCACTAAGGAACAAACACATCTTACAGAGTTTTGCTAGAACAGGGTGTTCCATTTTATATGGGACATCTATACTTCAGACTTATAAATAAAATCCTACATAATAAAAGCCCAATATGCTAAGTGTCCAACTGTTCGTTTGACTGTTCAACCAGTTGCTATCATGTGCATTGATCACGAGGAGGCAGATGCTCCGACTGTTAGGTTAGCTTGCTACTGGGGTCTGGCCAATTGGGACTGGGCAAGATGGCCCACCCTGGAGCCCTCCTGCGGTCTCTCCCTGGCTCCGATCATGCACTGGTGGGGTCCCTCGGTTTGGCCTTCAGCCTCTTGCAATCCGGGACCCCTTGGGAGATGTCAGAGAGCCAGTTTCAGCCCGATCCCCGCAGGCCAGGCCAAGGGACCCCACCGGTGCACAAATCTGTGCACCAGGCCTCTAGTATTGTATAATATTGATTGATTATACACATAAAGCCAGAATTTAAAATTAGGAACTAAACTATATGGTGCTCTCTTTCTCTGTATGTGATATGCAGAGAAGTGGTAGAGGGGAATGGCCTACTTGGGTGAGGGGCAGCTGTATGACACAGCATCAAAGACCAGAGCCCACTCACAGAAAAAATGACGCTCTAGGGAGACAGCTGGGACTCCCTCATGTCCCACAATCCCAGATAAGCTGGAACTTCCCAGAGCACACCAGGAGTCTATAAAACACCACCACTTTACAATAAACAATTCAGGGAAAAAAGGGCTTAATGAATATGAGAATGCATGACTTGAGAAACATTGCTCAGAGAAAGCCTTCACACTTCCCTCAACAACTAAATCTTTGCCAACAGCTACCAGATATTGGGTCTATACAGGATGATATACATCACAAGCTTATATGCACACACAGAAAATTATACACATAAACACACATCTACTAAACACACATCCCAAGTGAGAGTAGTGCACAGAGTATGAAACATGTATCTTAGAGCATGTCAGCCCTTCTCAAACATCCTTGAAGCCAAAATGTAGTTCTGGGAACACACAATTATCCCTTGTTTCTGAAGCATCCCACTGAAAAAGATTTCTTCTAAAATATTGCCTATAATTGAGTCATTTATTCCAGGCTGGGTTGTTAAGAGGTGGAATTCTGAGAACGTTTGTTTAGGGAAATAGCCTGCATTTGTTTCAGATCGTGGTAAAATTGTAAGTGTCAAAATGGTTAAAAAATGGTGGAAATGGTTTTTCTACTCTTTGAATTTTTATTTCCACTAGACTCATCAGGACCTGGCTCCTTTAACTTGAGCCTGTCCTCTGCCCCATATCTGGAACTATATGTTGCTTCACATGCTTGCCGCACCATCGTTTTACCAACCTGAGTCAGACACATTATAATCATTCTCCTTTGTGCCGGCCCACAGACCACCCTGAAGATGAAAATGCACTGTGCACCGCTGTCTTGACACCACTGCTCACTGGGGTTCGCTTTAAGATGTGACAGCTTTCGCTATACCATAAACAGAATGGAAACACAACTCAAGTATTTGTGGTCACAGTTGGGGACAAATGGAGCTTCTGAACCTCACAAGGCAGCCTTCTTCTTACAGCATATTAGAAGAAATGTGATATTCCTTATTGACCTCAGGGGTCTTAGAATGAGAAGAAAGAGAAAAAGCATTCTTTTCAGTACCCAGCTAAACAAACAATGCAAGGAGGCAAGTTATATACACAGAATTTAGACACCCGCTGTCTTCTCTTCTCCAGTTACCACCATGCATGCATACTGCCAGCAGGACTAAAAGGCGAATCAATTTAGTCACTAAGATTCAGATGAATTCAAAGCAGTATTTTCACTTTACTAAAGACCTTAACCTGTCATGAAATATATTGCTCTGTGTATATACCAAGCAATGCCTCATCTATGATTTGGGTGAAGAATGTGCTAGCTCACTTCCAGGAATCTTCTAGATGAATGACATTTCCCACTAGTATGCTAGAACTTTTTTAAAAGTTAATTTTTAGCTCTGGCTGGTGTTGCTAAGTGGTTAAAGTGTTGACCCTTGTACCGAAGCTTTGAGGGTTTGATTCACAGTCAAGGGCATGTATATGACATTCCTGGGTTGTATGTTGGATCCCTGGCTCCTCTGGCCAGAGACATTTGGGAGAAAACCAATGGATAATGGGTGTGTCTCTCTCAGATCTCTCTCTCTCTCTCTCTCTCTTTCCTGCCTTCTTTCTCTCTCCCTTCCACTCTCTTTAAAAATCCATGAAAAAAAATCCTTGAGTGAGGATTAACAATAAAAAAGTTAACTTTTATTTTCCTAGTAGCCTTTTAAAATCTGTATATTAAAAATCCCTCTGTCTTCTCTCTTAATCACAACATTTATTGCTCAGATTATTCCATAACTTCTGCCCTACTATTACCAGTGTAAAATCAATAGACAAATAAAACATCATAATTCAAAATCAGGCTCAGTAGGGCTTGTTGTCTTTTTGATATTCTTTCTTTTTTATTATATTTTTAAAATTTATCTTTATTTATTGAAAGTATTACAGATGTCCCCCTTTATTTCCTATTGACCACCTCCACACCCACCATTCCTTCATGGCACTATTGCCCACGGACTATGCATCTATAATAATAAAAGTGTAATATGCTAATTAGGCTGTACAGCCGAATGACCTTCCAGATGTCATTCCAGACAACCTTCAGGACAAAGCCGGAGCTGCGAGGGCCAAGGCAAGCCGCCATGGCTGCGAGGGCCCATCACAGAGCCCTGGCAGGGTGGGCAGGGCCTCCCTGTGGGCGGCAATCAATGGCGGAGCCCAGGCCAGGTGGGTAGGGCTTCCCTCTGTGCTGGCTGCCATCAATTGCAGAGCCCCAGTGGGGTGGGCAGGGCCTCCCTCTGTGGGGCATCAATCTGGGGACCCTGTGATCCAGAGAGGGAGGCCCAGGCCACCGGCCAGGGACACTGTGGCGGGTGGGTGGGCTGGCCAGCTATGTCCCCACAGAGGGAGGCCCAGGCCAGCCAAGCAATGGCACCCCAACCGGTGGTGGAGGGGGGGCAGCGCTGCACAGATGGCAAGCAGTGGCAGCCTCGGGGATGGGGACAGCTGCTGGCAGCCAGTAGAAGGAAAGCCCCTATAGGCCCCTTCCCCCACCAGCCCCCTTCCAATCACCACCCCCCAACTCCTGACCCTGACAGGAGGGAGGAGGGAGCCCGATTCAGCCCGTCCCTCTCCCGCCTGCCTCACTGACAGAATATGTCTGAAGACCCACTATTGTCACAATGCAACGCTGAAGCTGAAAGAAGCCAGCAGCATCAACACAATGTATCTGAAGACCAGCTATTGGCACAACATACCTATGCAGCCAAAGGAAAGCAGTGTTGTCAACAGAAAATGTCTGAAGACCAACTATGGGCACAATGTACCTCTGAAGCCGAAAGAAGCCAGCATCGTCCACAGAATATGTCTGAAGAACAACCATCGACAAGTACTACCAATACTGGTAGGAACTGCCTTCACAGTGAAAATGGAGTACATGAGGATGCAGTTATCGAACATAGTTGTGGTGGAATGACTGTTGATGTCAATTTTTCCTATCACTAAATTTATCCAATGAAAAATCATCTGATGGAAAGTTTACTCAATGTTGTAGCAAAGGTAAAGTTTGTCCAAATGACATACATTTTCCAGAATACCTGGCATATTTAAAAAAATTAATGATAAATGAAGATTCTGACAGTAAAAATTTCATGGAAAATATTCATTCTATAAGTAGTTCTTTTGCTTTTGCTTCAATGAGTGCAAATATTGCATTAAGACTCAGAGACGACAGTGTAATTGAAAATGATACTAGATGAAAAATAAGGCCACGAGTCACACAAATGTAGTATTATGGATTTCATCTCTCCATCTGGGACCCGTTCAATCCTACTTAAATGCAGGAAATTTAACTCAACAGTATATTGTTGATTCATATTAAAAAATAGAAGCCAATCAGATAAATTTCATTAAAGCAAACTAATCTAAGTTGAGAGTTGAAAAATATAATGATTTGATAGATTATCTTACATCTAAATCTGCAAATGACAATGTGCCAATTGGCAAAATGATAATACTTCCATTATCTTTTGAGGGTAGTCCCAGAAATATGCAGCAGTGATATCAGAATGCTATGGCAATTGTAACGAAGCATGGCAAGTCCGATTTGTTCATAACCATGACATGCAACCCCAAATGGGCAGATATTACAAACAATTTACAACGGTGGCAAAAAGTTGAAAACAAGCCTGACTTGGTAGCCAGGGTTTTTAATATTAAGCTGAATGCTCTTTTAAATGACATATGTAAAGTCCATTTATTTGGCAAAGTAATAGCTAAAATTCATGTCATTGAATTTCAGAAACATGGACTGCCTCATGCTCACATATTATTGATATTAGATAGTGAGTCCAAATCAGGGGTGGTCAAACTTTTTGACTTGAGGGCCACAATGGGTTCTTAAACTGGACCAGAGGGCCGGAACAAAAGCATGGATGGAATGCTTTTGTGAACTAATATAAATTCAAAGTAAACATCATTACATAAAAGGGTATGGTCTTTTTTTTCTTTTTTTAGTTTTATTCATTTCAAACAGGCCGAATCAGGCACGCGGGCCATAGTTTGGCCACGGCTGGTCCAAATTATGAACAGAAGATGACATTGACCATATAGTTAAGGCAGAAATTCCAGATGAAGACCAGCGTCCTCGACTTTTTCAAATTGTAAAATCAAATATGGGACATGGACCATGTGGAATACAAAATCCAAACAGACCATGTATGGAGAAAAATTTTCAAAGGGGTATCCAAAAGAATTTCAAAATGCCACCACTGGAAATATTGATGGATATGCCAAATACAAACGAAGATCTAGTAGCCACATGTCTATTGGAAATAAAGTTGTTGATAACACTTGGATTGTCCCTTATAACCCATATTTGTGCCTTAAGTATAATTGTCATATCAACATTGAAGTCTGCACATTGATTAAAAGTGTCAAATATTTATTTAAATACATCTATAAAGGGCACAATTGTGCAAATATTCAAATTTCTGAAAAAAATGTTATTAATCATGAAGAAGTACAGGACTTCATTGACTCCAGGTATGTGAGTGCTCCTGAGGCTGTTTGGAGACTTTTTGCAATGCAAATGCATGACCAATCTCATGCAGTCACAAGATTAGCGATTCATTTGCCAAATGAACAGAATTTGTATTTTCATATTGATGATTTTGCTGAAGTTATAGATAGGGCTAAAAGGCATAACTCAACGTTGATGGCTTGGTTCTTATTGAATAGATGCACATAATTATTATTATTGGGAAATTCCTCAGCATTATGTGTTTAATAATTCTTTGTGGACAAAATGCCAAAAGGATGGGAATAAAGTGTTAGGTGGACTGTTCACTGTGAGCTTTAGAGAAAACCAGAACAATATTACCTTAGACTTTTGCTTCTGCATGTAAAAGGTGCAATAAGTTTTGATGATCTGTGAACTGTAATTTATGATGTATTTCATGAAGCTGCTAAACATTGAGGATTATTAATCAATGACACTATCTGGAAAAGTACAATTGACTATGCGATCATCCTGAATATGCCCAAACAACTATGGCAACTTTTTGCATATATATGTGTGTTTGGATGTCCTTCTGATACAGACAAATTATGGGATGAGAATAAAACTCATTTTATTGAAGATTTTTGTTGGAAATTACATCAAAGAAAAGGTTCCTGTGTGAACTCTGAAATGCATGCCCTTAACGAAATTCAAGAGGTATTCACATTGCATGGAATGAAATGTTCACATTGCAAATTTCCGGACTATCCTTTATTAAAGAATACAAATACATGTGATGAATCCTACAAGTGACAACAGGCAGAGGTTTTGATAATTTCTCTGAATGATGAACAGTTGGCAGCCTTTCAGACTATAACTTCAGCCATCAAAGATCAAACTGTACACCCCAAATGCTTTTTCTTGGATGGTCCAGGCAGTAGTGGAAGAACATATTTTTATAAAGTTTTAATCCATGATATTAGAGGTCGTGGTGGTACTGTTTTACCCACAGCGTCTACAGGAATTGCTGCAGATTTACTTCTCGGTGGAAGAACCTTTCATTCCAAATATAAATTACCAACTCCATTAAATGAAACGTCAATTTCTAGACTCAATATAAAGAGTGAAGTTGCTAAAACCATTAAAAAGGCCAAACTTCTCATTATTGATGAATGTACCATGGCATCCAGTCATGCTATACCAGTAAATGCCATAGACACATTACTAAGAGAAATTATGAATTTGAATGTTGCATTTGGTGGGAAAGTTCTCCTTCTCAGAGGGGATTTTCGACAATGTCTCAGTATTGTGCCATATGCTATGTGATCAGAAATAGTACAAACAAGTTTAAAGTACTGCAATGTTTGGGGATGTTTCAGAAAGTTGTCTCTTACAACAAATATGAGATCAGAGGATTCTGCTTATAGTGAATGGTTAGTAAAACTTAGAGATGGCAAACTTGATAGCAGTTTTCATTTAGGAATAGATATTATTGAAATCCCCTGTGAAATGATTTGTAACAGATCTATTATTGAAGTTACCTTTGGAAATATTATCTCTATAGATAATATTAAAAAATATATCTTAAAGTGCAATTCTTTGTCCAAAAAATAAGCATGTTCAAAAATTAAATGAAGAAATTTTGTGTAGGGAGCAGCTATAGGGTTAAGCCTTGGACCTACCTGTTGGCAAAGCCACAAACAAGTCCCAGCTTAGAGGGCACAGACCTCTTAGCATAATTAGGCTTGACCTTATGATGCTCCCTAGATCTTATCTGGGTAGCTAATGGGCTGAGGGAGATGCAGCAAGTGCTGCCAAAACAAGTGAAACTCACAAGAACATTGTAACTATGGTGACCACTACCTTGTTTACCTCTGGCTATAAAATAAAGGCTCAGCTTGCTGTCTGGATCTCTCTCTCTGTGTTAGCCAGGCACAGGAGATCCACCTAGACCCAGCTTATTCTCTTTGTCTTTTCTTACATCCTTCGCCACGCCCCCCTCAGGCTCACCGAACCCTTGACTGAGCTGGCACAGCACAATTTTGGATATACTCGATGGAGATTTTCGCACATACTGTATTTGAGTGATGATTCCATTGATTCAACAAATGATGCTGAAAAAGAAAATTTTTTTCATAGAATTTCTTAATAGTATTACTCCTTTGGCAATGCCATGTCATACATTAAAATTGAAAGTGGGTGCAATCATCATGCTACTGAGAAATCTTAATAGTAAATGGGGTCTTTGTAATGGTACTAGACTTATTATCAAAAGATTGCGACCTAACATTATTGAAGCTGATGTATTAACAGGATCTGTAGAAGGAGAGGTTGTTCTGATTCTAAGAATTGATTTGTCCCCATCTGACACTGGCCTTCCATTTAAATTAATTTGAAGACAGTTTCTCGTGATGCCAGCATTTGTGATGACTATTAATAAATCACAAGGAAAAACTCTAGACAACCTGAACTCGTTTTCAGACACAGTCAATTATATGTTGCTTTCTCTCAATTTCGAAGAGCGTGTGACGTTAAGGTTAAATTTGTAAATACTTCATCACAAGGGAAATTAGTCAAGCATTCTGAAAGTATTTTCACTCTTAATGTGGTATACAGGGAGATATTAGAATAAGTTTAATCATTTTATCAGTCATTGTTTGTATCAATGTTGTTTTATATCATGTTTTTGTTGTTTTTATATCGTCTTTGTTGTTGTTATATCATGTTGTTATTATTTATTAATAAATTTATATATTATTTTCATATACATTTACTAATTTTCTTTCATCTCTGACACTTTTATTATAGAGAAAGGGCAAATAGCTATATTAAAATATTTTCTCTAATTAATTCCCTTTCAATATGCATGAA
Source organism: Myotis yumanensis (assembly GCF_028538775.1). Taxonomy (NCBI): domain Eukaryota; kingdom Metazoa; phylum Chordata; class Mammalia; order Chiroptera; family Vespertilionidae; genus Myotis; species Myotis yumanensis. The sequence goes on along the minus strand of NW_027223752.1, from coordinate 162,477,450 downwards.
TTTGTGCATCAGGCCACTAGTATATGCATATAAATCCCCCAGTTAATCTCTTCCTCCCTTCACTCCTGACTTCCCTCTAAGATTCATCATTCTCTTCCACGCTTCTATGTCTCTGGATCTATTTTGTTCATTATTTTATTTTATTCATTAGATTCCACATATGAATGAGATCATATGATACTTATCATTCTCTGGCTTTTTTCATTTAGCATAATACTCTCCAGTTCCCTCCATGCTGCCTCAAAGGGTAAGGGATCTTTTTTTTACAGCTGCATAGTATTCAATGGTGTAAATGTACCACAGTTTTTTTTATCCACTCATCTACTGATGGGTACTTGGGCTGTTTCCAGATCTTAGCTATTGTAATTGCACTGCTATGAACACGGAGGTGCCTGCATTCTTTCTGACTGTTATTTCAATTTTCTTAGGATATATTCCTAAAAGTGGATCACTGGATCAAACAGGTCCATTTTTAATTTGAGGAAACTGCATACTGTTTTCCATAATGGTTGCACCAATCTGCATTCCCTCCAGCAGTGAACTAGTGTTCCATTTTCTCCATATCTTCACCAGCACTTGTCATTTGTTCATTATTGCTATTTTTACAGGTGTGAGGTGATATCTCATTGTGGTTTTAATTTGCATTTCTCTGATGACTAATGGTGTTGAACTTATTTTCATATGTCTCTTGGCCTTCTGTATGTCCACTTCTGTATTTAGGTCCTTTGCCCCTTTTTAATTGGATTGTTTGTCTTTCTTTTGTTAATTCTATCATTTCCTTACATATTTTGAAATTAACCTTTATCAGATGTATCATTGCCAGATATGTTCTCCCATGTAGGGCTCCCTTTTCATTTTGTTGATGGTTTCTTTTGCTGTGCAGAAGTTTTTATGTTTTTTTTAATCTTCATATAGTCCCATTTGTTTATTTTCACCTTAGTTTCCCTTGCCCAAGGAAATTTATTGGCTAACATATTGCTGTGAGTGATGTCAGAGATTTTTCTGCCTATGGCTTCTTCTAGGGTTTTTATGGTTTCATGACTTACATTTAAGTCTTTTATCCATTTTGATTTTGTTCTTGTGTATGGTGTAAGTTGATGGTCTACTTTCATTATTTTCATGTATCTGTTCAATTTTCCCAACATCATTTATTGAAGAGACTGTGACCATGATAAAGTGGGATTTATTCCAGAGGTGCAAGACTAGTACAATATTTGCAAATCAATATGTATGATACACCACATAAACAAATTGAAAGACAAAAAACACATAATCATATCAATTGACATAGAAAAAGCTTTCAACAAAGTCCAACACACTTCTTTTTTGATTAACACACACACACACACACACACACACACACACACACACACACACAACTCTCAGCAAAGTGGGAATAGAGGGAGCAAACCTCAATATAATAAAGGCCATATATGGCAAACATACAGCCATAATCATACTCAATGGGAAAAAACTAAAACCATTTCCCCTAAGAAAAAAAACAAGACAGGGATGTTTGCTTTTACCACTCTTACTCAACATGGTATTGGAAGTCCTAGCCACAGTGATCAGACAAGAAGAAAAATTAAAGGCATCAAAATTGGAAAGGAGGAAGTAAAATTGTCATTATTTGCAGATGACATGATATTGTACATAGAAAAACCTAAAGACTCCACCAAAAATCTACTAGATTTAGTAAGTGAGTTTGGCAATGTAGCTTGATACAAAATTAACACCCAGAACTCTATGGCATTTCTATATGCCAATAATGAACTCAGAAAGAGAAACTAAAACTACAATCCCATTTATCAGTGCAACAACAAAATTAAGATACTAGGAATAAACTTAACCAAGAAGGTAAAAAAGTGTACTCAGAAAACTATAGGACGTTGAAAAAAAGAGATAGAGAAAGATATAAATAAGTGGAAGAATATACCCTGTTCATGGATTAGTAGAATCAACATCATTAAAATATCCATATACCCAAAGCAATCTACAGATTCAATGAAATCCCTATTAAAATACCAAAGGCATATTTCACTCCAAAAGTGTATATGGAATAAAAAAAGACCCTGAATAACAGCAGCAATCTTGAGAAAGAAGAACAAAGTTGGAGGGATCACAATATCAGATATCAAGTTATACTATATAGCCACTGTAATCAAAACAGCCTGGTACTGATGCAAGAACAGGCATATAGATCAATGGAACAGAATAGAGACCCCAGAAATTGCCCCAAGACATGAATATTTGATAAAGGAGGCAAGAGCATACAATGGAATAAAGATAGTCTCTTCAATAAATGGTGTTGGGAAAATTGCACACATACATGCAAAAAAATGATATCCTTTTTTTATCCAAACCCATTCTAATCAGTTGCTTCCAATCTCCTATGGGTGGAAAATTAGATCATTCATTTTGTTTAAATGGTGCTTATTAATGGACTGGTTTATGGACAGAGGAATGAATAAGATGGGTAGATATGGAAGAAAACAAATGTTAATTGTAAAATCTAGGTGACAGGCACATGACTGTTCACTGTGCAATTCTTTCAACATTTTGTTATGTTGGAAATTTGAATAACAAAATTATTGGGGAGGAAATTGTGCTTATGTAATAATTAATAATCAATGATTGGTACATGACAGAATTGCCTAAAAATAAAGTGCATGAACTTTCATGGATATGACATAATTTAACACACTATACTGGTTCCTCAAGTTTCTTTTCTACTCACTTCCACACTTTTGTTTTCTCAATATGAAATAGTAAAATAAATGGCATAGAGTTAACATATTTTTAAGGGCCTTTGAAAAATAATGTGAGGCTTTTTTGCTGGCTTGCTTATTTTACCTTTGCTTTTTTATTATATTGGGGTTGGGGCAGCAATAAAGCACAAGTGACTTTTCCCTAAAATACAAACCTAAGATAAATCAACATTATACTTTTTTTTATTGCTAAAAGTATTACAAAGGGTATTACATATGTGTCCTTCCTCCCCCCCCCCCCCCTTGACAATCCCATGGCCTCCCTTACCCCCCAGTGTCTTATGTCCATTGGTTACGCTTATATGCATGCATACAAGTCCTTCGTCAACATTATACTTGACATTGACTTTGGTAGAGGGGAGTTCCAACCACAATGTATTCCTTTAAAATGCAAAAGCAATCTAATTAGTTTGTATAAACCTGAGAGAAATTGCAAAATCAATGGTAGGCAACTGGCAGATATTTAAAATTCAAACCTATCTCTAATGGTTGAATCACATTTTAAAAAATGAATGTACTGTAGTAATGACCCAGGTTAAAATGGGTTCTGGAGAGCTGATGAAAGACTTGCAATGATAGAATCAGGAAAAAGAAATGGGTAGTGATTTTTTTCTCATTAGAGAATCAAATGAATGTTTATCCAACTTTTTTTGAAGTGAAGGAAATAATCTCACTAAATTTAATTGAAGTGGCTCATAGAAAACATGAATATTTTACAAATATTTATTCGGTACCTAAACTGCAATAAGCAATGTAAATAATTTGCTGTCTCACTTCTGGGCTCTGGGAGCTTCCTTCTTGTGTCAGGTGGGAAAACAAAAACAACTTCTCCATCAACATAAGAGAGTGGATTGAAAATTGGCCCTGATGGGAAAGACAAGTAGAGCTTGGAATGGACTATTTCAGAAGCTTATCCGCAGCAGTGCCCAGGGTCTTGGCAATATTGGCTGTATGAAAAATGCCAAGAGAATCATGAGCCTTTGACTTCTTAAAACAACAGAATTCTATTTAATAGATTGTTCTGCACAGTTGGGCAGACAACGGCCATAGTCTGTCTTCAGTGGTAAGTGTTCAGACCATAAAATTAATTGAAGATGAAATTGACATGAGCAAGAGTCCAGAAGAGCAGTTCACTGAAAAGAAAGCTAAGGCTCTGACAATGCATCTAGGTCTGCACTGTTCTACAATGATATGGATGGAAGCATTGCATTAGCTACTATTATTTTTGAATGCTTAAAGGAATGAAAGTCTAGCTTCTTGAGATTCATACATAAATCATCACAGAGGAGCCTACATTCTGCACAGAGGAAGGCATTTTAAAGTGTGGGAGCAGCAGCCCACTTAGAGATGGAGCCAGGTAAACCCGTCAGTGGACATGGGATGTCAAAGGGCAGATGGTTGCGATCTCCTCTGGGATCCATCAACTCAAACGCAGCCCCGGTTGTGGAAAACTCTGACAGCATCTGTTTGCCTTTCAACAGCACCCCCAAGGCAGCTGTTCTCTGATTGTGGGGCCACGTTGGCAGCGCGCCTTCCCGAGTTTAATGCTTTACAGTCGCAGCTATGTGTGAGGACAGGTGTGGAGGTGAAAAGGGCAAGACCCATCTTTTCAATTTTTATCTGAGGATCATGATGAGAACAAGCCCTTATAATTTATTGATCCAGGTGACACAGTGATGAGAGCTTGGAGAGTGTTTAGGCTCAAGATGTTGCTCAGCCAGTCACCAGCAGTGTGACCTGGCTGAATCCCACCCCTGGAGGCTGCAGGTCCATTCCATATGGAGGAGGGGTGATAATGACTTGACTTCTTACACGGTTGCGTTGTTGTGGGGAGTGATAAATGTATTGTATGATGTCTGATACATCAGAAGGGCTCAGGACAATTTTGCTATTTTCATCACAATATTCCAGAGCATTTTCTTTGCATACATCAATCTTTAAAACCACAAGGAGTAGTTATTATTACCCTTTCTACCCATGAGACAACCAAGGCTCTGAGGAGTTGTTTGTCAAAATGCCTCAAGCGAGTAGAAGATGGAATCTGTATTTGAACTTAAGTGTGCCTGGCAGAGTGATCTGTTCCTGGTGTTGGCTCTGTGAGTCCATTGTTCAGCGTGCCCCCTAGTCCTGGGCAGACTGGGCAATTGTAACCAGTTCTGGTTCCAAATCCTATTGCTTCCCACTCTTCCATAGCTGGCATCATCATGCCCTAGTCTTAGTTTATTTCCATTGATTTCTTTTTCATTTCTATCTTGGGCCACATGTACCAACTAGTGATAGAAAAGTTACAAAAATGCTTTGGGACCAAGTTGTATTGAAACACAAATGTACAGACTGAGCAAAGATGGTGTAAGCCAGGATGACACCATTCAGAATCACACTCCTGTTTTGTCTTTGTAAGAGACCAAGACCATTTGTTTTCTATTGTATAACAGATAGAAATTGGCTACTTACTGCCATACATTTTTATAGGGAAGAATTTTTAGTGCTAAAAACATATATTTTTAAAAGGTTGCACTTAAGAGTTGAACTTGTCAGCTATTCCTAAGCTGAAGAGTACACGTCATTAGGAAGGGACACAAAGCTTAGTGGTATAATCTGTGACTGTTTAAAAAAAGCCCTGCTTTGTCCCCACCCTCATGGGCACAGGAACAGAAACAGTGTGTTCGTTCTGTCCTAAAAGTTCCATCACAAGTCGGGTAAATCCACTCAACATAGACACATTCCAAATATTTGGTTAATGGGTGGGCAAAGTTACTTAAAATAGAAATTTAGCTAGCTGAAAATTTTAGTAACTTTAATATTTTCCCTGATTTCTAGCTTCAACCTGTATATACATATATCTGCAAAATATGATTTCGAAAGTTCATGTCTAGGCAGAAGAAGAATAACATCTGTGAAAACTCACAAAAGCTTAAAGACATTGTGCTTTTTATTCCATGGAAAAAAATGTGGAATTGATTCATTTTTGAGCTGGAATATATTGCCACATGAAAATAAAATTTGCCTTCAGTTTTGGAGGGAGTGTTTATTGTGAGAAAAACATCCAAAAGGAAAAAAAAGAGCTTGTTTGTTTTTTTTCTCACTAAGCATGTGAAACAGCATAGAACAGCATAAGGGATATTGGGCAAAATGCCATGGCATTCAGGAAACAGAGCTATGTTGGTAATCCGGTGTTCACTTTGACCCAGACCAATGAAATCCAATGATGACCTTTGTCTGTAAATGATCAAATATGTTAACAAACTTAAATAGAATTTGGCTAGCACTTGGAAAATGACATGTATTTCCTGTGTATTATTATGGGGAAAAAAAACAAAAATGTGAGTAAATTCTCAAGGAGAGGAGTAGGAAATCATGATACGCTATTTTTTCAGCCATCCTCTCTTCATAGCAAATCAATTTCTTTTTCAAAGCAAAGGAAGAGTTTTAGCATTTATCAAGTGTCCTCTGCTTTTCATTCTCTGTGGTTGTGATGGCACATAGATATTCAGTTCAGTCTCAAAAGCATACCTGTATGGTGAGTATTGCCACTCTTACTTGTCAGTTAGGAATCCAGGCTTAGAGAAGTCACACATCCCTCTTAGGGATCCTTGGGAGCACCCTGAGGTCAGGCCTTGGCATTACCTGTGACCCCATTGAAACACTCATCACTGGCTCCACCAGACCTACTATTCAGAATCAGCACCGAACACCATTCTAGACAATGCAGATATATGCCTGGAGATGGTCCACCTGTTCTATGCCATATGGCTACTGTTCACCATGATCTCATGGATCATTGTCTCAAATAGCCAAGAGACCCCCATGCCCAGTCTTCCAGCATAGACCTAGGACCTGAGATCCAGTGCCTGGGAAACTCAGGTCTTTAAGGCCTACCTGTCAAATGTAACTTTTCAGTTCCAGGCACTTGTCTGCTCTGATATATAAGTACTGCAGATGTTCAGTCAAACATAGGGATTCATCCAAAATCTCAGTTATGTTCTCAGGTTTTTGAAAGTTGATAAAATTAGAACCCAACTTAGTCATGGTTCTAATAGCTGGAGAGGCATGAAAATAATTGTTACAGCTTCTGCTCAGAACAAGAGATTTTATCACATCGAGGGTACTGTTAGCTCTTTCAACTATGGTAAGAGGAAAACAATTTTTAAAAAAATATATTTTATTGACTTTTTACAGAGAGGAAGGGAGAGAGACAGAGAGTTAGAAACATTGATGAGAGAGAAACATCGATCAACTGCCTCCTGCACATCCCCCACTGTGGATGCGCCCGCAACCAAGGCACATGCCCCCAACCGGAACCGAATCAGGGACCTTCCAGTCCGCAGGCCGATGCTCCATCCGCTGAGCCAAACCAGTTTCAGTGAGGAAAACAATTTAAAAGTTGATACAGCTTTCCTAGGTTAGCTAATGGTAGTAGATATGAACGATGTAGATAGTTTATCTTTTGCCACCTGTGTGTTTTCTAATAAATATCTTTGGGACACAGAAAAAGGCATCCTATGTTCAGACATAACTAAATCAGTCTATTAATAATGAAAATATTATTTTAATTTTTTAAAGTGAGATTAATTTTAATAAAATACAACTTACCTATAATGCATATTCATAGATTACATTTTAATGATCAAAACTGACTCATGAAATTTGTTCTGTACTAATTTTTTACTTTTTAAAGTGTCTCATTATTTTATTTTGAATCCAGAATAAGTCAGCAAAATATTCCCAAACCCTTATAACCCATTCTAGCTGTGGGGATGTTATCGCAAAGATAGTTCATTATTACCGAGGAATAACCGGGTGATCAAACTCCATAAAATATAGAAATACAAATGTTAGCCTAATCAACAGATTTACTTTGTATGTTTTGTTGTTGTTGCTATACAGTTTTAAAATATATTTACCTTTTGCTAGGTATGCAATGTTGTCAATCCCCCACAGCGGTTCTCAACTTTCTGGCCCTTTAAATACAGTTCCTCATGTTGTTACCCAACCATAAAATTATTTTCGTTGCTACTTCATAACTGTAATGTTGCTACTGTTATGAATCGTAATGTAAATATCTGATATGCAGGATGGTCTTAGGCAACCCCTGTGAAAGGGTTGTTCGACCGCCAAAGGGGTCGTGACCCACAGGTTGAGAACCACTGCCCTAGTAGTTCTGACCTGTCAATATTTAGAATCAACCACATTTTTGCATGGAAATACAGTAATGCCAAACTATGGAATCCTATGTTTCTAAAAAGCATCATAAAGCATGGAATAGGGCACCTGAGGTCAATTGTCACATGTGATCCTAAAGCTGAAGAAGCCCTTTCTCTCTGTTGGACATACATGGCTATATTTTGACATAATCAGAGATCAGAAAATAGAATCTTCATTTTTTTCTCTTTTTTTTTGAATTAAACTTCATTCTGCAGAGACAAGATGTCTATGGCAGGCCAAATGCTTATGGGAGAATTTTAATAAACAATGAAATAATATTTCCCTATTTTCTGTTAGCAAACACTGGAATTTTCCATGCTATCTCAGATAAACTTTTAAAAAATATATATCTTTATTGATTTCAGAGAGGAATGGAGAGGGAGAGAGAAATAGCAACATTAGAAACATCAATGGTGAGACAGTCATTGATTGGCCACCTCCTGCACACCCCACACTGGGGATCGAGCCCACAACCTGGGCATGTACCCTCACCCGGAATAGAACCATGACCTCCTTGTTCATAGGTTGACTCTTAATCACTGAGCAACACTGGGTGTGCTGATATAAACTTTTAATGACACTAATAAATAGCTGGGTGAAAAACAGTCATTCGTAACTTTTCTGGAGACACTAGAATTCATTTTTCATAAAGAGTAACATTTAATAAAACCCAAATCAACATCTAAGGGGTGTAATTGTCTTCTGCCCACTGCAGACTCATTGTGTAAGTAGATGGAAAGCAGTGCTGTTGCTGAATCATGGCCTTAATTCCCCAATAGACCACTTCTCCCATGCCATAGGAATTCACAGTGTACTTCAAAGCCTTGCTGGTCCACAGAGCAGTGAGTCCTCTAACAATCACAGCCCCAGGAGTTTGCAATCTCTTTGATCAGATAGTGTAGTCACAACTGCTTTGAAGTAAGCAGAGGAAGTGAATTAGAGAGCAGGGTCCTTTTGTTTCCCTGGCTGGTGACCCATCTGCAGATCATACCCCTGGACACTCAATAGTGGTTCTCACCCTGCTGCACTGCGTAATTGCCTGGGCAGCTTTTAAAGCATACTGGCTCCTATTGTTCTGATTTAATTAGTCTAGGGTGTGGCAATTTTTATAAAGCTCTCCAAGTGATGCTAGAATCACTGTGCTTAAACTTTCCATTTGGGATGATAAGCATTTTCAATAGAGCAATAAACACTCCCATCTTGGGGAAAAATAAAAGCAGGAATTCACTCTAGCTCATGATGTGGTGCAAAAACAAACAAACAAACAAATAAAAAACCCTGAAAGCAACAACAACAAAAAGAGAACATAGAGAGAGAACTAATCTTTGTTTTTAAAGTTCCAATAAAAGAGCCCCACCCAATAATATTCAAAAGAATATATGAGCTCAGATAAATCCTGATGATCTTCAAGTCATTCATATGAAGATTGCTCAGAAGCAAAACTCAACTGGGGTCCCCCAAAGAATGGCTAAAAAAATGTCATCTCATCAAATATTACAACATCAGAAACCAAAACTTACTGAACTCTTATAATAGTCTACAATGGTATTCTTTCTTAAGGCACAGAATAATACCCATTTCCATGTGTCCTGTGATCATCTGATTCCTGATTCCCGATGAAGCCATCCAAATAGCTTTAACTCTAGCTCCTTGGTGCTTAGTTCTCAAATTTTATCTTGTACGAGTCATTCTTTATTGCCCTATTGATTGGCACAGAGAACTGACTTTGATTGATTCCTGTGATTCAAAATTATAAACGGCTAGATAAGCAGAACTGCTTGGACACCTGTTATCAATAGGTACAACAGAAGAAATAGCAAAAACCAAAAGCTAAAAGTGTGTAGCTATCCCAAATTTTCCTCCTTTACTGTTTACCTGAATTATTTCTGCTTCTATTCCCTTAAGACAGAAGTGTTCTCTTCTCCTTACATTTTCTTAGATTTTTAAATGGCCTAGAGGGTTGACTTTAACAAAGAGCAAAGAACACCTCATATTTCTGGTATTACACAGGTATAACAACTTGGGATAAGTTATCAAAGAGTGCACAAGGCCTTTTGATTTCAAGAAAGAGAAACTTAGTCAACACCAATTTGAGAGTGGAAGCAGCTGGCATAACACCATCCTTCATCCCCTCTTAGGAACATCCTCACTGGTCTGGGAAAGTCTGTGTCCTCATGTTTCCTGACTACTTCACATTTGAGGCCCCTGCCTAAATCACAACCTTTCATCACTGATTCCACTTTCAAGAATATAAGCCAGGATGTCTCAAGGAAATTAGTCAGTGTTGATGGCATGTTGGCTCGATTTTCTGTTGCTGGTGAGTACGTCTGCAGGTATTGTCTCATTGTGACAACATGGCATATGGTTCAACATCCTCACACGGAAAGGGTTGACTCCTTAGTCTCATGTTCTTCCTGATTTCATATTTCCCCTCTGACTTTTCCTATAAAAACCTATTAATTTATTGGGATATCATGAAATGCTTAGCAAAGTCAGGGGCACAAATAAAAAATAATTACCAATTTAGATTAATAATGTTAGTCAGCTCAGTAAAATAGCATGAGAAAAGAAAAAGTTTTGGGTCAAATTATAATTAGACTAGAGGCCTGGTGCACAAAAATTTGTGCACTCGGGGGTCCCTCAGCCTGGCCTATGCCCTCTTGCAGTGTGGGACCCTTCAGAGGATGTCCACCCCATTGGGGACTCTCACCCCATGGAGGTTTGGCCAGCCTGGGTGAGGGGCTGATGGCTGTTTTCAGGCTGGCCACAGTCCCTTTAGGGTGGGGGGTCTCCACTGGGGTGCCTGGCCAGTCTGGATGAGGGGCTGAGGGCCGTTTTCAGGCTGGCCAAGGACTCTGGCTACATAAGCTCCCAGTTGCTCCTTTTTTTTTTTTATTCTGGGATTTATTTACCTTCTATATTTGAAACTTTGTTGCCTTTAGCAGAGGCCTGCAGAAAGCTTGGCTTCCTCCATCACCAGGGGCAACCCACTCCTGCTCACTCCAGCTTCGTGGCCACAGCTGGCTGAAAGCAGGTATCTAGAGTTTGTTTACCTTCTAAAATTGAAACTTTGTTGCTTTCAGTGGAGCTCTGAGACAGGCCGCTGCAGGCGGGGAAGCTTGGCTTCCTCCATCACTGGAGCAAGCAAGCCTCCTGCTAGCTCCAGCTCCGTGGCTGCTGGCCGCCATCTTGGTTGGGTTAATTTGCATATAGTCACTCTGATAGGCTGGTGGGCGTGGCTTAAGGCATAGCGAAAGTATGGTCAATTTGCATGTTTGTCTTTTATTAGTATAGGATATTTTGACCCAGTATTTAGCCAAAGCCTGCCACAATTTTAAATTGCATAATTACTACATGTGGACAATTTTCAATATGCTATGCTATTTTTATAATTTATTATGAATATTTTTAATAATCTAGTTTACATATAGTCATTTTTAGTATTGTAGTTATAATTAACATTTTTTGAACCATTCATAAATTTTTCAGTGTTATCCTATGGATAATTCTTTAAAAGAAGGAATCCATATAGAAAATAACTTGAACAGTTTTAATAACTCTGCCTACAATAGAATTGGTCACCATAAAAATACATGTTATAAAAATACATGTTATAGGAAAGGGCATCATTTGTATTACTGATCTATACTCCTGGGAAGCAGCTGACCTTTTGAAGAAGAGATTTTTCCTTTAATATTACCCAATGTTTTGAACATTAGTTTCAGCTGAAAAATTGGAAGATATAAAATGCAAAACTGTGTGCTTACACAGGTATTTATATATTTATCTCAGGTCAAAGAACATCATTAAGGCTTAGATCATAATCATTCTTAGAAACTGCAAATGTATTCAGCAAACATTGGCTTTTCTATCTTTCCAAATATAAACTGTCTTGTCTTCTTGTATAGACAGAACAAAGTTCATGACAGTGTTGTTAAACTGAGTTTCTTATTAGCAAAATGTAAAGGTGGTGTCAATTAAGATACATAAAATATATTTTTAAAGTAAAAACTTACTTCAAAGAGAAGGAAGCTCATGGTCAGATTTGTTTTTTTTCTCAGCAGCAGCACTGTTCAGTACCTCACTTATGCCACTGCATACTATGGCATTCTAGTTTGTATTCCTTTTCTCTTGCTAATCTGCGTGTTGTCAGTTTATTTCATAGACCAAGCTATGGAACCTAGGTGAGAGTGGGGGGTGGGGGGTAGACAGAAAGCTTTTCCTCCCCTAAAGGTCTTCACAGAGATAATCAAGTTAAAATGGGCTCATCGGGGTGGGTCCTAATCCCATCTGAGTAGTTTTCTTATAAGAAGAGGAGATGAAGGCACATACACATATGGAGGGACAACCATGTGAGGACACTGGGAGAAGACAGCTTTCTGAAAGCCAATGAAAGAGTCCTTAGGAGAAACTGATCCTGCTGACACTGTGATTTCTCCACTTAGGGGCAACGCAAGAAGGGTTGACAATCACATATGAGATGGGAACTTGCAGATAAATCCATTTAAAAATGACCAGAAAACCATTTAAATGATGATAAAAAAGATTTAGCAAAATATGATGGAAAACCATCATTGGAAAAATAATGTTAATACCCTCCCTGATTTGAGACTGAAAAATAAACGATAAAAAATAAGTGATCTTAACATATCAAAAAAAAAGAAAAGAAAAAATAATGAACAGGTTGGATTGTTTGAGAGCCACAGTAACCGTTAGGGCAGTACCTATCAGAAGTGCCAGCCTTGTGCTAACCCTGGGGGAGCTCAGGCCCATCAGGAGAATCCCATTGCACTTCTTGTTTTAAGGACTTCAGTGCATGTTGAGATGTGATTTGTTTGGTTTTTGTTTTGTTTAATATATGTAGGATGAGGGCAGACTCACTTCTCTACTTTGTTCTCAGGCTCCTGTTTGGGTGGGATGACTCAGATGTTCTGGAAGAGAGAACAGAGCAGCTTGGGTGATGGGAGTGCCAATGCCTGTGTCAGAGAATGCTGACCAGCTCCTTTCCCTTACCCGGGCCTTCCTCGTGCCAATCTTTAGCCTTCTGGGTATTTTTCTCCTCAGAGGCCTCCCTCTTTTCTTTGTACATTGACCTTTCTTGATTAGTCATAACATGGTCCTAAAAATGTAATTCAGCCCTGGCTGGTATGGCTCAGTTGGAGCTTCATCCATATGCACTAGAAGGTCAAGGGTTCGATACCTGGTTTCTGGTTAGGTCCTTGGTTGGGGTGTATGCAGGAGGAAACTGATGGATGTCTCTCTTTCTCATCTCTCTCTCTCTCTCTCTCTCTCTCTCTCTCTCTCCCCCTCTCCCTTCGACCCTCTCTAAAATCAGTTTTAAAAGCTTTAAAAATGTAGTTCAGAGCTTTATTCCCTGCTCTCATCACATAGTGAGTTGACTCTTCAATAACCTGTTGGTGTGTGTGTGAGTGTGTGTGTGTGTGTGTGTGTGTACTCTCTCTACAAAATTAGTCACAACTTTTGTTTATTGCATTACTAGTTTTTGGAACTCAACTGATTTCTTAAATTGACCAGTGGTTCTTGGTAGGAGAAAGGACATACACCCCACTTTCTACTCTTCAGTGGAGCCTGCGTGTTTATTTTCCTGAAATGCTGACAAAGGGTGTTTGTGGATATAGTTGGTGGCTGGCATGGAAATTTGTATTCTTTCATTGGGAAACTCCATCTATCTCTTTCTGTTTGTGTTCTTAAGCAAGGCTCTGTGACCCAACTTTTAAATAGAATTTCTGCCAAACTCAACTTGTTGGAAGGAGTGATTTACTGTTTTAAGCATAAATGTTAGCAAATTGTGAGGTGAAGCTACACTTTCATGACATTTGCCAAGAACATGTTTATAACATGAAGTCTCTCTCTTAGTCTCCACCCAGAAAGGTCTCCACGGAAAAGCTACATTTTCTATCTGGAACCAATTTAGAATTAAATGTGGGACTGGAATGTGCATCTCCTAGTTTAGCTAGTTATTTTCTTCTTTTTAATAATATAAATCCATTATTATTTCAATAAAGAACAAAATTAATTCTCAAGGGGTTTCAGACAACTCCTAACTTCTAAAAATATCATTCTGTTCTAGCCAAATTTTAGGTTAAACAAATAAAATTGACTGTGCTAACAATTAAATAATAAAATCAAAGCAGGGAGGGGATTTCTGTAATTTAATTGGATTGGGTTCAAGGATCTTTTTAACTTGCTTATGTTCATAGTTATAATGTACTGGGGGTATATAAAGTCCAGAGCAATTACTGAATTTTGTTGATAATAGAGAAAGAAAAATCCTTTTGTGAACAAATTACACACACACACACACACACACACACACACGTATACTATATGTATATATATTCTGATATTCTAAGCTTTTTACTTATGGTGTTTCTTATAGAAAATAAATTGAGACTACAGGAAGCAAGAAGACACAAGTTTTACATCATTTTCTTTCCTTTAAAGAATTTCCTAAGATATACAGGTAGACAAACTCATTTCACCCTCTCTCCCTTTTTAATTTTTATCAGGGTCTTTATTCTGTGTCAGACTAAAATACCCTTAACCATGATTTTCCTGCTAATAGGTTGGCATTTAGTTTTTCCCCTCTTTGAACATAAATGTGGAATCTTGTAAATAATAACTGATTTAGAGAGGGAGAATTTATCGACAGTAAACAAAAGGGAACCTCTTTATCATTACTTAAGTTCAAGATGTAGATATCTAATAATTTGCCTCCAAGTGACCAACTGCACTTACTACTCAACTATATATTTTTTATGACTTGAACATGAAATCACAATTATACAATAGAAATCTGTTCCAGCAGTCCGTTAATGGTTCCCAGATTCTATCTAAAAGGGCACATACATGAAAGATGAGAAACTCATCTCTCTGGGAATACACAGTTTTTCCCACCTAAATCCTGTTCAGAATTTCTATATTCACAGCAAGATGGTGTCACTCTGTATTTCTATTTATTTCCTACATTAATATCAGCAGCCAAGAAAAACAAGAGGACAGCATTCTTATGCTTATTTATTTTTAAAAAGCATAATGCTCCCTAAAAGTGTCATTCTACCCCCTGCTTATTATTCCCATGCTATTCTTTTTAAGCCTTGAAAAAAGTGCCCAGTTTGAGGCCCCTGCTGGAAATCAAACACATCTCTTGGCCAGGCCACCCGCGGCCCATTCCTGTCCTTCAGGCTTGCTGAGGGTGATGTCATGGGGACACGAAAAAACTCATTCTTCCATGGAGACTCTGAAGTGTCTTTTGTTTGCAGGGCCAGGCCCACAGTTCCTCAGCGGAGGGAGATGGGTAGACCACTTCCTCCAACGAGCATGATTTAACAAAACATCCCCATAGTTCACGATGCTCAGGATCACACTGTATAACATCCAGTAACTGGTTTTTGTTTGTTCCATTTCCATAAATGATGCACAAAAAATATTATAACAAATATCTCTTTTCCCCTCCTTTGACGCCCATCCTTGCCAACCTGCCACATGCTGGCTACACTATCTGAACATCTGGATCCTGGGAGACCGGAGTCTGTGTGGTAGGCACGCCCAGCTCTCTGCCCCACTGGCCTTCACTAGTTGCCCTGTGGGTGCTGCCCTACCTCTAATCTACCTCTGTTGTTTAAAACACATTTTTTTTTGAAAAATGTAATCTGTTTCTTAGATTGAGAAATATAGTTCTCTGAGACATACCTTTTAGCAGGGAGCACAGGAAACAGAGGAATCTATAAATTTTAAATGTGATAACTACAAGTGGAAATATTTGTTATTTTCAATGAACATGAGAAATAATGACAAGCCTTTAATGAGGTAGAAAGAGGTGAAGTGAACCACAGAGATTAAACTTCCCCCAGCTAATCCATTTCTGAGAACACCCAGATGATATAATGGCTAACAAATCTTCAGGTGGAAAAGGGATTTTCATTGTTTCTTATAATGTTTTTTTATTTTATTCTTTCAACTGGAAAATTATTCCCATTGAAAATTTTCAATCATTACATACACAAAGATGTTTAGCAAAGACTGTTCAGTACTGGGAAGCTGTGAAAATCCACTTTCACTCTCAAAACATCTGTACCCCCCATTGGGGTTTTGGCTCTATCTACTACACTTGCCTTCCAGTGTAAACACAGGAGAACAGCAATTTCCCATTGACACTGTGGTGCATAGCTACAATCTTGGGAATAAGTGAGTAAACACATTACTGAATAGCAGCATGAAAGAACAGAAACAATTGCCTGGTTGTTTCATTAAAAGGCATAGGGAATTAGTTGACTGTGTTCATGCAGATTTGGGTTCGTGCACCTCCTACACACACACACACACACACACACACACAAACCAAGCACATGCTGTTTTAGCCCCCAAATTACAGTGGCTCTAGCTATCTTATCAATAGATGTAAACAAACAGAAAACACTGTTTAAACTTCATTATAATCATGGTCAATGCATACATACAGATAAACTTCCCTTTAGTTTGTTGGACCCAATGGAGCTAAAGGGAAAGTAATATTTATTGACCTTGTAATGCATCAGGCACAATGTTTACATATTTTAGTCTTTTAATCAGTACACACACACACACACACACACACACACAAATACTTTTGTTGAGTATTTTTTTTATTTTTCAATTACAGTTGAGATACATTATTATATTAGTTTCAGGTGTATGCCCCAGTGATTAGACATTGTACAAATAAATATCTTTAAGAATAAAATTACCTTCTTTATTTTTATCAAGAAGATGGTAAGTTCAAAGAAGTGAGTAACTTATCTGAGGTCAGGAAGACTTATATAATATATTTATATTATATTGCTATCACCCAATATAGTACATGCTGATAGGATGAACAGATGGTGAACAGAAACTACACATATTATAGTGCATAGGACAGATTATGTTTTGTTCTGATATGGTGACTAGCTAAGCTTTCATTCTTTATAATTTCCCAATCAGTACATTAATTATAAACAACAACAACAACAATCTAATACTTTCATATTTGAAAAACTGTATTTTTAGATGTTTTTATATAACCATGTTTTAGTTGTACAACTTAAAATATCACTTGTTGCCTAGCCAGCGTGGCTCAGTGATTGAGCATCGGCCTAGGAACCAAAAAGTCAAGGTGCAATTCCCGGTCAAGGTACATGCCAGGGTTGTGGGCTCTATCCCCAGTGTGGGGTGTGTAGGAGGCAGCTGATCAGTGATTCTCTCTCATCATTGATGCTTCCATCTCTCTCTCCCTCTCCTTTCCTCTCTGAAATCAATATAAAATATATTTTAAAAAATAAAATATCACTTGTTCTTAGGTAATGGATATTAACTTTATATCTATCAGTTATGTTTTGTAGCTTTTTAATGTATCTTGTTGAAAGTATTACAGATGTCCCCTTCCACCCACATTGACTTCCTTCTCCCCATTCCCGCCCCCTCCCCAGGCCTTCACCACACTATTGTCTGTGTCCATGGGCTGTGCACGTATGTATATACCTTCCCTCTGAGATCTATCAGTCTGTTCCATGTTTCCAGGTCTCTGGATCCATTTTGTTTGTCAGTTTCTTTTGATCATTAGATTCCACATATAAGTGAGATCATGTGATATTTGTCTTTCTTGTCTGGCTTATTTTGCTTAGCATAATACTCTTAGTTTTACGTCTATTACTTAGTAAGATCTTTTTGCAGTTAATTAATTTTATGAACCTCTAAGTTTGGTAAATTCTGACTTTATCATATGATGAAGGTGAATATCTTGTTATCCTTGCAGAAGGATGAGTAACAAAAGGATTAAAAATGAGATCACATATGTTTGATTGCCCTTTCAATAATCTATCTAAAAAAGAATTAATATTGGTTTCATTAGTGTTTTTGTATACTATGACCAAAGCCAATCAATTATTGCTTCAGGACTTCAACAAACAATGAAATTGTTGGCAAAACAGCACTGAAGGAGAGAACTGTCAATATTTCATATTCTACGTATTCTAACCAATTAAATTATTTAAAAGGAGAATGCTTAAAGGACAGTTGAAATATGTATTGTGGTAAAATTTGGGATTATTAATGAAAAAAAGACATCACATAGTAATATATTGAATTGAAGAAGACTAAATGATGAATAAAAAGAAGGAAGGGAATCTGAGGTGCATTTCATGAAAGGAAACTGTCCCTACATCATTGGGATTCTGTCGAGTATTGCCTAGGAGCTGAGAGCTGTTATGGTTAAAGCACATTCATCTTAGGCACTCAACAGCTTTTCTATCAATTCTTTTTCTCATCTTCTTCCTCTTGGACCATCATCCTGAAACCTGATTCTTCTCAGTAAAATGATCCAGGGATCCAATTCATCCTGTAGTGGAACAGTAGAACTCCCTTTGTGGCAGGCATTTTATAAATATTACTAAAGCCCCGATGCACAAAATTCATGCAAGGGGCTCAGCCCCTGCCACTGTGGTGCCAGCCTTTGCCTCGGCCCCTGCCCGCCGCAGTGGCAGCCTCAGCCCTTGCAGCCCCAGCTTTGTCCGGAAGGTCATCAGGTCTAATTGGCATATTATGCTTCTATTATTATAGATCTTATTTAGCAGCAAAACAGATCTGCAATAATGTAATAGTCTCCCCACTTTCCACATGAACCATCCAAGGCAGATGTTTAAATACTTTCTTTAAGTTACCACCAGGTAAGCACGAGAGAAAGTTTTTGATACCAAGTCTATTTTTTCTCCAATGTTTAAACTATTTCTATCATAGCACCCAATTCAACATAAAGAGTTTAATATACAGTGGAATTTCTCAGAGTCGCATGAAGAGAATAATATTTAACCAAAGGGAAGGAATTTTTCAGAATGAAAGTTTAGTCTTTATGACAGCAATCTGGTTGGATAGTCAGAGATTTAAAAGCACTTTTTATACAAATCACATGTCACTTGACACTCCATCAGTTTTAAAAGTGTGTACACTTAAAACTCCTTTATACTCTTTAAATATACAGAGGCGTAGGGTGCGACGATAGGGTTAAGCCTCGGACTGACCTGTTGGCAAAGCCACAAACAAGTCCCAGCTTAAAGGGCACAGTCCTCTTAGCATAATTAGGCTTGATCTTATGAGCTCCCTAGATCTTATCTGGGTAGCTAATGGGCTGAGGGAGATGTAGCAAGTGCTGCCAAAACAAGTGAAACTCACAAGAACATTGTAACTATGGTGACCACTACCTTGTTTACCTCTGGCTATAAAATAAAGACTCAGCTTGCCTCTGGATCTCTCCTGCGGCCTCAGCCAGGCACAGGAAGATCCACCTAGACCAGTGATGGCGAACCTATGACACGCGTATCAAAGGTGACACACGAACTCATTTTTTGGGTTGATTTTCCTTTGTTAAATGGCATTTAAATATATAAAATAAATATCAAAAATATAAATCTTTGTTTTACTATGGTTGCAAATATCAAAAAATTTCTATGTGACACGGCACCAGAGTTAAGTTAGGGTTTTTCAAAATGCTGACACGCCGAGCTCAAAAGGTTCGCCATCACTGACCTAGACCCAGCTTATTCTCTTTGTCTGTCTTTTCTTCATCCTTCACCGCCCTCCCTCAGGCTTTCGAACCTTTGGCTGAGCTGGCTTAGCACACAAAGGACCCCAGAGATGTTGAGATAGTATGCTATATCTATCAATATGTACTGAATTAGAAATTAAAACTGAAAACTTAAAAAAATATTTAAGAATGCATTTTAAAATTACAATAATAAACCCATTACAAGTTAACATGACTAACATTTTAATAAAAGTAACTGTTTTTCAAATTATAAAAAAAAATTAGTAAGGAGAGTGGTACTGTTTTATATGTTTGCAAATCTCATAAGTAGTAGAAGAGCTGAAATTTTAAATGTTTTTTAAAATATATTTTTATTGATTTCAGAGAAGAAGGGAGAGGAAAAGATAGAAACATCAGTGATAAGAGAGAATCATTGATCGACTGCTTACTGCATGCCCCATACTGAGGATTGAGCCTGCAACCTGGGCATGTGTCCTGACGGGGAATCAAACCAGGGAACTTCTTGGTTCCTGGGTTGATGCTCAACCTCTGAGCCACACCAGTTGGGTGAAGAACTGGATTTTTAAATTTGCTTCAGCATTTCACCTGTTGACTGTGTTCTTTTTGTGGAAGTATATGAAGAAAATTCTGCTCACAGTGACATGTGATTTGAAAACAATAAGTATTTTAATAGCTAATTCATATACTTATGGATATCCTTCTTTGATACTATACTAAATTGAACAAGTGGTCTTTCAAATATTTTTTCTGATGTGGAAACTGAAACCATATTCATGAACTACTCTTATTTTTTTATCTGAAAATCCACTGGCCCTTGATTGGCCATTTATAAAATAATGGCATCAGTAAATGAGTGGATTAAAAAAGCTGTGGTACAATTTACACAATGGAATACTGTGCAGCTATAAAAAAGAATGAACTTTTACCCTTTGATACAGCATGATGGACCTGGAGATTATTATGCTAAGTGAAATAAGCCAGTCATATAAATACATGTATCACATGATCTCACTTGTATGTGGAATCTAATGAACAAAATAAACTGACTAACAAAATAGGTCTATAGACATGGAAACATGGAACAGACTGACAGATCTC
The DNA here is from genome assembly GCF_028538775.1 of Myotis yumanensis. NCBI lineage: Eukaryota > Metazoa > Chordata > Mammalia > Chiroptera > Vespertilionidae > Myotis > Myotis yumanensis. Next base: position 162,456,801 of record NW_027223752.1, on the reverse strand, counting down.
AGAGGGAAGGGGGGAGGGGAGGTGGGAAGAGATTAACCAAAGAACTTATATGCATATGCATAGCCCATGGATACAAACAACAGCATAGTGAAGGCCTGGGGTGGGTAGGGAGTCGAGTGGAGGGGGGCAAAGTGGGAAAAATGAGGGATATGTAATATGCTCAATAATAAAAATAAATTTTAAAAAATATTGGCTCACTGACTTATAAAGATCTTCCAAATGATGAAATATTTCATTATATAATTTTAAAAAGACCGATTTGTTATTATAAACACAGATTTCATCAGAAAAATCTTCAGATATTGGGAAAGTCTCAAATTCACAGTACCATATAAACATTTTCCAGTATTTTAATTTTCACATGGGTGCTCTAATTTTGTCATTGGCCACCGATACTGTCAGTTGTCTTCCTTGAAGTGACAAGCTCATTTTATTCACTTTTAAGAAAATATCTATCAAATACCCAGGGCTCAATATCCATATTTTTGTCTTTAAGTCATTCTCCAAGTAAAATTGTCATCACATGGGGAAAGTGGCTAGTTGAGCTTGCAACTCAGTCAGACAGTTTCTTTTTCTCAAGACAGCTATTGTATTCTGCTACAGCAGAAGTGCTTTATATGTACTTTCCATTTTTTAATCCAAAATAATGAAAAAAAAACATACATTTGAGAAGGAATACTTAATAAAGTTAATATTTTATACTGCTTCAACAGGGACATTTTTAAATGCAACTGGCTTTTTTTTCTTTCTGTGAGTGCATGGCAGTTAAGAATACGATGACTACCAATACAATTTGGTGCCACTGTCTTTTTTTTTTTTTTTACTTTTTTTTATTGATTTCAGAGAGAAAGATAGAAACATCAATGATGAGAGAGAATCATTAATTAGCTGCCTCCTGCATGCCCCCTACTAGGGATCGAGCCCACCACCCGGGCATGTGTGGACCAGATTATAACCTGGGACCCCAGGCCAACGCTCTATCCACTGAGCCAAAACGGCTAGGGCAGGTGCCACTGTCTTGATTTTTAATTTTAGTAGAAAGTTATAAAAAGACTGGCAGGTGCTCAATGTCTGCTTTTGAATGAATGAATAAATGAATGAATACAAAATATGTGTATATGTATCTTTTCCATGTATCTCAAAGAGTTAAGGGGCATCAAGAATAAAAATCTTATATAATAAAACCCTAATAGGCAAATAGACTGAACATCAGAATGACTGGTCGCTATGACATGCACTGATCACCAGGGGGCAGTTGCTCAGTGCCCTCCCACAGGGGAGCACCACTCAACCAGAGGCTGGGCTCATAGCTGGCAAGTGCAGCGGTGGTGGCGGGAGCCTCTCCTGCCTACAAGGCAGTGTTAAGGACCCCTCGGTGGATGTCTGACTGCCAACTTAGGCCCACAGACATCCACCAAGGGGTTCTGGACTGCGAGAGGGCACAGGCTAGGCTGAGGGAGCCCCCCCCCCCCCCAACCAGTGCACAAATGTCATGCACCAGGCCTCTAGTCTATTTATAAATGACAAAATACACAAATGTAAAATACTTGAAAGTTGTCACTATTAGTCCTTTTTACCTCCTTTCAGTAATGTTCAGGATATATGTGAAATCAAAAGTACCTTATTTAGTACCTTTTATTCGCATTACATGTGCTCCATTACTTGCCCTTTCTTTCTGCACTTGTCCCTGTGGGTTGAAATATCTGTCCTATTTAGTCCATGACTTGCATTGAACATTGAGTGAATTCAGAGTCAGAATCCACTTTTGTCAAATTATTCTGGATCCACTTATTGAATGCAAATATTGTGTGATCTTAAACCAAAGTGGTCATAAAGAATAAAATTTGAATGACTTGGTTGGGGGAAAGGGCTCATTAAAATAAGGCATTTAAAATGAGATTTAAGAAAAAATACTAACAAAGTCAAAGGGGTATGAAGGTATAGAATGATGGTTAGCACTGAAGGATATACATATGGGTGATTATGCTTAGGTGGTGTCAGTCAAGGGAAGACTTAAATCGAGGAAACCTAGACAGAATCTTTTTTTGGCATTTGATGCAGAACACTTATGAAGAAATGGTGATATGATCCAACTACTGTTTCATGATGCTTACTTGGGTGATAGTGTGGATGATGGATTAGAGACAATTCAAGGAAATATATTCCATACGTCAAAGGATGAAGGTGTGAGTAAATTAAAAAGGAAGTTAAAAATAATTTTAAGTTAGAAAATCATTATTGTGGACCACTGAAAAATAGAAATGCTGCTGTAATACTTTTCTAGCCAATATAATAACTAGTTCCTTTAAGGTACTAGACTTATGGGGCTGCTCTACACACACCTAGACACAGTCTGATGGTTTATATTTTGGTAGAAAAATTGAAAAAAAAAAAACAACAACAAAAAACAGAAGCAACAGTTACTGGTCACAGAGAACAGATTCTCCCAGAGAATGGTCTGAAAATCCTGTGTCTTTTCATCAAAAACCTCCATTTATTTTCTAGCCAGTGAGAAGTGCATCCCATCTCTGTACTTAACTCCTGCAAACAACAGCACAAATTATTGCAAGATGTGAGGCTTGTACTGTGGGGTCTTAATTCTGGCTTGTTGGACTAGTGTGCTCTCTGGCTGGAGAGAGAGCTGTCCTGATTAGCACAACACTTCACAGTACGACTCCAGCTTCAGATCACTGTCAGGTTCCGAATAATTGTAGCAGCTATTTATAAAATGCTGTAATGAAAAACAGTCTTGCAGTAGGACTGCCGATTGTCCCAATGCTTTTCCCTCTTAGACATTCATTGTTTAGATGGCATGCATAGTGCGCTCATGATTATAATATTTAAAATATTTAACGTTTATTATTTTGAGGGCATCAGACCCTGGACTTAAGACTTTAAAGCCATTGTCTTATAAAATTTAATGTTCCCACAAACCCTAGGAGTTTGCAGATGAGAAAAACTTATATGTAGAGGTTAGGTAGCTCACTGAAATAAGTAACTTCCCAGACTAATTATGGCTGGAACTACACTCAATCTTAATTCCAGCGACTATGTGTGTCCTTCTTGAGAAGATATTTCTATTTTTATAAAGCATGTGTGCAAAATGAAGATGAAATATGGTTTAAATCTCAAGAACATGACATGGATAGTTTGACGTCATTTTATTTTAAATAAAGTTAATGATAATTACATGTTTTCAATAGGTTAAATCAATATCATTCATAATAAAAAGAGATTATCTAGACAGTTACCCTGGACCTGCTTTGTGCCAGGTACTATGAGAAGTGACTTTTGCCTCTTTCATTTTACTTAATGTATGTGCCATAGAAATCATCAGTGTTTCGTAAACTAGAAAATCTACACGCTATCGCTCATAGCAGAGCCAGGATTTGAACTCAGATATTTTAACACCAAGTTTCTGTCATGAAAGTGATTCTAGTATGAGCCACTTTAGGAACTGAGTTTATTCGAGTGAAACTGGGGGGGTGAATGTTTTTCATGTTTTACTTTGAATGTTTAAGAAGAGAAAACCAGGAGGGGGGTTTTGTGTCACAAAGTGTTTGATAACAAAGTATTTGATAATAAAGCTCCTGTGAAAATAATCTATTCTTTTGCTTAGCATTGAGAATGACAATCCACATCTTTGTAGGATTTCTCACCTCTGGCCTTCAACCTTAATTTTTTTTTTCCTTCCGATGATCCTCTGAGAATAATCCTGAAAATCCTTAGAGATCAGAAGAAAAATGAGTTTAAGAGCTTCATGGCCACCCAATTTTTTGGCTTTTATTTCAACTCTGACATTCAAAAATCTGGTAACATTTCCTGGGGCAGTCTCTTCTGTGAAGTGAGCTAAGAACCCCTGCCACACAGTGCACTCCTTAGCACAGGACCTCTCTGCTTCCTCTTGCTCGTACCGAAGCCCCCAGAACAGTTAGGACAGTACCTAGGAACCAGTTTTTCAATGTTTTCACAACTGGATCAACATGCTCCTAGCTGGTAGAAAAAGGTAAGGCCAGAATATGATCAACCACAGAATAAAAAGACACTTGTTCGAGATCATCAATTTTACTCAAAAGTTTGGAAAAATAATTATTTTTTAATATAAAGAAGGATCGCATTATTGAGAATTAGAATGCAAAATATAGAACATGAAGATTTAGTGAATCAGAATGCAGACTTCACAGCAGAAGGATTTAAAGACACTAACAGGAATCCAGCTTCTCAACATTAATATCCTTTTATTGAGATTCCACAATCTTACTATCAGGAGATCTCCATAAAGAAGAGAAACATGGGTCTTGTGCTCAGTCTTCCATGTTTTCAAGTCCTTGAGAAATCAGTATAATAGGTAGTTTAAATGGCCCTACTTAACACACTTTAAAAATATATATTGATTTTTTACAGAGAGGAAGGGAGAGAGATAGTTAGAAACATCGATGAGAGAGAAACATCAATCAGCTGCCTCCGGCACAGCTCCCACTGGGGATGTGCCCGCAACCAAGGTACATGCCCTTGACCGGAATCGGACCTGGGACCCTTCAATCCGCAGGCCAATGCTCTATCCGCTGAGCCAAACCAGCCACGGCTTAACACACTTTTTTAAATCAACAAGTAGTTTATTATTTTTTCTTTTTAAATAAAATTTATTGGGATTACATTAATTAATAAGATGGTATAGGTTTCAAGTGCACATTTCTATGATACATCATCTGATTATTGTTGTGTGTGCTCACCACCCAAAGTCAAATCATCTCTGTCACTGTATATTTGGTCCCCTTTACCCTTTACTATACCTCCAACCCCTTCCCTCTGGTAACCACCATACTATTGTCTGTGTCTAAGAGTTTCCATTTTATATCCCACAGATGAGTGAAATCGTGTGGTTCTTAGCTTTTTCTGACTGACTTATTTTGCTTAGCATAATGTTCTCAAGGTCTAACCATGTTGTGCAAATGGCAGTATTTCATATTTTCTTGTGGCTGAGTACACACCTTTAATTGGACTGAAACTTTTGGTATTAAAGAAACCCTATATGTAATCATTATGTTCTGGCTACTTGCTATTTATCCTTAAATAAATTAAAATATCAGTGTATTGAACTGTAATGTGGCAACTTTTTAAAATTACCTTTAAAATTAAGGTTTTAGTTGCTGAATTCAAACTCCATGATGGTACGATTGAAAACTTCTGGTGGCATTAGCTTTCTATGGCTACATAACAAATTACCAGAAATGTAGCATCTTGAAATGACATCCACTCGTTAGCTCTCAGTTTGATAGGCTGGCTCAGCTGGGGTATCAGCATAGAGTTTCACAAAGCCTGGGATTTACCAGTGAGAAAGCCAACCAAAAGATCCTATCTTTTCAGGTCAAACACACCGAACATGGTAGGGACTCTCTTATGCATGAGTTCAGTTGCCCTTTGCAATGTGCTTCAAGTGATCCATGTTCTTTGATGAGAAAGAGAAAGAGGTTAACAGCTAAGTTAATGATCACTCTATGTCTGGAATAAGTATGCCTCACAGTAACTCTCTGAAGTACAAAAATTAATTTCAGCCAATTTTGTTGTGGAAAATTAAATTCAGATTGAAGAACTCAATGGGCACCTGGTAATGGGCCGTCACGCACAATGTTGAACAAGGCCTCAAAATGTACATCTTAATTTTGTTCACATAGATTTTGCATTTTATTCAATGGCACAAAAATTACTGTTAAATATTGCAATAAGCAAGGGAGGTATCCTGAGAGTTTTCAGGAAGAAAGTGAAGACTAAGAAATAGAAATATCTTCCGATTGGTTAAAATTGTACGCATGTTGGTGCTACTTATAGAACTTGGTCTATGTTGGATGCTTCCTTCCTCAAAAGGAATGGAGTGGTTATGGAATTGGATAAAACTGTCGCACAAAGCCTGTAGCCACAGCTCAGAAAGCAACCATCAGGAAGTGGGGCAGTAGCACTACAAAGGCCTCGCAGGCCTTCTCATGGTATCATTCCTTCTTTTAATGCTGTTTTTATACCATCACCATTTCTATTGTTATCAGTACCATGAATACCAATTGGATAAGAGAAGTACATTATGTAGAATTGTGCTTCACATACTCAATGTATTATTTATAGTCCCATTTTCAGAACATAAATTATTTACATTTTGCTTTACTATTCATCTACACTAAAAATACTTTGCAGACTCAAGTGCACTCTCAGAAAACATGGAGGCTTGTTCAGGGTAAGCAGGAAAGTTAAGAATCATTTGACTCCATTCTGGACATCGGTCCAGAAATCTATTCTTACCTGGTTTTGATGAAGACTCATGTACTGTTCTCTCAATAGCTGGATCTTCAAGACCACCACTGAAAGCGAAAGCTGGAGGACAAGGAGGACCTCTACTCAGAGTCCCAGAGGAAGAATGACCCAACCAACATCTTGATTTTAGAGTTCTAGCTTTCATAAGTGAGAGAATACATTTCTGTTGTCTTAAACCACCCAATTTGTGGTAACTTGTTATGGCAACCCCAGAAAATAAATATAACCTATATCAATATTACAAAGGATTTTTGTTTCAGTATTTACTGTAGGGTACTCAAAAGGGAATTGTGAGAAGGAGAAGGAGAAGGAGAAGGAGAAGGAGAAGGAGAAGGAGGAGGAGGAGGAGGAGGAGGAGGAGAAGAAGGAGGAGGAGGAGGAGGAGGAGGAGGAGGAGGAGGAGGAGGAAGAAGAAGAAGAAAGGCACAGCTCAGTAAACTCTCAAACAAGGAATCATGAAAAAAAGAAAAACTCCACAGTTCCGTTACTCAAGTTCTCAAGTCCTGTTGAAAAGTTTTTAAACTACCTGCCATCTGGGAACCTTCCCTCCCCTCCCCCATCAAGTCAGGGAAATCCTCAGGAAAATAATATATTTTAAACATGCTGAAAGTCTTAATTGGCTTCCTTTGAAAGTAACATTTGATGGCTTCTGAGCATGGAATGATTGAAAACTAATCCATCTATTTAACGCAAATAACCGCCCCTCTAAGAAGAAAACAAACAAACACTGCTGCAGGAGTTGTATCAATTCAGTAAAATAATCAATACCTTTGAGAGAATTAGTGCCATTTTAACAAAATTGTGTTTCTCACTTAAGAAGTAGAAAATACACATTTTTATTTTAGAGAGTATCGAGACTAAAGCTGGTCTTTGGAGAAATGATATCCTGTTTGTCCTTAAAGTGCTCACACTTACAACTATTAACTAAACATAATGAGCTGTTTAGCCAACTGATTCTATTGAACTAAAGGCTAATATCTGAATAAAAAAGAGAAAATTCTGCGTTCTTGTGTTTTGTCCAAAAGCAGCAGACAGTGTGTTTTATATGAGGTGTTAACACATTCCATTCAAAAATGAACTAAATATAGCTATTATTAAAAAAGAAAATGGCACTGGGCACATTCATTATCTCAGTAATTCTCTAAACCGGTCACATTTGCTGCTATTGTGTGTTTCAGATTCCTAGCCATCACATGAGGGTCGGCCCAGATCTTCCCTCAGAGAGATTCTCCTAGGAGGGAAGTGCTCCTTAACACTTCTCCATTCTAGTATCTTCATTTAATATTTATTAAGCATAATAGTTAGCAGGACAACCTGAGCCAAAATGTTCAACTCATTTGCATGAAAGTAGGCTCCTTTATAACTTTATTCCTTCTGAGAAAATTATAGGAAGCAAAAAAAAAAATTCTTTAGAAATGAAGTAGCTGACACATCACATTTATTAAAGCTGTGAAACCTTCAAAGTAGATGAGTTATGATAGTTCATCCTCAACAAAGGTTTTTGCCAGAATGCTGCTACACTTGGAAAGGATGATTAACGGAGCAAACACGCAGGTTTAAAGGCAGCGTGCTGCTAATTCATTCCAAAAATAAGTTCAGACTTGCTAGCAAGAGGAAGGCATACAACAAGAAGACATTTTTCAAGTTATTTTTTTTTCTAAAATCATTTCTTTGCAATATAAGTTCAAAAGCTCATACAAAATCTAAGTAATTCTCAAAGGGTTTTAACATACGAAAACTGGCAAGTTGTAATAAAAATATAAGTGTTTTGCCATAAGCCCACAGCACATTCAAGCCTAGGACACTGCATTCTCATCCAAATTGATACAATAGGCAAACCAGAACAAAGTAAAAAATGTTTAATTTATGCAGTTACCCCTCGTTTTAATGAGTGGTTCTTAATTTGAAGTTTAAACAGAGAGCTGGAGGAAAAGAACTGAAACTGCACAATTATGTTAACGCAACCACTGAAGAGTAGTGGTGCTGGACGGCTGATATGCTTTTCTAAAACACAGACCATGATTAATAGGACAAATTATGCTAATGATAGTGTTGTAATGGCTCTATTGACCTTAGGAAAAAGCATTTAATGACAGTGTTGGGCAAGTGAAGCTTCTCTAAGATCAATTCCAAAGGAAGAAAATTGTTGGGGACTGTCCTTATCTACGAATACATTCTATTTCCAAACCACATGGAGTTATACCTTAGGGAATTCAAGATAGCAAGCTGGCAAGAACAAATATTTGTTTTAAAAATGCGTAGATGGAGGCAATATCATCAAAATGATGGGCTTAGGTATATGTGGAAAATTAAGAGTACTAGAATAAACCTAATTTTAAATTAGATGAATGATTCTACTTTTGGCAAAGAGGGAGTAATAGGAAACAGATGTACTCTTCTTCAAGAGACAACTAAAATAGTGAAGCAAATGTATGAACAGTGAACATCAGGAAATAAAAGAAAGAGGGAGATAGTAAGGTGAGTCCCGTGGTGGCCCCAGGTTTCTTCATGGGCAAGTGTTCAGGCTGCAGAGAATCAAGCACAGTGCAGAAATTTCCCTGGGTTGAGGAGACAGAGCTGAGGTTTTAGGGAGGCCGATGTCAGTCTATGAATAATGAAGTGGAGAGAGCAGTTCATGGAGAGAGCCTGGAGGTGTGTAGAGATCGCTCCTGGAATCTCCAGATGAGTACTAATGAGCTCATACATATAAGAAAACTGATGGGGTCTCTCTTTTCCACGCCCAGTGCGGCTAGAGAGTGGTCTGGTTATTTGAGTAGAGGCAGCTGGGGTTTGAGAAACATGAAAAAAATGAGATAAGACACAAAAATCGAAGAAAAAAGCTGAGACCGGGTGGGACCGCCATCCTCCTCTGACGAAGAGACAGAGACACCAGCAGCAGAACCGCGTGCTTAATTTATACTCCCAAATACCAGGAAGTTACATCAGTTCTGGGCAGGCCGGCTGGTGGGCCCGATGAGCAGTCAGGAACCCAAGGGCGTGGCTCCATCTCAGGATCCCTCCCATAGTTTCAGACTAATACCCAAATCACTAGGAAGTATGGTTTGGAATAGATATTTGTATCCCCATGTTTATAGTAGCATTATTCACAAGAACTAAAACATGGAAACAACCCTAGCGTCCATCACAGATGAATGGATAAATGAATGTGGTTTATACATAAAATGGAATATTATTTAGACTTAAAAGGAAAGGAAATTCTGACATGATACAACATGAATGAACCTCAAGGAAATTATACTCAGTGAAATAAGCCAGTCACAAAAAGACAAATACTGTTTAAATCCACTTATATAAGGCACTAAGAGTAGTCAAAACTATAGAGACATAAAATAGACTGGAAGTTTCCAGAAGCTGTGGGAAGGAGGAATGGGGCATATTGTTTAATCAGTAAAGAGATTCAGTTTTACAAGACCGTAAGAGCTGTGGATGATGGTGGTGGTTTCACAAATGTAAGAATGTACTTGTTACTGCTGAGATGTATATTTAGAAATGGTTGGAGATGGTAAAATTTATGCTATGTACATTGTACCACAAAAAAAGAACTAAAAAATTGTATTTCTGTATACTAGAAATGAACATTCAAACATTGAAATTAAAAACCAATACTATTGCAGTAGAAGCAAAAATATGAAACACTTAGAGCTAATAGCATATATGTAAGTCCTATACCATAGAACAAAAAGATTACTAAAACAAGTTAAAGAAGACTTAAGTAAATGGAGAAATATATTGTGTTTATAGAGTGGAAGATTTAATTTTGTTAAGAAAGCATTCCTCCACAAATAATTACCATTGCAATTTTATAATTTTGTACCAAATTTTAAAGGTTAGACTTTTTATTCAAGAACTAGAGGCCCGGTGGATGAAATCTGTGCATGGAGGGGGTGTCTCTCAGCCTGACCTACACCCTCTCGCAATCCAGCACTGCTGGCTCCTAACTGCTTGCCTGCATGATCGCCCCCAACTGCCCTCCCCTGCCGGCCTGATCACCCAATAACTGCTTGCTCCCCTGTGCCTGCCTTATCATGCCCCCAACTGCCATCCCCTGCTGGCCTAATCACCCCCAACTGCTCTCCCTTGCTAGCCAGATTGCCTCCTAACTGCTCTCCCCTGCTGGCCTGATTGCTCCTAACTACTTGCTCCCCTGCCAGCCTTATCATCCCTAATTGCCTCTGCCTCAGCCCCTGCCACCGTGGTTTTGTCTGGAAGGAAGTAGGACGTCCAGAAGATGTCCAGTTGACCCAGTCTAATTAGCATATTACCCTTTTATTAGTATAGACTAGAGGCCCGGTGCACAAAAATTTGTGCACTCGGCAGGGGGGGTTCCCTCAGCCTGGCCTCTGCCCTCTCGCAGTCTGGGACCCCTCAGAGGATGACCACCTGCTGGCTTAGGCCTGCTCCCCGGGAGATTGGGCCTAAGATGGCAATCAGACATCCCTCTGGCAGCCCGGCAGCCCTCGGGGGATGTCCACTTGCCAGCGGGGAGCAGGTCTAAACTGCAGTCGGACATCCTTAGCGCTGCTGAGGAGGCAGGAGAGGCTCCCACCACCACTGCTGTAGTGGCAGCCATCAGCCTGGCTTGTGGCTGAGCAGAGCTCCTCCCATGTGAGAGCGCCCTGACCACTAGAGGGCAGCTCCTGCATTGAGCGTCTGCCCCCTGGTGGTCAGTGTGTGTCATAGTGACCAGTCATTCCCAGTCCTTCTGCTGTTAGGGTCAGTTTGCATATTACCCTTTTACTATATAGAATAGAGGCCTGGTGCATGGGTGGAGGCCGGCTGGTTTGCCCTGAAGGGTGTCCCGGATCAGGGTGGGGGTCCCGCTTGGGTGCCTGGCCAGCCTGGATGAGGGGCTGATGGCTGTTTGCAGCTGGTCACACCCCCTTCAGGGTGGGGATCCTCACTGGGGTGCCTGGCCAGCCTGGATGAGGGGATGATAGCTGTTTGCAGCTGGTTGCACCCCCTTCAGGGTGGGGGTCCCCACTGGGGTGCCTGGCCAGTCTGGGTGAGAGGCTGAGGGCCGTTTTCAGGCTGGGGGGTGACTGAAGCTCCCAACCTCTCCTTTTATTCTTTTATTCTTTTTTATTCTGGAATTTATTTATCTTCTATGGCTGTCACTGGAGCTGAGAGCCAGCTTTAGCTCTGAGGCTCAGCTCCAGCTTGAGGCCTCGGCTGTTGAAAGCAGGTATCTGGGTTTGTTTGGCTTCTATAATTGAAACACTGTTGCAACTCCAGCTCTGGGGCCTGGCTGGCTGAAAGCAGGTTTCTGGGGTTTGTTTAGCTTCTATAATTGCAACATTGTTTCTTAGAGTGCAGCTCAGAGGACGGCAGCGGCAGGCGGGGACCCTTGGCTTCCTCCATCACTGGAGTAAGCAAGCCTCCTGTTCACTTCAGCTGCCTGGTTGCCGGCCGCCATCTTGGTTGGTAGTTAATTTGCACATCGCCCTGATTAGCTAATGGGAAGCGTGTCGGAGGTACGGTTAATTACCATGTTTGTCTATTATTAGATAGGATGATAAATCTCTAGCCCCATCAGCTGCAGCTCTTCTCCTGCTGACACACTTTTCACATTTGCAACACTACATACAGTTCCAACTGGAACATTTATTGATATTATGAGCCTTTGGGGTAAAGCTGAGTATAATTCAGGGAAAAGATTTTCAGATTTTTTTTTCTTTCAAGAAGGAACTTATTACTAAGAATTTACTGTTTGTACAGTTATAAAATGTGCTTTATCTTTACTGAAAAAGATTGTGTCCAAAGCAAGAATTTAAAGTTTATTTCATATACTACAGGGAATATTCTTTTTATAATTATTATAAACACTGTCTTTAGAAGACTGATTGGAAAAATAAAATATTCTATTTTCTCTATCATTTTCTTCTTTTCTTTATAATTTTTATAATTCTTTTGTTATACTCTTGTTACGTCTTTCCCATGCTGGTTTTATCATGGGTGGTATACACAATTTTGGAATTTTTTCCTCCTTGGTAAAATTTGATGTGACACAATTGATATGTTTCAAATTCATCCTGATGAAATGTTGAAAAATTTCTAAAGAAGGCTTTTTGTTGCTGGGTTTTTATTGAGAGACCCATACCTAGATAAGTCAAATTTGCAATTCTTAAATTCCAATACAACTACTTCCAAAGAGTTTAAAATCATAATTTAACCAAATATGTGTTAGCCTACTTTGTATTATCATTTTACCGTAAACGTTGTGACTCTGTGATAATCTGTTATAATGGTCTTACTAGAGGACTATTCCAAATGACTGTCCCTTACTATTTACATCATTTTAATCTACTTTCCTACTCAACTATTTAAATGTTCTTAAAATTGTACCTGTATATACAATTAATAGTTTTCCCAAACATTATTATAAGTGCAGCTTTACATGTAACAATAAGAAATACATATTTATACTTCAAGTGCTTGATACAGTTTTTGTATATAGAACACACAGAAGACTTCCCTAATGGTCACAACAGCATCTGACAGTCAACTTTAGTTATTAACAGTTAATCATAACAACATGCTTTGTTCAAAGGACTGATATCTTTACCTGTTCAGGTAGGATGGGAACCTAGAGTCTCACAGACATGACTCAAGCTCAGAGGCACCAGAAACGGCAAAGTAGGTGCCTGCTTTTGGGCCGCCTGAATAGCCAATGAAACACAGCAGGTCTTCGCACAACATTGAGACTTACAATAGACACTGACATTTCCATATTATAAAAATAAGATGGTCAGTGAGAAAAAAATACTTCCAAAAATTTATAGACTGTGTAGACTTGGTTTTTAACCAAAAAAATTCTTATATTGAAAAAATCAAATACGGTAACTGCCTTTGAAATGACACCAAGATTGGAGTGTCTAGAAAGTTAGAGAAATAATAATTTTATGAAGATTTTATTAATAATGATCACTTACAATAATTTTATTCTTTTCAGAAAAAAATATTAATCCATCACAGTGGTAGGAACTGCTTTCAATCTGGAGAATGTAACAGTCATCAAAATCCAGGCCCTTTTTTTCAAAGCACTTTCAAGATGGCAAAGATATTAAACACCCTTTTTGATGTTTTGAGAGAATAAGGCATAATCTCAGCATTCCATTAATTTTGTAAACATATTTAATTATAAGTTGAATGTGAAATATGTATATTATATACACATCCACACATAAGTTAGCATATATGCAATGCCCTGGACATCCATTCAGCATCCCCAGCCATAGATGATGTTTCAGCTCTCTTTGACTATGTCTCTTCTGATAGACCAGGACCTGTGTCTACCAGTTGTTAAACATTTTAATAACCCTTTGCATATGTATATATATGGATTTTGTTTATATGAAGTTAATGTATGAAGCAATCAGAATTTTAAAGACAAAAAACACATCTTAAAATACAATAAAGATTAGATAGAGCCCTAGCTGGTTCGGCTCAGTAGATAAGAGCTTCAGCCTGTGGAAAGAAGGGTCCTGGGTTCGATTCCAGTGAAGGGCACATGCCCAGGTTGTGAGCTATATCCCCAGTAGGGAACATGCAGGAGACAACCAATCAATGATTCTCTCTCATCCTCTCCCTTCCTCTCTGAAATCAATAAAAATATATTTAAAAAAAAAGATTATATAGATAGATAATAGATAGATAGATAGATAGATAGATAGATAGATAGATGATAGATATAGATACAAAAACAAGAATCGCTTTCTGGATTTTAAAAAAATACAAATAAAGCTTTTTTGAGGAGTCATAGACACAATAATTTTTCATAATAATAAAACAGTTTCTTAGCATTTGATTTAGAATTTATTGTGTAAAATGATTCACATTTGGGCTTGTCATGCTGTGGTTCTATGAAAGTGAAGTACACAAGAAAGCAAATGCAGAGGACAAAGAGAACTATACAGGCACCAGTTGCATCTTTTACCCTACCTTTAGAGTCTGTGTTTTTGACTGTTTTCAGTTTTATTTTACTGGTTTGGGTTGTATATAGAATCACTTCTGGATCTCCATATAAACTATCAACTTACTAGTAGAATGGATGTGAACACCCATAAAATCATGAATGATTGATAGGTACTCAATAATCTTTATTTTATTTTAAGAAGTGTTTTTTCTCTTTAAAATTCTGATTGCTTCATGCATTAACTTCGTATAAACAAAATCCATTTATTCCCACATGTATGAGTTTACTAAGACTGCTGTAACAAAATACCAAAAACTGGGTGCCTTAAAACAGCAGACATTTATTCTCTCATAGTTCTGCAGGCCAAGTATGAAATCAAGACTCAACATACTTGGTTCCCTCTTAGAGGTTCAGAGAAAGAATCTGATCCTGACCTCTCTTTTGGCTTCTGGTGATCGCTGGCAATCCTTGGTGATCCTTGGCTTGTAGGTGCATCACTGCAGTCTCTGCCTCTGTCTTCACATTGCCCTCTCAGTGTACATCCATGCCTCTTCCCTACTTCCTATTAGGATGTCATTATACTCCACTCTGACTTCATCTTAACTTCATCATACAGCAAAGACCCTATTTCCAAATAAGGTCACATTTACAGGTGCTGTGGGTGATGATTTCAACATATCCTTGCGGGGACATAATTTGTCTTAGTCACTTCAGGCTGCTATAATACAATACCATAGAATCGATGGCATGTAAATAGCAGAAATATATTTCTCACAGTCTGGAAGCTGGAAGTCTGAGATCAAGGCAGAGTCAGTGTCTGGTGAGAGCCCACCTCCCGGTTCACAGATGACCATCTTCTAGCCGAGACTTTAATGGTGGAGAGAGTGTGGAGGCTTTCTGGTTCTCTTTTATGAGGGCACTAAGGCCTCCCCTCCTAATATCAGATATAGGGTTAAGTTTCAACATATGAATATGGAGAGGGACGATAACACACAGCCTATGGCACAAGTCATCCACTCATTATAATGCAGTAAAGTCAGATATCATTAAATGTGTTATTGGATGCAAACATTCATTGAAACTCAGTTAAGACTAGAGCATAGCTGGCTAACCACAGCAGATCAAAGGCAACCACTGGTCAGTCATGAAGGTGGACATGATAAAAGTTCTATGAGCTTACACTATCCAAAGCATAAGCAGTGTTGAAAGATTTCACACATTCCAAGACATAGCCATGCTTTATGTAGCAAGTGGACAAACGAAAGTCACCTTGTTTGTTTTTATATTTCTACTCTAGAATTGATAAGAGTAGTTCTTTGGGTAAGAACATGATAAATACCCTGATGTATTTCAATAACCTGCCATAATCTAGGGGTTTATGCACAGAGAATTATAAATGTATCATTTGTGCTACCATTTGACATGTGAAAACAATGATTTTGAAGAATCAATTTCTCTTTGTTGGAGGACATACTGAGGCATGGAGCACCTTTCTCAGATAGATTAATCATTGAACTTGTTCAGAGGCAAGCTGTGGAGCAGTTCGGAAACTCTTTGTTCAAGGGAGTCATTAAATGTCAGAGGAAAATTGCCTGTTAACCAGCTGTTCTTTAGCTGTACCTCAGTGAAAGCAGACCTTCTTTCCTTTAGGCTCTCTATATTTTTGTTGTCAATTTTTGCAAAGATAACATCCCAATCACTTTGAAAAAGAAGGCACATTTAAAAAATGGTATCAACATTTTAGTTTTGTAATTTCCTTTCAGAAAAAAATGATTGTGAAGGAAATTAATATCTTAAGACAAGAACAATTAGTTGTATTCAAAAGTTAATTATGCCATTTTGTTAGTAGTTCAGCTTCCACTGCTAACTACTATCTCCTTTCCTCCGAAGTCTCTAGTCAAATTTCTGAGTGAAAGAATTTGGTGCATCTTCGTACTCTAGAAGTTATAGGTGACAGGCCAGCCTAGAGCTTATTAGCCATGGACCAGGTGCTCATCCTTAATCTCCAAATCCCTTTGGACCTCACTATTTGAAGAACTATGAGGGCACCTTGAATGACACGTCTAGGACAGGAAGAGCCCACATTCCTACTTATATTAGAAGGGTGTTTAAAAAGATTTATTCAACCCCCATACCTTTGGGGTGAAATATGAATTCTTGCTTATTATATTCATGCAAAGTGTACATGCCAAATGCTCTAGAGATGTTAGATGTCACCACTAATGTGTAATGGTGAGGGTAGTGTGTAGTCAAAGAAGGACTTCAAAAACACATTTCCCATGGTATGTGTGATAAAATCTAGTGATAAGATTATGGAGTCCTTGTTCAGACTCTGATAAGAAAGAACATTTTCTCAATAAGCTTAGGAAGAAAAAATGAAAAAAGGAAAGAAAGCATTTTAAAAGGTGATAATCACACTTTACATATCGGATATGAACGTAGTCTAACTATACTGTAAGTTGCTGCACCATAATTGGAGTATATTTGTGTAGAGCCAGAAGTAATCTCTGGTACATGTGGGAAAGGAGTAATCATTTTGGTCCTCTTTGTTGTGGAGGGAAAAAGATCATAGTCCTCATATCTCATAGGCTCCCTTCCCTTGGGAGAGAGGGAGAAAGAGAGAGAGAGAGAGAGAGAGAGAGAGAGAGAGAGAGAGTTTTCCCTACACAGGCACAGCCTAAGTTTGAAACAGAGATGTTTAAGGACAGTGATGTGAGCACACATGAGATAAAGAGGGAACAGAGGCAGCTCAGCCGGTGTGGCTCAGTGTTTGAGCATTGACCTATGAACTGGGAGGTCACAGTTAGATTCCCAGTCAGGGCACATGCCTGGGTTTAAGGGCTCAATCCTCAGTAGGGGGAGTGCAGGAGACAGTCGATCAATGATTCTCTCATCATTGATGTTTCTATCTCTCTCTCCATCTCCCTTCCTCTATAAAACCAATAAATATATATTTTTTAAAAAGAAGGAACAAAGGCACACAGTGAGGAGTGAGGATTGGAAACCAGCCTTTGCTCTCCCACCCCCCACCCCAGCAGTCATTTTCTTGAGAGTTGTGAAAAGTGCCTGAAAGGAACTCAGGTCAGAGGACATGATTACAAAGGGACATGTCCTGGGGTCCTGAGCGTTTCCTAGTGATGAGTGGCAAAATCTCAACTGAGTGCAAAGTTGGGGAGAGTAGGCTTGCTACTGTAGGTTGCCTGAAATGAATCCCGGAGATAGAAAGTTAATGTGGGCCCCACAGACTGCTCTCAAGCTAATGTGAGGGGGGGGGGGGGGAGGGGGTCTAGAGGAAGAACCATTTCTACCTGTCCCAGAATCCTATTTCCTCATTTATCTGATTTTAAACTCCCCACTTCCTCTTAGACATTGCATTTTCTGCGCATTGCCCTTTGCTAGTTGTCAGCTTTTCGACTTAGAATCATCCAAAGGCAGCTGAAGGATATGATTCTGACCTGTGATGAGAGAATATTAAACATCACAATTGCAACTTCAATTTTATTTGAAGATTTTTGGTAGCTGAGGAGGGAAAAATGGAATATGTCTCATGCATGGGTTTTCTTTCTAACAAATGAAAAGGTGATAATCATTTGCAGAGAACCTTGCCCTCTCCTGGAATTAAACTGAAGCAGGAAATTATTATATGGATCTGAAATGTCACATCATTACAGTGGGCAAAATCAGAGGTGATACCTGGGTCACACAAGCCCTTCCCTCAGGCCATGTTTACACAAAGGAACCACATAGTCACTATGTGAACACCAGGGTGTCAAAGCCCTTCTTTCCTTTGTAGCTATAAGCACAGCACCTGTGAGACAGTCATGCTTATTAACAGGCATTCAAAGTAAAGATGTCACAATTAATGACTGTCAATGATTCCACCTAGAACTGAGTTTCCATTCACATCTATTTAAACTGGGAGGCATTCGCATGGTTCCTCACTGTGCATGATGGAACCAGGAACAAGAGTCATAGGAAAGAGTGACAAGCCTCTGGCAGAATTATAGAGGAAATGGTCATCCTCACTTATTTTTAATCATGCTAATGGAAGGGTAATTATTCTGGGTTCAGTTGCTCCCAGCAAAACAGTGGGCATTGTTTAGATGTCAAATGTTTGCTAAAAAGTTCATGCACATGGGTAAGGAGTGGGTTTGGGGAGAAGAACGTGTAGATGATGTAGTGTGAATACCAAAGTGCGGATGGTGTGCATTTCTCCGTGAGCCTATTCCTGATCAGGAGGAGAGAATGGTAGAGCAGAAAGTATTGTCTGGGTTTTCAGGAAATGTATGTTTATTCTGAGGCTGTAATTAGAGGAGTCATGCATATTCTTTTGCCCCTGGGGCCATTACCACGGGCTTGCCTAGTACCAGGGAGCTGAGAAACATGCAGCCCATGAGAACCCACTGGTGCTGGTATAAATGCATTTATAGAAAGACCCTAGTTTCTGTTTCTTTATTTGGTGGTGAATGTTGCTTTTCTTGTGGACACTCTCACCCTGGGTAATGCAGGTTGTGGTGAACAGCAGTTTTCCTCCTACACAAGACAGTGAGCCCTAGAACCTGCCATGGTCAGCGGCACACCGGCTGTGACTCACTGGGTCACTGCCGACCAGCCAAAGGAAACATGAATGGCTGTGGCTGAGTCTGCTGGTTAAGGCCACTGGCAGAACACCATGATTAGAACCACTATTCCCTTGGTGCTGTGGGTCAAGGGCAGAGTTCTTGCAGGCTATTTATACTGCTGCAGGAATTCTCTGTTCTCAACATTACCAAGGTTTATAAAGTGGTCATTAGGAAAAATTGACTGAGTACATTCTGTACTCAGAAGTGTTTTTGCACTTATTCCAAGAGGGCTGAGAGGAAGGGGGAGGGAAGGGAGCAAGATTCTCACATTTTTGTAAAGTTTCACATCCATAAGGCTTTCATTATCATTAAAAAAATCCTGACTGTAATTAATAGTTCCACGTCATGTACACCCCCTATACTCACTGAGGCCCCAGACCCAAATATGAGAATGTGAAAACATCAATTTCACATAGGAAGAGATTTTGCCTATCTGGGGTTTTAAATAAAGGATTTTTCCTCCATATCTCCTTTCCTAAAGGCCTTATAATTTTTTCTGTTAATGATCTTGCATGCAGTTTTAACAATTCTTAAATCAAAATACAGTAAAAAAAAATCCATTCTAGTCCAAGGCCAAAGTATGCTTTTAATATCCTGATTTTAAGTTTAATTGAAGTTAATAGCGTCACATAATCTGTCAGGAACGTATCATCTGCTGCTGCAAACTTCTCGGAAGTACCACCGAAGAACTGTATTCCAATCACTTGTATTTTTATTGGAAACTCTGGTGATAATCTTTGAGTGTGTGATTTTTTAAGTTCTTAGTAATTAAACCCCCTTGGATAGCACTTTAAAGAAGTCTTACTCTTTATACTAAATTCTACATATAACTTGAAATATCGGGTGCTTCCCTGAGTTTTAATGAGTTTAATAATGTTAATATACTACTTAATAATTACTCGCTTCCCTTAGAAAGTAATAAAAACCCAAATATACCCTTGAAAACTAAAAGGCATAGAAGAGTCTCTTTGTGATATATGTTGAAACATCACTTTCTATTATTGCAAGAGTAGGTGTGCTCTGTCCAGGGCCCACTGGGGGGTTAGGATCTGAAGGTCCCCATGCTTGTGGCTCAAGATGCCTCATGGCCTTCTTGAAAGCCTCAGATTGTGTCTTTGAATTTGTCCCTCCCTGAGCCCCACCTGCTCCCCTACTCTGGGCAATCCTCACCTCCTCACCCGCTCCTCCACCAATTTCTAGTCCCTCTCCCTCTCCTGTGATAAGTTTCTTGGGAGGTGAAACTCCCTGGAGGGGACCAATGTCACCTGAGATCCTTTTGAAGGATCCAAGTTTAGGCAGATGAGGGGAGCTCAGAGAAAGCCTCTCCCTGCATCTGCTGCCTTCAAGTGCCTTCAACTAAAAATAGTCAGTACAACAAAGCAGCATATTTTGGGGAGGCCTGTTCTGCTACCCTTCTGGCCAAAGCAACAGAGAAACAGATGCCTGAGACAGAGAGGGGCCAAAGACAGAAGGGCTGCTCCTTGGGTTGCTCGGCTGGCCTCCCCTCAGGGGAACCTGTGGGTAGAGAATGCCCATACCTGTTGGGGGTTCAGGAAGCCACAAAAATAGTGCTTACTTCAAGGAGTGACACCTTCTGCAACTTGAAGAGCCAAGGCAACCTGGCAGTAACATTTCTTCAGGGGTGGGAGCTATGGAGGAAGGGGGACATCCGTTCTCGGAGCTGAATTTCATTTTCAAGCTGGGAAAGTGAGGAAGATGTGATGACATTGAGTCAGGATGGTGTTAAGTCAGTGGAATGTAAATATAAAGTCTGCATTGTAAAAAGAACACTATGAGTGCAGAAAATACAATATATCTAAAAAGGGCAAAATTCATGAGCAATGAGAGCCAACCTGTACTGTTGGGGCAACTCAGATACTATTTGGTGAAAAGCTGGACTCCAGAAGTGACCCAGCAGAAAGAAAGAAAAAGTTTCAGAAATACAAAGTCAGAACTGAGAGCAGTTTCAATATTATTGAAAAGGAGGGGCTGAGGAATGGGGAGGACTGGAGGCTGCCCCGCATAGCTGACCCAGGATCCTGTGCTTCCTTTGTCAAGGTAGGAGAAGTGCAGGGCAGAAGCAGGCATGAGCATGGACCATGACAGAACATAGAATGACCTTGGGGATGAATTCTCTGCTCTGTAGCTCAAGACAGAGGTGTAGGCTCTGGGTAGAGTTAAAGACACCACAGTGAAAGAGATCACTGGACAGAGTCGGGGATAAAGCCGCAGGGAAAACTGCAAACATAAAGGGAAGATATCAGAGAGAACCTTCAAAGAAGACAGAATAGGAAGAAACCCAGGAGGGGAAATAGAACTACAGCCAAAAGAATGGTAATTGTGTCAGTCCGTGTTCTTTCTATGGTTTCTCATGGATATACGAGTGTGGCAGCCATTGAGAGGATCCAGGTGGGCTGATTTCAAGGAGCTCAGTGAAATAGAAGAAAGCATCAAAGACATTGAGGGGTGGCTGAAAACACTTCCCAACCCCAGTATACTATTTTGGTAAGAATTATTTTGAGCTGAAGACAATTGAGAAGAAGCAGACAGAAGAAAAGCTGTCTGCCCAAATAGTTTTTCTAAGATCAAGACATACATTTGTAAAGGTGCCCCCTCCCCTCTCTTCCAGGAAGGATAGAAGTTAATCACCAGAGACAACTCTAGAACCCAATCAGCCCAGAGACAGCACCAGAGGAATCTATACAACAAAGCTCACTAACTAGCCTTTATCTTTCATTTGTTCACTTATATGTTTACCTTCCTATAATTTGCTGCCCCTAGAAACTCAAAGTCCTTTTCTTTTGTTTTGTCACTTTTAAAAAAATGTAGTGTCCATGCCCTCACTCCCCTGGTGTCTGTGTCCATTGGTTAGCTTATATGCATGAAGACAAGTCCTTTGGGTGATCTCTCCCCCTTACTCCCGCCCTTCCCTATCTTCCCTCTGAGTTTGAAGGTCTAATCGATGCTTCTCTGTCTCTGGATCTATTTTTGTTCATCAGTTTATGTTGTTGATTATATTCCACAAATGAGTGAGTTCATGTGATATTTATCTTTCTCTGACTGGTTTATTTCATTTAGCATAATGGGATAAGGACACATATGTAATACCTTAATCAATAAAGGAAAAAATACAATACAATAAGATATCACCTCACACCTGTCAGAATGGCTACCATC
This sequence comes from Myotis yumanensis, assembly GCF_028538775.1. Lineage (NCBI taxonomy): Eukaryota > Metazoa > Chordata > Mammalia > Chiroptera > Vespertilionidae > Myotis > Myotis yumanensis. Next base: position 162,434,766 of record NW_027223752.1, on the reverse strand, counting down.
AATAAATCAACAAACAACTAGTGTCAGTGAGGATATGGAGAAAAGGGAACCCCTGTGCACTGCTGGTGGGAATGCAGACTGGTGCAGCCACTGTGGAAAACATTATGGAGTTTCCTTAATAAATTAAAAAAGGAACTCTCATTTGACCAAGTGATCCCACTTCTGGAAATTTATCTGAAGAAATCCAAAATGCTAATTTGAAAGAATATGCACTCCTATGTTCAAATGCAGCATTATTTACAATAGCCAAGATTTGTAAACAGCCCAAGTGCCCATCAGTAGATGAATGGATTACACAATAGAATACTACTTGGCCCTAAAAAAGAAGGAAATCTTACCTTTTTCAACAGGATAGAGGGATCTGGAGATTATTATGCTAAGTGAAATAAGCCAGTCAGAGAAAGACAAATATTGTATAAGGCAGAAGAGAGTAAAAGGGGGATAAATAGTGACAGAGGAGACTTGACTTTGGGAGGTGAACACACCATACAATATACAGATGATGCACTATAGAATTGTACACTTTAAACTTATATCATTTTATTAACCAATGTCACCCAATAAATTCAATTAAAAATTGTTTAAAGAATAAAGTTTCTTCTCTGCTTTGTGGAAAAAAAATGTAGTCTTGTTTGGTTAAGATGCTCTATAAACCATGTTCTAACGAACATGTATTAATAAACTTCAGTTTGTTTTTCTGTTGTTAATCTGTCTTTTGTCTGTCTAATTTATAGGTCCCAGGTGGAAAACCTAGGAGTGTAGAGGAAAAAAGATTTCCTTCCTCCCCTTTAATATCCATGGGTATAAGCGAATGGGATGAGTGTTAGAGCTAGAAGTGAGCAAAGAAACAGGGAGGTGGAAGGTACTTATTCAGGAAGGCATCTAGTCGGGAGCTCAGGTGCAAAGATAAGGGTTTCATATAGGAAAGTAGAACTAAAATACAAAGTACAAGTTATGATGGGTCAGGAGATAAAATGTTGCTATGTTTTAATTTGTGATACTATTTACTGAACACTTACTGTGTACCAATGTTTTAAGCAAACAAGCGTAACTATTGACAACACACACACACACACACACACACACACACACACGACCTCCTGAGAAGCATTTATTGGAGGAAATTCATGAAGATGGGTGAGGCTGTACTTCTTCTACCACGTCAGACATCACACCCTGGAGCAGTGGTCCTTGGATGAACGATGAGTAAGAATCAGCCTTTCCCCTCCAATGGTCAGGGACCACAGTCCCAGCAGTGGGTCAAAAAAGAACATGGTCACACCCTTTCCTCTGTGTACATTGGCTAAGGGAACCCTGGCCTCTCCCGTGGTGTGACCAGGGCCAGGTCCAAGCCTTAAAGTTCAGCTGTATGACCTGGTGGATGGGTGGCCTCCAGTCCTATCCACATGGATTGCTTTATACACACGGAACTTTTCTGGGAAGGCAAGCTAAATCAAACTTTCCAAGTTAATACTTACACTTCAGCTCCTTAAGTCCCTGACTTCTTTACTTCTTACACAGTGTATCAACAAAGTAAGATTCAGTTCTGTTTCCATTTTATAGATGAAAAAATTGGGGCTTAAAGATGCTAAGGGGGTTCTCAAGGTCCTGAACTCATGCAATGGGTTCATATCTGACTGACTGCAGAACTATGTTTTTTTATACCACCATCTAGAAAACTTGACAGAAGTGGAGTCGAAGAGGGCAATGGGCTTCACCCTGACTCCACAGGGGAGTCACTGGTGACTTTAAGTAGTGGAAGATCCAGCTTGTGTTTTAGATATGTCTAGTTCGAATTTGGAGGATGGACATAATGGGGAGACCCGTTAGCTGGTAATTGGAGTAATCCAAGCAGAAAGCTGAAGTCCGGGACTAACTGAGGCAGCCACAAAGCAAACTGGGTAAGAAAAGGTAGTTGAGTTTCTGACTATCACGAGGGTTTGCAGGGAGCCATGAAAAACCATGTCAACTTCAGAGCATCCAATATGTGTCATAGAATGTATTGTTATAATAGAAACTCCCTTATCATAGCTAGCACAATTGCTGATCACCAATAAAAATCCCCTCCCCTATTTGAATGAACCCATTCACCTTTCTGTCACTCTCCTTGCTTCCCAGCTATTGTTGATAATGCTCTTGCCATTGCAAAGTACTTAGAGGAAATGCTTTTACAAGTCCTGGACTGCCAAAGCTCCTCATTAGTGTTTAAGTGCTGTGGGCATTTATGACTATGGCAATTCCTTTGTCATGAATATTATCACATTATGTCGAAATGCTTTATAGGCCTTGATAGAAAGACACTACACACTGAAAGTTCCTAATTATTATTATGAGGAGGATTTTGAAAGTGTTTTTAGAATTGTCTCATTAAGGGACAGTTTATTACAATTTTACTGTCTTGCATTTATCTTTTCTAGTCTTTCCAATACTCTTGATTTCTCTTATAATGTTTTACTTGTTCTCACTAATGAAAAGAGAGCTGATTACAAGCATGCTCATAAACTATAAAGACGTATATTTATTTTAAGCAATCCCTCTTATAATAAACCTATTTCTTACAGCAATTAAATAAGAACATCTAGTTGATTTTTTATCTAAATCAAGTAATATTTATTGAGTGTCCTCAGTTGTTAAAATATGACATTCAAAGAAAATAATCCTGAATAATTGATAGCAAATATATCTTTGACATACTGTTTGTATGTTTAAGCCTTTTCTAACAGCATATTTAGATATGTTAGATGATGGCTATTAGGTGAATGAAATACTTTTAAAATATGGATGCTTTTCCTATATTTTTTGACATACAATTCAAGACTTCTTCTTTTCATGAATAGAGTCCATCCATGAATCTCCAAATGTCCTTGGACTTTAATTTTAGAGTATTAACATTCTCTAGACAAACAGAACCAATAGGATATGCTGGATAGGAGATGCATATTTATATGATTTATTGTGAGAAATTGGCTCACACAGTTATGAAGCCTGAGAAGTTCCATGATCTGCCATCTGCAGGTTGGTGACCCAGGAGACCTAATGATGTAAGTCCCAGCTCAGTCAGGCAGAAACAGTGAATCCAACTTGTGTCCACCTTTTTGTTCTATTCAGACCTTGAGAAATTGCATGATCACCACCCATTTTGGTGAGTATGACCTGCTTTACTCAATCCATCAATTTAAATCCCATCTGGAAACACCATCACAGACACACCCAGAAACCATGTTCAACTAAATATCTGAACAGCCTATGCTCTTGCTAAGTTGACACATAAAAGCAGCCACCAGACACTGGAGAGAGTCTTTGTCTGGACCAGTGATGGCGAACCTTTTGAGCTCGACGTGTCAGCATTTTGAAAAACCCTAACTTAATTCTGGTGCCATGTCACATATATAATTTTTTTGATATTTGCAACCATAGTACAACAAAGACTTATATTTTTGATATTTATTTTATATATTTAAATGCCATTTAACAAAGAAAATCAACCAAAAAAATTAGTTCGTGTGTCACCTCCGGCACGCGTGTCATAGGTTCGCCATCACTGGACTCAAACCAGTGCAGGTATTACTGGTAAACACAATCAATTTACTCCTGGAGTATACTTTCTCACTAGAATTTCTCTTTTTCCAGTATGCATAGTCCATGGAAAGCAGAAATGTCTGCAGAAGTAAATATTCTTCAAGAAACTTAATTTCCAGTTTCATAGCAACGAAGATTACTGTTAAATATGCAAAAATTGGACTTTTATGTAAATCAGCTATATATATATATATATATATTAATATATTTTATTGATTTTTTTACGGAGAGGAAGGGGGAGGGATAGAGAGTTAGAAACATCGATGAGAGAGAAACATTGATCAGCTGCCTCCCCCACACTCCCTACTGGGGATGTGCCCGCAACCAAGGTACATGCCCTTGACTGGAATTGAACCTGGGACCCTTCAGTCTGTAGGCCGATGTTCTATCCACTGAGCCAAACCAGCTAGGGCAACAAAATATATTTTTAACAAGCTCCAAACAAAAGGCAAAATGGACAAAATTACTTTTCTCCTATAGTTTTTTACAATAATTGCCACATGTAATTTCGTTCTTTGCTCAAGTTAGACTTTAGGTTAATAGGTACTAATATAGAAAACATAAACAAAAAGTACATATACATGGATATGTATACAGAGATAGATCATTTAGATAATAAAAATGAAAATCATTTCTTAAATCCTCATCTGAGGATATGTTTTTATTAATTTTAGAGAGGGGGAAAATGAGAGAGAGATGCTATAGATACATGGACATGGATTGGTTGCCCCCTGTATGCACCCTGAAAGGGGATCAAACTTGCAGCTTAGGTATGAGCGCTGATTGGGAATCAAAACTGCAACCTTTTGTTGTACGGGATGATGGATGCTCCAACCAACTGAGCCACCAGCCGGGGCAAAATGGAGAATATTTTCAATTGAAGTTTTGTCTGATGAAAATAATACTCCATTTAAGTGAATTAAGTGTTAAGCTTTGATGGAATGTTTTTTGGCATATATATATATATATATATATATATATATATATAGACTCAGAGAAAAAAATAATGATAAATATGGTTTGTTTCTGATTTGGTGCAAATGAAAAACTATTAAAAATCAATCACTTTTTATTTCATTTTTATTTTTGAAGGTAGATAGGTTTTTTTATTTTTTATTTCAAAATACAAATTCCTCCATCAGCTTTCAAAATTAACCATTGACTATTTTTCTCAAGAAATTTGAATTTAATTCATCTTTTTTATTAGTTCTAGTCTTTCAAATGAGTATACTAGTTCTGCAAAATTATTCTTTCATGTAACTGCATTTTATAAATGCCAATAAACATATTTTTGTGTTCCTATGAGACTGTTTTTTAGCATACATCTCACATTTTATGAGGACAAAAGGCCACCGGCATTTTTTGGTTCCAATAAGTCTGTTATAGCACAGTGCTGTCCCAGTTATGTTATTGGATGAAGAGATGTAGCCATAGGATAAATAAGAGAAGAATACAGAATGTTTTGCTGAAAGACACAAATACATTTCTTTTTAAAAGATTTAAAATAATGAATTATGCAAACAAAAGCAAAAGGAAATATGTTAATCCAGTGTCCTGTTTATATTTTCTAAACAATATATATATAACAACTCTAAAGAATTAATTCAATGAAGAAAATCCAAGAAAAGAACATATATCTTATCCAAGAAATACCAAATACATGTCAGTAATCTAAAAATTAAGCAGTTGATGAGACTCTCCATGGGAATGAACATCAGTCAGAACCACATAAGAAGGTGGTCTAGTTTCTTTCTTTTTTTTTTGCTTGTGTCTATCCCATTTTCCCAACACCATTTATTAAATAGACTATCTTTAGTCCATTGTACTTTTTTGCCTCCTTTGTCAAATATTAATTGACTATGAAGGAGTGGATTTATTTCTGGCAATATATCCAAATAAACCTGAAACATTAATTCAAAAGAATATATGTATCCCTATGTTCAGTTCATTGCAGTGTTATATACAAACAGCCATGATTTGGAAACAGTCCAACTGCTCATCACTAGATGAATGAATAAAAAAGCCGTGATACATTTTCACAATAGAATACTACTCACCTACAAAAAAGAAAGAACTTTTACCTTTTGTAACAGCATGGATGGGCCTGGAAAACATTATGCTAAGTAATATAAGCCAGTCAGCGAAAGACAAGTACCATATGTTTTCACTCATATGTGGAATTTAATTAACAAAATAAAACAAACTACCAAGCAAAATAGAGACAGGCTCATAGATAAAGAACAGGCAGACAGTTCTGGAGGTGATGGTGGAGGGGTTGAGCAAAAAAGAAACAGAAAGAGAACTCATGGATATGGACAATAGTGTGAGGATTGGGGGAGGTGGCGAGGGGTGGTGGTAGAAGAGGGCATAGAGGGGATAAATGGTGATGGAAAATATAAAATAAAAGAACCACGTAAAAGACAGGCTGTTCAAGGGGGGCTGTTATCCAGGGCAGTCAATGTCTGAGGCTCTTTCCCTGACCTAAGAAGGTCAGGACGATGGAGTGGTGGTGCCATTTTGCACCTTGGTTCTGCCCATTATGTGCCCTCGGTGGTGACAGTGCGGTCACAGGAACGCTCCTTCTCTGTTCCGGACACTAAATTGGCGCGGTCCCTTGGAAAGCAATTTGGCAGCATCCAAGACAATTGAAGAGGACATCCGGTCTTACTGAGCAGATATCTGAGGAAAGCTTCACGCTCACTTGAAAAAGAACAAATAGGCCAACTGTAACAGGCAATGTTGGGCTACAGAGATGTAAAAGAAACAGAAGAAATCTTGTTAAGAAAAAACTATAAATAGCCATAAAATTATGATAAAATGTTGCCTTCTTGAAGTAAGGGCAGAATGCAGGAAAAGATGAAAGGAACAATCAGATAAATAAGAAAGAGCTTGGTATTACAAAATATGAGAGCAAAATTTTCAAAGAAAAAGCTGAAGGATTGGAAGATGACTAGGAGAAAACCTAGAAAGTAGAATAAAGGAAATTGGGGATTAAAACCAGAAGAGAAGGTGGGGACTTCTGCAGAGGGGCCATCAGCACTGTAAACAACAGAACAGCCTTTCCAGGTGGTTGTGGAGTGAAGCCCCAGCCCAGAGCCAGGGTCCCGCCAGAGCTGAGCAGAGGGCAAAGGGCACAGGAGGTCCCCGTGTACAGCCACTCTCATTGCCACACTGTTGTAGAAGCCTTTATGTTTCCCTTTGGAAGCATTTTATTCTCCCTTGAACTCTAACTGAACTCATGAAAATATCATCAGCCAATCTGATATACTGATTTTAAAAAAATTAATGGAGCACAGATTTAGTTGCTTTCTGAAAAATGATAGCAATTTTGAGATCTCAGCTGTTCAAAACTGTTCACTCTATCTTTACCTTTGACAACTTTGATTGGGAGCTGCAAGAAGAATCCTGTGTCTCACTGGCTTGCACATCACAGGGGTGCTGGTGGCTGCAGCTCAGACCACGGCTGCAGGAGCCGCACACTGGGGCTTGCTGCTCTCCTGGTGGAGTGTGACCTGGAAAGAGACTGAATACAAATGAGCGAATCCTACATACATGCTCTGAAAAAGGTCTGGCACACACAAAAAGAGATCTTTTGTTGCAATTCCTATTATTAGAACTGATCCAAATGAACATAGTAGGAGCACAGAAAGAAGGGATTTGTGGAATATTCACACAGCCAAATACGATACAACAGTGAAAAAGATTGCTTAATAGAATAAATAAATTCTCCAAACCTTTGTGATAATGGCCACGTATGGAATGGAATGTGCAGCATGATGACACATACATTTTAAAATAGGCAAACCAGCGCAATATAAAACTTGTGAATACAAATGTGCTCAAGTAGCTTGAAACACAAATGGGGACAAATCCAGGGTATCAGTTATCTCAAAGGGGGAGGAAAGGGTGTTTTGAGGTCTGACAAGGGCCTTATATCTTCCTGGAGAATTTTATTTCCTAAGAAGTTATGAAACATGTATGTCAAACAGAAGACTTGAGAGAGCAGGGAGTTCATTATGTTCTTTCCCATTTCTTTCAGAATACTGAAAGTCAGCAGCCCCATGGAACGTGTGAAGTTACCTCATTATCATCACCTTTGGTACCATTCATGCAGCCCTGGGCAGCTACACCTTCTGAGTGCCTAGAGGAAGGCTGACTACCTCCTTCACCTACTGGCATAACATGCACACAATGAACATTGTTTAAATTGAAGGGAAACCCTGACTTCAGCAAAACTGGAAAATCAAATTAACATTCCTTCTTAAAACTCCCAAAGCCACTGAGTATCAAATTGACGTCATTGACACTAGTATTTATATGAGTTCTTGCTAAATGACAATTTCCTTTATGGAGGTTTTTTGCCTTTGCCTCTGTTCTGCCTTTCCAGTTCTCATTGCTATGGCCTAATTGTTTGTGCACCCCCAAATTCACATGTTGAAACCTAATTCCAACGTCATGGTGTTAGGGGGCAGCACTTTGGGAAATGAAGAGGCCATTAGGGTGGACCCACCCATGATGGGATTAGTGTCTCTCTTGTAAAAGAGACTCCAGAGAGCTCCCTCATGACTCCCCCACCCCTCCAACCATGTGGGGACACAATGAGAATTCTGTGACTTAAAAAAGGGTCCTCACCCAGCCATGCCAGCAATTTGATCTTGGACTTCCAGCTTCCAGAATTGTTTACAAGCTATCCAGTCTGTTATAGCAGCTTGAATGACTAAGACACTCATCCTTTCCCAAATATTCTTAGGGCCCAAAAGAGCACAAGTTGGCACATAGTAGATTATTTTCTTTACAGCTGCAAGAATCACTTCCTGGGGCTGCTTGCATCCTCTTTTTGTGATAGTCATTGGGCAGGGAAAGGGCAGGTCCCAATAAATAGTCCCGGGTCCTATATTTCTAGGGCTAAACGCACACTAATTCAGCAAAAATACATTGAAAAAGAAAGATTTTATAGTTCCTGTCCTCTTTCCACCTATTCCTGTTTTAGACATTTCTAACAGTTTTACAAAATATAGGCCCAACAGGCAAAGAGTAAGCACTTTTCCTGAAGCTAGGGTAGCCCACTATAAAATTCTCTCAGTGCCTCAGTGAGAAGAAATACATCAGAATTATTTGTCTGAAATAATCTCAGAACCATCACAAATTGATTTGTTAAAAGAAAAGCAATAGATAATTTTATTCCTAAGAAAATGACATGCTCATTATAATCAGGGATCATCAGCAACCATGATTATAAAGTCAAATCTTTATTTGTGATTTTTATACATTTCACTGCCTGAAAAAGAAGGCTTAAACTAATTGATTTAAAAAAACAAAACAAAACTGTTTTTTTTATTACATCCTTGAGTCAACGATCTCATAGCAATACCATCTTGCTGTGGGTGGCACTCTGAGAGACAACCTGAAGACTCGTGGACACACAAATTGAAGATGGTGTGATGTTTCTGATATAGTTACATGAGGAATCTGAAATCTGACAATCCCAGATCTAAATCTCAGGCCATCTTTAGCCTGATACCTGAGTGATTTTCTTCATTGTTTTCTTTTTTTAAATATGTTTTTATTGATTTCAGAGAGAGGAAGGGAGAGGGAGAGATGAATAGAAACATCAATGATGAGAGAATCATTGATCGTCTGCCTCCTGCATCCCGCCTCCTACTGAGGATCTAGCCCCTAACTCAGGCATGTGCCCTGATTGGGAATTGAGCCATGACCTCCTGGTTCATAGGTCGACTCTCAACCACTGAACCACACTGGCTGAGATTCATCATTTTCTTCACTGGGAAAGAACTTAATGCTGAAGACATATGATCAACATATGTCTGCAACATCTGTGTATAGTTTTCCTGCTATAAAATGATATGGATTATTTTAAAGAGTGAAATAACTGATTGTTTAAAACATGTTCTATATCCATTTTTTAATCATGAATTAGAATCTTATTCCAACAATGAAATAGAACTTTCTGCACCACGCTTTCATAGATGCATGTTGGGTATGCATCTCCTCAGTGTCTTCTTTTCCATCACTGCCTTGAAACACACGCTTGAACTGCCACAGCCATTCTCCTTCCCCCTCGAATCCCCTTCTTCAGGTGGCCCTTGGTCCCAAGCCACTCTGCTTCTCCTGTTCCTTTCCCAGTGTTAGCTGTTATTTAAAGCCAGCGGGCCATTCAGAGCTTATAGCAGACGTATGGAAGTAGAAATAGGCAGTGTTGAGATGGGGCAGGTTTTATCAGGTTAGGTAGGTGGATACTATTGTGATGGCCATGATTTTAGCATCACTTGAAAACTAAATTTGCCATCTGAAACTGAGTCCTGAGGGCCTCATTATCCTCCTTGCATCTCAGCTTGTGCTCCTGGAGTAGAGTAGGTTTCCCTGCCCCTGGGGTTGCTCTGAAATTCCAAGCACAATAAGCAATGCCAGGTCCTCCCACTACTTAATACACTGGAGTCTCCATCCTTAAACTTCACTCATGACCCCTTACGCCTCTCACACACAGCTCGCCTGTTTCAGGGAAGCTGAACCACATTCCTCAGTCTCTTAGGCTGACAATCTTCCAGGGGCAGCTCTTCTATAAAACATGGAACGTTTGATCATGCAAACTGTCTCTAATGTATTTTTTTTTCAGCATCTTCATTTATTTTGTTCTGTTTAGCTTCTTTCTTTTTATTATTATTATTTTCCAATCAGACATTTAATTGTCTGAAGTCCCAGCTGAATGATGCAGCAACTTTCTCCGAAAGTGGAGTCTCACGCTGAGTGCCCATATCCATTTCCTTCCTGTGGGTACTGCTACTTAGCAAAGGCCTGGTGTTCACCCCTCACAGTACTAAACATTTTTTCTTATTCCTTACTGATTAGGGCAGGATCTCTCACTCTCGTTATTTTTTTTTAATTCATTGAAGCAGCTAAATGGAACAGGTGCCACTCTTCACTTGAGCAGCACAGAGAACAGACTATAATTCACCAGCGCTGGAGCCGCCATCATGCGCAGGGCTTGGAAGAAGTGGCAGGGTCCTTGGAAGGGTTTCAAGCACTTAGTGCATAAAGCAACCTGGAGAGAGGCAGACTTCCGATTCATATGCAGCTCTGCTAAGATGCTGACAAAAGACTTCTCCATTTCCTTTAAAAAAATATGAATCACATCCACTACAACAAGATTTAGTAAGAGAGATTCTAGTCAGAGGAGCTATGCCAAGTGCTAACCAGGGTATTTTTTGAAGCACAGAATTGAGAAATAGCAGAAAGACTCTAAAACCCACATGCAAACTCCAGGAGCACAACCAGAGCCACTGCTCCATGGAGAGCGCATCGCAATGTCTCTCTCCAACCCCTGCGATGGCCTCTCCCAGGATGCAGTTGAAGATGTTGCTGAAATACTCCTAAGACACATATGAGTATCCTAGGAAAACTAGGACGTTCATTTTAATGCAGTAAATGTACCAAAGAACCCACTACCCCTCCCCCCACCCCCCAAAAAAGGAAAGCCCCATTTTTAAAAACTGGACAATTCCAGAAACTAATTAGTAACCTCTGTCTACTCCACACCCAGATTTGTCATCAACTTAATTGCTGTACAATTACGAAGTGGCCACATCTGCATGATACTGTGCCAGACACTCCGGAAAGCACATGACTCTGACCTTGCAAGACTTAGGCCTGGAATACAGATGTGCCAGGCAAGGGCATTGGGATTGAACACTATGCACACACTCACACTCTCATACACTCATGGATTCACACACTCAGACATTCACACATATGCACTCACACACATGCACACTCATACAATCTAATTATTACATAAACTAGTGGCCCCGTGCATGAAATTCATGCACGGAGAAAGGGTTCCCTTAGCCCAGCCTGCACCCACTCCAATCAGGGACCGCTTGCAATCTGGCTCCTAACCACTCATCTGCCTGCCTGCCTGATTGCCCCTCACTGCCTCTGCTTGCCTGCCTGATTGCCCCTAACCCCTCTGCCTGCCTGCCTGATCACCCCTAACTGACTTTGCCTGCCTGATCACCCCCAACTGCCCTTCCCTGCCAGCTTGATCACCCCTAACTGCCCTCCTCTGCCAGCCAATTTGGTTCTGATGGCTTGGTTTCTATGCCAATCAGTGTCAAAAGCTCTGCCTCCTAGGCAGCCATTGGCTCCTCACATTTCACCCTGATTTGGCTCTGATTGGTCAGTTTCTATGCCAGTCAGTGTCTCTGGGCCTATCAACAGGGCCTGATCAGAAAGGTGGGGCTGATCAGCAGCCCCAAGGAGGCCTGGAGAGATATGGAGGCATGGCTGCTGGCCTGATCAGAGAGAAAGAGAGAGGCAAGTGTTGATCAACAGCTGCCACACAGGCTATGGATCAGACCCTGCTTCTTTCTTCAGGCCTCTCTCCAGGCCTGATTTGTAGCCCCCTCAGCAGTCAGTGCTGGGTCACCGTGTCTGCAGCCACAGCAGTCAGCGCTGGGTGGCCAAGGCAACCCAGCGCTGACTTCAGGACTGACTTCCAGTTGGTTGAGCCTCCGGTTGTGACAGACCCAGGATTTTTATGTATTAGGATATTTTACAACCAACCAACCAACCAGAGTGCCTTCAGTTTAATAAAACTGAGAAAAAAATTTGACTAAATGCCATTGTATTACACAATGATTACAAATTAAAACCAAAAAGATTTGCATTATAGATGGCAGAGAAAGTAGATCCAAAAATCCTGATGTCCTCTGTAAGGGGAATAAATCATATTGTAATTGCACCAGAGAAAATCATTATATGCTGTACTTGTGCATAGGATCTTTTTGTTATGTGGTGTAGTTGTTTAATATGAATGATTATTTCCTAATTGATCCATCTGGTGAGAATGAGACTTTCTTTACTTCTATATTAGGCTTTATTATAAAGCGTCATCCCTAAATTCTACTCTATGTCAGTCACTAGAATCCAAGATTCTGATATACCCCCAGGAAAAGTTATATCCCCCAGGTATAATTTAATACAAAGCTCCTATGGGAATCATGAAAATTGTATAATTTGATTGCCGTGTACTATTCTGCTACTGGGGCATGACAGAAACAGAGATCTTACAGTTTCACCTCAAGAGTATAATCACCTGTGAGTATAAATTTATATTTTCACTTTGTTGGGTGCTACCTGGGGAAGTACCTGGTGTTTAGCTTCTGTGACTCTGGTAGCAGAACTATGGTGCCTTGCACTTCCTCCAGCTCCATGGTGTCTCAGAGCCTTTGCACCTGCTGCTGCTCTGCCTTAAATAGTCTCCACGAAGTTTGCAGGGCTGGCTCCCTTGCTTTATTCAGACTTCTACTCAGGAGACTGTTTTTGCCACCACCACAGCCCCCCACACAGTCCTGTCTCTACCTCTTTCCCCAGTCCCTGCAGTGTATGGTAGGCCTCCCTTTGTCTTTCTCAGTCAACCAGAATGTGAACTGAATTAGAGTAGAAATGTGTCTATTTTGTTCACATTTTTATCTCCATGCTAGGCCAATGCTAGTAAACAGAACGTGCTCGATATATGTTGAATTAATATCATCTAGTTCAATGTGTTACCAGATAGATTTTTAAAAATTAAATGTCACTTCCATTCTTCTACACATATGTTCTCTCACAAACCTTCACCAAGTGGTGAAAAGTCATGAGGCAATTGTTCAATTTGCTTCTGCTCTCTGTCACTCCCTCCCCATCTTCTCCCAGGAAATTTAGGAAACAGACATGCTGGTGTCTGATCACCAGGAGAGCCAACCTGTTCACATACCACTTCCCCTGGCAGGGACCTGAGTCCCTCAGGGACTATCTGTGTGGTACTTACACATGAGCTTTCATCTGGGGAGTCAGATGTGCTCTGTGAGACTGTCAGAGACCACACAGTTAACCATGTAGGACTTTTTCACAATGGTTTATGGTTGAGTATCCCAGAAAGACTTTTAGGTGTGACTAACATGCGGTCAGTGGACTTCACAGTTTTTCATGGCCCTAAGAATTCTGCACATCCCCCTGTGCTGACCCCAGGAGCCAGGACCACAGCCCACCATCTCGCTTCCAGGGAGAGAATCTGAGAGTCAGTGAGACACAGTGACCCAGCTGGTCCAAATGGGGACATGAGAACTTAGGCAGAGGGAAGTGCACCACTCTTCCTCTTCTAGACCATCCTTCTACTCTGTCACCCAGCAGTGACTGACAGCCTGCCCTCATGTAGGATATTCTTAGGACAAGAAAGCACAGTGTTGAAAATATAACATGAGGAAGAATGATATTCAGGGAAAGGAGGCATGGTTTTAGATAGGAATGTCATCAAGTGAGTAAAGCCAAGGGATATCAAACCTGTAGCTCTGAGGAGCCTCCGCCATGAACTTCCTGCGACCCTGGACTTGTAAGACACAGAGTCCCTGAATGGCAGGCTTTGTAGTAAGGAGCAGGGGGTGGCATTTGAGCTGCCCCATTTTCTTAGCTCAGGTTCCCAGAGGTGCAACTTGAGATGAGGATTCAAGTGCAAACTATGCATTAAGGAGTCCCTTTCTGGGAAGCCAATTTGGGAGTGAGGAACTGCATCTGAAGAGGACATAGTGAGGCACCTGGCTGGGTCGATCTCAAGGCAGTCCCAACTCCAGCCTGTTTCTTGAGGGTGCTCTGGAGATTACATTGTCCCCCACAGTTGTTTCATGGGAAGGAAGAAAACTTACACTCACCAGCTCTCAGTAGTCACTGGGCTTCCAGGGTAGGCCCAGGCCCCAGGACAGTCTCCTGAGTAAAGCTGGACTGCAACATCCAGGCAAAAGTCATCCCAGGCAGAAGAAAGGAAGGTGTGTGGGTGTCCAGAGGAGGAGAGGGGGTGGGTGCCTGCCAGGCAGAAGCTTAGTGAGTCGGAGAGAGTCCTATGATAAAAGTGGGAGGGATGGACCATGAACAAGAGTTTAGATTTGGGTCTAGGTGTGATGGGATGCCTTTGGAGGGCTGGAAACATATTTTATTTTAAAATTGATTTTGGAAACTAAAGGGAAGATGCTTTGCAAGGGGCAAAAGTGAAAGCTGAGAGATATCACACACACACACACACACACACATGCACGATTTAAAATATTTCAAACCCTTCACTTTTATATGCTTCTGGATTTAATTAAGAACCAAGACTTGAAAATACATGAAAGTTGAAGCACTTTTAATGTCTATTTATTGTATCTACCATCTATTTATCATTTATTCATCCATCACCCATTATCTGTCTACTTGTCATCTATCTATCTCTATATACTTATGCACACATTCACACACACACACACACACACACAGATTTTTTTTCTGATAATTACTCATGGAATTCTACCTTATGTCAAACTAGGTTTACATTTCAAATGGCAGGAAACAAATAAGATGATCTTCTTCCCTCAGATACTGAACATCTTAGGCACACTGTCACAGCATACATAAATGGCCTTCCATGATGTTTTGGTTTAGCATCTCTTCCAATAAATATGCCCAAGAGTTTATATAATAAGGCATGTATGCTCCAAATGACATTCTCTACAAATTTTAGAAAATAACTCACCAAAGCTTTGTAAGAGATTAGGCTAAATTGAATTCTTAAAACTGGCTGGATTCCATTATAGCTTAATATTTGGAAATAAATATGTAATTACTCATTATCTGTGTCTTTTAAACAGATAAGAAATGTGTTTATGTGTGTGTTTCACTGGAAATATGGATCCCCCTGGGCTTACTGATGCTGTTTCCTGCCTGCCATATACCAGATTATTTTGACAGGAATCTATATTTTTCTCTAGATCTGCTACTACCCATTATCTGAGGAAGGTCAGAGGCATTTCCATGACAGTTGCCATACAATGGTCATCAGCGACATACTGAATTTCACTGTTGCTTTGTGATATATGCCCATTACAAATAATATGAAACATCTAAAACTCACAGCTAAGGAATACTTAATTTCTTTAATCAGTACCTAATGATCTACAAACATTATTTTAAATATGATTGAATATTATACCTTTTTCCTAACCTTTGGTCTTCTAATTTTTTCTCAACAGTTTCTGTCCTATCATCACTGTATCTTTATTTTAGTTTAAAATGCATTTATGCATTTTAACACCAGAGGCATTTGTATGAGCCTATTTTCTTAAGATTACATTTATGTTAAGCAACATAAGCCAGTCAGAGAAAGACAAGTGTCACATGATCTCACTCATATGTGGAATCTAATAAACAAAATAATCTGATCAGCAAAGTAGATCCAGAGACATGGGTGCATGAAACAGGCTGACTAATCTCAGAGGAAAGGGGTGGGGGGAAGACATTAACCAAAGAATGTAAATGCATATATATATAACTCATGAACACAGACAATATAGTATGGTGAAGGTTTGGGCTGGGTACGGGATCAATGGGGGAAAAAGGGGAACATGTGTAATACTTTCAATAATAAAGATAAATTTTTAAAAAGATTACAGAAATGGGTTTTTAAAGGATTGAAATGAAAATGCATTATCCCCCCTCCCACAGTTTTCAGTAGGGTCAATCAGAACTATTTATTAGCACATTTATCTTTAACTCCGACTAAAATTAAAATACTGAAAACAACAACAACAAAAACTGTGCCAATGGTTGTCTTATAGGCACCATTGTTTCATCCAAGCATTTAATGTGGCACCGCTATGTCCCTACAGATCTACAACCTTCTTCTGAACTTGAAGCATGCCTATTGCCTATGAAAATAGAACACAGGCAAAGAGACATTAAATCTCTCAGGAGAGGCTCTGATCACTTGAATATTTATTACACTTGGTAAATGGTACTTTCATACAAACAAAAATAAACCACCTTTCCAAGGTATGAGGATCACAGCCCAGAATGAAGAGGCAGGAAACTCAGTAATATAGTCCACTTATAGCAACATTTCCATCCTCTTCACTCCTTTTATTGCCAGAAAAAAAAAATCAAGTCTTTAAAATTGTAGTGCATTTAATTTTCTATTTTTATTTCCTTAGTTATCTATTTCTTCTTACTTACTTTACATTTAAAAATCTAGTTTTGTCAAAAAATGTTTAATTGAAACTTTTCAGAAAGCATACTTGTTACTGAAAAATTAATCAGCAAAATCAGCTATCTAATTTTAATGATGATTACTATTTTGATGGGTGAATATTTTTAGCTCCATCTGGAATGCAAAAATGCTCTCTGACTCGGTGAGATTTAAAGTGAGTACAAGCTGCGTTGTGTCATATCTAACAAGCACAGATAGCATATTATTTTAATTCAAATTAGAAAGATATTTATAGACTCGACTAAGAAGCTGCCATTCAGGTAAGGAATAAATGAGGCAGGAGGGGACCAAATTCTGATCAGTTGGAATGATAGTCCTTGCAGTGGCTGAGGCCAGTTAACTGTCTTGCCAAGAATTGCAAAGATTTCATTCTATCTCAGGATTCTTGTTTTATGAAGAAAAAATATATATCTGTCAACTTAGGTTAAACCTGTAAGCTACCGTATTATACCTGTTGGGGTATGTTTATGACTCCTATTAATCAAAAGTGAGTGCTGTATATCCAATATTTAGACTGAGTCTAGGATGGAATTTTCCATGGAACACTGTGTTATGAATTGCTATGACTCATGATATGTTCCTATAAATAAGACCTCAATGAAAAGTGTATTGTAATAGTCGTCATGTGGAATGCCTGTACCAATAGATTTTGACCTCTGGATCTGTTATGTGAACTACAGTTTCTATCATTTGTTTTCACAGTGGAAGCATAGATGAAACTATAGTATTTACTGCTGCACATTTGTTCTCAGCAGGCTGGTGCAATATCCCTGCGAGGCAGCACCCTGCCATAAAGGCCAGGAGCAGGGGATGAGAGCGCACAGGGAGAGAGAGTGTCAAGTTTTACTCCATGGGGCAGCTAAAAAGGCAAACATGCACCTCACTTGTTTCCAGAATACCCTGGAGAGGAAAATTGGTATGTTGAAAGAGTTTTTAAAATAATGAAATTAGCCCTAACTGGTTTGGCTCAATGGATAGAGCATCAACCCATGGACTGAAGGGTCCCTGGTTCGATTCCAGTCCATGGCATGCACCTTGGTTGCAGGCTCAATCCCCAGTTGGGGGCATGCAGGAGGCAGCTGATCAATGCTTCTCTCTCATTGTGTTCCTAACTCTCTATCCCTCTCCCTTCCTCTCTGTAAAAATCAATAAAATATATAAAAAATAAAATAAGATAATGAAACTATTGTTTGAGAAAGGAGCTTCCGGGAATTGGAGACTAACAACAATAACAAGAGATGGCCGTGGCTTATCTGTACCAGGGTGTCCCACAGCAGCAGCAATAAATACTATGGTATCTCTCATTGTCAAGGACCATGGTCTCCAGGACTAAAGTAATCTCACAGCCCTTTTGATCCTTTTTCTAACCCAGAAGACTGTGGATAAATGAATAATTAGGGCTTTTGACTCCAGAAGCAACTGACCTAAAACTAAAAATATTTCTGCGTTGGCAGCTAGCATTCATCACACGGTAAAGAGATATGCCTACTATTGACTTACCTACACTCAGCCCAGAGATTGTCTCAGAAATGAACCTCTTGTGGAAAAAATGAAATAAAAGGTAAAGAAATGACTTTTTCTTTTTCCCAAGAGACATTTTTGTTAGCAGTCTCCACTACTGAAAATATTTATTTAACCTTTTCTAATAAATGAAATAGGCACCTTATTAGATAAATGCACACTTTCATTTTCAGTGCTATGATTCTAAATGTTTCAAAGCAACCCAATATTTGCAGAAAATATCACTTGGTCACTGCTCTTGGGGTTTTCCTTATATGCCTCTACCATAGCAATTGGCTTGCTGATGTCAAATCCCACAGGGGAGTCTGTGCTCAAATCCATCTCCCCCTCAATGGAGAATTTAAACTTCCCTTTATACATCATATGAGGGAGATTTTATTCTTTCTAGGCACACACCTAGTAGTAAATGGTTGTATTTATATATGTCAGAACTGAACCTTGGTTTGAAATTAGAGGGTATATGTCAATGCTTGTGAAAAAGGACAGTAATGACTTTTTCCCCCTTCTCAGCTCCTACAAAGACATGGTATGTTTCCAGGACAACAGGAAAATGTTATTCTATTATGAAAAGAGGTACTGTGGCCATTCTTGTTAAGCTCTTACATATTCAACTCTTCTTTCATAGCTTTTATATGCAAGGTGTGCTAAAAACAAAGGAGCATAAATATTCATATATTAAAGCATCCTCTTAGCTCAGAAAAGACTATTGTGAAAAATAAAGCTAGATAGCCACTCACCTCCTGACATCTTTGGCAGTGCACTTCATTTGTGTCATTTAATTCACCTCATTCAGGTTCCCCTTCTCTCTGAGATTTTCATTCCAGGGGCTCAAAATGTGCCAAACCCACTTGTGATTCTAAGGATTTTTACTTTGGGCTCTCTTGACACCATCCCTATCATCAGCTCTACACCTGATACCTGAAAGTCTCATGAAGAGTTCTAGACTTTCATTGGCCTCATTTTGGTGAATCCTACATTGCCTCTTCTTTGTACTTGCACTGATTTTCTGCACCTACACTTGTTTATTTCCTTTACTTCCTCTGTATGCTTCCATCTTAGGTTGGGTTGTCACAGAAGGCGACCTTGAGACAAGGATTTGGTGCAAGCATTTCTTACAGAAACTGTTCCAGGGGAAACCAACTGGTAAGGGCATGAGGAAACCCAGTAAAAGTGAACTTCAGGTGAGGCCCTAACTTAGGGTGATCCACAGGATAGTTGGGGGGTGGGATATACCACAGAGTGAGTGTGTTTCTGCTGGAGCAGAGGAGGGGCTTCTGTGATGTGGGATATCAGTGCTGGGGTGCAACCCTCAGGAGGAATCAGGGAGAGGGTGTGACCTCCAGGCTCTTCCAAGGAAATCCTCTGAAGAAGGCCTAGGCTGCAGAGCACAGAGCGATAAAGAAATGCAGATGGCTGAGGTCGAGACTGAGGGGTCTGGATGGGCGAACACAGCAACTGCCATCACTATGTTGTTGGAGCTTCTCAAGTTGACCAGCTAACAGAGTCACTTCTGCTGCTTCTTCTTACGTACATGCATGTCTGGGGCTGTGTTTTGCCTTGTATGGCAGTGAAGCGCCAGAGCTCTTCCAGGGTATCTCATATTTAATGCATGCCATTCATCAAATGAAAGTTTGCCTCCAGGAATGTAAAACAAAAATTGGAAAAATGAAAGAAGAAAGATTGAAAAGTACTTCTGTTTGCCTTACCCCAGCCTCCACCACCAATCTAATAAATCAGTGGCATAAATAAGTTGAAAGTTGAGGTTGTGTATTTTCTTTGGAAATAGAGGAAAAAAAGAAATAGTAATAGGTTTTATAATTGAATATTCATAAACTCAAGAACGTTTATTAAGGAGATAGAAGAAAATGAGAAAGAACTTAGCGTTTATTGAGAATTTCCTGAGTCAGTGTATAGATGCGACCTCATTTAATTTTCAGCACTCCCATTATGGGTTGAATTATACTCTTTATTTTATTGACCAATAAACTAAGGTTCAAATGAAAGTGCCTGTCCAAAGTCACATAGTCTGTAAGAAGTAAAGCCAAGATGAAAATCTGGGTTTCCCAACTCAAAAGTGGAAGTTGTGCTTTTCAATTTAGACTATTCGCATCATCAATAACACATGGGAAGGAAAAATGGGTATTGAGTGACAGAAAAATATATCAAGAGCCAATTATTTGAAATCTGTTGTTTTATGCTTAATTTACCAAAGAAAGTTAACTGGCAACATAAAACGACTTTTACTTCTGTCAGATATTTAAGTGATATTGGACTATACACTTAAAGTAATTGTTTGTAATATAAAATATGACAATTATTGAAACAATAATTGCATTATTGTCTGGTTACATGTTACATACACTTTTATTCACTTACTTATAAATTAATTTCACAAAGAATTGTTAAGCATTTACTATATTTTCTGTGAGGAGGCAAAAGAAGATGATTAACCATAATCTCTCGCTTCAAGAAGAGCTTGCTATCTAGAAATGGGAGTGAAATAAGTTTACTATTTCAGATAGGAGATGTGCTTTGTATCATAAGAGCTTAAACAATGGAATGGTTGATTCTATGTGGAAGGCTTAGGATGGGCTTCCTATCCAGAGGGGGCGAAAGGAAATACTAAGAAAAGGAAGCAGGAGAAGAAAATCACAGAACTCCCAACATGTGAATCAGCATGATTTGCAACCAAAATGTAAGTGGAACTTATGTGGCTGGATATCTTTGGTACATATTCCAAGCAATGTCAGTCCCATTTTAATTTTATAGTTTAAATAATTTAATTAGTTATAAGATATTTGAGAAACTATCAAAAGGTAAGGAAATTATGTGCTTTTGGGGATTGTGTCTCTTTAATTATACTTTTAATTAAAGTGAAAAGTACCTATAGGAAAAGGAACAAATTACTGGTATTTGAATTGCTTGCTGAATTGTCACAAAGTGGACTCTCTTATACACCTATCATGCAGGTCAACCAAAGGAGCGTGACTTTCCCAGTCCCCTGGGCCCCATGTCCTCAGGGAGAATACACAATCAATGCACTCCACAGTCACAACATTGGCCAAGGTCAGGGCACACTCTGCTCTCCCACTCCATCTCTGGAGTCTTTATCCACTTCCCCACTCAGCTTCTGTATCCATAGATTCAGCTAGTCTCTGTTTTCTCAATCTTATAGATAAAGAAACCTAAAGACTATATGATGGAAGCAAGGATACTAGCTACTAGTTTGTATAAGCTCAGGCAGAGTGGAGAGAGCATGACTAAGAGCAGCAGAAGAGAGGAGGGCACAGGGAGCAAGAATGGTCACCAAAGGGAATGATCAAGATTTAGTTGTAATGGAATAGAATACTTCGTATTCACTGAGGCTGCTTGGATTAAAACTGGGTTTTCCTATATTTTAAGGGCATATAATTACACTACATCTCCCTGCCCTCCTTCTAGGGCGAGCTGGTCATGTGACTGAGTTCTAAACAAGGTAACAGGAGCCAGCATGATAGGTGTCACTGGGCCACAGCTTTACAGAAGTAGGCCTGTCTTTCTGTCTTTCTTTATCAATTTTAACAACAACACATAGATGATAGATTAGGCAGAGGCACAAGACAGACAAATGGTTCTTGAATCACACAGGGAAGATGCCTTTCTGATAACCAGGAATAAGGAAGAAAGAAACTTCTGTTGTAATAAGCCACTGAAATGTTGGTGTCCATTTGTTACAGCAGCAACATTACTCACATACTAACCAGGAATTGAGCCAGCCAGCAGAAAATGCTCATCCCATGTAAATGGAGATGCTTTAATCTGAGGAATTTTAATTTACTTATGTGAGTGAAATATAGACTGTCTAGAGGAGAACTGTCAGGGGGTTGAGAACACAGGTCCTGAGAAGGAAGACATACATTGAAAGTTTATAGAAATGTGAAATCTGCCTTAGCCAGTTTAGCTCAGTGGATAGAGCTTTTCGCTTGTGGACCAAAGGGTCCTGGGTTCAATTCTGATCAAGGGCACATACCTTGGTTGCAGACTCCTCCCGAGCCTGGGCCCTGGTTGGGATTTGCCAATCAATGTGTTTCTCTCACATCAAACTTTCTCTCTGTCTCTCCTGCTCTCCTCCACTCTCCCTAAAAATTAATGGAAAAATATCCTCGGGTGAGGATTAACAAAAAGTAAGTAAATAAGTAAATTAAGATATGTGAAATCCTGTGCCTCCTTTGTCACTGTAAAACCTTTAGCTTTATTTTGGTGGCAAGAGTGAAAACTGAAGATCACTGAGTAGGAAAGAAACAATATAACATTTTTGATTCAAAATGATAGCCATATGTGCAACCTAAAGAATACAAGGTTGAAGAAAGGAGACTAGCTATTAGTTTTTATAAGCTTGGGAAGAGTGGAGAGAGCATGACTAAGAGCAGCAGAAGAGAGGAGGGGATGGGGAGCAAGAATGGTCACCAAAGGGAATGATAAGATTTAGTTGTGATTGAAAAGAAAGACAAAACTATGGAACAAGATCAGTGGATGCCCTGGGGGTGGGAGAGGTGAGCAGGTGCGCACAGGGGATTTTTAGGGCAGTGACTCTGTGTGATAATGATAATGGTGGATACATTTTTGAAAACCTATAGAACCACACAACACAAAGAGTGAATCCTAATGTAAACTACTGTGTTCATAACAATATATCATCAATAATATTCCATTGTAACCGATCTACCACATTTATGTGGTGGATGTTAATATTAAGGGAAACTGAGGCCAGGAAAGATGGTATGGTAATAATTGGTATTTTCCACTCAATTTTTCTGTAAACCTAAAAAAATGGCTTTATAAAATGAAGCCTATTAATTAAAAAAAGAAAATAGATTGTTTACATGTTACCATTCCCATATATGTCTAAGATGTGCTTATAAATTTCCAACCTGATTGATGTTTTCATTTGTATGGATCCTAAGCTCTCACGCTGCTGCTGCCATAGCAAAGGGATGGGGTTGTGGACACAGTTGTCTGTGGCGCTTTGTTATGCCACCAGTCATACTATTAAAACTTACAACCACAACTTAAACATTCAAGTCCTGTGACATTAAACAGTGAATACAAGTTCAGTTGGGGGTGGGGGGGGGAGGCTTTTCTTTTTACAGTTCCTGAAACAAAAGAAAAGAAAGTCAGTGTGACTTAACCATATCTCCTGCCAAGTATACGAAGAGGCTGGAGTTGAAATGATTTCTGACCAGAACATCCCTTGTTGCAGGACCATGCTAAGGCCTCCCTGCCGACAGAAGATCTCTCTGATTAGAGTCTGTGTGTGTCCTGCCATGGGAAAGGCACGCCGAGGCAGACACAGTCAACAGCCTACAGATGCTCACCATTGGATGTTTTTTCCTCGGGTTCCTACAGCCACTGACAGAGGAGCATTTAAGTTTCCAGCAGCATCTCCAACTGTACGAGTGGAGTGAACCTCTCTAGAATCACAGACCCACTAATTAGATCATCACTAATATTTCTCCCGGAGTTGGATGAGATGAAACACAGAGACATGACTGGCAGCCAAAAGGACACATGTGGGGGCCCAGCTTCTTCAGTGTACTTTTCCCGTCACATGTGTGGCTCTGTAAGGTACCCAGTGGCTCGCCACCCTGGGAATCATCAGACCTAAGAAGTGACATGAAGAGAGGAACCAAGATGGTGGCATAGGTAAACACCTGAACTTGCTGCCTCCCACAACCATGTAAAAACTACAACTAAAAGACAAAATGGATATCATCCAGAACCACGGGAAGGCTGGCTTAGTGAAAGTCTGACAACTAGAGGGAAAGAGAGAAGCGCATCTAGACTGGTGAGAGGTGGAGAGGTGCGGAAGAGCAGAGGTATGGAGGCGTGTGAGACGGGCTGGCAACTGGGTACGCTGTGGTCTTTTTCAGTTGAGAGGGAGATACAAACTCCTGATGGCACTGAACTCCAATTCCAGTTGAGACTCTGGGGACCCATACCCATACGGGGAAAAACTGGACTGTCTGGCATGAGGCCAGAATGTGAGGGCACTTTCTCACAGAGGTGCTTGCAGTGTTCATTGTTCCTGCACAGGCTGCGGCACATAGAGGCCCAGGGACCTATATGGGACAGAGCCAACAGGCAAGCATGGCTATTTGTACTGCCCCATGACTCCCTGAGATCCCGCCCCACCCAATTTACAACCCCACCCAAGCTGTGCACAGAAGCTTTTGCATATGAATGGTCTGGCCTTCGGCAATCTAAACATAACAAACTGCAGCTGGGTCAAAGAACCCCAGAGCTTTCAAAAGAAGGCCTAAGACTCGTCAGCAGCCTGCATTGCTTCACAGCTGGGCCTCATCTGGGCACCTCCAAACCCCAAACAAAGAGGAGGAATCTGCAAATCTCTCTGTAGCTCCTGCTGGGTGGCCCCAGGCAGTAGCTGACTTTGCACCTCCTTGGAGATCCAAGAGCCAGTGTACCCAGTGGTCAGAGTGAGACCACACCTGATTACAACTCTTCAGATCCATAAGAGACACACTCAGGGAGAAGACTCAGTGAGCACCAAAGCCCCACTGAAGCAAGTCCTGTGCCATAAGGATGTTTCCAGCACAGCAGTTCTCCCACCATAGACACAGCTGATTCTCACAGCCAATTGGTCTGAAGGTCAATTCCTCCCAGTGATACCAACAGCAATCAAGGCTTAACTACAACAAGACTGTGCACACAGCCCACAAAGGGGTGCACCAAGAGCGTCCACCTCAGGTAACTGGGGAGGCTGAGCCACTGGGCACTATAGGACACCAAGCACAGAAAGCCACTCTATCAACACAGGGAAGCAACCAAAATGTGGCGACAAAGAAACATGTCACAAATGAAAGAAATGGAAGAAAGCAAACTACTGGATATAGAGTTCAAAACACGGTTATAAGGTTACTCAAGAATCTTCTAGAATCCTCCTAGAAATTTAGTGAGACCCTCAAGGATATGAAAAAGGACCAATTAGAAATTAAGCATACGCTGACTGAAATAAAGAATAATATACAGAGATCCAACAGCAGACTAGAGGATCCCAAGAGTCGTCAAAGATTTGAAATACAAAGAAGCAAAAAATACCCAACCAGAAAAGCAAAAAGAAAAAAGAATCCAAAAATATGAAGATAGTGTAAGGAGCCTCTGGGACAACTTCAAGCGTACCAACATCCGAATTATGGGGGTGCCAGAAGAAGAGAGAGAGAGCAAGATATTGAAAATCTATTTGAAGAAATAATGACAGAAAACTTTCCCTGACTGGTGAAAGAAATAGACTTACAAGTCAAGGAAGCACAGAGAACCCCAAACAAAAGGAATCCAAAGAGGACCACACCAAGACACATCATAATTAAAATGCCAAGGGCAAAAGACAAAAAGAGAATCTTAAAAACTGCAAGAGAAAAACAGTTAGTTACCTACAAGGGAGTACCCATACGACTGTCAGCTGATTTCTCAACAGAAACTATGCGGGCCAGAAGGGAGTGGCAAGAAATATTCAAAGTGATGAATAGCAAGAACCTACAACCAAGATTACTTTACCCAGCAAAGCTATCATTTAGAATTGAAAGTCAGATAAAGAGCTTCACAGACAAGAAAAAGCTAAAGGAGTTCATCACTGCCAAACCATTATTATTCTGAAGGGTATTCTTTAAGAAGAGGAAGAAGAAGAAAAAGGTAAAGATAAGAATTATGAACAACAAAGTGACAATAAATACATATCTAACAAGTGAATCTAAAAATCAAGTGAATAAAAAATATGATGAACAGAATAAACTGGTGAATATAAAAGAATCAGGGGCATAGAAAGGGAGTGGACTGACAATTCTCGGGAGGGAAGGGGTGTGGGGGTGCAGGAAGAGACTGGGCAAAAATCGAACACCTATGGACGAGGACAATGAGAGGATGTAAAGACATGGGGTGGGGTGGGAACTGGGTGGAAGGGAGCTATGAGGAGAAAAAAAGAGGAACAACTGTAATAATCTGAACAATATTGACTTATTTAAAAAATAAATAAATAAAAATAAAAAAATAAAAAAGAAGTGACATGAATGGGTCACAAAGGACCCCCCTTCCACTGAGCTGGGGGGGGGTCACAGGTCCTTCTTCCCCATGTGGATGGAGCCCTTGTTGGCGAAGGTCTTTACTGCAAGGACATGGACCTGAACCAAGTGGAAGGCAGGTGACCAAGATGCTTCTCCTGCTTAGGATACAAGAAACAGAACAGGGCTTCTCAGCCCCCTTTCTCTGATATCTCTGAGCCTGATGATGCTTTATTGAGGGGAGCTGTCCTGGGCACTGTAGGATGATTAGCAGCATCCTTGGCCCCTACCCACTAGATGCAGTGGCACCCCCAAATGTGACATCAAAAATGCCTCCAGACATGGCCAATGTACCCTATGTATCAGGTAAAATTACCCCATTTTAGAACAGGTGTTGGAGATGACCCTAATGAGGGAATTATCTTGTACAGGAACATATTTCCTACTTTCCCTTTTCACTGTTTAATTAGTTGCTGCCATGCCATACGCAAAGAAATGGTCAATTGGATTCTTAACTCTATGGATTCACCCTGCATCTGCATAGTAAATGAGGGCTGACTATTCACCTGTTCAATACAGAGGAGATGAGGCTGAGTGTTAGCAAGCCTGAAATATCTCTCCGAGTTCCTAAATCCAGCAACTGCGGGGCTGGCTCTCACATACTTTACATCTGCCTAGGGAAAATGGCACCAGAATAGTTCAAATAAAAAGGCCAAACTGCATGAATCATTTTGGAAGAGTAGTTCAAAAAGTGAGCCCTATTTTAAAAATGCACATTTTTATTTTTATCTTGGACTCCAATAGTTCCACTAGAGATAAATGACTCCTTCTCAGAGGGGAAATAAGAAGCCGTTTAATCTTGGCCTTCTAGTGCTTGAAACTATTCCACCGCTGTGAACTCATTTATTATTTTAAGCTCCCAAAAAAGGACAGAAGAATTTAGTGAACTTTCATGTGACCACATATTGCTAATAGAACAACTTGAAATTTGAAAAATGTCCACCGTTTTGAGAAGATGCTCAGTGTCCTCTCCCACAGGCGAGATTTCCATGTAATTCAGTCACAATTTTGATCTTGTCCAAAAGCACTGATATATATAGATATATATATAAATATTTTTGTTGACTCCACTTTTATTCCAGACATTATTCTAAGCATGGGAATTATTCTTTGAACCATGTCGGTCCATGGAAGAGTCCTTCAGTTAGGTGCTCCTGTGTGAGGGCACTGTCCTAGGTGGGCATCTAGGCTCCAGGGGAAGCTGTGGTGGGAAGGCAGGTGCTCCCATGTGAAGGGCACTGTCCTGGGTGGGCCAGCCAGGTTCCAGTGATAGCAGCATCCAAGCTGAGGCACAAGGAGAAGCTGGCAAGACAAATATAGGGAGAAGTATCTAAGCAGAGACATAGGCAAAACTCAGAGGGGCCATCATGAGAGTGTTGCTATAATCAAGTCTCATATAAAACCTTCCGAGTTTGGAGCTCAGGGACTGGCACACTGGTGTGTTGCCTGGAAATGCACTCTCTCCCTGGAATAAACAGAAGGAGAGACATTTCATGTGATGATGGTGAAAGTTCACTTCCTCACTGACTCCAGTGTGGTTGGGATCCCCACCTCTGTACACAGTAATGACCTCTCAGGTTTGACTCAAGGCCCCTCTTTCTGGAAACTGTACAAGGCCACTCCAGCTTCTATTGACCCTTTTTTGAATCTGCTTTGACATTCTAGAAGGTTCTCATTAGGTTTCCACTTATAATTCTAAAACCCTAACTGTTAAGTGCTATTCAAATAGGCAATTAGTTATATACTCTATGACTCATGCATTTCCTGTGCACATGATTTTAGCTTTCTCAACAAAAATATAACATATACATTCTTCAAGGACAGGGATGTCTCCATCATGCTTTGGTGTGTCCCTCCCAGGGAGCTGTACCCAGTTCTACAAGTAAGTCATGTTGAGATCTGCAAAGTAATGAGTTAATCAAATGTAAAATGAAAAGCAAAAAGGGATGTAGTAGTAGGGTGGAGGGCAATCTGCAGTGACAAAGTGATCTCCACAGGCAATGGTGGTTCCTACTGGTCAGAGGCTTATTTCTCTCTCCAGTACAGGGTTGGTAGGTAGGCTGTTTCCAGGGGTCATCTCCAGAGTTTGCAATTCTCAATACATATCTTCCCAAAGTGCTCCAATTCTTACAACTTTCCAGCCAAAAGGAAAGAGTGGTCCTGTTAGGGGCAAATTGAGCATATCACAGATGCTCATATTCTACTGAGAAGAATAATATGGCAGGCCCAGGGGTCTGGGAGTCATAGTTAACTGGACAGATATGACCAGAAAGAATGAGGAGTCCATGTGACAAGACAGTAGAATCTCCTCTACTGAGCACATCTCTGTATGCTTCCACCAATCCATAACAAGCCCTTTCTTTTGCACCTCTACATAGTTGAAAGTATGACAAATATTTTTAAGAAGAATGCTACTTCTGGAATAAAACTAAAGATTACTCCACCATTCCCTCCACCTCCACTTTCACCATAGGCCATAGAAGATCAACTGTTTGACTTTTTATACTAAAATTAGAGGCCCAGTGCACAAAAATTTGTGCACTCGGGGGGAAGGGGTCCCTCAGCCTGGTCTGTGGGCCTGTGCCCTCTCTCAGTCTGGGACCCCTCGGGGGATGACCACTTGCTGGCTTAGGCCTGCTCCCCGGGGGATTGGGCCTATGATGGCAATCAGACATCCCTCTGGCAGCCCGGCAGCCCTCCGGGGATGTCCACTGGCCAGCGGGGAGCAGACCTAAGCTGCAGTCGGACATCCTTAGCTCTGCTGAGGATGCAGGAGAGGCTCCTACCACCACCACTGTACTGGCAGCCATCAGCCTGGCTTGTGGCTAAGCAGAGCTCCCCCCTGTGAGAGCGCACTGACCACCAGAGGGCAGCTCCTGCATTGAGCATCTTCCCCCTGGTGGTCAGTGTGTGTCATAGTGACCAGTCATTCCCAGTCTTTCTGCTGTTAGGGTTAGTTTGCATATTACCCTTTTACTATATAGGATAGAGGCCTGGTGCACAGGTGGGGGCCGGCTGGTTTGCCCTGAAGGGTGTTCCGGATCAGGGTGGGGGTCCCCACTGGGGTGCCCGGCCAGTCTGGGTGAGGGGCTGAGGGCCGTTTTCAGGCTGGCCTGTCACTGAAGCTCCCAGCCTCTCCTTTTTTTCTTTTTCTTTTTATTCTGAGATTTATTTACCTTCCATAGCTGTCACTCGAGCTGAGAGCCGGCTCCAGCTCTGAAGCCCAGCTCCAGCTCTGAGGCCACCGCTGGCTGAAAGCAGGTATCTGGGGTTTGTTTAGCTTCTATAATTGAAAAATTGTTGCTTTTGGAGCTGTTGCTTCAGGAGTTCAGAGCCAGGCCATGGAAGTCGGAGAACCTTGGCTTCCTCCATCACTGGAGCAAGCAAGCCTTATGTTCGCTTTAGCTGTGTGGCTGCCGGCTGCCATCTTGGTTGGCAGTTAATTTGCATATCGCTCTGATTAGCCAATGGGAAGTGTAGCGGAGGTATGGTTAATTACCCTATTTGTCTATTATTAGATAAGACTAGAGGCCCAGTGCATGAAAATCATGCACAGGGGTTGGGGCGGGGGTCCCTAAGCCCAGCCTGCACCCTCTCCAATCTGGAACCCCTCAGGGGATGTCTGACTGCTGATTTAGGCCTCATCCCTCTTGTAATCCAGAACCACTGGCTTCCAACCGCTCGTCTAACTGCCTGATCACTCCTAACCACTCTACCTGCCTGCCTGATGGCCCCTAAATGCCTCTGCTTGCCAGCCTGGCCACCCCCTAACTGCCCCCCTGCCAGCCTGGTCACCCCCTAACTGCCTCCCTGCCAGCCTGGTTGCCCCCTAACTGCCACTCTGCTGGCATGGTTGCCCCCTAACTGCTATCCTGCCATCCTACCTGATTGCCCCTAACCACTCTACCTGCTGGCCTGATCATCCCTAACTTCCTCTGTTGCCAGCCTGATTGCTCCCTAACTGCCCCCCTGCCAGCCTGGTCACCCCTTAACTTCCCCCTGCCAGACTAGTTCCCCCCTAACTGCCCCCCTGTCGACTTGGCCGTAACCTAACTGCCCCCTGCTGGCCTGGTAGCCCCCTAGTTGCCCCCCTGCCAGCCTGGCCCCCTCTTAACTAACCCCTCCTGTCCTTGTTGCCCCCTAAGTGCCCCCCTGCCAGCCTGGTTGCCCTCTAACTGTCCAGAAGGAATTCAGATGTCCGGAAGCTGTCCAGTTGACCCAGTCTAATTAGCATATTACCCTTTTATTAGTATAGATAAAATGATCAAGATAAAAATATGACATTATTTTCTCAGTGCTTTCAGATGACACACATGAGTAATGGTATCTATAACCTGCAAAAATAATTTATTGCTGAACAGAGGCAGTGTCCATTAAATTAATTTTTTGTTTTAGAACTTTTAAAATATCACAGAAGATTATGAATATCAACAAGAAACAAATAACCTGATTTAAAAAGCATAGACAAAGGACTTGAATAGATATTTCTCCAAAGAAGATATACAAATGGCCAACAAGCATATGAAAAGATGCTTAACATCATTAATTATTAGGGAAATACAAATAAAAGAAACCCACAATGAGATACCACCTTACTACCATTAGGATGGCTACAATCAAGTAATAATAACAACAATAAATGTTAATGAGTATGTTCAGAAATTGGAACCTTTGTGCACTGTTGGTGAGAATGAGAAATGACACCCACTATAGAAAGGATGGTGTTTCATCAGAAAGTTAAAAATGGAACTACCATAGGCTCCAGAAATTCTATTTGTGGGTATATACTCAAAGGAATTGAAAAACAAGGACATAAAGAGATATTTGTATACTCATTCATAGCAGCATTAGCCACAATAGCCAAAAGTGGAAGCAATCCAAGTGTCCACTGACAGATGAACTGATAAACAAAATGTGGCACACATACATATAATAAAATATTATTCCGTTTCCAAAAGGAAAACAAATTCTGCTATATGCCATTGCATGAATAAACTTTGAGGACATGATGCTATTTGTTATTTTCCAGTAACAAAAAGACAAATGCTGTGTGAGTTCAGTTACATTCCTATCTCAGGACCCAAATATCTGTGTTTAACCCAGCTCTCCAGGGGATTGAAGGCATGCTAACGTCCGAGAACCACTGGACTAGTGGAATAGCAATTTGACTGAGCCACGATTACTGCCATGAAAGAGCTCAGGGAAGACAAGTTACTGAGTTGGACAAAGAGAGGCTGGCATCTTCCTTGAAGGAACTTATATTTTTGCTTGGACCTGAAGGATGATTAGCAGTTAACCAGATACAAGTGATTGGGGGAAGGGGAGTTGAGAGTGGGATGAGACAGAGGGATTCAATGCACAAATGTCTTTGACAGGATGAAAACTGGTTCATTGAAGAAGAAACAACAACAAAACCCATGTAGGTAAAACACAGAAAGAAGGAGATATTAGAGGACACAGCCATACAAGACAAAAATCAGAGAATTTTATGCCAAAATCAGGCCTTGGTTTTTAAGAGGAAAGGAAAAAAAAAAAAGAGGGATTTTAGAATGAGGGTCATAAAGTATCAGTTTTCATCTTGAGGAAAACTGCCTACAGCATGGGGAAGTTATTAAATTAGAATGATGTAAAAACAACAGTTAACAGCTCTTAGGGTATTTGGGGCAAGAGAAGATGGCAGGTTGGTCCAGGATGATAGGTAGCAGAGATTGGAAGTGACCCAAAGTGAAACATCATGAAGCGATCATAGTTGTGCAGGAGGATGTGTGTTTCCTTGTCTCAGAAGAGCTGTTTGGGCTATTTTTGTTCATTAGAGTCATTAATGTTACCTTGACAACTGAAATCATGTGAGAGACTAGGAAAAGAGACTAGGATGAGAACAAAGTCCTAATCTTACATAACAACAACCCAAGTGATCTATGTCCAGAGATGAGATAAAAAGGAGATTGAAGAGGCTAGTCAGAAGAAATTAGAATAAGCTGTTTACTTGAAATCAAGGAAGCAAGAGTTCCACAAAGTGAGGAGTGACCAGTAATGTACACACCCTTTAGTAGTCAAGTAAGAAGCCTGAAAGTTGTCATTGGACTTGCTTGCATGGGGATCCTGGGGACCTTAGACACCTTAAATCAGTGGAGCAATTGGGGCAGCTGTCAGGCTGAAGTGAGTTAAGAATTGATAAGATGGTAGGGCAATGGAATCAAGACGTAAAGCCAGCATTTATGGGAAACTTACCTGAGACTGGAGAGACATCAGTCAGTAGATTAGGAGGAATTCTGTTATCTGTTGCTGTTTTTCAAATGACATTACAGACATACATTTTGAAAATATTACACTAATAAAGGGTGTCCCAAAAATAACGCAAGAAGTAATTTTGATAAAAAACACAGGTTTATCATTAAAAATTGTAAATTGTTTATTTATTCATAAAGTATACAGTATAGGGTTATATATGGAATAATATATCAGGTAAATGGCCTCCACGGCTTTGCTGGCACATACGCACTCTTTGGTTGAAATTTTCCATGACTGTTTTGCATAAATGTGGCTGAATTTTGATGAGGCTCATTTTCATCTTGATAGCTTGGTTAATCGATAAAATTGTCGCATTTGGGGTTCAGAAAATCCACAAGTGATTGTTGAGAAACAAATGCATCCACAACGTGTCACTGTTTGGTGCAGATTTTGGGCTGGAGGCATCATTGGACCATTCTTCTTTGAAAATGCGGCTGCTCAGGCAATAACAGTTAATGGTGCTCGCTATAGCAACATGATAATCCAGTTTACCTGATATACTATTCCATACATAACCCTATACTGTATCCTTTATGAATAAATAAAAAATTTACAATTTTTAATTATAAACCTGTGTTTCCTATCAAAATTACTTCTTGCGTGAATTTTGGGACACCCTTTATTTTCCATATATTTTAATAAATTCCTTCTCTGGAAACTGTTTAATCATTAAAATTCCAGGAAAGGGTAAAAGCAGATGCACCTGAGAAAGGAAGAAGATAGAAGATGGAGGAAGACTTAGGCAGAAAAGTGGAACTGGAGTCAACTATTTTGGACAAGTGGAAGATTAGGAGATGGAGGCACACATGTGTCCCCCAACCCTCCCTAAAAGGGGAAGCGTGTTGAAGGGAAGCTGAAAGGAAAGGGACATTCACTTAGCTGTCATTAGAGAAGACTGACTCACAGAATTTCCACTCACCACTTGTAAGGTTCCTAGGAATAGAGTGTATGTGAACGAGCCTGAGTGACCTTCCTTGAAATATCCTGGCATCCTCTGTGACATGGTAGCAATGTAGAAGTTCTCTTTTGCTCAAAGGAGTGGCTGAGAAGAAGGAAGCTGAGTGCACAGCCACAGCTTGCCAGGAGGTACTTAGGGAAAAAGACCAAAATCTATGGGGAGTGTTGAAGACCCAGTGTGAGAATAATCTAAACTTCAGGATGCACAGAGTGACCATGAGGACCACAGTGGGACTAACTGTCCAGGCAAACCACCAAGTCATGAGAATAGACCAAATTCACCAGTTAGAGAACCAGAATCCAATGCTACTGAGTTACTCAGAACCATGAAAACAGGAAGGTTTTCATGGAGATGTAGGCAGGCAGGGACCAGTGTGAGGAGCTGAGTACACAGATCCGGGGGTTTTCTTCCTCCTCCCAGGATCCCAAAGGAAACCTGAGAGAGCCTTGCTGAATAGGACCATGTTCCCTGAAGTAACTTTAAATGTAGACTCATTCTAACTTTGCAGATTAGTTATTAGGGGGGTTTTGGATCAGCTTTAAATCAATATATGGACTTCTATTCTCTGTGTATCTGAATGTGATGCAGGCAACCTGGGGACCTCACTAAAATAAGGGAGACCTCAGAACATTTGAATGTTAACTTCGGGGATCCTAGTGAGGGAAGCTGATGAATGTAGGAAAAGAAATTTCAATCACATGCTGCGAAGAAGCTGGACACCAGAAAGTTTAAATGTTTGATCCCAACCCTTCCTCACACCAAAACTTTATTTTCTAAGCAATTAGTTTGAGACTTTATGCTTTTGCCTTTCTCTAAAGAAACATACTAAGGCCTGGTATAATCTGCCCCAGGAGAAGGTATCCTGTTTTGTGTCTCAATTACTTGCTAAGTTTTTGTGGACTAAAAGTTTGCTCCATAAAGCTGTGCACAAGTCATGTCTTCTTAGAGGAGATTTTAAAATCCCCTCCCTTAATCAAAATGATGGCAGTGGGAAGTGACCCTAATCCTGCTGTATTGATGTGAAAATCGTTAGTAAGCAGCTCTTCATCATTATCACACTCAGTTGGTCCTAGACTGTTCACAGGCCAAGTGTTCAACCTCAAAACAAGACCAGCACAGGAAAGCCCAGAGTACACCCAATGATCTTGGCTGGGCTTCTCCTTTCTCAGGTTTCTTCTCCTCCCTGCCTCAGGCTATGACCTGAGAAGCCCCAGCTTCATTTTCTTCGTCCTCACTTTCATTATTTTAACTCTCTCCCAACTACAGGCCAGGAAAGAGCTGCACCCCAATTCAAACTATGGCAGTCCACTGACTGACCACACCATCTTATGTCACTACTCATCACTGAAGTGATTGGCCTTGAAACCACAACAGGAGGCAGACATTAATACATCAGCTATGCATCTAACAGTGAGATTATATTCATTTTAGAAGGTCAGAAGAGATTCTTTATATGTGAAGCCAGACCATAGCCCACACATGCTACATGTTATGCATATATCATTTTACAAATATTATGTTGGTGATGATATGATGAAAAAAAAAGATTCTGAAAGCCTTTGTTGAAGAGCAGCTGAAATTTAAAAACCACATGCTGGTTTTTAAGAATGCTTCTAGATGACTTAAAAATAGCCATTCAGCAGTTTTACTGAAGAGATGAGAATACCTTAGGAGAAGGTCCTCAGACATCCTATATAATAAATGGCCAGTGACCATAAGTGTAATGACCAGAACGACCTTTCAACTAGTAGCTATGAGATGGTGGGGAGGGGGCAGCGAGGGGAATCAGGTGGCTAGCGGTGGTGGCAGGCTGGACCCAGGGCTGGCTAGGGGAACCAGGTGGCTGGTGGCAGTGGCAGGGTGGGACCCAGGCTGGCAAGGGGAACTGTCTGGCTGGCGAGAATGGTGGGGCAGGACTGGGGGCTGGTGAATGGGCGGAAGATGGGCTTGATCGCAGGCTAGGCCTAGGGACCCTACCTGTGCACAATTTCATGCACTGGGCCTCTAGGTTAAACAATAATACAGATAGGATCCCCTCTTCTTCAGCTCCCCTATATAACTATACCCTAGGCCAGAGGTAACAAGGAGGACATGGTTTCAGCCTGTCTTTATGGGATTCAGCTTATTTTCTTCATTTCTTCCCACTCTGTGGACTATTGCATAAGATCAAATACTCATACACAAACCTACAGAGCTGATTTAAACCTGACTGGTGCAGAATTTGGCACCTAGAGTGGCTCCAGAAGGACAGAATCTTTATGATGAATCCTGAATTGTTCTGGGTTTTCTGGAGTTGGTTTTCTGATCTGAATAGATTTAAAGGCACTGATGACCCTATTTCCAGTGGTAAAAAGTATCTTGATGTAGTGGCAAAAGAATAACTCCAATGATCTCCTTTACATACCTGCAATTAAATGAGGACAAGTTCTGTGTGACCAAGTATTTATTGGTTTTAAAATTTTGGTGAAAACAGGGAGTATAATTGGATTGGTTGGCTACTTCTAACTATATTAATTTCGGAAAAGAAAGTGATGAGCTGATGACTTTAAATTCCCATATTAAGGTCTCCGTAGGAACTTAAAAGTGTTTATATTGGCCATGAAAGAAATCCTATCTCCTGTAACCAGAGGATCAAGATTTCTAAAACTTAAACCCAAATTCTCATTCTATAGGTGGATACATTTCAGCCAAAATTGAATCCCTAAGTCCACACGGTCTCTTTTATTAAAATTAGGACATTTATTGGAAAGAAATAGGATTTGGAAGTTTGGTATGGGTTTATGTGAGCAAATTCCAGTAAAGGCAGGGGTCATGAGCCCTTAATTCTGGTGGCCCTTTGCTGGTAGAAGCAGTCCTAACTCCTTTGTGAGGACCTTTGTCCTCCTTCTCATGATAAACATTAATATACTCACCCCATCCCAGGAACTTGCCTGCTAATCCTAATGAATATTTATTCCCATCACTTCTTCTTCTAGGCCTATAAGTCCCAAATCTGAGATGGGGTGTGACACACACCAAAGAGTTGCATGATCAGCTAATTGATATCAACAGCAAGTTGGGGAATAAGAATGGCAATGAATCTTAAAAGTGTGGGATTAAGATGGGAAGAACAGAAAAGTGGATCATGCTGAATCCACTAAGAGCGATTGACTGATTCAATGTTCCAGTTGAGGGGCTAGGAATGGCTCTGACAATTTGCCTGACAGGTTGGCTGAATCATAGACAGAAAGATGACCAAACTAAATGAAGTGAAAATGTCAGGACTTTCTCAGTGTACTGCAGAGAAAGGCATTCAAAGGTGTAGAACAATTGGGGTGCAAGAATGGATTCACCAGGTGAGGCTGCTCATCTCCTGGGGCATGCTGGTCACCTCTATGGGCTGTAGTGGAGACCATCTACCTGATTCTGAGTTATATACCTACCATCCAGACCAACAGCTCATCATGACCTAGGTGCCATCTGACCTACCAAGCCATACTCTTTTGTTACTTTTCTAAGGACTTTCAAATATTTTGTTACAACTCAGGAAGATAGACAAGATTATTTCTGAATTGATAAAACTGAGGTTTACTTAAAATTATGCATTTTATATTAATAAAATTATATATACATCCACCAATCCAGATGGTTAAACACTGAGGATAATAATAGATCAATTGTAAATTTTAGTCAATTATAAGTAGTGCATTTAACCACATCTAACAATAAATATAAGTAAGAACAGCTCAAGTTGCAAACTTAAAATACTCTCAGTGAGGTTATAGCAAACCACATCGAGAATATATATCACTTATCTGTGGTAAAAATACATCATAGGCTCCACTGCACAGAGTAAGTGAGATGTGTGGGAAATGACTTGCCCTTTTCTTCCATTAAAGGGCAGAGTTTTTTGAAAAGAGATGGTTCAATTTCCTCCCTCCAAGCTGCCTTTTTAAAATAACATAACATAACACATACTTTGACACAACTCCACATGACTCAGAGGCCCTGCTTAAAATAAGACCAGAGCACATTCATGGAGACTGAATCACCTCTAACCTTCCGAACTTGGTGAGGATTACTAATCAGGATGTGTTTTCATTCCTGGGATCGTATGGGAAAGTTTGGATTCTTTTAGCTAACCTAACATTCAATCGTTATGTTATCACTGGAGTTCTAAACAAGCTTTGTTTCTCTTCTTTTCTCATTGCCTCACCAAGAATATAAGACAACCCATGTAGAACTGTTGGCTTTCCATAAACAAAGACTACCCATCTTTAGGAAATACACGATTCCTGAGATTATTTTCAAAAGAACAAAGCAGCTTATGAAAGTATGGGACATTCATCCACATTAGATCTTCCTGGAAGCATTTTAGTTCTGAGAGACACATAGATCTTCTGAGTTAATTATTCCTTTTTTAGCCCAGGAAAACTTTTTGGCAAAAGTCAAACACAATTCAGCATCTTTTTTTCCTGATTAAAAATTGAGAAATAAAAGGGCAGAGTGCATACCACTAGCATGTACATACCAGCCTACGCTGCATTGCACATCATGTAACAGTGACTAGTTTGCATTTGCATGATTCTTGCAGTTTTAAAGACCCATGTATTTAAGAAGAATAGCTCTAGTTTATGAGAAGAACAGTAATACGACTAAGACCTGGATTTGAATCTTTGTTCCTGCCACACTGCAGCTTTCAATTTCTTATTTGAAAAATAAGGATGAATAATATTTACCCCAAATATCCATAAAAGAAGTCACACATATGGACATGTTTTCTAGGTCCTAAGGACGGTCCACTTTGTAAATGTAATTGCTGTCCTGACTGACAAGCCTCAACTCTAAAGGGACTGAGTTCTTTCACCCACTTAGTCAGTGTTTCCTTAAGTGGCTGGGTCTGGGAGATAAAGAATTACAATCACTTCCTGTGAGTGATGTCTTTCTCTCAGTTGTAGAATGAGTAACATTTATATCATTCATTTTTAAGCACTAGCCTATTTGAGAACTATATTTTCCCCCTAGGCATTTGGTTAAATCAGCCTAGAATAGTGATGACTTCTTAGCTCAGCATCTGCTCCTCATCTCTCTGCCACCCTTCATCCTCACCCCAACACACTAACGGACATTTAAGCTTTTAACGACAGGTATTCTTTAACCCTCTCCCAAACATCCAACTTGATTAGATCATGAAATAGAGGGGAAAAATTCTTGCCTAAAATAGTCATCTTCCAGATGTACCCACATTCAGGGTTGGCCCAGAATGTCACATCCTGGCGGGAAGTGGCTCTGTGTGTTTTGTTCATATTCAAGGTCCTGTTGTCAAAAGCGAATGTCACAGGTGTCCCTGTGAAATCATCACACAGTGACCCTTCTCAGTCACAAAGAAATACAAATATTGTGTCTCTTCTCTGGTGCACATTTGAAAGTCTACCTTTTCAGGGAGTTCAGTACTCTGTTTCACTGATAGATTATAAAAAATCAATCTGTGGGGGCAATATTTAATGATAGCAACAGTGGCAGCGATCCTCATCCTGTAGTCCAAATGCCCAGTCTGAGTTCTTGATTTTTTTTAATAGTGGGACATATCTGAGCATTCTGGTCGCAATTTATTTCCACTCCTTTCTCTCTCTTCCATCTGCCTCCCCCGACTCCACTGACCCTCAGTTATGCAATTAAAGTAATCAGCGGGCAGGCACTTTGGCTCTTGTTTCCTGAAGGCAATTTTTTTTTTCACAGCTTTAACTTACTCACAGGAAGATTTTTTTTTAAAGGCAGGCTGAAGCACACCAAGCAAACAAAAACATCAATGCACAAAGGCCCACTGTGGTTGTGGCCAAGGATGTTGGAGGGCAGCCTCACACAACACATGCCTGGCTGTTGAAACCAAGATAGGGATGAACCCCTCGGGCCACATCTGGGAGTGTGAGTGTGTGAATGGGGCTGAGCCGGCCTCCCACACAACAGGAATTCCACCCAAAC
The DNA here is from genome assembly GCF_028538775.1 of Myotis yumanensis. Taxonomy (NCBI): domain Eukaryota; kingdom Metazoa; phylum Chordata; class Mammalia; order Chiroptera; family Vespertilionidae; genus Myotis; species Myotis yumanensis. Next base: position 162,395,276 of record NW_027223752.1, on the reverse strand, counting down.
TATGTGCTCTGTATGGGAGGACAGGAAAAAAAAATGTGTTTGGAATATCACTAAGGAAACCCGGATACATTATCTTTGCCAGAGTACAAAAGACAGTTGAGTTTGTGACTGACTCAAAATGACTAAAACAGAGAGCATGCGTTTAATGATGTTGATGAAGCAGGGAAGGAGAAAAAAAAGGGTGGACACATTTTTTATGTCCTAACGAGAACAAGACACCTCCCTTCACAGCAACAGGGAAGACTGCCACTGCTCTTTCTCATGTCTGTGGATTTTTGCAGGCAAAGAAGAAATAATAAAGGCATTTTGGTCTTTCCATTTAAAGGTTTTGGATGCCATAAACTGAGCTTGCAAATATCAAGATTTGTGTCCCTTCTTCCACATCCCTGAAATTCAGTCTGTTTCAATATGCAGTACACAGTGGTAAGAGTATGTTCTGATGCCAGAATTAATGTTTGACCTCAGGATTTTGAGAGCATGTTTTAACCTCTCAACTCTTACTCTAACAAAACATGATTTGTGTGTGTGTGTGTGTGTGTGTGTGTGTGTGTTCTATGTGGAGAGCCCTAAATTTTATGCAGCAGTTTAGTTTCATTTTAATGACAGCTAATTTTTAGCATTGTAATAACACAGCAAATTACCCTTTAAAAATATAGAAATATGTTTATATTAGTGAAATTTAGGCAATAATAACACCATCTGTAGTATACTTTGACAGACTACTAACTATATAAAGGTAACAGGAGCTATAATTTATTTCATAATAACTTTTCTACTTTTCCTAAGGCATGTGTTATGTAATTGTCACTCAGTGTGGGTCGGCGTGGCATTGGTCTGTCTGTTTCACACGGTCTTATCCTCAATCTCTTCTTCATATTATCATGCATTCATTACTTTTTGCTGTTGCATTTTGGTGACAAAGTTAGAAATTCAGACTATTAAAGTATAAAGATATTAATTATTTTTAAAGTTGTCAAGGTGGAAGAGTCTAAAATCAGCCTCTTCATCTAGCAGCAAAAGGATTTGGATAATCTAAGCAAGGATCCAACATACTGAGGAACTATTTTAGTTTTGCTGAATATGTTAGTTAGGAGTGATGGGAAATCTTTATGTTGTTTCCTAAAGCAACAATAAAAATCTGGCACTTTTTATCCAAACATGTACATGGATATATCTTCAAAGATTATATTCATATGTTTTTTATGTTTGAATTTTTTTTCCCTTTTTTGGCTGATGGCTTGAAACATATGTTGTTCTAGGAAATCCGTGCATAACCTATGGGACTCAACACCAAGGATATAACCCAAACCTCAAAACCACATTCAGTAGAAATATTTGGCTCTTGCAGTCAAGACACCTGGAAGTTAATTGACATGACAGGCATAGATTATCTATGGGCTGGATATGAAAGAAAACAGAGGCCCAAAGTTTATAAGCATAGGCATAAAATTAATTCAAGCCACTTAATGTGAAGGCCAAAGAATGAAGTGGTAATTTTTAAGGAAAAAAAAATCAATAAAGCAGGATAATATGATAAACTTTGTAGATAATGACAGTTGCAAATTAGGGATTTCAAGATGCAAGGTTCTGCAGTTTAAAACCATTTAATCAAAGAAGCTGTCTCTATTTTTATTAATCTACTAGTGGCCCAGTGCATGAAATTCGTGCATGGGGGTAGGGGGATCCCCTCAGGCCAGCCTGCACCCTCTCCAATTGGGGACCCCTTGGGGGATGTCCCACAGGGATCAGGCCTAAACCGACGGTCTGACATCCCTCTCACAATCTGGAACTACTGGCTTCTAACCTCTCACCTGTCTGCCTGCCTGATTGCCCCTAACTGCCTTTGCCTGCCTGCCTGATTGCCCCTAACCTCTCTGCCTGCCTGCCTGATTGCCCCTAACTGCCCTCCCCTGCTGGCCTGATCTTGCCCCCAAGTGCCCTCCCCTGCCAACTTGATATTGCCCCCAATTTCCCTTCCCTGTTGCCCTGATTGCCCCCAACTGCCCTCCCCTGCCGGCCTGATCTCACCTCCAACTGCCTCTGTCTTGGCCCCCACCACCATGGCTTTGTCCGGAAGGAAGTCAGACATCCGGAAGATGGCCAGTTGACCTGGTCTTATTAGCATATTACCCTTTTATTAGTATAGATAGATTATATAAGATAGAATTGCTTAAATGTGGGGGGAAGCCTTTTTCAGCAGGAGGAGATGCTCTTGGCAGACAAAAACACATAATCCCTATATCCGGACTGATAGCCAGCCATATGCACTATACTGCCAAAGTGGTCATTAAAAAATTGAACCACTTTCTTACACCTTACACCAAACAGCTGTTGCCCTTAAAACCCCTCCTCAACCCCCACTTTAGGTTCTGCCTTTGCAATTCACCCAAATTAGGTTCTGATTGGTTGGTTTCTATGCCAGTCAGCATCAAAAGCTCTCCCTCCTAGGCAGCCATTGGCTACCCAGCACTGACTTCCAGTGTCAGGTCAAGCCTTCAGTGGTTATGGATCCTGGCTCTTTATATATATAGATTATTTTTAAAGCATTTATTTAGCCTTTAGACTGTAGCAGCTACAATACTAATCAATACACAAACATGAATTGTTTAGTGGTGGGAATTCTGATAGATAATTCTAACACCCTAGTTAAAAGTCTAAATTCAACTATCTAATGTCAAATTCCAGAAATTTTCAAAGAGTGGCATTTTGTTTGTAATCATAACCCATGGATTCTGAAGGTGGTAGTTACGTTATTTAAAGAGAGATTTCTATCTTATACCACTAGATAAAGGGGTGTGATCTAACTTGGAGAAAAACTGAATGCATAGCACAGAGAGCATTTTATAATGGACCTTCACAGTACTCAATAATGATTGTCTGAATACATTTGGAATAAATTTCATATAACACACTTTGAATTAAAGACCATGCAGAAGAAATAGATACACTTAAAACCTCAGAAACCTCCATAAGACAGAGGAAGATTGGGTGGCAAAAAGCCTCTTTAATGCATCGTTACCAATGCACATTCATTAAACATCCATTAAACATCATAAAATGCACAATTGAATATTCGTGTAAAAGCATTTGAAAATTCCACTGGTAAAGCCTATACTTTCTATGAAAATACAGGACATAGATACGGGAAGATTCACTCAAGATTCTTAAGCTCTGACAATATCCTTTTCTCTATTAGAACATGTAGGACTCAGATAAGTATAAGCACCAAGATAAAGTAATTAATTACTTAATATTAAAAACTGTAACTTGATTTTACTATTCTACAGACAACTCCAAGCATTAAATAGTCTTTTTTTTTTTCCCTACCCAATCTTCCTCGGTCTTATTCAGGTTTCTGAGGTTTTAAGTGTGTCTATTTTTATATCTCAGGTCGAGTGATTTTTATGAGCATCTATTAGTATAAAATAAGAATAATGATCAGCAACATTATCTATAGCAGTTAATTTGGCATTTGTGATATAAAACTTCCCACAAAAGCCCCCTCTAATAATACAAATGTGTGCACCCTAATTTATACCTGCAATGGTGGCATTTTTCTGTTAACCTGCAGAGCAGCCATTTCTATCTGAGAATTCATTCTCTAGCCAGCTTGCATTAGGATACAAGGAAAATGCATGCCCCTATTTTATAAGAGGCAAAGAACATAAACTACTAATGGATGATATGTAATTTGAGGTACATTTATGTATTGTAACAATATGCAATTAATTTTTGCAGGACGGATAAAAATACAGGCACAACTCATTATTCTCTCCACGGAACTCCATGACACCCCCCTTACCTATAGCACATCATTATGATAATGATGTCCTATTTTCCTAGATCTGAGAAAATGTGTATTCGTAATTCTCATTTAATTCCCATCACATTTTGACTAACCATTTAAAAGTTAGACAATGTTATCCTTGAGTAATATACAAAACTACATAACATCCGCACTGGCAGAGGCAATGAACAATCAGCACACTGTGGAAAGGAAAACACCAGAAAGGGCTGACAGAGAATTGGGAGGACATTAGCCCTGCCCACCACCAGGTTATTTGCTCTTAAACACCTCTCTTTCCGCCTGGTTCCTCAGGAATACGGAGGTGGGAACAGCAGCAACATCACGCCCAGATGCCTGCACTCAAGACCAGCGGCAATTGCTCCCCACTCTTAATTTCTGGACAAATGTTGAGACTCCTGAGTAGATATCTTCATGAGACTAAATAGAAAAGAACACACACCTCACAATGTAAGAAACAGAGGAATAAAGCGTTCATAATTATGTGATCCTCATGACATATGTACCTGTATTAAGTACCAGGAAGATAAAGTCAGCAGAAATAAAACCATGAAAAGCACCCAGCATTGGGTCTGGAGCTGGTATTCCTCACTCAGATTCTCTTGCCCTCCCCTCCCGCAGCCTAGCTACAGATTAGATTCCTTACCCTTAGGGTGAGTCTTTGGGCAGAATTGTCTGTGAGGAAGGTAGAGGGAAGAGGACAGGATGCAGTGTGGCAACTTTTCCAAAGTCACCATTGTGGTGAGATGGAAAAGCCCAAGTGTTCTCAAAGAAAGGAACTCCTAGATTCCTGAAATACTGGAATAACCTAGTTCATACTAGGAACTGGCCATGAGGATAGAAATATATATTGATTTTATTGTGAATTCTGTCCAAAGACCCAAGGCTTTTGTGTATATACCTGTCATCAGTTTTGTCTAATCTATAGTATTAAACAGTAAAACCTTCAGGGCTTATAAGAAGGCTGAAGTCTGTTGTATGTGAGTACTAGGAATATCTCTGTGTACTCTGATAATGAAGGGAATGGCTTTGAGCAAGGAAAGTGGTAATTCACCTTAAAAATGAATATCTAAATTTTTTTCTGATCTACTTTTTAAAAACAACTTCAGTCAATGTTTCCAAATAGCCATCTTTTGATCTCTAACTCCAATCAACAATAACAATAACCTGCACATTCTAAGCAATGCCAGACACAGCTCTTGAGAGAGAACTCCTCTCATTGGAAAGTTGTCAATCAACATGATGATGGTGATAATCAGAAATACACCAATGAATATGGACAAAGGATTCAACTAATGTTGATAGAGAACACAACCTGTTTCAGGCATCCAGATGCACAGAGCAGGCACACACATTTTCCTTAAAGAGCTCATCTATCTATATATATAAAAGCCAAGCAACCAGGACAACCAAAACAACTGGAATGACCAGAACAACTGGAACAACCAGTCGCTATGATGCACACTGCGGCAGCCAACCAGCCCGATCTGGGCCCCGACCCCCCCCCAGAACAACCTCCCACGGCAACTTCCCCCCAGCTGGCCCAGCCCCTGATCAGCACCCCCCACCCTGATTGGTGGCGGGGGTGGCCAGCCAACCTCCCATGGTCTCTCCCTCTGGCCGGCAGGCACTGATCACCTGATCGGGGCTGGGCCCCAGGCTGGGATGGAGAACAAGGGATGGGTGGCAGTGGATGCGGGTGATGAGGGAAGAAGAAAGAGGGGAGGCAGGGAGGCGGGGAACCTAATTGGCCCTGATCTCCAGCCAGGCCTAGGGACCCCACCTATGCATGAATTTCATGCACCAGGTTTCTAGAAGTAAATGTTTACAGTTTTGTGGGTCTTCCTGTCTCGACTACAACCACTGGACTCTGTTCTTGTAATGTGAAAGCAATATAGACAACATGCAAGAGAATGAGAGTGGCTACATTCCAAAAAAATTTTACTTTATTAGTTACAGAAACAATGTGAGTAGACTTGGCCCATGGGCTGCAGTTTGCAAACCTCTGCTTTAGAGGAATGAGTCCCCCTAGTAAAGGACTCCTATCACCCCATTTCAATATGCAACTCTGAGGTGGACTATAGATCAGAGGTTTCAACAACCCTCTTCTGGAGTTAATTTTCTAGAGCCTTCACATACCTCAGAGAAACAATTCATTTACAGGGTCATCAGTTTATTATAAAAGAATATAACTCAAGGAACAGTTGGATGGAGAGATGTACAAGGCGAGGCATGGGAAAGGGGTGTGGAGCTTCCATCCTAGACCTCCCCCACACTAGGTCCACTCTGTTAAAATCTCCACATGTCCATCCACCTGGAGGCTCTCTGAACCCCATCCTTTTGGGGTTTTACGGAGGTTTCATTACATGGGCACAATTGATTAAATCATTGACCGTTGGCTATTGATATAACCTCAAGCCCTTCTGCCCTCTCCAGAGATAAGGGGATGAGACTGAAAGTTCCAATTCTCTAATCACAGGGTTGGCTCTCTTGGCAACCAACCCTGATCCTTACGTACTTTCTAAAAGACTTTTCATTCACAAAACAAAGACACCTTTATAGCTATTTTCATTTAGTAAAGTCCCAGGGTTTTAAGAGCTCTGTGCCAGAAAAAGGGATGAAGAACAAATATATAGTTTCTCTTATAAATCATATCACCCTTGGCTTTTGGTATCCTGTAACCTACTAGTGCTAGGCCTGTGAAGGCTACTTCTAACTGTTCATCAGAATGCATTCTTCTATACAGAACCAGAATTACAGATATGGATGAGGCCACAGACCCAGTATTTGGAGCCTAGAGATTGTGGAGAGCCAATATTAATTCTGCAAATGATTAAAATGGCTGAGAATCATGGTTCTCAAGGTAGGATTCTCTGGACAAGTAATTTAAGGAAGATAACTTGTCAGAAATGAAGATTACCTGGCCCCACCCTAAACCTACTGAATCAGATATCCCAGAGGTTATCAGGCAATATGTGGCTGAACCAGCCCTCCAGGTGATGGGCATGGGAAGCAGTTAGTCACAAGGAGTGTGAGTCCCTGATACATGAGAGGGAAATGACATTTCCCTATTCTCAGAGTTTATTGAGATCTTCCTGTCAGTAGATTTGCTTTACACTTTGAATAGTTGGAAACATGCTTTTGTACCCATTCTGAGTTCTCTTGTGAGGGTGAAAGAAGGGCCATTGTTAGGCCTTTGGGACTGATGGGAGTCCTTGAACTCCAGTCACCTCTGTGTCTCCATGTCCCCCATAGTACCTTATATTCAGTAGGTGCTTAGTATGTTTTCTGAATAAAGAACACTTTAAAAAAAATCAGAAATGATTCTATGCTTTGGTGAAAATTTTGGAAAAGCGTGTTCATACATCTGGTGTATGTATCAGACACTGTGTTTCAGAAAATTGAAAGCCTGTGTTTGGGTTTCCTGTCTATAGTTGGCGTGACCCATGTTCTGCCCAGAGTTGGGGAGGGGCTGGTGAAAATCCACAGAAAAAGTGATAAGGTGGTGGGCTCCTGGGTATAGTACCATTAGTTGAACCACTTGGGGGGAGGGGTGACTCAACCTCAGAAATAAGGTACTTCTGCTCATTCATGTTTTGAGATCAGCAAGCTAGTTTTCCCTTTTGCTGAATGAGTTTCTTGTCTCTCAATTTCTCTCCGTCAGTTCAAATATACACATATTTTAACATCAAAGCATGTGAAATTAAGATGTGTATTATAATCTATGACTATTTAGCTTCAGTCAAATGTGGCACTCCCTCCTTAAGCCATCAATAAATAACCTATTTGTCAATTTGATGATCTCCTAGAGAAACATAAATACATACCTGTTCACAGGAAACTAAGCTATCTCGACAGTTCAGACATTCCATCACCACGCCCGGTGACTAGCTACACATACATTTACTCCACAATAGAACACATTTGTCGCCTAGGCATTGAGATGCTGTGCAGATGGAAGAAAACCAGGGAATCCCATAAAATAAGACAATAACAGAACCCAGAAACTGCAAGCATGAACCAGTATCAAACTATGCTGCTTACTGGGAGATGCAGCCCTAATATTTTCTGTCCTTCTGGCCTATTTCTTTGTTTTGATTGGATTGCACACAGTAGTCTATTAAGTAGGGTGTCCCATGCCACCCAATGCCAACCTACTTCTTCCAGGATTTCACTTGCATTTTTAAGGCTAACACAATTGCTCAGGCTGGTTCCAAAGAAGAATTATCAGGCTCTGAGGTGCTCTGAGATAAGGTTTATCAAACTGCCAGCCCAAATCCAAACTGTAAGCCAAGACCCAAATGATACAATCAACTTCTCTGGTAAAAAATTAAATAAGGCAAAGTAGCAAATAGTGTGTATTTACAGAGTAAAGTTGAATTTTAAGTAGTGAAATTTCTGTTTCAGTTGTACTTGAGTGGTACCACACTGCAGTATTACAGGTGTTTTTTACTGAGGGTTATAGTCCAAAACACTTTTCAACTAGGGCTCTCTGCTGAGCAGCTCCATGATTGTCGGTTCTGGCTTTACCTCTCATGATCTGTGGTGGCCCTGGCTGTATGCTGTGGGTACCTGAGAGTGACAGCTGATTAAAAGGAAAAACCCTTTCCACCCTTTTAAATCTCTTCACTCATTTCCCCCGTAATTTTTATCATAATGGATCTTAAACCTGTCTGGGTTAAGACTCCTTGCAGACTCTAGTGATAAATGTAAAACCCAGAAAATTCTGCATAAAATTACATACAGTTTGAAAGTCTTTGAAGCTAGATCAGCTGTGCATCTATTGGCTCCACGGGAATCTAAGGTTAAGAATGTTTGACAAATTAACCCAGCATGGAATGTGTGATATCCTCAGAGAGCAATACAAGTAGAAACTAGGCACTCTAAGGGTACCACTTTTCTTGTCTGCTCGCTCTGAACACCGGCATTTTACTTGTAATTTTCAAGTTGAATTCTGTCTGATCCAGCAAAACACAAAAGTGAGTTCTTTAATTTGAGGTATTAAAATGATAATGAAAAAAGAATCATTAAATTTTTCTGAACTCACATTGTAAAGTAACTTTACCTAATCCTCAATTGAATCAGACTCTTATGCAAATATAATGATTGCAATGATATATGGCAAGTGTTTGATATTAACTTTGATCTCTTGTAAAAAAGATTTCATGAAGCAAATATAGGTGTGGTTGATGGAAATGTCTCTAACTGTATCCAGTCTAGCTTCTCTTATTCTTTATTTATTTCTGTGTCATTTATGATTCGAATTTGTACCCCAAAAAGTGTTTAATTAAATCAGAGATTCTGGTATTAACTGTGTAATGTCTGAATGGCACTATCTTCAATAGATAAAAATCAGACAAGGTGTAGTGCAAGCATGTCAAACTCAAAGGCTAGCATGGGCCAAATAAACAAGGTTTAAGTTTATGTTGGCTGCAGGAAAAAAAAAAGCTTCAATTTTCATAGAAACATAGGTTTATTTCGATAGAGACATGCTGAATACAAAGGGCTGAAATAAATGAGTAATCATTAACATAAAGTAATAGAACATTTTAATAAAAATTATATTTTTTCTTGAACATTAACTTATCAGACACTGAATAACTGCACAAATTAATAAGCATAACGCAAATAAACCTATTTTTCTTGTTCTCCGAAAGCAAAATATTTCCTGTTGCGCACACCAAACAAGTCAGTCAAAGACTTAATGACAATTGCTAATATATATATATATATAATATATATATAATATATAATTGCTAATTATATATATATATATAAAAGCCAAGCAACCAGGACAACCAAAACAACTGGAATGACCAGAACAACTGGAACAACCAGTCGCTATTATGCACACTGCGGTGGCCAACCATCCCGATCTGGGCCCCGACACCCCCCGCCAAACAACCTCCCACGGCCCCTCCCCCTAGATCCTATATTGGCATTTACTGTGCTCTTTGCCAGTATCTAATGATAAGTAAATTATATTAGCCTTATCCTCATGGAGGCAAACTTTTAGTGAACTAAATGTTATAATGTATTTAAGAAAGAATTGATCTAAAACAAACAACCAAACAACCCCTGGACTTTTCTAAGTGGTCTCTACATAACTACTAGTACTTCGAGTAACTTGACAATCATTCCTATTAGTGTAGTGAGAGGTATCTTTTAGAAATAGAATTTTCTCCACTCCATTTTTCTTCAATGCTTTCTCAGTGTACCTAATGATTACAGCCTTGGCCATATATTGGAATTATAGATCCTATATTGGCACAGAGCTCTTATATATATTGCTAACATGTTTGCTGCTAGTATTAGTGGAGAGAAATGGTATGCATGCACATAAGGCACATAAGGGAAATTAATGCAACATGATTACAGTAATCAGTCATTAGCGAACATTGTAGTTCATTATTAATAATTATGTATAACAGGATATTGTAAAAATTAAGTTACAAAATTTTTATTAAAACATTTCTTACATACAGTTATATTGGCTGGGCTGCAAAAATATTCATTGTGGGCCACATGTGGCCCTTGGGTGGCGAGTTTGACATGCTTGGTGAAGTGTTTTCTGGGGCTCTGAGCATTTAAAATAATTCCATTCAGGAATATAAGATTGCTTTTTCTCCTTCAATGAGACTCTGAAGCCACCTGTTGCCCATTCCCAGAATTATTCTTCTACCTGGGCTTTATTTGATCTTTTCTTTGCATACTTGGACATCTAGATTATAGGAATGTAATGGTTAATTTTATGTGTTACCTTGTCCGAGCCACTTGAGTCACAAATAGTATTTCTGGGTATGTCTGTTTCCAGATGAGATTAGCATTTGAATTGGTAGACTGAGTAAAGACAATCATTCTCCCCTAAGTGGGAGAGCCTCATCCAATCCCTTGGGGGGAGTGAACAAAACAAAACTCCTGAAGAAAGGTGAGATTGCTCTTTCTCCCTGACCACTGGAACTGGAATGAAGGTCTTCTTTTGCCCTTGGAGCAGAACTTATACCATCAGCACCTTGGCTCTCAAACCATGGGGTTTGGACTAGAACTACACCACCAGTTCCCTGAGCCTCCAGTTTGTAGATTGGTAGATCAAAAGACTTCTCAGCCTCCATGATCACATAAGCCAATCCCTCATAACAAATATTTTTCTATTTATCTATATATGTCCTATGGGTTCTATTTCTCTAGAGGATCCTGACTAACACAGAACTTTTGATATTTCTAGAAAATTAGACACCCATGCTAATTTTTTGTTGCATAAGATGGATACATTAAAACATTTTAAAGAAAATTTATAAACAGTACAGCAAAAGCTTTCCCACTGGTTTACCTTCTTTCCCTTAATAAGTATCTTTGATGTGATCATTAAAATTATGAGAATACTCAGAGAGGTGGCAATTTATTGAAGATTTTGACAAATATCTAGCACATCTTAAGAGAATGGGAGTATATTAACAGATGAACCAGAGCAGGAGTTTTGCAGAGAACAGAAACTAGAGAAGGATGCAGAAGCCAGAACAAGTGGTGGCACCCTCAGTCTAAAAATTAGTCAGTAACCAAAGAAAATGGCATACTGGAGTGAAGAAGTGCTCCTCGTGTGGGTGTTTGTACTCCAGAGTAAGCCCTTTTCACTTCCACAATGTGGGGGAAGAGGAGAGGGCCCTGGTCTTTGCCCACACCCTTCATGCGAAGGTCACTTCCCAACACACCCTCCACAGATTATGAGGATGGAATTCAGCTCACTTGAGAACTGATTTCTATTGGGCCAGATGGAGAGCCCAAAAATCTACCTTTTCCACCAGCACTTGGAGTGGTTCTAAGCAGAAGTCCCATGGAGCACAGTTTTATGAACAGCTCTTATGACTAATATTTTATCTAATGATTTGCTCAAATTTGTAACAAGAAGATATTTCATCATGCATCTTTTAAGTTACTAATGTCTAGAAATTTAGTGAGTGAAAACAAGGCAATGTGTGTGTCCAACCTGATAGTAAATGGGACACATTTTGAATCCCATTCAAAAGCTTATTGCTGTATGTGTTTTGAGGCTCAGATGCATACTAATCCTTTCTGGAACTTTACCTCTTCCCTATTAATAGATGGTTTCTAAATTAATTCTCTAGATAATGTCTTTTCTTTTCCATTATGGATCTGTAGATTTGTATAATAAGCATATGCTTATGGAAAATAATCATTTTTTAGATTCTGAATCTTCAAGTGTTCCAGTTTTAGAGTGCCCTGAAATGAAATTCCACATAAAATATTATTTTTAATACCATCACAATGTAAAGCTTCCATGTTGTTAAATTAAAACAATTATCTTAAGTCTTCATTTGCTTCCCCTCTAGGTATCATTGATGTATTTGACTCCTCCCCCACCTACTACTTGAGCTACTGTTCCACTTGGCTTCATGATACCATGCCATCCTCTAGTCCTGAAAAGCTAGTGTTCAAGACTCAGTCCTTGACCAGTTTATATTTTTATATTTTTTTCTCCATATACAATTTACCTTCAGCCATATCATTATTATCATTGACCCATTAATAACTTCAAAATTATATTCCATCTCATGTATGAACTCTAAACGCCATGTTTTTTTAACCTACTGCCTTGTATCATCTTCATTTCACATCCCAAACTTGTCAAATCCATTATCCAAGCTTGAGTGCATGCTCTCCTTCCACACAGAGGTCTTAAAATGCAATCACTTTTGAATGTCCCTGTATCCCCTGTCTCTATCAATGACAGACCTTTCATCTTGTTGCCCAGGTCTGACAACTTGGAGTCACCCTCAATATTATCCTCTTTCTTATCCTTATATGCAACTTGGTCTTTAATCTCTTACCCATCCCTCAGATCATTTCACTTCTGTTCATCTCCTTTCCCCAGCTATTGTCCAAGCTACCACCATATCCCACTGGACTTTTCTAAGTGGTCTCTACATAACTACTAGTACTTCGAGTAACTTGACAATCATTCCTATTAGTGTAGTGAGAGGTATCTTTTAGAAATCGAATTTTCTTCACTCCATTTTTCTTCAATGCTTTCTCAGTATACCTAATGATTACAGCCTTGGCCATAACCTCAAAGCCGCATGAACTAACCACCCTCTCTCTCTTTGGGTCATCTCTCTCCATATTCTCCCTCCCTCTCCTGCTGCACTTGAGTCACATCAACCATCATGTGGTCTGTTCCATCCTGGGGCTTATGTTTGGGAAATGCTCATGTTTGCCTGGCTTTATTTCATCCTTTCATTTTAATTATTTTATTCCTCATATCTCAGTTCAGATGTCATGTAGTCAAAGAAGCATAATGGTATGTTTCTCTACCATGATTTCTTGTCATTTTTCTTTATTTCACTAATCACATTTCCAATTACATATTTATTTGGTTGTTTGTTTTAGATCAATTCTTTCTTAAATACATTATAGCATTTAGTTCACTAAAAGTTTACCTCCATGAGGATAAGGCTAATATAATTTGTTTATCATTAGATACTGGCAAAGAGCAGAGTAAATGCCAATATAGGATCTAGATCAATTTTATACATGAGCTTTATAAATTCTGTTATCAACCCTGAAAGCTCAGTGTTATTCTTATATTATAGTTGAAACTGAGACTGTGCAGTATTTAGTAGTTTGCCAGATTAATTGATGCATTTTCATTTTAAAAATAATTCCAAAAAACATTTGAGGTAGCCTGTTCTACCTATGATTATTCCAAAATTTCACTTTATATTACTATGCTAAAAGGTGCATGTCTCTGTTGGAACATTTCTTTAAATGTAAAAAGCCATAGAACAGGTCTAATCTACTGTTCTAGTTAAAGAAAGTTCCAGAGTTCCACTTTGTCTATCTGAAGTGGCCCCTTCTTTATTCCATTTCATGGGTCATGGTCTACAGTCGCTGCTTAACCTCTCTTTTTGGAAGAGCACACCAATTACTAGTCCTATCACCTGGGAACTGTCTTTACTTTCTCTCAGCTTTCATGTCCTCTTGTTATAAGTGGGACCTACCACTTATAACTAGACTTGAGGTGTGAATGATACACATAGGTTTCTTGACATCTAGTAGGCATTTAGTATCTGTGGCCTAATACAATCATATTAATTTCATCAACACCTCAGAAGTTTGTCACAAAGTAAAGTAAATAGGTATTTATAGGTAGTTATGTATTAGGCATAAATATTAAGAAATTCCATGTACTGCCCTGGCTGGGTATCTCATTTGGTTGGAATATTGTCCCAACATGCCAAGGTTGTGGGTTCAATCCTCAGGCAGGGCTCATGCTTAAAGCAACCAATTAATGCATAAATCATTGAAACAACAAGATGATGTTTCTCTCTCCTATCAAGAAATGAGAAATTTAAATAAAATATTCTTTAAAGAAATTCATGTATTGCTATTTTTACTAAAACTTTATAAGTAATAATTGCCAATAAATTGAGATCTACATCTCTTCAAAATAAGTTGATTTAAAAAAAATTGGAATAAGAAAACAGAAAATATCCTGGAATACTAAAATTGGAGAGGCAAGTATTGCTTTTCTGTACTTTGGACAATAATTGCTTCTCAGTAAAAACTTTAATAGACAGATAAAAATGCTTTGTAGTCTATTAAATGCTTTCTTTAAAATGCTTTATTTAAAATGAGTTTTTTTCTTAAGTTGCATTAGAATTTTTCTCTAAATTATAATTTATTTGTTCTATTAATTTTATATATACAAAATATGTAAATATATATTTAATATGACATTTTGCTTCTATGGACTACTCGCATATCATAACACAGGAAAATTCTTTTTTAACTAAAGTATGCTTTCTTACATAATACAATTGTAACCCAAATAAGGTTAGAATAATTGCTTATGATTTTAATATCAAAACATTGATTTGATTTTATTTTTAAATTTAAAACCACTATGATATACCTATGTGTATTTTCTGGTTTTATTTTAATGAACATATCTCTATGTGTAGATATACTTTCAGAACCTAAGAAATACTCAATAGATTTGATGTGCATCTAAGTTTTCTAGTCAAATAGAAATATTTAACTACTGAGAATCAATCTAACCACTTTCTCTGAGAATGAAAACTGTCAAAACTGGCAAAGCTCACCAATAGGCCCTTTTAAGGTCATCGATGCTATAAAATCTATCTATATAATAGAGGAATATACAAATTAGCTGGGACACCATAATGCCAGGACATAACAGCAGGGACCTGTGGCTGCACCGCGCTTGACCGGGGCGAGGGACCTCAGGCCATGCCCCCCACCCCGGTGCCAGGCTGGGAAACCTCAGGCTGCATCCCCTGCCCCGGCACCAGGCTGGGGGACCTAAGGCTGCACCCACCCCCACCTGGAGGGGCTTGATGGGGGTGGGGCCGCCTGGATTTGGGTCCCCTGCATTTTTGAAACTCGTGCAGGTGGTGGGTGGGGACTTGACTCCAGGTCTTGCAACACTCCCCAGACTCTGACAGGAGGGAGATTTTTATATACATTTTACTAATTTTCTTTCATCTCTGACACTTCTATTATAGAGAAATGGCAAATGGCAATATTAAAATATTCCCTTTTAATGTGCACAAATTTCATGCACCAGGTCACTAGTCTTTAATAATCTTCCAGTGATTTATTTTATCTCTAAGAACTTTGATGATGTCATCTATGCATCAGTCTTTTCCCCCTCAAGAAGGGACTCACAATTGTCATTTTTAAACAGGTAAATGTCTTTACTGAAGTTGAAAATTCTCTTCATGCTTCACGTGAAGATAGACACAATTTTTAATTTTCAGCTGCTGCTTAATTATATAACTTTCTACAGAGTAAAGTCTCCTTGAAACTACCATTTGCTTCTACCTGGATGATGCAGAAAGAAGGGTAAAATGCAATATCATCATAATTATTATTGTTGTTATTGTTGTTATTTCTGTGCCTGACTGGTGATGGTTCCTGATAGTGTGTTGTCATGACATGCTGTCAGGAAAGGGAAGACAGATGCTCTGGGGACATGTTACAGCCTGGCTGAGGCAACTTGGAAGAATGACTGTCAAGCAATCAAACTGAGACCCAAGTCTCTATTAAATGTGAGTAAAGACATTAGCAGACTGGTGTGGGGTGTTCTAGTGACACTGTATTTGCAGGGGACAGTAGGGGGGATTCAGCTGTCACGCACTACCCTTCCTGATCATGATGTGGATTGGAAGATTTTGCCCAACTAAAGAGATCCTGAGATCCACAGTCCAACAAAGTGGCATTCATACATGCAACACCCAGAGCCCAGTCAACTACACATCTTCTAAGGGAATTGTGAAGTCAAAGAACACAGAAGTCCAAAAAGACTTTCCTAAATTACCACATGCTTTTTAAGTCCCTGTAAACAAATCTCTTATCTTGAACACATTTTTATCTCTTCAGGTGGAACATTCGCACATGTCAAGACAACCGCTATGGCTACAACATGAGCATTTTGCTCTCAGACCGATGTGGAATGGTCTTGAAGGGTAAGGAGGCGGCTGTCTGGAAAACAGCCCTGCATTTAAGAACAGACAGCAGCAGCCCGTGAGTTGCAGCTTTGTCAGTTGCACTTGAATGCTAGGAATGTGACAGCAATGATGGCCATTTGTTGGGATCAGGAGAAGATAATTTATTGGGATCTCTGTTTAAGTCCTTGCCCTGCTTGTATCCTGCCCTTTGCACTCTCCACTTGCTCACTGAGCCTCAGGAGCTAGTAGCGGTGTCACATGCACACGAACTTAGGGACAAACAGAACCGAGTTTCTGACAAGACATTCCATGTTTACAGTCATATAAAGGCAACAAAGAATAATAATAACGTCACTTTAAAGAGGATTAAAAAATAGTCTTTAGCCTTAACCGGTTTGGCGCAGTGGATAGAGCATCGGCCTGCAGACTGAAAGGTCCCAGGTTCGATTCCCGTCAAAGGCATGTACCTTGGTTGCAGGCACATCCCCAGTAGGAGGTGTGCGGGAGGCAGCTGATCAATGTTTCTAACTCTTTATCCTTCTCCCTTCCTCTCTGTAAAAAATCAATAAAATATATTTTTAAAAAAGTCTTTAAAAAACTTCCTTTGAAAAATAAAATGATATTTTTTACTTGCTAATATAATTCCAACACATAATTTGCTTCATCATACATATAAGCTATGCTACACCAAGGGTTTCCTATTTGCAATAATTCACATATTATAGATAAGGCACTTTGTGTAAAATGTAAGTGCTTCATTTTTAGCTAAGAAGTAGAATTATTTATTGATATTTTATATTTATCCCTTTTCCCAAAATATAGGATACATTTTTCTTGTGGTGCAATGTGTCTCATATGAATAAAAGGTTTAGGCAGCAACAGTAAACCAGAAACTGGATGAATGAAGTATCTGGGAGGCAGGAAAGTTCCTCTCCTTATTTCTCCTGCTTCGTTTCTCTGCTCTCTCTGCTCTTCATAGAGACACAGGTTTATCCCCTGGACAGGGCTGGGGACACTCCGTGCCACTGAGCAGCAGAAACACAACCACAGCACCCTTAGCCTCAGCAGGGCCTGGCTCACCCCTTTCCATTGGGGTTTGGGGTGTTTCCAGGCTAGAGCCAGCCCTCGCCCACCTGTGCGAAAAATTCCAAACATTGACACTATTGAACTCACAATTTTGGCCATGGTGTCTACATTAAAAAAAAAAAAAATTGGAGGTGGACCAGGAAATAAATATACCAACCAGCTATTCAGCCAAGCACTGGGCTACATGTTCCGCTCACACGTTTTAAGTGTGTAAGCAATCACGCAGCACAGCATGAGTGTCTCATCTGACAATACTTAGGACATCTTATAATAATTATGACAAGTGGGGCCATAGTATAATGAAACAATACTTTTGACTTATATTCCAATGTTTTTCCTTCTTATTTTTTTTAGTAAAATTTTTAAAAAGGCTAAAAGCTCTTAGCTTTCTGATTGTCAAATATTTTTTTCTCTAGTTCTCATATCTAATGAACTAAAATTGAAGGAACTTAATATTCAAAATTTAAAAAAATTAAAGGATCTCACTATTTAAACCCAAATCATTCTATTCATTAAATATAATACTTTTGTTCAGCAAAATTTTAAGTTTTATTTAGAATACATTGGCGTTTAGTAAAATGTCTCTTTAAATGTGTCATAAAAAACTTCTTAATCGTGCTGATCAGGCTGTTGTTTCATACCTTTAGCTTCCTCAAAGTGCAGTCATAATCACAAGCCCTGTAGGTGGACTGTAGTCTTAGAAAAGATAGAAAATTTTGATTGTAAGAACAAAGAGTAGAAACTTTCTGGTGAAAGGAGAAATTCCCAGGCACAGCCTTGTCCCTGTCAATCAGTGTATTGTAATCCGAGAGGCAACTGCCTCTACTGGGGGTGGGGGGATGGGGGGTGGAGGGTGTACCACAGTCCCAGAATTTACACCAGAGCTGCTTGGAGGGGATCAATGATTACATAGTTGAATGCAGTTAAAAGTAAAACTCACCTGTAAATTAAATTTTAAAAATATGATTCAAAACTAATGTCTCATTCTAAAACAGAGGGCTGTCACCATGATTCTGAGGGAAGCTTTTTAGTGTAAGGTAATATGGGCAGTTTCTCAAATGCAACAGGACAGCGGCTAATTGTATAATTAGTCTTTGTTCATTATACATGTGTGATATAATCAGGTTAGGGATAATATGAAACTATGGAACTGCAGGTCTTGTCACATTAAATTGATGAGAAAAATTATTTCTTAAAGAGACCTTATGACATATTAATAAATGGGTATGGTCTGTACGGAATATTAACCAAACCTGTCTGAATGAGATTATAAATCTCCGGTGAGTTTTTACATTACTCATGCCTCCAGGACACAGAAACACAAACTACTGGATGGTAGCCATGTAGGATTTGCAGCTACAAGGCTTAAAAAATAGCAAGATGAAAGGTAATGCATAATCAAATGTGTCTACAGGTAAGTTCTAGGTTAGGTTAATTTTAATGGTGTCTGCGATGCAAGTGCACCTGTGGACATTCAGAATGGCATAAGATCCAGTGTGACTTCAAAGATAAGTACATCTCATATTTATTTCATATCATATTAGATGCATCATTTTGCCAGAAAAGCAAACTTACATAGATGATTTATAATTTAGGTTAGAAACTATTTTCTCTGGCACTTTGTTGGCCCTTCAAATATGTCAAAAACAACATAATCAGAGCAAATACTGGATTCGCCACATGGCTTAGGTTCATTAGATTCATGGCTCTAACTCAAGTTGTACATGTATAACCATGCTGACATCCACAGCCTCTCAGTGCCTAAGAAAGCCAGCTCTTCAACAGTAAGTAATCTGAGTAAAAAGGCTGAGCGAGGAGATCTTCAGGATGTGAGAGGTAGCTTTACACCCATTTACTCTACATCTCTCACCGGATCATTTTCCTGGGCTCTGCTGAGAAATAGTAACTATAGAGTCACATGTATGAGTGAGATTGGTGAGAAAACCTGCTGTTCTTTGCAACTTTTGTTACCTAAGGGTAATGTTAGGGAGAGTTTGATTAGCAAATGTGCAGAAGAACAAAGGTGACAGCTGTTTAAAGTGGTGTTTTCAGAAGGTTCTGCTGATGCCTAGGACTCCATTCTTACTGTGAAAGGCAGCACTCTTTTATCTTCTGTGGTTGTTCTGGTGTTGGTGACAGGTCAGGTATTCCAAGTGACCTTGGATGGTGTTTCATAAATGTGCTGCTTGAGGAACAATGGCTGTGATGAAGTTCCTGTCTTCTAGGACAAAGCCTTGAATTCCACTGGGTGGAAATTGGGTGTGCCTCACCCTCCTGTACATAGGTGAATGAATGCTCTTGGAATTAAAGCCAGCCTGCTATTAAACCAGACTATTGACCTCTGTTTCCAAAGACCTTCTTAGAAGCCTCCAGAAATAGAGTTCAGCCCTGGCTGGCATTGCTCAGTGGTTAGAGCATCAGTCTATGTCACAAGTTCAATTCTTAGTCAACCACATATACCTGGGTTGCAGGTTCGATCCCTGGCAACTGGTCAGGGTGCATGCAGGAGGCAAGCAATCAATGTGTCTCTTTCTCATTGTTTTTAGTTTTGTTTTTTCTCTCTTCCCCTCCCTCCCTCCCTTCCACTCTCTCTAAAAATCAATGGCAAAGATATCCTTGGGTAAGAATTAACAAACAAACAAAAGAAATAGAGTTCAAAGACACAACTGGCAACTCAAATTTTCTTTCATGTGGAATTGTTTAATGTACAAAAAAAGATACTAGGAGAAGTTCATTGCTTGTTCTTTCATCCATTTACTCTAAAGACACAGTATTTGTAAAACGTTTTATTTGCCTAGTTTTACCCAATGTAGCCTAGTCAAATTATTAATGATAAAGAAAAGTGTTGTCCATCATAGGAAATGTTGGATACAGATACACACTTACAAAGTTCAAAATCAATCAGCAAATCATGATAATATTTTTTCATTCATTTATTAAATTATCATTTGAAAACATTTGAGCAACTACTCTTAGGAAGCTCTCTTCTAGGCACTGAGATTGCATCAGTCAACAAGCCAATCAAGTTTCTCGCTCTTGTGGAATTTAAATTATTTTTTTAGCACTGAATATACAATAGTTACATATCCTAAGCAAGTAGTTGCTGTATAGTGTGGTTTTTTTCTGAGTACTTCACATGTTTTTAGGAAATAAGAAAGACAATGGGGCAGAGTAATGTGAATATTTTTATTCATTTCAAACACAAATTAAATATATTTCCTCAAATGTATATTTGATCAATTGATATTTGATCCATACATGAATGCATAAAATGTTCCTAATGCTCTCTGAAAGTTGAATAAGAACTAAGATTAAGATATAATTGCATCAAAAAGGCAGACAGTCTCAATGCCCTTAGAATAAATGAATAATATCTGCTCTATGAATTCTCATTTGTAAGAACAGAACCAACTATTTTCTAGAAGGAAAGTCTTTTCTAAGGGCAGTTGATAAAATTTCATTCCTTTTAGTTTTCCAACCTTGCCCAATCCCTTTTGAGGTCTATTTAAAACTTATGATTGAATTTTCAATATCTAGCAAATATATTTGCATCAAAGTGCATATTTTTGCTAGCTTTGACAAAAATTCTACTGTATATTTGAGCTAGATAAGAATACTTCCTTTTTACTTAGATTTTAAATATGTGTAAAGGTGTGGATCCACCATCATCGGGGTTCCAATTACTCTCTTCATTGGTCAGGAGGGATGTCCACTGTCCCTTTTCATCACCTGGTTCCAAAGAAGTTACAGGACACATCTGGCAAAAGGAGTCTGGGTTTAAGAAACATAGCATAGCTTGCTACCCCAGTAAGATATTAGAAAGCATCATATTAGCACTTTTGGTAAGAGTGTTTTAACCCCATTAATTAGCCAGTCTGCTTTAGTTATGCATTTAAAAATAAACTGCATCTTTCAGAGATGAAGGAAGAGATTTGTAATCAAATATCCCCGGGTCTCTTCCACTGCGTAGGGAGAAGAAACCTGCCTGCCTGTAAACGCACTGCCTACAGCGCTGTTCCTCCCTACTAGTGCTAAGATGGTAGTTTTCCCTACTGCCAACATTTCACATTTGCCTATATAGCCTTTCTCTCCATAGCTTTCTCAGGAAGGAAATGCATGCTCATTGCTTCAGTTCCCGTTTGAGCAAGAGCTCTAATCCTGACCATCCTCCTACATTTTGATATTTTAGTGTCAGTTTGGTATTTCTGTAAAATTGTCCCACTTTGATGTCTCACACAATCATATCCTGTACAGTATTTTCTTAACCAAGCTAGAGGCTCTTCCTACTTTCTTTTTGGGCACAATCAGTATCACAGTACCCCTGGGACAACCTTTCCTCCCTCCCTCCCTCCTTCCCTCCCTCCCTTCCTCCCTCCTTTCCTTCCTTTCTTCCTTCCTCCCTCCCTCCCTCCCTCCCTCCCTCCCTCCCTCCCTCCCTCCCTCCCTCCCTCCCTTCCTTCCTTCCTTCCTTCCTTCCTTCCTTCCTTCCTTCCTTCCTTCCTTCTCTTATCTTTCCATGGTCTGTATGTAATCTTATTTCATTTTAACTTGACCACTGGGTTTCTACATCTCTCCAAAAGGTGCAAAGGTAAACTTCATCTCAGGAACTTATTCCTCTTTTTGTTTACAGGAATGAATATAGTGCAAGAGACGAACTACGCATTCAATGATTCTTGAACAGATTAATGGAAGGATAAAGAAGAAAATAAACATGTGCAATCACCCAACTTTGTTCATTCTTTATAATACACCTTGCAGTCCATGGACAAAATCCTTTCTGGGTTTTATCTCAGAAGAACTAGTGGCTATAAATGTTTTGAGACCTCAGAACAATAGGAGCTCAAGAGTTGTTTGTTACATTAAAACTAAAGCTTTGGAACAGATAATACCGTACCCATACATTCATGGTGGTGCCCTTTAACTGAGACATTCAACAAGATCAAGAGGCAGAGGAGCCAGTTTCACACATCTTTTCTGACTGAAACATACAGGAAGGTGTAAGTCCATTTCATTTAAAGAAATTCTCCCAGGAGAGGACACAAGCTTCTTTTTCCTTCAAGAAACCTAGAACCTTGACCTTTTGAAAGAGATGGAATTAGACTTGACTTTTAATACTTCCAACAAACAAGTATGAAAGACTATGTCCTACATTGGGATTACAACAAAACTATATGAGGAAAGCTGTTTAAGAATCCAGGCTTATATAGCTACAGTGGATATCTGTAAAGTATAAATTGAAAACATATAAAGGGTAACCATGCATAATTATTGAGGCATGCTTAGCACTTAAATAGATCAATCTATCTTCAAAGACCTTTACAAATATTAAGGAATTAATTCTTTCCTTGGCCCTATGACTAAGCATCCATTGCTTCTGTACTATGTTTCAGGGAAGAATGAATCAATATAAGGAGTAATAGTCTCCAGGGAGAGGGAGAAAAAAAGAGTTTTTGAGAACAGATTAA
Organism: Myotis yumanensis; assembly: GCF_028538775.1. Taxonomy (NCBI): domain Eukaryota; kingdom Metazoa; phylum Chordata; class Mammalia; order Chiroptera; family Vespertilionidae; genus Myotis; species Myotis yumanensis. The sequence goes on along the minus strand of NW_027223752.1, from coordinate 162,372,432 downwards.
AATGGAAAATCTAAGTAAAGGTGGAATTGAAGGCATAAAGACATTCTCATTGTTGCTAGTCCCTTTGGGGGTTATCAAGATTAAAACAAACAAAGCTTTCCCTTCATATCTGATAAAATTCAGTTTCAATCTCGGCATAAGATGCAAAGCAATGAAGTCTGTTTCAGAAGCAAACAAGTAGACAATGGCCTTGAGCTTGAGGTTGTGCCGGGAAGAGAAGTGTAGTTATTTCTTAGGCACTTCCCTGCCAAAGGGCAAATGAGGTGTGTCCTTTAGAAGCCAGTTCCTCCACCTGGGATCCTGGCCAGCCTGGAGACTAGAAGCCAGGACTTTCCCAGCCTTAAACATGTATTGCAGAAAGAAATGAGAAAGGGAAGCCCAAGTCTAACAGATAGCCCTTCTTATTGCTGTAAATGTTACCTCTGACACCAAGGATCTGTGTATGGACTTTCAATAGACTCCCTGCTAAGGAGCCCCTGCCAGAAGAAAGCACAGGTGAGACCCCTCTACATGGAGGAAGTGTCACTTTGAATTATCACACACTGTAAGTGCTCATGTCCCTTCTTCAGTTGGAAGGTCCTGATCTTTACCCTGAACTCCAAGACAGCCTCAGGGCAAGGCTACCACCAGCTCAGACCTCTGCTCTGATTTACAAACATATTCAGCATGAAACCAGAGAAACCATCAACTCAAGGTCTCAACTGCACAAACAAATCATCAGACTTAAATCAGATTCTTAAGAATTCAAAGGTTCAAAAGGAAACCATCATTTCTCTCTAGACTCAGAGGACAATATAAATAAATTACCTGATACGGTAACAAGGTTCCTATCCATCACAATTACACAGACTCACAGGTCAAGGGTCAGGAAATAATCATTCGGAAAACTTGTAATGATTGTGCACAGTTGAAAGGGACCAATCTCCCATGGCGAAGGTGCTTCCTGGTCAATGAGATGTGTTTGACCTAGAAAAGCTAATGGCGTAGAGAATGTCCTGCTGGCAACATTGAATAGAGAGAGGCTCTTAAGTGCCTGCAGGGAAAACCTTGGTGTTGTTAATTGGAACATGTAACCATGCAAACAGCAGGAGTCTGAGAGTCAGAAACACGTGCATTTAAGCATTAATTTCTCTTGAAGACTTTTTCAAAAATGTTTGTGTAAAGATTCAATCATGGCTTTATTTTTAGTTTGCTGCATAATATGAACAAATAACTTCCCTCATGAATGTCTCCAGGTACAAAGCATGAAGGATAACTTGCCCAATTCAGGCATTTTTCACACCTGCAACAGAAGAGCCAAATACTAAGAAATTATAAGTAAACCTTAACACAACTTCAATTCTAAAATTTTGCAAAGTTAAGCATTAAATTCTCTAAATCTTTAATATCAACCACGTTTGAAAGATAATTAGTTTGATCTTGAAAAATGTGAGATGTTGTATTTAAAATATAGAATGAAAACTTGTCTTATGCCTATCTTCTCTCTTTTTTTTGTGAGGGGGTTGGGTCAAAATACAAAACTATAGGAAGATTGATTTAGGGAGAAAGATGAATGGAAACTATTTTTCTTTTGCATACACTGTTCATTTTATCAACATGAAAAAAACCAAAATGCATATTTAAAGATCAGACAAAACTGTAAAATTAATTGAGTAGCTCTAACCCTTTTTTTCTTTCCTTCTTCCCCTTTCCCAATGTCAACCAGTCATCAACGGCCAGGCGGGATAGTGCTTCTGCCTTTTGCGTGTGCACTGACTTAGGCTGGAGGAGCAGTAAGGTGTAGAATGTTTCTTCAAATTCTGAGCCTAGGGTGCACTACTGCTACAGGACTTTCATGATACTTTCTTAGTGGAACTGGCCATTCAATTGTGTGTTCTCAACTCTGTCTAGGAGCAAGACATCTAACCCATGTATTTGCATACCTAAAATGGGATTCATTAAAAATATATGTCAATGACAACATCATGAGTATGCAATCTTACACTCTAATTGATGCTATTCAAGGGCCTACCAGGAGGCAAAGGACAGGGCCAGTTTATATGTTATTCAAGGAAAGAGCATTAGGTTATTAAATCTGACTATATAGCTGCCTATGACTTTAAGGGGTAGCATTAGAATAACCATGTTTAACAAGATTATTAGCTAAGGATAAAGTAAGTAGATCTTCTTTGTACCAGTGAACCAATATTAAATATTTAAACATTTTTATTACTAAATAATACTTTAAAAAATAATCCACATTTATACGAAGTTCCCATTTTGTTAGTCATGGCAGTTATATTAGGAATTAGAATAAGATGGCTGTTCCTATCGCAAAGAGATTGCACATCAGGGTAAATCAACTGCCTCCATGTGCTTCTAGGAAGAATCTGATTTACTTTGCACCATGGTTTTCCTCTGTGGAAGTGTCAAAGACATTTATGAACACAGTAAGTCCTGTTGAGTAAATGAGTTGTACAGAATCAGATAAGAAATGATGGAGAAAAGAAGACAAGGAGAATAAGGAAATGGCCTGGGCAAGCATGTGATATGAACACAGGGAGGGGGAGCAGGATAAAAGCCAAAATTATAACCCACTAGAAGGTGGTGCTGAGGCTCGCCTGTCTTTTCAGTTTAGGATGCTTATATGAAATCTATTAATAGATTCTTAGAGCAGGGAACCTGGAAACAGAGGCTCCAACCCAGGATGGCATATTTGCTGAGTTTATCATCTCAGCGTCTGCATCTAAATTTGAGAGTTATGAATGAGAGACACAGTTGATGGTGGAAAGATTTCATTTCCCCTCAGAGGCTGAAAAAAATGAAGGTTTGGAGATCAGTACAGTGAATGTCACACTGAGATTTTTAAATCAGGAGCCTTTTTCCTGCACAGAGCTCTGAAACCCTCTCATGTTGACCCCTGGGACTGCCTTTTGCATCCCTCAGAATAACTCTTGCCATTTTTCTCTGCCATCTGGTAGAGACTGAGTGGGTGGCTCTCAGACACAGTCTAAAAATAGAACCTCCTATTTCAGAGGAAATAAAAAGGAAGACAACCAATAGGTATCTTGGTTTATTTGAAAAGCTTGCTCGCTTCCTCAGACAAAACTCTGCCTCATTTCAGAGGAAGAGCTCAGAGTGGGTAAGATGTGCATGAAATGCAGTAATAGATAAGGAGGTCACAGGAAAGAGGACAAATGGAAATCACTCCCAGGACTGGCAGAAAGTCTGTTTCTTCTTGACCCCGTGGACCAACTGCAGATTGCTGAGTGACACTCAGAACAACATTCAAAACAATAAGAACCAGGAATAACTAGCATGCCCTTTCTTTTTCTTGGAAACCAAAGGCAAGGCAGGAGAGATTTGCTAAGTATTCCTAACATAAATTGCTTAAAGACCCATGGAAGTACAGCTTCTCATGCACTACTACTTAAGAAAATCCCTAGTGTTTCTCATCCTTTCATTTTGTCTTGTGTTTAGCCCAAGTTGGCATAATTGAATTAGTGAAACAGCTGCAAATTTGTGCATCTGTTAATTATATGAAATTGGACAGACTCATATTTTAAGATATTCTAGAAAGAAAAAGGGGAGGGAGGGAAGGAGAGAGAGGACATAGGATTATTATTAAGACAATATTCAATTACATAAGAAATATCAAGTCACCCAGAAATCCAGAATAGGAATCTATATTTAAATGTAACTATTTTAAAGTAGTTACTATGGGGTACAGTGGGAGAACATACAAATTTCATTAAATGAGACCAAAGTTTCTCATTAAGCTCAAAATCTTAAAAAAAAAACCTTAATTTATTTTCTCTAACTTTAATCTTAAGTGATTAGAAATTTACCCAGGATTAACCTTTCCTCTTTTGGCCAATTTCCTAAAATCCTAATCACTGAACAACATAAGGAGTCAGAAGAGGGTAGTGTTAAGTGTATGAATTCAGTCCAGAATAGCTGGATTGTTAGGCTCTGCCACTTCATTATCTGTTTACTTGAGTAAGTGTGTAACTTCTCTGTGCCTTGATTTTCACACCTGCAAACTGGGAACAATTTTAGAACTTACTTCATAAGGTTTGCTATGGGTTGAATTCTGCCTGTCCCCATTCATAGGTTGAAGTCTTCAGAACAGGAACTTATTTGGAGATGGAGTACTTACAGAGATAATCAAATTAAAATGAAGTAGGTAGGGTAGACTCTGACCCTATATGACTGTGTCCTTATAAAAATGGGAAATTTGGACACAGACACACACAGGGAGAACACCATGTGATAATAAAGGCAAAGATTGGGATGATGGGTCTGTAAGTCAAGTAAAGCCAAGGATTGCCAGAAACACAGAAGCTTGGTAAGAGATATAAATAGAGTCCACTTCCCCCCCCCCCCCCCGGCCCCCTGCCACACACACACACACACACACAGCCTCAAAAGGAACCAAACCAGCCAAAACCTTGGTATCAGACTTCTGGCTCCAGAATCGTGAGAAAATATATGTCAACCAGTCTGTGGTACTTTGTTACAGCAGCCCTAAGAAACTAACACAAGGTTATTGAGAAGTTGACGGTTTGATAAATGTAAGAAGCTTGGAAACAGTCCAGGAGCAAGATAAACATCAATAAAAGTGAGCTAGGATTATTGTGATTATTGGTGCTATGACTCAGCTTATTTTAAATTTTAATGAAATACTTCCTATGTTTAACATAGATACCTAAGTCAACTGACATCTAAGGTGGCCCCTCACCAATCTGTTTCATTGACTGTTGGACTCACAGGGGAAATATTCAGAGCCATTTTGGAAGACATTTGTAGTCAGGACAGATGCTGCCTTCCACCCACTGAGGTCCAGGAGTCCCTGTCACCTGGCACCAAAGGAGACACCACACATGAGACACTTGCACAAGTGTGCACACCACTCGGATAAAGCCAGAGCACTCTCCTGCTTTTCCAGAAAATAATAGCAAATGGGGAGATGAAATAGGGCAGAGGAGAGAAGAGCTTCTGGGCCCTCACCACACAAAGGTTGTGCAATTCCAGGGTTGACACAGACGATCTTGCCCAATGGGTTTCACTCCCAATTGCAGAGCATGAGTGGAAAAGCTTACTTCTAGACTTCTCCAAGGACAGAGAGCCCTTTGGAAAGGCTGTTCCATGCACCGTGGTCCCAGAAGCACATCCCACTTGGTTGAGTTCTGAAATATTCTGTGGCTTCCCGCCTCCGTCAAGGGCCACACCTTTTATTAATAGGCAACTTCCGAATACTCAGCTGTGCATATCTTACATTCCAGACACTTCCCTCAAAATCTGGGGTCAAATCGCTTTGTCTTTGGGATTCTCTTTTCTCACCTCTCCCAGATTTTAACTTGCAGATGAACTCTTCATGGCTCACGGCTGACACATGACAAATGTTTTCCTTAGCGCATGGAAGCTAAGTGTCAGCGAAGATAAGGAGCAAGGCCTTTCTAGCCCCCACTTGGACAAATGTAAGAGCAGTGTTCCTGCAGAGGCTGGGAGGGCAACTGTGCGAGTGCCAGTCTTCCTGAAGGGTCATTCATGGCATTTGGATGAAGAGTCTAACTTCTCAAATTCTTGAATACCTTGTTGCTGTGGGGTTTTTTGTTTTGTTTTGTTTTGTTTTAAAAAAAACAAACAAAAAAATCCCCCAAAAACTATGACAGCCCAAAAGCATTTCCCAAAGTAGTTTTCTTCTTTAAACAGGTCAAGTTGAGTCCTTCGATGCACAAATGTTATTTGGGTTTTCATGGTCCACATCAAACATATATGAGCACTCACTCTATGTCAGGCTTTTTGAAGATAAAAATGAATAAGTACCCTGTGCTTTTCTGGTTCACCCAAAATATAGATAATACAGCACCACTTAATGACTATAGACTGAATGGTTACCGAATGAATTTATAACAAGTTTTACAGACACAGGAAATTTGAAGTGTTTCAGGGACATTTGTATTTAATGCACATAGGAAGCTATGTGGTGGGGTTGGTTCCCTGGGAAATAAGGGTGTGCAAATTTATCAAAGACCATGAATTTTACCTATTAAATCATTAAATTAATATTATGCTTAATTCAATAAATCTCCTAATAATATAAAATTTATCATTGCAAGTGGATATTTAATATATGATTATTGCCATAACAGGTATATATGCAGAATTTTAAAGGAGCAGAGAAAAGATAAACAATTTTGTTTGCAGGTGAAGAAAAGAATTTTTATTGAGCCGTGTTTTGAAGAATGAGGAGACCGTTAAATGTAAAGTTCATGGAACAAGTAGAAGTGTGTCCAGGGAAAGAAAGGGCAGTGGCCGGTATAGAATTGTAAATGTATGTGACATGTTCAAAGAAAGGTGAGTGCTCTCATGTGGGTGAAGACCTTGTAGGCAAGAATCTAACATCCTTCTAGCTCTTGCAAGTAAATGTTTCTGTGTTTGTTCTATTTACATACCTACCTACATATTTGCCTAACTATCTATATCTATTATCATCCATCTATCTATTGCTGTCTAACAAACATCTGTCTATTTATCCACATATATTATCTATCTATCTATCTATCTATCTATCTATCTATCTATCTATCATCTATCTATTTATCTTTCTGTCTAATATAGAGAGTCTCATTGTACAGGAAGGGTCAGTGGTGCAGGGTATGTGAACAGTATGTTTGGTCAAGCTCACCAAGCATTTGCTGGGCCTGACTGTGCTGGGCATTGTGACAGAGACAAAAAAGACATGACTGCCCTTAAACACTCAGTGTCTACTGATAATTTGGAAAGGAAGAGAACGTGGTTTCATAGATGCATACAGATTTCATTTATTCATGGAAAGTAAAAAATCTACACTAATAAAAGAGAAACATGGTAATTGGTGTACGACCGCTACCCTTCCCATTGGCTAATCAGCATATCCTTATGCAAATTAACTGTCAGCCAAGATGGCTGCGGGCAGCCAGGCAGCTGGAAGCGAGCATGAGGCTTGCTTGCTCCCGTGACTGCAGACTCCAATGTTCCCCGCCTGACTTGCCGGCCTCTGAGCTGGCAGTTTGAAACATTCTAACAAATATAGGCTGGGTCTCAGAGCTGAAGTTATACATTGTTTCGATTATAGAACCGAAACAAACCAGATACCTGCTCTCAGAGCTAGAGCCAGAGCTAAAGCTGGCCCAGAATAAAATAAAAAAAAGGAGCGGTTGGGAGCTTCAATCAACAACCGCCAGCCTGAAAGCAGCCCTCAGCCCCTCACCCAGACTGGCCAGGCACCCCAGTGGGGACCCCCACCCTGAAGGGTGTGTGACTAGCTGCAAACAGCCATCATCCCCTCATCCAGGCTGGCCAGGCACCCAAACGGGACCCCCACCCTGATCCAGGACATCCTTCAGGGCAAACCAGCCAGCCCCCACCCATGCACCAGGCCTCTATCCTATATAGTAAAAGGGTAATATGCCTCCCAGCACCGGGATCAGCGGAGCCGCGAGGCCTCCTGGCACCGGATCAGCGTGACGGGGGCAGCACCCAAACCCCCTGATCGCCCTGTGGCTCTGTGTGTGTCAGGGTGAGGCATCCCAACCCCCTGATAGGCCCTGCTCTGTGTGTGACGGTGCGGCGGTCCAACCCCCGCCCCCCCCCCCCCCCCATAGGCCCTGCTCTGTGTGTGACAGGGTAGAGCCATAACCTCCCCATCAGCCCTGCCCTGAGTGTGACAGTGGCTGTGCCCCAACCCCCTGATCGGCCCTGCTCTGTGGGTGATAGAGGGCGGTACCCTAACTCCCCTATCGGCCCTACTCTGTGCGTGACAGGGGGTAGCTCCCCTACCCCCTGATGGGCCCTGTTCTGTGCATGACAGGGGGAGCTCCTCATCCCCCTGATTGGCCCTGCTCTGTGCATGACAGGGGGGAGCTCTCCAACCCCCTGAAGGGCCCTGCTCTGTGCATGACAGGGTATGGAGCCCCAACCCCCCTGATGGTCCCTGCTCTGTGCATGACAGGGGGCAGTGCCCCAAGCCCCTGATTGGCCCTGCTCTGTGAGTGACAGGGGGTGGCGCTGCAACCTCCCCATCAACCCTGCCTTGAGTGTGATAGGGGGCGGTGCCCTAACCCCCCAATCAGCCATACCCTGAGCATGACTGAGGGTGGCATCGCAACCTCCCAATCCGCCCTGCTCTGTGCATGACAGGGGGCGGCGCCCCAACTCCCCAATTGGCCCTTCTCTGAGCCTGACCAGGGGCTGCACTTAGGGATTGGGCCTGCCCTCTGCCACCCAGGAGCAGGCCTAAGCCAGCAGGTCGTTATCTCCCGAGGGGTCCCAGACTGCGAGAGGGCACAGGCCGGGCTGGGGGACGCCCCCCCCCCCCCCTGAGTGCACAAATTTTTGTGCACTGGGCCTCTAGTATATATATAATACAGTCAGCTTCTCCCTGACCTCCACCATGTCTTCCCAATCACCATATTAAGATAAGATTACATTGACAATTCTAACATTTGATAAGATGTTGGCAGGTTATTTCAGTGACTAATTAGACATCATATCACCTTTACCTCATCACAAGTACAAAGCAGAGCTAACAATCTTGGAATTCTAGAGGCCTAACAATTGGAAGGGGACTCTGGACCTTCCCAGCTTCAGTGGTGGCCACAGGCCTGCTTGCTATTTGCCTAAGTTAGTCTTGCTTTTCATGCTGGACTCATGTCTCTGTCTGATAATTTGTGGTTCTACTTTTGTTGTCTCTTTTCTCTGGTGGTAGCATCTTTAGATAGCCCTAATTTTTTATTGAAGAATGAGCATTTTGCATGGAAAAATATTGTAGAGGCTCTGGATGGTGTTACCTGTCTCTGGAAGAGAGCACCCTGACTTCTGGAAAAGCCAGAAAAAGGGCCCAGTGTCTAAATGCAATGATGAGTCTGTCTGATTACTATACCTCCTTCTATGGTAGTGTCCCTGGGGGTCCCATTGAGGTACAGGGTGTGTCAAGTCTACCCTGCCTTAATGGGCCTCTGCGTCAATGGCATGTCCAAGGTCTGTTCAACTTATAGTTGTTTCTGTGCAGATTTCTAGCCTCTATTTGCAAAAGTTGGCAGATACCTTGAGAAAAAATACTGGTTCAGAAATATGATCCTTCAAATTCTGACAACTTCAGAGCATAAAAACACAGTTTTATTTTTGTTTGTTTACTTTTTCCTAAGCTCTGTGCGATGTCCAAGAGCTCTGCTTTTGGATTTCTTCTTGGTTTTGCTTGGCATCTTAGCTTCCAGTCCTGAGCCACTTAAAAGTCAATAAATGCCTTTAGGGAAATAGAAGTTTTGCAGAATAAATGCCTTATTTCCAAGAACATTCTCTCTCCCTCCCTCTCCCTGCATTTTGTTCTCTCAAATCCTGGCTGCTTTCGACGTTTCTAATGCCTTCAAACAGATTTTATTTATTTATAAATGTATCTTTGTTCTATTTGTTCATTTGTTTTTGGGTCTTGTCCATCTTTTCTACCTTTTTGTTGTGAGTGTTGGTCCAGCTATTCCACCATAGGCTAATATGGAATTCCCTTTCAATATAATTGAATAGAAGCAAATAAAACTGCCTGCCAAATCCTGGAGGTAGAAGAATAAAGGGCATTCCTGGATTATCTTTTTCTAAAATCCTTTGGGCATTTATGGACAAAGGATCAAGAACTGTTTCTTATTGGTTCACAGTTCCTGAAAGCCTCTCCAGATTTGTATCACCTCTTAAGAACTCAGTTCTCCAATGGGCTGATAGCCATCTCAAAATATTAAATACTAAATGAAATAAAGGAAATATTCTAAAAATTTCTAAAGATCAGTAATTTCAGAATCAATTCAGCTTCTCTTAGAGCCCAGTAGTGTATTGGGCAAATTTCATTAGTTTGTACTGTTGTCCTGGGTCACCGCCATTTTCTCTCAACCTGAGGGTGTGGCTGCACATACAACAGGTCTCACTGAATAAAGTCTTTTACAGGATTTCTATAGGTTGTTGACTTCAGTTGAGAGACTAGAGTTGCTCCTGAGCTATAACATTTCCATTGAAAGTGAGTTTGAGACTGCTTTCGGATGCTTGTTTATGTGTCTGGAGGTTTGGCTCCTGCAAGTGCAGGTTTGCATAGGTGATGTGACTCCAAGGCATCTGAGTCAGATGCAGGGAGGCAGACAGGGTGCATTGCAGGCTTTATTCACCGAAACCCCCTCCACAGAGGCAGAGGTCACGTGTAAGATGCGTCTTTCTCTGTGTTGGTTGAGTTTCTTCACTGTGGCTTCATGCAATGACTGTGTCTTGTTCAGTGTCATCACCATTAGCATCTCTTTAGTAACTGGTGTGTGCCATGCAGGGTCACAGCTAAAAGGCCTTTTTTTATAATCTAATAATATTCCATCTCTTTCTCTTCAGAACAGCTGAGCTTCCTCTAGTTCAATAAGGGGTGGCCTTATTGAACACATTAATGTTTTGAATCATGTATGCATTAAACCAGTGGAACCTCATCTTAGAAAATACAGCCATGCACTGAAGAGTGAGCTATAATCTTGACTGACAGAGGGAACACATCATTGGTTCTTCTCCTTCCTTGAGGGCAAGCTTCCAGCCCGTCCCACGTTCAGCAGTACACGATCAGAAGCTTTCTGCAGGTTTCCCCCAATTTATTATACCTTTTACAGCAGACATGTACTTTAAAAAGCCATAAATTAATTGTAATGTTTAAGCATATGACCTCTTTCCCCATCTTTTATTTCTTTGAAACCAGCTTCCCAGTGTTTTCAACTTTGAATTTTCAAGGGCTGCGTGGGGTAATAATCAATTTGAATCATTTAGTGCTCCCTAACCCAGTCCTGTCTCATGGTATCCTCATAGTACCTTGGTTTATAACAAATGAACTTGTTAATCTAATCCTGAGTAATTCAGGAAACAAAATGTCCTCCTCCTAATGTCTTTTTCTGATAATGATGGAGAGTTATGTTGATAAAATTGCTTTCACAGAAGATGAAGTGCTTCTGATGGCTGCTCTCAGTCACGGAAGGGCTTCGGGTGATGGAGCAGTCCCGCCATTGTCCAGGCCACAGGATCAGGCTGCGCTTACATGGGGCTTCTCACTGACAGGGCCTCCGGTGAATAGGGCAGAAGCTGGAGCACTGGCCCACAGGGAAATGCACAAAGGGTTTGGTTGGACCTTTCATTCAGCCACTCAGTTGGTAGTCACTGAATGCCTACTAGATGCCATGTGCTTTCCTGGGCTGTGGCTGGGCTGTGGGGATAAAACAATGCAAGGCACCCAGAAATCCTTTCCGTTCCAGAGTTTACATGCTGGTAGATAAAGTCAGAAATAATGTCGATAAAAGAATGTACAGTATGTTAGCAGGAGGTAAGTGCTATGGGGGGCCGGGGGGAGCATGGAGCAGAAGGAAGAGGAAGGCTGCTGCTTGGCAGAGAGGCCCATTTTATTTTATTTATTTTTTAAGTTACCTTTATTGTTGAAAGTATTACCGATGTCCCCTCCCCCAGCCCCATTTCCCCCCTCCACCCTGCTGCTGAACCCTCTTCTCCCCAGGTCTTCACAGCACTGTTTTAAATAAGAGGCAGGAGAAGGATGCAAAGAGGAAATAGCATGTGAGCAAAGTCTTACACAAAGTGAATCCAAGAAGAAAGCATTCCAGGTGGACAGAGAGAAGAGCAAGTCCAAAGGGAGGTGTTGGTAGGAATATGGTCTCAGATGAAGCCCTGCAACCATTCTGTGAGCTCTGAGAGGGGGGCCGGGGCTATCTGGGTACCGAACTGCCCTGATCTGAATACACTTCTCAGACTGCAGGACAAATGGCTTCACTGGAGCCCAGCTAGGAGGCAGCACAGTCATCTTGGCATCATATAGTGTGGCTGGGACCAGAATAGTAAAAGCAGAGATAGTGAGAAGTGGTCAGACTGTGGATACAGTTAGACAGAGTTCGCTTATGGATTAGATGTGGTGGTGAGAGGGTGACATGGGGAAGAACTCCAGCATGTGCCGTCTGAGCAGCTGAAGAGTTGGAGCAGGAGCAAAGCTCATGAGAAGTTTGAAGAGGAGAAAAAGGACAATGTAAGACATCCACACCGAATCCAGCACTTCCCAGTAGATGCTCACTTCTGGAGAAATCCTGCCTCCAGCTACACCAAAAGGTCTCTTTCCTTTTCTCTCCTGGTTGATGCAAAATAGAGAGAGGGAACTTCTATGATTTGGAAGCACAGACTTACTTTGGGGCAGAGCTGAAGGAAAGGCTTTGACTGTTAGTGGTACAGGTCTTTAATGGGTCTCTATAACAAGAGACACATCAGCAAGTGAAAACATGAAGATTTATTACATAAATTTAATGTAACACAGGAGACTTCCTAAGGCAGTGGTTCTCAACCTTCTGGCCCTTTAAATACAGTTCCTCATGTTGTGACCCAACCATAAAATTATTTTCGTTGCTACTTCATAACTGTAATGTTGCTACTGTTATAAATCGTAATGTAAACATCTGATATACAGGATGGTCTTAGGTGACCCCTGTGAAAGGGTCATTTGACCACCAAAGGGGCCTCGACCCACAGGTTGAGAACCACTCTCCTAAGGAAAGGAAGACTAAAGAGGTAGTTAGAGTTGAACACTTAGGGTTGGACAAAGAATAGCGGATTTTGAAAATGGGACAAGGCAAATGGGTTTGGGCCAGTGCAGTTAATGGTGGAAAAATAAGAAGAGTTAGTTTGTCAAGTTTTGTTTGCGGTTTTCTTTCTGTTGGTATAGAAAGGGCACCTTTCACATTAATTTTACCTCCTGCTTTTAGGAAGAAAGAGAAAAGCCAGGGTGCTCTTCTTGTACCTGGTGTCCCTCAAGTGTCTTTAACTGAAAATATGCCAACTTGGTATTTTTTTAACTTATTGGTGTGACATTGGTTAATCAAATTCTATAGGTTTCAGGTGTACAATTCTATAATACATCATCTGCATACTGTACGGCATGTTTACCACCCCAAGCCAAGTCTCCTTCCATCACCATTTACCTCCGCTTTACCCTCTTCAACCTTCACCACCCTCCTTTACCCTCTTTTACTCCCCCTGCCTTCCTTTGCCTCTGGTAATCACCATACCCTTGTCTGTGTCTATGAGTTGTTTGTGTTTTGGTTGTTATTGCTTAATCCCTTCACCAGAAATAAACTCACACCTTTATGGTCAATTGATATTTGACAAAGGAGGCAAAAACATACAATGGGGTAAATATAGTCTGTTCAATAAGTGCTGTTGGGAAAATTGGACAGATACTTGCAGGAAGAAAGAAAGAAGGAAAGAAAAAAGAAAGAAAGAAAGAAAGAAAGAAAGAAAGAAAGAAAGAAAGAAAGAAAGAAAAAAAGAAAGAAAGAGAAAGGAAGAAAGAAAGAAAGAAAGAAAGAAAGAAAGAAAGAAAGAAAGAAAGAAAGAAAGAAAGAAAAAAAGAAAGAAAGAGAAAGGAAGAAAGAAAGAAAGAAAGAAAGAAAGGAAGGACGAAAGAAAGAAAGAAAGAAAGAAAGAAAGAAAGAAAGAAAGAAAGAAAGAAACTAGACACCATACACAAGAATAAACTCAAAATGGATTAAAGGTTTAAATATTAGATTGAAAACTAGGAAAATCCTAGAAGAAAACAGGCAGTAAAATCTTGGGTATTTCTCAAAACAGTATTTTTTTCTGATATGTCTCCTTGGGCAAGGGAAACAAAAGAAAAATAAACTAATGGGACTATATCAAACTAAAAAGTTTTTCCACAGCAAAGGCAACCTACTAAATGGGAGAACACATTTGCCAATGATACATCTGATAAGGGGTTAATATCCAAAATTTATAAGGAATTTATAAAACTCAACATAAAACATACACAAATAACCCCATTTAAAAATGGGCAAAGGATTTGAATAGATACTTCTCCAAAGAGGACATACAGATGGTCAATAGACATATGAAAAGATGCTTAATGTCACTATCAGAGAAATGCAAATTAAAACCATAATGAGCTATTACCTCACACCTGTCAGAATGGCTATCCTTAATAAATCAACAAACAACAAGTGTTGGTGAGGATGTGGAGAAAAGGGAACCCTCGTGTACTGCTGGTGGAAATGCAGACTGGTGCAACCACTGTGGAAAACAGTATGGAGTTACCTCAAAAAATTAAAAATGGTACTGCTTTATGACCCAGCAATTCCACTTCTGGGAATACATCCAGATGAAACACTAATTCGAAAGGATATATGCACCCCAATGTTCATTGCAGCATTATTTACAATAGCCAAGATTTGGAAGCAGTAAATGAGTGGATACAAAAGTGTGGCACAGTTACATAATGGAATACTTCTACACCAGTAAAAAGGAAGTATTACCCTTTGTGATAGCATAGATAGACCTTGAGAGCATTATGCTAAGCGAAATAAGCCAGTCAGAGAAAGACAACTACCATATGATTTCACTTATATGTGGAATCTAATAAACAAAATCAACCAATGTGGTATATTTTGGAGTGATGTGTTCTGAATTATCTGCACTCTATGCTGTTTGCGCAGAATCACAGCTTGTGGAGCAGAAGGCTATTGCTTAGAAATTGTTGCTTAAGAATTTTGAATCATGAAGGTCTGGTTCCATCTGAAGAGAAGGATGGTGTGAGAAAGGTTGTTGTTTACCATAATTACAGAATACAGCTCTTTCCCACACGGTGTGAGAACCACTCTGCTTGAAAGCCACTAGCTGCCATGGGCAGAGGAGGGCCCTAAGTGTACTTACAATGGAAACTGGGGCTGGTTCTCCAGCAGCTTGCAGCAAAAATGCCCTCCATGGAGCAGCCTCCTGAGTGAACAAAGGAAGCTGAGCTCAGGCTCAGGAATGGACAGGGACCACTTGTGACCACGGGCTGACCTTGAGAGGATGCCCTGTGGGAGATAGCTGGTCTCCAAATCTGCATTTCCACTCCCTCTTGACTGTCTCACTGAATGAAATTTTAGCATTATAGATTTATTCCTCTGAAGATCTGAATGGATTGATGGCTTGAGGGAAACTTCCAATGAGAATGAAAATTACTTTGGGAGGAGTAACTCAAATGTTTCTTGGCTATTCCTTCGATAGAAATTGATTTCCAAAGTGAGTCTGAGATAGATTTGGAACTGGGTAAAGGCTATGTACCTGCATTAAGACAGAATCAGCCATCAGGGCTGAGAAAATGGGCAGCTAATGAGGTAGGCATTAGGGTTCCATGGACCTGCTGGGATTACTGTTTTGATCCCTCCCCCCTTCTCATGCTGGATGTGGAGAAAAACCCTGCACAACCAGCTCTCCAGCCTTGCCTTGTTTACTTGTCTCTAAGTCGACCCAAGGAAACATCTTGAAAATGGAATCTATTCCCTCCTAGATTCAAAATGATACCAAAAAGACACAAAACCCTTTGTAGCAGACAGAACTGGAAGGAGAAGCATTAGGAAGAGCAGGGGGAGACGATCGGGCATTACACATCTGCAGCTGTGCTTACAGTAGTTCAACGCTTGAAGCAAAATAGTTCTCTTATGGAAAGTGGAGCTCTCATCATCTGGGCTCCACAATATGCCCCCAGCTACCTATTAACATCTGGGGTCCATTAAAGCTGTTGGTTTTATTCTAAAATCCTCCTGTAAAATTGAGTTTCTGATTATCTTAGAGTTTACCTCTCCCTAGTTCCTAGCCACCATTTCTTACTTTTCACTGATACCTTTGAGAAATGGTGTTTTTCTCTAAGTAGGTCAGAACAGGATTTTGTGTTGTTGCATTTGTTTCCAAATATTTTTAAGATTAATTTTGGATTTTATTTTTGCCTGCCAGCTACTGTGGCGCAGTAACTCATGGCATTGAACACTTCCTGTGGTGGCAGGTCTATCAGCTACCCTACCAGGAGCCCCCATCACACCTTTCTGTTGAGAGGACCTGAGACTGATATGTGCCTTTTCATCTCTAAAGGTTGCTTGGTTGGTCCTAGGGGATTTTGCTGCTAGAGACATGCTTCGCACATTAAGCTTTACTCGTTTTAATAGAAGCTCAAAAATTGGAAAGACTAACTGCTGGAAACTAAATTGATCTCAAATATGTTATTTTAATGAATTGTGTACCATCCTAGTGTGACAGCAAGAGCACTGGACCAAAAACCTCTTCCCTTCACAGCTGGGTGGCCATGTGACCGGAAACAATTCAAGCAGCCTCTCTGAACTTCAGTTTCCCCATCTGGAAAGTGTCAGTCTGGGAAGACGTCAGTGGTTATGGCAGGAATGTGTGCTGCCTGCCGACACCTTTCATTCCATTTGTGCGTGGAGCCGCTCTGTCACGTAGATGAGCCGAGGCCTGAGGCTCCGCAGGACACAGTTTGGAAATCTCAGGACTGGATGGTTTCTCAAATCCACTCATTCCCCAAACTCGTTCCCAGATCCCCTGCATCTCCCAATAGCAGAGTGGACATCGTCAGCAGCTGCCCCTTGGAAGCACCCTTTCTCCCCAGACAACGGCTTCCCATCTTGTTTGCTGGGTGACCAGGGGTACCTTGGGTCCCATTTCATAGCCTCCGTTCCCTCTTCTGTAAAATGGGAATTTGCAGGGTGGTCTGGATCTGATGAGCTATAATACAGTGTGTTAACTGCTTAGCACATGGACTGGGAGGGACCAGAAATGAGCAGAGAGCTCGTTGACTTTTCCAATCTGATCTATCAAGGGACGTTACAGAGTGTAAGATCAACTTTTAAAAAATTCCTTCAGGCAAGTTGCTTTAGTCACCAACAGATTCCAGCAGATTAAAACAGTGGGAATGTTTCTCCTGATGATTTTCCAGTGCCTTTTTTTTTTTTTTTTTTGCAACAAATGTATAAAAAAAAAAGTTTTATTTTAAAATGTACCTATTTTGGAAATTTTCTTACTGGAAGTCAAAGAACTAAAAAAAAAAAGTTAATCTAAAGCAGTATACATGATATATGCTTTCTAGATTTTTTTAAGAAAACAAGAGAAATGTAAGCTAAGGACAGATTTCCATGTGAAGCATTCACTCAACAGCTGCTTTTAGAAGGAGTGAGGATTAAATTGTGTCCAAATCAAGCATCAGATTTCCAGGGAAAGCAGATGAGAAATTAGAAAGTGTGCAGAAGAGGGCAGAAAAGGCTGTTAAAAGATTACAACAGTTTCAATAGACAAGACTTTCTGGTTAGATAACAGACCCAGGGTTGGAGGTCTTAATTTGGACACGAAGGCAGAGGAAGATTAGGGAGACACCCAGGAAAACTGGGTCAGTGCCAAGGGACAACTGAGCCTATTCTGAGTTATTTGAAATCTACTTTAGGAAAGAGATTAGAAGTTAGGAAACAAACAAACAAACACATATATGTCCCTCGTGCAGGTGGGGGACATTCTGAGAGTTCCTGAGATGGGGAGTCCCTCAACCCAACAGTGTTACCAAAGTCCCGGGTTCGGGGGACCTTTCAGCTCTTCCAATGTCAAAGGACAGCTGGGATCTCAGGCTAAAGTCCCTATCAAAGCTCACACGTGACAGAGACTCTCTTCTTGACCAAAGGAGAGGAGAATCAGGCTCCTCTGAGCCCAGTTCTCAACCAGGCTTTGCTTGACCTTGGCCCCATCTTTGCTGGACTCACATAACCCACCTTCAACAAGAATCCTGCTAAGTCAATTTAGCAAGAGTTCCCCCACCCTGACATCTGATCACCCTCATATCTGACCAAATTCCTCCTCCCACCTTGATGTCCCATCACATGCCTGCCTTCGGCAAGAATTCCCAGCCCCAATGTCACCTCTCAGTAATGTGGCATCCACGACCCCTCCCTCTGCTTGCTGGCCATAAATCTCCAACTGCCTTCACTGGATTCGGAGTTGAACCCCAGTTCTTCGTGTTTTGCTATGGCAGCCCCAGCTGACTAAGACAGCATCCCATAACCCATAGCCAAATCTCAACAAATATGTAGTACTTGTGAAAACTCAATCTTTGGGCTTTTGTTGTTTTTTGTTTATTTGTTTTGACTGACTCACAGCAGATTCGAGGCTTTATCATTAGACTATAAAAACACAGACTGCAGTCCAGACTACTCCTTCATCAGGAACCATGAGCTCATCTGACTCTAGTTACATTCTACAAACATCTGTGGCAGTCTCAAGACATCGTTACATCATCTCCTAACCAAAAACTTAAAAGCAATGTGACTTTAGGGAGTGCTTTTAGACTTTCTCTTTACCTAGTATGACATTCATCACTTAATGTCTCCTTCAAGGCATATGTGTTTTATGCTTTTTTTAAAACTCTAACATGCTACGACTAATAAAACATATCCAGATCTTTATCCTATTGGATCATTTTACGATCTTTTAAGGTTCAGATCGCTGTTTCTTAAAGCTCCCGGGTTACCAGCGTAGTCCCTCTAAGAGTAGTTCAGCTGCCCAGGAATGCTCCACCACTCCAAACATCTCCTCCTCCCCCTCAAGTAGGCCAGGGTTCCTTAAATGTCTCCTTTCATCCAGAGCGTGGAGCAGATGTGAATTGATAATCAGTGTGAAGGAGTTCAGATCATCCCACTTTGGCATATTGATTATTTTATGCTAAAGGCACTATAGACTCAGCAGATCCGGGAAGGCTCGCTGACTTCCCTCTCTCTCCCTAACAGCAGGCCATCACATTTCCTGTGAGAAAGGTGGCTTCTCTGGGCCAGGAAAAGCAAAACCCTACCCCTGCCAGAATGGACCTGGACACACACGTGTATTTAAATAACCCTAATCTTCCTTTAGTCCTCCCTGCCCCCCCCCCCCCCCCGCCCGCCACAAAGAATCTTCCAGTCCCTGTCTCACAATTTACTGTCCTAGCCTGCACCACTGTGTCTTGTCACATCCCACACATTATGATCCTTTGTATAAGAGATAGATAAACTTTTAGGTCTACAGCTTCTTTGGGGCTCATTTTCCTTCAGAAAACTCCCATGTGCACATTAAAATATTTGTATTCTTTCCTCCTGTTAATCTGCCTAATGCCAGTGGAATTCCTAGACCAGCCACAGGACCTGTGAGGGTGAAAGGGCCTTTTTCTCTCCTATAGATGTTAATAACTAACGTCATCTGAAACTTTCCCCAGGTCCTACAATGTTTTAATTCAGTGGGAAATGGTTCATTATACCCTTCCAGAGGAATATTAATCTTGGCATTTAAAGAAACTATAGCCACTTAGGAAGAAAGAGATATGTCTCTCCAAAGGGCTGTCATTCATGGCACAACATGCCAGCCTCTTTGTAAGATGTTTCTGGGCCTGGGAGCCCTGTTCTCAAGGAACCTGGGACAAAAACCCATCTCTCATCTTCTGTGCCAAAAGATGGCAGGTGGAGGTGGGACAATTGAGTGAGTGCCAATATTTGCCAAAGAAAAAAAAAAAAGAAAGAAAAGAAAACTACAAACAGCAATCCTTATAATATTAACTGAAAGCATACAACAAGGAGAGTTAAAATCCAGCAGATAGGACATACGGGGGCTCTTCTCTGAGGCTCTGCCATGGTGGAGACAACGCGGAGGGGAAGCAACTAGCATCCGAGAGTGAAGTGTGCACTCCTGGAACTGCTCTGAGTGTGATACACTTTCCTTTATTCTGTGTTCACAATGACAACACATTATAGGTGTCAAAGCTGTACAGAGGAGAAAACTTGAGTTAGCAGAAGTTAAATAATTTGCCAAAGACCACACTCATGTGGAAAATCAGGATAACAATCCATGTCTCAGCATCTTGGGCTTTAAAATAAAGAACTTGAATTAAACCATCTCTATATTTCTTCCCGCTCAAAGGTGTATAATTATATGAGCTATGATCATAATTTTAAAGCAGTTGTTTACCGAAGCCTGTATGAATCACTGTTCCCCAGAGATGTCAAAATAATTTGAAAAACAGAATTGCTTGGTCAAATAATTTAGAGAAATCATGATTTTTTTTCTCTCCCTTTAAAAGAGAGAGAAATATATCATTAAAAATATTTTTTTAAAAGTAGAGTCATGATGCAAATTAGCATATGAAGAACTCTGAGAAACCTTGCTGTAAGGAAACTGGTTTAAATTTGTTTTACCTAGCATTTTCTAAATAATTAACGGTATAACTTTTTGAAAATATATATTTTTATTGATTTCAAATAGGAAGGGAGAGGGAGAGAGAGATAGAAATATTGTTACCAGGAAACCCCCAGGTGGGCTCAGGCCGCCTGTCACTGGGTCCAATAATGAAGACAGGGTTGAATCACTTAAGGCGTTTATTGAGAAGGCTGGCCAACCAAGAAGACAGGGCGCTTACAAGCATGTAAACCCTGTCTTACAGCAGGTGCAGGGGACAGGACCATAAAGGGGACGGGGCGAGGGTGAGGCTGCGAACAGAGTGCAGCTCTGCACAGTCCTGAGGCCTGCAGATGTCAGCTATTGTCCTTAGTTACCAGGCGACGTGATGATGTTGATGAGATGATGTTTTGACTCCTGGTGGGTCAGTGTGACCCCGCTGGTCAGCTGGCTTGCTGGATTCACTGCTGAGTCACCTCCTCCATCGCTTCACACAGTCCTTGAAAAGGAAACTTAAGAAAAACTTAACCCCCTATTCACATAGGTATATGTGTTCTAAGGTTTAAAATAATATGATTATTTTTAGATTAATTTAGGTGCTCTATCTATCAGATTATAAGTCTCCCTATAAGCATCAATAATGAGAGAGAATCCTTGATTGGCTTCCTCCTGCAACCCCCACTGGGGATTGAACCCTCAACTTGGGCATGCATGTGCCCTGCCCTGGAATACCACCTGGTTCATAGGTTGATGCTTAACCACTGAGCCATGCAGGGTGGGTGGATCTCTCTCCCTTTTAAAGTCCTGACCTACTAAGTCTACCCTAATGTGCCTGACATTAGAATCTGGCAAAGCTGTACCATATAGTTGAACATAGTGTGACCATGTGTGTAAGACCATAAAATTATAGAGTATTCGCTTTACTCTGATCAGTGGAACAGACATAAAAGAAATAAAAATATATAGTCCTATCTAATAAAAGAGTAAAATGCAAATTAGCCATCACTTCACAACAAAGATGGCGGTGCCCATAGTGGTCGGGGTGGACACTGGTGGTGTTGCCCCGGCAATGCAAGCACAGCATCTGCTCCTCAGCCGCTGAGAGAGGGGAGGGGCTCCAGCCATGTGGAGGGAGAGGAGGACCCAGAAAAATGGATCTTCCCTGTTCCTGATGCTGACAGAACCAGAAAAATGGATGCTCACAGAACCCTATGGGTGCTGGGGTCCTCCGCCCACAGCCCCCATTCACAGCCTGGCAGCCCTAGTCACAGACTGGAAACTCCCTGCCTGCAGTGCAGATGCAACCAGCATGGTGCCGTGGCGGGGCGGGGGGCTCCAGCAGGCATTCTACAGACATCAAAGTGCTGCTGCCATGGCTGCCCCCCGTGCACGCAAGTAGTAAGGTCCGAGGGGGCGGCTCCTGAGGCTCGGCTCCCAAGGCAGTTGATAGGCACTGCACCAGCAGGGAAATGGACCTGGGAGTCTGAGCCCCTGAGTACCCAAGCTCTTGAGCATCGAGGGCCAGAGCCCTGAGGAGGCCGCAGGAAAAGCATCTTCCTGGAGGCTGCATGGAGGGAGGGGCGGGGCCTCTGGCCAGAGGCCCGGGCGAGGGATGCTGGCATCGTTGCAGGCTGGGCTGAAGGACCTCCTCAGCCCCCCTGTGCACAAATTTTGTACACCAGGCTTCTAGTATGTAATAAATATATACAAATATTTTTACAAAACATATCTACTATCTTTCTATATACCTAATCTATCATCTATTTTCTTCCTTTTATTCTTTCTTTTTTTTCTAAAAAATATTTTGAAGACCAGAGGGCCTTTCCCATTTTCCCCTTTTTCAAATGTTAAGGCTTATACCAGGGGTCCTCAAACTACGGCCCACGGGCCACATGCAAATACAAATATTGTATTTGTTCCCGTTTTGTTTTTCTACTTCAAAATAAGATATGTGCAGTGTGCAGAGGAATTTGTTCATAGTTTTTTTAAAAACTATAGTCCGGCCCTCCAACGGTCTGAGGGACAGTGAACTGGCCCCCTGTTTAAAAAGTGTGAGGACCCCTGGCTTATACCATTTTGTTTATCTTATCTTATTTTGGAATTTGGGGAATGACATATAGTAGATGTGTAATGACCCCAAAGAAATAGTCATTATGACCAGGTGTCTGATTAAATTTTTAAATTTAAACTTAATTATTAATATAGTAACAAGAAATGGGTAGATAATTATTTGAATTCAATTTCAATGGTAAAATTATTCTACATAGCAAATATCACTGGTATTTTATTTCTGATAACACTGAATATGTTATATATTAATATTAAAATATGATAATAAAAGTAATATAATATAAATAATGAAATAAAATAAATAATATTTATAAGTAGGTATATAGCAATGTAAAATAAGTATGTTCTTTTATATTATATTTATTATATATTATTTATATCACTGGCATTTTATAAATTTAGTCAACTGCAGTATAGTATAACAAATTTAAGATAAAATATATGCATTATACAGTAAAAGTGGGCAGAGATATTTGGACAATGGCAAATAAAGTTTGAAGAGACAGTATTGAAGGAAGTACACAAAATGTAAGCCTAATGGCATAAGTTCAGACTTTGATATTGGAGAGGCACAAATTTGACTAGAAATTTCTAGTGAAGGCAAGTAAGAAACATGATGGGTTAAATGATTCAGAGATTACAGGAGGGAAAGGAAAATGACTCACTTAGCAAAGACATATCTATTTTTAGTTCCTTGGAACACCTTCCCTGGGGGTTTCCCCATAAAGAATAGCCAGAAATGGAGAAAGCCTCATTACAGGAACCCTCTCCCCAGAAACCAGCAGGGACTTGCTCTACCCCACAGGTATGGCAAGGGCAGGATGCACAGAATCATTTATAGGAAAAGCGTGGGTGGGGCTCAGGAGGGCTGCAGTCACCAGCAGGCTAGATGTACTGTCCTGCAGTCTGCTGTCTCCAGGTCTGACACAGAGCACCCTAGGTTTCAGGATGAACTGCATCCTACATCCCCTCAGGCCCTTTCCCACGTATTTCTCCACTGAATCCTACTTAGAGTGAACCTTTTAACAAATAATACATGTCAGTTATAAGATACAGTCCCTGAAAAATTCTCTGCTCCTGGCTTAATGTGGAAGGTTGAGCTTTATTTAACAGGATTTACAATGTCTGATGAAAGTGAGGAACCCGAAGAGAATATAAAGCCATGTACACCCCTGAATGCCTGCACTCACAGAGGGGAACCGGAAGGAGGGCCCAAGTTCTCCTGGAGGAGAAATGGGGACTGATCTGGCTTAAGGATTAGCGGGCCTGGTAAGAAAGTTCTATTCCAGTAATACTTTTCTTAAGTGGGTATGACTAAGAATCATCCTCAGTTTTACAAAACAAGCAAAAAGTAACAATTAGGACAACAGAACTGTATCACAGACATTTCATTTTAAGAACACCTACCTTCTAGGATCAACTGGTTGCAAATGCATGTCAAAATACCTGAGTGACTAAGTCCCTATAGAAAGCTGCTCACCCAACTCATTTGGTTAAATGTTGGCCAAACTTGATCAAGGTACTTAGAATAATGGTTATGATTTCAGAGCCAATAGTCTATGAACTCCTCTCCTAGAATGTCAATACAACCACCTGGTCTATGTAGACAGATATTTTAATGCAAGAAAGCAGGGGAAGCTCTCTTCATCCCAAAGTAATTTCCAGTCACCAGTGTACATTCTAATATTAGGAAACATTCACAAAAGGGCAGGAGATCAAGCACTCATCCTTAACCCTCTTGAAATTATTATCAGATCTGTCAATGACCATCCAAATGAGCTCTGATTCTGAATTTCAGGATAAACTACATCCCCTCTCCCTCTCCCTCTCCCTCTCCCTCCCCCTCCCTTCCCCCACTCCCTCTCCCTCTCCCTCTCCCTCCCCCTCCCTTCCCCCACTCCCTCTCCCTCTCCCTCCCCCTCTCCCTCTCCCTCCCCCTCTCCCTCCCCCTTCCTCTTTCCCTTTCCTCCCCCTCCCTCCCCCTCTCCCTCTCCCTCTCCCTCTCCCTCTCCCTCTCCCTCTCCCTCTCCCACTCCCTCTCCCTCTGCAGCAGTGTTAAGCAGCAGGTATATGTAGAAATAGAGGACTGTGAATATGATCCTTAAAAATGTGATCTGATTGACCACAATTCCATATCTACAGCTTCACCTCCAATCACAGTTACATGATGTGCTCAGATAACATCAGATTCCTCTTAGTCCCCAGAACTCAACATGCCATATTGCTGCATTGTACCTCCATGCCCTCGCACAAGCCCTACCCTCTTGTCTGAGCACCCTCCCTCTTCTTGTCCACCTAGCAAGCCCACTACTCATGCTTCAAGTTGGGAAAGTTGCAGAGGAGAGCTATGATCATGATTAAAATTTTAATATAGCCAAGTACTCAGAAAATAGGCACAATTTAATACCCTAAATGTTAAAGCTATGAGTGAAATCAAAAGTAACCTTACCCCACATTTTTTTCTATTTCACAGTTGAAGGAATTATATCCAGGAAAGGCACATTGCTTATTTATTGCCACACAGCTAGCTAAATTCAGGAATAGAATGAACATACTTTCTTGCATGAGTCCAGCAAGGATCCATCTGTAAATATTAATAGGCGTGGAAACAATCAGACCGGAGAGAAGAAACAGAAAAGCAATACCTGTTTGCCAAATGCCTTTTATATGCAAGGAATTTATTAGAGAGACAAAAGGAAATGTCAGTAATTGTGACTAATATAAGTCATTATGCACAGCTGGTTTGACAGATTTCCAGAGGGAAAAGTTTTAGGAAATCGCCATATGGCTTTGGTTTGTGCTCATTTACTTAAGCCAGGTTGACTGAATTTGTTCTATGCAAACACTGGAGATAAATGGCGATGGATCAGTTTAAGATTAGTATAAACTCTGGGCACATTTCATAGGCTAACGGACCGACTGCTCATAGTGTTGGCCGTAAAAAATGCATCAGCAAACTACATGAGAGGAAAACTGTGGTGCAAAGATTAGCTCTTGAAATTTTTTGGCTACTGTTAACTCGTTCAATTAGCAATTGGCTCTGATTTCTAAGAAATGCAAGTATTTCATTCTGTTCTTTTTTATTATTATTATTCATTTGTTTTTATTGCACAACATATGCACAACAGTCTCCGATGCCACTGCCCTGCTGCTGTGCTTGGAGGCTCCAGGAGGTAACAGCACAGTCAGCGATCCTGAGTGACTCAGGATGCCTTCCCAACAGGGTCCACAGAAAGCATCGTCTTCAAACTGGACATGCACACTCTGACCTGACAAGGGTGGGTGCTCAGGCCTGTCTGGATTCTGCACTCCTCACGTGTGCACGCAGCATGTCTGTGCAGGCTGTGGCGTGTTCTTGCACAGCTGTGCACCTGCAGTGCTGAGTGTGGAAGTAGCCCTAGTGCTTTGGATATAAATAAGGCCTTTATGACAAAGTACCACAGTCTGCATGGCTTACAAACTACAGAAGTGCATTTCTCACAGTTCTGGAGGCTGGAAGTCTAAGATCAAGGTGCTAGCAGATTTAGTGTCTGATGAGGGCTTCCTGGTTCATAGATGGCGTCTTCTCACTATGTCCTCACTTGATGAGGAGCAAGGGAGCTCTCCAGGGTCTCTGTTATAAGGGCACTAATCCCATTCATGTGGGCTCCTCCTTTATGGACTAAGCATTTCCCAGAGGCTCCCACCTCCTAACACCATCACACTGGGGATTAAATGTCAACATACGAATTTTGGGGGACACAGTCAATCTATACCAATGTCACTAAGAATATATCTTAGAATTTGGTTTAATTTCACATTTAAAAAATGCCATTTGGTGACAATTTTACTCCTAGTCACTCAAATATCCTATAGTTCGTATCTTCACTCTCAACACAAGACAGAATGTTGTTGCCCACACGATGGAGGTGTCAGGCTGCCCTGCCATTTGCTCCTCCACTGGCCAGTATGAGCTACATGGCAGGTAGCAGAGGACATCTCTCATTTGCTGGTTGTTCCATAGGGTGGTGAGCAGGCTCAGCTCTGTGTTCAGGGAAGCCTGTGGGCAGCCACATATTGTTAGCTGTGTGAGAGGTGCTCTGACCCATGGTTGACCAAGCATATCTCTACATGAAAGTGCCATGATATGGGAAGCTCTTACCATTCCATGTGAGATAGTAACACATTCACTTTTAGTAAGGATTCTCATATTAGTTAGCTGTCACGTTGGGATACAAAATGCAGCCCATTGGGGATTGGTCACAGATAGAATTACTACCATAGAACTGGAGGTGTGAGTAACGATGAGGCATTTTCCTCACAGCTTCTCCTTTTGGAAACCACTCTGCTTAAATTGTATAATCCCTCACCTTTGAATCAAGCATCTTTCAAATAAGCTTGACATTAGCACCCTCACTTCTTGCAGACGTGGTTAGAGAAGTCTTCTCTTTTGAACAAACCCTGAGTAATAAGAGAAAAGCTAAACACGTGAAAATACAGTGAAATACTAGCCAATGCCAAGAAAAAGATCCAGAGGAGGGAGTCAGCTTGATGTCCTCTCTCCATATTAAAGTACAAGAGAAGACAGGGTAGAGCGGAGGTGTGAGCCAGGTCCCGCAGGGTGCATGGGCCAAAGAAGGGAACTGGGATTTTATTCTTAGCATATGTTAACCATGAAAGAACTTAACATCTGCTTAGAATCATCTGATTCAGAATGCTGACAGCTGTGTAAATAATGTGGCCAAACGGAGAGACTGGCATAGATATTGTCGGTACTTTATATGTACTACATAATAATATGTTGGAGGAATGTATTTAAAATACATTTTAAATGAGGGGCCAACAAGTTTTGCTAACATGAGATAAGGATGTGGAGAATGAGAAAGAGAAAAACTGGATTAACACTAGGTTTGAGGCTCAGGACCTGGGTGATTATCATTTTCACTCTTTGGATAGACGAGAGATGAGCACGCTCACAGATGGGGTAGGGGAGGGGCTGGGAGAATCAAGAATTCTGTTTAAATTAGGATCTTTAATATCCTAGGGCAGTGATGGCGAACCTTTTGAGCTCGGTGTGTCAGCATTTTGAAAAACCCTAACTTAACTCTGGTGCCATGTCACATATAGAATTTTTTTGATATTTGCAACCATAGTAAAACAAAGACATATTTTTGATATTTATTTTATATATTTAAATGCCATTTAACAAAGAAAAATCAACCAAAAATATGAGTTCGCGTGTCACCTCTGTCACGCGTGTCATAGGTTCACCATCACTCTCCTA
Organism: Myotis yumanensis; assembly: GCF_028538775.1. Lineage (NCBI taxonomy): Eukaryota > Metazoa > Chordata > Mammalia > Chiroptera > Vespertilionidae > Myotis > Myotis yumanensis. The sequence goes on along the minus strand of NW_027223752.1, from coordinate 162,345,053 downwards.
GAGGGTCATTTAACAACCAAAGGAGATTTTGAGTTGGCAGAAATAAGTAATAATTCTTGTCTGGAGAATGCAGATTTGTTCCAGTGCAGTTGGTATATTAGAGAATAATTGGGGTATAACAGGAATGACCAGATTTTAGGTTTTCTTCTGTACAATTTTGTCCACAAAGAGCAACATGTGAACACGGAAAACCATACCCAGCTGAACCCAACCACCCAGAAGGCACACAGCTCAGACTGCAGTGCCAGCAGCATGAGCTCACCCCCTACCTGGTGTCACCACTTCCATCTGAGAGGAAATGAGCCCCTGCCACCATCGCACCACAATGCAGGGGCTGCAATCCCCCGGGACACCCACTTCCAAAAACAGATGGTAGGTCATTTTCAAAATAAAGCTCCGTATTTATTGCAGCAGTTATGTCTTCTCAACCAGTTATCCTGTGTAAAACTTCTAGCATTTTATTAGTTTTCTAACTTTTTTATACATCACTGAGTATTGGGCTTCACCCCATTCCCTCATCTACCTGGTGGTTTGACTGCCTGACTTCCCACAGTGTGGTGATTTTTAGAACACATACGCTGTGTGAGAGCAGAGTTGATGGGGTGAGTGACTAGAGTTGAAGTGAAAGGCAGAGCTGGAGGCAGAGCTGTGGGAGTGTTAGAGAATGGGTTAGAGCAAGGGATGTGGTCTCATAACTTCCTCACATACATTCCCAGGTTGTTATTTCTCCTGTGCCAGTCCCTCCACTTGGAGCATCTTGAAGGCACAAACTCATCTTCATACCCCAACTTCCAGCAAAGAGTTGCTTGATAATTTTCTAACCCAGCTGACCCCAGAATATATGCCAGTCTTCTAAATCTTAGTCCCTAAGATTTGCCTGCAAGTTTGAGAAACCTCAGCTGAGTTATGTGCAGACATTAAGCTCATTTTATTATTTTTTCAAAAAATATATTTTTACTGATTTCAGAGAGGGGGAGGGAAAGAGAGAGAGAGAGATAGAAACATCAATCATGAGAGAGAATCATTGATCGGCTGCCTCCTGCACACCTCACACTGGGGATAGAGCCCACAACCCAGGCACATGCCCTGACCTGGAATCGAATCACGACCTCCTGGTTCATAGGTCAACACTAAACCACTGAGCAACACCAACCAGGCAAGCTCATTTTATTCTTAAAACATGGATACAAATGCTAACTCTCCTCACTCTTTTTCCAGCTCTCTCATTCTGTGTCATTTTGGAGGATTAGTGAATGCCTATCCTGTGAGGTTCTCCAGAACCTTTCCCACCTCCCCCTTCAACCCAGCAGGTGTGGTCCACTCACACCCCTCAGGGGCTGTAGGGATGGCTTAAGTTGAAGCTATTTCCCATGGCATCTACATGACCTACAGGAAACATGCTATGAACTAGTGTTTGTGTCCCCTGAAAACTCCCATGTTGAATCCTAACCCCCAAGATGATGGGTCGAAGTTGGGGCATTTGGGAAGTAATGAGGTTATGAGAGTGAAGCCCTCATGATGGGATCAGTGTACTTATAAGAGACCAAAGAGAGCCCCTCACTTCTCCCACAGTGGAGGACACAGTGAGAAGATGCCTTCTAAAACCACAAAGAGGGACCTTAGCAGATACTGAATCTGCTACCACCTTGTTCTTGGACTTCCAGTCCCTGAGGCTATAAGAAATGAATGTCTGTTTTTCTTAAGTTGTTCATCTGTAGTATTCTATTCTGACAGCCTGACTAGAATAAGACAAAATGTACTTATCTCTTCTACTTGAGTAGTCAGAATTCTGGCCCCATGCGCTTATTACTGACTTTGCCCCCAAGGCCCAAGAGTGGTAGCCTTTATGGCAATTTGGGAGCTCTGCCCATTTAGAGGGTGGGATGGTTTGGGCAGGAGAAGTGAGGCAGAACAGACTGTGACTGCTTCAAAATTACATTCCCTCTCTAGTCATCTGGATATAAAAGGAGGGAGGGTGAGGGATTCACCCAGTTGGTTTTATTAAACTTCTCTCTTTTAGAAACCCAATAAAATGGCTGGCACACCAGTGAGAAATTTCATATCCTCAAAGATTTGGCTTTAGGGCTTCTGTTCTGGCTGTGGGCCAGAATCAGCAACAGCCACCTTACATCTTCTCGTCAAGCCAGTGAGCTGGGGAGCGAATGGGAAGGGTGTGTACAAGCCTCTCCTGGTAATCCTTAAAGACCCCCACCTACTTCCCTCCTAAGAAACTACCTTGTTCCCTTCATGGTCTCTTCTGCGTGGTTTCATAAAATATGCTGCTTTCTCTGAGTCATAAAATGGGCAAATGCCAACACAGAAATGCCACTGTTTTCTGCCTCATAATCCATTTTTAAGAGTGTGTAACATTGCTACCTTCAGTACCCTTAACACACTGGCCGACAACACTTTATGGCTGGCAGTCAGGGAGACCCACCTGCCTCCGAACGCTTTAACAAATGGGCCTATTTGGCCGCCTTCCTGCTTTGGTACGTAAATTTCCATCCATTCACTTGAGGAAGGTTATTGTATTTCACATGCTGTTAAAAACCCAGAGTGTCAAAGTCATGCTTTATAGCATCACCCCAGGCAAATGTATCACTGTCAGAAGGCTTACTCCAATAAAACCTCTTTATGGGTGATAGATTTTATTTGTGAGTTTATGGCAAATATCTGAAACATCAGGTATTCATGTTGTAATCACCTTTTATGAGCCTTGGTTTTCTCCTCTGCTTGGAAAGCACATGCACACCTATGCCCAGAATTTAAAGGGCTGAGACTTGGACCAGAGTGCCCTGGGTAGCCTTGGGTATGTTGCTCAGTTTCTCTGTATTTCGTATTGTAAGCCACCCTTACACAGATGTGATGATCATTAATTAGGCATTAATTCTAATGTGCTCTGAAGATGTGAAAGTGCTCTGTGTGGCCATCATTTCAGAGCTTTATGAGTCTGGGTTCATTTTATTGGTTTTCACGGATTGCTTTATTTTTTTGTATTAAGACATTAACATTAGCCCCTAAAATGAGAACGTCTCTATTGCATCTTCCAGTTTCGAAGAGTAATGTTTCAGGTTGGCAGTGAAAACGGATGTGAAAGTGCGCCAGCATTTGCATTAGTGAGATTTGCTGCGCTTCTTTGTTCTCTAATACAGGGTGAGAACTCTACCCTGTACAGACAGGCTTGAAATATATTCCAGAAAAGTTTGTCCTAAGAAGTGCTGACTGATACGTATGATTGGTAGCCATTAGGCTGGAGGGCCATTGGGCTGTTGAGGAATAGACTCATTTCTGTGGGGACGCAGTGGAGGACCTTCTAGCCAACTGAGGAAGGGGTGTCCATGCTGTGTACTATCATTCAGTACTGGGAAGAGGTTGGGCATCAGAAAACAAACAGTTCAGTGAGCCATGGCTTTCCTTCCCTTTCTCTCTGGAAGTGCAGGTCAAGGCCAATGGACAGCCCACCAGACAGTCAGAAATGCGACTAGTCTCCCAAGGGAACACTAATAAGATGGGGACAGTAGGACAGTAGATTCCCTCTGTGCACACACAGCATGGGGAGGGCTAGTGTGCAAGACAGAAATATTTCTGGAAAATGTCAAAGTGGTTCTGGAATCTGCTTCTACCCAGGCACCTGTTATATAACCTCAAGTAAATTTATAATTTTCACACTAACCATGTCCCCACCAGCTGAATTAAAAAAGTAGTCTCTTCTGACTGCCACAGGAAAAAAAGAATGCCCCAGCATTTCAAATTACCTGTTATTAAGTAGAGGCAGGTAGAAAGTTAATTTTGTAAAAGTTGAACCATCTAATGTAATAAGTGGTAATTAAAAGGCATAGACATTGCCTGAAGGTAGGTTAATCATTAAATTAGATTTAGATGTGGCTCAAAATATGATATCCCAGGAAAAGAACATCACACTCTCATTCACTTTAATGGCCTCTTCACTCAGCACAACCACTTTCACAGCTAACAAGCTTTCTGATTCCATTCCAGAAAAAGCCTGCTTCCACCTACCCAATTATCCTCTCCATTCTGACCCATTCATTTCTGAATTTGATAATTAAGGTATATCTTTAAGTAGCCCAAACATGACAACCAAGAAGAGTAATGATGACAAGTAACTGCTCCTCCATCGTGCACCTTCAAAGGTAAACCTCATTTGGTTGAACTCATTCCAACAGTAAAACTCAAATGAATTTTCAGCATTTAATCTGGAACCTGCAGCCACTATCATTATTGCTGAAGTCAAAAGTGCTTCCTATACAGATGTGAGGTAATAAAGGTATCTGGTGATGGGCTCAGGATAGGGATAACATATCTACAAAAATGAAAATTTATCTCAGCTATATAATTCCCTTAACATGTTGACCATGCATTAGGAATTAAATAACACTTTTAAAGGCCTAAAACATGTTCATTGTATTTTGCCTCTACCTTTTTCCTTGCTGATGTTATAACAATTAAGATATCATGCTTATTTTGTAAGTTTTTACTCTATATATGAATTCCACTCAGTGAAATGGACATGTTGACACTATCAACCAATTAATTTCTTAAGACCTATTATTTGTCTTCAACATGTTAAATAAATGTATTTAAACCATGATTGTAGCTTACCAGAAGTTCTACAATATATTTTAGGAAATGGAAGTCATCCCATCCTCCTATATAATAAAGAGGTAATATGCAAATTAACCCTCACACCCTCTGAAGATGGCTGTCTATGACAAGGCCGGCAGGGGGGTTGGTGAGGAACGACCAAATGACTAAACAAGCAGGCTGCATGGTGCGACCAGGCTGGCAGTAGGACAGTGAGGGGTGACCAGGCTGGCAGGGGGGGCATTTGGTGATGGTTAGGCTGGCAGGAGGGGGCAGTGAGAGGCGACTGGTCCAGCAGAGGGTGGCAGTAAGTGGTGACCAGGCTGGCAGGGAGGGGGCAGTTGGGGATGACCTGGCTGGCAGGGGGGGCAGTAAGAGTTGACCAGGCTGGTGGGGGGACAGTTAAGGGTGATCAGGCTGGGGGAGGGGCAGTTAGGGGCAACAAGGCTTGCGGTGGGGGGAGTTGGGGGTGATTAGGCTGTCAGGGGGGCAGTTGGGGGCAACTGGGCCAGCAGAGGGGGCAGTAAGGGGTGACAAGGCTGGCAGGGAAGGGACAGTTGGGGGCAACATGACCAGCAGCAGGAGGCCATTAGGGGTAATCAGGCCAGCATGCAGAGGCAATGACGGGCGATCAGGCTGGTGGGGGGGGGGGCAGGGGCAGTTAGAGGCAACCAGGCAGGCAGGCAGGTGAGTGATTAGGAGCCAGTGGTCCAGGATTGTCAGAGGGATGTACGACTGCTGGATCCCCAGGATTGGGCCTAAACCAGCAGTCAGACATTCTCCAAGGGGTCCTGGATTGGAGAGGGTGCAGGCTGGGCTGAGGGGACCCTCCTCCCCCATGCACAAATTTCATGCACCAGGCATCTAATATATATATATATATATATATATATATATATATATATATATATAATCTTCCCCAAATGCTTAATACAGGACCTGTCCCAGGGGGTAGAATACATTGAATGGATTTGACAAATGAATAAATGTGAATAAATGTTCTAAACAACTAGAACATAGAACTTGAATTTTCATTAATAGGAAGATAGTGCTATTTCAAAGAATCAAAGAAAGCAAGTATATGCTCTTTCCCAGACATATCAAAAGGGACCTTTGCATACCTATTCTGAGCATATCTGAAATGATCAGAGTGAATAAAAGCAGTCACATGAATTAAGATACTAGAAACACTCACAGCCTGTAGCCAGGCACACAAAGAGAGTTAGGAAAGTGCATGGTCAGAACATTCACAACCTGCCATCAAGGTATTAATTTGTCAAGCAAGTATGGATGTCTACCCTACATATGACACTATTGATTAATAAGTGGATACCAATATGTATACTGGCAACTGAGGTATACAAATAAAACAAAGCATTGATTGTGCTATCCAGACCACTGTCAAGTGGAAATAAATGTAATAAAATCCAAAGCATGATAAGTAAGGAATGAATGAGCTAAAGCAAACCCAGCACAGAGAACCACAGGAGCTCTCGAGAGATGCTCTAAAGTCCTCAGGATCCTCAGTAAGAGGCAAGGACTACCTAGGTCCTTGACAGTTTTTCAATGAAATAAAGGTACTTCCAGCTCAAATTAATCACCCTTAGGTAGAAGTGTTCCACTCCTGAGTAGATCTCTTGGTAGTTTCTTACTGAAAAATTAAAATGTAACCTCTTAGCTGTATAACAGCCTCCAATTTGACTCCAAGCTACTTTTCCAGCCATTTGCTCTTCTTACATCCTTTGTCTCATTCACAGTATATTTCAGAGGCATAAATATAATGGTTGACTTTTCACAAATATATATATATTTCAGAGAAGAAGAGAGAGGGAAAGAGAGATAGAAACATCAACGATGAGAAAGAATCAGTGAGTAGCTGCCTCCTGCATGCCCCCTGCTGGGGATTGAGCTCAAAACCAGGGCATGTGCCTTGACCTGGAATAGAACCGTGACCTTCTGGTTCATAGGTTGATGCTCAAGCACTGAGTCACACCAAACAGGCCAGCCTTTGTGCCTTTGCATAAAGTCTTTTGCCTTGTAACTGTGTTTTCTCACTGCATACAACTGCCCCAGTCCTGTGCTTCCTTCTAGATACATATGGTTTTCATCTTCCCACCACTCAAAGATTTTTTTCCCTAAGTAGGTAGACAGAAGAAATGCCTTCGTTCCCCATGCTTTTACCAAAATTGCTTGCTGTCATCATGCACTTACCATGGTGAACTTGATTTATAATTATTTAAATCTAATTAGAATCAAATGATGATCTTCTAGAAAAATTGAGTTGTTTTTATAACTTTGCAATACCTATTGGAATGTTTTGTGTAGACGTATTCTTCAAAGTAGTTCCCAAATTAGATTGAATAGTTTTGGCTTGAGATGGCTTGTTTCTACAGTGGAACCTTAAGACTTGACTCACTTCAGGAACATCTTCACATAACACTATAAAGGAAAGCATTAACATCATATGAGCATGACATAAAGACTTTTAAAAGTCATCACAAAATGAATGTACTTGAAGATACTCAGAGTCAAAATTCCAGTGCAGATATACCCCCTACTGACTTACCTCTACCTACTTCTCCCCCAAGTTCTCTTCCAGGCAACTTTTTTCATTTCTTCCAAATAACCACGGGAGGAGGGCACCCTCGCAGTAAAAGACACCCTTCTCCTGCTTGCTTAAGGAAGTCGGTGACTATTTATACTCAATTCCTTGGACCATCCAGAGTTAGAAGCAAGGTTTAGTTGATCAAGCAACTCACAATGATGTTGCAAGGATTCAATATAAATAGGGGAAACAGTATGATAAACAAAATGAGTTCCTTTAACAGAAGTCAGTGTCTATATGTACAGGCCCATTAATGAATGCCCAATTTCAGAAGTGAAGTAAGATACAGAAGGAAAAAAATTCCACCTGAAAGAATACTTTTGATACCACTAGAGTCCATTAAATAAGGAAATAAGGAATTCTACTTTGCTGGGCTATGATTGAACCAAAACATTGTTTTCTAAAAGGTTAGTTTTTAAATAACTAAACTAACATAGCAGGTGTGGTTTGGAATTTAGGACTATTGATGATTAAACTCAATCCTCTCAAATGCATCTTAGTGTTAAATGTGGAAAATCTAGTTTTAAACTGGAAGTTGAACCCATGGTTTGCTAAACAAATTCTCATTTGCTGGGTGACATTTCTCTGTCTAAATTGCTGATAGTTGACTATTTTGCATCTCAGAAGTCCCTTTGCATTGCTTCTGAAATCTCTGAGAGTATCTCACTGTCTGTTTGTTTTCATCTTTTGTTTGATCCTTTCAGTATCACATTGGCTCTCGAGGGCATGCCCAGATCACATCTGCTAACAGGAATTTGGTTAAATGGAACTATAATCTCCTGAAAGCAAATACTGGAAACATGCCATTGTAACCAGACATTTTTGGTTTCCTCTGACTTAGCAGAGACGCATTTTCATCTCCAGCCACATGCTGTGTCTCTTAAACGAAGAGATGCACATGGTGCTGGGGGCCAGGGGTGCAGTGGAGACGGGGACAGCATGTGGCCACCATGGAGAGAGCTTCAAAGTTTATTTGTGCAGCTTTCTAGAGTTAGAGTCCTATGGTGTCACCATGAAAGACGAAATTCTATTCTCTCCATTAAAAAAAAGAAAGAGAGAACTAAAATTCAAGGTCTATTTTTAAAGGAAATGTTGACAGCAAAGCGAGACCAGCAGGTGAGCATCAGGGGGCATTGGAACTGGGAAAGATCCTGGGGTGGGAGGGGGGAATTCCTCAGAGATATGTCATAAACAAATGCCCTTCTGTTTGCTGAGATATTCAGATGCTGGGAGCTTAAAGAGTTTCCAATTTTTTTTTTCTTTGCTCAAAGCCTTATCAGAAATTAGGCAAGAACAACTAAGGAGAAATTCAATCCTGTTTTTCTCAAGAGTCAAACATTCCGTTCTTTTGGGCTTGAAGCCATGCTCTCTCCTGAAAGTACCGTTAAAGGGCTGTAGTTATACACACATGCACATTTTCTAAACCAGCAAACAGCAATGGAGAGTCCATCTTCCCTCACTGGGAATGAAGGAGGTTGGGATTCAGAGTGGTTTGGTTGTAGAATTATTACTTCTTTCCAGCAGTATTGGGTTGAGAAGTGAGGAACTATTAGGAAAGATAAATAAATGAGTCTTTTTAGGGATTAGTCTGTGTGGTATTTGGCCTTACCAGTATTTTGGCCTCTTTATAAACAGTATAACTGCGGTGTAGCTTTTGCCAGAGAATACAGTCCAAATTTAATAAAGCACACCTTTTTTTTTGCTAAGTGGAGACAAACACTTTATTTTTTTTAAGAGGTCAGTGTGAATATCATCCATTGATTGTGGATTAAGGTAAGAGCTTGAAAGTTCTAGCCTGTTCATGAATTGATTAATCTGCAAAAAAAAGCAAAAGAAAATTCCTATATCCAGCCAACTCCCTAAATTACTGAGACTGGGCTCAAACCTGGATTTCGGGCTCAATCCCCAGTAGGGGCGTGCAGGAAGCAACCGATCAGTGATGCTCTCTCATCATTGATGTTTCTGTCTCTCTCTCCCTCTCCTTTCCTCTCTGAAATAAATAAAAATACATTTTTTTTTAAAGTGTAAAGAAAAAATTGAATCATTAAAATACTATTGAAGTAATTTAATATGAACATAAGGGTGGGTTTTAGGGATCAATAAAAATCTCAGAAATGAAATATCAATGACTCAAAATGTAAAAACTCTCTAAACAAAATTATTAAAGAAATGTCCAAGGTGATTCTGTAATATCCTTAACCTGCAAAAGCTTTTTAGCTTCATTAAAGCTTCTTACATCCCACTTGAGAAATTATTTGTTCAACGTGTCTGGAAAATATAACCATGTAGCTTTTATAAATTCAGGAAAATTCAAAACAGAAGTTGAAAAAAATATTAGAAGCAACTGAATTTCTTTAAGTGGCATCACTTAAAACAAAATTAATTATGAGTTCATCAGACAAGGATCTTATAGTGAGTGAGTTTTCTACCATTATTAAACTTAGACAATGCTTCATTGCTGAGCACCGGGACAGTCTTCTCACTGACACTCCCAGGATCTGGAATTGTTTTCTCAGAATAACAGGAAAGGGAGGAGAGTTAAGCTGAAAATATCATCTGGTTCTAATTCAACATTCCTAATAAACGTATGCACCACATCCAAAAAAAAAAAAAAAAAATGAAAAAGAAAAGAAAAGAATGAAAGAAAGCCAAATTTAAATGTTACTAATTTGAGGAACAAACAGAATGACTGTTAATACTAACAACATGGCCTTCTCATCTTCACAGACTTCCAGTGTGATGTGTCTGGCTAAGGTGGCAATCTGGGGGAGATGAGACTGTTTTCAAATTAAACATTCCAGTTCATCAGAGAATACATTATCCCTAAGATCTTGCCACACTTACATCAAACCTTGAATAAAGTGTTTCAACATTGGGCATCCAACGTGGGGTTCTGAGCACCCCATGAATTCCCCTTTTAACAGGCCTTCACTGGAAGCTGTTTGTGGATGTGCCCTCACCATGGCCATTGTGCTCCCATCCAGGGATTCTCCGTCTAAAGTCTGTCTTTACACTCGAGTTCTGGGCTGCCTTGTACCTGAGTTGTTTCCTAATTTTTCTGGGATTGGGAGGAAAATTAGATTAGCTCAGAAACTTAACAGGAGATTAAACTAATGCTTTGCTCCTACTCTCTTGGACATTTGTTTTTACGCAGAACTCCACCAGGCACACAGTGAAGGGAGAGTTGTGTTTCTACATTGCAATTTGCATGTTGTTAAGCCTAGCCTAATCATTACTGTGTTTTCAGCAGGTGTGTGGGATTTCAAAAGAAATGCATTTCAGCATTACATACAGATTACTTCTCTGTAGCTATGTGTCATATAGATTTTTATACAAATATTTCTGGTGAATCCTCAATGGTTTGTATAGAAACAGAGAAAACAATTAAGATTTAAAGTAAGCAAGAAAGCAGAAAAGGAAGACTTCAAATAAAAAATAAAAACTCCTAAACTAAACTTGAGTTTCTTAGCACAACGGCATTGAATTTATTTAGATTCTGCATCTGAATTGGCAAAGTAAAGTGATGGAAGTAGTAAATGGACTTGAAGTTCTTCATGAATTAAGAGTAAATTATGCCCATAGAAATACAAATGATTATGAAAAAATACTATAAACAGCTCTATTCTGACAAAATGGATAACCTAGATGAAATGGACATATTCTTAGAAAAATAGCTCCCAAACCTCAATTAGGAAGAATAATAAAACCTGAATAGGCAGATAACTACCAAAGAAATTGAAGCAGCGATCAAAAATCTTCCAGCAAACAAAAGCCCTGGTCTGGATGGCTTCACAGGGGAGTTCTACCAAGCATTCAAAGAAGAACTAAAACCTATCCTCCTCAGACTATTCAAAAAAATTCAAGAAGAAGCAACACTTCCAAGCACTTTCTATGAAGCCAGCATTACCCTAATCCCAAAACCAGATAAAGACACCACAAAAAAAAGAGAACCACAGGCCAATATCCTTGATGAACGTAGATGCTAAAATCCTCAACAAAATTCTAGCAAATCAGATTCAGCATTACATTAAAAAGATCATACACCATGACCAAGTGGGATTTATTCCGGGGATGCAAATATGATACAACATTCACAAATCAATAAATGTGAGACTTCACATAAACAAATTGAGAGACAAAAATCACATAATCATATAAATTGATGCAGAAAAAGCATTTAACATAATCCATCATCCTTTCTTGCTAAAAACTCTCAGCAAAGTGGGAATAGAGGGATCATACCTCAACATAATAAAAGCCTTATATGACAAACCTACAGCCGACATCATATTCAATGGGAAAAAACTAAACTTATTTCCCCTGAGAATGGGAACAAGACAAGGATGCCCACTTTCACCACTCCTGTTCCATATACTAGTAGTACTGGAAGTGCTAGCTATAGTGATCAGACAAGAAGAAGAAATAAAAGGTATCCAAATTGGAAAAGAAGAAGTAAAACTGTCCTTATTCACAGATGACATGATACTATACATAGAAAACCCCAAAGACTCCATCAAAAAACTACTAGACTTAATAAATGAATTTGGCAATGTAGCAGGATACAAAATTAACACCCAGAAATCTATGGCCTTTTTCCACAGCAATAATGAACTCACAGAAAGAGAAACAAAGCAAAAAAAAAAAAAATCCCTTTTACCATTGCACCAAAAAAAAACCACAAAACATACCTAGGAATAAACTTAACTAAGGAGGTAAAAGACCTGTACTCAGAAAACTACAAGACATTGAAAAGAAGAGATAGAGGAAGAAATAAACAGATGAAAGAATGTACTATGTTCGTGGGTTGATAGAATCAACATCATTAAAATGTCCACACTACCCAAAGCAATCTACAGTTTCAATGCAATCCCCATTAAAATACCAATGGCATACTTCAAAGATCTAGAACAAACTCTCCAAAAAGACCCTTTATAGCCGCAGCAATCCTGAGAAAGAAAAACAAAGTTGGAGGAATCACAATACCAGGCATCAAGCTATATTACCAAGCCACGGTTCTCAAAACTGCCTGATACTGGCACAAAAACAGACATACAGACCAACGGAACAGAACAGAGAACCCAGAAATCAACCGAAGACATTATGCTCAATTAATATTTGACAAAGGAGGTAAAAGCATACAATGGAGTCAAGACAATCTCTTCAATAAATGGTGTTGAGAAATTTGGTCAGATACATGCAAAAAAAAAAAAGAAAAGAAAAGAAACTAGATCACCAACTTACACCATACACAAAAACAAACTCAAAATGGCTAAAGGACTTAAATGTAAGATGGGAAACCATAAAAATCCTACAAGAATTCATAGGCAGCAAAATAGCAGACATATGTCGTTAGCAATATCTTTACAAACACAGCTCCTAGGGCAATGGAGACTAAGGAGAAAATAAACAAATGGGACTACATCAAAATAAAAAGCTTCTGCACAGCAAAAGAAACCATCAATAAAACAACAAGAAAGCCCACTGCATGGGAGATCATATTTGCCAATGATACTTCAGATAAGGGTTTAATCTCCAAAATTTATAGAGAACTTACACAACTTAACAAAAGGAAGCTAACCAATCCAATAAAAGAAAAAAATGGCAAAGGACTTAAATAGACACTTTTTGAAGAGGACATACAGAAGGCCAAGAGACATATGAAAACATGTTCAAAGTCACTAATCATCCAAGAGATGCAAATCAAAACAACAATGAGATACCATCTCACACCTGCCAGAATGGCTATCATCAACAAATCAACAAACAAGTGCTGGCAAGGATGTGGAGAAAAAGGAACCCTTGTGCACTGCTGGTAGGAATGCAGATTGGTGCAACCACTGTGGAAAACAGTATGGAGTTTCCTCAAAAAGTTAAAAATGGAACTCCCATTTGACCCAGTAATCCCACTTCTAGGACTATATCCCAAGAAATCAGAAACACCAATCAGAAAAGATATATGCTATGTTCATAGCAGCACAATTTTCAAGAGCTAAGATTTAGAATTAACCTAAATGCCCATCAGCAGATGAGTGGATTAAAAAATGTGTTACATCTATACAATGGAATACTAAGATGCTGTAAATAGAAAAACTTTTATCATTTGCAACAGCATGGATGGAACTGGAGAGCATTATGCTAAGCAAAATAAGTCAATCAGAGAAAGATAAATATCACATGATCTCACTCATATGTGGGATATAATGATCAACATAATTTGATGAACAAGAATAGATCCAGAGACAAATGGCGGGGGAGGGGGGTGGTTAGAGAGCAAGCAAAGGACTCCTTTGCATGCATATTAGCATAACCAATGGACACAGACACTGGGGCGGTGGGGGCTTGCCCGGGGTTGGAATGGCTTGAGGTGGGGGGGGGGGGTGTCAAGCAGGGAAAAAGGAGACATATGTAAAATTTTAGACAATAAATAAAGATTTAGAGAATAAATAAGATTTGGAAACAGCCTAAGTGCCCATCAGCAGATGAGTGGATTAAAAAACTGTGTTACATCTACACAATGGAATACTACACCGCTATAACAAAGAACTCCTACCATTTGCAACAGCATGGATGGAGCTGGAGAACATTATGCTAAGCAAAATAAGTTAGTCAGAGAAAGATAAAGCTCACATGATCTCACTCATTTGTGGCATATAATAAACAACATAAACTGATGAACAAAAACAGATCCAGAGACAGAGAACATTGATCAGATGCTCAAACCTCAGAGGGAAGATAGGGGAGGATGGGGTAAGTGGGATAGATCAACCCAAGGACTTGTATGCATGCATATACTATACTAGTAAGTAAACCTAACCAATGGACACAGACACCAGGGGGGTGAGAGCATGAGTGGGTCATGGGGGGCCATTGGGGGGGGGGGGATGAGGACACACATGTAATACCTTAATTGATAAAGAAAAAATAAAAGTAATAATAAAAAAATAAAAAGAAAAAAAACAGTAAAAAAAGAGTAAATTATGCTTTTAGTTATAAATGGAAAATGAATATTTAGATTCTATTTTTTAAAAGCATACATGTATGTGAAAGGGCAAAGGCAATCATGAACAGAACCTAGTCCAGATTGGCATTCTGGGGGGTCAAGTTCATTTGATGTCACTGCCTATACAATGGTATTGGGAAGGCTCAGTTCTAACATTGGTCATCACTGATAACATTCCAAATGCCATTTTCTAGGGCATAGGGTCCCAAACATAGCTACATCCATGAAGACCCTGACACAGCAGAGTACAATTAAAACTAGAGCTAGTAGGTCTTTTCCATTGCCAGCATGTTGAGTTTTACTAATTTAAGATAATTTTTTTCTGATTGTAAGAGTAATAGAATTATTGTAGAAAAAAATGTGGGAAGAAGGAAATTAGTGTAAAGATAAAAGTAAAAGTTGCCCATTTTATTTTACCAAGGGGAAAACTACTGTTCATATTCAGATAATTTTTCCAATTTTTATATCTATTTCTAAAAAGATGCAGCTATAGCCTAACTGGTGTGGCTTAGGGGTTGAGCATTGACTCATGAATCAGGAGATCACCGTTCCATTTCCGGTCAGGGCACATGTCTGGGTTGGGGGCTCAATCTCGTGTGCAGGAGGCAACTGATCAATGATTCTCTTTCATCATTGATGTTTCTATCTCTCTCTCCCTCTCCTTTCCTCTCTGAAATCATTAAAAATATATTAAAAATAAAAACATGCACCTATATGCATGGATGAATTTTAAAGAAAATTCTATCTATGCTGTGTCACAGTTTGGTTTTCTACAATATTTTTGTTCTTACTTAATATATATCATCAATTTTCCATGTTATTTTCCTTAAACACCATGGCTATATGATATACCATCATTTGATTATTATTGCATTATAAATTTCTTCATAAATCCACTTTTGACATATCTACAGTTTTTATTTTTATCAGTATAAATTGTACTACAATGAAAATCCTTTTTAAATATAAATATAGACATAAAAATAGATATAGGTACAGTTAGATACATATATAGATGATAGATAGATAATAGATAATAGATAGATGATAGATAGATAGATAGATAGATAGATGATATAGATATAGATATAGTTTCAGTAAATATGAAAAAGAGAAGTTGGTAAAAAATGAGTTAGGAAGAAGGTATAACAAGTTAATATAATTTAAATAATGTGCATATTTGCAGTTTGATTATAAATAAAAAATAGCTGAAAGAAGACTGAGAATTAAGAAAAAAAACACAGTTAATTTCCTGATTTTGTTCTGACTCTACTCTTGAGTTATTTAAGTCCCATTTGTTACCTAAGTGGCCATGATAGCACAGGTTAGCTTTTTGTATGACTGTTGCTTTTTATAAAGTTTTTTTAAAACAATTTATTGAAAATTTTATTTTTTAATTGATTTTGGAAAGAGGGAGAGAGTGAGAGAGAAACATCAGTGTGAGGGAGAAATCAAATGATTGCTTCCCACATGCACTCTGACAGGGGATTGAACCTGGGTATGTGCCCTGACTGGGAATTAAACCTGCCAGGATGATACTCTAACCAACTGAGCCACATGGGCCAGGGCTATATGACTGCTCCTTGATGATAAGATGAAATATCAGTGATCATGCTTCAGAAATTAATGCAGGGGCTAGAAGTCACCTATACATGCTTATAAAATAAGGAAGAGGCAAAATATTAGTACAGTGTTGATTTTTTTCCCTTATCACATAACTGACATCAAATAGGTGTCACTTCTGAACACACTTCAACTTTCTTCAAGAAAAATTGTACATTGGAATCGAAGATGGCGGCATAGGTAAACACCGGAGACTGCCGCCGTGGACAACCACTTCAAAAATACAACTAAAAGTCGGAGCGGACATCAACCAGAACCACGGGAAGGCTGGCTGAGGAGAGTCTCTTCAACTAGAAGCAAAAACAACAGCATTCCGACGCTCAGCGGAGGCGTAGTGTGGAAAATTTAAAGGTACGGCGGTGCGGTGGTGAGGGTGCGCGCGCAAAGCGGGCTGGCGGCTGAGGGCGAGATTGTCGTTTTCAATCAGGAGCGAGTCTCAGACTCTGGGCTACAGATCCGGGCGAGTCTCTAGGGACCCAGACTCAAACGGGAGAAGCGGGACTGTCTGGCTACGGCCCCTCCGAGGTTTGCAGCGATTGCTGGGACAGAGAGGCAGAGCCCCTAGGGATGGACTGAGAGCGGCCATAGCTGCTCCCTCCCCCCGCCCTGTTGAGCCCGCCCCGCCCAAACCCTGCGCACAGCCATTTGCCGATCGCCTCAGGCAAGGGCTGGACTAGCGCCTCCCCTGAGGACTGAAGTTTTCCCACAGCTGATTTCCACAGCCAGTCGGCCTGGTGGTCAAATCCCTCTAGTGTTAACTACAACAATTAAGGCTTGGCTAGAACAAGACTGCGCACAGAGACCACAAGGGGATGCACCAAGAAAGCATAAAAGATGCAGAGACAAAAAAACATGACAGAAATGGAGGATATGGAGCTAAGAATCGTAATTTTGAGGGCTTGCCATAAATTTGTGCAGAGCCTCACAAAAACTAATGAGACCCTCGATGCTACGATAAAGAAATTAGAAAGTAAGCATACACGGACTGAAATAAAGAATATTATACCCAATAGCAGACCAGAGGAGCACAAGAATCAAACCAAAGATTCGACAAAAAACACCCAATTGGAAAAGCAAAATGAAAAAAGAATCCGAAAGTGTGAAGATAGTGTAAGGAGCCTCTGGGACAGCTTTAAGCGGACTAATATCAGAGTCATTGGAGTGCCAGAAGATGAGAGACAGCAAGATATTGAAAACCTATTTCAAGAAATAATGGCAGAAAACTTCCCCCACCTGGAGAAAGAAATGGACTTACAGGTCCAAGAAGCGCAGAGAACCCCAAACAAAAGGAATCCAAAGAGGACCACACCAAGACACATCATCATTAAAATGCCAGGAGCAAAAGACAAAGAGAAAATCTTAAAAGCAGCAAGAGAAAGAAGCTCAATTACCTACAAGGGAATACCCATACGACTGTCAGCTGATTTCTCAACAGAAACTTTGCAGGCCAGAAGGGAATGGCAAGAAATATTCAAAGTGCTGAATACCAAGAACCTACAACCAAGATTACTTTATCCAGCAAAGCTATCATTCAGAATTGAAGGTCAGATAAAGAGCTTCACAGATAAGGAAAAACTAAAGGAGTTCATCACCACCAAACCAATATTATACGAAATGCTGAAAGGTATCCTTTAAGAAGATGAAGAAGAAGAAAAAGGTAAAGATACAAATTATGAACAACAAATATGCATCTATCAACAAATGAATCTAAGAATCAAGTGAATAAATAACCTGATGTACAGAATGAACTGGTGACTATAATGAATCAGGGACATAGAAAGGGAATGGACTGACTATTCTTGGGGGAAAAGGGGTGTGGGAGATGCGGGAAGTGACTGGACAAAAATCATGCACCTATGGATGAACTCAGTGGGTGGGGAGTGAGGGTGGAGGGTGGGGTGGGAGCTGGAAGGAGGGGAGTTATGGGGGGAAAAAAGAGGAACAAATGTAATAATCTGAACAATAAAGATTTAAAAAAAAAAAAATTGTACATTAATTCCTCAATGTTAAGACTCTTATTTCTATTGTCAACATTGTATGTTGCTTCACATTTAGTTTTTTCAGGATGAATTTACTTTTTTTTCTTTTTAAATTATATTTAAATTTACACAAAGCATTGCATACTTCTGAATCAAGATTGACTCTATTTACATTTCAAATTGTATAATGCAGAATGTATTGTGTACATTTAGCATAAAACATGAGGAAACTATAGATTTTTATCTTCTGTATCCCACAAAAATGTTTTTACAACACAAACAATGTCATCTACAGTAGCATTTCTTGTATAAAATACTAAACCTGGCAATGTTTTACACACATTTCTGGAATTTATTTCATATTTGTGTAAAATATGGCTCAATGCCATATTTCATTTTTTCTTTCCAAAATTTAAATGATACATTATTGTATTCAAAAACAAACCACACATTTTCATCAATAAAGTAGTATTCATCTTCTAAATATTTGAATTTTACTTAATTAAAATCACAATTATTATTTTACTGTAAGTTTTAAAAATCTAGGAACAATAATTTTTAACCTCAAAAAGGCATTGCATAGAGATTTTCTAATTTTCTTTTTAAACCAGCCCCAGGTGGGCGGCTCAGTTGATTGGAACATCATTCAAAAGGTTGTGTGTTTGATTCTGAGTCAGGGCACATACCTAGGTTGAGGGATTAATCCAGGTATGGGACCTTTCTAGAGGAAACCCATTGATGTCTCTCTCTCTCTCTCTCTCTCTCTCTCTCTCTCTCTCTCTCTCTCTCCTTCCTCTCTCCCTAAAACATTCATTTTTTTTAAAAAAACAACATATCCTCAGGTGAGGATTAAAAAAATTTTAATGTATGTTACATATTTGACAGCAATTCATAAAGCCAGTGAATTTTTGGAAAGTGCTCTTACAATTGTGTAAGATGTTCCCTGTGGCAGTCAGGCACGGTAGGGATGGAATCCTGGCAGCAAACGCCTGCACAGCACACATGAAGTGGATGAATATTCCTCACTTGCGTTAGTGCTGGTCCCACTGCATTACTGCAGAGAATGATAATAGAATGAATTCCTCTTGTATGTTTTTCCTGCATAAAGCATTATGTTTGTCCTATAACATTAAACAAGTGAGGGAGATCAAACAGGATTAAATAAGGGTAGCTTTAGAAATGGTGTCTTCAAAGCAAAGTGTAGTACTGTGACATCTTTTTTAAAAATTCCCTTATTTCAAGCCCAGCTCTGCTTAATGCCTCAGGATGGAGACATTTGGCTTTAAATGTCATATATAATATATATGCCTAAAGGACTATTTGACCATTTGACCATTCAACCAGTAGCTATGACCCACACTGACCACCAGGGGACAGATGTTCAAGCACAAGCATGGAAACATGAAACAGACTGATGAATCTCAGAGGGAAGGGAGAAGGGGGGAGGGAGGGAAGATATTAACCAAAGTTCTTATATGCATTCTAGAGGTCCCGTGCACAGTTCATGCACTAGTGGGGTCTCTCAGCCTGGCCTTCGGGGATTGGGCCGAAACCAGCAGTCCAACATCCCCTGAGGGGTCCTGGATTGAGAGAGTGCACAGGCCAGGCCAAGGGAGCCCACCGGTGCACAAATCCATTCACTGGGCCTCTAGTGTGGAATAATTTGCCATAGATCGGGGGCAAATTCTCCCTAAGAAAGAAAACAACATACCTACAGAGACAAGAATTACCACACAGTTAATGCAATAATCCTGCAGGTGTCTTTTTTAAGAGATTAATTGTACTTGCCCAATATTGCTGAAGTGTGCCTGTAACCACTTGGCACTGGGCTTGCTTTCGCTCCAACATGGATTAGCCCTGTCCTTAAAGGAGTTCATTCCATCTGCCAGCCATGCCCCGGACCACAGTGCAGGTGGGTGAGCTGAACACTATGTGGCTCTACGTGACAGGATGCCCCACACTAGGCTCCGTTGGTTCCAGTGGCACTCAGGGGCATGCACACACAGGCACACACACATATAGATGCACACATACATGACACGTACATGCACACACACACAAACACAGACTAAAAGGCCCTTTTATTCCACTGACTTCCAGATTAGGACAGACAGTTCTTTTATTTTTTTTCCACCCCTCCTCAAAATATTTTTAATAGGAAATACATGCTGTATCTTTTTATTTTTAAGTTTTTTTTTTTCAAAATTTTAGTTCCCCATAAGCTTTAACCTGGTGATCCTTCAGAATCAAATAAATTAGCCACTGTGCATCTCCGCCTGCCAGTTGCTCTCAGAATGCTTCATCTGGACACCAGAGAAGTGGCTAAGCCAGGAATGTGCCCCTCCTGTTAGAGAGAGGACTCTGTGCTCCTGGCACTGGTGTGATGCTGAAGCTCTTGCAAACATGTGGGAAGGCACATGAAGATGCACTGATGCTCCTATTTCAACAGGGCTTCTGTGAATGACAATCAGACTATAGCATCCAATTGGCTGCATGCTGGTCTCATTTCCCCTTTACTTTGAGATTTCTGCTTCTGGATCTTCAAAATGACAATGAGGACTCTGTGTTCTCAGACCCAGCCTTCAACCTCAATGTTGCCTTTTCATTTTCCTGTCCCATGTCACCCTCCGTCATTCCTGCTGGACTTGAATCCAAGTGGACATTTATTTCTGATACCCAAGCCATGTCTGCAACCACAGAGGATGCTGATCAGAGGCCAGCTGGAGCAGCTGTCACTCGGTCCATTCAAGCGCCCTCATTCCCCATCCTTCCCTCTGTGAATGGTGAGTTGAACTCAAGCCCATATTGAGATCCAGGGAGTGACCATGGTTCTCCTTCTAAATTGGACCCTTTGGATGGCCTGAGAAGCTTCAAGGCAGTGGTTCTCAATCCCAGTAGCACAGAGGAACCCCACCATCCAAGGCCATGCTGAGAATGAGGACAGAACAAATGCCTATCTCGCTCTTACCATCAACACAGATGCACTGGTTGGAGTCCCACACATCTGGATTTGAAGTTTTGCTCTGCCACATCAGAGCATCGTCACTTTGGTCACTATATGATTTTCTCTATGACAATGGTTTTTCCTCCTTGAAAATGGGGCTACTGACCTCCTGAGATGAAAAAGAAGCTTTAAAAATATCCAAAATGAGATGAAATGTAAAATGTAAAAAGTCCAAAATGGGGAAGAATGGACAGGAGGACATATTTTAAAAAGACTATTGTATGCACAGAGAATTTTGCAATCTGACTTCAGGGCTGCTTGAACCTAGAAAAATATTGGCAGACAGGCTTAAGTGCAGTGAACATGAGGCCTGTCGTAAAGGTTAAAGGAGCAAACAGACTTTATTTTACAATATTGTTGGCAAGCTCACTTTGGGGAAGATGTGTGAGGGTGACATGTGACATAGGCAAAAGTGTTCCTGTTAGGATGGGTGGGTCAGGGTGCCTACTTTTTAGGTTGAAATAAGTATAGGCTCTTTATGACTGATGGCTTATGTTAAGAGCCTCCAGATGTGCCAGAAAACCACAGAGGACTCTTCATGTATGTGAGACTTACCACACACTGGATGTTTTCCTAACTTTCAAGGAGTAACTATGATGTTGATCTCCGATAAAACTCTATAACAGTTTATTAGGGCATATAAAACAATTTATTGGAGTTTATAAAAAATACACCGCAGGTTTTGCTAAAAACACATGCCAAGCTGTAGTTACTTTTGGATAACAGTGCTAGAAACACAACAGTAATTGCTAAGAATATTGTGTTTGGACTTTGTTTTGGTGCTTAGCTAAGAGACTGTGGCCGTGGCTCCTTGTCCCATTCCATTGTGTGGATTGACCCTGAAAATGGACTCCAGACACAGAGTCCTCCCTCTCCCCATGCTGAAAATCATTGCCAAATAATGGCAGGGGCTGGTGGGAATGGGGGAGGAGAGGGCTCTGTTACAGTGAGATGAATGTGCATGATTTGAGGCTGACACCAAAGTTGGGAGGCCACCTTCTGTCACAGTGCCCCAATGTGGTGCCTGGGACAGTCGGCTGGAGTTTCTAGGATGGCAATGACCAGGCAAGCTCAGTTTAGCCCTCTAGAAGAAAGTCTTTAAAGAAAGAAGGAGCAGACACACTTTAGGAAGCTGATGAAAGGCAGGCCCCCACTGAACATGGCAATATGGATACTATTGGAAAATTTGGAAAGAACCAGTCCAGGGAGGGCTGCAGGGAGATGCCACTGCCTGGATTTGAGAGACTCTCAGGGAATAATGATGGATGAGCACAGACTTTTACTTCTTCCTCATCTGAAACAAATGACTCTAAAGGGAATTTTATTAGACACAAACCCATAATGAAAAGGATAATGTGAAAGGCAAAGGTAGCATCACAATCTCAGGAGCTTCAGAGAAAATGGGTGGTGGTAACTCTGATCCCAAGAAAAAAGAATCTAAATCCGGCAGCAAGAATATTATTTAGCTTGTTATTTATTTAACTACTAGGGGCCCAGTGCATGAATTCGTGCACCTTGAAAGGAACTGTGGGCCACGAGGCTGCAGTGGGCACAAGGATGGGTCTCGGCCTATCCTCCATGCCCCCGCCTGGCCCCTCCCACCATGTCCTCTGGTCTCCTGTCTTCCTGCAGCCTCACTACAGTGACAGCGCTGGCCCCGCTCGCACCAACTGACAGCACGGAGCAATTGGGGCTATTGCCAGCAGAGGATGTGAACGGGAACCAGTGCTGTCAGCAGGTACAAGTGGCAGCTGCTGCCCCAATCGTCCCTCAGGAGCATGGGGAGATGGAGAAACCCTCAGGGCAATCAGGACCGGCAGCCGCTGCTAGCACCCACTGCTGGTGCCAAGCGATCAGACCAGCACTGGACGCTGGCAGTGAGTGGTGGCTCCAGCACCGGTTGTTCAGTTGTTCAGTGGTTCAGTCTATTTGCATATTAGGGTTTTATATATATAGATGGTCAGACAAGAGAAATTATCAGATAGCTGAGAAAAGTCTCTAATGTGAAAATAATAGAGACCTAAACAAACTGCAAAAAAGTGAAAAATTTTAAAAAATCAACAACAAACAAAAAAGACACTTGGAAGAAAAAAAGATTACTCAGGGAGAGAAAAAAATTCCAAACATGTGAGCAAACATAAACAAATCATTTGTAATTTCAGAGATTAAAGAAAAATTTACCTCTATAAAGCAATAACATGTAATATGTGTATCTATATATTACATACATGTGAGATATTCAGAGACCAAAAAAGAGCACTTAGAAATTACAAACATGATACAAAATAATTAATCAAGAAGTTATATTGAGGAAATCCACCAAAAAGAACAACTAAACTGAAGAAAGGGACAAGATGAGAAAGCAATTTAGAAGAAATAAAAACAATTTAAAGTGCCCAAACTTATAAGAATACTAGACAAAAGAGAAACTGCAGAGTAGGAAAATATCAAAGGAATACTTCATAATATTTTTGAGAACAGAAGGATTTCTAGACCAAAAGAACCCAGTGAAAGCCTGCAATGAGAGATGAAAACACATTTAGGCCAAAGAATTCTGTTGTGAGACTTCAGCAAAGACAGGATGCACCAAACTTCAAGGAAAAAAGCACAAACTAAAAACAGATCATATACAGATCAAAGACCAAAATGACTTTGGACTTTTAAACAACAGCTCTGAAAGCTACAAAATAGTAGATACATTCCTTCATAACCCTAAAAACAAAACAAAGAAACAACAACAAAAAACATTTCTAAGATGGATCCTATACTCAACTATTAATTGTGAATGCCAAGAAGTCTCAAAAAAATTGATTTCCAGGCATTTGTTGGTTGGTGGTGCTTAGAGAACCTACTCTATCCAAAAGATGTGTCAACCAGGAAAGAGGCAGCTATGGAAACAAGAAAACATGATCCACCCCTGGAAAAAAATGAAGGAAATCTCTAAGTGTGATGCTGAAGGGGGATCCCAGAATGAGGCTGTGGACCAGGTCTAGGAACTCCCTGTCCAGACTGTGTGGACCCAGCAGATCTCAGACAGGGTCACCCAAGGGGCAGAGTTGACTACCTGAATACACAGAGACAAGTACAGCCTTGGAGAAAGGTTTGAAATGGATTGATAATGAGATTTTAGAAAACTAAGTAATATAGGACCACACCAATCACAGAACAGTCATGAACTATAGGGGGAATGGAAGACAGTGAGAAAATTGAGGGAACAGGTATAAACAGAATTTCAAGGTCTTTCTGAGAAGGGGAGCAAAGAAAGGGAATAAGACCTGGGGATATAGGTCAAGAGAGATTTGGGGGTTGTTTGACTTTCCTTGGTTTTGTTTGAAAAACACTGAGTGTTGGTTCCTGTGTGTAAATATGGTTTCTGCTAGTGGTGAGGTTGGCATTTCAAGAGAGATCAGTCACTGGAGCAATGAACTCCTTGAGAAGCCAGGAGGGATGAGATCTGGGGGACCAGAGAGGAGATCTCCTTGTCAGGGAGAGGCTCTCACGTGAGTTTAATAGCAGGAAAGTAGGTGAACAGGAGTGAACATGCACTTCAATTTAGAGAGGGAGTGAGGGGAGGATAGAGTGTTGTTGTTTTTTGTGGGGTTTTTTGTTTGTTTGTTTTTTTGTCAATTGAACAATGAGGTGTTGCCATCAGTTCTTTTCTTTATGCGTCATTTAAATTTACAATACCCTGAGATGTGAGAATAAGAATTGCCTCCATTTTAGAAAAGAAGAAATCGAGGCTCCTAAAAGTTATGTAACTTTCCTAAAGTCAGAACCAGTAAGAGAAGACCATGGAATGCAGATCAAATGGTTCTGATTGCAATGGCCTTCTCTTGAGGACTTCACAGTAATGCTTCTCCGTGAAAGAGCTTACCCTCATGTAGCTCATGGCCCTGGGGGAGATGGGCATGTGGAAGGCTACTCCAATGACAGCATTCTCTAGTTGCTATGAGGCAGCAACACATAAAGGTAATAGGGTCACATCGCACTGTTCTCTCCACCATCCAAGCCAGGACCAGCATGGAAGGAGACCAGGAGAGCTGTTTTTAGTAGAATGAGATTTCTAAAAGCTGTCACATGATGGAGGTCCTTTAAAAATCCTGCTTCTTGTCTGTACAAGTCATTCTGTCAGAATGCGGTGGTCAAAAATTGGCAACAGGACTTGATGAAACCCAGGGAAGACATAGCAATGCATTTGAAGTATCTGCACAACATACCCAGCAGGGCAATTACCTTTTTGGAAATAATGCCATAAATATTATGATGTTTGACTGATTTTACTGAGGAGACATATAGAGAAAAAAATGTTAAATGTTTTAACTTCTGAAAAAGACTTTGGCACTTGTAGAACTATTTCCAGGGAGGGCAAAGCAGGTTCAGTGCTCCCTGAGACATACCTAAATAAGGAGTATGCAAAACTGACTTTCTGCAGAACTGGGGTGAATAAGTGAAGGTGTGAGTCAAGCTGAAAGAATCCCAAAAGATAGACAATATCACAGGACAGGATGTTATTTTCAAATCTTTGGAGTAGAAGAGAGGGTGTGTTCTTAAAATCAAGTTTTGAGATAATGTCCAAGCATATTCTATATTTCACTACTAATAATATCATAGTAAAATAAAGAAAATTAAAATTTCACTAGAGTCCTCTAGAACAGATGGAACTGAGAACGAAGGGTTCTGTGTCTGGGTACAGCAAACAGGGAGGAAGGCTAGTGCTCCATCCTGGTTTAATTTTGCTTCAGTGTCTCTGCTTCCTGCTCAATGATGAGAACACATTTTCACCACCAACTTCAGTGGCTTTGGAATTTAACAAATAAATGCATTGTTTTACATTATTTTCCAGATATAAACTCACTCCCAGTAAAGGCTTTCACTTCATGTTCATGCCTATTTGACATGCATTTGGACTTTGTAACTCACCCACTTATCCCAATGTCTCGTTGGGTCACTGTATCACCCTATCACTCTTCAAGTTTCAGGAGACAAAAAAAAAAGCTCCATTTAAAAGGTGGTCTTTATTTTAGCAACAAGTCCAGATCCCTTTTTTTCTTACAAAATAGCAAAACTGAACATTAAGATTAAGTTTCTGAGTTAGGCCCAAGCTTTTCCTTGCCAAGGACATTGGGCTTAACTGCCCTCTATTAGGCTGTTTGTCATTTTGCGGAGTTCTTGCTTCCCTGCAGGCAGGCTCCTGCCAGTTTTTCTCAGCACACCCACAATGCTTGAAATGATCTCTGTAACTAGCCAGACTGATACGCTTTCAGAGGCAGGTGGAAAGAGGTGGGCCTGCTGGCTCTGCCACCTCGCCCTATGCGATAAGCAGGTGGTTTAAATCAAGCCATAGAGGAAATCCACAAATTCAGCGTTGAAATAAAAATCCCTTTGTTTATTAACTCAATCTGCCTTTGCCACTGAAAGAAAAAGGAAAACCATTTTCTGGCAGACTCTGCCAGTGCCCCTGGCGAATTGCAAAGAAGATGATTAAGCTAATCTTTGCTTTCACTGGACTTCCCTCTGAGGTTCTCAAAGACATATGCACCTGCGAACACATGAAAAGTTCTATGACCAAAACCCATGTGAATGTCAGCAGCACTTTGAGAAGAGTCCATTCAGGATATCCCAGTCATGGTGTACATGCAGCGTCCATATGGAGCCCATGCCTGGTCATTGCACTGGGGTCTCTTGTCGGCCTAGTTCATAGAGCCCTTTCAGTAGACCTGCTTATTAACCAGCGTAGCTGAGATCAATGGGACTTCCCAGGCACTGTGCTGTCCAATTGTCTGTTGTTTGATCTTTACAACATGTGAGGTAGATACTTTCCTTATCTCTGTGTCCATGTGAGGCTCTTGATTCCTGGATAATTTAAATAAACATTCCCAGGTCCAACAGCATGCAGGAAGACAGGGAGAAACTCAGAGAGGTGGGAGCCATGTCATATTTTAGGACAACCCACCCTTCATTCTTGTGTTTACTCTATGGTTAGGATGTCAACAGGGAAGGAAGGTGGATAATTCCAGATAAAGGGAGTTTGGATAAAGCTACAGGGTTTGTAGAGGACTCTTTATAATTCTGTTTCTTAGTGAAATGTTTGCCCTGCCTCAGTTTGGTAGAAAGAATGCAAGAGTCATGAGATCTTAAGCTAATTCTTCCATGCTATCAGATACACCCCAAAGTGTAAAGATTTAACTTACCTAGGACTTATTTCTCACTGGCCTCTCTGAATCATGGGGGCCAGAGGAGGGCTTTATGCCTCACTGTCACTCAAGAACCAAGTCTGGCCCTGGCCAGTTTCGCTCAGTGGATAGAGTGTCTGTCAGCCTGTGGACTGAAGGGTCCCAGGTTCGATTCCAGTCAAGGGCATGTACCTTGGTTGCAGGCACATCCCCAGTAGGGGGTGTGCAGGAGGCAGCTGATTGATGTTTCTCTCTCATCGATGTTTCTAACTCTCTATCGCTCTCCCTTCCTCTCTGTAAAAAAATCAATAAAATATATTTTTAAAAAAAGAACCAAGTCTGATGGACACCCTCAGTTCCATCTGCTGGAGCATGAGGCCCCTAAAGGCACCATGATTAGTACTCTACTTCAGTCTATAGGTAAACCATGCTAATTTCCTCCCTTTTACATTGGTCAGAAATGGTCACGTTTCCCCACCAGGAGGCAAGAGGTTTGGGAAGTGTCTGGAAGCCCGTGGATGTTTAAAGGTTTAAACAGACTTTCACTAATTGGCTCACTACAGCCAGGCTTTCCAAGGGCCTTGAAATGTTAGCTTGTTTATTTCTCCTGTCAACCTCTGGGGGTTCTTGTAGAATCTTTAAGTGCATATATGACAAATGGATGAAATTTGTTTCACATGCATTGAACAGAGAAAGGAACACAAGAAGCTAGGTCAACCTGAATTGATTAAAAAGCCGAAATTATAAGATTGCAAGTATTAGGAAGCAGCACTCGAGTGCCCATAATGGACTACCAGCTGTATGTGAGTGAGTGCTCTGGGCCCACAGCCCTGCCTTCTACCCCCTTATTTGCACCTGTGACCTGTGGAGGGATGGCAAACTCCTGCAGGCCACTTCCTAATAATTATGGAGTCTCAGTCAGGAGAAAATGAATGATTATACGGGGCTACATAAAAGTATTTTGCTTTTAGTTTTTCCCATCTAATCTCTCCTAAAAACTGTTTTCAGGTTAGAATTACACACATCTCAGTCATAGTTTATTGGCAGTCTTCAGTTGCAGGCATTAGAAACAAACACTGCCTAAAGTGCCAGTTTGTTACAGGACATGGGTTGTCTCATGGAACCAACAGATTATGAATGCAGATAAGCTTGAGGAAGAGACAGGCTGTCCCTATAACTGTGCCCAGCACAGTCTCAAGGCACTCATCAAACTAAGCCAATCTGGTCTTTCTGTCTCCCTCTCACTCTCTTCCTCTGTCTCTCTTTCTCCCTTCACTCTCCCCCTGTATGTTCTCCCTCTCTGTCTCTCTTTCTCTGTTTCTCTCTGTCTTCTTCTGCCTCTGTCTCTCAGTCTGTTTCTTTCTGTCTCTCTCTGTTGCTTTGTCTCTGTTTCTCGTCTTCATCTTTGTCTCCCTCTCTCCCCCCCCCCTCACTCCTTTCCCCTGTGGTATTCCACATAAATAAGACCTGGCTGCCTCCTGGTTCCCACTTGTTTGCCTGTTACAGTTCTAACCTTTGAGTGAGACTGACAGAATCCTCTTAGTTTCAAATGACAAGCCCAGGGAGTGGGAATGTGATGGCCCAGCATGGGTGAGGGGTCTATCCCTCATGCATCAGTCTGGCCAGGCCCGTGGAACTCCCCCGACTCCTACCCCAATAATGGGGAAGGACCACTCTCTGAGAAGGGGCTTTGAGTTAGGCAGATCCCCCTGAGATGTTTGCTATAGTCACAAAGACCATAAATGCTCTCGGGGGAAGAGGGTGCAGCATGTGGAATGCTCTTAGCTGTTATGTAGAAAGGTGCTGTCCAGTCCAGCAGGCTCAGTTAGACAGGGTTCTTTCCTTCATGTATCTGAATCCTTTATACATGAACGCCAATGATGCATCTCCAAAAAAAATCAGAATTATCCAAGCATATTGACTAACTTACCTTTACATAACAATAAAGTAAGGATCTCAGGAAACAATATGAGCTTTTCCACAATGGTGCCTTAATATGTGTCTGTCCCATAGGTGTGCTGTTCTGGAAACACAATGCTTCCTTGATAACTATTAAAATTCTACTCTTTCTGCAAGGCCAGAGTGGCAGGTCACTTTCTCCTTGAAAATTTCCCCTCTGATTGCCCCTCTCCTTCTCTCTCCTTGTTCCACCCACACACCACTCAAACGGGAGCTTCCAGAATTTGATTAACACAATGAAACGTAAACACTTGACACACTTAGCAATCAGATGGCTACCTCTTTTCTTTCTGAAGGAATAAAAGTGGCCTTGGGAATCTTAAGGATGTGACTCTAAATTGTGGCTTCTCATTGTTTGATTTGAGGAAAACTAATTAGCATACCTACCCCTGAGGTGCTTATCTGCAGATCATCAAAAAACAACTCTCTCTTTTCTGGGGTGAAAATTACATGAATGTCATGCAGGTGTATCTTCAGTGCAGTGCCTGTGCGTGGTGGGGGTTCGCAGATGTGAGACTACCTGCTTCCTACCTGCTGTCCTTCTCCCCTTTCCCTGTGCCTTCATAGTTATGTTTGTATATCATCATTTCAACATTACAATAGTGATCTAAGTTGCTCAAGTTTCCTTGGATTGCTTTCAGAAGAACTGAGTTGAGACAACAAATGATAGCCGTTTGGAGAACTGAGCAGCCCTACCAAGCATTAGAAGCAAATAAATCCTTTATTTAAAAAAAGACCAATTCTATAATTAAAATGAGTAATCATATTTAATAGTTAATAGGTGCAAAAATGGGTATTTAATTCAGAGAAATCTGCCCCTAAAACAAAGCCTTTGCAAGTATCGGTGAGTGGCAAGTTCATCTCTGGCCAAAACTCTGGTTCACTGCCTGCCTGCTTCACTGGGCTCCCATTTCATCCAAGACAGAGACCCTGGGATGGGCAGCAGCTCCATGGTTGGAGCTGAGCTTGTTCTTTTCCCAGGACTTTAGGGCCCAAATTGTTTCCTTTCACCCCCAACAGCTATGTGGATGATCACCTCTGAGCCTTGATTCTGGGAGTTTTGAAAACCAAGGGAGAGTCCTGCTGCCTCACAGTTCTATCTGCTCCTTCTGCAATTGATCTTCCAGAAGCATCTTACCCCCTACTATGACGGAGGCATCCAATGCTACTGTCTTCCAACCATTGGGGTGTGTATTCAGCCTTTGCTTCCAGTGTGAGCAGAACCATGGGCTAAGGCCACACTGCTGTGTGACTCAACTTCACAATCAGAACTGGAATTTTTATCTTTGTCCTTGAGGAGCGGCTGTTTTCACCACCAGCTGTCACTTCCCTCATATTTTGAGGATAGAATCTCCATTCCTGTAATGCATTGTTTCAGCTTTGGTCTTCTTACTTACCAAAGCTGCTCCTTTTCTCATTTTTAGATAGAAAACCTTCTTTTGAACAACTAAAAATTATAACTTGGGTAGAGCCTTCATACCAAGTTGAAGAATAGGTGAAGAAGCAATGGAGACGATATAAGACAATATGTGCAAAATAGACACATGGGAAGTCATCCAGAGAATTTTCAGATGGACTGATTTATTATTCCTAGGAATCAATGGAGGGTTATGTCATGGATCTTGGGATCAGTGCATTGATTGCCAGGGCTCTTCAGTCTAAAGAAACTCCTCCTAATATCTTGGCTGTTAGCTGTTCAGGGGAGGGAGGAGGTGGCTGAGAACAAGAGACACTTGGACAAAGAGACACTGGGCTGGGAGATGGTCCTGTGAGCTGGTTCTCCTGAGAACTCCAGAGCACACACACTAATGGAGAGAAGGAACACAGCTTCTCTGGGTGGTGCCTCCCAGCACCAATTGGGCTCATAGGATTCCAGACTCCTAGTCCAGATTGCTGAATTAGAATCTGCTTTCTTGTTGGAGTGCTACATGTTTGAAAATACATCCATCTTCCCATGAGTGCTCATTTGCATTCCTTTCTTCCTCACTCTATGCATTCTTCATTGATGAAGATAAGAGAGTTCATAAAAATACATCATAGACCCATTTAAACTATATGATTAACTGCTAATATGTAGTATTAACTTGTAGGATTTTATGGAGATTAGCACCTATAATTATATTTGATGGTATATGATAATGATCTGTTTGGTTGCATTTGAAAGTATGATGACTTAAGAACATTCATCAATCCATATATGGCTCAAAGACTGATATAAAATTGCAACTCATTTTAATTGTTGTTAAAGTAATCAAACTGACATTTTTAAAGCCTAAAGGAGACTGATTAATTTTATGGAGACCATGTTCATTAATAATACAATGATTGGAACACTAATTGAAAATACTTTTTAGAAAATAGATGTTCTGATCAATATTTTCCAAATGGGCTAATTAAGTGTGACTATAATGTTTCTTAATTTCAGATTAAACATACAAAAATTCAATTTGGGCTCTGTCTCCTCAAGAAGAGCAGGGTTCAGACACTTCCATGGAAAGGTTTTGGAGTTCCATAGTCAGTGTTCCTCCGAGCTTGTCAGATAATGGGAGCAGAGGAGTAGAAGCCTCACTAGCTTGGTAGGAAAATCCTCAGAGCTTTCCTGATACTACCCACTTCCCCTACTATGTCTTAAACTCTCTCTGGACTTTCAGACACTGCTTTGTCCACACAGCCCTCTCCTTCACAGAGTGACTGATTCAATTATAGATACATGTTCCTGATGTCACATGACAACAAGCTCTATTTCCACTCTGTCTACGCAGAATGTTAGTTGACATTTAAATTGACCTTGGGTCTTTACATTCCTTACTCCTGTGTTTCTGTTGCCTCTGCCAAATGACTCACCTCAGTGTGAATCCTAAATGATAATATCCAAATGACAGATAGCTTAACCTGAAGTACAAGTCATCTGGGAAGCATACACCTTCAAATGTTGACTCACAGTGACCATGCAAATTGGTCAAGACCAAACCCAGAAAGGTCCTACAAAGAATCTTTGTCCCAGATATTCCAGCACCCCATCTATCACTTTACCATTGCTATTCTAATAGAAAGGAATGAGAAAGTAGGGTGAAGAGAACACAGGAGGACCCATGTTGAGCAGGTGTGTCCTAGAGGAAGACGGAGCTCAGCAGGGTGAGCTGCATTTGCACCAACTCAGAAGAAATGGCTACATGGACACTGAGGCTGCCAAGTCGATGGTTGAACTAGCTGACTATGGAGGACAGACCCATTCCTGTGCACAGAGCTCTTCTTACAGGAAAGACACACTTCCTGTATCCTTTGTAATTTTTCTTGAGTTCTGATGGCTATATATATATATATATATATATATATTAAATTAAACTTATTGGGGAGACATTGGTTAATAGGATCATATAGGTTTCAAGTGTACATTTCTATGATATGTGATCTGTATATTTGCATTGGGTGCCTGCCACCCAATATATCTTTTATATAAGCTCATAAAAAGCTGTAACAAGAAATGATTGATGTTTCTGCAATGTTAGCTATTACTACTTCAAGGTTGGTCAAAAATAGTGTGATTTCTGTGTTTCAACAAAAACTTTACATTCTTTTTCATTGGGCCACAAACGAATCATTTTCCATTTGCACATGCACTGCTTTGCTAAAATAAAGTGAATTATAATAATATGAAGGCAACGCTGCTGAAACAAGTTAGTGCTCAATTTTCTAATTATTAACACAGTTAATCTTTGATGCTGCCATTTTCGGATACTAATAAAATTATTAAATTTAAGACTAGCTTCAGCTGAC
This sequence comes from Myotis yumanensis, assembly GCF_028538775.1. Lineage (NCBI taxonomy): Eukaryota > Metazoa > Chordata > Mammalia > Chiroptera > Vespertilionidae > Myotis > Myotis yumanensis. The sequence goes on along the minus strand of NW_027223752.1, from coordinate 162,312,331 downwards.
TAAAGTGCTTATTAATTAGGAGGCTAGGTAGGTTTTATGTATATAATTGAATTTTCAACTTGAAGACTAATTTTCTAGTTAACCTTCTGGGAATTAAGAGACTTGATTATTTGTAGTCACTGAAGAAATTCATGAACCTATAATCAGGTTGGCAATACCCAAAAAAGAGGTAGTACACATCAAGGACAAGTGAGTTATTATTGCTGTGTGCAGAGGCTTTAAGGAAATCTGTGATCTCCTCGTGAAATAAAATGAAAAAGAGCATGTTAATTCAAGTCAAAGAGAGTATTGTTTTACATTAGAAATATTTTCAACAGCTAGGGACTACTCCCGTTATTTATTGAACCAGAGATATTGGAGATCAAGGATGTAGCTGGGAATCTACAGATAAAGCCAGCTGTTATGGTGGCCATCAGGCAGGTTATAATCTGATGGGAAAACTGGGTAATGAGTTGAATACTTTGAATCCCTGGTATGGTGGTTTCCAGAGCTTCGAGTTCAGTGTGGCTATGGCTGGTAGAGAAGGATTAGTGGAACACAGAGGGCTTGATCAGGCCAAAGATCAAGGAAGCTTTATACAGTTGTATTGGAGGTACTGACTGATGCACATATATTGTCTGTAGGGTTGAGTAGAATCAAAATCAGAATGACAACATGAGGCAAAGAGCCCACTGGAGTGACAGAGAAAAAAGCATTGAAGAAAGCCAGGTGAATCAATCATGTTGACATGAACGTTCATATCAACTGTTAATAGGGAAAAGTCAAGAGAGGCAGGGTGCTGCCTTGTCATTGAGATTCTTAGGTTAGTTGGTAACTTATATAAGTGAATATAGATGAGGTCCCTAACTAATCCTGTTGTTAAATATAAGTAAAATAAGGAGTAAATATTTAATATTCTTTTTTAAATTTATAAAAATAGCAAGTTAGAAAGACACAATCTGAGATAAACAGTAGTTGCGACCAGGATTTCAGGACTAGAAGTGGAGCACAGGATCAGCACCACCCTGAGGTGAATCTAGTTAGCCTGAGGACAGGTGTCCAAGGTGCTGGTGACATCACCTGTTTCCCCAACACCAAGAGGAAGAGCCTACAAAGACAACTGTTTACCTAAAATTAGGGCTCTGAGAATAAGGACAAATTGTTTGTACATTTCTCCTGAGTCCAGAGGTATGAGGAACCTTGGTTCTGAGTGGAGGAAGACAAGCAATCTGTTGTGAGAAACTAGAGCTCAGACTGATCTTAATGAACTTTGCAGTCTAATTTACATTACTTGGGAACAACACAAAATGAGCAGCAGGTTATTTGGTAAAAGTTGCCCAGGGCTTGAGTGAACCCAGGCATTTGGCACTCAACCCAAGTCTCAAAGAATGTATATAGATAAAATTACAAAGGTCTCTTATCACACAGGCTAAGAGTGCTAAGAAATATAAATAGGTGCAGGCAGGAAAAAAAAGACAAAGAAATTAATAGACGAATTTTTAGTATGAAAATATTAGACATGGAACAAAAATAAGTTATAGTTACTATATCCAATTAAATGGGAACATATAATAAGAGACTTTAAAGTGGTCAAGTGGATTTAAAAGGACTAAATTGAATTTCCAGATATAAACATATGCTAATTGAAATTAAAAACTCAACCAACAGATTTATCATCAACTGAATAAAACTGAAGAGAGAATTATGAACAGGAAGACTAATCTAAAGAAATCATCCAGAATACCATACCAAAATTTTTAAAAATTATATCAGATTATTATATGACTCAGGATCAGGAAAGGATTTCTTTAAAACATAAAATAAATAGCTTGAAAAATAAAAATTTTGATATATTTTATTACCTCAAAATGGAGAACAATGAAGAAATGTAATAGGTAAATACCAATATGAGAGGACATATTACCAATGACCAACCCCATAAAAAAATATCTAGATTATAGTTTCCAAAGAAATTTCTGCAAATAAACAGAAAAAAAACACAGCAACCTCTAAAAGGAAATATATATGTATATATATTTTACACACACATATCTATATATATTAAAGCCTAAGCTACCGAACGACTGAATGACCAGTTGACCGGTCACTATGACACACAGTGACTATGAAGGGGGGGTGGGGGGCAGACGCTCAATGCACGAGCTGCCCCCTGGTGGTCATTGTGCTCCCACAGCCAACCTCCTGTGGCCCCTCCCCCAGGTCGGCCAACCTCCCGGGGCCCCAATCACCAGCCAGGCCAAAGGACCCCACCCATGCACGGATTCATGCACCAAGCCTCTAGTATATTTTATAATTTTATATATACATATATACATGCAAAGAATATAAAGAGATAATTTATAGAAAATAAAACTGAAAGACAATGAAGAAATGTTCAAAAGCTTTAGTAAACAGAGCTGATTAAGATAACATGATGCCACACTATGCCTCCAGACCTACTGAACAGAAAAAGCTTGGCAATGGCAAGTGTCAGGATGAGGAGCTGTGGAAGTCCATGCACAGTGGGTAATACAGTGGCTGGGAAAGCCATTCTGGAAAGCAATCTGGCACTTCTTAGTCAAACTAAATATGTCTCAACCCTAGAACTAAACAATTCCCCTCCTGGATGTTTATCTGAAGAAATTCTGACACAGGCCCTAAGAAAAAATGTACGTGGGTGCTTGCACCAGCATTATTTGTGGGTGAGGAGTTGGAGGTGCCCACCCATTTCTAAGAGGCCAGATAGGTAAAATATGGTGGCACCTGAGAGTATCATATAAACTAGAACCAGCAGATGTGTGTACACATAGCTACATGGATGGGTCTTAAAAATACAGTACTTCGTGAACAAAAAGAGTAAAAAACAAAGAGATGTAAAACATGTTACTATTCACTTAAATTTTAAAGAGTATTTTCATAAAGCAAAAATATCCATTATGTGAAAACTACATACATTCATCATAGCAACATTCATAATAGCAACACGGCTAGAAGTAACCCAAATGCCCACTACCAACAAATGGTTAAATATGTTTTGGTAAAAATCATTTAATGGGATATTATTCATCAGTGAAAAGAACTGAAGTGTAGAGACAAACACAATGTAGATGAATCTCACACAAAATGATTCCATTTAGAAATTTCAAATCTCAAATATGCAAAAGTAAGTAATACCTGGTTTGGGACACAAAAGTGAATAGGTTTGCATTAAGGAGAAGCTTGTGTGGGTGAGATGGGGCAGGTCAGAGGAGGTTTCAGAAGTTCAGAGATGACCTGTGTGTATGTGTGCATGCTGCCATGTTCTTGAACTAAGACCCGGGAACACAGGTATTGCTTGTAACATTATTCTCTATTTATTAACCTATATTTGATAATTATTATTTGAGTTACTAATTATTTTTAAAAAGCAATACATTTTTTAAAAAGTTTGTGAGCAAGAAATGTCCTGAGCAGTTTGTTGTTAAAGAAAGAACGTGGAATATGAGGTCAAACAGACATGAAAGTGCATATACTATGCAATTCCATGTATATGACATATCCAGGACAGGCAAATCCATAGAGATGAAAGGTTGAAGGTTAGCAAGGGCTGGGACAGAGGTGGAGTGGGGAGTGCCTACACACTGGGTGCAGGTTTTCTTTTGGAGAGATGAAAGTATTTGGAAATTTAATAGAAGTAAGTGGTATTCACACACATTGGCTGTATACTTTTAAATGGTTAATTTTTTAAATGTGAATTTCACCCAAGACCCACAAGTGTAATTGGAGTTTTATGCAGACCTCCCAGAGTGGAGTTAGCTCTGGTTATGTATAAAACAGCCTGATGTCAGGTAAGCTGAACCACTGAAACACACTCTATTTACCACAAAGAACATCAAAGTTGTCCTGCAATGATTTGTTCCTGCTTTCTGTGTGTGCAGAAGGTTGTCTAATATGAAGGACAGAAAAGTGGTCATGGCAGACATCTCTGGGTGGAAGCATGGCTAATGGATACACTTTTTCTTTTTCCCTATCTATTTATTAGAGTTTCTACATGTGTGTCTTTTGCAGTTAAAAATGTTTACATTGCCCTGGCCTGGTGGCTCAGTTGGTTGGAGCATAGTCTCATACACCAAAAGGTTTGGGGTTTGATTCTTGGTGAGGATGCATATGGGAGGCAGGCAAGCCATCGATGTTTCTCTCTCTCTCTTTTTCTCTCTCTATCCCTTCTCTCTCTCTCTAAAATAAAATAAAATTTAAAAATCAATAAACATATACTTGAGTGAGGATAAAGAAATACAATAAAAATACAAAAAAAATGTTTACTTCAACACAAAAATAAGTCGCACTGATGTTTTGTAACCATCCTGCATGCAGAATAAAATAATGCAAAAACAATCAAGCAGTTAGCAGAACACGTTCCATTCTGCTCACTTTGCACTCATATGCTGAACTCTCAGGGCCTTTTCTCATCCTCTGACCTGCTGTTAATAGTGCAGCTTCTCTTTTCAGAATATGATTTTGTTCCTGCCAGGGGTGGATTCACATAGGTTTATCTCTGCTATTTCATTTCTGTAGCACCCACATCAAAGCGTGCTGATGATCTACATGAGTGCTTTCAATCTCATTACCTTCCGCCCTTCCTGGCTCCTCACAAACTCATGGCCTTCCCAGCAGAACATTTTAATCCATGCTTCAGATTTTTTCCATAGAATGTCTCTTCTGCCATATTTTATTAAAAGATTGAACTCCTTATTCTCTGATAACAACCGTGTAACCCACCCCTGTAGGTTACTCGTTTCTTAGGAAAAGCTCTAGCAGCAGTAAGCCAGCACTTGCAAAGCCCTGAATTAAGCCCAGTTGCTTCCACTTAATTAATCCTGCCTGCTGCTGTTGGGAGAACAGAAATGTCAACTAATTGCAATCAAGTGAAGTCTGGATGCACCGGTGTATTCAGAAAATATGCTATTCCATTAAAAGAATATTCCAGGTCATGAAACTTTAAAATAACAAAAATGAAATAAACCCAAATAAGCTTTTTAAAATTCCCCTGTTGCTACAGAAAAATTATCCTAAAATGCTTTTATTCTCCTCTCTGCCATGAAGGTGCCTCTTTTACCAGCCTGATGATCCCACCCAGAGGCCTCCCACATAACAAGCTTCTGAGAGTCAAGGGGTGTGCCCCTCACCCACAAGGAGATGGTAAACAGCCTATGAGAAGCAGGACTCCTGGTGAAGGCTTCTGGGAAGGAAGGGGAGCTGCTGGCAGCCAAGGAATTCTACCGGCTCAGAGTGCCAGCAGCTGTGCCCCTGCCATGCAGCCCAAGTCCACACTGCCACTCTCCTTCTAGATGAACTGGGATCTGCTCAGCTCCACCCTCAGGGGCTCCACATGCATTCACTCTTAATGAGTTTTTCTACCTTTAATTTATTTAGTTCACTGAGTCCTCTTTAAATACTTTGCAACTCGAATTCTTTATTTTAAGATCCGTTCCCACAGGGAAATGGGAAAGGGGCTCTGCTGTATCCATGGTGACACACATGGGTTTCTCTCCAGCTAGTCTAGGTAGCAGCACATCTTCAACAGTAAGCAACATGGATTTCCCCAAATCAAGTTAATTTTTATGAAATTAAAGCTATTAAAGCACATAGTTTATTCTACTGAAAAGCAATCATTTTTAAAGAGAATGTCTCTGTCCACTATTTTTGTTGTTTAATTACATCTTAAAACCGGGCAGCATGAGATAACAATACAGACAAAAGAAATGTATGAGGACAAGTAGGAGAGTAGGTTTCAGCTCTTCCGGTGTCGTCAGCTTGCCCCTGAGGTGAGGCACATCACTTCTCTCATTCTGTCCAGTGCTTTTCAACCTCTTCATCTCAGGGCACACATAAACTAATTACTAAAATTCTGCGGCACACCAAAATATAGATTATATTTTTTGACAATCTGACAAAAAATAGGTATAATTTTGATTCATTCCCCCAGGGTGGCTATTGTTATTTTGGCTGTGGTCATTTTTTTATTTGACAATCTAAAGGAAAAGAGGTCAGTGTGCCTGACTAAGTAGTTGGGTATTGCATCTTTTAAAAATTCTTGTGACATACTGGTTGAAAATCACTAGCAGCAGTAAGCCAGATGAAATCCTAGAGAAAAATTATGAAATACTGAAATAGCAACACATTCAAAGAATATTTAGGGACTTGGCTGTCACCTAGTAAAGCTGAAACTGAGAAAAGTGGTCAGATCAATAGACCTTGACCACACTTGGGCCATCTGCCTATGATAGCAGTGGGCCATGCTGCCTCCATCAGGTCTAACTTATTTACAAGTGATACAGTTGTAATTCTAAAACACAAAACACAAAAATTTAAAAGACAAAACCAAAATTCAAATATAGCCACTTAAATGTGTTCAGTTTAAGTATAACATTTACAGAAAAAGAAAAGGTAACACAAGCAATATTACCTAACAAAGAGAAACCAGATGACAAAAATATTTTATGCTAAAATTGGTTGGTTTCTACATGTGTGTTTTCAATAATAAGAAAAAAAATGTTACTGAAAAGAGCTAAGATGATAAAAAAAATATTAAGGATCATAACTGTCTACAGGCTGCACCAGCTTCAATGGCAACAGCACAGCCCACCAGAGAGAACCCTCAGGGACAGCTGCTCCCCTGAATAGAGGTACTTTCCTACTGGAATCCAGAGCCCCAAAACCATGTACCTGCTGAACCGACTCACCCACCCTGTTTTCTCAGCACTTATGAAGAAAGCAGGTTCTGATCAACTACTCAGCAGAGGTCTCATTCCCTGAGGCTCCTCCTCTCCTCACACAAGCCCGCTGCCTTAGGAGCACTCAGAAATAATCTTAGAAAATGATGGATACTCAGTCACATTTGTTTACCCACATTGTCATCACAAACGGTCCTCTGAGTTGGACCTGGGCCTTGACGTACATGGGAATGGTCGGTATTGAGTAGTGTGTCTATAGGACATCGTCATGTGGTAGCATCCAGCCCACACATGATAGGAACCCCAATGGAATAATAGCTAATGCTGGCTGGAAATTTGTTCAGGAGAGGAATTTAATTCAGAAGGCTCTTTTTGAAATCTAATAGTTTCATCTAACAATTTTTAATTACATATGTGAAGAGTGGAAATGTAAAATGGATGGTGACTTTTAAGTACTGAGAAGAGAAGTTTGAAGATTAAACTAGTATTTTAACATCTTGGAAGTAAATGAAGACAGTGAAAAACAATGTCCATCAAGGACAGAGGAGTAAGAAGTTTAAAACAAACAAACCCATAAGGTATTCACAGAGACAATCAGGGAAGACACTGAGGGAAGGATTCCAGGAAGATACCACCTAAACATGCCTCCCTTTTTCCTCCATTACCTCTAGGATTTGGTGGGACAGCTCTCCCATGGTGAATGGCAGCAGTCCCTACCCCTCTGAATGATGTCTGGTGGGGCTTTAGGTTCTGTGGGAAACTGGCATGAGTTCTCTCCTCTGTAGACAGGACAATAATCTGGCTGTCATCAACACTGGGACCTCAGTAATCAAGAACACAGAGCAGTGAGTCCTGGGATTGATATGGAGACCCCTGGGGAGGAGGTCAGCGAGGGCTCTGCCTGAGCATACCTAGTCACCCTGGCCTCCGAAGGGTGAGGATACAGCCCTTCCTGAATGTCAGGGACTTGAGGACAGATGAAGAGGAAGGAGGCCTCAGCCAGACATTCCACGGGTTGGCTTACAGACTGCCTGCTCCTGCACTTGTGGCCGTGGAAGGATGGGCCATTGTTCCAATGTAAGCACGGCCAACATTTGGGGTGCTCCAATAAACCAGATTTGAGTTGCAGGGGATAAGAAAAGTGAAATACCACATGTTTAGGAGGTCTCCACAGTTGGAGAAAGGAAAAACAGCCACAGATGACAGCTATGAGAAAAGATCCAACAGCTGCACGGAAAAGATTCTCTAGAGCTAAATCTAAAATACGTTTAGATGAGTTGAAACAGATGGCTACCATTGAATACCAAATAAAAAACCTGGAAAACCAAGCCTAAGAAATATATATGAGCAAAGAGAAAAATTGTAGATTTGGAGATCATGGACAGAAGATCAGAGACCAGAAATGTAAGCCCAAGATAAATTTGTGAGGATAACAGGAATTCCAGAAGGAAAAGAAAGAAAATTAATGGACGCTCCCCCCAAGAAATTTATACCTAAATTTCTTAGTTATAAATTAAAAAAATAATAATATTACATGTTTTTGGCAATGAAGAAGCAAGTGGAGAAGTAAATATAAAAAGACAAACATTCTAAGACCACAGATCAAAGGGACTTCTTTCAAAGAGACTGGAATTACATCTTGAGATAATACACTAGAAATGTCAATCATTTCTCAAAATAAAAGAGGATGATGTGAATATGCAGTCATTTGGAAAATATATCAGTCTTACTCTCAATCTGAAAGAACTCTTGGGGAAGAACTGACACAAAATAGCAAATACATCATAATAGATAGCTCAGCGTGGACAACAAATAAATATTGTGAAAATGCCAACAAAAATGAAAGCTAGAATGGCAATCTGGGAGAATGTCAACTTTAAAATCAATAGCACAAAGCAAAAAGCAGGAGGACATTCTGTTATTCACATGTACCAAACTATACAGACCTAAGAAAGCAAAACTAAAGGGTTATTATAAATTCAGTGAGATATTTTAATCTGCCTCTATGATTTGGACAGATTTAACAGATTTAAAAGACAGAGAAAGATATTCCATAAAATAAGTAAATAAGTAAATAAATAACTAAATAACTAAATAAATAAATAAAATTTACAAATTAAGTAATAAAACCAGTAAGTGTGATTTAATTGGTATACACTGAATCTTACTGTCCTTGAATAGAGAATTGTTTTTAATTCACATGCTCATGGAAAATTTACAAAAGCAATCACTTTCTTGGCCAAAAGAAATGTCTGAGTACATTTTTAAAAAATAAAAGTTTTAATTAATTCATTCTGTGAATGCGAACTAGTGGATTTAGAAATAATTAATAATATAAAGTGGCCAAAAATCAGAGCCCCTTGGGGATTAAGGAGTATAGCCCTGGACAGATAACTCTTGGATCAAAGAAAAAAATGTAAGGAAAATTATAGCTATGTAAAAAGTATTGAAGAACTCTCTTCAACCATCTATGATAAAGTGAAAGCCAAGTGAAAAAATTTGATATAAAACACCATTATTATTTTAAAGAAAGTAAAGGAATAGAGTTTGTCCATATCCTAAGCATATAGAAAATATTTTAAACAAAAAGCAAGTCAGAAATGAAAATTCATAGCAAAAGCTACAATTAATAAAAAGTAGCAGAAATTTAAAAATTTAATCTAATTTAAGTGGATTTGAATTATATTAATGCCTCATTAGTTTCTTTAAAGGAAAATGAGAGAAGGCAGAAATACACCGTTAGGGGGAGAGAAACAAGGACTAAGCATAGATATAGAAGTGATTAAAGCAGTCATAAATATACATATGAAACTTTCTGACAAGACATTTTAAAATTTAGAGGAAATGGATGCTTTCCCAACAAAATATGTATTGCCAAATTCACTTGAGAAGAAAGGAAGGGGAAACTTAAATACATCAGTTACCATAAGAGAGTTTAGAAAAAGACACTTAAAGATCTGCCATTGAAAGAGGCACTGAGAACAGATGGACTCCCAGCTGAGGTTTATGTAATATGAATTTTATATAACCTTAAAGAAAGAGGGCTTTTCAAAGTTAAATTATTCCAGGCCTTAGAAAAAGGATGAAAGCCCTCCCCAATTCACTTTACAAAGGCAACATAACTCTTTTTAAAGATCCAATAAAGATAGGATAACTAAGGAAAAAATGTAGATGACTCTGATTTATAAATACAAATGAAAAATTTGTTAAAATATTAGGAATTATATTTCAGCATTGTTTTTCATGTTTAACAATTTTTTTGGTGAGCACCAAAAAATGTATGTTCCATGACAAAATATAAATAAATAGGTACATATACCTAATATGTTAGATGATGATAAATGAAATGGAGAAAAATTACACAGAGAATGTAGACTGAAAGGTTTGTTGGGAGGAATTGGTTTTTAAGGGAGATCTATTTGGATTTGTCAGAGAAGGCATCCCTCAGGTTATTAGTAAAGACTAGAAAGAGATGAGAGAACATCATCTCAGTGGGGCTGAGGAGAGACCATTCCAGGCAGAGGGAAAAGCCAGTGCAAAATCCCAAGGAACAAAGCAGAATTGTACCAGGTACCTGGAGAACAATAAACCCAGAAGAGTACCAAAGATGAGATTAGGAGGTAGTGGGGCCCACTGGAGGGCTTTCAACACAGAGCTAGCATCTTCTGACCTCCCATTTAGCAACAGATTGGCTGCCACACTGATATTGAATTGAAGGGTAATGAGGTTTGAAGTCAGGAGACCAAGTAGGAAGCTTTTGCAATAACCCAGGCAAGAGCTCATGGTGGTGCCATAACAGTAAACATGATGAGAAATCATGTGACCCTGGATACATAGGTAGAATCAGAAGAATGTTTAGATGGAGTGCATTTTTATGTGAGGAAAAAAGAAAAAAAGAAGGGGATAAGATGGCACTAAGGATTGTGGCTTGAGAAGTCTATCAAAAGAGGTAACCGTAGAGTGAGCTTAAAAGAATGTAGGATCAACAGGCTGGTGATGATGGGGAGAGGCCACAAGCTAAGTTTCCAAGACATCAAGTGTGAGAAGCCTATTGGATATCCAAATGGTATCAAGTAGGTTGGATACATGAGATGTGAGTTGGCAGAGATAGTTTCTGGTTGGAAATAAAAGTTTGGGATTCTTGAGCAGTACTTGCTATTAAAACTGCGACATTGGATGAAATTTCCAAGACAGTTCAAATAGCTCAGGGGGAGTTGCAAGGAGAGTTGTTTCAGTGGAGTGCTGGGGGTCAGAAACCTAATTGGAGGGAGATGGGAAGTGGACAAAGGAAATATAGAGGACTCAGAGGATTTTTACTGTAAGGAAGGGAGAGAATGAGGCAATAAAGGGACAGAGAAATAGGATGAGGAGAAGTTGTTTAAGGAAATGATTAGAGAAATAAGAGCATGTTTGCATATTGATGAGGAAAATTAATTAATCAGAAGAAAGAAGGAGCATTCCAGAACTCTTTCCCTGAACAAGAGAGCAGAGGATATCATAATACACAAGTTAGAGGGGAGGCAGCTTGGCGAGAGTGACAGGAGAGACTGTGGTGAGGCTACGTGCATGCGCCGTGTGTGTGTGTGTGTGTGTGTGTGTGTGTGTGTGTGTGTGTGTGTGAGTGTTGGGGGTGTTGTGAAAAACCTCTCTAGATTGATTCCCTTTCCTCAAAGAGAAAGAACAGGGAGCCCTTGACGGGTGTGAGGATGGGGGGAGGAGCTTGTGGGGAAAGGAGGGAGTTTATTTACCTCAGGTGTGTTTATTTTCCTCCACCCACTGGTGTGGACATGGAGTAGGCAGAAAGCTGAATCACTGTCTGGCCATCTAATGACCTTTATGCAAAGCTACAAAAGAAAATTAATATAAGATGTTAAAAAGATGTTTAATAAAAGTTCTCTCCAGCCACTTTTCTTTAAAAACTTTAAGTTTAAAAAAGAGTGCTATAATAACTATTTCTACAAAACAAACTGGAATTATTATTCTAAATGGTAAAATATATAATCTATTTTAATTAAAACTAGAAATTGGACATGTCCCTTACTATTATAATAAATACCTTCTTCAAAGACCTAGTCATTGTAATTGGATAAAGAGTTTAAGTGGTATGAAGTTTTTAAAAGATAAAAATCTCTCCTTTTTATGATATGATTGTAAACCTAAAAAACTCAAAAGACTCTAAACAATTTGAATTAAGAGAATAATTTGGTAAGGCCAATAGATACAAGCTAAATATATAAAAGTCACTAGGGGTTCTTTTTCTTTCTAGTTTAATAATGAGAACCTAGAGAGAAATTTTTTTTAAATTCTCATAATAATGAGAAAAGCATGAAGTATTAGGTATAAGTTTACAAGAAAGAGTCAGAGCCTATATTAAGAGAAATATAATATTTTATTGAGTTATATAAACTACTAGAGGTTCAGTGCACAGATTCATGCATCGGTGGGGTCCCTCGGTCTGGTCTGTGGAGATTGTGCCAAAACCAGCTCTCTGACATCCTCCAAGGGGTTCTGGATTGCAGGAGGGTGCAGGCCAGGCTGAGGGACCTCACCGGTGCACAATTAGGGTCTGGGAGAGACCGCAGGAGGACTCCAGGGTGTGTCCAGCCTGTCTCTTCCAGTCCCGATCGGCCAGACCCCAGCAGCAAGCTAACCTACTGGTAGGAGCATCTGCCTCCTGTTCGTCAGTACGCTTCATAGTGCCTGGTGGAACGGTTGGGCACTTACCATATTAGGTTTTTATTATATAGGACTAGAGGCCTGGTGCACAAAACTTGTGCACAGGTAGGGTCCCTAGACCTGGCCGGCAATCAGGGCCCATCTGTGGGGCAACTGGCAGGGCGATTGGGGTTCCCTGCTGGCACCCATCTTGGCTGGCCTGGTGCCACCCGCTCACCGTCCTCGCCCCCAACTGCCACCGCCAGTGTCCTCCCTCTGCAGAGCAACTGGCAGGGCGAATGGGGGACCCCCATAGGTCAGGGCCTGCACACTGGGGACAGCCCCTGCACTGAGCATCTGCCCCCTGGTGGTCAGTGCATGTCATAGCAACTGGTCATTCCACCAGTCATTCCACTGTTCGGTCAATTTGTATATTAGGCTTTTATTATATAGGATTATATGAACAATGGAAAGACATACAATATTCTGAAATATTGATATATGTCTTGGATATATAAAATGTTGAATTTTCAAATGTAATATATAATCATGTTTTTTTAATTCTTACCTGAAGATATGTTTTTATTGACTTTTAGAGAGAGAGGAAGGGAGAGAGAGAGCGAGACATCAATTGATTGCTTTCTGTACAGACTGGACCAAGGATTGAACCTGAAACCTAGGTATGTGCTCTGACTGGGAATCAAACCTGCAACCTTTTGGTGTAGGGAATGATGTTCCAACCAACTAAGTCACCTGGCCAGGGTTATAATCTTAATTATTATATCAAATTCTATTTAAATTATATGACTATAAAATTTATAAGAAAATAAGTGTCAAACAAAAATAGCCAAAGTAATTTTGAATAAGAAGACTAGGAAGGGAGTCATTTGACTTACTAAATAGCAGAAAAATAAACAAACCTTAAAACCAATAAAAGAAAATTAATATCTCACTAGCATAGAGATATTCAAATAGATAAATGAAAAATATGAGAGGCTAATATATAATATGGATAGCATTTCTATTTGGTGTAAAAAGGATAAACTCTTTAATAAATGGAGCTGGCAAAAATAGCTATGCATCTAGAAAAAAATAAAATGGGGAAATGATTTTGCTTTATTTGAAAATAAATTCCAAATGATGAAATACTTGAATTGAAGCATTGACATAACAGATTTTTGAAAGAAAATCTAAGTGAGAAGAGACAAATCCAGGTGGCCTGTATAGCTAAGCTCCCCCCTTTCAACGGTTTAGTAGAACTAACTAGGGGCTGTGCTCTCTTGGCTCCTATGACAATAGGGGTTCATACTAACCATCCCCTGTATAGATGCAGAGTGACCCAAGAGTCCATGTGCTCTCTCCCCAACCACAACTCCTCAGGACCGCACCTGTGAGTTACACATGGCAATGTAAACTACCTATACTTTTCTATACTGTGTCGTTAGAGCCCTCTGTGCCCACGTGCACTTTGCACAACTCTAGGTGACCACAGGTATAATCTAAGGATTGGACAATCTTATTAAACAAAGATTGGAATCTCAGCAGCTATAAAGAAAAGATGCACATATGCTATATCATAAAAATAAAGTATTTGTACAATGAAATGTATCATGAACAAAGTAAATAAAAACTATTGTTTTAAAATAGCTGTAGTGAGTGTAATGACCAGTCTAAGTGCATTCTTCATCTATGTTGTCATAAATTTTTATTTATTTATTTGGCATTCTATTTGACTCTTTCTTATCATTTCCATCTCTCTGCTGAAAATCCCCATCTCTTCATGAGCCCTGTCCATCTTTTCCACTAGAGCCTTTACCATATTAATCATTGTTATCTAAAAATATTTGTCTGGTTGTTAACAGTATTTCAATACTGTCTCAGACAATTTAGGTCTCTGTTTTGTTAACTATAATAAGGGGATTATAATAAATGTTTTTATAAGACAACATATGTAAAAAACCTGAAACAATGCTCAGAACAAATAAGCACCTAGTAAATTGACATTCTTATTGCTCTGGCTATGACTGAAGGTATTTTCTTCATGCACTCATATTCTCAAACAAATAAGCATGGCTCAACATCATAAATTACATGCAAGTTGCAAAATCTCTTTCCCTGGATAGCAAGGTAAATATCCCTGTTTCTGAAATGGTCCAGGTGCAAGGAGCAGCAAGGAGATGAGCCATCCCCCTGGCTCTTGGCCTTTCTCACTCAGTGTACCTGACCTTCTAGAAACCTCTATTCACTCCTGTAAGAGAGCTTGTAAGAGAAGATGGGAACATCCAAATATATTTGCATAAGTAAATCAGCCTAATATTTACAGCTAAAATTTGGGAAAATATATACTGGTCCACTTAATTCTAGGAATGATACTGTCCTATTAAGCTTCTGTGTAGCAGAATACATAAAACACTTTAATAACTAGTAATTAAAAAAAGAATTAACCAGCTAAACCTGAATATAACTCATGTAAAATTTGAGTTCTGATCTGATTCTCTCTTGTTCTATATTCTTGCTTTACATTAATTATATAAGATTTTAAAATGATTTTGAGCAAATGGCAATGTGTTAATGGTTGGATATATCTGAACCAGTCATGTAAATATGAGGTAATAATTAATTTAAACTGCAGACTAGCAGATTAATCACTTGTGCAAACTTAAACTTGCACATAATTTGTCATTGTTTATGTCAGGAAAGCTCTAGAGTAGTTCTAATCTATACACCTGCATTAAAATTATTTAATGATATTTCAAATGTTATTAATCAAATATGATTAATGGAGAAGAGAAGAGTATTTTGGCTCACAAAGCACTTTTCATCATTGAGATAGATCCAAGTGCTTGGTAAATTAATGACTTAGGTGTGAGGCAACTAATAAATATTTTAAGGTCAAGGACCCATTGTAGCTCACAGCCAGACTGGATATTAGAACTTCACTATTGCAGTCATCTTTTTAAAATTTATTTTTCTTGACTTTATTGGGATGACATTGGTTAATAAAATGACATAGGTTTCAGGTGTACAATTCTATAATACATCATCTGTATATTGTATTGTGTGTTCACCACCCAAGTCAAGTGTCCTTCCATCACCATTTATTCTCCCTATACCCTCTTCTACCTTCCCTACCCTACTTCCCCTCTGGTAATCATCACGGTGTTGTCTGTGTCTATGGGTTTGGGTTTTTTTCCTTAAACTTTTCACCTTTTTCACCCAGACCCTCAAAGCCTCTTCCCCCACCCCCTGGATGATAGCTGTTAGTCTATTCTCTATCTATGAACCTGTTTGTATTTTGTTGGTTCATTTATGAGTGAAATCATATGGTACTTGTCTTTCTATGATGGGCTTATTTCATTTAGCATAATACTCTCCAGTCCTATCTATGCTGTGGTAAAGGGTAAGACTTCCTTCCTTTTTATGACTGAATAGTATTCCATTGTATAAATGTACCACAGCTTTTTTATCCGCTCATCTACTTATGGACACTTAGGCTGCTTCCAAATATTGACTATTGTATATAATGCTGCAGTGAAATAGAGGTGCATATGTTCATCCAAATTAGTGTTTTAGGTTTCTTCGGATATAGTCCCAGAAGTGGAATTACTGGGTCATAAGGTAGTTCCATTTTTAATTTTTTGAAATAACTTCATATTGCTTTCCACAGTGGCTGCACCAATTTGCATTTCCACCAAGAGTGTATGAGGGTGGTTCCCTTTGTCTCCACATCCTCACCAACACTTGTTATTTGTTAATTTATTGATGATAGCCATTCTGACAGGTGTGAAGTGATATCTCACTGTGGTTTTAATTTGCATCTCTCTGATGACTAGTGATGCTGAGCATCTTTTCATATGTCTATTGGCTATCTGCATGTTCTCTTTGGAGAAGTGTCTATGTGGAATCTAATGCTATAGTCTTTTAATGTCATCATTTATAACAGCCATAGAAGAAATAAAGGAAAGTCATACAATACCTCATTAAGAAATGAAGCTACAACAGTGCAGAAATAGTCAGACTGGTCCATCTAATCACATTGGAAGCCTCACTCCATCTCTTTACAGTGTTGGAGGATGTGCGGGATGCTCCTGTTTACAGACAGAATTCGCCAAGTCCTAACATCCAACTTGGTTGCTCATGGTATTATCATGTACTCAGAAAATAATTCTAGAATTCTGATTACTATTAAACATAAGCAAATAAGTTTAGGGGATTTTATTGTATTACAGCTCACATACTGAAAAGTGCACAAATTATAAGAATATGAACAATTGAAATGTTCAAACTGAAGGATTTGCACAAAAGCAAATGCATCCATTTCACCAACAATCATATCAGGAAATAAATTCTATTATCATTCCAGATCCTCCCATGACCCCCCTAGCCACTACCCTCACCAAGGCATCCACTACCTTGACTGTAACACATAAGATGAGTTTTTGCATTTTAAAATTATTAGGAAGCTATCCTATTTTTTTTTAACAGTATGCCACAATTTATTTATTCTTTCAACTCTTTAGATGCACTGTTCATGAAGTTGTCACGAAGTTGTCATGAAGAGTGTCACTGTAAAGTTTCTTGTACATACGTTTAGATGAACATTTGCCCTCATTTTAGTTGGCTATATTTCTATGACTGGAATTGCTGGGTGACACTACATGTATATGTTCATTTTACAATGGAACAGTGGTAGACGGCTAGATAGACATGAGCAAAGTAAGGGCAATTGGCCAGGTACAGAAGGTCAGGGATACCTAGCAACAGGCAAAACTAGAAAAACAAGGACCTTGACCCCAGGGTAGCCTTTCCTCCCCTGGCATATCATTGGTCCTGCAGTTTAGAACCCCTAACCTTTCCTCCTTAGAGATAACATTTAAGCCTCAGTTGTATTTCAGCTCAAGGCCCAGAAAAGCAGCAAAACTGGACAAGTGACTTGTCCAGCTACATTGGCTAATGATCCCCTGACCTGGTGCCAACCAATCAATCAGTGGAAACCACAACCTTGAATGTGACGAATATTTTATTGAGATCCTCCCTTTGGACCTCCCCTAACATCCTCACCCTTAAAAGCTTTCAGGACAAGGGACCCTCTCCCTCCCCTTTCTTTTCATCCCCACAAGACAAGTTACCTCCTGAGCCCATTTCTTCTACCTCTGAGATTTTTTAAATAAACTTCCTCATATACTTTGAGTCTTGGCTCTGAATTCTTTCCTAGCCAGAACTCAAGTACTGAGGGTGCTGAACCAAGGTCTGGTCTGATTCCAGGAATCTAACACCTGGTGCTGTTCTCAGCATAGCCTACAGAACCATGAGCGCTATGTATGTCACATTTCCACAACAGTAACAAAGAGTTCAAGCTAGTCTTTATTTTCCCTACTTCTCTCCATTGCTGGCCAATCTGCACTGTAGCAATTTCGATTGGTTGATGCATTTGATTTTAAGTTGCATTTCCCTGTGACTAATGAGGTAGAGACTTTTTCATATATTTATTGGTTGTTTGTATAGGTTCTTTTCTGAAGTGGCTGTTCAATTCTCTAGGTTGTATTTCAATGGGATTATATGTCTTTTTTATTGATTTGTAAAACTTCTTTACATATTCTAGACATAAGTCCTTGGTGTCATATGAATTGCAAATCTCTTCTCCCAGATGACTCTTTCACTCTACTAAGGTATGTTTTCTATGAAAGTTCTTAATGATAATACATGCCACTTTATTAACTTTTCCTGTATACCGTATTCAATGCTTTTGGTATTTTTATGAACTCTTTTAAAAATATATTTTAATAACTTTTTTAGAGAGAGAGGAAGTCAGAGGGAGAGAGGGAGAAACATTGATGGGAAAGTGCAACATCGATCAGCTTCCTCCTACATTCTCCCTACCAGGGATTGAGCCTGAAATCAGGGCATATGCCCTGACCAGGAATCAAACCAGTGACCTTTCAGTGCATGAGATGATGCCCAACCAGGGTGTTTTCACAAACTCTTTTTTTTTTAAGTTTCTTCTTTAAGATATTACTTATGTGTCCTTATTCCCCCATTACCCCTATTCCCCCCACTCATGCCCTCACCCCCCTGTTGTCTGTGTCCATTGGTTAAACTCTTTACTTACATCAAAGTGATAAAGATATTCTTGTATATTCTTTTAAAGATTTTATTGTTTTCTTTTTATGTTTAGATCTGTAACCCATCTAAAATTAACTGTTATGAACTACATGAGATATAATCAAAACGGGTTTTATTTGGGGGAAATAATAGTGAAGAAACCACAGTGACTGAATTCAAAGACCTTGCTTTCTAATGGACAATTGAACAATCAATTATAACATGGTAGATACTTCTAAGTGATACTGTAATGAGAAAGGGAAATGGTTATTTTAAAAACTACGCCTTGAGTTTGCATTAATAGACCTCAGGAAAATACCTTAATTAATCTGTCTGGTAAGGAGAGGCAGGTTTCCTGTAACAGGTCATTTAGGTGTCTTCAGAGAAACAAGAGCTGTATTGCTCTGCATAACAATAAGGCTTGTGGGGTGGGGTGACTGAGATATCCTGGAACTGTAGAATGAAGGTGCTTCAGCTCATATGATTCCAGAGCAAGATGGCAGCCAGGACCTGAGGGGGAGGCTGCCCACTGAAAAACTGCCTACAGGAAGATTGGTGCAGGAACATTGGGATGGTGATGTTGAATATTCTCCATTCAGTGTCGCCTGTTATGGGCAATGATATAATCTCCTTCAGTTATTCCTGAGGCATTAAGTAGATGCTTTTTATAAAAGCCCAGGAGGTGTATTTGTTCTTCTGTGTTCTTCTACCTTTGTGATCTCTGTCTTCCACGTAGTTTTTTTTTTTCCTCTGTCTGTTTTGACCACTATTTTATTAAGAGGATTTATATATCTAGTGATTACTGTCTATCTAAACCAGCGGTTCTGAACCTGTGGGTCGCGACCCCTTTGGGGGTCGAACGACCCTTTCACAGGGGTCGCCTAAGACCATCGGAAAACACATATATAATTACATATTGTTTTGGTGATTAATCACTATGCTTTAATTATGTTCAATTTCTAACAATGAAATTGGGGGTCACCACAACATGAGGAACTGTATTAAATGGTTGCAGCATTAGGAAGGTTGAGAACCACTGGTCTAAACCTTCCATTCCTATGCTCTTCCCAGTGTTTGAGACACTCATTTTGGGAAATCCACAACTATGTGAACTACAGCTCCTCCTGAGTGGTGTCACTTTTAACTGACTATCACAAACACAACGCACCCCAAAGGCTGCCTGGCCATTTTATAATATCATGTTAATACACTGTATTTCCTTCATCTATCCTCCTCCCACACACCTTGATTTACAGTTTACCCCCTTCCCCTCCACTTAAATCTTCACTGCCTGTGTTTTTTGTTTGAGATAATTGAAGGATTCCAAAGCAATTTTCCACAACTTCATAACCACCCATCGACCTGTAGCCACACATTCTAGTTCCTAGCTGTTATCATAATGATCTGTGCTCCTGCTCTAGGCCAATCAGTCCACTTGTTTACTAGATCTCATACCTTGTTGCCTATTCAAGGCCATGGCTGCAGGGAATTCTTCATTTTCCCTCTCACATCATTGTGTTCTCTCTCTCTATCTAATTGTTCCCACCAGCATGCAATTGTATTCTGATTTATTCCACCTTGAAAACCATAGGCCCTCTCAATATTATTCCTACTTTTCCTACCACTCTTAAAGGAGGCTATCCTTTGCAGCAGAATTTCTTAAAAAGACTGTCCTCATCTTTTATGCCTAATTCCTCTCACACTTATTTATTGAAGCTACTTCAACCAGGCTTTCATCTCACCCCACCTCACACTCCACCAAACTACTCTTGTCAGGTCACCCTCATCTCCTCACTTAAAAGAGTTGCTCACCCCTTCCTACCTAAAACCCTTCTCTTACTGAACTCCTAGGGCTCTACCCAGTTCTGGCATTTCTCCCAAGCTCATGGATCTCTTCTTCCAGGCCTTTTTTGCTTGTTCTTGCTTTTCTTTCCAATTTAAGTACTGGTGCCTCAAGGCGTAGAACTTCTCCCTTTGCTTTTTCCATATATATCCTCTCTCTTCAAGATGGCATCCAAGCTCATGCTTTGAAGAACATTCACGTACCAGTGACTCTCACATTTTATCTCTAACTCAGACCTCTTTTCTGAAGCTGGACTTTTACATCAAGCACTCTGATTGACTTTCCACCTTGATTTTAACAGACACTCAGCTCAACATATCCACAACTGAACTTCTGATCTCTCCCTTCTATCTGCTCCTTCTGTAGTCCTCACCATACACTATTGATTAATGAAAGCTTTTTCTAGTCTTCCCAATGTAAGGTTAAAAATCTTGACGTTATTCTTCTTTCCTTTTTCTCACTTTTGCATAATCCAAACTGTTGGAAAACTCTATTGTCTTTTCCTTCAAAGTGTATTCAGAACTACACCACTTCTCATGTTCTGAATGTCTTTGCTCTTGTCCAAGATTCCATTGTCTTCTACATGAATCACGTTATGTGGTCTCCCAGTCTTACCCTTGCCCAGTACTCTATCTCAACATAGTAACCAGATGGATCTCTAAAATGGGAGTCAAATCACAGGATTCCCAACCTTCAGATGGCTTGTGCCTTATTCTGAGGAAAAGCTCAGTTTCTCACTGTGGCCCACAAGAAGCTAAATGATTGGACTCCCTTCACTTATCTGGCTTTATCTTATACTTGCCCCTTCTTTGTTCATTGTGCTCCCATCCCACACTGTTCCTTGAGCTTCCTCATGCTGTTCCAGGCATTCCTGTATTAGGGCAAGCAACTGTTCCATCTGTCCCAAAAAAGTCCATTCATACATACAAAGCTCACCAATTCACCTCTTTCAAGATTTTGCAAAATATATCTTCAACTATGAGGTCTACTATGAATAGTTTATTCAAAATTGCAACCCAATCTTTCAATACCCAACATTCCATATATCTCTTACCCTGCTATGTTTTTTCTTAGCTCTTATCACCATCTACCATACCATGAAATTTATTCATCAGTTATGTTTATAGCTAATTAGATACAACACTAGTAGCCCGGTGCATGAAATTCATGCACAATAAAAGGGAATTAATTGCCCTAACCGGTTTGGCTCAGTGGATAGAGCATCTGCCTGTGGACTCAAGGGTCCCAGGTTCAATTCCAGTCAAGGGCATGTACCTTGGTTGCGGGCACATCCCCAGTGGGGAGTGTGCAGGAAGGCAGCTGATTGATGTTTCTCTCTCATCGATGTCTTTAACTCTCTATCCCTCTCCCTTCCTCTCTATAAAAAATCAATAAAATATATTTTTTTAAAAAAGGGAATTAATTAGTGGAAATATTTTAATATTGCTATTTGCCCTTTCTCTATAATAGAAGTGTGAGAGATGAAAGGAAATTAGTAAAATGTATATGAAAATAATATATAAATTTATTAATAAATAAACAGTAACAAAAGGATATAACAACAACAGAGGCATGATATAAAAATGACAAAAACATGATATGAAAACAACAAAAACATGATATAAAAACAACAGTGATGCAAACAATGACTGATAAAGTGATTAAACTTATTCTAATATCTCCCTGTACACCACATTAAGAATGAAAACACTTTCAGAGTGCTTGACTAATTTCCTTTGTGATGAAGTATTTAGAACTTTAACTGTAACGTCACATGCTCTTCAAACTCGAGAGAAAGCAACATATAACTGACCATGTGGGAAAACAGGTTCAGGTAGGAATATGCCTACTTTATCTAGAGTTTGTCCTTGTGATTTATTAATAGTCATCACAAATGCTGGCATCACGGGAAACCATCGTCAAATCAATTTAAATGGGAGGCCAGTGTCAGATAGGGACAAATTAATTCTTGGAATCAGAACAACCTCTCCCTCTGCAGATCCTGTTAACACTTCAGCTTCAATAATGTTAGGTCGTAATCTTTTGATAATAAATCTGGTACCATTACAAAGACCCTATTTACTATTGAGATTTCTCAATAGCATGATGATTGCACCCACTTTCAATTTTAATTTATGACATGGCATTCCTGAAGGAGTAATACTATTAAGAAATTCGATGGGAAAATGTTCCTTTTCAGCATCATCTGTGGAATCAATGGAATCATCACTCAAATATGTGTGAAAATCTCCATCGAGTATATCCAAATTTTCTTTATGTAATTTTTGAACATGCTCATTTTTTGGACAAAGAATTGCACATTTAGATATATTTTTAAAAGTATCTATGGCAGTGGTTCTCAACCTTGGCTGCACATTAAAATCACCTGGGGATCTTTTTAAAATCCTGATTCCTGGGCCTCGTCCTCTGGAAATTGTTTCTTTGTTATGGGGTGGGGCCACAACATTAGTAACAAAGAAACAGAATTTCCAGAGGATGAGGCCCAGAAATCAGGATTTTAAAAAGATTCCCAGGTGATTCTAATATGCAGCCAAGGTTGAGAACCACTGATCTATAGATATAGTATTTCCAAAGGTAGCTTCAATAATAGATCCATTACAAATCATTTCACTTCCACGCTCGGCTCTGAGGGTGGGTTCCTGCCTGAAACCTCACCCTCCAAGAAACAGCTGGAGGAGGGCGCAGCCGTTTCCAAGACGACCCCTGTGGGACTGACTTCCTTCCGGTTGGTTATGCTTCTGGCCTTGATGTTACATCCAGGGTTTTTATATAGGTAGATGAGCTGTATGAGGGAAGATATTTTTGTCTATTCTTTCACTAACTTTTCAGAAGTTTTTTGGATAAAGACAATACTAGTAGGTACTCAGTACTATTTGCTAAATGAATGCATTATTCAAGGCAGGTGACCTGGGGCACACAAAAAAGGGTTCAAATGGTACCACAATAGAGCCTATTCTATTGTCCACACAATTTAAGAAGTACCAGCAGTTTTATTGAAAAGTTAATTCCAGAATCCAATATATATTTTACTATAGTATACTATATATAAAATATAGAGAGAATATAATAATATTATATATATATTAAACTATATATGCATACATACACAAATACACAGAAACATGGGTAATTTTTATTCAACTTAAGAAATTCTCAAGTTTAAAAGTATCTCTAAAGATTCAATTTAGTGATAGATATGTAGATTGATCCTAAGTGATGGCTAAATAAAGATTTTAGCTTTTAGAGTATGCATGACTCTTAAAAAATTGTGTTTTAATCAGGATGTGTTCTGTTTGAAGATGCTATATACTTCACTTGACAAAGTAAGAATCATTATATTTTTTTCATCAAGTCCTTTTGGACTTAGGGTTGCATACAATATATTGAAACTTTTCTAAATGGTATCTATGTACCAAATAGAAAACATTTTTAAAAGATTCATGCTATTTAAAAGATGTATATATTTTTCTACTTATTAAGCTCTTCAAAGTAGGAATACAGACCATTATCTTTGTACCTAGAGACTCTTATAGATGCTCAAGAAATATATGTGTCCTTATTAACCAGTTGATAAAAAATATAACTCACTTCTATCTACCTGACTCCCAAATTTATCACATTGTTGGAAATAATTAATACTTAGCTAATATTGGTCTTCAGACAAACAGATAATTTGTGGTTGATTTCTAAGGTCATTCTCTGGAAAGTTTCCTCAAAAATGGCCCTAAAAGTTGGTGTCATCACATAGCCTAGGCCAGTGGTTGGCAAACTCATTAGTCAACAGAACCAAATATCAACAGTACAACGATTGAAATTTCTTTTGAGAGCCAAATTTTTTAAACTTAAACTATATAGGTATGTACATTGTTATTAACTTAATTAGGGTACTCCTAAGGCTTAGGAAGAGCCACACTCAAGGGGCCAAAGAGCTGCATGTGGCTCGCAAGCTGCAGTTTGCCAACCACTGGCCTAGGCCATTATCTGTTCACTCTTTTCACAAACCTACAAGGTAACACACCAAAGGTCAAGCAACAAAAGCAAGATCCAAATTGTAGTCACACCTAAACATGACAGAATCCTTCACTAGAAGAAAAAAGGAGGGCAGTTAAGACTCAAGTGGAAAAATGCTGGAATTTTACAAGCAGTGAACTAGATGCCAATATTTCCTTTCACTTTTTTAAAAAAATATTTTTTTATTGATTTCAGAGAGAAAGGGAGAGGGAGAGAGAGAGAGAAACATCAATGATGAGAGAGAACCATTGATCAGCTGACTCCTGCACGCCCCTTGCTGGGGATTGAGCCAGCAACCACAGCATGTGTCCTTGCCAAAATCAAAACTAGGACCCTTCAGTTGGCAGGCTAATGCTCTACTCACAGAACCAAACCAGCTAGGGCTCCCTTTCACTTTTTAACATAAGATGAGCTACTCTGTTGAAGAAAGTACTAGATTATTAGTGTTATTGTAAAATGGAACAGAATTTATCATTACAGAGTCAGTGTGTGTGTTTCTGTGTGTAGCTGTGTGTTTGCGTCTCTGTGTGTGTGGATGTCTGTGTGTGTGTTGCATCTCTGTGTTTCTATGTCTGTATATATCTGTCTGTGTATCTGTGTGTCTATGTGTGTGTGCCTGGGTATGTGTCTGTGCATGTGACTGTGTTCCTATGTGTGTGTGTTTCTTTGTGTGTTTCTATGTGTGTGCCCTTAGTTCAGTGCAAGCCATTTTATTTTGTTAAGATGCAGAAGTTTTTTCACTTTTCCTCTCACAGTATCTGCAAAATTTAACTGAAATCTAATTTATTTATATATTGTTTTTTGTTTGTTTTTCTTTAGATCTAATTTATTGTTGAAAATAAACTGTTTTACTAATATCTAATGCTTCGTGCAAGCCATTCTCATTCTTGGAATTATTTAAAATTCCACAGAAACTGAAAACTAAAACTGAGATTTTTTTTTTAAATTGAGGAACTCAAACTGGCAGAATTGAGATCTGAAATCTGCTGGTTTGTGCAGATTGTGTCGTAAGATAGGAAGTTGGGGTTTGAGTTGATTTAATGGAGGGTAAATGACTCATTAATGCTGGTATGTAATATCGGCAGATGTCCTAACTTAGCTTTACTTTTAGTGTAAAACCTAATATTAATAGTTACATGAAACTTCATTATACTGCAATTTTCTCACTCCTTTTTTCTATCTGTTAATCAAGTATCACATCTTTCATTAAGTATCTGTTAAGGAAAATGTTGTACAATCGATGAAGGTAGAATGAAGAGTCTCAAGTCCATCAGATTTGGAGAAAAAAACCCATAGAAATTTGGGATGATATTACTGAGGAACATATATTCTTTGAACTTTTTGGAAAATGCGTGTGTATTACCATAAAAGGTGTTTCAGAAATAGATTTGTTTTTATACTCTGTATCTCTTTAATTATTGTTGTGTTGGGAAATAATAAAACATGTAACACTGCATAAAAATAAACCTCTGTGTAAAACCCATAACTAACTATTCTTGTTGGAAAATGAGAAAAGAAAAAAGTGAAAGTTTTCTGATATTTATACTTCAAAAGGTGCACCTGAGAAACAAAGATCAAGAAATATTAGACAAATAATAGACGCGTCTGTCTGGCAGTTTTGTTGGTCTGTGAGGTACTTTAGGTGACAAGAAAGATAACCACAGCAAAGCACACCAGGAACTCTGTGGGAGTGTGCTTGACATGCAAAGTGGGCTCTGGCTTTTGGGTGCTCTTGTGATGCTAGTCGCTTTAATAAGTAATAAACCAAAGAAACAAAATGTTAATAAAAATACACTTTCAGGAATTGTGTTATTACTTGAGTTGAGACATATCTATATTCATTTATTATTTCTCTCTGTTTATTATTTCTGCAGAAGTTTTGAACTCATAAGTAATTCACATGTATTTGCAGATTAATGCACTCAAGTCAGTATCCCTTGATACATTTCCCCTTTAAAGATTTTTTAATGAGGTGCTATTTTTGATGTAAATATCTTCTAAGTAGTAATCCAGACAAAATGAAGTTTTCCTGAGTGTTGATACTTATATTGACATAAGCAATAATGTGAACAAGCCAGAGCTTTCCTGTACTCGTGGCTAGGCTTTCTCAGGAAGGCTTGAGGAGGCTGGTTCCCATTGCCAGACAACAGCGTCAAAGGGTTCTCTCCACACAATGATTAGGTTTTTGTCCAAAATGACTTATTAAAAAGATGAAAGATGTTGTTCTTTAAGACTATGTTCAGCAGTCTTTGTCTGAAATGACCTTAAGCATAGGACTCATGACAAAATGTAATCCCTTTTCAAACACTGCATGCTCACTTCATGAATTTTAAACACGGGACTTCAAGACCTGCGTGCTCTCTGCAACAACTTCTAAAAAGTTCCTACACTAGTGCAAGCATTAACTTCATTTTTATTCATAGCCATTAAGCTTATGGGAAATCAAGTTCAGCAGCAACATTAAATGCAAATGGGAAGAAAGAAATGGGAGAGAGGAAGGGGGGAGATTAAAGGAGAAAAGGAGGAAAGGGAAACACTGGCACGTGATCTGGGCAGGAAACCAGATGATGCAAATTAACACAGAATGTTGAGAATTAATTGGATGCCATCTTCAAAAAAAGTTTAATCCCTTTGCTTCTGTAACTCTGCCATAAAAGATGAAGATATCTATAGAATACTTATTCTATTTCCTACAGACTTACTTCTCAATAGTTTTATTCTTACTTCAAAAGAGGGAAAAATCATCCTTTGGGAGCATTGATAGGCTAGGAAAATACTGACTAAAATTTCTGAAATGGAGTGTTATAGCACACACAGAATTTAATAATAAATTTCAATATAGCTTCCCATTTTTTATAGCATATGTTTAAATAACATATTTTTAAAAAATCTCTTCTTGAAACCCTGCCAAAGCACAGTGCAGGCTCCTTTCCTCATCTTGCCGAAGACCAGGAGTGGGTTTATTAAAATATGTGCTCCAAATACTCTTAGTATTAAAAACAGGACAGGGTTATATGATTTGCCAGAAGACTGTCTGGATAACGCTGGTTGTCCACGAGTAGAGGGAAGAGAGGTTTAGTCAAGTCAGCACGACAGACCCTCCTGGAGTCAGCCCACCTCCAACCAACCCCTTCACATCATATTAAAACTGTGTGGCCCTAACCAGTTTGGCTCAGTGGATGGAGCGTCGGCCTACAGACTGAAAGGTCCCAGGTTCGATTCCGGTCAAGGGCATGTACCTTGGTTGCGGGCATGTCCCCAGTTGGGGGTGTGCAGGAGGCAGCTGATCGATGTTTCTCTCTCATCGATGTTTTTGGCTCTCTATCCCTCTCCCTTCCTCTCTGTAAAAAATCAATAAAATATATATATTTTTTAGAAAAACAAAAAGCTGTGTGGACTGTCAGAGGCACTGCTTCCAAATTAGCATTATGGATGCATTTTTATATTTTTAAGATACTTCTTGGCAACCACATGATACAACAAGTGTGGCTTCTCTAAATGTGATAATTAATGTTGGTCAATTATTTTAAAGTCTAGAAGAATCTGTTCCATTTTTAACTATAAGGTCGCTTTCATTATGAAATTATGTAACCACAGAATAGAAAGTAAGAAAACACCTCATGATTCCACAACCCTAACAAGGCAAGTTATATACTGACATGGAAAAACTTTGTCTGTGTGCATTGGGTATGATGTTAAATGCATATCAGTGGGGATAATGCAAATATCAGTGGGGGCCTCCTGCCCTTTGTAACTTCTCTCAATACTGCCAGTTCTACTGACCACCTCAGGCCTACTGTCTTCATGAGCTTTTCTGCTTCCAAATCCTGTCCCAATTCGTAAGGCCTTCATTTTTCCCTATGTGAACCCAGATAAAAACTCAGCTTTCTACCAACTACCCCATTGTTCTCCCGTCCATCCCCCCCAGCACCACCAAGTACTAACACACCCACCCTCAGATACTGAGCACTCAGGGATTAAACCTTTTTATAAAGTACCAAATCTGTGACACTTTCAGAAGAACACCGAAACCATAAAATCAGAGACTTTTTGTTTTGTAATTATGCAAATACTATGCCATATCTTACTTTAATATTTGGATCTGACTATCCTGTATGGATTTCATTGTACCTGGAATTTCTGATACATTAGTTTCTCCTTCCCTCCCCCTCTATCTTCCTTCCTTCCTCCTTTTCTCCGTTCTCTTCTTCCCTCCTTCCCTCCCTCCCTGCCTCCCTTCTCCTTTAACAAAAACAATTCCTGCATGCCTGCCTTTATTTTATATGTAAGCTCATACTATTTATTTTAGGGGTTCCAGTTCAAAAAATATTTCTTGGGAGCTATTTGATTTCCTTTTATAAAATAACCCAATTGCTTTCTAAGTGTACTATACAACTGGATCCTAAGATTTTTTTTTCTTTCATTCTTCAATTAGACCCATGATTTCTTGAATGTCATTTACTCTTTATTTTCAGATATTCTGGTTGGTTTTGCAGGTGATTCTGTTATCATTGTAACTAGCTAGCTGGTATTAATAATAGGAAAGGGACAAAAGGAAGGCCAGACATTGCAAGCATTACCATCTGGGCAGTTTCACCAGGAAGCTGCAACTTCATACTCCACAGGGAACCACTGGTTTATTCCCCATAAATCACTGGAGGAAGGGGTCCATCATTGGGGAAGATGGACACATGGTTTTGTTGGATTTGCATTCACAGTATTTTCTCAACATCATCTACCTTTAGGTGAGGCCTGAACATTCTCCAGTCTCTTCCAGGTCCAACCCACTCTTATTGCCCTGCCCTAGACCAGGTTCATTTCTTCATATTGTTGCTGTAGGCCTTTCCTTATATTCCCAGGTGAAACTCATTGTATATTACCCTCTCAACTGATTGACATTGTGATGACAGAATTCTAGATTCAAAATGATTACCTGCAGAGCTTTGACACAAGTATCTGCTGACTTCTAGAACTGCCTACCTGCTGCTAATGAAACCAAACCCATACCAGTCTGTTTTGTGTTCCAAATAACGCATATTCACCCTGAATCTCTTCTGGAAGCTTTAAGATGTGTCCTTTATCCTTGGTGTCTCAAAATTCAAGAAGCTGTGTCTATGTGTCAGTGCTTTCTCATTGTCCAGTCAGCACATTTTATCTAAAACATATGCCTTTCTTTAGTTCTATCAAATTCTACTCTGTTAGGTTAAATTTACCCCTCCATTTTCAAGGCCCTATCTTTTTTTTCTTACACAACAATCATATTGACTCATTGATTGAACTTCTAGTCTCTCTTATAATATTTCCTATTTCTTTATCTCTTTGTTGATTTATTCAATTGCTTCAATGGACTTTTATTTTTCTATTTTTAAAATAAATTCTATTAAAAATTCCAAAAATTTGAACTGAAATAGTTTCTGGGTCAGTATGTAAGTAGCTTAGAAATTGTCATTCTCAGCCACACAAGAATAAAAGCTAAACAAACAGAAAATCAACAACTCTTCTTAGAACCATCATAGCACTGAGGCCACAGGGCAAATGAAGAGACAGAGAATCACAACTCACATTGTCAGACTCACCGACAGGAAGTTCCTTGGGAACCATATCAACTTTTGCTTAATTTTTTTAACTCAAAAATTATTTTGGAGTTTTTAAATTCCTTTTATTTGTAGTCTGTTTTTATTTCACAGCACTATCATCTTGAATCTTTATTAGGATACTACTAAGTGGAGATGATTTTAAATCTCTTCTCTTTCCTTAAATGTTTGGTATCACTTCCACTATGTGTAACAAAACTTATTCATCCTGGTAATTTTGAGAGGGGGCACTACTGGTGTCTTTCTGGTGTCTGATGGCCTTTGGTTGTCTGCTTATGTTTATGAATGAAGGACTAGAGTAATGAAAAAGGCTGGTCAGGATTTCTTCCACACCATGGTAGTCTGTTTCTATAATTCTCTTGAATTGGTAGACTGAACCTAACCTCTGCTCACCTGGTGAGCTTTGGTAACTGGCAGTTTCAAGGTAAGAGGCACATGTGGGGAGCAGGCAGGAAAGCTGGGCCCTCCCATCTCCATCTTTGAATGAAGAAGGCTTGACTCTGGCATCAACACTGAAGGCAACTCTGCCCCTTCCTATGTTCAGTGGATGTGCATCACTTATAACCTTGAGAAAAGTGCTGCTCCAGGAAGGTGTGTGTGTGTGAGCACGTGTGTCTGCCTGTCTGTAATGGCTTGCACAGCTCTTCCCTTAACAGTTCTGCCATTAATGGTGTTGATCTCTGTCCCACCTCCCATACTTTCATGCAACGTGATTAGGGTTTCTGGAGGACACTTCAGAAGGGAGAGGCCTTGTCTCTCCTCTAATGCTATTTCCTATGCACGTTCCAGGCGAGGGTTAGCTCTGATTTATTTATAAATAATTCTAAATGTTTTCCATGTCCTGGATATTTATCAATATTTTTTACTGGCTCTTAGCTCTCTCTTCTTCCTCTCATACCTTTTATAAATATACTTTCTTATTCTTTACTGTTACTTTAGTGAGATTTTAGGAACAAGGAGAAACAATCACATGCGCTTTGTCTGCTAACTTGAACTGAAAAAAAGCACAACTTTCCCATGAGCATTTGTATTAAAGATCTTCCTGTACTTTTTATCAGAGCATAATATTCCATTCAGTACCTGCTCCATCATTTATTTGCCTATTTTCTGTTTGTATACTATCTTTTTAGTTTTTATGCTTAGAAACATGATACAATGAATATTATCTGTACATGCAGTTTTCGCCTTCACTTAAATTATTTTCTTTGGATAAATTCCCAGAAATAAGATCAGTGAGTAAAGAAGATATTTCTTTTTATGACTCAAATGACTTTCCAAAGGACTTATGCCAATTTACGACACCAACAGTAAATGAGAACAATAGTTTCCATGCACTTTTTCATCTTTGGTCACTATTTTAAATATTTGCTTTCCTGTAACTTTTAACTTTTTAAATTCTTAATCAGTTCATTAAGTCTCCAGTTATTACTTTAGCCTGGCTCATTAGTAAAACAAATGATTTTATAAAATAATCTCTTTGATTTCTTTTTTTTAATGAAAGCACAGATTTTATTCAGGTTCTTTTGATTTTAATGTGCTCACATTTAACTAGAAAGTTAAGTAAAATTAATTCCCATGTTTTACTTAGTAATTTGCCTTTATCTACTTCTCAAACAAAATCTATGAAAGTCACTCAGAGAAATCTACTATGTACCATCAGTGCTCCATTTCCAATGGAAATCTACTGCTTTTTAACTTAGTAACACATTTCCTCTTGCCTGTAACTACAACAGACACAAAAGACTAAAGCAATTGGCTTTAAGAGGTAATAAATTCCTTTTAAAAATAAATTTATGGTACCTACCAACTATTATTTGAGACCGACAAATAATTGGTTGAGTAAAGACCTTTTATGGTATTATGTGCAAATATTAAGTATAATTTTCAAGTCAACCTGTGGGGTAGATATTATTGTGTGTTATCTAGATTTTATTTAACAACAGGTAAGAAGCAGCAAATAGAAAATTTGTTTTAGATTAACGTAATTATGTTAGAAGGACCTTTTGAATGAAAAGTAAGTTTTTCACCAGCAAAGCAGGTCCAGGTAGAGAAAATATTTCAAATCCTGTATAGATAACAGGAAAAAATAAAAAACAACACAGACTTTTAAATTAATGATCAATTATGTCATCAAAAACAAAGTTTTAAACATGTTCAAGCTCCATTTAGAGAAAAGTATTTTTAATATATTTTAGAAAATTATGTTCATTATATATTGAGTCTTGAAATTATAATGTGGTTAACAGGAAAAATATTTATATATAATATATTTTATTCAAAGAGTTATATATAAATGAAAAACTCTTCAGAAGAAATAAATTATGTTTAAAATTTTCAAATTATGCAGTTAAAAATTTGGGAGTCTATTATTTTGCCATGAGACAAGCACATTGGGCTCAATGTGGATTGAAATTCTATCCACAAGTGTCTGATGATAAATTTGGAGGGAGTTGATTTACATATATAAACCTGTGGAATAATTAGTATATAAAATAGTATATCATGAACTAATAAATACGAAGTATAACTGACCAGAGAATAGAGTACTAATTATACATTATTGAAAATATAAATTAAAAGAGTATAGAGAGCTGTCATGTTTATAATTCCCCCAAAATTCATATGTGAAATCCTAACCCCTAGTGTGATGGTGTTCGGAAGTGGGCCTTGGGAAGGGATAGAGTCATGAGGGTGGAGCCCTCATGATGGGATTTAGTGCCCTTATAAGAAAACAAATGGTAAAGCTTGATTTTTTCTTTGCTCTCAGCCATGTAAGGTCACCAGGAGAGCACAGTGTCTATGAACTAGGAAGTAGGCCTTCATCAAATACCAAATCCTTAGGCATCTTGATCTTGGACTCATAAATTTTTATTGTTTACTCCACCCAGTCTGCAGTATTCTGTCATAGCAGCTCAAACTACCTAAGACAAGACCTAAGAGGTAAATATTGACTTCACTAAATACAGGGAATTTTATAGAGCTCTGAGTTACCACCTTGAGATTCCTGCTCTGACTGGTATGTTATTGCATTTCATTTTCTTAAACTAAATTATAACTCAATCTATTGGAAAATACTCACCACATAATTTCAGTTTATATAAAGATAATTCAATATGCACCCTGACCAAGAAATACACTTTTAAAAGTATCTCTAAAATTATTCCATGAACAGGCTAGTCAGTAATACAAAGATCATATCCATTATACATAAACACGAAAATTATGCAAGTGAAAATTATCTTTTTCTCTGGGGTGCTTTTAAAAATCTTGTCATTGCAACAATGTTGAAACTGAACACTTACATATTGATGAAACCAGGAGCAAGGAGAACAAAATTAGATCTTATTCTAGTGTACTCACTCCTAACTGAAATCTGATAGGAGTAAAGAAAAATTCTATGCCAAAACCCCAGCTTAGCAGAAACTCTCTTAAAATCAAAGGAGATAACTTGGATTCTGCGGTTACTAATAAGCTACAATCAAATTCCATCCTAAGGACTCAATACACACATGTAAATGAAGAGGAGCATAGCAGCCAGGATGGTTCCCACAGCTGCCGTGCCTCCCTCACCATGCCGGTTGTCCTCTCCTTAGGAACAACAACTGACATGCTTCCCATCAGACTTATTTTCTAGAAAACATGTGAGAAAGGAAAAGAAAGAACTCTAGATTTTATTTGAATAGAAATATACTTGCATCCTTTCTAATGTTGTTGGGAAAAAACACACACAAATAATTGGCTTAAAAAGGCTTTGGGGGGGCATGAGGTCCCAATATTATACATGGTTTCCAAGATGATCTTATAAGGCAGGTACTATTATTGTCCCATTTTTCAGATGAGAAAAATGAGATCCAGAGAGTGTACGTGATTTATTTTCAAGGTTCTACACCTAATAAATGACAATGTATTTCAGCCATGTCCAAATTTCAAAGCAATGTCCGGCACTAGTACGATATATTGATGCCCTAATGTATTTGACAGTGTCCACATTAGCCAGTCAGGTTAAGTCTTCTTACCTCCTCAATAATTGTTTTTTAAAAATAAATGAAAAACAACCATGAATGAATAGTCTCTAAATTTTCCAAGGATAAAAGATTTTATGCCACAGGAAACTTTGACATTCTTAGCCTGTTTTTCTGGTGTGCTAATGAAAGAGCTTGCTCAATTTAAGACTTCTTTGAGGCATATGCTAACAGGAGGGTTTTGTCTCTTTCAACAAACACAGATATGGTACATTTAAGAATCACATGAAAATCTGCAATTATTCTATCAGCATAGTATTTCCTCTGTCCCTGAAAGAACAGTAAACCCTGCAGATTACAGGATGTTAAAGGGGTAAGTAAGGCTTTGCCTCTTCTGCCAGAATTCTCTGTGGTCCAGCTCACAGATGCTCCTTAGTCAAGCAGTTTGTCAACCCTGGGGACCTCCTAAATATGAGAGCAGTTGTGGATCATCTGGTTCCCAATTGTGCACTAGATGAGTGAAACTGTCATCATATGGACACTACAAGCTGAAATCTCATAAAACTATCAACATGGATGATGTGTCAGCCACGCTATGGAATCATGTCCATATTCACATATTTCAAAATCTTAACAACTTTTTCCCCAACTGGGAAAGCAAAGTTTTAAGATATCATTCAATACTCTCTTTTGAAATTTATGAAAATGAATGTACATTCATTGTTTATTTTCTCACCAGTGATGTCTTAAATCACCCAGGATCTGAAAATTACCCAAATGAAAAGGTTCTAAGAGGAAATAAGCCAACTCTGTTCTTTTGACAATTAAATGAATAAAATGTTTATTCACATGCTGGTGAGTCAACCCTTTAAGAGTGAATATATGAGTTAAGTATTACTCATTTATTACAAAATTAACTGATACAATTTATGCACATATTTTAGTGAAATAACTAATTATTGGGTAGTATAACATCTACAATTTATATTTGGGGAAGTGTAGGTTATATTGTCATATTGGCTCATACTAAGAGGAGTGAAGATACTTAGTCACACCTATATATGGATATTTAAAAAATTGGATTGTTAATCCAGAAAATCAATTTTTTTAAATTTACTCTAACACTGGTTCCCTTGTTATATTCTCTTTCTGGACTCATTGAAGGGGTGAGGAGGGAATAAAACATCTCCAAATATATATTAATACATTAAATATAGGATAAAAAGGATTCTTATTTTCTTAAGAACAGTTTCTAATTTTTCACTCTTTTGACTCCTGCCCCAACTCCAATATCACACGGAAATCCTATGCTAGCCAGGAGGGACCTGAGTTTACCCTCTGTGTATCATGCAAAACAAGGTAGGCCCAATTCTTAAGGGTTAATATGCTTAGACTTCATCTGCCTTATTTGAGTAAATCTTTTGAAGAATATTAACTTATGTCTGTTCTCCTAACTAAAAAGTAATATAGCTCATGAGACTTGCAAATTCAGGTAATTGATTCCAAAGGGAATTCGGAGGGAAGAATTGCAATTTCCTCTAAAGGAAACACCATGTTTGGAATCTTTAGTAGCTGTCGCTACGTTATTAACAGCCCTACTTATATTTGATAGACAAGTAATAATGTGGTCATCCATCTCTAAGACAGCAGATATGAATATATTTCTAACTTTATAAATGAACTTTAAAAGCCCTACAGACAAATTTCATTAAGTAAAGAAATGGAAATTGAGTAAATGGAGTCTTTGGATTTTATTGATGACTAAATCTTTACTTTTCTACAACTGCTAATAAGGATCTTGAATGTTTACTAAATAAAATAAACATTTCCCGTGTATGAGATGCAGTGCTCTTTGAGCAAGATCATGCAGGATGCTTTGGGGTGCCTGCACTTACACTTTCTTAAAGTTGAGCAAACATCCTATAGGAAGAGCATCAGCCATGGCAGAGTTCTGACCTCCCACAGATGAAACCCAAGAAGGATTCTCTATGTTCCACCATCAACCCTTCTTGTTACCTAGACATGGCAAAGGTCAGCAGAATAACATGTTTCAAGACCTCATCTCAACCAAATATAATTCAACATTGAATTTCTGATGTTTTAGTCAGTTAGGATAAATAAAGTGGTTGATTATTAAAAACATCTCTTTCTTGGTATAATGTAGAAATTACCCCTTTTCAGAATAAATTATCTTTTTCTTAAAAAACAGTTTGGGCTGTATTGTTACCCTAAGTTAAGAACTTTCAGACATTCTTGAACATTTGCACATGGACAGTCCCAAGGTCCTCATCAGTTCATCTCCCAGGATGGCTACACATTTAAGAGAAGCTTTCAAATTGTAAAGAGATCCTTTACTTAGTGCTACTAGTATCTTTAAAAGTTCCTGCTTTGTTGCACATGTCAGTTATCTGGTGAGATTTATCAAAACTCCTGGAGTGTGCGTTGAAGAGGCAAGAAATAGAAAGAAATTGACTTTAGTTTCAAAGAATATTTCTGGTATTGAAACCAAATTAAAAAAAACTACCTTGTATGGCTCACTCACTTCCACACACATAGAAAATTAAAACAGAACTATAACTTACCCAATGAACGTAGACTGTGGGCTCCCAGCAGCCAGGCTCTTACTTATTGGAAACTATTTTTCAAGAGATTATGCCCATCTGAGGGCAGGACAATTTATGATAAAACATTTGTTGATAGATATTTTGATATCAGGAAATATATTATGCATAAAAGGGTGACCAATTACCTTCAATTTGTATTAAATCATTGCTTCATTCATCATTATGGCATATTGTGTGCTAAGCCCCAGAGACTTTGCGACCTTAGACACAATGATGGAAAAAAATCCAAGCCATTTCTTTATGAAGCTGAGACTTAGGAAACATACAACACTGAAAAGTTCAACAATTTTCTTTATCTCTTCACCATTAATAAAAATAGAATTTTTTGTGTGAAATACATCAGTACATCACTCTATTTGCTAATAAACAATGAACATCTAATATGCAGTAAGCCAACATCAATGCTTCAGCAATTAAAGATATGATGCTGTCCACCAAGAAATTATCATATAACTGGGAGAAAAGGCAATACACAGAAAAACACTGAGGGATGATATAACTAAACTGAGTAATGATAAATTGATTCTGCTATGAAGTAATAAGCCCAATGAGAAAGCTGATTGTTGGTAAAGAATTTGGACAGTGAGTAAAACTGGGCAAAATGTTAACACAAGTCACCTGGAGGCAATGTGGCCAGGTAATAAATCTGAATTGCAGTCAAGGATGAAAGTAAAAAATTGTGCCCCAGCCAATATTTTAATCAACAAATATTTTTTAGCACTAAATGCATGTGGAATGCACTAAGTACAAGACCCTGGGGTTATAGGAGTGAGAAAAAAAAAAGAGCCCTAACTGGTTTGGCTCGTGGTTAGAGCGCCGGCCTGCGGACTGAAGGGTCCCAGGTTTGATTCTGGTCAAGGGCATGTACCTTGGTTGTGGGCACATCGCCAGTAGGAGGTGTGCAGGAGGCAGCTGATTGATGTTTCTCTCTCAATGTTTCTAACTCTCTATCCCTCTCCCTTCCTCTCTATTAAAAAGAGAGAGAGAGAGAGAGAGAGAGAGAGAGAGAGAGAGAGAGAGTCTTGGCTAGCTAATAGTTGTCCTGTGTGGGAAGTACTATGAATACCACTGGAAAGATTAAGAAAATGATTATCAAAAGGATAAGTATCTTGTACAAAATTCCTCAAAAAACAAATGGATGTTTTGAGATTTAAACTCCAGCCTGTGTCTGAGATATTCAGAAGACCTGCTATTTTCTCCCTTGCTGTGCTGACTTTAGGTTAGATCTGTGAAAAAATTAGCTATAATACGAAATAGTTCTCCAGGTCAAAAGGTAGAAGAACTGATAAAATGTCAAGAAACACACTACAAAGCAGTCTGGAGAAAGTTGGTCTATATTATAGCAGGAAGTCATATCTGAGAGTGGGACACCTGCTACTGGGTAGGGCTAGCTGTGGGTACAAGGGGAGTCCTGAATCACAAATAGAGACGGACTAGCGTGGTCCCCAGGCCTAGGAATTTATTAATTAGTCAGGCACTCTTGGAAGTGACTATTGTCAGAGAAGTTCTCTTGGCAATAACATTCTTTTTCTTGACTGTGAAAACTGTGAAGGATTTGGGTGGAAAATGAGCAAAGGTCTCAGATGAGTTAAGGATTAGAACGAATGTGACATGACCGAACAGTGGAAGACAAAGGAAAGACCTGTGGAGCAATTCCCAGGTAACATCTGTTAATATCACAGGTAAGAAGATGCTGGAAGAGAGAGTGTGTATTCTTTGTTTTTTTAACCAGTTACGAAACTCTTGTTAACATTCTGCATCTTTGATTATTTCAGTCCTTATAATGCCTTGGAATGATATTTAAAAATTACTTCAAATAGAAGCCCCATACTATTTATTTAAAATCCATTTTCAAAATTCTTTTAAAAGTAATTACAGGAAGTTATCAGCCTTTGTATCTTGCTGGCTGACACGTCATATAAATCACCCAATGTGTCACTTCTGATAAAAACCCATGTAATCATATTATAGACACAATAACCTAATTTGAAAAACTCAGACAAATGCAATTTCTTTTAAAACTTGAGTTCAGAAATGCTGGTGAAACTCTACAGAGAATTGTCATATTAATGTGACTTTGAAGAATGTAACATGTTCTTTCAAACCTGAAATCTATTTTCATTTTCATACTTTAGATATAAGCTCATAAAAATGTGTTATATAAAATATTTAGAGCAAATGTTGAAAAGAAAGAATGATGTGATTACTTAATTTAGTCTATTTTCACTTGGTTCACTCAGTAATTAGAGTCTTTCTGAAGTTCAGGATGTAAACAAGGGTCTCTTCCCTTGACATAGAGTGAGAGCTTGTCAATGACCCTGTCTTGACAAAAACAGAGGCATTTAATGGACAGAAGGAAGATATACTCAAAATTGTGTCTATTCAGGTGAGGTTACCAAACTTTGAATTTCACAATCAGTGTCAATATCACAAAAGCAAGAAACTGCATCTCTTGGATCCAATAGAATATTGACAGGAGAACTTGACATTCTGAAGGCAGATAGGGCTGGGAATTTGCAGTTCTTTTTTATTATTTTTTTATTTATTCTTTATTGATTAAAGTATTATGTATGTCTCCTTTTTCCCCCATTGATGTCTCCCTGGTCACTCCCACCCCCCCAGCACATGCCTTCATCCCCCTAGTGTCTGTGCCCATTGGTTATGCTTATATGCCTGCATACAAGTCCTAGATCCAGAGTTTTCAGTTCTATTTTTTAATATATTTTTATTGATTTTTTTATAGAGAGGAAGAGAGAGGGATAGAGAGAAACATTGGTGAGAGAGAAACATTGATCAGCTGCCTCCTGCACACCCCCTACTAAGGATGTACCCGCAACCAAGGTACATGCCCTTGACTGGAATCGAACCTGGGACCCTTCAGTCTGCAGGCCGATGCTCTATCCCCTGAGCCAAACTGGTTAGGGCCAGAGTTCTCAGTCTTTAACGCTGGAGGCTGACACCTGCAAGGTACATGCTAGAAGTTTCAAGCATGATGAAGATGGGGAACCTAGAGTAAGACTTGGGCCATCCCACCTAAACTCTTGCCCTGCATTGAGCATATTATTCCAGGCTGCTCTTTGCAGCCTGTAAGTATGGATATGTGTGAAGTCCTGCTCCTTATCCCACACATCCCATATTCAACTGACCCAGGAGAATAATAGAATGATCAACATTCTATCACATTTCCACTCTCATTGCTTGCAGTCCCATATGTTTTACCTCTGTGTATGAAAGTGTTAACAATTCAACCACAATGCAAGGATATAATCATACTATACAAGTTGATTTGTCTGGATATACAAACATATAAATGCATTGAATATGTGAATACCATATTATGTTGTGGTGGGGAAACTATAATCCATGTTTCTCAGAGTCTGACACCTGTTTTAGTTAATTCTGGAACAAACTTCTTCCATTTTCCTTTCTACACAAGTTAAAAAACAAAACATAGCTCAGAACCTCTGAAGAGTAAGTCAAAAGGGGGATGAGGTAAAGAAAGGAGGTCATATGTTCCCTACCCACAAGATCTCTCATGTTCCTCCCTCTTAGTGTAGTGTTACTTTTTGTCAAAAAGGAGGGATAATGAGTGATGATAATGTTATCAGGATTAGTGGCATAAAGCTTTCTTTTGATAGCTCATTTGATCCAAATAATGCCTCCCTCCCCCCAGCACACAAATAATGAGATTAGTTATCTCTACAATTTACCTTTAGTTTTTCACAAGTCTGAAGCAGGAAAACTTAACTTAAAAATACCTAATAAAATATTTTTATTAATAAAATCACAACACTGGAATCATATCAATGTACCTGATGAGATATTCAATTAACCAAAAGGGGATGTCCATTAAGGGGACTAGACAAGAAAGAATCAGGGAGTAAAACTATTATGGTATTTGTACAGCTATGCCAGAGAGTAAGATAATAAATCTAGCAGACCTAAATCTTCCTGAAACTAAAATAGACATTGTATTGTGAAGTAATGATAGATCATGTCTGTGCATGAACTAAAGAAATTATCTCTCAAGATGATCCATTCTCTGCCATCACTTAATATTACTTTGGAGTTGTAGTAAATGCAATAAGACAAGAAAAATAAATATAAAGACAAGAAAGGATGTATTACAAGAACACTTTAAATATATCCTTTATAAGAAAATTGACCCACAGACACCTCCACTGACCATGACCCTCACCTGGATATGGTTTATTGATTGGGTGTATTGGAAATCTGCCCAAGAGTAACCCATTCACAGCCTGGATAGCAGCATCTAATTTATGTGGCTTGGTTCTGACAATTGGGCCAATTACATGAACTTTTTAGAAAATAGAGAGGAGCCCTAGCCAGTTTGGCTCAATGAATAGAGCATCAGCCTGAGGACTGAAGGGTCCTGGGTTCGATTCTGGTCAAGGGCATATACCTCAGTTGCAGGCTCCTCCCTGGCATGGGCACTGATAGGGGCATGTGCAGGAGGTGACCAATAGATGTTTCTCTCACCTCAATATTTCTCTCTGTCTTTCCCTCTTTCTTCTACTCTCTCTAAAAATCAATGGAAAAATATCCTCAGGTGAGGATTAAAAAAAAATAGAGAGGACTTTGTTCACTAAAAATGGGGAGAAACAAGAAAGCAAAAGAAACTAGAAGTTAAGGAGTTGTGAATAGAGAAAGACAGAGAGAAAGTAGGACTACTCCGTGGAGTAATCAATCCTCGTTCTAGACACTTTCCACCTTCCATGGGAGATGTCTACGCTTTGCTTTTTTTTTTCTTAGATTCTGTCAGAATTTTTAGTAATATTTTAACAGATGATAGTCTCTGTTTCTTGAAACTGAAAAAGCCCTGAAAATCCAGGGTAGAAAAAGATATTTAGTCATCAACAATTACTGAGTGCCCATGATGTGACCAATGCATTGCACACATTTCCTCACTTGCCCTTTAATAATCCAGGCTGTAGCTATCATCAACACCAGTCAACAGAGGATGAGAGCTGAATTAAAATAGTACGTAAATTGCTCACAGTCACATAACAATGGATAAAGAAGAGAGGATTCAAATGCAAACATTCTGACACTAGAGTCCATGTCCTTAACTACCTGTAGGGCTGCCCCTTCCTTGCTGATTGTGACAATCTATCTGCAGAACTGAAGAAAATAAAAAAGAAAACTATAAAAACGACTGTATCTCTTTGATTCTAAAATGTAATCAATTTGAATATTTAAAATCACTTTAGTCATAGGAGTTTACAGAAAAAATAAAACACTGAAATAATTTCATACTTTTTTTCTAGAAGGCAATGACAACATTTTTATTTGTACAGTTACATATTGTCTTCCTCTGTAAAATAGAATCAATATTTGAGTCTAGGTGATTTTTATATTTTTCTAGTCTAGAGATATTTCTGAATGATATGTGGCCATTGGCAGTTATGCGTGTGTTCATGGGGACTCATTGGTTTTGATGACCTGCATTTGTAATTTTTAGGCTTGACACTATAACTTAAAACATTATAGAGAAGATTGGAGTTTGTATGTCCAATTTGGTCAAATTTTTAGTTTTTTTCTCTTCTTGCTTGACTTATATAAGGATGTAAGTCAAGAAAACTTTTCTTGGAAGACATATGGAAACTTTATACATGTATTTGGTACCTTGTAATACTCTCTCATGAAGCATAGGTCAGTTACAACCACCTCTCTGAATTTAAAAATTGTATGATTCATAGGAGGCATTTAAAAATTAGAGCTACATTAAATTGCTATGTAGAAGCATTTGTGTACATACAAGACATTTTGCTTCAATATTTTATCATGTGCAATCATTTCTCAGACAACTGACAATTCCTAACCCAAATTTAATTTAAATTGCAGCTTCATCCAGTACTATCAATGCTAATAGCTCATGTGACAGCCAAGTGAAATCATGTCCTCTCAGCCCAGATGAAAGCTATGTACCAGCAATGACTACTCCATTGTGATTTAGCATCTCCAGTGATAGCCGTAGAGAGAAAGGTGTTCCTGACATTGATTATAAATCATGCCTGACTTCTGAGACAATAAAATGTGAAGAAACTATGCATTTACAAATGATAAAAATGGTGATGAGAGTGTTCAGTAAGATGACAGTTACAAAATAAATATAGAAAAATCAATGTTTCCTTTATGTCAGCAATTTAAAAAATCATTACATTTTCCTTTGTGGCAGTTGGAAAATGTATAGGAAAACGTTATACTATTATAATCTTTATGCTATTATAACAAGAGCCTCTTGATCTGAAAAAAAAAATGCCCTGTAATTTTTTGAAGCAACTTTCTGGCCTGATAAGGAAAGTATGCTCAAGAGTCCTTGCCTTTTGCTGGGAACCATGTTAAACACTCCACATACGTCACCTCATTTCATCCTCAAGTTCAGTACATTCTCAAAACATGTGGGAGATGTATCACTTATGAGAAAAATGTGGAAACTGAGGCTTAAAAACAAGTTGATAAATTGTGAAGGATCACATCAAGAGTCAAACCTGAAATATTTTGTAAGTGGCCATACTGGGTCTTGAACCTGAATCTATGTCTCACTAATTCTGAAGTTCCAGTAAATTCTCCATGATTACATTGTTTCAAGGAAAACATTTTACCTCAGAAAGTTCAGCCAGAAGTGTTTTTAAAAGTTAACAAATTATTCTATTACTTGCTGGAAATTTTTTTTTTATTTGGTTTATTTGGTTTAACTTTTTAGCAATTATGAATGAAAAAATGAAAGTACAGGAAATTTGATTTTAGTATTTTTCAAATACTTCTCTGAAACATATTCAAATTATCAGAACTTCCTGAGATGATAAACCAGACTCAAAAGCCTATGAGGAACTTTTACATTTTTTCATTGTCAAATTAAGGATTCCAGTTACAGCTTTAAAAATTATCTTAGTTGGTTCATTCTTCTCTGATCCCCATGGTTAAATATATCTTGTATATTCAGTGAAAAGGAAGTTTTTAAGTCAAGATAAAACACAAATATCAAAACATTAGAAACTGATAAACTGCTAACAAAAAAATCCTCTTAAATTAAATTAGAGAAGTTCTAGAGAATGCTTGCCCTCCTTTTTTGTTTTCGGTTTGAATGAGAAATGCCAATAAAACCTTGATGTTAGCACTACTGATTTTCTACATTTTATTCCTCAAGTTCAGCCCATTCTCAAAATGTGGATTATTGAGTTACATATGTACTTAACTGAATTTGAAAGCAAAACTATGCAAAACAAAAACACTACTGTATCAGAAACCTAATAAACAGTGGATATGGTAACTTGAGGGGTTTATGGGAATGTTAAATATTTCTACTGTATTATCCCCATGCTAGTCAGTCACTGCAGAC
The DNA here is from genome assembly GCF_028538775.1 of Myotis yumanensis. Taxonomy (NCBI): domain Eukaryota; kingdom Metazoa; phylum Chordata; class Mammalia; order Chiroptera; family Vespertilionidae; genus Myotis; species Myotis yumanensis. The sequence goes on along the minus strand of NW_027223752.1, from coordinate 162,268,464 downwards.
TTGATCCAAGTTAAATTGTTGGCAAGATTGCCTCTTTTCCACGCTGATTAGTTGCCACAGTTGGGAATTATTAGAGTCATTATAAATCTGCAACTTCATGTAGAACCTGGCATCACTATAACTAGAGCATCCACTTTACCTTCAAAGGACTTGTATACATGCATATTAGCATAACCAATGGACACAGGCACTAGGGTGGTGGGGGCTTGCCCGGGGTGGGAATAGCTGGGGGGAGGAGGGTCAATCGGGTAAAAAGGAGACATTGTAAAACTTTAGACAATAAATAAAATACATTAAAATAAGGAGTCATTTCACCACACCACTAACTCTCACCATGAATCCATAAAAGGCTTCCTAGAACTGGAATGTTTTGCTCACATTCTCCTCTTTGGCCTTCCTCTCAGTGTCCACTAGGGATACTGCTTGTCCAGATCACCCTGTGAGCAATGTCCCTTGGAAGTCAGTGAAGGCTCTAGGCTTGCCTGGGATTGCTGAATGAGAAGTAATATGAGAAAAAGAACACTGATGGACACACAATAGAAATACCCACCCAGCAAAGGAGGTGGCAAGGATGGGACTTGGAGGTCCAGCTGTTGTGGCTGATGTCGCAGAGGTGCTTGCTGACTGTGTGGTATGCCTGGAGCAGCAGGTTGGTTATTCACCAGTGAATGCATGGTGCACCTCCAGTGCCTTCCTGAGGGTTCCCATTTCCTGTGAACTGGTGGGTTGTAATCCTATCTGTAGGTGACAGTGTCCATCAATAAAAATGCCTTCCCAACAGCCATTGTTGAAACCCTCTGAGAGAAATGACCAAGGCTGGTTCTGTTCAATGCTGATACCACCTGCAGATGATCATTTAATGCAATTAATCAATTTTATTGCTTGCACATGGCTTTACATGCCTTCTAGAATAAAAACAGAAGTATTCATTCAACATATAATTATGAAGCACCTACTACATGCCAAGCAGTGTCCTAGACACTTGGGATATTTCATGAAATAGAAGATTCCTGATATTTTTAACCTAGCTTCTTGGTAAGAGAAACATATAATAATTTTTAAAAAAAACATAATATAATAAGCAAGCAAATTATACAGTGTGTTAGAAGGTGGTAAATGCTCAGGTAAAAAGGAAGAAATAGAGCAGAAAAAGATTTGGAAGTATGAGCGCTTAGGGAAGTAGGGAGATTTGGGAAGAGCTCATGTTTATAGAGTAATAAATCAAATAAAAAAACAACAACAACCATCTGCAGGCAGACCATAGGCTTTAAGTACTGTGCAATGCAAAATGACACTTAGGCTATCTGCATCCCACCCCAGGGAAATCTGATGTCCTTACTATTGCATCCACAGCAGAGAAGGCGGGATTCTGTTCTCTCCCAACAGGCATCTGCTCTGTGGTCTTAATATTGTTTTTACGAGGCAACTTTAGGATTATGTCATTTGAAAAGAATAAGAATTCAGACAGTACACAAAGGAACAACCACAGAGATAATAACTGCCCTTTGAGGAAAAATTAGGTGACAGCAGGAGGGATCCACATGAAAGTCAGACACAACATGGATGAGGTTTTTATGATTCTAGTAAGGCTGAATTTTTAGATTGTGTCTCTATGTAAAGGGATACTCTTTGCATTTCAGAAAAAAAATAAAATAAAATTAATCTGTTTCCTTCATAATGAGGAATCTTGCACAAATTTATAAAATATATATATATTTAAATGTAGAGCAACTAAAGTTGTGTGAAAAAAGGGAAAACAATCATATGGAGTGGGTAGCAAAAGTATAATTTTAAGTATCTTTGTTTGTTCAGATTACAGTAAAAATATACTACAGATGAGGTGGCTTATGAACAATAGACATTTATTTCGCACTATTCTGGAGGCTGGAAGTCCACTACCAAGGTGCCCGTAGTTTCAGAGTTTCAGTGTCTGGTGAGAGCCCACTTCCTGGCGTTTTCTCATGTGGTAAAAGGGTTGAGGGAGCTCTTTGGGGTCTCTTTTATAAGGACACCAATCCTACTCATGACCTCATTACCTCTCAAAGTTGCCACCTCCTAACAACACCACATTGGAAGTTAGGTTTCAACATCTGAATTTGGAGGACACAAACATTTAATCTATAGTAATAGGACATACTTTTTGTACTTGAAATAAATAAATATCATTCTTCTGAATAAAAGATCCTGTAGCAGAGGTGGTTGTAGGGTGCACTTGACCAGAATTCCTCATATCAAAGATGAAGTACTCCCCGATTTGACATAGGACAAAACTGAGTTCCTCAGTGGTTGCTCAAGGTTGGCCTGTGCAGTCACAGATTGAGTAAATGTGGAAGCCATCAAGCAGTCAAGCAGGTCCTGAGTGCCAGGAGGCAATGTCTGGGCTGGCTCTGCTCACGTCCAGCCTGCTGGTGAAGGGCATTGAGTCTGCATGAAGTGCCCAGTCGATTACCTAGGACACAGCAGACAGCTGGAGCCTCATACTCACACTGGCTCTTTTTTACTTCAGTTCCCATGAGGGGGATAAAAGGTGTGTGTGTGTGGCTGGATGCCACACACAGGTCCAAATCACTGCTGAAGAACCCAGAGTTAAGGAACCCCCCGATCTTATATAGGGGCTGATGGCAAACCTGCCCATCCTCTCCTCCAGAGATAAACATTTAGTAGCTGGGAATAGAAGCAGATCTTTTTCTCAGGAAAAGAGGAGGAGGTTTTTATCACTTCCATATGAAATGTGAATAAATCTAAGCAAATTGCTAGTGACATGAAGATGTTTGTGAGATTACTCCATAAATGTCTCCTAAAAAACCACCTGTGTCTTACCCCTGCTAGACTTCTGGCACAATGTTCCCATTCTCTCAGCCATTCTGGTTAATCTGACTGATGACACTGGGGCCTAATGCACTTGGTATGTCTTATGCAGCATTTAATACAGTCAACAGGGTTGCCAAAGTTGAAGAAATTCTGGTGAATAGATATCCATTGCATGGAATATAAAAAGTGCTTGAGAATATTGAACTGAACTGGTGTTTCACTTTGTGAGAGGGAGGTATGTATATTTTTAAATTGATTCTACTTATTTAAGCATGATGCTTTCATGAATTGGAACTTTGCCCACAACTTCATATGGATTGTTTTAACCTACTTATATAGTGATCACTTATATTAAACTTTTAGGCTGGCTTTGAGGAAGGCAAGATCTAAAAATCCAGTCTCGTACTCATTCCATAAATATTTATTAAGCGTTTATGATGCACTAAGTATATTATAAATCATGTGAAGTCATAAAACCCTTGCTTGTTAGTGTTTATATATAGATACAAAGGCAGTGAGGAGAGTAAAACAACAGATTGTAACACAAGTCAATTATGCCACAAAAACCTTACAGAAATATGCCTTTTGTTTGTTTGTTTTAAATCTTAATCATTCTTTGGCCAGGAGCTGTTACTTTACCCATGTCATTAGGCTCTACTACTTTTATTAATGCAAAATTTTCCTTATACAGCTTAGAAATTTCTCAAATGTGTACCCATCACTTTGAGAATAAAGTTAAAACTTTTTCATATGACATAACAAGCCACGCCTCTCAGCCTCTCTCCATCTCTAACTTACAGAGTTTCATCTCTTCCCCTATTCCCGTTCACTTCTCTTGTTCTGGAAATGAAGTGTGATATCTCTTTCCTTTGGGCTTTGCAAATACTTTTCCTGTGTCCAGAATATTTGTTTTCTCTTGAAGAGTGGTGAGCTTTTTCTCTTACTCTTCAAGACACTTCGATGTCATTGTCCCTGACTCTTCCTAAAATCCTTCCAAAATTATGTTCCTGGGCTCATCATATTTTAAACTTGCTTCTAAATTGCACTTCTATCTATAACCATTTTTAAAGGTTCATCTCCTTTCCTAGAATGTGAGGTTATTGAAAGCAGGACCCATATTTTACCTATATTTATATTCCGCATTTAACCAGTACACACACATAATAGATGATTCATAAATGTGTATTTAAAGAATTAGTAAATGAAGACTGCAGAGTAGAGGCCTCCTTACCTCTTCTGTAGCAGATAGCTTCCCAGGTTTGCCCCTAACTCAATCTTCCTTTTTCCCATAATAAAGGGATTTCCTGAGACAAAGGACTTCCCATCTGGAAACTAAATGTGCCGACCTCTCTTGAATAAAAGTGCTACGTGTATAGGTCTGGGCCAGTGGAATATAGGTGGATGAGATCTGTGAAATGTTGAGGTCATCTCCAACTTAAAGGAAAGCCACTTGTCTAAATTCTGCTTCTTTTTCTTCATGCGCTTTGGAACCCCCACATGACAGTGACTCAGATTATACAGGATGCGCTGAACCAGCATGAGTAAAAGACTAGATGTCTTTCCACGAATTAATGCAGCAGAACCCCACACTCAGACCACCACCCACCTCCATGTGGTTATGAAATAAATAAAAGAGCTTCTTTTATAATAGGCTGTGTGTGGGTTTCTCTGTGGTTGTAGGGGTCGACTTCTCACAGGATGCAGGAGTCATCTCCACAACACTCTAAAGTTTTTATTGAACTTCTGTTTGAACACTTCCAATGATGTTCCCCACCCCACAAGGAAGCCTCTTCCATTGTTGGAAATTCTACATATCAGAAAGTGCTTATGTTTCCTTATAATTTCTACCAGTTGGTTTGGCTTAGAGTCTAGAACTGCATAGATTATGTGGCAAAGCCACACTTTCTTTATGTAAAGTATGCTATCATCTTTCTAATAGTCTACATTTTCCTACATCATATAATCATGATACTCTGCACCACTTCTGTGACTGGTTTCTGAGAAAATTTTTACATTGTTCATCATTTTTTGACATTTGTGGTTTGTTAATATCTGTCATTAAAGGCAACTTCATGAAATGATATAAATATAGTCTGAAATGGGCACAGGGACTGATAGTATCATGCACATAAATGACACTTAGCATTTTCCATCCATTCAAGAGGAATTTATGGAGTGCCTCTTAAATGCTGGGCATTCCTTCTCGTACTGGAAATGAATAAGACAAGTCCTGCCTTCTAAAGGAGGACCACAATGAGAGTGATTTTCTTTCAAAGCCATTAGATGTGGTAATGCTGGCTCTGCTCTGGCAGAACACTGCTCAAATGGGAACATTTCTCTGCCCATAAATATCAACAGAACTCAGCTTTTTAAAAAAATATATTTTTATTGATTTCAGAGAGGAAGGGAGAGTAACAATGATAAAGAGAATCATTGATCAGCTGCCTCCTGCATGCCCTTGACTTGGAATCGAGCCCGCAACCTGGGCATGTGCCCTGATTGGGAATCAAACTGTGACCTCCTGGTCATAGGTCGACACTCAACCACTGAGCCACATTGCCCGGGATAGAACTCAGCTTTTAATGCTGAAATGTATCCTAAACATAATCTTATACAGTAATAAGATTGAATCTATTAAAGACAAAATGATAACAGTCTATAATATTATATATATATATATAATTGATGAACAATGTAAAAATTATCTCAGAAACCAGATAAGTAAAACCTTCAGTGATGAATTACCATTATATATATATATATATAAGTTTCCAAAAAATTTTAGGACAAATACTTCTAAAAGTATCTGAACACCCATCAGGTTTGTGTATTCTTAACATATGCCTTTTTAGTAACAGTATATGATACAAACTGGGACATAAAAAGTCATGTTATTCCAACCTTGATAGATGTCTTTGAAAAGTGTGCCTGTTTTTCTAGTCAGGATAAATTTGGTGTATCTGTATATATAAAAGCCTAAGTGACTGGCTGCCAGCGGGAAGATGCTCAACAGACAGGCATGGAAACATGGAACATACTGGTGAATCTCAGAGAGAAGCGGGGAGAGGGGAGGTTGGAGAGAGGTTAACCAAAGATCTTATATGCATACTAGAGGCCCAGTGAATGGATTCATGCACTGGTGGGGTCCCTCGGCCAGGCCTGCAGGGATTGGGCCAAAACCAGCAGTCCGACATCCCTCGAGGGGTCCCAGATTGTGAGAGGGCACAGGCCAGGCTGTGCACCGGGCCTCTAGTAGGATATAATGTTCTGTTTTCTAATCATACTATGTATTTATATGTGCTGGGGGTATTCTATACAGTGGTTCCCCAGTTCAGTTTTGGGGAAAACTTAACCTCTATATACTGGTGACTCCATTAGACAACCTCTTGATTGAACACCTTGAATGGATGCTCTAGCTGAAAATGTTTAGTGTAGGGCATCCCCCCCATAAAATGATCTATTCATTTAACAATCCTGCTATTAACTGAGAGCACGTAGCCCCCACTTAGCACTGGCTTATGTTCCAATAATTTATCTTTCATGGATTTCTTTTTACTCTGTTATAGAAAAAAAATGCTACACTAAAGAGGTTTATTTAACCCACAGTTATCTGAGCTGCAGCACAAAAATTTAATTGCATCTGTACCACGCCTCTTATGGAAAATAAGCCAGAAGCAAAGTGATAGACAGTGACACCAGATGAGCCCTAGTAGCAGTGGAGGGGAGTTGCAAAGACATGTCCAAATTCAGACTCTCCTGCTGTCCATACCCAAGAATGATGATGTGCCCTCACCTCATGAGTTCATGAGAACTGCCCATGAAAAGAAGTTTGTGCTGATGCAGGGTCTTCTTTCTTCTTTGATTTTCATTGAAAAAGTATAAACAGAAGTTTGACAATTCTGGTACAACATAAACAACCATGAGATAATGATAAGATCCTTCAGTAGCACAATAGACCATGCTAGTCAAGGCATCATCTGGCAGGTTCTTGTTTAGGTCATTTATTATCACGTACCTTCATAACATTTAACCTGAATGTAGTATTCTTTAAGTTACCAAAGAAATTATATCACTAGTAAATTTACATCATGGATAAGACTGACAAGTAAAACCTTGAGTGATGGACTAAGTAGAACTATTGTACCCTTCTGAAGCTAGTTTTACATGTGAAACTTCTGGTCAATTTATAGCTTGGTTCTTCAACACAGGAGTAGATAAAGATCTCTTCTGATCTAGGTAGTGGTGGAAACTTGATTAGCTCCTAAGACACTTCCAAAGCCAGAATTCTCTTCAAGGACATTGGGTTATTTTTTAAAAATATATTTTATTGTTTTTTTACAGAGAAGAAGGGAGAGGGATAGAGAGTTAGAAACATCGATGAGAGAGATTGATCAGCTGCCTCCTGCACACCCCACAGTGGGGATGTGTCCGCAACCAAGGTACATGCCCTTGACCAGAATCGAACCTGGGACCCTTCAGTCCGCAGGCCGAGGCTCTATCCACTGAGCCAAACCGGTTCGGCTCTTCAAGGACATTGGGTTATTAATACACATTATAATTAACATAATTTAACCTTTAAGCCAATGGATTTTTCTGTCCTTTCCTTTCTTCATGACATGGTGCTAATGGAATAATAAAAAATGTCACAGGAAAGAATTATTGGCTTTGAAAAACATAAGCCCTAAATTCACTAAGTTGTCCAAATATCTACTTTTTATTTCATTACATATCCAACAAGTGAGCTAAGTGACTGTCTAATTAATTAGGGAATGTAAATCAACAAATGTGGAAGCTAAAAAAATCCAAGAGCACATTTTTGTTGTTTTGTTTACTAAAAAGAATTTTCAAGCAACCAAATATTAGGGGATGACAAAATATAACATTGTAAGCAACTGATGAAACTTAGTGGCCTTGGGAGAATTTTCTTTTGTTACCATGAAGTGTCGTAATTACTGATAGTCATTGCAAAATATCAACCTGGACCATCTCTATGAAAGTTTCTGAAATCACCAGTGTTGAATCCAAGGAAAAGCCGAGAGAGTGAACAATGATGGTCTCACATCTCCAGGCTGGCAGTAGCATATGCATGAGAAATCTTTATCTTAGCTAGTTGGCTCCTACCCTGCTGATGATGCCAAAACACATCAAGAGTTGCAGAGAGCTGATAGCGCACAAAGCAAAGCAGTTACCTCAGATTCCTGGACCAGAGCTCAGCTCACCTCAACCAACCTCCAAAAACCATCCAAGACACAGTCCTCCTACACACACTTAGTTCTTGGAATCACATTGGAGAGGTGAGGAGAGCCCTCTTCAGTTTGCCAGGAAAATGCACTTCAAAAGCAGTGCCCTACCCTTTTCCACTCAAAGCCCTGGTGCTTAGCTCTTGGCCCGCTGCCTAGAGAGCATTGTGAGTTCCCATAAAGCTATATTAACACGAGATATCAGAATTTGCTACTCCAAAGGCATCTGCTGTTTGTCAGCTGTCATTCCATATTAGTTTCTCATCTGGATGTCAATGGCAAATGATTCTAGGGACAGTGACAAAATACGGACTGCTGGCCAGTGTCACATGTTTGTGCTTTGCTCAGCACCTCCACTTTGTAATACCACACCTTTAAAGTTTCTTCTACTTTAAATCATATGCTTGCTTTGGGCTCACACATTGATTTTCAAGGTCTACTATGACTGTTGAAATTCTGCATGCATTTTTTTAATAGTTGCAATAATAACAGCATACATATTGCTATTGCTACTTAACATCCTTTGCCCTGTCTGTAGTAGCTTTGATTTCCAGCGCAGAAATGCTGTCAAATATGTTTAGAAAACTATAAGAGCCACAGAGAAAAGTCACAGAGGAAGAGGTGTTTTGAAGAAGCTTGTCTAGACTGTAGAATGTCATCCAGGTCACCCTTGCTCTTTCTTCTCAGCCAAGCCTTTGATCCATTGATGGGAAAATTGATTCTAGAGGTCCATGTTTATTTCCCACCATGTAAAGTAATGGTAAACAATCAAGTATGTTTATAAAAGTAGGTAAGAGGACATGTTAATGTTTGCGTGATTATTATTCTTAGCCATAGCCCACGTGACTGAAGGTTTTCGAGGGGAAAACCATTAGAGAGAAGGGCTTATAGAGAACAACATAAACCACATGACAAAACAGAATAACCAGACTTTATCTCTTAACACAAATTAGAGACATTATAATGTGTCTGGTATTTATCTCTGTGCATTGAGAGTTAAGTGAATTTTGCTTTGTTTTGTACATTTTTCTGTATTTTCCAAATTTTCTGTAATAAAGAAGCACTTGGAATTCTTATTTTGAAAATATTTGTTTAACTAAAGATATTTAAAGAGATTCCACCTAAACTGAAGCTTGAAGAAACATAAAATCTGTAATGAAAATTAGAGTCATTGATCCATGACAATTTACTTTAACCTATTTTCTAGAAAACGTATAAGACATATATTAAAAAAGGATAATGAAACACTTCTAATTCATAAACAAATGATTAAAAGTAGCTAAATATTACTCTTAAGTTAGCACCTTTCTAGTCTTAATTTTTTTGTATGTATAGTTTAAAGCAAGTTTCTGATTTTTAATTTTTACTACTTTAATGGGAATAAAATGTTAATCATGATACAAATACAAACACATCAGGCTTTAAAGATAGAAATTGCATCCTACAATTTTCTTATGTAAAAATTAAGATGCAGAGGACCAGAGAGGTGCTTGGTTCCCTTCATAGCTCTTGATTCAATTATGCTGGCTCCAAATCATAAAGCTTCTTTCTATGCAGTAGCCACCAATTAAGATCCTAAAGGCTTTGAGATAGGACTGGATTAGGCCTAGTCATTCATTATATGCTTGTTCAAACACCATGAACAATGGGCATGTCGACCCACACAGACACAACTACACACCCACAATCAAAACAGATGCGCTCACCAAACACACTTCAAGAACTCATTTCTAAGACTACGCATATGTTTGGAAATGGAGATAGGTACAAACTTTCCAGAGATGTAATTTTACTATAGGGAAATCTGGTCTTGAAGTTGTAGAGAGCATGGAGTTTACTCTTTGAAAATTGGCTCTCGCTAAAGGTAATTGGATAGAGTCTTTTGGACCAGTCCTAAGATTTACCCACTGCCTCTCTTTTGCCAGACAGATATAGTATCTTGGTGGTCTGTCTGATATGGTGGAGAAAGGAAGGATTTGGAAACTGGACAAAGATGATATCCAAACCTGCTCTTGAACATGCCACCTCTCTGAACTTGCTTCTGACAAATGAGGATAATATTTTGTAACTTAAGGCTTTATTGCCAAGATTATACAGAAAATATAAATATTGTCTCCCTCTCCCCCCTGCAAATTCATATGTTGAAGCCCTAACACCTAGTAACTCAGAATGTAAATATATTTGGAGATAGGTTCTTTAAAGAGGATATTTAATTAAAATGAGGTCATTATGGTGAGACCTAATCCATCAAGACTGTGTCCTTCTGAGAAGAGGAGATTAGGATATAGACAGACACAAAGGGACAACCATATGAAGACACAGGGAGAAGACAACCTGTGCACATTGTCTTTGAGACAGTGCATGTCTTGGTCTAAAAACCAAGGAGAGAAGTCTCAGGAGAAATCGACCCTACCAACACCTTAATTTCAGACTTCTGGTCTCTAACACTCTTACAAAATAAATGTCTGATTTTAAAGCCACCCAGCCTGTGGTACTTTGTTATGGCAGCCCTAGAAACCTAATATATAGCCTTAAAGAGCATAAGTGCTTAACAAACCACAGATATTATCTTAATAATTATTATTAATTCTACATCAGTACAGAAGGGCATCCGCTCTGAATTATGTGTTTAATGAGCGGAGATGAGAGATCTATGCAACTCAAATCATAGCTTGTTTTATTCACTTCCTGTTTATTTCATCTTTGCTAAGCTAAAAATTTCCTGTTTTTGCAGAAATTTTATTATTAACTACAGAGGTATTTTTACTCAACTTTTTTTCTCTCTTATAGAGGAAGGAAATAAAATTGAACCAGGAAGACAAATATCATTCACATATTATGTAAGAATCTGAGCCAAAAGATAAGCAAATCAACTATATCATAAAAGCATAAACTCAGCATATGAGTTATTGGATCTAACTTGGAGCGATAACAAGCTCATTCCAAGAATTTAGTAAATCATTTTACCACAATGGACTTTGGCTGCCTCATCTCTAAATTATGGAGTTAGTTTTAATCTCTAAAATCCCTTCAATCTCTGATTGCATGATTCAGTATTTAAGACTACGTAAAGCAGCAACATAAAAATATTAACTGATACTCTGGTGGTGACATTGCCTAGAAAGGAAATTCAAAAACTGAATAAAGAGTAAAACATGGAAGATTGGATGTGGGCAAATGAGAAACCACCTTTCTGTCTTAAAAATTGTGTTAATTGATGAATAATTTATGAAATAAAAAAATATATCACATTATAGTTTCTACAGTTGTTCTTAGACATTTTTTAAGGTTTATCATATGGCTTTACTCATCATCACTCTTGATACAGAAAGACAGCTTCTCATTTAAAAACTGTTATTCCCAATTAATGAAAATTTCCTAGTTAAATACATATAATATACATAGAAATGTATATATATATATATATGTGTGTGTGTATGTGTGTATAAATGAACACATATATACATATAAATAGGTGTATAGTTCTATGTACACATATAACATATTGAAATTGGTATTATCATAGACATCATAGATATCATCATGATGAAATAAATTATATGTAACTAGAGGCCCGGTGCATGAGATTCGTGCACTGGAGGGGAGGGGGACCCTCATTCTGACCTGTGCCCTCTCACAGTCTGGGACCCCTCCCTCCTTACTGCCCACCTGCAGCAGAGGCAGGAGAGGCTCCCGCCACTGCAGCTGCACTCGCCAGCCATGAGTCCAGCTTCTGGCTGAGAGGTGCTCAGTGACACTCCTGCATTGAGTGTCTGTGCCCTGGTGATCAGTGCACATCATAGCGACTGGTCGTTCCACCATGCAGTAGATTTGCATATTATGCTTTTATTATATAGGATGATATATACATCACACACATTTTAGAGTTGAATAAACCTGAGCAAAAATCTGGACTTCCTATTTATATGTACATTTCATTAATTAAAAAATTATTTGCATTTCTAGCTGTTTTGGCTCAGTGGATAGAGCGTCAGCCTATGGACTGAACGGTCCCAGGTTCTATTCCAGCCAAGGGCACATGCCCAGGTTGTGGTTCAATCCCCAGTGGAGGGTGTGCAGGAGGCAGTGGATCAATGATTTTCTCTCATCATTGATATTTCTCTCTCTCTCTCTCTCTCTCTCTCCCTCTCCCTTCCTCTCTGAAATCAATAAAGAAATATACTTTAAAAATTATTTGCACATACTTATCCTCGTATGTAATAAAATAATACTAAATGTAAATACTTTTGTGAAAATAATTTTACTTTTATAGCTATAGTGATATTTTTCTTAATTTAGCTATAAGATCTATTGAATACTAGAATGTAAAATCTTCTTTCCTCTTCAATGTTTGTTCTACAAAATTGGTTCAGGGCCAATTATCTCATCTTCCAGCTTGCAAATTGTGAGAAATTAATGGGGTTGTTTGAGGCACCCAGTTTATTGTACTTGTTATAGCAGCTCGAGTTGACCAAGACATGCACCATCACAAATAACATTAGAATTGCTTGCTGTTTAACTCAGCCTTATTTTCACTGTGCTTTTGGGGGATAGTGAATTCCAGTGTCATTTAAGAAAATGATTCCAATTCCTATTGGATTGCATTTGGGAAATAATTTGAAGTATAAAAAGGGGTGTTTAATTTTTCTTTAAATAGTTCATATGAATTAGCTAGTATTTTGCATGACCTACTATTTGCCAGTTAATATTCTAAACACTTTACCTCTATTAATTCATTTAAGCCTCACAGAAATTCTATAAGGTAGATACTCTTACTATTTCCCTGTTGTGCCTGAAGAAAATGAAGCCCAGAGAGGTACTGTAACATGCCCATGTCACAGGGCCAGCATGGGTAGAGCTGGGATTCAAAATTACATCATCTGGCTGCAGAGTCCAAGCTCCTCAACACCATTTAACGCTGCCTTGAGACCAACTAATTTATTTCAAACAGTTTTTATCTTTAAAAAAATCATGACCATCAAAATTGCTTCTGGTGCTTTATAAATTATAATTTCACAATAGTACCTACTTTCCTTGTAAGACATTTGTATTTCTTTCTATGTGTCACTGATGCAGTTCTACTGATTATAAAACTATTGATGGTTCCAATAAGGGAGCCAAACCTGACCTTCCCTGGTACAGGAAGAATCTCTCTAAGGACATATTTCTTCATGGTCTTTGTGATGGGAACAAAGCCTGTCTGAGGACTACAGATACAATTATTTCTGAAGAGGTCATCTAGAAGAAGATAGAGGCAAAACAAAAGGGTTTGGGTAAAACAAATTAAATTGTCTGTCAGTGATGAAATAGGACCGAATTGCCCATTGTCATCTGCTGAGGCAAGCTCATGCTTCTAGAATAAAAGTTAGAGAAATTATCACACCCCAAAGTATGAGTCATTGTGAATCAAATGCATGAGACAGGCCGACATCCCAAAGGCCCAGGACACCGGCAGGATACAGAAAGAAGCCTAGGGTGGATCAAATCCACATCCCAGAGAGAGAGTCTCATGGTGGAAGAACACTGCTTTGTGAATTATTATTATTCTTCAGGCAGCGATAAAAAAAAATGTTCTTCCCAAAGCCTTTCAATCCCCTGTCTCATGCCCATGGACATCTGCTGTGTGACTGCCATGTGTTGTGGGAGCAGAGCGCCATGTGGACAACTGACCAGTGGTTTAAGGGACCTAGAAAGAACTCCATAAGCATATTTGATCATTTCTTCTTCCTCTTCTTTTCTAGAAAGTAGTCATATTACACAATAGTATAAACAATGTATAGAAGGGTGGACTTATAACATACCTGTGCATACGCATGTATCCATACACAGATACCTGGAACTCAGGTATGTGCATGTGTAATAACTGCAAGGATGTGCTACTGAGGTATCCACCCTTCCGGCCCTCTGTTTACCAAAGACCTGCAAAGGAACAGTGGTCCCTCTTGTCCCTTCCTGAGAATTACCTTCAGCCAAGCCAATAATTGGTCAGTGCTAGGGTACTAGAGCTCCAAGTCAGAACTCTGAAGGGTGCCCCAGCTTGTGTTCCAGAGTCCAGCTGATGCTTTGTCATGATCACATTCCTTCTGCAGGAATCCCGTTACCTTCCTACTTCCTTACTCCCTGAACCCCCACAAGGCTTTGTCTGGAGGCCTCTGTGGGGTGGGCGGAATTGCATGCAGCACCCCATCTCTAAGGTCTGTTTCCTGGGGAACCTAAGGTAAGACCAAATGTTAATATGTATTTATATCCTCCCTCGGCCACAGTGAGGCTAGGAAATCATGTCCAGCTGTGGCAGGAGATCAGATCCACCCTCTGATGTGGAGGGGTACATAGGTATATGCACTGGGTGCATGTGTTACATTCCTATGATTTTCTAGGAAGTGGGACAGCATGCTTTGTTACTTCCAGCTCCTTTTTACTCACACTCTTGAGATATATTCTGGCTAGTTTGGATGCCTGTGTCCCAATTGCTTCCAACTGTCTTGGTTAGTCATGGTGCAGGGTGGGATTCTTGGGGAAGAAAACTGTTTCAAATATGATGAACAATTTTGAACTTTGACGAAAATGTTTCAAAATACAAAATATAAAAGTGGGGTCCTCACAGCCAGGTTTCTATTTCTGGTTCTACGAAAAGCTAAGGATTTGTATTGTAGAATTTTAAAGATGATAAAAAGACTGCTACCAGCCATGTGGCATGTTCCATAGAGGGAATGGCAAAAGCCCATTGACAGCTTTTAGAAATCTAGACATCATGACAACAAAATCTTACCATGAATGGAAAGTTTACCAATTTTGTCACTCTACTGTTCTTTGAAGAGCAGAGAGCACACTGTAAATGAGTGGCTGACATTCCACTGAATCACTCCACCAGGACACAGAAAATAAAGTAATTTAAAAAGCTTGTAGTCCACTTGCCCTACATTAAATGTGGTTGTGCACACCCATGTGCATGCACACACACAGTAAACATGGAAAAAAAATCTTTAGTAAAATGGGGGAAAGAAATTTATGCCTCTGGAGTTCCTCAACAGGATGCTTTTGTATTGTTCAGTTTCTCCTAAGTCCTTAGGAATTCCCAGTGCTGACAGCTAGAATACCTTTGTGCTCTGCTTTATGTACAGAAAAACACTGGAAATGCATATGTGGTCGCTTTATGTAACTCTTCCAGTCTCGTGCAGTCTTTTGACAGATCACTTAACTCCCACAGGTCAGGAAAGCGCAGAGAGAGATGGGAATGTTGGGAGGGGGTCAGGTCACTCCAACCATCCACCCTGGCACTGCAGGTGGGGTGGTTAGTCACCTGGCCATACACAGTTTCAGGGGTCCCTCAGAGAGATTGCTTCTCACTGTCATGCTCTCGAGTTGTGCTAAAAGCTCAGAGGCAGTCTTGTTGACTCTGCCTAAAGATCATGTTAATGCCAAAGAGTTTCACTCAATTGTCCTTTGCAAGCTTTAAAGGGTCATGAGAACCTGAGTGAGGCTGATGTGGTCCCCAATCCTGAGAACACAGGCATTTCACTGGAGCAGCAGCACTATGGCCACTCTGCATGGCCACTGGGTCAGTATGGCTATTTGTCCACCACATAAACCACCTGTGTCCAAATCCACTTTTCATCAAGAGTGAATAAACAGAGAGAAAAATGTTTTAAAATCAGCTCAAAGAAGTGGAATGCAGAAAGCATTCTCCAGGGAGAATTTTCTTTCTGGGTAGGTTTCCCTATTCTGACTTGTCAGAGTACCTGCAGCGGACTTAACGTTTCCACTTAGCAGGTTTTGATTTGTCAGTATTCAGGATTTCAAGTTGCTCACTCTTAAAATATGTACAAATTTTTATTCACAATCCTTTGCTTTAAAGAATACATTATGATAGGTCTCCATAGAATAAATGAAACATTTTTAGTCATTAGAGAGAAACACTCAATGGATGCTTTCCTACGTTCACTACTTAGCACCTCAGGTAAGGCCCAGGTTTGAAATCTTGCATGTTAGAAGGGAGAATTTTGTATGGATTTTTTTGTTTGGAAAATGTATATAAACTCAAATTTTGGATCCTGGCCATATGCTTACTCTATCCAATGACTGGCACAATTCACAATCCTTAGTCAAATATTTGCATTCAAACTTGCTACCCCCACCTTTAAAAAATGAATAGAAGCAGCTAACAATGAAAATTAAAGATAGCCAAGAATTAAAATGAGAACCAGGAAATTATTTTTAAAAATACTCAGGAAATGTGACCACTCTGATATGACACATAAGGAGAAACAAGATGTATGGGAAGGAATGACACTGGAGGAGAGCTGGACAGGCATTCTGGGCAGAGGGAATAGTTCTGGCAAAGTCCCCAGGGAATCAGGTTCTGGGCACCTTGGGGGATGTGAAGAGGCAAGTGGCTACAAAAGTGAGGACAGGAGAAGGTAGGGAGATCAAGCTGGAGGTCTGAACTGGACAGTGGGTTATCCCTTGAGTGAGAGGGGAAGTGATTAAAGAGGTTTAACTCTAGAAACATAAAGTCATTCTGTTTTCTTTCAAAGAGCTCATCCTGGTTGCTTTGTTGAGAAGAAGAGTAGTGTGGGGAGACAACGAAGCAGGAAGGTAGGTAGGAGGCCATGGCAACAATTCCCGTGCTAAACAAGAACACTTTAACCAGCATGGCAGCTGAGGAAGTGGGGATATGGGATCGGATTCTGGATATATTTCAATAGTTGGAACCCCTGGGAGGGAAAGAATGAGAGGAATCATGAATAACCCCCTACTTTTAGGAAAAGGAAGGAGAGACTTTTCATTTCCTGAGGTGAAGAAAACTGTGGAAGAAAGATTTAGGGAAAATCAGGAATTTATCTTTGGGTGATATGTTTGAGACGCCGATTAGATAGTCATTGCTGCTAGTGTTGCTCAGTGATGAGTGTTGGCTCATGAACCAATGAACCAAGAGGTCACTGGTCTGATTCCTGATCAGGGCACATGTCTGGGTTACAGGCTTGATCCCTAGTAGAGGGAGTGCAGGAGGCAGCCGATCAAAGCCTCCCTGTCATTGATGTTTCTATCTCTCTATCCCTCTCCCTTCTTCTCTCTCTTAAAAAAATAATTTAAAAAATTTAAAAAATAGCCAATGCCGAGCTGTCAATGAGGTAGGACAATCTGCAGTTTGAGGAGAGGTTTGGGCTGGAGATATAAAATTAGGCTTTAGATGAGAGGTAGGCACCTCTTAACACCATAAGCTAAATAAGATCACCAAGAGGACAATCTGAAGGACTGAACCAGAATGTCAGGAGATGAGAAGGAGCAAGAGATATAAAGAAGGAGCACAAATACCAGGAGAAAAACCAGAAGAATATGCCACCAAGATGGCAGGAAAAAGAAAGGGTCTTGGGAAGGAAGAAAATACCATCTGTGCCCAATGCTACTGACGGCCATGTAAGGTGAAGATGGAGAACCGATGGCTGGATTAGCAGCATGGATGTTAAAGGTGACCACAGCAAGAGCTGTTATGGAAGCCTGCTTTGGGAGATTTCTATAGAAGGAGAGGAATTGAAGATGGCAAAGATAGCAGAAGAAACCACAGACAAAACCATACAAGTGTCCAGTAAAAGGAAATTAGTTTGAAAAACTGAGAAAGATTAATTGTCATAAGAACCAGAAGACTGAAGTCGCAGAATGAAGGCGTGAGTGTGAAGAAGGCAAGGTCAGTGGTCTCACTAGTGCTGTGGCCTCATGAGTTGTGTCCTAAGGAAGATCCCATCCTTGGCTTTGGTGATTACAACAGGAGTCATTATTTTTAAGAGAGCGATTTTATTAGACGAGGGAGCCAACCTGTAGTGGGATAAACAATATCTGGGAAGCAGGAGGGAAGAAATCGACAGCTGGGTCTATTTCAAGAAATTTAATATCTAAGGTAAAGGAAGATTAGGATGTTTCTTGGCATCAGTCTCACAAATACCATTACTTTTTATACTATACAATGCATATTTTTCCATATTTTTACCAGCTCTGAAAGCAGAATGCATCTTACAGTTGATGGCATTTCTCAATGATAATTGGCAGCACTTTCTCTTTCTATGTGGTGTATAGTGGAATAGTTTATTTTTATGGCCTATATTGCTCAGGTTTCATAAAATATGGGCATCTCATGAGTGAGTAATCCAAGGAAAGGAACCAAGGTAAGCGGATGTAAGGATGCAAAACAAGGAAGTGGAAAGCACTGAACAGCATTGACATTTAGTAAATATTTGTTGAGTGAGTGAGAGCACTGATAGGAGTAGACAAGTGAATTTTTCTTTATAATCCTGTGTCCAGGGCTGCAGGAATAGAGGTGAGACAAGTTGGGGCAGGGATGGACTAGAAGAACCAGGAGAGATCAAGGGGCTGTGCAATGCCATGCAGTGAACTGACCTGCTCAGGGAGGGTGAGGAGATGTGGGGAGGAGAGGAGTGGCAGAGGAGAGGAGAATTTCTGACAGAGCAGTTCTTGGGAATGTCCAAGTCCAGGGTGTGTCACTTGTGTAGAATCTAGAACAGAGCAAAGGTTATGGTTGTGGGAGTGGAGGAAATCCATAAACCTTGAATGCAGGGTATCTAGAGGGCAATCAACACACACTGTGGCAGATAAAGGCAGCAAATATTGGAGGAAAGTCTAGTAAGGTCTCAAAGTCCTCAAGGCTATGGCAGAGTGACCTCAAATGTAGTTGCAGCAATAGGGATGGGAAGAAGGCAGTGAGTGTAAGAGCTGAAATAAAATAATTAGTAGGAGGAAGGTGGCTAAGGCAGAAAAGAATTCTAGGCTATGAAGCACCTACTGCACCCCTCCTTGGGCTGGTCACCAGCATATTGTGTTGCTTATTCCTCATGGAAACCTGTGACAGCCATCACCATCTCTAGTTTGCTGGTGAGAAACAGAAGCTCAAAGAGGCTTTGCAAATGAATATGGTCTAATAACTCAACCCTGGAGACTCCTCTCTCCTGGGAAGTCACAATGTCCTAAGATCTTCACCACTAAGCAATTCTGCGGGGAAATAGTCCTGAGGAGTCAGGGACCCAGTTCAGAAATGGGAGTCACTGTTCAGATGCTGCTGCACTTTCTCAAAGGGGCCTTGTATCCTGACACAGTGCTCAGGCCACAACCCACAGACTTGCAGTTCTAAGCCAAGAGGTGCACAGGGCAGGATGGAGCAGGCAGCTGGCCCTCTTTTCCTTAAAGGCTCTGAGTTTGTTTCCTATGAGCTGTGTGGGTGGGACTGGAAGGAAGGAATACAGATATCCCTGCCTCATCACCTCTGTCCAGACCCCTTCCTGCCAAATCCTCCTTAACTAGACCTTCCTTTGCAGGGCAGACACCTGTGTGAGCAGCTCTAAGAGCTCCAGGGCCTCCGGGCTGGGGAGTGGAGGACTCTGGGGGTGACTGCAGGAAGCTGGAAATGAGAATATTTAGGGATCCTTGTTCTGTTTAAATAACTGACTAGTATTAATACTGAAGACAAGAAAATGTTCAAGATGTTCCCATGTATAAGACTCTTCTAAGCTGTGGTCATTTCTATCACAATGATAAAAAAGATGGTAAAAAACCATTGTGGATCTATTATCTCAGGGGGAGTGTATTTCTTTTGCTCATAATCCCCAAATGTTCTGTTCTCTCTGACATGTAGTGTTTCACATGAGTCAGCATTTGATTATAGCATTTTTCTCATTACTTTGTATTTTCATTTCCATCATCTCAGTCAAACTCACAGGCATTTCCGAGGTGGTTCTATTGATTAGTCCTAGTTTTAGGAACCATGAAAGAAAAAATGACCCATTGAACTTCACTTAGAGAGTCAATGGTACAATTAGAAATTAAACCTGACTGGCTGTCTCCCAATCTAAAATCCGTGGACTTTTGACCAGATAGCATTGCCTCTCTTAATTGTGGCCCAGGATCTTTTAGCCACACTCCATTACTCAGTCTAGTCCTATGAATATAGGCGGTCAGGCCACCAAAGGCATTGAGGTGGGGGTAGAAACAGTTGTACTGTTACCGTAAGCTAGAAATAAAGGATGCAATCATCAAGGCTTCCAAAGGTCAAATTACTGTGGATGTTAAAGGATATAATGCCCTATGCTTAATAGAAACAATCATCCTGTACTATGATAGCTGAAAACTGCCCTTATTTATTGCTCACAGAAACCAGCCCAACTCAAACCACATCCAATGAATCACTGTCAACTGTGAAAGTTTCAGTTAAGGATCCACAGATGCAGGCTGTGCATGCTTCTTTTCTATTATAATATCCTCTTTCATCTACCTACTGAGTATTTATATGTGGATAAACTGAGAGCTTTTGAGGCAGCTCCACTCTGATGTTGATGATGCCCACAGTCCATGCTGCACAAGGGAGTGTGCCCAGGACCTTGGCGTTTGCTCAGACACCAGCCTGTCTAGGGGCTGCATGTGAGGCTCTCCCCCTGACTTTGCTAGATATGCATGGAGGGCAGGGAGCAGGGTTCTCTCTGGGATTCATCCTCAAGACCCTGAGGAGCCGGGCCCCAAGGGGATGGTCAGAGAGTAAGGATGAGGGCAAGGATTAATACGACCTCACCAGGACAGAAAATGCTACTTAATTAAGTCATGGGATATCAGAGGAGAGAGCTGCAGATGGAGAGGAGAGGAGAGGAGTGGTTGCAAAGAAGGAGAGAAGGCACAAGAAATGTAAGCTCCCAAATCGTTCAGTGTCTGTGCAGAGGAGAAATGTAAGGTATGATTCCTCAGGTTTTTATAACCACACACCGGTAGTACTTCTCAAGTGAAAATAAAGGGATTTCCCAAAAGAAAATGGGCCATTACTGAAGGAAGCTTCTTATTTATCCTCCACTGAGGTGCACTTCCAGGGGAGGTATTTTCAAGGCACAAATAGGTTCTCATTCTATTTCTTCTCCTGGACTTTAATAACCATAGTGGTGGCCTTGAAGAAAAATCTCTGTAGGATGGAATTTCTTTGACCAGGGGAGACAGATATAAATATCTAAGAAAAATGACCCTCTTGTTCCCTTCAGACTGTTGTTCCAGGAAAAGGAATTATCTCAGACTTGTGTATTTGTCTTTTTAAATAGCCTTTCAAATATGTATCTGTATATATGTATTTAAAGTTTTTAAGGAAAAGGACTATTTTCTAACCCAGAAGTAAATATTGCCCCAGGAGACGACAATGTGATAAAAAAAAAAAAAATCACAGTCCACAGTCTGCCTTCCAATTTCAGCCAATTCCCCCAGAGGACACAGAAAATGGACAAAACCAGCTGAGGGGTGAGTGGAGGCGGGGACCCAGTGCCTGAGGTGTTTCATCATATGATGGCCGCCAGCACAGGCTCCGGAACAGAAACAGACTTTATTCCGACAATCTTAGGCAGCGTTGTTTCATGATCAGATGATAGGCCTTTCAAGTAGAATGTCTCTATTTGAAACGTCTTTATTCTTTATTGGGCTTTTTTTTAAGTCAAATATGCATACTCACAATTATATGTACAAATATCAAAGGGCCTTTGAAAGCATTTGCTTTAATATTAGGAATATGATCTTCCAACCTCTGAAAACTGCCGCTGCCTTCTGATAGTTCCTACATCACAAGCCCAGAGGAAGGAGGCCTCTGCTCTAAGACCCAGGCAGGCAGGGCTGATGGAGACCCCAACAGGCGCAGAGCCAGGCCACCCTCAGAATCCTCATGCCCTTGAGCTGCTTCCTGTCTGATCAAAGAGAGGCCAACTCAGAGCTTTTCCTTCTAGAACCATCCCATACTGTGAAAAAAGCCTCCTTTTTCCTTCACAAACTCTTACATAAGTTTTCTTTCCTTAATCAGTTGTCCTCTGATTAAATTCTCCCACACATGGAGGGATAAAACATACTCCATGAACACTGTGGCTCCTATAGGACCTTCTCCCTCAAGGTGTAGGGTGACCTTGCCCAGCTTACTCACCTCCCACTGTGGGGATCCCCCTGCTGTGGGACTGAGCACCGAGGTGCATGCCTGTTCTAAGTGTAGGTTTTATTATTAATTGGGGATGGCAGGGCCACCAGATTCAGAGATGATTCCCATTGAAAAGATAGCTGGTTACTCACAGGTCTGAGAGGAGGGGATATGTCACACAGTGGGGCCACACGGGGAAGTGCCAGGATGAACCAGGAGGCAGAGGGAGAGGGCCAATGCTGGCGAGAGCCTTTATGTGTATCTGCAGGAGGCAGAATGAGCAGGCTTAGGACTGTCTAGTTTAGATAATTCCAATGAGCTCTGAGGGCCCTCATTGTCTGATACCTGTTCTGGGGTGAGCCCCACAGAGGAGGGGTTGGGGTACGGGCTCCTGACTGGTTAGTCTGCATATGTAAGGTGTTTCCTTAAAGGGGAAGCTTTTGCCACCTTTAGAAATTGGCCAACCCCAAAGGGATGGTCTCTCCCAAGTCAGCAAGGACCCCACATATCAAAGCACCAGAAAATAAAAACGTGATTAATACCACGTTTGTGCGCCTTTGAGCAGCCCACCTCACCCAGCCATGGCCATGGTCAAAGACAGTCACTCTGCTCAGCACCAGGAATCCAGAGAGAAATAACAATTCCTTAATACCATGAAGTCATGGGGCCTCCACTTTTATTGACCATTTCACTGGGAAATCTTGTTCAAATGGTTCTGAGTTAGCAGGAGGGGTGGGGCCTGAGAGCCTGCATTTCTAATAATTCAGGTAATGCCAGGGCTGCTGGTCCAGGGACCATACAGTGGAAGGACATTCAACGGTAATTCTGGTTCCCAATTTTATAGGCATGTTTACTCATTAAGCAAAATGAGCCTTAGCCTAAGACTTGCTTGAACTAAGGCAATTACAAGCAATAACTTTCTATACAAGCCAATTTCCATCTTTGAATAAGATGTGATCTCACCATAGGGCTCCTCCAATGAGAATGTCCCAGGGACATTATTAAGTCTCAAGTGGAAAGTGAGCCAGAGGCCTGCTTGATACTCTCAGGATCCTAGGCCTTGGGACAGGAAAGAAGCAGTTTTGCAAGGTACACAGATCTGAAGGAAGTTTACCAACAGTTCTTGTCCTGGCATAAAACTGGGACTCTAAATCTACCCTGGGAACAACCCAGCAAAAGTAGAAACCAAAATCGTTCCTACTCATCATTCAAGACTTGGTTTAAACATCAGTTCCTTCATAAGTGTACTCAGAACATTCAAATCAAAGGTTCCATCTCATTGTACCTATCCTTTTCCTTCAAACTTTAACACACTTTACAATCATATATCCATTTGGTATTTTCTTGTTTAATGCCTGTCCTTCACTCGTCATTAACTCCCTGAGGACAGAATGTACCTGTTTTTCATTTTCATATACCCAATGGATGCTTTACACCCAGTGCTTTACACCCAGAAGCCAGCTTACAAATGTGGATGAATACCTGAGTGAGAAGGAAGATGGTCCCAATAGCCTAGCAATACTGTCATGATCATCATTACTTCTCTTATCACTATTCTAATTGTGGGTTGTGTTTTATTAATAAAGTAGAGGCCCAGTGCACAAATTTGTGCACAGGTGGGGTCCCTCAGTGTAGCCTGCGGAAATTGGGCTGAAACCGGCAGTCCAACACCCCTTGCTGCTCTTGCCTGTTGCTCTCGCTCATCCCAGCCCCACTGTGCCTGTCACAGGCTCATGCCCAGTCAGTCCTGATTGGGAGAGGCTCGTGCCGCCACAGTGGCACTCACCAGCCGTGAGCCCTACATATGGTGCCTGTCCTGAGCGGGGGAGGGCCCAGTATGCTATCA
This sequence comes from Myotis yumanensis, assembly GCF_028538775.1. Classification (NCBI taxonomy): domain Eukaryota; kingdom Metazoa; phylum Chordata; class Mammalia; order Chiroptera; family Vespertilionidae; genus Myotis; species Myotis yumanensis. The sequence continues at coordinate 162,244,634 of NW_027223752.1, read as the reverse complement.
GCCCGCCGGGCAGGTGGTGGGATCCCTTGCTGGCCTGGAATCTGGATCCATTTCACTGACATTCACACTGGTTGTCAGGAGCCACCTGGAGTCTGCTTTTATATCGTTTCTTTTTTGCAGAGTGTCTAGGGAGGGGAAGTGGCCATGGTGCCTGAGGCCAACTTCCAGGAGGCCAGAAGCACTGTCAGGATTGTGCTGGTGACACTGGTCCGTTGGTGCCTGGCCTGTTTTCCAGAGATTGGACCTGCAGGACTACTGAGGGAGTGAGTGGCTGCCACCGGGCTGTTGGGCCAACAGGACAGGTCAGTCAGCTGAGTGGCAACCTTGCTGTGGGAGCACACTGACCACCAGGGGGTAGCTCCTGCATTGAGCATCTGCCCCCTGGTGGTCAGTGTGCATCATAGCGACCGGTCTTAGGCTTTTATATATAGAGATTATAAGTGATATTCTTTAAGTTGAACATCAAACAAATAGCACCCTTTCTTATATATTAGTAACATTTCTAAACTGAAGAGATCAGTTGATTCCAAGATAATTTCTGGCTCACCCAAGGCATTTTTCTAGATATATTCAGAGACAGTTTGTATTCATTACATTTTAGCTCAGAATATTTTTAATCTCTAGTCAGTTTGGTTCTCTCAGGTACACTGGATGCTAAGAATCATGTTTAACATTAGGCTCAGTGTAAATCATAAATATGTATTAGCTTCCAACTTTGTGTTTGGGCAGCGTTAGTGTTTTGTACTACCCTTCCCAAGCCCCTCCTGCTCACCACCACCAGGGCTCCTTTACTCCTCCCAACCCTTCTCCTCACACACACACATACCCACACACACATACATACAGGAGTCCATGCCTTCTGCTGCTCAGCCTTACCTAACATATGCAATGCAAAACTGTGGAGGCCAGAAGAAAGGTACAATGGATGCCCAGTAGAACACAAACAGATAGACAATACAAGACAATATGAGCTAAGTAAACCTTACTGACCTGCACCTGGAGATTAACATAAAATCTTAAGGGTATGTCTGCATTTAAATGTGGAGGAAGATAGAAATTAAAAATGTTCCTTTCTCTTATTCTTCTCACATCATTCCCAAACTACCATACCTCTGCTCAGAAGCCAGCTAACAAATGTGGATGAATACATGAGTGAGAGGAAAGTGAACTTGGAATTGGTTAGAAGGAGAGTGGAACCTGGGCCAGGTAGTCAGGGGTTAAATGTAGAGCAGTGCAATTAATGCTGGGCATTGGCTACCAGGATGATGGGATGAGGCATCCCACATTCTGACTTGATGACCTTATACCTCCCCTTCTCATCCAAGTGGACTCATCAAGGTTGGTCTTGCTCTAAAACTTTGCTTCTCAACCATGGCTTCCAGTCAGAATCACCTGGGAGCTTTGGAAACTCTCAGAAGAAAAGCCCAGGAGGCACCCTACACCAAATAAATCCAAGCCCCATGGGCGGCCAAGATGAGATGTTAAAGCTTTGCAGATTCCACTATGCAATCATGGCTGAGGTCCACGGAAAAGGGTCAGATCTGATGCAGGTGGAGGAGGCAATGGTCTGTTTAAAATAAGTATCACCTATAATGCTATTTCAAAAAGGTTTTACCTAGGGAAAATGAAACATAAATTCAATTCCAGTCTTTTTCTCTTAGAATAAATTTTGCTTGATTAGAGTGAGCATAACGTCAACTGACTCTACACAGAAATCATCTGTTTTCCTACTCAATTTTTCAGCACCTCTGTCTCCACAACTATAATTTTACATAATGCTTTGCTGGCATTTGCAGAGAAAAATATTATATGTAATTTCTGGTGCCAAAAAGTATAGGAAGTTTTGTAAAACTATGGTAAGGGAGAGAGCAATAGCTTTATTTTAAGATCATAACATTTTTTTAAAAATTTTTTTTTCCGGCTTTACACTGGTTGCTGTTACTTTAAAAGTCTCTGGCATTTAACTGGCAATAAACAGGGTGAAACAAACTGTTCCTTCCTTTAGATTGTGCAATTTTTATTGCTCTGTTTTAGAGCAACCAAATATGCCTTTTAGAAAAATTCCTGTTTATTGCCTTCTGTCTATAAAGCAGTGGTGCTATTAGCCAACAAAACTCAAGGGTGAAGTGGTGGTTTTCTGTGTGCCTCAAAGACATTAGAAAGCATCTGAAGTTAAGTGACAGGCATGACATCAGTTCCTAAGCATGTAACTGAGTCAAAGGCTGAGCACATTTTGACCCCAATCCTCACATAGATAGACATCGCAAGCAAATGCAAAAGTCAGCAAGACCACAGTGACTGTGCTAGGGATGACCGGAGGGATCAGTGTAAAATTACCTGTTTGCACAATAATTTGGAAGCCAATGACCAGAGCAAACATTTGCACGCTAAGTCAGTGAACACTTTTTTTTTTATCTCATAGGCAATGCTGTCTAATGGAACAGTGCGTTATATTTTTGCTGACTTGCTGCTGTGCTTCTGGTTTTCACATCTTTTCTATACAGCATCACACAGATCTAAAAATTGCCGGGGTAAGGCGTCAGTACCAAGGATGAGTAGCATTCAATGTATTACTCAGGCAGGAAAACATTTTTTTGGGGGGGATTTCATAGCAGTACATATTTAAACGTTTAAAGACAAAAGTTGAAGAATTTGGAGGATTCCTACTCTTCTCAGGGTGTAATGTATTTTTTTTTTTTGCAATATGTTTTACCTCCAAGGCAAATAGAGCCATAAACTCCACCATCAAATATGTTTTTGTTTGTTTTTCACATTTCTTCACAGCCTTCTTTATTGTTGTGAGGTCATAGCAGCAACCTGAAATGAAGAGGTTATTATTTCCTATCTGGGATGACTCCAAATAGCTTCCAGATCCCCCACCCCAGTCTCCCTTCCTCCAGAGTTTCCTGTCTCCTGCCTCGTATTATACAATGCAATTAGAGTTGTTTTTCTCTAGTGTTACTCTATCATGTTGCCACCTTTGTCAAGAACATGATAATAATGATAGTAGTAATGATAATAATAGCATTTAATTTTATGGCATATTTTCTGCACACTACATACTTTGTTAAGTCCATTATCTATGCTGTTTACTTTATACATTAGGCAGCATTTATTAATTTTATCATACCATTTAAAATCAGACAGTTTAAGTAACAGCCAAATATCACATAGCTAGAAAGTAGAGCCCAACCCATTCTATTAACAAAATCTCCTAATATAATGTTGAAATCGGTCCATTTCTTTCTGAGGCTTTGACAATGTTTGCTTTATATATTTTACTATTAAGTGCACCTAAGCTTAGTTAAATCTTTCATTGGAAATTAAAACATTTCTGTTATATAATGACCCTCTTTACTTTTAATAATGATTTCTGCCTTTAAGTCTCTTTTGCCTGATAAAATCGTATTACACTAGCTTTCTTTGACTGTTTGTCGTGCGCGCGCGCGCGTGTGTGTGTGTGTGTGTGTGTGTGTACATTTAAAGTACAGTTGACCCTTGAACAACATGGGTTTGAACTGTGTGGGTCCACTTATATGTGTGTACATTTAAAGTACAGTTGACCCTTGAACAACATGGGTTTGAACTGTGTGGGTCCACTTATATGCTGATTTTTTTCAATAAATATATTAGAAAAATTTTGGAGATCTGCAACAATTTGAAAAAACTCTCAAACCCTATCATTTTCTTAATAACATTTTCTTTTCTCTAGCTTACTGTATTGTAAGAATATAATATATAAGACATATAAGATGCAAAATATGTGTTAAACTTTTATTTCATTGGTAAGGCTTCCAGTCAACAGTAGGCTATTAGAAGTTTTTAGTCAAAGTTTACACAAATTATGATTACACAGGGTCCAGCACCCTTAAACCCGCATTGTTCATTGTTCAGTGGTCCACTGTAAATGCAAAAAAAAGTGCACACACATATATATGCATAGATATAATAATAAATTCATATATATATATATATATCAGTTTGTAAGAAGAATGATTTTCAGTGCCTAAATTTTATAAATGCTTATACTGTGGCTGTGTGGCTATGTCTCTTACAAATAGCAATTAGCTAGATGTTTTTAAATCAGTTTTGAGCTAGAAGATTGTTCAGGATTTCTAGTCTACTTCTATATAATGAAGTCAAAGCTCGTATTTTCACTGCTGTGTGCCTCTGGCTCTTGGTTCTATCTGTAGGAAACTCAAATTTTGAAATGTAGTGTGAAGCAAGTATAAATCTGGGGCTCTTTCCCACATGTCACACCAAACATTTCAAATGGCCAATCTCTGGGCAAGTGTCACACAGGCTTTGTTGGGTCCCAGCAATTTCAGGGCCCACCTGAGCATGAAGAAGGGGCATCTGGTGGGATCCGCCAGGTGACTCTTCCCTCAGGTGGCCTTTCAGGCTTTTCCTATTGCCCTGAAGGGACATGATCACATGTGGGGGCCCCTCCGGCTTCTAGACAAATCACATTTCACTTCTTTGAGTTCATCCAGTTCAGAGTTAATGTCCACACATTAACTCTGTCTCTTTGGGTCATCTTGTCCTTTTTACATGACAGGTGTATCCTGGTGAGTTGGCAGCAGGCAGGCCTCTCTCTAAGTCCCAGCTCCATCATCTACTAACAACGTGAGCTGGAACAAGTCACCTGTATTTCCAGTCTGACTGTAAATGGGGATGGTGCTCTGAACCTTCTGATTCCTGGGGGAAGGGTGAGATAATATGTTATGTGAATGTGGTGTGTGCATGCATGTGTGCACGTGTGTAATATTTCCTTCAGAAGTGATGAATAGCTCGTAAATGCCAGGAAACTTATTTTTTCCTGCACCTGCCAATATTTCCTGTATCCTTGGAAATGTGGTAAATATCTGGTTCTCATAGTAAAAGTTCTGACATAGAGATGCCATATAGCTAATCAACACTATCCATCTATGAATGGGCTATGTGATCCGGGAACCAATGGGCCTTCACCATAGCCCAGGCGCACGCACATGTGGTGAACTCTGCCTCACGCCTACTCAGTGCATCTTATCATAAGGGTGGCAGGCCTTACTTTTAATATGTTTCCGGCTAGATTTGGAAAGGACAGTTTCTATGAGCATGTTTCCAACAGAGCAGAAAAATATAGAAATGAGCTGATCATTCCTTGTATGAAAAAGTTGTTCCATTTCTACTTGAAGCCATTTTTAATAACCATAAAATTAACTATGAAATTTATTTGACTGTGAATAGGAGGGGAAACCTAAAGCAAAAAACACAGCAATTCCTTTCATTTCATATTCTTTGGTTTTCAACCTTTTATGAATAATGAGGTTGAGTACTGTCCAATACTCATGAAGATTTGAGAATAAATTTTTGTTCTTTTAAAATATTTATATGTTTACATAGTTAGATACACATATTGTTAACATTTGTTATTTAATTATGAAGAAAATTTAGGTTAGGTAAGGTGGCCATATCCAATCCTGGCTGCACCAGCCACTAGTTTTATGAATCTGGAAAATCACTCCAATTTGTCTGCCTTCGTTTATACACTGGGGGCCAGAGCAGTACCAACCTCAGGAGGTTTCGTGAGAATTCATTGAAAATGTGAGTAAAACTTTCCATGCAGCTTGGGAACCACAAGCACACATATGGTAATTAAAAAAAAAAGTAACTTTTTTTGGTAAAAATATTAAATCCATAGAGAAAAAGATGAACAAGTAAAACCATCCATAATTTTATAATTGGAAATAGTTTCTCTCTAACTGCACTGCTGGTTTCTCACCTTTCCTATACACATTTCTTTCTCTGGCATTCGAGTTTGTACCTGTAGTTTTGCCTGTAGTAATGGGGTATACCACAAAAGATGTATTACCTCCTTTCATTAAGCTACACTGTGCTAGTGTTATTATATATAGGTCAATAAATACGGATCTAGACTACCTGATTGTTTTTATCGGTGCAGAATAGCATACACACATAACAGGATTTATCTGACCAATCACTTATTGATAGGCCTTAATGGCTTTCATTTACCTTTTTGCCTTTTCTGTAATGTTCATCCTTGCTTTTCAGTTTTTGTAGACTTAACCTGTTATTTCTGTAGAATGAATTCCAAGAATTGAACAATCAAATGGTCCAGCTTGCTAAGATTTTATATCTGTGCTGCCAAATGTATTGTGACAATTGTCACTCCCATCAGCAAGGCCCAGGCACATCCACTTCCCCATAGTTTTTCAGTCCTTCCCAATTTGATGGCAAAGAATAATGCCTTTGCTATGATAATTAATGCCAGTAAAAGGGCGCCATGAGACAACATCCATAGAAGTATGCCAGTGAGTTCTGTGTAGCATGGGCGGCAGCAGGCCACTGTGCAGATGTTGACTGGGACTTGTGCTCCCTGGACAGGGCTTTCTCTCCCTAAACACACTGGGAGAGCAGCTTACATGAGGAAGGCAAGCCCTTCTGAAAGAGAAAGTACTAAGAACACACCTCCAACCCTGTAGTCAAAGAGAAAATCTACTTGAGGTCAAATGGGACATGGGAGATGAATAGATTATGACAAGGGTTTGCTGACAGGAAAGAATATCAAGGTGTCAATGAGAAAGTCGCCAGCTGAAAAGATAGTGTGAATGAAACTCAACATAGAGCCGGGTACACGGGGAAGGCTGGTGCCAGCAGAGCAGCCACCAGAGGGTCCCCCGTTAGGCAGCAGTGTCTGAGCGTGACTGTGAACTAGAAGGGCTGCAGACCCCAGGATCCTGACAGGAAAGGACCCTGACACCATGAACACATCAGTCAACAGAGTGTTGAGGTGATTACAACAGTGTGACAGTGACTCATTATTACTCACTGCTCTTCCTCCCTTGGCCTGAATTTGGAAGCAGAGCTGATGCTCTGGACCATGGGAGCCCCATGATCTCTGGATCATTAGGAGGAGGTTCCAGGAGGATGGAGATGCTGTACCATAGTTTCTGTGCATAAGGACATGTTGATGTTAAGCAATCTGCTGGGAAATAAAGAAAAACCAAGTTGGTGAAACATAACAGTTACATTAGTGTTGTTGAAAGAAAGCTTCACATGTTTTCTGGCACTTTGAAAATCTTACTTTAAGAATATCCTATTTACATCCTCTCACCATTTTTTCTTGGGGCATTCCTGTGTTTCTCAGTGACAGGAAGCTATTCATGCATGAGTGATGTTGACTGATGTCATGCGTGCTGTAAATATTAATGAAGAAAAGGAGAGAACTGAACTGCAAAGAGAGGCAACTTCTGGTTTTTACATTTCTTATTTACTTCCATTCTTACTGTAGTAGAAACGATAGGCCAGTTGTAGAGCATTACCAGGGCACAGAGCCCTGGGTGCCTAGCAACGGGCAAAACTATAAGCCTTGCACAACCACCCCTGGAAGATGACATCTAGGCTTCAGCTGTGTTTCAGCTCCAGGCCTAGAGAAGCAGGGAAATTAGACAGAGTGATGCCATGGCTGACATCAGGACCAGCTGCATTGACTAACGACCCCCTGGCACTGACCAATCAGTGGACACCACCAGGGGGCACCCTGGAAAGCTGATGAATGTTCTATTGGGATTCTCCTCTAAGGCCTCCAGATAAAAGCCCTTAGTACAGGAAACCCTCTCACAAGAAGGAAGAGAGATGCCCGTGCCTCTCCTTCCTGTTGTGTCTCTCAAGGCAAATATCTCTCTCCTTTCTCTTAAGCTCCAAGGTTCCTTCTACTACCTCTGTAACTTTTCTTTATAATTTGAGTTTATTGGTTCTAAATTATTTCAATTCAAACTCAAGTACCAAGGTTGCTAAACCAAGGTCCAGCCTAACTCGCTGCTAACCCCTGGTGCCATTTTTCCACCACTAACATTACCAATAAATGTTTCAACTGAAAAAAAGCAATAAAAACATTATAAAAATTTTAGGAACCTTTTAGAACATCAATATATCTTTAAAAGGGCTTAGTAACTCCCAAGTTCTTTTGGGCTTAGAAGCCTCAGAGCATAAGTTGGACAACAAATAAAAAAGAGGGGGTTATCGACAGGGCCTGTGCAACACAGCAAAAGGAAGGTTGTGAAGTAAATAGAGTGTGTGGTCAATTATTCTTGAGCATTCTAGCAATCTGATCTATACTCACAGTTGAAATGTAAATAACAAGGAACAAGTTGACCTATTTTAGATAAAAAGTAAACTTGAAATCACTATTTCAAAAGAAGTAAAAGTCAAAAGGCTGATTTCAAATTTTAGCATGAATACTTTCTAGTCAAGAAACCATGAGCCACCTTGATATCCTTGCATAGTTCAGTAAACATGTGTTGCTTACCAGCTTTGGACCAGGATGTTGAGTGGACACCAGAGTTTTTAAAAATATGAATTTAAAAAAATGATCTTCCTCAGGAAGCTCAAATTATGTAATGAGAGAACAGATCTGTGAAGAGACAAGTGTAATTGCATTAGGTACAGAACTCTAATGGCAAAGTTCAGCAGAGCAGCTAAGCTCAGAGGCTCTGAAGAATAACTGGGTTCCAGTTATTAGCTGTATGGCCTGGAGCAAGTTGCTTAAATTATCTGTGCCTCACCTTCTCATCTATGAACAGAGACCAACATGGAAATGGCCTCACACTGGTCTAATCTGAGGATACAAACTAATTTATATATATGCGTCACCAGAATGGAGCCTGAAACATAGTAAATCCTTAGTAACTGTGATTTATTATTGTATTCATAACAGCTCCAATCTCAGTGCCCTCATCTGTAACAGGGAGATGCCTCAAAGGATGAGCATGATGCTTAAGTGGGAACACAAGAGTGTACCATCACGAAGTCTGTTCAGTGGCAAACTGTTACTTTAATAATAAAGTTCCCCACAGAGTGTCTTCCCCACAGAAAAATGATGTGTGAGTTTCCATATTATACAGCAAGCGCCAATTCCCTTAACCATGACAATGACTCACATTGTACCTTTACAAATATTCATTGTGATGAGGCCAAAATTGCTATTTGTAATCCAACTCACGCATGACTCCAAGTGAAGCCCTTTCAACTTTCCAAAGTTGGAACACCCCTAGGAACACACGTGCCTCTGCTAGGTGGCCCGATGAACCACACATATCCAGCACACAAGGATTAGGACCATAATAATGGATTTCCCATTACCAATTCAGGGCAAACAGAAAGTGCTTCCACCCAAACCCAGGATTAGTATGAATGGGGCAGTGGAGCTAAATCTGCTGACTCTCAGCCACTGTGTTCATCATTTGCTCTACTCATTAGCCAGCTCAGCTGATTCTGAGCATAGAAATCTGAACTGGTGCATAAAATCTAACCAAACTGACAAATGACCTGCTAAGGAGACTTGATCCAATTAAAGAACATGGCCCATCCTTCCTCATTCCCAAACTTCCTCTTCCAGGCTTCTCTCTCATCTTTTCTGCCTGGAACCACTCAGGGAAGCCCACCCACATACACATATAGGAAGTTTTTCAAGCTTGACTGTGTGGGAGATTCATCTCTGAAACCATGCTCAAGGTTTTCAGTGAAACTTTATAAAATAGTAGATAATAGATGAAGGCATAATGAACATACAGTTCTTCCCCTGTCCCTCAAAGACTCCTGAACAGAACACAGCTCCTGCCCTGTGCAAACAGGACCTCAGATAATTGTACTCTGTTAATACCACTTTAAACATTACTCATCACTAGAAAATAAAATGAGACTATCTATGTATTTGAACAGAGTCAATGTCATCCTTCTAATAATTAGATCCTGGCATGTAAAAATAAGAGAAGAACATTTTCCCTCTTGGCTATGAATGACAAGTCAGGGGCTGTTCCTATGACTTACTGACAGCCATTAGTAGATAATATGAAGGGATGAAAATTGCCCTCTGCCTAACTGGTAGCTCATTTCTATCCCCCAAATCCATTCTATCTATATTATAAAAAGCCAGTGACTGTAACACTGGAATGCCGGAATGACCAAATGACTGGTCACCAGGAGGTGCATTGATGGGTCCCACGATGGTGGAGGGTGGGACTCTGGGTCTCACGCGATTTCATGCACTGGGCCTCTAGTTATGTTATAATGTTCTATTATTTACATATTAACAAAAATCCTAAACAAGGATGTAAAATTAATGTGGTCTTATTTTCCATTTTTTTGAGGGCCTACCAGTTGAATTTGGAATGTTTCAAGTACTGAGAATTAGAGAAAGATTAAGTATCATTTCTAATTGTCAAACCAAGTGCTTAAGGAAAACCACTTTTTTTGAGGTAGGCGGGTTCAGTTTGGTTGTTTTTCCATTTCTATTACCATTACCATTAAAATAGGGCTATAGGATTGACGTTTGTGGAACCCATTGGAGAAGGGGAGATACTCCACGACTGTGTGATGGTGGGTTTTAGGATTAAGAACTTGAGGAAAATTCCTGAGATCTGGTGTGATGAGGAGAGCTGGTTGGGTAGGTGCTTAAGCTGGCCAGACCCTCCTGGATTAGAGGAGAGGATGGTAAGCACACTGCCAATTCAGACTGCCTGGGCCACATTCACGCGAGCCTGGGCATGAAGGAGGCCTCCTGTGGGCTGCTGACTTAGGGTGCTTATTCTCTAGGGCACCAGGGTCAATCCTGGGAGGACACCAACTGGAGGTGGTGTTTGGAGCAATGTGATGCATGGAGTTATTGAACATGTTTGAGAAAGCCTATGAAAGTAAATATTAAGGGCAATTAATCTGGCTCTTGTGCACAGAATGGGAAATAGGGGTTAACCAGTTCATCTGGGAGGCTGCTACAATGATTTTGGGGTGACAGTTGCAAACTCTTCTAAAAAGACACACCTAGAAAAAAATTGAGGGAAAATAACAGGACACAGTGGTCTGCATAATGGTAAAGATATATAAATTTTTTGCTTGAAATATGTGGTTTGCAACAATTTCCATAGAATCAACAAATTGCCTTATTAGAATCAGCTTAGGCCTCTGCACTTAAAGAGGGAAGAAAGCAGAGGCTACGGAGGAAACTGCCCACACACTTTCTTGAAGAATGACCCAGTTCCTGTAAGGATGCCGCATCACCCATCTACCTACCATTTGGTTTTAAATAAAAAACATTTGCATATTATTGTGATTGAGCTTAAACAAAAAGCCACAAACACCCCACAAGTAACTTCAGATCTTCATCTACACCCAATGCCAGAATGACTGGATCCACACAGAGCACTGGCCTCTTCATGATGGCCCTTCAACCTCCTTCATTCAGAGATCCTGCTTTGTGCCAGCCCATCTCTCATGGGTTGACCAGTCTATACATTCAAGGAGCACAGAATCCACACTCTCCCCTTAACCTCCGATTAAAGGTTTCCTTTTAATCGCCTCCCAGCTATTGAAAACAAAGTCTTTTTTTTTTTTTTTTTTTTTTTACTATTTTTGACATTACAGGATAGTAAGTATTTATCATAACCTTGTTCACTCAGAATCTAAAATGCCATTCTAATGAAAATAATAATAAGTCAATTTTTGTTTATGGTTGGATGCCTTTTAGATCTGGTGCAGTTTGGGGCTTTATCATGTATTCAACTGGCTGAGCCCATTTTTAGGATCCAAGCGAATGTAGAGCTTCCAGAAATGCTGTGCCTGCTACTGCTTCCAACGGCTGAATCCTGGACCATGCTGGTAACTCTCATAACTCAAATGCTAGAACACTGTTTTAGGGCCTTGTGAGGAACGGAGTGATGATTACTAGAGTACCTGACCCTGAATATAAATTACCCATAGCTACACCACACTTCATTAAAATGGGGAAATTAAAATGGAGGTAGAGATCAGAAGGGGGGTGGGGACAGAAAAAGGAAAGCAGTCTCACTTGTAATTCTGGTTTTCTGGCCATTCTCATTTTGTTAATTAAAATGATGGCGACTTCTAATCTGACAGCTCTCCCTATAAATCCTTAATTTGGCAAATGCCTACATAAGCCTTACCAGGAACAAGTCCAAATACCAAAGTGAGATTCTACATACCAATTGATCTCTTAGAAAACAGAAAAGTAAGGAACACTCCAAAATGTATTATAAAAACTGCAGGAACAATGTTTACATTGACCCTTCATCTTCTTTTGAGCCGCTTTATTGTGATATTGTAGAATGACCCATTAAACAGAAAGACTTCGATATCAGTGAAAGAAATGGTCCTTTTCTAAGTTGAAATGTCTGTAAATTGCTTTGAAAATCTGACATGTGAGTTCAAGTTCAAATGAACTACTGCTTTCTAAAAGGTCATGCTTTCAAAAAACAAAGACTATCTATCACATGGAGGAAAATTATGTTATTTAGAATTTAGACTCCAATTCAAAATATTAAACACTCTACAATGTTCTTTTGGGATTTTCCCAAAGTAGCTGTGCATAGCCACCTGACACCCAAGCAGCATCAAACACCGGGCCTGCTCACATCACAGTATTTCACCTGTGCCCCTGTTTGGTCTCTCCTCTCTGGGTTCCCTACTGTCTTTCCCCCACTGACCTATGGTTATAGCTTCAATAAGGCACAAGTCCTCCTGGCCTCCCCAAGCCTAGCAGTCTCCTTCCTTCCAGTGATAAGGGTGGAAGGCAGTGTAGCTTGAGTAGAAACCTCTGCTAAGGCAGGAGGAGGAAATCTAGAATTACAGAAGCAGGTTTTTCTATTTGTTCAGGGGGGTCTGGAGATCATTCCTGCACTTGGAGGACCCCTTCCTCACCCAATCAGAATAGATGACAGCCTGTGGTAATTGAGTGGCTTTGCATTTCCATGGCTAGACTTGAAAACACAGTCTTATTATCTCACTAGAGGCCGAATGCATGAAAATTGTGCAAGAGTAGGCCTTCCTTCCCCAGGCTGCCAGCACCAGCTTCCCTCTGGCACCTGGGACCTGGGCTTCCCTCGAAGCCCCAGCTTCATTTGGAAGGTTGTCCAAAAGGAGTCTAGTCTAATTAGCATATTACGCTTTTATTATTATAGATAACTACTATATCATGCACATAAAAGCTACATGTCTATTTCAACCCTGCTAGTTAATAAACTGAAAGTAGACATACCTTTCAAAATGCTTCCTACTTGTTAGAACACCACATTTTGACATTTTTATGCCCCTTCTCCCCCCCCAAAAAAAAACACAAAAAGAAGAAAGAAGTTTTAGACAAAATGGAGACTCAACTATCTGGTCTGATATTTAGAACATGCTATCATAGACAATCAGGTCCTACAACTGGGTTTGCACAAGCTTAGAGGTATTGCAATATGTGCAATCTTATCTGGGCCAGGATCTCTTCTCTGGCTTGGATGTCCCAACACCTGCCCTGCTTATCTCACCCAAATAATTTGGAAGGGTGGAAAGAAGATAAGAATGTGTTCCATCTACTTGAGTAGATTTTTTTCCCTTTCAAAATACAAAATTAAGGTCAAGTCATTAGGGTTTTTTATTATTATTTTAAAAGAAACTTTATGTCATTGACTAAGTTAAAAACATTTACAATTTGAGGATCTCAACATCTGGAAGAAAGGAGGCTGGTGGAACAATATTGTCCATATCTCCAAGTTGGAAAAAAAGGGAACTAAATATTTCATCCAAAGTGACATGAGTTCCAGCTCATATGGGGGTATAATGTTTTCCCATAACTTCTTCAGACTTTTGAACCCCTTCACAAGTGAAGAATATTGTTTGAAGCATTCCTGTTCTCTGATCCACTTTGGATGTGTAATAATGTGCTTATTAAAATTTTATACCCTGTTAGAGTAGTAGAAGGCCCAGGTCTTTTTCAAAGAACCCTGGTTTAAGGGTTTAGAGTCCCTGGTGTTATGGACTGAATCCAAATGTTGAAGTCATACCTCAATACCTGAGAATGTGGCTGTATTTGGAAATAGGGTCTTTAAGGATGTAATTAAGTTAGAATGAGGTCACTGAGTTGGCCCTAATCCAATCTGACTATTGTGCTCATAAAGAAGAGGAGATTAGGACACAGACATGCAAGAGGAAGAATGCTTTGTAAGCATGAAGACGGCCATCTACATGCCAAGGAGAGAGGGCTCAGGAGAAACCAACTACACCTTGATTTTGGACCCCCAGCCTCTGGAACTGTGGGAGAATAAATGTCCGTTGTTTAAGGCACCCAGTGTATGGTGTTTGTACAGCCACCCGAGCTGAATAACATTCCTTGTGTGCATGTGTGCCCATTCAGATCTCATTTATCCTGTCAACATAAGGTTTTCATTATCACAGTTTTGACAAGTGGCAGGTACTGTGACATAAATCTGGCAGAAGTGAAGACATTCGAACTTGCCGAGTCACTGAAGTTCAACTTTCTCCACTTTCTGTCTAGAATGTGCAGGGGCCAGAGAGGCCCTGAGATACAAGCAAACAGAGGAAGCTGAGTGGGAGGCAGGCAAGGGGAGAATCAGCAAACCCTTCCTACACAAGCACACATCCTGCCTTGGGGAGAGATGGTTTCTCGAAGCGCAGTGACTGGTTGGAAATATTGCAATGTGAGGAAGTTAGGATCAAACCGATGGATCGGAATTCAGGACTGAAAGGAAAGACTGAACTTGATTTATAAAATAACATAGAAACTTCCGGGGAAGCAAAAACCTTGGGAACTGATATGCTAGTTGTTATCCGTATAAATAGAAATTAACTGTCATATCAAACACTGGGATGGGTTTCACATCTGAAATCAATTATGTCCTTTTTACAACCAGTCTTCCATAGTGACACTCAAAGGTGAAAAGTTTAGTTTTTGTCTCATTTTCCCTGTTCATCTGAACAATTGGTTGCTTTTTCTTTGTGTTTGCTAAACTTTCTACATTTCCAATAAAACCAAAGGCTCAACAATTTTAAATTAAGATGGGGAAAACAAAATCTTGTTTATGGTAAAAAAAAAAAAATAATTCCAATTCCAGATATTTCTCAATCACTGACAAGCTCTCAAGCAGTGTATTCCTATCAGTTTAAATATTTCAAGTATTTATTTACAAAATGGAAGTCAACACGACCTCATCAGCTGACACCAGTTGGTTGTGGATGTCCAGAAAACGCTGACGAGGTGCTGCAGCTTTTTGTGTTTCCTACTGATGAATGAAGGGAGACAGAAATAGAATTTCTTGGCAATTGGTGGCATGTCTCAACATATGCAATCACTTCCTTCTATTGCATAAAAGGAAGTGCCAATACAAGTTGCTTGAGAAAGATAAAATGTACAGAGGGCTTTGTGCGGGAAGAAGGTGGAGACCAGGGCTGGGAATAGTGGTAAACAGAAGGAACATGGATAGGACACTGGAGTGACCAACACTTACTGTGTCCTGGATAAGAGCTATCGACAGGTTGACATCCATCAATAATCAACTTCTTGGTTCAGAAATGCTGCTTCTATTCTCATACAGTGTTGTTTATTAACTTATGGTTGTTGTTTTTCCTTTATTGATTATGACAATAACTCTTACTCAGAATATACTAGAGGTCAGGCTCTGTTTCAGACTTGGGAATTGCAGCAGGGACAAACAGACAAGGATCTCTGTCCTTACAATCCACTGTTAACATATCAAATCATGCAGCCTTTGAAATGGGATTTTATAATCAGGTTTCCTGAAATTTAAGGTTAAAAATTAAGATCTGAGTTATGTTTTGACTTCATGAGGTATCCTAAATGACAATAGAATAAATAGTGTGCATATTTCCCCCTAGAGGGTGGTATGTGCAACCTTACCAGAGATGAGTAGACATCATCCCATCTCATGGGCAAGTTCTGTTTCTCCAGTATCATTTGGGACCTCTAGGAGAAACATTCTATCTCTTCCCTTGGGGTAGAATGGGATGTTAATGCAATTATGGGAATTTTTGCATTCATTTAATCACCATAAGGAAAATCACCTTGATAAAGATCAGTCATGGGGCTAGGCAAATCCAAGAGAATCACAAAAGATTGGAGCTAGATGTCTATTCCAACCATATTTGAATATTGTCCTACCTACAGATTTATCTGTCATGTGGGCCCATAAATGTCATAAATTGCTTAACTGCATTGGTGATTTTAAAATATGTACACAAATTCTTTGACACTTGTCCCTGCAAAGTTAATGTCTAATTTTCTCTTTCCTTAAAAGTGGACCAGACTCTATGACTTGTTTCTAATGAATAGAATGTGGCAGAAGTGATGGTATGTGACTTCCAAAGTGAGACCATAACAATGTTGCTACTTCCATGCTGTTCTGTCTTGGATGGCTACCTCTGGGGAAAGCCACCTGTCATAAGGATGCTCAAGCAGCCTATGGATAGGTGCATATGAAAATAAAGTGAGATTTCTTGCTTAAAACAACAAAAACGTGCCCTCTGTTTGAACAAGCTATTGTGGAGACTGATCCTCCATCCCCAGTCAAGACTGCAGACAATGAAGCCCCTGCTGGCATCCTGATAACAACCTCCTGAGAGATTCCAACTAAACAGACTCACAGAAACTTAGGGAGAAATAAATGCCCACTGCAACTTTAAACTGCTAAGTTTTAAGGTAATTTTTGTTATGCAGTGGTAGATAAATATTGCAGATTTGGGTAGTAGAAGTGAGGTAACACCAGAAAGCAAGAAGAAGCTAGAAAGATATCAAGAAGAATGTAAGTAAAAACCAAAAGAACCTCAAAAACCTTTGTCAGTAGATGTCTGCTGGTCAGGGAAGAAGCTGTAGGGAAAGGCTGAACAAACTGAAGGAAAGGCTACTGAAACAAGAAGAAAGGGATCCTTGCTATGCTAGGGCAGAAAGTTTAGCAATATTGTCAATTACAGTAATATAAAAAATAGGAAATATACCTCATGTACTTGTTAATAAGTTAAGGGGATTTCCAGGCAGAGTTTTAGAGATGCCACTGGGCTGCTTCTTACTACAAATAGGAAAATGTGAGATGAGAGAGATAAACTAAAGGAAGGACGGATAACAAAAACAAGCAAGAACTTGCTATGATTAAAAGTTCCCTGCCTCTTGTGATGATAAACAATGCTACAATAAAGAAATTACTCCCAGGCCAAAAAATTTTTAAAAAATGTCAAGAGCATATGACAGCACTGACCGGTTTGGCTCAGTGGATAGAGCATCAGCCTTCGGACTGAAGGGTCCCAGGTTCGATTCCAGTCAAGGGCGTGTACTTTGGTTGCGGGCACATCCCCAGTAGGGTGTGTGCAGGAGACAGCTGATTGATGTTTCTCTCTCATCAATGTTTCTAACTCTCTATCCCTCTCACTTTCTTCTCTGTAAAAAATCAATTATATATATATATATATATATATATATATATATATATTAAGAGAACATATGACAAAGTTAAAGACAAGGTCTGATTTCAAAATCCTTTGTTAAGGCTCAGAAAGATCTAAGACGAGGTCCAAAAAAATCCACCTGGTCAAACAATAGGACTTTCAGAAACTTAAGGAATGGTTCCTCAGAAATCCCAGCAGAATCTCAAGGTAAATTTGGGATTATCTAAAATAAATTTGAGTCTGGCCTTGGTCAAATGAAAAATATCTCTACAAGATTCATGAGAGATCCATACAATTTTCAAGAGAATTATAGTAGCAGAAAAACCACCAGCTTAGACTGGAAGGGGCAGAGGTTATTCAAACAGAAATTAAGTCTTTTGGACTCCAAACTTCTGAGAAGACTCCTCAGCTTGGCACACATCCCACATTCCTCAGAAAAAAAAAGGATGATTCGGGGCAAAATCAAGTGCCAAGAGGGCAGAATCAGAAGCCATGGAGAATTATTCACACACCTTAAGTCCTAATTAAGGAAATTCCAGCATGTGTCCTGGGGATTTCAGAATTGCTATGCAGCAGTGGCTCCTGTTTGCCCCTGTTGTAATGGAAATACCTATGGTGATTTTCTTGTGCCTGCCACACCATTATCCACTGGGGTTATGTGCTTTGTTTAGCTCAAAAATCTTTAGGTCAGGAGGTAAGTTCAAAAAGCTGAACTCCACTAACAGCACCAATGAGACGGGAAGGAAATTAGTTGAGTGTATTTTCCATGTGAGAGGGTAGATTTTTTTTTTTCTAACTAAGGTTAGAAATTTATGGAGATTTTAATCAAACTTCTTAAAATAACAAATCTTTAATTTGGCTTTTAAAGTGTTTTATTAAAAGACATTATGATATGCATGGTGCTATGGACTGAATTATGTTCTCCCAAAATTCATATGGTGAAGCTCTCACCCTAAATATTCCTGAAGTAAGGAAGTAATTAAAGCTAAATGAGGTGATAAGGGTGGAGCCCTGATCCTATAGGATTAGTGTCATTAAAGAGACTCCAGAGAGGTGTTTGCTCACTTTCTGCTATAAGAGGACACAGTGGGAAGGTGGCTATCTACAGTCTCTTACCAGAAACTGAACTGGCCAGATTTCTGTTTATTAGTAAGTCAGCCAGTGTGGTATTTTGTTATGGTAGCCGCAGTGCACTATATACATGGTATCATTAATCTTTGGGGATAAAAGCATTGATGATCTTGGCCTGATCACACCAATTTTATTAGTTTTGAGTCCATTGTTCCTGAACTGTCTGGCTTTAGCAGTCTCCAGGTTTTAACTTGGGACATTATGAAATGAAGGTACAGTTATTGTAAATTCATGACACTTAAGGCATTAACTGTAATTTGATATGATGTTTTGAAAGTTTCAATTAAACAAGAAATTTTAAGCTCCTTATTTATACACACATGATTTGTAGTTTCAGTTATTTTCAAATGTGTTTATTAAATGGAAAACAGATGGTATGCAGGAAAAAAATAATGGAATATCAAACAAAACAAAAAGATGTGTATTGAAAGTAAAATCTTTGTTCTGACATAGAGAAGAAAATCAATATTTTTACAGAACATACCAAAAGAAGTAATTTCTCAAGGGTAAGAAATAAATTTCAAACAGAAGCCATGAAAAAGCTTTTGAATTATCTCATAATACAAATAATAAAGAGGAATGTATCATCTGAACCTATTAAAAAATGTTCTTCAAGACTTGCTGATTTGACACGAAATCCTAGTATTGACTAAGTTACCATTAAATACATACTGTGCCACTAGAAATGGGACATTTTTTGAAAAGTTGGTTAATGAGTCTCATCAATCAATTCAATTAGTCTTAAGTGAAATAAAACTAAAAAGACAATCTTGAAATGCTCTGGAATCTTATTGTTTACAAAGAAAAAAAATGATGCAGGTCTTCACCAATTTTACAGCACACTATAGATTTATATGCTATCACCATTACAAATTGCAAAGTTGAAAGATAGTTTTCTAAACTATCTATATATATAAAGAGCCAGAGTCCATAATAACTGAAGGCTCGACTTAACACCGGAAGTCAGTGCTGGGTTGCCGTGGTGACCCAGCACTGACTGCTGAGGGGGCTAGGATTAGGCCTGGAGAGAGGCCTCCAGAGAGAGAGGCAGGGTCTGATTCACATCCTCAGCGGCAGCTGTTGATCAGCGTTGCCTCTCTCTTTCTCTCCAGGCTTCACCAGCAGCCTCACCTCTGTTTTTCTCTGGGCCTCTGGGGCTGCTGATCAGCCCCGCCTCTTTGATCACGCCCAGAGATAGGACCAGAGACGCTGACTGGCATAGAAACCGACCAATCAGAACCAAACCTGGGTGAACTACGAAGGCAGAACCTAAGGTGGGGGAGGGGTTTTAAGGACAACAGCTGTTTGGTGTAAGGTGTAAGAAAGCAGTTCAATTTTTTAATGACCAGTTTGGCAGTATAGTGCATATGGCTGGCTATCAGTCCAGATATAGGGATTATGTATTTTTGTCTGCCAAGAGCATCTCCTCCTGCTGAAAAAGGCTCCCCCCACCACCATTTAAGTAATCCTATTTTATATAATCCATCTATACTAATAAAAGGGTAATATGCTAATCAGACCAGGTCTACCAGCCATTTTCCGGATACCCGACTTCCTTCCAGACAAAGCCATGTTGGTGGGGGCCGAGGGTGAGACAGTTAGGGGTGATCAGGCCAGCAGGGGAGGGCAGTTGGGGGCAAAATCAGGCCTGCAGGGGAGGGCAGTTGGGGGCGAGATCAGGCCCACAGGGATTGGGCCTAAACTGGCAGTCAGACATCTCCCAAGGGGTCCCTGATTGGAAAGGGTGCAAGCTGGGCTGAGGGACCCCCCCCCCCCCCCCATGCATGAATTGGGGGCAAGATCAGGCTGGCAGGGGAGGACAGGTAGGGGCGATCAGGCAGGCAGGCAGAGAGCTTAGGGGTGATCAGGCAGGCAGACAGAGGGGTTGGGGCAATCAGACAAGCAGGCAAAGGCAATTAAGGGCAATCAGGCAGGCAGACAGTGAGCAGTTCAAAGCCAGCAGTCCCAGATTGCAAGAGAGATGTCCAACCGCTGATTTAGGCCCAATCCCTCCCCCAAGGGGTCCCAATTGGAGAGGGTGCAGGCTGAGCTAAGGGAACCCCTCCCCCCATGTATCAATTTTGTGCACCAGGACACTAGTCTATATATATAAAACCCTAATATGCAAATAGACCAAATGGCAGGACAACCGAATAAACGAACAACCTGTCGCTATGACATGTGCTGACCACCAGGGGGGTGTGCTCATAAAATGGCAGGCATCAGCAACAGGCAGCAGAGCGTGGAACATGGCAAGCATCAGCCACGGTGGGATGGTGGAGCAGGTGAGCGGGGGCACCAGACCAAGGTGGGGCACCGGTCGCTATCATCTAGGCGAGCCTCTGGTGATTACTGAAAATTCTTCGCTCCCAAGCTCCACGGTCTTGCTCGGCACTCACACCTGCTGCTGGCGCCAATCCCACTCGCACTGACTGCCGGCACCCAGCACTGGCCCCTATCACTTTGGTGCCATCAGCGGGTGCAAGCGGCAGTTGCTGGCCCCAATTGCCCCTCAGGGCTTCTCTACCTCCCCCTGCTCCTGAGGGGCAATTGGGGCCTGCAGCCACTTCTCATACCCACTGCTGGAGACGGCCCTGCTTGCACTCACTGAAGGCACCGGAACTGCTGCTCACACCCACTGCTGGTGCCTGGCACTGGTCCCAATCACTCAGAGTCATCAGTGGGTACAAGTGGTGGCTGCCAGCCCTCATTGCCCCTGAGGGCTTCTCCACCTCCCCCTGCTCCTAAGGGGCATCGGGGTAGCAGCCACTGTTCGCATCCACTGACAGTGCTGGCCCCGCTTGCACCTGCTGCTGGTGCTGGCCCCAATTGCTTCGTGCCGTCAGCAGGCGCAAGCGGGGACAGCACCGTCAGTGCATGGGAGTGGCGGCAGCGGGACCAGGCTGCCTGCAGACAGGGGACCAGGGGCCACAGTGGGAGGGGCCAGGCAGGGGCATGGAGGATGGGCCGAGACTCGCCCCTGTGCCCACTGCAGCCTTGCGGCCCACAGTTCTTTTCAAGGTGCATGAATTTGTGCACTGGGCCCCTAGTTAATTTAATACTATTCTATTAAACATGCTAGAGAAAAAACTAAATTTTTTTATTCTATTAAAAATAATATAACAAATATTTGCATATGAAAAGCCATTGATTGAGTATGCTACCAAATTTTAAGTGTTTCAGAGATATAGCAGGCAGCTAATTAAAAGCAAATTATGTTAATTTTGTAATTTTTAATGCTTTTGTAAAAATTCCAATTTTCATCATTCCTCTTCTCCTTATAATTACAAATTCATTGTCGCCCAGCCTGTGTGGTTCAGAGGTTGAGCATCAACCTATGAACCAGGTGGTCATGGTTCAATTTTTGGTCAGGGCATATGCCTGGGTTTCAGGCTCAGTCCCCAGTAGGGGCATGCAAGAGGCAGCTGATCAAGATTATATATATTATATATATTATATTATATATTATATATATATATATATTCACTTTATACTTAATTTTCTAGGTATTTTTTTAATTTTAAAGAGAGTCCCCTAAGATGTATGTATGTTCACACCCTACAAAGTGGGATCCATTATGTTAGGTTAACACCTGTGAGTGGTTATACTTTTAAGAATCTTTAAGGGGAAAGGGAAAAGAGTGATGAGGAGAAATGGAGTTATTTTTCTTTTTGAACTTCACTCTATTATGGCTTTAAAGATGTAATTTTCTCAAAGAGATAACATTATGTTAACTCTATTAAAAACACACACAGATAAATAAAAACAAAATTATTAAGATACATATCCCTTTAAATAAGAAGAGAAAAATGATAATTTATTTATTTCAAAGTTAATGCATATTTCACAAATGAAGAGCTGCTAAAATAAGAGAAAAGGTACTTCCTCATGGTTGGGGTAAAGATGGCAGATTGATGAGGGAGGGAGGGGCTAGGGGAAGCTTTCCTTAGTCCCTGCAGGGTGAAGCCTCATCTGTCAAGCCATCTTAACCTTGAGAGCATTGTACTGTCATGCCCAGTCCAAACCACGGGGACACCATGGAAGAACATACCAGGACATTAACAGGAGGCATTGGCAGACTTTCAGATGCAGGTCAGTTTTAAGTCTCTGATTCATATCTACAATAATCAAAGCATAATATGCTAATTAGACAGAAGTTCTTCCGGATGACCTTCCGGACAAAGCGGGGGCTACGAGGGCCGAGGTGGCCACCACAGAGGGCAGGGGCCGAGGCCGAGGCCAGCAGTTGCCGCTGCAGCAGGGGCGGATTCCCTTGCATGAATTTCATGCATCGGGCCTCTAGTATTTAAATAAAATGCTTTTTATGAATTTTGCAATGGGGTTTAGCCAAATGGTCAATCACTATGGCAGGATTTCTAGTACTGGTTAAGTCCTTCCATACTGTGAGTGTAACAAGAATCTCTGCTTTGATCCAGGCCAACAAATGGGTTTGAACATTAAATAATAGAATAAAATATTTTAAAAGTGAATAGCACATTTTTTTTTAAATATATTTTATTGATTTTTTACAGAGAGGAAGGGAGAGAGATAGAGAGTTAGAAACATCGATCAGCTGCCTCCTGCACATCTCCCACTGGGGATGTGCCCGCAACCCAGGCACATGCCCTCGACCGGAATCGAACCTGGGACCCTTCAGTCCGCAGGCCGACGCTCCATCCACTGAGCCAAACCGGTTCCGGCAAATAGCACATTTTGTTAACGTCATGGTTGGAACTCATCAACAAGAAACTAATGCATGTTTTTCTAGAAATATTTTTTTGGTGAAGTGTAAGTAACTCTCCTTCATGGGTTTGTTCACTTGCTATGTGCTTCAGACAAACAACACTTTATTAAATGCCTTAAGAGCGGAGCTTTTTAGAAAAATATCAAGTGGAACTAAAACATGAGAAGAGGAAGAAGAGGAGGATGAGGAAATGGAGTGGAAGATGGGAAAGTGATGATTCTAGGACAGTGATTTTCAAAGACACTGGTGTGCCTCAAGAGGTTTTAAAACATGCAATATCTGACTATACATTAGGAGCATTGATCTCTTTTCCCTTAGAATGGTGAATTAAAAAATGACAACAGTCAACACAACATTAGTCATCTGGTGTGAATGAATCAAAAATACACCTTTTTTTTGGTCAGATTGGCAAAAAATACATTTTTGGTTTGCTGCAAAATGTTAGTAATTAGTTTATGTGTGCCAGGAGATGAAAAGGTTGAAAATCACTGCTCTATAACATGACAGGAAATTGATGCAAATGTAAGTTCCATTAAAGTCACATAAGCAAATAATACATCAGGAACCACTAATAAACACACACAGAGGGTGCCAGCAGGTGGATGGCATGCCCTCTTTCTAAGTTATGTGGTTTCTGATCATTTGTTTTCAGAGAGAACATAATTTATTTGTCAACTAATGGATACATTTTTTATAGCAAGTCATTGATATTTTTCATATAATTTAGAAACAGTTTTAAGTACTTCAGTGAAATTCTATGGCATTCCAAGTTTTCTCAGGGCCCCACATCAATTAAAAAACAACAACAAAAACCTATGAATATTTAAACAAAAGTTTCAGGTCTTTGGAGTATTTACACCCTGAATTTTGAAATGACTGAATTAAGCATTGGGGTGCTTATTCTTTTGCTTTGTTTGCCTGAAAACCAATCCACAATCTGTCCCTTGAGAGAGGGCTGTGTCTTGCAAGCTTTCATATTAAGAATGTGCCTGAGGCTGCTTTACTCTGGAATAGTCTCAGATCTAAAAGTTCCTCTACATAAAGTGGCAGCTGTAAGTTTTGCCTCATTGGAAGATTTAGAATGCTATATAAAATGTTACCACTCTAGCCCTCACTGTTGTGGCTTAGTGGTTAGAGTGTTGGCCTAAGGATTGAAGGGTTCTGAGTTTGATTCTGGTCAAGGGCACATGCCTGGGTTTCGGGCTTGATCCCCAGTGTGGGGAGGGTGGGCATGCAGGGGGCAGCCGATCAATGATTCTCTCTCATCATTGATGTTTCTATCTCTCTCTCCCTCCCTTCCTCTCTGAAATCAATAAAAATATTAAAAATAAAATGTTACTGCTCTATTAGATTGCTAATTATGTGCCCATCTCTGATTTGACTCTCCTTAAATGATAGAATTTGTTGTCTTAAAGGTGATGTGAGTTTTGCTTGAAATTCTGCAGAATACCCAGATGGAGTGAGAAAAAAAAAATAGGAAGGGTTTTGTGCAGTGACTGAAAGGTTAAATGCTTTTTTAAGTTTTGAGAATAAATATTTCTAACTCAAGTAGCCCTCTGCTTGACTATATATTATGAAATAACCTTAGTATTTTCAAAATTGGAATTTAACTTTCAGGGATGTGGGCACTCAGGATGGTATTATTTGCTCTTTTCTTGCTAACCCTAGATATGGCAGCTCTTTAATGTGCTTAAAAAGCAAACATATATTACTAAGGAAAACAAAGTTATTTATAATCACCTTGTCATAATTCTTAAGGTGTTCTAGAGCCATTTGCATTCTATTTAATGTAACATCATTCCATTCTATTGTTTACACAATTATTCAAAGATGACTGCAGAACTAAAAGGAAAATAAACCTGCATTGCACAAAGGAACAACAACAATCTATGAATAGATTTAATGCTGCATTTAATTCAGTCTATCAATTCACTAATAATATCCATGGATACATAAACTAATGGAAAAATATTTCCATCTATTTCATTATAATACAAGTATCTAATTAAATATTTTTATTTGCTGAATAAACTGGTATAATATATTTATTATTTTGATCAATCTTGTGCAAATATTAATTATGATGATATTTCAGTGTAGAAAAATGTAACATTTAGAGGTATATGGAAAATTAATATATTTTATTTATATATTTTTTCACAGAAGGAATTATGAAACAATCAATAAAAATGTTAAAGAAAAGATAAAAATTAAGATAAAATTATATGCTGGAATAAAAGTCAAAGAAAGAAAGAAACACTGTCCAAGTTCCTGCAGTTGAATTGTTTGTTTGTGCATTTTTTAAATAGCCAATTTTTTTATTGATTTTAGAGAGAGAGGAAGGGAAAGAGAGAGAGAAATATCGATGTGACAGAAACATCAGTTGGTTGCTTCTCAGACATGCCCAGACCAGTGATCAACCCGAACCCTGGGTATGTGCCCTGACTGGGAGTGGAACCAGCCACCTTTTGGTGAGAGAATAACACTGCAACCAGCTGAGCCCTCTGGCCAGGGCTGTGTATTTTCTTTTAATAGGTGATGGTTGGTAACACTTCACTTTGTTATTAAAAGCCCACTGACCACATTTAAAAAGATGATTGTGCTAAGTGAAATAAGCCAGTCAGAGAAAGACAAATACCATATGATCTCACTTATATGTGGAATCTAATGAACAAAATAAAATGATGAATAAAATAGAACCAGAGGCATGGAAGCATGAAACAGACTGAAGAATCTCAGAGGGAAGAAGAGAGAGGGAAGAGATTAACCAAAGAACTTATATGAACACTAGAGGCCTGGTACACAAAATTTGTGCACTGGGGGGAGGTCCCTCAGCCCGGCCTGTGCCCTCTTGCCATCCAGGACCCCCTGGGGAATGTCTGCCTGCTGAGGGGGATCAGGCCTAAGCCAGCAGTCAGACATCCCTCTCACAGTCCGGGGCTCTCATAGTCTGGGATCCCTCCCTCACTCCTTATCGCCTGCTTGCAGCGGAGATGGGAGAGGCTCCTGCCAATGTCTCTGCACTTGCCAGCCCTGGTCCTGGCTTCTGGCTGAGTGGTACTTCCCCTGTGGGAGCACACTGACCAGCAGGGGGCAGCTCCTGTGTTGAGTGTCTTCCCCCTGGTTGTCAGTGCACATCATAGCTACCAGTCGTTCCACCAGTCATTCAGACATTTGGTCAATTTGCATATTAAGGTTTTATTATATAGGATAAGTACTGCCCATGAACACAGACAATAGGTTGGTGAAGACAATAGGGGGTCAGGCAGGAACCAGGTGGTGAGGGGCAAAGGGAATAAAGGGGGTGACATTTGTAATACTCTCAACAGTAAAGATTTATTTAAAAACAATATCATAACTTTGTTTTTATTTGTCCATATTATAATACCCTGAAATTATATCACTTATAACTATTGAAACTTATAAGGCAATTTTTTATTAGTTTAATAATGATTGAGAGGTTGCTATTTGCAAAATAACAAGGTAAAACAGTGAAAAAATTGTTGAATATCACTGTTCTAAAGCATCATCCTTTCTGAACAAAATTATTTGAAAACTGACTTTTTAAAAAACTCATTCGAATATATTTCCCTGCCCCATTTTTCTTAAAATAGTGATCAATGAGAAATATATTTTATGTTTGTATGATGGAGTATATATTATTTTATTGATTAACTAATAATTTCAAATGATTTTCTTTCTTGATGCTATGCTTCTGATAAGGCCTATTTTGTTTTGATTTTATAAATCCACTCAAAGTAAATGTTGAACCTTTTCTTTAATAATGTGTTTTATATACCTGTTTGAACAGAAACATGCAACAGTTTAATAGAAACATGTGTGCACACACATTTAAAGAACTTTAACTTTTAGAACCTTAGAAATTTATTAGTTCTTATTGTCTTAAATAATTATTTTCTTTAGACATACAAAAGAAAATAAGTTAAATCCCCATAGACAGCTGACATGTATAGCATAAAGCACATAGATATAACCATCTGGACGCATATGGAGAGGAGCAAAATATAGCTTTAACTGATATGTTCTGGTCTGAGCAGATGTTTCCAAACCCACATGGAGGATCTGAATCTGAAAATAACACGCCACTTCCAGGGGCAGCATTACAATTACCATCAACAAACTGCTAGTCATTAAAACCAATAAAGGTGTGAAGACAGAAATGTTTTTATAAGGGAAGTGGGTCATAATACACCCTTTAGGACACTGCCTTGTGGTGGCAGATGCCCCCTAATTGTGTGTAAATGCTACTCCGCTTACAATTATATTTTTTAAAATTCCCAAATCCAGACAGTGAGGCAAAGGTGTGTGTGCGTGCTAACAGTTATACAACAAAGACATGTAGCCCATGCTAAAATCATTCCCATTTCACCCTTCCTCCTCTCAGCTGAAACCTATGAATAACACTTCCTCTTTCAGATACATTCCGTTCTGGTCTTGCCCATGAATTGTTATGAGATTCTAATCCTGCTATTTGGATGTCATCATCCAGCCCTTTGACCTGCACTGACGAACTCCCTCCTGTTTCAGATTAATGCCCAGCATATCATCTGAAAGAACTGCCCCAATATATTTAAAGGCACAAATTGGAGAGGAATCAATAAGATTGAGAGAAAAGAAGGACGCGGGAGAAAAAAGTAATCACAAACATTTACATTTGTTCTACATTCAACGGTGTCTATTGGCTCTGTGTGTGTATGTTGGGGGCTTTTCCCGGCTGCAGAAGTGATGTACAAAAAAGAGCAAATTCCTCTCCGAGGCTGTGGACTGCAGTTGGACACCGGAGGAGGTCGCAGTGTTGGGTGATGTGAATGGACAAGAAACAGTGCTGGAAGGCAGGTCTGGAACTGGTCTTGGGGCTCAGGTGTGCTGAAGGCTCAGGGGCCTGGGATGGTACCTAAGAACGCACATTTTAAGAAAAACATGGGAATCTAGAAAAAAGAAAGTACAGATTCAAATTTTTTTTAGTTAAATGGATTTTAGAGCCTATTAAGACGATTGACTTCATTCAGACAGAGGCTCAGAAATTTTAAGTAATTTACCCACAGCTTGTCCAGGCTGTTGTTTCTCTATTGGACACACATTTCTCTGCCCCTGTGAGGTGTGTTTGTGTGTGTGTGTGTGTGTGTGCGTGTGTGTGGTGGGGGTCTGTGCAATTAAGGTTAGGAAGAGGAAGATGAAACTCTATAGTCTGAAGGAGCATGCTGGAAGGAACATTGCCAAATATATAGTTTTTTTTAATATATATTTTTATTATTTTCAGAGAGGAAGGGAGAGGGAGAGGGAGAGAGAGATAGAAACATCAAGATGAGAGAGAATCGCTGATCGGTTGCCTTCTGCACGCCTCCACTGGGGATTGAGCCTGCAACCCTGGCATGTGCCCTTGATGGGAAAAGAAACCCAGGACCATTCATTCAGTCCACAGGCTGACGCTCTATCCACTGAGCCAAACTGGCTAGGCACCAAACACTTAGTTTTAAAGGTGCCATTTTCACAAAACCTGTGACAAGTCATTGAAGACACACTTTGAGTAAAAGGAGGATCCATGTGGAAAAGTGGGGAGCGATACTGATATCAATAACAAAGGTTCAACCAACATGTGTGTGTGTTTGTTTGTCTTTCCAATGAACAAAGTGCTCAGCAAAAGGCCCAGCCTTGAAATAAGGGGACAGAGGCCCTTGGGAGGAAGGGCTGGAGGACTTGAAACTCCTTTGAAGGACAGAGAAATGAAATTCCCCAAGCATGCTTAGCTCAGGTTCCTGAACATTTTGGAATAGGATTCCCTAATACTGAGCATCTGATTCAAAAAAGAAACCAGCAAGCAGAGAGCCTCCCCCTGGATCCTATTTAATTAGAGTCACCGGTTTCCTGGCAGAAAGTCACATGGAGCACGACTTCAGCAATTTTCCTGAAGCCTGCAAGGGAAAAAAATGTGGCAGCATTTTGACCTAAAGCAGGTAGAAATTCCCAACACACCGCTAAGCTCTCTAGCTCTGATTCTCTGGTCTCCTGAAAATCCCCTTTTGTATACAGTGTGACTTTACTCTGAATATGTAAGGAACTTACAAAAAAGTGGATATTTCTTTTCATGTAGAAGTTAGAGGAAGCCAAATAAGGAAGTTATATATTAACTTCTGACAATGCTGTATTCTCATTTGACATTAAATTTAGGGTGTTTTAATTAATGTCACATAAAAAATAAAAGGCAAAAATCAACTATCAAGATAAGGATCACTCTTGAATATATATGCCTATGTATCTTTTAAAATTTTCTGAAGAAGTGAACAATTGACATAGGAAAGTCTGTTTTTTTCCTTATCACAAAACTGGCAATTGGTGTAAATGATGTCCCTATTAAAATAACTAAGAACAATTTATTTTCAGTCATTTTAATATTCTTGTTTCTTCTATAATTTCTCACAGAACGCTGTCCCCAGTTGCTTACTAGGATTAAATCAGTATTTTCCCTCAAATTAGAAAGTATATGTTATTCATTTCCAATCCTATATAATAAAAGGCTAATACACAAATTGTCCCCTTGGCTGGGAGTTTGACCAACAGCCCGCAACCCCTCCCCCCGGCCAGCCCTGTCCCCCACCACCTCCCTCATCATGGTGAGCTGGGCGGACCCCATCCATGCACAAATTCATGCACTAGGCCTCTAGTCTATAATAATAAAAGGGTAATATGTTAATTAGACCAGACATCCTTCCGGACCTCCTTCCTGACAATGCCAGGGCCAGAGGAAAGCCAGCCCGGGTCCCACGTCCCTGCAGGTGGCCGGAGGGAAGCCAATGCCAGCAGCTGGGGGAAGGAAGGCCTACTCTTGCATGAATTTCATTCATCAGGCCTCCAGTAGATACATAAAATCAAATGGTAAAATTGCAAAGTTTATTGCTTATTTTTTTGCTTAACTCCCCTTCTACATTGGCCATGATTATGATTTAGGCTTAACAGCACATAGTAAAAAGGTAAATACTTGACATAAAAGAAATAACCATACAGCTCATTTCTTGGGGTTAAAGTTTGACATGTGATCTCTTGTACCTGATATCATTTTCTTGAAATGAGGATGGGAATATATTGTAACTAGAATATATAATGAATACCTTTAAGGCTTCGAATAATACATTGCTTCTTACC
Organism: Myotis yumanensis; assembly: GCF_028538775.1. NCBI lineage: Eukaryota > Metazoa > Chordata > Mammalia > Chiroptera > Vespertilionidae > Myotis > Myotis yumanensis. The sequence goes on along the minus strand of NW_027223752.1, from coordinate 162,214,348 downwards.
AAATTGAAGTTTATTTAATTTAAAGTTATGAAAAAAATTAATTCAAAGCTTTCCTACTTTCCTTTTAAGAAGGAATCTATCTATCACACCACTGCATTTAGGGAATGAAGAAATAAAACTAAAGTAAATAAGATTTCCATGGTACTGAGATGCATTGTCTGGGAAATATTTGTGGTGCAGAACAGAGTACAGACATGGGGATACAACTTTACATAAACAAGTGGTTATCTAAACCTCCCAGGCCTGCAAACTCAAGTTTGGACTTTCCCACAAATAGGCAGCAGGCTTTCCTAGGGGCATCTGCCTGGAGGTCTGTTCTGGGGCTGTAAATCCCATGAGCCTGATGTGCTGGGAGGCAGATCCCACCAACTACATTCCTGGCTTTTTCACCAACACCAGACACTCTGCTCTCAACCCTCAGAGACCAGCAAATAAGGCTCACGTGCAAGACAGAGGCCTCTCACTGGTCCTCATCAACCTCAGCAAGTTTTGTGAGACGTTCTTAGTTCTGACGGCTTGGTTGCTTGTACAGTCAGTACTGATGGATGAGTTTTGAAAGGGGTTCAGGACCTACCACCCCAAAATATGCATAATTGGATATTGATTATTTTGAGCTGCAAGCACTTGAGACTCAGCACACTTGGAAAGGGCTCTCAGATCTCCCTCTTTCTGCCTAACAGTTTCCTGGGAGAAAGGTGCCCTTCCAGGTCCAGGAAAAGCAAAACGTTCCTACCCCTGCCAGAATGGACCTGGACACACACACCTACTAAAACAACTCTAATCTTCCATTAGTCCCCCAGATAGCTCCTAGTCCCTGCCTACAACGTACTGTCCTCAGCCTGAACCACTTTGTCTTGTCACATTCCCACTATCTGTCATTCTTTGTGTACAAGGTACATAAGCTTTTGGGACTACGGCTTTTTTGGGTTCATTTTTCTTTGGAAGAGTCCTCTGTGCACATTAAAATATTACATACATTTGTATGTTTTTCACCTGTTAACTCTGCACATGTCAGTGTAATTCTTGGTCCAGCCACAGAACCTGAGAGTGTAGGAGGAAGTTACTCATCCCCCACAAGATCATCTTCCACACACACAGCATCGAGAAGAGCTCCTTTGTCTTCACCCTGCCATGTTCCTGAGACACAGCTACTTCTAATAGGTGGTGACTTCAAGGCTTGGTGGATGGGGAGTTGAGGGAGAGGACAGGGACTTTTCTAGGGAATGCCTTCTCCTTCGACGTCTAAATTATGACCTGATTTTTGATGCATAGAGGTATTGTACAATATGAATTACTCAACATCTGAGTGTCCAGTTCAATAGATATTTAATTCCCTTTATTGCAAGTGATAGATTAGACATTGGACACTGTAATAATATGAAAGTATATAATACCTAGCTCATGCTTACTTAGCACTTTATGTTTGAAGAGCACTGTTATATACGTTAGATAATTCCATCATTATCAGAACCTTGTGAGCTTCAAAGTGCAGTTTGTCCAAGGTCATCCAACAAGCAAGCTGCAAAACACTGAAACCACCACCACTGTGAAGAGAGCTATGAAGACATTTATGGTTCATTATGAATCAAGGATGAAAATTGGTATTGGATTGTGAGACCTTCATGTTCAGTGATAATGAGGAATGAAAGGGTCCACTTTTTGTCACACAGTCATCAGCAATGAGCTGCTAGACCCCTAACACAATCAACATTCCTTTGTGTGCAGCACACTTGGTAAAACAATCTCCCACTATTATAACACATTACATGTTCATCACTTCACAAAAGCCCATGGGTGCCTGGCCATCCCTAGGCAGCCATTGGTCTCCAGCCAGGGGTATTGGTGGATCCTCCTGCTGTTTCCATCCCTTCTCTGCACTTAGAGACACACTGCCATACACTATCCTATCCAGCCACTGGGCTTCCTGTGTCTGACTAGCCTTGCAGCCTCACAGAGGCTATTGACCATCCCAGAGCAAGCTTCACTTAGGGTTGAAAATTGGGTTGAACCTATTAAAACCATCACGAGCTGGACCTCTTTTCCATAAGGTCCGACATCTCTGCTTTTCCTCCTACCTCAATACACAGACGCCTCTCAGCCAGTCTACCCAGAAAGATCACCGCATTGGCTTACAGCTTACTGAATCAACTCCTAATAACTATGAAAAGTTCAACACTCAGAAAACTCATGTATATTCAGTAACCAAGGTCTAGTAAACTGTACCAACTTGTGTTTGCCTACATGTCTGAGTAAAACGAATAAGATAAAGTAAAAGGTTGAAATGATAAGCCTAAACTGACTCAGTGGGAAGATATAAAGCTGCACATGCCTTGAACATCTGTCTCTGTTTACTGTCCAGCCTATTTCCTGCAAAGGACAAACCCCAGGGCAATACCGCCCCTCCCCCACCTCTGTATTTTGCTCCTATAAAAGGGTTTTGCCTATTAAAAAAAAAAAAATTCCAATGAGCCTTTTCTCTGCCAAAAGGGTCAGATAATCTTACCTAAAGCATTTAAGCTTATAATTCAAATTCCTTATTTTTCCTATAGACGTGTCCAGAAGCACTTACCCTTGTTACTGAGCTTACTTGAGCACTAGGGCCAACCATGTAAAAAGGTGCTTCTCTCAACCTTTGTATTCAAGATGAGCAAGCTGAGGAGAAGGGCTCAGTGGAACTCTGGGCAAGCCAGCGGGATCTCAGAGGAAGACAGGACTAAAAATATCAACTAGACTTGCCCTCTTCATTCAACTTCCTAACCAGCTGTTAAAATTCCATCCAAGTGACTGACATATTTGCAAAAATTATTCTATTTCTCGGGTTCATGGGAGGCCCTGACTGCGAAAAAACAGAATGTGGACTGCCTTTGAAATGAAGTCTCAGACCAGTGTTTCTGCAAGAAAGTGCAATTTCCTGTCTGTGGCCCCCTGTCTCAGGAGACCCTGGGCCAGCCCAGAGCAGGGGCTGCAAGCCACCAGAGATAGAGTGAGCCTCCTGCCTTATGATCTAACTATTGTGTTTCTCTCCCTGAGTCTGAGGCATTTGGCTTTTCCCCCTGATTCCCAAATTCTGTCTTCTCTTTATCATGTTTTTTTTTTTTTTTATGATTCATTCTACCTTTTATTTATTTATTTTTTTTTTCGCTAAAAGTATTACAAAGTGTATTACATAAGTGTCCTTTTTTCCCCCCCGCCCTTGACAGACCCCTGCCCTCCCTTACCCCCCAGTGTCTTATGTCCATTAGTTATGGTTATATGGATGCATACCAGTCCTTCGGTTGATCTCTTAATCCCCTCCCTCCTCCCCCCCAACCCTCCCTGGCCTTCCCACTGCAGTTTGACAATCAGTTTGAGGCAGCTCTGCCTCTGTATCTATTATTGTTCAAAAGTTTGTAATGGTCTTTATTATCCATGAATGAGTGAGATCATGTGGTATTTTTCCTTCATTGACTGGCTTATTTCACTTAGCATAATGCTCTCCAGTTCCATCCATGCTGTTGCAAATGGTAAGAATTCCTTCTTTTTTACAGCAGCATAGTATTCCATCGTGTAGATGTACCACAGCTTTCTAATCCATTCATCTACTGATGGGCACTTAGGCTGTTTCCAGATCTTAGCTATGGTGAATTGTGCTGCTATGAACATCGGGGTGCATATATCCTTTCTGATTGGTGTTTCTGGTTTCTTGGGATATATTCCTAGAAGTGGGATCACAGGGTCAAATGGGAGTTCCATTTCCAATTTTTTGAGGAACCTCCATACTGCCTTCCATAGTGGCTGCACCAGTCTGCATTCCCACCAGCAGTGCACAAGTGTTCCTTTTTCTCCACATCCTCTCCAGCACTTGTCGTTTGTTGATTTGTTGATGATGGCCATTCTGACAGGTGTGAGATGGTACCTCATTGTTGTTTTGATTTGCATCTCTCGGATGATTAGTGACTTTGAGCATGTTTTCATATGTCTCTTGGCTTTCTGAATGTCCTCTTTTGAAAGGTGTCTATTTAGATCCTTGGCCCATTTTTTGATTGGATTGTTTATCTTCTTTTTGTTAAGTTGTATGAGTTCCCTATAAATTTTGGAGATTAAGCCCTTATCAGATATGACGTTGGCAAATATGTTTTCCCACGAGGTGGGTTTTCTTGTTGTTTTGTTGATGGTTTCTTTTGCTGTGCAGAAGCTTTTTATTTTGATGTAGTCCCATTAGGTGGGATCTCAATGCCAGATATCAAGCTGTATTACAAAGCCACTGTTCTCAAAACTGCCTGGTACTGGCACAAGAACAGACATATAGATCAGTGGAATAGAATAGAGAGTCCAGAAATTAGCCCGAACCAATATGCTCAATTAATTTTTGACAAAGGAGGCATGAACATACAATGGAGCCAAGATAGTCTCTTCAATAAATGGTGTTGGGAAAATTGGACAGATATATGCAAGAAAATGAAACTAGACCACCAACTTACACCATACACAAGAATAAACTCAAAATGGATAAAGGACTTAAATGTATGACAGGAAACCATAAAAATTCTAGAAGAATACAAAGGCAGCAAAATCTCAGACATATGCCAAAACAATTTCTTCACTGATACAGCTCCTAGGGCAGTTGAAACTAAAGAGAAACTGAACAAATGGGACTACATCTTTATCATGTTTATCTTGAGGCTTTCACATAGTAGTTCTTGAAAGTTAGCAGCCTGAATTCCTGCCCTCCAACCCTGCTCCCAAGGGAAGAGTGGTTGGCAACTTCACATACCCTAGTCAAGTAGGAGAAAGGAGAAATACAGCTCCTCTGGGCTTTGCAACCTTTAACCTTTGATAGAAAGGTGGCCTTGGACAGTGGGAGGGGCCACCGGAGTTACCCGATGTGACCAAAAGAATGCCCAATGCCTGGAATGGCTGATGTGGCTGGCTGGGAATGGGGACTGTGACCTAGAACTGATATTTCCCAAGGCCTGTAAATTCAGACTATACGTGTGCCTGTGAAGGGACTGTGCTTACAGAATGCCAGCACAGGTGATGGATATGTGATCAGCCAAGTAGATGGTTCTAATTTAAAGAAAGAAGGTAAAGAAGTGCATGACTGAATTCTGGGCAGAGCTAGTTTTAAGAACACGGGCCTTCCATGTTCATTCAATATCTATTTCCTGAGTGCCTATTAGGGTTAAGGCAGGGGCCTCAGGGAATGAAGGGAAACATAGACACTGCTTTATATGAGCCTACACTCAATGGTGGTGGAGCAGGGGTTAGAACAAAATAAGTGTACAACTAACAGTGTGAGGAAGTATTGGAAGGCACATGCCCAAGAACATAGGATGTCAGAGAAATAAAAAAGAAGCTGGCATTCTTTCTCAAACTATAGGCATAAGTGGGCCCAAGAGGCTCAGTTGGTTGGGGCATCATTCCATACACCAAAAGGTTTTAGGTTCAATTATAGTTAGGACACATACCTTGGTTGGATGGCTGGATCCCTGGTCAGGGCACATAAAGGAGACAACCAATTGGTCTCTCTCTCTCTCTCTCGCTCTCTTTCTAAAAATCAACAAAAGCATTTTCTCGAGTGAGAATTTTAAAAAATAGGCATATGTGAATAATTTGACACTCGAGATATTAGTACCAGATTGAGTATTAATTATTTAATAGTATGATTAATTTATGTGGTGTTAATATTTCTCTGTGTAATCTTATCTTGGACAGGTCACTTAAATTCTCTGGTTTCTCTTGCCTCCTCTGAATAAGGATATTAAAGGTGATTAACTCTCAATTCCATGATAACATTGTGTTTCTAAGGTTCTAAGGTATTCTGTGCAATAATAAGAGAAACCGAAGTAATTATCCCTAATGTAATTATGATCTAACTGAGAAGCAGGGGAAGTGAGGCTGATCATGAGCCCCTGTAGAACTCACTCTCTAAAATGGATTTTGAGTTTGGATTAGTACAGTGAATGCTACTTACTTACAGTGGGATTCAGAATGACAATGTAAAATGCTGACTCTGGTTGCCAAAGTACTCATTCAGAAGAAAAATGTCTATTCAACTTAGATTGAGTAAAATTCATAATAAAATTTGTGTTCTGAAGCTTTCCTTTTAGAAGGAACACATAAGAAATTAAGAGCCCTTTTTTCTTACTTATGTTTGTTGGAGATAGTATATATGTATTCACTTGGCATCTGTATGCTTTCATGCTTTGATGTAATCATGATCATTCTGGAATGACGGTGTAAGAGAATTCTATCTGAAAAACCTCGGGGAAGAAAGAAATATCTTTTTCCCCTCTGAGAATTGAATTCACTTTCAGCTTTGGGAGAGATTTAATTTTTAATAATATAAAGTATAATTATTGTTTTTAATAAAAATAGATTAGGATGAAAGTTTGCCAGAAATGTTAGGATGAAATAAAAGACTTAGAAATTATCGCTTATGACAGACAGCCACAAACCACTTCATGGCCTCACTAATATTTCTGTCAGTAAAAATCTCCCCACTCTTGTCAGTAGAGCCATTTTAATAGAAAAGCTCAATAGGTCCTGCCTGATTTGGTCATGAAAACAGGATTTTATCATAATTGTCAAAACCTCGAATCAAACAAGAGCCTTTCAGTAGTAAATACATACATAAACTGTTGTTCACCCAAACAACAGAATATTATTCACTTCTAAAAAGAAATGAGCGGTCAAGCCATGATAAGACATGGAGAAAACTTAAGGGCATATTACTAAGTGAGAGAAGTCAATCAGTAAAAGCTTCATACTGTACGATTCCAATAATAAAACATTCTGGAAAAGGCAAACCTATGAAGACAGTAAAAGATCAGTGGTTGCCAAGGATTAGGAAGGAAGGAAGAAAGAATGGCTAGGTGGAGCACAGAGGTTTATAGGTCAGTGATACTATAATAATGAATAAACATCATTATACATTTGTCCAAACTCATAGAATGTACAACACCAAGAGTGAACCCTAAGGTAAACTATGGATTTTGGGTGATGATGGTCAATGTAGGTTCATGAATTATAACAAATGTCCATTCCGGAGGGGAATATTGATAACAGAGGGGCTGTGCATTTATAAGGACAGAGGTATAGGGAAATATCTGTACCTTCCCCTCCAATTGTCTATGAACGTAAAACTACTCTAAAATATAAAGTCTTAATTCAAAAACAAAAACAAAACAGTAGTGTAAGGTGTCATGGGGACAAAACCCTTGCAGCTCCAAGTCACAGTTCCCCCACATCTACTATGGATAAGAGTCCTTTCTAGTCCTGGCAGTTGCTAAGGAAAAAGCAGAGGTAGAATGTTCCTTCAAGGTTTCAGCATACACTCTTGCCTAGCTGTTTGCTGGATTATTTCCAGCTATGAATTTTGAGGCATCAGTGATGAAGCAACATTATAAGGTGAAGTCAAATCTTTCCAGATTCTCCTTCTCATCAATAAAACCACCTTGGCAAGCGTCTGTCCAAAGGTTAAAGATGCTCTCAACACAGGTGGTCCTCCAGCTACAGCAGTGAATGTGGTCCAGACCAATCCACATTCCATCCTCCATGGAAAGTCCTGTAACTTGTACAAAGGAACCCAAATCATTTTGTTTAAGAAAACAACAGCAAATTCTGTTTAATCTTCTCAAGTAAAGGTTATCCCATTTCAGAGGACTTTTTATAATTACATGATGATTAACTACTAGAGGCCCAGTGCACAAAATTTGTGCACAGGTAGGGTCCCCAGTGGCTGCCAGCTGCTGGCCGGGGTCTTCCTTCATTCTGGGCCACCCCCTGGTGGTCAGCGCACATGATAGCGAGTGATCGAACTCCTGGTTGGTTGAACTCCCGAGGGGACACTTTGCATATTAGGCTTTTATATATATAGATGAACCTTTAGCTAGAATTTAAATATTAAAAAATATACAGGGATTACTGCTTAAATAAATGATCAACCAGTTTGGGTTCATCTCATATCTGTGTGCTTGTCTCTGGTGGTCCACGATTTGAAAAAGCATCTTTTCATTCCTTTCCCTGCTCTTTCTTCACCCACAGAACATTAAAGAATTGAATTTAGTATAATTCAGTGTCCAGGAAAGACTGGCAGATGGATATTGTAGCTCAGTGCTCAGATTTGGCCCTCAATAGTCCAGCCAAAAACTGACCCTGTTCTGGTCTCTTGGCATCTTCCATGCTGACAGCCACCTCTTCTCAGTTCATCTCCCCCAAAGCCACTCTACCTCTAATACTGGCCCCAGGATCTCTATTGTTGGCTTCACTCTTGGTTATTGTGTCCATCAGTCTTCTCCCCCATTTGATGGTTCTGTAATTTCACTGGTCCCTGAGATGTCCTCTCCAAGCTCCTGTTCTCCAGCCACCTCTCCTGGCTTAGGTCCTGGTGTTAAGAGGTATTCAGACAACCACAGTGTTTGAGAGATGGCATACAACCCCACATGTAAAATCAAGTGATTTTATTGAGAAAGTCTTTATTATGTTAGAATGCAATTTCCAATTGTATCTTTAAAATGTGTAACCAAAGAACTTATATGCATATATGCATAGCCTATGGACACACACAATAGTGCAGTGAAGGCCTGGGTGAGGTGGGGTGGGAGCCAAATGGAGGGGGTTAAAAGGGTAAAATGGGGGGGGGTTATCTGTAATACTCTTAATAATAAAAAGTGTGTGTATGGAGTGGAGGTGGATTTTGTATGACACTATTGAAAATACATTTTATTTGCTCACAAAAGGGATGAACTGGCCATTTTAATTATAATTGTCGAGTTTCCTTACCACATTATTTCAATCACCAACTCATTCTGAAATCACCCTGTTTGCTTTGGAATACATGAACAGACACCAGTCAGAAGGAAGCCTAACAGAAGCTGCTCGGGCACTGAGCTGGAGTGAAACTAAATGGAACCAGAAGTCAAACGAAGCGGTAAAGGCAGGCTTTTGTTTTTAAGTGGTTCCTATGAAACCAGAAGTTAAACACACTAGTAAAGGCAAGGCGTCAAAAGGTTTTTTGCTAGAAATAAATGCATTTTCCTAAAACTGTTGTGGAAAAAGGAAAAGGACATTCAGAAATCTTCCAGCAAAGTTTATTTTGAAAACACCTCAGAGGGTAAAGGGTGGGGAGGAACCCAGCTGAGATAATTTTACTCTTTGGTTAGATTATTGTGCTTATCATTCCCTATTAAATGCTTTCCTTGAACATTCCTTGTTCTCTACTATCCTAATATTCTATTTAAAAAGCACATCTAGCCCTGGCTGGTTTGGCTCAGTGGATAGAGCCTCAGCCTGTGGACTGAAGGGTCCCAGGTTCGATTCCGGTCAAGGGCATGTACCTTAGTTGCGGGCACATCCCCAGGAGGGGGTGTGCAGGAGGCAGCTGATCAATGTTTCTCTCTCATCAATGTTTCTAACTCTCTAACCCTCTCCCTTCCTCTCTGTAAGAAGTTAATAGCATATATATTAATAAAAAGCACATCTGGGTTTAGAAAGTGACATCCACATATATATTATTTTTTCATTGATGTTCCTTATTTCCCTCCTTGTGAAGGTGCAGCACCTGAGGCTCTTATGGTATGTGAGAGCTCCCAGGCAGCCAGAGGGGAAATCAGACACTCAGCTGGTCTCTTCTCTACTTTTTTAGGACCATTTTCTGAGTCTTTCTTTAACTAAAAATAAATTTGTATTTCTTCATTCCTGCTTTTTTTGGAACATTAGGATGTTTTGGTTATGCAGAAAAAAATTTAGCACTTGCATGTGGATTCAGACAATTGAATTGAGCTACCAAGTTTTCCCCCACACATATATTTATAAATATATATCCATATGTTTAGTATGTATATATATATATGCATAAATTAGATATATGTATACTTGTGTATATATAAACAATTATATCTGTGCATAGGCAGATATACACATATATATAAGGTGTCCCAAAAATGTATACACACTTGAATAGCTGATAGTTCAATTGATGGTTCTATCATTTCAGATTTAACCCATTGGAATTAAGAATGTATACTATGTATGTATACATTTTTTGGAGCACCCTGTATATACACCCATGCAATCTCTCTCTCTCTCTCTCTCTCTCTCTCTCTCTCTCTCTCTCTCTTCTCTCTCTCTCTCTCTCTCTCTCTCTCTCTCTCTTTCTCTCTCTCTCTCTCTCTCTCTCTCCCTCTCTCACACACACACACACAATATACCACACACACATATATACACCATACATACATACACCACACACACATACAGCACACACACATATACCACACATAAATACACATCTCAGGGTTTTCCAGCCTCCACACTCTGACATCATTTGGGTTCTTTGCTGAGGGGACTGTCCTACATACACTCTAGGATGTTAGCAGCACCCTTGGCCTCTACCCACTGGATGCCAATAGTGTTTCTCTCCCAGTTTTGACATCCAAAAACGTGCTTAGACATTGCCACACATCTCCTGGGGAGCAAAATCTCCCCTGCTTGATTGAGAACTACTCAGGTATACACATTTCCCCTTAATAAACATACATAAAATGTAAAAGTACTTTGTATTGCTAAAAAATAAATGAAACTTTATTTGATTTCTATCACTGAATTAGCCTATTGGAAAATAACAACATAATAGCAGCTTTAAACATTACTTTGTCACCTCATTTCTTACGGCATCACTACGTTATATGACAGTCAGACCACCAGGTGTTTTGACCGTATCTTCACAATTCTGAAATCACTGTCTGATCCATATTTCAATAAAATGAATAACCTCAAATATGGAAAGGGAATACTGTTTTATATTTTCTCTTCAGATTTCTTTCCAACTATTCTTGGACATTAACCAAGTAAACATGACTGCCTTATGACTCTATTTATTAGTGTACCACTTCATTTGTGTCTTGAGATTGCAACAGAAAACATCACTTCAATCAAGAGACTTGTGACTAATCTCTAAAATATTATCATGTGGCTCTCACTCCCTGCAGTTATCGGACGTGGGGTGGGCAGAGCTGAAGAAACCCCAGGCTGGTGGGGGCAACTGTCAGATGCGCCTGCAGTTGGGCAGCCCCTTCCACAGGGCAGATTCACAAAGGCAGCCACCCACTCCTCCCATGGCCCTTCTGGTCACCAATGGCCATTATTGGCGTTCCCAGTAGCCCAGTCATTGCCCATGAGGTTAGGCTCATTCCATCAGATAGTCTTATGAATAATTTCTGCTCCCTGTGTCTACTGAGGTGTTAAAGAAAGAATCAAGGTCCAGCCCTATCACAAAGAATCTCAGTCAGTGGGCTTTGGGCTTCTACACCATGGATTTCCCCCAAAGTCAATGTTTTGTCCCAATCCTATAACTGAGTACTATTCAAGAGGCTGTGGCTTTCAAGGCTGCTGAGCAAGACTGATATACTAGATTTTTTTTTTAAGAAAATGAACAAAAAAAAACTGAACAAAACATCCTGGGTTATTTATTGATAATGCCATGGAGCCCCAAAGCTCTGAGAGGTAACTCTTGCTGAGAGTGGGGGGAAACAAAACCACCACATTTACTCTGGAAGCAGGCAGGGTGTGGATAACAAAACAAAGTTCAAGACGATAAGCAGTTTGTGACCCAAGGGAGGGAGAAAGGTCGTGCTTCCTGCCACATGGTGTTATTGGCGCTAGTGCCCTGAAGGCAGGGCATCTGGGGAGGGCCTGAAGAGCGCATGGAGCCTGGAGACCTATGTGTTTACAGCCCAGTGAGCCAAGGTGAAGGCCAGGAGGCAGCAGATGGAAACGTTGGGAGCATTGAAATAGAGTTGTCTTTTCACCTGAGAGAGGCTATATACTTATTCCAAACTCAAATGCCGTAAGAGTACCGCCACACAATATAAGTCAGTACAAGAAAAAGCAAGTGTCTGTCCATCTGTATGTCATTTTACCAGCTTGGATAGACAGACATTCACAGAAGTAATTTTAAAATGACAAAAATGAACACAGCGGCTTAAGGGATGAAAGTAACTCACATAGATTTCAGTGTAGGCACCAGTGGTGGGATCTGGAGGAGCCGGGCCTGTCCACAGGGCAGCCATCTCAGCTGCAGGGTCTAGTGGCCATAGGAAAAGGTAGGCTCACTGTCAGGCTGATTTGTGATACGTATAGGGGTCTCTCAGGTATAAAGCCAAACCTATTACAATGCTCCCCAAGTTCCCATCTGCCATCTCCTCAAAAGAGAACAAATTGGGATTTCTCCATGTTTAGCCATTAACTCAAAATTCTTTACCATTCTCCAAGGAAAACACATCTGCAGGTTCATCAGAGTGAGCCCTTTGAGGTTTGCCAAGTAGCCCATGAGAAAACCCAGGTGAGCAGGGGCTATGCACTACCCCAGCTGCCTAATTGGAAGGTTACTGACTAATACCCTGTTTCATTTGATTCCAAGTCTAGGACTTCTTCCTTTTCTGTGCCCAGCTGGTGAATGAAGATTCATCTAAACTATCACGCAGACTAACTAATCACCTCCTAAAAAGTGACAAAACCTTATGCATTAAGTATTTTTTTCTTTTCATTTGCCATAAAGCCATATATAATCCATGATTTCTTCAAAACATGCATTGAGTTCCACTTCTGCAGGAAGCTTATCCTGGATAATTTTATTTACTTTGAATTTTGAAAATGCATATTATAGAAGTCCAAATACTCTGTCTTATTTCATTTATTTCTACTCTCTAGTTTTACACACACAGACACACACAGACACACACACGCACTCCCTCTGCTTCCTCATTAGAGACTACATTCAAGCAGACTACATTCTGCTTGAAATACAGTAAGGCTTTGCATGTGCATGCATGTGTGTATTAGTGTGTGTGTGTGTGTGTGTGTGTGTGTGCATACACAGTGTTTATAATGCCCACAAGAAAGAGTACAAAAATCTGCACACCAACACTGACTTGATTCAATACATGGTGTATGGACATAGAGAAAATGGCACCAGGATTAAACCATACCCTATTAAAAGTGTGAGCATGGGCTTCTCTTTTTTTCAAGAAAGTTAATATTATAAAAATATTATATGCCATAAAGAATGTAGATTTCAGTCTAGCTGTAATACTAATGGAAAATCAATTGCTTTCTTTAATCTAGACCAAAATGTGCAATGTTTGAAGCTGAAAGAACATGAAATATATATACTCAATTAATAGCTGTACTTTATTTGATCTTTCTATTTGGTATTAGAAACAGCAAACAAATTGATCTTAAATCTTACTTAAGATTTAAGATTTAATTATTCTCAAAATAGGTGACGACGGACATCTTGGAGGTGTTCAACATTAGAGAAACAATATTTTTATGAATTAAGAAACAAAGTTCCAAAGGAAGAAAGATGTGTCTATGAAAGTCAGTGACTAAGATAGTCAATTTGTTTTGGAGTAAGAATTATCATAAATTGGAACATTCATTCATTCACAGTTATCTGTATGCTCACTTTGGGCCAGACACTGAGCACATAAAACCATGGGCATACCTGGTATATCTATTTATATATCAATTATAGATAGAAAGATCAATTAAAGTACAGCTGTTTGTTAATTATATATATTTTATCACCCGAGAGAAGTCATTGATTTTAATGTATTATATTGTTTTTTATACCACAAAGATCTTTAAGTGGACATGACTTTATCAAAATTTCTAACAAGTTTGAGTGAATTTTTTTCTAAATGCTATAGACCCCCGTTTCTGTCACTGCTGTTTCTGACAATGTTACTGGTTTAGCTAGTGTTTGCTCTATAGGAATTTCACTTATTTGAGACATTGAAAATGCAATGACTGAGCCAGCCGTGGGCAGTGTCATGTGGTCTCTCACCCCTCCCCACTCCCGCCCCACCTCTTCTCCTGAGGCTGACTCAGGAACCCACTCTAGTTCTGCTCAGAGCCTGACCTACTCACTCACTCAACTGTCCTCCCTGTCACTTCTCTATTTCACTTCCCCACCTACAAGTACAGTTTTGTCAAATACCCAGTGTTTGCTAAATCCACAGATCATTGTAAATCCAGCTGTGGTCGCAGACAGAAAGCTACAGGGGGAGCTGTCGGAAGTCAGAGCAGAGGGACAAGGCCTTCAGGAAGCAGCCCCTAAGGTAGCCCACCTGAGAGGGCCCGATGGTTTCAATCTGGCGATGCTCCAAGCAGCCCCTGTGCCCACTGTGGATGGTAACGATTTCCTAGTGTCACATACTATGAAAAGAGCTCTTTGCCAAGTAACTTCTGACCCTGCACCCCAAGGCAGGACCAGGTGAAGCTGTGGGGAAAGAGAGGGGAAGTAGTGCTCGCTTTGCGCCCAGAGTGCTGTGCCTATCCCCACTTCAGACATTTGCCTTCCAAGTTCAATGTGTCATTTCCAACAGTGACACAGAGTGCACTGGAGCGCAGGAACCTGAAACCACTTGTTTCAGGAAATTCTGCCTTTGGGGACTGTTTTTCAATATTGTTTCCTGAAAACAAAAATAAATTCTCTATTGCATCTAAAGATTTGAAGCAATGACCACAGGCGTGATTTTGACACCCCAAACATAACCCAGTATGACACTTGACTATGACACACATATCTCCACTCCTCTTGCGAACACAGAAGAAAGGAGGGAGGGGGAAAAAGAAAAGAAAGAAAGAAAATAAATTGCATTATAGGAATATAAAATATAAAAGTTATTATGTGTGAGGAAGGATTATAATATGACAGCCTTTGCATTTTCTCATCCTAGCATGTATAAATAGTTATGGTTTCTGAATGCCTATATGCACATTTTTGGATCACTACAAATAGCTTCTAAAATTTAGGTTAAGAAAGCTCACCAAACATTTTGTGTCTATTTCCTGCCAATTTGTGCATAAATAATCCATGTGAATACCATGATTTATCTTGGAGTCGCTGGAGGTCCTAGAGACTCCATTCACGACAGGCAGAAATACGTGGGAGAAACTTGAAGAGCATTTGCCCCTTTCATGTGAAGAATGTTCTCCCTGGGCAGAGAAGTGGATCCCATGAAATAAGTTCTGTGCTGTGCCAGCAGTGAGATAGTGGAGGTTAAGTGCTTTGTGGGCCACTTGACATGACATAGACTCATGGTAAATATTAAGTGAAAAATTGTGATATTTGTGTTTAAAATATTAAAAATAGATTATTCTGTATCTAAGCTGTCCAATATAGTGGCCCCCAGCTCTATGTGGCTGTTTAAATTTTAAAATAAAAAAATAACTAAAAGTCAAGGGAACCCTCATTCATTGCTGGTGGGATTGTAAAATGGTGCAGCCACTATGGAAAACAGTATGGAGGTAACTCAAAAAATTATGAATAGAGCTTCCATATGACTCAGCAATCCCTCTTCTGGATATCTACCCAAAACATTTAGCAACACTTATTTGTAAAGACATATGTTCATTGCAGCATGTTTCACAATAGCCCAGACATGAAAACAGCCTAATTATCCTTCAATTAGGATCAAGAAGATGTGGTACATATATACAATGGAATACTACTCAGCCATAAAAAATGATGCAATACAATGGAACCTCAGTTCTCAAACTTAATTCGTTCTGCACGGCTGCTCAAGAAGTGATTTCTTCAAGAACAAAATCATTTTTCCCAATAGAAATAATGCAAATTGAATTAATCCATTCCAGACCACCATATGATTCTGTTTTAACTTTTCTTATATACAGTACATGTCTAAAGTACTGTTTAATCTATAAATAAACACTTTAAAAACAAAAAGGACATAAAATGTAAATGAAAATTTAACAAAAAGGAAATGAAATGTACAGTAAAAAATGAAAATTTAAGAATATACTAGAATTTACCTTTGATGTTGAGAACTATTGGTGATGTTGCTTCTCATATCACTACAACCTGAATGTATATTTCATATTTTTGTTAGTTTTATCCAAAATGTTCAAGATCCCAACAAACTTTATTTTCTAAAAAAAAATAAAAATTAAAAGACTGACTGTGGAGAGGCAGGATGGAGGATGGAAGGATGTTATTGTTTGTATGGGTCTTCAGAGGATCATGCTAGGTGAAATAAGACAGATGGAAAAGGACAAGAGCCATATTATTTCACTTCTATGTGGCATCTAATGAACAAAATAAACAAACCACATAGAAACAAACTCATAGATACAGACAACAGACTGACAGCTGTCAGAGGGAAAGGGGATTGCAGAGCTGGGTGAAAAGGGTGAAAGAATTAAGAAAAAACAAACTCATAGACAATAGTATGGTGATTGCCAGAGGAAAAGGGGTTGGGGAGGTAGAAGAAGGTAAAAGAGGGATAAATGGCAATGGAAGGATACTTGACTTTGGGTGGTGAACACACAATACAATGTAAAGATGATGTATTATAGAGTTGTACACCTAAAACCTATATAATTTTATTAACCAGTGTCACCCCAATAAATTCAATTATTATATTTTTTTAATTTAGGAAATAGTCTCACTGTTTTAGGACAAGAAAAATGCAGCCCTGTGAGATATCGAGATGTAATCAGAGCTTTCCTCCCCTTTGAACAGAGTAGAACTTCTGGGCGGGTTGCTGTTCCAGAAGGTCCTAACTCTCCGCACCAACCATTCCTCCTCCCAGACTTCTTGTTTACCATTGGCTTATTTATCTGTTGGTGTCTGGCCTGCCTGCTTGCTTGCTTTTTATAGTTACTATTTTCTGAGAGCCTGAGAGTAAGTTCCAGATTGCACACATTGTATTGCGGATTCCAGAATCTATAAGATTGGGTTGAATCTGCTGTGACTCCTGCGTTTTATTATGATCTAAATAATCCCCTGAGATAGGCATTCATGGTATGTGAGATTTTTATATTTTACATGACTGTCACTCTTGTGAAGTAAGGGGTTCCTTCTTACCTTTCATCAGTCCCAGTAGAGAATGTATTTTAAGTACCACCTTCTGCCGCCTGCATCACACTTATTTTTAACTTTCAGAGCAGTGCCACATACATTATTCAAAGCCTTTTCCTGACTATCTGGGACACACTCTGCTCTGGTTATTGCCTTTGAAAGCTGTGAGTTGCCAAGCACTAGGCAACTCTCTTTTCCAGTTTGCTGGTGTTTTTATCTGTCACTCCCATTCACTGAATAAATGTGAGGAATTATTATTGCAAATAACTATCAGTGTGACTAGATGGAGAAATTGACTCTGATCATAAATTCATGATATTTTATTTATTTCTCTAATTTATAGCCCATCTATGTATGGGCTTGAGGAAATTGGTTTCCAACCTTCTTTGTATTAGCATTAGTTGGGTGATGTGTGTGTGTGAGATGTGTGTAAGCATTTGTGAGTGTGTGTGAGTGTGTACCTCAGCTTTCATTCACGATTTTTGTCTGCAGGATAAAATGAACTTAACTGGTCTGCAGGTCTTACTCCATGTATACAAAACAATGATTAAACAATATATTTCTGCTTCCTTTCATCCCTAAAATATCCATCATGTTATTAAAACAGCAACACATTGATCTCCTGAGACAAGTATTTGACTTATGTGAGTGCCATCGGGGCATCTGTTCCCTGTGTCACTATGTGATCGATATAGACTGTGTGTGCCCACTGATCTGTGAGCACCAGGAAGACAAGGGCCATTTTGCTTAGCTTCACCAATTCCCAGCATGCAGATTAAGGCTCCCACCCAGAGCAATAATCATATGCTTGCTTTTGAAATATCCACAGCAAGAAAGTCTCTTCTTCAGTTGGTATTTTAGTACCTATTTCTAGCAAGATGACAATTGTGAAGCAGACTTTAACAATATCCTATATAATAAAGAGTTAATATAAAAATTGACTGTCACTCCGCCACAAAGATGGCGGTGGCCACAGCAGAGGCGGGGGTTTCCGTAACACAAGATGGCTGCACCCACAGTGGAGGCATTCCCGTAAAGCGTTAATGAGCAATCAGCAGGGAACTGAGGCTGCGAACCCACCCCCGGCCCCATGGGGCTTGACAGGGGACCTCAAGCCGCACCCCCCACCCTGGTGCCAGGGTGGGGAACCTCAGGCCACAGCCCCCACCAGGCAGGGCTTGATGGGGGACCTCAGGCCATGCCCCCCGCCCAGTGGGGCTTTACAGGGGATCTCAGGCCTTGTCTCCCACCTGGTGGGGCTTGACAGGGGACCTCAAGGTGCACCCCCCTGCCCCGGCCCGAGCTGGGGGACCTCAGGCTGTGCCCCCTGCCTGGCAGGGCTTGACAAGAATGGGACCGGCTGGATCTGGATCTAGCCCAATGGGGGGGGGGGGGGTGGCCAGGTGTGGGTCTTGTGAGATTTTGAGGAGCACGTGGGTGGGTGGGGACTTGACTCTGGGTCCCATGGTGCACTCCAGACTCTGACAGGAGTAAGATTTTCATATACATTTTACTAATTTTCTTTCATCTCTGACACTTCTATTATAGAGGAAGGGCAAATAGCAATATTAAAATATTTCCTCTAACTAATCCCCTTTTAATGTGCATGAATTTCGTGCACCAGGCCACTAGTAATCTAATATTTTTCAAAGGTTTAGTTTGGGAATGCATGGCTTTCAATACAGGAAGGAGTAATTTTTTTAATGAGAGCTTTAGAAAATAAATTAGTTAAAAAGAATAAAAGCAGTACTACAAGTAGATTTTATATAGGTTTACCCAATAAATGTATCACTGTACACATGTGTAAACACACACACACACACACACACACATCATCATCATCATAAAAGAACAAGGCTCTTTCCTCATTAGAGACTACAAGTTCAATAGATCTTTATTGAGCCACAGGTTGCCAGTGAATCCTGCTTCCTCAGAGATCTGTTCTGACCTATTTTACTTACATGCACCTCTTTATGGGTCCTTGTGGTAACAGCCATTGTCAAAATGTCCCTCAAATTCTCTGTGTTGGCTCATTATCTTAATAATGGCTCTTCCCCACTCTACAGGAGTTCATTATCATGGGTAAATTACTTAACCTTGATGAATATCTGCTTGCCCATCTGTAAAATGAGGCTAAAATGGTACTTAGCATATGGGGTTGTCACGGGAACTAAATGCAATAATGCAGTTTCCCAGTACATGGAACTTAAAAAGTGGGCAATTTTTATTATTATTATTAGTAGTAGTAGTAGTATTCATAAGTTTTCTAATCCTGAAGAGAAAGAAAATTATTTGATTGTGGAGTAGTTTACTAATTGCAGTCTTTTCTTGGTCTGACTTATATCTATGCTGCTTGTTCTATTTTGTTGATTTCCATGAGGGGGCTAAAAGCAAACTTCTGCATCTAGATCCTCTTAAGTTCAAGTCAACTTCAAAGACTATTGACTGGTGGATGCAATGACAAACTCTGAAACCACAGCAGATCCACACAATTGAAATCTACATCTTATTCACATAATGTCCAAGAAAGAGGTAATAATTGACAGGCTGCTTCCCTCCAGTCAGTGATTCAGGTACCCAGGCTCCATCCATTTTTGTCTCCACCATCTTCAACTTGTGGGCACCAGCTCACCAAGCTCAATTACAGCTTCTGAACAGAGCAGAAAACACAGGTAGCATCCCTCCTGGGAGTTCACATGGTC
Source organism: Myotis yumanensis (assembly GCF_028538775.1). Lineage (NCBI taxonomy): Eukaryota > Metazoa > Chordata > Mammalia > Chiroptera > Vespertilionidae > Myotis > Myotis yumanensis. Next base: position 162,194,779 of record NW_027223752.1, on the reverse strand, counting down.
CAGACTTGTAAGTGGTATCTATTAATTCTGCCTACCTCCCAGGGGCTGGAACTCAACTATACTGCCTATATCACTGTGTGAGGTTCTGGGAAGACAGCTGTGTGCCCAGAGAAAGGAGAAGATGGACTTGGTAATCACCTAATATCACCATCCAGAAGAATTTTCTGTGATGATAGAAACAGTTTAGATCAGTAACCCCTAGCTTTATGTGGCTATTGAACACTTAAAAAGTGTCCACTGCAAGTGAGAAACTGAGGATTTACTCTTATTTAATACTAGAGGCCCAGTGCACAAAATTCGTGCATGGGGTGTGTGTCCCTCAGCCTAGCCTTCACCCTCTCCAATCTGGGATCAGGCCTAAATGAGCAATCGGAGATCCCTCTCACAATCCAGGACTGCTTGATCCCAACCTCTCACCTGCCTGCCTGCCTGATTGCCCCTAACCGCTTCTGCCTGCCAGCCTGATCACCCCCTAACCACTCCCCTGCCAGCCCGATTGCCCCTAACTGCCCTCCCCTGCCAGCCTGGTTGCCCCTAACTGCCTTCTCCTACAGGCCTGGTCCCCCCCAGTTGTCCTCCCTTGCAGGCTTGGTCGCCCCCAACTGCCTTCCCCTGCAAACTTGGTCCCTCCAAACTGCCCTCCCCTGTTGGCCTGATCACCCACAACTGCCCTCCCCTGCCGGCCTCTTGTGGCGGCCATCTTGTGTCCACATGGGGGTGGCCATATTGTGTGTGTTGGAGTGATGGTCAATTTGCATATTACCTCTTTATTATATAGGATTAATTAATTTGTGTATAGTGTTTCCAGATTGGAAAGTGCACAAAGCTTTCCCACAATTACTTTGATCCATCAATTTACTTTTCTGAGTTTTCTTATCTATAAAGTAGAGAATAATAAGAGTATGCATTTCAAAAAGGCAGTTGATTTAAAGGACCAAAACTCAAGTTTGTTTGTTTTTTGTTGTTGTTTTTTTTGTATTGTTTTTGCTTTTGTTTGTTTTGTTTTTGTTTAAATATATTTTATTGATTTTTCACAGGAAGGGAGAGGGATAGAGAGTTATAAACATCAATGAGAGAGAAACATCGATCAGCTGCCTCTTGCACACTCCCCACTGGGGTTGTGTCCGCAACCAAGGTACATGCCCTTGACCAGAATTGAACCTGGGACCCTTCAGTCTGCAGGCTGACATTTTATCCACTGAGCCAAACCGGTTAGGGCCAAAACTCAAGTTTTATAACTGTACTACATGGCACGCCTACTTTCAAGAGCATTCTCTCTCCTTCTCAGATAGCTGCCATTCTCAAAGCTCTCTTCTGCTCCATGTGAAGTATGGTGGTCAAGAGCATCACATTCAGAGTTTGACCTGCATTTACCTCCTAGCTGCCCTGGATATTAGCTAGGTTATCCTGGGCTAATGATACAATTTTCCATTTGTCTACTAGTATCTGTAAGGGAAATAATAAAAATCCTTACTGTCTTGTTTTAAGGATTAAGCCATATTTTATATATATTTATGATTGCATATGTGTAGGTTAGCAGAGAGCTTACCTGTTAGTTTTCCCCACTAGGGTACCTTAATTAATCCAAATCCCAAGGCCAATTGAATAAGCTAATTCCCCACTACAACCACTTCAACAATTTGCAAATAAAAGCCAATATTGTCCCTTTTGATCTGGATCCCTTCATACTGTTCTCTGGGCATAGTGACCATGACCATATGTTTAAAATCTAGGAGACACTATATTTTAAACAGGAGCATATGTTTTGTTATATTTTTCCAGAATTGTCCCTCAACTTCCAGGCTCCTAGACTATGAGTCACCCACTGAGATGGCACAGAATAGCTCTTAGTTGTTTCTTTCAACCACCTGTGACCTGAAGTCCCAGCCTGGATGTTTGCACAGGTCCCTGCCTTCCTTTCCCATAAGGTGATGACAGGATTCTCTATGTGTCAGTGTTCTCAGAAGTGGAGCTGGCGATTTCATCATGAAAGATGAGTAGCGAAGTGAATGAACAAAGTTAACAATGATGCGTTTGTAGAGATGAGAATGAGCCTAGAACAGGATAATAATGTACACCAAATATAATCTAGAGAATAAAGACCATTTTCCATCCTCAGGCACTGAGTTAAATGATTTTCAGGAAATATTCAGCAAGTCAAGGAGGCATTCTGGGTGAAAATCAGCAAGCAGGCTTCCTGCAGGGGAGCCCCCACTTGTCAAATGCACCCAACTTCACTAAGAGGTAGACATGAGGAGGCATCCATAAATGCCCAGCTCTATGCTTTCATCATAGACCTCTCATTCCCAAGAAGGCAGAAGTTACACTTATTAATAGACTAGAGTCCCAGTGCACAAAATTCGTGCATTAGGGGGATGTCCCTCAGCCAAGTCTGAACCCTCTCCAACCTGGGACCCCTCGGGGGATATCTGACTTCCGGTTTAGGCCTGATTCCAGGGATTGGGCTTAAACCAGCAGTCCGACATCCCTCTTACAATCCTGGACTGCTGGCTCTCAATAGCTCGCCTGCCTGCCTGCCTAATTATCCCTAACCACTCCCTGGCCAGCCTGATCGATGCCTAACTGCTTCCCTGCCAGCCCAATTGCCCCCAACTGCCCTCCCCTGCTTGTCTGATCACGTCCAATACCCTCCCTTGCTGACCCGGTCACCCCTAACTGCCCTCCCCTGCCATCCTAGTCACCCTTAACTGCCCACCCCTGCCAGACATCTTGTGGCTGTGGGCACCACCATTTTTGAGGGTGTGGCATTCAATTAGCATATTCCTTTCTTATTGGCTGTGGGTGCTGCCATCTTTGAGGCAGACTAGAAATTAGCATATTCCCTCCTTATTGGCTCTGGGTGCCACCATCTTTGAGGGTGGGACAGTCAATTAGCATATTCCCTCCTTATTGGCTGTGGGTGCTGCCATCTTTGTAACAGGGTGAGGGTCAATTAGCATATCTCCTCTTTATTAGATAGGATAGTTCATGGTGATATGAACAAGATTATTCTGTGACCAAGTGAAGGTAAGCAGTTTATTCATTCTAAAACTTCAGAAAAATTTTTCTGACTCTGATGCAAATAATAGCTGGCTTATCATCCATGCTCACTACACATAATTATATATCATAATTGCATCAGTTTAAGTGATAATTACATGATTACCTATGTTCGAGATAAATGTATTCTACAATATAATTATCCTAATAAGGTGCCCAGGTAGTTGTGCTTTAAGTTTCACCTTTGGGGTTTTTGTTTCATAACCAATGAGTATTTGCATTGCGAAGTTGATTACAAGATGTACCATACCCATCTTTCTTCAACTGTGCACTCTCTGTCATAATTAATAAGTAGCTTTTGAAATACATGTCACTTAAGGAATTCAGATTGTAATTTGCCACAAGAGTAAAGAAAACTTACTATGCCTGCTTTGGTTCCAAAACACGAGTGCTATAAAAGTATCATTTGCTATAAAAGTATCAAAGAGTTGGGTGAGCGCTTGCCTGATGGGGGGGGAAACACATAACTTTCAAAAGACAAGACAAAATAGTAAGTAATTTAAAAGGAGATCATTAGTGAGATGTCCATGCCATTTTTGGGAAAGTAAAATCAACATTTCCAAATCAAAGAGAAAAAGCAGAAGTCTTTAGTGAAAATGTGAAAGCCAAAAGAATAAACCAGGAGTGAGGTTCATGACTTTGGACTCAATAAAGCAATAGATGCCATTAGTGGGTGACTCCACACCACAGTGATGCTGAGACATTTGTAAATAACATGAGTAATTGATTGCAAACATTCTGCAGACCTATACATGTAATTCCTGCAACATAACAAGAGAAAATACATTCTAACAAATAAAAAGGAAAGCTGCACAACTTCCCCATGAAAGAGGCTTTGAAATGTTATGCCACATAGGGAAGTGGGAAGGAGGTGAATTAATGATTTTGTGATCAGCCAGTCAGCTTCTACCTTCTCTCTTTACAGTTAATTCACCTACTCAGGCCAGATGTTTCAACTTACCTCAGTCTGCAGGCTTCAGTTTAGGCCCAAATGGTGAGCATTTCCATTCTCCTCCAAGAACCTGGGGATCTGTTTAGACATTTCCACCTTCTAATATGGTTACCCATAAAGACTTCCATAGAATGGTATCTTAGTCCATTGGGGCTGCTATAAAAACATACCACAGACTGGATTGATTGTAATCAACAGATATTTATTTTTCAATTTCTAGAGAGTAAAAGTCCAAGATTACAGTGTGGTAAGAGCTGCTTCTGGTTCATTGATGGCTACCTGATTGTTGTGATCTCACCTGATGGGAGGGGTGAGGGAGCTCTCTGAGGTCTCTTTTATAAGGGTGCTTACCCTATCCATGGGGGCTTCCCCTCACAATATGATCACCTCCCAAAGGCCCTACCTCTTAATACAATCACACTGTGGGTTAGGATTCAACATAGGATGTTAGGGAGACACATTCAGTTTATAGCAATGGGCATGATCAACCATTTTTAAAATACCAATCCCCCTAAGATATGGACAACCTTGAATATCACTTCCTTTACATGAGTAGATTATTTTATTCTGAAATCAACCTCATTTTGAACCATATGCTCACATTTACCTGGAGATATTATTGAGAAGGTGAAGTAAGAGCCTGTGTTAAAACCCTCACCCACTGTGCCTGACATACATCTGGTTACCAAAAGTATCAGGTTGGCCTAGACGAGCTGTTCTCAACCTGGGGGTCGCAACCCCTGAAAATACATCCTGCATATCAGATATTTACATTACGATTCATAACAGTAGCAAAATTACAGTTATGAAGTAGCAACGAAAATAATTTTATGGTTGGGGGTCACCACAACATGAGGAACTGTATTAAAGGGTTGTGGCATTAGGAAGGTTGAGAACCACTGGCCTAGACCCATAGAATGGACTGCTCATCCTCATCCATACATAGTGTTTATTTAATGTCTAAAGATTTAAGGATAAATAAAGCCAGGCCTCTTCCTTCGAAGGGTTCACTTTCTAGAAGGAAAGCTAAATGTTTCACAAAAGTTAAAATAGCCAAGAGCATTGAAAGCTGCTGAACCAGAATATGAACCCAGACGACTGTCCCCAAAGCCCATGTTCTTTCTTCCCAAATTGCGTGAAGGAGGGTCTTAACTCACAGCCCTCACATCTTGGGGTTGTGTTTTCCAGAGAGCCTAAACCAAGAGGCCTTTGATTTCAGTTCTCTTAAGTTTGAGAAGGAGTCATAATCTGGACCAGAACCTTTGCTCTTATGAAGCAGGCTCAAAAAAGAGACAATCGCATATAGCCAGCTTTCAAAGAACAAGCTTTGTAAAATAGATGAAAAGTAGATTTCTTTCACCTAAAATTTGGAACTCACAGAGGAAGTACCAAAGACTGTACCGAGTTTTCCATATGCACTGTACAGCTCTCAGAAGAATGGAAAAAGGGGGCAGGGGACCTTGAAACAGTATCACCCCTGGGCTCTATTAGAAAATGAGAGTACTGTGAGAGTAGAGCCCCTCACAGCTGCTCAGCTTCTCCATCCATCACTGTCCATTTGTATAAATCAGAGCATAGAGGGAGTTAAAATATAGACAGGGTTACCTTGGAGGATATTTGTAAAGAGTTCAGCAACCAACTTAAGGAGAACTTCACAGTTTTCCATCATGAACTTTCCAATCTTTCTACAAGATAATCAAACTCCATCTTATAAAAATTATTTAAAAAGACACTTTTTATTCTGGGGTTATTACGTCCATTTTCCCTCTGTCCTCTGCTCCCCAGCTACTCTTCAGTTTTTTCATTAATTCATCTTTGATGGAACACCTTCAGAGAACCAGACTCAGGGAAGAAAACCCAGCTCCTGCCCACAAGGAACCTGCAATCAAGCCTGGGCTCACCCCATGCTTGTCTTGGTCCCACTTGGTTCTCCTCTCCTGGACCACACTCTTTCTAAAGCCAGTCCCCCATGACACTGTATTGATCCATGGATTTTTAAAACATTTGTTTGTATACATGTGTTCTTTCACTCACTTTATGTCTGGATTCCAAAAAGAATTTGAAGATTTCTAAATGTATTTGTTTGTATCTCATCAAGTTCCCTTACCTACTTTTCAGAAATGACCTTGAAAAAAATAACCAGAAAGGCAGAGATGACTATTTTTCTTCAGTGCCCACTCTGTGTAAATCATTAATGTGCTACATGATATTTAAATCTCACTACAACTTGGTAAGACAAGTAGAACTATTCCCATTTTATAGCTAAGAGAGAATAACAATAAGAAATCTACTCTCTTTACACATTTTTAAATGTACAATACAGTGTGTTAACTGTAGGCTCTATGTTGTACAGCAGCTCTCCAGAACTTATTCATATTGCATAGCTGAAACTTTATACCCATTGAACAACATCTCCCCATTTTCTTCACTTCTCCCAGCCCCTGGCAACCACCATTCTAATCTCTGCTTCTTTGTGTTTGACAATTTTAGCCTCAACTAATAAGTGTATTTATGCTGATTGTCTGTGTATTTGTGTGTGTGTGTGTGTGTGTGTGTGTGTGTGTGTGTGTGTGTCTTAAAAGAAAGAACATAACACTAGTGTTCTACTCAAAATGGTTTAGGGAAATATTACATTGTCCTTATATTCCAAATGTACTTTTTCAAATAAATGTTTGCTATTGAATATCAGAAAAACATCAATAAGTTTAATGACTTTTTAAGATTTAGAAAGTTGAGTGACTTTTAAGAACATTTTATTCTCTTGTTTGTTTGTAAGAGCTCTTTAAGAGTAAATGGTCTAAAATAATTGGGAAAAAAACACTATAGGTAATATTGGTTATACAGGAGATAATCTTGATACTGAGAGTAAATTCAAGTGGATATTTAGAGTGAATAAATCAAATAATGAAACTGGAAAAAATGCTAAATTATATTTCTAAAACCATGCATTTTTTTCTTTGCCTCTTAATCTGAACAAAGTAAAAACAGAAACTCTACTTAATTCATCTTTATATCCCTGGGATGACATTTTATGCTTAATATGATTATAAGGACTATCAAGCCAATGCAATATGATGGTAGATATATATTGTGGCATAAGAATGTTTTCTTGAGTCTCAAGTCATGGAAAATAATGGTAATTTCTTCCAACTTAGCTACAATTATTTTATTCAAATTGTGTGGAATTTTTTTCATCTTGAAAATAAACCCATCCTTTCTGATGAGCAAGACATTACTCTAGGTATTGTGGTAACTCCCAAGTGATTCCTAGGGTCTAACTAACGTAAGCAAAGACCACAACCTTCCTGCCAGCAGGAGCTGGACAGACCATGTGGCTAACATGCAGGAAGATGGATGGAGCTCATTTGCCTCCATTATAGTGATGGTGGTGAAAGATGAACACCAGCCCAGTGCAGAAAGTTAACCTCTTTGAATTCTAGCCAGATATTGAGAAACCATAAATCCATAGTTTTATGTGAAATCTCATAATTTTTTAAATGTTGCTATCAAGCCTAGATTTAAAACACTGCTTGGGCCAACAATGTGAAAACCACTGTTTGAGCCAACAAGATGAGGCCAAAAAACACTGACCTGTGGGCCACCAGCTTGTAACTTGGACGTAGGGACTCCAGAGGGGCCTCTCACTGATACCTTATGTCTGTAATACATTGCTTCCTGGAATCACTCCCTTGGTAGTAGGCCAGCATTCAGGATCCTGGGGAGGTCATCTGCATTCAGTATTGGTAACCCCTCTGGACTATTGGAAGGGAGCACGTGGCCCAGGCCTGAGCTGATGGCTTCCACAGAGATGCAGCCACTTTCTTTCAAAGTAGCTAAGTCATAACATGCATCACTGGGCTTTTTTTTTTTTTCAAAATTCATTGGTGTGAAACCAGGTCATGACTACATTTTGCAAATCTTTTTACATTCTCCAACAATAAAACAAAATAGGCCAAACATTTTAAATGCCATAACTGTTAAAACGCATTACCTACTCAAACATAACTACTTCCACAGTGACTAGAAGAGGACTCTGTATCTTCTCAGAAAGTCAAAGATGAACATAGGAAAAGTTAAATAAAATGCCTACTCAACCATAGCAATACTTTCATACACAAATGGTTAAGTTGATGACACATTGCTTTTGCTTTAATAATAATAGATTTGGAAGGTAGTTACATTTTTAATTTTTTGAGAAAACACCATACTATTTTCCACAGTGGCTGTGCCAATCTATATTCCCACCAACAGTGAATGAGGGTTCCCTTTTCTCCACATCCTCACCAGCACTTGTTTATTGATTTATTGATGATAACCATTCTGACAAGTATGAGGTGATATCTCACTGTGGTTTTATTTTGCATTTCTCTGATGATTAGTGACATTGAGCGTGTTTTCATATTTCTGTTGGCCATCTGTATGTCCTTTTTGGAGAAGTGTGTATTCAGGTCCTTGACCCATGTTTTAGTTGTTTGTTTTTTTAATGTTGAATTGTATAAGTTCTAATATTTTGGATATTAACCCCTTATCAGAGGTATCATTGGAGGATATGTTCTCCCATTCAATGGGTTGTCTTTTCATTTTGTTGATGGTGTCCTTTGCTATGCAAAAACTCTTTAGTTTGATGTAGTCCCATTTATTTATTATTTCTTTTGTTTTCCTTGCTTGAAGAGACATATCAGGAAAAAATATTGCTATGAGAAATGTCTGAGATCTTATTTACCATGCTTTCTTCTAGGATTTTTATGGTTTCAAGTCTTACACGGAAGTCTTTAATCCTCACCCAAGGATCTTTTTCCATTGATTTCTAAAAACAATGGAAAGGAAGAAGGAGGGGGAGAGAGAGAGAGAGAGAGAGAGAGAGAGAGAGAGAGAGAGAAACATCTACATGAGAGAGACACATTGATTGATTACCTCCTACACATGCCCCTACTGGGGCTAGGGAACCTTCAATCAAGGTATGGGCCCTTGACTGATAATCAAACCCAAGACCCTTTGGTCCACAGCCTGACACTCTAACTGCTAAGAAAAACTGGTCATGGCAGTCTTTAATCTATTTTTAGTTTATTTTTGATCCAGCAATTTCACTTTTGGGAATATAATTGAAGAAACCTGAAACACAATTGGAAAGAATATATGCAACCCTATGTTTATCGCAGCATTATTTACAATAGCCAAGATTTGGAAGTAGCCCAAGTGCCCATAAGTGGATGAGTTGTTAAAAAAAAAAAAAAAGTTGTGTTACATTTACACAATGGAATACTAAGCCATAATAAAGAAAGAATTCTTACCTTTTGCAACAGCATAGATGGACCTGGAGAGTATAATGCTAAGTGAAATAAGCTAGTCAGAGAAAGACAAATACCATATAATTTCACTTATATGTGGGATCTAAAGAACAAAATAAACAAAATAGAAACAGACTCATCAATACAGAAAACAGACTTAGAGGGAGAGGGTTGGGGCGGCCTTAGTGAAAAAGGTGAAGGGATTAAGAAAAAAACTCCTCGTAGACACAGATTACCAGAGGAAAAGGGGAGTGGGGGAGATAGAAGAAAGTAAAGGGTGGGTAAATGATGATGGAAGGAGACATGACTTGGGGTGGTGAACACACACACAATACAATATACAGATGATGTATTATCGAACTGTGCACCTGAAAACTATACAATTTCATTAACCAATGTCACTCCAATAAAATCAATAAAAAATAAAATAATAATAGGGTTTTTTTTCATTTTTGTCATAGAATTCAAGATATCAAATACAATGGCAGCTGCCAACTTTTGTTAATATCCTAATTGATCAGAAGACATTGCTCATTGCTTAAGATTTAGAGACAAAATAAAATATATGAAATAAGATACAATGAAAGAATTTTGCTATCTTTTAACAGGAGACTCCAATTACAAAATAAGAATGACTAAGGGAATCATGGGAGGTTCATTTTCACAAAACTTAGCAAATATTTTTTGAGTTTCTACCATATGTTCAATGTGATGATAAGAAAGAAAGAGTCGGCTTCCTGAACTCAAGAGAGCCCCAAATCTGGAAATTTGTGTTGAAGATGTATCTATGGAGAAGATATAACTAAAGTCTTCTACCTGAAAGTTATCCCAAGGTCAAAAGAGAAAATTGAAGTAGAATTTTACAAAACCTTATATTAAAAGTATAGAGAAAGAAAATCTTAGTAGGCAATAAAAATGAAGAGGAAAAAAAAGTATTTTGACAGAAGCCGTAAGAAGGAAAGCTATCCAGAAGAATGTGGAAATAAAGTTGTATCTAATAATGTCAAGTACTTCAGAAGTTTGAAGACAATGGTGCTGACTTGTTTGGGGGAAGAGAAGGTAAGATTCAATAAGTGGTTTTAGCAGCACCATAGGGGAAAACATCAGATATCAAGGGACAAATTGTGGATAGGAAGATCAAGAACAGAATAGCCAATCCTATTGGGGAGTTTGACATTGAAGGAATTTGTTATATTGAATGATTAGTAAGATCAAGAGAAGGTCAAGTTTTCTCTTTTAAAGAAGAGAGAAGATATAAAGGAGAAAAAAATAAAGTATGAAAAAGTAAGCAATTTATGGGTGGATTCTGAGGATGATGCAAAGTTCATAGAGGAAGTATAGGTGGAAAGGAGAAGGATCATTCCCTATAAGACAGAAGACAAGGAACTGAGGTGATGGGAATATAGAAAAATTGGCATCTGAGAGAGATGAGCAAAGTCAGTAGCACTTAGGATAAGCTTCATTCTGTGTATAGAAGGAATTGAGTCAATATATTAGCGATGTCAGGGTGATGAGACAAAGGAGAACAGGATGAGGTTGGCAAGTGCTGCTATCAGAAATGTGATAGGGGTTTAGCAAAGAGTATCCTTTTTCTACTACTTCCCTACATATGTTGTTATATTTTCACTTATCTTTTTTTTTCTCCCAAAGTGTAAACTCTTGTGTTTGTTTTGTTAATCCTCACCCTAGGATATTTTCCTACTGATTTTTTAGAGAGACAGGAAGGGAGGGAGAGAGACACAGAGGGAGAAACATCAATGTGAGAGAGACACATGGACTGGTTGCCTCCTGCTTATACCCCAACCAGGGCCAGAGATCTGGCCTGCAACCAAGGTATGTGCCTTTGACCAGAATCAAACCCAGGACCCTTCAGCCTGCAGGCAGACACTCTATCCATTGAACCAAATCAGCTAGGGCCCAAAGAGTAAATAGGATGCATGAGTGTGTTATCCAGTGTACCTAGCATCATTCTATATTTATAAAAAATATTAATTCATTTTATGTGTTAAAAGCATATAGTAACAATAGGTGCTTTCCTGCTATGATCAGGATTAAAGCACCTGCACAAGAACATCTTGGTTGCTTCCAAGTTTTGGTAATTGTAAATAAAGCTGCCAGAAGCATCATGTGAAAGTTTTGAGTGGACATGTTTTTAATTCCTTTGGGTAAACACCAAGGAGCTCAACTGCTGCACCACGTGGTAAGAGAATACTTACTCTAGTCATAAACCACCAAACTGCCTGTGTTCCGGAGTGGCTGCACCCTGATGTCTTCCCAGCAGCCATGGGTGAGAGTTCCTGCTACCCCACCTCTGAGTCAACACTCAGTGTTCTCAGTGTCCTGGATTTTGGCCATTCTAACAAGTATGTCATGCTATCTCACTGTTGTTTTAAGGTCTATTAATTTTTAAAGCATATATAATATAATACACATCTCTTGCAAACACTTCTTGATCTCAAATAAATAAAATTAAAGCTTTTGTTGTTATACCTTAATAGAGAAATAAATCTTCAAAAAGGAAAAACAAAAGATTTTCTGGCTCATTATCCTATAAGACTGTCAAGGTCTCAGGTTTCATTGTTGTTTGTGTATTTTATTTTGTTTTTGTAAGACACACAAAACTATTTGAAGTTATACCATATTCAGCCAAGTATTGTTACCTACTTTTTTCATGTACATAAACCTAACCTACTCCATAAGCATCATAAGCAACTTGAAAGCAAAGCAAATGTTATTTACTGTTTGGCCACTCCAAAACAATTAGGACTGAAATCTATACTAATAAAAGGGTAATATGCTAATTAGACCAGATAGACCGGACATCATTACAGACATCCTTCCTGACAAAACTGGGGGCGTGGCCGGCCTGCAAACTGCTGGCGGCCCCTTGCCCAGGCCAGCCCTGCCCCCCAGCAGGGACCCCCATCCCAATTGGGGGTGTGGCCAGCCTGCAAACCTCACATGGCCCCTCACGCAGGCCAGCCCCACCTTCATCGGGGACCCCCACTCTGATCGGGGGCCCCCTTCAGGGCAGGCCAGACAGCCCCCATTCATGCACCAGGCCTCTATCCTATATAATAAAAGGGTAATATGCAAATTGACCCTAATGGCAGAACAACCAGAACGACTACTGGGCCAGTCACTATGAGGTGCACTGACCATCTCTTATCCCTTTCCCCAGCCGGTAGGCACAGATCACCCGATGGCAAATAGGGAACAGGGGGTGGGTGGCAGCGGGGCACAGGGCTGGCTTCAGGCAGCTGGGGAAGATGGCCCTGATTGCAGGCCAGGCTTACGGACCGTACCCACACACGAATTTTGTGCACCAGGTCTCTAGTATGTATATAATAGGTTTCCTAAATGTAGAATTTAACTTTAAAATATTTGGTCACTTCTCATTTAGAAAAGGTAATTTGACTCACAGAGGCCCTAAATCAGAGTGGCTAGGTTCACATTTTCTTTTTGGTTGAGTATAAAATGAAGCAAATTGTGTGTTTGGCTAGATCAACTCATTCTCCAAATGAATAAATGGACTGCATGTTTTTATTCCACATAATATGCCTTTGTAATACCTTTTTATAAAATACAACCACAAAACGTTGTTGTAGGTAATGTTCTCTGAAGGAGAGAGAGAAAAGAAAAGAGAAAGATAGATTAAGTAACTGCTATATTGACCTCTATTTTTGGAGAAAGAATCAGCCTGACTTTCCAGTTCTGAATCAATAAATTTGTTGCACAGTGTTGGGAAGACAGTCACTCAGATCTGCAGTGCTCATCCACATTCCAATCCCTAACTTTTCTCCTAATATAAATATGACTCTGTATGATTTCTATTGTGATACATAATGTCTACATGCATCTATTGTTACACTAATCATATATAAAAGGCTAATATGCAAAGTGTCCCCTCGGGAGTTTCACCGGGAGTTCAATCGCTCGCTATGATGTGCGTTGACCACCAGGGGGGTGGCACGGAACAAAGGAAGGCCCTGGCCAGCATCTGGCAGCCGGGGAAGGGAGGTCCCAACTGGCAGCCAGAAAGCCCCAATCAACCCTGATTGCCGGCCAGGCCTGGGGATCCTACTCATGCATGAATTTCGTGTACCAGGCCTCTAGTATTTTATAAAAATGATGCCAGAACTCATTTGGTCTTACAGATATGAGCATTGGCTGGGATGGCTCTGTTTCATAGAACTCACTTCTATATGTATCTGTTAGCTTTTGGTACAATAAATTCTGTCTAACAAATGACTCCAAAACTAAATAGGTTAAAATTGCAATCAGTCTCACAGATCTGAGTGTTGTGGGGGAAGTCACCTTCAGTCTGTGGGTGTGTAATTTGGGTCTTTATTACAATTCTCTCATGGTTTTTGGACCCAGAGGATGGTCAGAGTATGTTCTTCTTATGGTGATGATAAGATATTTAAGAGAGCAAGCCTCATCATGTAACCACATTTTAAGCCCCTGCTGTGTCCTGTCTAGGAAGAGCTCATTGGACAATGAAAATGTAAGGAGGCCAATGTAAGGAGGGCAGGGATGTGCCCTCCAGCTTTTGTTTTGAATTCTATGTAACAGAGTATAAATACAGAGTAATGAACTGAGCCAATAATCCTATCTAATAAAGAGGGAATAAACTAATTAACCCTCATGCCGTCACAAAGATGGCAGCACCCACAGCCAATAAGGAAGGAATATGCTAATTGACTACCCCACCCTCAAAGATGGCGGTGCCCACAGCCACAAGATGGTGGTGCCCAGTCACCTCAGCCCAGCCAGGGTGTCAGGCATGCGGCAAGGCCGGGCCCGCCCCCAGGCAGGCCTGGCTGCTCCGAGTGCCTGCCTCCGAAGACCCCCAGTCCCATCAGCTCCCCAGCCACCAAGGGCCAGTCTGAGGTGCAGGCAACCCTTGGATGGAGGCTGCCCAGCCAACACTCGAGGTGCAGGCAAGCCTCGGATGGCGGCTGCCCAGCTGCCCAGGGCCGCCTGAGGTTCAGGTAACCAGGGCCGGCTGAGTCTTGTGCTGCCAGCTGTGGCAGCAACAGAGGTGTGATGGGGCATCACCTTCCCCTGATTGCCGGGTTGCCTCCCACCCCTGAGGGCTCCTGGACTGTGAATGGGGGCAGACTGGGCTGAGGGACCCCTCCTCCAGTGCATGAATATTCATGCACCGGGCCTCTAGTTCAATATAAAAAAACTTCTGATTTTGGAGTTCTCACACAATCATTTACACTTTTCAAATCTTTTGTCCCATTATTTCTTTTTTATTTCTGTTCAACTTACATTCTCAACTCAAATGTAATTGAGAAACTGCTAGAGAGAAAATTTCCAAAGAAGAAATTGCAATATTTTCTTTTTTATAAGCATTCTTTATGTGATATAGAAGACAGGATGCTGAATATAATAGTCCATCTTTATTTGTATTTAATCTATTAGAGTCTATCTTGCTACTACATTAAATTTTTAATTTTGAGGCTAATTTTATCTACCTTTCATAATCTATGATAATTTATCAATTCATTCTCTTTTCTTAATTAATATTTCATTTACCAGGATAATGAAATCAATAATGCCTAAATCATTTCAGATTATAATTTTTAAATAAAGCATAAAGTTAGAATTTTGGAAAATGTATTTTAAAAAATATTTATAAAACAAATCGTCTGCAAAACAAATGAATGGATTATGGAAATAAATAGAATGGAATAGAACAATGAATATAATGGATTTAAGTGGATGTAAGTGAAACAATAAGTTAGTGAAATTGATTTAGGTGGTACACTTTATATTGTCAAACTGATAAGCAGTCACTTTTCTTCATACTATGAATTACCCACATTTCTCCTCTGTCTCACATTCAAAAAAGTGTTGACAAATTACTTCTGATGAGGAACATAACCATGAAACAAAATAACCCTTCATCTCCGGTAATGTGGTCAAAACTGGAACACTAAAAACATCACTAATCTGTCAATTAATTCTTTTTTTTTCATGACCTATATTATTGGCTGATTGCAAATTAGTTGCCAAAACAATTCTTTACATACAGAAGCTAGATTTAAAGGACAGGCCATGACAAGGAAGAGAAATATAAGAATCACAATTTGGCCAAACTTGGATAGTGCACACTGATCTCTAAAAGTCCACTCAGAAATGCATAAATGTTGCCCGAGTATTGAGACTAACTTCATCAGGGTCATCACCAGGAGGATGGTTAAATAAAATGGTTTATCCATGATATTAATATTAATGTTAATATTAAAATGTATGCATATTAATATTAATATGTATGCATATCACTTTTACACACATTCACAAACATATAAAACAAAACAATAGTAAATAACAAGTGGGAAATTTTTCAGAAGAATATTGCCATAAATAACGTATTTGTGTGCATCAATAAGGAGACAAACACAGCAGTTATTTTAACTCAGAAAAATAATGTAAATAATTGTTGATTAGGCATCAGGTTGTTAACTAAGTAACTGGAAAGGAAAGGACAACCACAGAATTAGGAGGTAATAATTAGAGTGGCAGCCAGCACTGCTTGGGCTGTGGGGAGAAGAAGAAGAAAGTTATTAAATCTCAGATGCTTGGTGGAAGGGCCCTGAGGAACTGGAACTCAGCTTGTAGGGGCTAGAGCCCACTGCTTAAAGATGGCTGCTGTCCCTGAGCTACAAGGAGAAGTCTCAGTAGGGCCAAGCCTCTGGATTTAAAGAGGGGTCTGGAGCAGCTGGGACAGGTGTTTCTGAGAAAGAATGAGAAAGCTAATCCTGCAAGTGTTACACTGCAAACTGAATTCAGCTGTTCTTGCAGAAAGGAACTGCCACTGCCAAGGCACAGAAGCAGTGCTATGGCACTCTCAGAGGAAAGCTAGTGGGTGCCAATAGGAAGCAGAGCAAGAAGCAAGCCCCGTGTCTTGTTCAAGCTGTGTCTCCTCTCACATGCCTTGCAGATGGCGTCTACCATGGGCCAGCTGGACAAGCAGCAGTGGGTTTTCAGAGGCCCAGCCCAGCACCATGACCAGTGGACTGAGGCCACCTTGGAGCTGAGAAACAACTAGCTCAATGCCTGACACAGTGGTAGACAAAGTGCTGGTTCTGGGCACACAGTAGGCTTGCTCTTCCCCTCCTTTAAGATATGTCTTGGGTCCCCCACCCTCCTTTCTCACCTCCTGAACTTCTAGGTGCCATCCATTCAGCTTCTTCAATGAGACAAAGAACTTCCCCGAAATTCCCTACTGACCCCATGGGCTCGTCCTGAATGAGACACCCTTTCTCCACTACAAAGCAAACCACCCACACTTTTATTCGATTATTAGCCCTGCAAAATAGAAGCCATGCGAGCTGTGTTTCTCCCCTCCCTGGACTGAAATCTCCCTGAGGACAGGAGTCACTCCTTCTATTTCTACCCCTGAGTCCTCAGGACACAACCAATACACAGACATCAGCAGGTAGCTCTGTGGGACAAAAGGTGAGTGAGCACCAGGCACCAGGCAATACATTTGAAGTCAGCAGTTTGTTCTCCACCACAAATAAGAGAATTATGCTGCTATGAGCTGAATGCTTGTGTCCCCCCAAATTCATATGTTGAAGCCCTGATTTCCCATTTGAGGGCCTTAGAGAGGTGAAGAAGTCATGAGGGTAGAGCTCTCCCCATGGAATTAATGTTCTTATAAATGAGACCCCAGAGACCTTCCTCACCCCTTTCACAAACTGAGGACACAGCAAGAAAATATTGTCTGTGAATCAGGAAGAGGGACCTCAGCAGATACTGAATCTGCCAGTACCTTGATCTTGGACTTTCAGCCTCTACCACTCTGAGAAATAAATGCCTGTTGTTTAAGCCCTCAGTCTCTGGCATTTTGTTACACGGGCTGAGCTGACTAATACAAATACCAAAGACATTGCCAAGTGGAGGCTGCAAACAACAAAGGAGGAACCCCTCCAAAGAGAAGGAACTGAAAGAGGGTGAGTTTTGGTATAAAACCACATCACATGGATTCTCAGTGCCAGCATGTCCTCAGGTGAACTCTGTAGGTAAATGGCTTTGTGATGTACACTAATGAACCCTGAAAAATAGATGTGCTGATTCCATATCTGGGTGGAGGCTACTCTCTCTCTCAGAACTTTGGTGAGCTCTGAGGCCTCAGGTTTAGACTATCCATGATGATAATACTCTAATCCATTGCTTTGAAGTGCACTTTCTCTGTAACCTAAAAACTTCATTCTACACTTTCATTCCGTTTTCATTTGTTTGAGCCCCAAAGTAGCCCTGCAAGCACATTGTTGATTTGTGGCTCTGAGAAGAATGATAGCATGCACCTCATGGGCAACATGTAAGTTAATGTGAATTAGTTAACTGGTTTCTCTTCACAGATACCTGATCAAAAGCCAACTTCCAGGATGAGAATAAAGGGCACATGATGGAGTTAGGAAGATGAGCCAAAACAAAACAAAGCAAACAAACAAAATACACACACAAACAGAAAGTGTGTGGAAATGGAGTCAAGTTGTAGGATGGTAAACCTCACTGTCTTCCAGTTATGCCTAGAAATAATTCAAGTCCAGATTAAATCCAATTTCACTAGACCCCACTCATGTCATGAGTCTACTATTACACAGTAATTGGGTTGTGTTTAATATTGCCTCTTAAACAATTTGGAATCCAGAAATTAGTTTTGCAGATGAGTTTTTCTTTTTTTATCACTTGAGCTATTTTTTCCTTTTCTCTGTCACTAGCAATGTGTAGATTCACCTTAAAATAATGTGATAAATTCAAGTATATTTGTTGATAATTGGAACATCAATGAAAGATAATTAGGACTGACTTCCAATATAATAGGACAATTAAAATATTTTGAGTACAGTTGGGTGTGATGAGTAAATATAGAAATTAAATATCTATCAAAATAATCTGCTCAAAGTTTTGAATTAAGTATTAAGTGCCTAAATGTCAACAGTAGGTAGACAACAGTGTTGAGAATCAAGAAAAGGACGTCAATGTGGTTATGAGAAAAGAAAGATAAAGAAATGAAAAATGACAATGACACAAAGACATACTAGTGAAGAAATGACTGTGAGTCTGAAAGAAAATAGACCTGGAGGAGAAGAAATATTTAAGGTCGCACTAGAGTATATATCTGAAAGTACAGCAATTTAATTTAAAAAGGACATTCATATCCTGTGCCCAAGAGTGTCATGAGAGTAGGCACCATTATATTAAATAACAATTGCTCTGGGGAAGAGGTACAAGCAAATTTACTAAGGTACTTAAAATTGTACTGGAGAAGCAATTTTTAAAAATTCCACTGGGAGCAATAATTCATTGGCAACAATATTAACTCGACAGAACGTTTCCAGTTCTAATTTTATAGGACCAGATGAGGTTCTCATTTTTGTTCTCTACATTATATATATTTAACTACCCTTCTCTGAACTTTCAAGAGAGATAAAAATTGGAAAAGTAGTGGTAGATATCCTTAAGAAAGTGTTCCTACTTTTAAAAGTGTTAGCTCTTATATCATTAATGAAATATTAAAAACTAATAAGGTTAACCAAAAACTATGTCTTCATTTGTAAAATTCGTATGAAGGAAGAAGCTTGTTTTACTGATCTGCTCATGTCCTAGTGAGTGTTTACTGTGCGCTCAGGATGGGATGAGCAGCATGGACCAAGGGAGAGAGCGCTGGATTTTTTCCACCAGGATCTGCTTGGACCCCCTCTTTCTGTTTGCTCTCCATTTGGCTCCACTCCATATGTGTACTTTTATCTGAGAGTCGGGCATAAAAATACCTGCTCTGCTAACTTCACAGCGGTTTAGTAAAAATAGAATAAAAGATTAGGTCTGAGAGCTGTCCAAAAATATTAAATAACTCTCTCAGGGCGTGAGCCAATTTTATGTGAGGGCAGAAGAAAGAAACTAAACAAGTGACAGACGAAATCTAATATGTGATTAAGTGCTCAAAAGAGTGGTATGTACAGAAAGTGCCACAGGGTTTCAGAAAACAAGGGACGCCAATATGGGCTGAACTGGATGCGATTATAAAAGTCCCCAATGACTCACTCCGTGCCTGGATATGCGGTCTTCCCTCTAACCCAAATCCTCTATGTGACCACTTCAGCCTGTTTTCATTTATTCTGACCCCAGAGTCGCCTGCCAAGCATTTTGCTGTTATTAAGTCATTCTTCAACCTTCCTGCCTTTGGACTCCTGATCCAGCATTGAGTGCAGGAAATGGGTTCTAGGCTAACATGCTCCACTAATCTGCTATCTTGGGAGAGTTACTGTTCTTTCCCACTATGATTCCCTGACTTCTAAGACTCTCTGAAAAACACTCTGTGTACTCCATGAAGCAATTCTGCCACACTTTTTTAATGATCACCACTTCTTCCCTCAGCCAAGCTTTCCAGTCCCTAAACAAAGTCTTCATTGTCTCACACCCATTCTCTCCCATCCTGATACCCTCCCTTTCAGTGCTATGCTCTCATCCACATCACAACCATACTACTTCCTAGGCTCTCGAATGCTTGCAAATTTTCCTATGCACATCTCATGATAGATATGGCTTTCCAAATACTTATACTCTTTCCCAGGGTGATATCATTCATTCATAGGTTTAAGGTGCACTGACTTTCGTAAAAACCTAAGCAAATTTATCAACGGTGTTCCAAGGAGTGCCCTCCAACCTCTTCTTATGTTATTTGAATAACTGAACTTTCCCTGTGTCTTTAATTGAGGATGATTGGCCATAGCCATGACTTAATTTGCAGCTATAAAAGTATACCTGATAATATAAGAGACAGGCAATTTGAAATAAATTCTGCACTCATAAGATTGTCCTGTAATCCCCAAATCAGTTGATGTGGCAGGGGTGGCACAATTGGGGGACCTTGAAAGAGATGAGAGTGAGACAGGTAGAAGATTCTGAATGTATTCACGGCGCTCAGGTGTGGATAAAAAGTGGACTGACCTCAGAGGACCAGAATCTTGCCTTCCTTTCAAGGGCAACTCACATCCTGCCTTCTGAAGCTCTTTTCAAGGATGCTGCTCCTCCCACCCACTGGCTCACTCTCCTCTGAACCATTATAGCACTTTTTGTCTCCCCCCTGCTTTCTTCACTAAGAATGAGCATAGACTGCAGCAGGTAATTATGTTTTTAGATGCATGTACACATTCACTCTTATCAAATAGTTGCAAGCCATGAAAGACAGGAACACATTTTGTATATTTTCCTCCAGAGTCTAAGACTAAACTCTGTGTCCACAGATGCCCCATTAGTATGGAGTGGGAACTAGGCGGTGAGTAAAGTGGTCAGATGCATGACCAAATGAGAGATTGCTTATCCTTAAGCAGAACTGTGCACTTACAAGATAGTTTCTTCATTCTCTTTCAGGGCATGTCCTAGAGTTGTTCTGAGCAGTAAAGGAGTTAATACATGTAGATTGCTGTCCTTCACCTGGCACAGGGCGTGTACCCAGCAGATAGTAGTGATTGCTCTGACGATCTGTGGGCTGCTTGAAGGTTAAGAACAGCTTTTCATTTGTTCACAAGAATGACACCCCACCCAAAGTGAGAGTTCAGAAAATAATTCTCAATGGAAAACAAAATGAATTGGTGGTAAAGATGCACAAAAACTCCATATGTTTGATTTCAGAATAAATAATCTAATTCCACTAAAGCAAATGGCAGGAGACAATCTGGTTTAGTTGTAATAAAATGTCATTGAAAATGCTCTGGTAGTAATCACAGTGAAACACTGCAGGGTCTAAAGACCAAAGAAAACAAATAATCGGAAATAAAGCTAGCAATAAGATGTTCTGAATATAGTTCAGGAAGGGGAAAATTTCCATTTTGAAGATGTAGCATACATACCTAAATCCTTGTGTGCATGCTAGCTATTGAAACTGAGTCATCTCTTACAAACCAGAGATGTTAGTGAAAGATATGATAAAGGGTTAGTGTATTCTTATCAATGGGTTGATTTCACAACCAAAGTCACATGCAGCAGAGTTCTTATTTACAAAGACTACTTTTGATGTCAAACATTGTGATGGGAATGTTATATGTGTTATATCTTCTAATCCTCACATTAGCCTGAAAAACAGGTACTATATTATCCACACATTTGTCCCATCAGACTCAGAAAAATGTAAGTCATCCAATAAATAGGTAAACTAGAACTTGAAGCAGCACTTAATACCTTTAGATGGAAATTGAAAAGTTGATACTTATTCAAATTAGATATTATGAAAGGAGAGCATACTCAAGAAAGGTGGGCATAGACAAACCGCCACAAAACTCGTCACAGTTGTCAAGAGAAGAACTGATTTTTGTCAGAAGTACCGTGATGGGTAGAATGTGGGTAACAGAGTCAATAATAAGGGGGAAGACACCTTTCATGTGAACCTCAGATTTCAATAATTCCATCGCTTTTCATGCAGATATCAGAAGGTAAATATTGTGAAGCAGGAATTTAAATGTTGGGATGAATACTAAAGCAATCTACCTACTGAACTAAAATTCTCAAGGCAGGGGGTGAAAAATGTTGGGGAAAAAACCAATAAGGCAGACCCTTGGAGTATTCTAAGCCTGGACATATAGTTCAAATTAATTTCAGTAGTGGGAGACTAGCATCACTTACACACTGAAATGTGTTTGACATTGTTAGTGTGGAGCATGGGGAAGCCAGTCATGATTTACTTCGGTGGACATAGGTGACCTTCACACCAGAGTGCCTCAGCTCACTTCCAGCAGGGCTGACTCTGTTACCCACATTCTACCACACAAAACCCTGCTCTGCACCCATAGGTAGGTGGGCTTTCCATTAATTTGATATGTCCCAAATGCACAAATCATTGAAAACTATTACATCTACAGTCTGATACCAATTCATGTGTGTATGTGTGTGTGTGTGTGTTTCCCCCACACCATCAAGCAATTCTTTGACAATTCAACTCAATTCTGACACCATCTACCTGGAGATAGCATCAGATTCCACAGGTTAAGGGTTCAGTCCCACATGACTGCCCCACCCACTTCAGACACCAATCATAAGTCCAGGTCATCCGTACTTTTGACAGACAGCTATAGATCATAGGTTCCAGCACCCTATTCCTGGCTTCCATTAATTTTCTAGAGCCCTCACATAAACTCAAAGAAATAGTTTACTTACTGGATTGCCAGTGTATGTAAAAGGATATAACTCAGGAACCAGATCAAAGAGATGCATAGGGCAAGGTATATGGGACGGGGTGGGGAGAGTCCATGCCCTCTCCCATCTGGAGGGTTTTTATGTAGATTTCATTACATAGACATGATTGATTAAATCACTGGCCATTGTAGGTTGACTCAACCTATAGGTACCAAGACAGAGGCCTGGAATAAATTCCCTCTCCACAACCGAGGGCTGATGGTGGTGCAGCAAATTCTTCCCCAATCCTCCAGACCCCTCTCTGTGAAGGACTGTTCTAGAGAAGAAAGTAGGCAATGACCAGTGGGCTTCACACAGTTGTGGAAACAGAGAAAGTCCCTAGTATGTAGTAACTATCTTGTCACACAAGCAGCTGCCACTTCCTGGCAATTTCCTTCTTCACTTTATGCTATTCTGTCTTTTTGCTCTTACTTTTCATACTGTAAATCTGATATTTAACCAAAGATAGCAAGTTCCATCAGAGCCTCTATTTTATAGTTTGGCCTTTTGTTTTTGACATTGTCTAAACCACCTTACAGTATACGAAGTGTTTGATAAATCCTTGGTGAATTAAAGGGATTTATGTATTAACTAGAGGCCCTGTGTATAAAATTCGTGCGTTGGGGGGGGAGGGGGGGGGGGGCGGGGTTCAGCCCAGCCTGCACCCTCTCCAATCCGGGTCCCTGTTTGTATTGGTTTATTTGATTCTTCTTACACATTGAAAGGAGTGGCAGGGGAGTGTCTGCCAGACATGGTTTCCTTCTGCTTATTCACCAGAGCTGCCCTGCATGATGCCTTTTCCCTTCCTTCCCAGCTGCCCAGAGCTAACGCGCATGAGATCGCCAGGGACGAAACTGGGGCCCCCTTTGTATTGGGTGGAGATTCCACTCCACAGGATCCTGCCTGATCCAGGGAGGGCTGGCGTCATTCACTGCTGGAAAGGCTTGATTTAAACCAAGCCTCCATTGCTACTGCTTAGACAGGCGCTGGGTGAGCCATTTGAGGAGGGTTATCATCTGTTCTGGCTGTTTCCTTGGAAACCACAAACTCAAGATAGCAGAGCCAGGGCTGGGAGCTTCTCAGCGAGGCTCTCCTCAGTCAGCTGCTGAATTTACTTGAAGGATGTAGAATAATTTGTAAACGATACTAAAGTGTGTACAATTAGGTCAAAGCATTATGCAATTGTTTCCTATTAATTTGTACAATTGAGGGTCCTGAGTGTTTGAGGATGTCAGCTCTCACAGAGCATAGTCATTTTAACTATTGAATTTAACCAGAGTCTCCAGTGACTCTTTCAGCTGGGCGGCCTCTGGGCAGGGCGCACCTTGCCTGCTCGTGCCCCCGCCCTTGGCCACTTCCACCGGAGGCCACTCCTAGGCCAGGCGGCACAGTTGCCTGCTTACGACCCCTGGCAAGGCAGCTTCAGGGCTGGGCAGTGCCACTGGCCATACGCACCCTCACTGGTGGCCACTTCCACTGGGGCACTCCAGGGCCGCGCCTGACTGGTCGTGACTAATTAGCATATTTGGACTAATTAGCATATCCATCTTTTATTATAAAGGATAAGAAAGTAGATAGCGAGCTTGACATTTGAATAAATATCACATGACTAGGGGGAAAAAAAGAAAAGTAATTGTGTCTAAAAGAACCCAGAAAAGCAAATGGGTAGAGGTGCTTATGGTAATAGCATCCAACAAGAAAATGGTACAGGGTAGTGGTCCATGTATTCACCTTGGTTTCAAGATGAGTGACATGAAGTTACTGTTCTTACTATATTATTAGTTTATATCCTATTCTCTCTCTTGCCCCCACAGACTGATTTTATAACTGTGGGTGATGCTTTAAAAGGGGAGAAGATAGAGCCATCAAAAGACTGGGTCTGTATCATGGTAGCAAGATGGGTACCAGCCAATGGCAGTTGTGTGTAGAACCGTGTCTAAAAATTCACATAAATAAATTATATATATAATATATATATACATATACATATATATGTGTGTGTGTGTGTGTGTGTGTGTGTGTGTTTAAAGAAAAATACTTTGATTCCAGGATTAAATTTTCTGATTTGTTTTCTCTCCAAAGTGGTGGACTTTTTGACTTGTCAGAAGACTCTTCATTCACTGTAGACCTATTTTTATATCTTCTTCTAAGGACAGCTCATGAGAGTTAGAATGAAGAGATTTGCATTACTAGATATTGAAATTTTAACAAGAGTATATCCAGGAGAATATCAAAGCTCAGCCAATTACACACACACACAAAAAAAATGATTTAACATATGTAACATAATTTTTTTAGCTTGTAATACTTTTATTATATTCTCCATTTAGGCAAATAAACATTTTGAGTAATGAATTACCCTATGTTCCTAATAAAAACTTTATATTCTGACATACACTTATGTGTAAAGGCTCAACACATGGGTTAATAATACAAAGCAAAGATCTACAGAGCTAGTTCATCTTTGGTTTGCAAGGCCCATTGCATAGTACATCAGTTACAAAAAAAAGAGTCCAAAAATAGTTGCTAAATGAAATAATCTATCCTATATAATAAAAGGCTAATATGCAATAGCAGAACAACTGAGTAACCGGTGGCTATGACGTTCACTGACCACTAGGGGGCTCACGTGGAAGATGGTGGGCATCGGTCCCAGTGGGATGGTGCAGCAGGTGAATGGGGGCACCAGACTAAGCGGGGCACTGGTCGCTGTCATTGGGGCAAGCCTCTGGTGGTTACTGAAAATTCTTTGCTCCCACATGCTGTGGTCCCACCTGGTGTTCACACCTGTTGTGGGCACTGGCCCCGCTTACACCCGCTGCTGGCACCGGAACCACCACTTGCACCCACTCCTGGCACCTGGCACTGGCCCCGATTGCTCGGTGCCATCAATGGGTGAAAGCAGAGGCTACCAGTCCTGATCACCCCTCAGGGCTTCTCCTTCTCCCCCTGTTCCTGAGGGGCGATCAGGGCAGCAGCTGCTACTTGCACCTGCTAATGATGCTGGCCCCACTCACACCCGCTGCTGGTGCTGGCCCCAATCGCTCCGCACCTTCAGTGGGTGCGAGTGGGGCCGGTGCTGTGGTGGTGGGAATGGGGTTACTGGCAGACAGGACCGGGACCCATGGCTGGAGGGGCTGGGCTGGGGCATGGAGGATTGGCCGAGACCTGCCCCTATGCCCACTGTTCCTTTCAAGGTGCATGAATTCGTGCACTGGGCCCCTAGTATCTATCTATCTATCTATCTATCTATCTATCTATCTATCTATCTATCTATAGAGAAAGAGAGAGCCAGGGACTGTCACATCTGAAACAACTGAATGGATGACCCAACAGGCTGCATAGGGCAACCAGGCTATCAGGGGGGTTAGTGAGGGATGACCAAACAACTGAGCAGCAGGCTGCATGGGGTAACCAGGACAGCAGGGGGGTTAGTGAGGGATGACCAAACAATTGAGCAGCAGGCTGCATGGGGTGACCAGGACAGCAGGGGGGGGGGGGGGCAGTGAGGGACAACCAGGCCAGCAGAGTGGGTCAGTGAGGGGTGACCAGGCCAGCAGGGGGTGCAGTTGGGGGTGACCAGGCCAGTGGGGTGCCAGTTTGGGGTGACCAGGCCGGCAGGGGGGCAGTTGGGGGCGACTAGGCTGTCAGGGGAGCCAGTGAGTGGTGACCAGGCTGGCAGGGGGGAGAATTTGGGGGCAACCAGGCTGGTAGGGTTGCAGTAAGGGGTGACCATGCTGGTGGGAGGGGCAGTTAGGGTGACCAGGCTGGCAGGGTGGGCAGTTGGGGGCGATCAGGTCGGCAGGCAGATGTGGTTAGGGGTGATCAGGCTGACAGAGGGGCCAGTTAGGAGCGATCAGGCAGGCAGGCAGGTGAGCAGTTAAAAGCCAGCGGTCCTGGATTGTGAGAGGGATATCCGACTGCAGTTTAGGCCCGATCCCTAGGATTGTGGGTAGGTGGCTTCACCCAGGGCACAGCCACAGGTGCCCAGGACCATGGGACAGATGGCTTGTCCCTCCCCTGGGCTGCAGGTGCAGGCACAGCTCCTGGCACCCAGGACCACAGGGTGGGCGGCTTGTCCCTCTCCCAGGCCACAGGTGCAGCTGCTGGTGCTCAAGACCATGGAGACTGTGGGACATGCGGGTTGTCCCTCTCCTGGGCTGCAGGTACAAGGAGGGCAGCTTATTCCTCTCCCAGGCCATAGCCCCAGATGCTGGTGCCCAGGACTGTGGGGTGGATGACTTGTCCCTCTCCTGGGATGCAGCCCCAGCTGCTGGAGACTGGGACCACAGGATGTGTGGCTTGTCCTTCTCCCAGGCCACAGCCTGACTGGTCCCCATTCCTCTCTCGCAAGCTCCTTTGTACCTGGCTGGTCCCCGTTCCTCTCTCGTGAGCTCCTTTGTTTCTGCCTGGTCCCCGTTCCTCTCTCCCCAATGTTTAGTGTCTGAGTCATTACGGTGTGATGGCATGATGACCATTTGCATATTAACTCTTTATTATATAGGATATTTATACCAGCTATATACCTGAGCACTTATTTTTTTTAACTGTAAAATATAAAGGTTAAAAAAATCATTAGTTTTTAAAATATGAGTCTTTTGAGCAACTGTTTTGGTTAATTTAATGTCTCAAATTGACTAGCCACAGTGCCCAGATATTTGATCAAACATGATATCCCATGTTTCTGTGAGGGTGTTTTTGGATGAGTTTAATATTTAAATCAGTAGGCTGAGTCAAGCAGAATGCTCTACTTAATGTGGGTGGGCCTCATCCAATCCCTCAAGCTCTGAAAAGCACAAGATGCTAATCCTCTCCTGAGTAAGAAGGAATGTCTTCTGCCTGACAGCCTTTGAACTGGGACATAGGCTTTTTCCTACATTTGGTCTTGAACTGAAATGAATTCTTCTTGGAGCTGGAACCTGATGGCCTTTGAGCTAGAACTACACCACCAGTTCTCCTGAGTCTCCAGATTCAATTTCAGATCTTGGGGTTTGTCCACCTCCATAATCACAGGAGTGTCTCCTTCTAATGAATGTATCCACTTATTTAGCTAGCTAGCTATTCATATGCACACACCCACACACCCATATACATCCACCTTCTTTGGTTCTGCTTCTCTGGAGAACCCCGACTAAGACAAGGACTTTGAGCAGTTTTCTGCATATTTGCTGATTAGTAGTATTCCTTTACTTTTGAGTGATCTGTGCATGTTCTGTGGCTGTGTATATATAAGGGCATTCTTATGATTGCTATGAACGAAATTGTACACATTTCTATAGTGTGTCTAAGTAACCTGTTAACTGTCCTCACTGAACTGCCTCCCAAGAAATTCCCAAGAAAGTCTGTAAGAAACACCAAATTTTAAGTAAGACTTAAACAAAGAAATTATGATTCAGAAAAAGAGAAAATAATGAATAGCTTTTTCCTCTGGGTCTGAAAACGAAAGAACAATTAAAATCGAGTTATGTGCTTAGTCCACGATGAACCAGTCCCTGTCCTGGCTGTGTTTTGGGTCATCGTGAGCAGCGCCTCAGACTCCTGCCATCACATGCTAATCTCATAAAATCACAGAATGAGTTTTTATTTGCATGGGATAGATTTGGTCCATAAAATAACCAACCCTGACAGCCATTGTCAAGGATCTAAGATAGCTAGCATGGAAAATTAATTAGGGTAAATAGATAAAAAAAAGGAACAGACATTTCCTTTTCTCAATTGCCTGAAGGTGATCAGCCTGAGGCCTTGACAGAGTGGCTTGGTTTCAGGGAAAAAGTTTCACCCAAAGCTGGTCTGAACCATCCACCTCCTACGGTGTTAGTTCCTTCCAGCTCCAAGCTTTGGGAAACAGGTACCACAAAATTTTGCAGTAGCTTTTTCTTCAGTCCACTGCTGGTCTCCATTTGGCATCTTCCTGTTTATCACAGTCTCCTGTCCTTACACCAGGTGACGGGAGGTTCCTACCAGCTGTTAGCTCTTCTAAACTTGGGAGCTGAAAGAGAAGTGACTCTGTGACCCAGCAAAACAGTTTCTCTCCCCTGATGTGGTTCTTAAGGATTCATTTAGCTGCTTCTGGTTTTCTAGGCAGAATTTCCTTGAAACATTAAAAAGATCTTCACTTTTACAAAATCAGACCAAAAACGGTTCCTGGCCTCCTCTCTATTGTTCTTTGTGGTTGACCACAGGTTTGCATGTTTCAGACACAGGAAGCCCAGGGCTCCATGGCCAGAACGCCTTCTCCCAGTGTCTCCCGCATCTCTAACTAGATCAGGAGAGGACATTTCCCAAGCTTCTGTCCACAACATAAAGCAGGACTGTGCAGAGTGGCTCAAAACCCACCATTCACATGAAAAATCTCAGTGTGCATTGATGCTAACATTCACTGACAGAAAAATAAAAACTGTGAGTTAGGAAAGCCAGGAGGAAATAGAAGTTCAGCTCCAAAACCCAACTGGCCAATTACTAGCCATGGTAGGTGTAATCACTCATTGTTTTTCCTGAGACTAAAATTAAAGCTATTATTATCTCCCTCACTTAATGGTTTAAGTTTAACCAAAGGTTGTAAATATTTTAGCAGGAAAAAAAAGGCTTTTTCTTAATAGGAACTCATTCAAAATATAGGATAGTAATTAAAGAAAACCACTGGTGTTTACAGTCTATACTTTTATTAAACTGAGCTGCGTATGAAAAATTGTGTGTTGTAAATGGTGATTAGGGTCAGGGGAGAGAATCATCTGTTTTAAGCTAAATATAAATAATTCTTATGTTTCCCTAATGGCATATGCTATCTTGGGTGTTTGATATAATTCATAGCACACAAAAATGTATAGTATTTAGTAAAAAGACATAAAAATATTTCTATTTTCCATTTTCTACCACAAAATGATGATAGTTATTTAGAGTGAAAGCTTGTTGTTTTTTTAATTATTGTAAGAAAACCACTTCCTTTGACAATGCATGATAAAGTATCAGCTACTGCTCTCTGCAAAACAGAATTGTGTAAAATTGCTAAAGAATATGCCCTAATGTTTCATTTATTTTTAAAAGTGCACATCATCTATAATGGTCACTGGAATGTGCTTCTAAAATTGCATGGAAAATATTTTATAAAACATTATTTTATGTAGAACATTGGTTTGGGGAAAATATTTAGAGGCTTCCTCAAGTTTAATGAATGCTAATTCATTAATTTATTTACTAATATATTTATTTGGACAACGACTTCTTATTTCACACTTATTCAATTTGAGGCACTATGCTAAGTGTTAGCAAAGTTTTTATAGGATGGTAGGAATGCGACTGGGATGCTAGTGGTAGAAATGGAGAAAGGTGGGGAGATTTAGAAGAATCAGGCAAATGGCAATCAGCCAGATTTGGGGAGTGAAGGGAACTGGGGAATTAAAAAGGACTTGTAAGTTTCGAGTTAGAGTGATGGTGGGCTGCTCACTAGAAGAAAGAGGACTGGAGAAGAACCATTATACTGCTTATTTAGTTACTTCTTTAGCTGAGAGTTTGTCTTTTGTCCATACTAACTTGTGCAGTCTATTAGAGAGCCTAGTGGAGACGTCAAATATGCAGTGAATTCGCGGGTCTGGAGCTCATGAGAGTCTTGACTAGAAATAAAAACAATTCATTTGCAAAAGGATGTTTTTCAGAGCCATATAACTGAATTTTATCACCTGGCAGGAGAAACTTACTAGAGATGAAAGGGGGATCAAGAATCTATCTTCCTGACATTTAGAGTTTGATAAGTTGAGGAAGAACAAGCAAAATAAGCTGAGAAGAAGTAGCCAGTAATATAGAAGAAAAATCAGGAAATAATGAAGGGTCCCATGAGGAAATGTATGGTCAGTTGTGTCAAATACCCCTGAAAGTGCAAATAAAGCAATTCCAGAGAAGTAAACATTCAATTTAGCAACATGGAGGACATTGTTGACCTGAGGAGAGAGTCCTTTGTGGAATCATAGGAACAGAAACTCCCAGCAAGGTTAATTGTTAAATATAATATATGATCAGGAGAAGGCATAATATCTCTCTCTATCTATCCAGCCAGCCATTTATCCATCCATTCATCTATGCATCCATTTATCCATCTATCCATTAATACATACATGCATCAACCTATCCATCTCTTTATCTATCCATTCACCCATATATTCATGCATCTGTGTACCCATCCATTTATCTATCCATCATCAATCTATATATTTATCCATGCATCAGGAGAGAGCACTGGCTTAGAGAGACAAAGATGTCTAGCCTACTATTAGGCAAATGCTACTTGAAGTAACCACTACACTTGATATAATGATGTGGGAGATAGTCAAATCCATAGGATTGTGGAATCCCTGAGGGAAAGACTTAATAGGACGTAAGGAGAGGTTCGTGAGGAAAAGCCAAGTGGTCAGGGATAAGAAGAGAGTAGTAAAGGGAGCCAGAGAATGAATGTAAGCTTTCATCAGAGATCTAATTCAGGACCAGGCTGATGAAGTACAAGAGCACATTTCAGAGATTATTTAAGCAAATTCTAATCAAACTGCAAGATGCAGGAAGTAAAAGCGTCCCTGATTGTAACTTGTTATTGCAAAAGAAGCATCACAGGCCTGCAGGCTGCAGCCTTCAGCACTTAACACAAGTGAATACAGTGAGGCTGTGATGTTGCTCTATGACAAAGTCAGGTGGTGGGGAGAGCATCTGAGATGTCCAGCATCATGACAGCCCCTTAGGAGGGCTGACCTGCCTTCTTTCTGATAAATTATAAGCTATTCTTCCCCTTAAAGATAGATGATAAAAGCATAAAGATCAAAAGTGCCAGGAGCCTCTTACAGTTTTCTTCCAAGAAAATATATGAATTCGGAAGAAGAGAGAAAGCTAAGAAAATAGGATATGAAAAGTGGGGTAAGACATGCCTTTTTAAATATGCTTGAAGTAATTAAAAATTGTTCATCAATAATTATTATTCTTCATAAATTTCCACTCTGGATGGGTTAGAAAAGAATGACTAATTGGATTCTATGCCATGAACAATGAACTAGCCATCTTGCCCAGTGGGAAACTTTCCATGGCCTCTGGAACCCAGACCCCAACTCATTCCTGGTAAGACTTCCAGGATCACAGATGATGCAAAAGGAAAACAAGCAGCCATCTGGCAGGTCTATAGAGAACAGGGCCTGTTCTTCTTCCCTCTTGGGACTCACAACATCCCTTCTCACATCTTCTGTGAGAGGTCCTCTATGCCAGGTTTCCCTCTGGAGCACCTGGCACAATCTCTTTCTGACATCTAGGACTTGGGAACCCAAAGTCTATGCAATTTAATGCTTTTATCTATGTCCCTTTGCTTCCTCCTATTCTTGTCCCTCAGTGTGGGCAATGGACACAGAGGCAGCCATGGTCTTGTGTGAAGATGGATGAGGGAACAAAGAAAAAAAGTACTAGTTGATATCTCAAAAAATATTATTCCACCAAATAACAAATCCCAGGTCCTTTCAGCTAAAAATGATCACTGTCTTATCTTCACATTGTGACCAGCTTTGTGGGCTTTAGTTTCCTGCCCTCGTGTCACCTATTCTGTCACCTATCCTGTCATCATTTCTGTCACCTCATCCGCAAAACAGCAGCTCTCCTACAATCTCATCCGGCTACACCATGACACTTTTCTTTTTAATTGGTGGTCCTTAGACACTTCTCTGGAAAAATACCCCTTTAAGAAAATAACAATAGAAAGATTGGTTAAATAAACACAAACAACTGAAAGTCCCGCAAAAATATAGGTCAGTTAGCAAGTCACAATTGAAAAATAGTTCAATGAGAGAGTTTCACACTCAGAAATGTGATATTGTTTAAAGGAATGTCCAGAAGTCATTTTTCTAAATCAGATACACATTTTAAAATAAATTTTGAGTGAAAAATATGCTCATTAGCAAAACCTAAATCAAGGCAGATGTGGTTATATGGGTAGCAGCTCTGACTGAACACCCGGGGAACTGACTTGATAAGCTTCTCTATTAACTGAAAATGTAGGGTTTACAGTGAAAGGACTTCGGGCTGCAGAAATCTGTGACTTTTATAACTAGATAAGAAAGATAAAATTTAATTAATTTTATCATAAAATGGAAGAACCATGTCCTTATTCCCATAGATAAGAAGGCAGCCATTTTCAAAGAAAATTAACTAGGATTGCTACACTCAAATCATTTATTCAGTTTTCTAATATGTTCTTTTCAACACATAACAGTACTGTCCATCTTTTTAGCTGGTGAACTGGTTCTCAGCAATGGATTAAATATGTTTTGACAAAAATGAATTGATATGACTACAAATAAATATATTTATGGGCCAAAAACTTTGACCCAAGTTTTTAAAAATAATGGCCAAATTTTAGAATTTGAGAATAAAATGATAAATGAGATTAAAAGTTTCCATCATGCCCTATCAGGTTTGGCTCAGTGGATAGAGCATCAGCCTGCGGACTGAAAGGTCCCAGGTTCGAGTCCGGTCAAGGGCATGTACCTTGGTTGCGGGCACATCTCCAGTAGGAGGTGTGCAGGAGGCAGCTGATCAATGTTTCTCTCTCATCGATGTTTCTAACTCTCTATCCCTCTCCCTTCTTCTCTGTAAAAAATCAATAAAATATATATTTTTTTAAAAGTTTCCATCATGCTTGAAAGATTGTTTCTTGTGATTTTTTTTAATTTAGCTTAGATCTTTACTAATAATACAGAATTGATATAGTCAGTGCTATTTAATTTCTTAGAACTATGGCAACTGGAAAGTTTTTTAGCAGAACAGGATTTCCTTGTTCTTTGAGAAAGCCACAGACATCAAATGCATATTGCTCACCCCAGATTGTAACTGCTGGGTAGTGGTGCAATTATGCAGATTGCTTTATTAGTGTTTGTTTCCATGGAATTTTTTTATTTTCTTTTACTGAAGGAGTGATTGGGACCCTTAAGGTTTGACCAGGACACCAAAGACAGTTCTCTCCATTGGCTTTTTTGTTGTTGTTCTTCCTTCATTTTGATTTTGTTACCATTTTTTTTTGTGCTGATATTCATAAAGGAAAGCGTAAATGAAACTTTTAGAGCTTTCTTCCTTTCACTGAAAGAGGAACTGCTTCTTGCGATCCTTTGGAAATGGCCCCCTCATTTTACCTTAAGCAATAAGCTACTCGAAGTGAAAACTGCAGGAATGCCAGCAGTCATGGTGGCTGCAGTTCAGGTCGCCTGGTGTATCCCTGGCAGGACTAGAGCAAGCGGGCGATGTGTGATGTACCTTGTGTCTTAGGAGGAAGTGGGTTCCTTTATCTCTGATTTGCTCTGAGCCTTTTTCTTAGTATAATTTGAGCTCCCAGCAAACCGCATGGCAATGCCACGCACAGTCAGAAATAGGTCTAGAATAAAAATCCCATTTGAAAAAGGCGTTTTATCATTTGAAACTATTGATTGACCTTAACATTTCTATTTTAATTCCAATTCCTTGCCCCCCAATATCGAAGCATGCTGTGATTAATAGCCTTGTAAAACTATACCTGAAAGAGGTGACACATGACAAATATCAAACATGCTGTCTAGTATTTTTTTTAAAAGCCAAATTAGATCTTTTTAAAAGCTTGATTTTTTTTTATTGTACCTTTCTATAGCCCTGTATATTCTAAGTGGAGTTAAGATGAAAAGGCACCTTTTTAATTTCTTTGATCAATTATTTCAATCTCTTTGAAATTAGTTTACTTTTATTAAATTTTTAAGACCAGGTAGAGCTGATGCCTAGAATATGGCCTACCTTGACCCAACCCCAAATGTTGCCCATCTAGAGGCATGCTGGATGTTGAGTCACAGATTTTGTCCCCTGGCACAGCCAGGCCCTTTTTCTCCAGGAAGGCTGCCTCTGCCTCATTGACTTTTTATTTGATTTCCAGATGACAAACATTCTTATGGGGAAGAGGGGTGGGGTGGTGGGGAGGAAGCAGCTTTTGTGTGTCTTGACCTACAATTTGTATTAGGTTCCATCAAGAGCAAAACGAATTTACTAAAATGAGTCCTGGCATGAAATCCAAGTTTCCTACAGAGGAACCAGTGAGTTGTATGTAACTAGAACACAGTTACTGTCACCCACTCAGTAGAAAGCACTGTGGGGTCTTATGAGCATGGGTAAGTGGAGCCATAGAAAGCTGGTCCCCAAGGTTGCTCACACAAGAGAGGGATATAGCACACACTGCTAAGGAAAAGGTCAATTAGGTGGTAGGAGAAAGGGGAAGTTCTTAATGAAGCCTGAGGACACCTGTAGGACCACAATGTTCTAAATCCTGTCTCAGTAGAAGCCACGGAGCACAAGGACTACTTGCGTTTAAATTTGTTACTAACAAAAAATGCTATGATTAAAACACAGATAATATCCTTTTGCTATGATCCAGGCAAAAAAAAAAAAGTGCTGAAACTAAGAACACCCATATATTTTTACCATAAACTTAAATTTTTCAAAGTCTTAGCCACAATCAAATGTTGAACATTTATTGACCCAATTTCAAAAACAATCTTCAATTTACCATTTATATTCTCCTCCCACAGCCAGGCAGAACTACTGAAGACATGAAATCCTAGATAGATGATAATAAAAACCATTCTGAGGATTAAAAGTCGTATTAAATAAGTGCAGGGGCGAGAAGCTCTATGCATAAATATGTCACATTTTGTTGGTCATTAGAAAAGTCCAAAAAATATTATCTCTTCATCCTAATGAAATTATGGGAAGATATAAAATTTACTTAAACCTTTTAACCCCAGCCAAGATCTGACACAAAATGCAAAGTTAAGGGCAAGCTGATGTTTTTGTCTAGCTTATAAAACTGCCAACAAGCATCACAAAGTTTGCTACTCGTGCTTATACTTTTAAGACCGAATGTCTTGATCCCAAAGGCAGACCAAGGTTACAGAGAATTGGAGGGAATCACATGGCTTGAGTAAGTGATATGTTGTGTATGGGCAATTATAAACAATTAAAAAACCAGCTAAAATCAGTCTATTTTCTCTTTCCCTATGAGCTGGCAATAGCACACACCAGCAGTGATGAGGTCTCCATCGTGGAGAGGACCACGCCACCCAATTCACCCAAGGCCATGACTAGATCTGTCTCCTAAGACAAGTCCATCATGTACAAGATGGAAATCCAAACATTTTTTGAAACATTCACTCACATTATCACTTGCTGACAATCATCAATATCTTAAACACGCATAGAAAAATCTCCCTTAAAGCAAACAAATACTAAATAATCCTGAATCATAGTTATTCAACATGGTGACTGCTAGTCTCCACTGTAGTTCAGGCTTGGGTAATACGTTGTTTAAAGAACAGAAGTAGAAATTTAAGTGGGCATTTCTAGAATTTAAAGGAAACTCTACTTCTATGTCATTGTATGTATTTTGAGTGAACGTGTTTTTGAATACATGATTTTAAATATTGCCACAACTCTCTTCGTTGTTTTATTAGTAAAAGTGGTTTCTGATGGGCTTCAACCACCATAATTAAAAGACATACTACATTCCATGATAATGTTGTTGAAATCCGTTTACTTAGGCAAACTGTGAATATGTTTGAAGTGCTATTTTTTGTGGTTAATTTATTCATTGTAATATGTGCAAATACACACCCTTGCAGTTTCAACCTGAAAAATATAAGAAAGATGCAACCTTCCAGGCATGCCACCATGGGCCGAGTGAGAAGTCAGATGGAAGAAACAGAGCAAAGGGAAAAGGTAGTGCCAATCAGCCCCTGCAGAGAGCACAGACTGGCATTTTGCAGTATACAATTGATACTTAATATACAGCATGTATACAGTTGGTGTTTTATATGTGCATGCATGCAGTCAGTGCTTACTATGTATACATGTACACAGCTAGTGCTTTATCTATACATGTATACAGTCGGTGCTTATTATGTAAACATGTATAGAGTCAGAGCATTACCTGCAAACACTTATGACTATGATATACCAAAATTTGCATAATAACTGAGATGTTGATTGCTTCATGGTGAATGGCCACTAATTGTTTTTGTCATTTTGCTGTTGAGATGTGAGAGTAAGGAGGCAGAAACAGGGATGGACTAAGCAAGTAAAATGATTCTAATTCTCATTACTATCTACTGAAGAAACTTTACCCTATGTCCCAGCACCATTCCCTTTTCAAGATAGAAATGTGTTATATCAAAATGCAAAGGAAGGAAGTGGATAGTAGAGCACGTTTTCTAACCCTGTGTGCCATACCAGCTTGGCTTCACAGTCATTCTTTCATTCACAGTGTTTAAGGAACACCAGCCACGCGTCAGGCAGTGGGTGCTAGAGAGAGAACAATATGGACAAGCATAGCTAAAAACACTAAAAGGCCCATAGATGACATGAATTGCCAAGGCTGTTTCAAAACACTGGAGGGGTGCTCTGTACTAGGTGCTCTCAAACTAAGTGACAAACGACTAGCTCAGGTTTTGTTTGCTTACTTTTCTTTAAAAAAATCTGATCTGGTAATTTGGTAAATCACAATAAAAATGAATTACTAGAAAAATAAAATCAGAAAAAAGCATGCAGAATGCAAGCCAAGATTTTTATTATTAGATTCACCGATATAACTACTCTGTCAAATTGCTACTTAACTTTCTGAAAGCTGTGTCTCCATGTTTCTGTGCTTGGCTTGTCACAGAACAATACCAAAGAGTTCACAGAAGACTGGTCTGAGCATCACACACTAAGTATCTCCACTGTAGACACTCTACTTGAATTTGGGCAAAAATGGAGAAATGTAGGCAGATTTATACTTCACTGAGGTAGGTGTAAAACTAGTTGGCTCTATACAACAGAGGACTTGATTTGTGGATCAATGTTAAGTCTAAAATAGACCAGTAGAAGCTTAATTTTAATTGCTGGCAAAAAAAAGTGGCTGAGTGCCTGGCACATGATAAGCACTTAACTGAATGAATGCTGAATGAATGATTGAATGAATGAATGAATGAACTACCAGTTTGTGTTTAGAAGAGCATAGAGATGAAATAGGGCCCCTCGGAGAAGAATGTCAGGAGAGATCAGGTTGCCCAACACACAAGAGGGAGTGGAGAAATGGTACCATCAGATAATAAAAAGATGCAAAACTTGTGAGCATCTAGGGAATAATCAAATGAAATGTAATCAAGGAAAATGTAGATTCACTGCCTCTTGAAAAAAGTGAACTGCATAGTGACACAACTGTGAAAAAAGACAGAAGACCTATGGCCATGATTGACAGCAAGCCAAACAAGGAGATGAAGCTTCCAGGCTCAAATGTCATCAGGACAAGCACAGGGCCCCGAACAAGCAAAGCAGTAGCCCTAAAATACTCAGTTTGCATTGAACCATTTTACAAGAGGTTTTGATAAATGGGAGCATATGTCAGCAAGCGTGAGAGCAGAGGCAGATTTCAAAATGCAGTGGTGACACTTAATCTAAGATCAATCTAGCTGGTGAAGGAGAGCTCTCCTCAGATATTTTAGGTCTTGTCTTGTGAACAGGATAGTGGGTCTATATTCCTTTTATTTATTATTATTATTATTATTATTACTAGAGGCCCGGTGCACAAAAATTTGTGCACTCGGTGGGGGGGGGTCCCCCATCCCGGCCTGTGCCCTCTCACAGTCTGGGACCCCTTGGGAGATAACGACCTGCTGGCTTAGGCCTGCTCCTGGGTGGCAGAGGGCAGGCCCAATCCCTAGGTGCAGCCCCTGGTCAGGCTCAGAGCAGGGCTGATTGGGGAGTTGGGGCGCCGCCCCGTTATGCACAGAGCAGGGCGGATCGGGAGGTTGCAATGCCACCCTCAGTCATGCTCAGGATAGACTGATTGGGGGGTTGGGGCACCGCCCCCTGTTACACTCAAGGGAGGGTCAATGGGGAGGTTGCGGCGCCACCCCCTGTCACTCACAGAGCAGGGCCAATCAGGGGGTTGGGGCACTGCCCCCTGTCACTAACAGAGCAGGGTCCATCAGGGGGTTGAGGAGCTCCTCGCTGTCACTCACAGAGTAGGGCCGATAGGGGAGCTGGGACACCGCCCCCTGTCACACACAGAGCAGGGCAGATCAGGGGGTTGGGGCGCCACCACTGTCACACTCAGGGCAGGGCCGATGGAGAGGTTATGGTTCTACCCCATCACACACAGAGCAGGGCCCATGGGGGCGGGGGGTTGGGGCACCTCACCCTGTCACACACAGAGCCGCAGGGCGATCAGGAGGTTTGGGCGCTGCCCCCTGTCACGCTGATCCCGGTGCCAGGAGCCTCGCTGCTCC
Source organism: Myotis yumanensis (assembly GCF_028538775.1). Lineage (NCBI taxonomy): Eukaryota > Metazoa > Chordata > Mammalia > Chiroptera > Vespertilionidae > Myotis > Myotis yumanensis. The sequence continues at coordinate 162,155,993 of NW_027223752.1, read as the reverse complement.
GCTGATCCCAGTGCTGGGAGGCATATTACCCTTTTACTATATAGAATAGAGGCCTGGTGCATGGGTGGGAGCTGGCTGGTTTGCCCTGAAGGGTGTCCTGGATCAGGGTGGGGGTCCCCACTGGGGTGCCTGGCCAGGCTGGCTGAGGGGCTGAGGGCTGTTTTCCCACTGGCAGTTGACTAAAAGCTCCCAACTGCTCCTTGTTTTCTTTTTTATTCTGGGCCAGCTATAGCTCTGAGGCCTCGCTGCTGAAAACATGGATACAATGTTCCGGTCCGGGGCTGACTAAAAGCCGGTTTTGTTTAGCTTCTTATTTGCAACATAGTAATAGTTGCTTAGAGTTGCAGTTGAGAGGCCGGCAAGTGAGGCGGGGAACGTTGGAGTCTGTAGTTCCTGGAGGAAGCAAGTCTCCCTGTTCGCTTCAGTGCATGGCTGCCGGCTGCCATCTTGGCTGACAGTTAATTTGCATAAGGATATGCTGATTAGCCAATGGGAAGGGTAGCGGTCGTACGCCAATTACCATGTTTCTCTTTTATTAGTGTAGATTATTATTATTATTATTAATTTCAGAGAGAAAAGGAGAGGGAGAGAGAGATAGAAACATCAATGATGAGAGAGAATCATTGATTGGCTGCCTCCTGCATACCCCCTACTGGGGGTCAAGCCTGCAACCAGAGCATGTGCCCTTAACTGGAATCAAACCCAGGATCCTTCTGTACACAGGCTGACACTCTATCCACTAAGCCAAACCAGCTAGGACATAGGGCTATAGTCTCAATGATGCAGGGAGGAGGGAAGTTTGGACATAACTAAGTTGCAGTGAGATTTTAATGCCAACAGAAGGAAACATCTATATATATAAAAGTCTAAGTGACCATTGCAACCAAAACAACTGAACAGACAACCAAACAGGCTGCTTGGGGAGACCAGGTTGGCAGGGGGTTAGTGAGGGACGACCAAACGACTGAACAGCGAGCTGTGTGGGGCAACTAGTCTAGCAGAGGGTGCAGTTAGGGGTGACCAGACCGGCAGAGGGGGGCAGTGAGGGGCAATGAGGCTGGCGGGGGGAGGGGGCAGTTGAGGGTGACCAGGCCATCAGGGAGGGGCAGTTAGGCGTGATAAGGCAGGCAGGCAGGTGAGCAGTTAGGAGCCAGTGGTCATGGATTGTGAGAGGGTACAGGCTGGGCTGAGGGAACTCCCCCCCATGCCAGTGCACGAATTTCATGCACTAGGCCTCTAGTCCTATATAATAAAAGCATAGTATGCAAATTGTCCCCTGGACTGGGAGTTAGTTCAGGAGTTTGACCAGGGGGTGGTCCTGGCTGAGGGAAGGGAAGGAAGCCTGAGCCAGCAGCAGGCAGCAGGCAGCCTCTAGGAACCCTACCAGGGAATTTCATGCACTGGGCCTCTAGTTTTTAATAATTAAATTGGCCTATAATGGAAGTGAAACATCATCTTTGGAGGTGATGGGTTTTCCCACATCATGGGGATATTTAAGATAAACCAAATGTTGTATACAAGAGTCCTAAATAGGGTGGAAACTCTTATACCTACTGGTGGAAATTCTTCATGACAGATGTCAATCTTTCATTAAAGAAATATTACCAAGCAACGGCTTTGGGCCAACATGGTCCTGGGCAGTGGGGACACAGAGAGGAAAAGCAAGCTTCTGAGAGCTGATTTTCTGCTGGGCACCTAATGAACTCTAATCTAAACAGAAGGTGCTTTTTTGCTTCACAAATCAGTGTTTCTGGACACACCAACAAGACCACTCTCAGAGGCAGGATTTGTGGAAAGCAGGATTTCTAAATGACACAGCCTTTCCTGCATGTGTTAAGGAGCAGGTCTATAAGCATAGGTCATGGAGTTATTCTCAAGGTTGGGTCCTTCCACACAGGGAAAGCAGGAGGAAAGGTTCTCACCTCAGTGTGTGTGGGAAGTTCAGGGGAGACTGCACATCCATTAGATGCCAAATTCCTGAATGTTCCTCTTTTGGCAGCAAGTGAAATTGACTCCTGACAAGCTCAGGGAAGTTTAGAGACATCTGAAAACACAGGCTATTGACAGATGTTCCCAGGGAGACCCAAAGAGCAGCTCACAGTGGAGTTGACCTAGTTGTTCCCTGTGGTCAAGCCAGGAAGACTTCACCTAAGGCCTTGTTCCTGCTCAATACACTCACACACCACCATAGGAATGGGGAAATAGTGTATTGTTTGGGACAAGGGATGAGAGGTGATAAATGTGAATGATGAAACATTTAACTGGAAACCCTGAATCATCTGAATTGAGTTTATGAATACAAAATCAGGTACAAAAAAGAATATTTAGAATAATTGAAGTATCATGAAAATTTTTCTTAATTGACCAAACTAAATGAATCCCAGAACTCCAGAAAAAATATGAAATTTTTATTTTTGAACTGCCTGACACATGTTTCCAATTCTGCTTTTTATACCTTTTTAGCTTTGATCACTACTTCATGTACTAATGAATTATAAATATTTTTCTCTAAAGAAAATAAATAATTTATCCCAAATATATGGTAATGAAAGACTTGACTTTGGATGGTGGGGGCATGCAATACAATACATAGATGATGTACAATATATAGATGATGTACTTCAAGAATTGTACTCTTGAAACATATGTAATTTTATTAACCAACTAGAGGCCCGGTGCATGAAAATTTATGCACTGGAGTGGGGGGGGCGGGTCACTCAGCCCAGCCTGCCCCCTCTCACAGTCCAGAAGCCCTCAGGGGCGGGAGGTGACACAGCGATCAGGGGAAGGTGATGCCCCCATCACACCTTGCTGCTGCCATTGCCTCGGCCGGCCCTGGTTACCTGAGCCTCGGGCGGCCCTGAGCTGCTGGGCAGCTGCTATCTGAGGCTTGCCTGAGCCTCGGGCCAGCCCTGGGCGGCTGAGGGGCTGAGGGGACTGGGGAACTCTGGAGGCAAGGGCACCTGCCGCCCCGGCAGGCTGAGGGGACTGGGTGCCACCATCTTGTGGCTGTGGATGTCGCCATCTTTGAGGTCGTGGCAGTCAATTAGCATATTCCCTCCTTATTGGCTCTGGGTGCCACCATCTTTGCAATGGTGTGTGGGTCAATTAGCATATTCCCTCTTTATTAGATAGGATGCCCCCCCAGTAAATTTAATTAAAAAGAAAAAGAAAATAATTTACTCTTTCCTCTAGCATAGCAAACAAAATTTGTTTATTATTGATACTGTGAAAGTTTCTTTCTCTTTATAATTTGCTGTTGGAGATGCCATGTAAATTATTAGAATGGTTACAAATTTGGTAAAGGCCAAGTTTCATGCATACATGATCCGTTTGGTTTTGAATAATTTTCCACAGATTAGCTAGCTTCTGGCTCTGTGGATGTCAAATTAGTTTCTACCTTCTCACAAATTTTGCATGATGAGCACCACAGGACATATTTCTGTAGCAGTATGACCTCTGGCTTTACAACTGTATGCTCAATACCTGGTAAGCAAAGAGGGTTTTCTGGAAACCATTCTGACACCGGAGTTCATAGAAATGGTTGGCCCCACATAAAATATCTCCAACATGACTTCTCAGTTAGATACTCAAAATGCCTACGGTCACTTTGACACCAGTAAATACAACAGACATATGGTGGAGGGATAGGGCCTAAACCAGCAGTCGGACATCCCCCAAGAGGTCCCAGATTGGAGAGGGTGCAGGCCGGGCTGAGGGGCATCCCCAATCCCCTGTGCATGAATTTCATGCACCAGGCCTCTAGTATATATATATATTTACCAGTAAATATACTCAGTAAACAATAGGCCAGAAGGTTGGATACTCTTTTTTATTTGATCTCTCAAAACAGTAGTAAAAAAAATTGAAAAAAGAAAAAGCAAATTGTGTGATTTTTTCTTTGAACAGCTCAGCTTAAGATTGCAGTATCTAAGAGGCATATCCAATCACTTGGGACTCAATTAAAGCAACAAGAAAAAAAATCCAATCCTTCCAATATGTCAAGACTGAAGTGTTTTAAAGTGGATAAATGACATTTCTAATGCACATGGAGCAGAGTTCTTGAAGTCAACTGAAAAGAATCTGTGGCTTGAAAACTACTCAGTCACCGGCTGCCAGCAGTAACCTGGTGAACTGAGATGGGCCAGCTGGTCCAGACGGGAGGGGGGCTTCAGCGACTCTGAGAACTCTCTGTACTTGTGTAAGTGTGGCAGAAATACAGGCCACGTGCCAACAGCAGCCAGAGCAGGGCTGCAGTCAGTCTCAAATGCCTGTGCACTTACCAAAGCCTCTGGTGGGGGCTGCTGAGCTTATCTGATTGCTATATTTTTTATAAAATGACTTCCTCAGTAGTCTGCCAAATGCAGAAAGTTTAGAGTCTCATTATTTGTGTGTATATCTCCCTCCACCATTTTCCTAACATCAGTGTTCTAAGCTGTGGATGGAAGTGCAATATCTTCTAAGACAAATTAAACTCAGAACCAGCTGGTGTGGCTCAGTGGTTGAGGTCAGGGTTTGATTCCCTCAGGGCACATGCCTGCATTTCGGGCTTGATCCCTGTGTAGGACATGCAAGAGGCAACTGATCAATGATTCTATCTCATCATTGATGTTTTTATCTCTTTCTCCTTCTCCCTTCCTCTCTGAAATCAATAAAAAATATATATTTTTAAAAAACTCAGAGAGACTTGAGATCACAGTCCTATAGTTCAAAACGCACAGGCTACCATCAGTATTATTTGTTCATCATCCTTCATAGCCATGAAAGGTAAGGATGGCTATAGCTGACTCATACTAACTGAGTCAGAAAAGAGAAGCTTTTCCTGGGTTTTCAAGTAACATGAGGATTTTTCAGCAGGGTTGTGGGGATTTGGTCTGTATCAACTATGTCTGTTTATCTTAGACCTCTGGTCTGTCTCCTTAGTTCTGACATCATTTAGACAACATACTTCAGTTTCATATCCTTCCCTTGTTGAACAGTTTGAATGATGATCATGAACTACAAGGTCCTAGATACATCCGTGCTTCAGGCATTATTATCAACAATAGGCACTTTGTGGGATTTAACCCTCTGCAAAGCCCTTTTTATGATGTCATCACTGTATTTTCTTTGGTTGTGTCATTCACTTTTATCTTCTCAATATTGATCGAATTTCAATTCAAAAGAGATACATGTCTGAAGTCTTTCTGAATTTCAAAGTGCCTTTGATAGAAATACTTAATTCATGACATTTTTGTACAAATACTGTTTCTAAACATGAAAAGTCAAATATCATTTCCAAAATTGTTTCCAGATCCAGGTTGTAAGTTGTGAAATTCAGGAAATAAGGGCCAATTTAAGCCAGTATATTCCATTATGACCCCATTAGCATTTTAGATATGCAGTTGAAAATACTTTCTAGCTTCACTCAGAATTTCAATTTCTTAAATTTCAATGATGATCGTGCATTAGGTCAATCCTTGTTCTGAAATGAGATGACTCTTTTTCCTATGCTGCAGTGAGTCAGGGCTGACTCTGGCTAGGGGCATGCCTGCTGGCCATTGTTTCTGTGTACTAATGACAATGGTAATGAATAATAAGCATACTAATTCCCACCTGTGCAATACCTTTGGTAATGGGTGATGGGTTGTGCTGGCCAGACACCCCTGCAGGGTGCAAACACTCACTTCCCATTCTCAGGGGTGTGGCTCACTGCTGATCAGGAACTGCTCCTCCCCAGGAACTGCTCTGTCGCCCAAGGAGTCATCTTACCTAAGGTTCATATCCCTCTCTGGGGACAGTTGAAATCCCATTGTCTTGCAAACAGGTGGCAAAGGCCCAGGCACCTTGCCTTCATTCACTAGACTCTGTGGGGTCTCAGCTCTGTGGAGATTATTAGCAGAGACCTCTGCTGCATGAGCTCAGCATCTCCTTCAGCCTATCCCTGCCTCGTCACTCCCTCCCATACATTATTCTTGAGAGCCCACCCCCCAAATTTCTATCTAGAGCTTCCCAGGAGTAACTAGGATATTACTCTGTGCTAGAACCCTGCTGACTACTTCCTACCGGTTGTCTCTGGAGGAAGCTGTGTCTCACATACAGATGTTGTGGTCCCAAGAGAGATATCATTAGAACCATGTGAGCGACAAGAAACATGAGACTCAAATATTGTAGGAAAGTGACATCAGGGCAAGGGTTCAAACTGAGACAATTCGAACCCACAATTGGCATCGTTTCAGCCTCCAGAAGCTCCTTCAGAACCTGAAATTCATCCATCATAAAAATTGGCTATAATTCTCATAAAACATTAAAGAAAAATTAACAGCCCAATTAAAGAAAGAAAGAAATTACATTAACCAACAACAGTAGTGTTGTGAATCCTGGTGAAAGATTATCTCTCATCCTCCCCCTTTCTGATCGAATTGATGTTCTATAAAATGTATGTAAAAGTCATCAGACTTCTCTGTAAGATCTGAGCATGCAAAAAGTGCAGGTTTGAAGTTCTGTATTGTGGGGAGTCACCTAAAGCAGCACCCATTGCTAGAGGCCGAGAGTTGCTGTGGAGAGGCAATGAGTCTTGGATAAGGACTGATGTGAATGTGTGTTTGGACTTTCTGTGAAGACCCTTAAACTCCACGTGTCTCAATTTTCTAACAGGAACACTAAGAGCATCTACTTGTTGGTGCTATTGTAGTAATTAAATAAGACATGGATTGATCTTTCATTAAAGTGTTCCATGCATGCTTTTTAAAATCATTGATTCAAATTCATTAAAAATAAGATCCAGGGCCAGTCATAACAATTTCTGCTATAAGTTAAAATGTTGATGTATATGATGGAGATGCTTAGAAATGTTCTCAGAAGTTTAACTCAATGGTAAAGCCAGCGGAAGGCAGGGTCCCGATTAGCTTCCAGTTAAGCATCCAGGGAGAGTAGGAATCAGGATGCCCTGGTCCTGAACCAGGCTTGCATGACTGAAGAATCAAATGAAGTCTGGCTATGTGAGGTACAGCAAGTACCTTCTGCTCCAAAGGAAGCCAAATAATAGCCACTTCTTAATAACCCTGGACATTTAAATACTCTTCTTTCTGAGCAATCTTCAATAACATTCCATGAGTGCATAGATGGACAGAGGTGAGGGGGGTGCCGAGGTCTGGGAGGAAATTGGAGGCAGTACATTCATTGTTTCATTTGTTCCTGTCTCACGACTACTCTGAAGCAGGAAAAATTCTTAGATTTTTGGAGGAAGAAAGAAACTGTAAAATCTCCTCCTAGAAACAATTTTAGGGAAACACAACTATTTCTCTCTTAAGATTCAGGAGCTAATATTTGATTTAAAGACAAAAAATAAAAACAGTATTAAAAAAGAAATGTCAGTTGCACATTTTGATTTTTTTTTAATCCTCTCTCCAGAGGAAGGATTTGCTTAGTCACAAAAGCCAAAGATGTCCTCTTAAAAGGAGTTTAAATCTTCAGCAGCACATTATTAAAGAAATCTTAAATCTGGTGTCATATGGAAATAAAACCAACAATGATAAAATTAAAGTTCACTTTTAAAAAAGGAAACCAGATGGAATCTCGCCAAGTGCCAGCTGTTAAGTCGTTGTGGTATAAATGGATGCGCTGCACGTTTCAGCCCTAGGATGGAATGTTCCACAGAGTTCCAGGTGACCTCAGGTTCACACGTGAGGGGATGACTGCCACATGAGTCTAGGCAGTCTCCCACAATGGACAAGGTCAGAACAGAAGACTGGTGCCCGAAGGAGGAGCCCAGCATCTCAGACTTCCTTCCCAGGGGTGCACTGCATTATGAAAATGCAAGTCACCTCTCTAGAGAGAACCAATGACAAATACAACCCCATGTTTCCTTCAGTGAGTCACGCAAATTCATATGCATACACACACTCAATAATGTAGGCCTGGTTCCATCTGTCTGCAGTCAAACACTGTGCTGGAACCTTCCCTTCATAGGAGGGTCCACATGCAGTGAAACAATATTTTAATGTGGTTTTTTTCCCTCCTCACTCCTATTTGCCTTTCCTTTCCTGTTTGTTGTTGTGTGTGGCTGAAGGTAAGAAGAAGAAAAGGGAGATTACAGTGTGGGAAACAAGGCTTACAAATAGTGTTGTTGTTTTTTTGGTTTTTGTTATGACCCAAGATACCTAATTGCATATTCCCCAAAAATTCCTCTTTCTAAAAGTAGAATGAATGAAATTCTTAATGAAAGAGGTCCCTGAGAATCTAAATATCTAATGTCTTCACTAAAAGAGATTAGTGCTGCAAAGATAATAATGATGACCTTGCTGATTTGTTTACATTTATAAATTTGGACTGCAATGATTACATATGCTTTTTTTATTTAAAAAGAAGAGATCAGCAGCATTACTCATCAGATTTAGATGCTGGTAAGATTTTAGTTCTGGCATTCTTGGCTTAGGAGAGGATCACAGACAAGCTCTTTACAATTTATTTATGTTTCATTATTCATTTTATGTTTCGTTTTCTTATGGGCAAAATATCAACAAATTCCTGAAAATGATGCAAAAAGTGAAAAAGGAGTATGATTTCACAATTAGACTACATTTAAGAAGTACAAATATTTTGCTGTTTTGGTTTCTTCCTTATAGTTTAATTATATAGTTCAAATCATTTGCAGAAGTAGCTTATTAACATAGAGCTCAACCCCACACATATGCCTCAGTATGTGTTTTCTTAAACTGTCTCCCTGGAGAGTATGTATTTTAATAAAATGTTGTGACCCTTGTATATGAGAAGAACAGCCTCATATCAATCAAGCAACATATTTACTTCTCAGAAAGATGAATATACATTTGCATCAGGTGGTACTGCCCGGATGAGGTTTTATTCCTCAATTCTGCCCCTCACATTTAGTTACCCATGAAATTGTACACTCTCACCTGGTCTTTGGTGCAGAATTGGCTTCTGGAGCACAAATAGCTTTACGATGGAATGCCCTTCACCTTGTGAGGTTTGTTTAGAAGTAGAAGGTGTACTTTCAGAGGTTCCCCTGGCAAGGTAAATCTAATGGCACTCTCTTCTTTTTAAAAATATATTTTTATGGATTCCAAAGAGGAAGAGAGAGGGAGAGAGAGATAGAAACATCAATGTTGAGAAAGAACCATTGATTGGCTGCCTCTAGCACCTTCCACACTGGGGACCAAGCCCACAACTTGGGCATGTGCCCTGATAAGAATTGAACCATGACCTCCTGGTTTATAGGTTGATGCTCAGCCACTGAGCCACACTGACTGGGTGTGAGGTCACTTCTTGAAATGGCAACCATGGCACATGTGACTTGAACTGTGTCAAAGAGAAAAACTTAAGTAATATGGTCTGTCCCCCAATGGCACTGGCTCAACCTGATACTTTTCAATTATTTGGTTATTTATTTATTTATTTTTAAATAGTCTATATTTGAGGTGTAAAACATGATGACTTTATATACATATTACTACTATATACATATTACTACTATCAATCAGATTAACATATCAGTTCACATGGTTAACATTTGTGTGTGTGATGAGAGCATCTAAAATCTACTCTCAACAAATTTCCAGTATTCAATGCAGTATTATTAATTTTAGCTAACATGCTACACATTAGACCACTAGACTTACTTATCCTACATTACTGGAATTTCCCTACCTCCACACCCCCATACGATTCAGAAATCCCACTTCTAATATACACCCAAAGGAAAAGAAATTAAGATCTCAAAGAGATGTCTGCACCCCATGTTCACTGCAGCATTATTTGCAATAACCAAGATATGAAAACAACCTAAGTGTCCATCAATGTTCAAATGAATAAAGAAGATGTAATCTACACTAATAAAAGAGAAACATGCAAATTGGTGTCACTCTGCTATGCCCATTAGCCAATCAGAATGAGTATGCAAATTAACCCAACAAAGATGGTGGTTAATTTGCATACTCAGGCCCTGAGCAAAGACTGAAGACTGAAGACTGAAGAGGCTTGGCTTCTCTGCTGCGGCCGGACCAAAGGCCTGGGTCCCGGTGCTGGAGGAAAACCTGTGTCGGCAGCCAGGGGATGGAAGGCCTATTGCGTGAATCTTGGTGCAACGGGCTTCTAATATATATATATATATATATATATATATATATATATATATATATATACATACATACACAATGGAATATTATTCAACCATAAAAATAGGAAATCCTACCATCTGCCATAACTTGCTTAAATCTGGAGGGCATTACACCTGTGGAAAGAGCCAGACACAGAGAGAAAGAACTACTTGATCTCACTATATGTGGAATCTATAGAAACAGAGAGTAGAACAGTAGTTACCATGTGTTTGGGTCTCCCAAAGGAATGATATCATGTTCCTTTTTAGTGGTTTATAAATCACTTTGCACATCTAGCATTGCCTATATAATAAAAACCATGTTTGAAGAATTTTGACTGGGGAAATTTTTTTTTCCTTTGGTATAACATTTTTCTTGAACTAAAATATACTACTGCTAATATCCTGATGGCTTTTGGCCCAGAAATAAAGAATAGCTACAGAAATTTTAAATGGGATTCCATTGTAATGGCCTTAGGACGGAAAGGTACAACTTATATACTTTATAAGCTTTGACTAAATCCATTGCCTTCAAAATAAGTTGAAGTTATAAACCTCCTGCCCCAACCCATCTGGTCCAGAAGGAGAATGTGAGCTGGAGAAATATCTGAACTAAAGACCAAGTTACATCCCTCACACCAGGGAGACCCACAGTCATTGTTCATTAGTGCCCAGTATAGTTCACACACCCTCTAGGTCCATCCACATTATCACAAGTGGCAGTTTAGTAAGGCTGAATAATATACCACAGCATAATGTATACACATATCAAAACAGCAAGTTGTATACCTTATATATAAACAATTTCTGTTTGTCAACTATTCCCTAATAAATCTGGAAAAAAGGAAAAGAAACATTAAAAGACCAAGTTCAAAGTCATTGGTCTTACCAAGTGCTCTGGTGACAAGGGCCCCGCAGAGGACAAGGAAACGGCTTCATTTAGATTCCAAAATTTGGGGCAGGTCAAAGTTGTGTGCACCAGTTTACTATCAAAGAAAGATTCAGAAACCTATTGAGATGTTACTCGGACTTCACTGAATTTGTATGGAAGTGCTGAATGGCTGTTGGTAAATGTTAAACAGAGCAGGAGGAAATACATGAAGATTATCCATGTTCCAGTGGATACTTTTGACACACATTCAGATGACATTTTTAAAGGAGGTGATGAGCCCTAGCTGGTTTGGTTCAGTGGATAGAGCATCGGCCTGCAAACTGAAGGGTCTCAAGTTTGATTCCAGTCAAGGGCACATGCCCAGGTTGTGGGCTCGATCCCCAGTGGTGGACATGCAGGAGGCAGCCGATGAATGTTTCTCTCTCATCATTGATGTTTCTATCTCTCCTTCCCTCTCTCTTTCTCTCTGAGATCAATAGAAATATATTTTTTTAAATAAATAATAAATAAATAAACAAATACATAAAGTCGGTGATGAGTAGATCATCATAATTAGTAAAGCACCCTAGCAGAGAAATATTGGGTGGGATAGAAATGAAAATAACTTATAAGTGTGCCTGATTGCTAGGCCTCTGTCCCCAGGCCCTTACCACAGAAGGTGAGGAGGATCCCATTGCTCATCCCATCCCACTGTCCCATCTTTGTTCCCTGAAGATGGTAGAGGCACCAAGACTCCACCTGGAAACCCTTCCTAACAGCCATTCATTCACCTTCCTTCACTCCGAGACCACAGCTCAAGTTTATCTCAAACTCTACCTGCAGCAGCACAGGACACTGGATTTTTACAGAACTAATCTCCCAAACAGCAGAAGCCTCCTGGCTGAGAGGGCAGTTTAACCAGGCGCCGGGACACTGTTACCAGGCCACTGACCATTGGGCAGATGCTCCTTTATCTGTGATTTTAGAACTCCAAAGCCAGAACAAGCCAGAGAATTCCCAAGGCTTCTCATGCTGGTAAATGGTTTACACAGAAATAAAATTTGATTTAATAAACAAACATCTATCTACACTTCGGATTACTTTGTGTGAGAAGTTTATAATTCCCTCCACTTGCTTGTAGTAGGAAACTGAAAAGTGAGGATAAACATTTTTTAGGGTGATTGGAGGTTTTTCTCCTGGGGGACCTCTGTCCAATTCCTGAAATCAGACCAAAGAATTGGAGAGCTTCCTCATTCATGAATTGCTGCTGCTCAGAGGTCTGTTCTGTGGACAAAACAAGGCACTATGTTCTTTAGGCTTGATAACTGTTAAGACATTGCTTATTACTCATGATATCAAATAGACCCCCTCATGGATCCTCTAAGCTAAGACCACCTGCAATTTTTGTCCTAACTTTAAGTATGCTAAAAAGGCTCGTGTGGGGCCACACTCAAGGTTAAGTGCAGAAGCAGTGGGCACAGCTAGTGAGCTCCCTCGACCCATGGGGCTCAGTGCCACCCGGCGGGGGCGGGGGCGGGGGCGGGGGCGGGGGGAGGGGGCACCCACTGAGGAGCTGGCTTCAGAGAAGCAGCAGAGGTAGCCAAATGCTCCGTGGGACACCACAGGGAGGGATGAAAGAGTCCTGTCCGCCATGGCCTGGATTGCAGCTGTCTCTGTGCAAGTCAAATGTTCTGCCCTGGGAGGCAGCGCACTCTTTTTCTTTTGTAAGAAATAGAAATGGTTACAGGGAAAGAGGGAATCCAGAAATAGGAACCAGTCATCTAATCATAAAGAAATCCCTCCAGCCTGCAGAGTCCATATATGTACTGTTTGCTTATATGTTTAAAGAAAAGGAAAAAAGCTTCTTTTATTTTGTGTTCGGTTCACTCTTTCTGAAGATCCCCATCCTAAAGACTTAAAAAGAGATAGTATTTTGTGTGCCTGAGGTCTGTTAAAAATCACCCTGTATTATTTGAGAGAAAAATCAGCTGGAGTATTTTTCTGTAAAAAAGTGTTTAATTTTATACTCCAGGCAGCCGCAGCAGCAATTAAAAAATTGACCACCACTAGATTAAAAAAAAAAAATTACAAACTGAGTTGTTTAACAGAGATTTGAAATACAGACTAAATTCACTGAAGGGTTCCTTAACTGCCAAAGTGCCTTTCAGCATTTAAGATATTTTGTTCTAAGGTGTATGTCTCACTCGAAATATAATTTCCTGAAATCATCATGGCAAAATTCCCTACATGTTTATGTCACAAGTGTATTTCCTTTTGATAACAGTAGGGAATGGTATTATAGAGTGTGTGCTTGGAACATTCATTGTTAAAGGTATTGCCTACCAGTCTCCCTGGACATAACAAGAGTTCTACTTGGATAGCATTTGCCATGGGCCAAACACTGTCCGAACATTTTACATCAACTACCTGATTTATGCTTCACATCAGACCAAGAGAAAGGTGCCGTTGTTTGCACCCCCACTTTACAGGCGGGGAACCTCGGGCACTGGATCTCCAGTCCCTCCCTCTGGACCTCTGAGCTGGAGTGCGATGGAATGAGGATGCACACTCTGGGGTCTGCTGCAGGGGCACCCTCACAGCCCACAGGCACCCCGCCCACCCTGCTTCCCCCTTCATGACCATCAAGGTCTTTCCTCACACTTACCTCCACACCCTCTGCCTCTCTCCACTCCACATTTCATAATGAAGCCACAACTCTTTCAACAATCACACGATGTCTGGACTGAGTCTGGTTTCTCTGGCTCAGCACACTGTCTGAAATTCATCAGGCTGCAGCCAGGACTAGTTGGTCTATACACAAACGGCTCTATGGCCTGGGGAGTCAGAAGGGTTTTTAGCTGCGGAGGAGTGGAATGGCATTGACTGGGAAGAGACAGGTGGTCCCTGAGCGATGGAAGTCTATGTTCTGATGTTCTGATTTTGGGGGGTGAAGTTACAGTTACACAGGTAAATATTCACTGATTTGTGCATTTCATGGCAAAGTCTGCCTCAGTAAACAAAACACAGTGGGGAGAAAATGTTGGAAAGAAGCCAATGTTATTGCATCATTCCCCTGCTTTTAAAACCTTAAATAATTTCCCACCACTCTAAAAACCCTTTTCAAGCATCTTCAGCCTAACCTGGTGGTACCGTCTGCCTTAGCTCATTGTCCTCTCACATTCCACACTCTGCTCTCTCCCCCAACCTCTGTCTGGACATTGATTTGTTTGCCTGGTCAACACCAATTCTTCACTTAGATCATCGCTTCCACAGGAAAAAAAGTAGATCACCAAAAAGACCATCTTATGACATTAGGTAACTCTCCATGGTAGCTTTTTCATGATTTTAGTTTTATATCAGTTTCATTTGTTTGTTTTGTATTTTTTTAAGATGTTAACTTTTAGAGCAGTTTCAGGTTCACATCAAAATTGAGCGGAAAGTACAGAGATTTCTGCCCTTGCCCACCCCCCCCCCCACCCCCATCAGCATGGAGCATCAGTACATTTGCCTTTATAATTCTTAGACTAATGTCTTGTTCCCTTCTAGATAGTAAACTCTATCATAGCAGGAATTTCACCTACTTTTGTTCTAATTGATCTCTCCCCTTGCTGGCACACAGGTGCTTAATAAGTACATTTGTTAGTAAGTGAACTGGTAAGGAGTTCCTTTTATATTCCAAATTCAACCCTTAATCTAGATCCACTTTCAAGTCAGTAGATTTTATTTAAACTCTATTGTTAGAAATGTGAAAGAACTTATTTTATTTTTAAGAGGGAGAATATGGTTGCAAAGTGAAACAAAGGAAAAATAAACAAATGGGTCTACATCAAACTAAAATTCTTCTGCACAGCAAAAGAAACCATCAAAATGAAAAGGGAGTCCACTGGATGGGAGAACATATTCACCAATAATACATCTGATAAGGGGTTAATTTTCAAAATATGTAAAAAATGCATACAACTCAACAAAAGGAAAATAAACAATCCCAATTTAGAAATGGGAAAGGACCTGAATAGATACTTCTCTAAAGAGGACATCAGATGGCCAAGAGACATATGAAAACATGCTCAAAGTCGCTGATCATCAGAGAAATGCAAATTAAAATGACAATGAGATACCACCTCACACCTGCCAGAAAGGCTATCATCAACAAATCAACAAATGACAAGTGCTGGCGAGGATGTGGAGAAAAGAGAACCCTAGTGCAATGGTGATGGGAATGCAGACTGGTGCAGCCACTATGGGAAACAGTATGGAGTTTCTTCAAAAAATTCAATATGGAACTCCCATTGGACCCAGTGATCCCACGCCTAGGAATATTACCTAAGAAACCCAAAACATCAATCAGAAAGAATATATGTTCCCCTATGTTCATAGCAGAACAATTTACAATTGCTGAGATCTGGAAAAGCCTAAGTGCCCATCAGTAGATGAATGGATAACAAAGCTGTGTTACATTTACACAATGGAATACTGTGTAGCTGTAAGAAAGAAGGATCTCTTACCCTTTGAGACAGCATGGAGGGATTTGGAGATATTATGCTAAGTGAAATAAGCCAGTCAAAGAAAGACAAGTATCACATGATGTCACTTATATGTGGAATCTAATGAACAAAATAAACTGACAAAATAGATGCATGGAACAGACTGACAGATCTCAGAGGTGGGAGAGATGGGAAGAGCTTAACCAAAGAACATATGTATATATGCATAGCCCATGGACACAGACAACAGTGTGGTGAAGGCCTGGGGTGGGGTGGGAGCTGGGTGGAGGGGGCAAAGCAGGGGAAAATTGGGGACATCTATAATACTGCCACCAATTTTTTAAATAAGATGAAATTGAAAAAAATAAAATAAAAATAAAAAGGCTTTGATCTCTTTAAAGGTGGTAGAACCAAAGACTAAGAAATCAGAAATTTTGATGTTTATATATATTTTTCCTAATTAAGTAAAATAAAATTTACTGGGTGGTCTGTTCGATGCTTCTATGCTGGGGGGGGGGGGGTGTGAGAGAGACTGGGGAGAAGTTAGTTAATGGAGAAAAAAGGAGACTTATGTAATAGTTTAAACACTAAAGAAATTTAAAATAAAGAAAATTTACTGGATGCTATATTTCCCTACCTCTAAAAGATTACATAACTTCTTTAGAATTGGAAGAAATATGTAATTCAACATGTAATAACTAACTTCCTGTTCTGTCTATATCTCATCTGAGATCTAGTCCATAACGTATGGTTTTACTCCTTTTTTGACTGTGATGTTCAATAATGAGTAAAAGGAAGAGAGGGAGGAAAGGGCGAAGGGATTTGTACTCACTAAAGTAATTTACCAGCATGGCATGCCTTTTTAAGTCTGTAATTGGTGTTTTCAAAGTAGAACCAGCTCAAATGAAACAAACAAAAACTCCACCACATGGTCTGCAGCCATGGGAAGTCAAGCAGTCCATTTTAGCTGACTGCATTTCCAGGCTGTAGTGACCTTTTCATCCTGAGACAGGAGCTACAACGACTGTACAGCCTTAGCATACATCCTGGAAGTAAGTACAGGAGAAACCTTGTCCCAAGTTTGCTTGAAGTTTGGTATTATTCAAGGACGCAGAGCAGAGCACATGGTCATAGACAGCTGCTAGGTGAGGAGAGGCTCTTCTGCAGTTAAGGTTCAAAACTTCATCCTAACTATGCACTGTTTAAAACTCAGCTGTAAAAAATGAGGAAATTTTATAACAGCTTGGAAGGAACTGGAGAGTACTATGGTAAGTGGAATAAACCAGTCAGAGAAAGACAAATACCATTTGATTTCACTTATATGTAGAATCTAATGAATAAAATAAGGTAACAAAATAGAACAGACTCATAGATAGAGAACAGATTGACAGTTATCAGAGGGGAGGGGAGTTGGGGGGCTGGGTGAAAAAGGTGCAGGAATTAAGCAAAAATAAAAATAAAAACTTCATAGACACAGACAACAATATGGTGATTACCAGAGGGAAAGGGGTGGGGAGGTAGAAGAAGGTAAAGTGGGGATAAATGTTGATGGAACGAGACTTGAGTTTGGGTGGTGACATACAATACAATATACAGATGATATATTATAGAATTGTACACCTGAGACCTGTATACTTTTCTTAATCACTGTCACACCAATAAATTCAATAAAAAATTTTAAGTACTGCAATGAATTAAACATCTCATGAATCAATTGTCAGATGGAAACCACATATCCATCTGCTCAGTTCTGTGACTCAGATATTCACAGAAACCTCCAGTCAACTCTGTACTATGAAGAGATGGGGACGTCCCGGTGATTCAATCAATGAATAAAAGTGATACTCTGTACGTGTGAGTCTAGGTACATTTCTTTACTATTTTCCTTGGGGTATTTAGAAATCAACTGAATGTTTGACTCCAGGTCCGTTGTTATGGCAATACCTTAAACAGCAGCTTTGACCACTGGCTAGAGAGCAGGTTGCCGGCTTAAATCATGTGTTTAACTACCAATGTCTGCTGCTGATTTCTAGAAGCTGACAGTATTTACCACATGATATACATCTGCCTCAGAGATGACTGATGAGTGGTCCAAGTTTCTCCAGAGCTTTTAGCTGGATACCAAGAGAGATGAATCCAAAATTCCAAGAACCTGTAGCAAATATGAGAAAAGGCTGCTCCTACACTTACTTTGTCCTGGATCATTTCTATCAGATGCCTAGTCTCTTAACCTCTAACAACTTCCATTCTGCAACTCAAAACACAGCTTCCAAAGGTCAGCCTCGTGGGTCCGGGGACTGCCCACGGTGTTCTGTTCTGTCTGGAATCTTATACACCAACTCAAACAAATTGTTTTCCTTTTTTAAAAAAAATTATTTTTGTCCATAGGCCTACCACTTTCTCAACATCAATTGTTCTCTTCCCTATAGAGATTGACATTGTCCTTAAATATCTGTTCTCTTAATGACCCATAGAAATAAAACCTCTGAACTTTATCTTGACAAATGACTGCCCAGAATAAGTTCTCCAACTTGAAGTTAAATGTGAACAGAAGTGTCATGTAGCAGCTTCCAGGAATGTTTCTTAAAATGTCTTTTCCACTTTCTTTTTGTATTTCCCCTTATCCTGCTGATTGGAACATAGATGTGATTACTGGTGCTCTAGTCACCTTTTTGCACCATGAGGATACAGGCTATACCAGAATCTTGGGATGGCAAAGCCTGGAAGTCTCAAGACTTCATGGAACTGAGCTGCCCTAGGTCTGCATCATCTACCTCTAGATTTTTATGTGAAACAACACTTTCAGTGTGCCTGCATTTTGGGGCTGCAAGAGGAAGGTTTCATGGTGGTTCAAAGTGCCATGCTACCGCAGAGTGCCCCTGGGGCTCTCTGGGGTTCAGGCGAAGCATGGAGAGGAATTGGGCCAAGAACAATTCTAGAAACCAAGAGGTGAAAGATGGCTGTCAATTGCATTCAAACAGTCCATGCTGGGTACATGCTAAATACAGTGAATCTTACAGACTGTTGGAATTGGGGCCTTGAATTTATTATTTTCTCTTTTATGTTCTTTTTTTCTTTGGTATTTAAAATTCCTTGGCACTCATTGACTCTGTTTATTCAAACATGCTTATTACATGCAGCCCCCTTGTCAATGCATCGTTAGTTCTATCTTTAGGGTCTGAAGCTTTCAAGTTAGCCCTTGGTCTTTTTATTGCCATGAACTCTTTTCAAAGTCAAATGAAAAGAAATCAGTTAACCAAACTGTCTTTTTTATGGAACTTGCATTTGATGTATGGGATCTTTCCAGATGAATGGGAACGTTTTGTTTTATTAGTGATTAGCTTTCACTACTGTTTTCATAGAACTTTCCTTCTTCTTTCCTCAGAGCTTGCTTTTAAATTGGCCCCAGAGACTTCAAACTCCAAGACTCTTTGCAAAGGGCATGTGAAACAGTGTCTGTGCCGCTGTCGCCAGAATGACGGCTCCTTTTGATGTTAACTTGTTACTGGATGAGCACATCAAAGCTCCCCCAAGGGCTGCCGCCTAGGACAACGGAGCAGAATCATCTTATGAGAAACAGAGCAACCACTCCTGGTTAAAACATGGACAACAAAATCTCCTTCACAGACCAACGGCGTCTGTTATCTGTACTCCTGAAGACTTGTTCTATCTTCACATTCATTCTTCTTGACAACACCGCCCAACTTCCACTGTGGTTGCAATATTTTTGTTTTTACAATGTCAGCAAGAAAAGCCAGAGAAAGTGTGCTCTGATATTTTTAACCATTTCATAGTTAAGAAATGGAATTGTTTTTGCTGAAAGTTTGGAGGACAGTGTGGAGACACTAAATTTTGTATAGAGATCGTCATGAGTGGAGGTTTGACAAAACATTGTCTTCTGTGCATCAACACCTACTGTGCCAAGGGCCAGTGTTAGGGTCCCCACAGAATGCTTTCTAAATTAAAATACTTTCTGATTAACTTCCTGGAAGTTTAGAGCTGGAGTCATGGTGACTCACCTTACCGAGTCCCTCACTATGCAGACAGGAACTGCCCTTCTTCCTGTTCAGGTGGCCATTCTGTCCCATGCCCAGCTTGGGCCTCAGGCAGTGTCTTCCAGAATCTGTCATCTGATACACAAACCCAAACTTTCAGACACATCATAGGGAACACAAATCAGGCTGTAGTTAAAGGGGGTTTGTCCCCTCTTGGGCTCCTCAGAGAGTCAGCTCTGATTTTAAGAGCAGTGCTAGTCAAAGCAGGGCAAGTTTTACTCAATAAATCAGTCCTTTACTATTTGTATCTTATTTTACTTTATTTTCTTTACTTTTTTATTTTCTTTCATTTTATTTTAATCAACAATGGAGACCCCTCCCAGCACAGGCACACAAAGGATCCAATTTCCATGGGATGCAAGGGCAGGGCTTCTCCTCCCACCAGGAGAGTCACTCAGCTGAACAGGAGGACTAGTGTTTCACAGGAGAGAATGTCCTCTAGTTAAAATGACCACAGAATCAATCAGGCCAAAAACCAAAGAGCAAACCTGCCTCTTCATGGAAAAGAAACCATTGTGATGATGTGTTTCCCCCAGGATCTGCTGAGGGTGACAGACCTGGCGCCTAAGTGCGGTGAGGGTGACACGTGGCAGTGTGGGACACCTGCAGCTCTCCTGAACTGGGTACAACAGGGCGCAGCTGTGCATGGGGCTGGTGGCAGCCAAGTGGGCCTCAGCCACTGTCCAGCTGCTGGAGGGGCAGCAGGGCCAGACAAGCAGGAGCCAGGGGTAATGGGTAGGAGCGGCAGGTGGCAGGACCCAGGACCGGGAGGCATCAGAGAGGGTAGTGCATGAAGCTCCCATTCCAGCCCAGAGGAGCCCATGCAGAGCCCCACGCAGGTAGGAAAGAGGCTGCAGTCCTCAGACCCAATGCTTATTGGAGTGTGGACTATTTTTATAGAAGTATTTTTGCTGTAAGCTGACCTGTTACGTTTTCCCCTTTGATCAAATGTTGAAAAATGGAGAAAAATGAACATCCAAAGCACTGAGTCTGGCTGCCGAGATTTAAATCCCACCTCTGATGCTGGAGAATGATGCTCCTGGGAGACCTGGCTCCTGGAAGCCTCAGGTTCCTCACCTGCATAGTCAGGTTAACAACAGAGCCACCTCGTAGGATGGTGGTCAGCATTAAATGGGGTAACACAGGAAGTGCTGGGGACATAGCAAGTGTTCACTAAATAATTGTTACACATGTGCCAAGAGATTATAGACAGATGTGTGTGCCTGAGTATGAGAAGAAGAAGGGAATTAACTGGGAAGAAGCAATTCATTGAGGATATTCACTGATTGTCAACGGTAATATGAATCCCAAATAAAAACTGAGGTGTTTTGAGATTTTTTCCCCCTCATTTCAAAGACAGAAAACAGGCCAGACACATGTTCAAGGTGTCCGAGCTGTCACCACTGCATTTGCATCTGTGAAAGACAGTTTTGGGTGACCAGGAGCTTCTCCATGAGAAGGTGGGGAAGGAGTAGGAGCAGGCCTGGTGATGAGCAACGTATAGAAAAGGCCTGTTCCAGAGCAGGCATGCATGAAGAACAGGTGAGCAGCAGTCTGGACAAAGCTGGGCAGGTAAGTAATGACTTCAGAGGAGGTTGAACTCATCTTCAAAGGGAGAAGTTAGACTCAGCTGTGCTCTGCAGAGATATGTTTATAGTTATGATTCTATTCACTGATTTTTGATCTGCACCTATCCTATCTAATAATAGACAAACATGGTAATTGACCATACCTTCGCTATGCCTCCCATTGGCTAATCAGCGAGATATGCAAATTAACTGCCAACAAAGATGGCGGTTAATTTGCATATGTAGGTATGAAGCGGTGGAGCAAAGACTGAAGGCGGCTCTGGCCGGAGCAAAGGCCTGGGTCCTGGGTGCCGGAGGAAAGCCGGTGTCGACAGCCAGGGAAAGGGAAGACCTATTGCAAGAATCTTTTCGTGCAACAGGCCTCCAGTTTCATATAAATCTCTGTCATTCACCATCATGTTGCCCTCACTGTGCTTTGGTTCTTTCAATATTTGGAGGCCTCTACATCCTACCCTTGGGCTCTAGTTTAGCAGGATCATCCAAGGAAATCAACCCCACATGAAGCAATGGACTTCATCCTACTTATAAGAACAAAGAACTTTTTAAAGTTTTCTTCTTGGCAATTAAAGTGCCTCAAAGCAAATGACTTTTTCCAAGTTCTCCAGAAGCCAGAACAATTTCACTTTTTATGGAAGAGGAGACTCCTGGCCCCTTCTCAAAAGTAAGAGCTACCTCAATGCAACACCATATTAACCAAGTGCCTAGCTCTCACCTTGGCCAACCCATGTGGTCTGCCTGGGATCACAGGTTCGCTTGTGTATCATAACAAACACCACAAGCAAAGAATCGGGCTCCCTCATCCTCTGTCCTATGTGGACACCCACTCATCCCTTATCACCTGTAGAGATGGCCCACAGAAGTCTGCTCCTGAGTGCTCAGGGCCTTGGGCTTCATGGGCACAGCCTGACCCTGCTGGTATCCTATGACCAGATTTACCAGGAGGACATCACCCAGGCTGCTCTGTGAGCCATCATTGTACCTTCTTTGCTACTACACCCTCAACCAGAGATGTTGGCTTAATAAACATTTACCTCACTCAATAAATATGCATTGGGTACCCTGTCTGCCTGGTAGCAGGAATGCAACTTGGAGACAATAGAAACTCTCCGGGCTCTTACAAAATTTACATTTTAATCAAATTTACTCTCTAATCAGTTAACTAAGCAAGCGAGTAATCTCAGATACATTATGGAGAAAAATGCCCAATGATGTAAGAGATGGAGATGGAAGGACAGCCGGGGCAGGTGGGAGCTGATTCAGATTGAGTTTTAGGGGACTATTTTTCTTGAGACCTGAGCAGCAAGAAGGAACCAGCCACCTAAGAGACAAAGCAGGGCTCCTCTCCCAGCAGAGGGGCATCCTAAAGGAGTGGGCTCGGGATGCTCCAGGAACAGGAAGGCATTAGTATCACTTGATTGAGTTTGAGACCTTGAATGAAGGTCTCCTGGTCTGTTCGTGCTGCTACAACAAAGCTTATAAACAACAGGCATTCATTTCTTAGAGCGCTGGAGCCTGGAAGTCCAAGATCAAGGCGCTGATAGATTCCGTGTCCGGTGTGGATGTACCTGCTTCATGGAGAGTGTCTTTTCACTGCATCTGAGGAAAGGGTGAGAGGACTCTCTGGGGTCTCTAGTATAAGGGCACTGGTCCCATTTGGGGGAGCTCCACCCTCATCACCTCCCAGAGGTGCCACCTTGAAACACCATCACCTTGGAAGTTAAGTGAACATTTGGGGGACCAGAATTTGTTCTACAACAGGGAATGGAGGAAGGTAACGCGTTTATACATAGAAGAAGCAGTGCCCGCTGCATCATGGGAGTCCCAGTAGACGTGTGGTATCACTTCAAGGAAATGAGAAACTATGGTTATAAACAGGGGAAGAAGTGACCTCCTTCATGTTTTACAAAGAACTCGCTGGAAACATCATGTTAGGAAAGAGAGTATTGACTTGAATGGATATTGGTGAACCACTTTTAAAATAAAATGTTTGATTCTTTCCTATGCATCGTGATGGATGACAGTGAACACAGACACCTGTGTCTTGAAATTTTCAGCGCCCCCCCCCCCCCACACCCCCTCTTTGAGTAGGAGACGAAAAGGGGAAAAGAGGCTCTGGAAGAGCCACCATGTAACAATAAGCAGTCACTTCAAATTGAGCATGGAGCTGCTCGGCAGTGATGGCAAAGGAAATACATAAAACGCCTAAATGGGCCTAATGGGATTTTAGTAATCAAATATCAAGATTTGTATATTTTCCACATTATGGTGAGAACACTTTGAGCCAGCCTCTTTCCCCTCCTGTTCCTGTTAGAATTTTATTCTAGAGTAAACTTACAGCAGTCCCACTTGCGGCCCTGTCCAGGTCCTG
This sequence comes from Myotis yumanensis, assembly GCF_028538775.1. Classification (NCBI taxonomy): domain Eukaryota; kingdom Metazoa; phylum Chordata; class Mammalia; order Chiroptera; family Vespertilionidae; genus Myotis; species Myotis yumanensis. The sequence continues at coordinate 162,132,530 of NW_027223752.1, read as the reverse complement.
TCCGCACTTTCATTACAAACCATGTTTACCAAAGGTTTACAACTTGGCTGCAAAACCCAGCTGGCACCGAAACTGGAAACTTGGCATGAATAGTTTGGCATAAACATTGCCCGGAAGCAGTTTTTCTATCTGAATCTGAGAAAAACAGGCTAGGTCATTTTCCAGTTATTTGTGTTATTCATGCATAAATAAAATGAAGCCTGACAGCTTTGCACAGTTGTTTGCTTTTGCACTTCTCAAAAATAGATTCCATCCAAGAAAAGTAACATTTGGTAAACAAATATTCCATGACGGACTATAAAAAGTGAAAGAAAAAAAAGAAGTGGACTGGAGTACATTAAATAGAAAGGGAAAAGGGAAGTGTTTCAAGTCACTTTGTGTCAGAAAGTAGGAGCTGGGAGAGGTGTTATCAGTCAGTTATGCAGATTCCAGAGGCATATTTAGTGGTTCCCTTGGATTCTAAATTAAATGTGTAGACACAGACTTTCAAATAAAATATTCCATTAAAATACGAGGCACAGCTCATCCCCACACACTATATCTATAATGTTCAACAAAGAAAGAAACAAAGGATTTTTAAATGAGTTCTCCAAGATCAGTGGGCTGTAAAAAAAAAGGAGGGGAGAGGGAATGGAAGATGAAGAAAAGAAGATATGAATGGTACATTAAATGTGTTGATTAACAAAAAAAATGAATGTCAGTATCTGAGGTCCTCTCGCCCATCTCTGTGGTGTATTAAAAGTTTAGAAATGCATTTTGTGGGCTTTGAATTCCAGCAGCCAGCACCGGCTCTCTAAAACGGGAATGTGACGGTCTAGACCTCTCTCCAAAGAAAGCCTTTTTGGCATATTTAAAAGTCAGCCTTGACGTCAAGCGACTCTTGACAACACTCCGCTTTGAGTTCTGTGGGATGTGGGCAGAATGGACTTTCACTCTTGCAACCCTATCAGTGAGTGAGTAAAGAGAGTGTTTAAGGCAAAATAGAGCCAACCCAATTCAAACAGAAAGTAAAAATAAGTCAGAGAGGAAAGAATACAGTACAGAGAAGACAATAGCAAGCTATGTCCCGGTCTATCACAACAGGACCTCATCTGTGACAAGTGCTCTTTCTGGTTTCTTTTTATGAAAGGAATTGTTTTCACAGGTTTGCGTTTAGCAGATGTGCTTTTCAAATGGCTTTTTAGCTGCTGTAACCACTCAGATCAGATGCAGGAAAAGCCATCATGGTTGTTCTTGGTAAAAAAAAAAATTATTGCTCTTAGGCAGACTCTAAGCAACACAATAGTATTCTATCTTTGTAAGTGGAAGACTTTGCCAGCTGATTATTTTACCTGAAGGACACCCTTTGACTGTCACCTGTCCTGTATAGTTGGTGTTGGTCAATCCCACGTGGTATTTCAAGCTAAAATCACCCCTGAGACACATCTCAAAGCTATTTTTCTCCCTAGAACCATCAACTCAACCAGACTCTCTAAGTTCCACCTCACTTTCTCCTAGGGTAGACATCCTGGTGTTCTCTGCTTCAGAGAAAGCCTATGCAATCATTTGTTTGCCCTAATGCCTAGATCGTTACCACAGCAATGACGTGGCATTTAGGACTGTCACTCATTACATGATTTATAAACAAGTTTTTACACCATAGGGAGCTCACCTTCGTCATTGAGGAATATTAACAAATGCATGAGTAAACACACAGAATCCCCCAGTTGAGAAGACTTTCGATATGAAGACGTAAGCCCTAGGGTCCCAAACACTCAGTAGCTAGATAGACTTCGCTGAAACTAGCTGGGGAGCCTCTAGGTGTTTTCTCAGAGCTTGTGATTATTTCCATGTTCTTTAAAAGTGTACGGTTAGACCCGGCAGGTGTGACTCAGCAGTGGAGCGTTGACCCTGGAACCAAGAGGACCCAATTCAATTCCTGGTCAAGGTAAATGTCTGGATTTTGGGCTTGATCCCCAGTGGGGGACATGCAAGAGGCAGCTGATCGATGATGTTCCTCTCTCACTGATGTGTCTCTAAGTATCAATAAAAAAACATATTCAAAAAAATAAATAAATAAATTTTAAAAGTGCACATTTAGCCTAATCTGACTAGTTCTCTAAGTTAATTCTTTAAGACTTGAAAAGCACTTCATTTCTATATTCTCAGTTTCTAGTACAGTTCCTGACACCAGAGTGTCAATAAACATCTGTTGAGTGAATGAACAACCAGCATGGGATGGATGCTATGATACTGGTGAGTATCTATGTTTGTAGACAAAGAAAGTGGTCTTTTGTTTTTGTTTTAAGACTGGAGGAAAAAGAAATTTGTACTGATCAGTGTAAATGCATGAGTTGTGTGTTTTTTACTTATTTTTAATTACAGTTGACAAAAGATATTAATTTCAGGTGTAGAGCATAGTGATTAGATATTTACTAGTATATAACTTACAAAGTGATCACCCCCAACAAGTCTAATACCCATCTAGCACCATACATAGTATTACAAAATTATTGACTATATTCACTATGCTGTACTTTACATCCCCATGACTGGTTTATTACAGGTAATTTGTACTTCTTAATCCCTTTCACCATTTTTTGCCTATCCACCCAATCCTCCATCTGGCAACCACCAATTTGTCCTTTATGTTTCTATTTTGTTTGTTTGTTTTTTAGATTCCCCAGATAAGTAAAATCACATGGCATTTGTCTTTCTCTGTCCGACTTATTTCACTGAGCATATCACCCTCTGGGTTTATCCATGTTTTCACAAATGGCAAGATTTTATTCTTTTTATGGCTGAACTAGTGGCACGGTGCACAAAATTCGTGCATGGGTGATGTGAAGGGGGTTTCCCTCAGCCCAGCCTGCACCCTCTCCAATCAGGGACTCCTTGGGGGATTTCTGACTGCCAGTTTAACCAGCAGCCGGATATTGTTCTCACAATCTGGGACCACTAGCTCCTAACCACTCACCTGCCTGTCTGCCTTATAACCCCTAACTGCCTCTGCCTGACTGCTTGATTGCCCCTAACTGCCTCTGCCTGTCTACCTGATCACCTGTAACTGCCCTCCCCTGCCAGCCTGATCTCTCCCCCAATGGTCCTCCCCTGCTGGCCTGATCTCGCCCCCAAATGTCCTCTCTGCCTTGGCCCCCACCACTATGGCTTTGTCCAAAAGGAAGTCAGACATCCAGAAGATGGCCGGTCAACCTGGTCTAATTAGCATATTACCCTTTTATTAGTATAGATCATATTCCATCTTACTAATAAAAGCCTAGGTATTCCTCACACCATCACACTGTAATGCCCTCAAGCTATCACAAGATGGCTGCACACATAGCAGAGGCGGGGCCCAGTGGCTGCTCTGCCCAGCTTCCGCTGGGGTCCCCCCAGCCCCGCCATGCTGCAGAGATGGGACCCCCGGCTCTGGCCTACCTCTTTGGGGCAATCCATCAAGGAGCCCCGGATGGGTATGCGGGGCCTACCTTTTGGGGTGATCAATAGTGGGGTTCCTGCACTTTGAGAGGGCACAGGCCAGGCTGGGAGGACCCCCCCCTCCAAGTGCACGGATTTTGGCCCTGCTCTGAGCCTGACCAGGGGCTGCACCTAGGGATTGGGCCTGCCCTCTGCCACCCGGAAGCAGAAGGCACTGGGCCTCTAGTTGTATATATGTACCACATCTTCTTTATCCATTTGTCTAAAAATGGACACTTATATTGCTTCCATATCTTGGCTATCTACACTAATAAAAGAGAAACATGGTAATTAGCATACGACCGTTACCCTTTTCATTGGCTAATCAGTGAGTATATGCAAATTAACTGTCAGCCAAGATGGCGGCCGGCAGCCAGGCAGATGGAAGCCAACATGAGGCTTGCTTGCTGCAATGAAGGAGGACTCCAATGTTCCCCACCTCATTTGCCAGCCTCTGAGCTACAACTCTAAGCAACTATGTCCTATGTTGCAAATAAGAAGATAAACAAAACCCCAGAAACCGGCTTTCATTCAGCCGGGCTTTAGCAACATTGTATTGATGTTTTCAGCAGAGAGGCCTCAGAGCTAAAGCTGGCCCAGAATAAATTAAAAAAAAAAGAAAACAAGGAGCGGTTGGAAGCTTCAGTCACTTGCTTCCGGAAAACAGCCCTCAGCCCTTCACCCAGACTGGCCAGGCACCCCAGTGGGGACCCCCACCCTGATCCAGGACACCCTTCAGGGCAAACCAGCTGGCTCCCACCCATGCACCAGGCCTCTATCCTATATAGTAAAAGGGTAATATGCCTCCCAGCACCGGGATCAGCAGAGCAGTGAGGCTCCCGGCACCGGGATCAGCGTGACAGGGGGCAGCGCCCAAACCCCCTGATCACCCTGCGGCTCTGTGTGTGACAGGGGGAGGGGTCACAACCTCCCTATCTGCCCTGCTCTGTGCCTGATATGGGGGAGCTCCCCAATCCCCTGATTGCCCTGCGGCTCTGTGTTTGACAGGGTGCAGCGCACCAACCCCCTGATCGGCCCTGCTCTGTGTGTGACAGGGTAGAGCCATAACCTCCCCATTGGCCCTGCCCTGAGTGTGACAGGGTGCAGCGCCCCAACCCCCTGATCGGCCCTGCTCTGTGTGTGACAGGGTGTGGCACCCCAACCTCCCCCCCCCCCCCCGGGCCCTGCTCTGTGTGTGACAGGGTAGAGCCATAACCTCCCCATTGGCCCTGCCCTGAGTGTGACAGGGTGCAGCGCCCCAACCCCCTTATCCACCCTGCTCTGTGTGTGACAGCGGGGAGCTCCTCAACCCCCTGATCGGCCCTGCTCTGTGCATGACAGGGTACGGAGCCCCAACACCCCTGATGGGCCCTGCTCTGTGCGTGACAGGGGGCAGCGTCCCAACCCCCTGATCGGCCCTGCTCTGTGCATGACAGGGGGTGGCGCTGCAACCTCCCCATCGACCCTGCCTTGAGTGTGACAGGGGGTGGTGCCCCAACCCCCCAATCGGCCCTACCCTGAGCGTGACTGAGGGTGGCATCGCAACCTCCCGATCTGCCCTGCTCTGTGCATGACTGGGCGGCACCCCAACTCCCCAATCGGCCCTGCTCTGAGCCTGACCAGGGGCTGCACCTAGGGATTGGGCCTGCCCTCTGCCACCCGGAAGCAGGCCTAAACCAGCAGGTCGTTATCTCCCGAGGGGTCCCAGACTGCAAGAGGGCACAGGCCGGGCTGGGGGAACCCCCTCCCTCGAGTGCACAAATTTTTGTGCACCAGGCCTCTAGTTATAAATAATGTTGTGGGGAATGCATATATCTTTTCAAATTACTATTTGGGGTTTCTTCGAATAAATACCCTAAAGTGGAATTTTTATATCCTATTTTCAATTTTTTGAGGAACCTCCATACTGTTTTCCATAGTGGCTGCATCAATTTATATTCCCACCAACAGTACACAAGGGTTCTCTTTTCTCCACATCCTTGCCAGCACTTGTTGTTTGTTGATAGGGGTTAATATTCAAAATATGTAAGGAATGCATGAGTTGTTTTGAAATGTGCATGTCCCATATCTACATGAGGCCTTTGCCAAATGAAGAGAAACTGTTTGCAGACCACATACAGAGAGAACTGATGATTTCTAGAACAATATGCTCTTCACTTAAATAATCTAAATCTTTGGCTAACAAAGGAGACCTCAGTTTTGGGAAGAGTAACAGGCTGTTAAATGATTAGTGATGGAAATTCCAGGGAAGTAATTGTAAGGGTGGAAGTATACTTTGTAAACAAGAGTCCATATTTTACTGTACAATTTATAACTGGGGGGAAAAGCACAGTATTATTTTTTATCCAACTAGAAAAAGTAAAGACGTAAAGTTTAACAAAATCTCATAGTCAAATGGGATCTATGTCCTTTCACCTACAAAGCAAACAGATTAGGGCTGAAGGGCAACATCCATGAAAATAGCTTGTAAGGTTTCAGCTGGTCACTTTCCACACCAGGTGTCAGCACACAGTCATTGCCACTTCACTGTCGTATAAATGTGCATTTGCTGTATTGAAATCAGATTGTGAAAAACACACAATTTGACAGAGAATGGACCCAGCTCAGTATCCATGTCCCCAAGGGAAGTTGAGATTCCCTTCTTAATGTTTCTTAGGAAATGAAAGAGAAAGCTAAGTGCCACTCTCAAGTCTTGGCACCGAAATGACAATGAAGAGAAGTGGCCCAGGAGAAAGAGCTTAAGTTTCACATTCAGAAAGAACTGGGTTCCTTTTCTACTGCTGTATTTGCAAGATTTGTGACATTTGGTAAGTTACTTAACCCATTCGAACCTCAACCATCTTGGTTATAAAACAAGGCCATTCTCACCTACTTCCAGACCATGCAAAAAAGATGATATGTAGGAAGCCATTCATGCGATGACAGAGCCTGAAGGAAATTGGACATGATTTAGGGGCTCCACCTCCAAATTTATCCTGACTCTGGCCTGCACTGTTCCCTTCCTCTTCCACATCACAGTCAGGCCTTGCCTGGACCACACCCGTGAGCTCTCACTGAGCTCCCTACTTCTCTCTCACTTCCCATAACCCATTCCCCATAGTGTGAGTGCGATCCTGCATCATCCTTGTCACTTTCCTCTTTGCACACCTTCCATTGCCTAGCTCTTCCCAGTTTCCAGTTGTCATGTAAGATGTCACCTCTTTAGATAAATCTTGATTTTTCAAACTAAAGGAGCCTCCTCACTCTGCACTCTAAACTCTCTATTAGCTTTCTCTGCAGCACCCACCTGAGTTCTGCTGTTCACTCACATGTTCATTTCTGTCTCAGACATATAGCTCTAACAAAACCACAGACTGGGAGATTCATCAACAACAGGCATGTGTTTCTCACAGTTCTGGAGGCTGGAAGTCTGTGACCAAGATGCTGACAGATTCAGTGTCTGGTGAGGCCCCTCTTCCTAGTTTGGAGACCATGTCTTCTTGCTGTGTCCTTACATTTTGGGAAGGGTGAAGGAGCTCTCTGTGTCTCTTTCATAAGGACACTGGTCCCATTCATGAGGGCTCCACTGTCATGATCTCATCACCTCCCAAAGGTCCCCACTTCCTAATACCATCATCAACACATGAATTTTGAGGAACACAAACATTCAGTTTATAGCAGTATGTCTATGCCAATCCCCCCAGAATGTAAATGCTGAGGAGCGCAGGACCACAGCACAACTTCAGAGGGCGCTATTCCCTGGAAGTCCTGGAGGTGTGCACAGCCTGACCTATACAGCACACATCAGCCTGCTGAACCCTAAGTCCTTACCCCGTGGTGTAGTCTGGAGACATTGAAACCACTGACTATATTTGAGGATTGAATTTATTATAAAATAATCACATTCCTATACTATAAAATTAAAATAGTATGCTAGCTGTGAGAGAACACAGAGCTTTATGAGAAGTTAAATAGTGGGCTATCCAGTTTGGCAGTGGCTCACCTCATGTACACACAGAAACAAGTGACAGGGATTTATGGGTTTCAGCAAGTGCTCTGGCTGGATCATATTTTAACGGCTTTATAAATTACTTTATTCTTTTTCATAAGAGCATTAATGATGTGAAGAGGTCAGTTACATTTTCATTTATGCTTTATTGCATGTTAGGAGAAAATTATACATTACAGTCGAATTTGCAAAGTTGGGTGTTTTCAAAGGTCATGGAATGTGTGACTCACACATATGAAGGCAACACTAGGAAACAGATGCTTTACTCGCTGTTTCCTATTATACACGTTCAATTTAATCCTGAGACTTCACAGCCTGTCAGCTGCACTTTCTCTGACTGCACACCCGCCCTGTGGGCAGAGGTAGCGGAGATGGATGCACAAATCATGTCATCTCAGCCACAAGGCACTCTGGGACCTCACAGCCAGCCAATGGTGACAGCAATGAGCAGGAAAGGTCAGGCTAGGCTACAAGAACAACCCAAAGGCAGTGACCCCATCTTCACATCACAAAATATAAGAGAGGGAAGAGGTATGAGCTGGGCTGGCCCCGCTTCCAAAGGAACATTCTAGTGAAAGTAGAATGCCTTGGGTCTCATTTCTTGGCAAAATGGTCAAATCTAACTTTTATAGAGTATCTACCATGTAACTGTCACAAATTGTCCTGCCAGACACTTCATATTACACACAGGAATTCTCCCAAAAGTCTACGAGGACATTATTTCTCTTTCAAAGAACAGCGTTGTGGAGCGCGAGTGACAGAATGACCAGAACTCCAGACTGATTAAAATTTAGAGAGCCTTTATTGACTGGCCAGTGTCCACACCTCCACTCGGGAAGCCCAAGAGAGAAGCAGCCACGACCATCTGCAGAGTCCAGCATTTAAAGGGACAACTACATCCGTGCTCGGGTTCCCATAGCAAGCAAAGCCAAGTTACACCAAGTTACAAAAGCTCATTGCATAGTTTTAGCCAAGCTATTCATCATCCTCCTGTTATTCATTTCTGAGTAACTTAAAGGTCAGGACTATTCTTAATTTTGACCTGTCTGTTCTTTGTAGGCCGTTGCTCAGGTGTGTTGATCTGTTTGTTCTTTGTAGGTTGTTGCTCAGGTGTGTGAGCTCAGTTCCTAGAAACTTTGCACAGTCTGTCAAGCTGCTGAGGTGGCTAGGTAATTAAGCAGGCCTAAAAATTTCCTACTCTGTAACAAACAGAAATCTCCAAATCACAGCAAGAAGTAACCCACCAATTACCAGAAGGGAAAGGGGATAGAGGAGGATAAGAGAGTAAAGGAGGTCAAACATTTGGTGATGGAAAGAACTAGACTTTGGATGCTGATGCATTAATGAACTGTACACCTGAAACATACATAATGTTATTAACCAATGTCAATCCAATAAATTTAATTAAAAAAAAAAAGTAAACCAGCCAGGCCAGTGTGAGTCAGTGGTCGAGCATCGATTTGTGAACCAGGAGGTCACGGTTTGATTCCCGGTCAGGACACATCCTTTGGTTGCAGGCTCAATCCCCAGTGTGGGGCATGTAGGTGGTAGGCGATCAATGATTCTTTCTCATTATTAATGTTTCTATCTCTATCTCCCTCTCCCTTTCTCTCTGAAATTAATAAAAATAAAATTGAAATTAAAAAGAGAAGTAACACAGCTGGTAAGCAGTAATGACAAGACTCACACCAAGCTGGTAATCATCTGTGAAATAATGATGGTGAGGATGATGATGAACATTTATGGAGCACTTGGTGTATATATGTGAAACATAAATTGGGAAAACGACAGCTCTACGAGGTATCAGAATTATTATCTCTATTGTCCAAGTGAGAAACTGGAGCTCAGGAGGCCCAGAACCACAGTGCTAGAAAGCTGTGGTGTCTGATTGAAGTCCACTCCCCAGCAGCCCCTGGGAGCAGAACAACGGTGTTGCCCCCACAATCACCACCAAGGCCCGGATTCTCAGCAGATTTGGAAACACCAAAGTTCCCTGGGGAGCATAGCTAGGACCTCTCTATACTGGCATCAGGTTTTCTGTGCACCCAATGCTTGTGCACAAGGGGAGTCCAGGACAGCTTCCTCTCACAACTAGAGTGGGGATGCAGGGCAGGCAACCAGCTCATCCTTCCTCTTACTGACAGCCAAGAAAACATGGAACAGAGAGGAATAAATAAGCTTGATGGGAGAACTCACCCCCAGTGAGGCATGGGAAGTGGGTTCAGGGCTGGGCTCGCGCCCATGGTCCTTGGCTGGGAGGCATTGTGTCTGTTTCCTCACCTGTAAGGGAACTGGGAGTGTCTCCTGGGGTGGAGCCCCCACAGAAGAGAAGGTAGAGGACAAGAAGCAATTTGGTTTGACCACTCTGTCCCCTGGGAAAAGAGGAGGATCTCTCATCTCATCAAATAAGGCAAGGAGTCCTAAGGGAGCCCTGGGATTCTGGAAGCCAGTGCAGAGAATATTAGATCAGGTGGGATTGGATTAGCATCTCAATCCAATGAGGGTCAGGGATTTCGCCTTTCCCTGTGCCTATATCAGGGGTGAGTGCATAGCCTGAGCTCTTAGACACCAGAGGCCAGGAGAGCAGGGCCATGCTGGCACCCAGGATACGTGGGGCAGCGTGACCCTGAGGGCCACAGTGCTGAGCTGGTTTTCTCCAGGGCATCTGCAAGTTCTGAAGGCAGAGCTAAGTACATCCTGCCCAGCCCCAACACTGGAACCCCTGCCTCTATGCCATTGGCTCCCACCACCCAGGAGGTGTATCACCTGAGGGTGCAGCAGGCTCAGAGGGAGTCAGCCAGCTACTGGCTAATGTCCTCCACCAGCAGCTGGCCAAGAAGCTGTCCTCCATCCACATCTCAGTTCCCGGTGAGAAGAGAAGGATTGCCCACACCCCCAGTCCCTGCCTGGCTGCAGGTGCCAAGAGAACCCTCTTGGACAGTAGCAGCCAGCTCCTGAAAATGCACATGCCGTCAGGCATGGCGTCCAAGGCCACCAGCACCGTTCCTCCTAAATGCATGGCACACAGCCCATCTTTACAGAGTTTAAAGAAGCCTATTATCCCCAAAGATTTCAGGGGCGAAATCCCCATGGTCACCTGCCAATGATATCTCAACCTGTTCATTGAGGAGTGCCTCAAGTTCTGCTCCTCCGACCAGAAAGCCACCAAGAAAGCACTTGGATGGAGAGAAGGTGGCCAATGACCGCAGACCCAGCAGGAACATCCACCTGTGAATACTCGCAAGAAGCTGTGGGGCCTGGTCTCCAGCACTGTGCCTGGTCTCAGAAAAACCAGTGGCCAGAGGGTTGTGTCCCATGAGGTGGTGCTGAGGGACAAATTAGCTACCAAGACCAGCTTCTCACTCAATTGCTTGAGCAACCCGGATATGGAGGATCTGAGAAAGGCCACCTTGTACCACCACCTCAAAAAATGCCTGCTCACCAAGGACCAGCATAAGGAGAACGGCTACCCCTTCCTGCATTCCCAAGCAGCCAGAGGGCACTGTCATCTTCACTGCTGAGGAGAAGCTGCCCAAAGACTCCTCCTGCAGGGTCTGCTGCTGCTGTGGCACTGCTGGGGTCCAATCCCAGCGGGTCCAGGGGTCCCCAAAGGTGTGGACGGAGTCGGCGAAGAAGGAATGGCATGGGGTCAGCGTTCAGTTGATCAGCATAGCGAGGTTCTCCCTCCAGGATCTCAAGCCAGGAACTCCAGCCAAGTTCTGGTCAGGATCTCCAGCGAAGTTCTGGTCTCCAGTGAAGTTCTGGTTAGGATCCAGCCAAGTGCTGTGTCCATGTTCTCTTGCTAGGTTTTCCAGCCAGGGTTTCCAAATTCTCCAGATTCTGCAGCCAGGTTCAGTCACTAGGTTCTTTAGCCAGGTTCTATCCAGGTTCTTTTGCCATGTTCTGTCTAGGTTCTCCAGTGAAGTTCTGTAGCCAGGTTCTGTCCAGGATCTTTTGCCATGTTCTCTGGCTAGGTTCTGGCTAGGTTCTGATGAGGATCTCATGAGGATCTCATGAGGATCTGATGAGGAGCTGATGAGGATCTGATGAGGAGCTGATGAGGAGCTGATGAGGAGCTGATGAGGAGCTGATGTTTGTTGTCTTGTTACATCCGTATTTATACCAGCCGATTTTAATCCTGTCAATTTCTATTACAAAGGTTAAGGCGTTTCTTATCTCCATTCCAGGGAGTAAAGATTATGTAGCTTAACTACCCGCCTGGCACTTAATTAAGGGGTTGTATCCCCTCCCTAACCTCAGGGAAAGATCCCCACCTGGGGAAACAACCTTTCTCGGAGAGGTGACCTTGGTTAAAACACATGGCGCTAAAGGGAGCAAACATATTAAGAACAGTATGCTATATATGCCAGGTCCATTGAAACATATGCTGTGCAGATGTTTCTTTCCTGCAGCGATTGTGTCAAGCAGCAAGGATGGACCGGCTCCCGGCATGGCACTGAGTCTCTCGTGTGCCCCTCATGTGCCCCTCAGGCCGCTGAGTGAGCAATGAAGAATATTACTCACTGGTAACATTTAGGGACTGGTGGCTGGGAGACTCAGTACATGTGCTGCTCGGCCATCATTGGCTCCACTGGCTGCCAGGTTGCCAAGCAACACCTGCAAGATGGCCGAAAGGAAAATCTTGAGGGGTTCATGAAGACTTTTGATAAAGAACTTCCAGAAGATGTTCACCCAAGAGTCTATGCCCTTGACTGTGAAATGTCCTACACCACATATGGCTGGAGCTGGCATGCATCACTGTGGTAGACACTGACATGCAGGTTGGTTAAAACGCCTTCATCAAGCTGGGCAATGAGATTGTGGACGACAACACAAGGTTTTCGGCAGTGACTGAGGCTGACCTTGCTGACATAAGCATCTCGCTCCAGTACCTCCAGGATGTCCAGACCATCTTGCTGAGTATGTTCAATGTTGATACTATCCTCATTGGACACAGCCTGGAGAGCAGCAGCCTGCTGGCCTTGAGGTTCATCCATAGCACTGTGGTGGACACATCTGTGCTCTTCCTACACCTCCTGGGCCTCCCCTACAAGCGCTCCCTTGGGAACCTCATGACTGACTACCTCAGACAGATCATTCAGGACAATATGAATGGACAAAGCTCCAGCGATGCCAGAGCCTGCAATGCACCTGGTGATCTGGAATATTTAAGAAGATGCCAAGACCAAGTGGTGACCACCGCCTGTCCCCTGCCCTCCTACCTCCTGCCTCCCACTGCCCCTGGCACATCCTCTAGCCCCAGGCTGTTTCCAAAACAGTGCAATAAATCTCAAGAGCTAATCCTGTCCACATCATCAAGATACAGACACAGAGAGCACAGGAGGAGCTTTGTGGCACCCAGGACCCAGGTCTAACCTACCTGGAGCCCCAGCCCCTGTGTAACTTCTTGTGCCCTCCTGCCTCTGCCACAGGTTGCTGTTTTCTGGAGACTGCTGCGGCTGACAATGGAGGCTGGGACCACCTGTCCAGGCCCTGCTTGAGTCCCCAGGAGTGGCCCTTTTAGGCTGACCACCTGTTCTTACCCCTCACCTGCCAGAGTGTTCAGTGGGCCAGGCAGGCTTGTCATGGATTTGTTTGGACAGGGGTTGTGTGTGTGTGTGTGTATGTGTGTGTGTGTGTGTGTGTATTGCGATTTTTATTATTTTTAATTTAAACCTGATAACTTGCATGGTTGTCTTCCCCCACCAGGAGCAAGACACTGATGCTGCCTTCCTTCCTGGGGGATGGAGGTTGGGGTGGGGAGGGCAAGATCAATCAGCTGGTGCTCCCACAGCCACCGGGACCCAAGTCCAGCCTGGCCTTGGCCCGGTTGGGTGGGAACTTGTTGCCCTTAGCCCACTGGACCTCTAGGAACTAAGCCAGCGCCCAAGGCCCTGGAATCTCAACACTTCCCATCCGAGACCTGCCCTCACCCAGGAGCTGTTTGTCAAGGCCCATGACCCAACCTCTCCCCAACCCCAGTGTCTCAACCCCTAGGCAGGGACAGAATAAATATTTGTATGGAAAAATAAATAAATAAATAAATAAATAAATAAGCAAACAAGCTTGGTGGTGTAACCGAATGTTCTCAGTGGGCATTGAAGGCTGTCTATAGCTGAACACCTCCATATCTGCTTTGTTGCCCAGAACCCCACAGCAAATGCAGCACCCAAGGTCCCTATTCCCACCTCAGTCTCATTGTTGCCTCCCTTTGAGTTGTGGCATCTTTCCTGGGCTGTTGTAGGTGTCTTTAATTCCCCTGGATTGTGGGTCCCATGGCGCTCATCTCGAGGGAAAAGTCTTCATCTCCAGGACCAAGCAAATACATCTTTTCTGCCCCAAGAAGGAATTAAGTTTCTAAAACTCTTTCAATGAGTTAATCAAATTATGATCAGAGTGAATATAATTCTTCCTGGAATTACATCAGAGACTCACTTTAGAATCTAGCAGGTACAGTTGTCACCAGGACCCTGAAGCCTAAGGATAAGCAACCCACCGTGAACAGAAAATTTATCCACACTAAGTTTTTAAAAGTATACCTTCTACTCTCTCTGACTCCCTTTCTCCTGCTCACAGCTTCCTCCCATCCAGCAACTTCACATACTACCTGCAACCCTATCTTGTAAAGTCATTTTGAAGGAAGCAGGGTTTGTTTATATTTATCTAGAAACATACAGGCTACAAAAAGCCTTCATGGCTAGCTAAGCATCTTCCATATTTATAATGTATGGTTTTTATTTTTCTGCCAGTATTCTTTCTCTACTTCTAAAATCCTTGAGAACTCAGATGTCTTATCTTTGCATCATCCTAAGTGACTATAAGTCAATAAATGTATAAATTGCATTCATAGATCTACAATGTCTCTGTGATAGATCTTTTCTATATGTAAACAATACATAAGCTGCATACAGACTCCAGTTACAGTCAAGTTTACAGTTTATCTTGGAAATAATTTAAGTATTAAAAGATGTAAATATGTACTTAGAAATCCTTTTTTAAGTTGTTGTTTGCTTTGGTTTTCTCTTAGATGTGCTTTTATACATAACTGCTTTAGTCTCAGCTTGATAGTTTTGGATTTTTATCATGAATCTGACTGTATACTCATTAAATACCACAAAGGCATCAGGGCTAAAGTCAGAATTCTACTAAACTGCAAATATGTGGATAATAGGAACCCAAAACCAAAGTGCAACTTATAAATTATTGGGCCCGCAGTTAATGAACCCTAGGCAGGACATGCATGGGCTGGGCCAAGAACTAGGTGTTCTAGGATGGGTGATAGTAATCAGGCATCGCTGATTTAAAATACATGGAGTGTGTATATGCATATGTGCACCAGTGTGGGTGCGCACACACACTGACATGGCATTTATTTTTCTGGAAAGATAATCAACATAAAGACAAAATAGCTATTACTTCTTTTGGCTACAGAAAATTAAATAAAGAGAAGAGTTTATTTTATTTTATAGCTGCCCACTCTTCTTTAATGTCCCCTGTGAAGGTCATTTATTTCTCATTGTTAAAAATGTCAACAGAAGTTATCTTGGTGATATGTTTTTCTTTACAAGTCTTCATATTTTTTAAAAAAGCAAGTTATTGTGTAGATCTTGGACAATAGATGAATACATCAGTGTAGAGTTTACTTTGATCTAACATATTCTTCATATTTCTAAAAGTTTAAACCTTGACAGCACGCGGTAGCAATGTGCCTTGGCCCACAGAAATGAATTGTACCAAATTGGAGGGGGCTGGTTGAGGGGGGTTGGGAATACATTCTGTCCTGTGAACACACTACCTGGCTTATACTTCCTAGGATCGCATCACTATTTCCATGAACTGGAAACATTCTAGTCAACGATCAACAGTGCCTGGCCTCTGGAGGCCAATGCCAACCTCCACTTCTTTTCACCACTTAATGTCATGGTGTGCCCCAAACCAGGGAAATCTGTCTACAGAAAATATAACTGCAGGAGGAAAGCAGGTTTTGTTGGCTTGTGGTTTCCTAGGCTCTTGGGATGTAAAATACAGCCTCTGCATTGGCAGTTGAAGGACCTAAAGAAACCACGAGGTTGGAATTGGTTAGTTCCTGTTGGTCCTCCTCTTCTGCCAATATCAATACTTGTATATTGATAAATAGATCCATGAACATACTGCAAACACAAGGTCCTTGACAGCACGCGATAGCAATGTGCCTTGGCCCACAGAAATGAATTGTACCAAATTGGAGGGGGCTGGTTGAGGGGGGTTGGGAATACATTCTGTCCTGTGAACACACTTCCTTTATGATGTTCGGAGTTGGAGGCAGATGGCCTGGCATGCTGGCCACAATAACACGGTGGGGTTCTGGGACATGCTCTGAGTGACTGGTTGGGTCCCACTGACTGCGGGAAATGTCAGTGAGGAAAATCACTTTAATAGGTTTCTGGTACCTTTATTACCCAGTAATTTTACAGTTTGTGTGCTAAAGGCACTGAAGCTTATAATCACCTCTGCTGTCATTGCTCACACGACCACTTTATAGATGCGGGTAGAAAGTGGGGGCCAGTGCACCGCTGGCCCAGGGGCCTCTGCCAACCGCTCTCAGTAGCTCGGCAGTTTTCCCAGCTCAGCCTTCTTCTCTCACAATCATTTTAACAAGGTGAAGACTGGGAGATGCTCAAAGAGGGAAATAAAGTTTTTTTGACATAATTTCAAGGTTTTAATGAGGAATTAATCTTGTTGAGAAACAACAACCTTCTGGGCCCTTATCTATGCTCCCAGCACTGAACAATCTGAGAGTTTTCTTCTGTTTCCAATTTCCAAAACGTATCACATCATATTATGTCTGTTCTCAAAATGAAGGTCCATGCATGGAAATAACTAGGACAATGCAATGCAAGGAGGGAGAGATAGTTGGGAGTTTACCTGTTTTGATAACATGTTATTTCTTTGAAAAAATAATATGATGTTTGAAGCAATTATAGCAATGTTTTGATATTTTTAATCTCATGAGTTTTAATCAAGCTAGTTTGCTAATGGTGCATGTCGCTCACTTGGATTCCACCTTCTAGAAGATGGAGGTTCTTCCTATTTCTGTCTCAGCTCTACACCCAGATACTTATACATTTTAAAAAAATCTTTATTGTTAAAAATATTACCGATGTCCCCTAATTTTCTCCATTGATCCCTTCTAGCCTGTCTCAGCCCCTGCCCCAGGCCTTCACTGCACTATGTTCTGTGTCCATTGGTTATGTATATAGTAGTATGCATACAAGTTCTTTAGTTGACCTCTTCTTATCCACCCACCCATTCTCACCTTCCCTCTGAGATTTGACATTCTGTTCCATGCTTCTGTGTCTCTGGACCTATTTTGTTTATCAGTTTATTTTGTTCATTAGATTCCACATAGGAGTGAAATCATGTAATACTTGTCTTTCTCTGACTAACTTACTGAGATACTTAAACTTTTTCTGCCCCACTGTTCCCTGTGATCCCGATTTATATTGGGCCCTTCAAAGGTCCTGGGAAGACTTTCTACCAGACTCTGAAGCTGTTGGCCATTTCCACATGCAACACAGATGAGCTCTAAAGGTGTCACACCAGACAATACCATCACTGGAGCACATCTGTGCAGGATAACCCGACAGGGACAAAGCCACAAAGATGAGACCATCCATCTAATTTTACATCAAGTACTTAGTATTTGATTTATACCTCAGGGGAAATATATTCCCAACAGTACTTTAGTCTGATATTCAACATTATGAATTCAAAGTATTAGAATTCTGTCGTAAAGAGGGGCCTAGGAACCTACATACCATTTATAACTGAAATCTGGGAAGCTTTTTTAGTATAATCCATCAGTACATTGGGAACTGATTCTACAAGTTTCTTTTTACTATGACCCATGAGTCAGAAGGGACAGTGTGACCCCCAAACGCAGGCTACTGGACAGCTTTTTCAGCTAGCCAGAGCGGCTGAGACATGGCTTTTGCAAACAGCCAACAGGGCTAATTCATGTTTGAGACACACATGCTTTCTGCTGTCATTGTTCCCCACTTTGGTTCCTTCATCCTTTGCCATGCCTGAGTCAGGGTCTGTTAGTGGCCCCATCCAAACTCCAGAACTAAGTCCTCTCTCTCACTACTTTTCTGCCTCACAAGGAGGAAAAATCACGACATTGAAGGATTAAGAAAGAGATGTAATTAGAGATTGAATGATAATAGGGATTGAACCTTTGGACATAGGATACTAATCCACCTCTACTGGGCAAATGTTCTTCTTTTCTCTTCTTGTGGTAACCTTTCAATGTTAGGTCATTGTACCCACAGACCATGAATAAAATATGGGTCTAGGAGGAGATGCCAAGTAGACTTTGCACATCCCAACACAGCTCAGCAAGAGGCGTGCATTGGATCTAAGTGCAAAGTTCTAAGTAGAAATAATAAAAAAAAAATTATGAAAGAGCCTCTCTCCTTCCCTCGAGAACCAACAAGATCTGATCAAGAAGTCAGATATTCTGGGTTCTGGCAAATTTTCTCAGCTTCTCTCTTTCTACTTTAGATAAGACTAAAACATCCTAACATGGCAGTACCCACTGTAGAATCCTAATAAACAATATCTCTCATGAACAAGGAGGAGAACTAAGATTTACACTAAGGTTTGTGATCTCCAAAGTGCCAGGGAGTGTGGTGCAGCATCAGGCATCAAGTCCTGCCAGTGACCACATCTGCTCTTTGGCCTTACATTTCTTCATCTTCAGAAGCAAGGATCAATGTACATGAGGTGGCTTCTCACCTGTTTACTACAGTTTGAGCAAGGACAGCTTCTCTCAGCCTTAAGAAAAAGCCTGTAATCTAAGATGGCTATTCAAGACACACATATATGTCCTCAAGTCAGCATACAGCCCTCAATGTGCCAATATAAGCCCTAAAACAAGCCATGTTGCTACTCTGTAACTCTCTCTCTCTCTCTCAATTTCTCTGGAATCCTAGAACTGTGAGGAGTTTGTCTTTTCTACAAGATGTAGAAAGCATGTCTAAAACAAATCAAACATTATATGAAGCAGAATTGCAAGATGAAAATAGGGAAACAGAGTTCCCATAATATTATTGATCTCCTGGATTTGCCTGGACCTAAGGATGAGTCACTCTGACGCATCCAAGTCACATGAGCTCACGTTTCTCTTTTGTTTTATCCAGTCTGAGCTGCATTTCTGCTTCTTGGAACTCCAAGATTCCTGGCTGGTGCCCTATGAATTTTTTCAAGCAGTGTGTTGTAGAAATCATGTAAAAACAAAAACTGCAGATTATTTTCAGAAAGGGTCAATATCAACCATACAAACTCTCCATTTATTATGTGTTAAATTCATAATGCAAAAAATTAATACCCTATTTTTTGGAATAATTTGGAGTTCTTGTAGGGGTCGTCTAATTAAATCATTATTTCATTTGATTGAAACACCAGGAGCACATTGATTTGTCAAGAAGTTAATGGGCATTGTTATGGCATTACTTTTTTTAAATCAGATTGATAATCTGGACAGTCTGCCTTTTTAAAAGCTAAAATAGCAGATGAGGTTCCTGCATTTCTAGAATGAAGCTACATAGTGACTCTTAATCACAGCTGGCATCTACCTACCTGGACTCATGATTTCTGAATTTTGAGATGCCTAGGTCAAGTGGTGCTGTATCCCCACACAGAGATGAGCAAGTTGGCACCACAGAGTACAGGGAATTTTCTACTCAGCCCCAACGTTTTCCTGCTTTGAGCAGTGCAGAGATTATATCAATCTGGAGGCTGTCAGGAAACATCCTTCTGGTGGAGGGGTTTGTAGACAAAAACAGAAGAGCTCTCACAGGGCAGCTGAAGAAACGGGAAGTGTGGGCACAGAAGCAGAGAATTATGTTAGTAAAGAAAAGGAAGTCTTATCTAAATAAGAGGGGAAGATCGAGGGAAGAAACATTTGATAGTGCTAGTTAAAAATAAAACTAAAAAGAATTAGAGGTAGATTTCCTCTATGAACTCACTTGAACATTTTGTCCAACCAGGCACAATCACTCCAAGAGATCATCCCATATGTGTTACTACAGCTACGACACAGATGCCAACGGGGAAAGGTGTATTTCGGGGCGGGGGGGGGGGGGGGGGGACTACAATGTGTTTATGTGTAAAATATAGCTGATGCATACAGTGAACTATTCAATACAAAAGAAAAAAAGGGAAGAGAATGTATAATAATCTCATTAACTTAATTGTATCCATAATCTCAGATGACATTTTTTAATGCTTTAGTGATTTTGTTATTAAGATGAAGAAAAACATTGCTACCTGCAATTCTGTTTCAGTGGGAATAAGCTTTACTTTATTTAGAACCAAGTTTATTATCCCAAGTCCTGCACTCGGGCCCTCCTTGATGTGAGAAGCCATCCATGAAAGTTGCTTAGAGCAGTGAGGGCGAACCTTTTGAGCTCGGCGTGTCAGCATTTTGAAAAACCCTAACTTAACTCTGGTGTCGTGTCACGTATAGAAATTTTTTGAGATTTGCAACCATAGTAAAACAAAGACTTATATTTTTGATATTTATTTTATATATTTAAATGCCATTTAACAAAGAAAAATCAACCAAAAAAATGAGTCTGCGTGTCACCTCTGACACACGTGTCATAGGTTCGCCATCACTGACTTAGAGCTAAATGGGAGCCATCAACCAACTTCCTGTCTTCTGGCCATGCCAGCTAGTCTGTGACTACAGTATTTCTTTTAAACAAAATATAAAATGGATTCACTCTTACAGATGTAGGTCTTAAAGATTTGAGAATTGCATGATTTATGCACTGCATTTCAAAAGAGAAACTTCAATAGCACTTTTAATTAATAAACATTTTGCTTTTTCCTAACACATTAATCGTAGAGGGACTGAGTTATGAATCATTTCCCAAATGTTTTCTCCTGTCTATTTATACCGATGTAGGAGACCACATCTATTTAGAAAGTTCCTCTTTTGCATTTATGCAGAGCAGATAGAACAGAGTTACTACAAATGCTATTTGCATAGGCCATGTGTAGCTCCTTTCTGGCAACCTAATAACAGCAGAGTTTCAGAAGCTTAGGTGTATTCTTGGAGTGACCCAGTTCACTCAATCACTCCCCAGACACAATGCAAGGCTATTGAAGGGTCTGGGACTCTGGCAGATTTGAAGCCTTTGTCCTTATTTCAGGATGTCTTTGTTCCCATAACAATAGGTGACATCCCACATAATACAATGCCATTGGTACCACTGCCTGCTGAAACTTCCTGTTCCAAGTGCGGCAGAGAGATTTCTGAAAAGCCTGAATAGGTCAGAGAGAAAAGAGTCCAGCAATGCCGGATTTCCAGGATTTTCTCTTGACAATGAAACCTAATGTGTGGGGGCCGAGGGAAATGATGGTATTGTAGAGGTGCAACCAAATGGTGAGGACTGAGGTTACACAGCTGTAAACTCACCAAAACTGTTAAAATTATAGGTATGCATTCCAATGCAAGCAAGCCAAAATGGTTCTTACAGCGCCCACAGCAACACCAGCTTATTTTCTGAGACTTGCTGGTAGGCACAGATTTGGTCCTTTCCCGAAGACCATTATTTATAAAAATAGAAGAGAGGGTTCCCTCCTGCAAGTATTCTTTTGCAGTTTAAATTATGTTGGGTATTTAAAACCTGTCAAGTAATGAAAAGAAAGCAATATATCTTCTTAACAAAATGTCACTAAAGAACAATGCAACTTTCTGGGATTTGCTAATGAGACTTAGATCTTTCATACACACTCATCCTGCTCATTGCCTATAGCATTTAGCCAACAGGAGGCGTTGCATCAGGAGTCCAGGCGCCAGCATCCACTGCAAGTGGCCTGAAGTGCCAGCTCTTTCATTGCTCTGTAGCCTTGAGATCTTCAGCAAATTCTTTCGCCTCCCTGAGCCTCTCCTTCCTCACTGGAGGTAATAATGGTGCCTTACATTTGGGTTGTGGAAAGGATCAAATCTGCAGAGCATGTCTGGCTTCTTGACTGAAAATGCATAGAAGAGATGTTTTTCCACACTCAAGGCTGATTCTCTCTGGACCAGTGATTGTCAACTGATGTACTGCAAGAATTTTTAAAACATCCAATACCTGACTATTTAGTCAGGAGCACTGACCTTTTTTCCCTTAGATTGTCAAATTTAAAATTCCATCTGGTCTGAATGAATCAAAATTATACCTATTTTTGTCAGATCAGCAAAAAATATATATTTTTGGGTGTGCTGCAGAATTTTAGTGATTATGTGTGCCATGAGATGAAAAAAGTTGAAAATTGCTGCTTAGGTTCTTGAACCAGGTTAAAGTGACAATCCCATAGCGTCAGAGTATGTCCAACAAAGCTTTCCAAAAGAGCTATCCAACAGCCCTAAATCCTTCTGAATGGTGACATTTATACAACAGTAGTATTTGTCTCTGGGCTTTACATGGAAAGAGAATAAGCCTTATTTTTGGTTTGTTGATGCAATACAAAAAGAACATTTTTATTTGGCAACTTCTTTTTATTTTTTATTGATTTTAGAGAGGAGAGGAGAGGGAGAGACAGAAACAACAATAATGAGAAAGAATCACTGATCAGTATTGCAGAGGTATGACCAAATGGTGAGGATCCCTGCACACCCTACACTGGGGATCGAGTCCGCAACCTAGGCACGTGCGCTGACCCAGAATCAAACCATGACCTCCTGGTTTATAGGTCTATGCTCAACCACTGAACCATGCCAACCAGGCAGCAACTTCTTTTAAGGATATTATGCAGTTAGAATCAGAGCCCAAGGACATGCTTAAGGTACAAAATATATTTCCTTGTTTGCTAATGATAATAGCTTACATTTATTGAGCAACTGGTATGAGACAGACACTTCTACTCGTTTTATACTAGTATGTAATATCGTTCGTCATACCTCAGAGACAGAAGCCATTATTATCTTCATGTACAAATGAGGAAACTGAGGCTGTGAAGAGGCTGAGGAGCTTTCCCAAAGCCACTCAGCTGGTAGGTGGAAAATCAGTATTTGAACCCAAACAGTATCTCTACCACTTTCATACCTACCGGTTGTTGCCTATCAAGAATGGGGCATGGAGAAGATAACATTTATGCTCCCTGGAGTGGAGAAGAGAGAGGAGGCGAGTTCAGTGGAGGGACGAGGCACTGAAATGGGGAGATCTTACCTGTAACTCTAGCTCTTCCAGAAACTCATACAGCTTGCTATGAGGAGATGAGGAGGCCTCATCAGGCAGTTGGGCTTTGGCTCCTGATAGACTTCTCATGAAACAGGGAGAGCTTGTGCAGCCGTAGTGGCCAGAAACAGAGGTGACCAAGAGAAAGCAAGCCCTCAGGATTGACAGAACTCTGGAATTTCATAGACCAGGGAACAAATCACATAGTTTCCCTAGTGGGGAAAGAAGGCCCCTGGGGCATCCAGGTTTTATAATAAAGCCCATGAACCCAGGTGTATCAGGATGATTCTATCTACTAAACTAGTGTCACAGCTCCCAAGGGAACCCAAGCTTCATTTTAACCAGCCATGCAGACACCCATGTTACCCACCCTTTCTGAATCTTACCATCTAAGCTATAAAATGAGAGTGAGAATGTAAAATGAGAATGATACAATATTAAAAGTTAGAATAGTAATACATCACTCCTAGAGTTCTGGTGAACACTAGAGGACACCCACACAAAGTGTTTAACACAGAGACTGATAGATAAAAAAGTGTTTTACACTGTTTTTATTCTTGGAAATTCTGTATCTTTATCACCTCCTAAGTCCCTTCAGCTTGCTGGTCTTGGACAAGTTCCCTTCATCACTTTGCCTAAATCTGTTAGCTTAATAGTCGTAACTACAAAAAGAAAATAACTGGATTTCCAGTGTTTCTCCTTGGATATAGTTTCCCAAATGAGTGGTAGGGACACCTCATGTATTTGCCTCACACAGCCTCACATATCCGTGGACCACTGTCACATGACAACTCATGTTGATTCCACATAAAACAAGCCACCATGCCTTGCTCCTGACCCCTCTACTGACCTCCTCTTGGTTTTTGACATCCATCTCAACTTAAAGGGCTTTTTGTTACTATAGTTCATGCCTGTATATCCATCTCTGCCAGAATTCACACCACTGCTGCTTTATCGACACCTAAACTAGTCTTGCACTAATGCTTCATGAGAGCACTCACGTGGTGATTCTGATCCACTCTTGACTTCTATCTCTGACGTCTCTCCAGCCAGTGGAAAAATGTTGTCCCCTTCTAGATTTCTGCTACTGGAGGATAGGCTTATGGGTTATTCCCCACAGCTTGGGTGACTCTAAGTTACCAGCTTAGGAAAGTCCCCATTTGCAAGCAAGGATGTTCCAGCATCCTATCTAGTTAGCACCCCACTTTGTTCTCAAAAGTGTTCCCCTTTGAACATTGGTTATGCTAAAAATATCATGTTATTAGGACCTGGTGCAAAACTTCTTTTCCCATAGACTTTTCCTCATAATGATGCATACAATCTCTAGGGGGTTGGTTAAAATGCAATTTAGTCACATATTGTTTCTGGGACTATTGCTACCTTCCACTCAAAACACCAACAGAGGGGAGACCAAATAATAACAAATTTTAGAGGGGAGGGGGGAGGGGGCTGGAGAGAGATTAGGGAATTTATATGCATAGTCCATGGACAACAGTATGGTGAAGACCTGGGAGGGGCCACTGTGGGGTCAATGAGGAAATAAACAACAGCAAAGGGAACATCTGTACTACTTTCAACAGTAAAGAGAAATTTAAAAGAAAAAGTCACTATACTTTAAACTTTCAGTTTTCCAATGGACTCTTTGTTTACAACAGCCCATTCCAAATCCAAAAAGAGAATTCCTCTCTTTAGTTTCCCTAGATTTACATGTGGTTTGCTATTAAACCTTATATCATGAATTGCATTTCATTGTTGTTCCCAAAGAACCCCAAATAAATTTTGCTGGAGAAGTAAGAAAACAAAAAATGCAATCAAATGAGCTAGTAGATACTTGATCTTGGGCAAGAGAGAAGTTTGGATCTGCTACCAATGGGCACTATGATGAAATATTTTGATTGTGAAGCTATATAATACTTATTTCACTATTTTCACCCGTAAGGAGTGAGACACTTTGAGTGAGTACATTTAGGAGCTACACTAAGTGGATAGGTTGATTCGAACCCAGCTCTGTCAAATGATTTGTGGCAAGCTTTTATTTGTGTTACTCCTATTGTCATTATGCCTGTTTGAGAACCCTATGGAATACCTACAACAATCCACTGGAAGTGTGACCTAGGGCAAGATGTTTAACCTTGCTATTCATCTGTAAAATGGGATAGCAATAATAATAGCCCACACTGGAGTGAGCATTACAAGAACTAGACTAACTGAGTCGATGGTTTTAAAGCTCTGAGACCAGTGCCTGGCACATACTAAGTACTCAGTAAATGTCTGGTCATATATTGATTATGAATTATCACTCCTTTATCTGTTCTGTGTGGCAACCTCATCTAAGGCAAACAATCACTGAATTGAAGACTTGGAGTCAATGGTGAATTATTGTTTAATCCACTCTCCTGCCCTTCAGGAATTAGCTGGCTACTCTCTCCAGTGCAGAACTTACCAATTTCTCCCAGAAACTCTCTAAGAAATCCTTTCTTATGCTCCTTTCCTGCTTTATATTCTTCTTATTTCCTCCTGCTCAGTGCTCTATAGAGAGGGGAGACAGATGATTGAAACAGGGCAGACAGATCTCCAGCTGCCTGACCCTAACTCTCCTGGACTATTATGGCTCAGCCTGTATTTTTTCCACTTTCTCTGGAAAAACCGGGGTGCCTCGTCTCTCTCTTCCAGTATTTGCACCTAATAAATTCCTTCTCTTCTTGGATTCTGGCTGCTTGAATTTCATCCAGAGCACACGTGTATTCATTCCATCGATAAAAATTATATTTTGCCCTGTACCCAATTCTCCTTCCCTTCCCCACCAAAGAACAGGTGTTCTCTAAACACTAAATAGCAATCAGCATGCTGGGGCTGGACACACAAAGGTAATAAGACAAAACCCTTACATTTGTAGTTTTCCCTGTTCAGTAAGAGAAACAGACACTTTTAAACAGTAGAAATGAAGAAAGCCGTATGGAGTACAAATGAAAGTCCAGGAAGCTCAGAGTGGGAGACATTGGCAACCTCTGACCCCCACCCCTTACTGATGCTGGGGGTGGGGTGGTATAATGCCACTGATATGTGGAGGAAATACTTCTTGTTGCTGCTTCCTTCTAAGAACTCTCTGCCTGGGGCAGTCAGTTTGACCCTGAAAAGACTGGGAGAGAATGAATCCTTCTCTCCCTCCTCTTAAGGTTCAAAACACGGTTTCCCATGGGAAAAGGTGATGGAAGGGCTCAGAGCAGGAGTCTTCTTGCTGCTGGGAGTGCCTTGAGAAACCCCCAGCAGTAGTTTTGCAGCTGTGACCCCTCTTGGTGAAGGTAAAGAATTTAGGAGTCAAGACTGAATATCTCAGCCAAGAAAAACCCGCCCAGCAGGTCTTCTGTCCCTCGGTCCACAGGTCACACCCCCAATCTCTGGGCACATCTGTGAATGGAGTGATTGCACCACTGAAAGTCCTGCTCAGATTGCCATCTGCAGCTACCTCATCAGAAGGCATGCGAGTCAGGAGGAAGCAGAGAAGACAATAAAGGTCCCGCCTATAGGAGGACGTGCATTGTCAGGGGCAGGGATGTGTAAGGCCTTGCTATATCTTATCTCCTAAAATTTCAAATAGTTCTCATAGTTGGCTGAGAGAGAAACCAACAACCCATAATATCGTCTATCAAACCTGTGCCCTCCACTCCCTCTGCTCTTCCTCTTTGACTAACCCTCCAAGAATAAACAGAGGTGGAGGTAACAGTGAGCTATGTGGTTTTAAGAAGGGGGCGACAATTGGGGAACTAATGTTCCCCAAAACACAAAGAATTAGATCTTCACAGTCAGGAGTTCATTTTGAATACAAGCATATAGGTTTAAGTTCATAGACCACAAGAAAAATCGAATGCCTGATTTAAAAGTGGGCCAGGTGAGAAAATACTGAGGTAGATGGACTTAGTGGTCGCCCATAGTCCTCTGAGCTTGTCAATAGGAGCTTCAATTGCCTGAGCTTTGAAACAACTTGTTTTGGATTCTGAATGACTCACAGCCTCATGATGGCTTGAGGGTGCCTCTCCGTCCCTCCCCAGATAAACCCTGCCGGGACCATCCATGCGAGATTTCATCAGCAAGTGAAGGGCATGTGATAAAAAGCATGTCCACAAGGGAAAAATTATCTTTTCCTGGCAATCTGAGAACACTGCTGAAGAAATGTTCTTCTGTGATCAAATTATTAATGCTTTCACATCAAACAAAAATCTCTTGTCTAACCCTGGATGAATATTGGATGTCATTTTTTCTCCTGCTGGGTATTTTGATATAACTATGCAATAATGACTAAATAATTCCATGTTTACACACGCCAGTTGACAAGCTGCATATGTGGAATTATGGCATTCCGTAGGGGATATTAGAAGTGTCTAATGCATAATGAAAATTGTATATTGAAGCATAATTTTTCTTCTACAGTTTTATATGTACTTGACTAAAAAAGCAGGCAGAAGAAATTCTCATAGTAGAAGCCCCCCTGAGTCCAATTCTCCCATAACAATTCTCTTATCATAGATGAAATCAAAGATGAAACAAGAAATCACTAGAGGATTATCTAAAGAAAGAGTAATTACAAAATTATTGCATTAATGCTGTGGAAATCATTTCTGTGAGTGTAAAAATCATATTAACACTTCTATATGAATATACATCGAACTACAATTGATTGTAAGTCAAGTTGATCTTTCAAAGACAAACTACTTACCATTTTGAATAAAAATATAGAATCTGTCATATGGCATAATGTGAGTTTGGCCTTTGTCAAAGAGGGCAAATGGGCTTGAACAATTCGTTAATTGAATCTGCTCAATATAGCACATTTAGACCTAAAAGAACTGTTTGCTAAGTAGCAGAGTTTCGTCTTAAAATTATCTCAGTAGTTGCTTCGGATCTCCAAGTTACTTTACGATTAATGTACACCTAAATAAACATCTAAGTAAACAAAACACATGCAGATTTGGTTGGTTAACTCTCTTCTTCAACAAGTTTAACTTAGAAGTATTTATTGAGTACCTATTATGTGCCAGACACTAAAGGAAGCTCTTAGATAATGAGTCTTTCCAGATAAAAATTTAAGATTATTGTTGTTGTTAATCCTCACCTGACGATTTTTTTTTCCCATTGATTTTTAGGAAAAGTGGAAGAGAGAGGGAAAGACAGAGAGAAATATCGATGTGAGATAAACACATCGATTGGTTGCCTCCTGCATGCGCCCCATCAAGGCCCTGGCTGGAGCCTGAAACCAAGATATGTGCCCTTAACAAGAATCAAACCCGGCACCCTTTTGTCCACCGGCCAACACTCTATCCAGTGAGCCAAACCAGGTAGGGCAAAAATTTAAGATTTTTGAAGCAGTATGCCAAGCCTTCTGCAGCTTGGGTTCACTTTTCCAGTTATCCTCTTTGTCCAATTAAGCTCCAGCACAAGCCAGCTCTCTAACCCTCTTACCCATATCAAGCTCATTACACCTTGGACTGCTATTTCTGCTTTCTACAAAGCAGCATGTGCAAAACTCCTTCAAGGCTCAGATGAAATGCCACCTCTTTACATGGACTTCCCTGATAGAATTCATCTATGCTTAATCTGCCAAAGCAATTTAAAAAAATGTGTTACATTCTTTTAAACTGCTCAAAATACATTAGATTTCAAAGAAATCAGTAGAAGCGTGTGCAGGTTCTTTTTTACACTTTGCTGCCCAGATCTGTCCTCTGAGCTTCCTGTCATGGGCAGCCCTGGAAGGTGCTAGCTGATTTAGTTCCATCAAGGGAAGACACAAGAGATGTCTGAGAGGAAAGAGAGAGACAGGAGGTGTTACCTCCCTCTCTGACATGGGCCCATGGCAAGGGCTGCGTTCCTGCTGAGTTAATTGATTTCAGTGACATTTCCTCCACAGTCCCACCTTTCATGGCTCCTTCAATAAACCAATTACTTAATCTTGTCCCTTTTGTTGGGGGTGGAATGGCTTTCCCTGGGGGCATCTCACCTGGGGGCATCTCATGTGCCTCAATCCCTGCAGCACCAGGAGTCATAGGACCCAGTTTTGGCTTTTGAACTTTTTAAAAAAGTAGTTTAAATGATATTTCATGACTTATATCCTTTCTTGGAGGTCTCCCAAAAAACAAAAATAAAATATATTTTTGAAAATCGAATGGTAGTTATTTTAACTACCACATGGGTACATTGGATTCTGGTATAAATTTAAAGTTCATTATGGGATCTTAATGATCTTTTTTTTTTCTCTATCTTAAAATGTTTGTCTAGTTCATAATCCTAGAGATTACATCATCATCACTCATCTTTATTCACCAATTTTTCCCAACAATGCTAAAAAAAGAAAGCAAAGAGAAGTGGAGGAATGATGAAGGCCCTAGAAGATGAGGCAATTGTGAGATACAACATCATCCTCCAGTTTTCTTACTGCTCTACCCAAATGATTAACAAACTCCAAAAGATGTAGGAGACTGGGGACCCATCTTTGGCAATCAATCATTGACCATGGCTAAGAATTCAGAACTTTTCACTTTCTGTCCCTAATGGCAAAGAAGAAAATTGCCACAGGAAAACCATTTGCACTTATTAACCCGGACATGAATGAAAAAGACAGAGATTAGCTCTCTAAAATGGACATGTAAGTGAAACCTGAGGTTATAAACCTTCAGCTGATATTCTAGATGAATTTTCTTAAACTCATGAATCACTGAATGATGGTTACCAGGGTCTGGGGAAAGGGACAGGACAAAATTTTGGCAGGGTGATGTAAATATACTATAAGTTGATTGTGAATATACTTATACTACTTGCACCTTTAAACATGATTACACACTTAAAATTGGTGTTTTATTATATCTGAAGTATGCCCTAGTAAAACTGAAATTATTATCTACTGATGCATAACAAATATCCCAAAATGTATTGGCTTAGAACAACACACATTTCTAAGTTCATAGTTTCTTTGAAGTAGTTCAGCAGGCCCTCCCACCATGGAGTCTCTTCACTTAGGAAGCTCAGCCAGGGAAGTGGCCACTTCCAAATGGTTGTTGGCATAATTCAGTTTCTCATAGGCAGTAGCAGGATGCCTCCCCAGGTCCTTGCCAAGTGGGCCTCTCCATCATGGCAGCTGGCCTCTTCAAAGCATCAACAGCAGTCAAGAGAGCCAGGAAGACTTATGACCTAATCATGTAGACAAGACCCCAACACCTTTGCTGTGTCCTGTGGGTTAAAGTCCATCACTAGGGTCAGCTCACCCTGCAGGGGATGGGATTACACAGGAGCATGAATAACTGGCAGAGGAAAGATAGTCATTTATGGCTCTTTAGAAGTCTGCCCTCCACATATATACTCCCCCCAGTTTTACTGAGGTATTATTTACATATAACAGGTGTAAGTTTAAGATGTAAATGTAATGACTTGATATATATATACTAGTATTACAAAGTGAATATCACAAGAAAGTAAGCTAACACCCTCATCCCCTTACATAATTAACTTTTTTTCCCCTTTTGGTGGTAATAACATTCAAGATCTACCCTCTTAACAACTTTCAAGGACAAACAGGAAAGATGGTATTTTGGGTTGAAAGTTCTCTCATTTTGGTAAAAAGATGTCTGACAGACTTCTTTAATCTTTTATAATGTTTTTGTGCCATGGAATTTCCTTCATACACAGAGTTTTTCTTTGTTAAGATTCATCTTGTGATTTATACTTTTCACGATGCCTTTATTCCTACTCTTGTAAATTACTTGCCCTGGCTGGCATTACTCAATGGTTAGAGTGTCGGTCCAGCAAACCAGAGTCCAGGTTCGATTCTGATGAAGGGCACATATCTGGGTTGCAGGTTGATCTCCAGCCCTGGTTGGTGCACATGTGGGAGGCAACCAATTGATTTGTCTCTCTCACATTGATGTCTCTCTCTCTCTCTCTCTCTCTCTCTCTCTCTCTCTCTCTTTCTCATTCTCTCTCTCTCTCTCTCTCTCTCTCTCTCTCTCTCTCTCTCTCTCCCTTTCTCTCTCCATTCCACTCTCTCTAAAAAAATCAATGGGAAAAATATTCTCAGGTGAGGATTAACAAAAAATTTTTAATACTTAAAATAAATAAATATGAATGATCTATGACCCCAGAGAGCCAGTAGTGATGATCGTTTTTCCAGATGTGTGGAGGGTTAACTCTGTTCACACTTCTGTGAGTTTTTTCTCAGTAAGATCTCTTCATTTGTAATAATCCAGCCTGAATTTTGTTTTCTTCAAAGACTCTGATTGATATAAATACTACATAGAGTTTGAACACCTTTGTGTTTAAAAAAGAAAAACAAAACAAAACAAAACAAAAACACAGCCCTAGAGTTTGGAAACTAAGGAAAAGAAAGAGAACTTGCAGTAAAACCCTGTCCCACCACTGAAGCCACACAGGAGGCCTAGAAAGGACACATGTTCAGGAAACAGCATCTCTGTATCTTTAATATGCAAATGCCTTAAGAGAATCACTTAAGAGACTTAAGATTTTCTTCTGCAATGGTGCTTCTGTTGCTATTCATTCATTTGTTTCCAAATGAAAATCGTGAAAAATGAACACACATTTTGGTGATCAGAAGCTGTGTAGAAACAAAGAATCCACAACCTCTCTGGAAATGGGATCTCTTCCAAACAATGCTGGTTTGTTGTCTCACAACCACTCCTCCAGCTATCAAGGGAAGGTGTTCTTGCATAAAAGCCAAGCTTGATCTGCGAAGCACTCTGGTTTCTAAAATTCCATCTCCTGCCCACAGGGCCAGACCCTTCCTTTCTCTCTCTTGGACTGGAATAGAGCACTGTCATTGTCATGATTCATACATTTCTGAGCATATTGTTATCCATATCTTTAAGATAGGTAGAAAGAAAGGAGCCTGGACCTAGAATAATTTACCTTCAGCTCTGGGTTCATGAATCATTGTGGAACTCCCAGTGTAAAATCCTGTTAGATCTCTGAGTGCTAAGGTAAGTAATATCGTTCTTCAAATATGGAAGAGATTATTAAACAAAGAAGTGCATTCCACGGGATGATCCAAAGGGAAGAAGTAGGTCGACATTAAGCCTAGCTTGATCCTAGGATATCTATGTAGAGATGACTTTTTAGCTGTTATCTGAGGTGGTTTCCGCCCTCCTCCCCTGTCACTACTGAGCTGTGTGCTTGGACACGTTCCTGACCTCCGTGTTGGTTCTTGTCTAAGCCCCTGCAGTACCTACTTCAAAGATTTTTGTAAATAATAAACTAGAGAAGAAATCACTGGGGCCTGTTGACTGCTTTTGTTTTTCTCCCTCTTCCCCTACCCCCCCTACTCTTGCCCAAGAGAATTACATTCATTAAAGAATATTTAAAAGGAAATTATCCTATCGTGGCCACTTTGGTCAAAGCAGAAAGACTATACAGTTATAAAGTGCTCCTAACAATTTCTATTTTCAAGGTAAGTGGTTGTGGAATCTTGTCCTTACAGGACAATCACCACATTGCTAATTTTATACATCAATAAACTAAAGAGAGAAAAGGACTGGAAATTTGAAGACATAACTGTCAGTGCAAAATTGAATCTCTGTGTTTAAAAGTTAACTGTGCATTTGATGCTTAAGCTAAAAAGAAAAGATAGAAAAGAAGAGAAAGGAAAGAGGAAATGAAAAGATTCAAGGGTAGCTGAAAAGTGAGTGTCATGCGTAAAAAAGTTCTGTCAACAAGCTTGAAAAAAATAAGAAAATTATGTTCCCCTTTCTTTAAGGTTCTCAGGGGAACAATTTATTTCAGAGAATCTCTAACCTAAACTATGTTGTGATATCATCATAATTTTCTTTATCTAATGATATGGACTAATCACAGAAACAAATGATAGCAACTTCATTTTATATTCACCTGAATCCCCAGAACATCCTTGATTCAACCCAACTACCTAGAGGACTGGAGTTTTCTCTTCTCACCAGATTCAAATATGGGAGAGACTACTAAAAATTCAACTCAGTCCTTCCCCTGCCCCCCACCACCCACTACACACACACACAAACACACACACACACACACACACACACACACACACGGCATTTCCTCCTCTGGGCCATCAACAACTCTGTAAAGATACAGAACCTCTCAGTGTTGAAGCACATTATGTACTAACAATCCAGGTGGAAAAATCAGGCCATCATTTCCAATGTCTTACACACAGTGGCTCATCTTTTCTTTTCAATTTTCTAAACAATGTGATCATGGGAGGTTTTTCATTACATGCAGAAAAATCCTAAGGCCTCTTCTGACATCAAAGTTCTTGGAGATTTGTCCCCATGTCCCTCTCCACCACTACAGACCCTCATCAACTTGTATTCTTTTTAATCCAGCCACCCTTCAGGAAGCTGGTCCCCAAGCTGCACTGTTTCTAAAGTGATTTATTCATTTGAAAAAACCATATCCTTGACAACACCTGTAAAAACTCAACCCAGTCCTTCATGCTTGTCCCAAATCCTCAGGAGGTCTTTTCCAATCATACAGCCTCTAAGTTGCCTACACTAGTAGAACTTGACTTACTTTTATAGAATGGATCATCGTATCAGAGTTATATCAGACTTGTTTTCATAGGCACCTCTCCCAGACTGGTTTGCTTGGGTTACCTAATTAATCCGCATGGTACCTAGGACAATACGTTGGATATGGCAGAAAACTAATAAACATTTCTTCACCATACTTTCTTCTTATGACTCTGAATATATCACACCTAACCTCAATTTTTGGTCTGAGTTCTGGTCCATTCATCACCTGTGTCTAATTTTTACCCAACACTCACCATGCTTTATTTATTTGTATCCAGATGCCTGCATGTCATCTTTGCTTGGATATTGAATAGGAGTTAAAATATCACATGTCCATAATTAAACCCTTGATATCTACAAAAAATGCTACTTCTTCCATCTTCCCCAACTCAGCAAATAGCACACCTTCACCCAGTTGCTCAGGGCAGACAATAAGTCACCTTTGACCAGTTATTAGGACAGCTGTGGTCCAGCTGACATGTCTCAGTGGTTGAACATCAACTTATGAACCAGGTGGTCACAGTTCGATTCCTGGTCAGGGCACATGCCCAGGTTGTAGGCTCAATCCCCACTGTGGGGTGTGCAGGAGGCAGCCAATCAATAATTCTTTCATCATTTCCATCTTTCTCCCTTTCCCTCTCCGAAATCGATAAAAATATTAAAAAAAAAAAAAGAACTGTCAATCCTCTCTTTAAATAGATCCCAAATCTGACCTCTTCTCACTATCCTCCTGCCACCAAGGGGATAAGCCTCCACCTAGTCACTGCAACAGCAACCCCTAACTGGCATACCTGCTTCCATTCAAACTTCTACAATTACTCAGCAGCCATTGAGTCCCTTGAAATATAAACAGAGCAGCTCCCTTGCTAAAAGAGGCAGTCCTGTCTTCTATCTAAGCATGCTCACTCTGCCTCACTCTGTATCCTATTTACTTTTAGTGTTTCCAGCAATAAGTTGCTTCCAATATGGTATCTGCTTTGCTCACCACTGCATTCCCAGTAGCCATCTCAAAGTCATCACTTAAATATTTATTGAATTAATAAATGGATGTGTAACTCCCTCTAAACTGGGTTCATCTTTGTGACCCACCAATCTCAGCCCCTTCCAGCACCAACACAAACCCTGACACACCAATCACCAGACCATCCACAAATGCCAGCAGCTCATCCTGTCAGTGTGGTTTACGCACATGTGTACTTTCTTTCACCTGATAGGCTTTTTCTCTTCTCTCTAGAAATACAATTTCTCTCCCATCCCTCCAACACAGCTACAATTCTACTCTATAGAAAAAACCCTTTCCTGATAGGATCTGTCAAAGCGATTTCTTCCTTCTCTGACATATATTCTATTTATTAAAATGTCTTTATTTCTGCCCATGAATCACGTGCTATTTGATCTCAATGTTCCTTACAAATTATTTTTTACTAAGTTTGAATTGTCGGTAAAAGCTGAATGAGAGGCTAGAGTCCATACATCTGTTGCTAAGAAATTCTAGAGAAAAATATTTACTGTGAAGAAAAAATATTTATTGTAAATTAGTAGCAAGCTATGCCCTACCTTTTAAATACTCAGAAGTTAACTGGTGACACATGGTTGGCATTTAAATATTTCTTTCTTCTTCTGTTTTTCTATGAAAAGTAAAAGACAGAGGGGAATCAAGGGAAATAAGCAGAGAAGGGACTTTTCATAAAGAAGGTTTTCAGGAAAGTCTCAGTGTGGCCCTCCCCTCCTTGCCTAATAATCCCTAATAGCCCCTGACTTTCATCAACATTGGCTGGAAAGTATGTGGAAACCTCACTGAAGACACGTATGGTTTGTTAAATAGACTTGTGCTTATAATTATTTTATACTATACAGATTCCTGCCCTGGCTGGTATGGCTAAGTTGGTTGAGCACCCAAAGGTGGTCCATTCAATTTCTGGCCAGGGCACATGCCCAGGTTGCAGGTTCAATCTCTGGTTGAAATAGATGTTCCTCCCTCTCTCTCTAAAATCATATATATATATATATATATATATATATATATATATATATATATCTCCAGAGAAAAGGTTTCACTATTCTCAACTTATCCTGGAAATATCTTAATAAATTCCCAAATTAAAAACAAAGAAACAACAACACAATAATGAAAATAAGACCAGTACCTTTTGGTATAAATTAATTCCAAAACAGTGTAGATTTCGAATGAACATTTTATTCAAGATTTAGATGCCCATCCAACTCAAGAGTAGTCAATAAACCACAAAATTCAAATTAAGGTAGCACTTGGCAGCAACATACATGACTTCAGTGTCCCTGGCAGCACCGTAAACTACAACTGTAGTGGTCAGCTTGCAGATCCAAGAGCACACATGAGAACTGACAGCCCATTTTACAAATATAGATTGACATGCATTAATGTTGACGGGTTAATTCATCAAGGGAAAATATATTTTTTCATATAATTTTTAATTATTTTAATGATTTTGAAAGTATAGTCGATGGTTAGCTTTCATAGGGGAGGAATCTATGATGTCTATTCCTTTGATTCTCAGCACAACAACTAACACACTGTTAAGACTATAATGAGACCTCAAAATATATTTGTTGATTAACTAATGATTCCCATCTATTGGTGTTCATGCCCTTGTGCAATACCCTCTCCTTGAGTGTGGGCTGGATTTATTGACTTACTTTTAATAAATAGAAGTTTTGCAAGGTCACTCCTGAGACTAGGTTACACAAAAACTATGGTCTTCATCTTGGACTCTCTCATTCTCTTGCTTATTTCCTCTGAGAACAAAACAGCTCCATAGAACTCAGGGTGGCCTCTGGACAAAGCCATCAAGAAACAGGTCCTCTGCCCACCAATCTGTGAGCATCTAAATGCTGCCAGCGAACCACAGGAGGGAACTTGGGAGCACATCCTCCCAGGTGAGCCTTGAGATGAGATTGTAGCTTGGTAGACACCCTCACTGGGAACTCAGGAAAGACTCTGTGCCACAGGCATCAGGTAGTACAAACTTAGATCATTGTCCTGCAGAAACTATGACGCATCAATCTTGCTGGTTCTAAGTTTGGGGAAATTTGTTACAAAACAGTAGATAACTATCACAGGACATAAAACTATAGGTGAAAGGTCAGGAGGCCATTGCAATAAGGCAGACAAAGGTGTTCATGGCTTAGACCAAGATAGTAGCAGAGATAATGATGGAATTTGGCATCTATTTTGAATGTAAAGTCAACTGGGTTAACTCATGAAGTGAATGTTGGATGGAAAGTGAATATTGGATGAATCCAAGTTGCTTACTTAAGCATCTATATATAAAAAAGCCTAAGCAACCATTACAACTGAATGACCAGAACAACCGGAACTACCGGTCGACCAGTTGCTATGATGCGCACTGACCACCAGGGGGCAGATGCTCAAAGCAGGAGCTGCCCCCTGGTGGTCAGTGCACTCCCACAGCCAATTTCCCATGGCCCCTCCCCCCAGCAGGCCAACCTCCTGTGGTCCTTCCACCTGGCCAGCCAGCCCCCAATAGGCCTTAATCATTGGCCAGGATGAGGGAACCCATCCCTGCATGAATTCATGCACCAGGCCTCTAGTTCAGCAATTCTCAACCTGTGGATCACAACCCCTTTGGTGGTCGAACAACCCTTTCACAGGGGTCGCCAAAGACCATCCTGCATATCAGATATTTACATTACGATTCATAACAGTAGCAACATTACAGTTATGAAGTAGCAACAAAAATAATTTTATGGTTGGGTCACAACATGAGGACCTGTATTTAAAGGGCCAGAAGGTTGAGAACCACTGCTCTAGTCTGAAATAATGGAGGTGACTAGGTCAGGGGAGACATCTTTGAGAAGAGCAGTTGGGTGAGATGAAACCAGGAGTTTGTTTTGGGCCTGTAAAGCTTAAGTTGATAGGTTGCTGGATGTGCAACTCTGGAATTCAGGGGAGGCTTGAATACTAACAAAAATTGAGGGATTATCAATATTATAGGTATTTGGCACCATCAGGAGTAAAAGCACAGTGAGAGGAAAATGAGAAGATTGACCTGGAAGACAAGTGAAGATAGCAATTCAAGAGGAGGAAAAGGTGATCTGTGTCACTGTTACAGCAGTCAAGAAAATCTGAGGGTGATGGGAATAAAAGTTGTGCAATAATCTAGCTCTAACAGTCCTTTTTAAAAATGTATCTTTATTGTTGAAAGTATAAATGTCCCCTACTTTCCCCCATTGACTCACTCCACCCTGCTCCTGCCCTCTAGTTGCCCTTTGAATATAAATAATGTCCATATTCCTTAACTAAACCTCTTTTTTCCCCACAATGTACTTGAGCAAATGGCCGAAAACAGTTCAACTGTTTCAAGACAAATAGTTTCACTGTTAGAACACTCTTGATCATACAGAGACCTATTGGTTAGTTTCCATCCAAAATGAGAACTGAACTGACATAGTAATAGCCACAATCTTATTTAGGAATTTGTACCCTGATCCTACCCAAAGAGATGACTGCCTACAAAAATCACTATAAATCTCATTACTTTTTCCCCACCAAATTAAATTCCTTGCTAAGGAAAAATGCTCTTTACAAAAACCTAGGCTTCCAAAATCTGTGGCTCATGGCCTCAAACTGATGGCTGCTTAGTAGATAGAGAGGCGGAGCAAACGGCATGTTTCTTGACTTGAGTTCTTCGCCAGTGCTATTTGCTATGCAGCTGAGTTCATGTTCAAGTTCTCACAATAGATGCATTGTTTTAAACACATGTCAACTCAATTTCCATGTGTTACATTTGCTTCTTTCTTCCTGGATCACCAACTAAAAGAAATTTAGTCAACACTAATAAAAAATGAAAATCTCCCTTAGAAGAGAGATAAAAGACTTTTCACACAGGTTCACATTAAAATTCATAATCAATTAACTAGAGACTTTGTAGTGATGTGAAATCTCTCAGGTTTGTGTATATTAGACAATGCACTGAAAATATAGACATCAGAGATCTGAAGTAGGGCAAACAAGTAAAATAGTTCCATGAGTGACAGATGGAGAATTTGGGGGGCCTGATGCTTATACAGTTTAGGTGGTTTCACTTTATGAACAAGAACACAAAATTCAAATATAAAAGTCAAAATGCATTAGAAAGGAGAAATTTAAGAAATGACAAATGTTATAAACCTGGCAAATTCACTAACATCACAAATTCCTGAAGAACCTATCATATTATATTAATTATCTGCATAATGTATCTAATACCACCTTTACACATTTTTTTACTTACCTATTCTTTGATTGCCTCTTTATGGCAATGATTTATTGTTATCCTTTTCTGGAGACAGTAGAAAGAAAATTCAGTCTTCCCTCTGGTACAACAAAACTAGTTTTTTTATTAGTCATAGCTTAGAAGACTTCCTTTCAGCTTCACAACCCCTTGTTAATAAAATCAGCAACTGTTTTAGATTTTCTGTCAAATTTGAGAAAAGTCTATCAACTTCTTTCATCTTTAATCTGTAAAAAATTCAGGGCATCTTGTTTTCTTGTAGAGTAACTAATTGTAAGTTACCATTCAATATTTCTATTAGAAACTCACTTCTTTTAATAACTTACTGTTTCAATATGATATGAAAAAAAATTTTACAACTTCTCAATGTGAAAATAGTTATTTTTGATGTCTCTGCTCATATTTATTGTTTTTGTTTCAGATCCTATTGATTTTTATCTGAATTTCCCCTCCAAGGTCATTTGCAAATAAGTTGAAAGATGACTAGAAAAGGTACCATTAAATTCCAAAATCAAAAGTCTGAAACTTCTCATTTTATTGAAACATTCAACAATAGCTTTCATATTGCTATTAAAATGGCATATTCCCAACTTAACTTCCCCTGGAACTTCCACCACCAGCTAATGCCGCCGAGCTAACACATATCTTAACCAGTGTGGTTATGTCCCTTTTGAAAAATATTCCCAATGTATGCCCACATGGACTCATTGTAAAGCCCAAAGTTTCTCTAGCTCCATGGAAAATCCACCTCTGCATAGGTTGCTTTTCACAAAACACTGGAAAATTTAAATCATAATTGTTGAATTCTGCTGCCTAGTGATGAAGAAGGCTAGGAAAAAATGCCACAAAACTTTCCAATATAATTCCAGACCCTTAGAGCTTAATTTTTAAACCTACGGCAAATCAAGCAGACCTGCCACATTATTCATCAGAAAAGGATTATTTACACAGTATATAAGCAGTTTTAGAAGCATCGTGCCTCCAACACTTTCTAAATTTACATTATTTGTAGTTTAAAGCAAGTGCATAATTCACTTGTTCACTGATTCACCCATTTTTTCATTCTGTATGAAGCACTAGGTTCTGGCAGATGGAAACAAATTCAGGACATGTCCTCTTCCCTGAGGGTCACACTCTAGCCCAAGTGACAGGAGAGCCAACAGTGGACAATGACAAGTCAGAATAAGTGCTTGGAGAAGTGAGTACAGCACAAGTCACAAGAAGTGGGGCCTCTGGGGAAAGGTCCCACTCCTGACACAGTCACTCAACAGTAAGGTGTCTGAGCCCTGTGTTAGCAGACACATTAAGGCTGAGATAGTAAAACAAACAAACAAACAAAGAAACAAACAAAAAAAGAGTGTGCAAGGGAAGGAGAGGGACAATAATAGCTGAAAACCTTATAGGAGGAGCAGCAACATTAATAGCCAGCATTTATTAAATAATAATTTATTGTCACATGCTAGTGAACCATACAGCCAGGATAAAAACCAGACGGGCTGGAGAGTAATTTTACTGCCTCTCAGAAATAATGGTAACAACAATGATAGCAGGAGTAATAATAATAATACAGCTGTAGGTACACAAAGATCCATGTAAACAGGGTGTTAACATAGAATACTCCTTCCTCTATAACACGCATCCCAAATTTTGTTTTTCATTCCATTTCCTTCTGGAGTTATCAACCTAAGTACTTCTATTCCTCTCCATTTTTCTTCCATAAAAATTTTAAAATACTGCTGTATGACCCAATAATTTTTACTTTTCTCAGAGGTACCTTATTCATTTGATGTAAATTATGACAATACCTTATTCATTTGAAGTAAATTATGACAATCTGGTAAGAATATATAGCAATTAGTTTTTTGATCTAAGAAATGCTTAAAATGCTTATGAATAAGAAATAAAGTGAAATTAAAATTTTAAAAATATGTGAAAGAGAGAAACTAAGAAAGAAAAAAGAGAGGGAAAAAAGGAAAGAGTTAAATACTTATAAATAAGAAATAAAACACACGGGGAGACGAGTATCCTGTGCCAAGTCATATGAGGAAACCCACACCAGGTCCTCATGTCTCTTGATTCTTAGTCAATTCATCACACTCATTGTCTGATTATCCATTTCTGTGTAACAAATTACCCCAATGCTCAGGGGCTAAAAGTAACCATTTTACTTTGTTCACATGTTTTGGGGGTCAGAAGTTTGAAAAGAGCTCAGTTGGGCATTTATAGCTTAAATTCCCTCATGTGGCTATAGTCAGATGGAGGATGGAGTTGGGACAGCTGGTGGAGCACATATGCACTGGTTAGACATGTCCCCTGCCCCAGTCTCTCTCTCTCCATCTCTCTCTCCCCTCTCCTACCTCTTCTTCATGTATCCCAGGCCTCTCCCTGTGATTTTTCAATATGTGCTAGTTTGGGCTTCCTCATAATATGGTGGCAT
The DNA here is from genome assembly GCF_028538775.1 of Myotis yumanensis. Classification (NCBI taxonomy): domain Eukaryota; kingdom Metazoa; phylum Chordata; class Mammalia; order Chiroptera; family Vespertilionidae; genus Myotis; species Myotis yumanensis. Next base: position 162,091,617 of record NW_027223752.1, on the reverse strand, counting down.
CAGGGCAGTGGGATCATTTACTGACTGTTAAGCCTTCTTGCTTATATATTCCAGAAAGCACAGTAGAAACTGCCTTATTTTTTCTGTCAGAGCCTCCAATGCCAGGTGGCATCATTTCCACCATCTTTTATTAGTTACAAATAATACAGAACCCCTCCCGGATTCCACAGGGTTGTGGCCCCCACCTGCCCACTCCCCCCAACTCTAGCTTACCCCCCTCTCTGGGTTCCATCTCTGGCAGTTTCCTCAATCCTACCTGAGTACTTATGGCTTTAAAGAAGAGGAGAAGAGAAAACAAGGGAGGAAATGATAGAAGATAAGAAATGAGATAAAACAAAGGGAAAAGCAGGAATAGAGACTTGGGTCTGGGGTCCAAATGAGGTGATTTACACTGAGAAGGTTAAACAACAGCTAACAAACATCCCCCCGGGGACACCAACTCTGGACTATTTGATTTCATTTTCATTTGTCTTTAGAAGGTCAGGTTGCAACAACAAATTATATAACTCATTTATTTCCCTTTTAGAATTTCTGTTCTGGTTGATACTCCTGAATGTAGTTTCAGTGGTGAACAAAAGTCAACAGACTGTTTGTTTGTTTTTTAATTAAAATGTTCTTTTTGTCTAATTCAATGCAATTGTAAAAAGTCTCAGTCCATGAATCACTCCCCATTTAGTCTAATCTGAATATCAGTACATATGACTTACGGCCAACTATTCCCCATGTTTTCAAAGAGTCCTATGATAATTCTTTACACAATTATGTTTTTAAGGACAACAGTGTCCCAATGGAAAGCCGGTGGGTGGGGGATAGAGGGCAGTGCTTGGCATGGGCAAAGGAATGGGACAAGTTGATTCCTAAATTGGAATTACATTCAGTTGCTGGAATGTATGATCAGATTGAGTGAATCCCAGTGTTTTTCAGGATTCTTGCAAGAGCATGACTTTTCTTTGAAGTATTGAGATAGAAATCAAAAGGAAAGTTCAAAAGGATGACTTGTCCTCTTTTGTAGGATAATTGGTTGGTATAAATTCAGTTTTCAGGAAGAAATAGGTAAGCATTGATTAAACTCCCTGCTTTTATGATTCTATCAAAACCCATTGTCCAGAAATGAATTAGGTCACACATTGAGGAAGAATCACTTTCTCCCTTCTTCTAAATAAGTTTTTCAAAATATTAATTTTAAATATTTGAAACTCATCAATATATGTATATATCCTATTCTAAAGAAATCCCTATAAAGACCTTGAGAGCACTGTTGTTCTCTTTGTGGAGTCTTACAGATGTCATCTTCATGTGAGGAGAGAAAGTCCTCCAACATTTATGTGAAAGTCTATTAGGGAAAGCAAGAATTGTAAATTGCTTTAGCAAAAATGACAATATCAGTTAGCATATTGACTGGCATTTTTGAAATGTCCAAAAAAGGGGAAATGGCTCCACTACATGCAGTTGAGAAATAACACAACAAAGCAGAGGGTCTTGGCAGGAAATGGTCCATGTGGAAGCCACTGAGCCATCCCAAGATGAAGGGCCTGGGTGTCACTGAATGATTGAAGCACAACAGACCTGCTCTACCAGAGTGAGGGGTAGAGGGAGGTGGTGCTGGAGAGTGAGACTAAGAGAGCTGGCAAGGGGAAGGCAGGCTGATGTTCTTTCTCATCAAAGTCCTTGACTTAGCACAATAGAAAACAAGCATGTGAGAATGAATTAACAGAAGTTGCCTTTCCTAAGACACCTTAAACCTTAATGCAGATAAAAAGTTATGGCCAATTCAGATAAGTATACACAGGGATTCAACATTGCAACAGCTAGTTCTTTATCAATATTTTAAACTGGCTAAAGAAAGGCAGTAATGTGAAATCTGTTTATTTTCACTACCTGTTGTTAGCAACCAAACATAGAGCTAACTGGAAAAAGATACTTAAATAACAACTTCTATGACCCATTCTAAACCTAAAAACTGGAAATCCACCTCTATCTCATACCATCAAATAATGATTTGCCAATGAAAATATGCAGGATGATATACTAAAGTAAGTGAAATGAATATAGTGTAGATTATATTAAAATTCAGTCAGTGAGTAGAAAACTCACAATCATCTCAAAACCCAGTAACCACTCACCATAGTAATTGTTCTCTCTGCTTTGTTTGTAAATACTACTCTGTCTTTGACTTTAAACATATCCAGCTACAAAATTATAGTGGTTGCTATAGATCTGCTTGTTTGTTTATTTGACTTGACAATAATATAAAGAGATTTCAAGCTGTAAAGCTCAGAATTTACCAAGAAGGTAGCATCTTACTGTGGAAAGAGGGTGAGCTTGGAATCCAGGAGCCCTGGGCTACATTTGGGCTTCATCACTTACTCTGTGGCCTTGGAAAAATGACTACCATGTGAGTTTCCCTTCTGTAAACTAGAGATGATAAAATCTCGCTTTCAGGGTTATCCAGAGATTTAAATAAGTTCATACATGTGAAAATTCCCCTATGAAATATGAAGTCCCATATAAATGTCACCTGCCTGACATAGACAGAGTGACTTCTATGAACACATCCTCTCTCAGGTGTGAAAGAGTATGTCAGTGACACATTTACCAGTTTGCTCTTAGGAAAAGGCAGGATAAGGAATTATATTTAACTGAGACAGGGGTTGAGGGAAATTAATAAAATATGATCAGTATTTATTTGGATTATCTCTACCAAAACTCCCAAAGATAACATTTTATGAATAAAACTAGAGGCCCGGTGAACAAATTTGTGAACCAGTGGGTTCCCTGAGCCTGGCCTGCGGGATCAGGCTGAAACCAGCTCTGTGACATCCCGTGAGGGGTTTCGGATTGCGAGAGGGCACAGGCCAAGCCTAAGGTCCCCACTGGTACGTGATCAGGGCTGGGGAGGAATGTGGAATGTTGGCCAGCCAGGGAGGGACCACAAGAGGGCTCCAGGGCATGTCTGGCCCATCTCACTCAGTTCTGATGGGCCAGACCCCAGCAGCAAGCTAACCTACAAGTCAGAGTATCTGCCCCCTGGTGATCAGTGCATGTCATAGTGAGCAGTTGAGCAGCCTTAGTATATCATTAGCATATTATGCTTTCATTGGTTGAACGGCTGACCAGTCGACCAGACACTTAGCATATTAGGTTTTTATTATATAGGATGCTATGTGGGATAGAGATTGCCAACTCAAATGCTTACATAGACAATGGAAGTTATATAAGGAGTAATGTAGGCTGGAAGTAAGAAAAAATAAAAAGACATAAGCACCATCATGCTTAGTAAGAGACACGGCCTCATCAGGGGACAACTATAGGAAGTGCTAGAGACTGCAGAAAAGCGAAGTGCTCAGGTATCCTCTAAAGAAGATAGCAGATACTCAACTCTGGCCAATTGTGGCAACCAAAAAATTTAGATCTAGTCTTGGTAGGTTGCCAATATTTTCAAGAGAAGAATGGAAATATGGATATACATATAAAATCTTCCTTTTGTAAATGTTGGCTTATATCTCCATTACCCCCAAAAAACAAACAAACAAACAAACAAAAAACACCACATATAACAAAATCAGGGCCCAGGAAACGCTTGTTCCATTGGGACTTTTTACTGGTTTGCACACTCTGAAGTGAGAAGACAGGAAGCAGAAAATAGAGGAGCTAAAGGGTGAGTAGATATCTTACTGATGTCAAGACTCACTATAATTGTTGATTAGCTAATGTGGAATAGGATGCTATAGAAAGGCAGTCATAAGAAAAGTGAAAGCTGAAGTCAGAGCCAGGTCATTTGTGGGAAGTGACTGCTGAGATGTCTGGCCTCATGTGAAACTGACCTTTTCTTTTTTTTCTCTTGAGCTAAACATTGCTGAGGCCAATGTGCATGGATATGAAACCGAACCATCCCCCTCTGTCCAAAGAGCCCTTGATAACAAAAGGGGTGGCATGACTATGGCCCAGGGACAAGGTTGGCTGGTGGTGGAAGCTTATCCCAACTGGATCAGCTGAGCCCAGGAAATTGCACTGTCCTTCAGAACAGAGACTTCTAGAGAAATATGAAACAGAAAGTGTAATTTGGTCCTGCAGTTGTCACAGCAATGTTTTTTTATGATATCTTAGCTAAAAACACAAAAAGAACAAGATTGTACAAAAATAATAAATACCAGCCCTTAAACAAAAAGCACCCTCCTGGAAATAAAGACTGGCTTTGCTATAGGAAGGAAATTCTCATCTGTTTGTTCATTTGATGAACATCTCATGCCTTAAGCCTCATTCTAGTAGCTCTCAAACAACCAAAAAATCTAGAACTGAATAAAATGGCAGAAAATTGGGTTTATGAATCTGTTTTAATTTAAAATTGTAAATAGGATTGGTGTGTGTGTGTGTGTGTGTGAGTGTGCGTGTGTGTTGCAAAAAGGGCTGTTATTCCCAACTTTTAAGTACATAATTTTTAATATTTCTGAGTTTCCCAATAAAAAAAAACATATATTTTGCTTTAAAATAACTGATTTAATTGAGACCACTAGTAAGGTGATGATTTTCTTCTTACACAGCTTCCGTGATATCGGCTATATATGTAGCAATAAAAAGGGAAATTGAATATTTATTCCTGATGTCCAAAGAAACCCCATATTCCAAGTTGCCAACATACATTTAAAGACATAATTGTAAGGTATGTATATTTTTTTCCACCCACATTTCCCTAGACTTCATCCCATTGTCCATCCCCAACTCGTGACCACCGTGCTGCTTTATGGATGTCATAGTGCACGTGAAGTATCTTAAAACCTTTGGTGTCCTATCAGCGAACTCCTTCCAGGAGATAAGTGCCCTGGAAAATAGCTCTTTATCTTGTAGCTCCAATTCCTTCGCTTATTTAAGTCACGTATTTACAGAGGTCAATGTGCCAGGGGCAATGATAAGCACAAAGCCTGCAAGGCAGGGTGTCCATGACCTTGCCTGCTGGGAGCTGTCTCCCAACCTGGCCACCTGACTGTTTTTAAGAAGCTACTTATTCTGTTAGTTCCTTGGAGGATTGACCCTGAAGTCAAGGATGTTGATTTTTATGGCTGTCTCCTTAGCTACTAGCAGATGCCTGTGTTCACCATGCATATTAGATGAGTAAATGAGCTAGTCGCACCAAGAACAGGGTAGAGGAGAGCTGGAGACATGTTGAAGAGTTTGGGGGGACGTGTTTGTGTCTGGGGCAACCTTGAGACATGGAGGTTCATGGGGGTTCATCCAACCCAACCCCGGGACTGCCATGGTAATAACTGACCCCAGACATTAACCTGTGAGGCTTGATTTTGCCAGGAAATTCTCCTTCATGACAAGGATGGATTTGTTTCAATTTATTACTTTCCCCATCTACCCTGAATCCACAGGGCTGTGAGCAAATGTCTGGAAATTTGAGACAATAGATAAAATAAAATGGGAAACATTGTAGACCCCTTCGAGAATGTGATCATCGTCTGGTAGTAATGGCTATCAGCAGGTATGCAGGATCTTTTACATCTGTCTGGTTTATCCAGGTAGATTTGAGAATGAGAACACCCTGTAATGAGGTCAGGCATCCTGGAATGTATCGATAAGCAGAGGGGGCTGAGTCCCTGCACCCCATACAAATCTTTATACACTAACTAGTAAAGAAGACTCAATTCATTCCCTAATTCTATGGCTCTAGAAGGAACTTCATGATTTATTCATATTCCTCATCTGTTGCTGGGACCTGTCATTAAAATGAGTTAACCTCACTTATATTTTTAATCACATGGTTCTCTCTCTTACATTTTAAACTGTGCCCAGTTTATCTGTGACTTGGAGTTCCCTGTGACGTCAGTAATAACTGACCTATTTATCTATGCCCTCGCTACTGATCTGAAAGTGGAGGTTTTAAAGGAAGGACATCAGAAATCATTACCTTACTGTGTACACAATTACTAATAGGAAAAACCCAAGAGGGAGAGAGAGATGGGGAAATTCTCTGTGAACCCCAGGTGTAAGGAGAAATCCCTAGGGAAGTTAGCAAATGCCTTCTTTAAAACCAGATCAGTATCTCTGCTTGCCATCTCTGAGCTGACAGAAACCTGCCTTTACAAACCTCCCCAGCAAGTCACCTAAGGATACCAGGTTCATTGCCACTGACCAGTTAACCAAGACATTACCTCATGTGCAAAGAAGTCCCATTAACCATGTCCACTCTGAGGTCAACTCCTTTTTATTGGTCTCTGGAAGTTTCTCAGTTTCAAAGCAATTACAAATGTGACCGCTCTCCCCTGGGGGCAGGCCGCTAACTCACTGTCTTTATCTGTAAGAGAAAGAACTCTCAGGAATTCACTGAAAATTCTGAAAAAAAATTTAGAAAAATACCAGTTCCAAGTTATGTGGCGATAAATGGGTGGAGGGGCAGGGATCTGTATTAAAAAAAGAAAAAAAGAAAGTCTAAGAAGCCTTTCCCTCAGAGTTGATGTTTAAAAGGATGAAAACAACTGAACTTCCATGTCTAGTTCAGGAAGCACAGGATCTCCTATGGGTTGGGTGGGTCTCCCAGGTAACCTGGAAGCACAGTCCCCTGCCACTGTGGCACTAAGTCACTGCCTCTTCCTTTCCTCACCACAGTAAAAGCAGAGGTCACACTTCCTCCTGAGTGAAGAAAAATTAGTGGTAAAGGAATAGGGCTTAAAGTCAGCCATAGGAGCCCTAACCGGTTTGGCTCAGTGGATAGAGCCTCAGCCTGTGGACTGAAGGGTCCCAGGTTCGATTCAGGTCAAGGGCATGTACCTTGGTTGTGGGCACATCCCCAGTAGGGGGTGTGCAGGAGGCAGCTGATCGATGTTTCTCTCTCATTGATGTTTCTAACTCTCTATCCCTCTCCCTTCCTCTCTTTAAAAAAAAAAAAAATCAATAAAAATTTGGATAGAGTGTCAGCCTGTGGACTCAAGGGTCCCAGGTTCGATTCTGGTCAAGGGCATGTACCTTGGTTGTAGGCACATACCCAGTAGGGAGTGTGCAGGAGGCAGCTGATCAATGTTTATTTCTCATCGATGTTTCTAACTCTCTATCCCTCTCCTTTCCTCTCTGTAAAAAAACCAATAAAATGTATTTTTTTTTAAAGTCAGCCATAGGGGTTGGAGGGGGTGGGGGGAGATCATGTTCTGTTCTCAATGAGGTGGCATGAAAATCCTGAACAGTCCCCAGGGAATTGGGGTGGGGGAGGAGGAACTAGTCCCTGTAGTTAACACAGAAGAGGCCTGTGTTTACCTTGACAAGGGGAAATGTGGGCATGTTGGGCTCCAAGGGAAGGAGGAAGAAAGGGGAGTGACAACAGGGAGTGGACAGTAGACAGTCTCACTGTATGATCTTGTTTCTCACCCTGTGGGTAGAGGATGAATGCACGGAAAGACAGGAACAGTTAGGAGCGAGGATTGATTCTGAGAAAAAGAATGAGTGGAGCCATCAAAACCAAGAAAGAAAGCAACAAGCAAAACTGAGCTAGTGGAGTCTCCCCACTGTCAATCATCACAAAGACTCACGCAAGCAAAATGTGGCTTAGTAGCAAATCAGAAAGAAATAAAATAAAAATGTAGGTTTTGACATTCAAAGTTATCTGACAGAAGAGCAGACCCATGTCACTGACAGTCTACCCAGAGGCTCCATCTGCCTTAAAGTAGGACCCCAGACTAGGAGAAAGTCTCCCTGGGGACATGAAGCCACAAAGGATGGGACTTGAGGAAGGGCATTGGGATGGTGATGCCCTTGGTGTCATTCTGAAATTATAGGATGCCTATGAAAGAAGCAAACCTACTGAATGTTGGTCTGCTCAAAATGTATTTGTCAAAGCCCAGCCTTTAATATGATGCTATTTAGAGATGGGGTCTTTATGGAAGTAATTATATCTAAATCAGGTAAGGCCCTAAACCAATAGGGTTAGTGTGCTTATAAGAAGGGGAAAATAGACCAACATGCTCTCTTGCTCTCTCAGAGCATGCACAGAAAAAAGGCCATATGAGGACCTACCAAGAAGATAGCCATTTACAAGCAAGGAAGCAGGGGCCTCATCTGACACTGAATCTGCCAGCACCTTGATCTTGGACTTCCAGCCTCAGAACTGTGAGAAAGTAAATCTGATGTTCAAGCTACTGGGTCTGTGGTACTTTGTTATAGCAGCCAGCACTGACTAAAACAATTGGTTCCAGTGGTTCTCAACCTTCCTAATGTCGTGACCCTTTAATACAGTCTCTCATGTTGTGGTGACCCCCAATTTCATTGTTACAAATTGAACATAATTAAAGCATAGTGATTAATCACAAAAAAATTATGTAATTATATATGTGTTTTCCGATGGTCTTAGGCGACCCCTGTGAAAGGGTCGTTCGACCCTCAAAGGGGTCGCGACCCACAGATTGAGAATCACTGGATTAAATGGTTACTATCAAAATTCTACTGACAGAGTTAAACCCAGAGTTTAAGAATTATTTAATATCAAAGCCATCTGGACTTTATCTTCAAATTCCTAAACTTCAGAGTCCTTTCTGAACTGACTGATTACTAAGTTCTCTCTAGAATCTCTGAACTTCATAAAATTTGAAGCTTGAGGGTAGCTAAATGTTTGCAAGATTACAGAATCAGCCATAATAAGTTTACAATCAGCCCTGGCCGCTGTGGCTCAGTTGGTGGGGATCCTCCCGTGCACTGAAAGGCCACTGGCTCAGTTCTGGGTCAAGGCATATACCTGGATTGCAGGCTAGAACTCTGATACGGGGAGTGCAGGAGGTGGCCAATTGATGTTTCACTCTCACGTTGATGTTTTTCTCTCACCCTCTCCCACTCCCTTCCTCTCTCTCTGAAAATAAATAAATATATATATTAAATTCATAATCAGCTTTTTCATAATAGGAAGCAACTCATAAAACTATAATATATGACCAATGACCTTAATTGCAGTTACAGGAAACATTATCCATTTTCTGATAATCACTAACACATATTTATAATCACTTTGTGTACATTATGTTTATTCTTACAATACCTTTTGACATTAATTAGGTGTCATTACATCCCTATTACAAACACAAGTAAATAATCTGAGGCACAGAGAAGTTAGGGAACCTCCTCAAAGTCAAACAGTTCACAAAGAGTTGAGACTGGATTTGAACTGGGGTGTCTACTAGGAGAGTCCGTGCCCTCAATCATTTGCTTAGGATACCTCTACAATAAGTCATTAGGTTATTCTTCCACTGCTATTGTGTATTTTTAGCAAACCTGATATTTATCATAAAGTATTTTTACAAGGAACATACTATGAACTTCACCTTGCATAAATAAACTGTGGAAAAGCCCCACAAAATAGTGGGAATTTCCTTGTGCATGCCCCCTCATGTTTGCACAGAACAAACATAATAGAGTGGTTTCATCTCAATAAGGGAAACTGCCCACTGACTGAATGCCTGGCTTTGGTGATTTGGAATAGTAGATGGACTTCACGAAACCTGCTATTTGCTCAGGTTCCTCTTTTCTTTGTTCTGTGAAAACACTACGTTAGTGTTGGAGCTATAGCACAACTCCTGATATGACTGGGTAAGATTAATTTTTAATCAGTGCAACTAGGAGAAAAATATGCATGCATTTCTCTTAGAAATATATACACTCATCTGTATGTGTGTTATAAGCACAGAGTCATTTTTCCCCATTGAGATACTCTACTCTTCTTCTACTTAAAGAACTGTTTCTTTATAAATAGTAATCCTTTATATGCCATTTTATGAACAGAGTATGGTAATCTGTTTGAACTGGACATTCAAATTACAGTAATTATAAGCTTTCAGGGAATATATGCATTATTTTCTTCTACTGTCTCAGATTTTTCCACAACTAACTGAGACAATCACCTATGTAACTGAGACCATCACACATTCATAGAGCTGGGAGAGATTTTGCTACTGCAGTCTTGCTTGTTATAAATACTGAGATAAGATTTAATACAATGAGATGAGAGTCAGGAATAATAGCAATATAGAATATTTACTGAACATTTGGTATGTTCCAACTACTGTTCTAAGTGTTTAATTTCCATGAATGCATGTGCTTTTTACCGTGTGAGCATGTCCTATTTTTATCCACATTTCTGTGTTTATTTATGTGCATTTTTTCATTGACAATTGGGGTATTTTCCATGGCAAACAAGCCATTACTAGGAAACTGGCTGTCTCCTTTTCCAAAGGGAATTGATTTTGTTACAATTTTATTGTTCCTTTTGAGAAGGGCAGATAGACTCATCATGATTCATTATGAGATCGATGCCAGTTGAGTGGATATATTTAGCACGTGAATTTAAAAAATAATGTGTTTGCATATATTTATTAGAAATCATTATCTTTTGATTCTTAGAAGTTTATACAATGCTGGACTATGATTTAATAAACAAGAAAAACCCAATTCACAAAATCCCCTAGAAAAGCCCTGGATTTTTCTTTAGATCTTTCAAATATAATTTTCTTTTAAAATATTTCCCTCTTCCAGAAGAGAGTGAATTGCCATGAAAAGGTTTCCATGCAAAAAACATTGCTATTAAGATACAACAATTAAAATGCCAATAGGGTTCTGAAGAACAAGAAACCAAACATAATATTGCTTAAGAAAATTTAACTGGATTTGTTACGCTGTCAACATAACAACAACAACAACAAATGAGAGCATGCATTCTTAGATCATTCTGAAACATTAATTACATTGCAATTTTTGATGATTCATGAGACAACCAGCTCCTAAACTCATTTGTAGATGAGTCACTGAGTTTATGATTGGAATATTAAACTATTTCTGATAATCAATTATAATCCTAAATTATAGGATTTAATGCAGCGACCTCCTCCCCTGCATTTTTCCTAAAACAATTGCATCATGTTGATCCTAAAGCTCCAGAGTGCAGATTTGCCTAGCTGAGCAGAATTTGGTTAATGGTGATTTGAATGGATACAATTTTGCATCTTCCCGGAGTTGTCATATGTCAAGAAGGAAGTGTGACGCATTTGTTGTTGAAAAGGACCCAAGAGACTCCAGCCGGCCCAATTTCTCTATCTTACAAGGAGGCCAAGTTCAATTAAACTGGATGATCTGAATCTTGTTCTAGAAATGATACCCATGAAAGCAGTTTGGGGACTCAATGTTATGGCAACTGGCCCCTAACTAGGGTCTTAACAAATTTGAGGAACTCTCTGATTTGAGGACTTTAGATCCTTCCCATTCCAGGTGACATCCCTGGAAACTTTGGTGTCACCTGAGAGCTTGTCAGCCAGGCAGAAACTCAGTCCCACCCAGACCTGCTGAACCCAAATCTACATTTCAACAGGTTCCCAGATGATTGTTTACTGGGCACATAGAAGATTGAGAAACACGGTGAGATGCAGGAAAAGGATGGAGGTCAGGAAAGGACCTTTGTTCTCTGGCGCTTCCCGTACTCCCTTCAGCAAGTGTTACCATGCTGGTGACTTACATCTCAAATCTCCCAACAACACTGCAGAGGAGGTGGTGTTTTCCCAACCTTCTAGATGAGAAAACTGAGGCTCACAGGAGCCCATTAATACAGGTAGAAACACCTGACCATCCCTAGGCTGCAGGGCGTGGTGAGTCCAAAGTTTGACATCAACTTTCATTCATTAGTGACTTCCCTCCCCCCAAGCAGAACAAACTATTTCCCTTTTACAAATTATTATACTAGACCCCCATATAATCTCTTTTTGTGCTAAAATTGGGAGGGGAAACATTTAAGTGTGATCTTAAGGGAAGATACACTAAAGAGAAGTGGAAAAGCTGGCTTCTGAAATGTCTTGGTGAAGGAGACAGAGTGCAGATTTGCTGGCTGAGCAGGCCTCTGCAGACATCTGACAGGAGCAGCAGTACTGTCAGGAGGCCTCCTCCCACTTCTGTTAAATAAGAGTAATTAATATTCACTTCCTCTACCCCGCACGCCAGCGACCTTCTCCCCTGCATGCCCTAAGGAGTCAAATATAATCAATTCCATAAAACTGTGCTGGGAGCTGAGGTGTGAGGCATTGTCCCATTTCTGAACAAGTCCACAAGATGTGCTCTGAAGAGAAGAAATTCAAGGTGATGATAAGCAAATTTAAAGACAAAAATTATTTTTTATTTTCAAGAAAATGGAAGTAGTAAAGTTCCCTTGAAGTCTACTCCATAGCTATTCCTTCGGGGACTGTAAAATAAAAGGCAAAATGGGCAGAAATTACTTAAAATACAGAAATGACAAAGGGAAATACTGCTGTGGGTAGGTTATAAATGACTTTAGAGATTTGTGGAAGCTAAATCATCCAGGCCAACTGAAAAACCAGTCATTTTAATCTAAAGACAGTAAACCTCTCCCTGTATATTGCTAGGTACTGGAACACACTCTTATTAAATTATAGTGTTTTATAACTAGTGAATAAAATTGGTATCATGTTTACTATGCAAAATCTCACTATTTTTCAAGTTGATATGTATTTTAATATGAAATTGAAATTTAATATCATAAGCACCAAGCAATAAAACCAACCCACCTAGTTTCAAATGCTGTTTAAATTATTTTTTGAATTTTGTATCTAATAACATAGTACAATAACACTGAAACAAGATTAACACTGTGATACTCTTTGTTTAGGAAACCAAGAGTGTTGCTATGGAAACAGAAATACTGCATAACTATGGAAACGGTGACAGTGTTGTAAATAATGGTACTGAAAGGAGGAACCAAGCAAACTTAACATATGAATTCTAAGAAAAAGAATAGAGAATATGGAGGTGGGGAGAGGGAGGTTATATTTTTTGTAAAAAGCATACTTATATATATTTTGTCTCCTGATAGGACTTTTAAGTTTTGTTTTCAAAACCTTGATTAATATCTTTTATAATCCTCTGTTAGTTTCTCTCTTCTCATTAACTCTCCAAATTGTAATCTATTTTATTTGATTTTGTATAATCTACTTAATGGGAAAAATTCATTGATGACTGTTTTTGAGTGAACTTTACTTTGATAGCCTTCTATAGGACAAATTATTTTTCCTAAAAATACTAAAATAGAAAAAAATGCAGAAAGCATATGTTTAACTTATTACATTTTGAGGTTCTAAAATTATGTTTTTTAAAGCTCTGTACAGTATTTACCAAACACAAGTTTAAGTCAGACTATTAAAAGAAAATTCATTTTATTTATTTAATGTTATGACCATTGGAAACGATAATTGGAATACACATTATTTCTTGTTGATTTGTAACTCTGATTCCCTGGCTATGTCTAGTTGGCCTGGAAGGTAATGGTCATGTTTTATTCACCTTCAAAATTCCCCTGATAGCAACGAGACTGTTACACGGCCAGGAAACATTCACACATTGTGGAACAAATGGACATATAAAATTATACATGCAATGGAATATAATAAAAACAATATAAGGCACTAAACACAACAGAATGGCAATGATTACATGAGTTTGCTCTGCTGTGAATATGAGAACACTGACCTCATTCTCATTTAAAAGGCAAGTGATGATGAGAACACAAACACTGTGGAAGGAGTGAAGCAACTTCTAGAAAGAGAAGGAAGCTGGAGGTTGGCCATGAAAAGCAGGTGAAAGGTTCCAGGCCTATTTCTGGGCCTCCCTGGGGTTTCATTATCTTATGTGTCCCCGGTTATGAAAGGGCAGAGAGAGATGAACACAGATGCCATTTGGAGCCAAGAGCCCTGTTTGCTCCTAACTTGCTAGTTCCCAATTCTTAAGGAGACTTTGGCAAGTGACTAGTTCATGTGTGAACACTACTATGTATCTTGGCTCTTTAAAAACGCTGAGCTAATGCTTTTTAAAAAATGTGTAATTCTGTGTTTTTTTTAAAGATCCTTTAAGAGGGCATCACATAAATAAACACTTTAAATGAAGAGCTGGTAGCAGATCGTTGGTTTTCAAATTATGTTTCTGGGAGGGGAAGGAGTGAGGATTGCCTGCCCCACCCCCCACCCTGCCCCCCTCAGAAGAAAGTCCAGCTCCCTCACCTAAGAAAATGCCTCCTTCAAAAAATTTTCTTGAAAAATTGGCTCCACTGTTTATAAACACACACACACACACACACACACACACACACACCCAGATAAAAAATTCCTTCCAGCTTTATATTTCTGTGATTCTCTGGTTACTTTTCCATGAATATAGAATTATGAAATAATCCTAAGAAAATGTTTTTGTTTGTTTGTTGTGTTTTTATTGTTTAAAGTATTACATGTCTCCTTTTTTCCCCCATCAACCCCTCCCCGGCAACTCTTATTCCCCAGGACAAACCCCCACCATCCCAGTGCCCTAGTCCATTGATTACGCTAATATACATGCAGACAAGTCCTTTGGTTGATCTCTTACTCCCCTACTCCCACCCTCCCCTGCCTTCCCTCTGAGGTTTGACGGTCTGTTCGGTGTTTCTCTGTCTCTGGATCTATTTTTGTTCATCAGTTTATGTTGTTCATTATATGCCACAAATGAGTGAGAACATGTGATATTTATCTTTCTCTGACTGGCTTATTTCACTTAGCATAATGCTCTCCAGTTCCATCCACATTGTTGCATGATAAGAGTTCCTTCTTTTTTACAGCAGCCTAGTATTCCATGTGTAGCTGTACCACAGTTTTTAATCCACTCATTTGCTGATGGGCACTTAGGCTGTTTCCAAATCTTAGCTATGGTGAGTTGTGCTGCAATGCACATAGGGGTGCATATGATCAGAAGGCCTTTGGAACCTCTTTGACGTAAAGCTGAGAGTCAGTAACATATCACAGCACACTGAACAACACGAGGCCTCTACTAAATCTCTCATATGCCAAGAGTGCTTCTTGGTGGGGCAGACAATGGTGAGCGAAGCCACGTGAGCACACCGTGAACCCCAGGATCTGTGGAGAGGCAGGGCAGCTCTGTGGGTGAGTGGTCTGTGACTTTGAAGGGGCCACACTCAGGAAGTTCCATGCTTGCTTCTCTGTAGTCTTGAATTCTTAATTGTTTTATCATTGAGCTTGTGTTTTTTAAGGGAAGTTTGATGGCTGCTGGAGCATAAGCACCAGCACAGCAGGTACAGGATGGGAGACAGATGCAGGGGGAGCTCCATGCACAAAAATATTGTATTAGCTCACGCTGCTATACAAAATACACAGACTGAGGGCTTAAACAGCAGACATTTATTTCTCCTTGTTCTAGAGGCCTGAAATACATATGATATGTGGTACATGATATAATATATGCAGTATAAAATATATAATGTACAATATATAATAGATTATATCTAATATACAATATATGTGCACACACATATCCCATTTGTTTATTCTGAGACTCCTATCTAATATAACCACCTTTACCATAATTTTTTTTTTTCTAAAAGGAAAACACTTTATGTTGAAGATAGTTCTCCATGGGCGACTAGAGGCACTGACTGCCTTGTTCTGGATTATCTTCCCAGAGAAGACCCAAGGGTGCACAGCCCTGGAAGACTGTGCTTCCAGTGAATCCCCTGGAGGAAAGGGCAGAGGAACTTACTCTGCATATAAGAGCCTGCCTCCTGCTCGCTGCCTTCAGTGCACCTTCTGAGATGCCATGGGGGTCCTGAGGGATGTCCCTGGCCCCCTCTGAGTCACATATCTGGGAGTTGGGGAACTGAAACTGCTGACATCTGGCTATTGGCATTGCCTGAGTCACTGAGCCCTTGTGCTCTGACCAGAAGGATGCTTTTCTCAGCATCCACGAGGCTGTGGCCAGCCAACTGGGCAGCTTACAAACAGGGTAAAGTACCAAACCCTTCCCAGTTCTGACAGAGTTTACATAAAAAATCTTAAAGATTCTACAGTCAGAATCCTCTCAAATACACTGTGTGGTGGTTTGAAGATCTGCCTCCAAATCCTTTGACAAGAGTCTCAAAAGGAGGAGTCTGCCCCACTGGAGTGGGCTGGACTTGGCCACTTGCTGCTAACAAATACAATGTGGCAGAACTGACAGCGTGTGACTTCTGAGACTAGGCTTAAAGGCCCGAGGGCATCCTCTCCTCTCACTCTGGAGTCTCTGAGGGAAGCTGGCTGCCACATTGTAGGACACTCAGTCACAAGAAAACCCTCCAGCCCTAATCAGGCCCCCAGAGGACTGCAGCTTCAACAGATATGCCACTGCAGCCTGAGAGAGCTGTGCCACAACCACACTGTAAGCCACACCCACATTCCTGAGCCACAGAATCCGTGAGATAATAAACATGTATTGTAAGCTGCTACATTTTGGGGGTGATGGCACACACAAATGAAAACTAATACAGATTGCGAAAAGCGTAACACTGGGATAAAGGCATTCTTCCACAGGGTCTCGGAAATGTAATCATCATGAACCCATCATCACCCAGACAACAAAAATAGAAAAATAATTCGCTTTAAGGCATGTTTTGAGGTTATTTGGCCCATAATTATAACACTCACTTTAGTCTTACCACCAAAATCACAAAGGATATAATGAGCAATTTCAGGAATTTGGCCAAATAAACTACATCTACCACCATCATCCATATGATGTGACAATACTCATTGAGTAGCCCAATTATACAGTGATAGAAGTAAAAAAAAAAAAAAAAAAAAAAAATTTTAATCTGAAAATTCAGCCAAAGAATTAAAAAGACCTCTTCTGCCTTTTACTAGGTGTGACCATGGCCAAGTTGTAAAACCTCTTTAATCCTTAGGTGACTTACTTATAAACAATGAGAATATTGATTCCTAGTTGTCTGGGTAATTTTTATGATTACATGAGAAACATAATAATAGCTTTTCCTATGTACCAACCATTAGGTAAAGACTTTAGAGCCATAATCTATATTTAACTCACCTAGAACTATGCTCAGCATGTGATAGGCAATCAATAAACCTTAGTCTCTACCTATCCCAACCCAGCAGGTTTATGCATGAGCATGGGTCCATGTTTATGTGCCCTAATATAAAATCAATAACGTCCCCTCTCTGTTCTTATGGAAAACATCTTCTTGTGGCTGTGCTCTACCTGGAAAAAATAATTCACGCTTTGTGACTACCATGCAATAAATATTCAAATGAATCTTATTCATGAATATTTTAAAGTTACCATTATCTAGCGTGGCTTTACTCAGGTGATGAAGGAAACCTCCTCACTTTGCTGGAGTCATAAAGAGGGGAAGGGCCACTTCCTTCTCTCCCTGCGCACTTCACTGAAGCCCTCTGGCCTCACATTAACTTGAGATCTCAAATGTGGGGCGCACATACCACAAAGGCTGCATGAAATAATGCACTGGAATACAAAGAATAACTGTTATATCTTCTACATGAATTCTGAACTGATTCATGTTATGTTCCATGTATTTTATAATGTTCAAAATATAATGGAAGACTGCCATATCTATAACTTACAAGTCAATAAACACTAATGTCTTTGGCTGTTCATGATTGACAACTTTTTGCTGATGAGGTGCACCTTCCCAAAAGGTTTAGAAACCACTGCTTAGATTGTCATTAAAATTAGAGTTTGCAGCTAATATTTAGCATGTATATGAACTGAGACTAATTATGTTACCCAATTTACAACAGACTTGTTTCACAAAAATACAAATCAGAAAATGTCTAGACTTAGAACTATTTCAGAAGTAAAGGTAAGGCCACTGCTTGCTTCCTTTCAGGTAAGATGTTCCTATGTACCAGTAAATAGTCACGAGGTGTGAAGGGCAGGGAGCAATAACCAAGAGAAACCGCTCCTGAAGCGAAGACAGATACTGAGAACATTATTTGCACTATGGTTTAAAATGTGTCCTATCTTTGCTGTTCATTGAGAAGAGATCTTTGAATTCTCTGACAGAGCTCTAAAATAGGCAGGAGTCGCAATCCTTCGTCTTTAAAACATGTCATGTTATGACACCAAAAGCACAGGCAACAAAAGCAAAACTAAACAAGAGGGACTACATTAAACTAAAAAGCTTCTGGACAGCAAAGAAAACCATCAACATAATGAAAAGACAGACTATGGAATGGGAGAAAAAGTTTTCAAATTATATGCTTCATAAGGCATTAATGTTCAAGTTATAAATGGCAAAGGAATCTGAATAGACTTTTTTTTTCCCCAAAGATGATGCAAATGGACAACAGGTACATGAAAAGGTGCTCAACATCACTAATGATCAGGAAAAGTGCAAATGAAAGCTTGCATTTTCACCTTATACCTGTTAGAATGGCTATTAGAAAAAATATACAAGATAACAAGCGTTGACAAAGATATGGAGACAAGGTGGCCCTGTTAATGGGAATAAAAATTGGTAAAACCATTATGGAAAACAGTATGGAAATTTCTCAAAAAATTAAAAGTCAAACTATATCTTGTGATCCAGCAATATCACCTCTGGATATGTATCCAGAGGAGCTAAAATCACTATCTTAAAGACACAACTATACTTCCATGTTCATTGCAACATATCCGCAATAGTCAAGACACGGAAACAACCTAAGGATTCATTGGCAGAGGAGTGGGTAAGGAAAATGTGTTATATCTTTACAATGGAGTATTATTTTGGCCATAAAAAAATAAGGAAATCTTACAGTTGACAACATGGATGGACCTTGAAGGCATTATGCTAAGTGAAATAAGCCAGACACAGAAAAACAGATACTGTATGATCTCACTTATGTTACCAGAAAGGAGACCTGGCCCTGAGTGGGTCTGCCTAGGGCCAGCCGGTAGTGTGTGGGTTCTTGACTTCATGAAGGAAAAATGTGACAATATGAGTCCAGGTGACTAACGCTGGAAACAAGAAAGAGCTTAGCATAGAAGAAGCAAAAGGAGAGCCTAGGCTGAGCAGTCTTAGCTCTCTGGGAAGTCAGAGAAAAAGGGGCGTTGGGGACAGGGCCAGGAGATTAGCCTGGGTTGAATTGTCACTGCCCATTGCTCCTGACTGTAGGTCTAGTAGGGTCCCTTAGAGTTTAGGAGATGCATACCTGTAGGGGAAGAGGAGGGGAAAGGGAATGGCGAGGGGATGCTCTCCAGAGATGAGCACACACTGGATTCCTTGTCTTGAGGTTTTTATCTCTTTCTTGCAAGCGGGCATCTTAGGGGATATCTCAGGGAAGGGTTTCAGGAGGGTACTCATCAGCTTCCTAAGTGTGCTCCTTCAGGTCATGGTCTCCACTGATTGGTCAGTGTCAGGGCAGGGGAGTCGTCAGTCGTTGCAGCTAGACCTGGTCTCGCCCACCTGGTCCTTGCTGCTTTTCTTGGTCTGGAGCTGAAATACACCTGAGGCCTAGATGTTATCTCTAAGAAGGTGACCTCCTGAATCTGCTGTAAATTATTCTGCCAGTTTTTTCAGCTGTCTGTCTCAGTTTCCCTATTCCACTTGTCCTGGCTTACTGGCCTGTCTCACTTATATGTCTAAAATAGTCAAACTCATAGAAGGAGAGAAGGGAATGGTGGTTCTGGGGATCTAATGTATAGTATGGTGACTATAGTAATTAATACTGTATTTTGTACTTGAAATATGCTAAGAAGGTAGATCTTAAGTGTTCTTAAAGCACAAAATGATAGCTATGTGAGGCAATGGATGTGTTAATTAGCTTGAGGTGATAATCATTTCACAATGTATACATATATCAAACCATTATATTGTACATCTTATATACATACAAGTTTTATTTCTCAATTATACTTAAAAAAAGCTTTAAAAATACAATAAAGTACATCACATATTTCTGATACAAGTGTTGATAGATTTGAGTTCCTATTACCAAAATGATGAACTACATATTGGCGGGGGGGCGGGGGGGGGGGGCGGGGGGGAGGGAACAATGATACTTTGCTGTCAGTCCTCTAAACAATACAGGGTGTTTTATACTGCCAATTATGTTGGTTTTATTAATTTGAAAATCTATAAACAAACTAAGTAGATTGTTATTTCATCAGCCTTCTATTCAATTACTCCAATGCCAATTATTAAATGTGACATTAACCTTTCTATCTATATTTTACTAACTGCAATATCATAATAGAATTACTCACTTATAATTTTTACTTCAGTTAGTGAAAGTATAAAATATATATCCTTAATAAGCACACATGGCCTAGATAAAGCTCCTTTATTCTTATTGATGCCGTGATATGTGTAAAAATTACTGTAAGTTCTGTTATTACTGCCTACCAGCCAGAGACTACCATTTCAGTGATTAGTTGGTCATAGCATACCAAGGAGTTTAAAGAATAGTGGGTTACTTGCAGTGTGTTTCACAATTACAGAATATCCAAGAAGAAGTCTTGCCAAGCATTAGAAATGACTAATTATTTGAGTGTAGCACATTGCAACTTTTAAAGTTTTGGAGTGAGTCAAATTTCCATTGTGGTTTTACACTATTGCCTCATCTCACTAGCATTGATATTTAAATTTGCATTTAGAAAATCTCCTCAGAGGAACATAAAATTATGATGGTATTGTATTCTGCACAGTAAAAGTGGACCTGAATCAGCTGTTGAAAGGATGGGCCATAATATATCATAGCACATATGAGCAAGTGGTTATGTCCACTAATAAAACATTAACAAAAAAAGCTTTTTTGACCTGTTTTTGAACAGGTCAAAGCTATATTTTTAAAAATCTAAGTTTATTTTTAAATACAGAATGATGACTCTCAGAGGGAATGGGGAGCAGGAAGAGATTAACCAAAGAACTTATATGCATATATGCATAATCCATGGACACAGACAATAGTGTGGTAGGCCTTGGGGGGAGGAGTGTGGGATGGAGAGGGTCAATGGGGGGATGGAGGGGGATGGAACATCTGTAATACTTTCAACAATAAAAATAAAAATTTAAAAAGAAAATAAATGAGTTTAGTAAGCTCTACAAGAGGCAATAAATGTTTCTATCTTTAAGAATAAAATCCAACTTTTTAAATTATTTTAAATGACAAATTCATACCTTGGCTGGTTTGGCTCAGTGGATAGAGCATCAGCCTACGGACTGAAGGGTCCCAAGTTCGATTCCGATTCTTGGTTGCGGGCACATCCCCAGTGGGGGGTGTGCAGGAGGCAGCTGATCGATGTTTCTCTCTCATCGATGTTTCTAACTCTCTATCCCTCTCCCTTACTCTCTGTAAAGGATCAATAAAATATATATTTTTTTAAAAATGACAAATTCATTATGTGCCATAAGGACATTCCCATGGGTATTTTACGCATGTTACTTTAACATTTTTTACACTATGGACTGAAGGGGCCACATGCTGACCTGACAAGCTCAGGGGAGGCCTGCATGGCAGTCTTGCAAACTCAGAGACCTAAAGTAACCCCAAAGTATGGTCTGAAATTAAACTTTAACTAAAAGCAGTTATGGTGGGCAGTTACGTCCTAGGCCAGTATCTTCACTGACAAGGTCAACCTTTACCTTAACTGAGCCTATCTGTCCTTTTGCATCTATGATAACATACCCTTGAAATGTCTGGGAAACTTGTAACTTCCCTTTTTCTGGACCCCCTGGGGCACAACCAAATGTGCTGGGTGCCAGGACAGATACTACAAATTCCTTCATTATCATGTTAATTGATCCCACACCCACCTAGGTATGTGTCCATCATTTTACTTTTTATCCAATCCCAGGGGTTTCCCTGCTTTGCTTTATCCCACCTCCTTAATCTATCACCAATGAATTTCATGTAACTCACCTACATCTCTCCTTTGATTGCAAATGTATAAATACAAATGTAACCCCGCCATTCTCCGGAGCATTATCTCAATTCGTTGAGATTCTGCTTCCCGGCATATGTCGACAGTGGCTCAAATAAACTCACACAAATTCTTTACAGGTTTCAATGGTTTTTATGTTAACAACACTAATTATACAGTTGTATGAAGATAACAAAATGAAATTTTGCATTTTTTGCATTTCTATTTTTGAAATAGGTTATAACATAGTAAATGCACATCCTTCTGGAAGCTTTGAACATGATAAATGGACTCCTTCTCCACAACAGATCAGCACTTTACCTTTCTTGGGGAGACCTTTCTGCCTAGCTTAAGTCGCTTTCCATCTAGAAACACCTGACGTGCTTTGCAAATGCAGAAGTGGGCACTCTGCTCTTGCCTCAACTTCCATCTCCAAAAACCATGAACTGTGTTTTCTTCCTCTTGACTTACACCTTTCCTTTGTTCTTTCAGGCTTTGCAGAGAGTGTGACTCTTTGGAGGTCTCAGTCTCCTTTTCTCACCTGTTATCTGAGTTCTAATTGTTGGAATTCCTCTCGTGGCCTTCCCTGGATGACTTGCCTTCTAGACTATTGCTTGGTGTTCCAGGGGATGGCTCACTCCATTCACTGTAAGCCCTTGATAGGACTGGATGACACCTAACATGGTTATGCCTATATGCTAGTTTTTTGGGGCTGGCAAAATGAAAACCCACAAACTAGGAGGCATGAACAGAAATGTACTGCCTCACAGTTTCTGGAGAACAACGGTCTGAGATCAGGGTGTTAAAAGGGCTGATTCCTTCTGAAGATTCTGAGGGAGAATCAGATCCAGCCTGTCTCCTGTTCTCGGTGGTCTCCTGGCAATCTTTGGTGTTTCTTGGCTCATAGTGTATCACCCCGATCTCTGCCTCTACCTTCATGTGACCTCTTCCTCGGCATGTGTCCTTGTCCTAATCTCCCCTTCTTTCAAAATCAGCAGTTATATTGCTTTAGGGCCCACTCTAATGACCTCACTTTAACTACTTCCCACTGTAAAGAAAGACCTTGTCTCCAAATAAGGTCACATTCTAAGGTAGTACGACTCACACATATGAATTTGACACAATCCATCCCATTATACCTAGTAAAGCCTGTGTGCCTAGCATTTGTCCCTAAATCCTGAAAATGACTGACTTCACACTCACAGAGCCTTCCTGGACCAGTTTAGACAGCAAAAGGGAAGAGGAAACATGTAACAAAGCTCAAGTTGTGTGAAAATCCTAGCCTGTTCCATGTTTTGTTTGTAAGGTTTAGGGATTAACAATCCTCTTTCTTGTTTCTCCACATTCCACCTCCCTCAGGGTGACAAAAGCAGAAATCATGGCCTTTGCTTCACATTCCTCTCTTGGACTCTGGTGATAGGAGTGTTTATCTGCTTCCCCTGCTCAAGCTCATAGCTCAGCCTGTTTTAACAGGTCCATCTTGCAAACGCAACACGGATTCAAAGACAAGAGACTTTACTTCTAGGTCTAGTTCTTCCTCAGAATCATCACTTTATGCAGAATAAAATTGAGTAATTTTTAAAAGAAAATGCCAATGTATTTTATATAAGAGTTAATGAGTTCACTGGATTTAAGGAGATTTGTAATGGATTTTAAAAATTTTTTCTGTTAAAAAAAAAAAAAAAAAACATTTACCATCACACCAAAAATAAATAAATAAATAAATAAATAAATAAATAAATAAATAAATAAATAATATACCTAGGAATAAACTTAACTAAGGTGGTAAAAGACCTGTACTTGGGAAAAGAGATAGAGGAAGACACAAACAGATGGAAGAACATACCATGTTCATGGATTGGTAGAATAAACATCATTAAAATGTCCATACTACCCAAAGCAATCTATAGATTCAATGCACTCCCCATTAAAATGCCAATGGCATATTTCACACACCTAGAATGAACTCTCCAAAAAATTCATC
This sequence comes from Myotis yumanensis, assembly GCF_028538775.1. Taxonomy (NCBI): domain Eukaryota; kingdom Metazoa; phylum Chordata; class Mammalia; order Chiroptera; family Vespertilionidae; genus Myotis; species Myotis yumanensis. The sequence continues at coordinate 162,067,931 of NW_027223752.1, read as the reverse complement.
TGGAATTAAAAAAAAAAAAAAGACCCTGAATAGCTGCAGCAATCCTGAGAAAGAAGAACAAAGTAGGAGGAATCTCAATACTAGATATCAAGCTGTATTACAAACCCACTGTTCTCAAAACTGCCTGGTACTGGCACAAGAACAGACATATAGATCAATGGAATAGATTAGAGAACCCAGAAATCAACCCAAACCACTATGCTCAATTAATATTTGACAAATGAGACAAGAACATACAATGGAGTCAAGACAGTCTCTTCAATAAATGGTATTGGAAAAAGTGGGCAGATACATGCAAAAAAAATGAAACTAGACCACCAACTTACACCATACACAAAAATAAACTCAAAATGGATAAAGGACTTAAATATAAGATGGGAAACCATAAAAATATTAGCAGAATCCACAGGCAGCAAAATCTCAGACATATGCCGAAGCAATAACTTCACCGATACAGCTCCTAGGGCATTGGAAACTAAAGAGGAAATAAACAAATGGGACTACATCAAAATGAAATGTTTCTGCACAGCAAAAGAAACCATCAACAAAACAACAACAAAGCCCACTGTATGGGAGAACATATTTGCAAATGTTATCTCCAATAAGGGTTTAATCTCCAACATTTATAGGGAACTCATACAACTTAACAAAAGAAAGATAAACAACCCAATCAAAATATGGGCAATGGACCTAAATAGATACTTTTTGAAAGAGGTCATAAGGAAGGCCAAGAGACATATAAAAACATGGTCAAAGTCACTAATCATCTGAGAGATGCAAATCAAAATGACAATGCAGTACCATCTCACACCTGTCAGAATGGCTATCATCAACAAATTAACAAATGACAAGTGCTGGCAAGGATGTGGAGAAAAAGGAACACTCATGCACTGCTGGTGGGAATGCAGACTGGTGCAGCCACTGTGGAAGACAGTATGGTGTTTCCTCAAAACACTAAAAATGGAACTCCCATTTGACCCAGTGATCCCACTTCTAGGAATACATCCCAAGAAACTAGAAACACCAATCAGAAAGGTTATATGCACCTCAATGTTCATAGCAGCACAACTTACCATAGCTAAAATTTGGAAACAGCCTAAGTGCCCATCAGCAGATGAGTGGATTAAAAACCTGTGGTACATGTACATAATGGAATACTACACTGCAGTAAAGAAGAATGAATTCTTATCATTTGCAACAGCATGGATGGAACTGGAGAGCATTGTGCTAAGTGAAATAAGCCAGTCAGAGAAAGAAAAATATCACATGATCTCACTCATTTGTGGAATATAATGACCAACATAAACTGATAAACAAAAAAAAATCCAGAGATAGAGAAGCATTGATCAAACCATCAAACCTCAAAGGGAAGGTAGGGGAAGGCAAGGGTAAGGGGGAGAGATCAACCAAAGGACTTATATGCGTGCATATAAGCCTAACCAATGGACACAGACACCAGGGGGATGAGGGCATGAGTGGAGGGTGGGGGGGCAATGGGGGAATAAGGGCACATATGTAATACCTTAATCAATAAAGAAAAATAAAATCTTGACAATTATTATTTTTATTATAGTGTTGCTTTTTTCTTCCAAAGCTAATAATGTCATTCAATATGCAAAATGAAGTGATGAGTACCATTTGGCTTTTAAAAAGTCCATTTTATAAGCATTCCATTATAAAAATAATCTCAGGTTATAGCCAGCTCTCAAAAGACATGGGAAATAAGGTTTTAAAATCGAGGCCCTCACAGGTCATCACTAAATTGGTAAAACATACTAAAATCCCAACATAATAAGTGCTCCCTAGAAAAAAGTGACAAACTGTAGTAACAAAAAACGCTAAAAAAAGATTCAGTTGAGGTTGAAATGACAACTGTCCAATGCTATTAATGCAGCACGTGCAGTGCTGCTAGGAATTTTCAGGCTGGAGGGTACCCCATCCTTAAAGTGAGGGTCACCTGATGGCCATTTGCTGACATTCCTAACAAGTGGCAAAGTGCCAACTCATCACCTAGGGCAGCCCTCACAGTCCAGGGCAAGGACAGCAGGGGCTCTCCTTTCTGCAGAGAAGACAGCAGGCTCCAATTATCAGCAGTGGTCAGTGAGAAATCAGGAAAGGGCAGGAAGAAATCGGAAATCTGGACTGGAAACCTGTTCGAGTAATGGAAACAGAAGGCAGTGAAGCCTCTGGAGAGCTGAGGGGACCCTTGCGCAATGAAGGCTGTGGCAGGACTGGCCCCGCAGACAGGCAGCAGCGACTGTGCTGGGACAGAATGTTGACAGCTGAGCATGAGCAGCTTTGGCAGAAGGAAGAAATTTCTGGGCTTACTGTAAGTCCTGTGACACTATCATTTACCTCAATTAGCTCCAATGACCAGGACACAGATGAAAGAATAGAAAGTGATCTCTGGCCCACATTATGCCCAAAGTGCTCCTTTCCCATGCCAATGAGGAGAATTCCCCACTAAATGAACCTTAATGTCTGCCAGCAGGTGTGGAAGTGTGCTAGGGCTACGGGAGTATATCGAAGGGAAGGTGACAAGAATGTTGAAAAAAATAAAATAACATAAAAGAAAAATTACAAAGCATGACTGTATTCAAAAGTGTTTTCTCCTGCAATAATATGAAGAAAGTCGTGTGTGTGTGTGTGTGTGTGTGATCTATCTGTATTAAACCCAAAATGTGCTTGTTTCGTTTTCACCTTAATTTTTTCATTAAATAACTAATGTCACACAATTTAAAATTCAGAAGATCTAATGAAAAGGAGTTAGGAAATTCCTTTTTGGGAAATGTTCTCAGATTAAATTCATTACACAGGATGGTCAGGCTCATGATTTTAGAATCACTCTTCAGTTTTTTTGTTTGTCTTTACCAGAACCAACATCCCCTGGATTAATCACCAGGTACCACTGAGAATCATTCTTAAGATTGTGCCTCAAACAAAAGAAATTAATTCACAGACCCGACAGTTGGAATAACTTTGAAAGACATTCAGGAGGAGAGTTTCAAACTGGTTTGAATAAGAAGCACATTCCTGGCCCAGCATTCACATTTTCTGGAATTTTCTGAACAAGCTTAAAGATTCAAGCAAAAGCTGTAATAAGATTTATAAATTTAGTCTTTGGCATAATCAATCATGTAATTAATTAAATTAACTGTGATTGGCATAGTATTATTCACTGAACTGCCAATTTTTGATAACTGTTTTGATTGCTGAAATAACAGTAAAAAACACTGTGGCTTCTATGTGCTCAGGGGAAACAAAGTGCCAAGACAATAATTCAGACAGTTCATATCCAAATAGGATTTTGATTTGAACGGTTTGCTTTACTATGGCTTACAACAGTAGGCAATTGTGGCAAATAGCTACTTAATTTATGAAACTTTGCTCTTATCCATGTGTACTGTGACAAATATCTACTTGTCCTTTAGTTACATACACACTCTGTCTTTCCTCTTCTCTGTGTTCTACAAAATCCCAATAAGGAAAAAAAAATTCATTCCTAAGGATAATTTGGGAATGTGCTTTACCTAAGAACAAGAAATGTGTGTGTGTGCGTGCGTGTGTGTGTGTGTGTGTGTGTGTGTGTGTGGCTTCTAGAAATGCTAAATACAAATGTATGAGTTTTTAATGCCTTAAAAAAGACTGTTACATGCACTAAAATACCATAATTTCTTAATAAATTCAATTTTATTTCTGCTATAAATTCTTGGCAGAACTAGGGAGAATTTTGAGGAGGAAATTTTGTTCCTGCTCTCTGAACTACATTATATTTTGCAACTTTTCAAATAATAGAAGACTATGAGTGACTTCAAAGGCTACTTGTTCTCAACAACTTGTCTCTCCAGGTACTTGACCACTAGGCAGAACCTGGTTCAAATCCAGGCCCTGCTGCTTTGAGAATAACATTAGAAAGGGTTCTGAACCTCTCTGAGCTTCATTTTATTCATCAGTAACATGAGATTAATAGTACCTACCTTAGTGTGAAGACTGGATTAAATCAGGTAATAGGTTTACATGGGATAATGAGGTTAAATGACAACAACCCCTACTTTAGATAATGACTATGAAGTTCTTAACCCATTGTCTAGTTTTCATAGCTGCTGAAGAAGAAACAAATCACAAAATGTTACTAAAGGGAACTCTTGATGAATCGTGACTTAGTGGAGTTGGAGGTTCCTAACTGGCCAGTTGTATCAGCCAGCATGAGCTAGGTTCTGCTACAGAAGCAAAGAACACTCAGGGCTACACACAATACAATTTTTATCTTTCACTCTCTCCATGCCCAACATTAAATGTTTCAGCCACAACCACCACAATGGAGAAAAGACAAAGAGAAGGTCACAAATCACATCCTGGGTCTTCAAGCCTCTGCTGGAAGTGGCACATTTCACATTTCATTGGTAAAGCAAGTGAGATGGGAACAGTATGGCCCTACCAGTACATGAAAGGAGAGAACCAGGAATATTTGGTGAATGGCACCAACATGTTCTACACAACTCCAGGTCCTCTGGTTACACAGACTCATTGAGCACCGGGTCTGGTTGCCTAGGGCTCTTTTGTGATAAGCTCCAGATCACAGAGTCCTGATTCTCCATCTCTTACTCCTATTATTTCTCATCACCTTCCATATTCTAACAGGAATGCTATGCCCACCAAATGATCACTGTGGTGCAGGAGTGGATAAAAGATCCCCACGGCCTGAGCTTCTTTGCCTCTCCTTCGAACTTTCCCAGGAAGCCCTGAGGGACTGAGGGAGTCATAGAGGTGCGCCCAGATCCCCTACTTCAGTGAGCATCACTGCCAACAGCCCCACCCCACCCCACACTAAAATCCATGGCTGTGTTCACCCCAAGGCTGCTCTTTCCATGATCTGCTCCTAGCCCATGACTGAGTGGACAGGGATACTGAGGCGGGCCTGTTCCAGGACAAATGCAACTCTTTTGAAGGGGGACCTCGACTCAAGAACATCCAATGGCCTTTTCAAACTTTGCTGGAAAATGCACTGTAGTCTGATGATTTCATCCAACTTTTCTCCCTTCCCCCTCCCTCCATGCATTTTTCCTCCTACTTTCTTATGTCCCTTCTGCCCTCCCTTCTCTTTCTCCTTTCAAGATCACACCTATCTTGCCACCTGAGAGCTTTCCCATCCCTCCCAGGGCCCTCCTACTTCCTCTCTCAGGCATTTATTTCCCTTAATAAGTTTCTTGGAACCAGGCTAACACAGGCATGTTCCACCAACATGAGCCAATTAACTAAGAATAAAAACAGCTTGAAATCCTCAAAATAGAAATGAAACACATGAGCAAGGTAAAGGAGATCTCCATAATGATGGTGAAAGAAAATTCCAGAAGCAGCTGCTGTAGGAGGTCTGGAAGCATCCAGTACAGAGTGGAGTGCTGAGAGGTTCTGCCTGGGGGAGATGTCTCAGGAAGATGAACAATGATAGAATCGTTCATGTGTTCAATATTTCAAGAGAAGACATTGACTAGAGGAGAGCTTGAATGATAAATACATAAAAGGCTAAATAGAATAAATATATAATTATCAACTTCAGAGAACACAAGAGGTGAGCAGAGGGTGGATCATGGAACAGCCGCAATTCCTCATCTTCCACAGTGGGCTTTCAATAGATAATTCCTAGAATTGGAAAATCAAGAAATAGCCATATCAGCATGGTTTTAGAGCTAAGTTAGAAATACAGACCAAACAAACCAGTTAAAATATTTGAAAATCATTTCCTCTGGGAAGGAGGAAACATTAGGCAGAGTCTGGGAACAGCTGTTTATTTGTAACAGACCTGGTAGAACAATTACTTGCTTTAGACTATATGCACATAAAACTCTTATTAAATACTAGAGGCCTGGTGCACAAATTCATGCATGGGGGAGGGGACTCAGCCCAGCCTGCACCCTCTCCAATCCAGGACCTCTTGAGGGATGTCTAACTGCCCGTTTAGGCCTGATCTCCGGGATTGGGCCTAAACTGGCAGTCAGACATCCCTCTCACAATCCTGGACTGCTGGCTCCTAATCACTCACCTGCTTGCCTGCCTGGTTGCCCTTAACTGCCCCCACTGCCAGCCAGGTCACCCCCAACTGCCCCCTCCCTGCCAGCCTGGTTGCTCCAAACTGCACCCCCACCAGTCTGGTCACCCCTTATTGCCCCCCTGCCAGCCTGGTTGCTCCCAACTGCACACCCCCCGCCAGCCTGGTTGACCCTAATTGCCCCCCTCTGCTGGCCTGGTCGCCCCTAACTGGCCCCCCTCAAGACCCCCCCCCCCCGCACTGACCTGGTCACCCCACGCAGCCTGCTTGTTCAGTCATTTGGTCATCCTTCCTTAACCCCACTGCCGGCCTGGTCATAGGCAGCCATCTTATGAGGGTGTGAGGGTTAATTTGCATATTACCTCTTTATTATATAGGATAATTCATGTTAAATATATATGTATTATAGAATTGTATACCCGAAACCTATGTAATTTTATTAACCAATGTCACCCAAATAAATTTGATTAAAATTAATAATAAATAAATAAAAAGGAAAAAAAATAGATCCCCCAAAAAAGAGTGAGTCTCACGTAGATTGAAATGCCTCATTTCAAATCCCAGCTTCTTCACTTATCAGATCCATACTCACTAATTTTCTGGACCTCAGTGTCCTTGACTTTGCCCAGGATGACAGTAACACCGGCCTCATAGAATTGGTTAAGAATTTAGTGGGATGCCACATTCATGGCACATGATGAAACATGCAGACAAGATGAATTGTCACTCTGTTTACTCTTGTCCACCTCCTGGCCCTGTTGATGCTATAGTCCCTGTTGGGAGGAGCTCATGCACACAGCACCCAGAGCAGCCCTGGAGCTCCCAGGGTAGATCCATGGCCTCTGGAACTTGACAGCCTAGGTTTTAGTCCCTGACCTGCCATTTCTCAGCTCTGTGACCTTGAAGATTGACTTAACTTCTCTGCATCTAATTCTGTTACCTATAAAGTTGGAACATAAGAGAACCTACCCCATATGGTTTGGGGAGGAATAAAATAAGTACCAAGTGTGTAAAACACTAGAATCAGTGCCTGGCACTTACTGACCACTGCACACATGCTGGCTACTTTCACTTTTTTTGCTTTAGAAGAGTAGGGACATCTTTTAATCATTCAAAGACCTATCTGCTAATACGTTCACTTAGAACCTTTTAGAATATAGGTCAGAGAACCCTTATTACATTGGTAACAATGAACACTTCCATCAAATTCATAATGATTTTTCTTAGAGGAGGATAAGTCCATTAATTTCTCCACCTACCTCTGTGAAAAGAAGTGTTGGCTCTGGAATCAGGTGTTGGGGTCCAGCCCCAGCAGGTCCAGGGGTTCCCCAAGGTGTTGAAGGAGTTGGCAAAGAAGGAATGACACGGGGTCAGCGTTCAGTTGATCAGCATAGTGAGGTTGTCCCTCCAGGATCTCCAGCCAAGTTCTGTCCAGGATCTCCAACCAAGTTCTGTAGCCAGGCTCTGTCCAGGATCTCCAGTCAGGTTCTGTTGCCAGGTTCTAGTCAGGTTCTCTTGCCATGTTTTCTTGCTAGGTTCTGTCTCTATGTTCTGTGTCTAGGTTCTGTCTCTAGGTTCTTCAGCCAGGTTCTCTCGCTAGGTTCTGTTTCTAGGTTCTGTGTCCTGTTGTCTTGTTACATCTGTATTTATACCAGTTGATTTTAATCCTGTCAATTTCTATTCCAAAGGTTAGGGCGTCCACCCTGGTGTCAAATCCCAGTTCTGCTGCTGACCAGAGGGGCAGCATTGGACAGAGCAGGTCTCTCATTCTGTTTCCTAGTCTATAAATGGAGGCTAAGATAAAACTGCCTCCTTGTAAGGCTATGCTGAGGGTCAAATCTGAAATTGCCTCTAGAGCACTTACTGTCATGTCTGGAATACAATAAGTTCCCAATAAATGTCAAATATTAATAGTATTAATAGCATTCTCATTATTAAAATATTTCCCTTCAATCAAGACTTCAATCAAGAGACACATGTTAGGCGAAGCTGTCTCCAAATACCTGATTCCTGATTCTTCGAATGTTCACTTACTTGATGTTTCATAGAGTTGGGTCCCTTATTATTTATTTACAGCCTGTGGTAATAAATGCATTGTTTCTTTATCTTAAATGTATTAGGATCTAATCCTCTTAAAGAAAAACTCCATAATGTAGGTCATTAAACAGACTGAAGGTGCCAAGAAAGTATCTGTGGATTGTTTTTTCTAATTGACAAGCCTTTTTCATGGATCTGTGTTGTATATGGAAAATAACAACAACAATAATAAAAATAACAGGTATGTTTGAGTGCTTGCTGTGTGTCTGGGATCTCACAATCCTTTCAGTTCACTGAAGTTGGTATGTGTATCAGTTATATTTTTCTGCCTCAAAACTTAATGTCTTAAGCCAACAATACCTGATTTTTTAAAACCTATTTGGGAATTTATTGTTAAGACCAGAGGTAGCCTGGACTTATGCAAGCAGCTGCATTTAGCTTTCAGGTTGGTGAGGGGGTGGGCTCAGCCAGAAGAGCTAGGAGCTGTTTCTATCTTTCCAGAAGGTCTTTCCTGACAAACTTCACAGAATGCACCACCCTCACCCCCTTGGACAAGCTTACATCATGCCTGTTGTATTCTGTTTGCTTATTTCATGTGTTTTGATGTCCGTTGGCCAAAGGAAGTTTAGGAAAAGCCTAGATTCAATATGGAAGAGGAATTCACCCAAAAGGAGTGACACATCAGGGTTACTTTTACAGAAATCTACCAAGTGCGTAATCTCTTTTTTACACAAAGGGAAACCACAGTGTAGCATTTACTTGCCTGGGTCATACAGCTAGTGTGTGATAGCAGCAGAATTTTATCCCAACATAGTTCATTTCATTTTCTTCTTAGTTCTAGTAAGCTGGTAAAATCAATTAGGGTTTTTTTTCTGCAATAGTTTCCCCTTATCCTAGGGCCGTGGTCGGCAAACTGTGGCTCACGAGCCACATGTGGCTCTTTGGCCCCTTGAGTGTGGCTCTTCCTAAGCCTTAGGAGTACCCTAATTAAGTTAATAACAATGTACCTACCTATATAGTTTAAGTTTAAAAAATTTGGCTCTCAAAAGAAATTTCAATCATTGTACTGTTGATATTTGGCTCTGTTGACTAATGAGTTTGCCAACCACTGTTAGGGGGATATGTTCTAAGACCCTCAGTGGATGCCTGAAAATGCAGATAGTACCAAATGTCATATATGGTATGTTTCCATATATGGTATGATATGATATGCACTTATCTATGATAAATTTTAAATTAGGCACAGTGAGAGATTAATAACTAATAATAAAATATAATAATTATAATAGTATACTCAAATAAAAAGTTAGGTGAATGGCTTTGGGGTTATTATTGAGTAAGGGAAGAGTTACTTTAGCACAAATACTGAGGTAACTGAGACAGTGGATCTGATCACCCAGACGGCCACTAAGTGACTAACGGGTGGGAGCATCTACAGCACGTAGTAAGGAATGATTCACATCCCGGGCTGAACAGAGTGGGAATGTGAGAGATTTCATCACACTACTCAGAATGGTGCACAATTAAAAACCTATGGATTGCTTATTTCTGGAATTTTTTTTATTTAATATTTTCAGACTGCAGTTGACCAGGGACCAACTAAATACAGGGGTAACAAACTGCAGAAAACAAAACAGCTGAAAAGGTGGAGTGAGGAGTGGGGGGCTACTGTATTAGAATTTTGGTTGGGTGAAGTCAACAAAATAAGATAAACCCACAACTTGACTGACCATTATGCCTCTTACATCACATATATGAAAATGGTTAGGGAGGGGCCGAGGGAATGTCAAAGCGGGGGGAGGAGACATATGTAATACTCTTTGTAATACTTTAAGCAATAAAACAAAATTAAAAAAATAAAGAAAATGGTGTGGCACAGGTGGGGGGTTTGCTCCTCAAAGGCACTCAACTCACTGATGGGAAAGATAATTCTAAGCCTCCTTTGTAGCTGGGCATTGTCATGGGACAAAGTTCTGAATTGTGAGAGGTAGGCAGATTTTCTTGGGAGGACTAGACTTGGCAAATATGTAAAATAGGAGAGAGGGGTAGATTGTATATCATTCTCCTGAAGAATCTCAGAATCAAAGAACTGTACAAAATTAATGTGTACAATTTGATGAGTTTGGACATGTGAAAACACCCATGAAACCATCACTAAAATTAAGATAATAGACATAGCCACCTCCAAAAATGTTCTCATGCCCCCTTCCCTCCTTTCTCTTTCTTTTCTTCCTGTGTGGTTATAACAGTTAATGGGAGATTTACCTTCTTGATAGATTTTTAAGTGCATAATTCAGTACTATTAACTATGGGCACAATGTTATTCAGCTGACCTCCAGAACTCATTCATCTTGCACAACTGAATCTTTATACCCATTGAACAACAATCTTCCCCTTTTTTAAAACTTGAACATGGAGCTGCCTGCAGAGGCCGCAGGCATGCTCAAACCATGATAATAAAAACTGTAAAGCAGGGATTATGGATCAGAAAAGAGAGAAGGAAATTAGATCCTTAAAGATGTTCCTAAGAAGCTGCATTAGCCCCCAGTCCTCCTCAGTACCTATTTTTATGTGAGCTAAATATAAGCTCAATCACAAATACCACTTTGGATTGCCCTTGCTGTACCTTGCAGCTGAATGTAACCCCAAATACAGTAAAGATACCGAGAGTCATTTCAAAAGAACGAAGTTGACATTCTGGAAGTTTTTCAAGCAATCTAGTAAGTAAACGACCCAACAGTCTGAGCAAAACTTTTATAACGTCAACTGTCTTATTCATTTTGGCAATGCGGATTCTGTCTTGCTGAGGAAGGAGGCAGTTGCCAGAATTACTGAGATAATTAAGTCGCGGCTGTCCTCCCCTGTGGTTTTGAGACCGAGCCAATGGCATCGTCAGGTGGGGCTCAGGCACGTTACGTGGTCACGCTAGAGACGGATTTTTTCCATACTGTAATTTAATGAGATGGTGGCAGAACACTTTAAAACATATATGTGCAAGATTTATATAGAAACAGATAATATCATGAATAATAAATTTCTGAACATTACTATAGAATAATCAAAATGTCTCAAATTTATCATGTGAACTAAAAATGATTTTTACAATTTAATAGAAAGGGACTCATGATTCAATGACCTACATAAGTATGTTAAATTAAGCATGGGGTCATTGTAGGTTAGAGATTGAAATAAAAAATCATTTTGGATTATTTTATAACATATATACTCTTTCTACAAGAACAATTTTTAAAAGTGTGATCTCATGCTTTTACTTTCTAATCAAGTCCAGGACACAGCCATTAATTGAAAATTTTGCCATTACATTAAATTGTGTGGCCATGAGTGGAGAGTTCAGATCCTTTTCTAAAAGTTATTTTATCCAGAGTGTGTGTGTGTGTGTGGCGGCGGGGGGGGCGGGGGGGGGGAAGAGGAACACTGTTAAAGTAGAAAAGAACCATTTCTGGTTCAATGATTATTTTCCCCTTTTTTACTAAGAAGAGATTAAGTAATTACAAAGAAAGGGAACAGGTAAAGAGATGTACCCCAGTCAAGTATTAGGGAATTTAATGATATTTTAATTTTATTGATAAAACACCATCTGTTCAAGAGAGCTGAAGTTGGACTTCTGTAGACTGTGGAGTCCAGGACCCCATTTCATATTATGTGCAAGTTGGAGGGCAAAATCATCTGGATCATTCCAGGAGAAAATAAATGACACTCTCAGAACTCCAAGTAGCCAGAGTTTTGTGCAGATTATCTCACTATTTCTTTGCCAATCCTGAAACCAACATAAAAACAAATGGTTCAGCACATCAGGTACAACTTGGCTAATCATCTCTCAGGCTGGTTAATCAATCAACAAATATTACTTTTATGGTGTGAGAAATGTATTTGGCTAGAACAAATTATTATTGTACCATCCATTGCTGGAGTCTTAACAACATAACTTCTAGTCAAGGCCAGCAGCTAGGACTCACACACTGTAAAAATCCAGGGCACCGCCAAGCAGAGGGCAGGTGGTAACAGCATTGTATAGATTGCGTAGCTCGTGGATAGAGCACCATACATGGCAGCTACCACAATGACCCTCCTCGATGATGAGCAAAGACTGCTTTCCTCAGCATCCCGTCCGCAGAGGCTAGAGCTGTGCCTGGCACTTGGCTCACTTCAGCACAAATTAACTAAAATAACTGAGTCTGATGGAGACATGTAGAGTGTAGCCACCAATAGGAAATCAAGGTAGAAAATGCCTCCAATACAGTTGGAAATATGAGTTCAAAATTTGAGACAGATCCTGCCTAAGGATGTTTATTTTGGGAATTATTCCTATAAAGTGGGGGTTCTGGGGCTTTGTTTTTAAAATAATACTTCCCAGGCTGGTAAGCCCTTAACAGCATTATCTCTTTTAAATTCAAATGAACTAGAGAGAGTTCCAGCAACTTGCTAAGGCCTCAGAGCACCTAGAGGAACAGGTGTGAGGGGTTGGGGGGAATGAAAGCTGGGGACAGAGGGAGATGTGAACTCCACTTGGGTATATGGGCACCAGAACAATGCTCTTGATCATAATCCAATCTATGCTGCTTTACAGACAGACCCTGAGAACCCAGAGGAAAAAGCACTAGGACACCCGCTGGCTCCTGAGTATTACGTGGGCCCCTCCCTGACTTGTATTCTGAGGAGCTGGCAAGGGTGCACCAGCCTCTTTCTGGGCTCTGCTTTGAAATTCCCTTCTCAAGAAGTTTTAAATATGTTTATTTATCTCTTTGTGTTTGAATAAACTTTTATATGAAAGTAGATCAAAGTAGTGTTGTCTGATTTATCAACTAGATAAATGAGGGGTGGGGAAGTGGGAGGGGCAGTGTCCCACACGCCCTGTTGTCATCTTCCCTGGGGACAACCTCTGCACATTCTCAGGTTCCAGATACAGGACTGTAACGTTGTGATTTGTTAGCAAGAAAGGAGAGAAATGCCATGTGACAAGTCTATTCTGGGCCCTGAACTATTTGAAATTGCCCCACTACCACCCCACAACATAGTATTTCAAAGTGAAGTTGACTGGCAGAATTAACTGCAAAGCATAGAAATCAGCTTCTAAATAAAAGCAGAGTGCCATGGATTTCCAGAGACTAAAAATTCCAACGGCCTTTTAGCAGGAAGGTGGGAGAAGGAAAGAGCCACTAATAAAAATTCTTGTTATGGACATTCTGCAACAAGATCTCTGTCCCAGGGCAGACGTTCGGAGTGGCTTTTCCAGGAGTGGTGGCAGGCTTTGCTATGACCCAACAGGACACTTTTGCAAAGTGCTTGGCCGATGTTCTGGAATGTAGTTTGTGGCTGTTCAATGAATTCTTCCCTCTGAGCAAACAAACTGGTCTAGAGGTGATAGCACATGGCCACTTGTCCCCTTTAGCAGCTCCAACCAAGCCAGCGGCCCGACTCAAACAGAAAAGGCTGAGTTATTTTTAAACGTGCTCAGCTTAACGTGTCACAATTTGTGATTTCCTAACAACAAAAAGAATTGTACAACAGTTAACACTACAGGGGAATTCAGAAGAAGGCATACCAAGGAGGGAAAGAGGCAAGGAGGGTAATGCATACATTACAAATGAATGCAAGCAATGAAACCCTATTTAGAGTTTTGTCAAGTCCGAGTAAAATCTAGTTTGAGAAGAAAAGAATTCTGGCTTTTGATGATGTTAGAGGAATGCACTGATGTAATTTTTTTCCCCCAACTGGCTTCTTGTATTTTTAAAAATAAGCATACTCCAAATTACTTTGAGAAATGTGTTTATAAGACAGCCTGATAGGAGATACCAGATTACAGCGAGTCAGGGAGGCAGAGGTTTCTCCATTTCCCATGATGGTAGTGCCTGCCGAGTCAGTTTAAGTCAACATGACATGGCTGGAAATCCCACAGCCCCACACAGCTGGGTCGTCCATAGATATGGAGGGGTATCCGGCACTCCCCACAGATGGCCCACACAGATGTAGAGCTAACAGCTACAGCCCCGCTAGTAAAACTTTACACACTGATTCCACATTTCAATTAATTGGAAAATGTCCATCCTCTTTATACTTCATTATGCAACACGAGCTCCTACTTCTGAATAGCATCTGAAATCAGCAATTCTCACATAGTTAAGGGGGAAAGGGGGGGGGGGCTGGCTTTTAAAGTCAGACATTTCATAATAAAATTTGCTTTTTAAAAGATCTAGTAACTGACAAGTTAGTGTTACAGGTCGACCTTGCTATAAAAATACTCACCATGTATAGCTGAAGGAAACATTATTTACCTGTGAGTTAGTAATTTCTTGGACAATGCCTTTCATCTATAAATGAGGAAATGAGTCAGCTTTACTAATTGTTACTTCATCGTTGGCATTTTGTTTTTCAGCAGGAATAGGAACACATTTTGTTACTCATAGAAGCCGGGATTACCAAGCATACAGGTCACTCTGAATACCTCTTCTTCAAACAACTACAGGTTCTGTTGTCAAAGATCTTAACAGTCTCTCTGACTGGAAAAGTGCCCAGCTGGTCACAAGATTGCATGACTCACTGCAACTGCTCACCTTTAGCTAAACACAGGCTAAAGGAACAAAATCAGCTCCATGACATCATCGCTTCTCTATGTATCTTTAACATAGTTTAGATACAGAGGTTGTTGAGTAAGAAGGACACGAGCTTTCCAATGAGAAGAATGTGTCTGAAATACTTAGGAAAGAAAACATTTCAGGGTTATGTTAGAATGCAAACACCAGACCTGCCCAAGGAATTCAGGGTGTGTGGTCTTTGCTGATACAAAGTATCCCAAATGGTTTTAAGACCTATAAACTAGTCACCAGGGTTAGTCAAAGTTTAACTCAATTGAAATATTTTGGGCTTAAGTAACTATTAAGAATGTTGAGTTTCAGAACAGATTGAGGTTTCTCATCCACATTTGTTTAAACCTATGAAAATTATGTACAAAGAGATCCTAAACTTTTTTCAAAATCAAGGGAAATATATTCAGTATTTATACTTAAGAGGTGGGAATTATCAGTCACTTCTTATCTCTTCATTCTTTTGCATTCATTTAATGAGTAAGCATTGCTTTGATAGTGGAAAAAAATTAAGTGGAAAGTAATGTTTCAAATTTCCTCAGAGTTGGCTGCATATGATGAAAAACACAAAAGCCAAAGAACAGAATAAGTACATTGACAGCTACCTTGAATCTGTGCTGATACCTTCCATTATAATGTCAGTAAAACTGCATGACCCAAAATGAGATCACTGGTTACCCAACTACCTTATTGGTCCCAAGAGAGCAAGTGTGGAAGGGTTTCCCATATTCATCAGTTGTTGTAATGCTAGCAGCAATCGCTTCTAAGAAGCTTAATCACTCATTTGGGTAAAGCCCAGCCAAG
The DNA here is from genome assembly GCF_028538775.1 of Myotis yumanensis. NCBI lineage: Eukaryota > Metazoa > Chordata > Mammalia > Chiroptera > Vespertilionidae > Myotis > Myotis yumanensis. The sequence continues at coordinate 162,052,442 of NW_027223752.1, read as the reverse complement.
ATGAAGAAAGTATTTTTTAATTGAGCTGACAATACCACTTCCCCGGGATGGGATGACTTGAGTTGGAAAATTGGAAAATGGAGCAGGGTAGGGAACATGGCATTTAGAAACAGTTTGTTATATGAGAAGTTGTGTTTCTTTCAATTTTGGCAAATCATTGTTTAACTTCCCTACTTCAACATTGCCTATTTGTTTCTGGAAGGTCCCAAGAAACATAGAAGTTTTATCAGACCCTAAAGAAGAAGTCAAGAATTTGTAATGAGATGGCATACCCTGCTCTCTCACCCCCACTACATGTAGCTTGTTTTTGAAGAAATTTGCTTCTATATCCATTGTCTAACTTTGTTCCATAAAAGTTGTGGGACAAAAATCATGTATTTCTGTCAATTGAAATATCACCTAAGTGAAAACTCTTCAAACTCTCTTCTCCCAATCAAATGGAGTTCTGATTCGCCTTTGACAGCCTACCATCACATCTGGGTGCTCCTTGAGGTGTGTGCCTCCTTGATGTATGTACAGAGCAGACATGATATCTGTTCTTAACTTTCATCTGTCACCCTCACCCCTGACCCCTAGAACAGTTTTGATCATTTTAATTTGAATAATTACTAGAAGACATAACATCACAGCCAAAGATTGGCATCAATAGAGGCCAGCACCATTTTTACAGACAGCATGAAAAACAACATATGGATGGAACCCAAATAGTAATTATTAAATATGTCATTTGTTTCTATGGCTGTGCTTCTAGACAGATTCCAATAGTTAATAACATTTTACAATAAAGACCTAATTTAGATCACTCTGAAAAACTGGAAAAATGGTGCCATAGCACTCTACATAAACTTATCATAGACTTGGAAAAAATTAGTTTTAAGGGATGAAAATGACAAATGTGATGTATTTTCATTGTTAAAAATGTATCCATTACTCAAGACTAACATAATAAAATTTCCCCCCCAGAATCTAGTGATTCAGTATGTGCTATACAGAGTGTAAAAGGCCTCTGTGGAATGACAGGCAGTCCTCTCCGCCAGGTGCCCGTTACTGTTGGAGACTCCACTGCCTCTCTGGGCTGCTTCCCCTCTGTCACGTAGACAGTGTACTCCATCCTCGCGGCTCCAAAGTCAGCTGTGTACACAGCGTGTCTTTATCTTCGGGGAAACAGGTGATAAACTCATTCAAACTAAAGTATGTGGACTGTTACCTCTCCCAAGGGCATTAACATTTTAAATAAGGGATGGAGACAACCAACAAGTGATCATTCTAAATGGAGGCAGGAAGGTCCTTCCCCAGCCCTAACTCTGGAAGCTTAACCAGAGTTAGGCAGCTTCTTCTGCTGCTTGAACAATCACATTTTTTTTTTCATGTCAAAATATAATTAACAATCTGACCAATGATTTTTCAGATTAATTTTATATAGAGATGAAATGTCTTTCACAATTATAAAATTTAAATTATAGGTAGTATGCATTCAATAATTTTCTTCCACTAAATGGAGTACACTTGTGGAAATAAGTTATCTCATGAAAAACAAAAAATTCCTAATGGCCATGCTGATCAGTAAAACTGGATGGCCAAGGAGAGGGACTATGATCCTCGCCATCAATGAGAGCATTCTTCTGGCTTTATTGCCTCTCAGTATACAATACTTCAAACAATCCTAACTGACATTCTCCCTGGTTTTAGGGCAAATTTCACTCTCTTCCATAACTATTTCCACCAGTCTTTCCTTTGATAAGTGCTAATATTTGTAATTATTGAATAAAATTATATATGTGATATTGAATATCTTATTCAAATTTTATTTATTACATAAATGAAAGCAAAATGTTGAAATATATGTAAGGCTATGCTTTAGTTGACATTTTGGGTCAGTCTCAAAGTGTTTGGCATATCAATTATATGAATGAGTGAAAACTGAAAAAACAAAAGACAGAAAGGACTAAGAAAAAATAAGTAAAAAGAGAGGTTAATCACTGCAGAGAATGCTAAACTTTCCATAAATTAAATCCTTAATCTATTTCATAAAAGATACTGATGTGGTTTAATTCATTTCTACTCATTAAGAAATAGTAAAGCAGAGGACAATGAGAAAGAATGGGGTGCAGAGATGCTAAATGCCACGTGCATAAGCAAAACTTGAATTTAGTGAGTTTAAGAGAAATATCCTTAAATGACTTGTAACTCCCAATACTTAAGAATACTTCATATGTAAGTACTCTGATTAAAGGATTAATTGAAAAATCTGATTTGATATACTCAGACCATGATTCAAATTACATGGAAAATCAAATATTGTACAGTGGATATTAATTCTTCTCTGTATAAACTTATAAAATGAAACACCCACTTCTTTCCATATTTATTAGATCTAAATTAAGTTAAAGTCTTTCGTGATATGAAAAGTTAGGTGAGTACATAAAGAAATATATCTCATAAGCATTATTTTATTAGAAAACTGGAGGCCCAGTGTATGAAATGTGTGCACTGGAGGGGGTGTCCCTCAGCCCAGCCTGCACCCTCTCCAATCTGGGACCCCTCAGAGGATGTCCGACTACAGGATCGGGCCTAAATCAGCAGTCGGACATCCCTCTCACAATCTGGGACTGCCAGCTCCTAACCGCTCACCTGCCTGCCTGTCTGATTGCCCCTAACCGCTTATGCCTGCCAGCCTGCTCACCCCCCAAATGCCCTCCCCTTCCAGCCTGATCACCCCCTAACCACTCCCCAGTCAGCTCAATTTCCCCCAACTTCCCTCACCTGCCAGCCCGAGCACCCCCAACTGCCCTCCCCTGCTGGCCTGGTCGCCCCCAACTGCCCCACCATGCAGGCATGGTCACCTCCAACTGCCCTCCCCTGCAGGCCTAATTGCCTACAACTGCCCTCCCCTGCAGACCTGATTGCCTACAACTTCCCTCCCCTGCTGGCCATCTTGTGGTGGCCATCTTGTGACAACATGGGGGTGACCATATTGTGACGATGTGGGGGCGGCCATCTTGTGATGACATGAGGGCATCTCATGAGTGTGCAAGGGCCACCTAGGCTTTCATTAGTATAGATGAACTTAAAAGAGTAAACAATGGCAGTAGCATTTACTATATTCAAAAGCCATACTAATTAACACAGGCTCAGAGCACCAAACAAGATACTGTAGCCTGTAGGGAATAAGAAGTTTTGATAATAATGAAAATATTGTCGTAAAATGTTCAGATTACTATGTTTCTAAGGAATACCTGAATATTAAAATGCTTGCAAGGATGGCAGGGAGATAAACATGCTTAATGATCATTTATATAGTGTTTGAAACATTATCTCAAATGTATTTCTATTTCAGGACTTATGAGTTTTACTAATTTCCAATAAAAAAATAACATCTGATAATTCAACATTTTGTAAGCCAGACATCTCAGTAATTGGTTACTTGACATATCTAAAATTATCCTCAAAACCCCAGCAATTCAATAACCCTAGCTAGCTCAGTAGTCAGACAAAATGGATAATTTTTAGAGAGTTGATTCTTCTAATGAATGTTTATTAATCTAGATATGTCTCAAGAAGTGAAAGAGAAAAAAAAAATTCTAAAACTAAATAAACCTCAAGGGATTAACTAGACAATAAAGTGTATTAAAATTTCTGAATAAAACAGTTATTTCACTATTGCAAACTTAATAAACCTGCCTAGTGTACTAATTCCACTTTAAAAACACACACACACACACACACACACACACTATCAAAGAAGCAATAAAAAAGCAGACGTTTTATAAATGACATGGAAATATTTTCCTACACCCTTAGATGTCATGCAGCTTCAATTCAGTGACCACATTGAATGAAAATACCCAGACGTATCCAAAGTCATTCTAAGAAGACAATATGTGCAAACAACATTTAAAATGTGAGTTCTGTAACACTTTCAACGAAATCATCTAGGACACTTGTAAAAAAGGAGATTTCTGGGTCTCTCCCCAAAACGTGGTCAAGGATATCTCTGTGTGCATCTTAAGCATCTCCCAGCTGACTGGGAATTTGAGAACCACTGCAATGAAGTTACATTTGTTATCTCCTGTCTTTTTGATAATTGCTGTTCTAATTGGAGAAAGATGAATCTCACTGTAGTTTTAATTTCTCAGCCACTCATTTGTTTCTGTCTGAAGTGGACCCAGATCTGGCCTGATCTGCAAATACTCTTTTTCATCTTTACTGAATAGTCTTCTAATGTAGGCATATGTTCTAGTCAGTTTCTCAATTTTTATTTGAACACATAACGTTGCCCAACATTTTGATTAATATAAAAGTAAACAGAGTTCTTAATTGCAAAAGAAAATTTGCACATACTAATATTGCCAGACTAGAGGCCCAGTGCATAATTTGTGCATAGGTAGGGTCCCTCGGGGTGACCTGCAGAGATGGGGCCCTAGCTCGAACCCCCAGCCTCGCAGCCCCACAGTCCCACCTGGCACCCCACTGTGACCTGGCATCGCCCCCTCACCTGCTCCACCATTCTGCCTGCGGGGCAATCAATCAGGCCCGGCCCCCCACCCAGCTCCCCCAGTGCCTGGGAACTGGGCAGTGGTCCATCCTCTGCTGCTGCTGCCGCTGGTTGCCATCTGCAGGGAGATGAGTGGGGCGATCCAGCCCCCGCTCACACCCACCTTGGCCTGGCGACACCCACTCACCTGCTCCACCATCCTGCTGTGATCCCACTCTTGTGGGGCCCATTGGAGCTGGCAGCACCTCCACTGCCACCCACTGCCAACACCGCATCACTGATGCCCGCTATGTTCCATGCCTCTGCCTAGTGGTCAGCACACATCACAGGGAGCAGTGAAACTCCTGGTTGAACAATTTGCATATTAGGCTTTTATTATATAGGATAATATAATCACTGGTTCTCTGTTGGTTGTTATTAAAAGGCACTGGGAATTCCAGAAGGATATGGGGTCATTTTAATCCTCTAGATCAGGGGTCCTCAAACTTTTTAAACAGGGGGCCAGTTCACTGTCCCTCAGATCATTGGAGGGCTGGACTATAGTTTAAAAAAAAACTATGAACAAATTCCTATGCACACTGCACATATCTTATTTTGAAGTAAAAAAACAAAACAGGAACAAATACAATTATTTGTATTTGCATGTGGCCTGCGGACCATAGTTTGAGGACCCTTGCTCTAGATATTCTAAATTATATTCTGAATAAAAACTATTAGAGAACTATGCACTTGGGTAATACCATTTTTATTTTTTCACAAAATTACTTGATGTTATTTCTTTGCCTACATTGATGTATGAGAAACAACCTATTGTTCATTGACAGGGGACTGGAAAATAAAATATGGGATATTACTACAGTGAAAACCATGCAGCAGTGCAAATACAACAATACTCAACAACATGGGTAAATATCGGAAACATAACATTGACCAGATAAAGCAATAAACAGAAGACTACAAGTATGCTAATGCCATTTAGATGTAGTTAAAAAATTTACAAAAGTAAATAATATATTTTTGTATGTAAATAATATATGGTGGGTGTAAACTAAAAATATACAGCAGAACAAATAATTAGTACTTTGGTGAGTATAAAGGGGCATGCTATCAGAGAAGGGTATGAAGTCAATCTCAAAATTATTGGCAATGTTCTAGTTTTTAGGATGTATAGGGAGATTTTTTGTTAGTATCTTTATACATTTCATATATCACATAAATATGTTTATGTATAAAATGTATGCATATATGTAATTTATTTTAATAAAAAATAAATCCAAAGCAGCCTCATAAGATCTCTACCACAAGGAATAGGAGGGTGTAGTGGAAACATCACTTTGGGGGAGCATATTGGAGATGCAACTGACAGGTCTTTGAACCAGGAAGTTAGTGATTTGACAGCAATGGGTTTGTTTTAAACTTTTTATCTCTTGGAATGAAGCTTATTTCTTCCTTGTTCTAATCAAAAGAAAGTTCAGAATCCAATTTGTGGTCCATCACAGTAAACTGAGTAGGACCATATCTGTGTCACACTGACCTGACTCTCTGTTGGATTCTCACGACCTTCCTTAATGCTAATATATTTGACCCCACCAAATAATCACTTCTCTGGAAACAACCTCAGTGTCTCCTCTTCACCACTCCACTGCCCCCTTTACCTCCCCCTGCCCCTCCCCTGCCTTCTCTCCTTGAGGGTGAATTGTGTCAGAAGGATATGGGATTGTTGTCAGACACATAGCAAGCAGCCTGCTGCCTGCTATATAGGGGTGGCCTCGCCTAAGCTTAATCCAGATGGGATAAGCAATAAGCTTCCAATGTTTCTAACACTCACTAAACTGCTTTTGCTGGTGGCATTTTTATTTTTCCTGTACTTTTCTAAAATATTAGTCTTGTTATTCCATCTCTGTTTATAATCCTACAGAGCCCCCTCCCCCACCCCTAAATCACATCCAAGATACAGCCAGGTCTTTCTTAGTGGATCAACCACAAGCTACATTTCCAGTCCCATTGTGGGCCGTCTTCCTTCCTCCTGGCCTGGGGTTGAGTGCCAGCAATAATAAAGCACACAGATCCCACCATTCCCCCCTGGACAGCTCCATACACTGCCCTCCCCTCCTCAGAGGCCTTAGTGTCTCCCTAGGAAGTGCCACCACAATATCCCTCCACCAGCAGAGGCAGTTACTCTCAGGTCTGCACCACCTCAGTACCAGCTAAGTATAGCTACTACAGCCTTCTGTGCATTGTGTTAACATCTACAGTTTACATTTCACCCCTCCTGGACTAATCTTACTTTGTATTTCAAATGTCAGGCACACACAGTCATGTGAGTGAAGGAATGCATTAAAATGTATATATTTGTGGCATTTTAATTATCTCTGCCCATTAGAGTTAATACTGACAAAGTTGACATAATAATGCAGTTTAAGCATTTAAAATATACTAGAAGGCCTGTGTACTCTTAGACTAACCGTCACCATCACACTCAGTCTAATGGACACTATGTGGCATCTCACTTTTCTAAGTGACCTGATAATGAGCAAGGAAGGTTTGGGTTGCAGTGGATTTATAAGGAATGATTTCTGAAGCAGGTAAATGAAGGAATGGCTCTGATCCAAGAGGACAAAGGAATCCTTCTAGAAGAGAAGCCTCCTCAGAACTGGGCCTTGGATGAATTCCCTTTGTCCAAGAGGATGGATTATTTGGGGACCTAAAAGGACCTATATGGTTCTGCTGTCTGTGAGCTGGAGGACCACAGAAAATTCCCAGACAACCGCTGAGGTAAGAGAAATGTCAAGAAACCACTGTAGGGCACGGTTAAACTAATAAGCACGATTGAGATCACTCACAAGTGTTAGAACGATACCATCAGTCACAAAATCTTTAAAAATGAAGCAGGTATGTTACATGAAATTGTTCAAGAGATTAGATTTAAATTTATTTTTAAATCATCCTGGATAATTTTGACACTGTGAGTTTATTGTTATAATAATTATTATCAATATTATCAGGGGGTAAACAGCCAGCACACATATACATAGGAATTACTGTATAACAGGCACTGTTCTAATTTTTTTAAATATATTAACTTACTTTATCCTTGCACAAACCCTATGAAGTAGGTACCATATATTGAATAAGTAAACTGAGGCATACAGAGATGAGGCAGGAATCAAAAACAAATGTCTTGCCTGGCCGACACATCTTAGTGATTGGGCATCGACCTATGAACCAGGCAGCCAAAGTACCATTCCCGGTCAGGGAACATACCCGGGTTGTGGCCCGATCCACACTGTGGAGTGTGCAGGAGGCACCCAATCAATGATTCTCTCTCATCATTGATGTTTCCATCTCTCTCTCCCTCTCCCTTCCGCTCCGAAATAAAATCAATAAAAATATATATTTTTTAAAAGAAACAAATTTCTTGGCTTGAGAGTCCTTTTTTTTCTCCTTTGGGGAATGGTGACTATCAATGAACAGTAGAAATACAGTAGTTGAAATTGGCAGGTGAAGTTCATTTAACTTTACTTGGCTAAAGCAGGATTGGTAACCTGTCATACAGTGAATCTGGTCAAATAAAACCTGATCAAAATGTTCAATTCTATGTTAGATTGGAGCATATGTGTCTGTATGTGCATTATCTTGTCAGGGGAGGGAAAGAATACCAAGTCATTTAGGTTGACCATTAAAGAAAATATGAATAATAACATTAACTGCAGTGCTTTGACATTGGTAGACTTGAACTGCCATCTCTGAGGGCTCAGGGAAAATGGCCTCATCTATTTACAGCCAGATTTTGTTCCAGAGATAAATTGGCCTCTTTATTCATGTAAGATACCATGCAAATGTGAGTCTAATTTCCTTATCGATATAAATATTATGAAACTGATACATTAGTTCCTGACTGGTCCCAATAAGACTAAGGAGCTATTTGAGAATGGCATTTTGTTATTCATAAACTATTATCCGTAATTTCAAGAGCATAGAAAAACTTGGTGAGTTGTGTGGCTTTAATTTTCAATGTTATATAGTTAAACCCAGAAAATGTAGAAATGCCAGTTCCCAAGAAGCTAAGATTGAAGATATTTCTACCTATACACAATAAAAACACAGTAAAATATAGGGGATGCTTCTAATTTCAATCTATCCCTATGTGAATGCTTTGTAATAAAATGTAGATATAGATACAAATATCAATATAGGTGCCTCAAGAAATAGTTTTCTAGAAGGTGTTTGGGTATAGTGGAAATACAAGAACAAAAATGAATGCCATACCATAGTTTACATAAATTGATAAGAAAAAGTTAGTACCATATTATAATCTACACAAATTGAAGAGCTTATAGCTGGTAGGTTGAAAGTCTGTGATGTATATGTAAAAGTCTGTAAGTCACTTTCCTTTAAAGACCTAGTGAGGTCCACCATGTATACTAAACCCGATGCTTAACAGAGCATCTGTTAAGTCCTACAGGCAGTCTTGCCCCAGTGGCTGCCCAGCAACTGTTCTTTTTTAACCAACTTTGGTTATTTAAGGTACATGAAGGTACACAGCAATAATTCAGTAAAACTGAACAAGACGGCAGCAGTTTCCAGCCGAAAAGTCCTTTAAAGAAAACAGAGTCAAGTCTCCATATGTATCAGATATTAAAGGAGTAGCTTCTCTCTGCCCTATGGTCTTCAGTCAATAACTTGTAAACTTGCTTTTCTGATTGCATTGTCTATAGAATTGGTTCTTACTGCAAATGGTCAATATGACTGCTGGGGTCCAACCCCAGCGGGTCCAGGGGTCCCCAAAGGTGTGGACGGAGTCGGTGAAGAAGGAATGGCACGGGGACAGCCTTCAGTTGATCAGCAGCCTAGTCAGGACCTCTAGCCAGGATCTCCAGCCAAAGTTCTGGTCGGAGCTCTGGTTAGGAACTGATGAGGTTCTGATGTTTATTGTCTTGTTACATCCGTATTTATACCAGCCGATTTTAATCCTGTCAATTTCTATTACAAAGGTTAGGGCGTTTCTTATCTCCATTCCAGGGAGTAAAGATTATGTAGCTTAACTACCCGCCTGGCACTTAATTAAGGGGTTGTATCCCCTCCCTAACCTCAGGGAAAAATCCCCACCTGGGGAAACAACCTTTCTCGGAGAGGTGACCTTGGTTAAAACACATGGCACTAAGGAGAGCAAACATATTAAGAACAATATGCTATATATGCCAGGTCCCTTGAAACATATGCTGTGCAGATGTTTCTTTCCTGCAGCGACTTTGTCAAGCAGCAAGGATGGACCGGCTTCCGGCAAATGACATCTGCCTACCTTTAATAATTAGCTAATTAATTGACTACGGTTGTCCCCCCTTTTCCATGGGGATATATTCCAAGACCCCCAGTGGATAACTGAAGCCTCAAATAATACTAAACCCTGTGTACACTGTGCTTTTTTCCTGTACATACATACCTATGTTAGAGTTTAAAATTAGGCACAGTAAGTAAGACATTAACAGCAATAGCTAATAAGATAGCACAATGATAACAATACTAGGGGCCCAGGGCATGAATTCATGCACCTTGAAAGGAACTGTGGGCCGTGAAGCTGCGGTACACACAGGGGTGGGTCTCAGAAAAGCAAGTTTACAAGTTATTGACTAAAGACCATCCCTTGTGCCCCCACCTGGCCCCTTGTGCCGCAGCCCCTGGTCCCCTATTTGCTGGCAGACCCACTCCCATGCCACATCTCCCATGTGCTGACAGCGCCAGCCCTGGCGCCAGCAGTGGGTGCGAGTGGGGCCGGCACTAGTAGCAGGTGCGAGCACTGGGTGGAACCGCGGTGTGCGGGAGCAAAGAATTTTCAGCAAGCACCAGAGGCTCACCCTGATGACAGCGACCAGCACCCCGCCTTGGTCTGGTGCCCCCCATTCACCTGCTCCACCATCCCACCACAGCCGATGCTTCCATGTTCCACACACCCCCCTGGTGGTCAGCGCAGGTCATAGCAACCAGTTGTTCAGTTGTTCCAGTTGTTCTGCAGTTCAGTCTATTTGCATATTAGCCTTTTATTATATAGGATACTGTAATAAAAATTATTTGAATGTAGTTTCTCTCAAAATATCTTATTATACTGTACCAAAGGGATGACTCACATCCCAGGTGAGAGAGAGGGATAGTGACAGATTTCATCACACTACTTAGAATAGCATGTAATTTAAAGTGTGAAATTGTTTAGTTCTGGAATTTCCCACTTAATATTTTTGGACCTTAGTTGACAGAAGATAACTAAACCACAGAAAGGGAAACCATGGATAAGGGAAGAGCTACCATAGTTTCATTTTGATTAAAATTAGCCAATATGATAAAAGGCTAATATGCAAATAAACTAAACAGCGGAACGACTGGTCGCTATGCCGCACACTGAACACCCAGGGCAGAAGCTCAATGCAGTAGCTGCCCTCTGGTAGTCAGTGTGCTTCCCACTGCTCAGCCAGAAGCAGGCTCAAGGCTGGCAAGCACAGCGGCAGTGGTGGGAGCCTCTCCCGCCTCCACAACAGTGCTAAGGATGTCCGACTGACGGCTTAGGCTTGCTAAGCCATCAGTCAGACATCCCTTGAGTGCTCCCTGACTGCAAGAGGGTACAGGCTGGGCTGAAGGATCCCCACACACACACACCCCCCAAGTGCATGAATTTCATGCACCAGGCCCCTAGTGATTCAATAACTAAACAATATTAAAAATGACTTGAACAATCAGTTTCATTTAAAAATATTTTTATGTACTGAAGGAATGAGAAGGAAATTATTAAATTTGGTTCTCAGAACTTAAATGGTCACAGTTGCACCAATGTAATTTTCAATCCCCTCATAGAGAAAAAACTTGACAAACAATTTAACATTGCTCAACAGATCAGTGTCATTAGAGAGCTATTAATATTTATTAACAGTTTAAAAATTAGTGCATTTATTAAGATATTTAATAAATAATCTGAAACTATTAATTTGAACATTTAAATTCACCTTTACAGTTATATAATTCATTTGAATAACTAACAAAGATTCAGCTATACAAACTTTATACAATAAAATTTTATTAAGTAGATAAAACAGTCACAAGAGGAAAAGAGATAATAAATGCTATATCATAGGTAATCTTCCACTAAATATAGATATTTAAGACATATATAGATATTTAGATATTTAAATATAGATATTTAGCTCCTTAAAGTTTAATTCATTAGAATATTTTTTAAAGAATAGTGTTTAATGCTTAATGGTGTGATTAATTCAACCAACTCCATACAGATTTAAAGCAATTTTTACTGTTTTGTTCATATATTGTTGAAAAGTTTTGATTAAATATCCCATTTGTTTTGTCATTTTGCACTTTGGCTGCCCCATGCCCTCTTAAACTTTTGGTTGTCTTCATTCTCATTACAGACCATCAACTCTGATTCTTTTCAGTAGATTAAATTTAATCTGGTAGCAAGAAGGATTTTTTGAGGAGCTGCACAATCAAGGGATGATAAGACCTGGCTTTAGAAATCTTTATACATGTGAAAACTTGTTCAACATTATTAAATGAGTACCTACAAAAGCCTTCAGCTGAGCCAGATGCCATCCTTGCATCCAGCCATTCTCAAAACCTCACCTCCCTGTGCATACCACAGCATGATGACCCTGCAAAACTTGTGTTCACTTCAGGGCTACATGGAAATGGTCGGTCTCCAGCACTGAGAGATCCATCCAGCCCAGGCCCTCTTCCACCATGCTTAAGCAGAAGCCTGCCTTCGGCTTAGACATCTAGTTTCTTTCCATTGAGGAGCTTTAACACTTATCTCATTTGATTCAAGTGGTGATTCACTAATACAACCAACATAATTAGAGAAACAGCCAACAGTGAGAATTTATTAATCCCAGGCATGTGCATTTACATGGATTATTTAACAATAATCCTACAAGGTAGGTAGTCCTATCATCCTCGTTTTAAATTGGAAACTGGAATTTAGGTGAATTATATCATGTGTCCTGGATTACACAGCTATTAAGAGACAGTAATACAAGCTCTGCTAGGGAAGCCTGTTTCCAGGTCTTGGGGTCTTAATCTTACACTCCGTCATTTGGCTGAAACCCTGGAAGTGTACTTCGCACATAATAGACACTTAGAATAGGCCTTCTGAGCCCATCCTCTTTGAACTGTGATTATTGAGTCATTGAGTTCTAAATTGGTGCTGGATGTGAGTCAGGGCAGGGGTATTTGAGAGAACTGCCCGCTCTCCACCTTGGCCCACCACCCAACACACTGTGCTCAGTCTCAGAGGGAAGACCTCTGTCCTGACTTGGTTGTGAGAAGACTAAAGATTTAGTCTCCATCTGCAAGCTTGTGATCATCCAGCTCCTGTCAAGATGTTGCTGCAATATCTTCCCAACTGCCCTGTTATCTACAAACATTTTTCTGCTTCTGTAAAGATTTGCCTCCCCAAACAAGATGCCCAGAAAGTGTCTTCTCACTTGCTCATGACTATCCAGCAACTATCTCTAGAAAAATATTTTCTTGATTTCAAGTGATGCTTTACACTTTGATAAACAGCTTAAAGAATAAAAAAGACGTAAACTAGACTCCAGGCTTAACAATATTTGCCAGTGCTTCGAGAAGAAAGACAGCAGGAGGAAGAGTTTTATATTTCAGTGATAGTCAGAAATTTATGACATGTCTCAGCCACTTGGCAGCTGGTAAATAATTTTCATCTCTTTCATTTCATAAGATGTTAATATTTAATCAAATGAAAGGCTTGAATAAGAAGACATGATACATGGGTTTTGTCTTCATACTGAAGACTTTGTCTAAACATAGTCTAAAATCTAAGAGTTTCCATTTCTTCATTCATGAAATGAGAGTTATAGTACCATTTACATCTTTAAAGAGTGATTATATGGAGATTATTAGTTTGTATAGAAGTTACGAAGATGTAAACACCTCCACTAAACTATTGTCAATAAAGAAAGGTTCTTCTTCCCTTTGTTTTTGAGGGAAGTGGCTGTACGTTCATTTTATTATAATTAAAGATTCATTACCATATTCCCATTGCCCTTAGACTTACTAAGTGGGCATTTGGCACATTTGCCAAACAGAACTTAGTGGTTTTGTTTCTATGGAATGCCTTGACTTTTCAAATGCAAATGAGAAATCTAAGCCTATCCTGAAGCATATGTTTAATTCAGGTTAAATTGGATATAAGAGCAAATGTGAGATATGATTTTTCTTCCCAGAATTCTTTCTGCAGTTACATAAATCCATGGCCGTATCATTAGGTGACCAATGAGAAGTGTGCAAATGGCACATTCTGAAATGGAAGGGTGCAGCTCTCAGTCATGATGATAGAGTTGCTGGCATTCATTCCTATGACTTCAGGAATCCAAAGAAATGGCTCTTTTGTAACCAAGGTAATTTCTCCATGTAAAAACAATACGTTGAAGGTATTTCATGAATGTGATGCGTAATGCTATTCCTAACATGTTGATGTGGATATTTAGAATATGGGGCATTATCTTCCTTTTGTCATCCAGGTCTGATGCTATGTTATAAATCATGTCGTATAAATATAACAAAAGTAAAATTGATTTAACTTTCCAATATAAAGCTGATCTTAAGCTGAATGAGCGCTTTTGCAATATAGAGTTGATCTTTCTAAATAAATGGAAAAAAATAAAGCTATTCATTTTTTTTCCCTAAATGCTGTTTATTTTGCCCTTCATCTCCCATTACAAATGGCAGTAAAATCGGCCAGAGTTCTACTGCAGAACACTATAAATAGCCCATTTTCAAATCTTTATTTAAAATACAAATAAAATCTCTACGGATACAATTTTAAATAGGAAATTGCTTATGAATTTTGCTTGCATTTTATAGAGAAAAGCTTTCCTTCTGTGGAGAGGGAGTTATTTGTACAGTACAAATTCAAACAATCCCCAGTCATTTTGAAAACAGATTAAAATCTAATCTCCCTACAGGAAAAATTGGTGACCTGATTCACACATTCTGCCATCTTTGTTTGGCTCACAGACTGTTATCAGTTCTCTTTTTTTTTTTTTTTTTTGAATTCTGCCACAGAATCTTCTGAACTACGGCCAAAGTATAGACTTTCCAGTGAATGTATTGTTTACTTTTGTAGTGTGTTGGGACCTGTTTTCTGGAACCCTCTGTTCATTGGCTCAGATGCTTATTTGAATGAATAATGGAAAACCAAATAATTGGCATATTAGTATTTTTCAAAATAGCTGATATTAGACTCCTGATCTAAACAGCATGGATTTAGAGGTGCTGTTTGGGCAGCTAGTCTGGATGCCTTAATACAATTGGTTAAAACAAACAAAGAACTCTTTGCCTTTTTTTATCACATAAGTTTTAAGCATTTTCTGCTGCCACTCACTATATTGAATGGGTTCTGTGTTTAGACATTGTGCTACAGTTTTTCTTGTGCAGTTTCTAGCTTTGGATTTTATGCACATTTTATTCAAAGGACATAGACTGGGAGAAGTCACATGACATGCCCAAGGTCACCAAGCATGTGAGGACCCTGGACTCAAACCAGCTCTCAATTCAAAGCCTTTAGAGAAGAAGTATGTCACCACTTCCTGATTTCCACGGAAGCTAATTCCAGGGGACGTTAAGAGATATTATTTTCTTTAAGTATCCTTGGTCAACTAAATCTGGGAAACATTAAGTAAAACAATGTTTAGTAGAATTTTCAACAGTAAGGACTCTTAGAGCCCTAAAATAGGCTAACCCCATTTGAATTTCCAAGAGAGGGATGATGTATAGAGTTCCCCAAACTTTCCTCCGTGGATGGGGTTTACTTTGAGGAGCCTTCAGGACAGTCTTTGTAGAAGCACAATATCTTGGAAAGCCACACTCTAAAGAGTCCTGAGAGATTTTCATCTCCTCACAGAAACCCCTCAGCAAAACTCCAGTGACTGCATTAATTCAACCACTTGAGGCTCTTCCGTTGAGTCAGGCTCTGTTTTAGGCACCAGGGAGCAGAGCAAGGAAATGAGGCTGTCAGCCTGACAAGTCTGATGTTAGAGGCAGCTAGGAAGGTTAGGGCCCCCAGCAGGGAGAATGGAGGCAGAAAAGGCCCTGTCCCTAAAGGCCAGGTGGAGGAGAATCTGTGTGTCAGAAACACAGGAAACAAAGGAATCCAAAGCTCTAACCAAAATCCCCATCTTTGGCTGAGCTCTCAGTCCAGAGGGCACTCAGGCAGGGAGACTAGGCTGGGAGCAGAGGGCAGAGACTAACTAGTAAACACAATGGCAGACATTCCAGAAACTTCCATGTGGGCATCCCCTGCTCAAAGGGACACATGGGAAGCTGCTTCAATTTTTCTTTTTTCTTTTTCAGGGAAAGATTATTGTTTTGTGTGCCCAGCCAAGTGAAGTAGAATTAAACTACTTTCTCCATGTGATGAGTTAGGAGCTATGGCTGTGTGAAGGTCTGTGTCTGCTTCATTATCCAGAAGCCACTGTGCATTCTTTCAAAATACGTTCACCCTCTTTAGACTTCTAGTAAATATGAGCCTCTCCCCCATCAACCCCACTTTAAAACCTATAAAGTTGATTTGGGGATTTTATAAATAAAAACTGAACATTTGATGCCAGGTTTTGCAAATATGTCTTTCTTATTGGTACCTCTTGTGTCTTGACAATAATGTTGAGGAGTCGGTTGTGTTTCTGAAGAGCTGAGAAGGCTAATACTGAAGTCTTTTCCTCATTTCTGTTTCAATTCTGCCTGAGATTTAAAAGAGAAAGGAAAACTAGTACATTTAAAGTATGTCATTAAATCAGAGGCTAAAAGGCTCAGTATGGGTGTATGGGGATGTTTTGACAGGGGAACCCCTGAAGGAATGTTCTTTTCAGTTAGTTGCAGTATAAACAGCACCATTTACTGTTTGGCCTATTAATTGCTTTCTAAGTTATTTCAAAATAGGTTTTTATGAATGTTTATGAATTCATTCACTAATCAAAGTGGAAAATTAAGAGAAGATCTATATCCTTCCTTGCTGAATGAACATGGCTTCCCGTGTATCTATTGAAATTCAGGTAGTTATTCCAAAGGCTCAGGGAGTTGTGGGCCTAATGGTGGGTATGTTTGTTTTTGAGGGAAGCACATCTATGTTCAACTAGCATATTGTATAGCCTCCTTCTACCTCCTCCACCACCACACATGTGCATGCTCACATATTCACACACGCCCTCACACATATACACATGTGCACACACACACACACACACACACATGCACATGCACACGTATGCACACATGGAGACTTTCCTTTCCTGGTGGGAGGAGAGGAAATCATCTCACCTTCCTCCAGCCAACACTCATTTGGGTCCCTGCTCAGGGGGATCACCACCAGCTGTCAGACTCAGCTATGAAGGTCCTTGTCACTGTGTGTTGGAACAGAAGGGAGACAGGCCTGGCCAGGAATGAGGAGCTGGGGTCAGTCATCAGATAAAGGGAGTTAGGAGCCCAGGTGAACCCTGGTGACCCCTGCATCTCCTCTCACCCAGACTCAGAGGATCCTAACATGTGGAAACCGATCCTGGATTTATGAGAAGCTCTGTGTTGAGCAACTAAAAGCAACAGTAACTAAAACACAAGGCGACTTCCCTTACCCTGTGACCCTAAAGCATAACTAAGGTCATTCAGACCCAGCCATGAGTTCTCCTCCAACTAGGGAAGGCCACACGTTCCCTGGAAGGTGACTGAGCTCTTCCAGCCCATCTGATTCCTCATCCAATAAAAGGGGATAACAGTAGCTCCTGCCTGTCCAGCACCCCTGCCCCCACCCATCTCCACTGGAAACCCTGCAGTGAGTCCAGGCCTTTCCACTCCCAATGTCCCTTGCCTGCCCACCTTTCAGCCTGCCCTGCCCCTTCTTTCTGCTGCCTCTGTTGTTATTGTCATAAAAATAGTAGCAGCCAGTTCCAAGCATCTTTGATTTACCTTTCAGGGTCTTGTTAGAGCAGGAGCTATTGTCATGGGGCCTATGGGGCTTTGTCTGTTTTGTCATAGGTTCTGTGAGATCCACGGCCTCAAAGAAGTGCTATCTGGAGCCACAGCTGGCCAGGTCCAGGGCACATAGTGGAGTCACTCAATCCTCAGAAATACTTTGAAAGTGAGCCCATCACACATAACTTGGACCCAGGCCCTTGAAAGGGTTAGCTGCCCTCCAAAATAGTCTAGTTTCACAAGCAGTCTTTTAAATTTCATCAATATTGAGATTTCCAAGCCTGAGATGACTGAGAGATATCTAAATAACCCCCTTCTACCACCAAACTTCTAGGATACCATCTTAAATACTGCATGCTGCACCCAGCCCAGTCTCAGTCTACACTTCAACTTGAAAAACTGGAGGCCACTGAAGTTCACAAGGAAGCCCAGTGGGACCCACTAGGAAGAATGGAAGGAACTTCACAGCCAGTTTATTGATAACTAGAGATAAGGACTTGAGCCAGTCCCACCAGTCAATGGTCAACATATATGCCCAGCTAAAGCTACAGTCCACTAATGACCAAGTGATGGAGCGAGGCAGGGATGAAAGTCAAAACCAAGCCCCATGGCCCCTCCCTGCCTGAGAAAGTGTGTTCCTACAGTGATGCTCAGTGGTGAGCAAGCCAGATATGAGGTCTGCTATGTATAAATTACATATTTTTTAAAAAGTCAAGTTAAACCAGGACACAGTGTTTCTACATTTCAGCAGCACATTCTACACAGCACAGTAACACGCGTGTAAGGACTTCAACCTCGTGGCCAACATCCTGCTGTGGACCAGGCCAGTATTTGCTGACAGTCTGGGATCTCTGCCCTCTCTAAAACTCTGTATTCATTTCAAGGCCATTCATATAAATCTACATGCTTCCAATTTTGTTGACTCAGTGAATTTTTCTATTAATAATGATTCTATGCTTTTAAGGTGGGGTTTTTGTTTGTTTTGTTTTTAAATATTTTTATTGATTTAAGAGAGGAAGGGAGAGGGAAAGAGAGAGAGAAGCATCAATGATGAGAGAGAATAATTGATCGGCTGCCTCCTGAATGCCCCACACTGAGGATCAAGCCTGCAACCCAGGCACGTGCCCTGACTGGGAACTGAACCATGACCTCCTGGTTCATAGGTTGGTGCTCAACCACTGAACAACACCAGCTGAGCTATGCTTTTAAGTTTTTTAAGTGTCATCCTCTCTAAAGTACACTCTTCTCTTTGGATAATAGTAAAATGATTGGCAGCCATCTTCCTTCCCATCCGGAAGGCTGCTCCAGTTTGCAGGTCTTCTCCAACGTCCATTCTGCATTATTCACTTTATTTTAGGTAAACTGAACTCTCCTAATGGAGCCTGAGGTTAGATGTCTGCTGAAGTCAAATTGTTCAGACTAAACTCCAAGGTTTCTCATAATCCTGTGGCATATACTCTGTAACCTTATCTCTCCCACAAGTAACAGACACCTTATTTTCAGAGCAGAGGCTCCCCCATTACCTCTGGCTTGTGCATTCTGCTCCTGGGATTCTGGACATACCATGCCAGATGCAGGCAGAATCTCTGCTGGCCCTTTCACCTCAGGCCTAAATAAAGATCTACTCACTCACATTTCCTTCCTCCAGTTACTTTTTTGTTGCTTGGGGATCAAACACCAACAGGGTAATAGCATCCAGCCTTAATGTCATCAATAATACAGTATATTTAAATTATTTTATAGCTTACTAATATATCTATGTGGCATGCATAAGCCATTCACCTAATAGGTTTTATTAAGTAAAGCTTTTTTTCTTTAAAGAAGACTCAGTCTCTATATCTACAAGTCTGTTGTCATGCAGACTAAATATCACAGGTGTATCTAAACAAAAGAAAAAAAGTCCTAAACAAAAATGATTTGAGTTTTTAGCCAAAATATCTTTGGAGAGTTAGGAATAATCTATTGAAAATAGGATTGTGGAGAAGGGCTAGAGAATTGCCAAGCTGTATTTTGGACTCTTTCTGGAAATATTTTCACCTTTTCTGAATTATTATAGATTGTATTGTAATGGTGTTGAGGATTGTTGTAAAATTGGCCCCAAAAATCTAAATATACTAGATGACCATTTTGGATATTGTTGTTATATAGAATATTTAAATATACAAAATTATGAGTGGGATCCCAGAACCACTAGATATTTTTATAAAGTCACTGGAAACCACTATGAGAAATAATAATATTAAGCATTCATTCAAAAAGTTTCTTTCTTAATATACTAAAGTAAAAATAATATGCCCTTTCATCAGATAATGCATAGTGACAAGTAGAATATAAATTTAAAAAAAATATTTATTTGTACTCTGTGCCACTCAGAGATAATTAGCACATAGAATAGCTCTGACTCCAAATCCTGCACTTCATTATTAAAGTGGCCCCAAGAAAGTTACCACCTTTCACCAAATTCTGCATTCTCTTCGGTCTTATAGAGACATTAATATCCCTTAAACATCTACATGGTTCTTGGGATATATCATTGAGATAGAGTTTGAAAGTATCTTGATAAATTATTGTATTCTAACATGTCACACTCATCCTTAAAAACTTCACATCATACCTAGAAAAAAGAAATCAATGTTGAAAAGACAAACCAAAGTTATTTCCATTGAGATGTCAAGACTTTTCTAACATAAGTTAGTATCACTGAAAATCAAATGGATTACAGTCAAAAGTAAGTTCTTAGTATGTGCTAGAACTCTCTATTGTGACCTAATTTCTCCCTCAACTATATGGCAGTCTTTTATCACCAGGATCTTTTTCTTTTCATCTAGACTTTCTTTCTCTTTGAAGATCATAAGGAGTAGCTTTCCTTGATCTAGTGCACATTCAACCAACTATCTAATCAGTGTAACTGACAGTGCTTCTTACATCATCACTTTGATAAACGGGGGAAGAATGTCTGAAATCCACAGAAACCAAGTCTGATTAAAATAAAAGTGCTTAGCATTCCTCCTCTTCAAACAGAGGCTCACACAAAAGAAATGTGTTATTCAGAAGAGAAGTAACATCCATCGTGCTCAGCTGCCAGGAAAAATAGTCAAATGCTGTATGTGTCTCCTACAACATGATATTATTCTTGTTTGAAATGTGATTTTTGCTGTGTTATCTTACCAATGCCACAGTTAAGGGTCTTATAGTTTTTAGTTTGAACCAGGAGTTGTGTTTATTTTAATTGGCCAATTGTAGATGAAGGAACAGAGTTGCTACTTAAAAGGTGACAAGAAATTGAGATAAGGTCACACCAGAAGCATGGTGCATACAGATAACTTCATATCATAGGCAGAGAAGACCTGATATGGTCAGAAAAAGACAATACTTTTTTATTTGGTTTTTTTTTGGGGGGGGGGAATATATTTTCAGTTATTTTTAACAGTTTAAATATCTACCATCTCTGACTGCAAGTCCTAGAAACAGGCCCACTGTCGCCCTAAGCTGACAACTAGATGACACACATGGATTCCTCAGGAAGGGACATCATCCTTAGATACCTTCCGTGGGATTCATGAAATGCATATATTTTGTAAAGTACAAAAAATGCTGATGACACTGCAAAATGGCAGAATTGGTTATCTTCCTAAATTGTATAAGGCAATGTCATGCTTTAGAAAAAGCACGGCAGTGATTTATCTGCATGTGAGTATTAGCTCATTTGTCTATGACTAATGTACCTCTGAGTGTGTGCTTCCTGACTCCATGAATTCACACAAATTTCTCTGGGAGCCTTCAAAAGGGAAGTTGATTAACAAAGGAATCATGTCAGCATCCGTACTTTATAGTATTTGAATGTGTTGTTGGGGAATGTCCAAAAATTAGTCATGAGATAAAATCTTCATTTTACTTATTGAATGTATATTATAAAATTTTTGTATATGTAACAAATTCCTAGCCCTGACCAAGAATACGAATCAGTTGGTGGAGGACTGTACTGATGCACCAAGGTTCAATCTCTGCTCAGAGCACATACAAGAAGCAACCAATGAATGCATGGATAGGTGGAGCAGCACATCTCTCTCTCTCTCTCTAAAAGTCAATAAACAAAAACAACAACAACATACAGATTCCCCATGGTGTCATTTAGGATAATACTCTCTAAAAAGAATAGTCACACCAGTTCATGGGAAATGGATCCCTATGTTGATCCGGATCTCAAAGCAGTCTCCACTGGACTCTCATTGGTGGGGAGGTCAGAACAGAATAATCCATGCCTTAGGCAGGAATTCAGTTTCTTCTGGTGATTCAGTTCCTTCTGATGATGATCCTTCTTTTAAAAAAGATACTTTTCTGCCATGAGATATGTTTATAAGTATGACTTCAGGTTAATGGTAATTGTTATATGTAGGAATACTAAGTGCCAACATCTATGAGTAATATAAATTGAAATGGCATATACAATGGAATATTATTCAGTCATAAAAAGAAGGAAATCCTGCCATTTTCAACAACATGGATGGAACTGGAGGACAGTGTGCTAAATTAAATAAGATACAGAAAGAAAAATACTGCATGATCCCTTTTTTGTGGAATCTAAAAACATCAAACTCACAGGAGCAGAGAGTAGAGTGGTGGTTACCAAGGACTGGGGGATGGGGAAATGGGAAGACATTTTCAAAGGGTACAGTTACAAGATGAATAAGTTTGGAGGCTATAATGTACAGCATGTGACTAGTGTTAACAATTCTGTATTGTGTCCTTGAAAGTTGCTATAGGAGAAGATCATAAGTGGTTTTCTCTACATACACACACACACAAACACACACACACACAAAAATGCTAACTATGTGAGGTGATGGATGTGTTAATTAGCTTGATTGTGGTAACAAACATATCAAACATCGTATTTATACTTTAAATATATACAATTGTTGTCAATTGTACCTCAATAAAGCTAGAAAAAGTGAAATAGCCTATACTAAAAATCTACTTTTCCAGAAGTAGGAAGTGATCAGAATCTATGTTCAGAGCACTCAGGGAGAGAAGGTATCTTTGTCCTTATGCTGACAGATAAATTAGAAAGTTTAAAATAGATGAAGTTTGTATTCATTCATTGATTAATTTAGTGAGTGTCCACACAACCTACTGGATACATGCTGCCCCAGGGTACAGAAATAGCAGTGAGGGCCTGGAGAGTCCTAAGCACCCTGAATTTCCCATGACACCCCAATCCTGAGGGAATCGATGAGTCTTGCACATCTGTATTTTAAGATGTGGATTTGAACCATCTGATCCTCATAAGTGGACGTGGGACTGGATTATGTGAAGCAGGGACTTTCCAACACCTCTGAAGGGTAAGGAATTTCCAATAACAGCTGCCCACGGCCTCACTGTTAGGCCCCGCCCTGCAGCAAGAGGATTATCACCTTTTCCATCTGCCTTCCTCCAAAGCAAACTTCCCTGAGTATAGTTGTGTGGACAAGCAAAATCAGTAACAATGATGAAAACATGTGCCGACTGCTTAGCATGTCCTCCGCTCTGCCTTCCATGAGCACTGTGCACACCTCACTTCGTTTAATCACCACAATAAACATAAGCAGCAGGTATTAAAGTGTAACCAGCATACTCTACAGTGCACCATTTTAAGGGTCCAGTTTGATGAGTTTGAACAACTGCACACACCCGTGTAACCACACTCAAATCAATAGAGAATATTTCTGTAAACACACAGATTCATTATGCCCCTCTGAGGGCTAGAGATTCATTTGGGCCATTCTGGGACTTCGTAAATGGAACTGCATAGTAGGTCTCTTTCCTGTGTGGTTTCTTTTGTCAGTGCCTGATAGGTTTCACTCCATTTACATGACATGTTTTGGACAATTTCACCCACCAGATATTTCTGCTTTATCAGATACTGAAATTTTTTTTTAAAATATATTTTATTGATTTTTTACAGAGAGGAAGGGAGAGGGGTAGAGAGTTAGAAACATCAATGAGAGAGAAACATCGATCAGCTGCCTCCTGCACACTCCCTACTGGGGATGTGTCTGCAACCAAGGTACGTGCCCTTGACTGGAATCGAACCTGGGACCCTTGAGTCTGCAGGCTGACGCTCTATCCACTGAGCCAAACCGGTTAGGGCCTGAAAATTTTTATAAAATCCAAATTCCATTCATGATTTAAGAAGACAAAATGATTTCACATAGACACTGGAGTAAAAAACTTCTGGTTTAACTTGCTAAAAACTGTCAATGGGTATTCTTCCAGCAATTAATCTATGAATGTGTATATTCCACAGCAGTAATCACCATGTACGTGGTAACCATAATTTGCTAAACACACACACACACACACACACACACACACACACACAAGCTTCAGATCATTTACAACTTGGTACCCTTTTTATTGCCTTCAAAGAAAACCTAAAATTAAAACATATGCTTTTTAGAAATACGCATGTATGGAAGGAAATGGTATCAAAAGCAGGGGGAGGAAGTAATGATCACAGGTGTGCATGAGGACCTCGGGGGAGAATGGCACCCTTGAGCTTCTCCCAAATTCCTGGCCCACAAAGTCTCATGCAAAAAAATAAAACTGTTGTTTGAAGTTGCTAAATGTGGGAGGAACATGTTACACAGTGATAGTGACAGCAGGTCTATTGTCATAAACACAGAAGAGGACTCAGGAGTGAAGCAAATGTGTTCCCTCCACTGAGGGGATTCCAGAGCCAGTTGGGAGGGGCGTCCAATTCCCAGGATCTCTTTTAAAGAAACTTGAGGATTTGGGGGGAAAGATAGTAAAGGTAACATAGGTTATTCCTAGAAAGTGCCACTGTAACTCTGGTTTTAATTCTACAACCAGATGCCAAGCAGCACTGGTGTCAAAGTGATCTGTTGCAGGGTCGGGCTCTCCCTTTGATCCCAGTGGTCAGAGTGTGGGGCCTTGTCCTTTTGAAGGTGTAATAACACAAAGTCATTTCAATTGTCTGAGCGTGTTGCCTGACAGATGGTCACGAAATATACACAGATGTGCTTTTTTCACTACGTGACTCACACTGCATGCAAGCATTAAAAATCATATTAATAGTTCTTTAAAAATAGTCTTTTTCTCCCCCTCTGTACATTTTACATAGCCACAAAGGAAACACTTTTCATCTGTTACATAAGCCACTATTGATTATCTTGCAGGGAAGATATGGTCACGAGGAACTTATCACAGTGCATCCTACTGCTACTAAGATGTTAGACCAAAAAGGATATCAAGAACTAGACCAGCCCTGACCAGTTTGGCTCAGTGGATAGAGCGTCGGCCTGCAGAATGAAAGGTCCCAGGTTCGATTCCGGTCAAGGGCATGTGCCTTGGTTGCGGGCACATCCCCAGTGGGGGGTGTGCAGGAGGCAGCTGATCAATGTTTCTAGCTCTCTGTCCCTCTCCCTTCCACTCTGTAAAAAAATCAATGAAATATATTTAAAAAAAAAAAAAAAGAACTAGACCATGAATTTAACTTTGGAAGCACTGGAGAGTGTTTGCATTCAGAAGCCTCTTCTGCTACATGCACTAAAATGAACATGGCAATAGCATTTTATTTTATTTTTTTTAAATATATTTTATTGATTTTTTACAGAGAAGAAGGGAGAGAGACAGATAGTTAGAAACATCGATGAGAGAGAAACATCAATCAGCTGCCTCCTGCACATCCCCCACTGGGGATGTGCCCGCAACCCAGGTACATGCCCTTGACCGGAATCGAACCCGGGACCCTTCAGTCCGCAGGCCAACGCTCTATCCACTGAGCCAAACCGGTTTCGGCACAATAGCATTTTAAGAGCGCACATGAATTTGTACCGGGACCCAACTAAGCAGTTGGAGCTCACATAAAAGAGCCAGTGGCTCAGGTTCAGACGACAGGACCAGCATATAGTTTTGATGTGTCCTGGGGTTGGAATGACTTCAGAGACAGAGACTATAGTGGGCCTTGACTGCTGCTGAAGAAGCCACCGCAAAAATAATTTGTCAAATGGCTCTTGGAAGAAGGCCTCAGCTTCTTGGGCCTCTCCTCAAGATGTGGCAGTTGGCTTCTCCAAGGTGAATGATGCAAGGGAGCTCAAGAAAGAAGCTATAGCATCTTCTAAAACCTGGTCTCAGCATCACACATGATCATCTCTGCCCCACTGTCTCCATTAGAGGTGTCAGTAAGTCCAGCCCACATTCAAGAAAAGAGGAAATTAGGTCCACTCTTTTTTTTTTTTTTTACTTTTTTATTGTATTTATGAGAGTGGCATTGATTAATAAAATTATATAGGTTTCACTTATTACAATTCTATCATACATCATCTGTATATAGTATGTTCACCAAGTCAAGTCTCCTTCCATCACTGTTTATCCCCCTTTTACCTCTTCTACCTTTAAGGTCTACTCTTTAAGGGAAGGATATCAAAGAATCTGTGGACATATTCCAAAGGATCTTTGAACTTTGTCATAAATAAGATCACTGATCTCTTATATCTGACTTAGAATCCTATCAAAACATGTTTTTCTCTGATTTAATTCAATAGAGTACAGATTTTTCCCAGATGCCTAAACAACTTAAGCATGTCAACATAAAATGACTGAACCTCAGATATTTTCAGGAAGGCAACTAAATGTTAATTTGTTTATAGAAAATACTAGAGGCCCAATGCACAAAATTTATGCAAGAGTAGACTTTCCTTCCCCCAGCTGCCGGTCCCAGCTTCCCTCAGGCACCCGGGACTCGGACTTCCCTTGCAGCCCCAGCTTTATCTGGAAGGTCGTCCAGAAGGACATCTGGTCTAATTAGCATATTACACTTTTATTATTATAGACTAGAGGCCCAGTGCATGAAATTCGTGCATGGGGAGTGAGGGGGGTCCCTCAGCCCGGCCTACACCCTCTCCAATCAGGGACCACTTGGGGGATGTCCGACTGCCAGTTTAGGATCCCAGGGATCGGGCCTAAACTGGCAGTCGGACATCCATCTCACAATCTGGGGCCACTGCCTCCTAATTGCTCACCTGCCTGCCTGCCTGATCACCCCTAACTGCCTCTGCCTTGGCCCCCACACCTGGGACCCAGGCTTCCCTCCTCTGGTCAGCCAAAGGCAACCTGGACCTGGGCTTCCCACCCTCTGGCCAGCCACAGGCACCCGGGACCTGGGGGTGGGGCGTCCCTCAACCTAGTCTGCCCCCTCTCATTGTCTGGAGCCCTCAGGGGATGTCCCCAAGGGGAGCGGGCCTAAGCCGCAGTCTGGCCTCCTTCTGCCGGAGGTGACCGGGCCAATCAAGGGAAGGTGCTGCCCCCATCACCTCAGCCACTTGCTGCTGCCTCTGGCCTCCCTCTGCTGGAGGTAACTGGGCGATCAGGGGAAGGGGCCACCCCCATCACCCTGTTGCTGCTGCCACTGCCTGCCTCAGAGGCGGCCTGCTCTCAGCCCTTGCAGCTGCCGCTATGGCTGCCTGCCCTTGGCCCTCACAGCTGCCGCTATGGCTGCCTGACTTCAGCCCTTGCAGCCACTGCAGCTTTGTCTGGAAGGACATCTGGTCTAATTAGCATATTACCCTTTCATTAGTATAGATAATACCAATAAAATTAGATCATAGAGCCAAACCTTGGCCCTGATTTAGTCTATTATTCCTGTGGTAGACTATCTGGGACAACCTGTGTGCCCATCCTGGACATTTCTGTACCAAGAAAGAAGCCAATGGAAGGCTGCTGATGCCAATTCAGAAAGATGGCATATGTAAGAAGCTATGAGGGAATGGAGTGGCTACATTCAAAGCAAAATATAACTCATTTTATGAGTACTCATTTCCTCTCTTTTTCAGAGAGTATCAAGAATATAAAAATAGGTTGATGGGCTGTAAAAGCAGGCCTGTGGAGTCCATGTGTGGCACGCTCCTGAAAGAGAAGCCAGAACCACAAACCCGAAAGTCAACTTCCCATGTGCCCGTGAAAGACTCTGCAATACCGCTCTTCTCTGTAGCCACCAGCACACAGACAGTGTTGTTTCCAGTGTGTTTTTATGTGAACTATAAAAAGTAGGAGAGGAGATAGGTGTCTTTGGGGCCATTAATTTTATATGTATGCATTCTAATCTAAGAAGGATGGTGAATGCTGCTGAAGGGAGAACAACCCAACACGATAGATTACAAATGCCTATGGAATCATGACCATTGTCATGCAAATAAGAAATATGTTGATTTTCTCTAGTCAAAACTGTTCTGTGAGTCCTAGGGAGCCCATCTCTGACTTATGTATCATCCTTAGGCCCTTTCTGTCAACAAAGAACTCACATCTTTAGAAATTCTTAAAAATTAAAAGAAATGCTACTTCTTATACCTGATTAGGTTTAGATTTATGGTGAAAGGCTTTTTTTAAAAAAAATTAATGTCCACAAATATATTTATCATAAAGTGCAACAGAACATTGTGGTTGAGGAATATATTCTGCAGAGTATTCAGCCACGACACGATTCCAAGGAAGGTTGCTTCCTTGCATCAGCCCTGTGCCTCCACCACTATGACTTCTGTCCAGCTCTTCTTAAAATGCCACACCAATCGGAGGAGAATTACTGCAGAAATGAGAAGTGCTACTATGGTGACATGGAGTGTCTTGGAATAAAATGGACACAGAACTACTGATATAGACAAAGACTATATTTGAAATCTCTTGATGACCATCTACAAAACAGCCAAATGACTATCACAAGAGAATCAGAGTGTTTACCAGCAGAACCATGAGCCAGCTGGGGTCAGGCGTCCTCTGGGACCTTTTAATGTCTACAAGTTTTACTTACTCAAAATGCCCATGACATATTTGTTGATAAGTCGATGATGGATTGGTGGATTTTCTTTCCTCTCCAGGTAGGAAAAATTGGTGGGCTTATACTGTTTTTGTCTTATTAACCTTATCACAAAGAAGTGAAGCCTGCTTTTTAAAGTATCTAATACATATCTACTGAGAAGGTCCAAACTAATCACCTTTGTCACACAAATTTCAAAATGATTATTTTTACATTAAGCAAAAACACTCCTTAGTGTATTATAGCATGGTCTCTATAATTAATACTGTATTTGAAGTTGCTTAGATCTTAAAAGTTCTCAACCCCTTTTAAAAAACATGTAACTGTATGGTGAGGGATGTTAACTAGATTTATAGCAGTGATTATTTCATAACATATAAATATATTGAATCATCATGTTGTATGCCTGAAATTAACATATGATATATAATGTTGTATGTTAACTGGAGGCCTGGTGCACGAATTCGTGCAAGGGCTGGGTCCAGCTGTCCCGGGGCCAGATCAGGACCCATCAGGACCAGGCAAGGGAGAAGGGCCGCAGGCAGTTAGCCAGCCGACCCCGGCCCCCAGTCAAACTCCTGGTCGAACTCCAGGTCAAGGGGACAATTTTCATATTAGGCATTTATTATATAGGATTACTCTCAATTTAAAAAAGGTAAAGAAAGAAAAACTAAAATTTCTGGGAATATTTTTTAAGTTCATAAAATTCAAAGAATACAAGGGAATTTTTTTTGCAAGGAAGTTTGTGTTCTGAAAGTTGTACACTTTTAACCAGAACTAGAGTTCACTAGACATTTGCTATGCCACCATCTTTGATAATCCAAACAGAAGACATGATTTTCAGCAGAAAGCGTGTCATGGCCTGAGGAGGGAACATAATCACTAGAGGTAGTGCCATCTTGGCAGGCACAGTCACCACGATGCAGGGAAATGTCTGCAGAAAGATGAGTCAAGGCAAACAGTTTGAATAGTGGAGGCAGCTATAGGGAAGATGGCCTAAGGCACTTCCATTGACCAAGGAGAGTGGATGTGGGCACTGGTTGAAAATTTCCCAAGATTTCCATGGGCCCCCTCATGTTCCCAGCACTTAAGGCTTCTCCCTGTAGGGAAGTGGGTGAATGTCCTAAGGGGAAGGGTGCTAAGCTGAGTTAGGAAACAGGCTCCTAATTATCCAAAGTCCATTCCTCTCTCTTCTCCATGGGTTTCTCCAAATTGTGATTTTTGACATTTTGACAAAATTGATGGCAAAGAGGCAAGAACTGGGTGATGAATGAGGTAGCACGACTTTTCACTTAAAATTTTATAATCGATCTACCCCTGAAATGTGTGTACGTCACATCCTCAGGGAAACATCCTGGCGTACAGTTGACTCCATGCCTTCCATAACCTGAACCTCCCGCCCCAGGCCCTGCACACTCGATGGCCATCTGGAGACTGAGCCGAACACATTAGCACTTTAGAGAGATTATTTTTTATTTATTAATAACAACAACTCTCTCATGCAGCCATTCGTTGCACAGTTTTGAATTTTGAGTTGACTCACATTGGGGCATGCATCTGTAGCTGCTGATCACTTGTGTTTTGTTTTGTTTTTGTTTATTTTGTTTTTACTAGAGCTTCAGTTTCTCATAAAGAGGCATTTGCTTGATGTTGCTTCTCTTGGCTGCGCCTCCACAGTGGAATGCTCTTTTGAAATTGATGAGACCTTCCAGGTGATCATGAAGTGGTAAGAAGCCCCGCAAGCCTTTCAAATGCCAAATTTGGAACCCCTTCTGGACTCTAACCAGCTCCTGACCTGGCTGCCAACGGGTCCACTGACCAGCAGTGAAGTCAACTGACAGCATGCCAGGAAGTGCCATATTTTAAAACTGCATTTCCATGCCCACCCCCAGATCTGGGAGGTGGGTACAGTCCCATAGAAATACTATAGAGAGACCCTTAATACCTAACATTGATGAGTTCCCATTGCAATGAGGTCATTTTCTATGCATTCTTTCACATGTTTGTGTTTACACTGAGAAAGCAAAAACATGTTATCTTACTAAAGAATTTAATTTTACTCTTGGAGCAAAGTAAGTTATGTAACTAGCTAATAGGAATGCAAAAGCAATTTGCAAACATGAAATTGCTCTAAGAAGTAAATGTAGAATGATGCTATTAAGATTATCATCAAAATTCAATTAAATGTTCACTAGTTTTTAGTTATGAAAAGGAGAAAACAAACAGAAGTGAGATGCCAGCCAACTGTTAAATAATAGTGGGAGCCATGTTTCCTGATTTGGCCCTGAAAGTTAGTGAAACATTTCAAATAAATTTTATAAAAGCAAGTTTATAAGCTACCTGGAGTTTCATTCAGCAAGGCTTGGGAATTTGAGCTCTTTCACAGATGAAAGTTTAAGCATTTTTTCTGTTGAGTGCAAAAAAAAGTTTTCCTTTTTTTTTTTTTTGCTTCCTGTTGAAATCGTTCCTTTCACCCATATATAGTTCCAAACACATAAATGGCTTTAGAATGGCTGTTGAAACTTCACTTTTGGCCTTGAGCTAATTTTGGATTTTCACTCCTGACACTATCTTCTGGGAAAAGTTATAAGTGAAAGTAAGATTGTAACGTTCACATAAAGGCTATGTAGCATTCTTTAGCAGCAACCACATAAATGTTTTTTGTTTATTTTGGTTTTTGTTTTTGTTAAAGAACTTTGAACACACTTGCTGATTTCAAAGCAAGCCAATATCTTTTTGATGACATCAACTTCCACTCCCTGTGCTGGGAACGCAGCGTTCTCTGAACTGAAAGCTGGGAGCTGGGTGCCAAAGGTTGTTTCACCTGTGAGTGCGTTTCCTGTAAGTCCGGTTGACCAAGTCTGGGAGCTGGCAGATTTGATAGTGATACAACCCTCTTCAGCTCTTACCTGCATCAGGGCCAAGACTAATTGCCCAATCATCTGTAGACTCTGGCCAATCCACCAAGAATGGCCACAGCCACCAGCCTGCCACGGTCCTTACTTGGGTTTGTAGTCCCCTGGCAGAGCAGCATTGAATCAGCAACTCAAAATACTCTGATCCTTGTGAGCATGAAGTGCATTGTGTGGTGTTTAACCTGTGCTGTCCAGTGTATATTAAATGCCCACAGCCAATGTTCTCTACGCCATTCCCTCAATAATTGTACAAATGCTAATGTTCTTAGGGATCCACATTATTGACAGATTAATGAGTATAAGGGGAGTCTCTTTCCTAAGATTCTAAGAATCTGCCAAAACCGGTTTGGCTCAGTGGATAGAGCGTCGGCCTGCGGACTGAAAGGTCCCGGGTTCAATTCCGGTCAGGGGCATGTACCTGGGTTGCAGGCACATCCCCAGTAGGAGATGTGCAGGAGGCAGCTGATCGATGTTTCTCTCTCATCGATATTTCTAACTCTCTATCTCTCTCCCTTCCTCTCTGTAAAAAATCAATAAAATATAATTAAAAAAAAAATGATTCTAAGAATCATCCCACTGAGAAAACAAATGAGTAGATGAGGAATTTCACACACACACACACACAGAGTTTTTTATATATACATATACATGTGTGTATATGTGTTTAAATATATATGTCTATGGCACTGTAGAATGCTCTGCATAATACCTCTTTTCCACCAAAAATCTGTATCACTAAATAAATCTGATTTCCTTGAACTTTACATATAAAAACAAATTTTAAAATGCTCTAAGATATCTCTTTTGTTTAAAAACATGCTTTTAAAGCAATTTTGAATGGAAGATAATTTTTTAAGCCCTCCCATCCTCTATTTCTCCCACAGGTGGCATTCTGTGCAAACCTGGACAAAGATCATCGAAAGCGCTGTGACACAGTCTGCCCTTTAGAGCAAGGCAATGCCAAAATAGATGGGAAGGGAATCAAAATCTAGATTGAACAATCCTGGCCCTAAAATAGCAGCAGGGTTTAAAATCACAGCAACAAGAATGGCTGCTAATCGCTTACCCTGGCTTGATGGGCACAAGAGATTTTAGGACCCAAACCCATATCCACAGCACATCTCTGAGGGCAACACATTTTCTAATAGCTATCGCCCCTCCCCTAGAAACCTCAGGTTTGAGCAGAGAAAAAAGAGGTTTGTCATATTCAGCAGTTACATAGCAGCAGCACCTCAAATGGTGCTTATGTGACTGAGTCCCAGGTGAAAGGCCAGTAGCAATAAGGAGCGTGGGCACCAACCACAGACCCGCAGGGCCGCGCATGAGGCAACGAGCCGATGAGTCCAGTTTTACCTGACTCAGCTGTACATACACACACTCCTCAGTGAAGGCCACCCTGGTCCGCCGGGGACAGGAAGGCAGGGTCGTGCCCATGTAATTCATTCTTTATACCTGAGAGCAAATATTTGCTTAGCAATTACCGACGCCCATCACCAGATTAGACAATGGTGTACAATTCTGTGGCTTGCAAATAAGATGCTAATTATTCTAGCCCCATGGTGCCTTTACAATAAGACGGGGTGAATTTTTAAAACATGCTCACAATGTAATTATTGGTGGGGCTTTTGAAAGAGAAATGGTTAGTGTCCAGATGATTCTACAAAGGTGCCAGATTTTAAAATCTGGCAAAAACATAACTTGGGGGTTTTCTAAGCTTCCCTTAGAGCACAGAACATCCTCTCTCCTCCGACATGATGTCTCATCCTGACTCCAAGGAGAATATCACACCAATGAGTCATTCAGGTGCCTTTCTGCAGGTAAAACCCTGAAATGTGCCTCAGTGCACTGAGAGTCTGACCCTAATCACATTAACCTGGGAGGAGATTTCAGAAGTGCTCAGAGGGGCTTAAATTCTCTTTCTCCCCACCCCCAGCTCTGTCTCCTGCGCTCTGGACCACGTCCTGCAGCTGAGCCGACTACAAGTACTGTCTGGAATCCTTCAGCTTCTGAGTTTTAGAGATTTGCAAAGATGATAGCACCTAAGCAATAACTGTCTTGCCCGGAAGGCAATGTGGCGATAAATCACCCAGATGACTCATTTAAAATTTACCCTGTGCGATAGGGGGTGGGGGGGAGGTGAGGAGGGGCGGGGAGGGGAGTTCTAAATTCAGGGGACACCCGGCACTGACTCTGCAAAGAATGCCAGCTCAGTTTCATGATTCTAGGACAAGAGCCAGAGCACTTGTCACTATAAGAAAGGTCGGAGGGCGTGCTGTTCAACACCAGCATTTTACAGATGTGGAAACAGAAGTCCAAGATCAAATGTTCACCTAGTAGCCAAGCCAGGCAAGCATTCAGGCCCTTTGATTTGTCACACCGCTAGAGCACAACTCTCAGTCTTTGGGAAACCACTGCACATTTGTGTTAGAGCTTTGGTGACAGGAGTAAATTATGACTTCCCTGGGCAAACTTACAACCCCATTTTCCACTGCCGGGCAAGCATTCTCCCTTCCATTAGGGAAGCTTCAGTTATGGCATCAATAATAAACAAGGCAACAGCCCCAGTCAAAACCGCTCACTGAAAGTTTCTTTTTTGGTAAGAGAATGATGAGTGTATGTTCCCTAAGAATGTTCTGGCAATGTACAAATAAAGCCACACACACAGTGACAAACTGTGCTGGTTAGAGTTTGGCTGATGACATTCTTGTTATTGAAACAGGAAGTGACTCAGCCACGACAGATCATATATTTTATTCCGTTGTGTTGGCTCATTTGAAAAAAAATAACCTATCACAAGGCAACGGTGTTTGTTTTCTAAATAACACATTTTCTTTGGAGAAAGATGTAACCTAGAGATGAAAACTTTGAAATTTTAGTTAATGTTTTCTAGGAAATTAAGGGAGACTTCCTCAATTGATATATCACAATTAAAATATTGCAAAATAGGTTTCATAAGGATATGATATAATCAAATAAGTATTTTTGATGAAAGGAAATGCATTCTAATATTTTTAAGGGCTTGGATTCTAGTATTTTGTGTACAGTCGTAAAACTTTACATCTGGTTAGGGGATCTTTTTAAGACATTTAAAGGCACTGACTTTTTATATTTTACCAATTTCAGAATTTGGGTTCATTATGACCAGGGCTGGGATGAAGTTTATCTTTGTCCATTAAACCTTTGCAGCTACACAGTGAAAATAGATAATAAAAATGTATTTCAGGAAAATTGCTTACATTTAAACACATTTCCACATATACCACTGAAGCCATTTGCCTATGAAATACTGACACTATGTTTACAGTTCATGGGCTATCCAAGAACAATGCCTCCACTAATGAACTATGCTTAAAATAAATTGTACAAGAATTCTTTAAATCCTATCATTAAATGTTCATGTGTGCTCCCACCAGCCTTTCACTGGGAAGGTTTCACTGGGTATGCAGTTTCACTGGGTATGCAGTTTGACATGTGACATCTCATCAATCGCTGGCTTTCCTAGTGAGGAAAATGTCCATTTGATGCACAATTTATAGTATAAGGGACATCTCCTACTATTGGGCACTACAGAGAGGTGGAAGGCAGGGCCTGGTGACCATGTGCCTCAAGACTGTCTGTGGGCCTCTTCATACAGGTGACAAAGGACGAACGACGGCTGTGCCTGGGACACAGCCAGAACCAGAATCACAGCCCATGGTTCCTGCCCATCCCTTTCCCTCAGAGACTCACCAGCTCCCTTTGTGAGAGCATCCGTTATCTACAGTGTGCTCAGAAGTTAAAAGGCCATTTTTTTCTGCTTTTCCCTCCTTAAATCTCAGAATGAATAGCTTCCATCTGTAATTGTTGGTTCTATATTTTTAAATAGTGAACCAAAAAACTTAACATTTCATTATCTCTGAAGTCATTCACATATTTGCTGCATGCCACTATGTTGATAACAGCACAATACGGTCCTTCATTTTACTTTGTCTGGAGGGAGGAAGATGCTTAAAGAAAGTTCCTTTTTTTATTTTTCACACTAGTCTGGAGTGCCAGTTATCTGCCTTTTCCACACTGCATAGATCTCATTTAGGTATTTTTTAAAAAAAGATACCCCAGACATTAGCCTAGATTGACAGTTTCAAAAACACATGTGGTTACAAGCCTTCATTGCAGATCCAGAAAAAATGATTCCTGTAAATGTGTGAAAAATTGGCTTTCCTAAAAAATGGTGTGTGGTGCATATGAGCTAAAAACCTATTAAAAAAAAAAAGCCACAGCACCTGACATTTCTTCTCCATTATTTTCCTCGAGACATGAAAAGTCCTTGATAATTTTAGTTGCCCAAAATGACAGACTCCGTCAATTTGATTTTTAGAGTAACATGTTTTTCTGCGCTCTGGCATGTGATATTTTACCTTAAAGCATGAAGAGAACATCTCACTGCTCTGACATCGGTAAGGGCTCCTGGGCCCAGGAGAGCAACATGATTTCTCTCCATAAAAGTCCAAGTCATTGTGGTCGTCTGCTCACTTCATACAGACAGTCCCACCGGAACATCTTCACGCTACCCTGACAACATGTTATTTTCAAGTACCGATTTTTTGTCAGGAAGTTCCAGGATTTAACTCCTAATGAGACGTTGCATTTCCACAAGATGATCTTTTAAAATAGTGTTATAAATAGCTCATCACCAGGGGGATTTTCTTTCAATTGGATGGCATCTGAGAATACGTAATTCTAGCCAAATATGTGCTACCTATTCAGTCCCTAAAACTAATCATTTACATACTCTGGAAATCTGGCACATTTTTATGAATCTGTTTATTGCAATACTACACTTTATTGTAAAGTAAGTCCAAAGGTTCTAATTCAGGCTGTAACTTGCATGAAATCAGCTACAAACTAACCACCTATCAATTATCCACAATATAGCAGGAGACCTGTGTGTGTCAGTGAGTCTGTGTGTGAGTGTGTGTCTCTGAGTGTGTGTGTCTATGACTATTTGTGTGTATCTGTGTGCATGCTCACTCCCCACCAAGAATTTTCCTCGGGGAAACAAAAGCCAAGCAAACAAAGAATCAAAGAAGACAGTACATTTGGACCAGGGTCACAAGGATGAGCTGCAGGGAGCTGCCACAGCACAGCCCTGCTACACACCGGCCATGAAGGACCAAGTAGGGACTGAGGCTGTTTAAAGGGGCATGTGTGACCACTGGTCTTTATAACCAAGAAGAGAAGAAAATGTAGAAAGAAAGCGGGGGGAAAGCAAGTGGTCTTCTTCCGAAGATTCCCCTGATATCCACACCCATGGCTGCAGCTGCCACTGGGTACCCAAAGGAGAGGGGTGAGCTCTGCAGTCGCTGGCTGGCATTACCCCATTTTCTATTATCTATGACTTCTTTTGGGAAGGTAAGACTGGATTTGTCACTGTGCCTTCAACAAAGTCGCATTTATAAATTAGTAAAGCTTCTCTTAAGCACTAAGCATACGTTATCTCATCTAATCCCTGAAAACTCCTGAAAAGAATGTTTTTTAACTAAATTCAGAAGATTTTAGAAATGTGTCTGCAGTCCAGCAGCTGGTTTGATGTCAGGGATAGAGTTCAACCCAGGACCCTCTCCTTCTATGACTCTGAGTGACCTTACCTCCTGGCATAAGTTGTGTCCTGTGCTTAAACTCCATGGACAGACACCTTATTCTTGTTTTTGACCCCAGATTACCAACTGGCTTCCAACTTCTATAATAAACAGAAAAGAAGGCCCTCCGGGTTCACAATCATGCAAACGGTCCAATTGTGCCAACGGTGAGCAAACTTTTTTTACTCAGAAGCCACTCGTGTTTCAGTGTCTATGTCACTCAGTGTATCGCCACCCGAGATACTACCTGCTTCTCCCTCAACTCTCAGGAACTTTGGCCCCACAAGAAATAAATCCTGGAGAATTTTCAGGAAGGAGGCACAGCACTTGGGATTCTGGTTCTCCCAGAAGAGCTCAGGCACATGGGGTGTTAATAGGCTCTTTATCAGATCAAGAAAACCATAAAACAGTGCAGAATCATAAAATATGGGCGAGTTAGGGGATCTGAAATGCCTCATCCTCTCTGGGCAGTGGCTGACCAGGTTTCAGACACAGAATTCAAATGTTCTTGCAACATGTACAAACAGGAGACTTTCCATATACACACTGTAAGTTTTAAAGTACTTATTTCTCCCAGGAAGTTAGGTCATGGTGACCTCCTAGAAGTTTATACTTGAGATCACCTAAAAACAATGCTATCTAATAAAAAGAAAAGCCATTTATACATTAGGAATTACCTAAAGGGATATGAAACCCTTAAATACCTTTTAAAGTTGTGGTGGAAGCAGAACTGTTGTTACTTAATAATTACAGTCTGCATGCACTTCCTGCCCGATATCACTATGTGTTGCTCACTGTATCCTCACTTCATCCTCTCTGCACAGAGATACTCCATCCATGAGGCCTTTCAGAACCATCCTAAGAGAGAACTTCCTAATTCCCACACTCATTACTTACATCCCCTCACCCTGAGTGGCATCTGCCATCACTAGAGATATTATTTGATACCTGCTTGTCCCCCAACGAGAACATGAGCTTTGTAGGACTGTTAGTCTTGATCACTGTGGTTTCCTGACGAGACAGAGCAATATCTAGCAAAGAGTAAGCACTCAGAAACCAAATAGGCTCTCCTTTGAGCACTTGGGACATTTTTGCATAAGTGCAATAGAATTCCCAGATAGATGACACGGATTTCTGACTCATCTGAGAAAGCTATTGCTTCATAGAAATGAGAGAGGAAGGACATATGGCTCTGGATTGGGCATCATTCATCACCATCACTCATCACCATCACCCATCACCATTACCAATCACCTATCATCACCACTAATTACCCATCACCATCACCAATCACCCATCACTCTTCATCATCACGCAGCACCAGCACCATCACCCATCGCCGGGACAGCTCCCTCAAGCCTCTTTCCAGTCAATTTTCACCCCTGCCCACCAAAGGCAACCAAACATCAGTGTTGCCTGTTCTAGATCTTGATGTAATCTGAACCTTGCAGTAGTTTTTCCTGTGTGCAAGGCTCCTTTCACTCAGTCTGTGTTTCTGAGACACATTCATGTTGTTCCATGTACAGCTGTTTGTTCTATTTGCTGATGAGCATCATCCCATTATCTGAGGATACCACATTTCCTGGTGATGGACCCCAGGGCAGTGACCAGTTTTTTTACTATCCTATATAATAAAAGGCTAATATGCAAATTGTCCCTATGGGCAGGAGTTTGACTGACCGGGAGTTAAACGTGCACTGACCACCAGAGGGTGGTGCAGAATATGGCAGGTGTTGGCGACGCAGCACTGGCAGCAGGCAACAGTGGAGGCACTGCCGGCCCCAGTAGACCCCAACAAGAGTAGGACCATAACGGGATGGTGGAGCAGGTGAGCAGGCAGTGCCAGGCCAAGGCAGGTGCGAAGGGAGGCCCTGTCTGGCAGCCAGCAGCCGACAACCACTAGGGACCCTGCCCATGCACAAATTTTGTGCACTGAGCCCCTAGTTATAAATTTCTATAAATGATCTTGTATAAATCTCTTTGTGAACATATTATTTCAATGCTTTAAATGCTTGGATTATGAAAGAGCCGAGTCACAGAATCTATAACAATAAAAGCATAATATGCAAATCAACTGAACAACCGATCAGCAGAAAGACCATCTGGACGACCTTGTGGATGACCACGCTATGACACCCACTGGCACCAGGCCAGCCAAGGCAGGTGCGATGCAATTGGTCAGGGGCCCGGCCATCACCCCATGATCGCCCAGCAGAGGGAGGCCCAGGCCACTGCCTGGTGGTGGGGTGATCAATCAATTGCAGGGCTCCATGATCACCCCAAAGAGGGAGGCCCAGGCTACCCCTGGCAGCACTGCGGTGGGTGGGCAGGGCCTCCCTCTGCAGGGGAAATCCATCATGGACCCCCAGCAGCAAGGGCCTACCTCTTTGGGGCGATCCATTGCAGGGCTCCCAGACTGTGAGAGGGCACTGGCCGGGCTGAGGGACTTCCTCCCCAGTGCATGAATTTCATGCACCAGGCCTCTAGTAGTTATATGTTTAGCTTTATTAAAAATAGCCAGAACTTTTTCAAAAGTGGTTATACCTCTACATCCTCACCAATAATGGCTTTTATTTCACATTTCTCTGATGATAAATAATGTTGAAATAAAGCAGAAATGTTTATTAGTCATTTATATATTGTTTTGAGGAGTGTATGTTCAAACATTTTTTCTATTTTTTATCTTTTAAAAATATTTTTATTATTGACTTGTATATGTCATTTATATTCTCTGAGTATCTGTTCAATATTACATATATGTCTTAAGAAATACCTATTTGTTTCAGTCTGTAACTTATCTGTTCATTTTCTTCATGGTGTCTTTTAATAAAGTTTAAATTTTGATGAAGTCTAATTTACAATGAGAAAAAGATTTTCTCCTTTTTTTTAAATCATCATCCGAGAATATTTTTCCATTGATTTCTTTTTTTAGAGAGAGTGGAAGACAGAGAGATATCAATGTGAGAGAAACACATCTATTGGTTGCCTCTTGAATGTACTCGACCAGGACCAGGGCCAGGGAGGAGCCTGTAACCAAGTTACTTGCCCTTGACCGGAATTGAACCTGGGACCTTTCTGTCCACAGGCTGACACTTTATCCACTGAGTCAAACCAACTAGGACAAAAAATTTCTTTAAGTATTGCTTTTTGTGATCTTCCAAGAAACTTTTGACTACTTCCAACTCATGGTGATTCTCTCCTATATTTTCTTCTGCAAGTTTTACAGTTTGCTTTTCACTTATTTTATAATCTGTCTCAAATTCATTTTTATATGTGGTGTGAGATGGGGCTGCAGCTCTCTGCCACCCACACATACAGGTATCCCATACTTTCTGAGAGTTCTCATTAGGCTGGTTCATTTTCACAAAATACCTACATTAGTACTTATTTTTGCTCACTGAAAGAAATAGACATTTGCTTTTATACAAAAAGGCAAAAAACTAGTGTTTAGAGTTTGTTTTGCAGTAAGCCTTACAGAGGCAGCATGCAACCTGGGAACCACAGATTCAAGCCCCAGATTTTTGAGCTCTGCCTGCGAGCATCTGTGTTTTATGCCAACTTGTTTTGTGCATCTTTTAGCAAAATGTGTCCTAAGGTAATTGTTTCTTCACTGTACACTATTTCAACTTACAAAAGGTTTCATAGGAACAGTCTACTTTTCAATCCAAGTGACTGAATTTTAAAGGGTGCCCAGATGGTCCCAGGAGAAACAAATTAAGTTGAACAACCATTAAAAACGATCAAGAGGGAACTTTTATCATTAGCTATTCTCAGCGCTGATAGTTATTATTTACTATGAAGTGAATCTGTACTGTAATGTCATATGGTAACTGATGTTTTTTGGTAGTGACACACAAAAAAAGCAAAACACAAATAAACACACAGAACAAAGTGGCCTGTTGCTCAACGGGAGCACCCAAATTGGCGGCATTATTGGAATGGTCCTTGGAGCAGATTCATGAGGCTCTCCTTATGAGTCCCCTTAAATTATCTGGAACAACAGAAAGATCAAAAGTACTCAAAACCAATATGCCATTCCACAAATCTCTAAATTAAGTTGAAACTTCGGTTTAAAATGTAAAATTTATTTTTTAAACAATAGATAATTATTATAATTTCTAAATGTGGCAAATAGAGTTTAGTGACATGAAATCATGTAACGAAAAGTATGGGGAAAAGCAGAGGAGCGAGTAGAGGTGGGTGGGGGGTACATGAGGGAATGACACAAGGTTGCAGGGGGCAGACACCTCCATCCTGCAGGAATGTGAAAGGAGCCTGGGCCAGTCCCAGTGAGTGGGTCCTGACCTTCTGAAGAGGGTGGTATGAGCAGCCGCGTGGCAATTGAAAAAAAGAGATGAGTAGATGAGGGAAGACTCAGAGTCATGCCCACCAACTGAAGTTTACTCTATTCTCTCCAGGACTGGGAGAGTGAAAAGGGGTGAGGAGAACAATCTTCTGTGTAGTAGGACAAAGAAACTCTTTTGGAATTATTGGACCAATTTTGCCTCTGGTTGGTTATATGACCTGCAAAAGTAATTTCATTTTGCTGTGTTCGCTCACCTATTTTTTAAAACAGAAATTATAAATAGTAACAGCATGCTTAGAGATGGATGAGTATTGAATAAGTGAGTATTGCCTCCAAATTACTGAATGACTATTTGACACGAAGGAAAGATTTTAATGAATCATCTATTTCAATTCTACCAAACTGTAATAAACATTTTTACCTCCGATGAAAGGACGTGACCAAGGTCTCACAGGTAGTGTGGATAACTAGTCTAAAGTCCATCTTTTTATACCATGCCACACTCCTTCCTCTGATTCTCTCTCCTTCTGTGATTTGTCTTTCTTGCTGAGTATTGCTCAGAATCCAGTATATTTTATCACATTGGAAGCTGACATTACAGCCCCACCAAATAGCGATACACACCAAGAGTGATCATCCCCTTATTTCAAGACCTCTACAGTCTTTACCTCCCCCACCCCTGGGACTTACACCTGTTTTGTGAATGTATGAATCCCAAATACCCCAGTCAAAAATATGTATTGAATGGCTAATGGATGCAACAGGAAGCCATAAAATTTATTCTCTTTGAAACTCAGCTTATTGCCCTGACCGGTTTGGCTCAGTGGATAGAGCGTCGGCCTGCGGACTGAAGGGTCTCAGGTTCGATTCCAGTCAAGGGCATGTACCTTGGTTGCGGGCACATCCCCAGTGGGGGGTTTGCAGGAGGCAGCTGATCGATGTTTCTAGCTCTCTATCCCTCTCTCTTCCTCTCTGTAAAAAATCAATAAAATATTAAAAAAAAAAAAAAAGAAACTCAGCTTATTGTACAAACATGTTCTTACACCTTTTCTTCTGAAAATGACCATTTTGAGTGTATCTGTATTATGTTCAATGAGGTTCGCTATTTTTTTCCAGTTGTATTGAGAAATGATTAACATGCATCACTGTGTACGTTTAGGGTGTACGTACAGCATGGTGGCTTGATTTGCATATATTGTGAGATGCTTAACACAATAGGTTCAGCTAACATTAATTTCCTCACATATGGGTAATAAAAGATAAATTTTCCTCATGATGAGCTCTTATGATTTACTTTCTTAATAACTTTCCTATTTATCGAACAGCAGTGTTAGCTATGGTCATCATATTGCACATTGCCTCCCTAGTACTTTTTATAACTGGAAGTTTGTACTAGGTTCGCTATTTTAAAAAACTATACAACCTTCTAAGTACTGGTCAGTGTGTGTAAGAGACAAGGACACATTTACATTCTAAAGGAATGTAGATAAAGAAAATTATTAAAACGAATAATAATCTGAAAGGATAACCTAACCTTGAAACCCGCATGCATTGCACCGAGAGCAGTCATGGCGTCTTGACTTAGGGAG
Source organism: Myotis yumanensis (assembly GCF_028538775.1). NCBI lineage: Eukaryota > Metazoa > Chordata > Mammalia > Chiroptera > Vespertilionidae > Myotis > Myotis yumanensis. The sequence continues at coordinate 162,009,728 of NW_027223752.1, read as the reverse complement.
CACCCTCCCTTCCCTTCACTCTCTTCCAAAAGGTCCAGGATGCTGGCTTTCACTCGTACAGACACTGGGTTTTTGTTTCCTTTGGTGCTTGTTGCTAATAACTGAGAAAATCCTATTTCCAATATAACCACGCTCTTGAAACCATAACCCAAATACCCCGCTGGCCACCAGTATTGGCACAACCCATGATGGTTCACTACCAAACCATCTCTGTTCCTGGAAATAGACCCATGGAGGCCCAGTCATGCTCGTTGTTTCTGAGCAAAATACATGAACACAGGCCAACGATCATTTTTATCAATTCCTTTTGGATTATCTTCATAGACTCTACATAATAGGTTCAGTCCGAATCCTAACTTTGGATTCACGAAGTTCCTGATGCGGGCCAATTCTTTGTTCTAGCCTGCTGCAATCTCACATACAAAATCCTCTCAAATTCTCTGACATTCTCCATTAAAAAAAAAAAAATCTTTACTTAAAAAGATGGTCATTAAACTCTATTTTGAGATAAAAATGAAAGCAGTAGCAATAATTCAGTTTTCCATTTTGAATTTAAAATGTGCATTCTTTGTGGCCTTGGCATTTTTTTTTTTGAAATGAACATTTTATTTTAGGAGGTAATTTATACACACATACACTGAATGTCAGCTTCCGCTGTTTTACGTTTTCCGAGGGGAGAGGCTGACACTGCAGCCCACAACACACACTTCTCTCCCAGTTAGAGGCTGACTGGGCGCCTTAGGACAGGGCTCTGCTTGGTAGGTAACCAGGACGTTTTAAGTGACAGATCTCTGGTTCCCAAACTTGAGCCGGCAGGCAGCAGATTCACGTGGGGGGCTTGTTCAAACACGGTGGCTGGGACAGCCCCCCGCTCCTGCTTCTGTTGGTGGGGGGCCCCTGGCCATGGCATGTCGAACACGCTCACAGCTGGTGCAGGTGCCACTCTAGTTGCCCACGCTCCCGAGAACCGGTCGGTTCCTGGGAGTCTCATGGTTAAAGGCAGCATTTGTACCCACAGAATCCTAAACCCCGGAGAGCCCGTAGATGCCCACGGACCTTCCCTGCCCGCTGCCCCTGCCTCTCTCCCCGCGGGTCCGGCGGGTCCCGGGCGCGCAGGTGCCCCTGCCCGGTCCCTCAGACCCACACCAGGGACTCCCCCCCGCCCCCCCACCTCGCTCACCACCCAGCACAGCGGCTGTTCCCTTCCCCACCTTCCCGTCCCAGGCACAGGAAAAGACTAAAGTGGACAGAGAAGGATGGCGGGGGACAACGGGGGCGGAGGGGAGACAGGGGGCAGGGCACCCCCAATTGGGAGGAGGAGGGACAGAGGGCAGGGCAGAGAAGATGGAGCCGAGCAGAGACGGAGGAAGGCAGAGCTGCCCCAAAGGTGGAGCAGGGCGGGCAGGGGAGACAGGGAAAGAGGAGGACAGTGAGGAGCCGGGGACGGGGACCCGCCGGCTCCCCTCAGTCCGGCCATGGCACCCCGAGCTGCTCGGCGTCAGGCAGGGGACCGAACGGGGACGGTGCCCGAGTGACCGGCCCCCCGGCTGACCCGGACCAGCCCTGAGGGACGAGGACCTGGGTGACCGTTAACCGGCCGGTGGCAGGGACTGGATGGGGGACAACTAGGGGACCCGCTCCCTCGGCCCGGCCGCGGGCGCACTGAGCCGCACGGCAGCGCACCTCCCAGCGCCGACTCCTCCGGCGAGCCGCTGCCTGCGCCTTAAATACCCTGCTAAAAATAGCCTGCGAGGCCACCTTCCAATCAGACGTGCCCGAAGTTCGAATTTGGCCAATAGCGAGGGCCGTGAGAGAGAGGCTCGGTCACGCCAGGCGGGGCCGCGCTGAACCGGCGCCCGCCATTGGCCCCAGCTGACATCATCGGCGCGCAGCCCCCGGGACGGGCGCGGCGTGATTGGGCGGTGCGCGGGGCGGGCCGGACAAGTCACGTGGGGGGGAGGGAGTGGGGGGAGCTAGGCGAGGAGGAGGGGGAGCTGGCAGCGGAGGTTTGAATAGGGAAGTTTTGCAGGGGTTACGTTTGCAGTCAGTCCGGTGTTTGCAAATATTGTGTGGGCTCGCGAGCGCGTCTCTGGACTCCGGCAGGATCTGAACCCGCGGCGCCTCACTGCTGGGCACTGAGTTTGCATGAAACTTTCCCTGCGCTGCAGGCACGGCCGCTGCGCTCCCGACTCCAGACCGCACACCTCCGTGTTGGTTCAACAGCGGGGACTGTCTTTTCCAAACCGACATGGATGTACTCCCAATGTGCAGCATCTTCCAGGAACTCCAGATTGTGCATGAGACCGGGTACTTCTCGGCGCTGCCCTCCCTGGAGGAATATTGGCAACAGGTAAATAGGAATTATGTGCCAGGTACCCCGGTGCGCCACGGAGGGTGCATCACGCACCGACAGTCCTGGTGTGTGGTTGAAGGTGCACTGCTTTTTCTTTCTTTTTTTTTTTTTTTTTATGGTTTGGGTAAAAAAAATTTTAAATTAAAATAATTATTCTTAAAACATAGTCCTGCTGTCTCCGGTGCGGGAGGCACTTTGAAAAAGCTTTTTCCAGCTTGGAGCGGAGTTGTCATTTGCGCGAAGCGCAGCAGCGCTTCGTTGCTCCCAGTGTTTTAGCCCGTTTCTGGGGCTTCCGAACCGGAGGGCAGACCCAGCTCCACCGGCTGATCTCACGGTGCGAGCCCTTGGCAGAAGTTTGGTGCTTGTACCAGCTCCAGACTCCACAGCTGGAACTTGTCATTTGAACTTGCGTGGAAGCCAAGGGTATTTTTGTCAAAGATATTTGTTTTTGTTTTCCTTTTTGGTCTTTGTACTTAAGACAGTTTTGTGTTTATTTTTTTAAAATTAGAAATTTCACTAGCAAAACACCCACCAGCTCTTTTTCTCTACCAGGCCATTGCTTCTTTGGCATCCTTAACATTTACCTCCATCTGCCTTGTTTTTCTTACCTGCTTCTTTTGTTAAAAAAAAAAAAAAAAAAAAAAAAAGAAAGAACGTTTGCACAATCAGTGACTTATCAGTCATATGACAGTGAGCTCTTCTAGTCTGAGTTTGGGAAGAAGAGCCTCAGTTTCCGGCATTTTTTTTTTCTAGTGAAACTAGAATTTTGGGCATTGGACAAATCTGAAACTTAATTTTTCCCCTTTCTAATTTATCAGTATTGCCTGAAGGGAGAGAGATTCTGACACTTGTCACATTGTTTTTTTAAAAGATAGAAGGGGCTGTCTCTCTGCCCTGCTAGAATGTTGGCTTTTGTCACAAAAAGTACAAATATATTCTGTGGATTTCAAAGCCTAGAAAGCTTTAAGAGGGATGAAGCGCAGTGTGGCAACCTTTCTAACGCCTGCTTGATTGTTCTCAGTCCTGTCCTGCCTTCCTCTCCCCTGCTCCCTTTTCCGCCTTAAGAAGCTGCTCCCTAGGACGTGATTGAAATTGATCTAAGTAGTTTCCTTCAGGCATTTGGGATTTGGGCCCCAAGCCAGGCTGAGCTCTCCTTCGCCTTCAGAGGCTTTTAAACTCTGAGAGCTTCGCTCCGGTCCCCAGAGCTCATCAGCGTAATGGAGATTTTAAATTAGCCAGATGATAAAGTTTAATAAGATCTCAATAAATGTGCTTTTGTTTTTCTTTGGAACATCCATAAAATATCTGGCCATCTCTCCTCAGAACGCTCTGGCCTGCCGTTGTAACCTAGACATATAGTTTTAGGGGTAAAGAGAAAACAATGGTTGTTTTTCCCCCCTTTGCTTGCTCATGCTTGCTCCGTGAGGATTCTGTGGGGAGGGGGAAGGGTTTGTGTGCTATATTATGATCGCAGGCACGTTGCTAAGAAAGCAAGCATGAGTGAGCCCTTTGGGTAGCTTAGCTAGTCCTGACCATGATTTGCTAAAAAGGGCAAAGTCGGCTGTAGAAATGTAAATCTGTAGAATTGCGGTCGTATAGACAACCTTATATGGCCATCCAGGCAATTGATCCTAGTGAAGAGAAGGGCAGATATAATTTAATCCTAAAATGTTTCCTACCGTTTTTCTTTTCCAGTGGCTAGAAAGTTTGAGATGGTGGGGAGAGGGGATGCTGGTCTCTCGGCAGTGGTAGCTTCTTGAAAGGTTGGTTGTGGGTCTGGGGAGGGGGCACTCTGTCCATGACACACTGCATGCATATCTGAACCGGGTTCTTTTTTGGCTGCTGGTCAGAATTTCAAAAGGAAGTCTCCTCTGGCATTGCGTGAAAGAAATAGAGTGATGACTCATACAGTTGTACTCTTGGCCAGTAGATAAAGTTCTTGTCCATTGTGGCACTCCCAGCAGGGCCGGGAGGAATTTCCCCTCCTGCATCCTTTACAATAGCAGATGGCCATTCTGGAATGATTTCTCCCCTCTGTCGTAGAAGCTCTTGTTTTTCTCTGACCACTGTGGAAGTCATTAAAGTTGTGTGTACCCATGGCCCTGCACTTGGGAATGGCATTCTTTGAAAGCCTACTAGGTCTGGGCTAAGCAGGAAATGGGTGGTTTCTGTGCAGCTCCATTGATGTCCTTGAATATAGACCATCAGCTTGCTGCGTCTGCTCACTGAGTGTGGCCCTGTGCTGTCAGCTGTGTCTGCAAAGGGAGACACATGCAATGTCAGAACACATTGCATTGTATGCGTTGCAGCCTTTCTGTTTTGTGCTTGAGAAAGGAGGATGGCTGGGTTTCTCTTAATTGCACATGGTTCTCGAGACTGTCAGATAATCTGGCTAAACCTGTCGGGGGGTGTGTCTGAGGCTGGTTTTCTTTGTGTGGTTTACAGAAACTCATTAGAAATGTCAACACTGGTAACTATAACAAAAACTGGCTGAGTGACCTTCAGTCACTGTGGCCTTTGGTCCAACATGGTATTTCTTCTGAATCCATCCCCATTCCTAGAAACAGCTTTCCTCTTGCTCTCCTAAAGACACGGTTCTTATAGTGACATGGCCACAGTCTGTTTGCCCTTCATCCCTGCATGTATTTTGGAAATATGCTTTTGGTTCCATTTTCAGTTGTCATAATCACGTGCCTTCTTGTGGTTCCTTTCGCACAGACCTGCCTGGAGTTGGAACGCTATCTCCAGAGTGAACCCTGCTATGTGTCAGCCTCTGAAATCAAGTTCGACAGCCAGGAAGATCTGTGGACCAAAATTATTCTGGCTCGGGAGAAAAAGGAAGACCCGGAAGTGACGGTTTCCTCCAGTCCCCCTGAGGATGCTCTCAGCAGCCCCAGCTTTGGCTACAACCTGGAGACCAACAGCTTGAACTCGGATGTGAGCAGCGAGTCATCGGACAGTTCTGAGGAACTCTCACCCACTTCCAAGTTTACCTCCGACCCCATTGGCGAAGTGCTGGTCAACTCGGGGAACCTGAGCTCCTCAGTCACCTCCACACCCCCTTCTTCCCCAGAACTGAGCAGAGACCCTTCCCACCTGTGGGGCTGTGCACCCAGTGAGCCGCACCCTCCAGGAAAGATACGCGGTGGGACTTCGGGGAAGCCGGGTGACAAGGGCAGCAGCGGGGACGCCTCCCCAGACGGCCGGAGGAGGGTGCACCGATGCCACTTTAATGGCTGCCGAAAAGTTTACACCAAAAGCTCCCACTTGAAAGCACATCAGCGCACTCACACAGGTCAGTCCCTCCTGCGACCCGGGAGGTGGGCCGCTGGTGGGCGCCACTGAATTGCACCAGCCCTGGGAGGGGGCCGGGCTCCGCAGAAGGCTGTCAGAGCAGACACATCCTCACCTCACTCTTTCCCTAAAGAGATGGGTCTCTGGGAAAGACAGAGTAGGAGGTGAAAGACTGGACATGTGCCGATGAATGGTTGACACTTTCAGAGTAAACAGACAAGAGGTAAATCACGTTCTCCATCTCCACCCAACCCCCTACCCACTCCAATCCTCCCGGTTATCAGGAACCACTGTGATAGTGTTACATGGAGTTGCCTCTGATTTTTTTTTTTTTTTTTTTTGAAATGAAACTCAAAGATCAGGAGAGAGGGTGGCTGAACAGCATGGTGCACGCTGGTGTTGACAGTGTGGGGATTGAACTTGACCATAAGCTCTGTGTAGCAGTTTTGATCAGTGGGTGCTTACTGGGAATTTCTCTGTGAATCATGCTGTGCTTTTGTTTTCTGATACCAATTTTTAAAAACCACAAATTGAAAAAAAACTTTTAAATGAAATACTACAACCTAGCCGTAGCCAGTTTTGCTCAGTGGTTAGAGCATTGGCCCGAGAACTGAAGGGTCCTGGGTTCAATTCAGGCAAGGGTATATACCCCCACCCTCCCCCTCTCTCTAAAAATCAATGGAAAAATATCCTCGGGTGAAGATTAACAATAACAACAACAACAAAAAAAGAAATACAGCAGCCTAGATGAAAGTTCTATTGAAAATTACTATTATAGTCTCTAGGGTAACTGGTGATGAGTCACAGAAATGTTAGAGCTGGAAGGGACCATAGAGATCAAGTCACTCAAGCTCTCATCCTACCAGTAATGAGAGGAAATGACTGAGCCCTCGGCCAGGGTTCCCAAGATGGTCATGGCCGAGGGGGATCAGGACCCAGGTGCCATTTGTCCCAACAGCATTCTCTGCGACTGGTTTTGGCAAAACGATTCCTGTCCTCAGGTAGCACTTTTTAGTGAATTCATATTTATAATCTGACCAAGGAACAAAGTGGACTTGATTATTTCATTGCCACTTAGAAAGTTCTTTGACAGCCCTGGATGGGGTTTCCCAGAAACTCATGACTTCAGTTCTGGAGAAATGTAGTTTCTCGGAGGAAACAACAAAGCTCATTCCACAGGGAAGTGAGTAAGGAGCAAAATAAGTACTTGGGAGAAACCGTTTCCATGGAGAAAGCAATAAAACCCTGCCCTCACAGAGGCTGTGGGTCCAGTGGGCTGACACATCACCTCCCAAGTATTTCTTCAGTCTGAGTAATCGTCTTTCTTACATATTAACTGACTAAGGTCATGTGGGCTCCGGGTGCTTCCACAGCACTTGGAGGCCTGAGGCTAGGTCAGGAAAGAGCTCCTGGGTGTCACCTTCTGAGCGCCAGCTGCTGTTCCTAATTGAGGTGTCTTAGGAATTCCTGAGGCCACCAGACCTGGCGCTTGCTAATGGGTTGACTTTCACCAGGTGGTGGTGTAGCAGGGCCCCTTCCCTCACTGGACAGTGAAGTCATGGCATGCTTGTCTTGTGCTCTCTTCCCAGGAGAAAAGCCTTACAGATGCTCATGGGAAGGGTGTGAGTGGCGTTTTGCAAGAAGCGATGAGTTAACCAGACACTTCAGAAAGCACACTGGTGCCAAGCCTTTTAAATGTTCTCACTGTGACAGGTATGTGCTTGAAGCGCTGGGTTCGGGAATGCCATCCCCCTAATGGCGTAGGCATACAGTAAACCTGGAGGAAGGCGAATGTTTTCCTAGCCTGTATTGTGCTGTTTTAGCCTTGGACAGGTCTCTAATATGCCTATTGTCCAAGTTAGGATGCTCTGTGTCCTGTCTGTGTAAAACCAGAGTGATTTCATTCCTACTGAAGTAGGCCTTCAGTAGTTTTTGAATTTCAAGACTGGGCAGTAATGTGCTCCCAAGAGCTGAATGGAGACCTTAATTTATATTTCTATCAGTTGGAATTTCCTAACCCTGAAGATAAATTGTGATGATTCAGTGGATTGCCAGCTTCCCTTTGAGAAGGGCTGGGTGGGGGTGTGCAGGGTGGGAGATCTGTAATCCAGCGAAGGCTGGAGATCTAACCTCTCTGATGCTGATTGGTTCTGCAGGTGTTTCTCCAGGTCCGACCACCTGGCCCTGCACATGAAGAGGCACCTCTGAGGGAGCAGAGTGTGAATCCTGCGGCTAAAACGGCTTCCAGGCTGAGAGACGGCCATGGAAGGAGGGTGCGTGTTCCAGCCAAAGCATGCCATTTTGCACCCCACCCAGTTGCCTCCAGGACCTCTCCTTGGAAGGTCTTTCGAAGGCGAAAGAAGTCATGTCAGAAGCGGCAGAGCGCCTGTGGTGTGTGGTGTTTGGGTGGCCTGGACTCGCCACTGGTACCCATCTTCTGAGTGGTCCCTAAGCCTTTGCCGTGAGCATGTGCACTGAGAATGTTAATGGTTGGGTTGATTGTATGTGGAGGATCTATTAGGACTGTGTGATGAGGCAGAGTCTTTCCTGTGCAGTAGCAAGACTGCAAGAGACAGAAAAAAAATCGTTTGAATGTTTTGTGTGTGACAGGTAAACCATGAGATGAGATGACCACCAATCATTTCTTTGGGGGGTGGGAGGGTGTCTGCGCCTTAGGAAAAAAAAAAAAAAAGAAAAAAAAGAAGGGAAAACATGGAGGGCGGAGTGTGAGTGGTCAGAACCCTGTGTGGCGAGTGGATGTGGGAGGGGGAGCCCTCCTGTGTGAGAGGAACATTGGCGTCTGGTGCAGCTACGAATTGAATCGTGCAATGTGTCAAGTAGCTTGTTCTACTGGCTACAACAGCTCATTTGTTACCCTTTGTATAAGCTGTGTATTTACAAATATAACACAATGGTAACCTTTCCTTATAAGACAAAAGTAATGCATGGTCTAGGGAACTTTCTGCTTTTCCATTTTTAAATCAGAACTACAATTTTGATTCCAGTTACTGAGCAGCTAAGATACAATTTGTTGAAATCAGTGATCCCTAGCCATTTGGGCCTGGCAATACACAATTTCTCTCCCCTTCGATTTTGTAACACTCCCCTTCCAGAAAGGTGGTGTGCAACATAGGATTGTTTTTTAAATGATTCTGAATTTGATGACCTTTTTGGAAATTTAATGATGCCCTTCAAGACATTGGACACCTACTGGGTGTCAAGAATGCGAGGGCTGGGAACTCCTGGTCTAGTGTTACATTAGACTAAGAACCTAAAATTTTCTCAGTTGGGTGGATAAAACCACTAAAGCTTAGAAAGTGTTTTCTCATGCAGCTATGTTTCTCTTATTTATGCCTTGAGGACTAATTTCTGGTTTTCTAGCTGTTAATGCACTGTAGATCTTAATAATGGTGCCTTATGCAAGTGGCCCCTTATGTGGGGGTCTCATACAGGGGTATGGGTGATGCATGCTTTATTAAGGCTCTTTTTTCACCTGGCATTGTACTGTATCAATGTAAAATACAGAAAAAATCTCTTTAAAGTCCTCCTTCACAAAGACAAATAGAGAGATGAAAACCCCCCAAACAAGTCAGTATTTACTCAATATTTTGCATAACTTGACCATCAGTGTTAAAATGGAAAACACATGATAATTGAAAAACCTGACCATTTCTGCCACCATGAGACTTTTCATATAGACTTTGCACAACAATTGTATAGTTCACACACCGGCTGTATTTAATATGTAATATTTTCACGCATATTAAAGATACAGAAGTATAAAAAAAACAATGTTAATGTATTTGCTTAAAAGGCACAAGTTTCACATACCTATCTAGCTATTTGTTGGTAATACAGAAAGTATATTAATTTTTTAAAAGTGGGCAGAATTCTTGTGTATGTATATTTGTGTGTATAGTATGTATATGTTTGTGTGTGTATATATATATACATATATATAATATATAAATATTTTTTTAAGGAGAAATTAGATGTTTAGCTAGAAAATTTCACAGCCTGTGAAGAAATATTTCAAAATGGCCATAAAGGAGGTAAAAATGAAAACTATAACTTTTATAAAGGCTTTATCTTTAATTTAATTATTTGCTATAGACTCTTGGCAAGGACTCTGTTCCAGACTGCTGACTCTGCTCATCTTACTGCCAGGTCTGGAACAGGGTACTGTTGGCCACTCAAAATTGGCATGAACGGAATACTAGCCCACAAGTTGGTCTCAGACACACTATGGTTTTGATTTTTAATTTCAGCCTTATTAGAAGATCTAAGAGTCAGCTAATTACAGGGATTTTTTTAGAACACTTTTTATGCAGATGAAGTTTTTTTTTTTTTTTTTTTTTTAGTACATAGATTCTTCCCATTTTTCCAATGAATAATTTCCCTGAATTGGCACACCACAGTGTGGACAGCTGATATTTCATCCAGCTGCTGGCTTGTGGGTGTGGATTTTTATATATATATATATATACATATATATATACACATGTGAGTCTGGCTGGGCTGGTATTTTGTTTGATCTTCCTGGAAATGAGCAATGATGAAAGCTCGAATAACTGGTTTTTTTTATCTGGGCTGATGAATACACTTATCTAAAGAACTCATTTCATTTTGCTAAGGGGGAAAATGCACTTTTGGCAATTCAAAATCCAGGCACTTGATTTGCTGGATTTTGGAAAACTCCTTTTTTGGCCCTGCTGTGCGCCTAGCCATAACAATTCCATTAAGTAAGAAGGTAAACAAAAGACAAAAAGGAAAAAAAAAAACACGCAACTTGCACTGGCTTGTCTCACTTATGAAACACCATGGAGTTGTTTGATTGGGTGGGGCTGGGTGCCGTGTATATCAATGCCTGTAATTTTCATAATAAGCAAGTACATAAAGAATTATATTCTGTTCAGGTGATAACTGAGCCTCAATCAAGCAGAAACTTTTTGCTTGACATTAAAAAAAAATTTCTATTAGTGAAATTTCTTTTTTTTTGAAGCACCCTGTTATCTAAAGAATCTTTGTAAGATTTTTGTAAAATTTTGTTTTACAAGATTTTATTTGAAATTGTTTTTTGCAAGATTGTTATATTTCTGTATGAATGTATTTTTTATTGGAATAACATAAAAGAATTCTTATCAGGATCTCGACTGTGCTTGGTTTTTTCTTGGGGCAGGGCGGGGATGGGTGGGGGGAAGGACGATGAAACAAATTCCTGCTCTATTAGTCAACCTTGGGAAATGTCCCTTGTACAACTCTGAAAGCCTCTTGCCAGCCTAGTCCCTTCCAGCTTCACAGCCTGACCTGGGAGCTAATGTGCAAAGAACAGCCTAATGTTGCTCCCCTGAAATGCACTGAATTTCCTTAAAGCAACCTCCAGGCTTAGGCTTTGGGGCACAGTAGGAAAACATTTGCTCCTGCGTTTTATCTTCCTGTCACTCCAGCCAGGGGAATAACACCGCAGAGGCATCTGCACAATGACAAACTTGAATGCTTCCTTTCCCTTTCTCGTGCTCCAGCAGCCCTATTCCAGTTAAGCAGTTAGATCAGGGCCAGCCTTCTCTGACCTGGCCCACACCCCTGGCGGAGCTGTCACAGAGGAAGGCAAAAATGACAGGAAGGGACAGCAGGCCACAAAGCTGTCCTGGCTTTCTACAACCCACCCTTCCATACCCCCTGCCTTCTCTGGTAGACCAGTAAGATGGGATAGAAAGTAAGAGGTTGTTTACATGATCACCAGATAATTTTGTATCTTTTTCTTTAAAGGCTAATGGGATACATTCAATGTAGAGTTTGAAAATAAATAGTCCGCTTTTGGATTTTTAGAAAGGTTTCATGTAAGTAGCCTTAGATCTTGGTCCCAGTTTTACTGCGTGTTAGTAGCATTGGTTTATCTGCAAATCCGTTTTCAGGCTGTATTAAGCTAATCAGTAGTGATAGGGTAAAGCAATGTGTGCTTTCCAGAAGGGGCTATAGGATGGTGGAAATTTTCATGGGAAGGCTTCTTAACGTTCTTACTTTAACTGAGGAAGTTCTCACATTTCGGTTGCTTTAAGTGCTCATGACTTCTCTTCATAGCAGATCTTTGTTTTGCTAGATGTGCAGACTTTACACTAGCTTTTAATTTTATAATTGGGGAGGGGAATTTTTAAATGAATCCCCAATGTTAAGTGGCTTTCTAGAACTGCAGTAAAAATATCAGCAATTCGGGAGGAGTTGTTGGCGTGGGAGGGTGGAGGAAGCTGATGAAAATTTGGCCAGGACTCATGGGTGTGTTGTGTTCTGAAACACATGTCAGGATGACTAATAGTTGGATTGCCCTGACTGTATGGCTAAATAAAGGCTTGATAATGCATTCTCGGCTACTGGTAAGACTTGACCACTTTGTCATGTGCAGACTATGCTGAACAGCTCAGTTATGTTCAAATAAGGCTGTTAGGAGAACTGTTGTGCAAGGAATCAGCTGTAAACCTAACATATTTATAGAAGTATAAAAAATTTCAGTCTGCTTAACAAATTTTTTGAAACCTAGCTCAAAGAAAGGAAATGTTCCCGTTCTAACTAGTTGCTGTGTGCTCTTGGACAATTTGCTGAGCTACAAGGGACCTCCACTTTCTTATTGCTGAAATATTTTGAGCTAGGTCACATGCATCTAGCATTTTATATAGCACTACAATTCTGTGGTCTGTGAGAATAGGGTGGACTTGAAATTATAGGTTCACCATCTATGGATACTCAGCTCAGATCTAGAAAGCTCTCTCATGTGCTATAGTAGAAAGTATTGTTGAGAGAATTGCTCTGACTTAGAACGGAAACAGAAAGTTCTCAAATTGCCCTTTGCCCCTTTAATTATAGTTAAGTTATTCAGGCATTTGGTGCTTTATAGCATGCCATTATTTTATTTCAAAAATAAACAAACAAATAAAAGATCTCTTTAAAAAGTGCCATTGTAGCTATTGCAGATCCAAGTCTGTCATACCCGCCCCCCCCCCCCCCCCATCTTAGTCCATACACCCGTGTGCACAAACAGTGGGGGAGGTGACTAGAGTCAAGTTGTTTACCTTTATATTGTGGTTGCTGTGGAGAAAGAACCTAGCTTTTATATGTAACTCCTTTCTTAGGTCCTAACCTTATGGCACCATGAGCTATTTTTTAACAACCCTCCTTCCCAACTAAATTCTTCCTCTCCCCAAATTGGGTGATAAAAAAGATGATGATGTCTACTACTTTTTTTTTTGCCTTAACCAGGAATTGGGTAAGGCAATATGTCGTGTGTGTGTGTGTGTGTGTGTGTGTGTCTGTAGAATGAATGCCACGAGGTAGGTACCATTCCCATTTCACATATGAGGAATATTGAAGCTTCAGGAAGTGAAGCTGCTTTCCCTAGATCACTTAGTTGCAGGCAAGCATCCAATCCAGGGCTCTCAAATGGCAAAAGACCAAGGTTTTAATCACCACTGAACACTGCTTTCTGTCTCACCCAAGTTCCCACAAGAGCCTGTCGAATTCACCTTAAAATGAAGTTACATTTATGAAACGGAGACAACTTTCTTACAATTCAGAAGCACTAAAGCTATAAACTGTGCTGTAATTCTGAGCAAACAAAGTAACCATTTTGAATTGCTTTCAAGATATGAGACAGATGGCATGTATTTATTTTTAATGTTTAAGAAGATAGAGAACACAATTGGGGATGTGACATCCTGCATTAATTGGCAAGCATCACCTAATGTACGTAGTTAAGACACAAAGAGAGGAAAATTAGGGTCATGCATCACCCAAATGAGGCAATACAGCAAAGTGTATTTAACTAGATTTATTTTATAACATGTTCTCTTTCCCTCTAAGTAATTTTAATGAGAATTCTCTAAACAACTGTGAATGAAGAGACAAAGAGGAGAAGGAATCTGGGTACCACATGTCTTGATAGGAACCACACTGGGCTGAGCAGTTACCGAAGAATTTTCAATAACAGACAGACTTAACTACCATGTCCATTGTCATTGAGTCCCTCTCCAAATAGCTTTGTACTGACTTCCCTGTACACTACATAACCCATGCCAAAAGCAAAACAAAACAAAACAAAAAAACACCACATGATCTAGGATTGTTCCTTAAATTAAGAGCCCCCAATTCAAAGCTGCCATGAACAAACAATTACTAACTTTTTAAAAGGTTTAGCTGCTTAGAAAATAGATTACTGTGTACCACACCACCTATGAGCTTTTCTGAAGGTTGTACTTGCTAGATGCCCAAGCACATTTATCTATGACTTGCATTTATCAGCTAAGCATAGCTCTGTTCCCCTCCATTGCTTAAGTTTCACGTTACCACATTTCATTTGAGTTGTGCAAGACTTTCCTGCAGATGTGCAAGGTAGGTAATGACATGCGCTGGCATTATCAATTAGCTCAGTGTAAAAGCAGGTGACAGTGCCCGGTGTCATTTTTCTACTTGTGTTGGTGAGGAGATGGAAGCACATGGGATAGGTAAGAGGGCAGTAATGGCAGTGTGCCCTACTGTCCCTTCCACATGGGAATGACTGTAAACACTTCTTCACTTTCACCCCCATCTTCACTTGTATGAAGATCATCCTCCCCAAAATAGGTCATTTATTCACAAGCTCAAAAGTCAGAGCAAGCCTGCTGCGCACCATGAGACGTGTGTGTATTTAAACTGTAAAAATTTAACTCTTGAAGGTAAAATTGCCTTTGGGCAAAACTGAGATATATAAATTATTTAAAGTAAATTTAAAAAAAAATAGTGTTTGCTACAGGTTTTATTTTTAAATGTATATTTTATTGATTTCAGAGAAGAAGGGAGAGGGAGAGAGAGATAGAAACATCAATGATGAGAGAGAATCATGGATGGCTGCCTCCTGCACTGGGGATCAAGCCGAAACCCGGGCATGTGCCCTCACTGGGCACGTGACCTCCTGGTTCATAGACCGACACTGAACCACTGAGCCACGCTGGCCAGACAATGATGTTTCAGTTTTAAATATCTATCTGTCCTTATGCTCTATCGGAAGATGGAGGCCAGGTAATAGCAGAGAGGACTCATGGGACAAGAGGCCTCTCAAAGTCCAGCATTTCTGAGTTTGTTCCCAGCAGCATCCCTCAGTTCTAAATGGTCTAGGCAGAGGTGCAGTAAAAAGGGTTACTGGAGCTTTGCTGAGTGGAATAGCCACACACTCAAATTTCGAAAATGTCAACAGGATGCAACAATGGGAACTCTGGGTTCCAGTGCCTTTCTGACGAGAAATGTTCATGGGGCTTAAGAGAGGAAGGAGTGCCAGCAGCTTCTGGTTCTCCCTGGATCAATCATGACCCACCCCCTGAACTTCCTGCAGTTAGGTAACCCTGAATGTTCCTTTTAAAAATGCCCGTATTCTAGTGACCAGCTGGGGTGGCACCTGGGGGCCAGACAACTGTACAAGAACGTGAGGACATTGTTGCCCAAGCATCCTTTCTTTAAGCTGTGAGTTCCCGTGGAAATGTTCAATGCTAACACAATCTCAGAGTTACTTCTTGTTAAAAGGGAATTCTAAGAGTTATATTTGCCAAGACAGGGCATTTAACTATTATGTCCAGAGGAACCTTCCCACATGGAACTTAGGAGTAGAAGATTCACTAATTCCAATCCTTTGAACGTTGTTTTTCTCATACCCAAGATGGGACAATGAGAATCCTTTTGGGATTGTTGTAAGATTAGAGATAAGGTATGTAGGGATCAGTAGTTGGTCATTATTTCATTGTGTGCTGGATATTTATTTCTCCATAAAGAACAGGAAAAGAATTCTTGTTCTTCCCATTGAATTTTTTTAAAGCAATTAAAGAAATAGGATTAGGGAACATTCACTCATTATTTTCCACAACATAATTTTCCAGTAAATTGAGTGAAGGGCAAGCTGAATCTGAAGCTGTATTTTTATGATCAATAAAGTCGTTTCCTCTCGCAACACTGGCTGTGCTGCTGAAATCTTGCAGGAAGGAAGTTCTGCAAGACTTTGAGTAAAACATTTCCTGGCAAAAGCCGTGAACACACTGACCAGTGGCAGAACTGAATTGACCAACAGATTCAAAAAGTTGAATTTACAGTGTTTCTGACAAATGACAAAGAACTTGGAAGTCCCAATGGTTACTGAAGTTTTCATGAGCGGCCATACATCCAGATACTGGTCCAGTTCTCCTGAATTAGGTGGACTGAGCTAAAGCTACCACTGAACAGATGTCTCATTATGGTTCCCAGGAATGACTACCTTATTTAATTTATGACATTCTTTCTGATTAAATTGATTATGTGTATGGAATACCTCACACATCCCAAAGCATCAGCCTGTGTGCCACTGCAATTTGCTATACATTCTATGCAATTAAATTTCCTATGCTTACATTCATATATTCTTGTTGGTTTATTTCATTATCTTTATTTTGTTTAATCTTTAGTTAACTGATGTTTGATTGCTTGTTTATTCTTTCTACCACCCTTGTTCTTATGTGCATAGCTCCCATGAACATGCATTCCATGCCTTTGCTGTCCTGAGTGAAAATAAAATGTCACACATTTATAGAGGGTTTTGTGTGGTGGTGGTGGTGGTGTGTGTCACTGCCCTTTTAGTGTTTTTGTTTGTTTGTTTGTTTTTTTAAATGGTCTCGCTGGCCACTTTCTTACAACAAATAAGTGCTCAAATGGATTCTGAGGCAGGTAATCATCCTGAGTGATAAAGCCTATGAAGGAGGGGTGATAAGGATGCCTCTCATTTGGTCCTCAGACAGCTTGTGGTGAGCAGAGCAGCCATTATCATCTAATTTTGTAGGGAACAAACCTGAGATGCAGTCAATTAACTGACACAGTCAGTGCAAGGCAGGAATACAAGCCAGCCCATCTCTTTCTACTAGCATAATAGGTCATGTAGCCATCTTATTACTCGAACTTGACCCTATAGCACAGTGGTTCTCAACCTTCCTAATGCCACGGCCCTTTCATACAGTTCCTCATGTTGTGGTGACCCC
Organism: Myotis yumanensis; assembly: GCF_028538775.1. Taxonomy (NCBI): domain Eukaryota; kingdom Metazoa; phylum Chordata; class Mammalia; order Chiroptera; family Vespertilionidae; genus Myotis; species Myotis yumanensis. The sequence goes on along the minus strand of NW_027223752.1, from coordinate 161,993,063 downwards.
CAATTTCATTGTTACAAATTGAACATAATTAAAGCATAGTGATTAATCACAAAAACAATATGTAATTATATATGTGTTTTCCGATGGTCTTAGGCGACCCCTGTGAAAGGGTCGTTCGACCCCCAAAGGGGTTGCGACCCACAGGTTGAGAACCGCTGCTAGCAGGTGCACCTGTGTAAAGTGTGGCAGAAGTACATTTGTATTCCATTGTCTTCTGGTCATGCTCACATTCGCCTTCTCAACCTGCCCACGGCAGAACTCCATGTGACCCAGTCATGGGGGTCTAAGAGCAAAAATCATTTATTCATTCATTTGTTCATTCACTCAGTAGTTAGTGAGTGTCAACAAGGTGATGGGTGGCCTTCTAGGAGTCCAGCAGGCTACCAGAGGAGCATAATACCTCAGTCTGGATCCTTATCTTCAAGACTTAGCTTATATTCTGACTTTTCTCATCAGCTTCCCTGGCCATGCCAGCCTCCCTGGCCTCGCCAGCCATGAAAGTCTCCTGCTCTGAGCTCCTGTCCTTTGCTTGCTATTTGCCTTATTTGATACTCAGTGTGAGATATTTGTGCTTTTATTTCTTTTCTCACTTGTAATGAATGGCTAGAGAGCAAGTTGTTTCAAAGCAAAATTTGTATGTGTCTGGGCTTTGTGCACAAATCATATTGTGTGTTCCAAGTCGGTGCTCGCAACTGCTTCTGAGTTTTGACAATGATGATATGTGTACACATTCTGTGTATACCCATAGCTCCTTCACCACCACCCTCATTGCCCCTCTGGCTCATGTTTGATTAGATCCCATAACGGTGTCACCCGGTTCATCCATCCTGGCTGTCAGGGATTCCACCTGAGGAATAACTGGCAGACGCGCCCTTACTTCTGCACCAGTGCTGGGGTTTCCACCTCCAAATGCCCAGAACGGATCTGAACATACAAATGAATTTGTTTTCATTTCTGTTACAAGGTGGTTAAACCATTGTGAAGGGATGTCTGGCACATCCTTCCCAGGGGCAATGCATTTGAGAAGTGGATGGAAGTGCCTGGAAATTAGCTCCACAGTCCTTCTGGAAGCATCTGCTCTACTCTTCCTCAGTCTGGGTCACCTGCATTTTCTCTGGGCTTCTTCACTTTTCTGCCTGGCTTCCTGGAGGAGGAGTTCCTTGGGGCCAGACATTGTACATATAGTTTTGCATCTCAGCCCGCTCAGCTCCTGGTGTGGGTGTTCCATGAGTGAATGAGCTAATGATTCTGCTTGTCACCCCTTCACTCCCTGTGCCAAAAGCATTGGGTCTCTTGATTCTAGGGATAGTCTATACCAGGGGTGGGCAAACTTTTTGACTCGAGGGCCACAATGGGTTCTTAAACTGGACCGGAGGGCCGGAACAAAAGCATGGATGGAGTGTTTGTGTGAACTAATATAAATTCAAAGTAAACATCATTACATAAAAGGGTACGGTCTTTTTTTTTTTTTTTAGTTTTATTCATTTCAAATGGGCCGTAGTTTGCCCACTGCTGGTCTATACTAATAAAAGGGTAATATGCTAATTAGACCGGGAGACCTTCCGGACGTCCTTCCAGACAAAGCCATGGTGGCAGGGCTGAGGCAGAGGTGGTTAGGGGTGATCAGGCAAGGAGGGGAGGGCAATTGGGGGTGACCAGGCCAGGGGTGGCAGTTGGGGCAAGCAGGCAGGCAGTGGGGGGCAGTTGGGGACATGCAGGCCAGCGGAGGGTGGGGGAAGTTGGGGGCGATCAGGCCGGAAGGGGGGGCACTTGGGGGCCAGGAGACTGGCAGGGGAGGGCAGTTGGGGGCCATGAGGTTGGCTGGGGAGGGGAGTTGGGGGCCATGAGGCCAGCTGGGGAGGGCAGTTGGGGGCAATCAGGCTGACGGGGGGGGGGGGGAGTTGGGGGCAAGAAGGCTGGCAGGCAGAGTGGTTAGGGGCGATTAGGCAGGCAGGTAGGTGAGCGGTTAGGAGCCAGCAGTCCTGGATTGAGAGAGGGATGTCCATCTGCCCTGTGGGATCGGGCCTAAACCGTCTGTTGGACATCCCCCGAGGGCTCCCAGATTGGAGAGGGTGTAGGATGGCCTGAGGGACACCCCCCATGCACGAATTTTGTGCACCGGGCCACTAGTCTCTAAATAAACCCACAACTTATTGATCCAAAATATTAGACCTCTCAGGTACATCTTTTGCCTGGCGGGCATGAGGAAGGACAATTATTCATTTTGTGTTTTATTCTTTCCTACTGCCCTTTCACCTTAGATTGAAAAGTTACCTAAGAAGTGCTTGAAAATCAGAAGAAGATGATTAGGGAAACCCATACACCTGTCAAATGGGTTCTGAATAGTACAAAGTAAGCAACTCACACAACCCATGTGAGTTGTCTTTCTTTCAACTTTGTACTAATTAAAAAACCTTTCCTCCTACAAATTGAATGCTCCGGAAAGGGCCACATGACTCTGAATAGAACCTCTTCGGGGGGAGGAAGGGGGAATGAAAGTGAAACTTTATGAAAGCACATTCTGTGCTTGTCATTAAAGTTAAATAACCAAGTGTTTTGACTCATTACTTCTAAACCAAATACAAAGTCCTTTCAATTCTGAATGTGATTCTTTTGCACATGAGGAGTAAACTGGTGGCGGGGGGTTGAGGGGTGTGTTGAGGTGGGGGTAGTGTCCCAGGTGACTAGTTAAATGTCTGCAAATCCCAAACCTCCCTTCTCACAACCTGCTGCCTTTCCCTGCGTTTTACTCAAAGTCATTTGATATTGATTTTATCACTTTCAATCAGAGTGGCATCTTTTTCTTCAAGGTCAAATGGGTGATTGAGCTGCCACTGCTTATCATGTACTCGTTTTAGGCAGGACGTTACAGAGAGCGTACATTCGTTTTCCAGTTAAAGGTGAGTGCTTGGGACAAAAAATGAGCTCACGTCCCTCCCTCGTGCCACTGTAAAAGTGGAGACCGTTGCTGAAGCCCTGAGTTCGTTCTTGTCTGTATGATGGGATCCCTTTGGATGGCTGCTGCAAATATTAAATAGAAGACTTATGTGAACGTCCAGATGCAGCCCTTGGTACCAGGAGACCTCAGTCCTCTTTTCTCCAAATGGCTAACTGAGAGGCAGCTTGTTTTTGTCTCAAGTCCCTTGCATAGAAGCTTTTCTCACATACCCTCATTCCTTTTAACAACTCTTTTCCATTCAATCGATCTCTGTGACCAGTCACAGGGAAATGTCCTTTCAGGAGATCACAGCACCAAATAAAAGGCATCAGAGCCTGAAGGCCTGGTCCCCCGCCACGTTCACTCATCCACTCACATCCACTGTCCACCGCTGGCTCAGTGCCTCAGGCCTAGAAGTCCCACTTCCTGTGGTAGAAATGCCTGTCTCCCAACATCCCTAAGGTGCAGGTCTCAGGATTTAAGCATGAAAAACACCTCTGGCTGCTGGAATTGTGCTCAACTGTTATGATGTTGCCAATTTCCTACCTCCCTCTGCTTCAGCTTCTCATCATCACATTGGGTGGAGAACAGCCAACATGCCTAGCTGTTGTTAGGATGTGAAATAATACATGGAAGGAGCTTAGCCTGGAATCAGGAGCCAGGGTGGGTGATGTACATCAGAGTTTGCTCAGGTTCAGATTATTACTGTAACTTCTTTGTGAAACAGGAGAAATTATTTAAAAACACTCTTGTAAAATTGTTAGGTGGGTCCAGAGGACTTAGAGATATAGGAACAATTTGAGGAAGTCCAAAACAGCACTTTCAGACCTGCTATAGCTCTCAGTATGAACACAGCCTTTAACTGCTTGTTGAACAGCCTATACTTTGCCATCCAGCTCCAACAAGTTATCCTAAAAAATGGCAGGCAGAAATTGGGATTGCAGTATTGGCCATAAAAACGGCCCTCTCCTTCCCGCCTCACAGGGAGACACTATCCTGGGTTCCTTTAGTGGAAAGGCATGTCATGACGATTAATATTCAACTTTGCTTAATGAGAAGTCATAGCTTCTATTATTAGTCCACTAGGGAGAGTAATTTTCTTTATAAATAGGATAGGTATTGCTGGCAGAGGAAAACTTAACTAAGAATAATGCCATTACTAAGGGTTGGTTGAATTGATGGGTGACCACCTTGGCTTAAAATGGTCAGGTCCATTCTTATTTGCATAACTCAAGAGTACAGAGAGTGTTGTCTACCCTGGATGTGTCATGATGAGGGTTTGTGTCAGCTATGGTTCAAGGATGGAGGAAACGTTGGCTGCAAAATGGCCTCAGACACAAGGGCAACAGAACATTGACCAGACTCCTTTATCCTCCCCCACAGGGAAGTACAGTCACAGCCACAAAAAGAGTAATAATTTTGGGCATGTGCAGATCACCAACAATGCTTGCACCTATAAAACAAACAGATGTGTCATTACTTTAGGAAAATGTCCCTTTTGTGTCCCCTAAACTCGCTTTACATGTCCCCTGCTGACGACAACCCATCTCTCCCGTCTCTACAACTGCAGTGAAATGAGTGACAGGCCAAGTGCAATGCCCTGAGGGCAAGTCTCTGTACCAGCCTTGGATTAGAGATGGTTGTACTTTAGAGTCCAGCACACCTGGGTCAAATGCCAGTTCTAGAGGTTTCCCGACCTTGTGAAGTCACTTAAACTCTGGGAGCATCCACCTTCCTATGTTAAAATGGGGATTGGGACATCAGCCTGTCAGGTCCCCAGCCCAGAATGCCTATCCCAGGAGAGCCTGAAGAGGGGAAATGTGCATCCTGGAAAGTGCTCAACCCCCAGCAGACAGAGCATTCTGCTTCTGTTCCCAGCTAGTCCTGAGCGGTGATAGCTTCCTCAGAACTTAGACTCATAAAAAGATCCAACTCCACAGGTTGCTTTCAGCCCTGGACCAATTTCAGCTCTGCAACTTTACTTTCTCTACCTTTTATTTCCCGTGCATTGGTCCTTGTGTCTGAAACACAAGTGTTATCTAATCTTAATAGGACCATAATATTAATGTCAGAGCTGAAATCGAACCCAGGCCTTCTGGCTCCCAGTTCTGTTTGTTTCCTACTGAATCACAGTCATCAAAGCTTCTGTGACCTTGGAAACCATGGCAAGCCATGTATAGTGGAATAGAGAGTGGGTTGCAAGGGGGTCAGCCTTCACCTTCCTCAGCCTGACTCCAGGGCTACCTGTGGGTATAAGCCCAGGAGTTACTCCCCATTGTTACTCTTTATATTTTATACTGTTATGGACTGAGTGTTATGTCCCCCCAACCAAAAAAAATCATATTGCATATCATCTTTTATTCTCCCCCAAATTTTTGAGAATGGAGATTACTGTCCCTTTTTTATAATAGAGATCCCTAAGACCCAAGAATGCTAATGTCACCAAACTACAAGTCAAACCATCATCCAGATCTTTATTTGGCTAAACTGCCCATGGCCCTTCAGGATTCTAAAGTACATCCATAATTGGGGTGTTGGTCAGGCTCGTGGGGAGTAGGTTTTCATTGAGGAGCAGCTCTATCTACAGGACAGTGGAAGAAGGCTGTGGTGACTCAGTTCTCCTGGGCTTGTACCCACAGGTGGCCCTGAAGTCAGAAGAAGGACACCTGGGGTGGGGCCATTGAGCAAGAGCCTACACTTTCCTGGTCCATTCATACTTGTTCTGGGAAAATCTGTCAAACCCTGGAGTGGCAGGCTGACACATTTCACCAGGACTTAATCTCCTGGACAAAAGGAACCACACCCCTTAACCTTGTAGTAAAAGGAAGGACTCAGGTGAGACTCACTGAAGAAATGCAAGGTGTGCCCTTGAAAAACTGGATTGTTGGGTGATGACTTATCCCGTGGGAGGTGGCGTGGGGTAATAGGATGGGGTGGGTTTGAGAATGGAGTTTGAGTCCTATCTGCCACTTCTGAGCTGTGTGGCTGTGGGTGACTCACTCCAGCTCTCTGAGCCTTCAGGGCAACATGTGTGAAAAAAGAACAATTACCTTCCTTGAAGAACTTTGTGGGAATTATATGAAACAAGCATTCAGTCGATATTAAATCCCTTTTCTTTCAAATGTCTGGAATTTAATTTTTCGAGGGGCAAAGAAAGGAATGGTTGGGGAAAATTACTTAGGAGGTTGGTAAGTAGACAGGGGCAAGTTTGCTAAAATTACAAAGCAAAATCACAGTGTCACTAACGCACCATGCTGCTGTAGATTCAATTTAGTGCTTAAAATCCAGTGGGCCAGGGTGCTGGAGATGCAGACGAGACAAGGATGGTGTGTTAATCTTTGGCTAGAATAATTTATTTCAGAATAACTAATTTGGGGGGGTAATTTTATATTAGTTTACATAGCATTCACAAATGTTATTTAATCCCCATAGTTAGTCCAATGAAGAAACTATCGTAATCCTTATTTTCCAGATAGTTTATGACGTGCCTAAAAATTCTCAGGCTTCAAGCCAGCCAACTGCCACAGGTGCCTCGGCTAAGGCATGAATGACACTCACAACAGGCTGGAAGGAATGCACTTGTCTTCAAGGATCTCCCATTATAAGCAATAACATCTATAAACAAATTTAAGGGTAGTATTGCAGTATTACATAAGTGGGCTCAGGTCCAAGAAGTAATGAATGCTCATTAACATATATTGGCATGGTAATATTTTACAGGGTGTGTTCATAACATAAGAGTCTGGGTTTGCAAGTTTCTTCTCATCTGAAATCCCTCTAACTTGCTGTATCCTGATAAACAAATGAACAAACAAATTTTGACTCAACAGTGTGTTCAGATGGGCAGGTAGGCAGGAAGGTTACATGCAAGTCGATGGTATGAGCTCTCCAAATGTTTCCCAAGAACTAATGCTGGAGTCCAGTATAACTTGTAAGGAACTCGAGCTTAATTATTAGCATTAAAGAGAATTCCGAAGGCTGGTAATGGTTTGTTCCCTTTTCTCCAAAGTGCAGAAAAACACGTTTGACCTTCTAAGGCTTCACAGAGTGGGTATGGATCAAAAGTTAAGCTACCAGGGAATTGCAAGAAGTTCTTTGTGTGCACGTCCTTCCGGTTCCTCACTGCTGAGTCAGCGAGTCAAAAGCAAGACCACAATGGATGAGAGGCTTTAACAACTCGGGCAGGGATGGCTTACCATCTTCTGTGCAGCCACTCAGTCCTTAATTTTTAATAAATGTGTCCAACTTATTTTTTTTTGTCCAACTTATCTTTTGCCTAACATTCTTTTCCACAGAGTAAATAATGGCTTTATCTCAATTTACTTTTAAGAAAGTCCCAAAGTATTTGACTTAGAAATGAAACAAAAGGTTAGGGTTTGAGGTACTTCCCCACTTTCTCAAATATGCCAGGAGAGAAGATCAAGTAAGTGTAGTTAAGTTGGAGGGAAAAATCCTCAAATCAGGTCCTTTGGTGGAGAAATATGTTTCTAGTGCATCACATGCTGAGCAGGGAAACACGGTGCCTTTACTATTTTATTGTTCTCAGAGTTAAATCTAAATCAAGAGACAGAAACCAAGATGACTAAAGAACTCTTGCACCAAAGGGCAGGTCTCTTACAGAATGGCGTGTTTTATTCAGCCTGTGCAGAGATTAAGGATCTGTAATTTTTATTTGCAGACTTTCAGTTCTGCTCTAAGTTGGTCGCTTCCGTCTTTCATTTCCTGTAGCATGCCTATCACTAAGACCAGCTTCTCGTTGTTTGTAGGTAGCCTGGATTGGCACTGAGGAGCAAGGCCTCGCTCAAAGCTTCTGCCTGGATAGAAGACTCCGGTTCACTTTGGGGAGCTCTTCCTAGGAGCGAGGCAAGCATTCTACTGGTGGAACATGTGCAAAGAGGCACGGTCTATGCATATCCCCACAGCCACACACATTACCGAAGTCTTGATACTAAATGCAGAAGTCTCAAATGGGAGAAAATGCCATTTCAACTGCACATGGAGCTGTGGTTTTGAACAAGAATGAAAATCAGAAGATTCAGGGGAACTCGAAAGTCACCAGAGGCCTTTGGCTCAGAGATTCAAAATTCAACTTCTCTTCATCCCGAATATTAGACAGATCCTTACTCCTAAACATGCACCCAAAAGAGCAAGTGTGGGTGTTTCCGTGCAGTTTGAAAAAGAAGAAACCGTTCACCACCAGTTTTTAGTCTTCTCCGTAATGCTAATAATTAAGCTCAGATTCCTTGGTGAAACATAAAACTGTTTTGGAAAAGTGGTGCGAGCTCAGAGAGAGAGACATGGAGATCATGGACCCTTCCCCCCATCCAATGGCTAGTCCTGTTCTTTGTAGCTTCTCATGATTAACCACATCCCCTGGCCTTCAGCGTGTCCAAAGTATGTGAGGACACTCATCACTTTCAGAGTTATCTAGAACATATTTGAAAAGGCAAACAAAAATTCCTTCTTTTTTTGTTGTCTTAACATTCACATTATCTCATTTTGGAGAGAGAATAGGAGCAAAAGTCATGAAACATTAGCTCTGTCATCCAGGCACTGAGGTGTGTCCCGCCTCAGGTTTGCATTTGGAGCCATCTCAAGGTGACACGTGCCCCCTGGACCTGTGTAGGAAGGACCACAGAAGAAAGGGACAGTGCATGGCGCCACAGTACCCAGAGGCCTCGGGGGCAGCCTGATGTGCTCCTTGTCTTCAGGGGGGCAGGAATGAGACACACAGAACTCCACAGCCCCAGAAAGAGTGCGGGTGCTCAGGGGCCGGGGACAGAGGAATGACATGTTTGCACAGACGGTCTTCTCTTTCTTCCAAGCCACACCTGGAAGCCTTGATGTTTTTGAGCAGGAAAATAATATGATGAAATAGGTGCTTTAGAAATGTTCATCTATCTGTGGCATAAAAGTAAATGTAGATACGGAAAGAAAATCGATACGTATTTCACATAAAAGTGCCTTGGAGGTAGGCATTATTATTCTCAGTTTACACATAACGTTACTTGAGTTACAGAGAAGGCAGGAAGCTGGCCAGAGACCCCTGCTTGAGAGAGACTGTCCACTCCTGCCGTTTCCAGAGCCCAGAAGCTGGCTGTGCAGACAGGATGGAGCCTGGTGCTGTGACACCTGTTTCAGGTAATCACACCCAACAAACTGGCCAGGTACACCCGCAGCACTAGCCAGTGACGGTCTGAGGAGCCGAAGTCCTCCCTGACGTTCCTGTTCGTGGGCCAGCAAAACACGGTGTTCTCTGTTCATTGCCTACTACTTATTTATTGGATTTTCTACATGGTCCCATTTGCTTACATTTCCAGAGAATACACTGATAACAGCATTGATTGAAATAATGAAAACAGATAGCTTCAATAAAGGCAGAGCTGAGCAGCAGCGCGCATCTGGTCTCTCTTTTACTGTCCTCCCGGGTAACCAGTTCAAGCCCATATTTCTTGAATACGCTTCGCTATTGGAAGCAGCTCTGCTGTGATGGAGGACAGGACCAGCCAGCTCTGTCAGACCCAGAGGCCTGAGTGGGACCCCCAGCCAGCCCTCCCCTCTGACAGGGAACCTCCCTCCCCTCTGGGCCTATTGGGAAGGTTTAATTACCCGAAGGAAGGTGCTTGGCTCCATACTGGATGTGGTGTCTGCCTTTTAGGTAACGGGTGTTCTTTTATTCATGAAAAATGTTAGAGAACTCTGTTCCCCTTTTCAGAGGAAATTCCCTTCACAGGAAAAAGAAACAACCTCACACTCAATCTGGGACTTCAACTTCACAATAAAATAAGCTGCATGTGTCCTGTTCTGTGTGGAGTGGACTTGCTCTGGGCAGACACTAAGACACACAGCTGCAGCGCCCCTGACCCAGGACCACTGTCAATTTTAGGCCCTTTTTAGGAAAATGATGTCAACTGGTAATAAAACAGGCGAGGTTCTGGGTAGCACGTGGAGCAGATCATGTTCCTTTGTTTCAGGTTGTGTGTCATTCTTACCTAATTCGGTTTGTATTCTCTGCTGGGGACTTCTGCTCTACTGTTCCAGGGACTCCTGTTTTGCTATTGACATGCAAAACCTACCCAAAGTGCTCCTTTATAAAAAACGTTTCCTTCCATAGCTACTTTTGAGTGATTAGGAGACTTTCTTCCCACACACACCTGCTTTCCCAAAGCCAGCATTGGCCTTTTAAAAACAGGATTCCAGGAGTGTGCAGGACTGTAGCCACTGAAAGAAATGTGGTTGTCTGGGAATGCAGAGGCCTGGTTCCAGGTCTTAGAGATGTTGACAAGAGTCTTAGATATGGGGCCCTGGGACTGTGGCCTAGATCAGCACGTCCATCCATCCCTCTGTCTGTCTATCTAACGAGAAGACTCAGAGATTTTCCAGGTAAACAGAATCTGAAGGACTTCAGTGGCCAAGCATTTCAAGGTTCTTCAGAGGGATGTGGAAGTTCAGTTTCATTGTTTGGTTGGGGACTTCAGCTCCGTCGCAGATAGGGCACTTCTGGGAAAGATGTGTGTCGTTTCCGTTAAAATTAGGGACATCATCATATTGTTGCTGGTTTGGGGATGTCCTCAGAGGGGAAGACATCTACGGTCCTAGGGAAAATAAAACGAACTCTCCAAAATTCCACTGCGTGTGCTGTGTACAGGCCCCTTTCCATGCATCAGATACTGACTCCCTTCCATGTGAAAATTCAGATGGTTGTGCTCCCGAATCACCTAGCATCCAGGTGTCAGAGCTCACATTGTTGGGCAAAGCTCAGTTGAGTCAGCTGCAGTAGGTCCTGTTCCAGACAGCCAGTGACTGGAAGGTTTGCAGCTCCTCATGCATTCTTTGTTGTCTGCAAACAAGATGCCACTGATAGCATAGCTGATGACTCAACCAACCGGGACAAGTAGTTTGCTTTTCAGAACATTCTTGTACAAGTCATAGCCGGGAAAGCTCCATAAGATCATTTTTAAATTTTAAACTCTGCTAAGAGAACTGGGGAGAAATAAGACTTCTCATGCAGGTACATTCCCTGTCCTCGGAAGTGCTCAAGAAGTGACTTACTTCATGGTGTACATGAGCTAGGAAGAGTTACTCAATGGTGAGCACATGTTTTGTGGTTATGCAGTAGGCTCACGGGCTATCCTTCCAGAAGATCTGTCTGTTACCAAGGGCAGTGGGTTCTTCCACATGATGACAGACTGACTATCATAATCTCCTCTGCCTCCTCCAGGCAGAATTCTATCAACAGACACTACCTTTGCTCACTTTACAGTTTGTGACAAGGGCTGAAAACAAGAATGCTTATTGAGAATTTTATTATTTTATTTTAATTAACCCCAAAGAAACCATATTAATATATTATTTTTGAGAACCACTCTGAGTTTATGTTCATTTCCATGTAATAAATCAAGTATAATGCTAAAAACTGAAGATTAGCAAATATTTATTCAGTTTATTATGCACAAAACGCTAAGATGAGTGTTTTATATTATTTAACTAGAGGGGTCCCTTAGCCTGGCCTGTGGGGATTGGGCTGAAACCAGCTCTCTGACATCCCCTGAGGGATCCCAGATTGCGAGAGGGCAGTTCTTGGGTGACATACCCTGGAATCGGGCTCTTTCCTCTCTGGTTCTGGGTGCATCACTCGAGAACCGCAGCTGCCAAGTCACCGCAGCTTGGCAACTCCTGTGTTGAATGTCTTCCCCTTGGTAGTCATTGTGCATCATAGCTACCAGTTGGATGGTCAAATGGTTGGACAGTCGCTTAGGCATATATATATATATATATATATATATATATATACACTCTGGAAACTGTGAAGTAGATATTTTTTATCACTGTTACAAATGAGGAAACTGAGGCTTAGAGGGGTGTCTGAGGTCCTATAGAGCTAGATACACTGACTGCATTGCTACCATCTTTTCCTGAAAATTAACACTTTTAGCTTTATAAGCCAGTATTGCCTTTCCTTTTAATATACATATATGTGTATTTATGTATAAACCTATACCTTAAATATATGTTATATATAAATACATGTTATATATAAATTTCTATATGTATCAATATTTCTATGTCTATAAATATAACTTTATGTAATATATAGTTACATATTATATATAAATATATGCTTTTTACATAATATATAACTATATTATAAATATAAAATTATTATTACTATTTCTTATACACATGAAAAAATGTATAACTACATTTAAGATATCAGACCCATTTCCTTCCAAATAGTTTATGCTATGTTTTCTCAATCTCAACCTTGCTGACATTTCAGCCCAGGTAACTGTGGTGGGAGCATCCCATGTACTGTAGCGCATGCAGCCACATCCCGGTCCCCCACTCACTAGGTACCAGCAACAACTGCCATCCTCCAAGATATCTCCCCATTCATTGCTCAATTTTCTCCTGGAAGGGAGGGGGCAGCCCAGAGGATAGCAAGAGAAAGGGTCAAAATCACCTCAGTTGAGGACCACTGGCTTGGATGTTTTAGGACAAGCTTATCCTTGAGATCCCATTTCTTAGTCTAAAACATGAAGTGTGTTGGTGCAAATATTCCAATCGTGCCTGCTGGTCAGGAGCAAACCGGACTGTCCTCCATCTTTACTCCCACCACTATTTGGCCTGCACAGCCTTCTCAGGTCTCAGCAAGTTTTCCTTTCTCTTCCCCGGGACTGTGCAAGAGATTCCTCAACTCCCTGTCAGGCTCCTCGCTGACAGCTGCCCCATAGTTCTCAGGACTCTGCTCATCAAAGGTCAGGTCTTGCACAGGAGCTGATAATACTGCATGACCTTTTGTTCTAAGTCTTCAGACTTCTTTCTGATTAGATATTTTCTTCTTCTCTTTGGGAAAAAATTCAGAGCATTATTGTTGACTTGCTAGTCATCCCTGGAATGGATCAGCAGCCTTCTTCCTTTGAAGAGTCTGAAAGAAAATCCTCTCAAGATGTTGACTTTAAAATAGCATGGTTTTCTTGCATCCTCAAAATGGTCTTTATTATTCAGACCACGTGGGGATGAGACCTACTGAAAAAAATGACATTTAAAAAAAACAGTATAAAAGGTGCATTTAAGCATGGCACTTACCATTGTATCTGGTCCTGTTCAGCAGAAGGTCAACCAGAATAGGTACTGACCTGATAACACGTGACCCCACAGGAAATAGCACTCCTCCTGTCCTTCCTATTGCCCAGGCACTTGACAGGAATTTCTCCAGTCACCCGTTCCCCTTTTGCTACAATTTTCCCTTTGCCTCCAGCCCTTGTTCCATATAACATAGATTCCCACATCCTGCCTTACAGTTTTCTGGACCAATTTCTGTCTTCTTCTAATTGAAAGTGTGTCTCAGACATCAATATAGCCTTGAGAAAACCAAATTTCTGATAGCTGAATATAGCCCAAGTGCTCTGGGTTTGGTTGTTGTTTGTTTTGTTAGGATGGGGCTCTATTCTTATTAAGGGAGTCAAAAGATGAGATCCAATTAGAGAGAATACATTTAGAAATATGTCTATATTTCTAAAATGTTTACATATTTCTAATATTCCTGAAATCCTTTAAAATAAAGACTAATCTGAAGTAATATATGTATTATTTTTAGTGAAATGAGGAAAAGTCCTACTTTTAGATATATAATTTCTTACAATGGAAAATATTTCTTTCTATGGAAAAGATTATGAGTAAATTTAGTGGTAAAATATGTTCTCAAATAACACCTTAAATTCTCTTAACATTCTATAGAAAATTTATTATTGATTAATAAAAATCAAGGAAAAATGTCCAGGGAAATACAGTACAAGGGGAAATCTTATACATGAAATCAATACTATGAGATGACTTCCTCCACAATAACTGATGAGTGTAATATCTTTCCAAGCTATGCCACTTAAAACTACTTTAAATATTATACAGTCCATATTTTCCTTAGTCAGCCATGTGATGTTTGCACAGTAAAGTATGATATTTGTAGCCCTAGGACAGACCTAATAAAGCACTTGGCACCTAGCTTAGATTCAATGTTTGACTCTTTCAGGGTTTTCTTATAAAATTAAACAATATGGCATCATATTTTTTGCTCCAATACAATTTAACAGTACAAGTCTAATTTTTCCCCCATTTTTTTCCATTTGAATGAAAACAAACTGAAATGCTTGGAACAACATTGGAATCCATAAATTTCCCCTGCATAGCCTGGCTGTTATGACTGATCTCAGATATTGAAAGAAACCCAGCTCCATGAATTAGATTTCAACTGACCAAGCAAAACAGGCCAGGCCAGCCTGTGACCCCCCCCCCCCCCCCGGAGTGCAGCCCCTCCCCTTTAGAGCACCCGTTCCTATACCACATGGTTCAGTGGAGCCTCTGACTCACTTCTGTGCTGTGGATAGAAGGTCCCTGTGTGTGTGTGTGTGTGTGTGTGTGTGTGTGTGTGTGTGAGAGAGAGAGAGAGAGAGAAAGAAGAATGTGTTTTCTTTATCAGAAACCACTTATTATGTTCAAATGTGATTTCTATATTTATCTGCAGTCTCAGCTAAGTGGGAAGCAAGAAAATAATAGATGTATAGAAAGTATGCTCTCTCATGTTTAGGAATAAAGACAGTCTAACTCTGTCAACTAACCCATTTGTGTCCCACCCCCCTTCTCTCACTCCCAATTCCCTTTCAATATGTTACCAAAAGCATTAAACATTGACTGTATGTTTAGCTAAATACTCCATTCCAATTAGGTGAGAATTTTAAATGTTAATAGAAAGACCATGAGTGAAGCAATTCTCTTGAAACTTGAAAACTTCTCATTTAATTCCTAGATCCAAGACAGATAGGTGGATAGAGAAACACAATATTGTAAGTAGCACATGGCCAGAATGAAGCCAAACAGAATAGCAAAAAATAAAAAAATAAATAAAAATTGACTTGAATTCCCTTATTGGAGCTATCTTTCCCAGGATTTAAGTAATCATAGGAAGTTTTCACCATACATAAGTTAATCAAATATTACTTAAACATTCAAGTCCAAACACACAAATACATTTTAGTTCCTTTATTAAATAAACATCAGCTATCAGAAAAGCACTCGGACAGAGTTGTTTTCAGTCCTTTGACAAGGGCCGCATCAGCGATGATTTGCGCTGGGGAGAAACAAATGGCAGCCTTCGTGTTTCCTCCAGGGTTATTTCCATCTGTGTGACATGCGCAGCGCTCGCAGAAGCCCGAATCTGAAGAACTGCCTGGGGCTGAATGGGTCCCCCTTCCCTGCAGGGCCCGGACCAAGTCTAGATGCTGCCAGCTGGACTGAGGTCAGCTGACAGCCCTAAGTGGACCATTTGCTTTCATTGTTTCTCTAATGCTGCTAACCTGCCACTAAAGAGATGACGTAATAAGATTTCAGACTGTCTTAAGCCCAAAGGATGTGTCTGGTTGGCTCTCATTTTATTTTTATCCTTAAAATATCTTTACAAATGTAATTAATGGGAAATCAATAGTCACATCCATCTTTTAAAAATCAGATCTCGGGTGCCTGGATTTGATTTGGCCATATAGTTCCCGATGGTCCAGGTTTTACTCAATGCCACTCCCCACTGCTCTCAAGTGTTCCCTGATGGTGTCCGAAAGCTCAGGAACAACTATTTTTAGACCCAGGCAAGTCCCAGGGCGTCAGACGGTAAATTATTAGCTGTGGCTTTAAAAATAGCCATCGACCCACTTTGGAAACATGTATTTCTCCATAGCATATGGACTTGAATTTACCTCCCACTTTTACAGCCCAATCCCATAAATAGAATGAAAGTTGCCACAAGTGATCCCCACAGCTGATGTCGCTGGGCTGAGTCAAAGCTATAAAACCCTCCCTGGGTCACGTTGGTGCCTCGCTGTGTTTGGTAAACAGATGCTCTGGTTTAGGGAGAACCACATGCCTTTCACAGGTTCTTTATTCAGCGTTGAATGCACCATAGAGGGTGGCCGGCCCATCAGAAAGTACCTATTCTACTTGGCATTCTATGTTGTCCTCTTGGCTTCCTATTTTTTCCCCATAAGGTCAATGTCAGATGAGGACAGAACCTCAAATCTTAGAATAAGCCTGAATGTTCTCGATCTGCAGAAGCCAGGTCTGCTGTAACACATCTGGCAATTGTTGCCTGTTATGTTTCATAAAATCGGTGAAAGTCAAATAAGTGTCATTGCAAACTCCTCATTTTCCAGAAACAAAACTGAGGCCTGGAGAAGGTAAGTGACTTTTAGCCAAGTTGTGGCCAAATTATGGTGACATCTGTGGTGTCCTGACTCCCGGTGAATGCTGCCTGAGTATACGGCAGGGGCTGTTTCTGTGTAGTTCTGCACAACACAGAGCTATCCACACAGCAATGGCATCTGGGGAAGGAAAGGAGATAAGATAGAAAGGGGAAGGTTGAAAATTCAAATTCTCTCTGACGGCATATTTCCACGTGGTCATGAATCTCATCTTCAGTGGTGCAGGTGGGAGAGGAGCTATGACAAATACCATTTTATTCATCAGTGACAACTACTGTGCTTTCCAGAAAAAACTCGGTGTTCTGCTGGAGCCTTTCAAAAACGGAAGGGGAAAGAAGGGAGGAAAAGAATAATAATAATCAGCTTTCATTTTGGTTCACTTATTTTTTTCTGGGTGGGGGCAGTGGTAAGGAAATTCTCTTTCGTCCAGATTTAAAAAAGGAAAGCGTTTTCCAAGTGACAGATGCAAACATCCACCACCACTGTTTGTTCAGCTTTGGGAAAGTTAGAGGTCAACTTCCAGTTGTTGACAGGGAAAAGGCTAGTGAGCAAAATACCTTTATCATTAAATATTATCTTGCAAAAATATTTACTAGGGTGTAAGTGTAGAACATTGTGCTAATAATGAGACACACACATTTTGAAACTGTAACCAAGACCCATGAAACAATACCCAGGAAAGCCCTGTTCTCATCACTCCTGGTGTGCTCGGTGCTTATATTTCAGGGTCAGCCCTCCGGCTCTGCTCTTGTAAAGAACTCCCGTTTTCATAGATTACCAGGGTTCTCGGTCAAATAGAATACTTTTTATTACTTTCTCCGAATAAATGTGAGAGAGCTTTGAGTTTATATAGTAAAGTACATATCACTCCTGAAAATTAAACTTGATTAAAATGATATTCCTATTTGGGGAACACCCTTACTTTCCTCCCATCTTTGCTCAGTCATCCTTCCTCTATGGCTTTTCATAGTGGAAACAGCAGTGTCAACAATGAAAACCAGCGTATGGGGTACCATCATAACGGTCCATTCCCTGAGAGCCTGTGCGTCACCCAAGACCCTTCCCCGTGGGGATGTCATTCGAAGGTTTCAGAATAGGCCCCCCATGAGCCCCTTCAACACGTTCCACTCTAGCACGGGAATTACTGACAATCAAGATCCTGTGGGCTCACAAAAAACTTATCTCTTCCTTAAAGAACTTAAATTAGGGGCTTTGCCAATAAATAGTAAGAGTTATCACCAAAAAATGACTCTTTATGACCTATCTGTAGGGCAGGGAAAACTTCTAGTTATTGGACATCTTCTTATCCTGCAGTGTCCTTCCTCCCCTCTGAAGTTCCAGGTTCCTTACCTCATCCTTAGCTCAGAATATCACATGTGCCTCCTTTTCCTTTTCTGTCTGTGGAGTCTCTGACTCTCCAGTGCAGCGGTTCTCAACCTGTGGGTCGCGACCCCTTTGGCGGTCGAACGACCCTTTCACAGGAGTCGCCTAAGACCATCCTGCATATCAGATATTTACATTATGATTCATAACAGAAGCAACATTACAGTTATGAAGTAGCAACGAAAATAATTTTATGGTTGGGTCACAACATGAGGAACTGTATTTAAAGGGCCAGAAGGTTGAGAACCACTGCTGTATGTGCGGTTCCCATATGTAATTAAACTTGGTCATTTTCTCTTATTAATCTGTCTCACATACATCCAATTTTTAGACCAGCTGAAGAACCATGAAAGGTAGTGTTTTTTGCCTAAGGAGGAACACAGGAGGCCAGAATGGTGAGAGATTACGCATTTATTTAATCATCTGCAGACCAGGTGGCTGAGCCTGGATGGCTCCAGCACCCAGGACTTTTGGAGGGCTTTTTTTCTGGGCAGAGACTTCTTTATGCATACCCAGAGGGGAGATAATGGAATGTGGTCACAGCAAGTGAAATATGGTCTCAGCAAAGGGAATGTTCATAGTGAAATGACATGAAAAGCCAGTTCCCAGGGCAGGGGTATCAATTCAATTGCTCAAGCAAACCTAACAGGTAGAAGAGAGTTTCTTCCTTCCCCACACAATGCAAAATGATGTGAATAGCAAAACTGAGAAAAATTTGGGGGCAGGAGGAAGATAAAGTGACAATCTGTCTTCTGGAAGTTCTAGAACCTGCTTTTGGACTGTCCACAGGCACACCAAGCAAGTACTGCACACAGCGCTGCAGGGTGAGTCATCCTACCTGGTGTTACAACCTCACCCTGTTCTCAAGCCTTCATGCCCAGATTACCCCTCTCATGCCCCCTGGCTGAACCCTGGCCATCATTCTCCACACCCATTCATCCTGCTCACCCAAGCCCAGCTGGCTTCGATTGCCCTTTTACCCGTCATCCTCCAGCTCAAGAAGCAGTGTTCCCTTCGCCTGCTTCATCGGGCTTCACCATCACCCACTGTGAAGGCATCCACAGGTTCTGATTATTGTTCTAAGGGCAGGCACCCTCCTTCAGCAGGGAAGCTGGGCTCCGGGCCCCCCACCCCTGGCCTGTGAACTCTGGCATCCATGCCTTTGTCTCAGCAAGAAAGGGTTCCATGTACACCACACACACGACTGCACTTCCAAAACTGTGTAACATGTACTGTATTCAGTGTGCTGGTTCACACTAGGGACCAGCAGTGAGAGAGTCAGCTATGCCTAGCACCTCAAATAGTGTCAGGAGTGGACAGAGTCCTCAGATGTTCCTTCCCAAGTAAAAAATGACATCCGTGCCCAAATGAAAAATGTCTGCCTTTATTTTAGTCAAGTTCAGTGAAGACTGAGAAACTCCAAATGAACAGCATCATATATTATTGACAATTCTGTGTCCTGGACTGACAAGGGTGACCTTGTATGGCTTCTGTACATGGAGGGCACACAGGGGACCCTGGGCAACCAGAAGCCACCAACAGTGCTATGGCCTATCAGAAACGTTGGTCACCTTGGCTCACTGTAAGGTGCATTTGAGCAGTTGTCAATGTGTTCGGATAGTTAATTTAGTGAGATGTAGAGATTTAGAAAATCGATCAATCCAAATTTTATAGCCATTAGTGAATTTAAAAACCTCTCTATTTTTAAGGTGGGAGGTTTAGGCTCAGGTGGCTAATTGGCTTTCCTAAATGTCCTAAAGGCAGAACCAGAAGTGGGACCTGGACCTGCAGGCCCTGTCCAGAACTGTCCCACAGCCTCCAGGGCTCTGTATTTCATTGTGTAAGTTATACATGCTCAAACATTTTTGACTAGTTACAGAATATATATTCACTCTAAATATTAGATAGTGGATAAAGTATAGGGAAATACAAAAAACAACTCGTCATCCAGAATTAACCATATTTACAGATCCTGCTGAGTTCTCACTCCCCTTTCTTTCTCCTTTCCTCCTGGTTTTACTTAATAAAATAAGTGCGTATAAAACCTGATTCTTTCTCATAAAAACCATGAATATCTTATCAAATCAATGGATATAACCTACATGACCATTTTTATGATTGACTTGCTATGCTACTGAATGTATATTGTGATATGTGACCTATAAGAAGAAATAGGTATATTGTTTTGGTCTTTCTCCCCTTTTCTCCTAACAGTCTTGGAATTTCCTAAGCTATGAGGGAGATAAGGGTGTCTTTTGTTATGTGAATGAGGTGACTTTTGGAAAGTACCTAAGAATAGGGGGTGGTTGCCATGGAGCCAATCATATGATCAGAGGATTGACATTTTCAGTCTCACCCCCAGACCTCTAGAGTGGGGAGAGGGGCTGGAAGTTACTTTATCACCAATGGTCAATCCACAGGTTCTGACTATTGTTCTCGGGCAAGGCACCCTCCTTTAGCAGGGAAGTTGGGCTCTGGGCCCTCCACCCCTGGAATCAACCATGCCTCTGTAATAAAACCTCCATAAAAACTGAAAAGGATGGGGTTTGGAAAGGTCCCAAGTTGGTGAACACCTGAAGAGCTGAAGAGAGTGGCTCACCTGTAAGAGTGCCTGGAAGCTCCCTGCCCTTTCTGCATACTTTGCTTTATGCATCTCTTCCTTATGGCTGTTCTTAAATTGTATTCTTTTATAACAAACTAGTAATCCAGTAAGTAAAATATTTCTTTGAGTTCTGTGAGCAAATTAATGGAAACTTATGAGGAAAAGTCTTGGAAACTTCTAATCTATGGCCAGTTGGTCAGAAGCACAGGTAACAACCTGGACCTGCAGTGGCTTCTGAAGTGGGGGCTATCTTGTGTGACTAAATTCTTAACCTGTGGGATCTGCTGCTATTTCCAGGTAGATGGTGTTGGAATTGAGCTAGCTGGTGTGTCTGTGTGTGGAAAGGGGAGATGAAGGTAAAAGAATCCCCCCATCGCCCTCCCACCTCCACATACATTGAAATTTTGACCAGACAAATAGATACATCTAATTTATGTTATCATCTTCATGTTGATGGGCATTTAGACTATTTCCAATTGCCATTATATTTTGAAGGTAAATATTTTCCTCATCAGTTTTATATTGGTTTTCTTTCACTTGTGAATGATTTCCTGAAACTGCTCTTTTTTCCTGTCTGGGGTATCCTGCTGAGATTGGTACTGACATTGTACTAATTACTAGGCTAGTTTCTGATTCTAATAGTCTTTTAAGCGAGGGTTGTTTTGGGGAAGGGTATAGCACACTTTTCTGAGGTTGGTATTAAGGTCTTACTTTATGCTGATATTCAGGCACTCTTGTCTGTTAGGTGCCTTTTGCCTTTTGTTCCTGCTCTGTTTCATGGTGATTGACACAAGGAACCCTGCTTCTGAGAAATGGGAGGAAGGGTGTCTTCCTCTCTCTCTCTCACCCCATTATCTGTTCCAGATGCAATGAGAGTAAAAATTATATGTTCTGTATATAAATATTGACAAGACTGCCAAGAGAAATGAAGAATTCTGGAAAATAATTTAACTTTTCTTTAAAGGTTAAGAATTTTGCAGCTCATGAAATCCTAGTCAAGTGAGAATATTGGTTCTAATAAGTGACAAAGGATGCAACTTTAAATATATAACGAGAATGATGGGGTGCAGCTAGCTCTCAGGCACTTGAGTAATGAAGGCATGTGTGTTTCTGTGAATGAGGGTGAATGAAACTATGAATAAATGAAAGAGCACAATTTCTTGACTGCCTGATAATCTTCTGATGGATTATAAAGATGGGTATTGATTCCCATATTTTTAGGACTAAAGCTCAATATGTTTATATCACAATTTAATGAGCTTTAGTCAAAGTCTAGAATTGTTTTAGTATGGCAGGATAAAATAAATGTTACGAGTTCAGTGCTAGAGGTAAAAGACAAAGCCTTATTCATCACCCATCAGCAACTCTTATCACAGTAAGCACCCAATCAGTGTTTTGGGATGATTTCTTTAATGGGAAAATTGCCCTTCCTCTCTATTCATGGAAAGTAATTTATGGCTCTCCTAGCACAGTTCATTCAATCAGCATTATTGATAAAGATATTGTGTAAGGTATTGTCATTGTTTCATCCTCTGTCTTCTCCCATAAACCCTGCCTCTGATACGATATTAATGTTATACTTTCAAAATGTCAAATAGTTATTTACATTAGCCTAAGTAACAATTGAGAAAAATACAAGTATGCAGAAAATGTTAGGAAAAGGTAAAATTTATCGACATAGAATCCATCAATCTAATCCAGGTGCAGGGTCACCCAGAAAAAATGTGAGGAGATCACCAAGGTGACTCTAACTCTTAAGTGTGAGCAGAAAAAAGGGAGTCCGGGAATGAATGAAACCAGAGAGGAAGAATAAAATTCAAGAGAAAATGAATATAGTTTTCTATGTTAAAAACTAAACATAGGAAGTTTCAGAATAGAGAGACTAGTTAGCAGCATCTAAATTGGCAGAGAAAACCAGCAAAGATGATAGAATTTTTTGTTGTATTTTGCAAAAAAGAAATTACTGATGACTTTAGCAAGAATAAGATATAGTAGCTATAAATAATTCTGTTTTGAAAACATGTTGTAAAGATTTTATAGCCTTTGTCATCTTTTACTTATGGGATATCGTGGTGAATTCTGATGCAGAAACCATTTTGTCTAGAAAAGTGAGTGACCACACTGATGCACATTTCCAGATTTTTTCCCCTTTGGGAGTGGGATACTGTTCCACGTCCGTTAGTTGGTGTGTGTTCTGGCCTCATACTATTACATAAAACCTCTCTTAAAGAGATGCTGAAGCAGAGGCTATCATTGCAACCCCACTGCCCACTCCATTTCATGTTAGGGAACATTAAGATGGCTGGCAGTACCTCATGTGATATCATTCCCTGATCCACATCCAAGACACTGCCATCATTTTCTATTTATTATACTTATACTGAGTTATTTTTCTTCCTCCTTTTAAATTGTCTATGTTCTACTATTCCCAGTCACTTACTGTTATAAAATACTAGAGGCCTGATGCACAAAATCAGTGCAAGAGTAGGCCTTCCTTCCCCTGGCTGCTGGCACCAGCTTCCCTAGCAGCCCCGGCTTCATCCAGAAGGTCATGCTGAAGGATATATGGAAGGACGTCTGGTCTAATTAGCATATTATTCTTTTATTATTATAGATAAAGATTTTATTTGAATTTTTGTTTTGTTGTTCATTTGGTCTTCTTCCCTCCCACCTTCCATCCTTCTTACCTTTATTTTCTTTTTACATCTTACTCTTTACAATTTCATTACTGAGTTAGTGAATTTTGAGGTTCTTCTCAATTTATTCTATGGCCTCCAGATTTGTTCTGTCTTTTTAGTATGCATCTCTTCATTTTACCATCTTCAAAACTGCTCAGTGTAAAGCTCACAATAATGAGCCCTGAAGAAACCAGTTCTCAATGAAAACAGGACTCACCTTGCAAAATAGTTACCACGTTTTTGCTGAATGCTTACTGTGTGCTGGTGATGATATTAAAGAATGATATGGAATTATCACAATTTAATGGAATAAACAATACTAAAACTTACAAGATAGTTAGCAAACATTATGTAATGTAGCACAAAATTACATATACACTCTGGTCTTCCTTCATTAGGAATGAGTTCTTGGAAAAACGAATAAATTTTGTAATTAAGTATTAGATTATGCCCATGTATATTAAATCTTACTTATTCTGGTAAGATGAAAAAATTCTTTGGGCAGGATCCAGAGCTCTCAACACCCAAATTACTTCTAGCAAAGATTTAGCCACAGTGTTTGGTTCCAAAAGGAGACTGACAAAGCCAGAAGACTCCCTAGAAACATACACTTTCTCATTTTCAGTTAGTGTTCTGGCCTTGACATCTGATGTATTCTCTTGGAGATCTGGGTTCAGTCCCATGTGAGCCATCTCCTTTTATCTTAAGGAGGTACATTGCAAGACCCCCAGTGGATACCTAATATTGCAGATAGTACTGAACCCTGTATATACTATGTTTTTTTCTATATATACATGATAAAGTTAAATTTATAAATTAAACACAGCAAAAGATTAACAACAGTAATATGAAATAGAATAATTATAACAATACACTGCAATAAAACTTATGAGTGGGGCTTTTGGGCCATTGTTAAGTAAAATAAGGGTGACTTGCAACAAACACTGTTATACTATGAAAGTTAATGTGACCACTGAGATGCCTACTAAGTGACTAACAGAGGTGGTGGGGGAAGTGTGTTCAGTGTGGATATGCTGGACAGAGGGATGATTCACATCCCAGTTAGAGATTTCATCAAACAGTTTGAACTTATGAATTGTTTATTTCTGGGATGTTCCATTTAATATTTTCAGAAAGGTTACTGAAATTATGGTAAGGGGGGCTGCTGTGTTTTGGAAGGGCCCAGGCAGGTCTAAGTGGCTGGCTGCCTGCTGTCTTTCTCTGCATCCATTTGGTTTTCTAAAGAAAGGAGCCTCTCCCCAGTGCAAGGTGTTCACAGTCCATAATACAGTATTAGCATCAAGGAGAAGAAATATTTCTAAACAAGAGAACTTCAAGATGCTTTGTCATGCAGAAAGGAAGAGGCTTTACAGCATGGTGCTCCTTAGATGTCTGCCTGTGGGATCTTTAACTATGTATGGGAGAGGAACCTTTAAGGTCCTCTAGTCCAGAGTCCTCAATTTAACTTTTTATTATCTTTGAATCCATGTAGAATGCTCTTTTCATCAAATATAAGTCTAGACACTAAGAAATAGGGTGAGAGTTAGGGTTATGGTTAGGGTTAGTCTTCATTAGAAGACTCCTCACACCCTCCTCATTTTCTAAAATAAAATTGTTGTGGTGGCATTGGTTACCAAAATTATATAGTTTTCAGGTGTATAATTCTATAATACATCATCCATATATTGCAGTGTATATTTAGCTCCCAAAGTCAAATCCTCTTCTGTTACCATATATTTGACCCCCTTACCCTTTACTACCTCCCTCCCCACTTTCTCTCTGGTAACCGCCATACTGTTATCTGTGTCTATAAGTTTTTATTTGTATTGCTTGTTTGCTTGTTTCTTTCAGTTTTATATCCTGCATAATGAATAAAATCATATGGTTCTTGACTTTTTCAAACTTATTTTGCTTAGCACTATATTCTCAAGATCCATCTATGTTATTGAAAATGGCATTATTTTGTCTTTTATTATGGCTGAGTAGTATCCCATAGTATGCTAGTATATGTATCACTTCTTCTTTATCTAATCATCTATTGAAGGCACTTTCAAGTTTCCATGTCCTAGACACCATGAATAATGCTGCAGTGAACACAGCAATACATATATCTTTATGAATAAACTAGAGGCCCATTGCACAAAATTCATGCATGGGGATTGGGCCTAAACTGGCAGTCAGACATCCCTCTCACAATCCTGAACCACTGGCTCCTAATCGCTCATCTGCCTGCCTGCCTGGACACCCCTAACTACTCCGTTCCCACCCCCTCCCCGGCCTGATCTCCCCTAACTGCCCCCGCCCCCCGCTGGCCTGGTTGCCTTTAACTGCCTCCTGCTTCCAGCCAGATCTCCCCTTCTTCCCCCTCCCTGCTGGCCTGGTTGCCCCCAACTGCCCCCTCTGCCGGCCTAGTCGCCCTTAACTTCCACCCCCTGCCAGCCTGGTTGCCCCTCACATCCCCCCGCCAGCCTGGTCACCCCATGCAGCTTGCTTGTTCAGTCATTTGGTTGTCCCTCACTAACCCCCCTGCAAGCCTGGTCATAGGCAGCCATCTTGTGAGGGTGTGAGGGTCAATTTGCATATTATCTCTGTATTATATAGGATATTTAAAAAAAATTTTTTCAGGTAGATACCAAGAAGAGGGGTTTCTGGGTCATAGGGTAACTCTATTTTTAATTTTTTGAGAAGCCACCATAATGTTTTCCATAGTGGCTGTACCAGCAACCCTCCTTCTTCTTGTCATGAGATGTGGAACGAGGGGGGATTCCAGACAACCAAAGTGGCAGAGCTCATTGGTATCCTGTGCTCCAATCCTGCAATTAAATGCATAATGGAGCTCAGGACCTCAGCTTCTGAGTTATGCACAACAAGGTTAAATACTAGGTAGATATGAAAAGATGGTAGATTAGCAGCTATTTCTTGACCAAAGGACGTGGTTTTCCCATTCAGACTATGTATGTGCCCAGGATGAGAGAACATGTTCACACTTCCTGGAATCATTGGGACCCCAGACACTTCACCCCTGCTCTAACTACTTGGAAACTAAATTTTAGAAATTGGGTAATTCCATAAAGATAGGAAATATTAGAGAGACATTTTGATCAATGTTTGACTTAGGGTAGTTTCTACTCTAATCACACATTTATTTCTCTACTCTGTCTAGTAATGTCTCAGGTCACTGAATCCCTACAGGAAGTTTAGAAGAAGCCGTGTTTCTAATTGTTAAGAATTTTGGTTTGAAAATGTAAAGGTGGGACAGGTGCTCTGCTTGAGGGTACTTTGAAATGGGAAATACTGTATGTAGCTCTAAGCTCCAGGAGTGCCAAGACCATTTTTCTCACTGCAGTCTTTACATGTGAGACATAATTCTAACACATAAGAGATGAGCATAATAATTGGGAATGAATGAATAAATTCACAGATTTAAAGGGAGAATGCACTTGGGTGTTGAGGGAGATTTTTGAGTATGCACTTATTAGAGATCTAGTTGCAAGGATGGATGGTTCTGATAGTTTTCTGGTGTTTTTTTTTAGGCCCCTCAGTGCTGACCTTCGATCAGCACTGAGTATGAATCTGGTTTGCCAATGGTGTTGACTATGCCAAAGGCTTTGAGCTGAACTGACAAGGGCACTCTACTAATTAAGCCCACCCAGTGAGTTGTTTATTTCAGTTATTTCATTTTTCATTCTATAATTTCCATTTGGTTCTTATTTATTTATTTATTTATTTATTTATTTATTTATTTATTTTAAATCTTTATTGTTCAGATTATTACAGTTGTTCCTCTTTTTTCCCCCATAGCTCCCCTCCACCCAGTTCCCACTCCACCCTCTGCCCTTACCACCCCGCCCCCGTCCTCATCCATAGGTGTATGATTTTTGTCCAGTCTCTTCCCACACCCCCACACCCCTTTTCCCCCGAGAATTGTCAGTCCATTCCCTTTCTATGCCCCTGATTCTATTATATTCACCAATTTACCCTGTTCACCAGATTTTTTATTCGCTTGATTTTTAGATTTAGTTGTTGATAGATATGTATTTGTTGTTCATAATTTTTATCTTTACCCTTTTCTTCTTCTTCCTCTTCTTAAAGAATACCTTTCAACATTTCATATAATACTGGTTTGGTGGTGATGAACTCCTTTAGCTTTTTCTTATCTGTGAAGCTCTTTATCTGACCTTCAATTCTGAATGATAGCTTTTCTGGGTAAAGTAATCTTGGTTGTAGGTTCTTGCTATTCATCACTTTGAATATTTCTTGCCACTCCCTTCTGACCTGCATAGTTTCTGTTGAGAAATCAGCTGACAATTGTATGGGTACTCCCTTGTAGGTAACTGACTGTTTTTCTCTTGCTGCTTTTAAGATTCTCTCTTTGTCTTTTGCTCTTGGCATTTTAATTATGATATGTCTTGGTGTGGTCCTCTTTGGATTCCTTTTGTTTGGGGTTCTCTGTGCTTCCTGGACTTGTAAGTCTATTTCTTTCATCAGGTAAGGGAAGTTTTCTGTCATTATTTCTTCAAATAGGTTTTCAATATCTTGCTCTCTCTCTTCTGGCACCCCCATAATTCGGATGTTGGTTCGCTTGAAGTTGTCCCAGAGGCTCCTTACACTATCTTCATATTTTTGGATTCTTTTTTCATTTTGCTTTTCTGGTTAGGTGTTTTTTGCTTCTTCGTACTTCAAATCTTTGACTTGATTCTTGCGATCCTCTAGTCTGCTGTTGGATCTCTGTATAATATTCTTTGTTTCAGTCAGTGTATGCTTAATTTCTAGTTGGTCCTTTTTCATATCCTCGAGGATCTCACTAGACTTATTGAGGGTCTTACTAAATTTATCGGCGGTTTCTAGAAAATTCTTGAAAAATCTTAGAACCGTGGTTTTGAACTCTATATCCAGTCGTTTGCTGTCCTCCATTTCTGTCATTTGTTACCTGTTTCTTTGTCTCCACATTTTGGCTGCTTCCCTGTGTTGATAGAGTGGCTTTCTGTGCTAGGTGTCCTATAGGGCCCAGTGGCTCAGCCTCCCCAATTACCTGAGGTGAACACTCTTGATGAACCCCCTTGTGGGCTTTGTGCACAGTCTTGTTGTAGTTAAGCCTTGATTGTTGTAGGTATCACTGGGAGGAATTGACCTCCAGGTCAATTGGCTGTGAGAATCAGCTGTGTCTATGGTGGGAAAACTTCTGTGCTGGAGACACCCTTCTGGGGAAAGACTTGTTTCAGTGGGGCTTTGCTGCTCACTGAGTCTGCCCCCTGAGTGTGTCCCTTATGGATCTGAGGAGTTGTAATCTGGATGGTCCCACTCTGACCACTGGGTACACTGGCACTTGGATCTAAGGAGGTGCTAATTTAGCCTCTGCCTGAGGCTACCCAGCAGGAGCTATGGAGAGATCTGCAGATTCCTCTTCTTTGTTTGGGGTTTGGAGGTGCCCAGATGAGGCCCAGCTGTGAAGCAATGAAAGCTGCTATGGGGCCTTGGGCCTCTTTTGGATGTTCTGGGTCTCTCTGACCCAGCTGCAGTTTGTTAGGTAATTTTAGATTGCAAAGGGCCAGGTCATTCAGATGCAAAAGCCTCTGCACACAGCTTGGGTGGGGCAGGGTCTCAGGGAATCAACAGGGCGGAGCAAACAGCTATGGCTGTTCCTCAGTCATTCCCTAAGAGGTCCCGTGTCTCAGTGTCCCGTAGTAATCGCAGTAATCACTGCAAGCACCTCTGAGAGAAAGCCGCCCTCAAGTTCGCCCGCTGCCAGACAGTCCAGTTTCTCCCCATATGAGTCTGGGTTCCCAGAGACTCTCCCAGAACTGGAGTTCAGAGCAGTTGGGAGCTTGTGTCTCCCTCCCGATTGAAAAAGGCAACCGCGTCCTCAGTTGCCAGCCCCTCCGTACTTCTGCACTTTACTTCCGCATCTCCTCTGAGTCTCAGTGTGCTTTTCTCTTTCCTTCTAGTTGTAGAATTTCCACTCAGCCAGCCTTCCTGTGGTTCTGGATGATGTCTGTTTTGTCTTTTAGTTGTATTTTTGAAGTGGTTGTTCGAGGCAGCAATTTCCGGTGTTTACCTATGCCGCCATCTTGGTTTCTTCCCCATTTGGTTCTTTTTTATAACGTCTATTTCTTTGCTGAAATTTTCTATTTTTTAAAATTTGTTTTGAGATCATTTGTAATTGATTGCGGAAGCACTTATGATGTCTGCTTTCATATTCTTGTTGATAATTCCAGCATCTAATTCATTTCTGTGTTTGCATCAGTCTCTACTCATGTAAGTTGTAATTTTCCTGTTCATGACAGGTAACTTTTTTATTGCTTCCTGAAATTTTTGCTATCATGTACCCCATTTCAATCTTGCATTTTGGCATGCAGTCGCCCTGTTTTGGTTGAACGCACAAGTCTGGGTATATTTTTGTGGGCTGTTGGTTCCAATGGCCATTTAGTTAACAGAGCCTTTTGTCAAGCAATTCTTGTCTGCTTGGTGCCTCTGAAATTCCTGTGGATCCTACTGGGGCCCCTGAAATGTGGAAAGGACCTGAATTCTGGGGTTGGTGCTTGTGTGGGTTCCTCCTTTGCCCAGGCCCCCAGGACACCCAAGTCTCCAGGTGGAGAGAGGGGCTCTGGTTCTTGGAGTGTCCATAACCTGCCTCTGTGTTGTTCCAATCCTTGGGTCACTAAACAGCCCACCTTTCTCTTTCCCCCAATTCACTTTGTCTCTTGCTTATCTTCAGATTTTATAGTTTTATTGATGGGAGTGAGCAGACATTAACTTGTCTGAGCTGGAACTGGATTTTAATGATATTCTATGAGTCTCCTTCCTAGAAGGAAACACCAGAACCCCTGGGGGATCATCGACCTGGTTTCTTGGGTTGACAGAAGGAAAACTAATTCTAGGGGTGTGTCTGCTGCACACACTCACATTTGGAGGGGAATTTCAGCCAAAAAAACCCCCTCCTCCCTTCTTTTTCCAGGAAAAGAACCCAGGTGAAAGGTTCAAGCCCTCCTCAGAATACACCAGTATAAATTGCCTTATTAGGAGGAAACACTTTGCTCTTTTTTTTTTTTTTGCCTTCTTTTCTCAATTCTTTCTGGAATAAATATGCTACTTTTGCATACAAATGTTGCAAGATTCTGAGGTCTAACATGTATGTGGGCCCAAAAGACGGCACAGGCAACTGGGCCTGAGTCTGCGCTTAAACACAGGACACATGCATGGCTGGTGTTTCCTGCCCCTCAGCACAGCCCCTTCATTTTGAGTTGCTCTGTTGATTTCTATGCATTTGATGAAACAGCTCCTCTCCCAGTCTTGAAGAAGCGGCCTCGGCATTGCCTTATTATTCAATCCCGCCCCAGCTCGTAGCGGGCTCTCAAACCTCAGTGATTGCCCCCGTAGCCCGCTTTATTTTCAGAGGTTTCCAGGCGCTTAGGGTGTGCCAAAGCCCATTGGCGCCTTAAAGGGGAGGACTGTTAGCGCCTAGGTTCAGGCTGACTGGAGCCCAGGCCCCCAGGCAGCGCTTTCAAAGTGTGCAAATACATGCAGCCCTGGGGGACCAGGCGGCACACCCAAGGGCCACCAGATCCAGGCCACGTACAGGCGATGCAGCCGCAAAGCCCAGGACCCAGGCGCAAACCAGGGCCCCTAAAACCAGGAACACAGACGTAAAACCTGGGCCCCTGACGTAAAACCAGGGCTGAGATTTAAAACCAGGCACGGACGTAAAAGATAGGTCCCTGACGTAAACCAGGCGCCCAGACGTAAAACCCTATAAAACCCTAGATGCTGAGGTGAACCAGGCGCAGAGGTAAAACCACGCACGAGAGGCAAAACCCAGGCCCCAGAAGTAAACCTGCGCCTAAGACACGAAGCCGGCCCAGATGCCGGTAGAGCTCCCACCAGAGGCACTGGCCCCGGAGCGTGAGGAGCCTGCCTGTGTCCCAGGGAGCACCCCGCCGCAGCCAGTGGCCAGCGGCCTCAGCGAGGCTCCCCCAGCAGGCGGGCTGCGCGTTCCAGGCACCAAGGCGGCACCTGGAAAGGTGAGTGTGCACCTGGTTCTCAGGTTGCTCGGGCCGGGCCTGTGACTCTTGGGGGCACGTGTCTGGTTGGTGACAAAGACAGATATTTCGGGGGTTCCTCTCTCAGGTGCAGACCTTAAAAGCTGGGGTGCCTTGTGGATTCCAGCCCTCCTCGGGTTGGGCTCCCTCCCACCTGCGCAGCACAATGGGGTTCCTGACTAGGTGGGGGCGCCTCCCCTAACTGCTTCCAGGTGGCCTCCCGGGCCCCGGCCGTGGGGCTCAGGAGCTGTGGGGCCAGGTGATAGGATTTCTGAGGAGGTTCCGTGTGAGGTTCTGGATTCGGAGTGACCTGTGAGGAGGCGAGCTCGGGGCCCCAGGGCGTAGCCATCCCTCTGAGCAGCTGCACAGGAGTTGGGTGCCTGGCATCCAGCCCCTCTGTGCAGCCCCAGCCAACCATGTGGTGACGGGCGGAAGGATCAGAGTTCAGGTCCCCACAACGGTGACCTCTGGGGACAGCTGGCCCTTCGCTGCTCCGGTGGCTCCCTCAGCGTTTGTGGTTGTGGTCTGACGTCACATGGAGTGTTCTGCATAGAGGCCTTACTGAGCAGAAGTGATGACATAATACTGGAGAGAAAAGTCCTGAAAAGTTGACTGTAAGACCAGAGTGTTATCAGATAAAATTGGGACATGATTACAATGATCCTGGTGCCATCCAGAGGAAACTCTGTTTTGCAATAGAAAGTGATCTTATGAATCTTTTCTGAAAATGTTTAGGTTATGGAGAGCGTGTTTTTGACCTGGATTTCTTCTAGCAGTAACCTGTGTGAGTGCTTACGGGTGATGGGGCAATGCCTGCTTAGTAAGGGCCGCCTGAAGTACAGCCGGTGGCGCGAGGGGCGGCTGCCCTTTCACAGCTGTGTCTGCAGCAGGAACACTGCCAAACGGTATTGGTGACCGCGTGGTTTGGATGCTCACAGTGGGCCACCTCTGGACTTGACACACTCTCACAATTGCCCTATGAAATGGATATTGTCCTTATCCTGCTTTTAAAAAGAGCGAAGAGACAGTGATACCAAGGCCTTGAGTCATTTGCCTGAGATGCCCCAGTTAGGGGGAGATGAAGTGAGGTGTGAACCTTCACCCTGCGGCCTGCTCTCTGGCCACTGCAGCGAGGTCCTCTGGCCCAGTCCACATCCATCCTTCCCTGCAGCGACTCAGCCTTGGTCTGATGCCCTTTTCACTTAGTTCATTTGAAGTGCTGCATAATGGCCCCTTCTCTTCCACTGATGTGTATAATTTTGGTGACGTTTGGCATCTCTGAGAAGGTGACGCCTGGAGGGTTTGAAGGTGGCAAGGCAGGAATGAAGCAGTTTGTCTTATCTTAGCTTCACTTCCTGTTTCCCTGGAAGGTCTTTCCAGAAGGGCAGGTTGGTGAGGGTGGAGCAAAAACCTTATCTCTCAACGCCTTGCCCCTTGTACAGGCCAATTCACTCCCATTTTGGCGTGTTCATATTTATCTAGGGAGGAGCTCTTAAGCTAAAGCATTTGTCACAACTCTAATTGGGGCAAAATGTATTGACATACCTACTCAAAGTCAACTGATGTGTATTTGCTATAGTTTTTTGTAGGATAATTACAAAGCACAGTGTGTATAGTCAGTTGACACACTGACTAGTGCTGTTCGGTGTTTATTTGAAACATACCGACCATTAGAATAACTTTCTGTTTGAAAACTGTTTTGTCACTTGGGGCACATTAATATTCTTTCCCCTGATTATAAAATATAGTATATTCATTGTAGTAAATTTGGGAAATTCAGAAAGAAAAAACCCCACAAAAAACAAAAACTACTTGAAGAGTCAACATCCACAGGTGCACCTGAATATTTTGTTGTATTTCTTCCTATGCCTATATGTCTCTTATATTTGGATGCAATTGAGGCAATTTTTTTCCCCTTAACATTAGATGATGGGGTAGGCTGATTTTATTTCAGCACTTTCAGGAAGCTATTAAGTATAGTTTTAATGCATGGGAGCTGGATTTAAAATCCATTTTCCTAGAAAGTAATAAACATTCTTATAGAGAAGTTAGATAGTAAGGGTAAGAATAAAGAAGACAATAAACATCTCTCACCATCCCATCATTTAGACATGAAGACTCTTTATTTTTTTATTACTTTAGTATTCTTTCCATGCATGTACATTTATGTTCTTTAATGGCATCATTTTAGACTAATTCAACATATCATGAATAACTTTCCATACCAAATAATTATATCACTTCCATTTATTTCTCCTAGAAGCATTGATTTTTAATGAAAGAATAAAAACATATTTTTACATTTAGTAAAACATCTAATGGCATAACACATGGTTATTAAAGAAAAAAATAGTCCCCTTAGGTTATCAGATAAAATAATAACATAATAAAATAATATAAAATTGTACCATTCTAGAATAGCCTCTTTTCTGTATATACTTCCAGGTATTTTTTTCCTTCTATTATACACAGATAAATTTTTTTTCACCCCAATGGGACTATAATATATACTCTTTTGTTACTAGATTTTTCAAATATTTAATCATATATTAACAATGAAAATATTTAAAGTCAAATCTTTGAGTATATCCATATTGATTTTTGTTACAATCCTTCAAAGTGGATTTACTGTTAAAAAAATAAAATAAAAATCCTTAAAAAAGTTTTCCATAGGAGTGAGACAATTAGTTTGTGAAAAGGTTGTATTAGTTTTTCCACCAGTAATATATGAAGTTGTTCACTTCCTCATATGTGGGACAACATCGGATACTGTAACTTATTTTTAATACTGGACAATTTGATAGGTGGTATTTCATAGTTTTTGAAAGCCATAACCATTTTCTCTTTTTGTATTACTTGCTCATAGCCTTTACCCATTGATTCTATGGAGGTGTGTGTCTTTTTGCTTCCTAATTACATCAGTCATTTATATTCTAAGAATATTAACTCTTTGTGGTCATATATGTTGGAAACATGTCCTTCAATTCGTCATTTGCCTTTTAAATTGTTTATGGGATCTTGAGGGTCTGGAACATTTTAATTTTATGTATTTTATTATTCCTGATAAGTCAGCTTTTCAAATCAGCTTGAGAAGGTAAGTTGGTTTTGATCTTTAAAAAAAAGAAAAATCTCATTGGCAAATGGCATGTCCTCAGCTGTAATTTATTTTGTTTTGTTTTATTTATTTGTTTTAGAAATTTAAGGCTGCTCCAACATTTTTAAATGAAAAAAAAATCAGGTAAAATAATCGCCTTTATGTGTGTTTGGTGACTATCTGGTTCTTTTAGTCATAATTTCCACATCAATAGATCAGTGTTATTATGAATAAAATTATTTTAAAGATTATTCTGCCATCAGGTACATTAAGGCAGAAAGGATTCTTCCAGTTGTTGCCAATACTTGAGTGATTGCTGATGAGGCAGGTTTGATTCCCCCACCTATTCTCATTGTAATGACTTCAGAACTAGAGGTGCTGCACTGAGTAGTCCCAGGAATAGATTTGAGCCAAAAGTGCAAGATCTGTGAATGGCTCAAAATGAGGCCCTTTATTTCACTTCCATTTCTCCAGGCTCATTTTGTTTTGATGGTGTTTTAATAAAGTTGGATCTAAACATTTAAGATTGTAAATAAACTTGCTAAAGACCCCACCACTCCCTATTGTTAGGTGTTGTTACTTCTCCCATAAATGTTACCTAGTTGGTCCCTTACTGCATTTAAGTTTGGTCTCCTAGAGTAGATACTCAAACAGGTGTTTAAGCCAAAAAGATAGTGAAGGGATAAGAGTAGATCATTAGATGGGGGTGGGGGGGGGCGAAAGATGGATAAGAACCCCTTTGAAGAATGTGTACAGCTTAGGGCAGCTCCCCAGCCAATGAGTGGAAACCTCAGAAAAGATGAAGGTAGAAACAGGGATCAGAAGAGGCAGGTGAGGCAGAGGTGGCTGGAGTGTGGATAGCTCCTATGGGGCACGTGCATCCTCAGTGGTTCTCAGTCATGGCATTGTGGGTTTCACTGGCATCCCCAAGCTGGGGCAGACCATCTGTGTCTTGCACATCCTAGGCTGTGTACCCAGGGTCAGTTTGTATTTTTGTCATCTGCTTGCATCTGAGGCAGCAGCATCATGGGGCCATGAAGGCAAAGCTCCTGACAGTGCATCTGGCTGGCACTTTGAGTTGTAAATTCCTGACAGGCCGGTATCACTTCAGATGAATTCTGTTTGTCAAAGCCTGAGTCAAGGTGAAGGGACAGAAACCTGCCTCATGATGACCAGATGACAAAGAATGTTGGAGTCACTTTTTTGTGTGTTTGTTTTGTTTTTTTGTTAATCCTCAAATGAGGATATCTTTTTCCATTGATTTTTAGAAAGAGTGGAAGGGAGGGAAGGAGGGAAGGAGAGAAGAGAGAAAAAGAGAGAGAGAAAGAGAAACATTGATGTGAGAGAGACACATTGATTGGTTGTCTCCCACATGTGCTCTAATGGGGACAAGGATCAAACTTGCAACCCAGGAATGTACCTTTTACTGGAGAATTGAACCCACCACCCATCGAGGCACAGGCTGACCCTCTAATCTCTGAGCACACTGGCCAGGACTGGAGCTACTTTTTTTTTTTTTTTTAATATATTTTTATTGATTTCAGAGAGGAAGGGAGAGGAATAGTGAGGTAGAAACATCAATGATGAGAGAGAATCATTGATTGGCTGCCTCCTGCCTGCCCCCTACTGGGGGTCAAGCTCACAACCCAGACATGTGCCCTTGGCCAGAATCGAACCTGGGACCCTTCAGTCTACAGGCTGACGTTCTATCCACTGAGCCAAACCGGCTAGGGCTGGAACTACTTTTTATACTGCCCCTGTGGGTTGGCATGTAGCAGGGTCCTAATGCCTGGGTTGACATTGGCTTTGCAATGACAGCTGCATAACTTGGATACTTACCAACAACTTTTGGGAAACCCTTTATTCTCTTATAAAAAATACATATATTAATAGCAGTTATCTCATGAAGTTATTGTGAGAATTGAATGGGTTATCTTACAAATGTGCTTAGTATAGCACCTGGCCCACTGTGAGCACTGAGTAAATCTCAGCTATCCTAATGTTTCAGTGGAGATCAGTAATTTGGTAGGCTTTTATTAAGGACTAGAGTCCCAGTGCACAAAATTCATGCACAGGTAGGATCCCTTGGCCTGGCTGGCAATCAAGGCCGATCGGGGCCTTCTGGATGCTGGCCGGGGCCTTTCTTATGGCTGGGGCCTTCCTTCCCCAGCTGCTGGCTGCTCGCCGGGGCCTTCATTCCGCGCCGCCCCTTGGTGGTCAGTGCACATCATAGTGAGTGATCGAACTCCCGGTTTCCCGGTTGAACTCCTGCCAGGACAATTTGCATATTAGCCTTCTATATATATATATGTGTATATACATACATATATATATATATATATATATATATATATATATATATATATATACACATATATATATATATGATATAGCATTGCTATTGCTCCATGCTCATTTTCTCCCTCCCACATCTTTAAGACCAGGCTCTGTGAGCAGGATTTAGGTAAGGCAAGCTGATGTGTGCGATTTCTCTTCCCTAAGTGAGATATAAAAAACAGTAATGACGCATATGCTTCTTTGACAAATATGTATTGGAGTAAAATGAATTACCTTGAGATTCCATATCATCCAACTATTACGTTTTTAACTGTGTCATAAAATCCTCAGCATGTTGGCTAGGATAATTCTTGGTGCATGAACCTGAAAAATGATAGATAATTTTTCACTTCATAGGACATAAAATTGCTGTATGTTTTACAGATTCTCTTATCTGAACCTCTTAGTAGCACAATCTGGGAGAAATTGTATTTCTGGTTATAAAAAGTAGTAAAGAAAAACCTGAAACCTGTCATTTTAAGTGTACATTTCTGGAAGGTGGTGAATGGATGGTCAGGTTTAGGGGATAACAAGGTGTGTCATCATGACTTGGTCCTCGTGTAGTTGGCACAGCCTGAAATGCTAGAGATTCCAAATGGTTGACCATTGAAATTTCCTATAATTTAAAAGATTATTTAAATAAAACTTCATATTCCCCCAGGAAACATTAAGTTAATTTCTACATGATTATTTTTATGAAAAGGTTAATCTCCACATATGATCTGGGTAAGAATGACAGTGATTCTTTAACTCATAAAAAATTAAAGACTCACAGTTATATTGTGCTGAGGGCAATGATTCATTTTCTGTTTTGTTTTGTAAAAAGTGTAATGCTCCACTGTCACTTTTTTCTGTTTAAGCACTCTTCAGAAATACAAGATACAAAGTGTCTATAGAAAATCCTCACTTAGTTTATTATTAAATAGTAGTTTCAAATAAATTTTTTACTGTGCTGCTAGCTTACCTAGTGATGATCATACTGTTTTTTTTTATTAATTGCATTATGATATTATCCAGCTGTGAAATTTATGATATCTTCTGCTATACTGTCTGCTGGGTGATGAGGTGGTACTGCATGCAAAGAAGTTTTTTTTATAAATGACTATTCCAACATTTGGAAAAACTATATGGACCAACCACATCCTTTTATGTGGTAATATAGAAATAATGCAAAATATAAAACACTTATTTCCTCTTTCTTGAGCTCATAGCTTTCCTATCATTAT
The DNA here is from genome assembly GCF_028538775.1 of Myotis yumanensis. Classification (NCBI taxonomy): domain Eukaryota; kingdom Metazoa; phylum Chordata; class Mammalia; order Chiroptera; family Vespertilionidae; genus Myotis; species Myotis yumanensis. Next base: position 161,955,522 of record NW_027223752.1, on the reverse strand, counting down.
GTATAATTTAACAAGTATAAGTAAAATAGATGAAGAAAATTCAAGTTTTACAGAGGATGTTTTTATAAAACAAACTCCAGGATGGATGCCAGATGTTACAAAAATATAATGTCCTTCAATATTAATTTGCAAATCAGATGTAATTCCAAAGGAAATCTAAAATTCTTTTGGAATTGCATACATTTATTTAAAAATAAGCCTTAAAAGTGCCTATGTAAGAAGAGCGTAATGAATCTGTGAATTTTGAAAAAGACGAGTAATGAAGGGAATTTAACCTACCAGGATAGAGACACACACATGAATTATTTTCTCAAAAGACTATTTTGATAAAAATGTAGTGTAATGTATATAATTATTGCAATATGTTATAGTATAATGCATAATCCCCAAATAAACCTCAAACATATAAAATGTTATCTTCTTAAAAAAATTTTAATAACAAGTCTAAATTAGCATTTTTCCATGAATATGCCTACTTTTTTTAAAAATTAAATCTACCCTAATGCATATATTTAAATTTGGTGTAAAAGAAGGAACATTTTTTAATTGTGTGTGTAAATTAGCATTATGTAAACATACTCTTTAGGATATGGATTTAGCAATATAGTATTTAAAATGACCACTAAATATCTCCCAGATACAATGAGTCAGTGAGTAAGCTATTAAGCCCTACCATGTTTGGTAAACTGGGTTACAAACTTGTAATGTACAGCAAGTTCTAAAGGATATGTTGTAATCAGGAGCACCCTGTGTAATCATTTTGGCTTTTACATTCTTCTGAATTCCTCAGAATTGTTTGCATATACACATATAATGCAATAATAACATGTAAGTGCTATGAGATTATTTATCTATAGTCATACATTTTCTTATTTTGATATATGAAGAAATTGGATACAAATTTCTTGCCTAAAATCTCTAATGTGAAAACCCAGAAAAGTTGAGTGTATATTGAATGTATTGAACTATCTTCTATCTATGTATGTAAAAGGCTAATATGCTAAGTGTCCAACTGTCCGACTGGTTGCTATGATGCACACTGACCACCAGGGGGCAGACGCTCAATGCAGGAGCTGCTGTGACGTGCACTGGCCATTTACAGAGAAACAGCAGCTCAGACCTGGCACCCACAAAGCAATACTTGGTTTCCCCCAAGTGGGACATAGATCCCGCCACCACCCTGGAGTGACAGCTCACCAAATTGCAGCTGATGCTGCCGAGACCCCATGGTGCAAAATGCAGCCCACAGCCCAGTCCAGTCGAGCCCAGAAATGGTGGCTGTGGGTGCCGGGTAATGACATCATGTAGCAACTCCTGGCTTCCTCTCCCTAGTGACTAGCCTCCTTGCAGTTTCTTCAGCCCAGGAAAACGACTTGCTTTATAGCCAGTTGGAAACATTTTACACTTTAACCAAATGTCTGTGAAGCGTTTTCCCTGCCTCATCTCATTTGATCCTCACACAAGTCCTGGAGTAGGTAGATAGGAGACTCGGTGGAATCCTCTTTTCATTAGCCAGAAAATGGAGATTTAGAAAGCTAAGAAACTTGACCTGACTGAAAAGAAGTAAGAAATGGTGGACCTTGAAAATGACTTCAGGTTTTCTCACTGCACAGAATATAGTCAAACACTGATGCAGTTAAATATTTTACCCTTTGTTCTCCCTGCGTGATCTACAGTAATAATCTGCTTCATGTTGATCAGGGGTCCTCAAACTACAGCCCGCGGGCCACATGCGGCCCGCTGAAAACATTTATCTGGCCCGCCGGGTGTTTTTGCCGCCGCTGCCTGTTGCTTAGCAGCCAACTCGTCCAGGGCCCGCAGTGCTGAATGTGCGCCGCACTCTCCGACTCCCCTCCTTCTCTCTGTCTCTTGACTCCTCCTCTCAGTCTCGGGTGTGATCGGTTGAGTCACGAGCTTGCCTGTGCAGAGCCTGCTGCTGCCTGAGGACCGAGGTAAGAACAAGTTAGGATTTATTTTTTTTTAAGTTAGGAGGTCTATTTTTTTTTTATTTTTCAGTTAGTAGGGCCTTTTTCTTTGAAGTTAGGACAGCCTTTTTTTGAAGTTAGGAGAGCCTTTATCCAGAATGAAACATCTGAAATCTCCAACCAGATCTAGACTAACTGATGCACACTTGCATCACTTGTTACGACTAGCAGTGACAAATAAGGAACCAGACATTGACCATCTCATTAGCCAAAAGCAGGCCCATAGTTCCCATTGAAATACTGGTAAGTTTGTTGATTTAATTTTACTTGTTCTTCATTTTAAATATTGTATTTGTTCCCGTTTTGTTTTTTTACTTCAAAATAAGATATGTGCAGTGTGCATAGGAATTTGTTCATAGTTTTTTTTTTTAAACTATAGTCCGGCCCTCCAACGGTCTGAGGGAACTGGCCCCCTGTTTAAAAAGTTTGAGGACCCCTGATGTTGATATTTACTGTGTTGCTGACAATTACCTGAAAGAGAAGTTGGGGTGCTCCACTGGGCTGGAAAAAGTTTAGCTAAATCAGAAAGCAGGTCTAATTAAGCAAGTTTATTCTATATCTATAAAAGGCTAAGTTGACTTGCACATGCATGATACATATAAAACTCTCGCTGGCACCAATCGCATGCATGTGTTTTGATCTGTCATTGTTGATCATGAATTTGGTTGACACTTCTTTTATAGAGAAAGGGCGAATAGCAACACTAAAATATTTCTTTTAATTAATTTCCTTTCAATGTGCATGAATTCGTGCACTGGGCCACTAGTATTTTAATATTACAGAAGGCTCTTTTGGGCCCATGCAGACATTAAAAGGCCATTGGCACCGAGGCCGTGATTCATTAATTGGCCACCCTGGCAGTCTGAAAGCACACCCAAACGTGCTTAATGCACCCAGGGGCTTGGATTTAAGCAAAAGAAATATCTGGCTCATTATGGGTGTAAGTAGCTGAAACCATTTAAGTTGAATTTATTTTATTATTGAAGGGAACTTATGCTTTAGCAATATTGCATTTAGGCATTGTAGATGGGAGTTATAAATCCGGGAACAATTTCACATGCAATATATATGCCCTTGGATAATATAGGCTGTAACTATTAATTGATCTACAGAGGGAAATTAGTGATAATTTTTTTTCACCAGTCCACTCATTCACCTATGCAGCAACCATTTCTAAAAGTTCAATCTCTTTCAGTAGGTCAGAAGCTCAGGTGCCAACCTGGACTTTAATTGGCACCTGAAGTGGGAGACCGTCTTGTGGGACTTAAACCTTAACCTGTGGGATCTGACTCTATTACCAGGTAGATAGTGTCAGACTAGAGTTAAATTGTAGGACTCCCAGTTCGTGCCTGCAGAGAATTTCAGAATTGCTTGTTGTGAGAAAAACACTCACATATTGGAATACAGAAATATTCTGTGAGTTTGGATAAACAGAGATTTTTCCTCTCAGCTATATTAAAAAATATGTTGTTCTACCATATAACCCAGCTCTTCCACATTTAGATATTTGGGAGAGATAAAAACACATGGCCACACAAAAGCTTACATATCTACTTCATAATGTCTTTATTCACAATAGCCAGAAACTGGAAACAACCAATGTTCATCAGTATACGAATAGTTAAGCAAAAATTGCTATATCTATACAGTGGAATACAAGCATACTTCATTTTATTGTTCTTCACTTTATTGTGCTTTGCAGTTACTGTGTTTTTGTTTTTTTTTTTATAAATTCACAGTTTGTGTCAACCCTGCATTGAACCAAGTATGTTGTCACCATTTTCCCAACAACATTTGCTCTCTTCCTGTCTCTGTGTCACATTTTGGTAATTCTCACAATATTTCAAATTTTATTATTGTTATATTTATTAGTTTATCTGTGAATAGTGATCTTTGATGTTACTTTTGTAATGGTTTGGGGGTACCACAAGTCATGCCCATATAAGATGGCGAACTTAATAAATGTGTGTGTTCTGTTTCACCTGCTGGTTGTTCCCCATTTCTCTCCTTTTACTTGGGCCTTCCTGTTCCCTGAGACACAACAATATTGAAATTAGGCCAATTAATAAACCTACAGTGGCCTCCAAATGTTCAAGTGAAAGGCAGAGTCACACATCTTTCGCTTTAAATAAAAAACTAGAGATGATTATGCTTAGTGAGGAGGCATGTCGAAAGCTGAGATAAGGCTGAAATCTAGGCCTGTTGTGCCAAATAGTTAAGTTGTGAATGCAAAGGAAAAGTGCTTGAAGGAAATTAAAAATGCTACTTCAATGAACACAAAAAATAAGAAAGCAAAACAGCTTTATTGCTTACTAGTATATAGAGAAAGTTTTGGTGCTCTATGATCAAACCAGCCACTACATTCCCTTAAGCCAAAGCCTAATTTGGGGCAAAGCCCTAACACTCTTCACTTCTAAGAAGGCTGAGAGAGATGCGGAGGCTGCAGAAGAAAAGTCTGAAGCGAGTAGAGGTTGTTTCATGAAGAAAGAAGCTGTCACCGTAATGTAAACATGCAAGGTACAATAGCAAGCACTCTTGTGAAATGTGCAGCATAAAGGGCTCTGGGATTTCAAAATGGTAAAGGAGCATTGGCTTTAACTTTACATCACCTGCTGCATTAGCCTAACGCCCCAACTCCCCCCCCCCCCCCCCCACGGGCCCTGCTCTGTGTGTGACAGGGTCTGGCGCCCCAACCCCCCCCCCCCCCCCCTCCCACGGGCCCTGCTCTGTGTGTGCTCTGGCGCCCCTAAGATCTAGCTAAGATAATTCATGAAGGTGGCTACATTAAAGAACATATTTTGAAGTAGATGAAATAGCTTTATATTGACAAAAAATGCCACTTGAACTTTCACAGTGCCTGGCTTCAAAGCTTCAAAGGACAGGCTGATTCTCTTGTTATAGGCTAATGCAGCAGGTGATGTAAAGTTAAAGCCAATGCTCCTTTACCATTTTGAAATCCCAGAGCCCTTAAAAATTATGCTAAATCTGCTGTGCCTGTGTTCTATAAATGGAACTACAAAGTCTGGATGACAGCATATCTGTTTATAGTATGGTTTACTGGATATTTTAAGCCCACTGCTAAGACCTATTGCTCAGGAAAAAAAACAAAACAAAACATTACTGCTCATTGGCAATGCACCTGACCAGTTAAGAGCTCTGATGGAGACGTACAATAAAATTAATATTGTTTTCATGCCTGTTAATACAATATCCATTCTGCAGCCCATGGATCAAGGAGTAATTTCAACTTTCAAGGCCTCTTATATAAGAAATACATTTTGTAAGGCTATGGCTGTCATAAAGAATGATTCCTGATCAATCTGGGCAAAGTACATTGAAAACCTGGAAATGATTCACTATTCTAGAAGCCATTAAGAACATTTATGATTCATGGGGAGAGTTCAAAATACCAACATTAACAGGAGTTTGGAAGAAGTTGATTCCAATCCTCCCTGATGACTTTTAGAGGTTCAAGACTTCCATGGATGAAGTAATTGCAGATGTGGTGGAAATAGCAAGAAAACTAGAATTAGAAGTGGAGCCTGAAGATGTGACTGAATTGCTGCAATCTACACTAATAAAAGAGAAACATGGTAATTAGCGTACGACCGCTACCCTTTTCATTGGCTAATCAGTGAGTATATGCAAATTAACTGTCAGCCAAGACGGTGGCCAGCAGCCAGGCACTGAAGCGAGCATGAGGCTTGCTTGCTGCGGACTCCAACGTTCCCCGCCTCACTTGCCGGCCTCTCAGCTGCAACTCTAAGCAACTATGTACTATGTTGCAAATAAGAAGCTAAACAAAACACCAGAAACCAGCCGGACTGAAATCCAGCCAGACCGAAACATTGTATCAATGTTTTCAGCAGCGAGGCCTCAGAGCTAAAGCTGGCCCAGAATAAAAAAAAAAAAGAAGAAAAGAAAACAAGTGGTTGGAAGCTTTAGTCACTTGCCAGCTGGAAAACAGCCCTCAGCCCCTCACCCAGACTGGCCAGGCACCCCATTGGGGACCCCCACCCTGATCCAGGACACCCTTCAGGGTAAACCAGCCAGCCCCCACCCATGCACCAGGCCTCTATTCTATAAAATAAAAGGATAATATGCCTCCCAGCACCGGGATCAGCGGAGCAGCGAGGCTCCCCGCACCTGGATCAGCGTGACAGGGGGCAGCGCCCAAGCCCCCTGATCGCCCTGCGGCTCTGTGTGTGACAGGGGGCGGGGCCACAACCTCCCTATCCGCCCTGCTCTGTTCGTGACAGGGGAAGGCACCCCAACCCCCTGATCAGCCCTGCTCTGTGCCTGATAGGGGGGAGCCCCCCAATCCCCTGATTGCCCTGCGGCTCTGTGTTTGACAGGGGCGAGCTCCCCAACCCCCTGATCGGCCCTGCTCTGTGTGACAGGGTCAGGCACCCCAACCCCCCCCCCTCCCCCATGGGCCCTGCTCTGTGTGTGACAGAGTAGAGCCATAACCTCTCCATCGGCCCTGCCCTGAGTGTGACAGTGTTGGTGCCCCAGCCCCCTGATCGGCCCTGCTCTGTGGGTGATAGAGGGTGGCGCCCCAACCTCCCTCCATGGGCCTTGCTCTGTGTGTGACAGGGTAGAGCCATAACCTCCCCATTGGCCCTGCCCTGAGTGTGACAGGGTGCAGCGCCCCACCCCACTGATCCGCCCTGCTCTGTGTGTGACGGAGCAGTGCCCCAACTCCCCTATCGGCCCTACTCTGTGAGTGACAGGGGGGAGCTCCCCAAACCACTGATCGGTCCTGCTCTGTGTGTGACAGGCTACAGAGCCCCAACCCCCCTGATGGGCCCTGCTCTGTGAGTGACAGGGGGCAGCGCCCCAACCCCCTGATCCGCCCTGCTCTGTGCGTGACTGGGGGTGGCACCGCAACCTCCCCATCGACCCTGCCTTGAGTGTGACAGGGAGCGTGCCCCAACCCCCGAATCGGCCCTACCCTGAGCGTGACTGAGGGTGGCATTGCAACCTCCCGATCCACCCTGCTCTGTGCATGACGGGGCGGCGCCCCACCTCCCCAATCAGCCCTGCTCTGAGCCTGACCAGGGGCTGCACTTAGGGATTGGGCCTGCCCTCTGCCACCCAGGAGCAGGCCTAAGCCAGCAGGTTGTTATCTCCCAAGGGGTCCCAGACTGGGAGAGAGCACAGGCCGGGCTGGGGGTCCCCCCGCCCCCCGAGTGCACAAATTTTTGTGCACCGGGCCTCTAGTCTTATAATAAAACTATAACAGATGAGGTGTTGTTTTTTATGCATGAGCAAAGAAAACAGTTTCTTGAGATGGAATCTACTCCTAGTGAAGATGCTGTGAAGATAGTTGAAATGCCAACAAAGATTGTAGAATATTATATAAACCTAGTTGTTAGAGCAGTGGCAGCATTTGAGAGGATTGACTCAAATTTTGACACAACTTCTGTGGGTAAAATGCCATCAAACAGCATCACATGCTACAGAGAAGTCATTCGTAAAAGGCTGAGTCAACTGATGCAGCAAACTTTATTGTCTTATTTTAAGAAAAAATGGTTAGCATTTTTGGCTAGTAAGTCTTTTTTAAGTTATGTATGTTGTTTTATAGATATAATGATATTGTACACTTAATAGACTACAGTATAATATAAACATAATTTTTATATGCATCTGGAAAAAGAAACACCCTTGACTCACTTTATTGAGATATTTGCTTTATTGTGGTGGTCTGGAACCGAACCCACAGTATCTTTGAGGTATGCCTATACTACTCAGCAGTATAAAGGGATGATCTACTGATAAATACAATTTAGATACATCTCAAAATCAATCTGAGTGAAAGAAGCTGGATACCAAAAGGTACATAGTGTTTGATTCCATTTCTGTAAAATGCAAACCAGTTTACAGTGTTTGTTGTCTTGGGCCAGTGTGGAAGGAACAATAGATGGTTCGTGAATGTGAAGATCTTTTAGGATGATGAGATGTGCTGTATCCTAATGTGGTAGTGATTTTATGGGTATAAATAGTGATCGAAAGTCACTGAAATGTATACTTTAAATGCCAAGAAATAACAAGTGAAAAGATGTTCACTCTAATTAGGAACCAGCAAAATATAAATACAAATTAAAAGAAGGTAGCTTTTCCCTCCAAATAGATTGGCAAGAATGACAAGTTTAACAGTACATGTTCTAATCTAGAGAAAGTCACTGGCCTTAGGTATGTATAAATGTTTATAGGTGCATTGTGCATGATAGTAAAAAGATAAAAACACATGGGTCCAAATGTCCACTTTTAGGCAAAGGTAGTTTATTGAAACTAATATACATAAAAATTAATAAAATGCCTGTTTATTAACACAGATGATTCTCAAACCATGATGTTAAGCAAAAGTAAATTACATAGAATAGTATTCCATTTATATAAATTTCATTAGCATCCAAATGAAGCAACATATTGTTTAGGGATACATAACACATCCGTTATGTATATATCACATATGGTAAACACAAAAAGTACCTATTTCACAATGGTAAACACAAAATTTAAGGTGGTGGTTACTTGTGGGAATGAGAGTATGTGATGAGGGTGAGAAGGGTCTTTCAAAATGCCTTGGTCATGTGGTTGGAGCATACTTGGGTATCCTTTTACTATTGTTCTTTAAATTATACATATATGAGTCCTAACCGGTTTGGCTCAGTGGATAGAGTGTCGGACTGAAGGTTCCCAGGTTTGATTCCTGTCAAGGGCATGTACCTTGGCTGTGGCACATCCCCAGTAGGGGGTGTGCAAGAGGCAGCTGATTGATATTTCTCTCTCATCGATGGTAACTTTCCATCCCTCTCCCCTCCTCTCTGTAAAAAAAAAAAAAAATCAATAAAATATATTAAAGACAAAATAAAAAAAATATGTACATATATGAAGTATGTCATAAGGGATTTTTTTGCTTTTAGCTTTTGGAAAAACACAGACACAAGATAGTGTTAACCACAAGATAACTGTTACAAAATTTATCAATTTTTAAAATGGCATAAAAAAGGTTACTATATCCAATAAAAAAGAAATGAGAAAAAAATTTAATATCGAATGTAGGACTCATGAATAAAATGATAAAGGTAAATTTTAATGTAATTAATTATAATACATGTATTTGTGTCAAATTCAATAGAAATATAGGCTTACAGACTTGATAGAGAAAAATATTTAGCAATACAGTGGGGCCTTGACTTACGAGTTTAATTCATTCCGTGATGAAGCTTGTAACTCAAATTACTCGTATGTCAAACCTTAAAGTGAACGAATGAGACACGTGATGTTGGGCTGATGTTGTGGCATTCACTGTGACTTTCGCTGCGCCAACTAGTGGTGGGGTATCTGAAGCTGGCTCGTAACCCGAATTTTAGCTCGCAACTCAAAGCAAAAAATTGGCTGAGAGAAGGCTCGTATCTCGAAAAACTCATTAGTCGGGACACTCGTAAGTCAAGGCCCCACTGTATATGATCAATAATTGATATAAAATATTCAGAAAGGTTGAAAATCACAGTATGGAAACGGACGCAGATACATCAGACAGAAACAAAACAAACATAAAAGTTGCAATTTTAAAAGAAAATACAGCTTAATTAAAAATGATCAAAAGAGATGAAGAAAAATGTAATATACTGGGAAAATGAAATGTAAGACATAATATTTAGTATGAACAGTATAGCCTAAAAGATTCAGAAAGCAATAATTCATAAAATTTTGGGGAAAATAGGATTTTATTCAGATATTTTAACACACTTATTGGGAAATTTTAACTCAAGCAAACAAAATAAGTAAAAAGATAACAATAACTTAATATACTGCAGTTTAATATGTTTCCTTGGTTCATGTGTGCATATGTGTGTTTATATGTATTAACTTATACACATATGACATATATATAACTCCACATATAAAATATATAAATTCATGCTTTAGCCCAAATGAAACAGTGACACAGAAAATTACATAGTAGGCTACTCTGAATATCTTAATATATTTACAGGAGAAAGGTAACTGAACAGTCCAAGGTTAGACCTCATTCACAAAAAAGAACCTGTTTGTTTGAAAGGAAAGGAACATCTTATTACCAAAACAATGCTTAGATTTAAAAAGGAAATCATAAGAACAATACTGAAAACTGAATGACAAAGAAAGCATTACCCAGCCCTGGATATCCAGGCCTGGCCCCTGTGGCTCAGTTGATTGAGCATTGGCCCCTGCACTGAGAAGTCTCCAGTTCCACTCCTAGTCAGCTCAAGTGCTCAGGTTTAGGTCAGATCCCTAGTAGGGAGCATGTAGGAGGCAGCTGATGGATGTTCCTTTCTCATTGATGTCTCTCTCCCTCTCCCTTTCTCTCTCTCTCTAAAATCAATAAAAACATATTAAAAAAAAGGAAGAAGAAAGTGTTACATATACAAATATGAGAGGCAGCACTTAAGTAATACTCAGAAAGTTATAAATTTAACGATAATACCAAAAATACTGAAAACAAGCTGAATTTTCAACTCAAAACATCAGGGAAAAGATGAGCATTAGAATAAAATTAAATATGAAAGAAGGGAATTATAAGGACAGAAATCAATAACATAGAGAACTACAAAACTAGTCTTTGAAAAGATTGCTAATAATTAAATCTTCAATAAAACTAATGAAGGTGAGAGAAAAAGCAAACAAAAGGCCACAATGAGAAAGGAAAAATTACATTCACAAAGGCTATTTAGTCAAGAATGCAAGAAAATTTATAAAATTTCAGCATCAAAAATTCTATCAAGTAAGTTATCTCAAGCACTACAACACAAAAAACCTCAGGATAATCTCCATAAATAAGAAATATATTTAAGTTCAAATCTATTTATCTTTTTAAAATTCTCAGAAAACTAGGGTATGTTCTCAATGCATACAATTAATATTTATTGAGTACCTACTAAGGTCTAGGTATTCTGAATGCACTGACATATAATTTAAGACTTAATCTCTTTATTTTCATGTAATGTTAACATTCATTTAGGAAGGTATATTCCTTCAAAGGAAAGATAGTGTGCCCATTTATAACCATTATGTAAACAGCTTATATATTTTTCAAAATATATTTTTATTGATTTCAGAGAGGAAGTGAGAGGGAGAGAAGGATAGAAACATCAATGATGAGAGATAATCATTGATTGTCTGCCTCCTGCATGCCCCCCACTAGGGATAGAGTCTGCAATCAGGGCACATGCCCTGAATAGGAATCAAACCTTGACCTCCTGGTTCATAGGTCGACACTCAACCACTGTGCAACACTGGTTGGGCCGAAATGGCAAATTTTATAACTGCTTCTCTTAGTTCAGAAGCCTCTTTCTTGCACATGATAACTACTTTTTCTTACTTGCCTTTATAGATATTAGCAAATATTCGTATAACTAAGAATGTCTTAGAATCCTGAAATCAAAACCCAGAATTATCAAATGAGCTATAGAACTACAGACTTTAGATTTTAAAGGGTAGTTTTTGTGTGCATGAGTGTGTATGTGTATATGCATGTGCTTCTGTGTGTGAGCATGCACACATGCATAACGTGTTTGTGACTGTCCTTTCCTTGAAGAAGGATGTGGGAGGTATTCCTAGATAGGTTCTTTGTTTCTTTGGTTCAGAAGTGGCTCAAATCTAATTTTTTTTTTTTTTTTGCAGGTGCTAAATAAATTCAAGATAAAGTTTAACAGATGGTCGCACCTCCTTGTTCTCATCTCAGTTAGTCAGCCTGATTAAAATGGCCATTCTTCCAAAACTTGTCTGCCTTATGCAAATGCACCAAATATTTCCACAAACCATATGTTCAATATCCTAACTTAAGCATGAGTAGATTTGTGTGAAATGTTAGTATTGGCACTCACTTTCATAATGCATTCTCAGAGATCCTCAAAGGGATTCTGGTGAGGTATTTTTATTTGACATACACCTGTAAAATGTGGAAACTTTTTAAAAAAGCATTAAAAACATTCAGCTAGTGATCTGTTTAACAGGAAACAATCTGTACCCCAGAGTAGTTCATTGTGCACTTGACAAAAATTAAATGCTTATGTCATGTATATTAAAATGGCATTTAAGCCTTAAATAAAAATTTTAAAATTCTCAATAACTTATATAAATATTTAGAATTATTTTCATTTGTTTTTTTAAATTGAATTTAGCCAAACCCAATTATTTGCAGGGATCTATGTTAAGGAAGTAGCTCTAGAGCTTTGAATGAAAGAGTTGTCCATTTACAGTTTCTGCTTATGTAGTTAACATTTACTTAAGATGAATTGGGTAGACCAGTTATTCCTGTCTGTGTAGATGCAGCTATAAAGGTGTAAGTGTGAAACCATCTCTGCCTCCTCCCCTCTAGAACTACAAATCCATGTAGCATATCTCAGAGACACTTACCTGTGTGATTATGTACACCCAGGGAAGAATATTTTACAACTTGACAACCATTTTCATCAGATTTGTCTCTCTCTCTCTCTCTCTCTCTCTCTCTCTCTCTATATATATATATATGTGTGTGTGTGTGTGTGTGTGTGTGTGTGTGTAAAAGGCTAATATGCAAAGTATCTTCTTGGGAGTTCGACCAGGAGACCTGGAGTTCGATTGCTCACTATGACGTGCACTGACCACCAGGGGGTGGTGCGAAATGAAGGATGGCCTGGCTGGCAGCCAGAAGGCCCTGATTGGCCCTGATCGCTGGCGAGGCCTAGGGACCCTACCTGTGCATGAATTTCATGTACTGGGCCTCTAGTTCTTTATAATTTTAAATCTAAAGAGCCTTTGGGAGAACATCAAGGGCTAGGAATATGTTCCAATTTGGAACGTGATTTCATTCAGCACCTGTGAATGTAGTTTGAATCAATATTGTTAAAAATGTCCACTTTGTTAAATTTATTTGGAACTGCTTTAAAATATCTTTTGAGTAAATAAGTGATTTTTTGCTTATGACCCTTTAGTGAGGTTGGTGGAAGGAGCCAGGCTGTGGTTTTAGGCTACAGAGGGCATCCTGCTCCCACTACTAATTCTGGACAATTAATTGAGCACTTCGGAGTCTCAGGTTCCATGAAAATTATGGGGATAATAAGATATCATCTAGAGGTATTTTGTGAGGAGTAAACTAGAAAACTAACACGTGTGAAGAACCTTTCCCAACAGCTGCTTTAGGAGCTCAGTAAATTCTTCCTGTCTGTAGGAATATCAATAAAATACTTCAATAATTGTCCATTTATTGAACATTTACACTGTGCATGGAAGATTTGAAAATGGTACATGTTTCTAGATAGAAATATTGCCACCAATTTCATTGATTTAGATTTTTGAACACCTTTTCAAAGTTTTGGTTAAAGTGGCTGCCACAATTTAGAAAATTCTTAAACGAGATCTATATTATATGGGGATTCTTGATTATCAGGTTAATTTGACTGGTAAATTCTCTATTAATTGGTCTGCAATTAAATTACCAATGAATCCCCAGGCATAGAAAATGTTGAGTTATTTGCTAAACATTTAGCACAGGTCATGGGCTCAGTCCCTTCCTGGCACCCTGGCACATATCACTTATTCGATGAAATTATAAATATGCTTTTACTATCAAGGCTAATTACTGGTCTTTCTTGATTAAATATGTGTGATTATAAAATAAATCTACATTTAGTTAAATATTTTATTAAAGTAATTTAAAAATGTTTTTCAAAATACCTATAAACATATTGGAAATGTTGCATAATGTCCACTTTTATAACTTAAAAATAAGTCCAAATTTAGTACCACTCTGATTATTTTGCAGCAAGTCTACAGATAGCAAATTTTAAGCCCTCCAAGAGTCAATGATGGAAGTAGACTACAGAAAATCTGCTATCCTATTTATTAATTTTATTTTTTCTCTTCCAATCCCTAAGTAAAGTTCTGCAATGTAATTTTGATCAAGTGAGTTATCACTTGAATAAGAGTAAATTCTTCTGGTGTTCATATGTCTAGTCATGTGTTCCTGGCATAACATAGCTGCTAGATCAGGCTACGGCCTCTAGAGTTACTTGTTATTTAAAATTATAATCTGTTCTTTCTACTGGATCTGAGCCTGATTGCTTACACTATATACACTCCCTTAGTATGTAATTGATGCCTTCAATGTGATTGGTCTGTTTTTTTTCTACGGTCTTATGTCTGGAGATGGAAACTCTCAAACTGCTTGGGCTGCTATAACAAAAATACCATAAACTGGGCAGCTTAGCATGGAAGACATTTTTCTTCTCAGTGTCTGGAGGCTGGAAGTCCAATATTAGGGAGCCTGCATAGTAGGGTTCTGGTGAGAACCCTCTTTCAGGCCATCTTCTTGTTGTGTCCTCACACGATAGAGACCAGAGAAGAGAAACAAGCTCTCTTGTGACTCTGATAAGGGTGCTAATCCCATTCAGAAGCTTTATCCTCATGACTTCATCAAATCCTAATTTCCCCCCCAAAGATACCATCTCCTAATACCATTACTTTGGTGGTTTTGACATATGAATTTTGGGGGACACAACCATTCCATCCATAACAAACACCTTCCAAACCACTGTGGCCATAAATTTGGTTATCAAGCCATTGTTCCTTTACATGATTCACAGTCAGTAGAGATGAACAGTTTTAATCAGTCAATTTGTACTGCTGTACAGACATACCAAACCCATTAGTTGAATAAGAAGTGTGGGCTAGAATAGTTGTGAATTCAGACTATCCTCAGTGATGCTGTGGTGGCACATTGAATACTGAGGGAAGTGTTTTGGGGGTACAAAATGTCCAAGTTAGAGATTTCAGGAACTGACTGTGTTCTATGTCCTACAAAAGTGGTGTGATGAGCCAGCAGAAGTGAAAGCAGTGTGCGCTGATGATTTACTCCAGGAAAAGCTGAGGCTGATGTTAGGGCCTCAGGGATATGCTCTCACAAATTCATTTTATCTTCCATTTAGTTTGTTTATTTTTGGCCTAGGTGAGGCTCCCAGACAGTATTCCTTTTTTCTTGGGAGACCAGATTTTCTCCCTTAGCATATGAACGATCTACATCAACAATTTACATGGATGGATTCAGCCATCCTAGGAGTGTCATATTGCATCTGGCCTTGTCCCAGTTGGAATGTTGACTCATCCTACCATGAGTCTTGTATGTTTTTGAAACGATTTCTAGGATTCTCTCAGTATAACCCAGTCTCCCAAACTTTTAATGTTCAAAAATTCACTTTCCTACTCAATCCCAATTTGTAACCCCTCTACCTTTAGTTTCATGGGAGATGTGGACCATGCTTATGATGGGATTTGAGGCAATCGTCTGAACTTATAAAGCAGTGGTTCTCAACCTGTGGGCCGCGACCCCTTTGGGGGTTGAACGACCCTTTCACAGGGGTCGCCTAAGACCATCGGAAAACACACATATGATTACATATTGTTTTTGTGATTAATCACTATGCTTTAATTATGTTCAATTTGTAACAATGAAATTGGGGGTCATCACAACATGAGGAACTGTATTAAAGGGTCGTGGCATTAGGAAGGTTGAGAACCACTGTTATAAAGGCATCAGTATATCTGTGTAGCCTATATGTGCATTATTTAGAAACCACTGGAGCCCTGGCTGTTGTGGCTCAGTTGGTTGAGTGTCATCCTGTGCACCTTGTGACACTTCCTCTACTTCCTGGAACAGAACTAACTCTTCTTCCAGAACCTCCTGCAGAATATGTGACTGCGTTTGGAGAGTCAGCTCTGGGCATTTCATAACTGTGCCCTCATAATCCTGTGGTAATATGATTCACATATTTCTCAAGCTGGGAACTTAGAATAAGTGGTATTAATAACTCTTATATGTGTTCTGTATCTCATGACTGAATCAAGTAAAGGATTCCTCCCACCCTAGAATGTTGAATATAATAGCAGATTAGTATGAAATAAATAAATGCAGTTCAGAGTAGGCTTTTGCTGGACTGGAATGAACATTCAGCTTGTTTAGCTATAATTGGGAGTTAACCTTTTTACCCAACAGATCTCACAAAGGAAATCCCCTTTCTAATTATGCCTACTATCCTGAGCTAATCACAGAATACCATCATACTCCAGTCATTTTTTTTTAATGACAAGAACAATAAATTGATTTGGGGGGATGAGTAACCATTTTAATCATTATTGAACTTTTTCTCTCTTTTTTGTTGCTTAAAACTCACTACATAAATGCTTGGAACTCTGAATTTCAGATTAAATACCTCAATCTCTTCTGTTCCTGATTATAAACACTGGTCTGCTACCACTTATTCTGGCTGGTGAGACTGACCCTTCTGGTTCAGATCTGTCCTCATTGGGGGTCACCTCTGTCTATTGGCTTTGGATTTTTCTACCTCTCTTTAGATTTTCCTACCTCTCTTTGGATTTATTATCTCCTCCTTCTTATCATTCATTTTTATTAAATCTCCACCCACCCTGTGTGGCACTATGATGTGTTCACTGAGGTTGCTTCTTGGGAGTCCTCACAGCTCTCATTTTCCATGTGGGCTTGCCCAGGTTGCAGGCCTCCATCTGTCATCCCTTTACTGTTTCCTGGGCATGATCATAACCTAGACGATAACTAGATTAATTTCCAATTGCACCTCATCACACCTGCAGGGAACAGATAAGAAACAAATGTGTGATGGAGCTAATCTGTGGGCAGATCTGGAAGCCGAATCCAGTTGTTTCATTTTCTAGCTAAGGCCACTGCCCAGAAGGAAGGGGATATCTGAGATATGCGTGGCCTGTTGTGCCTGGCTTGGACCATTTCTTTGTAGCCCCTTGATCCACATTGCCCGAGGTCCTTTCACACTCAGCGTGCAGCCACCCCAAGCCCCTGTCCTCCAGTGCAGCCTCCTCCCCTTCCCCTGCTGCAGCTGCCTTGTGGTCAGTCTGGTATCAAACTTGAGGTTCAGCTTCTTTTTTTTGCTCTCATGACTGAGGACCAGAGTCCTGACTGCAACCCCACTTTTCATGACTGGGCTCCGCTTTTACTGAGCATCATCTCCTCACCTGCAAATTGGGTGAGGAGACCATGACCATTTGTTGCAAAGGTCAGAGGAGGTTCTGAGAGCAGCTATTGCATGGTGGCACCTCCAACAGGGTAAGTGGACATCAGCTGACTTTCCTTCTTCCTGCCTCCTGGTGGTGCCTGCCCTTACTGCACACTCCAGCTTCATGGGTCTGCACAGCTTTAGGCTCCCAGTTATTCCACTAGATCATATTCCATTCACTGGATTTATCCATTCACCTACTGAAGGACATCTTAGGTGCGTCCAAACTTTGGAAATTACGAATAAAGCTGCTATAAATATCTCTGGCATTTGAAAAAATCATTGCAGTCAAATGCAGGTGGTATTTAATGTTTTTATTTTTTAATTTATTAATCCTTACCCGTGGACATGTTTTTTATTGATTTTTAGAGAGGAAGGTAGGTGTGGGGGGGGGGGCGGGAGAGAAACATTGATTGCCTCCTGTACTCACCCCACTGAGCCACCCTGCCAGAGCCAGGGGTCATTTAATTCTGATGTCCCTCCCCACCTCCTATTCTGCCTGGAAATGCCAGCTCTTGGGTTTTAAGCATTATTAAAAGAAGTATAATAAGAAAAGGTACTGGGGAAGGTACCTGTTGAATGGGAGTGATTATGCAGGAGGTTGGGGTTCTCAGAGGCCCCTGGTTATTGCTGGGCCCCCCTGGAGATTGCTCACAGCACCATCTACACTCTGGTCCTGGCCTGTGTGTGGCACAGCCACAAGTCTACAAATCTTGGGATGCCCCTTGGGATGGGTGGAGGCCCAAATGAGGTTGCCTATAAACTGAGGGAGCAGAAGGATGATTTGCAGTGGCTGTACCCTGAAGGGCTTGCCTGTAGTCATTCAATGCACCAGTGCCATTTGTAGACTTTCTACAGATGTGACTACAACTGGAATGCCCACTGCACTCAGGAGAAGAGAGGAGGGGCTTGACTGACCAGGATTGGAGGAGTCTGGCAGGAGCACAGGGGCCATCTGGGAGGCCTAGCAGTCTTTATAGGGAGCTTGGGAATGTGCACATGTATCTGAGCTAGGCTGGCCCTTTCCTCCTTGCCGCCTTTCCAGTGGGGCAGGGTCCTTTCCTCAAACTCTGGCTATTTCCCTCTGTGCTTCAGACCCCACTCTGTTAGAGCTCTGGTAACACACATCAGTGTGTATATGTCTATTTTTGTAGAAAATAAAATATTGTTTTGCTTTTACAAGTTACAGTTTGAATGTATTTTCAGATTTTAAGAAGATAATTTACCAAGTACTCTTGTAGGTCACAGCCAGCTTTGCAGGCTACTGGCTTGTGTCTGCCCATAGGGTTTCTGGTGCTCACTCAGCATGGTCATTGCTGTTCTTAGATTGCATTCATTGTCCATTTTATAAAAATGTTTTTATTGATTTCAAAGAGAAGAAGGGCGAGGGAGAGAGGGATGTAAACATCAACCATGAGACAGAATCAGCTGCCTCCTGCACATCTCCTACTGGGGATGGAGCCAGAAACCCAGGCATGTGCCCTGACCTGGAATCAAACCATGACCTCCTGGTCCATGGGTCGGTGCTCAACCACTGGGCAATACTGGTCAGGCTCATTATCTATTTTGATTCTGTGAAATATGAGTGTTCTTTGTTTTTCACTTTCCCATACCAAGAATAAGAATAAGTCTCTTCTTTTAAAAATATAAAACCATAGATATATTCTCATTGTAGAAATTTAAAAGAGAATACAGGTTAAAAAATTATCAATAATTCACTGCCATGCTCTTATTTAATGACTATTTCAACACTTTTAAATATTTGTTCAACAAGGGTCATGCTGTCTTTTGTATCCTTGGCACTTACTCAGGTACATCATGCTTATAGTATTAATTATTTTCATTATTTTCATGAAAACAATTGCTTGGTTTCCTAAAAGAGATGTAGTTCCCCTCCCTGAAGCTGCAAAGAAAAGCTATTGATCTTGAAAAGTTTGGTAAAACTATAAAGTGCTAGCATCATCTAAATACTTTTAGATAATTGGCTGATTAATTGGCAGATTGGTTTAATAATCTCTCATTTGTCTCTCTTCCTCAGAGGGAGTGTGGAAGGGAGGTTAGTAACACCTCAATCACAGTGAATATTAATAATATAATACCACTTATATTATATAAATAATAACACTATTATTAATTGTGGTGACACCACAATCTCAGTGGATATTATCAATTTATATTTACTTTTACATACTAATTATATTGTAGAACTAATAATACTATTATTAATGATAGTAAAACTATTATTAATTATAGTAATTATAATAATAACTCAGTGGATATTATGAAGTAATCAATTTTAATTAATATTGCTATTATATAATACTATTATACTATGTAACTATTGAGACCATTATTAATTATAGTGATACCACAATCTCAGTAGGCGTAATTAATAGCCTATCTGAGGTGAAAGAAATGCAAACGTTCTGAAACTAGCAATACTCTAATTGAAAAATAAACATTTGAACAAATTTGAAGCATAGAATGTATTCCCTATGTTCTTAAAATAAGACAAACTAATTAAATCTTGGTCTAAATGTCTCCATACCCTCTTTTAGAAGCTGACTAAATTTATATTTGACTCTTTACCTGTGAATAGACATAAATGTGTATTCCAGTTGTGTTCTGTGTTGTTGATTTTTAAAAAAAAATAAACATTCAGGAAATTTTTTTTCTTAAAAGGGACATGTTATATATGCATCCTCTCTCTGGACACTTCAGACTCTGCTAACAGGCATTTCCAGGCTCTGCTTCCTAATCCTCAAAAGTCTTCTGGTGAGACTTTCTAAATATGGTTTGATTAAAAGTAGGATGCATAGTTTGTCTAAAAGAAAATAGCTGTAGGGAAAACTCAGAAGTACAAACCGTGCATTGCCATTCAGACTCGCAGACTTTGTGGGAAGATAGCTATGCTTCCTTCCCTCCCTCCCCACTTACTCCTTTCCTTTTTCTTCCCCTTCCTTCCTTCCCTCCCTTCCTCCCCGCTCCCTAGATTTCTCCTCCCTTCCTTTCTCCCTCCCTCCCCCCTCTCTCCCTTACATACCCCACTTCCTTCCATCTCTTTCACTCAACAGCAGATTTGACCATCTCAAAATGTTTTTTTAGTCATACTTATTTTGGGAGTTTCTTTGGAATATATTTTTTAGCTAGAACCAATTTTCATTTAAAAACAACTCACAACTTTATCAAAGCAGCAAAACCATTGCTTAAGTTAATCTTTTTTTCTGAGAAGAGAATCAAGATCAAACTGATCCTATGAGTTTCTGTTATGCTGTCCAGAGTTTTATAACTGGCTCACAGAAAATCCAGTTGCCTTTCTTAGTTTTTAGATGAATTGCTCTTTCATTCCTGGGGCAGGGGTGGGGGACAGAAAAGTGAAACAGCTCTACATTTTGAATGTAAATTCTTCCATGCTTCAGATTTTCACCACAGTTGGTGGTTTCATTTGGTGAAACTCCAAGTGAAGGAGAAGCTGATGTTTTTATCCAGTTCTGAACACACATGTGCACCTTGGGAAAAACAGCCTCTGAAATGGCCAGAGGTCGGGTGGCCCCTGAGCAGCTAGTGTGTGCTTCTCCATCTACCCAGTTGCACTGGCCACTGTATTTCTATTTAAATTAGTCACCCCTGGAAGGTCCCCCACAACTTCTGAGCATGTAGTTGCAATAGCACCTATCCTTGACTTTGGATAGTTTGTGGTTGAAATACCATTCAAGAATTACAGCCTCAGAATCCGAAGAAAGATGACTAGTGTTAAATGTTATTAGAGGAAAAATTGCAAAGTGATTATTCTATACTTCTCACAAATTTATTTTCCTTTACCTTAGGAAAAATGCATGTAGATCTCGTTTCATTCATTCCACTTATTTATTTTTGCCATATATTAGGTATTTTCTTCCTTACTATATTTTTTTGTGTTCATAAACATGGTAAGGTTAGCTAATCAGTATCTATAATAATAAAAGCATAATATGCTAATTAGACTGGACAGCCGAAAGACCTTCTGGATGTCATTCCGGATGTCCTTCCGGATGAAGCCACAGCGACGGGGGCTAGGGGCGATCAAGCAGGCAAGTGAGCAGTTAGGAGTGATCAGGCAGGCAGGCGAGCAGTTAGGGGTGATCAGGCAGGCAGACTAGTGGTTAGGGGTGATCAAGAAGGCAGGCAGAGTGGTTAGGGGTGATCAGGCAGGCAGGCGAGCAGTTAGGGGCATCACGCTGGCAGGCAGAGTAGTTAGGGGCAATCAAGCTGGCAGGCAAGTGGTGAGGGGTGATCAGATAGGCAGGCAGGCGAGCAGTTAGGGGCAATGAGGCAGGCAGGCAGAGTGGTTAGGGGCAATGAGGCAGGCAGACGAGTGGTTAGGGGTGATCAGGCAAGCACGCGAGTGGTTAGGAGCAATCAGGCAGGCAGGAGAGTGGTTGGGGTGATCAGGCAGGCAGGCGAGCAGTTAGGGGTGATCAGGCAGGTAGGCAGGCGAGTGGTTAGGAGCCAGCGGTCCCAGATTGTGAGAGGGATGTCGACTGCTGGTTTAGGCCCGATCCCAAACTGGCAGACGGACATCCCCTGAGGGGTCCTGGATTTCGAGAGGGTGAAGGCCAGGCTGAGCGACCCCTTCTCCCCGGTGCACAAAATTTATGCACCGGGCTTCTAGTCCACACTAATAAAAGACAAACATGCAAATTGACTGTACCTTTGCTATGCCTTAAGCCATGCCCACCAGCCAATCAGAGTGACTATATGCAAATTGATCCAACCAAGATGGCAGCCGGCAGCCACGGAGCTGGAGCAAGCAGGAGGCTTGATTGCCCCAGTGATGGAGGAAGCCAAGCTTCCTGCATGCCGTGGCCGGCTCTGAGCTCCACTGAAAGCAGCAAAGTTTCAATTATAGAAGATAAATAAACCCCAGATACCTGCTTTCAGCCAGCCGTGGCCATGGAGCTGGAGTGAGCAGGAGGCTTGGGTTGCCCCTGGCTATGGGGGAAGCCAAGCTTCCTGCCCCGCCCTGGCTGGCTCTGAGCTCCACTCAAAGCTACAAAGTTTCAATTATAGAAGGTAAATAAATCCCAGAATTAAAAAAAAAGAAAAAAAGGAGAAGCTGGGAACTTCCGTGCCGGGAGGTGTGTCCAGCCTGCAAACAGCCATCAGCCCCTCACCCAGGCTGGGCAGGCACCCCAGCAGGACCCCCACCCTGATCTGGGACACCCTTCAGGGCAAACCAGCCAGCCCCCACCCGTGCACCAGGCCTCTATCCTATATAATAAAAGGGTAATATGCAAATTGACCCTAACAGCAGAACGACTGGGAATGACTGGTCACTATGACACACACTGACCAACAGGGGCCAGATTCTCACTTCAGGAGCTGTCTCCTAGTGGTCAGTGGGCTCCCACAGGGGGAGCTCTGCTCAGCCACAAGCCAGGCTGATGGCTGCCAGCACAGTGGTGGTGGTGGGAGCCTCTCCTGCCTCCTCAGCAGCACTAAGGATGTCCGACTGCAGCTTAGGTCTGCTCCCTGCTGGTAAGTGGACATCCCCTGAGTGCTGCTGGGCTGCCAGAGTGATGTCTGACTCCCAGCTTGGGCCTGATCTCCCAGGGAGTGGGCCTAAGCCAGCAGGTAGACATCCTCCAAGGGGTCCCAGACTGCAAGAGGGCATAGGCCGGGCTGAGGGACCCCCCCCCCCCCAAGTGCACAAATTTTTGTGCACCGGGCCTCTAGTATAATATAAACACAATAGTCCTAACTGGTACTAACAATTTTGCATTGCTTTATTATCATAAGGAGTGACAGAAGAAACTTTTGGTTATTGAAGTTTTTGGAGTATTAGATATGTTACTAATGATGAATGATGTACAGGAACACGGTCCTTTCACAAATAAGGTGTAAAACTCAGCCACCCACTCAGGTCAGAAAACCTTGGTCCTGTCTCTTTGCATTTCTGGAATGGTCCTGCCTCCTTTGGAGCTAGTTGTAAGAACCTGTAATGTCCTCTGTGATGAAAGACTTCTTTCTATACATGCTGCTAGTTAGGCAGCTGAAGTCAGTGGGGAAGAACTCTTCAGAACCTTGGACACTTTGTATGGCTTTGGGTCTGCTTGCTAGTATCTCTCTCTGTGTGTATTTATATCTGTATATCTATATCTGTATCATCTATTTTTCTGGGAGGAATTAGTCTAAAATTCACATTCTTTAAAATGATAAAGCATCTAGGCTACAGGAATGCCTCCCTGGAATAAAAATATAAAAAAGAAACAAAACAACACTTTCAGATATTAAATGAGGGGTGTCCTAAACTACGGATTCTTGAGAAAAGAAGTGAGCCCTAAAATGGCCTCAGATTACTGCCTGGAGGAGTTTTCAGACCACCATGCAGAGAGAGGAAATTGAAGCAAAGACTGGAGGTCTTACTGAACTATGAGGAGGTTGAGAGTGGAATTTGGGAGACCAAGGTGCCAACATAACACAGGGCAGAGCTCTATAGAGGAGCTGCAGAGAGGGCATTGCTGAGATCACCAGAGGTCTCTTTTAGCCTTGGCCTGGAAACTGACCTGCATATGCTGAGTTGGGGGAAACCATGTCCAGGAAGCAGCAGACCCAACATCCCTGGGCCATGCTCAGAACTGGAAAGAGCCTGGGCTCCACCGGTCAGAATGGAGAGTGCATAAGGGACAGGATCTTGGCTGGTGTCTTCCAAAGGGTCTCACCTTAGTTGCGGGGCTACAGTAACCCTAGCGGTGGTCGACAAACTCATTAGTCAACAGAGCCAAATATCAACAGTACAATGATTGAAATTTCTTTTGAGAGCCAAATTTTTAAAACTTAAACTATATAGGTAGGTACATTGTTATTAACTTAATTAGGGTACTCCTAAGGCTTAGGAAGAGCCACACACAAGGGGCCAAAAAGCCACATGTGGCTCGAGAGTCACAGTTTGCCAACCACGGCCCTAGAGGAAAGGGTGCTGTTGACTTTGTCTTCCAAAGCCCAAAGCAATTGTATCAAGATGAAAATAACCTGAAATAACTGCATGCCAGAGCAGAGGCCCATACTATTTAAAGGAATACTGGAGAACCAACTGCTCGACAATGCAAAGTTCTCAGTGCTGAGCAGCCAATCAAAGCTTATCAGGCAAGGACAGAAAAAGGAAAATAGGTCATTGTAGGAGAAAAATTAACCATAAAAAAGACCTAGTAATGGTAGAGATGATGGAAGTATCAGAAAAACCTTAAAATAGTTATTATTAATCTTGAAAATTTGCCAAATAATGTAAAAGAAAACATGCATATAATGAAGAGAGAGATGGAAGATGTGAAAAGATCTAGTTGGTATTTCCAAGTATGAAAAAAAAAGCAGCATTTAGAAAACAGTTGCCGAGGGTAGAAGATCATACTTCTACATCTTTATAACATCAGGACTAAAAATCCTGCTATTGATAAAACTACCACATTGGCTCAAGTCAGTATCTAAAAATTCTATCATCCTAGATGTAATCTTTGACCTTTTATTTATTTATTTGTTTTTCTCAAGAAGTATGGCCCAGCCAAGCTAGATTGTTAGCTACTCTGTTCCTCATCCTGATTAACCAAGGATCACAAACACTGCAGTGTTAGTCATTTGTCATTAAAGAATAACAAAGGTAAGTTAAGCATGAAAATAAGTCATGTTAATGTTCTCTTGGATGGGGATGTCAAAGTTAGGGAGTGAAACAGGAGGAGGAGCAGAGTGGTATTTACCAAAACATTCCGGTGTGATGAGTGGCTGCAAAAATGTGCAATGATATTCTGTGGATAGTGACCCTTTCAGTTTATTTCTTTTTTTCTTTTCAGATCACGTTTAATGATAATAGCTATTCTGGTACTTATTTTCTGTGACACCTCAAGAAGTGGTTCTGATATGATATAATTCACAAGTTACTATGCAGTACCTTACTGTGTACTTCATCTAAAACTGAAACCATAAATGCATTTATAGTAATTATTCTATTGGCTTTTAAAAAATATTTCTTTATTGATTAAAGTGTTACATATGTCTCCTTTCCCCCCCATTGACCTCTCCCTGGCCATTCCCAGAACATGCCCTCACCCCCTAGTGTATGTGTTCATTGGTTATGCTAATATGCATGCATAAGAGTCCTTTGGTTGATCTCTTATCTATCTCCCGCCCCCCCCCCCCGCCCCGCGACTTTACTCTGCAGTTTGATGGTCTGTTCGATGCTTCTCTGTCTCTGGATCTATTATTGTTCATTAGTTTATGTTGTTCATTATATTCCACAAATGAGTGAGATCATGTGATATTTATCTTTCTTACTGGCTTATTTTGCTTTGCATAATGCTTTCCAGGTCTATCCATGCTGTTGCGAGTGGTAAGAGTTGCTTCTTTTTTATAGCAGCATAGTATTCCATTGTATAGATGTACCACAGTTTTTTAATCCACTCATCTGCTGATGGGCACTTAGGCTGTTTCCAAATCTTAGCTATTGTAAATTGTGCTGCTATGAACATAGGGGGGCATATATCCTTTCTGATTAGTTTTTCTGATTTCTTGGGATATTTTCCTAGAAATGGGATTACTGGGTCAAATGAGAGTTCCATTTTTAGTTTTTTTGAGGAAACTCCATACTGTTTTCTAAAGTGGCTGCACTAGTCTGCATTCCCAGCAGCCATGCACGAGGGTTCCTTTTTCTCTACATCCTTGCCTGCACTTGTCCTTTGTTGATTTGTTGATGATAGCCATTCTGACAGGTGTGAGGTGGTACCTCATTGTTGTTTTGATTTGCATCTCTTGGATGATTAGTGACTTTGAGCATGTTTTCATATGTCTCTTGGCCTTTTCTATGTCCTCTTTTGAAGTATCTATTTAGGTCCTTTGCCCCGTTTTTGTTTGGATTGTTTATTTTCCTTTTGTTAAGTTGTATGAGTTCCCTGTAATTTTTGGAAATTAAACCCTTATTGGAGATAACATTGGCAAATATATTCTCCCATGCAGTGGACTTTCTTGTTGCTTATTTTGATGTAGTCCCATTTGTTTATTTTCTCTTTAGTTTCCATTGCCCTAGGAGCTGCATCGGTAAAGTTGATGCTATGACATATGTCTGAGATTTTGCTGCCTGTGGATTCCTCTAAGATTTTTAGTTTCCTGTCTTACATTTAAGTCCTTTATCCACTTTTGAGTTTATTTTTGTGCACGGTATCAGTTGCTGGTCTAGTTTCATTTTTTGCACCTATCTGTCCAATTTTCTCAACACCATTTTTTGAAGAGATTGTCTTGACTCCATTGTATGCTCTTGCCTCCTTTGTCAAATATTAATTGAGCATAGTGGCTTGGGTCGATTGTTGGGTTCTCTGTTCTGTTCCACTGGTCTATATGTCTGTTCTTGTGCCAGTACCAGGCAGTTTTGAGAACAGTGGCTTGGTAATACAGCTTGATATCTGGTATTGAGATCCCTCCTACTTTGTTCTTCTTCCTCAAGATTGCTGCAGCTATTCGGGGTCTTCTTTTTTTTATTCCAGATGAATTTTAGGAGAGTTTTTTCTAGGTCTGTGAAATTTAGTTTCTTTCTTAATCACCTTTTCTCATTAAATATGTTTTTTCTTCGTGCCAGAATTGCTAGAAATCTTGCTGAAGATTAGTTTAATTTATTGGATCATGGACTCAAATGGAAGGTTTATTTTGCTGTAATATTCCCAGCTCCTTTTGAAAAATAGTTCATTCAATCAACATATGATAGATACTGTGTTTGACAATCTTACTTTGGGTTCGGTTAGTTTACTTCTGGGCTTTGCTAGTTTTCTCCAACACAGGTCATTTGTAAGGAGCTCATATTTAATCAGTGATTTGTTTTTTTCTTCTACCATTATTGCCAAATTCACATTATCATTATCACCACAGACTCATTTTGTCTAAGCTGTTCATGAAATGCTATTGCTTGAGGCTGAGAGCAAGTTGACTATTTTTCTCCAAAGGAAAATACCAGAAAAATAATTCATCACTTCATCTCTTTCCTTACCAAGGATTTCTCCTCACAGAATGATGCTTGTCCCTGAGGCTCTTTGGGAATTGACAATTCAGGAAGAATCAATGGGGAGCTGCATTTTTGATGGATGAACCATTTGAAAATTCTATGGCATTCTTCCCATGACCTTTTTTGAAGACAGATAAATAGCCTTCCAAAGGTTGCATTTTATTTTATGTTCAAAAAACCTAGCCAGTCAAGGTATATTAGAAACAGCAGTCATGTTGGGATCTTTTCAAGTGTAAAAAAAGTAGATAAAGGAAGAAAGGATAGTGCAACTTACAGACATTTTTAGAAGAGGAAGAGAGATTTGCAAAGAGAAACATCAGCACTAAAAGGCTCTGATCCAAAAGGATGCACAGAATATGATGAAGTTCTCCATTTCCTTGAATATGACTTCTAATATGGCATTCCCACTGTTAGTTATTTTGTACTAAATAAATCTAATTTATCTATTGCCCCACCCATATACATTTAGCCTATGCTTTCTATAGGGACATCTCTGATTTTATGACCCATGCTGTATTACTAAGGAAAAAAAAACAAAACTTAAATACATAGAAATAGCATGCAACATGGCATTAAAAAATACCAAGATTTAAATCATATAAGGGCATTCTAAATGTGAGGGATAGTTATAGTTATACAGCATGTGAGTCAGGAAGCACATCATAGACTTTTTTACAAGATATGAATGTGGAAATGGGATAAAGGATCTGAAAGAATTTAAATAATGATATAAAAAAGGCAGAAACTTCAGAATGAGTGAAGCCAGTGATAGATAAAATGTCTTTGAAGAACCAGTAAGTAGATGATGAGGTAAACCTTCTTATAACAATGAAGGCACAGAGCTTTAAGGAACTGTATTTCCAAATCTGGCCAGTTATCTTTCAGATTGGATATATTTTGAAATATTAAAATATAATTTTGTTTAACTGATTTCTTTTTGATTTGCTGTGCTATGTTTTATAGTTTAAGTAAGCCAGATAAAAGAGATTCATGTGACCTACTAGTACAATGAAATTGCACACATCGATATGTCACATCTATTAATGCCTTTAACCAAAAAGTAATAGTTCCTATTTATTGTTTACCATACTATGTTATCCATCTTACATGCCATGCCTATTAATCCCATTAACAATCTTAGGGTGAATAAACTGCTCTTTTGTCTATTTTATAATGTCTAACTGTGATGACAATAATGAATGAAAGAATTTTTAAGAATTCTTCAACCCAGCCAGTGTGTCACAGTGTTTGAGCATCTACATATGAACCAAAAGGTCAATGGTTCCATTCCTGGTCAGGGAAGATGCCTAGGTCACGAACTCAATTCCCAGTAGGGATGGTGCAGGAGGCAGCCTATCAATGATGTTTCTCATCGATGTTTCTATCTCCCTACCCCTCTCCCTTCTCTCTCTAAAAATCAATAAAATAATATTTTAAAAAAGGACTCTTCAGAGGCAGTTTGATAACACAGCATCTCAAGTTTCTATTTTGAGAGATGTGTTATTAGTGTTTTTTAATGGCGTTTATTGTTGTCTTAAAGAATTCATCCCCAGCAAGTTAAAGATGAGGAAATAGAGAATTCTACTTTTCTGATAAAAATAGTCTCCATGAATACAAAATCACAAACAAATTATTTACAAAAAAACAATAGGAACTATGGTAAAACCCAGTCAGTTTTATATGAGTGACATTGGCTATGTCTACAAAATTCTAAAACACTGTTCCCAGACAAGACAAAGCATTGAATCAGTATTATAACAAATGTTAAAGTGACTTCTTTAAGAAGAAGAAAAGATATATAAAAGTGTGAATAATAAAATGGCAATAACTACATACTTACCAATACATACTTTAAGTGTAGAATGGATTAAATGCTTTATGCAAAAGACATAGGGTGGATGAATGGATAGGAAAACAAGATCTATGGATAGACAATTGGATAAAGAAGATGTGGAGTATTACTTGGCCATAAAAAGAGTGAAATTTAGCCATTTGATAAAACAATGATGGACCTAGAGGGTGTTATGCTAAGATAAATATATCAGAAAGAGGAAGACAAATGTCATACTATTTCACTTATATGTGGAATCTAAAAAACAAAATGAATGAACAAAACAAAACAGAAACAGCCTCATAAATACAATGAACCTAGCCAGTCATTGGGGGGGTTATTGGGGGATCACTTTGTAAGTTATATAAATGTATAACCTATGCTGTATGCCTGAAAGTAATATACTATTGAATGTCAACTGTAATATATATATATATATATATATATATATATATATATATATATAAAGTCAGGAGTCATGTCCAGAACAACCAATCAACCAGTCGCTATGACATGCGTTGACCACCTCCAGGTCTCTCCCTGCATCCCGCAGGCTCCGATTGCTGGGTGGTCACCGGGGAACCATGGGGAACCGGACTGGATGGCAATGGAGCAGGACTGGGGACTGGCAAGCAGACAGAAGGCAGACCTCTCGGTCCCTTCCCCCACCTGGCAGACTCCGATTGATCCACATTTTCTTCTGAAAGGAATGTGGTGCCTCCTGGTATGCGGACTCACTACTGTGTGAGGCTCTGGAGCAGAGACTTCAACAAGGAATTCAGCTCCTGCAGCGACCCTCAGCCTTCACTGCTGGGAGGTAGATGGAGAACAACAGCTTTAAAGACATACACCCTCCTCAGGAAGAACCCACCACCTCCTTACTCCACAGCTGCTTCTGCATCTGCAAGAAACTGCGCATGCTCCTCCCTGCGGGATGGGACGGGCCAGAGCCTGGCCTATGCCCTCTCGCCAGGGGTGACCCAGGCTCCCAGCCACTCCTTGAGTGGAGCCCAGGTCCCCAGCCCCTCCTTGATCGGAGCTCAGGGTGGGCTGGAGGCCTGGGTTGTTCCCGTGGACCCAGGCCTCCAGCCACTCCTTGAACAGAGTACAGGGCCGGTGGGAGCAACCTAAGCCTCCTGCTCGCTCCGTGGCTGCCGCCATCTTCAGTCATCTTCAGTCTTCGCTCCGAGCCTGTGTATGCAAATTAACCACCATCTTTTTTGGGTTAATTTGCATAGTCACTCTCATTGGCTGGTGGGTGTAGCGGAGTGGTGGAGTGACCGGGTGATGGTTAATTTGCATGTTTCTCTTTTATTAGTGTAGACTAGAGGCTTGGTGCATGGATTTGTGCATCAGTGGGGTCCCTCGGCCTGGCCTGTGGGGATCTAGCCAAAATCAGCTCTCCAATATCCCCTGAGGGGTCCTGGATTTCGAGGGAGCATAGGCCAGGCTGAGGGACCCCATCAGTGCACAAATTTGTGCACTGGGCCTCTAGTGTGCATATAAGATCTTTGGTTAATCTCTTCCCACCCTCTCCCCTCCCCGCTTCCCTCTGAGAGTCATCAGTCTGTTCCATGCCTGTGGTTTCCATTCCTGCATTGAGTGTCTGTCCCCTTGTGGTCAGTGCACGTGATAGCTACCGGTCGGCCAGTTGAACAGTTGCCTGGTCACTTAGGTTTATATATATTTAGATATTTAATAGTACTAACTTTTAAAGTAACTGTGAAGTTAATACCTGGGAAGAGTAGTGTTTTCTTCCATAGAGGTACAGTAGGATAAGGGGACATCTGGGAACCAGTACATGACTTAGTAGATTACAGCTTCCAGCTGTGGGTTAGAATGTTGTCCAGGGCTCTTTAGGAAAAGAGTAAATTGTTTTACTATCATGTAAAATATGTCCCTGATGAGATTGTCGACTAGAAATGGGAAAGAGAGAAGTAG
Organism: Myotis yumanensis; assembly: GCF_028538775.1. NCBI lineage: Eukaryota > Metazoa > Chordata > Mammalia > Chiroptera > Vespertilionidae > Myotis > Myotis yumanensis. The sequence continues at coordinate 161,924,676 of NW_027223752.1, read as the reverse complement.
AAAATAGAAGAGCCACTTAGACCTTAACATGGAGAGACATTAGATGAGGGTTGTAGGTACAGAGCATGATCGTTACTGGGTCTCCTGCTTAAGCCTCTGGTCAATATCTATGCACAGGAGAGGCCTCTGCATAAGGAAGGTGTGGTGGAATAGTCTGTCCCCAGTTCAAAAACCTTTTGCTGTTAATCAGGCTCCTCTTGGGGAGTACTAGACTCACTGGGGAATAAGTCTCACCTCCCACCTTGAGTATCTCAAGAAATCCCTCCCAGTCTATGCAGTGTTTTCAGAGGAGTTTCAGTGGATGTGATCCTATTCTCTCATTACAGTCCTAGGGCAGACCCACTGCCCCACTCTTTTCTCACTCCTTGTATTGGCTCCCCAAGGAACTCCCCTGTATACATCCTTTAATTTAGCTCTGCTCTAGAAAAAAATTCCATATTTTGGGCCAATGTTTTCTGAAACAGAGTCCTTGAAACCCTAAGTTTTACAAAAGCTTAATATATTCTCTTTCCACCACACAAAGTAAAGTGTTTGGGATAGCTGCATACCCTCTTCCTTCTTGGGTATTCCTAATGCATAATGATGTGTTCAAGAGTCTGAGAAATCCTTCAGTAGAAACAGACTGTTTATCATGATTCGGTCCAGCATTTTACACAGATGACCGTGGAATCATTTTGGGGAGGCATGCCTCAGCATGAGATCTATAGATTACAGTCTGGGAAATATAAATTAGATGAGTATCATGTTATCATCATTTATAAATCCTCATGAGAAACATTTAGAAGTTCTAAAGACTGGGGAGGCCATATTCAGAATTCAGAAGTTTGATGACAAAAAAAGTAGCAAAAATATGAAGTATTCAGAATGCTTTTGTCATATATGCCCCCTCTCTCAGTCTTTAATATGTTCAGATAATGTGAACAGCCAACACAGTTTGGAGGTTGTGTTTGGGGAGGATAAGGCAGAGGCCTGATTAGGTCTCTTGAGGTATTGGGGAGGTTACAAAATGGAAATAATGGAGAACCCCACAGGCTGAAAGAAACGGCCATGAAGAAAATTTTAATAAAATCCGTTATCAGTTAAACAAGTGAGAGTGGGTTTTCCTGTGGCAGGAGCTGAACTAGAGGACCTCCCTGGGGCTGCACACTGAGAAATTCTCTAATCAGCTAGAGCCAAGCAAAGATGATTTCAGTCCTGCTTCACATAGTGTGTGACGGCTTGGTCCTTTCGAATGAAATCTATTTGGGGAAGACGCTAGAAATCAAAGCACCTTCAATTAAAAATGAAAGTGGTGTGTTTCTCATTTAGCGTAGAAAGAAGCCACCTAAAGGGTTAAATGTCAGGTGCAGTTTTATGGAACGATGACTAATCATTTGTGTCACCAGGGAGCAAAATATGGTTTTATCCTTCTTGTGGTTCCATTTGCTTTTGAATTATAGGATATACCAGGAGATTTTCTGGGCGGAACTTAGGGGACAGTGAAAAGAACCATTAGCTCTCTGAGAACATGGAAAGTGCATCCTGTAATTCACTTTTAAGTGCTAAACAGGAAGCATATAATTACCCAGTAAAATAGCTCTTCCAATGAACACTAATATTTATAGTTTTTTAAAGAATGAACATTTAGATATTTTAAACATGAACTGTTTAAAATATGGCATTTTATATTGCAGACCATGGCACCCTTTGAAACTCAAATGGTTGTCACTCTTTCTTTCCAAAGCTCTTTAGTGCTCACATAGTGACATTTACTGAGCACTGACTACATGCCCTTTAAGTACATTCTCTGTTTCTCCCTCATGACAAGCCTCTGAGGAGAGCATCACTATTATCATCCTCAGATCTCACAGGTCAGTGCTGGCTCCAGACTAAGAATTCTTCACTGCCGATTTGTGTCTCTCTCTTCCTGTCTTGTAAAATACACCCTAAAGAAAGAAATAGATCACTCTCCTGTTTCTAGACCCTGATATATGCTTATTATTTACCTGCATTGTGCACAAAGCATCTCCCCAACTAAATCCTAGAATATTCACAGTAACTTTAACCAATGACTAATTTGTTTAATGACATTGTCTAATATCGTTAAGAAAGCACAACATGAAACATTTGGAAAATCATAATAAAAAAAGAAAAAGAGGAGAAAGAATATAGCAGTTTTTTATGGTCAATTAGAGATAAGTTGCTTTTTTGACCATCTTCATTATAGTTTAGACTGTTAAAGGGATTACTGAAGTGTTTAATAGGCCAGTTTAAGACAAGACAACATATTGAAAAGGAAGAAAAAAGTATTTGGTCCTGTGCAAATTGGAGTCAACAATTGTTAAACATTTCTACCAAATTTTAATATGAAAACAGCAAAGAGAAATCCACATTTTTACTTCTAATCCAGAATTTGCTAAAGCAATGACACAGAACTGCTTTGCTGTGTTTGAAACATTTTAGTTTCTCTCTTCCCAAATTACAATACTATTAAAGATGATTATCACTGAATGACTTATAATGAAAGTTTTCCAGTAGCTTGAAGGAGGCGGTCTGTACAGTGGTTAAAGTTGAGCTCTCAGGTGTGGCTTGGGGGGCTTGCTCCTGCCCAGACATGGCTAGACATTTTTGATGATTGGAATTTTCAGCAACTTCAGCTGGGAGAACAATAATACTTGCTTCACAAGACTTCTCTGAACACAGACAGGAGAATGCATGTGAAAGATGGTGCATATTAGTGGCTCACTGTATTGTCCCTGTGAGATCAGTGAGTATTGCTAATCCTGTTAGTTGAAATACTATGATTTTGAGTAAGGTCACATGTTTTCAGATGTTTGTTAGTTTTTTTTTTTAAATATATTTTGATTGGTTTCAGAGAGGAAGGGAGAGGGAGAAGAGAGATAGAAACATCAATGATGAGACAGAAGCATTGATCGGCTGCCTCCTGCACGCCCCCAACTGGGGATCGAGCCCGCAACCCAGGCATGTGCATCGTGCATCGAACCCAGGACCCTTCAATCCGCATGCCAATGCTCTATCCACTGAACCAGGGTAGGGCTGTTTGTTAGTTAATAGGACCATGACAGTCCAATTCTTTTTTACACAATCATTTTATTTTTTATTTAAAACAATTTTTTAAAGATGCTTTTATTGATTTGAGAGAGAGAGGAAGGGAGAGGGATAGAGAGATAGAAACATCACCAATCATCTGCCTCCTGCACAATCCCTACTAGGGATCAAGCCTGCAAGCCGGGCATATGACCTGACCAGAATCAAACCAGTCACCTCTCGGTTCATGGGTTGACGCTCAACCACTGACCCACACCACCTGGGCCAGACAATAATTTTAACATTGAGGAAATTGAGTGACTGACTAATTTAAAATGTCTGTTCTTAAAAATCCATGCATATTTAACACTTCCAGAAATACCTGAAAAAAGAGAGAAAAAATGCATACATCATCCACTCTCACATCATCCTTACTTGTTTGTATCTCTTCCAATGATGGGAAATATCCTGACACTGTAGTTTTAAAAGCTCTTTCTCTCTTCCCTAGTTACAGCTCCTTTACTATGATAAGTCATTTTGTCTTTCCCATAGAGCCTTCCTCTTGGTGTGCTCTGCTCTGTTTAGTTGTCTTAGCCTGACACCTCCATGCTCACCTTGAGAAAGAATTTCAGGCAGCTGGCCAAATCACACACCGCTTGTCTCTGTCAATATTTATGCTGCTGCTTCTCTGAATCTACTCAAGTTTGTCTCCATTGGAATTCATAATTAAATTCTTAAAGGGACATTTTGGTTTCATAAGATTGTTCTTTATATAAAACTGTGCAGCCTTTTTAATATAGAAAAATACATAAACATTCTGAAAATATCAAAAAAAATTTCATTAGAAAAGAAAAAAATGCAGGCTCAATTTTTGCCTCACTCAACATAAAAATTATTTTTATAGACCTTGCATATAATATGAAAGAATGACAATCTTAATGCAAGTTATTTTAAAGTATTACTAGTAATTAAATATTATTTAAAAATAATTAAATTATTATCCTCCTCCTATAATGGCTACACTTTATTTGCATCCACTCTTTAGAGAGTGCCACGTGGGACATGGGGAAATGATACCCCAGTGAATCCTCCTGTGTTCTTAAGTATGGTCTACGTGAGGAGTTTTAACCTCAGGTCATTGTTTACTGACCGACCTACCATGGTATTCTATCCAATTTATAATTCATTATCATTTTTAAATCTGTTTGATGAGTCCTCTTCAGACTTCTGTCTTCCACATGAAAAAGGTACTTTTATTTCCCACTTAAGAGCTGTGTCTCAAGAGAAGAAACAATTTGATGGATTTCGTATCCTGGCTACCGACTGATCTGCATTCCGGGAGTTAAGGGAATTTGTACCACATGTCAGTTCTTATCACATGAAAACAATTCTGGTTTACAGAAAACCAAACCACTTCTGTAATGAAATGTGAGATGTAGAAACCAAAAGAATGCCGTGTATGTCCAAACAAATGACTAAAGCCATGGGAATGAATCACTTTATTAAGCTTCCTGAGTCATTTTGTAGAAAAAAGTTTTAATAGACTCTGGGTCCTGTCAGTCAGTCTCTAGTTTTCTTAGCTGGGTGCTGTTTTGATCCCAGAGTTATGGGTAACTAAGTCTCTGTTTTACCCTTAGTTAGTCAAACTCCGCTTAGGCTTTACTGGTCTTTATAAGTAAAAACTATAGCCCTATTCACTCTGGAATCCTGTGTTACCCAACCTCATGTATACTCAAATTTGTCTATCTTTTTGGATAATTGATTTGGTGCCCACATTGATTTGGTGCCCACATGTGCTGTAATTCAACTCTGAATCACAATGTAAAAGTCAGCAGGTATAGAGATCCATGACTGCACAACTCACAGAAGAGAGAAATACTCTACATGGATGACTATTTCTGATGTAACAACAACAACAAAAAAAGGCCCTGGAAAGCTAAACATAACAAAATGTGCACATTTCTGAATTTCTGACTATAGTTAGTGGGAGGAGTTAAAGGCTGTGAGGTTTGGCAAGAAGAATTCCAGGCTGGTTATTCTTTGTGATAGATGATGGACGTTAATGACTGAGCATCCTTTTTTGGATGCTAAGAGCCTCACAGCTGATTTCCTGCTACTGCTTTTTATCATCACAGAAGCATAGGAGACAAATAAATTACTCAGGAAGCTTAACCCTTTTGGAACGGCCACACAGGTATATTGATGAAGCTTGAGCCAAATTTTTGTTGGAGCAAACTAAACAAAAGGATTGTCAGTGGCTAATGGCCACTGGCATATGGCTCATAAAAATGTGATAAGGGAGGAGTCAGAATCACCACATATAAAATAAGCTCAAAACACGCTAAGCCATTTGGTTTTTGAAGGATAGAATTATGTGACATAAAGCAGTGTTTTGTCGCACACAGTGCACACCCAGTCTGGCTTCTGCCCTCAGAGCTCCACATTAACACAGCTCTTCCAAAGGTCACTACTTACCTCCACGTCACCAAATCAAAGAGGCTATTTTTTTTTGTCCTTATTCTTTTTTTAATTTCCAGCAGCATTTGATGCAGTGGACCACTTCCTCCTTTCTAAAGTACCTTCCTCCTATGGTCTATACAATATCCACCTTTTATGTTTTTTTCCTAAACCTTTCTGGTGATCTTCTTTAGACCTCCTTGCTGGATCCTCTTTTTTTTTTTTTTTTTTTTTACATAAATCTTTAATGTTGCCTTTCCACTAGGTTCATATCCGATTGATGGCTTTAGTTACCATCTAATTGCTAATGCCTTCCCATTTCGAGTTCTGGCTCAGACTCAAGTAACGAAGTGTTTATTAGACATTTCCTCTTTAATGTTTCAAAGCATCTTAAATCCCACATGTCAAAAATGGGGCTCTGAATTTTCCCTGCCCCCTTGCCCCTGCAACACCCACTGTGCCAGTCGTTGCCCCATTTAAAGGCTCCAACTCAGTGAAGGCTCCTGAATCTAGCTATCTCAACAGATGTTTGGGAAAACCTTTGCATTCATAATCAAAGCAGACCATGGGTGTCCCCCAGCCTCTGCCAAAAAGACCTGTGATCTATCAACAGGACAGCGATGCACTGGGGAATGGGAACTACCTGGGTTTTTTAGGGATTACTGGATAATACCTCTGGTAAAATGTTAATGCCTAGAGACACAAATTATCACTGTGGTCTGTTGGCCAAAAGGGGGCTTACGGTAGCAGATGATGGATAGATTTGTAGCATAGGTTTGTTTCACGGAGGATTCAGGTAGGCCATGGGCTTATCTTGGAGCTATCCCCAATGTCCTAGAGCAGTGGTTCTCAACCGTCCTAATGCTACGACCCTTTAATACAGTTCCTCATGTTGTGGTGACCCCCAATTTCATTGTTACAAATTGAACATAATTAAAGCATAGTGATTAATCACAAAAACAATATGTAATTATATATGTGTTTTCCAATGGTCTTAGGTGACCCCTGTGAAAGGGTTGTTCGACCCCCAAAGGGATCGCGACCCATAGGTTGAGAACCGCTGTCCTAGAGGCTACAGATATATTTACTACCTGTCAGGATTCCATATGGGTCTTCTTACCATTGGAGTAAGGACTGTTATGGTAGGAAAGACCCGAATGGCCATTCCTGGAAATACCCTCATATTTAAAATAGTAAATAAAATTATGTAGGGGAGTAACAGAGATTTGTCACAATGCAGAGGTGGGATTTCTATCACCCCTCTATCTAACTCATCTGTTTGCCTGATAAAAAAGCCAGATGGATCTTGCAGAATGACTTGGATTATCAAAAGGTAATCAGCAGTGATGATAATCACAGATGCTGTACCAGATGTGGTATCTTTCTTAGAATAAATTAACATAGATTCTGGCCTCTGATAAACACTCTGCACCCATTGGTTAAGTAAACACTTTCTTTGCAATGCTCATCAACAAAGATAATCCCACAAAGCTTACCTTCATCTGCCAGGGGAGCTATAAATCTTTATTGCTATACCATAGGACTGTGCCCAACCTACTGCTTTTTTACTTGAGCCTGGAGAAGATTTGACTACACATAGAACATAACACTGATCTATTATACCAGTAACTTCATGGTGAATGGACTTGGGAGATGGCATTTACAAGCAACCTGATGTCAGCATGGGGATAATCACTGTGGACATTCAGATATCTACCAGGTTAGGAAGTTCCTCGGAGTCCACCCATCTTGAATGTGGGTTTGTCTCATTTAAAGTAAAAGGCCAGTTGAGGGGCATAGTTCTTAGTATTCTCTCTCTATATATAGTTGGTTTTGTTATCCTAACCCCAATTAGCCCTCAATTCCCCAGCTTTGAAAATAATCTGGAGCAAGAGAAGGCTCCGAACAGACCCAAGCTGTGGTGGAGACTGTCTGCCAATGAGGACCTTACTCTCCAGTAGACTCAGTGGTACTCAGAAGTGCCTGAGGCAGAGGGACGGGCTTTTCAGAGGCTCTCACCAGCTCAGATAGGAGAAGCACACACAGGCCAAGGGGTCTTGAGAAGGTCATGCCTGTTCCTGAGGACAATATTCTGCATTTGAAAAGCTGCACTTTGTTTCTAGACCCTGGTAGAGACTGAACTTCTGGCCATGGGATACCCGCAATTATGAGACACTATCTGTTGAAATTTGAGTTTACAGGAAGCATTGGAGCATAAAATTTGATTTTGAATATGCACAGCAACATGTCATTATAACATGAAAATTGTATGTATAAGACTGGCCTGAGCAAGTACACCAGGCACAAGTAAATTTTCAAGGATCCACTCCCTTAGGGACCTCTCCTGTGGCTTTGCTCAGATCCCCACAGAACCTGCTCCTTAAATTTGCTCCCTCTCTCTCAGCATAGATAAAAAATCCCCATAGGGAGTTCCCTATAATGAGTTAACAGAGGAGGAGGAGGACGTATGGGCCTGGTTCACAGGTAAACTGTCACAGTATATCTATACCAGTCAAGAGTTGCTGGCTGCTATACTCCATCCCCCTCAGAGTGGTCCAGGAAGTTCATGCATGCAAATTCCAGGAGTCTGCGTCTGGTTCATGGAAGGGGAGAGGGCCTGATGTTAAGATCTGATTCTTGGACAGTGGCTGCTTGGAAGATTGGTGACCAGAAGACCTGGGAGTGGACTTTTCATAATAACTATGGAGAATGAAGGTATTATATGTCATATAAATGCCAACCAAAGGACGTTCACTTCAGGGGAAGCCCTTAATAATTGATGGGCAAAAAGACAAAATGGTGTACAGCATTATTGGTCCCTCTTTGCAAATACTCCATGCTTGCCCAGGGCACCTTGCAAAAGTGGCCCTGCCAGCAGCAATGGGATCATGTGTGAGACTAACAACAAGGGCTCCTTTGCACCAGGGCTAATCTGGCTTCACCACTTCTGAGTGCCTGACCTGCCAACACAAGAAGCCAATGTTGAATCCTTATAATGGCACCATTTCTCAGAGGGGAGACTTGGCCACATGTTTGATATTAATTATATGAAAACTGTTTCATCATGGAGGGGCAGTGGTTTGTACTCACAGATAGTCCAAATCCTTGTCTGCCAACCCTACCCATAAAACTTGTGCCGATATCTTTATTATGTGGACTTACAGAAGGCCTAACTCATTAACAGATTTTCACAGAGACCATTGCCTCAGACTAAGGAACTCACTTTTTTATAAATAGGCTTTGGAAATGAATTTACTGGTCTCCCTATTACTCAGAAGCAGCTGGCATTATACTTTGCTAAGTATAGTAAATATGATGAAGGCTCAGTCATGCCACCAATTAGGAGACAGTACTCTGCAAGGTTAGGCCACTGTCCTACAAGTCATTGTACATGCCCTAAATCAGTAGTCAATGTATAGTATTCTTTCCTTCAATAGCTAAACCCTGTGGGTGCAGGAGCCAAGGGGTAGATTCAGGAATTCGGTTTTACTATCACACTTAATAACCTGCTTACAGAAATTTGCTTCTCATCTCTGGATCTTGGGATTTCAGGATCTGGAGACCTAGTGCCCAAGGGAGAAATACTTCTGGGAGCACCACCTGGTTTTGTTGGTTTACAGAAGCTAAGGATGCCCCTAGCCTTTGTGGACTTCTCATTTCATGGACTGAGGAACCCAGGAGGTCACTGTGTGACTCAATGTGATTAATCTCAATCATTGAGGGAAAATAGGGTTGATTTCACACAGTGAGGGCTAGGAATTCACTGAGTTGCCACCTACTATTTCTGTGTACCTTCATAATGGTTAATGGGAAGCAATAGTACTCAACAAATGCAGGACCACTGAGTATTTGCATCCTTAATTGGTAGGATTTAGGCAAAACCAACCAAACAAACAAGCAAACAAGTTTTGTGAGCCAACATACTGGCTGAGTGCCTGTTTTGGTGAGGGGACGAAGAAGCTAGGATGGTGAATTTAGGCCTCATAAAAGAGGGGCTGCAACATCTGTGTTGTATGTTTATCCTCTCTTCTCTCCCCTATGCCTTTTTCCCTGCTACTTTACATGAAGGTCCATGCAGATGGATAATATATTATTTTGGTTCTTGGTGGAAATATGATTAAATTGACATCATTTTATGAGGAGAGAGTGGGGAATGAGTTTGCCTGTGCTTGCTTACCTCCATTGATGGTGCTGTATGGTCTTCTTGGGCTCCTTGATGAATGCAACCAAAGAGGCATAGAAGGGAAGAAGGTGGGGTCCTCTGCCCCATTCCTCTCTGATGGGCCATGGCTTTGGTTGTGTTTGTGGATAGTTAGCCAAGTTCTGGCAAAACCCACTTCAAGCCAAAGGATCATAACTACTGTTATTGGTTTTTAAAGCACTTTCTATACTGTTGTAAATATTCTTTTCATTAACTTCAGCAATAATAAACACACAGGTTTTCTGTTGAGTTGGAATGTCTGGCATCAACACTCACCAATTTATATATTTTTTAAAGTTCTCCAGGAATTTTGAATAGCAATTAAATTTGGGAATCATTAGTCTAAAGTCCAGAAGTGCTACCATATTTTTAGAGGAAGTTTTAAAGCAAACTCAGCAGTAAATCCTAGAGACTAGCTGGTGTGCATAGCCTGACTGTATAGTATTTCAGGCTAGCTCAAGTTTTTAATAAACTTCTCAGACTCCAGGCCAGTCTTTCCCATGTGTCCATTTATGAAAAGGAAAGCAAAAGGGGAAGGAAGAATAAACTAAGAATGAATTCAGAATGCAATAATACCTAACCTATCCTCTTTAAAAAACAAAGCTAACCAATGGGTCAAGTTGGCCTCTTATCCTGGAAGCTGCCCCCTTTTCATTTTCTGTGCTCTGTATATAGATAGGTAAGGATGTCATTGCCCTAAGAAACCTATCAGCCTGATATTTCCTGATTGATGTTTCTGATGTATGAGGCTTCGGTGACCACGGGGTACAATATTAAATGAGTTTGGGTGATGGTATTTGACCCAAAGCCAGCATGTCCACCATCAGGAACCAATCTGCCAATCTATTCTGCATCTAAATAGAGTGTGCCTATTTTATAGAAGTAAGAGTCGTCTTGCCAGTGAGCACTCCAGAATCATTGAAGTAAGTGGGTCAGGGGATGAGTGGCCATTCTCAGCTGTCTTCTGAGGGACTGCATTTGTCAGGCAGGATGGATAAAGCAGGAAGGACAGCAAGACACCGCCTATGGAAGAGGAGATACCATACAGGTGTACTGCACCATAGCCCCAAGCATGAAGCAGGTATAGTCACCTGTTGTGTAGAAGGAAAATGCAGTGATTCCTAGAAATGAGGTATAAATTCCCAGTGAGCTGGAGGCAAATCTTGTAAGCAACAACGTTAGGGGATTTTAGGCCTCTGAATTTGTCCCCACAAGTCCCTATCAACTGGAAATCATCAGAATCATTACAACTCTATAGGGGACCCACATGGAATTTTAAATACCATTTGATTAAATGAGAGAATGTGGAAAGCCACCATTCTTCATAGTTAATGCATTTTATATTTCAATAAGCCTGGTATGTTGGAACATATTATTAAAGGAAAAGACTTGATTCCTTATCCATCTAATTAAAGTCACAGAAACATTTCTTTAGTCATTATGACTTTAATAATACAATAAGAATCTGAGAAATGTGATGAATTTCTTAAATATGCGCTAGAGGGTCACCAAGATCATTAGATTTCTGGTCACTCAAATTTGCCATTGCAGAAGGTAAGCTACATGTACTCAATTATTTTAGGATGGACATTATAAAAAGTAAATTTAGTGGTTTGAGATAATAATGACCTCTTGAGAGATGTATCTACTTAAGCCTGTCTTCATCATAGTCTATAGGTTCCATCACCTGTGGAAATCAGAAAGTATTCTGACGATCAGGGTCTCCTTGAAGCTAAAATTTTTGTTGCTCAGGAAGCTGCTTTTAAAGTGAGACAAGCCCTTTTCTGCACCATTTGAGAGAATTATTGGTCTCTGGCTTGTTTTGCAACTCTCTTGAAGACAAAGGTTGCTGTGGCATTTCTCATCACCCTTGCCCCTTGTGAATATTTATCTTCAGTTTTAAGAAAGCACTGAGATCTCTGTACAGAATATTCTGGCCTCACTGAGACATTCAAAGCAGCTTCAATCTTCCTCCGTTGGTAGGCTGCATGACTAAGAGTTGGCCACCTTTTATTTCTATGCCCCTCATTTATTTGCTGTCTCCTAAACTGAAAATAAGCTTTATTAATTATGTAGAACATTACCCCAATGTCCTGAATACAAAATCTAACTTTGAGAAAAAGGGGAGTGGGCATTAGCTAGAGTGAGTTGACTTCACCCATCCATTTGGCTGGGTCTGTCCAGAGCAGTAAAATATCAAAGTGTTTCATCGATTAATTTGGGATTTAATAGTGGAGAGCTTTGGGGCTGCTCTTCCAATTGTCTAGAAAACCATCCTACAAAATCGCCTGTTTATTTTATAATTGTAGTCAAAATACCTGAGTTTGGAAGAAAAGGAGAGTATTGCTATTAAACCCTGAACATTTTCATCTTTGGTCACCAGATGGTGAAATGCCAAGTTGACTCTATTGTCTTGCCACCACTTTTTTTCTGCTCTAGTGAAACCATATATAGCACCTATCTGCACAGGGCAACACTACAACCCCCACAATCTTTTGGGAGCATGAGCACTTGTCTTTGTGGTCTCTCTAGAAGAACCACATGGAAGCATGTGTGCTCTGTCATGGGAGCTGGAATTAGGAGCTTTGAGTTCTGATAGTGACTCTGTCACAGTGTGCTATATACTCCTGAGTGAGTTACTTTACAGCTCTCCGTGGTAGGATAGGATAACAGGGCAGGTGAGCTCTGAGCTGAATTCATACCTGATCATTCACCATAGCCTCATGGAGTTGTTTAATAAAAAACAAACAAACAACAACAACAAAAAAAAAACAATGAAGCAGCACATATAAAGCATTTGGGTAGCCCTTAATGTGCAGTTTGCACTCCACAAGTGTTATTTTCTTTTTCTTCTGACATATCAGCTTAAGATTCCTATGATATAATTCATTGAAATCATAAGGTATGTTATTTAGCTAACTCACATTATGTGCCTTTCTGTATATAGGTACATTTGCTGTGTTGTCCCAATAGTTCAGGGTCCAGTGGGAGAGATATTTAGGCAAAAGATGATACAAATAGGCAAAGAAGGAAGTTGGCACCCAGCAATTCACCTTATTCTACATCCTGCTTTATCTTCTGCCTAAAAGGTATTAACTTTCCTTAGAATTCATTTAAATCAGGTGTAGGAAGCAAGCCTGGCCTTGTTTGCAAATTATATGGCCTCTTTATCTTTATTTTCCCTTATAGACTGCTCACATATTGCTGTACTTTGGTAATAGGCAGATACTGAAACATTTAAACCACCTGTGAGGTGCCCTTGTTCATTGCATGACAATTTTTGTTGAATGAATGAATGAATGAATGAATAAATGTATTGTTGACCAACTTTTTAATTCCTCTTTAAATGACAGTGATTTTATTTAAATAAAACTAATTTTAGGTGTCTATTTTCTGAATAAGGGAGTGACTTTGTTTCACATCCATTATGTGGTATCTATTTATTTTTTGATCACCCTAAACATACATATTTTCTGTATATTCATGTTATCTTTAAGAGCTTAAAATATTTCTAAAGCAAGGGTAATTTTATCATCTGCTTTGCAATTCTTGCATATGATTAAAAGCAGCATTAGATAGAGGAAACGAAAATGCACTGCGGCCGGAAAATTCGATATTAGCCTTACTGCATCACCTATAATCCCTTTAAACCCTAGCTTCTCTAGAGGTAAAGTGGAAGAAACCCCCCTCCTGCTCAGTAACCTCACGTAATTTCTATGAGAATCAAAACAATATGTGCAAATACTTTGAAAACTCTGTAGAACTGCCTAGCTATAAATGATTATCATTAGCAAAAAAAAAAAAAAAATTCATTGCACCAGGGAGATTCATCAGTTATACGCCATAGTTACAGATTTTCGTTTTCTATACATAAATGTGACCCTCTGACTCAATATTATTATTTCTGTTATGAAACTATGTTGTAAAGCTGTAGTATATTTGTATTTTTCCAGAAATTGAGTTAATTATGAGATAAGTAACAACAAATATATCCCAAAGGCAACATTAAAAAGGAAACAGAATATTTTTAGAATAACTGAGCAACTATTTTCATTTCTTTAGATGTGCAAATTCTTTAGTAGAGTTCTATTTACGTTTAACTAGTGACATGCTAACTGCATGTCAAGAAGGAGTGATCTATGTTCCATTTGGGGTCCTATTCTCACTTCTGGCTAGTAGGAAGATGTCAACAAAATTGAAATCCAGTGGGCTTTGCTTTAGTTAGCTACAAACAGAAGCATTTGACCTAGACCATAATACTTAAGTGACTATCCATTCAGCAAATATTGGTTGTCAAGTATATTCCAGGTTGAATTTAGAAACTAGGAATTGAAAAATAACCTACACACAGCCTTTTCCCTCCAGGAAAACTCTGTGTACCAAGGGAAAGTGGATGGGTGACATGTAAACAAATAAGAATGACATGGTGCAGTGGACACCGTATGGAGAGAGGTGAGGCAGGGGATGTGTGGGAACAGTAAAGACAGTGTCATTGCTGCACCCTGAGTCCTGATGAAATTTGTCAGGGAAGGCACAGCACCTTACCTAAAAAGGAAGGAAGAGGAGGTCATTGTAGACTGAGGGCGCACCGAGGGTCACATTCACAGAATGATACCAATTTAGAAGACTCAGTGGGCATGTGGCCAGGGAGGGAAGCAGGGACAGGTCACAGAGGAGGCTTTCTGTATATTGTAAAGGACTGGGAACTTTGTCCTACAGTAGATCCTACACTGTAGGGGAAATGGGGCCACCAGTGGGTGGATTTCAACACAATGAGATCTTGTAGGAAATTAACTCCCATTGGGGTCTGACAAATAGACTAAATGACAAATGAGTAGAGCCAGGATCTGTTATTGTAGCCCCTGATGTAATGTATCATGAAGAGGGGTGAAGAGGTGAAGAGAGAGTGTATGATCAGGGATGAGCTCACATAGCCTCCAGAGCCAGGCTGCTCCCTCTCAAAGCCTGGCTCAGTTCCTCCACATGACTGTGAGCAAATCATTCAGATGTACCATGCCTCGGTGTCCCCACCTGTGATATAGAGTAATAGGTGTTGGAATAGCTCAATTAGTAAACACACAGCTTTTCTAAATAGTGTATAGATAAGTACATAAAAACACAGAGAGCAGTGGCTGGCACATGAATGTGCTTGTTATGGAGCTCCAAAATTTATGCGTTAAAGCTAAAATCCCCAGTGTGGCTATATTTGTAGATGGGGCTTCTAAGGTCATAAATGAGGTCATAAGGGTGAGGCCCTGATCAATTGGACCAGTGCCCTTAGGAAAAGAGGAACAGACACCAGAGATCTCTTTCTCCACACATCTACACAGAGGAAAGATCAGGTCTGTAAGCCAGAAAGAGAGGCCACACCAGAAACCAAACCTGAGAGCACCTTTATCTTGGACTTCCCGCTTCCAGACTGAGAAATAATTTTTTGTTAAGTCACCCAGCCTGTGGTATTTTTTTATAGCAGTCCAATCAGACTAATACAAAGCTATGTTGTTATATTTATTATTACTAAGGCAGTAAAACAGAAATGGAGAAGACAGTCTGTAAACAACATCAAAAATTCAATTTTCATATTAATTTAAAAAAAGAAAAATCTTATTGGAAACTAGTCCATCTATTAATCTTATAACCTAGGGAATGTCAACTGTGCCTTCCTCTGTGATCCTTAAGCTTCCTTCAAATATCAGATTCTATAATACCTACATTATAGAATATATTTATATTCTATTTATACTTACATGTTATTTATAAAACTTGTATATTAAATCCTTCATTTTTATCAAAGTAATTGGTGTTTGTTATATCTTTTGCAAATCTCAACCACTAGCCAATTTGGTAGTAAATACCAGAAGCTAGAATAATTAAATAAATGTTTTACTGTGTGATCCTTACTTATTATGGAAATGATTCCAGATGTATTAACACCCATTTAAATAATAAAACCTATTACATTTTCATAGCTAAAATATTTTGAGATTATTGCAGACATAACTGGTCAGTCTCTCAGCCAACACTCTTTAGCACCCACTGTGAGCTAGTAGCCAATAAAATGTGCATCATATTTTTGGGACTTTTACTCAATCTGGATGAAATTCTATTCTATCCCAAATTTTGTTTTCCTAAAAAAATAAACCCTCCAACGGGCACCAACAATGATGTTACCTGGTTTTACATAGCTGCTGATGTATTTATGGGATTCTCAACAAGCATCCTCTATGTTACTAGTGTGCCACTGCTTGTGCCACAGGTATGTATACCTCCTTGAATCATTTTAAACCAGGAGGAAATAGGGTTGCATGTATTATGATTTTCAGATATATCTTATAGTTCTGTGGCAGTGTTCCAGAAAACCATTCAAATACACATGTCTTCACTTGGCCCTTTCTCTCCTCTCACCCAATCTGGACCTCTGTGGAGTGAGCTTTAGTTCTCTTGGCATGTCATCCTGGTATTGAGGGGTGAATCATAGAATAACAGAGAAATCCCTCTTTCCAATAATTGTCATACACTCCTTAAGAGCCATTGAGACCTCAATGCTGCCCCGAGGAGGAATCTCTTATGTAGCAATACTACCTGAATAACACTGCTGATGGTTTCACATGTTTCTGGAGGCCCACAGAGCATCCACTCCCTCTTCTAGATAACATTCTTCAAAATATTGAGGAATATATTTCCTCTAACTTTTTCTTCCCCAAACCAAGGATCCCCAGGTCCCTTTAGTCATTCTAGTATTGCTATGTATTTTGTTAATAATATTTTTAAATGTAGTTTCTTAATTAAGAATCTTAGATGTAAATGATGGAAACCCAGTTCAAATTGATAAAAGTAAAGAAAAACCAAATAAAAACCAGGTGGGAGTTACATTGATTCATGAAGCTACAGAGTCCAAGAGTGAAATAGCCATGAATAAATATAAGTGTTTCAGATGATGTCAACAGGAATTGATCAACCTTTGTGTTTCCTTCTCCTGAGTAGATTGAGTCTCAGGCAGGCTACCTTCAAGTAGTAAAATGATGATGGTTCAGACAGACCTTTGGCAGCCTCAGGAGAGAGCCCACCCCCAAGAGTTACAGCAAAGGTCCTTGGATTTAGTTGAATTGCAGTGGATTGGGTCATTTGCTCAAGAGAATGAGGGCTGAGTCAAATGCCTATTCCTGGAAATGAGTTGGAATGAATTCCTTCCAAAGCACGTGGAGTGAAAGTTAAGAAGGAGCAGTTCTAAGTGCTAGAGAAGGGCGGATGAATGCAAAAAAGGCAAAAGCAACAAATGTCCACCAAACACAGTTATTGCAAGTCTGACCTCATATCTGGATAGTTACCTTGACAAGTATACAACAGAGAAGCATACGTGACACTCATCATGGTGGTAACTCCCTCAGAATTTGAACTCCACTAATCCCAATCACCTTTTAGTTATAAAAACTACTACCTTGACAAAGAACTAACCTCTTATATTCCTTTGGAAAGAATTGTACACAACTAATCCTATATAATAAAAGCCTAATATGCTAAGTGTCTGGTCATCCGTTCAGCCAATCAAAGCGTAATGTGCTAATGATATGCTAAGGCCGCTGAACCGCTCACTATGACATGCACTGACCACCAGGGGGTAGACAGTCGACTGGTCGACCAGTCGCTATGATGCACACTGACCACCAGAGGGCAGACGCTCCGGCCAGTAGGTTAGCTTGCTGCTGGGGTCTGGCTGTTCGGAACTGAGCGAGAAGGCCAGACACACCTTGGAGTCCTCCTGCAGTCCCTCCTCTGATGGCTAACCTCCCACATCCCTCGCCAGCCCCGATCATGCACTGGTGGGGTCCCTCAGCCTGGTCTGCACCCTCTTGCAATCTGGGACCCCTCAGGGGATGCAGGCCAGGCCAAGGGACCCCACTGGTGCACAAATTCATGCACTGGGCCTCTAGTGAATAAAAAAATGGTGAAAATGGAAGGGGCATGAGGGGTTTCTGTCATCTATGTCCCTGTGTAATATTTTTCATCCTAACTTAGAGGCTTTAAAAGGATGAGTTTTATAAATTTGATCATTTCTGGCATTTGGCAATCTCTATCTTTAACTACATCTTACTTAAAAACATTTTAAATACTTGAAATCACAGTCCCATCTTTATCATAAAATTGATAATATTTAATTATATATTTTTTGCTTATTTATTTATTTATTTATTTTTAAAATATATTTTATTGGTTTTTTACAGAGAGGAAGGGAGAGAGATAGAGAGTTAGAAACATCGATGAGAGAGAAACATCAATCAGCTGCCTCCTGCACATCTCCCACTGGGGATGTGCCCGAAACCCAGGTACATGCCCTTGACCGGAATCGAACCTGGGACCCTTGAGTCCGTAGGCCGACGCTCTATCCACTGAGCCAAACCGGTTTCGGCATTATTTATTTTTTAATGTTTCCCTTCTTTCTTGGGCCTTGTGTTTTTCAGTTTTCTTTCCCCTTTGTTTTGGAGGACATGATTATTTCCTATGGTCTTATCCATGCAAGGCATTATGGAAAAGTTAACTTTCAGCCTATGTGTATCATTCTTGATTTTATTTTCAGGTAGAGTAGCTATGAATACAAAAAGGAAAATGAAACTTACCCATATACCAACCTCTGTTTACCAAAAGAAAAGTCCACAGGAGGACAGTACAGTGAGTTCTGAGCATACAAATACTGTAGGCAGATTTGCAAATCTGAGCCATAATGGGTCTTTCCCATATTTTAAAAGTTGAAAAATGATCAGTACATTAATTCAAAATTTGAAGTAACAGAGATTGAGGCTAAATTGATTTTACTCTTCTATAACCTACAATGAAAGGATGTGCTAAATAACTTTAAAAAATTAAGCTAGTAAAATATTTGACTATGTAGAGAATAAACTGTTTTCTGTCACACAATGCTGTAGATGACCCATTTAGAAATAATTGAAAAGTTATATAGGGATAAGCTCTTTCTTTTCTTAAAATGTGAATAAGGAATCTCCTTATCCCAAGGAATGAAAATTCATCTTTAGTCCATTCTTACCTGATGTATGAGGTGACAGAATTCTTCATCCAAGCAGCTTCTGAGAATATAATTTTCCTACCGATGGGGCTGCATCAGGCACACCACTCAGAGCAGAACCTCCCAAAGTTTATAGGGTAGGACTTGGCGAGCTTGTTCGATGGTGATTAATGGCTCTGTTAGAAGTCCACAGTATTGATGATAAGTTACTCTTGTGCTATTGCCCAAGGAGACAGCAGAGTAGTGAGAATACCAGTCTTCTCTGATCTTCCATAGACTTTCTGTCTCCTCTCTTTTTATCTTAACTCTCCCTCTCACCCCTGCTTCTGTACTTAATTTGTTTCTTCTACCATTCCTAATAGCTTCTAAGATAATATGGAGCAGAGTGAATATAATACCCATTATATGTATTGGATACATTTTATATCACCTGCTTTTATTTTAAACTTCAGTTTAATTTAATATTTAAATGCAGTTTTAAAAAAGCTGTATGTGTTTGTATCTTTGCTAATTTCCCTTTTGTGGGTTAGTGTTTTCAGGATGAGCAAGTTCCTTAAGATCACCATCATCTCTTGCTTAGACTGGTTCCATTTACTATATATGTCTGAAAATAGTAACAATTTTATTTAAATAAAGTCAGGCTGGCCACTTTTATTAACCTCTAGTAGCATGATCGATTTAATCGAAGAGGCCAAATACAATTTATCAGATCATCAAAATATTTCCTAAAAATAATCTGAATAAGAACCCAGTATATCTAAAGAAAACACTTGCTAAAATTAAAACAGTTTTCAAAGCTATAAAACTCTCTTTCTTAGAAAGAAATCTTACCCAGAATTATATAAATTGCACAGAGGAAGAGTTAATGCTGATTGAAGTGGGGTGCCCAGGACCCCACCAACTCTTCCTTTCACCCCACCTGTCCCCTTCTTCCAAATAATATACCAGTAACCACCTTGGGACACCAGAGAGCCCTGGAAAACAGTTTGTAAACTACTTCCTAGAGTTAGGTGGTTGGAGGTTGAACACAATGAAATCAGGAAATGTCACCTGAGCCCAAGCTTTGCCTTCAGATCATTCATGGTAGAGATTAACACAGAAATTTAAACCTGGATGATGCATGAAAAGTTTGTTATGGCTTCTAGTGAACAATGCAGCTTTGGGCTCAGTTCCTAAGATGATGGTTTGCTACATTCTGGAGCCTTGAAACCATACTTAAATAAGTACTTGAATTGGCACTAGGCAGGTATGAGTGACTTCTTCCTCTGAAGATAGCATCACTAGTTTCTATTTCTTTTTCTTTCTAGATTTTTGCTTAGTGATATTTTTCCTTTATTCACCACTCCCCCAGCGCCACCACTAAAAGCTGGTCCAGCACAGACGAACAATTTCAGTCTGCAACTAAGCACTGCATACCACATATAAGTGGAAAATGCAATAAATGAGGGTGTTCCATGCCATCACCCTAACCCTGCTTAGATGTCATCTCTTATTATTGATTACTAGGAGTGATGTTATAGCATTCTTTATTGTAACCTAGAAGGTTTGAATTTACATAAACTTTCCTCAAGGAATTTGCTTGTATCTTCAGTGACAAACAAATACAAAATGGCAATCCAGCAGTTGTCCAAAGAAAAACTCGTTAAAATCATGTCAGCCTTCTGTTGTCAGATGACCTCATGCCAAGAATATCTCAGGTTTTGGCAGGGAAAGTCATTGTTCCTGAATACATAGGAACAGATCCCAAAGGAATACCAATTAATGTCTTTGGGAAAGCAATTGGGGTCTGTAAAGTAAACATTTGGTACAGACCTAGTGAATTATTTTAAGTTGTCAAAGACCTGTTGAAACATATAATTGTGGAATCAACATTACTAGTTACAACTAAAGCTGGAAATGACTGCATACAAACCATATTTTCCAGGAAAACATACTGTGTGAGTGAGCTATGAGTAAATAAATAACTTTATATAAAGTAGAAGGATGCACAAGATATTCTCATTGAAATCAAGATATAATTTTAATACAGCAAGGTGTGTTTCTAAAAAGGAAAGCAAAAAAGTTTTAAAAATCGCTAATATATTGGAACATTCTTGTTAAGCCTGTTTACAGATTTTAGTTATAATTGTCTTGTATTTTAGTTTCTTGTAAATTGGTAGAATTAAGTGTCAGAAACTTTGCCCCCAATCTTTGCTCAGTATGATTGGGTCCAAGGTAGCTTTTTTTTTCCCCTTAAAGACTTTATTTTTAGAGCCATTTTAGATTCATAGCAAAATTGAGGGGAAAGTACAGCGATTTCCCATGTATCCTCTGCTTCCACACATGCACAAACTCCTCTATTATTAGCATCACCCATCAGGTGGTACCTTTGTTACAATTGATGAACCTATATGGAGACATCAGAATCACCACAAATTCATAGTTTACATTAGGGTTCACTCTGAGTGTTGTACATTCTATGTCTAAACAAATGGATAGTGACTTTATCCATCATTATAGTGCCATGTAATTTCACTTTCCTAAAATGCCTCTGTGCTCTGCCTATTCATTCCTGCCCCGGTCCACCCCCTGCCAATCACTGACCTTTTCACTATCTCCTACTTATCCCTTTTCCAGAATGTCTTATAATTGGAATCATACAGTATATAGCCTTTTCAGGTTGGCTTTTTTTTTACTTAGTAATATGCATATACATTTCATCCATGTCTTTTCAAGGCTTGAAAACTCATTTCTTTTTTGGCACTGAATAATATTCCATTGTCTGGGTGGACTGCAGTTTATTCATTCACTTACTGAAGGACATCTTAGTTGCTTCCAATATTTGGCAATTATGAATAAAGCTGCTATAAACATAGTGTGCAGGTTTTTGTGTGGACATAAATTTTCAACTACTTTGGATACATATCAAGGAAGGCAGTTGCTGGTAATAGTATGTCTAAGTATTAAACTTCCAAACCGTCTTCGTCAGTGACTGCACTGTTTTGCATTCCATGTAGCTTTCTTCATCTAAACTGGTACCTAACACTTGCTCTCTGCATTCTTGGATCCAGATGCTGCTGTCCACTCTGTCTGCGGCAGTGTCTTGGGCTGGGTGTTAATATGCAGACCATTACCCCTTTGCTCATGAGCTAGGCCAGCAGGGATTGATAAGTCTTTGTGTGTGACTGCCCTGGCCCTGCCAGCCTGGAGGAAGTCTGCAGCCCTTCCTGCTGCGTGACCACTGGCTGCTTAGTCAGTCCCTGTGAAGGTGCCTCATGCTGTAAGGTACACTTCTCCTTTTGTTTTTCCTTGCTCCTTTTGCAAAAGAAAGACGTGGAAAAGATTGAGATGCTTCCGTGCTTGACACCACTACCTGCAGAATAGCTGTTGCAGGTAGAATACCAAGCACGATGCTCAGATCATGGCCTCTCAGCAGATAAGTATTGAGTCTTAAGTTATAACCTGAGGCCCACAAGAAGGAAAAGGAGGGACACTGTGAGGAGGGGAGGAAGGCACAATTTATCTTGGTCTCTTTCTTTCTGGTCTCCCCTCAACTCCATCACTGTTATTATTCCTAATGTGATTAGCCCTCTTCACTTTGTTTAGATGTTTGAGGTAATAACAGTGGGGATGTGAGCTTGTGAAAGGCAGTGGCCTCAGCTGGTACCCAGTCTCTTAATTATACACCCAGCCTTTCTGAGACAAAAGCCCATTTTACTGCAGAACCAACGTGCTTGACATTTTAACACTGACAGGGTGCTCTTTATGTCTCCTCCTCTGCGAGGCCAGGCCTCCTTAATTACAGTTTTCCTAAAACTTTCTGCACGTTAAGATCCTCCTTATGGAAAGGTTACACGTGGAAACCATCTTGCTATTTTTCTCCTGAGAGTGATCATCCTGATTTAAAGTTTAGAGGAGATAAATCAGGATGACAACAGTACGTGGAGGCCTGTGGCATCCGGCCTCTCCTCCTCCACCCCCCGGGCCCTTCATTGAGATTTCCATGGGGAGTGCTGGTGCCTGCTTGTGACATAACCTGACCAGATTCATTGTGTTTATCATAAAAAAGTTTGGGGATGCTGCTATATTTGTTTTCCTTTTAAAAGAAAGACAGGGAATGGAAATGTGCCTTTGAAACAGTCTCTTTCCGCATCCAAAGTGATTTTGATGTGATTTTGACGGTGTGGGACAGGGATCATCAGGAGTGAGTGGCAGCTTTCAGTGCACAGTCTCCAGGGACATTCATAGAGAACTATATTCAGAAGATTAGAATTCTGGTTCAGGATATTGTCGTGTCAAAAAGCACCTAGGTTGCCAGACAGCCAAGTACTTGGCATTATCATGGTTTTCAAATGTTAACACGGGCTGGATCATGCAACAGCAAAGTTGCCATTGATTATGACAGTGATACAGACTTGGGAGCTAACTCAGAATTCTTGGCAAACAAATTGAAAGCTGTGTTCAAAGTCTGAGTGCTGTAATGCATTCATGGAAACCAGGAAGCGGTTTCTGAACTCTGCCTGTAGATAAATCCCCATGGCTTCCAGAATTTAGTCCTGAAGTACTCACATTTCCAGTTAACCTCAGATAACAATTCTAGAAGGGTGGCTGTAGCAGGAGCATAGGGCTTTATAACAAATTTTAGATTTCACTTTGGGTGTGAAAAACAGGGCATTCCATATTTATTCCTATAGTATGCACATATGGTGGGCAATTGAGGATATTTTATGATGCTTCCACACTTGTTACCCCTGAAATAGAGCTGATTCTGTAAGGCAGGGCATTGAATAGCCAATCATAAATTATTACTCAGATTTACTGATTGTCCTGGTCCATTTGGGCAGCTATACAGAACAACCACAAACTGGGTGGCTTATAAACAACAGACATTTATTTCTCACTGTCTGGAGGCTGGGAGTCCAAGATCAAGTATTGACTGCCTGCTTCCTGGTTCACAGACAGTGTCTTTTCCCTGTGTCCTCACTTGGTGGGGGGTGGATAAGGGAGCTCTCTGGGGTCTCTTTTATAATGGCTCTAATCTTGTCATGAGGGCTCCACCCTCATGTCCTCATCATCTCCCAAAGGCCCACCTCGTTACATCATCATATTGGGAGTGAGGTGTCATGAACATGGGGATTTGGCGGAATACAAACATGTAGTCCATAACACTAATACACTCACTAAAGAATAGACTTTAGTAGAAGGTGTGTCTATTTTGAACTTTAGTTGAAGAACTTTGTTATTCAGAAATATATATTGAGCACATATAGTGAGTGACATTCAGGTGAGGAGCTGTTCAGCTCTCTGTGCCTGCCCTGGGCATGAACTATTCCTGACTGTCCTGGGCTGGGTTCCATGGAAGCCAACACTGAGCAGCATTCTGAGTGCAGGGTGAGTGTTAAGTCTCAACACCTGTGAAGGGATGAGTGGGACAAGGAGTCAAACTGCCACATGTCCTGCTTTGGGACAGAATGGCCAGCAAGAGCTGCCTGCAGACCTGCTCCTTCCTGGAAGGGCACCAGGAGGGCACATTTCTGTGTCCCCCATAATAAATAAGAACCGGACAGACACAGGGTCAGGAGAAGCTCGGTTGGGGACAAGTCCACTTGGTGGGGCAGATGAGGAGTTTACTCAGGCGAGGCAGAAGACCAGGAAGAAAGGATTTGATGGACCTGTGAGGCGGGAGTAGGATTGGGCTCAGAGTCTGTCCCAGGCATAGTATAGGACCTCAGCAAAAGTATAGACATAAGGATTTCACTTAGGACACTTAGGAAAAGCCAGCGTGTTCAGATAGGCCCACACGTGCCTTCATATCATGGCGGGGGGAGGAGGGGAGAGCTTGAGGACTTGACTAGCCGAGTGAGATATCTAGGACCTATTGTAGGTCATTGGGTGTTCTGGGAGGTTCTGTCTACTGCGGAGTGCTGTAAATGTTACATTAACAAGCTGGTGATGGGAATGCTGATAGTTAGGATGTAAAGGAAGCACATGCGACATGAAATCATACAGCACATGGATTTATGTTCTGTGAGGCCAGGGCATCTCTTTGCAGTTCTGAGTGACACTGCCAGAATCTAGCTGGGCTCGCCAATGGGGATTACTTTGTCAACATCAAAGTGGCCTCCAAATGGGCACTTGTACAACAGATGGATTGGACAACTCAGGGCTGTGCTGGTCTTACTGCAGAGAGCCAGGCACTTAATCTAAGATATATGAACCACTAAACTGAGAGGTGAAAAGGAGAGATTTTGAATTGTTAAGAGATGAGATACCCAAGCCCAGTCCAGGAGGGAATGGTAAAGTTGGAAGGGAGGAAGAATGAAAGAAGGAGGTGGGAGCCATTGTAGTCACTCACCTTGACAAGGTCATGACCACTCAAACTGCCTAAAACTATGTGCTCTCAGCCAGTGCAACTGTCCTGGTTCTGGCAAAATCCTCTATTGTTTTTGTCTAACTAATCCTGCCATAATCTTGTCACTGAGCCTGGAGAACCAAAATAATATTGGTCACATTGGCACAAATTGGGATGCTGAGCAGTGGACCAGGGCTGCATGGGCTGTAGTAGTTTAATTTCAGGTAGGTTGTGTTTAGGATGCTTCTGGAAATTTAGGCTTGACTCTCTCAAGAGAGGCTGGGGTCAGTTGAATAGACTTGACACTTGTCTGAAGACTGAAGTCCGAAGACTCGGTGGACTCACTATCCAGGTGTTCCTGTTCCCAAATGGTTACCATTCATCATGGACCCAACTCGACCTCTCTATGCCCAGTACCATCTGGTTCAAAGCTTCATTCTTTCCCCCTGGACTTCTATAACAGATGCACATGTTTTCTCTCTGCCTCCAGTCTTACCCTCCTATAGCCATTCTCCCCTTTGCTACCAAAATTATTTCTCTACATCATCTGATGATGTGTCTTCCTGGTAAAAGCCATCACAGGCTTTCCATCACTCTCTAACTGAATCTCCCACCACTGGCTTCCTCAAACCCTAAGTTTCTAGCATGCTGACTCGCTCACCCTCTCCAGTGTCCCAGCTGGCATGGACCACAGCTCCCTGATGAAGGTCATTTTCCCTTCTTTACACCTCAGGCCTCAGCTAATTGCCACTTCCTTTAGGAAGCTTTTCTCCCCAGCGTGTTAGGTCTCTCTCATGCAGGCTCATGTTTTTGGCAAAGCACTTTCACACTGGCTGTACTAGTGCCTGCCTGGCAGCTACTCTGCCCCGCCCAGCACACAGGGCCAGGCAGGCAACTTGGATCTGCAGACCTCCAGGTACAGGATGACAGAGAGGGACAAAAACTTTGTAGGCTTGAAAGAATCCACCCATTTACACAGAGCCAGGTTAAACACACTCACACATACATACACACAAACAAAAACCCAAAACAATAAAAACTAAAATAAAGTCACAGTGGGTGGAATAGTTTGTCTTATTGGTCACTGTGGCCCTGAGACCAGACAGAGGCTTTTGAAGGCGGATGCCAGATAAAGAAATGCATGCTCCCAACTGAACAAGGAGATCAGCATCAACTATCAAAATGTAAAAGTAAAGGGATATGAGAAGGACACAATCCCAACTTTAAAAAGGTAGAGGGAAACTTTGTCTAGCAGCTTTGTAATTAGTGAAAATGGAGAGACGCTCACACCATAATGTTGACCAAAATTGCTAAAGAAGTTTCAAAAAAGGAGGCAGTTTGAAGAGAAAACAAGTTAAAAAGAACTGTTAGGAAAGAATGGGTTATTTGATATTTACATGTTATATATTTAATAAAATTTATAAACATAATATTTTATATATACATATTTTTACCAATAAAAATAATGTATTTTCATTACAAAAAGTTTAAACCAAGAAGTAAGAGGAAAAAGGTTATTTATTTCCTTTGCTCCAAGAGCACAGAGCACTTCATGAGTGTGGAGGGGGCAACAGACAGGCTGCTGGAGGATGGACATGCTACCTGCAGGGGAGGGGAGGGAGGTACAGCACACAGGTGACTCTTACAAGAAATCCTATGGTGAAAAAGAAGGAATGCATCAGGCATTAGCTGTGTATGGAAGTGGACCTGGGGAATTCAAGAACATCAAAAATGAACTTGTCAGAAGAAAGGGAGAGATTAAGGATGTCAGAGAGAGAGGCCAGGGTACAAATGAGGAATGATGTTTGAGTTAAAGTAGAATCAAGAACCTTGGCAAAATATTTTATAGCTACTGATGTCATAATGATTCAGGCAATGATCATCATGGATGCTAAAACCATGGGTGAAACAAAATATTAACATGGTCTGAAACTGTCACCACTCTCCTGACTTGCAAATGACAGAGCAAAGGTCCCTTAGGATGCAGGAATAGACAGCTGCCCCGTCACTATTTCTTTTTTATTTTTTTTATTTTATTGATTTTTTTACAGAGAGGAAGGGAGAGGGATAGAGAGTTAGAAACATCAATGAAAGACACACATTCTGCACACCCCCTGCTGGGGATGTGCCTGCAACCAAGGTACATGACCAGAATTGAACCTGGGACCTTTGAATCCGCAGGCCAACGCTCCATCCACTGAGCCAAACCGGTCAGGGCCCATCACTATTTCTGATGTTACCAAGAGTGTGACAAACTGGTATGCTCCTCCGAGTAGAGGAACTGAGGAGAAAACACTATAGACTATTCTTCCCAAAAACATTTAACCTGAATCTGATTATGAGAAAATAGAAAAGTTCATTCCATGAGACATCCTACAAAACAACTGGCTTGTTCAGGGAGGAAAAAAAAAGTCAGGGTCTAGTCTACATTAAAGGAGACTAAAGAGACGCAGTGGACTGAGTGGATGCTGGGTGGAGGGGAAAACAGCCTTCAAGGCCAAGACTGGAATAATTGGGAAATTGGAACATGAACCATATACTAGGTACTGTCACTGTGTCACTGTTAAATTGTGGAAATACCTTCTGGTGAGGTGAGAGAATGCTATTACATGGTGGAATGAATATCTCAGCAGGAGAAAAATAAGTATTTTATCCATATAAAGAGAGATAAATCACATGTGGGAAATGTTAGCTATTGCCAAACCTAATGAATAGGTTTTCATTGTTATTCCTTCAGTTTTTCCATAGGTTTGAAAATTTCAAAATAAAAAGATGAAAAAAAATATAAGAAATCTGGAAAAGAGGAAAGAAAGTGTTTTCTCTTGCCCTAATTGTTTTGCTCAGTGGATAGAGTGTCGACCTGCGGACTGAAGGGTCCTAGGTTCGATTTCGGTCAAGGGCACGTACCTTGGTTGCGGGCACATCCCCAGTTGGGGATGTGCAGGAGGCAGCTGATCGATGTTTCTCTCTCATCGATATTTCTAACTCTCTATCCCTCTCTCTTCCTCTCTGTAAAAAATCAATAAAATATATTTAAAAAAAGAAAAACGAAAAGAAAGAAAGCGTTTTCTCTGAGGGGAAAGGGGAACTAGATAGTTGATAGACTCTCATTAGTCCATCTACTATTTGCTAAGGACTGCATTTTGTTTTGAAAATAAACTACCTCATTAAACCCTCCAAACACATTTCCAGGGTAGATGTTATTATTCTCACTTTATATATGAGGAAAGAAAAGCTCAAAAATCATGTATTAGAGCCCATTCTGAGAACTAATAATAGTGATGTGTAGGTTGAATACTTTTCTTTTTAATTCAGGCTGACCCCTTTTAGTTAGGGCTCAGTGGCAAATAATACCATTTGGTGTATGCAGAGGGAGTGAAGCAGTGAGGAATTAGCAGACCTGCTGGAGAGTTGGCAGGACGGAGGAGGAGGAGGCTTTAGGCCAGTGATGGTGAACCTATGACACGCGTGTCAGAGGTGACATGCGAACTCATTTTTTGGTTGATTTTTCTTTGTTAAATGGCATTTAGATATATAAAATAAATATCAAAAATATAAGTCTTTGTTTTACTATGGTTGCAGATATAAAAGAATTTCTATATGTGACACGGCACCAGAGTTAAGTTGGGGTTTTTCAAAATGCTGACACGCTAAGCTCCAAAGGTTCGCCATCACTGCTTTAGGCTGAGCTTCTAGGAATGATCACTAGAGTATCACCCGCAGAACCTGCCTGCCAGGAGAGCTGCCATGTCAGCCATAACCAAAGAGTAGAGGGACCCCAACCCAGGGCTCCAGG
Organism: Myotis yumanensis; assembly: GCF_028538775.1. Classification (NCBI taxonomy): domain Eukaryota; kingdom Metazoa; phylum Chordata; class Mammalia; order Chiroptera; family Vespertilionidae; genus Myotis; species Myotis yumanensis. The sequence goes on along the minus strand of NW_027223752.1, from coordinate 161,895,845 downwards.
ATCTCTGCTGAAATCCACAGTAGCGCTCAGACACCCTGGCCTGCCACTCGACACCCTCAGCCTGAGCATGGCGCCTGTTTCACAGGCTTTGCTGCAGAACAACACAGCTTCTCGCCCACCTGCAGAATATCCTGTGGGCACATCTGTGGGAAACAAGGCCGTGTGTACATCTCTGGGTGGAGCTTTTGAAGTGCAGTCTTCACTTTTCTAGCCTTGACTACTGAGAAAAACATGCTGCACAAAGGGGTAGAGGAATTATTGGAGGTCATTGATCTGTTGGCCACATTTCCTCACTGTATTTGATTAAGTTACAGAGAAAACAGTGGGGTGAGGAAGGAGAGGTCTGAGGCCTTATAGCAGGGGATTAAGTTGGGGTTCAATCAGAGAAACAGGGCCATGAGGATATAAAATGTAAGCAAATATGTACAGAAGTATTTACTGATTTATGTAGTTGTTATAAGGTTTCCACCTTTCACCTTGTGGGAGCTGGTTAAGCAGTCTCTGTAAGGGTGTCATGTTCACGTCTGATAATGAGGCTTGGAGGACACAGCTCAGGCATCAGGAAGCAAAGATGAAGGGAAAGTGGAAAAGAAGGTCAACGGGGAAGATGGAGAAAAAGTGGAAAAGACAGATAAGTGGGGAAGTGGAGAAGATCGTATTGGAAACCACAAGGATGAGGTGGAGCCACAAGGACTGAAACCCATGCCTGTCCTTATGCCTGATGTGAAAGCTGTGTTCTGAGAAAGCTGGAGTCTTCCACATGAAGCTGAACACACACCTGGTCTAGGAGTGAGAGGAACAGAGGAGAAACGGGGGAAGGTGGGGTTGCCCCATGCCATGAAGTTGAGCCTTTAAATCAGAATCAATGTGTGGGAGCTCTGAACTGGCTACTGCTTCCCTCCCTCTGGATCCCACACAGGAGTCTCCCAGGTGCCTGCCCTAATCAGAAGCAGACAGGGAGGGGAAATCTAGGAAGTGTAGCTGAAAGTGGACTAGTGGGCACTTCGGAAAGCCAACAGAGTTGACTGTGATCTACTCATGAAAGGAGAAGGGGAGCATGGGTGAGTAGCACTTAAGGAAAAACCAACCCAATGCTGACTGGCAGCACCAGGGCCATCAGAGCACACTTTCTACTCAACCCTACTTAGTACATGGAGTTAATAATCTTCAAGGCCACTCCATGGTCTGAAAAGGCTGCTAGAGCATCGGCGCTCTTCTACATTCCTACAGGATGTAGGAGGAAGGGGGTAGGGCATATACAAAAGTGCCCATCCCAGCTGAATGGGACACCTTTAACGAGATTTCCAGAAGCTGCCCCCAAATGACTTTCTCTTATATCTCTTGGAGTCACTACTCAGGGTGACTGTATACTTTGTTTGAATTGGGACACTTTTGAAAAGGAGAAGGATATTATTGATAATTATGACAGCTCATCAAACTGGAAAAGGTACTATCGTAGACAATACAGAAGCCATGGATAACACCACCTCTAGAAAGGTGGGAAATGTAGTCTTAGAGTTGAGTGCTTTGTCACCCCAGTAAACCATGCTTTATGAGTAAAGGAGGAGGGGAAATAGCCATTGGATGGTGATTGACAGTCCTCCCACAGAGCCCACATCCAGTAATGTGTTTCCTACAGATGACTGAAAGTCAGCTACTTAATATCTTTAATTTGTACCTTCTTTATTTTCCTGTTAAGGAAACAGCATAGTTATTACTTAATATTTTAGTCTGAATGATTAGGACAGAGCATTGTCTTCTTCCTGGTAGCAGGCATGAGACTATTCTGAAAGCATGGGGCTTACAGCAATCAGAGAGACTGAGGAATTTCCTCTGTTGCACATTCACAGTGTGGGTAGGAGGAGGACTTGGCAAGGGATGTACTAACAGAGGAAAGGATGGGCAGTGGTATCTATGCATGTACTTACAAACCTCCCAGATGATGTTCTGGGGAGAAGGCTGAGGCTGCCAATTTGGGACTAAGTTAATCTGACAGTTGCAGCAGTACAGACATTTAGGATATTAGTCTAATAGGAGTCATGCAGAACATTGACAGAAATATTAGAAATAATGAATCAGTCTGCTGGATCTATATCCAATTAGAAATGATGATTATCCACCTTGTCTTTTCGCCTGCTCATTAGAGTGAGTGCCCTCCCGAGGGGACAGCTCAGTTTAAAAAGCATGAAAGGCAGCATATAAAGTGCATCTTGGCCAAGGACAGGACGCAGGATCTTGGGGAATTCTCAGCTCCCAGGACTGGCAGCCCTGCTGAGAGCAAAGAGGAGACACTGTAAGAACTAAACTCTTAGAAGTCCAGCTCCTCACTCTGAGGAGGAACATTGTTCTAACTCAGTGGTTCTCAACCTTGGCTGCACATTAGAATAGCCTGGGAATCTTTTTAAAATCCTGATTTCTGGGCCTCATCCTCCGGAAATTCTGTTTCTTTGTTATGGGGTGAGGCCACAACATTAGTAACAAAGAAACAGAATTTCCGGAGGATGAGGCCCAGAAATCAGGATTTTAAAAAAGATTCCCAGGCGATTCTAATGTGCAGCCAAGGTTGAGAACCACTGTTCTTACTAATTCAGTATTTAAATGACAGATTAGGGACAATCAGGCCCTAAGAGCTCTTGATGAGGTCAGTACAAAGCACCTAGCACCCAGCACCCAGCACCCAGCATAAAATATTCTGGATAGTCCAGCCAGGGTGGCTAACTGGTTGAGCGTCGAACCATGAACCAGGAAGTCACTGGTTCGATTTCCGGTCAGGGAAAATGCCCAGGTTGCAAGCTTGATCCCCAGAAGGGAGCGTGCGCAAGGCAGGCAATCGATGTTTCTTTCTCATCAATGTTTCTATCTCTTTATCTCTCTCCCTTTCCCTCTCTTTAAAAAGTCAGTAAAACCTTTTTTTAAAAAATTACGCTGGACAAGACAGTGAACGTGAATCTGACTAAGTCCTTAGCACCTGCTTACAGATTATGGGAGTACTGGGGAGAAGGGGCAATAAAACCCACCACAAGTAAACAGGTAGTCAAGTGGAGTAAGCAGGGCTTTTCCATGACAGCTCACCTGGTTTTTTCAGCATGTCCATGCCATGAAAAGGAGGAAGGGGAGAGGAAGGGGACTGGCCTAAGTGAAAGAAACAAACCACATCAACCAGTCAAAGGGTGGGCTTTAATGGACCTTAGTTTGAAAAAAAAAAAAAAACAAACAAAAAAAACTCTTAAAAATATTTTTTGAGACCATCCTTGAAGTTGGAATATGGATTCTATGTTAGATCTTACTAAGGAATTGCTATTTTTTATTGGGTATAAAAATAGCACTCTGTTTATATTAAAAAATACTCTTTTAAGAGGCGCCAACTAAAGTATGTAGGAATTATTTAATGATGTCTGTGATTTGCTTAAAAATGCACCAGAATAAAAAAGAAAAAGAGGGGAAGATTAAGCAAAGTGTGGCTATATTTTGAGTAGTGATGTATTTGGGTAAAGGTGTGGGGGTTCATTATACTATATGTTGACGTCTTGTATATTTCTGGAAGTTTCCATTGAAAAGTAAAAAAATATAACTTTGACAAGAATTACATGTCAATCATCTAGATTATATGTTATTTTTAAGAATAGGTTTATGTTGGTTTTATAGAGAGAAGAAGGGAGGGGGAGAGAGAGAGAAACATCGGCTGCCTCTGTATACCCCTGACTGATGATTAGACCCACAATCTGAGAATCAAACCAGCAGCCTTTAGGTGCATGGGATGATATTCACCAACTAAGTCACCCTGGCCAGGGCTAGATTATGGGTTTCATTAGCAGTTTTGGAATAACTATCAAGGTCAACTGCTGGATTACTCTTACTTTTTTATGGTCTGAATTGCTGAGATGAACTTAATGCAGGACTCTGGAAGGCAATTTGTCATGCAGATATGCTTTCAAAAATGCAAAATGACAGGGTTATGCTATATTACTAAGGAGTATTTAAGTCCTAAGATTTATATCTATGGTTCAGGTATGGTTTGTCCTGCTGAACCAGGACCAGTTCTGGTTATGCAGCTAGAGATACACCTTAAAGTAAGAAGAGCCAAAAAGTCCACCGAGGAAATTGAGTGGTCAGAATGTGGATGGGCCCGACTCAGTGAAATAGTAGCATATATATTTATGTACCATATATGTGTTAAGTACATTTACAAACACACACACATGCACACACACTAATAATCTTACTGAAACCTGGTAGTTACATCAGATGCTCAGGTAATGTATCATTAGGCTTTTGCAAACACTAGCAGGAAATCACCCCTGCTTAGCTCTGTGGAGCTTTGGAGTCAGAATCCAGCAAATTAAAATATCTGTTCTGCTGTGTCCTGGGCAGGCCCGCTGGCCTGAACAATCTCTGGACAAGCTGGACCTCAGTTTTCTTCTCTCTGGTACAATGATGATAATCCTACTGATTTGTCTTGTGCAAGCAATGGTGATTTCAGATACGTAAAACACCCAAGGGAGTGCCTGCCCCAGAAATGAGAATTCTCTACAGTAAGAGCTCTCAAACCTGTCCCTCAATTTTAAAATAAATTTTATTGAAATGTAGTTTTATTGATGTAAAATGCATCTATTGTAGGATCCCAGTCCCATCATGATCTAGAACATTTCCACTCTCTCTAGGAGCCCTGTGCCCCTTTGTTCTTCCATCCTCCGCCCCACCTGGTTTCCAGCAGCCAGCCACCTGCTACCTGTCATTTTAGATTAATTCACCTTCAGCAAGAGTTTCATATAAATGAATGATACATTGGTTGTGGTCTTTCGTGTGTGGCTTTTTTCACTTATTTAAATATATTGAGGCCCATCCATGTTATCAGTAATTTGTTATTTATTTCAATATTATATAGACATATATCACAATTTGTTTGTGCATTTACAAGTTGATGGATGTATGGGTAGTTTCTAGTTTGGAGTTATATTTGAGTAAGCATATGTTTAACTTAATATGATAAGTATATGCTTAGTTTTATAAGAAACTCCTGAACTGTTTTCCAAAGTAGCTGTACCATTTGCGTCCAAATAAGGGAGAGGTACAGCTGCCCACCCCCTTCCATCTGCACTTGTATCCTCAGGTTTTTTATTGTTTGTTCATTTGATAGATATTCTTATAGGTGATTGGTATCCCATTAGGTTTGTCTAATGACTGATGGTATCCAGCTTTACGTGCTTCTTGCAACTCCTGTGTCTTCTTGGTCTGAAGAATTAGATCAAATCTCTCGCCTTTTCTAAAAGTCAGATATCTATATTATAAATATTTTCTCCCAATCTGTGCTTGTGGTTTCATTTCTTGATAATGCAAAGGTTTTCAGTTTTTATGAAATCCGACTTATCAATTTTTAAATTTTATGGTTTATTCTCAGATTCTACACATGGGATCTTTGCCTACGATTAAGTCAGATTGAGTCAGAACAAAGATTTTCTCCTATGTTTGCTTTTTTGAAGTTTAATAACTTTAGATTTTATATTTAGTCTTAGGGTTTGTTTATTTATAATGTGAGGTAAGAGGTTTTTTCCATGTGATTATACAGTTGTACTAGCACAACTTATTGAAAATATAATCTTTTCTCATTAAATTAATTCAGTACTTTTTATCAGAAATCAATAAGCTCTACATTTTTTGTTTCATCACCCATTTATTATTCATTTCTACCTTTATATTAGTGTTACACTGCCTTGATTATTATAGCTTTATAGTCTGTCCTAAAATCAGTCAGAGGAGGTCCTCCAACTTTGTTTTTATTTTCAAATGTGTTTGGGCTATTCCAGAATCTTTTTGTTTCTCTATACATTTTAGATGAAGTCTCTCCATTTCTATAAAAATCTCTGGTGGGAATTTGATTAGAAATGTTTTGAATGTATAGTTTAATTTGGCAGAGAATGGAAATCATTGAAATAATGAGTTCTCCAGTCCATGAAATGGCATGGCTCTTCATTTATTTGAGTCTCTCTTAATTTTTCTAAGGAAATATTTTATGGCAATACTTGTACATTTTTGTTATATGTATTTTAAAACATTTTACTTTTTGATGTTATTGTTAATGCCATTAAAATAACTTTATTCCAATTGTCAATTGCTAAGTATATAGATATAAAAATAATTTTTTGATTATTAACTTTCTGTCCTGTCATCTTGAAAATTTATTTATTAGTTTGAGAACTTTTAAAAAGTAATGCTTAAGAATTGTCTCTGTAAACAGTTATATCATCTGGAGTGCAGTTTGTTATCACTGACGGGCTGTGTGATCATGACCAGACCACATTGCCTCTCTCCAACAGAGGTAAACATTTAAGAATCGAAAAGGACTTTGGAACAACTCTGTGTCTTTACCTATTAAATAATGATAACAACAGCAAGCAGGTATATAGAACTGCCTGTTTGCTGAATATGATTCTTAGTGCTATACATGTTACCTGATTTATTTCCCACTTTAATTTTTTGAGGCATCTCATATTTTTTTCCAATTTAGAGATGAAAAAAGCAGGATCAAAGAGAGATGAAGTAATTTGCCCCAAGTCACATTATTAGGATGTGATCAAGACAGGATTTGAGCTCTACCTTTAAAGTTGTGTGACAGCTAATAAAGGACACAATGGCTTAAGGGTTTGACAATACAGTAGTCCCCACTTATCCATGGGTTTGCTTTCCATGGTTTCAGTTACCCATAGTCAACTGGGGTCTGAAAATTTTAAATGGAAAATTCCAGAAATAAACAATTCCTAAGTTGTAAATTGCATGCCATTCTGATGAAATCTCCCTTGGTCCTGCCTGGTGTGTTAATCATTCCTTAGTCCAGCGCATCCATGATGTAGACGCTCCCTGTGAGTTAGTCACTTAGTAGCTGTTTCAGTTATCAGATGGACTGTTGAGGTATCACAGTGTTTAAGTAACCCTTATTTTACTTAATAATGTCTCATTTACCTCACTTCATTTCACCATGTAGGCATTATATAATCTCACATCATTAGAAGGGTTTGTACACTGCAGTAAGATATTTTTGAGAGACCACATTCATATAACATATAACTTTTATTATGGTATATTGTTATAATTATTCTATTTTATTAGTAGTTATTATTGTTACTCTATTACTGTGCCTAATTTATAAAGTACATTTCACCATAAGTATATATGATTAGAAAAAAACAACACCCCAGTATATATAGGGTTTGGTACTATGTGCAGTTTCAGGCATCTACTGGGGGTCTTGGAACATATCCCCCACAGATAAGGAGGGACTTCTCTATGTATTGCTACACAAATGAGTTATTTATAAAACACAGTAGTTTCTCAAGGTATAATTTAGCAATATTATATGTATTTCACTGATAGTGGTAAGAATCAGGAGGAGCAGATGGGAAACAGACCACATGTACATCTGTTATATCTACACCAAAAAAATACACGATTTCCATCTGCGGAGATGTTACAAATATGTGCCTATCTATCTAATTCTACATTGACATTACTTTCTTCGACTTAGAGAATCAATATACTATTTTTCTAGGCTGTAGTTGGACAATGGCCTGTGACCTGAGAATCAGATTACTTGAAATCAATCCTGGTGTCCCTGTGGCTTACACTGAACCTCTAAGCATGCTACGTACAGCTGCATAGAGCATGTCACTTCCTTGCTGTCCATGCCTTCTGAAGGCCTGTCTGTTTCCAAAATGCAGAACATGCTCAGGGGTGTAGGTTTGCAGAGTGCTTGCAAAGCACGAAGTCCCTGTCCACATGTTATCTAAATGCTAAACAGTGCATCTCTTCTCTGTTACCGAGAAACAGAAACCCGCATTCAAGACATAAATGAGTTTTTACTGTGTAAAAATATTCTTTCTTCCCTAATTTTCATGATCTATTCTAGAATTTCTCTAGAGTGGACACATGGGAGCACTTGTCTGACTCAGCCTTATTTGTTTGCCAGCCCAAGAATGGGGAAGAGGGTTGCATAACATTCTAGCCAATTTCAGCCCTCTGATCTGGAAGCCAGTGACCAGAGTAATATGTCTGTCCACTTTCATTTGATTTTCCAGTTCTCCAAATTCCAGAAAAACAGTTCAAGATCTAATTTGCTTGATCACTTCATGGAAACTGGAGTTGGAAAGGTGGCTGCAATAGTTAAACTGGGAAAAATAGATAAGAAAAAAAAAGTAGTTTAAAACACTTGCTCAATAGCTTTCTCAGCCCTGGTATTCTTACACCCAAAGCCTCCCTGAGTGTGGTCAGAATTAGGGAGCATTTGAGAACAGAGGAATCAAGTTCCCCTCTAACGTGATTTGTTGTGCGCCTTAGGCACTGCCTTGACCACTCTTTTTTGAGGACACATAGACCATGAATCTTCTATTGTGGCTTTTTGTCTATGTTCTCAGTATGAACAGATCCCCCATTATTGCTAGGATCTGGCACAGTCAAATCTTGGAATCTCCAGCATATCAAAGACAATAAAAGCTGTTATCTATCACATAAATTAGTAATCATTGCAATTTATCTCCCTCAACATCAATGAAGACAGAAAAATCAATTTGTCTGGGTCACATGTGGCCACTATGCTCTGTAACACAGGTCCAATTTGGATTGGATGCCCAGAAACCAGGAACATAGGATAAAATATACGGATATGTCGGAAGGTGAATTTCTCCTGTGCTTGCAGAGTCAAGGTTCCAGATATGAAGCCTGGGGAAGAAGCAAGGATGGTGGTGGGAGAGGCCTCTGAGGAACTAGTGATTAAACATGATTAGTGTCTCCCACTAAAGGGACATCACAACCTTGATTAGTGGAACTTAAGTAAGTCCCCTAAGGAGGCACTTTACATGGCAACCGCCCCACTGCTGCTGTTCCTGTCCGGAAGACACCAGCCCGTGAGCAAATGCACATGAGGCACTGAGGGTCCAGCTTAGTTTTCCCATTGCATTAGGTGAAAATTAAGATTTTTTTCCCCAAGAGGGAGCACCAGAATAGATGTAGTATATCTTCCAGATGTTTTTGAGCGGAAGAGCGGAAAGGGGAAGAATGTTTAATCCATTTCTCTTTTTTTAAAAATAGCTCGCAGGCTAGCGTGGTTAAAAATATACTTCAGCTGGATTTCCCTGGTGTCTTGCTGCCCACTCACATCATTAGAAACAAGCCCTTGTAATGAGGGGTTGAGGGGCAGCGTCTGCTCCCTTTGACACAAAAGCCTTGCCAATAGACCATCTGGTTAGCAAATAAGGTCAGGGGACAACCCCCGGCCCCCCACATGGTGCATTGGGGACATGCAGAGAGGGAGCACTCCTGCATTTACCTGCACATGTGCCCCTGAGCATGTCCTCAGCCACCTGCATTCAGCTCCACAAGCCCCTCCACTGTTATGTGCAGCTATGGAAGCTTTGCAAATGTGGAGGTATTGCTGTTCTGGGGCTCTGCTACTGCAGACTTGTATGCCGTGTATGCTCACCAGCCCTGGGACACATCCTCCTTGGGTGTCCTCTGAGCTGATATGATGTGTGGGGCTGGGATGCTCTGACGATGACTTCAGAGGAGACCAGGACTGGCCTGGGCAAATAAACTCAGTACTGAGTTTCCTTGCATTGACCCAGGCCCAGTTTGGGGGGTGAGCCAGCTGGGTTCAAATCCACTGTCACCACTTAGCAGTTGGAAAACTTTCATACCTCAGTTACCTCATTATAGAATGTGCACCTGATAGATGTAAAGACTTGGATGATATCTGACCTCCTCCCCAAGTATATTTCAGTTACTACTGAGGAACAAGTGCCTGGGACCCAGAACTTAGTCACCTCTGGCCCAAGGAAAACCTTCAGCTACATCTATACTTTTGCAGATGGCCTTAGTTCTTTACCATAGAAGGACCTCCTATCCTTTAGGACAGATTGAGGTGGGACCCCTACCTCTCCAAGCTGCATTAGCTCCCCCCAATAAGTATTGCCATGAATTTATTTTATTATAAACTGTCTCCTCCACCATACTGTGATTTCACTGAGGAATGTAAACTAAATGAGTCACTCTTTGTAATGTATATAGTATGGTGCCTGCAAGTGGTAAACATGATTTGTTTAAAAATTAAATGCAAAGAACTCTATATAGTTTGTCTGTGTACCCTATCCTCATGGTCTAGCCCAGAGTGGGAAGTCAGTGGATAATTGCTAGGGAAATGAAGGAAGTTGGCAAAATATGGATGAAAATATCCAAAAAGAGAAGTCATCACATGAGTCATAACAGGTCTGATTTATAAAGTTTTAGTAAATGCCCTTCGATTGCCTTCACTGCCTCTTAGCCCTCCATCCCCACCCTTGCCACAGATTCCTGAGGAATGTTCTTCAGAGTTTTCCAAAGAATCCCTCCCTCTGTGTGTGATGTTAAGGATCTGAGTCATTCAGACACACTTAGCCACAGGTTGTACTTCGGGCTTGTTTTATAGAAACCTATCGCTTCGGTCAGGTTTATAATGAAGGCTTCTAAAGTGCTTAGAATCAATTGATTTTCCTAAGCAGGTTAAATAATACACCTATAATTCTGTTTACTCTAATCATTTGCTTATCTAATTATTTTTTCAGTCCAGGCCTTGTTTTGAAATAACCACAATTTGTGAACTAGTGGGGTCTAAAGTAATAAGGGTTTTCAGTATCTTTAATTACATATGAGGGTGGCAAGATAATTCTCTCATTTAGGGTGAGACAAAAGAAATTAATTAAACATGAGACAGAGGTTAGATATAGAAAAGAATTTCCTCTCCATAAATGTGGATTGCCACTCAAATATGCATGGGGGTTAGGGGGTTGGTCATGATCCCTGAAAGTCTTTGCAAATAAGTCCTATTTATATTTGTCTGGCCTTGTAGATTTTTGTCTCCTGGAGGCAAAGGTTAACAAAAATCTCTTAAGGATACTTTACCGGCCAAAACGCTTCAGGTTTGTGGTTTTATTATAATCATTTTTTGAAGAGTGGAGCAGTGAGGTTGTATTGTAATTATCTTCTGCCAGAGAAAGGGATACAGCAGCAGGTTCATGTCTAAGTGAATGACAAAAGTAAGTATTCTAGGAACTATCAAGTGCTTTCATGCTGCATTTGCCTAAAAAGAACCCAAACTAGGCTTTCTTTCTATATAAAAATGCATTCCTGTGTTGGCTCATATGTTTTCTCTATTGTCTCATCTTTTTTTAAAAAATACCCCCGATTTCTTCACTATACTATTGTCCGTGTCCATGGGCTGTGCCTATCTATGCTTATACTAATGAAAGAGTAATATGCTAATTAGACTGGACGTCTTCCGGACATCCATCCAGATGTCCTTCCGGACAAAGCCAAAGTGGCAGGGTCCGAGGCAGAGGCAAATATCGGTGATCAGGCTGGCAGAGGAGAGCAGTTAGGGGTGATCAGGCTGGCAGGGGAGGGCAGTTAGGGGTGACCAGGCCAGCAGGGGAGGTCAGTTAGGGGCGACCAGGCCAGCAGGAGGGCAGTTGGGGGCGACCAGGACAACAGGGGAGGGCAGTTAGGGGCAACTGGGCAGGCAAGCAGAGTGGTTAGGGTGATCAGGCAGGCAGGCAGAGGTGGTTATGGGCGATCAGGCAGGCAGGCAGAGAGGTTAGGGGCGATCAGGTTAGGAAGGCAGAGGTGGTTAAGGGCAATCAGGCAGGCAGGCAGAGAGGTTAGGTGTGATCAGGCAAGTAGGCAGAGTGGTTAGGGGCTATCAGGCAGGCAAGTAGGTGAGTGGTTAGGAGCCAGCGGTCCCGGATTGTGAGAGGGTGCAAGCCGGGCTGAGGGACCGCCCTTCCCTCTGTGTGAATTTCATACATGGGCCTCTAGTAAGTATATAAGTTCTTTGGTTTACCTCTTCTCGTCATACCAGTCTTATGAAAATCCTGCTTTTCAAAGGCAACAGGGCACCCTTATCTCTTACTCAGTAAGAGATTCTTAACTTTGCTGGGCACCCACAACCAGGGTACCACTTCTTTGGTGACTACTCCTGTCCATCCAGTGTGTAGCCCCACCCAGTGTCTCAACTGACCCTTGTGGACTTTGGACATTTATGACCAAATCTGCCTTCATGTGCATCCTGTGAAGCCTAGAGCCTGAAATTGGCGATGGTGGGAGTTGTACATTGTGGAAATTAGCAAACTTCAAATCAGGACCCCTCTACCCCACCAGATCTGGTTGTTAGACATTGACCCCCATGCCATGGCCAATGCTACCTGCACAGTCATGCTCACATAATATCTTCAGAAAATACCAGGAAGCTAAGCTATGAATCAAAGAATGTCCTCAATATATAAACCACAGACCTACATGGGGACCAGGCCTTGAGAGGTAGTGTCTTTGCATCTTCCCATTCTCAACCAGCTTTATCTTTTGTGCTAATACAGTCATGAGGTCAAGTCTGCAAATAAATAAATAAATAAGTAAATAAATAAATAAATAAGATTCTTTCAGATTTTTTTAAACCAAATTTTTATACTGCAATAAAATTAACAGAAGCATGTATATAATTGGGACTCTTGTTTAAATCTTAGCTTACTGGCTCTGAGGCTGATGTCTTTCTTAGAAAAGAAGACATATTCTCACTGCTGACTACAAAATCAAAGTTTTCCTCTCTTTTTCTCTAAATTTCTACTATATTTTTCATTTGCTGTCAGGATTTTAAATAGGAAATAAGAGAGGAGTAAATTCAACATCCACTTATCCAATGTGTACCACTGGAAGGAGCATGCTGACCAGCTCATTTCTCACCCTTCTCAGGCTTCCTCTTGCATTGGCCCCATCCTGCCACCCCCAGGTGGCAGGATTTACAACTTTTGCATTCCTAGCAAGACATTTTTAAACTTAAGTACAAGAGAAAGTGCTAACTCATTATAAAACAGGTAAAGACAACTCCACCAATAGTTTATAAAAATATTACTGCACTATCTTAATTGATGTACTTTTTTTCTACCTGCAATACCTTGCTAAAAAAACAAAACAGACAAAACCAGGATCTGCCCCAGGCCAAAAAGAAGGGGCAATTAATTTTAACCACTTTCAGGTGTTTAGAGAATAATATGATACATTTGAAATCTGTTTCCTTTTTGATTGGGCTGCAATCTCTGCTTTCTGTTTTCATTACACATTAAAACACCCATATTATCACCACTACTTTATTTTATGGCTATTAGGATTTACAAACAGAGACTCAAACATGATATGAAAAAAGTTTACTGGTGAGGCATATAAATAAATGTGCTTTAATATCACACAGTTTATAAAATGAAACAAACCTACTTCACTAATGTTCTGCCTTTTTATGAGGGACATTCAATTCCTAGCTCAATCATATTTTTAATATCTCTTTCTCTCTTTCACGCTCTCTCTTTATATACACACTAGAGGCCTGGTGCACAAAATTAGTGCATGGGTGGGGTCCCTAGGCCTGGCTGGCGATCAGGATCAGGACCGATCAGAGCCTTCTGGCTGCCAGCCGGGGCCTGCTGGCAGGGGGAGGGACTGTGGGAGGTTGGCTGGCCATGGGAGGTTGGCTGTGGGAGCTCACTGACCACCAGGGAGAAGCTCCTGCATTGACCATCTGCCCCCTTGTGGTAGTGACAGGTCATTCTAGCATTCCAGTCGCTTAGGCTTTTATATATATAGATACACATATATGCGCATATATGTGTGTGTGTGTGTGTATTTTTTATAACTCTTTGTGTTGTATTAAGTATACAACATGTTGAGACCATAGTCTTTTAACCAATGTCCTGATCATGTGTAAACTTATGAAAGAAGAATCATATTATAAGAAATATCAACAGGTTACAGAGAAGAGGGAGGGTTATAAGTGAAAAAGAAAAAAGACAGAAAGTGCTTGCTTTTCAAAGAGCAAAGAGTGAAATTTGTATGCCTGATCACTGGTTCATTTCATTTCCTTTTCCCTTCTGAATAACTTCCAGAAACCTTGGTATTTCAAGGTCATGTTTTGTACTTGGAAACTCTGAATGATATAAATAATTCTCAGTAGGAAACAAAATGACTGATATACATAAATAGGAAAGAAATGTTCTTGGATTGATGTTTCCAAAACTTTTCCAAACCAGCTTCACATTCTGGCCTAAGAGCATATAATCACATTCCCATTGGCTGACTCAGTCCAGTTAGGGCAAAACAATGGTGGTTTCAGCCTCCTCTATCATTGCCAAAACATATATATGATTACCGAGAATTTGGCAATATTATCAGCAAAGAAAAATAATCTGAACATTATTCATGTTGCATAGATATGGGGCAGAGAATTCTAGATGGACTATTTCACTATGAAATGGTCAGCAAGAAAAATGGAGGAATAACATTCAACAGTCATAAAAACAAAACAAAACCTATGACAATTAGATTTGAGGCTCTATACAATGGGGTCTTTATGCTGCAATGGAAGATATCACTTCTTCCACAGCAAAGCGAAGTACTTGATGAATAAGCAAACATTAGTAGCAAATAGGTGGACGAAAAGATGTATTCCATTTTCTTCATTTTCCCTTAGAGTTCAAGGGTTAGTCTTTATGGCAAAATACTATTCTGAGCAAACGTTTCACTTGGAAACTTTGAAGTGAGAATGGGAAAGAAATCCTAGTTGGAAAATGAAAGATAGATATTTCTTAGTACTATTCCCAGCAAACATCATTGTAGTTGTGAAGTAATATTTTAGAGGAAAACATAACTCATTCTGTAGCTGTATTCTTCCAGCAGGATTTGGATGATGCTTGAGAAAGGAATAATATAATGGCTCCAAACAATGTCTGGGGTACAGTTTATTATAGCAAATAAAAACACACATTTCATAAGGTCTGCACATTTATCCAAATAAAAACAATATATGATATCAAATATAGGTGGATCACATAGGTAGAAAGTACCTGTACATTTTAAAAAACTTTTTCTTTTGATTTCTTCTAGGCCAGTGGTCGGCAAACTGCGGCTCGCAAGCCACATGCGGCTCTTTGGCCCCTTGAGTGTGACTCTTCCACAAAATACCAAGTGTGGGCGTGCATGTACAGTGCGATTGAAACTTCGTGGCCCATGCGCAGAAGTCGGTATTTTGTGGAAGAGCCACACTCAAGGGGACAAAGAGCCGCATGTGGCTCGCGAGCTGCAGTTTGCCGACCACTGTTCTAGGCTGTAGTAAGAAATAAAATGATGCTGATATCCACAAGTCACTTAAGTAGGTTTGGTGTTAAAGTATAATTTTGAGGCACTCTTATCTCAGAACTCTATCTGTAGTCAGTTGAGTGAATTCTAGGCAAGGAAACCTAATAGGAGATAAACAATGCTTGTTGTACTTCAGGTCACTTATCTGAAGGGGATTGACTCTTTACTGTCCAGGAGTTAAGTGACACTTACAAGGGATCCCCCAGGTGGTGAATGGTGGCATTTATAATAGACTAGAGGCCCGGTGCACAAAAATTTGTGCACTCGGGGGGTCCCTCAGCCTGGCCTGTGCCCTCTCGAAGTCTGGGACCCCTTGGGGGATGAGTACCTGCTGGTTTAGTCCCGCTCCCTGGGGAATTGGGCCTAAGCTGGCAGTCAGACATCCGTCTGGCAGCCCGGGAGCCCTCAGGGGATGTCAACTTGCCAGCGGGGAGCAGGCCTAAGCTGCAGTCGGACATCCTTAGCACTGCTGAGGAGGCGGGAGAGGCTCCTACCACCACCGCTGTACTGGCAGCCGTCAGCCTGGCTTGTGGCTGAGCAGAGCTCCACCTGTGGGAGCCCACTGACCACCAGGGGGCAGCTCCTGTATTGAGTGTCTGTCCCTTGGTGGTCAGTGTGTGTCATAGTGACCAGTCATTCCCAGTCTTTCTGCTGTTACGGTCAGTTTGCATATTACCCTTTATATATATATATATATATATATATATATATATATATATACACACACACACACACACACATTTATTGATTTCAGAGAGGAAGGGAGAGGGATAGAGAGATAGAAAGATCAATGAGAGAGAATCATTGATTGGCTGCCTCCTGCATGCCCCCTACTGGGGGGAATCGAGCCCGCAACCCGGGCATGTGCCCTTAACTGGAATCGAACCCAGGATCCCTCAGTCCACAGGCCGACGCTCTATCCACTGAGCCAAACCAGCCAGGGCTGCATATCACCCTTTTATTATATAGGATAGAGGCCTGGTGCACGAGTGGGGGCCGGCTGGTTTGCCCTGAAGGGTGTCCTGGATCAGGGTGGGGTCCCGCTGGGGTGCCTGGCCAGCCTGGGTGAGGGGCTGATTGGTGTTTTCAGGCTGGTCACACCCCTTTCAGGGTGGGGGTCCCCACTGGGTTGCCTGGCCAGCCTGAGTGAGGGGATGATGGCTGTTTGCAGGCCGGTCAAACCCCCCCCTGTGGGAACCCTCACCCCATGGAGGTTTGGCCAGCCTGGGTGAGGGGCTGATGGCTGTTTTCAGGTTGGCCACACCCCCTTTAGGGTGGGGGGGTCCTCACTGGGGTGCTTGGCCAGTCTGGGTAAGGGGCTGAGGGCCATTTTCAGGCTGGCCAAGCCCCCCGGCGAAGGAAGCTCCCAGCCTCTCCTTTTTTTCTTTTTTCTTTTTTCTTCTGGGATTTATTTACCTTCTATAATTGAAACTTTGTTGCCTTCAGTGGAGCTCAGAGCCGGCTCCTGCTCGCTCCAGCTCCGTGGCCATAGCCGGCTGAAAGCAGGTATCTGGGGTTTATTTATCTTCTATAATTGAAACTTTGTTGCCTTCAGTGGAGCTCAGAGCCAGCCGGGAAGTTTGGCTTCCTCCATCACTGGAGCAACCAAGCCTCCTGCTCACTTCAGCTCCGTGGCTTCCGGCCGCCATCTTGGTTGGGTTAATTTGCATATAGTCGCTCTGATTGGCTGGTGGGCATGGCTTAAGGTGCAGTGAAGGTATGGTCAATTTGCATGTTTGTCTTTTATTAGATTAGATTAATGAAGATGGACCACATTTTATGACCTTAACAATATTTTTGTATACAATTCAAAATTATAATAGGAGAAAGTGCTTGACGTCAATAATATTGTATGGTTAGAATGATGTGCCTTCTGTGCCACCAAAGTTCTGAGTTTCCTTGTGAGAAAACAAATAAAAATGGAGGGGTAAGGTATATTAGGGCTCTCCAGAGAAACAAACCAGTAGGTGATAGATATCATATCTATCTATAATATATGTATATGTATATATTATATTTATGTGTACATGTATGTGTATATACACATATGTTCACATATATGTGCTCTTATTAGCCACATCAGAAATTCCCTGTTAAAACAGCCTGGAAGGGACAATTTGCACATGTGGAATCTGATATGCTTGCAGAATACCCATTTTGCCATATTTGGGAGAAAGATGGAAATATGGTCTGGATTTCAGAAGAGCCATTACAGCTAGCTGTATACATGCTTCTCAGAGCCCCAGGTATTGATGGGAATGTTTAGAAAAGATTGAAAAAAAGACAAAAGAAAGGAAGAGCCTTGGGAGATGCAGAACTTTAAGGAGGAGGTTGAAGAAGATAACTTTAAGAGATGGAGGAAAAATCAGAGAAGCCAGAGAGGAAACTAGCAGAAAGTGGAGTATCCAGGGCAGTGAGTAAAAAGGTGTCAAGAAGGTGAAGGGGGTTACAGTTCAAAGCAGAATAAGAAATTGTAAAGGATGATAGCCAGAGAGAAGCTATGGAACTGATGATTAGATCTTTTATGAAAGGAGACTCAACAGAATGGTGGGGATTGAGGAGTGGATGGAAGGTGAGGAAAGAGAGCAAATAGGGTTCTACCCTTTAAAACTGTTTGTAAAAAGAAAGACTCAGACATTACTTTAACAATAAAACAGCAATTTTTGTATTTGTTGGGGGTTATTATACCCACTTCAAAGGATTTTTGGGGGCTTAATTGAAAATAGTTTTTTTTATAAAACACATAATATAGTGCCTGGTATGTGATTAGTTACAAATTTCTATTTCTATGATTTTTATTTTTTTCTATTCCTATGATTTTATTTGTTGATAAGATCAACAATACAAAATTATGATGCTGTATAAAATGGAAATTATGTGAGCAGCAGAAAAGATGGACATTACCAAGGAGCTGGGCCAACTAGGGTGATGGCCCCATAATGAAGAAGTTAAAAAAGTTTTACTCATATCACTTCTGACATCAAATGTGTAGGTTTTCCACACCAAGTAAGCCTCCTGCTCTCTCTATACCAGCCGTGGGCAAACTACGGCCCTCGGGCCGGATCCGGCCCATTTGAAATGAATAAAATTAAAAAAAAAAAAGACCGTACCCTTTTATGTAATGATGTTTACTTTGAATTTATATTAGTTCACACAAACACTCCATCCATGCTTTTGTTCCAGCCCTCCGGTCCAGTTTAAGAACCCATTGTGGCCCTCAAGTCAAAAAGTTTGCCCACCCCTGCTCTACACCAACTGAGTATCTGGCAATTCAATTTAATTTTAACCAGAGTTAGTGTCAGACTCTATAGATTAAGGGCTTAGTCCCACAAGACTATCCTCACTTAA
Source organism: Myotis yumanensis (assembly GCF_028538775.1). Lineage (NCBI taxonomy): Eukaryota > Metazoa > Chordata > Mammalia > Chiroptera > Vespertilionidae > Myotis > Myotis yumanensis. The sequence goes on along the minus strand of NW_027223752.1, from coordinate 161,877,299 downwards.
GACACCAGTCCCAAGCATTGGGCTCAAGGTACCCACACTTCTCTCTGACTTGGCTACAAGTTGGGGGTTCTCCAAAATGCCCCCTTTCCGGATTGATAATTTTCTAGGAAATAGAAATCAGGAAAGCTGTTTGCTTACTATTGCTGGTTTATTAGAAAGGATGTAACTCAGGAACAGCCAAATGGAAAAGAAACATAGGGCAAGGTATGGGGGGAGGGGCACAGAGCTTCCATGCCCTTTCCCAGCTCCCCACCCTCCAGAGACCTCAGTGTGTTCACTAACCTGGGAGCTCTCTGAATCTCCTCATATGGGGGTTTTTATGGAGATTTCATTATGTAGGCATGTTTGGTTAAATCACTGACAAATGGTGATTGAACTCAATCTTCAGCTCCTCTCCCCTCCTTGTGGGGCTGAAATTTCTAACCCTCTCATCATGCCTTGGTCTTCCTGACCACCGCCCCCATCCTTGAAGTTATCTAGGGATCTCCACCCTGCAGTCATCTCATTAGCATACAAAAGATCCACATCACCCCTGAGAGTCTAAGGGTTTTAGGAGCTGTATGCCAGGAACTGGGACAAAGATAAAATATATAGGGTGTCCCCCCAAAATGTATACACATTTGAGAAAAGAAGAGAATATGTGTGTGTGGTAGGGGTGGGGGGCATCATTCAACATTCAGGGGTAAGGTAAATTTGAATAAAATAAAATGGGAGAAGGCTAGTTTGCAAAATTTAAGGGGGGAAAATAAGATAGAAAGTATGAAAAGGAACCAGTTTCTTTGGCAAACTGCTCTTTTATTTAAACTTCAACCTAGGACTTAAGACCATTGATTTTAGGTTTTATAATAATTAATTTAAATATATGATGTAGAATAAAATTTGCCTTACACAAAATTAAAAAATGGTTACATATAGAAATACACAAATTATTCGTAAAAGTGGTAAGTTGTAGCAAAAAAAAAAATCAGATAAGAGATAGAAGCCTGAATGGCTATAATATTCTATCTTAATTTCATTCTGGCGACATTTTTATAAAGATCCAGTGTTGACTCCATAAGAACCATGTAGCCTAGTTACACCTGCGGTTCACAGTTCTGATATTAGCAGTGAGTGGCATACCTGGCGTTAGGTTGCCGAAGGAGGAACGCACTAGTCCAGAGTGGTGAGGTATTATGAATTTATTCGATCATCCACACACCAGGTGGCTGAGCTTGGATGGTTTCAGCACCCATTGAGGGGAGTCAGCAGCTTTCAGAGGACTTTTGGCAGGTGTTTCCCTGGGTGGAGACTTCTTTATGCATACCTCAAGGGGAGAGAATGGAATGTGGTCACCACAAGTGAAATGTGGTCTTCAGCAAAGGGAATGTCCATAGTGAAGTGACCTGAAAAGCCAGTTCCTGGGGGAGGGGTATTGCTGGATCAAACCTAACATTCCAGCCTTTTGTTTTATGGAATATGGACTGAGGTCATATCTTCTGTAATTACTTCTTGCTGAGGTGGGACGTTGAGATCTCAGGGTGTTGGCCTTTGATTGTAGTCGAGTGACTTGGGAGGTAAAAGCTGGTCCTGAGGCTGCCACAGCATCACTTGTCTGGTTTTGCTTCTTTTCTGGGCCTGGAGCTGAAATACAACTGAGACCTAGATGTTATTTTTAGGGGGAAAAAGGGTAGGGGTCTCAGTTGCCTCACTATTGATGTGAAAGGGAAGAATAGGTTACCCTGGGGGTGAGGTTCTTGTTTTCCCAGTTTTGCCCCTTGCTGGGCATCCACATGTTTCTTGTAGGTCCTGAGACAGGTTTTCAAAATAGAGCAGTGGTTAAGCTCCCTATGGCAGTTTCAACCCCTGCTCTGATGAGGGTTATGAGGAGAGGGATTATCTGGACTGCCCTTTTGTGTAGGATATGTGGGTTACGGGGACAGGCAAAGACTGGTTGTTGGGGGCCACGTCTACATTGGGTGAGAGACGAGAGTACAGGTTCCTGTCCAGTTGGTGGGGAGACAGGTGTATGTGTTTTCCCCACAGAGGAAAAAAAAATCCCTGATTACGGAGACAAACTGATAGGTGTAAAGAGAAGAGGTGGACTAACAGATATGAGGTTCCTTTTTCTAGTTCCGCACTCCAAGCTGAGAGGGTAGTCGCCATGGCACTACCAATAAGGGGTGACAGATGAGTGGTTGAGATTTTATTGCAGTAAAGTGGGAGGGAATGTTAGAATGGGCTGTTATCCAAGGGAAAAGAGTAAGGGGAGGAAAGGAGCAGTTGAGGCCAGGGCCCAGGATGGTTGGATAAGAAGTAAGACACTGCACTCAGACCAGCCAAATTTAGTACTTTAAATTTCCTGAGGTTATAATCTGCCATTCACCGGCTTAACTTCTTATTTGTACTGAACCTTAATCCTTGCTGTTTTTCTGAATATTCTGGTTTAGCTTAAGAAGTATCCAGCAACCTTGTCCTGCCAGGCTTGGAGACTGAAACCTCACTTTCTTGCTCAGAGTAAAATGTCCCTTTTACAATTCTTGTAAATAGTTAACTTTAGAACTTCTTTCTTTCAACGTTTCTCTTTTCCTTCTCATCATATACACAACCTTCACAAATTTCACACTTTCAAATTAGCCTTCAAACCTTCTTTCTATGTCCTTCAAAAATGCATAACCATGCCTCAGACCTTCCATTAAATATTTCTACTCTAATATTCTTTATTTTTTCTTTAAAATGTATTAGAATTCTTCACTCTTAGAAACCTTAATTTTTCAATGATAACTGAAAGGTAAACAGCCAACATTTCTTAGATTGAAATTTTTCAGAGCATTAAAGAATGTTGGCCTTGGGATCTAAAGGCTCAGTGAGGGGGTCCCTTTGCCAATGTTGACCTTGGGATCTAAAGGCTCAGTGAGGGGGTCCCTTTGCCAATGTCATGTCAATGTCTTCTTTGCAAGAAGACTAAAGTTGTGAACCTGGAGGCAAGAATACCCATTGAGCCTGAGAAAGGAGAAGATTTCTTGTTCAGAGGAGGGGACAGTCATAGAGGAGATAAGGAGATAAGGCGTTTACAGTTCAAAGAATGGCTTGGCCTTGTGGGGTGAGAGAATGAAATTGAGGTAGGTGACTGTGGTTTAGGACAACTGGGCTTTATGAGGGGATAGATGGTAGCCCTGGCTGGCACCGAGGCAGAATGAGAAAAGAGTGAATGGGGGAATTTAGTAAGATGCAGTGTAGAGGTGAGGTGGCAAATGGCTGTGAGACTAATCCATCAACCCCCATAATAGAGACTGAGGAGTGGACAAGGGTCCCAGCGAATTCGGAGAGGGCAGAATAAGTGGCCCCAGTGTCAGTTAAAAAGGAGATCGGCTTACCTGCCACCATAGTCGTTACCTGAGGCTCTGTACTGGTGATGTAAGTCTGTGGGGGCCCTGTCAGGGCCTGGACAGCTTCTTCGGTGGCCAGTCCCAGGAGGTCTGGGATCGCCAAACTGGATCCAGAGGGCGGTCGTGCTAGACTGGCTGAGGACTGTCCCGGAGGGGTCAGAATACAGTCTGCTTTCCAGTGGCCTTCCCTTCCACACCTTGGGCAGGGCCCAGGCGGGGGTCTCGGGTTTGAGCAGGATTTGGCTCACTGTCCTTCTTTGTTGCATTTGAAGCATGGGCCCCTGACTTACCTGCAGTTGGAGGTAAAGGTGGTTGGGTCAGTGGAAAAAGACCTGAGATGCCTCTCAATCTGTGTGAGGCTGGACATAGAGAATGGGACGTGGACTCAGACTATGACCTCAGTTTCTGCTATCTCCCTCAGGGGTAGAATGGACGCAAGAATAGAAGAGGCTGTTGAGGAGGGGAGCCTTTGGCTGGCCTGAGAATGAGTGTTAGATGGGAAAGGCTGTTTTTGGAGCTCAAGTTCTCAGGATTTGGGTTCTCAAGGACTGGGGAGAAGGTGGTTGCTGGTTAAGAGGGTCTGGGTTTTGGTCATCTGCAGGTGAGGGAGGGGATGTATAAAGGGGTGGAGGTTGGTGGTTTGCTGGGTCAGGAGTATATTCAGAATCAGAATTGTTAAGGGTAAGATGGGTAGAGCAGGACTGAGAGAGAGGATTGGGACTGAAGGGTGAAAAAGGCCTGGACGAAGGGAATCTCTAACCATTTTCCATTGCAGTGACAGCAATTATGTAAATTGCTCAGTGTGTTAAAATTGAAAATGTTTTCAGGCCATTGAGACTTATTATCTAGTTTTATGTTGTGGCCAAAAAGTGTTACAGAATAAAGTAAGGTGATTGGGCATGATCTCCCCCGAGAGTGTGGCGTGGCCCATGAGAGAGGAAGGGTGAGTGACAGACCGCAAATCCAAAGGTGACTGTTTAGGGCAGGCACCCCTGCTGCTAAACAAATCACCACGAGAAGCAAGAGGTGACCCTCTGGACTGGGCGTCCCCAATCCAGACGGACCCAAAGCCAAACGGCTGAGGAGTCTTCTGGCCTAGCACAAGGACTTTCAAGACGAGAGACTTCTAGGGAGCCAGAGAGAGAGTAGGCAGAAGACCCGAGAGAAAGGAAATTGTGGAACGTCACTCACCTAGAGAAGATTGGCCGGTGTGGGATGGAGGGTCAGCAATGGAGGAGGAGAGATTCCCGGTCTGGCGTCCTCCTTGGCTGGCTGGGTGGGACCCCGTAAGAGAGGGAGGCCTGATCGAGGCTGGCAATTGAATCACCTGAGTAGGATTTGGAGGTAAGCCCGGGACGAGCAGCCGCTGCCTACTGCTCTCCGAGTAGCAAACTCGGGGTGACTGAAGCCAGGATGATGGCTCCTCTTCCCCAGTTCGGGAGGGCCCATGATGGAGGGAGGCCTGACCGAGATGAGCAATTGAATCACCCGAGTAGGATTCGGAGGTAAGCCCAGGACGAGCTGCTGCTGCCTACTGCTCTCCGAGTAGCAAACTTGGGGTGACTGAAGCTGGGGTGATGGCTCCCCATCCCCGTGGAACCCTCCTGGGTTTCGGCACCAAATGTTAGGTGGCCAGAGGAGGAACGCACGAGGCCAGAGTGGTGAGGGATTATGAATTTATTCAATCATCTGCACACCAGGTAGCTGAGCTTGGATGGCCCCAGCACCCAGTGAGGGGAGTCAGCAGCTTTTAAAGGACTTTTTAAAAAATATATATATATTTTGATTTTTTACAGAGAGGAAGGGAGAGGGATAGAGAGTTAGAAACATCCATGAGAGAGAAACATCCATCAGCGACCTCCTGCACACCCCCTACTGGGGATGTGCCCACAACCAAGGTATATGCCCTTGACCAGAATCGAACCTGGGACTCTTCAGTCCACAGGCCGAGGCTCTAGCCACTGAGCCAAACTGATCAGGGCTAAAGGACTTTTGGCGGGCTTTTCCCTGGGCTGAGACTTCTTTATGCATACCCGGAGGGGAGAGAATGGAATGTGGTTACCACAAGTGAAATGTGGTCTTCAGCAAAGGGAATGTCCATAGCGAAGTGACCTGAAAAGCAAGTTCCTGGAGGAGGAGTATCAACTCAATTGCTGGATCAAACCTAACACCTGGCATCATGCAATATCCTCAGTAGATACTTAATATATCTGTGATTGTGCATGTGTATGCTTGTGTGTGTCGTGCATGTGTGCATGTTTGTATGCTTATGTGTGTATGTACATGTGCATATGCATGCTTGTATGTGTGTGCTCATGTGTGTACACAGGTGTGTGCATTTGTGTGGTGTGCATGCATGCATGCATGTGAATGTGTTTTTATGTGTGTGCTTGCTGTGGCTAGTTCCACAAGTAGGCTTTAATCTCAGAGATTGACTTTTCTGAATTACAATCGAAACTGACACCACCTCTTGGCTCTGAGTTTTCAGTCAAAGGATTGCATGTTTTTTTAAGACCTTCTCAGAACTTTCTCGTGCCTTTCTTCTTGGCTAGGCGTAGCAGCAACTGAACTTGGATTCCTTTTTAATCACATCTGAAACAGGGTGATTAAGTAGGACATAGGCCTCAAGCTGGGAGAGTATTCTCCCAGACTTGCAGATAATCACTCTCCACAGGATGTGCTATTTCAAGGGCAACCTGAGATTTACTTAGATGCCTTCTTGTGGATCGGCAACTTGAAGGAACAAAAATCATTTAGTAAAATTGTATTTGCTAAGGTTATTTTTATCTATGCCTCAGCTTCATGTCTGAATTAGGGGTTCCCTAAAATAGTTCAGTCTGTAAGCTGCTTGTGTCTCAGTGAGAATTTTCTTGTCTTGTAGCAAAGTGTTAGTGATTCATACCAGGATTATGTGACATCTCAATAATGTTTTATGTAAACGTTTTAGTGAGATATAGCATAACTTACAGAAAAGCACATATATCAGCAAACCTTTGTATTGTGACTTCTTTCCATTTCCACCCTTATTATTGACCATTTGGGAAGTCTCAAAACACCATTCTAGAAAATATTCTTTTTACACAGCAAATTATTTTATGACTTTGTTCTTACCTGAATAGTAGCCAGTAATTCAACCCTCACTTTATAATATCATAACTTAGCACATTCCCATGCTTATGAAGATAAATATTATAACTTCACTCAACTATCATATGTCCAGCGTCCCTGTCAATATTATAGGTGCATGAACATAGAGTACTTGTCAGTACAAAACAGAAGCTTTTAGTAACGATGGGGCTGATTGCTCCTCCAACAAGATGAAAAGAACAGAGGTAGTTTGGAGAGTGGCTGGCCAGCAGCCAGGATGAATGGACTGATGTGGAAAATTGCTCAGTTGTATTTATTCTTTTATCCTCATGGCCCACATGCTGCTTGCCAGAAGTGGGCTGTGAGCCCTGGCAGCTGTGTTGGGGGCTTTTCTTTTCATGAACAACCCCCCCTCCACACACACACACACACACACATCCTGCACACAGCTTACTTCTCCTTCCTTTATGTCCTCATCCCCTGAAACTTCTTCCAGGACCCCAAGCTTTTTTTAGAGTCTGATGTTCTCCAACCTCCATGCCAACATCTAGACAGCCTACCCACAAAACACCTGGGAGTGTTCAAGGTGGATCTGTCCCCGGGTGATTCTGCTGTTGGGAGTCAATGGCTCGAGAGGAGTCCAGCACTTTGTGTCATCAGTGAATGCAAAGAGGTTGGCCCTAAAACATCATAAGTATCAAATAGCAATCAAGGATCAGTCTTTTTTTTTTCAAGATGGTGTGACTTTAACAGATTTTTAGAGCCACTTAAATCAGTCTCCTTGTCTTTGGCCTGTCTTTGGCCATTCTCTCAGTCTGACTCTCACACAGGGCCCTTTGCCCTCACAATAAATACTTTTTGTTGTTGTGTGGGTTGTATTGACCCAAGAGGGAATTCAGGAAGAGCTCTATTTTATGGGAGAAAGATGTTAGTAGGAATAAAACAAACATTAGTAAATTTAGGGAATGGGGATTGTCTCTTAGGGAGAGACAGACAGGCAGTTGGAAGAGGCTGGCAGCAGACCAGGGACCAGGAGTGAGGGAGTCAGGAGCACCATGGGGGCTGGCTCTGTAAGGTGGACCCTCAGAGGAGGAGGAACTGGGACAGCATCATGCACAGGGAGGTGCTCAGCCTCTGGGCACATGCTCACTGTCCTGTTACTGGGCTTGCGTTCTGGAGGATGTGCGCAGACAGAGGAGAGCCAATCAGGAACACCTTGGCTTCCATGGACATGGGCTGCCCTGCAGTTGGCAGCTGCAGAGCTTCTGAGTCCTGCACATGTGTTCTCTCTCTAGCTGACCTGCATGTTAGCATCAGATGAGGCAGATTCTGTGAAATGACCTGAATGGCAAACCCTGAGGTGCCTCATACTTATTCCCCCATTCTGTCCTGGCTGAGTGGCTCTGCAATCCTTGAGGATCAAGCCTGGATCTAGAGCTCCATTCATCTCTAAGAGTCTGGGTCCCTGGGCCCCTTCCCCGTGTCTCTGTGCTATATATGACTGTTAGAGCTTTGTCCTGGTTTCATTTTTTTAAATCAGCATTATGCCTATGATAGGTAACAGTTTTTTGGGACAGTAGACCAGTGTGACCATTTGCAATTCAGCTTTCAAGATGTTTGTCTTGTCTTTGGCATCATCTCATAGAATTCCTGCGGATTCCTAAAATATATTTTTAATTGATTTCAGAGAGGAAGAGAGAGGGGGAGAGAGATAGAAACATCAATGATGAGAGAGAATCATTGATTGGCTGCCTCCTGCATGGCCCCTTCTGGGGATTGAGCCAGGAACCTGGGCATGTGCCCTTGACTGGAATAAAACCTGGGACCCTTCAGTCTGCAGGCCAATGCTCTATCCATCAAGCCAAATCAGCTAGGGCTCCTGTGGATTTTTTATCATTAGTAAAATTGTGTTTAATTGTGCTTATATATTTGCATGATGTATAAAATTGCAAAACTTAGTAAATGGTTGTAGGTCAACCCTGTCCCACCATCCCAACTCCAGGTCAAATCTTTCAAGTTTTCTAATTACTTATAAAAATGAATAGAAAGCTATAAATGTACCTCCTGTCATTAAGTGAAAGTCCTCTTATTCACCAAAAACTGTAAGAGTATTTTCTCCCAGTTACTATAGTACCCCATCAAACATAGACACATGTGGACATGCAAAGAAACTTACATGCATACACACTTAACTTTATAACAGTAGAAGCAGATTAAAATGAATTTCAAGAACAGCCTTAAATATGGAAGAAATGTCAGCATGTCATCCTGAAGTCTGCCTGTGGACAGGGAGATATAAGAGACAAGGAATAGAAAAACCTAGATGTTGGTCATTAACCTTGTTTGAATATGAGCCACAGACGCAGTATGGAAACTCCCTCCCTTGCTTTTCCTTCCAAGCAGGTAGTGTATTAGAGTCTCTGCTCCCTCTCACTCCTAGGTCAAGTTCAAGCAGCAATTACCAAACTTTTGGGCACACTTGACTCACCTGAGCAGCTTATTAAAATGCAGATTTATGTTAGAGTATGTCTGGGATAGGGCCCAGGTGTTTGTCTTCCTAAATAAGCCCTTTTTGAGATTCAGATGGGTGTGATCCTCTGAATAGCCTTAAAAACCTGGGGCACACAGATTGTCTGGATTCCTGGCCCTCTTCTAATGCTGGATTGTGCACTGTCCTCAGCCCAAGAAAAGGTAGAATGTCTCAGGTTAACTCCAGGCTTTGCTCTTTCTGCACTTTTGTTACCATGTCTAACTCTTTCCCCATCACATTAATTCTGAATTTCCTCTTTTCCCAACCTTGTCTCATATTTTTAACTGGCGGACAAGCTGATGAGCCACATGTGGGCTAAATGTTCTGACATTCCTTACCTCGCTGGGTTTATTAATGTCTGGAAGCTTTGGAAATGAACACTGAGCTGACTGTCCTATGTGACTAGGTGTTTGTGACTTTGGTTGCTCTCAGCATCTACAGATGCTTATTCTAATTATGAAGTAATGAAGAAGCCTTCCTGGTTATTATTGAGAATTATAGTTAACTCTGGAAGTAAGTATCCAAAAACTACTGATAAAGAGAAGCAACTGTCCAGAATTAGATCCTACTATACATTTTCTCTCATCAGTATCAAATTTAGGTCTTAGTATGTGGTTGTAAGGTAAGAGCAGCTATTTTTTTTTCTGTATCATTTCTGCCTTAATATTGGAAAACTATGTTGTCATAATTTTCTTGCCAAGGATTGTTTCATGGCTGGCATAGTTGATTAATATTTCCCAATTTCCAATTTTGGCATTTTCTAAACTCAAGTCTATGTGTTGAGCAGGAAATGGTCTTTTCAGACACAAAGTATGCATCTATAAAAACGAAAGATCTCTCAAGCATGTCAAACTTGTGGCCAGTGGGGCCGCATGTTTGACATGCTTGCAGATTACCAGTTGGTCCTCTACAGTATTTGTCTACATCTACAAAAAAATGTGTGCATTAGAAAGCAACTCATTCTCATGACATTGTCCCTTTATGAGGTTCAAGCACTGCCTGGACTCTATCCTGTTTTTTGGAAACCTAGCACCCAGCACAGTGTCCAGCAAGTAGTTGATCTAACTGCATATGTATTAAGTAACTAAGCCTTAATTATGTTTATAATATTAATATGACCATCACATAGGGGGCAAAGAGAAAATCCAATTAGCTTCAGAGAGAAAACAAACAGGTCAATAGAAAGCAACCATGGTGAGAAATGGTCAGAGTTGTCAACAAAAGCAGTGGAAGCTGGAAGACGGTAGAAAAATACCTTAATCCTGAAGGAAAGTGACCTTGCACCTGGTAGTCTATATCCAGTCCAACTGGGGGTTACAAATGAGCATAGAATGAACATGTGTTTAAACATGCAGATTCTCAGTATTTATGTTCAAGACTCCTGTATCAGAAAGTGCAAAAGAATAAACTCCTTAAGAAAGGAGCAATGTATTGATAAAAAACAAGGGTCCCAGTACATCAGAAAAGGTAGGGCTCTCTGGTTGCTCATGAGGGAGTTTGGGGTGACCAGGCACAGAGCATGGCCAATGTGTACTGGCCACGGCATGTCAAAGGGCTCCTGGGGGTGTCCATCAACAAGACAAAATGACAAGATAACTGATACATCAAAATAATGGAGAGGAGACTTAGACAATGGGCAGAGTGCTTGGGGTTAAGCAATAAAAAAGAAGACAATTATAAGCTAGAGGCCTGGTGCACAAAATTCGTGCACAGGTGTGGGGGGTTCCCTCAGCCCAGCCTGCACCCTCTCCAATCTGGGAGTCAGATATCCCTCTCACAATCTGGGACTGCTTTCTCCTAACTGCTCAACTGCCTGCCAGCCTGATCACCCCTAACCGCCTCTGCCTGCTGGCTGATAGCCCCTAACTTCCCCCCTGCCAGCCTGGTTGTCCCCAACTGCCGCCCCCCACCGGCCTGGTCTCCCCCAACTGCCCCCCTGCTGGCCTGGTCACCCCACGCAGCCTGCTGTTCAGTTATTTGGTCATCCCTCACTAACCCCCCTGCAGGTCTGGTTGCTCCATGCAGCCTGCTGTTTGGTCGTCCATTCAGTTGTTTCGGTCGTGATGGACCCTGGCTTTTTATATATTAGGATGGGATGAGATGTACAGGAAAGGTAAAGTCATATATTATGTTTCTTGTGGGTAATGTGTGCAAGGAAAAAAGAATATTGATAAAACAGAAACAAAGAATATTGATAAAAACACGATTCATTTTAGCAGGAGGAAGGAGTGCTTTTAGATGGACAGTGGGGTAAGAGAGCTAATTCCGCTTTCCAGAGTCATGGTTTATAGATTCTGCCTAAATCTGAAAAATCAAAAAGTAGCAATATAATTGGTTTTGAAAAAAATAGAAAAATGTGGTTAATAATCCTATCTAATAATAGACAAACATGGTAATTGACTGTACGTTCGCTACACCTCCCATTGGATAATCAGCGAGATATGCAAATTAACCTCCAACAAAGATGGCAGTTAATTTGCATACGCAGGCACGAAGCGGCAGAGTGAAGACTGAAGGCAGCTCTGGCCGGAGCAGCGAAGGCTTGAAGGCGGCTCCAGCCGGAGCGAAGGCCTGGGTCCCTGGTGCCGGAGGAAAACCGGTGCCAGCAGCCAGGGGAAGGGAAGGCCTATTGCACGAATCGTTTCGTGCAACAGGTCTCTAGTCTATATAATAAAAGCCTAAACAACCATTATGGCAGAACGACCAGAACCACTGGTTGTTATGATGTGCACTGACCACCAGGGGGCAGATGCTAAATGCAGGAGCTGCCCCATGGTGCTCAGTGCACTCCCACAGGGGAAGCGCCGCTCAGCCAGAAGCCAGGCTCACGGCTGGCGAGAGCAGTGGCGATGGCGAGAGAGGCTCCACTGCAGGCGGGCAATAAAGAGCAAGGGGTCCCGGACTGTGAGAGCCCTGGACTGCAAGAGGGATGACTGACTGCCGGCTTAGGCCTGATCCTTAGGGCCTAAGGATGGCCTAAGCTGGCAGGAGGACATCTCACATCCCCTGAGGGCTCCTGGACTGTGAGAGGGTGAATTTCATGCACTGTGCCTCTAGTATTGTAATAACTATGTATGGTTCCAGGTGGGTACTGGAGATTTCCAGGGTAAAACTTTATAAAGTACATGATTGTCTAACTACTATGCTGTACATCAGAAACTAATATAGAATAATAATACTAAATGTAAAATGTATTTGAAAAATAAAAAGGAAAAAATATGAATAAATTCACAAAAGAATCAGCCACAAAAAGGAGCCCAGCTGGCATGGCTCAGTGGTTGAGCATTGACCTATGAACCAGGAGGTCACAGATTGATTCCCAGTCAGGCACATGCCCGGGTTTCAGGCTTTATTCCCAGTAGGGGGCATGCAGGAGGCAGCCAATCAATGATTCTCTCTTATCATTGATGTTTCTATCTCTTTCTCCCTTTCCCTTCCTCTCTGAAATCAATAAAATATATATTATGTTTTTATTTAATTAAATTTTATTGGGGTGACAATAGTCAACATCACTATATAGGTTTCATGTGTGATTAATAAGTTACAAAATTTGTACATAGCACCATACGCCCACCATCCAAAGTCAAATCTCTTATCAGCTCATATTAGGACCCCCCGTCTCCCTCCATCCCCCTCTGACAACCACCAAACTGCTATTTGTGTTCATAAGTTTCAGTTTGATATTCCACATATGAGTGAAATTGTATAACTCTTATCTTGTTCTGTCTGACTTATTTCACTTCACATAATGTTGTCAGGGTCCATCCATATTGAAAATGACACTATTTCATCCTTTCTTATGGCCGTGTAGTACTCCATTGTGTATATATACCACATCTTCTTTATCCAGTCCTCTTTTTCAGGGCACTTTGGCTATTTCCAAGTCTTGGCCATTGTGAATAATGATGCAGTGAACATGGGATGCATATATCTTTGTGTATAAATGATTTTGAGTTTTTCGGGTATATACCCAGGAGTGGGGTTGTTGGGTCATAATGGCAGCTCTGTTTTTATTTTTTTGAGGAATTGCCAGATTGCTTTCCATAGTGGTTGTACCAGTCTACATTCCCACCAGCAATGAATGAAGATTCCCTTTTTCCCACAACCTTTCCAACACTTGTTATTGCTTATCTTGTTGATAATGGCCACTCTAACTGGTGTAAAGTGGTATCTTACCTAATAATAGACAAACATGTAAATTAACCGTCCCTCCGCTACGCTCACGAGCCAATCAGGAGAGTATGCAAATTAACCCAACAAAGTGGCAGAGCGAAGACTGAAGGCTCCATCCGGAGCCGCGAAGACTGAAGGCTCCATCCGGAGTGAAGGCCTGGGTCCTGGGTGCCGGAGGAAAACCAGTGCTGGCAGTCAGGGGAAGGGAAAGCCTATTGCATGAATCTCTTCGTGCAACGGGCCTCTAGTCTCATTATAGTTTTAATTTGCATTTCCATAATTGCCAGTGAGATTGAACATCTTTTCATATTTCTATTGGCTGTTTGTATGTCTTCTTGGGAGAAGTGTAAATAAAATTTTTTTTTTTTTTAAAAAATTAGTTGCTCTAAGAAATCAGAGAGGAGAATATTGCTATACTCCTAATAAGCTTTGTGGAAGTTTTTACATTTTGAACCATGAGTAGGTATTTTACACACAAACACACACATGGTGAGGCAAAAGTAGGTTTACAATTGTTCATATGGACAATAATACAATAATTAGTAAATAATAATACAAGAATAAACTGTTTTGCATACTCACAACTGTAAACCTTTTGTTCCACTATAGGGAACAAAAGGTTTACAGTATATATATATATATATACTGAGTGGCCAGATTATTGTGACCACCTGATTTTTGTAGGCAAATTAGCCGTACACTGCATCATATGGGATATGGAAGCCAAAGGCCTGTTTGAACACCTTTGCTGTCTGCAGTTACCAAGATAAAATGTCTCCAATTCGCACAGGAACACAAGGATTGGACAGTTGAGCATTGGAAAAAAGTCACGTGGTCCGATGAATCACGTTTCCAGTTGCGTCATGCAGATGGCAGAGTGAGAATTAGGCAGAAACAGCATGAAAGCATGCACCCCACATGCATGAGTACAACCCTTCAAGCTGGTGGGGGCAGTGTTATGGTTTGGGGCATGTTTTCCTGGCATGATTTGGGCCCTTTAATTCATGTGGAACAACGTCTGAATAGCACAACATATCTCAGTATCATTGCTGATCAAGTTCATCCTATCATGTTGATGGCATATCCCAATGGAGATGGCTTCTTCCAACAAGATAATGCGCCATGCCACGGTGCTCATATTGTGCAGGAGTGGTTTCAAGAACATGAGGGAGACTTTACCTTGCTTAGGTGGCCCCCACAATCACCAGATCTCAATCCAATTGAGTATTTGTGAAACGAAGTTAAAAGAGCCATCAGGCAGCTGGTTCCACAACCATCAAATCTCACAGAACTGGACAGTGCTATTCATCAGGCATGGTGTCAGATTCCTCAAATCACCTTTCAACATTTCATGGAGTCAAAGCCAAGAAGAATCGCCAAAAGGTGGCCCAATGAAGTACTAATGGGTGGTCATAATAATCTGGCCACTCAGTATATATATCCTATCTAATAAAGAGGGAATGTGCTAATTGACCCTCATGCCATTGCAAAGAAGGCGGCGCCCACAGCCAATAAGGGGGGACTATGCTAATTGACTGCCCCACCCTCAAAGAATGCGGTGCCCAGTCCACTCAGCCACACCAGGGCAGCAGGTGCACAGCAAGGCCAGACCAGGCCCGGCTGTTCCATGTGCCTGCCTCCAGAGACCCCCAACCTCCTTAGCCCCCAAGCCGCCTAGGGCCAGCCCAAGGTGCAGGCAAGCCTCGGATGGTGGCTACCCAACCGCCCAGGGCCGCCCAAGGCTCAGGTAACCAGGGCTGGCAGAGGCTTGCACTGCCGGCAGTGGCAGCAGCCAGAGGTGTGATGGGGTGTCACCTTCCCCTGATTCCTGGGTTGCCTCCTGCCCCTGAGGGCTCCCGGACTGTGAGAGGGGGCAGGCCAGGCTGAGGGACCCCCGCTCCAGTGCATGAATTTTCATGCACCAGGCCTCTAGTGTGTGTGTGTGTGTGTGTGTGTGTGTATAATCCAACAAACCAAGAACACATTTGCATCATATGGACAACTTTTAAGACTGCAAGCAATCACAGAAGCCCCTTTAGTGAGCTACAGCTCAGTTCATTCTGCGGAGAGCTCCCACACCTTTTGCTGTTCCTGGTTACATCCTCCAAAAGGGAGCAGTGGTTCTTCAGAGAGTGGTACATGAATAATAAGGAATAAGCCAGCCATCTCTGTAGCTGCACAAGAATGATATGTCATGTAGTTTTTTTTTGCTACCACTGTTTTGACCCCAGAGACATTTTGACATGCCCTAAGTAATGTGCTCAACAAGCATCCTCCCCTCTCCCCAGGGCCTCAACCCTTTCTAAAACTCTCGGAGTCCCATCTAAGGATAACTGCAGAAGGAAGGTCAGTGATAGAAAAAAGATCCAGTTGTCTCATTAGTGACATATTCTGTGTTGACATTAGTAATTGGCATTTGGACAGTCATCGAGAAAAAGAGCTATCTCAAAGTGGCCCCATTAGGAAATAGCTG
Source organism: Myotis yumanensis (assembly GCF_028538775.1). Classification (NCBI taxonomy): domain Eukaryota; kingdom Metazoa; phylum Chordata; class Mammalia; order Chiroptera; family Vespertilionidae; genus Myotis; species Myotis yumanensis. Next base: position 161,861,671 of record NW_027223752.1, on the reverse strand, counting down.
TGTCCAACTGACTGTGTTATAAGAACTGGCCTGGTGAACAGCACCAATGGTTATTCTAGGCTACTAAGAAGTTTAAAGCATGCACAGGGGAATAGAATATACAGGAAGTATATCAATAACATATTTGTAGTGCTTTTGGTGCCAAGATTTTGTTCTGCCTTGTCATTGGAGAAATGTTTGAATTAGAATGGCGTATGGGAAAGTTCATCCTTGGAAACACATCAGTATCCAACTCCCTTAGTGACTGGTCCTATGACAAATTCTCTGTTTCATATTCTTATGTATAAAATAGAAATAACTATTTTGTCATAGGATTTCTATAAAGGTAAAACAGAACCACTGGCATTAATTCCTGAGGCCCAAATCTTATTCATATTTGATGACTTATTCAGAAAACATCACTTGACCCACAGGAGATTTTCAATAAGGATCTTTCAAATTAATAACACACATTAATAGCACAGAGCCAGATATCAGGAGGTAAGTAATAGAACTCATCTCTTTCCCTTCTCCCTGCAATTGCACTCTCTTCTTCTTGACCTTAAAGAAGCTGAGAACCGTCAACACTAAATGGCATGTTGGAGTTAGTGGCATAAATTGAATTTGGACTAAGGTTGCCAGATTTACCAAATAAATATATAGGCTGCCCAGTTAAACTAAACTTCAGATAAACAAGAAAGAATTAATATTTGTGACATAACACTGAAAACCTGTTATCTGTCTGAAATTCAGCTTTCCCTGGGGAGCCTGTCTTTTATCTGATAGCAATAATTTGGACAAAAATCCTCTGACTCAGAGGTCAGGATTCTCCCATTGATCATGCTCATCTAGAGAAGGAAGGTGATGGGAAGTCAGAACAGTGGTTCCAGCCAGGAGAGCAGAGAGAGAGACCCAGATGTATGTACTCACGCACCCCTTTCCTGAGCTCACAGAACTTCAGATTGCTCATTGAAACACTATGGAAATATGAGACCCCTCCACCAAATGGGAGAGATGTGCCTGGGTAGGAAGACATTTTACACACTCCGAAGAATGTGCAACTGATGGCTAATTCCCGTACAGGTGGCTGTCGTCCTATGGTTCTCTCAGGTGTTGTGAAAGATAGAGCTCTCAGTGGACCCACCTTGTCCGTCACCTTGGCTTTCCTTTTATCCTGGGACCCGTCTTTTCAGGTCTCTGAATTATACATCTCATCGTAGTCTGGATTATTTATGGAGCATGTCTTAGGTTGTGTAATGGTATTTCACAGATGAGGTGACAATACCACATTTTTCCTTTGCTGTTCAAATCAGTGCATGTTCCAGGCTGAGCTGTAGATGCTCTGGAGTGGTTTCAGAAAGGGTTATTTGGGTTACCCTAATGGAGCTCAAGGGGAGAGCACATAAAAACTACTTTGTTCTTCCCCAGTGACACATGCTTTCCATGAAATCCAAACCAGCATCGTCATAGTAATGTGCCACAAGCCCTTTTCAAAATCCCCTGTGGAATTAACGGAGTCAGGGCTAAGTAGAGGGATGACTTCCTCTGCCCAGAGCCCCACCTTCCTCCATGTACCTGCCAGGGGAATGACTAAAACAGGGTAATACTTGAGCCGCAGACAAGAGAACAAGTTACTGCAGGCGTAATCGAAACTTCCCTCCTGCCAGGAAAGATCAGCAGAAACTATGAATAGAAAAAAAAAAAAAAGAACTTCAAGGTAAATGGAACGGTTTCAGTTTGAAGAAAGGCTGATTGTTGTTGTTTTTTTAAAAAAAAAAATCCCCACAGACCTGGCAGCAATTATCTAAGAAGTGATTATTTAGAATAAGGGAATGGAGATTTCAGATGAACATGCAAAAGACTAAAGTCATGTTTAATGCAAAGAAATAAGGAAACGGTAGAAATAATTAAAAGCTGTTACGGCATATGCCTGTTTGGCTGACGCATATGTTATTAAAAGACAAGAGAGTCGATAGCCAGTTGCCTCTAAGAATCTGTCTTTGCCACAAACCATTGCCATGAGTAATGGTGTACAATCATATTTTACATCCATGGAGTGCTCTTCATCAAAGACATCAGGGTTTCCACACTCTGTCCCACTCTTCAGCAGACATTCACCATGGAAGTAAATCACATTTGGCCTTATTGAAAGCAGCCATCTCTGATGACCTGTTCCAGCCAGTTGTTAATTATCTAAAGACTAGAGGCCCAGTGCATGAAATTCGTGCACGGGTAGAGTCCCTAGGCCTGGCCGGTGATCTAGACCCATCTGTGGGGCGACTGGCAGGGGGCCTCTGCTGGCACCTGCCTTGGCTGGCCTGGCACCGCCCACTCACCAGCCCTGCCCCCTGCTGCTGCCACCAGTCACCTCCCTCTGTGGGGCAACTTGCAGGACAATTGGGGGCCACCCCTGCTGGCACCCGCCTTGAATGGCCTGGGGCCTGCAGGCTGGAGGCAGCTCCTGCATTGAGCGTCTGCCCCCTGGTGGTCAGTGCACATCATAGTGACCGGTTGTTCTGCCGTCAGTCTATTTGCATATTAGGCTTTTATTATATAGGATGGTCCCTAGGACACCAGGAACCCCCAGCTTGCCACCCTACTATGCTAGGTGAACACCTGGCTTACCACTTTTTACTTTTTTCCTGGCCCTGAATGGACATGGAGGGCAAAAGAGTTATTGGCCTGATGGCAAACTGTCCTTAGTTTTATATTTTTCTGTTTTTGAGTTGGCTAAAGTTGAGGGCAGTAATATGAAGGGTGCCAGTTTAAGTACCAGCTGCCTGGAGGGTCAACTGATAAGAGATCAAAGTCAGTTCATATTAGGTTTGATGGAAAACAACAAAACCCCCAAATAGTAGTGACTTCAGTAAGGTAGGGTTCATTTCTGCCTTATAGAGATGAACTTGAGGTGGTATTTTCAGGGTTGACAAGGGGCTGCCATGACTCTCCTATCTTGTAGTCCTGCCAAACCTGGTGCTGGCAGCCAGGGGAAGGAAGGCCTATTGCACGAATCTTCGTGCAACAAGCCCCTAGTATATATAATAAAAGTGTTAGGAATTCTTAGACAATATGTGTGTCCATCTAAGTTAGAATTAAAGAAAAATCAAAAATCCGTTATATATGGTAATTGCAGTGGAAAAGGCCTAATGCAGACAATTTGTATCAATTAGGAGAGTAAAACTTTTGCAGTGGTAGCCCACATCCAAAAATAACAGAAGTGATTACCTATGTCAGTTGGGCATTCTGAGTGGAGAAATCTTACCACAAAGGGCCATTTAGGTTTCCAGAGGTGAGTTTTACATAAAGACAAGAACTTTGAGCTGAACCTTGAATTGTGTTAATATGCTCAAATCACAGGAGAGCATTCAGCTTTTTAATTGGATATAATTAAGTTTCTTCCTGGAGATTTTGTGATGCCACTGGGTCAATGCTCTTCTTTAATAATCTTGCTTCAAATACCTTTGCCCCTTATTATAAATGCAGGATAAAATAACATGAGGGTTGCCTTTTATAGCACCATAAATTATATTCAAAGATGATAGGATAATGTCAGGGGAAGGGAGAAACTTGGAATTAGGCACACTTTGGCATAGAAGAGGTGACAGTGATCTCAAGCCCCAACTCCTGGTTGCTATCGGGAATGTGTCTGTGGATGAGGGAGTATCTACACTAATAAAAGAGAAACATGGTAATTAGTGTACGACTGCTACCCTTTTCATTGGCTAATCAGTGAGTATATGCAAATTAACTGTCAGCCAAGATGGCGGCTGGCAGCCATGCACTGAAGCGAGCAGGGGGGTTTGCTTGCTTCAGTGACTGCGGACTCCAACGTTCCCCGCCTCACTTGCCGGCCTCTCAGTTGCAACTCTAAGCAACTATGTACTATGTTGCAAATAAGAAGCTAAACAAAACTCCAGAAACCAGCTTTCATTCGCCGGGCTTTAGCAACATTGTATCGATGTTTTCAGCACCGAGGCCTCAGAGCTAAAGCTGGCCCAGAATAAAAAAAAAAGAAAACAAGGAGCGGTTGGAAGCTTCAGTCACTCGCTTCAGGAAAACAGCTCTCAGCCCCTCACCCAGACTGGCCAGGCACCCCAGTGGGGACCCCCACCCTGATCCAGGACACCCTTCAGGGCAAACCAGCCAGCCCCCACCCATGCACCAGGCCTCTATCCTATATAGTAAAAGGGTAATATGCCTCCCAGCACCAGGATCAGCGGAGCAGTGAGGCTCCCAGCACCGGGATCTGCGTGACAGGGGGCAGCGCCCAAACCCCCTGATCGCCCTGCGGCTCTGTGTGTGACAGGGGGCGGGACCACAACCTCCCTATCTGCCCTGCTCTGTGCCTGATACGGGGGAGCTCCCCAATCCCCTGATTGCCCTGCAGCTCTGTGTTTGACAGGGTGCAGCACACCAACCCCCTGATCGGCCCTGCTCTGTGTGTGACAGGGTAGAGCCATAACCTCTCCATCAGCCCTGCCCCAAGTGTGACAGTGGCGGCGCCCCAATCCCCTGATCGGCCCTGCTCTGTGGGTGATAGAGAGTGGCGCCCCAACCCCTTTCCACGGGCCTTGCTCTGTGTGTGACAGGGTAGAGCCATAACCTCCCCATTGGCCCTGCCCTGAGTGTGACAGGGTGCAGCGTCCCAACCCCCTGATCGGCCCTGATCTCTGCATGACAGGGGGTGGCGCCACAACCTCCCCAACGACCCTCCCTTGAGTGTGACAGGGGGCGGTGCCCAAACACCCCAATCAGCCCTACCCTGAGCGTGACTGAGGGTGGCATCACAACCTCCCGATCCGCTCTGTTCTGTCTATGATGAGGCGGCGCCCCAACTCCCCATTCGGCCCTGCTCTGAGCCTGACCAGGGGCTGCACCTAGGGATTGGGCCTGCCCTCTGCCACCCAGAAGCAGGCCTAAGCCAGCAGGTCGTTATCTCCTGAGGGGTCCCAGACTGCAAGAGGGCACAGGCCGGGCTGGGGGGGACCCCCCCTCCCCGAGTGCACAAATTTTTGTGCACTGGGCCTCTAGTTATATTATAAACAGGAGACCAGAAATCTATATGTGAGGTAAATTATCTCACAGATGTCTATTACTCTGCTTCTTTCCATTTAAAAGTGATACCAAGTTTATAGCTGAATTGAGAAATTTTGTATTTTTTCAAATGACAATTAGTAAAATAATTGCAAAAAAAGTAACTGTTTTCATGAGTTAGTTTATGAGACATCTTAATGCCCTTCACAGATAAATTTGAATTCAAACCTCATGCCTTAGAACAGAATAAATTTGAGATGAATCCAAGACATAAATAAAAAATATTTTAAAAATCAGTAAGAATAGACCATGGGAAGATATTTTTAAAATAATCATGGAATGAGGAAGGCTCTTTAATATGGCATAAAACCTAAAAGCTATGGGAAAAAAGATTATTGAATTGTGCCACATGAAAAAAAAAAACTATCAATATGTTAAAAACTACTATAGTCAAAATGCCAATAAAGAAACATTTGTGACTCATATTCCAAAAGACTCTTTTCATCCTAATATATAAAGAGCCAGGGTCCATCATGACCGAAACATCCGGACAGATGACCAAATACCAGGGTAGGGTCCTGGCTGGTGTGGCGGAGGTCAGTCCTGGGTCCTGGTGGCGGGGCAGAAGTTGGTCTTGGGTCAAGGCGGCCTGCGGCAAGAATCGGTCCTGGGTCCCAGCAGCCAGGGGCACGGCAGTGGGAGGGTGCTGTGGGCCCCGGCTGCCTGCGGCTTGGCGATGGGAGGGAGCTGTGGGAACGGAGCCATGCTGCCATCAGACTGGCCTCTTGGTCCCTCCCCTCACCCGCAGGCTCCGGGGAACCAGAGCCATGATGCCATAGGACTGGCCTCTTGGTCCCTACCCCCGGCCTGCAACCTCTGGGAACTGGAGCCATGCTGCCATAGGACTGGCTCTTGGCCCCTCCCCCCTCCCACAGACTCTGGGGAACCAGAGCCATGCTATGATCTGGGAATCTTGGTCCCTCCCCCTGCCCACAGGCTCTGGGGAACAGGAGCCATTCTGCAATCGGACTGGCCTCTTGGTCCCTTCCCACCGGCCTGCAGGCCCAGGGGACCAGAGCCATGCTGCAATGGGACTGGACCCTACCCAAGGGGTCCCAGATTGTGAGAGTGTGCAGGCTGGCTGAGTGCATGAATTTTCGTGCACCAGGTGTCTAGTAAATATATAAAGGACATCTAAAATTGCTAAGAAAATGCAAACAATTCAGTAGATAAAAGGGCAACTTCTGTGATCAGATAGTTTGAAGGTAGGAAATACAAACAGATCTTAAATAAGTGAAAAAATACTCAAGCTCATTTATAATAATCAAACTGCAAATTAAAATTGCATGGAGATAGTTTGAACCAATCATATTATCAAAGAACAAAAGGTTTAATACTTATTCTATTGGCAAATGTGTGAAGGCAATAGAAACTCTCAAACAACCCTGATAGATCATAAATTGACACACCTATATCAAATGAAATTTGACAATAGCATCAAAGTTACAAGTGTATACCATTTTACCTAGCATTTCCACTTTTAAGAATTTACCTACTAGATGTAATGCACACACAAAGCAGATAATCTAATTAATTATTTATTGCAGCATTGTAGGCAAAAGGCTAAAAATAACTGTTCCATCACTAGGTCAGAACTTAAATATGTTAGGAAAATTCATACAGTGGAATACTATGAAGCTATAAAGAATGGTTAGGCTCTTTTTGTACAAGTATGGAATTTTCTCTTAGTTTTGTACTGTTAAGTGAAAAAAAAAACAATATGCAAAATATCAAATATACTTTAAGTAGTGTTTATTAAAATACATTTCATTTTCAAAATTTAGCTATCAGCTGTTAAAGTTTGTATACATTTTAGGGGGACATCCAGTATATATAGTATGTCACCATTTGTTCAAGAAAGGAGAAAATATTTTGTCTTCTGGTATACAAAGAAGATAGCTCAGAAACGTTAAATGAGTATCTGATAATATCCGTTGCCTCTGGAGAGGAGTACAGACAGGGTGGAGGAAGAAAGTTTTTACTGTGTACCCTTACACTCATTTGCATCCTTAAAAGACAGAAGAAACTTATAAGGCAGGATGAAGTACAGGTGTTTGCCAACTACCTCTGTGATCCATTTCCTAGTGTGAGCCCTGATATTAACAGTTGAGGCTTGCTCAGGGTCAGGCAGCTAAGTTGCAGGGCTTGAGTGGGCACATCATGCTTAATTCCAGATCTATTTCCTAACATCACATAGAGCTCAGGTGGAGAGGGGGCAGAGTAGGAATGGCCAATTCCAGGATTAGGAAGCAGGCAAGAAAGCATGATTAAAAACATGGAGATTAGAAAGCAGAACATGTCAGGGACCCAGTAAGTGGAAGAAAGAGGTTGCATAATATGTAAAATAAAGAAAAGAGAGGGGAGCCCACAAAGTGGTGAGGGTGTTGTTGGGAAGAGGGTGAGAAGGAAAAGGAGGTACTCAAAGGTTTTTCTAAAGAGTTTGGGCAGAGGAGAACAGAAGAGGGACTAATGTGAATAAATGTGGACTTAGATTTGAAAGTACTATTCTGATTACAATGTATGAAATGGACTGATGCCCCCAAAATCCCAAACAGGCAAGATGAGAGTACGGACAGGATGCAATATAGCTATACTAATAAAAGAGAAACGTGCAAATTGGTGTCACTCTGCTATGCCCACCAGCCAATAAGATGAGTATGCACATTAACCCAACAAAGATGGCTGTTAATTTGCATATGCAGGTGCACGGAGCGAAGACTGAAGACAATGTAGAAGGAAGCCAAGTGCTGCAGAAGGGAGTGAAGCTGTGGAGAAGCAAGTGGGGCAGCAGAGACGGGAGGGAAGCAAGCTGGGTGGCGGAGGCGGGAGTGGAACCTGCCTTGGCAGGTTTTGCTCCCTTCTCTGCTTCGCTCCGGCCACAGGAAGCCCTATTCTTGCAGGAATCTTCCTGCACAAAATTTGTGCACTCAGGGGGGAGGGGGGGGGTCCCTCAGCCAGGCCTGTGCCCTCTCGCAGTCTGGGACCCCTCAGGAGATAACGACCTGCTGGCTTAGGCCTGCTCTCGGGTGGCAGAAGGCAGGCCCAAACCCTAGGTGCAGCCCCTGGTCAGGCTCAGAGCAGGGCAGATCGGGAGGTTGCGATGCCACCCCTAGTCACGCTCAGGGTAGGGCCGATTGGGGGTTGGGGCACTGCCCCCTGTCACACTCAAGGCAGGGTCGATGGGGAGGTTGTGGCAACACCCCCTGTCACGCACTGAGCAGGGCCCATCAGGGGGGTTGGGGCTCTGTACCCTGTCACGCACAGAGCAGGGTCGATCAGGGGGTTGGGGAGCCCCCCCTGTCACTCACAGAGTAGGCCTGATAGGGGAATTGGGGCACTGCACCTTGTCACACAGCAGGGCGGATCAGCGGGTTGGGGTGCCGCACCCTGTCACACTCAGGGCAGGGCCGATGGGGAGGTTATGGCTCTACCCCGTCACACATAGAGCAGGGCCCGTGTGTGTGTGTGTGGGGGGGGGTTGGGGTGCCGCACCCTGTCACACACAGAGCAGGGCCGATCAGGGGGTTAGGGCGCCGCACCCTGTCACACACAGAGCCGCAGGGCGATCAGGGGGTTGGGGAGCTCCCCCCATCAGGCACAGAGCAGGGCTGATCAGGGGGTTGGGGCGCCTTCCCCTGTCAAGAACAGAGCAGGGCGGATAGGGAGGTTGTGGCCCCGCCCCCTTTCACACACAGAGCTGCAGGGCGATCAGGGGGTTTTGTCGCTGCCTACTTCACGCTGATCCCGGTGCCAGGAGGCCTCACGGCTCTGCTGATCCCTGTGCCTGGGGGCATATTACCCTTTTACTATATAGGATAGAGGCCTGGTGCACGGGTGGGGCCCGGCTGGTTTGCCCTGAAGGGTGTCCTGGATCAGGGTGGGGGTCCCCACTGGGGTGCCTGGCCAGCCTGGATGAGGGGATGATGGCTGTTTGCAGCTGGTCACACCCCCTTCAGGGTGGGGGTCCCCACTGAGGTGCCTGGCCAGTCTGGGTGAGGGGCTGAGGGCCGTTTTCAGGCTGGCGGGTGACTGAAGCTCCCAACCGCTCCTTTTTTTCTTGTGTGTGTTTTTTTTTTTTTTATTCTGGGCCAGCTTTAGCTCTGAGGCTTGGCTCCAGCTCTGAGGCCTCGGCTGCTGAAACCAGGTATCTGGTTTTTTGGGGTTCTATAATTGAAACACTGTTTCAACTCCAGCTCTGAGATCTCGGCTGGCTGAAAGCAGGTTTCTGGGGTTTTGTTTAGCTTCTATATTTGTAACAATGTTTCAGACTGCAAGCTCAGAGGCTGGCAGCGGCAGGTGGGGAACGTTGGCTTCCTCCATCACTGAAGCAAGCAAGCCTCATGTTTGCTTCAAGCTGCCTGGCTGCCGGCCGCCATCTTGGCTGGCAGTTAATTTGCATATCGCCCTGATTAGCCAATGGGAAGGGTAGCGGAGGTACGGCTAATTACCATGTTTCCCTTTTATTAGATAGGATATACACACACACACACACACACACATATATATGTGTGTATATATATGTATACACACACACATATATATTAAATATATGAAAGTTATTTCTGTACTATACTATTTAAAAATATATATATTTTTTAAATAGATGAAAGTTATTTCTGTACTGTATGGTATATGGATAAATGAAGATAATAACATTGACTTTGGTAACACATCTAAGTAACATTAGAATTGCTGCATAAAAGCTTTGCATTTCTAAGAATGACTTGGTTTGGAAGTATTATTTCTGGAGTTCATCTTAGAGTCCATAGGAATCAGTGCTTCACAGTGTACCATGCCATCGAGTTCTTTTCTTTCTTTCTTTATTACTTGTTTGCTGTTGTTGATGCTCAGTTTTATGTGTCAACTAGGAGGGTATTTATGAGTGGAAATTAACATTTAAATTGGTAGACACAGAGTAAAGTATATTGCTCTCCCTAATGTAGACTAAAACAGACTTAAAAAACTGGCCCTTCTGAACAAGAGGGAACTCTGCCAGCAGGCAGCCTTCAGCCTTCATGTGCCATTGACTCTCCTGGGTCTTCATCTCCTGGCCCACAAAAAGTGACTCCTCCTTAATTCCATGAGCCAATTTATTACAATCAATCATAGCAAATCAAATACATAAGTCATGTAATATACATTATATATATATATATACACACACACACGTACATACATATACAGAGTGGTGCAAGAATAGATTTACAGTCCATATGAAAAAAGAATACAATAATTAATATATAAGAATATAAGAATAAATTCTGTTTCATGTACTCACAACTATAAACCTACTTTTGCCCCACCCTGTATGTGTGTGTCAGCACACACACACACACACACACATATATATATATCTCCTATTGATCCTCTTGGTTCTGTTTGTTAGTGGAACCCTAACTGATATAGCTCTATCACCTCATAATTTCTGCATCTCTAATTGGATTTTTTTACAGATAAGTAAAGCTCATTTTTTAAGCACTTTAAAAATACTCTTTAAAATGGTAAATATGAAAACATACAGAAAAAATGTCCAAATCCTAAGTGTACATCTTGATGAATTATCACAATGTGAGTACACCAGTATGACTCCCTTCTGTATGCAGACAGAGAACATAACCATAGAGAGAAATGACCCTTTCTTGTCATTAGGCTCACTTTGCTCCCAAAAGGTGACTTCTATTCCAGATCTCTAACACCCTGATTTATTTATATCATCTTGCACTTTGTATACATAAAACCATGTGGTATATAAACCATTTTTTTCTGGCTTCTTGGTAACTTGTGTTGCTTGTGTGCATTTATAATGTGTTCGCTTGTTGCTGTATATAGTTCTACGTGTCTTCTCTTACTGGACATTTGCATTGTTTGCATTTTGGAGTTATGAGAAAAGTTGCTATGCACATTCATATATATATGTACATATATGTAATGTATGTACATATATATATAATTTATTGATTTCAGAGAGGAAGGGAGAGGGAGAGAGAGAGAGAGAAACATCAATGATGAGAGAGAATCATTGATCAGCTGCCTCCTGCAGGCACCCTATTGGGGATCAAGCCCACAACCCACGCATGTGCCCTGACCAGGAATCAACCGTGACCTCTTGGTTCATAGGTTGATGCTATGAACCTACCCTGCCTTTTGGTGACATACGTGCACATTTTTGCTGGGTACATACCCAGGTGTGGAATTGCTGAGTCATTGGATGTGAGTATGTTAGAATTTTGCAGATAGTGCCAATGAGTTTTCCACAGTACTTGCACCAAGTCACACTCCGAAGGCAGAGTTCCAGCTGCTTGCTCTGGCCAACACTTATTATTGTTAGAGCATTTAATGAAAGGCATTCTGGGACAAATACAGATATATAATATTATAGGATGCCTATTCACATTTGAATGCCAGGTAAGCAATAAATAACTTTTAGTACAAGTATGTCCCTGGTATGGGACATATATTAAAATTTGTTTGTTTATCTGAAACTCAAGTGTATATCCTGTATTTTCATTTGTGAAATCGAGCGATTCAACCTCGGTAGGTCTACAATATTTTCAAACAGATTTTTATTTAGTATATACGTTTTTTATATATTTAATTCGTATTATGCCTCATTATTTTGAGTTGGGCATTGCTAGAAAGAAAATTTTCCTCTCACTGTTTTGATAGAAGTTTTAAACTGGCCTAAGAGTTCCTGGCAGACTGGACATGCCTCTTTTCACCTGTGTTCCCTTAGTGCCTGACATGCTGAGAACCCAGGGTAAATACTGGTTAGATGGAAACAAACACTTGCTTTATACTAATATATACACACCAATCTCACATCACCACTTACCTTGGTGTTATAGCAATGGCATGACTATTTTTGACCAGTGAGGGTCATCAATTACTCCCTTAAATTCAACATAAGAGTTCTTCTGGGATGGCTTTGAGTAGTATGCCTTTTTTTGTTTCTTTTCTTTTCTTCTAAATGTCCCAAGACTTGCAGTTGTGAAGTTCCCTTTTTTAAATCGATTTTTTTCTGTGTTTTTTTTTTTTTTCACTGTGAATGATCTAGCTTTATCTTTTTGCTTTATGTAGGAGCAAATCTAGACCATCAATAGAAGAAGAAGAACTGGGCCCAGGTTAATAATCTCTGCATGGTCCATGCAAGGTTCAGAATGAAAGTTTGGACTGCCCAGGCTATTTTATGCTGTAAAGTAATAACGGTTTGAAGGACACTTTACTGCTATAAGAATGGAATGATCAGTAGCTTAATTGAGCTGAACATAAATGGCCCTATTTAAATCTCTTAAAATCTGCAGAGGACACAAATCTCTCCCCTGTTGAATGTTAAGTTGAAACAGATTGTTGACTTTTTTTTTAACATACGTTTAACTTACTGTGCCTCTGTTACCAAATCAGAAAAAGAGTCTTATAATTTTTTTAAAAGTCCCCTATAAGTAAAATAATTAGTGTAATGCAAAACTCAAAGTAGGCTTTATTAATAAAATTTATTTCTAAGAAACCTTTTGAAGGTCCTGAAATACCAAGTAGTTTTAGTTGTAATTATATAATCCAGGTAGATGCTGCTTATGTGCCTACAGTTCATTAATCTAGCTTTTCTTGTTCACACACAACTCCCAGGTTGCTGCAGTACTTTTTCCTTTAGGACACATTTCAAGCTGTCAAAGACTAATTAGGTAAATCATTGCTAGCATTTTAGAATCATCCCTCTCTTTATTCTTCCCTCAGATCATTGCGATCATCTTCATTTGTCTCCGTTCTTTCACAAGTCTTTAAGCTAATTTTTTAAAAATGCAAACCTAATATCTGAAGGAGTTGCTGGACTCTCAGTGTGCATGCCTCTCTTTCAGTAGATTTGGGACCATTTATAGAGCCTTTGTACAAGTAGATACGTACCATGTAAAAAACACCAAAGGATCAAGCCTGGCTCCTGGAAATAACCATCTCACACCTGTTACCTGGATATGTAAAAGCGTTGGTTTTTGCTCCTATGATATTTTTGAACTTTCTCCGCTGAATACTAGGGAATTGGTTTGAGAACTAGTATCTCAATGACATTCCCAAGGAAAGACTTGGATGGAGCTGAGCAGCTCTATGAGCCCTGGCCCTCTATTCATTACCTCCGTTAGTATAACGGAAACATCCGAACTGCACCTTTGTAGGAGTTTGGTGACATTCTCATTATACCCCAGTGTCATTTGAAGTTGTAGTCTGAAAGTTCCTGACCTTCCGTGCCTGGACCTCCATGGAAACTGTCCTTGTGCAAACTGTGTTTTCCTGTGCCTGGTGTACAGCCCCTTTCCCTCTGTGGCCTCTGTGATTGCACTTTGTACCTTCTTTATACCCTACAGTGAGCTCCAATTCTAGGATTTCAGTACACAGGAAATGGGGAAGCACATGAAAGAAAGAAATATTTATCACTAAGGAATGTTATTAAAGTTTACCTCATCTTTACTTGAACAGAAAATAGTAAAGGATGACTTAATCTTATCCTCAAATGAAATTTCTGTTGAACTCATTACTTAGTACAACTTGTATCATTGTGAATTCTAAATTTCACTTTGTCCTAGAGCACGTCATGTGGCTGCCGATAGGTTCTCTGTATAATAATTCTAGTAAAGAGGAAATGAAGCATGCTTTCAATGTATTCTTTGTTGGGTCTTCTAAAAGTGCAACTCATGTTTATGGAATGGTCTCTTGTAACCTTTCCCCCTGTCCCTCTATTTACAGCAGACGGATTTGCCAAGCCTTGGTGAAGAACTATGTCAAATATTCAGGCAATGTTGCAGTGTTGAATTCCTGAACACAGATCCTTTCTCCTCAGCGCTTGTTTCGTAACCGTCATGTCCTTATGAATTGGAGGTTTATGTTTCTATTTTGGATCAATCTGTTTGACTCATTAGCATTCCCAGCCTTGCCCTACATAGCTGGAGCCGCTTCCCTCTCGAGGTGTGAGAGCAACAGCTGCGGAAAATATTCACATTAAAATCGGTGACCTTGTTAGCAAGGAACCTGTGAGCATGTCTACCTCCATCAGAACCGTAATTTATAAAAATATAATTTGGCCACAGAGCTAGTTAGGTGGGTTAACCATTATTTTTATTGTCTGGGCTGTTTTGTTGTTCCATATTTGTTATTTCAGATTACCATAATAAGAGCAAGGCATTTCACTGTGCTCATTACAAGCCATGTAATGTTTAACCCAAGCAGAGATTTAAAAGAAAAATTAGTGTGTAGGAAGTGGTAATAGCAATAACTTTCTTTTATGAGTAAAATAAACAAGGATGAAGGAGCCATTTCCACTCTCACTGTGTGGGACCGTACACCGCTCCCCCACCTTTCTGGCTATTCCTCTGATGCCAGGTACCCATCTTCTGGTTTATCCAGGTGTCTGGGACTAAATTAGAAGTCTTTGGGTTCCGACACAACTGATGCTGCCCCTTTCTGACTCACAAATTTCCCAACAATCTGTTTTGCCTTCTGGAGATAAGCTAACTCTTGTCTGGTGTGGGGCTTTCCTGTAGCCTGGTTCCCCATCTGGTTCCCCCTTCTCCCTGGCTCTGACTAACAGCCACACCCTACTTCCTGGTCTCGGCCTCCACTGCTGTGTTTTCTGTATTTGGGCCACATCCCCCAGCCTTTCTCTCCTCCCACCAACAGCCCCGCAAAGACCACGTCTTCCACCAAGAATGTCCCAGCACACCCCCATGTCTCCTGGCTCCGGTAACCACCCCTCCTTTGATCCGAGCTCTCCACAGCCCCTTCCCACATTCTGCTGGGTCAGCTAACCCTGAACACAGAGACTCGTGTGCCACTACCATAAGCAACGTACTCAATACATATCCATGAGATTAAGTTCTAAATTTCATTTTGTTGGATAACGAATAACCATAGAATGGAAAATTTATCTGTGCTACAGAATGTAATGCATCTCTTTCTGAAGTGTGTTTCCACAGATGTCATGAGAGTGTTTGAGACTCAGTCCCACAGCAGCATTTTCCCAAATCACACCAGCCATGGAACTTTGTCCAGATCATGTTGTCGTACCCACTGCTCTGTACTGTTAAATGATCTGTGAGGCTGGACTCACTTCTTTCTGTGAGTTAGGCATTTCTTCCTTCCCCCTAGCAGAGTGCCCTGTAGACAGCAAGCCCCCTAATATTGGCTGTTCGGTAACTCCACGTGCTGTCTAGGCTGGCACAGTGCCCTGTCTGCCTATGTCTGCTCTGCTCCCAGGTCACAGGGACTGGCCTGGCTGGGTCTGCTCCTCTTCACCTGATCCGAGCTCCTGACATGCTTCCTTCTACTCTTCACCTCCAAGGGTGCTTCCCTCACCCCCAAGGGTGCTTCCCTCACCCCCACCTGCTTCTTCACTCTTCTTCACTCCAGGACACCAAGGCCACTGTGGCAGCTCCCGGACAGTGCAGGTTGGGTGCCAGGCTGTCCACTGATCTGTACTTGTTTACACCACCTACTTTTTAATATTTTTGCCCAGTTGCCTCAAAAAGTGTGTGTGTGAGGGTTATTAATATAATTTTATTTATCCATTTTAAATGTTTATAGGTAGATATTTGTGGGAAACAACTCTTTCTACTACTAGTTTGGTGCTTATCCAAGTTATTTCATATTAGCTTTCTTTGAAAGTCACAACCTGCTGGGAATAAATTTAAACAAGGACATATGACCAGGGTTGATTCTAAGAAAAATATTGTAGGAATCCTGAAGCTACATGTTCTTATGTGGAGTAAAATGGCCCACTGGTCCTTTATCTTCTTCTTCTTCTTCTTTTTTTGGCCAGTTTCCTTCTGCTAACACCTCTATGGCAGCTTGCAAACCCATAAAGGTGATCTGTCTCCCAGCCCGTTCCAAGTGATTTGTGGATTCCTGGCAGAAGCGGGGAGCCTCATTTTATCCCTTCCTCCTCTTCCAGGGACTCTGCTTTGCATCTCAGCCATCCCATTTGCTCTGCTGTAGCTGTCTTTGCTGCTTCAGTTTCATTTCCAGAAATCCCAGATTGCATTCTGTACACCTGTCTTCTAGGATTAGTGAGGACTCTCTCTGTCCTGACTTGTGCTGCTTGGATATAAACATTGCCTTCATCACTCTCCCTTCTCATGGAGTATGTGTGTATGAGTGTGTGTACTTTCATGTGTGAGTACATGCCTGTACATGCCAGTACATGTGTGTGCCCCTATATGTACAAGCACACATGTGTATTCTGTACCAGTAAAGAGAAGAAGCCAGATTCTATGGCCTGACATGTGCAAAGCCTCGAGGTCAGTGTATGACATATAATAAGTATTTTTGTATGAAGGAGGGAGCAGAGGTAATGGTTCTGTTAGCACTAGAAATTGGTATAAAGGAAACAAATATTCCTAAATTTGAAATGATCTTTTAATACAGTAGCCATACTTAGTTATTATTAATTTTGACCTTTAAATTTCAATCTAAGGAGTATTTCTCAAAATGTATTTACCTGATGTTAATAAGTATTATAAAAACTAAGAAGATATTTAAAAATAGGTTCAATGACAAAAAATGCTGTGAAATACTGGGTTAAACACAATTCAAATAAATTCTTTCCAGCTGGGTTTGACAGTGCTTTTAACCTGCTGAATTGCTCTGTGTGTGATTCTAAGGGAGGGGCCCTTATTATCGACCATAGCCCATATTTATTTGACCACAGAATACTTTTCTAGGAATAGTGTTTTTATTTTTTAAAATATGTTTTTATTGATTTCAGAAAAGAAAGGAGTGGGAGAGAGAAATAGAAACATCAACGATGAGAGAGAATCATTGATTGGCTGCCTCCTGCATGCCCCCTTCTGGGGATCAAGCCGCCTAAGGGGCATGTACTCTTTACCAGCAATTGAACCATGACTCCCTGGTTCATAGGTCAATGCTCAACTACTGAGCCATGCCAGCTGGATGGAATGGTGTTTTTTAAAAAAGGTCACCAAAGAGAAATATGAGCCTAAAAAATTCCAAACTACCAAGAGTTTGAATGGACTTGTAGAGAGGAATAGCATAACCTTCCCTTCTCTGTACCCACGAAGCCCAGTGCCTCATTATTTGTTCATCTGTACGATGGCTCAGTTCTAATGTCAGTTTATGTTGAAACTTTTTCTTACTCCTTTCTCTGAAATTAAAAGCTTAAGGTTTTCCGTAATGTAAAGCTCTTTAGGAATTTATCATCATCTCACAAGAGAAACTATCAGGACTACAACTTCTTTTGTTGTAGAAGATCATCAGAAATGAATGGACCCAGAAGCTGCATAACTCTCCAGTCATGATTTTATGGAGGATTAAAATGGAATATATAAATTTGCAATAAAGCCACCACATTTTATGGTCACTTTTTCTGTAAGAATTGTTAAGAGGTGATCATAAATTAAGGATGTTTCCTTCCCTTGGGGCTCTTGTAAGTCAATAGGGGCCAGAGGGCTCTTGGTGCAGAGAGGAACCATTATGATTCAAGGCCACCCTCACCTGGTCTTCATAACTCCTTGTAGAAAAATTAATTTACTTTTAAAATTCCTGTTGCCATAACAACTCAGTGCAGCTGTTCATGTGATTTAATGAGATTCCAGAAGAAAAACGGTTTTACAGAGAAGAGAGAATAAACAGAGATCGACCGCCTTGAAGCACTTGTATTTAGACATTGGTTGAAGGCTGAAGGAAATGCTTGCTCTGTCAGAAGAGGCTCAGGCTTTTATTTTCTTTGCTCTTTAATCCCAAGACAGTTGTTGTTTCTTCTCTTCCCTTCTCTCCTTCTTTTTTCAGGGTTTCCTTAAGAAGCTGTACATGATAATTAAGGGCTACAATAGACTGAAATGAAATGGAGATAATTTTCATTGAAAAAAATAAAAAATTACTTTATATAAAAATATTTCTTTTGATGTAGCCTGCTAGTGTGGTTAAAACATGTTATGTTTGGAAGAGAAAGTACGTCTGCTGTAATGAATTTCACTTATAGTAGTCTTATATTGTTGGTTTCTGAAACTGTAAACTGTCCTAAAATATATATCACCTAAAAATCTAAGGTTGAGTCAATCTCGTATTGGTTCCCAAAACTTCACTTCTCTTTCAAGCTTTATAACCCAATTCTCCAAAAAGAAACTTAAAAATAGACCTTTAAACATGACCAAAACATTACAAGAGTTATTTTAAAAGCTACCAAAAATGTAACATCAGCACTAGTGTTCTAAATCCTCTTTTGTACCTGAATCTGATGTACTTGTTTAATTTAATGAATGGAAAGGTAACGCATGTTTAATGTTGAAATGTTGAAAAACAGAGAAAAAAAAGACAAGGAAAACAGAAATCATTTATAATACCATCATCTGGAGATAATAATATTCTATAATAGATCACAGGTCATTCTGAAATATAACCTGTCCTTTTAATTTAACAAAAATATTCTTTTAGAATATGCCTCGTAATGGTGGTCCAGATTTTATTGTATTATTATATAATATTTTAGTTAATCTTCTTAGTTCAACATTTTTATTATGCCTTTTTGCTTTTATAAATAATTATGTAAAAGATATGTGTCCATGTTTGTGTGTGTGTGTGTGTGTGTGTGTGTGTGTGTGTGTGTGTGTGAATCCCTATTCCTGTAGCTAATTTCCTAGAGATAGAATTCCTGAGTCAATACCAATGAGTATGTTAAGTCTTTTGATACATGTGACCACATTTTTTATACAAAGGCTGCACCAAATAATATTTTTACTCGCTAAATGGGAAAAGGCTGTTTCCCCTGCTAGCACCCTTCCTGGATATTTTTATTACAAATGTTCTCTTACATACCCATTAGAATGGCCAACATCCATACTACTGACAACAGCAAATGCTGTCAAGGATGTGAAGCAACAGGAACCCTTCTTCATTAATGGTAACAATGCAAAATGCTACAGCCACTTTGGAAGACAGTTTGGTGGGTTTCACACAAAACTAATCATACTCTTACCATATGATCTAGCAGCCACACTCCTTAGTATTTACCCCAAAGGAGTTGAAAAGTTATGTACACACAAAATCCTGCACGTAGATGTTTATAGCAGCTTTACTCTTAATTGCCCAAACTAGGAAGCCACCAAGATGTCCTTCACATTAATCCAATCACTGGACTTCCCTCTGCTCAGAGTTATACAATGATTATACAATGATTACAGGTCAAATATGTAAAAAATTGACTAGGAAAAGGAGAAAGATTTGTCTCTACATCTTGAGATGTAGATTTAACCAGAATTCCTATTGTGGTGCTCAGGATATCAGTTCTACAGGACGTTAATAAGAGGAACAAGAAAGAGTAATACTGGGCTGTGTGCTCTCATCTGTCTGGCAGGTACTGGGTTGAATGATGTAGGTCAGGTTTTACATCACAGCAGCTCTGCCAAGTCCTACAGGTTTGTTGTCATCAGTGCTCCCTGGACAGGTTTGGCCACATAGGCTTTTCAAGGAGAATCTCATGGGGCTTAATTTTCCACAGAAAAGTCTTTGAGAAGTATGGAGTGTGATCAGTGGGTAATCCTAGGTTCAGTATCTGCTCTAGCTTTCAGCAGCCCAATGACCAGACCTTCTCAAAATGTTACCATCTCCAGCTCTCTCTTCCTCTGGGCCAAGATATAACGTAGGTTTACAGATTGCAGGTAGGTGCTGGCCATGTTCAGCTAATCTCTCCAGTTTCCCTAGCTCAGTCCCATTGGCAATACAGGTTGCAAAGACATTTACAGCACTGTGGTAGTAGAATGTCATTTTATAACTTTACAAAATTACACATGGTTCTTTCTATTCACAGTTGTTACCCTTCAGACTCCGTGGTTTGATCTGAGTTATGAGTTTGTTGATGCAATAATGATCCACATTACAGCAGTGATCTATTCTAATTATTTCTGTCATGATTTACTATTTTCCTATTAGTAACCACTCACCCAGGAAGTTAAAATGTTCCACATAGCTTATATATTTAATATAGTCTGTGATTTCTCGACACATAGCTTTCAAGGTTTTTCAGTATACATGGAAATTAGTTAATGTTTACAGTACCCCATCACCCCCAATCCCAATTTTCTTTTTATTTAAAATATCTCACTACATGTCAATAAAATGAAACAGATTTTTTCCCCTGCTATTCTTCCCCATAGAGTTTTATCTGTTCTGTATAAAGATAGTGGAGGTTGGAGCCAAATACCTTCCCTTATGCTGTGTCTATTATAGGAGCCTTAAGAAATGCCATATGAGGGGCAATGGGTGGTTCTACACTGGAGGAATGGGGACTCTAAATAGAAATTAAACGTAATTGTAGCAAAATAAAATTCTGCCCCTGAATTTTATCGCTGATATTTGTACTTTCTGTGCTATGGGCCACCTGGGATCTCTCAGATTCTTTGCGGGACACATGCTTGTACTTAGAGAAAAGCTTATGCTAGAATTAAGGCCTATGTCCAGGTGCAGCTGAGGACATAGAATAAAGACTGGGCACCACCATAATCTGAGTTTAAACATTCTATCTATTATATTTCTAGACTTGAAGGATATGCTTCAGAGAAATGAGAAGAAGAAGGCATGGCCACCTTCTTAAGAGTTTGCACAGGAGAATAATCTGTGTTGCTGAGTTTTTGTTACAAAAGGGTTTCCTCGAGAGAAGAACATGCCTGCTAAGCGTGCTGCGGCAGAGGGAACTGCAGTTAGCTGTCACCTGGATCTGTTAGTGCATCCCGAACTGCCCTAGAAGGGGAGGCCCAGCCGCTTACAAGGAGCCTGGGCTTAGGGGAAGACGATGGCTGCCTAGCAGATGAACTAGACTCAGGGCATAGAGCCCTCTTCTGTGTTGCTGAGAGAATCCAGATGTTTCCCAGGAGAATGTTACCCACAGAGAGACCCCAGACATGAGAAAGGGCTTGGATAACCCTAAAGAGTGGGAGAGACCAGCAGATGTTCACAGACCTGGGCTCAGCTAGGAGGCTGTCCTTTCTCAAGACCCAGAGGTGAGGATGTCACTATAGCAGTGAGGAGGCCTGGAAATCAAGGTAATAACACAACATATGTCATTGCTGACTTCAAACGCAGATTTGTCTCATTCCTGAGCACTTCATGGGCTGGGGGCTCTGGAGGGGGACCACAGTGTTTGTGCAAAGGGCTAAGCTTTTGGGGAGAAGGATGATAAGCGTGGTGTAGAGATGGGGGAACTTCAGGTGTCTCAGTCACCCATCAAGGCCTGGAGCTCCTGACAGTAATACCACCCTCATGGCCTTATGCTGCTTGTATGTCGGGGATACCATCTCAGAGAAACCACTGTGTTCAGAGGCCCGCTTCCCGTCTTCTTAGAGTGCGGGGGCTTGAGTGGACACAGATTTAAGGGACACAAAGATTTATGGGGAGAAAGTATGGCTCTGGTTAGGTTAGACCTGGGCATTCAATGGTCACTGATTTCATGGAAGCAAGATCTTGGTCTCTGATTTGAAAAAGTTAAGATTTGGTCCTGAGAGATCAGACTGTGGTCAGAAATGGACCCTGGACATAGCCACAGTAAACATGTGAACATGGCCACAGTAAAACAGAACTTCCAGATTGTACACTATAGAAGGCAAAAAGGGCACCATTAGAAATCGTTCAGAAGGGGCTGCGTGAGGGCACCCTGGGACATCAGCAAGCCTGGATGCCTGAGTGGTTTTGCAAATGATGCTTCTTTGTTGTTGCTTTAATAAAAGGATTCAGTGGGGGTTTTCTACCTTTGTGGTAGCAGTTGGGCTTCCTGTTAGCTGAAGTCCCGGGATAAAGATGAGGCGCATCACTGAAGTTAATATCTGGCAATGTCTTAGCAGCTTCTCAATTCTCTTATAAAAGTCAAACTTCTTTACTATAGCATACTCATCTGTGTGTTTATCTCTTAAATATTGGTAAGATTTAATAAAGTAAGAAAATAATCTTTAAAAGTCAAGGTCCATGACATTTAAATAAAATACACATGAGTATTTGATTATTAAGAGCTGGTTTCCCTTCAGTAGAGGAGCTAAAAATTCCTTGCCCTGGAGAAAATGAAAGAAGAGAAGGAAAAGAGAGGAGTGAGGAGAAGAAATGAGAATTAAGTTAGATAGCCTGTGTTCCAGAGATAGGCCTTCACCCTGCCGCTTAACACCCGTGGTGGCTGTGGTCATCTAAGGAGCCGGATTGAGCAACCTGAGATTATGGGGTGGTACTCTGCAACATGCAGGGGGCAGCCAGTGTTCCTTGGTGTCCAGGAGGGACAGGCACATATCTGTAAAGGAAAGATTGCATTTTCAGTGATGAGGACAACTGTCTTTAGGACCTAGTGGCTGGAGACACAGTGGAGCGTGGTGTTAGCACGGATAGCAAACCTTGTCCAAGGACCAGGTTCCTCCTACCCACCATAGAGTTTGGCTCTCCACGCCTCCCTGCAATGTGCACACAATCCCATCTAAAATTGGCTGAGATCCTCTTGAATTGGCCAAGATTATGTTTCTATTACTCGAAAGGAATTAAATTGAGGATCACATGTTTGTGTTTAAAAATCCATACACAGGAAAGTCTTGCTGAGGAAGGAGTAACTACTTCAGGGCTCTTGGATCCCCAAGGGTTTAAGTGTATGTATAATGGATGCAATCACTTTCCTTAAAACCTGCTTAAGAATCACTTGTTTGAGTACCTTGGATTAGAAGAAATGGGAGCAGAAAGAGGATGAGAATTTTAAGCAGGGTTCTTGAATGTTTGGCTGGATTTTAAGAGCATCAATTTATAGTAATTTATGAGACCTAAAAGTTACCAAATTATTGCTAGAAAGAGATGATTGTTTCTTAATGTCATCCAGAGGCAATATGGTCCTAAATATGAAGAAAAGCAGGCAGCTGTCATTGAAGGCGTTTCTCCTGTGTGACGCTTTCCTTTCTCAGGCACCCACTGGGATTGTACTGTCTTCCTCCTCCTCCTCCTCCTTCCTTGTGTCCTATGTTCAGAGGGAGGCAGATGACACAATGGAGAGTGCTTGGACTTCTGGAACAGCATTATTATGCAGGTCTAAGTCTGGCTCTTTCTTTCTCTTACTGTTGTCATTTAATGATTTCATTTTCTACTGAAAACAAATCTATGAAAATATAAAAATATCTTTATAGTCATGTCTGTTATCCACCAGATCTGATTTATTCAACACTGTCAATAAGAAGTTAAAAACAAGTCCTGTACATTAGAGTTTAGTTTTTACTCTTTTTTTTTCTCCCTCTGTAACTTGGGAATATTACATAGCAACTTGGCACTTCCCATTTCAAAACAGATTGGAGTATATTTTGATTCATTAACATGGAGCAGAATTTTAGGAAAGGAGATGTAGTATAAACTGTGATATGTTCTTTTTTATAATAAAGCAATCCACATTTTCAAGTTTGAAAAAAATACTTCAGTGCACATGGTTATGACTCCCCTTACACTGCACTTTACCAAAGACAAACTTTTAATGTTTCTAATTTCTCTATATATTCATAGGATCCTAATACAGAGCATGAGAAAAGCCCAGGGTAAATGATGTTTGCATTTCTACTGGACATTTCATGGCGATACTATTTGTTACAGTTGTGGTAACATCTTAGTGTTTCATTTACTGTTTTCCGAAGTTTTTCCTATAAAAAGATATAAAACTGGTCAAGGCTAGCCATCTTGATGTTGTAATCACTGGTCAGTTATGCAGGAAATACAGCTGCAGCCTTCTGACTTACTGTTGGTGCTTATGAAAAATGACAGCATCAGGCACAGAAATGCTTTTTCTCAGGATGAACTGGCAAAGAACTGTGTCCTGCTTAATAATCTGTTTTCACCTCTCCTTTATTGAATCATACTTCAGGTCCAGAGGGAAGATATCAAGATTTAAGCATATGATAATTCTCTCTTCTTATTAAACTGGTGTCTTTGTCATCCACAGGGATGACAGAATTTTTAAAAACTTCCTCAATTTGTACCAGATGCCAATGTGCTGGCTCATCTGAACAGAAAATGTTCCTTTCCTTCTGGTACAATTCTGTCTTAAGGAGATAGGTACAGTATTTCCTTTTTAAGTCCCAGCACTTGTCACCCATTCACTCAGAAAGTATTTCAGAGTAGAAGTCCCACATTCAGAAAGCCATCACCCCACTGTGAGGTCCTTATCTTTGCAATCTGGGTGACCTGTGATAGGTTTTAAAAATCCCTTACATCTTAAAGAAGATGGGTGTACATAATCAAATGGAAGATGTTTTTACTGTATCTTTTCAACCAACCCTTAGCACGCACTTCAAAAGAGAAAAAAAGAAAAAAAGGAATTGTAATACAACATGTTGTCATGGTAACAAAAATACTAAGCTCACTGGAAGAGAAAATGCTTGGAAAAATCAGAGGTTGAATGTAATTTTAGGTTGTGTGTGTGTGTGTGTGTGTGTGTGTGTGTGTGTGTGTAAGTACATACATACATACTTCCTTTTCTTAAAAATGGTGGCCTTAAATTAATTGAAAACGAACTGTATATGTTTAATTAAAAAACAAATACCCTTTATTCCAAATTTGTGATTTGTATAACTTTTTAATTTTGAATAGTTCTCTCTGTAATCTAGTTATCTGGGAATTTATTGTGCTTTTATTTTTGGCTTCCAAGTAATCCAAATGATTCCTATAATTTGATTCTTGTTGGCAAGCAGCTGGCCCTGACTTGGCAGTTTCTATTTTGTCCTCATTTTTATTAATGTTCTCTTGGTCTCGTATACATTTCCTCATCTCAACCACCTGAATTTAAATAATCTCTAACCTTAAAAATTTTGCACAAAATGCATGCCAGCAGCCACACTCCCCCAAAAACTTTTAGTTGGGGTACTGACTTATTTAACTAATTAATTTGGTTGTGCTGTATCTATTCTTCCCCTTGAGTCCCACCTCATTTCTCTAAATAGGACACTAATGTAAAATTGAACTAATCTTCTAGTACCTTAGTGAAGCCAAGTCAGATTTATCAAATGAGATGAAGTGCATGTAAACAAAATGCATTTGCATAGTTCCCTGTTGTGTATTTGCTGGGTTCAAAGGAGACAGCTGATTTAGGAATGAAGGTTAATTTTTACAAGACAGATTACTCCACAGTTACAGAAATCAGAAAACATCATACTCTCTAAAAGAATCACATGGACTATAATATAGAAACTCATAGAATCTGATTTGGAGAAAATTCTTACAATTTTGATTTTAAACCCACTTCTGGTTATTGATGTTTGAAGGTGCTTTTGGCCAGTGAGGTTGACGTGTTTGCCTTGATATAGAAAGCTTGGTCTGATATCTTTTTTAAATGGAAGTTAAAGTTGACATGCAAAGAAATGCACAGATCTTCAATGTATAATTCTGTGCATTTTGATGAATATGTATGCTGTTGAGCAGGAACCCAATCAAGTCATCCGAGAAACCATCCCATGTTCCCTTTCACTGTCCCCACCCCCTATTGGCAGCAGCTATTTTGATTTATATCAGTGTTTGTTTTGTCTGTTCTTGAAGTTCCTATAAATGAGATCATACATTCCCACTTGTGCCCAGCTTCTTAGATCAGCATGTCTCTGTGACTCACCGTGTTGCTGCATGTATCAGCAGTTCCTTCATTTTATGGCTGATCAGTGTCCATGATATGATTACAAACAGCTCACCTCTTCACTTGCATGGAAAGTTGAATTGTTCTCACTTAGGAGCGCTTGAGAATAAAAATGCTATCAACTGTCTTGTACAAGTGTTTTTGTGGACATTTGTTTTTATTTTTCTTGAGTAAATACCTAGAAATGAAATTCCAGGGTCATAAGGTAGAATTGTGTTTAACTTTGTAAAAGCTGCCAGTTTTCCAGAGGGGTTGTACCATTTTACATACTCACCATTAGCATAAGGAAGTTCCCATTCCACATATCATTGGTATTCGATATTGTCAGTCTCATTTATGTCAGTGAGCTCTAACTCATTATGTTTTCATTGTGCATTTCTCTGATGGCTAATGAGGTGGGATGCCTTTTTTTGTGTATTTACTAGATATTTGTCTTCAATTTTTCAGGACTTTGCCCCTTTTCAATTTTTTTTTTTTGCTATTTTTATTACTGGTATGTAGAAATTTTTAATATATTCTGTATTTAAGTATTTTCTCAGATACATGTATTGTGAAATATTCTCCAAGTCTGTGTATTTTTCATTTTCTTAACTTTTGCTGCATAGAAGACTTAATTCTGATGAAATTTATTGTTTCCTTTTCCTTTATAGCTGGTGCTTTTTGTGTTCCAAGAAATCTTTGCCTAAGTTGTGGAGATAATTTCTTAGTTATTTTCCAGAAGTGTTACGATTTTAGCTCATATGTTCCTTTCTACGGTTTTGGTGGCATCCGAGGTTCATATCTCCCATGGTCGTATTGATTCAGTTCTTCAGCACTCTTTGCTGAAAGGCTATCCTTTCCACATTGCAATGTCTTGGTGCCTTTGTGAGCATCTATTTCTGGAACCTCTTATATTATTTTATATTTTTCTTCTATCCCCACAGCCTTGCACATTTATATCCCCACATTATCTATCTTTATACAGACATGTAGAATTGTCTTGAATATCATATTGTCAGTCTCATTTATGTCAGTGAGCTTTAACTCATTATGTTTTCACTGTGCATTTCTCTGATGGCTAATGATGTGGTGTGCCTTTTTGTGTGTGTGTTTACTAGATATTTGTCTTTAATTTATGAAAAATGACTTAAGATATCACAAGTAATTTGTCTTTTCCCATTGTTCCTAAATTTAGTAATGTCTACCTTGAGTGTGAAGTGTTTGGGACAACTAAACAAATCTAGTCTTATTACCGAGGGTTTTCTATGGGTTGTTCTTATTTAATCAGTCACTTCCAGACACCAAACTTGGGTACAGTTGTTTATTGGGTTTTTAACTGGATTGTATTCCTGTCTTTAAACATAAACAAAGCTGCTTTTGCTATTAATTCATGGTTTTATGAGGACAACAGAAAGGATTAGTTGGGATTTACAAATCCCAAATTATGCAATGGACTGTAAATTGTTTGCAAGTAAAAGCCTAAGCAACCGGCTGACAGGCCAACCGGTCAGTAGCTATGAAGTGCACTGACCACCAGGGGAAAGACACTCAATGGAGGAGCTGCCAAGAGATAGCAACTTTGCAGAGTGACCTATTGCACTCTGTGACCCCTTGGGGGGATGTCGGACTGCCAGTTTCGACCTGATCCCTGCAGGCCAGGCTGAGGGACCCCACCTGCCAGAGGGACCCTGCTCACTCCACAGATGCCCTTCAAGCCCCTGCGCTGCTCAGGTGTAGCTGGCTGGGAAGGGACCACAGGAGGTTGGCTCCAGAGTGTGTCTGGCCCGTCTCACCCAGTCCTG
This sequence comes from Myotis yumanensis, assembly GCF_028538775.1. Taxonomy (NCBI): domain Eukaryota; kingdom Metazoa; phylum Chordata; class Mammalia; order Chiroptera; family Vespertilionidae; genus Myotis; species Myotis yumanensis. The sequence continues at coordinate 161,834,203 of NW_027223752.1, read as the reverse complement.
CCCCACCAGCCACCTTCTAATTAATTTACTTTCAATGTGCACGAATCTGTGCACCGGGACTCTATTTTATACATATTTAACAGGTAAACATTGTGTCTCATAGTAGCAACCCATGTTTTTCACTCGGTGGTGGTCACCACCATGCTCAGATGTGGCTATGGGGAGTGTGTGTATCTTAGCCCATTAGTTCCTCATCTGTCATCATGCTTGCTCTGTGTCCTCTGGCCCTGTTTTGGGCCATTTTCAAAGAATTATTCCTCCTTGTTTCATGGCCTTTTTGGTGATTGCAGATACTTCTCATTGCTCTTTTGACTATAGGTCTTTATATTTCATACTTGAAGCTAGAGGTCAGAAGTGGGGATGAGCTAAATATGCCTGAACACATTTTTTTTTTTTTGGTTCCACACACTACTTCATTTTTAAAATGTGACTTATTTGCTAAAAGTTAAAAAGCAAGCCATTTCACCTAAGATGAAAATTTTTCAGTTTCTTTTGAACAACCAGGAAATCTGGGCCAGTGTTTCCAGAGCAATAATTAACAGGCACTGAACAGCACCTCTCCTCTTTCTATAGGCACAGAGTCCAGGCTTGCCCCCAAGACTACAGGCTATGATTCTAGTTTTCAGTTTCCTCCTGGCACCTGTTGGCATTTCAGTCCGTTAATTTTGACTCCTTCATAGTTTTCTGTTCCACTGTTTCCTGTTCCATTGCTGAGCCATGAATGATAGACAGGCACAGGGCTGCTCCTCCATCTCTCCAGCTCTGCTCCAACTTGTCCTGCAAAGTGCTTGGTCTTAGAAAGGGCCACCTCCTTCAGTCTGTGCACCACATAACAGCTGCTTGTCTTGTCATCCTTAGCTGAGTATGGCATCAAGTTTTCCCAGAAAGGGAGGTTTATGTGGCCTGTCTTCGCTTTGGGCACTTGGGTTGAGTGCTCCTAAGAATGTCTTCCCTCCCGGCAGGAGTCATTCCTGTGCTACACTATCAATATCCCCTGGGCACAGCCACACAGGGTTTAGTGCTGAGCTGGTTCATGTGTTGTGTGTGCTTGTGTGCTCGAACAAGGAACATATTTACCCCAAATGAAATTATATGGCAGTCTCTTTCCTTTCAAATTTGACTCCATGAGAGGTAAAAAATGTAATGTTTTTATTCAGATTGCATTTTTACTCATTATGGTTTCTGGCTATTCATTTCTATGTAATTTTAGCCAGATATGTAAAAATAGTGTATGCATCTACTCCTATTAATGAAAAATAACATTTAAAATTTTTCTTTTGATGAAGGTTTGAATTCCTTTTAGATGTGTCAAGACATGTCAACATTTTGAAGATATTTAAAAAATAACTCTGTCCCCATTTGCTTACTTAAAAGGCACATACATTATTGACTGTCTTTGAGCTGCAGAATTAAGGAATTTACATTTCTACCATTATTATAACATTTTACCAGGAAAAAAACAAGCACTTTTGGCTTCTGAATATGCCCATTTAATTATGCATGGCCTGGAGGCCAGTTTTTATTAGGTTAAGCGTGATGGTTGATTAAAGTCAATAGCCACCATCCTTAGGATTTTTGTAAGTTCTGGCAGATGTGAGATTAGAATGCTTAAATTCCCTGATAGGAAAGAACTATAGGCTATTTTAATGTTATCAGCAAACAGGCCTGTGATGATGTAGTCTTCAAACCACCAAATCTCTGAGAAAAGCATGACTATGTTTGGTCATAAATCCCATTACTGTAATGATGTCAGTCTGCCTTTTCATTAATAACTCACTAAAAAGCATGCTTCTTCTGTGAACATTCAGGATGGGAGTCACAGAATATCAGGTTGATTCAACAGAAATGTTGTAAGAAGACCAAATAGCACACACTAATTCCCCTTCTTGCATCAAAAAGGCAAAATACATCATGGTATTGGCTGTCTTCCTGTACTTTTCAAGTGAATCCCTGTTCTGCAGGGATCCTCTCAGCCAAGGGCAAGAAATAGGACTAAAAAAAACCCCACAAAAAACAAAAAGCTATTTAGCACTAAGTATGTTCTCATCCCCTATTCCCTAGCTTGTAATTACTGAATGAATTCCAGTGAGTTGTACTTTAGAAACAAAACCAAAGGGTTTCTTCTCCATTCTGAAGGACACTCAGGTTTCATTCAGTGCAGTAGGCTCGCAGATGTGACTCTGAATGCCAGCAGGATCTGGGCCTTCAGTAGAAGCTTTCAGGATTTACAGAAATGTGTACTGTGCAGCAGTTATATGACTCACTTTATGACTCACAATTACTCTTTATGGAATGCTTACTGTTAGAATAGTGCCTCATGCTTTCCACATACAAACTGTTGAAGACTTTTGGAAACTAGGTATTATTCTTCTCAATTTTCAGATGAGGAAGCTGAGGATTACTGAAGTCAGTCACATAGCTTATATGCAGTCATACAGTGAGCATGTTCTGGGCTCCAAGGCCAGTGTTCTCAGTCACTGTGCTCATCATAATAAACTTAACCACAATACCTAAACATGTATAAAAAGGAATATTCAGGGATCCTACAAGAGCTATTACAATCACCACTAGAATCCCCATCACCAAGTGGATCTCGGGGACCTAGTGGTGATCTTCTGCACTCCTCCCCTTCTGCCATGAAAACATGTGTTCTCACGCCAGAGCTGGAAACGTCAGAAACTGATGTATCCAATAAAATTGAGTCCTGAGTAGTCCTGGGAAAGTTTTTGAAGTTATTTTTATTTTTTACCAGGGATTAAAATATACATAAATCCACAGGGAAGAGGCCATCATGTAAGAAGGGTGTCTGAGTTTGGAGCACTCTGCAATGAGCTCTATAAGGCCTCCGGCCCCCTAGAACCAGGTATTTCATCAGACTGCAAACCCCCAAAGCTGTGAAAACATCAGGTTTCCCATGCCCAGGTTCTAATGACAGGAATATTGGAAGATTTCAGAAAGTGGAAATTAGAACGCAAAGCAGCACACTCAAACAATGTGCTTTGCCATTATTCCATGTTTCCTTGCACAGAAGTGAAGGGCAGAGTCTGATGCTGTGTACTGGGCTCAGCACTGTGCTTGGATTCTGTCTATTCGTGTATGTTAATGTCTATTTGGGAATTCTGTTGCAGTCTTTGTACTTACACTGCCTTAAATTAAAGACGTTAAAGATCTATTCCATAGTGCAATATTACTATCAGAGAGAGGCTGTTGTGATGGTTTTTCAGACAGACTCAGGTAAATTTGTTGATTTATTGAACATTTATTAAGCGCTTGCAATATGCCAGATAGGTATCCTTTCCAAGATTCTGACTGCAAGTTTCAAAATTATATCAAAATCTTCAAATGTTCATACTGCTTGCCTAGTGCTTTTCTAGTATTACTCTAAGGAAATGCACCTGGATTGCTTCCAAGGATAAAGGCATTCTTTATTTTTGAATAACAATGTTATTTAAAAATAAATACCACACATATAAAATTCTCAAGCCATTTGATTGCTGCCACATTAAAGGCAAATAATTGATTGGTTGACCAAATTGTGAAGCTTTTAACTAGCAAGGTTGGTTGACCGTAGAGAATTTATAATTACTGTGCTCTTTCTAGCTAGTTGAGATGGGGCTATAATTATTAGTCTCCCTAGAAAAGAAAGAAGTGTTAACTCTATTGAGGATTAGTTTTAAATGTTCTTTTTAATTCTCATGAAAATGTGAATATTTCTCTCAACAAAGAAGTGCCTGCTTCTTTGTTGACCATTACATCTCTGTTTCTAAGGAATCTCAAATTATTTTATTAGAGCCTAACTCTCATTAAGAAGCAACCCCAGCATCAGTGAAATTAATGTTGTTTGTGTTTCAATATTGATGTATTCCTGATCTCACTTGGCCAATTTGGCAAAGATAATAAACACTTTTCATAAGAGATTTTGGTAAAGAGAAATTATAGAAATCTATCACATTCAAGACCTTTCAGTGTCTGATTTCAGTGAGATAAAGGGAAAGATTAAGTAAACTAAGGAAATGAGAATATAAATTTCAACCATATTTGCTCTTTTTATGTTACCAGCAGAATAAAATACTGTTTTGCAAAAATGTCAGTGCAAATCACATTTAATAAATCCACTCTAATGTTGACATATCTTGGTTGAAATGTCGATAGACAATTATCCCGTCTTCAAAACCTCTCTGAAAGGCCAATTTTTACTTTTTTAAGACTGAAACATTTATTTTGTGGGACAAAGATTGAAAAAATTATCAGTCTTCATATATTAAAATATTGGCTTGATGTTGGTTTTACTCAGAGCAAATCAGACAGGTTCCTGTGTGCATGGGCCTATTCTTGACTCAGGACCCCAGCCTCTGAGGGGCCTCTCTACCTCCAGCATCTCAACCTGCCAACAGAGCCTGAGCTATGTACCCTCCTGGCGGGAATCTGGAGTCTTCAGTCCCAGTCCTCACTGCTGGGGACTTCACAGACCCACTCACTTGACCCTCCCCCTCACAATCTATGTTAGAGCGACCTTAAGTTTTTATTCTGGGAAAACATTATTTTGCTTCATAAGTTCAGGGAACCCCTTCCCGCCCTGACACACATGCACACACATACATATACACACACAGGCAAACACAACTAATACTGCCCATGGCACTTCTCCAGCATCAAAGGGAACTATTTTATAGGCTCCCTGACTTGAAATTCAGAATTTGTATTAATACAGAAATAACACTGCTTTTGAGATATTTTTAAGTACCTTAGTGAATAACTTGTCATTTTAATTGTGTCCAAACTACTTCCCTGCACATCAAAACATTTGGTAATGGGTTAAGATCCTGGCAACATGCTGGCCATTGATTTTGTTCTTTGGGGTCTTAATATTTGAGGGCATGACATTTGTATTCTTTCTTAAAGGCTCAGTTTCCTGCTTGGATGTGTTAGAAATCTCACTTCTCTTTAAGGGTTGGATGAGAAGGAAATGAGGCATTCACTCACATCCCATTCAGATGGCCACAGCCATTGTTCACCTCATTCCAGCTCTATGGAATTTACAAATGGGTGACTCAGCCAGGTGCTTGGCCTCTCTGGCCCTCATTTTCTCAATCCGAAATGGGAACAATAGGAAAACATGCACAACAGGATGGAAAACAACACAACCTATACAAAGGACTCAAATGCCCCAAATGGAAGAAGACAATTCTGTAAGGAGTTTCTTGCCTCTGGCTATACATATCCCCCCTGTGTTTTACTATAGAAAATCTCTCTTGTAAAGAGATGTGAAGGAGATGCTGCCTGTGTTGAGCATTGTTTATGAATAAATCAGGTGTCATGGAAATGCCAAGGTTGGATTTTAATTTTCCCCTGACATGTCTTTCTCTTTAGTTGGACTTCCATGTGTTTCCAGTAAGAGGCCTGACTGACCTCAAAGAACCCTTTGGTGTTTGCAGAGACGACTGTTAGTGCTGACCTTAAAAGGTGATTGTTATCATTTGATGAGAAGGTGGGCATGGCTCAATGCCCAGATAGCTGAGACCACGGTTGCCAGCTAGCTATTCAGTCACTGCTCTTCCAGGGCAGGCTCCCCACTCAGGACACTGAACCCATCACAGGATCATAGGGGATAGTCCTTAAGACCCCCTAAGATGGGGACCACTGCTAAGCTACATCCAAACCTATGTGATTTACTAAGGTTTTGGGGGGAGGGCAAGCAATTGCCGGTAGCAGAGAGGGTTCTTCCCACAGGCGATTCAAGAGGCAAAGTGGGCACTATTGCATGGCCATGATGAATTTCATGGCCAGCTACCTCTCTAGCCCTCATAGTATGTCACACCAGGACCCTACAGCCTTGAAGAGAAGCCTGCTTCTCAGAAGTTTGAATGTCCATGCTGTGGTTTCTGCTTTAAAACAAACAGAAATGAGGAGGCAATTCATACAATTTTGTATAATACTAATAATAACCAGAATTTATTGATTACCTACTATGTGTCAAGCCCTGCCTGTGGTCAATTCTTTGCAGACATGATAATTTACCATTACAAAAGTTTTACATGTGTCTTTTTTTTAATCTGCATTTTACAGATAATAAAAGTGAGATTGAAGTTTTTAGAAATAAAACAATTTTCCAGAAGATTCTAGTTATAAACACAGATTCATCTTTGATGCTTAAGTGATGTTATTTTTAGGGTAAATGGTAAATTATTATTTGAATAAAAAGAGATCAATTTCATTATTTATCTGCTTACTTGCTTATTTTTGTTTTGTTTCCATGGAGATCTGAATTCCTACTATAGAGGTTTTGATTGGGCAATCAGCAATCTTAGACCTTTCTCCCCTCCTGCAGAGCAGCAGGTTGGTTAAGGTAGGAGGTGTCTCCTTATGACCAGGGATAGTCTCCTGGAATCACACCCAGTCCCAGCTTCAGCAGCCAAAGAAACAAGAAGTCAGAAGGAGGGATATGGAGCAAAAGAAATGCCAGGACCTTCTTTCTTCCTTCTCGCTGGCTTCCCCCTCTATTTCATTTTCCCTCTCTACCAAAGATAGCAATCACTAAAATTAGTGAAAACTGGTAGAAGATTTCTAATATCAATAGACTCAATCCAGGTAAACTCACTCCGTAAAGGCACTAACTATTAAACTCTTAAATAATAAAGGTTGATACCCTTTGAACCACAATTTTCACTTCATTTTTAGAAAACCAGAAAACTAAGCAGGCAAAGAAATATATTTAAGGACGTTTTATTTAATCATGGCATTGCTTCTAAGAACACAAAATATGAAAAGTGGCTTAAAACAACACATCTGTCATCTTACAGTCCAGTAGGTTAGAAGTCCATTAAAATTCTTACCAGGCTAAAATGAAGGTGTCATCAGTGCTATGTCCTTCCTGAAGACTCTGCGGGAGAGTCTGTATCCTAGACTTTTTCAGCTTCTAAAAGTCACCACATTCCTTGGCTCCTGCCCCTTCCTCTGTCTTAAAAATCAGTGAGATAACCTCTCTAATCCTTTGTACATCTTTAAATTTTTATATGGATACAGTTTGGAAAAACTCTATAATTCTTCTATACACACACACACACACACACACACTCTCTCTCTCTAGAGGCCCGGTGCACGAAATTTGTGCACAGAAGTTGGGGGGGGGGGGGGGGCGTGGACCCTCAGCCCAGCCTGCACCCTCTCTAATACAGGACCCTCGGAGGATGTATTAGAGAGACATCCCTCTCACAATCTGGGATTGCTGACTCCTAACCGCTCACCTGCCTGCCTGCCTGATCGCCCCTGGCCACTCTCCCTGCCTGCCTGGTTGCCCCTAACTGCCTCTGCTTGCCAGCCTGATTGCCCCCTAATTGCCCACCTGCCGGCCTGGCTGCCCTGCTGCTGGCCTGGTTGCCCCCTAACTGCCCCCCTGCCAGTCTGGTCACCCACTACTGCCCCCCTGCTAGCCTGATCCCTCCTAACTACTGCCCTGCCGGCCTGGTCACCCCCTAACTGTCCGGAAGGAAGTCGAACGTTTGGAAGCTGTCCAGTCAACCGGTCTAATTAGCATATTACTCTTTTATTAGTGTGTGTGTGTGTGTGTGTGTATATATTCCCCCCAAATTGTATATATATATATATATATATATATATATAGTCCCCCCAAAATGTTTACACACACTTTGAATAATTATAAGGGCAGTGTTTATTAAAATACATTTCACTTTCAAAATTGAACTATCAACTCTTAAAGTGTGTATACATTTTTGGTGATACCCTGTATTTATTAAAAAGAAAAAAGACTGGATGGATATATGCATAAAAATGACCACTAATATCTCTAAATTGTGGTATATAGATGACTGACTTTTCTCTATGATGTTATTTTTCCTAAACTTTCTACAAAGACTGTATCTCTTCTGAGAATTCAGATATCAATAGATGATAGATAGATAGATAGATAGATAGATAGATAGATAGATAGATGATAGAGTGGATGGAGAGATGGATGCATGGATGGATACAAGCATGGAGGGATGGTTGGAAAGATGGTAGATAGATGGGTAAATGAGGTGGATGGGTGAATGGATAGGTAGATGATAGATGATGATAGAGAGATAGATGATAGATCTAGCTATAGGTAGGTAGGTAAGTAGATAGATAGATAGATAGATAGATAGATAGATAGATAGGTCTCTTTTCTCTCTCTCATCTTCTTTCCCTTAATTGTTCCCTTCTTTTTTCCTTCCTTCCTTCCTTCCTTCCTTCCTTCCTTCCTTCCTTCCTTCCCTCCATCCAAATCCCTGTCACTGGGATAAAATCATAAGCACAATCTCCTCAAAAGGAAAAATAGGCAGTTAAAAATGTTACAGATCATCTGTCCTCAGCTCAACTCTGCTGCTCTATCATAGGACGGAAGAGAAGAGTCTCCTCTAGTGCCCTTGGGCCATCTCCTGACAAAGGCCTCTAATTGTAGGACTCATGTGATTACCTTGTGCTGACCTTGATGATCCAGGATAATCTCCCATTTTGACGTCTTTAACTTGATCACATGTGTAGGTTCCCGGGTTAGGAAGTGGACATTATGGGGTTGGGCATCATTTTTGCCTAACAGACAGACAAACATTGTCTTTTATTAAGTGAGTTAACTTTGATTGCATTATTGATACTTAAAATTAATTCTATCACATGGTTTTTAATTCCCATGCTTTCCCTTTGCTTTTTTTTAAAAAATCTTTATTGTTGAAAGTATTACATATGTCCCCTTTTTTCTCCCATTGACCCATTATAGCCTGCCTATAAGTTCCCTTTGCTTTTTAAAAATTAGGTCTTCTTTCCTAACTGGTGTCAAATCAATTAAATTTATTCTTTCTCCTACCAGTTCTATTAATCCAGTAATTATACTTCAATTTTAACTTGTTTTCTAGAAGTCTAAAATTAGTTTCTCTACCAGAGTGTGTTTTAGCTTTATCCCAGATCTCACTTGTCCCATCTCTGTGGTCATATTGTCTCAAATTTATTTAGAAGTTGTTTTTCCAACTTAGGTCATTGTCATCATAATCATTATCATTTATTTCTCAATAAAAATACAAATCCAACTATGTTTATTTGTGATTTTCTTGCTCTTTATTGGTCTCACCATCCTATTTCTCATTCTGCGTTGTTTTCTCCTTATTGAAAGATATATTTAATTATTTTTGTTCCATAAAAAACTGTAAGTAGTAAACTGTTTTATCCTTGAAAGTCTGAAAAGATTTTTATTTCACTACAGAATTCCAAATTTCCAGTTAATTCTTCCTTCTTTCCTTGAGATATATATTTATCCTATGGTTTCTGCATTCTTTATTACTGATAAGAAATCAAGGATCAACTATTGCAGTGGTTTTTGGTAGATAACCTTTCCTTTTTTCCATAATAAATTTTAAAACCTAATCACTAGCCTTTGTCGGCTCACAATGATGTACAGATTTTATGGCTTCATAAGTGCTGAGTACTTGTATGTTATTTCCTTTTCAATGCTCACAAGTAACTTCAATCCTGAAAAATCTTGAGTTATCCATTTAAGTATTGTCCCCCTTCCCTGTTTTGTTCTCTTCAATTATGTAGAAGCTTCTCGATGTATCTTTAACATTTGTGTGCATTTTCCATCTTTTCATCTCCTTGACCTACATTCCCAATTGTGTCCAGCAGACTATTTCTCACATCTATTGAAATTTTTTTTAACAAAAACATTATAGCACTAATTTCAGAATTTGCATTTGATTCTTTTTTATTGTTGCCATTTTTTGGTAGTTCTTATGAATATCTGTCATCAAATTGAATATTTTATATATGCTTGTGTGAATTTCTTTTTCAGAATGCTCAATTCTGTCTTTTTCCCCCCAATTAATCTGCTAATTAATCAGTTAATTCTGTTACTCTGTTCCTGTTCATGGCTGTGGAACTCATCTGTGTTACCTTCTCTGCTGAAAGCCATCTTGTGTGAATACACTTTCTCACACTAGTGAGCCTCCTTGTCGGGCAGGTGTGATGTTTTCAACCTCCTGGGAATATGGCCCCGCATCAGCTCTGTTAGCAGCTCAGGGCTACAGCATGCACAGGGGCTGCATTTCCCAGTTACACATCCCTAAATGCCTCTGCTTCGGCCTTTTTCCAAAAGCACAGCTGTGCAGAGATATTTCAGCTTCAATCAAAGCAAAGATTAAGATCTCAACCACTAGCTTCTTTCTAGAAGTTCAATTCCAGCTCCTCACCAGACCTGGGCATCCTTTGGAGGAATTGACCCCTGTCCCCACTGCCCAAATATGGTTCCATTTTACCTGGGCTGTGAGTCATGCAGCATGCCCCTTTCTTTCTACTCCAGACATTGTTCTCTCATTTTTGAGTACAGCTCTCTTTCTAAAAATTACCTACCATGGTTGTACACACAGTCTATAAGTAGTATATATTTTATAACTACAAAAAGTTATGAAAAATGTTAAGATATATTAAATTAAGTGAAAACCAAAAAAAGTAAAATATTACAATAGTAATAAAAGTTAACATTTATTAAGCAGTTACTGTGTTGAGCTATCATCTAAGTACTTTATATAAATTAATTTATTCAATTCCCTTGATGATCTCTTGGGTTGTATACTAATATTACCTCTATTTTACAAACGAGAAAATGGAGGTGGAGAGTTGACATAACCTGCTCAAGGATAGTTTGTCATCTTACCACAATATTGTACTGTTTCCTACTGCTCACAAATGCATGCAGGGTGGAGACCAATATGTGCAAAGAAGTTCATTCTGAGTAGTGGGAATATAAGTTTGTTTCATATTCTTATTTCATTTTCTCCATTTAAAATGTCTACAGTAAATCTATAAGAATTTTATGAGAAAGTTGTAGTGATAAAATTTATTTTTAACACGCTTTTTTTCAGTAATATTTTCACTGTTAGATAATATTTACCAGAGATAGTCAACCGAGGGCCACATTACCTGCAGGATAAGTGGGAAGACTGACAAGGGAGGGATGGGCATTGTTTAGAGGAAAGAACAAGGCACAGGAGTGGAGACCGACTTGATTTCTCTCACTATAAGTCTAGATGGAGCTGGTCCTAACTACAGGCTCACATTCCTCCCAAGGCCTTTCTGTCTTACAGGCTTGGATCAGCACACCATCTCCCATTGATGTTAACTGACCATCTTTCTGTGTATTTTAGCTCCAGAGTACTGAGTTTCTATGGTAATGGATACTGTTTGAAATGTACAAAAAGGCCACTCAGTAGATGCAACATTTCTTCTTCTCGTGCTACTATATCCATTAAAATCTATGTAAAAAACCATAACCTACCCTTGCCAGTTTGGCTTAATGGATAGGATGTGGCCTGTAGACTGAAGGGTCCCAGGTTCGATTCTGGTCAAGGGCATGTACCTTGGTTTCAGGCTTCCAGTCCTGGTCGGGACATGTGGGAGGCAACTAGTCGATGTGTCTCTGTCACATCAGGGTGTTTCTCTCTCTCTCTCTCCCTCTCCCTCCCACTCTCTCCAGAAGTCAATGGAAAATAATATCCTTGGTTGAGGATTTAAAAAAAAAAAGATCATAGTCCATGGATATAGACAATAGTTTGGTGAAGGTCTGGGAGGGGTGGGTGCAAGATGGAGGGGGTCAAACGAGGGGAAAAACAAACAAAGGGGACATCCGTAAAAGTTTCAACAATAAAGATAAATATTTTTAAAAGTCACAAAGGAGTGTTTAATACTTAAAAGTAGGGCCTGGGGAAATGGTGAGCCCTTGGACAGAGAGTGGAATGTTAAAGATGACAAATCTCAGAAAGAGCCTGGGTTTCTTGCAACAAGTGCAGGGTGGAAAAGAACCACTTACACTTCACTTGCAAGTCTTCCCCTCTCCTGGTGCTCTCCCAGGGGAGAGCAGACAGAGTGACCCTTCCCAGGGGCAGCAATGGGAAGAGCAGAGTGGCAACCAAGAGCCAGGATGGAAGGACTTAGGAGTCCTTTAGGAGTGTCAATGATATCAAATTGAAACCACCACAGTTCAAAGTCAGGAGGAAATCTGCCCCTCTGTAATTTACTAGAGGAGTGATGGAGCCAAGCTGGTCAAAGGACAAGCTATGGGAGTCCTTGCAAAACGAGCACCAAACTGAGTTGTCTGTTATGCTCTGTAACTTCAGAGCTGATATATCTTGACTGAGTTGCACCTGGAGAGCTAGAAGCAAGAGGGGATGGAAAAATTCTATAGGCTTGGCTGTGAGTTAGTGATAAATCATTGAATAAATTTGCCCCCAGATTCATGGTGGTCACTATAATTATGATACAGAGTATGTTATTTATGAGGCATATTTTATATGCATGAAACTACATATTTAAAGCAATAAATCACAAGTTACATTTAACTGGTTTCACTCTGAGTTTTGCAATGTCAACCAGCATCGTTTTCTTTCCCTCCATGGCCCCTTTCTGTTGGCCCACTAAAAGGCTACGTAACAAATATAAAAAAATCCACATCAGAAGTTAAACCTTCTGCTCCTCTAAAATAGGCAATGGTGGCCCTAGTTAGCTTAGTTGGTTGGAGAATTGTCCCAGTTGCGGGTTCCATCTCTAGTCAGGACACACACAAGAATCAACTGAAGAATGCATAAATGGGTGAAACAACAAATCGATGTTTCTCTTTCTCTTTCTCACTTCCTCTTTCTCTCTAAAAAAAAAAAATCAATCAATTGGCAATGGCATACATTATTATCAGAAATAACTCCAGAATAATAATGCTAGTGTCTTCCTCTTTTATATCTAATTCATCAGAGAGAAAGCCAGCATGTATTTCCCAAGACTTGACAAAGAAAAGCAGAATTTGTCTCTTTTTTTCCTGAGAATTTTCTTTGAACTCCTATTCTCAATCAAAATATGTGCGTATTGAATGGCATGATCTTGATTTAGATCAAAATGACACAAATGCGTGCATTTTATGGCAGGAATTTGTGGCTTGCGAGGGGTGATGTGCCAAAAAGATGAAGCAATTTTTCTGCTAAAAAGCAACAGGCTTCAGTAATTCTCATTGACAACTACCTGTCAAAGGGGGAAGTAGTAAGCTTAGAAATGTCACAGATTAATAAATCATAATATTAGCAACTCTGAGCATGTGATGAACTGTAATTACGCTGCAACGTGGGCTGCCAGCAAGACACACAAATTAAATATTTTAATTCATCGTCTTTCAAAAGATTCTATTGTTTTCAAAGGAGCATTCCAATCTGTCAGGTTTATCTGAGACGACTCAGAAGTTGATTTTTATGCTGCTATAAATGGCTTGTATAGTTGCCATAAACTCAGAAACATAATATGCTAGATACTACAGCAGCAAGGGTTCTAATTAAGGTGTTTCATGACTGACTTTAAATAAATGTCAGTTTCTATATCATTACTTTTTGCTTTCATTTTTTTCTCTAAGAAAAGGGGAGTACATGTGATAGTGCAATTATGTATATTTTCAAATATTGAAATAAAAATTAGACTTAGCTGGGTTTGACATGTAGCACAAAAATGAACTCAGAGGCAATTAAAAGAAATTTCAACATTACTTATAAAAATGACTTGAATAGAAAATGGAAAGTGAGCTGTCTGGAGGCATTTGAATCACTATTTTCATGTCTATAATTTCTTGGCATCGACATTGGAACTTTGCTAGATCATCGCCTGCAATGATAAATGGTGAGGCTATCTTGGGCTCCACAGAAGGCATTTTATATTCTAAAGTATGATAGGGACTTTGGTGGTTTTTAAAAAGGAGTTTATAGTCAGTCAACTTCAGAGTCAGAGGATGTCAGAATTATAAATGTCTCCAGAAGTGCTGTCTTCTTTCTCTCTTCATAGTGTTGCAATTGGTGGTCAATCAGCCAGAGAGCAAATATTTCCAGTGGTTAGGATTTGTGAAAGGTTCTTTATAGTATTCTTATTTATAACTAGAGGCCTGGTGCACAAAATTCATGCTCTTGGGGGTTGGTGGGGGGGATCCCTCAGTCCGGCCTGCACCCCCTTGCAGTCCAGGAGCCCTCAGGGGATGTCCCACTGCCGTGGAGGCAGGAGAGGCTCCAACCACCACCACTGCGCTCGCCAGTTGTGAGCCCAGCTTCTGGCTGAGCAGCGCTCTCCCTGTGGGAACGCAGTGACCACCAGTGACAGCTCCTCTATTGAGCATCTGCCCCCTGGTGGTCAGTGCACATCATAGGGACTGGTTGTTCCACCATTTGGTTGATTTACATATTAGCCTTTTATTATATAGGATAGGATGTATCAAACAAGTTTGTTTCAGAGGTGTAGGTATTCACTTTATAAAACAAATGCTGGGAGCCACTCAGCATATTTGTCTCTCCATTGTTTGACCCATGGTGGGCCACTGGGAGCTGCACAGAGGACCCTAACTTACACTTCAGCCCATCACAGGGAGAAGACACTCCCTTGGACTCCAACATTAGAATAAGTTGGGGAACCAAGTCACATGTAGGTGTGCTGGTGCCCCTTAATTCTGATGGTAACTCTACTTACCACCGTCAAGGAGGACCACAGACAGCGTGTGCACATTGTGTTAGCCCTTCTGCTGCTTGGCCAGTACTTGTTTGCTCTTCATACTCTGCTGCTTTCACAGGCTCCACCCCCATGCTCAGCTTGTCTCCAGCCACCTCTGACAGTGGCCAGGTGCCTCCCTGCAGTAACTGCTTTTCGTGAATTTTTCCACCTCACTGACACTTTTCAGAGTTAAATGTCTGAGTGATCTTTAGCCCAGAGACCTTAAAAGGAAAGAAAATACATTCTATGTGTATTGCTGAATTAGAATAAAAATGAGTACAACTTTGTTTTATTCATCCCATCAGGCAGATAAACATCTCACCACATATTTAATTATGTGACTTCATCCTAGAACTTTCCTTTGAAACAATGGAGAAGACAAATATGCTGAGTGGCTCCCAGCATTTGTTTCATAAAGTGAATACCTACGCCTCTATATGGACTGTATAGAGTAAAAATAACCACTGGCTGGGAATCATGAAAATTGGCTCCCGCTGTAAGTCTTTTGCTATTAACTTTCTGAATGACCCTCTGAAGGTCACAATTTCCAAGCCTGGCTTCCCTGGTGGATAAAGTGACAGGGATGGCATTAAATGATGACTCTTTTCCTTTCACTGATTCTACTCTGTTTTTCTGCTTACTGGGTGTGGAGCATCTTAGTAGCTGCTGTGAGAGGTGGTAAAAACGGAAGAATAGACTGAGACTTGGTTGTGTTTACCGTTTAACTGTTGGAAGGAAACATGCCCACATCAGAAAATTGGCAGAGGGACAACAGGGTCGGTCATGGGCAAGTACTGGGGAGGAGAGTCTGGAGTCAGTTGACAGTCATGCATTGGCTGCAGAGAAGTGACGAAAACCGAAATAAGACAAAAACAGAAATAAGACCCAGACAGAGCAGGCTGAAGTGGCAGGAGGACAGGAAAAAAAGGCAGGATGAAAAATGATGGCATTTAGCTCCAGGGGTGTGATGTGCTCTGCTGACAACCCATAGTCTCTTTACCATCACCGAGTTAACCTCAGTATGGAGCACCAGCCTCACTATAAATCACCAGAATTTGGAAACTGATTCATACAGGCTGTGGCTATTAACAGAAACCTGTGAACAATGTGGTGGGCAGACCACTGAATGACACAGTGGCAGGACCACATAGGGCCAGCCTTGCAGAGAGCCTCCTTCTCCTTCCCTCCCTCACTCATAGTTCCTCCCAAGCTAGCAGGTAGCACTGCACACCCATAGCCAGGCACTGCAGGGCCCAGGAGACCTCAAGGCCTCTAAACATCTCTGCTTTTCTTGTTTTAAACATTCCCTCCCCCTATTTTGAGAATCTTCTTCATAATGGCACCCTGTTCAGGTAAATATTTAAAAGGCCATTTGCAATGTGTTGAAGGGAATTCTCTATAACTTAAAGTATCCTACTGATACCAGTAAAGCTGGACTTGGAAAGCTTGTGTTGTCCATCCTATGCCATTGGGTTTCCTTACTCATCAGGTGAAAAGCACCTGAAAATTAGTGCATTTGACTTTGCATCATTTTATATTTCTCCCCATTCCCCTGAAGGGATTCAGAACAGGTGCCCCTAAGATGTACCACTTTGGTGTGTGAATTATTTTGGGCTGAAAGCAGTTAAGACCATGCAGGCTCAGGAGAGACTTTTATATCTTTCTTAAAGAATTTAAATTGAGGCCTTGCCCATAATAAGAGTTATCATCAGAAATAACTTTTTGTGACCTATCAATAGGGTAGAACACATTTTTTAATCACTGTTCTTATCATCCTGCAATGACCTTCCGTCCTCCTAAGCCCCAACCAAGCTGTCTTACCTCATTCCAAGGTCACAATGTCATATACACCTCATTTGTTCCTCTGTCTCTGAAATTCTCAAATGTGGGGTGGGGGGACCTCTGACCCTTTCATGTATGTGAGATTTCCAGGCATAAGTCTGTAATTAAATTTGGTCATGTTCTCTTCTTAAATCTACCTCATGTCTATTTGATTATTAGATCAGCCAGAAGAACCTAGGAAGGGTATTGGAATGTCTTTCCTCCCCCACACCCTGTGTTTCTGCTTATCTTTTGACTTCCTTCTGAGATGTCCACTCCTTGTCTTTTTTGTCAGTTATCTCCCTGTGATTTGGTCCAACCTGATAAGCTTATCTTAAAGTTCCTTCTGAAGCGGCCATTATTCTGGGGATTTGGGGGGGCACTTCCTCCCTGTACTCTTTCTGTACCATTCCAAAATAGCTTTTTTAAAAATGGTAGAGACCAGCTACAGTCTCTGTAGCTTATTCCTATTTTTTTTCTTCAAGTGATAATTGAATGCTTGGTTTAGATAAAGAAATCCAAGATTGCTAGAAACTAGAGAAAATCATTTTAAACATGAGACTCTATCCTCAATAAATAGAAGATCTCACATGGTAGTTAATGTACATAAATATAGCTTGGAAAATGTTATGTGATAAATGTGTTCTCCACATTCCCTAGAAGATCATCAATTTTCTCTAACTGTTGATGTCTTCTATTTTGAGTATTGTATGCAGACTGAACTTTTAACTGACCTGTCATTTTTTGTGTTTTTTAAAAAAATATTTTATTGGTTTTTGACTGAGAGGAAAGGAGAGGGATAGAGAGTTAGAAACATCGATGAGAGAGAAACATCAATCAGCTGCCTCCTGCACACCCCCTACTGGGGATGTGCCCGCAACCAAGAAACATGCCCCTGACCGGAATCGAACCCAGAACCCTTCAGTCCGCAGGCCGACGCTCCATCCACTGAGCCAAACCAGTAAGGGCATTGTTTTATTTTTTTTATCAAACCTACTTTTAACTGAGAAAATTTTTTCATTATTGAAGAACTTGAGATTATATCATTGAAGTGATAAAGCCAAGTTTCAAAATTATGTTCTTTAGGATAAATTTATAGCCTTCTGAGTGAATTTTAAAGAAAATTATACCAATTTACATGTATAAATTATTGTAAAATTAAAAGAATGCTTTGTTTCATTTTAACATTATTATGTAGAAGGTCTGAAAGCATGTGAGGAATAATGGAAGAGAGGGAGAGGGAGAGGGAGAGAAACACAGATGTCAAAATTAGAAAGTCGAAATATAATGGTGCTCCAGACAAAATATTTCAGTCATTATTTCTCTTAGAAATATCTTTTAATCTGATTATGAAGCATTTTTTTCCTATAAAGTGGCAGTTATTTTTTCTACTCTTAGGACAATTATTTTTTGAACTTTCACAGAATCGTTCATTGGTGATTCAACCATATTAAGACCTAAGACGAATATCTAAAGGGTAATGTCTGCTCACTGAAGGTACTGTTGGGAACTGTCTTTAGTTCATGGTGGCAGCAGACCTCTGCATTAGAAGTGTTTTTATAGAGTTAGAGAAAGTTTGAGGGATAGAAGTTAAATATCACTGAGGTGCTCTGACAACAGACATCTGTACCCACATGTTGTGTTCACATGGAGGAGAGCAGCTGAATGCTTGCTTGCAAGCAGGTCCTTCCAATGGGGTTCAGACCTGCTGTATGCAGAGAATGAGGAACCCACTGATTTTGTGCCCCATAGCCAGCATCATCTCTGCATTGTGCAGACCCAGTTCATTGATGGGTAGGTTGAGAACCCCACTGAACCCAGCATTGTCCTGGGTACAATGAAGACAGACAGGAAGGGAGAATGGAGAGCTGGGCTATAAATACCTTTCAAGCTAATTAGAAAAATATGACATACATGAAATAACTAATAATGCAAAATAGTTGCTGAGGAAGTGCTGATAGATGTAGTAGAGAAGATAAGAAACTCAGGCGGGGCTCCCTGCCAGAGCTATGATGAAAACCAGGTGAAAGGAGAGGTAGGATATGGATGGTCTTTGGGGATTAGTCAGGATTTGGGGAAGTTGATAGAGAGAAAAACAAGGTTGTGTATCTCTGAGGATGAATGAGCAAGGCCACTAAGGAACTGTAGGGCATTAGCTGGAAATCAGATGCCTGGACAGAGACCCAATTGTGAAGGGCTTTGATGACTAAACCAAGGAATTTGGAAACATTCCATTAAATGCAGTAGGAAGCTCTAAGAAATCTTTCTTCTAAATTTTAGGGGGGCTATTTTCTATTTATTTATTTGCCACTCTCACTGCTGTTCATTCCTTGTCTGAAATTTGTAATCCGGAGAAACATGGTTTAAGAAAAAACAAACTGATCTGGTCCTCTATGAGAAGAGAATGAGTGAGGAGAGACTAGATATATCCAAACTGATTGATACACCAGACACACACCAAGGAGTTCTGACCTCCTTTTAGGGTTAGAATAGACACAGAGGGGAGAATTTTAGAAGATGAGATGTAGGGACTTAGAGACTAAACTGTAGGAGGTAAAAGAGGGAGAAAAAGAAGCACGTGGATTCTGAGGTTTGATCTCGGAGAATTAGTAACTGTGGAAGAGAGGATCAGAATCTTCTGGCCAGCATTTCCATCTTGTCTTGTAGTCTGGTCCAGCAGGGCCCAAGAGATATATGTGAGGAAAATATGCAATTTTAAATTTTCTAGTAGTCAAAAAAAAGAGAAATGCAAATTTTTGTTAATATTTTATTTAACTCAATATTTACAAAATGTTGTCATTTAACGTGTAGTCAATATAAACAGTTATTAATGAGATAGCTTACATTCCTTTTTTCATACAGTCTTTGAAATCCAGCATGCATTTCAATTTTTTGTTTGTTTGTTAACCCTCACCTGAGGATATTTTCCATTGATTTTTAGGGAGAGTGGAAGAGAGAGGGAAAGACAGAGAGAAACATCGATGTAAAAGAAACATTGATTGGTTGCCTCTTGCATGTGCTATTAGCAGGGCCCAGGCCGGGGAGGAGCTTGCAACCAAGGTACGGGTCCTTGACCAGAATAGCACCTGGGACCCTTTAGTCTGCAGGCCAACGTTCTGTCCACTGAGCCGAACTGATAGCTCATCTCAGTCAAGTGCTCAACAGCTTCATGCAACAGTTGGCCACCATTTTGGAAAGTGCAGCTCTAGACTTAAATCTAGTGGGTCAGAATGTAACACCATCCCTAAAGGTACTAGCGTTTTCCTATCTTAGGTGTTTAAGGGTAGCTGGAGAGCATTATGCTAAGTGAAATAAGTCAGTCAGAGAAAGATAAATATCACATGCTCTCACTCATTTGTGGATTATAATGAACAACATAAGCCAATGAACAAAAACAGATATAGAGACAGAGAAGCATCGATCAGATGCTTAAAGCTCAGAGGGAAGGTAGGGGAGGATGGGGGTGAGGGGGAGAGATCAACCAAAGAACTTGTATGCATGCATATAAGCCTAACCAATGGATGTGGGCAATAGGGGGTGAGGGTGAGGGTGAGGGCAGGATTGGGGGGATGAGGGGACATTGAGGGGATAAGGACACATTTGTAATATCTTAATCAATAAAGGGGAAAAAAAGAAAAAATATCCTCAGGTGAGGATTTAAATTTTAAAAAAGGGTAGAATTATATAGATGGTGCTTGAGCACAAATGCTGCTACACTTGGACTCTTGATTCATGAGAGGCGCTGAGATCAATAGATCCAAGAAAGCATTTCTAGAACACTCTTTAGAAGATTGCTTGACTATCATGTGCCAAACTCATGACTGCTCAATTGTCAAAATCCTTTTTGAGAGAAGGTGCATATCTGGAGAATTTCCTGAAGTACTAGTATTAATTATTTTGTCCACTCAGAGATTATCAACTGAAGTCTTTTGACCCAAATGTATCCTGCAGCCTATAGTTTGCAGCTGACTTCTGCTTGGACTGCCCAGTATGTAAAACAGAAACTCAAACACAACAACAGTATATCTTTGTGCAAAGTATGTTCTCTCCATGCTCCACACCCCGTTGCCTACATCCAGGACCTCTGTTTCTATGACCTGCCATATCTGAAGGCATCTCTGCTTTAGGCGTTCCAAATGTATGTCTGCATAAAAGCCAGGCTGAAAGGGAACAAAAGCTTTGGCCCCAGCTCTTTAGTTCACTGGTTGACCGACTTCAGACCATCAGCCTTTATTATCATGTTCACGCTTAGGATGTTGTTAGTGTCGTTTAATACATTCTACCCTGACTCCTTCTGGAGCCAGGGGAGAGATTGTCCCTCTTCTTGGTATTGAAATAACTGAGCTTCTCCAGAGTGGCCAATCAGGAGACTGAATTATTTCCTATCCTATTTACATCTTGCAAAGGCAGCCAAAAAGCTAACAGCCAGAGTCTTATCCCACTTTGCTAATGAATGGATAGGGCATTAAGGCAGTGCTTTCTGTTAAACTCACTCTTGGCTATAGCTTTTCTTTTCTAGACTCACTTTTCCATAGACATTTTCTTACGTAGTTATTTAATTTTTACTCTATCTTGTTTTTCTACCTCTATTTAAGGTAGAGATTGTATTTATCTATCTATCTATCTAATCTAATCTATCTTTCTTTCATGTATTTACCTATTACCTATTTATCATCTATCATGTATTTATCAAGCTATCACCTACCTAATTTTATATATCATCTATCTGTATCTATCTATTCATCTATTTATCTACCAATTTATCATCTATCAGTTATCCATCCAGCTATCATCTATCTCAATACATCCATCCACATTTCTCCATGGCAGTACTTCCACCTCACTCCATTTATTAATTTCACTGGAAACTTCCATATTCTTCACTTACCTGATGCTGAGTCACAGCTGATTGGCCCAGAATTGACTACTTATTTCAGAACTGGGCCAGTAAGTCTTTTCCAACAAGTTTTTGGACTTGGACCTCAGACAGGTGTCTTACCAATGGTTGAATTCGTAATTATATAACTCTAGTAATACTAATAGTAACAGAAGGTATGAGCAATAGTAACACTAGAATAGCAACATAAGCGCCTCACAGTCTTAGTAACAATATACACTACAATGGTGACAGAAGAGCAACATAGCAACTCTCAAAATTTGTCAGTTGCCATGCTTCCTGCCATGCAAAGAATAAATCCAAAACACTGGGGTGAAAAATATGAGAGTGGGGAAGAAGTCCAGATGACATTTAAGTCCCAGGTTTGCTTTTTTTTGAAGCTTAACTGAACCTCATTTGGGTGGCATCGGGCTGTTCAATTTTGATTTGATCTCTGTGAGATATCTAGTACTTCTCCCAGTGCAAGTCTTTTTGTTAAAGATAGCTGCAGGTAGAGATGGTCTTTGACTCGTGCAACTTAAGAGTGACAATTAATATGCTATTTTTAAAGAACTTTGGAAACAAAGAGAGTACAAGTAAATTATAAATATAATTGGTTTGTAAATTTTGTCAAGAGTAATGCAGGAAAGACCCTAAATCTGTCATTATTTGTACCAATGTGTGCTACGGATGAACCATACAATTGTACAATTTTGTGGTTGTAGTCAGTTCTGAAACATTAAGAATGGTGCATACATGAGGTTTTACAGTTCATAAAAAATTTGCAGATTTATTATTTTCCAAAACTTGGTGACAAGGCAGGAAAGACAGGAGTTCGCGCCCAGTTTTGCCAATGGGGAGGTGGAGAGTTATTAAGGAAGTGCTAGAAAGTTGATAATTCAGGCCCTAGCTGGTTTGTCTGAGTGGATAAAGCGTTGGCTTACTGACTAAAGGGTCCTGGGTTCAATTCTGGTCAAGGGCACATGCCGAGTTGCGGGCTTGATCCCCAGTAAAGGGGTGTGCAGGAGGTAGCTAATCAATGATTCTTTCTCATCATTGATGTTTTCAATCACTCTTCCCCGCTCCCTTCCTCTCTGAAGCCAATAAACATATACTTAAAAGAAAGTTGATAATTCAGAACCAGCGCAAGTCTCCTGAACATGAGACTCAGTTACTTTCCCTTCCAGTAACCATGCCCAAGTCGAGTATGCAAGCAAGAGGAAGTCAGTGTTTTAGGAGAGAAAAAACAAAACAATTGAGCAGGTGACTAAGGACTTACATCAGTGTCTGGAAGTTTTGTCAGGGCTTCACTCCTACACCTGGAAAATGAGTGATGAAATGGAAATAACTCTCTTAGAACCATGACGTTCCCTTTAGCAGATGTGTCAGACCATCACTCAAAATGCTCAGGACAACTGACATAAATACACCACTAGCTGCAGATGGACACACTAAAGATCTTTAGAAAGAACTCAAAGATGAGGTTGTGGTCGCTAGTCAAAATGTGTACTTTGAAAGTCTAAATATCTGATATCAGAGGAATAATGGTTTGCTAATATGAGCATATTCCTGAAAAAAAAAAGACCGAAAAATCTCTTATAACTACAAATTGATGAATTTAAGTTCCATCCATGTGAAACTGATCAAAAAAATATGAGTTAGGCTAATTGAGGAGACACGTAAAGCCTAATTGGTGGTAAAAGGCAAAAATGGTTTTTATAATGGAATAGCTTGCATAACTAATAAAAAATTGGGGGAGCTTTACGTAAGTATGCAGTCAAAGGAAAGGACGTAATTTCCTCTCATCTCTATGTAATCTACTTTAACCTTCAAACAAAATATTTCACTGCTGCAGTCTCCACAGAACATACATCTTACTTTGTACACAGTATGTGCTTAGTAAATATTTTCCTTTTTAATTGAAGTTTTTATGGTAATTTACATTTTAATATAATTCATTATAAGTTAGAGGGAATATTTTGTTATAGACTTAGTGCAAAGCACACCAGTCTGTGCTGAAGCACAGGATGGAAGAGAGAGAGGAAAATGAGCTCCTCTCTGGTTAATCTGTAAAGAGAGGAGTTTCCCAGGAGGCCATCAGTGCATCGATAACTTAAATATATTTTATGAAGTATCTGATGTAAGCTAACTTCTTTCTAGTTCATATTCTATCATCAAAAGTCTGTGTAAAGTCAGTGAAGACATTTAACCCAACTGGGCCCGAATGTTATCCTTTAGAAAATTAGCATTAGCATGACTGTGAGGTGGGCCTCCCCTCAATTCCTTGATGACCCAGAATTTAAACATCCCTGACATCCAATCAGTGGAAACAAATCCCATAGCATCTCTAACACATTACCAACTAGCTCCCACTCTTTCCTTGCTCATTTAAAAACTATTTTTGGATACTGCTCTTTCATACCCGACCTGCCTACTTCTGGGCTGATTTGAGCTCAGGTGAGGGGGGGGGGGGAAACTGCTGGTGTTCGAGAGCATCTGAACACATCTCACCACTGTTGGGACCAGAGCAGGGATGGTGGGACCAGAGCAGGGATGGTGGGAACGGTGCACGGGCTAGTCACCAAGATGCCTTCCATTAAGGGTGCGGTGATCGTTCTGAGGACTTGTTTCCTGAACTGCATGAGAGGCCTAGGCTACGAGTGAAAAATGAAGGGAGCTTATTAAATAAACACTCCACAAAACAGTGGGGCACAAGTAACTGTGATTGGGAACCCTTCAAAATTATTACATGAAAGTGAACGACTTTTCCCCCCTCTATTTGATCAGTTGTTGACATTGAATTTGGCTTTTTCAGATATGTAATATTTTATCAAATAACAATATCAGCTAATGGGGGAAGATTCCTTTGTGCTCATAAAGGAGTTAGGTCTTGAGGTCCCTATAAAATATCCAAGTTGCCAAAATTCCTGTGTGAACAGGTAAGAATTTGGGTTATTATTAGGAACATCCCATGCAAAGCCCCGAGGCCAGTTAAAACACATGTTTCATATTAATGTTTATTTCCATTACTCACATTAACTCTCAACGCCTAGAATTGTGTTCTTGGCATATAGTAGATGCTCAGTTTTAAAATGAAATAGTGTTTACTCTAATTCTATGATTTTAAATGTACATATTTTAACCTGAGGAATAAAGCTATCAGGAGCTAATTTTTCTTGCAAGAACAAGTAGAAAATATGACCTATACCTTTTGTGTGGGCAGGTGAACGGAAGGTTCTTGGAAAAAGTCATGCGAAATGTTATTGTAGCAGGGATGGGGAACCTTTTTTCTGCCAAGGGCCATTTGGATATTTATAACATTATTCAGGGGGCCATACAAAATTATCAACTTAAAAATTAGCCTGCTATGTTTGGTCAGACATTTTATTAATTCATACCTAAGGGCCACACCAAATGACTTACAAGGTCCGCAGGCCAGATGTTCCCCACCCCTGTGAGTGACACAGCCATGGACTTGTACCACATGCTCTCAGGAAATCAGTCTAATGTACTCCTACTTCAGGACAAAACATTAGCAGTTCTTAGGATGATGAAATTTGGTGTTTA
Organism: Myotis yumanensis; assembly: GCF_028538775.1. NCBI lineage: Eukaryota > Metazoa > Chordata > Mammalia > Chiroptera > Vespertilionidae > Myotis > Myotis yumanensis. The sequence goes on along the minus strand of NW_027223752.1, from coordinate 161,809,410 downwards.
GAAATATAAATGACAGTTTTTACTCTTCAAAACCACATATGGAATGTGTATAATGATTACGGTGTGTATGCATGGTTTCTTCTCTCTCTCTCTCTCTCTCTCTCTCTCTCTCTCTCTCTCTCTTTTTGTTAATCCTCACCCAAGGATATTTTTCCATTGATTTTTTTAGAGAGAGTGGAAGAGAAGGGGAGAGACACAGAGAGAGAAACATCCATGTGAGAGACACATTTACTGGTTGCCTCCCACCCGTGCCCTGACCAGGGCTGGGGATCAAGCCTGCAATCTAGGTGCATGCCCTTGACCATAATTGAACCTGCTACCCTTCAGTCCATGGGATGATGCTCTAACCACCGAGAAAAACTGGCTAGAGCTCTACTCTTGGTTATACAGATAAATAGGTAGACAATAGACATATTATTGCAATATTAAAGGTATGAGGGAGCAAGTATCATGATGAAGTGGATGGAAGGACTTAAGATCTCACTAAAATATTAGGGCTCTTTTGTTTGAAAGAAGATGAAGGCTCTGGTGAAGATATGATCAAAGTTTATTAAGTTCATGAAAGGCATTGCTAACTTTTTCATGAATCTGTTAGCCAAATTCCTAAATATTTGAGTTGTCTTTGAAGTAACAATAGGGATGTTTCAGGATAATGAGAGAAAATAGTTTTATATAGAAAGAAGGAATGTGTGGACAGTTTGTGAAGTTACAGGCTGAAAATATTGTATAATCATTTTCAGAGGGAGTGATAGATCCCGATAAGGCTTATGTAGGGAAGCTTGGGGAATATGGAAAGCCTTTTAAGGTAATAGAAAGTAACTATGTTCCTTATGACATTCTCTTATTTTTACTTACTAAATTATAATGTTGTATAGGGCTTCCCAAAAATGTATCCACACTTTGAATGATTATAAAGTCATTGTTTATTAATATATAGTTCAGTTTCAAATTTTTAAAGAATCTACAGAAGTAAATATGTTTTGTTTTTTGTTAATGCCTGTTTTCAAACTGATGACTGGTTCTGGTCCAGGCACTGCTGATAACAGGAAGCAATGGAATCGAAAACATCAAGAATCATTTTGTTTGGTATGTGTGTGCCTTCAGTTTGTCCACTCTTGCTGGTTTTACTATAAACTTTTATCATTTACATATCCCCATAAAAAAGTCTAGTGGAAACATTTTTTTTGTATCCCTGGCCTCACCCATTATGTCAAATCAGTTAAGCCTGAAAATGTATGAAAATTGAGTTATCAGTTGTGTCCCAAAAAATGTATACACACTTTGAATAATTATAAAGGTAGTGTTTGTACTTCAACTGCATTTTCAAACTTCCAGTAGCATTTTTGGATGAATTTATTTTGTTCAAAACTTAGTCTGGCTGAAAAGAAAGAAATATCAATTGAGCTATCAGCTGTTAAAATGTGCATATATATGTTTTTGGGACATGCTATATATGGAGAAAAATCTCTTATTTTAAGATGTTCATAGTCATTAATGAATTTGCATGTACACATTTAGTATAAAAATACTAATCTTGGAAACTGACATTCAAACTTCTCCTTTGCCTTGGAATTGAGAGGTGGAGGCAACTTTATTTCATTTTCTTAACACTGCAATCCAATTGCATGTAAATAGCTGCTCTTAGCAATCCATTCTTTTCACACGTGGACTTTGCATCCTAACTTAGGTGATTTCCTTCCTTTGCCATCTGTCTGAACTGAGCAAGCACTCACTGAGGCTCCATCCACAGCCAGGAGCATCTTTTGATCCCTCCTCCTCACCCCTGGGGAAGGTACACAGCTGGACTTCAAGATTAGCCACGTGGGCTGTCCCTCTGCCCTGATTCAGAAGGGCATTGGCGTTCTCAATTGTATTTGTACAGAGGCCCTGTGTTTTATGTTGCACTGAGCCCCGGGTATTATGTAGCTGGTCCTGGAGAAATGGACTTTGATCCCAGTTTTGCACATGAAGAGAGTGGCACTTAGAACCTTAGGGCAAGTATTCGTAGAGGGACAGAGCTAGGGAGTGGCTGAGACAAGCGGTCAAATTCAGGCTTCTGACTCCACACCCTTCCTCCACTGGTGATCACTCACCCTCATGTTGTCCATCTGAGAACTCAGTCCCTTGGTTGCTGTCATTTCCCTGGAGGAGGAGGAAAGGACAGATTCTCCAGCCTCACAAGGAAATCATGGCCAACTTACGCTTTTCAGTTAAATAAAGATGACTTTCCTCTTGATGACCTTGGACTGGCCCTGGCTGGCCTGATGGACCAGCGGTGATGGCTGGGCAGTGGGAGGGGTTTTAGGGGCAGACAATGCTCATACACGCTTCCAAATACAGGCACCCACTCCTATGAAATGAGGCCTTTTGGCACTCACTGCAGCGAAGCTTTTTGTGTCGAAGGATGATTTCCTCTCTGCTCCGGCCCTTCCCTGTTGTCCCCTCTCCCCTGCCTCTGCCTGGGGTGAATTGGGGACCATGACCCAGCTGTGATGTCACTGTTCAGGCAGCCACAGCTCATGGCCCTGTCATTAGGAGCAGAACAAGAAGGCCATTTTCAAAGCAAAAGAAAATGTCTGAGGCCCCGCTGCCTTTGTTTTTTGCTGAAATGTCTACCCCTTCCCATCTCCCCTCCCCCCTCCACCCCCCTCCCCCCCTGCCACCAGTCTCTGGTTTGGAGTTTGTTCCAATTTCCATTTCCATAGAGGTGCTGCCTGGTGTGGCCCGGAGCCACTTACAGGGGTGATCTGCTGCCTGTTGATAAAGCACCAGGGGCCACCCCAGGCTGTTGTGTTTTTAGGACTCTAGTCTTGCAAGTGTCTGTCTGTGAGGTTTCATGTATTTATCTATAGCTCTGCTCATGTGGGCGAAAAAATGATTTTTTTTAAAAACAATTTTTTTAGCTGAAGGAGAAAGCATTGAAGTCAGATGAGAAGAAATGGGTTATTGGTGCAACTGAAAGGTCTTTACAGTTAAGGTTCCTGGCAGAATTTACCAAAAGAAATGTTTTTGCCTAGCAAGAGGGAGGAGCTTGCTTTAAAACTTCCTTTGTTGGGTCATATAGCATATGTCATGGTGCAGGCATGACAATGAGTGACTGCACAGCCATTCCCTGAAGTTTTCTCTGCTCTGTGTTTGGGAGAGGGTAGCAGGGGAGAGGGACACCATTACTTCATGGGCTTCTGACATAAACTAAGTTTATTGCTCTGCTGTCACCATCGTCATCTTCTTAATAGTTTATTAGCAAGGGACCCACATTTCCATTTTGCTCTGGATCCCACAGATTAAATAGCTGGCTGGGCCCATCAGTGATTTCCTGCCAGCTAAGCTCATCACTGAATTCTCAAAATCTCCATGGTTATAGGGGATCACTTTATTCTTTATTTAAAATATGAAGATGTTTCTTTGTGTGTGTGTGTGTGTGTGTGTGTGTTTCTGTGTTTAAACAGGTATGTGTGAATTAGAGAAAAACCCTTACAGTTGTATTTTGAATTAGAAGTAGGATTTTTTTCTTTTGAGGACAATAGATTTCCTGAATCAATTTCACATCCACTCATAGGTGTATTTGTTTCCTCTTCTCTGATGTAATTTAATACCTGTCACCTTCATCCAGGATGTAATGTCCTTGGATTATGCTTTAGTTTAATCAGCACATGATATAGTAGGTGACCCCTGTTGTTTAGCTGTTTCATATTGGAATTAAAGGTATTTTGCTAGTATTAATATCACATCTCTGACCTCTAGTACTCATAAGCAAATGCCCACTTTTCTGTAAATTGTAAGATTTGGTAAATTTACTTTAAAGGAATCCTTTTAAAAAATTGAAATTTTGTTGTATTGAGCCATTGACATTTAAGTTTTGTTTCAGGAGATTGCTTATTTTATTTTGGCTTCCAATTATAATGGACACTATAGATCTTGATTATAAATTAATAAACATTATAGTCACTGAATGACTACATATAACTAAAAGGAGGAAGAGGGCAGGAGAGTAAACTTCCCTAACAGTTATACATCTAGAGAGTTGAGCAACATACAATTATCTAAGGAAATTGGGAACTTGACTCCTTCATGTTTTTCCAGCAGTTCTAAGGTATAGTTTGCAGAATCCTACCATAGCAGTTAGCAAACATTTTCTGCAAAGGGCAAGATAGCTTAGGTTTTGAGGGCCTTAATTTATCTGTTACTACTACTCAGCTCTTCATTTATGGGGCAGAAGCAGCTACAGGCAATATGTAAACAAATGCTCATAGCTGTGTCCCAAAGGAGAAAAATACACACACACACACACACACACACACACACACACACAGCAGGAAGGGGCTGGATATGGCCCACCAGTGGCCATGGTTTGGGAAACCCTGGCCCATACAAGCCCTTAGTATAAACTCAATTCTCACTCTTGGTAGACAAGTTGGTCCTGCGTAGGTTAAGCACAGGAAAGACATTCTCTTTATTTTCCACCCTAGTATTAGGAAAGGACCTTAAATAAGTCCATGCACAGACGTAAATGGCTAACAATGTTTATTAATTCATAATCCTTGCTGAGGTGTGCATGTCTATGTGTAGGGAGTGGGGAGAAGAGGGCTTAAGAGGGAGGCAAGAAGGAGATGTGCTCTGGTTTTACTTAAAGCAAATGAATGCAATCAGCAAGTTGGGTGACAGGCCTCCTGAGGTCTTTCCTTACCTTGTTTCCACAGCACACAGACTGTATGTTAACCTTCCACCAAAGACTTAATTACATCCCAGGTGAATAGAAGGCACTCCCACAGGAGGATTCTCTAAAAAGACCAAATCTATTAGCTGGTGTATTAAGAAAACCAGATTCAGCAGGACGCAATGAGAAAAGGAACTGTGCTCTTCTCTTGCACTGACCCTCTACTGATGTTTCCATCCCCGTGTATGAGATTTCAGCCAGGTTTATAACTTTTCTGCTCACTTCCATAGAAATAAATATAGGATAATGTATTAGTCAGGGTTCTTCAGGGAAACAGGACCAATAGGGGAGGTAGAAGAAATGGAAGGAAGGAAGGAAGGAAGGAAGGAAGGAAGGAAGGAAGGAAGGAAGGAAGGGAAGGAGGGAGGGAGGGAGGGAGGGAGGAAGGGAGAGGTGAGGAAGGGAGGAAGGTGGGAGGAAGAGAAGGGAAGGGAAGGGAAGGGAAGGAGGAAAGGAAACGAGAGAAAAGGAGGAAAGGAAAGGAGGAAAGGGAAGGGAAGGGAAGGGAAGGGAAGGGAAGGGAAGGGAAGGGAAGGGAAGGGAAGGGAAGGGAAGGGAAGGGAAGGGAAGGGAAGGGAGATATTATAGGAATGCTCACATAGTTATGAAAGCCAGTTTTTCATCTGCAAGCTGGAAGATGAGGAAAGCCAGGGGTGTAATTAAGTTTGAGTCTCAAGAACCAGGATGAGGGCAGGAAAAGATGGATGCTGAAGCAAGAGAGAGAAAATTCCCCTCCTTCTGCTTTTGGTTCCATTCAGTCCCTCAGTAGATTAGATGCCCACCCACCTTGGTGAGGGTGGATCTTCTTTATTCAATCTGTTTATTCAAATGCTCATCTTTTCCAGAAACACCCTTACAGATACACCCAAAAATCATGTCATACTATGTCTCCGGACACCCTTAGCCCAGTCAAGGTGACACATAAAATTAACCATCACAGTTGGGATCAGTCTTAGGCAGTGACTCCAGGGGCCCAGGTGGGGGTCGGGGTGTGGCCACTGGCAAGGGACACCTGTCATCTCCAGCCTTTATAGTGATTGTGGAGTCCGCCCCACAAAGACTTTGACATTGGGTGTTTCACCAGATGGAGGAAGGGATTTCAAAGGCCACAGTGGAAGGAAAAGACAGATGTCCCTCATTCTGTCCATTGGTCTTCTCTGCCTTGTGCAAGTTTATTCACAGGGCAGAGGTCTAAAAATGGGGTATTTGGACCAAAGGTTTATATGTATTTCAAAATTTGATACTATTTCCAAATTGCTCTCATAAAAAGTTTGTACTAGTTTTTAGTCCTGCCAATACTGCATGAAATTTCTGATTTCTTCACTCCCTCAAAGCACTGGGTATTTTCAGTTATTTAAGTGAAATGTTTTTACAAGAAGCACTAAAACTTCTCAAGAAATTCCTACTTGGGATAGCCTAATCTTCCTCTGTCTTTGGTTTTATATATGAAACACATGTATTTTTTTTTAAATAACAAAAGTAACATTTTACAATCTACACTAATAAAAGAGAAACATGGTAATTGGCGTACGACTGCTACCCTTTTCATTGGCTAATCAGTGAGTATATGCAAATTAACTGTCAGCCAAGATGGCGGCCGGCAGCCAGGCAGCTGGAAGCGAACATGAGGCTTGCTTGCTCCAGTGACTGCAGACTCCAACGTTCCCCGCCTCACTTTCCCGCCTCTCAGTTGCAACTCTAAGCAACTATCTACTATGTTGCAAATAAGAAAATAAACAAAAGCCCAGAAACCGGCTTTCAGTCAGCCGGGCTTTAGCAACATTGTATCGATGTTTTCAGCAGCGAGGCCTCAGAGCTAAAGCTGGCCCAGAATAAAAAAAAAAAAAAAGAAAGAAAACAAGGAGCGGTTGGAAGCTTCAGTCACTTGCTTCCGGAAAACAGCTCTCAGCCCCTCACCCAGACTAGCCAGGGACCCCAGTGGGGACCCCCACCCTGATCCAGGACACCCTTCAGGGCAAACCAGCCAGCCCCCACCCATGCACCAGGCCTCTATTCTGTATAGTGAAAGGGTAATATGCCTCCCAGCACTGGGATCAGCGTGACAGGGGGCAGTGCCCAAAACCCCTGATCGCCCTGTGGCTCTGTGTGTGACAGGGGGCGGGACCACAACCTCCCTATCTGCCCTGCTCTGTGCCTGATAGGGGGGAGCTCCCCAATCCCCTGATTGCCCTGCAGCTCTGTGTTTGACAGGGTGCAGCGCACCAACCACCCCCCCCTCCCCCCCATGGGCCCTGCTCTGTGTGTGACAGGGTAGAGCCATAACCTCTCCATTGGCCCAGCCCCGAGTGTGACAGTGGCGGCGCCCCAACCCCCTGATCGGCCCTGCTCTGTGGGTGATAGAGGGTGGCGCCCCAACCCCCCTCCACGGGCCTTGCTCTGTGTGTGACAGGGTAGAGCCATAACCTCCCCATTGGCCCTGCCCTGAGTGTGACAGGGTGCAGCGCCCCAACCCCCTGATCCACCCTGCTCCGTGTGTGACAGGGGGCGGTGCCCCAACTCCCCTATCGGCCCTACTCTGTGAGTGACAGCGGGGAGCTCCTCAACCCCCTGATCAGCCCTGCTCTGTGCGTGACAGGGTACGGAGCCCCAACACCCCTGATGGGCCCTGCTCTGTGCGTGATAGGGGACAGCACCCCAACCCCCTGATGGGCCCTGCTCTGTGTGTGACAGGGGGGGGCGCCGCAACCTCCCCATCGACCCTGCCTTGAGTGTGACAGGGGGCGGTGCCCCAACCCCCCAATTGGCCATACCCTGAGCATGACTGAGGGTGGCATCGCAACCTCCCCATCCGCCCTGCTCTGTGCATGACGGGGCGGCGCCCCACCTCCCCAATCGGCCCTGCTCTGAGCCTGACCAGGGGCTACACTTAGGAATTGGGCCTGCCCTCTGCCACCCAGGAGCAGGCCTAAGCCAGCAGGTCGTTATCTCCCGAGGGGTCCCAGACTTCGAGAGGGCACAGGCCGGGCTGGGGGACCCCCCCCCCCCCCGGCCCCGAGTGCACAAATTTTTGTGCACCGGGCCTCTAGTAGAAGTATAATTGTTAAGATGTTAATACATTTACTTTAAATCTTTTAGAAGATTCTAAATTTATTCTATAATATTGCATATGCATTAACAAACATAAAAATGTATCATTATACTGTGTGTATTTGTGTGTGTGTGTGTGTATATATATATATATATATAGCCCAATGCATTAAATTCATGCACGGGGGGGTGGGGGGGGTGTTGTGTCCCTCAAACCAGCCTGCACCCTCTTCAATTCTTCAATCTGGGACCCCTTGAGGGATGTCAGACTGCCCATTTAGGCACGATCCTGGTCCTAATCCTCTCATAATCCAGGACTGCTGGCTCCCAACTGCTTGCCTGCCTGCCTAGATGATTGCCCCTAACTGCTTCTGCCTGCCGGCCTGATCACCCCCTAACCACTCCCCTGCCAGCCTGATCGACACCTAACTGCTCCCCTGCTGGTCCAATTGCCCCCCATTTCCCTCCCCTGCCGGCCTGGTTGCCCCTAACTGTTCTCCCCTGCAGGCCTGGTCACCCCAAACTGCCCTCCCCAGCCGGCCTGATTGACCCCAACTGTCCTCCCTTTCAGGCCTTGTCCCTCCCAACTGCCTTCCCCTGCTGGCCCAGTCACCCCTAACTGCCCTCCCCTGCAGGCCTGGTCCCCCAACTGCCCTAACCTGAAGGCCTGGTCCCCCGCAACTGCCCTCCCCTGCTGGCCTGATCACCCACAACTGCCCTCCCCTGCCAGTCATCTTGTGTGTTTGGAGTGATGGGTCAATTTGCATATTACTCTTTTATTAGATAGGATGTGTGTATGTGGAACACTCAAATGTGTATATATGTATATAGTTATATATAAGTACATGAAGAACAGCAAAGTAATTTAAGAAGTTGATTTTTTTCCTGTGGTGAGATTACTTTGAAGTTACTATGAAGATGTATTAATACATTATCTGGATAATGTAATTCAACAAAGAGAAATTTACTCAGCAAGATATATATACTAAGCAAGTCATCTTACACATTGATATATCCTGTAGTGTTTTATTGGTACCTCTCTTAAGATATCAAATTATATATTAGATCTACATTTCCTAAAGATGTGGGTGTTTAAAATCATAATCAGAATAATAATAATGATGAAAGTCAGTGGTCTAAAAATGTGAGAAAGTCTGAGTTTAGCAATATTAAAAGATTTTCTTTCTATGAGGTGTCTACATGCTTAATATGCTAAAGATAATTTATCTCCAAATGGAAAAAAAATAGGGAGATTTTTCCATTGATAAAATAGATCTGTTTTACCAGACTACTGCATCTGTTTTGAGACTATATTATAATTCTAGTGTTAGAATATTTTAAATCTGAGTGCCATCCAGCCCATGTTCTGTTGTGAACAATAGCTATATTGCTTTCCTGTGTGTGGATAACCCCAAATTGGGAATGTTCACTACTAACTACATACTTTCTTATTTATACTTATTTATTTATTTATTTAAAATTCTTTGTTGTTTAAAGTATTACATATAGCTCCTTTTCCCCCCGTTGATCTCTCCCCAGCCACCCCCATTCGCAGCACATGCCCTCACCCTCTAGTGTCTGTGTCTATTGGTTATGCTTATATGCACGCATAAGAGTCCTTTGGTTGATCTCTTATCTACCCTCCTACCCTACCCTACCCTGCCTTCACTCTGAAGTTTGATGGTCTGTTCGGTGCTTCTCTGTCTCTGGATCTATTTTTATTCATCAGTTTATGTTGTTCATTATATTCCACAAATGAGTGATATCATGTGATATTTATCTTTGTCCAATTAGCTTATTTCACTTAACATAATACTTTCCATGTCCATCCATGCTGTTGCAAATGGTAAGAATTCTTTCTTTTTTACAGTATTCCATTGTGTAGATGTACCACAGTTTTTTAACCCATTCATCTGCTTTTGGCTACTTAGGCTGTTTCCAAGTCTTGGCTATTGTAAATTGTGCTACTATGAAAACAGGGGTGCATATGTCCTTTCTGATTGGTGTTTCTGATTTCTTGGGATATATTCCTAGAAGTGGGATTACTAGGTGAAATGGGAGTTCCATTTTTAATTTTTTGAGAATACTCCACACTGTTTTTCACAGTGGCTGTACCAGTCTGCAGTCTCAGCAGCAGTGCACGAGGGTTCCTTTTTTCCCACATCCTTGCCAGCACTTGTCGTTTATTAATTTGTTGATGAAAGTCATTCTGACAGGTGTGAGATGGTATCTCATTGTTGTTTTGATTTGCATCTCTTGATTTGTGGCTTTGAGCATGTTTTCATATGTCTCTTGGCCTTCTGTATGTCCACTTTAGAAAAAGGTCTATTTAAATCCTTTGTCCAATTTTTGATTGGATTGTTTATCTTTCTTTTGTTAAGATGTATGAATTCCCTGTAAATTTTGAAGATTAGGCCCTTATCAGATATAACATTGTCAAATGCATTCTCCCATGCAGTGGGTTTTCTTGTTGTTTTGTTGATGGTTTCTTTTGCTGTGAAGAAGTTTTTTATTTTGATTACTTTTTTAAATTTTATTACTTTCTTCTTAGTTTCCATTGCCCTACGACAATGTCTGATATTTTGCTGCCTATGGATTCTTCTAAGATTTTTATGGTTTCCCATCTTACATCTAATCCTTTATCCATTTTGAGTTTATTATGGTGTAATTTGGTCTAGTTTTATTTTTTTGCATTTATCTGTCCAATTTTCCGAACACCATTTATTGAAGAGACTATCTTGACTTCATTGTATGCTCTTGCCTCCTTTGTCAAATATTAACTGAGCATAATGGCGTGGGTCTATTTCTGGATTCTCTGTTCTGTCCATTGGTCTATATAACTACATAATTTCTTGATGTAAACATTCTTCATAACACCAGACTGACTGAATATGCAAGTGAATTAATTAATTCCATTTAATTGGAATCCATGTGATTGACAAATCCAGCAACTTCAAGTCTAGACTTGTTCTGATGCTTGTAACATCTAGAACCAAATTCATATTTACATATTTATTAGTAATTTTAAAAGTTTCCTTCCACTGAGCAGTTATTATTTAAATCTAATTCCAGCATCTAATATTTCAGTTCAGTCTTCTAAAATTTTAAAATATTATTTCTCAAGGACACCAGCAGCTTTTCTGCTTTCTGTGCTGTAATGTTTTTGGTAGAAAGAATGGAGATTGATTAATCATCAAATGTATTTGTGTTTTCTGCTTGCCCAAGTCACTGGGTGCTGTCTACATTTTGTCTAGGTCATACTCATTTGCATTTAAAGAGAAATAAGCATTGTCATGGACCCACAGTGCTGATTTAAACAATTTGTAAGATTATATAAATACATACAAACTCTAAGCTAGGTGTAAATAATTTATATTTATAATCCAATAAAACAAAAACTCACATAAATTTATACACAAATATAAGATTTAAAATAAAAAATTCAAATTAACATTACATAATATGGCAGAGGTTTTACTATTAAGAAACTGCCATTTGAGCTGTAAGTGTGGTAACTCTACTTATGGGACAGTCTTTTGACTTCAGCATGACTACTTGAGTTGCTATGTGATGCTTTAATTCTCCACTGCTTTTCTATATTCAAACTTCTACAACACCTTAGTTCCTTAGTTGACACAGCATTGTCATGTCATTTTGATTTCACTTCATGTAAACATTTATGCATTAATTGTAGCTCTGTCATTTCAGCTTTAGGTTACAACAATTAAATTAGTACTGATTACACCCATTTGATTAAAATGATAAGCAAAAATGTATGCTTGAAACTCCCAGCGCAATATTCAGTCATAAAGTGATTTGAGATAACATATAAAATACTTACATTACCAATGAGATGAAATCATAGCCTTCAAAATTCTCATCACTAAAACAGTTTACTAAGGACATACACGAATTTAATAATTATTTCTGAAATCAGAGGTCTTTGCATTATTTTCAAACACAATTTTGCCAATACAAATATAGAGTGTAAAGTTATTAACTTAAAGTAAGATGAGCCATTCAGTTAATCAGAGCACATTACTCCTTGGCCATAATGGCTAACTGAGGTGCATTTCTGGGGTTTTCAATATAAATGCAATGCTCATTGTGTCTGTCAATAAATAACAATTTTATAGCGTTTTCCATTAAATGATTTTATTAAGAGAGGTTTTTAAACATCAGTTTGGTTTTAGTCTATAAAAAAGGCACAATTCTGTCAGCCTCAAGGTTGGCTGTGAGTCATGTAAGAATTAAATGATATCATACATGCAAAGTACTTGGTAAAGTGCCCGACACAGTCAGGAGCCCAGTACAGCTGCTTCTCTCCTTTCAAGAGATTGGTCACTTTCACAACTAGGTTCCTCTTCTCTATGTCAGTTCCCTACCACTGCCTTTATTCTGTAAACTTGTGACAATAACTGGATCCTTCTTAGAGATACTCCCATTATTCAAAGGAAGAAGAGAGCTCTGGGACCCAAGAACTCTACCTGGCCTCTGTGCTAAAGAGTGAGTCCTTGAGAAAGTCAACTAATTTCTTTGATGCCCACATGTCCTTCCTTAGAGATGACTAGGATTGCTTCTTGTTAGTGCATATCAGAACTCAACAAGCTCAAAACAGGAGAGGTTGTTGATGACCATACAGCATCGTTCTTCATGTCTTCTTGAGTTCTCTTTACTTCAATGCTTATAACATGACGGAAAGAAAGGAATAAAACACCTAGAATAAGCATATGAGTAGGGTCAACTTTCTCTAGACTCCTAGACTGGTTTGAAGAGTGTGAAGCTGGAATTATATGTAGGTTGGGTAAGACTTACAGCCTCAGAAGTCCACAGTCTAAAGTCAACAGCTTAGCTAATAGGCAACACTGAAGAAATGAGGCAACGAAGCTTGTGCTAGAACTGAAAGGTAAACCAAACATTGAAGATGAAGAATATTATAGTGGAGGTAAGAAAAAGCTGGAGTGGTCAGGGAAGAAAGATTTTTCCAAATAGATCTTGGTTTATAGACTTGGTTTTGCAACTTATTTTTATATGAGACAAAATTAAACCACAATTTAAAAAGCAATCCCCAAGTATTGAAAACAAAAAGAAAACAAATAATCCAATGTAACACAGTGGTAGCTAACCTATAAATAAAATATTACCTTAAATAACTTCAACATATGATTTAACTTCACAAAACAAGTGGGATATGTACTTTGGAGAAAAGAGCACAAAGAAATATTAAACTCTGGTAATTGTAACATCAGTGATAATATTGGTACTGTTCTTTTTAAACTATTATGTATTTATAGATCATTAAAATCAATAATCTCAATGTCTTTAGAAACCAAGAATTTTAGGACAAGGGGGGAAAGAGTACTACAGATAAAAGGGTGATACAGTTTTAAAGTTAAACAAAACCTCTATAATTATAAATTTAAACATATCGCTATATACTTATGATGCATTTTTTTCTTTTTTTAAAGAAAAATTCATTTCTTAGCTCTGTCCACTAAAAGCACTAGAAATACTGTCTCATCCATAAATAGTCAGTACTGTGAGCATCCTTATTAGTGCTAAATACCATTTCCCATTAAAAGCAGCCAATGTTTCCTGGAGAAAACGCTGCTCCAAGGACTGGGCAGGAAATGTACAGCTTATCCTGGAGCAGCTTCTGTTCCAGAGAGCGAGACGCCTCCTGGCCTGCTGGAATGACAGAGAATCAGAAGCCACAGCACAGCAATCTAAGCATCAAAAAAAAAATAGTAATTGCAATGGATTGCAGCACAACAAATCGCCAGAATCCATTAGAGCATGGTGATACTAAAACTAAAAACAGAATAGAAACAAAAAATGGAAAGAAAAATAAACTATTATTCTGAAAACTAGTAAATATAGGGGGGAAAACAGGCATTTATTGCACTTTATTTGAATTGTGTTTCTGGCTTTAAAAAAGTTAAGAAGTTTTTTATATAAGAAATTTGATCAATAAAAGAAAGAATTCTAGAGATAAATTATCAGGATTTTGCAATCTCCCATGACACAAAAATCAAAGTAATAATCATGAGTGCTGCGAAAACCATCAGGCGAAGATCTGATAGAGAACTTGATAAGGGTGAGCTGAGGCGTCACCCATCACAGCACCAGAGAAAAACAGTAGCGTCCTGGGCGTCTGATGTGATAAGTGTGTGTACACATCACCCACAGACTGTTCTGTTCACCAAAGGAACATCAATCTGATGAAGTCTCTGCATCAGTGCTATTCAGTATCATGAAAGCCAGATAGGAATTTTACATTTTCTAATAAAACATTAAAAAGATCAAAAGAAATTTGTCAGAGTTAATTTTAACAGTGTATATTATTTAATACATTGTAACTAAAATATGATTTTATAATGTTAATACTGTAAAAATAATTGATGATATATTTTAAAATATTTTTAATGCTAAGTCTTTGAATTCCTGTTTTCAAAGATAAGTATTTTACACTTACAGGATATCTTGTTTTGGTTGCAACATCTTCATTGGAAAAACAATCTGTATTTATATTTCATAAAATTTGCAGTTAAAAAAAGTAGATTTGTATACCAAATCTGTTCCCTATCCTAAATATATACCCAAAAAGCTTGAAATCACATATTCGCAAAGATACATGCACCTGTATGTTCATTGCAACATTATTCACAGTGGCCAAGACATGGAAACAACCAGTGTCCTGTAATGTAGGACTAGTAAAGAAGATGTGGTACATAGACACAATGGAATACTACTCAGCCAAAAGAAAGGATGAAATAGCGCTGTTTGCAACAACATGGATGGACCTTGAGAATATTATACTAAGTGAAATAAGTCAGTCACAAAAAGCTAAGAACCATATGATTTCACCCATATGTGGGATATAAAACTGAAACTCGTGAACACAAATAGCAGTGTGGTGTTTGCCAGAGGGAAGGGGTTGGGGGTGGGAAGGAGGTGCTAATATAGGGTGACAGGAGAAAATTTGACTTTGGGTGATGGGCACATGGTGCAATATACAGATCTCGAACATAGAAACCCACACCTGAAAACTAAATAATCATGTTGACCTATGTCACCCCAATAAATTTAATTAAAAAATAAATTTTAAAAAAGCCATTCCAATCATACTTGCAAGCTTTCTAATAACTGAGCAGAGTGTCAGTTTTTAAGTTTATATCTATGTAAATTATTGGATTACATTAAAATATATATTTATTTTCTTAAGTCACAGAAGCCACATTTTAAGTGCTCAACAACCCACATGCATTAGTTGTCAACTCCACTGGACAGCACAGCTGTGATCTTTGTGCCGGATTACAGACACACACAGGGACCAGAGAAGGCATCACAGGCATGCAGTCTCCACAGTCCAGGGTGGAGGAAATGCTACAGGATAAGGAATCTGGTGAATTGCAAGTTAAAATAAATAAAAGACGAAACTGCAGATTAAAGGATTTAAAAGATTTGTCAACCAGATACAATGTTTAGAATGTTGGAATCTGGTTTAAAGGAGACAAATACACATAAACATACACACACACACACACACACACACACACACACATATATATATATATATATGTATATTTAAAATAAGGTAATTTGAATTATATATTTATATGTAACTAGAGGCCCGGTACACAAAAATTTGTGTACTTGGAGGGGGCGTTCCTCAGCCCGGCCTGCACCCATTTGCAGTCCAGGACCCTTGGGGGATGACCACCTGTGGACTTAGGCCCACTCCCCAGGGGATCAGGCATAAGCTTGCAGTCAGACATCCTTCTGGCAGCCAGGGAGCCCTCAGGGGATGTCCGACTAAAGGCTTAGGCCCCCAAGGGATAGGGTCTAAACCGTTAGTTGGACATTCTTAGTGCTGCCACGGAGGTGGGAGAGGCTCCTGCCACCACCTCTGCACTGGCCAGCCATGAGCCAGCTTCTGGCTGAGTGGCACTCCCCATATGGAAGTGCACTGACCACCAAGGGGCAGCTCCTGCATTGAACGTCTGCCCCCTGGTGGCCAGTGCGCATCATAGCAACCGGTCATTTTGCTGTTCAGTCAATTTGCATATTAGCCTTTTATTATTATTATTATTATTATTATTATTATTATATAGGATGACCCTATTTTCCCCCTTTTGCCCCCTCTACCCAGCTCTTGCCCCCCCCACTTCTATCTGGCCATCACCATACTGTTGTCTGTGTCCATGGGTTGTGCATATATTTTCTTTGGCTAATCCCTTCTTTAAATTCACTTCTTTAAATTTTTATTTTCAGATAAGTGCTTATAACTGCACTATTATATATTTTCTATTATATCATTTAGAATTAAGATATCTTTTAATTGAACCCTTGTAAATTTTAGCACAATTTAATAAATTATGCTAGAAGCAATTAGATTTTTCATGTAATGCAGATACATTTCAATTAATGTTGTTAATTTTTAATTTTTTAATATTTTAAATTTTTTAATTGAAATAATCTCATACATATAAAAAAACTATAAAATACTACAGCATATTATATGTACCTTTCACCCAATTTCTTAGGTGTTAATAATTTAAACATAACCATTATACAACTAACAAAATTTGGAATATATTTTTTTATAATCTCTTTAACGTTACTTAATCCATTTACTTTGTTTTTGTTAATCTTCACCCAAGGATATTTTTCCATTGAATTTTAGAGAGAGTAAAGGGAAAGAGAGAGACACATTGATTGGTTGCCTCCTGCACATGCTCTGATAGGGACTGGGGAACAAGCCAGCAACTGAGGTACATGCCCTTGAGTGGAATCGAACCTGGGACCCTTCAGTCCACGGGCTAATGCTCTATCCACTGAGAAAAACAGGCTGCAGCTTAATTCATTTACTTTTAATCTATATGTGTCTTTATATTTAAAGTGGGTTTTGTTTTTGATTCACCCTCATAAGTCTTTTAATTGGTGCATTAATGCCACTGGTTTTCAGAGTGCTTACTGATAGAGTTACTGCCATATCAGGTGGTTTCTGGGGCTTCTGGGGTCCGCCTGGGGCCTAGTATGAGATCTGATCACAGGCGGCAGGCAGGCAGCTTCTGGGGCTTCTGGGGCCAGCCTGTGACCCAGGATCGGATCGGATCCATCACGGGAGGCAGGCAGGTGGCACCTGGAGCTTCTGGGGCCAGCCTGCGGCCTGGGATTGGATCCGATCACGGGTGGCAGGCAGGCGGCTTCTGGGGTCGCACACGGGGGCCTGGATGGCGGCTCTCACTCACGCTGTCCCTCCCTGCCTGCAGTATGCAAATTAGCCGCCATCTTTGTTGGTGGTTAATTTGCATATCACGCTGATCAGCCTATGGGAGGCATAGCAAAGGTACAGTCAATTACCATGTTTGTCTATTATTAGATAGGATATGTATTTAATATTATTAGATAGGATATGTATTTAATAGAATGGGGTTATTACTAATCATTGTTATTCTTAATCATGGTACTATGGTTATTTTAAGATAGAGAAGGCCTATTTGGCAAAGATGCAGACTGAAGTGTTTACAAATGAAGTCTAATTTCCTTTAAAATAATCCTAGAGAGAGAAAAAGTTATTGTATGGGATATTTAGGTGAAACAGTTGATCCTGTGTTCCTAATGGTTGAATCTGGGTGATGGGGACTTGGGAGTCTTACTATTGAATTCACAGCATGTCAGAGAATATGAAGAAATGCCTTTAAATATATTAATAGTGTGTGATGACATTTTTAAAAAAAGGTTTTTTATGAAGTCTTTCATTTAGCTTAAAATATTGCAATAAAAATATTGGGTTGGGGAGTAGAGGAAGGAGGGGCATTTCTGAGCCTGATACAAGAGGCAGTAACCACTACCACTGCCCCTCCCCTAACCCCAGTATCAGGACCATGGCCAGCCTCCCTAGGCAGACTCAGGACTAGGAGAGCTCAGACCTCAGAAGGAGAGTCTTAGGGAGAAATAGCAGGACCTTTGCCATTTTCCACTAGGGGTCAAGTCTCAATGCTTTGTTTTCTGGTTTTGTTTTCCAAAAATCTAAGCTGCCTTTCTCAGACTCTGGCCTGCAAGCATTTATGGTTGAGCCCAGCCCAATATTCCTGGGGTTGGACTGAGATAAATGGTTTGAAAAGTTTATGCTCTTTATTTAATCCCCCAATAAAAGCCAATGCCTGGATTTGTTTATCGTTATTACATGCAAAGAACATTAAATCCCAATGGGTTAATGCTGATTACTGCCTGGATTCTTTCAGAAATCTTGATCTGAACTGCAACTTTACCTGCTATCAATTTGAATCACTGCTACTTGGTGTCAGCGCTCTTTTCAGCAGATCCATGAAGGTTTATAAAGAAAAAAAGCCCTGTCATCTGCTCCCAAATGGGCTAAATTAATTAAATTGCTAGAACCAAATCTATGACATATTTTTATATATTGTGACTTTTTATGGGCCGGCAGCTGACGTTGATTAGAACAAAAATATGTGCTTTTTCCACTGGGCACGACAGATGTTTCCAACAAGCAGGTATTCATAATTTAACTAGCTATCTTCATTGCCAGAATGAGACACCAACGGCTATTTCTTATAACAAAGTGTGTAGCTCCCTGTGTGTGGCAGGGTACAAACTTAAACTAGAAGTTGTTACATAAATGCTCCATGTGAAGGATTTATAGTTTAGGTTTGAGATGTTTTAATGCAGACAGATTGAAAACTACAACTACCACTGCGTAGTGAAAATCCTCCAGACACAGGTTCTCTAAGTCCCTAGTGGCAGGCCTTTCCTCCTCCCGCTAAGAGTCAGTCTTTTCTTCCTGGTGGGTGTGGGGCTGACCCCCTGGATGGGAAAGCTGGCAGGAGATATGGCCAGGTTCCAGTCCACCTCCCAATGTGGTCCTGGGCAAAAGGAGAAAGACACATGTGTATATTTGCATTTCTGGGTCCTGAAATTCTCTTTAGAGCTAGTGCTCTCTGAAAGGCAGTTAAGTTGAAAGAGCACAGAACTGACTTCAAGTCCTTTTGCTATGGTTCTACCACTCATACAAGGCAGCAAGCCACTTAAGTCTGAGACTTCATCACAAGACTGACACGCTGCTCCAATGCACCGGCTTTGGAAGCAGTTGCACAACATAAATACCCCCCATCTCAGACAGTCCTTCCTCCTGTTTCTCCCTTCAAGTCTTGTTCTGAGTCTCTGCGAGTTAAGGGTCTGATCTGTGAAGCGAAGACAAAATGGGACACCAGTATTGACAATGGGCTTCTGCATGTTTTAGCAAGTTTCTCCTTTTAATAGAGCGCTGTTACCCCAATGGTAGGTATTTTGGACAAACATCGTAATAGACCAAGGAGGGAGAAAATTGAGGACAGGGGAGTCTTTCCAAAGGCGCCCTCAAATGTACCATTTTGGCTATGGCTCACACCTTACTTTAGTGTAGACCTTGTGGGCTGAAAGTGGATAAACATTCTGGTGGAGGAGCTTGTTTATAAAACATAATTTCCCTTTCTGCTCTCACCACTTTGAAGCTGCCCCGACCAAGGATGAGTGCGGCTTGGATTGAACCGTCAGTGCATCCTTCGTATAATATCCCCCCTCCCACCATGATGGCTCAGTTGTGGGGGCATCACCTAACAGAGCCAAGGAGACAGGGGATGGAGAGACTAACCAGGCATGAGTCTTGCAAGAAAGGATCCAG
Organism: Myotis yumanensis; assembly: GCF_028538775.1. Taxonomy (NCBI): domain Eukaryota; kingdom Metazoa; phylum Chordata; class Mammalia; order Chiroptera; family Vespertilionidae; genus Myotis; species Myotis yumanensis. The sequence continues at coordinate 161,789,959 of NW_027223752.1, read as the reverse complement.
GACTGGGAAGCAGAGGCCAGTAAACAGCTGGCACTGGGGAACCACCTTGCATTTATCTCTGTGTGAGGCCACGAGTTCCATCAGTGTCTAGACCAGTTAGAGTTAGGTTTCTCCTCATTGCTACACAGAAGGTCTTTCCTGATCCATTACCCAAGAGGCCAGTCAAACTTTGTTCATGATACAGCACAGAGGGAGCAAAACATCTGGGACTTCGTGGGTTGATGGCACTTTCTCTTTTTGGCTTTTGTGCAACACCTCCAAACCTGCTTCATCCAGTTTTCCTGTGTTATCCTGAGTTTGCCTCATTTGTTCAGGACCTGGGATCCTTTCAAATGAGGAGACTGGAAAGCATAGTGTCCATCCCTGTGTTACAATCTAAAGTCTCATTGTATGTCACACACTTGAAGTAAAGGGATGTATAATACCCAGGGTCCTTCATAGTTGAAAAGGGTTGTGACACATAAAGAGCTAAATTTATTGGCAAACTCACTAGAAGATCAGTCAGCCTGTTTGGGTGCATTGTCAGACCACCTCTGTTTATAGTTGGCCTTTGTCATATCAGCCAAATAGGGGGCTTCTGTGTTGTGTTGACACCTACCTCACATTGGCTCCCTGTTCAGGTTGGGCAAAAATGTGCCACACTGTGCACTGTACTAGTATACACCTTCCCAGTTTGCAAAGTTCCCTCAACAAATTGAAAGCCCTCACCCCCATGCATTATATGAAGGGGAAGGGGGTGGGTGGGGATTCATTCTTCTATTTTAGGAAGACCACAGTCACTCACAGTAGGGCCTGGGCACGTGGGAGAAGAAAGACTCCAAAACAGGAGGTTCATGAACATGGTTCTGACAATGGCACAGGAAGCTGAATTGTTACTCTCTGTGCCTTTGTGGCTGCAATGGCGAGATTCTACTTGGCATTACAAGGGAAATACTAGTATGTCTCACTTATGTGACATGTATGGCTACTGTTTCCAGATTTAAGAAGTTAGCTCATCGGGGAATAAATTTGAAGACACTGAATGCAATTTGCATATCTTTTTCCTGGAACTGCCATCTTTTTGAGGTTGTGTACTCAGGGATCATGAGACATTTTAGGATGCCTATGGCACCCTGACAGCCAGAGTTCTTGAATATAATTATAAACAGGAGCATAAGAGCCAGCTCCCATGCCTGGCCATGAATGCAAAGTAGCATAGCCACACAGGTTCATGTCTCCAAATAAGTAAGCTTGGAAATTAAAGAATCATGACATCAATAACAGCTTGTATTCCTATACAGTCATCCTTTGCGACAGAGTGAATCCTCCCTTATTTATAGCATGTTTCTCTATGACCCAGGTTTACTATGGAAGCCCTAAAACTCCCAGGCTCTCAGATTGCTCCTAAAGCTACAGTACCTCCTCTGCTGGTCCAGCCATCATTGATCATCATTAGCATTTGAACCATTTCACACAGTTTGTAAGACACTCTCACTCACATGATTTTATGTGACCCTCATAAAACTCCGTGAGGTAAGAGGACATTCATTATTATTCCATTTTGGGGGTGAGGGAAACTCATTCTGAAAAGTTAAGGGGTGGCTTACACAGCTGTTGAGTTCTTGAAAACCAGAAGCCAGAACCTGAACTCAGGATTTTAAGACCAAAATCCCATGTGCTTTTTACATAAGCGGTGTTCCAACTCTGGGTAGACACACTATGGGGTGTAGAAGATGGGCAGGAGAGAGATTCTGAGAAGCCAGAGTTGGAGCATGTTCAGGTTAGAAGACCTGTTTTGTGTTGGAGATAGACTCAGTTATGTCTGCTAATGCTGGTGATGAACTCCATCATTCATTCACTATTCATTCATTCATTCATTCATTCTTACTGACCAAGGAAGTGACTCACAAACAACGGGTTCTACCTTAAAAGGTCACCTGTTAGCCCATCTAGCTCTTGCCCCCACCAAGTGTATCTTCCTCTGTTTCCCCTTTGTTCACTTTGGTTTCTCTTGCCCCCAATTTTTTGCTCAATATCTCACCAAATTTCACCAACTTCCCCATGCCCTTCCTTATTCTAGTCATGAATATTCTGACTTTGACTTCTGCACTTGGTGCGGCTCACTTGCAGGCTGGCAGGCCCCTGTGCTCTGGCCCTCCTGCTCTCCTGCCCCATGTGGGGGAATTGCACAAGGGTTGCCAGGGCACTCCAGCACGGAAGAATATTTTCAGCCAAACTCAGGGTCTCCCAAATCATTTAATCATTAATCATTTAATCATTTCTGTTCTCATTTCGCCAACAAAGAGATCCTCCCACAGCTTGATGGAAATAGGAAATAGTACTAATTCAGTTTTCTGTCATGTTTAAAAGGCTTAAATAGATCATATTCCATAAACAAACCTGCTTCAAGTCACAGAAGGCAGGGAAGGCAAATTCAACCCCATGCTTACACAAGAATACTCTTTTTCTCTATTTATACAGTAGCCAAGATTTGGAAGCAGCCCAAGTGCCCATCAATAGAGGAGTAGATAAAAAGCTGTGGTACATTTACACAATGAATACTACTCAGCAGTAATAAAGAAGGAAATCTTACCTTTTGCGACAGCATGGATGAACCTGGAGTGTATTATGCTAAGTGGAATAAGCGTGTCAGTGAAAGACAAGTACAATATAATTTCACTTATATGTATAATCTAATGAAAAAATTTAACTAACAAACAACATAAAAACATAGAGTCATAGATATAGAGAATAAACTGGTGAATGCCAAAGGGGAGGAGGGTTGGGGAACTGGGTGAAAAAGGTGAAGGGATTATTTAAGCAAAAAAAAAATCACAAAAACTTATAGACAATAGTATGATGATTACTAGAGGGAAAGGGGGTGAGGAAGGTAGAAGAGAGTAAAGGGGAGATAAATGGTGATGGGAGCAGATGTGACTTGGGGTGTGAACACACAATACAATAACAGACAACAGATGATGTATTTCAGAAATGCACACCTGAGACCTATATAATTTTATTAACCAATGTCACCCCAATAAATTCAACAACATTTTAAAAAATTAAAATAAAAAAGAAAGTATCTCCCATTATAAACCACTGCCAGAAAAGGGGATTAGCAGCAAACTGTTAGGGATTTTCAATTTTTTAGAGCATGTTTAGGGTAGAGCAACCAATGGCCTCCTGGTTCATAGGTTGAGGCTCAACCACAGCCATGCCAGCTGGGCTCCTCTCTCCTTTTTAAGAGAAAAATTAAGCCTTTAAAAATGGTCAGTTCATAAACAAGTATTTAGAGACAAGGTAGTTAGGTAATTTTGTTACCTTTTTTGTGCATATTTCTGTAGTGTAAGTTGTACTTGTTTTAGGTAAGAGAAAACAAATGTGACTGCTTTGCAGGACAAGGGCCCCTGTTCATTTTTGGATGTGAACTGCTTTAACATTTTCAAATACAAGCTAAGTCACTATATGGATTGATGAATTATAGATATAAAAAGTATATTCAGTTTTCTCCTCTTGGATTTCTTTGCTTCCTATAACCACAGATCTTTCTTCTTTGCAATTCTATCCTCCTTTGATATATAAATGCTGTTATCATTACCTGGTTATTAATCAGTATGGTGACAGTGGTAATAATGATAACTGTTTTTTCATGTCTTTCTCTTTCACTGTTTCCCCATTCAGCTTCCTACTATAGCCATCCCCCAGAAGAATAAGAATGTACATGATGCTGTCCTCCTCCCACTTCCAGAGAGTTTAGCTACTACCTTTATTTCAATGGTTCATCCCATGTCTTTATTTCCAGTCATGACTAAGACATTTGTGAGAGTCAGGAGAAAGCCAGTTGGTGAAGGAATATGATGAGTGAAAAGGGAGGAGGATAAATGATAATTTATCCCAATAAAAGAAGATCTGCAGGTCTTAGTGGAAGTCTTCAAAATAGAGGAGCACAGTAGGAAGTGAAGATGTGAAGGTGTAAAACTTCCATTTCTTGTTGTAAGGCAGTGCTACACAATGTGAAATCCATGGATAGGGGCTTACCTGTGAACTGTTTATAACTGATCTATGATGAGATACATGCAGAACTTGAGAATAATGGTTTAGAAACCTTTAACAATTTGAGAGGACAACTTTAAGTCTGTTGAATCTAATTAAAATTTGGGATTTAAAAAAAGAAAAATGTTTCAGTAGAAACTAAACAGAAAATATACTGTGCTAATGATAATGGGGGAGGGGGCCACCATTATAAATTTACTATCATTGTAGTGTCTTCTTGTCCCCTTTAATTATTTCTGAAATTTTACAGCAAAATTAAATCATGGGGACTATTACAATGAGGCATGCATAAAATGATTATAAAATAAGAGAAATTTTTATTTATAAAGTGATATTTCTTCCAAGCAGTCAACTTACCAACAATGTTGAGTTGTTTCTATAGTAAAGAAACAGGAGGGAAGTGAATGAGCCAAAAAAAGGGAACTGATGATGGGAAGGTGAAATACAGCAGCTTTTATTTTGGCAAAATCTGTTGGTTTGGAACATTGGAGAGCATCTGAATCCAGAAACCCTGGCCAGCACAAGAGCCTCTTGCTCACTAACCCTAAAGTCAAATAGCACAGACACATTCAAATGGCGTCAGTGGACAGAGTCCTAACGCATGCAGCTTCGTAGCTTCTTACCTAAAAAGGGAGATGTGCCTCAGTAAGAGCAAATATCAATTATGTTTATCTTGAATGAAGCTGAAACGTAGGGGCATCACCAGGCTGTGCACAAATGTTGCTTCTTTCTCACATTTCCATGAGCTTTTACATTGTCCCTGAGTTGCAATAAGGCTGGGCTCTATCCTCCAGTTCCTGGTAATCCCCGTGCCTGGCACCATAACTCAGTGACATGTGAATGAGCAAACAGAACCAAATCAGTGATAGCTGAATCTCCACTTGGAAAGTCCATATCATCAACAGGGATGAGCACTTAACAGCTGAGCTGATGGGGATGGTGGAGAAAGTGGCTGAGGAGGTGGGTCGGTTTGTGAATTGCCCCCACGAAGCGGGAGAGGATGCTCTCTATGGGGTGGGGGACTCTAGAGATGCCACCATATAATTCACCCAAAGTCCCCACAGGCCATCTGTGACTAGGTAGGGAGATGATCATATTTCTGGGGTGGGGGCTTGTGGGGACTCGGCCTCATCTTAAAAATGAGGAGAGGGACATAAAGAGAATTTGCAGTCTGGTTAAGTGCCTTTCGCCTGTTGAAGAGCCCACAACTCATGTCAGGTCACAGCTCATGCTGATTCAGCCAGTCAGGGGCCAGCCTGAGCCTCTGCATATCCTTTCTCACCAGCTCTCAGGAGAGGTGATACTGCTGGCTCAAGGATGCATGGAGGAGCCAGGCTCTAGACATAGGAAGGTACCAGCATCAGCTGTAGCCACACAACCTGTGCCAGATGAGCAGAACAGGCAGGTAAATAGGTGAACTCTGTTACCACCTTAATCAGCTGCCCCAAATGGACTCAGCCAGGCATCAGCAGTCCCCACTCATGGGTCTTCGTCACTGAATTTGGAGCCCAGTTGACAGGTAAGGATTTCTCCCTGGGAAATCCTGGTCAGTCAGGACAGGGAGCACTTAGCTGAGGTCTCTACAATCAGTCCAGCCAGCATAACCTAAGTGGGTTGTCTTCTTTCCTACAGATTTTTCATCTTTTGCCCTTTAAGTGATTCGATAGCATTGAAGAGCAATTCATTCTTTCTGCATTTCTTTCTTCATGGGTGGAAGATATTTGTGTGGACTCCTCAGCTTTGACATTTTGGGAAAGATCTTATTTCAGATTCCACATTCTGTCTCCCTCATTCCTCTATAACAATATGATCGGATGGTTCTAATAATGACTGTGATGATAAATAAAAACAAGAGTGAAACGTGGTGAAATACACATATCAGAATTTACCCAGTGCTTTTTTTGGTGCATTCTCTTTTATCCTGGTAATACTCTAGGAGGATTTAGCGTTTGTCCCATTCTACATTCCAGGACAACATCCAAACCAAACATGGCATTTTCTGAGATCTTGCATTTCTCATCCCAGGGACCAAATAAGTAGGCTGACATTTTAAAAATATGTTTAGGCCCAAGCTAGTGTAGTTGCACAATAAATGGGAATGTGATGTGCAGAGTTCTGGCAACATGGGAGCTTCATAGCTACAGGCAGGGAGGCAAGCCCAGGAAGGAGAGATGTACCCACAGCAGGACTAATCTTCTCTTGATGATTTGGGTGTTACTTTGGTGATTCTTAGGAGGGCAACTGACCACAGGGAGGGAGGGGCTCAGAGAATCTGCCCTGGGTGGACTTGGTATCTGACTCAGCATTAGCTGACGGAGTTCCCTCAGCTCCCCTTCAACACATCCTACTAGGCCCTCCTGGCTACTTCTCTGCAGGTCCCCCAGTGCGTGTATCTGCAACCCCTCTTCTGATAAAGTTCACATGGTTATCTCCTAAGTTCACTTGAAGGGCACCAATTGCAGAAGAACCCTAGGATGTCATGAAAATCTTGACTGCTCAGTATCTGCTGAGGGTGAGTTGAAAGGAGCAGGCAGACGAATGATCATCTGAGTCTCGATAATGACTCATGATAGAATTGCATCACCAGGTACATGAAGTTTGAAAATCTTTTCTTTTAAATGTCACTTGCAGGTCATTTTTATCATAATATGCCCAGATTATAAACATCTTAGGTATTTTAGGATTATGTAAAGATCCTGTGACTGTCTAAAAAGCTATTATTGTCAGGCACTTGTCTCTGAATCAAACCAAACCAAATCTCATGGGAAAAAGAAAAGAGAAAGATTACCCATTCTTGGTCACCCAAGCAGGGCACTAAGGAACCAGCTGTCTTGGAGGAGCACTGACTTAGGGGTGAGTGTGGCCAGGAGATTGACCCTTGATGCAGCCTGTGCTTAGAACCTGCCTCAAGCACTAAAGGGAACCTGTAAGATAAGAGGATGGGGGATCAGGGCAGACAGAGGCCTCAGGGTGTGTGGGAACCTCCAGGATCCCAGGGCACTGACAGAGGATGAATGAGGAAGGCAGGGTGCAGATTCTGCAAAGCCTGGAGTCATGCTGAAGTCTGCTTCTCATCCTAAATGCAGCAGGAGACTTTGGAAGGACTAGAATTGGGTATGGGAGGTGAAAACCTACATTGGCCGTAGCAGGGGAACCCAGGAAGCAGGAAGACCATGTAAATAAATAACACAGCACATATATGTGCTCAGACACAAGGCTCTGAGCCTGAGCAGAGCGGAGACCACCCAGGATGGAACACGCATGACAGGTCCAGATGTGAGGACAGAAAAGACAGGGACCCAGAATGGACCCTGATGTATGGGTGAGCCTCAGTGAGTCCTATTGGCTCCTGAATGTTGAGAACATCCAAGTAGAGTTTGTCCTGGGAACTGTGTGCTGAGATCGCTGGTTGTAGATGCTAAGAGGTAATTGCCATCAAGTCTACATTTCAGAGGAGGGATCTGTGGGGGAAAGGCATAGGTTGGGGGAGTTGAGAACACATGAGGACAGAGTTCTGAGGAACACACCTGTTCACAGGTGAGAAAGGTGACTGCTTGAGAAACAGGACAAAGGTCAGGAGAGCATTTGTCAGAATAATCTGGGTAGATAGCATTTCAGGATGGAATGGTCAGCAAGTCCAAAATTGTGTAGAGGTCAAAGTAAAGATGAAATCTTTTTGATTTATCAACCTGTTTGCTGGAGGTCACTGCTTAGGTTGAAGCTGTGAGATGGGGAAGAAATGGAAAATGGATGGAAACATGATCTAGGCCCTGTGGGCTGTATTAGAGATGAATTTGTGGTTCATGTGTGCCTGAATGTCAACCTGGGCACAAGTGGTCTCTTTTGTGCCATATCCTCTTCAATCAGTGCCCTCTGTATGCCCGGAAAGTCATTATGTGTCAAAGGCTCTTTGCATAGACCAGACAGTGTGGCTAGATAGGGATCAACTTTTAATCATGTCTACCTATATAATAATTCCCATTAATAATGTAATTAGCTTAAACTAAAAAACAACAACAACAAAAAACTAAAAAACAACAACAAAAAACCCCTAAAATTAAAGTAAGTAAAATTTAGTTGCTCAGTTGCATTAGCCATTTTTCAGATGCTCTATGGTTGCAGGTGGCCTGTGGCTTCTGTATGGGACAGGACAGGGAATAGGATAGGATGCTTTTACTGGACAGTGCTGGACAGGAAGTGTGAGGCAACCCAACAGTAATTAGACAAAGTTCAGGGAACAGAGCACAACTGCTCTGAGACAGAAGCCAGAAACTCTGCTAGTTACATGAAGCATCAGATAGAGATCCATTGCCATGGGTACTCAGAATTAGAAAATCAAAAGAAAAGGTGGGCCCCTGAGCAGTGGTTTCACTTCCTGTGAGGCTGTGGCCTAGGTCTCCCAATAAGCTAGGAAGGTTCCCTCTGCCCAAGGACCACTTCATTTTTCACCCAGTCCTAATGGCCTTTGGCCAGTTTTTCTCATCTATTGTCAGACGGCAGGACCATAGCCTCATAAGCCATCAAGTGACTCACAGAGGAAACAAATTTCCAAGGCAGATTAAAGAAAAAAAGAAAACTATGACTGAGTAAGGAGGGAGAGCCAGCCCTGCTAGATCTGCAGGAATATAATTCTGAGGTCCTGGCAGAAGAGTAAATATTTTAATCATTGGAAAAGATTAGCTTTCCCAGAAGCAAATGCTAATAGAGAAAAACTTAGTGGGTGACAAAGAGAGATAATTAATTCAACAAATGATGTTTAAAAATTTGTAGACTTGGTTGGGAGAAAAATCAATTAAGATTCTTAATTCATATCATGTATAGAAATAGATTTAAGAAGAATTAAATGCAATATGTAGCAAGAAGAAACACTAAAAATAACAACAATTTTTTAAAAAACCGAGGAACGTTTTCTCAAGAGAAAAAGACTTTCCAAGAAGACAGTCAATGGAAGAAATTACCAGAAAGATATTGACAAATTTGATTTCTAATCGGGATCAGTAACAACATCACAAAGCACTGGCTTTCCCCTCGGGTCACTAATTTTTGTGAGTGCTCGTCCTGGCTTGTACAACCCATCGTGACAGCCCCACACGCCCACTGCTGACCTACTGTGCTCACATGCAACACAGATTTCATGTGCCATTCTGGGCTTTCATATGCCTTGAAAAAGTAAAAAAATCAGGATGTAAAAAAAATAACAACAGTCATTGTAAAAAAAAACTAAAAGAAAGAGAAGAACTACATACCACAAGGATTATAGGCAAATTATTTCCTACATGAAAATTGCTAAATTTTACCATAGAACAAAAAAATGCAGAGACTGGAAAGCAAAGGAAAAAAACCCTCAGTCTATCTAGTAACTAAAAGAAATTCAAATTCTTAAAACATTATAATTTTTCCCCTAATAAATTTGCAACATGTTTTTCTTTCTTGTTCTTTTAATAAAACCCCCATTTTTGCTAGAATTCCTAGTAGACAGATAAGGTTATTCACTCCTGGTTGAAGTCTAAATTGGTATAGGATTCCCAGAAAAAGTTTCTCAATTTATAACAACAGACTTTAAATCATCCATGTCCCTTGAAAAGGTAATTCCGTTCCTAGGAATATATCCTGATGGGTAACATGACATGTATAAAGATCTATGTGCAATGATTTCATTCTACTTATGCAGAACTGTTAACATCAGAATTGATCAAGACTCAGAATGACTAAAGACTTATGACACATTATGAAGGTAAAATAGCATGTAGTCACTGAAAATTATAGTTTTTAAAGAATTTTAAATTACTTGGAAATGCTAAGTACACAAAGTAGGATATCATGTTGAGTAGGCAGGCTGCTCACCATTATATGTTAGTTGACTTTACAGTAAATGGGGTTATCTACTCACATTGCCATAGCAACAAATACTAAGGGGACCCACCCCCAAATAACAACCTTAGTTACTGCTAAGTTTAGCAAACATAAATAAGCTTGATTTTCCTCCTATATATTCTGTCCTCTTTTCTAACGTTTTTCAATGGACCAGTTATCATTTCCACCAAAAATGTCAATAATACAGATATTTTTAAATAGTTTTTTAATAAATCTTTATTGTTCAGATTATTACCGATGTTCCTCTTTTTTCCCCTCATAGCTCCCCTCCACCCGGTTCCCACCCCACCCCATGCCCTTACTCCCTGCCACTGTCCTCATCCATAGGTGTAAGATTTTTGTCCAATCTCTTCCTGCACCCATCACATCCCCTTCCCCCCGAGAATTGTCAGTCCACTCCCTTTCTATGCCCCTGCTTCTATTATATTCACCAGTTTATTCTGTTCATCATATTTTTTATTGATTTAATTTTTAGATTCACTTGTTGATAGATATGTATTTGTTGTCACTTTGTTGTTCATATTTTTATCTTTACCTTTTTCTTCTTCCTCTTCTTAAAGAATACCCTTCAGCATTTCATATAATCCTGGTTTGGTGGTGATGAACTCCTTTAGCTTTTTCTTGTCTGTGAAGCTCTTTATCTGACCTTCAATTCTAAATGATAGCTTTGCTGGGTAGAGTAATCTTGGTTATAGGTTCTTGCTATTCATCACTTTGAATATTTCTTGCCACTCCCTTCTGGCCTGCATAGTTCCTGTTGAGAAATCAGCTGACAGTCGTATGGGTACTCCCTTGTAGGTAACTAACTGTTTTTCTCTTGCTACTTTTAAGATTCTCTCTTTGTCTTTTGCCCTTGGCATTTTAATTATGATGAATCTTGGTGTGGTCCTCTTTGGATTCCTCTTGTTTGGGGTTCTCTGCGCTTCCTGGACTTGTAAATCTATTTCTTTCACCAGGTAGGGGAAGTTTTCTGTCATTATTTCTTCAAATAGGTTTTCAATATCTTGCTCTCTCTCTTCTTCTGGCACCCCCATAATTCAGATGTTGGTACTTTTGAAGTTGTCCCAGAGGCTCCTTACACTATCTTCATATTTTTGGATTCTTTTTTCTTTTTGCTTTTCCAGATAGGTGTTTTTTGCTTCCTTATATTTCAAATCTTTGATTTGATTCTTGGGATCCTCTAGTCTACTGTTGAATTTCTGTACATTATTCTTTATTTTAGACAGTGTATGCTTAATTTCTGACTGGTCCTTTTCCATTTTTTGGCATTCTCATTAAGATCCTTGAAGGTCTCACTAAGTTCCTCAGAGGTCTCACTAAGTTCCTCGGAGGTTTCTAGAAGATTCTTGAGTAACCTTATAACTGTGGTTTTGAACTCTATATCCAGTAGTTTGCTTTCCTCCATTTCTTTCATTTATGACATGTTTCTTTGTCTCCGCATTTTGGCTGCTTCCCTGTGTTGATAGAGTGGCTTTGTGTGGTAGGTGTCCTATAGGGCCCAGTGGCTCAGCCTCCCCAATCACCTGAGATGGACACTCTTGGTGAACCCCTTTGTGGGCTGGGTGCCCTGGGTCTGTGACCTCTCTTTGTGGCTGGTGCGCCCTGGGTCTGTGACCTCTTGACCAGCTCTCCCAGTTAGAGTTGGGCTGTTTTCTCAGAAACAGACCCACTATGTGTTGGGCATCCTCCAATACAAGTTCAGAAAGCTGTGTTGAGAAAGACACCAGGGAACATGGAGCTTTGCCTCAGATTATTAAAGGACCTATAACCCCCAAACACTGAAAACTGCCAGGGAGCTTTGTGCATATCTCTAAGTGTGAAACATTTAAGCTCCACTTTCTACTGTTTTCTGTTTTTCCCTACTTCAACCCCCCCCCCACCCCAATCCTGGAGCTGGAAGAATTGAATTGCATTGCATATGTGCCTAGTTTAGGGTTTCCAAGGAAATGAAAGTGTCATAAGAAATGGTCAATGTGGTTTAAGCCTTTGGTCACCCAACATCCGTTATCTGCATTTGACTTGAAGCTTTTTCTAGGAAGAGAGTTTGGGGCCTTCCACATCCTCTTCCTCCACTGAAATCACCCCTTTGATCAGTGAGTGTGACTCATTGATTCCAGCTCTGACACAGACGCTGCAAATGAGGGCCAACTAACAAGAAGCAGAGTGACTACTTTCTTTGAGTATATTCCAAAAAGTTCTGGCAAATTAGGAAAAATTGTGATGCCATTAGGTCATAATAATAGGACACAGCACTTACTGAAGCAGAAAACAAACAAACAAGGAAAGCAGCGGGTGGACAGGCTGCGGTGGAACCTGTGTCACAAATTGTTCCCTGGGACTAGGTGACTATGTGGTTATAAAGTCTGTGCAGCATTTTCTGTAGAACCCACAGCAGCTGTTGATAGAATGGGGTCCTGACCTGACCTCCTCATTGGCTGAGAACACAGGTGCAGGAATCCAGTTTCTGCAAAATCCACAGCCGGACAGTCTTAGTGTTTCAGGGTCACAGGAACAGGAGACGGGCATTTTATGTATTATGGAGAGTGAAACTCTTACTCATGGTCCTTGCATTAACTGGTCATGCCTGGAAAGTTTTATAATCCTATATAATAAAAGCCTAATATGCTAAGTGTCTAGTTGATCCGTTGGCCATTCAACCAATCAAAGCATAATATGCTAATGATATATGCTAAGGCCTCTCAACCACTCGCTATGATGTGCACTGACCACCAGGGGGCAGATGCTCTGACTGGTAGGTTAGCTTGCTGCTGGGGTCTGGCCTGGCCGATCAGGACTGAGAGAGATGGGCCGGACACACCCTGGAGCCCTCCCGCAGTCCCTCCCTGGTTGGCCAACCTCCCGTGTCCCTCCCAGCCCTGATTGTGCACCAGGGGGGTCCCTCAGCCTGGCCTTCACCCTCTCAAAATCCTGGACCACTGAGGGGATTTTGGAGAGCCGATTTTGGCCCAATCCCGCAGGCCAGGCCAAGGGACACCACTGGTGCACGAATTTGTGCACCAGGCCTCTAGTCCTGTGTAATAAAAGCCTAATATGCAAATTATTTGACCAGGAATTCAACTGGGAGTTTGATCGCTCATTATGATGTGCACTGACCACCAGGGGGTGGTGCGGAACATGGAAGGCATCAGTGACACAGCGCTGGCAGCGGCAGCAGTGGAGTCCTTGCTGGCCCTAATGGGCCGTGACAAGAGGGGGACCATGGTGGGATGGTGGAGCAGGTGAGCAGGTGGCGCCAGTCCAAGGTGGGTGTGGGTGGGAGCCCAATCGCCCTGCTGATTGCCACGCAGATGGCAACTAGCAGTGGCGAGGGTGCCAGCCCTGACCCATCACCCCACAAGTGGGATGGTGGAGCAGGTGAGGGGATGGTGCCAGACCACAGCGGAGTGCCAGGCAGTACTGTGGGGCTATGAGGCTCAGGGCACTAGCTGGGGCTGAGAGCTTGGGGGCGCGAGCTGGGGCCTGATCCCCGCAGGCCACCCCGAGGGACCCCACCCATGTGCGAATTCGTGCACTGAGCCTCTAGTTCAAATATAATTTAGTTTCTAAAATGAAAACATCCTATTTTATTATATTTGTTCTCCAAACCCAAGTCTTTATTTTTTTTTTCTAAAGAGAAAATAATGCTAAAAAATGATACCATTTCTCTTATAATACAGTGTTGTTTAATCAGGATCCACTTCTAAGACCATCCAATGATCTAATCAACAAGCATTTATTGAACAGCTAGAAGAACACATACACACAAAACACTATATCTTTGGAGCAAGGCAGTAATAAATGCAAAAATCAATGTCTTTGTTCTGGCATCAGCATATAATCATCATCATAATAACACAAGTGTGTATGTGTCCCTCTTTGTGGCTTTTTCTCCAATAAGATGATGGAATCACATGCTCAATCTGAACTAAGCTTTAGAGGAGCTAAAAGACGTGCCAGGACCACTCAGGTTATAGACCTTAGAATTGGGGCCAAACACCCATTCATTGTATGAGCCATCCCATGAACACACGCATGACACCAGCAAACAGCCAACAACAAACACATCAAAACTAAAACCTTTTTGCATAAGCTGGGACTGCCACTGCACTTGGAGTTGGCAGTTCCAGAGTTCCATTCGCATTCTATACTAACTAGCTCAGTGGTCCAGGGAAACCACCGCCCACCACGTGCCTCAGTTTCCTTATCTCTAATAGGGTGAACCATCCTCCTATATTAAAAAGAGCTAATATGCTAATTAGACTCAACAGCAGAACAACCGTCTGGACATCCTTCCAGATGACCTTCCAGACGAAGCCAGGGCTATGAGAGCTGGCCGAGGCTGTGAGGGGCTGTGAGGGGCTGCGAGGGCTGGCCGAGGCAGCCAGGACTGCGAAGGCCAAGCCCCTTGCACGAATTTTATGCATCAGGCCTCTAGTACTATATAATAGGGGTGTTGAAAGGATTTAATGAGTCAGAATATGTAAAGGGCCATATTGTGCCTGACATCTAGTAAACCTTAAATTGGAAGAAATATGCAGAAATAGAGTTTGCTGCAGCCTTGGAGACAAGTAGTCAAGGATAGAGGATATCAGTGTGCATATCAACCTGGAGATATGTGGAGTATAAGGACATAATAGCTTTTGCATAAACTGTGCTGTCTTTGGGATGCTATTTCTGGAATCCAAACAAGTGGTAAGTTCTATGTCTAGCAAAGTGCTAGGTATGATGAGGATACAAAATCATAATTTTTACCTTAGTGCCTCTCAAGAGATCACAGCTATTCTGTATAAAATAACTTGACCTTAGAGTAGCCCACCTGTCTGATGGGAGGACCAGATATATTTTAGGTGGCATGATACAAATACAATAGAAATATTGAAAACTGGTTGTGATAGTCAGGAAAGTCTTTTTGGAAGAGGTAAATTTTTAATGAGGTCTTGGAATACAGTGGGACCTTGACTTACGAGTTTAATTCGTTCCGAGACCCGAGCTCGTTACGGAGCTTGTTAAGAAGCTCGTTAACTCAAATTACTCTATCAACTCAATGCAAAAAATCGGCCGAGAGACAGCTGGTATCTCAAAAAACTCGTTAGTTGGGACACTCATAAGTCAAGGCCCCACTGTATCGGTAAAATATTGTGAAAGAAAGTGATTTGAATAGAAATTAGAATACTGAATCTAGGCATACTGGGACTTTAATTACAGAAGTGTCTAAGTAGTGGCAATCCCAAAATTGAGGATCTAGTTAAATAATCCAATAGTGAAAATAGTAAGTTCAAAGCGCAGCATAGAGTATTATTTTTAAAATAATTTTCATTTTCCGTAGTTCTTTTGTGACCCTAAAGGCCACTATATTACTGACACAAATTTGATACTTTTCTTTTTGACTAAGAGTGCATTTTTTAAAAATTTTATTTCTGTAATTTTATTAATAATTCATAAATTGCTTAAGGACAGGTGTCACCATCTTGACTAACCTATCTTAGCTACTCTGTGCAAGAAGTGTTTTCTATTTTATCTAACTCAACTAATGCCTGTTCATGAGCAGATTAAAAATGTCATCTTGGACCCCATATTTACACAATATATTAATCTAACTTATGGAGACAGCATATCTTTATTTTAAAAAACTTAAAAATGTTTCTTCAAGTTTTAAAACACTTGCCCAAGTTGCTTTCTAGGTTTAGAGGCATAGAGAGCTGGCAATCAAAGAAACAATAAATAAAATTATCCGTGAGACTGTCCATCAGTGCTTTTTTGATGGCAGGTGCCTCACACTAGTGCATAAAAATAAATTTTAAAGAGTGAAAAAAATAGTTTCATTTCTTAAACTTATCCATATTAATAAATCTTAAAATCCATATGAAATATTATGACAACATGTGAGATACAGTACACTATAAAATAGCAAAGTACCTAACAATCTGGGAAATGCCACTCAAGCCTCTCTATTTCTCCTTTATTGATCCGAACACAAGTACATAAGTCTAAAGGGAAAAGACAGAATCTTGTAATATAAAAAGTAGCACAATGCAGCCCAGGTTATTTGCACACAAATGGGCAGCTCCTATAAAAACAATAGCAGTCCTCTGGTCTGTCTCTCTTCATCATCATCAATGAGTGTTTATCTCCACTGTAGTGTTGATGCAAGTCCTCCACAAGGAGTTGGGAGCAGACATTCTTGCAAAGAAGTAACTCTGGTCGCTTTCACTTCTGCAGCATGATCTGTTCCAATATTTATAATGACATTTCAGTGAGTCACCTATTCCTCTGCAGATTCCGATCAGATGACACCCAGAGCATCAGTAGATGATCACCCTGACTGAAAAGAGTGTAAGCACACCTGCATGTGAATAAAAGGCTTGGCCTGGTACACACTCTGGGCAGTCAGTCAGTGAGAGAAGGCTGTGTGTAGCACCCTACATGAAACGGAATTGGCCATTTTTCTGGTTCTATCCTTTTTCTCATTTTCTCATCCCACAATTTCCACTTCTGTGCTATCTTTCAGTGCCCCTAAAATGAGATTAAGGTTTGTCATGAGAGCCTGAACCAGCAATCAGGGAAATGAAATAGGCAAGAAGCCTGTGTATCCATCTTTCTCCTAAGAAAGAAGTCCCGTTCCAAATTTTCTATACTGAAGTAATATTCAATTTGTTCCTTAATATACTCTTTGAGCAATGCTTCTTCCACAGGATAAACCTGTATGCCTGTACCAAGGAGTGCAGTATTTTTATACCAAGAGAATTAGGTCTTGAGGCTTCAAATGATCAATTTGAAATTATCTTGATGGTAGCTCAAAAAAGCTTATTAAGTCACAGAGTTGCAATTATACATAGGTTAAGGTTAGTAATTCCAGGCTTAAAATGCAGCTATTGTTTTTATTGCTATTGCTCCATTGTTGTGCAACTATGCACATCTTATATTTCATTTCCCTTGTGGGAATGTCTCTGGTTTAAGGATCTCTTGATCATTTCATTTATTCTTACAACTATCTCTGGAGGGTGTTGTAGGAACAAAAATATCTGCGTTATCCTAACAACTGATTTAAAAGTTCTATTTTTAATAGACTTTTATTATTTAGAGTGGATTTAGACTCACAGCAAAATTGAGGGGAAGGTAAGAGATTTCCCATCTGCCCCCCCACCCCCCATGCACAGCCTCCCAATTATCAACATCCTAAATCAGATGGTACAGTTGTTACAATTGATGAACCTACACGGACTCATCCTCATCACCCAAAGTCCTTAGTTCACATTAGGGCTCCCTCTTAGTGTCATACATCCTAAAGATTTGGACAAAAATGTATAATGGCATGTAAGGATCTATTTTTAATCTTACATATTTCATGTCTCTGAATCAAGTTATTTTCACTAAGATTTATTGTCTGCAGAAGCTTCTGTTATATAAAGACAGAGAATGGAAAAAAGGGGACAATAATAGTTTCTTACTCCCGGGGCTAAGATGAGGATTGAAAGTCAATACATGTACAGCATGTGGTGTGAAGGCTACAAATGCTAGTGGTTTTTGTGAGGGGTTGTTAAGAGAACAGAGCAATACTTTTTCATTCATATTTTCATTTGACAGAAATTTCATGAGGGATTGTATAGCAGAAATTATATTAAAGGCCTAGAATTTAAAAAGTAAATAGATAAAGAACTTTATTCTATTTGTGGTAAAAATACATATAAACAGTCAATCAAAATGTAAGGTGCAGGGCAATTAATAAAGTATCTTCAACGTGCTCTGGGTGTATAGAGAAAGAATCATTTTTAATTCACATCATAGTAAATTTGTGTCTCTGCAGAGGAATGAATGTTTGATCATGTTCCGTATACTGAAATCGGTATCAGAAACATCAAGATAGAAATTGTCTTAGTCCATTCAGGCTGCTGAAACAGAACACCACTGATGGGGGTCTTATCAACATAACATTGATTTCTCACAGTCTGGAGGCGGGAAGTCCAAGATTAAGGCACCAGCAGCTTCAGTGTCTGGTGAGACCTCTTCCAGGTTAATAGATGGTATCCTCTTTCTGTGTCCTCACATGGAGGAAGCGGGGAGGGAGCTCCCTCATCTGATCACGGTGACCTAATCACCTCCCAAAAGGCCCACCTCCTATCATCCTACAGAGCATTAGGTTTCAATGTATTAATTTTAGGGAAGGAGAGAGGGCAACAGATGTTCAGTCCAAAGCAGAAAGGTACAAACTAAGATGCAAGGGTGGTCTGTTGGGCGATGGTGGATTTCTGAAGCAGAGATAAGATGCAGAGACACCTGGAACTGGATCTGACCACCTCATGGAAGCAGGGGGCCTGGCTGACCTGGAGTTTTCTCACAATCAGGTGAAGCTTTTATGGCAGTACATGGATAGGTTTAGGTGAGGCCTGCATGAAGGTGGTACATATCCTGTGGAAGGGAGTGAAGGTCCAGCAAACCCCAACTTCCTAGGTCCCACATATCCACAGCCCACCTGTGTTTCTCTCACATCGATATTTCTCTCTGTCTTTCCCTCTTTCTTCCACACCCTCTAAAAATCAATGGAAAGATATCCTCAGGTGAGGGTTAAAAAAAAAAAGGTAAAAAAGAGGGACATCTGTAATACTTTCAACAATAAAGATAAGTTTTTTAAAACATATTTTTATTGGTTTCAGAGAGGAAGGGAGAGGAAGAGAGAGATAGAAACATCAATGATGAGAGAAAATCATTGATCGGCTGCCTCCTGACTCCTGTACAACCCCACTGCAACCTGGGCATGTGCCCTTCTGTCTGTAAATCAAACTATGACCTCCTGGTTCATAGGTCAGCACTCAACCACTGAGCCACTGTGGTCAGGCAAGATAAGTTTTTTTTTTAAAAAAAATTAGAATTAGTAGACCCATTTTTTTTTTACTAGAGTTGAACTCTCACCTTACCTTGGTCTGATCCACAGGATGGTGCTGTTCTCAGGGACTGGGCCCAAGTACAGAACCGGAGAGCTAAGATAGCATCACCTATGAGCCCAGAACACCTGTTAGATGGAAAGGCACATCTTACCTGGGAAACACACACCTCTTTCAATTCCCAAATGCAAAGATGTCAAAAGAATAATGTGAGACCAAATAAGGTGCAGCCTGCAGGCTCACTGAGAGGGTCCAGGGCTTCTATAGACAGAGATTATACCTGAGGGGGAGGCCTATGTGTGCTGCCTGTGTGGGGCACATTCCTTCACTAATAAATAAAAGATTGAGAATCCCTACGTGTGCTGCTTCTGCCTCATACCTGTGCTTGCTACCGGTGCATGTATTGAGGGATGTAGGGCTCTGTCAAGGGCTATAAAGAACTGCACAGGCCAAATATTCTGAAAGTGGTCATGGGCTGTCCAGAGTTATTCGCACTACTGCTTGGAACAATGGCCATCTTTAGAGAAGTCACCTGTGGCTGTTTAATACTTTGTCATCAGTCAAGCTTTTAGGACCTAACTTGTAATGGTGCCATGCTGTAAACAAGAACTTTTCAACATTTTTCACATAGAAGTAGACACAGGAAACATTACCAGGTATATAGCCCATGGGATAATTGGATGCCGCTGCTCCCAGCCAGAGGTTCAAAGATTGGAAGTACAAATACCTGGACATACCCGTGCCTGACTCACCAAACCAGCTCGCTTGGTTGTATGATTTCCATCTCTGCAGCTGACCCACAAAAAGCTCTGATTTTCTTCCTTATCCTCTTTTCATTGATCTCACCATGTTTCATTGTAAGCATTTTTACAAGACTTTTTAGACCATTTTTTAAAAGAAGAACCAATATAATTTTTTAAATTAAGTAGCCCCACACTAAAATTCACATGTAAATATGAAAAGATGTGTGCCAAGGAAATGGGGTAATAGATGAACTACTTTCCCCTCCCATTTCCTCATTTCTGGGTCCCCGGTAATGTGAACGAGAAAAACATCAGCTGATTCTGTTCAGACCTGTTTGCTTAGGGGTCCTCCTACTCTTTTCTTTATTATTGAAGGAATATGTCCCTGCACAACCATCCTCTGTTTAAAATATGATAACTGAACCACTGAAGCAGCACCACACATTAATGAACATACAGCCAGCCAAGGACCTTGGACGTGCTGGTGCAATGTCTGTCTCATTGGTGTCAAAGAAAAGGACCGAGGGTGAACACTGGGCAGCAGCCATCATCTTGGGGAACCCATGGAGACCAGAGACTCTGGCCTCTGTCAGGCAAAAGCTTTGTGGTGTGATTTTCAGTGGCACCTGAGCATATCACTGATCCGAAGGGATTGTGGAACTAGGCAGAAATTATGACAAATTCATTTTCTATGTTTGTCCCAGGTCATGTTGCAGTTGGGGACCATTTTCCCATCTGAGCTGTTTACATTTGGGCAGGTCAGTGAAGTAAATACTGTTAGGTTCAAATCCTTGTGGCTCTGAGTCTCACCTTCCCCAGACCTCAAATTAAGATGCCTACCACAGGCTCCTGCAGAGGTTAGGTTGGTTTCTATTATCTTAGAAACAACACTTTTTCTATGTTTTTTTTGAGGAGCTCATCATTTTAGGAATTCTATTCCACTTTAGTGTGAAGTAGACTTTGTTCCTTATTAAGCTTGAGAACTTTTTATTTCTTAGAGTGGAGTAAAAATGTGGAAGTTTTTTCCTCTCCTTGTGAATTATTTTCTCTGATTAAGTAATGGAAATATGAAGTCTGGCATTAATCCAAGTGACTAGGAGATTTGTGGGTCTTTATTTCCCCCTCATGTGGGTAATTTTACTCACTAAATTCATTGGACACCCAGCAGGGCCAGGCTAATGATGGGTAAGGAGATGCAAGGAAGAATGAAATATGAGGCCTGCTGAGGGTGAGTTCACAGGTTAATGAGGAATACGTACATTTCAGTAAATTGTCCAATTAGAGTCTTACTATGATGTAGTCATCAAAATTGTTAGTACTGTATAGACTGGGCTCTTTCCTTTATCTTATGAATATTTGAATGTGTGACATTCTGAGTGAAGCATGACAGATGAAGAGGAGGGAGTTTATCAAGAGAATGGCAAGCACAGACACATGTGTGCACATATATGTACAAAGAAGCTAGCCACACGAACTACCGGGGACCATCTCCAGAAACAACAAAAGTCAGAGTGCTATCACTTTCAATTGTGTAATGAGTCTTCAAACTTCAAAAGTAACTATGCATTTTGCAATGGGCTTTTAAAAGATCCATAAGGCTACAGATTAAGGTTTCAAAGCATCCCATGATAATAAACAAGACTGTTGACTCTAGGTGACTACTTGTCACCTAGATTTTTACACTTTTCTGAGGCTTTGCAAAGGGTCCAAGCTCTGCAAAGTATGAACCACTTCGAATTGGGCCACAGTTAATTGGAGAAACTGAATGTGGGGAACTGAACATTCAGTGGAGAAAACATGCCAGTGTATATATTTTGAGTGCTCCTTAAGGGTGGCCTTCCTTCTGTACTTGACCAGTAATTTACTTGTATCCTTTTAAGGCATTTATATCCTTCTGGCTGGAGCATGACACACCGTCAGTGGAAGCTGCCAGCACCATCGCCTAGGATTCCCCAGGACCTGAGGCTGGGCCTTTCCCACCGAAGCCCATTGCTTTTTCACTTCCCTCACTTTCGTTAACTGTTTGGGATGTGCTCTCCCCTCTGCTTTCATGATCCTGTCTGTTTATAGTGAGAAAAAGTTTTCCTCTCTCAACTCAGGAGCGAGAGGGTAAGTCTTGGAGAGCAGGGGAAGAGAGAGATGGAGCAGAACCCTATCAAGGGGAGCCAAGGAGCCCAAAGGGAATAATGCTCCCAGAAATGGCTCCAAGAAAACCAGCTTGAACAAGGTAGGAATGCAAATGAAGTTGCAAGCAGGCAGCTTTAAGACCTGCATGAATCAATTGCCGAAAATGTAGATGATGAGAAGATATCAGTCAGTTGAGGAAGCTCACTTAGGGGGCAGCCAATCCCCTTGGCATATGGTGGGTACTGTCTCAGCTTCAAAGTCCCGGTGAGGACCGTGCCTGCCTTATTGGACAGGGTCGTAGATGGGCAAGTGGTGAGTAGCACTTAGACATCCCAAAGACCTGTCACTTGGGGTTCCCAGAATGCCTGCTTTCGTGGTTACTCCTCTGGGACCCGGTCAAACCTCAACAAGATAAAAGAACAGTATGTCCACAGAGAACAGAGAGGCATCATCAGCTGCATGATGTAGACACAGCAACAGTG
The DNA here is from genome assembly GCF_028538775.1 of Myotis yumanensis. Lineage (NCBI taxonomy): Eukaryota > Metazoa > Chordata > Mammalia > Chiroptera > Vespertilionidae > Myotis > Myotis yumanensis. Next base: position 161,767,822 of record NW_027223752.1, on the reverse strand, counting down.
CCCCATTCATACTCCTTCTGGTCCCATAGGAAGAATGGCCAGCGTGATTTTTAGAGTGCCGGATAGCCAGCTCGGTGTACTGTATGAAGATTTCCCTCCCATGCTCAGATCACACAAATAAGCAGAACAGTGTTTTGTATGGAATTAGATCATGGGGACAGTTTTCTATAAAACATTTGAACTTTTGCTAGAAGTAATGTACAAAAAGCAGCACTTCCCATACAGGAATTTTAAACCTCTGGGTGCAAACAAACTGCAAATGAGTTGCCACTATTACTGAAACATTAATGTTATTATGAGTATCCTTAAAAAGGCAGGTATCAATTTATTCCAGTAATAAACCCAAGAATTATTTAGATTTTCACCAGATCAATTGTGCCACTTTCCAAGAGGAGTGGATATTAAGAGGTGACAGTCCATACAGCTACAACAAAGATTAGATAGAATAGCTTACCAATGTACATCAAATATTTATCTACCTTAAGCTTCTACGAAAGAAGTCCCCCCCCCACACACACACACATACCGGTACATGTTATACACGCATAAACAATCAAAGTTAAACTAAGGAAGTATGGATGCACACAGAACTGGTACAGATTGGGGGGAAACTTGTTACTTTATGATTTCATAATCCTGAAATGTGATGGACCTGAGGATATTTGAGAAAAGAATTTTCCAAATGAAAGGCAGAATAGCTGTAGAAAAGGTGTGAGATGCAGACATGTACACAAGCTACTCTATCCCTGGAAAGCAGATCCCTCCCTCATTAAAAGGATATGATTAAGTGCAGGGGACAAGGGCAGCCACCCTGAGGACAGCAGAGCAAAAGGGACTGCAGGGACTGTTTACACAGTTGGGACAGATAGCTGCCTGCTCTCCCATCTGAGTTCAAAAGACAGAGTGGGAGAGATCTGCAGTAATAAAATTTAACAAAACCAGAAGCTTGAAGGTGAAGTTGCCTCCAGTAAGAGTCAGCGCTGTGACCAGGTCCTCAGAAGATAGACAAGCTGCAGCTGTCTTCCACCTGCTTCACAATTCTGGGTCACTGTGTTTGCACTGGGGATTCTTATAAATGAATGAGTACAAACATTTTATGTGCAGAAATATATCTTCAGCTGCTGGAAGCATTGAATCCTGTATATCCTAGGTGCTCAGTGGCAGCTATCAACCAACCAGCTTTCAGCTTTCAAAGTGCCCCCAGCGTTTTGGGAGCAGTGAGCTATATGTCTTTGTTTATCTCTAAACTGAAAATGAGTAACTCTGTAACACCTTCTCAGATGCTGCCCCAAGCAACAGAACTTGGTTGAAAGGTTATTAAAGAATTGTGTTTGCATGACACATAAATATTTGATAAATGCATCAAAGTTTAGTCAAATAAGTGATTTGACTGTTGTCACATAGCATGAACATTAAGTAAATCCGGTTGACTTTATACTAATCTATACTATCACATAATTAAGAAAAAAATCAGTAGATCTCTTGAGTTACAACTATAAAACTTGAAAGAGTTTACCATATAATTAATGGGTAAGTAGCACTTAATGGATAACTAGCACTTCTGCTTTCTGATGCAAGGCTCTGCCATTTATACAGCACACTCCACATTCTTGTTGACTGACCATCTAGTTGTCCTCAGTGGGCTTAAGTGCTTGGGATGGGACTCAGATGTACCACATTCTCTCCTTGAGGGCATGTGTGAATGGAAGTCATGGTGTGATGGCAGCGTCTGGCCTCAGACACTGGATTTGACACAAGTCAGACAGAGGAGCAGGAGCAAGCCCTCAGAACACCCAGGAGCACTGGAAACTTGAGAACGTGCTGCTTGGCCTCCTTATGGCCAGAGAACATGGGTCCATATTGACTTTCATGAAAAACTTGGAACAGATCTGTGAAGAGTTACTCGTGATGCTGATGTTTTTAATCGCTTTACTGGAGCAGTTGGTTATTTTTATCCCGCTGTTATCTTGGAACCCACAGGGAGAAGCAAGTTAGAAAGCCTCTCAGAGCTGATAAAATTTCAGGAGGAAATATATTGGAAGGATTAGTGAGTAAAAGATGAACTTGAAACCTGGCTGAGGAATATCTTTCTACTCTTCCCATTGATTTGGGGATGTTTCTGCTACTCTGTTCTTATCCCATTTGCTTTCCTTCTGAGGACAAACTGGTACATCTGATGGCCACATGCCATTAGTTTTGAGGCATTGCTTAGAAATTGTCACCATTTAAAATTTCTGTTAACTGATTTTTGTAACGATTGCATAAATTATTAGTAGATGTTGATTATTTGCATTTGTGGCCTGGGTTCTGCTTAAATGTGTTGTTGGTTCTGGCTCTCCTTGGAGATAAGTCGCTAGTCTGTCAATCATACATCTTGATTTGAGTCTTTCCCTCTAACTGCCTAAAAATAGATAGAATAACCTTATTCGGTATATCAATTAGATCACAAGATGTGAAGAAATCGTTTGTATTCAGAAAAAAAGAAATATTGCATACAAAGTATACAACAAAACATACGAATGAAGAAAAACATACATTTTGCTGGCTTGTTCTGACAATACACTTGCATATGCAAAAAAGAAAAAAAGAGAAAAAGGCCAACAGAAAAATTTAGGGAGACAAAATTTTCAGGTGAAGAAACCAAAGAAAAACAGGTTTTAAATGGATAAGTGCATTTGGATTTAAAAATATTCCAGAAGTCAGAAATAATAGGATATAAATTTTTAACTATACGAAACCAAACTCCAGAAAACCTGATGTGAGGTAATAGTTCTCTGTCTTAATAATTCTAAATGGAAACCATAGGGTCCCCCACAGGCATGGAAGCACCTCAGAACTGCTCACATGCACACACTATCACACTAGTCACACTTCACTAACAAGGTTTTCCTAGAATACGTGTGGGATTTTTTGTTTGTTTTTTTATTTTTTTAATCATCTTGCTTCTTTTTTGTTAACTTGGGCTGTAGAAATGAAGGATGAAGTTAATATAATGTCATAGTAAGAAGGGAATAAGCCAATGACCCTGGAAGAGCTGCTGACTGTGTCAAAGTTAATTTATTTTGCATTTGTTTGGAGCCACTGTATACCCCTATGTTATGGGGGGAAAATGGTCTGGGAAGGGAAATGAAATCATTTATTTTATTGTTTCCATTTACAATTTATGACCCCAGTTGCTTCTCAGATGGGTTTGAAGTCCTAATGATCCTGGTTGAGTTGACCAGCTGGGAACTAAACTATTAAATAATCCTTTGAAAAGTAAAAGAAGTTTTTCATTTCTCCCTTTCCTATGACTTGCTCCTTTTGAGTGTTTTTTCATGACATTTCAGATTTTGATCTAAATAGCAACAATAACCATCTTCGGTTTCCCAAAATATTATCAACCGACAGTTAATTCATGTGACATTATGCTGGACTCAGATGACAGAAGCCACACATGTAACATTTAACAGGCACCCACACCATCGGACAGGAAAGCCGCCATCTGCTTTGGAGCCCTAGAGTCACTGGGAAACTTATCAGTGCAAGGAGGAAATTAATAATAATCATAAAGTTACCAATGTTTGTTTTTTTGTGTGGACTTGGAGGACCAACTCATTTTGATATAACTTATAGTTGATAGGAGATGATGAAATGGAAATAACACCACTTAGAAGTGTCTTAGAAGATAAAGCCTGGGCACTAATATTCAATGTTTGCATCAATTAATAAGAACTGGGTAGAGAGAAAGAAAAAAAGAAATATATTTGAGATAGAACAAAGTTTGATCTCAAAGGCCAAAGTCCAGCTTTGACAAGGATTCAGAAGTCACCCTGGAGCAAGACATCCTTCTTCTTGGACATTGAAGCCTTCATCTTACTCCAGGAAAATTGGAAGTTTCTTAGAAATGAGCTCTACTGGAGCTCTACATGGAAAAACATCTTCACCACAAGTAAGTCCATTGGAAAAGCAACACAGTTTCTCAAGTATGTGGAGCCATTGATGCAAAATGAGTCTGACTCATCCTTGGAAAAGAAGTTTTATTTAGTGGCAAAGCTGGCATGATATTTTTAGAAACAGTAAAGTTCATAGAATTTTTAAAATGTTGAATGTCTTTAGCAGATGACATTTTTAAGAGATGTGCAGAAGTGACACCACCTAGGCTAGAAGCATTATTAGTTCCTGTCCTGCTAACGCTCCATGCTGCTGGCCACCTTGGGCTGGCCCTTGGGTGGGGCTCAGTTGATGAAAGAGAGGCTCTGGGGCGGGATGAGGCAGCCCACTTCTGATTTCTTTCAGATTCTCAAGTAAACACTCAGTTCCTCTGGAGAACACTGAGTCAGAGTTTCAGAACTGAGGAGCACCTTCCTGATCCATCCCATCCTCCAATCTCAACTTGATCTTGAGGAAAGTCAGGCACAGAATCCAATAAGCTCACCCCAGTCAGCCCAGAGCATTGGCAGGCTCGCACCTAGATTTCTGCACACCTCCCTCACTTTCCCCCACAACAGTCTACCTCTCGCTTTTCACCAGATGAAGTGAAGTAACACAGAAAGCTGCCAGAAGGGGAAAGCTCTCACTTTACAAGAATAATACTCTCTTGGCTGGAGCTGGGTTGTGGTTTCCTGAGAAGTGTGCTGCTTGGTCATCTGTGTCTTCCCTGTCTGAGTAATACAGGTTTTCCATGGACTGGATGCAAAGAAGTGTCATCCTTCCAAGGAAAAACCACGGTGGCCAAACATCCACCTGGCCTTAGCCTTCTGGGAACTCTCTTACCCTCCCAGCCTTCCTCTGGACAATTTATCTTTGCTGCTCTACTGTCTGTGACTCATGATCCCATTGGCAGGTGTGCTCTTTACTTACCACATCATATGACAAGTGACTCTAGTTTACCACAGCCACGAGAGGGCGGGCAGGATAAAATCAAACAAGGCTCATGTGCAGACAATTCATCTTTCTCTCCTATACATAGAAAATCCTATTTTAACTTGATTCAACAAAAACTTGATCTCTCTTGTCAGTGTTTCACTCACTATGAATTGGCCTTTAAGAAGGTGGTTCTTATAAGGTACATAAAAAACAAACAAACCAGCACCTGCAAACCAGCAAGTCACAAAACCACATTAAAGGTGGACTCAAAAGCCATCTCTCAGCCTGATGGCTTGAAGTTGCTATTTTAGCAACTTTCCCCCCATTTTTTCCTTATTTCATTATAATCATTTCCCACATTTAACTGTTTTTACACAAGAAAGATATGAACGTATCACTGTATTTTGGCTCTGTTTAGTTATCAGAGGCACTAAGTATCAGCACATTCTAGTGACATTTTTGGAACCTTCCAAAGAGAATGCCATGTAGCTCCCAGAACGGTGTCCTCCCCCAGACTAAGATGCCCTGACATTCAACACTCTTCAACCCAACAGCCTATACAATCTATAAAAACCAGGGCTAAAATGCAGTTTGCTCAAGTTGATTGATTGTTTTATTTAGTTCTTGGCCCTTTTGGGCTGTTGTAACAAATGGATGCTCATGAGCTCAAGACAAGCACTGGGCTCTAAGAGAAATAGTCCTGGATATCAGGTGCCTGTCGCCTCATGCCCCAGATGAGCACTTGTGAACATCGAAGGTTGTAAGTCTTTCTCATGTAGAGAAAGGATTCTCTGAACTCCAGTAGACACACATTTACTGAGATGGGAAGTGGTCAGGGTGAGAGGACAGACAGCCATGGGCAGCCCATGTGTCTCCTTCACCCTCAAAGTTTTGTGTGGAGACGAGCATTGAAGGGACATCACTGATACGGTAGCCTTGAGTGACAGGCCATCTTCCCTGATTTTCTTATGCATGGCAAACATTTTTAAAGGGAGGACACAGAAAGATTACTCACCATGTTTTTCTATGACATACAAAATACTGCTATTTGATATGATTCTTTCCATCTCAGATGATTAAAACAAATATAATTGAAAAGACGGAAGAGGCCTCCGGAAGACTGTGTTTCAAAGTCAATAGAAGTATGACAAATTGCTATTTATGGGTTACAGGGCAGCATCCCTTTCTTTTCATATATTTCCTTGGGGCACTGAAGTATTATTATTTGCTGCACAGAATCATCTCATAATATTTGACAGAAATTATATTTTAGCACTGATCAATCTATGCACAGTATATAGCCTGTGTGAGAACAGTGTCCAGAAGTTTTATGCTTGAGGAAATGGGTCTTTTGCAATAAACACTATATATAGGACATCTCATCATATGACATCCAAAGTGTCTAATATAAACACTGAGAAAAAAATAAACAGTTCAGTCACAAAGAAAATCACACATGATGAGTTTAAATTTATTTAGAAGGCAACCACAGAAATGGTGTCATAATCTCTTTATTTATATGGTTTCATTGATAAATACTATTCCCAAAATAGCTCAGAATAAGAGTATATCTATTCTCTTCCAGAGACATTTTTAAAGTATTTTTTTATTGATTTCAGAGAGGAAGGGAGAGGGAGAGAGCACTAGAAAGATCATTGATGAGAGAGAATCATTGATCAGCTGCCTCCTGCACACCCCCAACTGGGGATTGAGCCTGCAACCTGGGCATGTGCCTTTGATCGGAATCAAACCCGGGACCCTTCAGAGTGCAGTCTGACACTCTATCCACTGAGCAAAACCAGCTAGGGCCAGAGACATTTTAAAATTAAGGAGTGATTCATATTAAAAATTATTGGGTAAAACTGATTGAATTATTAAAAGCAAGCTCATGTATCTATTTTTGTTCATCAGTTTATAATGATTTTTTATTATTATCCATAAATGAGTAAGATTATGTGGAGATACAAAGGCAGAGAAGCATTGAACAGACTGTCAAACTACAGTGGGAAGGCTGGGGAGGGTTGGGGCGGAGAGGTAAGAGATCAACCGAAGGACTTGTATGTATGCATATATAAGCATAACCAATGGGCACAAGACAGTGGGAGAGGGTGAGGGCATGTGCCAGGGGGTAGAGGAGGATGGGGGAAGGTCAATTGGAAAAAAAAGGAGACATATGTACTACTATTTGTAATACTTTAAATAATAAAAGAAATGCCAAGTGATACAGTTGGACAACTTGAAGAAAAAAAAAAAGCTCATTTTGATTTGATATAAATGTTTTCTCCATCACTTCGCCACCAGTATAAGACTAAACTTTTGAGTTTGTCTCTCCTGCTTAGAGTAGACTAAACAAAATTTTGCAACCAGTTGCCTCAACTCTCTCATTTAGTTGGCCCATTCTGGGTGTTGTCTTGTTGAGTGTACAAAGCTGGTTAGTGCTAGGTAGGGCTCTTGTTGGCATCAGGGCCCCTTCTCACTGTTAGGGGTTTTTATGATCCCTAGTACCCCAGCCTCTGTTGTTCACCAGCAGTGTGTGTGTGGCCTTGGGCCTCAGCTTCCTCATTAGTTAGATGTGAAAGTTCAGTTAATCTCTGGGACCTCCACTAGCTCTGAGATACAGCTTTTCTAAGACTCACAAAGATCCTTGTAACGGGCAAAAGTCTTGTGTAATGGGAGTATCTTATCTAACAAAAAATTACAAAATCCATTGTGGAATGTATTTTTCCTTTTTTTCTCACTTGTCCATTGATTACTCAACCTATGTTTCTTGTGTTTTCTCAGTGATCAGATATTGTATTATTTTTATTCCTCTTCCAGCCAAAGGCACCTGCTGAATTGTGCCATGTGCAGCCTACACAACCACCCATGGAAAGCCTGCATCCTTACTGGATAGACTCACTTCCTAGGTAGTTTAGAAAGCCCTCTTTTTCCACTCCCACCATAGCTATTCAGTTCTCTAATAAAATCAGACTGATGCACTGATCTTTTGGTCTTCAGTATAACAACTGATCCTTTGTCATGTAAGCTTTCTTGTATGTAGCTACTGGTATTGTGTGTGTTTGCATGTTCTTTGCTTAGCCTTCCAGTGTAGGCTGTGAGACAGGGTGTGGTGATCTTATCTACCTTTAGCATCACCTCAAACCTCCATAGATCTTAAGCATTGGTTGAATAAGTGGTAAAGTATTAAATGCAGAAGTCTGACATGGAGGGTGAACCAACGATAGTAGAGATGGCCGAGGAAGATGAGCCTTTCAGCGAAAGAGGCCTCCTTGGGCTTGGCATTGATTGCCATGGTAAATTTCCCCTAATTCAGTCTGGTTTTCAGAAATTTACCAAGAATGACTTACATAGCACATTACAGATTTCTAGCTCCAAATACATCTCAGAAAGGGAAACACAATTAGATGACTTGGAGGGACATGTTAGGAACTGCAAGTTATAGCTTCATGGGTTGAGAGCCAGGTGATACAACAGGGTTTTGCATAAATTGTTTCTACAGAGGAGTTTCATACAAGGTAACATTGGTGGTGAGAGGTCTGGTACAGTTGATCTCCACCAGCAACACTCAGGCTTTCTTGATTATGCCACCTCGTTGGATTGCTCACCAAAGCTATCAATGAAAAACATAAGCCGTATTAATGAAGGTGGAAATGGTATTTATGAGGGTGAAGTATTAGTGAGGTGTCTTTATGTGCATTATCTCATTCGGTCCCCTTAACAAGGTAGTATTTTCTTCATTGTAGAAACAAGATAACCTTCTCAAAATTATACAGTTCATAAGTGGGATAATACAGATTAATGAATGCAGGATTTTCAGAGATCCAGATGCAGTCAGAATGGGTCACATAAAAATCATTTAACAGAAGTGTGCAGTAATTATGTCAACGTAAAATGCAAAATAGAAACTGGGGATGAGAACCACCTATTAACTTCTTTAGAGGAAAATAATTCCTGCCCTTGAGATAAGAGCAGGTAACTCAAAATGAAAATTCTAAAACAGGCTCCCAGAAATGTTATTGTAGATTCACTCCTGCAGACACAGTGGTGTTGGAGACAGTTTAAAGTGAAATCCTTCTATTTTGTGCCCAGCTTCAAACTATATCCCCAGCCCTTAAACAGAGACTAGCTAGAGAAGCCAACCCTGGCATGGATGGGCACTGAGGGAACAAATCACATCAGACGAACTTGGCTTCTTTTCCTGATAGAATTAGAAGATTGGTGGAAATGGTAACTCAGTAGGTGCCCTATGTGTTTATTTTAGCGTAATACTTGATAGCCTATTTTCATGACATCTTCCTTTGTGAAGAAATGCAAACTGGCTTGGGAGTAGTGACCATCATTGATGTCTGAAAGTAGCTACTGACAATGATTGTCATTTGTGTCTGAAAGTAGTTATGGTAAATAAGGGGGAATAATGAAAAAACCCAATGGAAATGGGTTTCTTCCAGTAAGGACCAGAGGGTTAAAATCCCAATACCTAACACTTTCTGAAGGACAGGGAGGTGGGAGGCCCAGGTGATTTTTTGGAACAATGATCCTATATAATAAAAGGCTAATATGCAAATTGTCCCATCAGGAGTTTGACTGACTGGGTGTTCAAACACTTGCTATGATGTGTGCTGACCACCGGGGGTGGGGGCGCGTGGAATGAAGGAAGGCCCCAGCCAGCAGCCGGGGGAAGGAAAGCCCTGATTGTCCCTGAATGCTGGCCAGGCCTAGGGACCCCACCTGTGCAGAATTTTGTGCACCGGGCCTCTAGTTTTAAATATAATGGAAAGCAGATAAATTGTAGAAGTAACCTGAAAATACATAAGGTTATATGTTTTTTTATCAGAAATAATTCATCAAATGAGTCCAAACCCAAAGATTCTAGAAGGTAGGTGCCTGCCAAAATAGAAGCACACTGAAAATGTAGGAGTGTAGCAGATTGCTGAGTCTAGTTGCTAGTTTCTGGACAATGGTTCTGTTGCCTCTTTAGAGAAGAGCATCCCAGACAGGTGTCAGGCTGCCCTCTACAACACCTCCACCCCATCTCTATGGACCCATCTGGCCATGCATTGTAGACATTCAGGGTTTTTTTGTTTTTTATCTTTTACCACTGGTTTTATTTCTTCCCTGTCCATTCAATACTATTTTTCTCTTTCTAATAGAAAAATGTATTTGAAGATTCCTATTCTCTTGTGTAAAGAACAAAAATAATTGTTCTTGAGCTTCAGTGATTCTTGGAAAGTGGAATAAGTGAAAAGAGTACCATTATCTTTTCTTTAATGTGTCAAAGATTTTTGTGAGCCAAAGTTATTTGATTGATTCATTTGTAAAAATTCCTACTTTGTTTTGTTCTTTAAATATACTCACAGTATTCGAGTTCTCCAGAAAAACAGAGCCAAGAGGATATTAGGTTGTCTATCATCTGCCTTTTTATCTACACCTAAGAGAAACATATTCCAGTTTGTTCTGTTTAGATGTGTATATACCATACATTCACACACTCATATATATACACACACATTTATGTATAGTTTATCAGTTTATCCTTAAATATTTGTAGGATCAGGGCACCAAAGCCCCCACACCTCCTCAGTTGAAAATCTGCATATAATTTTTGACTCCCAAGTTGTACCTTGGTATCCATGAGCATTTGTTTCTAGGACCCCTGCACTGTTTTCCATCACAGGTTGGTTGAATCTATGGATATGGAGGATATATATATATATATTAGTGGGCCTGTGCAGTTCAAACTTGTGTTGTTCAGGTGCTAACTATACATATGTGTGTATGTGTGTGTGTATGTATATAGAAAGGATAGAAAGGGAGAGAGAGAAAGAGAGAGGAGAAGGGGAGGGACGGAGGGAGGGATTGAGAGAGAGAGAGAGAGAGAGACTGACTTACTGTGAGGGCCTGGCTCACACAGTATTGAGGCTGAGAAGTCCATGATCTGTTTCTGAGCTGGATACTCAGAAAAGTCAGTGGTATAATTCAATCCAAGTCTGAAGTCCTGGGAACAAGGGGAGTTGATACTTTAAGTCCCAGTATGAGGGCATGAGAAGATGAGATGAGATGAGATGAGATGAGATGAGATGAGATGGGATGAGATGTCCTTGTTCAAGCTGTGAGACAGGAAAAAAAAAGGGGAAAATTCTTCCCTCTTCTACTTTTGTTCTATTCAGATCCTCAACAGATTGAATGGTGACCACCCACAGTGGGGAGAGCCTTCTACTTTACCGAGCCCACTGATTATCCAGAAACACCCTCACAGACACGCCCAGAATAATATTGAATCTGGGCACCCCAGGGCCAGTCAAGAAAACACATAAAATTAACCATAACAACTACTTATCTTAAAACCTGTCTTCATCTTTTAAAATCTGGAGCAAAAGATATAACACGAAAAATCTTGTAACCCCCTCCCCTCAAATATGTTAATGTAGAAGATAGAGTCGTAGACATTTAAATCTGAAAGCATTCCCAGGGATCACAGGCTGGGTAATAGGACTTTCTCTGCCATTTATTCTGGTCAAATGCAGTCAGTTCGCTGCCTTAGAATCTCGTGTCCAAGGGGCCTTCCATAAATGACCACCATGTTTGAGGGGGCACTAGCTAGGTGACACATGGCTCCTAGGGAACAAAAGTATCATGTAACAGTCCTGAGGCTAGCAGGGGTCCAGGGTGTGTGGGCAGCTCCTTCAAGGTCTAGGTCCCTTCTCTCTTCTCAGCCCACTTTCTGCAAGATATTTCTCTGGTCTGCAGAGTGGAATCTGGCTCCAGCACCAAGCACTGTCCCCAGTCCATAGAGGAGAAGGAGGAAGCAAAGGCCAGTGGAAGCTGCACATGGTCTTCAATCACTCTATCTGAAAAGTGGCCACCAGCTCCTACTAGCTGTACCTTCTGAAGTCCCGGGGCGTGGGGGTGAAGTGGGGGGCAGGAGCAAAGGTACAGGTGATGAGCAGGGGCTCTTTCATAATTCCCCAACTGCATGCAAAAGCGTCATAACATGAAGTGAAGATTATGTGGTTGGGACCCGTCAGAAACAGGGATGAAATGACCACTCAAAATTACTTTATGTTTCATCTTCAGATAATATATGAGAAACTTACTGAAAGTAGAAGGCAGTAGTACAGTGGACCTCCACACCATAGATCCTTCTTTCTCAGTGTTGGTGAAATGCATTCCTCGCTTTCCGCTTGAAGTGGGCACTTGTCAATACCCACTAAACCAGCGGTTCTCAACCTATGGGTCGCGACCCCTGAAAATACATCCTGCATATCAGATATTTACACTACGATTCATAACAATAGCAAAATTACAGTTATGAAGTAGCAACGAAAATAATTTTATGGTTGGGGGTCACCACAACATGAGGAACTGTATTAAAGGGTCGCGGCATTAGGAAGGTTGAGAACCACGGCGACTAAACACTTGCGCCTGGCCTCCAACTGGTCTCCCTGACTCTTGCCCCCCCCCCCCCCATGTCTAATCTCTCTCACATAGCACCTATTCCTCTTCTTTCTCAGTGCGCCCGCTGAGGCAACAAGAAGCTGTAAGTGTCTTCACATTTCCTATCAAAGCCCAGACCCCTGTCCCAGCTCCTAGTCCTCCACAACCTGGCCTCACACTGGCCAATTGTGATATTTGTTCTCATTCCTGCTCAAGGACTTTAGGCAGATATGCCCACAAACATGCTTTTGAATGCTAGGCCCCTAATCTTTTTATTCTTTGTTAAAAAATGCTTTTCGTTTTAATGCTTCTATACTTTGTGTTTGAAGTCCTTTTCCTGTTAATGACCTCATGGTGGATGTTTCCTTTAATTGAAAAAAGAACAACAGAGCCTCCGCCATCACCTCCCTGCAACTCATGCCTGTTGGTTCCTTATTAGAGGATCACACAATGCACAAACAGCTGTTTTCAAGGAGCCTTTTCTTTCCGCTCCTGAAGCTAAGAAAGAATAATGGCAAATCACCGTGAGGTGCCCCAGCTGGCAGAACTAGCTGCTTTCCAAAATAATCACTCCTGATGGGGTCCCAGACAATATATATGTATATTTAGGGAAGGAAATCAGTCAAGAACATTCTTTTTGACCAGTTGGTAAGATAGACTTAATATAATGGCTTTGGTCCTAAAAGTAGCTCCCCTCGCCTTTCATCTCATTAGCTACTGCACCAGCCCAGGCAAAGACAAAAAAAGCTCCTTTCAGGAGGCCAGGTCTAAGGGCAGAAGGTAAATTGGTAATTGGATGCCTCTTGGTGGCAGAGGCCTCGCTAATAGAGAATGGGGAGCCAGCTGGTGGCTGCTGAGCAGCAGACAAGAGCAGTGTTTGTTCTCCCTGCTTCCTTCTGCCTGAACTCTGAGCAGGATTTTATTATAGATGGCCAGTTCAAAATGCATCTTTGATCTTTCTCTTAGAGTGCTTTGTTCCTTCCCTCCTAACATCGTATTAATATTTTCTCTTAGGAAGGACCGGGATGTGAATGTATGTTCTGTGTGGGTGAATCAGGTCAGTGGGCCACCTCTTCAGTAGTCTGTCCTTCAGAAATCTCATCTGATCTTGTGGAATAGAGGCTCTGGCCCCAGGCTTACAAACTTCTAGCCAACTATGAACTAGTGGCAAAGTATTTTTTTCTAAGTAGCAATGGTAATAATAAAGAGAATGATTCCGTTGTTGTGTTAGACACATTGAGTCTGTGATAACATTGAAATGATTGATAAGGCGCAGCCAGGCAGGTATGGTTTTTAAGTGTGGTAAAAATACATCATGAATAGAGATTGAGAAATAGTTTAACCACGCAAGTGCCATGTCCACGGTGGGGGCCAAGAACTCCCCTTCCCTCTCCCTAAGAGAGTCTCAGGACAGGGTGAAGTGCCAGTTCATTCTGCTGGCATTTATGAAGCTGAATTGAATTGAGAAGCTGTGAGGAGCGTCAGGTTTCCACAGGGGCATTTCCTACGATTGTGAGAGACCAATAAGGCAAGCAGACTTGTCAAGAGACAAGCATCTAGTTTTTGTTTGTTTTTTAACCAGTAAGGGATATTGTAACAATGGCACCTTGAAGTGGTGTTGAAAATCGCATCTGTGGCTATTTGCTCACTTTGTGTTCAAGTTTAGTAAAATTCTTGCACGGAAATATAGGACATTTTTATCTAAGCTTTTAAATTAACCTTGTAGTTCCTTCAGATATAGAACAATAGGAAATCCTGCACTTGTTTTATTTATTTATTTATTTATTTATTTATTTATTTTTACCATTCAGGGGTATCATAGAATTTTAATCAGTTGAACCAGTTTCTAAATCCAGTTCTGGTAAAGCGAAGCCACCTCTAAAGTTAATTAATGTTTAATAATTGCTCAAGCTGCTACCTAGGCCTGAATAACCTCACCTGCCCTTCCTGGGGAAAGGGTTCTATCCTACAGGAACCCCTCAGCGGCATCTCCTCCAGAGGTATTCCACTCCTCCCTGCTCGCTCCTCCCACTGTCTTCCCTCTTCAGCAACCTTAAACTTTAGGCATAGCACTGAACACATGCCATCTTGTGTCTAAATGTGTATGTCTGTCTCCTCCAAAATCGGTGTCTTCATCAGTGCAACTTTATGTTACACAAGCAGACATATGAACAGTACAGGGAGATTTGATGAAACAATACTGTCTGTTTGGCTGGAGAGGATGTGGATGAAGGAATCTCCTTGTAACTGTGTGTCAACTCTGGCAACTGCAGCTCATGGTGTGGGGATCACAGATCAGATGGGCCTATAAAAATGGGAGGTAACTTGTTAACTCCCGTGGTCCCCGTGAAGCAGAGCTGCGGGAACTGGTTCAGTGGGAATCTCTGTTCTCCCCTAAAACAAGACTCCGAGTGCCGAGATGAGAGGAGCCATGTGAAATCTTTAGCGAGATGACCTCAACCCGCCTGAAAATACTGCCCAGAATTCAGAGGCTGTTCCCTTCTGTACATGAGAAAGTTGGCTTTTGGAGAGCAGTCTGGGACCTGCCATAGGATCACTATAGGCATAGGAGTGATTGCTCATTTATCAACCACTTCCTACATGATAGGAAGGCACTTTATGCATTATTTTATTTAACTTCTACAACAACCCTTCCTCTGAGATGGGTGTTACTATAACACTCATTTTACATATGTGAAAGTGGAGGCTCAGAGGGGCTAAGTAGCTTAACGTTCCATGGTGAGGCCAAAACTTCATCTGGCACTTACTGTTCTCCAGAGTCCACAGGTATTCACAGGAAGCACTCGGCCTTGTGAGAGTTTCCAGCTTTGACCCCCAGGTGCTCCTGAGATCATAGGGTGGGTCTCATGGAGTAGTTCAGTGTCTGCAGCCCCTTCAGAGAAGCTGCCCCATCTTCCCTTTCTAACCATCATCTGTATCAATTTGAAGGTGACGGATCCGGAGTACTGTCAACCATGTCTATGACTTGCCACAGCTGCAAGCTTGCAATGTGAGAGCTTGGCGGAGTCCCTTATTCTTTCTTTTGGTCTTCCTGAGTAATAAACAAGAAAAACTGAGTGGGTTCTGCCTTTTCATCTTGTTTTATGGGAACTTAATTGGAGCAGGAGGGGGAACAAATAACTAAATCAAAAACCAAAGCTGATTATTTACAACTAGAGGCCCGGTGCACAAAAATTTGTGCACTCGGGGGGAAGGGGGTCCCCCAGCCCAGCCTGTGCCCTCTCACAGTCTGGGACCCCTCGGGAGATAACGACCTGCTGGCTTAGGCCTGCTCCCGGGTGGCAGAGGGCAGGCCCAATCCCTAGGTGCAGCCCCTGGTCAGGCTCAGAGCAGGGCCAATTGGGGAGTTGGGGCGCCGCCCCGTCATGCACAGAGCAGGGCAGATCAGGAGGTTGCGATGCCACCCTCAGTCACGCTCAGGGTAGACTGATTGGGGGGTTGGGGCACCGCCCCCTGTTACACTCAAAGCAGGGTCAATGGGGAGGTTGCGGCGCCACCCCCTGTCACGCACAGAGCAGGGCCCATCAGGGGGTTGAGGAGCTCCCCGCTGTCACTCACAGAGTAGGGCCGATAGGGGAGTTGGGGCACCGCCCCCTGTCACACACAGAGCAGGGCGGATCAGGGGGTTGGGGCGCTGCCCCCTGTCACTCACAGAGTAGGGCCGATAGGGGAGTTGGGGCACCGCCCCCTGTCACACACAGAGCAGGGCGGATCAGGGGGTTGGGGCGCTGCACCCTGTCACACTCAGGGCAGGGCCAATGGGGAGGTTATGGCTCTACCCTGTCACACACAGAGCAAGGCCCGTGGAGGGGGCTTGGGGCGCCACCCTCTATCACCCACAGAGCAGGGCCGATCAGGGGGTTGGGGCGCCACAACTGTCACACTCGGGGCAGGGCCAATGGTTATGGCTCTACCCTGTCACACACAGAGCAGGGCCCGTGGGGGCGGGGGGTTGGGGCGCCTCACCCTGTCACACACAGAGCAGGGCCGATCAGGGGGTTGGTGTGCTGCACCCTGTCACACACAGAGCCGCAGGGCGATCAGGGGGTTGGGGAGCTCCCCCCTATCAGGCACAGAGCAGGGCTGATCAGGAGGTTTGGGCGCTGCCCCCTGTCACGCTGATCCCGGTGCCGGGAGCCTCGCTGCTCCGCTGATCCCGGTGCCGGGAGGCATATTACCCTTTTACTATATAGAATAGAGGCCTGGTGCATGGGTGGGGGCCGGCTGGTTTGCCCTGAAGGGTGTCCTGGATCAGGGTGGGGGTCCCCACTGGGGTGCCTGGCCAGGCTGGCTGAGGGGCTGAGGGCTGTTTTCCCGCTGGCAGTTGACTAAAAGCTCCCAACTGCTCCTTGTTTTCTTTTTTTTTTTTTATTCTGGGCCAGCTTTAGCTCTGAGGCCTCGCTGCTGAAAACATGGATACAATGTTGCGGTCCGGGGCTGACTGAAAGCCGCTTTTGTTTAGCTTCTTATTTGCAACATAGTAATAGTTGCTTAGAGTTGCAGTCGAGAGGGAGAGGCCGGAAAGTCAGACGGGGAACGTTGGAGTCTGCAGTCCCTGGAGGAAGCAAGCCTCCCTGCTCGCTTCAGTGCCTGGCTGCCGGCCGCCATCTTGGCTGACAGTTAATTTGCATAAGGATACGCTGATTAGCCAATGGGAAGGGTAGCGGCCGTACGCCAATTACCATGTTTCTCTTTTATTAGTGTAGATAGGCTTTCCTGAAGGTTTTGCTGTGTGTGTGTCCTTTGCTATGTGACATATGTGATGGGCCTTTCTATGAACGTCAAGGACAGAAAACACATGGTCACCTGGGCTAGAAGAATGACCTTAAAGCACTTATGCTATTGGCCATTTTCCAGAAGGATTTCACAAGCAGATGCTTTTGAGATCCCTCTTCTCTAGTTTCCACTAAAGGACTATCTTACATTTTTTCCATCACTAAACCAAAATCTATGGCCATTCCACCTGCTACCCTTATTCATAAGTGCCTCATATACTGATAGCTGTATTAAAATCATCATTTCCTGAGCCACACATTGCTTAAAAATGTCTTAGGCTCTGAGATGTGCACATTATTTTTCTTACTTGCCTTTTCAAGTTTAATCCCACAGGTTTATTCTGTCCTTTTACAAACAACAATATGTTATGTACACTCAGTTTTCTACTGATGCTGTGTCAGGCAAAAAAATATATATATATATAAAATGATGCTCTCAGCTTGAGAAGAATTTTGTATATATAGACAAGTATTTCAGACTAGTGGCCTGGTGCACGAAATTCATGCACATTAAAAGGGGATTAATTAGAGGAAATATTTTGCCCTGACCAGTTTGGCTCAGTGGATAGAGCGTCGGCCTGCAGACTGAAGGGTCCCAGGTTCGATTCTGGTCAAGGGCATGTACCTTGGTTGTGGGCAGATCCCCAATAGGGGGTGTGCAGGAGGCAGCTGATTGATGTTTCTCTCTCATCAATGTTTCTGGCTCTCTATCCCTCTCCCTTCCTCTCTGTAAAAAATCAATAAAATATATTTAAAAAAAAATAAAAGGGGATTAATTAGAGGAAATATTTTAATATTGCTATCTGCCCTTTCTCTATAATAGAAGTGTCAGAGATGAAAGAAAATTAGTAAAATGTATATGAAAATCTTTCTCCTGTTAGAGTCTGGGGTGTGCTGTGGGACCCAGAGTCAAGTCCCGCACACCTGCAGCACCTCAAAATCATGCGAGACCCAGACCCAGTCGGCTCCACCCCCATTGAGAGAGATCCAGACCCAGCTGGCCTCACCTTTGTCAAGCCCCATTGGGCAGGGAGTGCAGCCCTCAGGTCCCCTTGCCCAGTGCTGGGTGGGGGGCAGAGCCTCAGCTCCCCAGTAAAGTCCTGCTGGATGGAGTGTACAGCCTCAAGGGCCCCGTCAAGCCCCGCAGGGTGTGGGGCACAGCCTCAGGTCCCCTGGCCCAGTGCTGGGCGGGGGGGCACACCCTCAGGTCCCCCGACCCAACGCCAGGATGGGAGGCACAATCTGAGGTCCCGTGTCAACCCCACATAGCGGGGGGCACAGCCTCAGGTCCCCCAGTCTGGCGCCGGGGCTGGGGCTGCAGCCTCAGGTCCTCCGGCCCAGCATCAGAGCGGGTGGGCATGGCCTAAATGCCCCAGCCTGGCACTGGGGTGGGGGTGCACCCTGAGGTCCCCCATCAAGCCTTGCCAGGTGGGGAGCGTGGCCAAAGGTCCCACAGCCCAGCACCAGGGCATGGGGTGCGGCCTCAGGTCCCCTGGCCCAGTGCTGGGGCAGAGGGCATGGCCTGAGGTCCCCTGTCAAGCCCCACTGGGTGGGGGTGCCGCAGCCTCAGGTCCCTGCTGATTGCTCGTTAAGGCTCATTATGGGAATTCGGCCTCCTCTGTGGGAGCAGCCATCTTGTATTATGGAATCCCTGCCTCCTTGACCATTGTGATGTGACAGTCAATTTGCATATTCCCTCTTTATTAGATAAGTATAGTTTTAGACCGCTCCTTGATGTTTGTCCCAAAGTAGAATAATCATTCATTGCATTTTCTTTTTTAATACGTGAGAGGATCATGCTAATGCGATTGTACTCCTGTAGCTTCTTGCACTGATTGCTTTGTTTTCTGTCACTCATCCAGGCTTCCTACTAGGTTCACCTTTTTAGTTCCTGGTTCTCACAGCCCTCAGGCTCGGGCTGAGTCACTTGCAGGTGCCCAGTTCAACTCAACACTGACCTAGAGTGGTTTCCTTTCCCTGTTCATGTCCTGTAAAATGCTACTGCCTTTGGCTGCCATTGACCTATTCAAAATCCCTTCTAAACTTGTAGTTGATGGAAAATTGTTTATAAAGGGGAATTGTTTCTTGTTTATAAACTTTGACTATTAGTACTACATCTATTTTACAGAAGAATGTGGGGCAATCAGGACCCACATTAAAGGTTATTGACAATCTGGCTTCAGTAACTCTGTATTTTTCCCTATTGCTGATATAACAAATGCTTCATGGGTTAAAGCAACACAGATTTATTATTCTGCAGTAGAAAATGGGGCTCACTGAGCTAAAATTAAGATGTCAGCAAGGTGTGTTCCTGTCTGGAGGTTCCAGGGGAGAAACTGTTTTCCAGCTTTGAGGAGTCACCAGCATCTCTGGGCTCATGGCCCATTTCTCCATCTTCAAAGCCAGCAGCAATGCCAGGCTAAGTCTCTCTCATGCTGGCATTTCTCTGTTACTTCCTCTTCACCTTCACTCTTCCAATTATAAGAACCTTGTGATTAGTATGGGCTCCCTGAGATAATCCAGGATGATTTCCCGTCTCAAGATTCTTAACTTAATCACAACTGTAAAGTTCTTTTTGCCGTGTAAAGTGACATATTCACAGGTTCTGGGAGTCAGGATATGGACATCTTTGTGGTCATTATTCAGCCACCACAGTTTGCCCTCTGGTCCACAGATTCATATCTCACAAGTGCAGAACAAGCTCACCCCATCCCAAGGTCCCTTAAAGTCTCGACCCATTTCAGCATCTACTCAAATCTAAAATCTCATCTAAGTCTTATCAGTTCAAAAGTCCCAAACTTCTCATCTGAGTCATCTTAAATCAGATCCGGGGAGACTCTGGGTATGGTTCATCCTCAGCCAAAATTTCTCTCCAATAATGAGTCTGTGAAACTCAAGAAACAAGTTATCTGCTTCCAGAACACAGTAGTGGTACAGGCCTAGGTTAACCACTAGAGACACATTCAAAAAGTAGACAAGAAAGGAAAAAAGTCCCCGCCAGTCCCAAGTAACTCCAAAATCCATTAGACAGACTCTGTTAGGTTTCAGGGTCAGAGGATAACCTTCTGTGGCCTGAGGCTCTACCGT
Source organism: Myotis yumanensis (assembly GCF_028538775.1). NCBI lineage: Eukaryota > Metazoa > Chordata > Mammalia > Chiroptera > Vespertilionidae > Myotis > Myotis yumanensis. Next base: position 161,747,657 of record NW_027223752.1, on the reverse strand, counting down.
CAGAGCCAGCCTTCCTAAGAAATAATGAATGAATATCAAAGAAGAAAGGGTATGAAAATCTCCCTTATATTACTCCCTAAGGATTGTCCCATCTCCTCCTCCTCCACTGGGGTCAAACCTGAGTTATCAAAATCCAAATCAGGACACTTAGAAGATCAATTCTGAGGCAAAGTCCCACACATAGTGTGGAGAGAATTCTGTATGGGTCTCAGAGGCTGGGAAGGCTGAGGGGAGGTGATTCTGCTCTTAGTTCAAGTTCCATCTCATCAAGACTGGAAGGCAGCTAAGGTGAAGTCTTCCGTGAAAGAAAGACTAACACTGGCACAGAACCTTTGTTTAAGAAATAGTCTTGTAGAGTTTGATACTTTCCTAAAAGTGAAAAAGTTTTTGTCCGGGTATCAGAGAATACATTATACTCATCTAAAAGAAAATTAAACTTCCATCTGTTCTAATAATCCAGACAAAGGAACCATAACACATTTTCTAACTTTACAATTGTTTTTGAATTTTAGGCCTCACATAAGTCATGTAATAAAATATTAGTTTCTCATTGGTATCTGAATGAAAAGATGCAAAACCAGGAATATGCACTATTGCCATACTAGAAATATAATTTATAGTCTAATCCACTATTTTAATCACTGAAAAATTAATTTTGTTCATGTGCAAGGAACCTGAAAACTCCTGAAGGATTTTTGTATTTTAAAAAGGAGACTATAAAAGCTAGAACATGTTGAGTTATGTCCTTAAGGCTGTGTCTGTAAGGATCTCCTTTGCACCTCTGTGATTTCCTACTCACATTGTAGAATATACCTCTACTGGTCTCAGCCACCATATGTAGGAGAACATGGGAGAAACCACAGTGTTTTCTGGGCTTCTTGTCACACTCACTGCTCAGGCGCAAGTTCTTGAAAAGTGCCCTTAACATACCCCACAAATGCTGATGGCATTCTAAGTTCCCCAGTGCATAACAAGAATTTTTTTACAATCTCAAAATACGATCAGTGAAGGGGATTTTAAAGATTACGTGCCCTAATCCACTAATTTCACAGATGAGAAAACAGGTTTCGGGAGATTAAAAAGATATACATAAAGTTAGGTTAGGTAGCTACTTGTGGCCCGACAAGGACCAGAATTTAGTTCTTGTCCAGCCCTGCATGTTGTTTCTCTGCCTACATTTATGAAGGAGAAAACACTAGTCCTAGTCATCTTCTGTGCATAGTTTTTTCTATGGTGCAGTAGACCAATTGTTAGGGATTGGTATTGTCATATTTTCTAAAATCTCCTAAGAATACACACACAGAAACACATCTTGGCAATTCCCCCATGTTGTATATTCAGAAATGAGTGTTTAAAAGCAGAAGGCAGGTTCTCCGAGATCAGCCCTGGGGCAGGGCCAGGTGTGGGCCTCTCAGGTCTTCTTTCCACCAAGGCAGAGCCTTCCAACTAGGGCGCACGGGGCCAGGAGATGGGTGGAAGGTCCACCTGCGTGTGATCCCTGCAGCTCTCAGACAGCTGGCCAGCTGAGCCCGGCCTGCATCAGACTGCACACTGCATCACAAGCAGACAGCAGCATGGTACACAAGTGCTGTGATTTCCCACCCTGCAGGGGTCTAACATGAGTCCCCCCTAGTATTGGACATATATTGTGTGTATTGTGCCTAATGCCTCAAAAACATTACCTCACCCAGGGCTTACAGCCCACTGCAAGGATGTCAGCATTATTTGCAACTTGTTGGGCTTAGAGAGGGAAGTGATTTTCAAAAGCACACGCCCAGCAAATGGCTACCCCAAACGCAGCAGAGAGGACTTGGAAGGAATAGGAATAGCACATCTAACACACACCTGGGAGTTGTTGGATGAAACAAGATGTACATATACCCATACTATGAGCAGCAAATCAGAGATGATCCTACTTTAAAGACGGTGTGCTTGAACTCACTCATATTCAAGCACTGGTGTCCAGAGAGTGCGCAAGGACTTACCCCTCGTCACGTAATTTCTTTAAGGTTCAAAAGGGGGATGTAGGGCCAAATGACCCATGACATATCTTAGACTAAGATAGTACCTAATAAGCATTAGATGAAATGATCATTTAGACTAAAATCTTACCTAATGAGCCTTCATCTTTTTTGTAATATATTTTATTGATTTTTTACAGAGAGGGAGGGAGAGGGATAGGGAGTTAGAATCATCGATGAGAGAGAAACATCAATCAGCTGCCTCCTGCACACTCCCCACTGGGGATGTGCCTGCAACCAAGGTACATGCCCTTGACTGGAATTGAACCCGGGACTCTTGAGTCTGCAGGCCGATGCTCTATCCACTGAGCGTCAGGGCAAGCCTTCATCTTTAAAGCTCTAACTGCCAGGAAAAGTAACAATGACCACCAGCCTATAAGGTGCAATTCTTTAGCAATCTCCAGCCCACCTGCTCCAATACCCTTAGTGAAATATGTCTCTCCCTCTACCCCTGCTCAAGTACCATGAAACGGCACATTCCTTTTTAAGAGTGGGCTTCGGGTACATATCAGCGGCATCAGGAATTTTAAAAGCTGTAATGTGGAACCAGTAGTAACTTGCTAGCAGATTTTATTCACCAGGGTAATCCAGTTGACAGAGGTTATAGAGTCATGCAAATTCTAAATGCCATTTCAAAGCCAACCAGGGGCAGAATAAGCACAGATCTGTGTTTGTGATAATGACATTTAAGAGTCTAAAAATTACAGGGTTGTTTACAGAGATGGGCTGGTATAAAATAATTGCATCCAACTTTGCATAAACATAAAAGAAAGCCAATTTGTTGTGCATAGTTGAAAGAGAATGTTTCTTTAACAGAATGGAGAAAAGAAGACTAAATTTGAGACAAAAATCTTCAAAGGCTGTAGGGAAATTTGTGGACTTTAAAAGGAGAATCTCACTCAAAGATGTCTCTAACATTTCCTAAACTTAATAGCCTTTTTTTCTTCAGACATCTAATTTAGATGACGTACTAAACCCTATAATAAACCTCCCACAAAGAAATAATAGTAGACTGTAAACACTATAGATGGTTGGTGTTCATTCCATTTAAATATGATTATCAACCTTCTACCAACAGTGAGGATGCCAGGGTTCCATGGCAGCAGCAAAAGAAAGGTCACAGTAGTATTTTCCAAGGCAATTTCTGGTCCTTAGGGGGGATTCACTATTATGCTTAGAGCAGTGGTTCTCAACCTTGGCTGCACATTAGAATCACCTGGGAATGTTTTTAAAATCCTGATTTCTGGGCCTCATCCTCCGGAAATTCTGTTTCTTTGTTATGGGGTGAGGCCACAATATTAGTAACAAAGAACAGAATTTTCTGGAGGATGAGGCCCAGAAATCAGGATTTTAAAAACATACCAGGTGATTCTAATGTGCAGCCAAGGTTGAGAACCACTGGCTTAGAGGCTGTGTCACCTGAGAAATCATGGGTAATGACCCGATTTCACCTGGAGCAGGTACTGTTCTCTAAGTCACAGATGCTGGTACTCATTGTATCTGCTGTGCCTATAAGATGCATGGCGTCATCATGTAAGCATTACACTGCAAGTCTCTTGCTCTCTTGACCTGTTGGAAAAACATTAGTCCCAGAGGAAGAATCTGGGGGAAATTTTTTATTTTGGGGATTAGCAAAACCTGAGTTTGACACCCAGGTCAGCCAGTTTCAGCCATCAACTTAGCTGTGACTGGCCCAATAAGTGGGGAGTGTCCACATGCACTCTTAGAGCTGCTGTGGGGTTACAGGTGCTAACAATCCAGAAGCCTCCAGCCCAGTTGTTCTCAACCTTGGCTGCACATTAGAATCACCTGGGAATGTTTTTAAAATCCTGATTTCTGGGTCTCATCCTCCAGAAATTCTGTTTCTTTGTTATGCGGTGAGGCCACAACATTAGTAACAAAGAAACAGAATTTCCAGAGGATGAGGCCCAGAAATCAGGATTTTAAAAAGATTCCCAGGTGATTCTAATGTGCAGCCAAGGTTGAGAACCACTGCTCCAGCCCATTGATTCAACTCCATAAGTAATCAATAAGTGTAGCTATCCCTATTATTGCCACTCACTTACCTTAATCATTTCCATATTTTGTCTATGTTACATTTTTAGTGTGTGTGAGCAGATGGTAAAAGGCATTTTAAAATTCAAGATACGAATGTATTATTTTACAATTTCCCCTGGGCTCATGTAACTTGAAGCAGACATTATTTCATGGATTTTAAAGGTGAATGAGATTTATTACTAAGTTTTTATATATCATAGAAATACTAAATATTATACCATTGGAACATATACATATATGTTTACATGTGTGTATATATAGATAAGTTTAGTCATTTTAAAGATTTTGGCAAAATGCATTGATGTTAAATTCTCCAACTATCCTATATAATAAAAGCCTAATATGCTAAGTGTCCAGTCAACTGGTCACCTATTCAGCCAATCAAAACGTAATATGCTAATGATAAACTAGAGCCACTCAACCGCTCGCTATGATGTGCACTGACCACCAGGAGGCAGGCAGTCAACCAGTTGCTATGACGTGCACTGACCACCAGGGGGCAGATGCTCCAACTGGTAGGTTAGCTTGCTGCTGGGGTCTGGCTGATCAGGACTGAGCGAGACAGGCCGGACACACCCTGGAGCCCTCCTGCAGCCCCTTCCCAGCTGGCCAACCTCCCTTGTCCCTCCCTAGCCCCAATTGTGTACCGGTGGGGCCCCTCGAACTGGCCTGTGCCCTCTTGTAATCCAGGACCCCTCAGAGGATATTGGAGAGCCGGTTTTGGCCCAATCCCACAGACCAGGCCAAGGGACCCCACTGGTATACGAATTTGTGCACCGGGCCTCTACCCTATATAATAAAAGCCTAAATGACCATTACGGTGGAATGACCAGAACGACCGGTCACTATGATGCGCACTAACCACCAGGGGGCAGACGCTCAATGCAGGAGTTTCCCCCTGGTGGTCAGTGTGCTCCCACAGGGGGAGCGCTGCTCAGCCAGAAGACGGGCTCATGGCTGGTGAGCACAGCGGCAGTGGCGGGAGCATCTCCCAACTCCACGGCAGCAGGTGCAGTGGGCTGGGATGAGTGTGAGCAGTGCCCAGCCCCAATTTGGGCTTCTCCCTGGCCACCTGCCACTTGGCACACTGCTACATCCCCCGAGGGGTCCTGGACTGAAAGAGGGCGCAGGCTGGGCTGAGGGAATCCCCCTCCCCAGTGCATGAATTTTGTGCACTGGGCCTCTAGTATTATATAAACAAAGCTACAGCACCAAAAGATATTATTTCAGCAAATGTGGAGCTTCTGATAAAACTTTCTTTTGTAGGTTAAAGTCACATCATTCACACTAGTTTGGAGAATCTTCAAATTCAACAGCAATTTAAATCCCTTCTGGGTTATATCAATATTCCATCTTTTCTATGAAACCTGTTTTTTAAAAAGCAGAATAAGGAATCAGTTTCTCTGTCTAGTGTTAACACATTATTCAATTACTGGGGGTGTGAAAAGGGTCACAGTGGAACTTTCGGCTCCTTGTGCTCTCTCTTAGCTGTGGCAAGAGAAGTCAGTCTCTGTTTGACAGTTGTTAGAATTCTCATAAAACATTGTCTCTAAAAAAATCCATAATATATTTCTATAATATCTTGTATATTTTGAATTCTTAAAAAGTCATAAGAAATGTATGCATGTCATAAAAATATGCATGTTCATGCCATTTAGATCTTCACCCCTCACCTCTTCCTTCAGAATTACTGACTCCCTGCTCAGGGCAAGTGTCAAAGATCAAGGGTTTGGGCAAATGAACTCTTTTATCCACAATTTCCTTTTGACTACATACAAAAGAAAAATAGATGTTCATGAACGCCAAAGGAAAACCTTATTTTCTAAGTGATCTGATACATTTAAAAAAAAAAAACTGATTGTACAACAATGCGTTTTTTCAAAATGTATTTTTTATGATTCTCAAGCACAAAAAAATGCACAGTGTGTACATATGCGTGCACTGCTCCCTTCTTTTCTTGGAGACCTGGCATCATCTTTTCACGATGTCCTCCTTGCTAGCTAGCCAATGCTTTCTTTTGTTTTATCACTCAAGGTCTAGCCTTGATTTCTGACACCACATGACAGGGTTGCTATAGGAACAGTGGCTTTGTGTGTCCCAGAGGGAACAAAGGGTGATTTTTCATTTGAGGATGTCAAAGAAGGCGTGGTTCCCTATTGGTAAATGTTGTGGTAACTGGCATATTACATGTTATCGGCAAAATTCCCCTCATATTTTACATGTTCTCTTCCCAGCAACTGCTTCTTACAGTACGTGTTGCTACAACAACGTGGGGTTGGGGACACAGGCCTGGACACAAATGAGACCTTGCAGCGTTGGGAATGACCAACAGTCAAAGCAAGAGTAGGATTCTGAATTACGGCTTTTGTCTTCTGAGTCCCAAGTCACAGTTGTTTCCAGGAGATAACAGATTATGCTGTCTTTTTTTTTTTTTTTTAATCTTTATAACATATGACAAAATTTCTTTCCAATATATTTTTATTGATTTCAGAGAGGAAGGGAGAGGGAAAGAGAGAGAGAAATACCAATGATGAGAGAGAATCACTGATTGACTGCTTCCTGCACGCCCCCTACCAGGGATAGAGCTTGCAACCCAGGCATGTGCCCTGACTGGGAATCAAACTGGTTCATAAGTCAATGCTCAACCTCTGAGCCACATTAGCCAGGCGTTATGACCAATTTTAAAGTATATGAAGAATCAATCAGATAGTCCTCCAGCTTTTCTAACTCCTGCCCAGAGCCATTTAGCTAGATTCAGGTACCTGGTTTACCTGTATAGACAACCTTAATGAAAAATCCAGAAAAATTAAAAATCTCTATTATAAAAAAAATACATTGTTGTAATTGAAGTTATAGTTATTACATCAAACGAATTCCCTTATGTAGTTATTTACAGATATACTGTATTTATTTATTGTATTCCTTGTACTCATTCATCCTTAAAATAGTTTAATGTTTTTCTTACATACAACATTCATGTTTTAAAGTGTAGAAATCGTAAGTGTTTGGTCCATTATATATTTTTTAATGAGCACATGCAAATAACTACCATCCAGATCAAATTATAAAGCATTACAAACACCAGTCCCTTCAAATCCAAGCCTTTTAAAAGGTAACCACTGTGCTGACAGCTTCCATTATACACTTATTTTGCCAGTTTTTATAGTTTATATAAATGGAGTCATACTGTATCACACAGAGTACTCTTTTGTGACTAACTGTGCTATGTCTGATGGGTGTGCATACACAGTTTGTTCCTTTTTCATTGCTGTCTGAATTCCATTGTATGAATAATACCCCAATTATTTAGCATTATACTGTTAATAGGCATTTGAGCTGTTTCCAGTTTGGGTTGTTGTGAATAAAGCTACTACAAGCATTCTCAAAAAATATCTTTTTGTGGATATCGCCACTCTTTTTTCTGGGACAACATTGTTAAATTCACTTATTTATTCTAATTTTTTACCTGTATATTCTAATGAATCTACACAGTTATACTCTCTATGAAAAATGACAGTTTGGGTTCTTTCACTTCTCATGAGTTTTATTTCTTGTGCTTGCCTTATTGCCCTGGATAAGAGCTCCAGTGTGCTACTGAATGGAAACTATTGGGGTGGGCTCCCATTCGGAAGCAGAAAGCTTTTAAAGTTGTACTATCAAGTATAATATTTCTGTAGGATTTTTAGGAGCCCTTAATTAAATAAAGGAAATATCCTTCCATTCATAGCTTGCTTTACCATGAATGGGCTCTGAAAATATCAAGTACTTATTTTGCATCTATTGAGAATCTCATGTAATTTTTCTCATCACATTGTTTGAATTTTCAATCTTAAACATGCATTCATAGAATAAACCCAGCACCATTATGATGTGTTATTTTTTTACGTATCATTTGGCTTTATTAATATTTTGTCTAGGATTTTTGTAATTATGTTTATGAGAGTAATTTACCCCTAATTTTCCTATCTTATGAAATCCTTGTTAAGTTTTGGCATTGAGATTATACTGGCCTCATAGAAAGCTTCTGGAAGTTTTCCTTCTTTTTCTGTTTTCTGGTTGAGTTAATGTAAGATTAGTGTGAGTCCTTCCTTAGGTATTTTTACTGATTCAATACTGTACTCCCCTGGGACTTGAGTTCTTTGTTGTTGTTGTTGTTTTTGTTTTGTTTTGGTTTTTTTACTGGGAATGTTTTAAATTCCAGATTCAATTCCACTTGCAGAAATAGGATTAAAAAGATTTTCTATTTCTGCTTGTTTTCGTTCAGAAAAAAAAAATGTTTTTTAAGGAATTTTGTTCCTTTCATCTTAAATTTCAAATTGATTTGAAAAACATTGTTCATAATATCCTGTTTGTCAATCCCTAGAAGCTGTGACTGTGTTACCTCACATGGCAAAAAGAACTTTTCAGATGTAAGTTAAGGATCTCGAGATAGGAAGATTATCCTGAACTATGTCATGAACCTGACATAATCACAAGCATCCTTTTAAGTGAAAGAGGGAGGCAGGTGGGTTTGAGTCTGACAAGGTGCTGAGAAGACAGAAGCAGAGGTGCCCTAGGAATGTGGGTGCTTCTGGAAGCTGGATATGGCAAGGAAGCCACTTTTATCCAAGGGCCCCAGAAGGAACACATGCCTGCCAACACCTTAATTTCAACCCCATAAAACCAACTTCAGACTTGTGATCTCCTGGACTGTCAGATAATAAATTGGTGTTGTTTTTAGCCACCAAGTTTGTGGCAATCTGTTACATCGCCAAAGGACACTGATAGAACCACCATTATTTTTAATGTCTTTAAGATCTGTCATGATGTCCCCTCCTTTTCATTTATAATATTGTGCATCTGTGTTTGCCCCCTCTTTTTTATTGATCAGTCTCACTAAGTTTTTTGTCTGTTTTATCAGTTGCTTCAAAGAACCAAATTTTGGATTTATTAATTTCCTCCACTGCATACTTCATATTTCTTTGATAACTCCTGATTGTTATTAACGCCTCACTTCTAATCGTTGTGGTTTTAGTCAGATTTTCTTTTCTTGTCATCTAAAATGGATTATTTAGTTCTCAGATTTTCAGCCCAGGTATACATCCAACAGAAACAGATACACACAAGTACCAAACAATACATGTAGGAATGTTCATAGTCATGTTGGTACAATAGCTCCAAACAGGAAATAACCTAAATGCTCAGCAATGGCCTTGTATATTAAACTAAGTATTTATTTTGTGTACTAAACTAAGGAAGACAGTGGGTAGGGTAGGTGTGATATTGACAGGTTTTGACCACTTAAATGACATTCTGTGCAGGTGGTTTTGAAAGTTCCTCTCTCTGGCTCAGTTTGGAGATGCCCTGGAGGAGCCAGACTGGGTGAATCTCAGCCAAGAGGAGGCTGATTAGTAACCTAGGAGGCTGCTGCACTGGCAACTGAGTCGTGATATTAATAGTAATGAGACAACATCTGTGGTTTGTGGTTAAATATGGAGCGAATGATGTGCACAGTCTGGGATCACTCTGAGGCCCAAGCATCTGTCCATCTACCTTCAATTTCCTCCACCTCTCATGTCACTACACACCCTTGTAGGCCCTCATGGAACCTTCTTCCTCAGTTGCAGGGACAGCAAGCCTTCTTGACTTCCACCTGCTCTTCTGTCCATCCTTCTCTGTCTCTTCAGTGTCTTCTTCTCAACTTGAGCTCTGACCGTTGACTTTTCAGAGGGTAATTATGTTCCTTCTCTGTTTCTTGTGTACACTCTGTTTCTAAGTGTGCCCATCTCCATCACTTTAAGTATCTCGTGTGTGTTAATGACTCAAACATGTATGTCTAATCCCACCCTCTTCTCTCAACTCCAAACTCTCCCCATCTCTCTCACACACACCATCTCCAACCAAGTGTCCTAGAAATCACTCCTGCCCAATATGGGAAAACCAACCTTTGAGCACTTGCATCTACGCCACTCCTTATCTTTCACAGCCATTTTATCTCCGTAAACCAGATCACCATCTACCCAGTTACTTAAGCAAACTTGGGTTCATTTTCCCCTTTGTTTAAAGGCTTCATGTTATTAAAAAAAAAAAAAACAAAAAAACAGTCCCTACCAAGGTCTGAAAACCACACCCATCCACATCTCACAACTCTCCATTTATTCAGCAGGCACTGTGTGCCCCTCTCTGCTTCCCAAATAAGCCACACTCTCTCCTGGGTTGGGCTTTGATGCCTGACTCCCTCTGCCTGGAAAGCTCTTCCCCCATTTCTAATTCCTGAGGCCTCCACATAGACACCATTTCCCCAGAAAGGCTCTCCAAAAATGCCTTCCTCCTCTTCCCTTTATTCTCCATCTTGGCACTAAGGCTGTGTTACTCCTAACTCGCTGCACGTTGTAATGATACTGGCATTTTCTATTTCCTGGCATATGGTCTGTATCCATGGCTGGGATGCACACAGATACCACATCCTTTGTCCTCACCCAGAGCGAGACAGTGTTGAGTGAATCTGGGAACAGATGTTCAGAAAGCTCTTTACCAAGTCAGGAGACAACATTAGGGTGGTTATTTCTGGGTTTGAGGATGGAGAAGTTTTTGTTTTCCTCATCATATTGATCCAACTTGAACTGTGTTGATCACATTACTTTTATAATAAGAAAAGCAACAAAACCAACAATTAAAAAAGACACAGAAGATGTAGAGCATCATCATTGGAAACTTGTTTTTGAATGAGAGGTGATTCACCTATGCCTCATTGAAAAGCCTGAATAATACAGGGCCCCAAACACTCCATTAGAGTTTTACTCTCTGGGTTTTATAACAATGAGATTGTTATATCTATACATTTACTGCACATGGGTAAAAATGATAGAAGGATCAACACTTCTAACTTTTTTTTAAATCTTGGGTCTAAATCAAGGGCTCTCATTTCTACCAGTTAGTCTTTGTTGTTCTTTCCTAATTTCTCCTTGATTTTTAGAAAAGAGAAGGTTTGTGTTTTGGTGTGTGTGTGTGTGTGTGTGTGTGTGTGTGTGTGTGTGTAGCATATGTCCCACAAGACTTCAAATTGATTTAAAGGGCATGGGGTTGGATGCAGTTGCCTTTCTGCCCAGAGGGTGTAAACTCTTTCTTAGGCAAACTCCCCACTGAATTCCCAAAATAGCAGAGTAAATGTGGCTGAACATGTTTTCATTCTAAACAGATCTATTTATGTGGGTTTATAAGTGAGTCACATCTATACTGTTATTTTGAGCAATTGGCAAGGTATTAAAGGGCCATTCTATTGACAATTATTCCATAGATTCAAGTGAAAATTTTCTTGGAATTGTAATAGCCCTAATAAAAAAATAAAAATTTATTGAACATTGACCTAGTGTGAAGTGCACCTTTGCAAGTTAGTTTCCAGTGTTCTCATGTCACAGGTAAGGAAATTAAGATGCAGAGGTTAAGTCACTTGCTGATGGTCTCAGGGTCAGTATGTGGAATCCACTGTCTTTTCTTTCTCTTATCATATCTATGAGGGTCTTTCCTCCTTTTTCCATTTCCCCTACCCTCACCCAACTGTTTCCCTCAGGCTTCAGCCCCTAAAGTAGGAAAAAAATAAAATTAAAGCCAAACCAGCATGGTGACTCATTTGTGAAGCCTGATGTGATTTCAGTATTACACAGCATCTACAGCTTACTTTTCCCCTCATGGAATAGCATGATAAAGTTACTTTCTTGAGGAAATCATCGCTGCCCACAACAGACAAGAAGCCACTTTTCCTGTGCTGAATCCCTACGTGCAACTCCGCTGGGCTGCCCTGCGAACAGCAGACCACATTCCCCTTCACTGCTTCCTCCACCTGGAGAAACCACATGAGTCAGAGTCATCCACATGAGTGTGGGTTCATCCACAACCTTCTTTCTCATGGATCGAAATGTGCTTTTACTGGAAAACACCCAAAGAAATTTCAGAGTTAAATACTTAGAACGCATTTTTAATTCACAGAACAGAACATGATGGCAATGAGTCAATCAAGGGCAAGAGAGAACAATGCAGTCTGCCAGGATTCAAAAATTCTCTGTGATGGTCGCACACATCTAACAAGAACAAAATAATTCACACTCGATGTAGTTTGTTAAAATACTCTTGGTCGAGCGGTGCAGAGGAAAAACCACCAGGACTACAGAAAGCAGAACTATGGGCCGGCCAGCTAGACAGGAGACAATCATGGTGGCTACTCTGGATTCATCTTCCAATATTAACAGCAACAGTGCAACAGTTTTCATTCATTATGTTATCATCCATGCTTTCAGCTATGAGTTGGATTCTTGGAAGTTCTGAACTTTGGAGTAGATTATTTCATGAGGCAGAGGATTTACACTATGGTCTCATTTAATTATCTTTTCCATGACTGAAGTGTTCTGAAAGGAAATCTATTCCTTAGCAAGACAATGGACATTCAAATTGACCAGAAAGATTATCCTCCTCATATAAACAAACAAGCAAGGAGTTGAAAACTAATAACAGGCTTGGAGGGAGAAGTATCCAAGGGTGGAGGCACCAGAGAGATGCTGTGACCTCAGGCAAGTCACTTAACTTCTTCAAGCTCTAATTTAGTCACTTGAAAATGAGGATAATGATACCTGTCTTGACACCGTCATTGTTATAAGACCAAATGAGATGTTTTATGTGAAAGCACTTTGAAAATTCTGTCTCACAACTAACTGTAAGATACTACTTAGCTCTATTGCAGTAACTTCCCTTTGTGGAATTTGGTGTAGAAATTAGCTATTCCAAAAGAAACCAATCTAAAAAAATTAGGACTTTGAAATCTACAAATGCAGAGTTTTTATTCTGTTCCTAAGTAGAAGTATTCGAAATTCATTTATGTAGAGTTTGTTTCCATTATATTTCTAGAAACAATGTTTTATTGTCACAACAACAGAGATAACACTCTGGCTGCCCCATGACCATTGTGTTTCCAGGAAAGCTTACACTGTTAGAGATTCTTTTACAAACTATTGTTAGGGTGGGAAAAGTGGGGGATGGAGATTAGATTGTATCAGATTTACAGTTGCAAAGTTGTATTTTAGTCAGAGGGTGTTCTCATCGTCAGCTGATACATTTACTATTTATTTATAAATTTAAGCCTAAATATCATTGAGTAAATCCCATATTTGATTACATCTATGCTTTAAGAAGGGCAGCCTTTCCATTCCTGTCACCACTATTTCAATCATTTATATGGTGCTTCTTACACATTCTAAATAATGTTGTCACTCACTGTTAGGATGTTTAATGCACAGAGCTACTCGAAGTGTCTCTGTTGACCAGATGATAACAATGAATAAAAACCAATTCTGGCTTCTAGTACAAATTCTTTTCCCAGAATAATGTACCTCTTTATATTCAATTAAAATAATATAACCTCTTGCTATAGAATTAATGTCTGTATTGTACGTTCATTCCAATTTTATTCCAATCTTCAAAATGAAATTAAACTCCTGAAAACACATTTCCATGTTAGGTTAAGTAGTAATAATAGTAATGAGGATAATAACAGTGATAGCAGTTCCCATTCATTGAGCACTTATTGTAAAGCCTCAGTATCATTTCAATGTCATGTGGTGTTGAGATGCTTTATGGTGAGAGTGTACCAGATAATCTGGTCCACTACAGCCTCCACCTTTCAGGCTACTAAATGGTAGCTCTAAGTCTAGGATCAAAATGATAATAACACCTCCCCCTTTTTAGTGTGTAATTTGTGCCAGACTTGCTAAATGCTTTGCATACAGTTATCTTGCACAACAAAAACTGACAGGTACTATCACACTCTTTGTATAGATAAGGAAGCTGAGTTTCAGATGGATGAAGTAACTTCTCTAGAAAATTACAGCTGTGAATTTGTCAGACTGTAATTTTAACCTAGGTAGATGTAACTTCAAGGTTTGCAGTCTTAAGCATGGCTTCATTTGACTTGAACAAGAGTCATTACAAATTTTGAGTCTCCCAATAGAGCAGGACTTTCTAATTCTATTAAATATAAACCACCTTACAAAGTAAGGCATAAATGATAAGGTGAACAAACAATGCTTCTAGATCTAGGGCCACACCCCGTTGTGGATATAATCTACTTCCATGGAACATCTATGAGTCAGTAGTGCCCAAGCTGCTTGAACTCAGTAGGAGCTTATTGGCACTAGTTTACAGAGAACCGTGTCTTCTTTTATTAAAGGGAGAGTTAGGGCAACTGGAACCGTGTCCAGATAGATTTGGCCACTAAAACAAAACTACCTTCCAGCCCTTTGATTTTTCTTTTGATTTTTTTGTATCTTGATTTGAAAACACTCCTGAATGAACTAAAGCTCCCCCAACTTCCCCTGGCTTACTGAATCCAGAGGAGAGATGAAGCTATTCTCTGCAGCAGCTAGGAAAAAAATGGTGATTAATCCATTGCTCTAAAACCAACAGTGAATTGTCTATGTCAGATAACTCTGTAAATTGGATCAATCCATTTGGTTAAATAGAGGTGTATCTGGCAACTTACTAATCCTCAGAAGTATATTGGGAAGCCACACTGCTTAAAAGTTGATCATTATGAAGATCATTTTGAGATTTTGTGTGTGTGTGCCCACATGAACAATTGCTGTTGACACTTTCTAAATATTCCAGACTGAATGGTTGCAGTCCTACTCTTATATATATATTAGTGATTGTAAATGATGTGACATGATTTATGATAGAATGAAATTTTTTATATATAACATCTCACTCAATTCTCACAACACCCCTAACAATGTAGGTACTAATATTTTCCCCAACCAGTAGTTGAGACTTAGGCATGTAACTTGCTTAGAGACATAAGGTGTATTCTTAGCCAGTTTGTAGAATGTCAAAACTCTATTTTTATATTCTGTAACGTAGACTTGTCAGCTTGGATTGTTCATTTATTAGTGTTATGGGATATACCAACCCATAGATATATTTTAAGATAAATGTGTTGTCTATAGCTTTCTATTGCCCACCTCCATGTAAAGTGAGAGGTGGTTTCCATTCAAGTTGGAGTCTTGGGCAGTCCATAAACCCCATGAGGGGATATCGGTGATATCTCAAGCTTATATGCTTACACAACATTGCTGACACAATAACCTTAAACTATTTGCTCTTTCAAATTATTTCAAAAGCCTAATTCTGAGAAATAATATTTATGAAAGCATTGCCCAAAAGATAGGCAGTTCACACATTCTTCTAGTCTAGATTTAATCATTAAATGCAACCAGACCAATTGCAGGCTGTGGACTTGGACTTGACCCATTTGGACCTGTTTTACTATCATTGAAAATATGCATACTTACTGCACCAAAGGGTACTCTAAACATTTAGTATTGGTGTGCTGTTCAGAAAGGTTCTCACCTCATCACCCAGTATTTTCCAGGGGAAATGCACCTTGAGTTCTCTTCATACTGTTCTGCATCGATTCTTCATTTTTCATTGTTTTCTACCTGAGTATCTTGCCTGTCTCAGCAATTCACATTTTAAACTTTACTTCAAGTAAACCTGGCCATGAACACAATTTGGTCCTAATCAACCATCAAACTGAGACACTACAAAGTTCTTATCAACTTTCCTCTCACCCCAGGGCTACTGACATCATTTGCTGGGGCTTGGTGCAAAATGAGAGTGTGGAGCTGGCCAGGAGCAAGGAGTCAAGTCAGCCTCCCCTTCTCATGGGCCTTCCCCTTGATCTAGCACTCTGACCAACAGAGGGCGCTAGATCACAGGGGCAAACCTGCAGATGGACCCTCCAGAGGTTGAGGCCTTCCTGGGGAAAAGGTCATTCTGTGGTCAGGGTCATCCTCAAGATGAGCCTCCAGGGGATGGGGCCTCCTGGGAATGGGATCCTCCTGGATGAGGAGCCCTCCTGGACTTGTGGTCCTACTGGGCATAGGACCCAGTGGGACTGTGCTGGTTCCAGACCCATGAAGTCATCCCTACCTCAGCCCCCTCCCAGTTCTCCCAGCATTTTTTCTCATTTTCTCTGCTCTTGTTCAATCTGGAATTTGTGGCAAAATACTTCAACCTCATACTGACTAAGCCACATAGTCCAGTTGTTCCTCCCATGGTCAGCTTGAGAATACCCACTGATTCCAGCTGTCCAAAACAGGAGAAAATCAAATACCTTACAGCTTCTAGCGCCTTGCTCTTTTTCTCCCAATTCCCAGAATTTGATATGAAAGGTGTCACTGGCATTTCTGCACAATCTTTCAGCATCTGAGATTGGAACTCAAAAAAGTTGGCCATGTGCTCGTTATCTTCTCCCCTATCTGGGCTTCAATTTTCTCACACTGAATTAGTTTCACCCTTTTAGAGTGAAGTGTATTTTTTAATCTAAAAAAGGCAAGTAAAATAGGAGGTGAATAGCTTTGCTTTCTGTCATCTGTTCTCTGTCAGTCCTCTCTTACATCACACCGTATGCCTACAGTATGACTTTATTCTTTCTCCTACCGTATACACAGCTGACAAAGCACCTCTGCCTTCCCAGAGAGTAGTAGCAAGCCCAGGCTTGCTCTGGGCCCAGTACTCTTGATTCTGCTCTTTGGGTTAGTTATTGTGCCAGCCATTGAGCATGGTCTTGTGTCAACTTCTTACCTTCCTTGTCATCATCAATGCCACATGTCAGTGAGTTATTGAGAAGCCATTATAACCCCGACATCTGTCTTCATCAAAATCTTCCATGCCCTAGCCCCGTGGTCGGCAAACTGCGGCTCGCAAGCCACATGCGGCTCTTTGGCCCCTTGAGTGTGGCTCTTCCTAAGCCTTAGGAGTACCCTAATTAAGTTAATAACAATGTACCTACCTATATAGTTTAAGTTTAAAAAATTTGGCTCTCAAAAGAAATTTCAATCGTTGTACTGTTGATATTTGACTCTGTTGACTAATGAGTTTGCCGACCACTGCCCTAGCCAGTTTAGCTCAGTGCATAGTCAGTCCAAGAACTGAAGGATGCAGGGTCAAATTCCGGTCAAGGGCACGAACATCGGTTGCAAGCTCGATCCTCAGCCCTGGTTGGGGTAAATGTGGGAGGCAACAAATTGATGTGTCTCTCTCACATTGATGTTTCTCTCTGTCTCTCCCCTCCCTTCCACTCTCTTTAAAAATCAATGGGAAAATATCCTTGGGTGAGGATTAATGAAAAAAATAAAAAAAATAAAATTTTTCATGATCATATTGCTCAACTGTCTCAATTCAACATGTGTTCTCAGATGCAGAACCTACGGGCAGTCCAGTGCAAATGTAGGAGTGGGTGCTATGGACTGAATGAATGTGTGCCCCCAAATTCCCATGCTGAAACCCTAACCCGCAGGGTATTAGGAGGTGAGGTCCTTGGCAGGCGATGAGGACATGAGGGTGGAGCCCTCCAGATAGGATTAGTGTCCTTGTAAAAGAGGCCCCAGAGAGCTCCTTCACCCCTTCCTTCATTTGAGGATACAGCCAGAAGACACTATGAATCAGGAATCGAGCTCTCATCAGACTCCTAACCTGCCAGCTCCTTGATTTTGGACTTCCAGCCTCCAGACTGAGAAATGAATGTCTTTTGTTTAAGCAACCCAGTCTGTGGTGTTCTGTTACAGCAGCCTGAATGGACTAAGACAGTGGACACTAGAGAGAGACCTGCTCTGGCTCCCAGCTCTGGCACCAACCAGCCATGTGACCTTGAAAATTACTTAACTTCTCCGCACCTCAGTGTTTATCTTTAAATGGAGCTAGTAAGAACACCTACCTCATAGACTTAAAGTGAGGATTAAATAAGTGAAATTCTTAAATAGAGCCTGACACAG
This sequence comes from Myotis yumanensis, assembly GCF_028538775.1. NCBI lineage: Eukaryota > Metazoa > Chordata > Mammalia > Chiroptera > Vespertilionidae > Myotis > Myotis yumanensis. Next base: position 161,729,779 of record NW_027223752.1, on the reverse strand, counting down.
AATAAGGGCTCAATAAATGCCAGCTATTATCATTAGTCTGGAGGGCACATACCCTTAGTCGCAAGCCTCACCAGTCCCAGTTTCCTCACCCTTGCCAAATTTATGTGGTTCCTGCCTGGCCTAGAGGCATCTGGGCTGTGACAAGCTCCCTTAAGTCATGAATGAGTATACAAGCCTGTCACCCTGAGTTTTGCCAGAACTAAGTTTCCACCTCACAGAGCAAACTTGTCTGTATTTGAACTCAGAATTTCTCCATCATATTCACATTTCACAAGGGAAATGGGGTCTACCTGAGCCTTGCTATAAGGTTCGTGAGGGCAGAGAGCTGCCACTGGCAGCAAGGCTCATGTGTCCCTCTTTCAAGGCAAATCTTCCTTCTGCAATTTGCAGCAGCTGCAGCCATAATGATGTCAGGGCAGAACCCAGAAGGTTGTAGCAGGGCAAGGACAAGGGCGGCAAGCCTGGGAGAAGATCTGGTCTGTCAACAGGGGAGCCTGCAGAGCAGCAGCCTCCTCCTGTCACCTGCTTTCTCTGGCCTGCAGGTCCTTGTGATGCATTTGCATCCTGTTCTCTTCACTGTGGTCTCCTCTAGCATGTCCTTGCAAAGCTATCCTTTGGGGAGAGCGAATTCCCCTCTCACTCCCTTCTAACACCTCACTCTTCACACCTGGCAATATATCTGTTAAAAAATATGTGGGTTGTTTTCTCTCTAAGTAACTTAGGATAAACTGGTCAGCCCAGGAATTTGGGTGTCACAAATAAACACCTAACATGAGGAGCAGTGCCACCAGCTCAAACACAGAGTCAGAAAAGGATAAAAAGAAAGACCCCTAACCCCCAATCTACAGTCCTTTGCACAGTCCCCGCCAGGGGAGAAACCCTTGGGAAAACCCACTGTTGCCATGGAAACCGGAGCCCTGGCCTCTGCATCAGCTCCTGACTCCTTTCCAGGCCACAGGGTTTAAACTTGTGTTTGGCTGGCACCGCCCTGGCTCTCAGACAGCAGCGTTTTGGTTTTGCTTTTTTTTTTTTTTTTTTTTTTTTTTTTTTGCTTTTTTATAAACTACTGGGACCTTAAATATATACTTAATGAAAAACACACATAACACAAGCCCCCCCACCTGGATAAACATGCTGTGGGCAGACAGTACAACCTTGAGCAGATATACAATAGTGGGCCAAGTGCTCGCAGGTTTAACTGTTCAAGGGAGGGTGTCCAGCCTTTCCTTGTGGCTGGCGGAGGCTCCTTTTCCCAGATGGGTGGAACTTGGAGGCTATGGATACTGTGATATTTCCTAGAGCAGCCCAATTACAGAGACACCTGTGATCAATTATTTCTGCTGATCAACAGCTGGAAAATAAAACACACCCAAGTGCCTCATTTAGCCGTGGTTAGATGGTGTGGTGGGACACTGCACCCAGGCTGAGGGTAAGCTGGGGACACACTGCTCAGAGCCAAGTAGGAGCAAGTGCCGCCCGCTTTCATGCACCATCCAGCACAATTGTGTGTTTTTTAAAGACTTTATGTTTTTAGAGCAGTTTTAGGTTCACAGCAAAATGGAGGTAAGGGCCAGAGTCTTCCCTTATGCCCTCTTCCCCCCACACTCATACAGACCTCCCTTCTCATCAGTACCCCCACCAAATGGTGGGTTTGTTACGGCTGATGAACCTACATTGACATCATCATCACCCAAAGTTCATCGTTCACATTAGGGTCACCCTTGGTGTTATACATTCTGTGGGTTTGGATAAATGTGTAATGACCTGTACCCATAATTTTTATATCATAAGGAATACTAGAGGCCTGGTGCATGAAATTCATGCACAGGTAGGGTCCCGAGGCCTGGCTGGCGATCAGGGCCAATTGGGGCCTTCCGGCTGCCAGCCAGCCTTCCTCTGTTCCATACCACCCCCTGGTGGTCAGCGCACATCATAGCGAGCGATCGAACTCCTGATGGCCCCGGTTGAACTTCCAAGGAGACAATTTGCATATTAGGCTTTTATATATAGAGAGATTTTTACTGCCCTAAAAATCCTCTGGGCTCTGCCTCTTCATCTCTTTCTCCTCCAACCCCTGGCAACCACAGACTTTTTTAGTGTCTTTGTAGTTTTGCCTTCTCCAGAAAATCATAGAGTCAGAATCATACAATATGTCGCCTTTTAAGATTGGCTTCTGTGATATACATTTAAGGTTCCTCTATGTCTTTTCATGGTTTGATCACTCATTTCTTTATAGCGCTGAATAATATTCCATTATCTGGATGGACCACAGTTTATTTATTCACTTATTGAAAGGTAACTTATTTTTGTTTTTTTGTTTTTTTTTCAAGTTCTGGCAATTACAAATAAATTGTTATAAATATCTCTGTTCAGGCTTTGATGTGCACACAAGTAGTCAACTTATTTGCGTAGATACCAAGGAGCTTCATTACTGGACCCTATGATAAGAGCATGTTTAGCTTTATAAGAAATTGCCAAACTATCTTTCAAAGTGGCTGCACTATTTTGTGTTCCCACCAACAGTGAATGTGAGTTCTTGTTGTTCCACATATACTTGTTGGTTGGTTGGTTTGGTTTGGTTTGATTTTACCACCTGCCTATCCCCTTTCCTCAAACAAAATATACCTGAATGGAAGTCATTTTAATCCTAATTGTCCAAAGAGCTCTCAATCCTTAAGCTAACTGCTGTGATCTGACAATCTTAGTCAGAAACCTCACTCACCAAAGAAGGAAAATGTATTCCTTGCCAGAAATAAAAACATAAGGCATTTTGGATATCAGCATCACCCTGCTCTTTAATCAAATAACCCCATCTATTACTTACAATGTCTGTGTTTATAACATTCTCAGATACTTGATATCAATATAATAGGGTATTTTAAACAAGAAAGTGTCCTTTTTTGATGACCAGATAATTCTGCTAAATATTATCCTAAGAGAAGTGTGGTTTATAATATTGGAAGCAATAATTTTTTAAGAATCTGATTTGAAGATGTTCCTTTCTTTAGTTGGACAGCTATCCATTGAGGTCAACAATCCAATGCTAGCCTGATGAGGAACTATGCATGCAGCATTAAGAGGAAAAAAAAAGGGAGACATATGTAATACTCTTTGTAATACTTTAAGCAATAAAAAAAAATAGAGACAAATAAAAATAAAATTTAAAAAAAAAGAATCTCACACACGGTCTACTCCTGAATATGCTTTATCATGATAGCTGCTATGATGCTATAAAGACCTAAGCTGCCCTGTTAAAGCAACAGTGTCAAAACTGGGGCAGATGGGCCAGAGGTGTCACTACAGCGATCCCAACTTCCCATGACAGGACTCTCCCAGGTTCCCACAGACACTGACAGCTGCATTTTGCCAATGAAAATCCTCAGAATGTAGAATGAGTAGAAATGGACAAATGCAAATAGACTGGCAAAAGTACTGGCTCTGGTTTGTAAGTAAACAGAACAGCAACTTTTTCTTGGCTACATTTAGATAACACCAGGTAAGAATTTAATACTACTCTCTAGCTGCATTGCAGCCTGGAACATATTCAATAGCATTTGAGTATCTCAATTTTGGCCGTAAGTAAAAGTGTTCAAGCCAGGAGGGTGGGAGTCCAGCGTGTACTGAGAGAAAGGCCCCAGTTCTCTGTGTGCCTCCTCCAATCTGTGTGACAAGGGGACACACCACACCCTGGTTGCTGCCTTTGCTGCATGAACACAGACCAAGCACATGGAGATGACCAGGTGATGACACTGTGCCCTGGTGACTTCTGGACCTGGTCTCTACCTTAAAAGAGAAGAGGGCACAAAATGCCATTTACATGAAAGTTTGAACAATAAAATAGGGGACGTGCAGAAGGTAGCCGATTGCTGATGTTTCTCTCATTGATGTTTCTAACTCTCTATTCGTCTCTGTCTCCCTTCCTCTCTCTAAAAATCATTAACATATTTTTAAAATATGCAATTATAGTCTTAACATTATCTTTATACACACATTCTCTGGTTCCCTGTAGGTAAAAAAGACTTTTCTATTTCAATTGTTATTTATAGCTCCTAATCTACATATCTTCCTAAATTGCCCTTGATTTCTTACCAGATGGCATTTAAAAGGACTGAGTAGAGCCCAAAAGACAGCAGCAAAGGGAAACTGCCAAATAGAAATGGGAATATCAGTCTGGGAATGAAGCCGGTCATGGTAAAGGTAGGCCCCAAGAAATCACAGAAATGGTAAATAACAGGTTCTTCAGCACAAAATAGACTTGTGAGAAACTAGTTGCTACACATTTTATAAAATCCCAAAATAAGACACAGGGACGATCTTATGTGCTTACTGCAATGCATAAAATCTTGACATTTGTGACAAAATACTCAAAATATACATGGAACTTTGGAGCTTGACTTTAGTGTTCAATGCTTTAAGTTATTTCAAACTGTTAGCCATATTTGTGGAGTCACATGGACTGGGTGTTGAGAGGAAGAGAAAAAGCAGAAATAGACACTGCTCCGCCTTGAAGAATGTATGTCCCAGAAGGTGGCTTTTGAGCAGCGCAAAGTGGTGGGCGGTGGAGTGGAAGCGTCTCATTTCTCAGATGCAGAAATGGAGGTCAAAACAGAGGGATTTGGCCACAGGCCCCCCTTTCAGGAGGCAAAGATGCAGAACTTCTAGGACACAGCTCTTTGGGACCAGGAGAGGCTGCTATTTGCAATGATCACAAATGATTGTTTATTATCCTGGAGTTTGGAGGAGGCCCCTGTGAAGATTACATTCCAAAGGCTTGATCACTGGAAATGCTGGGATTGCAACTGTAATTACCAGTTTGCATAAACTCATGGCCTGGAGCAGTTCCTGGAAACCACAGTCCCCTCTGTGTTGTTTTCTTGCATGAAGAAGGCTTTGTAGGTTAAGATTTGGGCATAAGCTTAGTCACCAGTCTCTGAGTGGCAATATCCTTATAAAAATAAGCACATAGTGTTGTTCCTCTGTCCTTATTTATGGAATATTAGAATAACCAAGAGCACCCGTGGAGAATATAAGCAAGGTGACACTAAGTCTGTTTCCATCACACATAGACAGCAGTGATAGTAGGATTGGAACTCACTTTATTTGAAACCAGAAGGTAGAAGAAACCAGAGCTAGGGGTGAGGGGTAACCTTCAAACAACCTAGAGTTTGGAGTGAGGAAATATTCAATTTTAAACCCCAGCCACCTGTTGTGAAGGTCAGAATATATAATGGACCAATAGCAACCGGCCATACTTAATTGCTATAGATTCTAAGAAACCCTCGGTGCCTTCCCTGACAGTGCATGGAGGAGAAAGGATGAAGAAAAGCAAGGACTGGGACAGCCAGAAGGACTTTTTCTGTGGCCCCAACAGAGAAAATGGAACATCAGTATTTCTCCACGACACACAGTCTTACCTCCCACGTCACTGGTGCCCCAGGCTTGACGAGGGTCCTTGTGTCCCACAGAGCAGGTCAGTGAGAAGACAGACTCCTAGGAAAGATCTGAATGCAATGGTTAAATGGAGAAAATCACCCCTTCTCCTGCTGGGTATTAGCAAGGAGGTGACCCGGTGAGATCCTTCTAGGCCGGGCCTCCTCCCCGGGCTATCCCAGTGCCCAGCTCACAGGTGCTCCGGAGCTTTCCATGGACTTTTCTCTGATGAGGGACCTCCCAGACATGGCCTGGCAATAGCATGTGCTTTATTATAACTCCCTCTTCCACATCCTACACGCACAGCATCCAAACTGACTTTTCCTGAGCACCCCCCACATTCTGAAAAGAGACCACTAATCCTATATATTAATGTGGCATGTACTAGTAATTGTTTGCTTAAGAATCCATTTTCTTTCTAATTTCTGGTCTCATAAGCAAGGAATATCTAGGCCACACGTCATAAATGACCCAAGAAAGCTTCTGAGCTGCTAGATTAACCCTAACTTTTCATCAGTCACCTCGCCATGGGACACTCTTGAATGACCTCAGTGGATCTACAACAGAGTTAATTGCACATAAATTTACTACATAAATATAGCACAATTAAGGAAAGCCTATGAGTATTTCCTGAGCTAGTGCTGACTCGGGTGTTTATCCAATGGCACAGGAAAGCAAAATGCGATCATATACACGTTCATTGCAGTGTTACGTGATTGCTATAAAATGGGATCCTAAAATACCTAGTGACTTAGGCTTAAAAGAAGCATAATCCACCGAACGTTTTCCCCTTCTCTTGACTGTGGCATGTAATAAATGATCTCAAATTCTGCACTGTGTACTTTAATAAGATTTCTCTTACATCAGTTCTATTTAACCGTGCATGATCATTCATGGCAGGTTTTTCAAGTTCCTCAGGGCATTGATCTAATTACAAACTCAATGCAAAAACAGGGCAGGTTTCAACGAGTTATGAATTACACAGATGAGATGTGTGCACACTTTTCTGACTGAGGTGTGATATTAACTAAGCAGGAGCTGACCGAGAGGGCAGCACCCTTCCACGTCTCAGAGTCACCAAGACGCTGGCTCTTCTATTCCATCACCACTGTCCTGGGTTGTGCTGCTGGGAGGTGGGGCCTCCTCAGTGAGCATGGGCAGATGGCCTGTTGCTTTCTCCTTTGTGGTCTTTGGGAGGTGATGAAGTCGCCCTTTACGTTCTTTCCTATCAAATTCCTCAGAAAAATGGCCAATATACAGGGTATCCCAAAAAATGTATACACACTTTAACTGAGAACTCAATTTTTACTCCTTTTCAGGTTTAACTGATTTGACATAATGGGTGAAGCCAGACTAAGCTTTGAACAAAGAAAATTTATCCTAAAGTGCCACTAGACTTTTTTTTTATGTGGATACATAAAAGGTAAAGTTTACGGTACAAAACTGCAACAGTAACAAATTGAGGGCACGCAAATCCCTAATGAAATGATTCTTGATGTTTGTGATTCTATTGCTTTTGTATTATCAGCGGTGCCTGGACCAGAACAGTCATCAGTTTGAAAACAAGCACTGACAAAAGAAAGTATTCATTTCTGTAGATTCTTTTAAATTTTGAAAATGAACTCTATGTTAATAAACACTGACTTTATAATCATTCAAGGTGTGCATACATTTTGTGGGGAATACCTGTATATCTTCTCCCAGGAAGAGGGAGATAAAGAGTAAACACAGCTTTCCCAGACCTCCAAGGAACTGGTATCGTGCCCACCTCAAACCTGCATCCTAATGAATGTTCTAACATTCTTATCCAATGCCATCATTGTAAAGGTTTTCTTTGATGCATTCATTTATCCATTTTATATTGAATCCTCCCTAAATTCACATGTTGAGTCCTAAACCCAGGACCTCAGAATGTGGCTGTATTTGGATATGGGGGTCTTTAAAGTGGTAATTAAGTTAAAAGGAGACCATCTAATTCAATCTGGATGGTTTCCCATAAGAAGAGCAGATCAGGACACAGACACACACAGAGGACCAACCATTTGGGGACACAAGGAGAAGACAGCCATCTACACACCAAGGAGAGAGGCCTCAGGAGACACCAGCCCTGCCCACACCTTGGTCTCAGACTTCCAGCCCAGGACAGTAAGACATTAAATGTCTATCGTTAAAGTCATCAAGCCTGGGGCATTTGTTATAGGGCAATGATCACAGAATTTAGCACTTTTCTGGCCAAATAAATTAACATAAGCACTTAAGGTATACCAGACAGTGTTAGAAATTATGGGGGTACATCAATGAACAAGACAACACATGTTCTCTTATCCCTTCCTCCACATGAGTACACAGCGAGGAGATGCCAACTATGAACCAGGAAGAGAGGCTTCGTGAGACCCTAATCTGCTGATATCTTTCCAGCCTCCATGACTGTGAGAAATAAATATGTTTTTAAATGACCCAGTCTATAGTATCTTGTTATGGCAGCTTCAATGGACTAAGATACCCTCTCCCATGTATTTGTTTTACAACTCATAGAATTCATGAGAGAGATTTTAAAAACAAAGTCACATTCTACTTGTCAACTCTGATGAGTAATTCCAGCATTTCTGTCATTACTGACTTGTGAAATGGGATAATCACATAGTCCTTTTGGAAAGCCAGCTGGGTCCACTGAGTTGGTATTTTGACAAAGCCATAATTCCTATGTTCCTTTTTGAAAGCCCTCACTCAAGGCTATGGTTTTATTGATTTTAGAGATAGAGGAGGGGGAAGAGAGAGAGAGAGAGAGAGAGAGAGAGAGAGAGAGAGAGGCAAAGAATTGACCTGCATCAACTCTTTTTTTTAAACATTAGAGTATATACTTTTTTCCTTAATATATTTTTATCGATTTTAGAGAGAAAAGAAGGGAGAGAGGAGAAGAGAGAGAAACAATAATGTGAGAAAGACACACCAATCAGTTTGCCTCATAATGGGGATCAAGCCCACAAGCTTCTTGGAAATATGTTTCAGACCCAGAGATGACAGACTGGAGGCAGCAGTCATCTTTGCCTTCATTGATGGACCTTGATCCAATGCCCCACTAATGTGATCAGCAAACAGTCTCCCCAACAAGACACTCCAGACTCTACATTGAGACTTTCTCCCCTGCTCCAGCCTCCACATCTAATCTTGATTGACCTGCCTCTCAAGTCCAATTCCTCACGTTTAAAGTTGTGCTGGACCCATCCAAGGCCTGCCCATGTGTCCCAGGTCCATGCAGATGTTTCCGGTTCCCTTCCAGCCATTTTCTCATCAGACAATAGTGTTATTCATAACACCCACAGAATTTAGCACTTTTCTGGCCATTTGATGGCTCTTCAAAACTTCATACAAAATGGGAACCTCAGTCAGTGTTCCCACTGGAATTCCCCTCAGATCATTCAGCCCTCTCCATAAAGCCCAGATATGCAGCAACTCATGTCTGCCACCAAAATGGCATGCCTTAATCTTTCTTTCCTAGTCTTTATAGGTTAGCTACTCATCTTCACTCTGGGGAACTTTCTCACTTTCAGCTTTGACTTATAACACTCTTTCTGTCCCTGAACTTTCAGCATTTCAGTGGAATACCAGCATATTGAGCACTTGACTTTATTTAACCAACTTTTAGTTCCTACACACCTGTTTCCTGAAGCCTTCTCAGGCTGCTTGAAAGGACACAGTGCCTTACACAAACATGGTCCCCATAATTGCCCCCACAAATATATCCACTATGGATCCGGTCTTGAACAGATTGATGATGGCGTATAGGGATGGGCAAAAATAGGTTTACAGCTGTTTGTATAGAAAAATAATACATTAATTAATAATGAGTAAACTCTGTTTCACATACTCACAACTATAGACCTACTTTTGCCCACCCCTGTATAATAATTTATCTATATGTGTTCTTGTTACTATGTTCAACAGGCGATATGATAAACATATATATATCAGCATGCCTTAACTTAAACACAAGTTTACTTCTCCACTCTTCACCAGGATTCCTAAACTTGGTACAAAATTGGAACATTAGTCAATGTCCCCACTGGAATTCACTCAAATCATTCAACTGAGAGATCTTCATGAAAAGTCCAATTGGCAAGAGCTTAAGACCCAGAGAGAAAAAACACACTCTTGTGTCTCCAGGAGTCTCCTTGGCCAAACCAAACAGGAAGCCATCCAATAAGAGAGATGGCTCACGCTGTCCTTAAGAGTCAGCCCCTTAGAACAGGGATGAATATCACGATCATGGAGAAAGGATGGAGCAGCGGTGGGACAAATGGGAAAAGCCAATACAACCAATTCTAAACACAACCAACTGGCAGAATTTGAGACAATGAAGAGAGGAAACCATTGAAGCAGCAGAAACCCGGCTTTACACACATTTCCTACTGGAATGTATTCTCAAGGGGCATCTGTTTATGTGTCTCCCTCTTCTCTGACAATGCCTGACACACCTCAGGGGTTTAGCTCATCAGTTAGTTAATTGATTAAACATATAACATACCTTTTAGTCAAAAATCTTATGTCAGATATTCAGTGGAGGTCTCCTGAGGAAACAGCCAGTAGTTGACCGAGTAGATGACATGCGGGTGTGTGACATGACACGCTGAGTGGTGGTGTGTTCTGCTTCCCAACATCTGCAGAGGCAGACATCCAGGGCGAGCAAAACTTGTAAAGGCCACACCTATAGGTGGATGTGGAGTTTGTGACACCACAAGGCTGCCTCTGAGATCGGGATTCATCCCTCTCTTCTGGGTCAGGACATTCATCCACCCCCCCATCTCCTATTTGCAAGCATTAAATCAGGATGTGCACTCAATCCCCAGTCTTCCTGCGTACGTGGGATCTGTTGGTGAATATCTATTTAGAGTTTGAGAATTGGTTGATTTCAAGGAATATTTTGCAAAGAGAAGAGTATATCACAAATATATATTGGCTTTAATCTTTAGACTCCATCACAAAACTTCTGATTAAACTTTATGCCTCCCTCCCTCTGTACCAAGCTTTTGAAATATTATTGTGTATACTAGTTGCTGTTACACATAAATGGGATTTCTCTTGTGCTATATACCATATAACTTACTCATATATTACATTTATTGTCATCTCTGCCTCTATCACCTCTGCTTCCTCATTCTACCTGACAAAACATAAGCTATGGGAAGACTGGGAGTTTGACTCTTTTCTGTAATGATGTATCCCAAAGAACTAGAGCAGCACCTGCCTCATCACAGGTCAGCAATAAATATTTGTTGCACAAATGAAAGGACTCCAGTGTTTATTCCACATGAGACATCCTAAATGCAATGGGACCACAGTGAGAAACACACAGCCGGACCTTTCAAATATATACAGTCTAGGGTAGCGGGGAAAAAGAAGGGCTTGATTCTGAACTGTCCCCTACTTCCTGCAAGAAGAAAAGTAGGAAAGTCAGAAGAGGAGAGGAAAGAAAAGGGTATGTAGGCATTCGGGGTATTTTGAGTGCATGAGCTGCTCGCTGGCCATGCCTCAGCACCAGTTCCTAGAGGCCTGCCTGTGGTCCTTACCTGTTTGGTGTTGGTGGTAATGCTTACTGTTAATCTTAGCTCCTACGCTCCACAGCCTCCTGAACACCCCATCCCATTCACGTTTCCTCTGTCTGAACCTTCATCCTCTCCTCCACTTCTGTTTACCTAGCAAGCTCCTACTCCTTCTTCAAGACCCATTCAACACTCTGATATGTGAGAGTCTCCATGTTGCCTGCTCATATAAGATCTTTCCTGTGAGTTTTCTCACCTATAAAATAAAAATTTTCTTAAATCAAATAATCGCTACTTATCTCTAAATCTCCATGATTCTACAGAATAAGAATACCTATTCCAGGGTGAGATAAAATACTCACCTCCAGAAGGCAACTCACATCAAGGTGAGAGACTGTGCTGTGGGGGCAGGGAGCAGCTCTTTGAAAAGGTGTCCTGAAGTACCCTCTTCTCACCGTGCTCCCTGTGCTCCTGTGTAACTGCTGCCACTGGGAGGAAAATAAAGAAAAACTGGTTTTTTATAAAGAAAATGTATATATTAGAGGTACTTGGGGAGGGCTGTCCCTTCTGGTTAGTATAAAAAATCATAGGAGAGAGTCACACTCATCCTAGCAGTGGAACATAGCCAGACAGTCTGCAAAATCAGAGGATTTTAAAACCATCCAGAGAATTGAGGATAGAGAAGTGAGAAGCCCTTCCCTGAGGAGAAAATACTGCCTGATTTCATGCCTGCAGAGAAGGGAGAAGAAGGGGGAACAATCTAGGTGTGAAGGAGGAGCCACCAGCTGGTTTCTCTGGGGTTGGTGGCCAGAGTGGACTGGCCTGATGGGCCAGAATCCCAGGGAGGCCTGGCACTGCCAGTGGCCCTGCCCCAGGGCCTGCACACAGCAGTGAGAAGGAATGCACCACCCATGCCTACGGTAGCACAGACCCTCCAACACGTGTGTCCAACAAATGGGAAGAGGCCAAAATTGGTTTTTGGGAATTCACTGAAAGGGCACAGGAAAACTTTTCCCGGTGACAGATATGCTCTATATGTTGTTTGGCATGATGGCTACACAGAGGGTAGCTATTCAGCATGTTATTGTCTGTAACTTACACGTCAATAAAAATGAAGTGCTTAGGTATCCTGGCATTTGGAAGTTGAGCATCTATAAAAATACAAGCACAAGTACATTTTTCAAATTATTTAATAATTATTCGTTGACTGCTCCTGAAGTTATGTTATTCTATAGCTTTAATTTAACTTAAAATGTTTTATACTTCTAAGAGTGGAAGAAGATAGAAGCTTTAATTTACAGGAATTCTTGTTTTTATTCTTGTAAAAATGGCATACCAATTAGGGCTTTGATGGGAAAATTTCATTTTTCAAATGTACTATTAAAATTTCACTTCCATATTACTATCTGGATTTCACCCTCTGACGGTTTAAAAATCCACATCATTTCATTTCTCTTTTCATTTGGAGCTTTGTCTCCATACCCTATATTTAAAGTTAACACTAACCTTCTCCCGTAAATATAAGCCTGGTAAGGAAGGGTGTTAATCTTTACAGAGCCATCAGATACATCACCCAGGAAGATGCAAAGATGTGTTTGTATGCAAACTTTAGCTTCGAGTCACTAAGAAATGCAAGGATTTTATGAGAAACAAGCCAGTTCAGAAAGTGAGCTGTACGTTGTTGGAAGAGGAGTGAATAAACATATTAAGCAATGTGACAATGAAATGGAATGTGGAGATACCTAAGCCATAAGACACTGAATTTAAATTTCACGTGGGAGGGAATCCGCCAGTTTTTTGGGTGTTTTTTTTTTTTTTAATTCAGTATATCGTTTTAATTAACTCACAACTCTGAATTAGACATAAATCAGCCAGACCCATTTGGGTTTCATTTTTAGCACAAAGATCCTATCATCTTCAGCATTTCACTCAATGCTAATTAAAAATGGATTTATGGCTCTTGGTACCTTGAGACAGAGGAGGACGTTCAGAACTCCCGCGCCAGTGGGAGGGGAGCTATTTTGGGGATAGCAACCGAATGTCAGACATTTGCCACAGCACACTGCTTCTGAAAGCTACACGTATTTTCTGGATATGTAAACAAGCCTCATAAAACTCTCATTGTTTCCATCCCTGGTAACAGTGTAAATTCACCACAAACTGAGCGTCTCTGTTTGCCGCCAACACTATTTCAACACAATGTGCCTGCTCTCGCTTCCAGAACCTTCCCTATAGCCAAGCCAATGTGCATAAGATTTCCTTATTCAAACTGTTCCGTCCCCCGACACACACTCCCGCCCCTCTTTCCCCCATGTCCCCAGCAAGAATTTGCTATTGAGGATTTTTAGTTCTGGCTGTGGGTTAGTCAGTATATTTTAGCAGAGTTTATCGAATGCCTTGAAAACCAAAACGCCAGCTTCATCTCCTAATAACTATAATGTTTTCTCCGGAGGTGCCCCGCTGCGTTTAGCTCAGGATTTAACTTTCAGGCTGAAGAGAAGAAGTACACCAAATAAAAACGACAACTTACTTCCTTAAGCCATTTACAGAGACTGAAAAACACTCTCCTGGAAGTCATGGGCCTAGGATAGGATAAGAAAAAATATTGTTCAATAACTAATGGAAACTAAGAACAGCAAACCATTTGTTTTGAAAAGGGTATCGGTGTGTGTGTTGGCGTGTGTCTTGGAAGGGAAGTGGCAGCTTGGACACATTTTGAAGGGTTTGTCCGTATGAATACAGCCAGCCTCCGGCTTCCTTACAGTTTTTGAGACACTGCAGGACGCCTGTGAGTAAAACCTTTTTGGATTTTTTAAAAAATGACTAAGAGCATAATCAAAAAAGTTTTGATCAAAATTAGAGACTTGGTGAAGAATCCATTTGAATAAGAGAAATTGCATCATGGCACAGGGGTATAATGCAAAAAATAGTGAGAACAGATGACATGCTTGGAAGAAACCTGGACCCTGTTGTTGTGGTCAGTGGTGGCATTTAGTGGTGAGGCTTCCTGAGCCAGGATCAGGCTGTTTTGTCACTGGTTCTGAGAGACAAGTTTACCAAAATGCGTGTATTTACTATTCTGTAGCTTTGAGTACATACACACAGTTTTTTTTAACCTTTTTGTTGGTAAGCAAAAATAATTAAAAGTAATGAGTCCCTTTTGAAACTCAATGTCTACCTTGTACCTGGAAAAAATGTGTATAGATCCTGGTGTCTGGGTTCCGGTCCTGGGGCTGTGGCACAGGAGCCCCTCGCTGGGCTTCACTCTCCAATAGGTCTGAGCTCCCCAAAGCAAATCCTTACACATGGTTGGGACACCAATCCTGGTGACGGGGATGCCCAGCATGGCTTTTCGAGGCCACCATGCCGTCACAGCACCTGTCCCCAGTGCACATGCAGCACAGCACTAAGTGGCCTTGGGCATCCAGCTCTCCATAAGGAAGGTATGGTTAAATGCATGCGGTGCTTGGCTGGGGGCATTTCAGTCACATTTATTGTTCTTCAAGCTAAAATCGGCCACCCCGAGGAGGGATGCTGTCATGCCTGTGTTGGCATAATGGCAAATAGGAAAGCACAGGTCCCTGACAGCACAGGGCCAACCATCTATTTATGCCAACATCCATTTCTCAAGGTGGCTTCTCTGCATGTGTGAAGGGAAGATCTCCTTTGGGTTTTTTGGTGTGTTTTTTTCTTTCAGAGCTAGAAATAAAGCACTTTCTTACTTGGAATTCACGCTATAGAAAAAAAACCCTATTTGTCTTTTTCTCTCACTAGCTGAAGTATTAGTATTCCTCTCCCTCCTTCGCCCACTTCATGCTCTGAGCCAAATTCTTCAAATAGAGAAAGCTCTGCCAACTGGGAGAATTACAGGCGGGATGTGAAAGTCGGTCATGGGACGTGTCAGAGAATTCTCCCTATTGGACCTGTTTCGGTTTAAGTCGGGAACAACTTTTGGGGATGGAAGCAGGGACCCTCTTCTCCCACCCCCTGGGACCCGAGTGGGAGAAACTGTCTCAGCAAGTGTCTGAAATATTAGACTCACTGTGGTTTGTCCTGCCCTGTACTCTGGAACTTTTTTGGCTGTTTGCAATAGCATGATGAGTCATGCATTTCACAAGCATTTTTTGAAAAGGGGAAACACCTCCCAGCTTGAAATGTGACTCTCCTATGAAAAGAGACAGTGTCCAAACACCAAACAACTCATCTACTCACTGTGTTCCTTCGCCTTTCCTGACTGATTTTATTTTGAACACTAGTTTGAACTCGTAGAAGCCAGAAATCCAATCCTGTTATAAATAAAAAAGCCAAATTCTCTTTGGGCTTGTGCTTGAGCAAACAAATTAACACCTCCTCTAATCTAAGGATCAGGTCACAGGCCAAAAAAGAAATACAACCTGCTTGGTGGATTTAGAAAAGTGCTTAACCTGAATTAAAAAAAAAATAAAACTAGCTCGGTCTGTACCTTGTGATATGATGACATGGAGGTGGATGGAATACAGCTCCCTCCATATAAATTGTCATTTTTAGCAACAGATTCCCAATACAGTCACTTTTCCCTTAGTATCTCCATTGTGGTTTGAGTCTTGAGCTCCTAAAGCCATTGGTGGGTAGGGTCCCTCCCACTTTCCCCTCATGATGAAAATAGGGTTCGCAGGGCTCATGTTCTGCTGGGGCTCTCCTGTCTGACCCAAATCAATATCTGCATCCTTGTCCTCACATCTGGCTGAGGTTGAGAACTTTCTCCCAAGAGACAAAAGAGGAAGATTCGGTCAGATGTAGCCTGGCTGTTGTGGGTGAGATGACTCAGCCCGTTTTTGTGGATTTCCCAAGATGCTTTCTGAAGCTCTGTTGAAAATATCTTGTGTGATCTTGTAGTAAATTAAACAAAAGACAAACCCCAAGTGTCTGCCTGTTTGAATAGCATAACCACAAAAACTGTGATTCACCGTGACCTGTGGAGGAGGAGAGGCTGGGGCCTGACTTTTGGACATTTTTTTTTTTTTTGGAAATGCACTGGGGGATAGAGGATACATGCTTGTTTTTTTATTTTTTGTTTTGTTGTTGTTGTTTTGCTTTTTATTTTAGGAGCTAAAAAAATCACTCTACATCTATCCCCTGGACAATGAAAAACGACAATTCCCACGTTTCGCTCAAGTCTATGTTCTTCCAAACTGCACACGCCCACATGTCTTTGCTCACTTACCCATGGAGCAGAACAATGAGCCTAGGAATCTGTTTTCCACCAGCTAGGATCACTGGAGGCTTTCCCCAGCGTTCTTCATGCAAATGGAATTTCAAACACACCCATTGTTTCTACCCTTCTTGTTGGTGTTGGTGTTGTCGCTGGGTGTTTTCCTCTGGGCTGAAGAGCAGGGTTCTCTGAGCTCCCACTATCTCCAGGGAATGGCCACCACACAGGAACATGGATTTCCAAGAAGCACAGCCCTGCCTGGCCCAGTTCTGTGGCTGATCCAACAGAAGACACAAACATGCTCATTCGCACAGGACTTCCTTTCCTGAACAATGGCTCTCTCCCTCCCACTAGGAAGGTGATTCCCCAGTGTCTGGGAAATGGCCTATCCCCAGGTCTGTTTTGAAATGAATGATATTTTGCTGAGGAACCACAGGAGCAGTGTTCGTTGTTCATTCTCATGTAGGCTGTATTGCTGCTGCTACTGCTACTATTCCTAGTCATGGAATGGGAATTTCTGACTTAGAAGGAATGCACAGACTGGGAGAAACTTTACCACACACTGAGCGGAGGCGGGGCACTGCATGTTTTGCCAAAAACCATCTAGAATTTCCTGTTTTCCAAGCCTCAGTGTAACTTTACCTTTTTGGGTCAAGTTTTCTCTGTTCCTAGGATTCTGGAACTTTCTATTTCTGACTCCTCTAAGGATCCATGAAAGATATTCAATAGGCTTTTTATAAAAAGTTCAAAAGTGCTTTTTTAACACAACTCTTTGTGAGCCAGACTCAGTGGATCTGAAACCATATGCATTTAATTTCCACTTAAGTATTCGTCAGCTTATCATAACAGTGAAAAAACCTCAAACAAGGGTATAAAGAATTTCACTTTATCCTTAAACAGAGGGAAAGAATTTCTGACACATAATAGTCTGTGAACAATTAAAAAGTTATGCTAAGTAGCGTATATTTAAAATTACCTAAGTCAGTAGAAATTGAAATATTGTAATTTTCATTTAATATACTCTTTAGCCATGTATGAGTGTTAGAATATATAATATACATACATACTATATAACACTTTAATAGTCACAGAGGGAAAATCATCAAACAAATAGGCATCTTTACACTTTAGAGAAAAAAGTTTCTAATGGCTTCAGGTATACTGTTAGTTATCTGAATAGAGAAACAAAGGCAAACACAAACTTTCAAAGACATAAGACTGGATTCTGAAAAAACTTCCGAAGAAGTCAGCCTAAGTCTACAATCTGCTTACTCCTTCCTTCAAATCTCCGATTTATTACTAATTTTAGCAGAAATGTAGCCTTATGACCAAGGCTGTCTACTTTTAAATTTTCTCCATCACACCCAGTCTAAAATAGAAACCTTGCACACTTTCCCTGAAAAATCACCCTCTAATTACTCTGGGAAATGCGCAGATGTGTCACCTATGGTTACAGCAGCACCGCCCTAGGAGAGCTGGTAGTAATCTGCTGGTTACTTCCCTGCTTGGGAATGGGAGATGCAAACACCCTATGACAACACCTTTAGCTGCAGTGACACCGAATTCCCCCATTTGCATTCTATCATTCTTATCTGCTGCGTGGGATCCTAGTGAAAGCTGTAATCGGCTTTTGCAGTTACCCTATTTATATACACTGCTATCTCTCCTGTTGAGTTTTTATTCCTAAAGTTTGCTTCATGCGGAAGTTGAATTTTTATAAGCAACATTGAAAAAGACTTACTGCCTTAAATCTCAGCTCCTGCTGCAAGTTCTACTTATGAGGCCAGCGGTACCTTTTTCTCTTTGGATCTCTGTCTTATAAGTGTCAGATTGACTTATATCTGTGTGGCCAGGAGAAAGTCTGTCTTGAGAAGATCGTTTTTTTTAAAATGCCTATCAACTATAAGACATAAATATTTGTGACTTCACCTTGCTGATGACAGAAAGTTTGAATTTGAAAAGTAAATAGTTATTAACTTTTGAATGCATCCCATGCTAGTCAGATATACAAACCAATCCAGTTCATCTCCAGAGATCAATAGTCATTATATCTTCATGCAGACAGAATATAAATTCTTTAGGTCAGGGGTTAGCAAAGTAGGGTACAGACAAAAGCCCGTTTGGGTAAGTAAGGTTTTATTAGAAGACAGCCACTTTTATGTTCATTTATGTCCTATCTGTGACTGCTTGGGTGTCACAGCACAGTTGACAAGTTTCTACAAAGACCATCTGGCTCACCAAGGCTGAAATATTTACTATTTGGCCCTTTATAGAAATGCTTTATATCAATGCATACAGTTCTGAACCATAGTGAGCTGAGTATGCACTTATTTCTCAGTTAAAGAGTATGCAGGCAGGGCACTGGTATTCCCACAAGGGCGAAAATTATTTATTTATTTATTTATTTATTTATTTATTTATTTATTTATTTTGCAGTGGACATTTGTTTCCAGAAAGGCAAACATTTGTGATTACCATTCAAAGGGCTGCCACCACCCCTTTTTATTATTTGGGGTTTTGTTAAATGTTTTAGTATTAACAAGTTGACAAAGATATTGTTGCCTGAGATCTATGGAGATTCAGCCAACTGTGGGATCTCTACTATGAGTGGCCATATTTAGGTAATCCATTAATCCTAAAATAGCATAAATGATGTCCTTAAATGTATGGAAGGTATTTGAGCCACTGAACATCTCTGTTATCTTCATCTCCCTGTATTGTTCATTTTAATCAACTTTATAGTTTTCTGTGGAAAAGAAAAGGGGACTCTAAAATCTCTAAATGACCAAGGAAGAACAGAGGCTTTTTGGAGAAGTCAAGAGATGACTCCTCATTCCTGCAAAATCACTACTAACCAATGAAATGTACTAGTATGAATTAGGGTAGGCTAGTTGCTATAGTAGGTGTTAGGTCGGAGGGAGCCCGGGATCGGATACATGCGGACATGGGATGAGACAATGGACTTCCTCTGGAATTTCTCACAGATCTGGAATCTCTCACGGGTCAGCGTGCCAGACACAGATACCTGCTTCTCCTTGAAGTTCACAGAGATCCCCGCACAAGATACTGACCCATTCCTGAATGTGCCGCCCACCCCCTGCGGCCGAGACTCCCTCAGTTGAATGTGTGATGATCCCTGCTGCGGGCACTTCCTCAGTTCAGGCCCCCGCCCTCACCAAACACCTGAATAAAGAGATGTCCCTCCCTCCCTGAAGTCGCGAAATTCACGGGCCCCACCTTTTGGGCCGGTGGGTCTCGCCCGAGAACGCAAATAAACTTCTCCTTTTTCTTTCTGATTCTCTCGATTCTCTTTGCTTTCCTCGCCGCCGCTTTCCTGGGTCACCTAACAGTAGGTAGTCTCCAAAATATATAAAATAGCTTAAGCACAATAAAGTAATGTAACAGAATTGTCAGTGTATGAGTTAATAGGTGTTTACCATCCACAAAAGTCTCAGCCTTCTTCCCTATTAGCTTCTAAGTCTCTATATGGCCATTCCTCTCTTTGCTAGCCAAAAGGAAAAAGAATGTGGGAGAGTGCTCATGAAGTCTTTATTAGCCTCTGTAAGAGCCTCACATCCCTTCTGCTCACATTCGTTCCTAAAACTCTTTAGTGTGATGCCTCTAACTGCAAGACGGGACAGAAAATGTGATCTCGGCTGAGAACAATGTCCTAATGTCCAATGCGGAGCATGAATTCTGGTAGGTATTACCCCACGTCTGCCACTGTACCCACCACACAGGCAGGTGTCCTGGCTCCCAAAGCCATCTCCATCTTACCCAATAAATTTTGAGTCTCCAGTTTTACAATGAGCAATGCTGTTTTTAAAATATAAACGAGCCTGAAGAGGAACAATCATAAGAAAAGCATTCTCATTATGGTACAAATACCTTATTTTAGCTTCCGATTTTGATACCATCGATTTAAAGGGGAAGAAAAAAAGTGCTAAAAGACAATTCTTCATGGACCTCTTGAATTCCTGCACATCCTGTGAGACATATGTTTTATTGGTTCTATTTCTCTGGACTAATCAGCAACCTAATGCACGTGCTGGTATCGCCTGACCCTGTTCATGCTGCTCATGGGAACTGGATCTTTGAGGAACCCGCACAAGAAAAATGATGATATCAAGCAACTACAATTTCTGTGAGTAATAAATCACCCTTTACCTTTGACCCAAGAATGTCACATCTTCTGCCAGCAACTGTGAAGCTGCAGCAGGCTAACATTTTAGCTTGCAAGTTGCATAAAATCACAGACCCTTCACAGCTCTTGACAAGAAGGAATCATCACAGAAATAGAAAAAAAAAGTGACACAGAGGAGGTTTTTTTATTTTTCTAGAGCCAGACTGGCCACACACACCCACTTTAGGATAAATGTTCTGACTTCTGATGCATATTTTATCTGCACACTTGTATAAGAGCCAAGATCCACCTTCTTTGCACAAGGGCAAAGAAGCAAATAATGCTGCAAGCATGTTACTTGCTATGTGTTCCTATTTTAGAGGTAGCCAATTATACAAGACTAGAGGCCCCATGCACAAAAATTTGTGCACTCGGGGTGGCGGGGGAGGGGGTCCCTCAGCCTGGCCTGTGCCCTCTTGCAGTCTAGGACCCCTCGGGGGATGACCACCTGTTGGCTTAGGCCTACTTCCCTGGGGATTGGGCCTAAGCTCGCAATCAGACATCCCTCTGGCAGCCCGGGGAGCAGACCTAAGCTGCAGTTGGACATCCTTAGCACTGCTGAGGAGGCAGGAGAGGCTCCCACCACCACCGCTGTACTGGCAGCCATCAGCCTGGCTTGTGGCTGAGCAGAGCTCCCCCATGTGGGAGCGCACTGACCACCAGAGGGCAGATCCTGCATTGAGTGTCTGCCCCCTGGTGGTCAGTGTGTGTCATAGTGACCAGTCATTCCCAGTCTTTCTGCTGTTAGGGTCAGTTTGCATATTACCGTTTTACTATATAGGATAGAGGCCTGGTGCACGGGTGGGGGCTGGCTGGTTTGCCCTGAAGGGTGTCCCCGATCAGGGTGGGGGTTCCGCTTGGATGCCTGGCCAGCCTGGGTGAGGGGCTGATGGCTGTTTGCAGCTGGTCACACCCCCTTCAGGGTGGGGGTCCCCACTGGGGTGCCTGGCCAGTCTGGGTGAGGGGCTGAGGGCCGTTTTCAGGCTGGCCGGTGACTGAAGCTCCCAGCCTCTCCTTTTTTTCTTTTTTTTTATTCTGGGGTTTGTTTACTTTCTATAATTGAAACTTTGTTGCCGTCCGTCCTGCTCGCTCCAGCTCTGAGGCCTTGGCTGGCTGAAAGCAAGTATCTGGGGTTTGTTTACCTTCTATAATTGAAACTTTGTTGCTTTCGGAGCTTAGAGCTGGGCCGCGGCAGGCCGGGAACCTTGGCTTCCTCCATCACTGGAGCAAGCAAACCTCATGTTCACTTCAGCTGCGTGGCTGCCGGCCGCCATCTTTGTTGGCAGTTAATTTGTATATCTCGCTGATTAGCCAATGGGAAGCATAGCGGAGGTACGGTTAATTACCCTTTTTGTCTTTTATTAGATAGGATTACTTACTTAGAGTAAGGCTAGTATTTTCATCTTTATATTTCTCTATTACAGTTTTATGTCTTTCAGCTACACCTAGGAATTCCAAATTATTCTTCAGAAGTTAATGAAACTCTGCTACCCATGGTGCTTCTTAAGCATGGACCTACCTAAAAATTTGTTAAAATGCACAGGAATGCTAAAGTCTGAAATGGCTGCAAGAAACCTCTCTACAGAAAGAAGCAAATGGCAGGTCAAAATATATCATCACCTGCTGTGTATATTCAACCTTATGTGAGGTGTGGGAAGTAGATTTTAAACCAAATTTCCAATTCCAATTGTATCATATGTTGATAACATCACATCAAAACAAGGATCATGTGAAATATTAAAAGTGGAGATATAAACTTGGAGTTAAAAAAATTTACAAAGCTAACATCACCAAGCCTGGTACACAAGATGCCATCACACCAAGGTGTCGCCATGAAAACTCCTGGGCTTCTAGTGACAGAATTGTTTGGCTTAGTGCCTCAGCAGTAAGGAACGACTTTTTGGAGTCCTGTGGATTCAGTCAGTTAGTTAAATGGAATTCCTGCTGGGCTCACTACTCCAGGCAGCTACTTGATATGTGTAAGGACAAGAAAGGTCATTTTCCATCCGCAGCTTTATTGTTTTGACTTTAATCTGAAGCAAATTATCCCTCTTTAGTAAAAAGGAAGCGGTTTAACCATGCAGGGTACTTTTCAAAGTCAGAAATATATTGTTCCAGCATATTAAAATCTCATTTGGCTTGTGTCTCTTGGTGTATTTGACCGTCATATGGACATTTTCAGTGGATGTAATCACTAATATGACAACAGTGAGCTTGTCTTCGGCTAAGAAAACCGAGCCAGGACCCATATGTTGATAAGTCTGAGGCTATGACTTCTGGTCCTGAGAGTAACTAAGACCTGTACCTCTCACTTGCTGAACACTCCCTCGGCACTTCCTGCGGTAATGAGCATCCACCAGGACAGCTTTCCATCAATGTCACCTTGAATGGGGAATAAACAGAGGGAAGACTTTTTCAAAGCTTATTACCTGATTTTTATCAGAGTGAATGCACCATCTCCATTTGATCAGATAGTCCATCCCAATGACAGAGGGATTCTCCCACAATCCTGTGAAATAAGTCCTGGGATTGCCCCACATTGCCTGTGGAAACTGAGACACAGAACAATGAACAGGGTCAGATACAAGATTCACATCCATGTGAATTTGCCTCCTAAGCAGCTTGGGACTCCGCACGGGGAAAGGCTTGACAATGACAGAGGAATAACAGGAAAGTGGGGGAAAGTTGGGAATTTAAACTCACATCTACTTGTCATCTCTGAAGTTGACAGATCTCCTGACATGGCCATGGAAGATCACTCTGTGAGAAGAGAAGAAAACAGTCCAATGGCCAAGATGTCCTTTTCCGGCAGGCCTCCTGTCAGGGGGCTACCAAGGAATGGGCCTCACTTAGGGAATTCTTTGCGCATTGCTTTAGTGAAAAGCAGCATTGCTGTGGGCAAATTCTTTAGCAGGGAATGAAATGTGGGCAAGTGCAGTCTGGAATACCTCTGGCTGGGATGGCAAAGATTTCTGTTTGGGAGTGAAGAGAGCACTGTGTCCTCAGCCTCATCTCTGCAGCAGCTTAGGGTGAGTCGTCACCCCCAGGGCCTCTCAGGACCAACTGTCAGAGAAGGTCAGAGAACCTGGGGGGAGGAGTCAGCCAGGAGAACTCTGGAATAGCTCCAGGTGTGTATGTACTTCAGGATTAAAGAAGTAGGAAGAACCTGGCTAGTATGGTTCAGTGGTTGAGTACCGACTTATAAACCAGGAGGTCATGGTTCGATTTTGGTCATGGCACTTGCCCAGGTTGTGGGCTCAATCCCCAGTGTGGGGTGTGCAGGAGGCAGCCGATCAATGATTCTCATCACTGATGTTTCTATACATCCCTCTCCCTTCCTCTCTGAAATATATATATATATATATATTTAAAGAAGTAGGAGGATTTGTGTTCAAAAATTACGATAAAGGAGGCTGCTAATCAGTAAAACTCCTTCACATACTTAGAGAGTGACATACCATGCCGGAAGGCTGCAGGTTGGAAGTAAAGAGCAAACACCATGATAGCCAGGTTAAAGTGAGGTGAGGGACAACCCTGGTGTCTGGTGCAGGGACATTTGCCCAGGGCACAATACAAGCTTCCTGTCTGGGAAGGGCTGTGGGGTTTGAATCTGAGGCAGGGCAGTGAGGGCAAAAGTCACAGGAAACAAAAATGCATCTTGCATCATGGCAGGGGGACAAGAGAGAGGCAAGCAGTTAATTACTCGTTTGGGGCTTTCAAATCTTAGAATAAGCCATGATTTGGGGAATGACAGTGTCACAGCCAGTCACAGGATTGATCCAGGGCAAGTCCCATCTCGGCTGGTGTGCACCTTCCCCTAGTCTGGGGAGGAAGAACCGCCCCACAATCTAAGACACTTTCTCAACCTTCAGGGGCATTTCGATGGTCCAGTGCTGCCAGGAAATAGTAATCAGCCTTTCCAGCTCCTTTGTTAATCTCATTCTCTTGGTTTCTCTAAATTCATTTTTTAAAAGTCTAGTTCAGGTGTGAATAGCTTTATTAGTTCTAAGAACATTTTAGAAACATACCTCTCCATGCTGGTAGCCAGATCTACTACACCCCTCTGAGTTCCCCAATCACAAACTGATGACTGAAGAAGATGCAATCTCTATACCCTGACAGAGAAGTTAATTTCCCTCTGAAAGAAGATATAAAGGAGGAAAATGCACTGGAATTTATTCAGCATCTACTCTATTTTTTTTCCTTTAAATGTGTGGAGTATTTTTAAAGCTTCATCTATAAAATGGGGGGGGGGGGGAGGAATCAGAGCTAAAAAAAAATAAAAGCTAAAAGTATCCATTGAATGACATATAATTTATGGGTTAAAACTTTGATTCAAAGATCTCAAGTCACTTAAGAAATGTTTAAATAAATGATTATGAAAATGTTTTTATATTTAGAATTAGCCATCTGGACTCAGTTTAGATGATCCCAATTTTTTTGGGCAACATCCAAAGCATCATAGTCGGGAGCCAGTTCAACATATGCCTTCTTCTCTCCATCAGGCCTGATCAGGGTGATGACCTTAGACATGTTAATGCCATAGAGCTTCTTCACAACCTGTTTGATCTGGTGCTTTTTTGGCTTTGACACCTGCCATGAACACAGTGCATTGTTGTCTTCTGTCTTCTTCATGGCTGACTCGGTAGTCAGGGGGAACTTGATGATGGCATAGTGGTCAAGTTTGTTCCTCCTGGGGCCACTCTTCTGAGCATATTTGGGCTGCCTTCAGCAGTGTCTTGGGCCGTCGGAAGGTGGGTGATGTGGGGATCTTTTTGTGTGTGGCTGTGGACATCTCCTAGCAATTCTTTCTTTGCTTCAAAGCCTTTGCTTTGGCCTCTGCTTTGGGAGGGACAGAGGTTTTCTTTGCTTTCAGCCATCTGAAGGACTGGTGCTGTCATAGGGCAACATTGTTAGAATGAGTGTATACAGATGCTCCTCGACTTAAGATGGTTTCTGCTCCAATAAACCTATCATTAAGTCAGAAATGCATTAACACACCTAATCTACTGAACATAACAACTTAGCCTTGCCCACATTAAGCATGCTCAGAACGTTTATATTAGCCCACAGTTGGGAGATTATCTTGAGTTTCATCTCAATAGTATTTGCCTTCCTCTTCTTCTTACTGGAAACAGGAGACCCAGATGGGCATTTGTAGACATTATGGGATGGGAAAACACAATCCACAGTATACAAAAAAGGCTGGCAACACAGTACACTGTAGAGTATCAGATGTTGATACTCTATACTCTATACTCTATACTCTATACTCTATACTCTATACCCGCATTTTGTATAGCTGATTGGGAGCCGGCGGGGGGGGGGGGGGGGGGGGGGGGTGGGGGTGGGGAGGAGGCACTGCTGCTCTCTGATGCTGTCCAGCAGCAGCAGAGAGTATCGCCCCACCTGTCACTAGCCCAGGACACCAAAATTCAAAGTATAGTTCTTACTGAATGCATGTTACTTCTGCAGCACCATAAAGTCAAAAAATTGTAAGTTGAACTGTCATAAGTTATAATACACATCCACAGTCTGCTAAGCAAAACTCTTAAGCCCATACACTTTTCAGTTTATTTCTTTTTCTTTTTCTTTTTTTCAGAGTTTATTTCTCATCTAATTTTAGAGAGGTAATATGGTGTGTTCGCCATATTTTATATGACATCACCAACAGGTGCTGAGGCAGTGTTCTGTATTCAAAACACATTAATATTTATTTATCTAATTGCATACACATTAGAATAAAGAACTTAAACAATTATTAGAAATATGCTCTAAATTCTGGTTAGTTTTTTCTGCCAACTTAGTTTGGACGTGAATAGAACTGTGTTTTGATTTCAGGATGGTTGGTGAGCAGCCATGATTAGGATTTGGAATCAGATGTTACCAGAGCTTAACTCTTGCCTCCCCAGCTAATGGCTGTGTGTCTTTGGGCAAACTTAGCTACGCTTTCCTCACATGCAAACACAAGTTGCTAATAAATATCTCTTCAAGATGTTAAGCTTGGGCCAGAAGAGTCTAAGATGTGCCCCTGGGTGACAGCAAACGCCCAGAGCTCTGGCCGGAAGAAAAAGTGCTGTGCGTGCACCCTCAGAAGGAAGCAGGGCAGTACACCTGAGGACGCACACCTTCCTGAACTATGAGCTCCCAGAAGTGACATTTGTGTGCTTCTTGTTTTACCCAGTACTGTATACTCTAGTTTCCTTAAATGAAGTTGAATTACATGAAAGAAAGAGAAATTTGGTCCAGAGATGAAAAGCCTCCTGAGCATCTGCAAGGTTTTTATGGAAGGAAGCCCCGGAATCCACTCGATAATGCGTTAAGAATAAGGTCTTTCATCTTATATGCATTACCTATGGACACAGACGATGGGGGTGGGGGTGGGGGAAGGTCTGGTGCAGGGTGGGAACCAGGTGGAGGAGGACCGAGGGGGGGGGAGGAAAGGGGACCTCTGTAATACTCTCAATAATTTTTTTTTAAAGAATGCCTTTCTGGTTTAGAGTGTTCTGCCCAGCAGCCGGTACTGGAAATGATGACATTGGGGCCACTTCTTTCCCTGGGTTTTTTAAGAATTTACGGTTTATGGCCTTTGCAGTAGCAGGTGGTGAATTAATAATAATAGTAATAAAATAAAGGTGATGATGATAGTATCAATAATAATACTAATCATAATAATGAAACCGAAGACCTACCTGATAGGAGGGAATTGCCAACACAATACAAATACACCTCTCACATACTTTGTGTTGAATAAGGTGATGCACTTTGCACCAGTTTTCTGAATATCCTGTCATACTTGTGTACAAATTCTTTTCCCAAAACTGAGTGTTTTTGTTGTCCTGCTGCCTTTGCCATGGAGGAGAAAGTGCTGCTCTGAATCTGGATCCCCTTGTTGGGAAGGGAGGACAGTCTCTAGGGAAGACCTTCCATCAAAGAGAAAGTGGCCTTGCCTGTGAGATGGAGCTGGGAGCTGGAGGCCTGCAGAAGCTCTGTGGAAACCCGGCTTCCTGGCTGGATTAAACACTCAGCAATGCGGAACAGACCCCCAAATTTTACTGCAAGAAAAGCCTATTTTAATCTGCCCTCCTGACTCTTGCAATATTAAATGTAACTGCAGTTTGGAAGCTCCATGCCTTTGATCTCCCCTCACTGTGGACTTGCCCACTAGGCAGAAGCTGGACATCTTCTAACATAAACTTGTGTATGCTAAGCATCCTCGATGATAAGAGAAAGGCAGGTTTTCATCTCTTGGGTTTCTGTATTTATACCAGGGCACAGCAGGCAGAGGAGGGTGACGAACAGTACAGGGGTGGGTTCCCTGAAAAGTTCAGAGAAGACGGTCAGGGTTCCAGCACTATCACTGAGCTATCTGTGGCGGTGAGTGTGGGTACTGTGTGATCAAACCCCTAACTAGCAAATCACAGATGCTGTGTAATGAGAGTTACTCTGTTGTGTTTACAACCCATCAAACACGGCATGGCAAACAAACCACGACAGTTGAAATGCAGGCTGATCATTATAATAGCTTTTCACAGTGCAGCCTCTTCAAGTGCTAAGATCTTTGCTGAGATCCGCAGACAAGCCCTCTTCTCCTGGGACAGAGGGGAGCTCTGAGCTAGAAATGGCAGAACCGGGACAGGGTATTTGGAGGAAAGGGAAGGAGGGAGAGGAACAGGGCCAGGGACAACTTCCTAGTGTTTGATAGGTCTTGTGAATGCCAGTCTCACCCTTTGCACAACTCTAGGCAGGGTGGATGGAGCTGAGCGTCTGTAGGCCTTGTGTGAAGGTGCAGGGAAGAAGAGTTGTTCCTCTGAGATCCTCCCAGAACCTGCCCGGGGCCCTTCATTCCTTCAGGTACCAGGTAGTCAGGGTATGTGGCCATGCAGCCAGTCATCACATCCAGCTCTGTAAGGTTAATCCCACCCTCCACGGTGTGACTCAGTTCATAGGTTTGTGACCTTCCATGAAAAAGTGTTTGTTTTGCAGCTGTGATTACGGTAATGACTCTGTGCTCCTCCGTGGCCATTTTCATCGGAGGAACTTCAAGTACCTTCTAAGCAATAATTAGCCATACCACTGTGTGTCCTTGGCAATTGAATAAATGAGGCACAATCAGCCTGAACTCTCTGAACCTTAATGACTTGCACTTAGTCCTTAGCGACAAACCAGCAAGAACAAAGGATGTCAGTGTCCAGTTCCTTAGTAGCTGGGGACAACAGTAAATTGGGGGAAAAAAGTATTATTTGAATCCTATTTTTAAATATATGTTCTAATGATACAATTTAGAAAAGGATGGTTCATTGAGTTTTCTCTGCCTTAAATGGGAAAAGAGAGGGAGGCACAAGGGGAAAATGAAGGAAAAAGAATAACTTGGAGGAAAGAAGAATGGGAAGTAAATGTAAGTTGAATAAAGGGAAAGAAAGGAGGGATGTGCTCACCCAATGGGACAGGTCTATCACATCCTAGCTATTTTACCAAGTTATATAGCAGTAGCTTCATTTTAATGATGTTTGTGAAAGATTAAATGAGATAATATGATTCTTAGCCTACTGATTGGCACACAACAATTTTAACCATTGTTTCTATCTATATGAACAAAAATAATAAACATTATAATTACTAGTAGTGTCTTAGATATTACAAATAGATATTTTCCTGATGAATAATTTTGAGAGTATACTCTTGTAGCAGCTAAAAAGAAACAGATGCCTACAGATGGATGTTCAGCAGTAGCAGAAAGGCAGGTAAATGGGGAAAGAATTTTGATGGAAGAAGATTTCTTTTTAGCATTTCTCAATCCTAGACAGTTATAAAATCAACCCTGAGAAGGAAAATAACATTAAGCAGTGAAATATGCTGTGATTAATAGCTTCAGCCAAAGGTTTTTTTTTGAGCTGAAATAGGTTATTGACTAAAATGTAATTCTGAGATATGGGTAGATACCGCATAGACTCTCTATGCCTGTAAATTCAAAAGCAGAGAAAGATTCAGTGAGTGCTTTATATATATTCATTGATAAAGATAAAACTACGTAGAGATTTAGGCATTTGGAGCATTGTGGCATCTTAGCTTACACTGTAAAGCTTTCCTAGAATAAAGAGATCTAGTTTTATTGTCGTCCTTATTTTCTTTTTCTATTATCATTCGTTTGTTCTTTAAACACCCTGAAACAATGACTTCATTGGCGCACAGGTTCTTTACTTGTCTGGAAGAGGCTGATGTGCTCCAAATCGCTCAACTCTGGGTTGTCATCATGAGAGATCTCTGCACAGACATGGGGTGGGGAGGACCCTTCTGCACAGCTTCTCCTGTCTGCATCCAGCTGCCATCTCAATCAAGCTGTACAGCCAAAAGTGTCCTACAGAACCCCAAGGAAAGACCGCCAGTATATGAAGGCAGTGGATTAATTGGAGCGTCTGCACATAAAGAAAGCTTAGATGTTGTTTTTGTGACCCTTTCGTTGAACTGGAGGTGACTTTTTTTGTCTTCCAGGGTAGAGGATGGTTAACTGAACTCTCCCTTTTAAACTGAAACATCATTTGACCTCCATGCAGACTGTAGCTTTTCTCAGCAGCTCACCCCCAGATACTTTCATACAGCTGTTAACCCTTGCATTTCAGGATGCTAAGCCATCATGGACTCACTGCTGTTCCTGTCTGAAATTGCCAGTTTCACAGTTCGGGACACAAACCTACAAGTAAACATTTTCCATGGAATGCTGTCTGTTAGCATTCTTCATTAAAGTAAGTTTTTTTTCCCCATTTTAATAATGCCATTATGAACAACAATCAGCGACACTGAGGCTATTTACAATGTTTGTGGAGTGTTCAAAGTCTCTTCTAATAATGCACGAGCACACAGCCAGCTGGAGGCCTGTCGACAGCAGCCATTCATGGGAATATCACTAATAAACTGCAGATGGCCGCTCTCTGGCATGCATGGGAATGGGCTGTTAGGACCTTCCCTGACATTCTCTACAGTGCAGTCTTGCACGTTTAAAACCAACATGCCCTGTTTACCAATGAGGGAAATCTTGAGTTTGGGGAGCTTTATGTTTATTTATTGGTAGAACAAAAACAGTCTCACATATTTTGGCTACTTAAAAAGAATGACTACTTTCACTTTGTGAATGAAGGAACGGGTTGGTGAGAAAGTGGAAATCATAGTCTCTATCCATGATTTCACCATTTCTCTCATCCTTTGTAGCCAACTGGCCACTTCCTGTCATTAAAACCCAAGCTTGCTGAATGGGGGTGAGGAGCCAAGGGAAGCCAGGGCTGCCTGGGGTTTTCAGAGTAGATAGTCGTCTTTGCATAATGAGTCAGCCTTGGAATCCACACTAGTCTCAGGGCATGTCTGGGAAGTGGAGGTGCCTGGGCTTTGGTCTACTCACCCTTCCACTGGTGAAGGTCGTCCTGGGGAGCCTGCAGTGCCAACATCTGGTACTGCATTAGCATGGCTGTGCCAGCTTCCCAGTGCCAAAAACCCAAAGGACAACATGCTGCCATCTCCATCTTGTTTCCAATCCATGTAGATCAGCCCGTGCAAGGCACTGAGCCATGAGAGACACCCCTGAAGTAATGATTTTATGCTCTTTTCCAGCATGTTTTAAAAGACATGTTACTCTGCATTGTAGGGAGCCATGGAATAAGATTGAAGGCTCTAGGGCTCCAGGTCTAGCTCCACTTTCTGACCTGGGCAAGCCTCACTTTTTTGAGCTGGAGAATGGAAGTGACCACATCTTCTTGGTCAACCTTATGGGATAGCTGTGATGGGCAAATGCAGAAATGTATACTCAAGAATGTACATTGATGTATATTCAAAATGTATATTGAAAAAGTATAAGCCATTAAACAAATGTGAAGTCTTTGTTTATGTTCTTTCTTCTGAAGAGGGACAGAATATACCACCTCAAAGTATGCCACTTGAGCCTAAGGATTATTTTGAGCTATAGGCACTGAACAAAACATTAGGGCTAGGAGTGTGCTCAGTCCTCACTCTTCGTCTTCCTGGAAGAGGCAATAAGACTCCCACGTGGAAGGTGTCTCCCCTGTACCAGGAGGAAGGTAGCATTCTTAGCATCCAGGAGAGGGAATTGAAGTCTAGGAAATTCTGTACAAATTGACATTGTTAAAATTATTTTTTATCTTCAGCCTCCCAAATGGTCTAGTTACTTTTCCACAATTGCCTCTCTTTGTTCAATGTAGTTTAAAAGCATTTAGTAAATCTTCATTTCCTTATGAGAGCTACTGTGTCACATAAAATGTATATTTAATGGACCTGTATGCTTTTCTCCTGTGTCTGGTGTCAATGTAATTCTCAGGCCCAGGTGAAAACCCTATGAAGGTAGAGGTTAAATTTTGCCTCCCCTATGCTTCCACCCTTTCCTCTCAGAAGTCTCAAAATCTCCATTAAACCAATCTACATCGTTTCTCCTATAGAGGCACATCTACACCCTCTATCCCACTCCTACATAGAAACCATTGAAGTGAAAATGGAAACAGATACATAGGGGACTGGGCTTTGGTCTACTCACCCTTCCACTGGTGAAGGTCATCCTGGGGAGCCAAGTTCCCAAAGCCCCCGTGGGCGATGTTGAGTCAGGCAGTCCACCCTTGGGGCTATTGTTTTGTCATGCAGGACCAGATGCCTAATCTAACTGAAGGCATCTTTCTTCAAGGGAAGACTCATGTCAACTAAACTCTTTGGGGTTGAGGTGGATACTGGCTGCTGCCATAAATGTCATATGTGGCACGAGACATCAGTCCAGCTGGGCTGGTGTACAGAAATGCACATGACAGCCAACTGGTGGTTTGGGGGACACAGAATCTGAGCAAGATGGGGGAGTTGTTGGTTCAACTATAGGTGGCTTCAGGGGAACCTCCAGGACCCCAGTGGAGACGAGTTCCACGGGAAACCATGCCCACTCCCTCGTGGTCACAGCCAGCCTGTGATGGTCTCCTCTGGAGAGTCCCCTGAGCTACAGTTCCAAGGAACAGAGACTTTACACCCTCTCGGCCTATTGCTTTTTCAAGGAGACAGGCTAATGGGAGAGGGGGGAGGGATGGGCATCACTCCCTCTCCCAATCAAATGCCACCATGTACACTTACAGACTTAGGGTCTTGGTGCTTTATGATGGAAGTATTGATTTACTCATTACTGCCTGGAAACCCACCTTCCTCTTTCCAGATTTATATCATCACCCAGCCTCAATGAATGTGATATTGGTTAAAATGAACAATAATAGAGTTGTGAGTGTTGAATGTGGCCCTTGTCCCTAAATTTCTTATTGATCTCTGAATAACTACCCTCTGAGTAGGACTTTCTTGGCAATGCTTCTATTAACAAGCCTATATTTCTCTTGAGAAGAGCTTTAGAATGACCTGTATTTGGTAGCAGCCTGGGTTCAATTTTAATTGGGCTATAAGTGGTAAATATTTGCTAATAGACTTGCGATGAATAATTAATTAGTACAAGATTGCTATGTACTGACCATTTATATGACAACTAATAGATCAGATCCAATAAAGTCTTAGTAAAGCAATTCTTTCTAACCTAATTGTTGAGAATTTAAGGTAGCTACAAAACTATTGTTTAAAAAATAAATGTGATTTTTTTTCTTTAAAAATGTACTTCTATTTTAATGGCTTATGTGAAGAACATAGCCCCTCTATATTGTTACATTAGTCCAAACAGCTATTCTATTAAAACATAAAAACTAGAATTAGACAAATTCTGTATCTTATCCCTTTATGGTATTTTTTTTTTAAAGAAGCTAGTTTTATTTTATTCTGCCAATATATAAAGGTTGTACAAGCTGGAAGTCCACATTTTTTTAAAATATATTTTATTGATTTTTTACAGAGAGGAAGGGAGAGGGATAGAAAGCCAGAAACATCGATGAGAGAGAAACATCGATCAGCCGCCCCCTGCACACCCCCCACTGGGGATGTGCCCGAATCCAAGGCATATGCCCCCGACCGAAATCGAACCCGGGACCCCCAAGTCTGCAGGCCGATGCTCTATCCACTGAGCCAAACCGGTCAGGGCTGGAAGTCCAAATTTTTAACAGCTTTATGGAGGTCTAATTTACATAATATAAAATTCACCCATTTTAAGTGTACTATTTAATGATTTTCAGAAATTTACAGAGCTATGAAACTAGCACCATAATCCGATTTTAAAATCACAAAAGGACCCCATTGCCTATCTGCAGTCACTCCTCATTCCCACACCAACCCTCCTGAATGCAACCAGGAATCTATTTTCAATCTCTACTGATTTGCCTTTTCTTGGATATTTTACATAAAGGAATCATATACTATGTGGTCTTTTGTTCCTGGCTTTTTTTCATTCAGCATGTTTTCAGGGTTTATCCAAGTTGGAGCCCATATAAGTAGTTCATTTTTTAAAAATTATTTTTATTGATTTCAGAGAGGAAGGGAGAGGGAGAGAGAGATAGAAACATCAGTGATGAGAGACTATCATTGATTGGTTGCCTCCTGCATGCCCCCTACTGGAGATCAAGCCCACAACCCAGGCATGTGCCCTTGACTGGAATCGAGCCTGAGACCCTTCAGTCCGAAGGCGACGCTCTATCCATTGAGCCAAACCAGCTAGGGCAGTTGGTCATTTTTTTAATTGCCAAATAATGTTCCATTATATGAATACTAGAGGTCCAGTGCATGGAATTCGTGCACAGGTAGGGTCCCTAGGCCTGGCCAACGATCAGGGCCGATCTATGGGGTGACCGGTGGGGTGACGGGTGGCTGGCCTGGGGCCTGCAGGCTGGGGGCAGCTCCTGCATTGAGCATCTTCCCCCTGGTGGTCAGTGTGTGTCATAACAACTGGTCATTTCACTGGTAGTTCCACCATTTGATTGATTTGCATATTAGGCTTTTATTAAATAGGATTACACATTTTGTTTATCAATTACTAGTTGATGCAGACTTGAATTATTTCCACTTTGGGGCTATTATGAAGAAAGCCACAAAGAACATCCCCATTCAAGTCTTGGTGTGAATATATATTTCTGACTGACTTATTTCACGCAGCATAATGCAAAATAAGCCAGTCAGAGAAAGATAAATATCGCATGATCTTACTCATTTGTGGAATATAATGAATAACATAAACTGATGAACAAAAACAGATCCAGAGACAGAGAAGCATTGATCAGACCGTCAAACCTCAGAGGGAAGGTATGGGAGGGTGGGGTTAAGGGGGAGAGATCAACCAAAGGACTTATATGCATGCATATAAGCCTAACCAATGGACACAGACACCAGAGGGGTGAGGGCATGAATAGGGGGATGGGGGGCAATGGGGGAATAAGTACATATATGTAGTACCTTAATCAATAAAGAAAAAATTAAAAAATATATATATTTCTGTTTCTCTTGGGTAGATTCCTAGGGTTAGAATTGCTGGATCTCATGATAAATTTATATTTAACTTTTTAAGAAACTGACAAACTGTTTTCCAAAGTGGCAGCACAATTTATATTCCCATCCATTGTATAGTAGAGGTTTAAGTTTCTCCACGTCCTTCCAGAAATTAGTTATTATCTGCCTTTTTTATTGTAGTTATTCTAGTGAGTGATATCTAGTGCAGTGGTATTTCATTGTGGTGTTAATGCTCATTTCCCTGATGACTAGGGATGATGGGCATCTTTATATGTGCTTATTAGTCATGTTGTATCTTCTTTGGTGAAATATGTACACAGTTATGTTTATATAGTATTAAACAGGCTTTATGTTAATGGAATTTCACATCCCAGATTTTTAAAATGCATTTGATTATATATGAATGAACATTTACTATGTGAAATGTGCTGGGATATTTGTAATATTAAATGAGCATCTTCTATGTGAAATGTGTTGAACTACTTGCTTTGTCACATACTCTAAAAAATCCTTAAACTCTTGAGAACTGTGTAGCAATAACCCACATAAAAAGAGAGACAATTCATGAATGTTGAGGACTATAACAGATTATTTTATACCATGTTTTGATAGTTCAAAGGAAAAAAATCTCTCTTTTATCTTGATAAGAGAGAGGTATCAAGGAAGGCTTAGAGAGGAGGCAGCAATTGGGCTCTATTTGTAGAAAGATTAAAAGTTCAGATATGCAGAAAGTGAGATGGAAAGTGTATTCCAATTTGGGGAAGTGACAATGCCTACAGCAGGGAAAACAAACTGTGCATATATATGAAAAAAAAAGATAATTCAGTTTAGCTGGTCTATGGAATACATGAAGGGAAGTTGTTAGAGAGTTCGACGGATGTGATCTTGAAGCACTTTAAAATGCTAAGCAAAGGAGTATATACTTTAGTTTCAAGAACAAAGAACCATTCAAAGATTTTCAGCAATTGAGGGTCATTATTAGGGCTGTTTTTCTGGAATAATTATTCTATGACACATATAAATCAGACTGGGGAAGGAAGAGAATAGAGGAAAATAAAACACCACCTGAAAAGGCATGACTTATGAGAGCATTGATGGAAAAAATAATAGAGACAAATGAGATAGAGGTTGGAGTTATTGAGTCCACAGGACTCAGCAGGTGATTTACTTGTGGAGACAAGATATAGGAAGGCCAGAGAAGCCCTGGGGTTTGGTAGTTGATGAGAAACTGAGTGTGGTGCTGAGTCTATAAAGGAAGGCACTATTAATAAGGGTTTGTAACAGCAGGGATAGGCATGAGTTTGGTTTGGAGCTCTTAGACTTAAGGTGCCAGTGAATCACCAGTCTCTGTTGAGTGACACTGGAATCATGGAACCACACAGTTCAGCAGAGCTATCAGTGTGGTGACACTATAGAGAGGAATTTGTTAAGGCCATGAGATTAGGATAAATGTGTAGACATAGAGCAGACCTCAGGCCTTCCTTCATCTGAAGCCCAAAACCCCATTTACACCAGACACTCTCAGTACTTTTTACTGGAATCCTAAACTCTAGGATATTTCTCATTTTCATGAGCAATAAGCACCAAGATTATAATATCTCTCTACTCTTTTTATTAACAAAACGTTGAAAATATTACAGATGTCCCTTTATTTGTTTGTTTGTTTTTCCCATTAATCCCGTCCACCCCGCACCTACCCCTCCCAGGCCTTCATCACTCTATTGTTGATGTCCATATCTATAACAATAAAAGCATAATATGCTAATTAGACCAGACATCCTTCCAGATGAAGCCCTGGCTGTGAGGGAAGCCAGGATCCTGGGTGCCAGAGGGAAGCCGGTGCCGGCAGTCAGGGGAAGGAAGGCCTACTCTTGCATGAATTTTGTACACTGGGTCTCTAGTATGCATATAAGTTCCCCAGTTAAGGCCCCGTTTCCCCCCCCCCCCCCCCCCCCCGCCTTCCCTCTGAAATTTATCATGCTTCTATGTCTCTGGATCTATTTTGTTCATTAGATTCCACATATGGGTGAGATCATGTAATACTTATCTTTCTATGGCTTATTTCACTTAGCATAATGCTCTCCAGGTCCATTCTTGCTATTGCAAATTGTAAGAGTTCTTTCTTTGTTACAGCTGCATAGTATTCCATTGTATAAATGTACCACAGTTTTTTAATCTGCTGATGGGCACTTAGGTTTTTTTCTAAATCTTAGCTATTGTAAATTGTGCTCCTATGAACATAGGGATGCATATATTCTTCCTGATTGGTGTTTCTGGTTTATTAGGATATATTCCTAGAAGTGGTATCAATGGGTTATATGGGAGTTCCATTCTTAATTTTTTTAGGAAACTCCATATTTTTTTCAACAGTGGCTGCACCAGTCCCTTTGCTCCACATCCTCACCAACACTTGTCATTTATTGATTTGTTGATGATAGCCATTCCTCATTGTCATTTTAATTTGCATCTCGGTTGATTGGTGACTTTGAGCATTTTTTCATGTCTCTTGGCTTTCTATATGTCCACTTTGGAGAAGTGTCTATTTAGGTCCTTTGCCTATTTAATTGGATTATTTGTCTTCCTTTTGTTAAGCTGTATGAGTTCTTATATATTTTGGATATTTACCCCTTATTGGATGTAGCATTGACAAATATATTCTCCCATGCAGTGGGTTCTCTTTTCATTTTGTTGATGGTTTCTTTTGCTGTGCAGAAGCTTTTTTATTTTGATGTAGTCCCATTTGTTTATTTTCTCCTTAGTTTTCTTTGCCCTAGGAGATGTATCAGTAAACATATTACTACGAGAGATGTTTGGGATTTTGCTGCCTATGTCTTCTTCTAAAATTGTTATGGTTTCAGGATTTATATTTAAGTCTTTTATCCATTTTGAGTTTATTCTTGCATATGGTGTAAGTTGGTGGTCTAGTTTCATTTTTTCATGTACCTGTCCAATTTTTCCAACAGCATTTATTGAAGACGCTATCTTACTCCACTCTATGCTCTTGCCTTCTTTGTCATATATTAATTGAACATAATGGCTTGGGGTGATTTCTGGATTCTCTGTTCTGTTCCATTTATCTATATGCCTTTTCTTGTGCCAGTGCCAGGCTGTTTTGGTATTATGATTCCTCCAGCTTTCTTCTTCTTTCTTTCTCTTTTCATTCTTGGGGTATTGCAGATAACCCTTGAATGCTCATTGATAAGCCTTCCAACACCTTGTCTAGTGTTTTCTTGACTTCATCTGTTCTGACAGCTTCTATTTCCTCTCTAGTTTGGCTACCCATTGTACATAACATCTTGGAATTGTTGTCTTATGTATTTTATCCTATTTTCGAGGACACAATCTTCTAATAGCTCCTGGGTCCAAGTAATCAAACTAAAACCCTCCCTGCTTTGTCAGTGTGTGAACTATAGCCATTTGTCTTTAAATGTTTATTGTTACTCACATGTGGCACAAACACGAGCATCCTTAAGCGTAGGGGTCCACCATGTGCCAAGAACAGTGCTGGAATTATCTCTTAAATGTGGCCTCCATTTCTCCTGATAGAAATCCAATGAAGATGCGACATGATATATTTCTCATTCATTCATTAAAAGTGTATGTGTGAAACTACTGTCATAGTTTCCCTGCCTAATACTGCTTACTGAAACTGGTTCTGGACTTCAAGGTAGAATAGGATCTAATATTATCCTCAGTAAAACCCTGAGAAATAAAAGGGATAAATGGCCCCATAAAGTTACTGCGATGGGGCCCCCATAGAGCCCACCTCCACTGGTGATGTTGTTCTATAGACCCGGAGATGAGTTTCTCTCTGACCCAGGGTTTCTCAGGCTTCCATCCATGCCAGGCAGCTCTAGCTCTGGTTCACTATGGCACCTCTTTTTCACTAGCTAGCCTCACCCTCTCCCTAAAAGACTCCAGAGAAAAACAGAACAAGGAAAAACAAGAGAGACTTCTGCATCTCGGTCCTACCTCCCAGAGTTGTGAGGATTATTTGTAAACTATAAATTGGTAAAGTGCTATAACAGAATTGCCAAGTATTATTCATTGTGTCTGATGGCGAAACAGCTACTCCTGGTACCAATTTCTGTATCAAGATTGTTAGTTGTAACCAATAGTAACTCTGAATAGTGTAAGAAGAAAATAAAATTTTAAATGGCTATTGGGAGGTTGGGAAATGGGCCAAGGCAACTGAGGCTTAACAGCCAGAGTCACAGCCAAACTTGTCCCACAGACAAGTCTTTGGAGGCACTTCTGACACCACCCCAGCCCCTGGACACCAGGCTCAGGATCCAGCACCATCAGCACTGGCCACAGGAGACTGCTGGGCTGCTGTGGCCCCAGGACTGAGCGTGATCACTTCTGCTTCTACTGAAATTCCTTCTCAGTCTCCATCTTGCATCACTGGCCCTGTTATTCTGCTAGGGCTGCCAAAACACAGCCATAGATTGAGCACCTTAAACAACACAAGTTTACTGTGTACATTTAGAGGCCGGGTTCCGGAATCTGGGTGTCAGTGGAGTTGGTTCTTCCTGAGAGCTTTGATGGAGAATCTAGTCCAGTGATGGCGAACCTTTTGAGCTCGGCATGTCAGCATTTTGAAAAACCCTAACTTAACTCTGGTGCCGTGTCACATATAGAAATTTTTTGATATTTGCAACCATAGTAAAACAAAGACTTATATTTTTTATATTTATTTTATATATTTAAATGCCATTTAACAAAGAAAAATCAACCAAAAAAATGAGTTCGCATGTCACCTCTGACACGCGTGTCATAGGTTCGCCATCACTGATCTAGTCTAAGCCTCTTGCTTTGGCTTGTAGGTGGCTATCTTCTCCCTGTGTCTCTTCACGTCGTCTTCCCTCTGCATTTCTGTGTCCAAACTTTCCCTTTTTATTAGGATAAA
Organism: Myotis yumanensis; assembly: GCF_028538775.1. Lineage (NCBI taxonomy): Eukaryota > Metazoa > Chordata > Mammalia > Chiroptera > Vespertilionidae > Myotis > Myotis yumanensis. Next base: position 161,690,120 of record NW_027223752.1, on the reverse strand, counting down.
AGTCATATTGAATTAAGGCACACCCTAATTACTTCATTTCAGTGACCTCTGTAAAGACCTATCTCCAAATAAAGTGACATTCTGAGATATTGGGTCTAGGACTTGAACACAGGAATTTGGAGTACGGGAGTTAAAATTCAGCTGGTAACACTACTTCTGCATACACAGTGTCAAACATGGCTTATGTAATCCTGGTCTGCATCCCAGTTTGGTGAGGGTGGAGTTAAGAAAGAGTGGATGCAGACTTTGGGTCTTCTTTAGTGTCCCCAACACACACAGGGAATTCCCCAGGCATGGGAAGGGTCAAGATCCCGAATGGCTGAAATTGTACATATTTGTGTGTGCTAGTGTGTATAGTGTGTGTGTGTGTGTGTGTGTGTGTATAGTGTGTGCTAGTGTGTATAGTGTGTGTGTGTGTGTGTGTATAGTGTGTGCTAGTGTGTATAGAGTGTGTGTGTGTGTGTGTGCCTTGCCATCTAAAAAAGAATGCTCTAACCTAAAATTCCTAATGAAAAGGATACTAACCCCTTATTTCCATAACCCAAGAACCATTAAATTGCCTTTCACCGATAGTTGCTAAAATCTGTGAGATACACATGAATAAGATTATAAAGCCACTAAGTAATACAGCTATTAAAATAGAGTAAAGAAATATCATCTAATAACATGTGAATTAGACTGTGAAAAGTGTGGGCCAGCTTTATGGATGCTTCATAAATTTCATATTACATTTTTGTAACTTTACTGTAGGTAGCCACAATTTATTGTCATCCTATTATGTTTTTTAAAAAGCCTAGTAGGTCCTTTTATGTCTTTGATGTTACTGCCAAGCTTAGCCTGAGCTGGTCGTCTACATGGGAATTTAATCTCCTATAGAGTTTTCAAATTTTTAACATGGTTTTTTCAAAATACTGCTAACATTTTGATTCCAGTGAAAGCATTATCTCACCAAAAAATAATGTACATCATTGTGTCTTTAGGAAGCATATATTTTGTGCACATCTGTGGAGTGCTGGCCTTAGGTTACAGAGTTATCAGAGCAGGAACTTCATGCCAAACCAACATCTGGTAACCAATCCTTTCGACAGAACTATACCTGATGCATGATGAAAACAAGAATCAGAGAAGATGATACAGAAGGTCACTCATAAGTCAGGGAAAGAGCAATAGCCAAGGAAATGTGGGCTTGGTCCAGGAAGACTTGTAGAAATTTTGAGCTGGGTTATACCAGAACATGTTACTGATTAAATGAAAATTGAGGGCAGGGAGAGTCATGGCTTTGTTAAAATAACTCCATTTTTTGATCATTAGAAATCCCACCTGCCTGTGAGAAGGCACTTTCTCAGGCTCTTCCTGACACAAGTTAAACAAAATCCCAAAATAGTTTTTGATATTTACAGATTTCATAATCTGGTCATTGCCCAGACAAATATTGACCGCCCGTGTGGGCCGCTGGAGACTTCACTTCTCAAGGAGATTTTGCAAAGTCCTGTTCTTGGCCATTGCCTCCCAGAAATGCCTTCCTTGTGGCCTCTGGGGACTGGAGTGCAGGCCACCTTCTCTGGTCCCTGAAATATGACAAAAACTGCTTGGGTGGTAGCTGAACCAATTTTGAGAAAACGAATGTGGGTCAGTAATTTGAGGCTAGTTTCAAATCTTTCAGTAAACATTATTCCTCCCAATTCTAAGAGAGAAAGAGAGAGAGATACGGTTTCAGAAAAATATGTAAACATGTTTTTCCCTAAGATTTCTGTATTTCCTGTGTCCAGTGAAGCCAGAAATACCACAAGTGCAGCCTTTCAGTATTTTTCCACTTCTTGGCCGGGTCTCGACCAGAACACAGCAGAGCAGAAATGAGCCATAATAATAAAAACTGGGCCCCTTCCAGGAAACCTGTCAAAGGAATTCAAACTGTTCCCACCAGTTCACTGGCAATAATGATTAGAGGAGAACTGGTCTGTATCACCTCAGTCAGAATGGCTGGGACAGTGATAGCAGAGAAAATGTCCCTCTTCTTCATTCTCCTCAGATCCTTTGTAATTGGAACCATGGGTTTTGCAGGTTTCTACATCTAAGCCACTCATTCTGAGGGAACTGAGGTCCAGAGAAGTGGATCTGAGATCAAAGCCAGGCCAGGGAAAGAGGCCAGGGCTCCTGGTTAGTGTCCAGGCTGTTCTCCATTCCCCTACTTAGCTCTTGGCTCAGACCACCAGGGCCACGCAGGTGAGGAGGAGGAGCCTGCAGCTGCCATGGCAGCCACTGCACGTCACCCTCCTTGAAGCCCTCTCCAAAGATGTCCAGCCTGGATGGGATCTGCGCCACACACTGCAAGGGACCGAGCCTACTGGCCCGATTCCACCTGGTCACTTAGAATTTCAGAGTTTGGGAGCAGCAGCAAATGTTTGAGCACGTCTCTGTTTTCCTGTGATTACCAGGCCATTCAGTCATGATGGCACTGCTGTGAACTTGGCGTGTAGCCTCTGTTTTCTAATCTATAAGAGGGTGATAATGACGGCTGGTGAAGTGGCTCAGCACAGCGCCTACACATATCACCATTTGTATTATTAAATCATTAGTATTAAATTAGTATTAGACATGGTTGGTGTTTTTCCATAGATAGCATTTGCTGATAAATGTGAGCAAGGAGGCATAATAACCAAATAAGCTGGAAGAGTTCGTTGTCCTGGGTTCATTGGAGACCGTGGCGAGGAGTCAGTCAGAGGTGATGGTGACTCATGTTGCCTTTATTCAGCTTTGGGCACTTTCTGAAGGATCTGGAATTCCCATGGGCGATGAATGAAATCTCTTCTTCAGCATTTACTTTTGTATTTCCAGCTCTTAAAAGAGAATTATCATGAAAAATGGGTTGTATATGAGGCAGTCTTTTTAACGCGTTTGAGTGCTCAAGAAGAAAAAAACAACACTCTTTTCAACATTAAGAGCAGGAAAGTAGATATTTTCAAATGCCAAAAAACAAACTAAGAAACTGTGAAGCTTCCTATGAGTGCGTTTGAGGCAATCCTATTACTGCTGAGATTCCAAAGCACTGGCTTTGAACAGAAGAAAAGCCACCTGTCAGGGAAGTTCATCCACACACACTGAGCTGGAGAAGTCACGCTCTTTCTCTCATAAAATCCTAAAACAGATGATTCACACAGCCAAGAGCTGAGCTGGATTAATTAATTTGGCTAATTTGAAATAATATGGCATTTTGACAGCATAATTTAGCCTCAGCTCAGTGATGAAAAACGGAGATCTTTCCCCAAGTGTTTCGGTCTTGGAATCATTTTAATTTTATGTTCACCTAATTAGTAATTCCAGTCACAGGAGGAAGGAAAAGAAAATACATTTCCTCAGTGCACGCTCAATAATTCTGTGCCCATGCGGACATCCATGCTCCTGAGTGCTCGCTGGAGACTGGGCTGCTTCCACCCGATAATGGACGATAATGGATGGATGAGGCTCTCACACCGCGTGCTTCTCAGGGGAGATGCGGGCTGATGACTCCCAGGATGGGAGAACTCTACCAAGCACATCACTCCGCCGCCAGGAGCACTTCCTCCTGAAAACAGGCAGCTATGGAGTTTATTTATTATCAAAATAAAGTCTTTCCGCCATATCCTTCAATCTTGTATGAAAAAACAAGTAGAAATCTTATGATCCAGGACAGGAAGCTGGGCCTGCGTCCTGGAGGCATGAAACGGTTACACATGGAGGGGCCTGCGCTCCCAGGTTCATACCGTGACTCCAGAAAGAAGACGAGAGTGAACCTGGGCGGTAGTTAGTAAAGGAAGAAGAGCGGACTCTAAATGTCAGCCAACACCAGGGGATAGATAGCAGTGTGGCAAGGAGGACAGGGTTTCGCAAAGGGCAACCCACAGCCAGAGGAACTGAAATGAAGGATGCCTGTCTGTGCTGCTGTATCCCTCCCTCCTGAGAAGGTTGTGGCGCATCTGAAAGAAGCCAGCAGGATCAGAACCTGGTTTCTGTGCCTCCAAAAGCCACCCCTACTTTTGTTTTTCTTTTTACATGTTGTTTAAAGTCAGGAAATTGCTTGCTTTCAGGCAGTTAGAAAGCATAGTTGAGAGTTATGAGGTCATGAATATCACCCAACCCTACTTTATTTTACATAGGAACACTGAGGTGCAAGTAGTTAAATGACACCCCCACAATCAGTGATGAAATTCAAGATTGCAGCCCAGTCTCCTAAGCAAGGCTGACTTCCTATGGGTTTCAGATGGGAGTGTATTGGGGGAAATAAAACAAAACCGACGAGAATAGTCACAGTCAGGACGAGAACCAAGAAGGCAAAGGGGTGGTCAGTTCCAGGGGCTGGACATCCACTGGTGCAAGAGCTGCTCACACTTGGAGGGGCATGAGCTGATTGTCTGCTCTCCTGTGAACCTCACACCACCAGCTGGAATGCTAGCCCTTGGGCATCACCTGAGCTCTTTTCCCAGAGTGAGCCCCCACTTTCCACCTGCAGCAAAGGCCCTTCCCACCCCCCTTTGCCTTCCCTTTCAGAACTGCCCCCAAGTGCTTTCATTCTGTGGCCTTAGCGTCCTCATCTACAGAAGCCATGGCTGTTCAAAACCTCCTGTGAGGATGCTGGACTCCAGATTGGTTGTGGTTCATAGTTTGTGTTCTTTTGATCTTTCCTTTGAAATCAATTGCCCCTTCCATTCACTGGCACAACCTTTGTACCCATCATACTTAAGGTGGCAACTGTCCTAACTTCTCTCTCCCTCCCTGTCCCCATCCCCCCTGCACTTTCCCTTCAGATGAAGCTCTTCACATGCCCATTCCCAACAAGTCACTTCCTAGTGGCCCTGTTCAAACACCTTACATGGCTCCCCGCCACTCACATCACAAAGTCAATTCTCCTTTGCTGGCACTCAAGCTCATGCACTATGTGACTATTGGCCACAATCCTGATGCATTGATAGCCGTCCCCAGCAGGCTGGGGCCAGACTTACACACTTTTTCCTCCTGTCTCCTGTCCATGGGGAGGGAGCTTCGAGAATGCATGTACCTGGTCATACAGGTGGAAATGTCACACCAGCCGGTAGCTCTCACCTTCCCTACCCTAACTTCTATTTGAGTGCCCAGGAAACCTTTGGTGTGAGAAGTGTGGGTGTGGCTTGAGAAAGAGCTAAACAAGGTGTTTAAAGTGGGTGAAAGAGGGTGAGGATTGTTTTGTTCACACAACTCTGTGGCTCTGGACTGCTTCCTCTTTCCCTGTGGCCTACCGATGGGATTTCTCCCACTTCCTTCTTCCCAGGAAAGAGCTGGCAGTTCCCCCAGAGCAGTGCTCATGCTTGACCGCTCCATATGTCTCACTGCTTCTTTGTGTTCCCAAGCAGACAGCCTGAGTTGGCATTACCAGGACAGTTGCTCTGACCCCTCAAAGAGCAGCTGCAAACTGAATTTTCACCAAATTTTATCACCTTTTCCCTTCACATCTCAGAACTGAATAGGTCTCTGAGGGTGAGGACAGGATGAGGTTCAAGGGAATATTGAGTAACGGAAGACAGAGGTGTGTCTAAAACTATACCCAAGAGGACTTATTAACCCCCACTGTTACACTGATTCTCAGGGTCAATGGGGCAGAGAAGGAGTGAGGAAGTGAGGAGCTCCAGAACTTGGGCCATGACCAGCTTAGGTTCTCAGATATCTATTTTTATTGGAAGCTGTGTTAACCAGGGTTCTGCAGAGTAATTGGCAAATTTGATTATGGGGGCTGGCAAGTCTGAAATTTGCAGGCTACCCCAGCAGACTAGAGACCCAAGATGAGCTGATATTGCAGTTCTAGTCTGAAGGCCATCTGCTAGCAGAGCTCCCTCTTCAGTCAGTCTGAAGGCCTTCACCTGATTGGATGAGGCTCACCCACATTGGAGAGCAATCCACCGCACTCACAGTCTACTGATATAAATGTTCATCTCAACTAAAAATAATACCTTTATATCAGCGTCTAAATGCATGTTTGACCAAATACCTGGTGCCATGGCTCAGCCAGGTGGACACACAAATTTAACCATGACAGATACTAATCTCATGATGCCCGGGTGAGCCAGGCTAGACTAAAGGGCTATATCAGGACACACAGTCACATGCACCACTCACACCTGGGGCTCCCCCATTCTCCTCCTGGAAATCTGCCCTCCCTCTTAACTGTCTGAACTACTCCTGCTTTCTTACACTCCTGCTTCCTCACACCTCTTCCCAGAAGCCAGTCTTGTCTCCAAAGCCCTCGATCCATCTCTCCTCCGAGCCTCTGCAGAACTTATGATCTGTGTCACTCCCAAAGCCCTTGCCATGTACTGAATTATGTTGCAGTCTGCCTCTGTACACACAGACACATTTTATCTCCCATGGACCAGGGCCAAGTCCATCTCTCACGTATTTGAAAGCACGTAGCCCCTTGTTCTCTCTCATGAACATGGTGCGCTCTCCTTCTGTGTATTTGCACTGAACGACTTGGTTGATTTTCAAGGTAATAAAAGTAGAGAGGTTCTTTCATTGGCCTGAGTTTATTGTACTGTTTCTTTTCTAAACGTACTAATTAACATTAGGCCCTGGGATCAACAATTTAGGATCACTAAATGACTCAGATACAGTAAATTGAAAAATGTACCTGTGACCTCGGGAATGTTCAAAATATAAAACAAGGACTGTGCTGTTGGTAGTGAACATAGAAAACCATACTTATTTCTTAGGAGGATCCATGTAACTATGAATATCTCAACAGGGATTTCAAAAGATCTAGCCTTGTATACGATAAAGAGCATATTTGAAAACCAGTTGCTATAATCTGGGGCCATGGTGCAGTGACATGTGCGGGGCTGGCCCTGTGAGCCCTGCTTCTTTGGGGAGGTCACATAAACAGCAAGGAGGATAAACCAGGAATGAAGAGTCCACAGCAGAACTCACCAACAGTGCCCTGGTAGAATATGCAAATCCTACTGACGCATCACACCCGTCTAACCCTGTATATTCTGGTCTCATTCAGGTTAAAGCTTCTTCACACTCGCATTTTGATATTACCCATTTTCCTTTCCTCTCTTTTCTAAAACTTAAAGTTTTATCTCAACCAAAATGAGTGCCTTTTAAGACAAAACATCTAGCATAATCATCCTTTGGTCAATTTTCTCGGATCACATTAATGCGACAGTCAGATAAGAATGACCCTTACAACACCAAGCAGTAGTTGTCAATTAAATGCCTTTCAATTTCAAAGAAGGAAAAAAAAAACAAAACAAACAAAAACAAACTTGTTTGTTCTGGGACTAAGGACCAAGTCATCCCTTTTCACATCTTTTCATTGTGAATAATACCTGCCCCACATGCTTGTGGCAGAAAGCTGAGCAGGAGGAGAGCATACAATTGACTTGGTAAATCTTGTTAAGCCACCAGCCTGGACCCCAGGGCCTCACCCAAGGGCATGGTACCCAGGAGGAGAATCCTGCCTCTGGCTTCAGGGCCTCCCAGGGCAGGTTGGGCCAGGAGTAGGCCCCTACCCCCCCACCCAAATGCAGGGCTGGCCATGCTTCTTCCATACTCAGTGCTCCCCTAATGGTGGGGATTAAGGGTCTCATCCAGAGCCTGATGCTGCCACTACCAATGACAGCAGGGTCTGCCCTGTATCCCCTCTGCTCTGCCTGCTGGGTGTGTTCCACACCACACACTTCTATGTACTGCACACTTCTGTGGGCCCCACCAGCATTTCACTGCCTCCTGAAGGCCTGACCCCCTTCTCTCTGAAACCAGGGAGGGAATAAAAGACAAGGAAGCCTCATTGGTGACTCCAGGGATGACATCTCATTTCAACCTTCCATGTCCAGGGAGACCAGAGTTATTATTATACCAATGTTTGCTTACAGTGAGAGAATTGGGACTCAGAGAGGTTAAGGAATTGGTACAAAGCTGCACAACTAAGTAAAAATGTGAAGCTTTGGGTCCAGGACTAGGTAACTCCCATGTCCATGCGGGGGACATTCCCCATGCAGCACCCTGTGCAGGGCTCACGCTCCTATAAGGGCCAACTGGTTAGGGCAGTGATGGCGAACCTATGACACGCGTGTCAGAGGTGACACACGAACTCATTTTTTTGGTTGATTTTTCTTTGTTAAATGGCATCTAAATATATAAAATAAATATCAAAAATATAAGTCTTTGTTTTACTATGGTTACAAATATCAAAAAATTTCTATATGTGACACGGCACCAGAGTTAAGTTAGGGTTTTTCAAAATACTGACACACTGAGCTCAAAAGTTTCGCCATCACTGGGTTAGGGCATCCCATGAATTCCCCATGAGGGCATTTTCTGTCCCCTCTCCAGGCCCACACCACAGGCCACAGCCACGTAAACATCCCCAAGCTCCACTCCATCTCATCTTCGTGTGATGGCTTCCACCCCCTTTGGGGACGTGTTATGCTCTGGTGGTGACAGCCACGCTACTGAGGCTGCAGGCCTCGCTATGAACAGGTCTGAGGCGCTCTCCTAACCTGCATCCTGGCTCTGGCTGGAGGAGGCAGATGCTCCAGTTACAATTTACACCAACCTGCCAATCTCCTCCACCGGTGCCTCTAGATCTTGGTCCACTGCTGCCTCATGCTGCGTGGGCACTATTCAGGGCCTGGCACGGTCCCACAGCTGAGTGCCTCACCATGCAATGCTCAACCCAAAGGGCTGTGCTCCAAGGAGCACCCCCAAACACCATTGAGTGTGAGGTGTAACACTACCCTTACCTCAGTGAGGATCACCCTCCACCCAAACTCCCCTGGGAGCTGTGGCAACTGCATGGCCACCTGACATCGCCTGCAGCCCAGATGCACATTTTTCAGCCCCTGGAAATGTGTCCTTCCCCAGGTGTTGCCCATGGACCAGCAGCAGGGCACTGTCTGCGAGCTTGTTAGAAAGAGAGCCTCAGCCCACACTCTATCCCCACTGAACCAACACCTGAATTTTAGCAAGCTATGACATGGGCCAAAAATCAGGAGTTATTTATATACATTCTTAAAAATACTACAAATAAGAAAAAACAAGGTAAAATAATTATAGTATCAGCTTCTTTTTAAATGGGAATCATTTTGAAAAACAATGTCTAGTGTTTTAAAAAAAAAAAAGTAAGGCAGACAAAGCACATTGCAAAGTTTTTCTTAATTTAGGTGAAAATCCAATTTAACTTTTTATTTATCTGCACGTCAGGCTGACCCGCCATAATTTCTGCTTGGCCTGTGTGGCATTCTCACAATAAAAAATACTGCAGTGGTAAATTATTAGCTTTTTAGCTTCTGTGGAGCAGGAGGGGAAAGCTTCACTCTAAGGAAACCCTGATGCCATCGTGCCCAAACCATCAGTCAAGTCCAGTCTCGCCAGGGTTTGAGCTCTTCACACTGGAATATTCCACTGCTTTATGAGTTCCTGGCAAAGGACTACCAATTTAGTGATTGCTTAGGGCAGTGGTCGGCAAACTCATTAGTCAACAGAGTCAAATATCAACAATACAACGATTGAAATTTCTTTTGAGAGCCAAATTTTTTAAAATTAAACTATATAGGTAGGTACATTGTTATTAACTTAATTAGGATACTCCTAAGGCTTAGGAAGAGCCACACTCAAGGGGCCAAAGAGCCGCATGTGGCTCGAGAACTGCAGTTTGCCGACCACGGGCTTAGGGCTATAAGAACAACTGAGATTCCACAAGAGATTTATCTGTGAGCAGTATCTCTGCCCAACTACTCAGAGTCTACATAGAAGTTAAAGAAACTATGTGTGTGAAACAGAAATTCACAGGGTGGGGAGATCTGAGCAATTCACTTCCCATCTCAATTTCTATACTTCAAAACCTCTTTAAGAAAACAATAGTATTTCTTACTATGACATTGCCACCTCTGCCTTCCAGCTCCAAGGGATAGACCAGCAATTTTTAACCTTTTTCGTCTCATGGCACATATAAACTAATTACTAAAATTCTGTGGCATGTCAAAAAAACATTATATTTTCTGCCAATCTTACCAAAAAAATAGGTATAATTTTGATTCATTCACACTGGATGGCAATTGTTGTGTTGACTGTTGTCATTTTTTATTTGACAGTCTAAGGGAAAAGAGGTCAGTGCCTCTGACTAAATAGTCAGGTGTTGCATGTTTTAAAAATTCTTATGGCACATCAGTACATCTTGGCACACTGGTTGAAAATTCATGGGATAGACAATAGAATAGATAGAAAATTGAGTTGAAAAGTGGAAAATGTGACCTTCTAATGACAAAATTCACCCCCCAACACCTCTTTGACTCAAACCATGAGCATAGGAGTCTTTCTCAACTCCTCTTATTTTCCTTCTCCCTCCATAACACAAAGCCTTGTTGGATCCAACTTCTCTCCCATCCGTCTATTGCTCCTCATGTACCACACTCCTCCATCCCTGGACCAGCTTATTCAGTATCTACTACCAGGAATATCAGTAAATCTCAGGAATCTAGTTCATGTCCCTGCCTCCACTTATGTCCTTTGGAAGTTATTCTTCACACAATTTGTAAAGCTTATGAAGAAAATCCAATTAGCCTCTTCTTCAAAAAGTATTAAAAAGAAACCATTAAACACAGCAGACACAATACATCTATTAAGAACTATTACTGGTAAGTGCATGACTAAGTAATTCCTTCTAGGTGTGGAGGGAGATTTTCTTAAGTTGTGCATATAAGATGTGTCTGTCCCTTTGGGAGTCTGCAATTATCATACGGGGGAAATGGGACTCTAATTCTAAACAAAACAGATTCTAATATAAGACACCCCAAAATAAGTGCCAAGGTTAATAGGAGATTAGAAAAAGACGTTTCTCAGTTGGACTATGAGATGTTCAGGCTGAAGTAGTGGAATCGGATCCGAGGGTGATATTGGTGTCGCCACCTGGGACAGGAGATATCAAGGGGTCTGGGGCCTTATTCCTGTGTACCTCAGAGCCAGGCCCTGTATGCAGTCTGTGATTCTACACATTACATTATCCTTGAACTTTTCAGAGGTCTTAGTTTGAAACATAATCTAAAATTCCTCAGAGGCCAAGGAGTCTGGTGCAGAGACCTGTGATGTTGCAGAGTCCGGTGCTCCTGCAGGCAGGAAGCTGATCTCAGCTACCTTAACGTGTTGCCCCTTTCCCACCCCTTCCCTTATCCCAGCATCTGCCACACTCTCAGCAAATGCACATGGAAGAGAGACGGAGCCAGGAGGGGGTCACGGCTAAGTGAGACACAAACTACAAATGACTATAGAGTCATTTCTGCCTAATTTTGCAATATCTCTAAAGCAGTAAGGACTAGGTATGGTCTTGCTTTCCCTCTCTTTTTCAGGTTCACCCCCTCAACACACACACACATTTCTATTTCTAGTTGAGAGAACATGTTTGTGTGCTTTAGAGGACAATATCTTTCTGAAGAAAGCAACCCTGTCCTCCAGGCTTATGACAATAAAAGACTGATGTTACGTCTCCCTTTTTTGTGGTCACTCAATAAACTCTGAAAGTAGTTATTACAGGTCTGATTCATGCTCTGCAATAACAACTGGCTAATTCAACCCCAATAGACCAACTTAAGCTATTAAAATGGGAAGATTTGGGACACCATATCAGTATCATTTTATTTGAAAGAGCTGACTCATCTTTTTCAGATAGGTAAGATGTTTTGGTAGAAAATTCAGCTTGTACTAGTAGAAGGTGATGACATAAGTCCTCTATGGCCCCGCTTCTAGGATAGCCCCCCAACTCCAAACTCCCACTGCTACTCAAGGGAACCTTCCAGAAGCAGAGCCATGTGGGCTCCAAGCACCCAGCAAATTAGAGGATAAACTTGGTCTCCTGAAATGAATGCTTTTCCTGAATTATACACCAGAGTGTAGGAAATCACCCCATAATAACCACAGAAAGCTGAAACCACCATCAGGAAGACAACCTCATTCTCCAGCAAAATTAGATAAAGAGGAGAAACAGCCTTTGTCTCCTGCCATGCTGATGTGCAATGCTAGGAAAAGCTTGTGTAGGTGTTTCAAGAATGCCCTTGGTGCTTTCCTGGAAGATGCGGCCTTGGTGAGGTCCACCCCACCACCAAGGAGCAGTTACTTGAGATACCAGTCATCCTGCTCCCAGCTGACCTCTGTTACCGTGAGCCAAGGTCCAAAGGAGGAAGATGAAAGATGATGAAGAGCTTATCTGATGGCGATGTGAAAGCAGAGTGTTCATGTCATCTTTGTCACTCTCAGAGATGTTTTTTTTGTTTTGTTTTGTTTTTTAAATGAAGCACAGCCCTGACTGGGAAGCTCAGTTGCTTAGACCCGTGGTCGGCAAACCGCGGCTCGAGAGCCACATGCGGCTCTTCGGCCCCTTGAGTGTGGCTCTTCCTAAGCCTTAGGAGTACCCTAATTAAGTTAATAACAATGTACCTACCTATATAGTTTAAGTTTAAAAATTTGGCTCTCAAAAGAAATTTCAATCGTTGTATTGTTGATATTTGTCTCTGTTGACTAATGAGTTTGCCGACCACTGGCTTAGAGTATCATCCCAATACACCAATGTTGTGGGTCTTATCCCGAGTCAGGGCACGAAGAAGAATCAACCATAAAGTGGTAAAGGCCTGGGAGGGGCAGGTGCGGGGTGAAGGGGGCCAATGGAAATAAACAAACAAACAAAGGGTTACATCTGTAATACTTTCAACAATAAAGAAAAAAGTGAAAAGAATAAAATAAACTCTGGCAGTCAGGAAAAAAAAGAATCAATAAATGCATAAGTAAGTGGAACAGCAAACTGATGTTTCTCTCTCTCTCTCAAATTAATACATTTTTAAAATTTTTAATGAAGGACAGAAGAGAGGTTTTTATGAGATGAATTATGTTTTCCCAGAAGTCATGAGTTGAATCCTCAATCCCCAGAACCTTGGAATGTGACTGTATTTAAAGAGGAAATTAAGGTAAAATGAGGTTATTGGGGTCGGGCTCTAATCCAATGTGACTGGAGTTCTTATAAGAAGAGGAGATCAGGCCAAAACCGGTTTGGCTCAGTGGATAGAGCGTCAGCCTGCGGACTGAAAGGTCCCAGGTTCGATTCCGGTTGAGGGCCTGTGCCTGGGTTGCGGGCACATCCCCAATGGGAGATGTGCAGGAGGCGGCTGATCGATGTTTCTCTCTCATCGATGTTTCTAACTCTCTATCTCTCTCCCTTCCTCTCTGTAAAAAATCAATAAAATATATAAAAAAGAAAAAAGAAAAAAAAAAAAGAAGAGATCAGGCCAAAAATATGCACAGAGGGATGATCAAGTGAGGACATAGGAAGAAGATAGTCCTCTACACTTGAAGGCGAGAAACCTCAGGAGAAACCAGCCCTGCCCATACCTGATCGCCAACTTTCTGCCTCCAGGACTGTGAAAGGATAAATGTCTGTCATCTGAGCCCCTGTCATGAAGCCCAATGTGATTATTCCTAATTCATAGGGTACCAATGAGGATGAAAATAGATAAAACGATGTTTGTAAAAGAATTTGGTGCTCAAAAAATTGGTCATATACCATAGGATCCAAAACACAAGTGACTTGGAAATTCAACCATAATCTAATGTCATAAAGTGGTCTATTTAACCACAAGCATGATCAAAACTCATGGCATAGACTTCCTAACTGCAAGCCGTCAGAAGTAGAAGCGATGATGCCTCTAGCCTAAAATAGACATTTGTCATCATGCTTGCATTACAAACCTACTAGTCCAGGCAACCTTAATAATTCTGTTTTAAATAAGGATCAAGTTTATATCCTGTGTCCATCTAGCTTAACAGCTTTATTATCCTCATTTTAATTATGGTGTATTTCAAAACAAGTTTATCAAGAAGCAGGGGATAAAATGCATACATATACATGTGTACATAGACACAACTATTCACCACATGAAACTCATCAATGCCAATTCTATTCTAGATTCTCTTTGGAAGCATAGTCACAATGGAAGTTAGCAATTGGCCAACAGTAAAATATATGCTTTTCATGCTGTTAATTTTCTAAATCAGGAATCCATGATAGAATAGAAAGAAAACTAGCAATTGAGTGAACCAGAGCAGATTTGTGTTCAGCTCTGCCTCCAACCTGCTGATCAGTTCATGAGTATCAATTAACCTTCTTGAATTTGTTTCCTCATCCCAAACATCCCTTTAACGCACCATGGTGTTTGGATAAAATAAAATAACATACATCAAAGCACTTTGAAAGTATAAAAACTGTATAGAAATAAGGCATTTTCAAGTATATGTGTGCTCTTCAGGTATAAAGTACTCCGATAAAAGATATGTTTAATATTATAAGAAAAAAAAAGCAAAGACCAGACTCTAATTCCTTGGCTCTTCTCTTTTACACACATATTATAAATGGCATGAGTTCAACATCTAGCCTTCCTAATGAAATGGCATATCTGGCAATTACTTTAATAGCTGTCCCTCTAAATCAGTGGTTCTCAACCTTCTGGCCCTTTAAATATAGTTTCTTATGTTGTGACCCAACCATAAAATTATTTCCGTTGCTACTTCATAACTGTAATGTTGCTACTGTTATGAATCGTAATGTACATATCTGATATGCAGGATGGTCTTAGGCAACCCTGTGAAAGGGTCATTCGACCGACCGCCAAAGGGGTCGCGACCCACAGGTTGAGAACTGCTGCTCTAAATGAACATAAACCTGCACCTTCAGAAACACCTGCTTGCCACAGACTGATACAGGCTGTGATGAATGGGAAGCAAACATTTTAAAATTCAATGTTGTGTGTGTTTTTTTTTTTCTTGACTGCTTAATTCAAGAGATGTCACAAAGATTTTTTTTGTTGGGCCATCTTCCAGATTTTAGCTAAAGAAAATGTTATAATTCACAATAAATATGAGAATTTTGAGCCACAAAAGTTGTGTGGTCCCTTCCCTTTGGCCTATGCTCCTAAAGCATAAACATACTTAGGTTCTCTCCCTAGTTTGATCACTGACTAACCAGAGCCTTTGGTCTGATTGGAGGCTGTGCTAAGAGCCATGGGTGCATCTAGTCACCTTTGTGAAAGAGTGTGGACAAGAGGCCAGACCCCTGACTAGGACCAAATGAAGGAAGCCAGAGTGGGGAGAAGGGTTCCACTCAAGACCCCCTAGTTAGGGAGTCAACTAACTGTGTGCATCAAGGTGAGTGGCTGCTGCTTTCTAGTTGGGATGATTGGGGTTCCGATCCTGTTTACTGAGGTTAAACTGGAGCCACCCTTTTTACCAGGCAGGGCAGCCTACTGAAAAAATTCTCCTAGGTTAAAAGAAAAGTTCTTCCTCAAACAAGTAGGCTTCAACTAAAGTTATTGCCACTAGCAATTTACTGTCTTTTGAACTTAAATTAAAACTTTGATACCTATTTCTTTTTATGAAAAAGCCTCCACATAGAACATAATCACCATAATGATGATGCATGGCTTCCCTTGGGGATTTATGCCAACTTATTTTGTTTAATTTTCTGAGGAATGTCAGAATGCCAGGAGCAGGGTAGCCCCTGAAGAGAAACTACCGAAGATAATTCTTAAGTAGAAGAGATGAAACAGAGTAGGGGGTAAGCAATTATCTGCGGCAGTTAAATCTCAGAGATCCTGAGATGGGAGCACAATGCTCTCGACATTTGAAATGGGTATCCATCAAAGAGCATTCTACTTTTGCTTGGATTGATGGTGTCTCCTAATAAAATAATAATTTGCATTTCTAGTGTGCCTCTCATCTACTAGGACTTCATACATGCTAAATTATTTAGCTTTCTGAGAGGTATGTGCCTTTATATGCTAACCTGACTCATTGATAAGCTACCTGACCTCCCAAGGGCGCAGCTCAAAATAGACCAGGAAGGCCAGCTTAATCCTACTCCATTGCTGTTGCTTCCTCTGCGATGGTTAAGGTCATTGGATTACTTTTCTCACCCACACAGATGGTTCTTTTTAAACTCCAATCAGAATCACCCCGTTATTATGTGACTCGGGAATTATAGCCAAGGAAATCCCTTTACAAAATAGCATACTTTATATGGGATTTCTTTTCCCCATTTCTTTCCATTATTAGCAAAGGGATTACCTGCCCTGCTCAGCTGCCCTTCTCCTGTGGTTGCTCTCACAAGGGTGGGGAACTGGGAGAGAGTCTGGAATCTCATTCCAGATGGATACCACTCAGCACACTACACTAGTCTGTAGCTCTTTTTACTTTGCATAATTTTGTTTCATTTATGACAATAATTCAAGATTGTGTACTCAAACTTTATAATCTTTGTTTGGATAACAGAATAATAATTCCAGACACAGTTTCAGATTCAACCTTCCTGGTCTAGGTCACCCCAATTGGTCCTGAGACAGGATTTGTGAGGCAAAGAGAGGAAGAGATTAGGATATAAAGGTTACAAAGGCTGAAAAAGAAGATGTACAAGTAATGGGTGGGCCTAAGATTACAGAACTAGGGTCTAAAGGTGAGGAACAGATTTTCACTTGCTGATCTAATCTTTTCCCCCAGAAGATATAGCATTTTTCAAAAAATGAGTTTTACTTAGCTCATATTTCTGAACAAACTTAGACTCTTAATGGATATGCACTAAATCCCAGTTTTTAATAATTCTTATTGAGACTGTGACTTTTTTGGTTGGAGTTTAAGACTAGATATTACAATGTTGGGTCCACTTAGTTGTCTGAGATGTAACTGTGAACTAAAATGACCCCAAAGAACCGTTACCCCATGGCATCTCCTTTGAGAGGCATGCTCCATGTTGGCAGGCCAATGGCCAGCACAAAATCTGGGGATCAGTAAATCTAGTGTCCCCAGGGAACTGGATACTGTTACATTAGCTGTTGAAGGGAATTTAGTTCTGATCAGGGTGTAATTGGGTATCATGGGTAAGAACAATTTCACTGTACTCTTTGCAAATTATTGAATGCAGCAAACCAAGAATAAAGAGAAAGAGAAATACTCCATAGCAGCCAGAGCTTCTGCCCCTTCCACCTTCATTCCTCCTCCCTACCTCTCAGGAGAATAGGGCTCTGGAAGTGGGAAAGGGTCTTAGGGTCACACATAATTCTGACGAAATCACTTTGTTTGAAACATAGAATTGCTCATAGTCCCAGGGCTTCACTTGGGCAAAATTGTTTGGGAGATGGTGTAATGAGGTGTATTTGAATAAACTCCTTACAGGTATCAGCATGGATGTCAGTCTTTCTATGATGCCAGATATAGAAATGAAGAGAATAGAGCAGCTTGGGCTATTTTTTTTTCTTCACAGATATCAGTCCAGGGGCTCATTATTGAGAGAAGCATTATTTAATCCACTGGTCTTCAACCCCAAACACACACATACATATGCACACACACACTACATTAAGGCACATGACCATAGAGTGTCTGTGGCCCCTCCACATCAGGGACAAGGAGCCAGGTGACAGCACCAGCAGATAGCAGCAAGGATGCTGGACTCCCCTCAGGCCCTTCCCACATGGCACAGAAATTGATGTGGTGACAGAGCAGCTCCTCTGAAGATGTTGCAGAGATGAATTATTAATTCCTCAGGCTGCTGTGCAGCAGGCAACAGTTATCACCAGTCAGTGATTCTCAAATTATACAAATGTCATTTTGTCATCCCCGCCCCAGACCCAAAACTCTGGGGGTAGGGCCAGCAATTAGTGTTTTAACGAGGCCTCTTGGCAATTCTGATGCATGCTCAAGTTTGAGAATAAAGGGATTAAAATTACATTAAACCAAAACCATCTGAATAACTAGCAGGCACAGAAAGAAATGTTATCTAAATTTAAGCAGATACTCTCCACCTTTCAGCTGCCATTCCCCACCTTTTGGGGGCTCTCCTATTTGGAAGAAGACTAACTTAGCACCTGGAAGCGAGAATTCAGCTGCCTATCAGTTTTTAAAAGCCCACTAGAACCTTCCATACTTTCCCATTGAAGTTCTAAGCCCTCCCTTTGAAGTTGGTGTATCAACCTTTATCTTATTACTGAGTGCTCATAACGCATGGAAATCAACCTTGTATTTCTCATGTTAACCTCTCTGTTGTTAGTTCATTTGCTGGCCCCCATCACTGAATCTAAATGGTAGAGGAAATTTACCCACCAGCAAAACCTAAGAGTCTAGGACTCCATCTGTGCATCTGAAATATGTTCACTTCCAACGCCCATTTTTAAGTCAACTGATGAAAACTCTAGTGAAAGTTGGTATAAGAGTCCCTATTTCTGGGACAAGACATCACTGCATTGGAAATCTCATCTGAAGGATTTAATCCCATCATCACAATGACCTTAAAAGGTAGAAGTTGCTCACAGCATTTTATTGACAGGGGATTAGATTGACAGAAAGCAAAGAGACAAGGAGTTTGGGAAACCTGTTGTAGATTGCCTCTGCACTACTCTACAATTATATTTAAAAAATGTTAAGGACTTAAATAAACCATTTAGGCAAGTCAGAGTATTTGTTTCCATCTCTCTCTAATATCACTTTAGGTTAAGTAACTGATATATAGATTAAATGTGTCTCTCCCAATCATATGTTGAAGCCTAACCCCCAAGGTGATGGCTTTAGGAGGTGGGGCTTTGGGAGGTGAAGAGCCCTCATGATGGGATTAGTGTCCTGATCAGAGAGACCCCAGAGAGCTCCCTAGCTTTAGCCCCTTCCTCCATGTGAGGACACAGTGAGTAGACACCATCTATAAACCAGAAAGTGTGTCCTCACTAGACACTGAATCTGCTGGTGCCCTGATCTTGGAATTCCACCCTTTAGAGCTGTCAGAAATAAATGTTTGTTATTCACAAGTCACCCAGTCTAAGGTATTGTTTCCAAATTAAGAAGCCCTGATGGCTTCGGTATCACTTAGGTCTTCTCTCCTCTGGACTGGGACCAAATTAACAGCAGCAGGAGCAACCCCAGGTAATGGGGATGGCAGTCAGGAATTAACTGGAATAGCTAGTTGAGCACTTCCTTCAGAAGGAAGCAATGCTTTAGTTTATTGATGGAGCAACGCCGTGTTGACACTGAGCCAGTGGTGAGTGGCAGAGGCCGGGAACCCACCTGGAAGCTCCAAACCTGCCTTGTAATTGGGAATGTTGCCTCTCACCACCTGGCTCAGCCATATGGGTTGAAATGTGCCATGCATAATTGCCTTTGCCAGCATTTTCCCCCCAAGGCATTGTGACAGCCTGGTGCTGAGCCCAGGAAGGCAGGCTTCCCTCAGGGATCAGAGGGACTGGTCCTGTTTCTCATGTCTTTTCTGTCCAGGGGGAGCATGGAAAGTAGCTCAACAGATGTCAGACGGCAGAGATCTGAGAGTGTGTTGCTGAGTACAATCCCATGTATCCCTCCTGGCACTGGACTCATCCCTGATGAGTAAGTCAGACACCCTTCAAGTGGATCAGCTGAGGAGAAGCTGTACCCACACCTGCATCAGTACTTTCCTGATTTCCCAATGCAGACTTCCTCTGAGTAGAGTTGCACTTCTGATGTAGGTTATGTCCCTGAAGTCCATGTGCAAGTTAATGTAAGAATAATCTAGTGGTGGTCAGATTTTCTATCCAATAAGGAAAGAAGACATCATTAGGATGCAGGCTTCTTCTATGCTTAGCACATATTTTCAGTCTTAGAGTGTCTTTGTGGTCCCAAGATAGCTGCCAGAGCACCAACAATTACAGTGGCCATTCTAGGCAAAAAGAAAATAGAAAAACCAAGAACGAAAGGATGTATGACAATCCTCTTTAAAATTATTTTCTCAGAAGCCCTATCCAGGGCTTTCTGTTAACATTTCTTTGGCCAGAAAAGAAGACAGCTCCAAAGGGAGCTAAGTCCCCTCTATGGGCATGTGAGGCCACGTGGTGGTGGTTTCTTCAGGACCTTTTTGTTCATGGAGTATCAACCTGAACCATATTCTCTCTATTCTGTACAAATATTAAGTTAGATTTAAACATTTGGAACAAGACCTGGGTTACTCACATTTACTTCCCACATAAGAGTGAAAGCTAGATCTGTTTATACCTGGGTGTTGTGTGGGACAGGGGACCTATGGCTGAAGCATGGAATGCTCAACGCGGGTGGGTTTTAGCCTTTATTACAAAATGAAAATATATCAAAAAGGCTGGGACAAGGCAACTATCCTAGACCAGTGGTCAGCAAACTGCGGCTCGCGAGCCACATGCAGCTCTTTGGCCCCTTGAGTGTGGCTCTTCCACAAAATACCACGTGCGTGCACGCACGTACAATGCGATTGAAACTTCATGGCCCATGTGCAGAAGTCAGTATTTTGTGGAAGAGCCACACTCAAGAGGCCAAAGAGCCGCATGTGGCTCGTGAGCCGCAGTTTGCCGACCACTGTCCTAGACCATCCAAAAGATGGTCATTTTCCTTGGAGTGCTTCCAGAGATCCCACAGCTATGTAGACCAATGGCAACACTTCCTAAACCTCTTTTACCTCCTTAGCCCAAAATAGAGTAAAAATGTTCCACAGCCTCCATGCGACAGAGAGAACCTTAACGTTGTAACCTTTTGAATAAGGAATTGAAGACAACCTACCCTCTCTTAGCTTAGCCAGTCTTTTTAATCTGCTATCAAAGCCTCTTCAGAGGTCTGCATTTCAGGTCCCAATGCTTTATTGCAGTCAGACTGGTGGTGCAATGGCCAACAGCATTTGATTGGAGAAGCAGATCCACTAAATATACAAGTGTATACTTACAGGAGTTGAGCTTAGGCCATTATTTGGGCTGGTTAAATAATCAGGGTGAGACTGTTATTTCTGCATCTGTGAAATGCCTAAGGCAAAGAGCTGGGGAAGCAAAGAGAGCTGGGACCTCCAAGACTAAGTTGGAACCTCTAAGGACAGATTGGATTCCTCCTTGGTCCTTACCACTTCCAACCTTCAGAAAAGGGAGATGTCCTTGCAGCAGAAGCAGGTATCCTCCTACATGGAGCTAAACAAACCACCTGGCCTACAGCTGAAAAGCTGATCCAGAACTTTCCATGGAAGCTGGCAAAGCTGTGGGTCCACCTGTCACTCCTTCTTACCATCTGGGCCAGCAGTTGAGCAGCAATGTCAAAGAGCTGCACCAGCACTTCATGCCCTCCCTGGTCTGTGCACAGAAAGAACATGCTACTTCCTCAATGCCCATCTTTCTTGGAATTGGGTCCCTCCCCAGTTGAGGTAAGAACCCAGCCTGTATAGTCTCATGAGACCCTGAACCAGCCAGCCACACAGACATCTCTGGACCACAGAAACTGTGAAATAATAAATATGCATGGTTTCAAGCTGCCGAGGTTGGGGAAAATTTGTTACACAGCAGGAGCTTACTAATACACCAGAAATCTGGTCTGTTTGCCAGCCTTTGAACACATTACATTGATACTTTAATTCTCATACTGTTTCCTTCACCAAAATTGTCATCAGCTTTGTTCAGTGTCCAATTCTACTTATTTTTAATACCCAAGATGGTGTCTATGGTCTCTTTGAATCCCTATGATTATTTCAGCCCATAATGATTTTTTTCTTCCATAAGACATGGAATTTATTTTCTCAGTCAGGCCAGAATCCCTTTGAACATTCACCCCTGGCCTTGAGTAGCACAGGCCAAAACAGAGTATAGTTGGAATCAATGCCAGACAAGTGGTTTGTCAACATGAGTAGGAGTCACATTTCTTTAGAAGCAAAACTGGAGCAAATTTGAGTTTAGAAATTGAGTCAACATTAATTGGCCAAGTAGGATAAACCTGAGCCTGAGAATAAGGAGAGAAGTGTGAGCAACAACTCCTGGAAATCAGTGCCAGGGAGTTGATAAAGAGGGAGCAACCCTAAGTGAGGGGGTAGACTGTGTGAGGTAAGGGTTGCTTTTCTGGGAGTTTTTCGTCTCCACCCCCTCTGAGAGTACACCTCTATTGATCTCAAAGCAATGCTGTGTAGAATGCAGGGGCCGTCTACATTGTGACATTGTGTGTGTGTGTGTGTGTGTATGTGTGTGTGTGATTCCTTTTCTTTATCAGTGGTTCCTCAATGAAATGGTAAACTGGCAGAATGAAATGCTTCTACACAGCAAATACTCATTGAACCGTTACGTGAAAATACAATCCTTGTTCAACCTTTTCCTTAAAAAACAAAAAGAATCTTTGTATTCATAATGAACCATCCATTTACAAAACCAAGCTGATTCCTAAAGATAATAGAGCAAAATTAAAATGGGCTGCGTTTAAAAAAATCAATTTATTTCTGTGACTATTTAGGCTTAGTCTATATTCCACTTAATAGCGGAAAACAACAAATGCAAGTAGCAATAGAAGGTGTTATAACCTTCTAATTAAAACGATGTTTTCATTTGGTTAATATTAAAAGCAGATTTAGATGAACCTTGCAAATTCATACTTCATAACAAATACATGTGTGTATGTACATTAAATTTCCCATTCACAGGGACATGAAAACTTTTAGAATGAGGTACTTTATTGCCAGACATAAGGCAAATACACTAAGGTTCTACTTACACTAAGGTTCAGGAACACCAGGCTTAGTGAAGTTACATATACAAAGGGCTTTAACTCAATTGAGTCTAACAGACTTCAATTCTACAAAAACAAATATTTGGGATTGTGCTTGTGGCTGCTGTGTTTTTCATGTCAAGCACCTGGTTTCACTAAAGTTGTCACTCTTTTGGCATCAGTTATAGCCAAACAGGGAGAAATGTTTACTCCAACTGTCAGCCAGCACAGGCTCATGGTTCATCATATCCCCAATAGAACTGAAATCCAGATGTCTTAGAGGAAAGCATACCATTCTACTGGCTGCATCCACATGAGAAGATAAACAGTCATTTAGTAGCAATCAGAGTCATTTTGTCACTGTTCACAATCAATCTGGAACATTTATTACCACCAAAGTACTTAGGAGATGCAATGATCTAATTTTGTGACCAATACAATTCTATTTGACTACTTTTAATGCCTACTGTACTCTATTTATTCTCTCACCAATTAGTTAATTTAGCCAAAAATCTTAGGGAGAAACTGCATTGAGTGGCATCCTTGGTTCACATAATGAAAAATAAGAAATAATAAAAATAATCCAGCACAGAAACTATAAAATATCATAAGCAAAATACATTTTTCTCATACAGAGGCTAACTCAAGAGTGTTTGGAGGACATTGGGGGGTCTCAGCCTTTAACTTTCCAGAAGTTTCTCCACTACTCTCAGTTTCACTTAGCACCCTCCATGCTGCATACAGCTAAACGGGTCTCTTAAATGTAGTTTAAGCATTGTGACTACACATTCTTATTATAAATTCCTAATCCTCAGTTGAAACTATTTATCACATTAATACCCCCCTAGTGAAGACTTTTACAAGATAATTATATGGTGAGTAAACAATCCCTTTTATCTGCCTTAAATGAGCCACCTTCTCCTTTAATCACCTGCCTGTTGTTCATATATTATTGAGCAGAATGAATGAGACCAACCCAACAGCCTTTCTCCATCATTGATTGTTATGTATGTATCCCACTATATCTCTGGATTAATGAGCAATATTCAGTGTTTACCATCTCCCTCTCTGTAAACATCAGTTTCCATTGTTGTTGTATATAGAGTGAAAGAATCATTGAGCCCAGTTGTTCCCTTTGGATGCTTTAAAGACTGCTTTGCAGAATGTTCTGGTAACAAACTGGAGAGAATAGTGTCTTCTGCATAATGCATTTCACCGGGAGATGCTCTCTGCTCCCTGGGGATGACTGATATGGAGCTGGTAATGGCTTGGCTTTGATTTTCTTCTTTTCTCCTCCCTCCCAAACTTCCTCTTCCTTCCTTATTCCTTCCCTCCCTCCCTGCCTTCTCTCTTTTCTTCCTTCCCCAACATTTTTGGAGAACAGTTACCAAAAACAAAGTAGATACCACACGCAGTTACAGTGTGTTTTTTGTTGTGATGAGAGCTTTTAAGATCTATTCTCTTAGCAACTTTCAAATAGGCAATACTGTATTATCAACTACTAGAGGCCCAGTGCACAAAATTCATGCACTGGGTGTGTTGGGGGGGGGGGGGGGTGACCCTCAGCCTGGCCTGCAGTCCAGGAGCCCTGCAAGTGATCGCTGCACAGAGAGGCCCCACCCATCCACCACAGCACTGCCAGCCAGGTAGCCTGGGCCTCCCTCTTTGGGGCAATAGATCACAGACCCCTGCCCCCCAATCAATCGCCCTGTAGAGGGTGGCCTGGGCCTCCCTCTGTGGGGGCAATCATGGGGCAATGGTGGGGCCTCCCGACCAATCACATCACACCCGCCTTGCCTGGCCTGGCACCAGTGCATGTCATAGTGTGGTCTTCTGGATGGCCATCTGGATGGTTCTGCTGTTCAGTTATTTGGTCAATTTGCATATTACACTTTTATTATTATAGATAGTTACCAGGCTGTGCATTATTTCCCCATTACTTATTTATTTTCTAGCTGGATGGTCCTCATTTTAAAAATGAGGTTATAAGAAGTTAAGTCTCTTATCTGTTGTTATAATACAGGGAACAAGGGAACCATGAGCAAAGTCTCCTTGGAGACTGTCTAGCAGCACCAGCTAAGGGACTCTCTCCTCACACAGTCCCCATTCTCACCCCTGAACACCTTTGACTGCTATCTCCATCCACAGGTGCCATCCTCTCACCTGTCAAGGACCAGTAGCTTTCCACATGTACAGCTGCCTCCAAGATGGAAGGGAAGGTTGATTCCAAAGTGCATGTAAGCTGCTGTGAAAATAATAGTGTACCAGATGCCACTGTTCACTTTCTCTTCCTGTTCCTTCGTGTTTCCGCCATCTTGGGTCCCCAGATCTTCCCTCTCTCTCCTAAAATGCAGAGCTCAGCCTGTCTACCCTCTAGGAAACAACAACCTTTTATTTCTGTTGTTAGAAGGTTTCTGATTATTTAAGCCTTGGTTTTTATGGGCCATTAGAGTTGAGTTGTTCGGATTAGAAAGGAGCCAAATAGGGTATTTCTTGAGTGTAGTTATGAAGAGAAAGCAGGCTGAGCAGTGAGAGAATGACCAGGGGGAGTCTTCGAGGGCCTGGTGAGGTGTTGAGGGAGACATCCATAGGGGCAGAGGCCACTGCCTGGGAAATACTAAGGACATTCACAGACTGAAGGACAAACGTAGGATCTTTCTTCAAATACCCAGAAGCTTCCAAAATCCAAGATACACATGCCCCAGCCCATCACCACTTACAAGTGAACATTCCCATCCCTCGGAGTAGAACTGGGCCCCATGCCTGTTGGAGGTCTTCATGGGTTGTCCATTAGGGTGGCCCTTGCCTAAGCTATAAGCTATATGAGGTCTTGTATAACCCTCCATGTGGCTGCCTCTCCCAGTACAATGTCCCAGAACACCCAAAGCAGGATGCCTGGGCACCTGAAAGGTGGGCATGGTATGTTCCTAAAGTCAGCAAGCATGAGAACGCAGTGCTGGGCCACCAGGAAGTTAGATCCCCCACCCCCTCCCCACCCAGCAGCAGTACATGTTTGTTAATTATTCGAGTGGAGATAGTATCATGTCCAATCTGCCTTCAGCCGTGTTACCCAGGTACTTTCTCTTGTGCCTCAAGGTTGAAATGAAGCAGTGCCATGTTGTGTGGTACAAAAGTATGGGTTTCTCAGCCAGTCCCTAAAGTCCTTCCAAACCTTGTGGACCAACACTCTGTGGGGGTAGAATGCCTGTCTGTCTACCAGCGATGTTGTTCACTAGGTCAGCCATGGGTGGACATGTGTGGACATGTGTGTTTTTGCCATGATTGGGAGGTGCTTTTTGAAAATCCCCCAGGTGATTTGCAGTCTTCACTCCACTTGGGAACCTTTGCTTTGTAACAACCTCAATATAAGGAGCCCAGGTCAGAGGTATCCAGATAAGGTTATGTTTAGTTCATTAAACCCCTATCTGTGACAACTAAATGCCAAGCACTAAACTAAGTATCACAGACATACACAAAGAAACATCAATACCCACCATCAATTTCAAATGGGAGGAGCCTTCTTTATCTCAAAATATATGCTTAATATAAATGTAGCCCAATTTCTCCTATTCAAATGTTAGTTGGCACATGAGGCCCCATTGAATACGGCATAAACCATGCCTGTCCCTCACCCCAGACTCTGTGCATGTAAATGTTTCCCACTGAGGGTTGGAGGACAATGTGCAGGGGGCCAGCCCAGCTCCACACCTTTTTTTTAAATCCTCACCTGAGGATATTTTTTTCCATTGATTTTTTAGAGAGAGTGAAAAGGAAGGAGAGAGGGGGAGAGAGAGAGAGAGAAACATCCTCCTGCATGCGCACCCTGACCAGAGCCTGGGATCCACCAGGCTGGGGATGGACTTGGGCTGAGGGTCGAACTTGCAACCCAGGTACCTACCCTTGACCAGAAATTGAACTCAAAACCCTTTGGTGCTCGGGCAGATGCTCTAACCACTTAGCTATCAGCCAGGGCTTAGCTCTACACCTTTTGTTGTTAATTGCTTAGAGAAAATATTTATGAAGACTACTATTGTCAACATTTGTGCTAAAAGTTTTATCTCCTGCTTCAACTATTCCTTCATGCATTCATTTAATAAATTCTGAGTGCCTACTGTGTTCTGGGCACTGGGGGAAGCTTAGAGATGTTAGTAAATGTGACCCAGGTCCAACCATTGTCCTGGAAGAGCAGGATTTGAACTCCTGGCCATATGACACCAACATCATGCCCTTAGTCCCCACATTGCTAGAGCAAGGACTCTACCACAACTCAGCCAAGCCAATATAACCAAGATGACCAAACAGACATCATTTCACTTACTTGCTATTTTAAAGAACACTTTATTATAGAACACTTTAAACATACATATATTAGGGAAAATAATATAGTAGATTTCCATGCTCTCATAACCTGTCTATGACAGTTTTCAATGTTTCCTTTCCAGTTTCATGAATCCCTACCACTTTTTAACTATAAAACCTCAAAGCCAATCTCAATGCATCACTTCATCCATAAATGTTTATTATGTGCCAAAAGACATTTTTACACTTAACTACATTCCATTATCACTCCCAATAAAATTGGTCGTAATTCCTTAATAACATCTACTGTCCAGTCTGTGTTCAATTTTCACTGATTGTCTCACAATAAACATCTTTTTACCATTGGTTTGTTTATATCATGATCCAAAGAAGAACCATGTGTTGCATTTTGTTGGTAGATTTCCTTCATCTCTTTTAGCTTTAGCAGTTCCCATTCCTCACTTCACCTTTTATTCATGGAATTTATTTGCTGGATCATTTGTGCTATAGAATTTCCCACAGTCTGGGTTTAGCTGATAGTATCCCTGTGGTTCTATAACCAACTGGGTCCAAGTGTGGGCCAGTATCTGATCATAGACTGGCTTCTCCATGGTAAGAACTCTGCTAAGCATTTCTACCTATAAACAACATTACACCTGATGTATTCGACCTACATTTTAGCAGAGGGTGTGCTATGATTATCTTATGAAGATAATCTATGTTTCTTACTGCACTTTCACTTGGGCAATAGATAAACATCATCCTTTCTCAGTTTTAACCTTTAAAATATGTAAATAAAATCAAAGTGTTTTTATGTCAAATTCTAGCTTCCACATTAGGGCTGGAGGCTGCTGAGCAATGTGTGGTCTCTCTAGAATCAGCTGTGTGCCCTCTTTTTCTTATACGGCCTTTCCCCTTGAAGATCCATTCTACCTCAGCTCTATGTGGCACATGTTTATTTTCAGAACTGAATTCACTCCAGATTATGTCCACTTTCTAAACACCATCCTGACTCTTCCATTGAAACTGAAAGTGACTGCAGTCAAGCTCAAGATGCATCTCCAGGAACCGAGTGTCACCCTAAAATTCCCACTGCTTATCACTGGCACCATCTTCTAAAGGCTGAACAGCTTTAAATAATGTTTCCTTACCATATCTAGTGGCTCACCATTGC
This sequence comes from Myotis yumanensis, assembly GCF_028538775.1. Taxonomy (NCBI): domain Eukaryota; kingdom Metazoa; phylum Chordata; class Mammalia; order Chiroptera; family Vespertilionidae; genus Myotis; species Myotis yumanensis. The sequence continues at coordinate 161,662,123 of NW_027223752.1, read as the reverse complement.
TCTACCAGCCTTTTCTTTGTACATACTGGAAATACGTGCACCAGGAACAAAGCAAAAACAAACATTGACTAAGGTGCAGCATGCCATCTGAGGAGACCTGCCTCTGGAGCTCATGGAGATGGGGAAGAACTCAAAAGCCCCAGGCTGCTGATGGACTAGCCTGTCGGAGCCTGAGCGTCCAAATGAGGGCCACCTTTTAAAATACTCAGTTGCCCACTTATTTCAAGAGACTTAGCTTCAAATGGCTTTTAACTAGTTGCAAAAATGAAACTCAATTTCCAAGACATAGACTTCCTATTATTGAGACGGATTAGGAGAATGTACTCAGAGTCCTAAATGTAGTTTCAAAAAAATAGTTCCAAAATATTCAGACTAATTCTTTGGAGTAAATTGTCCCAAGAGGACAATGGTAAATAGGGGATATTCTTCCTTAGCATTGTATGATTCAAGATTTGGTGTATTTAGAGCTGCTGTCAAAAGTCTGTGCTTCTCTAAATCAAAATATAATGTGAATGATATTATTGAGTCTTAGGCTGCCCTAGAGATAGAGACTATTGCTCAGGAAACCACTGGTATTCAAAGACAGCCTCACTATTATGCATATTTTTCAAATTCTGATATTACATCTTTGAATGATTTGATCTCAATTATAATTTTAAGTGTACACTTGGGTATATTTTGGTAATTGTATACGCATGGAAAGCCATTACCACAGTCAAGACATAGAGCAGTTCCATCACTGAAATGTTTCCTATTTTCCTTTATCATTAATTTCCTTCCCCAACCCCATCCCAGACCAGTACTGATCTGCATTCTGTCACTCTAGCCTTGCGCTTTATAAATATTTATATGAATGAAATAATGTAGTTTTTTGGTTTGACTTTTTAAAAATCCTCAACTGAGGATATGTTTATTGATTTTTTTTAGAGAGAGGAAGGGAAAAGAGAGAAACATCAATAGATTGCCTCCTATACACGTCCTGACTAGGGATGGAACCCACAACCTAGGTATGTGCTTTGATTGAGAATCAAGCTTTTTGGTGTATGGGATGGGGACAATGTTGCAATCAACTGAACCACCAGGACAAGGCTGTGTTTGACTTTTTAACTTTAGTGAAATACTTTTGACATCCATCCATGTTGTGATGGTATCACTATTTTGCTCTTTTCTAGTAGTATTTTATTGTAGGGATGGATTTGCAATGTGTTTATTCATTCACCAGTCATGTGTAATAGCATGTAAAGAGTGTGTGCATGCAAACTGCTTTTCAAAGCACCTGCATCATTTTATATCCCAACAGAAATATATGAGAGCTTAGTTTTTTTCATACTCTTCAACTTTATTCACGCACACGACTTACTAATACTTAATCAGTTTGCTACACTTCTCAAAAGTAATTCAAGAATCAAAATAGATAGCCTTAAATAGATAACTCATTACTTTCTGACATGGTATGGTTGTGTCATATTTTTCTTTCACCTTGTTTTCAAACCCCCATATCAGAATTTGATGTTTTTATAATAGTCAAAGTATGTTTTAGTTCTAGTTATGTTTGCCAGTTTCTTTGATTTTCTTTTTCTTTTCATTTTCTTCCTGGAATCAATTTCTTTTCCCTTTTGTAGTTGTTCCATCAAGAGTCTGAGAGTGGTAGATTCCTTCCCTCCCTTCCTTCCTTCCTTCCTTCCTTCCTTCCTTCCTTCCTTCCTTCCTTCCTTCCTTCTTCTTTCCTTCCTTTCTTTCTTCCTTCCTTCTTTCTTTCCTGCCTTAATTTCTTTACTTTTCCCTTTTTTTGACCTAAAAATATATTTATTATATGCTCATTTATAAATGATAGTATCGGGAAGCACAGAAATTTAAGATCATAACTATTTTTAAACTCTGATTGTAACCAGAATACTTTGGGAAAAAAAAGAGAACTCATTCTCTTACCCAGGTGGCTCCCAACTAGTAAGCATCCCTCAGGGTCCTCCTCCCTTATGACTTCCTTGTTTCTTTTGGCCTTTTCCATCAATGAACCACCTGAGCTATATGATTGACAAAGCCGCTCTCAAGTCTCCCCACCCCAATGGCTGGTTGACCAGGAGCTCTTTTGGGGCAGACAAGTATCCATTCAGGTCCTATTGGTGGATGGGCCAGATATTCCCACAGTGTAGCCCAAACCTTGGGAGTCAGCTAACTGAGAGCACACCCTGGGTCTCTGGGAGAATTTGCAACCTGAGTCTGACCTAACCTGACTTCCACAGCAGACATGATTCTTCATGAGGAGTGGCCAGTGACACTTCTGGGTTTTTAGGGACTTTCCTAGACAGAGTCTGCAGTTGGTCTGGCTCTTGTCTCCCAGCAGAACTGCAGGTGTTTCCTGGGGAGAGTTACCGTTATCAAGCTCATCATAAGACCGCATAACTTTTTAGAAGAAAGATTCATTTACCATAATCTTTTCTAAGCTCAAAATTGGCACCCTAGTTAGGGCTTTATTTAAACAAGGATATCAAGGTTCTGAGGACGAGGAGTTGGAGAATGGCAGTGCCTAGAATATTCTCTAAAAAAACACGTTCTCATAGAAAATGATGATTCTGTTTGGCACCCACAACCATAACCCAATCTGTTAGGCAAATATAATTTAAAGGTTTGAATTTTTTGTTTTCCTAAGAAAATTCAAACTGAAAAATAACTATTTTAGAGCATAGTGATTAAATCTGAAAAGCAGAGAGCCTCTTACCCCAAAACCTGTGGTTACTTAAATCTTAATAATTAAAACAAATTATTGACGGTCCTATTTCTTGATTCTTGAAGCTGCTACAGATGTGACATGAGGGTGTCTTGGGGCCTGAAAGAGAGAACACATGATGGAAGTCAGCGTAGTGGAGCAGAGAGATAGAGGCATGGGGGCTGTGGTGCTGTCATGCACTGTGGGTCAGCCGGCCTCGGGGTTGGCTCCCTGGTCATCTCTCTGGAGGCAGTGCATTCCCTGTACTATTTGAACTGGTGCTAGTTTAGTTGGTGTTAACTAGGAAGTTGGTGTTATCTAGTTTAGTTACCTCGGAAGCCTACAGCATTTGTGCTTTAGAGTCCCTGAGCATGGCAGGCCTTCTTCTGAGGGCAACAATAGGACTTCCAGGATTAGAATAAATGTTCCTGCTGCCCCTTTCACTCTTCTGGGTTAGTAAGGGCGAGGGGGGCGGGGAGGCGGGTGGGGGCGGGGGGGCATGACCAAAATCTAGGAAGACCTCCTTCTGTTTTGTTTGTAAGTCAGGGAGATAAGTTGATAGGTAATCTTTTTAAGGAGGCACGTTATCTTAATTTTTTAAAGCCTAAAACAAAGGCCTTGAGGGAATTTGTGTCTGGTTTTCCTTCTCCCTCCTCTGGACAATCTTCATGTAGGGGCACATGGAGTGCAGGCCCCATCAAGGCATATTCTGGAAGAATATGGACCAGGATGGGCCTTGGGCGGAAGCCCCAGCTTCTAGTTGTGGGGCTGGTGTCCAGAGGTCAGGCCTGGGGCAGATAAGGCCTGTCAGAGAGGGAGTGGAGAGACTGGAATGTCTGCCTACACCATTGGGTGGTAGGTCTTACCAGGATTGTTCAGTTATGTTTTTAAATCTCTCAGTAAAATACACACCAAAGGTACAAAACTGTTTTATTTTTATGGCCCATGAGTTTAATGTCAAGCTACCCCTTCTCAGGGAGATTAACCCCTAAAATTATTTCAGGAACATGGGGATTCTCTCATCACCTCTTCCTATTCTCTATTCCCCAAAACACAATAATTATTTACCAAAATATGGGTGTCTTTGACTTAAGGCTCCATTGACTTAGGGGGAGAAGCCAAAGTCTTGACTGCACAGCTGGGTCCTGGGCCAGTGACCTGACTCGGGCCATAGGAAATGTCACCCTCCATGCACTGAGATGAAGGGGCCCAGCTCTGCAGCCAACCCAGATTCTCTCCTGCAGGTTACAGGAGCCGGGGCATGGTATGCCTGCTCCCTTTGCCTCTGTCCATTGCTGTGGTCTCATAGTACAAGAGAGTAAGGAGAACACAGCTGGGAAACTGTGTGCATCCTTCCTGGAGAAGAGCACTCAAACCTGGGGAGATTCAAGTCCCACCACCACCTGCCCTGTGCAAAGGTTCCCAGACACACTGTCCCTCACTTGTCTGGCTGGACACTCAGCTTGACGGAGTGCAAGTGGAATATTAGTTAGCAGCAACCAAAGGCTTTATCCCCATCAATCTTATTAACATCATTAGAGGGAATAATTATCTTTGAAAGCAATTTGCTTTAAAAAGTCCTACGACTCAGATTGCTTTTATTCAGTAAGAAAATAATTGGAACAACCACCTGAACGTGTGTGCCCAATTCTGCGGGGTGTATTAATATTGGTTACCATGAATCTCACTGTTAGAATTTTGGTTTTATCAGTCAGAAGATGTTGGTGTTCAATTGAATAATGACATCTTTGGGGAAAATGGGCCATGTTCATTTTTATGAAATATTATCTACTGGTGGAGAATGCTAGTCTCACAGACAGATCCTTACCAAAGCTACTCAAGAACAGGATACGACCCACAAATTAGATGACTTTCTCTTTAACACAGAGTCATCTGTCTGCTCCCATAGAAATGGCATTCCATTTTCCCTGGCGTAATGGCTTCCTCTTTAGATGAAATGAGCCTTTTGTGTTTATGAAAAATGTGTATCATTTTGGCTGCTGGCTGAGATAACTTCACAACGTTCTGAATTCAGATATTTTAGAGTGCATGTAAAACAGCGGCTAGTAATTAATAGGATATCGATTGGTCTAGCCTCAGCTAATCACAGGCTGCATAATAAATCATAAGGTGTTTTGCAATTAGGAAAATCCATACGGAATAACAAAGTACTGTTATCTTAATAACCTTAACCGTTGTGAACTACACATCACAGAATAATTGCTGTGGGACAGACATACGTGGGTAGAACCACTCTCCATTCATCACTGGCAATGAGCCTCTTATTTTGGGGGACATAGCTGTACCGGCTAAAGGTCACTGGGGAAATGCTTAGCTAAGATCCCCCAAATGCTTGTTTGTCCTCCAGGGATTTTCCATATCATCTTTCTGTTTCAAATACCAGCAGAGTGTTCCTCGCCCTCTCTCCACAAGTCGTGATTAAAGGCTGTGTTATTTCAAGGATGCCAACCAGCATTACAGCCCTTATGGGATTTTCAGCATTCCTGTTACCATCCCCTAATAAATGACCAGCTGGGAAGTAAAATCGAACCAGCTGGGGACAACACTGGCATAAAAAGATTTCCACCTGAGAGCGGATATTCTTTTTATAAAGCTATTTTCCCACTTATTCTTAAAATATAGAGAAAACTTTTATTTACATTTGCCATCTATTTCATAGAAAAAATACGGAAGATAATTGTGTTACTCTTTTTTTTTTTAATATATTTTATTGATTTTTTACAGAGAGGAAGGGAGAGAGATAGAGAGTTAGAAACATCGATGAGAGAGAAACATCGATCAGCTACCTCCTGCACATCTCCTACTGGGGATGTGTCCGCAACCCAGGTACATGCCCTTGACCGGAATCGAACCTGGGACCTTTCAGTCCGCAGGCCGACGCTCAATCCACTGAGCCAAACCAGTTTCGGCAATGTGTTACTCTTTTTATTTTGACTTATATTACTTCTAAGCAAGACACTGGAAACAATTTTTGTCTTGGATGACTGCTGCTGGTTTTGTTTTTTTTTTGTTTTTTTTCTTATGTTCAGTTTGTATCTATGACAAGTTAAAAGGCTCTGAACTTCGTATTATAATTTGGTTGAATGGTGCCCTTTAAATATTTATCATCCTGCTCCCTCTCAAGAAAGGGAATATAGTCAGTAATATTGTGATATCTTAGCATGGAGATAGATGATTACTAAGATTAGGGTTGTGATCACCTTGTAAGGTGTAAAAATGTCAAATCACTATATTGTACACCTGAAATTAATATAATATTATATGCCATCTATACTTAAAAAAATAAATACTTACTTTAGAGCTGGAAGGGAACTTCAGGTCATTTAATCCATTGGTGAGATGAGGGAACTAAGAAGATAAGTAAATGAAGACGTTTAGGACACACATCCCCAAAATATGCTGCTTTGGTGTATTGAGCTGAAGGCACTTGAAGGCAGCAGATGCAGGGAGAGGCTTTCTCTGAACTCCCCTCATCTGCCTAAACTCAGATCCTCCAAAAGGAGCTCAAGTGACATAGGTCTGGTCTGCTCCAGGTAGTTTCACTTCCCAGAAGGTTGACTCTTACCACCAGCGAGGGGATTAGAAATCAGCACCATGCACAAACTATCACCATACTATCTGTTCTTCTAAGGGCCCAGTTATCTTTCCTAAAAGTTACTCTCTGAAGATGCCCACACCCCCATTCCACTATTAAGACAGTATATAAAGTCTCAAATCTCCCTGCACTTTGGGGTGTTCACTTTTTTCCTGTGATGGCCTAGAGTAGGGATAGGGGACCATTTTTCTGCTAAGGGCCATTTTGGATATTTATACTTCATTCATGAGTCATACAAAATTATCAACTTAAAAATTAGCCTGCTATATTTGGTCAAACCTGTAATTAACTCACCCCTAATGCCTTGGCAGGGCCAGACCAAATGATTTTGCTAGCCTTATACAGCCCACTGGCCAGACGTTCCCCACCCCTGCCCTAGAGCATGTAATATTAAAAATGAATAGATTTTATAATATTTCTTCTGTTAACCTGCTTGTTGTTGGTTTATTTTATAGACCTAGAGGAGGGTAGAGGAAACTCTTTCCTCCCCAACATTACTTCCCAAGGTCATTGGCATTGTAACTACAAAGCTGATATTCAAATGCAAATATATGGATGAGGCCCAAAATCTAAATTATCCCAGCCTACAACATGTTTGGAACTTTTCTCAAAGGCACTTCTCAGATATGGAGCATAATGGGTAAATAAGCCAGTCATATCAATGACGTATTCTCTGGTTCATCAAGAATTATTTTACAAATACCACTATTAGATTGTCAATTTTCAATTACTGAGAAGGAAACAAAGCAATGTAACTCCAAATAATGTCTTGCACAATTCAGTGTTGTTTTCATGATGGAGTGAGGGAATATATACAAAGGCATTTAATAGTGTGCTCTATACATCTCTATGTGTGATTCCAATGACTTAAAACATGTGTCATTTCATGATGATCTTCATTATCTTTGCACTAGAGATTAATCCATTTTACTGTTCCTGTATTCCTATTCTGACATGGCAGCTTATTATTGAGTGTATTAATATTTGCAAAGTTGTGTTTGTTTCTGAAAACAAATCTAGGAGAGCGATTTAACTGTCATTTTCAACCTCTGGATACAATTTGTTATGTCAGACGCATTTACTATAATTCATGAATAATTCAACAACATGAAAATACTTCTTTATGCAAATAGCAAAGATGTTACAAACACGTGTGGCCGATATTGAATTTTTGAGAACAGTTTTACACCTATTATATTATTTCAGAGATAAATATTTTCATCACAAGATGACTAATAATGAACTACAACCAAGAGAACTCGAGATAACACAGATACTTGGGGCCAGAATTGGAACTGAAACCTGCTTTTCTGGTTCGTTGTTCCTTATTTTTTCGATAAGATGGTCACAGTTTCTTTTTCCTACTGAGACCAGAGATCCACTAAACACAGCCATCTGGAAACTCATATGTGGAAGGCTTACATTGTTCCTAAATTAAAAACTTGGTAAATTTGGTAGTTTCAAATCTTATGTAGGTTGAATTTGCCACTCGGATATGAAATCATAACTATACTAATATACTATAGAACTATAGTAAAAAACTTGATTGCCTGTGTAATTTTTTCAGCTCACTTAGGAAGCAGGTATTAAGAATCTGTGCTAGCTCCGTGGAGGAAACAAAAATGACCAAAACACAGTTTCTAATGACTAGACATGTGCAATCAGTATGGACCAGATGGGCCCTGGGGAGAAAGGAATCCTAACTTACCATCAAGTTATGTCTACATTCCTATAAATAAAAATACTTAAAAACTCAATTATTCATTTAAGTGAGTAAAAGCAAGTTTTATTCTTTTTTCACAGGTTAAGAAATTAGAATTTGAACACTACAACAGATGTGGATGTAGGAGGCTAGTACTATTGCTTTGTTTCATCTACTCTGGGGTCCAGTCTCCAGTGCTTCATGTATACAACCCCATTTAATAGTAATGGGAGTTACACTTGGGTCTTGGAAAGATAATTTTCCCCTCTAGAATTTGCAGAGAAAACCCCCGAGGGAATAATATTTCCTATAACTCAGTCATTGCCCTATCAGGACCCAACAAGTTACTCTGCACAGTAATTAAGTAAGCACAACAGGCAAATTCAGATTTCAAGACTGAGTTTTATGGTTACAGATGTTCTTCTCAGCATAGTCTGTTCAGCAGTTCCTTGGGTCATAAATGTTTAATTTTTAATCTGTTTTTTATCGGTTTTGTGTAATGCAGACTGCTGGTATACCAAAATTTTTACTAGTGCATTTTATGTATGGGAAGTGGGTGGTAATAAAAGCTTTAGTGAAGCAAAGTAAGTTACGTTCCCTTAAGAAAATGAACATTGTTGTGGCTCAAAACACAGGTGAGTGTTCTTTGCACAAGACATGAACTGTGTGGATCTCGTTTACAATACTGTTTGTGAGTGACAGTCTATTTGCAGACTTAATATGATCCTGGGAAACCACAGGACTTGCAGGTGTATTACTGAGGTCACGCTGAGTTACATCATCTATTTGCACTGGAAATGTCCTTTGAAATGATTCAGGGACTCAAAACAATAGTCATTTCAGGATATATTTATCTTTTATGACTCAAACAGCTGCCCCACTTTTCAGAAGACCTTGTGATAAAGACAGTATGTGCTGATGAAAGGTAAATTGTTACAGCACCACAAACAGGGGCTGATGAAATCGCCAGTGACATCACATGTTTACATAATTATCTGCAGCTATAAACCTGAATTTTAGTTGCCCTGAAAACATAATAATCATTGCAGGAACTTTGAGTTGAAGTCCTCTGTTGGGTATTTAACAGACAGCATAGCACAGGGTCTGACAATTTTAAAATGAATCTTATATCTCTAGTTAAACTTGATATATCCAAAACCTTTTCTTAATTTCTCCTTTAGGTAGGACTGTCCAGTACACCAACAGGTAGGATAGATTAATTATTACTTTTTGGCAAAGCAGATTATTGAAAAGGGAAGGAGACAGCAAGATCTTCGGTCAAAAACCCTTGTAGCAAAGGAGAGAATGAGCGTTAACTGTGACAGAGAGGGAGAGGTCAGCTCCTCCCAACAAGCTATGGGCAGGCTGTGCTAACCTGGCACCTAATTACATGTGAGTCAAGGTCAGAGCCTCCCTAAGACCCTCACTGTGGCTGCCATTGCTCCTGACTGGGTCTATCTATTCCATAATTGTCTTTGGAATATTAAACTAAAGAATCCTGCTTCAAACCAACAAAATCCCGTTTTCCACAATTTTCCTAAAATCAAAACATCACACTGTCCAATTCCATAACTGAAGTTGATTTACACAATATTTTATCATGTCCTGTCGACTCTAACCCATCTATCTGGCTAATTTAGGCGTAGGCATGGGCTCCCTTTGCTCCTGGCTTTTGCTCTCAGAGTCTCGTGTGCGTTTAGCAAATTAAAAATTTGGTCTCTTCTCTGTGGAGTCCCTGTAGAGCTGCGTCTTTCTCTCTGCTCAGTATTCATGGAGGAGCCTGTCATTTTAAACTGACTAGCTGGTAGGAATTTTAAAGACACTGCAAATAATAATACTTGGCAGTATGTTATGGCACTTCACCAACTTGCAGTTTACAAATAATTCTTACAACTCTGGGAGGTAGGACTGAGATTTGAAAGATCTGTTATTTGAATTCTAGCTTCTCATTAGGTGGACGAGTCAACTGAATTTGCTGAATCTCTTCCTGTGTCTGTCTCCATAGTAACGATGTGAAAATGCTCAGAACAGAGGTGGAGCTCAGAGAAAGTATAACCTGGTGTTGAATTACTACTCCAAGTAAGAAAAATAGAAAATGTTACCACTGGCTTAAAAAGACATAAAAGCTAGTCAGTTTGGGGCATGGACTAGAACTGTGGTTCTGTAGCATTAGTACCGGGACCCTGAGGATCCCCAAGACATATTCAAAATGCATGTCAGGTCGAACTATTTTTATGATTCTAGTACTTTTTGTCTTTTTGCTTTCATTCTCTCATGAATGTAAGTGGAGTATTGCAGAGGTCATGTGATGTGTACTATCATAACAGGTTGAACATAGAAGCAGAGATGAAAACCCAGCTGCCTTGGGTTAAGCCAGACATGAAAGAGAATTGCTGTTTCCCACAAAACATAAAATAATATCATTCTTCTCACTAATGTTTTATGGGAAACATGGCAATTTTTCAAGAAAACACTTGTTCATATTAACATGGAATGTGCTCATTATTCTAATTTCTAAAAAGGCAATAAAAAATCTTACAATTTTCTCATTCGGTAAATACAGATAAGCATAAGCCACATACAGTAAACAAGAACTCTTAGAAAACTGTGAAAGTTTTAAGAGTGCAGAGCAACCCTAAGACCAAGACATTTAAGAACTGCTGGATTTGAGCAGTATTACTCACTCTTTCATGAGCTAATAAATGGCCTACGACCTTGTTAAATGCTAGTTCTGGACACACAGGGCCAGATGAGGCCTGAGAATAAGCATTTGTTTGTTTGTTTGTTGTTAATCCTCACCCAAGGATATATTTCTTTTCCCATTGATTATTTTTAGAGAAAGTATAAGGGAAGTAAATAGAAGAAGAGAGAGAGAGAAACATCAATGCATCTCTCTCACATGAGAGATGTGAGAGAGACCATCAATTGGTTGCCTGCCACATGAGCTCCAACAGGGGCCAGGGATCGAACCTGCAACCGATGTATATGCCCTTGACCAAGAATTGAACCCAAGACCCTTCTGTGCATGGACCAATGCTCTAATCACTGAGCAACACCGGCCAGGGCAGAATAAGCATTTCTAACACGTGTGTGCATGGGCACATGCACACCTCTGGTGGTGCCAATGCCGCTGTTCCACGATTTGACTATAACAGTTTCCTACATTAGGTTCAGCAGTTTTCCACAGAATTGGTAAAGATAGAGGGTCTCTTCTGGCCTTATCTATTGTAAGTGTAGCTATTTATTCCCAGAGCTAGATGTTAGAGCCTGGGAAATGTGGGGAGTTAATGCACAACATAGCCTATGGGCTGAGCCTTAAGTCCTACAGACATTCTCGAGGGTCTAGCCATGGCCTGTGCATCTGGTCACTCGGTGAGCCCTTGGATGGGCATGAAGGGTGAAGACCAAGTCAGCAAAGACAAGTTGTTTTCAGGATTGGGGAGCCCTGGTTATCCTGGTCTTGAGAGAGAGAGAAAGGGAGAGAGAGAGAGACATATTGGGATGTGGGGGGTTTTTAGTTTGGATGTAGGTTCCTTCTATTCTCATTTACTTTGTTGACTTTGCAATATTCTTTCTTATTATTGTTCCTCACATGATGGTGTTCATTACAAAGGATTTGTTTTTTCCCATTAATTTTTGTTTATTCCTCAGCTAAAAATTATCTCAAATCATTAATATATACAGATATGTTGCCTCTTCAAAATTCATGAACGTGTTAGTAGAACTGGTTTACAACTAGGTGGGCCTCACGGTCTCATCCACTGAGTGGATCAACATGAAGGATGGTCAGGTACTCAGACAGCATCTTATAGCCTTTCAGGTGTGCTGAGAAGGTGGGGGAAATAGAGGTTTGTCATCCAAAGGAAAAAGGGGTGACACCAAATTCACATTACTCCCATGTACGAGGTATGTCATGAACACGTGTTGTTCTTCGTCATCTGTTGCTCCTGAGTCAGGATTCATAAGAACGGTGGGTAGGAACTAGTCTCGGTGTCTGCCCTGACACAAAGGCGACTGTGAGGACATTGGTCAGCCTTTCCAAACAAGTGCAAATGCAAACTAGGTGGAGGGAGGGAGCTGTCACTTGAGCACCCTGAGTTTATTCAGTGGGAAAATATGTTGTTCCTTGTGGAACAAGTCTCTCTACTGAGAGGTTCGCTGCATTGCTCCCCAGCAAACGCCTTATTTCCTGTGTCCTCATTGTAAATATTCCTTTTGTGTGCTTCTAAAAGTGGCTTTTTTTAAACAAGACCCATATTTGGAGAAAGTGATACCTTTGGTGTTAGTTTTCTGTTCCGCTGACTGAGTTTTTGGGGACAGTCTGGTGGAACAGGACATTCATCAGCAAGTGCTGCCCTGCGCACAGCTATTTGTTGGGAGAATGCTTCTGATATCTATCGCATAGCAACACCAGGGTTTTCAAGACTCAGTGCAGCGGATCTGCTTATTACTACCATCCACGGCAGGTAGGAACATTTCTGTGTGAGTAAACCCAAAGCTCTCTCTTTTTCATTTTTACTGACTTTCCAGTTAGGAAGCTTTTAGAGATTATTTTGGAAGAGTAAAGGAAAGAGCCTGATTTAATTAATCACCTTTGTAATAATTCATAGTTATTAAATTTCAAATAAAAAAAGAGACCATGAGCTTTGGAAGTGTCTACATACTAAACCCTCGCCACACTTCTCTCCCAAAAAGGAACTGCCTCTGAGCTAAGAAATGGTGTGTAGGTGCTTTATGGCTAGGATATCGGGCCGGGAGTAGAAAACATTAAAATAGTGGGAACCCTGACAAGTTCTTACAAGAAGTAAGTGTTTAGTGGTAGGACTATAATCGAAGTCTGAACTTTGGAAAAGCTTTTAAAAAAAACAAAAAGAACTAGTACAACACTACAGCTTTCCAAGTGAGACTTTCACCAAACCAGCCTGCACCCCACCACTACCTCCCAGCTCACCGCCAAATGCAGCCTACTCCACCCCACACACATCAGGGGTACTCCTGTAAGATTACAATCCTTTAAAAGGGTGTGTTTGTTGTTCACTCATATCCTTGTTGATAATAAGTAAAGATACATAGAGGTCTTAAAATAAAATGTATTAATAGAAAATTTGAGTGATGCCAAGGCCAACAAATCAGGAGACAAGAGGTGAGGGCACACCATGCCATGCAGGGCCACAGGAGGAAACACCAGGTTCTGCAAGGAGGCAGAGGGGGAGGGGATGTGGTCAAGAGTCTTTATTGTGGTTTCCAAAGGAAGAACAGCAAGGCAGGGCAAACAGGCTTAGGATTCGCTGGTTTGATAATTTCCATAGGGACTGCCCCTAGTTGTCTGGTATCAGCCCTGAGTGACTAGAGCAGGGGATCAGTGGCCTGAAGTGTGAGAACCCCATAGAGAAGGGGTTGGGATGTAGGCTCTGGACTGCTTAGCTTGTATCTGAAAAGCATGCCCAAGGAGTAGGACTCCCCCAAGGAGAAGGGGGTTGAGGTGTGATGACTCAGACATGTTATCAGTTTGTCCAGAACAAAGCATGTTAAAGTATCAGGTTTATAAATGTTAGGCACATGGTCAACACAATGGCATGAAGAGAACAGTTGTTAGGGAATACAGAAAAAGGAACAAGGCAAGACAATTGTATGAATACAATTATGTCACCACTAATAGGAGTGGGTACCAGGGCACTATTAAATAGGAGGAATCACCTCTTTTAGAAATATGACATCAAGCCTGCTGCCCGAGCACCAGCCTGTTCTGGCTTTGCCCTAGATACAGAAGCCAATTCACAAAGCTGGAGGAAGGTAACAGGTGACCAAACAGACCCTGATTGTAAGTGAAATTAAATGTAACTACAACATTGAGCCCTTAACTGTGGTAGTAAAATAAAATGAAGTGGAAGAAGCCACGCTGTGATAACAATTTAATATTCACCAGATTGTAAAGCTAATCTAGGAGGAATCATTGCACATGCAGGAAGAAAATTATTGCCCAATAAAATATGCAATGAGATACATTTATAGTCACCTAGAGAACCCCAAATCTGAATGGTGATTTTTTTCTTTAAAATGATGGCTAGAGGCTGGTGGTACGTAAGTCATTTCTCCATGTTGCCCAAAGCCGAATGAGTAGTGCCTGGTTCAAACATGCTTCAAGTGGAGGATAAAGTGACATGAGCTGACCAGTTGCAGGAGGAGATGGGCTTGGGTGACCTCTACCAGTGGGTCATTGAGTGGCTGCATATTGGAAAGACTTTGGCTGAGAATCAGAGGCCTGGGTTTTAATAAGAGCCCCGCCTCAAAGTGGCTTTTGGATCCTGAACAAGTAACTTAACCCTCTTTTCATCTATCAAAATAGTGGGATGCCACACCTCTCAGCAAGGTGGTAGGATTAAAGGATTTTTAAACTCTTTCCACTCAAACACTGCATTTATTTTTGGTAGTCATGACTGTGGGTCGCAGACTCTGTCATTTCCTAGACTAGCACTCTTTCTCCTTGGTTCATTGGCCAGGAATGCCCTCAAATCACTCCATTGTACCTTACAACATATGCAAAACATCCATAAGCATCTGTGAAGGTATATGAATAAGCATGTCCATCACCAGCAAGAACATTTTATTATTGGACCATCCTGAGTACACACAGCATTCAAAGCATGATATAAAGTTGTTTTTCATTTTCACCATTGTGTTACCCATTTGTCCACTTAGAAATCACTTCATGTGGACGTCCAGGAGTCCTTCTCTTACTCCTTAGTCCCTTAAAGCTTATCTCTACATCTCTGATTGCCCCAGCATCCTGGCTCCATGCTGCACAAACAATACCAGGTACCATAAACACCATCTTTGCACATTGCTGAAGACTTTGGGTTCTTCAGAATTCCACACTGTAAAAGAGGATGGATGGAAAGAAGGAAGGAGGGAGGGACAGAGGGAAGAGAAGGAGGAAGGGAGGATGGGAGGGAGGGAGGGAGGGAGGGAGGAAGGAAGGAAGGAAGGAAGGAAGGAAGGAAGGAAGGAAGGAAAGGATAATGGAAGTAGATGAGGGAAGAGAGCTCCATCCTTTAGGCTGTTTGAATATGAACTTTTCCTAACATTTGGCTTTTTATAACTCAGACCGAAATCAGCTAAGTAGCTAAACCATGTGTAAGTGTAATCTATTCCCTGGTCTGGTAGGTAAGACCTTTGGCCATGATTCTAGTTTTCTATGAAGAATCTTCATGGTCTGGGCTCCCACTATTAGATTCTAGAGAATCCTTGCTCTTAATGGGTGTGTGAACATAATTCTTTTTTCTCCCTGGTCTATATTAGTATTGTGCATTTTAAGATGGTCATTCTCTGAAGATGGCCAATAAAACAGTTTATCCTTCTTCAGCATTAGAATCCTCCTTATATTTTGAGTGTTCATTACTCTATACCTTTTGTGTCCTTAGAAAATATTACTAGAGAACTTTTAAAGGATTTGATAGTATCCTCATCTTGAAGTTTTGTCTTGGTTCGCATAGACAGGCCCACTTCTTTATAAGCCCATTCTGACTGCCTTAATCTGCACTCACATGGTCTTAACTGGTCTTCTGGCCTCAGATTTCAATTCCCATTCCGACCACATTGTCACTGAAGCCTTAGCCTTCTGTCAAAAGTCAGTTTAGTTTGTTTGAATGTTTTCTATTTCCCTCCTAGCAGAGCCTTCTGTTGCCCCCATGGCCACATGCACCAGGGCCCCTGAGCCCACTCCTCACCCCTTAGAAGGCAGCTTTCCCTTCTTTATATTCCCAAGCATCTGCAAACTCACATATGGTTTGATTTCCCCTGCGGTGAATATGTTAGATCTATATTTAATTAACATTTATATCCTTCAAAATACCTAGCACTTAGATATTTCTAAATAAACATTTATCAAATTCATATAATTTATATATAGAAATCATGATGACATCTACAGCAGTATAAATTCTGTTTTCAAAACTATGGATAATGCAGTAATCCCTCCTTCTACCTCAACTCTTTAACACTCCCAGACGATGCTGTCACCAGGGTCAGGGCAGCGGAAGGTTAGAAAGAGAGATTGGAGCTGGAGTTCTAGTCTTCCATCAGTCACCAAAGGGCTAGCTTTGTGCCACCATAGACTAGCTTTGTGCCCATCCACATAATTAGAGATTGGCCCAGCTCTATGGTTTCTGAACATATTCCCCAAAAGAGTCCTTGTGCTCATTACGTTGGGGGCCTGTGGGCAGGTGAAGACTGCCTCCCCCTTTCCCTCTTGCAAAGCAATCCCATTGCTGCACCACAAGCATGGTCCCACCATAACCTCATTTAGAAAGAGGCTCCTAAGGGAAACTCGAGGGTTTGAAAACAGTGGTCTAGGTCAGTGGTCAGCAAGTGCGGCTCACGAGCCACATGCAGCTCTTTGGCCCCTTGAGCGTGGCTCTTCCACAAAATACCATGTGCGGGCGCGCATGTACAGTACAATTGAAACTTTGTGGCCCATGCGCAGAAGTTGATATTTTGTGGAAGAGCCACACTCAAGGGGCCAAAGAGCTGCATGTGGCTCGCGAGCCGCAGTTTGCCGACCACTGGTCTAGGTGACCTCTCAAGTCCCCCTAGCTCCTGGTGTGAATTTGACAGTTTGCTGCCAGATCAGAGGGGTCCTGATCTGAATCCTTGGAGGACCTTGGTTTGGACCCACTTCACACAGAGGCAGAACAAGTCAGAGAGTGGAGACACCAGTAAGCAGTGTACCCACCTCAGCAATAAGCCTAAAACCAGAGTAATGGGCTGTGCACCATGGATGGGGCTCCTCCCAAAGCTGGGACAGGGTTCTTCTGAGCTGGGGTGTATGCCAGCTCCACATGGGAGTGTAAACCCACTGTTAGACTCCCCAGTAAAAGGCCAATTTCAAACCAAAGAGAATGCAGAGTTAAAAGCCCTCTGAAACATGAAAAGGTGCTCAACATCACTAACCATCAAGAAAATGCAAATTAAAACCTCATGCTCATTAGGAGACCACTGTCAAAAACACAGACAGTAAAATAAGCATTGTCAAAGAAGTGGAAATTTTGAAACCCTTGTACCCTGTTGGTAGGAATCTAAAATAGTATAGCCACTATAAAAAACAGTATGGCAGTTCCTCAAACAATGAAAAGTACAACTACCATAGGATTCAGCAATTCCCCTTCTGGGGATATACCCAAAAGAAGTGAAAGCAGGATCTTGAAGAGATAGTTGTACACCCATTTTATGGCAGCATTGTTCACAGTAGCCAAAGGTGAGAACAGCCCAAATGTTCATCAACAGATGAATGGACAAACACAATCGGTCTATCCACACAAAGAAATATTCAGCCATAAAAAGGAAGGAAATTCTGACATATTTTACAACATGGATGAACCTTGAGGACATTACGCTCAGTGAAATTTGCCAGTAACAAAAAGACAAATACTGGATGATTCCACTATATAAGATACCTGGTATAGTCAAATTCATACCAACAGAAAGGGCTGGGGGATGGGAGTGGGGAGTTATTGTTGAATGAGGACAGGGTCTCAGCTGAGGTGATGAAAAGTTCTGCACATGGATGGCAATGGTGGTAACACAATATTGTGAATGTATGCCACTGAATTGTACACTTAAAATGTAAATATATGTAAATTTCCCCACAACAAAAGAAAGCCCTCTAAATCTCCTTTTTTTTTTTTTCTGGGAAAGATAACCTAACACAAATTAATAGAGAAAAAGCATCCTGAAATAACATCTGGACTTCCGGCTGGTGATGGTTATTTGACCAGACTTGGTGCACATCTTGTTTTGGCTGCAGAGACCTGGCTAGAATGTGAAGGATAAAAATAGAACCTCTGCTTTTAGCAATTTTTTTCAAAAGTTGGAAGCACTGACACTTTTATGCAAAGGTCAACATTGTCTTCTTGTGTCCTCTTAAGAAGAGTCACTTCATAAGGAATAGCCCTCGATTTTGTACAACCCAACTGAGGGGCATGATAGAAATTAAATAGACACATTCAGATGAGATTTCCTAAAATCTGGCTTGTACCATTAGGTTCCTACCACCTCTCCTGAGCACCTAATCCAGCCATGGGCAAACTACGGCCAGCGGGCCGGATCCGGCCGGTTTGAAATGAATAAAACTAAAAAAAAAAAAAAAGACCGTACCCTTTTATGTAATGATGTTTACTTTGAATTTATATTAGTTCACACAAACACTCCATCCATGCTTTTGTTCCGGCCCTCCGGTCCAGTTTAAGAACCCATTGTGGCCCTCGAGTCAAAAAGTTTGCCCACCCCTGGTAATCACATGAACATCAAACATTTGTTCTCCAAAGTACATTTTAGCCAGAAACATGCCGAGGAAGCAAACACAATAAGTGTGGTGCCACATCATGTACCTACACGCACACAACTTTGATGAGCTCACCTAAGTTGTCAGGAACTATGCCCTCCCAACAGGATTGATGGCTCAATAGAGTTACCTGAATGTCAACCTATTTTTCTTTTTCAGTTTTAGTGTCACTCCCCTGCAACAAGTAATGTGAGATTCTTTGAAATTCTAGAATTGTACAGTACTCATTGTATTTATCAGATGCTTTGAGTATTTGCTGTTAAATCACATAACAATGTGTTTGAGTAGAAGTCCTATGAAAGGAGGCACCTTAACTTTATTTTTCAGCCTTTTGTTGCCAGCACATGGTTCATAAGAGGAACTCAAGAAATCAGGAGCTTACGAAGTCAGACACAATAAAGTGCACATTACAAAGCTGCTCGCTTTGGACTCAATGTTTCATCTCCCCAAATGCAGATGCTAACACCTAACCCCCAGTGTGATGGTGTTAGGAGGTGAGGCCTTTGGGAGTGATAAGGTCATGAGGGTGAAGCTCTCCTGATTGGATAAATGTCCTTATAAAAGAGACCCCCAAATGAGCTCCCTCCCCCCTTCTGCCATATGAAGGCACAGTGAGAAGATGACTGTCTATGAACCAGGAAGCAGGCTCTCTCCAAATCTGAATCCACAGGTGCCTTGACCTTGGACTTCCAGCCTCCAGCCTCTGAGAAATAAATTTATTTTTTATAAACCACCTGGTTGGGGGGTTCTGTTATAGCAGCCTTAGCTGACTGAGGCTGTGCCCTGTTCACCATTCTATCATGCCTTATATCCTGAGACAAGCATCTAAGACCTTCCCTCGGGCTGTGAGACTCACTTCCCACCTCTGCCAAATGCTCTAATTGCCAAATCCCCACCTTTTGAGAGCACACCATCTACTAGTACATAGAGCCGGATACTGATGCAGCAACGCTGGCACACAGGCACTGGGATGAGAATGAGGACAGAAAAACAAGTAAAACACAGACTAGCATTTAAGACATTCCCAGCCCTCCATGGCTTAGCTCCATCAGGTCCTGTATTCTCCCACAGTGTTCTTCTGGCATTTTCTTCAAGATTGTCTCCATCTTTGAACTCCTTCAAAATGGACTCACATCCTGTCTTCCTTATGAAGCCTTTTCATAATTAGTTTTTCTCTTCTGTCTACTCACAGATTATTTTTGATATGGTGGCCATTCTGTCTTACGCTAGAGAAAATTGTACAGTTTATCTTCCCTTTCATATGGCAAATTTCTGGAGACAAGGACTGTATTTGAAAAATTAGTCAGAATACCTAGGCACAGGCCTTGCGCCATTTATCCATTCATTCATTTTTTTTCTTTTCTAGTCAAATATTTATTAAGTCTACAATATTTTATATGCTTAAGAAACAGGAAACATCTAATCACTTTTCAATGTCAGTGTGTGCCTTCCGCAGCGTATGGAGTAATAGGGGACACTAGAGGAATGAATGAGTTGCTTTCTTGGTTTTCTTTGGAGTCAGCATCCCCTGCATATTTCCTTAGATGATGCTAAACTGTGCATAACAGAAATGCCACAGCCTACAGGAGATGAGGGAAATAGTTTGGAATGGAGTTGTTGAAGATTTCAAGAAGAGACACCGATTTGCCGCGGGCATGCATGGAGCCTAGAATGATGAGAAAGATTGGAGAAGGTTGTTCGATGTGGAAACAGGGAGATCAAAAGCTCCAGGCTCTGACATAGACTGAGTAGAGGAGGATGAGAGGTGCGGGCTCCTGTCGGAGTTTTGTGCAAAATGAATTCACATGGGTAGGACAAGAACCAGATTTAGGACTTTAAAGACAGGCAGACACATTACATTTCAACAGGAATCACACTCTAAGTCAAGGTACTGAATCTCTAAAAGGAGGAAATTCAGACAGTGACTCTTTTACTCTATGACTGGGGGCATCATCCTGGCCCCAGCAAAATCAGTGGCCTCAGCAAAATCATCTGCTGTCTAAGCTCCTTTCCACGTCAGCAATTAATGGGGTAAATGGCGACTTGGAGTTGCCATGGGTGGAAGCACGCGCCCATGGGTCACTCTGCTCACTCCGCACACCCTTGACCACTCCTAATTTCAGTATCTGGGGTACAGTGTGGAGGTGTTTGAAGGATCAGAGAGGCTAGGAAAAGGCTATTTTCAGTAGTTCTGTGTTTTATTTTCATCCCCTCTTTCCTACGCTCACATGTTTTTCTCTCCTAAGAGAGGAAACAGCCAGCAACATACACAGTTGGTCTCCATCTACACAAGTTCTGTATCTGCAGATTCGACCAATTGAATTTTTTTTTTTTAATTTCAGAAGGTTGACCCCTAAACAACAAAGTGTAAAAACTATTTACATAGCATTTGCATTGTATCAGGTATTATAATCATCTAGAGAATGTACATAGGTTACATGCAAATATTACATCATCTGTGCAAAGTGTCCCCTCAGGAGTTAGACTGGGAGGCCAGGAGTTTGATCACTCGCTATGACATGCGCTGACCACCAGGGGGGCGGCGGCGAATGAAGGAAGGCCCTGGCCGGCAGCTGGGGAAGGAAGGTCCTGGCTGGCAGCTGGAAGGGCCCAATCGACCCGATTGCTGGCCAGGCCTAGGGACCATACCCATGCACGAATTTTGTGCACCGGGCCTCTAGTTTTATATAAGGAAGTTGAGCATACAAGAAGTTTTGTATGGGGAGGGGGGGTGGGTGTTCTGGAATGTGGGGACTGAAAAAAGAATACCTTTTCTCTCACCTAACTTCTTCTAGCTGGGCTAAAAATCAAATTAACATAGACAGATAAACAGGAGAAAATCAAATTTTAATATATACACACAGTGAATATGCATAAGCATGAAAATCCCAAAGACAATGAAATAAAATTGGGTATATATCTCATTTTGAACAAAAGAAAAATGGGGGGTAATGAAAGGATTTTAAAGGAAACAGGTACTTGAGGAAGAGCAGAACATACACAGCTGGCAAATTTTGCTTCAATGTGACACAGGAGGTGATCTAGCTACCAGGCCTCTGCTTGGCGCCTTCCTATGTAGCACACTTCATTCAAATTAGGCTAAGGTGACCATCTGAGATTTCCTTCCTAGAGCGGGTTTTCTATCTGAATCTCTTGGGCAGGAAAGGGAGGGAGACAAATGTTCTTTCTGAGTCTTTTGTTTTTTTAATAATCAGCTTAAAATCAATATTCCAAAAGGCAGCTTTAGTGTGGCAAGCTTTAGACTCCTTCAGTACCAATTCCCTGTGTACCATCTCATCTCACTTACTGCTCACAGAAAGCTTACGAGTAGGTCATGGTGCTCATTACACAGGGAAGAAATGGAGCAGGTAGAGGAAGCAATGTGCCCAAACTCACACAGTAGATACGCAGCCAGGTCCAGGATCATGAAGCTCCAGCTTTCAAACGATCACCCTCCTACGCTGCTCTCCCCATTGCCCTTCCAATGTTCCCTTACCTTCTGCAGTCATGGTTTCTTTTTTTAGGTCCATTAAAGGTGTTGGAGTAGATGATCTCTATAATTCCTACCAGTCACTTAGTTCCTTCTTTCTCGGTTCCTCCTTGTTGCCTTTCTAAAAATACCAATGACGGCAGGGGGTCACTGTAGGAATTTGGAACAAAAAACTTATGATCAACCAAGATTAACAGAAAGGAACATTTCCTTTTTTTTCTCAAATCATTTGAGATAATAAAAGAATGCACGAGTTATGGATTCAAGAAGCAATGCTCTTTTTTTCTTCCAAACAATTTACTTTCAATGAAAGTTCTGAGATGCAGCCCTAAGGAAAAATGAATTTATAAGACATAAAGTTGAAAATGGCTGTGCTTTATAGTATAAAACAGATAATTTTAAGATAATTATAACATATTCTTTCTGAGTAAAAAAAAAGGTTAAGTCAGAATCCTTGTAGGTGGTGATGTAAAGCTCTATCATTGTTTGGATAATGAGATACAGTTGTTTTTATAATTTAAAAAAAAATGCTTCCATAAACTTGCTCTAAAGAATTTTCACAAAACATTTCTGTGATTTTTTTTTTGCTATATCTATAAAGGATGTAATAATATAAATTGTAATTTAAATTAATTTTTGCTTTGATATACTGTGATGATTTTTTTTTTGGTCTGGCAAAAATTTTCTATTGTTTAGAAAAGACTGTAATAGTGCATAATTATATGCATTTAGATTCCTTACCTAAATCTTATTTTAAAATTTGTATTACTAAAGCAGAACCTACTGGTAAAATGAAAGGCAAGAGTAGAGTACAACATTTACAGAATATATTTCTAATTGAAGAGACATTTTCTGCTTTCTGGAATTTTAACATGGATTATGTATACTATATTTCACAGGGCTTAGCTACTAAAAATAGATTTTTCAACCTGAGTTTCCCAGCTTTAAATGTCAAGTAATCTTCTTTCCACTTGGTGTTCATTGAGATTCTCTCAAACACTGGTATTATGGGAATAAAATTTATCTGTAACTATAGTTCATGAAAAAGAAAACCCAAACATGTAAGGGAAATGGGAAAAAATCGTTGGGTTATCGAGGAAGAAGCTGTAGTTCTCTGTTTCACTGCTTTTTATCTCACAGCTTCATTTATCTGATAATAACACATTACCTCCCTAGCCGGTTTGGCTCAATGGATAGAGCATCAGTCTGTGGACTGGATGTTCCCGGGTTCAATTCCGGTCAAGGGCACATACCTCAGTTGCAGATTCCTCCCTGGCCCAGGCCCTGGTCAGGGCGCATTCAGGAAGCAACCAATCGATGTGTTTCTCTCACATCGATATTTCTCTCTGTCTTTCCCTCTCTCTTCCATTCACTCTAAAAAATCAATGGAAAAATATCCTTGGGTGAGGATTTAAAAATAAAGAATAACATATTACCCAGTAATTGCAAGGTCTCCACTCAATTACGTCAAACTTGTATAACAGACCTGTTTATCTTCAGGAATATATCACACCATAAAATAAGCATCCAACCATATCAGAATGGATTGTGTGTCTTTGTTAATATGGATTCATAGGTGTATCAATACATTCCCCACACATAAAGTGGACACTTTTCTCTCATTTTCTGGATCTGCATTTGACCTTCCCAACCAGAAGACCTGAGGAAAGGAAACTTGGAAGCTGGCATTTTAGGAAGTAGTAAAAGTCACAGTGGCCCAGGTGAAAGAGAGGACACAGCTGTAGATTATGAGTGCACTGTCAGTTGTTGGCTCAGGGAATTCTTAAGATTAATTACTCTGCTGACGTCAGGTATGAGGTTGGCCCTGGATCTAATGAACTCTGCTGGTGTCACATACACTAAAAGCCATGGGATTGCCAAACCTCTGCTGATTTAAAGCACTTGGGATCTCTACCATCCATATGTTTTTATTTAAGGGCCCAATTACCCCTTAGAAGAGCTCAAATAAAAGTTCCAAACTATCTTGCTGCAACATTAATTTAACCAATTGGCATGCATTTCAGCTGTATGTAGGCATTTTCATGATATGTGTAAATCCTTTATTAACAGTGTCAGTTGCTGACAGATCATGTGTAATTCTGGTGTAGTGGGAAACATCCACATATGCTCCACCAGGCGCTTCTGCGTCAGCCAGGGAGGAAAAGTGCACAGTGTTCGGGGGCTCAGCTCACTAAGAACCGCTTGAAAGGACCTTATTTAAATGACAATGGCCTGTGGACATCTCTCAGGCTCCAAAACTGCTCAGATTTGATTCCTAATCCGCAAAGCAATCTTCCTACAGGGCTGAGGATGGCTCCTAGCCACTCGCAGTTCTGGGCTTTTAATGTCTTAGACCCCAGCGGAGGGAGGAGCTTTGCAGAGTTGTTGCTGGCAGTCTACCAGCGGTCTGCAGGCCTCCTTACTGGTCTAAAGAAATGTGGCCACAATAGCTCCTTTATGGCTATCCCGTGCTCACTGTCTTCACACTTCAAATGCTAGATCAAAATGAGCATAACGAATGGAGCCATCAAAGCAATCGGCGCAAAGTCCCGATTGGAAAACACCCACACATTGCACACTCCCTACCAGGGCTTTTCCCAGGGGAAAATGACCCGGAAAGGCAGATGGGACTCAGCCAAGAAGGCTGCAGCCTGCTCTGTGCCAGGTTGTTCTCCCCGAACTTCCATCTCGCTGAGTTCATTCTGGGGAGTCATGGGGATTCTGAGGCAGACAGAGGGAGGCTGAGGGGTGTCGGAGTTTCTCACATTCCCCAGGGAGCATTGTGGCAGGGGACATCCCGGGCATTGTATCTTAGGAGGGCTGAGAGGAGACGCACATTCAAATCCCCCGAGGTGCTGAGATGGAGGCTGTAGAACGCAATGGCCCATACAATGGAAGGTGTGGGTCAAGATGAAAAGAAACTCACATTCAATGAGGAAACTGAGCAATCTGAGGTTAGGAGGCAGATTCCCATCCCATGCAAATACTCGGAATCAGCTGTGGAAGAAAGGAGCAGTAACCATGGCGCTTGCAGGAACTTTACAAATCTGGCCTGAGAAAACCAAGTCTGGGAAGCTGTTCTTGAAAGCAAAGCGTAGCGGTCCGTTTATCCCATGCTCACAACATCCCTGTGAGTCCGAGCAAGAGGCAAGAATGTTAAAATCCAACCTAACAAGAACCAAGCAGGTCAGGAAGGAGGCAGAAAAATCATCACAGACAGATGGAAAATTACATTAAAAGACAGACACGATTTTATCTCCTTGATGCAAGTTCTAAAGAATGATGCAGGAGTCTTGATAACAGAGCAAACTGTGAACAAACTGTGGGATTTAGTCAGGCGCTGACTGACTACAACCTACTCTGAGTAAATATAATAAACGAAGGGAACAGTTTTCTGCATGACACCCATTTTTCTGGATGGCGATTCTAAATTACACCACATTACTATACTGTTTTATTTGTTGTTTCCCAACACAGGAGTATGCATGTTTTAAAGTGTGAAACAGGGAAAGCTTATGTTGCATTTTCCGGGTTTTTCTCATTCCACTTCTACTTTCTTCGTCACTGTCCAAATTGCAAGTTAGGAGAGCAGGGGGGTGCCAAGGTGCTTTCTTGAACCTTCTCCCTCCTTCCTCCTGAAAAAGAAGCCTTGCCCTGCCATCCTGGACCAGTTGGGACATCCAGACAAGCCTGGGTGTTCTCATGAAAACTGAACATCAACATCCATCAAGGCCACTCTGAGACCCAGATGGATCAAGACACAAATAAGACCTTAGGGTAATTATTTCTGAACACAAATTATGAACATTGTACAAGCTGCAAAAATGACCAAACATCCCATTATTCAGACCAATAGGATTCCTCTATTCTAATTCTAGCTTTCGTCCTGCTCCCTTCTGCTCTACATCTAAAAAGGATTTATGAAGATACCCAGTCATAGAGGTATCCTGCCTCAGTCCAGGGTGGACCCCCGCATCCTTGCCCTTCCCCCAAACCACCTGTATAAGCCCAATCCTCTGAGTCCTCCCTCACACCCCCTTGCTGAGATGCCCCCACAGTCCCCAGGTGCATGTGCCTGCTGCAGCTTGTCAGACCACAGGGGTGTCCTGGCCGTCTTGACGGGAGGCATAATCACACAGCGCTTCAACTCTCCGCTCTGCAGGCACTCTCCAGTCTCCATTTCTGGTTTTGACCTCCCATTTAATTCCACTCAGACTTTCAAGTGCCTGCCAGTATTCCCAGATGCCATGCTGCTGGAAATCCAAATTCAGTTTGTCCCAAACTAAAGTCATCATCTTTCCCCCCCGTAAGATCTTCTCTGCTTCCTAGAGCCCCCATCTCACATAATGATACTGATCAATTTTTAGTCTCAGGCTCCAAATAGGAAATAAAACCTATAGAAGAATTAAATGTTGCTGGAACACTTAAGAACACTTAAGCACTTAACTGCTTATGAAATTCTACTTGGGTTTTGTCCAAAAAATTTATTCTGACACTTGTTAAAGATGGTAAGGAACACTTTATTTAAGAAGGGACTGCTGAATTATATGTGTCCTTTCTCTTTTTTTTTTCTTTTTTTAAAAAAATATATTTTATTGATTTTTTACAGAGAAGAAGGGAGAGGGATAGAGAGTTAGAAACATCATCGATCAGCTGCCTCCTGCACACTCCCTACTGGGGATGTGCCTGCAACCAAGGTACATGCCCTTGACTGGAATCAAACCTGGGACCCTTGAGTCCTCAGGCTGATGCTTTATCTACTGAGCCAAACCGGTTAGGGCAGTGGTCGGCAAACTGCGGCCCCTTGAGTGTGGCTCTTCCACAAAATACCACGTGCGGGTGTGCACATACAGTGTGATTGAAACTTCATGGCCACACTCAAGGGGCCAAAGAGCCCCATGTGGCTTGCGAGCCGCAGTTTGCCGACCACTGGGTTAGGGCAATGTGTGTCCTTTCATTATTGTGCTCCCACTGTGTTTAACGGCACCTAACTCCCAGTGTGTGTTACTAGTAAATGAATGACTAATAAGTAAATGAACAGACTTACATTCAAGTACGTCAGCAGCATAGATCATGACTAACCAGAATGAAGTAATTGGCCCTCTCAGAAGTAAAAGCATACCTTACTGCTGACAATGATAATTTGAAAAGCTAAGACAGTGCTATATAAACATGAGAGCATGTGATGTCAGTAAGAACTGGATCATTTCTGGTTCTTACTGGTACATTTCTGGCTGCCTTGGGAAAGATAGTATGGTATTTAAAAAAAAAACAGGCACTTTTGAAAAAATCTGTATTCTAGATACTAATTTTATAGTGGGACCTTTTACTCTACCTCAGTTTCTTCATGTGCAAAATAGTGTAGGGAGTAGGTTAAATTATCTTGAGCATTCTCAGCAAGTCAATGATCCTATCTAATAAACGGGTGATATGCAAATTAACCATCACTCCATCACAAATATGGTGGCACCCAGTCCCCTCAGCCCCGCCAAAGTCCCCCAGTCCTGGAGGGGTGGCTGCTGAGAGCGGGCAGCATGAGCGGCCTGGCAGAATGCTTGCTTCATCACCGCAGCATGAGGCAAGTGTTCTGCCCCAGCCGTGGAGGGCCTCTGGGCAGTGGGCACAGAGTGGCCAAGGCGGGACACGGAGGGCCTCTGGGCAGTGCGCGTGCACATGGAGTGGCTGGGGTGGGACGTTTGTGTCATCGCCGCGGCGACAAGGCAAACATCCCGCCCCAGCCACGGAGGTCCTCTGGGCAGCGGGCTTGGAGCTTCCAGGCCCCACAGAGAGCAGAGAACCACGGAGAGTGGGCCTATGCCGTCAGGGCTCCCGGATTGGAGAGGGCTCCTCTGAGGGATCCCAGATTGGAAAAGGTGCAGGTTGAGTTGAGGGACCCATCCCCCATGCACAAATTTCATGCACCAGGCCTCTAGTTCTTTTATAATATAAAAGATTGAACTAAATGGCAGAAATGATAACATAAATCTAGTCTTTTCTTTTTAAAAAATAGAGAGGCAAATGAGATGCCTATAGTCATCCACTGAGTTTATGTAAAATGGACTTCTTTTTCTTGCTGTTACTTTTCCTTTTCTCATCCTCATGTTTCCCATTCTTTATATTATTTCAGTATCTTACAAATGTTTCTTCTAGGAGTTACACTTGTCACATGATCCTGTGTTTATCTATTCCTGTGATACTCTTCCTTCAAGGCTTTAAGTTTGGGAAGAGCCACACGAGGCTACATTTATTTCTTTACCTTTGCCATCCACAGTAGCTGATGTACTAAGGGGCTCAACACAACTCTCAGGACCAAATGAATGAATGAGCAAACATGTGAGTGAAGAAATGAATTGTCACTGAGAAAACAGGACAAAAAAGAAGCTTATTACTACCTCACTATTCTGCAACGTGAAAAGACTTTATTAGCACATTCTATATTTTTAAATTGTAGTAACATACACATAACACACAATTTACCATCTTAACTATTTCCAAGTATACCTTCACATTGTTATGCAGCCATCACCTTCGTCCATCTCCAGAACATTTTCATCTTCCCAAAGGGAAACTCTGTCCCTATTAAACATTAACTCCTCATTCTCCCCTCCTCTAGCCCCTGGCAACCACAGGACACTTGGGTTGCTTCCACTTTTTTGCTGTTAGAATAATGCTGCTATGAGATAGGTGTAAGATATCTGTTCAAGTCCCTGCTTTCAGTTATTTTGGTTAAATACCCAGAAATGGAATTTCTTATATGGTGGTTCTATGTTTAATTTTTTGAGGAACCACCATCCTATTTTCCACAGCAGCTGCACCATTTTATGTTCCCACCCACAGCACCCAAGGGTTCATATTTCTCCACATTCTCACCAACAGCTTTTTTGAAAAATATACTAGACATCCGAATGAGTATGAGGTGATATCTCATTGTGCTTGTGATTTGCATTTTCCTAAGGCTTATTGATATTGAGCATCCTTTCATGTGCTTATTGGACATTTGTCATACTTTATTTCTTTGATGAAGCTTTTGTGGTCATCAGCCCCATGGATGACATTTGAACTCTTGGGCCTACCATGCAGTTGCTACATTAGTACTCTGAATGGTTTATCATAGCATGTGTGTATATTCTTGACAAGTTGTCAGCTAGATGTTTGGAGGATTGCATCTGTTATCTCCTTTTATTCTCTCCATAACTATGAGTAGTAAATACTCGTGTTCATTTCATTTTATAGATGAAGCTGAGAGAAGCTAAGGGACTTCTCCAAGGTAGCACAACTAGTTGTTACTCCTACTGGAAATCAAACTCTGGGTATCTGCATCGAGATAGTTTCAGTGAACTGTGTTCTCTTTTTTGATCAATTTCACAGGCATTGACCATCATGAAAAAGTAAAACCCCAAATCATTTGAATACTCTTTCCTATTTAGACTCATCCTAACACATTGTGGACCAGTAGTTTTATTGCTAGCTTTACCCAGTGGCCAGATAAGTTTCTATTGAATGAGTACAAAAAAATGTTTTACATAAATGTTAAAGTCATGCTTTAAAATTAAATACCCATTGCATTTTGAAGTTATTTATGACATGTTCTTACACACTAATAGCTTTTTAAAATATGATACTTTGTAAAACACTGTGTAATATGAAGCAAGAATTTTCGTGATCCGTCTGCAATGTGTTAAGTAGGAGAGAACCCTGAGAAGCAAGTGTACATCCCAGGCAAACCCTTTCATCTCATGGCTACCCTAACCCGGATTCACACCCCAGGTGCTCAGGCCTCCCCTCAGCCGAAAACAGTTTTTTTGTTTTAATACAGATGGTCTTCCAGTTTGATTAATGCTATTAAGTAAAATGCCATTTAATTTTTAAAGAAAAAATCAATAAAAGGACCAACTTTAGCACTTTTTATTCAGCCTTTTTATTAACTGTGCTGAAACTGGTTTAGCATAATTTATGCCATATATACATGTTTGCATAATGCCATATAAAAGAGATCATTTAATCAATTAATAATAGCAGCATTGCCTCTCCTGCTGGGTTTAGGGATCTACCAGAATTTCCCTGATAAATCTAATCTTCAGTAGGTTATGCATGGAGTCACCTCCCATCAGGAAGCATATATTTGGGTTTGGAGAAGGTCAAAGTGTCTTTTTAAGCAGAAAATGACCGAATCAGGATCATTAGTAGTTCTGAGAAATCCTATTACTCAGTGACCCCCCTCGACCCCGTCACCACCCTAGAAGCTGTGTCTCTGGGTTCAAATCAATTTCCTGAGTGCTGCTTTCTCTGAATCTGCTGGTTTAGCAGCCTCCTTGCATGTTTCCAGACCAAAGAGCTTTTTTAAAAAGAAGCTGCAGATAATTTGCAGAGCTCTATCAGGTAAGGCTTCTTCTCTAACATCTCTTAGTAAGCCCTCGATTTCTGAATCTCTGAAGTGGCTCTCTCCCTGACATTTTTAAAGTTACACTGGACTAATTCCATTTAGAAAGCAGCTCATTGCTGTTTGGGGTGTCTTGCTAATAGCATGTAAACTAGTGGAAAAGAGTTGGGGTGCACATCTCTCCACCAAGAGGTGGCCTTGACCACAGAGGGATGGAGCTGATCAGCCTAACACCTGGAAAGTAGCAGCACCCAAAGATTGTCTGTACCAAACCCCTTTCCTGTTTGGTCCCCCAGAGCACCCACATTGCACTATAGATGTATCCTCTGAAGGGCCTAGGCCTTGTCATGGAAAATAAAATATGAAATAACACTTGAACAGAGGTCTGGTCCTCCCATTGCAGCTCAAGTTCACCCAGCAGAGAATTATGAAGAGTAAGGAAAATGTGTGTGTGTGTGTGTGTGTGTGTGTGTGTGTGTGTGTGAAATAGAATTTATTGTGGCTCTGATTATGTACATGTGAGATGTGCCTGGCCAGGCTGGCTGGCTGGCATGGTGTGTGTAATAAATACATCCATGGGGCTGTTCTCTGTGGCCGGAAAGCACCCACACCAGCAGTTCAGTCCTCCAGGTCTCCAGCTTGGGCCCTTGGCGGCCTTCTGCTTAGCACGTTTGGCTTCCGTCTCCTGCTGATGCTCTTCCTGCTTCTTCCAGGCCAGCTCAGCCTTCACCTGCCAGCTCTCAGTCTCCAGGCCATCCCAGTTGTCTTCCCACGAATCAGGTCTTGGCTGGGTGCCAACCTCCCGACACCCAACAGATCAGCAAAGGCGTTGCGTTTGTCACTGGGCTCTGGTCCACCCCAGTTATACTTGCTGGTCAGCAGTGTGCCCTCAGGGGGTTGCTCCTGAGGACTCAGCTCCTGCCAAACCTGCTCCCACGAGTCCTCAGCTTCCCAGCTGCTCCAGTCCGACTCGGGAGATTTGTGGTCAGGGTTGCTGGTCTGCCCAGCGCAGCTGGCTTGGCCCCCAGTGCTCCAGTTGTCCTGCTGGGCTAATACAGACTCGGCCTCCTGCTCTAAGCTGCTCTAGTCTTCGTCATCCCATCTGTCAGCAGCACTGCTGTCCCCCGCTGTGTCCTTGCCCTCCTCTTGTGCCTCCAGTCTCCTGAGGTAATGGGTGTGGGAGAGGCAGGGGTGGGAGCTGGGGCAGGAAGTCCCATGGGTGTGGGTCTCTGGGAGACTTTGGGCTCACCAGGGGAAGCCGTGGGGTGTGCACAGATCAGCTTGGAGGTGAGCGAGGAGACCCGTGTCATGGTCCATCCTGCCCAGCTGGCTGCGGCTCCTCCCATTCCGGGGCTAGAGGCGGCATGGACATCCTTCTCCACTTTGGCCAGTTGGGTGGGGTCCTCTGACACAGACTCCAGTTTGGAAAGGAAACGTCAAATGGCCTTGAAGGCCTGGACCTGCACAGATTTTTCGGGATCCGCAGTGAGACCACAGAACACAGGGCACAGTCATTCATTGAGTAGAGGTTGTGGGTGGCAGCAAAGCCCAGAACACTGGCAATCTGAGACTGGGCAAAAGGGTCCTTAGCGGCCTGGAAGCAGCCGATTTTTCCCAGACAGACGATGGTGTTGCAGCAGATGGGGCCCTGCTCATCGTTGGCCTGCAGTTGAGCTAAGTGCTTCATCAGCTCCACATTGAAGTTGGCCTCGTTCAGCTTCAGGGCCAGGAGCAGCATGGACTTGACGTCTGCTCCCGGTTGGCAGGGTTTGTGTCCCGGAAGCCATGCACGACTCATGGAAAGATCTGGGTATTGACTGTTGGCTCATCAAGGTATTGGATGAATTGCTCCATCTGCTGCAGAAGGTGGATGTGCATGGCCAGATCAGTGGATGAGAACATCTTGAGCCCGACAGGGATGACCTTCTGCTGATACTCCTCAGCACTGAGGGACTTGCCCACCTTGAAGAGGCGGGTGAGGACCACAGCCCCTGCATACCCAAACTCAAAGGCAGTCAGCAGCTGGGACAGCACCTTGTGCCAGCAGAAATCTCCGGAAACGAGTCTAGGCTCTTGCTCAGCTCTTGGAAGAACTTTTGCTTCTCAGCCGGCTCTTCGATCTGAATCTCTTCCAGGCACAGGTTGGTCTCCACAAAGCGGTTGTTCATAAACCCACTGGGTGCGCGGCAGTTCTGCAGGAAGAGGGCTGGTTTGGGACGCATCTTGGGGTTGGCTCCAACCAGCTCGCAATAATGGGGCACCAGCGATTTGGGGATCTTCCCAGGGTTGTGCAGAGGGGTGCCCTGAGGTAGGGGCTCCTTGAAGACTTCCCAGTTGAGGCAGCCCAAGCGCCATATGTCGGCTGACCACGTCTCTCTGACGGCTTTGCCACTATCATCAGCCAACTCTAGAGGATCATACTGCTCAAACTCAGGGATCCCCTTGCAGGGGGGTGCCTCACCATTGCCCTGGGCTGAGTACATGTAGTCCAGGCCCCTAACCTTCCACTCGCTGGTGCGGCCCACAAACACAGTGACCATGTAGACATTGTTGTGGATGAGGCTGCAATCACTGACGAGGAAGCTGGGCTTTCACAATCTGGTGCAGCCCCCAGGAGAGCTCCAGTTCCTTGGGGCCACAGCCTCTGCGCCCAGTGGAGTCACAACCTCCGTCACTATGTGGAGCCATTTTTCTGTCTCCAGCCCATCGATGTAGGCCAGAATGTTGGGGTACCTGAGAGTTTTGAGGAGCTTGAAGGCAGCTTTGGCCACCTGGGTCTGCTCCTTGGTGCTAGGCTTCAAATCGTACATGAAGATGGACATCAGGCTGCCTTTGGCCTCCTTGTGACCACGGTGCAGGGCCCAGGGCCCCAGTGGGCTGCCCTCAGCAGGTTCCAGGCTGAGTTCGATCGGGAAATCCTGGACCAGGTCCCGGACAAAGAACCACATCGTCCTGGCTGCCGCGGGCTCAGGTGCCTCTGCTCTGGGTCCTCTGCAACCCGAGCTGGGGCGAGCCGGAGCCTCGAGGAGCAAGGAAATTTGATGGGGGGAAAAAAAATCATCCCTTGGACCTTGAGATGACTGAAGGTAGCTTGAGATCACCAAGTGTTTTAGAAAAAGAACTTATGCTTAAATAATAAAGGGGACTAAAACGCCGAAACCGGTTTGGCTCAGTGGATAGAGCATCGGCCTGTGGACTGAGGGGTCCCGGGTTCGATTCCGGTCAGGGGCATGTACCTGGGTTGCGGGCACATTCCCAGTAGGAGATGTGCAGGAGGCAGCTGATCGATGTTTCTCTCTCATCGATGTTTCTAACTCTCTATCTCTCTCCTTTCCTCTCTGTAAAAAATCAATAAAAAAAAATAAATAAAATAAAAATAAAAAAAATAAAGGGGACTAAAAGAAGATGTCACATAGATTAGAAAATAAATTTTTAATTTCATACATCGGCCAAGCATTTGGTGGCCTTCCTACAAATGACTTCATTGTGTACAGGAAGGTCCAGAGAGATGTTAGTAATTTTCCAGATGAAAGCAGATATTTGTGCGGGAATGGAGGAGATTGCTAACGTCATACATAGGTGTGAAATGGTGGACTCTGAACAGTATTGAACAGGTCTCTTCAATAAAGGACAACTTGTGAATGTGGCCATTCTGAATTGAGTTGCACAAAGACTAACACAGGATTTCTGAGTCTTAATATGGAAAAACATGTAAAATAGCCCATTAATATATTTATATTGATTATGTGATAAGGTGATAAGATTTTGGAAATACTGGGTTAGATATATTATTCAAATACGTTTTACTTGTTCATTTTATTCTTTTTTCAACGTGATTATAAGAAAAACCCAAAAGGCATTTTCGATTTCCTGTTGCATTTCTGTTTGATAGTCCCCATGCAGGATATCTCAGCACCTGGAATATGAAGCCTTGTGCGACCCAAAAAAAGACAGAGCATCCAGCCTTTCCCAAACTAACTAGACTTCTCCACTCCATTGTGTAAAACATTTATAAATCTTCCTTGAAATGGCAATTTTCCACGGTAAACAATTTCAAAAATCTGTTATAATAACATTTCCATATTTGGCTCAGTCTAACTCAGACTCCACTCCCTGTCACATTGCATCTTCTGACAAATCCACAATTTTATACCTACTTGACATGTTTGTTAGCTGAGCAGATTCAGCTGGAACCTATGAGGCAGAACCTGTTGGTGATGCATTTTATGATAATCAATTTATTAATGTTATCATCTATTAAACAATTAATATTTCTTAATAGCAAACCACCCTTCTAAATATTTGCACATCTTTACAGATATTTAAACAATAGTAACAAATATCCAATTAAACTCATGAAAACATAAGATCACCAGTCTATTAGATAAAATTATTTTTAATGCTTTAATCATCTTAAAATATTTTTTAAAACTTGTAAAATATCAAATAAATTCCAAGACTCATTATTAGAAACCCATAGTTTAATTTGTCTCAAAAGAATTAGCTTTGTCTTTTATCTTAATTACTTATTCACTGAATGACTTTGGTTGTCCCAGTAAATAACTCAATATCTTCATTTGAAAGAATAAAACTAATAATAATACTAATATAATCTCGCTACCTTATTAACTGTAACAGTAATATATATATTAATGCTGGAGCAATTATTTAAGATAGCCTAGGGATTTGCTAAAGTGATTTCAGGGAATTCACTCATTCTTTAGAGCTATTTTTTTAAAAAAGCTAAAAAACACAAATATATTTTAGTTTGAAGATTGTAATCCCTGGCCTATTCTTGGTTGTTATATTGACATGTTTATGGAAACTTCTTTCCCAACCCTTTATGTCCTTTTGGAATACTTTTCTTGCTTCTCTCATAGAATAAATATTTCTTAGAACAGTGGTTCTCAACCTTCCTAATGCCGCAACACTTTAATACAGTTCCTCATGTTGTGGTGACCCCCAATTTTATTGTTACAAATTGAACATAATTAAAGCATAGTGACTAATCACAAAAACAATATGTAATTATATATGTGTTTTCCAATGGTCTTAGGAGACCCCTGTGAAAGGGTCGTTCAACCCTCAAAGGGGTCGCAACCCTTAGGTTGAGAACCTCTGTCTTAGAAGTTGAATTCTCACACTCTGTGCTATTTCTTGAGGCTTTTGCAGGGGAAAAAAGAATCTAAACTAAAGCTGTAGTTGAGAAGAAAGTTTTCATTTTTCAAATGGCATTTAATTTTGTGCAAAAAAACCTCTGCTTTTTTGTTTTGTTTTAAAGAGTTATGTGGGTGATTTGGGGATTTCTGACATTGTAGGAACATGAGCCATTGCCTTTCTTTATTTATATCCATGTAAGGTTGTCCATGTGTTGAAGTTCATTAATGTTATTTCTTCTTAAGGGAATAGTGAATATTTTTGCCTTACCCTGTTCTTTTTCCTTTTTTAATTCTGACAGACCAATTGACTGATTCATTGGTTCAATAAATATTTTCAATGCAGAAAAAAACTAATATTTAAGTTAATCTTTAAGTAGGAAGTGCATCTGTACAGATGTTGGGTGGAACTGAAGAATATATCAGGAAA
The DNA here is from genome assembly GCF_028538775.1 of Myotis yumanensis. Classification (NCBI taxonomy): domain Eukaryota; kingdom Metazoa; phylum Chordata; class Mammalia; order Chiroptera; family Vespertilionidae; genus Myotis; species Myotis yumanensis. Next base: position 161,626,303 of record NW_027223752.1, on the reverse strand, counting down.
GTGAAATGAGCTAAGACACAAAAGGAAAAGCCATGGGCAATTTAGGAGCACAGAGTCAGGGGGAGTGGGGCAAGACCCACCTCCACTCATAGGTAGGAGAGGGGAGCTCCTCAGCCAGGCGCCCCTAAAACACCTGGGCACAGTCACAGATAATGTGAAACTGCAGTTTACAGTTTGCAAAGCTTCAGCAGAAAGAGATAAAAATGATGTATTCACTTTTTAGGAAATTAAAATAAGTATTTTGCACCACAAAATATACAAGAAGAATGTTTTGTGTGTTTTGCAGCAAAAGAGCTCTGAATATTTACACAAACATCAGCTGACAAACAGACATATTGATGCATTAAGTGGAAATGACATTGGAATATGTGGATTACATTTCTTTCTAACTGCATGCAGCTTTCATCCTCAAAGTAAAAAAGGCACCGGAATGAAAAGCTTGGGATTTTTCTGAACCTTTAAGATTTCAGACGTGCTTGAAGGAATTTAATCTCAACCTTCTGCCACATGCAATAATTTCTGCCTACACCCCAATGAGTAAACTAGTTCCAGAGTGACTCACCCTGTACATGGATTCTTTTTCTTAGAAAACACTTCTTTCACAAAACCAGCTGCAACAATAAGTGAACTATCTTATCTGTCTCTTTGACTGGTTCTGGGTTATTAAGTCAGACCCAGCGGAGCCTGGGAGTGACTGTGAGTTCTGAGTCAGCTTCTGTCCAAATTAATCTTCTCTGCAAAGTTCCTCTCAGCCACTGAGATGGAAGAGCCGGACTTTGTTGCCAGACACCTGGCACCTTCTCTTACTTGTCATGGGTTCTTCATGGACTTATCCACCTGTTTGTGCCTCAGTTTCTTTGTCTGAACAAGCATGATGATAACACTCACGGGATACGTGTGCTAACAGCTTTGAATGAGCTGGTAGGCACAGACCACTTACCATGGTATCTGGCACATGGCTGATACCTGATACACCTCAATTTCCTGGGATAATAAAATGATGGGCTGGCCGAGAGTAGGGTTGCCTGATAAAATAGAGATTACTCAGTTGCATTTGAATTTCAGATCAACAATGAATAATTTTTTTTTAGTATGAGTATATCCGCGCAATTTTTTTTTCATTTGCTGACTCTGACCCCTCAGCTGGAGCCATGCTTCTCAAAGTCAGATTCCAGGGCTAAGAGTGCCAGTAGCTACACTCTCACCCCCATAAACACTATCCTGCCTTGCCAATGCGGCCTATATAATCTACAGAGCCCAGTACGAAATGAAATGGGGGTTCCCTGTTCAAAAGGTTTTAAGAATCTCCAGACAGTAGGAGGAGAGCCCTGCACCAAGCCCAGGGCCTGTGAGATGCTCCGGGAAGCCAGCCTGCTCCTGACTTAGACAGTTCCTGTGGATGACTTTACTTCTAAGGTTTTTGTAAATAAAGCATTCTTTGATTCTTTGGCGCGGTGATTTTTCTGCATCGCACGTGCCATTCTACTCTTCTGGTCTGCATTGCTAGGCTGTGGAGTTGGAGCAGTGAAGGCAGCTCTCATGTACTAAGCACTGATAAGCCACAATTTCTGTGCCCCCTTTCCACCTACACTGCGCTTAATCTCGAGAGGATTTCTGAACAGTGAATATTATCAACCACTCCCCCTTATGTTTCATCTCAAATGCAGAAACTGATTGGAAGCAGGTGAGCGAGGGGCCCACCACCAGCAGCTCACAGACCTTCAGTGATGGAGCAGGACTTGAATCCAGTTCCTTCCATGTCCAAACTCTGCACTCCTCATCACGCTGCCACACTGTCGGGAAAAGCTGATTAACAAGCAACATCCTGTCCTCAATTCCTTGTCCTAACACTTTCATTTTTTAAATACAAAAGCCTACCTTGGAAAATTGTTTTGTCAATGAGCCAAATAAAGATGGACACCATGACCCTCTGAAAGGAAGGGTGCAGGAGCAATCAGGAAGCTGAGTCTGCAGGAAACGGAGCTGGGAGGAGAGAGCACAACTTCCATGATCCCAGTTTCTTTCTTAGTCCATGTGTAGCCCCTGTCCATCTTGTACAATTTCAGGATCTGCACCTTCTTCAGGCTGAAAGGTCCCCCATTCCTTCTTCTATGACCCTTACTAACTAAATACCTGAAACTTTATTAATGTACTAGTGGCCCGATGCATGAAAATTTGTGCAAGAGTAGACCTTCCTTCCCCCGACTGCTGGCACCAGCTTCCCTCCGGCAACCTGGGACCTGGAATGCTTCCCTCCTCTGGCCACCTGCAGGCACCTGGGACCTGGGCTGGCTTCCCTTCAGCCCCAGCTTCATCAGGAAGGACGTTCAGAATGATGTCTGGTCTAATTAGCATATTACCCTTTTATTATTAGAGATAATGCTATTCTTTTTTAAAAAATAGTGTATGGCTAGAAACAAAGTATTATACCAGTCTTCTAGATGTATCCAGTAGAATATAAATCCCATATTAATTTGACATACATCATCTATTTTTAAATACATGAAAAAGCATTTTCTTTATTTATTTATTTTTTTTTGCAATCGATATTATCCTGTATTAGTTTCAGGTGTACAGTGCCAGAAGCTAATTCTAGCATGTCATAAATGCAAGAAGTTTCATCAATAGTTTGATGGAACTTGGGGATTCAGCAGGGCTGAATACATATTACCTGCTTCTGGAATAGCTAAGGGCATTTCCCCAAACCTGAAAATCTACATGTTATTGCCTGCTACTGAGACAGCCAAAGGCAGTTTCCCCCAATCTGACAATGCCTACTGTATACCAAACCTTAACCTTTGATATATATATCTGCTTTGCCTTAGGGCAATTTGTATTAATAAAGAGCAAGGGGTCCCGAGATTCAGAGAACTTCGTTACTGAAACTAGGTCTTCTCTGGCTCCCCCATGGATTACAAATTTATATTTCTAGCCTCTTTATTAATTTACACACAGCACCTTCTCCAGGTTCCTGAACCTTCTAGATGCTGGGTAAGACCCCTGGCATTAGTACAGCATAGTGGTTAGACAATCATATACTTTACAAAGGGTTCCCCCTGATATTCTCAGTACCCATCTGGCACAGTACACAGTTATTACAATATTATTGAACATATTTCCTATGCTTGACTGTTTTGTAACTGCCAATCTGTACTTCTCAGCTCTTCATCTTTTTATAATGCATTTTATTTTTTTAAGATAGATCAATTCCAGATAAACATTTATTTTAATTATTTATTAATGTTCATTGCCTTTCCTTACCAAAAGGTAGGGGTGAACTTAAGAATTCTTTCCTTTTTTTCCCTACAAATCAGGAGTCCTCCTCTCCACCCACTTCCATTATGTAGCTGTTGGTGAAGAGAGTTTCTGTGGGTGGGCCAGTTACACTGGGCATGAATCTGGAAGGTGGCTCAGCTTCCAAACCTGCTCACCTACAAAGAGGTTTGATAGCCTTGTACACAGCTCTGTCCTCAAGAATCTCCCTGTCCTGGTGGCCAAATAAAGTAAGATTAGACCAATTTGCTTTTTCAGATGATTTATAAAAATGTATTTTTTCAGTTAGAATTGACATACTAGTTTCAGATGTACAACATAGTGAGTAGACATTTATATAGCTTACAAAGTGATCACCTGATAAGCCTTTGATTTATTTTATAGTGGCCTTTTAGAAAAGAAAAGATCATTAACCTTTATTGGGTTTATATTTAAGTTATCTATTTAACCAACTAATTTATTTATGACATATTTGTATAGAAATGGCACTTCCATTAAACACCTTTGTATGCAAATAAGCAATTTCAGTACACTGGGATCATCTCTGAGCGGCTTCTACTCTGTCCTTTATCCAGAGAACAGGTCATTGTCTCCCTTCCTCCTGGTGTCATTAATCCACAGAATAATGACTTGCTCTAATCACATCCTCACATCCCACATCCCAACCCGAGACACAATTACACTCAACTCCAGTAATAGAGTCAGATCTGATAACAGACTTTCTCAGTTAGACTGGCAGGCAGAGCATGTGCTTCTTCCCTGCAGACCAAAGTAAGGGTTTATATTTTTTATTTTTATCTCCAAGAATGTCAGCTGATGTTGTTGCAATTATAGGCACTAACTGAAAGTGTAACTGTGTAGCGGGAATACCTCAGAGAAGCAAAGTTACGGGTTCAATGGCTGAATTTTATTCAATTATTAGATTTATACCACATGTTTTCCTATGTTGTTGAAATATCACCTTGGTGCTCTGACAAGAACTTTATAAAGCAAGAAGTTGGGAGAAAGGAAAGAGAGAGAGAGAGAAAGAGACTAGAAAGAAAGGATGGCCCTAGCTGGTTTGGCTCAATGGATAGAGGTCAGCCTGCGGACTGAAGGGTCCCAGGTTCGATTCCGGCCAAGGGCACATGCCTGGGTTGGGGGCTTGATCCCCAGTAAGGTGCATGCAGGAGGCAGCCAATCAATGATTCTCTCTTGTCATTGATTTTTCTATCTCTCTCTCCCTCTCCCTTCCTCTCTAAAAAATCAATGAAATATATTTTTTAAAAAGAAAGAAAGAAAGAAATGATGCTACCTGAGGCAACTTTTGAGTTGAGTTCGTTGACCTGCATGTCAGCAAGGTGGGGGTTAATCTCCAGGTTTCAGGGAATGAACAGAGGCCAAAAATAAAACAGACTAAGAACCTGGTAAGAAGGGAAAACCACCAGGAGGGCATTTCTCTGGGCTTGTTTGCCTCTGTGTAGAATTGGATGAAACCATTTAGGGAAAGGCCACATGTGAGGTAGGGCCTGAGAGATGGACACAGGAATCAGACAGACTGGGTCCTGGCTCCCTATCTTGGTAACTGCTTAAACACTCAGTTTCCCCACTTTGAAAATAGGTACCCTCCCTTAGAATGCATTGGTAAACATTAAATTGGGACGTTTTATGTAAAGCACTTTGTCTAGTTTCTGGCACAGAGAAATTGCTAAATAAGCATCCACCCTTCTCCCCCTCCCCCTCCCCATGCTCTTTCCCTTCTCCTAAGCCACACGGAGAGTCAGGGCTGAGTTCCAGGGAAGTTCTTTCCAATTAATCCACAAAAAGTGACTGTCTCTTTTGGACTTAGATCCATACTAACAATTAGAAGAAAACATCTTTGCCTTCTATGCTATAAAATATTATAGACTCAGGCTCCAAAAAGGGGGGAGAGTAATAATAATCTGATGGTTATATGATACATTGCTAAATATTAAGGTACAAAAAAAATACAGAATAGTGCACAGAATCATCCATAAAGCCAGCACTAACATCACAGGAAAATAGAAAAACAATGAATAAAATAGTATACCGTGGCCCAGCAATTGTGGTTCAGTGGTTGAGCATCAACCTATGAACCAGAAAGTCAAGATTTGATTGCCTATCAGGCACATGCCTGGGTTGCGGTCTGGATTCCCCAGCAGGAGTGTGCAGGAGGCAGCCAATCAATGATTCTACCTCATCATTGATGTTTCTCTTTTTCCTTCTCCCTTATTTCTATATATATAAAACCCTAATATGCAAATAGACCAAACAGGGGAACAAACAACCGGTTGCTATGACATGCACTGACCACTAGAGGGCTGGCGCAGAACATGGCGGGCAGCGGCGGGATGGTGGAGCAGGTGAGCGGGGTGCTGGTTGCTGTCATCAGGGCGAGTCTCTGGTGGTTACTGAAAATTTTTTGCTCCTGTGCGCCTCAGTCCTGCCCAGCCTGCACCTGCTGCCAGCACCGGAGGCCAGAAAGATAACATTGAAGGATCAGAAGGTCTGTTATTCCAATTCTGAGTTAGAGACCTGATGATTGTCTGTTGACTCCATGATCCATTCCCACTTTCAATTTCCTGAATGAGCACTTTTTCCCAAGGAAGCCTGAGCTAGAGAGAAGCTCAATACCCCGTACAAACTACCTCTTCTATCAGGAAAAACTAAAAACACTCTGGAGAGAGTGATATCATATCCCCTACAATCATTGTAAAAAGCTAAATTCAATTTAAATTAAATTATTATACTACTTATCAAGACCATATATAGAGCCCTTGCTGGTTTGGCTCAGTGGATAGAGCATTGGCCTGCAGACCAAAAGGTCCCAGGTTCAATTCCGGTGGCTCTTGCAGGAGGCAATCCTTCGATGTGTTCCTCTCTCATCAGTTTTATTCTCTGTGTCTTTCCCTTTCTCTTCCACTCTCTCTAAAAATCAATGGAAAAATGTCCTCGGGTGGGGGTTAAAAAAATAAAAAGACTATACATAGATATAGGTATTACAACTATCATCTATAAAACCAGTGTTCATTTCCTGAAAAAGAGAGAGAGCCGCCAGACATTTCTGGAGGTTTTAGGCCTTGGAGCGACCTTTACCTCACTGTGGGTGGGTTTCTCTTCTGTTTCTGGAACACCTGGTCCAGGAGCTCCGTAGCCCCTTTCTAGCAGTTGTGCTGCGCATTGTGTCCTCCTTCCCATTCTGGCCCTTCGGGTATTTCTCCAGCCAGGACATTGGGTTCCCACCATTGTGCTCTGCAATTGTAGATGACATCAGACTCCATCTGCAGGGGACATCACGTTTCCATAGCAACTAATGTATTTCAACCTGGGGGAAGTGGAGTGTTCTCAACTATAAATAGAGCGAAGATTGAGGAAAATGAGTGAGAACACTGACCGCGAGTGATGGGCTGTGCTTGTGGCAGAGAGAGGTCGGGTACTGGGCATGGGGTGATTTTTAAGGGCAGTATCTGTGGCAGGTCACATCCCAGTGGGTGAATTCCAGGTCAGCTTCTCTCTACCTCTGTCCTCATCAGTCTGTGACTCTGTTCATAGGCATGGAGTCTGTGCAAGTCCTTAGCTGTGTCCAAGGAAGCAATTCCCTGCAGGTATTGTTTTGCTAGATTAAGACAATAATGACAAGAGACTGCAGAATTTTTATACAGCATGCAAGTTACCAAGGAGCATCCAGTTGAGCATGGAAATAAATTTCTTTCTCCATGATCCATTGTTTTTTAAGAAAAAGAATAATAATAAAATAATAAATAAATAAGGAAAAGAAGAGGAAGAACAACAAAAGCACTATTCATTAGTTATGGCAGGCTGTCATGGGTGTCAGGTGATGTGACCTGAAGCAAAGTTGCTTCTACACAAGCAGTAACTCACAGCAGATCTAAGGAGGAAATATCAGCATCTCAATGACCCCTTTGAGTGTTTGAACAATATTTCTCCACAACTGCCTTTATGCATAGTCTACCCTGAAGGGGAAAATAATTACAATTTAGATCATCAATTATTCAGACTAATCACAGAACCACAGGTTTGGAAGGACCTTGAAAAGCTGTCCAGATCCTCTTCGGCTCCCCAGGCTGAATTGTATTAGAAGCAAACAAGACAGACTGGTTCCATCAGCTTCATCATGAAAAATTATCCATCACAATAATCACTTTCAACAAAGATTCTAGGGCTCCTCCTAGTTGCACCCTCCCTTTTTATAATGTTAATCCAAGTGTTTCTTGTGTCCTAAGCATAATCACAGCCATGAGAATTCTTTGCCATTTTAACTCAGCATCATCTTATTTTATTCTCAGACATGTGGGAAGTATTTGTTTATTGGTGGGTTTGTTTTGTTTTTCTTGGTTATTGTTTCTGGTTTTTGCCTATCATTTCACTTATTTGCAGCTATTGTTAAGTCTCCAACATTATTTTATGAGAAAGGAAAATATTGACAAAATGTGGGTCAGTGACAAAATATTTCTGGTGGTGGGGGAAGCAATAAAGGAGAAAGAAGACAGTTCAATAGTTATATCCTGGCACAGGAAAAGACCGAGGGGAGGATTCATGTAAATGTCAGTTGTTGCTTTCTCTGGACCCTCAAAGTAAGAGCTTAGGATCATCTGTTAGTCTTTTGTTTTTCCATGTTTTAAAAACTGTTAACATATTTCAAAATGATAGCATTTATGTTGTAATGATAAAAAGACTGATAAAAGGGAATAGAGCAATTTATTAAAGTAAAAGACAAAAGAAGCATCAACAGCTGAGTTCAGCTCTAGCCAGTTTTGCTCAGTGGATAGAGCATCAGCACGAGCACTGAAGAGTCCTGCGTTTGATTCTGGTCAAGGGCACATACCTACCTCAGTTATGGGCTCAATCCCTAGCCCCAGGCAGTACAGGAGGCAAGCAATTGATGTGTCTCTCTCACATCGATGTTTCTCTCTCTCTCCCCCTCCCTGCCACACTCTCTAAAAATCAATGGAAAAAATATCCTCAGGTGAGTATTAACCAAAAAAAACCCCAAAAACCCACAGAATCTGAGTTGACGTGAGGTGAGCTGATTCCAAATTTTTTTTTTTTCATTGTGTCGTGATTCCAAATTTTAAGGTTGTCCCACGCTTCCCTGTTCAACCTGGACCAAGTGCTCACAGGCTCAAGCGGGGGAGGAAAGAGGTGTGACAGCTGATCTTCTCTCATTGAATGATTGACTCTCAATTTCCAAACTCCCTTTTTGGATCAAAATTACTACCTAAATGACCAAATAGTTTAACATGTGTAAATAATTAAAATACCAATTTTAGCCAACAGGATTGTATTTGGCAATCAATAGGACTATGATTAAGGTTTTATTTAAAGAGGAGGTGAATGGGTAATTATGGATACACTAGAGGCCCAACGCACAAAATTGGTGCAAGGGCCTTGGCCCCGAACCCCGCCCACTGCGGCTTTGTCCAGCAGGAAAGACGTCTGGAAGGATGTCCAGTCTAATTAGCCTATTACCCTTTTATTATTATAGATAATAGGACCAATTTGTCCTTTTTCTGATTATAATTTTTTTTAATAAATTGCCACTTCCAATGTAAATACAAGTTGAAGTCAGGTCTTTGGCTCTACCAAAGGGACATTTCTAAATTCAGTCTCTCACTCATCCTTTAACAGTGCCCTCCAAAAAAAAAAATAAAAAATGAAAAAAAGATAATGAGAGAGACTGAAGGAGGGAGGAGAGGGAAGAAGAAAAGAAACAGGAAAGAAGAAAGGAAGGTACCAAGGGATGGAGGAAGAGCCTATTTTGTAGCATTTGTCTACTGTCCATTTGGCCACTGTCCATGGCCAGTTTCAGGCTACCACAATGACATCACCGAGGTCAGAATTGAGAAGAAAGGCATACAATTGCTCCTCGTGAATTGGTATGAGCCATTTCTAGCATTTCGTTGGACATGATTCCAAAGCTGTCACTAAGGATTTCATGAATTTCAACCTATCTATAAAAATAGAAGACGTATATGTAGTTAAAAATCAGTTACAAATTAAAGAAGATCTATATAAATGGAAAACCATGCTGTGTTTGAGGATTGAAATATTCAACCTAGTAAAGATGCCATGTTGCTCCAAATTGACCTTTGAAAATCCCCACCAAAATCCCAGCACAGTGTTTTGTCAATAGCAACAAGCTCACTCTAAAATTGATATTGGAAGATAAAGAAACTACAACACTTAAAACAATTTTGAAAAAGAATGAAGTGGGGAGATGCACATTACTTGACTTCAAGACTCAATAAATAGCTACAATGATTAAGGCAACTTACTGTTGGCCAATGTAACAGAGTAGAGAATTCAGAAATAGACCCACACAAATACACCAAACAGATTTTTGTCAAAAAAGAAAAGGCAATTTAATGGAGGAAGAACAGTCTTTCAAAAAACTGGACATTTTTGGTTGGTTTCAATTCTTGGCAATTGTGAATAATGCTATGAACATGTGTGTGCAAATAACTCCTCCAGATCCTGCTTTGAGTTCTTTTGAATATGCCCAGGCAGTATCGCTCACTTGGTTGAACATTTCCCCATGCATCAGGAGATCGATGGATCGATTCCCAGTCAGGGCACATGCTGGGGTTGCAGGCTCGATTCCCAGTAGAGAATATGCAGGAGGCAGCCAGTCTATGTTTCTCTTTCATCAATGTTTCTATCTCTGTTTCCTTCTCCCTTCATGTCTCTGAAGTCAATAAAAACATATTTTTAAATAAGTCTTTTGTATAAACAAAATGTGGTCTATACATACAGTGGATTGTTAGCTTGTCTTAAAAAGAAAAAAAAAAAACATGCTACGTGACACGTGGTACCACGTGGATGAAACTTCAGGACATTATGCCAAGTGAAGTAAGACAATTACAACAAACAAATACTGTGATTCCACTCATATGAAGTACTTGGAGAAATCAAGTTCTTAGAGACAGAAAATGGAGACCAGGGGCTGGATGGTGGGAGAAATGAGAAGTGCTTGTTTCATGGTTATGGAGTTTCAGTTTGGAAAGATGAAAAACTTTCAGAGATTGATTCTGATTGGTGATGGTTGCACAACATCATGAATGTACTCAATGCCACTGATCTATACACTTAAAAATGATTAAGATGGTAAATTGTATGTGTTTTTTTACCATAATTTTGAAACATGATGTTGCGAGAGAGAGAGAGAGAGAGAGAGAGAGAGAGAGAGAACAACCTTGGCCTGAACCTCACACTGTATAAAAAAAATTTAATTCAAATTGGATCATAAATTTAAAAGTAACTATAAACTACAAGACTAAGAGGAAAATAGGATGAACCAAAGAGGGAAAAATTAATAAAGTAGATTATATCAGAATTAATTCTTTGTAGATTATATCAGAATTTGTTCTTTGAAAATTCTTGTTAAGAGAATGAAAAGATGAACTACAGACTTGGAGATACTATTTGCAAGCCACATATCTGAGAGAAGACTTTGGTCTACACCAGTGGTTGGCAAACTGCGGCTTGAGAGCCACATGCAGCTCTTTGACCCCTTGTTTATCACAAACATGTGATAAACAATCAGGTGACCCCCTGGTGAAACTTCCCAGATGACCATGCTTATAATTTCTGGCCTCCCCTTTGCTCTTTTTCTATCCTAACATATAAAAACCCAGGGTCCGTGATGTCCAAAATGACCGAAGGCTCGACTGACTGACAGTCAATCCTGCAATCAGTGCTGGGCCTTGAGAGCCACACTCAAGGGGCCAAAGAGCCACATGTGGCTCGTGAGCTGAAGTTTGCTGACCACTGGTCTAGAATATGTAAAGAACTCTCAAATCTCAACAGGAAAAAAACAAACCACTCATTTAGGAAATGGGCAAAAACATGGACAGACATTCATCAGGGAGAAGGTACTGGTGGCAAAAAGACACATGAAAGGATGCTCAACACCATTGGCCATTAGTAATGTGCAAATTAAACACAGTGAGATATTACTATACACCTCGTAAGACACTTAAAATAAAAAGGAGTTGTGGGAGTAGAAAAAAATTTCCCACATGTCTAAATTATTCTGGCTGGGTACTCATCAAATTAACAAGAGGAAATGTCCAAAATTTATTACATGTGTATATATATATATATGGGTTCTATAAGAATTTGAGACCCCAGGAGGTAGGCAGGGGTCTGGAATTTCAAAGGGATAAAAGGGAAAGCAGGCAATTCACAGGTAGATGAAAAAGAGCAAACATGTGATAAACAAATTTTTGCGTGGCCACCCAGAAACAATGGGGCTCAGACGAGGGTCCCACAAACAGGCTTTGTTAGATGTTCTCCCTGTCTGCCACGCACAGTCCACATATGCTCAGGTGAATGTGCCTGAAACAGGTCTGTATTCCTTTAGGCAGATGAAAGGAGAGGGCCAAAGGTTCTTTCTGAGTCATTTTTATAAGCAGCTTAAAATCAATATCCCAAAAGGCCTCTTTTGGGGTGGCAAAACTTTGTCCCCTCATAGTCATGATGCCAAATGCTGGGGAGGATGTAGCTTTCTTTTTTTTTTTTTCTCCTGTATTCCCCCATTCAATCTTGTCTTCCACAATCAGACAGTCAGAAAGGGTAAGGATACTTTTCTCTTGCATCTGTACTGGAAAGGATGTAGCTTTCTCATTCAGTGCTGGTGGGAATGGATAGGGTATGGAAGTTTCATATAACACAAACATATACTAATACCCCCAATAACCCAGCAATGGACTTTTGGGCATTTATCCCAGAGAAATAAAAATTGGTATGTACAAAAAGCTGCCCATGGTTGCTCAGAGCTGCTTCCTTTATAACAGCAAAAAAAAAAAAACTGGACACAATCCAAATTTTCCTCAGTGGTGAAAGGTTATGTTATTGGTGGGGTGCTCTCTGCATCCCCACCTGTTACCAGTGGAAGTGGAGTTCTTACAATGTCACAAGGAAAGGAATTCACCAATGTTATCCAAGAATTGAGCAGGTGGATTTTATCCATTGCTAGGAGAGGTGGGGTTCTTATGATGTCTTGAGGATTTTCTAAGACTTTAAAATCACTCACATGGGAGAGTGAGTGATTTTTATCTGTGTGAAGTTATATCCCTCAGTTTCGAAAGTCCCATATCCCTTAATCCAGTCTTGGAAAAGGTGCAGTTGGGGTTTCAGTAGAGCTGGAAGCAAAGCCAGTGTCCAAAGTTCCTGTTCCATGGTGGACTTGAATCTGATGTAGCATCAGGCTAGTCACAGTCCATTAGTCCACTAATGGGGTCCACAGGGCTGTAGGCCATATGGGCAAGTGTAGCGTGTGAGAGCACACCCCTACAACAAGAGTCCCAAGAGAGCAAGAGGGCCAAGAGAGGGACCTTCCTTTGTTCAGGAGCTTATGTGTCTCAAATTTGAGCCCTGGCAGTGAGCACACCTATTCTGGCCAATAACCTGCTCCCAGGTGTGACTGACAAGTAGTCACCTTGCCTTTGTCATTTAGACCTTACTGGGCATGTGTCTAATCTTTCTTTGTCCAGTCCTTTCCCCCAAGATCTGTGGGGAGCAAACCTAAAGAGTGTTAAACTTCAGCTTTCTGACACAAATGGAATGCCTCTATTATCTGGCCTTCCTTTTGCCCCTTTCCTGATAATTAATAACTGGGTTAATGACAACAGTACCACTGAGACTCACATGGGAGATGAGTAATCTTTATTTCTATGGACTTAAACCCCTGGGTTTCCAATGTCCTATTTCCCTCTGTCCTGACATGGAAAAGGTCCAATTTTGTATTAAGGCCACTTCCCAGTGTCTTTACTCCATAATAAAGTCCAGTACAGCATTTGGCTAACTTAACTTGTGTTCCCAGCTGTTGTCCATTGCGTGTGGAATCCACATGGCCATGGGTCATGCTGTTGCTTACAGCCACATGGCAGGTGAGTGTGGTTCATGGAGCAAGAGAGAGAGAGAACTCTTTGGGCATTATAACCGGGAGCTTAACCTATTAACCTTTCAAGATTCCCCATGCTTGCAGTGGCTTCACCCCCTTAGATAATTATGTTATTCCCAGGCTAGATTGACAGGCAAGTGCCTTCCCTATGTCACCCCAACTTCACTGTGTATGTGCCCATCTCTCCTTTGTTTGACTCCTTCCCCCAATGATCTGTAGGAGCTAGACTGGTGGTTCCCTGGGGAGTGTGAAGCTGTAGCTTCCTGGTGAAACTGCCCAGATGAGCATGCTTATAATTTCTGGCCTCCCCTTTGCTCTCTTTCTATCCTAACATATAAAAACCCAGGGTCCGTAATGTCCAAAATGACCAAAGGCTCGACTGACAGTCAACCCTGCAGTCAGTGCTGGGCCGTGGCGACCCAGCACTGACTGCCACTGCTGTGGGCACAGCGACCCAGCACTGACTGCTAAGGGGGCTATGAATCAGGCCTGGAGAGAGGCCTGGAGAAGCAGGGTTCGATTCGTAGCCTTCATGGCAGCTGTTGATCAGCCCTTGCCTCTCTCCTTCTCTCTGGATCAGCCTCGCCTCTCTGATCAGTCCCGGACACAGGCCCAGAGACACTGACTGGCATAGAAACTGACCAATCAGAACCAAATCTGAGTGAACTGTGAGGAGCCAATGGCTATCTAGGAGGCAGAGCTTTTGACACTGACTGGCATAGAAACTGACCAATCAAAACCTAATCTGGGTGAACTGCGAAGGCAGAACCTAAGGTGGGGGCTGAGGAGGGGTTTTAAGGGCAACAGCTGTTTGGTGTTAGGTGTAAGAAAGTAGTTCAATTTTTTAGTGACCGGTTTGGCAGTATAGTGCATATGGCTGGCTATCAAGTTCAGATATAAGTATTATGTATTTTTGTTTGCCAAGAGCATCTCCTTCTGCTATAAAAGGCTCCCTCCCCCCCCACCCCTCCATTTAAGCAATCCTATCCTATATAATCTACCTATACTAATAAAAGGGTAATATGCTAATTAGACTGGGTCAACCGGCCATCTTCCGGACGTCTGACTTCCTTCCGGACAAAGCCATGGTGGTGGGGGCCAAGGCAGAGGCAGTTAAGGGCGATCAGGGGAGGGCAGTTGGGGGCGAGATCAGGCCATCAGGGGAGGGCCATTGAGGGTGAGAACAGGCTGGCAGGGGAGGCCAGTTGGGGGCAAGATCATGCCTGCAGGGGAGGCCAGTTGGGGGCGAGATCAGCCTGCAGGGAAGGGCCATTGGGGGTAAGATCAGGCCTGCAGGGGAGGCCAGTTGGGGGCGAGATCATGCCTGCAGGGGTGGGCAGTTGGGGGCAAGATCAGGCCAGCAGGGGAGGGCAGTTAGGGGCAATCAGGCAGGCAGACCGGTGAGCAGTCAGGAGCCAGCAGTCCCAGATTGTGAGAGGGATGTTCAATTGCCGGTTTAGGCCCGATCCTACAGGGGGGTCCCAGATTGGAGAGAGTGCAGGCTGGGCTGAGGGAACCTCCCTCCCATGCACAAATTTCGTGCACTGGGCCACTAGTTATTAATATTAACTAGCTAGTTATGACATAACACTAGCTAGTTATGACAACAGTTACACAACTGTGGTCCATGCTAGAATGGAACACTATTTGGCAATAAAGAGGAATAAATCCATGATGTACACAGCAAACTGGATGAGGGTGCAGGTATAAAGGGGCAGCACAAGGGAGCTCCTCTGTGGCAATGAGCAGCTATGCATTTTTATTGTGATGGTTATAGAAGTTTATTCACAGGATTAGACTGCATGAGACCACACACACACACACAAACACACACACACACTAAAGTATGTGAAAAATGGTGATCACTGAATAAGGTCTGCATGTTCTGGTTCATAGCACTGCCTATCAGCATCCTGGTTTTGAACTTGAACTGCAATCATGGGAGAAGGTAAGTCAAGGCTACCTGAGACTCTACAAAACTATTGTTAGAACTTCCTCTTTCTTCATAATTATTTCCAAATACAAAATATAAGAATTAGACACATTACAAAGTAGTACATGTGAAGAGCCAAAGAAGGATACAGCTACTTTCTATAAAAGCTAATTGGATCAAAGATAATTATTCCTCTCCCTCCCCCCAATTCCCTCACTTCATAATCTAAATCTTTTTTATATTTTAGTCTTCATCCGAGGTCATATACTTGGAGAGAGGAAGGGAGAGAGAAACATTGATGTGAGAAAGAAAGGTCAACGGTTGCCTTCCGTATGTGCCCTGACCAGGAATTCAGTCGGCAATCTTTTGGTGCATTGAACAGTGCTCCAGCTAACTGAGCCACTCAAAGTTTCTCAAAGGTTAAAAAGAAGGACATTCTATTATTTGTGACAGGGATGAACCTGGAGGACATTATGCTAACTGAAATAAGCCAGACAAAGACAAATATTCTGTGACCATCACTTATATGTGGATCTAAAAAAGTTGAATTCATAGAAGCAAAGAATAGAATGATGGTTGCCAGGGACTGGGGAACAGGAAAATGGGAGATATAGGTCGAAAGATACAAATTTTGTTATCAGATGAATAAGTTTTGGGATCATGTGCCAGTTCTATAGTTAACAATATTGTATTGTACACTTGAAACTTTCTAAGACAGTAGATCTTAAGTGTTCTCACCACACACACACTAACAAAGTTGCTATGGGAGTCGAGGGGTGTGTTAATTGCCTTGATGGTAGTAATCATTTCACAACATATATCAAAATATCAAATTTTACACCTTAAATACATATAATCTTTTATGTCAGTGATATCACAATAAAACTGTTAAAACAAAAATATTTTTAAAAAATAATTTAAATATATTTGTTTTAAAAACATGTATAGGTGACTTTTATTTTTAGGAGTTGGGGGAATGGATGCTCTGAAACCAACTGGGACCATCACATCTGAAGCCCCATGAGCTTGTTTCATGGGGCAATCCCTTGACATCGGGCATTATTTACTAATGTCTTTTCTTTTAACTGTATTTTTATTGATTTCAGGGAAGAAGGGAGAGGTCTAGAGAAATAGAAACATTAATGATGAGAGAGAATCATTGATCAGCTGCCTTCTTCACGCCCCCTCCACACCCCTACTGGGGATCGAGTCCACAACCCAGGCATGTGCCCTTGATGGGAATCAAACCTGGGACTCTTCAGTCCGCAGGCCGACGCTCTATCCACTGAGCCAAACCAGCTAGGGCTACTAATGTCTTTTAAGTAACACTTTGGAGAAAATATTTTGGTAGCTTATTCTGAGAGTCCACTTTTTGCTGGATTCAAAGACTTCTGCAACTTGTACCAAATGATTCAGCAGAGCTCTCAGAGCCTCTGGGACTGTGTCCCTCCCTAAATCAGAGTCCAGTCAGCCTGTTCCTCCTGGGGCTGAGGACAGAGGACCGGAGTCTCCCCACAGGCAGCTGAGCACAGGGCATGGGCAGGATCCCTGCAGCCCCAAGATAGAGCCAGACTCAAGAGCAGGAGGTGAGAGGAGACTCAGAGACCAGCAGGGGGTGTGTCCCTTCCACTGGAGGGCTGTCATTCCAGCCTCCTGTACAATTTCCCTGGAGGGGACGTGGCTCGCTGCCTAGGGCTTGCAGCTCTGTGTTCTCAGCTGTCACCCCCAACAGCATCTCTGCTCCCTCTGCCCGTGGCAGCATCCACCATTGTGCTGGCAGCCATGGGCTGCTTAATCTGATGAATAAATAACCTTCTGATTCAGACATGGGACACGCTTGGCAAGGGGCAAATGGCGCATTTTCCAGTAGGTGTGGAGACATTGTCAGGATGCGAGTTGCAGAAATGGCATGCACATGACACCTAGAGAGCCTCTCATGATGTGCGTTCTGAAAACCAACTCTTATCTTCCTTAAGATATTTTCATGTGACTCTTAAAAATATGTTACTCTTGATATTACTATTAATATATTATTATATATAAAATACATTAATATACCAATTAATAACATACATTAATAAACTCATCTGAGAAGTAACCAGGAATATATCCCACCTCTGCAAAAGAGACCAAGGGATAGAAATAGATGTGAAAACACCATTCATTGGGGAGAATTTACCTTAATTTTGGAAGAAAAGAGGATACAGGAGAAATGTCTTAGATCTAAAGTTTCATCTTCCCAACTGTGGTTTTCAGAAGATAAATGCCTACAGTCCTTCAATGGATAACAGATTCACTCTGACACAGGAGCTGTGTCACCGGCTCACACAGACTCTCCCTGCAGCACGTCCCAGCACAACGTGCAGAATCTAATTACCGTCTGTGCTTGGAAGTTCAGTGATGCCAAGCAGAGAGCACCACCATATGCCTCGTCCTCACCCATGGCGATGTTTTCATCCAGAAATTGCCACGCAGGCCCTGAGTTTTGGCTGCCCAGTCCCCAGATCTGCCTTGGGAGGCCTCCTGTCACTGGTGCCTCATAGGAGCTGCCTTCAGATTCAGGGAGAAATAATTCATAATTCAACCAAAGAGATTTTTTTAATGAACTTGGCCCAGGGAATATGAGTGGGGTTGTTTTTTTTAGCAAATTTAATGAATCATGATTCATTTTATCCTATAAAGTGAT
This sequence comes from Myotis yumanensis, assembly GCF_028538775.1. Lineage (NCBI taxonomy): Eukaryota > Metazoa > Chordata > Mammalia > Chiroptera > Vespertilionidae > Myotis > Myotis yumanensis. Next base: position 161,608,486 of record NW_027223752.1, on the reverse strand, counting down.
GTGAACACACCATGAAGAAGCCAGGAAATGAACTAGTCTAGACTCAAACAGGGGAAAAACATAGGAACTACTTACTAGGAATACACATCACAGGAAGAGGTAAGTGTGCTATACAGACTTTAAATATTAAGAAGGTGTGTAAATCCTAAACACACAATCTCTAAAATAATGATTTTATGCCTTAAATGGTTTGGCTCAGTGGATAGAGCGTCAGCCTGCGGACTGAAGGGTCCCGGGTTTGATACTGGTTTAAATGAGGCACTTTTGTGTCTCATGCTGGTTCTGCTAAAAGGAAAATGGAACTCATTGGAATATTTTAAGAAATGGGAAAAAATATATTGACAGGATCAATTTTAATTTTAGGAAGACTGCTATACGTTATAGCTCCCCAGGGAGAATGGTTTGGATTGGATGGGCTGCTGAGGACACGAGACTGGGTTAGTTAGGAGGCGGTTGTCTGTAACCTAGGGTAACTAAAAGCAGGTGGTGACACTGGAAATAGGACAAGGATGCCCCAGCGAACCAAGGAGGTCATGCTGATAGAACCAGTGACCAAATGACTGGCTGTGGAGGAAAGGATATGTGAAGGCTCCAGGATCACCCCAAGTTCTGGTCTGAGCACTTGTGAGAATGCCAACATGAATCCCTGAGGAGAGGCCAAGGAACAATTCAAAAAACACAAATACCTGGACGAAAAACAGGAAGGTGGAATGTTTTCCACTTTGTAGTTAGATCTCCCAATGACAGACCTAACACTTTGGTCCCTTGGAGTGTTACTTTGTCTGAACATCTAAGAAACGTATGGTTGTTTTTATCTTGTATCTGCATCCCCATAGTTTCCTCCCTAGAAGAGATGAAAGCTGTTGGCATTCCGGATTATATTACGTACTGTCCATGAAAAAGAAGAAAAACACAATTGAATTTAGGACTCCTTGAATAATGGGGATTAAAGATGAAAAGCTGCATGGACCACAGTGGGATAAAGGACAATGGAGCATAGATGAAAAACAGGAAGTATCTGGTAGGGACATTAGGGCTGTAGGTGATGCAGGTGCAACCAGTCTGTTGACAAGAAGGTGACGTCAGCTTCGTTGTGGAGAATAACAAATCCCAAAGCATTGGACACAATGTGCAGCTGCAGAGCTGAAGACAAAGAGTTTTTGCTATTCTTATTATTCTGGAATATAAAAAACTCAACAGGAATTCAAGGCAGAGGATGTGCAATTTTTTCTACTGGCAAACGTGCAATAATTTGTCTCTAAGATTTGTATTTATGAATCTTATACAATAGACAGCTTTGGTGGGGAAGAAGCAAAAAGATTTAGGTTATTCCTTTTAAGTTGGTTTGTTTCCTTGGGGCAAAAGAGACTACTTTTAAAAAATAATATTTCTTTGAGTAAAAATGCAATGTGAAATGTATCATCCTAACCATATTTAAGTGTACAGTCCAGTAGTTAACTCAATGCACATGGTTGTAAGATCTCTAGAATTTTTTCATCTTGCAAAACTGAAAAATTTGAACTCATTAAACAATAACTCTCCAGTTCCTTCTCTGGCCTCTGGATACAACCATTCTACTTTCTGTATCCATGAATTTGGCCACTTTAGATGCCTCAAATGAGTGGAATCATACAGAATTTGTCCTTTTGTGAGTGGTTTAGCATAATGTCAAGGTTCATCTGTGTTACAACATGCCAGAATTTCTTTCCTTTCTTGAGGCTGAATAATATTCCATTGTATGGATACACCACATTGCCTTATATTATTAAAATTGTCCATAACTACAGTCCATTTATCAAATCTAAGAAGTGAACATTTATACGGAACCCTAAACTGCAGACTTTAGGACTTCATCACTTTCTACTCATGTTCTTTTGATATTCCAGAGACCAGCCCAGGTAACACGTGGCATTCAGTCGGCATGTCTCTTTTCATCAGTGACAGTTCTTACCAGACTTCCCTTGTTTTTGATGACCTTGACAGTTTGAAGGAGTGCCATTCAGGGGTTTTGTAGGATCCCCTCAGTTTGGGTTTTTCTGCTATCTTCGTTTGGGGAAGAATCCTGTAAAGGTGAGGAGCCCTCCCCATCACGCTGCATTTGGGTAAAGGATGTCGACTCAGCTTACTGTTGGTGAAGTTGACTCAGCCAGGTTCCTCCACTGTGAAGTCACTGCTGTTCTCTTTTATGTTCTACTCACTAGGGTAATGAAGGGTGGCCCCCACTCAAGGGGCACATGTCAGGAGCTCGCACTGACTGAGGAGTGTCAGGAATTTGGAGACATATGTTAAAATTACCGCAGTATTTAATAAATATTTGGGGGGAAGGTACTTGAGACCATGGAGGCATCCTGCTTCTTAAAGTCTTGCCCATTGATTTTGATGTCATAAGCATATCTTGCCTGTGGTGGTTATTACTGTGGTGTCTCATGGAGTAAGTGTTTTTCTTCTGTTTCTATTTCTGTTTTTGAGCTCTTTAAATAGGAAATTGCTTAGGCAGTTTATAGCTTTTCTCCAGAGGGTGTGTGTGTGTGTGTGTGTGTGTGTGTGTGTTAATTTGAGATAAGCATGAGCATCATACAACAGAGTATGTAAGTAACTATGTGCCCATGTGAATCATGACTGTCTTTTTTAAAAAATATATATTTTTATTGATTTCATAGAGGAAATCAGCTGCCTCCTGCGCATCCCACACTGGGAATCAAGCTCACAACTTGGCATGTGCCCTGACCAGGAATCGAACCATGACCTCCTGATTCATAGGTAGACGATCAACCACTGAGACGTGCTGGCTGGGCATGTCTGTCTTGATATAGTGTCAACACAATACATTGCAGACAAAATTTGGAGACTGAGGTTGACATAAAGCCCTGCCAATCACCCATAAATTCTGCTACCAATGGGTGGTAAATAACAAGGGAATATTAGAATCATGAGCATATAAGACAAATTATTCTGGAATGAAAGAAAAAAAAGAAGGAATGAAGGAAAAATAGAAGAAGTAAAGGAAGGAAGGAATAGAGGGAGGAAGGGAGAAAAAACAACAACAAATTTCTGCCTTTATCTATGCTTCCTATATTGAGATACCAAGTAAGAGCACATAAGAAGAGAGGGTTCCATGGTAAAAACATACCCAAACACCATGGCACTGGACCTGCAGTGGAACATTTATTTTCTTATTTTTACGTCTCCTTCTTGAGATGCCAGAACTCTGTTGTACGTTAATTGCTTTCCAGTATGGTGCTCTTCAGAACTGTCACTTCTCAGAGTTTTTGAATATCCATTGTTATGCTTGGACCAACTAATTTCCAAGCTCCGTAAACCTCTTCAGTGTTCCAGCCTGAACATTTCTTAGGAAAATAATTTAGATTACCCTTTAGCAAAGCACATTTTCCACAAATGAACAGTCTTTGTGAGTGGGCCTGGCACTCTTCCTCTGCACGCTGAAAGGTAGTTTTTAAAGGCTATTTTCCATAAGCACTAAGACTTCATAAAACAAATAACTTGGATGATTTTTAACAATTTACAAGAGTCTAGGTTTAGGCATAAACTGTTCTTGAAAATAGGAAATGTAGAAATTGTCAAACAAACTTTACTTCTATATAATTTAATGGAAAATGCATTTTCACATTTTTGGCATGAACTTTGCAGAAAATAAAACAACTACTGAAAATAAATCTATCATAAACAATGTAAGAATAAATTTGACATTTAGTAGTTGCTTAATTTACATAAAGCAGATTTTTTAAAAGATTCAAATTAGTGAATTATTTATGGATTTCCTGAAGACAATGTAAATATTTCTTTTGGCTTGACTTTTTATAATAGAGAATCCTGGGTTTTCTCTTATTGCTACTGTTGTTAGAAAGAGCAGATAGCACTAGTCAGTAGAACAATGTGAAGGTTCTAAAGATACTAAGAGTTTTATGACTTGGTCCTTGCTAGTGACTGAATATTTGTGTCCCTTCCCTCCAATATATGTGTTTAAATACTAACCCCCAAGATGTTTGGAGGTGGAGTCTTTAGGAGGTGATTAGGTCTTAAGGTGGAGCCCTCATAATGGGATTAGTACCCTTTATAAAGGAGGTCCCATAGAGCTCCCTCATCCCTCCCATCATGTCTATAAACCAGGAAGCACATCCTCACAGTCACCAAACTGCAGGTTCCTTGATCTTGGAATTCAGAAACATGTGATAATAAATTTATATTGTTTAAGCCATATGATCTGAGGTATTTGTCTATCGTAGCCTTAGCAGACTAGATAGGACTAGGTAATGTGTACCAAGTCTGCCATCCAGAACAACTAAAGAAAGAAAACAAAACATACTTAATGTGTTTGAAAATCATTGAAGAAATAACAAGGTAAGAAAGATAAGATCCAGGAGAATATAAAAACCATACTAATGAACCTGACATTGGGGGCATTTTACCCAAGGGCTTTTGCTTATTTCCAAAGAAGGAATTGAGAAATTTAGAAGCTGAGCAGAACTTTTGTCAACCTCATAGACATAGTGAGCAAAAATCAGAGTCCACTGTTTACAAAGAGCAGATCCCTGAACAGCTTCACTCACATAATAATGAGAGCCAGAAAGAGGTCAGCATTCTTGGGAACTGAAGTTCAGCTTAAAATCTTATTAATTCCACAAGTGGATAAGATTGTTCCAAGATGCCTACTGCCCCCAGCCACTGTCCAAAGCAATGAGCATCTCTATAGAGAAAGGAAACATCATCCTATGCACCAAATTAGTTTTATTTTCATATACACTGTCTAGCACTCAATCAAAAATAATAGAATACATACCAGAAAAACAATGGACAACAGAAATAGATAGGCAGGTAATTCAGATGAAGATGTTATCAGATATGATTAATGTGTTTCATGAGCTAAAAGAAGAGTTAAAGAACTGGAAACTATCAAGAAAGAACTAGAGAGATTCTAAACAAAAAGGAACAAGAACCCAAATTAAGGAGTCAGTGGGTGACTTAAACAGAAGCTGAGGAAGGGTGAGGAGAGAATTAAGAAGCTGGAAGGTCAGTCAAAATAAAATATTCAGAAGGCAGCAGAAAGGGGTACCAGTGTAAATAGGATCCCAGAAGGAAAAAAGACAGAAAGGGGGAGAATTTTCTGAAATTTTTCTAAAACTGACCAAGAACATCAAGCCACAGTCTCAGAGTCATATAAAATTCAACTATCTATACTAATAATAGAGGAATATGCAAATTGTCTAAGACTCCGTCACAGTAATGACCGAACAGCAGGCTGCATGGGGCGACAAGGCCAGAAGGGGAGTTAGTGAGGGATGACCAAACAACTGAACAGCAGGCTGCATGGGGCGATCAAGCCAGCAGGGGGGGCAGTTGGGGCCAACCAGGCCAGCAGGAGGGGACAGTTGGGGGAGACCAGGCTGGCATGAGGGGACAGTTGGGGGCACCCAGGCCATCAGGGGGGCTGTAGGGGGTAACCAGGCCAGCAGGGATGGGGAAGTTGTGGGTGAACAGGCTGGCGGATGGGGGGGGGGCATTTGGGGGCAACCAGGCCGGCACAGGGGGGCAGTTGGGGGTGATCAGGCCAGCAGGCAGAGGCAGTTAGGAGTGATCAGGCTGGCAAGCAGGTGAGCAATTAGGAGCCAGCAGTCCCGGATTGTGAGAGGGATGTCCAGCTGCCGGTTTAGGCCACTGGGATTGGGCCTAAACCAGCAGCTGGACATCCCCCAAGGGGTCCCGAATTGGAGAGGGTGCAGGCTGGTCTGAGGAGACCCCCCTGCCCCTGTGCATGAATTTCGTGCACCTGGCATCTAGTATTAAATAAAAAGAAAGCCACACCTAAGTGTGGAATAGCCACCGAACCATTTCCCTGAAACTCAGGAGGACTTAGCACTTACCGAGAGCTCACTGAGGAAGTACATCCTTCTGACTTGCCTTCTGCACTGTGATGAGCCCCCCTAATACTGAACAAGATACTGACGCAAAAAGAAAAGACATGTAGCATGTACTCAAGGTGGGAGGCCGTCACAGCAGTGAGCGCGGTGAGCTGTGCACCAAAGTTGAGTGGAAATCATGCGTGGGCCACAGAGACGTGACATGGAGAGCCAGAGGTGTTTGCTACATACCTCGTTAAAAATTGTTATGTAAAAAATCCTGCTAATATCATTTTAAGCCTCTGTGTACAGTGAACCTCTTTGCAAAGTCCTGGCCTCCATTTGTGTTGGAGCATAGGTCTCTAATAATCAATATTAATAATAACCTACATTGCTCACTGTAACAAGAACACTGTATTGGACACATATCAAAGCATTCTAGGTAGGTCCAGAGGTCAAGAAAGTAAGTTTGACTGATTCTCTTCATCAAGAGCAGTTCTGTCACTGCAAGAACTAAATGTATTTTTGGAATTATGCTAATCAGCAACTAAGAGAGTTTATTGAGTGGTGTGGAATATTTTGGAGAACAGATGAAAGCTTAGTCCTTACCCACTGGAGGCTTATGATCACTGCTTAAATTATTCCCATTTGTTTAGCTGACTGTTTTTTCTGACTTCTGCCAAATTCATCTAAACATGAAGTGAATTGAAATACTGTAGTTTCAAGCAATGTTTAAATGGCTAGGGAAGAAACCCGAGCAGGAAACTATGGATCAGGCGCCATCAATGGAGTCTGCCATAGTCACCTGCTGTGGATGGTGACACACTCAAGCCAAGATTTCAATCTATCAAACGTCTGGCAGGTGCTCAGAGCCACCTGTGCTTGCTTGCTTTCTTATAACATAACCAGCCAAATTAATTCTAACTCAGGAATAAAATGAAAAGGTATGCAGCCAGGCACTCCCCTCCAGTGAGGCTGTCTCTCCAAGGGCTTAAGGATTTTGTACTTCTTTCCAGGGCCATATTGCTCGCTTTGAAATGCTAGCTCATATGTATGTCACATCTATAAAGAGAAAAATTCAGGGAAGTGAGTTATTTTGGGAGTAAATTTCGCTCAAGAGAAAGGTTGTCATATAAGTCTGCTCATATCAGAGACAGCATTCATGCTGAGTCATTATTCCGTCTCTGCTGCTTGTGGTACCACTTAGAAGGATGTTTTATATGCTATATATTTTTTTCTGGCTCCCTGAACCTTCCTTGCAGGCATTATTCTTACTATACTGAACATCCTAATGCTTAGCTTACAGGAAGTTCTTTATATATTATGAGCTATTTCAAGCATCACAAAAAACATCGAGAACAATAAACACTCACAACCTAGGATCATTAAAAACAGTATTTTACATCATTACCTCAGTCCTTATTATTTTAAAGAAATAAATCGGTATATTTAGAGTTTAAATCACCCATATGTGCTTCTCCAATTCTTTCTATTTTATCCTTTCTAAAGGAAAACTATCATCATAATTTTGGTGGTTAATTAGCCACAATAATGCTTTGGTGTTTTTACTATATGTGAGGGAATGTAGTCATCATAGTATGTTAAAATTTATATAGATGGCATCATACTGTAATGTCATTCTACATCTTACGTTTTTTATTCACTATTTTCTGCGATGTGTCTATTTTGATACATTAAGCTCTAATTCGCTCATTTTAACAACTGAAAAAATTCCACTGTATGAATGTACCAAAATATAAGTATTCATTTTCCTGCCTATGGCCAGTTAAAGTATTTCTTGTTTCTCTCGAGGACAAGTAATGCTGCGACAAATCTTCTTGTATGTGTCTCAGTGTGCATGTGTGCGGGAGTTTCTCCAGGGGTCAACACCTATCAGGTGACTTTGAGTTCATTCGGGGTACACCTTCAATTGTATTAAATTTTGCCAAATTGCTCTCCAAAGGAGTGGCAGGACCTCACAGTGAGTTCTCGGTGATATTGTTAGCCTGACTAGAAGCATCCGGGCCAAGCACGCACTGCCAACTCCAGCTTGGCCAGATCGTAACTGGCAGGTGGCAGTCATACCGTCATCAATAATCACAGCCGCAGAGTGAGCTGACCTCTGCCCTCAAAAGACCCTGACAGGGAGTTGGAATGTGTTGAGGATTCTGTGTGATGAAATATTTAATCCCAGTTTACCTTATATGGCAGGCAAGTGATTAGCGGGCGGATGTGTATCCAGAACTCATCTGTCTGAAAGTCAACCCACTTTGTTACATAATTGAACCACATTCTGTAAGTTTAATTAGATTGTCACTAGCCAAGCCCTGAGAGTTTTTATTAATTTAACGGCATCAGAATTAAATGACCCTTGTCTTCTTGTAAAAACACTTCTGGTTGTCTTTGAACAAGAGCACTCATGTTCTTGAGTGTCGCCGAGGAAGAACTGCCTTCCTGTCCCAGAACTCCCGGGGTAAGAAGTTTACAGCAAGCAGGAGCCACCGGGAGGGATGGAGGGAAGGAGGCAGGTGGGACCCCTGACACCTGAGATTGACTCAGATCTTCGTGTCAGACTGACCTGAGTCCATTTCTGACTGCACAAATAATGACACCACATCTGTTACTGTCTGTGTAGCCTGCAGCAAACTCTGTCACCTCCCTGGGCCTCAGTTTCCTCATCTGTAAAATAGGGCAATAGTGATAACACTGACTTCAAGAATGTAAGACCTGAACGAGTGAGGGCTCACCCAGTGCCTGTCATGTGGCCGTGTTTCCCGGCTCAATCCCCAGCAGGGGGCGTGCAGGAGGCAGTCAGTCGGTGTTTCCCACCTCAATGTTTCTTTCTTTTTTTTTTTTTTCCAATGTTTCTTTCTCTCTCCCTCTCCCTTCCTCTCTAAAATCAAGAAAAACTAAAAAAAATCACAATGACTCACCTCTACTGCCTCTCACATGTGGTTGTGAGCCAAAACCAAGAAATATGACCCATCCCCCAAAAACAGAGACTAGAACTGGAAGCGCATGGAACAGAGCAGGTTGTTATATGCGACCACAGGCGGCACAGGAAACCCCCCTGCCTCTGCCAGGCAGGTGCCAACAGTGCACACGCGGTCAATCCCCCCTAGAATTTAGTGCCTCACCAACGCCTTTGCCTGTTACCCGTCGCTTTCCCTGACACCCATCCCACTGTCCCTGGCTCCTGGCTAGATGAGAAGCTGTAGGTGTGCAGAGCCAGGGAAACAGGCGAGCCCTTTCATGCTTGGTGTCTGTTCTATGCGTCTGCTATGGTACTGCATTAGATGCACCCAAATCGTCTTCAGAGGAAGGCTGAGTATAAATGCCTATTGCATTTCTATTTCCTGTCCTTGCTCTGCCTTCTGGGGGAATGGCATTTTGATGGGGATGGGGGAGTGTATTAAATATCTTTTTAATTTTAAGTATATTACAATGTTGTGACATCTTAAAAAACGTTCTGGCTGGGAAGAGGCCGCCCAGGGAAGCACCCCCATGACCAGCAAACTACCCATCCAGAGCCAGCCCGCTTCTGTGGGCCCACATATCCCAGGAGGTGACATTCCTCCGCCTTCATCATCCAGGGCCAGGGGCCAGACAACTAGGGCCCACCCTGCAGTCCCAAACCTCCGGACTCAGTCAAACTAGCCCGCCCTAAACTGCGTCCCTGCCCTGCCTTCCCTTTTAGTGGAAACCCCAGTAAAGGCTGTGGCTGAGGTTGTCTCCCGCTCCTGTCTCTGTCTTCTGACCTCCCTGGTGCTTCCCCACGTGGCCCTGCATGGTGGGCTGGGCGCCGCATGCTCCTGCCTCTAGCACCCGGGAGTGTAATAAACCTGTGCGTGTTTTTCCTGAGCCCCTTTTCCGTCTCCTTTTGTGGCCTCACCTGACTGACCATCTCAGGAAAGAATGCAAAACAGAGGGAGGGGGAAGCAGAGAGAGGGGGTCCTCCAAGCTCTGCACATGAACACAGTCTGGGTGAGAAATGAAGAAAGCATTTCTAAAAGTAGAGAGACACCTTCTGTCGACTCCTTCCTGGATCCTTCCTGCCTAGACACGTCATTTCCTCCTCTTCCCTCTGACAGCCGAAAATGAAAAGCCAAAGTGAGAGGCAACAAGCCTTTATTTGAGATCTAAAAAAAAAGGAATAGCTATAGGGGAAGCATTGACTCTGGCAGGAAGCCAAATAGTGTTCCGATTCGGAGAAAAGGCAATGGGTATATATGGGGAGAGGGCGGGGACCAATCACATCCACAGAAGGAAGACATGGCCATTGGTGCAGATAAGCTGACATAGTGACACTAATTCTAAACGATGTTTTTAATTTTCAGTTCAGTAGCCATCAGCCTAGTATAGTCACAATAACTGCTCTCTTGTTACCCTTGCAAACAGTTGTTTGAGAAACAAGGCTGCTTAGGCCCAGTCCAAAGCTTACTTTGCCCTGTTGTAACATTCCAAAGGTTTGAGGCATAAGTTGTGCAAGGCAGCTCCTCTGGGTTGGCTGCGCTGGCTCCCTTTTCACACCTCCACGCACGGCCGCTGGAACAGCACCCGAGCCGCCCACCTGCCTGGCTCCCCCTGACAGTGCCTGGCCAGGAGGAGGTTTGCCGTCGGGAATCTCCACATGATCTCACTCCCCACCCACCCACTCTGCAATGGCTCATCCCCTGGGAGGTTGTGTAATTACTGTTTATTGTCAGACACTTGGCATTTTAATTAGTCTGGTAACTTTTAATTATTGCTACTATGTTGTTAGCATATTGTAGCGTCTGTTTCTGCCTCAAAAACGCTATCTTTTCTCTTTGCTTTTGCAAAGTGAAAATTCTTCCCAATTCTTTCCACTTAGGAGAAACTGAGATGGAAAGCATTGTTTATTTATTTGTTTTGCAGTGTCCTGCATCGTCACGACAGTCTTTACTGTGACTTGATGTGATTCTCTAATGGCAGAGCTTTCTAGGAGCAGCCCCCCCGCAGGATTGAAGTGGACACCTGTGGGACTCCTGTCCCGCCCTCCGTCAGATCCAGTCTGACCCAGTCCACAGCCCCCCTCCCACCCCCATCCCAGCCACCCCATGTTAGAGATCAGATTTCACCGTCTTTCTCCTCAACATGGAGACATAATAGTGAATCCTAAATGCTGAGCCTAAATACTAAAAAAAGGGGGGCATAGCCAATATGGCTCAGTAAGTTGAAAAGCCACTTCCCAACTGCAGGTTCTGCTTTAAAAAACAAACAAACAAAAAACCACTGGGCACATGTGACTGCCATTAGTCACTCTGATCCTTCATGAGCTGAACGAATAAAACACAAAGAGCTCAAACAAGCCTCCTAGTTTCTTAATGAAGTTTGGAAAACCCAGTTTGAAAGCGTTCAGTTCCCTCGGTGTTCCTGGTTGTTCGGACGATGATTTCATTGGCTTTGGTTGTCTTTGAAAAGCGGCACATCCTCCCTTTCACCATGAAAAGGGCAGAGGACAGCGGTGTTGAGTCCAGTCCTCTTGACACCACGTTCAGCTTCCTTGAGTTCATGTCGGGGCTCCCGTGGCTGAGGAACAGTGTTTCCCTGGGAATTATTCTTTCATCTGGCAAGTCTCCTCCAGTCACATGTTGTTTTATATACAAACTGGAATACACGTGGCCCCTTTATTGGACCATAAGAAAAGTCAGACTGCGGGACACCTGTTTCTGTACTGTCCCGGGTGCGGGGCTGCTCTGTTTGTTGATTCACAGGACCCGGAAACATGAGAGCTGCTTATGTCTTCTGAGACCACAGGGTCACTGCTTACACATGAGGCCCGGTGTGAGGGGGGGGGGGGGCGCTCTGTCCTTTTTGGTCATCTGGGGGGCAGAAAACTTGACTTGGTCATTAATAACTTGCTATACATTAACTGTTTCTGCCAACTCCCAAAATTCATATGTTGAACCCAATCCCCATTGTGATGGTGTTGGGAGGTGGGAACTTGGGGAGCTGATGTCAGGAGGTCAGAGCCTTCACAAATGGGATTGTGTCCTTTATTTATTTTTTAATTAAATTCATTGGGGTGACATTGATTGACATGATCGCATAGGTTTCAGGTGTGGGTTCCTATGTCGCTAGAAGATCTGTGTATGGCACCGTGTGCTGGATTAGTGTCCTTTAAAAGCGACGCAGAGAGCTCCCTGTCCCCTGCCACCATGTGAGTGCACAGCGAGGAGACACTGTCTGCTAAACAGGAAGCAGGTCCTCACCAGACACTGAATCTGCAGGCGCTTTGATCTCGGACTTCCAGCCTCCAGTCTGTGAGAAATAAATTTATGTTGTTGATAAGCCACCCGTCTATGATACTCTGTTAGAGCAGCCCCACAGACCAAGACAACTTTAAACCAGTTCAGAATGCAGAGGATTACTTGGTAAGAATTTAAAAGGATGATATATATAAATGCAATGGAAAGCCATCGGGACATGTCCCTTTGCAAGCAGAACTCGAGTTTGCTTCTTTAGCACTGCTCTTGGCTTTTCAGGCATCTAACTTTCTGTCTCCTACCATCCAAAAGAGCAACGAAGTTGTTACCCTGAAAAATGTCTTTTTTTTTTACCCTGGGTAAGAGAATTGCTCTTTCTTTATTCTCATTTGCAATGTTCCAAAGGAAAAATAAGCAAAGCAAAATGGCATGAAAATCTCAGAGGGAAGGGGGGTGGGGAGGGTGGGGTTCGGGAAGAAATTAACCAATGAATTTACAGACATATATGCATAACCCATGGACACAGACAATAGTGCGGTGAAGGCCTGGGGGTCGGGGGGGAGTAGGGACAAGCGGGGTGTAGAGGGTCAATTGGGGGGCAGGGGAGGGGAAATCTGTAATGCTTTCAACAATAAAGATAAATTTTTTTAAAATATATTTTATTGATTTTTTACAGAGAAGAAGGGAGAGGGATAGAAAGCCAGAAACATCGATGAGAGAGATCGATCAGCTGCCTCCTGCATGCCCCCCACTGGGGATGTGCCCGCAACCAAGGTACATGCCCTTGACCGGAATCGAACCTGGGACCCCTGAGTCCGCAGGCCGACGCTCTATCCACTGAGCCAAACCGGTTCGGCAATAAAGATAAATTTTTAAAAAATAAAAAAAAATTAAAAATACACACAATCTCTGTATTTGATGTCATTCAGCCCTGCTCAGGAGAAGCTGAGGGTCAGGAATATCTCTGGTAGATCTCCAAGCACAGGCTCACAAGCTCATGAGTGACTGAATGCCTGACTTGGGGAGCCCGGGTTACATATGTCACAGCTTTCTCTCATGCCCCAGGCATATCTGGTGTCTTCAGACAGAAGCACCTGCCCTTCCTGCACACCTGGTGAGTCAACAAGATTCCCGCAGGAGCCCTGCCAGTGTGGCTCAGTGGCTGAGCATCGACCTATACACCAGGAGGTCACGGTTCAATTCCTGGATAAGGGCACATGCCTGGGTTGTGGGCTCAATCCCAGAGAGGGGGTGTGCAGGAGGCAGTCAATCAATGATTCTCTCTCATCATTGATGTTTCTCTCTCTCCCTTTCCCTTCTTCCTGAAATCAATAAGAATATATTTAAAAAAAAAAGATTCCCCCAGGAGCCCAGCATGGCCTGATTACAGCACAATGTCTGCTCAACCCAGCCTCCCCCGAGGCAGCACCCCTCTCAATGATCACTATAACTTAGTCTTCCCCACACTGGGGGACATGTTAGAAAGAAATCTCACAGATTGTCAGTGTCACGTGATGACTTGAGCCTCTCTCAGCCTCCAGAGGCCCAGTTTCCTGGGAAATTACTCTATTTCACATCTACAAACAGTATCCAAAACAAACTGGAACTTAAATATGTTTTGTTATCAAAAAACCTAGACACCTTACAGAATGCATTTGGTAGATTAAGGCTGTAAGTGAGTTTGTTCCTCTTTAAATGATAGGTATAGCACAGATACCATTAAGGAGAAAGCTTTGCAATCACAGTGAGGCTGTTTCATCTTCAGTGCTCTTTTCGCCAGGATGCAGAAGAGATTGCTGAGCCAGCTCTTTATGGGGAAGAGTTATTACTCCCTGTCAGCTCCTAGGAGTAAAGGGAGTGAATTTTTAAAAAGACATCCGATTTCAGAAGATTTTGCTGATTAATTTTCTCACTACCTCCATTCAGGCTGCTTGCTTGATCCAGAAATAGGTTTCTAAGCTGGAGAAAAGGAGCGCAGCGTGTGGCTGTGATGGAGCACGCTTCCCAGGCTGCATTTTGCAGCGGAACAATCACATCCAGATGCCTCCTCTGCAATTAGGACACCTCCAGCCCTCCGTCCCTCGGCTTCTTCAGTGTGCTTGGGCTTCACCCCGCTTGCACCTCCTCAGTGGTAAATAAGAGGCCGACGTGTGTCAAGGAAAGCGCATTGAGCAATGTCTCTCCTCCAGATTACAGAGTAGAAGAGCAGTAACTGTTATTTATGTTGCTTTGGTTCACAGCTTGCTCGCTGCTTACAGTTAATTACATAGATCCAACCCATCATTTACCAGGAAGCTTATAAAAATCACTCACCTATGGCAACATTACTTAAAAATAATCACACACACTCCTCCCTCCACCACGACATGCGTGCACCCACACGCGCGTGTACACACACACACACACACACACACACCACAATTTAACTGGCAACAGAAAGCCTTGAATGAAGAGAGAAGTCGAGTCCTCCTCAGGTTGACTTGGCCTTGGTAAGCTGAGATACTCCGCTTTCTCGGTGCAAGCATTGCACCGATGGAGGAAGTTCCTCAGAGCAGTGGAAAGACCCTGGCCTGCTTCTAGTCATGTCTGCAAAACACCCCCGGGGCATCTCAGTTTCTTCATCTATAAATCGTGACTTCATAGGACCTGCTTCTCTTACCTGATGAAGCTCTGTGGACGACTATAGTAAATGAGATAAGGGCTGTAAAATTTCTTTGATAAAATAAGTTGCATTTCAGTATTGCTAGGTTTACTGTTGTGTTGCTCTAAATGAAGCAGGAGTGTCTTGTGTATGGGGCGCTCCAGGCACCATGGCATCAAAATAAGTTCCCTTAGAATTGACTGGTTGGTTTTACCCCCGATCTGAATAGCGGTTATTTCGTTACTGATTAAAGTGAGATTTTAAAAAAAATGTACACCGTATATCTCTTCACTAAGCCATAGTAATTACCACTTATATTTTGTTAGTGTATTTATAAACAGTAATAAAATACTTATACTGATGGGCAGTGATTATAGCAACTGATACTTAAAAGGGTTTCAACTTGCTAGACACTATTCTGAGCCTTACCTGGATTAATTTTTAATCTTCCCACCCCCCCCCCAAAAAACCCTTTAAGTACTGGTAGTCATTTTAACAGCAGAGGAAACTGAGACACAAGAAATTTAATTTGCTTATTTATGGCTGTACAGCTAGTAGAGACAAAGCCAAGACATGAACATGGGCAATCAAATTCCTGAACCTGCGGTCTTAATCAGATTCTGTGCATATCCATTTTTTTCTATATTATCAAGGAAAGTCAGAATAAGTTTGTGTCATTACATCTGGAAATTTCCAAATTGTCTTTGAATAACCTTAATTTTTTTTTCCTTCTGACACTTCATCAAAGGAAAAACAGTTAATTTTATCCTACATATTTTTAAAAACTATAAAAAAGGTCATTTGTCCAAAGTGATCCGCTAATAATAACAGCCCCAAGATTAAAAGTTATGGTCTCTAAAGCTTTGGTTTGTGGACTGTTTCAATGGCCCGTTGAAATGGCTGATTGTGAGCTATCTCATTCTAAGGGCCAGGCAGAGTCAGGGCTTCTGGTGCTGGCACCTGAGCGGACGGGCTGCCATGTTTTCTGCTCAGACTGGTTCCCAGCAACATGACTGTCTCTAGCGGCATTTAGTCAGGAAATCTGGCCTTTGCAGAAGAAAGAGGGATAAAACAGGATATGGGGGCTTGCACAGCTGGAAAGCCAGCCTGTGAGGCTAGGAAAGCCCCTTTCAGGGGTCTGGGGATGCAGAGTCACAGAGGAGCTGGTTCATGCCCAGAAAAATGCCTCCTGGCTGTGAGCAAAGCCCTGCAAGCTCCACTTGCTGGAGCCACATACCGGCCTGCAGCTGCTCCAGAGCCTGGCTTCTCCCTTTCTTCTGTCTGGAGGGAGCCTGGGAACAGGCCTGGGAACGAAGACTGCAGACTCTGAGTCCCTGCCTTGAGGTGACATTTATTTGTTTGTTTGTTTGTTTTTTGGGGGTGACATTTAGAGGGTGGATAGCGCCACCTCTGGATGAACAAGCAGAAGCTGAGGATGAGCGGAGGTGGGCATGAATGCAAAGGATGGTCCTGGTGTTCCCCCTCAGAAAGCCACACCCATCCCAGGTTGATGTTACCTCTGGTTCCCCACATGCCATCCTCATCGTACCACTGCCCAGCACAGGAGACACAAGAGGAGTCAAAAGGGGCAGAGGTCAGGGTGGGGATGGAAGAACACATCTGGCAGGTGTTTGCAGATGGTGAAAAGATTTCACTCTGAGTGAGGGCAGGCCATGAGAGGATGCACCCAGAGGAGTGAGGAAGCTGTTCAATAATGCAAATGGGCCACCCTGACCGTCACGTGGAACACAGAGATAATGCTGGGATCACAGTGTGGAGGGGCGACCCTAGCTAGGTATGCCCTGAAGGCAGCAGGAAGATTGGCGGGAGGATTGGACGTGGGTGTGAACAGGAACAAAGCTGAAGGCAGGTGGCCTCATAAGAAGGGGACAGGGAGTCACTCAGCATCTGCACTCAGATGCACCTGGCATTGGTTTCATGCTTGTCCATGTAGTCTTGAAATCCTGAATTAGCCTGGCCTGTGAGCTCAGTGGTTGAGTGTCATTCCAGTAACCAAAAGGTCACGGGTTCGATTCTGAGTCAGGGCACATGCCCGGGGTCGCAGTCCCAATCCCCAGTAGGAGGCGTGCAGGAGACAGCCAATCCATGTTTCTGTCTCTCTTTGATGTTTCTCTCTATCACTCTCCCTTCCTCTCTCTCTCTACAAATCAATAAAATCATTTTTTTAAAGAAAGAAATCCTGAATTATTTTTACACAAGGTGCTGTATTAGTCATTTCAGGCTGACGTCACAAAGCACAAATGACCAGAAGGAGGCTTCAGCAACAGCAGACTTATCCTTTCCCCATCTTGGGAAGCTGAGAACAAGGCGTGATCAGGGCTGGTTCCTCCTGAGGCCTCTCTCCTTGGCGTGTAGACAGCCGTCTTCTCCCTGTGTCTTCACACGGTCTTCCCTCTGTGTGTCTGTGTCCTACACTCCTCTTCTAATAAGGACACTCGTCATATGGGATTAGGCCCACTTCAGTGACCTCATCTTACCCTAATCACCTCTGTAAAGACCCCCACCTCCCCATGCAGTCACGTTCTGAGGTCCTGGGGGTTGAGGCTTCCCACGTGGATTTAAGGGCACAGGTCAGCCTATAACAATGGGCTCCGGGGGTTTTGGCCTGAGTGCTGGAAGAATGAGGCTGTTGCTAACCCTTTGAGTGCCGGGGAGCACAATCGCGCTCCTCCTGTCTTTCGCCAAAAGTGCCGGGAGCACTATCAAAGCTTCGAAATGGCGTCCAGTTCTAAGTCTGCTTTTATTAGTGATGATGATATTGCTAAATATGTCAATGTAGTAAAGGTTTCCTTAAGGTTTTGAATATGTAACTTCATTTACTTGCGATTCATAATTTTTTTCCTAAACTGCTGTAAAATCAGCAAAAATGCCTTGGCAATTTTAGCATCGTTCCTAGGATATTGGTTGGCACTCAAAGGGTTAACTTGGGGAGATGGAGAGGCCAGCTTTCTTGGGGGAGGGGGAAGCCAGGGGTTTGGACCCACTGAATCTGAAACATAAAATGACGTCATCGAGTATGCAGCTGAGGGGCCACAGTGAGCTGGAGCAAACGTGGAGGGGAACATGTGGCAAGGCGCTTAGGGAAGTCCCTAGAGATGCACCGTGACAGGCCAAAGTCTAGGAGCAGAGAAGGAGGACAAACCAGTCAGAGGCATTGATGGAGCATCTGCTGGAAACCGGGGTCACGTGTGTCCCCCACGCTAAGGTGGGCGGGTGTTTAAGAAGGAGAGAAGGAGCAGGGACTCTGTCAAATGTCAATGAGGGCCAGGAGATGAGGACTGAGGACATCCATTCGCCTTGCTCTGGAGGACAGTGGTGAGCAGAAAAGGCCACATCCATGGAGGAGCAAAGAGGGCCTTGGAGGAGGTGAGGAAGGATGGGAGGGCGTGGGGGCCCTGGTCAAGCCGCCTCACCTGCCTCCTAGCAAGCCCTACGGACACCTCCTCCTCCTCAACCACTCACAACATCCCACCCCCGTGCAGGGGAGAGCGGCGGGGTTCTAGAGGTAGCGTGAACCTACTTCAACTACTTTTTTTAAGTCACCAAAGTTTGATGATTTCATTAGTAGCAGTCACACCTTCTGCCACACCTCGCCGTGTTATGACAGTGGGTCTGGCCTGCAACTGAAAACAGCTGTTCGGCAGTGCCTCGGCGTCTGCAACGTATAGGACTGCACACGGACCTTGCTCCGTGGAGGAGGGTGAGGTGTACGGAGAATCCTCACTTCTAACCTAATACAGGCATGAGTTTGAGGGCCGGCACAGCGTGCTCAACAATTCTGGTTTTGTCTGAAAGACTGTCTGCAGGGCAACAACCAGGCAACTGTACACTGGGATTCCTGGATGAAATGTCACAAGGGCCACAGGCGGCACAAGCACCAATCAAGGCTGAATTTCAAAACCAGATAAATGTAGGTGGAGAGCTAAAAAAGAAGGAAGGCAAGAATACAGGGGTTATAAAGTACATGGAGCACATCCACAGACGTAACACCACATGTGTATACACATGTAAACATGTACATATAAACATGCATGCATGTATACACACATATAAACATAGACACAGACACACCTAGCTGGAATGTATTTGCCACTGCTTTTCAGTTCTATTTGTGACTTTTCTAATAATAAACTGCCCTCTGGCACAGCAACACAAGATCCCTTATAAATATTTATGGTGACATTCTGCTCCCCTGAGAGCAGCCCCTTCAGCCATGTGACAAAGCACTCAGGGAAGTGACAGCAGGTCCCTGGTCGCCTTTCAAGCTGATGTGGCAGTAAGCCCTGGCCCGTGTCGGTGGACAGGCTAACGTGGGTGCGCTGCCTCTCACTGCCGGTGGAATGAGGGGGACCCTGTGTGCCGCATTCACAAACAAAATCAGCTCTCGGGCATTCCCTTCTAGGCACTGCACTGCACTGGAGCCGTTAAAGTAAATGCCCGGTGTATGTGGTGTGCATTGCACTGAATCTCACCTGGAAATGCTGCCAAGTGCTCATGCTCCAGGGATTTGAAGAATAACTGAAGGGGAAAACACGTTTGTTGCTGAATGTTTAAATCACAATGTTTACTAGAGTTTTGAAAATTCAGAATAGCATGAAGAACAAATTTAAAATCATCCAATCACTTTTGAAAGAAGCATTCTAGCAATTGGGATGTCTTTTTTTCTGAGTGTTTTTCTCTGGGTACCTTGTCTTTGTTTTACCATAGGATGACACTGAATTTGCAGTTTGGATGAGCTCTTTATTTGCATTTACCACTAATTATGGGAAATTATGGGCAAACATTTTCCCATAGTATAAAATACTCTTTTTTTTAAAGCCTCGCCCAAGGTAAGTTTTTATTTATTGAGAGAGAGAGAGAGAGAGACATCTATTGGTTGGCTCCCATATGCTCCCTGACCAGAGACCGAACCGAAACCTAGGTGTGTGTTCCCTGACCAGAATGGAACCCTCACCCCTTTGGTGTATGGGATGATGCTCCAAACAACAGAACCAACTGACCAGGGCTAAAATATTCTTAAAAGTACAGATTTAAGTGGCTGAATAGATGGTCATCGGATGTATCATAAAGTATTTAATTCTCGCCTTCTTTGTGAATCTCTAAGTAACTTTCAGGGTTGAATCATTATGAATCATCCTGCAATAAATGTGTTTGTCACAGATGCAGACATCTCTGAGCTGCTAAAGGGTCAGACTATTGTGTCAAAGATAAATTTTAATGCTCTTGGTGAATATTGCCAAACTGACCCCTCCAAAGATTTTGATACTTAACAACCAACAAGCTGATGGGACACTTAGCATTCAATGTGAGGCATTTAAAAAATATTTTCCAACTTGATAAGTGAACATTGATATCTCATCTTCTTTCATATTTGATTATCTTTGATTGTTATTGAAGTGAAACATGTTTTCAGTGGTTTGTTGGCCATTTGCAATTCATTCATTAATTTCCTGTTACGGTAATTGTTGACAATTTCCCCCATGTGTCAAACGAACTATCTTTTGTGTTGCTTTTGGGTTGGCAAAAGCTCTTTATGCACTACCAAATTTCTGTACTTTCCCCACTCTGATTTTAATTGCCATGGTACCCTAGCTGTCTATCAGTTTGCAAATAAAGGACATGGGTCCAAGGAAGAAACCATACACCATACGGGACATCTCATCCCTTCACTTTGTAAATGAGGCATTGTATTTTAGAGACTTCAAAATCAAATAATTCAAAATCTGAGAGCCAAGTAGTGACACACTGGGACTAGAACTCGGAGCTCTTGGCCACCAAATCAGTGTTCTTTTTACCAAGATGTATTGGGTTGCATTCGTGGAAAATACAAGAATTTCATGCCTTGTGTAAAATTTCGACCTTCAATGCAACCCCAAAGTTAGTTTCCCAGTTGTGGGGATGCCCCTGCTTCCCAAGATGGAAATTAAATTGATTCAAGCCCAGCTGGAGTGGCTCAGTGGTTGAGTATCAACCTATGAAACAGGAAGTCACGGTTCAATTCCCAGTCAGGGCACATGTCCAGGTTTGGGCTTGATCCCCAGTAGGAGGCATTCAGGAGGCAGCCGGTCAATGATTCTCTCTCATCACTGATGTTTCTATCTCCCTCTCCCTCTCCCTTCCTCTCTGAAATCAATAAAAATATGTTAAGAAAAATTAAAATGATTCAGTGTCCCCCATCCCAAATATGGCCCAAAAAACACACCGACAACTGAAATTCACCCAAACACCTATAGGAGCTGAGGCTATTTTCCAGGGTCCCCAATTTCCTGCTTCTGTAGAATTCTCATGTCTCCGTTGTTCCCTTTTCCTGCTCTACATTAACTGAAATAGTGAACACCCAGGCTTCTTATTCCCATTGGAAATCTCTCACACCGTGTAGCTGCTTGTGCACTCTAAGCCCTTACATAAAAATTGGAAAAACAAATAAACAAAATGAAACTTGAGCTCCTTCCAAGTACTCCACTTTTACTGAGAACCCGCGATGTGCTGGGTGTTCTGCCAGGCACAGGGGTTGATGAAGGAAGAAAAGCAGCTCTCACCCCTGTTTGGTGGCACAAACCTAGTGCTTTGAAAAAACAGAAGGAGGGACACTGGAGGAAACTGTTCTTGAACTCATTTGTTGAGTTATTCAGATTGGGGTAGAATTCTTAAGAAAGATCACAGGATAATAGTGAGGGCAGGAGAGTGGAGCATAAAAATGGCTTAATATAAAATATCAGTTATTATAGGACCTCACCACTCTCTCTCTCCCTATTCCTTGGGAGCCTGGAAACTGCTCAGGTCCCCTCCTCTTCTCAGGCCCAAGCTCCAGTTCCCCCACCCCCACTCCCTCTCCCTCTGTCCTTCTGTACTCACCTTCACATCCAGCCCCCACACCCTCATTAACCACCTCACACCCCAGAGGCAGTCTCTTGGCTCATTTGACCTTCCTGTGGATGACCTGAAGGCAATTTCCCACAATCACAATAGCCAAAATGTTTTAAGTTTTCCTAATCAATAGCCATTTCTCTTCCTAAAGAATTCTGCTGCCAATTCTTAATGTAACTTTTTTTTTCTCCTCTCAGACCACATAATACGCATTCCTATTTTAATCCAAAATAATATGTTCAGCAACAGACTCTGAGTGCTGATTGCTCACTAGGCACTATGCTAAGCAATTATGCTAAGTACCATCTTATTCAACTCTGAAAATAGCCATGTGAGATAGGTATTATTATTCCTATTGTATAGATATAATAAATTGCCCTCAGTTTCTCAGACAGTAAATTGCAGAAGCAGCATTTAATCGTCAGTGTGTCTTATTTTAAACCCCTTACTCTTAACATTCTCCTGAATGTTTAGATAATTCCGAGAAGTAATTTTTTTTATATCTCTAAGCCTCAGTTTTCTCACCTAAGAAAAGGCACAAAAAATAATATTGAAAGCCCTTCCTTTGAAAGATTGGCATGAAGACAGCATGGGTTGATATATGGAGGTAGATATGTATGTGTGTCTACGGAGATGGGTGCTAACAGCTCCCTCCTCCCTGCACAGAGCAGCCCTCCTCCCGCTGGGATGAGGTCCATTTCTCTCCCCTTGAATCCTGCTCACCTTGTGACTTGGTTTGACCAATAGAATGCCACAGGACCGACCCTGTGACATTTTGGGGTGAGCTCATAAGAGATCCAATTTACTTTCATGGGCCCCTGAGCACCATGGGAGAAAGCCATCTGGTCTACCAAAGAAAGAGGACACATGCAGGGGAATTCAGGACCCAGCTGAGGCCTTGACATGGAAAGGAGGCCTTTCTACACCTTTCACCTCAGCCCAGCTGCCAGCTGAAGACCGTCTTGTGAGTGACACCCCCAAGACCAGCACAAGGACTGCCAGTCCACTCACACGAGTGAGAGTGGATAAATTCCTACTTCAAGTCCTTAGGTTTGGGGATTTGTGTGTGTATGAATTACATTTTGCCTGGTGGCCAAGAGCAGATAGCCAGTGAATGGAAATGTCATTCACGTTCTCCTTCCTTCCAGTCTTAGGACAGACTAGACCACACTCACCAGGAGGGCAGGAAATGTGTATATTGTTTTTCCCATTCTATCTCTAGCCCTTAGCACTGCACACAGCATCCTGAGATGTTTGAACAAAAGCAACTCAGCTCTCTATGAAAAGGACTAAGCCTTAAGCTATGTTTAAATATTCAGACTGGCCTTCAATCAACTTAAGTTTGAGAAATCATGGTGACACAGCAGACTTGTATAAACATAACTTTAAGTATTACTTGTCCACTAATTGCGTTGTGAATGCAATGTACAATTTTATATGTTGCTCACCACAAATATTTTTAATTGGACTCGGACAGCTACTCCCCGGACCAATCTCTACATCTGTCGTGTCAAACAGACTTTTCTGTATTCCTTTGTCAATCAGGTACTGTCTCGCACCAGCGCTTGCATGATTCAGAAGCTTTTATGTTTTTCACCTAAATGCTCACGTGTATATGAAGGACTAACTCCGTGAGAACAAGGGCATGAATCATGGTTTCTCGACACCTATCATAATACTTAGCAGAGTCCTTGGCACACAGAAGGAGCTCTATAAATGTGTTAAGAACCAGAGGATTTAAGGAATATTTACTAATGATCACAAGTTAGAACAGGTTATTTCAAAGCCGATCAACATATGTAAGATTTGCTCTAGGCTCAAGAAAGGAAAATACTTTTAACAACAAAAAAAGGAACAGATTCGTTAATTTTATTTTAAAAAATAGATGGCAGATATGAGTGTATGTGTTTGTGTGTGTGTGTGTGTGTGTGTGTGAGAGAGAGAGAGAGAGAGAGAGAGAGAGTAGTTGCCTCTCTGATGGCATTTTTATGAACATAAGCATGACCTTGGGCTGTACTTGGATAGTTGGGAATTGCCAGCGGTGACAGACAAAAACAACGTTGAAATCTTTGGTGCCAAAATGTTCCCTGTTTATTGACTGCAGGCTAAGCCAGCAGTCCTTATTATGCCTCATAAACAACAGCAACAACAACAAAAAACACCCCATAAAGATTAAATTGTGAAACCTAAATTATTTATGTGATTTCATTTGTTGGATGCATTTTGTGCCATCGAGCCTCGCTTCTTTCTAATGTCATAAGACTATTAGGAACGGTAATAATCTGCAGGGGCTAAGATTTATCAGCCCTCGCAGGACGGGAGGAGAGCCAAGGAGGGAGATTAAGGGATATGGCTGAAATTAATCATGTTTCTCCCTGTGCCCTGGCCAAGAGAAGGCAGTAGGTGATTATTCAAGCATTTTACACAGTAGGAACACAATTTGACCACGACCATATGTTGAATTTAGAGTTACATGTTGATCTTTTCCAAAAACAATCCCATAAAAATGTCAATACTTTTGTCGGCTAATAGCTTTATCCGCTAAAAGGGCCGTTTCCATACAGAAAGGGAAAGAGTGTTGGTATTCTCTAGCTCACTGGGACACATTACATTTTAATCCTGCTGCAGAAGCCAGGCTGGCCGATCTTCCAGCCAGGAAGACTGATGGGCAGAGATTCTCATACATCACTGTTTTCTTTACCATAAAAGGAACTGGCATATGTTCCCTTGTGAGATGTGAATGGCTTACAGTCCGTGGCCTTGAAATATGAGGTTTCCCTTTTCACTTGAGGCAACACTGAAGTTTTCTGGAACAGATAGAGGCCATCATTCCAGTCCTAACACAAAATGAAAGCACCATTGCGGGAGCAATTTTGAAAATGTATGAACTTCATAAAATGCCCCATTTTCCACATTGTGAGTTTGGCTGCACAATCAGATCATCGCAGCTCAGGAAAACTACCTCTTAGGCCTGAGCCCTTTGTATAACACTAGCACAGGATAAGGTATTCGCCATACAGCACATTTATCAAAAAGGAGACAGGAAATAAATATGTCATCTTATAGTCGATGCAGTACATGGCACTTTGTCTGCATGCAAAACCCAATTTCAGTTATTTTTTCAATGAAGCTGTTTCATATTTATTGCTGAAACCATATCTTTAATTTCCACATGAAAAGGCTTAAAAGGACTCGTCATAAGGTCCACATTAAAAGTGACTGCCTCATCAGGTGAGGAAAAAATATTTGGCACATGACCTTGTTGGTCACTATTTTCTTTCCAGAGGGAACCAGCAGCTCAGTTCACTCCAAAAGAACCTCAGTGTCAGAAACAGATGCCATTACTATCAGTGGCACATTGATGGTAAAACTTCCAGCTTTTCTTCAGATTTCTAAATAAAATAAGTGTGGATGGCTTTGAAGGAAAACCAGATTATATTGAAAGACTCTGACTTTTGGGGTCACCAAGAACACCAATAACATTACATTTTCTCTCCTGACCGAGACAAGAGAATTTCAGTGCTTCTCAATCAAGGAGACAGCAGGCAACCAGTTCTTGATTGGTCAGGTGAATGGCCAGTGTCCCCCCTGACCGGGTGTTGAAATAAATAGGTATATGATGGGCTATTCATGAAAAGTCTCCAGTCTTGTGAAGTACTTTGGAACCGTTCTCTAGTTGACATTCACCATTTCCTCAACTGAGCTGTGGACTCCCTGACTGAATTGTGTTCTTCTACAGAGATATCCACATCCCCAACATTCATGTCACTCCTTGAAAAACATAGGTGTGTGTGTGTGTGTGTGTGTGTGTGTGTGTGTGTGTGTATGTCTCCTGCATAGCAAGGATTATATACTTAATTCAACCTGTAGGTGCAGAAGGAGAGGGAAGGGATAAATGAGATGTTTTGTTTACTTTTTTATTAAAGACTGTTTTAGAGCAGTTTTAGTTTCATAGCAACAGTGAAGAAAAGTAATTTTCCATATACGCCCTGTCAACACATGTGCACAGCCTGCCCACTATCAATATCCCACAAGATGGTATCTTTGTTACAATTGATGAACCAATATTGACAGGTCATCATCACCCAAAGTCCCTAGTTGACATTAGGGTCACTCTCAATCTTGTATATTCTGTGGGTTTGGACAAATGTCTAATGACATGTAGCCACCATTATAGTCTCATACAGAGTAGTTTCACTGCCCTGAAAATTCTCTGTGCTCACCCTATTACCCCTCCCTTCTCCTACCTTTGGCAACTACTGATTATTGTATTGTCTCCAGAATGTCACAGAGTTGGAATTATACAATAGGGAAACTTTTCAGATTGGCTTCTTCCACTTAGTAATATGCATTTAATATTTCTCCATTTTTTTTTATGACTTGATGACTCATTTCTTTTTATCACTGAATGATGTATATTGTCTGCATGAACCACAGTTTATTTATCCATTCACCTCCTGAAGAAAACCTTGGTTGCCTCCAAGTTTGGGGCAATTATGAATAAAGCTCAAT
Organism: Myotis yumanensis; assembly: GCF_028538775.1. Lineage (NCBI taxonomy): Eukaryota > Metazoa > Chordata > Mammalia > Chiroptera > Vespertilionidae > Myotis > Myotis yumanensis. The sequence continues at coordinate 161,582,363 of NW_027223752.1, read as the reverse complement.
AAATATCTGTGCAGGTTTTTGTGTGGACCTTTTTAACTTCTTGTTTTGAAATAGTTGCAGATTCACAGAAAGTTGCAAAGATAATGCAGGGAGGTCCTGTGTACCCTTCACCCAGTTTTTCCCAACAGTTGCATCTTACATAATTACAGTACAATATCAAAACCAGGAGATTCACATGGATACAATGCGTGTGCCTAGTTCTATGTCACTTTTTCGTTTGTGCAGCCACCATCCTATCTAATAAAAGACAAAAAGGGTAATTGACCGTACCTTCGCTACGCTTCCCATTGGCTAATCAGGGTGATATGCAAATTAATCACCAAACAAGATGGCAGCCGGCAGCCATGCAGCTGAAGTGAGCAGGAGGCTTGTTGCTCCAGTGATGGAGGAAGCCAAGGTTCCCCGCCTGCTGCGGCCCAGCTCTGAGCTCCGAAAGCAACAAAGTTTCAATTATAGAAGCTAAACAAACCCCAGATACCTGCTTTCAGCTGGTCGTGGCCACAGAGCTGGAGCCGGCTCTTAGCTCCAGTGACAGCAACAAAGTTTCAATTATAGAAGGTAAATAAATCCCAGAATAAAGAAAAAAAGGAGAGGCTGGGAGCTTCAGTCACTGGCCAGCCCCTCAGACCCTCACCCAGACTGGCCAGGCACCCCTGAAGGGGGTGTGGCCAGCCTGAAAATGGCCCTCAGACCCTCATCCAGGCTGGCCAGGCACCCCAGTGGGGACCCCCACCCTGAAGGGGGTGTGACCAACTGCAAACAGTCATCAGCCCCTCACCTAGGCTGGCCAGGCACCCAAGCGGGACCCCCACCCTGATCCGGGACACCCTTAAGGGCAAACCAGCCGGCCCTCACCCGTGCACCAGGCCTCTATCCTATATAGTAAAAGGGTAATATGCAAACTGACCCTAACAGCAGAAAGACTGGGAATTACTGGTCACTATGACACACACTGACCACCAAGGGGCAGATGCTCAATGCAGGAGCTGCCCTCTGGTGGTCAGTGCGCTCCCACATGGGGGAGCTCTGCTCAGCCACAAGCCAGGCTGATGGCTGCCAGTACAGCGGTGGTGGTGGGAGCCTCTCCTGCCTCCTCAGCAGCGCTAACAATGTCCGACTGCAGCTTAGGTCTGCTCCTCGCTGGCAAGTGGACATCCCCCAAGGGCTGCCACACTGCCAGAGGGATGTCTGATTGCCAGCTTAGGCCCAATCCCCCCAGGGAGCGGGCCTAAGCCAGCAGGTGGTCATCCCCCGAGGGGTCCCAGACTGCGAGAGGGCACAGGCCAGGCTGAGGGACCCCTTCCCCCCCTCCCAAGTGCACAAATTTTTGTGCACCGGGCCTCTAGTTGTAGATAAACAGGATATCTAATCACCTTAAAGATATCCTTGGTGCTACCCTGTCGATTTGTTGTCTTCCAAAAAGATGTCTAATTCTTCATCCCTGTACCTGTGAATGTGGCATTATTTGTAAATAGAGTATTTGCAGATGTAATGAGGTGAGGTCATACTGAATTTCAGTAAGGCCCAACTCCAATGACTAGTGTCCTCATAAGAAGAGGCAGAGACTCACACAGGCAGAAGACCATATGCAGTTGGATGGCCACTGGTGGTCAGTGTACTTCCAGTGCCCATAGAACTAGGCACTCCCCATATGGAAGTACACTGACCACCAGTGGGCAACCGCCAGAAGCTGGAAAAGGCAAGATAAGTTCCCAATTGTCCCCTGGAGCATTCGGAGAGGTCTTGGCCCCACCGACAGCATGATTTTAGACTCAGCCTCCAGAAATGTGAGAGAATAAATCCCTATTGGTTTAAGCCCCCTGGTTTGTGGTCATTTGGTTATGGTAGCCTTAGAAATGAATGTGTGCCTCTTTATAGTCACACCCACCTCCCCACCTCCCTAAACCCCGGCAACCACTAATCTGTTTTCCATTTCTCTAATTTTGAAAATGTTATATAGATGAAATTATACAACAAGTGATCTTTTGAGATTGGCACTTTTTTGCTCAGTATAATGCCCTTAAGATTTATTCAAGTTGCATGCACTCATAGTTTGTTACTTTTTTTTATTTGAGTATGATTCCCTGGGTTGTGTCACAGTCTGTCTAGCCCAGGGGTCCTCAAACTTTTTAAACAGGGAGCCAGTTCACTGTCCCTCAGACCGTTGGAGGGCTGGACTATAGTTTTAAAAAAACTATGAACAAATTCCTATGCACACTGCACATATCTTATTTTGAAGTAAAAATACAAAATGGGAACAAATACAATATTTGTATTTGCATGTGGCCTGTGGGCCATAGTTTGAGGACCCCTGGTCTAACCATTCACCTACTGAGGGATATTTTGGTTGTTACCAGTTTGCGCTATTTTGGACAATTATCTACCCTAATTTGTGCAGGTCTAAGTTTTCATTTTTTAAAATAAATCCACAGAACAGCAATTGCTAGGTTATACAGTGTGTGTTTAGTTTATTGAGAAACTGCCACACTATGTTTCCGAGTTAGATGTACCATTTTATAGTCCCACCTGCAATGTGTAAGAGAGATCCAGATTCTCCACATCTTTGCCAGCATTCAATGTCAACACCATCTTTTATTTTAGCTGGTTGATTGGTGTGTTAATAGTAACTCATGGTTTTTAAAATCTCATTTCCCGCATAGCTGGCGATGTTGTACATCTTTCCATGTGTGTTTTTTGCCATTCGTATCTCCTTTTCAGTGAGATGTCTCTTCACATCTTTTCCCGTTTTCTAATTGAATTGTTTGTTTTAATGTTAAGAGTTGTTTATCAATGTAGGAGAAACCAAGATGGCGGCATAGGTAAACACGGGAGTTTGCTGCCTCGAACAACCACTTCAAAAATACAACTAAAAGACGGAACGGACATCATCCAGAACCACAGGAAAGCTGGCTGAGTGGATGTTCTACAACTAGGAGGAAAGAGAAAAGCATACCGAGGCTCAGAGGAGGCGCAGTGCTGAAGTAAAATACTAAGGTTCGGAGTGCATGTGGAGCGGGCTGGAGGCTGAGGGCGCGGTTGTTTTCAATCGGGAGGGAGTCTCAGGCTCTGAGCTCCAGTTCCGGGCGAGTCTCTAAGGACCCAGACTCATACGGGAGAAGCAGCGGGACTGTCTGGCATCGCTCAGAACCCTAGGGCAGCTTTCTCTCCGTGGGGCTTGCAGCGACTACTGGGACACTGAGAAGCAGAGCCTCTGAGGGCAAGACTGAGAGCAGCCATAATTGCTAACCCCGCCCTGGTGATCCCGTGGGACCCGCCCCGCCCAAGCCCTGCAGGGAGGCTTTTGCTGGATAGCCTCAGGCAAAGGCTAGATTAGCACCTCCCTAGAGATCCAGGAGCCAGGAAGCCCAGAGGTCAGAGTGGGACCATCCAGCTTTAAGCTCCATGGAACCATAAAAGACACACTCAGGAGGCAGACTCAGTGAGCACCAAAGCCCCATCGAAGCAAGTCTAGCCCCAGAGGGGTGTCTCCAGCACAGAAGTTCTCCCACCACAGACACAGCTGATTCTCACAGCCAATTGACCTGGAGGTCAATTCCTCACAGTGATAACTACAACAATCAAGGCTTAACCACAACAAGACTGTGCACAAAGCCCACAAGGGGGTGCACCAAGAGTGTCTACCTTAGGTAATTGGGACACTTAGCACAGAAAGGCACTCTATCGACACAGCGAAGCATAAAAAAATGCCGAGACAAAGAAACAGGACACAAACGACAGAATTGGAGGAAAGCAAACTGTTGGATATAGAGTTCAAAACCACACTTTTAAGGTCTTTAAAGAACTGTTTAGAAGCCCTCGAAAAGACTGGTAAGACCGCCGATAAATGTAGTGAGATCCTCAAGAAATCTAATGAGACCCTCGATGTTGTGATAAAGGACCAACTAGAAATTAAGCATTCACTGACTGAAATAAAGAATATTATACAGACTCCCAACACCAGACTAGAGGATTGCAAGAATCAAGTCAAAGATTTGAAATACGAAGAAGCAAAAAATACCCAACCAGAAAAGCAAAATGAAAAAAGAACCCGAAAATATGAAGATAGTGTAAGGAGCCTCTGGGACAGCTTCAAGCGTACCAACATCAGAATTATAGGGGTGCCAGAAGATGAGAGAGAGCAAAATATTGAAAACCTATTTGAAGAAATAATGGCAGAAAACTTCCCCCACCTGGTGAAAGGAATAGACTTCCAAGTCCAGGAAGCGCAGAGAACCCCAAACAAAAGGAATCCAAAGAGGACCACACCAAGACACATCATCATTAAAATGCCAAGAGCAAAAGACAAAGAGAGAATCCTAAAAGCAGCAAGAGAAAGAAAATCAGTTACCTACAAGGGAGTACCCATACGACTGTCAGCTGACTTCTCAACAGAAACTTTGCAGGCCAGAAGGGAATGGCAAGAAATATTCAAAGTGATGAATACCAAGAACCTACAACCAAGACTACTTTATCCAGCAAAGCTATCATTCAGAAGTGAAGGCCAGATAAAGAGCTTCACAGATAAGAAAAAGCTAAAGGAGTTCATCACCACCAAACCAGTATTATATGAAATGCTGAAAGGTATCCTGTAAGAAGAGGAAGAAGAAGAAAAAGGTAAAGATACAAATTATGAACAACAAATACACATCTATCAACAAGTGAATCTAAAAATCAAGTGAATAAATAATCTGATGAACTGGTGATTGTAATAGAATCAGGGACATAGAAAGGGAATGGACTGACTATTCTTGGCGGGGGGGAGAAAGGGGTGTGGGGGTGAGTGAAGAGATTAGACAACAATCGTGCACCTATGGATGAGGACAGTGGGTGGGGAGTGAGGGCAGAGGGTGGGGTTGGAACTGGGTGGAGGGGAGTTATGGTGGGAAAAAAGAGTAACTAATGTAATAATCTGAACAATAAAGATTTAATTAAAAAAAAAAAAAAAAAAAAAAAAAAAAAAAGAGTTGTTTATCTATTCCTGATACTAGTAATTGTCACACATGTGGTTTGCACATATTTTCTCCCATCTATAGCTTGTCAAACAAGGTCTTAAGGCTCTTAACAGAGTCCTTAACAAAGCAAAAGGTTTTAATTTGATAAAGTCTAGTTTATCAAATCTTTTTATGTATTGTGCTATTGATGTTGTATCTAAATTCTAGGTCCTAAAGACTTCTTCCTATGTTATTTTTCTAAGAATTGCATAGTTTTATATTTAAACTAGAGGCCCGGTGACAAAAATTTGTGCACTCGGAGGCGGGGGGGGGGGGGGGGGGTCCCTCAGCCCGGCCTGTGCCCATTTGTAGTCCAGGACACTTTGGGGGATGTCCACTGTTGACTTAGGCCCACTCCTCAGGGGATCAGGCCTAAGCTTGCAGTCAGACATCCTTCTGGCAGCCAGGGAGCCCTCAGGGGATGTCCAACTAAAGGCTTAGGCCACCAAGGGATCGGGCCTAAACCATTAGTTGGACATTCTTAGTGCTGCCACGGAGGTGGGAGAGGCTCCTGCCACCACCTCTGTGCTGGCCAGCCATGAGCCAGCTTCTGGCTGAGTGGCACTCCCCATATGGAAGTACACTAACCACCAGTGGGCAGCTCCTGCATTGAGCGTCTGCCCCCTGGTGGCCAGTGCGCATCATAGCAACCAGCCATTCTGCTGTTCAGTCAATTTGCATATTAGCCTTTTATTATTATTATATAGGATGTCTCTATTTCCCCCCTTTTGCCCCCTCTACCTAGCTCTTGCCCCCCACTTCTCTCTGGCCATCACCATACTGTTGTCTGTGTCCATGGGTTGTGCATATATTTTCTTTGGCTAATCCCTTCTTTAAATTCACTTCTTTAAATTTTTATTTTCAGATAAGTGCTTATAACTGCACTATTATATATTTTCTATTATGTCATTTAGAATTAAGATATTTTTTAATTGAACCCTTGTAAATTTTAGCACAATTTAATAAATTATGCTAGAAGCAATTAGATTTTTCATGTAATGCAGATACATTTCAATTAATATTTTATTAATTTTTAATTTTTTAATATTTTAATTTGAAATAATCTCATACATGTAAAAAAACTATAAAATACTACAGCATATTATATGTACCCTTCACCCAATTTCTTAGGTGTTAATAATTTAAACATAACCATTATACAACTAACAAAATTTGGAATATATTTTTTTATAATCTCTTTAATGCTACTTAATCCATTTACTTTGTTTTTGTTAATCTTCACTCAAGGATATTTTTCCATTGAATTTTAGAGAGAGTGAAGGGAAATGGAGAGACACATTGATTGGTTGCCTCCTGCACCTGCTTTGATAGGGACTGGGGATCAAGCCAGCAACTGAGGTACATGCCCTTGACTGGTATCGAACCTGGGACCCTTCAGTCCATGGGCTAATGCTCTATCCACTGAGCAAAACAGGCTGCAGCTTAATTCATTTACTTTTAATCTATATGTGTCTTTATATTTAAAGTGGGTTTTGTTTTTGATTCACCCTCATAATCTATCTTTTAATTGGTGCATTTATGCCACTGACTTTCAGAATGCTTACTGATAGAGTTACTGCCATATCTGGCTGCTTCTGGGGCTTCCAGGGCCCGCCAGCGGCCCAGGACCGATCCGGTCCCTGGCAGCAGGCAAGTGGCTTCTGGCGTCGCCCACGGGGGCTTGGATGGCAGCTCATGCTGTCCCGCCTTGTCTGCAGTATGCAAATTAGCCGCCATCTTTGTTGGCAGTTAATTTGCATATCTCGCTGATTAGCCAATGGGAGGCATAGCAAAGGTATGTTCAATTACCATGTTTGGCTATTATTAGATAGGATTTTTTTAATCAATATTTTTATTGATTTCAGAGAGGAAGGGAGAGAGAGAGAGAAACACCAGTAATGAGAGAGAAACATCAATTGGCTTCCTCCTGCATGCCCCCTACTGGGGATCGAGCCCACAACCTGGGCATGTGCCCTTGACCAGAACCAAACTGGGGACCCTTCAGTTCATAGGCTAATGCTGTAATCACTGAGCCAAACCAGCTAGAGCTTTAGTCCATTTTATATAAAGTGTCACAAGGTTGAATTTCCTTTTTATTCTTTTTTTTTTTTTGGTCTATAAATAATTTCTACATGATTTTTTAAAATGTATACTCATTTACTTTAAAATTAAGATAATTCATTTTCCCTTCATTTTTTGAGAAATGTATTATATCTCCTCTGACAGTAAATCTCCTAGTGAAATTTGGGTGTCTAAGAAATAATTATCTGTGTGGAGCTTTTGATTATTTTTAACTTGTATTAGATGACTTGGACTAGTCAACCTTAGAAATTCACACCAACCCAGTGACTTTCTGACACAGTTTTCATCACCCAGGAGTTGACCTGATGCAACATTAGGAGGCTAAGACTCTCACCAATTCCAGACAGTCATGAGTGGTTTCTTGTTTGTTTGTTTATCAGGAAACTACTTCTGGAACAAAGCAAGATATACACAAAAAGGGATTATTTTCAAGTATAGGAAGTTGCCCTACCTGGTTTGGCTCAGTGGATAGAGGGTCCCAGGTTCGATTCTGCTCAAGGCACATGCCCGGGTTGTGGGCTCTATCCCTAGTGTGGGGCATGCAAGAGGCAACCGATCAATGATTTTCTCTCATCATTGATGTTTCTCTCTCCCTCTGCCTTCCTCTCTGAAATCAATAAAAATATATTTAAAAAAATAAAAATTAAAAAAGTAACGTATAGGAAGTTAATGTGACATCAGGAGGTAGTGAAGCCATAGTTAAGAATAATCAGAACAGTGAGGAGGGGGAGGGCTGATGCAAACACAGTGGCTCTCTCCCTAAGGGACCATGAGATGTAGGTTGTCAGCATTAGTCAGGTCTGAAGGTGGAGCCAATTATCTCCATTGGGTTCCCAAGCATTCTCTTAATGACCATCAGAACCCCCTTTTAGAAGGGCCCCCAGTCAAGTAAGAAACTACCAGCAATTGAATTTCTTTAAAGTTGTGCTTTTAAGATTGGGCTTTAATTAAAAAGGGAGGAGGAAGAGGGAGAAAAGAAACTAACTCCACAAATACATTTTTTTTTTTGACACAGGCTGCCTCGTCTTGGGAGTACCTCCCCTTCCCATGGGATTATTTTGAAGGAGGCAACCACTTTTCAGTGTATAAGTTTGAGTATGTTTCTTTAAAATCTATAAACACTGCTTAATTTTATTTTTATTGAAAAGTGGTAATACTTCATTAAACATACTTGGGAAATTTTACCTGTTGTTTTGTTTTGTTTTGTTTCATTAAAAAAAGAAACTTTCTTTCCAGGTGTCAGTTGGCTAGAGATCTCCCACCCACTCTACCTCTGTATTATTTTTGGAGCTTCATCTGCTTTCCTTGGCCAGAATGTTGTGGTGCCGTGAAAACACACGGGCGGACTTTTACATAAGGAGAGTGGATAACACACACATTTATTTTGGCCCATTCTTGAACTCCCACTATAAAATATGGAAAAAGGTCTTATAAAATATATAAACTCACAACGATTTTTTTTTCTTAAGAAATCAGGTAGGAAAGAAAAGCAGCTACATTTTGGAAGCTAAGCAGGAAGAGTTCCGTTTCCAGAGACAAGGCACCAGGTTATACAGATCATCTTCCCCTTTGAAAGTAAGGACATGACTGAACACTAAAGAAGTTTATTTTAAAGTTATTGACAAGCTGACAGCAACCTCTCATAGCCCTTCCCCTGGTAGCTGACCCCTGATCACCACCCCCATTTGGGGGGTGGGGCCAGCCAGTCCCCTGCCCACAGCCCCTCCCCATGGCTGACCCCAACCCCAATCAGCTCCCCAACCCCAATTGGGGGTGGGGCTCACTGGCTAATCGCCCTCAGCCCCTCCCCCCAGCCATCCTGGCCATGATCGGACCCCAATTTTGGCGGGCCCACCGGCCAGCCTCTCACCATCTCCCCTTCCCAACAGGCCCGGCCCCGATCTGCCCCAATTGGGGCTGGGCCAGCCGGACCCCACCCATGCACGAATTCATGCACTGGGCCTCTAGTAGATAATAAAAGCCTAATATGCAAATTGGTCAACCGGGAGTTCGACTGCTCGCTATGACGTGCACTGACCACCAGTGGATGGTACAGAACATGGCAGGAGTAGGCGATGTGGCGCTGGCAGCAGGCAGCAATGGAGGTACTGCCGGCCCTGATGGACCCTGATAAGAGCAGGACCACGACAGGATGGTGGAGCAGGTGAGGGGGTAGCACCAGGCCACAGCAGGGTGCCAGGCGGGGCTGTGGGGCTGCAAGCCTGGGGGTGCAAGTTGGGGCCCGATCCCCACAGGCCACCTCGAGGGACCCCACTTATGCACGAAATTCATGCAAAAGGCTCAGGCCTCGCAGCCCCGGCTTCATCTGAAAGGATGTCCAGAAGGAGGTCAGGAAGGTTGTTCAGCTGTCTGATCTAATTAGCATATTATGCTTTTATTATTATAGATTTATTTCCTATTGGTTCCATTTCTATGAGACCCCTGAGTAGCACATGCCATCTCCCTGATGGCTTATCTTCAAGAAGAACCTGGAAGAGGATGTTCCCAAAGTGGCTTCCTCCTGTCCCTGCCATGGACTCATGCTCTGATCTCACACAGCTTCTCTTTGGACTTCAACTTCCTCATCTGTGGATTAGGTTTATCAACATTCTAAACTGTGTTAGCTGGATGTTGTAAAACCGCAATGAATTAGCAATACAAAGAGCCTTGCCAAAGATGAGGTGCTACACAAAGATAGAACATTCTACAGCTTACTTTTACCACTGGGATAGTTTTGTGTTTAGAGATTCATAGAGCAATTTAAATAATATTACAGATTTTGGAGCAGCCATTGGTTCATCTACACAATGTATTCAGTCTGTGCACTTTTGTTCTTTGTATCCACTGGAGGGCGGAGAGTGTGTGTGTGCATGGGGGGAGGCCTGCTATAAAGCCAAATGTTTTTACTGAAGATTTAATGCAAATTTATTTAATAAAAGACTGATTTCAAAGAGAATTGAGCAAATTCTTAAAAATAAGAATGTGGCAGATGCATGAGTGTATTCCTTTGTGTACTTATCTGTAGGAGAGTTACAGTTTCTTTATTTAAAACTGAAGATTCTTCAAGTGTCCACCAGCAGAGGAAGATAACACAGGGGTGCCTGAGAAATACCTACAGAGAAATGTATAGGAAACTCACCATAGTAGAGCAATATGAGCCAAAACTTTGTTGAGGTTGCAGAACTTTAGCAAAAGAGATTTAAATTAGTGAACCATCAAATAATTTTATCACACTGTGATCAACCCCCAAGGCCAACTTGAAGCAAAAGACTTTATAGGAGCTTTATTTCAAAGCAAAGCTTTTATCAGCTTTATATACTTTCAGTGTCGCTTGCACTAATGATTGGAGTTTTCTGACACTAGGATTTTTCATGTGTATCTGGCGGGGGAGAGAGAGAGAGAGAAAGAGAGAGAGAGAGAGAATCAAAATGTAATAAAGATGAGGTGTAAGAAATTGTTTTTATTTCAGCAATTTTTAAATAATATCATTTAAGTGAGTTTTTTCTCTTGCACCTGTTTTTAATAATAATTCTTTTAAATGGGAATTTATTACAAGCAGATATTATGCTTGCCACTATTCTTCAGATATCACATATGCATAAGCAAAGAGCACCCATTAATAATTCAAAAGACTTCACTTCCATTCCCTCTCATCCTACTGCCTAATACTTAAAATGTTAATGTAAGAGAATAGAAATTGTGCAAATAGCATTCTACTGTGACAGTATTAAAATAATGGAGGAATATGGGCCATCAACCCTTTTATGATAATCATGAGTGGTCAAGTAAGAAGGGGAAGGGATGCCAGTCACATTAGAATAATTCCTCTGATTGATTCTGGCCTTTTCTTAATCAATCGTTTGCTTTTGCACAAATGGTCCTTTCTAGTCTGTACATTTCTTTCTCCCTCCCTTCCACAGCATGTCCCAGATGCTCATAAGCACTGTGTCTATGGGTTAGCCAAGAAACCTTCTCAGAAACTTTGCGAATGGTCCTAGCTGGTTTGGCTCAATGGATGGAGCATCAGCCTGTGGACTGAAGAGTCCTGGGTTTGATTCCAGTCAGGGGCACATGCCTGGGTTGTGGGCTTGATCCCCAGTGGGACAGACAGGAGGCAGCCAATCAAAGATTCTATCTCATCATTGATGTTTCTATCTCTCTCTCCCTCTCCTTTCCTCTCTGAAATCAATAAAATATACAGTATATATAGTAGTATATACTAAAGGCCCAGTGCATGAATTCGTGTGTGGGTGGCCTGCAGGGATCTGGCCAAAACTCCGCAGTCCAACGCCACCTACAGCTCCTACCTGCTGCTCCTGCTCATCCTGGCCCCACTGTGCCTGCCGCAGGTTTGTGCCCAATCAGTCCCAATCAGGAGAGGCTCTTACTGCCACAGCAGTGCTCACCAGCCATGAATCCTGCATCTGGTGCCCCTCCTAAAGGGAGTGGCCTGCAGGATCAGACTGAAACCAGCTCTCTGACATCCCCCAAGCGGTACTGGATTGTGAGAGGGTGCAGGCCAGGCTGACAGACCCCATTGGTGCATGACTGAACCAGGGAAGGGAGGGACCGCAGGAGGGTTCCAGGGAGTGTCCAGCCCATCTTGCTCAGTCCCCATCAGCCAGACCCCAGCAGCAAGCTAACCTACTGGTCAGAGCATCTGCCCCCTGGTGGTCAGTGCACATCATAGCTACTGGTCAACCAGTTGACTGCCCCCTGGTGGTCAGTGCATGTCATAGCAAGTGGTTGAGCAGCCTTAGCATATCATTAGCATATTAAGCTTTGATTGTTTGGTTGTTCTGCTGTTCGGTCTATTTGCATATTACCCTTTTATTATATAGGATATAAACTTTGCAAATGGCACAGTGATTGGCTCTGCCTCCATCCACAAGGACCTCTCCATCAACAAGTGCCAACAGCATTTCAGTTTTCTGTTCACAAAATCGTTTGGTCATGAGTGAAATCTGTTTGAGATGTAACCACAAATGACAGTAATAAGAAATAATCAGATTCACATTGTAATGCATATGCCAGGAAGGCCCTGTGGGCAGACTCTGTTCTGTATGTTTCCTACAGACTGCAGAGTCCTGATGTCACTTCCCCAGGAAAGAATTACAGGGGGGGGGGGGGGATATTCCCAAAACCAAGTAATGTGACACTTGCTCCACTCGACCAATTCAAATATGTTGGGATTTAGCTGGGTGCTTCTCCTGGCTTTGTTTTTCAAGTAGATGATAGCCTCTCTCAAGACAGAATGGGGAGCTTTGCGTGGCTACATGCAAACCTGAAGGGTTTACATATCACTGAGACCTCCCCCCTTAGTCACGGTGACCTGGATATTTAAACCCATATAAATTGGAATTGTGCCCCAGAGACTGGTTACATTATGCAGTGCTCGCCAAACTTCTGCTTCTATGCAAATAAAATACCCTTTCCTTTTACCCAGACTATTAACTTAATTAGCCATTTCTCAGAACTGGCTCCAAGCTAATAAGACTGGCCAAAGTCTTTCTTTCCTCCATCAGGCTTAATAAATGGAAGGTGGAGAAGGTGAGGAGAAAGAATCGGAAGCAACCACAGTAAAAAGCAGGAATTGGGGAGAACGGATTTTCCACAGCCGCAGGGATGTGTCACTGCTCCTGTAATCACAGAATGTGGGTGTTTAAGAAGAAATGTGGATTTCACTTTAACCTAATGAAGCTTTGCCATTTTTAAAGGACACCACACTGTGATCGCCACGGTTGCATTAGGAGATAATGGCAGCCGGTGTTCTGTGTGTTATTTTTAGCATGAAGCATGACATAAAATCTGAAGTTAGGCGGCAAGATCTCCACGACTCCCAAGAGGCTCGTTAACATGAGCTGTTTCCCCCAGAAGGTAACTCAGTAAGCAATGTTTAAACTTCTTAATCAGGCTACACCGAGTTGCCATCCAAGAAATAGTTTTGAAAGCAAATCTCTTGTCAGATTGTGGCTTGTGCCATGAGGGTGAAATCCCGGTGACTTAAAATGCTGGGAGGAAATGGTCTTTGAATGAAAGATGTGTAGACCGTTCAGTGTTCTAATTAAGAAATAAGAAGGTATCTATTCAGCTAGAAAGTAACCGTTGCCTCCAATTATACTCTCTTTGTATAAGCCAATATTCACTTAATAGCATTTTACTATTTAATGAAGTTTTGAATATTCATCCTCATTTTGAACCCAGGTTGAGTATTACCTGCTTCAAATAGAAAAAGTTGGGATTCTAAGAAGGAGGCTCTTTTTAAATTAGCGAAAATTGTTTTTATAACTGGCCAATAGGCAAATTTGCAATAAAACAGTGTTCACTCCCCCATACTATTTCAATACTCTATGTATGCATGTTCTCATTGCTGAAAGCATTTCGACAGTCTCCTCATGAATAAGTCCCAAAATACCAAATAAATAAAAATTGTTCCATGATAAATGCAATATCCTATAACCTGCTGTTGAAATGCCAGTTAGTTTATCTAACTGTGGCAGTGTGAGGTTCCTGGCCCATTGACCATCTCTGTCTCCATAGGTTTTCCATTCTGGGTGCGCTTGGGAGCCCCATTCTTTGCAGGTGAAGAAAACACGATCATTATGAGTTACAAATGCTGACCGTGACCTTCCACTGTGAGGTCCTATATGGCAGCTCAACTGGGGACCAAGCTGCCAAGACTGTCTCCCAGGTTTTTCTGTTACCCTTAATGCTCTCTCCCAGAAAACTGGTCTATTTGCTAAAGCATAATGTCACCTGAAGGTGACATCTATTTAAAACCACCGACTTTCCCAGTTGGCTCAATTTTTTAAAAACTGTCTTGGATGGCCAGCAGTCCCCTAATAGATCTTCAATGGTGTGATCCAAATCAAGAGGAAGGTGGGAAAAACTAATCCATTAGTCCAGCTGGTGGCTGATGAGCTACTTAACCCCACAAGGCCAATGTCCTTGCATTTGAGTCAGAATTGCTTCTGGGAGCTCCGAGTGGGTTGGTAGGGACACCAGATTACTGTATTGTCATAAGAATGATTAAGTCAGAACTGTGGTCTCCTTGGGAGTAAATGATTGCATAGCAAAAATGATGTGCTCAAGGATTCCCAAATGAACTGAGCCCTAATCCCTGTAAACAGCCAGCTCAGGAAGGCACACACAGAACTCTCGCTGAACTGACAGAAACCCGGACCCAGTAAGGTGTCAGGTTCAACAGACAGGTTTACCTTGGGGGTGCAGATTATGTCACACCCAGGGACATTTTCTCCATTTTCCATCTCTCTAGGAAGTTTCAAATTTAGTAAGGAGTGTATGTGTACGTGTAATATCTAAACATGTACAGATTTACTTCAGGTGCTTTGGAAAGTCAGATTACACTAATTCATTCATTTAACAAGCTTCTGTTTTCTGTATACTATGCAAGAGGCACTGGAACCAAATGCAAGACATGAATTTTGACACATTCCATATTGAAACATCTCTCAAGGTCCAGGGCTCCCATCATTAGGAGTATAGATGGGAAAATCTTTCTAGTGAGTGGTCATTTCCCCACCTTTTGTAATGTCTGGGTTCATCTGAAGCCCAGAGCTCTGACCAGGACCAGATCAGAGTTGACCCAGTGAAGCAGGGATGAGAAGCAGATGAGAATCCATCTGTAACTCAGGCATATCTTACCATCCTGGGAAATAACATGCAGCTCAGTCATTTAGACCAGAAATATCATTTAGACCCCATCTCACCAAATTGCCTTTGAGTATATTTTAACACAACAAGAATATTCCTACTTTTACCACCAGCACACAAAGTCTAGGCCTTCCCTTTAGACAAGGAAGAAAAAGCTTCAATTTGTACCATATCAAGGTCAGACAGGTGACATGCAAGTACAAAGTAGTATTGAAATTTTTAAAGAATTTAACAGGAGTGACAAGAGAAAAGCTGCATGAATGAAAGATTGTTCACACCAGGCAAGCCAAGAAAATCTTTTTATCTCCTTGGAATTCTTAGGATTTCATTAATTCTAATCCTTGTTCTGCTCCTCCTATGACCTCATGTATAAGAATCCAGAGTGACTGAATCTCTATTTTATAGACAGTACTGTTAGCTCTTTGATGGTCACAGAGGGGTTTCCCCAATTCTAAAGTTTTGCATTATTAATATTTGACAACCTCCTTCCATGACTCCAGCTGGGCTCACTGTGGGTTTCAGAGACTACGGAGTCAGTGTTCCAACTGCGGTAACAAAACACCACCGCCTGGGGCTTACTCACGCAGAGCTCACAGTTTGGGAGGCTGAAGTCCAAGATCAAGGTCCCAGCAGATTCAGTGTCTGGTGAGAGCCCTTTCCAGGTTTATAGATGGCATCCTCTTGCTATGATCTCACATGGCAGGAGGGACAAGGAAGCTCTCTGGGGTCTCTTTTATCAGCACACTAATCCCATCATGAGGGCCCCACCCTCATGACCTCATCACCTCCCAAAGCCCCACCTCCTAATATCATCACCTTAGGGGTTGGGTGTGAGCATATGAATTCTGGGGGGACATAAACATTCAGAAGTCAGCTTTGCAATGTGTGCTTCATTGATGTGCATCCTGATGGCCCATGGGCGGCTCCTTCAATATCCAGTCCAGGGAAGAGCATATGTTTGCCACAGATGTTCTTGGCCACTGGCGTTGGGCCCTGAAGCAATACCGGGGACTTCCAGCCACAGTCCCTTTTCCAGCACCAGCCGTGCCTACCACAGCCCTCTGCCCCTGAACCGTGGTTCAATTGTGTCAGAAGAATGAGCAAAAGTAGAAAGCAGACTGACAAGGAAAAACTGATGCCACTTCAGAGATTTCTCAAGATCGTGGATAAATGTCTTAAACACAGGACATTTTTACAAGTTGGGATGTTGGTCAGTCATCCTGCGACGCCCTGTGGAGGCACACCAAGGAGGCTCCTTAGAAGCCAGTCCATGGGGATGCTCAGCGAGGTGAGCACAGCTGCACAGGATCCCCTTCATCAGGCTGAGGTTGGGAGCAGAGGGACCTGCGCCAGAGCACCACGGGAAGGTGATATCTGAACTGCTTAAAACCTGACCTTCCACTTATGCATTTTTATTGGTCATATTCAGAATGTAGGGGATGCTACTTAATGCAGAAAAGAAGGAAATACCTCATAAGAGAAACAGATTTTTATTCAAAGCTGGCTTTTCAGAAGGCTCTGTGAGGGCTATGCTCACGGATGCTTAGTGTATCTTTGTAGATTTAATTCTCAAACGACCACAGAAAATACATGTTCTTCAGCACCAGGGAGAGCTCACCCAATCTCTACCTCTTGTCCTCAAAATGCTTCCTGAGTTGGCAGGTACCACCTCCTGCACGTGCCCAGCTTAAGCCTATGAAGACCAAAGATAAACACACACCTACACATGGAGATGCTTTCCAGTCCCATTTCTGATATTGAAGAAGCCACGGTTATGAGATATACATACAGAATACAAACAGTGTTTGTCAATGGACACACTGTCCAATTCTGCCTGTCAGAGAGGCCGTCTGGTCTATGTTATCTACAGCAGCATCTTCCCCCGTCACCATGGCTATTTGTTCAATCGCTGTTTCTCTTCAATGTCCACACCACCACCATCCCCAAGGCTGTAAGCTCCAGGAGGACAAAGCCTTACTTATTCACTACACCTCCAACTGCCTCAACACTTCTTGGAATATAGTATGCAACTATAGTAGGAATTTAGTAACTACTGTTGAATGAATGGATGAATATTTGCAGTGGTTACACTAAGCAAAAACAAAAAACACTAAAAACTTGAGAAAATGAAATATTTTACTTTTCACTTTGAATTCTATAAAGTTTGATTTTCTTAAATCTCTAGCAAAAATACTACAACTTTTTAAACTTTAAAAATGATGCACCTGGAATTCAATAACCCTAAATCCAAAAGGCAAACCATTGAAAGCATTTTTCAGGTTCTCAGGCTGACAAAGGAGACAGGGTAGCTTAAGGAGCTTTAGCTATGTCCCCCAGTCCTTACTATCTCTCAGAAATATAGCCAAGCCCACACTGAGTCCTGACATCAGTCTTAAAACTTCCCTTTCATTCAAAGCAAGAAGGAGAGATAGATACTTACAAACAAGAAGGGTTTGAGTGTCTGCTTCCAGATGCCTCCCCGCAGGTCTCTCAGCCTGTGACATTCCCACCCTGGGCGTCTCCCAGGCTTTCAGGGCACAGCTGATATGTGACCACAAACAGATGCTAAGGACACCGTGAAAGTGAAGTTTCCAGCCACACACCAGGCCCGGAGCCCGCAGCTGCTGGCAGGTAAAGGAACCGTCCTTTATGTGTCGAAGAATAACTGCCAGTATAAACACAGCTTGAAAGGCTCATGCTGTGTATCATTAATGTGGATCAATTTCCATTTATGCCCCGTCTGACGTGGCCTTATTGTGGAGAACTGGGTTTCATGGGTTGGTTCTGTTGGGGAAAGCTTTGTAGGAGAAAAAGAGTTGAAATATTAAACAACGAAAAGGTTCTGAGAAAGGTCAGTACTCTGTATCCTGTTATTGTTCTGTGATCTCCGCACCGCCCCCCCCCCCACCAAAAAAAACACGATACTTCATGAAGGGGCCTTGCTAGAGGCCTCAGAGTATGTGTTCATAAAAGTGTGAGTTACCAGAGGAAGCAAATAAGCCAATGGGTCAGAAGGAGGTGGTACCACCATCCCCATGAGTCATTTCTGGGTTGTGTGTAACAGCCACAAATTGCAAATTAGAAAAGGGGAAGAAAAAAAAAGTACAAGTGGCAGCGGGTAAGCAAAAGCCACATTCTAATCCCTTAAAAGTAACAAAATAAAAGGCCACTGGGACCAAACACTCTGCATGTTTTGTAGGAATCGATCTAGAAAACCCAGAAAACAAAACGTTTGGCAAGCTGGGAACTAGGGGATTCATTTAATGGCTTGATTTTACCAGAAGTGAGTCTACAATGTACCCAATGGCTTAATTTTGCTGGAATTGATGCATGAAAACTGAGCCCCTCTGTTCCCTGATGACTAAAAGTGTATCAATACTGACTTCATAAGATGAGGACTAGGTGCTCTGCCTGCCAGCCAGTTGCTCCCTCTCTTGCGTCCTGGATTTATAATACCACAGACAGAACTAACAGCCCACCCAACTACCAGAACTCACAAACTCCACCACGGGCCAGAGACATCCTCAGGTCTGCTGATATAGGCTCTGATGTTTATGGAAGCGTTTTTTTTTGTTGTTGTTGTTGGGTTGTTGTTGTTTTTTTGCCTGAATAGACTATAGAAGTATCAAGAACAATAGAAGGTCAGAGACAATGCAATAAACTTATACCATCACTCCAATCAATTAACCAGGGGCATGATCTACTGTGTAAGTACCACAGATCACTAAAGACCAGGATCAATATTGCAGACCATGGTCAATACTACATACCAGGCAGAATCAATACTACAGACCAGGATCAATACTGTAGACAAGTATCAATACTATAGACCAGGATCAATATTGCAGATCAGGATCAGTACTATAGATCAGAATCAATACTGCAAATCAGGATCAATACTGCAGACCTAGATCAATACTGCCCTAAACTGCTTCCTATGACCTCCTCTTCCTGATGGACACACACTTTGGTCTTTCGCAGGAATGACTAGTGTGTGATTTTGGCTAATATCATCCTTGTCTCCTCCTTGATTTCCTGTGTGTGGGGGGACTGGTGAGAAAGGTGATATAAGTTGGTTCATTCCTCTCTCCTTCAGGCTAACCTCTCCTACCCACCAGCACGTCCCCTCCCCTGCAGGGTAACAGGCTGTGTCTCTGTCCTCAGGACACATCCTTCATGGACTTGATCAGTTGCTGCAAGGACAGTCATGCTGATTCAAGATCAGATGTTTGAGTATAAAACATCAGAATTATGGGGCGTGATAGTAAGGTACATACTGCTGTGACTGCCATACCTTAACAGGTGGCAAAGCCAGCCTAACTGCAAGGTCCTCCAATTCAAGCTGAGGAGATAAAGGGGATCAGGTGGAGGACTTGGAAGGAAATTGAGTTCTGGGAGAGTAAGGATGTTGACATTTGGGTGGCCTAAGCAGTCATGACTTTATGGATATCTTAACCCTCTTGACATAAAGCCTTTTCCTCTTGGCTACATCAGGTTGTGGTGTTGTGATATAACAACAAACATGTATTTGGTCTTTGTCCCTATTCCTGGTATAGGGCTCCTAAAACCCTTGGAACTCCCTAAGTAATAAGAGAGATAAAGGAATAAAAGTTATTTAAAGGTGTCTTTTGTTATTTAAACAAGTCTGTTTCAGCCACTACAGAGTTTGTGCTGAAGTGACCAAGAGCTGCTTACCAGGGGAAACAACCATGTGATTAGTGATTAAAGGGTTAGAACTTACATTCCCACCCTCCACCCCATCTCTTCAGAAGGGAGAGGGGCTAGAGGTTGAATCAACGAAGATCAATGATTGAATCAATCATGTCTAAGTGATAGACTTCATAAAAACACAAGAGAACCGGGTTCAGAGACCTTCCTGGGGGTCCCTTTGAGTTACTCTACTCTCCCAGAGTTCAACCTCCACCTAGCCAACTGATTCACCTGAACTTACTTGGAATCCTTAAATCAGGGATCTTGAACATCAGTTAAAATAAGATTAGGTCCGTGCCTGGTGTGGTTCAGTTGGTTAGACATCATCCCATGCACAGAAAGGTTACCAGTTGGATTCCTGGTCAGGGCACATGCCCGGGTTTCGGGCTCAATCCCCAGTAGGGGGAGTATAAGAGGCAGTGATGGATGTTCTTACTTTCTCTCTAAAAAGCAATAATATTTTAAGAAGAAACAAAGATTACATTAGGCCAACAGATAAACAGGAGGAAAAAAGGGTTACTTTCACAAGATGGAAAGTTGTTTCCCTTGCTAACAAGTCCGGAGATAGCAGGTAAAGGCTGGGATGATGGGTTCCTGGACAGTGGAGAGCCCCAGGCTCTTTCATCTTGCTCTGCTATTCTTAGCCTCCTGCCTCATGGTTAGAAATGGCTGTCCAGCTACCAGCTATCCCTTCCACACTGCAACCAGGGAATAGGTGGAGGAGGAGGCTTTCACACTTTCCTATAAAGAGGTTCCATACATTGGTTAGGATTTTGTCCCATGCCATACCTAGCTACAAGGAGGGTTGGGAAATATGGTCTTTTATTAAGGAGAACGGGAAAATGCATTCTGTACAGCAATCAGTAGTCTTTGACAACCCCCTTTTTCCTTACTCTATTCAACTTTCTGTATCTCTAAACTAATAATATCTATTGTGCGTGTACATGAGTCAGGCACCATGCTAAGTGTTTCATGTCTATAACTGTTTAATCCTCATACAACCCTAGGAGGGAAGTCAGCTTAGTTTAGGTAACTTGACAGGGTTACCAGCAAGCTGCTGATGTAAAGATCTAAAACTACGTGTGTCTCCACCCCAAAGCCATCACCGCTTATATCTGACTAGAAGCCCAGCGCAGCACGTGAAACCGCATGGCCCCGCCCACCCACATGCGCCTCACCATGCACGCAGCCTCCTGGTGACTGGTCTTTCGTCGTTACAAGGTTTTTATTACATAGATTCTCACGTGGGTTTTAGGGCATAACTGGAACTGAACATAGATGCCCCTAAACCTTCTCATTTTTGAGTGCCTGAGCCCTGCCCGTAGATTAGATAACTCATAAGTGTCAGATCACAACCCTGGGCACTTGCATATCAAAGACTCCCTACTCATATATTTTACCTTTTACTTCTCTTCTTCCTTCTTCGTTTGAGTGGGTGAGCTCAACAATGATGTGGGTGGCCTCTCCCTAGTTCATAACTTACTAGCTTGGGCAGGTGCCTCCTCTTTCTAACAAAATATCCTTAGGTGACTCAAAGTTATGCCTTGTCTCTCAAGATTTGATTTTTTTACACGGTTAGCAGAATGGGATATTCTAGACAGTCATAGAGTCTTGGTTAACTGTCACTAAATTGTTTCCTTTTACTTGGCAAGTTCTTTGTAAAATGAGCTTATGTCTCAATAAACTGAAGTCAGTGAGCCTAATCAAACACTCCTTTAATGATTGATACACATGGTAATCATTCCTAATATAAATCTCATCAACCTTTAAATTGAATAGAGAGTAGGAGTGTTTATACCATTGTAATTAACCTAGTTATTAATAACAGGAAAGGAGCAAAGGGAAGACCAAATATTATAGGCATGTCATCTGGGCAATTTCACCAGGAAGCTACAACTTTACACTACCCAGGGGTCCAGCAAAGGGAAGATAGGTGCATGCCCAGTGAAGTTGGGGGGACTAGCGAAGGTGCTTGCTGTCAGTCATACTTGACAACAGAGGTCATTGTCCAGAATCGGCCTGACCACTGCAAATGTGGGAAGATTTGGAATATTTAATCCCTTAAATAAAGGAGTTTGCTCTCTTGGTTGTTTTTTTGGCATGTTGCTCTTGATGCCTGCCTTGTGGGGCTCTCACGCTCCTGTTCCCCTGCATTCTCCCACATTTTACTGCCATGTGGACCCCACACACAATGGACTAATGGACTCAACTATCCTGATGCTGAACTGGACCCCGCTGTAATATGGACTGGAAACTCTGGACACTGGCTTTGTTTTTAGCCCTACTGAAACCCCAGCTACACTTCTAACGCTGGACTGAGGGAAATGGGTTTTTGGAAACCCAGGAATATAATTCCACACAAATAAAAATCACTCATTCTCCCATGCAAGTCTCAGAAAATTCTTTTTCTCAACATATCATAAGGACCCCGGCATTCAGTGGTGAAAGGGGCACCCCAACTTCCATGATAACAGTTTCTTCTAGGAAGAACCAACCTGAGGATATGCACATGTTTTCTGAGATCAGTTCACAGCATGACCTATTTTTCTTGGGATTTTGCTCTTGCTTCTAACTATGGAATGCAACAAGCAAGCAAGCACATGGGTTAATTGATCATTCTGATCAGTTGAGTCTGGTTTATTTGAACAGATGTCCATTTCATCTCAGCCCTTAACACATGTAAGAGTCAACCACTTGCTGAAGAGCCCTTACTCAGAGCAGGACAATTTTTCATGGGGCTTTGTATCCAGCTGATGCTACAGGAAGGAGATGCAAGACAGATGGCTTCTTCCAGCTGCCACTTTTCTCTTTAGATAACTTTAAATAATCTCTAGATGCCCCTCCACTGCAGAGAGCTTTGATCGACATCTTTTCTATTTGCAAACTTTTGTTTGAACAGTCAACTCGCTCCCTCAGCAGTTCTCTGGTATGCGCCCAGCTGTGTGCATCTGATACAGAACCAGCCTGGGTTATCACCGTGGGCCCTAAGTCAGCATCTAAGAAATGACATTCAGAGCAAAGATGAACAACATCTAAGTAGACACTTAATGATGGTGCTGATAAAGCTCAGAAAACCATCCCATCCTCTCTGTATGCAGAAATACTTGTGTAAAATCAGATCAAATTAAAGGTCTCTCCCTGGTCCCTCAGCCAAATCATCTTTTGCTTGAACAAATATTGGCCTGGATATGTAGGATTTAACCTTTTAAAAAGTACACTGTGAGTTTACATATCCTTTCATTTAAAAAATAAAAAATAATCCTCCAAGGATCTGGGTCAGAGAGGCATGGACACCCAGGACTTGTCTAACCCCCATGACCCCCTCCATCCAGCTGCTGCTGATTACAGTGTCATGCATGCAGCTCAGAGAAAGAGAGGCTTTATCTGAGACTCAGTAATGGAGTGGTGTAGTTTGGGATGGAATTGGTCCGCCCCTTCTTGGTTAATGACACCACCCTTGAGCATAAAGCAGGGTCTTCAGGACTCCAATACGGTCCCAGGAGACCTCACATCACCACGGTGGAGCTCAACTCCCGGATACATTCCATTTCCTAGGATGACCCAAGAAGTGAGACTTTTAAAAATATGGAGGCAACTTTGGCAAAGAGGTTTAGGTTGCATCTCCACTGATTAGTGTATTGGGTAGAAATTAGGAATGAAAATAGAACTGGAGCTTTATTATGCGTGATATTCTGTCATCTGGTGTCCTCTGCACAGCTGTGCTCTCACTCACAATGTCCTCTGATAGGCTGAGGACCTGTTGCTGTGCCATGTGGATGCTCAGCACCAACAATGCTGGTCCTTCTTAGAGCTGCTATATTGAGAGAAGAGGAGAATGTCCCCAAGCCCTGCCTGTCCTGGACCCACATTTTCCGGGCAGTCCTGTGGAGTTGCTAGTTACTTTAATTGAATGATAAAGGCTATGAGTATGAATTAATTTTACTACCTTATGAACCTCTAGTCCTCTAATCAGGGACTTCCCTTGACATCTGCAGTATAAAGGGGGCTGTGGATTAGGAGGACAAGCTCAGACCCAGAGCCAGCAACATCACTGATTCTTTCTTTCTGCAAATCACAGGAATTCTGGCCTCTCTGCTCTGAGTTATTCTTATCTATAAAAATAATCTACTTGCCTCAGTTATCTCCAAACAATTCCTTCAAACTGGAAGAGGAATCTTTTAATTGATCTTTTTGGAACACAAATCAAACTGAGGAGTGGAGTGTGTGGATAGCAAAAGAAGGCTGAAACAGAATGGGCTAAACTTCAAGCTGAGGAAGTGTCTGGGTGTGTGTCTGCTTTGCTGTCACCCACGTAGGTTCTGGGCTCTGTCATGCCTTTCTTTGTTGAGCACTAGAGTAGAGGCGGAAGGAGAGGACCCTGTGTGCAGAGTTTTCTTTGAACAACCTGCACATGAGGATGGAATTCACACCAGTGACCCAGGATGAAAGTCACTAGACTTCACTTGTCCCCAACAGAGAGGGTACACCAAGTCCAGGGAGGCATTCTCCTGCCAGAAGGCACACTGTTACTTGACACACAGATGACAAAGTGAAATCGTAAAAGTCATTGTGCAATGCGGTAACGTCAGTCTCTTCTGGCACACATGTATTGTTAACGTTCTTCTGGCAAAGCCATGCTACAGATAAAACCTCTCCCACCCCTCTTCCTCTCCTTTCCAGAAGATGTCATTTGAAAGGACACATTTCAAACCCTGTGAAAATACGTTCACTCTGGCCAGAGAATTCCAACTTTGCGAGCAGAGTCCAGATCTTAAGAAGATGTGGCTGAGTTGGTAACAATGAGGGAAGGTCACTCACACCTCATTAAAATGGAAACAGAGGTGAAACAAATTAAAATTCTGTCTTCTATCTCCCTGTACCACCAGACAAGGAGTAACCATAGTAACAGGATGTCTAGAAAATGGGGGAGGGGTATGAAAGACGGTGAGAGAGACCCCCTTGGCCCCGAAACCCTGTGTCTGTAGGCCAGTCTAGAAACTTACGTGCACCTCCTTTTCTCACCTGGATTTTAGTGAAAGATATTTTCCTCTTTTTCCCAAAATTCCAGAAAAAGACATAGAAACAGAAGCCTCCTTACAAATAGTGTATTGAATAAAGAAGGAAATGAAGACAGAGGAAAAATAAAACATTCCTTACAACGCACACACATCAACTTGAGAGAATAACCTCAGATTTGAAAACAAAATTAAAATTTGCTAAAAAATAGTGTTGGCTACAAGTTTGGCTTCTGATCAAAAACATCAGAAA
This sequence comes from Myotis yumanensis, assembly GCF_028538775.1. Lineage (NCBI taxonomy): Eukaryota > Metazoa > Chordata > Mammalia > Chiroptera > Vespertilionidae > Myotis > Myotis yumanensis. Next base: position 161,557,638 of record NW_027223752.1, on the reverse strand, counting down.
TAAAAATCAGACCATTGGAATCACTTTTTAAACAGATCTTTCATTGTGGTGCTGATGAGAATGTCAGTTCACGGAAGATTGCCCATGGACGTGGGCATAGACATGGACATGGACCTGGGGTTATCCTGGCACTCGACTCCCCCGGCTTAGCTGTCCTGCATCTCCTTGTCCAGGAGGCATGCTGTTCCTGGGGGAGAGAGCTCAGGAAACCCACCCTTCCCAAGGCCCCCTTTACAGACTGTTTGCTTGTGGGTTTTTTAACTGCAAAATGTTGGGAAATATATTCTCCCAAGTGTATCTCATGAAGCAAGAGAGACGTTTCAGGTTGAGAAAATGGATTTCCTCCTCAGGACAACTCATTGCAAGGACATGAGATGGGGCCAGCGCTAAGTTTGAATGCTGCAGGTAGAAGACCAGATCCCCCCTGGTGTGGAGGACCAGGTCTCTCTCTCATGCTGACCAGGCCCCACTGAATTTAAGAAAGTGAAGAATGCCATATTTATCAGCAAGGCCTGCACATCCAAGGCCATTTTCACCACAAGAACAAAGCTCAGAGCTGGCCTGTCCCCGGGCCTGTCCACAGAGGCAGCCGTGATTCCATAGGTCTCCACTCTAAGTACTGAGGTCACGGGAAGCTCACTAGAAATAAGTGGCATCTGTTCCCATCTGCCAGGTCAGATGTCTTTCGTAAATATTTGTATCCTTTGGTTAATTACATGAAGTGTTCATCTAACCTCATCCTGTGAGAGGTATGTGTGTTTGTTAACTCCTGCTGCCAATCTATAGGCTATATAAAAATAGTGTATAATCATTTAAAAAATCAGTGAGAATAAAATGTAGTGAAAATTGCTTCTAAAGAACAAAATGGCTAAACAACTTTGACCTCTTGAAAAAGTAACAAAAGTAGCTGAAGATAATAAAAGAGGCAAGAAGGATTATTCTGTGTAACTAGCAAAGAGTGGACAGGCTACTAGATAAAAGTAAACACTTGGGAAAGCTAAAGAGACAACTACTGTTCCTGTAGCATTTAAACAATTATTTTTTCTGGATGTGAAAATGTAAGAGTTGGTCATTGATGCCCCATTCCAAATCACATGCTTTTAATATAGAAAAGGATCTAAGACCTTCATTATCTACCAGTAGCTCACTGAAAATCAAATGTTTGTTTGTTTCAGAAAGCAGTGGTACTCTAATTATTTTATTAGATTTATGCAAAGTTGTATAATTGAGTTAAAAGACCTTGATTCTTATTCTAGCTATCTAGCCTTCAGCACTTACCTGTGATTTCTCTTTCAGGTTGTGTTTCCTTGTTGTAAATAAAGATATAAAGAAATCAAAACCTCTGTAGCACAAAAAAGTGGAAAAGCTGGGTGCATGGGTTGATTTAAAAAAAAAACAAAAAAAACAGGAAAATGACCCAGCTGGCGTGGTTCAGTGGTTGAGTGTCAACCTATGAACCAAGAGGTTACAGTTCAATTCCCGGTCAGGGCATATGCCTGATTGTGGGCTTGATCTCCAGTAAGGGGTGTGCAGGAGCAGCCGATCAGTGATTCAGTGATTCTCTCTCATCATTGATGTTTCTATCTCTCTCTCTCCTCCCTTCCTCTCTGAAATCAATAAAAAAAAATTTTTTAATAAAAACCAGGAAAATGATTAGACAGAGATGATAGGTAGGTAGATAGTTAGGTAGATAGGTAGACAGATAGAAAAGTAGATAGATGACAGATAGATAGAAAGATAGATATTAGACAGATATAGATAAATACAGATAAATAGATGATAGATAGATAGATAGATAGATAGATAGATATAGATAAATATAGATGATAGATAGATAGAATAGGTGGGTAGTTAGATGATAGACAAACAGACACGTTAAATGAGCTCTAACATTCATTCCTGCCTCATGGCATGATAAGTATTCATAGGGAAAGCTGTCAGCAAACCTTCTTCATGACTTGTAACCCTTGAGGAAGTTACAAGTCTTTAATTCAGATAAATCCCAAATGTTAAGGGTATTATCCCTAATTCTGAGCTGACACACAAAAAAAAACAGGCCAATAATTCTCTTTGAAATATTTTTAAAAGAAAACACTACCGGTATTTAAACCAAATTTTCACAGGTGTTGAAACATTTGTTTTTGTCTGAAAGAAAGATCACTGTGCACGTGAAAGCATCTCTACTTCACTTCCACCATTTCAGAGGTGACATTTGTAATGAAGGGCTTATCAACATCCTCTGGGGATGGGAAATATTTCTTCTGTCTTGTGTACTGTCCAGTTCAGTCCTTCAATCTGTGGGCTAAGATCCCCAGATGGGGAATGACCACGCTCAGTGTGAGGAGGGTAGTGTGTACTTTCAGTAGAATTATAACAGAAAACTGTTTTTCAGGGATAACTTAAAAACTGAATTTCAATAATAATATTTGACTATTTGAAGGGTCCGAGTTTGTTTAGTGTAGATAGAATGGAACACTTAGAAAGAAGAAAGGAAAGTGTGCATTTTTCACCAAAATTATTTTCTGACTTTACAATGGACCCTATTGTAACGGCGAATACCGCCAACCCACGTCGTCGGGAGCCACAAGCTGGTGATGGATGCTGAAGTTCCAGGGCACTAGAAAGGGAGGAGGAGGGGCTGTGGAAGGTTCCTTCTTCATATTTCTTTCACCAGCAATTGGGAATCTAGACTTTATTTTGCATATTTTTTCCCAAGACATGGCACACAGCTCTATACAGAGGTGAAAATATGAATTAACAAACATGTTTTCATTATTTAGAAGAAATACAAGATTTAAATTCTGATAGCACGTGAAGACCATTTCAGTTTGAACACTCAGGAGACTAATATTTGGGATTACATTGACCCATTTTGTAATGTTTGATAAATACTTACGAAAACCAAATTTCAGTGCTTATAAAAACTTAAAGTTGAACAAAACAGGAATTAAACTATTACCGTTAATGATATCATCAACTTTCTAAGTAAGACTAAGAAAAAAAAAGAGCCCACTGGCAAACTAGACTTTTGTGCACGTGCCCTGAGTGTCACTTGGGTATGAGGACTCTGGACATGGTGGCCAAGTTTATGTCACTGCCTAGACAGATACTTCGGTCTTGGGAAGTGGAGTTTGAATTGCAGATGCCAATGGGCAGTGGACTGAGAGCCTGCCTTATATAAAAATCTGAAAAAGAAGGAAAAAAAGAAAACAACAGGTGGTCTCCCCAAACTTTAGGCATCGCTTCAGGGGTGGCATCTTTTCTGTAGACTTTGTGTCTGCCAAAAAGAGACAGATCCACTGTGCCTCCTCAGCCATTCCTGATTCAGATTTAACGGAACTGGGAAATGACTAACTGCTTCCAAACCTCCCAAACGGTCCATTTTGAAGTCTCCACATCTGCCGTGGTTTGAGGGTTGGAGTCTAGAGCAAAGGAAACCATGGGGCTGCCTAATGGCCCAGGCCCAGCGGTGGATGAGAGAGGGGATGGAGAGAAATGAAATATTAGCACAGGTGTTTCTGGAAGCTCTAGAAGCTTTGAAGAATGGTGGTGCAATTAGTTCGGGTGGGGAAATAATGGTACATGATGCTTATTTTCTCTGTGCCTGCTCCCCCGTAATTCCATTCACAGGCACAGCCTCAGAACCAGAGGGTTCAGTGGATACGGACTATAGCATTGCCCTTTGTCTGCCCCTCAGTGCCAGCAGTCAGGCTGCCTGACCGACATGGTTCACGCCGCCTAGAAACACCGCTGCTCCTGTCGATGGGGCCACTGCAGGAGCTGGGACTTATCAAAGCCTCAGAGCAGGCCTCGCCCCCTTTCTGTGCTTTGGGCAGTCAGTTTCCTCATCTCTCCAATGGGGGTGGATACCTGCCTTTCTCGTGAGGTTGTGCTGAGGATCAGGCGGGCCAAAGTACTCAGTGAATCTGGCAGCTCCGTGAAGACCTAGAGGAGAGCTTCCGGATCGCTGTTTCCTGGGCAGAGATACTTTCCCGGAGGCCATGACACTGTCCTCACTATGACTGTGGCCTCAGTCCGTGATGTGGGAGGTGTTGGCCCTCACCCAGTGTTGAGCAGAAAATGAGTGAGACCTGAAGGCTTGCCAATGAGCTTATCACTTCGGAGGCCACCAGGCTTCACACAAAGGTGACAAAATGATCATGAAACATTCATGTCCCAGAGCATAACCTGACCTCTGTGTCAGAAACCAAGCATTCTGTGTTACATATGGATCTGTACCATTCATAACAGTATGCAGAACACAAAGAACTGGCATTAAGTTGGTTACTACACCACAGGTTCCCAGCCTCCAATGGATTCAACTGAGAACTCCTGTCATTAGACCTTCGAAGCTTGGAGTGTCTTTAGGTTTGTAATGCTAACATAGGCATTTTAGTAATTTCCCATGCTCAGCCATTCACCACATGTGTCCTGGTAGTTACACCTGATATTTCTGGACTAAGGCCTGGAAGAAATTCTTAACTGAAAATAACAATGAAGAGAAAGAATCAGTTACTTTCTAACTATTTTTCACTAAGAAACATATGACTACTAATTAAGTACTACTGAGTTGTTTTAGAAAATTAAATGTAACCAGTAAATGCAGGATGTTTTACAGACTGGTCAAATCTCATGTCACTTTTTTTTTATTTTAATTTCTTTATTGATTAAGTTATTACATATGTGTCCTTATCCCCACATTACCGCATGCCACTTTATTCCTTTAGAAAAGACCTCCATTTTGTGGTTTATATTGTGTGGCCTTCATCCTAAATTACTTGATCATCCTATGTCACAGACGTTCTGTTTTTTAAATTAATACAAGTCACTAAGGACAAACCTGCTAGGCTGGACCTCACCTGACAAAATGTGAATATTTCTGAGAAGGTTCAGGCCGAATGTGTTCTATTTAACATGACTTGATCCAGGTTTAGGATTTCAGGGAACTTATGCAGAATCAGTTCATCAAATACATGATCATTTTTATCATTATCATCGTCATCATCTCCTTATTATTCACTATGAAACTGTGTTCTTTACAAATCTTATTATTGCAGCTGCAAACCTGATTTTATCCCTTTTTGATGAACTATTTTGCTCTGGGGCCCTTATGTACAAACACGAGAAACCAAATTGAATTAAATAATTAGGTAAGAAAATGTTACTCCTCCAGCTGGCCTTGAATTTTGGAACTAAACATTGAATCTTTGGGAAGCAAAAACTGTTTTTCATGCAGCAGCCATCAAGGGACAATAATCCTAAACCACATCTGGCACTGGCACACCTCGGGTGGGAGTACCACACCCTCCCCCTCACTTTTTCCAGCACTTTCCTTGGTTTCTATGAAAACAACCAGACTTCCTGGCCGATTGCAGAGCACAAACCACAGCAAAAGACCGCTGAGTCACAGTTCCCCTCCACTCTCTCCAGATTGCTGCTTCACTCACAGGGGGGATAAAGTCAAAGAACAAATCTTTGCAAACTGCTCTAGTCACAGGCTTATGTCAAGTGACTATATTGTAAAATGGATTCTTCCTTAAAGTAAGAATAAATTTGCAGCCCATCGATGGGATGAATACACTGAAAAAATACAATTTTTACCTAGCAAAAGGAAAACAGAGTGAAAGCAAAAAGGTCACTACTTTATTCACTCACCAACTCAGCAGCTCGGACTCAGGAAACATCACGTAGGAGACAGAATCCGAGATTCACCTTCCACTGCCTGACTCACTGCTCCCTGTCCGGTGTCTTGTCCACTTCATCTTATGGAGAATAAAATCTGCACTCGCCCCCATGAGTCCTCACTGGGAAGATGCTCACTATGTAGGTGCTAACGTTAGCTAGTACCTATTATTAAAAACACTACTGCCTGGCCCGTATGGCTCAGTTGGTTGGAGCATCATGCTGTGTACCAGAAGGTTGTAGGTTGGATTCTGAGTCAGGGTACATACCTAGGTTTCAGTTCACTCCCTGGTTAAAATAGATATGCATTCTCTCTCTCTCTCTCTCTCTCTCTTCCTCCCTTCCTCTCCTTCCCTCCCTCCCTCCCTCCCTCCCTCTTTATTCCTCTGTCTCTGTTTAAAACAAAAAAAAATACATATCCTTAGATGAGGATTAAAAAACACAAAAAATGCTACTTATATTAGATAATACATATTTTCTATTTTTTGAAAATAGAAAAGGAAGAAAGTTGATGAAAAAAATATTACTAAAATTTCAAAAGGTAACTCAAATAAATATAAATTTTGCATATTTCCACGTGAACTTTTAACAGTATTTGCCATTCAATGGCTTTTTATTTTGGGGGAAAATAATGCAGATGTAAAAGCCCTATGTATATGTTGCTTGGAATATATAGCATTATTATAGTGCCTGTCAAATCCTTTTAACTATATTTAATATCAGGATTAGTACACACACACACACACACACACACACAAGTATATAAAAGTTCATGAGATAGCCCTTTATTATGTCATTGCACACAAATATTTTCTATTCTGTTTCCTCTCTTCCTCTCTTCTTCTCCCCACTCCTTCTCTCTTTCAGTTCTCATAATTTCATGAGCCTAATGGATCATGACCCACAATTTAATAAATGCTCCACTAAATGACACATTGACTTGAAGGAGGCTGCACATAGATTATTAGTTGCTGTGGCTGGTGGTGGCACGTGTGCCAGCCAGAAGGCATAGGCCCCTCTGACTTGGTGCCAGGCTCACTGGGGGTCTAGTCAATCCTGAGTGGGCTAGGAAAACTCAGTTCACATGGGGAAGGCAGAGAGTGGGCCTTTGGCATCCCCACTGACTTCCTCCCGGCCCTGCCTCTGCCCTATCTACATCAGCAGCCCTGCATTTCCAGGGTAACTGTACTCAGCAAATCTTCGTTTCATATATAGGACATTTAGAAGTTAGTAATGAGCTTTATTTCAGAAAAGCCACATCACAACATGGAGACGCATCCACTTCTGCACTGAGATGCCATGTGCCTTTCGAGCCTCCATCTGAGATAGAAAGTCAAAGGCTCCAAGGCCCCGAGGAGGAACACTATCACACGCCAGCCCTGTGGGCCTCAGCTTTCAGGCATGTCCTTCATTGAGGAGATGGGTCACCCAGTCCTCACATTCCCACAGCACAGACCCACACACCCACAAAACTGTCTTTGGAACAAAAACACTGATGCGAGCATGCTTGTCTAAAACATTTATTTCTGCAGGGGTGGACCCGGGGGACAGTGCGCTAAGTGAAATAAGCCAGACACAGAAAGACAATACTGTGAGCTCACTCAGATGAGGATCTAAAACAGTGGGGACTCATGGAACCAGAGGAGAGTGGTGGTCCCCACGAGCTGGTGGAGAGGGAATTGGGGACATGTTATAGAGAGAGTGCAATCTTCTAGCTATCAGATGGATAAGTTCTGGGATCCAATGCCCAGCATGGTGATAATAGCTAATACTCTATTGTTTACTTGAAACTTGCTAAGAGAACAGGTCTTAAATGTTCTCACTATTTAAAAAAAAAAAGTTCTAATTATGTGAGGTGATGGATGTGTTAATTAACTTGATTGTGGCAATCATTTCACAATAATACATATATCAAATCATCACATTTTGCGCTTTACTAGTAAGTATATACAATTTTCTTTGTTAATTGTACCTCAATAAAGCTGGGGGAGGGGGGAGATTTATTTGATTCAAATGGTCAGAAGGAAAACCAGTTAGTATGTGTGCATTTTGTCACCGTGCAAACTGCATGGAGATGACACTTTAAAATTCTCCACAGTTAGTTCATTGAAAATTGAGACCAGGGGGAATGTTTGTAGGTTTCACACAGCTCTGACTTAGGAGCTGAAATTTAGTGAGAATCTGATGGTGATCTGGAAAGAAACCTGGGTGCCCCTCACTTGTGAAGACAGATTCTGTTTCCTACGACCTCGGACAGGCATTGTTTCTTCCTGAAACTCAGCCCCTCCTGCTGCTCCATCCTGTCTGTTCTGCCCCTGGACCTCATCTAACGCTGAAGTTAGAAGGAAGGCCCCACACCAGTTCCGAGTGGCCACCGTTGCCTGGGGACAGGAATGAGATTGTGTGCTTCTGTTTCTCATCTAAGCCACAGTCATCGGGCTTCTGACCTTTACTTATTGAGTTTCCTGAACATCCAGATGGACAATAAAGCTTCCTTTTACATCCGAAAGGTCAAATCAAGATTAAGTCAATTACAGAAACACGAAGGACTATCTCCCTCACAGCTCATAACACACCTGTGATGTTTTTCTTTTCTGTTTGTGCATGAGACATGGTCCATAATGCAGGGCCCTTCACATGTTCGTTCATTAGAAATAATGCAACTGATATCTCTCCACATCTTACTTGCATACTGTAGAGTACCACATGTCTATCCTAATTTTTCTTGCATGATGATTTTAACATACTGTCATGGTTAATTTTATGTGTCACCTTGTCGGTTCTAAGATTTGTTCAGAGAGCTGTAAAATTATTTCTGGGCATGTCTGGGAGGGTGTTTCTGGAAGAGATTAGCATTTGTATCAGTGAACTGAGTAAAGATTGCTCTTCCAAATGCAGGTGGGCCTCATCCAGGCCACGCGGGCCTGAGCAGAGCAAAAAGGCAGAGGAAGGAAAGATTCACCCTCGCTGAGCTGGGGCCATCTTCTCCTGCCCTTGCACTTGGTGGCCCTGGTTCTGGGGCCTTCGGACTCAGACTGAACTACACCACAGGCTTCCTGCGTCTCCAGCTGCAGGTGGCAGATGTGGGATTTCTGGGCCTCCATAACCATGTAAGTCGATTTCTGTCATAAATCTCCCCCGATATCTATCTGTGCTATTGGTTCTGTTTCTCTGGAGGGCCCTGACGGATACACAAATAAACCCTTGTCTCCCATGAGTGTAAACCCTCCTCCTGAGAAGAAAGCATGGTTTTTCTATCTCTCCACTCCCCACAGCAGCACATTCCATGTATTACAGGCCCAGCATGTATTGGATAAGTTGAATTAAAATTCTTTTTAAAAAAAGTAAGAAGCCACATTTCCCCAACTCTTTCACAAAAATCTGCCTTTTAATATCCTCATCTGATATCAGGTGAACATCCATAACATAACAAAATAGATATTTGGCATGGTTGCTCTTGGTTCTTGCTTTCTGGGGGAGCAATGGCTTTTATTGTCGAACGTAAAAATCAATTCCACACTGATCGCGGCCTCTGTGAGCTCAAGACTGCAACACCAGCCCATGAGGCTGGAATGTTGACCAATGTTGACTGAAATAATAATGTGGCAATGAGAGTATCACAAGCCAGTCAGCCCCATAGCTATGTGCACACCTTCCTTTGTGCCCATGTGCTAAGGGACTGGATGCCCGGCCCTCTCCTCAGGTCACTTGTGCTCTGCCATCACTCACTCATAACCTGCAGTCACTCTTGGGTTTACCTGTGCCCTTCGCACTTATCCCCTCTGTGGTAGCAAAACAAGCCCTAAGGAAATTACAAAGCCTGCTGGGTTGGCTTTGACACCTACCCACCCCCTCCACCCCCAACACACACACACACACACACACACACACACACACATGCATTACCCAGTACCTTTATGTGGCTTGTGATGTTTGGCATCGCCTCCAGCTATGCAGTTTTTGAGCCAGGCCCTAGTTCTCCACGTTGACTCTTCCCGGGTCCATACACACCATTACCGCTCATTGCTATCAAAGCCAGGCAGCTGCTCAGGTTCGGCGGCAAACAGCAGCAGGCCTTCTGAGACATCACCCCAATGGTGACTTTCAGTCTCCAACTTCTCAGGATCCCTTTTCTCTTGGTGACATAATCTGGCACCACATGTCTTCATCTGCCTTTTGATAACTAGACTTCTGTGTCCTGGTGTCTTGGAGCTCCATGGTTTTGGTGCTTTTCCTAGGTTTCCCTATCGCACGGTGATTGATGAGGAATCCCCTGCCCCAGAGTCCATGCCACAGCATCTCAGCCCTCTTCTGGTCCCCATGGAAGGAGGTAAGATTGTAATTCTATCACCCAGTAGCTGCTATTGTCTAGTGAGCAATTTGTGCTATGGACTGTACTTTCTAAAGACTTAATGTTTTGGTTCAAAGGAGTAAATTATCTAGTGGAATGTCTGACAGATGTTTGCAGATAGATTGTCAACACCAATCCAAAGGACCACACAGGAGCTTGCCACCTTTCCTACATCTGAGGTTAGCTCTAGGGAGCCCAACAGTTCTGCAGTTATGGTCCCTCCTCTTAAATAGGGTGTAAGAATTAGGTCAACTAATGGGAAAGCTTTGCAAAACTGAGTGGTTGAGAGTGGCCTAGTTCTAGGCATCACAACAAGATTAAAAGGTTAAAAAAAAATAAACCTGTAGCCTCTTCAAGTCCTTAGAGATCAGCACTTCTGTCCAAAGATTTCATTTATCTTGAAAGCTGAGGAACACATTGTGGACCTGACAGCAGATTAAGGCTATTAGGAACATTTGCTAAAACAAACAAGGAACTCTGCCCCGCAGAAACTGTGAGATTGCCCCTAATCACCAAGGAAGACAAGTGGAGAGCAGGGTGAAGCCAGTAATCAGGGAGCTTACAGAAAGTACCCTGCAGGCAGTGACCCAACCCAGTAAAGAGAGGATACCTGTCATTTACAGACATTAAAGGCAGTAATAACAAGGACGTGTGAATATAAAACCTCCTCACACAAAAAAGGGTGGTTAACCCAGGAATTGAGTCCATATGTGTTTTTGAAAAGGCCTTTGTTGAATGTATGAGGCAGCCGGGTGGCTTTCCTAAATGTGACACTTAGGAGCTGGTGACCTGTCAGGATTCATGCCCTTCTTGGTCACCTCAGAGGATCCTGAGAGATGCCCATGGGGTACCTACTGGCTTGCGCATCTTCTATTCATGAGAAAGGTATCAGACATTAACAGGGACCAGAGCTTCCTCTTATCTCACTCCCAAAACAGTATCATGTAAAGAAAGGAGTGGCATTGTTAATTCACACCGGGTGGGTATGTCCAGGTGTCTGCTCCAGGCACCAAGGCACGTGGTGGGGAACCGGACCAGGAAGAGATCTGGAAGCGTGTTTCAGGCTACACGGACTCCCACTGAGGCCAACTTCTTGGGTAAAGTATTCTGATTCTAAGTATCGAGGTGTTTGGCACTGAGTGGACGAAACATTGGTATTTGGAATGTGTGTTTTCACTTGAAATATTGTTGATAGACACAGCTGTACTATGTCATTCCTGCAACCTTCCTTTCACATATTTCCCTCTTAGTTTATTACTAAGACGTCAAGTCTCTCCATGAATCAGTGTAGCCTGTAAGCAGTTTAGATATTTTATCAGCGTCCTGATGCCATGGAGCCACCAGGGAAATCATTTGCACTTTTATTAATTCACTTAATAGCACTGGGGGTGGGGACAGACGATGCCTGTGAGGTCACAGTAGTTTCCAGCCTGGGTCACAGCATGATTATATTAAAAAATTATAAATATGTGTATTTTAAAACTCCAGAAGAATGCTGGCTGCTGTTAGCATGCTGTTTTGAAGTGCGCCGTGTCCCAGTTACTTTTTTTCCACTGATGTTAAAGTTAGTGATGAGAGAATGGCTCGCTTTATTTGGCTTCTCTAGGTGAAGGCATTTACTAGAGTCTCCAGGAAATGGTTGGTGGACAGAAGGAAGGACCCCTGCAGGAGGTCATGTGCATGAAATGCCCATGGGGAGCCCAGGCCTGGTGGGGAAGATCTTCAGAGGTGGGTTTTCCCCACAAGGACCATAATTTAAGACTCACTGTCCAGACCTTCCTATCCCAACCCATCAGAACTCAGGGTCCTCTCCTGGGGGTTCTTGCTGCTTGGTGACAGCTGAACCTGACGGGAAGTCAGCCAGTATGTATTTAGATCTCTGTGGTTCAGAATTGACCCTCTGAGCCTGCGATGGAATGTGGGGAGGGCAGCACAGGGCCTTCCTCAGGCATGTCCATGGGTCCTCTGCTCGGGCTCAGTGGGAAAACCACCCACCCTAGCATGTCCCTCGTCCTCATGTCTCCTCTTCTCTCTTCTCCTCCCCTCTCCATATTGTCTCCCCATCCTCCCCACCTCACCCAAAACACATGCAGGCAACACACCCAACACATGACACCCACACACACCCATACAAAACCCACACACACGTCAGGCTGTCTTCAAACTAGCTGCCGTCATTTTCAAAGAATGCTGGGATGGATGCCTGCTGTCCTAGAAAGAGAGGTGAACACAGTGAATCCTGGTCAGAATGATTGCCCAGCTCTCTCCCTCAGCCTCCTCCTCCCTCCACACACTGATTCTCTCCCTCACTCCCCTCCCCAACATGCCACGGTGGCTCCACAGTTCTCTTTACACAACGACACATCGCTTATAGAGCAGGGCTGTGTCATGTAAACCCAATGGTCACAAATCTGTGTGTGAATGTGGGTGCCTGTGTGTATAAGCATGTGTGAGCCTGTGAGCCTGTGTGTGTGTGTGTCTCAAAGGCAGATCCCAAAGTAAGTGGCTGAGTAGGTAGAACTTGGGGCTCTCACGAGCACTTTGAATATGAAAAGACAAATTTGTACAATATCAGTGCATGAGTCATTTGCAGCTCACTAATTGTCTATTTTATTTTAATGCTAATGCTTCAGGAACATGCAGTAAATTGACATAATAACAGAGTCGGAGGCATTCTCAGCACACATGCCATTTGGAGCCCTAACAAGCCTGGTTTTATTCTGCGCACAGAAGCATGGGCTGTTAGGGTCTCCAAGTAAATGAGGACTGCTGGAGGCTGGCTGGTCTCGGGAGCAGCGGGACAGCAGACCACGGAGGACTACCATTGCCATGGTAACGTGGAGGCTCACCACCGGCATCACAAGGATACATCACCAATTTAGTGCTCTACTAAACACAAAATGACGCCTCCTTTACAGACATTGGGCTGTGGTGCCTAGAAATACCAGGCCTCCTGTAGCAAATGAAGTGGCAGAAAAGGAGTCTCCATTTATTGTGCAGCGTGGCTTGGTTTCCACCGCTCGCAAGTCGGCCCAGTTATTTGCAGTCGCTCTTAATAAGAAGCTCTTTGGCAAAGCACGCTTGCAACCTTTGGTGGCGAGTCTCCAGACCTGGGTCAGGTGTCTGCAACTTGCAAGTTGATTGAAGAGTGGCCCAAGTCTGAGAGTCCTGGCCGGTGATGACACAGGTCACCCTGTTCCCGTCACGCTGGGAGGTCATTTCTGCATGCGAGGGGGCTAGAGGGTGAGGCAGAGTCTGACCTGAAGACCATAGACACAGCTTGGAAACAATTGCAAGGCTCACTCGACTTGCACTCCCAGCTGATCAACGCCTCCTGGAGGGAAGCCCCCACTTCCTCCTGCTGCGGCCCTTTGTCCCAAACTCCTTCTCATTTCACCTGGATGGGATCAGAAAACATCCTATTTGGCGAAGCCCCACGGGCTTCCTTCTGACGTCAGTGTGGGATCCCACTCCTCCATCAACAATGCAGCCCACAGGTGCAGAGGCAGCAACTGCCGGGAGTCATTCTCCCTGTTTCCAGAGGCCCCTCTCTCAGTCCTCACAGCTGCCCACCTGAAGGACAGGGACTGGGGGGTGGGGGCGGTCTGAGTGCAGGGCAAAGAGTGTGGGTCTTGGAGCCAAACAGACCCCATGTTTGAAACCCATGTTGACTTGGACCTTGCTTGTGAGTGAGACACAAAATCCCTCTGAGCTGCCGCTTTCTCCTCAGTAAAATACAGGTAGGCTGTCTGAGCAGCAGCTGGGAGACATGAGAAAACCACGTGCCCTCCCAAGGACACCGCCAAGTCCCCAGATCATGTGCCTGCCCGTCACTCCACCGGACAGCCCTGTGAGTCTTTGTTCTATTCTGCGCGGTGCCTTCTTATCTGCCCAAGCTGCCCCTGAGACTGGGCCAGACGGCGGGGCAGGGGCTGCCCTGGAGGGATGAGCCTGCCCACCTCTGCCCAGATGCATCATGGGAGATGGGGACAGCCAGGGGACAGGACAGGATGCAGGCATTAGGCATGGCCACAACGCAAAGCAGTGCAGGCAGACGGCACGTTTTCCTTTCCCCCGGGGGTGGGGGGATGGCGGGAGGGGGGGCTAGGGAAGGGCAGTTTTCTGCTGTTCAGAATCACAGATTTACTCAATGATGGAACCGCTTTATTCCATTTCTCCTATTCATTGCCATCTCTTTACTATTAGAAAGGATGGCTTCCTTGAAATCTAGTAAACCTGTCTCCACGTCCAAGCTGGAGGTGCATAGAGAGATGGTAGCTTCCATTCTGAGGACGAGGGCGACACCTCCTGGGCTGTCCGGGAACACGTCACAACTCCTGTGGCTGGAGGTGCCTCAGGGAGCAGGACGTGAGGTATGGTCCTTGCTGTTATCTGAGGCACTGGCAGCATCATTTAATTGCGGCAGGAAAACATCTAGATGAAAATGTGCACGTCAGAGAGGACAGCTTGCCCCCAGGTCCTTGATATTTTGGCTGTTCTGTGCAGACCGTCTCTGCGCATTGTTGAGTCACAACTTGGTTCACGTGTCTTCATTCTCTCCTCCATCCTGGAGGAGCGCCAGTCCCCACACAGCACCGAGGCACAGAGGAGAGGCCTCGTGGCTCCCCTCCTGCTCTGAGGGGGGAGAGGGGTTTTTCTTTCTGCTCTGGAATTCTCGCTGGAAAGGGAAGAATGAACTCTGTGTTTTCAACCTCTCCCTAAATTAGTATTGATATGTTGGAACCATGTCCCCTCCATCCAAAGAAAAGGAAAAACAAATTGGTATCTTGTGAGGAAAAGACCAGGGAGGGTGTCTGGCTGAGATGGTGAGGCTGCGGCGCAGGGGAGCCCTGGGCAGCAGATGGTAAGGGCCTTGAGCAGGATGATGCTAAGTGTGCAGGAGGCTGACGGGAAACACGGGGACCCAGGCTTGGAAATGACGCCCTGGGTGTTTTCCCTCTGGGTCAGCCTTGTTTTCCAGCAGTGGCATCTGCTTTGCTCTGTATGACAACCAGCCTGTCCCTTCTCTCTCCCGGTCCCCTCCCTGCGGGACTAGAAGGGGACTGGTCACCTGCTCTGGCAGACACTGCTCCCTTAGCACCCCATGCCACTCACCCCTTGGGGGCTGTCTTATTGGTGCGATTCAAGGGCCCCTCTGCTTGTGATGAAAGCCACACCTGCCGTCAGGAGACCTGCACTCAGGTGCAGACGGCCCAGGGGCCAGCACACGGCTGGAAAGAGCAGGTGTCACATGCAGCCCCTCCGCCCTGGCCTTTCCTGAAAGGACAGACCTGAGGTCATCCCCCTGCACACCCTGCTGCTGGGAGAAGAACGGTGCAGAAGGAATGCCCGGCCGCACGGCGTGTCTTCTGTAAATGCGCTTTCCTCCTGGAAGGCCGAGATCCCACCCACTTCCAGGCCAAAGCCGGGGTTTCTGTGGAATCGTCACGTCCTGGCAGGGCAGCAGTGACCACGTACACTGCGGAGTCCAGACGCAGCCAAGTGCTGATTGCATCTCCAGATGCCTGCCCCACGCGGACTCGCTCCTGTGAGGTCAGCCAGCCAGAGACTGAGCTTCGCCAGAGTCCCAGGGCACGGCCGGCCGAGCTTCTATCCTCCGGGGCTCACAATGCCTGAGAAGTGCACCAGCAGGCACCGGTCCTGGCCTATGGGAGGGCTGGCGATGTCCACCAGAGTCCTCCATTTCTCCTTACATCTCCAATTAAGATGACAGTCATGCAGTCATTATTTTTCATTTCAAAAATGGACTATGGCCATCCTGCCTGACCAGAGGCCAACTGCAGCAGAATGAAGGTGTCCTCGGCTGGCACTAAAAAAAACAACAACAAAAAGGGTGGTACCCATTCTCTGCACAAGATCCACTCCGCTACACCACCACCAATGTCCCCTCTGCCCATTCCTAACGATGGTTTCTTGGGATGCAGCTGCCTTGGCCTGGATCTGGGCTCAACCCCTGGTCTGCTCCCAGTCACCTCGCAGCCCTGAGTCCAGCTCTCTATCCACTGTGTTCTAACTTGGCCTCCTCTGAGTGGTCACCTGCAATCATGCCTCCGTACACAGACTGTATCTGCACAGAGCAGTGCGGATGTGTGGGGGTGAAAGGTGGCCCTGGATCCTGGGAGTAGTCTCTCCTGGCCGACCTTGACTTCCAACCCCACCCTACCCCACCCCACCCCACCTCGCCCCAGTTTGTCATCGATGTGGCCCACTGAATGCAGCGGCTGGAAAACCGGGAGAGCACTAAGATGACATTCCCCCGAGAAGCAAAGGACATCTGCACTGCCCTTTCCATTATCCAGACACTCAGTCATGTTGGCGTAGACTGAGGGGATTTTTCTGCTGGAAAATAGGTATAAATAGATGTCGCATCATGCCCTTCCATTCTTAGATGGCTCACTATTGGAGCTGGCCGCTGAAATCCTGTTCTATGGTGAAGAAATGCGGCAAATACCAGGTGTGTACTCATTGCCAAGCACATGTCATACCGACTCGGTGGGATCCCACCAGGAACAGAACACTTGCCTCGGATGTAACTCAGCTGCATCCTGGGCAGGGTCATTTGTAAAAAGGGTTAGATGCCGTAAGTAACCGTCCCTCAGCCTAGAAGTGGTGTGTGTGGCTCATGAATGATGCACAGGCTTGGCTTTGCCTTTCAGATCAGAGAACATGTGTCCCTGGTCTCAAAAGAGAGCGTCCTCTGTGTCCCCTTTTAATTCTTGGCTTGGAAGAGGCCAGACTCCTCTGAGTGACACTCACTCCCTTCCTGTTTCCTCTCTCCTCCTCAGAGGGCAGGGGGGCCAGGCAGGAAGACTTCTCCCCCAGTGACGCTGCCACCCAGGGCTTGGCTTGATCAGCAGGACCTCATGCACACTCCTTTCCAGGCGTGAAGCTCTTTGTGGAAAAAGGTGTGTGTCAGTCCCTCTGTAGAACACAAATAGGCACCCTCTGTCCCTAACCCTCTAAGCCAAACCCCATGAACCTCACAACAGATACTTTTTTTTAACTTAGAAAAAGGACAGACCTTTACTTTCTGGAAATAATGGGCTGTGTTGAAAAACCACCCCCACCCTTTACATCTCCAGATTCCCGAGCTTCTCTGTGGAAGATGAGTCAGTGTCAGCATGATGGGTACTGTGGTTTGAGGGGAGCTGGGGGCTCCAAACAAGCAACACAGGTCATTATAGGGGTGATTTGCTTGTGCCTTCATGGAAGCATTGCACTTCTCTGGGATTTCCTTTTAAGTAATTGCAATGGACAGCAGGGTTGGGAGGAGAATAGGTTGAGCGGGTGAAACAAATCAGCCATAAACTGACAATTTAGAGACTGGCTGGTAAGTGCATGGGGCTTGTAATTCTGTCCACTTGTGCATCTGTCTGAAATTTTCCCTAAGAAAGTTTTTAAAATTTATATCTGTCTCTGGAGTAGTGCCAGCAACCCCCACCCCGATGGGCAACACATCCCATCTGTCCCCCTCACGATGTGTCAGAGCGAAGTTTCAGACTGCTGTGTTCCACCGACATACCAGAAGTAGCCAGGGCCCTGTGCCTTTCGGGCCCCGCATCTGAGATTATTAGAAATTGAAGTCTGTGTTCACCCACCCGAGATCATTAGAGAATTTAGGAAACCAGTCAGAGCAAAAAAAAAAAAAAGTTTCTTTTACTGACATTAACTGTAAGTAGTTTATCCCAAATCCGTGTTCTCTTTATAAATTAACTTTCTGAAACATAATACTTACATTCGGTAGAAGAGTGTCTTCTCTCAGCCTAATGAAGAGAAGGAGAGAGGAATCAGGCCAGGAGGGAGAGGAAGGAGTCAAGTGGATTTCATGGTAGAATGACTTCTGAGCTACTCATCAGCCTGGCCAGGCTGCTACCATGAAAGTGCTAAGAGTTATAAAAGCAGAGCCTGCCACAGTCTCTCGGGAAAGATGTGACACACAGTTCCTTCAGGAGTCCTTCTGCCAATGGGATCACTTGGACCTGAACTTGCACAGAAATTATGAACACAGAATCAATGCCACTACCTTTGCGGGAACAAAAAGTAAATGTTGAGGCAAAACATGAGGAGTTGAGGTGTGATGTGTTACATAACTTTTTCCAGATGAAGGGAAGATGGGGACAAAACATTTTGAGCAGGGACAAGGCTGCTTCTAGCAAGTCCCTTCCTCTGTCTTTATTCTAGCCAAATTTAGGTTTCCCCCAGGTTATTCATTTCGTCTTTGTCTTTTGCAAGAAGAGTTTAAAGGGTCTTATAAAAATGCATGGGCTTGAAAAAGAATGAAATGAGTGATGAAACCAGAGCATGGGGAAACTAAGCAGCTGCAATGTCTTCAGTTCACAAAATGCACACAAAAGAGCCTACCTGTGCCTTGGAAGGGAGACGCAGGTTGGGCTCTGAGCTGTCTACATAGACCCTTCAGAGAGGAAAACATGCCAGTGATGGGCCATGGAGGCACATGGATAAACCTACACTCGCTTCTTGGGAGACACATTAGCGTTCCTGGAAGAAGATCAGAGAGAAATGCCTCCTGAGAGTCTGTTGTTAGAGAGAGGAAGAGGCTATCTCACCTTTTGAGGAATGTTTTGCCATGGGAGGAGGGGATGTGAGAAAGGCAGAGTTAATGACACAAATATATAAAATACAAAGCAATTTGAAGTGGTTATAACTTTTCTTTTTTGAAAATGGTGTTTGCAAACAGTAGCACATATAGGTAATCATTGATTCTACCTTCCTCAGCAAACCTATGTGCTGAATTTTAGACTCCTTCTGGAATACATGCCCGTTTTGATATGGGCATGGGCAACTGGCCTTTTCTGCTTCTGGATATTGTTTTGTGAAATGGCCTCGGCCCATGGTAGGCAAACTGCAGCTCGCAAGCCACATGTGGCTCTTCGGCCCCTTGAGTGTGGCTCTTCCTAAGCCTTAGGAGTACCCTAATTAAGTTAATAACAATGTACCTACCTATATAGTTTAAGTTTAAAAAATTTGGCTTTCAAAAGAAATTTCAATCATTGTACTGTTGATATTTGGCTCTGATGACTAATGAGTTTGCTGACCACTGGCTAGGCTAAGGGCCTACTACCAATGATATCACCATCACCAACATTGTCACCAACAATGTCACCATCAATAACACAACCACCAACATCATCACGAACACCAACACCATTACCAGCACCATCAATACTGCCATCACTAACATCTACACCATCACCAATCCCATCACAAAGAATGTCAACATCACCAATACAAACATCATCACCGACCCCAACACCACCAATAATACATTACCAACACAATCACCAACACTGTCACCAACATCACCATCAAAAACACAACACAATCATCACCATTAATAATATCATCACTGTCAACACCATCAATAATACCATCGCTACCAACATGATCACCATCACTGACACCATTGCCACCACCATCCACAGTATTGAGGCAGGAACTAAAACATATCGCTAATCAAACATGTGAGGGAGTCAGGCATAAGCTTTGATGCGGTGACAGAAAATTTCACAGCACTCTATCTGAAGACAACAATAGAAGAATATTAGAAACAGTGTTTTACTGGAAATTGTGGTTTTTAAAGCAAACTTAATTTTTTAAAAGATGAGATAAATATAGACAAGCTGCTTCAGGGAAAGAGAAAATGACCAGTAAAGGCCATTAGGAGTGGGACCAACCAGCAGACAGGACTAAGCCTCAGGCAACTGGACTGGGGTGTCCAAGCTTACCCATTCATCTTGTAATTGACAGATACCAGATCTTGCTTTTGTGAAGAGGAATAAAGAGAACAAATGGCAAAGGACCGACAAAAAAAGGTGTGTGTGTGTGTGTGTGTGTGTGTGTGTGTACTAGTGATGGAGGGGAACAAACTTGAAAGGGGAGAGAGGACAGAGTTGGACCACAAAGATCCAACCTACACAGTGAGCCAGAGTGAGTTTCTCAATCTCATCTCCAAAGAATAAGGTTTATTTAAGTTGTTAGCAGTGTGTGACTTTGTTTAAAGGAAAAATGTCAAATGCAATTACAGTAGCACCAGAACTGACTTGTTTCAAAGTTGGTTTAATTTAAGAGTGATCTATTTCCTCCCCAACTCTTGATATCTTAGCAAGAAATTTAGAAATAATAAACAGTTCTGAAGCTACATTAAAAAGCTGAAAGAGAAACCACAATTTTTTTGGCCGAAATTTCTAAACCAGGGGTTTACCTCAGCGATGACAACATCTGTGGGCTGAGAACAAGTGCAAAAATAAATATGAGGAATAGCGTGGACTGCCAAAAGCTCACAGAAAATTATTAAGGGGGAAATTTGCTCTCCAAATAGCATGACAACCTCAGAAGTTTCAAATCACTTAATATTAGTCCAACTCTGAGCAACCAGAAGGTCAGGAACAGCTCTTTGGTGACGAAAGCAGAATCTGATGCAAGGGTGTGATATATTGCTGGAGGGAAAGCGGTGTCTCCCTCAGCCCAGAGGATGTTCAGGGCCTTGGAGCAGTGCAGAGGGAGGGAGGGCCTGGCATCCTGTCCCTCCCTCTGTGGGTCTTCACCCAGGCTCCTTCATTTCAGGAGATGGGCTGCTGACACCTCCAGCCCCAGCTATACATGTTCCACGTGGACCCATAGTCAGAGAACCTTGAGAAGTTCATACTCCTCTCTTTCTCTAGTCCAGTCAGAGGGAGAGCACCCCCCCCACGCACACACATACTCTCTCTCTTATACACTCCATAAGTTTTTCTGATTGTCTAGAGGGGCCAAGCCATAGGAGTTATCCACCTGCAGTTTCACTTCATTCCTGTTTTATGAACTCAAACTGGCTGAAGAGAATCCAACACATAACAAGACATGGCCAATAAAATGTCCCCAAGAGTCCCAGGGAGATTGTGCAAGGGCTGGCTGAAGTGACAGATGCCCTACCCATTTTTCCATTTCCCTCAACCTCCAGCCTCTACAGCGGGACCAGACCAGCATTCCTGGCGTCACCTAAGATCGGGGTGGCAGACTGTATCGTTAGCTTGCACCCAACTGTGCTCTTCCAAACACCCAGCCCATTTCGAAAGTATTCCCAGGAGTTTCTATTATTCTCCCAGGGGTCTGGGGTCCACAGGCCAAAACCCCTAGAAAACATAGACATGGTCTTTCCTTTTCCTGCCTCTGAGAGATGCTGTCTTACAAAGCTCGGGCTGCTATAACAAAAACACCACAGAATGCAGGGGCTATCGACAACAGACATTTATCTCTCACAGCCATGGAGGCTGAGAGTCTAAGGTCACATTGCCCGCAGCTTCCGTGCCTGGTGAAGACCCTCTTCCTGGTTCACAGACGGCATCTTCTCACTGTGTCCTCCGAGAGGAAGGGGTGAGGGTGCTCTCTGGGGTCTCGTTTATAAAGTCACTAATTCCCTCATAAGGGCGTCACCCTCGTGACCTCATCATCCCCCGCAGGCCTCATCCTCTAAATCCTCACAGCGGGGGTTAGGTGTCAGCATGTGAATTGGGGTGAGGGGACACAGACATTCAGTCCATAGCAGACGCACACTTAGGCTGCAGTGTCTCCAGCTGATGTGTCTTCATAGCTGCTTCAACAGAATAAGTGATTAGATAGTATTTTCCGTAATATAACTACTGATAAAATTTTAACCCAACTGAATCGCTTCAGCCGGGTCTCATAAAACCCTCGAAGAGACCTAAACAGCAAGCACAGCTGGAATGTCATGCTACACCAACTTAGAGAATTGACCAGGCTCCTCAGAGTGACTTTCGCACCAACCCACTGTGAGGCTGTGACCTCCTTCCACATCGCAGTTTACCTAAAGGAAAGGGAGCTCCTGGAGAGACAAGCCAGGGCCGTCTCACAAATGTTCTGTCCTCCTTCCAGACCCTGGCACATTTGAGCTCAGCCATCGCCGTGTGACTTGCTACTTAAATGGGAGTGGAAGTGGCACAGGATCTCCTATGGGTGGAAGTTTTAGGCCCCACTTGGTTCACCTCATTCTTTCTCTGCCCCTACCATCATGGGAACATGGGCTGAGAGAGGTCAATAGATGGGTGATTCCCAAGGGCAATGCCCCCACACCAATCTCCGTGAACATGCACATGTGAGAAACAGACCGTGCTGTGTGGCTTCCACAGCAAAGCAAAGCCCACGCTGTGGGGCACATAAGCTTATTATGAAAACACATGATGCCTTAAACTTCACACCAAGGAAAATCGGTGCAGTCATCTCTGTGTATGGTTTGCAGGGTCAGTACAAGTTCAGTATCACAGTAAAACCATTGGCTGAAAAGGGGTAGGTGGGTTATTTGCACAAAGCGACAACAATATAATAAAGTGCACCTTGCTATTGCTCACCGTGGTGCTCTTTAATTTGTAAGTTAAGTGGACATCTGGGTTCCATAATCTATCTTCTTCAGGTCGGTGATATCTTCATGTGGCCATCTCATGTAAATCCTACATTAGAATATGATTTCTCCCTCCCTTTGCCCTTTGTCCTTGGAGGAAGCCATGTAGGGACCCACAGAGCCCACAGGTAGCCCTCTCTGTGTCCCTGTGTCCCTCTAGTTAGGACCATCACAGACTGAGAAGCCCACAAACCAGTGCTTTGCTTCCGGCATCACTGGGCCCAGCCATGTCCTCTGAGAGGAGACCCAATGCCTGGAAATGGCGCTTCCTTTGTCCTGTTCCTATCTTACTGCTGCTCCCTCCTTTGAAGTCCTCTGTCCCACATGCACTAAATCTCTGTTTCCAGTTCCTCATCTCCAGCCTCTTGCAGGAGAGCTCCCTTAACTGAGCACAAGCTGGGAGGCCAGCTGGGAGCTGGAGCCGGCCCTCGGCTGGACTCCTGTCTCCCCCTGTAGTGTCAGCTTGCATTGTGATAGTGACTGCCAAAGCCTGGACATTCAGCCTCCCTCTCCTAGGCCAGATGCCCTCAAGGGCTTAACATCCAGATGGGGAACCAGGAGTCCTCCTGGGCCATGTTGGCTTATCCTGAAATCACAGCCTAAGAGCATGGGGCGGGGGGGGGGGGGGGGGGGGGGGGGGGGCAGGGCGGGGGGCGTGCTAGAGATCTTCTGTCCGAATTACTGGTCCTCCCCTTCCCACTGCTCCCTCTTTCTTCTCTCGCATATCACCCCCATCTGTGTCTGCCTGTGCTGCATTTCTCTCTGATGATTCAATCTAGAATGATTATTTCTGTGGGGATGAGCAGCCTCTATATCCCATCGTCAAAGACAACATCCCACACACGCCCTATTTTTTGTATTTTTAGTATTATTTAATTTATTTTTTTTCAATTAGAGTTGACATATAATATTCTATTAGTTTTAGATGTATAGCATAGTGATTAGTCATTTATATAACTTATGAAATAATCACCCAGATAAATCTAGTACCCATCTGGCACCATACATAGTTATTACAATATTATTGACTATATTCCCTATGCTGTACTTTACATTCCTGTGATTATTTTTGTAACTGCCAACTTGTACTTCTTAATGTATTTTCCCCTTTTCACTCATCCCCCCAAACCCCCTCCCATCTCGCGACAATCAATGTGTTCTCTGTATCTATGAGTTTGTTTCTGTTTTGTGTATTTATTTTGTTTTTAGATTCCACATATAAGTAAAATCATATAGTATTTGTCTTTCTTTGTCGGACTTTCTTCACTTAGCATAATACCCTCTAGTTCCATCCATGTTGTCACGAATGGCAAGATTTCATTCTCTTTATTGCTGAGTAATATTTTATTATATACTAGAGGCCTGATGCATGAATTCGTGCATGAGTGGAGTCCCTCCGCCTGGCTGGCAATGGGGGCCTATCAGGGCCGCAGGCCAGAGGTAGGGACTGTGGGAGGTTGGCTGTGGGAACGCACTGACCACCAGGAGGCAGCTTCTGCATTGGGCATCTGCCCCCTGGTGGTCAGTGCGTGTCATTGCTACCGGCCTGTCATCCAGTTGTAACATTCGCTTAGACTTTTATATATATAGACTAGAAGCCTGATGCATGAAATTCATGCAAAAGTAGGCCTTCACAGCCATGGTGGCTGCGTGGATCTGTCCCTAGCAGCCACAGTGGCTGCAGCCCTGGCTTCATTCAGAAGGATGTCTGGTCTAATTAGCATACTATACTTTTATTATTATAGATATGTACTGTGTCTCCTTTATCCAATCATCTATTGAGGGACATCTAGGTTGCATCTATATCTTGACTATTGTAAAAAAAAGTTGCAATAGACATAGGGGTACATATATCTTTTCAAATTAGTGTTTTGTATTTCTCCAAATAAATATCCAGGAGTAGAATTGCTGAGTTGTAAGACAGTTCCATTTTTACTTTTTCTTAGGAACCTCCATACTGTTTTCCATACTGGATGTACCAGTTTGCATTCCCACCAAGATGCACAAGGGTTACCTTTTCTCCACATCCTTGCCAACACTTGTTGTTTGTTGATTTATGATGATAACCTTCTGACAGGTGTGAGGTGATATCTCATTGTGGTTTTAATTTGTATCTTTCTTTGGTTAGTGACATTGAGCATCTTTTCATGTCTCCTGGCCATCTGTTTGTCCTCTTTGAAGAAATCTGTATTCAGGTCCTCTGATCATTTTTAAATTGGATTGTTTTTTGTTTTGTTTTGTTTTTTTGTGTGTTGTTTTTTTTGGGTTTTTTTGGTGTTGAGTTGTATGAGATCTTTATAAATTTTGGATATTAACCCTTTTTTGCATATATCATTGGCAAATATCTTCTTCCATTCAGCAGGTTGTCTTTTTGTTTTGATGATGGTTTCTTTTGCTGTTCAAAAACTCTTTAGTTTGATGTAGTCCTATTTGTTCATTTTTTTTTTCTTTTGTTTCCCTTGCCCAAGGAGACATATCCAAAAACTAAGAGCAAAGAGTTTACTGCCTAAGTTTTTTTCTAGGAGTTTTATGGTTTCAGGTCTGACACTTAAATATTTAATTCATTTTGAGTTTATTCTTGTACATGGTGTAAGAGGGTGTTCTGATTTTATTTTATTGCACGTATTTTCCAGTTTCCCAAACACTACTTATTGAAGCAACTGTCTTTACTCCAGTTGTATATTCTTGTCTCCTTTTTCATATATTAATTGAGCAGATAGGCATGGATATAATTCTGGGTTCTCTATTCTGTTTCATTGATCTGTTTTTAAGCCAGTCCTATGCTTCTTTGATTACTATGGCTTTGTAGTATATTTTGATGTCAAGTAGCATGATACCTCCAACTTTATTTTTTTTCCTTAAGACTGCTTTGGCTTTTTGGGATCTTTTGTGGTTCTATATACATTGTAGGATTATTTGTTCTAGCTCTGTGGAAAATGCCATTGGTATTTTGATAGGATTTACATTGAATCTGCAGATTGCTTTGGGTTGTATGGACATTTTAACAATGTTAATTCTTCCTTTTTGTTCATCTCACACCTCTTTGATAAGTATCCACAACATCTCATACTGTGATTGACACCCAAAGAAATAGTTGACAAGTGAATGTATGAATTGGAATTGATTAAGTTTCTGGAAGCTACTTTGTAGAGAAAATTTGTCAATTCATGATTAACTTCATTTCTTATAATTTGCAATTCATATAATGTGCTATTATTAATGAAGGGCTGATGAAACATTAATGTGATTGGAATCTGAATTAATGTATTTTAATAATTTATTGTTTTAATAAATCCAAGACAATAGGGTCAGATGGATAGACCCCATATTCTTAAACCAATAGAATTCTACATGAAAGCCTGTTTTGCCATGACAGCGATTTTCCCTGGTGGTGAAGATCAGGTAAATGTTCTCACTGTAGTCAGAAGGCCGTTTTCCTCCATCTGGAGTATTGAAATGACTGTGACTCAGAGGGCAAAGGAGGCTGGAATTCAGTCTCCAGACTGGATTTAAAAATATGGACTGTCCTCTGGCTCATGGCACCAGCAAATCCTCAGCTGAGTTATGCTTTCAGTCTGACCACCACAATTGCCCTGTTATTTCTCCTGTGTAAATAGCACAAGGGTGTGGTGTATGGGATCACTGCTGTTTGCCGCTGCTGGTCAGTCAAACCTCTGCGTTGTTTTTCATTGTACACAGGTAGAAGCTACATGAAGTAAGATTCAAATAATAATCCTGGTGAGATGAATCAAATTCAACGATCATTTCAGTAATACACTGAGCGTTGAATAATCTACATAAATATGTTCAGTCCCACTAACTGAAGTTTGTATGTGAATAGCTTGTTTTATTTTTTATTTATTTATTTTAATGCTCAATCAAGGATATGCTTACTGATTGTAGAGAAGGTGTGTGTGTGTGTGTGTGGGAGAGAGAGAGAGAGAGAGAGAGAGAGAGAGAGAGAGAGAGAAACATCAATGTAAGAGAGAGAATGTTGATTGGTTGCCTTCCATATATGCCCTGACCAGGGATGGAACTTGCAGCCGTTTGGTATAAAGGATGATGCTCCAACTGAGCCACATCGGCCAGGACATGTGTACCTTATTTTAAATTTATTGAGTCAAAAGGCCCCTGAGTTGTTATATGTGTTCTGTCATTGAGCTATAGCTATTATCCTAGATATGGTCAAAATTCTTGGTAAAAATAAGATGCCTCATGATTTTTTAAAATCTACATTAACAGACAAAAATAGAGACATGGAAGAGAGGTGCATAGGCAAAGCACAGAAGATTTTTAGGGCAGAAAAAATACTCTGTATTATACTATAATGGTGGTATAAGTCATTATACAATTGTCCAAACCCAGAGAATGTTTGACACCAAGAGTGACCCTAATGTAAAACATGGCCTCTGGGTGATGATGTGGATGAGTCAGTGTAGGATCATCAATTGCAAAATGATCTATCTGGTGTAAATGTTGATCGTGGGGGAGGCTGTATATGTGTGGGAGCAGAGATGGATGGGAAATCTCTGTACCTTCCTCTAAATCTATCCTATCTAATAAAAGAGAAACATGGTAATTAGCATACGACCGCTACCCTTCCCATTGGCTAATCAGGGCAATATGCAAATTAACTGCCAGCCAAGATGGCAGCCGGCAGCCAGGCAGCTGGAAGTGAACATGAGGCTTGCTTGCTTCAGTGAAGGAGGACTCCAACGAGTCTGCCTTGCCGGCCTCTGAGCTGGCAGTTTGAAACATTGTAACAAATATAGAAGCTAAACAAAACCCCAGAAACCAGCTTTCAGCCGGGATCTCAGAGCTGGAGATGATACAGTGTTTCGATTATAGAACCGAAACAAACCAGATACCTGCTTTCAGCAGCAGAGGCCTTGGCCCAGAATAAAAAGAAAAAGAAAAAAAGGAGCGGTTGGGAGCTTCAGTCACCCACCAGCCTGAAAACAGCCCTCAGCCCCTCATCCAGACTGGCCAGGCACCCCAGTGGGGACCCTCACCCTGAAGGGTGTGTGACCAGCTGCAAACAGCCATCATCCCCTCATCCAGGCTGGCCAGGCACCCCAGTGGGGACTCCCACCCTGATCCAGGACACCCTTCAGGGCAAACCAGCCACCCCCCACCAGTGCACCAGGCCTCTATCCTATATAGTAAAAGGGTAATATGCCTCCCAGCACCGGGATCAGCAGAGCCGTGAGGCCTCCCGGCACCGGGATCAGTGTGACAGGGGGCAGTGCCCAAATCCCTGATCGCCCTGCGGCTCTGTGTGTGACGGGGGGTGGGGCCACAACCTCCCTATCCTCCTTGCTCTGTTCGTGACAGGGGAAGGCGCCCCAACGCCCTGATCAGTCCTGCTCTGTGTCTGATAGGGGGGAGCTCCCTAACCCCCTGATCACCCTGCGGCTCTGTGTGTGACAGGGTGCGGCGCCCCAACTGCCCCCCCCCATGGGCCCTGCTCTGTGTGTGATGGGGTAGAGCCATAACCTCCCCATCGGCCCTGCCCTGAGTGTGAGAGTGGTGGCCCCCCAACCCCCTGATCGGCCCTGCTCTGTGGGTGACAGAGGGCGGTGCCCCAACTCCCCTATTGGCCCTGCTCTGTGTGTGACAGGGGGGAGCTCCCCAACCCCCCTGATGGGCCCTGCTCTGTGTGTGACAGGGGGTGGTGCCTCAACCTCCCCATCGACCCTGCCTTGAGTGTGACAGGGGGCGGTGCCCCAACCCCCCAATCGGCCCTACCCTGAGCGTGACTGAGGGTGGCATCGCAACCTCCCAATCTGCCCTGCTCTGTGCATGACAGGGGGCAGCGCCCCAACTCCCCAATCGGCCCTGCTCTGAGCCCAACCAGGGGCTGCACCTAAGAATTGGGCCTGCCCTCTGCCACCCGGGAGCAGGCCTAAGCCAGCAGGTAGTTATCTCCCGAGGGGTCCCAGACTGCAAGATGGGACAGGCCGGGCTGAGGGACCCTCCCTCCCCCCCGAGTGCACAAATTTTTGTGCACCGGGCCTCTAGTATATATATAATACCCTAATATGCAAATAGACCAAATGACAGAACAACCGAACAAACGGTCACTATGATGTGTGCTGACCACCAGGGGATGTGTGTGGAACATGGCGGGCATTGGCTGCAGTGGGATGGTGTAGCAGGTGAGTGGTGGTGCCAGACCAAGGCAGGGTACTGGTCGCCATCATCAGGGCAAGCTTCTGGTGGTTACTGAAAATTCTTTGCTTCTGCGCACTGCAGTCCTGCCCGGTGCCTGCACCTGCTGCTGGCGCCCAGCACTGGCCCCGATCGCTCAGCACTGTCAGCAGGTGTGAGCAGCAGCTGCTGGCCCTGATCACCACTCAAGGCTTCTCCACCTCCCCCTGCTCCTGAGGGATGATTGGGCCAGACAGCCACCTCTTACACCCGCTGCTGGCAATGGCCCCTCTCGCACCCGCTGCCGGCCCCCAGCACTGGTCCCAGTCGCTTAGCACCTTCAGTGGGTGTGAGTGGCGGCTGCTGGCCCTGATTGCCCCTGAGGGCTTCTCCACCTCCCCCTACTCCTGAGGGGCAATCAGGGCAGCAGCTACCACTTGCACCTGCTGAAGGTGCCAGCCCTGCTCACATCTGCTGCTGGTGCCGGCCCTACTTGTGCCATCAGCACATGGGAGTGGTGGTGGCAGGAGCGGGGCTGCCAGCAGACAGGGGACCAGGGGCCATGGTGGGAGGGGCTGCAGAGGATGGGCTGAGATGCGCCCCTGTGCCCACTGCAGCCTCACAGCCCACAGTTCCTTTCAAGGTGCATGAATTCGTGCACTGGGCCCCTAGTTTTGCTATAAAATAGAGTGTTTAAAAAACTGAAAATCACTATGATAGGCAACCAAAACCAGAGTATTTCATTTTTTGGCAATGGCATGGTTAGAAGATGCAAAGGGAAAATGTGAAAATGTTCTATAGCTCTGAATAATCTATAGTTATCTATAAAATTATACAATAAAGTGTTTCTTTTCTACAGGAAAAAAAAGAAATAGGGTAGAACTGTCTAGTTGGAAAGAATTACTTCAGCCAATTTTCTTCTTTAAACAATTGATGCTTCTGCAGGATGACTTTCTGTAATCATTGCTGGCCATCCTACCATATATGACCTCTGGCAGCGAGGCCCGCTCACACAAATGGACAATCAGCAGCAGGCTGTCTGGAATACTAAGGGCTATGCTTCAGGGGTCATACTGAATTGATGTTATCCAGAAACCCATGGAATAAAAGGCAGTGTATTTTTAACCCACCATAACCTTTATTTTTGACTGAATATCATTTTTAAGTCTGTTTATAATGAGGAAAATCAGTAGGGTGAGCATATGCTAGATGGTTAATAAAATCTAATTAATTAATCATCTCATGTTAATTATATAAGAACCATTATTCTTTCGGTTTCCATTATTTGGAGTTCTGTGTCGCTGCAGTAGCCTTTCTAAAAGAGATTATTTCATCAAGTTGGTTGGAATACCATTGGCCTATTTCTATTTACTTCATAGCTGGGTGTGTTTTGTCTTTTTTTTTCTTTCTTTCCTCCTTTTTTCTTATATAATCTTTAATAGATACCATGCTTTTTTTCTTATTAAATTAATATTTCAACAAAAGTCCAGCTATTTATGCAAGATACAGATGGGACCAGGTCGCAGTTTCCCACGGTTCAAAATGAAGCTCCCTGTGACTCAGCTTTGTGTGTGTATGCATGCATGTGTGTACATGTGTGCATGCATGCATCTAAGTTTGCATGTTCATGTGTACATGTGTGCATGTATATGTATGCATGCAAGTATGTGCCTGTGTATGTATGTGTGTGCATTATTTTAATCATTACTTCTCCCCAACTAATAGAAGATAAGGGTTGTGTGCTGCTCACAGTCAGAAGCCTTTGTCCCCCTGATCTCGCTACAGCGGTCATTTGTGAAAGTCTCATCTACAGTGCTTAGCATAATGTCTGACACACAGTGAACTCTCAAAAAGTGCAGTTATTTGTTTGTCTGTGCAGTATCTCCTGTTCCTGGGTGGTGCTGATGGAAATTTCTGCAGCTCCCTCACATCAGATCCCACTCTTCCGAACAGAGACCCCCCTCTCCGCCCTGAAATTGCAGCATCACATGAGAAAACTTAGGGCCTGCTGCCTCTCAGGGGCACCTCTCTCTGGGTCATTCAGTTTCCCACTGATCCTCCCTGCATTCAATGCTCTTGCACGTGCTCCATTGTTCATGGTTATAGTATAAGCTTCATGGAAGATAGGGTTTGCTGTCTGGCTTTTGTTCTTCTTATTCTCTGGGGATAACATTATGCAGGGGAAAAAACACACAGATGTCTTTATTCTGCTGTCTTAAAGTGGAGACAGCATCTTGTTTTGTTTTGTTTTGTTTTGTTTTTAAGAGATAAAAAAAGACCAGCTATTATAGGACATTAACTTATTCATATATCATGCGACAAAAGTTGACTTTGTGTTTATGTTGGTAACTTTGCTCAGTGTTAGGCATGCAAAAATAAACAAGACTCTAAATAATCAAAAGCAGGAACCAGAGGAGATGGTCTAGCTTCAGGGATCTGGCAGGGTTCACTGACAGAGCCCAGAAAAGACCGGTGAACATCTTGGTTCAAACTGTGAAAAAAAGAAGCAATCAAATTACCAACCACAATGAGGCTGACTGAATAAATGATGATACTAAAAAAAAATGCAGGGACTTGGACAGATACTTGTTCATAGTAGCATTGTTCACAACAGCAAAAATGTGGAAACAACTCACTGTCTATCGTAGATGAATGAATAAACAAAATGTATAAACACATGATGGCATAGTAATGAGCCTTACAAAGAGAGGAAACTATAACATACACTACAACATGGATGAACCTGGAAGACATAGAGAAAGTAGAGCGGTGGTTGCCAGGGCTGGGAGTTGGGGAGAGTGAGGAGTTATAGTTTCATGGGGGAAGAGTTCAGTTTGAGGTGAGGGAAACGTCTGAATGGTGCTGACAACAATGCGAAGGGCTAACACCACTGAGGTACAATTAAACATGACTCAGGTGGTAAATGTTATGTTATGTGTATTATCAGAATTAAAAATAAGTGAATAAGCCCTAGTCTATTTGGCTCAGTGGATAAAGCCTTGATTGGTCAGGGCATGTGCAGGAGGCAACCAATTGATGCGTTTCTCTCATATTGATATTTCTGTCTTTCCCTCTCTCTTCCATTCTCTCTCAAAATCAATGGAAAAATATCCTCGGGTGAGAATTGAAAAAAAAAAAAAAAGTTAGTGAATAAGACACAGCCCCAGTTCCCTGGGAGGAGGCTCCTGCTGTCCCACGGGCTGTGTGGTTCTGATGTCAGTTATCCTTTTGCAGCCCCGGGTCCTCCTTCACCAAAACAAAGGTGGGACTGCATCCCCGAGTTCTTTGCTATTTTATGATGTTATGACCTTCTTTATACTGTACCCCCAGGAAGACTGTAAATATAACAAAGTTGTTAGCACAAAACCCAGGATGTCCCACATGCAGTTCCCCTGCAGGTGTGGACAGCCCTGTCCACAGATGCAAACTGAAAGGGAAAGCAAAGGGGGTTGGGAATCCATGTGGCAAGCAGGCCAGAGGTGTCTGCTCTGCTTCACGGACCCGGTGCCTAGAGAATAGGGCCAGCCTCCGGCTTTGACCTCAGCAATAACAGGACCCTGCCAAAATGAGGGGCCCACATTTTGATGTGGCCAGCTCTGGATAGGCCTTAACTCACAGCGATGAAGGTCATGTTAGTGTTGCTTCATTTTCAGAGAAATCCAGCCCTTGGCTTTGCTATGAGGACAGCTGAGCAGGGCTTTGAAATACCCCGGAGGACAGCGCCCCAGGAACCCATAAACATGTCAGAGGGAGACAGCTGAAACCCTGCTTTATGACGCCAGAACCTGCAGCCCAGCTCTGGGATGAAGGATGAGTCTGGGGAGTTGGTTTAAAATGACCAAACTCAGCCTAATTTACATCCCTTTTTGGCCTATGCACTTGGCTGCTCATTAGATTTTAATTCTGTTCCACTTACCCCTCCCCAAATGGCTCTTCTCTCTGATCACATGTAGGTTTTTACAAGCATTTTTGAGAAGAAAAAGGAGAGGTTAGGTGGCCCACGTCAGCTTGGCTCTGCTGGAGATGGCCATGACTCACTGAAATTTAAAATGAAGTTAATCATCTGGAAAGTGAAGGAAGTAAAAAGTACAGCCCCGATGCAGTATCTCTTAGCTGTCCACTCAGGCGCCATGTGTACTCTGGGGAGCCCCTCCATTCCATCTGTGCTCTGATGTGCAAGACTGAAAGGTCGGGGCAATAGAGGAACCCCTGGCTCAGTCACCTCCCACCGCCCAGGCCCCAGGCCCACCAGCATTCAGAATCTCCTCCCTTTGTTTCTCACTCTGTCTCCAACAATCTGCGTGGACGCCGAGGTATCTGAGAGGTCTCACAGCCTCAGTTTTCCCAGTTAGTAAAGTGGGAAGCATCCACAGAGACGCTATGTGTTGGTGTTTGTGCAGGTTAAATGCAGTATCACACAAAAGACCCCAGCGAGACCATAAATGCTGCACTCAGCAAGGCTCGTGAAGGGCACCACAGCTTTTCATTAAGGCAAAGCATGGTTGTCCCCTGGGAGGCACATGTTCTCATATTTCTTGTGTCAAACTCCTCAACTAGCCTTCAGGACATAGACTGTCCTCAACTTACCTTTTTGACCTCTTCTCCTCCACCTTGGCCATCCCATTCTCTGACACCTCAGTGGGATACTGCTCTCAAAAGTTCCGCAAATTTATGGAGCTAAGAGACTGTTCTTTGGTGGCACCGTGCCACAAATAGGCATGTAAATGTTTACCAATTTTTTCATCTGATTGAAGAAGCAGTGTTCTCAATTGTATTCTCATATACCAAACTCATATCTAGGTGTCTTTGGACTGTGGCACAGGGGTCCAAAATATTTTTTATAATGATATAATCACCGCAGGAATTTGTGGGGCTGGGGTGTGTACCCCTCATCATAAGCAATGCTGAGGATTTTTTTTTATATTTAGTGCTTAAGGAAAGCTTGAACTACAACTTAATGGGACCAAAAATATCTCTATTTTATGTTATTAAAGGTAATCTTCTTTAATTGACACAATCAGAAGAAAATAATATACTTTGGAGGCCAAAAAGTGGCGTATCTGAGATCAAAGGTTTTTCCTGGTGACTCTGTTTGATTATCTTTTAAAAACATGCATCATAAGAGTTTCTAGCCCAGCCTGTATGGCTCAGTTGGTTGAGTGTCATCCTGTGCACTGAAAGGTTGCTGGCTCCATTCCCAGTCAGGGCATATACCTAGGATGCGACTGAAGGCATTCGTTCAATGTTTCTATCTTCTCTCTCTCTCTCTCCCTGTCTCTAAGCATGTCCTTGGGTGAGGAATTTTTTTAAAAAAAGAGTTTCTAGAATATACTCATTTGATTCTCAACTTTATTTAACTTATGTAATACTGATTCTGACTTTTAAATCACAAGACAATTGGGGTGTCCATTTATAATGTTGGCAATCCAGCGAGAAAACTCTATGTAGACTGTATATTTTCTTAATGTGTTTTGAATAGAATTATTTCTAGAAAGGTAATTACTTGTTTATAAACAGCTTCATTGAGACCAGAGCCCTCCACTCCCTCCATGACACCCATACATGTGTGCATTAAAGAAGAGGAAACAGGAGAAACCAAGATGGCGGCATAGGTAAACAACTGAAATTGCTGCCTTGCACAACCACTTCAAAAATACAACTAAAAGACAAAACAGACATCATCCAGAACCACAGGAAGGCTGGCTGAGTGGAAATTCTACAACTAGAAGGAAAGAGAAAAGCACACTGAGACTCAGAGGAGGTGTGGAAGTAAAGTGCAGAGGTACGGAGACGTGCATGAAAGGGCTGGCTACTGAGGACACTGTTGTCTTTTTCAATCGGGAGGGAGTCTCAGGCTCCCAACTGCTCTGAACTCCAGTTCCTGGCGAGTCTCTGGGGACCCAGACTCATACAGGGAGAAACTGGATTGACTGGCATCGGGCGGAACTCAAGGACGGCTTTCCCTCAGAGGTGCTTACAGCAATTACCGAGAGACACTGAGACCCGAGACCTCTTAGGGCAAGGCTAAGGATCAGCCATAGCTGTTTGCTCCACCCTGTTGATTCCCTGAGACCCTGCCCCACCCAAGCTGTGTGCAGAGGCTTTTGCATATGAATGGCCTGGCCCTTTGCAATCTAAAATTACCTAACAAACTGCAGCTGGGTCAGAGAGACCCAGAACATCCAAAAGAAGGCCCAAGGCCCCACAGCAGCTTGCATTGCTTCATAGGTGGGCCTCATCTGGGCACCTCCAAACCCCAAACAAAGAAGAGGAATCTGCAGATCTCTCCATAGCTCCTGCTAGGTAGCCTCAGGCAGAGGCTAAATTAGCACCTCATTAGAGATCCAAGAGCCAGTGTACCCAGTGGTCAGAGTGGGACCATCCGGATTACAACTCTTCAAATCCATAAGGGACACACTCAGAGGGCAGACTCAGTGAGCACCAAAGTCCCACTGAAGCAAGTCTTGCCCCAGAAGGGTGTCTCCAGCACAGAAGTTTTCCCACCATAGACACAGCTGATTCTCACAGCCAATTGGCCTGGAGGTCAATTCCTCCCAGTGATATTTACAATAATCAAGGCTTAACTACAACAAGACTGTGCACACAGCCCACAAAGGGGTGCACCAAGAGTGTCCACCTCAGGTAATTGGGGATGCTAAGCCACTGAGCCCTATAGGACACCTAGCACACAAAGCCACTCTATCAACACAGGGAAGCAGCCAAAATGCGGAGACAAAGAAACAGATCACAAATGACAGAAATGGAGGAAAGCAAACTGCTGGATATAGAGTTCAAAACCACACTTATAAGGTTTTTCAAGAATTTTCTAGAAACCGCCAATAAATTTAGTGAGACCCTCAAGGATATGAAAAAGGACCAACTAGAAATTAAGCATACACTGACTGAAATAAAGAATATCATACAGAGATCCAATAGCAGACTAGAGGATCACAAGAATCAAGTCAAAGATTTGAAATACGAAGAAGCAAAAAATACCCAACCAGAAAAGAAAAAAGAATCCAAAAATATGAAGATAGCATAAGGATCCTCTGGGACAACTTCAAACATACCAACATCCGAATTATAGGGGTGCCAGAAGAAGAGAGAGAGCAAGATATTGAAAACCTATTTGAAGAAATAATGACAGAAAACTTCCCCTACCTGGTGAAAGAAATAGATTTACAAGTCCAGGAAGCACAGAGAACCCCAAACAAGAGGAATCCAAAGAGGACCACACCAAGACATATCATAATTAAAATGCCAAGAGCAAAAGACAAAGAGAGAATCTTAAAAGCAGCAAGAGAAAAACAGTCAGTTACCTACAAGGGAGTACCCATACAACTGTCAGCTAATTTCTCAACAGAAACTATGCAGGCCAGAAGGGAGTGGCAAGAAATATTCAAATTGATGAATAGCAAGAACCTACAACCAAGATTACTTTACCCAGCAAAGCTATCATTCAGAATTTAAGGTCAGATAAAGAGCTTCACAGATGAGAAAAAGCTAAAGGAGTTCATCACCACCAAACCAGGATTATATGAAATGCTGAAAGGTATTCTTTAAGAAGAGGAAAAAGACCATTTGCAACAGCATGGATAGAACTGGAGAGCACTATGCTAAGTGAAATAATCCAGTCAATGAAAGAAAAATACCACATGATCTCACTCATTTATGGATAATAAAGACCATTATAAACTGATGAACAAAAATAGATACAGAGGCAGAGCAGCATCGAACACACTGTCAAACTACAGGGGGAAGGCTGAGGAGGATTGGGGAGGGAGGCGGGTAAGAGATCAACCAAAGAACTTGTATGCATGAATATAAGCATAACCAATGGTCACAAGACACTGGGGGGTAGGGGAGGCTGGGGGAAGATCAAAGGGGGAAAAAAAGGAGACATAAGTAATACTCTTTGTAATACTTTAAGCAATAAAACAAAATGAACGAAAGAAAGAAAGAAAGAAAGAAAGAAAGAAAGAAAGAAAGAAAGAAGAGGAAGCATGGATAGAGTTGTCACTTTGCATGTCACATGGAAGATCTGTCGAGTGAGACCTCTCCATCGTCTCCACCAGCCTTTCAGAGAACCTGAACTGCCCTTGCTGGGTAAAGTGGGTGCAAAAGAGGCCCTTGTCAAAATAAATGTTACTGCGTGCTTGGTGTGGGCCCAGCCTGTAGAGCACCCAGTAGCTAATTATATCACTACTAGAGGACCAATGCACAAAATTTGTGCAAGGGGCTCAGCCCTCGCAGCCC
The DNA here is from genome assembly GCF_028538775.1 of Myotis yumanensis. Lineage (NCBI taxonomy): Eukaryota > Metazoa > Chordata > Mammalia > Chiroptera > Vespertilionidae > Myotis > Myotis yumanensis. Next base: position 161,520,763 of record NW_027223752.1, on the reverse strand, counting down.
CAACTTCCTCGGGAAGGTCGTCCGGAAGGTCGTCTGGATGGTCGTTCTGCTGTTCGGCCGTTTGGTCGATTTGCATATTATGCTTTTATTATTATAGAAAATCACATTTCCATGGATGGATGTCTCAGAGTAGCCTTCTGTCATCCACAAGAGAACAGAGCTGGGCCAAGTAATTCAGGGGGTGAAGAAGTATTGTGGGCCTGGGCATGGCTGGGAAGGGCAGCAGGACATAATCAGATGCTTGAAGGGTGCAGTTGCCCAGAAAACAAATGAATTGATGAATATGTTCACCAAGGTTGTCCCATACCTGCAAGCAATTGAGAGCAATGCTGTTAATTCTAAAAGAAAATATTCAGGATTTTGAGGTAGCTTCAAAGGTTTGAAGCTTTGAGATTCAGCCTCATGTTCAACCAGTTTGACACGTTGCAGGGGCCTCGTTCATGGTTTTATTGTGTGTTGTTGACAGAACTGGCCTGATGAGACCACATGGAAGGTTTTGCTAGAACGCAGAGACCCGATCTCAACTTGAGAATTCGGTCCTGTTAACTGGGGCACTATGAACACGGAGGAGGTGAGCCTTGCCTTCAGAAGCGATGCCTAATCTTGACCATAAGGCTTGACAGTGTTTTCTGTTGCGGGCTGACCTGAGAGCTGCATTTTATGGTGAATCCTGAAGCTGAATGGTGCCCCCATAGCAAACAGTCAACAATGGGAAGGATGTACAGCATCAAGGGGCAGAAGTGAATACAGAGCAACCCACCTTCTTACTCTCACATGAGGCCAGGTGTGTCGCTGTCTGGAGAATGTGACCAAGGTGTTCAAAGCAAAACACAGGGTGGGAGCTGTGTGATCCCATGTGCAGTACATGGTGTAAAGAACGGCTTCTATAGCTGTGTATGATTCACATGGAGGTCACGTAGCTGTGGTTTCCTGGTTGATTTGGAATCTATTAAACACTTCGTTCAATGCCCTCATTTACCTTTGGCTTGAATACTCCTGTTTTCTTTCAAAGGAATTTTAATATGCCCTCTTCTGCTTTAATGATATTTTCATTAGACATCCAGACTCGAAAGCGCTGACAAGCCAATCAGCCTCTGTCTTCGGGAGGAATGACTGGGCACCTCCCTGCACTGGGATTCCATTGAAGGGGTCCACTTGGGGAAAGCGCTCATCCTCTTCCACTGGAGACATGCCCGGGGTCCTTGGGACAGCTCTTCACTGCCCTGTGCAGGAAGGCAGCAGGGTTTCCAAAACCGAGGAGGAAGCAGTTCTAACAGAACACCTTCCCGGACCTCAGCAACCGGAGGCTAGGACACCACTCGGCTGCTGCCATGCTAGTTATCTCTGCTAGGGTCCTGGTGAGTCCCGAGAGCACTGATTTTTAACAAATATATGTTTAGTGATTTCAGAGAGAGAGATAGAAACATCAATGATGAGAGAGAACCATCCATTAGCTGGTGCCTTCACACCCCACAGTGGAGATTGAGCCGCCACCCAGGCATGTGCCATGACTGGGAATCGAACCACAACCACTGAGCCACTCTGGCCGGGCCTGAGAGCACTGATTTTTGACTGTGATTAAAGCTATTTGGCCTTTTTTTAAAAAAAGAAAAATGTAAATATAAACACATGCAGCTAACTTTAGGAAGTTCAAAGTCCACTGAAGTTTGAACGGTTTTTTAAATTTCCATGTTGAAATAAATTGAGTAAATAAATTCCAAACCCCTACAAAACTTAAGGAAAATTTTTGCTCAATAGTTTTTTGTGGACTGACAGTGGATTACAATAAACAGTTAGCTGGTTGCTACCCACTAATTAACCCTCATTTCCACCATTGCCTGGGAGGTGTTAGAACCACCTGCTGTGGAGAATTACAGCCGTGAGCCATGCACAGCTATTGAAACATGGCGGTGGCTGCTGGAGACTACGCTCTGCTGGCCGCAATCATTGCACGGGGGGCGGGAGCAGGTAGGCGTCCCAGGGAAAGTGCCCCCGGGGCTGCCAGCTACTGTGCAGCTCCTGTCTGAGGGTGCAGGGATCCTGGAAGAATTTGTTCTGCTTTCTGCTGCTGAATCTTCTTCGTGACCACAGAGTGTTAGGTCTTCTATTTACGTCCTTAAGATACCCTCAGGTTGGGAGACAAGATTGTGGGCAGAAAACTGAATCATTAACCAGCTGGGGTTTCAAAGCATTTTCTAACCTAAGAAAGAAGCTATAAAAATAATATTCTAGCACAATGTTTACTTACTTGGATCCTTATAGCAATTAGGACTTTGCATGTTTTTAAGAAAGGTGTTTAATTCTGCAGCTTCAGTTAGCAAAATATTTGTTTTTAATAAAACTGAACAAACTACATCTATTTCAGCATCTGGGTTTTTTGTGTTTTTTTTTTGCTGTGTTTGGTTTCTTCGTGTTCTTTTTGTGGCCTGGCAGAGTAGATAAAATCATCTCTTAGCAGAGAGAAAATTGGACAGATAATCAGCTGACTTCCTGGAGGTTTTGTCAAGGGACTGGCCTGGCCTCTGAGGATGGCCTTCCTCATTCATCACGTTAATCATGCCTGACGATCGTATTACCTCCCCCCGCACCCCGGTTGTATCTTCTCGAGGTCTGTACTGCAGTCAAGGTTCCCAGCTACCCCATTGTTATTACCTGAGAGAAACATCCTCATTCCTGTACTTAGCATGGAAAGCTGGTGAATGTCACTTTCCAAAAAGGGAGAAACCCAAGAGGTATTCAGCTCTTGCATCTATTTGTTTCACAAACTTTTTGGTGGCATTCCATGAAATAAAGTCTACCCAGGGGACAGGAGTTCAAGAAAAAAAAACTCACAACCTTCTGAGAAGCAGTTGATGAGCCTTTGAGAACAGAGAGCTGAGCTGCACCAGAGTCTGAATGTGTGTCACCCAGGCTCACCTGTGTCACCATTTCCCATCAGTGACCTGTCATTGTCTGCGAGTGTCCAGATAGTCACTCGGGCTGTTTACCCGGAGTCCTCGGAAGAGCAAACATTATTGCATTTCAGATTTCATGGCAAACATTTTCAAAAATAATATGTAGGTTCATCTGTGCTTCCCCATCAGATATTTTAACTGCACTCGCTTGACAGTTTGTCCTGTGGCAGCCGAATGAGGACCACAGTGAGGACTGTGCTCAGGCCTGGGGCAGCCTGGGGAAGGCAGTGCGCTGTGCAGTCACTGCTCTGCTGTGGTCTCCACAGGTCACCTGTGGAACAGGATGGGTGTGGTCCTTGTGGAGGGGTGGCTAGCTGTCACTGCTGGAATAAGCAATCAGCATAGCTCGAAAGTCCATTACCATCAGTGCTTTTTGTAGGAGTCTCAGCCTTGAGACTTTCTCCAAGTCAATCGCAACCTTCTCTGGCCTCCCAAGCACTTCGCACACCTCTCTAATGTGGCCTCAGTCAGATTCTCAGTTACCATCTCATTTTACAAAGCCCTCCCCCCTCCCTGCTGGAATGAAAGCTCCTGTACACCAGAAACTGGCTTATTTACGTCTGTATTTCCTGCCTGTGTTTGTGTACTGATCTCCTCTTATGAGGACACTAGTCCTGTGGGATCAGGGCCCTAACTTATGACTTCATTTTACCTTAGTCACTTCCTTAAAGGCCTCATCTCTTAGTGCAGCCACATTGGGGGTTAGGGCTTCAACATATGAATTTTCAGGGGAAGGGGGGGATGTAATTCAGCCCATAACACAACCCTTCAGTGTTCACCAGTGCCTTAGGCTGAATGCTTGTGTCCTTACAAAATCCACGTATTGAAGCCCTAACCCCGAATTGATGGTGTTAGGAGGTGGGGGCCTTTGTCAGGTGATGAGGTCCTGAAGGCGGAGCTCCCATGATGGGGTTAGTGCCCTTCTAAGAAGAGACACCAGTGCTCTCTTTCTCCTCCAGGTGAGGACATGGCGAGAAGGCTGCCATCTGTAAACCAGGAAATGGGTCCTCATCAAGAACCTGGCCCTTCTGGCACCCTGAGCCTGGACTGCAGCCTCCAGAACTGTGAGTAGTAAATGTCTGTTGTTTAATGCACCACCCCTCCTCACGGGAGGTATTTTGTTATAAACTGACTGAGACCACCAACCACCTCAAAGGTAATGATTTACATGATAAAACCAGTCTTCTTGGAGCCCAGCTTGGCCCTCAGCTTTTCAACTGAAAAACTGGTTATTCCATTCCCATGTAGCAAAGAGGCAACTGAACTTTAGATCACATTTACATGCCAAAGAATAAGCAGGGAAATGTGATAACAAATGAACTAACAAAAACTCACAGACACTGAATTCAGTAGGGTGGTTAGCAGAGGGAAAAGGGTAGTCAGGGGTAAAGGGGGCTGGAAGATTATTTGACTTTGGGTGATGGGCACATAATGCAATATGCAGATCATGTATCATAGAAATGTATACTTGAAACCTTTATAATCATATTAATCAAAATCTATATAATCCCAATAAGTTTAATTTAAAAAAATAATAAGAAGAAACTAAAGCTTGATTTATATCAATAGCCCACAGATATCCAGTTAACTGGATTTTCACATTCTCAAATAAATATTTGATTGCACACACAGTGGGAACTGTAGTTCTAAGTATCCTTGGGGAATTGTGACAACTGGAGGCAACTTTATGAGGTGAGTCTGTGTCAAATAATCAAACAATTGAAAGGACAGTGGGATTTGCCCCAGTCGTGATGATGGGAGAATGAGCTCATTCTGAAGGCCCTCTACTCCCTTCCTAACTCCAGTGACCCCCTAACACAGATCTTTGTCCCTGATAAGCCTTGGGAGTCATCATGACTCAACTCTAAGAAATCCCCAAACAGGAGAATGCCTCTGAAATCACCTCACTTTTGAGAAGGTCCTAGGGGAAATCCTGAGCCACAGTTGCTTCCAGCCTTCCTAGAAACATCTCTTCCCACTATTTCCTGGAAGAGTATGAAGAATTAACCTTCATCCTGAAGGAGGACCCAGCACAAGTTAGTCTTCTTAGGATCACAGAAGTCTCACCTGAGATTTTTCCCAGCATTTTCCTGCCGGCACCCTGGACAGCAGCCAGTTAGCTGGGCCTCTGCTGCCACCTAGTGTCATTTTTCTGGAAAGCCTAGGGACATCTGTTGGAGGCCTTGGGGTGCAAGACCTATCAGAGCTACTGGATTCTCAGGGAGTTAGGGGTTAGAGGGAAACTTGCTAGGGCCTCCCCAGGAAATATGGGACTAAAACAAACCACTGTGCCTTCAATCTCTGATTCTATCTTTTCCCACACCTTTCTTTCTTTCTTGCTGAAAGCCCAGATGAAACGAACAACAAAATAGCAGAGCAGGGCGAGGGCTTAGAATGGCGATATCTCCAGGGTGTCCAGGGATGCACTGCAGGTCAGGAAAATCCTGACAAAAGTGAAGGAGTCAGGCATGGCTGTCTGGAAAAAGATTATTCTGGGCCAAGTGTGCTTGGCAATTATGTTGACCTACCTATAAAGTTATTTTGAAGACTCTAGGCTGTCACCAAAAAGTCAGAATGCAGGTGGTAGCTTTCAGGTGTCAGTCAGATGACCAAAACCAAGAGCTAATGAGATAAAGATCCGAGGCCCAGAAAACAAGCTCCTCCACATGCAAAGGACATTTCTCTACCTCTCTACTCTCATCTCTCCGGCTCCCCCTCATGCTTCATGGGATACAAAGCTGCCAGGGTGGTGAGAGGGAGCACTGCACATTCACACCTGTTCTGTTACCCAGGACACACCAGGGACCTTGAGAACTTGAGTAAAGGATGAGAAGGGGTAGCATTTCCAAGAACAAAATTGTTTGTTCAAAATTTCAGCAAGAAAGTAGTCAGAAAATCAACAAATTGATTTTGACTTTGAATCCCCAGGAGCTTGGGCTGCCTTTAAAAGAAATTGGCTTGCCCTGGCCAGTGTGGTTCAGTTCGTTGGAGTGTCATCCCATGTAGCAAAGGGTTGAGGATTCAATTCCCATTCAGGGCACACACCCAAGTTGCAGGTTTGATATCTGGTGGGTTCGATATCTGGTCGGGGCACGTACAGGAGGCAACTGATCGATGTTTCTCTCACATTAATGTTTCTCTTTCTCCCTCTTCCTTCCTCTCATTCTAAAATCAATATAAACATATCCTCAGGAGAGGGTTTTAAAAAAGAAACTGGCTTAAAACAGTAAAACTGTAAAAACCAAGAATAGAAGCTGCTCAGGCCCCAGCTAAATGCACGTTTGCAAAGAACGTAGTCGAGGCAGCTTCACTGAGGGAGCCAGAGGCCGTTCTCTTTCCCAGAGTGAAGAATGAAGTATCTTTTGTTAGAGTCTCCCCAAAACAGTACTAGAAAAATGAGTTTCTACTGACTTGGCTTGAGTCATTGTTGGTTCCTGCCACAGGAGGGGTGAACTGCTCTGGCCGCCAGGCCTAGGCGTGGGAACAGACAACGTCTATCTCAGTGGTTCTCAACCTTCCTGATGCCGCGACCCTTTAACACAGTTCCTCATGTTGTGTTGACCCCCAACCATAAAATTATTTTCGTTGCTACTTCATAACTGTAATTTTGCTACTGTTATAAATCGTAATGTAGATATCTGATATGCAGGATGTGTTTTCATTGTTACAAATTGAACATAATTAAAGCATAGTGATTAATCACAAAAACAATATGTAATTATATATGTGTTTTCCGATGGTCTTAGGCAACCCCTGTGAAAGGGTCGTTCGACCCCCCAAAGGGGTCGCGACCCACAGGTTGAGAACCGCTGCTCTATCTGCATCATGAGTGGGGAAGATGCATCCTGGGAGGGACAGGAGTGCCGGAAAGCAATTCCAGCATGACAGCAGGGCTGAATCTGGGAATGGCTGGTGGCATTTCCCCAAACCTGAAAAGGGATGATTGCTTGCTGCCAGACAGCTCAGGGCATCTTAATCTACATGTTATTGCCTTCTACTGGTCAAACACCTGAACAGCCATAGGCTAATTCCCCTGTTCTGACAATGCTTGTGTATACCCTTTGAAGTATATATATATATATATATATATATATCTGCCTTGCCTCAGGACAAATTGTGTTAATAAAAAGCATGGGGTCCTGAGATGAGGAGAACTTAGAATTTAGAACTTAGATCTTAGTTTCCTTTAAGCTAAGCTCCTCTGACCCCCAAATGCCTTTCACAATTATATTTCATCTCTGGACTCCTATTTAATCTACGCACAGCCTTCTCCAGATTTCCTGAACCCTTCTAGATGCTGCAACAAGAACCCCGGCACAGGAGCAAGTGGGTTTTCCCTTCAGACCTCAGGTCCAGGTTTCTCCGTCATGAAACACGGGCTCTGCATGTTTAGTTTATTAACTATTGGAGAAGGTCAAACAAGAAAGCTCAACACAAGTTTCAGCCCCCCTGTCACTTTTCATTTATTTTCAGGGACAATTACTTTGTTTCACTCACCCTTTTCAAAAGCCAACCAGCCTGGCCGGTGTGGCTCAGTGATTGAGCATCTACCTATGAACCAGGAGATCACGGTTTGATTCCTGGGCAGGGCACGTGCCCGGGTTGCCTGCTCAATTCTCAGTAGGGAGTGTGCAGGAGGCAGCCAATCAATGATTCTCTCTCATCGTTGCTGTTTTTATCTTCTCTCCCTCTCCCTTTCTTTCTGAAATTAATAAAAATATATTGAAAAATAAAATCCCAGCCAAGCACCATGATGTGGTTGTAAGTTTGAATAGCTGTCATGAAAGCAATTTCAGTAAAAATAAACAAACCACCTAAAGGACAGATTTACTCAAAGCAGAATCCTTGCCAAGGACAATGTGGACATTAAAGGGAAAGGTGCCATCTAGTGGCTGTGTCCATTCACATTGTTGCTGAAAATCAAATTAGAGGGTTTGCGAAATCAGCTCTCTTGGGAAGGGGATCATTTTATCAGTGAAAGGAATAAAATGACTGAAGAGTAGGCATTATTTTGCACCTTTAAGAAAATTTGAGATGTAACTGAGAACAATGAGAAAATTCACTGATGTAATAGTTCTACAGAAACTATTGTTATTCATTTCATTGTGTCTATGATAAATTAAACTCTGTCCCTGGCTTACTATCAATGGCTGAAATTTCTAATATATGACTGGAAAAGTCTCCAACTACTACATTTAACTGATTCTAATAGGCATGTTTCTCATTCATATTCATTTGACCCAATAATGCCACCACTGGTTTGACTTGGACAGCTAACCAAGTGAATAAGTCTTAGTAATATAATATTCCTTGGAGAGGGCAATTTCCCAACATTTATCTACCATGTTATACCATTTTAAATGATATCATCATAAAAAATAATGTTAAAATCAACCAAAATAAGAAATACATATATTTTAGGATGACATATAGATGTGATAAAAATTTGTGAAAAGTAATGCAAGGGAATAGTTTTCCTGGGTCATGGAATGAGGGAATATTATCAGGGAACAAAATTATTATTTTCAGGATTTTAAAATAATACAGAATACACAAATAATAATGTATGAAATATATTTGTACAATATATCCACCGAGTCTGTTTCTCAACAGAATTTGTGTTGTGTCTGATGGTAAACCAGATTAAAGCAGCTTCAGGAGAGATGGAGGTCAGAGGGATGCATGGCTCATTTCCTGCAAAGGTTTCAAAGGTAAGAATAGTGCTTGTTTTTAAGTTGGGGTTCTCCCCCAGTCTAATCATGGCTGCACAATAAATTCCTAGAAAAACAGAATGGTGGAACAGAAAGGGACCTTAGAAGCCTGCATGAATCTCTTAATTTTTCAGAAAAGGAATTGAAGCCCAGAGAGGGCATGTGCATTTCCTAAAGCCACACAGCTTGGCAGGAGCAGGACGTGGAATTGAACCAGGTACCTGGTGCTTGTGGAAGCACACTGTGCTGCCACTGACAACAACAACTCAATATTGGAATTATGTCCATGACCTTGTTTTGTACCTTGTCAACATTCAATTGACACTTAGAAAATGCTTGCCAAAAACCTGAGAGAGAAGAGTTTACCTGTGAAATCACAAACCACACACATGCTGTTCATGGAACAGCTTAGTTTTTAGGGAACTGAGAGAAATTTATGGTTCACAGAATACTTTTCCATATTAAATGCTTTGCTAAAATATTTCAAATTATACATCTATTAGTGTTAGATTGCCTATATTAGATTTTATATAAACGTTTATCAACTATCCCATGGGATGTATAAACATTCAGCATTGAAATGTGACAAAATATCTCTTCATAAAAGAGACAGTATATCATAGTCAATATTCATGGAAAATAAAGTGATACTGAATGTAAGGAACCAGATAATATATGATCATCATCCATATAGACCTGCCATCTATGTTTTTATAAAACACTAGAGGCCTGGTGCACAAAATTCATGCGGGGGGGGGGGGTGCACCCTCAGCTGGCCTGCACCCTCTCTAATCTGGGACCCCTCAGGGAATGTCCGACTGCCTAAACTGGCAGTCGGACATCCCTCTCACAATCTGGGACTGCTGGTTCCTAACCACTCACCTGCCTGCCTGCCTGATTGCCTCTAACTGCTTCTGCCTGCCAGCCTGATTGCCCCCTAACTACTCCCCTACCGGCCTGATTGATGCCTAACTGCAACCCTGCTGGCCCAATCACCCCCAACTGCCCTCCCCTGCGAGACCCGCCTCCTCCGCTGAGATGCCGGGACCGGCCTCCTCTGTGCCACGCAGAACTGCGGGACCCCCAGGCCTCATTGTGTGGAGTGGCCGCCAGGGCCCGCCTCTGTTGTGCATGTGGCCATCTTGTGATGGCCATCTTGTGGCGGCCATCTTGTGAGGAAGTGAGGGCGTGACGCCACCTAGGCTTATATTAGTATAGATTAGGCTAAACATTTATTATTAGAGGTATATAAAAATTTAATAAAGGAGAAAGAATTAATGATTTGTATTGCCTTTATTTTGAAAAAAACTGCAACACTTTCATCCAAAATGAAGATAGCTCCTTTTGCCCTTGACTGACTCAGTGCGGACTTTGATAGTTGGTTCAGTTTGTTTATGTTGATCAAAAGGATTAGAGTTACTCCCATTGGACCAAGTGAGGAGGGGTCCATCGTGAGCATGTGTGAGAGGCAATAAAGAAATTGAAAATCAGAGACATTTTTTAAAAAATCATACAAGGGCCAGAGTGCATGAAAGTCAGTTGTGTTATAGTCCAGGTCTCAACTCTGTATTAATAGAATTCAGCTCCTCAGTATATTCTGACACACTTTTTCTTACTTCCTGCTAGCTTAGACTTAGGTTTTCAATATAATTATTGGGAGAAGGCTTCTGCTAGGCTCGCTTAATAACTACCAATTAATAACCTTTGGGTGGAGCCTTTAGCGTCAAATCCTGTCACAGACCTGAGGCCACCTGTGAAGGGACAACCATTGGTTCAGAGGTCCATTTCTAAATCAGAGACCAGACCTACTGAATGAAAATAAATCAAAATTGTTAAATCCAGTCTCATTACACATGACGACTGATCACAGAGAAGCAATGGAATCCTAATCAGGTTTTCCAAGATCTATAAACCTATGGCATACTGATTTGGAGGCTGTTTTTACAATGCAATCAAGGAATTCTGTTGGAATTTATTTAGAAGATCCAGGGCAATTAATTTGATAACAATTAGTTGGTCCAAATCATTTGTAATGACAACCAAGATAGCTCAACAGGTTCATCAAAAACACACATACTTTCTCTGAATATTGGTTTTCATATTTCTCTTTATCCTATATAATAAAAGGGTAATATGCAAATTGACCTTAACAGCAGAACCACTGGGAATGACTGGTCACTATGACACACACTGACCAACAGGGGGCAGATGCTCAATGCAGGAGATGCCCCTGGTGGTCAGTGTGCTCCCACAGGGGGAGCTCTGCTCATCCACAAGTCAGGTTGACGACTGCCAGCACAGAGGTCTTGGCATGAGCCTCTCCCACCTCCTCAGCAGCGCTAAGGATGTCCGACTGCAGCTTAGGCCTGCTCCCCACTGGTAAGTGGACATCCCCCAAGGGCTCCCAGGCTGCCAGAGGGATGTCTGACTGCCAGCTTAGGCCCAATCCCCTGGGAAGTGGGCCTAAGCCAGCAGGTGGGCATCCCCCGAGAGGTCCCAGACTGCGAGAGGGCACAGGCCATTTTGAGGGACCCCCTGAGTGCACAAATTTTTGTGCACTGGGCCTCTAGTAATATTATAAGAATTTGAATATCCATGATCTCTTTTAAAAGCCAGACTCCATTTAAATCATTTATATAAAATTGATTTTGAAAAAGAGAAAAACCTGAGGTATATCAAGTCAATGGTTAGATAATCTAATACAAATGAATAAATAAATACACAGCAACGAGCATGGAGACCCATTTAGTGGAGATCATTACATGGGCTACATATGTATTCCTAGTGGGAAGCAATTTATTGAATCTGGGTAATTTTCTAAATATACTCTCTGTATGCTAACATCATCACCAAAGCCGCAGAAAATAATTCCAAAGCCTTGGTAAAGACCCTCATGGAGTGGACACCCTTTAGAGAACCTAAAATACTAGAAGAAGGGATGATCACAAAAGACTCTGAGCAGGGTAACAAATAAAACATTATTATGAGAGCTATTTGTGGGCACTTTGGTAAGCACTTCAGACACATTACTCCTTTCCTTTTAGCAAAATTAGTTGGGGTGAGTTCTATGATCATTAGCCCTGCTCATTTTACAAAGGAAAGCAGGTTTTGATAAGAGGTTTAAAGGGCTAACTATATGTCCTGGGAAGGCTGCAGTAATTCATTCCTTTGGGTTAATTAAAACTACCTCTAAAATATACATTTTAAATGTAAATATTTCCAAGGAAAGAAACTATTTTATCGTTTATGAAAAATATGAAGAAACAACTGATTATAAATGGCTGTGTCTGTTTATATGTATTTTACAGTGATTTCTTTACTAACCAGTAGAACCTGTAAGAAATCTGTTTGGAGTAAGTTAGATTATTAGGGTAACAATCCTAATATATAAAAAGCCAGGGGCCGTCACGACCTAAATGACCAGATAGATGACCAAACAGCAGGCTCCATTGATCAGGGCATGGCTAATGGGGGAACCGGGTTCCCTCAGGCTCTGATGAATCCATGGCAGCAGCCACTGGTGAGCAGGCGGGCGGAAGGCAGACCACTTGGTCCCTCCTCCCAGCCCTCAGACTCCAATCAATCAGTGGTGGAGATGGGGCAGAACTGGAGACTGGCCCCCTTAGTATTCCTGCAGGTTCAATCTCCAGAGGACAGGCCAGGCACCAATGGACCAGCGCCGCTGGCATGATCCCAACAGTGCTGCCGACCTCCTGGAATTTGGTCTTGGGCACTGTGGCTGCTTCTCCTCCCTAGACACCCCACAAGGAAGAAAAGATACCGCCAGCAGCGCCAGGGGTGACCAGTGGTGACTGCTCTCCCTGTGCTTCCTCCAGGTCACTTGAGCTGGGCCCCCGCCCACCCCGCTCCAGATGAAGTGTGAGCACTGCACATGGAAGGAATGTAGTAAAAAAAACAAAAACTGATGACCAAGAGAATGCCGCAGTCAACGTCCGGAGTCCGGCTCAGGAGAACGGAGAGAAGGGAGAATTCCATAAGTTGGCCGATGCCAAGATATTTCTGAGTGACTGCCTGGCGTGTGACAGTTGTGTGACCGCAGAGGAAGGAGTCCAAGTTTCTCAACAGAACACCAAGGACTTCTTCCGTGTTCTGAACCTTAATAAGAAATGTGATACCTCACAGCACAAGGTGCTGGCAGTGTCTGTGTGTCCTCAGTCTCTGCCTTATTTTGTTGCTAAATTCAGCCTCAGTGACACTGATGCATCCAGAAGGCACTGCGGCTTCCTTAAAAGCCTTGGGTGCACTGTCTTTCACATAAAGTTAGCTGCGGACTTCAGCATCCTGGAGAGTCAGAAGGCATTTGTGCGTCAGTACTGCCAGCACCGTGAGGAAGAGCCCGGCTACCCATGCTGACCTCTGCCTGCCCGGCTGGGTCTGATATGCAGAGCACGTGCTGGGTCAACCCATCACCCCCACCTCTGCAGGCCGTCTCCCCAGCAGATCATGGGCTCTCTGGTGAAGGATTACTTCGCCATCCAGCAGAACCTGTCCCCAGACAAGAGTTTCCACGTCACTGTGGCCCCGTGTTATGACAAGAAACTGGAGGCCCTTTGAGAAGATGTTCCCACAGCTTTACATAGTTCCCAGGGGCTGACTGCGTGTTAACCTCAGGTGCAATTGTCTGGATAATGGAGCAAAGTGACCTCGCCTCGAATGACGCCGCCGTGGACACTCTGTTTGGAGACATGAAGGAGAAGGAGGTGAGGCTCCACGAGGGTGCCAGCTCCAACAGGTACCTGGCGCACATCTTCAGGCACACGGCCAAGGAGCTGTTCAGTGAAGATGTGGGGGTGCTCACCTACCGCACCCTGAGGAACAAAGACTTCCAGGAGGTCACCCTTGAAAGGGACAGAGAGGTTCTGTTATGCTTTGAGGCTGCTTACAGCTTTCGGAACATCCAGAAGTGGTCCTGAAGCTGTAGAGGGGCAAGTTCCCCTGCCACTTCGTGGAGGTCCTGGCCTGCGCCGGGCATGCCTAAGCAGCAGGGGCCAGGCCCAGGCGGATGGCAGGTGTGCAGACAGGGCACTGATGCGGCAGATGGAAGGCATCTACGCTGCCATCCCGGTGTGGCCCGAGGAGACCAGCGCCCATGTGTGGGAGCTGTACCAGGAGTGGCTGGGGGAGTGGGGACAACTCCCCTTGGGCCCAGGTGGCCCTGCACACCACCTAGCAGGGCCCAGGGCAGCCTGCCAGGACATCAAGTGGTAGGTCCTGCAGGCAGCCTGAGGAAGGGTGTCAGACACGTGAAGGAAAGGCTTAGCATCTCTGTCATCGCTTTGGTTTTCAGAATTCCCTGCTCCCCATCTGTCAGCTCCCTCCCTCTGAGGGGTGCTGTTGTCATCACATGGGTGCAACTGGAATATTGTATCTCAAGAGGATTGCCCCAATGTACGTATCCTTTTATCCAATGATGAAAAAATCCCAAAGAACAAGAATGGAGACAGACTACTGCCCTTTAGGCTTTAAAAAAACCCTGGAAGTGTCCTGCGAAGAGCAGAGACTTGGTTCTGTGCACATGCCTCAGAGGGATTAGATGAGGAAATGGTCCGGCTTGGCCCTGACTTTACCCACTTACGTTACCCGCCTTTGCTACAATGTGAATAAATTGTCAACTTTTGGAATAGGGGCTCATATGAAAGTCTGCATTCCCAACTTTTCTTGAAACAGATCTATGTTCTGTAGCTGTGGCCACCGTCCTGAGATCAGGTCCTGTCGCTGGGAATCAGGGGGCACTGGAGTGGAGCCCTCTCCTGCCTCCCCGTGCCCTTTTATGTTCAGGGATTGAGCTGAACTCACTTTAGGGGAGGCCTGGCAAGGGTGACAGCTGTCACAGATGGAAGGATGGAGAATGGAGAGGCAGACACCATGCTCAGTCCCTCCCTGGGTGGGTCAGGCAGATGAAGGCCGGCCAGCCCACCCCACAATTGGGTGAGATAGCGTCCTCTGTGTCCACCTCTCACCCCGTGGGCCCGGCCACTCCCCTCAGCTCCGGGCAGCCCTCTGTGTCCTACGACAGTACTCTCTGCTCTCACATGCTGCTCACTCTAAATGAGAAGGAAGAGAGCAGTTGGCCTACAGACAACTACACAGAAAGACAGGGCTCACGGCTGGTGAGAGGGTGCAGGCCGGGCTGAGGGACCCCCCTCCCCAGTGTATGAATTTCATGCACTGGGCCTCTAGTTATCATCATAATGGTTGTAATTGGTAATATGTGTTTTTAAGCTTTTTAAAAAATCCTCATCCCAAGATATGTTTTTAATTGATTTTAGCGAGAGAGGAAGGGAGGGAGGGAGGGGGATAGAGAGAGAGAGAAACATTGATGTGAAAGAGAAACATGGATCACTTGTCTCCTGTAGGTGCCCCAACCAGGGATTGAACCTGCACCCTAGGTATGTGCCTGACTGGGAATCAAACCCACAACCTTTTTGGTGTATGGGACTACAATCCAACCAACTGAGCCACCCGGCCAGGGCTGGGCTTTAAAGCTTTTAAAGTACCATTTATTCAGTTCTTACTATCTAAAAGACACTATGCTAAATAGTTTATATTTTCTAACAATGTTATCAACAAAAGAGTAATTTTAATGATTATAGAAATGAATCTACTTTAATAATATGTTCTATGAAGTTAAAAAAGAGTCAATTGAAAAGTAACAAAAACAGCTTTCCCCCCCTTGAGCTTTATGCTGTGTAAGTATGCTATTGCTTCTGGCTTGTCTCCACTAAAAAGACATTTTGCTAATGAATATTTATTTCACTGCCACAAACAATAATGCATAACAAGGCTGTGTAAATGCCATGATGAGTATTTTTTCCTTTCCTCTGTCCTCTGATATGTATCCATTTAATTTTTCTCTAACTGACAGGTATTTGTTTCAAAGCTCCAAAAAGCAATGCCTTAAAATTCGATTATAATATTCATTTCCTTCTGTTTCTGGCATGTTAAAATTCCTCCTTCATACAAGTAAACTAGAATATTTTAGAATATTTTACCGAAAAGACCAACAAACAGTTGACAATAAAAGTTCACATTTATTCTGTGAGATAATGATTTTTGACCAGTAAATGAAACTAAAGAAAAACACTCAGGGGAAAAGCTAGACTATAAACCTGACAATTTTATACTAACATATCAACAACAGATTAGTCAGACATTAATTTTATCAAGTAAATATTTCATTTTAAAAGACTCCTCTGGGATTTCATGATACAGGAAGGAGATTTATTTTAACATTATGATAGACAACATAATGACCCAAAATATGTCCATATCCTCATCCCTGGAACCTGCAACTAAGGTAAGAAGGAATTAAGATAGCAGATGGAATTAAGGTTGCCAATAAGATGACTCTAAAGTAAGGGGATCAGGCTGAAGTATTTGGGTGGGCCCACTGTAGTTAAAAGAGTCATTAAGTAGGGAAGCAAGAGGCCCAGAAATATGGCATTGGGAGGAAGACTGGATGGAGGACAAAAGAAAGATGGAGAAAGAGGCCACAAGCCAATGAATGTGTGTGTGTCCTCTGGAAGCTGGAAAAGGCAGAGGACGTTTTCTCTCTTGAGCTTTCAAGGGAAGCACACCCTTGCTGATGCCTTATTTTAGCCCAGTGAGACCTGAGTGGGACTTCTGACCTGCAGAACTGTAAGAGAATTAACCTGCATTGTTTTAACCCATGAAAGTCATGGTAATTTGTTCTAGCATCAACAGGAGATGAATACAGACGTGGCACACTGTTATTAATTCAGCATTTTGTAAAGTCTCGTTCGACTCCTTCTCCAGGGAAGTCTTCGCTGAGCCATCATTTTGTGACGGGATCTTTGCCTTGGTGCTCCCCTAGAGCACCACATTAGATGGCGCAGTAATTTTCCATGTACTTTTCTGTAACCTATGATAGACCAAGGGTTCCATGAACGTCAGCACCATGTCTTTAATCTCTGCATGAAGAGCTAGTTTCTAAACTTTTATGCAAAGCTCAGCAGCAGCAAACTAGGTAGTGTGTCCTGGGAGCCTATACATACATGTCCAAACAAAGTGATTCTGAGCACATAGCAGTCCTACCTTAGAAACCAGTGGCAAAAGTATAAACAGTCACAAGTGTTATAAAATGAATTGTCACATGAATGCTGTAATCCAAGACTACAGAGAAAATACAAGGTCAAACACAATAGTTCTGTATTGTAACCAGGTGAGTGGGCTGTGGATTAGTTACACCAGCTATCAAGTCATTCACAAGGAAAAGGTAGCATTTGAGTTGCTGTTAAAATGTCTGAACCACACACAATGTTTAGAATTTGAGTAATGGCTAGCCTTAGGTAAGAAACATTTAAAGCAAATAACTATTGTCTTTGGGAGTTTCCGGGTTTTATTTTTCCCTTCTTCATTTTATCATTTCCCCCTGGTGACAATACCCTTTTCCCATATCCTGTGATGCTTGCTATCTCATTTCCCAGTCAATAGTTTTCCTTTACAACATTATTCAATAAAAGTCATTCACTCTCAACATAAATTTAAGAAAATGAGTATTTGCATTTCAAGCATTTTGCTCTTTGGAGCGCAATTCTATCTGCTGAAGTTTTTCAGGCATCAGCAAATACATGCTATGGATGATGTGTGGGTGGAGGTCCTTTCTCTGCTTCAACTCCAACCCTAACATTGTGCCATAAGTTGGAGGGTCGAACTTAATGAGTTGTTCTAAGGCCATTTCAATCTTGAGGCTTTTCTATTACATGAAGCAGAACAAAATTAAAACCATGTGTATTAAAAGCACAAATGAGAAAAGTAAATCTTAAAGTCTTTAAAAGAAATACAGTACCACTATGGCCTCCGGGTAGGTGCAGAGGGATTTGAAGTAGTGATTTAATCCCCCGCCTCCCCCCCCATATAATTACAAAACTCATAGATTCTGTTCCAGTTCTAGGTGTCTATTCCTGGTTTTCTCTATATTCCTTTAGCCTCTTTACCCCTCTCTCTGTGCTAATACACACTGTCTTATTTTGTTGTAGTTTTTAGACTTAATAAGTCTAAAGGTCCTGAATAATAAGATTTTTCTTAATTTCTACTAAAATAAGTTTCCCACATTGTCCTTCTTAAAATTCGTTTGCCTGCTCTTGACTCTTCTCCACCAAGTGTATTGTAGGATCACTTTGAGCTCCTAATCTGTGGGGATTGTTATTGGAATTGCATTGCATCTTGGGGCAACAGATGACATCTTTGTCATACTGGGTTTCCTACCTATGAACATAGAATGTATTGCCATTTATTTAGTTCTTCCTAAATGTATTTCATTAAAGTGTTATGTTAGATTTATCATTAAAATCTCATTTTGACTCTTTCCACTCAAATGGGAGTATATTTTCCCCACTCATATGAGAGCTTCATCTTGCTTTTGGCTTCCTTTTCCTTGTGATAAAAATATATATGTATAGCACTATTTTTTACTGTCTGAATAGTATTTAGTTATATGAATGTGTTATGTTTTATCTAAGAAAACTCCTCTTTGATAGAATTTTATGTTGTTAGGTTTTGTTTTGTTTTAAATTCTCACCCAAAGATATGTTTGTGGGCTGTTGTTGTTTTAAGTTGATTTTCAGAGAGAAAAGAAGGGAGAGGGAGAGAGAGAGAGAGAGAGAGAGAGAGAGAGAGGGAGAGAGAAACATTGATCAGTTGCCTCTTGTATGCACTCTGATTAGGGATCAAACCCACAACCTAGGTATGTGCCCTGACCTGGAATTAAACCTACAACTTTTTGGTGTATGGGATGACACTCCAACCAACGGAGCCACCTGGCCAGGCTATATTGTTCAGTATTTGTTGTAACTAAAAATGCTGTTGGAAACATCTTTATACCTCATTGTGCCTTTGTGAGAATATTACTGTAGGGTAATTTTCATGAAGTGAAATTTCTGTTGAAAGAGTACATGTATTGCCCTGACCAGTTTGGCTCAGTGGATAGAGCGTCGGGCCACAGACTGAAAAGTCCCGGGTTTGATTCTGGTCGAGGGCTTGTACCTTGGTTGCAGGCTCAATCCCCAGTGGGGGGCATGCAGGAGGCAGCTGATCGATGTTTCTCACCGATGTTTCTAACTCTCTATCCTTCTTCCTTCCTCTCTGTAAAAAATCCATAAAAATCTATTCTTTTTTTTTTTTTTTAAGAGTACATGTATTTAAAGTGTGCATTAAAATGCCACATCTTTGTATAAGTAAATACCACAAAGTGGATGGCTTAGAACAAGTGAAATTTACTATGTCATGGCTCTGGAAGACAGAAAGTCGAGATGAAGATGTTGACAGATTGGTTCCTTCTGAGGCTATGGGGGAATCTGTTCATGCCTCTCCCCCAGCTTCTGGTGTTGCCAGAAATCCATGGTGTGCTTTGGCATGTAGATGCAGCTTTACTTTCTTGTTCAATGTGTCCAAATAGCCCCTCTTTATAAAGACACGGGTCATATCAGATTAGAGCCCATCTTAATGACCTCATTTTAATCTGATGACCTCTGTAGAGACCCTATTTCCAAATGAAGCTCTATTGGGAGGTTGTAGGGATTAGGGCTCTAACATATCTTTCTGGGGAGACACAATTCAATCTGTAACATTCCAATATTCATTTGATTGCCTTTCTAAGTCCCAGTCACAATCTATTCTGACCAATGCTCACTTGCTAATCTTCTTGAAGCAATGAGTTTCATTATAACACGGGATATGTTTTTGTAACATAGGATATTGCATAGACAATTTTTCATTTCACATTGCAATTATTTATCTTAATATAAATTGAGACTACATGTTGGGTGCTGCTCACAATAATTATTTATACATTTTTATTTTGTGTGTGTGTATGTGTAGGCCAGCCATCAGTGAGGTTGTATCCTGTGGGAACATCCTAGTACGTGGCAATTACTGGATCTAACAGCATCTATTCTTCAGATAGATCAAAACACTTCAACCTCCCACCCAGTGCCTCCGTTTCCTGCACAATCTCTGTAGGGTTAATAATACCCAACAGTCTCCCCAAGATCACAGAACTGCTGTGGTGAGTCAGGAACAATAATCACCAGAATGCTCACTAAAATTAAGGTATATGCAAGGAGTGTGTTTGTGTCAGTAGCTTCTCATCCTCACTGTTGTTTGTTCTGGTGCAGTTGAGTTGTCCTCTTAGTACAGCGATTCTCAATCTGTGGGTTGTGACCCCTTTGGCGGTCGAATGACCCTTTCACAGGGGTCGCCTAAGACCATCCTGCATATCAAATATTTACATTACGGTTCATAACAGTAGCAACATTACAGTTATGAAATAGCAACAAAAATAATTTTATGGTTGGGTCACAACATGAGGAACTGTATTTAAAGGGCCAGAAGGTTGAGAACCACTGTCTTAATGGATATTTGGTTAACTGCAGAATCCGCTGCCCTGTGGACAGCTTTTGGTAAACTTTTGGTGGCTTTTCATCACGGTATGGACCTCTCTACATTGCTGCCAAAGCTTTCATATGTTGAGACTGATCGCACTTGGCTACTTAGCCTTCTTTCTTTAGCGCCTGGAAGAAGGGGCAGAGAGTTTGAGTCCGTTTGCGTTAGTGGGCCAGGGGAAGAAATGAGGGAGACAGAGAGGAGGCCAAAGCTCTGAGAGCGGAACTCAGACATGGGTTCTTCCCAGCTCCACCCACCCACGCAGTGCCCAGTTGTGGTTCATCTCAGATGCCCCTGGGAGCCCACCGCGCAGTGCGGGCCCATCCACTCATGCTCTGCCCTCCTTAAGCCTCTCCGAGGGCTCAAGAAGGGCCCGTGGGAACTGTGAAGTCTTAGAAGTCCTGTGTGTTGTCTTCCCAGACACACAAGACCATGGGGCTTGCCCCTCAGCTCCTGAGACCCGCCCCGCACCAGATCAATCCCAGCTCCTCATCTGCACAGCGCAGCCCCTCGCCGGCCCCGCCCCTCCTCGGGTGAGCCCCTTGCAGCTCATTCAGCCCCGCCCCTCGCTGTGCCCCGACGCCCCGCCCCCAGCACATTCGCCCCCGGGCTCCGCGGTCCGGCCCCGCCCCCTCCCACGTAGCCTGAGGTTCTGCAATCCTCTGGCCGTGGATGCCCCGCCCACCTCGTGCGAGTTGCCTCCCAGGGTCCAGAGTCCCGCCCCGTCGCAGCAGGAGCCCGCCCTTTTCCTCGCCGGCCTATTGGAGAGGGCGTCGCCATAGGCGCCAACCAATGGGATCACGGCTGGCACAGTGCGTCGGGATAAGTGGGTCCCCGCTGACCCTGCGCTGGTCACACTCACGCCATGTGGCGCTGCAGCAGGCGGGTCCCTCTGGCGCTGCGGCTGAGCCGCTGGTGAGACGCGGAGCGGGCGGTGGAAGGAGGGGAGGTGGGGAGAGGGGCGGGCGGCGGACGGGGGCCTGGCGGCGGGGAGGTGGCTGGAGGCTTCAGGGTCTCCTCGGGCAGAAGGTGCCGCCTCACAGCTCTCTGCTTTGGAGACTCCCGCCCCCCCGAAACTCCTCGCCGTCGGCTCCAGTACCCCAAACTCCTCTTCTGGGGCTCCTGCTTCCCCATCCCCCTCTTCTGGGGTTCCAGGACTCCTAGACCCCTTCGCTTGGGCCTCTTGGACCCCTAAACCCCTTCGCCTGGGCCTCTTGGACCCCTAGACCCACTGGCCTGGGCCTCTCAGACTCCTAGACGCCCACGCCAGGGGCTCCCGTACGTCAAGGCCTCTTGTCCAGGGCTCTGTACCCCGAGAACTCTCTTCTGTAGCTTTTGTACCCCCAAACCCCTCTCCTGGGGCTCCTGGACTCCTAGACCCCTCGGGGTTCCAGTACCCCGAGGTATCTCGCTTGGGGCTCTCACACCCTGAAACCCCTGTCCGAGCCATATCTCAAGACTCCTCATCGGTGGCTCCCATATCCTGAGACTCGCTCACCCCGGGTCCTCTACCCGAGACCACTCGCCTGGGGCTCCTGGACTTCTAAGACCCCTCTCTTGGGGGCTCCTGTACCCCCAAATCCCGCTCCTGAGGCTCCGGTACCCTTAGACCCTTAACGGGGCTCCTGTATTTTTAGAGCCCTCTCCTGGGGCTTTTGTACCCCGAGACCCCTCACGGTGGGCCCTAGTACTCCTGGACTCCTCCCTGTGGGCCCCAGTACCTTCAGACCCCTCCTCTGGGGTTCCCCCAGCCTGAAAACCCTTTCAGAGCCTGAGTGACAGATCCTTAGTTCCTCCTGATGGGAGTGCGTGCCCCCTCCCATGGCTTCCCCTGCCCAGCAACCGCCCCCACCCACCCCAAGGAAGGGAGTTCCTGTCCAGGAACCAGGTTTGGGGTGATGGCAGCGAGGTTAGTGTGGAGTAAAGCAGGGCCAGGCCCAGGGAGCTGTCCTGTGACCCCCTTTCCTTTGGGACCTCTGAGTGGGTGGCCCTGAGTGCAGGTTGTCAAGGTGTTTGAAGTGAAGGTGGTCATTGATGCGGGTTTTAATGTGTGATAAAAGTGGCAGTTTATGGGTCTCGTTAACATGTTTGCCCCCCTTTTTTGCTGTTGGCCTAGAGCAGTGATGGCGAACCTTTTGAGCTCAGCGTGTCAGCATTTTGAAAAACCCTAACTTAACTCTGGTGCCGTGTCACATATAGAAATTTTTTGATCTTTGCAACCATAGTAAAACAAAGACTTACATTTTTGATATTTATTTTATATATTTAAATGCCATTTAACAAAGAAAAATCAACCAAAAAAATGCGTTCGCGTGTCATAGGTTCGCCATCACTGGCCTAGAGTCTTTAAGAGACCCGAGGCTTCCACAGGAAGTACTTAAATTTAAGCTGCTGCCTTTTAATAACATTGTAGCCTCCAGGATTAGAACTTTTTAAAATGACTCTATTTATGGAAAAACATTACATTTGGTTTTCAACCTTGAATGAGTGCCATGTCCGATGAGTTTGTAAAATGTAACATTTTACTAAGCTAAGTTTAGTTTCATGATCACTCACAAAACCTTGTTCAATTTATGGTACTGTGAGCCTAGGTGAAGAAATAGGGGAGTATGTGTTGGGGTGCCCTCGTGGTCTTGGAGCAATGTCATCTGTGTAGTCGGACCAGAAGGTGTACAGCGGGGGGGAGAGCCCATGTTGCCCCTGACAGTCATACAGTCGGCTGTTTTGCTTTTTGTGGTTGGGTTCTTGATGATAGATAACTTTTTAAAGTATCCCACAACTCTAGAATTTGCCAAATCAATAAGGAAAATGTTGGCTGATTATAATATCTCCATGATATTGCCTGAGTTTTTGTTTCTTTTCTGTACATATCTTTAAAAGAAATATTTTTGTGAGATATGTTAACGTAGGAAATCCCATAAAACACACAATATAGTTGAGAGAACTTTTATTTAAAAATAAGTTATGTCCCCATTACCCAGTTTAAGGTTACCCCTAATCTGTCATAACCCTCCCTCCCTCTTAGATGTAATTTCTCTCCTGGTTTACAGAAATTATCTCCTTGCTTTCCTTTATAGTTTTACCATCTACTGGTATATAACATTCCTACAATACAGTGTTAACCTGTTTGAACAATACCTGCTTAGGAGAACACTGTTTATCCTTTGAATTTGTATTTTTAGTTTTTTGGTTCAGGGTTACTCGACCCACATTTCTGTTACATGTAGCTGTAGTCTGTTCTGATGGCTGAGTTTATTGATTGAACAGTGCACAGTTTATCCACCCTCTGTTGGTGCCAGCCTTGTTGTACATGTGTGCTGGTGCCCCAGGACAGGTTTCCAGGACATCTGCAGGTTCCCCCACGGTCCTAAAGCAGGCACTTCCTGTGAAACCTCTCCTATGCTGAAATGACATAAAGCAAAAAGCAATTACCATTAATTCATATAGAACATTTTTGAGTGGTCCCGAACCCCCCAAATAACCTGCCAAATTATACCAATGAGCCCATAAAATAACACTAACACATAGTAAAAGGCAGACTGCACACAATAAGTGAGATTCAGTATAGACGCTCACAGATACAGCTCAAAGCTCTGGTGGCGAGATGCTGAGAGGCTGCTTGTGCTTCCCAGGGAAGGAGCTTGATGGGACCACGCTCCCTGCTCTGGGTGCGCGCTGCCTCTGTAGTGGCTCCTGCAAAACAAACACAGGATGCTATTTCATATTTCAGCCTTTTTTTGTAAAAGAGAAGATCCCTTTGGGATTTCTTTTGGTTATTGAAACAGATAGTGATGTAGGTCTCCTAAAGTGAAGTGGCAGAAGGTGAACTTTGAAAAGCAGGGGATACCTGCATGTCAGGGCGCATGAACTACTAGCTAAGTGATGCCAAATGCTGTTCCTAGTCACTGTTGCTGTTTTCACTCCCAGGAGCAGTGAGAGAGCTTTTGGTGTTACTAGACTTCTTAGTTTTCACCATTTGGTGGGTGTGTCTTGGGACTTCATTGTAGTTTGAGTTTATTGAGATACTGTGATGGAAAAAGCATTTTGACATGAGATTTTATATATATACAACTCAGGGAAATCGGTGTCAGAATTGCATTATAGTTATTTATATACCTGTACAAATAAAGATTTTCTTTTGTTTGTTTTGTTAATCCAAATTCATTGGTTTTTAGAAGTGGAAGGGAAGCGGGAGAGACACAGAGAAACATGGATGTGCGACACACTGATTGGTTGCCTCCTGCACACGCCCCAACCTAGGGCCGAAGACCGAGCCCAGGTTACTTCAGTCTGAGGGCTGATGCTCTATCCACTAACTCAAACCGGTTTTCAATGTTTAATTATTAGTTGATGTTATGAAGCTTTAGTTGAGTTGAGATAAAAGATTATTAAAAATTGAAGGAACTTTGCTAGAAATTAGTTTTCTGGAATGTGTTTGGAAGATTCAAGGTTTAATTTTTCTTGGCATTATCTTAGTCATATGACAGTATTTTCATTATGTGGCTGAACTCTGTGAGCCCAATTTTCCTGCAAATCTTCTAACTTTGATGACTTTCCTTAACTGTAGCAGTGCCCATCCCAGAGCATGGAGGTGGAATAGTACGAAAGCCTGCGAGAGGGCGCTGCAGTACCAAGTCGGAGAGAAGATCCATGGATTCACCGTGAGCCAGGTAAGGCCTGTCCTGACCTCTTTAATGGAGCTTATGAGGGCCTTCGAGTGGACCCTGGATTTGTTTTCATTTTTCTTCCATGCCCTGGCTTCCTCCTGCTTCACAGTAGGTGTTCAGTGTGTGTGGAGTCTGCAATGAAAGTACTTCCGAAGAACAGGTCCCTGATCCTATCCCTGAACTCCTTCTGATTTTAGAAAGTAAACCAAACTCATTAATGTTTCTAACCTGGCAGTCCACACTGAGAGTGATACACAAAGACTCTGAATGACCCACATTCATTCAGGTCGTTTTATCATCAAATATGTTTGCTGCAACGTTATGCAAAAACTTTCTGTTTTTGAGCAATGTGGGTTTCAGAATTATGGGAAAAAGATTATGTTCCTATCTTTACTTAAGTTATGTTAAAAAGGATTTTAATTTTGTTCTTGTGTTATTTAAACTTCTGCTTTTTTTCCCCTTTAATGCAGTAATTGAGAAATATGTGTTTCACATGATTGGCTGGCTGTTGGCTTCCTGCTGTGCTTGACATGCTGACATGCACAAAGGCAAACAGCTCACATTCTAGAGGACCCCTTCAGGGGTAATATAGGCATAGTGGGATGAATGTCATGGTGGAAGTGCAGAGAGCCAAAGGAAGGCAGGAGGGGAGGGGAGCTGCATGGTGGAAGGAGAAGGCAAGGTTCCTGGAGAAGGGGGTGTTTATATAGAAGGGGGCGGGTAAGTTCAGAAGGAAAGTCACCATCTGTCTGTAGGGCCACATTCGTAGAGCCAGTGATGTGGGGCTCTCCCAAGGCAGGGTCCTAGAACGGTGAAGCATGACAGGGTGAGCCCTAAAGGCCATGCAAAGGGATTAGGATTGGTAATGACACCTTATTTGGATTCTTTTATTTTTCAAGGTTTTCCCCCCAGTTTTATTGAGAAATAATTGACATTCATCACTGTATAAGCTTAAGGTGTAGTAAGCATTCTAAAAGGAGAGATGTGTATGTATGATTGTCAGCCTAGCTCTTTCTTTCCTCATCGGCAAGATTTGGGGTTGGGACAGGTGGTGCCTGATGTGCCTCCAGCCAGGTCCCTCAGTGGATTTAAGGTAACCATTCAGAATGCCTTTCCAGTTGAGTTTGGCCTCATGTTCTTGTTGTTGATTCAGGTAACGTCTGTCCCGGAACTGTTCCTGACCGCCGTAAAGCTCAGCCATGACGGCACAGGAGCCAGGTACTTGCACCTGGCCCGAGAAGACACGAATAACCTGTTCAGGTGAGTGGGCACCTTGAGAACACATTCTTAAACATTTCTCCCTAGAGCAGCGGTTCTCAACCTGTGGGTCGTGACCCCTTTGGGGGTCGAATGACCCTTTCACAGAGGTTGCCTAAGACCATCGGAAAACACATATATAATTACATATTGTTTTTGTGATTAATCACTATGCTTTAATTATGTTCAATTTGTAACAATGAAATTGGGGGTCACCACAACATGAGGAACTGTGTTAAAGGGTCGCGGCATTAGGGAGGTTGAGAACTACTGTCTTAGAGCATCACCATGGTTTAAAGAAATGATACTGACAGTGCCCTGAAAATATAAGGAAAAGATTAAATGACTATATTCTCAGCTATGTACAGTAGAGTTTACATTTGCAGTCAGTGATTATATACATTACTAGAGGCCGGGTGCATGGATTCATGCACTGGTGGGGTCCCTTGGCCTGTTCTGTGGCTCTCCAACGTCCCCTTAGGGGTCCTGGATTGTGAGAGGGCACAGGACAGGCTGAGGGACCACACTGGTGCACGATCGTGGTCGGGGAGGGACCAGGGAGGGCTCCAGGGTGTATCCGGCCCATCTCGCCCAGTCCCAATCGGCTGGACCCCAGCAGCAAGCTAACCTACCGGTTGGAGCATCTGCCGCCTGGTGGTCAGTGCACATCATAGCTACCAGTTGAACGGTCGTTTAAGCTTTTATATATAGAGTCTGCAAACATTTTTTTTAGAGATTACCATGTTAGAATGATGAATTCCAGTAATCCAGGGTAATGGCACATTTGTAAGCTATTGGACGGTGTGAACTAACATGGTGGCTCTTTTCTGGCTGTAGCGTTCAGTTCCGCACCACTCCCATGGACAGTACTGGGGTCCCACACGTTCTTGAGCATACGGTCCTGTGCGGCTCTCAGAAGTACCCGTGCAGAGATCCTTTCTTCAAAATGTTGAACAGGTCACTGTCCACTTTTATGAATGCCTTCACAGGTAAGACTAACATCTTGGCCTGAGACTGCGGTTGGGTCTGTTTCTAAGATAAAGGAGGGTAGTTGGGCCCTGGAGACAAGAATAAACTTATTCTCAGGTCTAGTTGAAAGATGTTAGAAATTTAATCCTTTAGGAAAGCCACATTATGATTGGATTAGAAAAACTGGATTTTTGGCCCTGAATGGGTGACTCAGTTGCTTGGAGTGCTGTCCCATACACCAAGAGGTTGCAGGTTCAATTCCCGGTCAGGGCACATACCTAGGTTGCAAGTTTAGTCCCTGGTTGGTGTGAGTACGGGAGGCAACCAATTGATATTTCTTTCCCTTTCTCTCTATGAAATCAATTAAAAAAAAAAAATCCTCCTCCTGTGAGGATTTTAAAAACAAAACAAAACTAGAGTTTTAGGAAAAAGGCATGTGAGGTTTTTCTGGAAAAGGTCAAAACTGTTTCCTTTGGAGAATATTGCTATGAACTTTGGCATTTGTAGCATTATGTTATGTTGATTGCTGTGGTGTTTTGAGTTTTATTTTGGAGAAATAGGAGAGTCAACAGGCTGGCAGTGTGCACAGAAGTGCTGTTACAAGTGCAGTTAAAGAGCAAATTCAGTGGGCTGCCTTGCTAGGCCTGTGAGGTAACTGGTGCTGGACCATCGTTCCTGATGTTTTAAAATCTTCCCTTTTGTTTTCAGCTAGTGACTATACTCTGTACCCGTTTTCCACACAAAACCCCAAAGACTTCCGGAATCTCCTGTCCGTGTATTTGGATGCGGCCTTCTTCCCCTGCTTGCGAGAACTCGATTTCTGGCAGGAGGGATGGCGACTGGAACATGAGAACCCGAGTGACCCCCAGACAGCCTTGGTCTTCAAGGGGGTTGTCTTCAATGAGATGAAGGGAGCGTTTGTGAGTTTTTTCCTTTCTATATTGTATTAACAGCATCGTACTCTGTAAAATATTGAAATATAAGTAGGTTTGGAAAATAATCAACATCCTGTTATGTCATTTAATAGTTTCATTGTGTGAGGTTTATTAGCTGGCGGAACAATGAAGGGCCAGGCTCCCGGTCACCCTAGAACTCGCTCTTCCAGACGAGCAGTTCTGTGATCTGGGGACCCCGTATATGATCTGCAGGAGGTCTGTGAGAAAGTAATATTTTCATGACAGAAGTAAGACATCTTTTCCACCTCATTCCTGCCGAGCATGCAGGAAATTCCCCGAGACCATGGTGCACGGTGTGTGATGTCAGCACAGAAGCAAGTAGAGACGCCAGCTCCCTTCCATGAAGCTGGACTTTAAAGAGATTTGTAAAATATGTAAAACAGTCATTTTTCTGAACAGATTTTTGTTTTGTATGAAAAGTATTTTTTAAAACATACTGGTTAACATGTATTTGTGGGTTAAGTTAATGATTAAATAGTTTTCAGTTTTAATTTCTAATGTAGAAAAATTATATACACACACCTCTAACATGATCAAGAAACTCAAATCATCAGAAGCTCTTTGGGGACCTCGCTAATGTTTGGGAGAATGAAGGGTCTGAGGCCAGACAGTTTGAGACCCTCTGTCCTAGCCCCTGACTTTGGAGACCTGCCTTGACCTGTGGTATGGCTTGTGTGATCTGTGCTGCTCCCTTTCCCTTGCTGGCTGGCGGCTGTATCTTAACTTCAGTTCTCGGTTTGGGGATCATTTCTTTCAAACATGTTAAAACTCAAGTTAGGATGACTGCTTTCCCTCTGGATATCCATGGGAACGTCCATACACCTCGTGGGCAGAGGGAGCCCAGGACATCTTTCCCACAGCCTCCCCTGTGTGGTTCATCACCCAGGGTCTACTGCAAAGTGGATGCACCCTCTCTCCCAAGAGAGCAGTCCCTGGGTCCTGCGCGCAGATCATGAGTGAACCGGGTGCTTTGTTAAACACTATGTGTGGACACCCTTGTTTACCATTGGGACGGTTTTACTCGGGAGGTGTTATAGGTACATGCTCCCAGGATGTGGTTAACTTGCTGTGTTGTAATAATGTGTGTACTATGCTACATATATGTGTATTTTTTTTAATTTGAAGACAGATAACGAGAGGATATTCTCACAGCACCTTCTGAACCGCCTCCTTCCTGACCACACGTATGCGGTGATCTCTGGTGGTGACCCATTGTGCATCCCAGACCTCACGTGGGAGCAGCTTAAACAGTTCCATGCTACGCATTATCACCCCAGTAATGCCAGGTGACGTTTTGTTTTTAAGGTTGGATGGTGTTGGACTATGAGTTGACTTGCTTTTTCTTACACAGTGATAAGCTTCTCTCACATTTATCAGGGAAATGTTTGCATAAGAGCCAAGTAAATTGAGACAAGATTCTTCACTCATAAATTGCCTTCTCATTTACTTGGACACTCAGTCTAAAGGTCTGCAGTGACACTCTTGCAGCCCAACATGGTGGTTACCCACCTCCTGGAGGAGGGCCTGGGCCCACCCTCCTCATAGGGCGGAGTGACAGGTGCCCATAGCTTCATGCCTCAGTCCCAACAGTGCCCCAGGAATGGCGGTGGCAGTTATTAAACCTTGGATACTTATTTTTTGATAAATTGCTTATTTCAGAGATCACTAAAAATTAAACGCTAATAAAGGGAACTACAAATATGAGGGTTTACCCTCAATACGTGGATTATTGAGCCTAAAATATAAAGATATTTTCTTACATGAGATAATACCATTATCACATTTAAGAAAATAAAAGACTTGCTCAAAGCCACCTACCACAAATTCAGACTTTCCAGTTGTCCCCCAAATTTGTGACCTAAGTGAGGCCCACAAATTGCCTTTCACCATCATTATGTCTTTTTAGTACCCTTTGTGTAGGATGGTGTCCCCTCTGTTTTCATTGAAACTGAAAAAAGTAGGCAGGTTGCCTCTGGATTTTCTCAAAACTTATGCCAGTGGGGTTTTCTAAAAACTTTCTGAGTGTCTGATTGCCTTTCTGTGGCATTGGTGGGTGTGTTCCTGTGTTTCCCAAAGGGGACTTGGCTTCAAAGACTCGGTTACCTTCATAGTTGATGCCTGCATCCCTGCTGCATCCAGATGTCTCAGACCTGCTTACACAGGGGGAAACTGCAGCTGGTTGCGGGTTCCCACGGTGACAGCGATACCCACTGTAAAGCTGGTTCCTGCCAGACCAAGGCGTAGGCTGGGGTGGTAACCAGCACCTTGTGGACATTGAGTTCCTCATCCACCTGTGCATGTTCTCATATTCATTGACGATTGTTGCCTGGAGCAGTTCCTTCTGTAGAGTTAGTAAAGCTTTCTCAATAATAATTCCACATGAATTAGCTGGGCTTCTGTACAGAAGAGCTTTCCCTGTCCGCAGGGCTGTGGGTTACCCTGAAGACAGGATTCTGAGGGGAAAGGCAGGGTGCTGGTTTCTCTTGGCTGTCCAGTTTTGGGGAGAGGCATGGCGGCAGTTGCTCTTCCAATAAAGATACCCTTTTCTTTCTAGCCTTGTTTGGTTTGTTTTATTTTTTAATATCATTATACTCATACACATATTTTTATATATGTGTATATCTGAGGTGTGAGATCACATGGATTTTTTAATTAATCTTTTTATGTTCACATGTCCCAAGTATGGCCCAAGGGAGCTCCCTCAAGCTCATCCTGTTGGACAGTTTCAGTCTTCAGTAACTTTGTTTTCTGTCCTCCTACCCAAACCCAGGCTCTTCCTGCTCCAGGTGTGCAGCTAGTCATTTCCCAAAGTGGCCTGTGACTCATGGGATCAGACATTTATAGACTCGTGTCTGCACGGCGCTACTGTTTGAGTGGAAATTTTTTAAGGATCTTTTAGATACTCATTCCCCAAATGTTTATTTATTTATTTATTTATTTTTGTTAATCCTCACCTGAGGATATTTTTCCATTGATCTTTCAGAGAGAGGGAAGACAGAGAGGAACATCAGTGTAAGAGAAACACATCAATTGGTTGCCTCCTGCATGCACCCCGACCAGGGCCAGTGCCAGGGAGGAGCCTGCAACTAAGATATGTGCCCTGGACCGGAATTGAACCCAGGACCCTTTGGTCCGCAGGTCGATGCTCTATCCATTGAGCCAAACCAGCTAGGGCTCATTCCCAAAATTTTAACCGTAACCGACATTATATTAAAGAAGAAGATCAACTCTATGATTATAACCCTTTCCCCCTGGCTGAATAAATGTGTTGGTTTCAAAACATGTGTAATCTGAAATTTGTAGCCTAAAATTGAACTTTGTGAAACTCTTTATCTTTCAGTCTTACATGGATTATTGTGTTACTGTAGCCAAGGTCACAAAGTAGTTTAACATAAAACTGATTTGGTTTTTGTATCACCGTTAGAGTAGATTTAAAATGAAGAGCAGTTATTGCCAAATTTACATTTAATTCTTCCTGTACAACTTTTGTTTGGTTTGAACCACCTATTTATAAAAAGAGCAAAAGCGTCTGTTTGGTGTTTATCGTTAAACTAAGTGTAAAAAAAAAGTGTTCCTCTATAGAGTTCATTTCCACTTTGAAGCCTCTTGTTAGCTAATATATGTGTATGTGTGTATGTATATAAAAAGGCCATCTGTGCTGATTTCTAATCATTTAAACTAAAATAGTCTAATATATTCTCTCAAATTTTTAGGTTCTTTACTTATGGTAATTTTCCGCTAGAACAGCATCTGGAACAAATTCATGAAGAGGCTCTGAGTAAATTTCAGAAAATTGAGCCACGAACCACCGTGCCGCCTCAGAAGCCTTGGGATAAGCCGGTGAGTGCCGCCCAGAGGATAATCAGTGTTTTACCAGCCTGTTAGTATGTGGAGACAAAGACTCCAATTGTGTGTTGATAACGAGATTTAAAATGTGGTTGTGAGCTCTTCTCAAACCTAAAGAAGGTTACAGTAAAGCCTCATTATAACAGACTAATTCAGGCCAGGGGTGTCCATTAAAGCTGAAAGTCCGTTATATAATAAGGTAGGTTTTCCAAATGCATACCTTAAAAAATTGGCAAATTAATTAGTTTACCTGATTTTACTTATGTGGACACATTTGTGTTATTAAAATTAAGTATGTATGAAAAGTTTAATTTCATAGAAAAGTTTTCTATATGTATTACTATCATTTTAAATTTATACTGAATAGGTCTAGTAAATGCAAACATTCACCTGTCATCTCAAGTAAACGGTTGGGGCGTGGCTTAGTGTACATCAGAACATCTGCCACATGAATTAAAACTGCTGCAGAAAGACTCACCATGAGCATGAAGCAGTGTGATCACGTGCTAATCCTTTCCCGAAAATTTAGAAGCAGTGGCTCTTGAATTTAATTATGTAGACTATAGTTGTAGACATGTAGTATTTATGTCAGCGAAATTAGTACAGTGTTTTTTCCAACATATGGCCTATTCGCTAAAATTTGTTAAAAATAACAGTGAATTAATAACAAAAAATAACCTGTTAATTTAATTACCTATAAGCAAGTCTTGGTTAAAAGCATTTTAAAATCAACTGGGTGTTAATTTTCACATGACATGCAGACCTGTAATTTTGTGGGTTAAGTCTGAAGTCCATTAAGTTGAGGTTTGCAAAATTGAGTATTTGCTGTATTTTTTTTTTTGTCTAAAGTTTTTCTCCTTTTTCCCTGATTGATGCTCCCCACCACCCCTCCACCCCCCGCACCATTCCCACCCCCGAGGGCAAGCTCCCACTGCCCCAGTGTCTGTGTCCATTGGTTATGCTAATATGCATGCATACAAGTTACTGTTTTTGTTTTAAAACAAAGTTAATTTAATGAAAAGCATCTCTTGGACCATTTTATTCCTCTAGGTAATCTATACTAGTTTAAACCCATTCATTCACGTGCTGTGCCTACTTCATGGTTTTACAGAGGGAATTTCAGATCACCTGTGCTCCGGACTCAATGGCCGCAAGTTCCTCTAAACAAACAACCGTCAGTGTCAGCTTCCTCTTACCAGAGTAAGTATCCATGTGGAAGTAGGAGACGCAGGTGAGCAGGGTCAGATTTAGTTCTCCAGTCAGGAATGAATGGTTGGGTGGTTAGGGTTCAGGGTTACAGCAGGTAGGTCTTGGATGTCAGTGGGGTTTCTGACAATGTCTAGAATAGTTTGAGGGGAAATCTCTGAGTAGCTGTTCTGAAGGAAAGTAACTTCTTCCTCACTGCATTTTAAAGCTCAATTCTAGAGAAAAAAAACGGGCTCAGAACAGAAGTCGTTACCATTGGGGTCACGGGTGGCTGAGTGTGAGAAGAGCACTGTGAATGCTGCTGAAGGGTGTGGGCAGCAAGGAACCCTGCCTCACTCCACCCGTCAGGGTTGTCTGCCCTCAGAAGCTTCAAGGCTGACAGAGTTGCCCCATCTCCCCAGTGTCTTGTCTGCCATGTAGCGTGACAGTGCGGTTCGAATTGAAGTAGTACTATGTCAGAGTGCTTGCACACACTCCTGCAGTAGCATTCAGTATGCAGCTAAACTGACTCTATGGTTTGGACTCCCAAAAAAGTCCTAGTATAATTACTCTCTTTTGCTGATATAACTATTAAAATAGAGGTTGGAATGCGAGAATTTCTACTAGAACTTCAACTTCTTTGGAAAAAAGTGTAAATGTAGTACTGATTATAATGATTTTGAAAACATAAGGGACAATGGTTTTCTCTTTTTCTCTTCAACCCCTCGCCCACGTCCCTCTTAAAATGAAGGATCACTGACACATTTGAAGCCTTCACATTAAACCTTCTGTCTTCACTCTTGATCGGCGGGCCCAACTCCCCCTTCTACAAAGCCTTAATTGAATCTGGACTCGGCACAGACTTTTCTCCTGATGTTGGGTAAGATTTATCTTCAGATGAGATCATTGGTTGCTATTGGGGGCAGTTTTGACATTTGACAATGTGACACATTTTTTTTTGTCACAACTGAGGAGGGAAGGTTATTACCATGTGGTGGGTGGGGCCATGGAGGTAGTATGCTTCACATCCCACAGTCACAGGATGGCCCCTCCTGCCCCAGCACAGAACTGTTCACTAGAGTACGGATCCAGTACAAGCTAACACATTGTATACCAGTGGTTTATTGCTAGCTTTACCCAGTGATCAGATAAGTTTCTATTGAACGAGTACAAAAACATTTTACATAAATGTTAAAGGCACAGTTTAAAATTAAATACCCATTGCATTTTGAAGTTATTTATTACATGTTCTTACAAGCTAATATCTTTTTAAAGTATGATACTTTGTAAAATACTTTGTAATGTGAATCGAGAATTCTCGTGATCCATCCACAGTGTGTTAACTTATGTTCCCTACAGGGGGTATCTGGAAAAAGGCAGCTTTTTAAAGATCTCAGAATGGCATACTGGTATCTATTTTAAAAGTCAGGTTGTTAAATATTGTTAGAAATCTTAAGGTTTTGTAAAACTGAGCAGTTCTCTATTTTTAGGTTTATCTTGCCATAACTCTAAAGTTTAAGTTGTAGTGATGTTTAGAAATGTTAAAAAGATGTGTTGTCACTGTGATCAATTATGTCTGAGAAACAGGTATGTGAGGATACGGCTTTCATTGCTTTGTCCTGGAGGACTTGGGAGTTTAATGTTCTTAGC
The DNA here is from genome assembly GCF_028538775.1 of Myotis yumanensis. Classification (NCBI taxonomy): domain Eukaryota; kingdom Metazoa; phylum Chordata; class Mammalia; order Chiroptera; family Vespertilionidae; genus Myotis; species Myotis yumanensis. The sequence goes on along the minus strand of NW_027223752.1, from coordinate 161,486,144 downwards.
TCTGTTCTGCAGTGTATTTGATCTTGAAATGAAGAAGTGCATGGTGAGTGAGTGATGGAAGCCATATGGACTGTAATGCATGATCACCTTTCCTATTCTAGATACAATGGCTACACACGGGAGGCCTACTTCAGTGTGGGCCTGCAGGGGATCGCCGAGAAGGACGTTCAGATGGTCCGAGACATAATCGACAGGACCATTGACGATGTCATCATGTACGTATGACCCTCTGCACCAATTTGCTAGCCTTCTCAGTTCCTAAATACTTTACAGCAAGGTCCAGCCTTCTCCATTATTGGCCATCTCTACAAAACCTCACATTTAGTTGCTTAAATATTATCTCTGCTCTCTTGTTGCAAAAACATTTGTTTTAGTACTTCAATCATTTTTATTACTAAATAATATTCCATGTGTTACATACCACATTGTTTACCCATTCACCACTTCATAGGCATTGGGGTGGTTTCCACTATTTTTGGAGGCTTGGATGAATAATGCTGCTATGAACATTTACTAGTATGTATAAGCTTTTGTGTGGAGACATGTTCTCTTTTCTCTTGGCTAGATAACCCAGAGTGGAATTTCTGGGTCAAGTGGTACCTCTATATTTAATTTTTTGAAGAATTTTTAAATCAAATGGTTTTGCAAAGTCACTGCACCAAGTTAAACCCCACCCAAAATTTATGAGAGCTCCAAATTGTCTAATGTTTAGGATAATCAAATTCTTACAGATCTTCCACTAATTTTCTGGTTTATGATTATTATATCCATCCTGGTGGATTTGAAATAGTCTCTTTTTTTTTTTTGGTTAATCCTCAACTGAGGTTATTTTTTTTCCATTGATTTTTAGAGAGAGTGGAAGGGACAGGGAGAGACAGAGAGAGAAACATTGATGTGAGAGAGATATATCAGTTGGTTACCTCCCTCATGCACCTGGACCAGGGCCAGGGATCAAGCCTGCAATCGAGGTACGTGCCCTTGGCCAGAATCAAACCCATGACCCTTCAGTCCATAGGCTGATGCTCTAACTACTGAGTGAAATTGGCTAGGGCTGAAGTAGTCTTGATTTGCACTTCCCTAATGATAAGTGATGTTGAACATCTTTTCATTTGCTTACTGGCCACTGTGTATCTTCTTAGGAATGATGTGTATTCAAATTCTTGATCCGTTTTTTAATTGGGTTATGTGTTTTTTAATTCTATGATTGTGAAAGTTATTTAAATGTTCTGTATTCAAGGCCCTTATCAGATAACCTGGTTTGCAAATATTTTCTCCCATCATACAGCTTGTCTTTTTGCTTTCTTGGTGGTGACCTCATCACCCAAAGTTAATCTCCTCTCGTCACCATGTATTTGACCCCCTTTATCCTATTCATCCTCTCCCTACCCACCTTCTCCTCTGGTAACCACCACACTGTTATCTGTGTCTATGAGTTTGTTTGTTCCTTTGTTGCTTTTTATTTTATATCCTCCATTTGAGTGAAATCATATGGTTCTTGTCCTTTTCCTTCTGACTTATTATTATTATTTTTTAAATGTTTTTATTTCAGAGAGGAAGGGAGAGGGAGAGAGAGATAGATACACCAGTGATGAGAGAGAATCATTGATCCAGTTGCCTCCTGCACACCTCCTATTGGGGATCGAACCCAGGCATGTGCCCTGACTGGGAATTGAACCATGACCTCCTGGTTCATAGGTTAATGCTCAACCTATGAACATGGGCAGAGCTGTATGTCTTCTTGGGAAAAGTGTCTGATCAGGTCCCTCTGCCCATATTTTAATTGGATTGACTTGTGTGTGTGTGTGTGTGTGTGTGTGTGTGTGTGTGTGTGTGTAGTTGTATGAATTCTTTTATATATTTTGAGTATTAGCCCTTTATTGAAGGTATTGTTTTGCAAATATCTTCTCCCATTCAGTTGGTTGCCTTTTGATCTGTTGATGGTTTCTTACAGTACAGAAGCTTTTTAGTTTGATACAATCTCATTCATTTATTTTTATTTTTACTTTCCTTGCCTTGGGGTCAAGTTCATAAAGTCCTCTCTGACACTAAGGTCTATATGTTTAGTACCTCTGTTTTCTGCTATGTATTTTATTATTTTATTGATTTGTTTTTAATTCTCACCCAAGGATATTTTTTCCATTGATTATTAGAGAGAGAGGAAGGGAGAGGGAGAGACAGAGAGAAACACCAATGTGAGAGGGACACATCGATTGGTTGCCTCCTGCATACCCCTGACCAGGGCTGGGAGCCTACAACCAAGGTATGTGCCCTTGACCAGAATTGAAGCGGGGACCCTTCAGTCCGCAGGCCAGTGCTCTATCCACTGAGCCAAACCAGCTAGGGGTCTGCTATGTATTTTATTGTTTCATGTCTTATATTTAGGTCTTTAATCCATTTTGAGTTAATTTTTGTATATGGTGTCAGATAGCAGTCTAGTTTTATTCTTTTACATGTGGCTTTCTAATTTTCCCAGCACAGTTTATCAAAGAGGCTTTTCTTTCTCCATTGTGTATTTTTGGCTCCTTTGTCAAAAATTAATTGCCCATATACATGTGGGTCTATTTCTGGCCTCTCAGTTCTGTTCCATTGGGCTGTATGTCTGTTTTTCTGCCAATACCATGCTGTTTTGATTATTGCAGCTTTGTATTAAGAAACATTTCTTTCAACATCTCCGTTTTCAATGTTTCTTTAGGAAAGGATTTGAAGATGATCGAATTGAAGCTTTACTTCATAAAATTGAAATACAAATGAAGCATCAGTCTGTCAGCTTTGGACTCGCCCTGACCTCTGTGTGTAATTTCTCAAAAAGTTTTTCTTTTTTTTTTTTTTGTTACTTTTGGAATTAGTGGTTCTTAAAAATACTGTATAATTGCAATTCATAGAAACTTTTCCTTGAACCTTGAAAGTTATGCTATTTTGCATCTGATATAACTTTACTTTTAATTTAGTTTGTCTTTTTACTAGGTTGCTCAATTGGCTTTTTTTTGTATCTTATGTTTATATGTAAAATAGATTTACACAGACCACTTTAAAGGAATTGATAATAAGTATTGATCTGTTGGTAATTATATTTTCTAAAAATAGTTTTAAACCTGTGTTTTTTCTTATTTTATTAGGGACAAAAAGGTTTAAAATTAATTTTTTCTTCTTTTAATCAAAGAATGACTTAATTTTCAGTATAATTAGTCATCTGTGGTATTTTTTAAACATAGAAACAGATTTTAATAAAATGCCCTGCCTTTGATATTTACTGAGCTGATGTGGAGTTCACTGTGTAATGTGCTTTGTGGATTTAAACCTCTGCTCCAGTACATAGCTTCCTGCTGGAACCACGATGGGGACCCTGTGGAGCTCCTGAAGCTGGGAAGTCAGGTGGCTCAGTTCAGGCAGTGCCTTAAGGACAATCCAAAGTTTTTGCAAGAGAAAGTGAAACAATATTTTAAGGTAAGAAAATTAGAGAATTTAAGTCTATAATTTTGAAGTTGAATTTTATAATGAAAGGAACATTGCGAATATAATCTACATTATGTAAATCAATTTCTGTTAATAAATAGGTGACATGATTTCTTAATTATTAATCAGAATTTTAAATGCTCATATTAACTTAAAAACTCGGTTTTCCAGATTCGGATGTGATTTGACTATGTGTTATGTTTTTATGTATGAGTATTTGTATGTGTATGCATTAACAAAACATATGCACATTTGTTAATAGAACATACAGAATATGAGAACAAGTCACCTACATGTGTGAATATTCTGGTTATTTTTATAAAGGATTCTTTTGATGCTTGCTCCTTATTTCTGTAGATTTCTGGGCATTTCTGCTTGTTGTAAATTCCCTGGTAGATAGTTGTCAATATGGTAGAACTTCTAGCGAGACCCTGACCATGATGGGGGCTGTCGTGAAGGCTGACCTCTGTACTAGGTGCCATTGTTTTGGTCATGGGGCATGATTTGGTCATTTGACCTTCGATCTCTCTAAGTTATTATAATTTATTTTGCATAAAAGTTTTTTTTAATTCTCCCACTTCTCTGTAGTGTTACATACACATGAGCATTTTGTGTGCTAGTGCTTTCAGTTGTTGAAATAAACAAGGAAACACATTAAGTCACCTAACATTTTTACATTAAGCTGATGTCTATTTTGTCTTCATAATTTATAATATGTTGAATAAAGATTCAGCCTTTGAGAGATTAATAGTATAATGAGGACTAGATAAAAATTAAATTTTTTCTAATTGTCTTCAATGTAGACTGAAGTTAAAAATTTATATTAGAAAGTGTAAACAGTTTCCTTCTACAACCAAGATGTAAAGAAAATGTTGAGAATTAATACATCTAGTTGCAACATCATAACAATAATCACACTAATAATAGTAGTAACAGCATATATGAATTATGTAATTTCTACAAAGCAGGTATGATTGCAAGAATTTTATCTGGCTCACATACTCTCTCCAAGACAATCTTTGGATGAGTGCTGTTCTCACTATTTGAAATGGAACGTGGGACTCGGGACCAAGAGCACATAGGCAGAGGGGCTGGTTTAGCATGTCCGGCTTTAGTGACATCTTGTTTTAATTTGGCTCTTTTGTTGCTGTGGATGTTGTTGCAGAATAATCAGCATAAGTTGACATTATCAATGAAGCCAGATGAAAAGTATTCTGAGAAACAAGCACAAATGGAAACAGAAAAACTGCAACAAAAGGTCAGCGCTCTTTCCAAGGAGGACAAGCAGCAGATCTATGACAAAGGTCAGACTCTCAATTTTGTTCCTGGTCGTTTCTTAGCCTTTGCCCAACCCTGGTGAACTTCTTACTGAGGATATAGTTGCAGGCAAGTCTTATTTCGACCACCAGGTATTTGTTGGGCACCTGCGAAGTTCTGCATTGGGTGTTATGGGTTCAGGCCTGATAGGATGGACGCTGTTCTCAGTAAATTCGCCCCCTGTCGTTGGGCAGGAAAGGCAAGAGTGGTGGAAATGAGGCAGCTTTAGAAGGTGTATTCACTTCACATATTTTATAAAAACTTCTGTTTATCAGGTGCTATAACATGCCCCGTCCTGTGTGTTGTGTTGCAGTGTGTAGTGAACTGCCACCCAGCACTGTGGACGGTGTGAGCTGTGAGATCAGAGGAGGCGGGTCTTGTCTCAGTGATGGGGAAAGGCGTGAGCTGTGGTGAAGGCACACTCGGGTCTGTGTGGTGCAGGTGCAGTGAAGACAAAGTTGTAGAATTTCTTACAGCACCGAACATATACTTACTGGGAATCCCAGTGGTCCTACTCTTGTTTACTTAGAAGAAATGAAGTGTGTGTCCACACAAAACTGGAAATAACTCACATCTCCACCAACATACTTTGTCCATAAAATGCAATACTCCTGGGTCATAAAGAGGAACACACTCATTATTGGTGAATCTCAAGCCTTTGTTAAGGAAAATTAATTAGCCAAGCACAAAGAATACCTACTGAGTGAGGACATTTAATGAAACTCTAGAAATGGCAAAAGGACAGCGACAGAAGGCAGTTGAGGCCAGAGTGGGGGCTGGGAATAGCCTGCAGTGAGCGAAGAGGGCACTTCCTGGGTGCTAGAAATGTTCTGTATCATGATGTGGTGGTTCATTTGTCAAAACTTACTGAATTGTATCTTTTAAATTGTGAATTTCAACATGTGTAAATTATGTATTGATAAAGTCTCATTAAAATATACATGTAGTACACACAGAAATACAACACCCCTATTTTAATCAAGCTAAGTTTGAGGCGATTTAATCTAGTAAAGGCAAAATTAGTGTCAACATGCAACCTATTATTCTTTATGTCTGAATTCTTTAGACATACGGCTATTTTAGATCTTCCCATAAATTTAACATGCTAATTGAATAATAAACACAAACTTTTGTGAGTGCCAGTTGACAAGTTCCATCTATCCTTTTTTTGTTTTTATAATTGAGGTCTATTTGATATACTAATCTTGGGTGTACAACAAAATCATTTGCTATATGTATGTATTATGATGATCACAGTAAATCTAGTTAACATTTGCCACCGTACATAGATATAGATTTTCTTTCTTGTGATGAGAACTTTTAAGATTTACTCAGTAACTTTAAAATATGCAATATAGTGTTACTAACTTTAGTCACCATGTTATACATCTCATGTCTTATTTATTTTATAACCAGAAGTTTGTACCTTTGACCCCTTTCACTCATTTTCTACCTCCCACCCCTACCTCTGGCAACCACCAATCTGTTTTCTGTATCTATGAGCTTGGTTTTCTTTGTATCTGTATTTTTTATTCCACATATAACTGAGATCATATGGTATTTGTTTTTCTCTGACTTATTCATTTAAAATAATGCCCTTGTTTCATTTGTGTTGTTACAAGTGAAAGGATTTCTTTTTTCTTTGTTTATGGGTGAATGATATCCAATTATATATATATATATCTTATTTTCATTAATAATTTTTTAAAATTATTTTTTAAATTTATTTTTCTATTACAGTTAACTCTATTAGTTTCAGGAGTCTAACAGAGTAGTTAGACATTTATATACCTTTCAAAGTGATATATCTAGTATCCACCAGGCACCATGCAGTTATGACAGTATTGACTGTATTCCCTACACTGTACTTTACATCCTAGTGACCGTTTTTATAACTGGCAATTGGTACTTTTTAATACCTTTTTCTTCCATTGCCCCAGTCCCCCTCCTATCTGATGACTATCAAACTTTCTCTGTACCTATGAGTTTGTTTCTATTTTATTTCGCTTTTTTAGATCCACATAAAAGTGAAATATGGTATTTGTCTTTCTCTGACTTATTTCACTTAGCATAATACCCTCTAGGCCCACCCATGCTGTCAGAAATGGCACATTTCATTCTTTTACTAGATGCCCGGTGCACAAAATTTGTGCATGGTGGAGGGTGTCCCTCAGCCCAGCCTGCACCCTCTCGCAATCTGGGACCCCTTGGTTAGGGTCCCTAGGCCTGGCCGGTGATCAGGGCCTATCAGGGCTTTCCTTCGCCTGGCTGCCTGCAGCTGGCCCCAACCCCACTGCTGCCACTGTGGTGCTGCTCCCCCTCTCCCCTGCCACCGGTTGCCTCCCTCTGTGGGAGACAGGTGTGGGGTGCGATTGCGTGGCTGGCCCTGGCTTCCCTCTGCGGGGCGATCGCTGGCCAGCCCCGCACACCCACCATAGCATTGCTGGCCAGTGGCCTGGGCCTCCCTTTGCAGGGCAATTGATCATGGGGCTCCGGAATCGATGGCTCTGCGATTGATGGCTCCGCAGAGAGGGGCCCTGCCCACCTGCTGCAGCACCGCCAGCTGGGTAGCCTGAGCCTCCCTCTGCAGGGCGATTGACCACCCAACAGAGGGATGCCCTGCCCACCCACTGCAGCGCTGCTGGCCAGGTAGCCTGGGCCTCCCTCTTTGGGACGATCGTGGGGCGATGGGGGAGCCCCCCCACCAATTGCATCACACCCGCTTTGGCTGGTCTGGCACCAGTGCATGTCATAGCATGGTTGTCCGGAAGGTCGTCTGGATGGTCGTTCTGCTGTTCGGTCGTTCGGTTGATTTGCATATTACACTTTTATTATTATAGATCAGGGGTCCTCAAACTTTTTAAACAGGGGGCCAGTTCACTCTCCCTCAGACCATTGGAGGGCCGGACTATAGTTTTAAAAAAAGTATGAACAAATTCCTATGCACACTGCACATATCTTATTTTGAAGTAAAAAAACAAAATGGGAACAAATACAATATTTGTATTTGCATGTGGCCCGTGGGCCGTAGTTTGAGGACCCCCGTTATAGATGGCCAAGCAATATTCTGTTGTATATATTTCTCACATCTTTATCCATTTTCCATGGATAGACACTTAGATTGCTTTCATACCTTGGCTGTTATAAAGAATGCTGCAATGAAAATAAGGATGTATATTTCTTGTAGAATTAGTGTTTTTATTTTCTTCAAATGAATACCCAGAAGTGAATTGCTGGCTCATACAATAGTTCTGTTTTTAATTTTTGAGGAACCTCTATACTATTTTCTATTGTGGCTGTACCAATTTACAATCCCACCAATGGGGCACGAGATATCCTCACCAGCACAGATTATTTTCTAGGTTTTTTTTAATAGCAGTTATCCTAATGGATATAATATGGCATCTTACTGTGGTTTTTATTTGCAATTCCCTGATGATTAGTGATGTTGAGCATCTTTTCATGTCTGTTGGCCATCTCATCTGTTCATGCTCTTTAGAAAAATGTCTATTCAAGTCCTCTGCCCATCTTTTGCTATTGAATTTTATGAATTCTTTATATTTTGGATGTAAAATTCTTAACAGATATATGATTTACAAATATTTTCTCCCATTCCATATGTTGCTTTTTCATTTAGTTGATAGTTTCTTTTGCTGCGCAAAATGTTTTTAGTTTGATTGAGTTCCCACCCATTTTCCATTGTACTGTTGGTGGGTTTTTTGTTTGTTTTTGCTGTAAATAAGATTATATAAATTTCAGATATGCACCATTATAATTTGACATCTATGCACTCTATGTATTTGTGCTCATCACCAAATGTCTAGTTTCCATTCATTACAGTGTGTTTGACCACTTACCCACTTCGTCTTCTCACACTCCTTTCCTTGGTAACCACTGTTGTATTGTCTGTGTCTATGAGTGTTTCTTTGTTTGTTTTTTGTGTGTGTTAGTTTGTTGCTTTCTTGTTTTATATTCCACATATGAGTGAAATCATATGGTTTTTGTTTTTCTCTGACTTACTTCTCTTAGCATAATGCTCTCCAATACATCCATGCTGTCACAAATGGCAATTAAATCGGTGAAGCCACAATGGAAAACAGTATGGAGGTTCCTTAAAAGATTAAGAACAGATCTGTCATGTGATCCAGCAGTAGTTTTCTGGGTATTTATCCAAAGAAAATGAAACATTAATTTGTAAAGACATATGCACCCCTATATTGAAAGCATTATTTACAATAGCCAAGATATGGAAACAAACATCTTCCATTTTTACTTAAGGCCATTTGTACAGAAGGTAATGCATGCCTAAGCAACAGAACATACACTCCCTGAGTGATCAGATTCCTGGCCTGGCCGTGGAGGTGTGTGCTGTTTTTAGGAAATAGTTACTCTAGTGCACACCTGTGTGTGAACGAATGGGGGCCCGTATTACAAAAGTGTACTTTTATTTTACAGATCACTGCAGCGTTCATTAAGTAGGACACAGTGCTAGTGCATTTAGTGGTTATTTCATCTCAGTTAGTCTTACATGTGTAGTTCAGTGTGAGGAAGCAAAGTCCAGTCTAAAGATAAGCACCAAGGGAAAATGGGAATGGGAAATTATCTGATTTAAAACTCTAAATAACCTTCCAGTTTGGGAGTCTATAATGTAACATATTAAGTACTGTGAAGGGCTGTAGCTCCTTCCATTGGGAGGGAGTTCACCTGGGAGCGGATGAGACGATGCCAACGGTTTCTGTGCATTCAGAAAGGAGCAGTGGGTGTTTCAGAGGACAAGGGAGGTGGGCCTTTGAACTGTTTCCAGGACTGACAGGCAAAGAGGCAAAAGACCTCCAGGCCAAATGTATAGAAATAGAGAATGACTGAGAGTCAAGGGGTTGGGTGACTTGGTTGATTGGGGTGGGGGTGACAAAGCAGGTGAGGAGGGCCTTGGATATCCAAGAGGTTTGAGTGTAAGGTGCATGGAGCCACATCCCCCTGGTGCTGTGGGATGAGCTGAGGACGGGCCTGCGAGCGGAGGTGGGTCAGCCCGTGCTTGGACCTGGGACCCAACCCCAGCAGAGCCTGTAACAAGCTGTCCAGAAACCCACCTCTGTCAGGGGCCAGTTTTGTGGTCACTGGCTCTCTGGGAACTTCAGGGAGGTGGACCTGGAGGTCAGGGCAGCTCAGCGACAACAGGGGATCAGTTATCTTGTGACATGATGCAGTGTGTGTTTGACAGATTGTGCGGGCTGTTCACACGTGCACTACTCCGCTCTGTCCTTGGTCATGCAAGGAGCCCTTTGGTTCCCTCCTGACAGTCAGTGGTCTGTGCAGAATGGGGAAGGGGAGCCTTTCCCTCCAATCAGACTAGTGGCAGACAGGCCCAGAGCATGTGTTTTGAGCATGTTTATAGTTGGGAAAGTGTATGTGATGGGACAATAGTTTGAAAGCTCTAAAAATGAGTTCAGTCCCTCTATCTAGCATAAAACCTGGGAGTCAGGGACCTGTCTGAGCAAAGTCCCACCCCCACCAGCACAATTGTTCCTTTAGAGCAGCGATTTTCAACCCGTGTGCCACAAGAATTTTTAGCACACACATGCAATACCTGACTGTTTAGTCAGGGGCACTGACCTCTTTTCCCTTAGGTTGTCAAATAAAAAAGTGACAACCAACACAACAATAGCTGTTTGGTGTGAATCAATTGAAATTATACCTATTTTTTTTTTTATCAGATGAGCAAAAAATTTTGCATGCTGCAGAATTTTAGTAATTAGTTTATGTGTGCCATGAGATGAACAAGGTTGAAAATCGCTGCTCTAGGTCATTGAGAGTGAGGATTAGGGAAGAGCCACCTGCATTGCTTATGCTTCTGCTTCACTTTGGCCTGGCAGTGCTCACACCCCAGCACTCAGCATGGGTGGGTGCAAGTTAGCGACAGAAGAGATGAATTACAGAAGATCTTTCGGTTATTATCTTCCTAAATGTTCATACATTTCCCCCCCTTCTTCCCCCCTAGGTTTAGAATTACAGACTCAGCAAAGCAAAACTCAGGATGCCTCGTGTCTGCCGGCGCTGAAGGTGTCAGACATTGAGCCCAGAATCCCGTTCACTGAGCTGGCGGTGGCCCTGGCAGGTCAGTGGGCTCTGGCCGGCATGGTGCTCGGGCCATGTGAACCATGGGAGCACCCCTATGACTTTGTAGTCCTGCTCTTGATGCTTCCCTGGGTGCTGTTACCGCTCAGTGACGACAGACTTCTCTACCCAGGAGGGGGCTGTCCTTGCCTCCCAGTGGGGGTGGTGGGCTCTGTTCCCAGCCTCTGGAGTCAGGAGAGTGTGAGTGATGCTGTGCTGCATTAGATGCAGGTCTTAAAGGGCTCAGGCAGCCTTTGAGTCCCCACCATTACCCTCTCCAGCTCAGCCTGCAGTCTAGGCAAGGGGACAGCCTAGTGTGGAGGGACGGGAAACGCCACACAGCGCCTTGTGTCAAGGTGTGGGGAGCCAACAGGAGTTGCAGGCCCCTGGCATCTCGAGTTTCATCCTGGAGTTTCCTCCCTGGTCTGTCAGCAGCTTCTGGTTGGAAGCACAGAGGCCTCTCTGGCACAACGTTCCCTGTTGGAGTGGATATTCAGCTTCCACGTGGCAAGACATGACTTCATTGCTCTGTCCTGAAGGAATTCTAACGGCAGCCTTGCACTTTGACTTGTCTCCACCAGTGTAGGAGTGTAGAGCGTTTGAGTATCACGTTGACTTCTGTGAAGCGTCTGTCACTGGCCCTCTGTTTGTAACGGGGCCTGTCCTGTTTACCACGTCTGAGTTTTTGTGTGCATGTGCGTGCACATGCAAAGGAGACCCTGTCTTCTGGAAAGCGGGTTAACATCCCACTGATCTAATCCCCCACAGTTTGTGTTTATCACTGAAAGTCATTAAGTGATTATTATCAGAATTGGTGGGGACAGGTCAGTCACCAGTGAGTACCTTAGTTCCTCTGCTGGTTTAGGGCACTGTGCTAGGGATGTGGAAAGAGAACACAGAACGTCCCCCTGGGGAACTTGGGACCGGGGATGCCGGGGGCTTCATGGTGGGGCCATCAGGTCCTGGGGAGGGACTTGTTAGGATGAGAGGCATCTGGGCTGGGTGAAGAGTGGGGTCTGTATTGCAGGAATGACAATCCACTCTGAGTAAGGAGGTGAGGCGCACAGAGGCCAGCAGGGTCCAGCTTGAATGCCAGGGCATTTGTTGACCCAAAGCACACTGCTTCTCTCTCCTGATTCTTCAAAAAGCAAGGAGCTCTTTAGTATTAAAGACGGTTTAAATTTTACCATATAAAAGTACAATAGGGAAATTTGTCTAAATTACAGCAAATGAGTAGTATTTCTTTGCTGATATAAATTTTAAACCTCCACCCTTGAAAAGCACTACCATTTAAAAAATAACTGACTGCATGATTGCAAGTGTAATGGTAAAAATTTGGAAGTTAAACGCCTCTTTCTGCAGCTGGAGATGTCCCCGTGCAATACTGCGCCCAGCCCACCAATGGCGTGGTCTACTTCCGGGCCTTCTCCAGCCTCAACACCCTGCCCGAGGAGCTCCGGCCCTACGTGCCGCTCTTCTGCAGCGTCCTCACTAAGTAAGACACGTTTGCACACTCAGCACACGCTTGTATATCTCATTGGTGGATATTCTCTGTGTTCGTTTTGTTTCAATGCATTCATAATCTATTTTTTAGTGAATCATTTGTTTTTCATAATCCATAGCATTGTTACAGTATATAAAGGGTACAATATTTGTTGAGATTTTTCTTATGAAAATCACATTTCCTTACTAAAATATAGCACACTAAATATTTATAAGCCTTGAGTATAAGTGAAATTTTCAAAATATCTACCTCAGCAACTAAGCTCTTTAAGATTGTGAAAAGAATGATGGTTTTGCATCAGAAAATGTAAGTAATTAAGTCTGACATGTGGGCCTGGGATGTCCTTGAGCCGCCATGCCGTATGCCCTTGTCTGCGCTGGTTTTGTGGTCCTGTCATCCTGGGTGAGCAGATGCCTGAGCAGATTTGAGAGCATAGATGGGCATAGCACTGCTGGTGTGCACAGTGCGGTGCGGCCTCTGATGGGCTGGTGTGCACAGTGCGCGTGGCCTCTGATGGGCTGGTGTGCACAGTGTGTGTGCGCGTGATGTCTGTCCTGTGTCCCTGTTCCTCTGCTGGCTCTCGGAGGTTGAGGGGGCAGGCTGAGCGGGAGGTGATGGGAGCTGTCAGCTGGGTTCCTTTCCTATAATCCAGGTACGTAGAGGCTTCGAAGGGAAATCACCGCAGTAAATGGCTGGGCCCTGTGTCCTATATGCACAGGAGCTAAATGCACTGCAGAGTGACTGCACAGTTCCCTGCCCTTTTAAAAAATATGGTTCCATCTCTTTGTCCTTTTATGGCTGGGGTCATTTTAGAAAAACCTCACAGTGTCGCTTGGCTTAAATTACTTCTCTCAGTAAGAACAGCAGTTAGAATGTTTCTACCAAAAGCAACATCAGTGTAGTGATGACCTCAGCTTTTCTTAAAAATGCAAAAAGGCTTAGTTTTTAAATTTCACCCCCAACACTACCAAGTATTTGAACAGATAGTCTGTTGGATGTTTTGGAAGAACAGAGTAGGGAAGACACAGTGAACATTTGAAAGCCTAGCACTGGGAGCGCAGCTCAGCATTTTACGTTAGTGCTGGATAGCGGGTGTCTGGTGGACTGGACAGTGCTGAGTGACCCCCTGAACAGGAGACCCGGCTTCTCCTGGGGAGAGGGCCCGTGACGACTCAGCCTGCGTGTACATTTGAGGTGTAAGAAGTTTGTACAGGCGTGGACCTTGGATTGAGCCGAGCTCATAATTCAAGGTGATGGGGCCGAGATCACATTGGTGATTAGGGAACTCCCTGCTGTTCACAGGCTGGGCTGTGGAGTCCTCGACTACAGGGAGCAGGCTCAGCAGATAGAGCTGAAGACGGGTGGGATGACCGCGTCTCCCCACGTGCTCCCCGACGACTCCCACCTGGACACCTACGAGCAGGTAACATTTGTTTCTCCATCACAGGGTGTTCAAAGGTTGGTTTCTCTGGTGTCTATTTTTTTCTTTTAAATAATTTATTTTCTTTCCTGATTTAGGGTGTATTTTTTTCATCTTTCTGCCTTGAGAGAAACCTACCAGACATGATGCACCTGTGGAGTGAAATATTTAACAGGTAACTTGATTTGCAGATATGTTAATGCTGTGGCCATATCACAGGGCTGGTCTGAAGTGTGCTAAAGGGAGGTTTTACTCTCTGGTGGCTTGATTTCAGAGCCTAATTCCACTTGTAATTCCTATGGACTTGTAAAATTTCTCAGGATATGTACATTGTCTAAAAACTTACTCATTCTCCATGCTATTGAATGGGAACTGAGGGGGCTCCAGAAACTTAGCATACTCTTCCTGTCCATAGCCCGTGCTTTGAGGAAGAACAACACTTCAAAGTGTTGGTTAAGATGACTGCTCAAGAGCTGTCCAATGGAGTTCCAGACTCGGGGCACCTCTATGCATCCATCAGAGCCAGCAGGACCCTGACGCCCGCAGGGGACCTGCAGGAGACCTTCAATGGGATGGACCAGGTGATATGCAGAGGGGACCATTGGGTATTCCGGGTTAGCCAGGTCTTGCAGAGTTAATAAAATTACCTGGTACTAAATTATTTATATCTCAGAAAAGCTAACTCTCTAACTGACCAAATTTCAGGAGAAACTACCCTCCTCTCTCTTCCCCCCATTCCCACCCCTCCCCAAGGCAGGCAGGTGCATCTGGCACAGTCACAGCATCATGGTTCCCCTATCGGGGCATCTGTCTGGTTTCCAGACTAGGGAGGAGTGTCTGGTTCCTGCTCTGCCCCAGTAGCTCCCTGCTCTGCTCGGGGTGTCTGCTCTATGTGCTGGTTCCTTTGGCTTAGGTGAGGTTGATGAAGAGAATCGCAGAAATGACAGACATCAGCCCCATCCTGAGAAAGCTCCCGCGCATCAAGAAGCATTTATTAAACTGCAACAATATGAGGTAGGGGTTTGTGGTTTGTCCTGAGCAAAGATAGTAATGATGCATCCAGTTTCATTGAGTGTAGCGTGGAGATGCTCTTCAAGTGAAGGTGTAGGTTATAGAATTGATTCTAGACTTCAGTGTTCTAATTAAGAAATTTCATATGGGAAAATTTCATCCTAGAACTGTGAGGTGGATTTACTGCAAATATTTAGTCGTATTGCTCCTAAAAGTAAACAGCACGTGTTCTGTAAATGAGCCGTACGTGAGACCCAGTGCAGTTAGCTTGCTCAAGACCAGAGTAAAAATGCAAAGTTCTTGTGAGATTAATTATGACACGATAGTTTAGGAAAACACCTAGGAGCAGAGCCGTCCACATACAGTTGGCCCGAAGCCCACAGGTTTGTGAGCGTGAGCAGAATGTAAAAATGATTGACATGTTGTGTTATCAGTGACACGGATGTAGGTTAGATTGTAGCTCTACGTGGGGAGTCCCAGGACCTTCCCCGTCAGTTTCTTGGACTCGCCAGCAGGTTTCCCCAGACCATCTGGGTGGCAGGAGGGGAGCCTAAGCTTGGTGAGGGGCCTGCCCTGGGCAGAACTGACTGACAGTTTCGGGCCAGCACGGACGCTTGTACCCATAGTGCCTTAGGCAGCTAACCACTTGTACCTTCTGTTTCCTCCTCCATAAAACAATACTTTGAAGATTTATGGCAAAAAAGAAAAGAATGCATTGCAGTCAGTATAGTGCCTGGAATATAGTTAATTACTATAATGGTGTGTAATTTAACTGAAATAAATTTAGGATTCAGGGCCAAAAAAAGAAAAATACACTGTCAATTTACTGTATAGTTCCAATAACTCATAGTATTATCTGTGATTCTGTAGAATTTGGAAGGATTATATAAAAATACATTTTTGAGAGAATAGGTGGCAACTTACAATTTCCTAGTTTAATGACCAGTTTACACCTGCAAACTGTTGACTTCCCTTCTAGACAGGAATTGCAGTTCCAGTCTATGATAGTGTAAGTGTGAAGGTGTTGGCAGCTTCAGGGAAACAATATTTAGAGTCAGAAACGCTGTCTTTCATCTTGACAACGGTATTAGCTGTAAGCCATTGAAAGATAAGACAGGCTTTCTGATTACTTGAAAGCATTGTGGTGAAGTATCAAACTGTGATATTTCCATATTTGGCTACTGTTTCTTTTTAATATTTTTGAGCATTGTTTTATACAAAAACAATATATTATCTCCTTTTTATTGTTATTTATACTAGATGTAGTAAGGGTTTCCTGTTCATACGTGATTTTTTAAACAGATGTGCAGTGAATGCGACCCCGCAGCAGCTATCTCAGACGGAACGAGCAGTGGGAGACTTCCTCAGAAGCGTGGGGCGAAGCAAGAAGGAGCGGAAGCCGGTGCGCCCACACGTGGTGGAGGTGAGAGCCCTCCCAGGGAAGGACGGGTGCCAGACTGTCCTGTGTGCGGGCGCTGGCGTCCGCATTGCTGATGAGACCAGGTTGGGTGCGGCCCAGGGCTGACCCAGTTAGAAGTGAGTTCAAACCCTCTAATTTGGCCTTGTGCCCTGTGCTCCTATTGTCTCTGGAGCGCTTGGGCACACTCTCCCGATGAGGCAGGACACTGGGTTCTGAGATATGCTCTTGTAAGAACAGCCAAAAATGGTGCCCTGAGGAGGCCGTTCCGGCTGCAGCTAGAGGCTTTCCCCCGACTCAGCAATGCACTGTAGGCCGTCTGTCAGTGGTTCTCAACCTTCTGGCCCTTTAAATACAGTTCCTCATGTTGTGACCCAACCATAAAATTATTTTCGTTGCTACTTCATAACTGTAATGTTGCTACTGTTATGAATCGTAATGTAAATATCTGATATGCAGGATGGTCTTAGGTGACCCCTGTGAAAGTGTAGTTCTATCGCCAAAGGGGTCTCGACCCACAGGTTGAGAACCCCTGCTGGTAATCACATCTAGTAAGCGCTAGGCATGTGATTAACTTCCAGAGTGGCTCTAATCTCGCTCACCTGGGTCAGCAGAGAAGCCTCACTCCTCACGCACAAGGCTGACAATATGCACATTCTACAGAGGATGAACTTTCGCTTTCCCCTTGGTTATGTCCATGTGATCCTCATCCCCCAATGGACCTGCCCCCCTGCCTCTCAGAGTCCCAGCTGAAGGGGTTTGGTGCCTCAGCTCCCAGACCATCTGAAAATCCATAGAAATCTATGTAGTTAAAACGTTGTTGAAAACACCAAAGCAAATGCGCCCTAACACTTGTTATTAGCTCTATGAGTTTTCTGGAATGTATCATCTTAGCTATTTGAAGTGAGTTTAGGATTTTTCTCATTTCTCTTGGAACCACTTTCAGAAAGCTGTGCCTAACGGATGTGGAGGAAGCGCACACGTTAGTGGATGCCAAGTCGTCAGAAAGATGATCACAGTAAGTGAACACAGCCCTGTCATTTCAGAACCAGCCAGCCCAGTTCGACTCTGGATAGGCTGGCGGCCCATTCCAGGTTGCCAGTCAGTCCCTCACTGCTGGAACGCAGGACCAGGGACTCCTGTCTCTCGTCCTGGTGCCCATGAAGACCTCTGTGCCTCCACATGGTCTCATCACCATGCCTCTATTTTAACTTGACTGCCGAGTCAGTGTTAATTCACCAACTGGGCAGTGGTGTCCTGCCCGCACACACAGCTTGGTGATCTGGGCATTGGGTTTGGCTCATCACAGAGAGGGCAACTGACTGTTCCTGGAGAGAAATGGAAAGGAAAGGAAAGCTCGCACAGTCGGTGACCGACAGAAATGACGTAGAACGAGCTGTTTCATTGTGGCTGTGTGGCGTGTTGTGATCGTCAGTGCCTTGCTCTCAGATGAGACCGTGGCTGGTGATGCCCACAGGAAGTAGGACATTCAGAAGTCCAGGTGGCACCTGTACGGGAAGCACCCATGGGCCACTCCCCATGACGCAGCCTGACCGGGCCTTCCCTTCCCTCCGCAGGAGCCCACTTTCACGCCCTGCCAGATGAAGACACACTTCCTGCTTCCGTTCCCCGTGAACTACGTCGGTGAATGTGTCAGAACTGCCCCCTACACGCACCCTGACCATGCCAGGTACAAACGAGGAGGGCAAGGAAATCATGACTCCAAGGAGGAGAGTCGGGGAGGGAAACGTGGTGGGTCCGAGAGACTCAGAAACAAGCGGCTGCCCAGGCTCCAGAAGTGCACAGAGAAAATGAGTCACATTGCTCAGCGTTTCTGTCCGTTTATTTCCGTATCTGTAGGAAAGGGGCATGCTCTGTATGCTAGGCCATCAGGGTGGGAATGTGCATTTCGATGACTAGAAAGATGTAGTGAGACCATGAAAATGTTACAAGAGGTATCTGTGGGTAGTGGGATTATTGATCTCTTTTGCCTCTTTTTGTATTTTATAATTTTCCAATAGTGAATGTGTGTTCATTAGGTAACATAGAAGTAATAGAAGTTTCTAAAGAAAAACACGTGGAGGGCAAACCCCTGTGGGCAGAGTGGAGCCCGCCCGTGAGGACGGCACAGCCATCCTGCCCCATCTTTAGGAACACGCTTCTCCCTTCAGCTTCTCACCAGGCTGTGTCCCCTGCTGGGCCGAGTGCTCACACAGAGCAGGGCCTCCTGGACTCATGCGGATGGCAGTCACGGTGTGGCCCCGCTCACTGTGCCCTGGGAAGGTGCTTTCCAGATCATCCTTTTCCTTCCAGGGCATCAGCTGTTAGCATTCATACTGGCAGTTAGTGGGAACATAGAAAATGCACACTCCAACCAAGGGAAACCCTAGGGAAGATGCCTGTTGAAAGTTAGTCAAGAGCCTTCCATGTGCGCATGCACACACTCAACACTGATGTGGGGGTCCAAGTTGTGGCTGCAGCTTTAACATGCTCCCTGTGGGTGGGAAGAGGTTAAGAGGGAGCTAGAAGTGTGTGGGAAGGTGTGTCCACTGCCACCCGTCATTTAAGCCACTGCTTTATTTTTGTCTTCACCTAATTATACACTTGACATTTTTAAAAATTACTTCCTTGCCAGCCATGTTTTTAATTTGCATTCTTAATCATTTATTTCAGTCTGAAGATCCTGGCACGTTTGATGACTGCAAAATTCTTGCACACAGAAATTCGAGAAAAAGGTGGTGCCTACGGTGGAGGCGCTAAACTCAGTCATAATGGAATATTCACCTTTTATTCATATAGGTGAGCTTTTCTCTGACCATCTCATACATGTGGACACAATGTCATGTCACTGACAGTCACTGGCTCAAAATCATCAGTATCATACCTCAGTGGGGTGAGCGTTAGAAACAATTGTTCCCACTTTCCCCACCTCTTCGGCACTTAACCACACCCAGCACTGTCCTTTCGGTTTTAGGGATAGCAGGAAGGAACAGGAAACTTTGTGCCTTAAATGAATCCTGGCACTTTGGTGACAAGCATATTTCAGTAGAAGGTGACCTGAGCAGTGTTCTGGCTGATGGAATTGTAGAGGCTGGGCTCCTGGCTCCACTGACTGCATTTGCCCATTTAACTTTCTCTGCCTGAAGACACGCATCCTAATGTTCTAGGGAAAGGACTCTTTGTGCCTCTGAGGCACTACTCTTTACCCCTGACTGCTGCAACTTCTGAACATTTCCTAGTGGCCGGGCTGGGAGCTGCAGCACAGAAACCACCACCTAAGGCCCCCGTCTCCTGGCCCCTGTAGTCCGTAGTATTGGGCAAAGGCCTCTGCAGCCCTTTCCACTGAGACGGTGCCGGGGCTCCAGGATTGGCCCAGATTGGGTGATTATTCAGCTATTCTGAGTGCGTCCTTTGGAAAGGAGCGTTTTCATTTAACCTTTCTTCGAGTTTCTCCATGAGTCTTTCATTCAGTCTGACGTTTCCTCCCAAGTAAGTCGCAGTGGGTGCATTAAATAACCTGGTGTGAGGCTGGGTGAACAAACCCCATCTTTAAGGGCAGGGAGAGGGTCAGATGGCCTGTGGCCAGGTTTAAATTTCCAGAGTGTTGATTTTTGGACTAAGCATAAAGTTAATAGCTATAAAGTGTTGAAGCTGTGAAGTCAGCATGTGATTATTGCTTATTTTTTTGTGGTAAACGTGAGTAACTAACTGTTCGGGTCTCCCAGGGATCCACGTTCCACAGAAACACTCCAGTCTTTTGTGAAGGCTGTGGACTGGGCCAAGTCTGGGAAGTTCTCACAGCAGGACATTGACGAGGCCAAGCTCTCCGTGTTCTCTGCTGTGGACGCTCCTGTGGCTCCTTCGGACAAAGGTACGTGGAGTAGAAAACACAAGCACCTGGATGGATGGTGCGACCAGACAACTCCAGGCTGAGTTCCCGAGATGTGTACCCATCTCACCTAACCTCCCGCCGCCACCTCCTTTGTGACACGCCAGTGTCCACCTTGAGAATGAGCATCTCGGTTGGCTGCTTGAAAGGGGTCGCATTTCACCATCTCAGAGCTTCAGTGACTGCCAGTGCCCTGGGCAGGGGCAGAGACCATCCTGACTCGGCCCTCACTCATCTCCATCCTCTTCCCCAAAGGGGCCTGGGTCAGGGTCAGCCACCTAGGAGCAGGGTCTGTGGAACGGTCAGCCGCCGCATGCTGTCCCTGCCAGCTTCCCCAGTCACCTGTGTTCCTTCAGGGCTGGACCACTTCCTATACGGCCTCTCAGATGAGCTGAAGCAAGCGCACAGGGAACAGCTCTTTGCCGTCCACCGCGACGGTCTCATTGACGTGAGCAACAAGTGAGTACGGTCACGTGTCCTGAAGTGTGAACCTGCGGGCGGCTGATGTGGAAACAGTCCTGACCCCCGCCTTTTCAGGTACCTCGGTGTCGGGAGGAGCACCCACGGGCTGGCTCTGCTGGGACCAGAGAACACGAAGATCGCCAAGGACCCGTCCTGGATCATCAGATGACAAGGAGCTGCGGCTGTGCTCGGGACGCGGCTAACGTGGCTCACAGGCCCCAGAGAAGCAAACCGAGCCAAGTTTAATTTGGAAGGTTTTTCCCAAGTATCTTCCTCATTTATTAATCTTAAAATTTTGCCAAAGGTATGTATGTACTTGCCTGTCAGGTCATCCCCAAACTCTTCTATCTTAAAGTGGGTGATCATGAAGAATGGAAATAATCATGTAATAATCATGTATTAAGTTGTGTAACAGATGCACAACTGTTGTAAGACTTTCTGATAATGATAGAACATTTATTTAAATACTTAAAATAAAAGGCAACTCTGACCTACCTGTGCTTTAGTCATTTTAAATGACATTTTGCTAAGTAGCTCTTAGGACCTCTAATAAAAAAAATGAGTGAAATGAATAAGTGAACAAAGGTATGCCAACATCGTTTATAAAAAAGTGTGGTCACACCAAGGACCTGGGGAAAATTCTGGACAGACACACCCTCAGCAAGGCAGCCTGATGGGATCCCTTTCGCGAGCTGGTGTGTTTGGTGTTAATAAGCATTAACTTGTTCCCATTTTGTCTTTACTGAAGGGCTCTGTCTCATCTGTTGCTCACTTTACTTTTTTCAGACAGAAAGTGAACTTCTCATTTAATCCTCACGTCCTAAACTCGGCCACCGGCAGAGCGCCTTCTGTGTTGCGCAGGTGATGCGCTGCGCGTTCCACAGACGAGTTCAGTGGCCACTGCGCCCAGCAGGGCTGTCCACGCCCTTTCCAGCAGGCCTGGATGATCCTTAGCATTTTTAAGCAATCAAGTATTTTTTAGTTAAGGTTTGCACATTTAGTTAGACATACTGCTCTCGCACACCTAGTAGACTACAGTGTAGTGTAAACATAACTTTTATGTGCACTGGGGAGCCCAGAATTTGTGTGACTCGCTTTATTAGGACACTGGCTCTTTTGCGTGGTCTTTCCGTATTTCTTATCAGCTGCCTTCTCTGATGTGCACAACTCCTTCCCACACGGCTGGTGGACAGGCTGGTTCCTCTCACCCCAGACGAGAGCAGAGGCTGGAGAAGAGACAGAAATGCTTTTCCCTCCAGACACTAGGTGACATGTCTTACCCTCCTCAGTGCACAGCTAGGACTGAGGTCGAGTGTGGAAGCTCACCTTCTTCCCGACGCACGTGTTCGTGGTGGTTTTAAAGGAGCCCGTGTGGCCGGAGTTGGTCACCTCCCCTGGGGTCCTGGTCTGGGCCTTCTCTGCACACCTGCCATGTCCCAGGTCTGTGTGTCACAGCATTGCCTTTCCCTTTGTGACGGCTTTGTGCAGCCTACTTCACTGATCCCTATAAAAATACATGACTAGTACCAGCCCACGAAACTGCCTGTGAACCTTTGGTAGCTGCCCCCAGATCCTGAGGTTTAAATACCTACTGAAAAAAAATCAAAGGCACTTAGTACCGTGGTCTGAGTTTTAGCCAAATGTTTAATTCCACTGGGAATGCATATGGTAAAGCAGGAGACGGTGTGTGACACAGCAGACAACTCACTGGAGGCTTAGGATCCAATGGGGATGTGAAAGGTACAGGGCGGTGCTGTGTGATTGGGGATTAACGTCCACAGTACTCACATAAAGTGCTGATAAATAACATACGTGTTACAAAAATGGGCGGTAAACAGGAAGTCCGAGGAATCGCTGGCGGGCAGTGGCGCCTAGATGGCTGCAGGCTCCTCGGGGCCGGTGTGAACGTGCTCCAACTGGCTCATGTCAGAGACCTCATAGCTGGCCTTGTACTTGGCCAGGATCTTCATGAGGGGCCGCAGCTTCAGCCACCACTGCTCTTTGGGAATTCTGTGCCTGCAGATGAGAGGGGCAGGGGTGAGAACAGGGACTGTGACGGTGGCGTCCCTCTGTCCTTGACTCTTGTCCCCATTCCTTCTCCTGCAGTAAGGTTTACTTACTCAAAGTCTGTCTTCTCCTTCAGCTCTGCCACAGGCTGGAAAAGAAGGTTTCTTTGGCATATTCCCAGCACACAGACGGAATCATCGTTTACAAACTTTCTTCCTATAAAGGACAGAAAGTGACCTGAGAATGGCTGCTTGGTTGTGTGGGAAGGTCAGGTGAAATGGCCTGTGAGGCCAGCAAAGTGGCCAGAGAAGGTTTGCTGACGGGAGGGAGCAGAATCCTGTGAGGAGATTGAAGAATTGGGACTTCTCACATCCTCCCTGGGCAGAAGCCAGACTCCCAGGATCCCTGGGGCTGTGACGAGGTGGGCGGAGAAAACCCTGTGAGTCCCAGTCAAGATTCGGGGAAAGAGGCAGAGATGATGGGGCACCCTCGCTCCACATTAGCCCTGAGAGGAGCTGTTCGCTGTGCTTGGCAGTGAGACACCCCATGGGGAGTAAGGGGTGAATGCATAGCTCACCAAGTACTGGGCTGGGAAGATTGGCTTAAACTGCAACAGGGGTTCAGGGCCATGCTAGTAAGAAAGTACACTCATGACTGCACGTACTGTGAGTAGCTGGGAATTGATGAGATAAGCTTCCTTAGATGACAGTGAAAAGAAGAAAATAAATCCAGGTTTATTTTTATGGGATGAAATATAAAAGTAGAAGTTAATGTAAAAAATATTAGTAGAAAAAAAGTCAAAGCCAGTTCTTGGAAGACTGAATTTAGTTTGAAACTTTACATCTCTGTGTTTGCATAAGTCAAACACTGGAAATACACTTAAACACACAGATCTGGGAAGATTGGTCAAGAAAACGGAGGGGAGGGACTTACAGGTACCAGCACAATAACTAATCCTGCAGTGATGGGACCAGAAGGGCTACAAAGCATCAAAAACAAAAGAGGACATGATGAAAATCTTCATGGCAAAGTTTTTGAAAATTTACATGAACTTGAAAAGTACGTAGAGGACGTAACTTACAAAAGGGATGCAAGAAACAAACATGAAAAAAAGATTGACAAAAATGAGCAAACAAACACAGATAATTCTATATAAACAGTAAAGAAATTGAGCAGGTCAGCCTCCCCTGCCCTACAGAGAAAGCTACAGAACCTTTGATGGAGGTGTCTGGAGTTTATTAACATTGAAAAATGAAAACATCTTACAAATTATTTCTGGGAGGAACCCCCCGACTGAGAAAGTTAGGACAAGCTTGACCTAGCACCTGACGGACAGGATGACCAGGAAATGGCCAAAGCAAAAACCCAGACCAGCTGGGGCTGGGGGGTTGTTCCCCAGGAAGGCAAAGTGGGCTTAACACTAGGAAATGCATTTAAGACTTAAATGACCATGCCATATGATGCAAAAAGTGTGTAAGATCCTTTCATGATTGAAAAGTATGTAGTGAACAGAGTATCCAAGAGCAAGCAATAAATAGCAGGAAGAATGAATGACTTCAGTTAAATGTTACTAAGAATTTGTAGTCCCAAAGTATTGAAGGCATTCCCTACTCAAAGTGGGACTAATAACACCCTGGAAGGTTTGATCAGACAGTGAACTCTGAAGGAAGTGGCGGGATGGTTACACATCCGACGTTATGCTGAGGGGCGGGGAGGGTGGAGTATGGGAGCGGCACACACTTCGGTGGACGGGAAAACAGTCTGGATATCTCTGCTCCTTCCTTGCCTGCTCTAAAAAGGAGTCGTGAATGAGTCAAGAAGAAAATCTGAAAGTATCTTCAGGGCCAGTCCAAAGTGGTCCAGGTGGCAAAGGGAGAAAACAAGGAGAGATCACATCGGAGGGTCTTGCAGAGGAGCCCACATGTGAACAGCAATTTTACTAAGAAGAGTGTCACTGATGACCGATGCCTCCCATCTCTAATCAGCGGGAGTAAAGCATTTCGTATCCATCACATTTACACCTAATTATAACCGTGAATGTCGTATCTAGCAGCCATGGAGTCTGGTAAGAGTGAAAGCGTCATGTGCACAGGCCACCCCGCCACTCAGCACCTTTTCCTTGTGCCTCCTTCAGCTTCCCGGTGATCCACTGCATGGCCCGGGCGGAGATTTTGGTTCCAAAGTTTCTGTCAAATGGGGAAGGCGCTCCTCCCTGTGGGTGG
Source organism: Myotis yumanensis (assembly GCF_028538775.1). Classification (NCBI taxonomy): domain Eukaryota; kingdom Metazoa; phylum Chordata; class Mammalia; order Chiroptera; family Vespertilionidae; genus Myotis; species Myotis yumanensis. Next base: position 161,461,328 of record NW_027223752.1, on the reverse strand, counting down.
TTAGTTACATGTTAATTAAACAACCACACCTTCTTGGCTGTTTACTTTAAAAAATGAAGTAGAAATAAATTACTATTCAACAAAGTTCACATCACGTTTGTAAATATGGGCTTTGAAGGTTTGTTTTGTTAAATTTTACCTCCTTGTGCATAGTTGGGACCAGACAAAAGCAAGCCCATGACTGCTGCCCACGAGGCTGAGCCTGTGAGGCAAGTACCACAGCACTCTCGTCACCTTCGGGTCGGCATCATTTTAAATATTCTTTCAGGATTCCTTAACCTTATTTTGGGATGCGGAAGGGGGTCCCAGTTTCCTTTCACAAAATACACACCTGCCTAGCATTGCGTCATAGATTCAGGAGATTCAGGGACCCACGAATGTGAACAATGGGCCCAAAGTTAGAAGTTCCTAGGACACAGGAGGGGTCAATGGTGATGGGACAAGGACAGGTGTGCGGTCAGGAGGCGGGGCCTGTGCTTCCAACCCACCCTGCTTGTCATCCGGAGCACTTACAGAGCGCGTCCGGGGTTCTTTCCACCTCGCTCTGATTCCGTGCAAATCTCAAATAAGTATCACTTGTCTGATGTTCCTATTTGGATGCTTATTTTTGCCCAATATTGAATGAGATACTTTGAATAAGGTTTTCCAGTTAATTGATATTCCTATATGAAAGTTGACCATTTCCTTAAGATGACCATCTACCCAAATTTCACAACGGAATTCCTAAAGCTGGTGATATCTGGTATGACTTCTAACTGGAACTGGAACATGGTTCAGATGTTTTTAATCATCCATCTAAAAGGAAGTCACATGACTAACAGCTCCCCTTGCTGTTTTGCGGGACTGGGGCCACTCGTGAGGGATGGGGTGCCGGCCCTACCTGCTGCATGTGGCCCAGCACGTTCTTCCTACAGTCGAACACCCCTTTGCCCTCCTCTGAGTAGAGCTGGTAGATGAAGTCGGTGGTGTAGTTCTCGTTGCAGTTCTCGTTTCTGAAACGGGAAGCAGGGGCTCAGGGCTGGGGGGGCGCCTGCCCCGCGGGCACTGAGAGGACGTTACAGCCACCTCAGTCCTGATCCCGTGCATGACTGCACACATTTTCTTCTCTTATAAATATCAGTGGTGTAGTTCAAGTAATTACAAAGCAAAAATGAATTTTTAAAGATTACCCTCCACTCATTTGAGTATATGCAAGTTTTTCGCACAAGCCCAGCATCTCCGCTGCGTCCTCCCAGCAGGACCCAGGATGGTGGTGGAGAAGCAGGGCCCCCCCCATTTCAGATGGCAAAGTGGGTGATTTCTGAGAAGCCAGGTCTTAGATGAGAATTGAGATCTGTTACCTGACCACAAGGCCCCTCTGAATGCAGGTCTTCATCTTCTCTGTCAGGTGCTCCACATTGGACTAGGAAAGAGTGCTACATTAGTCACACGGGAAACCTACTAAGCACCTACTGTGTGCCAGGCACCGTGCAACCCTAACTGCTGAACATAGCAGCTGCTCTGAGCTGACATTTTGGTGGCGAGCACAACAGAAAATACATCAGGTAGTCTACGGCCATACCACCCTGAACACGCCCGATCTCGTCTGATCTCGGAAAATACATCAGGTAGTGACAAGCCCTGCGGTGAAGATTACAAACAAGGTCATGTTATTGGGCATATGTAGGGGGTGGAGCTCAGCTTCCATGGGAAACACTTTCCAAAATAGGTTTCCATCCTAAAACCTTAATCCGTATATTCTGTGTCCTTGCCTAAGCTTATAAATTTATTTTATTGCTTCTTACCTATTTTCGTGACAATATTTTTTATCTTGGAGGAAAATATCTGTCACCTCACTTTATATAGAATCTCATACATATGGTTGCCTAGCGAGCATTTCCAGGCCAAGAGAAATTTTTCTAGACTCAAACTTGTGCACAAATTCCCTAAGGAAAGGAATACTGTATCTTGAGAGAAAAAAAAAAATGCAAAAAATGAGATAATATACATACAAGCAAATCCCATTCATCACTACATTTGTTAGCACCTACTTTGTGCCTAGAGCGATGGCATGGGATGGTGAGGCACTATCTTTAGGCAGGTGTGTGAAGTATAAATGTTTAATTCAATGTTGAAGAGAAATTCATAGGTCAAGATTTAAGAAAAATCACAGATAAGTAAAAACATCAAGTATCTCTCTACTTGATTTATTCGGTACAAAAGTAACAAAATCATAGCTTTTACAAAGTTGTTTTATTTGTGCTTTTGTGTATTTCAGCTGTGTTTACTGATCAATGCCTGTCCTGAACAGGCTGACCTCCAACCATGCCTGGGCTGAGCGACCAAACTAACTTGTGCTTGCCCCACCAGCCTCCACTAAAAGCTGGGAGCCCTGGGAGACCCTTATCCATTTGGAAGAATAGCCATCGCGATGTGACCATTTAAAAGCAGCAGGGACACCCGAGTGAGCCCTCATGACAACCCTATTGGGACTGTGGGGTGCTGATGGCATGTCAGTGTGGGTCCCTCGACTCCATCATCAGTCCTACTCTGGCAGGGGTGCTGGGTGAGCAGGCTGCCCTGTGTATATATGGGAAATCTCTAATGTGAACTGAAAACTGCTCTAAAATAAAATCGGTTAATGAAAAAAACAAGGAAGTGAGCTGCAGGGAAGGGCAGGAGGTAAGTCTGGTTCCCATTTTGTTTATAGTTGGCAGTGCCCACCAAGTGCATTGAGCCCACTGCTGTGTCCCACACAGGGCAGGAGGCGCCACGCGTTCCTTCATTAAATCCCACATTTTAGTGGACAGAGCTGCTTGTCCTGTGGCCACTGGGCTCCAGGAAGGGGGTTAACCACTGCGACCTTCCCACACTTGGACCACAGGCACCGGAAGCCTCGGGAGCCCAGTGCTCATCCTGGGAAGCACTAGCTGCCCTTGTCAAATGGCTACAGAAACAGCGGCTGCTCAGTGGAGGGAACTGCGCAATCCTGGGTGAGTGGAAGCCGCCTGACCCATGAGCTCATGCTGTCACTGCCCATAGAGCTCTAGCACAGAGTCAGTGCATCTGCACACAACCTGGATTGGGGCGAGGGGTCGGGGGACGGGGTGGGGGTAGGTCGCTGTAAGTGCCTATGACCTGGTGTATCGCACCATCTAAACAACAGGGTTGGGGAGTGGCTCAGTGGTTGAGCATCAATCTGTGAACCAGAATTGATTCCTGGTCAAGGATTGATTCTTGGTCAAGGCACATGCCTAGGTTGTGGGCTTGATACCCAGTGTGGGGCGTACAGGAGGCAGCCGATCAATGATTCTCTCTCATCATTGATGTTTCTATCTCTCTCTCCCTCTCCCTTCCTCTCTGAAATCAATAAAAAAATAAATAAATAAAAACAACAACAACAAAAAAGGCAGCACTGAAGGACTCGGAGACAAGCACACCGCGTACCTGCAGGTCTCGGATGTCGAAGGGCTCTTCGAAGATGTAGGCGGCGTCCGCACCGGCCGCCAGGGCCCCCATGTTAGCCAGGTAGCCGCAGTAGCCTCCCATGGTCTCGATGATGAACACGCGGCGCTTAGTCCCGCTGGCGGACTGCTTGATGCGGTCGCACGTCTGGACACAGAGAAGGACGGGTCATTCCAGCACGTGGCCGGCCGGTGCTGGGACGGGAGCGGCCAAGAGCCCGGCAGGTCCTGAGTGTCTGCCACACAGGGGCAGACACGGCCGGCCTCGGTCTTGGCCTCAGTCACTAGGAAGTTCTGTTTGGTTTTCTTCTAAAAGGCTCCCCAAGCCTGGCCGGTGTGGTTCAGTGGTTGAGGTCGACCCATGAACCAAAAGGTCGCTGGTTCAATTCCCAGTCAGGGCACGTGCCCAGATTGCGGGCTTGATCCCCGATAGGGGGCGTGCAGGAGGCAGCCGATCGATGATATTTCTCTCTCATCAATATTTCTCTCTCTGTCCCTCTCTCTCCCTCTCTCTTTAAAAATCAATAAAAAAATTAAAATAAAGAAATAGAAGCCCCCCTCCCCCATTACCTTTGGGTTTGATCACCCTCAACCTATGCCAGGGCACCTCTACTGAGGTAGACGGTGGCTCTTAGACAAAGGCCCCACGAATCTTCCAGACACATGGATGGCAGGTCTCCTAAGGAAATGTCAGCCATCACCCTCTTCAGGACACAGAGAAACCCACACGCTGCCACCAGGTTGCTGTCCTCTCTTCTCAAACCTACCAAGCCACTAACCAGTTTCATCTATGAAACGCTCTGATGCAACCCTTGCCTTCCCCAGCATTGAGTCACATCACCTTCTTCCTCAAGTATTTCAAAGCCTTCCTACAGACCCCCCGGGGCAGCCCACTCCAGCGCTGTCCTGCTCCGGGGCCCTCACACACACTGCCCGTGGTGGGCTGGATAATGGCCCCCAGGTACGCAGAGGGAGGGCTGACCAGGGACAGGTCAGGTCACACTGAAGCAAGATGCTGCCTGCAGGCCTCCCAAATGAGAAGGGATCACAGGCCACGCTCGCAACAAGGGCAGCTCTAGGAGCCAGAAGAGTAGAACAGGTTCTCCCAGAGCCGACGGAGGGTGCACGCCTGCCAACACCTTGGCCTCAGCCCAGTGAAATCCTCTCGGTCATCTGGCAGCAAAGGAGCCGGCGTCGGCCCCTTCCTGCCTTATCAATGTGACCCAGACGTGAGTGTCATCCCTCAGGAAAACCGCCTGACCGCCAGGACGAGACAGCTCCCAGGCAGGCTCCCCGACACTCCTGCCTTTCTTCACAAACGCCGCCTCAGCCCACCTCCTGCACCTTCCGTATAATCATTTGACCTGGGCTGTCTCCCTCACTGGTCACAGGCTGGGCTCATCTGCCTGGGACACAATTGGGGCTCCGTCCATATCTGGCCGTGACTGGAATCAAAGCATCCCACCCATCCATCAGCCAGTGGAGGCTGTGGCACGGACTCCTGGGACTAAACCATCCTGCATCTCCAGGGAAATCACAGGGGGCTGGGGAGTGGTGGGCCTGAGACCAGGTGTCACGAATCTTTGGGGGCAAGAAGAGGAGGTTTGTACACAAAAGTATATCGACTCGGACATTTCACGTGAGTATTTTGTGTCACCTGTGAGAGCATTCTGATTTCCACACACGGGGCCAGTTGCTGTCACTCCTCACTAGGCTGTCAGTTCCTTAGGTGGAACCTCACCTTCCCCTAATAATTAATTACAGTAATTAATTATTCCAGAGGCAGCACATGCTTTGTTATCTCTAGGAGCTGCGATGGGAGGAGGAGAGAGCACCAGTGAGGGCAATTCTTGTCTGACGCAGGCGGGAGATGGACCAGACAGGCCCCTGAAGGCCCGCCTGCTGCAAGGCCAGGGCCAGGGCCAGGGCCAGGGCCAGGGCGGAACCCGAGGGTGCTCTCGCGGTGCTCGCTTGGGCTCTGAGGCAGCACCCAGCACTTACACTGCCCTGCACAGTCTGTCTCAGAAGAATCCTGGGGGCTGGGATGGAACAGGGCTGCACACATGGGCAGATGCCCAGGTTCCCCGCCGCCCCCACCCCCCGCAGGTGCAGAGTTGCGGGGTCCCTGCAGGCCTCCTAAGGCGGAGATCCTTGTCACCGATGCTGGGAGCAGGTTACAGCCACTGACTGGCAGAAGAACATGCCCACAAAGCGGCTCCCCTGTGAGGCCAGTAGGAACATGTGCATCTCTGCACCAACCCCGCAAAGGTCAGGCACCCTAGTGGCCCGGGCCGTGAGCCAAGACCTCGCTGTCTGTGAGCCACAGGTGTCAGCAGTGGCCGCTGGCCAGCACCCTCCACTTAGGCACGCCATTCCTAACTCCTCCCTCTGCATCACCCTGGTTGTGTCTGAGGGTCCAAATTCCTTTCTTCTAAAAATAGTGCGGTATTCCAGCCAGTCTCATTCAGTTACTAAAAGCAGTCCTGACAAGTGAGGGGGTGGCACGTGGTGGGGAGGGGCTGGCTCTGGGTGAGAGGAAGAAATCAGGGAGGGCAGATGCCCCCGCCTGGCCCGGACGTCCCACCAGCTCCACCAGCCCCTCCAGCCTCTGTTGAACCTTGACCCCCTCCAGTGGCTGACAGACGATTCTCCGAGAGAAATCTTTGGGTCCTGTCCCACTGGAGGAAAAACCCCATGTGACAGGTCCAATGCTGCTAACATTGCGCCACACCGGACTTATAAAAATGCAAGTCGAATGTGAAAGGATAAAGTGGCACTTGGAATGGTGCAAGATAGAAAGGACTCTGTGGATTTGTCAGTCCTGTCCCATTAACGGGCTAGGAGGTGTCCTCCCATGACTTGGGCTCCCAGGAGGAGGAGCGTAGGCTGGACTTGGGGTCCAGACCAGGCAGGCCAGGGCCAGGAGGGTTCCCCCCGCAAAGCGCACACCAGTGGCAAAGCTGGGTGACATGCAGGTGCAGCTGAGGGCAGAAGTGGGATGGCAGCGGGAGATGCTGACGGTGCCCGCAGAGGCGTGAAGGGGGCACCTGCAGCCACCAGCACCCAGTGGCTTCTCCAAGGGTGGCCAGTGACTGCTCTAAGGGTCTGTCTATGAGAGAATTTTACCTGAAAGCAGCAACTGCAAGGCCCATTGGAGCTTCTGGCTTGGGATCGAGGCCATCCCCCTGCTGGAGGCTGAGGGCAAGCCCACCTCCCGCCACAGCTTTGTGAGAAAAGGAGCAAGAAGCTCAGACGTGCCCATCAGTTCGAGAGCAAGAAACTCCGGGGAGTGGGCCTAATGCCAGCCCTTCCTGCCCTCTCCCCGCATCCTCATTCGGCCTCAGAGGGGCTGTGCCACTCAGCGGGGCCCTGAAATGGAGTCAGGGCTTTCACGAGACGTGATGGTTTGGAGGAGGTGTCGGTGCCACTGCCAGGCGGTCACCGTCACGGCCCTGCTTGGCCGCTTTCCTCTCCTTGGGGGGGGCGGGGGGGTCATGCCCACAGCAGAGGCCTTGTGCCCACTCACAGCCGCGCACATCTGACAGTGAGCAGGGCCTGACACTGAGTGGGCACCGGGCGTGTTGGAGCTCGGGAAGGGGCATCATCCCAGGGAAGGACCTGGGGTGCCAGAGCATCTACAGAGATGAAGGTGGGAAAACTGCCCTGTCATGGAAAGTGTGACATAACCTCCCACTAATGGAACAAAAGGGAGTGACCATAAATGCGGCTCCTTCATTCGGGAAGCTGGCCAGGTCTCCCCTCTCAGTTTCCACTTGAGTTCATCCCGGCGGCAGTGCTCCCGGGGAGGAGGGCATCCGGGAAGCAGCCCCAGCGGAGTCCTTACCTCCACCAGCGAGTCCAGGGCAGTGTCACAGGCCAGGCTCAGGTCTGTGCCTGGGACACTGTTGCTGATGGTGGCAGGCAGGATGCAAATGGGGATGCAGAACTCCTGGTGACTGCCCCGTGCCTGTGAGAACGTGATGGAGCTCTGGGAAGCCTGAAGCAGCAGTGAGGGCGCCAGCAGGCGGCGGGCGCCTCACCTGCCATGCGCAGGCGGGTGAGCTCCTTGTGCGTGTTAGTGGGGAGAGAACTGCGGCCAGTGCTGTGCAGGCGCAGGGCAACCTGACGGGGCCGGGCACAGGCCTTGGCACTGGGACCACCAGTGCAGGGGGTGTGGGGTGCTGGCCTTGGCAGGGTGCTCACTGCCCAGCACAGACGCAAGCAGGAGGCAGCAAAGCAGGGCTGAAGCGGTGTTGGGGTTAGTGGCGGGCGAACAGCTGGCCTTTCTAGGCATCTCCAAGGGGAGGCAAACCAATTAGGGCCTGGCCAGTCTGGGGACTTCCCGAAGGGAGTGGGGCGAGGCCCTGCCCGTTAGAACTCTGCAAATGACCCCCATCAGTGAGGTGGCCACCACATGGCCATGTCCTGTCCTCTGCTCTGTGCAGGGGGGACCGCCCCCGCATGGCCCTTTGCAGTGCTTACACAAGCAGCATGGAGGAGCCCGAGCCCCAGGTCACTCTGGGACCCCAAGGAGAAAGTGTTTGGCTCTGATGTCGAAAAAGCCAGCTGTTCTTGGGGACATGCAGATTTGGATCACCTGCCTCCTGTGTTAGACAAAGCAGTTCATTACTACATAGGTCCACTGTCTACCATCCCCGCGTCCACGGAGCTCCAACACAGCCAGCGTTTGGTGGACATGTGTGGGCCAACAGCCCCTTGTATGGTCGCTATTTATCCCCCTCGTGCGGCCAGTGCACACAGCAGGAACGCCATGTGGGAGGCAGGCCGGGACCCTGCTGTCCCATGGTTCTCTGAAATGAGTCACCTGTGGCCTGGGAGTGAGTGGATGGTGGGCCTGCGGCGGTTTAGTCCAGGGAGCCAAGAGGAAGGTGAGGGGGTCACTCACCTGCCTGACAGGTCCTCTGTCATCACCCCCTCCTCCCTGTGTTGCCTCAGGGTCCGGGGGGAGACATGTGACAATGGGATGAAGTGATCCCAGACACTGGAGCTGTCTACTCCGAGAAAAGAGACTGGATGGATTTATAGGGAAACAAGCCTGGATCTCTTCCCTCACAATTCCGGCTGTCAGCAGGGCTGTGACTGTGCTGCCTCCGCGGCCTGAGGGGCTACACGGAGCTCAGCACACGGCACTCGGTTCTGGCTGAACAGTGTCTGGCTCTGGGGGTGGACAGCACCCATTGAAAAGCCCGAAGCCACAGCTCTGGCCTGGACACTTGGCCCCTTTCTGATGGGTAAGTGCACTGAGAGCAGGTTCCCGCGGCGCACCTGTGAGCTAAGTGCTGGCAAGAGAGAATGGCTGTGAGGACGATGACTCAATATGCAGAGACACAACAGCTGATACCCTGAGGCCCTCTGGGTTTCTCACCTTGAGCACCTTTGGCATTCTGGGCCTGAATCCAAACCTCCTGAGAAGGATTCAACCTCATTTTGGCTTTAACAAACAGCGCTCTGGAAGAAACAGCAGTTTCTACACACTGTGCCCATACCTTGGTCCGTACAGCCCCAGGGTACCCTGAGCGGGCCCACGAGGGGGCATCCTGACTTCCCATTGTCCCAGATCACTAACCAGAACCAGAACCGTGGCACCACCGAGACCACTTGGCTCACCTGGCAAAGGCGGCCTGGCCCGTCACCAAGGCCGGGGATCGAGCCTACAACCTAGATATGTGCCCATGATTGGAATTGACACCGGGACCCTTCAGTCCACAGACTGACACTCTATCCTCTGAGCCAAACCGGCTACGGCTGGTTCCACATTTTCAACAACATACATGTAAGACTTCCTCATAATCTGGGGCGGCGGGGGGGGGGGGGCGGTGGCGGGGGATTCTTTGTAGCAAAGGAGCCTGGAATTACGAAGCCGAAGAGTCCTGTGGGGGTGCCTAAAGTGGGTATCAAATACCACAAGGAACAGAGGCCAGGCTTGGCAGGACCGGCAGAGACGCTGGTCAAACCCCACCCACCCCACACCCCACACTCCCCACACCCCACCACCCCCGACCACCAGGGTTCTGATTAGGTAACAGTTAGGAAAAATTAATTCCAGTTGCTTCAACTACAAGCTCAGCATAATCAGATTCAAAATCCAACAGAGGCAGGGAAAAGAGCGCTACAAGCAACGGTGGAGTTCACGTGGGGACAGACAGGACCTTGCGATTCACAGCTGGGAGATCCGTGAGGAGAGGACTAGTCGGAGCAGGGGAAGCAGCAGGGAGTCACAGGCAGCAGGAGCAGGGCCAGCAAGCAGTTAGGGGCGCACACAGCGCGGGCCTCCAGCACGGGGACACGGCGACACACGGCGGGGCTTTTTAGTAAAAAGATCGCAGTAAGTTTAGGAAGCTCTCAGACAAGCAGTAAGCATTACTTACCAGTGAATTTTATTTTAAAAGCATTTCTTTTTATTTACCAGCACTAGAAACAAAACGGATGCCATGGGTTTAAGGGGGAAAAAAATCTTAGAAAATCATTCACAAGACCTAGGTCTCAGAAGGAAAACTAAACTTCAGAATTTACTGAAAAAACGTAGGCACTGAATTTTTTTTTTTTTTAAAAAGCTTTCTATGTTAGATGCTGATCTGCAAACTCACATGGGATTTCCCAAGTGTGGCTTGCAAATACAATAATAAGGATACATTTCTACGTTATTGCCATTTAACAAAACAAAACAAAACAAAACAAAAACCTTAAATAGCACCAATATTCTATAGATGTAACTTAACACCCCCAATCTACGATGTGGAGAATGATGCTGACGGGCTCAGATAAAAGTATAATGAACACCAAAGAGGGGTTCAGGTCAATGAATAAAATTACAAAATATTTCGCTCAGGTTCTGTCCTCAAACATCAAAGCAGGGCCATCGGACCCAGACTCATCACAGCTAGGTGACAGAGGCTGGAAGTAAATGGGGCTCAGCCAAAAACCCCCACAAAACTAATTTGAATGATTGTCCAAATCACAAAGCACTGCAGCCAACTGCCGGAGCTGCCATGCTGTCCCGCAGGGACACGGTGCCGGCGCAGCACAGGGGAAAGACGTGGTACAGATCTTTGGGAGCTGGATCAGAGAGGGTCAGATTTTTAAAAAATACTTTTCTGGAAACAAACCAACGCCCCTGACCCTGCTCGCGTCTCTAGTGCACTGGTAGATAAAAACGGGCGAGGCACCCTCGGTCAGTGCCCTCGGCGAGGGCCCACGCACCTGCTTTGCTGCCACACAGACTTACGTCAGTGATGGTGTTCAGAGCGGTGTCGGCACCGATGCTGAAATCAGACCCCGGCACGTTGTTGGACACGGTGGCGGGAACCATGACCATGGGGACACAGAACTCCTCGTGCTTCTCCCGGGCGGCTGACAGTTCCAGCAGCCCCAGGTAGCCCTGTGGGACAAGAGTGCACAGTTGGGGGGCGGGCAGAAGTGGGGCACCGATAGGACCACTAGCAAGTCAACGTGGAAACACATGAAGGTCACGACAGGGACAAGCAGTTCTTTAAGCACCAAGGGGCCCAGGCGATGTCGTCATGTAGACGTAAGACCAAGTCTCTCATTGGCAAGTGTCTCGGTAGCTGAGACTCTTGCATTTTCTTGAAAGGAAGCCATAAGGTTATCACGGGACTGATCTTGGTTGAATAGAAAAAAAAAAAATGCCGACTGGCATGGCTCAGTGGTTGAGCGTCGACCTGTGAACCAGGAGGTCACCGTTCAATTCCAGGTCAGGGCACATGCCCAGGTGGGGTGTGCAGGAGGCAGCCGATCAATGATTCTCTCTTATCATATCTCCCTTCCTCTCTGAAATGAATGAAAATCTATTTTTTAAAAAGGAGAAAAAATTAAGGCCTACAGTCCAATATGGGATAAAACAAATGAGCTGGCCACATAACCTCCTTCCTCTCTGAATGGCCATGGACTGCAAACTCAGGGGAGAGACTCATTCCTGTTGACCTGGAAGGGACCAGAACTCACAGGACAGATGGGCCCATCATGGAGTCAGGGTCGCCTCCCACTGGGTGAGTCCCACCACCTGCTATGCGCTGCCTCACAGTTGTCCAGTGGCAGTTGGGCCTGGGGCGCTAAGGTCCCGGTTGGTGGGGAGCTTGGTGGAGCCGGCATGGGCCACCACTCAAGCCTACGGGTGGAAGAGCCAGGGTCGCCTCCCACTGGGTGAGTCCCACCACCTGCTATGCGCTGCCTCACAGTTGTCCAGTGGCAGTTGGGCCTGGGGCGCTAAGGTCCCGGTTGGTGGGGAGCTTGGTGGAGCCGGCATGGGCCACCACTCAAGCCTACGGGTGGAAGAGCCAACCGGGAATGGAGCCAGTGACGTACCTCAAACCCACCGATGATGAGCAGCGCGTTGATGCTGTGGGTGCGCATCTGTGCAGCAATGTCTTCCAAGTACTTTCCGGGGAGGATCCTGAAAACAGATCAGGAGAGATGAGGCCAGACAGGCTCACAGGGTGGACCAAGCACCGCCAGCACCCTGAGGGCCGCCTGCCCCGGCTCCGGGTAGCGCTGGGAGACACCTGCAGTGGGAGCCGGCTCCCTCCTCCCTGTGGCTGGGGGGCAACCTCTTGGGGGAGCAACCCATGGCAGGGGTGGCCAGGGAGCAAGTCCCTAAGGAGTGTATTTTCAAAAGAAAACAGGGAGAAGCTTCCCAGCTTTCCAGGTATTTCACCTCAAAAGAATTCTGCAGCCTCATGAGAAAAAAAACAAAACAAACCCTAATAATTTGCAAATATTCACAACAAATTTCATTTAAAGGGAAACTTCCAGTTTTATACTTTGTTCAACCTCATCTCCTTTAAAGTCACACCCACTCATATTTGCGCTCCTGTTTATCACTTGTTTCACACACAACCAAGTCAGACAAATGATAGACTCTTCCCAAGAGCCCCCCAACACCGGCCCAGCCATTCCATTTTGCAGCCCGGAGGACACCGTGCCGGTGCTGTAGGTAGACTAAGAAGAAGCTGCATGGCAAACACTTCCAGGCCTGGGCAGTCAGGGCACCCAGCAGGCGCGTGTCACGGCAAGGGTCCTCCCAGCATCTAAGATAAAGCTCTCGAAGCATCGTCAGGAGGGGCTGCCAGCTCACCCAGAGCTTTGCCGGGACGGCACATGAAGCAAACGGTGCCTGGTTAAAATGCATATTCTCCCAGCAGCTATGAAACAGAGGCTTACTGATTCAGAAACATGTTGGGACTGGCCTCCAGTGTGGGTGCCACTCAGCTCTGTGCCCAGGCACTAAGCCACTGTCCACCTGCTCTGACCGTGGTTTACACACACGGTCCCTGCACCTCAGTGATGTCCCTCATCATCATCACCTCCACTGAGGTGGATCCCTGCCGGCCACCGGCTTCCTCTCCCCGGGCCCAGGAGAGACTTGGGAGCACAGGGTCTCTTCTCGAGGGTGGGTCCCAGCCCCAGCCCTAACCGCTGGGGCCTCCTGGGCGGGGCCAGGCTGCGGAGCCTTCCCAGCACGGGCCCCAGCTCCTCCTCTAGAACGGGGCCCTTTCTTCCTCCTAAAAGCAGGTCCAAATCAAGGAGGGAAATTACCGTTTTGTCCCAAGAATGGAGCCGCCTTGTCCGGTCCAGCCTCCAACATCCGACCAGCCGATTTCTTTGATCTAAGATGCAAACAGGGAATGAGATGGCTCAAGTGAGAAAGGAAGGGGATTACAAGTTTTACAAACACCTCAGAGGTCGGCACCTCCGGGCGAGCTGCCTGTCTGTAGGCGTCCATCGTGATGCCGAGGGAGTCACACAGAGCCATCGGCTGCGGCAGCCCTCCTGCCCACGGGACATCCCGCAGCTTCGTTTCCACCAATAGAATAGATTGACACTTTAGTTGGCCAAATTCTACCATTGGGAATTAAAGGAAAAATGAACAGGATTGTGTTTTTTAATTGACATAAATTTTTAAAAAAATTATTTAATGAAAAATTTTAAAAAACCAGAAGGATAGATGATGCCAGCTGGGTGTGTGCACCCTCCCTCCCCACGCCCATCTCCTGGGCTAGGTCTCTCCTCTCTCCTCTCAACAGCAAAACCCTTTCCTCTCACACCCTCTCCATGACATTACTTTAAGCACCACCTGTATTCCAGTGTCCCCAACACGCATCTTTAGCCCGAGCTTCTTGAAGACCTGGACCATGACCTCTGTCTGCTCACTGGCCACCTCCCAGGGATGCCCACCAGACACACACTGAACATCTCAGCGCCTCTTACATTTCCTCGCGTCCATCAGCTGCAACTCAGGCGAGAAACAGGTTCATTCTCACCTCCTTTTTCACCCCTGTGCATATTTAGGGACCAAATTCTACTGGCTCTGCCTTCAAAATGCACCCAAGACCCTAGAAGAGTCTCATGGACACCACTGTGGCCGGACTGGACCACGCCCCCCACACCTCCTGCCTGGGTTACAGTGGAAGCCTCACAACTAGTCTCCCACTTCCCACTTCTGCCCCACAGTCTGTATGTGCCAGGCTCCTGCTCAAAACCTGTCTTCTCAGAATAAAAGCCATATGAAGGACCTGGCCCGTCTCCTCCCCACCTCACCCCAACCTGCTCTCCTGCTGCATCCCACTAGCCCCTCCCACCTCTGAGCCCCTCAGGCCTTTGCACTGTCCTGCCTGCCTGGGACAGCACCTGCTCAGCCCTTCATCTGAGACCCCTCCCAGCTGCAGACATGCCCACCCCTGCCCCAGGGCTCACCCAGCCCCTCTGTGTGGCCCCTCTAGCACTTCCTCACCTGCTCTACACTTGCACAGTCTATTTTCACTTACCTTCACCTCCCTCCCTAAGATGAAAGCTCCACGGAAGCAGTGGTTTTGTCTGCTTTCTTCACAAACTTAATTCCACAGCATGAGAACTCAGTAAATAGTCACCAAGTGACCAGGTGAACTAACCCTGTGGACAGGATGCACCGAGCTGAGAGTGCAACTGCAGTCAAGGTACTGTCTCTGTCCAGTTTTCTCACAAGGAAAATGGGGACAATATCTCAGATTTACTGTGAGACCTACACCGGCGAGCACATGTCAGTCTCACAGGAGTAGAAAGACCCTTCCTTAGGATGAGACCCTAGAGCAGAAGTTCTCCTTAAAAAAGCAGGTACTGTGCCCTGGCTGCTGTGGCTCAGTTGTTTGAGTGCCATCCTGTGCACCGAAAGGTTGTGGGTTTGACCCCTGGTCAGGACAGGTGCGGGAGGCACCTGTCTCTCTCTCCCTCTCCCTTCCTCTCTCTCTAAAGTCAATAAAATCATATTTAAACACACACACACAGTTGCTGTGTTCCTGGTGGGGCCCGAGGTCCCCCACTTGCCCATGACTTTCCCATCGAAGACATTCCTCCACTGGGCACCTCCGGAGGGACCCACCTGGCCTCTGGCAAAGCCCTCGAAGCCATCGTAGACGGCAAACATCTTGTGTCCTTCTGAGATGCCAACCCGCACAGCCGAGCGCACGGCCGCATTCATCCCGGCAGCCGGCGCACCCACGTTGATGACGGCCACGTTGAAGCCACTCTGTAAGACAGGGGGCATGTGGCACCCGTCACAGCTGTGTCACTGCTCCATGCACCCCTGGGAGGGGGCCCTGCCAAGCACCAGGTGCCAGGAGTGGCCGGCCAAGTGCAGGGAGGTGGCAGGGGCCCCGGGTCAGCGGGAACCATCAGGAACGCCCCTGGGAGCCGGCAGGCAGTCATCACCCACCTTGGTGATCTGGGAGTCTGGCTTCTTGATGGCGAGCTGCTTGTAGATGTTGAGGTTGCCCTCAAAGCTCCTAGAAGAGAATGACTCTGTTGAAACAACTTTAGAAGGTGCAGGGAAGGAGGGCGCAGAGAACAGTGGTGCAGGGAGCAGGCAGTCTGCAAATGCTGTCCTGTCCCTTGGGGGTACCTGGGTCCTGCTGCCCTTGGTGGGGGGACGGACACGGTATGTGGGGCATATACATCGTGTAACTGGGCTAAGGGACAAAGGCGTCCAGTGCTTCTCAGGTTTCTTTGCCAACACTCTACCCACTTGCTACTTCCTATCTGAATCTCATTACATTCGGATGACCCCCTGCCCAAAATAAACAACGAAATAAACCTTCCCCCTCTAACTATTCGCCCAGGCCCTCAACCTGGGTGAATAGCAATGGCGCCTGCTCGCCATCTTCATCCTGCCTTCTCACAGTGGGACCAGACAAGCACACCTCGCGGGGCCTTCTGAATGAATAATCCACAGGCCTTCTGAGCGGGTAACTTCCCAGCCTAAGGAAGGGCCAGGCCAACAGCACATGTTCCAGGACAGAGTCCCCTCAGAGTCACCTTCCTCGGAGCTGCACGGCATTGCTGAATCTCCTCTCATCCATCGCCTTCTGGACGCCCTGGGTCTTGAAAGAGACGAAAGAGGAAGAGAGCAGGGTCAGGACTCGGTGCAGCCTGTTGCCCAGCTCGGTGCCTCCACCTCGTCCCCCTCACGTCCCGCCTCCGAGGACCAGCAGCCTGGGGCGGATCCACAGTGGGCCCAGCTGGCCTGGCACCGCCCGGCTGTGAGGGAGACACCGGGGCCACTAGCTCAGGCCACGTCATTGAGGAGGAGGAGTGGGCACTGCCGGCCACCCCAGGCAGAGGTCCTGAGATCTTCGGGATTTCACTCTACGAGAGCAGAGGCAGAAGGAAATACATCTCTCACACAAGGTCCTGACAAATTCGCAGGTGGATTCTGGGAAGGAAAAAGTCAACAGGACCTGGGAGCTGGGGACCCGGATGGGGTCTCCGCAGGCAAAGGGAAAGGCGTGCAGACGACACACCCAAGGAGGACCTTCAACCCGAGGATCTCGGGTAAGTTATTTATTTGGTTTCCCCATCTGTACAATAAGGAGAACACCCGCTACCTCTAGTGTCATCTGTGGCTATAGAACATGCCAGATTTGCCCTGGCCGCTGTGGCTCAGTTGGAGCCTCCTCCCATACACCCAAAGGTGTGGGTTCGATCCCCAGGCAGGTCATGTGCGGGAGGCAACGGATTGGATCCATATTTCTCTCTCACATTCATGTTTCTCTCTCTCTCTGAAAATCAATTTAAAAAATCATTTTATAAAACACACCAGGCTCTTAAGAAAACACCTGGCACATAGCAGGTGCCAATGAAGGGCTCACTGTGGCTTTTGTGAGCCATCTGGCTAGTTTACCGTAATGTAGGGTCATTTGGAGGACAAGCCAGATTGTACCTACATGTTTATCTCTGAAGGGACAGAAGCATTATCTCACTCTCTCACAGACATGCACGCAAATACATGTACACACACACGAACACCCTCACATACAAACACACATGCTCACGCACTCATGTATACATATGAACACACTCACACACAAACATATCCAGACACACATGCTTAAGACAAAAATACATATGCATGCACACACAGAGACATGCATGCAAACACATATAGACATACATATGCTTAAACAAAAAATACCTTTGGACACATACATACATAACAAACATAGACACACAGCTTAATTCCCTCCCACAGGCTTTGAAATGACATGTCTAAGGTAACTTCCAACAAGCCCCGTGACTGCATTACATAATCACCCCTCTGTATGTTATCACATGCATGTACTTCAGAGCTGCTGGAAAAGACCAGGTAGGATGACAGTCATCAACAGACTTTGAGAAATGAAAGATAAGAACAGTTTCTAATGCACCTCACTGCCACCTCCCCTCGTGGACTCAGGTGGGGAATTACAGCCTGGGCCTGGAGGAATGCCCCCTGAATTAGCCAGGCCAGGGTCACCCCACAAACTCAACGTCCTTGAGAACAGGATGGAAGGAGCAGCCGAAATCTGAGGGGCTAAGGAGGCCCTGGGCAGCCCCGCCCCCCCCCACCCCCAGATTCCTCCCAGACACTCTCAAGGGCCCTCCCAGTACAATCTTCCTGACAGCGTAACCTCCCCTAAAATAAGTGCAGTCTAATGCGCAGAATCGAGACAAGCAACCAGTCTGGGTGATATGGAGCCGGCTGCCACGCCCACAGGGCAGCGCCGCACGTCCTGGTGAAGGTCATCTAACTCCCCTGCACTTGGCAGCCACAGACCAGGAACAAGGTGCCTGCTGTGCCTGCACGCCCCTTCCCCAGCTCACCATCTGCACGCACTCCATCAGGGGCAGGCGCACGGCCTGGTTCCCGTTCAGCGACACCACGCAGGCCGGGGTCTCTGGCGTGGCTTGCAGGAGGGCGACCACGGCCTCCACCCCCATGCGGCTGGCCTGTAAGTGACATTCATGAGAGTCAGAGAAGGCCCACCACCCGCCGAGGCAGCGTTCTCACCAGAGACCCCTCGATGCTCCAGGCAGGGGCATCCATGGGCCCCTGTCCCCTATGGTTCAGACAGCCCCACTGTGTCCTAAACACATCCACCTCAGCTGCCTTTCTGTTCTCTGGGACTGAGTAGTTAGGTACCCAAGTCCTTCCTGCTTAACCCTCTTCCAACAGAGAGATTTAGTCTCCACTCAGAACTGGTGGGGAGGGGAGGGGAGGGGAGAGTCTGTGGTGTAAAGAACAGTGAAGATTAACAACCCAGGATCTGGACTCTGGGATCTGCTGTCCCTGGTTCTGTTTCTAGAAACCTGCATGTGAATGCCACCTCCCACAGCCTGGGTTTGGTCCTAGAGTCCCTGTCACCCACCCTCCACTGTCCATGTGGGTGGGGTCTCCTAGCTTCTGGGTGACTGGGGCCTGGGAACTGTTCTGGTCTGAGTCTCCCAATGACAACAAGGCCTGGAGGGTCTTGGAGACAGGTCGCCCCGTGCTGCAGGCAGATGCTTTTACCAGATGGTGCCAGGGAGCAGCTACCTGTCTCTGGTGCTCCCAGAAATGCCCCTTTCCTTGGGAACAGGCCTGACAGCTTCCACCCTCACTTACCAAAATCCTGTCAAAGGCCGAGGGCGTCCCGCCTCTCTGCACGTGTCCGAGGATGGTCACGCGGGTGTCGTATCCCAGCTGCTTCACCACCAGCTGCAGGAAATATCTCCATCAGGGGACACAGAACAGGTGCGGGCAGATGGGCTCCCACTAGAAGATGGGCCGGAGCTGGGAAGTAATTTTCTGTTCTTTCTTCACATCTACTGGAGAAATGTTCTAATTCCTAAAGTTTGGTTCTTGAAGGAATGCTTAGGCTAATGGCTAGCTGAAAATGCTTCTAAATAATGCTTTAATTTTTTAAATAGAATTTTTATTTCTCCTACCTTGCAAATAAACATAAATAACATGATTTTTTTTTTTTTAAATAAAGTTTCTACAGCTTGTGTTGAAAGCATGATTAATACTTTGTAGAAATGTCAACATTTCCTGAATCGCCCGACATTTGCAGTGTCTTTGAAAAGCACGACCCAATAAGTGGAGGTGTCCCCTCAGGTGGGACCCCTGTGCACACATCTGAGAGGCAGGGACAGGCCACTACCCGCTGGGCCTCACGCACTCCTCTGTAAACATAACGGGCTTGGGCTCGCTCTGTGAGTTTCATGGTTCAGTCTCCACTTCAATTAAGTGGGAAAGCAAAGGCTTTGCTCTCACTTTCCAGATGACTTCCTGTGATAGCATGCAGTTAGACAGGCATGAGCAGAGCAGGAACGACAAGCCAGGTAAGGAAGGTCACCCAGGGCTGCCTAGCAGCAGGCAGCTATGGGATGGGCCTCGCCCCCAGGGCAACCTTTCCTCCCCTAGCATAGGGTCGCTGAGCTGGTCGGAGAGCCTCTTAGAGGAGGCACAAGGGGCGGGAGAAGAGACTCATGGGACATCCTGATAAGCCCTTGCACAACCACTCCTAAAGCACTAAGCCTCAGGACAATGACCCGCATCAACTAATCTGAGGAACAAAGCCTCGGGTCTGCTGACCACAGAGACAGAGTTTGGGTCAAACCAGAGGTGACATCTGGGCCTCAGCTGCGCTTCAGCTCCAGGCCCGGGAAAGCAGCACGGCCTGAGCACCTTTTCCTCACTCCCTTCTTCCTCAGCTTGTGCGACTTCTTTGCCTGTTTTCTCCTAAGCTCCAAGGCCTTTCTTTTGCCTCTGTAACTTGTTTCCTGAGCCCACACAGCCCAGCAGGCTCACCTCTTCTACTGCTGTGACTTTCTAAATAAACTTTTGCTTATATTTGAGTCTTGGCTCTAAATTCTTTCTTTCAAGTTTATCTTTAATTTTAAAAATTATTATAGATGTAATTTTTTTCCCATTGACCCCCTCCAACTCTCCTGCACACCACCCCCAAGCCTTGACCACACAATTGTCTGTGTCCATGGATTATGAATATATGCATTTAAATTCCCTGGTTAATCTCTCCCACCCCCACCCCCACCCCCGCCTTCCCTCTGAGATTTGACAGGCTGTTCTATGCTTCCATGTCTCTGGATCTATTTTGTCCATTAGATTCCACATATGAGTGAGAACATGTCATACTTGTCTTTCTCTGTCTGAATTCTTTCTTAGCCAAAACTCAAAGACCAAAGTCTAACATCGGGGGCCATTCGCCATTAACACTAAGAAATGTTGGCTGATATTTTTCACAGCCAACTCTCAGTATTTTAAGATTTAGGTGCACAGCTGGCACCGGAATAGAGAAGGCAAAACTGAGAAACCAAGTTGACAATATCCTTTGCCCTGATGGGCAGCTTCAACCAGAGCCTGTCTGTGCCCCTGGGATGTCCAGAACGTGCCCAGTTGTCCCCATAACCGGGGAGCCCGGCCCATCCCATCACAGGTCACAGGCCTGACGAGCCAGCACCCGAGGCAGGGCCCTGTGGCAGCAGCACTGCAGTGTCAGCCCCTCTGCAGGCAGGGAGGGGCGGTGACTCCTGTCCACCATCCGGCTTTCTCTAAGAACATGCTCAGCGGATGCTCCCAAAGAGAGAAGGGGACAGACAGGGTGTGCTGCTGGGAACTGACCCTCCTGGCTCTCTGAGTGGCTGGGCCCAGAACGGGACCCTCCATGCTCACCTTCTCCACTGCCCCCTCTCCTGGGCGAGCTCTGGCCCCTGGGGGATAGTCCCAACAGTATCCAGCAGCACTGGCTCTGCAGAAGCCGGAGCTGTGTGAGCCTCATGCCACTAAAGCTCTGAGTCATTATGAAAATAGTTTTTACTATCAGAAAAAAACAAAAAACATTTCAGAATAATAATGCATCATGCCAGACCCCCTGCCAGCGTGCCAGCATCTCCCATTTGCAGGCAGGCGGGCGGAGGAGGAGCGGTGGGGAGACGGACACACTCACCTCCTTGATTTGCTCCGAGGTAATCGGTTTATTTTGGGTGTCGATTGCTCCTTCGGACACAATGATGATATTCAGCCTTTTCTTCCGGGCCCGGTTCTAAGGAAACAGACATTAAAACCCTCTAATGCCTAAACGCTCTTAACCAAACCAGGGCCAGTTTGCCCTGATTGAACTGGCCAAGAGGTAGAAACAGTCAGCTAATGTCACACGCTCCGTTCACTAAGGACACGGGGAGGGCAGAAGAGGTGCTCTGGGTGAGTAGGTGCAGGAGGGGGCAGGGGCTTGAGATTTAGTGATGCCACCAGAGCTTCTGGCACCCAGGTGGCCCCAGGCTGGAGGCTTTTCTGGTTGATCTTTGACTGTGCTCCCCAGACAGGATGCCCGCAATGTCCCGTGCGGTGGTGATGACACGGGTACCCTCTGCGGCACACAGATGTACCCGTCCGGGCGGGCCACCCTCCTCTCCTGCAGCCAGCCGCGTAGCCCCCAGCACCAGCTGGTTGGCGGAGAGTACCACCACCAACCAGACCCAGAAATGATGAGCTCATATGTCACTTCCTTGCTAGTGTTTGAACTCTGAACACTCCCTGCAGTCACGGCTAAGAGCTCCAACCTCATACAGGGGCCCGGCTCTTCGAAGCCAAGGTGCAGCGTGGCTGACAGTTCCTCCCAGGGCTTTAGGTCAGCAAAGTTAACTTGGTATTTTCTGTGAATTCCTGTCTTTGAATCTGCCACCCTGAAGGTGACAGCGACGTTGTTGCACGTGTCCTCAGTGCGGGCAGTGCTGAGGTTCCTGCTGTATACAACTGCACTGAGCCTGTGCCATCGGCTCACATTCGTTACCTGTAGACCAGCAATAAGGGTTGTAAAAACAGAGCGTGGGCAACTCCCCACACTGGGGTTTCCGTCCTGAAAGCTGGTGTTTTACGTGAGACCTCACGTGCCTCAGGGGGAGATGTGCCTTACAGGAGTGATCTATAGTGTCGGCTTCAGAGCGGTGCGCCAACCTCACCCCAGGCCCCGCACAGAGGGGACACCAGCTGAGAGACGCATCGTAGCCCAGGCCAGTGTGGAGGGACATTCAGATCAGAGTGAGAACACAGGTCTTCCTATCGATCGGTAGAGATCAAACAGGAAACAGGTTTCCCCCCAAAGCCAGTACCTTTCAGTAGCTGCTACCTCACAGCACCTCCTCCGTGAGAGCTAACCGATGCTTTGCATGGAAAACGGAATGGTTGTCGCTTTTCTCTACCGCCTCACTCTGCAGCCCTGGGATGCAGACCCCTGTGGACAGCCACTGCCTGCCGCTGCCCTGCACCCAGCTTCGATTCACCCTAGAATCCGACTGTTCCCACCTGTCTAAACCCTCCCAAACTGAAAACCCTAAAGATGCTCACAGGGCACGGCCAGCGCCCGGAAGCAGAGAGCGAGTTACCTCTGACAGCTTGACGCACATCGTCTCCTGCCAACCCTCTTCCGGCGGGGATTCCGGGAGGAACACCCAGTCCGCCCCACAGGCCAAGGCGCTCACCAAGGCGAGGTACCTGCATGGAAATAACCAGGATGCAGTCAGGCTGCCACTGGGCACCCAGAGCTTGGGGGTCCAGGGCCCAGGGCAGACAGAGCGCCGAGCCTGGGGAACCCCTCCCAGGGCATTGGCATGGGGTGCAGGGCTCTCCAGGGGTGTGAGGTCCTTCCACCTGGACCATGTCTGCACATACGTACCCGCAGTGTCTCCCCATAACCTCGAGAACGAAGGTCCTCTGGTGGCTGGAAAAGAGAAAGGAGACGTGAACTCACCACGGCTGGGAAGAGCTGGGACACAGGGAGACAAGCGCTGTCAGCCACGCACACAGCAAGGCTGCTCTGTAGCTATGGCAGGCGCCCCAGCCTCCAAAACAGGACCTGTTTTCTACAGAAGCAAAAGCTACTGCAAGAGTCTTTTAAACTTTTGTGAGTAAAGGGGCTCGGGCAGCCCCTTTCCAGTTCCACATTTTACAGCTTCATCCACACCTGGGTGCGTGAGGCTAGAAAAGGAACATGGGGGACGGGATGCCTCCCCACGTCTCTAACAAGGACTGGGGCGACATGCACCCACACTTTTACTTCCCGCGATTCCTGCCTGAGAACACGGCAGGACTTAAGACAATGATGATTTTTGTCTTCTAAATTCTCTCCAATGAACATACTTTTCTTCTATAATCGGGGAGGGAGGGAAGTAACGTCATAGAACTGAAAAAGTGAACCTGAGAACAATTTTCTTGCACCATTTCTAACACTCAAGTGACAAGAGCTGCACCAGAACACCCTCTGTGCACCCTCCCAGAGCCAGCACGAGGGCCCGGCGGCGTGCCCGGTGCCACCTGCCCACCCACCGGCACCTCTGTCTACCTCTGGGCTGTTGTCATGATGGCATCAACGACTTCAATGATGCGGTGCAAAGCCGAGTCAGTGCCGATGGTCATGTCTGTCCCGCAGAAGTCATTGTCGATGGAGCCCACCATGCCCACAATGTTGAGGTGCCCGTGCTTCTGCACATCCTCCTTGCTGATCTTGCCTGCAAGGACACAGCCACATGCTCCATCACTGGGAGACAGGTCGGCCAGGGGGACAGAAACCCACGACTCGAAATGCGTTGTCCATTTATTGGTTTGATTGGTTTTTTTTTAAACTCTCCATGACCTAATCCTATACCCTCACGGAAATCCATGCCAGACAACAGGGAGGCGCGGACAAGCTGGGAGCTGTTGCGGATGAGAGCATGGGGCTGCTAAACTCGAAGGGAGGGGTCGCACGCTGCAGTCAGTGGGTAAACTGACGTCTGCCTGGTAATGCCAGGAACAGCATGGCTCTTTATAAGGAAATATCACAATCACAGAATTAAGTGGTGAAGGATATTATATAACCATTACATTGATTTCTTAGAGGCCCCTGGGGAGCTAGCCCACCAGTTGGTCATGTCTACTTCGCGCTCCGACACAGTGAGCAGATGTGCCTACACCCAGTCAGAGTGATCGAAACTGGGGCAGCTCAGGCAGGGACCTGGGTGGCTGTTCCTCTTCCGTATCACCCCGAGCCTGCGTCAGCCCAGGTGTGGTGGACAGGAGGTGCGGGGAGGCCCCTGCTACTGGCTCCAGCAATAAGACTCCCTGCTCATATTTTGTATTAAATTGCAATTATGTAACAACACTGTTACCACAGTACAGGGGAATAAGTTATGGTTATTATTTGAGGTCCAATTTGAATTCTGAGGCGGTGACTAAGGTCTGACACCACCAATACCTCTGGGACAGTCAGACAGGCAGCAGGTATGAGGCAAAGCTCTCTGCAGGCCAGGGAGGACGGAACAGGCAGCAAACCCCGGAGAGCAGCGCGGCGACTCACCATCTCGGGCCAGCTCCTCCAGCAGCGTGCTCCACTCCCCGCGGAAGATGTTGGCCCCGGTGAGGCTGCCGTCCCCGCCGATTACACACAGGTTGGTGATGCCCAGCTGCACCAGGTTGTGGGCAGCTTTCAGACGGCCTTCCCGGGTACGGAAGGCTTTGCACCGGGCGCTACCAATAATGGTCCCGCCCTGAAAAAGAAACGAAATCCCAGTTAATTTAATCTGTCTCCTAACAACTGTGCAGAAAGCTGGGCAGATCGGCACATGGGAGTGCTGATGCAGACACAGGACTTCCCACAGGCGGTCTGCTGTGAGAGTTTGTCGTTCCTCCATTTTTAGCTCCTTCTGGAATTCAGTGGATAGAGACATTGGCTCCATGCCCAGGGGGAGCCAAGTAGGGTCTGGAAACAAGGAGCAATGTCAGCTAAACATGCAGACAAGAGTTTGCAAGGTGACGACAGCCATCCGGAGGCTGTGCAGTGGGGCAGCCAGACCCTGAGCTCCCCCAACACCCGGAGCCTAAGGCAGCCCAGCGCTGCCATCAGCCTCGGTCAGAGAGCGTTGAGTCGGAGGCCCAGGCCACAGGCTCCCCTCCATTACTCAGAGCTCACCATACACACAGGCAAAAGAGCAACCTGGGCACCAAAGAGAGTTATTTCCAACTACATCTCCAGCCTCAGCCCTTCTTAAAGGCTAAATATTAAAGCGCACACACACACACACACACACACACACACACACACAAAACCAAACAAACACTGAAGCTGGGCCATCCCATTTCCAGAGAGATCAGTTGTGAGCTTTCCCACTTGGGGCTTCATAAATGAAGAATTCCTAGCTGCAGTTAGAAAAATGCAGGGCTCCCTGACATGTATCCGGGAAGCACATATAAAACTGGAATTTGCATGCAAACCTTCAAGTGCACCCTCACTTCACAGAGCTCCCTCCTCAGCAGTGGTCCTGCGTGACCGTCAGTGTGACGGGCGGGCGTTATGACTTGGCACAGCACAGGGCGCCGGGGTGGCAGGTGCAGGGCACAGAGCAAAGGTAAGCTGCTTTTCTGAATTTTGATCTGACCAAGAGCAATTAGAGGGTCATGTGATTTCTAACAACTGGAAGTTAAGTCAGCAGCTGATAGACGGTGTGGAGATAATACAGCCAGGGCCACAGGGATGAAACCAGGATTGGCTGAGATGCAGAGAAGTAGCCAGCATGCACACACACACACACACACACCCCACAGCCACCCCGTGTCTCTTGTCTTCTGCACAATCACAACAGGAGAAAGGAAATGCTCCCTGCACACACAGCTCACTGTCTGGAATTCAAACAACACTGTCCTGATTTTTTGCAAATATCACTCGACCTAAGTGTTGATGGGTTCCAAACTTTCCTCCTGTCTCTTTCCAGGAGAAACAGGTAAAGGTGTACGTGCAGACGTATGGCTCTGTGATGGGTATTAAAACGTACACCCTGCTATCATATCCCAAACATGATGTCAGCTGACGGTGCACAATGTACTGAGGTGATATGTGCATGTACTGTGAAATGATTACCACAAGACTGGTGTATACATCTATCAGTCTGCATAACTGCCTTTCTTTTTTGTGGTGAGAACTTTTAAGATTCACTCTCTTAGCAACTTTCAAGTGTATAACACAGCATTGTGAACTTGTTTAAAGTATGTGACATGATGATTTAATATATGTACACACTGTGAAATAACTACCACAATCAAATAAATTAACACACCCCTCACCTCATATAGTAACCTTTTGTGTGTGTGCTGTAAGAACACTTAAGATCTATTGTCTTAACAAATTTCAAGTATACAATACAGAATTAGTAACTACTAGAGGCCCGGTGCACGAAATTTGTGCACTGGCAGGGGGGCCTCAGCCCGGCCTGCACCCTCTCAAAGTCTGTGAGCCCTTCAGGGATCTCTGATGGCTTAGACCTGATCCCCAGTTGAACATCCTTAGCACTGCTGTGGAGGTGGAAGAGGTTTCCACCACCACTGCTGCACTCACCAGCCGTTACCACCAGGGGGCAGCTCCTGCATTGAGCATCTGCCCCCTGGTGATCAGTGTGTGTCATAGCAACCGGTCATTCTGCCGTTGGGTCTATTTTCATATTAGCCTATTATTATATAGGATAATCACCATGCTGTGCTGATATGCCAGCACATATTCATCTTATAACGTATTCATCTACCCTTTGGCCATCATCTTACCATATCCCCGTGCCCCAGCCCCTGACAAACACCAATTTATTCTTTGCTTCTATGAGTTTAGATTCTACATATCAATGAGATGATACAGTATTTGTCCTTCTCTGTCTTACTGATTTAACATAATGCCCTCAAGATCCATCCACTGTGTCCCATATTGCAGGAGTTCCTTCTGTTATATGACTAAATAATATTCATATATTTTCCCATAATTTTTTTATCCATTCACCCATTCACCCATTTTATCCATGCGCTAGCAACTTCACAGGCAGTATATGCATTTTATTCCTTCTATTATAAAAGTACTCAACAGGCCCAGCTGGTGTGGCTCAGTGGTTGAGCACTGACCTATGAACCAAGAGGTCACAGTTTAATTCCCAGTCAGGGCACATGCCTGGGTTGTGGGCTCAATCCCCATTGGGGGGCAGGCAGGAGGCAGCCAATCAATGATTCCTTCTCATCATTGGTGTTTCTATCTCTCTCTCTCTCCCTCTTCCTTCCTCTCTGAAATTAATAAAAATATACTTTTAAAAAAGTACTCAACAGGAGTCACAGATGAATACATATGCTACAAAGGTAAACCCACAGTAGTGCTTCATGAGTTTATTCTCGCCACGTGGGCTCTCCATTTCTCAGCTGTGTGGGGCCTTTGCTAAGCTACACAGTGTTCTGGAAATGTATTAGGTATAATTAAGTATAAGCATAAAATAGCTGGGCAGGCGCCTTTTACATTAAAAGTAAGCAGCTGTTTCTTTGCCTGAAGTGGTGATGACCTCATGTTTGGGCACACCAAAGAAATCTACTCCATCTGGAGCAGGCCAGGGCAGGGCGCCGCCTGCCCTCTAAACTCATGGCCCACCCGGCCCAGGTGGCTCAGAGGCTGAGCACTGACCTATGAGCCAGGAGGTCGTGGTTCGATTCATGGTCAGGGCAGATGCCTGGGTTGCGAGCTTGATCCTCAGTGTGGGGCATGCAGGAGGCAGCTCATCAATGATTCTCTCTCATCACTGATATTTCTATCTCTCTTTCCCTCTCCTTTCCTCTCTGAAATCAATAAAAATTAAAAATAAATAAATAAATAAATAAACCCAGGGCTCTCAGAGCTGCTGGCTGGGGTCTCTCCCAGGCTGTGATACCCTGATGTTGGGTTTTATCGAGAAAACCCAACAGGCACAGGTATTCACCACTAAACACACAGCACCAACAAATCAAAGCTGCCTCAACACGAATCTGGTGTACAAACCCCAAATCTGCTCCCAGTACCATGAGGAATGCTAGCTACCGTGCATAAATTTTTTATTGCAGGGATATTTCCTCCATTTGCATGATGGGAAGTGTTTTTACAAAATTTAAGTGACACATTAAGAGTGTCTTCTTCCCTGCCGCCAGGCAGCACGCTGATCTGTTTTAAGTCTGAAAGGAGTATAAGGACCAAAGGCTCCAAACTCAGGGAGGGACTCCCTTACAGAGAGAAGCAGTCTATGGGACCCTGCACCTACCACTTGCAGGATGCTGGAGACGCTCTCCCAGTTCGCTTCCACGATGTTGTTGCCTCCGTCCACCATGCCTTGGTAGCCCTGGGGGAGAGAATGAAACCTTTTAAAAATGGGGTAAATATTGTTGCAGTATTAATTGATCCTAAACTACATGAAATGTGAATACCAGTGAAAATGAAGGTAAGTGCCTAGGAGCCCAGCATTTGCAGACCGTCCATACAAGTGTCACTCACGGTCATCAGTAGTGGGAAAGCCCCTTGAATTTAATCTCTAAGAGTAGGAATGTCGGTCCAGCCTCATCCAGGGCACTGTGGGGAATATGAGGTTTGCCTGTTGCCTAATGGTGTCTGAGAGATTGAAAAGGGACTTACCAAAACTGTTTGTCACTTAACACAAACGTGGTGTCAATCACATGGCATTCCTGAAAACACTCCTGTCACGGCCCCCGCCTGCCCAGGCACACCCATGCTGCTTTTGCTATATATAAAATACGACTGATAAGCACAGCTTAATTCAGTCTTCTTCCTTCCCATTAGTGACATCTTACTACACGGTAGGGACTGTGAGTAAATCAGCATATAAGTGCTCACTTTTGCCTGGAACCCCAAAATAATCACCTTTCAATTCTAAACGCATCTCTCTTTTACCCAGAGAATATATAAGATCAAGAAATGTAGAAATGCTCATTTGCATCTTTGTCTAGGTGACTCACTTTCCAGGGCGTTTACCCTCAAAAGGACTGGTTCTTAACCTTTTAGTAGGGCTTATCATAATAGATTATCATTGTGAATTCAGGTCCCCTACCTAGTGAAGGCCAAGAGGAAATGAAAAAGGAATAAAGATTTTTAATAATGAAATGCCCATTGAGTATAGAGCCTTGTGCATAAATTAATCAATAGTGAAGGCATCTTGCTGATTAATTTATATACTTATAAATGTAAAATATCTGTAAATAATATAATGAATATATTATGTAACATTTCATATTAGCATATATTTATATGATGAAATACTATATGTTATAACACTAGATTATGCACATGCATGTATATGTATTTATATATATGTTATACAGTATAAAATATATAATTATGTTTATTAATTATGCATATGTAATGTAATTATAATGTACTAGAGGCCGGGTGCACGAAATTCATGAATAATGGGGTCCCTAGGCCTGGTGGGTGATCAGGGCCAATCAGGGCCAGGCCAATTGGAGCCCAAAGGCCCCAGCAGGGTTGGGACAGGAGATGATGGTCACCAGGCCAGGTGCAGAAGGAACAGACGCCAGACACCAACACTACCCTCGGCACCCCGCCATCCCATAGTTCCCCGCCTCCCCCCCTCCTCCTTCCCTTGGTGCCACACTGCCACCAGGACCCGCTGGCCAGGGAGGGATAGGGAGGAGGGGCTAGGGGAGGTTTAGATCCACAGTTTGGAACATGCAGGAGGCAGCCAATCAATGATTCTCCATCATCATTGATGTTTCTATCTCTATTTCCCTCTCTGAAATCAATCAAATATATATTTTTAAAATGCAAGGTTTTTAGAGGAAGGAAGGTGGGGCAAGGGAGCTATTGACAGGGGGGCATTTGACATCTTGCTCACATTTTAGATAGGATAACATAAGGTGGTCCTCAGAGGGTGACAGGTGAGGAGTGGCAGTGTGTGGAGAAAGGCACTGCAGGCTGAGGAACAGGCTGTAATGACTCGGAATGTCTGTGTCAGTGACACTGAGCATGTGTTGAGGGCCATCGCTGGGATCATTCATCCCCAAGAAGTTTCAATTCTGAATGGAAGGAGAAGCACAGAGATCAACGGGCCTTTCTTAGCCTAAAAGGTGAGGCAGGCGGCAGGAGTGGGCTGCCCTGCTTCCCTACAAATGTAAACACAGTGTAACTAACTGCACATGGATGTCAGTCAGTGGCCAAATCAATGTCCAGCCAGCCCTGGTGGCTGTGATGCGGCGTTATTGGCCAGGGAGGCCAAAGCCATGCCCCCAAGTGCATGTAGTATAGGAAGGGGCGGGCAGGAAGTTGGAGCTGAGGCTGCCTGGAAGCACTGCATCTGCCATGGAGCTGGACTGGGAGCAACTGTTGGTGCGACTGGCTTTGGAGTGGGAGGGACCGCGCTTCCTGCACATCACTAGTGAGTCCCTGTCAGCTCGCAGTGTGCCAGCCAGGCTGGGTGGGGCCTGGGGAGATCTTTCCCTCCTGGAGCTGTTCTTCCCAGGGTGGTTGGTGGTGTCAGTAGTTTGTTTGTTTTTTGTTTTTTACAATTTATTTTTTTATTGGAAAGCAAGCTCTGGGTTTGCGGTTCCTGGGATCCCTGGGCCATAGCGTGCACCTCCAGGCCTCACTGAGCCCTCCCCTCCTCCTGCATTGAGCTTCTGGCCCCTGGTGATCAGTGCACATCATAGCAACTAGTCGACTGGTCATTCTGGTTGTTCCACTGTTATGGTTGCTGGGCTTTTATTATAGAGGACTAGTAGCCCGGTGCACGAAATTTGTGCATATTAAAAGGGAATTAATTGCCCTAACTGGTTTGGCTCAGTGGCTAGAGCATCGGCCTGCAGACTCAAGGGTCCCAGGTTCAATTCCAGCCAAGGGTGTGTACCTTGGTTGCGGGCACATCCCCAGTGGGGAGTGTGCAGGAGGCAGCTGATCGATGTTTCTCTCTCATTGATGTTTCTAACTCTCTATCCCTCTCCCTTCCTCTCTGTAAAAAATCAATAAAATATATTTTTTTTAAAAAAAGGGAATTAATTAGAGGAGATATTTTAATATTGCTATTTGCCCTTTCTCTATAATAGAAGTGTGAGAAATGAAAGGAAATTAGTAAAATGTATATGAAAATAATATATAGATTTATTAATAAACAGTAACAAAAGGATATAACAACAGAGGCATGATATAAAAATGACAAAAACATGATATAAAAACAACAAAAACATGATATGAAAACAACAAAAACATGATATAAAAACAGTGATGCAAACAATGACTGATAAAGTGATTAAACTTATTCTAATATCTCCCTGTACACCACATTAAGAGTGAAAACACTTTCAGAGTGCTTGATTAATTTCCCTTGTGATAAAGTATTTAGAACTTTAACTGTAACGTCACATGCTCTTCAAACTCAAGAGAAAGCAACATATAACTGACCATGTGCGAAAACGGGTTTAGGTAGGAATATGTCTACTTTGTCTAGGGTTTGTCGTTGTGATTTATTAAAAGTCATCATAAATACTGGCATCACGGGAAATGGTCATCGAATCAATTTAAATGGGAGGCCAGTGTCAGATGGGGACAAATTAATTCTTGGAATCAGAACAACCTCTCCCTCTGCAGATCCTGTTAATACTTCAGCTTCGATAATGTTAGGTCATAATCTTTTGATAACAAATCTGGTACCATTACAAAGACCCCATTTACTATTGAGATTTCTCAATAGCATGATGATTGCACCCACTTTCTATTTGAATTTATGACACGGCATTCCCGAAGGAGTAATACTATTAAGAAATTCAATGGGAAAATTTTTCTTTTCAGCATCATCTGTGGAATCAATGGAATCATCACTCAAATATGTGTGAAAATCTCTATCGAGTATATCCAAATTTTCTTTTTTTTAAAAAAATATATTTTATTGATTTTTTACAGAGAGAAAGGGAGAGAGATAGAGAGTTAGAAACATCAATGAGAGAGAAACATCGATCAGCTGCCTCCTGCACACTCCCCACTGGAGATGTGCCCGCAACCAAGGTACATGCCCTTGACCCGGGAC
This sequence comes from Myotis yumanensis, assembly GCF_028538775.1. Taxonomy (NCBI): domain Eukaryota; kingdom Metazoa; phylum Chordata; class Mammalia; order Chiroptera; family Vespertilionidae; genus Myotis; species Myotis yumanensis. The sequence goes on along the minus strand of NW_027223752.1, from coordinate 161,429,712 downwards.
CCTTCAGTCTGCAGGCCGACGCTCTATCCACTGAGCCAAACTGGTTATGGCCCAAATTTTCTTCATTTAATTTTTGAACATGCTCATTTTTTGGACAAAGAATTGCACGTTTAAATATATTTTTAATATTATCTATAGCAGTGGTTCTCAACCTTGGCTGCACATTAGAATCACCTGGGAATCTTTTTAAAATCCGGATTCCTGGGCCTCACCCTCCGGAAATTGTTTGTTATGGGGTGGGGCCACAACATTAGTAACAATGAAGTAGAATTTCCGGAGGATGAGACCCAGAAATCAGGATTTTAAAAAGATTCCCAGGTGATTCTAATGTGCAGCCAAGGTTGAGAGCCACTGATCTATAGATATAGTATTTCCAAAGGTAGCTTCAATAATAGATCCATTACAAATCATTTCACTTCCACGCTCTGCTCCGAGGTTGGGTTCCTGCCTGAAACCTTGCCCTGAGGGCAGGTTCCTGCCTGAAACTTCACCCTTCAGGAAACAGCTGGGGGAGGGCGTAGCCGTTTCCAAGACGACCCCTGCAGGACTGACTTCCTTCTGGTTGGTCATGCTTCTGGCTGTGATGTTACACCCAGGGTTTTTATATAAGTAGATAATTATTAATGTATATTATAACTATGCATTATGACATATTATTAGATAACTATTGGCCGGGTACATGAAATTCGTGCACTTGGGGGGGGCACCCCCAGCCTGGCCTGTGCCCTCTCACAGTGCTGGAGCCCCATGATCGATTGCCCCAAAGAGGTAGGCCCCACATACCCATCCAGGGCTCCTCAATGGATAGCCCTAAAGAGGTAGGCCAGAGCTGGGGGTCCCGCATCTGCAGAGCATGCAGGGCCATGGGAACCCTGGCGGAAGCTGCGCAGAGCAGCCGCCGGGACCCACCTCCTCCATGCAAGGCGGCAGGGACTCTCTGCCAGGACCTGCCTCCGTGGCGCAAGGTGGCGGGGACCCTCTGCTGGGCCCTGCCTCCTCTGCGCACACAGCCATCATGTGATGGCGTGAGGGCCTCATGGCATCAGGGTGTGACAACCACCTAGGCTATTATTAGTATAGATGATATATTATATCCTATATAACATAAATATATTTTAATATGTAAATACACATGTGCACAGTCTAGTGTTTGAGTCACATATGAGACAAACAGGAGAGGGAAACCCAACATGAGATGACACAGAACTAAGAGAAGTGGAGAGCAGATTTGCCTTAGAGCAGTGGTTCTCAACCTGTGGGTCGCCACCCCTTTGGGGGTTGAACGACCCTTTCACAGGGGTCGCCTAAGACCATCGGAAAACACATATATAATTTCATATTGTTTTTTTTATTAATCACTATGCTTTAATTATGTTCAATTTGTAACAATGAAATTGGGGGTCACCACAACATGAGAAACTGTATTAAAGGGTCGCAGCATTAGGAAGGTTGAGAACCACTACCTTAGAGTGTCTCTGCAGGTTGTGGTCACTGAGGCCCTGGCCCCTGGCCTCTGCTTGCCCTGCTGTCCTCAGCCTCCAGGACAGCTGGTTCAGGTGGCCACAACCTCCCTCTGTCTGCATGGGGAAGCCATGTAATTTATTCCAAGCACACCTCAGTCACTTTAAGGACCCCTTCCATCTCTCTGTTCCCATCTCCCTGCTGTGTAAGCCTCACAGCGTGCAGTTTTAGCCTATTCCATTTAAAGTATGGAGCCAGTGTGGCTGTCACTGAGGACAGCGGGGTGATAAGCAAGAGAGTGACTGGATCCAGGCTCCCTCCGGGAGGGGAACACTTATCAAAGCCACTATTTAATCTGCTCCCTGGTGTGTGAGCGACCTCAGGGACAGAGGCTGCACCAGGCCCACAGCACCCCCGGCTCCAGGATCATAGGCAAAACCAAGCTCCCTCCTCCTCCTGAGTTATCCCCAAGGATCTTATTTCACAGGATATTAACAATAGATAGCAGATGAATATATCGATACATAGATGGATAGATAAGTAGGTAGGTAGATAGGTAGATAATAGATGGTTGATAGATGAATGATGAATAGATGATGGACAGATAGCCAGGTGACAGATAGATGATGGATGAATAGATAATAAACAGATGACAGGTGGTGATCTATATATCTACACTAATAAAAGAGAAACATGGTAATTAGCGTACAACCGCTACCCTTCCCATTGGCTAATCAGCATATCCTTATGCAAATTAACTGTCAGCCAAGATGGCGGCCAGCAGCCATGCACTGAAGCCAGCAGCGAGGCTTGCTTGCTCCAGTGACTGCGGACTCCAACATTCCCCGCCTCACTTGCCGGCCTCTCAGCTGCAACTCTAAGCAACTATGTACTATGTTGCAAATAAGAAGCTAAACAAAACCCCAGAAACCGGCTTTCATTCAGCCAGGTTCAGCCAGCCGGACCGCAACATTGTATCAATGTTTTCAGCAGTGAGGCCTCAGAGCTAAAGCTGGCCCAGAATAAAAAAAAAAAAAAGAAAAAAAGGAGCGGTTGGGAGCTTTAGTCACCTGCCAACCAGAAAACGGCCCTCAGCCCCTCAGCCAGCCTGGCTAGGCACCCCAGTGGGGACCCCCACCCTGATCCAGGACACCCTTCAGGGCAAACCAGCCGGCCCCCACCCATGCATCAGGCCTCTATTCTATATAGTAAAAGGGTAATATATGCCTCCCGGCACCGGGATCAGCATGACAGGGGGCAGCGCCCAAACCCCCTGATCGCCCTGCGGCTCTGTGTGTGACAGGGGAAGGCGCCCCAACCCCCTGATCAGCCCTGCTCTGTGTGTGACAGGGTGCGGTGCCCCAAGCACCACCCCTCCCACGGGCCCTGCTCTGTGTGTGACAGGGTGCGGCACCCCAACCCCCTGATCGGCCCTGCTCTGTGTGTGACAGGGTGTGGCACCCCAACCCCCCCCCCCCCACGGGTCCTGCTCTGTGTGTGACGGGGGAGAGCCATAACCTCCCCATTGGCCCTGCCCTGAGCGTGACAGGGTGCAGCGCCCCAACCTCCTGATCCGCCCTGCTCTGTGTGTGACAGGGGGCGGTGCCCCAACTCCCCTATCGGTCCTGCTCTGTGAGTGACAGGGGGGAGATCCTCAACCCCCTGATCGGCCCTGCTCTGTGCGTGACAGGGGGGAGCTCCCTAATCCCCTGATCGACCCTGCTCTGTGTGTGACAGGGTACGGAGCCCCAACCCCCCTGATGGGCCCTGCTCTGTGAGTGACAGGAGGCAGCGCCCCAACCCCCTGATCGGCCCTGCTCTGTGAGTGACAGGGAGCAGTACCCCAACCCCCTGATTGGCCCTGCTCTGTGCGTGACAGGGGGTGGTGCCGCAACCTCCCCATCGACCCTGCCTTGAGTGTGACAGGGGGCAGTGCCCCAACCCCCCAATCGGCCCTACCCTAAGCGTGACTGAGGTTGGCATCGCAACCTCCCGATCCGCCCTGCTCTGTGCATGACAGGGGGCGGCGCCCCAACTCCCGAATCGGCCCTGCTCTGAGCCTGACCAGAGGCTGAATCTAGGGATTGGGTGTGCCCTGTGCCACCCGCGAGCAGGCCTAAGCCAGCAGGTCGTTATCTCCTGAGGGGTCCCAGACTGCGAGAGGGCACAGGCCGGGCTGAGGGACCCCCCTCCCTCACCACCCCCCCCAGTGCACAAATTTTTGTGCACCGGGCCTCTAGTATATACTATAAAAGCCTAAGCAACTGTCCAACTGCTTGACCGTCCAACCGGTAGCTATGATGCGCACTGACCACCAGGGGGCAGACGCTCCAACTGCTAACTATGATGTGCACTGACCACCAGGGGGCAGACGCTCGACACAGGAGCTGCTGAGCTGCAGTGACTTGGCAGCTGCAGTTCTTGGGTGACACACTCGGAACCAGAGAGGAGGGGGCCCTATTCCGGGGTGCATCACCCAAGAACCACCCTCTCACAATCCAGCACCCCTCGGGGGATGTCAAAGAGCCAGTTTTGGCCCGATCCCCACAGGCCAGGCCAAGGGACCCCACCGGTGCACAAATCCATGCACCAGGCCTCTAGTAGGTAGATAATAGGTGAGATAGATGAGAAAGAGAGAAAGGGAGATTAGTCTTAGGGTTGCCATTTGACTTGTTTCTGGCACCCCTGCACTCCCAAACACAGTGCCTGTCACTGAGACACTGCACAGCATGCCACTCTGAGGCTGGAGACCATTAGGGAGAGTCTGCCCTTGGGGGCAGTGCTGAGATCTGGTCTCAGTGCTATGAAGCTCCAGAGGCAGGGAGGTGCATGTGAGCAGGCCTGTGGCCCAGGGCCAAGTTTCAGATGCTCAGCCCTGTGCTGAAACAAGCCCTACAGAGAGAGATGATGTTTTATCGTCCAAACCTGCAGGGAAAAAAAGCACTACCATTAGTTAGGCCAGAACAGCAGGCCTCAACCAGACCGTCCTGGGCAGAGCAGGAAGGGAAAACCAACTGACTGCACTGATCACAGGCTCTGACAGGGAAGAGAGTGGAGACCTCCCAGCCCACACCAATGGCCGCGGCAGCAGTTTCTGTGTGTTCATGCATTAGGTAACTAAACAGGTAAGGCAAGGGAGCCGTCCGGCTGCAGCATCGCCTACAGGGAAGACACAGATGTCGCTGATGGATTCATCTTCCAGATTATTCCTACAATACCCCGTCAGACACCACATAGGATCTGACCCTTTAGTAGGTGCCCTAATGCCTCAGAACGGAAATCCTGACTCAATCAAAACATTTAGAGATCCTTTGTTTCCAGAGTTGGAACATGGAAAGCAGTTTCACAAACCATAACATGTATTTTGGAAAGTAAAATTTTCTCCAGACATAAGTGATTATTTCGTGTGGCAGAGACACATATGGTAAAGCAAGCGATGCAGAAGAATTAGGAGGATTTCATGATGATTGCATTCCCAGCTCCCGCCTTCCTGTACACATGGGCCAAGTTGTAGGGAATGACTCATTCTTCAAGTGGCAGAGAATTAAACTCACATAACATTTGAAAAACAGCCACCAACCTTGGTTTGGGGCAGCCTTTTAGGAGGAAGCTGTTATTAAGTGAGGAAGACTGATTTTACACAAATGTGCCACCCTTTACACGCCCAGGTTAAGTCTCTCCTAGTGACCTCCTCAAGAGGCTGACTACTGGCTCCAATACTGCCAGAGCCTAAGGCATTTTCTAAAATTCTCCTGTGGAAGAACTGCCTTCAGAGCCAGTTCTATGACTCACATAAGAAAAACAAAACCATAAAAATGTTAAAGCCATGCTTAGATATTGAGCTAAAGTAACACTACTTTTCTTGTTGGTCCTCATTCACAGGATGAACCCAAGAGCCCCTTAGCCAGATGTAACACAGAATGGTTTACGTGGACTCATTTGACCACACTGTGTTCAATTTGACTTGTTTGTAGACATCTGTCAAATCCATTCTAAAACAGTAAGAGCTAGTCCATCTGTGGGTGGCATCTATATAATAAAAACCCAATGGTCGTGATGCCATAACGACCAAAGACCGGCTGCGTGCACATCGAGGCACGTGCCGGTGGGCGGGGCTGAGTTGGGCTTCTAGTTAGTTCTCTTATAAGAGATCTGTGTGTGTTTTTCAAATTGAAGACCCAAGGGAAACTGCAGCCTTGTGCTATGCACAGTAGGCTTTTTCTTTCAGGATGCGTCTGTTCTAGGTGTCCACATCTTGTCACCTCTGTGGTGCTTTCTACATATTGGATTCCCTGCGTCCTTCAGGCAACAACTCACTGTTTAAATGGCAAACACTCCAACCACCACAAGTATTTTCTAGATATTGTCCTCACCAGCACTCAGAGACTTCTCCAGGGGTTTTGCTGCTTCCAAGGAAACACATATTTTTGTTTCCTCTAAGGGTAAGGTTTCCCTGGTTTATTCCTTAGTAAATTGCAGCATTTCACTTACAGAACTTGAGAGCAAGCAGTTGGAGGGGTGGGCTCTGAACCATTCTCAAGTGGCAGATGCAGTAAATGCCACTGCGCACAACGAGGTGTGCCTGAAAACGAGGTGGCCAAGGTTCTCCAGGTCAATGATTTCCAAGTTTAGGGATTATGAGTTCACTTTGCCACAGGAAACTCATGTGCAGAATCTCCGATCATGCATTTTCTCTCCCCCCATCCAGAGCCTGCGGACCCCATCAGGTTCTAAGGCACGAACGCTCTGGTCCAGCGAACTACGCTCATTGATTTCATGACTTCAGGGAAAATGCCTGTGTAGCCTTTGGATTTGTCCTTGGCAAGATTAATCAACTCAAAAATCTTCAAACATGTCAGAACACCACGGGTCATTGTAAGTCTGATCCCTGGGCTTGTGGAATCCCGGGAATAAACCGACACGACTTATTGATCCTCCCAGCATTCCTGGATTTCTTGAAGCTACAGCTAACATGCACAATTCCAAGCAAGTCACAAACTGAAAGCCACAGCAGGACGGAGCCAGTCCCCAGTCTCTAGAGCAGAGAGAGCTTGTCACCTCACAGTCAAGCATTTAATCAGCCCATGGTGATAGCAGCGGGGTAGGTGGGCCAAGGTGGGGGGTAGGGGGGGAGGGGCATGGAGATGACCACGCTGAGATTTGAACACTAAATGTTGGCAGTCACTCGATATAGTCTGAAGTCAAGAGCACCGTGCTGATGGCGTGAGGACCACGTCACAGGCCCCACAGGAAGCATCTAGCTGGGAGCTAGCACTGTCCTCGTTATTGCTCATTGTTCCTCAGCACCAGCCAAGGTTCCCGTGGAAAGGGAGGTAGTGCAGGGACCGAGGTCACCTGCCTTTCATGCATTAGCTTAAGAAACTCAACCAACCTTGGAATGCACCTGCATGGCAGGGGACGGGAGGAGTTTAGCATGAACATCCGCCCATCAGCTACCAGAGAGACAGTGAACTGGACAGTGGAGCATCTCTGTGACTATTTTTAGACAGACATTTCGTGGGTGAGTAGCTTTCCCTTTAAGGAAGTTAAAATGCAGAAACAGTTATGTGTAAGCCCTCCAGGAGAGGAGACGTGCGATTCTGGTCACCTCCCTTGGTTGGCCTTCAGAGAACCATTGGGAGAGGTGGTGGTGACAGGAGGGGTGAGAAAAGGACGTCAACCCTGACATTCTAACCGGTTCTTGGTCCCTTTGGGGAACATAAGCACCCATCCCTGCCCACAGGGTCCAAGGCACAGGTGGAACCAGATCTCCAACCCCCATGGGGAGGGGTGGCCGACAGGTCTCCCTGCGCTGCCCTCCTAGGAAAAGGTGGAGGATTTTCGTGTTGCTGTTGTTTTGTTTGGACACAACATAACATTTCTCACTTTAAAAACTGGGACTGAAGCCCTGGCCAGTGTGGCTAGGTTGGTTGGAGCATCATCCCGTACACTGAAAGGTCGTGGGTTTGGTTCTCGGTCAGGGCACATATCCAGATTGTGAGTGCATATGGGAGGCAGCCAATAGATATTTCTCTCTCACATGGATCTTTCTCTCTCTCCCTCTCCCTTCCTCTCTCTCTAAAATCAATAAAAACATATTCTCGGGCGAGGATTAAAAATAAAAATAAAAACTGACAGCAGGTGGCACATCATATCTGCGAAGAGAAATAATGAGCCCCATGGCGGAGAGAGGGTTTCTGTTAGGAAGGGGGAAATGATGCCAATCTAGTAACTGACAATTAAAACTTATTTATTAGTGTGTAAGTCAGGCCATCGTATCTGAGTCCCAGCTCAGAGTCCCAGCCCAGTGCAGCTTGGATTACATGTGGTTATTCAAGCTTGCAAGGAAGGGAGGGAGGAAGGGAAGGGGAGAGGGAGAGGGAAGGAGATAGGGAGGAGGGAGGGGAGAGGGAGGGGGAGAAAAAGAAAACCAGTCTGCAGAGAGCCCCAGTAAGAAAGCCACTCGCTGAGTGGGACCCTGAGCCAGCCTGGGAAAGCCAGACGGCTGGCTCCTGAGGCTGTCCCAATGCCCTTCTTCTTCAACAATGGGGAATTCTGACTCTCTCACAGGTAGAACGCCTCCTTTTTAACACCAAGAGGAGCGGCTGAGGACAGTGATGGGCACTGTTCCCAACCTCTCGTCAATTTTGGGAGGACAGGGGCAGGCGAGGCCTCTGACACTCACCAGCGCCTTCCCTGAGCGCCCAGCTGTCCAGGTATTTCAGAGGGAAGGCTTTCCCGGGAGTCACATCTGAAGAGCTGCAATGATAATGATTTCCCAAGTCTGCAGAAGCACCATTAGCCAATGGAATTCTGAACCCATGTATTACACTAAATCACAAGACAGCGCCAGCAGGTCACTTAGGGCTCCCCCGCCTTGTCTGTCTGTCCTCCCAAGCCCAGGGCAGGCCTCCCCAGTGCAGTCTTCTGCAAAGACATGTGATGTGCTTGCCCTCGCTGTTGCCAATTAGGTAAAGGCACTTACTTGCACGTTTCTAAGGGGAAAATGTCTTAGCCTCAAAGGTAAACAAAAAATTAACAACTGGCTCAGTAAGTGGAAAGATCGGCTTAACTGCACCCCACCCCACCGGTCCCTGAAGGGTGCCCAAGGGCTCGGCAGGCAGCACACGTAGTGCTGCCCCAGATTCACCGCTCGCCCAGCCAGATAGAACAAATCGGTGCCAGACCTTCAGCAGAAACACCCGTGTTTTTGGATTGATACACTTTCCACACATTTTCTGCTCAAGGAGAAAACCCCAACCCCTTCATTTCAATAATTAATGCTGATTGTTTTGGTGTGTGGGTCACTTTAAAAACTCTAGCTAGACTTAAAAACTAGGCCATAAATGGTCCTGCCCAGGTGGCTCAGTTGGTTGGAGCATTGTCCTGCACACAAAAAGGTTGCGGGTTCGATCCCTGGTCGGGGCATGTATGGGAGGCAACAGATCGATGTTTCTCTCTTTCTCTTTCTCTCTCTCTCTCTCTCTCTCTCTCTCTTCCTCTATCTAAAATCAATGAACATATCCTTGGGTAAGGGAGGATTACAAAACAACAACACAAAACAAACAAAATATTGGACTATAAATGGATAAATATGTTGGATAAGTTACTGAATGATGTTTTAAAAAATAAAACAAAACATCTAAATTTGAACCCAAATAGATCTGGACAGTGGCCCCCAGGAGGAAGAGTTGGCTCAGGAGGGACACCTGTGTGTCTATAGACATTCCTGACTGTGGGATTGGGGTTGCGGGGGGGTAGTCCTGGCTCCTCAGGGCAGAGGCAGGGATGCTCTAAGTCAGAGGTCGCCAACCAGTGGTCACAGACCACCAGTGAGGTGGTCCGTGAGGTCAAAAGGTTGGCGACCGCTGGTTTAAGGAAACCTTTGGAGCAGCAGTTGCCAACCGGTGGTCCGCCGACCACTGGTGATCCCTGAGACCCGAAAGGTTGGCGACTGCTGCGCAAGCAGCCTGTCCTTCATGACACCCACCCCCACCCTCCCATCATCCCCTACAAATGCCAATAGCGCGTGTGGTGTAGAAGGCCACCCTGTCCGTTAGCGCAGGACCCAGACGGCAGAACGTGTGGACACGGCTGCAGCTCTGAGAGGGATTTTAGAGAAGTGAATGCAGATCAGAGCCCTCATCCTCCAGATTCTGTGCCCAGAGGAAACCAACGGAGTCAAAGGCACACACATCACACCCCACCCCGCAGCCCCACACCCCCTTTGCCCAGCTTGTGCTCAATGCTTTCCAAGCGCAGGAAGGTAAATAAGATTTCCACTGGACAGATGAGGAAACAGGGCCAGAAGGTTCACTTAATTTATCCCCTGACATGACACTGGGATGTGTATGTAGGTTCATAATCACATCCCAAAACTCGTGGGGTGGCAGATGTGCCAGAACTGGAACCCTAAGCACCACAGACAGTGTAGCATGTGTGGGCTGGCGCTGTCTCGAGGGGAGTCGCCTCCTCCCATTTGAGGGACAGTCACAGGGTGGGCAAGAAAGGATTGCACGCAGCGCCACTGGGGTTTGCTGCCCAAATGACTTGGGAAAAACTGGCAGATTTAGACATATTTTAGAATAGCAGATACAGGTTCATTACATCTCTCAAGGAGAGATGATGACACCCAAACGATTTCAATTCAATGAGATAATACTGACCCCCAGTGCGAAGTCCTGTGGGTCTGAGGGGGGGACTGGGTGAGCCACCAGGGAGGGCGGACACTGAAACCCCTTCCGCTCACTAGAATTTCTCTCTCTCTAAGAGTGGGGGGAGGGGTGTCATGAGAAGCATTGCATCACCTCTAGACAGGCGATTCCAGTGCAAGTGCTTCTATCTGCAAGCTGTGCCCTTTCCCCTCCATATCCAAGGACGTCAAAGGCCTGATCACTCCTAGGGCCAAGTCACACTCGCTGCAATCAGTGGGACGCCCTGGGACGCCCTCCATCAAAGGTGCCAATTACCAATAAAACAGTTAGTATGAAAATTAGAACCATGGCAACTTCCCAATGGAGTAACTGTAGAATGTCCTGGATTTCCCTAGCGGAGGTGGGTCTGTTCAGACTCAGGCCTCCTCACTGCCCCCTGCTGGAAGGGGCAGGAAGCAGAGGACACCTCCTGCAGAGAGGACTTGAAGAATGCGGCCCCCACAAGTCATAGGAGGAAGATCCCTTTACCTATGAGGGAAGTGGACCCTGCAGCCCTCCTGTCCTAGTTGAGAATGGAGAGAACAAACTGCTTTTCTATGTCACGACTCCTCCAAAGGAGCTCAAAGGCTTGTAGACATGGGCACCCCAGATGATGTGTTCCATCTCAATGCCTTTATTTTGAAATGTGGGAGTCTGGTAGATACGGGTCAGGAAACATCTAAATATCGCCAGAACACAAACAGACAACCACAAGCCAGAGTACCAATAAAAAACAAACAGATTTCCAGTCAAGGTGGCAGGGTAGGTAAATGCTGCGCTCACCTCCTCCCACGACCATATCAAAATACAACCAAATTATAGAAAAACCATCATTGATAACCTCCTAAAGTCTAGCTACCAGAAGGCCTCTAACTAAGGATTTAAAAAAGCCATGTCGAGACTGGTAGGAGGGGTGGAGATTCGGAACAGGCTGGTCTCACACCCACGTATGATTAAGAATCGGAGGGATATCTCAGCTGCAGAGGTGGCCCCTGAGGAGTGAGGGGACCCAGCCCCAGGGTTCCAGTGCTGGGAAGAGAGGTCCCATTACTTCTGGCTGTGAAAACCATTTGAGATTGTGGCTGAGTGGGACAGAGAGCTGCTGGAGTCCCAAACATTCCTCTTAAAGGGCCAGAGCACAGATTCACTGGCTCACATATTCACCCGCTCTGAGCTCCAGCACGGTAGCAGATCCAAGAACACCAGATACATACAGGAAGAACTGAATTCACTAGCTTCGGGATGAGGGCTGGAGGAGCAGGGGTTGAGGCAGCTCTCTCCGGTGTTGTTGAGTCCTCCTGCCATTCAGCTGCAGGTGGGCACAAAATCTGAGCTCTTCAGTAACCTAGCTAACACCATTAGCCCCACCCTGGTGACACCCTGAGGCCGCACCCCACCCACCTTGCACACTCACCAAAACCTCTTTCAGTGGCCTTTCCACAAAAGCAACCTTCCTGGACTCAGACCATGGACTTTCCTAAAATCTCTTAAAGGTCCACAAACCCCAACCAAGCAGTGGCTGGTCGAGGGGGGCCCTTGTACCTCTTGCTAAGCAGCTCTAAGCCCAGCACAAGAGGCAACCAGTCTAAACAAGCCTGGCATAAGCTGTGGCCAGTGTTGGCCTGGAATAAAGCTTCAGCTAAGAGGCCACAAGCACAATTGGTGGCTGGCCTCAACTCATATCACGAGGTCCACCAAAGAGTCTCAATCGTAGCACTACTGTCAGTTGGCCTTGGTTGACCGCATAGCAACTCCCAAATATCTCCAAGCCCAGCACAAGTGACAACCAAACGCAGATGACTTTGTAGTTCCTAACCGAGAGCCCCAAGCCAGGTACAAGTGGTGGCTGACCTTAACCTGCACTGGAGCCTCTCTTAAGAAGCTCCAGGACTAACACACCTGGTAGCCAGCTTCAGACCACATCAGAGCACCACCCAACCAGCTCCACAAATGACACACACAAGGGTTGGACTTGGCTAGCACAGAGAGCCCTGATAAAGTGACTCCCACTCCGTGGTGTCAGGCCCTGCACAACAACTCATCCACTGTAGTCATGGGCAGCCCTAATAGCCAGTCTGCCTGAAGTCAATGCCACACAGACATGCCCATAGCAATCAAGGCTCAACTACACACAAAACCCACACAAGGGCCACCCTGGAGCACATGGCTCAGGTGATCAGACAGATTGCACCATTGAGCCCCACAGAACACCTACTAAATAAGGGCACTCTGCTAAGACAGGGAGATGTAGCAGTTCTACCTAATACAAAGAAACAAACACAGGGACTCAGCCAAAATAAGGAGACAAAGAAACATCCCCCAAATGAAAGAACAGGACACAACTCCAGAAAAAAACTAAATGAAATTGAGGAAAGCAATCTACCAGTTATAGTTTAACATAGTTATAAGGATACTCAATGAACTTAGCAGTAGATAAGCCCAGTGAGAATTTACATAAAGAAGCCAAAAATGAAGAATACAATACTGAAATGAATCTACAGCACATTAGATGAAACAGAGGACTAAATCAGAGGTCTGGAAGACAAGGTAGCGGAAAACACCCAATCAGAACAAAGAGAACAAAAAATTTTTTAAGTAATGAAAGTTTATGGGACCTCTGGAACAACAGCAAGCATCTATAATAATAAAAGCCTAATATGCTAATTAGACCAGACAGTCGAATGACCTTCTGGACATCATTCCAGACATCCTTCTGGACAAAGCTGCAGTGGCAGGGGCCGAGGCAGAGGCAGTTAAGGGCAATCAGGCAGGAATCCAGAGTGGTTAGGGGCGATCAGACAGGCAGGCAAGCAGTTAGGGGCATCAGGTAGGCAGAGGGGTTAGGAGTGATGAGGCAGGCAGGCAAGTGGTTAGGGGAGATCAGGCAGGCAGGCAGGTGGTTAGGGGCAATCAGGCAGGCAGGCAGGTGAGCAGTTAGGATCCAGGGGTCCTGAATTGCGAGAGGGATGTTCTGGATTGCGAAAGGGTGCAGGCTGGGCTGAGGGGACCCCCGCATGCACAAATTTCATGCACTGGGCCTCTAGTTAAACTATAAGACACTGAAGAAGAAAACTGAAGAAGATACAAATAAATGGAGGCAAATGCTGTACTCATTGATAAGAATTAAGATTGTTAAAATGTCCATATTACCCAAAGCAGTCCACAGATTCAAAACACCAATGGCATTATTCACAGAACTGGAAGAAATAATCCTAAAATTTATATGGAACCACAAAATACCCTGAATGGCCAGAGCAATCTTGAGAAAGAAAAACACAGTTGGACATGTCATACTACCTGATAGCAAACTATACATGGTTATAATCATTGAAATAGCATGGTACTCACCAACAAAATGAAGAGAGAGCCCACTGTATGGGAGAACATATTTGGCAATGATACATCTGATAAAGGGTTAATATCCAAAATATATAAGGAACCCATACAACTTAACAAAAGGAAGACAAACAATCCATAAAAAATGGGCAAAGGACCTAAATAGACACTTCTCCAAAGAGGATATACAGATAGCCAAGAGACATATGAAAAAAAAAATACTCAACGTCACTTATGATCAAAGAGATGCAAATTAGGATGACAATGAGGTATCACCTCACACCTGTCAGAGTGGCTATCATCAACAAATCAAGGAATGACAAGTGCTGGCGAAGATATGGAGAAAAGGGAACCCTACTACACTGCTGGTGGGAATGCAGACTGGTGCAGCCACTGTGGAAGACAGTATGGAGTTTCCTCAAAAAATTAAATATAAAACTGCCATTTGACCCAGTGATCCCACTTCTAGCAATATATCCTAAGAAACCTGAATCACCAAACAGAAAGAATGTATGCAACCCTATGTTCATAGCAGCACAATTTATAACAGTTAAGATCTGGAAACAGCCCAAACGCACATCAGTAGAAGAATGGATAAAAAAGCTGTAGTACATTTATACCATGGAATACTATGTAGCAGTAAAAAAGAAGAATCTCTTACCCTTTGAGAAAGCATGATGGGACCTGGCGAGTACCATGCTAAGTGAAATAAGCCAGAGAAAGACAAGCATCATATGATCACAGTCTTATGTGGAATCTAAGTAACAAAATTAACTGATGAACAGAGTGGATCCAGAGACATGGAAGCATGGAAAGAGTGTGGAATCTCAGAGGGAAGGTTGGGGAGGGTAGGTGGCTGGGGGATAATCAATCAAAGACCTTGTATGCATATATGGATAACCAATGGACACAGACCATAGGGTGCTGAAGGCCTAGAGCAGGGGGATAGGCTGGAGAGGGCCAATGGGGGAAAAATGGGGACATATGTAATACTTTCAGCAATAAAGAATTATATAAAAAAAACAATGTAAAGAAAAAAAAAGAAAGAAAACAGCATGGTACTGGCATAAAAACAGACATGTAGCTCAAAGGAGCAGAATAGAGAGCCCAGAAATAAACCCACACCTATGTGGTCAATTAATCATGACAAAGAAGGCAAGTCTACACAATGAGGTAAAGACAGTCTCTTCAATAAATGATGTTGGGCCCTAGCTGGTTTGACTCAGTGGTCAGAGTATCAGGTTCAATTCTGGTCAAGGTCACATACCCCAGTTGCAGGCTCTATCCTCACCCCAGTGGGGTCACATGCAGGAGGCAACCAATTGATGTGTCTCTCTCACATCCATGCTTCTCTCTCTCTCTGTTTCTTCCCCTCCCTTCCACTCTCTCTAAAAATATCAATAGAAAAATATCCTCAGATGAGGATTAACAACCAACAACAACAAAGTGATGTTGGGAAAATTAGACAAATACATGCAAAAAATAAAACAGGCTTCTTTCTTACACTATTATAGTCATGTTTATTGTTATAAAATCAAAATGTATTAACTTAAATGTAAGACCCAAAACCATAAAACTCCTAGACAAAAATGTCCTAGATGAAAACAAAGGCAGTAAACTCTTTGACATTGCTCTTAGCAATATTTTTTGCACATGTCTCCCAAGGCAAAGAAAACAAAAGAAAAAAATAAATGGGATCACAAAATTTTTGCAGAGCAAAGGAAATCATCAACAAAATGAAAAGATAACCTACTAAATGGAAGAAGATATTCACCAGTGATACATCAGTTAAGGGGCTAATATTAAAAATATATAAGGAATTCATACAATGTAACACCCAAAACACAAACAATCCAATTAGGAAATGGGCAGAAGACTTGAATAGATACTTCTTCAAAGAGGACATACAGATGACCAATAACCATGAAAAGATGCTCAACATCACTAATCATCAGAAAAATGCAAATGAAAACTATAATGACATACTACCTAACACCTTCAGAATGGCTATCTATAATAAAAGAAGTGTCATATACTAATTAGACCAGATGTCTTTCTGGATGAAGCTGGGGCTGCGAGGGAAGCCCGGGTCCCAGGTGCCTGTCAGTGGCCAGATGGAAGCTGTGTTCCAGGTGCCTGCCAGCTGCCAGAGGGAAGCCAAGGTCCTGGGTGCCAGAAGGAAGCCAGTGCCGGCAGCTGGGGGAAGGAAGGCCTACTCTAGCATGAATTTCGTGCATTGGACCTCTAGTCACTAATAAACCAGTAAGTGCTGATGAGGATTGGAAGAGAAGGGAACCCTTGTGCACTATTGGGAATGTAAATTGGTGCAATCACTATGGAAAACAGTATGGAGGTTCCTCAAAAAGTTAAATATAGAACTACCGTATGACCCAACAATTCCACTTCTGGGTACTTAGATGAAGAAACCCAAAACACTAACCCAAAAAGATATATGCACCCCTATGTTCAGTTGTAGCATTATTTACAATAGCCAAGATATAGAAGGAACCTAAGTGCCTATTGATAGAGAAATGGATAAGAAAGATGTGGTACAGGGGGGAAAAATGATGGTGGAAGGAAATTGAGTTGGGATGGGGAACACAAGATATACTACACAGATGATGTATTATAGAATTGCCCATCTGGATTGTAACCAGTCACCCCAAAATTCAATAAAAAATAAAATTAAAAAGATGTGGTATCTATGCATATAAAAGCCTAAGCAATCGTTATGACTGAATGGCCAGAACAACCAGAACGACCAGTTGCTATGATGTGCACTGACCAGCAGGGGGCAGGCGCTCAATAGAGCTGCGGCCTGGTGGCCAGTGAGCTCCCACAGCAGGAGCGCTACTCAGTCAGAAGCCAGCTCACTGTTGGTGAGTGCAGCTGCGGCAGCAGGAGCCTCTCGCACCTCTGCGGCAGCACTACCAAGCAGCAGTGGTAGGCACAGTGGGGCCAGGATGAGTGGCAGCGGCGCAGTGCCTGGCCCCAGCTAGGGCTCCTCCCCGGCTGCCTGCTGCTTCGGCACTGCTATATCCCTCAGGGGATGTCGGATTGCAGGTTTCGCCTAAAACTGTCAGTCTGACATCCCCCAAGGGATCCCAGATTGCAAGAGGGTACAGGCCAGGCTGAGGAATCCCATGCACAAATCTGTAATATATACAATGAATATTACTCAACCATAAAAAAGACTGTAATCTTGTCATTTATGACAACATGGATGAACCTAGAGGGTATTATGCTGAGTGAAATAAGTCAGACAGAGAAAGACAAATACCATATGATTTGACTTATATGTGGAATCTAAAAATCAAAATAAATGAACAAGCTAAAAAAAAACAAACTCATAGATACAGAGAACATTTTGATTGTTTTGTGGGATAGGAGGAGGACTGGGAGATGGGTGAAAAAGATGAAGGAATTAAGAAGTACAAATTGCCAGTTATAAAAATGGTCACAGAGATGTCATGTACAGCACCGGGAATAATATTGTAATAACTATGTATCATGTCAGTTTGCAATAGGTTTATCAGGGTGATCATTTTCAAGTTATATAAATGTCTAACCACTGTGTCGTACACCTGAAACTAATATAATATTTTCTGTCAATTATGATTGAAAAAAATATTAAAAATAAATCACACGCAACAAAACTCTTAAAATCTGACTGTCAGGTCCAGTACTCAAACACTGGACAGGCACACAGCCATCAGCTCTAGCCCCATCAAATTACCAACATTCAAAACAACCAATACAGATTTGGCCTTTGGTTTAATGCAGGTTTCTGGACCTCAGCATTACTGACATTTAGGCAAGATAATTCCTTCTTGGGGTTGTCCTGTGCATTGTGGGATGTTGTGTAGCATCCCTGGCCTCCACCCTTCGTAACGGGACAATCAAAATGTCTCCAGCCAGACCGGTGTTGCTCAGTGGTTGATTCCTGGTCAGGGCACATGCCTAGGGTTGCAGGCTCAGTTCCTAGTAGGGGGCATGCAGGAGGCAGCCAATCAATGACTCTCATCATTAATGTTTCTATCCCTGTCTCCCTCTCCCTTCCTCTTGAAATCAATAAAAACATTAAAAAAGTCTCCAGAAATTTTTGGGGGGGTGTTTGATATGGAATTTGAGCTCTCTTCCCAGCAAACTGTCCAGGAGGATAAGTCAGTTCTTTTAAGCATAAAATAACTGAAATGACTTCCTTCCCTTCCCTGCACACACTGCAAAGTCATCATGAAGACCAAGTGCGTCCTGTGGGGAGGGATCTCCGGCTCAGCACGGCCACAGCATCACCGGGGAGGGCCACAGACACTGAAGGAGCAGCAGCCAGTGCAATCAAAGGTTTCCGGGGAAGCATGCTGTACACCACAAGTCTAAGTAAATTCGTCTTCAGCAAAGCTGAAACATTTTGTTAATTAGAACAAGAAGCTGACCTGAGGGTGCTCCGACCCCCAAGAGACTTTTAAAGCCACGTTCACATGTTAGGAATTGCCATCAGGGAGGTGTGGAGTCTTCTCTCCAGTTCAAAGGCAGAATGCAATGCCCTCTCCTCCCCAAAATGAAATAAAAGGGCAGAGGAAGCTGGGCCCATGCATGCACGCTCCTCAGCAGAAGCAGAACAGTCATCTGAGTGCAAACCCAAACATCAAAGAAAGGGGAGCCGGCAAAGTGGTGCCCGTGGCCCTGTCTCATGTGCTCATTCCACATCAGTGAACAGGAGACAGCGGCTGCCGGGCCAGGGCCTGGACGGACATCCACAAGGGCAATTTGACCCTCAACACATTCAAATGGAAAATGACAGAACAATAGTCTGGAACTGCTTTGATGGCACCCACCGTTTGAACACAACCCCGAACCCACAGAACCACAATGTAGAACAGCAAACCAAAGCGTGGGAGGAAACATCTTTGCAGCAAACGATAAATGGTTATTCAGACCAATGAGCAGAGACCATGGGAGTCACGTCACAAAAGGAGAAAATGACTTTGGTAAAGGGTCACTCCAGTGAGTCAGAGGAGGGCCACACACACAGAACCAGTGGGTTTGGTACCACTTTTGGAGGTAGCATGGGGGTGCAGAGTGGGCTGGGACAAGCTTCAGAAATTACTGGTGAGACACAATGGGACCCAGCATGAGGGCCGTGTCTTCCCATTCAGTGCCTTGGGATCACAATAATAATACACAGCATAGAAGAGCCTCACATATTAATATGGATCTTGCTATGATAGTTGAGAAATGGGCAGGGGCCCAAATAGTCCAGTGGTTGGCAAAGGAACGACCCAGTAAACAAAGGGCCAGGTAAATGTTGAGACATCAACATGATAGAATATTATATAGACATTTAAAGCAATAGTTGTGGGATGTACATGGCATATAGAGTGCAATGGTAGGTAGAAAATGTACTATATAAAATTCCTTTGCTGTAATTTTAGTAATGTACATATTTCCTCCCAGTCTCTCCCATATATAACACTGGGAAGAACCAGCATAAAACACTAGCAGTGATACTGAAGGAATTGTTATTTAAAAATATATTCTCTTCTTTCCTTTTTATAAGCTTTATTATGTTTTATAAATTTAAAATCTAAACATAAATTATCATTTTCCTAGTAATTTTTGAAATAAATCCTGTGCTCCAAACTATATTGGCACCTTCTACCCAAACACCACCCATCCCTAGATCGCCAGGACTGCTGCTGGATTTCAGAGGCCTCAGTTTGAAGAAAACAAATAAACAGTAGGAATTGGGCGTTACATTAAGGATGAAAAAATCAAAGCGGTCGTGAAGGAGGAGGTGACAATTTCATCACCAGCGTAAAAAAAATTTCATCAGTGGCCTTAAATACAAAACAAGTCATGCGATTTTATAAAAATTTATCCCAATTATCTTAATGTTTATTTGAATTCAATCCCATTTTAAGTGACTCTACATATATCACTTCTATAAGGAATTAGAGCTACAAATATGACCAGTTTGAGATCCTTAATCTTGCAAGACCAGTTGACATCAAAATGGACTTTCATGCCTTCCACCCCTTGCTCCCCAACACAAATCTCATAGAGGCACATCTGGACCAGGGAGCACATCCTCCCAGGTAAGCTCTGACCACAGCCATCAGCTCTAGACTGGGCTCCCCTGCTGGCCCTGGGTTTCAGTCAGCAGGGCCCCATCCCAGCAGGTGTGAGAGCTCCGGGGGAGTGCAAGGCACAGGTACCTGGGAGCCAGAGAAGGCACGACTGCCGTGGGACACTGACCTCATAGATGAAGTACACCTTGGCCCCCGTGTAGATCCCCATGCGCACGACAGCACGGACAGCGGCATTCATACCTGGCAAGGACAGGACAGCAGTTAGAGAAGAGACAGGCATGCCCTGGCCGCGACCACAGGGAATCGTGACCTCTCAGAAGGTTCCTGGATGAAAGATGGGCCTGACACACTGTATCCAGGATAGCATCAGGATCTTGGGAAAATGTAGGGCAGAGGGCTGGGCATGTGCAAGCTCATCCACAGGTGAACTTCCTTATGTCCTTGGAGAAGCGCCTGGCACACGTTCAATTAGAGTAGCTCTGCTCAGCCACCAGCTGCCTTGATTCCCTACAAACCTGCAGGCAACTCCTTCCTTGTGTTCAAAACAACAGAAGGAGCAGGTGTTTATTTATAGTTTGCTAAATTCAAAGAAAATAGTACTGAAAAGGACCAGGAGTCTGGGATTTGAGGAGGAGGTGAAAAATAGACAATTTCATCACCAGCGTAAAAAAAATTTCATCAGTGGCCTTAAATACAAAACAAGTCATGCCATTTTATGAAAAAAAATATTAAACCAATATTTTGTAAATAACACCTGATCAAGATAAACCTGGGACAGGAAAGAGATGCCCCGCCCCCTGCTCACACCTGTGTAGGTTTATTTATTTATTTATTTATGCTTTTTTTTAATTTAATTTTTATTTTATTGATTAAGGTATTACATATGTGTCCTTATCTCCCCATTGCCTCCCAACACCCCCACTCATGCCCTCACCCTCCTGTTGTCTGTGTCCATTGGTTAGGCTTATATGTACGCATACAAGTCCTTTGGTTGATCTCTCCCCCTTACCCCCACCCTCCCCTACCTTCCCTCTGAGGTTTGACCATCTGAAAGATGCTTTTCTGTCTCTGGATCTGTTTTTGTTCATCAGTTTATGTTGTTCATTATTTTCCATAAATGAGTGAGACCATGTGATATTTACCTTTCTCTGACTGGCTTATTTCGATTAGCATAATAATCTCCAGTTCCATCCATGCTGTTGCAAATGGTAAGGATTCCTTCTTTTTTACCGCAGCGTAGTATTCCCTTGTGTAGATGTACTACAGTTTTTTAATCCACTCATCTGCTGATGGGCACTTAGGCAGCTTCCAAATCTTAGCTATGGTGAATTGTGCTGCTATGAACATAGGAGTGCATATATCCTTTCTGATGGATGTTTCTAGTTTCTTGGGATATATTCCTAGAAGTGGGATCACTAGGTCAAATGGGAGTTTTGAGGAAACTCCATACTGTTCTCCACAGTGGCTGCACCAGTCTGCATTTCCACCAGCAGTGCACAAGGATTCAGCAATGTAGCAGGATACAAAATTAATGCCAAGAAATCGATGGCATTTCTATACACCAAAAGTGAACTTCCAGAAAGAGAGACTAAAAAAAAAATCCCATTTACCATCGCACCAAAAAAATTAAGATACCTAGGAATAAACTTAACTAAGGAGGTAAAAGACCTGCACTCTGAAAACTACAGGACACTGAAAAAAGCGATAGAGGAAGACATAAACAGATGGAAGAATATATCGTCTTCATGGGTTGGTAGAATCAACATCATCAAAATGTCCATACTTCCCAAAGCAATCTATAGATTCAATGCACTCCCCATCAAAATACCAACGGTATATTTCAAAGACCTAGAACAAGCTCTCCAAAAATTCATCTATAATAAAAAAGACCCCGAAAAGCTGCAACAATCCTGAGAAAGAAGAACAAAGTAGGTGGGATCTCAATACCAGATATCAAGCTGTATTACAAAGCCACTGTTCTCAAAACTACCTGGTACTGGCACAAGAACAGATATATAGATCAATGGAATAGAATAGAGAACCCAGAAATCGACCCAAACCACTATGCTCAATTAATATTTGACAAAGGAGGCAAGAACATACAATGGAGTCAAGATAGTCTCTTCAATAAATGGTTTTGGAAAAATTGAACAGATACATGCAAAAAAATGAAACTAGACCACCGTACACAAAAATAAACTCAAAATGGATAAAGGACTTAAACATAAGATGGGAAACCATAAAAATGCTAGAGGAATCCATAGCCAGCAAAATCTCAGACATATGCTGAAGCAATTTCTTCACCGATATAGCTCCTAGGACAATGGAAACTAAAGAGAAAATAAACAAATGGGACTACATCAAAATAAAAAGCTTCTGCACAGCGAAAGAAACCATCAACAAAACAACAAGAAGGCCCACTGCATGGGAGAACATATTTGCCAATGTTATCACCGATAAGGGTTTAATCTCCAACATTTACAGGGAACTTATACAACTTAACTAAAGGAAGATAAACAACCCAATCAAAAAGTGGGCAACAGACCTAAATAGACACTTTTCGAAAGAAGACATAAGGAAGGCCAAGAGACATATGAAAACATGCTCAAAGTCACTAATCATCCGAGAGATGCAAATCAAAACGACAATGCGGTACCATCTCACACCTGTCAGATTGGCCACCATCAACAAATCAACAAACGACAAGTGCTGGAGAGGATGCGGAGAAAAAGGAATCCTGTGTAGGTTTAGGCCCTCATCTCCCTGCTCACAGGGTCAGGTGTGCATGGAGCCTCCTCAACCCTTAGACCTGACCTGATAAACAAGCCCTCAGGGTCCCTCCCAACAGGCTCCCTGAGTCTAGGCCTGTATTCTGCTGTGGCCACTGTCACTGCTAAATTAACCACCCAACGCTACACCACACTAATGCTTTGTCTCGGGGAGATTTGCAAGGTTGATACTCCCACTACCCCCTTCCTGAGGCCCTTGTTCCCAAGGGGGCGGGGCAGGGGGAGGGAAACCTTCATAAAAGGGGGATAAAAGACAAGTTGGGGGTTTTAGAAGTGGATAGGAAACAGCAAGAGTGAAACTGTGACAAGGGGGACATGATCCAGAGGTGAGCCCGGGAGATCCCTGTGCAATAAAAGCCTGCCCAACGCTGACCTCTGTCCCACACGGTCTGAACAATCCTCACGTCAGCTCCTTGGCTTCAGTCTGCCCCTGCCTCTTGTGGTGCAGCTGTACTCACAGCAAAATGGCCTGTCACCCCTCCTCCTGCAGCGGCCCCAGGGGTTTCCCAGGCAGGGGAGGACCCTGAGCACCGACCTCTCACCAAGCTCCCAGGAGGTGAACTGCCACTGAGCAGTAGCACCCAGCCTCACAGGCTTTATTCACTTCCTAGGTCGTGTGATTTAGTAAAACCAGCGGCCTTTCCCCCAGCTGGGAGCTAGCAGCCTCCTGATTGGACCTGAGGGGCGTCCTCTGCTCAGAGCAGGAAAAACTGAGCTTAGTGCCCCAGCACCTGGGCTGATGCACAAGGCAGCCTCAGGGGCCTGGGTGCTCCTGGGGAGACAGGGAGGTTGGGCTCTGAGCAGATGAACTGATAGCCACATGAGCAAACTTAATAAACGGCGAAGCAAAGCTAGTCTATAAACCTTTGTCTTCATTTTATTTTACCTTAAAATATGACCTAATTCCCTAGGGCAGTGGTTCTCAACCTTCTGGCCCTTTAAATACATTTCCTCATGTTGTGACCCAACCATAAAATTATTTTCGTTGCTACTTCATAACTGTAATGTTGCTACTGTTATGAATCGTAATGTAAATATCTGATATGCAGGATGGTCTTAGGCGACTCCTATGAAAGGGTCGTTCGACCGCCAAAGGGGTCACGACCCACAGGTTGAGAACCGCTGCCCTAACCGCTGCCCTAGGGCAACGGCTGTGCTGTGTTAGAATCACCAAAGGGAACTTTAAGAAAAAACTGCCTTTCCAGTTTTGTTGTTTGGTGCGGGGCCCATTCGGTTACCAGCTCTCCTTTTCAACTGGGTGCACAGCTGGGACCCAAACTGCTGCAGGGGCTGGGCCCTCCAGGTGGCTGCCTTCCGAGGAACACCCTGGAGGACAAACACCGAGGAACACAGAAAAAGCCAGGGATCGACACCGGCCCCTGCACTGGTGTCTGACAGTCTGCTGCGTGAGCAGGGCCAGGTTCTGGTTTCACTGTTTTGCAGAGCACTGTCCTGGGGCTCAGCGTCATCCACTCAGAACACACAGTTCGGGGCCTTTCACTCTGCACTCAGACTGCTTTTTCAGTAACAGCTCCACACAGTCGGGTCCATTCACTCTGCTTTTGTTTTGGTTTTGGTAGCCAGACCTGGGAATTAAAACAGCTTTCACAATCATTTCCATGGGGCAGTGCAATCCTGTCACTGAGTAAGAATCTTCATATTTGGAAAGTAATGTCCTCCTCGTTTGCAAAAATTTAAACCCCAGTCCTCGGGGGATGTACAATACTGTGATGGGAACCAAAAATAAAGTTTGAAAAAAATTAGGAAGGAGTTAAGTGGGAAGTGTGTGGTAATTACTTTAGATAAAATAGAAAGAGTAGATTGTTAGATTGTTTTCTTTTTTTAATTTAAATTATTGTTGAAAATATTACATATGTCTCCTCTTCCCCCCATTGAATTCTCCCCACCCACTCCCGCCCCCCGCACATGCCCCCTACTGTCTGTGTCCATTGGTTATTCTTGACATTACCGATTAACAGCTTCTTGCTAAACCATCATGTAGGTAAGCTAGTCACTAAGTGATTTCTTCCTTGAATCAGGGAGTAGGGTGGACTCCAGGTTTCCAAATGCTTCCTAAGATTCTGTTCTGGTGAAATTTAAACTTTAAGTAATTTGTAAGAAACAAGGAATATGTTGATTCTGATAAAATAACTGGGATTCATTCTGTCATTTCCTATGTGATCTGAAGAATATGAGAAATCTCCTTTCGGATCCCATTTAGCCATGTTCCCTGCACATTTCTCAGTACTTATAATCCTTTCCCAATTCATTTTGATCTTTAATCTCTTTTTTGAAAAATAAAGTCAGGTTGCTCAGCCCTCTTACTGGTTTCTTCCTGAATTCACATGGCTTTCATCATTATACCAAAGCAAAGGTGTGGGATATGTTAGAAAACAAACTTAAAACACACCTTAACTTGAATTGCTACTAGAGTTCTCCATCACATTTCCCCCTTTAATAATTTAGTAATTGACAGGAAAACAATTCCTAAGGAGAACTGTATAACGATGTTAGCTCCCCCACGAATCAAAGTTACGAAGTTGGGAGTGTCTCTGATCATGGACGATCCAAATTGCTGGGTCTTGTGTTCAGAGTCTGCAGAAAACTTAGATAAATTCTTGGGGGGTTTTCATCCATCCATCCATCCATCCATCCATACATACATCTATCCATCCATGCACCCAAGATGCAAGGGGTGTCTTCTCTGGGCCAGGCACTGCTCTCTGTCATTGAGAAATTCAGGGGAAGCTCCTGGCCCTGGTGGGGCTGGTCCTGGCTGCTAACAATAACAGGATAAACACATGACACCGGGAGGAAGGGGGTCAGGGGAAGAATAAAATGCAGAGCAGGGCTGGGGGGCTGGAGTGTGGGGTGCAGAGAGGGGCTGCAACTGTCCGCCAGGAGCTAGTGCTGGCCTCGGGCCTCCAGGAGAAGCGCTATTTCGGGGAATCAGAGAAGCGAGGGAGGCAGCCAAGCGGACATCTGGAAAAGCGGCTCCAGGCCTGGCCAGCGGCGGGGGAAGCGTGCCTGCCGCGCTGTGTCCCAGCCTCGGCTGCAGATGTGAGGCCACGGCCAGCAGCCCCTCCGTGATATTCCAACGTAAACAGTCAATAGGGACCCTCTAAACAGGAGCACATTGTGCCAGAACCTCGCTGTGGAGTGAGCCTGAATGTCACTGGGAAAAAATAAGGTGAGCTATCTAAATGCTCTTTATATGGGCTCTGGATTGAACTATTGGGTTGACTAAAATATTCATTTAAAATTAACGTCACCTGCTTCTTCTGCATCTTGTTTAATGTGGTGAGTCACACATAGAACAGGGGCCTCTGCCCAAGCCCCGTTTCCACTGCTCAGCGGCTCCGACCTGCCCTTTAGCCGCAAGTTCTGTGTCAGTCCTGCCACGTGCATTAGCACTGAGCGCCTCCTGAAAGGCGGCAACCGTTCCACTGCACGTACCCAGCGTGGCCTGTCTCCTCGCTGGTTTTTGCTGGTTCCCTCTTGGTAAGCAGATAAGCACTGCTGTAAAGAATGTCCTTTGACCAACCCTATCTGCCTCCACCTCCGCTCACCCCCTACTCTGCATTGCTTCCTGCTGCAAAGGGAGCCCCATCAGAGGCCGGACCCTCCATTTACAAACCCATCCCATGCCCCTTGGTCCCCTCCTCCAAGCGGAGGGGGCCCTGCCAGGTGCCCAGCCCCACCCCGAAACCCTCCACCCAAGGCCCAATCCTGCTCCTCCTGAGATCCTAAACTTGGCCTCTTCTCCCCCGCCCCCCGCCCCCCCCCTCCATAAAAACACCCCTATGAGAGGCAGCCAGTGCCTCCAGGTGGCTTCCAGGTCACACAGGCTAAATCCAAAGTCCTCCCCACCTGCCTCTCCCCAGGAACCTTGCCCATGTGGCTCTGACCTCTTCCTTGAAAGCCCCTGCAGGCTTCCCCTGCCGCCTCCCCAGGCTGCCTCTGCCGCCACTGCCCAGGTCAGATGGAGGGTCCCTGACACGGGCTGTCCTGGGCGCTCCAAGGACCAGGGCTTCACCCAGGTCTGCCTCCTTCCCATGTTCATCTGCCCCCAGGTCACACAGCCACTGCCCGAGAGGAGGGCCGAGGTCTGCACTCACCTACGAGGCCATTGCTAATTTGTGGAACAGTTAAATGAAAACAGACCTGGGATGTTAAAGCAGAGCTTAAAGATGGGGAGGATTGGTGGCATGGGTTACCCCAGGGCACCCTTCCCCCCATCATCTAAGCCAGGAGTCGGGAATGTCCGGCCCACGGGCCCTATAAGGGCCGAGAAATCATTTGGTCTGGCCCCGCCAAGGCATTAGGGGTGAGTTAAGTAAATGTTTGACCAAATACAGCAGGCTAATTTTTAAGTAGATGATTTGTATGGCCCACGAATGATGTTATAAATATCCAAATGGCCCTTGGCAGGAAAAAAGATTCCCCACCCCTGATCTAAGCAAAAGAAACTTCTGACCCCACTGATGACTCGTTTCCACCTTTCTATAGACAGGGTCCTATATTACAATCCAGTAAAACTCCAGGTCAGAGAACCTTTTGCAGAAAACTGCTGGAGGGGTCTGAGCTGCCTGGGTTCCTAAACGCCCCGTGGACCCAGGACTGAAGCGTGTCCTCAGCTGACCAGCGGGACCAGCAACTAGAGTGGATTCTCAGGCCTCCCCTAGACCTTCTTTTTTTTTTATTCCATTTATTAGGGTAACATTACTTTTTAAAATTTTATCGTTTAAGGTATTACAAATAGTAGTACATATGTCCCTTAGACCTTCTAAATCACAGTCTGTACCGTGGCAAGGACAGAGAGGAAGGTGTGGACCCCGGGGCAGCAGGGCCAGAGGCAGAGCAGTGGCATGCCTTTCTCTTTTGCACATTCTCCTTGGCCTTCCTGTCTTCCTGTGGCCTTCAGCCTTTCACTGAGAAGGGGAACAGGAAGGGGGAGGGGAGGAAGAAGATAAGAGCTGAGTGACTCCACTTTCATTTTCCAAATGAAAAAATGGAAGACCCCATCTCACTGCTGGCAGAGAGAAGCTCCGGGCACTGCTCCCCAGCAGCTTGGCCGCCTCTTCCCTCCTGACAAGGACTGTAATCCCCAACATGCTAAGTATCAGGGGGAAGACACATGGGATAAAGGGGCCTGCTGGCAGACACTTGGTAACACATAAAAACACAGCAGCCTAGGAAGCTGGGTGAAAAGAGTAACTGGAAAAGTGACTCAACTGCTTCCTTAACACATGGCCATCTGTTCTTTAGCCAGACACCTTCTCAGCACAATTACAGTCGTAGTGGATGGACAATGTTGTGTTCTGATGTCTGCCTTTAGAATGGCATTGCCCTACCTTCATGTCTCTAATTAGAATTGCTTCTGACAGCCCAGTGGATGGGTGCATCATATTCAAATGGCCCCAATTCTCCCTGATAAAAGTTTGAACCAAGGGGGAAAACATGCTTTTTGAAGATGACAAAATGTCACACAACTGTGTTTGCTTCTGTAGACAACTTTGCAATTGCATCGACTCCCCACGGTGTACATGAGGTTAACATTAGCATTTTAACACTCTGCCTCCTAGACCCAATCACTTTCGTTAAGTTATTACACTATAAACAGAAAAGATCCCCCGAGGCCGGGCCGGCATGGCTCAGTGGTTGAGCATTGTTGACTAGGAGCCAGGAGGTCATGGGTTTGGTTCCCTGTCAGACCATATGCATGCCTGGGCTGCGGGCTCTATCCCCAGGGTGGGTCATGCAATAGGCAGCCCATCAATGATTCTCTGTCATCATTGATGTTTCTATGTCTCTTGTCCTCTCCCTTCCTCTCTGATATCAATAAAAATATATATTAAAAAAAGAAAAAAAGAAAAGATTCCCGGACAGAATGTACAGAATTCCAGGATTGTAAGGGGCTGGAGCTGTGAGGCGGGATGCCCACTGTTCTCAGCTGCCCTTTGCATCTTACTGAGCTCTAATGCCCGCACAGTTCAGGGCCGGCACAGAAGGAACCCGCCCCCCTCCCTCGCCCCCCGCCCCAAGCAGGGCCCCAAAGCAATGTTCAAGAAATCCAAGTCAGTGAAGGCCAACTAGGTGCCTGGGCCCCATCCACAGTACCTCACATTTCTGACTGCAAATCTCCAGGCGTTCACTGTCCCCAGACATTGCTCAGGAGATGAAAGAGTGCGTTGGATTAGCAGGGATTTAGTGAATTGACATGACTTCATGTGAAAAGAAAACAACTGGAATGCCTAGAGGAAGGAATTGGTCCACACTTCCTAGTGAGCTGCCAACCTTTGCGCTGGGCACCAGAAAGGCACTGGGGAATGGCACCTGTGTCTGCCCCCCCCCCCCATTTCCACTGCAGCCCTACTGCTTAGCAGATGACACCTCAAACTTCTGAGATGTACAAAGTACACTCCGTGCATCTCACAGCTCCCTTGCTCATGTGTCAAATGAGGATGAGTTAGAACGTGAAGCATTAGCACCTGCCACATAGCAATGGTCACTAAATGGTAGCTATTCTTACCATGAATGGGAAGACTTACATCGACTAGATTTATGTGAGTGCTATTTACTCTGCCACAGGCAAAAAGAAACTCAGCCTGGTGTTCACTCTGCCCTTAGGGTCCACTCCATTGCTCAGAACTCTCAGCCCTACCAGCCCCTCCGGAAGCCCACAGTTGGTTATCTAAGATGATGAGTCACCTTTGGTGCGTGGCACAATCTTCCTTGAGGGTGGGTACTGAGTCATGATTATGTCTGTCCATTTGGCAATGGGAACTTATTTTAGGTTAAAATAAAAATCAGTTTAAGTCTGCAGATTCCTTGTGACAACAGAAGAAACCCAAGTAATGAAAAAAAAAAAATAGTTAGCTTTAGAAATACTCTTCCCTAATGAGTGGGGCTAGGGAGTCAGGAATATAGATGGGGGATTTATGGTGTTGTTGTTCTTTAATAGATTATATAATGCAAATTCCATTGGGAATCAAAAGCATTTCATCACTTTGGAATCAAGTGTTACTTCACTTCAGCCACTCTCACTGTATTTTAAAGTGGTTGCTGTCACTGTAGAAAGGCATTTTCTGAGAAAGGTCCCTTCAGAGCACCATGGCCTGGAAAGCATTTAGATTGAGATGTCATAAAACTTACCTTAAATCCTGCCACTGCCATTGAAAAGCCGCATAACCTTAGCTACGTCAGTTATCTCACTGTGGGTCCTTGTCCCCACCTCCAAAATGAAGACACACATGTCTTCGAGCCCTGTAATTAGGCCTGGAGATAAGACCTGTAAAAATTCTTCTGTTGGATCTCAGAGGAAATCCAACACTGATCTAACTTAGAATCAAGAGAACGTGGGGAAATGGTGGGCAGCCCAAAGCATCTCTGGGAATAACCTACTCTAAGGGTCTGTAAATCTGCCGCTGCCAAGACCAGACTCTCTGAGCATGTCTCCGGTGAGCTCTCTCGGAAAGAAATGCTCCCAAACGCTCAGGCAGATCCAACATGGACTCAAAATAGAACATCTGGCGTTTTGCATGAAGTCCAAGAAAAAACAGTCAACCGCCACAGCTCTGCCTGGAAGGGGGAGGGAGGGCATACAAGCAGGGCCACGGTGGGTTGCCAGGAATGTAGGGCAGCCCCAATGTGCCAGGTGGGAGCATCAGGACATCAAAGAGGATGCTACCTGCTGAGGTGAGAACTGTCATCTCCTAGTAACCTGACAGGACACCAACCAAACAACCTTCTCTTAGAGTTTTTGTTTTCAAAGTATACTTTCCATTGAGAAGAGGTGTGGACTAACGGAATGAATGAACTCTTTTATAGCTGCTCACAAGTGGCAGGGCCAGGATGAGTAACAGAGAAAATGCTGATTCTGTCTATTGCACCATTATCCTGAGTGCCTGTATGCCAACTACCAGGTGGTTAAGCAAATTTTTAGACAAGGATTCAAAGGAATGATATATATATATTTTCAACAGACATAGCACCTTAATTATAAAATAACCTTGAAACACTGACCTTGAAGCCTGGAGGCTTAAGGCCAGTTCCCCTTCCTGTGCCAACGTTTTATGCTCTTTGGAGGGGGCAGGATGCCATTCATTTAAGATGCTTCCTCATTTGTGCTAGCATCTGCAGGCACACGTGCTTTTGAAGCCTGTGACAGGGAAGCCACTCTCAGCCCCACCAGGGCCCCACACGACCCGGCTTGGCACATTTTCTGGTGTTTGTTCATTTAAGCAAGGTGGGCGATGTCATTGATTTCGCTCCGCATTTCCTCAGTCCCAGCCTCTGCTATATCACAACATTTTCTTTCTCTGGAATGTTGAAAACCTGAGTCATTTTACTAAGATATCAAATCAGAACAGCCCTGCTTCCCTGGGAGGCAAAGGCGTGGGCCCGTGGGGCGGGGGCGATAACTGACGCTGCGACAGACACGTTCAAGAGGACTGGGAGGGTCTCGCCTAGCACCGACGCTCTGGGGATGCTGCGCGCCAGGTGCCTAGGGCCCAGGGCGCAGGGCACACGGACGGCGACAGGCCAAGCATCACGTACGCGCGCGCCAAGGGCGCCAACCGGCAGCACCCGAGCCAGCCACGCCCCGCTCAAGGGCAAAGGGAAGGTCGCGGGGAGGGTGGGCACCGGCTAGGACTCCAGAACCTTAACCCAAGCCTCCCTCCACCTTGTGTGTGGCCTCCAAACAGGTGGAAATGAGGCCGCAGAGTCTTTAACTTAATCTGGGGCTGGGGAGGAGGGGAGAAACCACACACCGGCTACCGGACGCGTCCCCGCCTGCATGGTTCTTCAGGCTCCAGGTCCGCACCCGCCTGAAAACGCCCATCCACTTTCTAGCGGTTGGCTCGCTCCACCCAGGGATTTGCCTGGATCTGGAAAACCCACTCCCTGGGAACCCCGGCGCCCCCACGTGCACCCAGCGCGACAGCCTGGGCGTGGCCGTGTCACTCCTTCCCCCATTATATGGAAATATTTTCTTGGTGCGTCCGCGGGCCTCGGACTCCTGTCCTCATCTCCCTGAAATCCGCCTCCAAGCTGGCGGTGGGGTGCCTGGAGTCCGCGCTCGGTGCTGGTGACGTCCCGGAGTCCCCGCTTCCTAATCCTTCCCCCAAAGAGAGGCTGGCGGGGAGGCCCAGTGACCCATTTTAGTTTTCGGTTTGGTCACAGCCGGAAGGGGAAAGGCGATTAGAGCGGCGGAAACCCCTTGTTTAAATCTCCCCGTGTAAACGTGCAGTGTGCCGGACGCCTGGCCACCCCGCCCGGGGACCCCCGCAACCCCGGACGCGTTCCGAAATCGACAGTGGGGACCCCGCCCGCGCCGCATAGGGGCGTGAGTCCTCTGGCCGCGCTGCGGGTACCGCCGTTTCCTCCGCAGCACAGGGCGGGAGGGAGCCCTGGCATTGGAGGTGGCCGCGCTGTCACCCACCTTCAGGGGCCTCCGGACCCACCCTATGAGTCGGATTTAGATGACCTACAAGGGCGGCCCAGACGACCCCGTCGCCAGCCTCAATTTTTAAAATAACGTGGAGGTGGAAAATTAATTCATCTTCCGGATGACGGCTTGGGCTGCCATACCCCTCCCTTCGCGCCCCCGCAGGGACTTGGAGGCGGCCCGGCCCGCTCCAACCCCGCAAGGTACCCCTGCGGCTCCCGGGCACCGGGCTGCTCTCCCACGTCTCTCTTCTCCCCGTACCCCTGTCGCTTGCCCGGGTCTCCACATTTTCCCCCTGGTACCTCCATCCCTTCTCCCCGATGTCCCCCTCCGCCCCGGCCCGGGGAGGTGGTAGCGCACCTTGGGCATCCCCGCCGCTGGTCAGCACGCCGATGGCTTTGCCGGCCCCGGAGAGTTGCTCCAGGAACTTTCGGAAGGAAGCTCTGGGGACCGAGGGGTCACCGTTGTGGTCCATGGCGAACAGGCTGGACACCGTGCTGGGCCGGGTGCTAGGCAGCCAGTGCACCCCGCCCGCGGTGCCACCGCTCAGAACCGCTCGCTCCGCCCACTCCACGCGCGCCAATCGGAATCTAGGGGCGGGCACACGGGCGGGGCCTGCGGAGGAGGCGCCGCGGGCAGGGGCGTACAGCTCGGCAGGGCGCTATGCAGATGCAGGGGCGGGGCGGGGCGGGGCGGGGCGGGGCGGGGCGTGCCATTGGTGGGCGGGCTTCGAAGGTGCGGGAGCCTCGCAGGCGGAAGAGCCCAGGTGTGTGAGTGGGGACCTTTCGAGAAGGGGCGTACCGCATATGGGAGGAGCCTCATAGGTAGGCGGGACCATTGCAATTGTGGGAGCCTTGCAGGTGGGTAGAGCTGCACATTACAGTTTCGCAGCCGGTGGGAGGGACATCACGAGACGGGTGGGGCATCGCAGGTTCCGGGGGGCGGGAGTTGGTAACACCGCAGGTGGGAGGCGGTGGGCTGGGGTGGACCGCTGCAGGTGGGGGGAGCACCTCATTGAGGGGAGCCCCGCTGGTGGGTGGGAGCACCGTCCGGAAGGGAAAGGACTCCAGTTGAGGCTCGAGCCCTGATTCCTGCAGAATTCCTCGCCAGATGGCGCTCGGAGCCGCGGGAACCCTCGCGTTTCCTCGGCTGCCCCAGTTTCCCCCTCCAGCCTCAGGTCGAGAGGAAGGAATCGGAACGGATGCTCTAGTTGGTGAGCAAACGTAGACGTCGCTGCCGGCGATGACAAAGTCCTGACCCCTGTCCCCCCAAGGGCCCTGGCGCGCCCTACCCTCGCCCACCTGCACGGGGGACAAGAAGGAACATGACTGGAGAGGAGACCTTAGCGCCCGGCTTGGGTGGGAGGAGGTGAGGAAAGGCTGCTTGTGGAGATAGACCTAAGTTCCTACCTAAGGAAACCGAGTTCCTGAACTGTCAGCCAGATGCGCTCAGCCCTGCTGGGAGTTCCAAACCTAAGATACTTGCATCCAGTGTGTTTGTGTGAAGGGGGATTGATGAACAAGCTGACACTTTGCGGAGATTAACCTCCTGCCAGTTACCTGCGGCTGACACTCAGACGGACCCCTCAGGGGCGTGGCCTCAGGAGGCACCGTACTGGGGTGCAGTGACCCCAAGAGTTTCATATGAGGTCCCATTCATCTGCAGGTCACAGTGGGGATGGCATAACACCTGAGCCTGCTAGGTGTGCAATAAATGTTTGTTGAATGGATACAAGACGGAAAGAGATTAGGAAAGGCCCTTCTGTCCACCTAGAGCAGACACAACATTAGTAACAAAGAAACAGAATTTCCGGAGGATGAGGCCCAGAAATCAGGATTTTAAAAAGATTCCCAGGTGATTCTAATGTGCAGCCAAGGTTGAGAACCACTGACCTAGAGAACCCAGTGATAACAACACAATCAAGCTATTTGCTATAGGGCCTCTCCAGGCAGAAGGGGAGTGGGGTGCACAGACTTAGGTTGCGTGCTTGTGTAAATACGCTCCACCTCATCTTCCCACTCATGTCTCTGAGCATCAAAATTTTATTGTAAAAGAGAAAAAATAAATGCCTGCCATGGACAAGCCTGGAAGTCTGATCTCTGCTGTAGGCCAGGATTAATGGAGAATCCTGTACCCCTATGATTATGGAAATCACCTGGCCTATTTTTTTTTCTGGCTCCACCAGAACCACTGAAGTCCAGTTTCCTGGAGTGCTGCCAGGGAATATGTATTTTTAACAAGCTCCCAGCTGTTCTGATGATTGCAGAGTCTGAGAGCAACTGGCTGATGGGTGGAGCCCAGCAGGGCCAGTGATGCTGAAAGGGGCACTGGGTGTTTTGATGATGGCACACAGGTGGCCTTTACTCTCCAAGGACAGGAGGCTCTAAGCACCTCCACTCAGAGGGCTCCAGTGCCCCCAGCCCAGAATTTGTGCTCCAGAATCATCCCTCCCTTTCTAAAGCATACTACACTTGGAAAAGTTGGTGTACACTGAATTTTATCTTCTTAAAATATAATGTTTTTATAATTTAGAGGACTGGTCATTTGTCATCGGATTGTCTGTAATTTAGAAAATGATAGAACTCAAGTAGTGTTCAAACATGACAGTAAATGATGCAAATTATGATAAAAATACACACAGTTTTCAATAGCTATTTCGGTCATAAAGGTAAATATCTATTGACTTGAAGATATGTTCAGGAAACATTAATAAAAGGCAAGGTTAGAAATAATGGAGGCCTGTTTGTATGCATATGTGTGTGTATATATGTGTAAATAAATCTAGACATTTTTATTTTCTTTTGCTTATTACAAGAATTGTTTTTTCCTCCAATGAACTAGTATTGTTTTGGTATAAAAATTTTACAGTTAAATAAAAACAATAAAGTTTAGAATTGTCAGACCCCCAAAGTTATGACTGTTTTTACAAAGGATTTTTTTTAAAGCGAATTACACAGAGTTGTGGTTCCGATAGGAAATGTGTCATTCTGCCCTGACTAAGCTCAGGGAATAACATACAGAGATCTCAGTTAACATGGAAAGACAGAGCCATCTCTCTTTCCTTCTTCTTTTGCAATACATGCATTTTAATAGTTCAACTGGAGGTACCTTAACTCTGGCCTTAGAAGAGAACTCCCTGATACCAGAGAGCAGAATTGCATGCCCGGTTAACTGTGCAGCTCACCTCAGTAGGACATGATGCACCTTAATTCTCTATTGTGGCCTCACAAGTTCCTGCAAACTTGTGTGGCTTATGCCAGCCCACACATATCACAGGAACAATCACTCCAGGGATCAGGAATTCAGGTGGGCTTCACTGGACCCTCTGCTCAGGGTCTCACAAGTGTCTGCCCACAGTCTGAAACTCATCAGGGGAAGGGAAGGACCTCATGCACTCATGCTGTGGGCAGGATTCATCCCCAGGCTGCTGGACAGAGGGCCTCGGTCCTTCACCGGCTGCAGGCTTAAACTCTGTCTCTCTTCTTGGCATTTTCCCTCGGTTCCAATCAGGAGCTAACTTTGAGCTAATCTGCAACCCCAGCTACATTTCCATCCCCCTTTTCCTCCCACTCCCTCTCCTTCTCCCCTAGATTTAGGAAAATCCAAGAGTAAATGTGCTAAACTAGAAAATGCTGCCTTCAACCCACGCCTCCTGTGCAGTGAGCAGAGACAGGACGGCGGCACCAGCGCCCAGTGGGAGCACCAGAGTTCTCACAGGTGTTCTCTCTCCATACTGGTGACGCCCGCCTGCTTTTCCTTTCTTCTTCATGGATAGCTGTTCTCATTTATCTTTGAGTTGGCAAAGTGTCTGTCGGTAGTAAAAAATGAAATATATGTTTGTTAACAACCCCCCACCCCCGCCACCAAAATTAATGGTGGGTAAGGGAAAAAACTTAAGATTTTGGTGTCGAGACCTGAGTTTGAACCTAGTTCTGCTGGTCAAAGATGGAAAACCCCAGCCAATACTTCAGCTAGAATATCACTCGAAGTGTGTCCTGCTTTCTAGTGTCTTAGTATTGTGGTCCCCACTTTCTTTATTCTGTGATGATGGTACAGCAATAACTTCTTACCTGTTCTGCTTCTACCATCAATTCTCACATTTGATATAAAAATATGTGAGTTTAGACGTGGTAAGGAGGCGGGCAACAGACTGAAGCAGTATTACTGTTAGCAAGGAAGCTAAATTGTTCTGGAAACAATGTAATCGGTCACTAGAAACATGAAGATAATTTGTCCAGCTCTGAGAATGATTGCGGATTCAGTTAAATGCCAATATTCAATACTGTCAACAACATTAAATAAGCCAGCTGCAGAAGGGCCGCAGTCCTCGCAGACATGGGGAGGAGGGTCGGCCCTGCGGGTACCCAGTTGAATTCTCCCGTGAAGAGAATCTGGAAGATTCCAGCTCCAACTCCCCAACCCGACCCATGGCTCTCACAGCCAGCCCAGAGGCCTGGGAGGAAGAAGTCCTTTCTATGTCATTCCCTCACTTGACCTCGGCCTCTTTGGCTAAAACACGCTGCTCTCCAAGGCTCCGGACTGTGGAGCGGCACATAGAAACCTTTGTCCCTGGCGCCTGGTTCTGGAGCAGGAGGCGCCCCTCTCTTCTCAGGTTGCCTGGCTACTGGTCTTCCACCTCCAAGCCAACGTTTTGACCTCAGTGGAGGGTTCAGAAACTTTCTTTATAGACTTATTCTCAGATTTGTTTTAAAGTCAAACAAACAAAAAGTTAAAGGACACATCCAAAGTCAGGTGAGTATAATGTGAGTATAATGTGAGTAGCATATACACGTATGCTAACAGTCAGCATGGCTTCTACATGCAGCTCAGGTTCCGCTCTGAGCTTCCTAGCACCCAACACACACACACACACACACACACACACACACACACACACAAAGGACATGCTAAGATTCTCCCACTTTTTGGTGAATGGGTTTTGCAGAGGTTTTTTTTTCTTCTTCAAGTGATTTGGAATCATAGAAATAACACAACAGGATCTGTTAGGGGGAGTGTGGGCTTTTCCTGGTGGCAGAATAATAGGAAACCGATGCATAGATAAGAGGTCAGTTTGATATACATGGAGGGAGCACAGAGGATGTTGTTGGATTATCTTAAGGGAGTTTTCTACCAAAGTGAGAAATGGAGAGTGAGAGGGAGAGGGAGAAGGTAAGGGAGAGTAGGAGAGAGAGATGGAAAGGGAGAGGGAGAGAGAGAAAGTGAGGAATGATTCACCACTTCTGCCCAGAGATCCTGGCCAACCACCCAGAGTCTCCCTGATCATTTTGGGGAGACTCTGCTACAGGGAAGGCAGCGGCTCTTTTTCTAGAATGTGACTGTCTCTGGCTGTTCTGCTTCTATTCTTCACATCCATTTTATAAACGAGGCTCTTGTGATTCACGTTTATCCTCCCAACTTGTTATCTGTGTCCTGATGAAATAGTTTCACTTTATTAGCAAATGGGTCCCCATTTCTTTCTGTGAGCCCTCCTTCTGCTGCTTCTGTTATCCTTTCTAGAGATGGCTAATTTCAGATCGTGCTTATGAATTCTGAACCCCGTTCGGGTGAGCTCTCTTCTCTGACCGCTCTTGTCTTCTTCGTTACTATATACGTGTAGACGCATGTGCACACACACTGTAGGTAGGACATTAAATGAGCTTCGTTTGTATTCTCAGCTTTCGTGAGGCCAAGCAGTGGGAGCTCAGACTGCATCTTCTTCAGGGAACATGAGGCTCCCAGCCACAGACCAGCCTGTGTCCCAGGATCTGACACATTCTTCAGGGACTCCCACCATTCTGGGCCTTGGCCTCCTCTGTCTCACATACTCCCCTGTTGTACATTTGAGACACCGTCTCTCTGCTGGTGGTCCCGGGCCAGCACTGGGTTTGCAAGGCTCTCTCCTCTTGGGGGTGATGAACACAAAGTGTGGCAGAATGTTGGAGGGATCCACCTAAGTCCCCTGGGGTTTAAAGCCCAGTTCTAGAAATGGCTGTGACCTGTCAACAGAGGGACAGGTAAGGGCTGAAACGTTCTGAGCAAAGGCCTTGAGAGAGAAGGATGTGTGCCCGGTGAAAGGAAGGTTTGTGTGGGCACTGTGCTGGGGAGTAGCCAGGAAGGGTGTCAGGGGAGCTTGGGGGAGAAGAGGCAGGATGGTGGAGAGAGAGCTGGGAGGGAGTAGGGGGAGGGAGAAGGGGGAGGGAGCTGGCAGGCTCTGGGTAAGGAGGGGCCCTGAGAATTTGAAGTTTAGACTCAGTATGAGTCTACAGGAGCTGGAGGGTTAAGTTAGAGATGAGAGGCTGTCTTGGCACTGTAGAGGCAGGGCAGTCCCTGGGGGGCTGGACAGAGCTGGACTCAGCCCCTCAGTGCCAAGGGGTAGGTGCTGAAATTAGTTCACAGCTCACTCCTCTCCTAGACCTTGGGTCCCACTTTATTGGTTCCAGGAGGAGGAATGGCAGTGGTCACCAAAGGACATGCCAGAGCAAACGCGGTGTGCGCTGACAGCGAGGCAGTGCTCCCTTTCCCCTCCTCCATGGGTGGGTCAGGGCTTAGTCATCCTGGCTGGAGAAGACTTCCTTGTATGGCCAAGCCCTGGAGCAGGAGGTGTGAGCTGAGGTGGCTGTGAGCGGGGCCCTGCACTTCTCAGACTGTCTGGGGCTGCTGGGCTGATCCCAAGGGCCAGGGTGGGCAGGGAGGGCGGAGGGTATTCCCACAGGCTCAGGCTGCAGGCCCCCTGGTCACAAAGCAGCACACTGAGGGTGCTCTTACTAATCGGGCTGACACATTTGGGGTGATTTGTAAGTCCTCGGTGTCCTGGAGGTGACATCAGCTTTTGTGGGAGGTGACCAGCATGTTTCCTTTCATACAGTGAAAATAGGAACTACCCAGATGCCTCACATTTAGTAAGAGCGGCTGTGGCTCCGTGAACCGATTCCAGAGTAATGCGGGTCACATAAGATGTTTTGTTGAAATAGTTGGAGTGAATTATATTTCAGCAAAGCTGTTAAAAAATCATTTGTTTTTTCCCCCCCTAGCTAACTAACATTGGAATTTAAAAACACATACATATCGAAAGAGTAATTTGAAATAAGTTTTATGTAGCTGTTACCATGACTGCAATATTGACAAAGCAAAATCCTGCCCAATACAACTTGAGGTTTTATTAGTTTCTGGACAGTTTGACAAGTCACAGACAGGAGACTGCACAGCCCTCTCAATAGTCATATTTATTCCCAGATTGAAAAATTATGAGAACCCTTAACATCCACTCCTGGCCACTTTGAAGCACACATTACAGCATTTTAAGTCGAGTCACCACTGGACTTCAGATCCTCAGAACTTATTCATCTTAGAACTGAAACTTCGTGCCCTTTGACCAGCATCATTATCAATTACACCTCAGTAAAAAAAATTAGAAGACAATGAATAATTTCCCTAAGGAACAGAGTTGGACATCTTCCCAGGAATGTTCTTGGCCGTGGGTCAAATGATTTACAGGTCCTCATAGGGTGGCATGGCTTTTCTTCCTTTCAACACAGTGCACTTTCTCCAGGTAGCATGGATTCAGTATAAATAGTAACCAATGCTGAGAATTTGTTCCCTTTTTAGGACCCTGAGATTTGCTGACCATTCTCCCTGGCTCTGGAGTGGGCTGCTTCCCAACACAGATGGTGTTGTCCTATTAGGACAAGTCCTTTCCATCCTTGTGGGGGTGGATGTGGAAACAATAATGTCACACAAGCCCTCTATTGAATGGTTCTCATTATACATCTGGTCAGTCAATATATCAATATAATCACGGAGTCTGAGATGTTTTGTAATCGTGTTTAACCTGCGTGACATTGAGCTTGAAGTAATGAAACAGTGATGTTCTTGAGTAGGTACTGGTGTGTGTGAGAGAGAGAGGCAGAGATAGACAGAGAGAGGGAGAGAGGCCATGTCATCGTGCTACTCAAACAATTGGCTTCTTTTCAATCCTCTTCTAGGTAGGAAGTGGTTTCCTGGTAAAAATGACCCTAAAACCCCACCCTCATTGCCATCACAGAAAGGGGAAAACAGATTTCCCAAGGGAAACAGAAGGAGGACACCCAGATGAGAGATGCCTCATTCCTGTAAGCCGTGTCCCACATCTAGAACACAGAGAAGAGAAGCACAGTTTGGCGTAAATCAACTGGATGTACAGACTCGTCTTGGAACAAGTTTATAAGCAAAGACTACACTTTGGAATAAAAGCCCTGGCAGGAGAAGTTGACATGTCTGTGTGCATAAGATCTGATGGTAAAGCAGGACCCAGAGAAAGCACAGCCCTGACCAGAGAGAGTGCTCCTCAAGAAACAGGAGATAACAGTGATCTGATTCCTTACTGAGAAGGAGTGAGTGACCAGAATCAAAGTCTATTGAATGTCTCTATGGCTCAGGTTCTACTGAGTCCTCTGAATAACTTGTTGATTTTCATCTTCATGAATTGCTTTAGATGTGCTGAGCTCACATTTCCTGACAGTGAAGAATCCGGCGCCAAAGAGTATAAAACACCAGGTTAAAATCCTCTAATTCGAAAAGATGCTGTGACCCCCATGTTCATTGCAGCATTATTTACAATAGCCAAGATATGAAAGCAACCTAGGTGTCTATCAATACACAAATGGATAAAGATAACATGGTACATACATAAAATGGAATATTACACAGCCATATGAAAGCCATATTTGTGACAACATGGATGCAGAGGGTGTTATGTTAAGTGACATAATGAGACAGAAAATGACAAATACCATATGATTTCATTTATATGTAAAATATAAACAAAACAAAACAAAAACGGACTCATAGAAGCAGAGATCATAAGGACAAGGATGGTTGCTAGAGGGGAGGAGGTAGAGAATGGGTGAAAACCATGAAGGGGAATATAGTCAATATTGTGACAGATTTGCACAGTGACAGATGATTACCAGAATTAGTGTGGTGATCGCATTGTAAAGTACAAAAATGTCAAATCTTTCTGCCAGTGTGGCTCAGTGGTTCAGAGTCTACCCATGCACCGAAGTGGAAACTAAGATACAGAAGGTCATGGTTCAATTCCTGGTCAGGGCACATGCCTGGGTTTTGGGCTTGATCCCCAGCAGGGGGTGTGCAGGAGGCAGCTGGTCAATGATTGTCTCTATCATCAATGTTTCTCTCTCTCTCTCCCTCTTCCTTCCTCTCTCTCTAAAATTAATGAAAAAATATATTTTAAAAAATGTCAAAAATCATTATATTGTACACCTGAGACTGATATAACTAATATAATATTGTATATCAACTATTTAAATTTAAAAAATAAAAAATGGTTTAAAAAAGAATGTGGACCTGAGAAAGGTGCCTTCTGATTGAGGGTGCTGTGTTATATAAGTTACCGCATTACTTTTCTAACTATCATGCATCAGTCCTAAGTGTTTCTCTGGGTTTAATAAAGGCCATGCTTGCTTTTGAGAGGGATGAATAAACTATTACTCTGAGCCCCTTCAGTAGGCTCTTTGAGTGATGCTGAGTCAGGAGGAATGCTTTTCATGCTGAGTGTTCCTTCTGGGCATGAGTTCCCATGTTTATAGAAAAATTGGGCCTGTTAAGTAGTAAGATGGGAGAAGCAACAAAGATTCCTAAAGGTTTCTAAAAGAATGACCTGATTTAAAACCACACACACAGAACATGTCCAGAGTCTTGGGAACAATCAGTGTAACGGTTAAAGGCATGACTGGGCTTTGGTGTCACCACTCAGGCCATCGGGGATTTTATTCACTTTAGGTTATCTTATTTGTTTAGAAAGGGAAATCTTGGCTTTAGCTATTTTAGTCGCTATGAGAAATGGGATTCAGTGTTAAACAAAAGGACTGGGGAGTAATATCTTTCCTCTCGTTCTGAATCATCAGAATAACAGGGTCACTTTGACTCACTTAATTCCTTCAGGTTCCTCAAAGTTTCTTAGTCTATTTTTAAAATTAGATGGTAACTGAGAGGAACTTCCAAATATAACTCGACTATATCTTAGATTCCACTTTGTTGAACAACGATGCCTCATCCATTGACCTTGAGATAATTGACATTTTTTCCTAAATATCTGTCATACTTACTTGATCCAGGAAACAAATTATATCCTTAAAATATCTTTTCACCAGGAATCATGTGCTCAGAACCATGGGGCTTTATCTATTATAGGCTGAAAAAAAAAATTCATGAGTTCACTCTCTTTTGTAAACTTTTCTTTTTCTCCCACGATGGTTATGTTTATAAGTCACTTTCCTCAATTACTATGCAGATCCTGATACGATGTAATTCCAACTAACAGTGGTCAGTTTGGGGACCTCTTATTAAAGAAGCTCACACTGACCAGAGCTGGGCCTCAGTAACATAGCTAGGTTTGAGCGAGTTTTTTTTTTTTTTAATAATTATAATCATCTTTTAAATATATATATGTATATATATATATATACATATACATGTATATATATATATATACGTATATATATATATATATATTTATATTGATTTCAGAGAGGAAGGGAGAGAGAGAGAGATAGAAACATCAATGAGAGAGAATCATTGATTGGCTATCTCCTGTATGACCCCACATTGAGGATTGAGCCCAAAACCTGGGCATGTGCCCTGACAGGGAATTGAACCGTGACCTCCTGGTTCATAGGTTGACACTCAACCATAGAGCCACACTGGCAAGGCTGAGCGAGATCTTCTATTGAAATCCATCCATCCCCGTGACTAGACTTTCAGTGAGTGTTGTGCTGTGTGCCGGGTACTATTCTAAGCCCTTCAAGCATTTCTAACCCATGGAATCTAACAACCTATGAGAAAAGTCCTATTAGTGTTTCCAGTAACTAGACAAGGACGCCGAGTGACAGTCACACACCGAAGGGTCGGTCCAGGCAGTCTGGCCTGTGCACTGGGCCCCACACTCCTCTGCTGTGGTTCTCTGAAACCTCCTGGTAAGCAGCCATCTTTGTGTTTTAAAACATAATGAAAAGTGACTTCTTGATAAGGAGCTTGGACTTTGCACTCAGACTGTGGTTTGGATCTAGCTCAGCCTGCCGGATGGTGACCTTCACAAGTGGATTTAACTGCCTTGTGTCTGTGTCTCCTTATCTAGGAAGAAAAGTAAGCCAACCCCTGGGGCCTTGGCAATGACTATAACACTTAGATTTTTGTAGGAACCTACACCTCAAGGGCACTGTTTTGTCAGGCGCATGCCTGCAGCCTGTCCCAGGCCAACATGGAAGTCCCTCCTCTGGGCTAAGAAAAGGACCATAACGAGAAGAAAGCTGTCAGTTACATTTCAAGCTAAGAAGCACTTCTTGAACATCTGTAAAGAATTAATAAAATTACCACTTCTGTAATCACCTAGGTTCCAACGTATTCAAAATGCTGGAATAATGGGTACTTGTCTACTAGTATTACTCGACAGCCTGCCATACAGAAAACCTAGTATATCTTACCTGTCTGGTTTAATGGGAAACATGTGACTGGCAATTTTTTAGGGTCGACTATAGCCATTCACCATTTTTACAGTTTAAATGTAATACAATGGCTATTGAGAGCCACAAAGATCTGGCAGCAAAAAACAAAATCTCTCTATGTGCTCCTTTATTCCCATTATTTTTGGTATTTTAAAATTAGCTTCAAAGATAGATTTTCCAAACAATATAGATTCTGGGATTGAAATACAGAATAAACATGACTTCCTAAGGAAAGCACTTTCTCTTGAATGAGCACCACCAAACCTATTTTTGAGGGAGCGTCTCTCCCAGTGTAACAACAGTGAATGTCACCCCTCCTCCCAGGAGGAAGGTGCCCAGAGGGCCTAGGGAGGCCTAAAGACCAATCTCCCACAGGCCAGAGGGACAGGGCCACCTTCTCCAGGCCTTATATGAAAGAGTTGAAGACACGTACCTGTTACTTCGTTCTCTACCCCTAAAGCAGTTGTTTATCGGGAACAGATATGAGATCATTTAAATGTGTAGCTTTCTTCAGTTGGAGGTTAGAGCCAGGCTCGCTCAGGGGGTCTTCACAGCCCTTGTTCTGGTCTAATTTGTGACCAGGTGACTGTGGGAGGCAGTTTAATGCTTCCTGGCCTCAGGTGTGGCTGTTTAACACATGACCACAAATGAACTGGCTTAACACAACACACTCTATCTTAAAGTTCTAGGAGTCAGAAGTCCAAAGTGGGTCTCACTGGGCTTCAATCAAGGTTTCAGCATGGCTAGCTGCTCCCCAGACTTTAGGAGAGAATCTGTTTTCTTTGCTTTCCCAGCTTTTAGAAGCACCCAGTGCCCAGCTGGTGTGGGTCAGTGGTTGAGTGTTGACCTATGAACCCGGAGGTCACCGTGAGGGCACATGACTGGGTTGCAGGCTCGATCCCCAGTGGGTGCGCAAGAGGCAACAAATCAATGATTCTCTCTTATCACTGATGTTTCTATCTCTCTCCCTCTGCTTTCCTCTCTGAAATCACTAAAGATATTTAAATATATATATATAAAACTAGAAGCAACTGGCTTCCTCAACTCATGGCCCTTCACATCATCAAAGCCGGAGGGTAGCTGCTCTCCTTTCTGACCTCCCAACCATAGGGGACCTTCTGATCACATTGGGTCCATCTGATCC
Source organism: Myotis yumanensis (assembly GCF_028538775.1). Classification (NCBI taxonomy): domain Eukaryota; kingdom Metazoa; phylum Chordata; class Mammalia; order Chiroptera; family Vespertilionidae; genus Myotis; species Myotis yumanensis. Next base: position 161,385,251 of record NW_027223752.1, on the reverse strand, counting down.
CCAGATACTAGTAATCTCACCATCTCATAATCTTTAGTAAAACCACATCTAAAAGTCCTTTTAGGTCACATATTCACAGGTTCCTGGGATTGGGACATGAGCACGGTGGGGGTGGGGGTGCATCTACCTGCCATTAGGTTTGTAGATAGTTGAGGTCCACACCAAATCTGCAGGACCACAGAAGATCTGTACATACCAAATTTCCCTCTTTCCTTTTGCTTTAAACTGTGGACGTCCTCATTTCCTCTCCTTTCAGAGCAGCTGATGGGAAAATGAAAGAAGCAGGCTTACTTGGTTAAGAAAATAAACATTTAAGTGAGAGGTGAAAGCTGAGCTTGTGCGTCTTTGTGCACCAGACACGTGTGTCTGACAGCTGAAGTGGAGACTCACAGGCTGCTAAGCCCATGCTGCCTACGGCACTGCCTGGACGGCTCTGTTCAGGAGACTGCAAGCTATTTTCTCGCATTTCCGAATGTTACAAAAGGCCAAGTCCAGGTTTACTTTGTGTGTTTCTTGGCGGACGTGGGCCTTGTGGTGTAGGGTGCCCAGCTCTCTGTTCTTGCTGTTCCCTGTCCCTTCTTCCCCTCCCTCCCCACCTACACAGGTAGAAGTGCTTCCCAAAGAGTCAAAAGGTGCCCTCCTGTGGCGTGGCCGGAATTTCCTCCCATTCTTGGAATTGGGATTACACAATTCCCACTGATCTTACTAAACCTCTGGCAGCAGCCTGCTGGAATAGGACCAGCACCAAACTTATTCCCTTGTTATTTCCACCTCCCTGATTCTAAGGAAAATTGCACCAGAAGAGGGGAGTGTAAGGGAGGGGGAGGAAGCCTTGTGGGCTGGGAAAACCATCTCAGGGCGCGCTTTGAAGGGTGTGGGGTTTTGGTGGTTTTCAGTTCTCCTTTTCTCCCTCTCCTTTCAAATGCACTTCTGCTTGTCTCCTTGTGACAGCTCAGTCCACCCCACAAAAGCAGACACCATGGAAATAAGCAAATAAAGGAAAGACAGCACAATGTGTTCATGTTTGGGTGTGGATTCCTCTCATCTTCCTTTCCCCACTCCTGTATGTGATTTCTCTGAGGGGACTACTCTCCTAGCTGCCTCTGATGGTTAATTTCATGCATCAACTAGGCTGGGCCATGGTGCCTAGATGATTGGGCAGATGTTATCCTGGATGTTCCTGTGAAGGAGCTTTTGCATAAGATTAATATTTAATCAGTGGGCTTTGAGTAAAGCACATTATCCTCCCCAGTGTGGTGGGCCTCATCCAATCAGTTGAAGGCCTGACTAGCACAAAGATTGACCATTCCTGGGCAAGAGGGAACTCTGCAGCAGATGGATTCCACCTGCAGCTCTTCCCTGGTCTCCAGCCTGCTGCCTCCCCCTCCCTGTGTGAGATTTACCAAACCTCCACAATCACACGAGCTAATTCCTTAAAATAAATCTTTCTGTGTATATATAGCAATATATACATAGAAAAATATATACATACACATCCTGTTTCTCCTGGGAACACTTAGTAATAAACTGGCCTTTTCTCAAACATTTAACATATTTAGGAAAAAAGATAGCGGTGGTATTTAGTGAGTGGGAAGGGGACAGGAATGACACAGAAAGAATCAGCATCGAGCACATGCTATGGTGCAGAGGACCTACAGTCACGCTGACCGGGGCTCGCGTGTCCACTCTGCTCTTTCCTGGCTGGGAGAGTGTGTGTGGCTCACGTAAGCCATCTCAAAACAAACTGTGAAATGGTACGAGCCTGCTTTCTAACTGTTCTGGTATAACAGAATAGAGGCCCCCACTATTAGGATAATTAGGAAAAAATCTGCCAGGTTTTGTTTTAGAAAATGTGCTTTTTGAGGAATCAGGAGAGAGAACTATAGACAATGGCATCATTGCTGTGTCATGACTATTACAAACCAGAGCATTTCTGGTCCCAGGAAAATTGTTTAATAAGTTTGACCTTGTACACAGGGAATCGAGATTTTAATGGATTCAGTGCTAAATTGCCTCGTTTGAACTTGCTTGAGGTTGCACAGTTCTCACTGGATAAGGGTAAGCTTTCATAACTCACATCTAAACTTTTTGGGAGATTTTTTTTTTTTTAAATAAAAATCTTTCATGAGTGACTATTTGGAAGAATGTTATAACAGGTTCTTGAAATGTGCTAAGAGGTTAACATTATTAACTCAATACAGAAAACAAGCCCAAGTAAAAATGGAAGGAACTTCATAGACATTTCTCAAAGAACACACACAGATGGCCATTAAGCACACAATAAGATGCTCAGTGTCACTAATTATTAGGTAACTGCAAGTCAAAACCACAGTGACACACCACTTAATACACATCAGGACCAAAGGACCCAGAAAACAACATGTTGCCAAGGATGTGGAGAAATTGGAACCCTAGTCATTGCTGGTGGGAATGTGAAATGGTGCAGCCACTGTGGAAAACTATATGATGGTGCCTCAAAAATTTTAAAATAGAAATACCATTGATCTAGTAGTTCCACCACTGGGTAGTTATCCAAAACAATTCAAAGCAGAGACTCAAACAGGTATTTGTACATCCATGTTTATAGCAGCACTAGAGGCCCAGTGCATGAAAATTCGTGCACTCAGGGGGTGTTCCTCAGCCTGGCCTGCATCCTCTCGCAGTCCGGGACCCCTCGGGGGATGTAGCTTAGGCCCGCTCCCTAAGGAGTTACCTTAGTGCTGCCGAGGCCCTGTGCTCGCAGCCGTCAGCCTGGCTTGTGGCTGAGTGGAGCTCCTCCTGCATTGAGCATCTGCCTCCTGGTGGTCAGTGCGCATCATAGCGACTGGTCGTTCCTGGTCATTCCACCTTTAGGGTCAATTTGCATATTACCTTTTTTTTAAATACATATTTTATTGATTTTTTACAGAGAGGGAGGGAGAGGGACAGAGAGCCAGAAACATTGATGAGAGAGAGACATCGATCAGCCGACTCCTGCACACCCCCCACTAGGGATGTGCCCTCAACCAAGGTACATGCCCTTGACTGGAATTGAACCCAGGACCCTTCAGTCCACAGGCCGATGCTCTATCCACTGAGCCAAACCGGCCAGATAGGATATTCACAAGAGCTAAAACACAGAAGCAACCCAAGTGTCCATCGGTAGGCGAATGGATAACAACCTGTGGTCTATGCACAGTGGAATATTATTCAGCAAGAAAAAGGAGGGGAATCCTGACTGAAAGGACCTGAGGACATTGTGTGGAGTGAAATAAGCCAGACAGAAAAAACAACAACAACAAATACTATATGATTCCACAATAGGAGGTACTTAAAGTTGTCAAATTACTAGTGACGGGAAGTGGGATGGTGGTTACCAGGGCCTGGAGCGGGGGCAAGGGGGGTGTGAGTTAGTGTTCAATGGGGATAGAGTTTCAGTTTGAGGAAGATGAGAACATTCAGGAGATGGATGATGCTGATGGTTGCAACAATGCGAATGTACTTAATTCCATTGAGTTCTACGCTTAAAAATGCTTAAAATAGTAAAATTTATGTTCTGTATATTTTACCACAACAATAAAAAGAAATTAGGGTTATTTCTTTCAATCTTAGCCTTCTTGTCTTTTTGTAAGTATTTATTTTAGATCATGCCAATATGATTCTTAAAGTTCTTGAAAGTAGCATTTCTACATAAATTGACCACACAAGACAATTTCCCAGTTTGTTAATCATCTCTGCTAATATCACAAACATTTATCCGGAACACTTCCCAGGAAGTCTATAAATTGTAAGTTAAGTTGAGTTTTCGGTCACTGAAGAATAATTGTCATGTTTGGGCAAAGTTCCAGGAAGGAGCAGAGTAGCATGTCCACACGACATGATCTTAGAGTTTCAGCCACGAGCTTCAGACCACATTGCCCCAAATGTGCCCCGACAGGAAGATGTGTGATGGCTCTCTTGTTCATCTCTTAACAGGTGAGACACTGGGAGCGCAGCCATGGCGTGAGCGTGAAGGAGACGACAAACACAATCCCACTTTCTTCTCATGTGCTCTGCACCCACAGTGAGTGTCCCCCTTGTAAGGCGAAGGCCGGCATGGCCTCTGGGAAGTCCCTGGAGCCTCTCTGTCCCTCAGTTTCTCCACCTGCCTCAGCCTCCTGGATGCCTTGCAGGCTGGGCACCTTCTACTTTTCCAAGCGTTGTTAGGTACTCACACCTCCCAAACCGATGACGGTGGTCTTTGTGCAATAAACACAGAGTCTGCAGTGTAACAAACTTGGCAATGAGCTAGCCTAACGCCGTTGCCACCGTAGTTATGCTGGGCCCATAGTCAGCCGTGAATGGTATTGGGAACTTCTCTAGCATGACTTGAACGTGAGTGACTCCGAGTCAGAGCTACATGCCAGTTTCTCACTTTGAAGATTTCTAGTTTCCTACAAGCTTTCACTTATGAGCCATGGGATTATTATCCAACATTGTTCGTTATAATTTGGGATCATTTTGCTAAAAAGATAAATGTTCCGTATCTGTCTCCTATCAGCTGCAGTATCGAATCTGTAATCCTCACGCCTTCGTGACCCGAGGCCCAGCTGTGAGGCTGAACTTCAGGATGTGGGGATGCTGGAAGGAGATTTTTACTCATTTACTCTCCTTTGGGCAAACAGTATGCACAACGGCCTCAGAATAACAGGCGAGGGATCGTGTCTGTCTGCTCACGGCACAGTCCTGTGATGTCATAGTGCCTTGCTCACAGCTGAAACATGCATCGGGCACATTGACGTTTGGCTGAAAAGAACAAGAAATCCCAGTAGTTAGCCCAGGGCGGGCGTGGCCCAGCCTCCTTCTGTCCACCTGCCTTACCAGCTTCAGTCTCCATTCCCACACTTACCTCGTAGCCCCACTTTGAGTGCTGCAGATCTAGCCATCACATCTGCATTCCAGCCAGCGAGAGAAAAGGCTGAAGAAAATGGTACTCACAAGCTGCCTTTAAAAAATGGCTCTGGGAAGCCGCCACTGCTGCTTCTATCCCACTGGCCTAAATTCAGTCCCGTTCCACACCAACCAGCAAAGGAGGCTGGGAATGTATTCTGGCCAGGCGCCCAGCTACAAATCATGGGTTCTTTTTATAAAAAGAAAGGAAAAATGAGTAGTTAGGAATAAGCAGCAGCCACTGCCACAAAGCTTAGAAATACGGATTGAATGGAAGTGGAAATGCCAGCAGGAAAACAGGTGGGATGCACCTTCAGTGAGTGAGGGCTGGAGAAGGAAGCGGTTATCTTTCTCACTTAGATGCTGGTGGCAGCTCGGAGATCCATTGGTCTCCATTATCAACGGAGAGAAAGTGAAAAGCGATGGATCGGTGGAGAAGGTGGGGGGCGTAACCTCGGCTCCTGGAGCTTCAGAGAGAATGGCTGGAGGCCTGGTTGCTACAGTGAGGACTCGGTTGGTGTCCCCGACCTCTGCCATTAAAATGTCCCAATGGACCTTTCCTCTGTCTGAACTCAGTGTCCACACTCTCAGAATCCACCCTCAGCTCTTGTCAGCATTCCCCCACTTACCCCTGGGGCCGCCTCTGATCTGACATGATGGAGAGGCCTCGCTGGGCCCTGCACCCTCATGCTCCCACCTTCAGGGTGGTGGTCCGTGAGCTCTTCTGCACCGGCATCCCTTGGGGGCTGTTGGAAGGCCCCACCCCAGACACGGCTGTTGTGTGAGCCTGGGGCAGGCAGGAACTTGTGTCTCTAACCACTATACCCTGGTCCTTGGGTGCCACTATGGCGACCATTGCAGTATTTTGGTTTCTGCTCTCTAATTTTTTAAACACATGGTTACTTTGTCTACAATCCTACGCTCAAATCTTGGTCCCCAGCCAGCCAAGGTACACGAGCCCCCAGCCCTCCAGGGTCCTGACGAATGAGCAGGTGCGGTGACCTCCAGAAACCATCCAGCTGGGTACTTGTCCCCGTCAGCCGGGTGTGGAATCAGCTCCGAGTGAGGGCTCATCCATCAGCCAGGTGCACTAAAGACAGAGATGCCATTGAATAAATGTGGAGACAATTTGTGCTTTGAAAATAGTCAAAGTAGATCATAGAGCACTTAGCCCTCTGAATTGTGCCAGCATTTCTAGTTAATCAGAAATTCATGAAGCGTGTTCCGTGCGCATTAACCTGCTGTCTCAGTCCATTTGGGCTGACATTACAGAGGACCACAGCCTGGGGCTTATAAACAACAGCCATTTGTTTCTCACAGTCTGGAGCAGTGGTTCTCAACCTTCCTAATGCCGCGACCCTCTAATACAGTTCCTCATGTTGTGGTGACCCCCAACCATAAAATTATTCTTGTTGCTACTTCATAACTGTAATTTTGCTACTGTTATGAATCATAATGTAAATATCTGATATGCAGGATGTATTTAGGTGACCCCTGTGAAGGGGTCGTTTGACCCCAAAGGGGTCGCGACCCACAGGTTGAGAACCTCTGGTCTGGAGGCTGGAAGTGCAAGACCAGGCACTGGCAGGTCCAGGTTCTGATGAGATCCTGCTTCCTGGTTCATAGATGGTGTTTTCTCGCTGTGTCCTCACATGGAGGAAGGGGTGGGGGTGGAGGGGGCTCTGGGGCTCTTTTATAAGGAGACAAATCCCATCACGGGGGTCTCACCCTCATGACCCCATCTCCTCCTAAAGGTCCCACCTCCTAACTATGCCATCAGAGGTTAGATGTCAACATATGAATTTGGGGGACATAGATATTCAATCCATCACACTGGGTTCTGAATATCCTTGTGTGTGCCTAAGTATAAAGCTACTTTTCTTTTCTTTAAAAAAATATATTTTCAATGATTTCAGAGAGGAAGAGGGAGGGAGAGAGAGGGGGAAACATTGATAATGAGAGAGAATCATTGATGGGCTACCTCCTGCAGGCCCCACACAGGGGACTAGTCCACAACCTGTGCATATGTCCTGACAGGGAATCTAACCATGACCTCCTGGTATATAGGTCGACGCTCAACCAGTGAGCCACGCCAGCCAGGCTAAAGCTACTTTTCATCTAGACTAGAAGCTATGTTAACGCCTTCACGGTGTCTCATTAGATCTGATGAACTCAAATGAGACCAGCACTCCTCTAGTGACTGTGTTCCCTGGGTGGTCCTGTCTTACTCTCCTTCTGTGTGTCCTTGTCCCATCGCCAGCAGAGCGCATTCGGGTGGCTGGACAGAGGCCCTGCCGAGGCTGCCTGGGCTTGATTTGGCGCTGCTGCCACCAGCCTGCTCTATGGAGCTGGTCATATTGGGAATCCGAGGAGGAGGAGGAGGAGGAGGAGGAGGAGGAGGAGGAGGAGAAGGACCGCATCACAGAGAGCTCTGTGAGGATGAAGTCTGGCGTGATGACATCAGGGTTTCCGGCTGTGTGTGCCACCTCTCGATTCGCAGCTCCGTGAGTGCAAGGGCGCAACATGAATGAAACACATGTGTAGCATCCTTGGTCTTGACGGATTGGTAGGATCCTCTCAACTTTTTAAGTCTTGCACCGATGCATACACTGCCCTTTAATCCTCGCTGGCAGGCAGCTTTCAGAATAGGAGTGTCCCCTCCAGACATTTTCACCCACCCCACTCCCCCACCCCGCCAATTCAGAAGCACAAGGGATTCCGTGCCATCACGGAGTCCTTCGTGCTGCGTGTTGCCTGATCAGTGTTTTAGCCGCGGTATTCCTCCGCCAGCTCTCTGGCAGGCAGGCTTGCATGGAGCGGAGAGGCCACCAGGGGGAGATACAACACTGTAACTGCAGCAGAAGCTGCCTCGGAGGAGCCCCTCTCTGGCGTCCTCAGCAGGATGCTGGCCAGGTCTCAGCCTCTGGCCCCGCCAGCTGCGCTCAGCGTGAGGGCGAATTAGGAAATGCAAATGAATGACGGACAAGAATCATACATATTTCACACGGTGTGGGTGGAAGCATCACCCGGCAGCTGAAAGCTTCCATGAGCTGTAATGACACAGACCTGCGAGTCCACGCCTGGCTCTGCCAAGCCAAGCTAGGCAGCCCTGGGGAGGTTTCCGAACATCTCCAGACAGGTTAATTCACCTTGAAAATGTGTGCCCCTGATGGGCCAGAAGAGGGTTCCTACTGTGGTTTGCGCACGCGGGAACATGGCCGGGGCACCTTCTAGACTGCTTGGCCGTGTGCCAGGGCACTCACATCAGGGCTCGGAGGTCGCAGAACAGCGATGCTGGTTTACAGGCCAAGGCAGAGAGGCTCCAAGAAGTAAGGGCCCCAAAGGGATGCAGCAAATAACCCCGCCTCTTCCTGAGCTCACACCCCACTGGGAGCACCACGAAGGAAGCTCTTTTCAGCAAGCTGTGCGGGGCTTGTTTTTCTAGAGGAGGCTAAATCCTGCAGCGCCAGGGAGCAGACTTTTCAACCTCGGGAGGGCGGGAGGGCGGGAGGGCGATGAACAAAGGCTGGAGGCCCTGGAGGGTGAGTGAGCACAGGGCTGAAGGAGAGGGTGGGCTGGAAATTAGCTTCTCGGTCTCGCGCCCTGACCTCAGATGGGCAGAGATAGCTCCCTCATCTGCGGAAAGAGGGAAAAAATAATCCTGCTTGGATGCTTGCAAAGGGGATTAAATGCGTTCGGATTTGCCGAGCGCTTAAAGCACTGCCTGGTAAACAGTATACACAATAGAAAGGCTTGTTCAAATAAAAAAATAATAAAAACAACGATTTGTGTATAGAAAATCCCAGGGAATCCACTAAAAATTACTAGAAATAATAAATGAGCTCAGCAAGTTTGGAAAAGACAAGATCAATATTTAAAAATCAGTTGGGTTTCTAGGCAGTTGCAACGAACAATCTGAAAAGGAAATTAAGAAAACAATTGCACTGATAATAGCATTAAAGAATAAGATATTGGGAACAAATTAACCAAAAAAAAAAAATGCAAAACTTATGATTTGAAAAGTAGAAAACAATGCTGAAAGACATTCAAGAAAATGTAAATAAATAACAAATTTTGAAAAGCTCCCAAATGTATGGATTGGAAGACTTAACGTTGTTAAAAAGGCAATAGTCCTTAAATTGACCTACAGACTCAATGCCATTCCTATCAGAATCCTGTACTTTTCTCTGCAGAAATGGATAAGCTGGTTCAAAAGTTCACATGAAATTGAAAGATGCCCAGAATAACCAAACAACGCCCTCCCCCCACCCCAAGAAAACAAAATAGGAAGATTCACACTTGCTGATTTCAACACTTACTAAGAATCAATAGCGGTCAAGACACTAGTACCAGCGCAAGGGTAGACAGATTGGTCAGTGAAATAGAACTGAGATTCGATAAATCAATGCTCACATCTCCGGTCAATTGATTTTCCACATCAGTGGGTACTAAATAGTCTTTTCAGCAAATGGTGCCGAGACAACTGAATAGTTACATGGTAAAACATAAAGTTGGACTCTTACCTTACATTAACTCAAAATGGGTCAAAGACCAAAATGTAAGAGCAAAACAAAACGAAACAAAAAACAAAAACAACAAAAAACCCCCAAAAAACTTGTAATAGCAAATATAGAAGGTAATCTTTGTGACATTGGAGTTTTCCAAGAATTCTTAGATATGACACCTAAAGCATGTGCAAGAAAAAAACATAAATAAATTACACTTCATCAGGATAAAAAACAAACAACTTTGTTCATGGCATGTGACAGCGCTGTGCGACGTGCACAGAGCTAATCCATGTGGTTACCTGAACGGTGCACCAGATTTTCTCCCTAATTTAATAGCAGGAATTCAGTCCCTGACCCGTCACTCCTCCCTGCCGGAGAATGAAATCATGGAATGAGCAGCACATGGGATGGGCAGGTGTTAACTTTGGGCCCTGCCCAGGGTGAGAAGGAATGGAGGGAGGAGATGGTGCCAAAGGCCACTTTGATAATTGCTGTGCAGACCGACAGGGCATTTTAAATACAGGTGGCAGCATGTATGCATCTTTGATTTCTTGGCTTCTGTCTGAGCAGCACTGATAAGTTTGTGCAGACTCATGCTCTGACTATCCTCCAGGGATATGTGCCTGCAGACTTAAGGTCTCATTTGGTGTTGGGAAGTTGCTGCTAAGAAGCTGGGGGAAGGAGCATTGCAGCAGGAGAAGGGGTCATGGACACTTCCTGGGAACAGTTTCTTAACTGAATTCCTATTTGTCACATGATGTGTTCAGGTGCAATAGTTGCATTTCTTATGGACAGAAAAAGACTGAGCAGGGCTTCTCAGGGTGGAGAGTGGGCCCATGCAGGACACTCTGTGCCCACCCTCTACTGCAGACACCTGACATGGGACTCGCTATGGGAATTTGGGAAACCCGGTTTATGTAGCTAAAATGCGGTGTGTGTGTGTGTGTGTGTGTGTGTGTGTGTAATTTTCAAACAGGCTTTTAAAATAGTGGGAAAATACATGTAACATAAAAGTTATCATTTTAACTATTTTTTTTTCCAGCAAAGAGAGATTTTAAAAATTGTAACCACTTTTGAGTGTTCAGTTCAGTGGTATTGAACACATTCACCATCCTCACCATCCATCTGCAGAACTTTCTCATCTTCCCACACTAAAACTGTCTGCATTAAACACGAACTCCCCGTGCTCCTCCCACAGCCCCTGGCACCCACATTCTACTTTCTGTCTCTATAAATTTGACGACGGTAGGGACCTCATAGAAGTGAAATCATACGGTATTTGTCCTTTATGCCTGGCTAATTTCACTCAGCGTAATGTTTTCTAAGTGTATCCAAACCAAAATTTTATTAATTCTATGTTTTCACTTAATTATTTTGAAGACTTTAATTTAAATTACATAAAATACATGTCTATTTTTTTCAAGCACAGATAGCAAAAGCTTCTTTCTGATACAGCAGCAGCACTTTTTTAGAAGGATTATGATGGTTAGAGCTAGGAAACTGACAAGATCAATGGTTCTGTAATTCTCAGGGTGGGGAAAGGGGCCTCACTGTGAACACAGGAGAGGCTGGGGGGTGGAGGTTGGCGGGGGGGAGAGGACAGCTCCAAGTCCAGATGTCCTGGGTCCTAGTGCAGTACTTTGGTCACACAGTCATGATGGCTTTGAAATTTCAAGTCAGCACATTTTGCTAGAAGAAAATCTTTGTAAGTAACGAACATTTAATTATTGAACATATAAAATTACTTTTAATTTAAGCTTTCCCTTTCTTCTGCAAATAATCTATATATATAACACCCTAATCTGCAAATACAGTAGGTCCTTGGGTTACTTCGGAGATCCATTCCTACAGCGCAATGTAACGTGATTTTCACCATAAGTTGGAACCCACCTACATAAGCACTTATGTCACTCACATGGAGCACATACACAGCAGTAATGAAGTGAAACAATAAAAAAAAAAATTAAAAGAAAGATAACAATTCCTGACCTTTACTTGTGGTAAATAAATTATAAAAAACATAAAGCACATATGTTGAAATGACGGAACTTTTTTTTATATAAATAAATGGGAGATGGCAACGTAACCATGAAACGATGTATGTTGAGTCCAACATAAACCGAGGACTGTCTGTAGACTGAACGGCAGAACAACCGAACAACCGGTTGCTATGATGTGCGTTGACCACTAGGGAGTGCATGCAGAACATGGTGGGCGTTGGCAGCAGGCGGCAGAGCATGGAACATGGCAGGCATTGGCTGTGGCAGGATGGTAAAGCAGGTGAGCGGGGTCACCAGACCAAGGTGGGACGTTGGTCACTGTCATTGGGGTGAGCCTCTGGTGGTTACTAAAAATTCTTTGCTCTCATGCTCAGTGGTCCTGCCCAGCACTTTCATCTGCTGCCAGTGCTGGCCCCGCTCACACCTGCTGCTGGCACCCAGCGCTGGCCCCAATTGCTCCGTGCTGTCAGCAGGTGCGAGGGGTGGCTGCCAGCCCCAATCACCCCTGAGGGCTTCTCCACCTCACCCTGTTCCTCAGGGACGATTGGAGAAGCAGCTGCTGCTTGCACCCGCTGCTGGAGCCTGCCCCAATCTCTCTATGCCATTAGCAGGTTCGAGCAGAGCCAGCGACATCAGCATGTGGGAGTGGTGTTGGCAGGAGCAGGGCTGCCAGCAGACAGGGGACCAGGGGCCATGGCAGGAGGTGCTAGGCAGGGGCATGGAGGCAAGACCCACCCCTGTGCCCACTGCAACTCCCTGGCCTACAATTCCCTTCAAATTGCATGAATTTGATTTGTGCACTGGGCCCCTAGTCCTATATAATAAAAGCCTAATATGCTAAGTGTCCAGTTGTCCAGTTGGCCGTTCAACCAATCAAAGCATAATATGCTAATGATATGCTAAGGCTGCTCAACCGCTCGCTATGATGTGCACTGACCACCAGGGGGCAGACAGTTGACAAGTCACTATGATATGCACTGACCACTAGGGGGCAGACGCTCCAACCAGTAGGTTAGCTTGCTGCTGGGTTCTGGCCAATTGGGACTGAGTGAGATGAGTCGTACCTGCCCTGGAGCCCTCCTGTGGTTCCTCCCTGCCTGGCCAACCTCCCATGTCCCTCCCCAGCCCCAATCATGCACTGGTGGGGTCCCTTGGCCTGGCCTGCACCCTCTTGTAATTCAGGATCCCTTGGGGGCTGTCGGAGAGCCGGTTTCAGCCCAATCCTGCAGGCCAGGCTGAGGGACGCCACTGGTGCAGGAATTTGTGCACTGGGCCTCTGGTCATAAATATGACCACATTCTCATCTTTGACTGCAGTGATTGCACTCTTATAAAAGACCTTCCACCTGTGAATTTCCAGTCATTTCATCATCTGATCCCACAAGGCAACACCTTTCAATCCCAGGCCATGTCCATTTCCGAAGGTGTGGTGAGCATAATTCCTTGGAAACGGCCTGCCCTGCCAGCTAGAAGACAGGCAGTCCCAATAGACCTCAGAGTTTTCTTAAATGAAATTTCTAGAATGGGATTACACTCCCTGTTCTGCTTCTGATTTCTTCTGGGAAATCAGTGGGCTGGTGGAAAGGGTTCTCTAACCACAGGAGAGTGAAGGAGGCGTTCCTTTGGAACAGAGAGCTGACTTGTATACGGACGGCTGGTTCAAAAGCCTGGGGAACCCACTCGTGTTTATGTTTGATATCATTGTTCAGTATAGACTATGATTTTCTTGTGATAAATATGTTCCATAAATGTTCATTGTAATAAAAACGATTCAAACACATATTCTTTCTGTCTCTCCCTTTCTTACTTGTATATCTGATACATATATCTATACATTAATAGATATGTTTTTCACATATATAATATATATCAAGATACAAATATATTTTTATTGATTTCAGAAAGGAAGGGAGAGGGAAAGATAGAAACATCAATGATGAGGGAGAATCATTGATCGGCTGCCTCCTGCCTGCCCCTTACTGGGGATCAAGCCCACAACCCAGGCATTTGCCCTTGGCCAGAATCAAACCTGGGACCCTTCAGTTTGCAGGCTGACACTCTATCCACTGGGCTAAATCAGCTAGGGTGATATCAAGAGACATTTGGTTAGCCAATTTAGTAGTGGAATTTAAAAAATACTCTGAAAACAGGTGTTAATAAGTTCAGGCATTTTTTTAAATGACTTGAAATTGCATACTTTTTGAAATAAAATGTGACATATAATATGTTCCTTATGCTGAGTCTTAATATTTACAGTAATCAAGCTAATTTTGTAAGCAACGTTATTTAAAATATTTTATTATAATATCAGCTGTCCTGCATAATATTACAAATCATGGAGAGAAGGGGGGCTGATGACCAACACATGGGCATCTCCCAGGGACGCTTTTTCTGAGCTTGGTTAAAATTTAATATGGAGCATGAGATAGATATCAGATCAATTTTATAGAATATATATTTTTGATGCTAGTACTTTATATTTCAGAAATCACACAGATTGCCCTAGTCGATTTGGCTCAGTGGATAGAGAGTCGGCCTGCTGACCGAAAGGTCCCGGGGTTGATCCCAGCCAAGGGCACGTGCCCAGGTTGCGGGGTTGCGGGAGGCAGCCAATCAATGACTCCCTCTCATCATTGATGCCTCTCTCTCTCTCTCTCTCTCTCTCTCTCTCTCTCTCTCCCTTCGTCTCTGAAATAAATAAAAATACATTACAAAAAAAATCATGCAGATCAATTTTTTGTACTGCTCTGGAGGGTGTGATGACCAGGATCAGGTGTGCTGAAGGGAAGGTTATGAGCCTATTTATAGAAGTAGAAAAAATATTAAAGAATTTGGAATTATTAGTAGGAGGTATTTTCCGTTTTCAAGGGAGAAAAATGTTGTAATAGTTAAAGATTAAAAGTAGTGTATCACAGTAGTTGAGGTAGAGGGGCATGTCTCTGGTTCTTGCTTTTGGGTATCTTTCATTTCAGTATCCTGCTTTTGACCAATATGGAACCTCCGACAGTGGCATTTTTCATCCCATTTCCTCTTCTCAGTAGGTTTAGAAAAAAAAGATTAAGATGGTAGAGATGAAAGAAAATGCCTCCTGGGTGGCTGTCTGGCATATTATTGCTTAATCTTAGGGAACTGTGTGGGATAATCACTAGCCACGTTTATCTGAAATGCTGCCCCTAGTGGTCAAAGTGATCCACTGGGAAAGAACCAATCACACCTTCGCCAAAATTTGATATTTGAAACATTGAACAATTCTGTCTTTAGCTAATGCAAGAGGGGCCCCGTCCTGAGCCTGCACATGCACATTCTGCCCAAAGCGCATGGATATGTCTGTCACTCAGCAATGGTGCTCAGCTCTGGCAGGTCCATTGCAACCCGTAACCTTAAATGTTTATTCTCTTGACAAACGATGCTCAGGTCCCAACGGAATATACTGGTAGTTCTTATTATTCAAAGATTCTGTATTTGGACTTCACATACTCACTAAAACTTGTTATCCCCAAATCATCACTCGTGGTACTTTTATACTTGTTCATGGATGAAAATATTTGACTCACCTGTTCCCAGCCAGGTAGAACAAAGTGCACTCTGGCCCGGCTGGTGTTGCTCAGTGGTTGAGCGTCCACTTATGAGCTAGAAGGTCATAGTTCGATTCCTGGTCAGGGCACATGCCCGGGTTGCAGGCTCAGTCTCCAGTGTGGGGCGTGCAGGAGGCAGCTGACCAATGATTCTCTCTCATCATTGATGTTTCTATCTCTCCCTCTCCCTTCCTCTCTGAAATAAATTAAAAAAAAACCCCCAACAAAACAAAGTGGCACTCTGCCTTCTTGCTCCAGCTCTCATACTGTAAACAAGTGTCCTTTGCACGATCTATATAGTGCCACATTTTGTGCATTTTTGTGCTTTTGCTGGTGATTTAGTGTTGAAAGGGGCTCCCAAGTGTTGCCCTGGTGCGCCATCTAGTGTTTCTAGCATAAAAAGGCTGCTTGATTTTAATGAAATGACAATTGCTAGATAGACTTCCTCAGAGAAGCACAAGTTACTTGCTGTTGGCAGTGAGTTCACTGTTAATGAAGCAACAATATGTATCAAACAAGATGTCTTTAAAAAGAAACACATATAAAACGAGGTTTGGATTGGTTGACTGTGACCTGTATTTTCCTGAGAGTGACTGTCCAGTGTTCACTAATTTGGTGTTTATGACAAACACTATAGAACAGAAAGACTGAATTAGGGGAGTCCTCTGTACCTCGCTTTACCTCTACCTACCCCCTTGAAACAAAGGCAATTGTGTCAAAATGCCATGAGGGTTTTGAGTTGAGTCTCTGCCTGTACAGGAGATGAGCACAGTTTCAGAACATGGAGTATTTAAACAGCAGAAATGCTTGGGTAAGAGGAAAGACCGGGTAACTAACTTGTCACTTCCTCCTTCACATGCAGCATGCATACAATAAGTTTGTGTGATAAAAGGTATCATTTTCCATTAGTGCCAAGTATTCATTTCCTTGCTTTCTCCATGTGCTATTTCCTTGCTTTCTCCGTGTGCCATTTGCATGTGGTGGTCAAAGAGTATTTTGCAGTTTCAAACAATGTGAATTGCTGTGAAGCTTGAAGATATGTAGGTGTGTGAGACATAATGACTCCCCTGTTGGCAACTAGAAGGACACTGAATTCTAGAATTTTATAAAGTAAAACTAGAGGCCCTCAGGCTGGCCTGCACCCTCTCGCAATCCAGGACCCCTTGGGGGATGTTGGACTTCCAGCTTCAGCCTGATGTGGGGACTGGGCCAAAACCCACAGTCTGACATCCCACGAAGGATGTAGTAGTACGCAAAGCAGCAGGCAGCCAGGGAGGAGCCTGGGCTGGACGCTGCACTGTTCCTGCTCTCCTGGCCCCTGCTGTGCCTGCTGCTGCTGCCCAGTAGTGAGCTGCCGTGGAGGAGGGAGAAGCTCCAGCTGCTGCAGCTGCGCTCGCCAGCTGTGAGCCCAGTGTTCTGGTGCCTATCAATCAGCTGAGTGGGCTCCCGCTATGGGAGCACACTGGCCACCAGAGGGCAGCTCCTGAATTGAGCATCTGCCCCCTGGTGGTCAGTCGTTCAGTCGTTTGGTCGCTTAGGCTTTTATATATATAGATTATTCACTAAGATATTTTTAAATGCAAAAAAAAAACCCCCAAAAAACAGAGAAAGAATTCAGCATTGCCTAATCTTGTTTTTAGAATATTATATTCATTGATTGTATTTTTTAATTTTATAGTTTTAAAAGTAAATTTTTAAAGACCACATTTGGAATATAATTTTAATTTTTTTATATATTTACATTGGAAGTGACATTTTGATTAAAACAATCAAGTTTATGTACTCTTTATGTAACTACATTTTATTTTTAATCTGTTAGGTCATTGTAACAGAACAAATATAAAAAGCTTAATTGTAAGAACATAATTAGTAGTTTTTCTGAAATAAAAGAAAGAAAATAATTTTATAGAAAAATATGTGAGAATTCATGAATTGTGTTTGTATTTTGTTACTTATCCAAACATAGCAATCTTTAACATGTACACAAACAGGGCACCTTTAATAGTTTGCAGACTTGCAGTCATATAAAAACCACAGCTTTATAATATATTCTAAAATTTTGTTGTTAGGAAGTATTTGATTTGAAGACGTCCTCCTTTATTTGATGGTATGTAAGTTAGGATTCATTTTTTTCATGTTTTTAAAAAATATGTATTTTTATTGATTTCAGAAAGGAAGGGAGGAGAAAAGAGAGATAGAAACATCCAGAGAGAATCAACAATTGGCTGCCTCCCTCATGCTCCCCAATGGGGATCCGAACCTTGGTATGTTCCGACCGGGAATCAAAAGGTGACCTCCTGGTTCATAGGTCAATGCTCAATCACTGAGTCATGCTGGCCAGACATGGATTCATTTTTAAGTCTCTGACATGCAGCATGGGGCCAGCCAAGGCTGTGCTCTTACTCAGGATGCTACAAATATCAGGACAGGACGGACCGTGAGCCCAGGATCCAGGTCTGTGGAGGTCTCACCCAGATCTGAAGTAGATTCAGAAGAACTTGCTCAAATGTCCTCAGTGCTGCATGGCTTCCTTTGTCAGCTCTTAACTTGTTCTTTAATAATACATTGAACATGTTTAAAAGTTCCCATAAACCAAGGAACAGACAGGCTGTTCTGTGGCTGTGGTAGCACATAGCTCTGGGGCGGCTTTAAATTCAGTCCATGGACCAGTGATAGCTGCCTCCGTGAGAACACTGTGGAAGCTGCCAGTGTCAGCTCCCAAAGTCAGTCAGCCAGGTGTAGACACATTTGTACACACATACTGAGTGCCAGCGACCAGCAGACCTTGAACTCCACGTGGCCCATGTTCCTGGAGCAGATCAACACTTGACTGTATACTTTGACCTTCTAGAAGAATAACCCCCTTCCCTGTGACAAGCAGTGCATTCAGCTCTGACTCTACTTTAGGTGTTGTGTGGTGGTCGGTCTCACCATGCTTTGGTGCATGACCCTTTGGTAGGACCCTCCAAGGGGGAAGTCCTCCCCTTCCCCCCTTAAGTAGCCAAAGTCTACTACTTTGGCTTTAGACCACGGGACACAAGAACCTGGGATACTGTAGTTGCTCAGTGTAAAGTTCAGGGTAGAAGAAGGAAGGAATTGGCTTCTGTGGGTGTGGTCATTGTGCATCCTGGCGGAGTAATGAACAGGGTGACCCAGGCTTCTCTCAGGGCGACTCTGTTCTAACAGGGGAGGACACTAAGCAGACCACTCTCACAGGGAGGCAGACTGAGCCGCCTCCTTTCCTGCCCTGGAGGATGGTGACCAGGTTCTCTCCAAAGACAGGTGTTACATAAGCAAGAAAAAAACCAGTTGAGTGAAATGTTCATAAACTAGAGGAGAGCCATCAAATGCTGAGAGGAGGGAGTTGGATGCAGGACTGTTCTGCAGGATGGCTTCTCCCAGGGGAGGGACAAGGGACATTTAGGGGACATGACCTCCTGCTGACTATCCTGCTGCCCCAGTCCAAGAAAAAAGTGGTAGAGTTGTGCTGGGGCCCAGGGAAATGAGAAGGGGTGGTGTCTCAGGGGTCTCCAGAGAAACAGAACCAATTATAGATAGGTAGATAGATATCCATGTGAAATGGAGATGAATGGATGTATGAATGGATGTATGGACGAATAGCTAGCTTGATAGACAGATTTATTATGAAGAACTGGCTCATGTTATTAGGAATCTGGGAAGTCCTACTATCTTCCGTTTGCAAGTTGTAGACTCAGGGAAGCTGGTGGTGAAGTTCAAGGCTTTAGAGCCAGAGCATGAGGATGGATCACTGGGAGACAATCTCCTCAGCCTCCCTGACCTTCCAGGTGGGGACTGTACCCAAGTCTACACATCTACAATTCCCACTCCACATGCACCATTCTCTGAACAGGCAACCAATTAACACAAACCCCTCCATTTCCTAAGCACATAATACAGTCTTCACCCCGGGACCTGCATCCTGACATTCAGAGAAACAATGAAGTCACAAAGCAATGAATAATAAAGTCTTAGGATTAAAACCACTCACCCTTATTTCCAACTTGATTTAAAAAAAAAATGGGGATTATTGTTTGCATAATGACAGGGCAAAACTTAAAGTTCATTAAATGTCTCGCTGAGTCTTTGATTTATTTTTCAACCCTATTCTCAAATATTTGAAAACAGTCTTGACTATAAAAAACGCATAGACACAGGGATAGATCTTAAGCTAAATGCAGGTGTTCATGATAGAAGACAGCCCCCCAGTTATGATGTCATGGCGATCAAGAACACCTATCACCAAGTGCCTGTGAATAACTGGCAAGGAGAATAGGCGGAAGCCAGTTATTTTATGGTTTCTTCCAACTGGAATTCAGAAACACTATCATTAACTTTTTTTTAGTGGAGGTCCCACTCTAATTTGTGAACCCCCTTAGCAGTCTGACAAACTGAGTGGACAGGAGACATCAATGAAAAACAATCTTGCCTCCAACAGCTTCTGTCCATCCTCAAAGAGGCGCTAGCTGATGTTTAGTCCATTAAATAGAAAGTGTGTGGGGGGTTGTTAACATTATTTATTCATTCAAATGAGTACTTCCTGAGCCGTTACTCTGTGGAAGGTGTTAGAAACACGGTCATAACCAGTTGCCCGTTATACCCCAAGGGAGCCTATGAGTGGACGGAGGATTGGCGGTGTGAACAGACTGTCAAGGGGCATCAGCTTCTGAGACACCTATGGCTCCAGCTTGCACTCTGTGTTCACAGAATTTCATAATTTAATTAAATATTAGGTAAGTCATCATTTTAAAACTTACCCAGATAGGGGGCAATTTCATAATCTCACTACCTATTAGCTAACCCCATGAAATAGGAAATCACTGTAATTTCTATGAAGCTGCACATGAATGCTTGGGAAGAGGCTCGTTTTACAAATGAGTAGCTCAGAAACACTGTTGAATTGGATGTGTGTGTGAACCTACTACAAATGTTTGGTAAATGTAAAAGGTCTAGGTCAGTGGTCAGCAAACTGCGGCTTGCGAGCCAGATTCGGCTTTTTGGCCCATTGAGTGTGGCTCTTCCACAAAATACCATGTGCAGGCGCGCATGTACTTTGCGATTGAAACTTCATGGCCCATGTGCAGAAGTCGGTAAACTCTAGGTGGATTCTGCAGTCAGACACCTTTCAAGGTATCAGTGGGAATTCCTTGACCCCATAGCATGGCTTAAGGAAAGAACAGAAACTGGAATGGCTCTCAAGGGCCAAGCTCAAAGCAGACATTGGTGCTCTGTGGAAGGACTAAAGAAGGACTCACATCTGTGTAGATCTGGCCAAAGTAAAATACTGTTGGGTCCGGCTGATGTGGCTCAGCGATTATTGACCCATGAACCAAGAGGTCACCAGTTAGATTCCCATCAGAGAACTTAGAAGTCAGCCCTGCACTGCTTACCACACACCCTCCTGCTGGCTGAGGAGCTGCCCACACCTTGCAATCATGTCCTGTTATGGTTTTTTCTTTTTCTTTTTTTTGTTTTTAAGCTGGAAGACCCCGAGAGAGAAAGAGAGAGAGAGAGAGAGAGAGAGAGAGAGAGAGAGAGAGAATGAGAGTTTGTGGCCCGGCCAGTGTGGTTCAGTTGTTGAGCATGAAACCAGGGAGGTCACAGTTCAATTCTCAGTCAAGGCACAAGCCCATGTTGTAGGCTCGATACCCAGTAGGGGGCATTCAGGAGGCAGTTGATTGATGATGTTTCTCTCTCATCAATGTTTCTAACTCTCTATCCCCCTCCCTCCTCTCTCTCTCAAAACATATTTAAAAAATACTGTTGGCATATTTATTTATTAATTAAAATATTTAAATTTATATTTATTTATTTGTTTATTTTTAATTGTTGACAGTATTACAGATGTCCCTCATCCCTCCCTTTGCCCCTCTCCACCCAGCCCCCACCCCACTCCAGGCCTTCACCACATTAGTGTCTGTGTACATGGGCTATGCATATATGCACATGTGTTCTTTGGTTAATCTCTTTCAGTCCTTCCCACCTCCCTCCCCTCTCTCAGTCTGGCCCATGTATCCATGCTTCTGATTCTATTTTGTTTGTCAGTTTATTTTGTTTGTTAGATTCCACATATAGGTGAGATAATGTAATATTTGTGATATTTCCTCTGACTGGCTTATTTCACTTAGCTCAGTAATCTTCAGGTGCATTGATGCCATTGCAAAGGGTTAAGGGAGTTCCTTCTTTTTTATAGCTGCATAGTATTCCATTGTGTAAATGTACCACAGATTTTTTATCCACTCATCTACTGATGGGCACTTGGGCTGTTTCCAGATCTTTGTTATTCTAAATAATGCTGCTGTGAGCAGGGCATATAGTTTTTCTGATTGGTGTTTCGGGCTTCTTAGGATCTGTTCCCAGAAGTAGGATCATTGGGTCAAATGGAAAGTTCCATTTTTAATTTTTTGAGGAAACTCCATACTGTTTCCCACAGTGGCTGCACAGTTTGCATTCCCACCAACAGCGCACGAGTGTTCCCTTTTCTCCCCATCCTCGCCAGCACCTGTTGTTTGTTGATTTATTGATGGTAGCCATTCTGGCAGGTGTGAGGTGATACCTCAGTGTAGTTTTAATTTGAATCTCTCTGTTGATTAGTGACAAGCATTATTAACATCTATTGGCCATCTATATGGCCACTTTGGAGAAGTGTCTATTCAGGTCCTTTGCCCATTTTTAATTGGATTATTTATCTTCCGGGTGTTGAGTTATATAAGGTCTTTGCTTTCTTTCTTTTCTTTTTTTTTTGGTTAACTCTTACCTGAGAATATTTTTCCATTGATTTTTAGAGAGAATGGAAGGGAGCGGGAGAGACACAGAGAAAGAAACTTCAATATGAGAGACACATTGATTGGTTGCCTCCCACACAGGGACTGAACCTGCAACCGAGGTATATGTCCCTGACTGGAATCGAACCCTCATCCCTTCAGTCCCTGGACTGATGTTCTATCCACTGAGCAAAACCGGCTAGGGCTGTATAAGTTTTTTTTAAAAAATATGTTTTATTGATTTTTTTACAGAGAGGAAGGGAGAGAGATAGAGAGTTAGAAACATCGATGAGAGAGAAACATCGATCAGCCGCCTCCTGCACATCTCCTACTGGGGATGTGCCCGCAACCCAGGTACATGACCTTGACCGGAATCGAACCCGGGACCCTTCAGTCTGCAGGCCGACGCTCTATCCACTGAGCCAAACCGGTTTCAGCAAGTTTTTTTTATATATATATTTTGGGAATTAACCCCTTATCAGACGTATCATAGGCGAATATGTTCTCCCATACAGTGGGTTCCCTTTTCATTTTGTTGATGGCTTCTTTTGCTACACAGAAGCTTTTTAGTTTGATGTAGTTCCATTTGCTTATTTTTTTCTTTATTTCCCTTGCCCTAGGAGACATATTGGCAAAAATACTGCTACTTGTGGTGTCTGAGATTTTACTTCCTATGTTTTCTTCTAGGATTCTTATGGTTTCCTGACTTACATTTAAGTCTTTTATCCATTTTGAGTTTATTCTTATGTATGGTGTAAGTTGGTGGTCTAGTTTTATTTTTTTGCATGCATCTGCCCAATTTTCCCAACACTATTTATTGAAGAGATTATGTTTACTCCATTGTTTGCTCTTTTTTAAATTGTTTTTTAATTCTTTATTTTTTAAAGCATTACATATGTCCCCTTTTCCCTCCATTGCCCTCTCCCAGCCTGCCCCTGCCCCCCAGCCCTGGGCTTTCTTCCCCTTCCCCCATTCTCTGTGTCCATTGGTTATGCTTACATGCACACAAGTTCTTTGGTTGATCTCTTATCCATCCCCCTCCCTCACCTACCCTCCCCTGCCTTCCCTCTGAGGTTTGATGATCTGTTTGATGATTCAGTGTCTCGGGATCTATTTTTGTTCATCAGTTTATGCTGTTCATTATATTCCACAAATGAGTGAGATCATGTGATACTTACCTTTCTCTGACTGGCTTATTTCACTTAGCATAATGCTTTCTAGATCCATCCATGCTGTTACACATGGTAAAAATTCTTTCTTTTTTTATAGCAGTGTAGTATTTCATTGTGTAGATGTACCACAGTTTTTTAATCCATTCATCGGCTGATGGGCACTTGGGCTGTTTCCAAATCTTAGCTATTGTAAATTGTGCTGCTATGAACATAGGGATGAATATGTTTTTTCTGATTGGTGTTTCTGTTTTTGGGGGGATATATTACTAGAAGTGGGATTACTGAGTCAAATGGGAATTCCATTTTTAATTTTTTTAAGGAAACTCCATACTGTTTTCCATAGTGGCTGCTCCAGTCTGCATTCCCACCAGCAGTGCATGAGGGTTCCCTTTTCTCCAAATCCTCATTAGCATTTGTCATTTGTTGATGATAGCCATTCTTTTATTTATTTTATTATTTTTACTTTTTTATTTTTAAGTATGTGTTTTTATTGATTTCAGAGAGGAAGGGAGAGGAAGAGAGGGATAGAAAGATCAATGAGAGAGAGAATCATTGATCGGCTGCCTCCTGTGTGCCCCACACTAAGGATCGAGCTGCAACCCGGGTTTGTGCCCTGACTGGGAATCGAAGCATGACCTCCTGGTCGATGCTCAACCACTGAGCCATGCCAGCCAGGCGATGATAGCCATTCTCACAGATGTGAGATGGTATCTCATAGTGGTTTTGATTTGCATCTCTAGGATTATTAGTGACTTTCAGCATTTTTTCCTTTGTATCTTGGCCTTCTGTATGTCCACTTTTGAAAAGTGTCTATTTAAGTCCTTTGCCCATTCTTTGATTGCATTGCTTATCTTCCTTTTGTTAAGTTGTGTAAGTGTTGGCAATTAAACCCTTATCAGATGTCACATTGGCAAATATACTTTCCCATGCAGTCGTTTTCTTGTTTTGTTGATGGTTTCTTTTGCTGTGCAGAAGCTTTTTATTTTGCTGTAGTCCCATTTGTTTATTTTTGCCTTCGTTTCCATTGTCCTAGGTCCTAGGACCTAGGAGATGTGTCAGTAAACATATTGCTATGAGCTATAGCTCATATTTTGCTGCCTATGTATTCTTCTAATATTTTTATGTCTTCCCATCTTACGTTTAACTCTTTTATCCATTTTGAGTTTATTTTTGTGTGTGGTGTAAGTTGATGGTCTAGTATTATTCTTTTGCATGTATCTGTCCAATTTTCCCAACACTATTTATTGAAGAGACTTTCTTTATTCCGTTGTGTACTCTTGCCTCCCTGTTGGCATTTTTGTTTGTTTAATTTGGAGCTTTAAATCTTAACTAATGTTAAATTCAACTGACCCAACTCTTGCTGATCCAATTCTTGCCAAGTAGACCATGGGCCCACCCACTGAAAAGGAGCAGAGATGTGCTCAGGTTCAAGGGAGAGAGCACTTGTGAGTTTGATCAAATGCATCTATGTAATCATTTTCTTTTCTAGGTATTCAAGCTCCCTGTCACAATGATTTATTTATTTATTTATTTATTTATTTATTATCCTCATTTAAGGATATGTTTATTGATTTTTTTAAGAGAGAGAAAGAGAGACAGAGAGATGAGAGAGAAACATCAAGTGGTTGCCTCCTGTAGGCACCCGGACTGGAGCTTGAACCAGAAATCTCGGTATGTGGCCTGGTGGAGAAATAAACCCATAACCTATTGGTGTATGAGATGATGCTCTAACCAACTGTGCCATCTGGCCAGGACTCTGTCAGGATCTTGTAAATATCTGACACATCAGTGGCTTTTAAAAAATCTGTTCTGTTCTCAGCAAACATCTGAGGAGAGAAGCCCATTCATGACCTGCTCTGATTAATTTACTGCAGGATTTGGGAATGCAAAGCCACAGGACAGATTTAGGCTTGGGGTCGTGTCATTCCCAGATTTAAACTAGGGGCTGTGTGGGCCATTAAAATAATAGTCCATGTGTTGGTGGAGGGGAAAGACCCCTTCAAATATGACTAATAAGACAATATAAAAACAGACACTAGTAAAGTTTCCCCCCAAGGGGCTGCTTTTGTACAAGTGCATTTTTATTTCTCCTAAGAACGCATTCTGTGCCACCCACAGGTGTGCAAGTCTGGGCAGATCAGACTGGTGTCCCGGACCTGATGGCTCTGATCATATCCTTTGAGGTGATGATCAAATTAAGAGAAATGTGCGACGAGGTTAAAGCAGCACCCAGCACATAGTGAGCGCTCAGGCGTGCAACCCTGGTTTAGTTTCTCTCTGAGGATAGAAGACCAGCCCTGAGGTTTTGCCAGTTTTCTTGGATTTTTTACAAATCCAGAAGAAATGTATGAATGATACAATTTCCAAAGTCTTCAATACCAGGAAAAAACTAATGTGAAAGGTCTAGAAAACGTGGATATTTTGTGTAGCGTCGTTGTCCGAATCTGCTGCTGCTTGTTAAAGCCGTCCTGCAATATTTGGGGCCAAATCGCGGCAAAGAGGGTCTTCAGTTAAGACAGAGGCCGCTTCAAGCAGGAGGGGATGCTGGTTAACATGGAGCGGCCCTTCCTCTCCAAGTTCCTGTCACCCCACTGACGCTTCCCAAGTCTCCTGCCGACCCTACTCTGCTGCCAGCAGTAAGACTGGGCAATTCTAACGTGTCATCCTCTCTTTCTTGGCACATGTGATACTTGCCACAGTGACGGTCATTGCAATGGCTCTGTTCAGTAATGCGGATGGCTGAGCGCCTAAGAACAAGGTCCTCACCAAACTGTAGAAACGTCTGAAGCGATTTAGTATTTCCTGTGTCTCACTGTTGCTTTCAACATTTCAGGTTGAACTATAACTTTTCATTATTTCCGGAACAGTAACAATTCAGGTTTATCAATGATGGCTTAAGATGAGGAGTGAGAACTACAGCTAAGATTATAAAAAACAAAACCCCAAACCTAGCCAAAACAACCCACTGAGCAAATACACCACAGAGCCAGGTACCGGTGCTAAACTTCTCAGGAATGTTGGACACAGATGATAGCACAGCATGCAGGCAGAGTTGATTAGCTTTTGCGAAGATTCTGTTTCCTAGCATAGTTTTTTCAGAGCCCCGGAATTTAAATACTTGTAAAAAAAGGATGGGGGGAGAATAATCCACAATTTGTAAGGATGCAAGCAAGCTAGATAATTATTTTACTCCTGTCATTTGTCTTTTTTTGGATTTTAATGAAAACGATCCCAAAGTTGGGTCGATTCTGGGCTGAATTGAGGAGGTTTGTCCATTTTTTTTTCAGAGCATGTCATCTGTATTCTGCATTTCAGACACTAGAGGGAAGCACTAGCCTGGGCTAAGATTCCTGGAATCCAGAGAAAGAAAAGCAAAAACCAAGAAAACGTGTCTCTGTGATAATGTCCTTTCTTGTCCACTGCCCCCCCCCTTTTTATTACCCTCCCTTCCTTTTACCTGTCTCCCATATGTTGTCTCCCCCCGCCCCCATAATGGTAATCTTTTTCAAAAGTTCACAAGAAAATTCCTCCTTTATTCATTCAGAGAACAAAGAGATTGTGATGTGAACTCTTACCATGGTGGACAGACATTATATTTTAAATGGCAGTGTCTGGTTTTGGCATTTGAACACCATTCAACACAGTTCGTAAGTTAGTCGGAAGTTATTCTTTGGGGTATGTTATTCTTTCATTTTTCTTGTATTTTCATTCTTCCTGTAAAATGTTTTTCTCTAAAGTTGTTCAGAAGCACAGCCGCACCTGGACGCTCCTTTGTCTCAAACACACCCTCTGAAAGCCGGGATGGAGGGGTGACTTTCTTGCAGCCACACACAGGGTTTTGATGTCACCGACAGCACGGTGACCTCGTTCCATCACAGATGAGGCCCCGAGGAAGTGGAAGGCTCTGCAACGTTAAGGTGCTTATTTCTCTCCATCTCAATGTTTCTTTTCTTAAACTTCAGAATGGTTAGTAACGGTGTTTATTTGTGGTGTTATGGGGATGCTCTGACCAGGGTGCCTGGCCTATAGGGACTGCTCAGTGTTTGCTGATATTCATTTCCGTTGTTCTGAAATCTTTATCGCTTATTCAAAGCTTGTTGGAGTCATTGCACTAATAGTTCTTTAACTTTTCACCTACATCATATATACTGAATCATGAGAACTTATAATATCTTGCTTCACATATAGGACATCAGCTGATCAAGACATTTAGGAATAAGAAATGCCTTGTAAAATATTTTTTGTATTTGACTTTAAATAATGCTCCCACCCTACAAATATTTTCACGCTTTTAACTGACAAACAAATAATGTTGTGGCATAGAATATATTTTATGATAAAATTCAGCTCAAGAGTAAGTATCCTATTTCGGAAACCTGGTAAGACTAGATGTTCTAATTCTGTGCTGTCCAGTGCGGCAACCACAGGCCGTGTGTGATCCTGGGCGGCTTGGAATGTGGCTCGTCCAAACTCACTAGCAGACGGGCTGGTGATGGGAAACACACACTGGATTAAAGGATTCGGCAGGAAAAAAATAACGTGATTATCTCATTACGACTTTTGTGTTATTTACACATTGAAATGATATTTTAGGTAGATTAGTTTAAATACATATCATTAAAATTATTTTCACCAATTTCTTTTACATTTATGATGTGTTTTAGAAAATTTTAATTTCCGTATGTGGCTTGCCTTGTGTTTCCGGCGGACAGCACTGGCCTCTGTAATTTTGTACCAGTGGAACATTCACAGTGTCGTTCATTCTATTTGTTTTAAAAGTAAAATAAACTTATGGAGGAACATAGATTGAGAATATATTCGCTTAAGCGGTATTTAAAATAGGCCCACCAGTAATTCCTTTCTCATTGGCCATTTCTGTCCGCTCTGTGACCTGTGAAGAATGTGTCTTTGTGGAAATGTGACAAGCAAAGCGGTTTCCCTCTTCTTCTTTGCTGTCTTGGAAAGGCTGAGCCTTAATGTGAATGATCAGTAGACGCATCAGACGCAGACAAAGGGGAGTGCGGGATCCTATCAGCAGGAGCCCCCTTTCTGTTTCACTGAGCGGCTCCTGCCGGGGGGAACAGGGTGCTGTTCCAGCCTCCACTCATTACAACCACCTCCCTGCAAAACTCAGTATTGACTCCTTAAATAAACACACTGCATTTGGGGCCGAAGAATAGCCCAGCGCACTTTTTTCTCCCCTTAAGTGACATTTTTAAAATGTGTACATTTTATAAAAATTCATTGTCAGATCAGAAAGTGTCCCCCTCATTCTCAGTGGGGTGGAACCAGTGGCGATAGTCGGTATCATACTTAGGCTTTCCTGCTACATCTGCTCCCTTTTAATTAGGCTTCTTGCCATGCTCTTCTCAGTTTGGGAAGGATCACAGGCCAGAGGAGGCCAGCAGCCCCCTGCCTCTCCGCGGCCACGCCGCCCCCACGTGCGGATCCTGCGGGCCCCTCCTTCATCACACCCCTGCCATGCTGCGCTTTGTAAGACCCTGGAAAACATTCTATGATGCCCAGGACGGGAAAGGCATCATTTATAATACATGCGAGTGGCTCGTCTTTTATTTATAAATCATTTTGCTCGGAAGGCTTTTATTTCCATGCGTGCGGCGGCAGAGCCTCAATTCTACCTAAAAAAAAATCCACCGCCTCCTGTGTTTCTATTGCTTTTCACATGACGCTGATATTTCCATAATGAGTAACAAAATAATACTTTGGGGTTTGGGGCTGTGGGTGTTTGCAAAACCAGCAAATCCATTCCCAGCCTGGGTCTGCATCACACTGGCTCCCACAGCCAAACACCCTGGGGGTCTATTAAGGGCTGTTATCATGGTGTCAATCAGACCCAAATTGGCTGTAAAGAGGCCCCAAATACCTGCGCCGTCTTGCCAGCGCCTGGTTCTTCATTGATGATATCGTATTTTGGATCTAAAAGCACGGTAATTCTTGTTTTCAAATCCTTGGAGTTACTAGAATAGAAGAGAAGGGCTGGGGGGCTGGGGCTGCAATGGGAAGACCTGGGAAGGTGAGCCACAAACCTCCTGTTCTCCACCTGCCCTGACCTCACCGTGTTACTCAGCTTTTCTGAGCTTCAGTTTCCCCGTGTAAAAATGAGGGTAAAATAGCACTTTGGGGATGGGACAGTGGTGTGGCTTTATGCAATGGCAGTGAAAGAAGCCGGGTTGTAACACAGCAGACTGCAGTGTTACCTGACTTTTATTATTTTCAGTGTTTGACAAACTCTGGTCCGCCTGCCAGGCTGCTTTGTCAGGAAAACGTCAATATTGTTAATCACGCAATGAGGAGAGGGAACTGGCAGAAGTGCCGGATAGAGACACAGAATGGAGATATGTCTCTCCCTCGTTCCCACCAAGGTATGGCTTTTACACATTTTAAAAACACAACCCAAAGTTCCAGGACCTGCAAAAAAATCCTATGTGTGCCCACGGGTGGGTGGCAAGGCTGCCGGCGGCTGCTTGGTCACCTGTGAGGTCCATCTACCTTGTGGCCCACGGATTGGTTGTGGTGACCCTGTGGAGGGGGGCGGGAAGGGTCAGGCTAGGACCGCGATGTGGGTCCCTGTGACCCCCGGGCCTCGCTTCCGGAGGCTGGAGGAGGGGGAGGTCTGCTCCGGGCTGTGGCACCGGTTAGATGTTTCCCTTGGAGAAGACACCCAGATGCCCTCCCTCTCAGTCTCTTATCTTCTTAAATGCCCCGACCTCAGGGATGTGCATGTCCCCTTCCCTACCGAGGGAGGCAAACCCAAGACCTGCCAGCTTGCGGCAAGTCACAGACGCGCCGGGAAAAAAAATGGCCCAGTTTGATTGTGGATGAAATTTAATAGCACTGATTGCTAATCTGCTATAGATTTTTTTAATAGACTTTACTTTTAGAGCAATTTTAGATTCACAACAAAATCGAGAGGAAGCTACAAATATTTCCCATGTACCCCCTGGCCCCCAACATGCACAGCGTTCCCCCCCCCTCACATCCCCACCAGATGGCGCATTTGGTACAATTGATGAACCTGCACTGACACATCATCACCCAGAGTCCATAGTAGACATGAGGGCCTGCCCTTCTTGGTGTCCTACATTCTATGGGTCTGGACAAATGTCTACTGACATGAACCCACCACTAGAGTATCACGCACTGTAGTGTTACTGCCCTAAAAATCCTGTGCTCTGCCCATTCGCCCCTCAATGATGTGCTAGAGATTTTTATTCTTTTTTTTTTTTTTAAATCTCAGTTCGACATTTTTCTTGTTGAAACTCTGAAGTGATTCAGTCTCAGGGACTCTGCTCTGATCATTGCTGTCAGCCCTGGAATGGAAGCTCTGCATGGAAACAATTGAAACATCGCATTGGAAAACCGCCGTATTTCGGAGCAGTTGGCAGTGGCCCCTGTCACCTGTCTTTGGTGACGAAACTCTCCTGTTATGGCAGATGCTTTCTGTCCGTTGGTGGAATTTAAGGTGCGATTTCAAGGAGCACGAAGCTCTGGGTGTGTAACTTGATATTATATTAAAGTCCACTTTCTAGGAAATAAACTGCCAGGGCACGGTGGCCTTCGCAGCTGCTGAAGAAAGTGATTAGCTCAGCGTGAGGCCCTCGGGGCCCTGAGCCCCGCGGAGAAGGTGGGCCTCACCCCCCAGTCCTGCCGAGAACCGCTGTGCCGGGCACCTTGTGGGTAACCCTTCCAAGGGGCCATCTTTATCACGATGGCTTCTCCCCGCCTTTCGATTAGAAGGAAAATGGTACATAAACAATTAGCTGACTTCTGGTTAGGCCCTCTTTCAGATAATGCCCAAGATTAGCCTGTTAATCCTAGAGCCCTTTCTCCCCCACCCCCAATCAACCGCTTTTTTTGTTTTGCCTTGTTTTGTATTTTCTCAGTCTGTCTTCAGATGAATTAAAAGTTCTGATTTATTTCCAGAGCCTTTTAAAAATAAGTTCCCCCCAAAGCAAATACTGTTTGTGGTGGTGACAGGCAATTAGCAAAGCACTGAGATTTATTATGAAGCACCCGGGAAAGTGGTGCTTTATTTGGCTTTGACAGTTTTAAAGACTCACTTGCAGGTAAGGGGTTGAGATGGCTTCTCCCCACAGACCCGGCTCGGTCCAGCCTGGGAGATACGCGCTCCCGTCGCACTGAGACCTTCCGTGACCCCCCGGGCTCCTTACACCAGCTTCCTCTTTCCCTAACAAAATCAGCTTTCCAGCTTCCTACTTGGACTTCAGTTCCTCCTCCTGCAATTTCCTCCGAGTGTAAAATTTATTTCAGATGATGGCTAACATGTTGGATCCCAGCGGTGCGTCGGGCATAACAATGGTTTGTGTCTCCTGAACTTGGGCTTGAGGAGAAGCTTGGAGGGAGGCAGTCACTCTCTTCCTTTCAGAGACTCAGACTGAAGGGGGGTGAGGCAGCATCGGGGACAGGCCTGGGTGCGGCTCAGGGGAACGTGCTGCCTGGGCCGCTCTCCTTCCCTGGGGACCCCACTCCTCCCCTCAGCTCCTTTGTTTTTCTGCCAATGAAATTAATGTCCTTGGATTCTTTTCCAGTATCTCTTCCTCCTGATTTGTACCTTCCTCCCAAATGCCCCGTATCCTCGTTATTCCCCGCCCAGGTGGATGCAGACAGTCACTCTGCTCCGGCATCTGTGGTCCCCGAGGGGACTGGAGCCAACATGAAAACCATACCCAGGTGTTTCTCCTCAAATCGTCTTCTGCTCTTAAGTCAAAACACACACCAGTGTTCTTTTTGAACCAAGTGTCTCCTAAGGAATCTGTTTTATACACACACAGGTACTCACATGTCACGCACATATATGCAGAAACATATATGGAAATACACAGATATAATAACATATTTAAAATGTAAATGCCACTTTATTTCCTGTAAAACACCATTGGCAAAAAATATTGCCAATACTAACAATATACAGTAATACATTATTAATAGCTCTATTTTATTAATACTATTAACAGTCACATATCCATAACTATACAGTTCTAATCATTATATTTTTAGCAACAGCCATATCATCCATAGCTATATTATTATACTGACCACAGTATACTGTGGTGAATTGTATACGAGAGCGTGTTACTAGCAGCCACGACAAGAGCAGCAGGAAATCAGTAACTGTGTGAGTATAATGACTGTGGTACACTGATGCACACGAGAGCATGTGATTGCAACTGTAGCAATAGCACCTCCCTGTGGGGAGCACTGTCCACAGCCTTGCACACCCACAGCAGCCCTCTGAGGCTGCAGGGAAACCCTGGTCACAGATGAGGATGTGGAGTCACACTCACACTTCTGGACAACCAGCCCGCACCCTCGGGCTCCTGACCACTGTGCCTGGTGCCCCCACACCAACCACCCCCCTCTCTGCATTTAAAAAAATATATATTTTTATTGATTTCAGAGAGGAAAGGAGAAGGAGAGAGAGATAGAAACATCAATGATGAGAGGGAATCATGGATCAGCTGCCTCCTGCATTCCCCACACTGGGGATGGAGCCCACAACCTGGGCCTGTGCCCTGACGGGGAATGGGACCTCCTCATTCATAGGTTGACGTTCAACTGCTGAGCCACGCCAGCTGGGCTATGAGGAGCATTTTGGAATCAGATCCTCACTCCAGAGCAACCTGGGGATCCTCACAGACATGGAGACGTTTCTTGCCCTTTTCACAGAAGACCTACTTCTTCATGCAGATGCAATGCCACGCATCACAGGCGACGTTAAACCTCTGCCCATGCGCTGGGTTAGTGGTCGCTTCTTCCCAGATGACTAGCAAATCCTGAATTTCTGGTGTCCGGCCGGTCTTTCTCAAATGCCACTGAGAATTTATACATATATATAAGTTCGTAATCTAGGATATTTGAGACTGGGTGGCTCCTGAGTCTGGCATGCTCGCTTTTATTTCCTTTTCTACGCTCTGCACTGTCCAGTAAGTTCCGATACTTTGTCATCTAATCCACAGCTCCTAACTCGTCTCTGATATTCAGAAACAACATACAAGTTCTCTAATCAAACTGTGTCCTGATATTTACAAATGTATAGCACTTTGGTGGCGGAGGAGGCAAATTAAAAATGTCATCATTAAAACATGGTATCCACGTGGATGGAATTAAGTGTGGACATTTACATGTTTAGGTTTTGACAAAGGATTTTATCAAGATTCTTTAATGACACTGGATAGTGCGGAGCGTAGGAAAGGAAATTAAAAGGAGCATGCCAGACCCAGGAGCCTCACAGTCTCAAATAGCCTAGATAATAAATTCATATATATATATATATGTATAAATTCAAAAAGGGGCTAAATTTACACACACACACACACACACACACACACGTATTCAAAATGCTAAAAAGGGGCTAGAAAATACCAAACTGGCAATAGCTAATAGCAGCTATTATCTCTGGGTCTTGGGATTTTAAATGTTCTTTTTCTTTTATATTTTTGTGCATTTTCAAAATTTTGTGCAGTAGGCATATATTTCTTTTATAATTTAAAACAAGATGTTTTTAAGCTGAGAAAGACCACACAGTTGAGTAAGTGAAGTTTCACCACGTGCCTCGTGCCGGAGGGATGTCTGGAAGGCTCTGTGGCCTGGCTAAGGCCCCTGCTGTGTTGGTGTTTGTCCTGTCTGCCTGGCCAGTGGCTCTCCAGACCTCACACAGCCTCTCTGGCCGCAGCCCGACCCCAACATCCCCTCTCTCTCACCAGTTCCAGTTGAAAATTAGTGTTAGGAGAGACACTCGCAGGGAAATGTTTCTGGAGGTGGTTTTTCATGACCATTAATTTTCTACTTGCCTCGAATTTTCCTTTGACTTGAGGAAATTT
Organism: Myotis yumanensis; assembly: GCF_028538775.1. Classification (NCBI taxonomy): domain Eukaryota; kingdom Metazoa; phylum Chordata; class Mammalia; order Chiroptera; family Vespertilionidae; genus Myotis; species Myotis yumanensis. The sequence continues at coordinate 161,351,445 of NW_027223752.1, read as the reverse complement.
GGTTTTTATTGTTCTCCGAGGAGGCCCGAGGGCACAGGGTGTTCATACCTCCCATTTCCCCCTGAAGACTCTTATTCAAATTGAGATTATGACCACATGAAAAATTTGTTGGGGAAAGTAATCAGTAGGGCCATATGTTAGAGTTTCAAAAAATCACCCTAATTTCCATTTAACTCAGATCATAAAAATCACCCTCCCTTTCCATCAGACTATTATAAGGTGTTTTAGATGAGTGATGTGGGGAATGCCTGTGAGGAAAAGCTAATAGCGAGGCCTTGATCTTCCCCAGAGCAATTAATCTTTGTCTTCCAGCATACTCAGCCTCTCTCTCTCTCTCTCCTCCACCCCCCATGGAAGCAAGCCATAAAATGGAAAGCTCTTTGAGTACATAAAAGTGTAGTACCTTACATTTAATTTTTATTTACTAGGAGTTTATGGAAAAGCAGCTGAGACCCTGCTGGGAGGGGCATTCACAGGCACTTCTGCCTCCTGCCTCCTGCCTCCTGCCTTGGGCTCTGGTCCCCGCCTCCTTACTGGCCTGGCCAGGGCTGGAGGGCAGAGTTCTTCCTCTCCTCCCAGGATTGCAGACCGGTGCATGTCCCCACAGCTTTCACTCCTGATGTGCATTGTCATTATATTTAATAGCTCTCCAGGGACCCACCCCGTCACTTCCAGGAATGCTTCATTGCTAGGCAGGTGATTGTGAGACGCCATCCATTTAATGTGCCCAACGATTCATGTTTAATTTTAGCATTCCGTCAGGTTGGAACGACCTGTGCATGGAATTGTGGTGTTTTGAAAAGCATAGCTCACAGTGTGACAGGCCCGTGCTTGGGAAAGCGGTGACCATGGCATTTTCCACCTGCTGTTGAGTCGGACGGTGCTGGCACCTCTGCACTGGGGGGTGGGGGTGGGGTGGACAGGCCTCCTCTCCCCAACACCGATCCTTCCTCCAGGAAGTGACTTCGGTTCCCATCACAACGGTTGTGGCCGTTTTGCATTGCTCTGTCCTTTCGCAGGCTCCAGAAAAGCAATGCATTTTGTTCATTGCCAGCGGCTACTAATTATGTATACATCTTCTACGATCATTCAACCATATTTGCAGTTAGGCATTAAATATATTTCGCCCGTTGTTAAAATTGGCTTGATGGAAAAACAATCAATGTTTTGAAAACCCATGATGCTGGAGAAATAAGTTCAAAAGAGAAAGAGTTGAGTCTCCCACATTCCATTTTCCTACTTTGGTTATTAAACCTTCTTCAAATACCTCCATGGAATTACAGATCCACTTGGTTTAGGGGTGCTTTACCTGTGGCAGGAATGGACTTCCACTGGTTTTAAGTAGTGAGGAATTTCTTTGAACTTATACCTCAGTCCCCACATTTCAGCGGGTTGGTATTAATTCCTGTGAAGAAATAAACCCCCCAATAGTAGGGCAAGCTCTGTCTGTTGTCTCTTAACTGCATGTTAAGTCCTGGTGGGGTGGCCGCCCACCTGCACGGACCTGTGAGGGGACTGGAACCCTTGGCTCTGACAGCAGAACTGCAGAGGCATTAGAAGTAATTTGTACGCATTTGTATTTACCGCTCTGCAGGCAAAGGAACGCAAGTGCAGGCTCAGGTGTGGCCACATATAATAGAGTAGCCCTCACCCTGGCTAGCGGGACAAGGCTGTCCTGTCTCCCAGTTCTTTCCATGTCATGGCAACAGTTATGACATTTCTCTTGCCCTTGATTGGACAAGCTGGGGCTAGTGTTTTCCTTTTCCTTCCAAATGCAGGCAGAGCCCAAACCTCTGGCCATAGAAATAACCGCTAGATAACCACCTAACGCGTGAGGTTTGGTTTCCTGTGGAACATGAGAATATTTTTTCCCCACTAATGAAGTTTTTACTGATATAATTATTACTCGAAGACAGCATGGGACATCTTCCTTTCAGTAAGATTAAAAAAAAGAAATTATACTGTTTTATTTCTTTTCAAGAGAAACCCTACTGGGTTCTAAAGTGAACATTTATTACAGAGAAAAGCCTTTATTTTAAAGCAAGAAAATCTATCTTTTTTCTTTTAGAAAACATTTAGAAACCTGCATAAATAAATTCGGGGTTTGTGGAAAATATGTGGGTCCTTACCTGCAAATCTCATTTAGAAACGTTAAAATGCACTTCTTGCGTGTTCTGCTAAGATTTGCTGCATTTCACGGCTCCACGTGAAATTGTGGAAATGTTGCTGTCCCTTTAAGATCGCCCAAATAGAGGTGCATTCGGAGAAACCATGAAGTGTTCTGGGATTTACATGATATCGCCGTTTCTCTAGGAGTTCTGAATAAAATACAAATTAAGATAAAAATATCTCTGGAATGTCTTTAGCCCAAACTAGCCAGTTGTGCATAAGCCTGCCATTAGCACGGGCCCAACCCTCCACATGCTTCTGTCGCCACCTGATGTTTTACTAATATTTAGAAACACTCTCACAGCGGGATTTGCAAATGTTCTCCAGGAACTTGGGTAAACGGTATTAACATAATTCCAAATCCGATGGCTTTTATGTGCTAAGAGACAGAAAGTGGGTTTTGCTATTTTCAGTCATGTATTTGAGAAGAAAAAAAAGAGCACTGAGGGAATCCGCGAGATACTGATAAAAAAAAATGAGAGTTTAGCAAATATGTATTTATGCTCGAGGTGGTATCCTACTACACAGTGTCAGATCACACTTCTCCAAATTACCTTATTATGTAAATTTTCAAATATACCCAAAGCACAGCACCCCACATCTCAACAAAGGTCCAGGGTTTGCTGCATTGGCGCTATTCACCTGCTTTTCTGTGGTTAAGGATACGTTTTATTATCTAATGCCCAGTCCACAGTCAGGTTTCCCCCTCTTGTCTCAGCAGTCCCTTTTTGCAGCTCATTTCTTTGGATCAGGACCGGAACCAGGTCCACACATTGGCAGGGCTCTTCAAACCTCCAGCTTTGCCTCCTCCCACTCACCCCACTGCCATTCTCTCCCTACCACTGATTTGAACAATGCTCCACAGGATGGCTAATTGTATTTGTCAATTTAGCTGGGCCACAGTGCCCAGATATTTGGTCAAACATTACTCTGATGTGTCTGCAAAAGTGTTTTTGGGTCAGATTAACATTTAAATCAGTGGACGTTGAACAAAACAGGTTGCCCTTCCTAATGTGGGTGGGCCTCATCTAATCAGCTGTAGGACTTAATAGAATAGAAAGACTGGGCTTTCTGAGCAAGGGAACTCTGCCAGTGAATTGGACTCCAACTGCCGCATCGGCTCTTCCCTGGGCCTCCAGCCTGCTGCCTACCCTGATGATTTTGGATTTGCCAGCCTCTAAAGTCTCATGGGCCAATTTCTCCTAATGCTTCTTTCTCTTATTTGCACAAATCCTATTGTCTTTGTCTCTCTGGAGAACGCTCATGCATCTGCAGTCTGGATGTGTCTCTTTGCTTCTCTGTGGTGTCTTTAATGAGTCCTCCCTCAGAGCCTCTAGAAGGAAACAACCCTGCTGGCACGTGGATGCAGGACTCGTGCTTCCAGAACCGTGGCCTCCGAAACTGTGAGCGAATAAAGGTCTGGCATTTTAAGCCACCGATTTGTGGGAGTTCGTTGTGGCAGCCCTACGGAGCGCACACAGCGGCTTAAATGCAGGCTCCTTCCAGGCCTCCCACAGCACTGGGCACCTTGTCCCTTATTTATTTATTTATTTATTTATTTATCCATCCGTCCTCACCCAAAGAGACTTTTCCATTGGTTTTTAGAGAGAGTGGAAGAGAGAGAGGGGGAAAGACAGAGGGAAACATCGATGTGAGAGAAACACATCGTCTGGTTGCCTCCTGCATGAATGAGCTCTGACCAGGGCCTGGGCCAGAGAGGAGCCTACAACTGAGGTACATGCACTTGACTGGAATTGAACTCAGGACCCTTCGGTCTGCAGGCTGATACTGTATCCACTGAGAAAAAACCGGCTAGTAAGTCCCTTCATCATTTAGAGAATAAAGAATTGGATTGGAGGAATGTCCCAGGAGACATTCTCTTTCACTCATGGGTCATGGATCATGAAATTACATTATTAGAGATTCATTCCTTAGGATGTAAAAAGCCCATTACTTATATCCAGGGAGGATAATGCATTCAGTCTGTAACACAGTAGGGAGAGATAGATTAAGATAAGCTATATTCATCAATCAGAAAATCTCACATTATGTGAGAACCCTTGGTGCCCAGGGACAGTAGAGACCAACTGGGGTGGAACAGGAAGGGAGTAACTACTGCAGGCAGGCAGCTCTCTGGGAGCTCTTGTGCCCCCACACCCCTTGCTGGGTGCGTCCAAAGGCCCTGACCACTCTCTCATTCAGCACATTTGTCAGCACTGTTTTGCAGCTGGTCACTGTGGACAGGAGGTAAGGACACCTCCTTCCCCACAGAAGACAGCAGGCAGGCCTGCTCAGGGCTTGCTATGAAATCAGCAGATTCCCCCATTCAGGCTTCCCCAGCTCTGATACAGACCTACTGTACGTGCAACCTCCACTGGGGTTGGGCTGACTCATCAGCTGGCGAGATGGTGACACTGACAGGTGGTTCTGCCAGAGGAAAGCTTCCTGCCTACAATTTTACCTAGAATTGTGGCATTAATACTGACATAAGATTCACCATGTGCTGTGTGTGTGTGTGTGTGTGTGTGTGTTCAAGTTCATTTACCCTCAGGGCAACCCTAGGTGGCAGACTTTACATTAACATGCGGAATAGGGCAGAGAGGACTGCACAGCTCACCCAGGGGCAGAGAGGTGGCAGAGCAGGGACTTTCCAGCCAGGAGCCTGGCTCCCACATCCATGGTGTTCTCAAAGTACAAGGTGGACGGAGAGTAAGGAAAGTGATGCACACATCCACTGCCCCCTCCTCAACCTTCCTTCATCTCTTTGAGATCTGAGTACAGAAGGAGGACAGGAGAGACTATGGTGGGTGTGAAGGAAAGGTTGAATGGACTCTGACAACTGAGTCATGTAGGATGGGCTGCAGAGAAGCAGAGCATTGGTGTGGTCACCTGGGACACAGAGGCTCACTGACAGTGTCTGACCAGAGCCTGTGGAGTGCTGGAGGCAAAGACCAACAGTAGTTAACATATAAATGCAAGAAGTCCTATTAGAAGGTTGATGCACTTTGATATTCAGCAAGGCTGAAATTTAGCATTATATTACCCTACTGCTGGCCGAATGGCTAAAGGCAATCCCCTAACCCCATGGTCGGCAAACTGCGGCTCTCGAGCCACATGCGGCTCTTTGGCCCCTGAGTGTGGCTCTTCCTAAGTCTTAGGAGTACCCTAATTAAGTTAATAACAATGTACCTACCTATATAGTTTAAGTTTAAAAAATTTGGCTCTCAAAAGAAATTTCAATCATTGTACTGTTCATATTTGGCTCTGTTGACTAATGAGTTTGCCGACCACTGCCCTAACCTGATAATCCTTTAATTGTTTACCAAACTTTACCTTTGATATGCCTGTTTGCTTTGCTAAAGGGCAAATGTGTATTCAAGTAAATAAAAGCTGATGGGTCCGGGGTTTCAGAGAGCTTCTCGCTAGAGGGAAGTTATTCGCCTGGCTCCCCATGCCTTCTAAATTTATATTTCTTGTCTAGTGTATCCATTTGTGCATCAGCCCCTTCTCCAGACCTTGAACCCTAGTAGCAAATGGATGCGGTGTTCACAGTGGAGGAAGGAAAAATGTGCACTTCTATGTACATATCTATGCACTTTTTATGGTTAATTCCTTCCAAAATATTAAAGGAAGTGGAAAACATTGAAAATTGAAAGAGCATTAAAACTGACAACATTATTTTAAATTTAAATACTTTATGTATATATTCAAATCAGCATGTACTATAATTTTATCTTCTTGGCTTTGATAAAAGTAACACTATTTCCAAAATTGACCTGTTTTGTTTGCCTCCATTTCAATAAGCATTGTGAATTAACCCAAATGAGAGAATGAGAGTGAGTTTAAAAGTATGTTTGATACATTTAAAACTTTAGCAAAAATTATGAATATTCTTTCTGCATTTGAAAATAAATGCAAATGAAAAGAAAAAAATGGAAATGTATGCTTCATCACATGAGTATAAATTATTATGGGAAAACTGGATATGAAATCAAAATTTAGAAGATTACAAATGTCCTAATTTCACATTTGAAATGGAGAAACTCAAAATTTAGCAAACTGCCTTCAGATTTTGAATTTAACAAAAATTAGTTTTCTGCATGAATTCATCTGATGTCCAAGTGGCAGCCACTGTTTCTGCTCAGAAACAAAAGATATTATGATACCTTAAGTTCTGGACAAATTTCATCTAAAATAGTTGATTTTAAGTAGCTCATGGTGTCAATAATTTGTAGTATAAACCAGCATTATGCCTGGATCTGCTAAAAGTCATTTATGAATTTTGCTTACTGAAATTTGATCCAAATTTAGAAAACCCTTGAGAATTTTTTAACAATATGTGTCACAGTGACATCCCATAAAAGAACTTAATTCTGGTAAATTAAAGTTAATTTAAAAGAAAATTAAGATTGTTACTTGGTGCAGACACAGTGATTCTCTCAATTGAAAATCTGATAAGCAAAGATGCAGGTTTTGAAAATGCTACAAATGAGTTTGCTTTCATTAATGTCAGGAAAGTAAAATTATAATATATTTTGGTGTTAATGTAATTAAAACATTTAAACTTAACACTGTGAGTTGTAATACACCTACTTTTCAATTTTTCAACTACCTTAATGTTCTGGAAATAGGTAAACCCCTGAAAAAATTCACCACAGCATGGATATGGGGTGCAAGTATTTCTTTTTGCTGCAGGTTTGGGTTGGCTCAACCCAGCACTGTCTGGTCTCATCTGTATTTAACATTTTGATGTTTTGCTCATCAGGGACATTTTTGCACGGATTTTGATTTGTAAAAATATTGCATGAAAGTATTATTTGTCTTGATGATGGAGGTTTTCTGGGGCTCCAGTTAAGTGCTCCACCCTAACTGGGTCCAGCCTGCAGTGTGAGGGCAGGAGGAAGGTAACTTCCATCATCTATTATTAGAACCCCATGCAAACAGGTTCTTTGGTCAGAAGCTAAGGAGGCGCCCTCTTGTGGCCGATTAGAGACATAGTTAATCTCTTGTGGAAACAGCTAATCTAAGGGGCAATTTTGGCTTGTTCAGCTCAGATACCCATTTTGAAATATTTTGAATGTTTGGGAATTTTGAAGCATTTGAGGAATTAGGCAACTGTTATTTGGAATATCATTAAATGAGCTGGACCGCTCCCTCTCCCTTTTCCAGTTCATTTTCTTAAAGCAGCTTCTGCCATGTGAAAGAGTAGGCAGGTGCCCTGCAGTAACCTTGTAAGAATCTAGTGATTTCCTTTCACAAATCCTATCTCTCTCTTTTTAAAAAATATTTTTTTATTGATTGCAGAGAGGAAGGGAGAGGGAAAGATAGAAACATCAATGATGAGGGAGAATCATTGATTGGCTGCCTCCTGCACGCCCCCCTACTGGGGATCAAGTTCATAACCCCGGCATGGGCCCTAACAGGGAATCAAAACATGACCTTCTGGTTTATAGGTTGACGCTCAACCACTGAACTGCACTGGCTGGGCCACAAATCCTCTCTCTCAAGACTTTCTAGGCTTCTCCCAGCTCAGAAAAACCTAACAGGACACAATTGCAAGGTGTGGGCAGCTCCTCAGCCAGCAGGAGGGCATGTGGTGAGCAGTGCAGGGCTGACCTCCAGTTCCAAGGATGCAGAGACTTCCTTGGGGGAGAACAGACAGAGATCACATCAATGTCAACCAAGTTCCTGGCCTTCCTGACTTTTTTAGGTTAACAGATTTATCATAAACTGTGTCAAGCAAGGCCAGGAGGTATTGCAGAGTGGCTGAGAGGTAGAAACTCAACCCAAACTGAAGACATTTTTTTTTTTTTTTCATAATTCTTTGAATGTCTTTCTTGACAGGAGGCATTCGGGCTGTGAATATCCTGTGGAATGATTAGTTTGAACCCATCCTGGAAGAACTCGTTCCTGTGGGCATCTCCCACCACTTCCCTTTGTGAGGTTGTCCCCCACTCAGCCTGAGCTGAGGACTCCAGTGAAACTGAACCCCAAGACGACAGACCATTCACAGAATTTAGGAGGATGGGAAGTCAGCCCCTGCGGTGAAAACCTTCAATGCAGTATGTTCTGTGCAGCACTTCACAGGGGATGTTCTTTCTTCTAATATAATTAAATCACCATGAATAGGCAAAAAAACCAAACCAAACCAAACAAACAAACAAACAAAAAAAACCCAACAACAACAAAAAACCCAGACTTAATTTATACATTTTTTTTTTAGCTTTCCAGTGAATAATATTCAGTTTGAAAAGGTGAATTTGAGTGGTAAACACAGCTTTTTTTCAGGATTTCAGTTTGGTAACATTCTCTAAGAAACCGGTGTCCCGTGTCTGTGAAAATAACAACTAGGCTATTTCTCTTGAGTTTTTCTGGGTGGGGTCCAATACTGCACTGCACAAGATTTCTGCCCGAATTTATGCCGTTCCTTCTGCTTTGTTGGGGTTACTGGAAGATACTCTGACCCCAATGTAGCACAGGGCCATATGGCCCTTTCTCCCCTGTAATCTCTCAACCATTTCCTGTCGAGAGCATCCTGGACCCCGGGAGAGAGCAGACAGGCCTGATACATTTACATGCGCAGTAATGATGAGAACGGGAGGATCCTTAGGACCCACATGGAGATGTTTGAGGAACAGCCACAGTCAAAAAATCAAAGGTTATGTTTGTTCACATAGACTGTTTTAAAACTTAAATCCTGATGTCAACATAAGAAACATCCAAACCTGAGGAGAAGTTTTATAAGAATTTATTGGAGCCCAAACTGAGGACAATTGCTAGGAAGCAAGATCTCAAATGCTCTGGAGAAGCACAGTTTGCAGTTTCTTTTCTACATTTGAAACCCAGGAGGGAAAGTAAGGAAGATTATTTGGAGGTGGGAGAAAGCAAGGTGGGAATCAGATTATAGAATAGTTAATGAGATGATGTGCCCTCTTGAGGGTGGTTAGGCTAATTTCAAAGGTGTGTTAACCCAGATGCACAGGAACAATGGACAAGGCTTGCTCAAGGCAAAGATAAACCGTTTACTAAAGAAGCTATAAGCCTGGGGCGTGACTACCCACCAGTGAGGAATTTATAATCAGATCACCCTGTGAGGTTACTTTCCACAGAAACCCTTTCTTGTCTGCACTGGTGATTTTTTCTTTAGGTTGGTGCCTACCTCACACAGTACCACAAGCACGATAAATGAAACCCAAATCAGCAGCTTGTTCAAGGCCTGGAGGTATGGGGATTGGCCATGTGTCCTCATTAGACAGAAGCTCCTTCTTATCTCCATCTAGGTTTTGGAACTCCTTCTTAAATGATTTAGGCCGCTCTTAACCTCCCGAACTTCGTTGTTGTTAGAATTTTAATGAGAGTCTAACTTCATTTCTCACTGTCTGGAAGGAAATGTGGGAAATTGACCAGGGAGGCTTCATGCTGTTACCCTGGATTTAAAAAAAAAAAAAAAAAAAGATTTCTCTTTGTAGCCATTTGCTTTCTTCTTCTGAAGAAGTGCAGAAAGCTCCCAACTAGTAAGTGATTCTAGTCCAGTGTGATTTACCTTTCTCTCATTCTTGCTTAGTAGTTATTTATACAGTTTCTAACAGTTTGCAAAACAGCCTCATGCATATTTCATTTGATCCTCATAGAAACCCTATGAGGCAGGCAAGTGACATAGTGGCTTCTTGAGTGGACACTCAGAAGTATCAAATAACCCACCCAGGATTACATGGGTAATATTCAGCTAAGGACTGAATGTGTGCCCCACTGCCAAATTTATATGTTGAAAGCCTAACCCCAGAGTGGCTGTATTTGGAGAAGGTGCCTCTAAAGACTAATTAGGTTAACTGTTGTCAAAAGACTGGGGCCTTGATCTTATAGGATTGGTGTCCTTATAAGAGGAGATACCAAGGAACTCTTCACCATATGAGGACACAGAGAGAAGAAGGTGGCTGCTGCAAACCACCATATCTGCTCGACCTTGACTTTAGACTTTCAGCCTCCAGAACTGCAAGACTATAAATGTTTGTTGCTTAAACTGCCCAGTCTGTGGTATTTTGTTACAGCAGCCTGAGCTGACTGACCTCTACTAACATAGCTAATGTGCTAACTCCTAATCCCATCCATACCACATACACCATTCTGCTTTTTAGTATGTTTTTATGAAATCATAAGCATGGGAAGTATGTTTGATCTCAAGATCTACGAAGTCCTACTAAAGTTATCCTAGACAGGTAGCTAGATATTTGAACATAGTTTAGCTTCTCTTTCAGTGACTCCAGAAGGAGCAGGAGGTAAGATGTTCTGAGTTTCCACTCAAGTTAGGTTTGAGTGATGACTTAGCTATGGGTCAAATGTGTGGATGCGGTTAAGTTGAGTGACTTCTTTGTACCTCCTCTATACAATTACTATTGTTCACGGTAGCTAATGCACAGGGCTGTTGTGAGCATTCAGTGCTTGCACGCTCAGGTGAAAAGGGGTCTGACAGGTCATTCATTACCTTGCATGTTTTCCCAGCAAACTGGTTTGGCTCATAGTGGCTTTGTGAGAGAATGGCTGATCCATAGAAATGGTGTAGCGCCTGAAGTTAATGCCTCTGTAACAGACCAAAACAAAGACTCAATTTTATTGCAAACCAGCCTTTCCCATCTCAAATCAGAGCCCCGTGGGAGTCACCTCCTTTGCCCTTGAAGTGGCTGACCTTGGTAGAAGCCAAAATGCTGAAGACGTGTGTGTCCTAAAAGGTGGAGGAGGTGGGAGGGATGGTGATCAAGGAGACTCGAGTTTGCTTATTTAAAAGATGGCTGAGGACTTGTTTTTGATAGTTGTATGCGATAGCTAGCATGGTCGTAAGTGGACTTAATTTTTACAAAGGAAAATGATCCTCATTAACATTTGCTGAGGATTATCCATCCATACTTTGTTTTAAATATGTAATAGGATTGTATTCAGTCTTGACTCTATATCAAGGCAAGATGAGATTGACAAGATGGGAGGTGAGAGCTGGGGTTTGAACCAGGTCTGCTGGGTGCCCATGATGCCACATTATGTAGCAGACGGCAGTTTCTAGAGAGATTCTGTGTCTCTGGGTAGATTAGATGCTTTCCTGGTGGCATTTCTCCCCGTCACACTCAGTGACTTTCTCTGTGTGCTACTCCTTTATCCACGAAGCCACTTTGCTTTCGTGTGGGCAGATTTCCTTTCCTGATGAGCAAAAGCTCAGTGCTTCGTCATTTCCTTGCTTTTCCAATGGCCAGGGAGCTGTGAGCATGCTGCCACCGGTGGTAGGTGCAATCAGACTCACAATTAGACAGTGATTCACGTTATGTAAAAGATTCATCATGCCGATTGAAGCGAAATGATACGCCACCCTGCCTGGTGGTGATTGCCAAACCTTCAGTCTCTGTGGTTCAGTTGCAATCACTTTTAGGCAAACACCCTTCCAAGTGTCATTATAAGCAATCTGACAAGGTGTGTGTGTATGTATGTGTGTGTGTGTGTGTGTGTGTGTGTGTGTGTGGTTGTGGGGGAATTTAATTTCCTCCCTGCACAGGTATCCATGTAGAATTACTTATCTGCTTGTTTCCTTGATTTGATTCGAGAGTTTTAGCCAATTTTAATCCATGTCTCTGAATGTTAGATTGGAACATGGTCCTAGCAGCCAGCTCATCCCAGAAGGATCACAGCACTGACCCCTGTGCTCTGTTCCCCTCATCTGGCCCTTCCCCTCCTCAAGTGCTCATGGATACAGCCTCCCACTGGGCTGAGTCTCAGCTGGCTGAGGAGGCCTGTGCCCTGAGGCAGCAAGTCCTGGTCCTGCTGCCACACAAATGGCTTTCTATCTCACTGTTAGAAGTACACAGGACATTTATAGATGCCAACAGTAGAGCCAGAGCCTCATCTCCGATAGTGATCATGTGCGACTGCATTTGCTGTGCATCCAGCATCAGCCCATCAGGACTTCCGGGGATGTTTTCTTTCTCTCTTTCCTTCCTTCTCTTTTTCTTTGTTTTAAATTTGAATTACACCTTGATATATTTAGTTTCTCAGATTAGAGTCCAGTTTTTGTACTTCAGAAAGAGCAGCAAACCCATGGACTTAGCACTATGGAAAAGGAAACCATTTTCAGCACAGAAGAGACCCCCAGCACTTACTGGATGATGAAGTAGGCATCTCAGAAGGGCAGTGTTGAGTTCTGCAGATTGAAAGAGGCATTAAAGGTGGAAAATGCATCAAGAGAAAGCAACGCAAGTAAATATTGAAGACTTTTTGGTAAAATTTCCTTGGGAATCATATGCAATTTGGAAAGAGAAGACAGATGATGCTGTGAATGTTTTTTTTTTTTTCATTGACCTCTTGTCATACATAGCACTTCAAGGTCTTTGAAATGGATGTTATCAAAAGTAAATGATGCTTGGGAGTGTGTGTGCACCCAGATTACTGGATACATGAATGCAATTGGGTGGAAACAGAAGGCCCCAGTCTTCTAGGCTTTAAAATTTGGTTCAGTGAGATAGTTTCAGTTAATATAGATTTGATCTTAGTTAACATCAAGTAAAAACTCAGTTATATAAATATGCAGTGTCCCCCCAAATGTATATACACTTTAACAGCTGACAGCTCAATTTTGAAAATAAAATGTATTTTAATAAAAATACTGCCTTTATAATTATTCAAAGTGTGTGCATACAATTTTTGGGGACACCCTATACATATAACTTTCTCTATTTTTTTCTCCCAAAATTTCAATGTGAAAATGGTATCATATTTCCATTATTTAGTAGGGAAAGATGACGTTTCTAAATAGTGTGTGTTTTAGACAAGAGGCTGAGGCTTGGTCAGGGAGGTTGGAGATCATTCTATTTTGAAAAGACAAAAACGTAGCTTTGCTTCTTCCTCTCAGTGAGCTTATGGGTCCCGAGTGCTGAGCTAACACAAATGAACAAGTTTGCGCTCTCTCCACTATGAATCTTACTACCGTAATTCATTGCAGGTCTGAAGATGAAGTCTGTGTCCTGAACTGTGGACCAGAGGAAGGAGAAGGCAGACATTCTCAGACCCTGAGGCAGAAGACCAAACGGAAGGCTGTCCTCAGGGCAGGGGGCCGAGCCCAGAGCAGACCCGCTGAGTCAAGGGCAGCCTTGGGAAATGTCTGAGCCATCCGGCTTTATTTCCTTACTTAGGAGAAGCATCCGCAGGGTGGTAGGTTTAACTTAGATACTTTGCATATCAAGCCCGTCCCTTTTGGATGTGGCTCTCATTTATTCACATGTTCATTTGACAGCTAATCATTGCATGTCTCCTGCTGGTGGGCATGGAGCTGGGCAGGGCACACTGGTGAGCTAGGTGGTCACACTCCTGCTTTCATGGAGTTAAAGAGTCTGGTGTGGAGACATGTACTAAACAAACAAATGAAGCAACATATATGTAAACATGTGTGGGTTTTTGTCTTAGTCGTGTGGGCTGCTAAAGCAGAATACCACAGGCTGAGGACGTAAATAACAGATATTTGTTCTCTCACAGTCCTGGACGCTGGGAGTCTGAGACCGAGGTGTGGGCAGGGCTGGTGTCTCCTGAGGCCTCTCTCCTTGGTGTGTAGACTGTCTTCCCCTGTGTCCTCACATGGTCGTCCCTCTGTGTGAGCCTGTGTCCCGATCTCCTCTTCTTATAAGGACACCAGTCAGATTGGATGAGGGCCCACCTTAACAATTTCATTTTAACTTGTCTCTTTAGAGACCCTACTTCCAAACACAGTCACATTTGGAGGTCCTGGGGCCAGGCTTCAGCAGGTGAATTTGGGGGACATAGATGGTGTCACACAGTCCAGGCTACATAAGCTCATGCCATTTCCCCAGGGATCACTCCCAGCTCTTCCTTAAATTCTTTGAACACCCAGGGTCCTGCTGGTCTGTTCTTTCCCTGTGTAGGAGATGCTTCTGTTATTTTTGGGTGAGGGGAGGGAAGGGTCTGAGGGCCCAGCATGGGGCAGGGAGATCACATCCCACGACAACCCCAGATGGCAGCTCCCGGAGACACCACAGGACAAAGTCTAGAGAATGCCACCCAGCAACCAGAGAGGGGCCATCACATACACAACCTGGCCCAGGACACAGGGAAGTGTTGCACGTGTTTTCAGTATTTCCATCCACCTTTTTACAGTGAAGTTGTTGCAGAAGACCAAAGAAATACCAAGCACACTTCCTAGAGAAAGGGAGGGACCCCGTTTATTAACACTAGTGGACTCCAGGAATAATTTTCAAATCAGAGTGAGGTAACACGCAGAGAGCTTCACTTTTTATAACCTTCTGGGGTCTTTGTCTTGCAGATATGGTTCCGCCCCCTTTCATGGGCTTACAGGAATGCCCCCAGGTGTTGGGGGTCCCCAGGCCATATCCGATGATCTGTCCTGGGGCCAGCAATAACGACCTCCCCCCTCCCCCCCAGGGCAGTGCATTGTTCACAGTTTTTACGGCCTGACACGCCCTGCAAGACCAGTTTCCTCCTCAAAATGTGTGTCGGTGCTGGGGAGGGGGCCATGTAGGACATCTCAGTTTGCCCCTCTGCTGTCCTCAGTCTCTGAGCCCTGGTGCTGGCTTGTCCTGGTGCATCCCTTGGCTCCCTCACCCTTGGCCCTTGGGCTTTTGGTTGGTCTATCACAGGCAGTAGGTAGAGAGCAAGGAGGGAGAGGCAGGGTCCCCCCTTCCTCCACTCACACCTTCCCTTGTTGGTGGTAGCTCTGCCCCTCCCTCTCACTTCTGTTGCTTGTGGTGGGGGCAGGGAGCCCCATCGCTATTCCCAGCTTCCTGCCTACCCACCTCTAAATAATCCTTCACTGAGCCCTTTGAAGGTGACAATGGATTTTGGAGGGACCTGACTCCTCCTCTCCCCACACCTCTTCTTCCTCCTCTTCTCCCACCTCTGTTCCTCCTCCTCCTCTCCCACCCCTCCTTCTCCACCTCCTCCTCCTCTCCCAGCCCTCCTCCTCCTCTCCCTACCGCTGGTCTCCCCCGCCTCCAGGAAGGTGCTCAGGAGTGTCTGCAGAGACTGCTCAGGCATCGCAGGAGAGTGGGCCTTTCAGCTCAGCCTGTCTGTGCTGTCCACAATTTCTCTCTATGATGCTGCAGAAGTTGGAAGGTGGTTCAAATTCCCCTGCATCCTGAGGGCTGTTGACACACAACATAACATTTGCTCACTGTTTGACTTTGATGGATGCAAATTTATTCTAAATGAGCCAACTTTCATTAGCGTGTAAACATATGCTCCTGGTGGCAGCATGCAGGGCCACTCGCCAGAGCTCATGGTCCGTCCCCGCTGGACCCGTGAGCTCGCCGTGGCCTGCCTGGCTCCCGGCTAAGGCTACAGATGTTGTTTTTCTAGCTCTGTGGAGTCTACATTTTAGCTACAGGGTCATTTTCTTTCACAGGAGAAGCACAGACAAATCTGTGGAAAGAACTTGGTTTTAAAGGCGGAACCACTGAAGGGAGCCGGTTGGAATGAATGTCAGCTGCTCGGCCTCCAGTGTTGGCTACAGACAGCGCTTTCTGTCCTGTGGCTCCGACACTCCCCAGGCCTGCATCCTGCATTTGGTTCTACTTCGGCTCAATTTTCTCTACAAGTGACACTGTTGCTGCTTCTGATGCCTGTAGGAGTACCTGCATTAGGAACAGCGTTGTGCTAATGATAGTTCTGTTTTGTGGGTGTCTGTTGAATTACCACACACATGCACATGCATACACACACATGTATATACACACAGCAATATAGCAAGAAAGTATGGAGCGTCCTGAAGAATTTTTAGATCACAGTTGTATTTTCTGTACACATAGAGCCGTAAGACTGGAAAAGATGTTCATAGCCTTCAAACAATGACTACCCGCCCCCTCCCCCATCTATATTCTCATGTAAAACATTCTTTTTTCTACTGAGATACTTATTTCTAGTTTATTTCCTCTGTACTTCCTTGAAATCCAAAAGAATATTGCTGGTTAATAGCATTTTTCTGTGAGTCTACAGAAGTGTAGCTACACCGAGGGGTCATGAATGACAGTCCCACATGCCCTGAAAAATGTGGGAATACCTTGTGTTTCTGGAACCATGAAAGTATTTCTCCTGTGCTGACGTTCAGCTGCCGGCTCCCTCTCCTTTCTCTTTCCCTTCTTTCACACTACATGGTCTGCTTTGAAAATGTTATCTATTTTCATTCTTTCAAATTCATGTTTCTAGCTTTGGTTGGAAGTGTCAAACCATTCATTCAGTCAACAAAAATTTTCCAAGCACACCTGCAGATGACATGATTATATATGTAGAAAATCATTTAGAACCTATAAAAAACTACAAGAAACAACAATAATAATAATAGAAGCTCACTAATAAGTGAGTGTGGCGAAGTTTCAGAATATAAGATCAATATACAAAATTAATTGTATTTCTAGATTCTTACAACTGATAATTGGAAATTGAAATTTAAAAAGCAATAACACTTATAACAATATCAGAAATAAAATACTTAAGACTAAATCTGACAAAAGGTGTGCAAATGTATTCACTGAAAACTATGAAGCATCACTGAGAGAACTAAATAAGAACTAAATAAATGGGCTATATATTGTGTTCATGAATCAGAACACTCAATATTAAGATGTCAATTGATCTATAGATTTAATACAACCCCAACCAAAATCCCAATAGTCTTTTTTTCGGTAGAAATTGACAAGCTGATTCTAAAATTTATCTGGACATTTAGAGGACCCCACATAACTAAAATAACTTTTAAAAAGAACAATAAGTTTGGAGGATTTATATTAATGGACAAGACAGCATGGTATTGGCATAATGATAGACAAATGGATCAATGGAACATACCAGAGAGTCCTGTAATAGACCCACCCACACATGAAATAGATTTTTTATAAAGGGTCAAAGGAATTGCATTAGAAGAAGACCAGTAAATGGGGCTGGAACAATTAAATATCCATATGCAAAAAAAAATGAACTTCTGCTAGATATCGTCATATTGGCAATTTCATTCAGGAAACTCAAACTTTACATATATAAACACTCAGCTCATCTCTTCTATTCCTTTCCTCAAATTTACTCCATGGAGATTCTGATGGCCTGCAGTGAGGCTTGGCAATTTATTATTTTTAAAAGAATCTTAGATACTATTGATGCAGGAAGTTATAAGACCAGAACTTATAAAATCCTGTTCTAAACCTTGGAATCTTATTTTTTTCCCACTTTTCTTCACCTATCACTTCTAATCAGTTGCTCAGTTCTATAAATCCTCAATTCAAAATGTTCCCAGAATCTCTTCTCCCTTCACGTCTACACTGTATTCCTTTTAGTTCAGGTTTTTACTACCCACTTGGCTCGCAAGGTGGTTCTCCCTATTCCTGCTGCCATTCCTTCATGATGTGTCAGCACTATTGTCTAAATCCACAGGTCTGACCTTAGAATCAAAGGATCTGAAAGTTGGATGGACCTTTGAGGTTATCTAAACTCATCTTCTTTGGAATGCATAAACCCCTTTAGGTAACTCCACTTCAGATCTCAAAAACTTTGCAATGCTGACAGAATAGTCTAATGTGCTTATTGTGCTGTTCAAATCCTCTCATTGTGCTTTACCATCCTCACCTCATTACTTTTGCTCACCATTTCTCCCTCACTACACCTAAGACTTCATTCACATAGATTACTTAGTCTTCTCCAAAGATCCCCTTTTTTCCCTAACACTGTATCTTTGGTCACATTGTTCCCTTGCTGGAAATATCATTTTCTAAGAGCTCCCTACCAAATTTGCACACATTATTTTTTTTTTTTTCACAGAGGTAGAAGAAGTGAGTTGTGGAAGAAGTGAGCCAATGGGCTTCATGGGCTCAGGAAACAAGTTACAGAAGCAAAAGAAGGACCCTGGTAATTTAGGAAAAAGAAAGGTGGAGAGAATGTACCTCGGGGAAGAGAGAGGAAAAGGTATGGGTGTTCCAGAGAGAAAGATAGTGTGCGCCCTGGGGAAAGAAGGGAGTGGGGATAAAGGCAGGCATGCACTAGAAAGAGAGAGAGAGAGAGAGAGAGAGAGAGAGAGAGAGAGAATAAGAGAATGAGAATCTGCACACATTCTTTAAAGAATATCTCGAATATCATCTCCTTGGAGCGGTAAGTGCCTTAGTTTAGGAAATCTCCTTGAGTCTCCTTTTAGGTTGTAGGAATACCTTAGGGTGTGGTTGGAAAGGAGAAGAGGTGATACAAAGAGAGGACTACAGCCTAAAAATGAACAGTTAGGTTGGTAGTGGGAGATGAGTCCAGGGGGAAAAAAGCAGCCAGAAAATGAAGGTAAAAAGACAGAAAGTGTCAGCAATATGACAGTCTGAGGAGGGGCGGGACCATCACCTTCTCCATAACTGAGGTTGAGACCCTTTAGACAGACAGGACAGTGTTGAGATAGGTTATCAAGTGCTCAGCATAATCCATTTTAATGAATCATAAGCTGAATCCTGTGAAGCATTTGGGGTTTCTGGGAGAAATAGACACATATCATGAACATTTGTTTGACATTTTCTTTACTGATTCTTTCTGCACGGCTCCAAGTGTTGTTAACCAATGGTTGTAGGAAGAAAGATTGTAGCTGAGTGCACACCTTCTTAAAATGCTTCACACTGTTTCTATTTTTGCCGAGTAATTTTCCATTGACAATAATCCCTAAGATTTACTCTGCCAGTAGAGCAGTGGATGGCCAGAGTTCAAACTTCCGATTCAAGGAATCTGATTCTCAGATGCCAATATTGAATATTAATTGTTTTCGGGTAGTTTTTATTGCGCGCTAACAGGTGGCGCATGGCGCGGGCCATTTTTGCTAATTTTTTTGCGCAAATGGCAACTTTCAGTAAAATTACTATAACTTTAGTTTACGTATTTATACGTTACCCGCATTCTACCGCTAGTCTATAAAAAAACGTATTAATACGTGTCCCACTCTACTTACTACCAGTCAACGTAAAACCTATAAATACGTTTCCTGAATACAATGTGTTTTAATAAACATGGCTTCATATTTATAGCAGGTGTATCTTTGCTTAAGTAGAAAATATAGTACAGTGAGTCCTCACTTAACGTCATCATTAGGTTCTTGGAAAATGCAACTTTAAGCAAAACAACATATAACAAAACCAATTTTACCCCAGTCTGATATAAAAAAGAGTTAAGGTCCTATGGCATATTTCTGGTCACAAAAACATTACCAAACTTCTAAATAAAGGTCCAAACACTTCTAACATTAACCATTGAAATAAATGGGAAGTGCACATACATTTAAGAAAGATGAATGAAAACATGTATGTGGGGAAGCATGGGACTTGGTTGGACTGTCTGTAAGGGGGATTCTCTGAGATGTTGGGAGCTTCTAGGGGGACCTTGCTGAAGGCAGCAGCCCCTACCTTGACTTTTCCAAACAAGTCCGATCCCCTGGGTGTTTTGCTAGAATCTCTATGTTTAGTCTTTAAAGACCCGATCTTGTAGAAGCATATACTTTCTCAAGGATACTTACCCTGCTGATTGTATCTAGAGGTTAATTTTAGTTCAAGCTACTGTGACAATAAAAGCCAAAGGAGGCAGGCGAACAGGGCTACTTGGCAGCAATAGACAAGTAGTGCCTTAGCCCTCTCTTTCACAGAAACATGTGTTACAGTAATCATTCGACCATGGTTCAGGGTCTGCCGGTCAGCCCCGGCACACGAAAGCTAATGTTTTTCCCACCTGCTTATCTCAGCTCAGGGTCGAGGGTGGCCAGAGTCTCTCCCAGAAACCTAGGGCACCAGGCAGGACCACCCTGGACAGGATGCCATCTATCACAGGGCCACACCCTCCCACCTACACTCACTGGATGAGGGTAATGCAGACACAACATTCACTTCATGCACACAACTTTGGATGTGGGAGGAAATTGGAGAACATAGAGAAAACCTTGCAGACAAGGGGAGAATGTGCAAACTCCTCATAGACAGTGGCCTGGAACATACATTAATCTATGACGCCTGCAGTGAGGTGCTTAGTAGAGGATGAATCAAAATGCAATTCTAGAGTTTTCTTCTCCTTTCTATATAAATATTGGCCCCAGTTCTTTTCAACTTAGAGAATACAAATGAAACAAAAAAAGGCATGATCTGAAAAGGGATAAGGATGTAATAATATTCAGAGATAATTAAGATGCCCCAGTTGATCATCCAATATTTTTTTAAAAATATATTTTATTGATCTTCCCACAGAGAGGAAGGGAGAGAGATAGAGAGCCAGAAACATCGATGAGAGAGAAACATCGATCAGCTGCCTCCTGCACACTCCCCACTGGGGATGCGCCCGCAACCCAGGTACATGCCCTTGACCGGAATCGAACCCGGGACCCCTCAGTCCGCAGGCCGACGCTCTATCCACTGAGCCAAACCGGCTTCAGCGATCATCCAATATTTTAATGTCCAATATTTCAGATAGCTACTATTTTTATATTCAATGCATATCTTCCTTTCTTTTGATCTTATTTACTTAAAAAATTTGAGCTCTCTCCTTTTCCTCTTATATTTTTTTGGGGCCGGATAATATAATTTTCCATTATTTTATAAGGGGTAAGCGGTGAGTCTCTCTTTCCTTGGCTGAAATCTCCTACTCAGTCTTTCTGTTGTCTTGGTATAATTGAGGAGCCTCCAGTCACTGGCACAGGAGCTCAACAGAGGATCAGACAGATCATGGATGGTTTTCACTGGCTGATTTGAGATACCTCTATTTCCACTCCACAGGGAGGCATTTTATTCTGTCTATTTAAGATACTGTAAAAAAATCCTCACTAAAGGGTATGTTTATTAGGGGGGGGGGCGGAGAGAGAAAGAGAGAGAGAGAGAGAGAGAGAGAGAGAGAGAGAGCGCGCGCGAGAGAATAACATCAATCAATTGCTTCCTGTTTGTGCCCTAGAGGTCGAACCCACAACCTTTAGGTGTATGAAACAATGCTCCAATCAACTGAGCCACTCAGCCAGAGCTATTTAAGATTTTTTAAAAAACATTTTTATTGATTTCAGAGAGGAAGGGAGAGGGGGAGAGAGAACAAAACATCAATCATTGATTGGCTGCCTCCTGCACACCCCTACTGGGGATCGAGCCCAAAACCTGGACATGTGCTCTTGACCAGAATTGAACCTAGGACCCTTCCGTCTGCAGGTCGACGCTCCATCCACTGAGCCAAACCAGCTGGCTAGGGCTAAGAATCTTTTAAACAGCATACCAACTTTGAAAAATGTACCCTTTGTCTAGCATCCTTTTAACCTGTTTTTAAAAAATGTGCATTTCTATTAAGAGATTTTGCATGTATATGTTTCTGTGGGCAGATAAGAGATTTACTTGTATACAAAATAAATATGGAATCCACTAACACACACTTCTCACTCGAATTCCAGGTTCCCTTAGAATTGGATTCTAGATAAACTCATTTGTATTTCAAAGGTGCAAAGGGTATGAGAATGCTTTTCAGTTGAACTTTTCAGTTTGAACTGGAAAAGATGGCGGATCCAGAAAACCAGGCCCAGCTGGAGATTTATGCTGGAACGAACCCATTCAGACCCTGGACCACAGACAATTGCCTTTCTGAGAAAGCAGACATCTTTCCAGGGTGCTCTGCATGGCTACACGTGCATTTTAACTCATCCACAGTCAATGCTTTTGAAATGCATCTGGACAACTTTCTCTGGCAACAGGTTCCCTAAGAGGGCAAGTGGGAGTGCCTTTAGAAATTCCTGGTTTGTCGGTCCAACGTCATTACTTTAAGCCAAACCCATTTTAAAAACACTTGGAAAAAGCATGGAATTTGTGAATTAAATTTAATCCTGTGCTTCCAATAGACAGAAACACTTTGCCCTGGTTTAAGCTTCTGCAGATCTGTGAGCCTTTCCTCTCTCCTGCCTCCGCCTCCCTCTGCCCTAAAACCCCACAGCACACACCAAACTCACCTTTCCCGACAATAACTTGCTGAGACTAGCCCACCCAAGGAAGGGCTTTGGCTCAAGTCTGCTTGTGATGACTGCACCCTTCCACCTCCCTAGTCCCCAGGTGACAGAGAGTGATGCTCTGATTTTTATTCATTGTCATGCTTTGATTGGGGGCTTCAGGGGCTGCAGACACGATTCTGGTCTTGCAAAAATGATTTTAATGTGAAGAAAATCTTAGTGTTAATTTAGGTGTGACAAACACACCTAATTTGGAGAGTCATTTCTTTCGGTGAAACTGACTTAAAGAGATGACCAGACCAATTCTCAATGATTTCTCCAGCTGGATTTGTGGAGTCATAGGAGACAGACAAATCCTTCCCTCCCTCCCTCCCTCCCTCCCTCCCTCCCTCCCTCCTTTCCTCCTTCCCTTCCTTCCCTGCTTTCCTCCCCCTCCCTTCCCCCTCTCTCTTTTTTTGCAATAAGTACGCTTTATTTTTTCTAATCAGACCCAAATAATGATTGAATAAGAATAGGTGCCCAGATAGTTGTCTGAAAAAGTACTTTCACAGAGCTGGGTGCTAGATAATCTTTTACACCTCCCTCCCCTTTTTTAAAAAAAATTTAGAGCAGGGGTGGGGACACATCTGGCTGGAGAAATCATTTGGTCTGACCCTGCCAAGGCATTAGGGGTGAGTTAATTAAATGTTTGACCAAATATAGCAGGCTGATTTTTAAGTTGATAGTTTTGTATGGCCTGCAAATAATGTTATAAATTCCCAAATGACTCTTGGCAGAGAAAAGGTTCCCCACCGCGATTCAGAGGTTAGATGAATGCAAGGAGTGAGTTTGCTCTCAGCAGCAATCTTCCCGGAAATCTGTGGCCGAGCCACATTTGGGATCTTTGAATGTGAGATGGTCCAGATAGGGAATGTTTTCCCTTGACTTAATGTTTTCAGATGTGAATTCTAGAGTGGCTGATTCAAATCGGAGACACCAGTAAAGGCTTTGCTGGGGATTAAATGAAATTTCTGCTCTGCCTCTTCAGAGACTGTTTAGCCATGGCCAGTGCCCATCAGGTTTAAGCAGCTGAGTTCTGACAGCCTGGCTGCTCCGGCCTCTGCTTGTCAAGGAGTTCAGCACCTGGAAATGTCACCTGCCCTGCCCTCCTCACTTCCAGGAATTGAATGTGGTTTCCTCCCTATCAGGCATTTCCTCCCTTTTCAAACTGCCTCCCCCAAGCCGCTGCCCTGTTTTCTTTTGTTTTCATAGCCTGGCTTCTCAGCAATTTATGAATAACTCCAATTTGCAAATTCCAAGGTGGGGTGGATGCTCCAGTCATGGTCTAAGATCACGTTCTCTTACTTGACAGTTGAACTCTAGAATTTAGTGGTTTAGATTTTCTGTCCATGGCGACTCTTTTAAATTGCTTTCAATTACAGTTGACATATAATATTTATTAGTTTCAGGTGTACAAAATAGTGGTTAGACATTTATATACCTTACAAAATGATCCGCAGATAAGTCTAGTACCCACACTGGGCCCCATATAAAGTTATTACAATACTAGTAACCCTGTGTATGAATCTGTGTGCCAGTAGCTCGCCAGTAGCTCGCTGTGGCCCTCCAGTAGCTCTCCACCCACTTCCCCTCCCTCCTGTAGCTCCCCCGTCCCCCCTCCTCCCACCCCTCCCCCATAGCTTTCTGCCCTGCCCCCTCCTGTAGCTCTCTGCAGCCTGCTTGTAGCCACTAGCTTGCTGCCCCTTCCTGTAGCTCTCCATCCGCTGCCCCAACCTCCTGCTGATCTGTGATCCGGTCCTTACTCGGTTAGTCATTACGCTTCACGGCATAATGACCATTTGCACATTACATCTTTATTATATAGGATTACTGACTATATTACTCTATGCCATACTTTACATCCCTGTGACTGTTTTTGTAGCTACCAATTTGTACTGCTTAATCCCTCACAGTTTTTCACACAACCTCTCACCCCCCTTCCTTTCTGGCAACCATAAAAATATTCTCCGTATCTATGATTCTTTTTTTGCTTTGTTCACTTTTTCTAAAATTCATAAATATAAGTAACATCATATGGTATTTGTCTTTCTCTGTCTGACTTATTTCACTTAGCTTAATACCCTCGCAGTGGTTCTCAACCTTTGGGTCGAGACCCCTTTGGCAGTTGAACGACCCTTTCACAGGGGTTGCCTAAGACCATCCTGCATATCAGATATTTACATTACGATTCATAACAGTAGCAAAATTACAGTTATGAAGTAGCAACAAAAATAATTTTATGGTTGGGTCACAACATGAGGAACTGTATTTAAAGGGCCAGAAGGTTGAGAATCACTGCTAGGGCCATCCATGTTGTCACAAATGGCAAGATTTTATTCTTTTTTATGGCTGAGTAATATTCCATTGTATAGGGTGTCCCAAAATTCACGCAAGATTTGAATTTTGCGTGAGCATTAACAACAACAACAAAAAAATAAAAGCCTAATTTTACTTGGTTTATTTAATCAGATTCTAATATCTGTTGCCCTTTGATTTCAATCCCTTCAATTTGATAAGCATTACCAAGTACCAATTATGGCACAGGAACAGGGACAATGAAGACCAATGAAGACCACGGCTTTGTGTATGTGCCAGCAAAGCCGTGGAGGCCATTTACCCGATGTGCTATTCCATACATAACCCTATACTATATACTTTATGAATCAATAAAAAATTTACAATTTTTAATTATAAACCTGTGTTTTCTATCAAAATTACTTCTTGCATGAATTTTGGGACACCATATATATATATATATATATATCATATCAATTCCATTTATGAGTGTTTATCTGAAGAAATTTTTTTTTTAAATATATTTTATTGATTTTTTACAGAGAGGAAGGGAGAGAGATAGAGAGTTAGAAACATCGATGAGAGAGAAACATCGATTAGCTGCCTCCTGCACATCTCCTACTGGGGATGTGCCCGCAACCCAGGTACATGCCCTTGACCGGAATCGAACCTGGGACCTTTCAGTCTGCAAGCTGATGCTCTATCCACTGAGCCAAACCGGTTTCGGCGTACCTGAAGAAATTAAAAACACTAATGAAAGATATATGCACCCCTGTGTTCACTGCAGCATCTACACTAATAAAAGAGAAAAATGGTAATTAGCGTACGACCGCTACCCTTCCCATTGGCTAATCAGCGTATCCTTATGCAAATTAACTGTCAGCCAAGATGGCGGCCAGCAGCCATGCACTGAAGCGAGCAGGGAGGCTTGCTTCCTCCAGGGACTGCAGACTCCAATGTTCCCCGCCTCACTTGCGGGCCTCTCAACTGCAACTCTAAGCAACTATTACTATGTTGCAAATAAGAAGCTAAACAAAACCGGCTTTCAGTCAGCCCCAGACCGCAACATTGTATCCATGTTTTCAGCAGCGAGGCCTCAGAGCTAAAGCTGGCCCAGAATAAAAAAAAAAAAAAAAGAAAACAAGGAGCGGTTGGGAGCTTTTAGTCAACTGCCCTCAGCCCCTCAGCCAGCCTGGCCAGGCACCCCAGTGGGGACCCCCACCCTGATCCAGGACACCCTCCAGGGCAAACCAGCCAGCCCCTACCTGTGCACCAGGCCTCTATCCTATATAGTAAAAGGGTAATATGCCTCCCGGCACCGGGATCAGGGGAGCAGCGAGGCTCCCGGCACGGGGATCAGCGTGACAGGGGGCAGCGCCCAAACCTCCTGATCAGCCCTGCTCTGTGCCTGATAGGGGGGAGCTCCCCAATCCCCCAATTGCCCTGCGGTTCTGTGTGTGACAGGGTGCAGCGCACCAACCCCCTGATCAGCCATGCTCTGTGGGTGATAGAGGGTGGTGCCCCAACCCCCCTCCATGGGCCTTGCTCTGTGTGTGACAGGGTAGAGCCACAACCTCCCCATTGGCCCTGCCCTGAGTGTGACAGGGTGCAGCACCCCAACCCCTTGATCCACCCTGCTCTGTGTGTGACAGGGGGCGGTGCCCCAGCTCCCCTATCGGCCCTACTCTGTGAGTGACAGCGGGGAGCTCCTCAACCCCCTGATGGGCCCTGCTCTGAGTGACAGGGGGCAGCGCCCCAACCCCCCTGATGGACCCTGCTCTGTGAGTGACAGGGGGCAGCGCCTCAACCCCCTGATCGGCCCTGCTCTGTGCGTGACAGGGGGTGGCGCCGCAACCTCCCCATTGACCCTGCCTTGAGTGTAACAGGGGGCAGTGCCCCAACCCCCCAATCAGTCTATCCTGAGTGTGACTGAGGGTGGCATCACAACCTCCCAATCCGCCCTGCTCTGTGCATGACGGGGCGGCGCCCCAACTCCCCAATCGGCCCTGCTCTGAGCCTGACCAGGGGCTGCACCTAGGGATTGGGCCTGCCCTCTGCCACCCGGGAGCAGGCCTAAGCCAGCAGGTCGTTATCTCCCGAGGGGTCCCAGACTGTGAGAGGGCACAGGCCGGGCTTGAGGACCCCCCCTCCCCCCCGAGTGCACAAATTTTTGTGCACCGGGCCTCTAGTCCTATATAATAAAAACCTAATATGCTAAGTGTCCGGTCATCTGGTTGGCCATTCAACCAATCAAAGTGTAATATGCTAATGATATGCTAAGGCCGCTTAACTGCTCGCTATGATGTGCGCTGACCACCGGGGGGAGATGCTCCTACTGGTAGGTTAGCTTTCTGCTGGGTGTCCGGCTGATTAGGACTGAGTAAGATGGGCTGGACATGCCCTGGAGTCCTCCTGTGGTCCCTTCCTAGCTGGCCAACTTCCCGTGTCCCTCCCTGGCCCTGATTGTGCAGCAGTGGGGTCCCTTGACCTGGCCTGTGCCTTCTCACAATCCAGAACCCCTTGGGGGATGTTGGAGAGCTGGTTTTGGCCTGATCCCGTGGGCCAGACTGAGGGACCCCACTGGTGCACAAATTCGTGCACTGGGTCTCTAGTTATTTATAATAGCCAAGATATAGAAGCAACCCAAATGTCTACAACTACTCTTAATTTTTTCTATTGGGATATATCCTTCAAGAGTTGGGCTCTGGCTAGAAATTGGCTGGGTCCTTTAATTGGAGAACTGGAAATGGCCTAGGGGGCCCTCTGGGTACCCCATTCCATGGTGTCATGCTCTTTTCATTCACTTTCTACAGATCTGCAGGAATAGAAGTTAATGCAGAAACTGACAATAATGTTTGTAGCAATGCACGTGAATGTCCTCTGGTGGAGATACAATGAAAAGGCTAACTACAAGCATTCTATTTTATGGGCCTGTAAGTCATTTATCTGTTTGTATCCATTGGAAAATTCATTCAGTCTTTTTTTTTTAATTGTCAATCTGAGAGAGAGAGAGAGAGAGAGAGGAAGAGAGAAAGAGGTAGAGAAACATTGATTTTTTTGTTCCACTTATTTATTTATATTTTAATTTAATTTATTTTTTTTATTGTTCCTCTTATTTATGCATTCATTGGTTGATTCTTGGGTGTTCCCTGATTGGGGATCAAACTCACAACCTTGGCATATCAGGATGATGCTCTAACTGACTGAGCTATCCAGCCAGGGCTCTCATTCAGCCTTCTGACTGCCTATGAACATCTGCACATTCACATTTCCTGTTGAATTAGTCATACTATTTTATTGTTTCCTCATTTATTAATGAACTGAAGACATTCTCTGACATGTGTTTTATTTTATTTTCACATGGAAGTCCTATTTCAAGCCTTGGGAAATAGTATTTTATCTCTCCACAAACTCAAGGCACGTATGGTTCTATATAACTGGTTTTTCAATTAATCTCTTAAATTTCTATATACCCCAGGGCAAGAAGCACAAGGTCTCCCTCCAGAGAACATCCCTTGCCCACCTTGACAATGACTTCTCTCAGGACCTTGTGGGCTTTACACACACACATGCACACACACACACAGTATCAGGTGGAATAAGTATAACTCAACAACTGTTTATAACCGATGGCTCTGCTGTGACAGTTGGTACAAACTCAGCCTTTGACCACATTGTGTCTTGCACCTGTTCCATTAGAAAAACCTTTGAACATGGACCATGCAAAATACTGCAGGAACAGGATAATCAAGAAAAAACTTGAAGACTTTCTTCTAAAAATCCTACTTTTAATCAAGGCTATAAGCTAGATGTCATGTACACTGCAGTGTAAGGAAGAGAAAAGTGGGGAGGAGTCTACCTGAGGGAAGCTTAGCGATCCAACTTCATTTCCCAGCAAAACTGTGCACGTGACCATCCGTATGTCACAGTTGCACAAACAATTCCTTGGTTTATCCTCTACTTCAAGAAAATTGGATATATTCTGCCATTGAGGGACTGTCTAGCTCAGCACATTGGGAAGCTGTGTAGACTCACAATTATTTAAGCTCATAGTTTTACTCACAAAATTGAGGACTTCAGGGGTTGCTTTTTTCCATTTTATGCTTACAGGACCCTGGGTGAGATCTAGGTATCCACAGATAGGCAGAATGTGCCGCAAATCCATAGGGTGTACTAATAGAACATTCTGGATAAAAATGTAACCTCCCAAGTTGGATAAAACTGAGTTTAGCATGTTCGTTTCTGCTTGCTAATGCTGTGACTTTGAAAGCACTGTGCAGAGGCAGATTACACCTGCAGAGGACCCCAGAGGTGGAATAAGACAGTCCCATGTTCATCAGTGCTTCTTACCAGCTTGGGGAAGACATTACACCACTGTCACCTCAGTGTGTCATCTATGAAGCAGGGAGAAGGGTAGAATTTACCTTATATTGCAGTGAAGGTAATGTGATAATGTGTATTAAATGCTTAACCTATGGACAGTTCATACAAGTGCATGATAACTGTTTTAAGTGATATCTAAGGCTCTGATCTACGGACTTCCACAAATTTGTCCAATTCTATGTGGAACAGAGAATCCTTAACTGAGTCTTTGAATCCCAAAAATCTTAATGAAAATTTTATGACTTTTTCAATCACTTAAGGAGCTACTTAGAGATCGTTGTGTTGTTTTTGAAGAAGGCACATGATGTAACTCAAGCCACTCACCATGGTATTAAAATTTATTTGCTATCTCTTCTAGTAATTTGGCTCTCGTTATTGCACATTCAATTTTATTTGCTTTGAATAATAAAAATAAGAAAATGGAAAAAATGTTTCAATAGGGGATTTTTTTAGACCATGTATTTTGGGGTCTATGGAGCACCCCGCATCCTGGATTACTAAATTAGTATGATTCACTTCTGTGAGACGTCAGAGTATCAGGCAGTTGGAAAAAATTTCCAAAAAATGCAAACAGATCAGTAATAGTGACAAACCAGTCATGCAAAACACTTATGGAGACCTCAGATATTTGGGTCTGAGCTCCTAGGTGCTGCCTATGTTGAGGAAGAAAATGAGCACAGCCATGTATTTAAATCTTAGGCATGGAGATGATTAAGGCTAATCTGAGAACGTTTCAGATGTAGGGAGCCCCTCGAGATGCTGTGATTGTGACCTGCACTGTGTCTTGACTTTCATTGTCTCAGTTTCTCAGGGAACAAACAACTCAGCGGAGTTTTGATGATGAAAAGTTGCTGTCTTCTTTCCTTTTCCTCATAAATTAAAATGATTTGACATAGGAAGAAGGGAAGACAGAATTCAGTTATTTGGGTAATTGCAGTGTCAAATCGATAATTTGCTCAATCTTCTCACAAAATTGCCTAATTGAGAACAAGTAAAGCAGATGGCTCTTTGTTTTGCTGTTTTTATCGACTCACCCTTCGCCAGCCTGAGGCTCACTGCCCATTCCACACCACACTGGCTCAGGATGACTGGGCCGCCCCACAGACCCGTTTTGAAAATGTCCTCAGGTGATACCGGCGACTTCCACAGGAGGATGCTCTGAACATTCTCAAGAACCACAGCACAGTTTGTGAAACCAGGAGCCAGGAGTCGTGAAACCTTGGCAGAAATCAAATTTAGCTTCAGGCTTTGCAACTGTTTTTCTTTCCTAATTACCAGGTAAGATTTCTTCTCCTCTAAAATTGTTTGCCCTTTCCTTTTCCCTTTTCTCCCCTCCTTTTTTTTGTCCTCACTGGAGAGGATATTTTTCCCATTGATTTTTAGTCAGTGGAAGGGAGTGAGGGTGGGGAGAGAGAGAAACACTGATGTAAAAGATACATCAATGGGTTGCCTCCTGCACGCACCCCGACCGGGGTGAGGAACGAACCTGCAATCCAGGTATGTGCCTTTGACTGGGAATCAAATCCACAGCCCTTTGGTACAAGGGCTCTTCTTCTTTTTTTAAACCTTATATATTGTGACAAAACTGCGCTAAGAAGGTTGTTGCTGTTGGTCATGCACTGGCTGTTCATGCAACGAAAGACTCAAAGTTGATGGAAGCTAAGAAGCTCAGCGTTTCTTGTTTGGACTGTGATGCAGTTCTGAGTTGTCCACATGTGGCAGTGGAAATGCAGGGGCCAGCCCTCCTCTGGGCAGAGAGGGGTTTGTCCTCTACCGAGCCATCAGGAGCATGGCTGGCCACTAGCTCCTGTTCCCCAGTTTTGACTATAGGGTCCCCTGTCCTTCATATGGCTTCCCAATTCTTTATGTGATTGCGCTCTCGCCCATTACTGCTGCACATCTTTGAAAGTCTCCCTCATAGGTGGCCACATCTTCAAGGCTGTATGGAGCATAAGGTCTAGATCCTGGGCCAGGGACCAGCATGGTCTGTGGAGTTTTGTACATACAGATGGCAGGTGCCACTCTGGAGTTCTGTTTCAATGGGCATGTTGTGGGGTTTGGACACACACACAGGCACACACAGGCACAAGCTCTGAAAGAGACACTGACATGCAGTCAGTTTTGAGAACCACTATTCAGTGCTGCTGCAGGAAAAGATTAAGGTAAGATTTGGACCCTGACCATCATGGCTGCTGCTGACTGCGTTATTTCATGGACATTCTGATAATGGTGGCACAGAAACTACAGAAGGTGGGAGGGACCATGATCCAGGTTAAATGTCCTTCAAGTATTTGGGGAACTCCCATGATCTGTTCTATCTTTAGAGTGAGACCCCCGTCTTCGACTGATTCCTGAGTGCAGCTCCGGTTGTGTCCTCTGCTGGATTCAACTGCTCCTCACAGCTTTCAGCGTGGAGCCCTCTCTCTGTCGGTAGTATTCATTCTCTCATATTCCTCTGAGAAGCTCAACTGCACTGTCTCTCTTCAGAAGACGTCCACCTTAATAAATCTGTAGCTCTTATTCCAGAGTGGTCAAATTGCCCTACGGATGATTTTGTTGTCAAGCAAGATGAAATTTCCCCCAAAGCATGTTTTTCCTCTCATCTTCAGTGCTCCTGGGAGCACTGCTGGGTGGGGTGCTGACTTCCTCTGAGAGCACACAGCCATGTTTTAGATTCTGACAGCTTAGGTAAAGCTAGTACAAATGTCCTGAACAGTTGTCAAGGAATGTCTCATTGAATTCCTCTGGAAAATACGGTTTCTACCCAGAATAGAAAAAGAGGTAAAATGTTATGAAAAAAAAATAAGTTGTTGAAATGCTTTTTATGTGTTTATAGTGATACCAGTATAGTGAGGTCACCATGAGGTTGGCCTCCAGGTGGCTTATGAGTAAGTGCTGTCTACATTGTTGCCCACCTTATTTGCACAATCTCATCTGCTGAGGAAGGGCTAACAGGTATGTTCCCCATTCTCAAAACTGTAGAAGGTGAGAGAAGTGGGAAGTGGTGAGGTGTGGACATGGAGGCAATTCACAGGTAGGGAGCAGTGCAAGCAAAGGCAGGAGCATCTGAATGTAAATTAGGACAATTAAGAACATTAACCCACTCCTCTAATATTTTCTCAGGCTCTTGGGTAGTATGAGATGGTTATGTAAATTTAGGGGGCAGTCAGAGTTGCAGAATGAAGGCCATTACCACTATGCAAACTCTCTTCTCATCTTAAATACTAGTCTCCTTCTTGGAAAAGCATAAAACACTCAGAATTTCTGGATGAAAAGTACTGGTGTGTTCAATCACTTTACATCATTTTATAAAAAATATTAAAAGCTGTTTTGTGCTTTTTTATTTTACTAACATGCGGTCAGAGTCTTATATTATAAATCAAAATAGAAACAGTTTCATTCAGTGATGGCTGTGAGAGATTTTGTTCTTCACACAGATTTTGCCCTAAATGTTGAGCTGTAGGCCCTGTGTCCACCCACCACATGCCAACTTGTTTTTCCAAAGTAGGAGTGTGTGTGTGTTGTCACGTAAACATCTTAATTCCTTACTTTACATGTGAATCGACTATTTGCCCTCAAAATGTAGTCCTCTCACCCTCACAGTAAAGGAGAGGTATACTCTTCTGGTCAAATATCAAGTCTATGAAATTGGGTGTAGGCCTTTGGAAAACTTTCCCTGCTAGAGGGATCATGTCAAAGAATGCTACAGTTTTAAGCATTTAATTTTCTTTTCTTTTTTATCCTACTTTTTTACTGTTGGCTAACATGCCAGAGTCTATTTCTTTATCTGTTCATTCCATGAACTGTCCCTTCACATATGCCTTCTACTTTTTTACTCTGGATAGCCCATCAAGAATTTGAATCATTTTTCTCCAAATAATCCCAGGGTGAAACAGAATCTTTACAATAGAAATGTGATCTGCTTTCTAGAATTGAGCTGTTCTCATAATGTTATGAATAGCATCCACCTTTGAGAAATCACTTGCATTTTGTAAAAAGGGAGAAATTCTGATCTAAACTTTTAAAGGGTCATTTTTGGAGACTACTTCAATAGAGGCATAAAAGTCTTTCCTATGAAGGAATAGCAGAAGGTGGACTTGAAGTCAGATGGATTAGGTTCAAGCTCTGAATCCCTCAATTACCAGCTCTGTGTTGGGCAAGCCCCTCTATATCTGGACTTAGTATCCTCATCTTTCACGTGGGAATAATAATATAGGAATTATGATATAAGGTCTATCATGTGCTTAGAGCACAGGGACACTTGCCCACATTCTCAATTGCTATTGCCAAATCCAAGTTTTCTTTCTCTTAAGACTCCTTGAGAAATAGGTTTCATTGGAATAGACTAGTGCAAAAATTCACCCTTAAACCTTTTAAAACCTTTGAATGTATAAATAAGCAAGCCTCGCAAAGGTAGTGGTACATTCCTTTAAAAAAATCCTCATCTTTATGCTATTGTCTGGCCTGAAATACTTTCCCCAGGAAAAGGAGAACTTGACCAAATTTCCATCAGGATAACCATCAAGCATAATTTTCACAGCACATTTCCCTCGCAATATTCCATTTGGTCATCTGCAAGTTCACAGGCTTTTTTATCTAAGGAAGTTCAGGTCCTGAAAACATTTTTGAAAATACTACTCCAGCAAAGTAAATGATTTGGAAGGGAAAATTCTAACTTCTTTGGCTTTCCACTGACAATAGTCATGATAAAAAGCGATTCCTTCTGCTCTCTCTGGCCAACCCATTAACTCACGATTTTTTAGAAGGAAGAAACCTTAGCAGTCTTTTCATCCAAATGTATCCTTTTGCAGATGAGGAAATTGAGGCCCAAAGAGATTAAGTGTCACTCAGCCTGGAAGTAGCAGAATGAAATTTTTATTTTAGACATCTAAACGCACAGTCACATTTTTTAATTTTTACTACTCAGAACAAGAGTTGCTCCTTTCAGATTGAGGAGGAGAGTATAAGGGACGCAGCCAGACATGTTTTCAAAATACCAACAGGATGCATTTTAGGATCAAGTGTAGACTTCTTGAGAATGTGCCTTTGTTCACAACATTTAAGATCAGGCCACTCCAGGGAACTTCTGAAAGTCACGAAGTACTCAGGGCCCCGTAGAGACTAGAAAAGAGGTTATTCAGTGTTCAGCTATCGTGGATTCTTTTGTAGATGAAGAAAGAATGCTTTCTTTTTTTGAAATTAATTAACTTCCAGTGAAGAAGTCATGTGGGAATGGAGAGAGAGATGCACTCAGCTCAGCTTTCCTTCTCACTCGGAACCTACCAGGTCGGGGCTGGTGAGGGTGGTGTAAACACACAACTCGAACAGAAAAACAAAAACTTCATTAGAACATCACGTTTCCACCCTTAAGGGGCCTAAGAAGGGGTGATTAACAGTCAGATTCTGCAAAGTCAGACTACAGTGGTTAATTGAATCCAGGGATTAGTGCTCTGACCGGGGGACGGTCACAGGGTGTCAGACACCCAGGTCAGGCGGAATGTGAAAAGACGTTTCAGAAGAGCTCGGCCAGAAGCAACCCAACCAAGAGAAAAGGGTTGGAAAAATCATCAATTTGAGGGACTAGTCTGAATGTTCCTTGTGGCATAGCAAAGACTGAAAACAAAAAGGCTGACTGTCAGGGTTGCAGTAAAACTCTCCAGGTGTTGGTGTTTCAAGCTCACACCCCTGCCTTGGCCATCTGAGTGGCCACTGGGTCTGTTGGGGCTGCTGTAATTTCTTTATTCATGGGCTTGTGTCTTTAATCGTGGGAAGGCTTAGAATGAGACTGGATAGCATAACGTAAGTCAAACCCAGAGCACTGACACTTTTTGACTGTTAGGAACAATATGTTTATATTTAGTGTTTTAACTAATTGCAATATTTAAGAGAGTTTGACATACAGAGCATCTAAAAGATTAGACTCATGATTCCAAATTAAAAGGTGTAATTGCTTAGTTAAATTTAGACCTGCTACTTTAAATGAAAAGCAGTAAAATCATTTCATAATGTTAGTATGCAGGGCTGCAGTGTTTAAGAGAACTTGAGAATCACTACATGTATACATTAAGTTTATTACCCTACTTGTTAAATAGGTGGGAACTTTTTGTTTATAAGTGAGACCCTTGAAGTGAAAATAAGAAAACCATAATAAATCCAATTCATAAATACAGTTTGACATATTTGAGAGCATTTAATGAATTGAGTTTTGAAAGTCCTTGTCATGATAACTCCTAAAACTTACTACATTTACGAATAGACTAAAATAATATAAATCTAAGAATTTTAGGAATGATGTATTCTTAAAACTGAATGTTAGCAAAGTAAGAAAAACAAAGAAAGAGCAAATGGCAGATGTGAAAGGGATAGTGCCCCAAAAGGACTTTTATTGGAAAAGAAAAATTTATTGGAATCCTATATTAATCAGGTTTCTCCAGAGAAATGGGCCAATAGGAGAGAAAGAAAGTCAGATAGATGATAGATAGGTAGATGATAGATTAATAGATAATAGGATAGAGAGTCAGATAATAGATAAATGATAGATGATAGATACATAGATAAACATAGATATAGATAAAAGAGCTTATTATGAGGAATTGGCTCCTGGTTATGGAGGCTGAGAAGGCCCATGCCCTGCCCTCTGCAAGTGGAGGCCCCGGAGAGCCGGTGTGTAGTTCAGTCTGAATGTGAAGGCTGAAAACCGTGAGCTCTGATGGTCAAGGACAGAAGATGGATGCCCCAGCTCAAGCAGAGAGAGTGAATTCCAGCCTTCTTCTATTTTTTGTTCTATTCAGGTCCCTAAGGATTGAATGATGCCAGATTATCATCTTTACTCAGTCCACTGATTCTTCCAGAGACACCTGCACAAACCCATCCAGAAATAATTTTACCAGCTATTGGGGTATCGTTGGTCCAGTCAAATTGCCACGTAAGTTAACCATCACAGGTCACTGTGTCACCTCACTTATGTCTCATTGGAAAATCTCACACCCCATTGAGCCCCAAGCAGACAGGAAGCTGCGAAATGGCATCGGCCCTCAGGGCCGCTATAGGGGAGGCAGCTGGGAGGACTGAGGTCAGGTTGTGAGGTACCTGGTGCATTGTCCCTGCCTTGGGATCCTGTGCTGTTTTGTGCAAAGGCACTCCTACTTTTAAATTAGTGAGTACAAACTAAGGGAGCACTTAGAGCTCATATCTGCACATTTTGATGATTGTCAGCTTCAGTTCTACAGACATTCATGAGTGAGCACACCCATGGCCTTACAAGGATGAATGAGGGATTGGTTAATTTCATGTTGCCGGCAAGTCATCTTGGCCTGGGATGGAATCTTGTAAATTTTCCATTTCCCAGGCAAAGTTGTTCTAGAATATGATTTGTGATTTCATGCAAAAAACGTGTCAGAATGCTTTACAAATCAGAAGAGCTGACAGTGGCAGAGAAGTTATTCAGATCATGTGAGCAGTTTATTAAGAAATCATTTCGCCGAAACTGGTTTGGCTCAGTGGATAGAGCGTCGGCCTGCAGACTGAAAGGTCCCAGGTTCGATTCCGGTCAAGGGCATGTACCTGGGTTGCGGGCACATCCCCAGTGGGAGATGTGCAGGAGGCAGCTGGTCGATGTTTCTCTCTCGTCGATGTTTCTAACTCTCTATCTCTCTCCCTTCCTCTCTGTAAAAAATCAAAAAAATATATTAAAAAAAAAAAAGAAGAAATCATTTCAGGCCAGATAGTAGAGGAATGGGAGTCATTTTGGACCATGGAAGGATATTAAGGGCAGAAGTATCACCAACACATACAGTCCGTACCCAGAATGACGTGCCGTGAGCTCCAGGCCCTTTCCTAGAGCTTATATCCGGGATCTCACTCATGCATCCCCACATCCTGGGGGAGTGTATCCTCCATGTGCAGACGGGGCCGGATGTGGAGGGATAAAGTCAATGGGCTGAGGTGGCCGGTGCTGAAGGAAATACCTCAGACTCCTCCAAGTTGACCTGACCACTAGCCCACACTTCGACACCCAGCACTTTTCTGCACAAGAACATTTGTACAGTGACCTCCACCAACACCGGGCAGCGAGGGCCATAGCCACTGACCCTCCCGGAGGATGATCTTCAGACGTGAGTGTGAATAAATAGGCAGCTAGAAGTTTTGAAGGATAATGTGCATTATTATTGTGTCTGGGAGGCTATAGACAGTCCATGGTTCTTAAAACAGTTACGTTTTTAAAGAATGGGACATTAGAGTTTTTGAAAAAGGACAAAAGCGAACCATAGACAGTATTATTTTCTGGGTCTCAGACTATCCAGCATCCAGAAAGTTTCACCCCTTAGAAAACTCTCACACCTGCTTTGGTTTCATACTCTCCTGCTGGTTGATTAGTTTGTTCATGGTGTTGACGTGCCCTATTTCCTTCCACCTCCGGAGACTTTTTGTGCGTCTTTGTCTCTTCTTATGAATGATAAAAGAACATTCCTAAAAGCCTCGGAGCCCCGCGCTTCTGGGTTGCCTGTCTTCTGAAATTTCAGGATCACGCGGCCGCTTTCCGTGTGGAGCCTTATCTCTCACGCCCCAGAGAAGAGCCGGATCAGAACAGCCGGCTCCCTTCTCGTCTGCGCGCACGCAGAGCCAGTAAGGTTCAGACAGCACGCGCGTCAGGCGACGGCTTTCAAAGGCCTGAAAAAAATGAGCAGGGAAGAAAAGGACACACATCTTGAGCTATTACAAAGAGCTTTTAAGCAAGACATGTTTATTAAGCGGGCTTTATTCTCTCTCACATATTCAAAGACATCTGATTAAACATCCCCGAGAAAATGACAAAGCTCTGGTCCGTCTGTGCAGGATAGATAACCCGTTTCATGGTAGATTGTTATCATCTCTTAGGTTCTATGCTGGGGAGAAATCGGCAGTGTGTCACGTGAGGCAGACGTGCCGAACACACCAATCCACGGCAAAATACTCTGGGCGCCCTCCTCAAGTTCAGGGGTGGGCGGCTGCAGTTCGGGATCTGGTGGCACTTTGTGGCCCTGGCTGGCCCTTAGCAATGGATGGACTGTCTCGGGCGGCAGCCAGTGACGAATTAGAGACCTGGATTGAAAAAGGACAAGAAGCAAAGTAAGGAGCAATGCTTTCAGAGGAAGAGCATTCTTAATTTCACGTCCACACTGAACTGCTTTGCCCGTCCGCCTGCGTTCCCTGAACCCTCCACTCCTGCTGGCTGTTCTCAGACTGTCTCTGGGGCGAGAATGATGTCAGTAAGATTCTGACAAATGCATTGTTTTCCGTTGTTCAGCCTTCCCGTTGTTAACCCGACAACCTTTCCTGGTGCCATAATAGCACACTGGATTTATACGGCTCCTCTTCCAGAGGCCACAGCTTACGCCCACAGACAGCATTGTTAAGATTCTGGCAGGCTTCTCTTTTCCATATTGTTGAATAGATATTTTTTGGGAGGGAAAGGAAGGAAAGGAAATACTAGAAATGAGAGTTTTTCTTTCTCCATGGCTGACCTAGTTACTGGTTTCATTTCCAGTGAAATCACATATTCACATTTCAGTATAAATTATTCCTCATGTGGCATTCCCTCTCTTTATATTGTCTTTGCTTAGTCCCTGCCATAGACTGTGTGTTGAATCCCCTTAAAATTCATATGTTGAAACCTAACCCCATGGTGATGGTATTAGGAGGAGGCGCTGGGGCTGTGGAGCAGCAAGACCAGGTCTGATTTGGAAACCTGAGGCTGAAAGCTACATGGAGAAGACTTAGGGGAGGGAGATGGAGACAGTCAGATGTTTGACAGATTTAGTCAACAATCCAGGAAATCTACACTTAATGGGTATCAAGGATGTGTGACTTATGTGGCATCACGCCGAGGACCTGCTGTGCTCTGAATTTGCACCACTTGTATTCCTACTGGTCACTCTTGTTCTTGGTAAAGGGTTTAACTCTCCAAGGTGTTCCTTACTGAGTGGGCTGTGTCTTTGCTCTCCTGTCGCCCTCACATACTGTCCTATGGAGAGTTATTAACATGCAGGGACCAGTAAATTATTGAGACTAATGACCATGGGGCTTCTGGAGGCGAGGAGTACCAGTGAGCTTCGCATCAATGGGACACTTTCAAAGTAACAGGAGGTTTTCCAGAGTGGTTATCTCTGTAAGCAAGTGTAGAGCCAGTTCAAAATGGTCCTATCCTGGTTGACAAGGTGCTCAGTTGTGTTTTAGAGACAACAATCCAAAACCACAAGTCATGTATCTGAAGCATGCACAGAGGAGAGAACTTGGACCTCCAGCTGCACCTGTCTTGCCTCTCTCACCCCAGAACCAAAGGACGGGGACATGACCAGAACTTGAACACCAGAACCTTTTCAGAAGCTAAGCATCAGTGTCCAGGAAGACCTGGTGTTGATGCCCCTTTACCATAAATGGCCAAGCTCCAAGGTCCTCCAATTAAAACTTGCCCCATCAGTGCCTCCTCATACCTGTTTTCTCTTGGCCTCCTCATACCTGTTTTCTCTTGTCCAGGGAGCAAGATGGATTTGAGGATTAGGTCTCCATCTTCTTGGTTGGCACTTCTCCATCAAGAAATCTTTCCTTACTCCAAACTGATGTTTTAAGTTTGGCTTTTTGAAGTGTTGGGTAAGTGGACTTTGTTACCGGTAACATCTCTCTGGTTCAATTCATAGTTTCAACAGCGAATGTTCTCAGAGATGGGAACATTAGTTAGTTTGAAAAAAACCACATCTAGCTATTGTTTTCATAATGCAAACTATCAAAATGAAACTCAGAAGAATATCCATTTCCTGCAGGGCCTGGCTGAAGACAGAGCATGCTGGCAGGCATGAATAGCAGGAGCAAAGGCATAACTCTCTTAAATAATGGCCCAACTAAGAGTCATTTTTTCTGGAGTCCATAATTAGGAAATTCCACTTTACAGGATAGTTTCAATCATCGTCTGTTCCTCAGACTTGGGGTGATGATCCATGAACTCTGTCCTTTCTGACTGTGTGGGCCTCCACTGGCCTCAAGACAGCAGGCTCCACAGTGTGATTTCTTCCTTGACTGGGATAAAGGCAGGAAGCAGCGTCATTAATAGAAGACCTGATCCAGAACATATTGCCAAGGCTGGTGTTACAGAAGCTAATTATTGCAAAGACATCTTTATCCCTGAAATGAACACATGCAAACTTTGTCTTATAACCCTCAGAGTAGACACAGTGTATGTAATTATTTTCTCATTGCTTTCTCTATTTAGCCCAAGTGTGTTATAAAAAGTAGAGAGTGATTTTTAGTAAAACTGAGGTGTCCTCTGGGTTCCCTCCCAACTCTAAAGGACAATAAAACCTGGAATAAGAATGGAAACTGAAAGCAAGGACAGCAAACTTAGAAAAATGTGAGGAGGATGCCAGGCCCCTGTTTTTCTGTTGGTTTGATGAATGTTTATTCATTAAACAACTAAGTTGGGAGCTTGTAGTAAGTGAATCAAGTGATGCTCTGGTCGCTGAGTCAGGGTAGCAGCTGGGGGCTGGAGTCTGGGATACACTGGGAGACACACAGAGTGGGTAGTAGACTCCTTACGGGTAGAGACTGACTTGTGCATGTCTGTGTCCTTAGTCCATGATGTAGCCACAGGAGGAGAGAATGAATGAGTCTATGTCGCAGCAGCTCATCCTGGTCCATCTAGAAGGGCTCAGAGTCAAGATAAACTACATCAAACCCCCAGGAAATGGGTGGGTGTTTTGTCCTAACTTCTAACTTCTTTGCCCAGAAGCCGTCACTGGTGTTTTAGCCATTAACTGAGGTAACTAAAGAATCTCTATGGTGAACAGTATGCTTTTTCAACAATCTGGAGGCTTGTCTCTGGGAGAATTCCCTCTGAATTCTATTTGTTGTGTTAAGGGACTAGGTAGTTTGCAAACTTTGCCCCATTTGGTAGGAAGACTTCCTTGTTTTAGAATCCTGATGTTCAGATGAATAGGTTAGAATTACACCATGATTTGAGATCTCCCAGGTGGACCTTGGCTTTGACAATCTCATGACTAATGTTCCTAACTTTCTCTTTGCTTCTCTGATAATCGCTGTGTTCATTACAGGGATGAGTGAGGAGGCTAGATTGGAAGGGTATTAAAAGAAATTATTCATTTTTTTCTTAGTTAGTGTTACTAACCTAAATAACCTAATTATTGAATGAATGAATGAAAAAGATATGACACCAGGAAGAAACACCTTGCAGAGTATGTTAGAGGGTAATAAATTCTGTATAAAAAAACTAGAGCCCGGGTATTGGGAGTGCAAGGTAAGTGCCCTGGTCATGGAGGCTAATCCCTCCCACCACCCCAGCTCTTTTGCTTCACAGAGGATTTTATCTTTACTTACATTTAAAAAAATTTTATTGTATACTTAAGGTATACACATTGATATGTGTTAATGAACTTGATCACAATCAAGTTCATTAACACATCCATCATCTTACATAAGGACCAATTATTCTTTTTGTGTGTGTCATTAGAACACATAAGAATTACTCGTTTAGTAAATTTCAAGTATCTAGTACTATATTAACTATAGTCACCATGCTGTACATTGGATTTCCCAAAGTTATTCATCTTATAGCTGGAAATTTGTACCCTTTGAACATCACCTCTCCATTTCCCCTTCCTCTCAGCCCCTGATGGCTACCATTCACATGGAAAAGTCACTGCAAACAGCTTGGGTGGGGCTGCAAATTGGATAGGGCAGAGGGTCTCAGAGAATCACCAGGGTGGATCAAACAGTGTGGGGCAAGCTGATGAAAACTCAGATATGGCTGTCAGTCAGCTCTGCAAAAGGGGAGGTCCCAACACAGGAACAATGACTCCTGAGAGCTCCCCTGTCTGGGAGAAAGTTGTCCTTGAGTTCTTGCCCTGATGCTAGACAATACAATTCCTCCTGGAATGTTCCAGGTCCCTTTCAAGCTTTTGCCCCTGCACTGGAGCCCAGAGGGATTGAGTCTGAGTAAGTCCGTGTGCCAGCTCTTCATGAGGAACGGCCTGGGTCTCCAGCAGCTTCCGTGTCACTCTGTCACAATCCTCAATGGTTTTTACAGCCC
Organism: Myotis yumanensis; assembly: GCF_028538775.1. Taxonomy (NCBI): domain Eukaryota; kingdom Metazoa; phylum Chordata; class Mammalia; order Chiroptera; family Vespertilionidae; genus Myotis; species Myotis yumanensis. The sequence goes on along the minus strand of NW_027223752.1, from coordinate 161,309,518 downwards.
AAACATACAGGGACTTCTCTTTCCAGCTCTAGAACCCTGTGCTAAGGGAGGCCTCTGCAGCTACCATATCTCTCCCCATTTAAGAAAAAATACCAAACATGGGTGTCGGACCATCCTATTCCCCACCTCTGCCCATCCTACCAGTCTCAATGTGCTTTCTTCTTTACTTTTCTAGTTGTAGAACTTCCATTCAGCCAGATTTTGGGCAGTTCTGAATGATGGTTGTCCTGTATTTTAGTTGTAACTTTGATGTGGTTATGGGAAGTGGTGAGTACCAGCATTTACCTATGCCATCATCTTGGTTCTCCCTATTTTAAATATTTTTGAGGAAACTCCAGACTGACTGTATTAATTGACATCCCACAAACAGTGTATTTGAAGGCTCAATTTAGAGCAGGCTTCATTGAGGAGGTTATATAGAGAGGAGACTAGATGCCTATCTTTAGGTCTTGAAGGGGATTCATGCCAGACCAGAGAGATTGAAAGAGAAGAGACACCAAATGAAGGCACCTATTTTGAGGATTATTGTTGAAAGGAAGAGCAAAGAAATGGGGCAGAATCTGGAGAGGAGAGTGAGGTGAAGAGACATTTTTTTTAAGATGGGAAAAGAAGAAACCCCTTTATGCTCATGGAGTGATGCCATGCAGAGGAATTTTCTGACATGGAACAAAAGGGGGAGGATTGCTAAGTGCTGCTCTTTATTGAGTGAGTGAGGTGGGGCATTGCCCTTCCTGGGGGCACTGAGGAGAAAATCCATGGTCCTGGGGCAGGAATGAGCCAATGGACATGCTGGGAGGCAGGTGGGGGTGGTGTTGGGAATTGAGTAGGTTAACTTTTGATCACTCCATTTCTCAAGAAGGAAGGAGAAATTGTTGAAGGTTTGAGGAGATAGAAGAAAATTAAATTGTCTCATAGGAGAATGGCTGATATATGGTAAAATAGAAAAAAATGCCATGAGAAACATCCATAGACGTTTTATGGTGGGGGAGGGGAGCACAAAGGTGGGGTGACAGATTGGATTTAGCAGTGGCAGTACTGTTTCCTTCTTTGTCATTTCCGCTTTGCTCCACTTGTTCCTGCAACCAACTTCAATTCTTATGAAATCAGGGTGAGGTTCAGATGAAAGAGCAGAAAGCAAAAGAGTCCTGGCATCTGGATGATATAGAGGATTTGTAGGAGGACCTTATCTGGTTTGGTGGCCATCAGGGACCAAGTACCTGTTTCTTGAAGGTTGGTCCTTCAATAGTCTGAGCTCCCTTGAACCCTAAGGAAGTCTGGTGCCCTCCACTGCGTTCTCCTGCCAGTCACGTGGAGGTGACCAGTGGTCAGGGTCCCAAGTGGGTCTTTATCCATGTTGAGTGCATGCCACATAGACTTGTAAACACTTGCATTCTGATATCATCAAAATTGTACCATCATTGAATAAAGTGCCTAACATAAATGAGGTTGAGGTGCTAACGAAAGATGTATAGAAAAAAAGCATGGTGATCGTTGGTATCCAAAGTCTAAAGAAAAAGTGGAGTAATTAAAGCTGAGTTAGAGATCTGAGGTCTTTGGAGGGAAGGAGGAGAAGCTAGAACAGGAACACTCAGGAATGTGAAATGGGACAAGGTGAGGAGTTAGCAAGTGCCTCAGAGAGGACTTTTGTACGATTGAAGAAGGAGCTCAAAGAGGAGAAACAATGGTGGGCAGCTCGGCACTCAGTTATCCCCAGAGCATGGTGTCTGGTTGAGACAGGCTTCCCTTGGCAATATAGAAGACAGGTGGGGACATTTTGGTTAATGCATTGAGCTAAGTTAGGTCATTTGGTGTGTTTGGCAGCATTATTGGGCTGCTGGTGGTTGGCCATTAGATGGGACCAACTTGATCAGGGAAGTTAATCTTGTAGGTTTTTCTGGAATGCATGTGCTCACGAGTGCTCATGTGGGATTTGAAATGAACTGAGCTGTTGGCAGTGGCATCAAATGGGAGGGAGAAATAGCATTCAATGCATTTTATAACGTAAAAATCTTTGGTCATTATGGGCAAGTTTTATGGAGACAGAGCAGTAAAGATGAGTGACATAGACATCAAAGTAAATACTGGGTTTTACATCTGAGTGACTGGGAAAGTGGGGATACCTTACAATAAACAGGATGTGCAAGTAGAGGTTTTAATTGCTTGGGAGGGGGGCTGTAAATTATTACATTAAATTTAAATGAGTGGATCTGAAGTGCTGATGGAGTGTAGATAAAAAGTGAGAAAAATACCCCGGGCCAATGTGGCTCAGTTGGTTGCACCAAAATGTTGCTGGTTCCATTCCTGGTTAGGGCATATGCCTAGGTTGCGGGTTCAGGAGTGTAAGGGAGGCAACCGATAGATTTTTCTTTCTTTCTCCCTTCCCCTTCCTTTCCCTCTAAAAATCAATACAAAAATATTTTTTTAAGTGGGAAAAATAAAATATGAAGTTGGATTTATCCCTGCTAGGTGCTCTATACCCTTGACTTCAATCTTGTTTTCTTATTTGCTGGACTTTCTTTTTTTAAAAAAAATATATTTTATTGATTTTTTTTTACAGAGAGGAAGGGAGAGGGATAGAGAATTAGAAACATCGATGAGAGAGAAACATCGATCGGCTGCCTCCTGCACACCCCCCATTGGGGATGTGCCCGCAACCAAGGTACATGCCCTTGACCGGAATCAAACCTGGGACCCTTCAGTCCACAGGCCGACGCTCTATCCACTGAGCCAAACCGGTTAGGGCATGGACTGTTTTCTTTCTATGAGTTTATCCACCTCTCACACTGATGTCACTGGTGTAGTGGTTGCCTCAGAACCCATTTTGCACGTAAATCGGGCTCTTCATAAGTTATACTTTGTTTCCTGCCATCTGCTTCTTCTTGACCCAGATGCTTGGAGAGCATTCTAAAATGAAACACTCTCTTCTGAGAACATCTGACATCTAGTCCTTCTGACTAGGAACTAACCCACCTCCAGCTATTCCCCACGTTTGATCTGATGACATTACCCTGGTCCTCCTCTTGGCCTCCACCCAGCACCCACCACCCCTCTGGCATCCCTGGCCCCAGATTCACAACCTCTTCTTCCCTCCATTCCTTTTTATTTTCCTTCATCATCTATGCCCCCTTCAGTTACTTGTCAATCAATTCTCCTTACATTTTTGCATCAGAAAAACAAACATGTACATATCATCTCAACATGCTTTAGACTATTTTTCTTTTGCTAGCTAACATAGGGTAGTTACGGTAAACATGTTAGTCACTGCTGGCAGAGAGGCAAGCAGAAGCAAAGAATTACCAAATACTTTTTGCCCTAATGCTACCTCTGTGTCCTTGATGTAGTCATAGAGCATTTACTCAAACCACACGTCTTCATTGGCCTTATGGGCGCAGTGAAGAGTTCAGCTTGACCACTGCCTTCCAAGTCACCTCTGAGTTCCCCCCACCTCTGGGGCAGAGTGAAAGATTGGTCGGTGAGCTTTAAGCCTTTCAGGCAGTTGTTAAAAGTCTGATTCTGCTCCAGAGATGGTCATTCTGAGGATCAGGGTGGATCTCAGAGTGGCACCTGATGGAGATGATCCGTAAGACACACATTAGGGGTGCACTGATTTAGAATGCTGCTCTCTGGCTCATGCCTACCTCTCTGACTTAAACATGTGGCCAATATTCTGGGTGACTCCATTAATTTCCAGCTACACATTTTAAATGTTCTAAATAATGAGTTTTCATCTAAAGAGAAACTCAACGTGTTAGAAGAAAAATATTTTTCATGGACTGAAAATGTTTTGGAAAAGTACCCACTTTTCCTCGGGGATATAAGGATTAAGCAGAAAATTGAGGCAAGGGATGAAGTATTATTTTCTCTTATTGCCAGCTCCCCACTTTCTAAATCTCCCAGCGCCTGAAATGCAGTTGAAGTGACTTTTTTTTTTTTTAAAAAAGGTCTTGTCAGTTGGTAGCTTGAGCTTTAGCTCACACTGATTTTTACAGCTAAATTATAAAGCTCTGACAAAGGAATTTAGTAAGGGAAATGCAGACAGCTTCGAGTGGAGGCAGTTGGGAATGGTTCCCATTGTGATAGGAGACCTCGCTGAGCAGGGCCAATCAGTCAGCATGGGGGAGCCACTGACAAGTCATGATCACGGAGGAATTAGACCAAACCTCATTGTAAGAATTCCTCAATTTATGCAGCTTTTTAAAGAAGACAGATTCCTGAAGCTTCTAAATCTCAAAAGGGCTCCATATCTACTGAAAGAGGCATTTAAGAAAAATTGGCCCCCAATCACTGTGCTATTATTAGCCTATGTTCTTATCATATAAAAACTAACATAGAAGCTATTGTTATGAACGTTATAAAAATTCCTTGCAAGTTTTTTATCAGGAAGTGAAATTAACTATTTTTTTTTTTTTTAAAAACAGTGAGACAATATAGGTGAACTAAATTTGAACTATAGGTAAAGTTCTCTCATTTTACAACTCATGTATGAACAGTTAAGGAAAAAGATCTCGCAGGTAGAGGGACCTGTGTGCATGTCCCCTTGTGTGTGAATGAGAAGGGATTGGGTTCACCTTTGAAAGGGGAGCAAAAGGAAAAGTGAGACTAGAGGGATCACCTGAAGCAGCAGGCTGGTCTTTCTACTGAGCAGATTGCTGGCCAGAAACAGGTGTGGCACCTCCCTGGGCTCCTCCACGCCCACTCGGCTTGAAGGGAAGGATGAACAGGTGGAGCACAGAGGGTTTTAAGCACAGTGAAGCTACCTTGTATGGTACTATAATGGTGGATACACATCATTATACATTTGTTCAAACCCATAGAATGTGCAACACCAAGAGTGACCCTACTGTCAACTGTGGACTTTGGGTGGTGATGACTGAGTGCAGGTCCATCAGCTGTCACAAATGGATCTATCTGGTGGGGTGTTGATAGTGGGGGAGGCTGTGCATGTGTGGGGACAGGGAGGGGTTTATATGAGAAGCCTCTGTACCGCCCCCTCAATTTTGCTGTGAGCCTATAATTACTGTAAAAAAGTAAAATCTAAGAGAGAGAGAGAGAGAGAGAGAGAGAGAGAGAAGAGAGTGAGGGAGGGAGTGGAGGAGAGGAGAGAGAACTCATTATTCCAGGGCTGGGGCAGCAGGAGGGACCAGAATATAAAATACGAAATACCACAGGTGTTTTCTCGAAGCCTCACTTCTTGCTGTTATGTGAAGACAATATATACTTCCCACCGATTTGGAACAGAGGGCTATTTGTGAGAGGGTCTATTAAAAGGTTTTGAGGAAGTGGAGGATTTCATGGCAGAAGAACCGAGAATTTATTGCTTCCTTTCACAGAGGGCACGTGGTGAGGGTGAATTGCACAGAGTCTGCATAGAGCGCTTTGGGATCCTCCTGGGGAGGCACAGTATATCCAAGAACCATCCTGCCCTGCTGTGTCTCCCTTTTTAAAAAATGGATTCCATTACTGAAGAAATAGCTGAGAGAGGGAAGTCCAGGACACAGGTTATATTTTCTGCAGAGGCTTTCAAAAAGCATTTGATAAAGTATCAGAGAGAAGCCTCACATGAAAGTGAGGATTTATGAATTTCAGAAAAAAAGAAGTCACTTGAAAATGAGGTGGAGAAGAGAGCGAGGAGCTGCGATCAGTCACTGTGACAGACAGCCGGGAAATAGGACTCGGCGGGGCCGGCTCCGGAGCCAGAGCCGGTGAAGCACTGGCAGTGGCTCCCTCAGGAGTCACGGAGGAGTGGCCCTCAGTGTCTCCTCTTGAGGAACCACTGGATTTCTCCAGAATCATTCCCTGGCTGGCTGGGCTCACTGAGTGGGAGCCCCTAGGGTTCTAAAAGCTGGGGATTGGCCAAGAGCCCGAGTTATGCACCTGGCTGTGGCCCTGGCATGTGAAGCAGTGACACCCACACTGGAGGCATTTTTGTCTCACCACTGGGACCCGTTTCACCCTTCTTCACTTGTGTTAGTCTAAGTGTCTTTGCTCTGGATACCACATGTTCTTCCCTGGCCCGCCAGCTTCACTCTGTTAGATTTGCCAAGAGTATAATCCAATGAAAACTCTCGATGTACCAAGTGGGCAATTAAGAGAAAAGCAACTTAAAGTTGGCGTGTAGCAGAGATAACTGTGTTTTTCCAAGGTGGACAGAGTATGTCTTGAAATACATTAAACCCCCCAAATCCATGATCAAATGCTTCCTTCAGTGCACCCACTTACTTGCTTTCCCTCTGATCTATAGATGAGGAGTCATTTCCAATGAGTGATGCATCTCATGGGATTGAGAATGAAGAGGATACAGAAATACAAAAGTACTTGTAATTGGCAATAATAGCTAAGATATTTTCCAAGGAAGAGGCACAGAACTTTCTAATTTTGCATCATTTCCCCAAAGAGATTCATGGAAGGTAAATATAGTATCTCCTGTGCTGCCGGAGGCTTTGGCAAAATCCAATCCACGACTCTTAGGCTGTAGAGGCTCTGCCTCATTTAAAGATTTGTAGGTCTGAGCTTTGCCAGTTAATTCCATTTTGTTTTGGTATTTGAGTGTATTTTTCCAGGGGTAGCTCTTGTTCTTACCCTAGTTAGGGCCCAGTATGGGACTTCCCAGGGCTGTCCCTGGGATTCTGACCTATTGACAGATAGTAGCTCTCCAGGGGCATCCTATTTAGAAGGAAGCTCCAAACCATGAGAAAAGGCAGCTAATTACTGACTTACAAAACAACTTGAAGGGACACACATTTAAATCAGAAATTTCTTGCAAATAAAGAAGTAACACAAGAAAACTATTTGGGTAAATCAAGCTAACCCATGTCACTTCAACATTATACATTTAGTTACAATAGAGTGAAAATATTCCTTCCTGATTTAATATCTATCTATCTATCTATCTATCTATCCATCTCTCTCTTTATCTCTCTCCCCTTTTTCTGCAAGTGTATTTGCTCTTCTAAGTATATGATAGAATTGGCACTGTCTCTCTCAGAGATCAATCTAATAATATGAACCATCATTAATTAAGGTGATTTGGGAAAAAGTGCCTTTTAAAAGAGTGTTTATGTTGGTATTCACTGCCCCAGTCTGTATTATCTGAAAAGCAGACATTTTAACACTATAATATTGTTGAAAAAAATTCATTGAAAGGAACAAGATATTGGTAATATATTTTGAAAGTAGTCAACATTTTTTAAATTCTTGACAATATTCAATGTTTACTTTGCTGGTAAGTATTCAGCCAAGACTGGCTCTTACCCATGCCTAGCAAAAGATCATTATTGTCACTAAAAACTTCTAAATTGACTTGGAAGTCAATGATCCAGAAATGATTTAATTTCCTTTATCAAATCTACATTTTTGGGGTCTTCCCAGGGTTCAAGGTGGTGAACTCTTAATGAAAATTTCATAGAATAGACATACTTTAATTATTTTTTTTTAATATATTTTATTGATTTTTTACAGAGAGGGAGGGAGAGAGATAGTCAGAAACATCGATGAGAGAGAAACATCAATCAGCTGCCTCCTGCACATCTCCCACTGGGAATGTGCCCACAACCCAGGTACATGCCCTTGACCGGAATCGAACCTGGGACCTTTCAGTCCGCAGGCCGACGCTCTATCCACTGAGCCAAACCAGTTTCGGCATAGACATACTTTAATTAATATTTTGTTGTCTCCTTTTCTTATGTCCATTGACTGGGTCATCAGGTTGCAGAAACTTCTGGAAGGAAGTGTTATTTTGTGTGAAAAGTGGGTAGTTGGACTGTCATTACTATGGTGACCGACTCTCAGTTCTGTCTCAGTTCCTTTTCTTGTGTGGCCTCAGCTGTCTACTGATGATGAGTTCTAGCCTCGACCTTCACTCGGGTTCCCAGGCCTGTCCAGGGAGAGATCTGCAGCTTTCAGGTGAGGTGCGAGGCATGTGCAACCTTGCACTGCTGGCTGTGATGTCTCCACTCTGTGAGAGGAACCATGGTGTACAAGAGTTGCTGAATCACCTCCAGCATCATAGCAGCCTTTCCTCTTGGCATGGTCTCCTGGGTCTGTGTCACACACTCCTTCCGCCTTCAGTCCTCTCCTTCTCCGGCATGACCTGGCAACACTTCACGAGACACACAGCTCAATCCAGGTTGTCCTCTATTTCATTTTTCAAAAAAGATGTTAAACTTCTTGTCATGGAAGGTCAAAGGGAAGAAACATGCCATCCTTCTGGAAGCTTCTCTTCTGGAAGCTTTATTCCTCTGTTCAAAGGGAAGCATCAACTTAGACATTTTTATTTCTACTAAATATGTAACCCTCCTCTCAAGGAATAAATCCAACCACCCAGCACTACATATTCAGTGTTTGTGCTATTAATTGAATCAGTGTTAAGGGCTGAATTTTGTCTTCTCTCAAATTAAAACCCTGACCCCCAGGACTTCAGAATGTGGCTGTATTTAGAGATGGAGGCCTTTAAAGAGTGACTAAGGGAAAATGAGGTCACTGGGATGGGCCCTAATCGAATAGGACACAGGGAGGAGATGACTGTCTACACACCAAGGAGAGAAGCCTCAGGAGAAACCAGCCCTGTCCACACCTTGATTCTAGGGCTTTGTGGGAGCACAGCTCCTTGGACACTGGGTATTAGACCGAGATATGAAAAGCTGTAGGCAGATATAGAAGAGACTTTATTGTGGACCCAGTAGCCATTGCTACTACAGGAGCCATCAGACAAAGTAGTTCTTCAAAGTAGCCTCACAAAAGCAGCCACACATCGGTGATCAGTGGCAACTTATATACATGCTCAAACAAAAGAGGCCTCATGCCGATTAGTGATACACACTCAAACAAAAGAGGCCTTGTGCCAACTAGTGACACTCGTGCTACATTAACGTAAACAGGTTACATAAAGGTGCACTTGTGCAGTATGCGTATTGGTACTACTGAGTCATTGCCCTCACACCTGCATAGGGCAAAGGGGCCTTTCACCTAATAATACTACTGTGTCCTCGCTTGCATGCATGCGCATGGCAAATTGGCCTTGATCATCTGGCGTCCTCTGATCAGGGTTCCCACAGACTTCCAGCCCCCAACATGCAGCAGTAAAGGTCTGTTTTTTAAGCCGTCCAGCCTGTGGCAATTTTTTATAGTCGCCCAAACAAGCAAATAACATTGTTAGTGGTTAATTACTCTTGAGTACTCACTAAGTGCCAATGAGATATTATTTGCACTCTTGGCAGTAATGCCATATAGTTCCAGGTATTTCTTCTTTGTAACTGGGACCGGAGAAGCTAGCTAGTTGTAATAAATGGTCAAATTCTACTCGCCAGTTAATGGAGAGTCAGGTCTAAAATCCAGTTGTTAATGGTGTCCTTGTTCAAAAACTGCCAACATCCATGATGTTGATAAAATGATGAAATTAACTTTCAAAGTAATGGTCTAATGAATAATGTTAAAGACTTAACACTAGAGAGGAGAAAAAAATGGCGGAGGCTTAGACGGACGTGTTGGTCCTTCGTCCCGGAGCAGATAGGGGCGAGCAGCTGAAACGGGTAACAACCAGCCCGATCAAGCTGGGGAGGTTCAGCTGAGAGACAGTCTGCAGCCAGGAAAGACAGAGAACTCCTGAAAAATGCGGATGGTTAGAGATTGAGGCTGAAACTTCCCCCTGGGCGCCAGCGCAGCGGCGAGACCACGCCATCTTGGGAAGCGGTTACCTACCGGCATCCAGAGATCGGCTACTAACCCAGCGGCTACTAACCCGGAGGCGGCGACTTGCGGGCGGCGAGACTGCGGGAGCCCAGAGGAGGCCTGCGCCCCTCCACGGAGGGGCGGACACTCCTGGGCGGCCAGCAGAGGCACAGCGACCACGCCATCTTGGGAAACAGAGCTGCTTGAGACTAGGATCCTGGCCTCAGCACCACCCAGTCTGATCTCAGACGCATACCAGGACCCTGCAGCCACTGGGGACAGAGACCTGTGACCACAGCTACAGACCTGCAGACACGGAAAGTTCGGAGATCCCTGCTGCAGATCCGTGAGTAGCAGAGCCCATCCCCCCTTCCCCCAGGATCGCGGGCAGTGCCAGAGGAACTAACTGATAGACCTACCCCTTGCCGGGGCCTCAGCGCTGCAGAAACTTTGGCCTGAAAGTGCGCGAGCACCTTAGAACTGATCCTATGCGCACTTCGGGCTTCAGAGCCCTGGGCTGGGAGCAAAAACGCGCACAGCACCAGGAACTAATCCTGTGCGCACTGCTGGCATCAGAGCCCTGGGCTGGGAGCAAAAACGCGCACAGCACCAGGAACTAATCCTGTGCGCACTGCTGGCATCAGAGCCCTGGGCTGGGAGCAAAAACGCGCACAGCACCAGGAACTAATCCTGTGCGCACTGCTGGCATCAGAGCCCTGGGCTGGGAGCAATCGCGTGAACGGGAGTTTGTCCGCCTAGCACAGGCCCAGAAACCCCGTTTCTCAGGGCAGGAGGCAGCACCAAGCACCAGTGACTTGACTGTGTTTCTTATCACCTGCGCCTGAGATCCTGATTTCCTGTGCATTCATACTAAGAGCCAGTGAATCCAATTCCTGGTGCAAGGGCACACAGGGACCCTGATTCTCAAGGTGAGGTTGCGCGAAGCAACAGAGACTCTGATACTGAACTCTTGGGGAACTCTGACTCCTGGCGCAAGCTAGGGGGCTCTGCTCTGGTGCTAAACACGCGTCAGGGGGGCCTCTATTTCAGCACAGTGCAGGCAGGGTCCCTAATTCTAAGGGCACGCGCGAGGCCACATTGAGTGTTGGCAACACTGACACAGAGCGAGCCTGGTTCCCACCAACCAACAACAACCACACATCTTAGTGTCAGAGCTCTTCAGTGACACTAGGGTGGTGGGAGCCTCCCACTGCGCACGGCCCAGGCCCACGCAACTCAACCTTTGAACCATCAGGAGATAATCAGAATGAAGAGACGACACAATACCCAGAGGAAAGACAATGAAGAATCACCAAGAAAGGAAATTAATGAAGCTGAAGCGTGCAACATGACAGAAAAAGAATTCAGAATGATGGTTGTACAATTCATTCACCGGATGGATGAGAAAATCAACAACCTATGCAAGAATCAGGAAGAAATGAAAAGTGATATAGCTACAATCAAAAACACCATGGAAAGTTTCAACAGCAGACTAGAAGAAGCAGAAGACCGAATTAGTGAGTTAGAAGATAAGGCAGAGAAACAAGCTCAATCTGAACAGCAACTGGAGAAAAGAATTAAAAAACAGGAGGAGAGCCTAAGGGAGCTTCAGGACAACATGAAACGAAGTAACATACGCATAATAGGGCTGCAAGAAGGACAAGAAGAGCAGCAAGGATTAGAAAATCTATTTGAAGAAATAATGACAGAAAACTTCCCAGATATGGGGAAGAAAAAAGTTACACAAATACAGAGAGTCCCAGGCAAGATGAACCCCAAAAGACCGACACCAAGACACGTCATAATAACGATGGCAAATGTACAAGACAAAGAGAGAATCTTAAAGGCTGCAAGAGAGAAACAGAGAGTTACCTACAAAGGGTCCCCCATCAGATTATCAAACGATTTCTCAACAGAAACACATCAGGCCAGAAAAGAATGGACGGAAATCTACAAAGTGATGCAAAGCAAAGGACTGAATCCAAGAATACTCTATCCAGCAAGGCTATCATTCAAAATTGAAGGGGAAATAAGAAGCTTCACAGACAAAAAAAGGCTAAGGGAGTTCATCACCACCAAGCCAGCAATGCAAGAAATGCTAAAGGGACTGGTGTAAAAAGAAGAAATAAAAAGCCCAGAAAGAAAGCAGCCACAAAAAAATAGAAATGGCTACAAACAAGTACCTTTCAATAATAACTTTAAATGTAAATGGACTAAATGGTCCAATCAAAAGATATCGAGTGGCTGAATGGATAAAAAAACATGACCCATACATTTGCTGTCTACAAGAGACCCACCTCATTAGAAGGGACTCACACAGACTGAAAGTGAAGGGATGGAAAAATATCTTTCAGGCAAATGGAAATGAAAAAAAAGCTGGGGTAGCAATACTTATATCCGACAAAATAGACCTCAAAGTGAAGGCCATAACCAGAGATAAGGAAGGCCACTTCATAATACTAAAGGGATCAATACAACAAGAGGATATAACCCTGATAAACATATATGCACCCAATGCAGGAGCACCCACATACATAAGAAAACTCCTGGAAGGTATCAGGGGAGAGATCGACAACAATACAATCATAGTAGGGGACTTTAATACACCACTAACATCACTGGATAAATCCGCTAGACAAAAACTCAGCAAAGAAACAGCAATCCTAAATGACTCACTAGATCAGATGGACTTAATTGACATCTTCAGAACACTTCACCCCACAGCTGCGGAATATACATTCCTCTCAGGTGCTCATGGGACATATTCAAAAATAGACCACATATTGGGTCACAAGCAAAGTCTCCACAAATTCAAGAAGATTGAAATCATAAAAAGCATCTTCTCAGACCACGATGGCATAATGTTAGAAATAAACCACAATAAAAACAACCCAAAATACTCAAACACTTGGAAGCTGAATAGCATGTTATTAAATATTGATTGGGTTACCGATGACATCAAAGAAGAAATTAAAAACATCCTGGACACTAATGACAATGAAAACACAACAATCCAAAACCTCTGGGACACAATGAAAGCAGTCCTGAGAGGGAAGTTTATAGCTCTACAGGCCTACCTCAAAAAACAAGAAAAAATGGTAGTTAATCATCTAACTCTACAACTCAAAGAATTAGAAAGAGAGCAACAAGAAAACCCCAGAGTGAGCAGAAGGAAGGAGATAATAAAGATTAGAGCAGAAATCAATGAAATAGAGACCAAAAAAACAATACAGAAAATCAATGAAACCAAGAGCTGGTTCTTCGAAAGGATAAACAAGATTGACAAACCCCTAGCCAGGCTCACCAAGAAGCAAAGAGAGAGGTCCCAAATAAACCAAATCAGAAATGATAGAGGCGAAATAACAACAGACCCCAAAGAAATACAAATGATTGTTAAACAATACTACGGACAACTCTACTCCAACAAACTAGACAACCTGGAGGAAATGGACAAATTCCTAGAAAAATACAACATTCCAAAACTCAATCAGGAAGAATCTAAAAATCTCAATAGGCCAATAACGATGGAAGAAATTGAAGCAGTCATCAAAAAGCTTCCAGCAAACAAAAGCCCAGGACCAGACGGCTTCTCAGGGGAGTTTTACCAAACTTTTAAGGAAGAACTGAAACCTATCCTCCTCAGATTACTACAAAAAGTCCAAGAGGATGGAACACTTCCAAACACATTTTATGAAGCTAGCATCACCCTAATACCAAAACCAGGTAAAGACAACACAATGAAAGAGAATTACAGGCCAATATCCCTCATGAACATAGATGCCAAAATCCTCAACAAAATCTTAGCAAATCGGATCCAGCAGTACATCAGAAGGATCATACACCATGACCAAGTAGGATTTATCCCAGGGATGCAAGGATGGTACAACATCCGTAAATCAATAAACGTGATACATCACATAAACAAATTGAAAGAAAAAAACCACATGGTCATATCAATTGATGCAGAAAAAGCATTTGACAAAATCCAACACCCATTTTTGATAAAAACTCTCAGCAAGGTGGGAATAGAAGGATCATACCTCAACATAACAAAAGCCATATATGACAGGCCCACAGCCAACATCATACTCAATGGACAAAAACTAACACCATTTCCCCTAAGAACAGGAACAAGACAGGGATGTCCACTCTCTCCACTCCTGTTCAACATAGTCCTGGAAGTATTAGCCATTGCAATTAGACAAGAAGAAGAAATAAAAGGCATCCAAATTGGAAAAGAGGAAGTAAAACTGTCCTTATTTGCAGATGACATGATATTATACATACAGAACCCTAGAGACTCCATCAAAAAACTACTAGACTTAATACATGAATTTGGCAATGTAGCAGGATACAAAATTAACCCCAAGAAATCCGAGGCATTTCTATATACCAATAGTGAACTTTCAGAAAGAGAGATTATAAAAACAATCCCATTTACCATCGCACCCCAAAAATTAAGATACCTAGGAATAAACTTAACTAAAGAGGTAAAAGACCTCTACTCAGAAAACTATAGGACGTTGAAAAAAGAGATAGAGGAAGACATAAACAGATGGAAGAACATACCATGTTCTTGGATTGGTAGAATCAACATCATTAAAATGTCCATATTACCCAAAGCAATCTATACATTCAACGCACTTCCCATTAAAATACCAATGGCCTTCTTCAAGGATCTAGAATGAACTCTCCAAAAATTCATCTGGAATAAAAAAAGACCCCGAATAGCTGCAGCGATCCTGAGAAAAAACAAAGTAGGTGGGATCTCAATGCCAGATATCAAGCTGTATTACAAAGCCACTGTTCTCAAAACTGCCTGGTACTGGCACAAGAACAGACATATAGATCAGTGGAATAGAATAGAGAGTCCAGAAATTAGCCCGAACCAATATGCTCAATTAATTTTTGACAAAGGAGGCATGAACATACAATGGAGCCAAGATAGTCTCTTCAATAAATGGTGTTGGGAAAATTGGACAGATATATGCAAGAAAATGAAACTAGACCACCAACTTACACCATACACAAGAATAAACTCAAAATGGATAAAGGACTTAAATGTACGACAGGAAACCATAAAAATTCTAGAAGAATACAAAGGCAGCAAAATCTCAGACATATGCCAAAACAATTTCTTCACTGATACAGCTCCTAGGGCAGTTGAAACTAAAGAGAAACTGAACAAATGGGACTACATCAAAATAAAAAGCTTCTGCACAGCAAAAGAAACCATCAACAAAACAACAAGAAAACCCACCTCGTGGGAAAACATATTTGCCAACGTCATATCTGATAAGGGCTTAATCTCCAAAATTTATAGGGAACTCATACAACTTAACAAAAAGAAGATAAACAATCCAATCAAAAAATGGGCCAAGGATCTAAATAGACACCTTTCAAAAGAGGACATTCAGAAAGCCAAGAGACATATGAAAACATGCTCAAAGTCACTAATCATCCGAGAGATGCAAATCAAAACAACAATGAGGTACCATCTCACACCTGTCAGAATGGCCATCATCAACAAATCAACAAACGACAAGTGCTGGAGAGGATGTGGAGAAAAAGGAACACTCGTGCACTGCTGGTGGGAATGCAGACTGGTGCAGCCACTATGGAAGGCAGTATGGAGGTTCCTCAAAAAATTGGAAATGGAACTCCCATTTGACCCTGTGATCCCACTTCTAGGAATATATCCCAAGAAACCAGAAACACCAATCAGAAAGGACATATGCACCCCGATGTTCATAGCAGCACAATTCACCATAGCTAAGATCTGGAAACAGCCTAAGTGCCCATCAGTAGATGAATGGATTAGAAAACTGTGGTACATCTACACGATGGAATACTATGCTGCTGTAAAAAAGAAGGAATTCTTACCATTTGCAACAGCATGGATGGAACTGGAGAGCATTATGCTAAGTGAAATAAGCCAGTCAATGAAGGAAAAATACCACATGATCTCACTCATTCATGGATAATAAAGACCATTACAAACTTTTGAACAATAATAGGTACAGAGGCAGAGCTGCCTCAAACTGATTGTCAAACTGCAGTGGGAAGGCCAGGGAGGGTTGGGGGGGAGGAGGGAGGGGATTAAGAGATCAACCGAAGGACTGGTATGCATCCATATAACCATAACTAATGGACATAAGACACTGGGGGGTAAGGGAGGGCAGGGGTCTGTCAAGGGCGGGGGGGAAAAAAGGACACTTATGTAATACACTTTGTAATACTTTTAGCGAAAAAAAAAAAAAAAAAAGAAAACAAATAAAATAATTGAGATAAAAAAAAAAAAGACTTAACACTATGAGAATGAAATGCTGCTGTTTTTTTTTTATCATAACACTTAAAAACAGTTCCATATACATTGCAAACCTACTTACAGAGAAGATATAATGGAAGGGAGGAGTCACAAGATGCAACTGAGATTTAAGTAACAAAATGTTGTTTCTGAAATGTAATTGCTTTCAGCCTCAAAAAGGTGGTCAATTTCCTTTCTGTGTAAGAACGATTTGGAAGCACATATACACATTCACACACATACATGCACAAATACACACAAACACACTGATATATACACAGCCACATAGCACCCACATAGCACACATGTGCTCACAGGTTTTTCTAGCATGGTGGTAGAGATGATAAGATATCTCCTACCTAGGCTCTGCTCTACTTGGCAAGGCTTATCTTATCTGACACAATCACAGAACCATAAAATTAAAAGTTAGACCTAAGAAGTCACCTAGTCTGGTGTTCTGCCCTTGGCCGGAGGGGGGGGGGGGGGGGGGCGGGGGCAGGCTGGGAACATTTAACCTAGCAGGAGCATGCAACCCATTTGTTCTTTCTTCACAGTTCAGAACAGAAATACTTTACTTTAGTTATAAACCACATCTTTTTAAAAACCAAATTGTGTTGGCTGTGAACTGTAGTCTCACAACTCATTTCTTTGCTTGAAGTCCTCTTCTTGTGGCTACTAGGTGCTGAGCCTTCTTTAAACCTTTAAGTGTGTCATGAGGGAAAAATAAAGTCCGGTCTTTGCTCAGTCCAAGTCTGAAAATAAGTTGGTGCATAAGGCTGTCCCTGGTCATGGGGAGGAAGGCACAGGCTTTCCCATAATCTTACCCCTCAGAGATCTCTTTTTAGTGATACATATTACAAATATTATTTCAGGTCCTTGAAAATTTTCTTTTTCCTTTTGATGTTTATAAAGTAACTAGAGGCCAAGTGCACAGATTCATGCACCAGTGGGGTCCCTCGACCTGGCCTGTGGGGATCGGGCTGAAACCAGCTCTCAGACATTCCCTGAGGGTTCCTGGATTGCAAGAGGGTGCAGGCCAGGCTGAGGGACCCCACAGGTGCACAATCGAGGCCGGGGAGGGCCTTGTGGGAGGGCTCCAGGGCGTGTCTGACCTTTCTTGCCCAGTCCCGATTGGTGGACCCTAGCAGCAAGCTAACCTACGTGTCTGCCCCCTGATGGTCAGTGTGTATCATAGTGACTGGTCAAACGGTTGGACACTTAGCATATTAGGCTTCCATATATATAGATTTCTTTAAATTCTTGAAATCTAAGACTTTTGATTAGGTTTAAATGTTGGTCTCCTTGGTCACTTTACTCAAGAAATGGTGAGCTCTTTCTATTTCAACAACAGCTATTTTTCAAGTTCTGGAATATTTCCTGGGTATGTGTGTACGACTCTCCCAGTGTTTTATACTGCTCTTCTCCTTCCAGACCCACTCTGTCCCAGGTGGGTCTCATGTTCTATTTCCCTTGGCTCTTATTTTTAAATGTATCCTTGATATCTGCATATATTTCTCAAAGTAAGTTATACAGATTCAATTCTTCTAAACAAATCTCCCTGAATTAAATAAGACTGCTTCTTCTCACATGAGTAAGCGGTAGAGTAACTCATTCATCAGTTCCCATGTATAATAACAATCTTCAGATCTTAATACGTTTTTGGTGTCCCATATGCTTGATTCAGTGATACTGTCATCAGTTTGTTTGTATCTTGTTCTTTTGGCTGAATCTTTAGTTTATAACATAGTGTGATTTTGCATTTTTTTTTTCTTTTCCTCCTAAGATTGTGAGCTCAGGGAAGCAGGACCATCCCACTGATCTCCAGAGTCCAGCATGGCGGGACCTCTGGGCCTGAGTCTTGCATCTGTCACTTTGTCACCCCGAGCCTGACACTAGATGTGTTCCTAAATCTCTCAAGGTCTTAGGTTCCTCATCTGTGAATAAGGATAAAATTATACCTAACTCACTATTTTTTTGAAAAAAGGAATTAAACCATGGAAAGCATTTACGCCGAGATCTGGTATTTATCATGCCTTCCATAAATACTAGCTTTTATTAAGCAGATAACTAAATTAGACTGGTTTAATTTTAGTTTACATAAGGAAAATGTGGTAGACTTAGGAAATAAAACAGAACTTTTTTCTCTTGCACTTGTCATCTGTTATTGTAATATCTGTGATTTAAAAACAAATCAGTCCCCTTGCTTTTATTTTCTTATTTTTTAATGGATATAAATTTTTTAGAGCTGCTTTAGGTTCATAGCAAAATTAAGAAGAAGGTACAGAGATTTCCATATATACCCCTTCCCCTTAACACATGCACAGCCTCCCTCACCACCAACATTCCCAGATGGTATGTTTGTTACAATTGAAGAACCTACACTGACACATCATCATCACTCAGAGTGCATAGTTTACATTACAGTCGCTCACGATGGTGCACATTCTATTAGTATGTGTTTGGACAAATGTCTAGTGACTTGTACTCACCATGATAGTGTCATATGCAGTAGTTTAATTGCCCTGAAAATTCTCTGTGCTCCACCCAGTCACCCACCCCTCCGTAGACCACTGGTTTTAGATGTGGAATGTCTCTGAGGCTGTGACTCTATCCATGCCTGTAGTGCCCCTCCCTCCTGCTGACCCCACTGTCTGCAGGCCCCTCTGTTCCCTTTCATGGGTGCTGATGGCTCTGGGCCATCAGGTGGGCTGGGAGACACCTGGGTGGGAACTTCTATGAGTCCTTAAAAGGCCCAGTCACACAGGACCTGTTAGAAAGCAGGCCATGCAGTTTGACAATGTGGCGGCACAGAGTCCTGTCACCTTCCTTTGGGGCCTGGAACCGCATCCAGGTAGCAATTCTAACAACTGACAGTGTCCTTGGTGCTCCAGAGCTCCTGCTGCTGGCCTGGCTGCACGCTTGGCCTGGGGCTGGGAAACGCTCACGGATTCATGCTAAACCCCGTGTTGACTTTTTTTTTTTCAATCTTCACCCGAAGATATTTTTCCATTGATTTTTAGAGAGAGTGGAAGAGAGAGGGAAAGATAGAGAGAATATTGATGTGAGAGAAACACAGCAATTGGTTGCCTTTTGCACCCGCCCTGACCAGGGCCACGGCCAGGGAGGAGCCTGCAACTGAGGTATGTGCCCTTGACCACACACAATCGAACCCAGATCCTCAGTCTTCAGGCCAACGCTCTATCCACTGAACCAAACAGGCTAGGACCCATGTTGACTCTTTAGAGAATTCTCTGCCTTTCTAGAAATGTTAGTCAAATCCATTCTAGTTTCTATTTTGAAGGGAATGAGACACTCTGCTCTAGGAGAGACCAGCCTGGGGCTGCCAGGCTTGGTGGCCGGAGAAGCCATCCCCACCTTCACGCTGAGGCACAGACTTGTGTTGTAAACAGCATCACGCACCATATAGCCCCATGTCTGGGAATGTTTTAGACTTTCATTACTTTGTTTTCATTCAAAGTTGAAGTTTTTTATTTTTGTCTCTCTCATATCCTTCATATTTTATTCTGTCACCTCTTCCATGTTCAAAAATTTGTTAAAAAGGTAATATTTAGAGGGAATAAATTCAAGAATGCTAACATAATTTTAAGTCTCTTTGGAAATGAAATTTGAAATAATAGAAAATAGAGAAGAAATAAATATGTAAATAATAGTTCAACCTATTCATAAGCAAAGACCTGTCTAGTCAAGATGTCTTAAGGCAGCTTTCAACTAAAAAGAATTCATTATTTAAAGAATAATTTACTAGCCATAGTTACTAAAATGATACATAAAATTTTCCTTATGGAATAAAAATTTTTAGCCTGTTATTTGGACATTTTATAAATAATAACTAATTTTTGAGCATTTATGGCACGCTACAGTGCTAAATGTTTTGCCTACATAGGCATAGTAGCATGTAACAAACATACCATCTGGTAGGAATATTGGTAAATTACAATCTTTTCTCTGTTATTACTTTTATTTCCATTAAATTTACTTCACAGATGAAGAAATGAAGGTACAAAGAGATTAGCTAATTTACCTAAAATCGCATAGGAAGTAGGTAGAGTGGTAGCCCAGGTATCTTGCACTATACAGCAGTAGTTCACTGCAGTGTTGGTGCCCCTCGGGGCGTTTTGTTTGCCACAACTAAGCAGGGGTGAGTGCTTGGGGCATCTAGTGGGTGGGTCAGGGATGCTGCTCAGCATCTTACAGAGCCCAGGGTGATCCCAGCCCAGAAAATCATCCTGGCCCCAAGCAGGAGTGTGAAGTTGGAAAGCTTGCCCCACAGCATTTTAAAATCTTTTCACCTTTTAGTGTGAAGAAGCAACAAAATAATAAGAAAAGTTGGGGACATTGGGACAAGTCTGGAACCAAAAGGCGCAGGGAGAAAGCTACATTAAGTGGCTGCAGCAGTGGCACATGCCCCAGCAGGCTCCATCTTCACTTCTCCTGGATTTGGGGCTGAATATACAAGATTGTAGGCGTGGTTATCTGCTTTCTCACTGGGGACAGTGGAGGCCATTTCCATCTCGAGGTCTAGGAAGCAGACAGAGCAGTGAGGGGAAACATGGAAAGCAGGGAAGCTTGTTCCCTATACAAAAGCCCAGGTATATTCCCACCTTGGCACCCGAGATGCATGGGTCTCTTAAGAACACATTCTCTTTTTTGTTTCTGCTCATAGGGGGTGTTTCTGTTCCTGCAGCAAAAATCCCAACACAGCAAAGAAACTTTTTTACTTTGAAGTCTTTAGAGAATAAAACCTCAAAGTTCATTTTTTAAAACTTAAAGTCAAAGGAAATAAAATATTTTCACCTTGTGAGTTGCTATTCAAAGGAGAACACTTGCTTATTCTTATTTCTTAGAGTCTTTCAAGAAATCTCCTCCCCATACTGGGGTAGAGTCAGTCTTCATTCGGCCCAGCTGCCTACCACTAGGATCGGTTTCTTAAGGACCCCAGAAACTGTGTGTTCAAGGAGTGAACAGGAAACACAGGATCATCACAGCACTGCCTCTAAATCCATTTAATTTAGGGAAAAAAATCTGCCCCCTTCACCCCCCCAGCTCTGGGCCAGCTATTAAATTATGTTCCCAGAAGCTAGAACTTAACACACCCCAGACCCATGTTATGTTCCCAAAGAGGCTGTGGTGCCTAGCGAGGAAGGGACAGCAATAAAAGAAACCAACAACCAAAGAAACGTTCTAGTTCCAGCCTCATGAGCATGTTAGTTCTTCTAGGCCCGCAGCCCAGGGAGTTTTATGAACTTAAACTCAATTGGGAGAAAACGGATATTTGCTGTACATGAGGCTGGGGGCTCACCATGCACATTACCTGTTCTTTCAGAGAAAACTGTTTGCGACTTTGCTCTGTGGCTCAAAGTTGAGGTTTTACACTCTTTCTTGTCCATCAGACAGATTAAAATCTCATTTTTTCCACTTTCCCCTCTGACATCCTAATCCTTATTTCAGAATGGCTGTGCCTGTAGAATAACTGAGACTAAACACTTTGCAGCAAACAAAGCTCGGAGCACAGCCTGCCCCCTGTGCCCTCAGTCCGACCTTTCACTCCTTTCCCAGTAGCAAGGCCAGAGGATGCTTATAAACCAGCCCCGTTGCTCCTTAATTTCCCCAGCAAACCTGAGACTTAGAATCAGTGCTCCAAGCACAGGCCTGTTTGATTGCTGTTTAACTTTAGGATGTATCTTCACTAAACTTTTTCTTGATCTCACCTGAAGTTGATGGCATTTCCCCAAGTATAATAAAAGACTCACACTTTGCATATGTTAGATAATAAAGTTCACTGTGCTTTTTTTGAGAGGTGAGCGACAATGGGGGTGTCTGAAATCTAAAAATCCTGCTGAGAGTTGGAGTAATTGACACATGCAGACTGGAGGCCATGGGAGGGCAGGAGCTCCAGTGCTCACCACAAGCTCCATTTCTCCACAGGTTCTGTCCACAGCTCCCTCCTTTGCCCTGAACGCCCTTCCACATAGCGGATTTGGGAAGCCAAGCCGGCATTGTCTAAGTAGTCCTGGAACCAACAATCTTAAGCTAGATATCCATGGGGTGCCCCTATGCCACAGTCTGCTTGGGATGGCCTTGATGATGCTCTGTCAGCATAATTATTCATAATGTCCCTTCTTACTCCCAAAGTGTCCAGTGTAGGTGAGATTATACAGTCACCCTAGCTCTGTCTGCTGACTGTGCAGAATTTAGCTGCATTATTAGTTTGTCATACAATCCTGAAGATCCAGTTGAGAAACTGTAAAGGCAGCAAAAATTGTGCCACCTGCCTCTGCCTGCCATCCTGCACACGTTCATTAATTTTAAGAAGAGCCTTAAGCAGGACTCAGATGCCACAGTCAAGTTCGTGTATCCTTATAATGCACAGGATTTATACGATCAATAAAACCCAGATACTCTTTGGTTGTAATGAATACCCATTTTACCTTATATAGATCTATTTCTTTTACATTTTATTTTATTTAACTTAAAAAATTTCAGTTAACAGTCGACATTCAATATTACATTTGGTTCAGGGATATAGCATAGTATGAATACCCATTGTATAGATTTGAGAGAGAAACTTGGGTTGTATTTTACAATGTGATGGATTTGAATATGACAACGGGCTTGACTGCAGGGACTGTGCCACATTGTTCTCCCACTGAAACATCTCTGAGACAGGTCTGTGCGAGTAGCCACATTTTCATGAGAAGCGCCATGGCAACCCCATCATGAATACAGAGAACTCCCGAGCACAGTGGCACATCTCTGACATGTCAGGGAAATGTTCTGAGGCTGTGAATGAACTCTCCTGGGAGGGTCATAAATCCTGTGCAACAAATTATACACTAACAGGTTCTTAGGGGAATTCAAATAAATCCTCACAACCGCTTAGCAGGTAATCTCCAGATCAGATTCCCATTTTTCTTAAGAGCAAAATAATATATGGCTTCTTATACTCTCCTAGTGAAATGCTATATATCACAGATATGAATTTAGTCGAAATATTGATCTTAAGCCAAAGTGAAACTAAGGGAAAGTTTAATGCATTTCACCACAAAGGAGAGAGTGAAGGGAGAGTGCATCAAGTGTGCTTTATAAAGTGCAGTGTCCAGGAGGACAGGGATGGAAAATTCTAGAAGCCTACGGTCTTCCTGAGATTGTCAAGGAGAGGAAAAACCACAGAGTTTGCTGCACAGCTTTGAGCCCGCCGAGCACATTGTCATGAAGACTTGCCCTTGCAATTAGAGGATGTAAAATAGATATCAGCCCTAACCAGTTTGGCTCAGTGGATAGAGTGTCAGCCTTTGGACTGAAGGGTCCCAAGTTCGATTCTGGCCAAGGGCATGTACCTTGGTTGAGGGCACATCCCCAGTGGGAGGTGTGGAAGAGGCAGTTGATCAATGTTTCTTTCTCATCGATGTTTCTAACTCTCTATCCCTCTCCCTCCTTTCTGTAAAAAATCAATAAAATATATTTTAAAAAAATAGATTTCAGAGGAGGGAAATACCTTAACATTGTGCGCGTCATTTAAAATGTTTTGTTGCATCGCAAGTCACACTGTGTGAGAAAACCAGAGTCCCATTCGGTACCTTTCAGGGGAGACACAGCCCTGGAGTGGGGGTGATGGTTTGAAAAATGGGCAGGACACACTTGGGTGAGTCAGGGTTAGCAGAGACTTAAGCAATTTCCCAAATACATGGATTAACGCAGATTTGCATCAATAGAACATTCACATCCTTTTTTCCTTTCCCCAAGAACAAAAATTCCATACAAGTATAATAAGGAATATTATCTTTCTTTTTGCATCTCAATTTGCCAAAGTGAGTCAACCTTTACTAATCTCATTGGCGTTAATATTAGCCTCGTGGGCTGTAGGGCCAACAGTTGTTAAAAAAAGGGGAGGGGGGCTTTTTAACCAAAACGTCTTTATTTTTTTTAATGAAAGAGCCTTCATAAGGTCATTTGTCATTTAATTATCTGTGTGTTGTTCAGAACTGATGAGTGAGCTAGATTTCTAAGTAGCAAAGGAGGAAGCTGGAGCAGGAAAGCTACACTGAGCTACTCACAGAGAACTTACACACTGGCCGAACGGCTGTCATTTTCACTCTTAACGTTCGAAGCGTGCCAGGTGACAGTCATGGCCTGTCCCTTGGCTTGTGCTGCTGGGTATGACTTATCAGACACCAGCAGCCAAAGTCCTAGGTAAACCAAAGCCGCTTTTGTAAGTAGGCTATTATTTATTTGGGGGATTTATAAAAATGTGGCCGTCATGGGGAGCCTCTGGGTGCATGAATTATGCAACAGTACAAAACATTAAGAAACAGAAACAAACAAAAGCCAGACATGTAGCTCCATTTCTCTCCACAGACAGAAACTACTTTTTTGATCAATACATTGAATCACAAAGAGGAATTGCTAAGAAATGCAAACAGGAATTTAATAGGACATAAAAGATTCAGTCATCAAACAAATGCTTTCCTGTCATCTTGCAGGCACGTTGGTAGGTGAGCACGGGGGTACTGTGGGGGGTGGTGTGGTGTATGTAGGCCACTGAACAAGTGACAGAGTGGGTGACACAGGGCTTTGTAAGGAAGCGGGTCAGTGGAGAGCAGATAGAAAATGTGAGATGACAGCGGACAATGGCCAGGCCTCAGGAAAGGGTAGACTTGTACTTGAAGAGGTGGCAACCCAGTTGTCTTAGGACATAAAATCTTTTTTTTTTAAATATATTTTTATTGATTTCAGAGAGGAAGGGAGAGGAAGAGAGAGACAGAAACATCAATGATGAGAGGGAATCATTGATTGGCTGCCTTCTGCAGGTTGGACCGAGCCTGCAACCCAGGCATGTGCCCTTGACTAGAATTGAACCTGGGACCCTTTGGTCTGCAGGCTGACACTCTATCAGCTGAACCAAACCAGCAAGTGCAGGACTTGGAATCTTGACCTCTGGCTCCTTTTCTGCGGCACTTCCTGTCGGCCCCTAGTTCTGTAACAGTGTGGGGGTGGTTTCCAGCTCAGCACCCTGGTCCCTCCCTGACTTTACCTTGGATGATGGGCCAATTCCGGAAGCTCGATCATGACTATTGTGTGGGCATTATTTTGCTACCTTCAACTAATACTTCAGACATTGCACATTACTTCAATATTACCCCTTCCTTTAAGCCTGCCTCAGCATGCTCTCACTTTGGAATCATGGTTTGTGCCGATCTCTTATCACACTTAGTACACCTTACCTTGTGTTTTCATCATTCATATAAATATTCTTGGTCCTCAGTAGCTTGAGTAATCCTCTCTTTGCAGCCACCAGTAAACTTGTGATAATGATGAAAACTGGAAAAAATACTAAGAAAAAATTTAAAAAGCAAATGCATATCAAATATGGCTTCAGAATGTACAATGCCCCGGTTGTCCTTGGTTAATGTCAGACTGTGCTGTTGTCTGTTTGGAGTCACTGTGGACTGGAGCACAGAGAAGGGTGGGTGTCAGGATGTCTGTGTGTGTGCTGGTGTGGGGGGAGGGGGAAGACAGCAGTGGTAGCAAAGAGAAGCAGGCAGGCAATCCACAGGCTAATTTATGGGAAAGATGGAGAATGCTCAGTGTAGTGGATCTTCTAAAATGTAAATGGCAGAGAGATAAATAAGTATATATTTGAAGCTGAAGAGGCAGCCCTGGAAGCTAATGACAAGCTAATGATCAAAAATATCAAGTGTGGTCTCAACAAGCTAACAACCCTCATCTCTATGGCGACAGCCACGCCCACCACCCCTCTCACCACTGTTAAAAGACTCAGGAATTCATCTTCAAAAAATTCTGCTAAAAACTGATTAAAGTAGAAAATGACTCTGCTTTCTTTTTCTGCTTCATCTCAATGACTAGGGTGAATAAAAAGTCTTATATGTAGAGATTCCTAATTCACAAAGAAACTGGTAATATAAGTAATTTCTTCCCTTCTTTGAATCTATTATTAGGGTTAATGAGACTAAAATTGGGAGTTAAAAATACCCAATTCATGATTGACATTTCCCCCCGACAATGACACATCATGTGGTCCTACGTTTGAGTAGATTACAGCTCTGATGAGGAACTAACCTTTGGCTGATTAGCCCCAGAGTTTGGCAAATGTTACTATGGATGAGGCAGGCATTGTCAGCTCCTGGACTCCAAGTGCACTCACCACTGGTCTCATTCACCATGCACTTCTTTGTGACATCTCCACTGTTATCATATTGAAAAGGTTTTTGTTTCTTTTACTTAAAGCATTCCATGTGTTTGCCTCTCCAGTTATAAAAGCTTTTAGAAGTCCCAACTACTGATGGGAATCTATCAGTTTTACACATTGCCAGCTATTCTAAATTACAGAAATACAGTAGTCTATGTGAGAGCCATGAAGTTATCACCAACCTCTAACATATCACTCATTCCATTAACAGATATATTTAGTGTTTGCTATGGTCTGAATGTGTGTGTCCCCAAAATACATATGTTGAAACCTAACCTCCAATGTGATGGTGTCAGGAGGTGGGGACCTTTGGGAGGTGATGAGGTAATGAGGGTGGGGCCTTCCTATATTAGATTAACCCCTTTATAAATGAGACTCAAGAGAGCCCTCTTACCCCCTCCTCCATGTGAGGACACAGGAGAAGACTGTGTCTCTAAACAAGAAAGCAAGTTCTCACCAGGCACTGGATCTGCTGGTGCCTTAATCTGGGATTCCAGAACGCTGAGAAATAAATGTCTGTTGTTTACAAACCACCTAGTCTGTGGTATTCAGTTATGACAGCCCAAATGGACAAAGACAGTGCTCCAACCTTGCTCCCCTTCATTTTTCATCTCCTACTGGTGCCCACCTCCCACTCTAAGTTCAACTGGAGGCTACTGAGAAGTAATGCAGATCCATTCCTGAGCACAGAGCATGGGTTTGGCCTGGGGTGGGGGGGTGCGGAGTGGAGGTTGTGGTTAAAGAGAAGCTACCATACCATCAATAAAAGTGACCAAAGAGGGTAGTCTGGTGATGCAACAGACATGCAAACTAATAAGCACTTTGTAATATAAAAATCTCTTTATTCAGGCATGTCTAAGGTGAAGTGAACATACACAGGAGATTTCAGTCTCTGCCTGGAGAATTAGGAAAGGTTCCCATGGTAAGCAGTACTTAAGCAGAGATCGAAGTGCTCTAATGTAAACAACAAGAGGCCCAATGCATGAATTTGTGCATGGGTGGGGTCCCAGAGGGGATGGGGGCAGGAAATGATCAGTCCTCTGGGTGGGTGGTAGGACACCCTTGCTGGCCCAGGATCTAGGTCTGTCCCACTGATGTTCATGCCAGTTGTTGGGAACCACCTGGAGGACACTTTTATATTCTTTATTCCTTATGGAGCGTCTAGAGAGGGGAAGTGGCCACGGTGATCAAGGCTGACTTCCAGGAGGCCAGCGGTGCTGTCAGGAATGTGCCGGTGGCGCTGGTCTGTCAGTGCCTGACCCATTCTCTGGAGATTGGACCTGCAGGACTACTGAGGGAGTGAGTGGCTGCTGCTGGGCTGGTGGGCCTCTGGGACAGGTAGGTCAGCTGAGTGGCACTCCTGCTGTGGGAGCTCACTGACCATCAGGGGGCAACTCCTGTGTTGAGCATCTGCCCCCTGGTGGTCAGTGCATGTCTTAGCAACCAGTCGTTCTGGTCATTTCAGCCATTTGGTTGTAATGGTTGCTTAGGTTTTTATATATAGACTTGAGGCCCAGTGCACAAAAATTTGTGCACTCGGGGGTAGGGGGTCCCTCAGCCCGGCCTGTGCCCTCTTGCAGTCTGGGACCCCTCAGGGGTGACCACTTGCTGGCTTAGGCCTGCTCCCCGGGGGATTGGGCCTAAGATGGCAATCAGACATCCCTCTGGCAGCCTGGCAGCCCTTGGGGGATGTCCACTTGCCAGCGGGGAGCAGACCTAAACTGCAGTCAGACATCCTTAGTGCTGCTGAGGAGGCAGGAGAGGCTCCCACCACCACTGTACTGGCAGCCATCAGCCTGGCTTGTGGCTGAGCAGAGCTTCCCCTGTAGGAGCGCACTGACCACCAGGAGGCAGCTCCTGCACTGAGTGTCTGCCCCCTGGTGGTTAGTGTGTGTCATAGTGACCAGTCATTCCCAGTCTTTCTGCTGTTAGGGTCAGTTTGCATATTACCCTTTTACTAAATAGGATAGAGGCCTGGTGCATGGATGGGGGCCGGCTGGTTTGCCCTGAAGGGTGTCCCGGATCAGGGTGCGGGTCCCGCTTGGGTGCCTGGCCAGCCTGGATGACGGGCTGATGGCTGTTTGAAGCTGGTCACACCCCCTTCAGGGTGTGGGTCCCCACTGGGGTGCCTGGCCAGTCTGGGTGAGGGGCTGAGGGCCGTTTTCAGGCTGGCGGGCAACGGAAGCTCCCAGTCTCTTTTTTTTTCTTTTTTTTTAATTCTGGGATTTATTCACCTTCTATAGCTGTCACTGGAGCTGAGAGCCAGCTCCAGCTCTGAGGCCCGGCTCTAGCTCTGAGGCTGTGGGCTGGCTGAAAGCAGGTATCTGGGGTTTGTTTAGCTTCTATAATTGAAACTCTGTTGCCATCACTGGCACTCTAAGCTCTGAGCCCACTGAAAGCAGGTATCTGGGTTTGTTTAGCTTCTATAATTGAAACATTGTTGCTTCTGGAGCTCAGAGCTGGGCCGCGGCAGGCGGGGAACCTTGGCTTCCTCCATCACTGGAGCAAGCAAGCCTCCTGCTCACTTCAGCTACGAGGCTGCCGGCCGCCATCTTTGTTGGCAGTTAATTTGCATATCCTGCAGATTAGCCAATGGGAAGCATAGCAGAGGTATGGTTAATTACCATGTTTGTCTATTATTAGATAGGATACCATTCAACTGTGAAAAATAACAACAATGGGTATAATTAAAAACTTAGGTCTTCACGATAGTTCTGTAGATAGCAATGCGTATGAAAATTTACTGTCCTTTGGTGCTACAGTGTGAAAACATGTATTCATGAAAAAAGAAAGGACCAGAAAAAAGAGAGGAGTTCGGATAAAATTGGAAAAGTCTTTTTAGTACCAGGGTGCACCAAGGAAAGGCACTAAAGCAGATGATGAATTGGCTTGAAGTAAATCAGTTAAAATAAGCTAAATGAAATAATTTTTCACATCACCAGAAGCTAACCACACACTAAAAATATGAAAATTAAGAAGCCCAGAATCAACTAGACAAAGGAACCCATTAAAAAAGTGGTTCTGAACCTTCTGGCCCTTTAAATACAGTTCCTCATGTTGTGACTCAACCATAAAATTATTTTCGTTGCTACTTCATAACTGTAATGTTGCTACTGTTATGACTCGTAATGTAAATATCTGATATGCAGGATGGTCTTAGGCGACCCCTGTGAAAGGGTCGTTCGACTGCCAAAGAGGTCGCAACCCACAGGTTGAGACCACTGCATTAAAAATATGTCTTTTATCTGGGTCTCTGTGAGTAAAAACAAAACAAAATAAAGGTTTAAATATATTAAAGGTATCCTACAGATATATATTTTTGGCAGAATACTGAAGATATAACTTAAGTGTCTTGGTCAGGAGAAGTGGTAAAGGGAAACAAAACTAAAATACAGAAGAATTTATTAAAAATACAAATGATGTGAATGGGTTAACTGGTTTATAATTCAGCCTCAAAAGAATCTTACCTAATTTTGGTAAAAGATCTGGAAAATAAATTTGCAACATGCTCTCAACAAGTTCTGGTGGACTTCTGTTAGCACATGACATTTTCACCTCCCAAGGAGCTGACATCTCTTCTCAGAGTTCTATGCGTTGATGTTATCTTTCCTCCCAGATTCTAAGTCACCCGTAGGCAGGGATTCTGGCTTGTTCTTGTGGCGCAGTGACTTGTGGATGGTAAGTGCTCCCTAAAGGTTGATCCAGCCAAATGAGTGGTGGCTGCATCTTTGCTGAGATGAGAAATCAGGCTCCATAGAGTTGGCTGGGTTCTTTGTGAGAAGGACAGACACTGTTATAGAGTTACCCAATCATTCAGGTGCCCTTCCTGTCCTGGTAGAGGTTAAGAGAAACGTGCTATCATCTTCAGGACTTTGACAGTGATGTGAAAATTACTGTATCCAAGACAGGATCTGATGTTATTTATAGCATTTCAGTGGATAAATAGAAAGAGATGTGATGGATAAGAAGTGAAAACCAGCAGGATCAATGAGCTGAAATCTATTACAAATGTAACATAGATTAAAATATGGGTGGTTGAGAATGGATAGATAGTTGGAGAATGGATAGATAGTTGGAGAGAAGGAATAAGAAAGCATTGTGTCCTTGTATTCCAGACCTTACTGAGGACAGAAAAGCTAAGCTGTCTAGGAGCTCTGAGGAGACACATGTATAAAGATCCAAGGGGAATAAAGGTGAATTTTTTATACAAAGAGTTATAAAGATGTCACATTAAATATTTATTATGATTATTCTAGCTAGGAGGTAGAAAACTAATTCCAGGCAAATTAATCTATCATTCAACTTGGTCACTGCATTAGCCTCAAAGAGATTTTAAAGAGGTACAGCTATGTACAAATACAATCCATACTTCTTTTTATTAAACGTATTATATTTGCACAGCCTTTTATAACTAACAAAGTATGCTTTTTTTTTCTGTGCTCCATTTAATCCTCATGATAATCCTGTAAGAAGGTGATTGTCCCTATTGAACAAATGAGAAAAGGGAGGATCAAGAAGGATAAATGATTCATAGGCCAAAATTCACACAGCTACCCAGTGACAGAGCTGGAGTTCAGTATTTATTTTACTACACTAAAATTTGCTTCTGATGAATGGCTATTGATTGGTTAAAGCTAGTCATAAAAGTAATTAGTCATTTTGTAGATATTTCTTACAGAAATAGAGTACATTTTTTTCTCATATCTGAATGTCAGAAAATAATTTTCTTAAAAGATAATAAATCAGAACCCAAAGATATTTCTGAGAATCTCATTTAGAAACACAATACATAGGGAGGCAGCATATCATAGCGGTTAAGTACATAGACTTTGCCACCCAGACCAGTTGAGTTTCAGGTTTGCCATTAATGGATTCTGTATCCTGAGTCACTTGACATCTCTAAGTTTATTTCCTCATCTCTGAAATGGTGAACTCCCTGATAGTGCTATTCTGATATGTAAGTGACATACTTGTAAAGTGTAAATAGCTTAGTAGACTTCTAATTATAAATAGAAGGATATTATTGTAGGAGTACATTTAAAACTCTGTGGTAGATTATTAGCACTGCCCACGTGAGTCAAGCCTCCCTGCATCCATGCTCTTGTATGGTCCCCCATCCCCATACAGACTTTGGGATTGGGCATGTGACTTGATTTTGCCAAGGGGAAAAAAAGCAAAGTTGAAGCAAGCCTATTCTTTATTCTTTCCCTTCAGCTTTACTGAGATACTGGGGGCCCAGTGCATGAATTCATGCACCTTGAAAGGAACTGTGGGCCGCGAGACTGCAGTGGGCACAGGGGCAGTTCTTGGGCCATCCTCCACGCCTCCGCCTGGCCCCTCCAGCAGTGGACCCCCTGTCCCCTGTCTACTGCAGCCCCTGCTCCGGCTGCCACCGCTCCCATGCGCTGACAGCACTAGCCTTGCTCACACCCGCTCGCCCCTTAGGAGCAGGGAAAGGTGGAGAAGCCCCCAGGGGCAATTGGGGCCAGCAGCCACCACTCACACCCACTGACAGCACTGAGCAATTGGGCTGGCCCTGGGGGCCGGCAGCGGGCGTGAGTAGCGGATGGGACCATGGTGAGTGGGAGCGAAGAATTTTCAGTAACCACCAGAGGCTCACCCTGATGACAGTAACTGGTGCCCCACCTTGGTCTGGCACCCCTGCTCACCTGCTCCACCATCCCACCACGTCCGACACCTGCCATGTTCCTGGTGGTCAGCACACGTCATAGTGACCAGTTGTTTGGTTATTCGCTCGTTCATCCATTCAGTCTATTTGCATATTAGCCTTTTTTATATAGAATAATTGGCCAATGCTATTGTGTAAGGTTAAGGTGTACAATGTGATGTTTTGATACATGTGTCTGTACAGTAGGATTAGTCATTTTATTGTTCTTGTGGTTATGGCGAGAAGATTGAAGATCTACTCTCAAAGCAACATTCAAGTACACAATAAAGTATTGTTAGCTCTAGTCACCATGCTATACATTAGATCCCTGGTATTTACTCATCTAATAACTGGAAGTTGGTACTCTTTGACCAATATCTCCCAATTTTCCTCATCCCGTCCCCTGGCAACCACTATTCTACTCTGTTTCTATGAGCTCTATGTTTTTAGGTACCACATATAAATGAAATCACAGGGCATTTGTCTCTGTCTGATTTATCTCAGTTAGCATAATTCTTTCAAGGTCCATTCATATTATTGGAAATGTCAGGACTTCCCTCTTATGGCTAAATAATGTTTCATAGATATATTTACCATATTTTCTTTATCTATGCAACCCTTGATGGACACACAATGCTTCCATATTTTAGCTGTTGTGAATAACGCTACAATAAACACAGGAATGCAGATATCCCTTTGACATAGTGATTTTATCTCCTTTGGATATATCAGGTTAAATAAAATATATTAAGATTAATTTC
Organism: Myotis yumanensis; assembly: GCF_028538775.1. Classification (NCBI taxonomy): domain Eukaryota; kingdom Metazoa; phylum Chordata; class Mammalia; order Chiroptera; family Vespertilionidae; genus Myotis; species Myotis yumanensis. The sequence goes on along the minus strand of NW_027223752.1, from coordinate 161,276,888 downwards.
ACTTTTACTGGGAGAGGGAGAGGGAGAGGGTATCTACCCTGAAATGGAATTCCTGGATCATATGTTGTTCTATTTTTAATATTTTGAGCAACCTCTATACTGTTTTCCATAGTGACTACACCAACTTGCATTCCTACCAACAGTGCCTGAGGGTACCCTTTTCTCCACAGTCCCATCAACATTACTTAGTTATCTATGTATCAGAATGTAGATTTACTTCTTCAAAGGCCAGAAAGTCGTAGAATTCAAATCCAGACCAGCTTGACTCCAAACCTGAGCTTTTTTCTACCATGTCATGGTACTTTTCTAGTTTAGGTTTTTCCCTTCCTTCCTCTCTTCCTTCCTCCTTCTTGGCCCTCCTTTTCTTCCCTTCTTCTCTCCCCGCTTCTCTCCCTCCCTCTATTATTTCAGCAGCAAAATTTCAGATTTGACTCATTCAAAACAACATAAGGGATGCATTTCTTTTCTCCATAGCACTAAATGTAATGATCAACATAATAAAATTATTCATCTTTGTCACCATCATCCAGATTAAATAGCCATATGAACACTGAAACAGCACTTTCGTGATTAGGGTGATTGGTATTTATGATCCTTAATGAGACATAATACAGTCATTTGCACAAACCATGAGTGTATTCTCCACCCAAGTTGTCATGGAGCCAAGTGGAAATTACATGAGTAGAGAAAGCATCACAGCAGTACTGCATCCCACAGAAGCCTGATTTAAACAGAGGCCAGAAATTGAATGCATCCACTCATAATTATAATTTGCTTGAGATCTTTGACTCTATTTAAAAATACTTTAACAATATTTTTTTTTAACTGAAACTTTTTTTTGAGATAATCATAGATTTGCACACATATGTAGCAATTAACACAGGCATTTCATACAGCAGATTTGGTCAATAAAAATACTGAACAAACTAATATAATATTATCTTTTATCCAAAAAATTGGATTCATTCTTTTACTAATTTAGTCACTCATTCCTTTAATTAATAAATAAAGAAATTAGCAAATAGGGAAAAAGTAGTTTACAAACAGACCTGTATCACGCTTTCATAAAATCTGCAGTCCAGTGAGGGAACTAATCATAGCAAACAGTTAAGTGCTCACTGTGTGCCGGACACTGTTCTAATTTCCTACAATGTAACTCATTTTTAATCTCACCCAACCACATAAAGTTTCTGTTATTACCCCCATTTTAAAGATTGGGAAACTGAGTCACAAGGAGCTTTTAATGGACATTTAATAGCCTTTAACTATTAAGCTAATGGTTTTGAATACTTTAAGATTGGGTACTAGTATTTAAAATATTATTTGCAATGGCTATACTAATTTTATTTTGTTTCAATATCTCTATTATAATCGCTTTCTAGACTTGAGCAACTTTTCCTCCTTTTTTTGGCAATTTTACAAGGAACTTAATGAGTGAAGTTCCAAACCTTCAGTTTTGTACATGCATCGGAAGCAAATGACACCAACTGCTCCTGCAGACTGTGCGCCTCCAGCACGCTTTACGACCGGAAACGCTGCTCAGTGGGCTGTGGTCCCCACTTGTCTTGCACGGAGATGCGAATTTGTACGTGTGTGTAGACATAGGCACATGCACTGATTTAGAACATGGCGGGTTTAGTACTGATCAGACAAAAGCCCAGATACATGCCTGCAAAAGGAAAACAACCTTTAAAAAGTGAACTCTGTTGCTTAAAGGAAAAGAGAAAATGATGAGGAAATTACATGTATTTATGAGTGTTTCAGAATCTGAGTGCAAGACAGGAAAAAGCAAGGAAGAGTTTGTCTTTTGTTAAGAAATAATTCTAGTACAATTGCTTGTTTTGTCAAGTCGTCTGAAAAAACAGACACACACAAATGATTTTGGAGAAAGGTGATGACTCTGTAAAGGCAGCAAAGAAGCTCTCGATTTCATGGTTGGCCTGGGAAAAGGGGACACATTTTTTTCCTAATCCATATGATTTTTGTGCATAAGCAAACAGATCATCAGAAAAGTAAGGTTAAAGTTACCAATATGGCTTAAGGGACCTCATGACATAATTGGGAAGTGACGAAATTCACTCTGATTTCATTCAGTCATAATTAACTGACTCTCTCTTTCTGGTCCTACCACACAATGGATAATGCATGAGAACAGCGACAGAACCTCTGCACCAATGAGGCTATGCCCTTGGGGATATTGAGAAATTACCAAATAGGTTGCTTCCTGGTCCACAGATGTAGGAAGACAGCCTGTTTTCTGATGGGGTAGAGATTCAAGTGGCCCACACAGGATGTTCTCACTGTGGGATGGATCCCTCCATGGCTCTCTCACTCAGCCTACACGCTGTTTCTCCTTCCTTTCCTCCCCTGCTTCAGTACCTGGGTGGCTCACTGCAGGAATGATGCACACAATTGTATTTATGTTTAGTTTCATTTTACTGCTCCTCCTCTTCACCTGCACCACCATGTGTTCCTAGCAAAGGGCTCTGTACCTGCTGTGCCCTTGGCCACTCGGTAAGTGTTTGTTAACACCAACATCTAAATTATGGATGAGAAATGCCTGGATTTTCACTAAATAGAGGATCCAAAGGATGCCCCAAGAAATCTGCCATAAACACATAATCTGTTATGGGGTGTGTGTGTGTGTGTGTGTGTACATGTGTGTGTATACATCATATTTATAAACATGTATATATATATACACATAATATATACATTTATTGCATAGCACTACATAACCTATCTAATAAAGAGTGAATATGCAAATTGACTGCCACACCGTCACAAAGATGGTGGCACCCATAGCCACAGGATGGTGGTGCCCAGTCCCCTCAGCCCGCCAGAGTCCCCAAGTCCTTTCAGTCCTGCCGGGGGGTGGGTAGCAGGCTCGCAGTGCAGCCAGACCCTCCCTCAGCCCCCCAGGGCCGGCCTGAGGCCCAGGCAAGACTCAGATGGCAGCTGCCCAGTCTCTGAGGGCCACCAGAGGCTCGGGTAACCAGGGCTGGCCAAGGCTTGTGCTGCCAGCAGTGGCAGCAGCAGAGGTGTGATGGGGGCATTGCCTTCCCCTGATCAAAGGGTCCCCTCCCACCCCTGAGGACTCCCAGACTGTGAGAGGGGGGTGGGCTGGGCTGAGGGACCCCCCCTCCAGTGCATGAATTTTCATGTACCAGGCCTCTAGTAGCTATATAATATAAATAATTTTATAACACAATTATGCCAGCGACTGGAACACCATAATGACTGGAGTGACTGGTTGCTATGACATCCACTGCAGCCAGCAAACCAGCCCAATTGAGGTTGGGACAGCGGGCCAACCCCCCCTGCCCTTCCCCCCAGCCAGCCCTACCCTTGATCACCCCCCCACCCCAATAAGGGGCAGGGCTGGCTGGCCAATCTCCTGCAGCCCCTCCCCCCAGCCAGCCCTACCCTTGATCAGCCCCCACCCCAATAAGGGGCAGGGCTGGCTGGCCAATCTCCTGCAGCCCCTCCCCCCAGCCAGCCCCACCCCCGATGGGCTCCCACCACCCCAATAGGCCTGCAGTCCCTCCCCCTGGCTGGCCCCACCCCTGATCACCCCCTACCCCAATAAGGGGCAGGGCCAGCTGGCCAACCTCCTGCAGCTCCTTTCCCCAGCCAGCCCTGTCCCCGATGGGCCCCTACCATCCTGATGGGCCTGCAGCCCCTCCCCCCAGCTGGCCTCACCCCTGACAGGCACCCCCACTCCATTTGGGGGCAGGGCCAGCCAGCCCACCGCCCTCTGCCCCTCCCCATGGCTGGCTCCACCCCTGATCAGCCCCCATCACCCTGATTGTCCTGCAGCCCCTCCCCCCAGCCAGCTTTACTCCCAATCAGCCCCAACCCACACCAATTGGGGGTGGGGCTGGCCAACCAACCTCCCCCAGCAACTCCCCTGGCTCCATTTGGGGGCAGGGCCAGCTGGCCCACTGCCCACAGCCCCTCCCCTAGCTGGCCTGGCCCTGATCAGGCCCCCATTGGGGTGGGCCTGCTGGCCAACCTCCACCATCTCCTGGCCCATCCACTGATTGGGGCTGGGACTGCTGGACCCCACCCATGCACAAATTCATGCACTGGGCCTCTAGTATATATATTAATAGTAGTGCCAAGTGGGAAGGCAGCCCCAACATAAGCTCCTTCATTTTCCTGGAAGATTTTAGAATCTTAAAAAATAAAAGGAAACCACCCCAGCCAGATGGCTCAGTTGGTTGGAGTGTCATCCTGTATGCCAAAAGTGTTGCACGTTTGATTCCTGGTCAGGGTGCATACAGGAAGCAACCAATCATTTTTCTCTTTTTTAAATATATTTTATTGATTTTTTATAGAGAAGAAGAGAGAGGGATAGAGAGTTAGAAACATCAATGAGAGAGAAACATCGATCAGCTATCAGCTGCCTCCTGCACACCCCCTACCCTATCGGGGATGTGCCCGCAACCAAGGTACATGCCCCTGGCTGGAATCGAACCTGGGACCATTCAGTCCAAAGGCCGATGCTCTATCCACTGAACCAAACCAGTTAGGGCCATTTTTCTCTCTTTTGTTTCACATCCATGTTGCTCTCTCTCTAAAATCAATAACCATATATTCTAATGTATATATATTTGAATGAGGATTAAAAATAAATAAATGAATAGAGAAATAAATAGATAAATAAATAAAAACAAATGAGCACATTACATATTAGACCACAAATTTCTCAAAGTCTATAGCCCATAACAAGGAACTTTATGTAGATTTAGTGTTTATGGCAGATTTCTTGGGGCATCCTTTGGACCTTGGGGCCATGGATCTTTCTTGAATCCCTGTGCTGATGCCAAATGAGCTAGTCAATGAACAGTCTAATGCAATGACTCACAATGGCCCCCAGTTCTCACTGGGGCCCTAAGAAATCCAAGCCCTAAAGGTTCAATTGGCACCAAGATGCAAGGCATGCGGGATTAAGTTACAGAGAAGTTCCTCTTGACATTTTAATTTCAGTTTATTACACACTAACTAATCTTACCAGCTAACAGACAGTTCTAGAGGATGGTAAAATTTCTTTGAACTTATTTAGGTACACTTAAAAAATTAAAGTATAACACATAAAAGCACACAGATCATTAAGTATACAGCTTGCTAAGTTCTCACAAAATAAATTTACTTGTATCACCAGATAAAAAAGCAGGGCATTACCTGGCCCCAGAGCCCCCATCCTTTAGCCTTCTCCCCATCTGTACCCTGACATGTGCACTTTTCTATAAACAAGTGTGCACAGTAGGTTTGTGAGGTGTATGGAGGAAGCCACATGAGATTTATTTATTAAAAAAAAGTTGCCTTCAAAATAAGGAAAGAAATAGTTGTTTCTATAACTTTCTACCATCAGCAGCGTACTTCTTAACAATTGGTGGGAAAAACAAAATCCAAGAGGCCCTTTCCCTTCTGCATTTGATCCCAGCAGATTGCTGGGAAAGCCTTTGTTCTACAGGAAGATGAGGGTCTCCACCACCTCACCCTTTGCTGTGTCTGAGCTGGGACTAGAGGGGAAGGCATTTCCATCCTGCTGGGAATCAGATGAACTAACCTTGAAAGTTTTACTCTGATGGTGTGTGCTTCTCTTCAGTGAAGGTAAGGGATAGGTTGGTTTTGCCATTTCATTCCTACAAATTTATTATCTTGTATAGTTTATTATCTTATACAGTTTATTTCCCTCTTGTGCTTAAAGGAGTTTATTTCTGAAATTTAAATTCACTGTTTCTTTTTTTTCCTTTTAATCTTTATCGTTGAAAGTATTATATACTTTCCTTCCCAATAACTTCTTCCAGCCCTTTCCCGTCTCGCCCCCCTCCCCCGTCCCCCCCTTATCCCTGTCCCAGGCCTTCACCACCCCATTGTCTGTGTCCATGAGTTATACAAGTTCATTGGTTGATCTCTTCCTTCTCTCTGAGGTTCAATAGTCTGTTCATGCTTCTATGACTCTGGGTCTATATTTGATCATCAGTTTATTTGATTCATTAGATTCCACATATGAGTGAGATTATGTGATACATACCTTTCGCTGACTTCTTTATTTTGCTCAGCATAATACTCTCCAGGTCACCCATGTTGTTGCAAATGGTAAGAGTTCTTTCTTTTTTATTGCCAAGTAGTATTCCATTGTGTAAATGTACCATAGTTTTTTTAAACCACTCATCTGCTAATGGGCACTTAGACTGTTTCCAAGTCTTGGCTATTGTAAATTGCACTGCTGTGAACATAGGAGTGCATATATTCTTTCTGATGAGTGTTTCAGGTTTCTTAGGCTATATTCCTAGAAGTGGGATGACTGGGTCAAATGGGAGTTCCATTTTTAATTTCTTGAAACTCCATACTGTTTTCCAGCAGTGTACTAGGGTGACTCTGTTTCTTCTTTATAATTCCTATTTGGTGAGTTTTCTCATAAATAAATATAATGGCCAATCCCTGAAAAAGACACCAAATACCAACTTTAACCTCTCAGGAATTGTTTATCTCCTATGTGTTGTTTTCGACTTTATAAGCAAGTCTACATTAGCGCTTAAGCTTCTCCTGGTCTGGAGATGGCTCTAGTTAAGATGAAGCTATGTTTCTCTAAAACACTCATGTTGATAATAGCTACCTACAGATATACAGGATTCACACCGAGTTATCTAGATATTTGCCAAAACAGTTTCCATTTTTCCTTTGGGGTGTGATTCATGAATTTGGGACCTCTACTGGGTTTATCGGCCAGCCCGCAGATTTAGTACAATCTCTTTTTACCTGGAAAGGATTAATCTTGGTGCAGGGCCTATCTGTTATGGCACTTAGGCTAAAAGAAGGAAGTTTCAGGTTGGTCCAAAATGTCTGAGAAAGCCTTGGGATATATCATACATGTGAACAATGAAGCTGTTCATATTGTGTAATTTAATTCCTTTTTGTTGTTTGAATTCCTCAGCATAAATCTTCTGTCAGTGCGTACTGATTATTATGCATATTAATTATGAACTATAGCAAGTTAATAGCATCTCTCATAATTCTTCGGACATTTGTAAATCTTTTCTAAACTGTTGACTCAAGATTTTCTGAGGTGTTGTACTTCTTTGCTTTTCAGGCTTATAAAAAGGAAACAATTGCATGCTGGAGCAAAATACTATGTGATATCATGGAATCTCTCTTCTGAGAAATTGTCAAGAATAATCTTCTTTATGTCTTTATTGGTTTATATAGAATCATATGAAAATGTTCTATGCCACATCTTACAAGAACCCACTGAACTCAGAATTCTTAAAATGTCCTCAGTATTATTCATGTATGTTCTATAAACATTACAGTTGTTCCAGGGAGCTATTAATTAAACATTCCTTATTTCTTATTTTTCCAATATGGATCAATTATTTGTAAGTAATTTAAAAATTTTCCTGAACCTACATAAGTCCTCACCCTGAAATACTTCTGCTTAAAGAACAGGTAGTTCTACGTGTTAACCAATAACATTATAACACTAAGCAACTGCTAAATTCTTTCTTCTCAAATTTATTTCCTTTGAACTTCTTTTTCATAATTTGAGTCTTTCACAATGTAGTGAAATTGTTTCTTCTTTCTCCCCCCCCCCTCTTTCTCTCTCTCTCTTCTACTAGAATCAGAAAAAAATGGATCAGACAATAGGTAGAATTTACTTCATGTTTGTGATTTCATTAAAGTTAAAAATCCATATTGCTCACATTTAAAATTATTTTAATGGACCTTTTCTCCATGGGGCCCTTGTATTATGATCTAGTGAGAGATTTCTTTCTCTTGACCACATTGAATTAGGGTCATCAAAGTAATGCTGACCTGTGAAGGTGCCAGAGGTTGACTCATATGAGAGATTAGTGTGTGATATAAGGAACCCACAGTGATGAGTTTTCAGCATCAGAAGTGATTATGTCTATAGTCAGATTGTTTATGTAAATATTTAATTCAGCCAACACATGTAACACTGACTATATGTCAGACACAGGTCTCAGCTCTTTAAAATATTAATGCACCCATCTTCCTATTTTATTGTCTCTGCTTTTCATAAAATGAACTGGGCACAGAATGGGTAAGTAGCTGCCCAAGGTCACGCAGCTACTGGTGTTGGGTCGTGTTGGGGAGGATTGGAACCCAGCTGGGACTCCAGAATCTTAACCTTATGCTGTTCCCTAACCTATCTTTTCTAACATGGAAAGTGATTGTCTTAACTAGGTCAATAGACTTCATAATAGGCTTACAGTATCGTATCCCTTCCCCCATACCTAAAAAAACAAAATCAAAACCCTACTGAAAAAAAAATCAAAAACCAACAAATAAAAAAAAAAATACCTCCAGAAAATGTTACCTAAGTAGTAGAGCGTATCTACAAGGCAAGGAAAGGCATTATAAACGAGAAACTTTTTTTTTTTTGATTTGTAACTAGAGAAGGGTTTCACAAAAGTTCTCATTTTTGTTCAGAATGCTTTCAATGCTTTTCAGCAGGTACTGAAAGTAAGAAAAATGAAACTGATGAAATTATGTTGATTGCATTAATGTCATCTCCTCAATGCTGGTCTTCAATAATAGAGAAAAGACATAACTAATATTACTTAGGAGAAGTGGAAAGATGGGAGTAGACCAGAATTCATTATTTGGTAGACTTCATCTACACCCAGCATTCTTTTTCTTTAAAAAAAAACCTGCTATCTTTTTTTCTTCCTCTGTGATGGAGTCAGAAAAATATATTGAAATAGCAGCATATATCTTTTCACTTCTTTTCTGATGAAAGATTCTGCTGAAGTTAAAGCTATCAAAAAGTTGTAATTTCCCTCATGGTTTTACATGCAGAGAAACTTTGCTCAGATGTCACTGATATACTGGTAAGTATGAGAAGAATGTCTTACATAATTAAATGTAACTTTTTAAATATATTTTATTGATTTTTTTTTTTAACAGAGAGGAAGGGAGAGGGATAGAGAGTTAGAAACATCGATGAGAGAGAAACATCAACCAGCTGCCTCCTGCACACCCTCTACTGGGGATGTGCCTGCAACCAAGGTACATGCCCTTGACCGGAATCGAACCTGGGACCTTTGAGTCTGCAGGCCGACACTCTATCCACTGAGCCAAACCGGTTAGGGCTAAATGTAACTTTTTTAAAAATTTACTTTTTAATTTAATAATTTTCATCAATATTTATCCCTCTATATAATGATTGAAACTCTAGAGTGGTATTTGATTTTCTGGGTTAAGAGGTCAGTTTTTTAATCAGTTGTATTAAGGACACGTGAAAAAGGGGACTTGGGACTGCAGAATACCTTCCGATGTCAGGAAGTGCATTCCCTCGTTGAGACCTTTCCTCTTGTCAATCTTGATATTTTTTTTAACTCTGTTCTAAGTATGTCTCGGTCACCTTGGGCTGCCATACAAAGTACCACAGACTGGGTGGCTTGTAAACAACAGAAATTTGTCATGATTTTAGAGGCTGGAAGTCTGAGAAAAGTTGCCACGATAGTCAGATTCTGGTGAGAACTCTCTTGTAGATGGTGGCTATTTTTATATCTTAACATCTTAACATAGTGGGGAGATAGATGTAAAGAGAGAGAGAGAGAGAGAGAGAGAGAGGAAGAGAGAGAGAGAGAGAGAGAGAGAGAGAGAGAGAGAGGGAGAGAGAAAGAATAAGAGAGAGAGACACACAGGAAATGCCTAACTCAGAGCTGGAGTCTCCTGAGAGTTTTCTCAGCTTTCCCCTAGTGATAACTAGAAGAATGTCCAGCCAAAATAATAGCAGTCATTACCTTTGGTGTGGAGAATGGGTGGTGACGTTTCTGATAATTTCTATTTTCTTCTTGGTACATTCTGATATTATTTGGATTTTTATAATGAATGCATTTCACTTTTATACAATTAATAATATCCTTTTAAATATTGGACAACTTATACTCAATTTTTGGTTTTAGAATTTTTATTTAGAACCTTTCTTTCTGATCATAATTTTGGAAAAGTAATCAGTAGGCTGTTCAAGTTATTCTTAGTTGGAAATAATAAAACCATGCAATTTGGGTACTTGAGAATTATTGTCTTTTTGTTCTTTTCCCTGGGGGAAGTGCGTGGGTCTAATTGTGCATGGGTCTAATTAAGTCCAAAGCAGCATCATATTATGAGGACAAGCCAGGGTTTATTAATGACCAGGACACAATGTAAACTCCATCTTATTGACCTTAAATATCTAGATGACTGAAATGAAATCCAATTTATTTGTTAAATCATGAGATTGATTGTTTAATGGCAATATTTTGTCTGTGTACCCTAAGCCAGCATTTCTGATAATTTATTTTAAAAAATTAGCACATAAATATACTGTCAAGTTGTATGTATTTTTTGTTGACAGCCCACTCATCTTGATATATTTCCACTGTGTCATGAGCACAGGTGTGTTGTAAATTTAGATGACATCTTTGAGAAATTCTAATTACAACAAGAAATAACCAACATTCACAAAGTGGCTCATCCGCTGATTTTTGGCCTGTAATTATTGGCAAGATCTGCAGTGTTTAAGTTATGCTACTTTTTATTTCAATAGGCCTATACTTGCCTGCATTTTGTAGGAAAACAATTACTTTGGAGAGAGGCAGATCTGGTTTAAAGTCAGCTTCATTACTTACCATCCTTATAACCTTGGGCAACCCATTCAATCTCTTTGGGCTTTTCTATAAAATGTTGGTAATAACACCATTTGAAGATTGATGATAATATATATATTTTGTCTGCAATGGTGTGTGTGATCAATAAATAGTAGCTATTATTTCTGCAAAAAAATCAAACCTATGATGGGATATAGGATTAAAAATCAAGGAATAAGAATTGAGTAAATAGCTCATTTTTAGACAATAAAGAAAATGTCATTTAGGCCACAACACCCATCTTCTCTGCCAATGATGTTCTGGTCTTCTGGGTTCTTTACATTGAAAAAATAGTATAATCGTCACTACCTTGGTTAAGATGTGACTTTATTGTGGAGACCTTCTCTCACTGTGGTTCTATTTAATGGTTTTTGTAAGTATTCTGCTATGATCTTAAGAAAAATGAAACTCCAAGTAATAACCATTTTGGACCCTTCTTTCTTAAAAATCTCTCATCAGAGCCACCAAAAAAGAGCAAATCTCCCAGGAAACCCTAAAGCTCATTCTATCATATTGCCAAATAATGTGTACATGAACATTTACTTACATGTTGAGTTTAAATGTTTTTTAGCTATTTCGTTTGTGTAGATTTCTATCGTAATGTTGTAGAATTTACTTTGGAGCTGGAGTCCTGTCTTCCACTTTGTTCCTGGCATTCACAAAAGCTTGAAAAAAGAGAAACTCAGTGAACAAAGCCTGTTAGTTTATCTGCTTTAACGTTCTCGAACTGGAACATCTGTATAAGTCTCTTAAATGAATGAGAAGAAGGAGAAATTGTAGCGAGCTCAGTGCTGCCATGTTCAGAAGATACTCAAAGGTCTATTTAGGTCATCAAGTTCATGGTGAACTCATTAGGGAAATACTATATAGAAAGACTGACATTTCCAACATCAAACAAATTGGAACCTTAAATTTTAGGAAAGTACCACTAATAGTTAAAATTATATTTTAATAGTACTTTTAAGTTAGCACATTTCCACAGCTCTCTGTGCCTCATGCGATCTGAGCATTCCAAAAATGTCATTGGTTACAGAAATGTTTAGGAAAAAGAAATGCGCTTTATTTCATCTTTAAGGACCCAAGTAAACAATTATTATATGTGGCATGGATAGAGGATAACTGAGGTCTTAAGACAACCTCCTGCCTGGCCTGGCCATGCTGATGGGGATGGGCCTGGAAAGGGGCGGGGGGTGTGATGACCACAAAGACTTGTCAACACAGCCATGGAGAATTGGAATGCCTCCACTCTTTCAAACAGCCTTCACCCCTCCTGTGGGGCTTGGGTCCTCACTATTTTAGATTATAAATGAGCAGCCTGTGATGTGACCACCCCCATTCCCATTCTGTGAGCTCTCTGGGTCCTACAGCCCAGAGGAGCCCCTTGCCCTAACCAGTGGCCCCTGATATGACAGAAGCCCATTACTTCCCTCTGTGACTCACTCATCTCTCATTGCAACCATTTCCAACGCAGACGCAGCATTTATTGAAGAGGCTTTCCTCAGCCTTCACACAATGTAGGCTGCTGGCCTGCTTAACACTAATTCTCTCCCTCACCAACAGCCACATCAATTCAGGACTTTACAGACTATTTCGGAGATCCGATTTGTCAGGCCTGAGAGTGCTGCACGCCAAAACATGCAGCCCTGCCTCAGCCGGGTGCTCTCCCTGGCTCCTATTTGTCATTATTTAATTCAAGGGCCTAAAATTCTCTGACATTATTAATAGTAAGATGAATCACTGGAAAACTACAGGATCTGTGACCAACGAGGCTGAAATAATCCATTTTGGTGGATATGTGTGTGCGGAATTGCGTTTCCGATGGCTGGCCTCTCATCAGCGGCTCCACGTGCTCCTTGGTGGAGCTGCCGGAGCATGAAGTCCCTCAACAGGGAGGGACTTTGATGGCAATTCTCTTCCAAACAGCTCACACCAGAGCCCAGGGGGGACGGAGGTGTGGGGGAAGGGGAGGGGGACAGGCTCAGGGTGCCTCTACTTCTTCTGTCACTTCATTTTCAATATATTAATTTAAGCCATTTTGCACTTGATTAACTTTAACTTGTCTGGCTTTGAACTTGAGTAGGAGCTGGACCTGGAAATCTCTTGGCAAATTAGGAGAACTGTATTTCTTAGCCACTTTGCAGCCACCTTTCATGCATGCGCAGCATCTATTCCAACACCTGACTTTTGCTTTAAGCTCTAATTATTGGTATGCTCCCCCCCCTTTTTTATAAAAGGAATTAATTTCTACCTCTAAATATAAATTGTATTTAAAAAAGAAACCAGATTGTCAAATCTCAGAGGGAAGGCAGTCAGGAGTGGGAAGAAATTAACCATGGAACTTATATGCATATATGCATAACCCATGGACACAGACAATAGTGTGGTGAAGGTCTGGTGTGGGTGGCAGGTGCGGGCTAGAAGGGATCAATGGGAGAAAAGGGGTCATCTGCAATACTTTCAACAATAAAGATAAATTTTAAAAATAAAATAAAAATGAAATCATTAGAAAAAACTAAGTATGCATTTGCTCAAGTTTTACTCTACAATCCAAGGAAAATGAATATTACAGGTGGATTATCTCTGGGACAAGGTTAATGGTCTTTAGCAAAGCTAGGGAGTGATTATAACAATAGATGGATCCCTAAAATTGTGATGTACTTCTTATTTAAGCCTCATAAGATAATCTTCTTAAAAGAAAATCTTGTGAAGTGAATTTTAAATATTATAATTTTACAGTTGACCCAAGCACTATCAAGTAGGAATAAAATTAAATCTTCCCAATCTTAAATATTTGATGGGAAAGCAAGTGCTTGACTTTTCTCAGAAAATGTTCTCAGAAATACCAGCAGGGTTACTTCTTATAATTAACTTCAGCTAAATGTACAAACGTAAGCCCATGTCCTCAAGTTCTATTTTCTGGAGCAAAGACAGAAAATCTGGGCAGTGTGCTTTACCTAAGAGAGTCCAGTCATTGATTTTCCTTCAGGAAACCCATTGTGTGCCAGGTGCTGTGCAACAACTGCTCATGTTTTTTGGTGATATCACATTTTGCAATAAGCTGTTCACTCTGTCCTTGACGACTACATAATTTGATGACATAGTTGTAGAAAAACAGTCTTGTCTTTTCCAGACTGGCAATCCTGATACTTTCACTGTCACCTTCAATATCTTACTTTTTAGTTGTTGAAGAGCTGCAGGTGTTCACCTCTGTTTCTTCAATGTTCCTCTCAAAGTTTTCTAACATTAACCAAATTCCATTTGGAAGATTTATCTGGGACGTGTTTAATGGCAATGTTGGAGACAAGGTTAAAATGAATCAGTTCATGTGTTTAGATGTATAGTCTCCATTTCATCTCTTTACCAAAATGTATCTTTATTAGATAGTTTATGTCTTTTATACCCCTGTTTAAGGAGTAACCATGGATTTCTTAATAAAGGATTGAACACACTGCCTTCCAGTTTTTAGCCTAGAATATAAGGAGCCACATTGACCAGGGCAGAGGCAAGCTTTTTAAAAGAAGGTGTTTGTTCTTTTTTTTTTTTTTGTAAGGAGAAAAGAAATGAGATAGAATTGCTCATCAGCTGTGCATCCCAAGCCTGGGTGTCCACAGACTTTACTTTTGGCCTGTGGTGGTGCCTGAGCCTGGACCATGTGCATGGAGTTTTATGGCCCTACTCAATACCTCTACTCTCTGTGCAGAAGACATCTCCTTTCTCCAGCCCCATTTTGAGCACTTGGGCAATTACCTGATGTTCTCCCTGCTCCTCTGAATTCTTTGCTTCGTTAATGTTGGTGAGAATCATAGGTGTGGGCTCACAGAGACTTCCCTTGTGCCTGGGATCTTGGAGTGAACATATCTATTAGTCTCTGGTGTTGGCTACTGGCTAGACAGAGTGATTTTTGTTGTCTAAGGTCCCCAAAATATAACTTCTTTGCCTACATCCCAAAGAAGTCAAGAAAGATTGACTATGAAAGACCTTCTCTGTAACAGCAATAACTGTGTATTTGCAACTTTCAACGTTACTATTCCTTCATGGATTTAGGATTAAATCTTGACTGATGATGTGAATTAGTAAAGATCAATCAGGAAATTAAGGTCATATGCAAAATAATATATTTTTAAGATTCTCAGCAATAAAAATATTTCAAATAATTTAGTGTATATGTAATTATTTTTCTAATAATTGCCACAATGGCTATAGATTTAAAGCTCAAAATAATAAAATCCATCAAAAAAGGTGAAATTACTTTTAATTCTCTCCAAACCTTCCTGTGATCTGAAGCTATGTAGCTAAAGAGGTTGCTGTCTCTAAAATTGATATAACATAATGTATGTATATTATACACACACAGCTCAAGATACTTATATGACATCTGGATATATGGTGGGCTAAGTTAACATCAACACCATCTCATTCAAAAGGCATAAAACAGGAAGCATTTCTAAACTGCTTTTTAAGTTGCTTCTAAATTGCTCAGGAATAGATTTCCACTCAAACACATACCTAGGACAATAACCCTAAAATGAAAAAGCACATTTTATGCCTTTTAAATATATAGTGTTAAATCTTAATTTCCACACAAACATTTATTATATAAATTAATTTTAATTTTATTTTTAATTGGAAAATGGCCACACATTTATTGATAAAATAAATATTTTTAAAATAGGAATGTCTTCCATATGTATATGTTTATATGTTTTATTTATATATGTTCATATGTATTTCATATATATCCCCCAAATTACTCTTCTACTTTATAGTCAACACTTAATCATCCTTGTTACATAAGTGCTGTGTGCAGACCCTCTTATTTTGCTGCCAGAGTTTGGTCATTTCCCTTCTCACTAGCGCCATCCCCAAGGAAGAGCCAGGAGAGAGATAGGAGGTGAGATTAAAATCAACCAATTTCCTACTCATTAGCTGCCCTGATGAAGGATCTGATGGAAAGAGAGTTGTAACTATTAATTTAGGTGACATTTTAATAGTGTCTTTTTAAAAAAAATAGTATCTGTTGATTTCACTGGCCCATGCTTTGTCTGCACACCAGTAATATGAGAAAGCAAGAATTGGCTTTAATAAATCTTCTATAATTTGTCCTTTGGTGTTTTGTGGTAAGTGCACAGTGAACTTTGCTTGGAGCAACTCTCAATGTATAGCTGACTATGGTTACTCATGCTAGTTCTGTTCTATAAAGTCACCGTGAACACTGAGTTATTGGGTACTGAAACATCGCTCCTGGAGACACATGGAGGTAGGTTCCTGTTGGGCCTCTGGTCACAGTATTTTGGTCAGCCAATCAACACGTAACCTTGTTTTATGTGTGTTTCTGTTCAAAGACACCTTCCTATATATTGCTGAGTCATTAACATGAAACTCATGGCTAACAGTACTATGATTCATGCCTGAACAAAGCTTACCTAACATGCATTTTCTTCATAAGGCATACCACAGCCTTTTTGCTCTTAGAACAACAGACAGCACTTCCTCGCTATGGTTGGGGTCATTTTAAACAGTGAATCACAGGAATCTGAAAACCATGGCACTGAATAGACCGTGGACTGAACACCTGTTTGTGGGGTAAGAGCTGGAACAGGCATGCAGAACGCCACCTGTTCAACAACAGCTGGGAACAGGTGCACTAACTCAGGGTTTCGCTACTCTACCCATGACCAACTGTATAAGAACTGCTGTATTAATTTTAGGATTACAGATACATTTTAGTAAGTAGGCAAATGTGCAAATAGGGAATCTGCAAATAATGAGATGTTATGGACTGAATGCTTATGTCCTCCCCAAATTCATTTGTTGAAACCCTATCCTCCAATATGATGGTATTGGAGATGGGGCCTTTGGAAGGCAATTAGGATAAGTTGAGGTCATGAGGTTGGAGCCCTCAGGGTGGGATTAGTGCCCTTACAAGAGTCACGAGTGAACTTGCTTCCCCTCTCTGCTCTCTGCTCTTTGTTAACAAAAATTCACTCAAAGGTACTGGAAAAAAAGAAGACACTTTATTCAATAAAACAGTTTGCAAACTGGGGCACAAACTGAAATTGTGTTCTGCCAAGACAAATAGGAGGCTGTCTTTTACAGAGAATGTTTTCTGCCCAAGCTTTAATCAGGTCCATTTATGCAAATAAGAACTTCAAGTGTGATCAGTTGGATCGGTTGATGCAGATACAAATGTGCAGTTCTGATTGGATGGGACAGGTCTCAGTCTATTGGTTGAGTGGTAGTTATGGTGATGATAGGACAAGGAACTTCCCTGCAGTGGTTGCCTCAAATCGTGTTAACAGGGCAGAAGCTGAGAGGGTATATCTCTGGTTCCTCTGGGTATGTTGAGTGAGTGAGATGCCCTTGTGAGTAAGCAGCTACTACTAGATTCTAATTTTGAATTTAGGCCCAGTTAACCATAGGGAGTTCAAGTCCATCTCAATAGATACATGCCCAGCTCAAAATGGCCCTATCCAATTTGATGCGATGCTGAGTTGCTTTTCAGAGACAATAGATCAAACCGTAAGTCATGCAGCCTAAGCATGCACAGAGGAGAGAACTTTAACCTCCAGCTGCACCAGAAACTAAAACCTCCTCCCACCCCCTATGAAAGCAAAGGACTGGGACATGACCGGAATTTGGAAGCTGGAACGCTTTCAGAAGCAAAAGTCTGTTGTCCAGGAAGATCAGGTGTTGATGCCCCTTTACCATAAATGGCCAACCTCCAGGGTCCCCCAATTGTAAATTGTCCCACCAGCACTTCTGCATACCTGTTCCCCCTAAACCTTAACCTAGTCCTGCAGTAAGATGGATTTGGGGCACCACTAAGTCTCCCATCTTCTCGATTGGTGCCTTCTTTATTAAAAAATCTTTCCTTACTCCAAACTCTGACATTTTGAGTTTTGGCTTTTAAAGCATTGGGCCCATGACCTTTGGTATGGTAAAACCACCTGTGAGAAGACACCCTTTGCAACCTGGAAGAAGGTCCTCACCAGAACCCCTGCTGGGCCCTGACCTCAGAGGACTTCAGCTTCTGGAACTGTGAGGAAGAAACTTCTGTTGTGTATATGCCAGCCTGAGGGGTGTTACCAGTATAGCAGCCTGAATAGGCTAAGAAGGAGGATCAGCTGTATTTGATTTCCAAGTCCCGCCCAGACACAATATAATTTATCATCAAACAAGACACCACTTTTTCTGAAATCTGCAAATTTCTTAATTCTAAAATGTGCTGGGCTCCAAGAATTTTAGACAAGGGATTGTGGGCCGATATCATTCCTGGGACTGAAGTGCAGTGTAGATGCTGTGCCTTTCACACCTGAAGTCAGGACTAGTTTACCACTTGCTTAAATTAATAGGCATGGACTGCACTGCAGCTCAGCTGATTTTACACAATGGGCAGAACTCTGGCAAAGCAGATGCAACTCTGAAACCTCTCATGTCTACGCCTCTGCGGCTTTTCCAGTGATTATTTCATATGGCTCAGAATATCTGATCTCTACATTACTGACATTGTTGTTGGAATCCCCTCCCCACCCCGCCATGGTCACTTTCTTGTAGAGGCCTTTACTGGAAATAGATTTTTTTAAAAAAATATATTTTATTGACTTTTCACGGAGAGGAAGGGAGAGAGATAGGGAGTTAGAAACATCGATGAGAGAGAAACATCGATCAGCTGCCTCCTGCACATCTCCCACTGGGGATGTGCCCGCAACCCAGGTACATGCCCTTGACAGGAATCGAACCCGGGACCCTTGAGTCTGCAGGCCGACGCTCTATCCATTGAGCCAAACCGGTTTCGACTGGAAATAGATTTAAATAGCCTATGGTCACTTTTTTTTTTTTTTTAGCACAAGAACTCCTGACATCCCATTGTTCAGTTACTTGTATAATTACTTATTGTCTGTATCTTGCCACTGAAAATTAAAATTTATTAGAACTAAGGATTCAGACTGATTTGTTGGCCACTGTATGTGCTTGGCTCTGACTAACACTGAGAACAGAGTAAACCCTCAATCAATGTTCCTCCATTGAGATAATAGGCCTTATTTTGTGAGATGAGATGTATAAACATTTACCAACCCATGCTTACAAGGTACAGAAATCTTTTACAATTTCATTATTTTAAATTTCATGACACTATAGGTTATTAAACACAAGGAACACCAACTCTGATGTACCTTCAATCTTCAAAGCTCCTAACCCGTCACATCACAAATGACAGACACTTTCTTTGTATCCACTGTGCTGCTTACCTGCAACTCTGCTCAGATCTCATCAAAACCTTTACTTTAAAGGTCTGAGGTTAATCTGTACAAGTTGGAAGCTCTGCTCAGACGTTCTCAAGAAGTTGTGCATTTCCTTAGTAGAATACAGAGTGTAGATTGTGTCCAATGATTGTTTTTAAGAACTAGAGGCTTGGAGTAAAGCTAGACCAAAAGTTCCTATACACTGTAGAAAAATGCCCTGTGTCTTAATGCTATAACTTTTAAAAATCATAAGCATTGTATTTTCACCGAGAGCAATTTCAGCCTCAAAAACAATGGCATGACATCATCTACATGCTGTATTTCTATCAAACTCCGGAGAGGTTTGCCAAGTATAGACCCTGGAGCGCAGCCAGTCTGAATGAATCTGGACGATCCCAGGCATGACAAGGTTCTGCTGAAGTCAGCCTCTATTTAAGACAAATAAGTTGAATTCTCTCTCTGTCTCCTTGGCACCATCAGAAATAAAAGTAAAGCAAAATGGGAAATAGATCTGCAACCCTTGGCTATAAGGCCCAGGACCATCTCATCAGTTGAATTAGAACAATTTTACTTGTTATTGCTAGTAGCCCTGCCTTTAGATTAGAATCTTATTTAATTTTATCTTTATTAAGAAATTTGAAAAACATAAAAATTATGGAGGAGAAGTACATAAAATTGGATGCAATCCCACCACTGAAGCATACTCTTAAATATATTTTCAAGTTTGAACCCAGGCATCCATTTGGGAAGGGGGTGGTTTACATGGTTATGCTTACAAGCATACTTCATGTCTAATTTTGTCCTGTTTTCACATAACATTATGGCATGAGAATTTTTCATGCTACTTTAAACTAGTCATGCTTGGAAATAACAGGGTACTTGGTATATAGTGTGGTGTAAATTAATTTAGTGGCTTCATTACATGTCATCAAGCTACTATGCATAATTTACTCTAATATGAGCTGATGATTGGTTAAAAGACTTGCTTTCATTTTCTTTGATTCTTTCATCTCTATGTTTATTTCTCCTAAAGAATATTTCCAGAATGTAATCATTAATCCATTAATCCAGAATTATAGAGATGTAGGTGAGTGCTTATATACCTATCTGTATCTCTAATTCTCCATACGTGTGACAAGCACTTAACACAGGCTGTGAACAGTTGAAGTTGTAAGAAAGAGATAACCTTTGAGTGTGGAGCTTACATAAGGATATCCCCAAATACTTGACTCTGGCTAAGAGTAGATCTTAAATGTTCTTACCCCCCCCCCCCCCCAAAAAAAAATGATAACTAGGTGACAGAATGGAGATGTTAGCTAATACTATGATGGTTATCATTTTGCAATTTATAAATGTATCAGATAAATAGGTTGCACACATTAAACTCACACAATGTTGTGTGTCAATTATATCTCTGTAGACCTGGAGAAAAAAATCCCATGAAATCTCAGCCTCCATCAGATACCCCTTGGCACTGTCTAGACAGCCTGGACATTTTCAATAATACTTTCATCCCAGCCAGTTTCCCATTTCTTGCCAACACTACCCTGCCTCTGCTCGATCACACTGTGTGTCAGCACAATAAAACTATCACTCGCTGAGACACAGGGCTGAGCCAGCACTCCCCATGGTGGCCAGACACTGCCTGGTTGACATCCTCTCCTCAAAGTCATGGTGCATTGTGGGCGTTATGCTATAGACAGGCCAGTCTTTCATTAAAGCCATGAATGAACCAGGAGTACTTAGTGGGCACATAGCATAATCAAAGTTAGAGGATGTGCTGCTTCCTAGAAAAAAGCGAGAGAAATGACTGGTCAATGGTCAACCCACCCGTGTTTGAACACTTACTAAAGGGAAGGCAGTGCACTTGGCAGCCCACACGCATATCAGTCCTCCCTTTCTCTGCCACAAAAGCCCTCCAGGACAGCCAGGCCAGGCCTTCCCCAGTGTCTGGACACTCTGTTCTCACTCCAGCTCTCACACACCACACACACACATGCAGGCACACAGAATCCCTGTTTCCTGAACTCCCCTTTGCCAAGCACTCCCCATCCATTCAGGTCCACCTGGAAGAGACTTGGGTTTCCTGATATAGTGGATACTGTTTTTCCTTTCCCTGAGTTCACAAACCTCTGCCCTGTCTCTTTTATTTGAATGATTAGTAATATGTTGTGAGTTGTTACCTAAAGTGTCCCACATGTTTTGCCTCTTCAGCTAGATTGCAATCTCCAGGAAACAAAGACCCTGCCTTGCATTTCATTGTATCTTCCCAGCCCTTAGCGTTTAGCTCAGGGCTAGGAACAAAGATTAATCTTCCGCCAAAGACAAATGACTATGGTCTTTGTTTTTTTCTACAGCCAAAGACACAGTCTCCTTCCCCCCTTTCCCTTTATAAAAGTAACCCTCTGGTTGTCCTGCCCTTCTTCCCTCCTAGGTTATCTCACTGGAGGATGGAGAGCAGGCTCGGCAAAATCACCTGTTCCCTATGCTGGGACTGGACACCAGCTGCCGGCAGGAAGCACATACTGAGCTCCTTTGTGCTATGATGCTTTTTTATATTGATATCAGAGAGTGAGAGAGAGAGAGAGAGAGAGAGATAGAAACATCAACGATGAGAGAGAGAATCATTGACCAGCTGCCTCCTGCATCCCCCCCACTAGGGATTGAGCCTGGACATGTCCTCTAACAGAGGATCAAACTGTGACCTCCTGGTTCATAGGTTGACACTTAGCCACAAAGCCATGTCGGCTGCGCTGTGCCATGATTCTTAAAGGCCAGTCCCACTACCGGACAATTGGTCAATGCGGCCAGTTTACTATGACTTTTGGGATAAGTCTTCTTAATGTGGGGGTGAAATATAAACTTGCTCACTGGTTGAATGAGCCACATTTTCCCACGGCTTTATCAGTATAAAAAGGATATTTTGTCCTTTATCTGCCTAACTCCTTTATCTGTCTCTTGATTGATTTTAAATGTGAATGGAGAAGAGAGGGGTGTTATTAGTTGGAACCTCCTACCTCCATGGTTAGGGCTATACCAGCTTGCTACACATCTCTTGTTGCCAACACCTACAGTCTTAAACCCTTGGGCACCCAGGCTCCGAAGGCTGAATAGCATTTCTCATCCACCCAGAACACCGCTGTCTCAGGTCCTGCGGGGCCTAATGGAAGTCACCCTTGGCTGCTCAGATAATAAGAGCAGATGCTCTTGGCAAACCCTTGAGGAATTCTTGGAGTGCCCAGGTTGGGATGTTTTTTTCCAGGTTACAGAATGGAGTTTCTCCAGCCATCACTGCTCACTCATTCTTGAAAGGGGTGCCATTGGGTACCTCTGCCTTATTCTCAAGCTCCCTTGCTTGTGCCCCAAGCATAACCTTCAGGGAAAGTCAATCAATTCTCAAGGCAGCTAACACATTCTAGAAGCAAATGCCAATATACTGGAGAAAATAATTTGAAGACTAGATTCCCACAGCTGGTCATATTCCTGCCTTCTCAGCTCCTAGAGGTATTTGCACTTTAGGGGAAAAGGCAGAAGGCAGGAAAGAAAACTCAACCCTCTACACATGGGAAACTCTGGGGCCGACCTCAATGGATGTTTATACATACAGGGGTGGGCAAATATAGGTTTACAGTTGTATGTATGGAAAAATAATACAATAATAACAAATAATAAGACATGAATAAACTCTGTGTTTCACATACAACTGTAAACTGAGTAAATGAGTAATTGTTTTCTCATATTCCAGAGAATAAATCCTAGAAACATCTCCAAGAATGGGGCTGGTGATTTTAAAGAAAGTTGTGCAGGAGATTTAAAACAATGACTGGAAATTTGCTGCTGTTGTGCACATTTAGATTCTCATCACATAAGAAAGCTCCCTGCATATTTTGTCTAAATAAAGCACACACTGGTGTGATCAACCATCCCAACTAGGATGAGCCTTATGGTCTCTCATTTGAAGAACAAGCTTTTCAACATGTTTCTAAATGCCTAATTTTCTGGATGGTAAATAATCTGCTTTTTTTGTATGTTCCCCAAATTATTTACATAATACACCCTTTAAAATATAAATATGCATTTACATGATAAACTATGATTATACTGTAATGTCAACCCATATATTTCCATGAAGCATGTTTCTTCTTTAACACACACACACACACACACACACACACACACGAGAAACTAAGGAAATTTACATAATTTTTACTTCCCATTTGTGCATTTTAATTTAATCAACACATTTATTCTGAAATATAATCAGCTGATAACAAACAAAAACATAATCATTTATGGAAATATATATATATATATATATATATATATAGTTGATTTTTAAAATATTTTTTAAAATATGTTTTTATTGATTAGAGAGAGAGGAGGGAGAGGGAGAGTAGAAATATTTATGATAAACATTGATTGGTTGCCTCCTGCATGCCCCCTACTAGGGATGGTGCCCACAACCCAGGCATATGCCCTAACTAGGAATCAAAGCAG
The DNA here is from genome assembly GCF_028538775.1 of Myotis yumanensis. Taxonomy (NCBI): domain Eukaryota; kingdom Metazoa; phylum Chordata; class Mammalia; order Chiroptera; family Vespertilionidae; genus Myotis; species Myotis yumanensis. Next base: position 161,253,481 of record NW_027223752.1, on the reverse strand, counting down.
CAACCTCTTGGTGCATGGGAGGATGCTCAATCCACTGAGCCATGCCAGTTGGGCATATACTATTGATTGTTAACTCTTCAGTAGCATCCTGAATTTGGTAATATTATGTTTCCTATATGAGGAAACCACTTCGATTTTTTTGTTAAAGAATGTCATATCCAGAAATTTTATATTATTGGATTTTTTTAAAAAAATAAAATAACCTTTTAAAGTTATAACAGTTTTAGTTTTAAAGAAAAGTTGTAGAGATAGGCTATAGAGTTCCCATATGCCTCATATACAGTTTTCCCTATAATTAACATCTCGCATTAGCGTGGTACATTTGCTGCAATTAATGAACCAATATTTATGCTTCATTTTAAAGAATTGTCCATAGTTTATTCAGATTTCTTTAGATTTTACACAGTGTCCTTTCTCTGCACCAGGATCCCGCCCAGCCATATTACATTTAATGATCCAGGTATCTTTAGACTCTTCTTGGCTGACAGTTTCTAAGATTTTCTTTCTCCTGATAGCTTTGACAGTTCTGAGGAGTACTGATCAGGAATTTTGTAGAATGTCTTTCATTTGGGGCTGGTTTGGTGATTTCATCATGATTAAACTGGGGCAATGGGTTTGAGGGGGAGATGATAGAGGTACTCATTAGTTTTTTAAATATCAGTATTATTTATATTCATATTGTTATGAATCAAGTGATTCAAAGTATCAAATGCTACAGAGACCTTTGTAAAAAAATTCAGTGGCTTAGCCATTAGGAGACTATTGGTCCCCTCAACAAGGACAAGTTTTCAGTGTTGTGAGGACAAGTAATGCCTAAGGGGGGTGAGAGTACTTTAGAGAAAAGATTGTAAATATTTCAAGAAGTTTGAGAAGGGAGAGAGATTAAGAAGTTGTGGAGAAATAAAATGGGGTCAAATGAGTGTTTCACTGTTGTTGCTTTAAGTGCTAAACATGTTTCTAGATGGAGAAAAAGGAACCGAAGAAAGAACAAGAGGGGAGGGGAGGAGAGGTGAGGTGAGGGAAGAAGAGGGGAGAAAAAAGAGAGAGAGAATGTGGATTGTGCCTGTAGACATGTTTATAAATATCCTCCCAGTTGGTCCCCTTTTGCTCAAATGACACAGCGTTGGAGTTGGTTTCTGGTACTTGCAACCAAAAGACCTTCACTGAGTTAATCTCAGCTCTTCCCAAGCCGTCCCTTGTTGGAAATGATTACTGTGACCTGGATCAATTTGCTCGTGTCCTCTGTTATCATGTCCTTCCTATGCCCTATAATCAGGGTGACCACACATCCCAGTGTACCTGGAGCAGTCTCTGGAGACAACTGTTGTCCTGGCTTTTGGCTTTTGGTTTCATTCCCAATAGCAGCTCAGGTTTAAAGCTGCTGTCCTCCTGCCAACAATGAACTCCACTGGCTCCATTCTCCTTGCCCGATGAAGGCAACGCTGTGAAGTGCAACATAGGATGGATGTAGTGTGCTCCTCTAGTCACTAGAGGGTCATGGCACTGCTTCATGTTCAGGCAACCTGGTAGCCACTGGGAACACAAAGATGATGAAGACACACAGTTTTCACCCTCAAGGAGCTCATGCTCCAGGGGCATGTCACGGGCGTGATGGTGCCATGGAGCTGGACATAGAGTGATGTGGGATTACAGAAGAGGTTTAAACAAGGACTGTGGGAGGACTCCTTGGAGGAGGAGGAGGCTCCTGAAATGGCAGTCAGATCACACAAATTGTTCCATGTAAGCAGCCGAGAGCGATCTTGACTTTGTAATGCTGGGGACGTCTCTCATACTTCAATTTCTGACAATATTATGAGTTAGGTCCCTCCCTTGATAGAAGGAGCTACAGATGATGTGCACAACATGTCACACTGAAGGGAATCCTGGTTGGTGCTGGATGAATCAAAGGAAAAATGAGTCAGTGTCAAACAGGCTGGAAAGACAGAGCTGCTTCTAAGACACGCTGTGTATCAAAGCACCAGCAAGAAGCTCCATATTTCAGTTTACTGCTTGGTAAACCTCATCATTCATTGTGGGGTCAGATCCGCTATCTCCAAAGATAAAACAAAAACAAAAAAGACACACTTGTCCAGACAATAGAACATGAAATCAATGACAGTAGCCCCCCTTATCTGCAGTTTTGCTTCCTATAGTTTCAGTTGCCCATGGTCAACTGTGGCCTGAAAATATTAAATGAAAAATTCCAGAGATTAACAATTCATAAGTTTTCAATAGTGTGCTGAAGCACAATAAAATCTTGCGCTGTCCCTCTTCATCCCTCCTAAGCCGTGATTCATCCTTTTGTTCAGTGTTTCAACAATGTATGCACAGTGGAGTAGATACTTTGAGAGAGAGAGAACCCACATTCACATAACTTTTATTGCAGTCAATTGTTACACTTGTTTTGGTTATTTGTTATTGTTGTTAATTTATCACTGTGTCTAATTTATAAATTAAATTTTGTCATTGGTATGCACATGTTGGAAAAAAACATAGTGTATATAGGGCCCCATGCTATCGACGATTTCAGGCATGCATCAGGGGATTGGAACCTACCTCCCATGGATAAGGAGAGACAACTGCATATAATTTTCTCACCTAGATATATTATTTATGACAGAAAATCAAGGAGATGTCTACATGCTGCTTGTCAATGGATGTGGATTTCCTTGATCTCTGAGGGGAGGGACTGATTACAAGTGCCATCGTGGGGCGAAGACGGCACAGTCTAGATTGAACTCTCTTCCTGTGCTGATTGCTCTCATGGGGCTGCTCAATCTGAGTGGTGTTTTGCATATTCAATTTGAAGCACGTGGATGGTTAACAGGAAGGGCTCACCCCAGTGCTTAAGGATGTAGAGCTCCTTGATCTTTCTTCCCTCTTTTTTCTTGGCTGATGGCACAGGTCTTTAAATTGGGAGTAATCTTGCATAGCCTGTGGGCTCCCTCTGTGTGGTCCAGCCAGATGGGGTAAGGATGAAGTGTGGCCACATGTGCAGGGTTGTTAGATGTAAATGACATGCCATGTCAGGAACAGTAAGCCAGCAGGGAGTCCAGGTGTGGAGGGTGGGTTTATGAACACACCCAGAGCCTTATCTCATACCACACTGACAGAGAAGGGAAGGAACAGCAGTCCATGACAGATGGGAACAGAAATGTAAGCATTCGCTCCAACAAATGAAAAAAATGATGTGCTTCCAGCCTTGTGGAATGGTATCAAATAAATTGGAGACACACTCCTTGTTTGAGAAGAGGCACTTAATAATTTAGAAAGAAATTAAGATTTATGGCTATAAAATGACCACAGAGAAAAACCCCCCCACAAAAAAACAACAACTGCCCATAGGTGAAGTGGGTAGGATTTATCTCACAGGGGAATTAAGAAGCTCTTTTTTAAAAACATATTTATTATTGTTTTCAGAGAGGAAGAGAGAGATAGAAACATCAATGATGATAGAGAATCATTGATTGGCTGCCTCCTGCACACCCCCTACTGGGGATCAAGCCTGCAACCCGGGCATGTGCCCTTGACTGGAATGGAACCTGGGACCTTTCAGTCGAAAGGCCAATGCTCTATCCATTGAGCCAAACTGGCTAGGGAAAGAAGCTCAAGGAGAGTCCTTTAGCTCCTAAATACATATTCTGTGCTACCTAAGAATAAAACAAAATGAAAACAACATCTTATAGCCCAAAGTCCCCATTTGATTTTGCTGCTGCCTCCTCTCTGATTAGTCTCCTGGCCTGGCCCTCCACTCAGCGTGTGGCAGCCCCATCAGCCTGCTCTTCTGTTCAGATGTGCTAGGATTCTGCTTCAGGGCCTTTGCGCATGCTTTCCTTCATGTGCCTTCAGAGTTTTGCCTTTTCTCTTCTAAGGGCTCACGTCTTATCTTCCCATCTTGAAAATACATCTTTAATTTATCTCTTGGGAGAGAAATTTCTTGTTCTACATTATACTCTCACACCATTCAGAGAACATCCTATATAATAAAAGGGTAATATGCAATTGACCCTAACAGCAGAATGACTGGGAATGACTGGTCACTATGACACACACTGACCACCAGGGGGCAGACGCTCAATGCAGGAGCTGCCTCCTGGTGGTCAGTGCACTCCCACAGAGGGAGCTCTGCTCAGCCACAAGCCAGGCTGACAGCTGCCAGTACAGCGGTGGTGGTGGAAGCCTTTCCCGCCTACTCAGCAGCACTAAGGATGTTTGACTACAGCTTAGGCCTGCTCCCCACTGGCAAGTGGACATCCCCCGAGGGCTGCCGGGCTGCCAGAGGGATGTCTGACTGCCAGATTAGGTCCAATCCCCTGGGGAGTGGGCCTAAGCCAGCAGGTGGTCATCCTCCAAGGGGTCCCAGACTGCAAGAGGGCACAGGCCGGGCTGAGGGACCCCCCCCTCCCCGAGTGCACAAATTTTTGTGCACCGGGCCTCTAGTATCTCAATATGTCATTATTTTATTCCCTTTACTTGTTTTTTGTTTTTAACTACAATGTAAATTGTGTAAGTAAATGTCTTTTTATTTTTTGCAGTGTTTTTCATCTTTGTAAAACTAAGACTGAGCACTTGCCTGGGATATAGTAGTTACTCAGTAAATTTCTGTTGAATGAAACAATTATTTGAACTTAATTCCCCTTGCATGATATTATACCATTAGAGATTTATTGGGCTGCAGAAACATGATTTAAAAAGACAACTATCATAAGGATGTTCAAATACAGTTAGGACTTTATTGTGATTTTTTTTTCTGCCAGAGATTAATGTTGCTTTCATTAAAATGATGTGTAGACATAATTATGCATTCTTAACATTGTTCTCTCTCTTTCCATCTTCATGAAAAATTTTTTGGAACATGTAGAATGTGTTATTCCCTTTATATATATTTTTAATATTAAAATAAATTTATATATTTTACTATAAAATGCAAATTATATATGATAATATGATACAAATTAGAGCAAGTCATATATATGATATAAAATAAAATTTCCCCTTTTCTGTCCTAACCCAGCACTCTGATCACAATTTCACTCTCCTTTCCAGAGAGGCAGCTTCTGTTAATAGTTTAGAATATATACTTCCAAACAATTTTCTGCCCTTTATTGCTTTCTATTGTGTCTTCGTATTGTTATCTATTTTATTGATTTCTGCCCCTTTAGTTGTTATTCTCTATTCTCTATTTTCTTTGAGCTTCTTTGCCTGCTCTTTGGCATACTCTGAAGTTGAAAGCTTAACTCATCAATTTTCTGCCATTCTTCCTTTCTATGTGAACATTTAAGTTTAAATCTCCTCTAAGTAGTGCTTCAGCAGCATCTACAATTTTTGATCGTTTTTATTGTACTCTAGTACTAAGTATTTTTTTATTGACATTATGATTTCCTCCATGAGTAATAAAATATCTATGTGTTTTAAATTTTTGAAATAGTTTGGTTTGTTTTTAGATATTTTGTGATTCATCCTTACCTAAATTAATTGTACTATAGCTGGGTAATGAAAGTTGTGTTAAAAAAAAAATATCTACTAACCAACTCTTTCAAACTAATTGCTATCTCAGACCACATGTGTGTTGTGATCCAAACCTATTTACCTGGTGCTTGCTTGGGTTGGGTTATGGGTGTATTAAAACTACCTTGTTCAAAACCTCACCATGTGTCTTTCCTCACCCTCTCTACTTGTTCTTCCAACCTTCTTCATCCTCATAAATGATTTTTTTTACCCCCGCTCGGTCTCTGGTGCCACAAACATAAGCATCTTTTTGAAATATCTATTTTTTCTTACCATGCTCATAAAAACCTGTTTCTAACTTCAGAGTATTCTTCAATTTATTGTTCTCACTTGGGTCAAAGCCACCATCGTTTCTTCATGCTACAGCTCCACATTGGCCTCCTTCCTGATCTTGGTCCACGACAAGGTCTCAGGACATTCAAACATGCTACTTCCTCTCTCTGAAATACTCTTCTGCTTCTTCCACTCCCCCTTTTTTTTGTGGGGGAAAGCATTAAAAGAAGTTTAATATATTATACCTGCAGAAGAATGTATGAAAGAATGTTATTAAGTGAACACACATAGCATCACTAATCAGTGTGAGTGGACACTCACTCTGCCAGTTTCTGAAAGGCCCTGCTGTGCTAACCTGATGCACCCCCTTGGTTTCTCCATCTTTTCAACGCACACACATGCACATGCAGAAGACACCCCTAAGCCACAGACTGTCTGGTCTTGACCTTTATGGAAATGGAATATATTGTGTTATTTTGTGACTCATGTTTTTAATGCAACATTTTATTTTTGAGATGTATCCATATTCACATATGTAGTTGTAGTCTATTTACTTTTGTTTCTCTAGTCCATTCTATTGCATGGTTATCCTATAATTTATTTGCTCATTCTGCTATTAATGAATACTAGTATTTATTGTCTCTTCCAGTATTTTTGTCTCTTTTGAACACTGCTGTTTATGAACATTTATGTGTATGTCTCCCAGGTATATATCCTGAAATAGAACATGAAATAGTGCTCATCAAGAGAAATGAATGTAGATTAGTGCTGCTGGAGCTTTCAGGGTGTGTGTGTGTATGGGGGGGGGGTAAGTGATGATATAGATGACAAATGTAGTGACAAGATCGTAGAAGGTCTTGTAGGTCATTCTAAGGAGCTTGAATTTTTAGCTTGAAGCAGTCTGGCACTCACCACAGAGTTCTAGGTCAAGCATGTAGATCTGTGAGCCACTGGTTTGCACATAGACTTGATGTCAGGGCTCTCGGGAATCTCCTAGGGACAGTCTGTAGAGTGAGAAGAAAGCTGACCAGGAAGCCATACCTGGGACATTAAACCTATGTGGCTGATGAGAGCAGTAGGGTACTTCTTCTGTGTCTCCTTTTTCCATTTTTTCACAGATGGGAAGACTCAGAAAAAATATTCTCAAAACTCAGGTCCACCTTTCTGCTGAGTGTACTGACCCAGAGAATAGAAGAGTTATTTTATATTTTCATACAGGTCTTCTGATCATAAATACAATTATAAGAATAATAATATGAGTTCCTACAATACAGAGATAAAGTAGAACCAAAATTATCATTAAAGTATATGAATATATGTGGAGAAAAACTCAATAAAAACTTCAATAGTGATTATCTCTGATTTGCAAACTGCTATTTTGACTTAAGATATTTAATGAGAATTTCTCACATCATTAATTAAGATTGTAAAGTTTCACCTGGAAAGGCTACATATATTTCAGTGCATAGATGAACCCTCATACATGTAACCAAGGTTTCTTTTATTTTTATTTTTATCCTGACCCGGGGATATTTGCCCATTGATTTTTAGAGAGTGGAAGAGAGAGAAAGATAGAGAGAAACATCGATGTGAGAGAAGCACATTGATTGGTTGCCTCTTGCAGGAGCCCTGACCAGGGCCCCGATGGGGAGGAGCCTGCAACCAAGGTACATGCCCTTGACTGGAATCAAACCCAGGACCCTTCAGTCGCAGGCTGATGCTCTATCCACTGAGCCAAACCAGCTACGGTAAGGTTTTTATTATTAAACAATTTTTATAAGTAATTTTATAAGGCTGTTCTCATAACAAAAATCTCATAGTTCACTTCTTAAATAGCTCCTGATTTTTCTTTAAGGAGGATTTCTAGAAGTGGATTTTCTAGTTTGTGGCTCACAAACAGCAGACAGTTATTTCTCTCAGTTCTGGAGGCTGAAAGTCCAGGCTCAAGGTGCTGGCAGATTGGGTGTCTGGTGAGGACTTGTTTCCTGTTTCATAGACGGCATCTTCTTGTTGTGACCTTATGTGGTGGGAGGGGTGAGGGAGCTCCCTGGGGTCTCTTTTCTCAGGACACTAATCCCATCATTGGGGCTCTACCCTCATGACCTCATCACATCTCAGAGGCCCCACCTCCTAACACCATCACACTTGGGGTCACGTTTCAACATATGAATGTTGGGGGGACACAAACATTCAGTCTACAGCATCACTTTGTCAGCTGCTATTTAGCACTCTCCCATTTTGGGTCAGTCACTCGTGTAGGTAAGATTGGGACAACAGTTCCAAGGGTAGACTTGGAGAACAGAAAAAACAAACATTCAACCAAATGCTTCCTAAGTCAGTGTGTAATTGCTGTTTGTTGAGAAGTGTGATGAAGAAACGTGCAGGCAGATATTGACTCTTCTGAAGAGGCAGTGTCTCCTGGTCTACAGGTAGCTCAAAGCAGGATGGTGTCTTACTGACCTCTATGTCCAAGACTCAGCAAGAGGCTAGACCTGTAAGTGCCCAACCTGTGGGTGTAGAATCAGGGTGCCCTTGGCTCATCGAAGAAGGAAGGGGAGAGGAAAGAATACTACCTGGGGGAGATAAGGAGAGGTACCAAAGAACAGTCCCCTGAGAAAATTTCTGCTGCCCTTTTGGGTACTCTGTGATATTTTTTCTGCTACTTACACACATTGCAAGCTCAAAAGAAAAAAAATGCAGAGTAAATTTTCCTACAATTAAGAAGGCATGCTGCCTTAGAAAATTCTAGGGTGCAGTGGAAATTGAAAACAATAAAAATATGCTTTGAGAAAATCCATATAATGAAAGGAATCTGACTCACACTTATCCTGGAAATGATTTGTAAGAGTGTATTGGTCTTTTTGAAATTTCCGTGGCTGCCTGAATGTTTTGAAAATAATTTAAAACACACAAGTATGCTTTTCTTCCCCTGGAGATGACATGTCATAGAGATATTTTAAAATTATTTTTCCAGGAAAAATGTACAAGTGGCTCTCCAAATGTCTTGTTCAATTGTGTTTTGAGCTCCAATATAATTGTTACAAGGACACTTATAAGTTCAGACTATTGGTTCTGAATCCTTGTTTGAATGAAAAGTTTAATCAATGCGTTGCTTCAATTTTTGGTCCTGCCTATGACATCTATCCAAGAGGTGAGGCAAATAAGATCTTAATAGCAAAGGCTATCTTTAATGCTAAAGCCAAATTTAAAAAGTAGGAACTAGGAATGACTGCCTAACCTTGGCCATAAACTTTATCAGCAAGCAATGCTCAACAGGCACTTTTCTAAAGAATCTATAAAGCTAGCGGGTTGTGGTTTGCAAATCCCTGTTTGTGTTTAACTTTAAGAGCCATCATGCACCCTTTTCATTAGAATAGTAAATTAAAAGGCTTATAGGAACAACTCAGTTTGACTTCATTTAAGTCCCTTCTCAGAAAATGTGAAGATTGTTATGATATAGAAATCAATACTGTTCAGTCATAGAGACTCCAATGCTTGGCACCTTTCTTTCTGCTCTCTTTTCCCCTTTGGTGGTCCAGATTCTCTTCCCATAATCCTTAAATCCATAGCTTACTGCCATCACCATAGAAACACTTGCTGTGTGATGGATTGGTTTTGATCAGTTGCAGACTCACCCTCTGTGGCTCCTGCCAGCCAAGTTCTGGCTTTAGCCTCTGCTATTCAGGGCAAAGGGGCTCAGGGGAGCTGGCTAAACACACCTCTCCACATCCTTATTCCACCCTGTTCTCAAGGAGAAAGCCATCCCTAATGTTTCCTTCCTTCTTTCTTTAAAAAAATTGTTTGAGAGAGAGAGAGATTGATATGTTATTTCACTTACTTAATGCATCCATTGGTGGGTTCTTGTATGTGCCCTGAATGGGAATTGAACCCTAAACGTTGATATATTGGGATGACCCTCCAAACAACTGAGCTACCATGTTTCTTACAATGAAATTGGTCAGATCTAAATTCCTTCTTCCTTCCCTTCCTTCCTCCCTTCCTTCCTTCCTTCTTTCCTTCCTTCCTTCCTTCCTTCCTTCCTTCCTTCCTTCCTTCCTTCCTTCCTTCCTTCTTTCCTTCCTTCCTTCCTTCCTTCCTTCCTTCCTTCCTTCCTTCCTTCCTTCCTTCCTTCCTTCCTTTCTCTCTTTCTTCCTTTCTTTCTCTCTCTTTCTTTCTTTCTTTCTTTCTTTCTTTCTTTCTTTCTTTCTTTCTTTCTTTCTTTCTTTCTCTCTCTCTCTCTCTCTCTCTCTCTCTCTCTCTCTCTCTCTCTCTCATTCACTATATTCTTCTTCTATCTTCTCTCATGTTCAAATAGCCACTGACCTCAGCATAAGACACTTGGATGTTGAGAAAATAATCAAGGGTTAGAATACATTTTTTTCTGAGTGATGTTAGCCTTAAACCAAGACCTTCATAACTGTGAGATAAATGTTCACCAGGGTGACGGGTTTCTGTAGGTGATGGCAGTGGATAGAGGTGATGGGTGTGCTATTTAAACTCAGCTCCAGTTTCTAGTACAGCACAGTGTATGTTTCCAGAAATTCTGTAATAAATGCAACAAATGTGAAGTAGGTACAGGTCATACACCAACATTAAAAGAGAAAGGAGCACCACATTGAGTCATTACATTGATTTGGTCACTTTGGCCACCTTAACGATTGCTGAGGATTGTATCAGGATTGATTCTGCTGTAGCAAATGGTATTGATCATTAGGACCGCAAAAGAGAATAGATCCCCATGTCATAGCACAAAATGAAGTGGAGATTTGTCAATTGTCCTGTTAATTTGATTCATGAACTATTGTTATTGTTTCTCTTTATGTCATCAGGGTCAATTTTCTTTTGGGATTAAAGTATTTTCAGTGTTTTCCATAAAATACGTTTATCAACTCAGCCTGATCAGTCCTGCCAAATATGTCTCCAACTTACAGAGCCTTGTCAGCCACTTTGAGTCAGGGAAAGTCTTGAAGAGATAATGACAGACAAGTAATGACGAGCACAAAGGGAACAGAATAAAGATCCATGGGGTGGTGAGGTAGCATATTCTTTTGGACAAAGTACCTCTTTTTCTTGGAAAAACGATGTTGCTTCCATTAAAAAAAACAAGTAAATAGAATTTATTCTTGTGAAATAGCTTGACCTGGTAGCTTCTAACCAGACAGTGTAAATATATGGATGTTGTGGTCAGTGGGGAAATGGAGGAGTATGGTGATGTCTTGTATTGGGATAAATTCTGCTTATCCAAATGGACTGATTACACAGTTGTCCACCCTGGTGGTTCACACGGCCAAACCACCAACTCAGCTGCCAACTCTGCCTAATGACTCCTGCTCTTGACAAAATATGCCTTAATTTGATCAGAATTTTCAAGTAGCAAGTGACATTGAACATCACAGCTCAAGGTATTTAAGGGTTATGATAGCTTCTGTGAATTATTAATTTCTTATTGTAGTTCTATGCACATGCAAAACAATGATAACAAGAACAACAACAAACAACAAACAAAAAATCTATAGTTTAAAATATCTTTCTTTATAAAACCCTAATATGCAAATAGACCAAATGGCAGAACAACTGAACAACCAAACAATCAGTCACTATGATGTGCACTGACCACCAGGGGGTGCATGTGGAGCATGGCAGGCGTCAGCAGCAGGTGGTAGAGCACAGAACATGGTGGGTATTGGCTGCAATGGAATGTTGGAGCAGGTGAGCATGGGTGTCAGACCAAGGCAGGGCGCTGGTTGTTGTCTTTGGGGCGAACCTCTGGTGATTACTAACAATTCTTTGCTCCGGTTCACCACAGTCCTACCTGGCACTTGCACCTGCTGTTGGCTCTGGCCCCACTCACATCTGCAGCCAGTGCTGGAGCCGTTGCTCACACCCGCTGCCTGCACCTAGCGCCAGTCCCAATTGCTCAGTGCCATCAGTGGGTGAGAGTGGTGGCTGCCGGCCCCGGTCACCCCTGAGGGCTTCTCTACTTCCCATTGCTCCTGAGGGGTGATCAGGACAGCAGCTGCCACTTGCACTCACTGATGGCACCGACCCTGCTTGCACCTGCTGCTGGCACCACTCCCAATTGCTCCACACCATCAGCGGGTGTGAGCGGAGCCGGCGAGAGCGGGGCTGCCAGCAGAGAAGGGACCAGGGGGGCAGCGGCGGGAGGGTGTGGAGGATGGGCTGAGACCTGCCCCTTTGCCCACCGCAGCCGGGTGGCCCACAATTTCTTTAAAGGTGCACGAATTTGTGCACTGGGCCCTTAGTGTGTGTGTGTGAGTGTGTGTGTGTGAGTTTGTGTGTGTGTGTGTGTGTGTGTGTGTGTGTGTGTGTGTATATGTGTGTATTTCTAGTATCAGTTTTTGATTTTCAGATTGGGTTGGACCATGCTAAGAATTTACAACTAAGCTCTTTGGTTATATTAGAAAATAAAAACTATTTCCTCTAAGTTACCAATTTTCAAGATGGGTTTAGGTTCTGTTCCAATTTGTATCTATTTGTGTGACTTGATAAGCAAAGTTCCCATGTCTCCATTTATCCCAAATGTCTTTGTAAGCAGATTGCCCAGAACTTCTATTGTTAGCATCACAGTAGTGGGTCACAATAACTTATATAATCACTAAGGATTAAAATGTAGGTATTACTCACGAGGGAAGAATTCACTTACTAATAATGTGGGTTTGACTTATCAGATTAGATATTACTGAGAAGAATCCAAGGCATGGAAAACCCTTCTCTTTGCTCCTCCCTAGTCAAGGCCAAGGCTATGTGAAGGCACCAGAGAGCCTGCAGTGACAAGCAGGACCAGATGGGGTGTGTATCCATGTGTGTGCACATGTGTGTGTTCACACAACTATGGTGGTACAGAATCCAGCTTCTGTAGTTGTCTGTTACTCTTTAAGAACCAGCCTTACACATTTCTTCCTCTCTCCAGGTGTTCATGGGCACTAAGGATGGGTTCCAACTTTGGTAACCTGACAGGTGTTGTAACTCTTACGCCTCCATTAGGCTTTTGCTCTGAGCAAGCAAGCTTTGCCAGTGATCCTGATGTTTTTTTTTTTTTTTTTTCCTTCTAGAGACACGAATTTCACCTGATTTCTTCTAGGTTCCAAAGAGAATCCACTGTTGGTAAATTGGACACTTTCAGGGACACTACATTCACTGAAAAGCATGCCACACCCCAAGTAGTATAGCTGAGCTATGCCCTCGTGGACAGGGTCCCAGTGTAGTTATTCCTAGGAGGGTCAGTCTCAAAATCAATTTAGAGGTTGTAGAACAATCTTTTAATTATCAAAATGACATGATATACTGACCATATGGGAATATTCTCTTTTTTATTGATTTTTAGAGAGAGAGGAACGGAGAGAGAGAGAGAGAGAGAGAGAGAGAGAGAGAGAGAGAGAAACATCAACATGAGAAAAAAACATCCATCAGTTGCCTCTCATACATGCCCCCACTCGGAACGAACATGCAACCTGGGTATGTGCCCTGACTGGGAATCAAACCCACAACCTTTTCGGTCTATGGGACAACGTTCCAACAAATTATGCTGTTTTTGATGGAAGTTGATGGACACTTACTCTTGAGACTTTCTGGAGGTTATGTTTCTCCCCATGCCCACTTGTCTCAATAGTTGCTAAATGAAAAGGCTGCTGTTCAAGGCAAATGCTACAAACTGCATTTCAAACACCTAATAAGATACTCAAAATTACCTCAAGCTTTCAAATGTCATACTGTAAAAATACAAATTAGGCTGCAAATGCAGCCCCGCCATTATTAACACTATGATATGTTCAAATAATCAAGCTCTTCTCTGTGGAGGCGACAGATCACAGATCACAACGTGGCAACTATTTCTGTGGCATTGATCTGTGCTGTCTTGTCTGTCTGGTCCTTGCTACTTGCATCTCCTGAGAAGGGGCTGTTTCCCCCTCACAGCGACCGCCTCCCAGAGCCATGAGGGATGCCAGCCTTGGCTTGGAGCCATCATCTGGATGCAGCCAGGCTTCGCTTCACATCAGAGAAGCGGGGAAAATAAAACTGGATGGCTTTCAGTTCCAATCACGTCTTGTTTTACTTCACTCCAGCCAATATGTTATCGGGAAATAATGGATTTTTATCTGTGAAAGTGAAAAGAGCAGGTTTAAGGCTTTCACATTTAAAATTGCTCCCCTTCTGCATTTTATGTGGTAAATGGAAGGCTCTTTTGATGGAAAGAGGAACATTTCATTTTATCTTAATGTAAAAGACTTCTTTCTGAGATGAAAATCTGGTTTGTTTTTATCTTAAAACACAAGGTGCGTGGTCTGCATGGCGGCTCTGCAGGAAAAGTGCCCTCTCCATCCCTAGACGTGCGCTTTTAGGCGGATGGCATCATCGCTACTTTTTTTCCAATGAGAAGCAGTCAGGGGCACACGAGGGACACACCCCAGAACATGCCATGTCGGAGGCCACACCTTGAACTTAGCAGGTGTAGCTCTCCTGAGCTCAGCCACCTGTCCCCGGGAAGCCCTACACCTCAAGCCCAGTCCATCTGAGAACACAGTGCCCATCAGCTCCTACTGGGGCTCCTGTGAGGTAAACACAAACTGTTTTTCTTTATTGATTAAGGTATTACATATGTGTCCTTATCCCCCCCAATACCCCCCACCCCCCGCTCATGCCCTCACCCCTCTGGTATCTGTGTCCATTGGTTATGCTTATATGGAATACTACGCTGCTGTAAAAAGGAAGGAACTCCTACCATTTGCAACAGCATGAATGAACCTGGAGAGCATTATGCTAAGCAAAATAAGTCAGTTAGAGAAAGATAAACACAAACTTTTTTTAAGCTTTTTTTTTTTTTCAGAGCAATTTTAGATTCACAACAAAATTGAGGGGAAGGTACAGAGATTACCTATATACTCTCCACCCCCATCAACATCCTCACCAGGTGGTACATTTCTTACAATGCACCTACATTGACAGATCATCAGCACTTAAAGTCCATAGTTTACATTATGGTCATGCTTGTGCTGTACAGTCCATGGGTTTGGACAACTGTAACATGACGTGTATCCATTTATTGTATCACACAGTGTGGTTGCACTGCCCCCAAATCCTCTGTGCTCCACCTGCTCATCCTTCCCTTCCCCAACCCTGACAACCACTGATCTTTTTACTGTCTCTGTAGTTTTGCCTTTTCCAGAATGTCATATAGTTGGAATCATACAGTATGTAGCATTTTCAGATTGGCTTCTTTCATTTAGTAACATGCACTAAAGTTTCCTTCATATCTTTTCATGTTTTGAGAGCTCATTCTCTGTTGTACTGCAATTTATTCTGAAGGACATCTTGGTTGGTTCCATGTTTTGGAAATTATGCATAAAGCTGCACCTGTGTATAGGTTTTGTGTGGACATATTTTCAACGCCATTGGGTAAATACCAAGGAGCACGATGGCTGGATGGTACAGTGAGAATGTTTAGCTTTAGGAAGAAACTGCCAAACTGTCCTCCAAGGTGGCCGTACCATTTTGCATTCCCACCAGCAATGAATGAGAGTCCCTGCTGCTCCACATCCTCACAAGCATTTGGTGTTGTTAGTGTTCTGGATTTGGCAAACCAAAGCATCTTCATCATGGACTTACTAAACTTCTTTCTCTGATTTTCTCTGACAACAATGGCCCGCCGAGGTTGAGCCCCTTCCTAAACCGGATCCTGAGCAGGGCGGTTCCTGCTTGGCTGGCAGCCTGTCCTCCAGCCAAAGACCACAAGGCTTTCTCCTAATTTCTTTGACTTCGTCTATAACTTTGTGAAAATTTTCCTTTCTCATGGCATGGTCGTTTATCCTAATAGTTTCAAATAGCATTCAGACGAGTCTCAGAATAACACTGTTCCTGTTATTACTAACCAGGGCTCCGGATGCTCTTGGTGATTTCTTTGTGGTTCTCCTGCTTTCTTAACACCAGGGATGTGCAGGTAAAACCTTGCATTTTATTTATTTATTTTTAAATAATTCTTTATTATTGAAAGTATTACAAATGTCCCCTTTTCCCCCCATTGACCCCCTCCAGCCTGCCCCGCTCCCACCGGAGGCCTTCACCACCTTATTGTCTGTGTCCATGGGTGATGTATATGCAAATGCATAGGAGGTCTTTGGTTGATTATCTTACCTGCTTCCTTCTGCAATTCAAACACTGCATTTTAAAGTCAGTGGAAGCAATTCTCTTTGTGGTGAAATCCCCAGCTTGAAATGCATTGATTAATGGGTTTCCAATGTGTTTGATGGTTTTAGATATTGCTTTGGTGCCTTTTCTCCTTATTTGATCTTTAAAATTAAGTGCTATGTTTACATGGTCCCATTCTTAAAATAATAAGATGAGGTGCATACAGACAAGTTCATTTTCCCTTCTAGTTTTTACCTCTTTTCTCGCTTCTCTTATCAGCAACCCTTCAAAGTTGTTAGTGTTTTTCTTTTTTATTATTTCTTTTGCAGAGCAGATAAACATTTTATGACAAATAGCAGAAGCTCAGTAATGGCTTGTTATCATCACTCTCTTTCCTTGTGACTCAGATGATCGGAGACCTAGAAAGGTGAGTGGCTTGTGGGGGCAGAGGGGGCATGACCCTGTGTTAGGCTATATGCAGTGTCCATGTGGAGTCCTGGCTTCACCACACACATGGGGCCTATCCGAGTGTGCATCTCTGTGTCTTACTGGTTCTTGTTATTATAGTCATACCCCTTATCTGTGAGGGGTATGGTCCAAGACCCCTGTGGATGCCTGTAACCATGAATAGTACAAAACCCTACATATACTATGCATTTTCCTATACATACACACCTATGATAAAGTTCAATTTATAAACTAAGCAGAGTAAGAGATTAACAATAATAGCTAGTAATAAAATAGACAATTATAAAAATATGCTGCATAACAGTTATGTAAATGTAGCATTATTAAGGAAAATAAGGGTTCATTGAACACAAGCACTGTGACAGTGCCATTGTGGATCTCATAACCCAGATGGCTACTAAGAGACTCAGGGGCAGGAAGTGTAGATGGTTTGGAGATGATGGATACAAGGGATGGGTCATGTCCCCGGTGGGAAGGGAAAGGGGTGGTGAGAGATTTTATCACCCTACTCAGAACCGTGTGCAATTTAAAACGTATACATTATTTATTTCTGAAATTTTTAATTTATTATTTTCTAATGGCAATTGACTGCAGGGAACTGAAACCATGTAAAGCAAAAGTTCAGATCAGGGAGAGGAGTGTCTACCTTACAGGAGAGGCCCAGGACATGCTGAACACGTCTCTTCTGTACTCTCTCTCATCACCGTAATCCAATGTTTCCTCTTTCACTGCCGATGCAAAGCGACAGGATTCCTACGACAAGTAACGGGAGGCGGAACGTTTCTGGTAACATTCCATTTCGCATATATTTGATATGTAGAAATGGAGAGTGAAAATTGCTCTGAAGCCAGTTCAGGCCTGAGAATTGGTCATTTTTGGCAGTTAACATCAGCTCACCATTTTGGCTAATACATCCTCTTCAACTCTTGACAGGTGAAAGCGACCCTCTAACAACCTTTGCTAATAGCTTTTCCTACCTGTGGTAAGTCTGTTTCCGCTGGTACGCTAAAAAAAGATAATGCGTATTCCTTTTTTCCCATGGGGCAAGGTGATCTTCTTTTATGTCATAATTTCCAATTTAATTTTATAGTTAGATGACAGAGGGATAAGGACTTTTTATCTCCATCTCTCCCTTTGCTTTTTTATCCTCTTTTTTATTCTTCGAAGTCTATGTTTGTAATTAATAAATGCTATTTTTATGCAAAAATATTCTAGCCCTCTCATTTTATGTATGAGGAGACTTGGTCCTAAATTCTTCCTCTATATCTTAATTCATTTGAATTTTCAAGAGTGGATCAAAATTAAAAAGTTTCTGGAAGTGTGATTTTGCTTCTCAGTCATGAACATAGAATTTTATTCAAACATCTGGTTTCTTCTTTACATTATCCTGTCTTCCTAACAGTCATTGAACCCTGTGAGTCCTAACTTCTAATTGTGGCTCGTTGTAGGGCAGGTGCACACTTTATCTTTGGTTCATATTAACATTGATTATTCACTCACCATTATGTCCTTTTCAGCTCTCCATTGTATCCCTACCCTTCATAATTACAACTTCTTTCTAATGTATTTGAAGGTATGGACTTGCATTTATTTAGATATATTTGTTTTTTTCTTGGGAACTTATCACCCACCTCCACCTTTTGCTTATAATTTTCCCACTCTCTATTCCAGTGGTTCTCAACCTTCCTAATGCCGCAACCCTTTAATACAGTTCCTCATGTTGTGGTGACGCCAACCATAAAATTGTTTTCGTTGCTACTTCATAACTGTAATTTTGCTACTGTTATGAATCGTAATGTAAATATCTGATATGCAGGATGTATTTTCATTGTTACAAATTGAACATAATTAAAGCATAGTGATTACTCACAAAAACAATATGTAATTATATGTGTTTTCCGATGGTCTTAGGCGACCCCTGTGAAAGGGTTGTTCGACCCCCAAAGGGGTCGCGACCCACAGGTTGAGAACCGCTGCTCTATTCGTTTTAGCCTATTTTTTTTCACAGTATCTATGCACAGAGCCTGCGGTAGTCTTTCTCTGGTTACACGGCAGAGTGGAGGTGTTAGCTCATTTCCTGGTTGATGCACTGTATATGATTGGGGAGCAGGGGATACACAGGAATGCACTGGATGTTAGCGGTTCGAATTGTGGGTTTTTCTTCAGAATGTTACACTCATTAGGTCTTCTGTTCCTCTTCCTCCAATTCCAGGTCTGAGGTGTTTATCTCTCATGTCTACTCACCTCTTTCCACTCACACTAGATTATCAGAATCTCATCTTGCCGCAACCTCCCTCCTGTCCTCTTCCACCACACAGTCCACGTCAGGTCCTCTGATTCTGCTAAAGGGGAGTCAGATCACACACCCACTAGTTCAAACCCTTTATGGGCTTCTCCTGTCCAAGGATCTCATCCAACTCTTCAGCATGGACTAGAAGGCTGGTGTCGGTGCTTCTACTGCACAACCTCATCTGCCACTCTTTTCTGTAGTCTCAGGCCAGTCTGGGCCTCGGCTAATGAGGCTCTTGCTGACTTTTGATGGTCCCACACCTTTCCCCCCCAATCATCAGCCATGGACACGTTCATTGATTGATTTATTTTTATTTGTTTTATTTTTTTAGAGTGAGAGGAAGGAAGGAAGAGAGAGAGAGAGAAACATTGATATGAGAGAGAAACATCAATTGCCTTCTATATGTGCCCTGACCAGGAATCAAACCTGCAACCTTTTTGATGTATGGTATGATGCTTAATAGGCATAATAATAGTATTTCCTTCTCAGGAAAAAATGTGCATTAAAAGGGATGATGTATACAAAAGATTCAGCATAAGATCTGGTAATAAAATGTACTCAAAAATGCTAATTACTGCTAAGGGATACTGAAGACATATATTGCAGTGTCCTCAGTTTGTAGGTGGTGGTTGCAACAGTAGGAGAGAATGAGAAAACTCAAGTCAGGTGCGAAAATGAGGGCTGATGGTTGACTCTGTGGGAGTCATTTAAGGAAGGTGAATGAAGAGAGTCTACAGGAGATACACTGCAGTTTGCATGTTGATGCACAGGCCAGATGAGGTTGTGGGGATTGCTGCTGATGTTGCTCAGGGGTCACTGCACTGCGCCGGCAAGACCCCACCAGCCGTCCACAAACACACTTTTAGGCTTATTTCCACATCTTTAGAAGGTGGCCAGTCCTCCATCTTGAAACAGCTTGCTTGAAGTCTGTAATGGCATCACAAACTAGTTTGACCATTTTTCTGCTATTTGTTTTGTGAAAATGGACTTTCTTATTATGTCTCCATATTTTCTGCACCATGTACCGAGGCTATCTAAGTAGCTGCTTAGGTGGAAAAAACAAGCAAACAGCACAAATGTGAAGATGCTTACATGAAGGTCTTTTAGGGGTCATCAACATTCTTTAAAACTCCCAAATCAATGTTTAATAACAAATTTGGTAACAGCTACATAGAGACACTCTACAAGCTTCATCTTGTACTTCTATTTTTCATGATTTTGAGGAAGCTAATATGTTTTATTTATCCAATAACCTTACTTTGAAATACTGGTCTTTCAGATAAAATAAGTAGGTTGGATTAAGTCTTATATCACTATTGCTTTTATTTGAAAACTGAAAAATATCTCCTTCATTCTAATCACTGCTACTTGGGTAATAGGCTTAGATTTATGATTGAAGCTTACAGTAATTAAGGATATAAGAGACAGAGCACTGGATTATTAGTGAAAGAGTTATATATTCACTGGAATCTGCCAATAAACAGCTCTTTGATTAAAGTTGGCATTTAATTTCCCTGAGTCTCTCTCTTTTTGTTTTCTCTTACAAAGTAAATAGGTTAGATTGTATGGTATTTAAGACCATTTCTAGTTTCTTGCTATATTTCTAGGAAAATAAACAATAATGTGGTCTAAATTTATAAGACTAGCTCACTAAATCTAGGGTTGTTAATCTCAGAGTCATATTATTAAGTGTGAAAGATGTGAATTTGGCTACAAAATAATAATACTAGTTTACAAAGTAAGTGACAACTTTTTGGAGTTCATTATTTCCATGTAGGATCACATTTTCTACCTATATCCTAGGATACCCATTAAAGTGAGAGTAAACAATAAGAAAGCTCAAATGCAAGAGGACAATAGAATGCAGGAGTGAGATGACCAGTGAGGAGTTCAGCTCAGCTGATGCATGAAAACACCTATATCCACAAACAGGAGAAAGCCAAACCCAGCTCCTGTGGGGGGGTGAGGGGGGGAGTTGGAGAAAATAGGGACACCTCACCTGCAGGACCCCTGAGCTGTTCAGGAGGCTGGAGTCACAGGAAAGAGTAGGGGGTGGGGAGGGTCAATAAACAAGTGTGTGATGGGTGGTAGTACCTTCAGCTCCCTTCTCACCTCAATTCCACAATCCTATCAGCCAAGCACCCCCAAGCAAGCGAGGGCAGATATCTGTCTCTGGACAAAAGTCTAGAGAAACTGAATTCTGCCACAGAGAATACCAGGCATTTTGTTTTGAGGAACCCCCAAACCTGCTTACACTCATGCACCAAATTGTGAGGTCCCCATGCACAGAAGTTCCAATCAATGTGTAGGCCTTCACCCTCAATAGTGAGTAAACAGCTTAAAATAACTAGACATAAAAAGAGTTTCAAAACATGAAAGAGAAAGACCAAATTAAACATAGAAGGAAACTCATAGGAAACACACATAATAAAGGGGAAAGAGAATTCTGTAATTTTTTATGCTTGGAGAAATTAGGTGAACAAGAGGCTATTCAACAAAAGAACAATCAGAACATAAGTAGCATCTTGGAAATTCATGAAAAGATTTAGAAATTAAAAATATGATAAAAAATAGAACAAAATTAATAAATTTGGAAAATAAAGAGTAGGACATCACTCACCTAGTATATGAAAGAGATAAAAAGAAAGTTAGAGGGGCAATGCAGAAGTTCATGATCTAACTAATGGTAATTCCAGAAAAAGTGAAGGAAAGAAAATTATTAAATGAAAATAAAAAAGGAAACTCAGTGAGAAGCATAATTGTAAAGTTTTAGAACCCCAAGGATGAACTGAATATCCTCTAGGCCCTAAAGTCTAGGGAGAGTGTAGTGTTGGAGAACACATTATATGCAGATGGAAATCAGCATGGAATTGGGTAACTCAAAATTAATTCCTATACCCACACGACTATCACTCAAGCAAGAGCAATAAATAAAGCTATTTTCATGTTGTGAAGACTATCAATTTTCTTTCCATTCACATTTTCTTAGGAAGCAACTACAGTATTGGCTTCAGGAATAATGGTTATCAATGTAAGAAAGTTGTGGCTCTCCCTCAGAAAGCAGCTTGAGTAATCCCCAGACTGGGAGCAGAGGGCAGGCCTAAAGAGTGGCAAGGTAGGGGAGGGTGGAGGTAAGGGGGAGAAATCAACCAAAGGACTTGTATGCATGCATATAAGCATAACCAATGGACACAGACATGAGGGGGGTGAGGGCATGAATGGGAGTGGGGTGAGGGGGGTAATGGGAGGATAAGGACACATATGTAATATCTTAATCAATAAAGAAAAAAATGTGGAAAAAAAGAGTGGCAAGTTCCAACTGCCGAGGAGGGAGAAACTAAATGGAATTGATAGATTATCTGATATACCTGAGTATTTGGGAAAATATTGAGAATCATGGACTAATATGCTGGAAAAAATTAAGAATAAGTATATAGATGACTAAGCAAATGAAAAAAAGGAGATTATTAACTCCAAGAAAAACAAATGTTATAAAAACTCAAATGTAACCATAGATCCCTACTTGTGCTGCAATGATTAACACGTACACAATTAAAGTAATGCAACTATTTACTACTGATTCATGCAAAAGTTATCATATAACTCTCTAGGAAAAATGGGAAGTGTGGGTATAAAAGATGTGCATTTTCATATGCCGTTAGAGAAGTTAATCAATAATGATTAAAACTGATAAGTCAACAAATAACAATATAAGTATCTTACTTAAAACAAAAGAGATAAATACTAGAAAAAGTTAAAGTAAAAGTAGTTTTTCTCTATGATGTTCTCTGTAGTATGGGTGGTCTAGGGTAGAAGGCTGCTGTTTATAGTGATGTAAACAGTAGGATTAGTCAAGTAGGATGAATAGTTAAACCCTGAAATCTCATAGCTTTAGCATACTTGGGTTTATTTCTCACCCAATTTCTCTACATATATAAAGTTCTTTAGGGAAGTTCCCTTCAGTGTGGTGACTCAGAGACCCAGTAGCCTCCATCATTGTCTCACCACCTCAGTATGGTGCGTCGAGGTGCACCAATGACCCTTTGATGGGGAGGGAAGAGATGAAGAGTTGTGTGGGGGCTTTTTACCGTATCACTTCAGACTACAAACAAGACGACATTTCAATATCAGAAATTGTGGCACAAACAACCCCACTAAACCACAGGACAATGACTTGCTTAAATTTTTGTGTGCCCAAGAAAAGATAGTACTAGTAATCTTTATTACATATCTTTTAATATTATTTGATTTTTTCCAACATGAATGTCATATTTTGATGAAAATAATAATCTATACTCTAATAGAAATAAGTTCATGGATGACAGATCTGTAATAGATTATGAGAGGAAATGAAGACATTGCAGTAAACTGCAAGTAACAGTCATGACTTTCCTCAGTTCTTCCTTCCATGTTGTTGTAATTGTCAGAGCACATTGGAGCCTGGCCTTAACCATTTTGTCAGTTCTGATACCTTTATCACATTAGGATTGCTTGGAAGATAGTGCGAAAAAAATTTTCAGCTAACACGTCGTGTGTGATAAGATGTGAGCCACAAAAGCCAAATAAATGGGGCAGACACCCTCCTTGTTTTTACTATCATTGCTCCAACATATTCATAACGTTCACAAGAGTACCTACTTATGATCTACCTTAAAAGTAGTGTGACCCATTGCTCCATCCAAATGGAGTCATTCTCTGCCCCTTCACACCAGGCAACTTCTGATCTGCATGAATGCGCTGTCATCATCCCACCCACCGAAATGACCAGTCTCACTTTATGAGTTTGAATCACATTTCATTGTTAACCTTCTCTGATATTCCAGAAGATATATCTCTGTGCATATAGGACTTTTTACCAGCTTAATTGACATTATAGGGGCAGTGTGTCAACTGTCAGTTCTACAATTATCTTGTGCAGTTATTTAAATCCTTTATTCTCTTTGTACTTTCATGGGCTGATTTACTATCTCTAAGTCTGTCTTGTAAGCTTTTTGGGGATGAGGAATGTGTCCCACACGTTCTCTTCCCTCCCTCCCCTATATGTACCTTTCTTCATATCCCTCCTACACACCCCTGTCTTACCCCTCCAAGGATTGTTTTAGGACCTGTATATTTATTATGCAAGTAAGTGATGCCTAAATAATTGTTTTGGCACAAAAATGTCTGGCCCACAAAGCCAGCATGTGCACAGCAGTGTTCAAACATTCGGCCACGCACTCCTTGCCTGGTGGCTCCTGCAAACAACTCCTGCAAAAAGCATGGCCAGACTGGAGCTCCTACTGGTTCTAGGTGCTGGATGTTCAGAAAGCTGTGTTATTATCATCGCTCACTCTAGCTTTGCCCTACTTATCAGGCTATTTTAACCACCATGGGTTTAAGAGAGCAAAGACCACTCTTGAGATAATATTTTAAAGCACCTTTACTTTGAGAAACATGGTTCAAGTAGGACTTTGTTTCTAAGGTCCTTGTGGTTTGATACTGAATCTTAACAACCCCAAACACTTTATGAGTAAACATGAACTGCTGCCCTGAGCACTTTTCACAAGCTCTTCTGAAACTCCTAACTGGGAGAGGAGAGGGAAGAAAAAGAGAAGAGAGGAGAGCACACCCGCTGTATCCTCACAGCCAACCCCGTGTCCTGCAGAGGCCGTATCTAGTAGACATTACATTACATTCTTGCTCCCTAACTGTTACTGTGAGCTCCCCCACAGCGACTAGGGGATGACTTGGATGGGAGAATACTTTGTTCCATTTTGGCAGAAAACATATCCTGGTGTCTCTGTGTTGGGCTCAGAGATCCCTTGAGGAACAAAACCATCATTTTTAATGACCTTCCATAGTTTGGTGACTTTTATACCATGGCTATTTTAGGTTGCCATGATGTTGGCAGTACTCCCAAAGATGGCCAGGAAAAAAAGGTTATAAGAAGTAACTTCTTATAATTTCAGGTTGTTAAAGATGACCTTGTACGATGTCATGGCAGGAGGATGGTGAACCCAGGAAACAGTCTGTAGGAGGAGAGTGGACAGGATTTGGGAACTTTTGTAGATGGGGGTGAATGGGGTGGTTAGGTGCCTAGAAATCCTCATGATCATGCCCCCAGGCCTCTACTCAAACCAGAGTTATGAAATATTAATAAATGTTCAAAATATTTTCATTGTAATGAAAATTAAGTATAAATAACAAAATTGTGTATTGATTTCCTATATACGTAGCATGCTGCTTCAACCATTATTACTGTTCTTCAATTCTTCTTTTATCTGTGCTACCCCCACTCTCCATGCCTGATGGCTTATTGACTTTATATTGGTTTTATGTATTATTTTTGGCGGGGGTCCTTAGGTAAAATTAGCACACATGGACACATAGATGGAATCCTCACTCCATCCCTTTAATTGCCAGCTCCTGCCTACACACTGGGCCTCTGGGGACCCCCTGAATGTGAAGTTTAGTCACCAACCAGGTGTTGGGATGGATTTTACATGGTGGTTCTTGGCTCACCTCTCTGTGGATCCTTCCTTCTGGTATCCCCCCCAAATTTCTGGCTGCTCTACAAGTAGCTAACTCTATGCTCTGACACCTCTCCGGCTAGACACCTGTTGCCTTGAGTTGTAGATGGAGTGGAGAGTACACTCAGAAAAAGTGCCAGACCTCCTACATCTCACCTGTTAATGACTGCCTTTCAAGGACAGGCTCTCCCAGGCGTCTGTTTGTCTCTGTTTGCTATGTCTTCAAAATAAACTAAAGAAAATGAGGAGTTTAGTCAAACCAAGCTATTTGCTCTTTCTGGAAGCTGGAAGTCTACTTAATAAACTATTGAAATTTTAAATATTTCATCTGATTTTTTTTTTGGTTTTAAGACAGTAACATTTTCAAGCTCAGTTAGCCTTCCCATTCACCATGTCCACAGGACTCTACATAGATTTCTGTAGCCCATGAGAATGCATTTTAGAAACACTGCTGCTTACTGAACTGGATTTGTTTTCTTTTGCTGCTGTAACAAATGACCACAACTCAGTGGCATAAAACATACAGTTTTTATCTTACAGTTCTGTAGGTCAGAAGTCCAACATGGGTCCCACCTGGTTAAAATCAAGATGTCCTAGGGCTAGTGCCTTCATTAGGGTCTAGAGCAGGGGTGGGCAAACTTTTTGACTCGAGGGCCACAATGGGTTCTTAAACTGGACCGGAGGGCCGGAACAAAAGCATGGATGGAGTGTTTGTGTGAACTAATATAAATTCAAAGTAAACATCATTACATAAAAGGGTATGGTCTTTTTTTTTTTTTTTAGTTTTATTCATTTCAAACGGGCAGGATCTGGCCCGCAGGCTGTAGTTTGCCCACGGCTGGTCTACAGAGAATTTGTTTCCTGGTGGTTCCGGCTTCTAGAGACTCATGGTTTCTTGCTCCACCTCTGAGGCCAGAGGCATTCCTAGAGTTCTCACATCACTAGGACTTCCTCTTCTGCTCTCTCATTCCATTTTGAGGACCTTTGTGAGTACTCTGGTCCAGTCCACCTGAGTGTTCCCGGATAATCTCCCTATGTTAAAGGCAGTTGGTTAGCAATGTCAGTTCCATCTGCATCCTTCAATTCTCCCAACACAGTCAAAGGTTCTTGGGTGAGGACACGGACATCTTTGAGACACTATTGCGTTGTCTACCATCTGAACAAATGTTATTCAAGTTGCTATAACCAACAGCTTCCTTCCACTACTGTTATTTTTCTGACACTGTTCTCTGTATTCATAACCCAGACCAGCCCCTGCCCCACGGAGTTCAGGAGATACACCTCCGAATCACACATTGGTGAGCATTTCTGTTTCCTCTGGACTCATGTCATGGCACACACACACTGTAGTTACCATTATAAAGGATGCAGGAACAACACATGCTATGATACTCTTCCACTTGTTCAAGCTTTTACATATACCCAGCTGCTAATATTTAACTCACCACTTCCTTCTGGGGGTCTCAGTAAAACTACATTTAATAGCCAACAGAACAGAACAGTAATGGTTTCTTTTTGAAGAGAGAGTCAGCATTATCAGTTGCATACCTTATGTATCATAGTATATAAATACCACTTCCTCAGCATTGCCTACCAAGGTGGTGGTCATCTCCTACTCAGCACCATGGCTACCCTCAGAACCCTTGTAAAACCCAAGATCATAAAAAAGAGGACCAGGAAATTCATCCGGCATCAGTCAGACAGATATGTTAAAATTTACTCTAACTGGTGGAAACCCAGAGGCATTGACAACAGGATGCATGGAAGATTCAAGGGCCAGATCTTGATGCCCAACACTGGTTATCGGAGCAAAAAGAAAAAAAGCACATGCTGCCCAGTGGCTTTGGGAAGTTCCTGGTCCACAGTGTCAAGGAGCTTGAAGTGCAAAAATCTCACTGTGCTGAGATTGCTCACAATGTCTCCTCGAAGAACCCCAAAAGCACTGAGGAAAGAGCAGCCCAGCCAGCCATCAGAGTCACTAATAAGTGAAGAAAATGAATAGACAGCTTGTATTCATAGTGTATTTGTGTTAATGAAACCATAAAATTCTGCCAAAAAACCTCCAAGTATATAAATGCCAAAATCTGTGCTACTCAGGGTTCTTCAGAGAAGCAGAACCAATGGGATACACATATTTTTTAGAAAAAGATTTATTCTGAAAGATTGGTTCATGATTATGAAGACTGAGAAGTCCCATGGCCTGCTGTGTACAGGCTGCAGGCCCCGGGAAGGCAGTAGTGGAGCTCCAGACCAAACCCAAAGGCCTGAGAATGGGTGGGGGTGATGGTGTGGGCCCCAACCTTTGAGCACTGATATTAGAGGGCAGAAGGCGGTGGATGTCCCAGCTCAAGCAGACAGCAAATCAGCCCTTCCTCTGCCTTTGTGTTACACTCAGACCCTCTGTCGCTTACATTATCCTGAGCAGATAACATTTTGACACATAAGTATGTGTATTTCATACATTTATGTGCTTATGTGCACATATGTACACACAGATATGGAATACATACACATACTGCTCTAATAAATTCTTAAATCTCTTTAGAAACATGTCCACAGACAAGTTAAGACTAATTTTCAATTAATTTTTTATAATTATGATTACATTAATTAATATGGCAAAGGGCAGCTTTTTAAAAAATTTTTTTTATTGCTTAAAGTATTACAAAGGGTATTACATATGTGTCCTCCCCTCCCCCCCCCCCCCCCCGCCCTTGACAATCCCCTGGCCTCCCAAAGGGCAGCTTTAAATGATTTTATTTGAAGACCCTTCAAAAGGGAATTTAGAAGAATGTACTCTCAGATAAACCCCTCTCACCCACAAATTTTCTACTGTATTGAGGTCTCTGACCCCCTCCAATGTGGAATGTCACCATGAATAAACTTAATGTGTTGTGGCAACTAAACACACAGGGAAATTTTTGAAGCAAGCCATGTACTATTGTGGGCTCTTGATTGGGTATTTTTCTTCTCTCAACCACACAATTTTATATACTGAGAAGGGGCACAAGATGGATAGATTTAATTGTTAGTTAGGGACCTAATTAGGAAGTGTGTTTTCAGAAAGTTTCTTAAGGTTTGGTTAAAATTCCATCATTGGCTTCTATGAGGATTTTCATTACTGTTACCACTTTTGGAACCCATTGTCATTTAACATTATTTATTATTAGAAAAGTTAATTTTACACCTGGAAACCCTGATAAATTGTACAGAAATCAAAGTTCTATCAACTTTAGATCTCATAGAAGCCTCACTATTTGAAGCAAGTGCTTCTCCGAAATAAACTATCATAAAACACTAACCTTGCCCTTGTTATTGATTTGTTTGGTTTAGATAGGCACAGGTGGGAAAGATTATTGTTATTGTTAGTTCTGATTTATTTTAGCAAATGAGCTTTAAAAGGTGACTTTGATGAGATGGTTAGAAGTCAACAGGGAAGATTAGGGTAATCCTTGACCGAACACTTCTTTCTCCCACATGACCCACATGACGGCCCCAGGGGCTCCACAGGGTGAGGGCTTTGCTGTTTTCACAGGTGACCTTAACCCTGATTCAACACTGGTGCAGCTCATTACTGGAATCACTTTAATTTTCTCACAAGGGACCCACCTCTCTCTCCATTTGATTTTTTTTTTCAATAAAGAAAAGACATAAAGAGACACCTCTAATGGCTCTGATTTGTTAATAATGGGTTTTGATCAAAACAGAAATTGGTCCTGCAGAGGGGGTGACCTCGTTTATCCTCCTCTCAGTACTGCGTGTGCAGCAGCGGCTTCCTGTTACTTGAGCTCACTTCACCAGGAGAGGTAATTACAGGGAAAATTAAATCTATGGACTGTGTCCTATTGCCTGTTACCTGCACAACACCGGAGGAGCTGGCTCCCTGTGTGCTCAGCCCTTGTTTAGAAGATTCATGTTTATTTAATGGGAAGTCAATATTATTGTCTGGGAAAGAGTCCGGGTGCTGCTAACGACCCACCGGGGACCGCTCTCCCAGCCTGAGGCCACGCTTGGGTGGCTCCCAGATCACTCAGTGGCTCTGAGACCCCATCTCCCCTCACATTGGCCTACAGCCCATCATTCACGCATCCTGACAGGCTCCACAGTGACAGAGTTCACGTGTCCTACAGTGGGCAGAGCTGAAGCACTGTCCAGAAAGGGCTGTGGTGACGAGGGAATGTGGCAGCCTGTGTGTGTTTAGACCTGGCCCTAAACAGAGCTGGACTCCTGCCCTGGGAAGGTGACTGACCGCGGGCAGAATGAATCTGGTCTGTACTTCAGAGAATAACACGTCTGAGCACATTACGGTACTCTTTCCTCTAAGTCCAGTTTGAGACTACATGCAATATAATCCATATTTTATACTGAGGCAATGCTGTAATATCATGCAAAATAATATTGATACTGGAACCGGTGAGCAGAAATTCTTCCCAGGGTCCTGTCTTACAGAATCGAAGAATGAAGCCTCAGATCGGAGGAGTTCGAGTAAGGCAGGAGCTTACTGCAGGCAAACACAGGCTCCCCATTCGGGGAGGGGACCCAAATGGATTGCCCCCCGCCCCCAAGCATTCTGCTCTTCCCCTTAATGTCGGCTACAAGCCTGCTCTTTGTCTCTGTGCCGCTCTCTGATTGGTTCCCAGCCTTTATGCAACATTTTATTTTGCACTTGCAAGAAAAACATCCTTGTTTCAAAATACCCTGTTTTTCTGCTATCCTGTTTCTCTGCAAAACATTTTGTGGTTTCAGTTAGCTCTAGGATTTCTCCTTCTTCCACCCCTTACCCTGTCTACCTAATTCTGCTTTAACTCCTTTCAATGTAATATAACCAATATTTTATGCAGAGGCAGTAATGAGGCAAAGAAAGACAAAGGGACTTGGTCAAAATTTTGAATATATATATTATATATGGTATTAGTCAGGGAATTATCTCATGTGATTATGCAGGCAGGTAAGTCCTAAGATTAGCAGGCGAGTCTGCAAGCTGGTTTATCTTCAGTCAGAAGTCCAGCAGCTCAAGATACAGGAAGAATCAATGTTTCAGCTTGAGTCTGAAGGCAGGAAAAAGGCTGATGTCTCAGTTCAAAGGTCGGCAAGCAGAAGAATTCTCTTCTAGTTCTGGGAATATCAGCCTTTTATTCTATTCAGGCCTTCAACTGATTGGAGGAGGCCCACCCACTTTAGGGAGGGAAATCTGCTTTGCAGTTTACTGATTTTTATGTTAATCTCATCCAGAAGCACCCTCCCAGACATGTACAGAATGATGTTTGACCAAAGATCTGGGCGCCTCTGATCCAGTCAGGTTGACATAAAATTAACCACCCCATAGACTATTGCCATCTTTTGGCTACGTAGCTGCCCTATGTGCCCGAGCCTCAGCGAGCACTTTACCCTCTCTGAATCACCACTGTTAGGATAGAATGAAATGGGATATGTAATGGGGCTGCAAAGGACAAGCATTTAGCAGGTCTGCAAAAATAGTTCTCTTTTATCTTGTTACAAGTGTATCCCCAGCCTGGCTCCTCAGGGTTGCCTTCCTCAAGAACCCACTCATCCCCAGCCCGTAATTAACACCCCTTCTCATCTCACCTTCCCGTTGATGACATATACATGTGCTGTCTTCTGCATTCTACAAGCCCATTAGCTCCATTCTAGGAATGGAGCCCATATTTTACAGCCAGTTGACAGTCATGTCCTGGGGCTTCTGTGTGTTGGAAGAAGTTATCCAATATTGATTTCTCTGGATGGTTAATTAATCTTGCTCCCTCCTCTGGGGACCCAGTTCCCACTGTTTCTACCTGCTGTTTGCTTTTTACAGATATTTGTGGGAAATAAGGCCTCTGGGTTCACCATCTGCTCCCTTGTGTAAGGACTGGCTCTAACCAGTCTTGGAAGAACTACTGGACACACAGAATACTGGGATCTGAGGGGCAAGAGATAAGATGGAAAGAGACACACTCTCGTTATCCCCATTTCCACTGCAGACCAGAGAAGGTGGGAGGACAGGGAGTGTCAGCAGGTGGCAGAGAAGCTGAGACTTGTGTGTGGGTTGTGACCATATCAAAGCTGCAAAATGCATTCTTAGATCCAGCGTTCACCTTACAAACAGGAGGCCACAGCTGATTTGCTGACATAAGAAACATGTAAGCCATGCCGGCATGGCTCAGTGGTTGAACATCGACCTATGAACCTATGGTTCATTCCAGGTCAAGGCACATGTCCGGTTTCGGGCTCGATTCCCAGTGTGGGGCATGCGGGAGGCAGCTGATCAATGGCTCTCTCATCATTGATATTTCTTTCTCTCCCTTTCCCTTCCTCTCTGAATTATATTAAAAACAACATGTAAGAAAAGATGATTGACAGGCATATTTAGAGTATTCATGACAGGACAATAGCTGGAGACCTTGCCCTTTAAAAATATATGCCAAGGTAGGAGCTCCAGGTAGGAAAAACCTCTTGCTTGGAAGGATCAAATGAGAAAGGATAGCAGGAGCAGAGAATAGTGGAAAAGAAGAGGGGAGTCATGGGGATTTAAGAAGCAGAAAGAGTGAAATAGTAAGAATGGGGAAACACATAAAGTCTCCCCAAGTGGCCTGCTCGGGGGGGAGGTCTGCCCTGCTGGTGGTGCAGGGATCACCAGGCACATGCACACTTGCACGCCACGGGGATATTCCAGCTCATTCTGTGGCCCACCCTCCTCTGGGTCTATATGCACATTTTGCATTAATCATACACGCATGGCACTTCCTGTTTAATCACTTGGCAATTATCTGGTTTATATCTTCTGTTTTCATCTCCTAAACAAGATTTGCCTCATCAGATCTTACAATTGCATTTGACATGGTAACGAATAGTTGAATTATTTGTTCCCTGCAAATGTCATTATTTACCGTGTAATTTCCTGGAAGACACAGCATCCAAGGGTTCGTATAGAATTTATTGTGCAATTATCACACTTGCCACAATCATCCCTCACAGCTGAAATGGCCAGCGGGGTGGCCCTGCCAGGAGTTGAGGCACCAAGCCAGTCCAGTTCAGGAAGTCTGTGGTGGTAGAGGTGGCTTCCTGAGAGTTACAACTATGCTCCATGCATGCCAAGAAACCAGGTAATTTCTTTTTGTGTCTGACTCTTCATCCAGGACACGAAGTAACAAGAGAGAAGGAAGGTTGTATTAATAATTAGAAAGAACAAAGAGGGCGTAGGAAAGAATGCAGATGTCTTTGTGAAAAATATAATTTTTTGGTTCAATTCTCCCCCTGCTTAGGAATTAGAAAAGATGGGGTTCTTATAAGGGCAGAGGAATTGGGACACCCCATCCCAGATTCTCTCTTAGGAGTGCAAGGGGCTAGAGTAAGACCACAGACACTGGTCTTACCCCATCCCGACATGTGTACAACAAATTGTAGAATGAGAAACACACACACACACACACACACACACACACACACTATGGTCTAACTATAGATTTATAACCACAAACCTAATAAGCAAACATTTCTCTAGTCTATTCACATTCTCATTATCCCTCAATGACTTTTTCATATCTTGTCTTCACAACCTCCACAAGCTCACTGTTCACCCTGTCTCTCAGCTCATCCAGCTTCCCGTTTTGCTTGGTTGGGTAAGGAATGACAGAAGCTCCCTCCTAAGCCACCCATCTCCCAAGCTCTATACCAAGGCACTATCTCTTCTTTTGTTAAAAACCCCTGTTTCTCAGCTTAGCTATAAATTAGAAATAACTAGAATCTTTTTTCACTTTGTTTTTTAAATTTTATTTTTCAATTACAGTTGACATATAATATTATTTTGAAATAATATGCACCCCTATGTTCATTGCAGAATTATTTACAGTAGCCAAGATTTAGAACTATCCTAAGTGTCCATCAATAAATGAATGGATAAAGAAGAAGTGGTGCATATATACAATGAAATATTAGTCATAAAAGGAATCTTACCATTTGTGTCAACATGGATAGACCTCAAGGGTATTGTGCTGAGTGAAATAAGTCAGACTGAGAAATGCAAATACCATATAATTTCATTTATATGTGGAATCTTAAGAACATTATAAATGAACAAACAGAAGCAGGCACAGAGCACAGAATGATGGTTGCCAGATGATAGAGACTTTATGGGGCTGGGTGAAAAAGATGAGGGAATAAGAAGTACAAAACAGTCACTGGGATGTAAAGTACAGCATAGGAGATGTAGTCAATAATATTGTAATAACTATGTATGGTGTCAGATGGGTATTGGACTTACCGTGGGGATCATT
Source organism: Myotis yumanensis (assembly GCF_028538775.1). NCBI lineage: Eukaryota > Metazoa > Chordata > Mammalia > Chiroptera > Vespertilionidae > Myotis > Myotis yumanensis. Next base: position 161,220,017 of record NW_027223752.1, on the reverse strand, counting down.
TTGTAAGGCATATAAATGTCCGTTCATTGTGCTGTATGCCTGAAACGAACGTAATATCTGGGAGCTTTTAAATGCCCAGTGTTCAAGTGCACTTGCAGCACACCAGCACCCCACGTGGGGCCATGGCACTCATGGGGTCTCTGCCGGGAATGCTCATTCTAATAACAGCCCTGGCTGCTGCCTCTCCTTCTCCCAGTCTTCGCCCACCTGTCCATCGTCTCAGTGAGGCTTTGCCCAGTCAACTGACTTAACGCCCCCAGTGTTACCTTCCTCCTTGCTGTGCTTTTCTCATGGCATTGAACTTGGCATGTGCTATTGGAATTTTCTTTTGGGGTTTTCAAGCTCCACAAGGGCAGGTACTTTTGGGGTATCTATTTTTCTAACTCCTGTATTCTGGAGCATAGAATAGTACCGGGCTCACATCAGGAGCTCACTGTTTGTTCAAAGTAAATTTAAAAATGAGCATAGAGGCAATCATCCGATGAGCCAAAGTTAATCTGTTTGGAGGGGCATACACTAGAAACCTGTGCCCCAGCTTCTTGGAAGCAATGACCATCTTCTTCCTCACACCAGGGAGGAGTCCCATCCAGTCCTCTCAGTAACCTGCTCAGATGCCATCTTTACTTTGGGTGAGAGAGTTTCCAGGCGAGTCTCATTTTATGGGATTTACTAAAAAATTACTGATACTGTGATGAGAAAAGGAAAGAGAAGAGTCCTGAGACCTGAGTGCTCTGCTTTTTTCTCTGTATTCACCCAGGAAGTTGCTGGGGTGGGGTGTTGTTTTCATCTGTATTCTTTTTGCTCACACACATTTCCTCTCTCTGGAAATATTTGCTTTGGACAGGAGAATAGAGATGAGACAATAACATTAATGTGGTCATCTAGATGTAACATTTAGCCTACTTGAGATTATATATAAAAACATATACATATTTCATCTTTTACTTCTATTATGAAAAGCCTAAAGTAGTAGAGAAAGAGAATCAGGACTATTTTCATGTGCATGTGCATGTGTGTGTGTGTGTGTGTGTGTGTGTACATATAGGTTTATGTTACATTTAAGAAACATGTCCCTTATTCCACTAGCAGCTGTAACTGTTCAACACCTTTGATTTTTAACAATGTCACATTCAGGAAGACAAAGTCTTTAAACATATTCTGTTTGGTTAGCAAACATAAAAACCTGTGAGATAGCATATAATGCAAACTATTTCTAAATTGGGTTCAGGAATTAGAGTGACAGAAAGAATGAATTCCAGGTTTGAAGAGCAAACATTATATGTGGTGTGCTCATTGTTGGCCAACTAGATTAGATTAAATGCCCTGTGTTTTTATGCAGTTTAAATATTGAGCTTCAGCTCTATTCCTCCGATTAAAGTTGTTTGCTTGGCTGTGATGATTAAATAAGGGTTAATAAATAAGCCTTTGTTTAATCTATTGTAACCAAATTTCTCTCTCCTCCTATATTAGAGACAAAGCAGCTTATAGTGGATCTGTGAAGCAAGATGATGAGGTGCATAATTTTATAAACTTGAGGATGGGAAACACTGTTCTGTGCAGTGTTGCTTATAACAACAAAACATGAGGTATAATCTAAATCCCTCAATGATGAGGAAATAATAAGAAAGTATAAAATTTTTGAAGAGGCTTAAAATAATGATATTTTAAATGAGGATATTTGGTTTGTAAAAATGACATAATTTTATTTTTGTAAAATAATGTATCTACCTTACTAAAGACTGAGTATGAATGATTTTGATTTTGACAGCAAAATGTCACGATTTAACTTATCCTCTTGTGATCCAATAACAAGTACTTTTTACTTTATTTTTCTCGGTTTTATTATTTTTCAAATTAAATAAAAAGTAGTGGCTTGATTTTAAGAATCAATGGGGAAAGTCTCCATAAAGGTCTTTGTATATTGGGGGAAACAGTTTTAGTTAGAACAATCCTAACTCAGATCACCGGTTCCATCATTGGCGATTACTTGGTTGTGATGGCCTCACCACTGAAGTTTGCAAAAACACCCTCACACCTCCCAAGACTTTGAATAAATGTATTTGTCTCTGATTACTGCCTGGGAGAGGGCATCTAGTCAATCAAGACAGCTCATCCACTGGGACCTGAGCTCCTCATCATTCTGCCAAATGCTCTGTCACCATGAAATCACTACTCAGTAGCCAGGCCCTGTTGCTCTATGGGACCAGACACGCAAGAGACTAGGCTTCCAGGGTATTCTCACATCAGAAAGCAGGAGGTCAACACAAGTTACACGTTTTAAACAAATGTGCATTATACACAGAACATAAGCATCTGCTTATTTCAAACTATGGCCAGCAGGCAATTAGCTGTCTGGTTTTGTAAATAAAGTTTTATTGAAACTCAGCCATGCCCAGTCACTTAAGTATTGCCTGTGGCTACTTTCACAATTCAATTTCATTTCTGTATTAAGTATCTGTGACAGAGATTGTATACCCCGCAAAGCCTAGAGCATTTACTATTAAAGAACAAGTTTGTGGACTCCCACTTTAAAGCATGTTAATTAAAAATTTGTGTTCAATAAATAAATGAATGTATAAAAGAGTGAATGAAAAAAAAAGAAAGTGGGAGGGTCGAGGTCTTTATGTGGAGGCAACCAGGGATGATCCTGCTACTAGATATTTAAAGTGCAGACCCTGTCTCTGAAGGAGTTATTATTAAAAGAGAAGACTCAGACATCTGGGCAATTCCAGTCCTCATTCCCACCCAAATGGAAATGGACATGGTGTCCACATACAAATAAGGGAGCATGTGTCCTTTTCCATGTCATCCCCTTGAACAACCATCCATTTGACAGCTTATAGCCTGGCTGGAATGACAGTGGATATATTCAGTTTACTTTCTGCTTTAAGGTGTCTAGTTTCAGCATTTACATTTTGTATAATACTTCACATAAAAAATCCCCTTATACCATTTCATTCCATTCTCCACATTTCTGAGATAGACCGGATGGTTTGTTCCTACAAACAAAGAAGCTGTATCTCGAAGCCTAGATGCTTTTGATGCCACATCTAGGAATTACACCTCACAGCTCCTTTCTGTGTGTCAGCGACACACACTAGAATTCTCTGGGTCTCTAAAATAATGTTATTGATTTTTTAAAAAATGAGATAAAATGGGAGAATAATGGAAGTTGAAAACAATGCCACCTACCTGGAGAAATCCAATGTGCTCTCATATTTAGGTTGTTATCTCTTCCGGAGGTTGGACTGGATGATTGATGATATGAGTGGGAGGAACACAGATGAGAAGTTAGTGCAAAAACTTTTCTCCCCACCCAGTGCTAAGCTCTCACCTGCTGGGTGTCAGGTGGTGGCTCTGTCAGGTAGGGTGGGATCAGTTCCTCTCATGCCATTTAAGGGGCCAGAGCTGTCTTCTGACGAAAGGCAGAATGGGGTCTGCTCTGCAGGGCAGCACCACTGGCTGCTTCTTTAGAGAAGTTCAAAGGGAAGCTGTGGATCTACCCAAAAGACAGTACCTACATAGATATAAGGGAAAGTGTGGCCATCTGTAACCCGAGGGAAATTTCTCTCTCTCTCTCTCTCTCTCTCTCTTTCCTGAGGAGACGGGGCATAACTTTCATAAGGTCTATATGGGTTCATGCACCACTTAAAATGAAGATTCACCTCAATTTTGATTCTGCCTTTTTTGGGGAGTTATTCTAATACAGCAAATAATCACTAAAGGACTGTTCTGTGCAAGGCAATGAACAGGATATCTGAGACCTAATGAAGACTAATATAAAGCTCACAAGTGGGGGATTTATAATCAGGGAAGAAGGGTATTTAGCATAAGAGAGAAGTTGTCCATCGGTGGGAAAGGAAGCAAGCATTCAGAGGGCAGTCATGAACCAGGCCCTGAGCCATGAAGGGATTCAAGTGAGGTGCGGGTAGGTAGGTAAACATTGTAGGTAGAAGCCAGGATGAAAGAAGAAAAGAAAAGAAAGACAAAAGTGGTACAGATATCACAAAAAAAGCAGGCCTATAAAAGCAGGTGAGAGCTGAAATAAGATTTGGCATTTTAGTTTCTCTCTTATTTTATGGGGAGAAACGGGGAGATATAAGAGCCAAGCAACTGGCATTATTTTCCTAGGCTAAGATGACTGCTTGGATTTTAAGAGGTGACTTTGAAGACGAAAGACCTGCAAGATTCACAGGAATTGTTGGATTTCATAGCACGTGACAGACACTTAGGAAACCCGCCGAACATCCTTTGATCAGAGTTTGCAGTCACCTGGGCATGTCTTGATGTAGCGGCACTGTAAGATAAGCCAGAGCTCTCCTGAGCGGATCTCATCCCACATAAATGGCCCGAGGGCATTCCACCCCGCTTTTAAGCAGTGGTATTCTTTTCTGACATGACCCTAATTTCGCTTGTTCATATTGTTCTAAGCCAGAGTAAATGTTCCCTCGAGAGGAAAGACATAAAGCTTGTCAGAGAGCCAGTGTCTGATTCATCGCCTGACCTTACAGTGCTATGTGCAGCGCTGTGCACCCTGTGGGTTCTCCATAAATATTAATTGCATTGAGTGGAATGGAATTTACACGTTGCTCATTTCACAAATAGGTTAAGTGAAGATTAACAACTCCACAGCAGCCCTAGCAGACTGAATTAAAGAATATCTGTGTGTGTCTGTAATGTCTTGAATCAGCCCAATCAAAGTGCCTCACTGTGGAAAAATCTATGTCGGGGGAAATTGTTCTTTAGCTCAAACTGATACTCATTCGTGGAAACATCTGGGAGCCTTTATTCTGCGGTCCTCACTTCCCCCTTAGTAGCAAGTGGTCGCAAAATATTACTTAAAGACTTAACGATTTCTCTACATTATTTCCTAATTCATTTTGACAAGAAAACAAGGTGAAAGCAGACATGGCAATTCCACAAATTAGGGATGGAAGGCTATTCCATTTAAACAATCTGCTGACCACGCTCGCAGGTCAGGGATCTCTGCTTAGAACGTGTGACTAGAGGCTTTCTTCCTTTTTCTTACTTGATTTATACCTTTCTGAAAATGAAGCTACGGATGAAATACAGACTATCTCTGACCTCTGCGCATCTAACTTTTATAAGGAAGGTATTCAATCAGGGGCTGCAAGAACTTCCCCATCCATTGGAAAAGAAACGGACTGAGTGTACAAACATGTCACACATGGGAAAGTTATAAAAATGCAGAACCAGGAGCATTGTTAAAATTTCATAATATTTTTAAATCACTTATTATTAAATTGTGTTCATTTGGTTTCCTCTTGTGTTTTTCCACTCATATGTGAAATCTAATGAACAAAATGAACTAACAAGTAAAATATGACAGACTCAGAGAGAGAGCAGGCTGACAGCGGTTGGTGGGGGGAGGCTGGGTGCAGGGGGAGTGGAAAGATTGAGCAAAAAAGAAGAGAAAAGCATGGATATGGACAACAGTGCGGTGATTGCTGGAGCGGGGAGGGGGAGGGGTGAAGGAGGAGGGGGAATAAATGATGATGAAAGGAGACTTAACTTGAGGTAGCCAACACATAGTATAGTGTACAGATGATGTGTTGTGGAATTGTGCACCCGAAACCAGTATAATTTTGTTAACCAGTGTCACCCCAATAAATTTAAAAAAATCCAACTTCTTTCTCATCAGACCCTCAAACTTTCTAAACTGAATTATCCTTTTCCTTAATTAGCTAATAGATGCGTCTTGTGACAAATGTTCTGTGATCAATAAGTATTGGAAAGATGCATTATGCCTGAATATTGTAGGTTTATAACATGTATTAACATATTAAAGTCTCTGAAAATTTGGCAGTAAAGGAAATGTGAAATTATTTCCCTAACATTTGAATGGAGAATACTTTATCATGACAAACTTACCACTATTTTATGGAAAAGTGATCAGCCACTTTGGGGAATGTTTTTTAGGTACAGAAGATCCCTTCTCCCACAGTCATTTGTTTTTATTTTATGAAACGCTAAGCACTAATTCAACTGTTGTCCTTAGTTAAACTGGAAAATTAATAGGTTAAAAATTTTGAGATCAGGTGATATTTTTTTAATGGCTAAATGGTTATGTGTTTACACTCAAATTGGGCGTTTCCCCATAGGAGAGGTAGATCTATCCTAACATTCTTTTTTAAAAATATATTTTATTGATTTTTTTTATGAAGAGGAAGGGAGAGGGATAGACAGTTAGAAACATCGATGAGAGAGAAACATTGATCAGCTGCCTCCTGCACACCTCCCACTGCGGATGTGCCCACAACCAAGGTACATGCCCTTGACTGGAATCAAACCTGTGACCTTTTAGTCCACAGGCCAACGCTCTATCCACTGAGCCAAACCGGTTAGGGCCTATCCTGACATTCTTGACACTCTCTCCCACCTCTAAACATTCTGAACAGAAGGTACTGCTTTTTAATAGCACATCGTTTTTTATGTTGAAATCACAAAGGAATGTCTTAACAGTCCATTTTGCTTCCCCACCATGGCAAAGAACAGAAAGGGTGCCTAGCAATCAAAATATTTAGTGATTTAGTCTCTTAGAACATGGAATTTGGGTTTTGCCCCTTCTGACACTTTTGGAAATAAAGTTGATCCTGGTCAAATTCTCCATAGTTGCCCTAGCCGGTTTGGCTCACTGGATAGAGCATCGGCCTGGGGACTGAAGAGTCCCGGGTTCGATTCCGGTCAAGGGCATGTACCTTGGTTGCAGGCACATCCCCAGTAGGGGGTGTGCAAGAGGCAGCTGATCAATGATTCTCTCTCATCAATGTTTCTAACTCTCTATCCCTCTCACTTCCTCTATGTAAAAAAATCAATAAAATATATTTTAAAAAAATTCTCCATAGTTTTTCTGAGAAGTGCAATCAATTGATAATTCTAAAAGCAGTTCCCTGGTGGAGATATAGACACACACAGAGAGATAGAACTGATTTATTCCAGAAACAGAGAAAGTAGAGAGTTTTTACATTATATTTCCTTCTCTGAGCCATATGGAAATATATAACAATATACAAAATATACACAAATGTAACAATAGTGTTTTAATAGTGAAAGATGATATAACTGCAATTGGAAATTTATGAATGTTACTCCATCTCAGATTGGAAAGATTTACCATGGTTCAAAGACATGAATATTCAATATGGCTCTTATTCCTTAATATATTCATATTAAACATGAGGCATGTTGGAATGACCTTATTTCTAGATCTTTCTTGAGCTCTCCTTTAAGGGCATGTGCTTACCACTTATTTTAGTTCTGACAATTCAGCATTACTTCAGGGTAAGTTTTAGATGGGGGCTGTTAGTTCTGTCTACAATCCTTGGGTTCTTTTGGCCATGGGAACATGCATTTAACCTGTTTATTTTAGAAATTTGAGTAGTAAGATGGTCGCATCGCTTTAGGTTGCTTCATTCAATTTAACAGGTATTTATTGAGTTTTCTTAATGAGGTTATGTGCTCAGAATAGCAGAACACTTGCTCTTAAGGAAATTCTATTTAATGGTGGGGGGGACCATAAGATTGGAAATAAACAGATCTTGCTATGGTAATAGGAAGCACCCCCTCTCTCAGAGGTGTCAGGAAAGACTTTCAGGGGAAGTGATGACTCATCTAAGTGTGGACAAGTGGAGGTGTGATCAAGATAAAGAGGGCAGTGCGTGTTCCCAGGGAAGGAGAAAATATATTCAAAGGGACAGAGTGACTCCTCAGAGAAATCTCAAGTCCTAGGTATAAGGTGGGATCTGCCCCCAGCATAGGTGCTCAGACCTGCATTTTTAGAATGACCAGGCTCAGGTCCCTGAATTTTAAAGTAAAAAATAAACTGTATGAAGGCAAAGTTAAAAGATGATAATATAATTAAGTTGAGCAGAAATTACAGGAAAGATCCATTATCTAAATTAGGTGAGATAATATTTCACAAGGAAATGTCCTCAGGAGTCACCCTGGCAGATCAAAAAACACAAACTAACATTTTTCATGGGACTGAGCATGGCTGTGTTACAGATTCTCTCTCTTTTTTTAAATCCTCACCTGAGCATACTTTTCCCATTGATTTCCAGAGAGAGTGAAAGGGAGGGAGGAGGTGGCAAGAAAGAGAGAGAGAGAAAGAAAGAGAGAAAGAGAGAGAGGAGAGAGAGAGAGAGAGAGAGAGAGAGATATTGACTGGCTGCCTCACACACATACCCCGACTGGGGAGCGAACCTGCAACCGAGGTATGTGCCCTTGACTGGAATGGAACCCAAGGCCCTTTGGTCTGTGGGCCAACGCTCTATCCACTGAGCCAAACCTGCCAGGCATAGATTCTTTTTCTTTTTTTTAAAATATATTTTATTGATTTTTTACAGAGAGGGATAGAGAGTTAGAAACATCGATGGGAGAGAAACATCGATCAGCTGCCTCCTGCACACCTCCTATTGTGGATATGCCTGCAACCAAGGCACATGCCCTTGACCGGGATCGAACCTGGGACCTTCTAGTCTGCAGGCCGACGCTCTATCCACTGAGCCAAACCAGCTAGGGCTAGATACTTTTTCTTATGGACCAGTGACTACAGTGGGACCAGAACCCTGAGCTTGCTCCTGGAAGTGGAACTTTAGCCAGTCTCCCAGGAATCCCACCTACTTCTCCTAGGTGAACCTCAGGATGTTGGGGCTGGGTATGAAACAAGAGTTGAGGGAATTAAAAATGCTTGAGTTTTTTCAAATGTGAAATGGGGATTGTGGATCACTCACCTTAGAGCAGTGGTTCTCAACCTTCCTAATGCCACGACCCTTTAATACAGTTCCTCATGTTGTGGTGACCCCCAATTTCATTGTTACAAATTGAAAATAATTAAAGCATAGTGATTAATCACATAAACAATATGTAATTATATATGTGTTTTCCGATGGTCTTAGGCGACCTCTGTGAAAGAGTTGTTCGACCCCCAAAGGGGTCTCGACCCACAGGTTGAGAACCGCTGCCTTAGAGTGTAATTGTGAGAATTCAATGGGCTAATTAATTTATATGAAATTCTGAGGACAATGCCTGGCACAGAAAAAAGTTCCATGAATGTTAGTTATTAGTACTCATAGAAATATCACCATTACAAATAAGTATAATAAAAAAGCAACTGATGTTACATAAATTAATATTTTGTCTTAAAGGTAGAATCACCTGAAACACAATGAATTTCCCATTTGTGCTACCACTATGTGGGCATTAGAAGAGTTTGAACCTGTGAACAGATATCACTATGGTAATTAAACAACTCCAGAAAAAGTTTCTTTAAAGGGGTAAAAAGGAAATGAATAAAAGAAAGAAGGGAGAGACAGTCCTGCCATTGATTGAAAGCCATGTTTTTCATGTCATGAATGAAGTGCATCTAGGGAGTTCAATCCTCTGCCTTAGGAAGTGTATTAAATTCTCAATGAGCTTGTAGCCTCTTAAACAATTTCAAATAACTGTCTATGGAAAATCACCAGGCAGCGGCACGTTATGCTGGTTTCTGGCCAAAGGGAACGAACTTCAATACATGCTTGCTGACACATTAGCAACAAGCTGTCACATTTAAAGAAAACGTATTCTAAGTGACATTATGAGATTGTCAAAGCTTTTGTGGCTGTTTTTGCACAGTGGCTGTCAGGAAAACAAGCGAGGTGGAAATCTCTATTTCTTCTTGATACAAAGATGACAGAGTATTGACAATTTATAAACAAATGATCCATTTTAAATTTCCTGGTTTGGGTCTTAAAAAAAATATGAGCAGCAAATTTTAGAGTAGATGTTCTTTACAGAATCCAATAAAGAGAAAAAGCATATACTTAATATAAAGAAAATTCGTACCAGGTTTAATAGGTTGTTTTTAAACCCATGGTCTTTTGTTGTTCTTTACCTGTGAACCTGGTTTCCACGGTAAGAACTTAAAACTACGACAACCTGTATGTTATTTGTATAATTCTGATAAATGGAAATTATCACCTAGGTTCAGAACCAGGTAAATAGAAGGGGCTGCTGCCACCTTCTCAGAGGTGTTCTGCATCTTTGGAGGATGGCCTTATCTCCTGATATCCTCATGCTTAATGGTTTTGGGAAAGCAAAATGCAATTGGTGTTTTCTATGAACTTGAGAACCCACAGTGTAAACAAAGACACCTGTGCATATTCATTCAGTCAGCCAACACTTACCTGATTGCCGACTCTCTGTCAGGCACTTCCTTTCTGACCAATAAATAATTCTGAACAAAATATGAAAGAGGAAGAATTTTAATAAACTATGCATTTTATTTTTTTAAATTTTACTTTTATTATCAACACTATTACAGATGTTCCCATTTCACCCGTCCCCTCCCCTTGCCCACCTCCACCCAGTCCCTGCCTCCCCTTCCCTCTGGCCATCACCACACTGTTGTCTGTGGCTATGGGCCAAGCAAAAAAAGTTATTTGGCTAATCCCTTCTCTGTCCTTTATCCAGTGCCCGCTTCAACCCTTTCCTCTGACAGCTGTCAGTCTGTTCCAAGTATCCATGCCTCTGTTTCTATTTTGTCTGCCAGTTTATTTTGTTCATTAGATTCCACGTGTAAGTGAAATCATAGGGTATTTGTCTTTCTCTGACTGGCTTAATTCACTTAGCATAATAATCTCCAGGGCCATTCATACTATCACAAAAAGTAAGATTTCCTTCTTTTTATAGTAATGCAGTATTCCATTGTGTAAATATACCACAGCTCTTTTATCCACTTATCTACTTATGGGCATTTGGGCTGTTTCCTGATGTTGGTTGTTTAAATAACGCTGCTATGAACATAGAGGTGCATATATTCTTTCAGATTGGTACTTTGGGATTCTTAGGATATATTCCCAGAAGTATGATCGCTGGGTTAAAAGACAGTTTCATCGATACTTTTTTGAGGAAACTCCATGCTGTTTTCCACAGAGACTGCACCAGTGTGCATTTCTACCAACAGTGCACGAAGGTTCCCTTTCCTTTACAACCTCGCCAGCACTTGTTTGTTGACTTACTGATGGTAGCCGTTCTGGCAGGTGTGAAGTGATAACTCATTGTAATTTAATTTGTATCTCTCTGATGATTAATAATGTTGAGCATTTTTTCATATGTCACTCTGCCATCTATATGTCCTTTTTTGGAGAAGTGTCTATTCCGGTCCTTTGCCCATTTTTTAATTGGCTTGCTTGTCTTCTTGGTGTTGCACTGTAGGAATTCTTTATATATTTTGGAAATTAACTCCAGTCAAATGCATCATTGGCGAATATATTCTTCCATACAGTGGTTTCCCTTTTCATTTTGCTGATGGTTTATTTTGCTGTGAAGAAGCTTTTAGTTTGATGTAGTCCTATTTATTTACTTTTTCATTTGTTTCCCTTGCCCTAGGAGACATATTGGCCAAAATATTGCTATGAGAGAGATCTCTGAGATTTTACTTCCTATATTCTCTTCTAGGATTTTTATGGTTTCCTGACTTTTATCCTGACTTTTACATTTAAGTATTTTTATCCATTTTGAGTTTATTCTTGTGTATGTATAAGTTGGTGGTTTAGTTTCATTTTTTTTTGCATGTATCTGTCTAATTTTCCCAACACCATTTATTGAAGAGATCTTTACTCCATTGTATGCTCTTGCCTTATTTTGTCAAATATTAATTGAGTATATAGTTGTGGATTGATTTCTGGTATCTCTGTTCTGGTATGTCTGTTCTTGTGACATTAACAGGATGTGTTGATTACAATAGCCTTGTAGTAGAGTTTGATATGTTGTATTTTGATACCTCCAACTTTGTTTTTCTTTCTCAAGATTCCTGAGGCTATTTGGGGTTTCATGCATTTTAAATGACTGCACTTAACATAGTTTATATGGTTATGGAGAGTGTTTTCATGACATATGTGTATGTATCAGATACATTATAACAAAATTTGCAATTGAATTGTGATGAGTAGGTTAGGTGCACTTAGACAAAATCATCATTTTAGTTCAGCTAGTTATTTCTGGCACAGATAATCATTTACATACCCTTAAAAAATCTGAATCTTTAAAATATTTCATAAGCATTTTAAAAGTAAGTAGATATCAGCATAAAATGCCCTGGTTCTACCATCCATTATGGTCAGTAATACTTTAAAAATGGGATGAATTGGACATAGCAAGATTTCAATGAAGGAGGTATAGAGCTTTAATGACGAGGTGATTTGTCTCTTAATTTAATCAACTTTGAAATTTGGTTAAAGGCCTCAGAAACCTCCCTGGGTCCAGCAACTTCATTTCAACCCATGATTAAAGCACATCGCTGAAAAGACCTTGGGAAATGCTTTATGTTGGGAAACTATGCAATTAATAATCTGGATTAGGAAATGTTTTCTCAAAATTCATAAAAATATTTTCCCAAGGAAGACATAAATTGTAATTATGCTCCCCTTCTCTTCTCCAAAATTATAGATAATATGCTGATTTTCCCTTCAAATTTTAGGCCAGCTTTATTCTCAATAATAACAATCTTTTGTGTCAAATATCTTATATAAAAATAGAAGAGATTTAGTGAAATAAACCTTTTTTGTTATTTATCATTGTCCCATTATAGTCTTTAATTGAGATGATAGCTAAAAATAATTCTAAATTCTTTGCAACTTTTATTAACCGAATAATAAATTTTTGGTATGCTAGGGAGGCATTTATAGGCCAGATTACTAAGTAGGTAGTGGTAGCAGAATTTAATTAACATTTACTTTAAATATCACTAAGTTATTAAGGTTGTTTCAGAGCCTCGTTTACAATATCACTGTAAAATTTGGAGGGTGACTGTCTAGATTCCTGAACAAGCAACTTCCAGTCCCCAAACCACGAGGCAAAGCTGCCCCTTTACCTCACTCCTTGTATCCTTGAATATGACGCGTGTTCACAAAGAATGGCAGACACCTGCTCTCTGTCCACATCTGCTGGAGGATGGATCTTTCTTCAAACACATTTTTAGTGAGTTATCCCCATTCCTCGCCTCTTTCTAAGGGGTGAGCTCAAGTGGCCAGGTTAGAGCTATTGTGACCACTCCCAGTGACGGCTGACCATGGCCAACATGGAAACAAGCCAAGGAAAGCAGGGCAGGACTATTCATCTTTTCTTCTGGAATTTTCAAAGATGCTTGTAAACATGTGGAGAGAAGGTCCCGTTGAATTCGGATCACTTTTGGCCATTGCGTGCCAATGAGTACAGGGAGATGGAGAGAGTGGGGTGGCACTGGGTGTGGTCAAGAAAAAGAATTGCAGTTTCTCAGGCCTGGGCTCCAGGCTCTCCACCAGCCTTTGTCCCATAAATGTCCTGGTATCTCCCAGTCAGCTTTCCACCAACACCTCACTTGTGATTATTGAGCTATCATTTTATTCTTCAAAATTATGAAAAACCTTAAAAAGCAGCATCCTTCTTTCTGTTGATTTTACACTCTTAGTTTTATTTCTCATAAAGAAATATGACTGTACATAAAGAATTGATTAGATTTTGGTGGTCATCTACACATAACCTAATTTTTATATTTTATAACAATTATTCCTTGTTTATGTTAACTAACTGACATTTGATTTTTAGCCAGTTTAAAGGGATAACATTTGTAGAAATAACAGAATTATATTTACAAGAGTAACTTTTAAAATTGGAATATTTGGGAATCAATAACTGAAAAAAATAGTCTTGTTGTTTTGTATGCTAAAGGGTTTTGGACACATTATATTATACTTTCTCTTCTACCTAGCTCCTAATAAATATTGTGGCCAGAGGCAATGCACCAGCTCTTTCCATCCATTTTTCAGAAATACTTCTCTAATGATTAGGTACATGAATAATGATTATGCATCACAAACATTCCCTCTTGTTAGTCTTACAAGCATCCTGGGAGATGTCTGAGTTCAGAAATAGGATTATCAATTATTGTCATGATTATTTTAACTTGTGATTTATTTCTCCAATAGAACATGAACTGTCAAATGCTAATAGTTACTGGGCGTTGTTTCTTGCCTTAAAACCAGCTCAGAAACATTCTTTGTTTTCTTCTCTTTTACATATAAATGTGAACAAACACTTGCAGGATAATAGAATTTTGTTGTTAGAGAAAATTATTTAACCATGTATTTTTTTAAACTTTTTAGATAAAAAAAAAGCATAGACATGTTTTAAAAAAAGGGAGTTAAAAGCTCTGGGAATATATTGGTTGATTATTGTAAGTCAGTAGCTTCTATGACGGGGTTTTTCCTTCTGAAAGTTAAGAGATGACTCTTCTAAAGAATAGCATAGATCTCCCAGGTGAAATTCTTATTTTGCCTGAAGTCTTCAATTGCAAATTATATTGCAATGTAATGCCGTTTGCTGCATGAGAATACTTTGGAAATATCACTGAAAATCATAGGAGGCTATGAGTTAGGACTAAAAAACAGTTGTTATTCTGCCATGATCTTTGATGGACTTGTATCATTTTATCAAGTAACTACTCAAATATACACCAGGCTAATAATGAACTTCCAAGCTCACTATTCACATTCAAAGGTGCAAAGTTTAAAATGTTGTGAAATTATTTAACCTAACTGTTTTCAAGAACTATGGTATACGTCAAAGGCACGTATAGGAGCTATTTTCAAGAGGTAGGCAGAGCATAGAAGGCATATTTAGCTCTGCAGAGAATCAGTCTGTGTTCAGCAGAGTTCGCGCTCGGTGCCTGCGGGGAGAAGGCACACTGGAAGCAGGTGCTCCTGAGCGGGTGTATCAGGCCCGGCCAGCACACGGGGAGCGCACATGTCCCCGGAACAATCAAACCCTTAGACTTTAGCGGCCAGGGAAAGGGGCGCCTTGTGGTTAGACTTGACTTTGAAAGGGAACCCAGAAATTTAGGTTTACTCTGTAAAAATGGAAATTGCTGGCTTTATTTTGTAAAACACCTGAGCATGTTACTAAACAAGAACTATCTCCAGGTCTTACCTGAATCCTGGCCTTCAGATTGTGGTCTCTCAACCACCATCTGAGTCAAAGTCCTAATAAAAACACTAATATTTTAACTATGAAATACAAATATAATGAAATTGATCATATTTGGAAAGAGTTTTATCTAAAATAATGTGTAAAGATATATGCTCAGATCTTTGTGAGGAACCAATAAACCTATCAAAGGAAGTGAGCATAGCAGAATTGCCAGTTTCTGATGGGTATGTTCAGTAAAAAGCTTACCCAAAGCTAGATTGTTGGCTGGGTCAAGGAATTGGTGTAATTTTAATTTAATACTTATCTCCAGATTATTGTCCTAAAAGGCTGTAGCAATTCTCACTTTCCCCACATCAAGTATGAGAGTACTATTTCGTCCACAATCTTACCTACTAGATATTACGATGTTTAAAAATCTTGTGAGACTTCTTTCAGTGAAAACTTGTATCCAGTTATTAAGTTTACTTTTTGGTTATTTGAGAAAGTGAGTTATTACTATCTTTTCATTTATTAGCTATTTTATATTTCTCTTTCAAATTCTTACTATCTTTTTTTTCTGTTGTGATGTCTGTTCATATTTATCAGTTTATAGAAAACTTTGTTGAATCCTCTGTCAGATTTATGTATTCCAGTTGTTTTTTCCCCAAATACATCTTATTTGTCTTTAGTCATGTTTTGTGAGCTAAATATCTGGATTTCTTTTATGGCTTTTGAGTTTCCTGTGTCATCCAAAAAGTAATTTTGCATTTTTTTCCCCTACTCGCTATAGGGGTTTCTAAATATAGACTGTATTAGATCTAATAATTTTTTTTGTATTTTCAAATATTTATAATAATTGTTTCAGATAATTTATTTTTATAACTATTTTGTGGACATCACTACAAATAACATATTCTCTGGAGGGTTCAAGTTCTCCACCCCAATCCCTTCTTTCTCCTAGTTTTTGCTGAATGAATTATTTTATTTTATCTTCCCTTTCCTTTCCTTCCCTTCATTTCCCTTCTCTTCCTTCCCCTTCCCTTCCCTTTCCTCCCCTCCTCTTCCTCTTAAATCCCAGAGTCTCTCTTCCTATCTAATAAAGAAGTAATATGCAAATTGACCATCACTCCAACACACAAGATGTCCACCACAAGATGGCCAGCAGGGGAGGGCAGTTGGGGGGGACCAGGCCAGCAGGGGAGGGCAGTTGGGGGCAACCAGGCTGGCAAGGAAGGGAAGTTAGGGGTGACCGGGCCAGCAGGGGAGCATTTAGGTGTCGATCAGGCTGGCAGGGGAATGGTTAGGGGGTGATCAGGCTGGCAGGCAGAAGTGGTTAGGGGCAATCAGGCAGGCAGGCAGGTGAGTGGGACTAGGAGAGAGGAGTAGGAAAGCAGTCCTGGATTATGAGAGGGATGTCCGAATGCCCATTTAGGCCCAATTCCCACTGGGATCAGGCTTAAACGGGCAGTCAGACATCCCTCGAGGGGTCCCAGATTGGAGAAGGTGCAAGCTGGGCTTAGGGACACCCCCTTGCCCATGCACGAATTTTGTGCACCGGGCCTCTAGTTTAATATAATCTTTCATTCAAATATCTTTGCCTAACTTATTATAATTGTTACACTTGTTACAAATCCTGAATTTTATTCAGCAACTTAACTACACATTGGTTAGAGTGCCACTGTCCTCCTTACATCACTTTTGGTTTACCTGGGTGTCCCCATTCCCTCAGGCACCTCCTCCTCCATGCAGCCACAGGGCTGTGCCAGAGAACCTGCGCTAGTGAACTGCAGTGAGGAATTGTGCAGTGCTCCTTCTCTTGGTCAAGTGTCCTCGGGCAGGCCACAACCTGCATAACTGTATGTGAGCGACCTTGTAGGTGCTAAACTTCCTGAATTAATGAATAACAATACAACCTGAGATATAGTCTCTGACTGATGTAGGAACTTTAGAATCTGTGTAGACTCTTAGGATTACAGCTCTTTTCTTTCATTTAGCTTCCCTGCCTTGGTTGCTGTATTAGCCTAGAAAGGAAGATGAGACAATTATATGCAGCCACACAGCCCATTTTACTTGATTCTCATGTGAAATAAGAGAAATGTATCAATAAGGAGGGATTGTGAGCTATACTAGTATACAGAACTTGGAACATCTCAACAATGGGGCCACCATGGCTTAGGGCTTATTTTGAGCAGAAATAGTAATAATGGAAAACACAAATATACCTTTTACTAGTAGATGTCAAGCTCTGTACTCAGCACTTTACATATAGAGGTGATATTGAGCCATTTTATCACCCAAACAATCATACTAGGTTTGGTACTGTTATGACCTTTGGTTTGTAGATGAGAAACTGAGTACAAAGTGGTTATTTTCCGAAAGTTCAGAGGGGGCCCTAGGATTCAAACCCAAGCCATGTGGCTCCCTCAACTGTCTGGCACATTGGCTGAGGTTTATAAAAAATACTGACAGGCAGATCAATGTTTTATTCCCTTTATTACAGGGTTCCACAACCGATTATTCTGTTTCACAAAGGAGCTGAGCTTCCAACAGACCGTCTAGTTAAATTGATTATCTTACCCAATAGAGGTGGCTTGATGATTTTACAAATGCAGCCTTTGAATGAATGCATTTTTACATAACCAGATCATTTTAGATAACAATAGCTAATATTAACCTCTGCATACCTATACTAGATTAATGTGCTGGGTGTTTCACATATATTATTTTCAATCCTCAAGAAGGTATCCTGATCCTTATGGAGAAGGAACTGAGGTTTCAAACTTATATTTCAAGCCCGGCTGAGTGTGGCCCAGTGGTTGAGCATGGACCTATGAACCAGGAGGTCACGGTTGAATTCTTGGTCAGGGCAGATGCTGGGGGTTGTGGGTCCCATCCCCAGTAGGAGTCATGCAGGAGGTAGCTGATCACTGATTCTCTCTCATCACTGATGTTTCTATTTCTCTCTCCCTCCCTGAAATCAATGAAAATACATATTTTTAAAAAGTTATCTTTTAAAGCAGCAATTTTCAGTGTTACCTGGAATCACATAATGAGACCACACGCAAGGCCCTGGAGGCTTACAGCAAGGGGAAACGTGAAGGAAAGTGCATGTCCTGGGGTTCTGCGGAGGGCATTTGTAAAGCTGCACAGGAAAAACAGCAGCAGGGAAAAAAGCAAGGGCAAAAGCATACACGTGTGACTTTAGAATGCAGGCCGCGGCAGGAAAGGCGATTCCCCATCCATGCAGCAAACAATGAGGGATCGAAGGCTGTCTGGAGGCGGCGCGCAGTCATCAGCGGCCCAGGGCCAGATAAGATCGCGGCCACTGGGACACACAGCAGCGCGTCGCGCACGTGTCTGTAGTAATTACCATCACAGGGATGCGGGCGGGCGCCATCCCCCCAGGTTCCTCGCTCCTTTCTTGACCACACATTAAAAAATGAATCACGCACACCCCTCTCGCACTTTGTCAGGATAATAATAAGCCTTTTAAAAATTACTCACCGTGACTCTGGGTCAGCCACGTGGGCTGCCAGTCTCACCTAGGAGGAAACATGTCCTTGTGATGACATCTCATTGTGGGGAGATGTATGGGGTGGGGGGGCGGGTCTGCTTTGCAGAAGGAGGCATTTCCTGAACCTAAGAACTCCACCTAATGTGGCAACAGCTCCCCTTTTATTTACAGCTTCACACCTCTAATTTCTCATTTGATTATGCAATGTGGCCCCCATTGTGCACATCATTGAATAGTTTTTTGTGTTTTTTTTGGGGGGGGGAGGGGTGTGTGCAGTAAGCTGTAAAGATTTGCCCAGATCATGTAATTAAATGACTCATTTTCAAAATGAGCCATAACAAGAACATAGTGTCTTTGAATCTTGTCTCTGGGGGTAAAAATGCTGTAGGGATATTCAAGAAAATTTGAGGAAAATATTTAGTTACATATACATAAAAACCAATATGCAGGATTTCAGTGTTTGGGGTTTTTCAGAATATAGCTTTGCCATTCTGATTTTAACAGTAGAATGAGTGGTGGGAGGAAGACAGCTCTGACTGCAATGCTCTATCCTAATTGGAAAATTACATTCTTATCTATCGAAACTCTGAACCCAAACATCAGTCACCGCCTGTGCTTTGCATTTCCTAGGGACCAGGAAATACAATGCACACTAACAGGCTAGATGGACAACAGTTATTCATAGTTAAAATGATGCACACGATGGATATGCAAATGAGTGTATGAAGTGTTATATGGGGATAATTTCTGAACAGTTTCTGATAACCAACAGTTGTTATGGGCGTCGCCAACCAAAGCGGCCAAGTTCTGGAAATGCCCGCAGAGTGAGGATTCTTGCCGACCTTCCCTTTGCCCCATTTCTTACTGAGCACTGTCCGCTGTCACAGGTCTTGAGTTGAGAGTGGCGGTGGGAACA
The DNA here is from genome assembly GCF_028538775.1 of Myotis yumanensis. Lineage (NCBI taxonomy): Eukaryota > Metazoa > Chordata > Mammalia > Chiroptera > Vespertilionidae > Myotis > Myotis yumanensis. The sequence continues at coordinate 161,200,641 of NW_027223752.1, read as the reverse complement.
GAGAGCAAAGTGACAGGTTGGATTACAGCATTTCCCCAGAGCAGGGTATGTGAAAACAAACCGTAATTCCAGGGAAATGAGATAAATACCAGCATGTAGAGGTGAAGGGAAAGAAGGCGTAATTAAATCTGATGAGAATACGAGCCAAGATTTGAGGTGGGAGGTGGTAATTGATCTGAGTCATTTCTCAAGGAGCTCCTCTCTGTATCCAGCGGCCCAGGAAATATCCTAGGGTTTTCTCCAAGCTTTGCCGGTGCCTGGTTCTCTCCAGTCCCCTCCACTCCCCCTTGCAGTCCAGTCTCCATATACAGAGGGGCCTTGACTTACAAGTGTCCCGACTAACAAGTTTTTCGAGATACGAGCCGTCTCTCGGCAGATTTTTTGCTTTGATTTGCTAGCTAAAATTTGGGTTACGAGCCAGCTTCAGATACCCCACCGCTAGTTGGCACAGCGAAGGTCACAGTGAATGCCACAACATCAGCCCAGCATCACGTGTCTCACTCGTTCACTTTTGATTTGACATACGAGTAATTTGAGTTATGAGCTCTGTCACAGAACGAATTAAACTTGTAAGTCAAGGCCCCACTGTATCCTCCTGGGCTGGGGCAGTGGCCCTCATCAATCTTACACATGGTTGACCCCTGCCTTCAGAACGTGACCCTTGAAATGTAAAAATGACCTTATCACTTCCCGACCCCAGGCCTTCAATGACTCCCCCTTACTTGCAGAATAAAAGTCAAGCCCTTCTCTTCTGGTCAGCCTTCTGCTGGGTGTAACTGATATCCTTCGTGTGCATATGTCTGTGTGTATGTGTGTGCACATGTGTGTGCATGCATGTGTGTGTGCACAGGTGTGTGCATGTGTAAACACACCCTCCACTGCATTCCATAACCTTTATTACCCTTTGGTGAGTGTGTCTGTCTGTCCTGAATTTTGCTGTTCTCCGGGAGGGAATTATGTGGAAAGTGGCATGTTACCAGGGAGGGTCAGGAAGTCACAGGCCACCAGAAACCGTGAGAGGATAAAGGGGTGGAGGGGGTAAAGATTTAAAAAGAGACAGGTGGAGAATTCAGTTCCCCCTCCTTTGTGGTCTCCTTTGTCTTCCTGCTCCCTGTGGGTTCTGAATGAGGGCCAGTGGATGATGCTCTAGCTTAGGAGAGAGGAGTAGGAAAGCAAGCGCGATAGCCCTGTCCTGCTCTTCAAAGATAGTCTTTCTTCTTTGTGATCCCACAACTTAAAATGTGCTTTCATGTAACAGAGTGGCTGGGGATTAGCTGCATCTCTCCGAGTCTTTGATGACTAGCGGGCTTTTGCTCAGAACACTCTGGAAAGGATTAGGACCTGCGCTTCTGTTCTGTGCTGGTCCCTAATTTCACGCTGCCTGGGCTTTTGCTGAATGTCTTCCTCCTCCTGCACACTAATTGCCTCACTCTTAATAATTGATATCTTAAGGAGGTGCTGGGTAAATTAATTGGCTAATGTTCATGAAAAGATGTGGTCCTCACATACAAGGCTGTATGTCTAAAATGGGATTTTTATTTAGCATTACCATCACAAGTTGATTTGTACTTCTTTCTAGCCATTATATTTTGACCACATTAGTTGTTTCATGTTTAGATAAATGGTGTGATTTAGAGGTGAAAGCAGAATGCAGTTTGAGTGGGTGGCACCACTTACGAAGAAGTTTGGTCACCCAAATTTGCAACCCCACATTTGGTCACATTTCTCCATTAAGTATTTTGCTTTTTTGAGCTTCAGATTTTTTCCCTTCATTTAGTGCCCATTATTAGCACAAAAATCACTCTTAAGTGTGTTGTGTTGACCCACTAACACTCTTTTCTTAATACCTTATTTACCCCAGTGGTGAGTTTGGCAGCCAGCTGTGAGCAGGGAGAGGCTAGATGGAGGAGATATTAGTGCTCATAGATGCCTAGTCCTCCCAACACTGACTTCCTGGGCATCTTCTAGTTAGGTAGGACTCTCAGTCTAATTCTGTACAGTGGGCGATGAGCAGAATGGTAAAGAAGGGACTATCTGCCCCCCACCCCAGAAATGGCAAGCAGGAAGTAGAACCGCCATCAGCCTGGAACCCAGAGACCACATGGAGCAGAGCACTCCCCAGGGATGGACTCCCTAGGAAATGCCTGTGAACAGGAAGCAACCTTTCATGCAAATCACTGTCAGGTTTAATTTGTTTCTAATGCATAACCCAGCAGACCTGAATGATAATAGGGCAATGGGGGAGGATGCTGTAAAAAATACCCAAAGGAGGCAGATGATTTTTGCCTATGATATTTACTGTATCATCTAGGAGCAGGCCAATGGGTCATACTCTCACATCCTGACCAGTAACTGAAAATCCTCAGCATTAGCACCCCTCTGACCACTCCACTGCGTCTTTCCTCCTAGCTGGCTTTCTCTAATGTGCTGACTCCTAAGCTCCATCATTTCATTCACTTTTGCTGGTGGTCTTGATCCAGCATCTAGAAGGGTTCAGGAATCTGGAGAAGGCAATGGGTGTAAATTAATCAAGAGTCCAGAGACAAACATAATTTTGGAAGGCATCTTGAGGGGGCCAGAGAAGCTTGGCTAAAGAAACCAAGTTCTCCCTTGTCTCAGGACCCCTTGCTTTTTATTAACACAAATTGTCCTAAGGCAAGGTGGATATACATATCAAAGGGTAGGGTTAGGTATACAGAATCCATTGTCAGATTGGTGAAACTGCCTACAGCTGTTCAGGTGTTTGGCCAGTAGGAGGTAAAAAACATGTAGATTGAGATGCCCTCAGCTGTCTGGCAGTAAGCAATTATTTTATGCATCCTTTTCAGGTTTGGGGAAATGCCCTCAGCCATCTCCAGATGATTCAGCCCTGCTGACATGCTGGAACTGGCTTCTGGCAATTCACCCTTTCACCATCCCACACAACACTCACTTCTTTCCCAGCTGACACCGACATCACACCTGTGCACACACCCTCACCTTCAACAGATGAGCCTGGAGAGGAACCCTCACCTGTGCTCACAGGTGTCATTAAAATCATGAGTGCAGGCCCCAAAGACCCTCAACCCCCAGCGCTATTTCCTGACCTCAGGCCCGTCCCCACTTTCCCAGAAGACTGCTCGCTCCCTCCTTGTGTCCACACCTCACCTTCTCAGCAGATACACTTGCTCACATTTCACTGGGAAAATAGACACTCAGGAGAGAAATTCCTTGAGCTCTTAGCATCTGACCTCACCAGGTCCCTGCATTTCACCCCCTGTTTTCTGATTTCCTTCTGTGATTCAGGGATCACTGTCCAGCTTCTATCTAGGGTGTTGCCTCCACTTATGCAGCTTGAGTCCTTTGTTCCTGCCTCCTCAAGGGCAGGGCATAGCCTGCTCTGCTCCCATTTATCTCATTTCCATGCTTCAGAAACTGTATGTTCCTATTCCGTGTGTGGCCTCATCCCTTTCCTAGTGCAGTTAGGAATTTATTCAGTTCCGTTCATGTATAATATTCAGATATGAGAATGTAAACGCACTGGGACCAGAGGTTTGGGCCATTTTATCCTAGCACTGGTGGACATTGCATGGTTTATAATTTATTGTTTACTATAAAAAAGGCTGCAAGGAGACATTTTTGAACAGAGGCACATTTCCATTAGATAGATTCACTGACATAGAATTGCATGGTAAAAACATACAATTACTAAATGTTGACAAATAATGTTAAATTGACTCCCCCCAAAACTTCTGTATATTTTCTACCTGTTTCAGCCTCTATGTGACCACATATATTAATTTTAAGGATTTCTGACAATACAATAAGCCAAAGGCTGTTATGCCCAGATTTCAAGATTCCCAAGAAACCACATCAGGGAGCCATCCAATCCGATGCAAAAGCATAAGAATCTGTATTTCAAGCTAACTTGAGCTCTCCATCCACCAGACTCACCGACACATCGGCTAGCCAAGTGGCCAAGAGAGAGACCGAACCCCTCCCAGAGACCGGTTATATAGGGGGGGGGTTGGAGTAAGGGAGGAGAAAGGACTGTGCTTTGCCGATTGGCCAGGCACAAGTCGATGTCCCATTCCTGGGTGTGGCTAGCAGAGTCTTAGACTTCCGTGAAGAAGCTCCTTGCCCAACACGTGGCCAAGGTAAGATGGAGGACGTAGCCCTTACCCTGGGGGAAGGTGGAGGGCGTAGCCTTCGCCCTTTCATTCCCCCCTTTGTCTTGGAACTTCCGGCTCAATCATGAGACGGACTGCACTTTTATTCCACCGTTGCTAGAGGCCCGTACTGGGCATATCTTAACAAATGGTCTGGTGGAAGGGGAAGAAATCATCTTAGCTTTAACAACTTTTATTGAAATAGGATTTTTCTTCTTAAAATTCCTCCATGGCTATCAAAAAGCCAAATCAAGATTAATTTATCTACTGTCCTGATGTTTGCATAAACACAACAAGAATGGTGACTGACTACCTTTGCTGGAATCTCATGGTTGAATCTTAATGTGCCCCGTAGGGCCAGGAAGCCACGCCATCCAGCTGCCATCAGGCCCGCCTGCAGTATCTGCTGAGTTAGGTGAATCCCTCACCTGCAGCAACTCCACCTGAGCCCATGCTCCAGGCTTTAAGGCCCATCTCAGTAGCCCTCCTACTTGTTGCGGCCCAGAGTGTGTGGGGGCTCCGCAGGAACGCAGAGGCATCCCTACTGCTCCCCTTCTACTCTTACCAACCGCCAGTGATGGTAGGGCATGGGCCTGACGCTCCAGCGCCAGCCATCTTCAGGGCTTCCAAGCAGGATACCAGGCTTTCTTCGTGGCATTTTTACTGGCTTCAAGTCTTTAGAGCTCAGACAGGGCTCTTTAAAACATGATACTCCAGTCAAAGTTTTCCGTTAATAAAACCACTATTAGGAACCGGTCTTATTGAATCTATGCAAAGAAATGTATTGCCATGTTAGCATTGCCAAATTTCGGAGGAATTACATAAGAAGAAAGACATACTGCTCTACTCTAAGATTTTCTGACTTTCCTTGCCAATTCCTTTTAATTGTTGGCATTAAACTTTCTTTCTATGCATAACCATGCCTCAGACCTTCTACTCTAAACAGGCTTTTTTCAGACTACCCCTGACATGGGCATGGTCACAAAGGCCTGCAAGCAGTGCACAGGCTGCCAACTGTTAGCTGTCTCTCAACAGAGACCAAAACCTGATGGGCACTGTTCCCTGCCCAGGTGGGCACCTGCCCTCTTGGCAGCTAGGCACCCTTTACTTTTTGGGGTTCACCCCACATAGTACCCTTCCAGGACAGCCAACATACATTCAAACCTGCAAGAGAATTAAAGGTCAATATAACACATCAATACAATGAAACATAATATAGGCATCATGGCCGCTTTAGGCAGCCACATCTTCTGCTACTAAACATGTGATACTAAAGTCTATTCTTGACCTTCCTATGAATTGTCCTTGTCTTTTTGGAGCCATGTCCATGAAGACGCAGGCATTATCTAAGTCTATTCAATGTTACCAGCATCAGGCAGGTCGAGCACACCGTAGCTTGAGCAGGTTGCATTGTTCTCGATCGATGACGAAGTTTTTCCGGATCTCGGATGGGTCTGCTGACCAGACGTGGATGTGATGGACCCAGGTCGCGATGCCGTCTATCTTGAGAGCGGTGGGGGTCGTCAGCATCACGGAGTTGGGTGTAGGGATCTTTCCATCGAGGCTCCAGGTGGTGCCTTTTGACGTAGACCCAATCTCCTGGTCTGTGCTGATGAGGAGTTGGGGTTGGGCCAGTCTCCTGGGTGGCGCTGAGGCGCGGCCAAATGTCCTCGTGCGCCCTCTGGAGCCCTCTCAAGGAAAGAGACAATTCTTGCAGCAAGAAAGTCAGTACATTTGACCAGCTTCATTCCCGCCCATCTTTACAGATTCCAAGGCCCATTGTACTGGCCTGTATTATTTAATTCAGCACAGGCAGGGGGAAGGGCCATTAAATCTTTGCCTTGAGGAACTGTGAGCCCCACTCTTAAATGTAAATACCGTTTAAGTTTATCTCAGAATTCCAAAATTCCAACCCAGCACAGAATATCACATAGCAAATCAAAGTTTCCAGTAAACAACAGAGATGCTTATAAACATCAAATAAACATTTATACTTACACCTTTTCAGTGAACAAGTATTTTTACAGCCTTGGGCTCTTGAGCAGATAACAGGGACACCGTCCAAGTCCCCTGATGGGGGCCTGACAGGAACAGATGTGGGGGTCTTCCCTTTCCCACATCCCAGGACAGGATTCTTGACCTATGTCTCATTCAGATAGAAACGGTTTTTATCACAAACAAACAAGCAAATCCAAAACCAAGAAAATCAAGGCCAGAAGTACCCTCTGATGTTTTAGGGGTACCAAGGAAGGAGAAGTTAGGCAGTGTCCAGCTCTTCTCACAATCCACCACCAGTGACCAGTTCCAGCTTACTGGCCTATTATTCATTTAACATTTCTTTCCTCCCATCACACCAAAGCCATGCTTTCCAGTTAAAACTTTTAGCCTTAATTTTTAGGTGACATGTAAATAATTAACATTCCTCAGATTAACAATACATTCAAATTTAACAACAAGGATACATATTTAAGCAATAAGGACAGATCAATTTACAGAAACCAGTTTCTACCGGAAATAATCGTACTTTAGAAATTAGATTACTGCTATCAGTCCCTCTTAAAGACTTTGACATAACCTTTGATTGTCCTTAGTTTAAGGAAAGCAGGGTTTTCTAGATTTAAGAGATTAGTTTAAAAATAAATCCTCGAAGCAAGCACACTTGCAGCCCCATAAAACTCCGCCTTAAAGCTCCACCCCTGAGTAAATCAGAGGGCGGGGCCTTTGCTGTTTCAAGATGGCGGCCCCCAGGGGAGCAGCAAACCATGCGGCCAACGTGGCGGATGCCAAGGCTTGGAGCCCAAAATGGTGGCTGTACCTATAAGCAAAGGCATTTAGTTACCACAATAACACAATTTTTCCCAATTTAATCCGAACATTTCTTTGTCAGGTTCATCTCTGCCATTTTTAAGGCCAAAACAGTCTCGGGTTTTTATTCTGTACACAGCAAATGGTCAGATTCAGCTCAAAACTATGCGCACTCGTTTTTAAACTGGTATTTTCCCTTTACACGTGCACAGAAATCCCAGATGCATTTTAAAACTTTTACATTTCTAGCTGGGGCGATCTCCATGGGAAGAGGCCGGCTCGCATCCAGAGCCGCCGCCGCCCCCGGCCTCCCGGGTGTCCGGCCCTCAGGCTCTGCGGGGGACCTTCCCCCGACCCGATGCCGACTGGGGCCTCGCTGCTCCCGCCTCCCGTGAGCGACGCGCCGGCCCCGCCCCCCGCACTCCACCTGGCTCCACTCACTCGCCACAAGCCCGGGGCCAACGGTGGCCAATGCAGGCCGCCGCCAGGCTCTGCGAACGAGCTTGTCCGCGCCTGGCCCGAGCCCCCAGGGCCGCCCCCCGAAGGCGCGCCGCCGCCCATGGTGCCGAGCGCAGGCCCAAGCTGCGGGGCTCGGGCTGCCTGGGCTGCCGCCGCCTCTCCCGTCTCATCCCCGGGGCGCGACCCCGAGCACGACTCGGCCTCGGCGCGAGCCACAACCCCGGCAGGACCGGGGCGGGGAAGGGGACCCTGTCGCTGCGACGGGCCCAGTGACCCCAACCCTTTCGACCATTGGCCACGAGGAAGCTCCCGACTGGGAAAACCGTGGCCTCGGGGCCTCTCCCAGGCTGCGCCGCTCGGGCTCCAGCTCCGGCCCAGCACCCGCCACCAACCGGGCAGGAGGCCGAGCCCCCAGGGCCGCTGCCGCAGCCGAGCCGCCTGGCCCGCGGCGCGGCCGGGCTCCGGGGCAGCCGCACGCCGGCTTCAGCCTCCGCATCCAGGCGCATCTTTCCTCTCCTGCGGCCCGAGGCACAGTGATCCCCTGCCTTTACATTCATATACTTTCACCAGACATTCATTCAGAGTTTAAACAATCCATTCAATTCCTAACAACTTCCCAATTTCTGAGGGAGCTCTAAAGCCTCCCGCAATCTCCTTGAACTGATCAATCACAATACCCAAAGGAGCAGTCTGAGTCCGTCCCATAACATCCGTCCAGTAAGTCCACATAAAACAGAGAAACAGGCACAGACAAACAGGGCCCAAAACAGCCTTCCACTTCCATGGAAGAGACAGATGATGGCTTACGCCAAACCGGCGGGAACTACCCACCTCGTCTCAGATTGGGGTTTCTACAGACCTTCCGCCTTTTCGGAAGCAAAATTACACCCCTACAGATACAGATGGAGGATCGAGGCGTCCCCCGACTCCTCCCGCCCTTTGACCCCCTTGTGCGTCCACGGTCAATGTGGGCGATACAGATTTCAGAAGTGAGCTCACACAGAACAGATAAAGCACACAGAACAGACAAACACAACACACAGACACTTACCGCGGCCACGCAGATTCTACGAATTGGGGGAGTCCCTACATGGTCTTGGGAACCCCGGGCGAGCCCCCAAATGTTATGCCCAGATTTCAAGATTCCCAAGAAACCACATCAGGGAGCCATCCAATCCGATGCAAAAGCATAAGAATCTGTATTTCAAGCTAACTTGAGCTCTCCATCCACCAGACTCACCGACACATCGGCTAGCCAAGTGGCCAAGAGAGAGACCGAACCCCTCCCAGAGACCGGTTATATAGGGGGGGGTTGGAGTAAGGGAGGAGAAAGGACTGTGCTTTGCCGATTGGCCAGGCACAAGTCGATGTCCCGTTCCTGGGTGTGGCTAGCAGAGTCTTAGACTTCCGTGAAGAAGCTCCTTGCCCAACACGTGGCCAAGGTAAGATGGAGGACGTAGCCCTTACCCTGGGGGAAGGTGGAGGGCGCAGCCTTCGCCCTTTCAAAGACTTTGTTTGATTTTACATTCTGCTTTGTATTGTGAAATTGATCATCATTCATACATTTATTAGACATTTGTATTTTTTCTTCTAATCATATTTCTTCTTCTAATAGCCTCTGACTATTTTTTCCTTTTTTTGCCCCATTTCCTTTTGTATTGTGGGAAATCTTTAAATATTCTGATTATTAATGCTTTTTGTATGAATGTGCTATAAATAGTCTCTCCCAGTCTGTGTTGCTTGCCTCTCAACTTGTTTTTTGTTATTGTTAATGAAATAGTAGCATCTTAGATGGGTTTCTAATTGGTGGGAACACACACACACACACACACACACACACACACTGCCATAAATACAAACTTCAGTGGGAGTGAGCTAGCAATAGGGTCCGGAAGTAAATGCAGCCACACCCTCAACAGCCCCAGGGGCTATCAGCATCCCTTCTGGGGGCATGCACTTAGCAGTGACAGTGGAAGAAACATATGTGTGGTTTTCTTTTTTTATACCCATTTCCCAGGGGTTACTACCAGGCATCTATGACTATTCTAAAATGAACTTGACTTTTCTGTTTTCTGGAAATGTCAAGGAGATCAAGGCAGCATGAGACAGTTAGGTTTTGCAACTCCCCAGCATCCAGTATACAGGTTTGTGAGGACAGGAAATAGTGAAGGTCTTATGTTCAAGAGTGGTCCTTGAGGCAGAAACAGCCGGCAGCACCAGCAGCTGGAGGAGATAAAGAGAGAAGAGGAGACCAGTGTATCTTGGGGAGGGGACAGGTGGCAGGATTTCAGCATGAGACCTGGGGGGCAGCGTGAGGTTCCTGGATGGCCCAACCTGGAAGAGACTGTGCCATGTGGAGAAGGCAGAGCACTGAAATAGTCTGTAGTTCCACGTAGGGTTCGATTTAGTGAGAGCACATTTTAGGAAGGAACATACTGTTTCAGAAGGGTGCGCTAATTCTACTATTAACTCTGAATGTTATTCTGATGTGTTCCCTCAGCCATTACTGACAGCGTATCAAGTTCCTTTTTTCACCCTCAGATTTAACCTGCAGTGATCATCACTTCTTAACCACTCTGGACAGAACAAAACCTGAAATGTAATTTACTTTAAGAATATAATCACTTATTGATTACTCTTTCTCTCGAGCAGATAGAATCAGTGTGTAAGCTTTTATCCAAGAAAGTCCAGGGCAGTTTTTATAGTTGGTATTTAGTTCAGATCCATTCAAACTCTCCTTATGAAACTAGCATCTCAGACATTGTGTTGTAGATAATCATTATTTTTTAAAAAGGATTCATCATATGGCTCATGTGAAAAATTCACAGTAGGCAGACGATATTTAATAAGGAAATCAATAATATTCATTTCGGGGAAAAATTAGGTACAGAATATAGCTGGAGAAGATAATAAAACAGGATCAAATCCCACATTTCAGATCTGGTGAGCCATTAGGGATAATGCAATTCATTGCGGTGCCGGGTGCAGTGTGAGAGGAAGCTCACACCATCCAACGCTGTGTAAATGCAAATTCAACCTCATTTGTCAAATGATTAAAACACAAGGAGAAAGAAATCTGGCCTCCGATGTAACATTTGCTGCTTTAGGAAACGACACTGAGGATGGGAATTTCCTCCACTCAGGAAAGGTGTGCTGGTAGGTGTGCTACTAACTTGTAGAAAGGTTAACTTGCCAAGAGGAGAAGCGGACTGCCCATGAGGTCCTCTTAATATTTGTTTTAACATCCAAGGGTTAAAGTGGGAAAGAACCTTGGCTACATCTCTCTGTGCCTCCCCTTCCCTTCCAAGGATACCACCTACGACACTGCTGACGGGACACCATCCTCTGCTTCAGGAAGGTTTCAAAGCTGGTGTTGTCAAAACGCTCCGTGTTTTTGTGGGTCCAACTCTAATTCTTTATAGCTCCCACTAATTAATAGTAGTAGTCGTACTTTCTAGCATTGCTTAGAATACATAGCGTTTTTTTAAAAATATAACCCAGTTGCAAATATCTGAGGGCAGCTCTCTTACTTCTGACTTTTCTTCACTAAGCTAAACATCTCCAGAATTCTCAACATAATCTCTCAAATAATTTAGAAAACACAAAAATTCTTTAAAACCATAGTTTTTCTGAGAGCTATCATTGCTTTATAGTTTTTTAGAAAACTGGTTGATTTTCAGATATCAGTTCAAAATTGAGACTCAGGCACAAACTATGAGAAGTTGTTTTTAAAAAACTACCCATTGGCGAGAAACCAAGGTGGCAGCATAGGTAAACACCGGAAATTGCTGCCTCCCACAACCACTTCAAAAATACAACTAAAAGACAAAACGGACATCATCCAGAACCACAAGAAGGCTGGCTGAGTGGAAATTCTACAACTAGAAGGAAAGAGAAAAGCACACTGAGACTCAGAGGAGGTGTGGAAGTGAAGTGCAGAGGTACTGAGGCACACGCAGAAAGGGCTGGCAACTGAGGACATGGCTGTCTTTCTCAATTGGGAGGGAGATACAAGCTCCCAACTGCTCTGAACTCCAGTTCTGGGTGAGTCTCTGGGGACTCAGACTCATACGGGGAGAAACTGGACTGTCTGGCATCAGGCGGAACTCAAGGATGGCTTTCTCTCAGAGGTGCTTGCAGTCATTACCTCGGGACACGGAGACCCAGGGCCTCTTAGGGCAGGGCTGAGGATTAGCCATAGCTGTTTGCTCCGCCCTGTTGATTCCCTTAGACCCCACCCCACCCAAGCTGTGTGCATAGGCTTTTGCATATGAATAGCCTGGCCCTTTGCAATCTAAAATTACCTAACAAATTTCAAGAAGAGAGACCCATAACATCCAAAAGAAGGCGCAAGGCCCCACAGCAGCTTGCATTGCTTCATAGCGGGGCCTCATCTGGGCATCTCCAAACTCCAAACAAAGAAGAGGAATCTGCAGATCTCTCCGAAGCTTCTGCTGGGTAGCCTCAGGCTGAAGCTAAATTAGCACCTCCTTAGAGATCCTAGAGCCAGTGTACTCAGTGGTCAGAGTGGGACCATCCAGATTACAACTCCTTAGATCCATAAGGGACACACTCAGAGGGCAGACTCAGTGAGCACCAAAGCCCCACTGAAGCAAATCTTGACCCAGAAGGGTGTCTCCAGCACAGAAGTTCTCCCACTGCAGAAACAGCTGATTCTCATAGCCAATTGGCCTGGAGGTCAATTCCTCTCAGTGATACCAACAACAATCAAGGCTTAACTACAACAAGACTGTGCACAAAGCCCACAAAGGAGTGCACCAAGAGTGACCACCTTGGGTATTTGGGGAGGTTAAGCCACTGGGCCCTATAGGACACCTAGCACAGAAAGCCACTCTGTCAACACAGGGAAGCAGCTAAAATGCGGAGACAAAGAAACAGGTCACAAATGACAGAAATGGAGGAAAGCAAACTACTGGATATAGAGTTCAAAACCACGGTTAGAAGGTTTTTCAAGAATTTTCTAGAAACCACCAATAAATTTAGCGAGACCCTCGATAAATCTAGTGAGACCCTCAAGGATATGAAAAAGGACCAACTAGAAATTAAGCATACACTGACTGAATTAAAGAATATTATACAGAGATCCAACAGCAGACTAGAGGATCACAAGAATCAAGTCAAAGATTTGAAATATGAAGAAGCAAAAAACACCCAACCATAAAAGCAAAAAGACTCCAAAAGTATGAAGATAGTGTAAGGAGCCTCTTGGGCAACTTCAAGCGTACTAACATCCAAATTATGGGGGTGCCAGAAGAAGAGAGAGAGTAATATATTAAAAACCTATTTGAAGAAATAATGACAGAAAACTTCCCCTACCTGGTGAAAGAAATAGACTTACAGGTCCAGGAAGTGCAGAGAAGCCCAAACAAAAGGAATCCAAAGAGGACCACACCAAGACACATCATAATTAAAATGCCAAGAGCAAAAGACAAAGAGAGAATCTTAAAAGCAGCAAAAGAAAAACAGTTAGTTACCTACAAGGGAGTACCCGTACGATTGTCAGCTGATTTCTCAGCAGAAATATGCAGGCCAGAAGGGAGTGGCAAGAAATATTCAAAGTGATGAATAGCAAGAACCTACAACCAAGATTACTTTACCCAGCAAAGCTATCATTCAGAATTGAAGGTCAGATAAAGAGCTTCACAGATAAGGAAAAGCTAAAGGAGTTCATCACCACCAAACCAGTATTATATGAAATTCTGGGGGGTATTCTTTAAGAAGAGGAAGAGAAGAAAGAGGTAAAGATAAAAATTATGAAAAACAAATACATATCTATCAACAAGTGAATCTAAAAATCAAGTGAATAAAAAAATCTGATGAACAGAATAAACTGGTGAATATAACAGAATCAGGGGCATAGAAAGGGAGTGGACTGACAATTCTCAGGGAAATAGGGGTATGGGGGGTGCAGGAAGAGACTGGACAAAAATCATATACTTATGGATGAGGACAGTGGGGGGCGTAAGGGCAGAGGGTGGGGTGGGAACCCGGTGGAGGGGAGCTATGGGGGGGAAAAAGAGGAACAACTGTAATGATATGAACAATAAAGATTTAATTAAAAAAACACAACAACAACAAGAAAACTACCCAGTTACCTATCCATACAACCCACTTCAATGTTGTTTTCATGAAGTTATTTGTTTACGGTGGGTGGCAAAATCATGTGCTTGAGAATTAGAGTGAGACCTGAATTTAGGCTTTATTTCTTAATAATGATTTGATCTTAGATTAGTTACTTAACTCCTCTATTTGTCTTACAAAATATATATGAGACTAGATGTTGAGTGGCACAACCATGAATAGTCTGATTCATCAACAGGTCCTGCTGAAGACGCCACCTGGGAACATGCACCATTCAGGTAGAGCCAGAGGGAACTTTAGCCCAACTTCTGCATCTAACCAGTGCGATCAAACCAATTGTCAGATTCAGTGATTTCATCCTGGAGTTACAGCAAAGCCCATGTTTATGCATGGATTACATAAAGCAAGCATTATTTTTAACTTGCTTTCTTCCAGTTTTATAACTACTTAGCATCTTCTTCCAGGTACATTTGGCACCCAATAGGAATGCTTTAAATTAAAAATAATTACTAGGGTTAAGCTCAATCATTCTAATAAAAATGTTGTACACTCTTTTTAAATTTAGCATAAATTCAGGATTTCCACTTATTTTATTATGTATTATCCAAAATTAAATTTCCAAGTGAATCCTGTCATATTTAGTCTCAGAGTCAGTATAATCTATCTGCATTGCTTTATCTTAGGCAATAAAAAGAATGATTTTATTTTTTGCTATTTTGCTGTTATCTTCTTGCCTCCTTCGTGCCTGAAGATGACTATGTGAAAGCATTGTTAGCTAAGCCTTATTTAATGACTTTCACAGGGCATAACTACTGAGTGGATATGACCCAGGGAAGCACCTGACCAAGTGTGTGCTGCACTCTCCAGCGACACCCTGGCCTTCCCTCTGGCTGGTGTCAGTGCTAATCAAATTGGACTTACAGCAAGGTTTTCGTCTGCAATGGCTTCTTAGAAAACTTTTGAGCGTGGATATTTTTTTTTTTTTCCTTGGAGATATGCACAGAAGAATCATCCCTCCTTTCTCTTGTCTTACTGCAAGCTAGAATGTGTGTTTGCTTCTAAATAATTCTGTCCTTGAAATGTCAAATGGGAAGTTATTTCAAACAACTAATCTTGATTATGGGAAATATATGCCATGATGCACAATAATAACAATGATAATAGTAATAGTAACGGTTACAATAGCAATGAATATTTATTGAGTGGTTACAATATGTGGGCATTAAAGCGATGAATTATTATAAGACACTGCCCATTTCTTCAACAATCTCTCAGTCTATTGAGCATATAAAAATAATTAGGATCGACCGGGCAAGTGCAACAATAGAGATTACTGCGCATATTAAGAAAGCACCCCGTCCACCCTAATGTCACGGCCCAAAAATTTCTGTATTAGTCAAAACCAAGAGGAAGAGCCAAAGCACATGAAGGAAACTGCGTACATTGTGCAGCAATGGCATGGTCCTTTTGGTCTGGAGAGTGAAAGATGGCACAACTACTTTTAAGGGAGAACATAGGAAGAAAGAAGGCTTTGTATTGCAAGGGAAAGCTAAGTTTAAGTACCTCTGCACCAAAAGACTCATAGTCCACTGTCATTGCCTATTCAGCTCAATATCTCCAATACCTGTTTATTGCTTATATTTCAAGCTAACTTCATATTCTCTCACTTTTTCATCAAAAATTGATATTTATGCATATCTAATAGACTCTTCACACTTTTTGTGCATCAGGATAGGACTGAGTTGCCCATTTTCTGAGAGATGTACATGCGCAGACATTAGGAACCATCAAACACACATAACAGACAGACACATTTTCTGACATTTAAGGTCATTAGTACATAGGATTTCATTGGGGCTGGTATTCAATTCTCTGCTCTTAATCAGGATAGTGCCAGCAATGTTATCTAGTGAGGAACTGGATGGTAAATATTTTAGGCTTCAAGGGCCAAGGGGCAAAAACTTGGGGATGTGTTGGAATATATAGAACTACTTAAAACTGTAAAAATACATTTTTAGCTTTCATGCCTTACAAAAATAGGCAGCAGGTTAGATTGGTCCTTGGTTCAAACCTAAATGTTACCTCTATGAATTATTATAATGAAGACTATTTATATTGATACACTGTTCTTATAAGTAGCAGTTTAAAAATATCAATAAAAATTTAAAATATTGCGCTATATTTACCCTAGCCAATGTGGCAAAGTGATTGGAGCATTGGCCCACACACTGAAGGGTTCATGGGTTCAATTCCCAGTCAAGGGCACATACCTGGGTTTCAGGTTCAATTCCTGGCCCTGGTCAGGGTGCTTGTGGGAGGCAACCAATCAATGTGTCTCTCTCACATTGATGTTTTTCTCTCACTCTCTTTCTCTCTCTCTCCCTACCTCTCTCCCTTCCACCCTTTCTAAAAATTAAAGGGAAAAATATCCTCAGATGAGGATTAACAAAAAGTAAAATAAAATATTGCACTATGTTTAATAGCAATGGTTTTAGGAAACCATTTAGGAAACACTAATCTTTCCCTGTTGGTAGAAAATATGTTTTAAATATCTTCCCTAAACATTTAATCCATTTGCATAAAATATTTTAAAAGTAGTTGCAACTATGAGCAGTGTGTGTATTACTACATATTAGGCACAGAATATATGTGAAATGGAGAAACTGTAAACAGGGTTTGCTGCATTCAACAAAGTGTCAAAACCAATGAAAGCCCTCAACTCTGTTGCATCTCTTGGTGATACCTCGGCAAAGCCCATCACTGACCACCTGGATCAGCTTGAAGGATACAATTTCTGCTTCTTCAGATGCCAGCACCTTTTAAAAGAGAAAACTTTGTGCATACTGGGGCAAATACATCTTCTCTCCTTTTGAGGAAGAAGCTGTAAAATTTCCTTTTTCTTTTATGCGCACACGTGTGTGTGTGTGTGTGTGTGTGTGTGTGTGCGCGGAGAGAGAGAGAGTAATATCATAGTAGGGTATCAGATGCAAACACCCTAAATTAAAGAAGAAGGAAGGTCACAGAGTGTACTTGATGGGAGGTTCTGCCATAATCTCCCTTGAAATTCTTTGCTTTTCCTTTTATGCAAATGATGTCCAATCTTTCAGCTGTGTGTCAGCATGGGAGGTTCTCATTGTTATGGAGATGATCCTTTACCTGTCTTTCCATCAGTGTAGCTGAAGCTAATTCAGGGCACTGATGTAAGATTATTATCAGGCTGAACACTTATCTGACAAAATTTATGGTGATGAGCCTGGTACACACCGGATATACCAATGATCTCTGATCATGCGTTTTTACATCGTTCCTATTAGTTGGTGACAGCTGTCAAAAACGCGGTTGTTATCGTTTTATTTACTTCTGACATTTGAAGGTCACTTACAGTTTTAATTAAATTTTCCCTTTGTCAACTCAGAAATACCACTCAATTTAGTTCTCTATTGCTCCTGAAGCTGCCATGGCATTTTAGGAGCCGATTATTTCAAGATTGCATCGCCAAACTAGTTATTGCAATGAAAGTGATTACTGAATGCCACCAATATGTTGAGAAAGAGATTAGTCTCTCCTACCAGGTAGACCTAGCATCTGAGTGGGAGACTCACCCTCTGTTTATTCCCTGGTGAACTCTGAACCCTCTACTTGGCCAGGTGTTCTTGCAGGTCACTATGAGTGCCATGTCCTCCCTGCTCCTGGGCGATTCCAGCGGAGGTGCTGCCTCTGTGTTAGGGGAGGACAGCTTCTTCCCCATTCCTGACACTTTCTTCCTTATGCGTTGGCCTACAATTGAAAAACACAGAGAAGTATGAGTTTGGGAAGCGAATTAAAACTGTTAGATTATGGTTTTGTTAAGGCCAAGACATTTTGATGTCATAGTTTGTAGTGACCAGCATTTTACATAATACTTGAATCATAGTAGTGGTGTTAGAATGGAGGTGTTGGCCAATCAGTATTTTTGCCTTGGGTAATATTGTAATTTATGGCAACTTTGACCATAGATGAGTGATTCCTGGTAGTCTTAGACCAAAATGGGGGTGGAGGGTTAGAGTGTTGACTTTGCATTACACAGATTCATCTTTTCCTAAGCAGAGTAACTGAGCCAAAAATTTGACTACAGGCGGAAAACATTCTTTACAACAATAGGTGTTTTAGATTTCAAGAATGAAACAGTATTTGCTTGTTTTAAATTGCAATTTAATACTGAGAGTGACTGCAGTTTTCCCGTCATTCTCAGTATTGGTGAGTTTAGCTTTCAATGGTTAAGGCTATGTCTAGCTAGTGAGTGGCAGATGAGCTGCGACAAACTCAATTCTAAATTCAGAACTAAGGAAGGATGAGTGGAAGGTTTAACGTTAGATTCAGGTGCTTAAGAGTCACTCCCCATAATGTGCCCCCCAGTTGAGGCTGGTTAAGTTATTTATAGTGGAAGGAGAATTCTACCCTAGAAACAAGTTTTTTTTGGACTAGAAAACTTCTGATGAGAAGCAGTGAAGGTCAGACTAGCACAAAATTGAAAATACCTGCTTATTAGGAGTAAAGACACTACATTATTAGACAGAGCCCACTATCAATGCATGTGTGGGTTTCCCTGCCAGATATGGTTAACATCACTCCATAATTAACCTCTCCATAGCCATTTCTAATTTATTTTAACATCCCAGTTCTTAGACTTCAGACTAATTCTATCCTGGGTAGCTAAAACCTAAACCAAAATACCAAAATGACTTGCTGCATACATGTTCTTTCTGTCACACAGCACACACACACACACACACACACACACACACACGCACCCACGCACACACGCACACACACACACAAATGATAAGGGAATCAAAACTTGTTAGTATTAAAAATCAACTATTCTCTGGCTGGTTTTTCTCAGTGGGTAGAACATCACTCTGCAGACTGAAGGGTCACGGATACCATTCCAGTGAAGGGCACATACCTCCGTCACAGATTTGTCCTTTGTCCCTGGTCAGGGCATGTGTAGGAGGCAACCAGTTGATATGTCCCTCCCACATCAATGTTTCTCTCCCTGTCTTTACCCCTCCCTTCCACTCTCTCTAAAAATCAATGGGAAAACTATCCTTTGGTGAGGATTGAGAAAAAAAAAAATCAACCAAACACAAAGGAAGGCATTACTAGAGGAAACTAAGGACAAAAAACAAATAAAAAAATTTCATAAGTAAATCCTTTCCTATTAGTACTTATTTTAAATATATTAAATATATCTATTATAATATTAAATTTGTTTAATAAATATATTATTAAATATATTAAATATATTAAACTCCCCATTCAAAAGATATAAATTGGCTGACTGGATGAAAGAAAAACACCCACAGGATTCCATTATGCTGTCTACAAGAGATTCACTTAAGATCTAAGAACATATACAGTTTAAAAATGAAGAATTAAAAAATAATGTTATGCAAATAGTAACCAAAAGAGAACAGGGGTGGCTATATTAATATTAGTATAAAGTCTATACTAAAATAGACTTTAAGTGAAAACAGTTACAAAAGACAAAGAAGAATATTACATAATAATGAAGAGTAAATTCAACAAACAACATAATAATCATAAAAATTATGAACCAAACATCAGAGTTTCAAAATATATGAAGCACATAAAGAAATATTGTAAAGAGATACAGACTGCTACACAATAATTATAGGAGGCTTTAATACCCCATCTACTTATATAAAAACCATGGGTGGTGTTCCTCACATAAAGATGAACAGCCACCACCGAGCGGAAGGAAGTCAGTCCTACAGGGGTTGTCTTGGCAACAGCTGCGCCCTCCCCCAAGCTGTTTCCTGGAGCTGTTTCCTGTAAGGGTGGAGTTTGAGGCAGGAACCCACCCTGGGAGCGTGGAGACAGATCTTTCTAAAGTGTGCCACGCCAGCACGGGGTGAACCTGAGTGGGGCAGCTGAAAGGCTTAGAAAAGACAGACAAGAGAATGAAAGCCGGGTCTCGGTGGGATGCTGCTTCTCTGAGAGACAGCGACCGTGCCCACAGCCATGCCTTTATTTTATAGCAGATGCTACGAGACAAAGTAAGGGCGTGACCAAGATGTTTACAAACATTCTCCTGAGTTTCAATCCTACTCAACTACATGCACCTGAGCTCTATCAAGCCCACATCACTCAGGCACGTGGGGCCACTTGTTTGGACCATAGGTTCAAGCTTACAACTACAGCTGTTGGCTATAATTATGCTGGGAGGGCCCTGCCCTCCAAGCTGGGACTTGCACGTGGCAATGAGAGGACTGTGCCCTCTCATCAGTTCAAGGCTTGCACCTGTCCAAAACACTGTAGCAGCTCCCCACAATAAAGTTTTAATTCTGTTTCTTTGTTTCTAATGTTGTGGCCCCACCCCATAACAAAAAAACAAAGGAAAATTTCCCCATCGAATTTCTGAATAGTATTACTCCTTCAGGAATGCCATGTCATAAATTAAAATTGAAAGTGGGTGCAATCATCATGCTATTGAGAAATCTCAATAGTAAATGGGGTCTTTGTAATGGTACCAGATTTATTATCAAAAGATTACGACCTAACATTATTGAAGCTGAAGTATTAACAGGATCTGCAGAGGGAGAGGCTGTTCTGATTCCAAGAATTAATTTGTCCCCATCTGACACTGGCCTCCCATTTAAATTGATTCAACGATGGTTTCCCGCGATGCCAGCATTTGTGATGACTATTAATAAATCACAAGGACAAACTGTAGACAGACTAGGCATGTTACTACCTGAACCCGTTTTTGTACATGGTCAGTTATATGTTGCTTTCTCTCGAGTTTGAAGAGCATGTGATATTACAGTTAAAGTTCTAAGTACTTCATCACAAGGGAAATTAGTCAAGCACTCTGAAAGTGTTTTCACTCTTAATGTGGTATACAGGGAGATATTAGAATAAGTGTAATCACGTTATCAGTCATTGTTTGTATCACTGTTGTTTTCACATCATGTTTTTGTTGTTTTCACATCATGTTTTTGTCGTTTTTATATCATGCCTCTGTTGTTGTTATATCCTTTTGTTACTGTTTATTTATTAATAAATTTTTATATGATTTTCATATACATTTTACTAATTTCCTTTCATCTCTCATACTTCTATTATAGAGAAAGGGAAAATAGCAATATTAAAATATCTCTGCTAATTAATTCCCTTTTTAAAAAAAATATATATTTTATTGATATTTTACAGAGAGGAAGGGAGAGGGATAGAGAGTTAGAAACATCGATGAGAGAGAAACATCGATCAGCTGCCTCCTGCACACTCCCCACTGGGGATGTGCCCACAACCAAGATACATGCACTTGACCAGAATCGAACCTGGGACCCTTGAGTCTGCAGGCCGATGCTCTCTTCACTGAGCCAAACTGGTTAGGGCAATTAATTCTCTTTTAATGTGCACAAATTTTGTGCACCTGGCTACTAGTCTTCAATAATAATAAAACAACCAGTCAGAAAATCAATACAGAAACAGAGAACTTGAACAATTTTATAGACTACTTTCACTTAACAAAAATATTCCCCCCACCCCAACAACAACAGAATACATATTTTTCTCAAGTGCACATGGAACATTCTTCAGGATTGATCATGTTAGGACACAAAATAAGTGTTAACAATTTTTAAGTTTTCAAATCATATAATGTGTCTTTTTAGTCACAATGGAATAAAACTAGAAATCAGCAGAAGATGGAAAAGTTAAAAAAATATGTGAAATTTAAACAACACACTTATAAAGAAACAATGGGTCAAGGAATGAATCCTAAGAAAAAATAGAAAATACCTTAAGACAAATAAAAATGAAAATAAAAATGACATACCAAAATGCATGGGCTGTGTGAAAACAGTGCGAGGAAGAAATTTTTTAACTGTCAATTCTTACATTCAAAAGAAAAAAGATATCAAATTAATAACTTAACTTTATGACTTAAGAAACTAGAGAAACAAGAACAAACTAAATCCCAAACTGGTAGAAAGCAGGAAATAATAAAGATTAAACAGAGATAAATAGAACAGAATAGAGAACAATTGAGGAAATTAATAAAACCAAGAGTTGGCTCTTGAAAAAGATAAACAAATTTGACAAATCTTTAGCTAAATTGATATTTTTAAAAATGAGAAGGCTTAAATAACTGTAGTTAAAAATGAAACAGTAGACATTATGACTGATTTTATGAAAATAAAAAAATATATTTTAAAAGTACTGTGAGTGATTGCATACCAACAAATTGTATAACCTAGATAAAATGGACAAATTACTAGAAAAACATAACTTACTGGAACTGAAGTTTGAAGAAATAGAAAATCCAAATAGAAATAAAAATCATAAGCATATTGAATCCATAATCAAAACCCTCCCAACGAAGAAAAGCCTGCGGCCAGGCTTCACTGGTGAATTCTACCAAACATTTAAGGAAGAATTAAAACTAATTTTCACTAAACTCTTCAAAAAATTTGAGAAGGGACTACCCCCGTACTCATTCTGTGAAGTCAGCATTACCCAGATATAAAATCAGACAAAGACATTATAAGAATAAAAAAACAAATCCCAAAAAATCAAAATCCAAAATTACAGACCAATATCCCTCATTAATATTAATGCAAAATCCTCAACCAAATACTAGCAAATTGATTTCAACTATATAGTAAAATGATTGTACACCATAACTTAGTGGAATCTATTCCTGGGATACAAGGATGGTTCAGCATATTAAAATAAATCAATATAATAAACCACATAACAGAATGAGAAGAAAAACACACACAATAATCTCAATTGATAAAGAAATATAATTTGACAAATTCAACACACTTTCATGATAAAAGCACTCAACAAACTGGGAAGAAAAAAACAACCTATTTCAACATATTGAAGACCATCTATTGAAAACACACATCAAACATCATACTTAATGGTGAAAGACAACGATTTTCCTCCAAGATCAGGCAGAAGAGAAGGATGCTTGCTTCTGCTGCTTCTATTCCACACAGTACTGGAAGTCCTAGCCAGAGTAATTAGGCAAGAATAATAAATGAAAACATCAAATGTGGAAAAAAAGGAAAATTATTTGTCTTTGTGGAGGTATTATGAGTTGAAAACCCTAAATATTAAAACACACACACACACACACACACACACACACACTATTAGAATGAATAAATTAATCAAGTAAAGTTGCAAAATACAAAATTAACACAGAAAAATCAGTTGCATTTCTATACACTAACAAAGAAAAATTCTAGAAGAAAATTAAGAAAATAATTTTATTTACAATAGCATTACCAAAATGAGATACCACTTTTCTCCCCTCAGATTGTCTATGGCTATCATAAACAGAAAATAACCAGTGTTGATAAGGATGTGGAAAAATCGAAACTCTTGCATCACTGGTGGAAAATAAAAAAGGTATAGCCTCTATAAAAAAAGTGGTTCCTCAAAAAATATGCATACAATTACTATATGATTCAGCAATTCCATTTCAGGACATAGACCCAAAAGTATTAAAAGCCAGGAACTCAAACAAGAATGAGGAGATACATTGTCTAATGAGGACAGAGTTTCAATTTGCAAAGATGAAAACATTTTAGAGATGGATGGTGGTGATGGCTGTACAACTATGAAAATGTACCCATTGACACAGAACTGCACATTGAAAATACCAAATTCTATGTTATATCAAATTTACAATAAATAAATAATAAATAAGTAAATAAATAAAACTCAAGGGGGGGGGGGCAAAACAACCACATATATCTGTTTGTAAATGAGCCCTAGAGTCCATTCTTATATGATCCAGGCCTGCTGACATTATTTGGGCTTTATGGGGTCTGAGCATGCTCTGAGAGTCTTTTTGTGACATCTCAGTCTGCCTATTGTCACCATCTTGAAATTCTTAGTCATGTTTAAACTGGAGGCCTCATATTTTCATTTTGCACTGGATTCTGAAAGCTATGTAGGTGGCCCTGCAGCGTATTGTTGGCTCAACAATGGCATGCCCTGCTCAAGCGTGGGATTGGCTGTCTATGGGCTGGAGTAGTGGGATGAGGGGGTCACTTACTGTCATCCCTGCAAGCCTAGCTTATGACTTCCCACTGTGGGTACAGAGTCTAGGAATGGGAAGTATGAGGAGGAGTGAAAGAGAGAGAGGCTCTTCCTTCTTCATGGGGAATATGTATGTGATATTGTCTGTTATCCTAGAGATAGCAATGATTTCAAACCTATTTGTTCAATGGAATGTGGGTGCCACAGATTCAGAGGAACCTGTGGGAGGAGGAATTTCTTCATGGGATACAGTAGACGCTTCCTCAGGCTCAAGTTGCCCTTCAGTCCTTAAAACCCTTAAGTCCATTTTACATAAGCCATGTTTCAAGCAACTCTCCTTTATGCCAAATGTGAAAACTAATTTTCTGAATAAAAACACATTTTTCCATTTATCTACCTTAAGTTTTCTTTGAAACTTTAAAAATCTGATTCTGTCACCCTATTTATCAACTATTCATCTTATCTGTGTGTCAGTGAGTCTGAAAATAAATGAAATTGGGTTATTAGTGTGAAAACAAAGTGTAGCCCAACAACTTCTACTTTAAACAGAAAATAAACCCACGTTACCAACAAAATTGATTGGGCGGAAAGGTGCTCCAGGAGACCCAATGGGCTGGTTTGCAAACCGGCCTAACGTTTGCCTTTTAGCTTCATCAGCTCCTGCACTCCGGTGTGCACTTGTGAAATCACCCTCCCTGAATTATTTTACAAGCGAGTTCTGCGAGTCAATGAGCCAAGGTCTAGGGAAGCCTCAGGACACGTCTGCCGCATGTTCCCCGACCAGCCTGCTGCTGCAGGAATCTGGAGCCAGTCTCACTGGCATCAGCCCAGTTGCTTTTCCTTCTAAGTGCCAGTCTCTGCTTCAGCGCTCAAAGCAATCTCTCCAATGTTGCTTACATTTAAATATTTGTTTATCTGACAGACATTCAAACAGACACAGTCCTCTCTCTGAATATGCAGGACCCTCAGGAGGAGCTCAGATTGGAAAGAAAGCAACCAAAGTCGGTTTCTTTAATCTGCGACATAAGTATGCATATCACACATTTTTGGACACACATGTGCACATGAAACTAAATGCACAAGCAAAATAGCAACATTTCTTTCTGTAACAGTATATAGTCCTGTGCAGGTAATGTTTCTAACTGTTAATTATTATGGTAATTACTCACCTGGAGGCAGGAGGTGATGGACAACCCATAGTTACCTTGTACCATGTAGACAGGGAAAGTGTGAAGGATTAATTACACTGTGTAAGGCTGGGATGATGTCTTTGTGTGGTTGAAACTGAGTCTGTGGAGTTGAAGCTTTGTATTTTTCTTGTAAATGTAAAGCTTTCTAAAGGCAGGCTATGAAGGAAGGAAGAAATTTCCCCCCACCCTTATCAGATAAGACTGTTCATTTAATGGCAGAAATACTAATTTTTGGATGTGTTTATTGTGCATATTGCACCCACATTTATTATTATTTTTTAATTTTCAAGTACAGAGTTCATGGTTTATGGATTTTTCTTTTGTTGAGTTATCCTTGTCTTAACCCCTCTTTTGCATTTTTGATAGGAATTCTGCTCTTTGCAGACAAACATGACTTTCTTCTTAGCAAGGTCACTAAAGACTCCAGATGTCTTAACTACACTGGAAACATGCTGATACTTCTTCATGGCAGCATTTTTATTTAAAGCAAATAAAACCCTACATGCCGTTTAAACAGTCTGAAAGCATTCAGTGTGACCCACGGAGGACAAAGTAACCTGTAGGAGAAACATCACAGGTGTGCTTATTAAAAGGTAAGAAGGAGAGATATGACCAGATGGAAAAAATATATGTGAAAAAATATTATGCTTATATTACGGCACTCCATTTAGAGATAAATTTTGGAGTAACTATTGAGGAAAATTAACATTTTTGTCTTCTGTTGATTTAAAATATGCAAACAGATCCTATACTCCCAGAGACTGAGACATTTCTTTATAATGCTTTTAAAAAAGTATTCTCACCCTGACTGGTTTTCTCAGTGGTTAGAGCATTGGCCAGCACACCGAAGGGTTGCGGGTTCAGGTTCGATTCTCTGTCAAGGGCATGTACCTTGGTTGTAGGTTCCATCTGGCCCCAGTTGAGGCTCAAATGGGAGGCAACCAATCGATGTATCTCTCTCACATGGATGTTTCTTTCTCTCTCTCTCCCCCTCCTCACTCCATTTCACTCTCTCTAAAAAATCAATGGTCCTGGGTGAAGATAAAAAAAAAGGATTCTCATTTAAAAATAGTCAAGCCCTAATAGTGCCAACTTCTCTTACAGAGCAAGTTTAAAAAAGTATGAAGCATGCACAGTGCCCTGAGTCTCCACTGTCCACATCCCTTTGTTGCTGGTGGAAATCAGGCTCTTCCACAGGATGGCGAGAAAAGCACTTCACAGACTTATGCATGGGAGATTGTAGTATGGCAAGATTTATTCATGATGCAAAATCAAAAGAATTACCCTTTTGGGTTGCCCATGTCCCATTTCCATCTATCCACCATGAAAAAAGTCCAATTTTGTCTTCATCAAGGCCAAAATAAAGGCCAGTGTCCAGAGTTCCCGTTTGATTAAAGCTTGTACCTTCGGAGCCTGCATGGTCTGCTGTGGGCTCCAGTAGCTGTTAGAAGCACATGGTCATGTACTCCCAGGTGAGAGAACACAAGAACACCCAGGGTGAGTGCAGGTCATGCAGACAGAGAAAGAGAGACCTTTTTTGTTCACCTGGGGTTATAACCAGGAGCTTTTTCAAAAGAACTAATCAACTTCTCAAGCTTCCCTGGGCTTCTAATGGGCCCATCCCCTGACAACCAATGCTCCCTTTCCCTGTTTAGACTGACAGACCTCTATGGTTAAGCACCTCCTCCTGCACCATTTTTACTTCTACTGTCCGTCTCATCTCCCCCTGCTGCCCCCAACAATCCAGTATCAGAGGGTGGGCTGCTTCCTACATGGGGGGGGGGGTGTGTGTGTAAATCTCTTTGGAGGGACAGTGCTATAGCTGCCCAGTGAAACAAACAGGCTCAGTGTTTAATTCCCATTGCTTCCTTTCTAATATCTAACTACCCACGATAAAACCTTTATTCATTTGATTCATGGTGAAATATCCATGAACCAAATATCCCATCAGGGTCCCCATTTATTTATGGTCTCTTGTTCTTTCACCATTCTGACCTTCCTTCAGAAAATAATTTGAATTCTTTTTCTGTCATGTTGCATGCCTCTGTATCACTTAGCTGCTTTTCTGGCGAGTCCTCCTTTTCATTCCTTTGAGGGTTTCTTTGTCTACCTATGTTTGATCTCACCAACATATACAGATATTGAGTCGTTCAGTGGCTGCTCCCTGGGTGGCAGTGGCTCCTCGGGCTGTGGTTCTCCTTGGGCGGTTGTGGTAGTAGTTGCTCCTCTGTTGGTAGCAGGTCCTCTGATGGGTGCTGTTCAGAGCTGTGGTGGCTCTTCTGGCTGGTGGAGGGAGGCTTCACACACAGCAACTGTTCCTCAGACAGAGCGTGTGGTGATCAGGAGGCCGCTGTTGCTTGGATCTGCTTTCTGTGGGGAGAAGCAGGGCTCCTCTGAGTTCATATAGTCTCGCTGCTTGAGAGCCGTTGCTTCCGGGTTAGTCCAGAAAATAATTTGATGAATTAATTTATAGCCTGGTTAAATAACTAATTGTTCTTAAAGTATTTCTCCTGTTACTTAGCAGGGAATGAATACCTCAAAAGGTAGCATCTCAGATGTTGGCCAGGCAGATGGTGACAGAGGCTGCAAATGGAAATTGAATAAAGACATTGTTCTATCAGTGGTAAGATTTTTCTCGTTCCTCTTAGAGGCAAGTACCATCTTCTGGAAAAATCAAAACATTGACTAGGATTAGTCTTTAGAACACGTTTGCTATAAAATCAGGAATATAATTTTGGTGAAGACATAAGACTGGATTGAGGTGTCATGGCGCATCGGGCGAACTAAGACCTTCTTCCTGAAGCCATTGCCCATGTCCCTCTTACACCTCTGGTTTACTTATTAGATCCCATGAGGGGGGACTGGGAAGTGCCCCAGATCAACAGGAAAACTGCTCAATGATAAAAAAACTTCCTCCCAAGAAATATGCCTTAGCAGCCATTGTCTACATAACACCTACCATTTGCTAATATTGTAGATGGTAGCTCATAATTGTGCCCTTGGCTCATCATTTTCAGAATTTCTGAAGCCCCAATCATTGCACAGAGAAAAAAAATGTCTAATTTGAGCTACGCTGGACTGTGCAGTGCTCAGCTCTGAACTGCCGTGTTGTATGTGGTCACTTTTTGAGACCCATCTTCTGCTTTGGTGCTTCTTGACATCAAGTGTAATTGAGTAGATAAATCACCCCTACTTCTCTATGATGAGTTACTGCACTTTTTATCTTCCCATGGAACTTGCTGAGAAAAGTCTGAAAAATGTGTGATCGCCTTGGCTACAGTTCACAGACATTTTGTCTCCAATTCTTTTGGCAATGTGAAGAATATATATATATATATATATATATATATATATATATATATATATATTCCACTCATGCTGATGCAAAGGGAATTTGAGGGTATGTCTTTTTTCTTTTGCCCTCAGTTTAATTTGTGATCATCTTTCCCTCCATTCTGGAAGATAACTAGAAATTGGTCTTCTGAACATTGATGTTTGCTACTGACATTTGAAAACAAAAAGCTGTCAAGACAGGCAGGGTTTCTTGTATATTTAAAACATTCCCTGGGTTATTCTGAACTTGTCTTTCATGTTTGATCTTTTTTTTTAGCTACTATAGTTTTGAGGTCAACCGAAGATCATTTTAAAGACAAGTGGTGTCTAAATAAAGAGCTCTTAATGGAAAGTTTTCCCGTGGCCTTTGTCCTCTCGACACCAGTCACTATTGATCAGCTTCTCTTATAGGAAGTTTCTTTCAGTGTGGCTGGTAATTTTCTTCACACCTTTGGAGGTTTTAGGTATACAGTTACTTTATGAACAAGCAATCCCCAAATCCTTCTATTTACCACATGCTCCATTTTAGCCACCTTTTCTATGCATGTCGATTCATAATGTTTGGCATTTGAACTCTTTGGTGAAATACAATTGATGCAAGTCCCAAAATAAAGCAACAATAAGATATAAGTTGGGATAGGCTGAGGTTCAATGTTAGAAAAATATGGTGGTCAAATATCCATGAACCGTGGTCAAGACTTTTCCCCCTCATGGCACCAATTTGGAGCTGAGGGTGAAATACCCCTGGAACAACAGATGTGGGGTCTGTGCGACCTGGACATGCATCTTTGGTGGAATTTTGCTGAGTCTAGACATAGCACTTCTGTCTTGTGAGGGCTTGTGCTGAGCACACCCAACCCTCTGACTTGGTGGGTTGACAGCTCTCAGTGTGTGATGGGCAGTTCTGGCATCCTGGTCACTGTGTGCTCTGTCTCACTCAGGGTCCAGTAGCATTCCATGGGTTGTTTTGTGAGAATTGTATAAGTCTTCACTCTACATGACATGGCTTTGTTCCAGAACTCAAGGGATCTGTTTTGATTTTGTTTTGTTTTTTTAAATATTTTTTATTGATTAAGTTATTACATACTAGAGGCCCGGTGCATGAAATACATGCCCGGGGGGGCGGGGGAGGGTGTCCCTCAGCCTGGCCTGCACCCTCTCCAATCTGGGACGCATCAGGGGGTCCTCTCACAATCCAGGACTGCTGGCTCCTAACCGCTCACCTGCCTGCCTGACTGATTGCCCCTAACCACTCTGCCTGCCTGCCTGATCACCCCTAACTACCTCTGCCTGCCTGCCTAATCCCCCTAACTGTTCTTCCCTGCTGGCCTGATTGCCCCTAACTGCCTCTGCCTTGGCCCCACCTCCATGGCTTTGTCTGGAAGGATGTCCGGAAGGTCGTCTGGAAGATGTCTGGTCTAATTAGCATATTACCTTTTTATTAGTATAGATGTGTCCTTATCCCCACGTTACCCCCTACCCCCCCATTCATGCCCTCACCCCCCTGTTGTCTGTGTCCTTTGGTTAGGCCTATATGCTTGCATATAAGTCCTTTGGTTGGTCTCTCCCCCTTACCCCCACCTTCCCCTACCTTCCCTCTGAAGTTTGACGGTCTGATCTATGCTTCTCTGTCTCTGGATCTGTTTTTGTTCATCAGTTTATGTTGTTCATTATATTCCACAAATGAGTGAGATCATGTGGTATTTATCTTTCTCTGACTGGCTTATTTCACTTAGCATAATGCTCTCCAGTTCCATCCATTCTGTTGCAAATGGTAAGAATTCCTTCTTTTTTACAGCAGCGTAGTATTCCATTGTGTAGATTTACCACAGTTCTCTAATCCACTCATCTGCTGATGGACACTTAGGCTGTTTCCAAATCTTAGCTATGGTGAATTGTGCTGCTATGAACATAGGGGTGCATATATCCTTTCTGATTGGTGTTTCTAGTTTCTTGGGATATAGTCCTAGAAGTGGGATCACTGGGTCAAATGGAAGTTCCACTTTCAATTTTTTGAGGAAACTCCATACTGTTCTCCACAGTGGCTGCACTAGTCTGCATTCCCACCAGCAGTGCACAAGGGTTCCTTTTTCTCCACATTCTTGCCAGCACTTGTCGTTTGTTGATTTGTTGATGGTAGCCATTCTGACAGGTGTGAGATGGTACTGCATTGTCATTTTGATTTGCATCTCTTGGATGATTAGTGACTTTGAACATGTTTTCATATGTCTTTTGGGCTTCTGTCTTCTTTCAAAAAGTATCTATTTAGGTCTGTTGCCCATTTTTTGATTGGATTGTTTATCTTCCTTTTGTTAAGTTGTATGAGTTCCCTGTAAATGTTGGAGATTAAACCCTTATCAGTGATAACATTTGCAAATATGTTCTCCAAGGGATCTGTTTTGTTACTAGTATCTGTTGTTGAGTTTTCCTACAAAACTCATATGACATTCTTCCCCTTTCCACAGAATTTTGATGTCCTTGGGTGACTGAGGCATGTGGAACAACAGTAGTGCTGCTTTCCCCACAGCCATGACCTGCTGTAGGGCCTTTTCTTTCTCCAAGCCCCATTCAAAGCTGGTGACAGCCTTTTGAGTCACCCAGTGTGTGAATTGGAGTAGTGCTTCCAGTTGCAAAATATGCTACTTCTAGGTGCAAAGAGATCTCTTCTGTCCCTTCTTTGTGATGCAATGATTTACTCTTTATTTAGATAAGGCATCCCCATTAGCATGTCACTACTGGACCTCCAAATAGCTTATTGATGTGACAATCTCCCAGGTCTTAGTGGGGTTTAATAACCACCTCAGAAGCACATGACTCTATCAAGGGGTCTAAGGCATTAGCCACTTCTTGATCATCCAGCTCGATGTGCATGAATTCATCTATACAATGGGTTGTTGTGATATGAAAGGATGTTCAGATGGTCCAGGTTTCTTGGACTATATTATGAAAAATGGCAAGGATATTATATTACCTTGAGACAAATTTTTTGTATGTTATTTCACTTTCCACATACCTGTTTCATGTTCATTGTTTCTGATCCTCTTACCCAATAGGCATAAAAAACAGTATGCTCTACAAGTCAGTGGCCACATGCCATGTCACAGAAGCCATGAAAATAGGCTCTACCAAGAATTGCTTCTGATATGGGACAGCAATCTTGGTTACCAGTTGTCTGAGTTTGCAGCCATCTGCCCTCTCTGTCTGTCCAGGATCTGAGATTTCTGTTAGCGTTAGACTCTTCCTCCATCAGTGGGGTCCAAGTCTCAAAACTGGCTCTGGCCAGGAAACTGCATAAGGAATGGGGACTTTCTTGGACTAACTGCTTTTAGTCTGCTACACATTATCCACCTTCATTTCTTCTGTTGATATAAACAGAGTGGTCATTAGTTGGTTGTCCATCTGTGTTGACCCAGGAATGTCATATCTAATTAACCAGCTTCATAACGCTGAAGACCAAGTACCCCTACCTTGCCACCATCTACACTAATAAAAGGGAAACATGGTAATTAGCGTACAACCGCTACCCTTCCCATTGGCTAATCAGCATATCCTTATGCAAATTAACTGTCAGCCAAGATGGCGGCCGCCAGCCATGCACTGAAGCGAGCAGGGAGGCTTGCTTGCTCCAGTGACTGCGAACTCCAATGTTCCCCGCCTGAGTTGCCGGCCTCTCAGCTGCAACTCTAAGCAACTATGTACTATGTTGCAAATAAGAAGCTAAACAAAACCCCAGAAACCAGCCGGACTGAAAGCCAGCCGGACCACAACATTGTGTCAATGTTTTCAGCAGCGAGGCCTCAGAGCTAAAGCTGGCCCAGAATAAAAAAAAAAAAAAAAGAAAACAAGGAGTGGTTGGGAGCTTCAGTCACTTGCCAGCCGGAAAACAGCCCTCAGCCCCTCACCCAGACTGGCCAAGCACCCCAGTGGGGACCCCCACCCTGATCCAGGACACCCTTCAGGGAAAACCAGCCAGCCCCTACCCATGCACCAGGCCTCTATTCTATATAGTAAAAGGGTAATATGCCTCCCGGCACCGGGATCAGTGGAGCAGTGAGGCTCCCGGCACTGGGATCAGCGTGAAAGGGGGCAGCACCCAAACCCCCTGATTGCCCTGTGGCTCTGTGTGTGACAGGGGGCGGGGCCACAACCTCCCTATCCGTCCTGCTCTGCTCATGACAGGGGAAGGCGCCCCAACCCCCTGATCAGCCCTGCTCTGTGCCTGATAGGGGGGAGCTCCCCAATCCCCGATTGCCCTGTGGCTCTGTGTTTGACAGGGGGGAGCTCCCCAACCCCCTGATCGCCCTGCGTCTCTGTGTGTGACAGGGGGCAGGGCCACAACCTCCCTATCTGCCCTGCTCTGTTCGTGACAGGGGAAGGTGCCCCAACCCCCTGATCAGCCCTGCTCTGTGCCTGATAGGGGGGAGCTCCCCAATCCCCTGATCGCCCTGTGGCTCTGTGTTTGACAGGGTGCAGCGCACCAACCCCTGATCGGCCCTGCTCTGTGTGTGACAGGGTAGAGCCATAACCTCCCCATTGGCCCTGCCCTGACTGTGACAGGGTGCAGCACCCCAACCCCTGATCTTCCCTGCTCTGTGTGTGACAGGGGGCGGTGCCCTAACTCCCCTATCGGCCCTGCTCTGTGCGTGACAGGGGGGAGCTCCTCAACCTCCTAATCGGCCCTGCTCTGTGTGTGACAGGGTACGGAGCCCCAACCCCCCTGATTGGTCCTGCTCTGTGTGTGACAGGGGGTGGCACCGCAACCTCCCCATCGACCCTGCCTTGAGTGTGACAGAGGGCGGTGCCCCAACGCCCCAATCGGCCCTACCCTGAGCGTGACTGAGGGTGGCATCGCAACCTCCTGATCCGCCCTGCTCTGTGCATGACCAGGGGCTGCACTTAGGGATTGGGCCTGCCCTCTGCCACCCTGGAGCAGGCCTAAGCCAGCAGGTCGTTATCTCCCAAGGGGTCCCAGACTTTGAGAGGGCACAGGCCGGGCTGGGGTACCCCCTCCCCCCCGGAGTGCAGAAATTTTTGTGCACCGGGCCTCTAGTTATGATATATCCACCTGCTTCTAGCTGGTAAATGCCACTCCTGGCCATTCCATGCTTTTGTTGGCACTATTTTTTCCTTGTCAATAATAATACATCTTAGTTATATTGAAACACAGAATATAACCCTTTCCTTTTCAGGTACTTTCAGGAAACAAATTTCAATTTTGTTATCACAGTACCTTAGTATATCCCTGCCCCCTTATTGCTACACTACTTTCTCAAGACTGCCTTTAAGAAGAGGCATTCTCTTTGATATGTATAGTTAAAATTCTTCAAATAATATCATTTATATATAACTTTATATAAAATTCATTTTATAGGTTTAATAAATATATTATAGGTAACATTATAATGTATTCCTGATTTATTTAGTATATTGTAAAATATTGACAGTATTTTTCTGATGTCCAATGAAATAACAATAATATTATGCCATTAATAATAATAGTAGCTAATGATTATTTGTGAAGGTACTGTTTTAAATACTGTACATGTATTAGCCAACTTATTTACTTATTTATTTATTTTTATTTTTCATGTCAATTTGTATGGGATTTTTCTGGTTTTGTTTTTTTACAACACAAAGCATCATAATGCAATAATAAAAATTGTCATTGAACAGATATGAGTTGAACAAACTGCAATGTACTTCAGAAATATTATCAAGCCCTAATGCAAACCATTCCAGAAACAAACTACAAACCAAAAATGATGAACACTTTCATTTCCATTTCCCACTAAATGGAACCAGATCTTCCTAAAGGAATAATTGATTCCAGATCTTGTATAGGAAATGTACAAGTTCATCCTGGCACATCTAGCTATGCCAAAGGCAAGAAAGTTCTCAAAAGGGACTATGTAAAAAAAAAAAAAAAAGAAAAAAAAGCCAATTTTAAAAGGTTCCCACTAGCCAAAGATTGAACAACTTGAATATCAAAATTAAATAAGTGCTATAAATTAATATTAATCAAATGTGTTAAAAATTTATGCATTTTAACATAAATTTTAAATGCCTTTAAGAAGAGGAACTAAACCTAATTGCTATGGCTAGAGGAACTAAACCTATTGAGGAGATTGTCTTGACTCCATTGTATGTTCTTGCCTACTTTGTCAAATATTAACTGAGCGTAGTGGTTTGGGTCGATTTCTGGGTTCTCTATTCTATTCTATTCTATTCCATTCTATCCTATTGGTCTATATGTCTGTTCTTGTGCCAGTACCAAGATGTTTTGAGAACAGTGGCTTTGTAATACAGCTTGATATCTGGTATTGAGATCCCTCTTACTTTGTTCTTCTTTCTCAGGATTGCTGCAGCTATTCGGGGTCTTTTTTTATTCCAGATGAATTTTTTGAGAGTTCATTTTAGGTCTGTGAAATGTGCCATTGGTACTTTAATGGGGAGTGCATTGAATCTATAGATTGCTTTGGGTAGTATGGACATTTTAATGATGTTGATTCTACCAATCCATGAACATGGTATGTTCTTCCATCTCTTTTATGTCTTCCTCTATCTCTTTTTTCATAGCCCTGTAGTTTTCTGAGTACAGGTCTTTTACCTCCTTAGTTAAGTTTATTCCTAGGTATCTTAATTTTTTTGGTGCGATGGTAAATGAGATTATTTTTTTTTAGTCTCTTTTTCGGTAAGTTTACTATTGGTGTATAGAAATGCCATAGATTTCTTGGCATTAATTTTGTATCTTGCTACATTGCCAAATTCATTTAAGTCTAATAATTTTTTAATGGAGTCTTTAGGGTTTTTTATGTACAATATCATGTCATCTGCGAATAAGGACAGTTTTACATCTTCTTTTCCAATTTGGATGCCTTTTATTTCTTCTTCTTGTCTAATTGCTATGGCTAGCACTTCCAGGACTATGCTGAACAGGAGTGGTGAAAGTGGGCATCCCTGTCTCATTCCTGTTCTTAGGTGAAATGGTTTTAGTTTTTGCCCATTGAGTATGATGTTGGTTGTAGGTTTGTCATATAAGGCTTTTATTATGTTGAATTATTATCCCTCTATTCCCATTTTAGTGAGGGTTTTTATCAAGAAAAGGTGTTGGATTTTGTCAAATGCTTTTTCTGCATCAATTGATATGACGATGTGATTTTTATTTCTCAATTTGTTTATGTGATGTATCACATTTATTGATTTGCAGATATTGTACCTTCTTTGCATTCCTGGGATAAATCCTACTTGGTCATGGTGTATGATCTTTCTGATGTAATGCTGGATCCGATTTGCTAGAATTTTGTTGAGTATTTTGGCATCTATGTTCATCACGGATATTTGCCTGTAATTCTCTTTCATTGTGTTGTCTTTATCTGGTTTTGGTATTAGGGTGATGTTGGCTTCATAGAATGAGTTTGGAAGTGTTCCGTCCTCTTGGATTTTTTGTAGTAGTCTGAGGAGGATAGGTTTTAGTTCTTCCTTGAATGTTTGGTAAAACTCCCCTGTGAAGCCATCTGGTCCTGAGCTTTTGTTTGCTGGGAGCTTTTTGATGACTGCTTCAATTTCTTTCATAGTTATTGGCCTATTGAGATTTTTAGATTCTTCTTGATTGAGTTTTGGAAGGTTGTACTTTTCTAGGAATATGTCCACTTCCTCCAGGTTGTCCTTTTCTTTTTTGGGGGTAGGGGGGTTGTTCTTTGTCTCCTCTATTTTGCTCTCACCAAAGGATCTAGGTGTCGAGTCGTGCAGGGACTGCACCTTGGGAGGCAGTGGCTCCTTGGGCAGCGGCTGCTTCTTGGGTGGTCATGGCAACAGCTGCTCCTCAGTTGGTGGCGGCTCCTCTGGTTGGTGCTGTTCGCAGCAGTGGTGGCTCCTCTGGCTGGCAGGGGCAGGCTGCTCATGCAGCTGGTGTTCCTCAGAAGGGGGTGGGCTGCTCACGAGGCTTCTGCTCCTTAGATGGGGGTGGGCTGTGTATGGTTGCTGCTCCTCGGATGGGGGTGGGCTGCTCATGCGGCTGCTGCTCCTGGTGCTGCTCCTGGAGCAGGCTGTTCATGAGGCTGCTGCTCCTTGGACAGGGGCAGGTTGCTCGCAGGGCTGCTGTTCCTCATACAGGGGTGAGCTGCTCGTGCGGCTGCTGCTATGCAGATGGAAGCAGGCTGTTCATGGGGCTGCTGCTCCTCGGATGGGGGCAGGCTGCTCATAGGACTGCTGCTCCTCAGATGGGGGTGGACTTCTCGCACAGCTGCTGCTCCTTGGATGGGAGTAGGCCACTCATGTGGCTGCTGCACGTGTGATTGCAGTGCCCTGGGTTAAAGTGTTGGGCTGGTCAGAGGAGAACGTGCTTCGCAACACATAGTAGTCTGAGGCCGGGGTAGCTGAAGTCTTGGTGACTGTGGGACCACAGTCAGGGCAGCAGATCCCTGGCAGGGGTGGCTGTAGAATCCCGGGTGTTATCTGAGGGCACCCTTGGTGAAGGTGAGACTGGGCTCCCAGTCATAGCAGCTCTCCCCTTCAAAAAGGCAAGGCCTCTGAGGAAGAGCCAGCTGCTCCGGGACTGTTTGTAACAGTAGCAGAGGCTGCCTGGTTAGGCAGGCCCAGTTAGCCTGACCCTATCCTACAGGATCTAACTGTGCCACACACACCCACACACACACACACACACACACCACACAACCACACACTCCTCTTTTCCTCCCTCCCTCACTCATGCTCTCTCCCTCACTGCTGCCTTCTTCCTGCTTCTGTAGTTGGGTCTGGAGTGTTATTGATCCATTCGTGGATGGAGTATCCTCTCTGGGTGTCAGGTTATGTGGCTTGTTCTCTAGCACATTGGCCAAACAGGATAAAATTCACCTTGACAAGACACAACACAAAGGGAACAAAACACGAATGTACTCACGACACCGATAACCCCAATATAAATGACCACC
Organism: Myotis yumanensis; assembly: GCF_028538775.1. Lineage (NCBI taxonomy): Eukaryota > Metazoa > Chordata > Mammalia > Chiroptera > Vespertilionidae > Myotis > Myotis yumanensis. The sequence continues at coordinate 161,163,609 of NW_027223752.1, read as the reverse complement.
AGAGAAAAGACAATTAGGGGAGAGAAAAGAGAGCACAAATGATATCACAGAGAGAAAAAAATTGTATGAGAGAAAAGTAAAAAAAGAAAAAGGACAAAAAGGGGAAAAAAATCTATACTAATAAAATGGTAATATGCTAATTAGACTGGGAGACCTTCCAGAAGTTCTTCCAGACAAAGCCATGGTGGTGGGGCCAAGGTGGTTAGGGGCGATCAGGCCAGGAGGGGAAGGCAGTTGGGGGTGATCAGGCCAGTGAGGGGGGGCCTTTGGGGGAGAGCAGGCCAGCAGTGGGGCCAGTTGGGAGTGAGCAGGCCAGCGGGGAAGGAGGGGCAGATGAGGGTGATCAGGACAGCAAGGGGGGGCAGTTGGGGATGATCAGGCTGGCCGGGAAGGGCAGTTGGGGGCCATGAGGTCAGCAGGAGAAGGCAGTTGGGGGCTATGAGGCTGGCAGGGGAGGGTAGTTGGGAGCAATCAAGCCCGTAGGGGGGGTCAGTTTCGGGCAATCAGGCTGGCAGGGGGGACAGTTGGGGGCTAGTAGGGTAGCAGGCAGAGTGGTTAGGGGTGATCAGGCAAGCAGGCAGGTGAACGGTTAGGAGCCAGTGTTCCCGGATTGTGAGAAGGATTTCTGATTCCCTGTGGGATCGGGCCTAAACCAGCAGTCAGATATCCCCCAAGGGGTCCCAGATTGGTGAGGGTGCAGGCTGGGCTTAGGGACCCCCGCCCATGCATGAATTCCATGCATCAGGCCACTAGTATATATATATATTTGGGGAGAAAACACCAGAGAATAAACAGATAAACCAAAACATACAAACACCAGATACCCAGTAAAGAGGATGGAGGCAGAATCTTATATACAGAAAGTAAGGTTAAGAATTGGATAAATATGAGGAAGACCTCATTTCACTATCGAGGAAGTAGAAAGAGGATGAGTGTACAAAAGAAAGAGAAAGAGAAGGAAATATATTAAAAAATTAAGAAAAATTGATTAAAAAATAGGATAAAATAAAATAAATTAGAATGATAAAAATAATGTGAAAAGAAATAGAAAATAAAGAAAAAAAGGAAAAAAGGAAAATAAAGAAAAAAAGAGATAAAATAATAATAAAATAAAATACAATAAAAATGAAAAAGTGAAGTGTCATTCTTTGGCTGGTTTAAGATCCCACTCTTCTGTACTATCTGAGGTTTCTCAGTTTCCTGTTGTTGGGACTAAAGGCCTCTCTTCAGGCCAGTGCCTTTGGATTCTCAGGGGCTATTCAGATCTTTTTTTTGTAACCTTTGTAACACTCAGGGTGTAGACTGGGAGTGGCTGTATTGGTTGCCTGGAGACTGCAGGAAGGGGCTATCTCGTCAGGAGAAAATGGCTGCCCAGGTCCTGCACATCAGGTATGACTCAGCACCAAACTTGTGGCCACCTTTCCCAGGCCCTCTCCTCTCCCTAGCCTTTCCCCAGAATCCACAAGTCCGCACCTGCTCCTGCACCTCAGCCCCAGGTGAGTGTTTATATCTGAAAGGTCCTATGAACTAGGTTCAGTGAACAAAAGCAAAGACCAAAAAGAGGGGAATGAGCTGCATCACTGAGAGCCCTTCTCCTCCCCACATGGTGTGGCCTGGGCAGCCATCAAGAATGCCCCCTCTGGGATCAGTCTCTCATGACTGTGGACCCAGATATAGAATCCCCTGCCACCAGCAGCCCTGTGGACCTCCTTTCCACAGTCAGACACTAAGCTTGTCCCAAGGGACTGGCCTCGGTGCCGTGCGGTTTCCCTCTGACCCTCTGGGCTCGGAGGTCTTGCAGTTCTCTCCATCCCAGATCCCTGATTTTACGGTTCTCCTGGTGTCCTCTGCCCTTCCCGGCTGTGAATTGTCTCACCAGCTGCGTCTACCTCACCAATTCGGGATGGATGTTATTCTATTTAGTTGCTCATTCTATCGGCTCTGGGACAAGGCTCAGGACACGTCTGTCTATTCTGCCACCATTTTGTCTCCCTTGTATTTGCCAATTTAGTGTTTGTAAAACATGACATGTAAATGCAACTGTGCTTCCCCACCTCAACACCATTCTTTTTTTGAGGAAAAAAATGAGACTCAGAGATTGTAACTTGCCTAAAGATTTTACAGATTTTATGTGTATTTGGAGATATATTAGCCCGACGATCATTATCCTGTATGCTCATATGTGCTGTATATATTGTTAAGAAAATCTCTAGGTTGAAATTTTCTTCTGTTGAAGTTATTACAAATGGCAAGATCCAAGTGCCAGTCAAATAATTGGCCTTATATTAAGTGTCTTTCAGTGTTATTCTTTCCAGACGTACAGTCTTTTCACAGCTCATTACATCCTATCTTTTTTTTCCTTTTAAATTAATATCTTTCTGAGCCCAGTGCTGATCTCACTCAAGTCAGAAGTTATGAAAAAGCATAATGGGGTTTTCATTAGGGGACATGTTTCCAGCAAGTCATTTAAATGGAGGAGCTGATCATTTAAAACATAGAAAAGACTAGGTCATTTTGAATAAAAAAGAATAAGTTACATTCAAATGTTTTCCTTGATCTTAACAGTCCTTCAAACTTAGGCAAAAGGTGATGAGCAGTTGGTGGAAAAACCCAGAGCAGTGTGTTGAGAAGTGACTGACCCTGCTGGTGTGTGCAAATGGCCACGGACGAGCTGTCCCAAAAGCACTGGCTTTCCTCAAAGCTGCCACTTATTTTACTTTGTAAAGTGTTCTCTTTTCCTTTGATTGCAAAAATAATTTATCTTAATTGACAAACACTTGTAAAAACAGAGAACATTAAAATTACTCTTAATTCTATCGCTTTGATGTAAACATTCAACAATTTGAGCTGCGTCCCTGTTTCTCTTAATCTCTTCTTTCTGAAGTCATGACTTAAGTTGTCATCCTGCTGTTATAAGTGGAAAACAGTACAGAGCAATGCACAGCAGATCCCCAAGTGCACAAATACAGGGCACCAAGTTTCTACAACCACAATTTTCTCCTAATGTATACAGAAGGTACCTTGAGGTCATTTAAATCCAGAGTTAAAATCCTTGTGAAAATCTTGTGCAAGCTGCCCAGCTGGTGTGGTTGTTAGTTGATTGAGCATTATCCCATGCACCAAGTGGTCTCTGGTTTGAACATTCCCAGATTGTGGGCTTGATCCCCAGTAGGGGGCTTGCAGGAGGCAGCCAATCACTGATGAGCTGTTTTTCTCTCTCTTTCCCTCTCCCTTTCTTTTTCTATAAAATCAATAAAAACATATATATATTTTTAAAATCTGAAAACTACAAAATATTGTTTTAAACAATCTTGTACAAGCTGTGACTCTCTTTCCAGAAAAATATGCATGCACACATATACATAAGAGTTTGCATAAAATTTCCAGAATGTATGGACACTAGATGAGGAACTCAACCCTAGTTCATTCCTTTCACTTCAGTGATGAGAAATACTTTGACATTCAAGGGGACTGATTGAGGTCCCCCACATTTTACAAGAAATAATTGGAAGCTGGGACTAGAGCCCAAGCTCCCTAATGTCCAACCATGGTCCTTTCCATCTATAGAATGCTACCTCCTGAATTACTTGGACAGGCTGGTGACACAGTGACTTAACTATGAATAACAATAACGTTATACATTATTTTCTTTAATCACAACTGATAGTATTTGATACCTCATCATAACCATCACAGAAAACATTTGCTAAATTCTGGTAATAGAAAAGCTTAATGCAAATCATGGAAGCAAAGGTTGAATGGAAATGTAGATATATGGTTTATTTCTTGCAGTGAAATGATACCTCTAATTTCTCCAACTATTAGTTTCTTTTGTTAAAATTGACCTCGTACAGTGGCTTTGTTTTGTTTAACTTTTAACAAAGCTAATACTTTAAATTAAAAGGATTAATCTCTGAAGGTGCTATAATAAACAATAACCAGCAGAGAACACACTTCTCTGTAGAAATCAGAGCTTCTAGGCTGTTGTCTGCCCTCCTCATGTATAGCACGCTATTCATAACCGTCCTCCACTACTCTGGTTCTGAGATTCCAAACCCCATGGTTTCCTTAGTTCCCAGTTCCTTGTGGACTTTTCATATTTCTAATCAGTCTGTGCATTTGAGGGTCATCAGCAAACCAAATCTCAAAGGAAAATAGCATATTGGGAAGTATTCTGTGTCAGTCAGTCAGCAAACATGTATTGAGCACATAAGATGTGGGAGACACTGTCATTAATCTGGACAGAAATACAAAGCAATATAAGACATGAAAGTTTCCGGTAAGCAGCTTAAAACTGGTGGATATGATGAATTCATGTATAGGATGAATTCATCCTACACAACATTATAAAACACTAGAGGCCCAGTGCATGAAATTTGTGCATGGCTGCCGGCTGCTGGCCAGGGCCTTCCCCTGGTGGTCAGCACAGGTCAAAGGGAGCGATAAAACTTCCGGTTGGTAAAACTCCTGAGAGGACACTTTGCATATTAGGAATGTGTGTGTGTGTGTGTGTGTGTGTGTGTGTGTGTGTGTGTGTATATATATATATATATATATATGTATATATATACACACATATATATATATGTATATATGTGTATATATATATATATGACAAATATGTAAAATGAACAGTAAGTGAGGAAGGAATGAAGATACAGCAGAAAGAAGACTTGTATATTCATACACCCTTTAAATGAATTGTGTGCTTATTTGGGTGTGTGCACGTATGTGCATGTGTTCATGACTAAGGTATAATGGCACATCATCTTGAAAAATGATGAGAAAGGATATTGTAAAGTAGAATGTGCTAAAATAATAATTAATGTATATATTATTATTAATTTAAGTTGAAAATACCAAGAATCAAAATACTTTATCAAAGTCACTTGATAATTCTCAGGAGCCCATATATAGTAAGTTGTTGTTTTTCTACCCCCAATAATCCTGAGTTGGTTCTATTGCAGTAAACTTTTAAATTTTATTATTGGAAAAGTCTCTAAAAAATTCAGGACTTACTTTTAAAAAATGGTTAAGAAACAATTTCTATAATGTTGTATTCCATTATAAAACAATTTTGAATGAATTTATGATTCCATTCTTCAAAAGGGTAAGAAACTTCTTAGTGTTGGTGTTTAGAGTGATTAAATAATATAATTTTCCATCATTATGATTTTCTGTGTGCAACAATATAATTTGTTTATAAGCAGAATATCTATGCCTTCAAAATAGGATGTGTCACTCTAGCCGGTTTGGCTCACTGGATAGAGCGTTGGCCTGGGGACTGAAGAGTCCCAAGTTCGATTCCGGTCAAGGGCATGTACCTTGGTTGCAGCCACATCCCCAGTGGGGGGTGTGCAGGAGGCAGCTGATCGATGCTTCTCTCTCATCGATGTTTCTGACTCTCTAACCCTCTCCCTTCCTCTCTGTAAAAAATCAATAAAATATTTTTTTAAAAAATAGGATGTGTCCTCAGAGAAACTATGCATTAAGTGATAAGAAGAAACATGTCCACTATGGTAGCCACATATATTCATTGAGGAAATTAAGTATTACTAAATGTGATGAAGGAATTGAGTTTATAATTTCATTTAAATTTACATTTAAATAGCCATATATAGCTAAGTATACATTAAAGTATAACTTCAAAATAAGTTTATATACTATATAATAAAAGCCTAATATACAAATCGACCAAATGGTAGAACGACTGGCAGAACAACCAGTGGAACGACCAGTTGCTATGATGTGCACTGACCACCAGGGGGCAGGTGCTCAACGCAGGAGTTTCCCCTTGGTGATCAGTGCATTCCCACAGGGAGAGCACTGCTCAGGCAGAAGCCGGGCTCACAGCTGGCAAGCACAGCAGCAGTAGCGGAAGCCTCTCCTGCCTCCGTGGGAGCTCTAAGGAGCAGCGAGCCAAGCAGTAAGGAGTAGTGAGCAGGCAGAGAGGGCCTAAGCAGCCAGTTGGACATCCCCCGAGGGGGCCTGGACTGTGAGAAGGCACAGGCTGGGCTGAGGAGACTCTACCCCCGACCCCCAGGGCACAAATTTCGTGCACCAGGCCTCTGGTTGTTGATAAAACAAGCTATAGATAATTCTCTGCATAACATTTATTTTCCTCAGCGATGCTATCAAATTTCAGGCTCTCACTCTAGCCAGTTTCTCAGTGGATAGAGCATCAACCTGTAAACTGAAGGGTCCCAGGTTTGATTTTGGTCAAGGGAAAATACTTCAGTTGTAGGCTTGATCCCCGGGCCTGGTCAGCTGAATGTAGGAGGCAACCAATCGATGTGTTCTCCCACATCTATGTTTCTCTCTCTCTCTCTCTCTCCCCCAATCCTTCACTCTCTCTAAAAATCAATTGAAAAATATCCTCAGGTAAGGATTAACAACAACAACAAATAAATAAAAATAAGATTTCAGGTTCTCCAGGGTAGAAATGTGTATCCCATAACAGTTACTCCATTGCTTCATATATAGTAGACTCACAAGTTTACATAAAAATGTGTAGTGCAGTAAACTATATAGCTTGATTCAGTTATTTTTTTAAATTTTTTTATTGATTTCAGAGAGGAAGGGAAAAGGAGAGGGAGAGATAGAAACATCAATGATGAGAATCATTGATTGGCTGCCTCTTGCATGCCTCCCACTGGGGATGGAGCCAGCAACCCTGGCATGTGCCCTTGACTGGAATTGAATCCAGGACCCTTTAGTCCGCAGGCTAATACTCTCTACCCACTGAGCCAAACTGGCTAGGGCTGATTCAGTTCTTAAGTATGTCTAAAGGACAAGACTAAAATATAAAAAGTGATAGAAACACAGACTAATTGAATGATGAAAATTAATAAAGCTCTTTATGTTTAAACTAGAGGCCTGGTGCATGAATTTGTGCACAGGTGTGGTCCAGCTGGCCCACCCCAATCAGGCTGATAGGGCTGGGCCAGCTGGAGGGAGGGGCTGCAGGATGTTGGTCAATTGGCCCCGCCCCTTAGTCAAACTCCCAGTCAAGAAGACAATTTGCATATTAGCCTTTTATCATATAGGATTATTATATAGGATGTCAGTTCACTTTGAAGAGACAAAAGTCACACATCAGAATATAGAAAGAGAAGCTAGAAGAAAATCAGTGAATAAAATGCTGTCTGTAGTTACTCCTGAGTCATTCTAATAAAATAAAATAATGTTTGTCTACTATATAGAGAAACACCTTATTTTATGGTCTATTAACCAGCTATATATTGATTTCTTCAATAAGATGTGTTGCTAAACAGTCTTGATCTAGATAAAATAAAATGATCTTTATCTTTGTTGAAAAATAAATCATTTCTAAGTTCACGTAAGTTATTTTTGCTTAGAACAAGACATTTAAAACATTTTCAAGGACATTAAGTCTTCAGGCTTTAAAATATCAAGTAATTATCAAATCAATGATCATTTGGGGGAAAGTAATGAAGTATGGAAAATAACCACTTCAAATTATATAAATCATTACCACAAAGTATTTAAAACTGATGTCATTAGAAAAAGCACTTTAACATTGAGGGTATGAAATGTCTTCAATGTTTGATAAAAACTGAAATTATATTATAAATAATTTTCAGGAAATAAACATATTTTTAAGCTTTTATACTTAACCTATTATTGATTTAATGTTGCTGTTTACTAGGTATTACTACTTTAATTCTTATAAAATATAGATAATGTATTTAATCTCTATTATTTTTGTTTTATAAATATATATTTCAAGTATTATCAGGAAGATATTCTTTTAAGCATTTGAATATGGAAGGAATTTTAAAACAAAGTTGCTTTTATTTTCATGTTGTTCTCATTGGCCTTAGAAGTGGCTGACCAGGCGGGTTAATATCATTTGCCAGAGAAAAGCCTCTGGGGCCTCTTTCCTGCGGCCCACAGTGATGACCAGTCCACAGAGTGGTTGGGCCTATTGAGCCTGTGAGCCCTGGGGGGTGAGGTGCTCTGCCAGGTGGGCAGGCCCAGCATGTGTCTGGTTAGCAGGTGCCTTGCTCAAGGGCGAGGCTGTGCAGCATTTACAGAATTTAAGGAGCACAGATGATAATCTCAGGCTTATTTGGTGTCTGTATCAAGATGGAAGGTCTCTTGATAGGCTATAGATTTAGATTTCAGCTCCACTGCAAAAGCAACAGGGAAGGGCTCTTAAAGGAAGTGCAGGAACTGGCAAACATGCCAGGTAGTGTCCTATACTGCTCAGCACAAGGAGCACATTTCTGGTTTGTTTGGAATCCAGGAGAAAATTTCATTTGGGAAACGGTTAATACACATCTTGTACAAGTATGCACATATATAGTCCTTTATAAGTATCTCCATGTGTGTATATGTGTATATATATGACATTAATTTTCATACAGTCTATATGTGTGTATATTTATAATATATATCCCCGTACTGGTATATATGTGTGTATAATATATGTACATATATACCAGTGTATACAGATATATGCATATATATAAATAAAATACATATATACTAGTATACACATATGCATAACACATATTCCCATACTAATATGTGTATTTGTACTGTGTGTGTGTGTGTGTGTGTGTGTGTGTGTGTGTTCCCATACTCTGAACATTGCATATATTCCCATACTGGGTTCCTTTCTGATGAATATATTTCTTACTGATATTTGAAGAAATATTCTTATTCCAATGATGAAAAATTCATTTATTGGCAGGAAATGACAAACTCAAATTTTTGTCATTTCATTCCAAGCATGATTTCAGATATCATCATTCCTACACAAAAGAAATTGTTTAATTATTATCGATTTAAGTTAGAAAATCAAAATGCATCTGATATTTTCATAAATAAAGAAAATGCCACCTGTGTGTTTCCAAGTCTATTGTGAATGGAAAGGTGGTTGCTCAGGGATTGAATACTAGTACATGGTCAGATATTCCCTCTGAACTCTCCATTCCATGAGCACTGTATCAAACACCTTCAAAAGCCAACAGGAAGTGATCAGTTAATATAGTTTTTTTAAATATATTTTATTGATTTTTTTACAGAGAGGAAGGGAGAGAGATAGAGAGTTAGAAACATCGATGAGAGAGAAACATCGATCAGCTGCCTCCTGCACATCTCCTACTGGGGATGTGCCCGCAACCCAGGTACATGCCCTTGACCGGAATCGAACCTGGGACCTTTCAGTCCGCAGGCCGACGCTCTATCCACTGAGCCAAACCGGTTTCGGCATTAATATTAATAGTTAATATTTGAGCTCAATATTATTTTGTAGACTTTTAAACATGTTTTTAAAAATTCAAGTAGGACTATCTCACAAAATGAAAGTGAGGCTTTAATTGTGTTCATTTGAGTGAAGTTTTATTTTAGTGGCTGGGATACTATGATGACATAGACAAATGCCAGCTTTTAGTGAGTCACTATACTTGCTAGATGGAGGGCATATTCACAGAATTTTCTTTTTTCTATAAATTACTTCTCTGAACAAGTAATCCTTAACCATAAAACACAAAACTTCATCTAGTACTGCTTCTTAATTATAAATGTGATTGTTAGATTGACTGTGGGGTAGTCAGTCACCCAATGCCATGGATCCACACTTATTAAAACACTATAGGCCTGGTGCACAAATTCGTGCATGGGTGGGGTCCCTCGGCCTGGCTGATGGGAGGGACCAAGGGAGGTTGGCCAGCCTCGGGAGGTTGGCTGTGGGAGTGCACTGACCATCAGGGGGCAGCTCCTGCATTGAGCATCTGCCCCCTCGTAGTCAGTGCGCATCATAGCAACCGGTCGACTGGTCATTCAGTTGTTTGGTTGTTTGGTCGCTTAGGTTTTTATATATATAAATTAATGTATTCAACACATGTTGCTGGAACACATAGTTAATAAATATCACTTTTTCCTCAGATAATGATATTTCTGTTTGTAACATTGAAATATGAGTCACCATAATGTGATTGTTTTTCTTGGAAAAGGTCATCTTAATAATTTTATTAGAAAAAGGAAAAATCGAACTGCTTTTTTAAAACGTGTAATTGGTCATCTGTACAACTATGACTCAGATAAACTCACATGCCCAATTCTAGTTTGTTGTTATTTTTATGTGACAAATGAAAGGAACCGCATCATACTGTGAAAAAACTGCTTGTAAAAGAGTAGGTGGTCAGGTTGGCACCCTGGGGGTCTCCAGAAGCCAGGTGACAAAGGTGGGCTCAGGACCAAGGCAGGGAGTCATGGTGGAGACCCAGGGTTTGCCCTGGCCCTGTGAAGAATCCTGCACAAAATAAATTTTCAAGCAGCCACGGTAATCTAGCCAAGACAGCTTAAACACCCAAACTTTAAACACAAGTGATAAGGAGTAACGGAACCTAATAGAATTTTATCTGCATCTATATAGGAGTGAGTGTCAGAACCCTTCAGTTGTAGAAAACAGATGTGAACCTGCCAAACAGAGCTGTTTGGGGCTGAGCTCACCAGGAGGCTGGCCACTGGCTCCAAGCACATGGAGGGTCAGAAGAAAATAGCTCTGAAGCGCCACTGTCAAGGGTTCTCTGGGTTTCCCCTGCCCACATTGCACAGCTGAGAGCCTGACCCGTGGCTCAGAGGAAGCTTTATCTCCTGTCGCACACATGGTAGCCCATGGGGGCCCAATGCCTCATCCAAGTGGCTGGATTGCAATCTATTTTGTCTTTTTGTCTTTGAAGTGCTCCTCTTGCGCTCATGGCAATGTTTCTTTCTCTCCCACGCTCCCAAACTAAATTCCTCATATCACCCACTTATGACCATCTTCCAGGGTCAGGGGCTGGAACCAACCTCAAAGCCTAAAGGAAGATGGAAACATAAGGCATTTTCATCGTTGCCGCCCAATGAATGAAGGAAGGGAGGAATGATCGAGTTAATGAACTGATGCTAAGCCTCCGTCACACTAAACCTAAGATTTGTACATAAATCATTTTTAATCCTTGCAACTGCTTGAAAAGGTAGAGACAATCTTCAGCTTTTCTGTCTCAGGTAGTAACCCTGAGGCCCATGGCAGTAAAGTGATATACTTGGAAATGTTTATCCTGTTGTGTCAGTCACAGAGTCGGCAGGGACACCGAGCAGAGCTCAATGTCTCAAGCTCTTTCTGTCTTTCTGTTGCAGATCTAATGTAAGTGCTCACTGTGTCTTTTCTAGCTACGTAACTGGCTTCCTCATAGTTTTTCTGCTTTGAATTGGGCCCCCAGTCTGCTTTCCCACCCTGTGGTTAAAGGATCTCAGTATTATTTTAAAACCTCTGTGCTCTTGCTGCCTGTTTTGGGTTGTCAAACAAGAAATCATTGCCAAGAACAATGTCAAAAGCTTTTCTCATATGTTTTCTTTTAGGACGTTTATAGACTTAGGTCTTATGTTTTAGTCTCTAATTCATTTTGATTTAATTTATGTGTATGGTCTAAATTAAGGGTCCAATTTTATGCTTTTGCATGTGGATATCCAGTTGTTGAAAAGACTGTCCTTTACCATTGTGTATTTTTGATTCTCTTTTCAAAGATCAATTGACTATACATGTGTGGGTTTGTTTATGGGCTCTTTATTTTGTTTCATTGGTCTATATTTTGGTCTTTATGCTAATATTTGAATAGATATTTCTCCAAAGAAATGGAGGGATAAGACATTTCTCCAAGAAAATGGATGGGTAAGAAGTTGGGTGGGTGAATGGGTTGACTGATGGATGCATAGGTATGTGGATGGATGGGTGGGTGGATGGGTGGATAGATGGGCAGATGGATATATGGGTGGGTGGGTGGATGGGTGATAGGATGGTTGGATGGATGGATAGATGGATGAGTAGGTGTATGGATGGGTAGGTATGTAGGTGGACTGGTGGGAGGATGGATGGGAAGATGGATGAATGGATAGGTGGGCAGATGGGTGGGAAGGTGGGGTAGGTAGACTGATGGGTGGGTGGATGGAAGATCTGATCTAGAGTCCTGTCTTTAGTAATCCTCATATAGCTATTCAATATTTCTTAGTCATGGTTACACCATGGTATTTCTTATTTTTAAAAATTGTCCAGATAGAAAACCTTGAGAAACAATCCAGCAAAGAAAATATGAAACTGCTTTGAAAAGTTAAAAGTGGTGTACAAATGTAGCCAATTTTTTTTATTGTTAAATTCTGGGACTTTAAAAATGAGGGACTGAGTCACTTTATACTTCCAGGGGCACATGAGAGTTATTTTCCAGACTGAAAATTCTCAAACTCGGTCATGCACATGACTCTGCAGTTGTGAAGTTTGGGAGCTTCCTTATCTATTTTTCATACACTCCACTCTGGCAGGCAATTGTTAGGCTGGTAATGGAAAGGTAAGCAGTTTATTGCAGGTGGCGGTTAGCAAGCAGTCAGATACCTTGAAGCTTATCCTCACAACGGAACATGAGTAGTGACCCTGTGGCCGCCCTAAAGGATTTCAGAGGAGCCATTTCAGGGATCAATGCCAGTTCCATTACTGTTTTCATGGTTAATCAATGGAGCACACACTGTGACGTGCCGCAGACACCTGGCTGTGTCCCCAACTGCAGAAGGGCTGTGCTCCAGAGGAAGGCAGATCTGCAAACCTCTGGGAAAAGAAGCAATATTGCTTAGTAAATTTCTCCTGCCACAGCAAAGGAAATCTACAGCTCAGCAGGCTTTACTTCAGTACCCTGGGAAGATTAAAACGGAATTGATGATATAGTAGGCAACAAATTGTACCGTTCTTTAGTGTGGCTGAATAATGTGCATGTCATATTTGAAAATAAAAGAAGCTTGTTTTAAAAAATAAAAATCAATGAATCCAAAAACGAGGTACATTTCAAACATTACTAAAAGTGCCTTTTAAACATTCTTTGTCTTTTTTCTTTTATTGTCTTGGAATTTAAATCTCCAGTGTATATTTCATCAAAGAAAAAAATCTACTTCTTTAACGAGTATCAACATGCAGAATTTATCCTCTATTCCCACTGTTTTCCATGTCACTTCCCATATTATTTGCTGTGAAGACAAATATTCAACTCTCTGTTCAAGAGGTAGAAAATGCCAGGTTACTATACCAAAATGAGAATTCGTATAGCATTTGCTATTTTAAAATTTTAACTATGTGCTTTAGAATCTACTATAAAATAATAGTAGGCGGTTGTATCCTCTGCCCAGTCTTCTCTGTATTTATTCCCAGTCCTTCAAGTTTATTTTCTAGAAGCCTTGGTGGAATACCCAGGACCTGAACATGGAGTTTCTTCCTCACATCTTCATTTCTCTTCTCCTGAAACTCATCTGATTCATGGATCATATTTTGACAATGAAATCAGGACAATCTTATTCCTGAAACTCATCAATAAGAGTGTAAATTTGTTCAATGTCATATGTTTATAAGGTTATTTCCATTTTGGTAAGTGATGTGTGCATGTGTGTGTGTGCAATTAGGAATTTTTTGATAAATAACAATTTTAAATTCTTATTGTGTACTGAACACTGTACAATATGTTTTTGTACACCATTCTGTAAAAGTCTCAGTAGCATCCTATGAGGTGGGTACTGCTCTGATGCCCATTTTTCAGGCTAAGAAACTGAGGCACAGAGAGGGGATGGGATTTACTAGCACAGTAGGTAACCCACAGGTGTGGCCGAAACTGTGGAGTGCAGGTGGTTTCTGTGTGATCATGGAACTTCAAACCTCAGCCTTCGAAGTCACTTCTCAAGCAGTTGGATCTGATTTAAACTCACATAGACACAGTCATAGACAAAACAAAAGAAGACAGGTTGTGATGATTTAAAATAGGGGTTGGCAAAAAAAAATATATATGTCTGGAAGATTATGCTCCAACAACACATGTGGCTGGAGAATACTCTTTCTTTCTGTCTGTCTCTCTCTCTCTCTCTCTCTCTCTCTCTCTTTATATCCTCACTGGAGGATATTTTTTCCATTGATTTTTAGAGATAGTGGAAGGGAAAGAGGGAAGGGGAGAAAGAGAGCCAGAGAAGGTAGAGAAACATTGACATAAGACAGATATGATTGGTTGCCTCCTGCACATGCCCTGACCAGGGCTGAGGATTGAACCTGCTTCCCAGGTATGTGTCCTGGGCTGAGGATTGAACCTGCAACCCAGGTATGTGTCCTTGACTGGGAATTGAACCTGAGACTGTTCAGTCCATGGGCCAATGCTCTGACCACTGAGAAACACCTGCCAGGGCAGGAGAATTCTCTTTTGAGAGATTTTACACATTATTGGACAAATAAAGTTGGATAATTGAAGATATTAGTAAACTCATGAACATTTTTAGAAGTAGTTTTTTATTTACCGCCATAACCAGTATTGGGTCCGAGCTCCTCTGCTAGGGATGGGACCTCTTTGGATGCCAGGAATTGGAAAGAGACACAAGCAATGAGCAGCCGTAGGTAGATGTGTCATGCTTTATGCAAACAAAGCAACCAACAACTGGCTGGTCAGTGGCACCTTTTATACTCAAACAAAAGAGGCCTCTTGCCAATTAGTGACATCTGTGTCACATGAACATAAGTAGGTTATATAGGGTGTGCCTGTGCAGTGTGTATAGTGATACTGCTGAGTCATGGCATTCAGACATGCGCATGGCAAATGGGCCTTTAACATCCGGCATACGCTGATGAGGGCCCCCACAACCAGCGATATATAACACAAAACTGAAAAGCATAAACATAGTAAATGAGTAGTGATGGGCACAATTCAATTAATTGCCCTTTACCTTCGGTGGTCTCCAAGTCTCCTGACATTGGACTAAATGGATCTTGCTCATTACTGTACCCGGGACACTCAGTGGTGAACATAACTCAGTGACGTGTAATGGATGGGATGTTTGGTGTGAAGGGTTACTCTTCTCCACACTAGGAGGCAGAGCTCCCTGGGTCTCGTGTTTCTGCATGTCTTGCACTGACTTCCTTTTGGTCTGGTCTATGCAAGGATGGTTGTATAGTCACTATGGAAAGACAGTGATAGGGTTGCCCTCTGAAGCAAAGTGAAGCTTGTTTGTTTCTCAGTAAAATAAAAGTCTCTATCTGGAGCAAAGGGCTGATATACTTGCAGCTCATTTTAGAAGGTTGGAGGCCACTAAACTTAGGGTTTTCGACTGCAAAGCAATGTGCTGTGTGCACGAGTGTTGCCTGGTCCTTTCCCTGTCCTCCTGTGGGAATTGAGGTGTAACAAAATGGCATTAAAGTGAATGCTGATACTCTGTCACCTGCTGAATAATAAATAGTCTTTTTTGTTCTGACCCAGGAGTCTCCTGTCTTCTGTGAGCAACCCTGAAACGGTAGCAGGCAAATTTGTTAGGTTACAAGTAGAAGGAAATCGCAGATCCTTCTGAGTTCTTTTAATACTATAGTTGAAAAGGGATACCATAAATTCTATTTTCTGGTGAAAAACTATGCCAAATATTAGATTTTTTTTATACTCATTCAAATATTCAGTATTTTATGGTTTTATGATTACTTATTTCTTTTTTCATAAGCAAGAGGTTTATTGTAAATGATTACTTATTTCTTGCTTTGCAAGTCTTATTAAGCACCTGCCATGAGATCTTTAATTCTCTTGGTAGTGACTCAGGATGAGGGCTACCATCATGGTGTCACTGTAGCCTGTACACTCTATTTCTTATGGCAAACAAGCCTATAACAGGCCAGCCTTCCCAGCAACAGTAAGGAAAACTAGGGACAGAAACAAATTCTTGAGACCTATTAGATGGTTTATTAGTCTGCTGCCATAAAACACAACAACATAGGTCTGGCCAAGTGGCTCTCTTGGTTAGAGTGTTCTCCTGTACACCAAAAGGTTGCAGGTTCAATTCCAGGTCAGGGTGCAAACCTAGATTGGGGGTTTGATCCCTGGTTGGGGTGCTTACGGAGGCAACTGATCAATGTTTCTCTCTCACATCGATCTCTCTCTCTCTCTCTCTCTCTCTTTCTCTGTCTTCTCCTCTCTCTGTCTTCTCCTCTCTCTAAAATAAATAAACATATCCTTGGGTGAAGATTTTAAAACAGCAACAACATAACAAACAACAGAAATCTGCTTCTTACAGTTCTGGAAGCTGGAAGTCTGAGAATAAGGTGCCAACATGATTGGTTTCAGAGAGGGTGCTCTTCTTGTAGACAGCCACCTTCTTTTTATGTCCTCACATGGTGGAGAGAGATCTCTCTTCCTCTTCTTAAAAGGCCCCAGTTCTGCCCGGCTGGTGTGACTCAGTGGTTGAACATCATCCTAAGAACCAGGAGGTCATGGTTTGATTCCCAGTCAGGGCACATGCCTGGGTTGTGGGCTTGATCCCTAGTTTGGGATATGAATGAGGCAACCAATCAATGATTCTCTCTCATCATTGATGTTTCTATTTCTCTCTACCTCTCCATTCCTCTCTGGAAACAAAAGCCTTATGACCCACCCTTATGACCTCATTTAACCTTAACTACCTTCTAAATACCCTCTCTCCAGATATAGTCACCTTGGGGGTCAGTGCTTCAGCATTTGGATTATGGGGCCAAAACTCAGGCTATAACAGAAGGCATCAGGCTATTGAGCAGTGGGGATGTAATGATCAAGCTCTCTCAAAGAAGGCTGATGTTTGATGCTGCATTTTTGCCCCCAAGAGTTCCCTAATCTGATAAAAGAAGCAGCTGAAAATCTTCAGCCAAGTTCAATGACCAAGCATGTGTAATTGAAAAGGTGAGCAGAGTTCAGGCAGCCTCTGGGGCAAGGAAGCCATAATTGCCATTCGGGAAAGGGGATGATACATCCCAGGTTTGTATCAGCATTCAGCCCAATTAGAAATAGGCCCCTGTTTGCATCAATTCAATCCCAGACTCCATTCAGGTGATCTGACCTACATCAGTTGCTTGCCAGAAGCAAAATAAAATCCTATCAGGAGGAAGAAGCCATAACTCAGTGTGTCAGATTAGCTCCATGTGTTTTGTTTTTTTTTGTATACAGGGTCTGAAATTTAATTTTTAAAATACTTGCCATCCCAGAGACAAAGCAAATGTCTGAAAACTGAAAGAAAACATACATAACAGAAAGAATATTCAACTATTTGAGTCATTAGACAGGAATTAAGGGAACTAGATGAATTTCAGCATATCGTTAAAATATTTAAGAGGTAATTTAAATTTCTGACAAATACACAGGCTCAGAGGACAGCTGGTTAAGCAACTCTGTTACTTTAAGATTCAGTTGTATCCTAAATATAGTTTATGTTATATAGCTATGCGGCTAAGTGTAAGACTCAGAGACATTTACCTTCATAATTAATTTAGGAGGGACCAGTGCTCAGTGGCCAAGCCCTTCCACTTAATCCTTCCTTAAATTAGATTCAGAATCAGTGAGGTTCTAACAAAGATTACCCCAACTCAACTTCAAATCAGTTCTTAAATTTTCTTTCCTTATATCTGGAAACTGAACTTGACTCCCAAGGGAAGGACTTAGAGAAAAAGTGTAAGAATTCTGTTCTCATTGTGTCCAGAAAATCAGATTCTGATCTGGTCAGATGGTCACTCCTGCAGATGAGCAGAGAAAGAGGAGTGGACAGGTGCCGCGGGAGCCGATCTCGCCTTGTGTTGGAGGCTGAGGGAAGGTAGGAGATTGGAGATGGCTATCCTGAAACAGCAAAAGTCAATGAAGGGGGCCCATGGAGTCTTTTCTCGTTTTTCTTGAATTTATATTTTTTCAGCTCTGATTGATGTTCTTACTTTTGAAGTGAAAAAAATAAGACTACTCTCTAAGATATTTTTATGAGTCTTAAGAAAAGAGAGGAGAGGATAAGGATATACTGAGCAATATAGTCACAGAAACAAACTAACGAACGCCTTTCATTTATTTGTAGATGTCTTACTCCAATAGGAAGGGGACAATAAGAGGCCTTCTTAGCACTTGGCCAGAACAACTGAGGGCTGGTCGTGTCCAACCATCATGTATCTGTGGGAGGCACCCATTTGGTCTGTTGACACTTTAGCTTTTACATTTATTGGTAAAGACACAAAATTAAGTCTCATCTTGACCTGCTCCTCATATACTTCAGATGATCCTTTGTACACTGCTGAGTCATACAAGGATTTACTACAAAACCTATGGTTCTGCATTGCCATCACATTCCCTCTTTACGATATTTGAATTGCAATCTAACAGTTGCCTCTTTTTAAAATAGCGCTAAATGGAACCAAAATTCTCAAATCGCACTTATTAAAATTTTATGTAATTTTCATTGATGGTGAGGAAGTTAGTACTATACCTGGATCCACATAAAATTTCATTTCTCCGGGTTACAATTTTTCTTGAGATAATTTCCACATGAGATTTTTAAAAATTGTGTTTAATGGAGAAAGTGTTCTGATTTATTTAATATTCCCTTCCATTAATATGCCTTTATCTGTATACAGGCCTGTGTGATTAGGAAACTTTTAGAATGAGTACAAGTGCTGTTATTTTTAACTTTCTGCTAAAAATATGAATAAAAGAAAATAAAGTGATATCTTTGCCCTAATGGTTTCAATACAAGTTATTGAAACAGAAAATTCATTTTAAGGAAAAGCAAGAATCATTTTTCCTTTTCCTGCTAGATGCTACATATTTTGCTGAAGGCTATCTTGTGTGGTTCCACACACTTGCTGAAATCAGCAAAATAAAAATTCTAATAATTAATTTTACATGCATGATTAAAGAAATCAAGTTCTACAAACCTATAGATTCTAAAAATTAATGAACTGCAGTAAAAGTATGCTTTTGCGAGAATGGATAATTTAAAACAGAGAAGTCGTAAGACATAAATAGACTTTTTTTTTCTAACAAGGTTGTTTTCTGAGAACTCCTCAAAGATGTTTAGATGCTATTCAATATTTATTTGGAAAAAATAACTTAAACTTTCCAATTTTCAATTATAGGCTCATATTTTTATTTTAGCAGAAAATATAGCTGATTTCCTGTATTCTTACCACTCTTTTTTTTTGGAAAATAATATAAAAATATTTTACTTCAAATTCTAATCTAACTGAAGATTAATAAATTATAACATGAAAATACTACATGTAAATTTGAGCAATATATTTTTTCATTGAAAATATGTTTTTCTTCTTAATGATGAATATTACAAACAAGATTTATTACAGATTTTCTTCTATTTTTCCCACTTAAGCAACCTAGAACGATAAGGACGAATACAGCACAAGTTGATACCAGGATCTGTATATTTCATACAAAAACCTTTTACCCTTATTACTGATTTCAAAACTTTATAATGACATTCAAATAGATAATATACACTGATTATGTGCATTAGCCAATTCCTTAATTCTTTACTCTTTATATGAGCCCTTCCTTGATACCTGTCCCATCTCTGAAACACAGGTCAAACAGATTGCTTATGTCTTTGTGCTCTATGTTTGGTGTAAACAGTCCAAACCAACTCTGAATTCTTTAAGCAGAAAAGGAGTTTACCAGCAAGGCCACTTGGAGTCTATTATGGGGATGCTGAGGCTGTTTTAGTGTGTTACCTCTGGCCCCTTGCCACCATGGATCTCAACTCCACAGAAAACATGGCAAGTAAACTGTAAATGTCTAATACCTTTGCAATCCCTCAGATTCCAATGACCAGGAAGAAGTGTGTGGTGGCTCATTTAGGCATTAAATACCTGCTCTACCTGACAAGGTGTGAGAGAAGCAGCATACTGGCCCCTGGCTGCCATGGGAGATGGGTCCTTGCTCCATCTATATTCAAAGGACTCCCAATACCCAAAATGATACGAATTCAACTGAATCCTTACTTCTAAAGTCAAGAGTTCAAAACAACTGCTCATGCCCAAACTAAAACTATTCCCTTTCATCCAGCTGAAGGTACTAGTTGCCCCTCTACAAGAAGAGACAACCCAAATATTTTATAAGATAACATACACCTTATGGTATTTCTCTGAGTGATGTCCATTCATCATTGAGTTCTGTCAGAATCTTATTTTTGATATTATGAAACTCACAGAATAAGTTTTAAATTTATTCACCACCAACATACCCTTTAAAAGGGAAAGAATAAGTGTAGCAAATTAGTTAAACACACATACACATTAGGTTACACGAAAGTAGTGGGTCAATGTTACAACTCATCAGATCATGGTAAGTCTTTATAATATTCCTTTCCAATATGAGTCAATGTTAATTTGCTTTCAGTCAGCCATTTAGATTGCTTATCTAAATGGATAGACGATTAGATGGCTTAGATTTCTTTATCCAGTGAGATGAAACAAATATGTGCTTCTATGCAATTCTGATTCTGGTGTCCCTGCCAGTGCAGTTATGGTCTTTCATCAACTCCTTAAACATGTACATGGTCACAAAATAATTCTTCCAGGAATTGTCTTGCACTCCATGTGCTATCTCCTGTCCTTGGTGGGTGGTGGCAACCTGCTTCCACCTACCTTGAGTTGGTAGAAGACACTCTGTGTTGCATTGCACAAGATGATCACAAGCCCACACACCCACATGCTCACCCATTGCTTTCCTGCATGTTACTGCTTTTTCTACCAGAAGGGGGAGCCTATTTCTTCACATTCTTAGTCTGAGCTGGCCTTATGCTTGCTTTGACACATGGGATGGGGCAGAAATAATGGTTTGGAAATTTAAAGTTCAGGCTCTGGGGAGCAGGTAGAGTGGGTCAATGGGATGAGGGGAGAAAGAGGGACATCTGTAATACTTTCAACAATAAAGATTTTTTTTTTTTAAAAAAAAGTTCAGGCTCTGAACTTCTGCTCTCACTTTCTTGCTTCCATGAAACTGTTGCCTGAAAAAGTCTGAGGTAACCACAGGAGGACCGAGGTGCCCAGTGGACAGCTAGTGCCAGCCACCAGATATGTAGTGAGGCTTCTAGACTGCCCAGCCCTGAGAAGCTCCCAGATAACTCATCTGCATGACTTACACTAGGGAGGATCAGCAGAAGAACCGCTTACCTGATCTAGCCTTGGTCTGCCAATGCAGCAACAGAATGGAAACATCTGCCTACAAACTACCCTGGACCTCAATTGGGTGCTGTAGTTCTCACATGAAGCTGTTAAACCAAAATGGCCTGTGTCAGTAGTGCAAGTGACATCTTGGTCTCTACTGACTCTTTCATTTCTCAAATTGTTCAGAATCGAGGGGGAAGGCTGACTTAACACATGGGGGCCTACTCAAAGACACCCACCCAAGACAGAAGTTAGAGGTGGGAGAGGCTTAGTCCCAATGGGTTGGGTGTTGGTGTCTGATGCTGGGCAGCCAGCAGAGTGATGGTGTGGCTGTGGGAAACTCCTGAAGCTGAGAGACAGAAAGAGGTAAGCAAGTGTTTGTGGGGTGTCTCTTTCTAACCATGGACTCAGCATAATAGACATTCTTGTTATTAATTATCCCAGTGGTAGGAAATTAGGTGAGGCTTGAGTAAAGGAGGAGGCATATCCTTGGAACTTGGGGACAAGATGAACACACTTGCGAAGGCCAAGGGGTATGTTTAGTTATCTTGAGTAAATTGCTCAGGGTCCTGAATGGGCTGCTTAGGGAGGAAGAGCATCGCTGAGCCTTTGTTTCCCCACTTCCTTCATGGGTGACATTCATAGCAGTGGGGTCTTCCAGCACAGACCCAGCAAGCATGCTAATAAGTGGTGAGAGGACACAAGAAGAGGTGCAACCAACCCTCATGGTCTTAGGAAGATAGTTCCCTGTGTAACATGGGATCTCAGGTGTGGAATGAGGAGATCGGTATGTGTATATCTGTTGTGTGCATTTGTGAACAGACATAGCATTTTAAAAAAATGGACTCATTGGGGAGCTATAGACCTAAGGAATGGCAATAACCATTTTTTATACTGGATATGAGGGAAATACAATCTCTTTTCTTCCCTTTGTGGTATCTGCTTGGCCAACATCGAGGAGAGACTGAGTTTGACTGTGCAAACAAAGGTGTGACTGAAGCCTTGACAATAGCCAGCACTCAGGGACACATTAGGGAGAAAGCAGGACTTCCTCCACGATGAGTTAGTTAGCTCCCTCGGCTTAATAATCCCTGGGAGAGAAAGTATGACTTTCTTGAAATTGGCAGAACGCATGCTAGGAGTTCTTTCATTTAATATTAAATTTTATTTGGGCTCACTTAAAAAATTTCAAGTTGGTGAAATGGGATATCAGGTATTCTTGTACAACAACCTGAAAAGAATGATGTTGATGTCATACCTTGACCCCAGAATGCTGGAACAGATGTGGGGGAGTCTGTAATTATAATGCTTCATCATCAAGAACCAGAACTTTACCCTAAGTCTAAAGAGGGCAAAGGAAGATTTTTCACAGCTTCTCCTTCTCATGTGTGAAAATTGAAAAGACAAAGTTAATAACAGGCTTCCTCAACCCACTGTGCAATCTTTGGTCTGGATACTAAAATTAACATTTCTTCTGTTTCCCTCCGGTCTATTTGAGAAGGGTCTCAATTGTATGCATATACATACCTACTATGCACTGGCTTCCTCATGTGTTTTAAAACTGTAAAAAATGGAATTTGAGCCTTGCAAAGTGCTTCAGATGCCTATCATTTTGTTCTGACCTCTCTCTTTACCTATGACTATGATTAAGTGGCCCTCAGAGCAGAAGAAACAGGCCATGCAAATGTCACTTGAGGTCTTAGAACTCCTTGGCCAGAAAGTCAATGAGCTCATTGACCAAGAGTAGTTATTCAAAGTGAATTAAAATTTAAGTGGGTCAAAATTGGAAATATTTTAGAGTTTTTTTCTTGCTAATCTAAAGAGCTGAGATCTTTTCCCCAAAATCCATTATGCACACACCCTGAAAATCACCCCATCTGCACTCCTGCAAATTGCATGATGGCTCAGTTTTCAATGCCGAGAATGCTGTGCTTTCACCAGTCCCAGACCAGTGACCACGGATGCCTTCTCTGCAGCATGATTCTGCCTGGCCAGAAAAATCGCTAATTGCATCGTAGAAGGGAGTTTCATCAATTGCAGCCTAACACATTTTTAATAGGGAAGAAAGTTGATGAGGTGAAAATGGAAATTCTGAAACTTAGGCAACTTAACATTCTTCTTCTTTTTTTTTTCCTGCGGAGAAAATTCTCCCTGATTGATGTGGCTATTGCTTTCTTTCTTCTTAGTGGAAGAAGAAAAGAATTTTGCATCCATGGTTGTGAAGAAAGAGAAAGGACAGCAAAATGAGGTAGTATGAGGCCAAGTGAATAGAACAGGATGAATTCTACTTTCCTCAACATCCTTTTCAGATACACTTTTTTCTCTCTCTCTGGCATGACTCAAGTATGACTCCTAAAATACGTGAACAAGAATGCAGGAGACATTGATTTTCTGTGGATTAAAGAAGAACTACTGTTTGCACATCTAGGAATAGGCTTCTGGGGCAGTCCACTTTTGAAGTGAAGAGGGTTTAAAGCTTTAAATAATATATGTGAATGTAATTAAAAGGCTTGAGACTGGACAAAGCACTCTGCATTTAGTGAGTTGTTCACAAATGACTCATTATTAATGGTATAAACATTAGTGCTAGGAAACGGAGGGAACCGTGAGGTGAGGCAGGGGAATTAAACAGACACAGGCTTTCCTTCCCATGAATTTGTCATCTCATGAGGGCTAGAAAAGCTCTTCTGGCAAGGTGGCCTTTGAGAAACATCCTGCACAAAAGAACATCAAAGTTTCAATGTGAATGGTAAATATGAACATTTTAAAACGTTATTTCTTGAGAAATAACTGACCTAGGGTTACACCTCACTTCGACCTTGTATAACTCTGAGAAACAGTGATACAGGGGGTTTCTGTTTCTTGTTAATGGAGCTAATTTTGTTTCTGTCTATCTCATCATATTGACGTTCACATTAGAGCTTCCTTCTTTCTTGTTTAGTCCTGCCATTAGCATGCAGGCTTGCCAATGTCTTCTTGTCTTGAAGACACAGATCTCTAATTTGTTACTGAGGAAAATGATGTTGTGTGTTTTTCTCATCCTGTTTCCTCCATTCCTGTCTCATCTGGTTCTTTAAACGAGGATCACTGACAGCCCTCCTTTCCATCCTGCTTCTGAACCCCTTCCAAATATACATTCAGAGTTCATTCAACCGCAGCTACTGGACCAGCAGGTTGAGTCTCATGATGGAAAGTAAGGAACTTATTACTAAAGATGGTGAGATACTCTCAGCTTCATTTTCAGATTTATCTGTGTTTTACTATTTTAAATGTCTATTGTGAATATTACTATATTTGAACATCACTATTAAACCTACCAACTGTTAATCAGAGTGCTAATTAGGGACTTTATGCCAGGAAAAGTGTCCAGGCTCATGTTTGGGTCTGACCAACTGCAGTGCCATTTACCTCTTCAAGGTTTCGAGTGTTTAAATATGAAAACAACTCGAAAAGAGTGGGAAATTAAATGAGAGTTTCAAATTAAACGTTTTTATTTTGTGATCATTGTAAATTTACGTATGGTTGTATTATTACCCTTCAGCCAATTTTCTCCAGTGGCAACATCTTGCAAAACTACCACATAACATCAAACCAGAATATGGACATAAACACAGTCAGGGTAGAGCTCACAGGGTCCCCACAAGCACCCCTCATATCTCCCTCATATGGAATCTCCTCTTCCATCGAGTTAGCACACATTTAAAGTTGGAACTTCAATGAAAATATTTAGAGAACAAATTTATTGCTAAATAAAATCACCCTGGCAGAAAAGAGGTATATGTTTACCATTCTTGGTCACTAAAGTTTTAATGTGTCAACTTACCTAGCTCTAAACTTCTGATGTATTTCTCTACTTGAATTTCTTTTATATATGACAACAAATATGTTTCCAGGTTGTTTTCTCTTCAAGATACTAAGTAAATTTCTGGTTAACTTTTCATCTAAATTAGTATCATTAAAACACAACTGGACTCTTCCATCAGACCTGGTTCTGTCACTCTTTTTTTATTGGAAATCAACATCAAAATCTCAATTACAATTACATTTTCTAGAGGAATCTTAGTCTATTTATTGAGCAAATATTCATGAAAAACTTTTTTTCATTCTCTCTTTTCTCTCTCTTTTTTGTTGTCTTTCATATTTCAGGCAAATTAGGTATTACAAAGTATTGAATGTTTCTCCAAGAAATTTACAGTTCATTGTGGTAATAAAATACAAGCAAATCCTATACAATAAAGCAGTAATATGTAAATTGACCATCACACCCTCACACAAGATGGCTGCCCCCATGTGGTCACAAGATGGTTGGCAGGGGAGGGCAACTGGGGGGGACCAGGCCTGAAGGGGAAGGCAGTTAGGGGTGACCAGGCCAGCAGGGGAAAGCAGTTGGGGACAATTGGGCCAGCAGGGGAGCAATTAGGCATTGATCAGGTTGGCAGGAGAGTGGTTAGGGGGTGATCAGGCTGGCAGGCAGAAGCGGTTAGGGGCAATCAGGCAGGTGAGTGGTTGGGAGCCAGCAGTCTCAGGGATTGACCCTAAACTGGCAGTTGGACATCCCCCAAGGGGTCCCAGATTGGAGAGGGTGCAGGCTGGGCTGAGGGACACCCCTCCCCTCCCCCAGTGCTCCAGTTTCATGCACCAGGCCTCTAGTGTAATTATAATATACACAAATAGGAGCTTGTTTTAGTCAGTCCAAGATGCTATGACAAAATACCATAAATTAGGTAACTTAAAAAGTTACTTATTTCTCACAGTCTGGAGGCTGGAAGTGAGATCAAGGCACTGGCAGATTCAGTATCTGGTGAGGAACTACCACCTTGGTTCATAGACAACACCTTCTCCTGTGTTCTCTGTTCTCACATGGAGGAAGGGGCAAGGGAACTCTCTAGAGCAGTGATAGCGAACCTTTTGAGCTCAGTGTGTCAGCATTTTGAAAAACCCTAACTTAACTCTGGTGCCGTGTCACATATAGAATTTTTTTGATATTTGCAACCATAGTAAAACAAAGACTTATATTTTTGATATTTATTTTGTATATTTAAATGCCATTTAACAAAGAAAAATCAACCAAAAAAATGAGTTGGCATGTCACCTCTGACAAGCATGTCATAGGTTCGCCATCACTGCTCTAGTCTCTTTTATAAGAACATTAATCCTGTTATGAAGGTTCCAGCCTCATCAACTAATTAGCTCAGTGCCCACTTCCAAACACCATCACACTGGAGGATAGGGCTTAAAGATATGAAAGGGGGAAGAGGGCACAGAAACATTTAGTCCATAACAGATGTATAAGAAACAGATACAAATATAGATGCCATATATATATAGCATCCAGGTCGAGATCAGAATTGGGATAGCTCTATACATTCTGTTTAATTCCCATTCTGTCTGGTTTAGCTGTTTTGACTGGTATTTACCTAAGCATCATCTCTGTTAAATATTTTAAATGTCAACTTGGGTGTAAGAAGACTTTCAGTGTATAAGTGAAAAAAAGTAGCTTTATTCTGCTAAAAATTTCTGAAAGGAAAGAAAAAAGGAAGTGATATCTGTATAGTAGGTGCAACCACAGTATATCAACTGAAAAATGACCATCTGAAACATGGACTATATTCTATAGGAAAAGAAAAACAAAGTATTTAAATGAGAATGTGGCATGGGTCATGGATGTAATTCAAGGTGGAGTAGTGCCTGCAAAGCAAACATTTTTAAAATAAAAAATTTAAATTAAGAAAACATTATTTAAGTCACCTATGTAAATGTGTAAAAATACTTTTTGAGGATTTGTAAAAATATAAGGCTTTTTTCTTACTCAAATCTTTCCTTCATTCTGCCAAGCTGAAGACATAGATTTTGGCGGGATCATTTATACTTATTCAATACATCCAACAATACAATCAAGTAGATGAAGATTCTTTAGAACTCCTAAGGTCATGTTGGAGTTCAGGGAGTGACCTGACTTAAAAATATCAACAAGAACATGAAATATACTTAGAAGATGATATATTTTTAACAATTTTAGGCTTCCTGTCTTATAAAGTAGTCAAAGTCTCATGCAGTAATTTGGAGAGTTTAGGCAGCCTAAAGGAGAAAATTTTTCACTTTTTATCTTATAAGTGATCTGTTGATTATAGAAACAAATCTATGTGTTGACTAAGAATAACAAGGATGTGTAATCTGTTTTCCATTGGATAATCTAATCTAATCCAACTTTCATGGAAATGATTATTTTCTCAATGAAAATAATGTTTAAAAATGTGGGTGATATTCTAAAGGATGGTCTTGTTTTTCTATCTTACTTTACTGCCCAAACTTGATGCATGTAAAAACAACCACCTAAAAACCATAAAATCCAAGTAAAAAACTGATTATGTATGAAAAGAAAATCTTCTGTACCATCATCACAGTATGTTGCTGAAAATATAGTGCAAAAAGAAAATCCAAACTTAATACGTGTCTCATCTTTAGCAAGTTTTATTTTTCTGAGACTATTCCCCAATTGTTGGTTCCCAGAAATACATTACATTTCTCATTAAGTGATGAAGATAAAAAAGAGCATGCAAAATCATAGTTGGTAATTTTAAATCAAGCTTAAGAAAAATAATTCTTTCATACATGTTAGATAAGCGGTTAAATCTAACGATCCTATATTTATAAATAGGACAATTTATTTTTCAAGTTAGCAATATTATAAAATCTATTTTTGAGTTATATGTATTATGTATTTAACATTTCCCAATGTCTTTGCTCTATTACTTATAGAGAATAGTTCCCAGATATTTATTTATTATACCATGAAAATAGAGGACTATTCCTTATTCATGTGTTCACCAGGCCTGTGATTATCATTTTATGATATTCGGCAGAATGTACTCTGCTATGTCACATAATTACTATACTTTGATGAAATGGAACAGATATAAGTAAAAATGATATAAATCAGATGAAATGAACACCTGCTGGAGGCCAGCTAATAATATAATTTTCAAGGTGACCCAATGCAATTACTCTGCCTACACAAAGATTTCTATTAGTTTCCATATTATTAGCAAAGGTGTAAATAATTATATGGTAAATAGGAGCTCATCATGGGTAACAATAGACTAATAAAGTGCTTCAATGATTCATATGTCTTTCTGAAGTGCACATATTATGGGGACCACAACCGAAACTCTGGAGTACATTTGCCATTTAACAAATAAATAAGTTAAGAGTAATTTCATCCAATTTTTCAAAAGACCAGTTGTTTTTCTTTGAAGACTAAAACTTTAAAAATATTGCTTTCTTATACTGGGTGCCCCAGGAAGTAGACATTAAGGAAAAACTTATGTCTGACACTGAATAGATGAGTGCAAACCCAGAGAAGCAAGAGCGTGGGGGAAGGGAAATCAAACAAGCAATTGGAAGATAAAATACACAGGGACACATTTTTGGCCTGGCCACCCCTTTGTCACAAGAGCTGCTGACCATTCATTCTCATGGGATAACTTCATATTGGTCTTATGAACTATGGTATCTTGGTACCATCCATCTGGGGAAAATGAGAGAAAAATTTATCCTTGAGTGCCCCCTGTTCCTCACCCATCCAGGGGTCCTCTCTTAGGGTGTGAAACTTTCTGCATCTTCACGTGCATGACCGCTACTTTCAGGCAGCTTCTGGGAGGTGTGTGCCTCAGTGAGTCCAGACTTGTCAATTCTGGAGGCAGCAGGGAGTCCTACATGGTCCCAGTGATCTGGTGTCAGCAGCAGGAACTATCTAGGGGCAGGGTGCTGGGTAAGAGGAAATGTGTGCATGCAGATCTTAGTTGGAGATCTATAGGGTCCACCATGATTACATTTTTCCTCTCTCAAATATTGCCTACATTTACAATGTCCTATTTTATTTTAAATAATAACTTATTTAATAAAATTACCAAGAAGACTGTTTCCAAAATGAAATTTTTACGATTTTTAAAATATGCTCCATTGGTTAATCACTAGTCCTCAAGACCTTCAGAGGATAATTCCTTGGGTTTCCCTTCTGTAAAAGATGCTGATAATTAATAATAGGCAGGACATTGTTGATGACTGAAAGGATCCATTCAAAACATATATACAATGGAGTACTACTCAGCAATGAGAAAAGATGAAATACTGCTATTTGCAACAACAAAGATGAATCTTGAGAATATTATGTAAAGTGAAATAACTCAGGAAGACAAAACTAAGAACCATATGACTTCACTCATATGTGGGATATAAAACTGAAACTTGTGGATACAAACAACAATTGGTGGTTGCCGGAGGGAAGGGGATGGGAAATAGGAGGTAAAGGGGGCATGATATATGGTGATGGAAGATGATTTGAACTTTGGATGGTGGGCACACATTGCAGTATACAGGTCTTGTAACAGAAAACCATACTTGAAATCTTTATGATCCTATTAACCAATGTCATCCCAATAAATTTAATAAAAACAACACAAAACTCCATAAGAATTAAAAAAATAAAATCATACTCCACCATAAAAAATACAAAAAACAAACAAGAAAACAAAACATTATGTCTAAAAGGATATTCCCAGTAATCTCCTACACAGTATATAGGCCAGGTACCCACCTTTGGGGAGTGGAGATGCTAGTATGTGACTGTCAGGTTGGTGGTATTGGAGAGGACAGTTGTTTCTTCAACTGTATACGCACCACCTCCCAATATTTTTATTTTTTTATGCAGAAGAAGTGGATTTTTAAAAATATTTTTGCCAACTGTACATATATATTTAAAGGATAGATGCTTACACTTCATTATTTCTTGGATGTAGATACCCTTAAAGAGTATCTCTTCAACAAGTAAGATAAGCCAAAGTGCATTTGAGCATTTGTGTTTTCCACAAAGAGAGAGGTCTCCAATATCCAGGAGACATTTTCTGACAGGAAGCAGGAAGATGACTCCATGTGGGGGTGTAGGTGGGGGTGAAGAAGAGGAGGAACCCCAACAGTGTGCCCAGAAATTGGTATCACTCTTTGGGACCAATGGCTAATTTATGTAGGATCAAATGCATGCATTCATAGCAATCCTTTTTTTTTTTTTTTTTTTTTTTTTTTGCTTTGCATGAATATCCTTTTGTAAATTTTGCATGAGTTTTGTTTCTTATTGAATGGAGAGCTTGTTTCATATAAAACAAAGGAAACAGAATCAAGGGGATTTCTATATACTTAGTGAAGAGGGATTTAAAATCTGAAGACACAAAAATAAAGACAAAAACTACCAGAAATTCCTGAAAATGATGGTTCACTCACTTCTCACATGAGATGGTGGCTTTATTTTAACAAAGGAGTCAGTTCCTCTACAACAAAACCTCCTTGTGGCTGAAATTGAAAATGATATTTGGAATACAAATCCGTCAGCATGCTCACAGAAAGAGACTCCAGAGACAGGTGGAGAACTAGATGTCCCATTATGGCTCAATGCAGGTGTAGATCACCCGACTCTGAGTGTGTCCTGGCGCCTGAGAAAGAGGCAGGTGTGTTCCCCCGGCACAGGCAGAAATGGGAATCTCTGCCTCGGTGCCATAGCCACTCAACCTCTCAAATACTTTGCTAATTTCAAATAGTGGGGCCACTATGAGATCTCTGTAAAAAAATAAAGGCTCATTAAAATACTATGTTATGAATTGTTTTTCTTTTCTTTTTCCATCAAAGCTGACCTGGAAGAAATGCACACACAGTGAAAAGAATTACTTGCTATGGATTGAAAGTGTCTTTTTTTTTCTCCTGTATTAAAGTGTCATTTAATCCTTTTTCGCACCACAAGATATGTTGAAAAGTGCAAATGTTTATTTTGTTCACATTCTTTGGAAAAGTGGCCCTCGGACAGCTTTTGAGTATAGACTTGCTGTGAAATATTGTGGAAAGTAAGTCTTCACTTCACCTGGTCTTGCATCACCACTCAGTAGCATCCTGGGGTTGGCAGCCCTACTTACCCCTTACATTATTGGCCAGCATAATAGCAATGGCTTCTGGCGAGTCAGATCAGAGGGTGACCAGGAATATGTGAAAAACCCTCAGATATTGGCAAAGGCAATAGTTGTTTTATACAGAAGATTCTCCTTGGAGCCTGGGGACCTGGGAGACTACCTCTTCTTCTGGGAGATGCTGGGAATTACTTGCTTTCTGTGGCCATCTCCATAAGTTCTCATATTCTTTGACATTAAAGAAAGTTTAAAAGCGTTGTCTTTTTATGCATTTCTGTAAATCATGTTGCGTTAAGATCTTGATAAACATTTAGATTTTAAGAGACATGGGATGAGTTGTAAAGATCTATTTTTAAGTATGTCTACTGTTGTGAACATAAAACTGCATTTAAAAGCAAATTTTTGTATAAAAAAGCGAATGGTTTAAAGAGATGTTTTTATTGAAGTGACATGCAATTGAGAATGGTGCCACTTATAGGAGAACATAGTGTCACCATGGCCTCATCATAGGAGTAACTGTCTTGGAAAACATCAGATGGCAGGACAGAAGAGCAAACGTATTTATGGAAAACAAAGAGATGCCAGGTTTGCCAGATTTACAAATGACAGTAAATATTGCTGTAAAACCGCAAATTTGGTCATTGGGGGTTAAGTTGGTTGTGTTTCCATTGATTTTCCAAACTATCCTCTTTCACATTTCCCCCTTCAAATACCTTGTCAGTTAGTGCCCACCAATTATGCTCATTTCATGGCCAACAGCAGGTAATGAGATGCTGATTGGGAATTCTAGAATTCACTTGCCGATGATTATGTGTTATTTTAACAGGAGAATGACAATAATTTCCTGTAATGCCACTTGTTAAGGTAATTATGCTATAATTGCCTTATCAAGGTGTCATACAGGAGAGGGGAGAAATTCCAAGATTTCACAGCTGCTGTCATGTTCTTATAAGGGTTTCCTTGAAATTTCATTGTCAGCCTGCGGGATAAATCCCTTCTGATTTCTAATAATCCCTGAACATTATTGTCTTGGATAGGTTATGTGACCTTAAAATGATATTTTTCAAGAGTTGATTTTTTTCTGTGCATGTCTTAATATGAAAGTTATGTGGTGAATTAAATGCACAAAATTGCAGATACAGTGAAACATGTTTCACTGGCAGTGAACTCTGAAGCATTCATTGATAGAAAAATGTGAATTTAAGAATAAATCAAACACTAATAAACATAATAACATGTAATAAAGGGCATATACATTTAAAATATGGGAGTAAAATGTGTGTTTTCTAGATAAAATTTAATTGGTATCCATATTATAGAAAATAAATGAGCATTGTCTTTGATTTAATAGTTCCACAGTAAAGAATTATTTGTTCATTTAAGTTAGCTCTTATTTCTTTATTATAGTTATTAGTAACATAAAAAATATTCAGTGAATATGGGAACCTGTTCTAAAATATTAAGCAACATGTACCTAAATTCAGGAAATTCAAATATATTTTCTCTGCATACATTAAGCTTGCATTCTGTTTGGAGAGGAAGATGATAAGAAAAATAAACAAGTAAAAAGCCAGCATGGTAGACAGTGGTGAGAAGTGATGTTGAAAAATAAGGCAGGGAAGATAGACTGAATGTCAGCGGTGAGAGAAGGTTGATATTGGTGACATGCCAATGAGGCAGCCTTTGAGCACATACTGTAAGGAGTGGAAGGATTGGCTGTGTGATGACCGGGAGGAAGTTTTAACAGAAAAAACAGTGCTCCCCGTGCATCACATAGATGGTAAGAGGGGATGTAGCTTGATTGGATGAATAGGAACAAGAGAATCGAAGAGGAGTTTGAGAGGGATGGAAATCCATGGGTGGTATGGGAAGATGTGATAGAGTCTACAGTTTTAGAGATGTCGCTGACCTGTCTTGAGAGCAGACAGCAGGGAACAGAAGTAAGGATTCCATTTGGTAGACTATCAAACTAAGGCACATGCTTGCTAGATTGATAGTGAAGTGGGACAAGAAGGGGCAAGAGGTGATTCTACATGACCTTCTTCTGATTGACTTAATGTGGGAAAGATTAAGGGGGAAAGGTCAATAGACCAAGTGAAGGCTCTTAGCCTGTTCACCTAGGAAAATAGATCTGCCATTATGAGTGGAGGAACTGAAAGAAGAACCTGGTTTGAGAGGGAAAGAACCCAGGTTTAGACATGGCATCCATAGAAGTGTTTTCTTCCCTTTAATATAAATGAATGAGTGGGTGGAAACAGATGGGGAAGACTAGGCATTTTCTACCTAATACACTTTTGTGGGATAGTATCTTGAAAAATACCCAACATATGTTTATTTCTACTTATATTTAAAACCCTGCATCCTCTACTCTATTAATTTCACATTATGAAGCTAAGCTTTATTGCCTCTGGAAAGAGAACACAAGGGACCTAGCAAATGTTCACCTCTTGATTTTTGAGCTCCTAATTAGACATTTTAAAAACTAAAGCTGAACAATCATTTGAAAGTCAAAGTGCTTTTGATTTCTAAGAGCCAGTCTCTCTTGAGAAGGAATTTTTATCTTCAAATTAAAAATAGCTTAGCTAAAAATATGAGAGGATTCAGAGCATAGGATACTAACCATAGTCCACTGAGTTGGGGGCAGTGGATGTGAAAAGGAAAAAAATGTTGTGATCAAACTCAGTGATGGTCCATCATCAGGCAGAAGAGAGGTGCTAGAGGATGTAAAGGAACAGAGATGCTGCCTGGGGTCTGAAAAGCGTTCCAGTGTCAGCACCTTAGGGTGCCATGTAGGGGAGGGTAATGACAGAAATCCCTAATGGTTTCTAGGTCACCGAGCAGAGAAGCCTCATGTTTCATTTCTTAAGTATAGCCTAAAGGACAGACGTTCTTTTAGGAAAACCCGATTCCAACATGGTTGCTGAGAAGTAGGGGATGAGTACTCAGAATGCCTGGATGAACGTAATTGCTACAGTCCCATGGATGGGTTTCCATGAGACTGTAACAATTACATTCTTCCATGGAAACCTGTCTAACATGGTTTGAGAAAGTTGGCCAATGGTGGCCAAAGTGAGAGATCTTGAAGCTTGGCAGAGACCTCGTGGCTATGATATGAGGTCTAGGTCAATGGACTTAGCACAAGGAGAGTGTGGGGAAGAGCTACCTATACCTCAGTGGAGGCCAACAAGAGTCAGGGGCACAGGCTCTGTATTCTTTCCTGACAAAGCATCATTTTTTCAGAAAGGTTAACTCATGGCTCTCCTGTGCATATAAAATGAACATAATTCCAAAGTTGTACTCAATTAATTAATAAGAGATGAATAAGGTTAGCATCATTTTAAAGGAGAATTTGAAAAGTAGATAACTGAGTGGATAGATGAATAGATAGATTGATGGATATATAGATTTAGATAAAGAGATAGACAGGTGGATGAATATAGATAGATAGATAGATAGATAGATAGATAGATACATACATACATACATACATACATACATACATAGATATAGGTATATCTTGGATAGACAGATGAATAATGGATGCATACATAACTAAATCCATACTAGAAATGCTAACTCTAATAATTTGAGATTCATTTGTTGCTTTAAATTGATAAAAGAATTTTACAAACTTTAAAGGTCTTTGTTTACTTTTCATGTTTTTTATTTACCAAAAGTAGAGCTTTAAAAATAGCAAATTACTATCAGAAATCTGAAGACTGATGAGTTTTTCCCGCTGCCTTCCATGAGCATCCTGTTGGTGATACCAAGTCATCCTCCAAATAGGACTTGGGCTTCCCTGGATGCCAATGAGGATTGCAGTGGTGCTGACATGGCCATGATTCTCCAGGAGGAAAACATACAAAGACTTATTTCAATCCCCAAATCTTTTTATTGTCTAAGGTTTTCAACCCCCACCCCACCCCCACCCCCGCCTCTCTGCACCCTTCATCTTTCCTACAGTGATCTTCCTGAGACATTTCTGTCAGGCTCCTGCCTGTACCTGACACATCCTAACACCCTTCTTAAATGGGGGTTCTCCAGACCAGGGAAGGCCACCTGCAGTCTCCCATGATAAAGCTGTCACCGGACAATGAGCACAAAGCTAGTGGGACTAGGAATATGAAAGCCTGCATGCTCCAGCCATACCATCTGGGCTTGCATTTCATGCAGCCACCTCATGTCTGGGTGACCTCGTGCAGATTCCATGACTCCCCAGTTTACCCACCTGTCGGGATGGGGAAAATAGTATTCCCCTTACAGGTTTATGCAAGTGGATTTCTGTGCTTATCATTTGTGAGATACACAAATAATCGGAAAGAATGTGGATGCTGTCAATGGTGTGTTGAAATTAAAAAAAACAGACAGAGATGGAGATGTAGTCATAGAAGATAGATAGATAGGTAAGTAGATAGATGATAGATAGATAGATAGATAGATAGATAGATAGATAGATGATAGAGAGATAGACAGAGAGATAGCTCTTGACCTCATGGGTCACACACTCATTTCCTTCCAGCCAATAAGAAAAAAGATTCTAGTTGTGTGTTTTTTTTGGGAGGGGAAGGGCATTTTTACTATTAATAACTTTTCATACTCCTTCCTTCTTATTCTTTCTTATGTTTTAGTTACATATAAAAATGAATCCGAGAGAAAAAGCTATTGAATCTTCCTTCATTTTCTAAATAGAATTGACTAATGGTTTTACTTATTTCTGACTATTTCTTTATAATCTGGTACAGTCCAGGTTTATAGAATGAAAAATTATGGATAGAAATAATTTAATTTTAAAAATTCATATTTTGATATGGTTTTATGCTTAATGGGTTTGATGAAAAAATATTGGACTTCAAAACATTATGAATTAAAAAATAGTAAGGACCATGGCCAGCAATGATATCTTCAGTTCCTACAAATAGCTTCATAAGGATGCCACAGTGGGAAGAGCTGATTAAAAGAAGCTGTGAGTCAATTTGGCCATTTTCTCCTTTTCTCTCCCAATTTCTCTACTAAATGGAAGCTTTCTTTTCTCTGATTGAATGGTTTGATTCCTTTTGAAAAAAAATAAGTAAATAGGAAGTGTTTAAACATTTGGCATCCCATTGGCTTTATTAAGACAAATAGCAGGCACTAATATATGAATAAAAATGAAATCATGTAGAGGAATAGCTCTTAATAAGCATAAAAACACACCATGATCCATATTCTCTTCTGCAACCCAAACACAACACGTTATAATAAAATGTCTTTGGATATAAAACTTAATGAAGGTTGTAAAAAGTTCAACTTTTGCCCTAAAATGGAATATTTCCAGAGCATTTTCTTATCATTCATTGTCTTTGGTCAGTAATTCTGTTTTTTAAAAAGAGAAGTTATCTGTCTAGATATGAAATACACACTGAGCTGTAAAGAGTGGGGTTAGGAGTGCGACAATACAGAGGGCGTAACCATGCCTCTTTTTCCCTAGTTAATCCGACTTGCAATTATCCAGTGCATCTATCACTTAACAATTGGGCTTCTCCAGTTGGAAATTAATGCTTCACTTTTATTCTCCAAATGGGCAAAACTGCATTAATATATTTTAAAATAAAAACACTCTCTCCAGAACATTCTGTTTTGACATGGTGTGATTTTTAATAACAGAAACGGAGAGAAGAGAGACAGAATACTAAAGTAAGTGTTTTAGATTCACTTGAGTATTTTCCAGTTGTTCTATACACAATTAGAGATTGCGGATGCAATGGTGATTAAGAAACAAAGGTGCTTGATTGCTGCCCAATTTCCCAGTGAATGAGGGAAAATTAATTTATCAGCATTGCATTTAGTAATAAATATTTAATGGAATATTCTCGTATAACACATGCAAACCACACACTTTTTAGAGTGCGTCTTGTCACTTACACATCATTAACCAATATTTCACACATCATGTTTTGGAGCTGGAGGTCATTTCTACTTCCTATACTCAACTGAATAAAGATATTTCTTTTGATACCAACACCTTGGTTTTAGCTCCTGTGAGCTTCAGTCTTGCGTCATTTTTTACTTGATTTAAAAAAGAAAACATTCTGAGACATAATACATTTGAAATAATACCATAGAAAATTATGTAATATCTGTTTTAAAACTCAATATCTTTTTCCCATTATCTTGCCAAAGATTTTCAGAGTTTTAAAAAAATTCTCTTAAACATTTTATGAATGCATGGTAATTTGTAATTACATCTTAGGAAAATTTTCTCTTTTTCTTCACATGGAAAAAAACTCTGACATGAGTAGGTTGAGCTATTTTCCCAAATATGAATAATATCTTAGAAATAATTATTTGAGACAGGTTTTAATTTACATTCTCTGAATTTCTGCTACAGCAGTGGTTTAGGTGGGTCCTTAATATACTGCAAAGTATTGTTCCTAAAAAATGTTGATGGATCAATTGGTTTTCAAATATCCATATTCTCTGAATCTAAGGTGCCATTGATTAAAAGGTATTAAAGACATCATATTATGTCACATTTTAGAAAGAGAAAATGTAACTAATTAAACTATCACCTAGAATTTTAAAAAAAGTTTATCATACATCTCCCTTTTCCACATATAAAACATAGTATAAATGAACTGAATTGTATTCTTAACACTTCTCTGGGACTCACTGGAATTTCTGAATGCATTTTTCCTTGAGGTATTAAGTCCACTACTTGCCATGGTCTTGGCCATTTCCTCTGCCATCAATGGCATTGACGATAAGCATTTTCAGTACATTCCATTACTGTCCCAGAATTTCTTCTAAACCACTGGCATCTAGTCTGTATAGTTTGATGGACATGCACAGTAAATGGTGACAATTTATGACTACAGATCACAGCAATTGTAGGATACGTCCTTACTTTAGATGAGAAACAGAGATAGAGAGGTAGCTATAGACAGAGGGAGAGAGAGAGAGAGAGAGAGAGAGAGAGAGAGAGAGAGAGAGAGAGAGGAAGAGTGAGAGACAGAGAGAGAGAAAGAGAGGAATACTATATAAATAGAGGGATTCATATACATAATATATGTATATGCACATATATTAATATATTAATATATTAACAGACCCTTCGTAGGGTCTGTTTCCTTAGAGAATGCTCACTGATGCACCTGATGTATTCCATGTGCTCACAAACCAGAGAAGTGCTGGACATTCTGTACAATATTTGTACAATGGACCAGCATTCAGCGACAGTATGCACATGTGGTTAAATCTCCAAAACAAATTTTCCAACTCAGGGTTAGTGCTTGATTATTGCCCAATGGTTTAAGACTTTTCTATGCTCTCTCCCCACCCCCCATATATTTGTTGACAGAATCATAGAATAAGCAGTTAGAGCTTTGAGCACTGAACTGAGATTGTCCAGATGTATGAAGCAGAGCTTCATGCAACTCCTTTTCCCATATTAAATATGTTTTTATTGATTTCAGACAGAGGAAGGGAAAGGGAGAGAGAGATAGAAACATCAATTATGAGAGAGAATCATTGATAGGAACAGCTGCCTCCTGAAAGCCCAATATTGTGGATTGAGCCTGCAACCCAGGTATGTGCCCTGACTGGGAATCAAACTGTGACTTCCTGGTTCATGGGTCGACACTCAACCACTGAGTCACACCAGCCGGGCTCTGTTCTCCAGTCTAGCAACATCTTTAGACTTGACATGTGAAGTATGGATGGCAGTGGCATGGTTTAACATGTACTTTTAAAAGAGTTGAGGTATATAGGCCTTGGTTAAAGTTAAGAATTAAAAACACACACAACAAATGCTTTCAAATTGGTGGTAATAGGGGAGGGGATGTGTGGACACATGCTGAAGCCAGGGTAACTAACCAGTACTGAGCATTTTTTACTAAGAAAACTTGTAATCAGGAACCTGACAGCTAATAATTAAAACAAGCACTAACAACTTCATGTAACAGATCTATTTCATTTTGTTTGGTCAAGCGAATTTAATTTTAAAATAATCCTTTCGGGTGGTAATCTTTTTTCCCAGAATAAGTAATTGTAATGCTTGATGAAGAAACATGAGGTAGGGAGCACAGACCAGAAACTGAAGTTTTTTCCTAACCATATTTTATGTGTATTTTTTCTTAAATCCTGAATTTTAAATGAAGTTCAGCAAATCAGAAACTCTTGACCAAATTATTTTCAGAGACAAGTTATTCCCAATGTCTCCCAAAGATCACCATGGCAATATGATGGTAATAATAGGCCAAATGTTCGTAAATATGTTCTGCTTCTGAGTGGAGCCCACAGCGTGAGGAGACTCACATGGTCTGTTCATCACAGAAGTCACTGGAGGGGCAGGCTGAGAGGTAGGGCTCTGGTGACTGCCCAACCCAGTATTTGTTTATAAAATAAACTTAGTATAATATTATACTAGAAATGTGGGTTATTATTGTCATAGGTTTGGCTGTTATAATAAAATATCGCTGACTGGGTAGTTTATAAACAACAGACATGCATTTCTCTTAGTCACAGAGGCTGGAAGTTTGAGATCAAGGTTCCGGCAGATTCAGTTTCTGGTGGGAGCTGACTGCCTGGTTCATAGTGTCTTCGATCTGTGTCCTCACGTGGCAAAGGGAAAGGAGCTCCCTGGGGTCTCTTTATAAGGACACTAATCCAATCAGGAGGGCTCCACCCTCGTGACCTCATCACCTGCCAAGGGCCCCAACATAGCATTGGGGGGCGGGGGGTAGAATTCCAACATGGGAATTTTGGGGAGACATAAACACTCAGCTCATATCAACGGCTTAGCCATGTTGGCCTCAGTGTCTGCCTTTGGTAGTGGTGAGGTTATTTTCATGCTCACACATGTGGAATGGACCAGTCCATTCCTAGAAGATGTCCACTCTCTCCACACCCTTTTTCAAGTCCCCAACTGCATAATCTCAATTCCTATTTTATAGAAAGAACACTAGCAACCATCATATCTGCAAACCATATACACATGCGCACATCCTACCCTCTGACCTCCTCTTCCTATCTGCTCTGTCTGTCCTGAGAATCTCACTTTCCTTTCCTTTGGAAGAACCTTGCAGGTGGCATCTTGGGCTGGGGAGATCAGAGGTGGAGATTTCTGCCCTTGATTAGTTATTTGGCATTTTAAGAATAATTTAATTTTCCTGGGCCTCGTTTTCTGATTTATAAATAAAATTTGAGTGACACTAGAAGGTGCTGCACAAAATGCTACGATTCTCCCACCTCTATCACATTAGCCCAGGCGATTGACCTATCATTTGAATTTGACTCACCATAGTGGCAATGTCAAGTACTCTCTAGATCCAAGCACCCCAGCTCAAGTATGAGTGATGCTTACCCCATGTTTAGGTATTGCCAGAGGCTCAGGGCTCCCAAGCATCATTGCATGATGAGGGAGAGAGGAACCTTCTGACAGAAGCAAATCAGCATGTACTTCTGGTCTAGAAACAATGCCTCTGTAATCAAGTTAGAGCACGTTGTCCATTCCTGAAATTACCCTCCACACTGACCCCATCATTTGTCACTGAGGGCTAAAGTGACACACAAATCAAAACTAAAATAAATAATAATAATCTGTGTGACCTTGGGAGCAAAACTAGGCATTTCCCTAGAGTTCAATGTTTTGTCATGTAGGTATAGTTTATCCTCTAGGCCAGGGGTGGGCAAACTTTGCTTAGAGTCTAGGGAGTGAGGGAGGATTCAGGGTTGAATAGCTTCACCCTGTCTTCAGTTAGTGTCATGACATCTTGTCCAGAATGGTGGCTTCATTGGCTGCCAAGAGCGTTACGGGCAGCAAGCTGATGGCAGTGTTATGGTGTCTGCCTTCATGAGGTGCTGAGAGCAGTGGAAGGCCCAGCTGTCAAAGTCCCAGTCCAGGGAGCCAATTTGGAGACTTTCCGAATATATGTGTGTCAAATACCACCCAGTAACCAAATGAGGAAGATTTAATTGAGAATGGAGTGTCCTCAGTGGTAGCTAGGAATGGAAACCAAGGGCATATTATTATTTGTGTGACCACTTATATCTGGGAAACATGGATTATCTAGTGTTAAGCAGAACTGAGCTCAGAAACAGGAACAACTGGTAGTCTGTCACTGGTGAGTAAAAATGGGGAGTGGGGATTACACTGCTGTATGCACTGGCTAAGAACTAAGATAGAGCAAAGGTGCAGTTGATAAAACTGCTATTCAAGCCAGTTGGAGGGCCACAGTGACCATTCCTTAATCTAGGATCTCTAAGATGTGTCCATAGTCGGATTCCTAGGAATCCTATTACTATATGACATTATATGCACCCACAGAAAACAAATTGTGAATATAAAATCCAGCTACTGGATGATGCCTTCCTATAAAATTGTCATTGATTTCATTGTTCTTTCTTCTCTCCTTCATGTTTATTGATGTCAGTTGCATCCAGGTATTTACCTACCTTTCATTCTTTATTCTACCATTATTTATGTAGCATCTACCATGTGTTATGCATCTTGCTTTGCATAAGGGAGAGAAAGATCAATATAACAGATTATAAAAATAGTTTATTCAGAAGAACTTGTATTTTTTAAAAATGAAAATTAGGTAGTAAGTTATATTTTCCTTGATTGCTAGGAAGCTGATTCATTTCAGAATTCTGCAGAAAATATTTTATTACAGATTTCAGGTAAACTACCTTTTGCTTTACTTATCTGATGTTTCTTAAATTTTAATTTCAATTATTTCTTTGTGTATGATATTGTATGTATAGTTTTTTTTGAGAACACAAAGGGTATGAATTTCAAATAAATTATGATTTCATTATTCCATTGTATCTAATGATTTTACTATAAGGAAATTAGTGATTTTGAACAATTCCTATCTGATCCAAGTCACAGTTTTGCTAAGATAGGAAAATGTGCCCCATGCCTCAGCTCTTGTAGCCTCT
This sequence comes from Myotis yumanensis, assembly GCF_028538775.1. Classification (NCBI taxonomy): domain Eukaryota; kingdom Metazoa; phylum Chordata; class Mammalia; order Chiroptera; family Vespertilionidae; genus Myotis; species Myotis yumanensis. The sequence continues at coordinate 161,121,771 of NW_027223752.1, read as the reverse complement.
TGAAAAATGGCTTTGACTGAAATAGGCAGTGAGTGTGATATCAAACGTGAAACTTTGTTCTCTTGAGAGACTTGCTAAATTTGCTGTGTTTGAAATTTCAATCAAATTCTGTCAAATAAATAAATCTTCATGGAAAAAATATGTCATTATTTGTGGAACCGAATTTCAACTACTGGAAAAATACTAACCTTTGAAGCAAAGTTTTAATTTTCTTGTTTTTTATTTTATTTTTTTATGTGCCTGCTAGCACTTATGTTTAAAGACTTCTATTAAATAAATACAGTTGAAAGATTTTGCTGGATATGTCTGCATGCACTAGCCTCAAGCTAAGTAAAAACTGTTTAGGGTCAGATCCTAAAACTGTTGGACTAAACACTTTCCATCTGGCCCTTCGAATTTACTTAACAGCAGAGCTTTTATTGCTATCATCCTGTCTTAATTTTTTAGTGACCTTAATCATTTCCCACATAACCATAAGAGAAGGTGCAGGGCATAGCATTTATAAAGGGGGGAAGAAAGTGGAAGTAGTCCCACCATTATATTCTTTTATTTTTTTAGTACCAGCTGCATTTTACTCTAAAAACGATAAATAGCTTTATTTTTCTGTAATGGAGTAATTTATATAGTACCTAGTATCTTTATTGACAGGACTTTTTATCCTGTAGCAAATCTGCACCATTTACTGAATCAATTACGTGAGTTATGAAGAGCAGTGCAGGGCTCCATCGTCACTCCATTCTTCTCACTAACAAAGGAGAAACCACATTAAAAACTAGCATTGATGGGCTGTTGTGAGAGCTGGTCAATGCGCTCTCCCTGAGTTGAAATTAAAGGCAGTTAGGAGAAAATTGTTTTCTCTGGTCATCAGTCACAATGTGAAGGGCCTTTTTCACAATGATTAATTAAAAGCCAAAAAGAGAGCGTGAGAGGGAGTGAAGTTTAATAAAGTATCGGGCTGGTTTTCGGTACCTTCACGAGTTAATGGACGGTGCTTTGCCTTGACGAAGTGTTATTGCTGCAGTCCATAATTTCATCTTGAAAATGGGCAAGGGAGAGAATCTTCCTCTTCGTAATTGAGTATTGATTTGAAAATAAATGGCAGTGAAACTCCCACTGAACTGTCAGGATATACAAGGCTGGGCAAAAGTAGGTTTACAGTTATAATACAAAGAAATCTAAATTAATAATAGAGGAATATGCAAATTGTCCAGGACACCATCACAGTAACAGGGACGACCAAACAACAGGCTGTGTGGGGCGACCAGGCCGGCAGGGAGTTAGAGAGGGACAACCAAACGATTGAACAGCAGGCTGTGTGGGGCAACCAGGCTTGCAGGGGAGGTAAATGGGGGCAACCAGGCTGGCAGGGAGGGCAGTTAAGGGTGATCAGTCAGGCAGGCAGGTGAGCAGCTAGGAGCCAGCAGTCCCGGATTGTGAAAAGGATGTCCGACAGTTGGACATCCCCCGATGGGTCCCAGCTGAAAAGGGTGCAGGCTGGGCTGAGGGGACTACCCCTCCCATGCACACATTTCGTGTACCGGTCCTCTAGTAATACAATAATTAAGAAATAATATACAATAATAAACTCTGTGTTTTGTATACTCACAATGGTAAACCTACTTTTGCCCCCCCCCCCCCCCCCCCATATTCTGGACAGCACTGAAAATAAATGATTTCTGGTTCTTATGCAAGATATGGATCAGATTGATATTTAAACACATAAAGGACCCATGCAATCTGCCTTCTGCTTTATCAACTTTCTGAGGGTTAATAGATCACACACAACACAGGACATGGTGTTCACATCCCCTGGGGCCAGCTCAGACTCCATTATGAGCCTCCTTTGTAAAATGTTTCCTTGAATTTGGAAAGCAATTTTAAAACAACAGGTTCAGATATTTGGCTCCTCTTCCAAATAATAGCTTTCTCCTAAATACTGCACTTATGGAATACTTTCCAATGCATTTTCAATGGAAGGGAGTTAAAATGTCATTATAAATGTTTCCACTGGTTTGATAGATTTCCTTTACAAGTGGTAAGTAGTATAATTGGATGTGATCTAACCAGGCACAGAAATTACAAAGGACACATTTCATCCTGTAGTTCAGTCATTCACTGTTCATGGATTGATTGCTTGGTCTCATCGATGGGCACTGTAGACAGGAGTGGAAGGTGACTTCTGAAGAAAACAATACCAAAGGAGATTTAGAGGAATATAATGGGGTTCTAAAACAAAATGTCCTTTTACAAAACGCTGCTTGATTGATAAACCCTTGGGATAACACATCAGTGCTCATTATGAGCATTACAAGCTAGGACCTTTGTTTTACTTGACAGTAAAGTTATTTTTTAAAATTTATCTTTATTGTTGAAAGTAATACAGTAAAGTTCTTTTAAAACAAAACGTAATGTTTCATCTATTGACACAGGATTCCTGAATTGTTATTTATCATTTTCACATTAGCAGTTTTATGTTAGAGCAGTGGTTCTCAACCTTGGCTGCACATTAGAATCACCTGGGAATCTTTTTAAAATCCTGATTTCTGGGCCTCATCCTCCGGAAATTCTGTTTCTTTGTTATGGGGTGGGGCCACAACATTAGTAACAAAGAAACAGAATTTCCAGAGGATGAGGCCCAGAAATCAGGATTTTAAAAACATTCCCAGGTGATTCTAATGTGCAGCCAAGGTTGAGAACCACTGTGTTAGAGTAAGGACAGAATGCTTTCATGGAGAAGAGGTGTTTTCTAATTAATTACCAAGCTGTGAGTAGCACAAAGTGTTTTGCTAATTACACATAAAGACTATCCAACGTAGCTTCTGATTGTTGGAAACACACACACACACACACACACACACACACACACTTTCCCAGGTGATTTTCCTTCATTAGGATGTAAAAGTTACATTTATTTGACTTCAGAAAAACTCATAGGAGCATAGTGCTCTAAAACCCCTTGTGTGGGTCACATGGTTTTGACCTTCCTTTTCTCCATTGATACACAGAATTTATTAGTCAACTATCGTGTCTGGTTGGTCCCAATTAAAACCATTAAATGGAATTTCATAAATTATTTGTTAATAATATGGGCAAGTGGTGGGTGGCAATTGAAGAGTCTCAATTTGGTTTCCTGACCTCTACACTCCCACCTGGAATTGCCCAGTAAGGGGAGGGCAGCCATGCTCCCACTCCAGGGCTGCATCATCTAAACCTGTGTCTATGGCTAGAACCAGGTATGTGAGTTTTGAAGGCAGCACTATGTAAAAGGTTATAAGCAATTTTACATATCATATATTCAGTACATCCGTAGAAGTGTAGCTAATTCATAGGTAAAACATCATATTTTTATTATAAAAATTGAGGTAAATATTTATGCAAGTATTATGAGGACTATGAAAACAGAAATAATTATTCCATAGTTTAGTAATTGCATTTTTGGATTGTCATAGGTACACTTTTTCAATATTTCTGAAAACTGCACAGACCTACCAGATTCTGGTATCTATGAGGGCAGTGCTCAAAAAAGAGTATGCTCATTCATAAAGATTAACTATGAACTATTTTTATATTTTCAATGACAACAGTATTTAATGTCAAGCAGAGGTGAGTATAACTACAAAGGGAGCACTGTTGAACACTTACGATGTGTTTGTAGGAAACATAGGAAAGCTCTTGGATTTCCTTTAATTCTCACAAAATTAGGTAAGGTACATATTACTATCTCAAGCCTTTTGAGGAGAAAACTGAAGTCCATGGTTGGACAGCCAATATGGAGTAATAAAAGATTCAAATCCAGGCCTAACATCACAGCCCAACTCACACAACACCATACTGCAAATAGGAATTGTATAATAGTAAGTTGTGAATGATTCTGACTGCTATGGCAAGGCCAGTCTTCTCCGTCATCCCCCTGTGAAGTCTAGCCCAAATTCAAAGAACTGTAACTATATTCTAATGATACATCACCTTTCTACCATGCTACTGTGAGGAATAAGTGTTGCTCAGGCTGTAATTTTGGAAACCACATTTAGCTTAGCTTCTCTACTTCCCATCTTCTGTTAATTTATTTGCCTAATGTAGAGAGACCCATGGCCAGGAATGTCACTGGTAAATGATGAAGAATCTATTACTCAATACTCAAGTAGAATGTCTGCTTAGCCATCCTAGGTTGAGGGAGGAGGAAAAAGCATAAATATTTCTTTAACCATTTAGCTAAACTAATTTCATCACTAGCCAAGTCTTCATTAACCAAAATTACACACTGTTTAAAAGAAAAATAAAATAAACATTAATAAAAAGGCAGTGCAGCATGAAATATATAATAGGTAAAATGCATATAATAGTTAGGGACCTATTTATACCTATAACATCTATATATATGTAAAAGCCTAATATGCAAAGTGTCCCCTTGGGAGTTCGACCAGGAGACCGGGAGTTTGATCTCTTGCTATGACGTGCACTGACCACCAGGGGGTGACACAGAATGAAGGAAGGCTCCAGCCGGCAGCCAGCAACTGCAGAAGGAAGGTCCTGGCTGGCAACTGGAAGACCCAAATCAGCATTGATTGCCAGCCAGCCTAGGGACCCTGCCTGGGCACAAATTTCATGCACCAGGCCTCTAGTCCTATATAATAAAAGGCTAATATGCAAATTGACCAAATGGCAGAATGACCAGTCACTGTGATGAACACTGACAAACAGGGGGAAGATGCTCAATGCAGGAGATGCCCCCTGGTGGTCAGTGTACTACCACAGGGGGAGCACTGCTCAACTTGAAGCCAGGCTCATGGCTGGTGAGCACAGTGGCAGTGGCAGGAGCCTCTCCCATCTCTGCAGCAGCACTAAGGATGTCTAACCGACAGGCTTAAGCCATCAGTCAGACATCCCCCGAGGGCTCTCCGAGGGCTCTTGGACTGTGAGAGGGTGCAGGCCAGTCTGAGGGACATCCCCGAGTGCACAAATTTCATGCACTAGGCCTCTAGTTTTATAATATAAAAATAACATAAATGGAAGAAATGTAGAAAGTTATAGTGATGTGTTAATACAATCTGTTATTGTTTTAAAAATTTAGCTAGGGTCTTAATTTTTTGAACACTGGAATAAAGCCTATGAGGTAGCAGTGGGCTTGCATTCTCAGTGGTCCTCCAGCATTATCTGTGATGGCAGTGCGTGTGTATAGGCTCAGCAGCTCTCCCTGATTGATGGGGCTGCTGGACATTGGCTGAGAAGATGCTGATGTTGCTTCTTTGCTCAGTAGGAAGCTGTGCCCAGTCAGATGCATGACATCTGCAGTAGGCATTGGAGGGAATAAAGGCAATGCCCTTGCCCTGTCCAAGACTGGACCTTGATTGGTGATGAAACACACCTACACTGTGAGCCCTAATACTCTACATGTCCATGGCCCCACCCCATTTTCTTTTCAGCCAAACCAATTCATTTTTTCAGAACCTCAAGTGTAGGTTCTACTAAATACACCATTGAGTTGCTCAATTAGAACATTGATGTCCATCAATTCAAGTCTTCAAATTCCCTACCCTTGGTTAGATGCCACTCAGATATATTAAAGAGGAGCTTTGAATTCACTCAATACTTAACTTAAAACATTTTAAATATTTAAGTTATGGTCTCTTAATTTCTTAGTACGTTGGACAGCTAGTAAGTTGCAAGTAGATTGTACATATATAACACTCAAATGGTATAATATCCACTGATTTTTATAAAACTCCAAACAGTAAATCATTTCTAACATGCAATTACCTTTGCTGATTGTTAGTAATTTTTTCCACAAATTTACTTTATTATATATTTTTTTTACTATAAATCTGAAAAATGGTATATCTGCTCAAGGATAATCAATAATTGACTGAATATCTTAGTAATGTTCCTCAAACTCCCAAACAGAGGAAATACCTTGTTGGAGCTCATTTAAACTGTTCATTGGTCAGTTAAACTCAATGCTCATCGTTTACTACTCGCCAAAAGAAAGAGTGTCTTCATGGAAACATCGATAGGTTTTAAAGGCATTTAATATATTTTGTTCTTTCTTCATTAAGTTAAATGAATCCATTTTACAAATATCTCTCTGGCTTGACCTATTGTTAGATTAAAGAATGTTCAAGGTAAAATTGTCTTTGTATTTAGATCAAAAAAAGAGGAAAAAAAAGAAGAGAAAGAGGTGAGAAAAATACAAAGAAAAGGAGTGGGGAGAGAAAGAGTAAACGATGTGAAAGACTGTAAAGACATGAGAGAATGTGTTCATGTCTAAACATGCATTTGATATTTTAAAAAATTTCAAAAATATAGGAGAGTACTTTCACTTTTTCCTAAAGGTGATCACTTCATAATTTTGCATGTTAAAGCAAATTTTCTAGGAAAAGATTCATGGACTTGATGTCAGAAGAAACAGGGATGGTGAAGGAAATGATGCTTTTATTTTTAACTCACCATTGACCCTGATGTAAAAATAAATAACAATTCACTTATCAATACTGTGTGCAGATTATGCTAGAAATGTTCAATTCAATGAGACATTCCCACACATACTCATCCTGGAGGAGGTATCTGCACTGCTAATCTGAGGCTGACAGTTGCATCAGACAAGTGATGTTGACCAGAAGAGTACATTTAGATCTCCCAAGCATGAGGAAACAAAAATTTTTGATTGCATGTTTTGAGAATTGTTCCAGCCTCCCCACCTCCTCTTTGAGTCTCTCCACACCCAAACCATTCGAATCCTCCCACATTAGTGGTTCTGATGTGACTGTTTCTCGACATTTCCCCACAATGCAGTGGCATCAGATCCACTATAGCAGGCTGGGGAGAGCGGTGCATGAGTGGTTACTGAGAAAAAGTCTGCCACCTGCTCCAAGAAACAGTAACAGAAAGGACTGCTTGGAGTGAAGTTTCAGGCTGTCACATTGCATGGGACTCTAAGTTACCTAGATTCAAATGCCAATTCCTGGACTTGTGCTAACGTGGAGTGGAACTCAGGACTCTTTGTTGTAAATATCAGTTCCTGTGCTTCCAAGGCAGAAGGTTGGAGAGAGACAGAATTGTCCCCATGGCAAATCCTGGATGGTGTGGTCTGCCTTTATGTTTCAGGAAACATGTGTGGGCAGTGCCAGGTGGCACTGGGACCCAGAATAAAGGATGAAGTGTGGATCTCCTCACTTGAAACTAGCTTGCCCTAACTGCCCATATTTCAAGTGGTCAATAGCACTTTGGGGAGCCTTCTCATTCTTTTCATTTGTCACACTGATTTTATGGTTTATTTTAGTGAACTTTCCACAGGTATAAATGTTGACTAGTGGAGACACCAAGAAGCTTACTCTTATAATACAAATCTTCTGAAGATGGTCCCTGGGGGTGTCCCAGAGGAATTGGCACACTGCACAGGGAACGGTACTCTGAGCTGGAAAATGTCTCTGACATTTTTCAGGAGATTTCATTTTATAAGTATTACTAGAGGCCCAGTGCATGAAAATTCATGCACTGGGGCAGGGAGTGAGGGGAGAGTTCCATCAGCCCAGCCTGTGCCCTCTCACAGTCCAGGAGCCCTCAGGGGATGTCCTACTGAAGGCTTAGGCCTGCTCCCCATGAGGAGGAGTGAGCCTAAGCCACAGTCTGGCCTCTCTCTGTGGGAGGTGACCAGGCCAATCAAGGAAAGGCACCACCCCCATCACCCTGCCATTGTTGCCACTGCCAGTCTCCCTCTGCAGGAGGTGACCAAGCAGCCTATCAGGGAATGGTGCTGGCTGGGGCAGCCCCGCCCCCGCCCCCCTTGGCCCTTCCAAAGACCCTGGTCGCTGCTGCCTCCACCCCCCCACTATCGCCGTCCCCTCCCTCTGCCCACTGCCACATTCCTTGGCTGGCCTGTCGCCACCTGCTCGCTGGCCCCACCCCCTGCTGACTGGTCATTCTGCTGCTAGGTCAGTTTGCATATTGCACTTTTACTAGTATTATATAGGATAATTTTGGTTGCAATTTGGATTGTAGTTTTTATTTGATTTACTATTCCTGTGCTCATTATTAAAGATAAATTGTTACACTGTTCAAGAAAGTATTCAACCAAAAAGTTACCCACTGGTCCTTATTGGCCAACCCATGAATGAACAGAAGGGGGAATAGGAAGGTTATGGTTTTAGAAGCCTTTTATGGTTTTAGAAGCTTTCTCAGATTTTAAAAGTGCATTTAGAACAACTATTGGAATTTATTCATTTAATACATTCTGCTAATCTCCTGCTTTTATAGCACTGCACTAAATTTATATGAAGCGACAATGGTTTAGCTCTGGTTCTACCTAAGAAAATCACAGCCTAACCAGTCAATTAAATAAGCATACCATTTTTAACACAGTGTGGCAAGTGCTTGAATTTGGAGTGCAGCTGTAATAATAATGATGCAAAACTTTCCATATTTATAGTATTATTTGGTTCTCATCTGAGCTGCTTGTTTAAGGAAGGTTCAGTGTTTTAGTCCTATTTAACTGAGGAAGGTCTAAGATTCTGCATCTAAATTACCCACAATGGATCTTACACAAAATGATGAGGAAACATTGGAGGGATAAGGACACATTTGTAATATCTTAATCAATAAAGGAAAAAAAAAAAGATGTATCTGGGATTGCCTCTGGCCCTCTGCCCCTGGGAGCTATGTACATCCCATTCACCCTTAGATAAGGTGAAAGTGTCTATGCCTTCCCAGCAATTGGGGTCAGGCCTCCATTCCGTGGGGTTAAAATAAAGTGCCCAGGAAACAGCAGGGGAGGGAGGGGGTCCTGGGAAGCAGCTCTCTGCTGAGGCCCTGGGCTGGCAGGCCTATTTAGGGAGTTGGTATTTATGCAAAGATAGAGCAGAGCTGCAATTACCTGTTCCTGTGAGCTCCAGCCTGACTGTCAATCACAGAGAAGCAGTCTTGTCAATCAGCGTTCATCTCACCAAAGTCTGCCTACTTTCTGCCTTCAACACCATTTCCTTTGTGTCTCTTCAACAAGATGCTTAATTCTGATCATTGCATTGCTCCATCTCTACCTGAGCTCTCAAATTATATTTATTCCTTGCCTTAAAAAGTGGAAATAGTGTGACTTACCCATCTATTAGTCACGTAGGTATCATAGCTAGAATGAGAAAAGTGTTACTGAAACTGAAACAGCGGGGCAGGGACACATTCAGGGTCTCTGATAATGGGCCTGTCCCGCATGTCTGACACTTCCTGGAACAAGTAAATCTTATTCCTCATCTGGTTTCTCCAAGAGGCGCAATTCACTTCCATGCATATCGAGTTGCTTTTCCTGTGCAATCTGTCTCGGCTTTGTCATTAGTGGAAAAAGACCCTTTTGCCTCTCCTACCATATTCTGCTTAACAAAACGAAACTCGTGCTTTGCAGTCAGGTCTTAAGGTCAATGGTTAACTTGTTCTTGCTCCAGAAGACACGTTTTCATGGGCTGAATTTCAACCGTGAGATTAACATCATTTGTACCTGTAATAAAGATACAGGTGAGACAGAGAAGGGAGCCAGGGAAAAGATGCTTAAATTCTCTGTGCTCTGCCTAGAATGCACTGCCATAAATTATCTCATTTTTATTTATTTGGAGGCTTTTCTTAGCAAAATGATTGAACTTTTTTTTTTTTTTTTTGAGAATATGGAAGAAAGTCTGAAGATTGGCTCATAGGGCAGTGGTGGTGCTCGATTGGAGTTCAGAGGAACCTGAGTCAGAGCCTGGGTCTTTACCAGATAAAGTTCCCCTGGCTTCAGCCACCTTGTTCATAAAGCAAATGGTTACCCGGATATCTGAGATGCCCTAGATTTCTAAAAATGATTATCTTTGTGCTGGATGTGCAAGAGCAGAACATGGTCAAGATTAAATGTTGTTATAAAATAACCAAGTTTAGAGGAATCCAGGGTTCTTATTAAGAGGCAGAACAATTGTTACTGCTGGCTTCTCCATTCTCCAAAAGAATAATAATAATAGAGGGAAAATAGCAAAACCAAAAATTGAAGAAAATAGAAAGCAAGCAAAAAAAAAAATGAAATAGTGAGGAGAGGCCACTGAGGAGAGAGAGGATGCTGTTGAAGTGGCTCAGCCAGGCTAGGCTGTGGGAGAAGGAGTTACCTGGCCAACGTCTTGGGAGATGTTTTGGCCCCGCCCCCTATCCAGGTGGTCACAGGTTCTGTCCTGAGTGTCCACAGGAGTTATCAGGGTAGCGCAGGTCGCCTGTGCTATGAAGAGCTGACCGACCCGGCTGGCCAGCTTCAGACGAAGTCTTCCTCTTGTTCTAATCCCCAACACTGGTGAAATAGCAGGTAAGGACTATCTTGCCCTGAGTCTCAAAGGCAGGGATGGGGAACATCCAATCTGCGGGCCGTATGAGGCCCACAAAATCATTTGGTCTGCCCAGCCAAGGCATTAGGGGTGAGTTAATCAAATGTTTGACCAAATACAGCAGGCTAATTTTTAAGTAGGTAATTTTGTATGGCTCACAAATGATGTTATAATGTCGAAATGGCCCTTGGCAGTAAAAAGGTTCCCCACTCCTGCACAAAGGTAACATGTCCCTGAGTCTTTATCCCGTCCTCAATTAAGTGCTAGCTCAGGACTCTTCATCCCACCAACTGGCTCAGGCATTTGTCCATTGATTCAAGCCAAATCTTAGGAGTTATCTTATACCTCACCCTCTGTGTCATCTCCTACATCCATGCTCTTCAGCTGTATTCTTTCATATTTGATATCTGAGCCCTATTGGCTCTCCCTTGAAAATCCAGGATCACTCCAATCCTTCTCCCCATCATCCCAGTTGCTGTCTCTTACCTTGACTAATACACTGGCTTTCTATCTGGTCACCTTGCTCTATCCTATCTCCAATGTCAACACCTCAATGTCAATCATTTTTGTTTTATTTGTATCCATTTAGATTTATGATTTCTTGGAATTATTCTATATATGTACTAAATCAATATCCCCCCCCCCCCTTAATAAGGGTCGTAATGGCTAAGAGTTAGTTCTCTGGCTATGAAAATGCATTGCTCAGATTTTTATAAAAACTGGCCACGGGAGGGTGATCACCTGCAGCCTAGGTATGGGGAGGATGGTCACCTGACAGGCTATCCTTCAGGATATTTGCAAATTAATCTCTAAATGTTGACACTTGTTTTTGCTTCTTTGGGTGCATACAATTTGGGGGAAGAAGAGGAAAATTTGTTTGAAAATAGGTCCACATGTAACTGTCTAATTGTCATAAGTGTTTCCCTCCATATCCTGTGTGGTTCAGGGTTCGGGTCTGGAAGAGGAGCCACACACAAATGAAAGAGAAAAGTCATGAGATAATTTGGGAATATTGGGGGACCAGGCAGGCAAGTCCAACTCAAGAAGAAGGACTTCCACTGTGCTCAGGCCTCACCAAGCTTTTTATAGTGAGAGGTAAACAAGGTAGTGGTTACCATAGTTACACAGTTCTTGTTGAGTTTCACTTGTTTTGACCATGGTTACACTTCCTGCACTTCCTCAGCTCATTAGCTTCCCAGATAAAATCTAAGGAGTGTTATAAGGTCAAGCCTAATTACGCTAAGAGGACTGTGCCCTCTAAGCTGGGACTTGTTTGTAACTTTGCCAACAGGTCAGTCCGAGGCTTAACCCTATAACAGTTTCCCACATCTAGTCACTGCTTTGGCCATGTGTTCCTCCCACCCCCCTCTCGTTGTGCATCTTCAATACTGAGCTACAGTGCAGCACAGAGGAGCTACCAGTACAGACCCTGAGTTGTATCTGATGAACCGAGGCATCTCCTCATCTCTCTCTTCCTATACATCCTACAATTCCAGTGATGATTCCAGTTGTGCCAATTGAGAGTGAAATTCCATTGAACGTGAAATATGTACCAAATACTCTTTAGTGTATCCCATAAAGACTGGTAACAATGAAAGATTTACACTGAATGTTTGTTCCCAGTTTGATTGCAATGTGTTATATTCAACACATTAAATAAATATCATCCTGGATGATAATTTTGCTTATTTTAGCAGGTTTGCATGAAAACTGAAGAGATAGCTTTACAACTATAAGATATTACATCATTTACTTAAAGAAATATAAGATATTTTTCCTCTAAAATAAGAACAATTTAAAACTGAAACAATGCTGATGTGTTTTCTGACACACAACCCCACATTGTTACAAAACATAATAATCCCAGGGCCTCTGCCAAATTCTAGCACCTGAATGGAGACACTGTTTTTGACAAATGCATTGCTAATTACTTTTTGGCACTTCCAGCTCTTAGAATAAATAACTGTTGTACACAATCTCACTCTCAAGCAGAGTGACACGAGTTATTGTAAGAAAGGAACAGGTGAAATGCTAGGCATTTTGTTCATTAGTCATGACAATGATACCTGATTGTGCCTCCTTGTTCTTGTAGCAGCTTTCCTGATATAGTTCAACTCATCTTCTCAACAATTACCCCCACCTCACCCCATTGCCACACACATGCCCAGTAATTGCCTCACAAATCACCACAAACTGGGTGGCTTACAACAACAGAAATTTATTTTCTCACAGTTTTGGAGACCAGAAGTCCAACATCAAGCTGTCTCAGGGTTGATTCCTCTTGGAGGCTCAGAGGGAAAGTCTGTTCCATGCTTCTCTCTTAGTTTCTGGCGATCTTTGGCATTCCTTTGCTATATCACTTGAGTCTCTGCCTATGTCTTCACATCACCTTCTCCTCTTTCTCTCTCTGTCTCTGTCTCTTCTGTGTCTCTTATAAAGGCACTATTCACCTGGTTTATGGTCCAGCCTAGTTCAGAACAATCTCTTCTTGAGATTCTCACCTGAATGATGTCTGCAAAGACCCTATTTCACATTCTGAGGAATAAGGTCACATTCTGAGGGTCCTGGTGAGCATGTATTTTAGGGGACCCCATTCAACCAGCCACATTCACTATATATGAAAACCCGGGCATTTCATGCAAATGCATTGGGTGACAGCTCCCATGGTTTCATATGTTTTAGCACAACTTGCAAGCCAGGCACTAATCTTTGTTCTCAGCTGTCTGCAAGGATGTCTCTGTAGTGAACAGTCTTGAAAGATCGAGTTGTGTCTTCATGTGGAACCCAGGGTGGGCAGGCTTACTGTTGACTATAAAATATTTGGGTTCTCAAAGCTCTGAGTTCTCCTGTAATGCAACCCACTGTGTGCAGGTGTCCATCTACCAGTAGGCTGGTCCACATTGTTCTTGTGGGCAAGGAGAATGGATGTGGATGTGCTAATGCTCATGCTGTGCCATGGTTAGTGAAGTTCTTTGTGTCTGACCCAGGAGTCTCGTGTCTTCTGATGGCATCCATGAAACTGTGCCTGACTCATTTACTAGCTCAAAAGGAAAATAAAATATCAGGCCCTTTGCAGACCTCAGTGAGATACTGTATTTTTTTTTCTCTCTACATACCAATGATTTGGAGAGAGAGAAAAAAAGGGAGAAAGAGAAAGGGAGAGAGAGAGAATGAGGGAGAGGAGAGAGAGGGAGGGAGAGAGAGAATATTGTTAAAATCATTTAAGACCCTGGTTGGTGTGGCTCAATTGGTTGAGGTTTAATTCCGGGTTAAAGCACATGCCCAGGTTGCCAGCTTGATCCCCGGTATGGGTTTTATAGGAGATAGCTGATGAATTTTTCACTCTCACATCAATGTTTCTCTCTCTCCCTCTCTCCTCCTCTCTCTCTCTAAAAATCAATAAAATATTACAAAATGATTTAATGAAAAATTTCAAACTACCGATTTTATCTCTGCTCAAAGTGCATACTTGCATTTGTCTGGTGATATGTTAGAGTGAGAGACTGATCAGGACTACTTACACTCTTTTTGCACAATGTTTATATACTCTCAGAGCCTCAAATATTTTTCTAGGCATGATTATATTTCTAGAAATAAGCTCTCCTTAGCAGCAGGATTCTAACTACCCCTTTGCATTCATTGCTACCCATATATATTCTGGGCTCTGGAAACCTTACATAATTATGGCATTTGACACTTTATCCCTTCCCCCTAACAATTTACTTTGGATATCTCATTTCTGTCACCTCCATCCACTTTTTGTTGTTATTCTGCCTAGGACTCTGGGATGTATCTTTAAATTTTTATATTTTTGTTGTAGCAGTAAATGTAGTGAATATTGAATCCAGCATTGCTATTAACAAGATGAAGGACTAAGGGTCATAGTGTTGCTTATGTAAAGAGAAAAGTTGAGCAGTACTTTCATTTCAGCTTAGCACTTTTTCTCTTAGTTCAAAGCTTTTTACATTACAATCCTTTCTCTTTGCCTTCAGAGCTCATAAGTTGCCAAGTAGTTTCTATGAGTCCTCTTAACGTTGTCTCTTTTTCCTTGTGGTTATATTGTTAACCAAGGAATGCCACCAATTATTAATAGTTTATTTATTTTTTATTATTAGAGATCTATGCCAGAAATTTAGAACAGCATTTTTTTTTAATTCTTTATTAGTTAAGGTATTACAAATGTGTCCTCATCCCCTCCATTAAACCCCCATCCTCCCCTCCCCCCACTCATGCTCTCATCCCCCTGTTGTCCATGTCCATTGGTTTGGCTTATATGCACCCATACATGTCCTTTGGTTGATCTCTTCCCCTTACCCCCTCCCTCCCCTACTTTCCCTCTGGGGATTGATAGTCTGATCGCTGTTTCTCTGTCTTTGGATCTGTCCCTGTTCATCAGTCTATGTTGTTCTCTATAATCCACAAATGAGTTAGAACAGCAGTTTTTAAGGCTAAAATCCACTCACAAGATAGAGTATAAAACACAGGTTGCCTGTAACCCGACTCATAGTTCTATTTTTTGGCACAAAATGTGACTCTAGTGTTTTCTTATCTGTTTTACAATAATTGGAATGACTGTTTTACCTTTCTCTGCATAAATCTCACCTATACGGTTTCTAGACTTCCAGAGCTTCTTCTTGTTTTAGTGTCAGTTCTCCAGAGCTCCACAGGCCTTTGCCGTCTTCATGATGAGGTAGCCATGGTGCTGGTTGGTCGCCGCTGAGTGATCTTGCCGAGGCCCTGCTGTCCCTGAGACGCCCCCTTCCCTGTCTCACCAGTGGCCAGCGAGGAATGTCAGAATTGCCTCAGGAGTGATGCTCACCTGCAGCTCCTTATCTATTGACTGGAGATGTAGCATTGACGTGAACAGGCAGCTTTCAAAGTTGTTATGCTCTGCTGTTCATTTCATGAATTTCTATCCATGTCAGGTGGCATTGTGACAGTATCACGAATCTTACTTCTTTTTCTTTCTAACTCTCTCTACCTCCTACTCTGGATTTACTGCTGTGGCCTTTCTAGAACACATGATGGATCAAGGATATCTGCTCATATCTATAGGCCAATGAGACCAAACTTTGAGAAGTTAAAGTCAATATAATTTACTATCCCTATGTTAAGCAATTCTGGGTTAACTGTAAAATCACGCCCTGTGATAGACAATTCTGTGATGAAAGTTACTTCCTGACGTGGAGGTAAACACTTCTGTGATCAGGCCAATGTATCTTAGCTCTTTGCTCCAAGAAATATGAATCCTTGGAATTAAGAATGTGGAGAAGCCAAACTGGCTCACTCATCAAGACTAACATCTTACTCATCAGTGCTCATTTCAAGGCCCCATCTTACTATGCCCACAAACCCACAGTCATCATCATAAACTCTCTGGTACCAAACCTATTCTTCATCGTGGATTATCAGCTTTCAAATCACCCTGGGTGCTTGTAGGACCTTCCCATTATTTTCTCCTGAGGTATTACTTAGACTTTGTCTAGTTGTTACTCTCCCTTATAGCAGTAAGTTGAATAAAGCTGATTTTGCTTCATTAACGGGCTTTTATGGTGGTCTCTTTTGAGGGAGTCGACAGCAATCACCTCTTCGGAGCTTTTCACTTGGGATTATTTTTCTCAACCTTGCTGTTGAAATTAATGTTCTTGATTTCAGCTTCTTCTCTTGGTGTCAGGATTTTGTTTTTCCCCTCCCATTCTAGAAGAATAAATGGGTACTTTCATCTTTTACTCACCTGCTGCCATTCTAAGGTGGGCCCTTGCAACTTCTCTCTTGGATAACTTAAATTATCTTATACATGTCCTGCCCACCAATCTCCCAGGAATAAACCATTGGATATACATTGTCCTGACTATGTGGTTGTTTGCTCAGAAAATCCAATAACTCCAGATTGCTTACTTACTTAAACATGAATGCTCTTTCCCAATACTTAACTTCTGCCTAATTACACCTGCCTTTAATTTCAAAAATACACTTGCAGATACTCTAACATGGTACAGAGTCTGGAACGTAATACATCTTAGCAAATGCTTCTTGAGTTAATGAAGTCTTTGAGATGCATCTCAAACGCAAGCTGCATGAACCCTGTCCAGATTTTCCTAACCTGTTAAAGCCTCTCTTTTCTTTGAGTCCCAAAGTAACTTGTTGTTTTTTCTTTTCCTCCAAAACAATTCCTTGTTTCCAGTGTTTTGAATTAATATATAACTTTTAGTGATTACTAGTCTAGTGGTAAATGCCTTTAGTGTATTTTTAAAAATAATCTTTCTACTTTATGGATCAATTTTACCATTTAATAACTATTCTAATTCTTTCTCATATTTCTAAAACCTGTCTTCATAATTTCTTTGTTGTAAGAAACATATCAAATCCTAAAATGTTTTTTTGACTGCTTGTAAAAGTAACATTTTAAACATTTGGAAACATGTATATTCACACCCAGAAAATACTATTTTACAAAAGTATTAATAATTACAAGTTATTACTCAAGTAACAAAAACTCATTAAATTTTGGTCAGTGTGGTTCTTAAAATTTCAGAAGATATCCTTTTCACCAGAAATATTTTTCATCAATACCATTTTGGGAATCCCTGATATTTTTCAAACCTAAAGATAAATTAAAAGTAAATGTCAGTTTTAATAAACTATAATTGAAGATATTATTTTGAGATACTTCAAATGTGAAGAAAAAGATTGTTCTGATAAGATGTATTATTGTGGAAATTGGTGGGCATAAAATGAGTACATTTACTTGAGCATCGATACCATTCATGCTGGCCCATCATTGTTTTCCTCCTGTTACAAATGCCAAGGTTGATATGAAAAATATACAGTTAACCAACTCACACTCCAATTCTTCAAAGTATACATTTATTTCACTTATCTATGTACATCAATTTGTGTTTCTGGAGCCTGTAGTATTACTGGAACAGACAATTTTAACAGTTTTATGCCAGACCTGACTTAAATTATGCCCTTTCATTGGTACATAGTAGCCAGTCTCCGGTGGTTGTCTTCTTGAGGTAACAAGAGCTTAGGATGTCCTGATTTGTCACTTTACTGATGTCACTCTCAGACAAAGTTCCCTGTTGAAGCCGGTCTTTCTACCAGTTATCATCAGTGTTACCAGCTCTATCTGGTAACCTTGTTTGCATATGGTTTACCTTATTGCTCTCATTGAGCTCCAAGCCTTTCCTTAATTGTTTACCACCGAAATCTCTGATGGTTTCAAGAGTACCCTTATTAGGCTTGAACGTCCCCACACTCTTTGAAATACAGTCATTTCCTTTAGGGAGAGCTTAGAGCTTTCTGATCTTAAGGTGGAATCTTGTCCTGGTGGCTCGTCTCTCCTGGCTTGGACCCCTGTCTTGCAAGTATGCTGGAGCAAAGGCTACCAGGACCCCAGGAGTTTTGACCTGCTGTACTTGGAGTAGACATTCCGCTTCCTGTGGGGTTTGGCAGAGGATAAGGATCCCCAATCTCTCAGCACAATTACCAGAAACATAGTCTCTGAAACCCAGAGAGCGAGGAGATGAGGAATGCTAGTGGCCTGCCCCTCCTGGTGGGATATCACTTCCTTTGACTGGGAGCTGAGCAAAGAGGGGTCCCATCTTACTGTCCTGTCCCACTGGGTGTGGAGCCTCTGTCAAGCTTGGCTGGAGGAGGGGCACTTGGAGAGCAGACAGGGCTAGAGGCAATACTGTTCTTCCTGAGGTTTAGTAGATTTTCTTTAAATGTTTCCTCATTTGCTGTGTTCCCTTAGGACAGTGATGGCGAACCTTTTGAGCTCGGCATGTCAGCATTTTGAAAAACCCTAACTTAACTCTGGTGCCGTGTCACATATAGTAATTTTTTGATATTTGCAACCATAGTAAAACAAAGACTTATATTTTTGCTATTTATTTTATACATTTAAATGCCATTTAACAAAGAAAAAATCAATCAAAAAATGAGTTCGCGTGTCACCTCTGACATAGGTGTCATAGGTTCACCATCACTGCCTTAGGACAACTACAGAGACTTTAAATGGTTGTTTTTCTTAAGAAAGTAATTTTCACTTGTTATGATTGTCTCACTGGAAATGGACTCACAGGGCTCCTCATGACACTATTCAGAAGTGGGATTTCCTATTATTCATTTAACTCAATAAATACTAAGGCTGCTTTGTCTTTGGGGACATCTCATAAGAGCTTGGATATGAATACATCTCTCCTTCAGAGTTAGGGTGACAATATCCAGTTAAGGAGAGACCAAAAAGAAATATCAACTTCAGGCAACTGAGCAGAACTTATTTGTGTAGTTAGAAAAAAGAAAAACACATCAGTGCTTTGTAGTTGGCAGCTGCCATAAAGTGCCTATCTTAATGCATCAATGTTAATGATGACATAATTAATGTTCCCCAGAAAAGAAGAGCAGCAAATAAACAATGAAATCACCACTCAGTGCCTTCATTCTGCCCATAGTAAAAGACTCATGAAATAGAGGTAGCAGACTTTTTGTGCATGGTGTTCCTCTTCTGTAGCTGATTATCAATTTACAATGGCTGCGAACTGGCAGGGTAGACTACTTCTGTGAAACAGCCCACATACTGAAGAGCCATCTGACAGCATTAACATCTTTTCATTAGTTTGTATCTGATTTTTTCCAGCTCATATATTAGCTGGACTAGAGATCAGCCTTCCTGTTGCAAGCTTTATCCAGGAGAGTAAGGTGTCAGTGCTCAGGATGTGAGCCAAGGATCCTATCATAGTTAGCTCTGGCCCAAGTGTCCTTCACGATTATCGATTATCCTGCTTTAGAGGCGAAGGACCAGCACCCAAACTGGAGAGATTAATACATGGAGCTATCTCCAATGAGAAGTGTGCTATGAAGCCTTATTCCTGGCCGCCTAACCTGTTGCTTTCCACTGTGTCTAATACTGATTCCATAAACAAGTTATAAGTCAGCATGATGTTATGAGGATGAGAAAGCTCTTTGGTGGCTGTTGAATGTACTACTGAGTCTGCAGAAGTTCACCTCAGGCATCATTTACATACAGGGAACAGCACAATCTGGTGACAGAAGCTCATTTCTGCCACCTTTCTCCCTGCATTCGGAACACGCTTGCAACCATCTAGCATTTTTGCAAACCAAAGTTGCAAAAAAAACAAAAAAAACCCAAAACTTAAAAGTAAGCTTTTTCACTAGCTTATGGAGACAGTCGTTATTTTGGAGTTGGCATTATGAACACGGTTACCTTATGGCTTAATCTATTCGTGCCCCATTCATTGTAAATCTGGGAGACACCACAGGAAGAGCTTCCAGCTGTGTGGGACCCATGGGAATCTGGGGTTGAACTGGGGAAGCTGAAAAAAAAGCAGCCAGCAGCACTTTGCTTCTAATAGTAAGGAATCCTCATGCTGGGAGGACTCTGAAGATTCTACTTTCAAAGTTAATATTTGAATTCAATGTTCTTAATCACATACTCTATCTTTCTGTGGCATCTGCCTGAGGTATTCCTATATGATTCTTCTACAGAGATTTGAATTCACTGTTCAGTTAGGTAAAGCATGTGCCATCTATAATAATAAAAAGTATAATATGCTAACTAGACCAGAAAGCCGAACAACCTTCTGGATGTCATTCCGGACGTCCTTCCTGAAGAAGCCGCGATGGTGGGGCCCATGGCAGAGGCAGTTAAGGGTGATCAGGCAGGCAGGCAGAGGTGGTTAGGGACAATGAGGCAGGTAGGCAGAGTTGTTAGGGGTGATCAGGAAGGCAGGGAGGTGAGTGATTAGGAGCCAGTGGTCCTGGATTTCGAGAGGGTTGTCTGACTGCTGGGATCGGGCCTAAACCGGCAGTCAGACATCCCCTGAGGGGTCCCGGATTGTGAGAGGATGCAGGCCGGGCTGAGGGACCCCACTCCCTATGCATGAATTTTGTGCATCAGGCCTTCAGTAGAATATAATATATTAAAACTGTATGTCTCAGGAACTATGGTAAGTTTAATTAAAAAATGAATAAGAAATAATTAAATGAAAGCCAGAAAAAATATATTAAGCATCAAGATATATGCATAGACTTTATCTTATATTGAAAAATAGTAAATTTAGGAAAATGCTAAGAATAAAATATATTTAAATTTTTTATACATAAGAAGTTGCTAAAGTATTTTTTTCTCAGAAAATATAAATCCTCTGAAATAAATTATCTTTACAGTTATTGCATAGCCTCTGAAATAGCTCAGATTCTTCATCAAGGTTAATTTCATAGAGTTGTTATAATTTGGTCCATGTTGATTCAATTCAGCTCTCAACTATGTGCATAGTGTATGGAGAGACACCTAACAAGATACTAATGGGAATTTAGAGTTTAAGTCTTTATTACTTTCAAGAGATTATATTTTTCAACCCAAATATAAAGTCATTTGGTTTTATAAAGCCATTTAGGTAATAATAATAGTAGTTACTTACTTCCTCCTTCTTTCCTTCTTTCCATCCTTCCTTTTCTCTTTGTAACATTTATGAGTAATGATACTTATTTAAAAAAATATATATATTTTATTGATTTTTTTACAGAGAGGAAGGGAGAGGGATAGAGAGTTAGAAACATCGATGAGAGAGAAACATCAATCAGCTGCCTCCTGCACACTCCCTACTGGGTATGTGCCCGCAACCAAGGTACATGCCCTTGACCAGAATCAAACCTGGGGCCCTTGAGTCCGCAGGCCAATGCTCTATCCACTGAGCCAAACCAGTTAAAGCAGATTACACTCATTTTTAAAGTACCAATAAAAATATTATGAACATTGTATTTTAATTTAGAATAATTTCTGAATTTTTTTGCTCTTACCAATAATTATTTTTTAAGGCACAAAAGTTTTATATACCTCCAAAGATTACTTTCTTCTTATTAGTTTGCTATCTTTCAGTGGACCACATTTCTTCCATAAAATAAATTTGGCCTGCAGGAGAGGACAGTTAGGGGCGACCAGGCCGGCAGGGGAGGGAAGTTGGGAGTTACCAGGCAGGCAAGGGAGTAGTTAGGCATCAATCAAGCCATCAGGGAAGCTATTAGGAGACAATCAGGCAGGCAGGCAGGCCAGCGGTTGGGAGCCAGCAGTCCCGAATTCTGAGAGGGGTGTCTGACTGCCGGTTTAGGCCCGATCCTGGGTCTAAATTTCATGCACTGTGTCTCTAGTTACAATATAAAGGATAAAGAAAACTGTAAGAGAAACGTAGTTCATTTACCAAAGTAAAATGGGCATGGTTTTCAGCAAGTGATGTATTTTATGCTAGAAACATTTTCCCTAGAGTTCACAGCATTGCTGAAAGGGGTTCATGGAGAAAGAGATGACGACCATAGAACAGAACTTGGCCCTGCAATGAATAATATTTACATAATTACAATAATATAGTACATTTCATAGTTTTTATCTTTTCAAATTAATGTATCAAATATTCTATATAATAAAGAGGTAATATGCAAATTAACCCTCATGCCGCCATGTTGCAACACCATCACAAGATGGCTGCACCCACAGCAGAGGTTTGGTTCCCATAACACAAGATGGCTGTGCCCACCACAGAGGCAGGGTTTCTGTAACAAGCGATCAGCAGAGACCTGAGGCTATGTGGTGCTGGGCCAGGGTGGGGGACCTCAGGCCATGCCCCTTGCCTGGAGGGGATTCATGGGGGACTGAATGCTGTGCGCCATGCCGGGGGACCTCAAGCAGCACCCCCTGCCTGGCAGGGCTTGATGGTTGACCTCAAGCCATGCCCCCCCACCCAGCGGGACTTGACAGGGGTGGGGCAGGCCGGGTCTGGATCTCACCCAATGGGGATGGGGCTGGCATGGTCTGGGTCTCACACGATTTCAAGGCGTGCGCAGGTGAGCAGGGACTTGACTCTGAGTCCTGCAATGTGCCCCAGACTCTGACAGGAGGATTTTCATATACATTTTACTAATTTTCTTTCATCTCTGACACTTCTATTATAGAGAAAGGGCAAATAGCAATATTAAAATATTTCCTCTAATTAATTCCCTTTTAATGTGCACTAATTTTGTGCACCAGGCCACTAGTAGAACATATAAAAGTGAATATGGGAATGTATGTATATATGACAACAGAGAGTCAACATTATAACTGAGAGAAAATAAGAAGTAAACAATAAACAACTAAATAATAACCAACACAAACTGACAGAAAAATGGCTAAGAGTATGGCATAACTGATTTTAATTCTTGTATTTTATAACAGGATATCTGTAAGTATTGTCATAAAGTGATATATCTAAAATAGTGGTGTTTGTTCATTATTGACTATTGGGGAACTTTTGGAAGAAATGAGTCAGAAACAATTTTCATGGTTTGCCTCTGGGAAGCAACAACAGAGGTGAGGAGAATGAGGCACTCCTACTGTTTTCATGTAATTTCTTCTGTATTATTTTATTTTTCAGCATCATAATAATAAGGGAAATTGAAAACCTATCCACACACCTCTTCTCTACTCTCTTAGTTATTATCCAGAAGTAACAATAAGGGAAGGATTTTATTTTAGCCTTGCTCTTTGGGTCATGCAGTGAGAGACATGTGAAGCTGTAAAGGGAAGCATTGAGTTGCCTGGTGTCGGGGAGCCGCCTGACTGGGATGGGTGGGCCTGTCCATAGGGCCTGCACTCCACCTTCAGCTAGGTTAGGACCTGAGGCAGAGCACTTCCCTTTCCTAGCTTGGTTTACTGCTCAATATCTCTAGCTATAAGGGAAATGGAAATTAAAACCACAATGAGATACCACCTCATACCTCATACCTGTTAGCACAGCTATAATCAATTAGACAATAAATAACGAGTGTTGGAGAAAATGTGGAGAAAGGGAAACCCCCATGAGCTGCAGATGGAAATGTAAATTGGTAAAGCTACTATGCACAGCAGAATGGAGGCTCCTCAAAAAATAAGAATACAGCTACCATATAACTCAGCAACCCCTTTTCTGGATATCTATCTGAAAAATTTGAAAACAGTGATTCAATCTCTATGTTTATTGAAGCATTATTCATGGTAGCCCGGACTTGGAAACACCTAAGTGTCCTTTGATGGATGATTGGATAAAGAAGATGTGATGTATGCACACAATAGAATACTACTTAGCCTAAGAAAGGATGAGATACTACCCTTTGCAATAGCATGGATGGATCTTGAAAGTATTATGGAAAATGACAAAAATTATATTATTTCATGCATAAGTGGGATATAAAACATAAAGCAACAAACGAAGAAAACAAACAAACAAACAAACAAACAAACAAACAAACTCATAGACTCAGACATCAGTATGGTGGTTACTGGGGGGTTAGGACGGTAAGGAAGTTAAAGAGAATAAAGGAGGTCAAATACATGGTGACAGAAGGAGACAATAGACTCTGGGTGGTGAGCATAATGAAGTACACGTATGATGCATTATAGAATTGTACACTTGAAACTTATATAAGATTATTAACCAATGTCATGCAACAAATTAAATTTTTTAAAATGCAGAGGAAGAAAGATGGAGAAAAATAGCCTGGACTACTTGAAGTACCTCATTGTAATAGAAAATAACTAGATTGGTCTTTCTTTACAAATTAGATTACAAATTCCTTAAGCCTGAGGGAATTTATTACAATTTCTACTATCCATCCCGGTAATCTGCTCAAACCTCACAATAAAAAATCATGGTACAATTAAATTTAGCCCGTGGTCGATTTTTAAAACAAATACAAGACATTTTCTTACTGAGAATAATAAATACAAGGTTTTACAGGAAGTGCCATTTCGCCAAGGAAACTATGTTCAGGTGTAGACTTTCTTTTCTGTAAGTGATTCAACTGTTGAAAAATTAGCTCCAAATTTACTGCAGACATTTTAAATAGTAAGAACTACATATGATGGTGGACACCAGGCTTGATAATTGTCATTTAAATTTTTTTCTGTTATGTTCATCTTCTAAAGTATATTTTTTTTCTTAAAAAGTAATTACTAACACCATCTGTGTAGGACCTACACTGTAGGTCATAGTCATGTGACTTACTCAGCTATAGACATTCTAATTCATCTCTGGAGTTATACTGAGTCTTACTTTATAATAGTAGGTTAAAGAGGAAGTGTGAAAACTATATCACAAACAGGTTAATGAGAAAGACAATTAAATTACAAATCCAGCCCTGGAAGTTTGGAAGGATGAACAGCAGTAACATGTTCTATTTAGTTTCATTGTTCTCTCATGAGTCATTCTTTTTTCTTTTTAACTAGGAAATAAAACCAACTATTTTTAATACTTTTTCATACTGCATGGCCCTTCTGTTTTTCATACATTAATAACTACTTTTGGTAGTATCTTGGTTACTATGACTGTGTGTTTTAAAATCAAGCTACATATAATTAACACAATTTTACACATATATAGTAGGAATGCTTCCCAGCATGGTGTACAGTTTATTTGAAGCTATTTTAAAATTCCTCTATACTATGAATAATATTCTTACAACTCAAATTGCTAATATATCATCTTTAACATTACATATGTTCTAACATACTTCTGTTTTCCTTTGGTTTATCTCAGGATGTGGCCGCTGTCCTCCCTGGTTCCATCATGAGTTCTGATCTAGCTTTTAATCCTGTCTCTTCTCCCATCCCTACATGGCCCATCTCTATAGTAATCACATTGCTTAAATACCTAAATGAATTTCCTGGCTGTATAACAGGAATGCTAATACTCTTAATGCCATTACATTTGTTTGCCAGATAGTGGGAGAAAACAACAACAGCAACAAACAGAAAATCTACACTAATAAAAGAGAAACATGGTAATTGGCGTACGACCGCTACCCTTCCCATTGGCTAATCAGCGTATCCTTATGCAAATTAACTGTCAGCCAAGATGGCGGCCGCCAGCCATGCACTGAAGCGAGCAGGGAGGCTTGCTTCCTCCAGAGACTGCAGACTCCAACGTTCCCCGCCTCACTTGCCAGAGTCTCAACTGCAACTCTAAGCAACTATTACTATGTTGCAAATAAGAAGCTAAACAAAACCGGCTTTCAGTCAGCCCTGGACCGCAACATTGTGTCCATGTTTTCAGCAGCAAGGCCTCAGAGCTAAAGCTGGCCCAGAATAAATATAAAAAAAAAAGAAAACAAGGAGCGGTTGGGAGCTTTTAGTCAACTGCCAGCGGGGAAAACAGCCCTCAGCCCCTCAGCCAGCCTGGCCAGACACCCCAGTGGGGACCCCCACCCTGATCCAGGACACCCTTCAGGGCAAACAAGCCAGCCCCTACCCGTGCACCAGGCCTCTATCCTATATAGTAAAAGGGTAATATGCCTCCCGGCACTGGGATCAGCGGAGCAGCGAGGCTCCCGGCACCGGGATCAGCGTGACAGGAGGCAGCGCCCCAACCCCCTGATCAGCCCTGCTCTGTGCCTGATAGGGGGGGAGCTCCCCAATCCCCCGATTGCCCTGCAGCTCTGTGTGTGATAGGGTGCAGCGCACCAACCCCTTGATCGGCCCTGCTCTGTGTGTGACAGGGTGCGGTGCCCCAACCCCCTGCCCCCACGGGCCCTGCTCTGTGTGTGACAGGGTGCAGCGCACCAAACCCCTGATCGGCCCTGCTCTGTGTGTGACAGGGTAGAACCATAACCTCTCCATCGGCCCTGCCCTGAGTGTGACAGTGGCGGTGCCCCAACCCCCTGATCGGCCCTGCTCTGTGGGTGATAGAGGGTAGTGCCCCAACCCCCCTCCACGGGCCTTGCTCTGTGTGTGACAGGGTGCAGCGCACCAACCCCCTGATCGGCCCTGCTCTGTGGGTGATAGAGGGTGGTGCCCCAACTCCCCTCCACGGGCCTTGCTCTGTGTGTGACAGGGTAGAGCCATAACCTCCCCATTGGCCCTGCCCCGAGTGTGACAGGGTGCAGCTCCTCAACCCCCTGATGGGCCCTGCTCTGTGAGTGACAGGGGGCAGTGCCCCAACCCCCCTGATGGACCCTGCTCTGTGAGTGACAGGGGGTGGCACCGCAACCTCCCCATCGACCCTGCCTTGAGTGTAACAGGGGGCGGTGCCCCAACCCCCCAATCAGTCTACCCTGAGGGTGGCATTGCAACCTCCCGATCCGCCCTGCTCTGTGCATGATGGGGCGGCGCTCCAACTCCCCAATCGGCCCTGCTCTGAGCCTGACCAGGGGCTGCACTTAGGGATTGGGCCTGCCCTCTGCCACCTGGGAGCAGGCCTAAGCCAGCAGGTCGTTATCTCCTGAGGGGTCCCAGACTGTGAGAGGGCACAGGCCGGGCTGGGGGACCTCCTCTTCCCCGAGTGCACAAATTTTTGTGCACCGGGCCTCTAGTCTACACTAATAAAAGAGAAACATGGTAATTAGCGTATGACCGCTACCCTTCCCATTGGCTAATCAGCATATCCTTATGCAAATTAACTGTCAGCCAAGATGGCGGCCGGCAGCCAGGCAGCTGGAAGCGAACATGAGGCTTGCTTGCTCCAGTGACTGCAGACTCCAACGTTCCCCGCCTGCCGCTGCCGGCCTCTCAGCTGGCAGTTTGAAACATTCTAACAAATATAGACCGGGATCTCAGAGCTGAAGTTATACATTGTTTCAATTATAAAACCGAAACAAACCAGATACCTGCTCTCAGAGCTAGAGCCAGAGCTAAAGCTGGCCCAGAATAAAATAAAATAAAGGAGTGGTTGGGAGCTTCAATCAACAACCGCCAGCCTGAAAGCAGCCCTCAGCCCCTCACCCAGACTGGCCAGGCACCCCAGTGGGGACCCCCACCCTGAAGGGTGTGTGACCAGCTGCAAACAGCCATCATCCCCTCATCCAGGCTGGCCAGGCACCCCAGTAGGGACCCCCACCCTGATCCAGGACACCCTTCAGGGCAAACCTTCTGGCCCCCAGGCCTCTATCCTATATAGTAAAAGGGTAATATGCCTCCCAGCACCGGGATCAGCGGAGCCGCGAGGCCTCCTGGCACCAGATCAGCATGACAGGGGGCAGCGCCCAAACCCCCTGATTGCCCTGCGGCTCTGTGTGTGACAGTGGCGGCATCCCAACCCCCTGATCAGCCCTGCTCTGTGTGTGCCAGGGTACAGCGCCCCAACCCCCTGATCGGCCCTACTCTGTGAGTGACAGGGGGGAGCTCCCCAACCCCCTGATTGACCCTGCTCTGTGTGTGACAGGGTACGGAGCCCCAACCCCCTGATGGGCCCTGCTCTGTGAGTGACAGGGGGCAGCGCCCCAACCCCCTGATCGGCCCTGCTCTGTGCATGACAGGGGGTGGCGCCGCAACCTTCCCATCGATCCTGCCTTGAGTGTGACAGGGGGCGGTGCCCCAACCCCCCAATCAGCCCTGCTCTGAGCCTGACCAGGGGCTGCACTTAGGGATTGGGCCTGCCCTCTGCCACCCGGGAGCAGGCCTAAGCCAGCAGGTCGTTTTCTCCCGAGGGCTCCCAGACTGCGAGAGGGCACAGGCCTGGCTGGGGGACCCCCTCCCCACCCCCCCGAGTGCACAAATTTTTGTGCACCGGGCCTCTAGTACTGAAAATAATCAATGACCCATCATCAATAAAACATTAATGAAGTTTCAGCCTGTTATCCAGGGCTGATTAGCATGAGGTCATCCACATAGTAGAGCAGAATGGTGTTCTGTGGAAAACCAAAATGACATAAGCAAAGGGCTCCCCATTCTGCCAGGCCTTCTTAGAAGTAAACAGAAAGCCCCTCAGATTACCTGTCCAACAGAGGGAGACATGTCACTCATCCATCAGGTACAGCATCTCAGTGTTGAGCTTTGTACTCCAGGTGTTATCTTCTGTGTCCTGTGTTGAGCCTGTGGACTGTTGTATTGGAGAAGGCTTGGAAGCAGGAAGTTCATGTGGGATGTCCATGTGGGGTCATGTTAGATCATCCTGGAACTTCTACAGAAGCTATGGCAGAAATCAGACAAGATATAAGAGTTCATAACCAGGGCCATCTACAGAGAAGGCTGCAAGATACTTATTGTTGTAAGTACAATATATTATATTATATAATTACATTATCCTATCTAATAAAAGACAAAAAGGGTAATTGATCATACCTTCCCTATGCTTCCCATTGGCTAATCAGGGCGATATGCAAATTAACCACCAACAAAGATGGCGGTTAATTTAGATATGTAGGCTCCAAGCGGTGGAGCAAAGCCAAATGTACCCGAAGCCGGCTGAGCAGCGAGGCATCACGGCCCTGGGATCAGCGGAGCTGGGAGGCCTTGTGCCCCCGGGATCAGCTGAGCCATGAGGCCTTACCGCCTCGGGATCAGCAGAGCAGGAAGCCTGAGGGCTGCGGGGGGGCTCTGGCCGGAGCCCAGCCAGAGCGAAGGCCTGGGTCCAGGGTGCCAGAGGAAAACTGGTGCCAGCAGCCAAGGGAAGGGAAGGCCTATTGCAAGAATGTCTTCGTGCAACAGGCCTCTAGTCTATATATAATACAGTGTAGAGTGCTGAAATAATAAAACTTAGAAAAAAGTTTGACTATATAATTACCTAACTATTCACATTACTGAAACTTATTTATTGCAAAATAAAAAAATGTTTTTTTAATAGTGAAATCCATAGAAATTAATTTGTTATATTTTATTTACATAAAGGTTTTTAAGCACAGAGCTACTAATAATTGGGGGCCAACACTATCTATAATCTTTAATGTTTTCAGATTTATAAAAGGACTATTTTTATTGGGACACAAACTAAAATGATGTCACACCAAAGAATCAAACATAAAATACATTGATTAATCCATATTTTAAAAGTTAATCCATAATTTCTGTATTACACATAAACATTCAAAAGTGATACAAATCTTTATATGTTTGATGACTATTTTAAAGTTATTTCAGCCCTGGTCATGATGCTCAGTTTGTTGGAGTGTCATCTGCTACACCAAAAGGTTGTGGGTTTGATTCCCAGTCAGGGCACCTTTCTAGGTTGTGGGTTCAATCCCTGTGTGGTACGGGAGGCAGCCAATCAATGTTTCTCTCTCACATTGATGTTTCTCTCTCTCTCTCTCAATCAATAAAAATATATCCTTGAGTGAGGATTTAAAAAGAAGTTTAAAGTGTTCAGGATTTTTTTCCATTGACATTTAATAATCTAAGATTTTCCTAATTTTTGTAATTATATTTTAAAACATTTAGCCACGTTCTATTATTCTGTTATCCTTGAAAAGTTCATGAAATATATAATACATTCCACTGGCTTTTGAATCAAACATTAATTTGCAATGAATGTGAAACTTACCATATTTTAAGTTTATTTTATAAAGATTTATCAAAATAACCTCTGAATAAACATCATAATACAGCAGGTACAATAGTTATAGTCTGCACAATAATTTTTATTCAGCTAGTACTGCCTTAATATTTTATCCTCCTTAAATAGATTATTATAAACTAAAATTTATCAATGCTAGTTTACAATTTTCCCCCAATTTTTGACATAATCCAATAAATATAAACTGCACAGAATAGTTCATTAATATCTGTTAGAAGAGGAGTGAATTTTAAGGTAGAAGAAGATGTTATCTTTAGGCATAACAATCAAGTTTGAAAACAAAGATATGCGAAGGACAGTCAGAACTTGCATTCCAATTTAAGGTTATATCTTGCAAATTGTACAGAGATTATCAGAAAATTAGTAAAATGAAAATGGCTGGGAACTGAGTTAGGCCTCTTAATAAGTTGTAGAGAACACTTTTGGTCAGTTTTCACAGAGAAGAAAATGGTACAGTGCCATTGGTATAAAACAGACCTCCCATAGCTTCATCACTTGGTTTTGTTTTGTTATAAGGAGGCTAAGAGGAGTGAGGCTGCCCCATCTTAGCTGGAACCAAAGTAAAAAAAAATTTTGTCTTTGGCCTCCTGCTTATAAAATTGCAATAAAAAAATGCCCTATTAGAAACATCGCACTGTGTGGTTGGTATTGGCCAGGGCTGTAAGAGGGTTCACAGATGACCCTACATGCAACTGGGTCCCTTTCAAAATGCCATCTTGATGTTTTCATTATTTTATCAATGTCATAATTTTGAAACCTAGTGTCTCATTCTGTGAAAATCATATTTTTTTAGATTTCAACACATTGAATTGCAGTAGCAATTTAAAGCTTGAAAGATAATCACAGACCACCAAGTAACCCTAGTTAGTTTAACATAGGTACAGTCTCTGAGATCCTGTAAGTGAGGAGGGTTGATGTACATGCAAAGATATCATTTGCATTTTCTCATCGGGATGTCATCTCATCCTCAATACAACAGTGGTGGCACCAAAAGGTCTTGATTCTCACTGCATGGACCACATCTCCCTGGAGAGAGCACCACTTGTAGCTGTGGTGTGATATTTTACCTGGAAGTCCTGCAAATAGGTCAACATTAAAAGGACAGACAACAGAGGGTGAGGGGGAGAGCAAGACTGGGGGCATGAGGGGACAATGGGGGATAAACACATATTTTTAATACCTTAATCAATAAAAAAAAATTTTAAAAAGGGTAGTTGCTGTCATTATAATTCAGAGTAATCTGAGTTGTAGATCACCAATTCAGGTTGGAAAGAACAAGGCATGTTGTGATTATTTCTGAATTCCTTTCAAATAGTTGTGCTTGAAGAATGAAGTACATAGAAAGAGCTTTCAACTTAAAAATACATATAGGGGCTAAAGTACACAAACAGCCCATTTTTGATGGCTGGAAAAAACAATTTATGTAAAATCCCACTTTAAACATTGATAATATAGACATAGCTTTTTTTCCCCATTAAATAATGACAATTCTCTTCTACCTTTGAGAAAAAGAGGTTTATTGTGATAATTCTGAAAAAAAAATAGTTTGTTATAATCAACCCAATAAAAAGAATGTATTTTTTACTGAAATAGTTCTTCTATCACACAAATATAATTTTCCAATAAATTATGTTATGCTACTGAGAACTTTTTATTTTTTTAGATGAACAACCTTCTCCAATTCAGAACTGAAACTCACTACTTGATATACTGTTTTTTGTCAACTTTTAAAAAAGCTTTTGGAGTAAAAAGCAACTTTGACATATTTTCTCAAGTAATTTAAAGGGAGGACATTCTTTTCCTTTGAATTCAGAATATGTTCTGAACTAAAGGATTGTAGTCAATGAGAATGTGAAACAATCAATGTTTCATTTGTTTCTTCTGTATGTTCTGTGTTTGGACTCTAGCCTTTCATACTTAGGAACACTTGTTTTCATTGTTTCTTTGTTTTCTGTTCAGTCTTGTCCTGTTCGTCAGGGATACTGAGCAATTCTCTTCTGCAAATATTTGCTGAGCAGAGACAGACCATTGTGAGGGATACAACAGTGTGGTTTGCTGTCAGAAATCTATGGAAGTATTAGGGACAGAACTTTTGGAAAGAATTTAAAATTGAGTTAGGCTGCGAAGGATGGGTGGGATTGGGATAAGTGGGGGTGTTAATTAATGTTTTGAAAATAGAAGGGAATGCAGGAGAAAGACCCCAAATGTATCAAAGTTTGGATTGAGAACTCGTGTGATTCCTTTTCACTGGAATGAACGTGGAGAGACAGTGGTCACAAAGCATAAGGCCTGTGTTTACTCATAATCTTTGTGTCCTTCCCTTACGAACTTTCAAGTGAGCTAATGTCATTTAAGTCTTCATCATTTATTAATGATGACAAAGCATGTATCCATATCTCCCTCTCAGGAAAATGTTTGTATTCTTTTTATTTTATTATTATAATTCAGTTTTGATATAGTTTACTTGTTTGCATTCTTAAACGAAATTTCTGCTGTCTCTCTACTCAACATAACAGAATGGCTACATTTAGACTTATGAGGTATTGGAAGCCATCTTGAAAAATTTTGTGTTTCACAGGCCTTCTTTAAGTCACTGGAGTGATTTTTCTCTCTACTTGATGGTTATAGATTTGAAAGTACAATCATTGGAGGCATAATTTAAAATGAGGTTTAGATTTCCTAACTTTCAGCTTCATTGTGCCAACTCTTAGGAGGTTTGCCCCTCATCAATTTTGTTATGATTTAAGAATCAGAGAACAATCTGTCTGTCCCTTCCAACAAACATAATCCCCAAACGCCTGCTGTCTTTCCTTGTCATTAGTTTTTTCACATTAAGGATGCAGACACTGTAATTGTTTTCCACTTAGCACAGCCATCAACTGAGCAGAGCCGGGAAGGGGCTGCTTGTGTACATCTGCCTGTCTGCACGCCTACACACGGGCACGTGCCTCACCCCTCTTCCTCCACCAGGAGCTGTGCAGATCTGGCTGCAGCAATGCACAGCTGAAGGCTTTGGAAGGAAGTGGGAGCATGCATACTGATAGCAACGTCCCTGTCTCCTATATTAGTGCTTCAGAGGAAATATGAACTGAACTTCAGCTCATTCTTAGGGCAGAATTCCAAGAATTACAAAAGCAGTGTTGAGAGGTAATTGAATATACTTAGATTTAGGTCTTAATTACCTTTTTGATTGGAGGCTTATTTTTAGCATGGTATTTTGATAATGCAGAAGGACCAATTATTTTGTGTGATCTTCCACTGTGTTAAGGAAATGCAGACTGCAATTTTGAGTTAAGTTCAGTAGGGATAATGTTCTAAAAGTGTATCAATTATGGCAGGCTTTTAGTTATATTTTTACCAGTATTTAAGCATTCCCAGTGACTGGGTTTTAACAATGTCTTGATCATCTTTTACTTCTGAACTCATTGGTAGTAAGAGCTAGTCATGGGATATAGGATGATATGGAAAGTTTCAGCCCTTAAAATTATGGAAAAGATCCTTGAAAACTGCTTTCCATAAAGAAACAAGTTGAACTACTAAGAATACTCATTTGTAGTTAGACAGACATAGCATTAAGGTGAAAGAGAGGAGCTATAGAAGATCCTCATGGTGGGTCAGGATACACAGGGTAAAGAAAACCAGCTTTACCTGTTGTTGAGACCCTACATGCCCTTATATCTGTCCAGTGCATGGAAATGCAAAATGCATTCAGCAGGGAAATGGAATAGAAAGCACTGACCACAGTGAGGTAGATGAACTGTGGATAGTAAAGACTGGAGGCGAGGGGCATGGTCAGTGATCCAGGTGAGAAAAGGTGAGGACCTGAAGTAGGACATCGGCAGTAAGAACAGAAATAGGAAAATGGTTGAGGAATGTTGTGATGCTGGAAAGTTGTGGGCTTTGAGAGTCCCAGGAGAGGGGATCTGGCTTCTCACCTGTGCAACAACTTGGTTGGTGGTACTTTATACTACGATAGAGAATGCACCCTTGTGTCCCCCTTGGACTGGAGGCTACCTAGGGAGCTTTTGATGGGAGATAAACTGTATTCCTATTAGGGTCTCTAAATTCCTGACAGAGGCCAAGACTGTGACATTATTAAGAGGAACTTCATTAATGAGATTCAGTTTACCTTTAGGCTTATTCATTCATATGGACATTTTTGATAGTTTGAGATTCTATTAGAAAGTTAAATGACATGAATTTTAGCTACATGTCATTAAAAAAGTATTTTAATTATCTTGATAACTCAAATTATGTCTCTTGAACTGGTCTTGATGTATCTCATGTCTAAGGTTTTATTTAGTGAAAATCTGTCTACAGTAGTCAGGTTATACACCCATGCACACACAGACACAAAAATTGTTTTCTTATCTTTAAATGTTTAGCCTCAACCTGAAAATTTTTTTTAGAACTCCAATTAATCATAAATTTATAGCTTTTATAAAATAGCTGTTACATTTTATGTAAAATAAGATAACCTCAAGATAATTTTTCCCTTACATTTTTAATTGTATAAATCAAATACAACCCAGGTTGCTATAAAATATAAATGAATATGGAAATGAAACCAACTCAATATGGTTATTTTATTGGTATTATTTGCTCTTATTTACTACTCATAATATCACTGCACTTAGAATTGTTTTCAGGTTTGAGAAAAATTTTGCTTTGGGTCACTTCACATTTTTACTCATGATTTGTATTCTGATCATTGACATGCTTCTCAGTGGGTCCTGTTTATCCACCATTGCTAATATTGTCTGTGCATGAAAAGTGTTTTGTGATTACGAAGCACTCCAGTTTGGTCTTGAATCAACTGAGTAAACAGTTGAAACAGAATGACTTTACTCACCACATAGTGATGATTCCCAAGATTATTTTTATCAAATAATTTATAATATGTAGAATCTTGTTGGAAGGTATCAACCCATGAGGATAGGGACCAATACACCCCTAAGAAACCAGTCACTTTATGACCTGGCTTTGTGAGGCACCTTGTTTTAGTTTTGAAAGTTTTAGCAATTTGACAGCTATGTTGCCTTGGTGACTATCAATCATTGAATGCTCTAATGAGAAGGCTATACCTGGTACATACCTGGTTTCTCCTTTAACATCCACCAATAGCAATATAGAGTATGTTCAACCAAATAAAAATGTAGAAATCAGTACTTGGAATTAACTTGTTGCAAAGTTATGTCAATGTTTTCCAGAAATGAAGAGATTGCTATGGGAGAAGGAGATTTCCAGATAGATTACTTGAAAGAAAATTTTCTCCCAAAAGCAAATGTTCTCCATTTTGCCCCGACTCACCCTCACCTTCCCAGGCACCCCGCCCACCCAATCTATCTTAGTGTAGAATGGAACCCAAAGTATTTGCAATTATTTTATTGTATTTTCATTTTGTAACACTGTTCACACCAGCACTATGAAAAGAAATAAATGGTGCTTACAGCTTATTAAGTACCTTCGTTTTTCTTCAGCATTTAATCAAGTGAGAAAACTATTCTTTGCCTCATAGACCTCGAATCACGAACATTATCTTCTTAATTCTGTGCATAATATGAACATCCCAAGACTAGAAGTTTTAATATGAATAAAATATCCAAGAAAGTGGAAAATATACAGTATTCACTGCAGGCAGGGTGATAAAAAAACACACACACACAATAATATTCCAAATATACTGTGTGAATTTAACATCAAGGTTTTGAATTAAGTCAAATCTTTTAAAAATACACCTTTGAAGGCATTTCATTTTAAATTAAACTTCAAAACACAGGGAAACAGAAAGATATTGACATGCTTACTTTTCCTTTTGAGGGAAAAATACCTGCTAGTTGTCTAAAATCAAATCCCTAAGAGATAAATAATCAAGCATCACTTTAAAATGATGATAAGTCTCCAACAAAGAAATAACTGCATTCTAGATAAAAATTGCACAAAACTTGTACTTTATACTGTAAGGGAGACAAAAATTATATAATCTTTTATTTAAAAAGAGTTATTTTTTTCTGAGCTTTCTGAATGTTTTTAGAGCAAATTGAGTAACAAAGGTCTCACTTTGTTTTTAATAGTGAAGTGCATACAATGCATTTCTTTAAACCCTGACCTGGAAAGAATAAAATCCATTTGCAGATGAGAGCTCAGGAAATAATGCAAGGGGACAATGCATAAAAAGGCAGCACAAACATGAAAATAGGCATTGATAAGAGAGTAAAAAATGACAAAAGATAAAGCTGTATTTCAGGAAAATAGTTGCTTAATGTAGTCAGCCTTTTGGGGGATTTGCTTTGGATGTCTGTGTCATTTTTCACTTAACACCCGGTTATTTATAGAATTAAAATATTATCTTTAAAGATAATGTATTTGCTAATACCAAAAGCATCCTCAGAGTGAATGCTCTTCTCTGGTATTTCTATAGTGTCTTGTGGAGCACTTTACAATTTAAATATGTGATTTTATTTTAAAACAAAAGGTCATATAAGAAACTTTTCATTTTTTTTGAACTTCCAATGCAAGTTTTCATTTAAGATTATACCATAATGCCATTTTATGATTAAAAAAATCATTTTGTTCTCGTCAATGTTAATGGAATTTGTCTAAAAAGATTCAGGCAAGTTGAGGTGGAGTAGTTTTACGAGGAAATTGCTATATTTTGTGAGTGGCATATTTCTGAAATCTATTTTGGGCTTTATTTTATTCTTTGCATCAGTCTTTGTAGGATAAGACTGTATTTTTTATGACACCAATCATTTCTGCATTTCAGGTGTGTTTCCCAGGTTGGCTGAGGCAACTTGACAAATAGCATCAAAAGTGTATAATGGGAATGAAGCGATTCTCTTCAATGCTAGAACGGTGTGGCTTGTGAAATTTCTAACTCCCAGCTTGCTTTTTGATCACAGTGCCATCAGGGTGAAATGATACTTGACTTCACGTTATCATGTATGTCCTTAATTTTGGTGGGCTCTTAGACTTTACAAAAGTCATCATTTTAAGTCTTACAGAGATAGATAGATGATAAATAGATAATACGTGTATAATATATGACAATTACTTTTAGATGAAACTGTAAGATAATTCAGATTTAGGACTTTAGTGTCACTTATAAACTTTTACAAAATAGAATTATAAAGCAATTCCACATCAAGATGAATGATGGCAAGATGATTACAATAAAAGTATTTAAAATAAGAGCTTCTTTCCTTTTACTTGGAGAGTTCTGGATTATAATTAAACAAAGGACTTTACTGAGTACAAGCAGGACTCAAAATCCGACAGAGGATATTGAAATAACTAATGATACTAATAAATAACTTGTACAAGCTGATATTACAGAGTTCATATTATGAGTTAAGCATTTCAAATGTCTTCTCAAAATGATCACCTGCCCTGGTTGAGTGGTTCAGTTGGTTGGAGCATCCATCATCCTATTCACCAAAAGGTTTCAAGCTCCATCCCTCTCTCTCAAATCAATAAGAATATTCTCAGATGTGAATAAAAAATAGTAATAATCACTTGATTCATTTGTTATTTAACTCATCTGAGAAGTGTGGTCCTTTGACCAAAGCAGTTAAGATAACTGCCTAGTATTGTAACTGTGACATGATTGTG
This sequence comes from Myotis yumanensis, assembly GCF_028538775.1. Classification (NCBI taxonomy): domain Eukaryota; kingdom Metazoa; phylum Chordata; class Mammalia; order Chiroptera; family Vespertilionidae; genus Myotis; species Myotis yumanensis. Next base: position 161,084,519 of record NW_027223752.1, on the reverse strand, counting down.
TCTGGGATTCCAACCATGGAGTTTCAACTATAAAGCCCATACTCTTTTCATGCTTAAAAAATAAGGAACCACTAGATGGATTATGGAAGAACAAAAAGCAATGTAGATATTAAAAACCTCCACCACAATAATAAGAGAAGGTAAAATATTTTTTGACTTAATTCTCACTGGTTCAAAGGAATAAAATAATTTATATAACCCTCGTCCCAATCTTTAGTCTAGACAGTTTCCTAAAAAGCAATGTGATTTTAGTTTGGAGTGATAATGGTCCAATGATCCAATTCTGATTAGGTATTGCTTTCTTTGTCACCCCTTTAATGAAAAGTACCAAAGGGATTCTGAGATCATTTTCAAGTTTATCTACTTGGATGTGGTAGATTCTATAATTTCTGCTCTTTGAAAATCAAAATTCATGGCTTGATATTTTTCCTTCATGTTTATTTTCTTTATACTTTATTTATTTTTTCTTTATTGATTAAGTTATTATATATGTGTCCTTATCCCCTGATTACTATAACTAGTTTCCTAATAATAGCTATAATTTTTTAGTGTTAAGGGAAAAACTTGATAAATATGTAAAATCTGAATTAACTAAAATACATTCTTTCTCTATCTCATTATCTAAGTTTGTATCTAGTTTACGTTTAATAATGTAGATCCTACTGTGCAGAATCAAAGTATCTTTCTTGATAAAGATAAAAGTAGGAGAAATAATATTGATAATTTTTCACTTTTCATTTTTACCATTTTTATAACAACTTCATGAAATAGCCTGGCATACCACCACCAACAACCACAACAAATATCTACACTAATAAAATAGAAACATGGTAATTAGCATACAACCGCTACCCTTCCCATTGGCTAATCAGCATATCCTTATGCAAATTAACTGCCAGCCAAGATGGCGGCCAGCAGCCATGCACTGAAGCGAGCAGAGAGGCTTGCTTGCTCCAGTGACTGCAGACTCCAACGTTCCCCGCCTGACTTGCCGGCCTCTCAGCTGCAACTCTAAGCAACTATGTTGCAAATATAGAAGCTAAACAAAACCCCAGAAACCGGCTTTCAGTCAGCCGGGCTTCAGCCAGCCTGACCGCAACATTGTATCGATGTTTTCAGCAGCGAGGCCTCAGAGCTAAAGCTGGCCCAGAATTAAAAAAGAAAAAAGAAAAAAAGGAGCAGTTGGGAGCTTCAGTCTCCTGCCAGCCAGCCGGAAAACGGCCCTCAGCCCCTCATCCAGCCTGGCCAGGCACCCCAGTGGGGACCCCCAACCTGATCCAGGACACCCTTCAGGGCAAACCAGCCGGCCCCCACCCGTGCACCAGGCCTCTATCCTATATAGTAAAAGGGTAATATGCCTCCCAGCACCGGGATCAGCAGAGCCGCGAGGCCTCCTGGAACTGGGATCAGCGTGACAGGGGGCAGCACCCAAACCCCCTGATTGCCCTGCGGCTCTGTGTATGACAGGGTGCGGCGCCCTAACCCCCTGATCTGCCCTATTCTGTGTGTGACAGGGTGCAGCGCCCCAACCTCCTGATCCGCCCTGCTCTGTGTGTGACAGGGGAGGTGCCCCAACTCCCCTATCAGCCCTGCTCTGTGCATGACAGGGGGGAGCTCCTCAACCCCCTGATTGGCCCTGCTCTGTGTGTGACAGGGGGGAGCTCCCCAACCCCCTGATTGACCCTGCTCTGTGTGTGACAGGGTATGGAGCCCCAACTCCACTGATGGGCCCTGCTCTGTGCATGACAGGGGCCAGTGCCCCAACCCCCTGATTGGCCCTGCTCTGTGCATGACAGGGGGCGGCGCCCCAACTCCCCAATCGGCCCTGCTCTGAGACTGACCAGGGGCTGCACCTAGGGATTGGGCGTGCCCTCTGCCACCCGGGAGCAGGCCTAAGCCAGCAGGTCGTTATCTCTTGAGGGGTCCCAGACTGCGAGAGGGCACAGACCGGGCTGGGGGACCCCCATTTCCTTTCCCCCCCTGCCCCAAGTGCACAAATTTTTGTGCACCGGGCCTCTAGTATAAAATAAAAACCTGAGGTTTCGAAGTGAATCAGATACATTAATCTATAATAATAAAAGCGTGATATGCTAATTAGACCGGACGTCCTTCCAGACAACCTTCCGGATGAAGCCAAGGCTGCGAGGGAAGCCCAAGTCGCGGGTTCTAGAGGGGAAAAGGTGCTGGCAGCCAGGGGAAGAAAGGCCTACTCTTGCATGAATTTTGTGCATCGGTCCTATAGTATAATATAAAGCTTAGAACCATACAGCAAGGGTTCAAATCCAGTTATGTTGTCCTTATCAACGTTTGGTTTGATACTTTGATATGGTTGGGTGGTAAGTAATTATTGATTGTAGAAAAGATGAATAACCTTTGCTTCATATTCTTTAAGGCCAAGCAAACTTATTGTATCCACTCGCATTATAGCTGCCCCAAGAAATGGAATCACTTTTCCTTTTTCTTCTTGCTTCTTAATGTAACTAAAAAAGCATTAGTTTCCTTTTCTTTTTTATAATCACACTTTTGCCATTATCAATGTTTTTTGCAGGCACCAGCTCTTTCTAGGCTTTAATTTGATATAACTCATTACTCTTCCTGACATAACTTACAAGGTTGCACCACTCCTTGAAATTGCCCTTGAGTGCGTAACCTTCTGCAACTTTTTGACTTTTTCTTCTAAAATTTGAGCTCTGTAGTAATCTGATGCATTCACTTTTATTGAGAAAGTGATTTGAGATTTTCCTTATCTTTCTCATTAGAATAATTTCTGGTTATAAAATCAAAAGTCATTGTGAGTCCTCTGATCTCTCTTCATCATCTTGCCTTTTATGTATTTTAACAGTAGAATTGAACTCAAGAATAAAAACATGTGTTTTTCATAGGAAGTTTTTTCTTTTTCTTAGAGATGTTTTTATTGATTTTTATAGAGAGAAGAAGGGAGAGGGAGAGAGATGGGGAGAGAAACATCAATGTGTGAGAGAAACATTGACCACTGGCCTCTGCAAGCCCTCCAATGAGGATTGAGCCCATAACCTAGGCATGTACCCCAAACAGGAATTGAGCTGGCGATGTTTTGGTGCATGGGACTATGCTCAACCAATTGAGCCACACTGGCCAAGGCAGGAAGTTTTTTCTTGAGCATTTGTATTGCATTTGAAGAAAAACAAAAGAAGTAACAAAGAAAAGGAAAAAAAAAACTTTAACAAATTCTAAGTATAAATAACAATTATGATTATACTAATAATCCCTTCCTAAGTTATATATAACAAATTAAATGTGGAATTTTCTCCACTGAAGTGCTGGAATGTCATATACTATATTAGCCACACAGTTTTGCAATCTGTTCTAGATTTCAGTTGTACCCATTTGGAATTATAATGTTTGAATTAGCAACAGGCAGTGATGTGGATGCCAACAAGCAGTGATGTGGATGCCAACTGGAGAGGAAGTTTGGAGATGCAAGTAGAATTATTATTTCTTGTTGGTATTTAACTGCTCATGTTTAGTCACCAGCTTTGTATAGTTGAGAAGGAACTGTGGTATATAATGCAGTAGTATAATTATCAAGGACTGAATGGAGTGAACATGACATCATGTTCCCGACCTTCGGTCCCAGAAACATGGAAGGAACTTGGAGTTAATAAATTGTAATGACCCTCCAAATTCACATTGTAAGTATCCAATTCCCTCTATTCAATGCCTTTTTGCTTGAAATCTTGGTTTTTATTTTCTGCTCTGAACACTTACATTCAATGAGTTTTTAAACTCTCCAATTATTATTTCATTTTTGGAAACTCTACTTCATTCTTTTCAAATTTAACCTTTTTAAAAAAAATAGTTTATTCTTTTTATTTTAATGTGTTTAATCATTTTAAATTATTTTACAATATTACAACCAAAAATACTTTTATTTCTAAGTAGCTAAGTAGCATGCTCTTTCAGTCCTGCTTTCATTCATTTTTTTCTTTCCTTTCTCTTTCTTTCTTTCTTTCTTTCTTTCTTTCTTTCTTTCTTTCTTTCTTCCTTCCTTCCTTCCTTCCTTCCTTCCTTCCTTCCTTCCTTCCTTTCTTTCTTTCTTTCTTTCTTTCTTTCTTTCTTTCTTTCTTTCTTTCTTTCTTTCTTTCTTTCCTCCCCTTTCTTTCTTTCTTTCTTTCTTTCTTTCTTTCTTTCTTTCTTTCTTTCTTTCTTTCCTCCCTTTCTTTCTTTCTTTCTTTCTTTCTTTCTTTCTTTCTTTCTTTCTTTCTTTCTTTCTTTCTTTCTTTCTTTCCTTTTTTTTCTTTTCCCCTTTCTTGTGCTGAGTTGAAGAGGAGAATAGTGGAGGAGAGTGGCAAATGTCTTCTTACTTTTCTTCTACTGAAGTCTCATTGGTGCTATGTCTTGTGTGGCAGGGGTGCAAATACTGACCCCTCAGGGCATCCAGGTGAGTTCTGAAGGATCCTGGGCCTTCTCTCTGCTCAATTCCCCAACAGGTGTTTCTATCCTATGTTATGCCCAGATTTCAAGATCCCCAATAGACCAACAGGGAGCCAGCCATGTCCGATGTAAAAGCAGAGAGTCTTTATTATCAAATCTGGGTTTGGCTCCCAGCCTCCACCGATGCAGCAGCGTGATGAGAGTGCCAGCCCCTGGGAAAAAAGGGATTTTTTAATAGGGGGGTGGAGTGAGGGGAGGAGAGATGACTGTGGGCCCTGCCGATTGGCCAGGTGCAAGTTGGGTCTTATTACACAGGATGTGGTCATATCTATGGCGCGCACGTCCCTTGATTGTCATTGGTTAGTTTAAAGAAATCTTGGGTGTGGCTAGCAGAGGCTTGGGCTTCCGGGAAGAAGGTGCTTTCCTGAGCACATGGCTGCTGCCTCAACATGGAGGATTCGGGGCAAGATGGAGGGCGTAGTCCTCGCCCTTTCATCCTATTTCGCTGTCTTCAGTCTCCCCCATCTCCCTCCACACCTGACTCCCAGCCACTGCCTCTGTTACTGGAGGCCCACCCATGAAAGGCTCACATTTTACCGTTCTGTTTCTGGCAACATGGTTCACACTACATGATGTATGGGGAACACAGATACCTATGCTTAGCTATATGGTAACAGCGTGGAGTCCTTCATGGAGGTCCCATTTCCAACTGAGGACCTTGCTCCAAATCTCTTCTCTGTGGGCCAATGGGGGCACATGATCAGCAAAATGCTGAAGTAAAAAAAAATGTTGAAAATGAAATAAGATTCTAGATTCCTCATTTTGCAGGTACATTGATTTTCCTAGAATTGGATCAAATGGCTTGCGGAGGAGGGCCAGTCGCAACACCTTTTACACTCCCTCCAAAGAGGAAGGGAAATAAAGACACAGCTCTCTCGACTGCCAGAGCGAGGACACCTCTGATGACAGTCCCCTTCTCTCCGTTCTGCTTCCACAGCCGCCCTGGTTTTGGGTCTGGGTCTGATGTTCAGCCAACCATTACTAAAGGCTGTTAGCACTCTGTAGACTTCTTTACAGAATGACTTTTTATTCTCTGATTTGCATCTGATCTACAATTCTGGGAAGACAGGACAGACAGTCCTGCCAACTCCTCACCCTCCATTTCCTGATCATTCTTATGATCATTCTTCCTGAAAGTCTTGAGTCTAACTTCAGTGTCTGTTCTGATGCTGATTCTTATGTGGAGAGGAGCCATTGTGAACTTTGTAATTGTTTTTATAGGACCCATCTTAGAGGTTTGGGTACCTTTTCCATATAGATTCCATGGGAATGTCCACACAGAGAAGTTTTGCAATGAAAGTATGCTCACTACTCATTTTTATTTAATTTATCAACTTGGGGTCTTGTTTACCTCCTGTATTGGTATGAGGATGGTTTTCTCTCACCATTTTACTAAAAGTATAGCTTTCCACAGACTGAATTAATGTAGAGTTTTGGGTGTCAGTGAAACTTCCACAAGTGAAGTACTCAGAAATATTTATTGAATGGGTACCCTATGCTGATCCAGCTTTTCCTCTGGCCCCGAGGCTCAGCTACTTTCATTTCTTAGACAATAAATATCAACCCTTGAGTTTGCATTTCTAAAAGTCTGTCCCAATACTTTCAGACAATTCTTTACCCTCTCAGAGTACCCATAGCATCAGCTCAAAAGCTTAAATCTCTGGTTTAAATGGTAACTTTATTTCTAAAATGGTATAGATTTATTTTTCTGTCACCACCCCCCCACCACACACACCAAATCCAAGAGGTTTTATTTTATGTCGGCAGAGTTTAACAAATAAGGGAAATTCAAATAAGAGCAGTCAGAGGAGAAAGCTAAGAACCTGGCATTCAGGGAAAAGGAATTACAGGGAGGTAGAGAATAAACTAAATTAGGGGGTAGAGAGGAGAGCTAATGGCAGAAAAAGAATAAGATTAATGTTTCTGACCATTTCAATGGTGAGGTAGGCTTCCAACGGTGAATTGTCACGCTATTAACATGATGCAGAAAACCATTCAGATATTATTAGGTCCTGCAGCAAATGCTACAGATGAGCCATACTCGGTAGTGGACTCGGAATTTATGAAGAGGATATTTACACAATGTGTGGGGTCTTCTTTTTTAAAAAATAGAAAAATCAAAATCAAGTACTGTCTTTTGAACTGATTTCTGCATTAAAAATATTTTATTGTGGATTTCAAAACCCACAGGATAATTTTAGGTTAACTTAGTATGCCATATGCGGGATCTTGAAACCATGATATTTTTTGCCATCATATTGACATAAGCATATTTCAAATTAAAAATGAGCATCTGTGATGCAATTTGCAACAATATAAGAAAACCTTACTGATTTGGATTTTATATTTCAGATACAGGGTTAATCCAGAGATGAAAACATAGATGTTGTTGATATTCTTCTATATGTGAATAAATTACTTTACTCTGTGAAGTAATCATATAAACAAGACTATAGGAATATATTTAACTAAATCAAGACAACACTCTTTGCAGAGCATTTAGGAGGAACATTTACATAAAAATAGTGGTATGCTAGTGACTAATCATTTCCATCTCTTTACTGGAGCTTATCTAAAGGAATTAGATATTAGAAGAATATTTAATTTTTACTAAATCCTAATTTTTAAATATAACATTACAGGTCTTTGAGAAATTATTCAGCTTAAACTTTTCAATGATTCTCCCTATTCTCCAATTAGCCTGAATTCATAGGTGACTATCATGAGCAAATTAAAATGCAGAATCTTAGTAATATAGTGAGACAAAATTTTTTTCCTGTCATGGGCTATATTTTAAAAGAAATATTTGAATCACAAACCACATTCTCCTTGAGATACCCTTCCTTCTCCTAACTCTCTCTCTCTCTACTTCCTGTCCTTTCTCACCCCTTATCTCCCTAAATTCAGTTGGGAACATTTCAAAAAGCCATTAACTAACTTTTTAAATTTTGATATTACATAATATTGATTGGGTAAAATAGGACTTGTGCAGACATTTCTATAGGACTCCAGATCCCTGACCCCAGCAGTAATTTGAAGTTCCTTATCATTGAAAGAGCCGCAGTATTGATATGGAAATGGCGATGCCAAGGTTCTGAGGTGCCTCTGCTTCTTGCTGTCACTTTAAAAAGACTGACCATGCTGCAGTTCTGCTTCGCCTGCAAAGATAAAGTTTGTCCAAGGTCGAGCTTCAAAATGTGGCCTGGTTTGCACCCAGCAGTTTCAGCTCACTTACTCATTGATAAAGTGAAGATATTACTGGTAAAATGAAAACCATGGCTGCCTCTATCCCCCTTACAACTCAAGGGTATGATTAGATTCTTATTGGTTGCAAAAGAAAGTTTCAAATTTAATCATTCCAATTAATATTTTAAAACCTCCATTTGGTGGACTAGAGAATTTTGTGAAGTTAAGTAATTCATTGACTTATAGTGTTGGTTGTTAAAAAGAAACTGCAGGCCCAAAATGGAGTCACTTGGGCTAAGCCCAGGACACCAAACCATAACTTAATATCTGACCCGACCGATTGCAGTTTTGACCTTCCCCAGAAATGTAATCTTGACCAGTCGATCTGGAATTAACTGATCAACACCAAGGAAGTCACCCGTCACCTAGACCCTGTCCAACCTTCAGGGGGAGATGAGCTAATTCAGTCTGTGCTTATCTGTCTCCCTTCTGCCCTTTCACTTTGTACAGCTTCTTGAACCTTCTCTCTACTTAGTAGATGGGATGCTGCCTGATTCAGGAATAATTCAATAAAGCCATTAAAGAAATGATAAACACACACATACACACACACACACACACACACACACACACAGGCAGCTCCCTCTTCAAATACTTAAATTCTAGCTACAATGTATTTACATAAAATGATGATTGATATAAATCTATATTTGTTACAATCTTTGGGGCCAAAGGTGATTCGATGATTTCAGCAAGATGATGGGAAGATGCTTACTGATGTGGTTATATTGACCAGTGAGGAAGGGAGGGGAATGGGACTAGAGATTCAGGAGTTGGGAAACTGAAATATTAAAGATTCATCAGCGATTGTGTCACAGTTAAGACCCAGCCATTCACACTGGTGCAGATTTCATACTCAAACTCTTTTTATATAGAAGGATTTGCAATTCACAACTTCAAACCTGTTTACTGTTACTTTACACATACGTCTGTGCTATTATTATCTGGGTTCCAAGTGCTTTCTACTCTATCCTATATAATAAAGAGTTAATATGCAAATAGTCGCCACACCCTCATGCCCTTGCACCCTCGTGCCCTCACTCCAGAACTGCTCAGGAGAGAGGAATGGGGACCAGCCAGGCACAAATGAGCTCACGAGAGAGGAATGGGGACCAGCCAGGCTGTGACCCAGGAGAGGGACAAGCTGCACGCCCCACGGTCCCAGGCACCTGGGGCTGCGACCCGGGCAAAGTCGCCTACCCAAGGTCCCCTGAGGCTGCGGCCAGCCTGGGTGAAGCTGGCCCGGTTCCTGGGTGCCTGAAGCCGGCCAGAGGGAGGGAAGCCTGGGTCCTGGGTGCCTGCAACCAGCTGGAGAAGGCAATCCTGGGTTCTGGGTGCAGGGTGAGGCAGAGGTGGTTAGGGGCAATCAGGCCAGCAGGTAAGCAGTTAGGAGAGATCAGGCCAGTAGGGGAGCAGTTAGGGGCAATCAGGCAGGCAGACAGAGGTCGTTAGGGGCAATCGGGCAGGCAGGCAGGTGAGCAGTTAGGAGCCAGTGGTCCCAAATTGTGAGGGATATCTGACTGCTGGTTTAGGCCCGATCTCACAAGGCTCGGGCCTAAACCGGCAGTCGGACATCCCCCAAGGGGTCCCCAATTGGAGAGGGTGCAGGCCGGGCTGAGTGACCCGTTCTCCACCATGCATGATTTTGTGCACCAGGCCTCTAGTCCCATATAATAAATGGCTAATATGCAAATAGACCAAACAGCAGAAGAACCGGAACAACCGGACAACCAAATAACCGGTTTCTATGACATGTGCTGACCACCAGGGGGCGTGTGCGGAACATGGCAGGAGTTGGCCATGGTGGGATGGTAGAGCAGGTAAGCGGGGGTACCAGACCAAGGCGGGGCACTTGTCGCTGTCATTGGGGCAAGCCTCTGGTGGTTACTGAAAATTCTTTGCTCCCATGTGGCACGGTCCCGCCCGGCACTCACACACACTGCCAGCGCTGGCCTCACTCACACCTGCAGCTGGCGCTGGAGCTGCTGCTCACACTGGCTGCCAGTGCCCAGCACCGATCCTAATCATTTGGCGCCATCAGTGGGTGTGAGTGGCAGCTGCCAGCCCGATTGCCCCTGAGGGCTTCTTCACCTCCCCCTTCTCCTGAGGGGCAATCGGGGGTAGGAGCCACCACTTGCACCCACTGCTGGTGCTGGTCCCAATCACTCCATGCTGTCAGTGGGTGTGAGCTGGGCCTGGCACTGTTAGCATGTGGGAGCGGCAGGAGTGGGGCTGCCTGCAGACAGGGGACCAGGGTCCTCGGTGGGAGGGACTGGACAGGGGCGTGGATGATGGACCGAAACCTGCCCCTGTGCCTACCACAGGCTCGTGACCCACAGTTCCTTTCAAGGTGCACAAATTCATTCATGCACTGGGCCCCTAGTATCCTATCTAATAAAAGAGAAACATGGTAATTAGCCGTACCTCCGCTACCCTTCCCATTGGCTAATCAGGGTGATGTGCAAATTAACTGCCAGCCAAGATGGAGGCCGGCAGCCAGGCAGCTAGAAGCGAACATGAGGCTTGCTTGCTTCAGTGACAGAGGAAGCCAAAGCCAACGTTCGCAGCCTGCGGCTGCCGGCCTCTGAGCTTGCAGTTTGAAACATTGTTACAAATATAGAAGCTAAACAAAACCCCAGAAACCTGCTTTCAGCCAGCCGGGATCTCAGAGCTGGAGCTGAAACAGTATTTCAATTATAGAACCCAAACAAACCAGATACCTGCTTTCAGCAGCCAAGGCCTCAGAGCTGGAGCCAAGCCTCAGAGCTAAAGCTGGCCAGAACAAAAAAAAAAGAAAAAAAGGAGCGGTTGGGAGCTTCAGTCACCCACCAGCCTGAAAACAGCCCTCAGCCCCTCACCCAGGCTGGCCAAGCACCCCAGTGGGGACCCCCACCCTGATCCAGGACACCCTTCAGGGCAAACCAGCCAGCCCCCACCCATGCACCAGGCCTCTATCCTATATAGTAAAAGGGTAATATGCCTCCCAGCACTGTGATCAGCGGAGCAGCGAGGCCTCCCAGCACCGGGAATAGTGGAGCAGCGAGGCCTCCCGGCACCGGGATCAGCATGACAGGGGGCAGCAACCAAACCCCCTGATCGCCCTGTGGCTCTGTGTGTGACAGGGGGCGGGGCCACAACCACCCTATCCGCCCTGCTCTGTTCGTAACAGGGGAAGGTGCCCAACCCCCTGATCAGCCCTGCTCTTTGCCTGATAGGGGGGAGCTCCCCAATCCCCTGGTCACCCTGCGGCTCTGTGTGTGAGAGGGTGCAGCGCCTTAACCCCCTGATAGGCCCTGCTCTGTGTGTGACAGGGTGTGGCGCCCCAACCCCCCCCAAAGGTCCTGCTCTGTGTGTGACGGGGTAGAGCCATAACCTCCCCATCAGCCCTGCCCTGAGTGTGACAGTGGTGGCGCCCCAACCCCCGGATCGGCCCTGCTCTGTATGTGACAGGGGGGAGCTCCCCAACCCCCTGATTGACCCTGTTCTGTGCGTGACAGGGGGTGGCACCACAACCTCCCCATCGACCCTGCCTTGAGTGTGACAGGGGGCGACGCCCCAACCCCCCAATTGGCCCTACACTGAGTGTGACTAGGGGTGGCATCGCAACCTCCTGATCCGCCCTGCTCTGTGCATGACAGGGGGCAGCGCCCCAACTCCCCAATCGGCCCTGCTCTGAGCCTGACCAGGGGCTGCACTTAGGGATTGGGCGTGCCCTCTGCCACCCGGGAGCAGGCCTAAGCCAGCAGGTCGTTATCTCCCGTGGGTCCCAGACTGCGAGAGGGCAAAGGCCAGGCTGAGGGACCCCCCCTCCCTCCCGAGTGCACAAATTTTTGTGCACCGGGCCTCCAGTATATATATATAAAACCCTAATATGCAAATAGACTGAATGGCTAGACAACCAAACAATCAGTTGCTATGATGTGTGCTCACCACTAGGTGGCATGTTTGGAACATGGCAGACATTTGCAGCAGGTGGCAGAATGTGGAACATGGTGGGCGTTGGCTGTGGCGGGATGGTAGAGCATGTGAGCAGGGGTGCCAGACCAAGGCAGGGCACAGGTTGCTGTCATTGGGGTAAGCTTCTGGTGGTTACTGTGGACTGCGGTCCTGCCCAGCGCTTGCACCCACTGCCAGCACCCAGTGCCAGTCCTGATCACCCCTGAGTGGTTCTCCACCTCTCCCTGCTCCTGAGGGGTGATCTGGGCAACAGTTGCTGCTGGCACCGGCTACTGGTGCTGGCTCCAGTCGCTCATGCCATCAGCAGGTGTGAGTGGGGCTGGTGCTGTCAGAGTGTGTGAGTGGCGGCAGCGGGAGCAGGGCTGTTGGCAGACAGGCGACCAGGGACCAAGGTGGGTGGGGGTGCGGAGGATGTACCGAGACCCACCCCTGTGCCCACTGTAGCCTCACAGCCCACAGTTCCTTTCAATGTGCAAGAATTCATGCACTGGGCCCCTAGTTATTAAATAATACAAATATTACTGTTGTCAGACAGTGAGAGCAAGAGGAAATGTTTCCCAAATTCCTGGCCACAAACACAAATAGACAAGAGTCTCTGGTTAAAAATGGCAGCTAGGTATACATGTAAACCTAACACAAGGGATGGAGGGAAAAGGTAAGTGTTAAAAGCACACCTAAGACACAGACCAGCTTCTGGTCAGTGAAAAGAAGGTGAATGAAGGAGCTGGTGATGGAAAGCACTGCCCAGAGCAATTCCTGTCTGAGCATTCATATGATGGACCATTTCTGGTATTATCTTTTTTTTTTTTACTTCCAATCCCTTGCAGATCAATACTTTTGTATGACACAATAAAAAGGAAATACTAGAAAAGAAGAAGACATAAACATTGAGGACTAACATTTTTAGTCTTATATCCAAGAGACATAAAGTTACTCTGTCACGTGGCTGTAAAATATTCTCAGTGGTCACCTGTGTTGCTTGGATCTCACTGCAGGGAGATAACTCGTGGCCTGTGAACCCACGTCCTCTGTGTGCCTCATCTGAGCATCACTGGTTTAGGGTCCTTGTGGACAGGGACTGAAAACAAGAAGAGGAACCTCTCACGTACAGGAACCTGGAAGTGTCCACGACTCGGAAATGCTAGGCAGCATAGACGGAGTAGGGTCATGGGGCTGAACACTGGGGAAGGACTGTAGATGCCCCACATCTTTCCTCATCCTCACCTTTAAAATGCTCTTCCTATCCCCTAGTTGGCATGATGGTGACCTGGCAAACCAAGAAAAATTAAGTTATAGTCACAATGCATTGTTTAACAAGGCAAGGGCACTACTGATACATTGATAAAGATTCCCTCTAACGTCATTAGGACACATACTATAGTAACCACGGAGGAGTTAAGCTGGGGGGAAATCTCCCATATTCAGAATGACTCAGGTTTTAAATATCCGAGATTTCATAGTTTTGAGTACAAGGACTTTGTATTGGTTACTCTCAATTTCCTATTTTCTCACACATCACAGATGTTTAATATGTTTATTAAATTGATGAGTACTTAGAAATAAAGAGATACGGGTACTCTTTAAAGAACAACTTTAATCATCCCCCAGCAGAGGAAAGTGCTATGGGAGGGGTGCCTCTGCAATCCCACCTGTTACTGGTGGAAGTGGAGTTCTTGCGATATCCCAAGGAAAGGAATTTCTTGAGATTCTCATGGGAGGATGAGTGATTTTTATTTTTGTGGAATCAAACCCCTGGGTTTCCAATGTCCAATTTTCCTTTATCCCTCCAAGGAAAAAAGTCCAGCTGTGTCTGCAGCAGGGTTAGGATTATGCCACTGCCCAGAGTCTTTGCTCCATATTAAAGTGTAGTCCATCACCTGGCTAGCTTAGCTTGTGTTCCCAGCTGTAGTCCATTGCTTGTGGGGTCTGCATGGCCATGGGTATATGACTGCCTAAGGTCACATGGGTGGGTGAGTGTGGGTCTCTGAGCAAGAGAGAAGTAAGTGGGCGAGAGTAAGATCGAAGCAAGAGAACAAGAAAACTCTTTGTCTAGGAAGTATCTATTCCCAAATTTTCATTGGCTTGAATGGGTGTCCATTCTCCTAGCCAATGACCTTTGTTCCCAGGCTGGACTGACAGACAAGAACTTTCCCTATGTCACTCTGACTTCACTGCCTATGTGCCCATTTCCCCTTTTGTTTGATCCCTTCACCCAGTGATCGGCAGGGAAGGGACTGCTGGTTTCCTGGGGAGTGTGAAGTTGTAGCTTCTTGGCGAAGCTGCCCAGATGACCATGCTTATAGTGCCTGGCCTCCCCTTTGCTCTCTTCCTATCATTAATATCAATAATACTTAATTGCAATGATAACAAAAGAACATCCAGTCTCCCTTCAGATACGTTTAGACCTATAAATACGTTATGTTAAGGGGGTCAAAGCTAAAAGACAATGATGCATCTTGAAAATCCAATGTTGATTCTAACAAGCAGGTTCTTTCCACTGAAAATTAAAGAAAACATGCCCCAAACTGAATTAAGGTAAAAGGAAATTCACTGGCTGTTATACAGGGAGGGCAAAAGTAGGTTTACAGTTGTGATTACTCAAAACACTGAGTTTATTCTTATGTTATTACTTACTAATTATTGTATTATTTTTCATATGAATGACTGTAAACCTACTTTTGTCCACCTGTAGTTAGAGTGGAAAAAAGAAAAAATAAACCTGGCATTGGGCATGGCTCAATCAGGGGTAGATGTTTTGCAACCCATGACTGGTTTGTCTTTCTCCTTCTCATGGCAGATAGGCGCCCACTGTGGCCACAGCACAGCCACCAGAGAAGGCCAGACTGTCTGTCATTCAGGTCAAGATAAACTGACTCCATTTAAGCACGTCTATGTCTGGGCTCTGTTTTTTCACCAGTACCATTGCTGTCCTCATTAGTGTAGCATTTTTCTAAGTCTTGAAATCAGGTAGTGAGTTCTCCAACATTCTTTCTCTTCAATGTTATGTTGGCCACTTTATGTTTCTGACTTTTTCCAATAAACTTTAGAGCCAGTTTGTCAATATCTACATAATAGCTTGCTTGAATTTTGATTAGGATTACATTGAATTTATAGATCAATTTGGGAAGAATTAACACCTTAATAGTATTGATTTTTTCAATCCATGGTAATAGAAAATGACTCAATTTATTTAGGTAATTTTTTTTTTATTGTTTAAGACAGGCTGATGGAACTGGAGAGCATTATGCTAAGCAAAATAAGCCAGTCAGAGAAAGATAAATATCACATGATCTCACTCATTTATGGAATATAATGAACAACATAAACTGATGAACAAAAAACAGATCAAGAGACAGAGAAGCATCAATCAGACAGTCAAATCTCAGAGGGAAGGTAGGGAGGGTGGGGGTAAGGGGGAGAGATCAACCAAAGGACTTGTATGCATGCATATAAGCCTAACCAATGGACACAGACACCAGGGGGGTGAGGGTATGAGTGGGGGGTGGGGTGCAATGGGAGATAAGGGAACATATGTAATACCTTAATCAATAAAGAAAAAATAAAAATAAAACAGGCTGCTATGGTTTTCTGTATATAAACTCTGTGTGTATTTTGTTAGAATTATACTCAACTATTTTTTGTGGGGTGTTATTGTAAATAATATTTTATTTTTAAATTTCAAATTTCAATTGTTCATTGCTGGTAAATATGAAAGCAATTGAATTTTACATATTAATCATGCATCTTGCAACCTTCCTATACTTCCAGAAGTATTTTGATTGTTAGTGGAATTTTCTACATAAGAAATCATGTTATCTTTGAATAAAGCCAGTTTAATTTCTTCCTTTATAATATGTACACCTGTATTTTCTTATCCTATTACCCAAGCTTGAATGCCCAGAACATTGCTGACTAGGAATAGTACGAGAAGGTATTTTTGGCTTTTTCCTGATATTAGCAGAAGTGTCCAATGTCTCACCATTACTTTTAATTATAGTTGTAAGTTATTTTTTTAGACATTCTTCTACTTGAGGACGTTCCCCTTCTATTTCTGCTTGTCTGAGAGGGTTTTATTTCTTTTCTTCAGCTAGATTTGAGATTAAAATTTTCTTCTTATGTTTCATAAGATGTAAGTTTGGTTTAGTGACTTTAGATCTTTCTTCTCTTCCTATATATGCATTTCATTCTGTAAGCACTGCTTACATTTCCCTCTAAGCACTGCTTTTGCTGAACAGCACTAATTGTTATGCATTGCATTTTCATTTTCCCTTAGTCAAATACTTTTAAATTTTTCTTGAGACATTTTTAAGCCATGTTATTTAGTACTGTGTTGTTTAATTTCTTAATTTTAGGAGTTTACAGGTATAATTCTATAATTAACTTTATGATTCAAAATATGATCAATTTTGGTCTAAAATATACCATGTGAGCTTGAGAAGAATGTATATTTTGCTGTTGTTGGATAGAGTGTTCTACAAATGTCAGTTAGATGAAGATATATAGTGCTATTGACGAGGAGTTCCATCATTTTTTTTCCTCCTCAGATATCCCATTTCTCCTTCAACGTTGAAGATAAGTTTACTGGATATGAAATTCCAGTTTGGTCAGCTCATTCTTCTAATATCTTAAATATTTAAATATTTCACTTCACTGTCTTCTTGTTTGCATGAGTTCTGATGAGAAATTTTTATCCTTGTTCCTCGCTCTACCTGTGGAACACTGGCTAATTAAGGATGTGCCCTGTTGTTAGACACTTCAAAACAAAAATGTGCTGTCTCTACTTATTTAGGTATCAAAATTTTGTTTGAAAAGCATTCTGAGATTATAAGAAATTAGTAAAATCTCAAGGATAAACCTTTAAATACAGACATAAGCATAAATAAAAGTGAATCTACTCTATCTTGAGATGTAATTAAAATTTATAAACTTTTTGAAAATATTAAAAAATCTTTGTTTCATTGATGAATGTTGTAATAAGAAAATATTTTAACTTTCAATAACTGTTTAGATGTTTTAAATAAGTGTTCTCAATTTTCAAATATGTATGATTTTACATATTATGCATATTGTTGCTCCATATGAGATTTAATTTGGAAACAAAAACACACAAATCTTTATTGGGGAAAAACAAAAAAAATTCATATTAGACCCGAGTACAGAATAAGGTAATAAAGTATTAGTGTATGGCAGATAAATAAAAATAAAAGGGTAGAAGTAAAAAAATATCACAGTTCAGTGTTTTTTCTTGCTTTCACAAACATGGTTTACAAAAGAAAATGTGACTTCAGTTTTGGAATGTTTTTAAAATATGGTACATAGAAATGAAAGTTCATTTTTGGCTATATTGAATGTGAAATAATTTAGTTGTCAATACCTAGTAGGCAGAAAGATATGTGATTATGTACCTCAGAAAAGAGTTGAAGCTGTTCATATGATACAGAAATAGCAGCCACGATGAGAGAAGACACTGTTAAGAGATATCATTTTAGAGTTACAGGTATTGACTAATTCAGGATGAAAATCTGTTGAATAAAAATTGGCAAGCATATTAGACAATGTGCAGAGCAGAGCTCAGAATATTAGTGCCCATTTGAAATTTCTTTAATATTATAAATGGGATAGCGTCAGGGAAATGCTTTCATGTACATTATACTTCAAATATCTCTTGAGGTTACTATACAGTAATGTGAATGCAATCAATTAAATCTTACACAATGATTAAATATTTTTTTCAATTTTTAAATTATTTTGTAACTCACTCTTAGGATTAAATTTTAAAATATTAAGTTATTCATTTTTATAATGTCAAGCTATTTACTGGTATACTCAGTAATATTTGGAAGTTCCTTATTAAGGTATTTAAACTTGTATTGGGCATGATGTAAATTGAAAACAAAAACAATATTGGATATTGCCAACATCTATAGAAACCTGCTGACCCTAGGAACACACACACACACACACACACACACACACACACACTCACACAGGAAAATAAATTTGAAAACTTTTGCTATAATATATTAGTATGAACAGGAGTGGGGTTGGGGGGCAATGGGGATATAAGGACACATATGTGATACCTTAATCAATAAAGAAAAAAAAGATATGAGACTAGTATCCCATTTTAGAGACTATATCTATATCTATATCTATATATATATCTATATATATATATTACATTAGTAGTGATACCAGTATCTTTATGCACTGCCACGTTGGAAGTGACTATAATAACTACTGAATAAAATACAGAGCTGGTTATTTGGTACTAATAGGATTCTACTTTTGTGAAACATGCTGGGAGATTTAGAATAGGCTACAAAGAAAGACAGATTGACACAAATTGGATTTAGCTAGCAGTTACATATGAATTTATGGGCACAATAAAATAGGTTAAGTTATTCTTGACAGGTTTCAAGGATTGAAGTCAGGGAGATCCAAGGCAAAAGCTATATAAAACACACACTTAGCAGCACAAAGATCACAAACAACAAAAGACATATGGGGAGTTACTAAAGAAAATTGCAGACATTTGTGGTATAGAATTTTTCTAAAAGATATATGAATATGAAATATCCCAAACTTATCTTCCAAGAAAATTAACATTTGACCTAAAAGAAACTTGACATACATATTCACCTAAAGAAAATTGTATTTATTTCACTGTCCACAGCTTTGCTTTATTGCTTAAAGTAACTCATATGAAGAATACATTGAATTCACAGAGCACCAGACTCTTTCATATTGTGTTCTCCAGTGTTACTTCCTATACACACAAAAATAATCTTATTTGATGAAAACTGCAGGTAATGGAAATAGACCATAACAGGAAAGGAATGCAAACATAAGGACACATTACTATATAAATTTTAGGTAACAAATATTTTTGAAAAAATTTTAATAGAATTTTGGCATGCCAATCACCATTTGTCAGTGATTGGTAGACTGCTTTAAAAAAGGTGGATATTGGCAAAAACTGATGTGTTCTCCATTGCTAAGTTTTCATCAGAAAAATTTTAACATAGCCAGAGCTACTTTGGCTTGTTTGTGGCTATTTCCTGTTGGAAAGAATATGAGAGGGGGTGTGGGGGAGGAGGAGAGAGAGCACTGCGATTGCTGTTGGTTGCTGGGGAGGAAAAATATCTTTAACTCATTGTGTAAAATAGGTTTCTCTATCTACTGCGTCTGCTAAACATGGCTATTTGTGCATTAGAAGTGTCTTCACATATCCAGTGTGTACATTAAAATAATTTCTTTATTTTCAAACCACAACTTGGTCATTGTACATGCTATTTTATTCAATAGTTAATGCATTCAGGATCTCCTTTTCCTCTGCGAGGTGTCCAATCCTTGGGTAACTTAGAAGGTTGGCTTGCATGCATGACTTCACAGAGGTGCTGCCATTGGAACCTAAGGCCTTTGGACACTGCCTGGGGTCTGGTTTTAGGCCGGTTGGCTTGGAGTGATAAAATGCACCACTTTTCCCCACAGGGTCTCTCCCATGGTAGATGACAATAATGCCCTTGAGGTTTCACTCATGCTCCACCTGCCCACTCTGGAGGGAAAAGCACCTGCAGATTCCAGCTTGTCACTCTTGGCTTCCCATGTGACACCAAGAACACGCTCTGGTTAGCTTGTTGGAAGATGTCCTACTTGGAACAGAGTCGCTTTTCTCCAGTCATCCTGGCTGAGGCCAATCCAGACTGTCCCACAGCCAGCTACTCAAGAACCACCGGCTAGCCGAGACCATAGTGAGCCCAGAGGGCTCAGTCTAGCCCAGGTTGCAGCTGGGACCCCACACTCACTCATAGTTCATTTAGTGTGCCATGAATGTTTTGTGATTTTTTAAATCCTCACTCAAGGAGTGAGAAAATATTTTCCACTGATTTTTTTTTAGAGAGAGTAGAAGGGAGGGGGCAAAGGAGAGAGAGAAAGAGAGAGAGAGAGAGAGAGAGAGAGAGACATCAATGTCAGAGACACATCGTTTGGTTGTTTTCCACATGCACTGAGCCTGCAAAGCAGGTATATGCCCTGACCAGGAATTGAACTGTGACCTTTGGGTGTGAAGGCTGATGCTCTAACTTGAGCCATGCCAGCTAGGGCTGTTTTGTGATTTTTTTTAAAGCACAACTATTGTGGGATGGCCAACACTCTGCAGATTTTATTACCACATACCAAATATTGTTTTTCAAATCATGAATAATAATTAATTTAATTAATATCAACACTTTCTGTGAATGCAAAACAAATAGGGATAAAAATAAAATAGAAAGCATTGTTACTATAACAAAACATTGTTATAATGTGTGTGCTTGTAATGTGTGCGTATGCACATATATCCTGAATTGCTAAATAACATGTACTTTCTGCTCTTGATCATGGTAAAAAAAATGGAGGCAACTACATAGAATGAACCCTATTCACCTAGTAGATATTGCCACACACACATCACTTGCTGGACGACGGGGATGGCATGGCACGGTGGGCAGGACAGAATGAATTGATCGCCTCTACAGCTCAGAGAACATGCTCCACCATCCCTGGGTCACGATGTCGTCTCTGAGCATGAAGGACAGCAAAACCTTCAGAAATTATGATTCTGAAAATTTGAAGCCACATAGTTTATAGGGTTTTCTAATCAGAAAAGACATCTAGGAAATTGAGATGAAAGTCCTTATAAAATGACCTTACTTCTTTGGACATGTAACTGTAAGGTCAGTCTATTGTACAAAACACGAAAAGGCTGATGACACATGAGGATGACATCTGAACTGGAATCTCATGTGTCTGTGATGTGAGTACAGAATTCGCTCTGATCCTAGTACATGGGAAAAATGTGTAGGTGATGGAGGAGGGCCAAGTGGCTATGGGGAATTGACCTAAGCTACTTCATAGATTCTAAATAAAAATAGGAGATAAGCTTTTAGACAAAGAGAAGAACAGAAGTCTGAAGCAGGTGACCACTACCCTTTGGAAGTTTCCCAATCCACTTGCCAAGCCTGGGTCTCTCTCCCAACACCATGGTCTGGGGTTGGCTGGCACTTTGGCTGGGGCCTGGCATGCAGCCAGGAGCCATGCTTCTTTTGCCACCTGACCCCATAGCATGTTTATCAGTAGCACTGGATCTGTGGACAGCAATCTAAGACCTGAGGAAATGAAAAAGAACTATTGATATCTATCACATAGATAAATTAAGCCAAATAAATAGAGCTCAACCAAAAATAGAAAAAAAAAAAAGGGAGAAGCAGAAGGCAAAGGAGGTGTGAGATATGTTTGTGAATGACATCCAATTATAATACTATATAATAAAGAGGTAATATGCAAATTAACCCTCACACCCTCACAAGATGGCTGCCTACAACCAGGCCAGCAGAGGGGTTAGTAGGGGATGACTAAATGACTGAACGAGCAGGCTGAGTGGGGTGACTGGGCCAGCAGGGGGGTTAGTGAGGGATGACCAAACAATTGAACGGCAGGCTGAGTGGGACAACCAGGCCGGCAGTGGGGGCAGTTAGGGGCAACCAGGCTGGTGGGGTGGACAGTTACAAGTGACCAGGCCAGCAGGGAGGCGGCAGTTGGGGGTGACCTAGACAGCAGGGGAGGACAGTTAGGGACAACCAGGTCAGCAGGGGGGGCAGTTAGGGGTGACCAGGAAGGCAGACATGGTCCCAGATTGGAGAGGGTACAGGCTGGGCTGAGGGGAACCCTCCTCATGCATGAATTTTGTGCACTGGGCCTCTAGTTATAATTATAAGAGAAAACAGAGATATATATTGAATATGATATTCTTCATACATATATTGAACCTGGCTTTCAACTGAATATTTTCAACTCTATTGTTTTCAGTGATATTTTATGACAACAACACAATATTCCTGACTAAATGATGTATCATCCTTTTTATAATTTACTGGGCTATTTGGTTGAATTAACATCCTCAGACAGTAACTGAGATAAACTGGGGTTTTGGTGCTATGGAGTGGCTTTATTTGGCCAGTAGCACCCAGCCATGTGACCTTAACTGCCTTGTGTATTATCCTTGTCATGGGAACATCCTGGAGTAGAAGTGACATTAATATATATAAAGAGCCAGGGGCCATCACAACCGAACAGACAACCAAACAAGCTGAGTGGGGCAATAAGGCCAGCAGGGGGGTTAGTGAGAGATGACCAAACGACTGAGCAGTAGGATGTGTGGGGCTACCAGGCCAGCAGGGGGTCAGTGAGGGATGACCAAATGACTGAGCAGCAGCCTGCATGGGGCAACCAGGCCGGCAGGGGGTTAGTGAGGGATGACCAAAAGACTGAACAGCAGGCTGCTTGGGGCGATCAGGTGGCGGGGGGGGGGGCGGGGGGGGGGGAGGTTAGTGAGGGTTGACCAAACAACTGAACAGCAGGCTGTGTGGGGTGACCAGGCTGGCAGGGGGGACAGTTGGGGGCAACCAGGCCAGCAGGGGGGCAGTTGGGGGAGACCAGGCTGGTAGAGGGGGGCAGTTAGGGGTGACCAGGCCAGCAGAGGGAGGCTGTTAGGGGCACCCAGGCTAGCAGAGGGGGAGGCAGTAAGGGGCAAACATGCTGGTGGGGGGGGCAGTTAGGGGTGACCAGGCCGGCAAGCAGAGGCGGTTAGGGGTGATCAGGCTGGCAGGGGGCGGCCAGTAAGGGCAATCAGGCAGGCAGGCAGGTGAGCAGTTAGCCAGTGGTCCTAGATTGTGAGAGGAATGTCCAACTGCCGGTTTAGGCCCAATTCTCAGGACATCCCCTGAGGGGTCCTGGATTGGAGAGAGTGCAGGCTGGGCTGAGAGGACCCGGACCCCCCCATGCACAAATTTCATGCACCGGGCCTCTAGTACTAGTATATCTGAAGCAGAATTTAGTTGTCCAAGTCATTGTCATCAAGGTCAGTCTTGGTCGGCCAACAGCCATCCAAAGCCCCAGATGTGTGAGTGATATCAGCCCAGATTAGAAGGACACCCAGCCTTGCTCAGCTTAATCTGTTGATCCTCCCTCCATACACTAAGTGAATTCTCATTGTTTAAACCATCAGAATTTGAAATGATGCTATACAGCATCACTGACACAAATATTATAATATAAAAGTAAAGAGTAGCATAATAAACAGTAAATATATTTATACCAACCAGAGATGCTAACATAATAATTCCATTAGTTAATGAACCTATGAACAAGAGCACATAGTCTATATGAAGCCTGTGCAATGTTTTATGCAGATGAGTTAAAACACAGACCTGTCTAGACAGTGCTTTAAGCATTCATAAAGTCAGACCTGACTCCCTGTGTATGATTAGCTAAGAGGGTTTCGCACATGATTAAGCACAAAGATGTGCATGGATAGGAACTCATGAAGCACATTAAATTGCCATCTTCTCTTTTGATATTTTACAGCATCATATTCTCAAGAGAAATGCTATGTTCCCATTTTGGAAGGCACTTCAAGTCTGTTTTGGCAAGGCTAAAGGATGAAAAAAGAGGGGGAAAATGAAGTATCATACTACATTTTTCTAAAAGGTTCTCCTTTTCAGTATAAAAAGAGGAGAAAAATAAAAAGCAAGAAGATTAATAAATTTAAAATAATATGACTCTCCAATAAAGTCTCCTTAGCCCTGCATCTTTCAGTGATAAACTAAATTTCCTATTTGAATTAATCCTCCAAATTGTTAATTAAATGACTTTGCATCTTGACATAGGTAGTATGACTTTTTAGTCAACAAAAGTTAGGTGTACCGCTTACTTTTGCTGGTGTATCTTCAGCATTTGGATGATAATTTTTTAGAAACCCCATTTTCAAACAGAATTTAATCTTCTGTTATCAGCCAGAGAGTGAGATGGGGACCTATTTTTAATTTTTTTTTATTTCTTAAATCCTTACTCATATATTGATTTTTAGAGAGAGGAAGGGAGACACACAGAAAGAGAAACATCGATCCATTGTCTCCTATATATGCCCCAAATGGGGATCAAACCTGAAATTGAACCTGAAAAGCTTTTTGGTGGACAGGAAGATGCTCCAACCAACTGAGCCACCTGGCCAGGGCTGTCCTTTTTTTAAGCTAGGGAAGAATTTCTCACCCATGAGTGCCATTTGCTAAAAGGTAACATGTTATCAGTAACACAACATGAATTAAACCCAATTAAATGTACAATGAATACTCCAGTTAAATACCTTATTCCTTGGATAGTAATTCAGAGTCCAATTATTCCCTCTTAATCATGGATGAGTATCTTAGAGGTGAGGGTACAGTGATTTTCTAGGTGTCAGGTCCCACTATGACATTTTTGCACATGGTTTCTAGG
This sequence comes from Myotis yumanensis, assembly GCF_028538775.1. Taxonomy (NCBI): domain Eukaryota; kingdom Metazoa; phylum Chordata; class Mammalia; order Chiroptera; family Vespertilionidae; genus Myotis; species Myotis yumanensis. Next base: position 161,060,528 of record NW_027223752.1, on the reverse strand, counting down.
TAGCGTTGTGCAGTCCTGTTCATAACACAAGTCTAACGTCACCTGTCTGCCCAGCTGCCCTCCGTGTGCCTTCAGTACGGAGACCCAACACTCTTCATGTGGGACCCAACACTCTTCCTCCAACTATTAATTAAATAGTTATCCCATAACTAAAGGTTTACATCTCATGTTAAAGCAGTTGTCATATTTTATGTATATTTCAGGGATTATTGACCTTAATTGAGAAACTTCAACGTAGTTACATCACATAAATCTGATTCCAGATGAGGAACATTAAAAAAATACGATTAGCACTTGCTGCTCCATATAAGAACCGAGAAAATGATTCTCAGAATGGGACAATTACTGGATTTTTCTAATTGATATACTGATGAAAAATGACATTAATCTGCTATTTCTAGCTTTGGTATTGAGTTTCATCTCAGTCCACTCTGGCTGCCATCAGAGACCATCACAGACTGAGGACTTACAAACAACAGACATCATTTCTCACAGTCTGGAAGCTGGGAGTCCAAGACCAGGATTCATTGTCTGTTGAGGCCCACTCCCTGGTTTATAGACAGCATCTTCTTGCTGTGTCCTCACAAGGTGGAAGCTCCTTGAGGTCCCTTTTGTAAGAACCCTAATCCCACTAGGGGGCTCCACCCCCATGATCTCATCACCTCCCCAAGGCCCACCTCTGAACACCATCACACTGGGTTTAGGTTTCAACACATGAATTTTGAAGGGACACAAACACGGAGTCCATAACAAGAGAGGAAGAATAAAAACCTTAACGATCTCTGAGGAGTCAGCTGGTCTTTCTGTGCCCAATTCTTCTCTTTCCACAGTAGTAGCTGCTATTAGCAACACTGGCCAACTCAAGACATTTTCTTTTTTGAATTTGACAGTAAATATTCTGGATTCCCGAAGACCTTCCTCCATCTTGATGGTGAGCTTGTCAGCAGCTGGTCAACTGCATAACCCTGGTGCCAATTTCCTGGTGCAGATTCCTCCAAAGCAGGGTGTTCCCCAGAGCAGAAACATGTCAGAAAAAACATGTCCAAGCATTTTTTGCAGTTTATGGACTAAGATGTTTCTAACTCCAAGATTTTCCCAGATGCAGTCCCACTATCACAGTGGTCGGCAAATTGCGGTTTGTGAACCACATGTGGCTCTTTGGCCCCTTGAGTGTGGCTCTTCCACAAAATACCACGTGCGGGCGTGCACGTACAGTGCAATTGAAACTTCATGGCCCATGCGCAGAAGTCAGTTTTTGGAAAGGAGGTAGATGAAACAAGTATACAAGACGAGTGTGGATGGGAGAGTTGGAAGGGGTTGACCTCAGTGAACATACGTCAATCAGATTGAGGACGTTTTTAGCAAAGGCCAGCTTAGGAGTACCCTAATTAAGTTAATAACAATGTAGCTACCTATATAGTTTAAGTTTAAAAAATTTGGCTCTCAAAAGAAATTTCAATCGTTGTACTGTTGATATTTGGCTCTGTTGACTAATGAGTTTGCCGACCACTGCAATATCATATGACTTTTATTGACTTTCATTCTGCAAGTCATCCTATCTAATAATAGAGAAACATGGTAATTAACCGTAACTTCACTACCCTTCTTGGCTAATCAGCGAGATATGCAAATTAACTGCCAACCAAGATGGCGGCCGGCAGCCAGGCAACTGAAGCGAACAGGAGGCTTGCTTGCTCTAGTGAAGGAGGAAGCCAAGGTTCCCTGCCTGCCGCTGCTGGGCTCTGAGCTGGCACTCTAAGAAACAATGTTGCAATTATAGAAGCTAAACAATCCCCAGAAACCTGTTTTTAGCCAGTCTGGCCTCAGAGCTGGAGTTTCAACAGTGTTTCAATTATAGAAGCTAAACAAAGCCCAGATACCTGCTTTCAGCAGCCGAGGTCTGAGCTGGAGCCGAGCCACAGAGCTCAAGCCGGCACTCAGCTCCAGTGACAGCCATAGAAGGTAAAGAAATCCCACAACAAAAAAGAAAAAAGAAAAAAGGAGAGGTTGGGAGCTTCAGTCACCCGCCAGCCTGAAAACGGCCCTCAACCCCTTACCCAGACTGGCCAGGCACCCCAATGGGGACCCCCACGCTGAAGAGGGTGTGACCAGCTGCAAACAGCCATCAGCCCCTCATCCAGGCTGGCCAGGGACCCAAGCAGGACCCCCACCCTGATCCGGGACACCCTTCAGGGCAAACCAGCTGGCCCCCACCCATGCACCAGGCCTCTATCTTATTTAGTAAAAGGGTAATATGCAAACTGACCCTAACAGCAGAAGGACTAGGAATGACTGGTCACTATGACACACACTGACCACCAGGGGGCAGGCGCTCAATGCTGGAGCTGCCCCCTGGTGGTCAGGGAGCTCTCACATGGGAGGAGTCCTGTTCAGCCAAAAGCCAGGCTGATGGCTGCCAGTACAGCGGTGGTGGTGGGAGCCTCTCCTGCCTCCTCAGCAGCGCTAAGGATGTCCGACTGCAGCTTAGGTCTGCTCCTCGCTGGCAAGTGGACATCCCCCAAGGGTTGCTGGGCTGCCAGAGGGATGTCTGATTGCCATGTTAGGCCCAATACCCTGGGGAGCTTGCCTAAGCCAGCAGGTGGTCATCCCCTGAGGGGTCCCAGACTGCGAGAGGGCACAGGCCAGGCTGAGGGACTCCCTTCCCCCCGAGTGCACAAATTTTTGTGCACCGGGCCTCTAGTCTTATCTAATAATAGACAAATATTGAAATTAACCGTTCCTCTGCTATGCCTCCCATTGGGTAATCAGGGAGATATGCAAATTAACCGCCAACAAAGATGACAGCTAATTTGCATACTGCAGGCAGATCCTGCTGCACCGCCCAAGGTGAGATCTGGGCCTACAGTGTCTTGGGCGGGGTGGACCGGGTTAGTGGCAGTGTGATCAGAGCTGCTGTGAGCCCCAGCACTGCTCAGGGCCTGTTGTGTCTTGGGCGGTGTGGGCAGGGCGGGCGGCAACAGGATCTGAGCAGTCGCTCGCCCCAACGCGGGATCCGGGCCTGCCGTGTCTTGGGGGGGGTGGGCTGGCGGGCAGGGGGGCAGGGTGAGCGGTAGCGTGATCCGTGAGAGGGCACAGGTTGGACTGAGGGACCCCCCTTCCCTGCCAAGGCACAAATTTTTGTGCACGGGCCTTATAGTCCTATATAATGAAAGAGAAACATGCAAATTAGCCATCACTTTGTCACTCTGCCACTCCACTACACCCAACAGCCAATCAGATCGACTATGCAAATTAACCCAACAAAGATGTCGGTTAATTTGCATATGCAGGCACAGAGCGAAGACTGAAGATGACTGAAGATGATGGTGGTCATGGAGCTGGAGCGAGCAGGAGGCTTGGGTTGCTCCCGGTGATGGAGGAAGCCAAGCTTCCCACTGGCCCTGGACTCCGCTGGAGGAGCTGGAAAAAAAAAAAAAGGAGGGCCTGGGAGCAGCAGGAGCAGAGAAGCCAAGCCTCACTGCTGCGGCTGGACCAAAGGCCTGGGTCCCAGGTGCTGGAGGAAAACTGGTGCCAGCAGCCAGGGGAAGGAAAGCCTATTGCACGAATCTTCATGCAACTGGCCACTAGTATTTAATTAAAACATAACAAAATATCACTTGATTACTGTTTAACTCATTGATTGTCAAAATAATAAATGTTAAAAAAACTGCATGAAAAAAGAGATGCATTTTTAATGTAGGTAGAAGTCTCAAAATGAATGTCTCATTTTTACATGAATAATCCTATAATTTAACTCAACCTAGAAAAATATTGATGTTTTCTGTTTTGTTAACCTGGACAAACCATCCCTAAAATTAATATATAAAAAATAAAATAGAATTAGCCAGGAAATTTCTGACAAATAAATAGGTATAGGAACTAATGAATAAACATATTAAGAGATTATAACTTAAACAAGCTTGGTGCTAGAGCATGAATACACACACATACTTATAAATTTGTTAAAACCTGAAAATTATATTCAGAATGGAAAAGGCTATTTAAACAAGGTCATTATTACAATTGTCTAAGCATATACATGATAAAGTAAGAGTATGATTTCACTCTTCATGTACCTGGGGGATGGGAAGTACCCACTGCAGCCACTGCCACTATCCTGTCCCACTTAAGGGAGGAAATAGCCGAGAAGACAGGTGAGGGTCAAGTCCAGGGGCACAGGTTCCCTGAGAGACAGACCCCATCACAGATGTGTAGGCTCCAAGCTTCTCATAAACCTCACCCCCCATCAACAGATCTCATCTTCTCTAACTGTTCCCTTCCTTCTTTCTTTCTATGCCACTGACTTATTGGTGACACTGGTTTATTGTCCTATTCATCTAAACTGGAGAAACCAGGACATCTGTCCAATTTCACATTTATGACTTGGCTGGTATGGTTTAATTTGCCCCCTTTTTGAACACTAATTCTTAGAGCTAATGTCTTGATTAGATGCAGGTTTAATTATCCTGACAAGAGGATTCATAGGTGGTGCTCTGCTCTCTCTATTCCATCACATTGTTTGTCATATAGCCGCTGATTGTCCCATTTTACTGACAGTAAGATTAATGGATGTGTTCAGCCTGATCAGGAAATTCACCATCAAATGTTTTCTTCATGGTTTTAATAGCTAATTAATAATTCTGTGAAAAAGGAAGAGTTTATTTTGGATTGTAATTTTGTTATGCCTTAATTCTGTCATTTCTTCTGTAATTATTAACTGGAATTTAAGTTTAAAAAGGTGTTTTTCTCATTAACTATTTAGGCAGAAATAAGAGTAAGCACAGAGATAGCAGGAAAAATACTTGTTTTTCTCCCTTTATATATCTATTGTAAGAATAATTTTTTGGTGGGGCTGACTATAGTATTTTATATATTTCAGGTATATATTTTATAAAAACTAAAATGCTTATACAAAATTATATATGTTTTATTTTTATTTCTGTTTGAATTTTATAAAGCACAATCATTTTCAGGTATATATTTTATTATAATTTTAACTTGACATCTTCTAATATATTAATTTTTTTCTTTATTTTGTTTTCCATATTTTCTTTGTGTGTGATTTTTATTCTGTATAAACTTTTACTTTAGAATAATTGCAGAAAACATGCAAAAATAGTACAGAGGTCCTTTGTACCAACATTTTCTAGTATCTTAGATCTAGTATCTCTAGTATCTTACATTAGTATGATACTTTGATACAAGGAATGAACCAATATTGATACACTGTTATTGTTTTTATTAGAGTGTACTTGACATTATTCCTATATTTCTTTCTGTAATAAGAATGTTCATTATATAATTGTTTGACTTAAAATCTCAATAGAAAGAAATATATAGAAACATGAGTTTGATTTCTCAAAAGAAATATTTTATTAGACTTTACTTTTCAAGGTAGTTTTAGGTTCACCAAAAAATGAAGTGGAAAATAACAGAGAGTTCCCATGAACTCTCTAGTTGCTTGACAGCCTGCCACACTGTCAACATTCCTATCAGATGACAAATTTGTTGCGACTGATGAACCAACATTGATATGCCATCATTACCCAGAGACCATAGTTGACATTAGGCTTCTCATTTAGTGTTCACTTTCAATGGGTTTAAACAGATGTATAATGACATCTATCCACCATTATAGTATCACTGCCCTAAAACCCCTCTTCACTTTGCCTATTCATCCATCCCTGTTCCCATATGTATTTTTTTTCTAAAATATATTTTTATTGATTTTTAGCAAGAGTGGAAGAGAGAGAGAGAGAGAGAGAGAGAGAGAGAGAGAGAGAGAATCATCAATGTGAGAAATATTGATTGGCTGACTCCTGCACACCCCCTTCCTGGGATTAAGCCTGCAACCTGGGCACATACCCTGACTAGGAATCAAACCAGCAACCTTTTGGTGCACAGGGTGATGCCCAACCAACTGAGGAACACCAGCCAGGGCCCATATGTATTTTTTTTAAAAGATATGTTTTCTTTCATGTAGGTGACTGCTTTCTATCTAATCCCCCCCAAAATAAGGCACAACATTAAAATAAAATATCATATGCTATATTACTGTAAGATTAAAAGAGAATGTTGTTTTATCTAAACAGTATATTTATTCTCTTTGATTCTATTTCCCCAAATGCATTTATTGAAGTTACAGTTAAGAAAGTATGCCTCTATCATTTAGTCAAAATTATAAAAATGAACAAATAATTCCTTAAGAACTTTGCTCTTTGAGGTGATCATTATGTTGATATATGATATTAATAAGCTCTCAAGTATTTTTAACTTAGATCAGAAGTTAGGCTTTATGCAATAAGTTATTTATGAAATTGATTTAAAATATAACATGCTTGATCAGTGTTACACCAAAAAATTGCAGGCTCAATACCTAGTCAGGGCACATACAGGAGGCAACTGATCGATGTTTCTCTCACACATCTCTCCCCTCTCTCTCTCTCTCCCTTTCTCTTTGTCTATAATCAATGGAAATATCCTCCAATGAAGATTAAATACTACTACTACTACTACTACTACTAAAAGCAACAACATGATAGTCACCAGATACATTTATATCTCAGTAAATTAATAAATTGACAAAATTTCTTGCTTTGAGGGTAATATTCTGTGCAATGTAACTGGTAGTTGTGCTATAAAGTTACTAAATACTCCTCTTTGCTCTCCATTTCATTTACAATATTATAATTATCTATGTTTACCAATATATAAATTTGTGAAGGAAAAAAGCCAAGAAGTTCTATAGTATATTATTCCTCTATACTTACCAAAATTCTCTATAGGAAGACATGACAAAAAGCATTGTACTCAACCCAATATCAGTGTGTTTAAGAGGCAGACGTGGCGATAAACATTAGCTGGTTAAATAAGCACAATAAACAGCCACAGTTTTGTCCTTACAAAGATGCATTGAACAGCACTCCCCTTTAGGGGTTATAGAGAGTAGAACTGAGCTACTCAAAATGGAAATTTATTCCTCAACACATTGCTGCTTAAATGGGGAATATTCTGATGTCTCTAAGGCTTTTCTGGATAATTTTATCAGTTTATGACCCTAATTCTTCAAGGCCACGAAATAGCTTTTCTCTCTTTTTTTTTTCTTCTTCTTCAGAAAGTTAGAGTGTGTCGTGTATTCTGAGTGCCATTTCTCTGTATTATTTAAGGTTCCATTGTTTGGTCTAATTAAACATATACCACATTATTTAGCAGAATTAATATATGCTATATAGTCCATAATAATGCAACATAAAAATAAATCTGTTAAGTCACCAGAGATGTTTGCAGAAGTTTCTTTACTGACTTTTTTCTAATGCAAGTAAATTGATATGGCATTTTTGGCATTGCTGTAGTCTCTTGTGTATTAAATGGCTAATGCAGTGCTTGGTAATATGAGCCAAGGGCTTATAAAACAAAATTACTGTAGTACCAACATATTCATGGTAATATAAAAATAATTCACTATCCACTGGCAGAGGCAATAATACTGAGCCCTGTTCATTTCCTTTACCCTTGGGCTGAAAAATGTATTTTGGTCAGGAGAAGCATATGACTTCATGTATGAGCCATTTAATAATTTTTAAAATTAATCATAACTCTTAAATTTCTTTTACATCTATGTTTTATTCAAAGTACTTTTTGTAATGGAGCCTTTCTGTTGTGTTGTAAAGCTTCTGCAGTGACAATAGTTCTGTTGAGCAAAGCATGTCTGAATATTTCTTTATATTTTTTTCAAACAATAATAAAAGTCTACTCTGTCTAATTTGACCTTCCTGTTAACTTACAAATAATGTTAATTTATCAGTAGTATTAATTAACATGGCTCTAATGACTGCATTACTAACAGATATCCATTAACTGTTAAGTTCTACAGCAACTGAAATTTAGAAAACCAGTGTGGAGATTCTAAGAGAAAGTAATTTTAAAAAGACTGGAGAAGTACTAGTCTCCTTTAAACCAGACATTATGCCTAGAAAACTTAAACACATGTCGTGCTTTTAGCTGATCTCTGGATGTGAAAGTGAATTCTCACTGATTTGCATTACGTTTGAAGATTTCTGATACACAAGAAGACCCAGCAAACTCATTAACTGACCAAGGACAAGAGGATGTCAGCCAGCTCCTTGAAGCAGGGCACTTTCCCGTAGGAGCATGATTAGAGGCCGGTACTCATCTATTCTTGTCATGGACATACCCAAAATAAAAATTCCTATTTGTAGTTCACTCAATCTCTGTCCCACTGTCTTCTCTTCATTTCTCTCTCAGCCCAGGACCACCACAGCATTCAAACTAAGCAAATTGTTTTCCGATTCCATTTCCTTATAGCTATTCCTCCTAATATCTATCAAGGTTATCCAGAAATCCTCCTAAAACCATAGGCATGGTGAAGACAGAAGGGCTAGGCCTGGGTCACTAAAAAAACAAGGCAGTACATGACCTGGTATAATTTATCCATTTCATTCGTCTTCATTTATTGTTGAATTATAGGAAAATGCTAGTGATTGTGGCATAAAAGCAAAATAAGCCAACTGAAGAGCATTTATATTCAGAGAGTCCATGGCCATTCAGAGCAGAAAAATGTTACTTTTTTTCACTCGGTGTGTTGCCATTTTCATCCATCAAGATTTCTTGAGCAGTCATGTCTGCTCCCTAAAAAGAAGACATTTCCTAACAATAAATTTATTTGTGCCAAAAAATATTCACTAGGCAACTTGCCCCCTGTCTTCCTCATCTCAAAATGATTCCAGTTTGGTTCTGGTGTTGGAGAAAAATGTGGGAGCATGGTCCCTATGTAAGGAAGGTGAATCCTCATGACTTAACAAGGCTGAGTCCATTTATATTATTACTTAGGGAAGAAGTGTATACTGAAAGAACACTAAACTACAGTGTTGAGGGTGCACAGCTCATCCGAAGGCTCTTTTGTTTATTATGTAACAGTTGGGAAAATATTCTAACAGCTTATCTGTTTAGGAGATCTGGGTGAGGACCTACTTTGTACCTATGAAGCACTACATGATCTTAAATGTGCATTGTACCCAGTTAATTCTTGTAATTCCCTGGGTTATCTCTGGAGCTTTATCATATTCCCTGTCTTGATAGAGGACAGAAGGCCTCCAATTAAAGGAATGCATCAGTAATGCATCTTTATCCTTGTCTGAACTCTAATGTGGAAGTTTCCTGTTGACGCTTGTTTTATCCAGCTCTTGCTCTAGTTTGAGTATTTGTAGCATAGAATTATCGCTCTAATTCTGAGTTTATTCCTGTTCTACACTTGCCCCAATAAAACCTAGAGGTTGAATGATCTGTGTACTATTATAGTTTTTCATATGTGGCTTAGCCTTCAGTTTCATCCATTTCAGTGACATTGTCATCCCCACCCCCAGCCTTAGATTCTCACAGACTTTTGTAGAGGGTACAACTCAACTATACATGACCCCGCCAAAGATTCTCCCTACTGTTCCTCTACCACCTCACATCATTTGTTTGAAGAATATTTTTGAACATTTATAATGAGATATTTAAGGCATGAGCTCAGAGAAATTAACCACTGGATTTGAAACCTGTCTCCACTCCTTATATAAATTACATAAATATTTCTATACCTTGTTTCCCTGATATTTATGATATCCAACTAAACTATAAGGCCATGGTAATCAAAACAGCATGGTACTGTCATAAAGACTGACATATAGACCAATGAAACAGAATAGGGATCCCAGAAATAAATACACACCTTTATGATCAATTGATATGTGACAAAGGAGGCAAGACCATACAATGGGGCAGGGGATGTGAAGAATAGGGAACCCTTGGAACTGTTGGTGGGAATGCAGATTAGTGCAGCCACTGTAGAAAGCAGTGCACAGTTACCTAAAGAAAATAAAAATGGATCTGCCATACTTGAAAGAATAGATACACCCCAATGCTCATAGCAGCATTATTTCATGAGCCAATATTTGGAAGCAGCGCAAGTACCCATCAGTAGATGAGTGGATAAAAAAGTTGTGGTATGTATACACAATGGAATATAACTCAGCCTCAAAAAAGAAGGAAATCTTACCTTTGTGGAAGCATGGATGGACCTGGAGAGTATTATGCTAAGTGAAATAAACCAGTCAGAGTCAAGTATCATATGATTTTACTTGTGTGTGGAATCCAATAAACAAAATAAGCTAACAAACAAAATAAAAACAGACTCATAGATACAGAGCACTGACTGACAGCTATTTAGAGGGGAAAGGGGTTGGGGCAGGGTGAAAAAGATGAAGGGATTAAGCAAAAAAAATTAATACTCATAGACACAGACAACGATAAATTGGTTACCAGAAGAAAAGGGGGTACAGGTGGGGTAGAAGAGGGTATAGTAGGTATAAAGGTTGATGGAAGGAATCTTGACTTTGGGTGGTGAACACACAATATAATACATCGATGATGCATTATATAATTGTACACCTCAAACCTATATAATTTTATTTATGAATGTCACTTCAATAAATTAAATAAAAAGAAAAACAGGGACAACATAGATTCCTTCTTTCAGAGAAGTTATGGACTTGGAGCAGGAAACAGACAATGAGAGCCAGTCTTTGCTACCTGCTGCAGAAGTTAAGCACCTTCAGGGGACTTAGAAGAACCATGAGCATTCATGGAGAACTTTGCAGAGGAGGAAAGGCTTGAAGAGAACTTGAGTGAGGGATTTCTGAGCAGACCCAGGAGGAGTCACTCCAGCTATTTTAATACAATTTACATAGAGCTCATGCAGTACCAAGGAAGTGTTCTAAGCACTGTACAAATATTGAATCAGTAATCCTCATAAAATCCTATGACATAAGGAATATTATTAACAGCATTTGACAGAAAATAAACTAAGGTACAGAGAGGTCAGTAACTGTGGATTCTACAGTCCATGTCCCATCCTCTATGCTTGCTGCCCATCTTGGAGACAGTGTGTGCAAGGACATAAGCCTTAGGGAATGGCAATGTCAAAGAGCATGTGCCAACCTGTAGCTACTTAGGTCCAGCTGCAGCAAAGCTGCATGGAAGAGATCAATGAAATGAAGCTCAAAATGTATGAAGGGATCCTGTCTGGCGGATCTGGATACGCCATGCAAAATGTTTGCATTTGATCCTATGGGGGTATGAGATTTTTGATGCTTTTTGAAGTGGTTGAATTGTATTGCAATAGATGTTGAATTGTATTGGTCAGGTGAGAGTTTGTTTTTAAAACATTCAAAATGAAGTTAGGACAAAATGATGAGTGTGTTTCGGCAGTTCAGGTGCTTTATCACAGCAAACTAGGAGACATATATGGGAAGAAGAATGGTGATAGTTGTTAATTCATTGAATGCCTTAAGGCAAGAGATGGGGATTCAACCCCAGATGTAAATACATATAAAGGAGTAATATCTATATGTAATAACTAGAGGCCTGGTGTATGAAAATTTGTGCACTGAGGTGTGTGTGTAGGGGGTCCCTCAGCCCGGCCTGCGCCCTCTCACAGACCAGGAGCCTTCAGGGGATGTCTGACTGATGGCTTAGGCCCGTTCCTTGTGGGGAGTGGGCCTAAGCCACAGTCTGGCCTCCTTCCTCTGTGGGAGGCGACCAATGGACTGATAGGGGGATAGCACCTGCTGGCACCTGCCTTGGCTGGCTTGGCACCATCAGCTTGCTGGCCCAGCCCCTGCTGACCAGTCATTCCACTATTTGGTCAATTTGCATATTAGGCTTTTATTATATAGGAAATGCCCATTATGAATATGTCATTTTCATTGCTGTATAAAATTGATTAGTAGAAATCTATGTTATAATGTATTTATTCACTCTCTATTGATAAATACCTACTTTGTTTCTAGTTTTTTTCTTTTATAAGCAGTACAGCTATGACCATTCTTATAAATATTTCCATGTACTCCTGTGCAAAATATTCCCAAGGCACACACCTCTGAGTGCTATTGCTGGGCTGTAGGATATATAGATATTTAACTTTACCAGATAACGTCAAATTGTTTCCTGAAGTGGTTTTGCCAATTTGAATTCTGACCAACAGTGTACTAAAGCTTCATTGATCCATTTCCTCACCAGTAATTTATATTATCATATTTCTTAAATATTGCCAATTCAGTGAATGTGAAATGGAATTGCTTTTGAATTTCAATTTACATATACCTGATTTCTACTTAGTTTGAGCCTCTTTCATTTACTAATAGAGTGTTTGAGTGCCTTCTTTTCCTATAAAAAATTTCTCATCACTTTTGTCCACTTGTCAGTGAAATCCTTTGCATGTCACCTCTTGTTTTTTCTGTGTCTTTTATTTCTTTAATGGTATTTATTTATTGATTGATAGACAATAGGTCATCAATTTGTTTATTCCTTTAACTACCAAAAATTTATTGGTGATTGCTATCTCCCAGGCACTGTTCCGGGTCATGAAGAAAAAGCACTGAGCCAAACAAGCTATGATCCATGCTCTCATAGAGTTACATTCCTGTTGAGGATAAAAATCAATAGTAAAAAAAGGAATTGAAATATACCTTATGCTGGATTAACATCAACAAATGCAACAGACATTAGTACTTGGCCCAAAAGCGGCATTCAGTAAAAATGCTGAATTAATGAATAAACAAATGAGGAAATCCCATGAAGTCATGTGTTCCTGAGATTTGTTTGTTGGTTTATTAGAACCAGTGGATATTGCCTTGATTCCCCTGTATTAGGTATTTCAGGAATCTCCTGAAGACTCTCTCTCTCTCTCTCTTCAATTTGGCATTACTGAGTCAGTGGTCACCAAGCAGAAGCCATCAGTCCCTCTGCCCTCATTCCATCTGGTTTATTCAGGCAAAGTTCTGAGCTATCTGATATAATGGCAATGGGCTAGTTGATCAAATTATCTCTAATTCACTCAATCTTCCCTTCCATGTATTGAGGGATATTGTAAACAAAAATGAGTTCATTGGCCATTTGATTTCTTCCTACTTATTGGTTGTGAGTTATAATGTTTGGTTTCTTTCTTTCTTTTTTTAAAAATATATTTTATTGGTTTTTCACAGAGAGGAAGGAAGAGGGATAGAGAGTTAGAAACATCGATGAGAGAGAAACATCGATCAGCTGCCTCCTGCACACCCCCTACTGGGGATATGCCCGCAACCCAGGTACATGCCCTTGACCAGAATTGAACCTCAGTCCACAGGCAGACGCTCTATCCATTGAACCAAACCAGTCAGGGCTGTTTGGTTTATTTCAAAGCAAACCAGAAATGTTATTGTATTAATTGAATCAAAAATTTTCTGATTCTCATTTAAACAAAAACTGAAATTAAACATTGTTAGTTAAAAACATTTTTCAAAATACTATTTCTGATTATTTCAATTTTCAACAACCAGTTTGCTGTTATCTAGACACTGCCTCTGTTTAGGCATGATAGGAACAGATATGGCCATCAATTCCAGAAGTGCCAGAAAAAGCATTATCAGCTCCAGCATTTTGCCACATGCAGGGCAGGCCCATAATCAAAATCCTCTACAGTTCTAAAGGATTCATTCTTATCCAGTGTAGATAAACTTTCTGACCACAACTTTCTGTTTATCTTTTCTATTATAATTATTTCTGCTGTATTTATGAGTGACATTTGAATAGCTGAGAATCTTCTTTGAAATTATTTTTTTCCATTAAGTTCGGCAATCATTTGCAAACTTGTGAATTCATTAAAACCTATTTTGAAAGAGAGTGGCTATATTAATGCAAAGACACTGGCAAGAGTAAAGTGTGATGGAACTTGAGTGCTTCTAAACTCCTTGTGCGAAATTTCAATAAAATTTATTTCAGTTAGTTGCAGATTCAAATTGTAACCTAAATTAAAATGCTAATCATTAATTTTACTTCTACCAGGATTAAAGTAATTACATGAAAAAATATAGACAATTAATAGAAAAGGTCATTTATTCTTTTGGGACATGGCATAAAAGGGTATGCAATTTTGTTTTATATAACCACTGATTTCATAGATTTTAGTTGTTAAGTGAATGATACAATTGTGTTAGTATTTTGCTAGAAATGCAAGTACATTTATTTTATTTTAAACATATTTTATCTCCCCTTTTGATCGCTTATAAAAATAACACAAGTTCAAAACTGGAAATAAAAGATTATGTTTAGTTAAAATGTTTATATATTTTGCTTTTTATTTTGTTAAAATGTGCCTATTGATTGCCTAGTGTTAATAATAAAACATTGTTAACTATTGCATAGTGCGTTAATTTTCATATTTAAAGAATTTGGTATAATTTCAACTCATCTTTTAGAATGAGATTACTAATACATTGTATTTAAAAATTCATTCTTAGAGTAAATGAACATATTATGATAGCTCCTAAATATATCTCAAAACATATATGTTCAGAAATGTAAAACTTAATTATCTACTTGTATAAATCATTTACCAGAAATAGTCAAGTTTGCTAAACTATCTCCAGGTATACAGATCATAGGGTTAATTCTCTTTTATGAAAAGTGGGGAAATGTCTTGTTTTTCTAATGCCTATCTCTCTATTTTTAGAAAACCCCAAATCTATGTTCAATAGATGCAATTAATTAAATGTCATGATGGGGTCATATGACTAGTAATATAAGCAAGAAATTCCTTTCACATGATCATGAGGCTGAAAGGTTAATGCTTGACAGATGCTGCATTGAAGGAAGCTATTACAAGGAGTGTTTTTCAATCAATGAGATGTTATTATGAGCAATAGGTCCAATTTCTTTTAATCAATGGACCTTTTTTATTACATTTTCTAAGACCTATTCTGTAGAATTCATATAGGCTATTCTTCTCTAGACTGAAGGTTACATTTTTCTTTTTCATTCAGATTCCCTTATGATTTCTACTGAAATCCCTATTAAAATATATTTTTACTTTTTCACAATTTTTGTTTCTAAAGATTTATTGAACACTGTATTTCAAGAAAGTCATGGAGTAACAACTATGTGCCAGGAAATAAACTAGAACTGGGTACTAAAATATTTTAAGACTATTTCAAACCTTCAAAGATTTTACAGTATAATGGAGAAAACAAATAGACTTGCTTAAATATAATAATAAAATATGGGTCATTTTATATCACAATTAATTATTTTTCCTGTGGAAATGACTTCTTTCTTCTCCTGGAAAGGTGTGGCTGTAATTTATAGGGATACAGAACATAGGTGGTTAGAAAAGCTTCAATAGAAGGCACGATTTGTCAAAATATTTCAGGTGAAAAGATGGCAAAAACATCCCAACCTGGGTAAACCTCAGAATAATATGAAGGCTTCAATCTAATTTATCTCAGTCTTCCTGATCCTCAAGACTGTATTCTGTAAGGTCTTTTGATAGTGCATCAATGGCTTTTCTTTGCTTAAGCTCCAGTTGCATGACAGAATCTGATATTATTAATTCATTCTTCAAACTGTTAAGCTATTACCTTGGGCCAAGTGCTATTATGAATGTTGGGACATATCACTAAATATAAAGTAGTTTTGGCCTTGAGATATTTTAAGAATCTTTGGGCAAACAGACAACTAAAATGACAGTTAGATACAAAGTGATAAGGTGAATACTCACTCATCTCTTTGAGATACATAAAATAAAATATATATGAAATACACCAGTCTAGGATTCAGTGAGGATATTTACATATAATAATAAAATGAAGCATGTCTTTATAGGTAAAATAAGAATAGCACATCTCAGTGTTTAAGGATATGGACCCTTAATCAGGCAACTTGGACTATTTGATCTTGGGAACATAATATGACTTTATTGAATATTTGTGGTCCCCCATCCACTAAATTTATATGTTGACACCTAATTGCCAATATGATGATATTAAGAGGTGGGGTCCAAGGGAGGTGATTAGGTGAGGAGGATGCAGCCCCTATCATGAGATTAGTCCTTATAAAAGAGACCCCAGAGAGCTCCCTCTCCCCTTCCTCCATGTGAGGACACAGTGGAAGATGCCATCTATGAATCAGGAAGCTAGTCTTCACCAGATACCAGATTTGCTGACATTTTGATCTTGGACTTCCAGCCTCCAGACTGTGAGAGATAAATGTCTGTTGTTTAAGTCATTCAGTCTCTGATAATTTGTTACAGCAACCTGACTGGACTGAGCATGTTACCTGACATTTTTCTCCTCTGAAATGTGACAGGTAATAACAGTGCATCCCTCCTCAAACACCACATACACACACAGTCATAAAGGTCATTGAGATAAACACATGGCTGCTTTAGCCACCAAATACTCCTTGCCTTTCTCTTTAATGTAAGATGTGACAACTATCACTCCATTATACTCTCTTTAACTTCTGGAAGAACACCAATGCCCTTGGAGCAATGAAACATAGAGACGTTCTCCTACTCCAGCACTGTAGTGAGTTTATGAGACATGGGTATCAACAAGAAAATAATTAAAAGAGAAAGCATATGGAACTATTTGGCTATAAGGTTCTATCTGTAATTTAGGCTAGTTATGGGACAAGATCAGTTGGAAACTGAGAAACGAAGTTACACTGCCCTCAGCATAGAAAGACCATGCAAGTGATTTTATCATGAAGTTGTACACTGTGATTGACTTAAATAGTCTCCCTTAGCAGTAGGCAAAATTAATTATCCAATTATTCTAGAGAATTTCAAATAACTTGTATGAAGTTTTAATATAACCCAATAATATAACTTTATTGAGTTATATTTCATACCACTCCTCATGTATGTATCGTTTTGAAAATTTCTCTAACCCTTATTTAAAATTTCTTGTAAAGTAACTGTCATTCCATACTCTGAAAAGTATGATACCAAGAAAGCTATGTTTTATGAAAACTTTTAACAGGGAAAATGCAAAGGACAATATATTTCATAGGTCTAAAAAGAGAAATGCAAGTCTGGCATATCCAACTGACTTAATATATGAAACCACAGAAAAGAAGTAAATGGGGTTTTGGTATATTCTATTGAAAGGTTATCAAAAAGAGCATTTTCCTCAAATTATTCAGTTATAAAGCCAAGCAAAGGCAAAATATCCATATAAGTTAGAATATGTGGCAGCAACATATTCCTGCAGGAGCAGAGACTGCACACCATTCTAATCCTATCTAAAAATAGATAAACATGGTAATTAACCATACCTCCGACACGATTCCCATTGGCTAATCAGGGCGATATGCAAGTTAACTGCTAACCAAGATGGCAGCCGGCAGCCAGGCAGCTGAAGCGAACAGGAGGCTTGCTTGCTCCAGTGAAGGAGGAAGCCAAGGTTTCCCGCCTGCCGCTGCTGGGCTCTGAGCTTGCACTCTAAGCAACTATGTTGCAATTATAGAAGCTAAACAAACCCCATGCTTTCAGCCAGCCAGCCAAGCTGGAGTTGCAACAGTGTTTCAATTTTAGAAGCCAAACAAACCAGATACCTGCTTTCAGCAGGTGAGGTCTCAGAGCTGGAGCCAAGCCTCAGAGCTAAAGCCGGCTCTCAGTTCCAGTGACAGCCATAGAAGGTAAATAAATCCAAGAATAAAAAAAAAAAGAAGAAAAAAAGGAGAGGTTAGGAACTTCCGTCACCCGCCAGCCTGAAAATGGCCCTCAGCCCCTCACCCAGACTGGCCAGGCACCCCAGTGGGGACCCCCACCCTGAAGGGGGTGTGACCAGCTGCAAACAGCCATCATCCCCTCATCCAGGCTGGCCAGGCACCCAAGTGGGACCCCTACCCTGATCTGGGACACCCTTCAGGGCAAACCAGCTGGCCCCCACCTGTGCACCAGGCCTCTATCCTATATAGTAAAAGGGTAATATGCAAACTGACCCTAACAGCAGAAGGACTAGGAATGACTGGTCACTATGACACACACTGACCACCAGGGGGCAGGTGCTCAATGCAGGAACTGCCCTCTGGTGGTCAGGGCGCTCTCACATGGGAGGAGCTCTGCTCAGCCACAAGCCAGGCTGATGGCTGCCAGTACAGCAGTGGTGGTGGGAGCCTCTCCTGCCTCCTCAGCAGTGCTAAGGATGTCCAACTGCAGCTTAGGTCTGCTCCCCGTTGGCAAGTGGACATCCCCCAAGGGTTGCCGGGCTGCCAGAGGGATGTCTGATTGCCATCTTAGGCCCAATGCCCTGGGGAGCGTGCCTAAGCCAGCAGGTGGTCATCCCCTGAGGGGTCCCAGACTGCAAGAGGGCACAGGCCGGGCTGAGGGACGCCCCCTTCCCCCCCAAGTGCACAAATCTTTGTGCACCGGGCCTCTAGTCCTATATAATAAAAGCCTAATATGCTAAGTGTCTGGTCATCCAGTCATCCATTCAACCAATCAAAGCGTAATATGCTAATGATATGCTAAGGCCACTCAACCACTTGCTATGATGTGCACTGACCACCAGGGGCAGATGCTCCAAAGGGTACATTAGCTTGCTGCTGGGGTCCGGCCAATCGGGACTGAGCAAGAAGCAGGCCTAACCCATCAGGTGGACATCCATTGAGGGCTCCCAGACTGTGAGAAGGTGAAGGCTGGGCTGAGGGGATCCCCCCAGTGCATGAATTTTCTGCACTGGGCTTCTAGTAAGAATATATTTGAACAGATTTTATTATGAAGGGAGTGGGAAGCCAGTGAAAGGTCTGAAATAGAAGATTGGCTCTCTCTCTCTCTCTGTCTGTCTCTGTCTCTGTCTCTCTTTCATAGGCTCTTATAATGATATACAAATTGGTCATTCAGCTCTGAAATAAGGCAGTGGTAGTAGGATAAGTAAATTTTTAAATCAGAAATATTATTTGTTCCCTGAACCAGTACCTGTGTTTGCTGTTCAAGTAGCTATAGCCGTTTGGATTCCTGGGATATTGAAAGGAATTCAAAAAAACTGGGCCAAAATATTTTAAAGGATATTTCATTTACTATCTATCTTCCACCATGCCCTGTGGAATATTAATGGGAAATAACACAAAATATTTATTAAATATCAATTGTACAGTCTTAACTCTTATTCCCAAATAGGTGCCCCCTCACAACACTATTGCAATCAAGTTAACAGAAGAAATAAAAACATTTCTTATCCAGTTTTTTCAAGGCTAATTATATTTTTCTTTGCCTACTTCAAATTTTATGCCATGATCAATAATTTGATCACTGTACTGTGGAGAACTGAAATACTGAGTGCTACATGTCAGTGTGTAGGAACAGTGCAATCGATGTTCCTATGTTTGAGGAGAAAATAGGCAAGTTTGCACATGTATAGAGAAGGCCGCCTTGGACGTTGGAGATCTTTCTATCCAACCATGTGAAGAAGATGTGTGAAGTTCTGATTCTGCCTGGAGTACAGAAAGCTGAGATAAGCATTGCTCCCACATTAACAATCAGAAAACCACAAGACAAAGCACAAGTAATAACTTTTGGTCACCACCCGGAAACCAAGTTGTGATTGTTAACTATGAACTTCTATTACATGAGAGTTTTCCTGTGAGATGTTGCTGAGGTTAAATGTGGGGACTCATGGAGAAAATCTGAATTGAATGATGCAAGTTCACTGTGCTGATTGCCACTTGGGGTTTCTAAATGAAGTTCACAGGTGAGGTTTGATTTTGACCACCCAGGAACTGAGAATGCAGGTGGTATTCCCACCTGAGGAGCACATTGTTGTAGGAGTTCTGAGTGTGAGGACTACTCCCCTCCGCCCAATGACACAAGGTGATGACAACATTTTTTTCTTTCCTCTCTTTCCTGGAGGGAGCAACGTCTCCTTTGCCTTTACTCTTAAGGGTATCCATTGGAGCCCAGTTTATTCTAAAGTCCTCTCAGATTCCCCCTTTTGGGGACCTCAGCCTATGGCTTCTACTCCAGCTTTCCTAAAAGCTTTGAAAAATCTGATGCAAATTCACAGGGGCTTGAAAAGTGGCCTCTGGTGATAGCCAGTTTAGAGCTTTGCTCATCTCTTCTCTTCATTTTTCTTTTTTTTCTTTTTTACTTATTTTTGACTTCTGCAGAATCTTCATGGTAATGACAAATAATTGGTGCCATAAATACAGTTTAATATGCATTTTTACCCAGTATGTTTATTTTCCCATGAGAGTTGCTGTCCAGACCTAGTGGGCCCACAGCTGGAACTGCAGTTCCTCACGCCTCCCTTTGGAGTGGCCGGGTGTAGGTGTTTCAGCGCAGCACCCTCCAGACCAGAGGCCCAGGCTTGTCCCCTTCCCTCCTCATTCCTTCCAAGTGGGTGGTGCCAAGGACATGCTCAGTGAGTGTGTTGGGGACAATCTCCATCTCAGGTCCCAGGGAAGCAAGCACCTGCAGCTGCAGCAGCCCCAGCTCCATGAAAACAGGCTCCTTTTCTAATTAAGACAGAAACGGAAGAAGGCCATGTGCACTTTTATCATGTTTACAACCAGAGTGCAATTCTCTCTCCTTGTCCTGTGAGCTTTTCCAGCACCATTTCTCATTCATGAGAAAATGCTCAGACATAACCCCAGATTGGCCCAGGTACATTCTAAAATCTGCAGTGTGTTTCCATTTGTTTGACTGTTTGTTTTGCATGAATTAGAGTTCTAACAAATGACTCTATTAGAGTCAGGCTACTTAATCGTTTTATCTCGAATGAACTTCTCTCATCAAAGCTCGTGGGCCCTACTTCCCAACATAGTCCTACATGGAGTTCAGGAGCAAGGTTGCTGTCCACATTCCATGGGCACCTGTGCCTTGGCCACTGTCACCAGGCAACTTGGCTGCAATTGCAAATACATCAACATATCTGCTACTAATTCAGCACAATCAACAGCAGTTTTGCAAATAATCAGATCGTAGTTAGTAATCCTGTGCACACCCCACGCTGTTCA
This sequence comes from Myotis yumanensis, assembly GCF_028538775.1. Classification (NCBI taxonomy): domain Eukaryota; kingdom Metazoa; phylum Chordata; class Mammalia; order Chiroptera; family Vespertilionidae; genus Myotis; species Myotis yumanensis. The sequence goes on along the minus strand of NW_027223752.1, from coordinate 161,039,693 downwards.
GAGCCACCTTTGTAGTATCATCCTTAATTAGGATAATCAAATTCCTCTTTTTATCTTCATTCAGAGATTACAAAGTCATTTTGTCAGGCATAAATTACTCATTCGTTATTATGGGAAAATGGATTTCTTACAAACTTCAAACAACATATACACATTAGCTTCAAAAGCACATAGCCTTTTAGGAAATAGATACCATTTTCTGCTCTGAAGAAGTCTAATTCAGAAGGACATTCCTAAATAACACCTCATCTGGCTTTATTTCAGTCTGTGCTATTTCAATGCTTCATTGGACTAGAATCTACAAAGCGATATGATTCATCTTTAAAGTTAGCATAATTTTCCTCTTTTTCCTTCGAAAGCCTTTTTATGAATATATTCTTGCCTGAAAGTCACAGAACACTTTTAAAAAACCTCAGTGTTAGTTAACACTTAAAACATTTGAAGCCTTAAATACAAAAATACTTATTTATTAGTATTATGGTGTTAGTGATAATTAACATAATGATTAAAAAACTGAAGAAATACATTTATATCTCTGGTCAGGAGACACCTTCTAATTTACTTTAATTATAAAGTTAGTTATACAATTTTAATAGAAACCACTTATTTCCCATTTCCTAAGATTGTGCAATGTTTGTAATGAGTGGGACTTGCATCACAGTCACCTGGAGTGATTTTTAGTGATTCCCATCCTCAGATCCAATTTCACTTTTTTTGGATGTTTTCTTCTAGTTTGCATATAACATGCTCCACACATGATATCCTGCACATTAAGGTTTAGGAAACTTTAATTTGGTTGTTCAGGTGCTGTGCAGCCTGCAGGGGGCGCTACCCTTTACCTCTTCTCTTCAGCAGGAGAAAAACATACAGGCTCATTTAATAGAAGTTTTACATGACACTGAAGGTCTTAAGGAAATAAGACCCAAAGAAGTGGCCAGGCCTAAGTGTTATATAGTGAGTGGAACAAACAGAGGCAATTGTGGAAAAGTAATTAAATGTGTGATGTGGGGAGGGTAAAGGGAGATAAGAGTTATTTAAAGGTCTGTTTGTAAAGATTTCTATACCCCAGACTCCCCATCCTTGAGGAAAAGAATGTTTTTCTCTCTTGGTGATGGAAGAGTATTTTTACATGGAGTTTCATCTCCTGTTTCATTTATTTACTAGAGGCCTGCTGCACGAAATTGCTGCACAGCAGGTGGGGGGCGGTTTGTTCCTCAACCTGGCCTGCTCCCTCTCCAACCTGGGACTCTTGGGGGATGTCTGCCTGCCTTCCCCTGCCGGCCTGATCACTCCCAATTGCCCTCCCCTGCCACGATCCACCTCCTCCATGCAAGGTGGTAGAGACGCTGGAATTGGCCTCCTCTGCACCACGCAGAGCCGCGGGACCCCCAGGCCTCACCATGCGGAGCAGCCACTGGGCCTCGCTTTCGCTGTGCATGCAGTCATCTGTGGCGGCCATCTTGTGATGACGTTGCACAAGGGTGTGACGCCACCTCGGCTTTTATTATATAGGATTTTATTTTTTGTTAATCTCTACCCAAGTATGTTTTTTCCATTGATTTTTTTTTTAGAAAGAGTGACAGGGAGGGGGAGAGACAAAGAGAGAGAGAGAGAGAGAGAGAGACATCAATATAAGAGAGACTCTTTAGTTGGTTCTCTCCTGCACCAGAAGTAAGTGCCCTTGACCGAAATTGAACTGTGGCCCTCTAGTTTGCAGGCCAATGTCTATTCAATGAGCAAAACTGGCCAGGGCTCAGCTCTTGTTTCGAGGAAAAAATAGGAAGGTCATCTGCCACACCTCAAACCCTAAATTTCATTTACTTGTTTTCTCTTTGAGTAGGAAATATCTCCTTTGTGCCTTAGTTCCTTCATGTATAGAACGAGGATTACCTTAGACCCTTCCTCAAAGTTTGCTTTCTGACCATGCAGTCTAGGCCTGACACTTGTCAAAGACCTTTTATTTTGTACTTACAGTTTCTTTGGCATTCAGTCCCCTTCAGAATTTAAGAAGCTTCAGATCCATTTGTATCCAGCCAGTCCCATTTACCAGAATGCCTTCCCTGGTCTTTCAGATGTGATTCTAACTCCTGGTTTATTTCTTTGTCTCTGCAACTGAGATTTTGAAATAGTTGGTAGGAGGGACCACATCTTAATCAGGATTTGGTTATTTTTGTTCATCTCAGGAGTCTTTCTGGGTGTTTGTTACTTAAAATCTTTTCAAACATATTTCTTACTATCTGAGGTCCAGGAGTTTCAGTATTTCCCATCCTTTAGACCCATGTGCACTGGACTCAGTTGCTTTTGATCTCTTTTTGAATATCTGCCAGTTCTTGCTTGAGCTACTAGTTTTGTAATATTTTACAGAAGAAACCTAATAATAGTCAATGCACAAGAAAACTGGTCATTTCCAGCTGCTTGGCTGACCACTGCGACTCCATAGTATGTGGTCTGTAATCCTAGTTTATGTAAGTGATGGTTTTACTAAATGTTTTGCTACTGCATAACTTCCTGACTCCAATATCAGATGTTTTTGTAGTTCATTGCCTGACTGGTAGTTAATGTCGCTTGTTTCAGGTGTCTTGTTGTGGCAACATTCATCTTGGTACAATTTTATATGTTAGTTGAAGTGATAGCAGATGTTCATACATAAGTTCCCAAACCCCAAGGGTTTCTAGTAAAACAAACTTAAATTTTCCTCAACTGAAATTAAAAATAAATGTTCCTGACTGTGGGTGATGTTTCTCCAAGAAGTGATCCAGGGACACAGTGTCTTTTATCCTGTGGGTCTGCCATCTTATATAATAAAGAGGTAATATGCAAATTAACCCTCACACCCTCACAATATGGTTTCCTATGACCAGGCCAGCAGGGGGGTTTGTGAGGGACGACCAAATGATTGAACAAGCAGGCTGCATGGGGCAACCAGGCCGGCAGGGGGGTTTGTTTGGGATGACCAAACGACTAAACATTAGGCTGCATGGGGTGACCAGACTGACAGGGGGGGCAGTTGGTGGCAACCAGGACAGCAGGGGGGCAGTTAGGGGTGATTAGACCAGCAGGCAGGGCAGTGAGGGGTGACTAGGCCGGCATAAAGGGGCAAATGGGGGCAACTTGGTTGTCAGGAGGGCAGTAAGGGGTGACCAGGCCAGCGGGGGGCAGTTAGGAGCGACCAGTCCATCAGGGAGGGGACAGTTGGGGGCAATCTGGCCAGCAGCGGGGGGCAGTTAGGAGTGACCAGGCCAGCAGGGTGGGGGCAGTTGGGGGTGACCTGGCTGGCAGTGGGGGGAAGTTAGGGGCAACCAGCCCAGCAGGGGTGGCAGTTAGGGGCAATCAGGCCGGCAGATGCGGGGGCAGTTAGAGGCAACCAGGCAGGCAGGCAAGCGGTTAGGAGCCAGTGGTCCAGGGTTGTGAGAGGGATGTTCCACCGTCGGTTTAGGTTCGATCCCCCAAGGGGTTCCAGATTGGAGAGGGTGCAGGCTGGGCTGAGGGGACCCCCTCCCCATGCACGAATTTCATGCACTGGGCCTCTAGTTGTTAATAAGTAGCTTCCAGGCTTGCAGTGCTACTCTTATCAAGTCAGCAAAGGCTGGTGAGTGAGAGGAGAAGGGGGACTGCTTCGTAGGCTCCAGAGCTGGAGGAGGCAGACATCATGTTCATTCATGTTTCATGAGTGAGAACTACTCATAACAGCCATATAGATGGGCAGGTGCAGGGAGATGCAGTTCCCAATGCATGGTTTCTTCTCATAAGAAGCTCTTGACTATGGATGAGAAGTAGAAATATTTGGTAGGCAGTTATCTCTGCCAAGAGGCATTTGGGAGAGATTTTCCAATGAGAAGTAATTACACAAGCAAAAGCTCGGAGCATTTCCTTGGTTGATTGGTTTGGAGTCCTAAATAGAGTAATTGGGCTGCAGAATATGGTTTTAGAGGCAAGGGGTGGGAGGCAGAATCTAAACAATACGTTGATGCTTTAAATGTCAAGCTATGATATGTAGAAAGAAATATATAGAGCGTTGCTCTGTAAGCTGAGGTCCATAAAGCAGTCTTGAAATTAAACTTTACTTTTTAGGATAGGACATTTTTTTTTTCTGGGAGATTTCCCATAGTTTTCTTTAGAATCTAAAAGTCTTAATTAATGATCCTGTTAGGTGTCTAGAGTGGGAACTAGTGATAAAGGCTGGGAGCTGGGAACTGCCCTGATGGGGTTTAGGTCCCAGGTCTGTTTCTCTCTAGTTGTGTGACTTTGACCAAGTTACCTTTCTCTTCAAATACCCATTTCGTATTTGCAAAGTGGAGTTAATAGTGGTATCACTTCCACATAGAGGTTGGAGAAGTAAATGGATCAATATATGTTAAGCACTCGTATCAGTGCCCAGAACATGGTGCATACTCAATGACTGTTGGCTGTTATTATGATCATAATTTTGCAGATGTTATGATACGGATGAAGAAAGAAATGAAAGTAGGAGGCTGCTGCCATAGAGAGAGAATCGAACAGAAAGGGCAGATGCAGAAAGGATATTAAATGGGTCTGCAATTTTGTAGAAGCCCTTAGTTGAAATATATGTGCGACATTATGAAGTTAGTCTTTTTATAGCATCAGTTTCCCAGCAATTTGCATAACATTAGCTATAATTATCACTGCTATTACTATTACAATTACTATTATTGTTTGGCTCTCTTCCTAAGCTAAATGAGTATCTGTTAGGGGAGGAGGCTCACATTCCTTTTGCTGAGTTAGCAGAGGGACCACAGTTTGGAGTTCCAGCACATAGACAGGTCTCTGGGGGATTTTTAACCTATATTGCCTAGAGCCAACAGGTGTACTTTCCATTGAGCCCAATTTTCTCTGCTACATCAAAGACTCCTCCTGCATATTGTAACAGAAAAAGCTGTGATCAAGTGCTGTCCAACAGAACTTTTTTCAATAACAGAAGTATTCTTACCTGCTCTATTAGGAGCACGTGGCAGCTCAATACCTGAACTATGGCTAGAGTGACTGAATTTCAATTTTTTTTCATTTCAATTAGTCAAATTTAAATGACTATGAGTGTGCCTGGTGCACACAGCACTTGACAGTGCAGCTAAGTTGTGTGAAAAATCTGTGTGAAATAGATGATAATAGAATTTCAACTGGAACCAAATGAACCTGAGTCAGAAGCAAAAAGTTGAGGTTTAGTGGAAGAAAAAGTACATGGAATAGCCAGTATGCAAAATCAAATATGGCCACAGGACGATGTCTTCCTACAATCACGCAGTAACAACACTGTGTTTCTCCCATCATCTTTGATATGTCTAATCGTCTGCCTTATGTTTACATTGAAGTTTCCAAAAATGAAGCACTGCTATCTACATTTGAGCATAATTTTATTATACACTAGTGGCCCAGTGCACAAAAATTTGTGCACTCGGGGATGGGGGGAAGTGTCCCTTAGCCCGGCCTGCACCCTCTCCAATCTGGGACCCCTGGAAGGATGTCCTACTGCTGGTTTACAGGGATCGGGCCTAAACTGGCAGTCGGACATCCCTCTCACAATCTGGGACTGCTGGCTCCTAATCACTCACCTGCCTGCCTGCCTGACTGCCCCTAACCACTCTGCCTGCCAGCCTGCTTGCCCCCATCTTCTCCCCGCCACCAGCCTACTCGCCCCCAAATGCCCCCCGCTAGCCTGATCACCCCCAACTGTCCCCTGTACCAGTGTGCTCACCCCAACTACCCCCCCCTGCTGACCTGCTTGCCTCTAACTGCCCCCCTCATGCTGGCCTGCTTGCCCCCAACTGCCCCCCTGCTGACCTGCTCACTCCAAGTGGCTCCATCTTCTATTCCATTTGTGTCCTTTCCACCCCTAAGTTAATGTCGTGTCCTTAATACATGGTTATGAGATGTCTCTGTGACTGAGCTGGGAAACCTTTCAAGTTTCTCTTTCCTTTCCTTTCATCTCAGGATAACTGAGCTCTGCGGTTTTTGTGGGACCAAAGGCCCTGGGAATACAATGCTGAGCCCTCTGAACTCATTTTATTCTTTATTGTATTATTTGATTCCTGGGGCTGAATTAAACATGAAAACAGAAGAAAATATACCCTTAGATATAGAATCTGAGTCATTACCCAGAGATTTCTGTGGGAATTGACACTGAGGCATGAGACACATATGTTTCTTGGTCAGTTTCCTCAACTATGGAACGAAGGTTGATCCTGCCCCTCGGATCTTTTGGAGGTTGGATATGATGCATTCAGAGGGAATAACTGGCAGCTCTGAGAATAAGATCAGAAGTCAACAGACACTTGTTTCTTTTACCCAGAGTTAAGAAAAACACAACTCCTTTTATCATAACAGCAGCAAGGGCCATGCCTGTGGGAGGAGGAGCAGGGAACCAGGGCTTCCCCCTTGCTCCTTCCCCTCCCTCCCTCCCTCTATCCCTGCACTGGTCCAGCTGCTAAGCTATGGTGGAACCCCTCAACTCAGACTCTGGCCCCACCCATGCCACAGGGAGGAGCATGCGCAGTTTCTTGCAGACACAGAAGCAGCTGTGGAGTAGGGAGGTGGCTTATTCCCCTGAGCAGGTGCTGAAGTCCTTGTTGAAGTCTCCACTCAGAGCCTGTGAGTCCAAGTTCTGGGAGGCTGCGCAGTGGAGGCACCACATTCCTTTCAGTAGAAACTGAAGATTGATAGGAGCCTGCTGGCTGAGGGGAAGGACCAGGAGGTCTGCCTTGTGCCCATTCCCAATCCACAGTCCTGCTTTGCTGGTCGAGCCTCCTGAGCCCAATGCCCATGGCCGGGGCGCACACGGGGCGGGCTGCACAGGGGGCGGGGCCCCTGCCATCACCGGGTTCCCTCTAAGCCAGCCGTGGGCAAACTATGGCCCTCGGGCCGGATCCAGCCCATTTGAAATGAATAAAACTAAAAAAAAAAAAAAGACCGTACCCTTTTATGTAATGATGTTTACTTTGAATTTATATTAGTTCACACAAACACTCCATCCATGCTTTTGTTCTGGCCCTCTGGTCCAGTTTAAGAACCCACTGTGGCCGTCGAGTCAAAAAGTTTGCCCACCCCTGCTCTAAGCCCTACTCCGATGGCTGGGGCTGCACTTGGGAAGGGCCTCCGCCATCCCACGTTCCACCTGAGACCCGTGCCAATGGCCAGGCTGCACATGGATCGGGCTGCACACGGGGCGGGGGTCCCCTGCCATGCCCCGTTCAGTCTGAGCCCCGCGCCCTTGGCCAGGGCTGCACATGGGGTGGGCTGCACACAGGGCAGGGGCCCCGCAATCTCCGCCTTCCATCTGAGCCCCATGTCGATGGCCAGGCTGCACATGGAGCGGGCTGCACAGGGCGCCGGCCCCCGCCATCACCTCCTTCCATCTGAGCCCCAGGGCCACCTTTGTCCTGCCACCCGGCTCTTAGCTGCCACCTGGGTTTCCGATCACCATCAGTGGCAGGCAGCTTCTTCTGTCCTTCCCCTTTCGCCTCCCAGCATTGCACCTAGTATGCAAATTAACCGCCATCTTTGTTGGCAGTTAATTTGCATATCATCCTGATTAGCCAATGGGAAGTGTAGCGGAGGTATGGTTAATTACCCTTTTTGTCTTTTACTAGATAGGATTGTTTAAAGGCCTAAACATCTAATAGCAATTTGAGGGACTTAAAACACCTGCATAACCCAACTCAGGAATCAGTTCACTCTCCTCACAAAATTCTTATTTTTCTAATAATGCCAATAAGTTTATTGTGTTGAGGTATGGCTTTCCTGTTTGTCGTTATCAGACCTGCTTTCACATGTCTGAGGAAGTCCCTGCCCTGATTAAAAACTTTCATTTCTGTCTTGCATTGAAGACAACATAGAGTCCTGGACCCATCTTTCCAGGTCCTGGTGATCCAGCCCTATGGATCACCTATGGCCCCTAGGCACCATCACTTGTCCTTCTTTATTCCAGGAATGTGGCAGATGGACCAAAGGCACCTGAACAAAAGGCACATTGCTCTCATTCTTTTTTATCAGTTCCTGTTGGTTTGTTTCCCAGCACTTATTAAAGAAAAATTATTTTATTTATACTTTATATTTTTCAATTACAATTGACATAAAGTATTATATTAGTTTTAAGTGTATACTATAGTGTTTAGACTTTTATATTATTTACAGAGTGATCCCCTGGTAAGTCTAGTATGCACCTGACACCATACATCGTTATTGCAATATTATTAAATATATTTCCTATGCTGTACTTTACAAACGATGACTATTTTAATAACTGACAAATTGTACTTCTTTCAATAAAATATGTTTTTATTGATTTTAGAGAGAGACGAAGGGAGGAGATAGAGAGAGAGAGAGAGAGAGAGAGAGAGAGACATTGATGTGAGAGAGAAACATTAATCCATCGACTCACACACATACTTCAACTAAGGATCAAACCCACAATCTAGGTATGTGCCTTGACCAGGAATCAAACTGGCAACCTTTTGGTGCATGGGATGGTGCTCAACCAACTGAACCACAATGGCCAGTGTGGAATTTGTACTTCTTAATCCCTTCATCTTTTTTTCCCCCAGACTCCCAAACCTCCTTCTATCTAGTGACCGTCAGTTTGTTCTCTAAATCTATTTGTTTTTATTTTGGAACCTTTCCTGTCATTTAAGCTCCTTTACAACCAAAGCAGGGACAATCCTGTTTATCTTTATATCCCCCCATTTAGCACAGTTCAAGGTTTTCAGGGACTAACTGATTCAATGAATGACTCAATAATTTCCCTTTGCCCAGATATTACTGAAAAATCCAAGATTCATGAAGAAGTCTCTGGTAAACAGATATGAGATCATGGGTTAGATTTTATAAAATTGAGAGAATAAGTATAAAATAAAGGACAAAGGGGTTCATCACCGTGAAGTGTGTTCTTTATGGTCATGGGCATGCAGACCACCTCTCTGTCTGAATCAAAGAACCATATCTCTCCAACAAAACTCTGCAACATATATATGTTATATATAAATATATACATGCTTATAAATGTGACTGGAAACAAAGGAGTTTGGATGCTTCCATGAAAATTCAGAGGGAAGAGGAGGACAACTTTTAAACATATTTTAATAATACTTTTTTGAAGAGTTGGCTATCAAAAATAAAAATGCTCTTTAGCAAAGACAAAATGTGGCAGCCTTCACTGGCAAAGGGTTATAAAAAAGAACCCGAACTTCCGAATAAAATATTTTGCGAGCACTTATCTTTTTACATAAAAATATGTCTTTTCAAGTTCATGGGGTTGAATTCAATTAATACAAAAACAATTGATAAGAATAAATGCATTTTCTTTTAGGAATCAATGCTTTCCTTTGATTTTAAGCACAGACTGTCATTCTACATGAACATTGGCATAAACCAATGTCTGAATTCACTGAAAGAACATACTTTGCGATAAGTGAGTGTGTATGGAGGAGGGTTATGTCATGCCTGCAAACTAGTGGGTCTTAATTTTTCACTAACATACTCTTAGGAAGCATGTATGAAATGAAATAGTCAAATTTTATATAATAACACTTATCTCACCCTAGAAGATATAGAATTACTTACTTTCCTCTTCTCAAAATATACAGTCCATCTTTTTCAGCCAGCATTAACAGTAATGAATTGTTAGTGCCAACAACATTTTAGCTTTGGATATTTGCAATACTATAAAATGATATTTGAATGCTCACCAATTTACTAGCTGGTTTAAATGAAGCAGGGTTTATGAGGTGAAAATATCAAAGAAAATAATCTGAAATTTTTCAGTACTCTGTAAGTTAAAAACTTATGGAAAATGCAATAAAAGGATAAATTTTACTCATGCTAGTTACTGATATAATAACAAAAAAGAAAAGGTAAAAGATTCACAGAGCATTTACATTAATTTGCATATCATTTAAGAATAATAAGGAAACTATACAGCTGATTCAAAAAGGTGCATCTCAAGGGAACTAAATTAATAGATACAAATAAGAACAATGTTGGCCAAAACCGGTTTGGCTCAGTGGATAGAGCGTCGGCCTGCGGACTGAAGGGTCCCAGGTTCGATTCCGGTCAAGGGCATGTACGTTGGTTGCGGGCACACCCCCAGTAGGAGATGTGCAGGAGGCAGCTGGTCGATGTTTCTCTCTCATCGATGTTTCTAACTCTCTATCCCTCTCTCTTCCTCTCTGTAAAAAATCAATAAAATATATTAAAAAAAAAAAAAAGAACAATGTTGAAGCATCTGCATTAAAGAAATAGTCACAGTTTGCACTAAGATTTTATAGTAACATTGATGAAATTTTTATTGAAATAATGAAAAGGGAATTGAGGGAAGAAAGAAAACATCAGTAGGACTATATCTACTTGTAGAACCTGTACTGGGGAGTCCATGGAGATGTTGTAAGGCCTGGTTATAATATCAAATGAGTTATCTTTGAGATCTGAAGCATTAAGGCCACCTGCAGATGGAAGTAGACAAGGCTGCATACAACAGGAAAGAACTCAGGGAATGGACTAGAAAAAGCGTAATTCCTCAGTTTCCCAACAGGAACATATTTGTTTAGAATTTTAAATAGTTGTGTTGACTTTGACCTTTTTTTTTTATCAGCTTAAAATTTCATGGATTCTTGCCTTGGCCAGTGTTGCTCAGTTGGTTGGGCATTGTCCCATGTATTGTAAAGTTGACAGTTGGATTCCCAGTCGGGGCACATGCCCAGGTTGTGGGCCTGATCTCCATCCAGTAGGGAGCATGCAGGAGGCAGCCGATCTATATTTCACTTTTACATCAATGTTTGTCTCTTCCTCCCTCTTCCTCCCTCTCTTTCTTAAAATCAATAAAAATAATTTTTTTAAAAGAAAAAAATGGATTTTTCTTATAATGTTAAGAGGAACAAGAAATTTGAAGTTTTTCAAGCAAAGACAACGACAATAATTGGGAAGTGATTCCAGAAGGGGCTTGCATTTGCAAATTGAGTCCAGGTTAGAGGAGTGCGTAGACAAGATCCAGTGAAGGTAGAGGTGTATGTAGATAGAGATAAGATATGCACAGGCTGGAAGTTTATATTCTAAGATAAACTTCCAAGAAAGCCCCTGACATCAATAGGGTTTCATTTGAGGCCCTTGAGCTTGAATTCTTGGTAGAGAGTGCCTACTGCATGAGGCTGCTCCCCACAATTTGAGCTGCTTGAGTGCAATCAGGAAGGGAGAAGACCCTTGGTCCATTTCGCTGGTGTGCTCCTCAATGTGGAGGTGAGAATGAGCAACAAGGAGGTTTGAAACCCCAGAGACCCTGCTAGTAAAATGATGGTTCACAAATGCTGAGCTGATAAGAAGAAAATGAAGACAAAAAACAACCCTGATCTTCTTCAAACCACTGAAAGAGAATACAAATATTTGAGTAAAACATTAACAAACTGTCTTCCATGTGTGTGTCTCATGAAACGCTATTTTACTACTTAGGAAGTCATGTCCTCATGTAGTAAGTACCAACAGAAGTAAGTGGGAATTATTTTTTTTTGTTTGTTTTTGATGCCTGAAAGCATAATCATGTGAAAATGTAGAAATTCTTTATATATGTTAGGTGCAAGGCAGGAACTGTTTTTTTCCAGTGGAAAAAAAAATCCTAACTTGCTACTCCAAGTTACTCTTGTTCAAACTTTTCAGCTGTCTTTGTCTTTCTCATGCCCTTGAGATAATCGGTAATAACACGCAGCAGCACCTTCTTCCTTTAGGAAATTGATTACTCTTTGATTTCACACTCTCTTAGCTTCCTCTCCAGTTAGTGTGATATTGGTTGAATTTTCCCTGCCTTCCTGGCTCTTTGTTTCATAATCCCCATTTGCACCGAGTTATAATAGTGAGGCCATCTCAGTAATATTTGGAAGTCTTTTGCACCAAGCTCCTTAGACAATATTAATGCAATGAAAATGAAAGCTGAAATGTCCTTATTTCAAGTGGGTATTTATACTTTCGTTAAGGAGCTGATGCCAGAATGGGGACAATAAAATTACATGGAAAATTGTTATTATGAATCATTGAATATTTAATGAGTTATAGAAATGAAAGTGTCAAACATTGGAGCTAGGATGAGAAGCTGTGAGGGGGAAAATGATAAAACTGGAAACCTGAAACATTGCAATTTTGCTGAACCCAATAGGAGATTCTGCGTCATCCTGGCTCCGAGAGTTCTCATCCTTATAGAGTGATGCCACTGAGCATTGGGTTTTTGTGCTATTGTTGTAAAGATCCTTATAGAAAAAAGAAATGAAACTCTTCTCTTCGTTTTTTTCGGTCTTTCTTCTGGATTAGAGTTGGGGTTCAAGTCTAATGAACAGCAGGAGATTCTATTTTCCCTTAATTAATTTCCACACAAAGTTACATGAAGGGTAACTAACATTACTAACACAAGTGAGCACCTTCTCAAAGCACTTCCTATTTGTGTACTGGAGAAAGAATATTTCAAATTCTCTAATAAGTCAGTGCTTTTTCTTTTTTAAAACTGTATAACTGGTGTTCAAGTGACTTCCAGTTATTTCAAAATGTCAGCTAGTCACCAAAGTTGAAGACAAGATGTAACTAGAAATTCATAGTCAAAAGAGAGACAGAACTGCCTAAGAATTGGCCTTCAAGGTCCTGCGACCATCACTCACCATTGATCTCTAGCTTCTGTCACAAGATAGCCAGGGATTTGAGGGCATGGGTGGGTGTCTCACTCCTCCAGGGCTACTGTAACAGAACAGCACAGACTGGGGGGCTTCAACAACAAACATTCATTTCTCATAGTTCTGGAGGTTGGAGGTCTGAGACCAAGAAATGACATGTGTTTACATTATAGAAGATCAATAACAAATGGCTATTGCAAATGCTTCAACATTATAAGAAAAGCAATGTTCACTTTGATGGAGAACACAACTATAAATCAGGCTCTGGAAAGGTTAAAGAATGATTGTTTGCAAAATGTAGTGGGTCACCTGAGTGTGCCCACTGAATCATCATGGAAATGCATGGAACATGAGGCACAATGGAGACAGGATGAGTACCAAAATCAGGAAGATCTCATACAATAAAAATGCATGAGGGTAGTACTAAACCCTTGACTGAGAGATTTGATTGATTGGGTGAGACAAGTGGGGATCCATCAATAGAGGAGCCAGTGTCACTGGAGTAGCAGAATGTACTAGAAAGAAGATAGTAAAGAAATCCCTGGTTGTCAGAAAATGCTCTAAATCGCTCAGTCTCCATGGCCATGTCATCAAAGCAGCAGATGGCAAAGAGCTAATGAAGCCAGAAAACATCAATATCTGCTCAAAAGAATTGTTGGTGAATTTCAACAAGCCATTGTAGATACTGACAATTGTCCCCAAGATTTAATATCTGGAAGTAAATCATTACTTATTCAGTTACATCAGAGAGAAATCATTTGTTTAAGCACAATAATAATATGAAAGTAAAGAGTAATTCCTCTATTCATTATTAATATTTGATTAGGAAAAAAATTCTTAGGCTGGAAATCAATAGTCCTAGATTAGCCACTAATTATCTGTTTGGCCTTGGGCAAAATACTTAATAATTCTTGGTATCAGCTTTTTTCTTTGTAAAATAACGTGTGTGTGTGTGTAGGAGGCATAGTGAAGAGGATTTTTAGGGCAGTGAAAATACTTTGTATGACACTATAATGATGGGTACATGTCATTATATTAGTATATTTGTTCAAACCCATAGAATGTCGAGCACCAAGAATAAATCCTAATGTCAACTGTGGACTCTGGGTGAGGATGACATGTTCTTGTAGGTTCATCAATAGTAACACATGTAACACCTGGTGAGGATGCTGATAGTAAAAGAAGCTGTGCATGTGTAGGGGCAGGGGGTATATGGGAAATTTCTGTACATTCTTAATTTTTCTGTCAACCTAAAACTTCTCTAAAAGAATCTTTAAAAAATAAAGCCAGGAGGAGAGATGAGAAGTAAGAGAGGAAAACTAATAAAAAGTTTGAAGAGAAAAAAATGACAATGAATCAATGTTAGCAGAAATGTATATTGTACTGTTACTAAACAACAACAACCAAAAACCAGGAAGAATTAAAAAAACAACAACCTGCAACTTGAAAAATCAAGAAAATAAATAACTCAAGGACAAGTTTGGTCATGAAAATAACTCACAAGATTTTCCGTGGCTTTTGTGTGACTGAAACCAAGAAGAAAATACTGTCATACTCACAGATCACATTAGTCATAAGATAGAGACACACCATTTGCTGAGGATAAGTAATTATTTTCCAAGCACTAAGGCCCTGTTTAATATATTTAATAATTAAAATAGTGGCTATATATCATTTTTGCATAGTTTTATAAAGAAAGCTACTTCAAGCTTTAAAAAAAATGTCATTATAATCATTCCTAAAAAAAGTATCTGCAGTTGTCTCTTCTTCTGCAGATTTCTATTTATCAACTGTAATACTGAGTTAACTGAAAATATTAACCAAAAGTTTAACTAATTGTCATGTGATAAAACATATATGTTAAACCTTGTCTAATTGAAAATTTTTTGAAAATGATAAAAATATTGCTGCTCTGTTTATATCATAAGACTACCATATACTGAATCAAATATGAACATATTCCTTTGTTTTAGAAACTTGGAAACTCAAAATCAATTTGAAACTCAACTTCAATAGTCATGGAGGATTTTAAGATGTATCTTTCTGTGACTGAGAAATAGGATTTTTCTTCTTTAGCTGGTTGCTATGGTAGATTACATTGATTGATTTTCAAATTTCAAAACTGCCTCACATGCCTGGATAAATCCTACTTGTTTAAGGTGTGTAATTATTTTTATATTTTGTTAGATTTATTTTGATAATACATTTTCTTGAGAAATTTGGTTCATAAGTGATATTGGTTTGTATTTTCTTTTTCTTGCAATGTCTTTATCTGGTTTTGATATTAGGGTAATTCTAACCTCATAGTGTGAGTTAAGAAGTGTTCTTTCTGCTGCCAGTTTCTGGAAGAAATTGTGGAGAATTGGCATCATTTCTAACTTAAATGCTTGTAAAATTCACCAATGAAATTACCACGTCTGGTGATTTCTTTTTTGGAAGGTTATCATTTATCAATTCAACTTTGTTAATAGAAAAAGCTTCTTGGGATTATCTGGGTTTTTTTGTTTGTTTGTTTGTTTGTTTTCCTTTGGTGAGTTTTGATAGTTTGTGTCATTCAAGGAATTAGTTTAATTTACATGTTATCAACATTGTTGATTAACGCTGTTAGTAGTTTACCTTTATTATTCTTTTAATGTCCATGAAGTCAGTAGTGGTGACCTTGTTTATTTATGACAGTAGGAATTTGTACATTTTCTCCCTTCCTCGCAGGGAGCCTTGTTAGAGGTTTATTCATTTCATTGATCTTTTCAAACAACCAGCTTTTGTTTTCATTGATATTCTTTATGCTTTTTCTATTTTTAATTTTATTGATTTCAGTTCTCATTTTTATTACTTTTTGTTCTGATTGCTTTAGGCTTAAATTGCTCTTCTTCCCCTAGTTTCCCAAGATGAAAGCTTAGGTTATTAATTTTAGATATTTGTAATTTTATAATATATGCATTCAATGCTATAAATTTCTTCCCAACCACCGTTTTTACTACATACCACAAATTTAGATAACTTTATTCTCATTCTTATTTAAATTAAATTGTATTTTTATTTCTTTTGAGACTTCGGCTTTGATTCATGGGTTATTAAGAAGTCTTTTTATAAACTGTCAAGTATTTGAAAATCTTCCAGCTTCTATCTTTTATTGACTTCTACTTTAATTTCATTGTGTGTGAAAAAATACTTTGTATGATTTTTAAAAAAAAACCTGATTTTTTATTAATTTCAGATAGGAAGGGAGAGTGAAAGAGAGATAGAAACATCAATAATAGGAGAGAATCATTGATTGGCTAGCCTCCTTCACCATCTTTCTCCCTCTCAAACCCCCCGCCCCCCGGGGATTGAGCCCCCAACCTGTGCAGGTACCCTGACTGGGAATTGCACCGTGGTTCATAGGTTGACACCCACCACTTAGCCACACTGGCTGGGCTGCATGATTTTTCTTTAAAAAATTTAAGTTTATTGCATGTCTCAAGATGTAATCTATCTTGATGGATGTTCCATGCCAGCTTGAAAAGGATGTGCATTCTGCTGTTGAATGAACAATTCTATAAATGCTACTTTAGATCCAACTGATGATGGTACCATTCAGATAATCCATATCCTTCCTGATTGTTCACCTGCTTAATTTATCAACTAAAAGTGATTTGTAGAAGTAAACAGCTATAATAGTTTGACAATGTAGAAGAGAAATGTAGTTGGAAGGACTGGTATGTGGAGGCAAAGGCAGAGGAGCAAAACACAGGTTGAAGCTCCAGAAGCCACACCTCATGGTTAGCACATGAGAGGGAGAAGGCAGCCAGCTCATGAGGTGGGTGTTAGGGCAAGGCTGACTGTGGAAATTAATCTATAGCACATGAGCAGTCTTTGAAGATTATGTGGGTATCACTTCCAAGTTCTTATCTTTTATTCTCTTTAGCATTTTCAGAGATAAATCTTTGCCTCTTCTTAAAAAAAATATTTATTGATATTTTAAAGAGAGAAAGAAAAGGAGAGAGAGAGAGAGAGAGAGAGAGAGAGAGAGACTTATTGTTCCACTTATTTATGCATTCGTTGGTTGATTTTTGTATGTGCTCTGACCAGGGATCAAACCTGAAACTTTAGTTTATAGGGATGACACTCCAAACATCTGTGCTACCCAGCCAGGGCCTGCCTCTCATTTCTTAATTAATTGACCTGGTATTGAAAATTCTGATTCTGTAACTCCATTTTCTTAACAGCCATTGTAGTTTTATGCTCTATACACAAAATGTCTCTAATTTAATTGTTATATATCCAATTAGAACAACTGGACAGAATCTTCTTGAAATCTCTTTCTTAACAAAAAGTTGTGCCTCTGTGTTTGTTTGTGTTTCATCTCTTCATAGGACAAGCACAAAAAGAGGGAGAGTTACATAGATGTGTTTATTTTACAATGAGAAAAATATGTTTCTTGTATTACATAAGAAATCATTACTCTTCCAGCAGGTGTATAGGTGTTATGTACTGATGAAAATCTATACATATTTGAAAGGCATATGCATTAAACCATTCTCAAATACTTTCCCCCCATAATATCAGATAATAAGCTGTCTTTGTAAAAGAGCTCATGAATAGCAATAATAAATAAATTAACTTTTTTTGGAGTAGGTTAACCTTGTCTTCAAAACTATAAATCCAATATTTACTATGTGCCTTTAGCCAGGTTACTTAATTATCTGAGCCTTAATATTTTTTAAATAAATAAAATAGGAGAAATAATTTTCATCCTTAAATTTTGTGTGGATTATGTATATAATTTTAGCACTTATTCCAGCAAATGTTATGTACCTAATCAATAGTAGTTATTACTGGTGATGCTAATAGCATTATTGATAAAATACTTCAAGTCAATAGACTTAGAAAGCTATTGAATGGTGATTTAAGAGGGTGTCATCATATTTGACTGATGTTATAGACTGCCTCAGAGACCCTCAATTTTGTTATTGTAATTATTTTAGTAATGTTCAAAAATCAATATGAAGATATTGACCATGGTTTTAAATGATTTGATTTTCATATTAAATTGTCCATTCCTCATGGTACCATATATGCCCACAATATCATGAGTGACTAAAAATACCTAATATACTAAAATCTAAAATACTAAAATAATACTAAAAC
This sequence comes from Myotis yumanensis, assembly GCF_028538775.1. Classification (NCBI taxonomy): domain Eukaryota; kingdom Metazoa; phylum Chordata; class Mammalia; order Chiroptera; family Vespertilionidae; genus Myotis; species Myotis yumanensis. The sequence goes on along the minus strand of NW_027223752.1, from coordinate 161,021,913 downwards.
ATAAAAATACTAAAACATTTTTGTAATTTTTTTCTTAGTCTTCTTTTGCTCAAATTTATGTTTCTGTAATACCTTTTCTTTTTAAAAAGATTATGATTATATATAATCACTAGAGGCCCAGTGCATAAAATCCTTGCACTGGCAGGGTACCTAGTGGCTGCTGGCTGCTGGCTGCCAGCCGGGGCCTCCCTCCCTTCCCCCATCTGGCCCCACCCTCTAGTCGAACTCCCAAATGAACTCCCAGTTGAGGGGACAATTTCCATACTATGCTTTTATTATATAGGATATATAATGGAATTTTCTGGACACTCTGTTCTGGGCCATGTCTCTAAACCATTAGGTCTTGGCTACCTTTCAGAAGCCCATAGATCCTTTGGTTATCGCTGATGACACTATTGACAAGAGAAGCTTCCTTACTTTTCCAGGTCAAAGTTCTACCTGATGGAACAATCACAATTTTTCCCAGGAGAAGGGAAAATGGCTTGAATATTGGCACTTGCATGCATCTCCACCTTCATCTCACAATGCTTCACCCTAAGTCAGTCATTTCTCCTTCCATTAGACCTTCTTTCTCCAATTTCTCCTCCAGGACCACTCTGCAGAGATGGACTTTCAAGCCATTTTTGTTGTTGTTATTTAAATAGTGCATACCTGAGTTGTATGTAAGCACTTCCAAAATTATAGCTTCACTATTTCTTTCGTGTTTTCATTACGTCTTAAAGCTGTTCCTGATTTTACAACCATCCTCAAAGTAGACCTCGCCATCATACACCGGTCGCCTAATCTGTATGAACACGGAGAGGGGCAGAGCTGCTGTGCTTCCTGGAATATTACTCACAATTGCACAATGAACCTTTAACAGAATGCTGAAGTTTGTTTCTATAGACACAAAGTATGGAGGGTCCCAGTCCATAAATGAACCCACTTTTATTTTTATTTATTTATTTATTTTTATTGTTTAAAGTATGACATATGTCTCCTTTTCCCCCGATTAAACCCCCACGCCATTCCTGCCCCCCCAGGACAAGTCCCCACTGCCCCAGTGTCCTTGTCCATTGGTTATGCATACAAGTCCTTTGGTTGATCTCTTAACCTCCCCCCATCTTCTGCCTTTCTCTGAGACTGGACGGTCTGTTCAGTGTTTCTTTATCTCTGGTTCTATTTTTGTTGTTCAGTTTATGTTGTTCATTATATCCCACATATGAGCGAGATCATGTGGTATTTATCTTTCTCCAACTGGCTTATTTTGCTTAGCATAATGCTCTCCAAGTCCATCCATGCTGTTGCAAATGGTAAAATTTCCTTCTTTTTTATAGCAGTATAGTATTCCATTGTGTAAATGTACTATAGTCTTTTAATCCACTCATCTGCTGATGGGCACTTAGGCTGTTTCAAATCTTAGCTATTATAAATTGTGCTGCTATGAACATAGGGGTGCATATGTCCTTTCTAATTGGTATTTCTGGTTTCTTGGGATATATTCCCAGAAGTGGGATTACTTAGTCAAATGGGAGTTCCATTTTTAATTTTTTGAGGAGTCTTTATACTGTTCTCCACAGTGGCTGTGGTATATTTACTTACACATTATATATATCTTTACATATAACAGAGTTGCAAATGATAAGTTTTTTTATTCCTTTCTTTGTTGATGAACACCTGTTCTGGAATCTCAAGTTATGTGCTTATAAAATGAAAAAGCCTTCACCACTTGCTTAACATGATATTCTGTGTATGGGAGACATTTCCTATTACCCTGGTATTTTCAGTTGTGCCTCAAAACTGGGGCTCAAACATACAGCATTCTAAAGACAGCCACAAATCCCTGTGGCCAGATAGACCCTCAACAGTTATGAAGAGTGGAGAAAACTGGACCCACCAGATCAAAGCAAACTCACAATCAATCTCAAAGCATGAAACAGAGGAGGAGGACGAGAAGGAGTCATGGGAGTGTAGGATGGAAGGGCAGAAGCTCTTTCTTTTGTGCAGTGGAATCAGAGAGGAGAGTGGCTCATCTTTCTCCTAGAGATATAGGAGATTTCCCACGTATCGCTCCTGGAGCCTCCTCAAGAAACGGCAGCCCCTCATTCCCTGGATGGACAGTCACAATGTAGAAATGCCCAGGCCTGTTATTAATAACCAACAGTACACAGGAAGTACTGCTGCCTGTTTAAGGCAGTCTTATGGGATGTGCTTTCAGGCATGAAAAGGTGACTTACTTAACACGTTGGGGACAATCACTAGAGAAAAAATTTAAAGCTGTGTAACTTACCCAGTCAGGACAGTTCAGCAACCCCTTCTACAAGGTTGCTCTATGTTTGAGATCAGGGGCATGGCTCAGATTAACTGATGCTTGTGCCCCTGAAAAATAGCCAGGGCTTTTAGAATAGAGTGTAGTCAGTTCAAGAATTACTGGTGTACTGCTGGGTGTCATTTACATCTCTTCTTCAAAGTTGATATGAGGCACTAATGGTTTATCATTCAGTTGATCACAGCATAGAATGAAAGATCTGGTCTAATCCTCCAAAAATTAAGAATGCAAACCAACAACAACAACAACAACAGAACAACCAGAGGAATTAAGTTTGGAGGACATAAATGCTAACAGCTTTCAAAAAACTTATTTAAATGTACTCTAGAAAAATATCTATGTGTGTGTAGGTTAAGTATTTATAGCAGAATAACGCATGCAGGATGAACATTTATTACCCAAAAGTTAAAGAGCTATGCAAGTGTTCAAGTATTCTTGTTGAGCAAGGAGAGAATCTACCCGAGTGGTTGGAAATCATTCTAAAATAGTCAATTTACATTTCTATCACAAGTGAGTACAGACTAATAACCATAATTGAATCCTTTTAATGACTAAAGTTCTTGAGGTTTGCCAGAGTAATTATTAAGAAACTTCACTTCATTGTGTAGAGGAAGCATAAGTGTTTGAGTTGATTTTTAAGTTCAGGATATTAGTAATCTTTGCGGAAATTCCTGATCACGCTGTCTTTCTTAAGATTTTTGTAATTTATCCATTTCTCCAGGAGGGAATTGTGGTTGATTGTGTGGTTTCTGGTTAATTAGGCTTTTACAGGATGAGTGCCCTGAACCCCCAGGCAGAGTGCTTACTGGCCAGATTAAATACCCAGTGTCTTGCTTAGAGGGAACGATCCCTTTACTGATGGCTGGGGCCGCAAAATGATGCCAAAGAGGCAGTTCTAACAGATGTCTACAAATAGCAAGAATTACTTCCCAGCCCTCCTACCAGTTCATTTTTGGTCCTTTGTTCAGCATAAAATGAAAGGCTCACTGCTAGAGATGGTTTGGGACATTTACAATATTCTCCAATATACTTAGGGGAAAACGAGGAGGCTGGTGGTGGTGAGTTATTTGTGGTCTCTTCTCCTTAGTTCCCCTCTAGATATGAAATAAAATTAGAGTAATGGGCATAATTAACTCTGAGTCTCATCTCAGAAGAATAATTTATTACCAGGTTAAAACCCCTTGAACCAGAACTCTAAGTGATTTGCAGTGATTATTATACAACACTTTCACATTTTTGCTGACCTAGTTTACTTTTTTAAAAAGAAGGGAAGAAAGTGAATTATGGAGTAAAAATGAGTCTTACCTATTTCATCAACAGCACTGATTTCGACAGGCTATTTTTAAAGCCACCTTGAAACCATTATATTCTTGACTCATTGGCTATGCCAGGGTAACTAAGATTTTTAGTTCTCTTGGTCCTGCAAAGGGTGTTGAAGGGACCATTGATGATACGGGTCGGGTTGTCGTATCTGTGACCACGCCACTTCTTCAGCATTATAACCTGTAACCTTCATTCTCAAAAAGTTTAGACTCAGGTTGAAAGATGAAAAGCCAGGACAAAAATGGAAATTCAGAAAATACTATCCACAGCTGACAACATCTACATTGAGATAAAATTAAATTAGAACTCTTTTTGATATGTATCTTTGGGAGCATCGTGCTAGGAGTGAGACTAGCATAAGGGCATCTTCATCACCCAGTGACAAGTGAGGAGGCCAGAATGAAGCCTGGAAATTGATGTAACAGCAAATATTTAAATGGCAATATGAAGCAACGCATTGGAGCAATCAAAATCACATACATGGAGAACTTCACAAGTAGCTGGTCTGGAGACTGAGTTTGGTGTGTGCAGAGTGAGTTCAATGAAAATGTTCCAAGTGAAGCTGGTATGGGAAAGCAGCATGAAGCATTATTCCTGCACCTTGGCTTGGCCTGGAAAAGTGTTACCAATATAAGGAACAGCATAAATTGATAAACAAATATAGATCCAGAGACATTGAACAGACCATCCAACCTCAGAGGGAAGGCAGCGGAGGGGGCAGTAAGAGATCAACCAAAGGACTTGTGTACATGCATATAAGCATAACCCATGGACACAAACAGTAGAGGGGTGAGGGCATGTGCTGGGGGGTGAGAGCAGCGGGGAGAGGTCAATGGAGGGGAAAGGAGACATATGTAATAATTTAAACAATAAAGAATTGAAATAAAAAATGATGGCAGTTGATGTAGGGTTTTGATTATAGGTGGACTTAAAGCAGTGATGGTGAACCTTTTGAGCTCGGGCTGTCAGCATTTTGAAAAACCCTAACTTAACTCTGGTGTTGTGTCACATATAGAAATTTTTTGATATTTGCAACCATAGTAAAACAAAGATTTATATTTTTGATATTTATTTTATATATTCAAATGCCATTTAACAAAGAAAAATCAACCAAAAAAATGAGTTTATGTGTCACCTCTGACACGCGTGTCATAGGTTCGCCATCAATGACTTAAAGTATGAGTGAGGACTTGCTCTGATGATTTCAAATATGCTGCTCCTGCCAGTTTCTGTTCATGTCAGGGACAGGTGAGGGGCCTCATGGTAATTCCCATGGTCAGAATTGTTTGTATTCTGTGCCAATTATTATTTGGAGAACTCTAGAATTAAAAGCTACAAAATGAAGTCCCTCTTCCCTCTTTAACATAATTAACTCTAATGATATAACAATTTGGATTTCATTGCAAAACTCTTTGTTTAACTATTCAGTGGGGCATGACTACCAGATAAGACAGAAAAGGGTAATAATAATAAAAATTTATCATGGCATGTTGGAGTAGATTTTTTTTGCAAGCTTTAGTGGCTTTTGCTCTTCTTTTGTGAAAAAAGAGGAAATAATTCTACTATAACTTCTATTTATTGCTCTTTGCAGAATGTAAATGTTCTAACAGGAGATGGAAGGGAAATGAGAGAACCAAACTTGTCACATTTCCATATATGCTCATATTTCTATTTCTTTGCAGCTTTGCCCTGTTTCAGAGGTGAAGAAAGTCATGTTCTGAACTCCATTTCCATTAAGATCAATAGTAAACTGATAAGCAGACATTAGAGAGACACTAATATCCTAACTGCCACTGATAAGCCAGGATCTCCAGTTTAAGTATCTGCTGGATTAAACAATACTAAAAAGCTAATATTTCCTGGCATATGGGGGTCTTTGAAACCATAGTGAAAAATTAACTTTAAGTCACACAAAGAACACACAGCCAATGGAATATACCAATAAACCACTTATTGATGGCAATTAGCTTGTACAAAGATTTTGTAGATAGAGACACTCTCCTCCCTCCCCGCGCCTCCCTCCCCCCCCCCCCCCCCCCCCCCCCCCCGACATCACTAGTCTTTTCTTTTGGGACACAGGAATAATGTGTTAACAGATTGGTGGTATTTTAGGACCATGGCCCTGATAACATGTGTCTGAACTTGTGAACTCTGTAGAGTGTGAACTCTGTAGAGTGTGAACCCTGTAGAGTAGGTCTTCAGGGAATCGTGACTGCCTGATGTGTCATCCTCCCACTGAAGACAAGTAAGGGGCTACTTATTTCATATTTTGTCCCATACCCTTTATTTTTTCTCTATTGATTAAGGTATTACATATGTGTCCTGATCCCCTATTGTCCCCCCACTCTCCCTATGCATGCCCTCACCCCACACCCTGGTGTCTGTATCCATTGGTTAGGGTTATATGCATGCATACAAGTCCTTTGGTTGATCTCTCCCACTTACCCCCACCCTCCCCTACCTTCCCTCTGAGGTTTGATGGTCTGGTGCCGTGGTCAGCAAACTGTGGCTTGAGCCACATGCCGCTCTTTGGCCCCTTGAGTGTGGCTCTTCCTAAGCCTTAGGAGTACCCTAATTAAGTTTAAGTTTAAACTTAAACTTATTACCTACCTATATAGTTTAAGTTTAAAAAATGTACGTACCTATATAGTTTAAAAAATTTGGCTCTCAAAAGAAATTTCAATCATTGTACTGTTGACATTTGGCTCTGTTGACTAATGAGTTTGCCAACCACTAGTCTGGTGGATGCTTCTCTGTCTCTGGATCTGTTTTATTCATCAGTTTATGTTGTTCATTATATTCCACAAATGAGTGATATCATGTGATATTTATCTTTCTCTGACTGGCTTATTTCATTTTGCATAATGCTCTCCAGTTCCATCCATGCTGTTGCAAATGGTAAGAATTTCTTCTTTTTTACTGCAGCATAGTATTCCATTGTGTATATGTAGCACAGTTCTCTAATCCACTCATCTGCTGATGGACACTTAGGCTGTTTCCAAATCTTAGCTATGGTAAATTGTGCTGCTACGGGCATAGGGGTGCATATATTATTTCTGATTGGTGTTTCTAGTTTCTTGGGCTATATTCCTAGAAGTGGGATCACAGGGTCAAATGGGAGTTCCATTTTTAGTTTTTTTGAGGAAACTCCATACTGTTCTCCACAGTGGCTGTACCAGTCTGCATTCCCACCAGCAGTGCATGAGTGTTCCTTTTTCTCCACATCCTCTCCAGCACTTATCGTTTGTTGATTTGTTGATGATAGCCATTCTGACAGGTGTGAGATGGTATCACATTGTCGTTTTGATTTGCATCTCTCAGATGATTAGTGACTTTGAGCATGTTTTCATATGTCTCTTGGCCTTCTGTATGTCCTCTTTTGAAAAGTATCTACTTAGGTCTGTTGCCCAGTTTTTGATTGGATTGTCTATCTACCTTTTGTTAAGTTGTATGAGTTCCCTATAAATGTTGGAGATTAAACCCTTATCAGAGATAACATTGGCAAATATGTTCTACCATGCAGTAGGCTTTCTTGTTGTTTTGTTGATGGTTTTTTTTTTTTTTTTTTTTTTTTTTTTGCTGTACAGAAGCTTTTTATTTTGATGTAGTTCCATTTGTTTATTTTCTCTTTAGTTTCCATTGCCCAAAGAGCTGTATTGGTGAAGATATTGCTTCAGTATATGTCTGAGATTTTGCTGCCTGTGGATTCCTCTAACATTTTTATGGTTTCCCATCTTATGTTTAAGTCCTTTATCCATTTTGAGCTTATTTTTGTGTATGGTGTAAGGTGGTAGTCTAGTTTCATTTTTTTGCATGTATCTGTCCAATTTCCCAACACCATTTATTGAAGAGACTGTCTTGACTCCATTGTATGTTCTTGCCTCCTTTGTCAAATATTAATTGAGTATAGTGGTTTGGATTGATTTCTGGGTTCTCTATTCTATTCTATTGGTCTATATGTCTGTTCTTGTGCCAGTACCAGGCAGTTTTGAGAACAGTGGCTTTGTAATACAGCTTGATATCTGGTATTGAGATCCCTCCTACTTTGTTCTTCTTCTTCTTTCTCAGGATTGCTGTTGCTATTCGGTTTTTTTTCCAGATGAATTTTTGGAGAATTTGTTCTAGGTCTGTGAAATATACCATTGGTATTTTAATGGAGAGTGCATTGAATCTATAGATTGCTTTGGGTAGTATGGACATTTTAATGATGTTGATTCTACCAATCCGTGAACACGGTATGTTCTTCCATCTCTTTATGTCTTCCTCTATCTCTTTTTCAATGTCCTGTAGTTTTCCCCATGCAGGTGTTTTACCTCCTTATTTAAATTTATTCCTAGGTATCTTAAATTTTTGGTGTGATGGCAAATGTGATTTTTAAAAATCTCTCTTTCTGTAAGTTCACTATTGTTTTATAGCCTTTAGCAGCCAGCACCTAAACTGCTTTCATAGGAGGGATTTATTCATGCACATTACCAAAAATACATGGCTCCACACCTTGCTTGATTCCTATTATTACATTAATTGAGATATGTATTTTGTGGGAAAAATAAAGAATGACTTTATTGTTATCTTGTAAGTTTTGTCATTTTCAATAGAGAAAGACCCCATTTTTTCTTTCTATTTAGTAATCTAATGTATTCTCATCACTGAAAAATTCATGGGAAAATTAACATGTGTTTATTTTATAGATTGTCCATGTAAATATTTTGGGAAGGTAGATATTATTTGGCATTCATTTAAACCATTGTCTCAGGTTTCTTTGTTTTTTTTTCTTTGTTTCCCAGCTACATGCAAAATTTTTCATAGAGTGATTCTGATCACCTTTTCTTAACAACTGAATCAGTGAGATTCAGACAGCATTTAGCTATGTTTCATGTTCCTATTTCTGAATGCCCTTGATCCTAGGTGAGAAAGAAAGCATAAAGGGACTAGTAAGCAGTGTGTGATGACAGGTCTTCTGGAGTTGAAAACACATAACTAACAAACCAAATCTAAAAATCAAATACACAAAAGCAGGAGGACATCTTAGACACTGCCACATCTTTGTCTGTTAGATAAAGTGCATGTGTATGTTTGCTCAAACACACACCAACACAATGCAGGCAAATGCATTTGTTAGAAATTACTCTGAAGCTTTTCTGTGTGTGTGTGTGTGTGTGTGTGTGTGTGTGTGTAAATCATGTACTTTTTATTCATTTATTCTCTTACTTTAATGGAAAAGAAAGTTACCATTATTAAAAGTATTTAAGATTGCCATTCTGAGGCATGGCAGTGACTTTCCATTCAGCATGTGCTATGTGATACAGAAGAGAGACTTGGAAAGATCCTGCCCTCTCCCCCCGCACCCCCATGTCCTGCCAGGGCAAAAGGCTTCTGACCTCTGAGTCTTAGATTCCTTATTGGTAAAATGCATGTAATATTTTTCTCTCTCAGAATAACTGGCCAATTTTAAGGTCATATAATACTATCTCTACCAAATAGAAGGGGCTCAATTCTTGTACCTCTTTTTATTTATCACTTCATCATCTATTAACGACCTCTATGTATACACGTCCGTCTCCTGGGATCACATGAATAAAATTCACCTACAGGGAAGGCTCGATGTTAAATACAAGACAGTAATTGGAATAACTAATGTATTGTGAGAAGTGAGCTAAACTTGGTGAATTAATCTTGTTTCATAAGAGATGATATGACAAAATCTATGTCACATAAAAATGTGATATTCAATAAAGTAACATTAAAAATCATTGAAGAAACTGATTTAAAGTTTCACCTTTATGGCTGTGGCACCTAACAAGGAACACAATTGCGAGAATATTGCTCTTCACTTGTGCCATGTTCTTCATCTTCAGTAACTTAGAATTATTTCTGATAGTCAAGAATCTGTCATCAGGGTTATGTGAAGAGTGGGGCTACCTCACTTTGATTGCATTTCCTTTATATTCAGAGGAAGAAAGTGGTTTTCGTTATTTGAAATAGGTAGAGATTTTATTTTCTTGAAATGAACATAATCTCCCTAAAGCACTGAATTTGGTGCTTAAAATTCTGATCATGTCTTAGAACTGCAAGTTTGGTTGAATAATGTAGATCCAATTTGAGTGTGTGTGTGTGTGTGTGTGTGTGTGTTGGGGGGGTCATTCTCTGACTCTGCCTATACTGTTACTATAAAAATAAAAAAAACAGATTACTATTTTAATTTTTAATTTCTTAAATTCAGTTGTATATAGTGTCCCCTTTGCTTGTCAGTTACCTTTTCTGGGCGGTACCGTCACACGTCAGATGCGCCAGCTGAGAAAGTGAGCTCAGAAGAAATATGACCTCTCCAAGGTCAGCACCACTTCTACTCCTGTTCTCTCCTAAGTGCTCCCCTGCACTTGCTCAACAAATATGTCTGGAATAAATAAGTACTATGTGTAACACATTCCACTCTCAAAATTTTTATACACTTGTCATGATGAAGGTCGAGATAATATCATGTAACATTAGAGAGATGATCTGACAAAATGTTATTTACAAGTTATTTCAGAGAAGGGAAGAACATAAAAAAGGGCCATGATAGATATTTTTTTGGCTTGCTCAAGGTGCAGAAAAATTTGAATTTCCTTTCCTGGAACCTTTGTTCTAAGGCTTCCTCAGAGGAGACATGTGCTCTCTGAAGACCAAACAGAGAACAACACAAATTGCCTGTGTTGGGATCCACGAAGCGTCCACAGTACCCAATAGAGGCATCTGCTGTGAACTTGGAGTTCTTTTCTCAGTGAAGTACTGCCTGCACTTAATGCTGCAAAATAAAGAATCCCATCAACTTTCTCTGAGCTGTTCAAATAATAATAAAGGAAATGCTTAAAAGCAAAGCCCCCATCTAGCATACATACATTTAATCATAGATTTAATTAAAGTGTGACTATTATAAAGTGTCATAGGGCTTGATGATTTTGCGGGCTTCAAACTAAATTTCCTTCCATGATTCTATCCAATGTCCTAACAAATGTGGAATCAACCTGGTACGGCTCCTGAAAATGTGAATTTCAGAAAACCTGGGTTTGAGTTTTTGCTCTAAGATTACCAGCTAAGATTACCAGGCTTTTAACCCTCTGATTATCTTTTTCTTTAACTGTGAAAAAAGTTACTGCAGCAGTTAAGTCACAAAATCTGGTAAGATGTGTAAGGAACTATGTAATGTAATACACATGGTAGGTAAATCCTTTTTTTTTAGTCTACATTGGTCATTAAATGAGTTAATGTTAAATTTATTTGCGTTTTTTTCCATGTTCACGTATTTCCATAAGCAACAAATGTTGTCATTGCTAAGCAGCCCTGCACCTTGGCAAATATGTCCTCATTACTGTAGAGCAGAGGTGGGAGTAAAATAACACTTTACAGGTTGTTTATCTTTCCTGAAATTCCTGGTTGTTTTGCTAAAAATACTTGGAATTAAAGAGTGAAATGAGTGGTCACATACAGTATCATAGGCTTAGATGAAAACAGCCATACATTTTTATTTTGTCCATTTGAAGCTCTTATATTTAGATAATAGTATATTAACTATCTTTAATGAAAAGTTATTGATTTACATTAAATTAAAGCAAGGAAAAACTTTCTCAACATTTTAAAGAACTAATTTTCTCCTGTCTAAGTGTTTTCCATCTTTTCTGACTCAGCAGAGATAGAACTGAATGACTATGGTCCCTGGATCTTTAAGTACTTACAGAAGTTAAAAAAAAGCACCAGGATATAATGAAATCAATGTTTTGTGCACCGTTTAATTGTAACATCTGAATGAGTCTTTAATATGCTGTCTTCTCCTACTATGAATCAAACATGTATAGGTTATATTATTCATATTTTTTCAGTTAATGGAAATGTCAAAAGAACCTCGAAACATGAATGAAATTTCTCCCTCTTCTTGTACTTAGAGAATTTCACTCACAGTTCTGAAATTGATTCTTTTCACAACACCCTGCTTTTTATGCCTCTGACCTTTCAGATCACCCACCACTGTCCTTCTGTCCTTTTAATTCATAATTCTCTGAGCTACTATTCTTCTCCTTTTTCCCCCTCCTTACTGGCTTCTGGCATTTCTGTTCTGTAAGTGCACTTGTAAGATTGAAGGTCTAGTAGTGGCTTGAAGAAGAAACATTTTGAGTCAGACTGTCATCATTTCTTTTTGGCAACCTCCCTTCTTCAGATTTTTTTTAATGACTCGTTTCCATGTTAATATTGTATACATTTAATACTGAATTTAAAAATCCTGATGCTACTTTTGTTTTTCTCATCATGAATCCATCTGTGGTTAATGAGAATAAATAATCTTTGTATCATAGTCCTCTCTTGAAGGGGGTCGGGAAAATTGTGTGTGAAGCAAATACTGTATGAGTAAAACAATTAAGCCCAGAACACCCCTCCCCAGTCTCTCACTGCGGAAAATATTAAGGAATGTTATAAGTGAACTAGCCCTTGAACTCTCTCTCCTCTTCCATTCTCTCCTAATGGGCTGTGGGAAGAGGAAAATTTTCCAGGACAAAAATACTCCCGCTCTGAACTGTCTCAATACAAACCTTCACCAACTTACAGATGGTGTCCTGTCTTATCACTGCTGAACAGACCTCGGGGTTTGAAAGGGTTTGGAAATTTGCTTAAGTTACCACTTCCTGAAAATAATGAGGAAATCAATGTGTCTTGCCTTTTGAAAGGCTTTTGAGCTCAGAGGAATTCATCCCGAGTGTGCCGCCATAAGCAGAAATGCCACAGCAGGGTCTTGCTCATCAATTCAGAATCAGAGATCCCTCCGATAAAACCCTGTTCATTTATGGACTGGGACCCTCCGTACTGTGCTTCAGCATTTTGTTACAAATGCCTTTGGCAGTTGTGAGTGACATAAGAGGGTTCACAAAGTGCTGCCCCAATTCAACTAAGACTTTGAGGGTGAGGGGAAAACAACTTCGTAGAAACCATCTTTTATTTACTCAAACACTTCATTTGAGGAGGTAGGTTATCTGCCTGTGCAAGATAACAGAGCAAAGGTCCGTGACCCCTCAAGGACTACATATCATATCGCTGCGGTGGTAAAACAAATAGGTCTACAGGTCACAGGTGTGTGACTTTTCACACACACAAGTGGGTTCAAGATCCTTCCTTTCTGGGCCCAGTGGATCTCTTCTCCCTGGCCAATTTCTGTATCATGACTGTGGGATGTGTGCCTGAAGGAGGGAAAGCAGCCTGTGGAAAGTTACCTGATGTGTTTAGGCAGAATGATACTCTGCATGTCTCCACACTTCGACCAAAATTCAACCTGGCCGGCGACGCCCTTTCCTCCTGATTACCTGGGAGTAAGCACGTGGGAGAGACAGCCTGGAAAATCTATACTGCATTTTCTCATTCTGAAAAGCTTGTTTCAGTGCAAATATTTGAGGCAGAATGAGCACAAAAATCCATTGCATTCCTTCCTATGAAAAAGTTATCGATGTTTTTTCCTCATAGCTCCCTTGCCGGCTTGTAGCATTTCCCCACAGCTTCTGCATCTGTTACCTCTAAGCCCATAGTTCAGATGTTGCCTTTTTAATACACTTTTAAATGTAGAAAGTGTTGGATTTATCAAAAATTTGGAAAGTACAAAGCTTACATGAACCTTACATTCAGCTTTCCCTGTTGTCAGCAGCTTACCTGGGTCTAGTACATTTCTTACAATTAGTGGACATTATGTTCTATAATGAACCGTACACTATCCTTGCTTCCTTATTAACCTGAGTCCTTACTTTGCTCAGAATTCCTTAGTTTTTACCAAATGTCCTCTTTGGTTCCACGTTAGAGCATCATCATGTCTCCTTAGCCTCCTCTTGGCAGGGACAATTTCTTTGACTTTCCTCATTTCTGATGACATTGGCAGTTTTGTGGAGGGCTGGTAGAGTGTTTTGTAGAATGTCCCTTAATTAGAATTTGCCTTGTGTTTTTCTCATGACAGAGTAGGATTAGATATTTTGGAGAAAAATATCACAGAAAAAAAAAGTGTTATTTTTATTAACTCAGAATAAGGGCACATTCTGCCACTTTGTCTCCTCATGTTGAGGTGAATCTCGATGATCTATGAAGGGGTGTTTGGAGGTTTCTCCTCTGTAAAGTTACTCGAATTTCTCCCTTTTCCACACTGTCCTCTTTGGGAGGAAGTCGCTGTGTCCAGCCCACACCCAAAGAGTGGGGAATTGTGCTCTGCCTCCCTGAGGGCAGAGTGTCTTTGAAAATTAATTAGACTTCTTCTGCACCAGAGATTTACCTCTTCTCCACAGTTTATTCATTTTTTCCATAATTTACTGATATCAGTATAGACTCAGGTATATTTAGTTTTTACTTTGGGGTGCAATCTGATAATATTTTTTTATATATTTTTCCTCATATTGTTCCAACCCTGGGCATCAGGAACTCTTCCATTGGCTCATTGGTTCTGGTGTCTCTTTGACACTCCTACTTTTTTTTGAGAACTTCCTTACTTTCTGGTATTATGAGATGATACAGGCTTCTCTTGAATAGTTCCTTCTCTGTTCCCAGAATTTATCATTTCTCCAAGGATGCCAGATCCCTTTTACTGGAGAATGGAATTAGAAACCAAGACTTGGATATTTGGTGAGCTTGTTGCTGTTGGGGAGTCCTTGCTTCTCCTGTTGTCCGTAGATAGAGCAAGAAAATGTAGGGAAATATAGGTGTGTATGCTAACCCATGTACATATACACATCTATAGATATTTCCACATGTAACCACCTATGTCTCTATCAAGTTAAATATGAGTTCGTACTTATGTCTCCAACTCTACTGCAGGTCATTCCAGCCTCCCCTTACTTATTTGTAGCCTCCCTCCAACGGGAGACACTAGCTTCCATTCTCCTGTCTGTGCACTCACTTAACGGTTCATTCATAGCATCTATGTGTGTAATGGTGTCAAAATTACTCACCTGTATTTCCTCCCTTGAAAAACAGCTTTATCAACTAAAGTACAGGTCTCATATAATTTTTTTTCTGCCCCAGTCGTACAGACTCCACTCATTTCCAAAGCTACTTAGGTCAGCATCTTGACACCCTTACCCTCTAGTCAGAGTTTTTCATATATCCATAATACAGTTAGATTGTTTTATCACATTATGCATTCATTCTCAGTAATTTTTGAAAAAGTTGAACACATTAAGCTCTCTGTGCTGTAAAGTTTGATGGATTTTCACAAATCCGTAATGTCACCATTCACAATGACAGTATCACACAGAAGAGTTTTACTATCCTAAAAAGAAAAAAATCCCATGCCTCAATTTTCTTGGGTATGTCTAATTCATCAACGATACAAAGGAATTTTACTTATGAATCTGCTAATCTAAGTATAATCAAGATACTTTGGTTTTAAGGTTGGAAACTCCAAGGAAATCAGATATCCTTTATCTAACATGCTCAGTGCAGGAACTCTTCAAGTCTGTGGGGACAGTGTGGAAAGAACCCTCTTTATTTACCACTTTCAAGAGACTGCACCATTGTCTTAATTTCTTTTTTTTCCTGGCAGTATATAAATTATTTATTTTACTTTATAATATCCTTTTTATTGTTTATAGTATTACAGATACCTCCCCTTTCCCCCCTCTTTACCCTCCTCCCCCCAGCCCCTACTCATACCCTCCCCCGCACAGGTCTTCATTACCCTATTGCCCATGTCCATGGGCTGTGCCTATACGTTCTTTGGTTTATCTCTTCTCATCCTCTTAACCCCACATCAAGGTATGTCAGTCTGTCTTAAATCTCTTCTCCCCAAATATTTTGCAGTTTGCATTGGTATAAACAATTAAGTCTGTTAAAAGAGTCAAAATATTTCAGGTAGAGAAACACAATTCTGTTCTATATTTTAGCATCTACCCATTCTTTTTATGTTTCTGGAGGAAAGGAGTGGCAGATCAGTTGAGTAAATTATTCTAGTTCATTTTCTTATGAAATTGAGATATTAAACATTATTAAGGGATAAGGGTTGTCAGGTAAGTGAGGCATCCAGGAAAAAGTGTGGGGAGAAGGTAAATGAATATTTTCCTTATTAGAGGGCGTTGGAGGGCAGGACGTAACAGATTTCTATGTAGTGCTGTTCTGAGTAATCAGTAAGAAGATTGATGACTTATTTAATATAGTCACATGCTGGCCAAAGACTCAGAAAATTAAAGTTATTCATCCAGCACTTTGCTGAGAAAGTAGTAATTTTACAATTTTAAGTTACTCAAGAAGTTTTTGACTCTGCTCCTTCAGAAGGGTCATTTATATAATAGACAAGGAAAATTCATTTTGCAAAACCCCTCTAAAAATAGACAGATTTTCACTGAAAATGTCAGGGGTCATTTTCCAATATGCTCAGTAAATATATAAGCATTTTTCAAAAAAAAAAATACCCTTGCAATATCTCATATTGATGTAACCTGTGTGGACATTTCCAAGCTTGTAATTAGAAATATTTGTCAAAACATAGATTGGAGGATCTAATGCTAGGTTCACTCCATGCTTAATTGTAACCTTATGAATGTCCTGCTACTTATTCTAGAAAGTATAAGTAGAACATATTTTCTAAAAATAACCAGCAGCAGGCATAATTGCAGATACACTTCTGAAATCACTAAAATGTGAAAATGGATTATCAAGGTTCAGAGACTTGAGAAAACCAATTATAATATGTTTTTCAGCAGCTTTCTGAACTATTTAGTTTTTGTAAGCAATATGATATAACAGATACATCAATGAGAAAATTAACATGTCTATTAAATATCTTAGCTGGCTGTGTTTGCCGTAATGGAAATGGGAGGCAGAAATGATTACTTTTGACTTACACAAAATGTTCAGTTCATACTAGATTATTAAAACAATTTTATGGGAAAAGGGTGAAGTAACATAAAAACAGAATAGTTTTATTTCCATCAACAAATAGTAGAGTCCTGATTCATTCATTACTCTATTCTTCACCTAAAAATCGTAATGAATAAAGTATTGGCCCCACCCTTTAGCTTGGGTCATCAAAGAAGACTTCCTGAAGGTCAGCATTATCCTTGACAGGTGTTGACAAATTAGGTAACATAGGTAATACGTTAAGTGGAAAATTAACACATGACAATTAATGATAAATTTCTTTTGAGACACATACATACGCAAAATATGGAAAATGATTGCACGGTGAGTATGTTTGTCTCTCTAAGGTTTCATCTATTTACAGTTTCACGGTATTGCACAAGAATTATTAATAGCCAGAGATAACATTAAACATGAATAAAAGCACTTGCTGGGCTGAATTTGGTGTTCCTAAGTGTCACTGATGCTGTCCTCAAATGAGCTACTGACACAGAAGTCAGACATTGCATCCTGGTCCTCAGAGACCCCAAGGGCTGCAGGAGGGAACCCAAGGAGGACCTCGCCCGTTAATGCCAAGGTGTTGGTCAATATTTCAGCATGTAATAAGAAACAATCATGACTTCCACATAGGACATTTCAGCACCTTTGATAACAAGGTAAAACATCAAGCTCACTTCTTAAGTTATTCAGCTTACAATTATTGTATAACTAGTACAGTCTCTACACTATACAAAGCACTTGATTATGGATTTGAGTAAGAAAGTTCCTGCTACATGGAACCCACTATTCTCAGAGAAAATCTGACCTCAATTATAAAACAGGTCTATTTTATCTCTTTTGAAAAGCCCTTTGCCCATAAAAGTCTACTTTGCTCTCATTGAAAATCTAATCTTTGTATGATTCCTCTGTTATCTTTCAAATCTGTCTGAGGCTTTTCTATTTATCCTCATGGTGCGGCAAATATATGAATCCTAACTATTCTAAACACATAAAAATAAGGTAAAAAGCAGTGTATATTTGTCATGAATTTATTTTATGCACTCTTTTCTGATGATCAAATCTCCTCAAAATACCTTGTTTAGACATATAAAAATATATAGAATTAGGTCTCAACACATCTTACATAAAAATCAATTTCAGGTAAGCTAGAAACTTAAATATGAATGACAGACCTTTTTGAAAATAATATAGAAGAATATCATTTATCTTAGGAGAGAAGTGTGCTATTTTTTAAACAAAATACATCTTCTTTATATTTTTGAGAATAAAATTTTCTAATTTGAATGTTGAATGTACCAAAATTTTCCTTATGGTGTGTGCTTAGTTTATAGCTTATCTATTCTAATAAAAGGGTAATATGCTAATTAGACTGGAAATCTTCTGGATGTCCTTCTGGACAAAGCCACAGTGGTGAGGGCCAAGGCAGAGGCAGTTAGGGGGTGATCAGGCCAGCAGGGGAGGGCAGTTGGGGGTGATCTGGTTGGCAGGGTAGGGCAGTTGGGGGTGATCAGGCGGGCAGAGGAGTGGTAAGGGGTTGATCAGACTGGCAGGCAGAGGCAGTTAGGGGCAGTCAGACAGGCAGGTTGGAGAGGGTGCAGGCCGGGCTGAGGGACACCTCCCCCTGCATGAATTTCATGCACCAGGCCTCTAGTATCTCATAATTTTCTTGTCTTTTGTGTGCTTGATTTTTCTGGTTATTACCTTTTCTAGTTCTTAGTCACACTGATGTATTTCCTGAATGTGTGTGTTTATTAAGTTTATATTCAAGTTTTTGTCTCTGCTCAGTGTAAATCCAGTGTCCATTTAAAAATAAATTCATGATTTGAAGCTCTTCATAACATATAGGCTGCATATTTTCAGGTCTCAACTTGGTGTGAGACTGGCTACAGGTAGCCTTTAAACACAAGAGCACAGAATTTGGGGTTCCAAGTGGTGCCCTCCTGTCTGCAGTGGAGGCCACACCTGAGAGGACAGAATGTGGGGCATCTTCTGCCCTGGGCCCATGAGAGTCACAACCCATCCCTCTGGGGAAATTTTCTATTAATTTTTTATCTCTCTAGTTTTACACCTTTCTTTCCCTTAATTTATGAGCATATTAATTAAGCATTTAAAATATTTTTAAAAATATAAAGCCTTTTAGAATTATATTAATAATTTTATTGTACTATAATAATTATACTAGTAATTCATTTTTTGCTGCATTAGGATTGTTTAGGATATTTCTCGCCACCATACTATCAGAAAATCTTTATTCATTAGTTTTTCTTGTCTTTCTTTTACCATTATCTTTCCCTTCCCTCTACTTTAAAATTGCCATTTATTCTCTGAAAATTCTATTATCTGATTTCTTCATTTCCTGGTATCAATAGCAATACAATTCAGAGTTTTAAAAATGCAATTCAATAAATATTTTCCCAGAGTTTGAGAGATAATACATGGAAATGAGTGTCTCCTAAAAGTACTGTCACTTTTTGCTCTGCGAATGAGTAATTAAACACCCATGAGAATATTTGTTTGCAATACCAAATTTCCAATGCATTATTGCAGGAACTGAAATGCATTTCTACAGGCTTTAGCTTGGTACTTTCTCTATTAAAATATGTATTTTTAGTGTTTTATAATTTACAGATGCATAATTTTTTTGCAGAGTGAATATAATTGTTTTCCATAAAGCTGTAGAGTTTATATGCTTTATAGGATAGCCTGATATTTGACAATTTTAAAAAAACAAAAAAAAAGGTAGTTGTAAACAGTGATGTGTGAATGACAGGGGGAAATAAAGCCCACTCTGAAACAGTTGTGAGGATGTGGGAACCTTAAAGCGGATGATCAGAGTGCCCATAGCTGCTGGAGGGCGGTGGGCTCTGAATGTCATGATAAACGGAGCATGTGCTGTCTTGGACAGTGGGGAGCGTCATGGTAAATGCTGGTTGCAAATCTCATCTGGCAAATTAGACACACAGAATCTGGTGCTCGCTGGGCACTTCTATAGGTGAGGAATTTCTCTCTGACTTGGTTTGTGGCCATCTTCTCCATGAGCCATTCAGGAGCAATATTGAAAATGAAATCAACGGGCAGTGCCGTTGCATAACTTTAGTGGAAGAACATTTCTGGAAAAGAATCAGATTCTTTTCACCATCAAATTTACTTAAGTAAGGTTACCTGGCCATATACTATTTGAGTTAAACATTCATTCTAGACATAGAGCTAAAGACTACGTGATAATGCAGGAAGAAAGGATTTGAAGTATAGTTTCATAGTAAACATTCATCCTTATTCCCCCCTGGACCTTGTAGTTGTTTAGACAATATAGAAGACTGAAATAATTATCACACTCGGAATGGCAGCAGAAACTGTGGAATTATTTACCTTGGAGGAGATAGTTCTCTGACTTCCTAACACTGATCTACTTCTCTACTACTCGCCATGTGAATAGCATATGTATTTTTAAACTCGCAATTATCATTTTAATCTCCATTATGAGTTTAAAACCTTTGCTTGCACTGAATCAGTGTGACTTTAAGCAAAAGTCCATTTATTAAATCTTTTATTAGGCTTTTCATTATGCATGCTTGTAAAGATCTTAATAGAGATGTTAAGTAATGAAATTTTGCAAGTCCCTAAAATCTTCATAAATCTCCATAAATTGACTCTTTATGAGAAACCTGCTTTCATTGTGTCTGATTTTTATTCATATGCAACCAAAATGTTAATATACTTTAATTAGAGCTAATATGATTTATCTCTTCACTCATTATATAAGTTAATTTTCTTCTAAAGAAGTCCTGTTTTCAAATTCTCTCCAGCAGTGTAGAATTAAAGTAATTATGGTTTGGCTCAGGAAATTAGTCCTGAAGGTTCATGAATGCTAAAATAAATTGGAGTTTTCACAGGATAGATTGGGCCATATGCTTTACAGAAGGAAAAAACAAGAGAAAGAAAATGATTTCTGTTACTACGTTTCCTACTGAGGATATATTGAAGGTAAATAACGAGAAGTCTGGACACTGCAAAACCCAGGGCAGAGAGAATGGTCATCATTTTTATAGCTTCCAATTGATCAAAGTGGTTTAGAACACATTCATTTAGAATCCAGGCATGGTTCCCGAACAAGAAACTGCTCTTTATTCAACATCTGGTTTCATAAAAGTTCCGGCTTCATTGAGTGATGAGCTCAAAAAATGTTCTGAAATTTACTAGGAAATGTTTAATGATCTGTGCCTTTTGTTTCAGCTAGGGGATTTAGGGCTTCCTTTTCTAAATGCTCTACACTATCCCTCTTTACCCCTCTTGGCATTCTCCCACTGTGACTACCCAAAACCTTCAAAAGTACATTTACAATGATATTATTGTGTGTTTTTCTCTCACACACAAAAGTTACCACCCAGGAAATATTTTATAGGTACTAAAATTCATCCATAAACAATGCATTTATTTGTTCTAAAATTAGAACACATTTATTTTAATTAAACTTCCCCAATATATTTTTGTGAATTAAAAGAGAAAAAGTCTTTCTGTAAAATACCTCTATTCTGAAAAATATTTTTCTCCTGGGTACACAAAGGTTGTGGGAAAATAGAGTTCACATGAAACAAACTGAGAACCACAACGTAAGAGGAAAATTAAATGAATATGAGAAATATATTACAAAATTAATTTCTGCTATTCTAGCATTGCAGTACCATAGCGAAGTCTGTTTCCAGTTTTTGGTTCTTGTATGAAAATTTTAGAATATAGTATATAATTCCTATGTATAAAAGGTGATTGAAAAAGACTTTATTATTTGCTATACTTTCTACATAAATCATAGCTCCGTGTAGATCCCTGATAGATTATCAGTGAGCACATCTTGTAGTGAGTTCTCCCCATGATCTTTCCATTTACCATTTAATTGTCTCCTATGGTGGAGAAATCAGCTCCCCGGCTCACAAGGGTTGTCCATGTTTGTGAGTGTGCACGTGTGAATGCCTCTGTTAGTGGCATGATGGGTGCCCCTCATATGTTGTGGATACTCAGTGATTGATGATCAACTAGGTGTTTCCATTGTGCTGTTCATCATGTAAGATTTCCTTATTAATATCTCTTAATCTGATAGGTCATGCTTGAGAAATTCTGCCTACTGCTAATCATGCCCTGTTATAGAATAAGTTATTAAGTGTCCCTGCAATTTAGCTTGTTGAGTATGTTCAGACATATATCACCTATTTTTGTCTCTGAAATTTTAACATGTTCACTTTGTTTTTAAAAGCATTCATACAGCCTGGCTGGTGTGGCTCAGTGACCAGGAGGTCACACTTCAATCCCCACTCAGGGCACATGCCTGAGTTGCGGGCTCGATCCTCAATGTGGGGCATGAAGAAGACAGCCCATCAATGATTTTCTATCAGCATTGATGCTTCTATCTCTCTCTCCCTTCCTCTCTGAAATCAATAAAAATAAATTAAAATTATTTTAAACAAATATTCATACAAAAAAGTTCCTATAACATTGTGTTCAAGACCAGGGACATTGGAATCTATTTTGGATTTACATTTTGGTTACCTACTTACTGGTTTTGTAGTTAAAAGTATGTTACATTAAAATTATATTTTTTTCATCTAACAAATAAATAAAATAGTACCTATCATGCATGGTTGTTCAGAGCAGAATACATAAAATACCTAGTATATAGTGCTTGATACATATCAGGATCTCAAGATGGCAAGTTTTATTCTCTTTCACTCATTTGGTAACAATGTGGACATTACGTAGCATGGTGACTAAGCCACAACCTTCTGGGTGAGAAGATCTAGGCTTAAATACAATTTCTGCCTGTTGGTGTTTATGTAAAGCACTGAGAGCAGCTTTTTCCAATGAAAATGTCATACAAACTACAAATGTGGACTACAGATGTAATTTTAAGTTTTCTAGTAGCCATGTTAAGAAAAAAATGGGTAAAATGAGTTTTAATCATTTATTTTATTTTACACAATATATACCAAATGTAATCAATATAAAAACATAATGAGGTATTACACTTTTTTTTTCATAGTCTTTAAAATCCAGTGTGTGTTATCCACTTTGAACACATCCTAATTTGGATAAGTCCACATTTAAGTGTTCAATAGCACATGTAGCTTGTGGCTTACCATATTGGAGAGTGTAGACTAGGAGAAATGTCTGGCATATAAGCAACCTTTAGTATAAGTATTATATTTAAATTTTTTTCATACATTAAAAAATACCATAGTACTTACTTATAGAGTATTATTAGAATCAAAGAAGATAATGTGCAATAGATAATGCACTTTTCATAGCAGTCTGGCTCCTAATAAGGACTCTATTAATGCTATCAATACTATTATTACTTGTTAAAAGTCTTAGGAAATATGGTTCTAGATATTATGATTTCACCCCTGCCCTGGAGGAGATCAGTGGAAATGAGGATTTATTTCAATGCATTTTGATTAAATGAGTATACACATGTGGCCACTGGTTATTCTGTTTGCTATTTTTTAAAATATATTTTTATTGATTTCAGAGAGGAAGAGAGAGATAGAAACATCAATGATGAGAGAATCATTGATCGGCTGCCTCCTGCAGGCCCCCTACTGGGGACCGAGCCCACAACCCAGGCATGTGCCTTTGACCAAAATCGAACCCGGGACCCTTCAGTCCGCAGGCTGGTGCTCTGTCCACTGAGCCAAGCCGGCTAGGGCCTGTTTGCTATTTTGGGTTCATTCTTCTTCCTTTTCTGTCCTATTCTGTAAGCAGGAGAATGAGCCCTGCATACTGTACCATCTGGACTCCCCGAGAGGTGGATCATGATGGTTGAGCCAATGGGAAGTGCCCACAGAAGAGAGTGGAAACTGAAAAGAAACATCATGTATTTGGTCACATTTATTTCCTGATTGGACTCCATATCTCCTGATGTAATACATCCCTGGGCAGTGACTCTTCCATACTTCTAGCTCTATCACCATTGTTTAAGCTATCATTGCTTTGTGCTTAACTAGCAATATTTTTCTATTATTTCAAGTAAAGTGTATTTTTAAACATTTCTCCTGCAACTTGTTTACAGGCAGGCCTTCAGAACATGACTAACATACTTTCTTAGTCTTTGACTATAAGCTGCATGACAACCAAAGCAATTGAAACATTATGCATTAAATTATTTAATTCTAGCTGCCAAAAATACTAGGGGCATTAAAACCACAAGGGGCTTGGCTACTATGGACTAAATGACATGTTTGACACTCTGATTCTGGAAGTCTGTGTTTCTCTACTGACACTGCATGGGAGAGTTCAACAGTAAGAACTGTGGGTCTAGGACCTATTTCCCCACTTTCCTCAATTTGCTCCAAGACTGTTTCCTGTAGACATCCCCACCCCCTCTCCACATGCCTTCAGAGGGAGTGGTCCATGAATTCCACATAATCCATGAAACTCTGGAGAAACTCAAGACTTGGAAACATCCTGGAATTAGTGATTCCCACTTACATTTTCCTACCACATCCCCAAAATATTTCTGTGACCATTGACCTATTTGGGTGTGTTTTCATTTTATGCCCCCCCTCCCCACCCCGCCCCAATGAGTTATAGAGTGACATAGGAACACAGCTACTGGTAGAGTTCCCGTGGCTACTTAACAAGTTAGCACAAACTGGATGCCTTAAAGTAGAAAAGTCTATGCTTTCAGAGTTCTGAACGCTGGATCTCCAAAGTCAAGGTGTCAGCAAGGCCATGTTCCCTCTGAAGGTTCTGGGAGAGAATCCAGCCTGGCCTCTTGCAGCTTCTGGTGGTTGCTGCAGTCCTTGGCATTTTTTGTCTTGCAGAAGCATCACTCCCATTTCTGCCTGTCAGCACATGGCATTCTTCCCATGTGTCGATCTTTGTCCAATGCCATTTTATTATATGGAAACTAGCCATTCAACTAGGGTCCACTCATTCAGTATGGACTTAACCTGATAACTTTGGCCAAATAAGTTCATATTGACAGATTCTGGGTAGGTATTTGAAGAACATTATTCAACCCAGCAGTCACAAAACTTCTTTATACTGATATTCAGGCATCGTCTCAACCTTTTACTCTATATAATATGATATTTGAATCTGTATCAGTTATTCACATATGAGTTCAATTTATACAAATTTTAGTATGTATCTTTTTCATTCTTGTCAATCTCCTATTTATGTTTGTTTTGCATGCACTGTGTGAAATGTAATATTCAAAAACATTTTTTAAATGTCTTTATTCTTCTTAAGTCTTACACATCAAAGATAAGATTTTCCTTTTAAGCCGAAACCGGTTTGGCTCAGTGGATAGAGCGTCGGCCTGCGGACTGAGGGGTCCCGGGTTCGATTCCGGTCAAGGGCATGTACCTGGGTTTCGGGCACATCCCCAGTGGGGAGTGTGCAGGAGGCAGCTGATCGATGTTTCTCTCTCATCGATATTTCTAACTCTCTATCTCTCTCCCTTCCTCTCTGTAAAAAATCAATAAAATATATTTAAAAAAAAAAAAGATTTTCCTTTTAAGCTTGTCAGTTAATATCTCCTCTTTTTTCATAGTTTATTTACTAAATGTAAGAAATAGGTTCAGTATTTTACAATGACACATGAAAACAGCTTATGAAATAAGACATGCACTGTGGAAGCATAGTGTGTTATTTTCCTATGGTTCCTCTAATAAATTGAATCAGACAGCAATCTGCTTAAAGATTAAACTCGCAGTTGAGAAATAAAAATTTTAAGCGAGCTTAGTTCTAAGAGAAAGGATTTAACTGAATAGTGGGCCACTGTCAGGGAAAAGGATCAAGAACTCTAATGACCAGTTTGATAATAGGTAGAGCAGACAAAATTGAAATTTGAGAGGGCCTATTTTTACAAATTAATACTTTACCAGATTGGAAAATATTTTAAATGATACTAACAATTTTCAGTGAACTGGAAAATAGGCATTTTGATAGAGGAAAAAGTGATTAAGAAGAAAGTTATAATATAGAGAGAAAAAAATTGAAAACCTCTAGTAAATAGCATAAAACATTCATGTTTACATTCTTATTTCAAGGAAAAGATGAAAAAAGATGAAACACAGTCGCTGTGTTTTCAATGCACTTTTGTTCCCAAACCTCATAAGCATGTCCAAAGGAATATAAAGATAATAAGAAATCCACGGGAAAAGTGACAAAACAAAAATATTTGGTGCACAGGCTAAAAATATGGGAGAGCTGTTATATGATTAAAGTAAATGAATCAAATGTACTCAATAATTCATCCACTTATTGGACATTATTAATCCTTTACTATGTACCTGGAACCGTCTTAGGTGGAGGGTATTTAGCAATGGGAGGAAAAAAACAACCAGTCTCCCTAGATGCACGTGAGGTAATTGCACACTCTTCTTGCTGCCGCCGGCTTCCTAAGGTATCATCGACATGTTTTATAATTCATCTTTGCAACATGGTTCCCTTTTAACTGTGGACAGAATGAGAAAAACGGCCAGGTTATTGTTAAACAAGATAAATTGTTATAAATTATAATTTTTCTTAAAACATTTTTAACAGCCCGTTAACTGATAAGATACAATGGAGGGGAGAAAGAAAAGACAGGTTGCTAAGGAAACAGTAGGCTTTAAATGAGCATCAGAAGGAACAAGCAGGTAAAATGCATGAAAACTGGCTCTATAATTAAAGTCTTTCACCGCTTCAAAATTGATAGTGCCGGGTGCTGCGAAAAATGACCGACCTATTTTCTTATCTGGCTCAGCCCCCAGTGATATAATGGGTGAGATCAGATAGACTCTGTTCCCCTTGGCCAAACTCCATCATTTCCCAGCCATAACTTTGCTCAGGTCCTTGTGGTGAATTATGTATTTCACTTGTATGTCTTAGTTATTCCCTTATTTTCCAACTTTCCAGTGAGAATTAAAATACAGAGAAGCCTAAACTACAATCCTGAGCCCTCTTCATTTACTAGTATTGTCTGCCTCATGGACTAAAGGAGAAGTCACTTCCTGCCTGAAAAACCATGGGCTCTTTCCGCTTGTGAGCTGCCTGACCTTGCATAAGTTCTAAAATCTTCCATCTCTTTGTCTGAAATGGAAATATATTTTAAAAAAAACTATTAATAAAGTTTATTTGTAGACAATGAGAACATATGTCAAACAATTATCTGAGAATTGCCTGGCCAATTTCCTGACTTAAAATGCATTTTTTCTTTTTGTTTTTTTTTTATAGTAAAAATAATAAAGCAAACATTGGTTGTGGTTTGATAAATAGAAGCCATGTTCATATGACAGATGTAAGAGATATTATGAATTGAGAGAGAAGTGACACTAGACAAAGTAGAGGGAGAGAGAGAGAGAGAGAGAGAGAGAGAGAGAGAGAAACAATGAAGCTAGGAGAACATTATTGAGGAGGGAGACCGAGAGAAGGAGAGCAGAAAAGGTGGACAGGTAAGTGGGAAACAGAAGTGAGGCCTGATCTCAGCATGAACACAGGAGTTTCAAAGGCATGAAAGAGAGGGATGTTGTGAGTCTGTCATGTTCCAGGAACCTCATTTACCACTTTTTGAAAACTCACAGAAATATAGAAAAGCAGGTAATACAGGGTCATAGATGAACTGTCCACCTTGGGTCCCACTTAATCACACTCTACATGGTGCTTTTTCATTAGTCGGGGTCTCATTTGCCACCAAAGAGTCTGGCCCAGGTCTCCAGAGGTCCATTCCTTTATCTTCCAGCTTCCTAACAGGACCTCAGGTCTTTGATTCACTCAAAGAGGCTCAACATCCCCAAATCTGTAACCCATGGCTCCGCCCCTTTTCTACACACTCGTGGATTGGGTTGCAGAGTTTAAATTGTGTTCCTGTAACATTTCCATGGACTATCTGGATATGCATGTGGAATTAGGAATGACAAACAAACACTTCAGCATTGTTCAAACTCTTACAAAAAGGGAGGAGAGTGTTCTTTGTTTTCTAAGTCAAACAAATGGCTTTAAAAACGTGGAAAGAGATACTCATGATGTATTTCTAACAGTGTTCCCAGAACTTTTGAAACAATAGGACATACGATTTTAGAATTGCCTTCAATCTGAGTTGGCAGAAGATGGAGAAACATAATGATATAGGACAGTGTTCATCTGCGTTTTCAGAAATGCGTGATGGAATCTGAGAGAGGGTTTTATTGAGCAGAATTCAAGTCTGCATTCATTTCCAGGCCGCATTTCTTGTGACACGGAACATTTTCATCCTGAAATTTTATGATAGGATGGGGAAGGCACCCCTCAGAAGAGACACATCCAGGTGTGTCTGCCCTCAGAAGTTACACTGCTGTGAATGACAGTAACTAATTTTTTTAAGTGCATCAATTTTCCTGCTCCTGAACTATTGTATTCTGGTTGTAAATGGGTTTAAATAACTTTTGTGACCAGGTCTACCTGGGCATGAAAGGCAAACAATTGCAAGGGGTGATTTGGGAAGCTTCCTAGTTATAAAACCATCTTCTCAAATTCCCCACTTGGAGAGATTTCTTTACATTTTGTTCTTAGGATTTTCACTAGAATATAAGCTCCTTAATGGCAGGGGTGTCTCTGCCTGGGCTGCCCAACGCTATGTCTCAAGCTTCAGGGAGAATGCTCAGTGTGTAGGAAATGTCCACTCATTATTTGTTGAACAATCCGCTTTCTCTTTTCTGGAAGCTCCTAATTCAAACGCAAAACTGCCATTTAGGAGGGACGGTTAATCAAACAGTGTTAACTTTTAACACCTTGGCTCCCACTGGACTGACAAGAATGAACCTGAGAGAGAGGATGGCTGTGTCTGGTTCTGAGAAAGATAAACAGAAATATTTTTAAAAATTGGTTATTTTATTGCACAATATAGTGCTTGATCTGACCTTAATAGTCCATTTGACTCTGTTTCAGTGTTTATTTCATCTATTCCAACTTGCTTCTTAAAGTAATCTGGTTTAAACATTTATAAATCATATACAACATTCCCTCATTACCTCCAACTCAGAGCATTACCTCCTAAATATGATGAATATATAGGCCAGCCACTCATTTAAGCTACATGTGAAAAATCTCTCGTTACTACTGTTCTCTGATCACACTTTTGATGTGGTTATAACATGAGACTCACAGCTCCTTCCTCAGGTCGCTCTGGCCTTCACCTATATCATTTTCATGTTCCTTTCTATGTGGGATTTATTTTCAGTACAGCTTCTAGAAAGAATTGTGTCTTCAAAAAGAGATTTAGTACCATCCTCCCATCACCATAGTACACATAAACATAATTGTAGTGAAGAAAACATGAAAAAACCATAGGCAAAAATGTCCTCATGTTTGGCCTACAAGGCTAGACTGTTCAAAACCCAATTTTATGCATAACAAGAAAGATACAGATGGTTCTGAAGCCAGGAGTGGACATTCCAGCGAAGGACAAACCAGGTGAGACTAGATGAGCTGCTTGATGGTGAGGCCAGAGTGTATATGTTGGACTGCAGGTTCCTGCCTGAAACCAATCTGGGTTTCCCACCTCCTCCTGTACCACCTGTGGATAATAACTTGCTGCTCATATCTTGTAGCTTCAGTGACCATGCATGCAAACAATGATGATAACCTTTACCTCACAGGTTGATGATAGAATTAAAGTATGTAAAACAGTTGCTGAATAAATGGGTGCTATTATTTTATAAAATTAGAAGGTTCTAGATTATTGGCAAAGAGACCTAAGGCTGGATTCAAATACAATTCTGCTACCTATTAGCTAAATGAAGGACTTCAGGTCTGCTATTCAACTTATCTTCATTATATGTGCTGTTTCTTCAATAACAAAATGGAAAATAATACTATTATGTATCTGAACATACTATATGAGAATAAGTTTGTCAAAAATAGATACAGATATGGTTATATCTATACATCTCTCTTTTTATCTATCATCTATCATTGATCTACTTATCTACCTACCATGTATGTTATCTATTTCTCTATCATTATCTATCTATCTATCATCTATCTATATCTTTCATCTATTTATCTATCATTATCTATCTGACAGTTATCTATCTATCTATCTATCTATCTATCATCATCATCTATCTATTATTTATATTGCCCTGTTTTCATTGCCTAGAACATAGATATATCCCACAATGAGTGGCAACAATTAATACAGGCATCTTATTGAAGATTTTCTGAATTATAATTTTATTTGAACATGACACTTACCATATGTAGTAATGTTCTTTTAATTGAATTCTCATTTATAATAACCTTTCATTCTCATTCTCTCATGTGTGATTTCTATAGACATAAAGTGATTGTATTTTGATAAGAAAGAAAAAGATAAGAAATTGACACTCCTTCATGCTCACTTGGGACACTTAAACAGATCAAATAATATCAAATCTATCTCACTCTTATCTGCATCTATGTGTGGTGCAAGATGGCTAGCAGCACCTGTGCCATCCATTCCAACCACCTGGTGGCCACTTTGATATCCTTTCTTCCTTGCGGAACGTCTAGGGAGGGGAAGCAGCTGCAGTGCCCAAGGCCAACTTCCAAGAGGCTGGTGGTGCTGTCGGGATCATGCTGGTGATGCTGGTCCATTGGTGTCTGGTCCGTTCTCCTGAGATTGGACCTGTAGGACTACTGAGGGAGTGGCTGCTGCCAACTGGTGGGCTGCCAGGACAGGTCTGTCAGCTGAGGCAGAGCTCCCACTGTGGGAGTGCACTGACCACCAGAGGGCAGCTCCTGCATTGGACGTCTGCCTCCTGGTGGTCAGTGTGCATCATAATGACTGGTCATTCGGTCGTTTGGTCGCTTAGGCTTTTATATATAGATATATTTAAGCTGTATATATACATATATTTAAGCTATATATACATATCTATTTTTTTTAAATATATTTTATTGATTTTTTACAGAGAGGAAGGGAGAGGGATAGAGAGTTAGAAACATCGATGAGAGAGAAACATCGACCAGCTGCCTCCTGCACACCCCCCACTGGGGATGTGCCCGCAACCCAGGTACATGCCCTTGACCGGAATCGAACCTGGGACCTTTCAGTCCGCAGGCCGACGCTCTATCCACTGAGCCAAACCGGTTTCGGCTACATATCTATTTAAGCTATGGCGGAATGTAAGATGGTTGCAGAATGTGAAAAGTCTACCTATATTACAAACATGTGAAACAACCTCACTGGGGTAGGGGAATGCAGGAAAAATGTTAACCTAGATCTTTGGAAAATGAATGGAGTCTAAGATTAAATGTAAGAGAAACTGTACATAATTATTGTGCTCTAACTGATGAAGATGTTTCCCACAGGGGTACAAATGAACAATTCTGAAACCACTACACATGTGTACTGGTATTGAACAATTACGTCAATGGATGGTGGATGGTAGGAACCAGTTTTCTCACTGTTAGAGTGGGAGGTTACAGATAAACAAGGGAGGAGGCAGGAATGATCTATGTCAGGGGTGGGCAAACTTTTTGACTTGAGGGCCACAATGGGTTCTTAAACTGGACCGGAGGGCGGGAACAAAAGCATGGATGGAGTGTTTGTGTGAACTAATGTAAATTCAAAGTAAACATCATTACATAAAAGGGTATGGTCTTTTTTTTTTTTTTTTAGTTTTATTCATTTCAAACTGGCTGGATCCGGCCTGCGGGCCGTAGTTTGCCCACGGCTGATCTATGTGGCAATGAATTAGAATTGGAAACATTACTATCAACTCATGTTTAACCTAATATAGACACAGATAATTATATCTAGAAATGTTTATACATATATGTGCATATATGGGTGAATACACACACATATATTTCCTGTGGTTCAGCAGAGAAGATCTATAAGCAATGACTCCCCAGTATCAATGAGCACATTCAACATTAAATCTTGGCTGATTACCATTCTCCAATTACATGGTTCCTTGGAGAAATGGCTGATTCTAGGGCCAGGGAAGGAAATATCCAAGATGAGGCTGGAGTGTCTGATAGTGCCAGCAAATAAGAAAGTCTCTCTCTCTCTCTCTCTCTCTCTCTCTCTCTCTCTCTTTCTCTCTCTCTCTCTCACACACACACAATGGGCTTTGTAAAAGGAATCAATTAGGAGCTCTCATTGGCCAAAGCTGGAACAATTTGTGCAATAAAAAAACTATAGTAGTGTTAATTATAGTATAATGCAGAGTATAAAACAAATATCCAAAATTCCACACTAATATAAAGATTAAATAAGTGGGGAAGAAGAGACAAATCTCCTGTACAGAATTCCTAATGGTTATATGACACTCTGCACCCCCCAGGTGGGGCCTAAGTGGCCCTTTGTTATCTGTGTTGTCCATACAGCAGTTTCAACTAAAAGAGCACAGTATTAAAAGAGAGTAATATAATAATTTTATGTTGGAAAAACTTGACAAACAGTTGATTGTTTGAACTTTAACATCAACAGAAATTTCATTTTGATAGTGTGTTCCCTTCATATGATATAATAAGAATAGCATTTTGCCTCTGTGATTTTCCTCCAAAATACATATAATCATATTCTAATCATGAAAGAAACATCAGATAAATCTCACTTGAGTATATTCTATGAAATAGTGTGCCAGCGACCAATTCCAGCATGTCATAATTTCAAGTTTCATCAAAAGGTTGATGAGACTTGGGGGCTCAACAGGGTTGAGTCACACATGTAGTCACCTGTTGGGAATGGCTAAAGGCATTTCCCCAAACCTGAATAGGAAACTGATTGTGGCTGCCAGACAGCTAAAAGGCATCTTAATCTACATGTTATTGCCTCCTACTGGCCAAACACCTGAACAGCCGTAGGCTAATTCCCCCATTCTGACAATGGACTCTGTACCACACCCTGACCCTTTGATGTGTATATCTCTGCCTCGCCTCAGGACAAGTTGTGTTAAAAAAAAAGCATGGGGTCCTGGGACAGACAGAACCTAAGACCTTATACTTAAGACCTTAGAACTTAGCTCCTTTAGCTAAGCTCCTCTGACCCCCAATGCCTTTCAAAATTATATTTCATCTCCAGCCTCTTTATTAGTCCCTGGACTCTTTAATCTACGCACAGCCCCTTTTCCAGATTCCTGAACTCTTCTTGATGTGGGGTCAAGAACCCTGGCATAATAGTGACTGCTACTCTTTAAAGCTGTCAAAATCATTCCAAACGAGGGAAGTCTGAGAAAATGTCATAGTCAAGAGGATCCTGGGAGACACAATGACTAAATACCATGTGGTGTCCTTCATGGGATTTTGGAACAGAAAAGGGACATTAAGTTTTAAAAAAATATAAGGAACTATGAATAATGTATGGACTTTAATTAATTGTAATGTATTAATGCTGGTTCATTAATTGTGACAAATATACCATACTAATCTACTCTACTGAAATATCAGTAACAAAGGACACTGGGTGTGGGTTATATTTTTTTCTATATTATATATGCAGATATTTTGTAAGTACAAAGCTATTATAAAATAGAAATTGTAAGGCATCATAATTTTATTTAGTAAAGAAAATAATTTAATTCTATCTTTCCATGATATAAGCAGTTTAGAACCAAAGCCCCACATCTTGACCTCAGTTTAGAACCAGTGAGCCCCACATCTTGAACTCACAGATGATTTGATGATTCCAAAATAGGAATTATAAATAATGACCCTATTGGAGAGGTAAAGTAAATGGTTTCTCCAACATGAAGATGAAGAAGACGTGTGATAGTAAAATATTCCAGGCTCTGCCTGGGTGAGGTTTGACTTGAACTTTAAAGAAATAGTCTTCGTTTGATGGGTAAAAACAGTGCTTTTCAGGCCAGTACCATCTAAGATGTGACTAGGAGATTCATGCAATGTGTGGAGACAGAGGGTCTGATTGGGGCTCAGTTGACCTGTGTCCTTATGAGCAGTGTGTACACTTGAATGATGAGGTGAGAGTTGCTAAGCAGCCTCTGACACGACTTCAGAGGCAGCATGAGCAAAATTCTTCCCATGGTAAGAATCATTCAAAAAGAAAGAGAGAGATGGAAAATTAATGAGAGCAATTTTAGAATAAGGGCATTCATTATAGCGACATGTGTGTGCTTTGAATTAGAATAGGAGACAACAGGAGAACAAAGGCTCTGACGGGTATTCTGTTTTTAATTGTTCCCAAACTCTCTCCTCTGGATGGCACAGACATGAGCGGCCCTTTGTTGTGACTGCTGCCTCCCAAATGCAGACTGAGAGGGTGAGATGACGTCATTCAGCTAAGTTACTGTGTGTCAACCTCATGTTCCTTTCAGCCAGCTTTTATGGGGGGCACTTTCAAAAGTTAGTCATATTTAATAAACAATTTCAGTCACCTGGGAAAGACACAAAATCAAAGTCATTCACCATCATTTAAAGAGCAAAAGGGTGTCTCACATTTAAGCGTTGTCATGGAAGAATTACCTAAGTGATAACATTATAAAACAACAGCATATGTTTTCAAGTATGAGGAAAGTTTTGAGCAATTGGGAAAAGCAAGTGAGAGCGACAGACAAAAAACAGGTAGAGGAGCCAGTTGCAACATTTAAAACCTATGTCCATAACTTTGCAAAATATAGCTTATTAGGCTACTGAGTATGTTGGAATTAGAAAACCTAGTCTATCTTAACTCTATTCTTAACTTATCATATCCTTCAGAATAGGGTTTGTGCAACATCTTAAGATTTGCACCATTTGCACACCCATCATATTTTTCTAGATGACCAGATATTAAATGTGAAGTTAGAGGAGCAAAATCAGTATTACCAGTTTCAATTTTTGAAACAATAATCTCGGTTGTATCAATCACCATGAAAGCATTCTTATTTTTGGTTACTTATTTGGAACAATTTTAGATTTGCAAACCCTGATTTTAAGGCTGTATATGTCTTGCGTTGAATTTTTATCAAATTAAGAAAGGATTTATTTTATTTTTTTTTTCCTGAATCTTCAAGTGAAACTTTAACTAGAAATAAGTGCTGTTTAGAGGTACTTTGTGCTGAAATAAAGTTCATTTTTTTTTTTTTTTTTTTTGCCCAGCAGTAGCCTCAAATTCATGAATCAGATTGTTGTAATCAATTACTTTGCAATTTGTCAGAGTTATATACATTAGAAAATTAATTATACATTATGAATGCCTAGAACAATGCATGTTAAATAAAATAAAAATATTTTCTCTGAATAAAAATGAAAGAGTAAATGGAAGCCTAACGTTCTATGTTCATGGACACAGAAATCTAAATAATGAGTAATATATAATCAATTTTAATTCAGTCCCAAATATTTCTCATTTTTGTTTCATATGATCAGCAGATATTTTTGGATCAGTTAACAACTGTGTATTTTTAAAAATATGTTTGTATTGATTTTTAGAGAGAGAAGAAGGGACAGACATAGAGAGATAGAAACATTGATGAGAGAGGAACATCATCGATCGGCTGCCTCCTGTATGCCCCCTATTGGAGATTGAGCCTGCAATCCGGGCATGTGCCTGACTGGGGATCTAACAAGGACCTCTTGGTTCCTGGGTCTACACTGAACCATTGAGTTTATGTATTTTTAAGTGATTAGCTATCGTCTATTGTAGGCAACAAGTGTGAGAAATATAGAAGCAGGTGGGAAAGCCCTCAAGTCTGTAAATTCATAGCGAACAGAGGCCAATAAAAATTATGATAATATGAATTAATCTCCTAATATATAAGACCTACAGCAAAGGATGCCTACCATTTATTTCATTTTTATTTCATTTCCTATCCGTTATTGGCCATGATTTGGATCTGTTAGTACTTTTTGGTTATTTTATTTGACTCAGAGCTAAGTTTAGTGGACAAAAACGTTCTATCTGAGGGTGTTACCAAAAAAGTAGTAATTTACTACTCACAGTGTTTTAGCTGCCTGAGCTGTGATAGCAGTTGGCTGGGAATTTAAAAGGAATTCCTGGATAACTAGGTGACTACAGGGAACTTTGCAAAGCTGAGACATATTCTTAGAGATCTACAAAGTTGCATGCTTAGGAAGTTGGAGTCTATGTCCAGGAAACACATAGGGAAGGAGAGGGCCCCATTGTTTATCAGCTAACCTTAAATCCCTGTCCATGCAGAAAGAGAAAACTAAGGCAGTCTTGTAATCTTTCCAAAGTCTGAAGACATGTTTTCCCCCATAGATCCTCTTGGCAAAGGGTGGCAGACAAACAGGCAAGGCATTTAAGGAAATCTGAACTATCATTGGCAGACCACTGAATTACACTAACCCTGGGGTTAGTGTAAGCCAGCCTTAAGAATTAAAAGCAACATCTTAAAAAAAAAAAGTTAGCAAGCTAGCAGTAAAGTCAATAACAAACTCTAAGGATAATGATGTGTTATTGTAAAAAAGTGTGAGATAAGAACACCCAAGAATCCTGGCAATTTACTAGACAGGTATAATTGAGGCTTATTTCTTTTCTCTGTTAATTTTATATACTTATTTAAATATTCAAACCTTACACATTATCCCAAACTCATATATATATATATATATATATATATATATATATATATATATACTTCTCAGTTTATTTCAACCACAGTATTCCAACCTTCTGTAAAACCACAGAGCTTTTAACCTGTACAATCAATTTAAAATTAAATGGGTTTTGTTCCTTGCTGTCTGTGTGAATTAGGGCAAGTTACCTCACTTCCTAAGTTTCAGTTTCCTCTTTTCTGTGCCAAATGGGACTAAGGATAGTGTGACTCTGGTGGGATGATTGTAAGGATTAAATGGAATAGTGCACATAAGGCAGTTGGCAGTGTGCCTGGTAAGAGCTCTGAAAATGGTATATTATATATTGGTACTATACATTTTAATGATCTGCCATATTGCATTTTCTCTTATCTGAACTCTTACAACATTATTCTATTTCCCATATAAGTCGATTTATTTTTCAAATCCGTTGGAACCTCTTCAGGAGAGGGATCTTGTTTCTACTAGCAACTAATGAATTAATCACTTAAATATCATACAATAAAAGGGAAGCAGAATAAAGTTTCTAGACAAGGATTCATAGTTGGAAGTAGAGTGCACCAGCCAGCTTATCCACACTGCATCTGATTGTGAACACTGATGTGAATAGAATTTCAAGCCAATTGACACCAAGCTGGTAACTTTAAATTGTCCATGGTGAGGGGATTTATTCCATAAAATAGGCAAAAGCTACAAACTAGTTCCATCCACCACTGTAAAACACTTTCTGTATTAGGGTTCTCCAGAGAAACAGAACCAGTAGGAAATATATAAAGATACAGATACAGGTATAGACATAAAGAAGAGATTTATTATAGGAATCGGTTCATATAATTCTGGAGTAGAGAAGTGCCACAATCTGACATGTGCTAATTGGAGACTCAGGAAAGCCAATGGTGTGATCAAGTTCAAGACCAAAAGCCTTAGAACCAGGGCAGCTCAAGCAGAGACAAAAATCTCCTTTCATTCATTTATTCTATTAGGTCCCTCAGTGGATGAGAGGAGGGCCCCTCACACTGGGAAGCATGGATATTCTTTATTCAATCTACTAATTCAATGCTAATCTTTTGCAAAACGTGCATGTGTGTGTGTGTGTGTGCCTGCACACACACACACACACACAGAAATAATGTTTTACAAACTCTCTGACTTAACAGCTGACTGACTTAGCTCAGTCAGGTTGGTACATACATTTAATTATTACACTTCCCAAATACAATATTGAGTATAAATGCATTGACTGAATGACTGACACTGCAATTGTAACAAAAAGTGTAGTCTACAGAAGCAGAAAATAAAAATCTAACTTTTAAAAAATTACCCTGATATTTATAAAGTGAATATATATGTTTACTGTCACCAAATAATTACATCTAAAAAAAGCTGCTTGTAGAGATTTATAGAAGAAAAGAAATACACTAAATAATAGTTGTATACAAAATTGAATTTAGAATTCTGAAAAATCTCAATTGTTGTTAACCTTTTGCTCATTCAATTTTCTCATCAAATACTTCTTTGAATGGCTTACTAAATCAACAAGAAAGCAAATGTATTTTTATGATTAATATGGCATCATATTCAGGGCTTCATGCAGATGATATTATTCTTATTGTTGGGTTACAGTCAAGGAAGGTACTTCTCAGCAGATCTTTTATGTCTTCAGCCTTTTATCATGAATCACAAAGAGAAATGCAACTGAAGTGTCAGAGCTGCTGTACCAGATGCTGGTGATTAAATAAAGCAAACAGAACAAAACCATTCTCTCTCTTCTTAGAGTGTGTGATGCATTCTCCCCAAGCACCCCAACATATGTCCCCTTGGTCCCTCTATGTAATTCCCTGCACCACCCAGCACAAGACTTCAAAAATGTTCTTATTCAAAATATGTTTCCTTTTCAATTGTATTGATGGTTTTAAGTATTTATCAGTGTATCAGTAGAGGTGAGATCAATAGAAAGGTCATCTCTCATGTCTTCTGTTGCCTTAGGTCACATCCCACCATACAAGGAGTGAGATAGGAGTTGTCGTCACTCAAGGATTCAGCATGCTACTGCCATCAGCAGTGAAAAATGTCCCACTTTAGGACATGGAGGAGCACACAGTACTTCCAACAGAGTTGGTAGTCAGTGCAAAACATCTTTCACCACAGGCAGCCCCTAAAGTTTAAATGTATTCCAACTGTCCTGCATTCTGTGTAATTTTGCGGGTAGCCTCCTGAGGTCTATACTAGTAGACAGAATGAATAGAGTTTTTAATTTGGTGATGATTAAAATGTGGCATTAGAAGTACTAAATCAGTTTGGTGCTCATTAAAATCCCAAGAAATAGTTTACATGATGCTGACAGTAGCGATCAACAGTGCTGTTGGCATAAGTTGCTGTTGTGTGTTTACACATATTGAAAATCATTAAGCTGAATTTTTTATGTGGGGCACTTTTGAAAGTGTGTCATAATAAAAGTCTAAACAAGAAAGAAGTCAATGAAGATAAACTGCAAATATCAAAATAAAAAATATCAAGGCTACAGGTAGACTCAACACCATAAGATTTCTCAGCCTTCTTTTTTTTAAAAATATATTTTATTGATGTTTTACAGAGAGGAAGAGTGAGGGATAGAGAGTTAGAAACATCGATGAGAGAGAAACATCAATCAGCTGCCTCCTGCACACCTCCTACTGGGGATGTACCCGCAGCCAAGATACATGCCCTTTACCGGAATCTAACCTGGGACCTTTCAGTCCACAGGCCAATGCTCTATCCACTGAGCCAAACTAGTTAGGGCTCTCAGCCTTCTTAAAGGAATAAAAAGCAATTTAAGAAAGCAATTGTCAATTCTATCAAGAACATAAAAATCATTTAAGATAAACCCAGGAATTATGTACCTGTGAAGGTATTTTACAGAAATAACTCTAAAATTTATTTACAAAATGTTAATCAGAGCATGTATTGAAGACATTTTAGAAGTCCAACAGTAGAAGACAATGTAAGTTGTGACATAGCCACCAATAAAAATACCTTAGCCAAGTTCTCAATTAACAAGTACTAGTATTTGCATCTATTGCTTTATATATTACAGTTTAAAAATTTTGAAAAATAAACAAAAACATAAATATTTTGAAGAATGCTTTCAATGAGTAA
This sequence comes from Myotis yumanensis, assembly GCF_028538775.1. NCBI lineage: Eukaryota > Metazoa > Chordata > Mammalia > Chiroptera > Vespertilionidae > Myotis > Myotis yumanensis. Next base: position 160,982,795 of record NW_027223752.1, on the reverse strand, counting down.
TTTTAATAATTTTATGAAATTTCTAAATTATATATGTATATGTGCATTCATACATATATACACATGCATATATGTATGCACACATATTTAAATATATGCACACACATATACATGTAAATATATATTCAATAATTTGATATTACTCCATAATCCTATATAATAAAAGAAAAACATGCAAATTAGCCGTCCCTCCACCATGCTCAAGCCACACCCACAAGCCACACCCACCACCCAATCAGAGTGACTATGCAAATTAACCCTACAAAGATGGCACTTAATTCGAATACACAGGTGTCATGCGCCCCAGGAGGCGACGGTGGCTGTGGCCGTAGGCTCCTGGGACCATTGCCGGCCCAGGATGCGAGGCCTGCCATGCCAAGCCATGCCTGTGGGCTCCCAGGACTTTCGCCGGTGGAGAGCGGGAGGTTTGGAGGACTTGGCAGAGCAGGAGACTGCTGGTCATAGAGCAGAGTGAGAGAGAGGGAGCCTTGGAGGGCACAGCTCCCTCTGTCACCCCAGCTTCCTCATCACAGCTGTGGAAACTGACAGTAGGAAGGAGGAAGTCCACCCCCACAGAATCAGCCAGAATCAGCCATTGGTCAGACAGCTCTCAGCAGCTTGACAGCCACAACTCTCATTCACCTGCATCTCAGACCGTGACAGTAAGGAGGTGGGGCTATATCAAAAGAACAACTGTTGATACAACGTAGCTCTGCAGCTGAAAGATGCCGGTGTTATCCACAGAAAGTGTCTGCAGAGCAGTGTGCGTCTGATCTTGAAGGAAGGCGGTATCTGAACACCAGCTACTGGAAAAACGTCGCTCTGATGCCGAAAAACACCGGTGTTATCAACAGAAAATGTCTAAAGACCAACGTGCCTTTGAAGTTGATAGAAGGTGGTGGTGACGATAGAATATGTCTAGAGAACAGTCATCAACAAGTACTACCAATACCGGTAGGAACTTCCTTCTCAGCAAAAATGGAGTACATGAGGATGCAATTCTCAAACATAGTTGTGGTAGAATGACTGTTTGATGTGAATTTTGCCTATCCCTAAATTTCTCTGATGAAAAACCATCCAATGGGAAATTTACTCGATGTTGTAGCAAAGGGAAAGTCTGTCCAAATGATAAACATTTTCCAGATTACCCGGCATATTTAAAAAGATTAATGACAAAGATTCTGACAGTAAAAATTTCATTGAAAATATTCGTTCCATAAATAATTCTTTTGCTTTTGCTTCCATGGGTGCAAATATTGCATCGCCATCGGGATATGGGCCATACTGTTTTAGAATATACGGACAGGTTTATCACCATACTGGAACTTTACATTCTTCAGATGGTGTTTCTCAGAAGTTTGCTCAACTCTATATTTTGGATACAACCAAAGCTATAAGTAAAATATTAGCAACGCCAGAAAACCAGGGCTGCTCAGAAAGACTCATGATCAACATCAACAACCTCATGCATGGCATAAAAATGAATTAACAAAATCATACAAGATGCTACATTAGGTAGAAAAGGAAGCCCAATCTGAAGCAGCAGCAAAAGGTATTGCTCCCAATGGTGATTAAATAGGATCGCAACAGTGACCCAGGTAGATATAATTCTCCCCGTGTAACCGAGGTTGCTGTCATATTCAGAAACGAAGATGGAGAACCTCCTTTTGAAAGGGACTTGCTCATTTGTTGTAAACCAGATCCCAATAATCCAAATGCCACTAAAATGAAACAAATCAATATCCTGTTTCCTACATTAGATGCAATGACATATCCTATTGCTTTTCCATATGGTGAAAAAGGCTGGGGAACAGATATTGCATTAAGACTCAGAGACAACAGTGTAATCGACAATAATACTAGACAAAATGTAAGGACAGGAGTCACACAAATGCAGTATTATGGATTTCATCTCTCTTTGCGGGACTCAGTCAATTCTATTTTAAATGCAGGAAAATTAACTCAACAGTTTATCGTGGATTCGTATTAAAAAATGGAGGCCAATTGGATAAATTTCATCAAAGCAAACCAATCTAAGTTGCAAGTTGAAAAATATAGTGGTTTGATGGATTATCTCAAAATCTAGATCTGAAAATGACAATGTGCTGATTTGTAAAATGATAATATTTCCATCATCTTCTGAGGGTAGTCCCAGAAATATGCAGCAGTGATATCAGGATGCTATGGCAATTGTAACGAAGTATGGCAAGCCCGATTTATTCATAACCATGACATGCAACCCCAAATGGGCAGATATTGCAAACAATTTACAACGCTGGAAAAAAGTTGAAAACAGACCTGACTTGGTAGCCAGAGTTTTTAATATTAAGCTGAATGCTCTTTTAAATGATATCTGTAAATTCCATTTATTTGGCAAAGTAATAGCTAAAATTCATGTCATTGAATTTCAGAAACACGGACTGCCTCATGCTCACATATTATTGATATTAGATAGTGAGTCCAAATTATGTTCCTCTAATTAATTCCCTTTCAATGTGCATGTATTTCGTGCACCCGGCTACTAGTTAATTATAATGTTCAGTAGGACTACTCTCTACCTGGCAAAGCCACCAAATGAGAAATACAGTGTGATGGGTGGGACTAGGCATTTGAAATAATCTCTGGAATTACAACCTCTTTTTATTAATCTGATTTTAGTCCAATGAAAGCTTTACTTCTAATGCCTTAGTTACATGTCTCCAAACAAAAATCATAGATCTTATTTTATATTGCAAGGAAAGGTCCGCAATTATACATGAGTTCTCAATTATGGACATCATTTCATCAGAAAATATATACAAACCACTTGAGGCCCAGATGGTCAACAGACAGCAATAATTATAAGTGATGATTAAGTGAGCAGAATTATAACTGACCAATAAGAGAAAGGTTCAGAGCTTGCTATTAACCATTATATGGTTTCTAGATAAAATGATATAAAGTAATTCACTTTTTGCTTGCCTTTTCACAATTTTCTTTGTACCTGCCTGCACCATTCACTTTCTTCCTCTTTAGAAACATGGCTATACGTGAGTGTGAGTGTATATGTCTGTATGTTGACTGTTACTGTTTTCATAGAAATTGAATTGAAAGAAATTTAAGGAGGGAGAAGGAACAGGCTTATAGATCACAGGTGAAATGGAAAAGAATCCCGGTAAGTGAAAAATAAAGACCAAGACAGTAAGATTCATTCTTCCTTGAGAAAGCATACTTCATTTATTTTTAGCGCACTAGCATGGCTCAACCATATTAAGAACTTGATGCCAGATGTTCTACTATTTTGGATGCTAAGGACTCTAAAAGGAAAAATTCAAACTGACACCAAGCAGGTACCATAATACTCAACCATGACTCACGGTGGAAAACTTTGTATGTAAGTCCTGAGTTTGTTGTTGTTTCTTGAGTTATCTTTATAGATATATTTCTTAGGTTGCCTAAAATATTCATTAAAATAAAATAAATGATTTAGCAAATCTCCACCATCTGACTGGGACTTAGGGACACTCAGGCTGATGGAACATCCCTGGAGAGAGACATCAGTCGAAGGTTTTCAGGCACTAGTACCACCCAACTTTTCTCTCTCAAGGAGATTTTTAATCGTGATGATTTATTTAAAGTTTCTTGACAGCATGCAAATTCTCATCCCATAAGGATAAATAATGAGAAACAAACACAAAGTTATTCTATTTTGTGGTGTATGGATGTCACATTTCTATGTTTATAATTTAATTTAATCTTCATTTCAAGCCCAGATTCTGCTAAAAAATGCACACTGCTACCTTTCAACCATAATTGTAACCTGTATCCCTCCTCTGCCATGTCCTATTGTCAGGATACTCAGGGCACTGGTGGAGGGAAGCCTGGGGTCTTCTGGCTCCTCCACCTGCCCACCTATAGGAGCCTCCCACTCCTCTATGTCACCCCAGGGTGGGAGCTGTAAGTCCTTGCAAGGGCGGTGGGGATACCAGAGAGTGGAGAGCAGGCCCCTGCACTCTGTACTGCTGCCCACTCTTACTTCTCCCCTGCACGCACCACACATCTTCCAATCTGGGGAAAACAGTTCCAGTTTCATGTTCTTTCTAGAGTCCTCCAACCCCTCTTTTCCTGCTGGGGAGGCAGTATAGAAATAGAGAGCAGGACACCTTTCAGGAAAATTGTGCTTCTCAAAGTTCTCTTGTTAAAAAGCAGGACCTAGCATCCTGCCAGCTAAAACTGGGGAAAGGAGTCACAAATGGGCAAATACAGAAGAAAATACATTAAACACATTAGCATCTACAAATGTGTATGGTAAGGAAAGAAAAAAATTTAGAGACTATTTTGATATTTGTCTAATATGTAATATATAAACTCATAGAGAAAAAATTTAATATTTCAAGCTTTTATTTTCTTTTTCTTCTTCTTAAGATTATTAAAAAGACTGTCCAGTGTTGTAAAGTTTGTGTTGATAGTCTATAATTGAAAATTGTGTCACTTTTATGGGAGAGGTGACTAAGGGTATAGTGTAAAGGCCTTGCCAACAGGTAATGTGATATTACCTTAAACCACAGATTTAAAAAATAACAACTTTACTACTACAGGATAAAAACTGAGACTAGGTTTTGTCCTTCCCTTCTCTCCATGTAGTTTGGGTAGCTTCTTTGTCTACCTTCATTGTGTGCAGCATAAAAGTCTTTAATTTGAAGCACTTGGAACTGCTTGATCTTTGGGGGACATAATACAATTGAGTTGGCTTAAAAACCTCCTATTTTTACCCTTATTGATTCTTATTTGGAAATAAAAAGAGTGTGGGAAAGAAGGTTATAAGTAAATCTGAGATAGATCATGCATTACACAAAGGTCTCTGTTCTTTGGGTTAGAGGATAAATTATGGGTGGAAAATAGAAGCCACTTTCCTTGATAGCTTTTCTCCAACATAAACATCCAATTTAAATGTTATGTCTGCTGTCTCTGTGCATTAAACTTCTTTAAATCTTAAATAAATCCCTGTTCCCAAATTATTGTGTCAATATTAGATAAAGCATTTAATACAAAAGCAGGGTTTTCCCAACAGTGCAAATTAGATTAATACCCAAGATGTATTACAGAATTATCACATTCTATATCCTATTTTTGTCTCTGTGTAAATTTAAAAATAATTTAAAAATATAATCCTCATAGATATCTGTAATGAGCATGTTTCAAAGACATTTGTAACAAGTAGTATGGATAAGCTGATTAACAGGATAAAAAGCTGGCACAAAGAAGAACTCAAAAAATTGATAGGCATACAGTTAACAAGACCATTGCTGAGCTAGAGAGAAAGTTATCATATTCTACAAGAAAATGAAACCACAACCTGTGAGAATATATTACCTATTGGGCAGAAATTATTCACATATCTATCATTTTAATTTTCTGAATAGTAAATTAAAATGGCCAGTGCCTTAACCAACAATAAACTTTTAATTTAAAAAAATTATTGATCTTAGAAAGAAAGGGAGATGGAGAGAGAAACATCAATGTGAAAGCAATACATAGATCATCTGCCTCCTGCATGACCCCCAACTAGAGGTCAAGACTGCAACTTGGGCATGTGACCTGACCAGGAACTGAACCAGCAACCCTTTGGTGGTGCAGGGGATGACACCCAACTAAGTAAGCTACAATAAAAATAATAAAAATTAACTTTAAAATTAGAATTTTAATTTTTAATTAAATATTTAATTTAAAAATTTTGTGCTCATGAAATTCAGATGACTTTGGGACAGGTTGCTAGACCAATGTTCCAGCCCAGTGTGACATGGAAAGAACACATGGTCTTTATTTATTATTTACTTACTTATTGCCTCATTTCCCAATTCTAGATTTTAGATACTTGACATTTTCAACTATGTAAGCAATATGTTTGTCGTGAGTATATTTTCTAAGTTTAAAATTACAATAGTCCCAGGAGTCTGATTAGTGCAATATGCTAAGGAAGACAGTGGGCCACATGCCCAGAAGGAAAAAGACTGTCCCTGAAAAGCTGGGTGTGCATCCGTGCCAGGGCACAGAAAGGTCCTGCATCTGAGCACAGGGTGACTCCCCGCAGCTTCTCCTGAGATGCAGTTATGGAGTTGTTTCTTCTGCATCAAGATATGTTCAAACAGAACATGTGATTTGCAATATTTTTCTCAAAGGAAGCAAGATCTATTTTAAAAACAGGTTTTGTATAAAATTACACACACAGAGGAAAAACTCCATAGTATGGCACCTATTTCTGAATCTTCCTCTCCTTCTGTGTTGTTCTCTCCCAGCCATATCTGTCTCTCGTTGCTTGTTGAGAAGAACATTGCAGTTTCTTTCCTATGGAGCAGGCGATGCTACCAGCTGGGCATCCATGATGATTGAGTCCCGATTCCCTAGGCTGGGGTGAAGCAACAGGGGCTGATTGTCTCCAATCATCCTGGCAGTGTCCACTGTCATCCTGCCTGTAGCCCAGACGAAGACTTCTCTTTCCCGGGGCAGAGCATCTGTGGAGAAAGTGACCTTTACCTGGTGATATGCCTTTAGTCAATAAAATAGGTTCTTTTCTAATCCCCAAATATCCCTCAAATTTCTTCCCAAGTAACTAAACATATTCAAGAGAAAACAAGTCTTTCAATGGAAGTAAATCCGAGAAAAATGACACATGAATTTAAACCCACGTTGAGGGATCAATAACTTACTTGCCACCCTCTATTAGAGGATGTTTAGGTTGAGAAGATAAGCACGATGATAATGGGCAACAGGCAGAGGGAGAAGCGAGGTGAGATTGCAACTCAAGGAGAGAAATTCTGCTTGTAAAGAGTCATCTCTATGTTACCACAAGTTGGATCTAGTCTTTTATTTTTCATCTAAAATATTGTAGAGGTTGGGCACATCCAAGAAATCTCACTCTGGCAGGTAAGTGAATAGGAGTGAAAAAAGGGGTGACAAGGTAGATACTGAAGAGTTAGAAACTGCTTTCATTTAAAGAAGATAAGCTCTACAATAGATTTATTTGTGACACTTGCCACAATAGCCTATGCATTCTCTGCTTCAGAAAACAGATGGTATTTTTGCAAACTACCAAGATCCGCTTTTCTCTAACACCACTCCAGCAGGAGAACCAGAGTGCTGACTGGGTCCACCAGGTCGGGGAAGGCAAGTGAGACCCTCAAACTCACTAACACAGCCTCAGCACTGAGAACTGACACCTGCTTTGATGAATAAAAGGGTGGGGCATAGGACCAGCTCTCACTGGGCCCTGCTGAAACTTTGAGAGGATTCATGTTTCAGTCTTTCTGTTGGTGTTGGGTGGAGAAGGGCAGATGTGGCCCAAAAGTTTTTTGTGGCTAGCCCATTTCTGTTTGAACATATCTTGATGCAGAAGAAACAACTCCATAATTGCATCTCAGGAGAAGCTGCAGGGAGTCCCCCCATGCTCAGATGCAGGACCTTTCTCTGCCCTGGCACGGATTCACATCCAGCTTTTCAGGGACAGTCTTTTTCCTTCTGGGCATATGGCCCACTGTCTTCCTTAGTACATTGCACTAATCAATACATTTCTGGTCAAGCTTGTTTGACTGTGTCTGTGTAGTTTTGGGTTGGACGTCTGGGAAATCTAAGAGGCAATCAGGAAACCTGAGAACTCACCAGGGACTCATTGCCATGTCATCCGCACATCCTCAGGTCCTGGGGCAGCCTGTCTTCTTCTTTTACCTTGAGCATCTTCATATGATTGTCTATTGTGTCTTGTCAATTTGCAGGTTGGGTTGTGGTTGTGGCTGTAACAGGGATGACCTGGAAAGAAGGAACAACTTCATGTTGCCTGGACCTGTAGCCTGTTGTACATCAGTCTGATGGGTTTGGAGGCTGAGTTTTGTTCTTCTTCACAGGATACGAGGGTTTCAAATGAGTTCTTAAACCAATAAGTGAAAAATATCAATGTCCACTCTTAATAACATATTGAAAATTTGAAATTGTTGCATTCAATTTTAGAATTTACTTTCCTTGCTTGGACAGCATGGCTCAGTGGTTGAGCATTGACCTATGAACCAGGAGGTCATGATTCGATTCTTGGTCAGGGCACATATCTGTGTTGTGGGCTCCATCCCCAATTCAGGCCTTGCAGGAGGCAGCCAATCAATGATTCTCTCTCATCATTGATGTTTCTATCTCTCTCTCCCTCTCCCTTCCTCTCTGAAATTAATATATATATATATATAAATTTATATATATATAAATTATTTATATATATATAAATTATTTAGTTTCCTCTATATAATGTAGTCATCAGCCCTCTTTATTCCTGTATGTTGTTAGTCTGTTTTGTAAAAATCTGTTAACCTTACCCTAACAATAACATTATTCTCAGAAATTCAATATTGGTTTACTGAGAAATATTAAACCTTTAATAGATATGAATAAACCCTGAACATAATGTGATAATAGTTCTTATGAATGTCTATGCGACAAAACTGATGTTTATTTGGTAGTTTTCTTTTTCACTTGGTTTTGTTAGCTTAATTTCCTCTTTTCTGAATATGTAAAAAATATGCCTCATATGAAAGCATCTGACATTAATTAGTACAAGGGAAATTTCTACTCAGTTGAAACAGTGGTTAAGGCCAGGATTTCACCTGACTTGCCAATCACTTTTGAAGAAATTAATTTTATTCTCTACTAGAGGCCCGGTGCACGAATTCCTGCACAGGTGGGGTTCCTCCCCATAGCTGGCCCAGTGGTCAGTGCGCTCCCACAGCCAACCTCCTCCTGTCCAGCCCCGATCGGCCCCGGGGCTGAAGGTCTGATGCCTCCTTTATAAATCAGCAGCATCAGATATACACATCCCCTTTAAGAATATTTGCAGCCCTAGCCAGTTTGGCTCAGTGGATAGAGCGTCGGCCTGCAGACTGAAGGGTCCCAGGTTCGATTCCAGCCAAGGGCATATGCCCAGGTTGCGGGCTAGATCTCCAGTAGGGGTTGTGCAAGAGGCAGCCAATCAATGATTCTCTCTCATCATTGATGTTTCTATCTCTCTCTTCTTATCCTTTCCTCTCTGAAATCAATAAAGATATATTTTTTTAAAAAGAATATTTGCATGTATGTCAAAACATCTGCAGATGATTCTGATGGTCTATCACTTTCATTTGGAATAAGACTCTGGCTGAACATTGTTTTTTTGTTTAAAAATGTTGCATTGAGCCCTAACCGATTTGTGACCAAGGGCATGTACCTTGGTTGCGGGCACATCCCCAGTAGGAGTTGCGCAGTAAGCAGTTGATCGATGTTTCTTTCTCATCAATGTTTCTAACTCTATCTCTCTCCCTTCCTCTCTATAAAAAAAAATCAATAAAATATATATATATATATTTTCATGTGCAATTGGCACAGCTTTTATTTTTTTATTTTTTTTATTTTTTATATTGCTTAAAGCATTACAAAGGGTATTACACATGTGTCCTTTTTTTTCCCCGCCCTTGACAATACCCCGGCTTCCCCTACCCCCCAGTGTCTTATGTCCATTGGTTATGCTCATATGCATGCATACAAGTCCTTCAGTTGATCTCTTACCCTCCTCCCTCCAGCCCCCCAACCCTCCCCGGCCTTCCCACTGCAGTTTGACAATCTGTGTGAGGCAGCTCTGCCTCTGTATCTATTAAAAAAAATCAATAAAATATGTTTTAAAAAAATAAAAATGTTCCATTAAACTATACAACTGCCCAAACTCCTTTGCACCTAGATTTCTGGATATGAATTCATTTCTGCCAATTGGATGCATTTGCACAATATTTTGAAGGCAGAAGTAGGGCAGAGGCATCATCCCACAGTTTAGGCTGTTTGCTGCTGGTGACCATGTTTGCAGAGATGTGGAGGTTCTCTGCAACAGAATCCAGGCTATGCACAAGTGGCAGAGGCAGTGCCCAGTGACCTGTTTTGTGAGAGCTGGAAGGCACTTGCAGGGGCAGCTATTTCCTGATCTCCAGATCACAGCTGTGCCAGCATGTCCTAGAATTCAGTTGTGGCTGAGGGGGCAGCTCCTCCCGCTTGCCAGGGAGTCTTTCCTGGGGGCCCAGACTAATACCTACTCCTCCAGCTTTCCGATGATTTCCCAAGCACCAATTCCCTGTGCTAAATTCTTTCCTGCCTAAAATAGCAAAGATCTAAAAACATTTTGGATCCTCTACTTTCAACGAAAACAATGCTGCACAGGGTCAGGTATGAGAAGTGGGTGAGGTGTTGCAGTAGGCTGCCTTCTTTGAGTCTCAGCTTCCACTTCTGTAGAATGGAGACTAAAGATTATTATCTGTTCATAGTTACTGAATACCGTGGCAGCTGTGTTTCCTGAGGATGGCCACACTTTCCCATCTCTCCTATGGCCTTGCCACTTTCCACCACATCCTCTCTCTTGAAGTGGGCCTGACCTCTGACGCTCTGGTAGCCAGTACACTGGTCGCCCGCAGAATTCTAATGCTAAGGCCGAAAAGGCACTGGGTCTGCAGCTCTGCCCACTCTGCCAGGGTTTGCAGTTCTAGCCCCGCCCACCCCACAGGAGTTCTGAAATCCTGTTGGGTTGGTGGGCGTGGCCAATGAGGGCATGTGTGCATTCCAACACTGCCCACACCTCTGGGAGCTCTGGTTCCACCAGGGCCTCACCCTCCCAACTTTCTTCTCCTTTGGTTGGCTACGTAACCCCAGTGCCTAGCAGTGCACCATGCCCCACCTGCTGGTTCTGCTGGGCCCATGTGGGCAGGGTAAGTACCCGGGTCAGGCCTTATGCCTCCTGGGCACTGCCACCCCCTGTGTCCTGCCACCCCTATTCCTGCTCTGACCAGGGCCAGACGCCCAACTGCTATGCATGGCCTGTGGAGACTTTGTTAGCTACCAGGTAAGCCTCCCCACCCCTTCTCCAATTCGGGCACCCTGATCACAAGTCCAGTGCAGTTGCCTGAGACTGAGCAGCTCTAAGGTCCCCAGACCCCAAATTTCTGCCAGCCAAGGTGGTTGGCCAGCCAGCCCACTCCTGATGGGGGAGGAGGGAAGAAGGTGGTTGGAGGGCTGATTGGGGCCCAGATCAGGCTGGTTGGCTGCCACAGTGCACATTAAAACCACCAGTTGTCCTGGTCATTCTGGTCATTCTGCCATAATGATCCCTGGGCTTTTATTATATAGATGCCTAAATTTTCTTTTGAAATGATTTTAATTTTAGATAAATTTTAAATAAGCCCAAAAGACTTCCACACCCCCTTGGTTCATACTCCCCAATTCTTCATTGATATCATTTTACCACATTTGTTCTATCACCCTCTCTCTCTCGTATCTCCATCTTCATCACTATCACACACATAACCCTCCCACACACTCACCACTATCAAGCTTCTTACTGAATCACGTGTGAACCAGCTGCAGACATGAAGATAAAGGTACTATAGAATAGATTTTTTAACACTTGCACTAGCAGCCTATACAAAATTCTAGTGGGTATATCACAAACAAACACAGAAACAATTATATATTACCAACATGTTCACTTCCAAATCAGGAAATCCACATTGATACAAAGCTCACATCAACTCACCCTTCCCACTTTAATTTCATCAAATTCCCACCAATGTCACTTTCTTTTTCTTTCTTTTTTTTATGGCTCAGGATTCAAATATCATATCCTGCCTTTGGTTGTTCATTAGTTTTTATCTCCTTTAATTTCAAAGAGTTCCTTAGTCTTTTCCACTTTTTTGGACTTGAAAATTAATGGGAATAGTGTCTCCAAATTTCACCTCTCAGGACACCAATCATATTGTATTCAGGGCCAATCAATACCAGTATGATCTATTCTTAATGTGACTACACCTGCCAAGGGCATGCTTCTAAACAACATCAAGTCTATAGGTACAGAGGTGTTAGAACTTGAAAACATTTGTTGTGGGTGACGCATTTCAAACCACCCCACCCTGCTTATAAGTGAACAAGCATCACTGGTCTGCTTAGAGCTACCTGTCCATCTAATCTAATAAAAGAGAAATATGCAAATTGACCGCACTTCTGCTACGCATCAAGCCACGCCCACCAGCCAATCAAGGCGACTATATGCAAATTAACCCAACCAAGATGGCTGCTGGTAGCCACAGAGCTGGAGCAAGCAGGAGGCTTGGTCGTCCTGGTGATGGAGGAAGCCAAGCTTCACAGCCCTGGGCGGCTGTGACCACTACAAAAGGCAACAAAGTTTCAATTATAGAAGATAAATAAATTTCATATGCCTGCTTCCAGTCAGCCTCCACTGGGACCTTGGGTGGCTGGGGGCCATGGCCAGCCTCCAAACAGCCATCAGCCTCTCACCCAGGATGGTCACACCCTCATGGGGTGAGGATCCCTGCTGGGGGGCTTGGCCAGCCTGCAAATAGCCATCAGCCACTCACCCAGACTGGCCAGGTACTTCAGCAGAACCCTCCACCTTGAAGGGGGTGTGGCCAGCCTGAAAACGGCCCTCAGCCCCTCACCCAGGCTGGCCAGGCACCCCAGTGGGGACCCCCACCCTGAAGGGGCTGTGGCCAGCCTGCAAATAGCCATCAGCCACTCACCCAGGATGGCCAGGCACTCCAGCAGGGACCCCTACCCTGAAGGGAGTGTGGCCAGTCTGAAAACAGCCCTCAGTCCCTCACCCAAGCTGGCTAGGTACCCCAGCAGGACCCCCACCCTGATCCAGGACACCCTTCAGGGCAAACCAGCCAGCCCCCATCCATGCACCAGACCTCTATCCTATATAATAAAAGGGTAATATGCAAATTGACCTTAACAGGAGAATAACTGGGAATGACTGGTCACTATGACACACACTGACCACCAGGGGGCAGACGCTCAATGCAGGAGCTGCCCCCTGGTGGTCAGTGCACTCCCACATGGGGAGCTCTGCTCAGCCACAAGCCAGGCTGATGGCTGCCAGTACAGCGGTGGTGGTGGGAGCCTCTCCCGCCTCCTCAGCAGCACTAAGGATGTCCGACTGCAGCTTAGGCCTGCTCCCCGCTGGCAAGTTGACATCCCCTGAGGGCTCCCAGGCTATCAGAGGGATGTCTGACTGCCAGCTTAGGCCCGATCCCCCGGGGAGCAGGCCTAAGCCAGCAGGTGGTCACCCCCTGAGGGGTCCCAGACTATGAGAGGGCACAGGCCGGGCTGAGGGACCTCCCTGAGTGCACAAAAACTTGTGCACCAGGCCTCTAGTTTTAATATAATCTCTTACGGGCATCGAGTTATTCAACGCCTCTTATTCTACAGTTTGCCTATATCGTTGATTATTTGACAAAGCACAAATAAAACATATTAGCGAGCCAGTGTGCCCAAGGGTCTATTTTGTGGTTTCCGCTAGAGCACAGCACTTCTCGATAAATACGCAGCCAGGGCAGCCTGACTCTTTCCTCCACTGGCTCATCTCAATGCAGACGTGCCAGGATGGGCGGTAACAGTCTCCACGTATGGTTTGCATGGTGGGTCTTCTCAAATAACAGTGCTTTCATTTCCCACATCCATCTGCCTTACTCAATCACCTGTTCCTAGGGGGACAATAATGCACAAAAAGTTCAGAAACTGTCAAAAGAATTTTAAATCATGCTACGTACAAAGTGCTGCTGTCTAAACTACTTTTCTCCTTTCTCCGCTTCAAGGAAGAAAATTCTTCTAAGAGTGGAAGGCAACTGCTAAACTGAATGTGACGCCTGCCAGATTTCACCATCAGTTTTTCAGAGAGCGGGCCCTTATAGGGTGGGTAACTGAATAAAAATGTTTTGGTGATGGAAAGGACCCACAGTAGGTCATCGCAGTGTGGGTAGCTGGACAATTGTCTTCTAAAACAATAAAAACAGCTTTTGGAAGTGGAAGATTTAATGTGAAAGACTGAGCAGCAGAAATGAACCTCAGCCCCACTGTATTCTGGCTGAAACTCTGTCCCCAAGGCAAGTCTGGTTTTCTATGTACCTCATGGTGGCTTGGAGAGGCCGGTTTTCCTCAGTAATCCTGATCCCCACCCCTCCCTAACAGAGAAAGCAGTCAAAGCACTGAAGAAAGGCCCTTAATTCATTTTTACTGACTTTGACAGACTCAAGAGTAGAGGTGAGACATGTGCTAGTCTGGGGAAGTGAGTATTGAGGGTGAGGAGATGACTCTATTGTCAATAATTAATGAGTGATTTTATAAACTAGTGTTAAGAGAGGGGCTGCAAGTGTGTTATAGGAAACCTCACAACAGAGGGTGGGGGATACATGTGAGCCAGGTTAATATGGGACAAAGAGAGGAATAGATGTGTCACAGAAAGGCTTACAGGACTGAAATTGGGGAATCTCTTCATCTAAATATACCTCCACTTCATAAACTAGAAATCATAATGTCACAGCTAAATTTAATACAGATTTAAAGGACTTATAGTCATCTCAACAACCAGAAAAAGTAATATTGTGGGGGTGGAAAATAAACAAAACTTTTGAAAGAGATTTTTGGTCACCTGCCATCGCATCCTATCATCTTTCTTTTCCAGCTACAGAGGGTGAAATGTACACTGGGAAGAGAAGTAAGTATATTTTCAAAATTATCAGTTGAGGTAGTGATTCCTAATTTTAAATGTTAAACTAAACAGTGATTATTTAAAATTGCTGCATTTAATATCAACATTTAATTTTCATAAAAAGGTAAGTATTTTGACATGAGAATTTAAAAATTTTTTTAAATTTGTCATTAAACACAATGCAATAGGAAAAGTGACAGGTGAAAAAGGTTGTTGTCCCGTTAATTTGCTAAAACTGGTGTTTTATACTCAGATAAAAATTGTTTCCAGGCTGTGTTTGATAAGGTCTTGGTGCTGTTGTGACCACATTTGTGTTTTATGTGGCTGTTTTGCTGTAAGAAAATACCCACAAATGAATGCAGAGATGGTGCAAAGTCCAGGGATCACAATTATCAGAGTTTGGGACAAAATTCCATGTGGAAAGATGGAAGAAACTCAGGGTACTTGATCTAAAAGACAATGTAGTAGAGAATGAGAATGTTAGTGATTATCAAATGGTATTCATCATGTGATATGATGTGTATGGAAGAATACAGGACAAACCAGGCATCCCTAGGAAAACAATGTAGACAATCAAGAAAGAACTGACAATGGAATCTTCTTTGGAAATGATGGAGAGTTTGGAAGGGGATATCATCCAGGGCACTTTTGCCCTGGGAGTTGGGATGCACTAACTGGCCTCTAAGCCTCCCACCAATTCTAAGATTCTAAGAAAAGATGCTTCAGGACATTAGATGATGGCTGTATTCTGCAGCACATTTTCCAAGACAGAGGAAAGAAGTTTACACTTTGGAAATATTTATAAACATTCCACAAGTCAAGATTTATTTTCATGATTTGCAAAATTGCCTGAACAGTCAAACTTGGAAGACTTCTGCCCATAAATAAGGACGTCGGATGTCCCACAGAGCTGCCCAGCGGTGCATGCCTGAAAGCTGTTCCTTGCTGAGCAGGCCACACAGCGACATTCAAATCTGTCAGATGGCAAAGGAAGGCAGAGTGCTTGGAGCTCCGCTTTCTCATTTATGACAAGGCCGATGACTCGGCTGTGAGCATAATTGTGCTAGGAACACACTTCCCAACCAAGTGTAATAGTCCCTGATGTGAGTCTTGCCCATGGGGAAATATCTCAGTGTTGTTTATGTCTGTCAGTTGGAAAATTACGTTAGTTGCAAAACCACTAAAAATGCTTCTTAAAACATTCAAGTGCTATTCACTTCTAATACTCAGGGAAAACTTGAATAACTTACATTTATTCCTCTATAAACAATCAATGGAGTGTGGTATGAAAAATATATTCTCGGACTTGGAGTGTTCTGGGTTCAGAGAGTGGTTGCTGTGTCCTAGCTGTGTGACCCTGGCAAATGAAACTCTACCTGGTTCCATATCAGTAGAATGGCAGTGATGCCCAGCTCATTAGTACATTGTAGGATTACAGGAAGTAAGTGACACAGAGCTGGTAAAGGAAACATTGAATAAAGGGTTTCAATGCTTCCTCCTCCAGTGCCCTGTTAATCACCATCCTCCCTAGTATCAGTTCTGAACTCCTGTTAGACTCAAATGAGACTTGACACACATGAGCTGGAGATGCCAGGGAGTTCCTAGGGCAGGGAGTGAATGTGGTAAGTTATATTTCCCAGCAATCCCCAAAGACAGCAACCATGTTCAGGTCCATGATTGTTGCTGAGAGTCTTGGGTCTGCAGCTTCAGCATGGATATCTGACTCATACTCAAATTGCTAGATTCCTTCCTGAGGAGAAGTAGGTCAAAGTAGATTGAAAAGGCATTGCATTAAGTCCTAGGTAAGGTTTGTTTCAGACTGATTGAGTCTGAACAAATTAGTAAGTATCTATCCTATTTTTGCACATACAGGAAGATAGATGTGTACACACACACACACACACACACACACACACACACACCATCACCACCACCACCACCACCGCCACCACCACCATCACCAGGGAATGTCTTGGAGCTAAGTATGCCCTTTTAGCTCCTGAGTCCTTAACTCATAAAGATCCATGCTAATAATATATAAGCGATTCTCTGTGAAGATTTAAAAGCAGAAATATAAACAATGCTTTTACTTACCCCTAATTTGATTCCTGGTTAGCTAACACAGCTTTATAATCCTCAGTTATTATCCACATGTATTTCCATTTAAACCATGCCAGCTGGGGCCAGTTCTCATCTGAGAATCGTAACAGCTGTCCCAGTGGAAAATAAAAGCATGTCACTTTACATTTTATACCAGGGCCAAAGAAGTGTCAGATTCCTGCTTCAGCTGTATAATGACACACATTAGCCTTGACCTGAGCACGTCCCATCAATTCTGTTCATGAGAAAATTACACTCTGGGTTTACTCGATTCCTCTTCTTTATCCAATTCCTTACATAAAAAGGCAATTTGATCTTCTCTTTAATGCCCCCTGTATAAATATCATATTCAGCACCAGAATACTCACGTTTTGAAAGTTTGATACCATTTTTTTTGAAATACTGGCCACAATGTTCTCACTCTTTTTCTATCCTACTAAATAATTGAAACCTAATTGATTGTAATGACTTGTGCAGCAGGGTCTCTGCTAAAATGCACTGCATTATTCTGTTGACAAATCTTGGATTAAATAAGTTTTGTTTCCTTTGTTTTTTTAAATCTAACTAAATATTTTCTCTATATACTTCCCTTTCTATCCTATTGACTTTCCAAGCACACTAAATATGTTCTTTACTATATTTTTGTAGATAAGTGAGGGAATTTTGACTGCTAACAATCTTGAAGGGTGTCTTAACTTCTAACAATCTGAATATATTAGATTTTAATGAGCTGTTTTGATTTTTGGTTTGTTTTTCATGCATTGTCTATGTAAGATTCAATTTCATTCCGTATACTCTAAAATGAGAAGATAAGAATGCATATATTTGGGTTCTCACATTGCATGTAGTTGGAGTGAAATTTATGCTTTCAGAAGAAATTTCTGATGTATATTTACCATGCATCTTATAAGAAAGCCTCTTATTAGGAACAAGGGAAACAAATAATTTAAAATGACTAGGAGAGCACACATGAGAAATTGATTATAATAGCAGCTCAGAAAAAGCTATGATAAGGGACATTTGAATTTGGTCTGAAAAGATGGGTTTTATTTGATGTCTGCAGTAGCAGTAATTGCAATGTAATAAAAGAAAAAGGGGTATTATTGGGAAAAAAAAGTTGACATAAGCAAAGACATGCAGGTATATTCAGAAAATAAAGTTTTATTGGAATACAACCAGATTCATTACTTAATGGCCAAGACTGCTTTAGATATTGATGATAAGTAGATCAATAGATAGATATCATATTAATGAGATATATATCATATTGATTACATATAATTAATATGAATTATTACTGGTGATTTTAACATTGATCATTTGATTAAAGCTGTGTCTGCTAGATTTCTCCACTGTGCAGTTATGATTTTTCTCTTTTTATATGCTATTCTTTGGAAGAAGAAAATTAAGCTATATAATGGAGGAGGAAGAATCTATATATTTTATCTGACATTCTTCTGAAAGGAGGATATGTCCATTTTTGTATACTGATATATATAAATTTCAACAATTTATTTATATCACTATGCAATAAAGGATATCTAGTCCAAATCATTATCAATTATTATTGTTATTTGTTTACATTATAGCAGCTTTGACCATCAGCTTTATGCTTTCAGGTAATGCATACACACCCTTGTGCCCACCTGCCCCCAACCCTATTTTTTGAGCACTTTGCGCCTCTATAGGAGTTTCCAGGCCCTTCTTGTATTTTCTCTGCTCCAGCCCTAGCATCAGCAATTTCTCCAAGTGGTGCTGTCTCCTAAGGAAATGTGATATTTAAGAACAAAGAATCAGGTGTGTGTCATGGCTGTGAGTCCCCCTATGGGCAGAGCTAGAAATGTGTTTGTACACTAACCAATATATACACCCATATCAATATTTATTTTTGAATTTATCTATTCACATATATTAAAATAAATATGCATTTGTACTCATATCGTTCATTCTAATATAGCACTAAAGCACTTTGTAGTGTTGAAAGAAAAAAGGAAACTTAGAATTTTTAATAGCTTTTAAATATAAAGTTGGAAAGAGCAGTTTCAAAAAAAAGAAAAAATGTTGATCACCATCAGATGCATACTTGGACAATGCTCAACAAGTCCCCTATACCGAAAAGAAAGGATCTACTGAGAGCCTGGGTGTGGAATTCAATATGTGAGGAAATCAGAGAATGGCCAATAGAAATTATCCAAGCTGATGCACAGGAAGACAGACAGAAAGGAAAGAGGAAGAAAAGAAGAAAGGAAGGGAGGAAGGAAAGTAGGAAGCAAGGAAGGGAGGGAGGGAGGGAGGGAGGGAGGGAGGGAGGGAAAATAGCAGAACTGTATATCTGAGACTTTAGGACAGTATCAAACAATCTAAATGCAATTAGATGTGTTATCTTAACTTCAAACAAAGTAGATTTCAAAACAAGAAAATTATCATAGATGACTTAGAGTATGTATTGATTATAAAAGTGTCAGTTCATTGAGTACATATAACATTCTTAATTTTGTGTGCACACAAAACAAAAATTCAAAACCATGATGCAAAATTGAGTAGCAGTGAAAGAAGTAATCATAGAAGCATCATCATAATCAGAGAGTTTAGCAATTCTCCCTTACACAAAATTCAGTAGGCATTAGCTGGCTAAGCTAAACATCTTCTTTTATATGTATAAATATTTACCTAATTGTTCAGTGTTTCTTTGCTATGGTTACAGCTGCTGTTGTTAATTTTTATTTTGTAATACCTTATATATAAAAGGACACAAAGTAGTTTTTAGTAGAGTCCTAAACATTTCTCTTCTTTTAAAAAAATCTTTATTTTTTATGTTATTTTTATATTCAGAAATGTTTTTTTATTTATTAATTCTGTCTTTCTTTTAAGGATTTTGACATTTGAAAAAAAATTCCTTATTCAAAGATATTATAACTATTTAAATGTGGTATTAGAATGATTTCATGGTTTCTTTTTATATTAAATATTTAGTCATCTATTATCTATGAGGACATATTGCATGAAAAATCACAGTCAACTTTTTCATGTGTGAAGCAATTATCATAGTGCCATTCATCAAGCGTATTACTAAATTATTGGAAATTTCACTCATCATATAGCAAGCATCCTTTTACTTGGGTCTATTTTTAGGATTTTTGTTCTCCTCCATTGATATGACTGTTCTTAAATTAATAGTACTTTAAAACTTATTATAGCTTACACAATATCTGGCAGTGAAATTCCTCTTTCATTATCTTTCTTCTATATTTCCTCAATTATCATGTCTTTTTATTGCAGAAGAAATGTGTAATTATATTGTCAAGTTTCAAAATAAAAGCCATTTGGGACTTTGACTGAAATAAAATTGCATATATATTATGTACTTTGTCCTATTTCTGATTTTAATAAAAATGTCTTTGTTATTTTCATTGTTGTGTATGATGTTGAATATTGTATTGAAATTAAAACTCAGTTTTATGTTAATAAAAATATTGATGTTTTTATGATAATCCAGATAATTACAATTACCATTTGTCTGTGCCAGGCTCTATATTCTAAATATAGTTATTGGTTTCAAACACTAGACTAGGCTCTTTAAATGCATTATTTCACTTTGTACTCACAAAACAGCATATTTATTGGGCTTAAAAGATTAGAGTAGCCAACTCAGTTTTCAATAGGTAAGTGGAGGGCAGGATGGAATAAAATCAGGCAATTGTGTTCATGTTTTGATTTTGATTTTTGCTGAAAAATAAAATACATGATTTGATACATGTTTTGATCACCAACTTTGAGAGCAGTGTAAAAATATATGAAAAAGTAACAAAATGTGTAACTATTGCTTTTGGTTTGAAATAAACAGGAATCAGACTCAAGTTTGTTTAGACTTAGTGAATTTTACATGAGAGTGCAAAGGTCTCTTTTTACTCACCCTGACCTCTCCTTCTCTTCCTCCTCCCTCTGACTCTTGACTCCTCTTCTTTTACCTATTTTCCTTCTCCTCCTTCCTCTTCTCCACCTCTCCCTCTCCTTTCCATTTTCTCCACCACAGACATCTCTCTCTCTCTCTCTCTCTCTCTCTCTCTTTTCTCTTTTTCTTCCTTTCCCCCTCTCTCTCAATATTTCCCTTTATTATATATTTCTTCAAGACTTTTACTCACTTTAGGTCTTGGAAAGGTGGTTGCCAAGGGCTTGGGAGAGCAAAAGGGAGAATTACTGTTTAATGGTAGAGACTAGCAATTGTATGTTGTGATTCTATGAGATTGTGCATTATGTCTTCTCATCTATGTTCCCAAGAACCTTGCATGGTGGCACAGGATAAGTCCCCCAAATATATTTGTTGAATATTCAGACCAAGTTAGCTGAATTGATCAAAATGGTGAAATGAGAACAATAGAAATGTGAGATCTAATTTAGGTCTTGAAGCATCATTATTATTCTGATTGTTTTATGGCATCCTCATTTCCACTCCAAATATGTTTTGCCATGATCCCTTTCACTCTGGGATAAAATCACATTACATTGCATTACCATTTTAACATTTCATGTATCTGTGTCAACCATACCCTGAGAAATCCTCCATTACTAAAGGAAAAATGTTAATCTCTCCATCCAAATCACTCCTTTCCTTTCACCTATTCTCTTTCTGGTCTCAGTATTGCATTTTGCAAGGTGCCTGCTGTCATAGGACCTCTCCTAAAATATATATATTTTTTGATTGTCACTTCGGCCAGAAGATCAGAGGATTCTACATCTGAAGTGATATTCTTGTTCCTCGCGTGTCTCAGGATAAAACTAAGCTTAGATTTTTGTCCCAGATTCAAAGTGATTTGCAAATAACATATCAACAGAGGCATTATCTCCTGGGGAGAAATCTCTCCATTCACTAATTGAGCAGGTTTTCACTTGGAGACTCAAAATCATATTCAGTCTCTGGGGCAAACCATATAGAAACAAATTTCCAACTCTTCTTCTTAGTGGTGAACAATAATAGATCAAGAGAAGTGGAGCTGGCTGGTGATGGTCAGTTTGCAATTTTGAGATGGATCAAGGAGATTTCAAAAGTTCCAGGAGCCTAATAGAATTGAAGCTTTTCAAACTGACTGAGAAGTTCAGGCAAAATTAAGACAGATGAACAAGGCTGTAGCCCAATTACTATGAAGTAGGGGACAGTTTATGAAATAAGCAATGCAGTACTTTTGTGGAGATCACCAGTGGATTCCTTATAATCACAAAATAGCAAACAACATCAAAATAATTTGAACAGCTGGAAATGATAGGGCTGAAATTGCTATAATTGACAAGCAGCACTTTGCTTTCTTTTTGTTTCCCTCCTTTCTATTGAATTTCTAATCGTAGCTCGCATTCCATTCTCCTCTAGGAAGTTGTCTTATCTGTGCAGTATCTTCCCAAGGCTAAACCTATCGGGTTGAAAATTTTTAAAATGCAAGGGCAACTTCCATGCTCTGGGACCTGCAAACCAGCTCCTTGTTCAATTTATATTAATAAGCAAGTAGTTAGCAGTGTATATGATATGTTCACATATATTGTCTCATTCAAACATTAACGCCTGACTGCCATGTATGTACTACCCACATTTCCAAATAAAGCCACTTACGGAGTTGTGATAACTGTCCGAGGGCTACCAGATTAGGAAGTACATAAATGGATCCTGGATTTCTCTTAATTATAGTATTTCTTTCTCTATACCCTATAGTGTCAAATGTGAGATAAAATATTTCTGCAAATACTCAGGCTGCAACCAAAGCTCTAATATGTACACATAATGAAAGGTTAAAAAAAAAAATACTTGAGTTAACCTACTAACCTAATTTTATAGTCCCCTAATAGGATAAAGACAACCATTCTCTCTTTAGTGAAACCAGTGGTTCTTCCCATTCCACAGTGGGTACATGCATCAGTCATAGTTCCACCAGAGAGTTGTGAAGAGATTCATCGGAAGAAATTAGTTTGCACAGTTGTGAGGTAGTCAGGCACATCCTGTTCCCTGGGCTCACCAAAAAGCTGGTGTGGTTGGTTTTCTTCAGGGACACTTGGTTGCTCTGATGGCCTTTCTGTTGACGTGCACAAGTCATATTGCCAGGAAGGCATTTGTAACATGGAGTATATTTCAGGTGACTTCTTCTCATGCACCGACTTCTTCCTTTTTATGCTGCTTCCTGAGGCTCTGCCAGGGCAGCCCCACACTCTCCCACCATCACCAGAACAAGTGGGCCTGTCTCTTGTGCTCAGTGACAGTGTTCTCATCAGTGCCCAGCCTGGATGACCTATTCCCTCTCCAAGGCAACACACGTGCTCTTTGATAAGAAGTATCTTCAGATAGTGGTTCATTGTTGAGCCTCATGGTAGGACTTGGGAACGACTGAAGAAAATTTGGGAAAATAGCAAAAAGAGTGTTGGTGATTTTCAAGTTAAATTATACATTACTATTGTTTACTATTCATAGGATGAGTGTTAGTTTTAGACTTTTATTCCGAGCATGTCCATATACACACAATCTACATATATTATGAATAGGTATGCCATATATTGCATATATTCATGAATGTATACTTATATAATATGTATTTATGCATAGTTATATATGTACACATGTTATATATACTACACACATGCATACTGCATAATGAATATACACTCATATACATACTATACATACATATATTGCTGTATGAACATATTATATATTGATAACTGCATATTTATGTATATAATGCTCATGTGTATAGAATGTGTATATAAGTGTATATACATATATGTGTACATATAATGTGTATATATATAATTATATATGTGCATATACTAGTATATGCTGTTAAAGGCTGGTTATGTGGACCATAAGTTGACTCTTTCCCAACAAAAAATGTTCATGAAATTAATCCCTTTTGTTCACTTTATCACAAAATCTTGTTATCTTCATTGCTACTACATGACTTCTGTTCTTTTTGGAAATAGTCAAGGCCAAGTTTTCAGTTTTCCTTTATCTGATAGTGACAACTTGGGGCTAGTTCTGGAATATACTACAAAATTCCTCCGTTTTCCTGCAGATTCGTGAGTATTTTAATGACAATCCAAGGTAAGGATCTGGGGAACAGCTCATAAAAAGCATCACACACACTTCGGTTTCAGAATCCCTATGGATTTGGAAAAAACAAAATGATGGAGAACTTACTTTGGATTTCGGAGACCTTTTGTAAAATGATTGCCTCCAGAGGTGCACTTATTTTTTAATGTGTCGTGTTTATTTCAAGATGGTGCAGGATCCTACTGTTAATTACAAGTGCATGCCTCTTTTGTTTATCTGTGGCATCTGCTCTATGGTGGCAGCACTGATGTCACTCCCATAAAAAAGATGCTGCAGGGAAGAAAAAGGGCATGGATTTATCTTTAATGATGGAAAAGTCCAACTTTTCAAGAAAGACATTCTAAGAGCTGAATTCAATATTTGATTTTTCACTAAACTACAAAATGAAAACCGTTTTTTTACAAATGATGCAGTTAGAGCAAACTGCACAAGGACTTTGTATTATTGTCTAAAGTCCAATTCAAAATCACTTAACTAGTCACCTTAGCTACTTCATCTATTGATTGGGCATCCATATTTAATCCTCTGTTTCTGAAGAAATTACAGCATAATAGACCATCTTTGGTGCTTTTAAAAAAATCCACTTCTGGCGCCTATATTTAGAATGTGACTTTTAAGATTTTGCTTCTTTAGAGAAAGTACTTTTTCTAAGATATATTTATGTCAGAGGGTATATTGGGTTAAGTTCTCTTGAGATTCTTATTTTAATCTCTGTGTTCATAAGAAAATCAAAATGCAAATGTTTGCCATTCTCAAAAAATATGATGTATCTGTCCCTCATGCTTTAGCGCCTTTCCATGTCAACTGGTTGGGTGGAGGGCATTCTGATGACCCTGGCCAGGAGCTGTCTCCTATTTCCAGTTGGATAGGAAAGAAGCAGTCACATCTCATTGCCATCATGTCCTAGGAAATGTCTATAGACGTGAAAGACTCACTTTTCATATTTACTTAATAGGCTAAAGGTGTCTCAGATTCTTGCTTTTAAGTCAGTAGGGACCCATGATATTTGTAGAGAAAGTAAATATACAGAAATGAAGAAAATAAAAAATATATTTAAAAAATATGAGTTTTCATAAGAGCTATATAACTTTTCTCAACTAGTGTATATGGGTTCATTGTTACTTTATTCCTCTGGATCAGAATAATGTTTTAAAATTCCCCTTTATTTAGAAACTGGGAGCTCACTCTATTTACATGACTAATTGTAAAACTGACTTTGATGTGTCCTCTTTTCCAGAACCCTCACCTTTGTCATAAAGCATTTCTCCTCATCTGATTCTGAGCTTGACATTTAAGTTGTTCTGGGATGTCAGCAAAGTGATGCTAGTCGAAACTTGAGAACATTTGTATGATTAAATTCACACTTTCTGGTCTTGTCTGTCACTGCCACGGGACGGACATGCTGAGGCTAGCCCACAGGTCCCAGCAATGGATAGCAGAAACAAAAGAGCTGAGTTGAGTATCGCTGTCAATCCACTGGACCCATCAGAGAGATGATCAGCAGTCAACTGCCAGGCATGTGATCAGGTTAGCCAAGACCAGAGTGACTTCCACCTAACCTGGCTGAAACTGTCAGCTTGTGTACTTGGGAGCTAAATAAAAGCTGGTTATTCAGGTCCCCAAGGTCTGTGTCTGTTCCTCAGGCAGCACAATTGTATCCATTAATAGAGAGGAAAGCAACTGCACTATCACACCCAAGTGCTATCATAACAAAAGATATGGCATTTTGTTCGGGATCAGTTGGCTGCTGGAAGTTAACAGTGACAAAGTAGCTAACAGAAAGATGGGAAGTGCTGAAGAAGTGTTATAGAGAGCTGAGAAGATGACACCCATCTTAGAAAGTTCAGAAGATTTTGGGAAAAAATGTTGCATCGAGGAATATATATATATATCCCAGTGCATGAAATTTGTGCACTGGGGGGGGGGGGGGGGGGGTTGTCCTTCAGCCCAGCCTGTACCCTCTCCAAACTGGACCCCTAGGGGGATGTCTGACTGCCTGTTTAAGCCCGATCCCACGGACATCCCTCTCACAATCTGGGACTACTGGCTCCCAATCGCTTGCCTGCCTGCCATCCTGATAACCCCTTAACCACTCCCCTGCCAGCCTGATAGACGCCTATCTGCTCCCCTGCTAGCCTGATTGCTCCCAACTGCCCTCCCCTGCTGGCCCAGTCACCCCCAACTGCCCTCCCCTGCTGGCCATCTTGTGGTGGCCAACTTTGACCACATGGGGGCGGCCATCTTATGTGAGGGTGTGGCAGTCAATTTTCATATTACCTGTTTATTATATAAATATATATATATATATATATATATATATATATATACACACACACACACACACACACACCTAATGGTCTTTTGGTTTGTAAAGGGGGATTTGCAAACAGATTGTTAAAAGCACATTTGTCTCTTACTAACTGCACACAATAAGATACTCCAGGAAAGAGATTAACACAATAATGAGCTGGCCAAATTTGAAGGAACTACAATTTAGATTTCAGAAATTCTAGGATTTGGAGGGTTGAAAATAAAATAAAAAGTATTCCTCCTTTTCATCCTCTCCAGCAAAGAAAACAGCCTCAAGATGTATGTATGTATGTGAGTGTCTGTATATCAGTCACATCTCAATAAAACTAAAAACATGACTATAACCCAAACAAGCACAAGAAGCCTAGCCTGGAGTTTGTGCCCCGAGTGAGTACGTGTGTGTGTTTTGGTGTGTGAGTGAGGCTTCAGGAAACAAATCATGCTCAGGAAATCTGTACTGTTTTTTTCTGGGCTGCTAATCTGGAAGGAGAAACATTCTATGACTACTTCCTAAGGAGAGCTTGAATTAATGCACTGTCATTTAATAATTTAGCACATCTCAGTGCCCCTGTGCCTAGCCATTGAAGATGTCACCAAAAATAGATTACGTAAGTCAGGAAATAGGAGTTTGTGTCTGCTATGCTGGTAGATCCTGGTGAAAACTAATTTAGTTGGGGAATAAGTACGATATCACCTAATTTAAGTGGAACTGCTAACATGGTCTAGCAAATTTTCTGACTACAACTTCCATCTTCTAAAACCTAAAAATAAGAATTACATTTTCATCAGCAAGAGGCACTGGAATGGAGGGATTGGGCTTTTCCATTTGTATGCATGCTAAGTAGTCACTTTGTCCTAAAGCTGTAATTGGAAGTCTTTTATATGGTGAATTCAGAATAATTACTGAGCCAGAATATAGTAAATATGGCAGCCAAAGAAATTCTTTGAAAACAAAAACTTCATTTCTAGTTTTTAGCATGTATTTAATATTTGGCCTTTGCGAATATGCCTTTCCCTGTGTCTTGTGGCATAAACTGCATTCCAACTGCAGAGCTATTTTCCTGGTAAAACGTGGCTCTTCTTTAAAGCCACAAATGTAGAGAGAGAGCCTATTTGGCTTATTGCGTGCTTATTTCTCTCTTGATAACAAGGACTGAATATTTTTAGAGAAAGACATTTCTGGCCATTTATCAGCTCTCGTTCTGGAGCTGCCTCCCATTTTTATTTTCTTGTTTTGTCACATCTAACTGAAATTCTTCAAAATGACTCTATCTGAAGGTCAGCTACCTTTTCTATCTAATTTAATTTTATCTATAAAATTCTGTGAGTTTGGATTTGGATTAGTGATGAGCAAAGATAAGAGTCGTATCCCTGGCATTTCCACCTTCGTGGTCAGAAAATAGAGCCTGCTGACCAACAAGAGTTTACAGCCAGGGGCCTGTCAGAACTGGGTGGCAAGCAGGGAAATGCCCTCTGAAAGGTTACGTCTAAAACTAACTTTTAATGGGTGAAAACTGAAAAACACACACAGTGAATCAGTAAAGCCATTTTAAGACCGAATAATCTCCCAGACTAGGGGTCTGATTAAGGTAATCACATTAATATATATATATATATATATATATATATATATATATATATATATTCAGCCACAGGAAAAAGTTGTGGTTATTTCTAGTGACATTCAAATAGTGAAGTCTTAAAAATGAATTTTTAGTATTCTATTTTGTTTGCAACAACATCTCTCTAGTGGAATAGATGATGGATGTTTTGGGCTATTTACCTTGGCATTCTTTAAATAGTAAGATTTGTTTACTGATCTCCTTTGTTCAGAGTTTGTGCTCAGCATGCAACCTCATTTGCTCCCCAGGCAGGACTTCCAGTGGGAGAAGGATGTTTGGGTTCTGCTGGTGTGTGGCTAATAGTCTAAGTGACTATGTTCTACTTTTCTTGGTCAGTCTTGTTCATGTATTTTTTTAATCTCCCAAGTATACAGGTAAAACCAAGTTATTTTTCAATTTCTTTGTATTTTTTTCCATAAGACCCACCCACTCCCAGATTGTAGGGAATTCAAGCTAATGCCAAACCATCTCAGAAGCTCTTACCAGCTCTTCTTGTTGGACATTCCAGCTTACGGAAATCACTTCTTGTATTCATGTCCAGAGGCTGCTGTAACAAATTACCATAATCACGGTAGCTTGAAATAATAAAATTTATTCTCTCAAAGATCTGGAAGCCAAGAGTCTGAAACTAAGTACAGTTGGGGCCACACCCCTTCTGGAGGCTAGAAGGGGTCATTTCCTGCCTCTTCCAGCCTTTGGCATCCCCATTGTCCTTGGCTTTTGTGTGTATCTCTCCAGCCATGGTCACATTTCCTCCTTTCTGTGTGTTCCTTTCTTCTCCTCTTCTGTCTCTTATAAAGATACTTGTCATTGGATTTAGTGCCACCAGGATAGTCCAGGATGGTCTTAGTTTAAGGTCCTTAACTGCAAAAACCCTTTTTCCAAATAAGGTCACATTCACAGGATCTGAATATTAGGATGTGAACATATCTTTTTTTTTGGAGGGAGAGTGGCACCACTTAACACACCACACTTTAATAGTTCCAGTCAAGAAACTTGTAAAACCTCCCCATCAGATAATGCCCTTTTGTACACTCTTCATGCCTGACTTCAAACCATTCTTCATGGCCTTCAGGGTTGGTGGCTTCACACAGAAGCTGATGGGATAAGTAGGTGAAGACTCAGTGCTGAGTCTTAAATATTTTATTTAAAATAAAATATTTAAATATTAAATATTTCATTTAAAATATTTTTATTTTAAATAAAAATATTTAAAACAGTTTTAAAAATATTTAGGATGAAATGTGATGGATAAAATAAGCTGATGTCCTCACCAATCCTTTGTTAAAGGGACTTTCTATTACTGAAGGAAAATTTTTTATTTGGAATGTAATGAAAAAGTCAATAATGCTTATTATGTTTCTCATTATACAAATCAATAATAAGCATTGTAATATCATTAATTCTACATCAAAGGTGTTGTCAATGTGTTTTTTAAGATGTATTACAAAATATAGTCTACAGAAAAGTGTGTCTCTATAAATCTTTTATATAAAAAGCCAGTGTGATTCTATCACAGATAATTGAAACTTTATTTCCTGGCTTATTGGAATGTCAATTAATATGCAACTTAAAACAGTTATTAAAGGAAGATTGGCTTGAATAATATGCTAGTATGAGATCATAAGGATCTTTTCCCCAAAAATTATTTTGAAGTACTAAATAGAAGGAATACCTGGTCAATGATAATTTTCAAAACCAAACTGAACCCATAATATGGATCAATATGTTAACGAGGCCAGAACTTTCATAATATCTTGCTCGGAATTTCACAAAGATGGACTTGAAGTTTCTTTATTAAAAAGACAAGTTAGAAGAGGTTATTAGTCAGGAAGGAGTTTCCACCATCTCATATCAGACTCACCATATTTGTGCAGCCCAGACTTAGACCAAAAGACACTTACCATGTGGCCAGGGCCATAGCTGGTTCCGCTGTTTGCTCACTTTCACCCTGCTTCTAAGATACAACTTCAGGTAATGGACCAACTGGGGACTAGAAATGAGAATATAAAAGTCAATAATTCCTGGAATGCCATGAAAATATGCTTAACTTATAAATGTTGGTGCCTTTATAATTATTTTATTAGCAGAATCAATTGCACCTTTGTACACAATGTCTTTCTTCAGTTCACAGATACACTTTTTGACTAAGGAATGCCTCAAAAATTATGAACTGCTTTCAGAGAAAAAGAGAAAAAATGACTTAGAAATTATCATAAACAATTTTGGGGAGAGGACATATATTTAGGAAGGCATTGAAACTGGATTCTCATAGGCAGAGAGAGAAAATCTTGAAAATGCTAAGGATTCATTTATAGGACATACTTGACAAAGGTCATTGGCTAATTTTATTTTATTCAATAATGAAACCCCAAATATATTCAAAGGATATGAAGTAAAGATTTTATACTATAGAATAACATTTATGTTTGGTTATAATTCTCCTAATTAAAGTGTGGAAATATTTGGCTAAGCCGTAGCCTCCATGGTCAAGAAAAGCATGGAAGAGAAAGGAAGAAAATGAAAGAAAAGTGAAAACTCCTTATGGACACTGATCAAGGTTATTTAGGATGAAATGTGATGGATAAAATAATTATAAAAGTTACTTCATTGAATATGTTTGTGGATAAGTGTACAATGTGACATATAACAAGAAGGCATATATTTATACAGAATTTACATACAATATATTGCAATAATTTTAGTAGCATTTTAAGATAGCACCTAACAGATTATATAGCATATTATATACTTA
Organism: Myotis yumanensis; assembly: GCF_028538775.1. Classification (NCBI taxonomy): domain Eukaryota; kingdom Metazoa; phylum Chordata; class Mammalia; order Chiroptera; family Vespertilionidae; genus Myotis; species Myotis yumanensis. The sequence goes on along the minus strand of NW_027223752.1, from coordinate 160,952,391 downwards.
CTAAAATATGTTAAATCATTTTTTTAATAAGGTGATAAAGTTTATACATGTTTAGGGGTCTCTCTCTAAACCATAGACATTATACAACTTTGTATTTTTACAAAAGGTGTAGTGGATTGGAGCTTGATGTGCCAGAGTTGAATCAAACTTTTTTCCAGGTCGAATGGAGGCCAAATTTTTGAGCACATAAGTTGTGCTTGATCCACTAAAATAGAAGCTGCTGGAGTTTGAAAATCAAACAGAAGAGAAAAGTGGCCTGGGGATAGGTACAGCTGCCCAGATATTTGCTGAAAAATGCAGGGGTGATAAAACACTAGAGAGTGACTTATAAGAACAACAACTCAGGGCAGAATGACAGCGGTTTTAAACTTAGCCTGAGAAATAACGCTGATTATCAAATAGGAAATTTACATACAACCCTCTGTGTATTAATTTCTCTTTGTCAAGATAAATTGACATGCAGAGAAAAAGCATCATTTGAGGATGAATGCTTGGTTGCTCCATATCCTAGCATGAGAGATCATTAATGTCCATATGTGCTAAAAATTGAGGAATCAAGTGAATTTTTGCTATTTTACATTCAGAGAAATTAGGAGAAGAATCCTTATTTAGGTACCTACTAAAGACACTAAAAGGATGATTGCCTATCAAAGTCACAGATAATTCATAAATATTCCCTGATTTAATGCTGTAAAAATATTTCTCATTTCATTAGTTAAATAAAATTCCATAAGAATGCCACTTTAAATAGCTGATATAACAATATTATTCACCACTAACCTACAAGTTCCGCACTGTGCTGGTATTAATAGATAAAACTGAAAACTTGGCAACTTTCTCAATAAGTTTACAAACTGGTAGTTCAAGTCCTTTTGTGATAAATGGGTGTTTTCATTGAAATTTTATACAGCATTTAATTTGTTCATTGTACTTAGGGGTGAGTCCCTAATGCATGTTTTTTTAAAAATTTATTTTGTACATTCAGATTCCTCTATTAGGTTGGGCTTAACTTGCTGGTACTGCTCCTTGAAGTGAGAGCTTCCCACAGCATCTCCTTCCGTTATTGAGTTGGAACTGGAACACAGCAAAGAGCACCTATCTGCCTGCCGAGTGGAGGTGCGGACAGTGAACTCAAGCTAATGGGAACATATCTCGTGTCATCACAATGTGGCAGAACTGCCAGGGCACGGAGAAGAAAGAAACACTGTGAGGGAGAGAAGAGCCTGGTTTTGATATTACATCATTAGCTTTTCCTCTATCAGCCACCTGTGGTGAAGTTAACAATTCACAGTGGTAATTGCACACCTGGCTGGATTGTAGTCAAGCGGTGAGTGGTTTCTTTGCTTCAGTAATAATGAAAGCAGTTGAGTCAGGCTGGACCCTTGATTTCCAGACTACTGACCAGCTTCTCCATTTCATTATTCCCACTATTTTAAGGGAGCACAGATGAATGAAACTGATGAAATAATGGATCTATCATTTAAACCATATGCACCAAAACTGTTGGCAAACACTGATATGATGTGAGACTAGCAGGGGTGGGCAAACTTTTTGACTCGAGGGCCACAATGGGTTCTTAAACTGGACCGGAGGGCCGGAACAAAAGCATGGATGGAGTGTTTGTGTGAACTAATATAAATTCAAAGTAAACATCATTACATAAAAGGGTACGATCTTTTTTTTTTTTAGTTTTATTCATTTCAAACGGGCCGGATCCAGCCCGCGGGCCGTAGTTTGCCCACGGCTGGACTAGAGGCATAAAATGTGAGTCTGTTTAAAAAATTCTTCCAATCAGGAATTAATGTTGAGGATCTAAATCACTGTAGTAGATAGTTCTTGTTTTTCCAGAAAGCTATAATTAAAATACAAATTAAAAAAACAACAACAAAACAACAAATGCAGAGCCAGCCCAGCCAGTGTGGTTCAGTGGTTAAGCATTGACCCAGGAACCAAGAAGTTGCAGGTTCAATTCCCAGTCAGGGCACATGCCCGGGTTGCAGGCCTGATCCCCACTAGGGGGTGTGCAGGAGGCAGCCAATCAATGATGATGTTCCTCACTCATCAATGTTTCTATATCTCTATCATTCTCTCTCTAAAAATCAATAAAAATATTTTTAAAAAGAGGAGAAAATATACAAATTACCTAGGAGGAGTCTTGTTCCGCAGATGGATTTATTGGTTGGTTTTCAACTAAAAATTAGAGAATTTTAAAAATCAGAATCAGGGAGAAATTTAAACCAAGTCTTGGAAACTTTCCTCCAGCATAAACAAAATAACGGGCTTCCGGTGAAGTAGCAGTAACTCTGCCCTACTTTCATAGAGTGCTCAATTATTTCTCCATAGGTTCTTATATTATCCCCGTGAGCCAAAATTTCTATCATTTCTTTCCCAATTATCAAAGGCAAGTCCTTCCCAGTGGCCATCCTTCCTCAGGTTTGGGCCTTTCCAGACAGTCCCTTCCCTGTTCCTCCAGGATAAATAGCATGGATACAGACAGCATGATGAGCCATAGTGAGGAAATCTTAGAAAGACTGTGTACACATTAAGTCATGTAAATCTCACAACAATCCCACTCGTTAATAGCATTATCTCCCGTCTAGAGGAGGAAACGGCATGGAGAGATGAGTCATCCAATGTCACTGCATCATTAAGTGGTCAAAGGAGGATCAAAGTCCTTCCAGACAGGACCAAGAGTCTGCTCTCTGAAATCAGATGCAGCAATACATTAAAAAGATCAGACACTGTGATCAAGGGTTCCAGGAATTCAATTGGTTGGTACAATATCCACAAATCAATAAATGTGATGTACCACCGAAACGAAGGGTAAAAACTACATGACCATATCAATAGATGTAGAAAAACCATTTGATAAAATCCAGCACCCATTTATGATAAAAATTCTCAACAAAGTGGCAATAGAGGAAATACACCTCAATGCAATAAAGGCCAGATATGACAAACCCACAGCAAACATCATACTCAATGGGCAAAAACTACAAGCATTTCCCTTAAGATTGGGAACAAGACAGGGATGTCCACTTTTACCACTCTTATTCAACATAGCACTGTAAGTCCTAGCCACAGCAATCAGACAAGAAGAAATAAAAGGCATCCAAATGGGAAAAAAAGTAAAACTATCATTTGCAGATGACATGATACTGTATATAGAGAGCCCTAAAGATTCCACTAAAAATGACAAGAACTGATAAATCAATTCAGTAAAGTATCAGGATACAAAGTAAATATCCAGAAATCGGTTGCATTTTCATATACCAATACTAAACCATCAGAAAGGGAAATTAAGAAACATTCCCATTCACAATTGCTTAAAAAAATACCTAGGAATAAATTTAACCAAGGATGTTAAAGACCTGTACTCGGAAAATTATAAGATACTGAAGAAAGAAATTGAAGATACAAATAAGTGGAAGCATGTACTGTGTCCATTAAATTTAACCAATCAGCCTGCTCTCTGGAACCATGGCAGTGTGCTTACAGAAGGCCGGCTATAGGCTTCGCTCTTGTAGGATGAAATTCTTCTTTGTATGGCAAGATGCCTAACGGGATCTAGACCTATCTCTGTTTCTGTATATATCACTGTTTCTCTACATAGAGAGATGTAAGTATATTCAATGGATACATACATAACTAGTTTACATATGCATATATATTTACATACAGATATATAGATTTATCTACAAATAGGTGGACAGGTAGGTAGATTTAGATACCCTTGAGCACTTGTTATCTCCTTCAGGTCAGGAACCACACAGCTTTTTATTCACATCCCACAGCATCTAGTCAGAAGCTGCTAACCACAGGGTCTAGTCAGGCAATATGTCATAACTGTTAAAAAAAAGCAAGATTTGGGAACAGGTAGATGAGCTTGGATCCAGGTTACACTGTTTACTACCAAAAAAAATTATAACTCTCTGAATTTCAGTTGTTTTATTTATCAGGAGTTTGAAATAACAATTCCTTCCTCTTGGAACTGTGGCTGCTATTAAATGAAATTGAATGTGTTTAGGTCTTTAAAATGGTGCCTTCCAAATTAAGGTCACTCAGTCAGTATTAGCTACTTACATGGAATGTGTTAAATTGTGATGAGATGCAAGTGTATCACAGAGGTCTGAAAGACCCTAAAAGTTCTCTAAAATAAGTTAACCGTATCCAACTTGATTCTGTCAGCATGAGCAGATTTCTGTACTTCAGACCAACCGATTTCACTAATATCACACTTTTTTCCTCGGGTAAGTTTTTCCAGTGAAGTATTAGACTAAATTTCATAAAGACAGCACACTTCCTTCCTAAACACCAGCCCGACGGGTTCCCCGTGACATCTCTCCACCATCACTGCATGGATTTACCTTGCTAGTTTTTATTTCAAATGCTTGTTTTTGCTTGTTGATATAGAAAGAAGCTGGAAGGAAGATTAAGTTATCTAAAATGATGTAACAGTTGTGTGACTCAGCTGACACACCATCACCCATCTAGGAAGGCTGTGCATTAACTTTCAGTTAAACCTGAGTAGGATCTGGGTGTGGAAATTGCTCTGAGGAGGTGAGAGGTTAGCCACCAGCACCGTCCCCAGCCCGACGTTTGTAATTGCCCCCAAACTGCAGTGTTTCTGTCTCATGGCCCCTTATTCAATTGGCATTGACATGTCCATTATGGCTACTTCAGTGAACTTTTAATTTTTAAATTAATTAATTTTTAAATATATTTTATTGATTTTTAGAGAGAAAGGAAGGGAGATGGAGAGAGAGATAGAAACATCAACGATGAAAGAGAAGCATCATCTGTTGGCTGCCTCCTGTATTGCCCCCTACTAGAGTTCGAGCCCAGAACCCAGGCATGTGCCCTGACTGGGAATCCAACCAGTGACCTCTTGGTTCCTGGGTTAATGCTCAACCACTGAGCCACACTGGCTGGACTCAGGGAACTTTAAAAAAACACACATTTCATTTGTTTTAGATTTCCATTTAATTAATTTCATCTCCTTCCCTCTGTTCCAGTGGTTGGGCACAGTGATAAGAAAGAAAGAAACTGCTTGAATATTTCTTAGGTATTATAATATTCTCAGATATGCTTCCTGCTTTTCTCTAATTTCTTAGTATTTGCACATTTAATGTTTTCAAGTGTCTATAAAGCTGGATTTCAGACCCTCTTGCTTAGCGTCCCCGTCATTTCACTGCCCACCGAGCAAAGACTAACTGAAGTGGTTGTGGGTTGGTTTCCAGAGACAAAGAACATTAGAAGTGGCTCTCGGAGGCATGTGATAATTTGGAGCAAGGAATGTGTCCTCTTGAGATAAATCATAAGCAGGCTTCTGTTCGGCAGTCCTTGTTTACTCGTCTTGCCACATTAAAAGAGCCGGAATCCAGAAGTATTCCTTCCTCATCAATATTGATACTAATAAATAATAGGCATTAATGAGGAGCAGCTACTCAAACGAGGCCTCCTCCAACACCAATGGCTTTAAGGAGATTCTAGAGTTAAAAAGGGAAAGCCATTTGGACTGTTTCCATCTTTTTAAAGGAAGCACCTGGGAGCCTGCCCAGGGAATGTTATTATCAAGTTCATCTCTGTAGACTACCTGGCAGAGCTAGAGGAGAAGTGAATTCCGTAAGTGTGATTGCATGAATTTAACACAATTTTATCAACTCGATCAATGATATTGGTGCTTACAAGCCTGAAGTCTTTTGCTGAAAGAAGAAGTCACTTCTCTTCCATTCAGATATTCCCATTAACTTCCTGCTACTGCACCAGTATTGATCCTGTCTGCCTTGACCATTGAATCTGTCATAGACAAGGAATCGGGGGCATAGCAGCCCCCAGACGCAATTTCCTGCTTTGTGCAGAACCACAGGCAAGGACTGGTCCGCAAATCACCACTCAGCATTTGCTTATTCACCACCCCGCAACGTACATGCTCTCTGAAACTACTCACCCCTGATATTCAGCTTCAGGCTGTGGCTTACGAAGGTAATGTTCTATTTGTCCTCATTCCTGTGACAGTGAATTCCCCATGCTCAGCCACAAGTATCTCTAAGCATGAGCTACTCCTGAGCAGGTTTCTCACCCCCTGTCGTCTCTTCTTTGATAACAAATGATGCTTCCGGGGTTGCTGAAGTTGGTGTGCTTGACGTTGAGGTGTAGAATCACCTGTGTATCCCCATTCCTCTACCACGGCCATCCCTTTCTTCTTGAGGTAGAATCTTTTTCTATTCTTTGTGTCATGACTTAGTCATGGGCTTGTTAAAAGGTCTGTCTTTATTTCTGTTTATTTGTTTTTGCATTTTCATTTTTTTCACCTCTATTGATACATACTTAATATACCAAACACTGCACATATTTAACGTATACATTTTGATGAGTTTGGGCATATGCATAAACACACTTGTTACTATTGCCACAAACAAGGTAATAAACATATCTATGAACTCCCAAAGATTTATGTCCCCTTTTTTGGGGGGAGAAGGGTAGGAACTCAGCCTGAGATATTCTCTCTTAACAAGTTTTAAATGCAGAACACCCTATTAATTAACTATAGGCTCTATGTTGTACAGCAGAAATCTAGACCTTATTCATCAACTATAACTATAATTTTATTTCTATTGGAAAACAACTTCCCTTATTCCCCTCTTTCCCTCCCTTGAAAACCACCATTTTATTCTCTGCTACTGTGAGTCTGACTCTATTAAATCCCTCATCTAAGTGGGTTCATGCATGTCGGTCCTTCTGTGACTGCCTCATATCATTAAGCATAATGTCCTCCAGGTTCATTCATATTGATGCCAATGGTAGGATTTCATTATTGAATTATTTTTCATTGTATGTATATACCACCTTTTCTTTATCCATTCATCTGTTAATGAAACATTTTAAAAAATGTTTCCATATTTTTAGCTATTGTAACTAATGCTAAAATTTGGCAAGGATGGGCGGGAAGGACTAGACTCAAGAGAGCCTAGTACTAGGGTGGCCTTGATGAGCATAAATTCCATTTCTATAGTGTTCAAAACCTTGAGTAACCACCTTAAAGTTCTGACTATTACAAGAGCCTTAAATGCTTAGAATTCCAGACTTTACTCTGAAGACAGAAAATTCTCTTAAATGAGAGATTCATCTGGGTAAGGTTGACACTATTGGGCACATTCTGTTGAACAAATGGCATGTTTCTGAGGAAATATGAGCAGAATTTCAAGATATTGTTTTTAGGATTTCAATAAATTATAGAATAATTTTGCAGAGATATGCAGAGATATCTGAATGTTTGTTTTTAACACTATAGATTAAGTATTATGACAACATCTTTGTCTTTTCTCTGAAGCACAAGGTAACAATGTTCATAGTTTTGTAACAGTGTAATAAGTGGTGATTACATGTTTTCCTACTGTTATAATCTAATCCTATACAACCTACTGCATCTAAGATGTGGGATGTTTCTGAAGAAGCACCATAACTCACTACCAGTCTTTTCCTGTAAACCAGGTTCAACAGAGTACTTAAATTAGATTTCCAATGAAATATCTTCACATTACATCCAACAAACACTCAATTGATTTACCCTACTTCTCTATTAAAATTAATTTCCGTTTCAATTTAGCTTAATTAAATGATTCACAGTCAATTTTATAAAGATATAAATCCTTAAAAATCTCTTTATCCATGGTTAGACCTAAAACAATAACAAATGCAACAGACACAAAAACAACAATGAAACTTCCAGAGCACTAATACAAAAATGTTTGCAATAGTGTAAAAAGGAAAACATATTGCTTAGGGAAAAATCTGAAACCATGCATTTCTGTTTTTGTGTGAACTGGTTATGTTGATGTCTTTATGTTCTAAGCAAAGTCATAGAAACAAATGAAAAATGACTCTCTTCACCCTATGGCAACCAGAATGCTAAATATACAGTAGATTCTTACTCTTAAAAATATTTAAGTGATGAGTTATTAAGATATGCTAGACTTTATGATCTCTTCCTCAGTAACTAAACCTCTTGGTACTGAAATCTACACACACAGCTTACCTTTCCTTCACCTTCACAGCATTGCTATTGCAGTAACACCTCACACCTAGGAGACACTTAAAATGTATGATCAACTAAAAGATCAAGCGAGTAAGTGCAATTTCAGGAGGACTCTAACATTCTTTAGGGTCAGTGACCATGAGAGCATTGCTCTCTAGAAATTTAGGAAAGACAAAAACAAAATATCTGGACTACTTATATTTGCACAGGCTTTGCGCCTGCTGGTTGGAATCCATACAGCTAATGTATAAAAGACAAGGGGTTCCATTTGGTGTCTGGGTTATTTTATTCTATGATAAACTTGATGTTTCTTACTCACTTTTGTCTCTGTGCCTAACTTCCTATTTTTACACCATCAAACATGACATTATGGAATTCTTGTGATGTCATCATACTTCACGAATATGATAAAAAATGCATTCTTGTGCTCACTATGAATGTTTAAAGTGAGGACTTGGGCTATAAATCTACAGAGAATAATAGCCACTAACTATTTTCTACTCTTGGCATGAATTGCCATCTGACCTATGAAATGTTCCAAACTTTGGAAGCACTGAGACAAGATCCCTCTGGTCATGTGGCCATGTGATCATGATGCTCCTTGCCCACAGGACTGAAATGGAAGTCTCCCATGTTTCATTTGGATGAGAGTTTTTCAGTCTACATTAATCCAGATACACATATCTGATGCCAGAAGAGGCAAGTCTGCCATTCATCTATCATTCTGAAATGGTCTGGAGAGTCTCTCTCCCACTAATGCAAATCTTCATGCCTATGGAAGTCCAGCCCAGATTTCTCTCAGTGCATATTTATGTCACTTTCCTCTATATCTGAATTTCTATGCCCTTTGTTTCTCCAAGTGATATCTGATAGTCAAGGCAATATTCTGATGATTCATGTGTACCAACCTTGCCCAGTGGAGTGGCATTTGCACAGGGGTTTGTTTCTAAATTCACCATATGTGTTTAATTTGACTCAGCTGTTCCCCATAATACATAACGTAGAGCCCAGTGGTATTTCAACAAACAACTCCTAATGGCATAATTAACATTTATTGAGTCCTTACTCTGTGCCAGACATGCAGCTAATGACTTTAGAAGCAGAATCTCATTGTCACCATTTTACAGGTGAGTAAATGGTAATGCACAGAAGTTATGAAATCCTGGGTAGAGTGATAGAGCCAGAGCTCTAGCTCTATAGACCCTCTGCTCAACCACAGTGCTGTTGATGGTGAGCCCTCCATGCAGTGGAGCATGCTGACTGCATTAGAACTTTGTATTTTGTGAGCCCGGGGCGAGATCAGTCATTGGAGCACCCACCACCTGCCATGTTTACTCCCAAAAGGGTTTAGGCTTTTACCTATGCAGGAGTCCTGACATTTTCTTGTTTATAAATATTTTGAGAATTGTACATTGATCATGATGCAAGCCAACCTCTTTCATCTTACATCAAAAGATGTCTATTACCGAGTTTAATAAATATATCAAGCCAGGACTTCAGCAGCCCCAGGCACTGCAGGTACTCCAAATAGCACTTTCCCACTGGGACTATGGTAATGTTTACATGCACAATTTGAAAAATAGTGCTGTGCTCAAGGAAAACAAATCAGTTGCTTTAAAAATATTTTTTAACTAAATATATAAGATATACAAACACTGTGTAACCTACATACACACTTTAAAGAATGGTAACATCCAAATACCCATCCATCTGACCCTGCTTAAGAATGCATGTCTTCCTTTTGGAACATTTGGTAAGAGAAATAGAACAAAAAAAAGAATTAAACTTTTCTTTAGCTGTGGTCTGTGGTCCTCAAGAGTGAGGCCCTAAATTACCTCTGATGAAAAATAAGAGCAGAGGGTTGACTCCTCATGATTTTACCTCCACACATGAGTTCATTACCAATTCAAAACTAGCTGAAGCCAAAGAGTATAATCAGTGTCATGTAAATGGATTCTACATTTTCAGGGGAAAGTAGAAAATTTTGAAAGAATGAGTTCCTTTTAAGGGAGTATAGTAACTCTTAAACAGAATAAAGGTTATTTATGCTCCCCCAGGAGTCCAAGCATGATCTAAATGTTAAATGAAAATAGATGAGGATAGGTGCATTCCCACAAGGTAACTCAGGAAGTTAGAAGGTTTGGTAACCACCCATTGGCCATTGTCTCCCAAGTATCACCAAAGATACTTGAGTGTGTATATAAAAATAATTTTTATTTTTATTAAAAAAATTAATGTTGTCATAATTACACATATTCTCCTTTTCCTCTCCTTTTCTCACCTCCACCCACTCCTACCTCTGCACCCTTAGCCTTCACTAAACGATTGTCCATGTCCATGGGGTATGCATATATATTCTTTAGCTAATCCCTTTGCTTTCTTGTTCCAGTCACCCCTGGCCTCCTTCCCATCAGGCACAGGCCAGTCTGTTCCATGTATCCATGTGGGGCGTGGCTATAGGGTTAAGCCTCGGACTGACCTATTGGCAAAGTCACAAACAAGTCCCAGCTTAGAGGGCACAGTCCTCTTAGCATAATTAGGCTTGACCTTATAACACTCTCTAGATCTTATCTGGGAAGCTAATGGGCTGAGGGAGGTGCAGGAAGTGCTGCCAGGGCAAGTGAAACTCACAAGAACAGTGTAACTATGGTTACCACTACCTTGTTTACCTCTGACTATAAAATAAGGGCTCAGCTTGCCTCTGGATCTTTCTCTGTGGCCTCAGCCAGGCACAGGAAGACCCACGGAGACTAAAGAGAGCTATGCTGATCATCTGAATGCTGTCTCCATGTTCTTCATTCTTCGCCGACTCCATCCACACCTTTGGGAACCCCTGGCCTGCTGGGGCTGGATCCCGGCATATCCATGCTTCTGGTTCCATTTTGTTCATCATTTTATTTTGTTCATTAAATTCCACAGGTTAGTAAGATTGTATGGTATTTGTCTTTACCATCACCAGGGTCTGGCTCTTCTCTTGATGGAGCCAGAATACTTCTAAGCACATCAAACTTTACTTCATTTCTCAGTTATGGACTCACATCTGGCATCCTTGTGAGACTGAGGTATAGGCCCAGGTTGACAAATGAATAACTGGTAATGTTAAATGTAACATAGATGGGAACACTCATGGTATCATTTTCTTAATTTTCATAACAGTTTCCTAATAATTAACTATAAAAAACAGAATGACAAATTAATTTTCAATGAAAAATATGACTCTCAGAGCAACCAAATATTTTACATCACAATGACTGACCCACTCTCCAGAAGTACACCAACTTACACTGGAGTTACTATCATAATAGCAAAAACATCTTGTTGATGGAAAAGCAATCAGGATGTGGATAATTTGGTGTATTCAGTTTGCTCAACTCACCTAACTCAGAATAGACACAAACATTGCTAGCCAGCCTGGAATATTCACAATTCAGATACTCCTCTTTTTATTGTCCATTAATCTTCATTGAAATCACACATTTAGTTCATATTAGACTGCACAAATTATCTGAATTTTATTCTAGTACTCATAATCCATAATAAAATTCGTGAACATTCTGTGCTGTTAATTTTAAGCTAAGTATCAGATCACAGGGGAGGCAATGAGTAGCAGCAGAGGATGGAACACAGAATTGGGAGTTGAGTTTCCTGGATTTCAGACACAGTGGGATTTCAGATTGAGTGGGCATGCTTGGGAAGCTTAAGTTATTTCTCCAGAACCCATGTCTTTCTTCTGAAATATAAGAGAAGTGTTATATAGTCCCCAATGTCTGTTCTAGCTGGGGATTTCTGCTTCCTTTTAACCCTAATTCTTGTTTATCTAGCAGGAATATTATCTCATAGAACAGATTCTTCTCTCTAAGAACCAGAATGTTATCAGCATACTTGGACCTGCATGTTTGGTACACAGTAAGAGAAACTTGTTCAATTATGTGCTTGTTTCTCTCTAGATGGTGCAAAAGACTACTAAGGATTCATCAAAAGTATATCTAGTGCCGGGAAGGTGGCCCAGTGTGTTCACAATTATTACTTCTTTTCTTCTTTTAATGATGCTGGGAGCCAAGACACTGATTTATGAGGAATGGGGAAAGCAGTGGTCTGCGTTGCTTCCATTGTTTTTATGTTGGTTTCTAAGAATTTATAGCTTGCATTACTAAGAACACTTGCAATCTATGAAATCCTGTCTACAACAGGCTCAGGGTGGGCCATATCACATTGTCAGGCATGCACGGTTGTCACTTGAGTCAGCTGAACATCCAAGACATCTGCTCTCAGTAGCTGGATCCATCTCCTCAACTCTTCCCTATAATCATTCTGAAAACACAGCTTCTATAACTCATTATTCAAACTCAAATCACAATAAACAGTATAACCCATTTTTGAAGACTAAGGGATTGTACTTTCTACCAATTTAAACAGTCTATCAAATTTTAAATTATGAAAACTTTTGACTTATAAAAAGCCTGTTTGTAAACTCCAAACATGTTTTCCAACATCCATTATAATTTTGACAGTAATTATAATCTCCATATATATCTATAATAATAAAAGCGTAGTATGCAAATCGATCAAATGACCGAACAGCAGAACGACCATCCGGATGACCACACTATGACACGCACTGGCACCAGGCCAGCCAAGGTGGGTGCAATGTGATTGGTGCAATTATTTTCGTTGCTACCTCACATTGCTCATTATTCACAAACAAGATATTCAAACTCAGATTCAAATGTCAGTCATAATTAGACCATACCCCCTTGCCCATATCTCAAGGTTACAACACAGAAAATATCTCCCAGTGCACCTGTAAGTGGAAGACAAAAAGTATGTGACCTAAATACCAAAAAACATGCCCAGGTATCTAAGATACATTGCTATAAACATTTCTAATAAATTTTCAGATTCTGAATGTGTTGAACTACTGATTAAACAGAGTGGTATTATTACAAAGTATACACCATTCACAAATTAGATGAAGCTATATTATAAAGAACACCATCTTCCAAACAATAAATAAAGGGCACAATTCAAAAAAGTTAAAAACAGATGATGAACTTTTCATTTTTAAATTTGTATTTAAAAATATAATAATGAGGTCCTGGCTGGTGTAGCTCAGTTTATTGAACATTGGTCCTCCCATGCACCAAGAGGTCACAGGTTCGGTTCCTGGTCAGGGCACATGCCCAAGTTGTAGGTTGATCCCCAGTAGGGGGTGTACAAGAGGCAATAATAGCATAGTATTTGGGTGGTATATTTTAATTTGAGATACATGTCTAATTTTCCTTAAACTTTTCTTCCTTTACTCCTTCTTTACTTAATATTTGAGTACATACTCTGTGCAGGGCATTACAATGGGTGAACAGCAGTGAGTGGGACAGAAAAGTGATTTATTATATTCTAGTATAGAACGACAATCACTAAATTAAATCATATTCAATGAATCAAAAATGTTACCTTTTCCTTTCTGTGTTGCTTTAATCCTTCCTTCCATTCCTTTTTTCTTTCTTTGAATTCATATTTTTCACTCTTCCCCCACTAAACTCCAATCTAGTCATAAAATAAAGGAAGTGCTTCACTTTCACCCAAGGAGGAGCACCAAAGACAGTGGGGCACCCACGCCCTTTAACGTTCCTTTTCACAGAACTTTTCTGTATAGGCTCATGGTGATTGCTTTGCTGAATCTACATTTTGTCTGACATTTGCCACCATTAGGCAAACATTAGTCTTCCTGTTGGTATTTGTTTAGTGAGCTATATACTCAGTGGTATATGATTTATATAAGTCACCATCTCGTCTTGCTGGCTTAGGCTAAATTATTATCCGGGCATTCCAATTTAGACACACAATAAGGGACAGATTACTAAAACCCCCATGTCATATGTTCGCCAAACAAAGCCTCATTCTTTATTCATCGTGTTCTGCACAGTGTTCGAGTTTCTAATGAAAATGTGGGTTGATTCATCAGCCAAAATAGCCTGGAGGCTTTTTTCCAATTTTATTCTTAGAGAATGCATTTCTTTAAAATTTAGAGACTGATGCGAATAGGAATAATTTGATATTATACTTAAAAATAAATACACTGCTGCTTTCGATGACTTTAGCGTGGGTGACTACATGGCAGGTTGTCGGGGTGGTCCCACTTTCCTCCTGTTGTTCTAGCATGGCTATCAGTGGCGATCCTTTCCACTGAAACACTTGCTAGCTGGTTTGAAAAATAAGTTACTATGTCACTCTGACTTTGAGGGGTAGAGTGAACTTCCATCAGACTCGCCTTTGGAAGCTTCAGTGGTTCTCAACCTTCTGGCCCTTTAAATACAGGTCCTCATGTTGTGACCCAACCATAAAATTATTTTCGTTGCTACTTCATAACTGTAATGTTGCTACTGTTATGAATTGTAATGTAAATATCTGATATGCAGGATGATCTTAGGCGACCCCTGTGAAAGGGTCGTTCGACCGCCAAAGGGGTCGCGACCCACAGATTGAGAACCGCTGATTAAAAGATCCTGGGTTGGGTCCTGAGAAGGACCATAGGCAGCGGGAGTCTATATTCATCCCTTCCACATCTCCTCCACATCAGGAACCCCCATAGAGATTCTCTGTTGAGCCCTTTTAATTCTGAGGGGTAGTAATCAATGTTATGGAGAAAAGAGTTCAGAGGTTAGATATATTTTTAAAAGCCTGAATTAAAGGTTTAAAAATCAGCCTTGGGGAAAGGGGTAAAATTCCCAAGCTTTTATTATGCTGATATGTGTGAATTTCTAAGAGAAGTTTGTTTCAGAAAAACTTTTCTCCTCTAAGGTTATTTTTCAGAACCAGGGCAAAGAAATATACTTCAGGGAATGTAGCAAGGTGGAATTATGGTTTCCCTATTCAGAATTAAAACTCTGGCCATTTAATCTCCCCATTAAATTCAAATACATAGGAAAGGGAAAGCAAAGTAGCTGATCCCCGGCCAGCGCCACCTTCACAGGCCCTTAGGAGAAACATCTGGCTCTTGTTGTAGAAGAAACTAGATGGAGGACAACATTTTGATTTAACTAATGAGCAATGAAAAGATGAAATGCTTGGGACACTGCCCTGGAAAACAGACAGAGCAAATCTCTAGACAGAATATACTCTGAGATTTTGGAAGGTACAGGGCAGATTTCTGAAGATCCCCTAAAATTGTGAGAAAAGGAAGCAGGATGACACTTAGGGCTGAGACAGCCTCTTCCCGTATAGAGTTCGACCAGAGGAGGTAAATAATGTGCAGTTTATTGTGGCCTATGGGGTGATGGAAGCTGTCCCTGGGATGGCCAGGCAGGCCCAGGTGCCAGGAAGGCCGTCTGGAGCTGCTGGCCACCAGTGGATGTTTTTTTGTTGTTTGTTTTTGTTTTTCTTTTCTGACCTGGAGATACTAGTAAGGGCACCATTTTGAAAAGAGAGATTCCACAGGTTATTTTTCAGATTCTGTTGGTAAATTGCTCTTTTTGTTAGGGGTATATTAGCTATTTTACTTTAATCAAAGAGCATAAACAGTAAGGGATCCAAAGGACTGAATAAAAGATTAACACTGTATATTTATGCAAACTCTCCACTGACAATAATCAAACCAGCAACTTGGGTATTTTCTACAAAGCTTAGGCAGATACAACAAGTAGTGGAGAGTATTTTAGGAAAGATAAGAAACCAGGTTCTGAAGTAATTCACCCAATCATCTTCCCCATTTCAACACACACACACACACACACACACACACAATGTTCCATTAGCTTAGCAATCAATTTAAACAAAATCTCCTTTCTCCATTAGCTGCTGTGTTATATAATCATTGCTGCAGTGGGAAAGAAATTGTGCCTTACAATTACATTGGAAACCAAAAATATTAAGTCTGGAATTTTGAAAGATTAAATACTGTGCTTTTTGCCTCATATGTAAATCTCCATGTAGCATGTGAGTGATACAGAAAATTCTTACTTGTGGTATAAGCATATCTGATTCTACTTTAAATTCCTCAGAATAACCAAGTCCAATGTAGCCCACTTCAATCTGATGAAGGATGGCTTCGCGATGATCATAAATGAGCTTAGTGCTCTGAGAAAGATTTGGGTCAAGAGCCTTCTACTCTATGTAGCCCCTGCTTAATTCAGCCCCATTTACTCATTTCAACTGCCCTGTGCTCCAGCACTCATGGTGGCCTGAATCTAGTCTCATTTTTAATCTTCTAGCAAAAGGGATTAAAACTATAGGATCACTCAACTAAATCCCAGCCCTTCGTGAATTATTTCCAAGATGGGAGAGGGATTTCAAAAGGAAATTTTGTCAGAAGGGCTACTTCTAAAAAGAAAAAGAAAGTAGCTTAACCATTTTAGACATAAAGATTAAAATAGTATTATTTGTGTTGATAAAGCAAGAACCAGATTACCAACAAGAGTCTTCATAAACTGTGGACCTGAGCTTCTGCTGCTTTGTCTCTGAGGTCCCACCTATAACTGATGGGGCTCCTTTGATTTTTTTTTTTTTTAATCCTCACCTGAGGATATTTTCCCATTGATTTTTAGAGAGAGTGGGAGGGAGGGGGAGAGACACAGAGAGCAAAAGATCGATGTGAGAGAGATACATCAATTGGTTGTCTCCTGCAGGAGCCCCACCAGTGCCAGGGATGAAGCCTGCAATTAAGGTATATGCCCTTGACTAGAATCAAACCCAGGACCTTTCAGTCTGTGGGCTGACACTGAGCCAAACTGACTTGGGTAGGGGCTTCTTTGATTTACATGAACTAAAATATGAAACCAGAATGAAAATTTAGAAAGATTGAAAATGACTAAGAGACTTTGTTCACACATACCTTGTGCAGTTTACTTCCCAAAGACAGTAGATACCAAGGTGTAAATGTCCAGAAAGCAAGTAAATGAAATCAAACAGGCCTAAAATGGGGCTGTGGTACATCCATGGGGCTGACAACCTGCCGTGTCCACCATGACAGGGCTCTGCTGGCACAGATCCTTACCCAGCCTGGACAGTGAGGGTTGAAGAAGGCCAAGTAAACAAGCAGACAACACACCAGAAGTGCTTACAAGATTAGTCAGGAACCTTTTTAATTTTTTTATTCTGTTAAAAAGTCATCATTTTTATTTGAGTGGAATGCAAGGAAATTCAGATAGCTATTATATCTGAGAAGCAAAATACCCACTCTTTTCTAAATATGGAATAGAAATGCTTCATTTCACTGGTGTTAAATACTGTAGCTATGAGCCAAGTTTCATTTTACCTCATAAGTAGATGCCTTTTCCATATTGTTGAAAATATAAATATCTCAGTTCAGAAAAGCCTAAAACTAAAAATATATATCAAGCTTTGATATCACTTATAGAAATGACTTCAAATATTTTTTTAAAAAAGTTATTTCTGGAGTTATTGAGAAAAGTTAAGAGAGAAAAATTCCATGATAGCTTTTAAGGATTTACAGAAGGAAAGATACTAGCGTTTAAAAACCGTGGTCTATAAAAATGCTGACTTCGTTCCCAGATCATTCTCTATACTTATCTACTCGGGCTCTTCTTGCTGTGCCAGAAATTGTACAGTGAGCTTTAGCTGAACTGTGAAAATGAATTTGGGGATTTTTAAGCTAACAAGTCTGCCACAAAGGCAATTTCTACTTAACAAAAACAACCGGGAAAAAAAAGAGGAGAACTACCTGCATTGAGACTTTGTTCCATAGAATCACCACTTGGAAATGAGAATAATTATTCTACATGTTTCAAACAATACACCGATACTTTAAATGTCTTTATGTAATGGTAAGATTGGTGTTTAATGTACATATAAATGATGTAATTAGTGTTTGTATTACACTAAACAATATATCTCTCTTTCATTCAAGATGTAAAATTACTAAAAGCATCAGGTGCTGTACTAGTGTCCTGTGAAGATGGGTTTGCTTCCTGATTTTTAATCCATGAAAAAATTAAGGGAAAAATGTTATATATGGTCATGTGCCAAGGAAAAAACAGAGAGCAAATAAGAACAGTGTATCATATTGGGAATTTGTCTTTTAATCTTCCTCAGTGATAAATAGAATGTATAAGAAATTATATACATATACATATTAATTTTTATATAAGAATATATGTATTATGAATTACTTATCTATTATTGGAAGTGATGCGACCTCTAACTTGGTCATTGGAAGCTCTCTGAATTTTTGGTGCCATTTGTGTTTTTTTTTCAGTGGTTCCTATACTTCCTGATTTATAGGTGAGTAAATTTTTAAAACGAAAATGAATGCAAGCAACTCACATTTTTTCCATCTTTAAGTAAAAGCAGTAAATAGAACAATTACTATTAAACAGTGCTATCATTTCATTTCAAGATGTAGGAATATGTGCATGAGATTGTGGGTGTTTGTATCGTCTGAAAAATGATTTCATTCACAATGAGTGGTTTCAGAGATTACTATTATATATTTTTTTAATCTCCCCAAAGAATCTGAAGAGTTATGAAGACAGTGTAGATTCACTTCTTTTATCATCCTAGAATTCAAATGCTATGTACTCTCCATCACCTATATGAAAATCTACTTTCTTTATAAAATCTATTCTTATTTTGCTCTCTATTATTGCAATCTTACAGGCTACAGTTAAAGATCCGAATACACACTCTCTTACATTTTTCTTGCATTTTTTTCATACATGAAAGTCCTGCCACATCAAATAGACTGTAATTACTCAGGTGCTTACTCAAGTATCCACAGCCCTTACCAAAGCCTTCAGCATCACACTGTGCGCCTGTCTTGTCTAATGGATGCCACTCTGGTCCACGTGTCATCAGAGTCCCAGAAAGCTAATGGCTGGTGCTCATTCATTTGAAGCATCCATATAATTAGCTTTAGTTAAATCCTCTGTCACTGTCACCTGAGCTTTGGGATTAGAACTTTTCTCTGTGTTTAAAATTGGAGGATTTTACTGTTTACCAATCTTAGCTAAAGCAATCTTGACGGTATAAATCGTATTTATTTTGGTTGATTACTATTTGGAAATATTGTCTCTTTGTAATTTGTGTTATTGTCTAACCTTCATTATTTTTCCTGGGAAATACTTTTACTAAATCAGACTCGCTGATCTGTCCCAGAACAGCGGCTCGGATGTGCAATGTTGCACAGCCTCTATCTTATTAGACATTCTCATTAAAGACTCCAGTACTCATTCTTTCAGGTTTGCAGCAAACCAATGGGCCGCATGCATTTCCCTGCAGCTAATTCACTCTCCCTGAAGAGTCCTCACCTACCGTGCATTGGGGAATGTTATTCTGATTTAATATTTTAAACTGAGATTTTGGGTGAAAGTTGATCTCTTAGATGCCATGCCAGTATAACCCATCTTTTTATAAAAAGTTTGTGTGGGGGATGCTAAGAAGAATATTTGAAGGGATGTCAGAAAACTGCCTCCCATCTGCTATGGGGCTCCTCTTCTGTTGTCTTAGCCTCTCCTTGAGCAAGGCTTTGGGTGGCTTGCTAAGACCCTCCTCACCACCATGGCATCCCCTGCCAAAATGTGGTGCTCCGGGAAAGTATTGCCCACTTGCCATTTGGATGGCTCAGGCTCAGTGTTCTTCCAAATGGGTGCTCTCTAACTCCTGAGGCCCATCTGTGATTCTAAATTCATTTTAGCCCCATCTATCTGCCTCATAAATCTTTACTGCAAAGCCATTTCCACCAGATTCAGCAACCTTTTCTGGCAGGATTTCTAGCTAATTTGTCTGCCGACTTCTTTGGGTTCACATCTTATTTCTGAGTCCCTTTCATCCTTCCCCCACCGCCCCACCAACCTCACACACGGGGGTAAGTGTGGAGAGCTGTTCTCAGGAGCTTTTCCTGCCTAAAGTGCTAAAGGTTCTGCCAATTGAGTGGTCTAGGAGTCCTATTTGGAAAAGGGGCAGAGACCCACTGCTATTATCTCAAATTATTTCATACAGACCCATCTTCAGAATGTAAGCTCAGAGAAGAGAGATCGCTCCTTCTGCCATCCCCCATGACCCTGCATTTTGTACTTGCGGTTGTGGAGTACCTGGAGGCAGGGTTTCTCCTGGAAGCTTGTGATCGGCTGCAGACAACAGGGCCACTAGCCCTGGAATTTTCCAGCTGCAGCCTATAGACAGGAATGCTTTTAAAGATACCTCTTACCAGTTTGAAGTTGGGGTGGAGAATGAGGACCTTGGCTCTGATCTAATCACATTCCCTCTCCCCACTCCCCTCTCTTCATTCTGTCATCTGTGCAACTCAACAGAACAGAAGTAGGCAATTTCTAAATTCTTAACCATATCCTTCCATACTTAGGGCTAAACCACATGATGTAGCAGCAATAAGTAGAAATAGTATCTTCCCTACATTATTTTAAAAAAAATCTATGATAAACATCCTCTCACCTTAACTTTTGACATGCTAACCCTATTTAGAAAGCAATGCTTCCCATGAAAAAAATATGTCTTTAAGCCAGTTTTTCTTGCTGAGAAAACATGATTTTTGAGATTCAGAAGTGATTTTTTCTTTGCATATTATTTGAAACACTCTATTAAATTACACTAATCCACAATGGAGAGACAGAGACTAGAAGCAGGCTGAGGAGAATATCATAAGCATACCACAAGGGAGAAAATGCAAAAGAGAAAAGAAGATGAATATTCCAAGTATAATATCCTGGAATACATAACTACATATTATTATTAACTACTTAGCTATTTTAGTATTATCCACATTTCTAGACACTGTATAGTAGAGTTAAAGAGTAGATTGAATAAAAAAATAGAAAAAAGGAGAACATCAGAAAAATTTTACAAAAGGACTACGACCAAGAAGCTAGAAAGCTGTAACTTATTCAAGCTTGTATCTGTGTATATGTGTGTGTGTGTGTGTGTGTGTGTGTGTGTGTGTGTGTGTGTTTAGTAATCAGGCGTGTAGGTTGTTAAGGTTGACTCATGTCCTTTGCAATCACTATAACTAAGAGTGCCAGGGAGGTGTTTCTCATATGTCATTTCCTGGATGGAATAAAAGTGATCCTGACACCTTGTTGAAACCACCCTGGTACAGAATTTGTAGTGAGAGCATGGGTCATTTCAGGACATCCAGCATATTAAACCCCCTCTGTGTGTGCTGGGCATGTACATGAGCCAGAATAAGTGTGGTCCTTGTCTCCTTTGATGTTAGAGCACTGGCCTGCGGTCCAGGTGCTGTGCCATGAGACACTGAATTAGATGTGGGCACGACCAGGAGTTAAGCACATGCAAGCATCTTCATCTTCAGAAAATTGTGGTGGAACTGGTGTCTAGTAGATGGGGTGGCAGTGCCAGAGCCTCTGGGAAGAGTCTGAGCTGTCATTGGTGCTGTGCAATTGGGGCCTGGTGTTCCAGGAGTTCACTGTGTGGTGGGTGGTGTGTTCTGGGGCAGTTTTAAAGGCTGGCTTTTGATCTTCCCCAAAATTCTTAAACAATTAAATTATCCATCCTACTGTCTCCATAATTCACATCTTATTGAACTGCCAAAGTGTGTTCTGTTTCTTGCAACTGAGAAAACGCATAATAGAGAATATGAGTAGAAATTCTCACTTTTTAGGATTGTATCTAAAGTTGAATCTTAATAGAAATTTCCAGGCAACTCAGAGCTAAGTGGCAAATGTAAACATAAGAGACAATTTTCTTACAGAAAAAATATCAAATACAAAGAGTTTTTCAAGGGGAAATAATATTGTAGTGTCCATCTAGGGTAGTGAGCTAAAAATAATAAAAAAAAACTATTCAAATCTACTTTATTGTTTTTCTTAAGATTAAATTGGACTTTGAAAAAATTCCTATGCCTGCCTTGTACCTCCCTGTTTGTCTTGCATACAATTAGACAACATTGTCTCCTACATAGAAAACTACTTCCCTATTCCTGGTTTTGACACTCTGACACACTAAAAACTTTACATAGAATCATGTTTCCCAATAGCCTCATTCCTGCCTCCTTTTCTAATGTTCACCAAATAATTCTCATTAGACTTAATTTTATTAAAATAATAACAAGTCAAAAAATAAAGTAACATTATACTCTATTATTCAGAAAAATAGCCTAACATTAACATAGATCAAGAAACATATCTATATTTTAATATAGATATGAGCTCCTATTATAGTCTAGGCTCTGATCTCTGTGCAGGAATATCTCTAATAGCCATATTTCCCACATTTGCCTGATCATAACATTCACAATATCCCAGTTTCCTACTGTCTTCTCTCTACCATCTTTATGATGTGGCTTTTGTCCTCAAGTGTGTTGCATGAAGATTTTAAGATATTATTCCAGGTTGAAGCAAAAGTAGGTTAGCAGTTGTGACTAAATAAAACATAGAGTTTTTGTATTATTATTATTATTAATTATTATATTGTTTTCCATGCAAACAATTGAAAATTTACTTTTGTCTCACCCTATATATGACCATATCTACCTATTTAACATTGATTGCATTGATTATCCTGTTAAAATCCTACCATTACTGATGAAACCTATCACGAGTGTCTTTCTAATTCATCAGTTGATTTTCAAATATATTTACACTTTAATGGCTACATGTAATTCTTTTGGATGATTGTTCTTTTACTTACTAAGCCAACCCCTATTGTTGGGTATTTAGATTACTTCAATATTTTTGTGGATAAACATTGCAAATTATTATAATTACTTCTTTGAGATCGCTTTTTAGAAATTTTATTGTAGAAATTCATGTAGTTTTTAAAACATTTGGGTTGAGAATCAAGGGCATTCTTAAAAAACAAAGAAAGAAGTCAGGCTAACATAGATTTTCAAGGGTATAAAGAAGGGAGAAGGGATGAGTTTACATTTGGTCTTGATAATAGTTAAGAAGAAATAATTCTTATATAAACTGATTTTATCAATTCTATCATTTTCTTACATCACTGTCTTTCTCATCCATAACTCAGCAGACACTGTTGGTTGCCTGTGCAATGTATATTCTTCCCCACTTTATTGATAACTAAACCTTAATTTTGTTGAGAAAACTGTATATCTCCATAAAATGTTCATTTTTCAGATTCATTTACAGCCAAGAGTGGCCCTAGGCCATAGGTCTGGCCAAGAGATGTGTGTCAAAAGCTCTTAAGGATTCAGGGGATGTTTTTGCTTGCCTTATATACTCACCAACCTCCTTTCTTTCTCTCCTCCTCCTGCTTAATATAAACATGATGCTGGAGATGGAATGACATCTTAAAATCTTCATGCAACACACATGAGTACAAAGCCACATCATAAGGATGGTAGAGAGAAGACAGTAGGAAACTGGATATTGTGAATGTTATGATCAGGGAAATCTGGGAGACATGGCTATTAGGGATATTCCTGCACAGAGATTAGAGCCTAGACTAAAATAGGAGCTCAGTAAGTAGTTAATAAGTAATGAAATAAATAGATAATTCAAAATTTTCATTATTGGTTGACATATTTTTTCTCTACTTTTAACATTATTTTTAATCCTGAAACTTTAGTGATTAATCTTAAGGAAGAATTTTCTGCATATGAATATTCTCAAATTTTAAGTTAGAGTTAGTCTGATAATTCAAATACATATTTCCTGTGTCTTCAAAACATCATGCTTCTCAAGTCCATTGAGAAATTAATGTAATGATGAGGTGTTTGGCAATCTTTATTTTTATTTTAATTAAGAATAAATAGATCACCCATCAAAATCTCCATCCAAAATTTTAATTGCAGATTCTAATTGAAATCTTCTCAAAGAAGATAATTCATTTAATAGATTGAAATAGAATTTATGCACCTAAGACAGATCACCAAATAAAATTATGTTAAAATATTTATCACCATACAACACAGGAACATTAAAATGACTTGTGGAATTGCATGTTATTCATAATCACAGTTAAAGCAGAAGCCCATTTCTGCTAAAGGTAACAAATCACATAGTCAAAAAACAGTATCAAGTTAGTCTCAGAAACATTATCTACGGTTTTTAGATTGGCTATCAGGTCTGACATCAATATATCTTCTGGACTTTGTTCATGATCTTTTTACATTACCTCCAGATAGTCTCATATTAGTGCAAGTTTATATTGAACTTGCTGAGCTGCAGTAATTATTTTGAACAATATTAGAATCATCGTAATTATATTCTCTCAGCATGAGTAATCAGTAAGATAAGTTCAGATCACTCTAGGTTATGCAAACTTAAAACTAATTCTGAAAATTGTCATTTGAAGACTTCTGAAAAAATATTTCATTTCATCTGAGTGTAAGATTTTGAGAATTCTAATCATCTCTAATTGCTCTTTTTATATTATTTTTGCAATTGTTATGAATTGCTATCATGAATAAAAGGAGCATTGATGAATATTTATCAAGATCATATTTATTCTGAGGAATGTAGTTTTATATCCCTATCATATTTACTGTCTTCTACTCAGTGTCCCATTCTCCCTTACAGTTGAAAAATCTTAGCATAATTGCTTACATTTTATATCATTAACGGGGCTACATTAGCTAATGGTAGTATTAAAAGTAGTGTTGATTAGAGTGACTTGACTCTGTCTATGGCCCAAGCTTCTGGATTTTACAGGAACAATAGGAAAGGTGCTCTCTGTACATATTTTGGGAACAATTTCATTAGGTTCCCACCCAATTTACTAATCTCCTCCATAAAACTTATAAGACAAAAATCACAGCTACTGCTCACATGATACTTTGATTCATATTGCCATTCCACTTGGTTCAGGTAACACCATCAGAATACTTAGTGAGACAGATGGATGGGGGTTAGGCAGTGAGTGTATGAGGGTCACTTGGTTTGATTCTCTGAATTTTATTAGCTTCTGTTTATTTCATGCAGAGGAAAATGTTTACATACTAATTTCAGAAGCTAGTAATATTTCTTATTTTTATGCCATGAGGCAAAATATCTTTTTGTACAGATGTAAAGAGAAGAATTCTGTGCATGCAAATATAATAAAGGTGAATTTTAATCTTTCCATTTTAATTGCCGCTGAGCATATTCTCTCAAGTATATACACAGGCTGAAAGACCTAGGTTATTTTTTGTTCTGATGTCAAATATTGATGAATGTGTGACATGACCTTGATCATGTCACCTTCATGCTCTGACACTTGAACTTCTCATCTACAAAATATATTAGACTAGATGTTCTCCAAGACCTTAACCAACTCTAACACAGCTTGAATAATCGTGACTAGCCTTAACATTACTACTTTCCAAGATGGATGTATGGAGTAGAATTAATACCATTTTCCATTTGCATTTGGGAATCCTTGGATGTGGAGGGCTGACTACAGTTCTAAGTGGATTTTTTACTGTGTGGGGGTCAGCATTCCTAACACCCACATTGTTCAATGACCAACTCTAATGGATATACAAATTTATGAAAACAATCAAAATGTTTACATGAAACAATAAAATATGAATACCTATAATTAAGAATAATCTACAATTGATTTTTTCTAATTAAATATGAAGCTCCATCTATTTAGTGCTCACTGTATTCTATAAAATTTGCATAGATTTTGAAGGACATTCTTCATTTGAGCTCATATAAAAATTATGATGCCAAAGAAAGAAATGATTTAATGTAGCAAAAAGATAATGTGTTATTTAAAACTATATTGTATATAAATATTTTGAAAATAAATTAAAAAATAATAAATACATATTTAGCAATTTTATCAATCCAAGTTGTATCATTTCAAGAACAGCTAAGCAAATTTCCTACCCAACCAAATTTATAATAAAATATCCAATCATGAAGCAATTAAAAAAACAGGAGGACTAATTATTATGTGAATAGAGAATCAATAAAGACTATCTCTGAAGAAAAAGGGCATAAATGTTCCTTCCATAATTTCTTTAAAAAAACAGATTTACAGAGATAGATATGAAGAGGTATTCTTTAATTCATGAATTAGTTTATTTATTTATCAACTATTTATTGAAGGTCTATGACACTTTCAGCACTATTTATTTAACAAGTGTTCATTGGTCTCCTCTCATCCACTTATGACTTTTATTTTTGAATACATCAGTAGACAAATTAGACAATATTTTTATTCTCATGAAGTTTGCATTGTGAGGAGAATGTGACAGAATATGAGTAAATTATCTGGAACATTCGTTCTGAAGAAAAAGCAGGGAAGTGGGATATGACAGGGGTTGTAGTGTGGGGTAGAGGGAGTTAGTTGCAGAAATGAATAGGGTCATCCTGGAGCTCTACTAAATATGATAACTTTTGAGCAAAGGCTTGACACAGGTGAAGAAGTTATCTAAGCAGTTATATGAAATAACTTTCACGTAGAGAAAATCTCTGGGAAAAGGCCCAATGCAGGAGTGTGGCTTTGTGTTGGAGGAGAACCAAGCTGGCCTGTGCAGCAGAAGTAGACCTCTAAGAATTTAGGCTTTAAACTAAAAAGATGTGCAGTTCTTAAACTCATGGAAGAGAAACATTAAACAATTAAAAATGTCAAGTATGGTAAATGTATCTGTGCAACAACAAAGATGACATATGACAGTGGTCTAACATAATCTGATGTAAGAAAAAGTCTCCCCAGAAAAAGGAACCCTTGTGCATTGTTGGTGGAAATGCAGACTGGTGCAGCCACTATAGAAAAAAGTATGAAGTTTTCTCAAAAAAATTAAAAATGGAACTGCCTCATGACAGATCTATCCAAGGAAACCCAAGACACTAATTTGGACAAAACATATGCAAACCTATGTTCATTGTAGTGTTATTTACAATACCCAACATCTAGAAACAGCTTACGTGTCCTTCAGTAGATGAGTGGATAAAAAAGTTGTGGTGCATATATACAATGGAATATTATTCAACCATAAAAAATGAAATCTTACCATTTGCAACAGCATGGATGGACCTAGAGGGTATTATGCTCAGTGAAATGTCAGTCAGAGAAAGACAAATACCATATGATTCACTGATATGTGGAATCTAAAGAACAAAATAAACGAATAATATTGAAACAGACTCATAGAAACGGGAAGAGAACTCTTGGTTGCCAGAGTGAAGGTTGGTTAGGAGAGTGGGTTTTCAAAAAGTGGGAGGGGCATTGGAAGGATAGATGAAAAGATAAAAGAATAAGAAGTACAAATTGTTTATAGAATAGTCACAGAGATGTAAAGTACAGCATAAAAATTATAGTCAATAATATTATAATTATATGTGGTGTCAGATGGGTAGTAGATTTATCAGGGCGATCACATAGAAAATTAGATGTTGGATCACTGGATTATACAACTAAAATTAACTGTATGTCAACTTAATTGAAAAATGAAAATTATTTTTTAAAAATAAAAAAGTGGAAGACCAGAATAAAAGGAAAGTTTCCCTAGATTTCAGTGTGGTTTAATCTAATATTTATAGATAAATAAATTAGTAAAAGAATAAGAACAGTGAGAGGAATAAGGCCTCATGTTGGGAAGAATGTACCAGGGAGGCAAAGGAAATTGTAGTGAAAGTCTATATGGAAGGTAACTAAAATGTGTTCAATATGGGCAGGAGAAAGACCAGAGAGAAAATGTCTGTCCAAAATCATCTTCTAAAAATACACTTGACCTTAACGTGTAGTCTGGTGAAGCCATTTTTAAACACCACCTACCCTACCCCCCAAAAAATCCTCCTCAAGCTAAACATGACCCCAATAAATTTTCTCTGGACTCAAAAATGTGGAAGTGAAGAGAGGGTAGTGATTTTTGTTTGCTGCCAATTCCATATATGTAGATCGGCTGGAGAAACTTGCCTGGTTGAGCTCATACTTCTTTTTTTCTCCCTTTTTTTAAAGAATTAAATTTATTGGGTTAACAATGGTTAATAACATTATATAGGTTTCACATGTACATTTCTAGGACACATGGTCAGTGTAATGCATTGTGTGCCCACCACCCGAAGGCAAATCATCTCCTGTCACCTTATATTTGACCCTCTTTACCCTTTCTGCCCCCTACCCCTCTTCTCTCTGGTAACCATCATGCTGTTGTCTGTTGTCTCAAAGGAGTGTTTATTTGTTTTTCTTGTTTATTCATTTTGGATTTTAGTTTTGTACCCCACATATGAGTAAAATTATATGTTTCTTAACTTTTTCTGTCTGACTGTTTTACTTAGCATGATATTCTTAAGGTCCATCCATGCTGTGGCAAATGGCAGTATTTCATCTTTTCTTATGGCTGAGCAGTAGTCCATTGTGTATATGTGCCACATTTTCTTTATCCAATCATCTGTTTGGGACACATTGGTTGTTTTCATATCTTGGCCACCATGAATAATGTTGCAATGAACACAAGGGTGCATATATCTTTGCAAATAAATGTTTTCAAAATTTTCAGGTAAATAAATACTCAGAAGAGGGGTTGCAGGGATATATGGTAACTCTGGTCTTAATTGTTTAAGGAACCTATATACTGTTTTCCATAGTGGCTGTACCAGTTTACATTCCCACCAGCAGTGAATGAGAGTTCCTTTTTCGCCATAATCTCTCCAACACTTATCTTTTTTAAAATAGCCATTTTAATAAGTGTGAGGTGGCACCTCATTTGCTTTTCCCAAATAACTAGTGAGGTTGACCATCTTTTCATACATCTGTTGGACATTTATGTCTTCGTGGGAGAAGTGCCAGTTCAGGTCCTCTGCCCATTTTTTTATTGGAATGTTTATTTGTTTGGTATAGAGTTGTATGAGGGTTACATATATATATATATATATATATATATATATATATATATATATTTTAGATAATAACCCCTGGTTGGAGCTGCTGTTTGCAAAAATATTCTCCCAAGAATCTGCTTCCTTGTCCTCAGTGGTGAAAAAATCTATTCTTCTCACTGCTTCCATGTGTCAACTTTTTTTTTCCTTTCTCTATATTTTCTAATTACTTACTTTATAATACATTTAATCTTTCAATTCATTAATTTCCTCTTGATTTTTAATTGTTATAACTGTAGAAAATTTGAAAAATAAAAAAATATATAATACAGAAATAAAATGCAAAGAGAAAAACAAAATGCATTTGTAACATATTGTATGTTATAACTTTAATGTGTAAACTATACAAATTTATTTTAAAATACCCTAAAAGAATTGGATAAACATTTAAATAAAAGTTTCAAAAACAAAATGAGATGCACCCATGAAAGAATATTTTGTATAATAATGTAAAATAAAAATACCATGTCTCTTAGGAAATAGAGCGTTTTTATAAAGAATAAGAAAACTAAGGATTTTCATTTTTGAAAAAGTATTTATGAGAGTACAATATATTCAAATGCTACCTAAATCAATTTAGTGAAATAAGTTGATAATTCAATGAGATAAATTGAATCAGAAATGTCACTCTAGGAAATGTTTCCCAAAGGAATTATCAGACATTTGCACAAAGTTGCATGTGCAAGATTTTTAACACAGTGCTTTTGTAATACACAAGGTTCAGAAATGTTCTAAGTGTACAAAAAGGGAAAGGTCTCCATTTGTTAAAAAACAATTTGAATTCTGAGATGCAATGTTTAGGAGACATTTAAAGGTATAGACTCAAAAGGGAGTTAAGGATGTTATAAACTGTTGATCATATTGTGAAAAATGAAGTTAAAATTATAGTTTTGATATATGCCTTAATATATATCATTTACAATCTATTAAATTGTATGTTAACTATTATTCTTAAATAAAATATTAAGGATTTTACTTAATACATAGTTACTTATGTTATTGTTATAGTGCTATATTAAATATTTTTCTGAAATATACCAGATTTTTTTCCAGTTAGTTATCTTTTGATATCCTATACAATTTATTTTGTGAAGTTTTATTGTCATTGTTGTTGTTTTTTAGGGAGCACCTTAGAAATTTCTTCCACATACTTCAATATTATATAATCACCTTTATTAAATAATAAGAACTAAATACAGGAATTTAATTTGTTTATAAAATAAATCATAGACTATGATTTTATTTTTTTTAGGTAGTTAGCTTATTGCCCTGCAATAGTTGAGTAATCTGTTTTTTCCATACTAATTGGAAATCTCACTTTTATCACACACTAACCTTGCAACCTCTTGTATTTGTTTGCTAATTTTCCATTTAGCTCTGTAGGCTTGTTTTTAATGGCTGCTAAAACAAGTTTAATATGTTACAGGGGCAAAGTCCCCCTTTTATTCTTTTTTTGCTTTGTTTTGTTTTTATTCTTCTATGACATTAATTATTTCAATTGTGCTTTAGAAAATGCTTTAGAAAACATTTTTTTTAAATATAAAGAGCATTCTGGGGGAGTGACATTAACAAAATGTCAGAATAGGGAGCTCCAAGAACCTGTCCCCTAAAAGAAACATAAAAAAAAACAAGCAGGAACAGTCAGAGCCAAGATTGTCAGAACCCTAGAAAACAGTCAGAGGTCTACAGCTACCAAGCAAACAATGAATCAAGAAAAAGTCAAATAAAAAGTAATAGGAGGCCCTGGTTGGTGTTTCTCTGTAGTTAGAGCATTGGCCCACCCAAGGGAGGGTCATGGATTTGATTCTTGGTCAAGGGCACATACCTGGCTTTTGGTTTGCTCTCAGCCCCTAGTTGGGGCGCATGCAGGAAGCAACCAGTCTATGTGTCTGTATCCCTCCCTCCCTCCCTCTCTCCGTTTCTCCCTCCCTCCCTCTCTCCCTCTCTCCCTCCACTCTCTCTGAAAAGCAATGGAGAAAAATATCCTCAGTGAGGATTAACAACAACAACAAAAAAGTAGTAGGAGAGCATTTTAGTGGCCAAAAGATGAAGGTACTGCTCGAAAACATTGTAAGGCGTCTGGAATAAACCCTTACATATATGACCAAATCATTTCAAATAAAAGTGTCAAGACCAACTGATGTTGAAAACAACAGGTGTTTTGTTTTGTTTTTTCAACAAATAGTGGTGATATACTGGATATCCACATACAAATTAATAAAGTTGAACCCTTTACTTATACCATGTACAAAAACTAACTCAAAATAGGTCAAAGAGCTGAATATAAGTTTGAAAATTATAAATTAACTCTTAATTAGAAGAAAACATAACAGTAAGTCTTTCTGACCTTGGCTTTGGCAATGGATTCTTATGTATGACACTAAAAGCTTGAGCAAAAACAACAAAACAACGCACAAATTGGACTTTATCTGCCAGCTTGCATGGTTGTGTGCCCTGGAACAGTGGCAAATGTTATATGAGGAAGAATTAAGCAAGTAAATGGTTAAGCCACTAAAATTTTGGGATTTTTGTTAACATATATGAGCTTTTAATTCTACCTAATACACTACTCCAAATTCATAAAGAGATTGACCTATACTTATCATAACAATTTAAAATTCTCACTCACATTTAGGTGTTTAATATATTAAAATTTAATTAATTTTGTCAAATAGGAAACATTGTCTCTGCTTCCTTTATTGAGTGGTCCTCCATCCTCCAGCAATCTCCAATGCCCTGTCATATTTTAAGGTATTCTTCTAAGTCAGATGTGTTTTTTTTGTTTGTTTGTTTTTTGTTTTAAAATATATTTTATTGATTTTTTACAGAGAGGAAGGGAGAGAGATAGAGAGTTAGAAACATCGATGAGAGAGAAACATCGATCAGCTGCCTCCTGCACATCTCCCACTGGGGATGTGCCCGCAACCCAGGTACATGCCCTTTACCGGAATCGAACCCGGGACCCTTGAGTCCGCAGGCCGACGCTCTATCCACTGAGCTAAACCGGTTTCGGCAGTCGGATGTGTTTTTACTAAATCTAAGCTATTGTCATTCCATATACATTTATGAATTTACTTATCAATGTGCTCAGAAAAACTACACCCTACTCTGTTGATGGAATTTTGATATTTTGTTGAATGGTAGAACAATATAGAGCTAATTAAGATTTTTTAGAGTGTTCAGTGTTTCATCCATGATTTATTTTTCTAGTATTATGGCAGGGCAAGAAAATCTACACTAATAAAAGACAAACATGCAAATTGACCATACCTTCGCTATGCCTTAAGCCATGCCCACCAGCCAATCAGAGCGACTATATGCAAATTAACCCAACCAAGATGGCGGCCAGCAGCCACGGGGCTGGAGCAAGCAGGAGGCTTGGTTGCCCCAATGATGGAGGAAGCCAAGCTTCCCCCCCTGCCGCGGCCAGCTCTGAGCTTCACTCAAAGCAACAAAGTTTCAATTATAGAAGATAAATAACCCCAGATACCTGCTTTCAGCCAGCCGTGGCCATAGAGCTTGGGTTGCCCCTGGTGATGGAGGGAGCCAAGCTTCCCTCCCACCCACCCTGGCGGGCTCTGAGCTCCTCTCAAGGCTACAAAGTTTCAATTATAGAAGGTAAATAAATCCCAGAGTAAAAAAAAGAAAAAGAAAAAAAGGAGAGGCTGGGAGCTTCTGTCACCAGGGGGGGCTTGGCCAGCCTGAAAAAAGCCATCAGCCTCTCACCCAGGCTGGCCAAACCTCCATGGGGTGAGGGTCCCCACTGGGGGGGGGGCTTGACCAGCCTACAAACAGCCATCAGCCCCTCACCCAGGCTGGCCAGGCACCCCAGCGGGACCTCCACCCTGATCCGGGACACCCTTCAGGGAAAACCAGCTGGCCCCCACTCATGCACCAGGCCTCTATCCTATATAATGAAAGGGTAATATGCAAACTGACCCTAACAGCAGAATGACTTGGAATGACTGGTCACTATTACACACACTGACCACCAGGGGGCAGATGCTCAATGCAGGAGCTGCCCCCTGGTGATCAGTGCGCTCCCACATGGGGAGCTCTGCTCAGCCACAAGCCAGGCTGCCGGCTGCCGGTACAGCAGTGGTGGTGGGAGCCTCTCCTGCCTCCTCAGCAGTGCTAAGGATGTCCGACTGCAGCTTAGGCCGGCTCCCCGCTGGCAAGTGGACATCCCCTGAGGGCTCCCGGGCTGCCAGAGGGATGTCTGACTGCCAGCTTAGGCGCAATCCTCCGGGGAGCGGGCCTAAGCCAGCAGGTGGTCATCCCCCGAGTGGTTCCAGACTGTGAGAGGGCACAGGCCAGGCTGAGGGACCTCCCCAGTGCACAAATTTTTGTGCACCAGGCCTCGAGTATAGTATAATGTGAAAAGTGGTAATAGCTGGTATTGTCATATTTCTGGTATTTAAGCATTCCATTTTTATCATTTCACTTTTGAGTATGCTTTTTGCTGATATTTTAATTTTTAGAACATATCTCTTATAAAGATAAAGGAAATTTATTGTTTATATATTTAAAAATAGACTTAAAATTTGAATGTTCAGTTTATCAAATATATGTTTTTCTACATCTATTGAGATAAAATGTGGGTGGGTTGGGGTAATTTAATTAGTTAAAGTGATAAATTGCAATGCACATCTTCTGATGTTGAGTTTACCATCTATAACTGGGGTAAGCCTCCTTGGTCAGCTCATATTTTCTGAGAGACACATTCTGGGTTTAAAGGTAAAGGAATATAATTGATGGATTTCTATAGCAGCTGCATCATAATGTTTCTACATCACATTTCTTGGATATGTATGTATTTTTTCATAAGTCTTTTCAAACTTGAAAATAAAGGTAGTTTGTGTAACATATGATGGTCATGTAGACAGAGTAGCCCAATTAGCGCTAAACTCAGGTGATAGGAAAGCTAGCTGGATTCATGGGATGGTGTTCGCAGACAAATTATCCTCATGTCAAAGTTTGCTCAAGAGAAACTTCATCCATGACTTCCTACCACATTTTGTTCTTGGTTGTGGTGAGACTTTCCTGTCCCCTAGCTGGTGCTTTCCACACAAATAGCTGATGTGTTCCAGGACACACTGTCAGCCCCTGTGCACACTCGCCTTCTATAGGTCTACACTACTTGAAATTTCATTGTAAACTGCAGTTACATAATGTTAGCCTTCTGGGACTCCTCTTATATTCCCCCACCCCGCCCTCATTTCACCAACTTGAAGCATTTCCTGGGTGCATACATTTATCAGCTCCTAACTCCTAGCAGTCTATAAAATAGAAGAGGAGCCTTTAAAATAGAACTTTGGGGTTTTGGGAGCTCCCCAAAACTGACCATTGGTACAGACAGAAGGAGAGGACTGCCATTTTCTCAGGTGACCAGTGACTAGTGCGCTCAGGACTGGTTCTAGAATTCTTCTTAAGGTGACAGGAAACATAGTGGGAACAAAACAAAGAACCCTAGAGGCTAATAGCACTGTATTAACTCATATTATGAAATTAACACTACAATAATTTTATAATATTAATAAAATTTTATAGTTTTGAAAAATGCATCTAATAAATGGAACTTTGTTATGGTATCCAGAGATAATGTTGAATAATAATAAAGTCAGATAGGGCATAGTCTCAATTCAATAAAGTTCTAGTTATAATGATTTATGCAAGTCATTATATTGAGTAAAACTGCTTATTAAGTGGT
Source organism: Myotis yumanensis (assembly GCF_028538775.1). Classification (NCBI taxonomy): domain Eukaryota; kingdom Metazoa; phylum Chordata; class Mammalia; order Chiroptera; family Vespertilionidae; genus Myotis; species Myotis yumanensis. The sequence goes on along the minus strand of NW_027223752.1, from coordinate 160,917,887 downwards.
ACATTTTTATTTCCAAATAAACTTGCTCATATCTATATGTTTAACGAGCTTCATGGCACCATGGCTGGTGCTGTGTCAGGGTTTCTGTGTAAAACAGTTTGTCTGACTAATTAAAATGTGATTTCAAAGCCTATTTGCTATTACTTCTATTATCTTCTTGTAGGGCTCTGGAATAACATGTTTATGGCTTCGGCAAACTCATCTAATTTAATATTTGCCTAGTAACCCAAATGTCCCCATTTAATGACAGCTGCCCTTGGAATACAGATTATTTTCTCCCCACAAGGCCAGCTAAATTTTAACTAATTGTCACTGCAATATTCTACCCTGACTGGGTACATGAGCCCTTCTGATGGCGAAATTGGAATTGTTAAATGCAACCGGTTATTAATTTGTTCTCAGTACAAAGGATGCAATTATTCTTCTAAAAATAAAGCTCTTCGGGTTGGGAGAAAAGCAATGAATGGAACAAGTCCTCATAATTTAATATTCTTCATTTTGATTTTCTTAGCGGCTCATCTGAATGACATTTAGAGGCTAGAACTGAAATTATAAGCCAGCATGACCAAGCAATTCAAAGGGCCTTAATGACTTTTACGAAAATTATGAAATGAAATCCAATGATTACATCATTTTGATAGTAATTGTCCTTTCCACCTCAGAAAGGAGGAGGAAATGCTGTAGAGCAGAGTTTCTCTGAGGCTGGTGGGTGCCCCCACCCTGGGTCTGGTAGCAGTTAAACCCTGACCCAGAGCAGCAGCTAGGAGCCTGCATTCCTAGTTAAGTGGGAGGTGGTCCTTTTGTTGCCACCACACTTTGAATAACAAGGATGCAATACTATCAGGGGCTTTTTATTCACAAGAGTTGAGTGTAGTTTAGGCTGAAGAATTTAAGGTGATTTCCTGACATAGAAAGTTATTTAATCCATTCAACGGTTCATTCACTAAATAAACACAAGTAGAGAGATTATTAAGCCTCAAAACACACAATACAAACACGTTTTAAAAAGCACATTAAAAATATTTGTTGAAATTCAATTAACGTCCAGTACTTGGCTTTGAGCTCCACCTGAAAAGTTACTCACTACTTCCATGACTGGTATATTCCTTTACCGATTGGACAAGATACAGTACTCATGAGGGGCTGTTTTTATTTTTTAAAATATATTTTATTGTTGTTTTTTTTTTTACAGAGAGGAAGGGAAAGGGATAGAGAGTTAGAAATATCCACGAGAGAGAAACATCGATCAGCTGCCTCCTGCACACCCCCTACTGGGGATGTGCCCGCAACCAAGGTTCATGCCCTTGACTTGAATCGAACCTGGGGCTCTTCAGTCCACAGGCCGACGCTCTAGCCCAGTGATGGCGAACCTATGACACGTGTGTCAGAGGTGACAGGTGAACTCATTGTTTTGGTTGATTTTTCTTTGTTAAATAGCATTTAAATATATAAAATAAATATCAAAAATATAAGTCTTTGTTTTACTATGGTTGCAAATATCAAAAAATTTCTGTATGTGACACGGCACCAGAGTTAAGTTAGGGTTTTTGAAAATGCTGACACACTGAGCTCAAAAGGTTCGCCATCACTGCTCTAGCCACTGAGCCAAACTGGTCAGGGCATGAGGGGCTGTTTTTTAAATGAAATATTTCATGTCTGTGAAAATGTTTTATATTGAAGCGCAGAATGCCTTATCCTCAGTTCCATCTAGTTTTCCTAAAGAATATTTTCCAATTTATGTTCTATTGTGAACTATTGAAAATTTTACGCCAAACCCTGGAATTAGAGAGAGGGGAACAGCTTGGGAGGCATTGCTTGGTGAGTGCAAAAACAGGATTCACCATGATTTAGAGCAGCCGGGAGGGTGAGAATCTGGAGACTGTTGAGATACAAGTCCATCAGGATTTGTGTCTCTTGCATCAGGATTGCAAACGGAAGCCCCAGGGCCAATTCTGACCTGTTGAACGCTTTGTAAATAAAGTAGCCCTTGAACTTATTACCTGTTGTCAGTGGCTGCTTTCCTGCTACAAAGACACACTAGTAATTGCAATAAAGTGTGAAGGACCTGTTAGACTGAAATGTTTACTATCTTGTCATAGTCTGTTCCAGTTGACCCTTTCTTGTTTTTCCTTTTTCCAGAAACTTCCAGTAACTATTGCCCATTCTCATTCTCAGCTGATAAATGTGTTTCTCATTTCTATAAAAATAATTAGAGAATTTTCTCTGCTCCTAGACACCTAAGGACATCTGCACCCACATAACGTCTTTCCTGCAATTGCTGAGGATTATGTGTCATTGAAGGCAGCCCTTTCCTCATGTTTCAGATTCTTTCCCCTCCAGCCCACTCAGGGTAGGCTCCAGAGACTGGTTCTTCTCTCCCAAATGTCAACTTACTTCTCTTCAATGAATAATCCCTCCTATTACTACATAACCAGCTCATAATAGTCATATCCTGTTTAACAAGATACTGAGCTGCTTTTCAGAGACAACAGACCAAAACTGCAAGTCATATAGCCAAAGCATACACAGAGGAAAGAACTTTGACCTCCAGCTGCACCTCTAACCAAAATACCTGGACTTGACTGGAACTTGAAAACAAGAACCATCACTAATCATCAGAGAGATTCAAATTAAAACCACAACAAGGTATCATCTCACACCTGTCAGAATGGTTATCATCAATAAATCAACCAACAACAAGTACTGGTGAGGATGTGGAGTAAAGGAAACCCTCATGCACTGTTGTGGGAATGCAGACTGGTACAGCCATTGTGGAAAACAGTATGGTGTTTCCTCAAAAATTGGATCCAGCAACCCTATTTCTGGGAATATATCCTAAGAATCCTAATTGGAAAGAATATATGCACCCCTATGTTCATTGCACCATTATTTATAACTAGAGGCCCCGATGTATGAAATTCATGCCAGAGTAGGCCTTCCTTCCCCTGGCTGCCAGCATCGGCTTCCCTCTGACACCTGGGACCCTGGCTTCCCTCCGGCCGCTGGCAGGCACCCAGGACCTGGGCTTCCCTTGCAGTCCCACCTTCATCCAGAAGGTCATCTGGTCTAATTATCATATTACACTTTTATTATTATAGCTAGCCAAATCTGGAAACAGCCCAAGTACCCATCAGTAGATAAGTGGATAAAAAGCTGTGGTACACAAGGAATATTACTAAGCTATAAAAGGGAAGGGAATCTTACCTTTTGGGACAGCGTGGATGGACCTGGAGATTATTATGCTAAGTGAAATAAGTCAGTCAGAAAAAGAAAAATACCATATAATCTCACATATATGTGGAATCTAATGAACAAGGTAAACTGATGAGCAAAAGAGAAACAGAGGTATGGAAGCAGGGAACAGACTGACAGCTGTCAGAGGGAAGAGGGGAGGGGGGCACTGGTGAAACAAGGTGAAAGAAGAACATATATACATAACCCATTGACACAGACAGCAGTGTGATGATGGCCAGAAGGAAGGGGGCAGTGCTGGATGGAGGTGAGTAGTAGCGGGGTAGATGGAGACACCTATAATAGTGTCAACAATAAAAATAATTTAAAAAAGAATTAGCAGAAAGAAAGAAAAAAGAAAGAAAGAAACAAAGAAAGAAAGAAAGAAAGAAAGAAAGAAAGAAAGAAAGAAAGAAAGAAAGAAACAAAGAAAGAAACAAAGAAAGAAACAAAGAAAGAAAGAAAAGAGAGATGAAGGATCCTTTGTCCAAGATGATCCAGTGCTAAAGCACCTTTATCATGACTAAGCTCCAATGCTCTCAATAAAAACCTGCACGGCCAGCACTTCCACATACTTGTACCCTGAGCCCCTAACCTTTATGCTTTGCCTTTAAAAACTCTTGATTAAAGCCCTGACTGGGTAGCTCAGTTGGATAGAGCACCATTTCCATACGCCAAGGTTTCGGGTTCAATCAAGGTCAGAGCATATACAAGAATCAAGCATGCTCAAAGTCACTAATCATCTGAGAGATGCAAATCAAAACGACAATGCAGGACCATCTCACACCTGTCAGAATGGCTATCATCAACAAATCAACAAATGACAAGTGCTGGCGAGGATGTAGAGAAAAAGGAACCCTTGTGCACTGCTGGTGGAAATGCAGACTGGTGCAGCCACTGTGGAGAACAGTACGGAGTTTCCTCAAAAAACTAAAATGGAACTCCCATTTGACCCAGTGATCCCACTTCTAGGAATATATCGCAAAAAACCAGAAACACCAATCAGAAAGGAAATATGCACCCCTATGTTCATAGCAGCACAATTCAACATAGCTAAGATTTGGAAACAGCCTAAGTACCCATCAGCAGATGAGTGGATTAAAAAACAGTGGTACATCTACACAATGGAATACTATGCTGTGGTAAAAAAGGAGTTCTTACTATTTGCCACAGCATGTATGGAACTGGAGAGACTTATGCTAAATGAAATAAGTCAGTCAGAGAAAGATAAATATCACATTATCTCACTCATTTATGGAATATAACTAACAACATAAACTGATGAACAAAAACAGATCCAAAGACAGAGAAGCATTGGTCAAACCATCAAACCTCAGAAGGAAGGTAGGGGAGGGTCGGGGTAAGAGGAAGAGATCAACCAAAGGACTTGTATGCAAGCATATAGGCCTAACCAATGGACACAGACAACAGGGGGGTGAGGGCATGAGTGGAGGGGATGGGGGGTATTGTGGGGGTAAGGACACATATGTAATAACTTAATCAATAAAAAATTTAAAAAAGAATCAACCAATGAATGCATAGATAAGCAGAACAACAAATCAATGTTTCCCCCTCTCTCTCTGTCTCTCTTTCTCTCTGTCTCTCTCAAAATTAAAAACAAAATGAACAAACAAAAAATCTTGATAACCAGGCTAGTGTTGCTCAGTGGCTGAGTGTCAACTCATGAACCAAGAGGTCACTGGTTTGATTTTTGGTCAAGGCCCATGTGTGGGTTGCTAGCTCGATTGCCATTAAGGGGGTGTGTAAGAGGTAGCTGATTGATGTTTCTCCCTGATCTATGCTTCTATCTCTCTATCCTTTTCCCTTCCTCTCTCTCTAAAATCAATAAAAACAAACAAACAAACAAAAACTTGATAAAATGACATCAGGAGTTCAGGTTTAAAGGGATAGCTTCCTGCTATTCTTGCTTGATGCCTTGCAAATGAAAGAGCTTGAATTTCTCTATTGAAAATCTCGATGTTCAGCCCTGGCCAGGTAGTTCATTTGGTTAGGTCATCCTGATATGCCAAGGTTGTGGCTTCAATCTCCAGGCAGGACACATATAAGAGGCAATCAATGAATGCATAAATAAATGAAGCAACAAACCGATGTCTCTCTCTCTTTCTCTCCCTTCTTCTCTAAAATCAACCAATAGAAAAAAGAAAACAAAAGAAAAAGAAAGAAAGAAAATCTTCATGTTCAGTGTTTGGCTATGCTGTGCATAGGACAGGTAGATCCTGATTTGTTCTGTAACACCTCACGCTTAAGAATATTTTCTAATTTAGTGGGTTTTTTCCCCTCCAACAATACAATTATCCTGCTCTTTCCATGGCCATCTATGACATCCATGTTGTTTTATCCAATGGCAACTCTCAGTCCATGTCACAGTGACCTTTCTAGCACTTGACACAGTCCACCACAGATGAGGCTGTGAACAATCACTTATCTACTTTTTAATTATGTAAACATACAGTTCTAATCAACGGATTCCCCAGGAAGATATTCAATGAGTGGATATGTATTGTAAATACCATTTAGGATTATATAAAATATTTTTATCAATAAAATAGTTATGTTGTGGAAATGCACATAATAGCACATGTTGAGAAAATACATAGTTATGAGATTGTGATTATCCAGATTTTGAGTGAGGAGTTAAGGCAGAAACAAAGGGTATATGTGCCTCATGCTGACAAGAAAGCCTGGATAAACTGTCTTCATTACTTAATTTGGGGCAGCAGCAGAGAGAAAGTGAAGTTATGAGTTACTTTGTAGTTTAAGTCCAAATAAATAGGAGTGTGATGATAGATATGAGGAAAATTTGGTGAAAAGATTGGTTAGAAGATATAAGGATGAGATTTAATATTAGATATATTGAATTTTTTTATTCAAGAACAAAGCACTTATCAATGCCAAAATGTTATTGATTGTAATTTAGGAAAATCAAACCAATGTATAGTGTAGCACTCCCTCCTCTCTTTCTCTCTCTCTTCCTTTTTCTCTCTCCCTCTCTCTCTCAATAAATGTTGGAATGAAGATAACTAATTCTATGCAAAATAATTTAGGTGTCAGAATGTTCTCTAAGAAAATTGTCCATTTGTTACAAATGCATTGTGAAGAGATGTGTGAGATAAAGGTCTTAATATCCTATCTACTTTTGATGATAGAGGAAGAATTTTCACCAAGAGATCTCTCCTGCTTTCTTTATCATTGAGGTAATCTGGGACATCCAAGCAGCAGGCTTCCTTATCCAGCATTTTGAGGGAGAAAGACCTAGATAAATGGCTAAATCTATTGTCCTTGGAATGAAATGAATGACTGCCATGTGAGTCATTTTCAGGAAAAATGTTGTCTGAAGAATTAACCTACAACCTGCAATTAATGGAACACTGGTACCCATTGTAATTTACAAGCTTGGCTTAAGAATCCAGTATTACAAGGAAGTGAAATCCCCTAATTAGGTGGGATTAAAGAGCAGATAGCAAATTAAAATACACCATGACAGACCTACACTCAGAAAATTTTGAAAATGGCTGACTTTAGATGGTAATTTTCTTTTTCAAGATTATAAGGTTGTTTGCTCACATATACTAGTACCATATATTATCATATAGGACACTCATTAGAAAGTTGTTATGCTAGTCCTTTAATATTTCATACCTGGATCATATGATATTAGATAAATGCAAAGACTAAACCATCTCCAGCTGAGTTTGTGAACAAATGTGTTTTCTGATCCACATTAGTGGTATGAGTGAACACCTACCTGCAGGTTTTATACAGACTATGCACATTTGATGCAATAAGGGATTTATATACATATCGTTTCATATTTTCACATTATTTTGGTTTTATGATGGTTTGATGACCCAAGGTGCTTAAAATCTAGGTATTTTTGTGTTAATAATATATTATCAAATGCAATTTCATATAGCTGAAGTTAATCTCCAAGTACTGAGAGGAGAAAAGTGTCGTCCTATTTACTATTACAATAGATGAAAAGGTTTATTTGAGTGTCATAAATGTTATAACTAAAGACATTCATATTTACTATTATTGACTTAGTGATAATTAAATCCAGATAGTTCTGTTTATTATGTATTCCTATACCGTAGTGGTTTTCCAATTGATTTCAAACAGAATGCAGTATTTGGATGTTTGTTAGCTAAACTGAAGCCTGGTCATCTCTCTATAAGCTCATATTCAGGAGCTTTTTATCTGAATGAGTGGACACTGATCAAGAAGCCTCTGTTGATGAGGATCACCTGTGAGAATCTTGTGGAGAGGGAGGCAGGACCGCAGTCCTGGTATTTGAAGAGCCAAGGAGAAAATTTCTTGTTAGTTCCAGCAGTGTTAAGGATAGTGAAGTAGTCCCAACTTGAACATGTATTTTCACAGGGGGTAGTAGCAGATGAGACAGAATGGTATTACCATGACAGAGTCGAACTTCCAGGAGTTTTGGATGATATGTTGAATGGAATCTGAGTTCTTAGAATTTAGAGATGGAATATAGGAATGCTGGACATTTGTAACAATGAAATTTAATGTCACTTAAATGTAGCTGAACCCTTGGACATTTAATGTACGGAGTTTATAAGGAGACAGTATGACCTAAATATATATATATTTTTAAAGTCTGATACTCTCCAATCCCAAATAATGCATTTATATTTCAAACATTTTCAAGATGGATGTGAATAATTTATGTAAGCACGAAACCCAAAAGTAGTATGAGATGAAATTCTTCTAGGATTGAATTATAACAATCATTCAGTTATCATTATTATTACATTTGTCTCTGTTTATAAAATATATTTCTGGGATTTTATTGGGATTTCGCTAAATCCACAGATCAAGTTGGGAATCTCTGCACATTCTGAGGTCTCATCTTCACCGGCCCACTCCACCACAGCCCGCAGAGTGCAAATGTTTGTCTAGAGATGGAGCCCACTCTGGAAATCTGGTTCTGGAGCAGAGTGGAGCCCAGAGTGGCCAAACTAAGAGGAGTTTTAATGGGTCTCTCACAGGGGATGAAAGGCTTTTGTTCAGAACCCTCAGGACCCAATGGCAACTATAGTCCACCCAGCACGATGTCCTCTCAATGGAAACAAGGTCAGCTTTGCGGAGCTCCCGGTTCTTCCAAGCCTGATGCTACCCTTGTCCTGCTCAAATATGAGGCCAGAGGACTCATGTCCGAGCCTAGGTCCTCACTACCACTGATTCAGTAACTCTCACAAAGCGCTAAGAAGGAGAATTCCAGAATTTTGACTCCAAGTGTAGGCTGTTATAATGCCCTGGAACTGAAGGGAGGAACCAAGGCAGGTGTCTCCAAGCCAGATTACTCTTGGAGACAGTAAAAGCTCTAAATGCACTCACAAACCCACCAGGCACCAGGAAGCTTTGGCATGCCTAGCCATTGGTAAAAACTTGAGACTTGTGACCCCAAAGGCCCTGCATCTACTTTTTTTATGGTGGTTACCAGTTGTTTTCTAAGTTTTAAAGACTAACCTTGATGACTATAGAGTGCAGAGAGTAACAATAAAAATAACATCAGTAGTTAAACTTTTATGATCTGACCAGCTCTTTACATAAGTCACCTCATCTTAACTTAACAAATACCTCTGAGGGTAAGTCCATTTACTACTTCCATTTTATATACAGAAAGTGGGGTTTCAAGAAGATAACATTTCATGCCCTAACCAGTTTGGCTCAGTGGATAGAGCGTCAGCCTGCAGACTGAAGGGTCCCAGGTTCGATTCTGGTCAAGGGCATGTACCGGTTGTGGGCACATCCCCAGTAGGGGGTGTGCGGGAGGCAGCTGATCGATGTTTCTCTCTCATAGATGTTTCTAACTCTCTATTCCTCTCCCTTCCTCTCTGTAAAAAAATCAATAAAATACATTTAAAAAAAGAAGATAACATTTCATAATGACAGATCTAAGATATAAATCTATTTCTTTTGATATCCAAAGTGCTTCGCTAATACATAACACTGTCTACTTCAGGAAAACACCTTAACATTACTGTGTTTTATCCTATGACAAAAATGAAACTTCTCACAAAACCTATGATTTTTTTTTTCTAATGCTATGATGGAAGTTTTTAAATAAGTATAAATATTTGATTCCTTTCTCATCCCTTCTGTCCTCAACCACATGATTTCTCTTATTTCATTTTCATTATTTTTAACTCACCTCTAAAGTGGACTTAATAAAGTTAAGTCAGTGTGGCTCATTTGATTGGAGCGTTGTCCCATATACTGAAAGGGTGTGGGTTCAATTCCTAGTCAGGGCACATACCAAGGTTGCAGGTTCTATCCCCTGTTGGGATGCATATGGTAGGCAACCAAAAAATGTTTCTCTCTCACATCAATGTTTCTCTCTGTCTGCATTCCCTCTCTCTAAAATTAATAAGTATATCCTTGGGTGAAGATTTTAAAAAGAATACTCAGGATCTATTTTTTATTATGAAAAAAATAAAAATGTAAACTCAGAAGCAATAGCTATCACATGCTGAAAATAGCTCATTACACAATACACAGTTTCACTATTAATCAGAGCAGAGTCTCTGAAATTGTCCTTGTACCTTGTAACCAAGTCTGGAAATGTTCTGTATTTGATAACTCTGAGGTCCATAGACCTCAATATTCAGACTTTATTTGGATCCTAACTTATAGAAACCAAATATTTGCAAAAGCATCCCACATTTATTTTAAACATTAAAAAAATTAAGTATGAACAAGTTATAATGACTTTATGGATTTTAAAAAATTTCTCTTAAGTATAACAATGACATGATTGTTATACTAACCTGACATATATACATCTTCCTTTCAATAAGAAACGTATTTGTGGGTTAAATGACAATGTTGTCAAATATTTCTTTAAAATACTCTAACAAGAGGAAAAAAGAAAATATAGAAAGAAAAGAAAAAGGAAGGAAGAAAGAAACTAGGAAAGAAAGGAAGGAGGGGGAAAAGAAAATAAAATAGCAGAGAGATGAAGAGAGAAAGAGTAATTGGACAGGAGAGGAGATAATACATCATTGTCCCTCGCCCCCAAATAATGAAAAACATTGTTTCAAATTTTCCCATATATCGTGGAAGAGATGCCTCTAAACATATGTTGAGTTCAGAAAAAAAAAGTACTAAACTTGAGCCCTCAATGTAACTATAAAAATAAGACCTAGAAGGCTCTGAGTTCTACATTTACCTTGAAATTATTTGGATCTAAAGCAGAGATGAATATTTTATAATTTACTGATAAAATGTTTCAAAAACAAAGCAATGAGAACATGAATATAAAAATTGTCTTATTCAAGACTCTGAAGCTGCCTATTTCCTAGTCTGCCTGGAAAAGAAGTAAGATTCCAAAAGGAAGATATAAATAAACATGGACCAAAATAATTCTGATTAGGGAAGAACTTTTTGCTTTTAGTCTATATCTGCCCTGGCAACATAGCCAACTTGTTGCTTTAGGACTATGTCTAGTAAGAGATGTTTCAGATAGGGAAGTGATGATAAGCTGCACTACAGGTGACATACTTTCTCAAAATCCATCTCCAATAGGTGTCAATCCTTGGGATTTCAAATTACATGGTGATACTGCCCTAAAATACAAAACCATTCCTCTTTTCACATTCTGGGCTGGTGTGGGAGGTGTCACATCCTGTGATGCAAGCAGACTTCTCCTTGTTCTATAACAATGATGGAGCCCTAGCTGGTTTTGCTCAGTGGATAGAGCATCAGCCTGTGGACTGAAGGGTCCTGGGATCGATTCCGGTCAAGTGCACATGCCTGTGTTGTGGGCTCGATCCCCAGTGGGGAGTGGGAAGGAGGAAGCCAATCCATGAGTCTCTCTAATCATTGATATTTCTATCCCTCTCTCCACCTCCCTTCCTCTCTGAAATCAATAAAAATTATTTTTCAAAAAATGGTGGATGTGATTCAATCTCAAGTAGATCACCTCATCCCTCACTCACAATTAAAATACAAATATAGTTTTGCTTCATTAGCTGATGTAGATACTGTGCCACTATGAACCTATATGTCCTGATTTCATGTCATTTGTTTAAAACATTTTATAGAGATGTAAAAATACAGCACAGGGAGTATAGTCAATAATATTGTCATAACTAGGTAGGGTGCCAAGTGGGTACTGGAAATATCAGGGGGATCACTTTGTAAAGTATGTGATTGTCTAACCACTATGCTGTACACTAATACAAAATAATATTTAATGTCCACTGTAATTGAATAATAAATAACTATTAATAAGCTTTTTTATTTTAGAATGGGCACTTGTTTACAGAAAGGTTGAGATAGTATTACTGAGACTTGCCTTACTCAGTTTCCCTTGTTACTAGCATCTTGCATTAGTGTGGTACATTTGTCACAACTCATGAGCCAATGTTTACAAACTATCTCTAACTAAAGTCCATATTTTGTTTAGATTTTCTTACTGTCACTTTAAAAAATTAACTGCATCTTGCCCTCACTGCATAACTCACTTGGTTAGAGCATTGTCTCAATATGCCAAGGTTTCAGGTTTGATCTCTAGTCTGGGTACATACAAGAATCACCCAATGAGTGCATAAATAAGTGGAACAACAAATCATTGTGTTTTTTTCTCTCTCTCCCTTCCTCTATCTAAAAAAGAGGGAGAGATCAACCAAAGGACTTGTATGCATGCATATAAGCCTAACCGATGAACACAGACAACAGGGGGTAAGGGCATGAGTCAAGGAATGGGGGGACAACGGGGAGAGTAAGGAAACATATGTAATACAATAATCAATGAAGAAAAAAAGCAATAAATGAATTAATTAATTAACTGCATCACATTGGCAACCTATATGTACATTATTTTATGGTTTACTAACACTTTAAATGTATTACCTCATTTAATAATAATAAAGCAGAATCAATATCATTAACCTTATATTTTTCAAATGAAGAAGCAGGTTTGGAACTGAAGTGGCATACAGAGTTAAATAATGTGAAATTGAATAATAAGAATTAAATTAAGAATCTCTAATTTTTTCTAGTTTATCATGATGAGATTCATTCCTCAAGTACAAAGAAAATATAATTTAGTTAGAAGCATGGTATTTGTAGCAACATAACTTTTGACATAAAAGATCCATAAATTTATAGCCGTAAATCTTGTTTTTAAAAAGTAGAGATTAAATAAATAGAATGCTAAGAAACACTTCTGTGGAGTCAGAGGTCAGAGACATGGGAAATATCATATTAAATACAAATTGCTTTCTGCTTCCCAGGTACCTGCTCATTTATTCCTGAACTAAATACCGAGTTTTATATACATCATGCTTGTACTAAAGTATGTCCATAATTATGTACTCAGTGCAAATTAATGTTCATTTTTCCGGATTAAAGAATTCAGTGTAAGCCTGAGGGAAAAAAGAGTTTGAACAACCTCAGAGAACATGATTGTAATCATTTAATGGTTAGTGGGTGTCTGTTCCCTCTTACTCTCTTTCTGTTTCTATCTCTCCATCTCCTCTTCTTTTCTGAATCCAGGTGCAGAAATATAGCAATTAATATTAACCTGAATTTGATTATTTGGCTCTTCAGCGTTTCATTGGATTATGTTGACTTGGTAATTTGATTGCTCTGCAGATGTGAGCTGCACTGATTGCATTAAAATATCTACAGGAAATGAGGAAATATCACTAGACAACATGAATAAAGGTAGTTGGTTCCCCACTGCTCAGCACATCCTCCTGGAAAGAAATGGAATGGTGACATGATAGCCCTTCCAAGTTCCTTTTTCTCTGAAGAATTTCCCCCCTTATTAAGACAAAGCAAAACGTTATTTTCCACCTAAGTTTGTGAATTTTTACATAGGGTGAAATCTTCTGAAAATATTCCATAATTTGATTAAAAATTAGTTCATGGCTATCCTGCTGGAGAAAAGCATAGTTTCACTGGTGGCTGGAGAGTGAGTATGTTAAGAATAAAGCAAGCATGTGTGTTCCAAACCACAGATGCAAGACCAAGAGGGAGGCTGAGATATGCGGAGGGGTAGCCATGCAGAAGAGGAAGAAGCAGGCAGCGGGAGAAGTAAGCAGACTGCTGTGGCATCAAGTTGAACCCTCTGAGAATATAGAAACTAGATCCCAACTCTGTCTGTAATGTAACTCCTTTCTGAGTGCCACCAATGGTAGGGTGGAGACAGCACTATGGCACTGACTCAGCTACTAGGAAGGTCCTGAATTTGCACATGTGGCCTGGCTTGAGGCTGCAAAGGTAGATAATTTCAGATCAGCTGTAGTAGCATGAACCCTCAGCATCTACCAGAGACAATGTCTTTAATATTGAGAAACTGATGAGGGAAAACACTTTGCCAGATAAAATATAGGACATCTGGTTAAGTTTGCACTTCAGAAAAATGATGAAGAGTTATGTTGTTTTTTTAGAACAAGTATATCATATCCCATGTATGCCCTTCTATTTTTATTTGGTAAATATGATAATCCTAGATTGATATCATCTATGGTTTCTGAAGTTCACTACCAGGAGCACCAAAGGAACATGTGGACAGAAGAATTTCCTGAGAGCCCTGACAAAGCCCCCAGGCTGGCCACACAGAAAAAGCTTGAGGAATACATCCAAACAGAGAGGATGTTAGCCATGCTGACCACCTACATTGTCTCTTTTGATCCCAAAGTGCTGCTAACAACCTGATTTTGTTTTTATATCTACTCCATCTTATGATTCTTACCTAGAACCCTTTAAGTTTGCTGCTTATAAAATATTTTTGAGGGGGACTTGGGGTGACATTAAAGCTATTGGCACTTAAATTTGCAGGTAATCAATGTGATAGCCTTCCTTGGATTTACTTTTGAAATTATCAGATACACTTTAAAGCCATCTCTATAGGGCTTTCAAAATTAGTTTACAAAAAAATAAGTTCCCATGCCTTGAATAATTTGGAGGCATTGATTTTATTCTCATTTATTAAATATGAAAAACATGTCACGCTGTACCTTTAAAGCATCAATGTATACGAGTGACAGCTTTCAGTCTCTCCTGAAATAAAATGCACAACCTGCTGTTGGTGTTACATTCTCTTGGATGACCTACTCATCATTCTTCCTCGGATTATAAATTACAGCATCTCCTTGCTGAAACATGGCAGTCACTCAGCCATTATCTTACATTCAGTCAGCTAACTCCTAAGTGGGTTTCTAGATTAATTCAGCCACTCAGCCCATATGCAAATTGATAAAATATTTTCTCCATTGTAACAGAATTTGTTAGTGGTTTGACTTTTTCACTGAGTATATATTTACCTGCATTAGAATCTTTTTAAAATATATTTTATTGATTTTTTTTTTACAGAGAGGAAGTGAGAGGGATAGAGAGTTAGAAACATCAATGAGAGAGAAACATTGATCAGCTGCCTCCTGCACACTCCCTACTGGGTATGTGCCCTCAACCAAGGTACATGCCCTTGACTGGAATCGAACCTGGGACCCTTGAGTCTGCAGGCCAATGCTCTATCCACCGAGCCAAACTGGTCAGGGCTGCATTAGAATCTGTTTATCTATACTTCCCATATAGTATTCATGGGCCACATGTATCTATGTGCACTTGACATATTGCTAGTCTCAACTGAGATGTCTGTAGGAGCACACACACACACACACACACACACACACCAGTTTAGAGATTTATGAGGGGTAAAAAACTGCGTATAATGTTTCACAGTGATTACATGTTGGAATGATAAGATTTTTGCAATTGTTGATTAAATACAATCTATCATTAAAATTTCACTTGTTTATTTTTTGATGTGGCTACTGAAATGTTTATAAAGGCAGTTCACATACTATTCTTGCTGGATAGTGCTGCATTCAACAGTAAGCTTCAGGGGTGGGGGCTGAGCTGCTTCTTGATTTGGTTTATATTCTTAAAGATGGTTCTTCGAATGGTAAACCATTTTCACTGCCTCTACTTCCTTCCTTTGAATTACCCAGAACTCGCTGAAATCAGGTTTTTGTTTTTACCCATTGCAGAGCATCCTCTCAAAAATATTCATAATTACCATTCATATTGGGTTTATAAAATACAAACTTTAGTCCTCATTTAACAGCCCTTTATACTTGACTGAGCATTGTTGTCAACATTCCTTGAAAAGCTCTATTTCTCCAGGTCCTGTGCTGCTACCCTCTGCTGATTATCTATTTATTTCTCTCATCTCTCTTTCTCAGTCCTCTTCCTAGATTCATTATTGTCCCTGCCCTAAGGGGTGTTGATTGTTATTTCTCTAAATATATTCTCTCATGTTGTGATCCCTTTCTCCATAATGGTTTTAACTTCCACCTGTAGACTAAATATTTAGATATATATAAATTACCCCCCAAATCTGTCTCTTTTTGATGCCCACAGGGAGAGTTAATGCACGCTGTGTTTAGGTAATAGGCCATATTGAGCCTGGGACAAAGCTCTCAGGTAAGCTGCACAGACACCAGCAATGGGGATTTAGCTAGAGGTCCCTGAAGCAATAAAGCCTGAGATACATGGGCAGGGAACCAACAGCATGGCTCACAACCACAACCATCTATTCTTTGTGCTTACAGATCTGTGAGTCAACTGATGTTTGGCTGGTACCGTCTGGGTTCAGCTGGAACTTGCAGGCTGCTGTCTGCTGGCCTTGGCTCCAGCCTGTGGGTTAGATTTGTCTCTTATCTTCTGGGATGGTCCAAAGGGGATAGGACTGAGTTTCAGAGGATGTGTTCTTCTCGTGGCAGGTCACCAGGGAGCAGGTACTAAACTGCACAAGCCACAGAAAGATGCTGCTCTCCATCACAATTTCAGCACCCAAGAGATGATGGAAAAGGACACTTGTCCCACTATGGGAATATTCTAATACTGTGATCCACCATTTCATGATTTTTAATCATGCCCTGAAATGTTCCCTTAGCTCTAACTATTACTACCATTATTATATTACTTAGGCTAGACTACAGTGTGTGAAGTGGCTCCAAAATAGCAGTGGGTCTCAAAAGTATGTGTCTTATTCCTCAAACTAATGTTCGCATGAGTCGGTTATGACTTTGCTCATAAGACCCTCATTTGGCGAACCTCTCTGAGTGAGCAGTCCCCGTCAGTAGCTCTGCCTGTCTTCTGGCAAAGAAGAAGGAAAGACATGGTGAATCTCAAACTGGCTCATAAAGCTTTTCCTTGAAAATGGCTCATTACTTCTATCAACATTTCATTACCCAGAGCACAAGCTACGCTGCTTTGAAACTCAACAGGGCAGGGATATATAATTGTCCTGTTAGAAAATGAAGTAATTATGAACAATGCAGTCTGCCATACTTGCCTGAATTCACCCATAGATCACATTTGCAAATTTGATGATTATTTTTTATTGTGACACTATTACAATGCATTGAACATCATCTTTGAATTTGAGAATGTAATAATAATAATAATAATAATAATAATAAAAAATAGTAATCTGAATCTGTGTTTTTGGAGTTAAATTTCCAAAAAAGACAGAGAAAGTTTCCTTTGGACCAATCTCTTGCTAAGTATAGTTCTATAAACTAGATTTTTAAGTACATAATTTCCAAATAAACTAAATAGCCAACAGGAAGTAAATAAGCATTTGGTCTATTTTTCTCATCAAGAAATTGGCCAATTATAAATGTGAGGACTGAAAGACTAAAAAAATCCGAGATTGTTCTGCAGAAGCAGAATAGACTTTCCACCCCAAATTTGGTTGGGTGTTGAGACTTATAAACCACACGAACAAAGAAGGTTTATTACTCACATGTAAGGTTTTCTGGAAGGCTCATGAGCAGGTGTGAACGCAGCTTTGAGGAGAGTGGGAGAATGCTAGTTGGATTATATTGTGGTTTGGGGCAGGAATGGGTGAAGGCTCCCATGTTACAGGCTGGGTCCTGTGTGGTTTGAAGTTCCTGCCAATGACCAAGGAGGGGGCATGTGGGCATTAGTTAGCACAGATGTGGAGTGGAAGAGACAGGCAAGTAGAGGGGCTTGGAGTAGTCAGCATTCAAATATCAAAAATGAAATTAGAGTGGTTAATATAGCCAAGACAGGTTTCAAATGGGGTAATGCAGTGTTCGGAATTGTCAAGAGTAGAGGCCCTGGTAAATATCCTGAGAATTGGGTTAGATTTCCAACAAGGTATAACATGTGAGTAGAGTGAAGCAGAGAGATTGGTCTCATAGACCCTGAAATACAGTGTTGAAACATCTTCATGTCTATGAGGCACAAGGCGATATAGCACATTTAGAGCTCATAGCATAACTGCCTTGGGAAATAAAAGTAAAAACATTTTCTCTAAGAGAGGGTAATCTCATCCACATCTCAAATTATCTCTATATTTTTCAGACACAATATCTGATTGGCAATCACAAAGAAGCAGTTATGTAGCCATGTACTATGTACGACTAGGGGGGAAAAGATGAACCATTGACAATTGTGTCTCAGTCAGCTTGGGTTGCCATAACAAAATACCACATACTTGGGGCTTAAACAACAAAATGTATTTCTCACAGTTGGTGGGAGTTCAAGATCAAATTTCTAGCTGATTCTGTTCCTGGTAAGAGCCCTTTTCCTAGCTTGTAGATAGATGCTTTCTCACTATGTCCTTACATGGTGAACATACACACACACACACACACACACACACACACACGAGAGAGAGAGAGAGAGAGAGCTATTGTCTCTGGTATGTTATAAGGACACTAATACTATTGGAACAGAGTCCCATCTTTCCAATATCATTTTAACCTAGATTATTAAAAGCCCTATCTTAAAATACAGTCACATTAGGAGCTGGGGCCTTACAGCATATGAATTTTGGGGGACACAAACACTTAGTTTAAAAAATACAGTGTAAGACCAATAAGAGGTCAATATAATAAATTAATAAATATGAATTTAAAAATAACTGTGATTGATATGTTCACAAACAAAATTCAAAGACAAAAAAACACAAACCACCCAATTTAAAAATGGGCAAACGACTTCCATAGACATTTCTCCAAAGAAGATACATAAATGGTCAATAAGCATATGAAAAGATGCTCAACATCATTAATCATGAGGAATGGAATCAAAATCACAATGAAATACCACTGTATACCCATTAGAATGGATGTTAACAAATAAGCAAACAAACGAGTGTCAGTGAGGATGTAGAAAAATGAGAACCCTGTGCATTTCTGTAGTCATTATGAAAAACAATATATTTTCTTTAAAATATTAAAAGCAGAATTACCATATGATCCAGCAATTTCACTTCTCATCATGTAGCCAAAAATAATCAAAATCAGGATCTTGAGATATTTGTAAACCATGCTCACAGCAGCATTATTCACAATCACCAATAGGTTGGAAGCAACAAAGGTGTCCATCACTGGATGAATGAATAAATAAAATGTGGTCTATACATTCAGTGGAATATTATTTACTCTTAAAAATGAAGGAAATTCTGATATAAGCTAAAACATAGTTGAACCTTTAAGACATTTTGCTAAGTAAAATAAGCTAGTCACAAAAAAGGAAAATACTATATGGTTCCACTTATATAAAACTAGTAGCCCTGTGCACAAATCCATATGCCAGTAGCTCGCTGCCATCCTCTAGCTCTCTGCCTGCTGCCCCGCCCTCCTGTAGCTCCCCCTGCCCCTCACCTCCCCTCATAGCTTGCTGCCCTGCCCCCTCTGGTAGCTCTCCACCACCTGCTTGTAGCCCACTGTCCCACCCTCCTGCTGATCCGTGATCTGGTCATTACGCGGTCGGTTGTTACGCTTCATGGCATAATGACCATTTGCATATTACATCTTTATTATATAGGATAATTGGAATAGTCAAATTCATAGAAATAGAGAGTAGAACAGTTGGTTCCAGATGCTGTGATGGGGGTGGTGGGGAAGTGGCAGTGGTAGTTATTATTTAATGGATATGGAGTTTGAGATGAAAAATTCTGGAGGTGGATGGTGGTTATATCTGGAAATCCAGATGAATGTACTTAGTTTCATTGAATTGTAGACTTAAATGTTGTTGAAATTATAGCTTTATTGCACATATGTTATACCACAATTAAAATAAATTAAAACAAAAATAATAAAATTCATTATGGATGATTTCTGCAGAGAACTAAAAGGGACATAAAATAATTGCATTAAAAAAAACTGAGAGCTTAAAAATACAATAACAGTAATTAAAATAATTGGTGAAATTAACAGCATATTAAAGACAACTGGAGATAGATCTGAAGAACATTTTAAGCCTGAAGCACACAGAGAGAGAGGAGTCAGAAAATAAAAAAAAAAAACAAGGCAAAACATATTATGTACTTTGTTTGTAAAAGCCATATTCTCTATAAAACTGAATAAAGACTTCAAGCCACAGATTTAGAAACCTATACAAACTCCAAAGAAGGAAATAAGGTGGAAACCACCTACATTATCCTCATAAAACTGCTTCGAAGTAAACACAGAAAAAAGTCTTATAAATATCCAGATAAGTTATTAACTTCAAAGAAATAATAGTATAACGGAATCTGACTTCTCAAGGGCTGCAATACAAGTCAGAAAACAATGGGGTGATATTGTCAACATGCTGAAAAAATTTTGACAACATATAATTCAATAAAGAAATATATTTTTTTCACAAATGAAGGCAAAATAAAAAAAATTTTGGAAAAGCATAAATGAAGACAGTTGTTTATGACAGACATGCATTGAAAGAGCATTAGAGGATATTCTTCAAGTAGGAAGAAAATGGCCCAGAGTGGAAGGAAGGTGATAATTATCAACAGAAAGATACTGTTATAAGTAAGACAAAGACTGAAAGTTGGGTATAAAGCAAAACACAACTGCCTAGAAGAGACACAACACTATATACAGAAAGCAAAAATTATAAATAATAGAATGAAAAAGCAATCACTGTCTCCCTCCCCCCAAAGAAACCCAAGAAATGTGTAACTACACTAAAATCAGACAAAGTAGACTTTTTTAAGGAAAGATAGACTATAAGAGATAAAAAGAAAAAAATCAAGGTAAAA
Source organism: Myotis yumanensis (assembly GCF_028538775.1). Taxonomy (NCBI): domain Eukaryota; kingdom Metazoa; phylum Chordata; class Mammalia; order Chiroptera; family Vespertilionidae; genus Myotis; species Myotis yumanensis. The sequence continues at coordinate 160,897,585 of NW_027223752.1, read as the reverse complement.
TACTTAATTTCCAAGGTAAAAGTTTTCACCTTGAAAATCTAGTTGTAACATCAAAATTAAAATGTGTATGAAATAGACTAATCTATAATCCTAATGGTATGTAGGTGACTAATAGAATGAAGAGACAAAATTTAGTATGGATGTAAAATACTTCAACAACATAATGAACTAACATTTTGTCGTTGGACGTGAAGAACACTACATCTAGCCATCCCAGGGTTTACATTTTTCTCCAGCACACAATGGGCATTTACCAAAACTGACCACAGGCTGGGGCACATATCAAGTCTCAACAAATATAAAAAGATTCAATTCATACAGAGGATAGTTTCTATACACAGTAGAATTAAATCATATAATGATAATAAAAACACTTAAAATTCCACATACATTTGAAGATTAAGCAATACTTTTTGTGACCACTTATGGGTCAAAGACTAAGTCACTGTATATCAGAGTGTGTATAGATCACAATATCAGTGTATTTTGAACTAAATGAAACATTTTTTAAAAATATGATATGAAGGCACCCAAAATTGAGATTTAGGGAAAATGAAATATTTAAATAATACGTTAAAAAAGCAGAATCGTTTATAAATGGGTATGTTAGCGTTGACTTCAAGAAGCCACAGAGTACAGCAAATTAAACCCATTGTAATTACTACACTTATGGAAGAGAAAACAAACATATATGTTCATACAAATAATGCCAAAGACAGTTGAGAAAATGAAGCATCAATTTGTGATAAAATTCTACTAGCAAAGCAGGTAATGAACAGAGAGCTCTTTACTATGATAGATTATCTTTAAAACACCATTGTGACTATACTGGTTAATGATGAAAATCTAAACAAATTTCCTGTAATATGAGAAATGAGACATAGATGGAGTGCATTGACTTACCAACTCAAAAAATCATTGTTTCAGAGGTCCAAGTCTATGTAGCAAGGCAAGGAAAAAATAGCAAACAAACAGAAATTATAAAGGATTAAAGAAAACTGACATTATTCATAGGTGTCACGTTTATTTTGGGAAAAAATCCAAATGTGTTTCAGGATAAGTAATTAGAATTAAGAAAATTTAACAATGATACTGAATGGAAGTTGAATATAAAAAAGAAATTTTATAAGTGCCAGCATGAAACAATTAAAAAACAATTTTTGGAAAATAAAAGTTTTAAACACTACCATTTACAATGCTAACCAAAGCTCCAAGAACTTATGAATAAATTTAATGAAAGATGTAGAAGAACCCACAAAAACTATCATTAAGACAAATGAAGACTTCATTTTTTAAAAAAAGTGATTAATATCCCATGTGGATGTTTTGAAAGAGTTTATATTGTAAAAATAGCATCTCACAAAATTAAATCTAGATTTAATGAAGTCTCAGTCAATATCTAATTTGGTGTGTGTGTGTAGTAATTGATAATCTTATTTAACAAATATATGGAAATGTAAAGAGCAATATATCAAAGATAAACTTTAAGAAAAAAATGTCAGGGGAACCTAACTTACCAAGTATCAAGATATTTTAAAGGCACATTGATTAAGACATTATATCATAGATGGACATAGATGAGACATAGATGGAGGGCATTGACTCACCAATTCAAAATATCATGTGTAAAGTTGATGGAGATTGTTTTAAATGTGTATATTGCTTTGGGTTATATGACCATTTTAACTACGTTGATTTTTCCAATTCCTGAACATGAGATATTTTTCCATTTTGTTGTGTCTTTTTCAATCTCTTTTAATGATGCTTTGTAATTTTCAGTATATAGGATTTTCACATCCTTTGTTAAGTTTATTCCTAGGTATTTTATTCTTTTGGTTGCAATTGCAAAAGGAATTGTGTTTTTTGTTTGTTTGTTTGTTTTTTCATTTCTTTTTCTGAAGTTATTTTGCTTTATACAGGAAGGCAATGGATTTTTGCTCACTGGTTTTGTATCCTGCAACTTGACTGTATTTGTGTATTATTTATAACTAGAGTCCCAGTGCATGAAATTTGGGCATGGGGGAGGTGGGGTGGTGGGTAGGGGAAGTCCCTCAGCCTGGCTTGCACCCTCTCCAATCTGGGACCCCTCGGAGGATGTCCGACAGCCTCTGGCAATCCAGGATTGCTGGCTCCTAACTGCTTGCCTGCCTGCCTGAATGCCCCTAACCCCTCTGCCTTCCTGCTGATCTCCCCTAACCACCTCCGCCTGCCTACCTGATCACCCCTAACTGCTCCCCTACTGGCTTGGTTGCCCCTAACTGCTCTCCTGTTGGCCTGATTGCACCTAACCACCTCTGTCTTGCCCCACACCTGGGACCCAGGATTCCCTCCCTCTGGCTAGCTGTAGGCACCCAGGACCTGGGCCAGTTTTGCACAGGCTGGCTGCAGCCACAGGGGACCATGGGTGGGCAGCTTCATCCAGGCCACAGCCACAGGCACTGGCGCCTGGGACCATGAGGTAAGTGGCTTGTTCATCTCCAAGGCTGCAGCCACAGTTGCTGGTGCCCAGGGCCGTGGGGTGTGCAGCTTGTCCCTCTCCCGGGCCACAAGCACAGGCATAGCTGCTGGCACCCGGGACCGTTGGGTGGGTGGCCTGTCCCTCTCCTGGGCTGCAGGCTGGCTGGTCCCCATTCCTCTCTCCACAGTATTGAGTGTTTGAGCCATTATGGCATGATGGCATGACAACCATTTGTATATTAGCTCTTTATTATATAGGACTAGAGGCCCGGTACACAAAAATTTGTGCACTCGGAGGGGGGAGGGAGGGGGGCCTCTCAGCCCAGCCTGTGCCCTCTCGCAGTCTGGGACCCCTCAGGAGATAACGACCTGCTGGCTTAGGCCTGCTCCCGGGTGGCAGAGGGCAGGCCCAATCCCTAGGTTCAGCCCCTGGTCAGGCTCAGAGCAGGGCTGATTGGGAAGTTGGGGCGCCACCCCCTGTCATGCACAGAGCAGGGCGGATGGGGAGGTTGCGATGCCACCCTCAGTCACGCTCAGGGTAGGGCCGATTGGGGGGTTGGGGCACTGCCCCCTGTCACACTCAAGGCAGGGTCGATGGAGAGGTTGCGGCGCTGCCCCCTGTCACTCACAGAGCAGGGCCCATCAGGGGGTTGAGGAGCTCCTCCCTGTCACTCACAGAGTAGGGCCGATAGGGGAGTTGGGGCACCGGCCCCTGTCACACACAGAGCAGAGCAGATCAGGAGGTTGGGGCACTGCACCCTGTCACACTCAGGGCAGGGCCAATGGGGAGGTTATGGCTCTCCCCCGTCACACACAGAGCAAGGCCCGTGGAGGGGGGTTGGGGCGCCACCCTTTATCACCCACAGAGGAGGGCCAATCAGGGGGTTGGGGCGCCGCCACTGTCACTCTCAGGGCAGGGCCAATGGAGAGGTTATGGCTCTACCCTGTCACACACAGAGCAGGGCCGATCAGGGGGTTGGGGCGCCTTCCCCTGTCACACACAGAGCCGCAGGGCGATCAGGGGGTTTGGGTGCTGCCCCCTGTCATGCAGATCCTGGTGCCGGGAGGCATATTACCCTTTTACTATATAGAATAGAGGCCTGGTGCACAGATGGGGGCCGGCTGGTTTGCCCTGAAGGGTGTCCTGGATCAGGGTGGGGGTCCCCACTGGGGTGCCTGGCCAGGATGGCTGAGGCACTGAGAGCCGTTTTCTGGTTGGCGAGTGACTGAAGCTCCCAACCGCTCCTTTTTTTTTTTTTTTTTTTTTTTTTTTTATTCTGGGCCAGCTTTAGCTCTGAGGCCTCGCTGCTGAAAACATTGATACAATGTTGCGGTCCGGCTGGCTGAAGCCCAGCTGAATAAAGCAGGTTTCTAAGGTTTTGTTTAGCTTCTATATTTGTTACATAGTTGCTTAGAGTTGCAGCTGAGAGGCCAGCAAGTGAGGCTGGGAACGTTGGAGTCCACAGTCACTGGAGCAAGCAAGCCTCCCTGTTTGCTTCAGTGCATGGCTGCCGGCCGCCATCTTGGCTGAGTTAATTTGCATAAGGATATGCTGATTAGCCAATGGGAAGGGTAGCGGTTATACGCTAATTACCATGTTTCTCTTTTATTAGTGTAGATAGTTTTTTGGTAAAGTCTTTAGGGTTTTCTATATACAGAATCATGTTGTCTGCAGAAAGTGACAGTTTAACTTCTTCCTTCTCTATTTGTCTGCCTTTTATTTCTTTCTCTTGCTTTATTGCTCTGGCTAGGACATCCAGCACTATGTTGAATAAGAGTGGTGAGCGTGGACATCCTTCTCTTGTTCCTGATCTGAGAAGAAAAGCTTTCAGTTTTTCACCATTGAGCATGATATTAGCTGAGGGTTTATCATATTTGGTCTTTATTATGTTGAGGTACTTTTCTACTATTCCTGTTTGAGTGTTTTAATCATAAATGGATACTGTATCTTTTCAAACGTTTTTCTGCATCTATTGATAATATCATATGATTTATGTCTTTTCTTTTGTTAATGTGGTGTAGTACATTGATTGGCTTATGTATGTTGAACCATCCTTGTGTCCCTGGAATGAACTCCATTTGATTCTGATGTATTTTTCTTTGATGAACTACTGTATTTGATTTGCTAATATTTTGTTTAGGATTTTTGCACCTGTATTCATCAGAGATATTAGTCTGTGGTTTCTTTTTTTGTGTTATTGTTGCCAGATTTTTTATCAAGGTTATATTGACCTCATAGAGTGTGTTAGGAAATATTGTCTCTTTTTCAAATTTTTGGAAGAGTTTGAAAAGAATAATTTAAATTCTTCCTTGAACGTTTTGTAGAATTCACTGGTGAAGGAATCTGGTCCTGGACTTTTATTTTTTGGGAGGTTTTTGATGGTTGTTTCAATTTCCTCACTGCTGATTAGACTATTTAGATTTTCCAATTCTTCATGATTTAGTCTAGGAAGGTTATATATTTCTAGGAACTTACACAATTCTTCTAGGTTATTGGATTTGGTGGCATATAGTGTTTTGTAATATTCTAGTATGATCCTTTGTATATCTGTGATGTCTTTGGTGACTTCTCTCTCATTTCTGATTTGTTTGCATGGGTCTTTTCACTTTTATCCTTATGTCATTTTTTAAAGAAATAGAATGAGAAATCATCAGATTTGTATGAAACCACAAAGACCCCAAATAGCCAAAGCAATCCTGAGAAAATAGATTGAAGCTTGAGGTATCACATTACCTTACTTCAAATTGCACTACAGAGTTATAATAATCAAAACAGCCTGGTATTGGCAGACAGACCAATGGAACAGAATAGAGATCCCAGCTATAAAACCACATGTATAAGAACAGGTGATTTTTGACAAAGGAGCCAGAAACACACAATAGAGTAAAGATTGTCTCTTCAATAAATGGTGCTGGGAAACTGTAAAGCCACATGCAAATGAATGAAACTGAGTTATAGTTTATCCCAGGTACAAAAATTAATTCGAAATGAATCAAAGACCTAAATATAGGACCTGAAACAATAAGTTATATACAAAAAAATATAGGTACCAATTATAGACCTTGGTTGTAGAGAACATTTTATGAACTTGACCCCAAAGCAAGGGAAGTAAAGGCAAAAATAAATGAATGGGACTATATCAAACTAAAATCTTCTGCACAGCAAAAGAAACTGATAACAAAACAAAGAGACAGCCAACTAGATGGGAGATGATATTTGCAAAAATAGCTCCAACAAAGGTTTAATTTCCAAAATATATAAATAACTCATAAAACTCAATGCCAAACAAACAACCCAATAAAAAAAGTGGGCATATGAACATCCAATAGATATATAAAAAGATGTTCAACCTCACTGGCAATTAGAAAAATGAAAATCAAACTACAATGTGATATTACTTCACACTTGTTAGAGTGGCCACTATCAACAAGACAAACAATAGCAAGTGTTGGAGAGGTTATGGAAACTAGGTAACTATCATCCACTGGTGGTGGGAAGGTAGATTAGTACCACTAGAGAAATCAACCTGGTTATTCCTCAAAAAATTAAGAATAGAGCTACCATATGACTCAGCAACCCCTCCCTTGGGTATATACCCAAAAAACTCACAATCATGTAATTGAAAAAATATATTCACCCCTATGTCCATTGCAGCATTATTCACAGTGTCCAAGACATGGAAACAATCGAAGTATCCTGTGATTGAAGACTGGATAAAGAAAGTGTGGTATATATACACAATGGAATACTACTCATCCATAAGATAGGATGAGATAGCACCATTTGCAACAACATGGATGGACTTTGAGAATATTATGCTAAGTGAAATAAGTCAGTCAGAAAAAGCGAAGAACGTATACCTTCACTCAAATGTGGGATATAAAACTGAAACTCATGAACACAAACAGCAGTGTGGTGGTTGCCAGAGGGAAGGGGGTGGGGGATATAGGGAACCTTAATATAAGGTGACGGGGAAGATTTGACATTGGGTGGTGGGCATATGGTGCAATATACAGATTTTATAACATAGAAACCCACACCTGAAACCGATATGTTCATGTTAACAAATGTCTCCTCAATAAACTTAATTTTAAAATAAGTGTTGAGCATACCTCTAGTACCACACACACACACACACACACACACACATACAAAGACAGAGTGAAGTTAACATGAGGATAACCAGCTACATGGAATAGAATATGAAATATCAAAAATAACTAAGTAGTTAACTAAACAAAGAAAGAAACAATTAACATTTAAGACATTTAGATTTGACAGAATAACAGAATAACAAAAAAAGAACTCCTTTCAGTAATTAGTGCTTGGTTAATTAGGAAATAAGAATATTTTTAAAAATATATTTTTATTGATTTCAGAGAGGAAGGGAGAGGGAGAGAAACATCAATGATGAGAGAGAATCATTGTTTGGCTCCCTCCTACATGCCCCCTACTGGAGATGGAGCTCCCAGCATGTACCATGACTGGGAATCAAACCATGACCTCCTGGTTTATGGGTTAATGCTCATCCACTAGCCACACTGGCAGGCAGGAAGAAAGAAGCTTGACCACCACTTTACATACTCCTAAGATAATTCCACATGGATTGTTGACAAAAATGTGAAAGATAACGGTTAAGCTTTTTCTGCAAATGTCCAGATAGTTCATATATATGGCTCTGCCTGCCATAAGATCTGTTGCAACTGCTCACTTACACTGAGTGGCCAGATTATTATGACCACCTGACATTTGTAGGCAAATTAGCTATAATTTCGCGCTGAAGTTGCTAGAGGGCCAGACCATTATAAATAGGGACAGTAGAAGTGATTTTACCACGACAGTAGAAGTGATTTTTTTCTGAAGATATGGGTAAACGACGCTATTTAACAGCCTTTGAACGTGGGATATATATATATATATTGAGTGGCCAGATTATGACCCCCTGACCTTTGTAGGCAAATTAGCCATACACTGCATTGTATGGGATATGGAAGCCGAAGGCCTGTTCCAACACCTTTGCTGTATGCAGATACCAAGATAAAACATCTCCAATTCGCACAGGAACACAAGGATTGGACAGTCCAGCATTGGAAAAAAGTCATGTGGTCCGATGAATCACGTTTCCAGTTGCATCATGCAGATGGAAGAGTGAGAATTTGGTGGAAACAGCATGAAAGCATGAACTCCACATGCATGAGTACAACCCTTCAAGCTGGTGGGGGCAGTGTTATGGTTTGGGGCATGTTTTCCTGGCATGATTTGGGCCCTTTAATTCATGTGGAACAACGTCTGAATAGCACAACATACCTAAGTATTGTTGCTGATCAAGTTCATCTTATCATGTTGATGGCGTATCCCAATGGAGATGGCTTCTTCCAACAAGACAATGTGCCATGCCACAGTGCTCGTATTGTGCAGGAGTGCTTTCACGAACATGAGGGAGACTTTACCTTGCTTAGGTGGCCCCCACAATCACCAGATCTCAATCCAATTGAGCATTTGTGGGACGAAGTTAAAAGAGCTATCAGGCAGCTGGTTCCACAACCATCAAATCATCAAATCTCACAGAACTGGACAGTGCTACTCATCAGGCATGGTGTCAGATTCCTCACATCACCTTTCAACATCTCGTGGAGTCAATGCCAAGAAGAATTTCCACAGTATTGAAGGCAAAAGGTGGCCCAACAAAGTACTGATGGGGTGGTCATAATATATATATATATATATATATATATATATATATATATATGTATATATGTATATATATATATATATACACATCCCACGTTCAAAGGATGTTAAATAGCGTTGTTTACCCATATCTTCAGAAAAAAATCACTTCTACTGTCCTGGTAAACAACCTGCTTCCCTATTTATAATGGTCTGTTCTTCTAGCAACTTCAGCGCGAAATTATAGCTAATTCGCCTACAAACGTCAGCTGGTCATAATAATCTGGCCACTCAATATATATATATATATATATATATATATATATATATATATATATATGTATTAAGTGGATGTATAAGAAAGTTTACAGGAATGTTATCTTTATTAGCAACATCACTAAAACAGCCTAAAAATCTTCTCATATAAAAGGGACATATATAGAGGGGGGGCAAAGCTGTGGTACATTTATATCATGAAATACTATATGCAGCAGTGAAAAATAAGAATCTCTGTGGTACACCTACACAATGGAATACTATGCTGCTGTAAAAAAGAAGGAATTCTTACCACTTGCAACAGCATGGATGGAACTGGAGAGCATTATGCTAAGTGAAATAAGCCAGTCAATGAAAGAAAAATACCACATGATCTCACTCATTTATGGATAATAAAGACCATTATAAACTGATGAACAAAAATAGACACAGAGGCAGAGCAGCATTGAACAGACTGTCAAACTACAGTGGGAAGGCGGGGGAGGGTTGAGGGGGGTAAGAGATCAACCAAAGGACTTGTATGCATGCATATAAGCATAACCAATGGACACAAGACACTGGGGGGTAGGGGAGGCTAGGGGAAGGTCGGGGGGTGGGGGAAGGATACCTATGTAATACTTTTTGTAGTACTTTAAGCAATATTACAAAATTTTTTTAAAAAAAGAATTGTTAAAAAAATAAGAATCTCTTACTCTTTGAGACAGCAAGGAGGGACCTGCAGAGTATCATCTAAGTGAAATGAGTCAGTCAGATAAAGACAAGTCTCACATGATCTCACTCATGTGTGGATCTAATTAACAAAATAAACTGATGAATGGAGTGGATCCAGAGACATGGAAGCATGGAAAGAGTGAGGAATTTCAGAGGGAAGGCAGGGCAAAGAGGGTGGGTGGCAAGTAATCAACCAAAGACCTTGTATACATGTATTCATAACCCATGAATGCAGACAGTGGGATGGTAAGGGCCTGTGGTCGAGGGCAGGGCTGGGCTGGAGGGGTTCGATGTGGCAAAAAAAGGGACATATGTAATATTTTCAATAATAAAGTTTTAAAAATAAAATAAAAATAAAGGGGACATATATAGAAAAATGAAATATATAGAACTGAAAATGGACACATAATGCTATATAAACATTAAATAATTAAATATTAACATATTTAATGTTGAATGAAAGAAACAACAAACAAAAATATATATGGTATGATTTTAAAACAGGCCAAATTAATCACGAACTAATTTTGGAAATAGATTGGAGTGATGATTAGGGGAGAACATTGGGGATGTTTGATATACTATTTATGGATCTGTATGGTGTTTTCACTCTGCAATAATTTCTCTAGCAGTGTATCTTGATTTGTGCATTTTTCTGTTAACTGGCATTTATTCTTTATGAGAAATGGATATATATTTTTTCTAATATTCCTTAGAGTTAAAATATCCAACTACTTTAGCTCTGAGGCTGTATTTTACAGTGGCTCAGACCACAGTCTCTAAAGCCAGAATTCTCAAATTCAAATCCTGGCTCTGCTTTGCACTAAGAATATGACCTTGAGCAAGTTAATTGATTTTTTTGTGCTTTGTTTCCTTAACTGAAATGAAAAGAATAACATCATGATTTTTGTTGAGAACTGCATGCCATCACATAGAGCAGGGCACATAGGAGGCAACACATTTTGGTAGAAGTTTCTGCGTTTCAATTCTCAAACATATTTTATTCTTATCAGACTGTAATCTTGAATATATGTGTTGTCAATTCTTATGGTCTTATCATTATAGGAACATTACCCAATAGTCATTACCTAAAAGTAATAATTATTGAAACATTGAAAAATTTTAAGAATTGATGAAGTTTGCTATTTTATAATCTCCAATTTCATTAAAGTTTATTTGCATAAATGTGTGCGCTTTCATGTTTCATTTTTGGTTTATAAATCTCTGACATAAATTAGGTTCGAAAATAAGAGAAGATCATTTTCTCCCCATATTTTGTTCTTATTTTGTGTGGGAGTGGTAACTGATTCTGTTCAGTAAGCAGCACATGGGAAGATGGGGTTACAAGAAGCATGCCAGCTTCCTCTTCAGTTTGGTGTCCCGAAAATGAGCCATTCAGCAGCAGTGAGCAGCAGGTTTTGGTTGGCAAAGTGTACATTTCTTCCTTAGAGTCACTCTGATCTTATTTAAATTTTGGAGAATATTCTCTTTTATTTAACATGAGAAAGGGTGCTTTACTTTTTTAGCTACTGGTGAACATACAATAAATCAACTGTGTTAGTGAACTAACAATGTTAGTAGAAAATTATAAGGATAATAGGGCAGTTAACCAAGCAATTTAGACCCTAGGAACTCATTGATTTACTTTAACACCTCAGTTGACCATTCAACCTAGTTTATGATGAGTGTGCACTCATTTTCTAGAGTGTTTCAGAGTCCTGGCCAGTAGCTCAGTTGGTTAGAGTGTTGTCCTGATATGCCAAGGTGGCAGGTTCCATCCCTGGTCAGGGTACATGCAAGGAGCAACCAATGAATTCATAAATAAGTAGAACAACAAATTGATTTTTCTCTCTCCCCACCTTTCTCTCTCTCTAAAATCAATTTTAAAAAAGGTGTATTTTGGCAACCTACAACAAGAGCAAACAGCAGCAACTATCAACACATCAATAGAAGAAACAATCTGAGTATTCTAGTAGAAAAAGAGGTGAAGGGTGGTATGAAGAGAGGTATCTACAAGGCTGACTCCATTTGGGGTACCCCAACCCAGGCTTGAAAAATCAGTAATAAGCATAGATGACAGGATAAGAAATATGAGAAGCAAATCTGGTCTACTTTACTATTTTACCTAGGATCAGCCCTGGCTTTGTGCCTAAAGCTTTTTAAAAAGATATGAAGCATTAAAATTACTAATTATAAGCACACTTTAAAGCATTCCATAAGGTCTTTATAATTACACAAATGCAGACAAACTTTCTAATTGCTGCTATGGGATCCTGTGGTGTCAAATATTGTATGAAACCACGGTACTAGCATTTTAGTTACTTATGCAAAAACCACATCTGCAATTGATAGAAATATTTATCAGTGTGCTCACTAAAATGAAAAAGCATTGAAGCAAGTAATAACATTTAAAACAAATAGGAAAGCCCAAATGAAAATGAAGTATTTGAATAATTACACAGTGTGTAGCCCAGAATAAATGATATCAAAATCCACTTGTGTTTCAAATCAATAACACTGAAATGTGACAGAATCTTGATGATACTGTATGACAAAAATTTAATCCATAAAAATATACTTGTAAAACATTTCCAGACAATGGGATATTTGCAAATTCTTTTTAGTGTGAAACAATTGGCTTCTGGAAATGATTCTTTTTTTTCATAGTTTATTAGCGTATATAATTCATACATTCTGAATTAAGGTTCCAGTGTTTCATGTTTGTTTCTTAAAGACTGGATGGAGTTATAAGTTCACATTGATTTTGGTAGGCTGCTAAAGATATTTTCAGAGTCTTGCAGTCAGATACATGATCATTGTTGTGTGTATCTGTTGTTTAGTTAAATTTAGAATGTTCACAATCATATAGGGTATCCCCAAATTCAGGCAAGAAGTAATTTTGATAGAAAACACAGGTTTATAATTAAAAATTGTAAATTTTTTATTGATTCATAAAGTATACAGTATAGGGTTACGTATAGAATAGCACATTGGGTAAATGGCCTCCACGGCTTTGCTGGCACATATGCAAAGCTGTGGTCTTCATTGGTCTTCATTGTCCCTGCTCCTGGGCCATAATTGGTACTTGGTAATGCTTATAAAATTGAAGGGATTGAAATCAAAGGGCAAAAGATATTAGAATCTGATTCAATAAACCAAGTAAAATTAGGCTTTTATTTTTTGTTGTTGTTGTTGTTAATGCTAATGCAAAATTCAAATCTTGCGTGAATTTTGGGACGCCCTATATATGGGTCCTCTTCTTGGTTGTGCATCCTAAAGTGTTTCTAGTAATTTCAGGTTAGTGGTTTCTAGCATTCTGACTCATTCAGTCATTCATTCACCCAGTCCTCAGGGAATTTATCATCATGCATCCAAGAAATTGCAGAGGCCTCTTATTTCATTCAACCAATGTGTTAGGATTCATAGGAAAGGATAACAGGAAAAGGACCAGGTCCTAATGATAGTGTCTAGTGGGGAGAACACATTTGCAAGTTTATCTAAATACTTCTGTGGTTGGATATCAACATTCAAGGACTAGCTTATATCCTCAAAAAGAGTTTTGAATTTCTGAACTTTGAGACAAATCCCTATATTATCTGGCATGGAAAATAGTTGAACCAGAATCTTAATGTGAGTGGCAGGTGGCCTAGGTCAGTTTCCAGAGGCTAGACATGCAGGGACATGACAGGAGTCCTGGAACGTCCTACAGGAGTAAAGACAGTAGAAGCTAAGGCATTGAGTAAACCGGTAGCAGGCAACATGTGAGTATGGATACCCTGTGAAGTACTTCAGCTGGACCTTAATGTGGTGTGGTCATTGTCAAGTTTTTTTCTCCAACTTTTTTGAAGGATGATTGCCAAATAGAAATTGTATACATGTAGTAGTAAGGTGTACAACATGATGTTTGATATATGTATACATCATAAAACTAGTGGTCCAGTGCATGAAATTCGTGCATGGGAGTGGTGGTGTCCCTCAGCCTGGCCTGCACCCTCTCCAATCTAGGACCCCTCAGGGGATGTCCAACTGCCAGTTTAGGCCCGATTCCTGCCTGCCTGCCTGATCGCCCCTAACCACTCTGCCTGCTGGCCTGCTTGCCCCCAACTGACCCCCATGCTGGCCTGATTGCTCCCAACTGTCCCCCAATGCCATCCTGCTCACTCCCAGCCAGCCTTATGGCCCCCTACTGACCTCCCCTGCCGGCCTCATGGCCCCTAACTGCCACCCACCCCCGTCGCTGGCCTGCTCACCACCAACTGCCCTCCCCTCCTGGCCTGATCACCCCTAACCCCTTTGCCTTGGCCCTGCCACCATGGCTTTGTCCGAAAGGATGTCTGTAAGGTCTCCTGGTCTAAACAGCATATTACCCTTTTGTTAGTATAGATGATCACTACATTCAAGCTCATTAATACTTTCATTACCTCCCATAGTTACCATGTTGGTGCATGTGTGTAGTGAGAACATTTAACATCTACTTTCTTAGAAAATTTCAAGGACAAAATATAATATTAACTACAGTCACCATGCTGTAATTTGGACTCTTTTCCCAACATCTCCCCAGTTCCCTCCACACCAACCCCTGGTAACAGCGGATCTGTTTTTATAAGTTTGGCTTTTTTAGATCCACATATAAGTGAAGTCATGCAGTACATATTTGTCTTTCTCTGACTTGTATCACTTAACGTAATGCTTTCAAGGTCCATTCATGTTGTCATAAATGGCACAACTTTCTTCTTTTTTATGGCTGAATAATGTTCCATTATATTTCCAGTATAACGTTTTTTTTATCCATTTATCTGTTGAGGGACTCAGGTTGTTTCCATATCTTGACTATATTGAATAATGCTGACATGAACATGGGTTTCAGGTATATTTTTTAAAATATGATTTCAATTCTTTTAGATAAATACTGGTGTGATTTCTGGGTCATATGGCAGTTCCATTTTTCATTCTTCAAGGGACATTCATACTGTCTCCATAGTGACTGCACCACTTTATATTGCCAACAACAGTGCTCAAGTGTTCTCTTTTCTTCACATCCTTGCCAACGCATACCTCTTGTCTTTTTGATGAATGGACATTCTGACAAGTGTCAGATAACATCTCATTGTGGCTTGATTTTCATTTCCCCAATTATTGTGATGTTGAGCACCTTTTCTTGTACCTGTTGGATAAGTCTGCATGTCTTATGACTGACACTCCATTGGTAATTTCCCCATCACCCTGAACTTTTTTCACATAGTTCTTTCTTTACTAAATCAAGGATTCTTAACAACTCTAACAGCCCTCAATAAGTTAACAGGTCCCTTGTCTTGTATTTGTGCATGTAAGTTATTTCCATTTGTCAGTTGAAACTTTTGAGATCCTGAGAAGTTGCTGGTGTCTCACGGTCACAGAACCAGGTTCTAATGGTGAGAGTTCCAGATTCTGGGCCCCAGAATAGAAGCCTACTGCCCTTTGGGTTGTGAGGTAATGGGTGGGCAGGGTAAAAGGCATGGCTGTGGAGAGCTCAGCCTGGTGATCATAAGTCAGGAAAGTGTGTGCATTAGCTGGCTAGGGCTGCCATAGTAAAGTACCACAAAGTGGGTGAATTAAAGCAATGGGACTTGATTGTCTCAGCTTCTGGAAGCTAGGCATTGAATGTCTCCGCGGGGTTGGTTTCTTTAGAGGTCTGTGAGGGAAATCTGTTCCAGGCCTCTCTGAGTATCTGGTGGTGGCTTCAAACTTCAGCTCCCTGGCTTGTAGATGTTTCTCTCTGATAACACATCTTTACCTGATGTCTTCCCCTTGTCTCTTCTCTGTACCCAAATCTCCTTTTTAATAAGAACATGGGGCATATTGGATTAGGGCCCACCCTAGTAACCTCATCTTAACTTGATATTTCTCTAAATACCCTATTTCCTAATTAAGGTCACATTCTGAGGTTCTGAGATGAGGATGCCAACATCTTTTTTAAAATTACAGTTTATTTTCAATATTATTATTAGTTTCATATGTACTGCATAGTGGTTAGAAAATCATGTTCTTTACAGAGTGGTCCCCTCGATGTTTCAAGTACCCATCTAACCCATACATAGTTATCATGATATGATTGAATATATTCCCTATGCTGTAATCTACATCTCTGTTACTATTATGTAACTCCCAATTTGAACATCTTAATCCCTTCACCAGCCTCCCAACCTTCCTCCCCTCTGACAACTGTCAGTCTGTTTTCTGTATCTATGAGTCTGTTTCTATTTTGTTTATTTTGTTCTTTAGATCTTTTTTAAGGGACACATTTCCACCCATCATAGTATCTCTATTCTAACTCAATTCCCTAAAACTCTGGAGTTCAATGTATAATTACAAGTGTTCTTTACTGCAGCAAAGAGGATCTGCAGTCCAGCATTTGCAAGGTAGAGAAAGGTTTGGATTGTGAACACAGACACAGAATAAGCACACACAGTAAACACCATGAAAGCTCTGGAGACACCCACCTGTAATTTAGTTTTCAGATCTCAGCTTTCTTGCCAATCCTCAGCTTTCTGTGTGGCTGTGCTCATCCCTTCCTTTCTCAGGCTACATGGTGCCTTTGTTCAGCACAGCGGCCCTTCCACTCCTCAGTGCCAGCAAGCCCTGGCTGGCACCCAGCAAACACAGCTCAGCTCAGCAGCAATGGTCTGGCTCTAGCTTCCAGGCACCTTTAACTGTCTTCTCTGATAGGACAGGTGAGTAGAAGTAGTCGAAAAATAAAGAAGTAATTTCTTAGGGCCCAAAGGGCATTATATCTGGGCGAGAAGTAGCTAGTCAAAAAAAGGGTGAAAGTCTTTAAATGTCCAGATTTGGGAATTATTTAAAATGAGAGGAAATTGCATGCATTCTGAGGGGGTACTCTAAATGCAGGGGTGATTTTTCTCTTAAGTCCCAAAGATGGTCATTCAGTCAATAGAAAATAGTGGCATCCAGTGGTCAAACCTATGCAGAAGTATTTTATTGTTTACACAACTATGCTAGATGGCTTTGGGAGTGAAGTAAGTGTATGTAAAGCACATATATGCTCACATGGTGCTTCGGCTATAGTTAATAACTGTAATAGCATGTCAGTTACACCTAACCACAAATTTAAATGCCAGTTAGTATTATACAGCCTCTACGTTCTAAAGTATTTTCAGGAAAGGTAGGTTGGTGATGGCAGAGATGAGCCTTATCTGTGCTTTGAGCAATGGGTAGGTTATGAGAACAAGAAAGAAGATTCCAAATAGGAGAATATGCTGAGTAAAGAGAGGAAGGAGCTAACTTTAGGAATTTAATATCTCAGTTTTTTCTGAGCCCTTATCTGCTTGTAGTGGGAATCAGCACAAGAATGTATTTTCTATTCCACTGGTATATGGGATTTTTCCTCTTTAGCATGCCAAGAAGAATTGTGGCCTAGTTTCAGTTGGTATCCCCACCGGCCATGTGTTGCAACAGGTGTTGATATAAATTTCCACTTGTAAGAGTCAGGTATGTGCTCCAGCGTGGGATAGACTGGGCATGTTATAGTTCTATCCCTTACTGGGCGGTGCGACCTCAAGCAATTAACTTTACAGACTTCATCTCCAATGCAATTAATGCTGCACTCACAAAGTGGATCTGCAGTCTGGCATTTGCAAGGTAGAGAAAGGCTTGGATTGTGAACACAGACCCAGGATAAGCACACACACAGTAAACACCATGAAAGGTCTGGAGAAATTTGCTTGGGATTTCTCAAATTAGAACCAACCACTTCCAACCCATATCACAGATGCTGCATCTCAGATTTGCTTTCATGGCCTTGAGTGATATGCTGGGATAATGGCTAGACAAATGCACTGGCATTTTATATTTAAAAACTCTTAATTAGGGTTTAAAAGGCATAGTACGTCTTCATCAGATCTTACGGTCTATACATTTTAAATTTCATTAATGATAAGAATGACTTATCTGCAATTTGAAAGTTTAAATATTTCTGAAAGCCAAAAGTTTTTACTTTATATAAGTTGGAGTACAACCATTTTTAGAGACTAAACTAAACCTGACTTGACATGAGACTAATTATAGTCTTTTCCTTTAACCTTACTTTCTGTAATCATTTAGACATGCCACTGCCAGTGTAATATGTGTTTGATCATGTGATGCTACTTTATGCTGAGTTCATAACCTTATATATGGTCTCGGTACATCACTATCCTTTTGAAATTCTGACAATTCTGAATACCAAAACATATAATATTAGAAGGCCCGTGCACAAAAATTTGTGCTCTGGCAGGGAAGGGGGGTCCCTCAGTCCAACCTGTGCCCTGTCACAGATCACGCTACCTCTCACCCTGCCCACCCCGCCCACCCCACCCAAGACACAGCAGGCCTGGATCTCAACTTGGGTGGCGCAGCGGGATCTGCCTGCAATATGCAAATTAGCCGCCATCTTTGTTGGTGGTTAATTTGCATATCTCGCTGATTAGCCAATGGGAGGCGTAGCAAAGGTATGGTCAATTTCAATCTTTGTCTATTATTAGATTAGCTGTGGCCTGAAGACTTTTAGATAATGGATTGTGAAACACTAAAACTGTCTTATAATTTTTGAAACAATACATTTTAGCACAGATAAAACTTGTCAATTATAAAAAACAAACATATAGACCTGAGTATGGTCAGATTCTGACCCAGCAAAGATTAAGGCACCTGGAAAATTATGAAGGTTGGTGTGGGGGCGGAATCTCAGCAATGTTTCTGCTTATCTGTCTTAAGGCTCTATCCTCCAGCTGCCATCCTCATGGCAAGTACATTTTACCTGCAGGAAACAGGGTGGGTGCTGATGTGCTAAAATAATAGCAACATGTTTGGATGTACATTATATATGGTCATCCCTAAGGAAATTTAAGAAAATTAATCATTCTTACACTTTGTCTTAAGATTATGTCTAAGAATTTGTGTCAAGTTGGTGACAGAAAAATGGAAACCATTTTGCAGAATTAGCAATCAGTTGAAGTTTAGCCCCACCTCTCAACATGTACCACAGTAACCTGTGTGGCAAATGCCACAGATAGGACAAGGCTTGCTATCATTCATTTTATTCATAATTTATTGAAGGCTTAGCTAGTTCCATTAAAATGAAAAATAAAATACACAAAGTTTGGACAAGGAAGATATTTTATAAAAACCCCAAATATTTTACAGATATACCAGAATTAATGAGATCTTAGTATCATTCTTATATAGAAGTTCAATATTCAAAGTTAATAGCATCCATAAACAAAAAATCTATATAACACCAAGACACAAATTAAAATACTTTAAGATTTGTAATTTTCAATATCATTGAAAATATGAGGAACTTGTACAATATATTAATATAAAATATATATTCATCATTATTGAAATTTGTTAAA
Source organism: Myotis yumanensis (assembly GCF_028538775.1). Taxonomy (NCBI): domain Eukaryota; kingdom Metazoa; phylum Chordata; class Mammalia; order Chiroptera; family Vespertilionidae; genus Myotis; species Myotis yumanensis. Next base: position 160,879,081 of record NW_027223752.1, on the reverse strand, counting down.
AATACTCATCTTAATATATAAAGAGCCTGGGTCCATCACAACTGAAATGTCCAGACAGATGACCATACACCAGGCTAGGGTCCCGGCCGGCATGGCAGAAGTCAGTCCTGGGTCCTGGCAGCATAGAGGAAGTCAGTCCTGAGTCCCAGAAGCACAGCATAAGTCAGTCCTGGGTCCCAGCGGCCCACAGCAGGAGTCAGTCCTGGGTCCTGGCGGCCCACGGTGGGAGTCGGTCCTGGGTCGTGGCCACCCGTGGTGCAACAGCGAGAGGGAGCTGTGGGCCCCGACTGCCCACAGCGCAGCAGCAGGAGGGAGCTATGGGAAAGGAGCCATGCTGCCATCAGACTGGCCACTTAATCCCTTTCCTCTGACCTGCAGGCCAGGGGAATCAGAGCCATGCTGCGATGGGACTGGACTCTACCTGAGGGGTCCCGGATTGTGAGAGCTGGCAGGCTGGGCTGAGGGACCCCCCCATCCCCCTGAGTGCATGAATTTTCATGCACCAGGCCTCTAGTTTAATATGAAAGTCAATGCTCATGGACAAAAGGCTCAAAAATAAGTGTACATAAGTTATTTAAAAATTGATCTGTAGATTCAATGCAATTCCAGAGATTAAACCTATTTCAGAGAAATTTCTATAATGGTACACAAAAGATTCTTACCTGTTTTAGTTAGATTAGGCTGACATATCAAAATACTGTAGAATGAGTAGCTTAAATAGCAGAAATTTATTTCTTATAATTCAGAGACTGAAGTTTGGAATCAGGGTGCCACCATGACTAGATTTTGGTGCAGACTCTCTTCCTGGCTTGCAGACAACGCCTGCTCACTATGTCTTCACATGGGAGAGAGAGAGAGAGAGAGAGAGAGAGAGAGCGAGGTCTGTGTCTCATGTTCTATCAGATTAAGACCACACCATTCTGACTTCGTTTACCTAACTAGAGGCCCAGTGCATAAAATTTGTGCATGGGTAGGGTTCCTAGGCCTGGCTAGAGATCAGGACTGATCGGGTTTCTCCCCCCAACTCCCCGCCTCCTCCTTCCCTCACTCCCTCAGCACCCTGCAGCCACCGCTGGTTGCCTGACATGTTCCAGGCCATGCCCTGGTGGTCAGTGCATGTCATAGCAAGCAATCGAACTCCCCATCTCTTGGTCTAATTCCCAAGGGGACACTTTGCATATTAGCCTTTTATACATATAGATTACCACTTAAAAGCACTGTCTCCAAATATACTTGCTTTGGAAGTTAGAGCTTCAACATACGACTTTTGAGAGGACACAATTTGGTCTATAACATTACCTATGAGAAGCAGTTTGCTTACTTCTCTAATTATAAGTTTCCTAATATACATATAAAGTGGATTCAATAGTTTACCTTATAAGATTATGGTGAAAATTATGGCCAAAATTAAATGATGCTCAACAAACATTACCTTTGCAATTTTCTCCTTTTATGCATCTAGAAATCATTATGTTTTTGATTTACATAAAAACAGTGGGGCATTACACAAATCCATTTTATTTTTGTGAAAAGTTTATAGATTGCAAGGCAGAAAGTAGCAGCTATTTTAAAAGGATATGTATTAACAAATTTTATACCATTTAATATCAAAGGTTGGCATAAAAAAGATGGATTTTTAAAGAAAGGTAATACTTTTTAAAGAAAATATTTTTTAATCCTACTACCTCTAATCATATTACACTATATTGCTAAACTGCAAAGCAGTGCTAAGTGAAAGTTTTAAATACCTTTCTATTTAAAAAATGTGATGTAATAACTATATTAAAAGCTTGAATTTTAAATAATATATTTGAAATCTTGAAAGTACAGATTAGTAATATCAAAATGCTGATATAAAATATGTACAAAATTTAAATCTTAAAATTTATATACATATTAAACATTATCCTATCTAATAAAAGAGAAACATTGTAATTAGCGTACGAACGCTACCCTTCCCATTGGCTAATCAGAGCGATATGCAAATTAACTGCCAGCCAAGATGAAGGCTGGCAGCCAGGCAGCTGGAAGCAAACATGAGGCTTGCTTGCTTCAGTGAAGGAGGACTCCAACGTTCCCCTCCTGCTGCTGCCGGCTTCTGAGCTTGCAGTTTGAAACATTGTAACAAATATAGAAGCTAAACAAAACCCCAGAAACCAGCTTTCAGCAGGCTGGGATCTCAGACCTGGAGATGACACAGTGTTTCAATTATAGAACCGAAACAAACCAGATACCTGCTTTCAGCAGCAGAGGCCTTGGGCCAGAATATTAAAAAAAAGAAAAAAAGGAGCGGTTGGGAGCTTCAGTCACCCGCCAGCCTGAAAACAGCCCTCAGCCCCACACCCAGACTGGCCAGGCACCCCAGTGGGGACCCCCACCCTGAAGGGTGTGTGACCAGCTGCAAACAGCCATCATCCCCTCATCCAGGCTGATCAGGCACCCCAGCGGGGAAACCCACCCTGATCCAGGACACCCTTCAGGGCAAACCAGCCAGCCCCTACCCATGCACCAGGCCTCTATCCTATATAGTACAAGGGTAATGTGCCTCCCAGCACCGGGATCAGTGTGATAGGGGGCAGCGCCCAAACCCCCTGATTGCCCTGCAGCTCTGTGTGTGACGGGGGCGGGGCCACAACCTCCCTATCCACCCTGCTCTGTTCGTGACAGGGGAAGGCGCCCCAACCACCTGATCAGCCCTGCTCTGTGCCTGATACGGGGGAGCTCCCCAACCCCCTGATAGCCCTGCGGCTCGGTGTGTGACAGAGTAGAGCCGCAACCTCCTTATCAGCCCTGCCCTGAGTGTGACAGGGGGGAGTGCCCCAACCCCCCTGATCGGCCCTGCTCTGTGTGTGACAGGGTGCGGCGCCCAAACCCCCCCTCCCCCCCATGGGCCCTGCTCTGTGAGTGACGGGGTAGAGCCATAACCTCCCCATCAGCCCTGCCCTGAGTTTGAGTGTGGCGGCGCCACAACCCCCTGATGGGCCCTGCTCTGTGGGTGATAGAGGACAGTGCCCCAACCCCCCTGATGGGCCCTGCTCTGTGCATGACAGGGGGCAGCGCCCCACCCCCTGATCCGCCCTGCTCTGTGTGTGACGGGGCGGTGCCCCAACTCCCCTATCGGCCCTACTCTGTGCGTGACAGGGGGGAGCTCCTCAGTCCCCTGATCGGCCCTGCTCTGTGCGTGACAGGGGGGAGCTCCTCAACCCCTGATGAGCCCTGCTCTGTGCATGACAGGGGGGAGCTCCTCAACCCCCTGATGGGCCCTGCTCTGTGTGTGACAGGGGGTGGCGCCACAACCTCCCCATTGACCCTGCCTTGAGTGTGACAGGGGGCGGTGCCCCAACCTCCCAATCGGCCCTACCCTGAGCGTGACTGTGGGTGGCATCGCAACCTCCCAATCCGCCCTGCTCTGTGCATGACAGCGGGCAGCGCCCCAACTCCCCAACCGGCCCTGCTCTGAGCCCGACCAGGGGCTGCACCTAGGGATTGGGCCTGCCCTGTGCCACCCGGGAGCAGGCCTAAGCCAGCAGGTCGTTATCTCCTGAGGGGTCCCAGACTGGGAGAGGGCACAGGCCGGGCTGAGTGACTCCCCCTCCCCCCTGAGTGCACAAATTTTTGTGCACCGGGCCTCTAGTTTACACATAATAAAGTATTATGTGATTTAAAAAGAGTGCTTTATATACCATATATATTAATTCTTAATAGTTTAGGAGTAACATTAGTATAATACTTTGCCTAAGACTATGAAAATATCTAAATTTTAAAGCTCTGAGCTCCATTAATTGGTCTTATGTTCTGTAGTTAGCCAAAATAGCATCTTAAGTGCCTGAAATGACCAGGCTGTGGGCAGACATCAATGAAAACCTAAGGTAAGTGCCAAAGTATTTACATATTTCAGTCATTGCAAAAAGGTTATATAATTTAACACATGCCTTATAGGCAGACTACATAAAGACAAGCCAGTGGGAATAAATGGATAATGACTTGAATATACAGTTTATTAAAAGGATATTAAAATGGCCTACAGATGAAAAGGTGCTCAATTTCATCAATCATCATAGAAATGCAAATTATAACCATGATAAAATATCTCTGCATACACACCAGAAAGGCTAAAACAAAAAAGACACATAATTAATGACAGTATGAAGCCTACAGAACCCTCCTACATTGCTAAAGAGAGCATAGTTTTGATTAACCAGTTTGGAGATCTGTTTGACAATATCTAGTAGAACCTATGTACCCAATATCCCAGCCAACCAAAGACTTACATAAGACCGCTCATGATGTCACTACATAAATTAGCTTCAAAGTGGGAACTACCAAAATACCATCAACAGTAGAATGGATAAATGAGTTGTGGTACATTTGCACCATGGAACTGAAAAGAAAAAAAAAAAAATTATTTAACACTAAAATCTCATGTAAATCTAACAAAAATATTGAAAAAATTAAACATTTAAAAAAGGTATAACATATGGTTTCATTTACAAAAAGTTTTAAGGAAGTGTATTAATCTATGATATTAGAAATTAAGAGACACAATTCTTGGCAGGGCTAGTCTCTAGATAGAAACACAGGGTTTCTTCTAAAACACTGGTGTGCTCTGTACTTCCATCTGGAATGTGTTTATGCAGGTGTGTTCGTTTTCTAAATATTTATCAAGCTGTCTACTTATGATATGTACAGTTTCCCACATGTATTTTATACTCAAATAAAAATATTTCTTTAGAGGAGTATGTGTCCTATTGAATTGCTTGACAAATATTGAAAAGTCAAGAAACATTCTCCACTTAAAAAGAATGTAGTCAAATGGCTGACTTCTGCCTGGTTTCTCAGGGAGAAGGGGTGTCTCTGACCCTACAACAAAGGGACAAGAGTGCCTACCCCTCCCCGTCCCATCTTATGACAATAATTTGGGTCTGACAAACAGATTTTTGTAGTTATAAAGAAAAAAAAGTTAAAATATAATAAGAATATTTTTATAACTACATTTAACTTCATTTCCAAGAAGTTTATCTTGAAAGTTATTACATAGATTGGTGGTACTATCGCAACTTTATTGCAAAATCACACACCAACAAAAACCTCACTTTGCAGAGTAATGCATGCTCTTCTGAAACAGGTGTTTTTGAGGACAGCAAGTCATTTCTCATTTGTATTTTTGCAAACTTAATCTTGGCTTGTCATACATATTGATGAGAAAGAACAAAGGAAGAAGCTTACGAGCATCTCTTTCATTTACTACAGAAGCCATGGTTCTTTCTTCATACCCATTATTCTTAAACTTTCTGCAAATGGTTCTCCCAGTGAGTTTTCCAGCTTTATTTGAGAGTGCACCTGTGTGGTCACACAGGTTTTCTGATGTCTGTCCATCTCTTGGTAAGCTTAGTGTGCTAACACAGTGTATAATCCATTGTCACCTTCCTCACTTTGACTATTACTCCAAGATAAGAATATCTCTTTCACTTTAGACAACTCACACTTTCTTACTTTGCCCAATACAGCCACACATTCAAAGCCTAAAATGTGAAAACAAAGCAACAATATGGTGACTAATTACACGCGTCTAGTTTGTGGTAATTAGTTGTGAAGGGCATTGATTTAACATGCCCCCTCTGAAGCAATAGAACATGATTGCAAATGACATGTGTGACGTCCAGCAGTTTTTATCCCCCCAAAATGTTTGCAGATATTATACTGGGAAGTGGGGACGTGGAGGAAAAGTGACAGCTCCCATCACTTAATGAGACATTTATTAAGAAACTAGGATGGATAATAAGCTGCAAATTAGCCATAATATAAGTAATCAGCAGAGATGTCACATTGGTAGAGGAAAAATGATAAACAACCAAATGCTCATCCCTGTCTTATCAAAAAGTACCTGCAGTTCATTATCGACAATAATTTACTGGAATCCCAAGGTGTAGTCAGAGGAAGTGTGTTTTTTGTGTTTTTTTTAAAGAGTGCATTCACCAGTACTGGCCTATGTCATCTCAATGTATATTTCATAGATTCCTTTAATCACACCTTTGAGGTTTATAATTTTACCCAAGTATCATGGGTCATAAGTTATAAAGTATCGGTAGACTCGGAGACTTCAGGATGTGACGATAAAAGTTAAAGAAATTATATTCTAGGAAGAAAAATCAATACTATAAATATTTCCAAGTACTCCCAATGGATTCATGAACTTATTGGGAAAGAACTCACTAATTGCAATTATTATAGAATTCTGAAGTATGCATACACACCCAATAATTATATAGAAGGAAGAGACATATAATGAGTGCTTAAAATCCTTATTTTAACTTTAAAAGAGTTTGAGTAAGGTTAAGGTGTTCTAGAATGACAGAAAATGTCACAGGTACATCTCTAAATTTCACAAAAACTTGATCAATATTTTTGAGACATACATGTTAACTTGATCAATATTTTTGAGACATACATGTTTCAGTTGCTGAATCTGTGAGAAGCTGTTAAAGTTGACCTCAAAGTGTTTACATCTTGAAAAATCATCTTATTTATATCAGGCAAATTTCCCATCTGTTTGCATTATGAGGTTACTCAAGATAATAAGTATTTCATTCTGTTCTTCCCTCCAACCTAAGCATTTGACATGAAGCCAGAAAGATAAAAATAAATTAGTAAGTACATTGATATTTTCTTGTCGTAATATCTTGGATATGGATACAAGAGCGTGCTTTAGTAATCACCATATCCAGCTTTTCACCAAATGAAATTAATATTTCTAAAAGATTTTTGTGCAAGTTGAACATTCCCAAGGGTTCCAACACAGAGATATCAAATAGATATTAATTTACTGAAAGTATAAACAAAGGAAGGAAGGCAGGAAAAAATGGAGGAAGGGACAAATAAGTAAACACTAATTAGGTGAAGTAGCAATCACAGAACAATATTTTGTCTTAAAGTTTCCAGCCAAGGCAGTGTGGCACAATGGTTGAGCAATGACTTATGAACTAGAAAAGAGGTCATGATTCGATTTCCCAGTCAAGGCACATGCCCAGATTGAGGGCTCAGTCCCCAGTATGGGGCATGCAGGTGGCAGCCAATCAATGATTGTCTCTCATCATTGATGTTTCTGTCTCTCTCTCCCTCTACTTTCCTCTCTGAAATCAATAAAATGTTTTGTTGTTTTTTTTAAAATATATTTTATTGATTTTTTACAGAGAGGAAGTGAGAGGGATAGAGAGTCAGAAACATCAATGAGAGAGAAACATTGATCAGCTGCCTCCTGCACACCTCCTACTGGGGATGTGCCCTCAACCAAAGTACATGCCCCTGACCAGAATCGAACCTGGGACCCTTCAGTCCATAGGCCGACGCTCCATCCACCAAGCCAAACCAGTTTCGGCTGTTTGTTTTTTAAAAGAAGTTTCCAGAATCCAGGGATCACTGAAATGCAAATATCTGAAACCAGCTTGATATATTCCATTTTTTGCACGTGTTATAGGCCTCCATGTCTATCCATTATTGAATCATCACATATTATGTAATCTTAACATCAAATTTTTAAACATTGTCTTTAAATTCACTATATAATCAATGATCAGTATTTTCTTCTTAGACCCACCTGAATAAAACATTCAAAAGGTTTCATGCTAAAATTCCATCTTTTCTTCCAGTATTCTTAAAGGACCATTACAAATGAACATGGAATTATATAATAAAACTAGAGGCCCAGTGCACAAAAATTTGTGCACTAGGGGGGAGGGGGGGTCTCCCAGCCCTGCCTGTGCCCTCTCGCAGTCTGGGACCCCTCGGGAGACAACGACCTGCTGGCTTAGGCCTGCTCCCAGGTGGCAGAGGGCAGGCCCAATCCCTAGGTGCAGCCCCTGGTCAGGCTCAGAGCAGGGCCAATTGGGGGGTTGGGGCACCGCCCCCTGTCACACTCAAGGCAGGGTCTATGGGGAGGTTGCGGTGCCACCCCCTGTCACTCACAGAGCAGGGCCGATCAAGGGGTTGGGGCTCTGCCCCCTGTCACACACAGAGCAGGGTCAATCAGGGGGTTGGAGAGCTCCCCCCTGTCACGCACAGAGCAGGGCCCATCAGGGGGTTGAGGAGCTCCCTGATGTCACTCACAGAGTAAGGCTGATAGGGGAGTTGGGGCACCACCCCCTGTCACACACAGAGCAGGGCAGATCAGGGATTGGGGCGCTGCACCCTGTCACACTCAGGGCAGGGCCAATGGGGAGGATATGGCTCTACCCTGTCACACACAGAGCAAGGCCCATGGAGGGGGGTTGGGGCACCACCCTCTATCACCCACAGAGCAGGGCCGATCAGGGGGTTGGGGCTCCGCCACTGTCACACTCAGGGCAGGGCCGATGGAGAGGTTATGGCTCTACCCCATCACACACAGAGCAGGGCCCATGGGGGGGGGGGGGTGTTGGGGCGCTGCACCCTGTCACACACAGAGCAGGGCCAATCAGGGGGTTGGTGCACTGCACCCTGTCACGAACTGAGCAGGGCAGATAGGGAGGTTGTGGCCCTGCCCCCTGTCACACACAGAGCCACAGGGCGATCAGGGGGTTTGGGCGCTGCCCCCTGTCACACTGATCCTGGTGCTGGGAGGCATATTACCCTTGTACTATATAGGATAGAGGCCTGGTGTACAGGTGGGGGGGCTGGTTTGCCCTGAAGGGTGTCCTGGATCAGGGTGGGGGTCCCCACTGGGGTGCCTGGCCAGTCTGGCTGAGGGGCTGAGGGCCGTTTTCAGGCTGGCAGGTGCCTGAAGCTCCCAACTGCTCCTTTTTTTCTTTTTTTTTTTTTTCTATTCTGGGCCAGCTTTAGCTCTGAGGCCTCACTGCTGAAAGCAGGTTTCTGGCCTTTACCTTCTGTATTTGATACAATGTTGATGTCCGGCTGGCTGAAGCCCAGCTGACTGAAAGCCGGTTTCTAGGGTTTTGTTTAGCTTCTATATTTGCAACATAGTTGCTTAGAGTTGCAGCTGAGAGGCCGGCAAGTCAGGTGGGGAACGTTGGAGTCTGCCATCACTGGAGCAAGCAAGCCTCCCTGTTCTCTTCAGTGCATGGCTGCCGGCCTCCATCTTGGCTGACAGTTAATTTGCATAAGGATGTGCTGATTAGCCAATGGGAAGGGTAGTGGTCGTATGCTAATTACCATGTTTCTCTTTTATTAGTGTAGATGTAGAAGAGAAATGTTTATGTATTACATACAATCTCATTTAAATACATGAAAACAAACATCATATAATATCATATACAATGTGACATAATACATCTCAAGTAGTTTTCATCTGAAAGCATACTAAAATCATTTTCAGGTTGCTTTCTTTCACTTAGTAATATTTATTTAAGTTTCCTTCATCCCTTTTCATGGCTTGATAGTTCATTTATTTTTAGTTCTACTGAATAACATCTCATTATCTGAAGGACATCTTGGCTGCTTCCAAGTTTTGGCAATTATGTATCAAGCTGCTAAAAACACCTTTATGCAGTGTTTGTGTGAACATAAGTTTTCAACTCCTTTGAATAAATACCAAGGAGCACAGTTGCTGGATCTATGTTATATTTAACTTCGGAAGAAAACCACTAAACTCTTCTTCTAAAGTGACTACCATTTTGCATTCCCACCTTCAATGAATGAGAGTTCCCATGCTCCACATCATCAGCAGCATTGGTGGTGCTAGTGCTCTGGATATTTGCCATGCCAATAGGTGTGGCGTCTTGATGTTTTAATCTACATTTCCCTAATGTCTTAGGATGTGGAGCATCTTTTCATATGCTTCCTTGCCATCTGTATATCTTCTTTGGTGAGGTGTCTGTTGATATTTTTACCCATTTTTTTAAAAATATATTTTTTTGATTTTTTACAGAGAGGAAGGGAGAGGGATAGAGAGTTAGAAACATCGATGAGAGAGAAACATTGATCAGCTGCCTTCTGCACACACCCTACTGGGGATGTGCCCACAACCAAGGTACATGCCCTTGACAGAATCAAACCTGGGACCCTTCAATCCGCAGGCCAAACCGGTTAGGGCTACTCATTTTTTAATTTTTATTTTTTTATTTTCTTACTGTTGAGTTTTAAGAGTGTATTGTATATTTGGGAAAAGAGTTCCTTATCTTTGAAAATATTTTTTCCCAATCTGTGTTTTTGTGTTTGATTCTCTTACCAGTGTCTTTGTGAGGTAAACTTTTTAATTTGAATACAGTCCAATTTATCAATTATTTATTTATGTATTGTGCCTTTGGTATTGCATCTAAAAAGTCATTACCACGCCCAACATCACTTAAGTTTCCGCCTATGTTATCTTCTGATAATATTATGGTTTTGAATTTTACATTTACGTCTATGATCCATTTTGAGGTAATTTTAGTGTAGGGGTAAGATCTGTGTCTAGATTAAATTTTTTGGCATGTGAATGTCCATTGTCTCAGCACCATTTGTGGAAAAGGCTTCTTTGTCCATTGTATTTGTTCCTTGATCAACAATAGAGTTTTAATAATAGTGTATCAATATTAGTTCAGCAATTGAAACAAATGCCCCACATTAGTGTCACCCATAGGGGTAAGTATGGAAAAGTGTAATGTGGGAATTGTCTCTGCTTTCAGCCAAAAAGTAGATATAAAATAAAATTTAACTTTATTTTTCCATAAAATTAAAACTGATCTAAAAATCAATTCTTAACTGGCTTCAGCATTCATCTGTCCATCTTCTATAAGATTATTTACAGTATTGAGAGTAAGAATTTACCTGTATCAAAAGATGGAAATAATGAAAAAGTGAGCAGTAAGCTTAAATCACATGGTCCAATTTTTATTATTGTTTGGGGGACTAAATTATACAAAAAATATGAAATTTGGGCTTTATCCACACATGTTTTAAATATAGAAACTAGTTTTTTCAAGGAAATCCTGGTACATGATAATATAGAAAATAACCAAAATATATAACATTTCAATTATTCTGTGGCTGGGGGACAAGGACTGTTTGAATTGGAATGAGCCTTTGATACATTTTGCTAGAAATGCTTTATTAGAACTGACTTTCTACAATTTGAATCTACAGTATTCTTCTCTTGACACCTAAGTTGCTGAACTTAAAGGTGTTAAGGAGTTAATAAGCAAATTAGTTTGTCATTTTCAACCAGAGGAGTAATTAAGCTCCAGAAGAAATCTGACTCATAATTGGAAATGAGTAATGAGCAAGTAGGATGTGAACAAAAATAAATAAGTGTAGTCATTAAGAGAGGAAGTGAGTCTAACAAGAGGACATAGTATAGCTTGTAATCTGCAGCCCAGTCGCGTTGTGCAACTATGGAGAGGAAAGTAGAGTGAAGCCGCACAATATGGGTCATGGGTAAGATTTTATCAGGGAAGAGCCAGCTGCTTCGATGCGTAGGTGACAGGTACTTGGTCACCGATCACACTTAGCTCTTGACAACAATAGGATGCTCTCACCAACAGCTATGAAGCATTTTGTTAAAAATCGCATGTAGCTAACTATACCAGCAAACTGTATTAAAGTTTCTTACTTGAGAATACTGACTGGAGTCTGCCAAAGGTTATAAAAGGTCAAGGTTATAAAATTAAATCTAAAATTTCTGAAATTTTTACCAGATTTGACATATCTGAAGATGAAAATACATGATCTGAAAACGTCTGCCTTCTTTTCATCAATTCATGTCAGTGTAGCGAGATAGATATAGTCTATTCAGGGCAGTGAACAAGAATCTCATAATTTTTAAGGAAATGCAATAAAAAGGGAGAGATTGGGGTAAATTAAAAGACAAAATTAAATAAAGCACCAAAATGGTAAGTAGATGGTATATTAATTGCCAGGTAGAGGGCAGTTTGGGTCACTGAGGATTATTTGGGTAAGTTTCCTGAACAAGGACTGAACATGAGAGAGGCTTTGAGGGGTGGGGCAGTAAAGTTTCAATATACAAAGCTGATTTAATAGAAGCAGGTGCACAAAGGAGACAGCAAGGACGGGCAGTTTCTGTGGGAAAGACTTGTGTGGATACAGGGTGTGAGCACTTTTCAGATGGAACAGGAAAAGGATGTGTAGAAATGGCAATGAGATATTCCCTTGAACCGAAAGAAAGAGCAATTTCACCTTAAATCCACTGTTGCTTTGTTATAGGTCTTTCCTTACTAACAGCAAGAACATAACTTCTCTGTCTTAATTAATTGATTTCTGAATGTATTACGATCAGTTACCAAATTAGTTCAGAGATGAAGAAATGTCTGATAAATTACCCCATTTTCTCTGTTGATCAGAGATATGTGACTTGTTCATCCCAGCATTTCTGCTCATCTGGAACAAAGTGTTGGCACCAGGGAGCTAGAAGCATGCTATTTCCCCCAATTATGCCTTTGGAACCCAGCACAGGTACTAATCCCCATTATCGCATGATAACTTTGACCTCCCATCACTAAGGCTCTCCTTTTCTGAGTCCTTGGTGTGGAACTTGGTTGTGTTCTGAAAAATCATTAAGTTATTCATTTTAGCTTAATGTTTTATTCACTACTTATTGCTCTGCACTTTTTTAAAGTAGATTTTAAATATTTTTTCTTTTAGAATTACTTTAGATTTTTAGAAAAATTGCAATGATATTACAGAATCACACAATAGTCTATAACCATTTCCCCCTGTTATTAATATCTTACATTAGCATTGCACATTTGTCACAATTGATGAAACAATGTGGAACATTATTGTCAAGTAAAGTCCATATTTTATCCAGATTTCCTCAGTGTTTATATCCTGTCTAGTTTCGGGCCCAGGATCCCATCCAGGAAACCACATTACTTTCAGTGGCCATTTCTACTTAGGCTCCTCTTCACTATCACCTTGAAAATGTTCAGCAGTAAGGTATTTTGTACAGTATCCAGTTAGAATTTGGCTCAAACTTTTTCATGATTAGACTGTAGTCCTAGGCTTTGGGCGAAAGATAACAGAGGCAAACTATCATTTTCATCACATTTCATCAACACGAACTACTATTGTTGATGGTGACCTTGATCACCTGACTGATTGTGTTTGTCAACTTTCTCTATTGTAAAATTACTGCCCCCACCCCCTTTCTACTATAGATTTTGGCAGGAAATCAGTGTGCTCAGGCCACACTCAGTGAATGAGGAGTTATGCTCCATCTCCTTGCTAGTCGATTACCTACATAAAATATTTAGCTTTCTTGTGTAAAGATTTATTTAGTCCCTGACATTTATTTATTAGATTATTTATATACAGTGGGGCCTTGACTTACGAGTGTCCCAACTAACGAGTTTTTTGAGATACCAGCTGTCTCTCTGCCGATTTTTTGCATTGAGTTGACAGAGTAATTTGAGTTAACGAGCTCCTTAAGGAGCTCCTTAACGAGCTCGGTCTCGGAACGAATTAAACTCGTAAGTCAAGGCCCCACTGTATATCAGTATGGACACAGGGTTATTTATTTTGTATTTTGGACTACAATTCAATACTACTTTATTTATTTTATGCTTCAAATTATCCCAACTATTGGGAGCATTTCTAGTTGGCTCCTGTGGTCTTTTGACATATCATCATCATGGCTTTTTAAATTTAGGTTGCGTGCTTTTGTTTTTGTTTTAGGTTCTTACTTTCTGGCACTACAAGATACTCCATGTTCATTGTCTATATCTATAACTAGAGGCTGGGTGCACGATATTGGTGCACGGGGGGTTGGGGGGTCCCTCAGCCCAGCCTGAACCCTTTCGCAATCTGGGACCCCTTGGGGGACATCTCTCTCTCAATCCTGGACTGCTGGCTCCTAACCACTCGCCTGTCTGCCTGATTGCCCCTAATCACTCTGCCTGCCTGCCTGGTCACCCCTAACCACTCGCCTGCTTGCCTAATCACCCCAAACTGCCTCTGCCTTGGCCCCTGTCACCGTGGCTTTGTCCAGAAGAACATCCGAAATGATGTCCAGAAGGTTGTTTGGCTGTCTGGTTTAATTAGCATATTATGCTTTAAGCATAATATGCTAATTAGACCAGGCATCCTTCCAGATGACCTTCTGCATAAAGCAGGGTTTCGAGGGAAGCCCGGGTCCCAGGTGCCAGAGGGAAGTCGGTGCCGGCAGCTGGAGGAAGGAAGGCTACTCTTGCACGAATTTTGTGCATTGGGCCTCTAGTTAAGTAATAATACAGACAGTCCTTGGGTTACTTCGGACTTGATGTATGTTGTTTCATGGTTACCTCATCTCCCATTTATTTATAAAAAAAAGTTCTGTCATTTCTACATATGTACATATGTGCTTTATGATTTTTATTATTTATTTACCACAAGTAATGGTCAGGAATTGTTATCTTTCTTTTAAATTTTTTTTTTTTTTTACTGTTTCACTTCATTACTGCTGTGTACGTGCTCCATGTGAGTGACGTAGGTGCTTATGTAGGTGGGTTCTGACTTACGGCGAAAATCGTGTTACATCGCGCCAGAGGAATGGATCTCCGACGTAACCCGAGGACCTACTATATGATTAACAAGGCCCAGAGTTTATTCAGATTTCCTTTGTTTATACATATAATGTCCTCTTTTCTGATCCAGGATCCCCGCCAGGACATCAATTGCATTTTGTCAACTAAAGTGCACCACCAATGTGGCTTTCCTTTTGCTTGTAGCTGTGAAGACTGCACTCATTTCCGAAGTTACCTACAGCAGCACCTTTTGCTATCACCCACTTCAGTGAGGTTGATTCATACATCTGTATTGTAATTATATTATCTTGTCATAGTTTGTATTCATTCCTGGAGTTATCCAACCTCTTAAAACACGTTTTAATTTGCATATATTAAGATTTACTTTTTGTGCTGTAAAGTAATGAGATTGACAAATGCATAATGCCATGCTCCCACCACTACAATATTACACAGAATCATTTTACTATTCATCAAACTCCTGTACTTCACCTTCATCCCCACCCAATTCCACCAAATAACCAGCAATCACTGGACACTTTATTTGCCTATATTTTACCTTTTTCATAATGTCACATGGTATCATATACCATATAGCCTTTTCAGACCAGTCTCTTTCACTCGGCAATATGCATTAAAAGTTTCTCTCTGTCTTTCCATGGGTTGATATTTCATTTATTTTTACCACTGAATAATATTCCAGTTTGTGGATATGTCACAGTTTGTTTATATAATCACCTACTGAAGGCCATCTTAGTTGTTTCCAGTTGTGGTGTTCATGAAAAAGGCACTTGTAATACATATGAGTACCTTTTTGTGCTGACATACATTTTCAAGTTAATCAGGCAAATACCAAGGAGCATTTTTTTTTACCTGTGTGGTGAGGCTCTGTTCAGTTTTGTAAGAAGCCTTCTTCCTGTCTTCTCTGGTGTTAATTGGTCACTATATATAATTCTATTTTATCTCTACCTTATGCTTAATAAGCAAAGTATAATGAACAACTGTCTGATTTCTGGGCATGCTAAAATTTATACTAACTGTGTTCATAAATTATCTCTAAAAGAGGCAACTGCTTTATAATTTAAAGGCCCAGTGCATGAAATTTGTGCATGTGAGGGGCTGTTCCTCAACCCGGCCTGCACCCTCTCTAATTCAGGACCCCTCGGGGGATGTCCGACTGGCGGTTTAGGCCTGATCCGGGAGTCTGACATCCCTCTCACAATCTGGAACTGCTGACTCCTAACCACTCGCCTACCTGCCTGTCTGCCTGATTGCCCCTAACCGCTTCTGCCTGCCAGCCTGATCAAGCCCTAACCACTCCCCTACCAGTGGAGCCACAGGACCCCTAGGCCTCACCATGTGGAGAGGCCACTGGGCCCCTCCTCTGCTGTGCATGTGGCCATCTTGTGGCGATAGCGCAACAGCCATCTTGTGACAACGATGCACGAGGGCAATGCGCGACGCCACCTAGGCTTTTATTATATAGGATTTCCTCCAAAGTGCTTTTTAAAAAAAGTATTTAGCAAATTATTTGGAACATTGATTAAGAAAATACGCTTCTGAAAATGTACCCTCTTCATGAAATGAAAAAAATTTAACACACATGGATATCTTAACTTTAATATATGTGGTAGTCCTATTTTGCCTTTGTCTATGTTGAATTATAAAAAAAGAAAGATAGCCTCACCAGTTTGGCTCAGTGGATAGAGAGTTGGCCTGTGGACTCAAGGGTCCCGGGTTCAATTCCGGTCAAGGGCATGTACCTTAGTTGCAGGCACATCCCCAGTGGGGAGTGTGCAGGAGGCAGCTGATCGATGTTTCTAACTCTCTATCCCTCTCCCTTCCTCTCTGTAAAATAATCAATAAAATATATTTAAAAAAGAAAGAAAGATAATTAATAAATTAGGTGAAAATGACAAAATACTGGTCTCCAGCTCTAATATAGTAATACCTAGTTACTATGTGAGAAAGAATAATCATAAAAGACTGACCTCAATACAAATTTGTGAGAAAGAATAATCATAAAAAACTGATCTCAATACAAATGTAAATTCAATAGAGGACAGGATATTGTAAATGATCAATTTGTGATCATTATAACCCTATTCTAGTTATCATTTTTAGTGAATTAGTAAAAGGAAGGTTTTAATTCCCTATTAATTGCTTTTGGGAATGTTTTGAAATCTGTTTTACTTTAAACTCTACATGTTTGTTGCTTTGATGTACTAACACATCATTTTTGTCAAAAATATGTGACCTCATTCTAATCATAAAATATCACACTTATAATAGAGGAGAGATTGTGCAGTTGTCATATATTAAAGGAAACGAAAGTGTTATGAGCACTAAATTCAATGTCACATCTTGGACTGACTATTGAAACTTTTTTTTCCTATTCGGAAATTTTGGGGGCAATTGAGAAATATAATTAAGATCTGTAAATTGAGTAATAGATTTATATTAAAGTTAATTTCCTGATGTAGCTCATTGCACAGTAATGTTCTTATTCTTAGAAAAAAATATTTAGTATTTAGTGTTTAGGGGCAAAGAGACATGAGACTGCAATTTACTTTAAATGATTCACAAAAATAATATGAACATTTAGGAAGAGAAATGATAAAGATATGGTGAGTAAAAGTATTAACAATTGTGGGATCGGGGTAAAATTATATGGGGCATCTTTGTACTATCTTGGAACTTTCTATAATTCTGAAGTGATTTGAGAATAAATAATATAAAACTGTATCATAACACTATGAGTTTCTTTTTTTAATTCAGAAATAAGTGATCATGGCACAGAGGTGCCAGACATATTATTCTTCATGTTCTGTAGCTATTTTTTCCTTTGATAAGAACATTGGTTACCTCTGAGCTCCTGAACATTGAACATGTTTTTTAAAAAAGGCACTCTATGTAACACAATTTTTAATAACAAATGTACCCTTTGAATTTTGTTAATAAATTTGTTGACAATGAGATTGTGGTTTCTTATTAATGTAGATCAGGGAGCTATATTAAAACAGGTTGGCTTTGGTGAGAAGAAAATTCCTGGGCGTTTTATTTTTGTAATATATAATGGCATCCTTTAATTTTGCATTTAGAACTCTTTTTTTGCTTGGCAAAGGCGCAGACACTGGTAATGCCTCTCTCTCTTTCCCTCAGCCAAAGCACCTCCATATCTCTACTGTGTTTATATTGTACTATCTTTTCCTTTGAGTGACATTGGCTGAGAGAGCATAAGCCCATTATTAAAACAGCATATTCTAAATTATTGAGTGAACACAAAAGATGAAACTTACTACCCTTTGAGCCACTTGGGAATTTTTTTTAAAATGCATATTTTTCTTGAATTTGATAACTTTAAATTTTTGTTTCAGCAAGATGGGTTCAGGCTTTATGAGGAGAGAGCGAGCCAAGTACTGAAAGGAGCTCCAGCTGAAAATTCATGGTTTGCTAACTCCCTAAATTACCTGGTACCCTGTTTTCCTGGGCTCAATACTATACACGTTGAAAGGAAACAGGCTTTAGGATGGCAATGTGGATTTCCAACACTCTGAAAAATCCAACAGAAACTGCTTCAAAAATCAGATTAAGCCTGCAGATAATGTCATGTTTGCAAACCCAAACTTTTCTGCGTTATAGTGAAATTTTAAATGCATAAACCATAGCATTCTAGAAATGGTCTTTACTTAAAAGATTTGCATTATGCCATGAGAAGAATGATACACATGCATCATACTTTATAACATCTGGTTTCATTTATTATTTGAGAGGATTTGACTCTCTTTTCAAAATGGCAAATATGTACTCGCATTTTCCATACAAACATACATTTAGTTTTCAATGTCATTTATTGCAAGGATTACAGTGAAAATCTAGCTTGCTATTACATTTAGGAAATTACATTTAGTGTAAAACGTAAGGAATTTGGAAGATGACTGAATCTTGGTTTTATCAGATACCAACTCGGTTACCTTACCTAGGGTAAGGTCCTTAACTTCTTAAACTTAGATTTTTTGTATATATTAAATGAAAAAATTTAAGAACATGCACACACACATAAAATTTTAAATATCTTATAAATTGGAATTAATAACCAAATGTTGACTAATATTACTCAACCAAGGAAAACACTGACTACTAAGCTTTCTACTGTTTCATGTCTTTCTAAGAAATGTAAATAATATTGAAAATTTTCAGATTTTTTTAAGGTAGCAGAACCAAGAGGAAGAGTTTAGATTAGTATTCCTTGTTGGGTTGTAAAAATTCTGGATGATGGACCGCACCTCTACACAGCTGTTCCCCAACCTCTGCGGAACTCCCCAGTTGGTTAAAATAGCAACAGCACTAATTACCTGGCAACTTCATTGATGGCCAGTTCAGAAATTCTTTCTCCAAAACCTGGAATTTGCAGATTCACTGTCATGCTTTAGGAACACTTTCTGTATGTAGGTGACAGGAGTGTGAGAGAAGATTCCGACATATTAATATCACAAGGCAGCTAAAAGCAAAATGAACCTCATGGCTACAGAGAACCTTTGAAAACAAAACCCAAACAAAACACCTTTTCTTGGCTATAGGGCATAAGCTACCTTTAGGTAACAGAGCCGTCTCAACTCTGAAATGGCATTAAATGAATGTTACAGAAATGCTTTATATAAACAAGTCTTTAAAAGCAACAAGTTACCTACAAAGTCATTCCTGTTTTTAAAAGCTTATTTTTCCTCTTTGTCTGTTTTTAACTCTTTCACTATAGCCTGACTAAAAAGTTATTGGAAGAGATAAAAGTGAAATAAATGAAAATGATGAGCTTAGGTATGTTGCAACGTGAAGATGTGCCCTACTTCAAGAGATAGCCATGTCTATGTAAATGACAATTGTATTGATGTAGAAATGGTGGCTTATATAAGATCTTTCAAACTTTTAAACATAATAAAAGCATTGACTGTATGTGAATTCCTAATGCTTAAGTGGTGGAAACCAATTTTTAAATGTGTTTGCAATAACAAAACAAAAATAATAAAGTTAATATTTGCAATAGTAATATAAAATTTCTAGAAAAGAAATCAGACTTGTGATTACCAGACACAGAGTTTTGGGAGCAGGAATTGCAGGAAGATGGTCAAAAGCTACAAACTTCCAGCTATAATAGTAAGATAAATAAGTACTAGGGATGTCATGTACAGCATGGTGACTATAGCTAATTCTGCTGTCTGATATTCAGAAAAGTTGTTAAGATATTTAATCTTAACAGTTCTCATGAGAATAAGAAATGTGTTTTTTTTCCCTTATTCCCTTTTTTCCTTTATGTTCTTTTTATTGTGTCCACATGAGAAGATGAATGTTATCTAAACTTTTGGTGATAAGCAGTTCACAATATATGTAAACCAATATATGTAAACCAAACCATAATGCTACAGCCTTAAACATATACAATGATGTATGTCATTTATTTTCTAATAAGACTGGGGGAAAATAATATTTCTTTACAGGTATTACTATAAAAGTAAATAAAACATTGTATTTATTTGAAAAATATGCCAGATTGTGTACTGAAATGTGCAAAACTTTTCTAAACAACACTTAAGCCTATATAAAGAGAGTTACATATACATGCATGCATACAAAATTATAATTTCCTTGAAGTTGTTATTTTTCACAAATTGACATTTAGACTTTTTACATTTCTAAATCTAGTTTGTGTACATATATGTTATGGTCTGTGTACACACGTTTGAATGAAATTTGACAAATTGTACCTTAAACTTATATAGAAAGCCAAAAAAAGTCAAGAATAGTAAGACTCTTCAAAAAAAAAGTTGAACAAAAAATCTCACTTTAAAAACAAGTGGCATTAAGACAGTATGGTATTGGTACACAGGGATAGAAAAAAATTGTAGAATATGAAGACCAGAAATACATCTAAAACTTCCAAAAAGAAAAAGAAAAAACAAAAAACCAGCAATAGCATTATGGATTACTGAGAAACAAAAGCGCTTTAAAGTGGAGATGGAAAAAGTAAATATCCATGTGGGAAAAGTGAAATTGAGATACCTACCCAATACATATATGTAGCACCATACATACACATTTTTACTAGAAAAAATAATTTGAATGTAAAAAGCAAAAAAAAAAAAAAATTATAGATAAAATGTCATATGTGCATTATATATGCATGCTATTTATTCTATATTTTATATATTCCTTATTAATCTTTGTGACTTTTGACATGAAATTATTTCTTTAAGCATGTGTATGAACATTAAGGAAAAGCCTGACCAACACAAATCAATTATAATTAAAAATTTTTATTCATAAAATCACACATTAAGAAACAATTAAAAACACACTCAAAAAATAAAGTACGCCGAACCGGTTTGGCTCAGTGGATAGAGCATCGGCCTGGGGACTGAAGGGTTCCAGGTTCGATTCCGGTCAAGGGCATGTACCTTGGTTGCGGGCACATCCCCCGTGGGGGGTGTGCAGGAGGCAGCTGATCGATTTCTCTCACTGATGTTTCTAACTCTCTATCCCTCTCCCTTCTTCTCTGTAAAAAATCAATAAAATATATTAAAAAAAATAAAGTATTTGCCACATCTATAACTCACAAAGCATCTGTATATAAAATATAAATAAGCAAAATAAGTACATAAAATATAAATAAAAAATAGAAAATGGTCCAAAAAGCATGAATAGATATTCCACAAATAGAAATGAAAAACGTGGAATATATTATTTACACCTGTTTCATTGGCAAAGTAACAAGCAAGATAATACTGTTTTAGAGAAAATGTGAATCAGTTAATTCTCTTATACATAATTAGTGATAGTAAACTTTTGTGAAGACATTTGCAATAAAATTTGGTGTTGTCTTTTTAAGTTAAATGTATGTCCAGACAACCTCATTCTTTGACAAACATATAGAACATTTATTGAAGTACTATTTGTAATTACAAAATGCTGAAACATTTTATTTAGAGAGAATGAATAAATGAAATATAATTGCATTGTAGAATACTATAGAGCATCCTATATAATAAAAGCCTAATATGCTAAGTGTCTGGTTATCCATTCAACCAATCAAAGCATAATATGCTAATGATATGCTAAGGCCACTCAACTGCTTGCTATCATGTGCACTGACCACCAGGGGGCAGACAGTCGACTGGTTGACCAGTCGCTATGACATGCACTAACCACTAGGGGGCAGACGCTCAACTCAGGAGCTGTTCCAGCCCTCAGGCCCCAGACCAGCCAAGACAGGTGCCAGCAGGGGCCCCCCCAATCACCTTGCTAGTAACCCCACAGAGTGAGGTGGCAGCAGTGGGGGGTGGGGCTGGTGAGCAGGCAGTGCCAGACCAGGTAAGGTGGGTGCCAGTGGGACCACCCCCCCAATTGCCCTGCCGGTCACTCTACAGATCAGTCCTGATCACTGGCCAGGCCTAGGGACCCTACCTTGTGCACAAATTTCATGCACTGGGTCTCTAGTTTAAAATAATTTACTAGTAGAGTTCCATGCCAAAATTTGTATACATCTTAGTAGCAGAATGCTGAATTTAAAAAAAATTCTAATGGATAAGATATGTGTTGCATCCTTTTTTAAGATTTTATTTTTATTGTTGACACTATTTCAGATGTACCCTTTCCCCCGCTCCTTTGCCCACCTCCAACCAGTCCTAGCCCCCTCCCCTCTGTCCATTACCACACTGTTGCCTGTGTCTATGAGCTTTGCATATATGCTGTTAGCTAATCCCCTCACCATTTTTTATCTAGTCCCATCCTTCTACTCATCTCCGACAGCTATCAGTCTGTTCCATGTTTCCATGCCTCTGTTTCTATTTTGTTCATCATCCTTTCTAAAAGTTTAAAAACTTGTATAATTTAATATTATATGTATATTAAATTTGTTGGTGAAGAGAGGGCTTTTGGGATTAAAAGAAGACCTGAAAGGTGAGAAGAAACCAGTTATACATATAGTAAGGGAAAGAACATTGTAAATGGACACACACACACACACACACACACACACACACCAATGGTGGTACTTCTAGTTGACTTCTTCTTTTGTGAATAACACTTAAGGTGCCAGATCTTATCTATCTTGAGTTAATTCTTAAGCTTTGATTTCTATGCGTTTGAAATTGTACAGGTATTTGGGAACCTGTTAAACCAATATTTTTCAGACTTTAGGATAGTACTATCACATCAATGTAGGAGGGAGAGACCAGAAAAGAAATCCCTAAATTCTGGGGAAGCCTGAAATAGCCACCAGTCCAGTATCTGCTCACCCTCCATGGAGAAGAGGATATGATAGTGGGTACATGTGCAGCCCCAGAAAGCCTTTCAGATAATGGCATCGAACCTGTGAGTACATCTCTTAAAATATCAGCAGAGATTCCATCATAATCTCTGTGTGACCCAGCGCCTGATAGAAATACAAATCCTCCCAGACTCTCGCTCTATATTCTTGAAGACAACTCTCCAAAATACCCAATACAAACCCTCTGGGAATATTCCCATTTACTCTAACTCAGGGACCCTTGACATTCTCTCTACGTGCAGTCTGGCTTTCTGCTGAGGATAGCACTGCCCTGAACCCTGTAATGTCAAGTTCCCATTTCCCCACATCTACTCAAGAGTCGGATGGCCCCTAGACTTTGGCATGTCCACACACTGTGCAAAGTACCTTTGTGGCAATGGATTTATCTGCTCTTTTTTCTTTCTTTTGATAACAGCACCCACTTTCCTATTGAGGAAATTCCTGTTCTCCAACCATAGCATTGGGAAGAAAAACCTTCTTCTTTAAATACAGTTTTCTAGATTCTTTTACATAAAAATACTTTTTTTGTTCTCCACTATACTTGATAAATATAGGAATAATTTCAAAGTTATGAATCTAAAATATTTTTTAAGAAAACAAGTTAAATGTACATGTTACTATTTCACTCCAAATATTTTGAAAAATATGATTTTAAATTGTCTAAAATTTCCTAGAAAATGATAATTCAGAGGAATTCTTAAATATATTTAATATATGTGTATATATTATTTATATATAAAATTTCTAGAAAAAAATGTGGTGTTTACAGTTTTGGCTCAGTTTCACAGAACATAGGTTCTTTGACATGGATACTAAGAAAGAACCTCAGAATATTGAAAAATGATTTATTTTAAATTTATTCTGTTACTTAATATAAATATTTCTACCACTGATTGTTCTATTCCTCATGGTTATCCTGGCAGGACAGTGTAAATATCATGGAGGTGTATGTGTACTTGACTTGTTTGTATTTGACTCAGAGGGAGAAGCCTATTCTATAAGAAAGAGTCAAGAACCATGGAGAATTATTCCCCAAGTCTTGAAATCTAATGAAGGAACTCCCAGCGTGAGCCCAGCTGGATTTCAAAACTGCTGCAAAACACCAGTGACTCCTTTTACTGTTACAGCTCTTTATCTCATGCCTGTGCCATTACTGTATGTTGGGTAGGATGAGGAGTTTGCTTGTCTCCTTTCACACATTCATAAAACAAGAGGAATTGTGCCCTATGAGCTCTACTTACCATAAGAGGAGTCTACACTGAGGCCTGAGTTAGAGGATGGGATTTTGGATTTTGAGTTTGTGCTATAATGGGGTGAAAATCCTGAAAACCTGGGGAAGAGAATAAATATACTTGCATTGAGAAAGGATGTGAATCATTGGAGGCAGAATGTGGACTGTGGCAGACAGACTCCAGGTGATGTCCATGATCCCCACCTCTTGGTATTCACATCCTGGCATATCTTCTCCCCTTGAGTCTGGGAGCAACCTGTGACTAACTTTCAACCAATAGAATAGAACAAAGTTGATCAGAA
This sequence comes from Myotis yumanensis, assembly GCF_028538775.1. Taxonomy (NCBI): domain Eukaryota; kingdom Metazoa; phylum Chordata; class Mammalia; order Chiroptera; family Vespertilionidae; genus Myotis; species Myotis yumanensis. Next base: position 160,854,799 of record NW_027223752.1, on the reverse strand, counting down.
GTCACCACCATCATTGGGTTACATTATATGGCAAAGATAATGGGTTGTCACTGCCATGATTACATAATTACTTTATATAGGATTCCGTGCTGCTAGCAGACTCACTCTGGAGACTCACTCTGACCAAGCAGGCAGCCATAGGTCCTTTAGTCCCAAGAACCTGAATCCTGCCAAAATGACTGAGTACACTTAGAAGAGGACTGTGGCATTCTTGAACTCCTGATGAATCCTGCCTGGCACCTTGGTGGTGGTCTTGCAGAGGACCCAGCTGAGTCTCATCAGGACTCCTGGCCCAGAAAATCTGTGGGATAGTAAATGTATGTTGTTCTAAGTAGCTGCATTGACTGTAATCTGTTACACAGAGCTGAACACTAATATGATATCTGTGGTGGTGCTGGAGTGAATACTTGCTTATACCCAGTGGACATACGTTGCCCAAGGCTAACCATAGTTAAGAAGCACTATTTTGTTTCTAATAAGTTTTCTATATTCTTTAGAGAGAAAGTGCTGTTCTGATTGATTTCTGCCTATGAGTTTGGGCTTAACAGAAAAGAATCTCTAGGAAGTCATTGAAGCAATCAGCACATGCAAAATGGCGGTGCAAACCCATTAGATTAACAGCTCATCTCCTCCAAGGATACTATCAGAGAAAACAGCTGTAAACATGGCATAAATTCGATTCAAGTTAAGCACAGCAATCTAGTTCAGGCTATTGATCTTGTCCCTAATAAATTAGTGGGTGAATGCCTGGCTGGGCAGAACAAAGGTGGCTGAAAATTCCTTACCTGTAAACACTCTTGGATGATTCCCAGCCCTGATTTTATAAAATAGAGCTTAGGACCTAATTCCTCATTATCCAGGCAAGGGTTTGGTGTTAAAAGAAAGCAGTGCTTTTAGCACCAATTAATGCATGCTTTATAGGGTTCTGTATGGTGTACATACTTATGAAAGAAATAAAATGCATAGATTAAAACAGTGGTGAGAATAAGTGAAAGGAATAAATAAGCACTACATTAGCTAAATGAATGTGTGTGTGCTTGTTTAGCATTTTGAGGCAGGGACATGACTTAAAATATCCTATATAATAAAAAGCTAATATGCAAATTGTCTCCTTGGGAGTTCACCTGACCGGGAGTTCGACTGCTCGCTATGACATGCGCTGACAGCTAGGGGGCGGCGCAGAATGAAGGAAGGCTGGCAGCTAAGGGAAGGAAGGCCCCAACCAGCCCTGATAGCCGGCCAGGCCTAGGGAACCTACCCATGCATGATTTTGTGCACCAGGCCTCTAATATATATATATATATATATATATATATATATATATATATATCCTATTTAATAAAAGCCTAATAGCAGAACGATGGGCAGAATGACCGGTCACTATGACATGCACTGACCACCAGGGGGCAGACACAACTCAGGAGCTGTCCCCAGACCACAGGCCCCTGGCCAGCCAAGGTGGGTGCCAATGGGGGGGGGGGGGTCACTGCCCCAAGCCAGTCACCCCATAGAGGGAGGCGTCTGCAGCAGGTCTGCGAGCAGGCAGCATAAGGCCGGCCAAATTGGGTGCCAGCAGACCCCCTCATCACCCCACCAGTCGCCCCACACATTGGCCCTGATCACCGGCCAGGCCTAGGGACCCTACTCCCTGCATAAATTTTGTGCACCAGGCCTCTAGTGTATATACTGTAAACATATTTATTTACTAGAGGCCCAGTGCAAGAAATTCGTGCATGGGGGGGTTTGTGTCCCTCAGCCCAGCCTGCACCCTCTCCAATCTGGGACCCAACCGCTTGCCTGCCTGCCTGACTGATTGATTGCCCCTAACTGCTTCTGCCTGCCAGCCTGATCACCCCCTAACCACTCTCCTACCAGCCTGATCAATGCCTAACTGCTTCCCTGCTGGCCCGATTGCCCCTAACTGCCCTCCCCCACTGGCCTGGTCACCCATAACTGCCCTCCCTTGCTGGCCTGGTCACCCTTAACTGTCCTCCCCAGTAGGCCTGGTCACGCCCAACTTCCCTCCCCTGCCAGCCTGGTTGCCCCTAACTGCCCTCCCTTGCAAGCCTGGTCCCTCCCAACTGCCTTCCCCTGCTGGCCATCTTGTGGTGGCCATCTTTGACCACGTGGGAGTGTCCATCTTGTGTGTTGGAGTGATGGTCAATTTTCATATTACCTCTTTATTATATAGGATATGTATATATAAGTATATATACATATGTTTATATTTATGGTTTATTTATCATGAAAATAGATTTGGTAAACAATCATTAATGAAATTATCTGGTGAGTATAAAAATACCTTGTGGTCTACTAGACTCTTCTAGAAAGTGGGCAAATGCTGCTGTAAATAACAGAACACTATATACACTCAGATGTACAGCAGTACTTACTCTGTAAATGTGGCCTTCAGCAATTTATTGACTACTGAAAAAAACATATGACAGCACAAAGCCAGCAAGCTGCAGATAATAGACTATCTTGAAAGAGGATCCTTTTCTTCTACACGCAGCAGTAGGTGATAAATGGCTCTAATGTCAGTGCTTATTTTTTTCTCTTCCACCACCGCCTCCCTTGGGCTATCTGGGATCAGAGACTAATAGCCCCCCAGGAGAAGATATCTTGACACAACCCTTCCCATGTGCGATAGCTACAGTTATCAAGCATGTGTCAGTAACTTCCAATTGGGACTGGGGGGTGGCTTAATGTTTGTCTACCAAAACACTGGGAATCTTCAGCTATAAACCAGAAGAAAGGAACATAATGTAATTTATTTCTAAAAATGGGAGAGGTTTTATGATCCTGGAGCCAGAGTTCGGCCAGAGGCCTTCACAGTATTAACAATTTCTCTGAATACATACCCTAAATACTGATATCACCATAAAGATTTCCCACAGAGTGGGAAACTTATACTGAAATACCTCATAGCAAGGCTTATTTCAATCTTGTGCTTAGAAAAAAGGAAACATCAATTTCACAATGCTGTTGCATCATATGAAATTGCTAGTGTCCAGTGATGCTCACTGTGTAAGTATTTAGTCCAAGCAGGTTTTAATGTCATTTTGACATAGTGGTCTAAAAGTTTTCATCAATCTATGCAAGTCGGTCTAATGGCAAATGGGCATACCTCTTAATGGGCTGAAAATAGGCCTCCTTTTAAGGCTATCGCCATAGTAAAATAAGTACTAAATTTCCTCTTTGATAAGAAACTATATAACCTATTCTTATTTGTTTGGTTGTCATTAAGTAAAAACTTTCTGGCCTCTTTAAAAACTTAATGGTGATAAGAAGTACAAACTTACAGTTATAAAATAAGGAAGTCATGGAGATGTGATGTACAGGATAGAGAATATAAACAATAGTATGGTATGTATTTTGTGCATTAATAGATGTTTACTTAATTTATCATGGTGATCACTTTGTAAGGTATATAAATATTGAATAACTATGTTGCACACTTGTATCTCAAAATATTATATGTCAACTATCCTATCTATACTGATAAAAGTGTACGTGGCCCTTGCACCCTCGTGCGATGCCCTCACATCATCACAAGATGGCCGCCCCCACATCATCACAATATGGCTACCCCATGTCATCACAAGATGGCCAGCAGGGAAGGGCAGTTGGGGATGAACAGGCCAGCAGGGGAGGTCAGTTAGGGGCAATCAGTCCGGCAGGGAATCAGTTAGGCATCAATCAGGCAGGCAGGGGAGCAGTTAGAGGGCGATCAGGCTGGCAGGCAGAAGTGGTTAGGGGCAATCAGGCAGGCATGCAGGTGAGTGGTTAGGAGCCAGCAGTCCCGGATTATGAAAGGGATGCCCGACTGCCAAGATTGGGCCTAAACCCACATCCCTGGCAAGCCCCATCCCTGATCACCACCCCACCTCAATAGGGGCTGGGGCTGGCCAGCCAATCCCCTGTGGCCCCTTCCCCTAGCCCACCTGGCCCTGATCAAGGGCCCTGATTGGGCCCTGATCCAGATGGGCTGGTCGGCCAACCTCCTGCCATCTCCTCCTCCCAACATCTCCTCCTCCTGATTGGGGCTGGGCCGGCTGGACCCCACCCATGCACGAATTCATGTGCTGGGCCTCTAGTACTTTAATAAAAAAGTAAATTAAAAAAAAAGAGGGGAAGGTAACCTGTTCTCTTATTTTCCAGAGAAAGAATTAAGCCTTTTATTTTTCATTTTGATTTGCCCTTACACTTTATAATAAAAATGCTTTATAAAAATTTCCTACAGGCTTAAAATGTGCATTTAAAAAATAAATTATGTATCACATAAGTATTGTACAATAAAATCAATTGTATTCCCCTTAAAAACACAAGAATGACTATTTTAAAAAGTTTATTAATCAATGGCATGCCAATAAATTTAATAATCCTGTATAATAAAAGCCTAATATGCAAATCGACTGAACAGTGGAACAACCGGTGGAAGGACCAGTCACTATGATGCACACTGACCACCAGGGGGCAGATGCTCAATGCAGGAGCTGCCCCCAGCCGGCAGGTCCCAGGCCAGCCAAGGTGGGTACCAGTGGGGGCCCGCCCTTTTGCCCCACTGGTCACCCCACAGAGGGAGGTGACCGGTGGCTGTGGGTGATGGGGCTGGTGAGTGTGCTGTGCCAGGCTGGCCAAGGTGGGTGCCAGTGGGCCCCCCCCATTGCCCCTGCCGGTCACCCCCACAGGTTGGCCTTGATTGTAGGCCAGGCCTTGGGACCCTACCCATGAAGAATTTTATACACTGGGCCTCTAGTACATAAATAAATATAAAAATTAAAAATAATTTTAATAAAAATAACTTAAAATAAGGGGGTGATTCCTGGAAATGTGCTGTGCAAGTTGTTTAGAGAGAAACTGTGAAACCATGAAACCATTTTGACAAAGGGATTTAAGAGTCATAATGAAGACAGATAGCAATTAGAGCACTTGAGTCACATAACAAAGAGGAGAGATTAAGTGAGGCTAGCACTTGGGGAAAAAAAGTGAAGAGAGGTATGATTGGTAATTAATGGCAGCTACCAGGCCCTGAGGTCAGCATGGGTAAATGTTGCCCAGGTCCATTTTGAGGAATAATGGGCTTTTATCACCCAGCAGCTGGGATAATGCTAGCACAGCCTTCAGCTGTCAGATGCTCATGCTCCTCTGACCCAGTCAGTTCCTGCAGCACCTCAAGGGTCTCCCAGGTGGAAAGAGTCAGTACCAAGGTGCCTTTTCTGGGGAGTGCGCATCCACAGATAGATCGCCAGGGAAAGGAAGGCCTGGCCCCTACCTCTGATAGAGATGGTGTGTTCCCTGTCCAGAACACACCACTGGCCTGGATGCCGTTGGCTCCTCATTGCAGAGACAATACCTGAAAGGACCACAATGAGCCCAGGGATTTGTCCAGGAACACTCTGCAGCAACCTTGCCAGAGCTGCTGGATGGAGTCCCGCCCGTCTATGGAGGTGGAGGGGAAGTTCCCACAGACTCACTGACCTCTGAGAGCTACGCAGCTCCCCAGCCTTCTCTGTAAGTCTCTCTCTTGTTGGTTGTACAGAATGTGATCCCGTATAGAAGCAGCCTTGGTGCAGGCTCTATGTGCTGGGTATTTTTCGGAAGCTGCTTGGCATCTGGCAGGCACCTCCTGAGCCTGGGACCTGCAGGCCCTATGGGGCCTGGGGCACTAGCCTGCTGCCTGGAGTCACTCCTGGCAGGTAGACGAGGTGTGTGGGAGGATGCCCTGCAGTTCCTGCTCCCTTTGTTTGGAGGTCAAAGGATCCAGTCACCGAGGCTCGGACTGAGCTGCAATGATGCTGCAGGTAGCCAAGGCCCCAAACAGAGGTCCCCACTGCCCCATGGAGGTGGAAGGGCCATAACAGCAGCACTCACGGCTCCTCTGGCCCAGACAGTTCCTCATCAAGGGCCCACGGCTCCCCAGCCTCTCTATTTAGTCTTTCTGTTGTTTGTTGTCAGAAGCTGTCCATCAGTGCTCAGCTGTCATGCAAGAGTAATTGCTCTCTATGTACCTGTGTATTTGATTTTTCACACAGGAGGGACAAGGTCAGTGTCCCCCTACCTGCGGCCAGGTTGGGCCTCCCCTGACTAACCTGGAATTTATCAACTGGCTAGTACATCCCCAAGGAGAGAAGACAGATGTGAAAAGAGTGTAGGTGGTGGGGCAAAGTGAGCACTCCTTGCTAACACTGCCGCAATCACCTCCCCACACACCTGTTGGTATTAGTCACTGTCAATCCCCGCCCCGCCCCCTGCCAAAATGACTCCCTCTGGATGAAGCGCCAGTAACTGAGGTCATATCCATTGTTGATTTTTTTGACGTGTCCTTTTCATAGTTCTTGTTTTATGACTTCACTTTTGAAATAATAACCTCCAGCGTAAACTCTGTGCTGGGCCCTACAGATCAGCACCAGGATAACCCAGAATCACCATGTGGTATTTAAAATATGACAGCTGTCTCTTATCAGAAATAGGTCTTAGCACTGTTGATAGCCCAAAGTGAGGAAACAGGGTAAACATGGACCACAGTCCAGCTCAGCTTTGACATGCCCTGGGGCATCTGCCAGGCTTTCTTTTCTCACCTGGAAAGGAGTTAAAGAAATAGTTTGGAGCTATAAGAGGACAGATGTCAGAACTTTTCATTTTCCAAGCTTAGTCATATTGTGTGAACTTGAACTGGCCCACCATTATCCTAAATATGTTCATACATTGACTAGAAAAAAAAAAAGGGAAATTGTGTGTGTGTGTGTGTGTGTGTGTGTGTACTAGTATGTATATGTATATGTTACAGATATGGTGCAAGTCACAAAAGTTTGTTTTCTGAGACTATGAATTTACTTTCCTGCCTTATTCCATTAATGATTTTGATGAAAGTAGCTACAATATAGAGCCCTATAATATCTGGTAAATTTAAGAAACATCAGTCAAAGAATCATGGAATGGCTATTTTTGGTTGCAATCATTTTACTCAATTCATAAATAAGAATATTCATCAGCCATTTGCTGTCTCTTAGATATTCATTATGTTAGATATTTGAGATAAAGGGGATATTTAGATATCTTTAATTGCATTTAAATAATAATTAACAAGGTTCTTATAGTACATAAAGCAATATTTTAAGGAAAAAAAATGCTAAGTACCAAGATAGAAATATAGACAAAATGCCAGGGAATAGTCACATATTAAGTATGACACTCAATTGATATAATCAAAAAAGTAAAATAATTCATGATTTCATCCTTGAGTGCTCATAGTTATACAGACATAGGCTTATTCAGAAACTAGAGGCCTGGTGCATGAAATTCATGCACTGGGGGGCGGGGGGTGGTTGTCCCTCAGCCCAGCCTGCACCCTCTCCAATCTGGAACCCCTTGGGAGATGTCCAACTGCCAGCAGTCGGACATCCCTCTCACAATCCGGGACTGCTGGCTCCCAACCGCTCACCTGCCTGTCTGCCTGATTGCCACTAACCGCTTCTGCCTGTCAGCCTGAGCACCCCCTAACCATTCCCCTGCTGGCCCAATCAACACCTACCTGCTCCCCTGCTGGTCCATTCACCCCCAATTGCCTCCATTGCTGGCCATCTTGTGGCTGTGTGTGTCACCATCTTTGAGGGCATGGCAGTCAATTAGCATATTCCCTCCTTATTGTCTGTGGGTACCGCCATCTTTGAGGGCAGGGCAGTCAATTAGCATATTTCCTCCTTATTGGCTATGGGCATCGCCATCTTTGTGACAGCATGAGGGTCAATTAACATATTCCCTCTTTATTAGATAGGATGACTTGGGAGCAACCTAGATGTCTATAGATAGATGAATGGATAAAGAAGGTTGGTACGTATATACAATGGAATATTACTTAACCATAAAAAGAATGCAATATTGTCATTTACAACATGGTTGGACCTAGAGGGTATCATGCTAGGTGAAATAAGTCAGACAGAGAAAGACAAATACCATAAATACCATTTGGTTTCACTACATATGGAATCTGAAAAAAGAACAAAATAAATGAATCAAAGAAAAGAGAAACAGGCCCATAGATACAGAGAACATACAGAGAACAAGCTGAAGGTTGCCATAGAAGAAGGGGTGGGGAATGGGAATATATATATATATATATATATATATATACACACATTTAAAAAGAGATAGAGAGTCAGAGTCTTGACCACATTAAAACAAATAAAAAAGAGGATTAGATTTAAAAAAAGAAATTACTTGGGCCATGTTCTGTAAATGTATTAAATTGTGTAAATACTCTGCCTCCAGGGGAAGGCACCTCAGCCTTTATAGCTCCCCTACCGATCTCTTATTTCCTTTGGTGACATGAGATCAAATCTACTAGAGGAGAACAAATGTTTCCTTTTTTTTCCTGTTAGGAGAATGGCCACCCAAGCCCTGCCTTCTCTTTGAGCAGCACAATTATGCCACATGCTTTCTGATGTGTGTTCAATGAAGCTCACAAGTTGGCAGATGCCCATTTTGCATGTGGCCCTTCTGCTTGCTGAGTCAGCAGTGACCCCTCTCTATTTAGAATCCTCATTTGTGCAGTTATCAGGGCTATACCTCAGTGATAAGTTCGTGTATCCATGTGGAACATCTTTCTCCCTGAATTGTGGATCCATTGCAATCAAGATGCTGTCTAGGGTGCCTCACACTACCTTTATATTTAGGCAGTGAAAATGAAATGAGGTGAATATTAAATACTTCTCATCTTGTTCATGGAGCACATGATGGGTCATAATTGGGGTATATGACTCATGGCTTGTAATGCCATTTAGCAGGGTTAGCCACCTGGAAATTGTGAATGAGGCTCCTCCGTGTGGATAGACTCTAAAGACAAGTGGTGTTTACCCATAACTTCCAGAGGTGACACATAATATGCTGAATACATGCAATCTTTTTTTCAAGTGTCTCTTGTATTTACTAGTAAGTAGGGTCTCTAATTTCTAGCAGATACTATACATAACTAGTAGGGGCCCAGTGCACAAATTCGTGCACCTTGAAAGAAACTGTGGGCCGCGAGGCTGCGGTAGGCACAGGGGCAGGTCTCGGCCCATCCTTTGTGCCCCCACCCAGCCCCTCCCACGATGGCCCCTGGCCCTCTGTCGGCCGGAAGCCCTGCTCCAGCTGCCACCGCTCCCATGGACTGATGGCACCGGCCCCGCTTGCACCCGCTGACCTCTAATGGCGTGGAGCGATTGGGGCTGGCACCAGCAGTGGGTGAGAGTGGCGACTGCTAAGTCTATTGCCCCTCAGGAGCAGGGGGAGGTGGAGAAGCCCTCAGGGGCAATTGGAGCCAGCAGCCACTGCTCGCACCTGCTGATGTTGCCAAGCGATTGGGGCCGGCGCCAGATGCCAGCAGCAGGTGTAAGTGGTGGCTCTGGCACTGGCTGCAGGTGCCAGTAGGGCCAATGCTGGCAGTGGGTGCAAGCAGGGGCTCCAGCACCAGCAGCAGGTGTGAGTGGGGCCAGTGCCAGCACACAGGAACAAAGAATTTTCAATAACCACCAGAGGCTCGCCCCAATGACAGCAACTGTTGCCCTGCCTTGGACTGGTACCCCTGCTCACCTGCTCTACCATCCCGCTGTGGCCAATGCCCGCCATGTTTCGTGCTCTGCCTCCTGCTGCTGACGCCCACAATGTTCTGTGCATGCCCCTTGGTGGTCAGTGCACGTCATAGCAACCCAGTTGTTCCGCCGTTTGGTCTATTTGTATATTAGGGATATATATATATATATATATATATATATATATATATATGCTTTTTAGATGAAAAATCATATTCCTATGATATACTCAGTCATTCAATAGCAAGGACCCTGTGACATGTTCTGTTATATTTATGCATCTCAATAAAAGGCAGATGCTGCCACACTTTTTCATTTCTTCCTTTTTCTCTGTAGCTTTTCCCTGTGTTCTATTAAAGAAAAATTTTAACATCTATAGCTAAAAGCCTTATTTTTTAAGAAATGTTTTATTAAGCCAAAATGCTAGCCAACAAGAAGACTGATCTTGGGGCATGGGGTCTAAACCACCAGCAGCTTGGCTGGATGAAAAAGACATACATGCCTATTATCTCAGAGTTTGCACACATTTTTATACATCAAGTAAGGGGAAGAGAGAGAAAGACGTAAGCCATCTGAAATAATTTACATTCGCTATAGGCAAAGGGCTGGAAGGGAGTGAACTGGGCTAACTATGGGATCTCAAGCTGGAGAAAGCACTCCTGTGGGTTGGCTACGGGCAGCAGTCTGTAAAGCCGATGTGTGAACAAGAAGCTGAGGCTCCCAGAGTTTCATCCTGACTGGCTAACATGATCTTAAGAAATGGTCACCTCAAAATTACTCCAAAGTTCCAAAAGACAAAAGGAATGTGAACAGTCCTGTTAGATGGCCTGCAACCATTAATGCCGGGGTTCTTGTCCGAGCATCAAGAAGGGTTCAGGAATCTGGAAAAGGGGCTGTGCATAGATGACATAGGAATCCAGAGACTAATAAAGAATCTGGAGATGAGATATAATTTTGTAAGGCATTCGGGGTCAGAGGACCTTTAGCTAAAGGAACTGAAGAGTCCCTCCTTGCCTGGGACCCTTGCTTTTATTAACACAATTTGTCCTAAGGCAAGGTGGAGATAATACACCTTCAAAGGGTAAGGTTTCAATACAAAAGCATTGTCAGTTTGGGGAATAGCCTACGGCTGTTCAGGTGTTTGGCCAGTAGGAGGCAATAACATGTAGATTAAGATGCCCTTTAACTGTCTGGCAGCCACAATCAATTTCCTATTCAGGTTTGGGGAAATGCCTTTAGCCATTCCCAACAGGTTCCTACATGTGTGACTCAACCCTGTTGAGTTCCCAAGTTTCATCAACCTTTTGATGAAACTCTTGAAATTGTGACATGCTGGAATTGGTTCCCAGCACATTAATAGACTAACAGTTCTGTCTCTTTTTCTCACTCTCCAGCTGTTGTAATTCAAGTTAGAACATCTCAGAATTTTCTCCTTATCAGTCTCTTTATGTTCTCTCCCAGTTTCTGGAGATAATGCTTTCTCCAGCTTGTAGTCTGTGTTCTTTGAATATAGCAGATCAACTATTTTGTTTTTCCCAGTTTTCCACTTTATCTGCTATTATGATGAATATAATTATAATATTTAAGATTCGAATGCACCATAATTGTGTATTGCCTCAGATGTCAAATCAATTTGTTTAAATATTACTATTTCTTTTGAAAAGGAGGGGGAACTAAAATATAAAATTTAAAGACTTTTATCCAAGAATAACATAATTGTAAATGGCAAACCAAGATATAAGCACACAGCTCCTGATTCTAATGTTTTTCTGATTGTGCATTCTGGAAACCAACTTGCAGGATTCATTTCTGTAGGAGTAGTGCTATTACATGATCACATGTAAAATTACCATTAAGTGCCCAAATAAATACTAATCAACCAATTGCAGACAAGGTAGTCATAGAGGTGTTATATTTTCTAAACTTTAGGTCAATTACAATATTTAGATATAGTCAGATTGAGTTTGCATAGTTAAATAAGCACTTTTGGCTGAGACATTTTTCACTTTCCTTGTTTTTAATGACCTTGAGTAAAAGTTGCTAAATGCCTAGGAACTCAATTACCAGAAAAAGATTGTATTTAACTTTATAAAACATTTATGAAACTGCCTTCCAAAGTAGCCTTGCCATTCTGCAATTCCAGCTGCAGAGAATATTTCCTGTTGTTCTACATTAATCTCACCTTTTGGTATTATCAATTTGGGGCAGTTTAGCTATTCTGTTAGGTATGTTGTGGTATCTCATTGTTATTTAATTAGAGGCCTGGTGCACAGATTTATGCACCAGTGGAGTCCCTCGGCCTGGCCTGTGCCATCTCATAATCCGGGACCCTCAGGGGATGTCGAAGGCCCGGTGCACAGTTTCAGCCCATGCCTGCAGGCCAGGCCGAGGGACCCCACCAGTGCATAAATCTGTTCACCAGGGCTCTAGTATGCATATAAGATCTTTGGTTAATCTCTTCCAGCCCTCCCCGCACCCCCTTCCCTCTGAGATTCATCATTCTGTTTCCTGTTTCCATGCCTGTGCATTTAGCGTTTGCCCCTGGTGGTCAGTGTGCATCATAGCTACAGGTCGAACAGTCAAATGGTTGAATGGTCTATTGGTTGCTTAGGCTTTTATATATATAGACTAGAGGCCCGGTGCATGATAATCCGTGCACTCAGAGTGTCCTTCAGCCTGGCCTGCACCCTCTCACAATCCTGGACCCCTCAGGTAGGGTCGCTAGGCCTGGCCTGAGATCAGGGCCTATCAGGGCTTTCCTTCCCCCAGCTGGAGGCAGCTGGCCCCACTCCTGCCACTGCCACTGCTTGCCATCTGTGCAGCACTGCCCCCCCTCCTCTGCCACCGGTTGCCTCCTTTTGCAGGCGGCAGTGTGGGGTGTGATGGCTTGGCTGGCCTAGGCCTCCCTCTTTCTTTATTTATTTTTTTTTAAGTAAGAGTAATGTTTACTGAGTGATACAGAACTGAGTACTATGAAGGGTTTACCAGGATGGAAATGTACCATATCCCGCCCCTGCCACCCCCAACACCCAGAAACTACAGTACTTAGAAGTTACACAGAATGGCCATAACTGCTAAATATCTGTTTGTAACAAACCATAACATATTTATATTGCATCACATCAAGTTATTATAGAAATCCATTTATATATTGCTTGTATAAAATCTTTTTTTGTAAAATATATTTTTTAAAAAAGAAAGTATAAAAAACATGTGTAGTTGAAAGCCCTGCCAGGACGGCCAGTCTGTAAACATTCAGTGAGTATGTGCTTTGGAAGGGCATCCATGCCTCGTGCCCACAGCAACTCCAGCAGGGCTGGCGAGTGTGCGCCCCGCTGCCACTCTGGGCAGGACTGAGCTGGACCACAGTGGGTACAGCAGGGCCTGGCACTGTGCCCTTCTCCAGCTTTGCACCAGGATTAGAGTCAGGGTCAGGGTCAGGGCTGGGGGCAGGCAGATTGCAGTTTCACTCTGAATTCCATCCTCAGCCTAATTTTGGTTGCAACTCATGGCATTTCCTGGCTGCTCAGAGGTCCTTTGGGTGGGTGCTCTGGCAGAGGGGCCAGAGAAGTGCCCAAAGCTGCCTGGTTGGGCATTTCTCTGGCCCAGAGCCTCTGTCCAGCCTCCTGCAAGCAAGGCCCCAGGCAGAACAGGCCCCCCTTTATGACTACTTTGGTTTCAGCCCTTGGTCCTGGGTTTCATCAGTCTGGGTTCCTTCCCCTGGTGTGGCTGATCTGAGTTTCACAAAAAAGCCTGGCCGATGCTGGCTGTGCTGAGCCTCATTGAAGTGTTTTTCATGCAGCAAGGAAGAGCCCTCTTGGACCCTCCTCTTCATCTCCTCCTCCTCCTGGTCCTCCTCTGAGCCCATGGTCACTTCTTCTCCAGCTGCTCCAGCAGTGGGTTGCCTTCTGAGTTGGGGGTCTTAATGCTGTCAGTCCTGACGATGCTGGTTGAGCATCAGGATGAGCTGCTGCCACTCCTGCTTCAGCTCCTCCATCTGGGTTTTAAGCTCCGCATTCATGAGCTCCAGCCACTCAGATTCCTGCTGCAGACACTCCATCCACTCCTTTTTCTTGTTCAGCATGGGGCTGCCGCCACTTTGTTCTTTTCCCAGTGCCTTTTACTCTGCTCCTCTTCCTCATCTAGCTCACTTTTCACAGGTTGAGGCCTTTTTCCCAGTTTCACCTCCCTAACCACTTTGCTGCCTGCCTCATTGCCCCTAACTACTTGCCTGCCTACCTGATCATCCTAACTGCTTGCCTGCATACATGATCACCCCTAAATGCTCACCTGCCTACCTGATCACCCCTAACCACTCATCCGCCTACCCGATCACCCCTAACTGCTTGCTGGGGGGTAGGGCCAGCCCTGCGAGGGGCCGTCTGCCTACCTGATTGCCCCTAACCTTTTTCCTGCCTACCTAATAGCCCCTAACCACTCGTCTGCCTACCTGATTGCCCCTAACCACTTGCCTGCCTACCTGATCACCCCTAACCGCTTGCTGGGAGTGGGGCCAGCCCAGCAAGGGGCCATGGTGGTTCTGGTCTCTGGTCATTCTGGTTGTTATGCTTATGGTCCCTGGGCTTTTATTACATAAGATTGCTATTCTCTAATGACAAATGATGCTGGCCATCTTTTTATATGTTTATTTTCTTCTCTGATGAGGCCTCTGTTCTTATTGGTGATTTAAATTTTTTGGTATATTTATAAACAAATACTTTAGCATATATATATATATGTGTGTGTGTGTGTTTTGCAACTATTTTCCCCACTTTTTGGCTTGTCATTTTTTCCCTCTTAACAGTGTCTTTCACAAAGTCAATGTTTTTAATCTTAGTAAAGTCCATTTTATTAGTTTTTACTAACATAGATTATGCTTTTGATGTTCTATCTAAAAATTCATCACCAAACCCATCACCTAATTTTTCTCTCATGTTTTTTCTAGCAGTTTCTTTTACGTTTAGATCTAAGATCCATTTTGAGTTCATTTCTGTGAAAGGTGTAAAGTCTGTATCTAAGATTATTATTTTCCTTTCCCTCAATTTTTCTGTAAACCCAAAGCAGCTCTAAAACATTTTATGTGTGTATGTATGTATGTATGTATGTATGTATCAAATGAGGGAATTATGTCCTGCCCCAATTATAGGCAGGGAGAGTGCTCAGGCAAAGACTTGCTGGTAGAGGGGCCTGTGGCTGGCATGTGTTGAATGGCACCTGGAGCCTATAGGACATGGTATGCAAATTATTATCAGCTCTGGGAATAGGGACATACCTGTTGAGAAGGTGGGGTAAGTGTTAGCTACATCAACTATATTGTATTAATTTAAAAATTCTGGAGCCAATATGATCAACTAACATTTGCTAAACATCTCTCATTGTTTGATTTGGGTTATTTTATAACTTTCATGTCTCTACATGCTCAATATTTTCTCTAGGTTCTGGAACATATAAAATATGTAGTTATACAAACTATTTTAATGTCATTAATTAATCTTATCATCAGTGTCATTACTGGGTTGGTTTTGAATGATTGATTATAATTTTCATTCTGGGTTCTAGTCTTTTGCGTGTGTGGTAAATTTTAACAGCCTGCCACCCATTGTGAATTTTACCTTGTGGAATGTTAGATATATTGGTATTCCTACATAGTCTACAGGTTTGTTCTGAGATGTAGTTAACTGATTTAGAAACTGTTCAACCCTATCAGGCTATGCATTTCAACTTTGCCAGGTGAAACAGAGCTATAGTTAATCTAAGACTAATTTTCCCCAATGCTTAGATGAGACCCTTTTGTGGACCCTACTCCATCCTTTTTGAAATATAAGATTTTCCAGTCTTGCTGGTAGATGTGATTCCAGGCTATTGTTTCTTGCAATCCTATCAAGCAATTACTTGTTTGTTTGCTTGTTTGTTTTGTTAATCCTCACCCAAGGATATTTTTCCCACTGAATTTTAGAGAAAGTGGAAGGGATGGGGGGAGAGACAGAGATAAACACATTGATGTGAGAGAGACACATCAATTGGTTGCCTTCCACATGTACCCCCAACCCAGGCCGGGGATCAAGCCTGCAACCAAGGTACATGGTCTTGACCAGAATCGAACCTGGGACCTTTCAGTCTTTGGCTCTATCTACTGAGCCAAACTGGCTAGGACTCAAGTAATCCTTTCCCCCATGTGGCTATTGCCTCCCCTACACACTAGTCTATCCTCAAATGGAGGCTCGAAGAAGAGAGTCTGAAGATCGCCAATGCTCTCTGTGCACACTCTCTTCTCCAGGACTGTGCTCTGTGAACTCTATCAGCCTCGGTCTCCTGATCCTCCAGCCTGCACTTAGTCTGTAAACTCTCCAGGCATGAGCTTGGGCATGTGTGAGTTCACCTCATTTCCTTCTCGTGTTTCAGGGTCTACCAGTCCTTCACTGCCTGATGTCCAATAACTTGAATTATGTTGCTTTATATATTTTGTCCATTTTTTTTTTTACTAATTTTAGACAGAAGAATAAATCTAGCCCCTGTTTGCCTCATTTTAGCTGGTGGTCTTCAGCTTGGGCATTTTTGATGGTGAACATTTGAAGATTTTATTCTAACTTAAGATGAGCATGTAGTATGTGATAAAATATAGAAAACGTGACCTGGGATAAGAAGCACTATTTCATTTAGAATAAGAATAACATTTTAGATTTTGAGTGAAGGTTTGACAAGCCTATTTATTTCTATTGAATACATAACCAAAAATTAATCTAGCTATATTCCTAATACAAATATATATTATTTAAATTCTCTAGGTTTTATATATGAATGCTCTAATCTTTACTGAGTAACTCCAATTCACACTATACAATACTAGGCTTATTTGTAAAATACAATAATGCATATATGTATTTTTACTTAAATCTCATTCAAAAGATGCAAATTTAGTTATTATTCCAAAATAAAGGAGGAGGAAAATATAATCTGGAGAAAGAAAATGAATTAAATGGTTACATATTGAGCAAATAATCTGAGATACAAACCTATCTGTCTGATATTTGAATATATTTTTCTTTCACTAAAATATGCTTTAAACATACATACATATTTTAAAGTTTGTTTTAAAATAAAAATACATCTGAGTAATGAAAATGTTACCTTCCCCACTAATTTTTTATATTAAATATAAAAAGTCAAGCTTGAGTTATTTTATTGTATTACTCAAATGAAAGCATTAACAACCTTATTATATAATTATAAATCATACCTATAAGGCCTCATTGATGGAACCACAAAGGGAACCTTTAAATTAATAACCCATGGTTAGTATTTGAAAGAGAAACTCTTTAAGATTCAAGCTCGATGATAAAGCAGGTCTGTTTCAGTAGAATTTCTAAGAGAAAATTATGAGTCCAAACTCCTAAGGAGATTACACTGCTATAGATTAGAACATAAATGTTCAAGAAGACAGATGATGAATATCCTTTAAAGTTCGTGAATCTTTAGATACAAGCTGGAAAAATAATGCTACATTGAAATTTTATGATATTCTGTGGTTACTGGATAAAAAGAAAGAGCAAAACCAATATTTTTGCACAGTATCCAGTCATTATTGTTATGTCTAGTTAGAACTTGATACTTAAATAAATATAAGTGTTTTCTAAGCCATTTGGACAAATTATTTTAAAAACCCTATGTAGATATGGATTTAGATGAATAGTAATATACACATAATTCTTTATAGTGTGTTATTGGTTTTTCCATTTGTAAAATTAATAGGGACTAAGATGAATACTAACTTGGAAATATTTGGTGGAATACAGTTCTTTCCTTCATTGAGATATGATTAATAATAATAATAATAATAATAATATGTAATGTCTAAACACTGTCTAATGAGCCTGAAGACACTAAGTTAAACAAACCCACTAACCTTGTATCATGAGTTAGCCTTAGTGTTCTGTGGAACCAGACAGTTACCGTGACATATGCAATATTGATGGGATCTCATGCCTGGGCAAAGACAGAGACTTTTCTTCTTTTTCTGTTTCTCTCAACAGTGCCTACTAAGGTACATTCAAAATTTTTAGTATAACAGAAACTATTCTGAGAAGAAAAATATAACAATTTATGGCAGGGCAGCTAGTCAAAGGGCTGAGGGCCGTTTTGACTGTTGGCCTGTGAAGGCCATTTAGAAAAAGAATCAAAAGGAAAATAAGGGTTTTCAGAGCTCCTTAAAATTTTGGTCTAAGATTGTTTTCAGCCAAGTCTCATTCTTTAAACAAGGTTTCCTTCTTTGAATGCTTGTGTGTTTTTGAATCTCAAAGAGTTTTGTAAGTAATTCTATTTGGCTTGGAGACACCAGTCTAACAGAATGGTCACTTTTCATTTTCATTTTTCTACCTGCAAGGGGACAAACCATCTGGATAAGGAGCTGGAAGAAAGCCAGGCTGATCTGCTGTTACATTTAATTCAGCCAGTTTTCATATGATGTGAATTGTGCTTGAATCCATGATCACTATCAAGTCATTGACTTTTAGTTCTGAAGTACATTATAAATACTGATGAAAGATACGCATTTATCTGCATTAATTTGAATTGTTCATATCATTCAATAGAAAACAATAAATTCAATTAAAGTGAAATCAATCAAATACCAAGGATATTCCATGGTCATAGCATGCTATAGAGTAAAAAACAAAACAAAAAATAAAACTTTTTTTTTCTGCCATTGTTCCTTTGTAATTGTCAACATAAGAAATATCCCGCTGTCTGGTTGGCGTGGTTGTTTGGAGCATCATACCATACAAGGAAAGGTCACACGGTTCCATTCCTGGTCAGGGCATATACCCAGGTTGTGAGTTCGATCCCCGGTTGGGGTGCATACAGGAGGAACCGATCGATATTTTGATCTCAGATTGATATTTCTCTCTCTCTCCTGATGTTTATCTCTCTCTTCTACCTTCCTGTCTCTCTAAAAGTCAATAAAAATATACCCTCAGGTGAGGATTAAAACAAAAAAGAAACAACCAAACCCATAGAGAATTTTTGTGAGTATATTTAAGCCAAACTAACAACAATTGCCAGGAAGCAAAACCTCAACAGATTAAGAAAATGCTCCAGAGAATGACAGTTTTGCAGTTTATTTTATACATTATAACTAAAGGAGGAGATGTAAGTGGGTTATATAAAATCCACTGGTGATAGATTAGGGAGGCAGAAGAAAATAAAGCATGGAAATCCTGAGATTAGATAAAGAGTAAAATGAAATTACAAATACTTCTTTTACAGTGCTGGTATAGAATAGTTAACAATTAACATTTACAGCACCTAGAGATGGTATGTGGGGAAAAGATAACAATGAGGGATTCTGTGGTCTCATGCTCTGATGTGATGGATGTACACGGAGGGGTTTACTCTGACATTACAAAGGTATGTTATCATAGATGCAAAAAGACAATAGGCTCAGTTAACATAACAGTTGACCTTTGTCAAAGAAGATACAAACCTAGGACATGATTACCCCCCATGACTCACTTTCGGTTAGGAAGTTTTGATTTCAGACCATTCTATGTGGTTACTTTCAGTCTCTGAGTTTGTAAGGCTAACCATGCAGACCTTCCCTGAGCTTATCAAGTTTAGTATGTGGCCACATTTTCATCCACATAATGTAGTGAAGAAGACAGACACACAGATAGTCAACAAGAATGCAAGGCAAACTATGATTAGTTGTATTTCTTGAAGGTGTCTTCTCCTTACCTATTCTTACTGTCACAATTATAGTTGATTTCATCATTCCTCACTGAGAATATTGCAATAACTTACAAGTGGATCTCTTTTTCTGAATTCTTGCTTCCATCAAATCACCTGCAAGAATTATCTTCTTAAAACACAAGCCCAATCTTGTTTTCATCCTGATGTTAAACCTCAAATGTCTCTCCATGGCTTCAGGATAATGCTTAGCTAAGTAGACATTCCATAACCTCTTCTGTTATACCCATGTCATCCTCATATCCTGCCACCTCCATGAATAAACATGTTTTCCAGTTACTCCAAGCTTCTTACCTTCCTCAGAAGTACTCATAATACACACACACACCCACACACACACCCACACACACACACACACACAAACACTTTTTTTAAAAAAAACTTTATTGTTGAAAGCATTACAAACATCATCTTTTTCCCCTCATTTATTCCTCCTAGCCAGCACTTGCTCCCTGCCCCAGGCCTTCACCACACTATTGTCTTTGTCAATGGGTTACATATATGCATACACCTTCTTTGGTTAATTATGGGTATCTCTGATTTTGTAGATTGAGTAATTTAATTATCTGTTTAAACATCTCCTTCATCTCTGTAAACTTTCCACTGTCTAGAATATTGTCTGTGGAAAAGTAAATGTTCAGCAGTGTATTATACAAATAATTGTCCTAATAAAAATGTATAAACTGTTACAGAGGGCCATAAAACATATTTTTGCAGCTTGGGTTAAAGAAAACTATATTGAAGATGATGGTATATTAATTTTTCCTTAAAATTGAGTAAGTTCTTTAAAGGCAAAGATGAGAGGATGGCATAAAATAAGGGCTTGCTGATGAAGAGAGACTGATGTCACATTTTCTTCCTCAGAAATCTCTTCTTTCAGACCAGGCAATGCACCTGACATGTGTAAATACAACTAATAGTCTAGATTAGATTCTTTTGTTGTGTCTTGTAGAAGATTTCATTAGCTGACTACTGAAAATCCATCCTCCTCTTTTCCTTATTTACTGAACACCAATTTTGTCCAGGGCAGTAAAGTGGCCAGCATAAAAAAAATTATATTTCCTAATTCTTTTGAAGTTATTGATGACCATTTTAACACAACTCTAGACAAAGAGCAAGCATTGTCAGAGATGATAAAAGATCTAATGAATAAAAGAGGTCTCAAGCATGAGTTGATTAAATGATATAAACAACAATTTATTTGCAGATTTTTCATTGCTGAATTTTTTTTAAATCACCTAATCTGCTTAATTTACTCTCTGCTTCTCATAGTCAATCACAGTCCTTATGTAATACATTTCATCATAGATTAAGCACAATGTAATATTTTATATTATTGGTTGTGCTATTCAGAGGTGCATGCAGAAACTTATAGTATTATTAATAGTTTTAGATGCCTACCCACCAGCTACTAATATATGTGAAATATGCAGACATGACAATGACTGATTTTGGCCCCAAAATCAAACAAATTACATATGTAAAACAGAGTATTAACAGAACCAATAATGAATGCCTTCCTGCCTAAATCTATAAGATGTTGTATTAATGTAGGCTTTTGGCATCCCTTCTGTGAATGGATGGATTGATATCCTATCTAATAAAGAGGGACTATGCCAATTGACCATCACTCCAACACACAAGATGGCCGCCCCCATGTGGACACAAGATGGTCGGCAGCGGAGGGCAGTTGTGGGTGATCAGGCCAGCAGGGGAGGGCAGTTGGGAGGGACCAGGCCTGAAAGGGAGGGCAGTTGGGGGCAACTGAGGCCTGCAGGGGAGGACAGTTGAGGGGGGAACCAGGCCTGCAGGGGAGGGCAGTTGGGGGAGACCAGGCTTGCAGGGGAGGGAAGTTGGGGGTGACAGGGCTGGCAGGGGAGGGCAATTAGGGGTGACCAGGCATGAAGGGGAGGGTAGTTGGGGGGGGCCAGCCCTTTCATGGGAGGGCAGTTGGGAGGCACCAGGCCTGCAGGGGAGCAGTTAGGCGTTGGTCAGGCTGGCAGGGTAGTGTTTAGGGGATGATCAGGCTGGCAGGCAGAAGCGGTTAGGGGCAATCAGGCAGGCAGACAGGCAAGCGGTTGGGAGCCAGCAGTCCTGGATTGTGAGAGGGATGTCCCAGATTGGAGGGTGCAGGCTGGACTGAGGGACACACACACACCCATGCACAAATTTCATGCACCAGGCCTTTAGTAGAACTATAAAAAATCTGGATTATACATAAGTAGATCACTCAGTTTTATAGAATACACTTTGTGAAGAAAATAAAAATATTATAATTATGAAAATTGTGATTCATTTTTATTTTTATTTATTTTTATTTTTTATATATTTTATTGATTTTTTACAGAGAGGAAGGGAGAGAGATAGTTAGAAACATCGATGAGAGAGAAACATCGATCAGCTGCCTCCTGCACATCTCCCACTGGGGATGTGCCCGCAACCCAGGTACATGCCCCTGACCGGAATCGAACCCGGGACCCGTCAGTCCGCAGGCCGACGCTCTATCCACTGAGCCAAACCAGTCTCGGCTGTGATTCATTTTTAATAGAAAAAACATGAAAATTGAAAAAAATCTAGGAGATAATTTGACTTTGGAAAACCCCTTTTTTCACAGTTTATACTGGATCATGAAAACCAACATTAGAATCACAATACAATTTTCTCTCCCTGACACAACCAGAAGATCCAGGACATTGAAGTCTTTTGAATACTTCTGGATAACCATTGTTGATGGTTGGGGGTGACCATTATTTTATTGTTTTATTTTCTTAGTGAAATTTCTTAATTTGAGTAAATCTTAAAGTGCTATTTTTTTCTTTTAGTAGAGTTCTAATTTCTGGACTATGGTCATTAACTATAAGTAGTTACTTAGCTTTTCTCAGGTGGGCATCCATGAATAGTGGTGATTTAGGAATAAGGAGACACAATGTGAATGGCATAGCACCATCTACATCAAGCATGTCAAACTAGCAGCCCACAGGCCACCTGCCTCATTTATTTGGCCCATGTTAGCCTTTGAGTTTGACATGCTTGATCTACATGGTTGGTTTAAGAGTTAGACTCCAAAAAAAAAAAAAGAGTTAGACTCCAGGGGAGGCCCTTGAATCTTATGGCTGTTTCTTTGTATTCTGCTTCTCTTACATAGCTTAAGACAGTTCCCCAGAAGCAGGGTTTGAAATGGAGATATGTATGTTATATTGTAGGAGTCTTCAGAGGAGAAACTTGTAAGGAGTCAGGGAAGCTGGATAGAGCAAGGGACGAAAAGAATCTCAGTGCATTTAGACTACCTTGTAGTCTCTGTATGAGTCCTCAGGAGCCCTGGTATATGCATGGAGTTGTCCAACTCTGAGGTAAGGAGCTCGTGTACCATCATATCAACTATTGGATGCCCCTAATTGTGAGGTTAGATAACCTCCCAGGAATTTCAGGGTAGGCAGCTCAAGTCTGGGTTAGGATGAAAAAGGATGCAGCTATGAGCTGTTAGCACCCAGAACTCACTAAAGCTGAGGGCTGGGACCATGAGCTCCTTATAGGAGATTAGAGCAGGTTACCAATGTCATCTACTTTGGAATGCATTGTTAATATGGTCTAAAAGTTAAAAGAATTTAAAAGAGATGAACCAGTGTCTCACTTATTCTTCTTTCCCCATACATCCTATTTATTTTTATCTTTGACATATCTATTTTATTGATATCTCTCATCTCAGATTTCTTTGTGTGGCGATAAGGAAATACAAATATCTATTCATTTAGATTTCCTTTTTCATATTTGCATAATATACAATAGTGTGTGATATAATAACTTTATATTCACTATGCTATACTTTGCTTTTCTCACCAATATATACTGGCTGTCTCTCCGTATTAGTACATATAGATCATCTCATTCTTTCAGTTGTATAGAAATCCATGTGTTGGTGAAATATAATTTATTCAAACAGTCATCTCTTATTAGGTACTCATTGGAGAGAGATTAGCTAATTCATGCTGGTAGAACTCCATTCTTTTGGACATGCCATTTAATTAGTGCTACTTTATTAGAGAAGTGGTGTGTGTGAGACAGACAATGGAAAATCTCACAACATATGTGAGAGGGCAACAATGTGACCATCCTTGATCTGTGTTGTGAAAGTCAGATGCATGTGACTTAGACATACCTGTGAATATTCTCATTTTAGCTTTATTAATGAGACTACCAAGAATGCCAATAAATTTATGCAATTCAAAAATAGTCTAACAGATGGAGTCTGTGACAAAGGGATACAAATAACTCCAAATCAAATAACGTCTCAATGTTTTTCTGTACTATGAATTATATCAAAATTCCAAAGCACTGAGACATGATCATTTAAAAAAATTACTCCATTTATGTAAATTTAACACAATAGTAGTATGATTGGCCTGCATCACATTATTTTAAACTTAATTTGTATCTATCTCAGACTTCTAATAAATTAGCTCTTAGCAAAAGCCTAAGGATTAAGAAATGCTTTATGATATGTCATAACAAAACAGCCAATTGTGCAAGCATAAACCAAATTCTATTGATGACTGGTACAAACGCAATTTTACTGGCATTACTTTGACCCTATATTCCATGATAAATAAGGCATCTGACTTCTGAAAAAAGTAAATGTGCTTATTTTGTATTTTCTCAGAAAATATTATGCAGAAAGGAAACTGTAATAATAATAAGAAGCAATATGTATGTATTCTTAAGTTTACATAAAATAAATCTAAATTAAAAATTTCTTGATTTAGAAAAAAAAACACCAAAAAGGCCACTTACTATTTGGATTATTACAATCTCTCAAGGATTTATGATAGTGAAACTTGATGCTACCCATCCTCATTTATGACCTCAACCAAGAAAACCTTCTTATATGCTTATCTTTTGCCCAAGTAGATTAATGAATTCAGGACATAATAAGTCCCTAAAGTGATTTGCGTATATTGATTAAATATCATGAATGAAATTAAATTATTAGAGACACAGGAAATGGAGAAAGTACAATTGTAGCCATTATTTAAATAAATTCCTTTGTGATTCTTTTTGATGTATAACTATATTAATACTAGTGGCCCGGTGCACAAAAATTTGTGCACTCAGGGAGAGAGGGGGTCCCTCAGCCCGGCCTGTGCCCTCTCGCAGTCTGGGACCCCTTGGGAGATAACGACCTGCTGGCTTAGGCCCGCTCCCGGGTGGCAGAGGGCAGGCCCAATCCCTAGGAGCAGCCCCTGGTCGGGCTCAGAGCAGGGACGATTGGGGAGTTGGGGTGCCGCCCCCTGTCATGCACAGAGCAGGGCAGATCAGGAGGTTGCGATGCCACCCCTAGTCACGCTCAGGCTAGGGCCGATTGGGGGGTTGAGGCACCGCCCCCATCACACTCAAGGCAGGGTCGATGGGGAGGTTGCGGCGCTACCCCCTGTCACGCACAGAGCAGGGCCTATCAGGGGGTTGGGGCTCCATACCCTGTCATACACAGAGCCGCAGGGCAATAAGGGGGTTGGGGAGCTCCCCACTGTCATGCACAGAGCAGGGCCCATCAGGGGGTTGAGGCGCTCCCCCCCGTCACACACAGAGCAGGGCCCGTGGAGTGGGGGTTGGGGCACCACACCCTGTCACACACAGAGCAGGACCGATCAAGGGGTTGGGGCGCCGCACCCAGTCACACACAGAGCCACAGGGCGATCAGGGGGTTGGGGAGCTCCCCCCTATCAGGCACAGAGCAAGGCTGATCAGGGGGTTGGGGCGCCTTCCCTTGTCACGAACAGAGCAGGGCGGATAGGGGCGTTATGGCCCTGCCCCCGTCACACAAAGAGCCACAGGGTGATCAGGGGATTTGGGCGCTGCCCCCTGTCATGCTGATCCCTGTGCCAGGAGGCCTCGCGGCTCCGCTGATCCTGGTGCTGGGAGGCACATTACCCTTGTACTATATAGGATAGAGGCCTGGTGCATGGGTAGGGGCTGGCTGGTTTACCCTGAAGGGTGTCCTGGATCAGGGTGGGTTTCCCCACTGGGTTGCCTGGCCAGCCTGGAAGAGGGGATGATGGCTGTTTGCAGCTGGTCACACCCCCTTCAGAGTGGGGGTCCCCACTGGGGTGCCTGGCCAGTCTTGGTGAGGGGCTGAGGGACGTTTTCAGGCTGGCAGGTGACTGAAGCTCCCAACCGCTCCTTTTTTTCTTTTTTTTTTTAAATTCTGGGTCAGCTTTAGCTCTGAGGCCTCAGATGCTGAAAGCAGGTTTCTGGCCTTTGTTTACCTTCTGTATTTGATACAATGTTGCAGTCCTGCTAGCTGAAGCCTGGCTGACTGAAAGCAGATTTCTGGGGTTTTGTTTAGCTTCTATATTTTTTACAATGTTTCTTAGAAAGCAGCTGAGAGGCCGGCAAGGCAGGCGGGGAAGCTTGGCTTCCTCTGTCACTGAAGCAAGCCAGCCTCCCTGTTCGCGTCAGCTGCCTGGCTGCCGGCCGATATCTTGGCTGGCAGTTAATTTGCATATCTCAGTGATTAGCCAATGGGAAGGGTAGCAGCCGTATGGTTAATTACCATGTTTCTCTTTTATTAGATAGGATTTACCCCAATGGCTATGTAAGTAGTGAGAGTATGCTCTACAAGTGCCAGTGTTTCTGATGGACTCTAGCACTTTGGGAACTTTGGCTTTGGAAATTGTATCATTATCTTAACAGAACTATATAACCATCAATAGTTTGTTGTGTGATTAAAGAACATTTAGGCCCTAACAGGTTTGGCTCAGTGGATAGAGCATCAGCCTGAAGACTGAAGGGTCCCAGGTTTGATACCAGTCAAGGGCATGTACCTTGGTTGCAGACAATATCCCCATGGGGGGTGTGCAGAAGGCAGCTGATCAATGTTTCTCTCTCATTGATGTTTCTAACTCTCTATCCCTCTCCCTTCCCCTCTGTAAAAAATCAATAAAATATATTTTTAAAAAAGAACATTTAGTAAAAAGCAGTTATTTCAAAAAGGACCTTGGCTCTGATGTTTACAAACAAAACTGAACCATTACTTATGTTTATATGCATACAACTTCTTTGGTTGATCTCTTACCATCTGCCCCCCTCCCATCGCCTGCCCATTCTCCCCTGCCTTCCCTCTAAGGTTTGATGGTCTGTTCAGAAGGAGGGTGAAGGTCTGGGCTGGGGGCGTAAGAGCAAGCTGGGAGAGGACAACGGAGGAAAAAGGGGGACATATATAATACTTTCAAAACTAAAGAATTAAAAAAAAGTTTAAATTAGCAGGTACAGAATAGTTATTGGGATATAAAGTACAGAATAGGAAATATAGTTGATAAATATCTACAATAATAAAAGCGTAATATGCAAATTGACAGAACAACTGAACAGCAGAATAACCATCTGGACGACCTTCTGGACGACCACACTATGACACCCACTGGCGCCAGGCCAGCCAAGGCAGGTGTGATGCGATTGGTTGGGACCCGGCCATTGCCCCATGATGGCCCTGCAGAGGGAGGCCCAGGCAACTGACCAGTGGGTTGCGGCAGGTGGGTGGGGACTCCCTCTGTGGGGTGATCAATGGTGGGGCTCCCAGATTGTGACAGGGCACAGGCCGGGCTGAGGGACCCCCCGCCCCCTGAGTGCAGGAATTTTGTGCACTGGGCCTCTAGTATTATAATAACTATGTATGTTTGATGATACTAGCTTCATTGGGATGATCACTTTGTAAATTAAATAAATGTCTAATCATTGGGTTGTACACCTGAATCTATACTGTACCTCAACTTCAACTGAAAAAGAAAAAAAAAAAAAATATATATATATATATTTACTATATTTAAAAGAATCTCAACCATAATTCAAAGACTTTGTTGTGGAGAAGCTCAATAATGCTTATAGAATGTGGAATAGGATGAATGAAAAAGACCCACACCCTGACTTAGAGGTCAGCATAAACGGGAAACTTAGATCACAATTAAGAGATGCCAAGTGCTTATATAATTTATATAAAGAATACATTTCCATAGGTTAAGGCACAAAACAGAGTTATATTAAAGTTAACAGGGGTCCCATGTTAACTTGCATGAATTTCATAAGTGATGATAGAATGTCTGGCCATCTGCACCCGGAAGAGAGCTCTCAGCAGAGCCTGACCATCGTGGCATCCTGACCCCACACTTCCGACCTGTGGATCTAGGATGTGTGGAAGGGGTGAGGGGGCTCTTTGGGGTCTCTTATAAAAGGGTATTAATTATTAGGGCTCCATCCTCATGACCTCATCACCTCCCAGAGGCCCCACCTCCTGATATTACATTGGGGGTTACATTTGAACACGAATTCTGGAGGGATACAAACAGACCATAGCAGCCATGAAACTCCTAGGTTGTTATTACCATGACACAGCAGGTAGCCTAAGCTTCACATCAGATATGTGTCCAGTGTGAGTCATAAGGGAGTGGCCAGGTGGGTGCTACATACACAGTGGGCATGGGACACTACTGGGAACCCCAAGCTTTGGAAAGCCCCATTCTCAATTAGAGCAGCTGGCAAACCTGCCCAAACTCTGTCCCTAGGAAGATAATATATTTAATGTGGTGGTCAGAAACAAGTCTACCCTCTGTCTTAGAGAGAGACACCTCTGTCCTCCCAGGCTGTTTATTCTACGGGTATCTTTTACAAGATATTCTAGCACCAAAGCTATCACAGGACATGTGGAAATGCCATGAAGAACTGTATGCCAACAAGTGGTATCAACTGTTTGCTTAACATGAAATGAGGAGCCATTTCAGCAGTTAGCTGATGGACATTTCATAGCAACTTGGATGGGGTCATAGTGACTCAGAGGTGAGGTATTTGTACTCATGTGGTAAAATTTTCCTCTTACTAAGTTAGGAATCTAACACTATTGTTAACATTTATGAAATAAGACTAGGGGTTTAAGAACACATTATAAATTACAAACAAATTAAATATGAATTAAATGTAATTATATAGTTATAGTGTGAGGAATAAAAAAGAAAGGAATGGGAGGGGAGAGGTGTGGATAACATATTTTTACCAACCAGAGAAAGAAGTCTATACCTACAGTTGAGGAATTCAAAATTAACTATGAACACATAAGATGGTAACCTGTCTGTGAAATACAAAGTGAGAGGTTTGGTTTGAATGGATTGCTTGCAGCAGTTCTCAACCTGTGGGTCACGACCCCTTTGGCGATCAAACGACCCTTTCACAGGGGTCGCCTAAGACCATCCTGCATATCATATATTTACATTATGATTCATAACAGTAGCAACATTACAGTTATGAAGTAGCAACAAAAATAATTTTATGGTTGGGTCACAACATGAGGAACTGTATTTAAAGGGCCAGACGGTTGAGAACCACTGGCTTAGAGGAAATGAGAATGGACTGTGCATTTTAATACATACTCTGTATTCTTTACTATTCTGATTTGTTTAAATAACAGATATAGGACATGAGATGTTTCTGAATAGTATACAGCTAATTATTTAGTCACTGGGGAATGGGCCAGCAATGGGGGAGGGGCGCAAATTCTAGATGGGCTTTGTCCATCAGAATCATTTATAGAGCCTGTTACAGAGAGATTCTCTGACGCCACTTCCTCATTTCCTCTTCAGCAGGTCTGCAACTCCACCTGAGAATATACAGTTTAACACCCTTGAAAGTGATTTTGCTGCACAGCTCATTATAATAAACATGCAAAAACCCACAGTTGTTGCTGGACTAAAACTCATTAGTTTACCAGTCCATGAGACAGTTGGCAGCTTAGCTTTAAAAATCAACATGTAACTTAAAATTTACCATATGATTGATTTGACTAATATTCCTGGAAATATCGTCAAAAAGATTCAGTCTCTTCCAGAGCCAAACCAGCTAGGGTCTCTTCTATTTTGTAATACTGAGTTGGCATCTAAGGAGAAATAGGAGTGTCAGGTAGAAGGGTGATGTCTTTTTCACTCCTGGGATGTGTGATTTCCATCTTTCACTCCCCTATTGCTCCTCAGTCCACAGTATTAATTATAAATGACATTCACAAAAATAATCACACAGATGTGAATGTAATCCATGCTAATTTGTGCCATATGGATAAACCTTTTACAGGAGCCATGGATGACAAGACCAGAGGAAACTTTGCTAGTCATGTTTCATTGCTGCACTAAGACACAAAGTGATGAATGTTTCCCAAAAGCTTTTGACTACACAATGAACATTCCCTCTCCAAGAGTGTGTCTGCTGGGGTGTGTGTGCTGGACATGTGGAGAGGGAGTAACTTCCCCCTGCTCTGCTTTTGTTTTGTGTTTGTTTTGTTTTGTTTTATCTTTCCAAGGCCAACCTTAACATCCCTGAGGTTTGAGGTTGGGTACTCTCTCCAGCCTGTACTTTGTTCGTGCCCTTGGTTCTTGACCTGAGAACTGTTACATCATTGGTTATTTTGAGCTTCCTAGATGATTTCCAACTG
The DNA here is from genome assembly GCF_028538775.1 of Myotis yumanensis. NCBI lineage: Eukaryota > Metazoa > Chordata > Mammalia > Chiroptera > Vespertilionidae > Myotis > Myotis yumanensis. The sequence continues at coordinate 160,825,024 of NW_027223752.1, read as the reverse complement.
TGATAAATGACAATTCCTGCATTGATAAATAATGAGTCATTTTATGTTTCAAGGTAAAAATCAATAAGTGGCATTTTAATTGCTCAAAGGAAAAGGAACATGGCAAAGAAAGCCATGAAAGGGTTTATTTCTGTCCATTTGGAAGAGAGAATGAAAATGGACACTTTCCCCTAGGGCTCCTGTTTCATCCTGGTGTGTATTGAAATGTAAGCCGCAACCAACAGTCTGGTTAATAACAATTCATGCCGCTGTCAATCTTTTTGACCAATGTCATCAATATTTTACACCACAGAACAACAACAATTAAGAATCAGGACCAGGAGAAGCACTTGGGGCAAAAGTGTTTCTAACACGATAATGAAATCGACCCTACAAAGCCAGCATTTCCAATAGATAGCCTAAGAAAGCCTTTTCCTGTGATTTTCTTTTCCAAACAGTATGAACCACCACTCTTTATTACAAAGGAACACTGATCATAATTCCAGCCTGGGAAATTCAGATAAAAGTTATTTGAGCACAAGTAGTAACATTAACAGAAGTTCACATTTAATCCTAATTTACCATGGGCTAGGAACTGTTTTAATCATATGATGAAGTCAAAGCTAAATAGTAACCCAAATTAAAAACAAATATTGGCAAATTTCTACCTGATAGGCAAGCTAGTTTTCAAAGCATACTAGGAAAAAAAAAAATGAACAAAACAAAAAATAGAGAAACACACACACACACACACACACACACACACACACACACATACCACATACTGAAAACAATCAAATCTCCATGTTTTTTTTGTGTTTTTTTTTCTCCCAATACAACTTTTGTGATTTTTAAGAAAGGTGACATTGGCCTTTGTTTTATTTATCCTACTTGCTTGTGAAAATGAAAGCAGGAAGGCATTAAATTCAAAAGTCCATTTTATTTGATACATAAGATGGAGTTGAGCATATTTTATATCATTTTAGATGCAGATTTTAAACATCAGTTTTGAAGTTGATCAACCAGAAACCACCAAAAATGCAGCTATAGTCACAGTCCATATAAGGATCATTTACCTCCTGCAGCCAACTGTCCCTGGCACTAGGGGGATCTTGCTAAGGGGGATTGGAGCAGAGCTTCTTACAGAATAGTGCTGAGGGGGGTAGAATATTTGGGACTGGATGCTCTCACTGTGGGGAAACTGGTGACTGTGTACCTCAATATTTTTGTTCTCAGGGTTTGAGTATGGTAAAGCAAGGCTAGACTTGTGTTGGAAAAGAAACATGCACTGATCACTCAACAAAGGGCCTATCAATTGTTTTTACAGTTGTGATTCTATCTTGCCTACATTCTGATAAAAGCACTGTTTCTGAGAAATAAAGAAAAGATTAAGCAGGCTCATTTTCCTTGCCTGGATCCATTGTCAAAGTTGTTGTAGGACAACATGAAACAATTAGATAAGAGAGATACAGTTGATGAAAAAGACTTGGGAAGATAATTATTTAATAGTTCATATAAAACATCTTGTGCTTCAAAATCATCATTTTATTAATGTGTACATGAAATATTGCCCAACAGTTTGTCAAAGAAATATTACCACATACAATGCTCCTTCTCAAATTCATTTATATTGCTATCTCCTAGGAAAATGAAAATGATTCTCAAGTAATCTCCTAATTATTTTGGCACCTATGGGTAGGACTCAACTGCTTTACCTTCTATCAGGTTATGCACCACTTGGTTAAAATTTTGCATTTCATAGTATGTGTGTGCACATGTATTCCATTATTAATAGCATAGTCAACTCGGCTGTTTTTATTTCACTTCTTGGTGGCCACATTGTACCAACGTTCTCAAATTTGGTTTCACTCTTGAGAAAGGAAGGACTGAAAGACAGAGCAACTATGGGCAGCCCTATTCTTCCCCTTCCTTTATTGTCATTATTTTCAGCTTAAGTGGTCATAGATGCAGGGTAGTGACAGGAGCAAGAGGGGTACAAAAGATTTCTAGGCTGTTTGTGTTTCATAGAAAGCTCGTGTGTGCCTTTTGTACTCGGAACCAGCTCTGTTCTAAAGGAAAGTGTGGCCTCTGGGGCTACCTAACAGCCCCCCAATTTTTATTCTCCTTTTATTCTTCTGCAGTAGTTGCCTTTTCACCTGCCCTCTGAACACTGAAGTGCTCTTAGTACTTTTTTTGTTTGTTATTGTTAAATATATTTTATTGATTTTTTACAGAGAGGAAGGGAGAGAGATAGAGAGCTAGAAACATCGATGAGAGAGAAACATCGATCAGCTGCCTCCTGCACATCTCCTACTGGGGATGTGCCCACAACCAAGGTACATGCCCTTGACCGGAATCGAACCTGGGACCTTTCAGTCCTCAGGCCAATGCTCCATCCACTGAGCCAAACTGGTTTCGACACTCTTAGTACTTTTTGATATGATCAGAACATCTCCTTTAAGCAATGGATGGGGGCAGGATTTACCCTTCTTTGCCCCTCTAACATTCTTCTGTGTAAAAATGAATGCAATTACTGAAGATCCGCCAGTCACCTTGGATCCTAAGGGCTACAGCCAAACACTAGACACAATGATATGGAGCTCAGGGAGGAACCTTAACACATCACTGCACTGTCATTCTCTCCAGGTTGATCTTCTTGACTTCTCATACAGGAGGTAGAAAATCCTGGTACTTTGGGTTTTCTGTAACATGCAACTGAATCTATGATCATGTGTACCTTGAGAAATTACTGTGATCTGCTGTTATTCTATAAAACAAGTATGCCAAACTCGCGGCCTGTGGGCCACATGCCTCGTTTATTTGGCCCTTGTTAGCCTTTGAGTTTGACATGCTTGCTATAAAATATAAAATTTGTTCTAGAAATATGCAAACCATGAACAAGATGAAAATCCTCTGGACTGGAAGGATAAGTAAATCAAGTAGAGTGGGATGCAATTGGCTCTGTCATTCTTTCTACTTATGGCAAGTGACACACTTATGTCTTCATTTCCTTAGACAATAGAAGTTAAGTTTATGTTTGAGGACAGAAGGACTCTTGTATAGAAATCTAACTTGCTGAGAATACAATAAAGAATTGAAACATGCACCTTTATTTACAACTTCAGTGGAAAATGTCTGTGTCCTTTATCTATAGGAAACTGAAGTAAGAAACATTTCCCTCTTGTCTGTGATTCTTGCTGCCAATAATAAAAATAGTTTTTATTTGTATAGACAAAAATGATCTCAGTTGAGTCTCACAAATGTTCTTCAAGGCTGAAATTATTTTTTTTATTAAAGTGAGAAACAAAATCAGGAAGTCTAAATCAGTTATTGATGAATATGTGTAGTATCAGAGTTGGGTCTTACACATAGTCTGATTCCAAAACCTGAGTTCTTTTTATGTAAAAATGGACTTCTTAAATAATGCACATTTGTATCCCAACTCAAAAACAGAGTGCAAGTCTAATATCATTTGACATTAGAATTCCAAGTTTGTTGATTTTTAAAATATATATATATTTTGTTGATTTCAGAGAGGAAGGGAGAGGGTTAGAGAGATAGAAATATCAATGATGAGAGAAAATCATTCATTGGCTGCCTCCAGCACACCCCACACTGGGAATCAAGCCCGCAACCTGGGCATATGCCTTGACTGGGAATCAAACTGTGACCTCCTGGTTCATAGGTCAACACTCAGCCACTGAGCCACGCTGGCCAGGCAAGTTTGTTGATTTCTATTAGTCAATGTGTCCAGGACCATGTTCAATATTAAGAATAACAAAGCAGACCTTTCAAGTCATTACTAACTATATAATATTAATAGGAAACACTATTCCAGTACTACCCACTGGGTGACTCTCTCCTGTTCCTGGACAAAGTTGACAGTTGCATAATGATGATATCAACTTGGCTTTAAAATTTAGTCCTACTTAGGTAGAGTGAGTTAAATCCAATTGCAACACTGAGAGTTACTTATCCATTGCCATGAATGCCTTGACTTATTGGAACCCGCTGGCAAAACCCACAGAATTCTGCTAGAATAAGATATTTTACCACAGTCAAGCTGAATAATGCTGTGAGGGATGAGAATTTAATATATCAGAATTCCTATTTTTCATGATTGAGGCTAAGGAAAAGCAGAGGAACACACCAATTTTCTGACCTAGTAAAATGACTTAATATCATTTCAAAAATTGTAGACATTATAAATGTAATCCATTTTCAACTTTTTTACACTAGGTATAAAGTAGAAAATACATATTTTTTCTTTGGGAGCTCTTACAAAAGGATCATCTTTTAAGTTATTACATTAAAAATTAGCATGTTATAAGATGAAAATAATAATTTTAATAAATAAAGACCACTGGTTATTAATCTACTCTTTTTATACTCATAAAACCAAATTTGTCTTAATACTTACATTTATGATCATTTTTATAAGAAACTAGAGGCCCGGTGCACAAAATTTATGCACAGGGGTGTGTGTGTGTTCTCAGCCAGCCTGCACCCTCTCCAATCTGTGATCCCTCTCAAATTCTGGGACTGCTGGTTCCAAACCGCTCACCTGCCTGCCTACATGATTGCCCCTAACCGCTTCTGCCTGCCAGCCTGATCACCCCCTAAACCCTCCCCTGCCAGCCTGATCAATTCCTAACTGCTCCCCTGCTGGCCTGGTTGCCCCAAACTGCCCTCTCCTGCTGGCCTGGTCACCCCCAACTGCCCTCCCCTGCAGGCCTGATCAATGCCTAACTGCCCTCCCCTGCTGGCTTGGTCACCCCCAACTGCCCTCCCCTGCTGGCTTGGTCTCTCTCAACTGCCCTCCCCTACAGGCCTGGTCCCCCCAACTGCCCTCCCCTGCAGGCCTTGTCCCCCCCCCCAACTGCCCTCACTTGCAGGCCTGGTCCCTCCCAACTGCCCTCCCCTGCTGGCCTGATCACCCACAACTACCCTCCTCTGCTGGCCATCTTGTGTCCCCATGGGGGTGGCCAACTTTGACCACATGGGGGCGGCCATCTTGTGTGTTGGAGGGATGGTCAATTTGCACATTACCTCTTTATTATATAGGATAATGCTGAGCTTTAGGGAGGAAAAGAGATAAGGAACAGTGTTTAGAATGAATTCTACATAATAAAAGCTTAATATGCTAAGTGTCCAGTCATCCAGTCATCTGTTCAACCAATCAAAGCATAATATGCTAATGATATGCTAAGGCCATTCAACTGATTGCAATGATGTGCACTTACCACCAGGGGGCAGACGCTCAATGCAGGAGCTTCCCCCTGGTGGTCAGTGCCCTCCCACAGGGGGAGCACTGCTCAGCCAGAGGCCAGGCTCATGGCTGGCGAGCTCAGCGGTAGTGGCAGGAGCCTCTTTCACCTCCACGGCAGCACTAAGCATGTCTGACTACAAGTTAAGCCATCAGTCAGACATCCCCTGAGGGATCTCGGACTGCAAGAGGGCACAGGCCAAACTGGGGGACTCTCCACAAAATGCACAAATTTTGTGCACCAGTCCTCTAGTACTTTTATAAGGATTTTAGCATATATTTGGAGATAGCTCTGAGAACTTTCATAAAAATTTAGGACCAAGACTCAGAAGACTGGATTCTGATCTCTGGCTTTGAGCTAATCACACAAAACTCTTCTGAAAAAATTGTGGTGAAAGCATTATCAGTAGAAGTATTTTTTTTTCTCAGCGATATTAATATCTTTACTTTAAAAACTATTAAATTCAGAGCTAATACATTGACTAAATATATATACTCTAGAGGCCCTGTGCACAAATTCATGCACATTGAAAGGAAATTAATTAGAAGAAATATTTTAGAGGCTGGGAAGGGACATGAGAGGTTGGGTCTAGGGTGTGTCCAACCGGACTTGCCCAGTCCCCATTGGGACTGATCAAGGCCAACTGGCTGGGGAGGGACCACAAGAGAGCTCCAGGGTGTGTCCGGTCTGTCTCACCCAGTCCCCATCAGCTGGACTCCAGCAGCAATCTAACCTACCAGTCAGAGTGTTTGCCTCCTGGTGGCCAGTGTGCATTATAGCAACTGGTAGAGTGGTCAACCAAATGGTAGACCAATCGGTCAGACACTTAGCATATTAGGTACATATATAGACAAACACATATCTGCATATGTTACACATAAATATTTACATTTGCACATGCATAGACATGATTTTATATATATATATATATATATATATATATATATATATATATATATATATTCCCTGAGTGTAACATCATGGCCAGAAGCTACCTTTGGAAATACTATATCTATAGATCAGTGGTTCTCAACCTTGGCTGCACATTAGAATCACCTGGGAATCTTTTTAAAATCCCGATTTCTGGGCCTCATCCTCCGTAAATTCTGTTTCTTTGTTATTAATGTTGTGGCCCCACCCCATAACAAAGAAACAATTTCCGGAGGATGAGTCCCAGGAATCAGGATTTTATAAAGTTTTCCAGGTGATTCTAATGTGCAGCCAAGGTTGAGAACCACTGCTATAGATAATATTAAAAATATATCTAAACATGCAATTCTTTGTCCAAAAAATGAGCATGTTCAAAAATTAAATGAAGAAAATTTGGAGACTGAATGGAGATTTTCACACATATTTGAATGATGATTCCATTGATTCCACAGATGTGCTGAAAAGGAAAATTTTCCCAACAAATTTCTTAATAGTATTACTCCTTTGGGAATGCCGTGTCATAAATTAAAATTGAAAGTGGGTGCAATCGTCATGCTATTGAGAAATCTCAATAGTAAATGGGGTCTTTCTAATGGTACCAGATTTATTATCAAAAGATTACGACCTAACATTATCGAAGCTAAAGTATTAACAGGATCTGCAGAGGGAGAGTTTGTTCTGATTCCAAGAATTAATTTGTCCCCATCTGATACTGGCCTCCCATTTAAATTGATTCGATGACCATTTCCTATGATGCCAGCATTTGTGATGACTATTAAAAAATCACAAGGACAAACTCTAGACAGAGTAGGCATATTCCTACCTGAACCCATTTTCTCACATGGTCAGTTATATGTTGCTTTCTCTCGAGTTTGAGGAGCATGTGACGTTACAGTTAAAGTTCTAAATACTTCATCACAAGGGAAATTAGTCAAGCACTCTGAAAGTGTTTTCACTCTTAATGTGGTGTACAGGGAGATATTAGAATAAGTTGAATTACTTTATCAGTCATTGTTTGCATCACTGTTGTTTTTATATCGTTTTTGTTGTTTCTATATCATGCCTCTGTTGTTGTTATATACTTTTGCTACTGTTTATTTATTAATAAATTTATATATGATTTTCATATACATTTTACTAATTTCCTTTCATCTCTCACACTTCTATTATAGAGAAAGGGCAAATAGCAATATTAAAATATCTCTGCTAATTAATTCCTTTTTAAAAAAAAATATTTTATTGATTTTTTACAGAGAGGAAGGGAGAGAAATAGAGAGTTAGAAACATTGATGAGAGAGAAACATCGATCAGCTGTCTCCTGCACACTCCCCACTGGGGATGTGCCCGCAACCAAGGTACATGCCCTTGACCTGGGATCCTTGAGCCCACAGGCCGATGCTCTATCCACTGAGCCAAACCAGTTAGGGCAATTATTTCCCTTTTAATGTGCATGAATTTCATGCAGCGGGCTACTAGTGTGTGTGTATATATATACACACACACTAGTAGCCCGGTGCATGAAATAATATTATATATATAATATATAATATATAATATATAATATATAATATATAATATTAAAAAATTCCTGACTTCAAAGAAGTTTATTATTTAGAATTTTTCAATTTTGTTGAGAAAAAAATGTATGTGATAAGATTGTCAATGTCAAACAGTTTTCTTAATCAAAATCCTGAGATATGTACTTACAGCAATCATGCCAGAAAGCATGATATTCATATCTATGCTGTACTAGACTTATTAGAATCCAGTTTGGGGAAATGACATTTGTGGGTAATTTTTTAAAGCCCTTGACATTAATATATTTGTCCAGATCAGAGCTAGTCATTTAGAGCACAGATCACTGCAAAGTAATCAAAATCAAGTGTCTGCTTTAATCCAGAATCATGGTCCCCGGAAATGCTCTATAAATTTGGAGTATATTGAACTGTCTCTTCTCTGGAGAGACTCTTCATGGCTTTCAAAAGTCCTTAATACTATAAAACTGTAGATGTGGTATTTTATTCTCTCATGAACTTTTAATGCAGAATTCTTTGTGAAATGAACATATCAATGTAAGTACTCCATTTACTATGGGGATTTTGTTTAATCAAGTTATGTCCCTTATGAAATTACAAAGGAGAACTGTGTTTCATCATGAAGTGCCAGGGACATCTCTGAGGCTGTCCTTCCCCTCACTACTGTGTCCCTATTGACATTCTTTCAACATGCCCTTATTGGAGGCAGATGGTGGCAGAAACTTCTAAGATTGGGTATCTCATCCTGGACAAAACAGACAAAAACTCTCTTCTATCCAGAATTTCCATCTTAGTAACTTCATAAATGTTTACATTCCAAAAATGGACATTTGTGCACCAGAGACATGTAGCCTTACTTAACATATCCATTGTACAGGTAGACATTGCCTTGCGAAGAGAAGCTGGGTCTAGGTAACTCGTTCAGAATGAAGGCACTTCTCAGGATTACATTTTTATGTCCTATGCTCTCTAATTATAGTTTTTAAGACTCCAGATAAATTTTTCTCTCTTTTGGTCTTATTGAAAGTATTAATTTTAGACCCACATGGCATTCTCTGAATTTACAATTTACCTTCCTTATGGAATTAGATAATCTGTATACATTCTCCCACAAGATCAGGTTTCATGACTACAACAGTTATTCTCTCTCTAAAGACTTCTGAACCATCCTACATAATAAAAGGCTAATATGCAAATTGACCATAATGGCAGAACAACCAGAACGACCACTTGACCAGTCACTATGAGGTGCACTGACCTCCACTCAGTCCCTTTCCCTGGTTGTCAGGCTCTAATCACCCGATGGTGAATGGGGAACCGGGGGTGGGTGGCATCGGAGGGCAGGGCCAGCTGCAGGAAACTGGGGAAGATGGCCCTGATCACAGGCCAGGCCTAGGGACTGTACCTGCCCATGAATTTCATATGCTGGGCCTCTAGTAAGTAAATAATAATGATAATAATACTCCCAGGATAATTGTCTAAAAGCTGAACCAAGAACTTGAGAGCCAGGGCTTTATGTGTAATTTGTGCCCCTGATTTTTCAATTTGAAAGCTCTTGTCAGATTTCTTAACATTCATAGAGGGTACTTTCCTCTTTCTCCCGTGGACACATTTTCATTATGCTTAATTGGTGTTAAGTATGAGTGACCTGACAGAGATTGCCCATCACTTCCAGCTCCCACTGAAGCATCATTAGATTGCCTGTTTACACTCACTTTAAGGAAATAGGTGAGAAATATAGGCAGTGAGCTAAAAGCATATTTAAAAAAAAAATTTGCATTGTGTCAAATTGCCAGTTTTTGAACAAGCTAACTATTCATTTCTCCTCATAACCATGAATGCTACAAATTCTGTAGCTTACACTGCAATTTTGTTTAAGAGACATTATAGCCTGCAATCTTAGTTCATTTGGTGCTAGTCTGGTAAATGGCCATCTTTCATATCAAAAATTTCAATCTAAGTACTGATCGGTGGGTTAATATTATAGAAAGGGCCCCCGAGAGGAACATAAAGAAATGGCTGGATTTTAGTACCTGGTAAAATAGTTCTCTACTCCAAAATAGGAATAGTTAAATCAACAAAATGACTTGGAGTAAATATGACCTTCCTTGGTGTTTCAATTTATTTGAGTGATACTTCACCAATATTTTATAAATCTCCATCATCTACTGTTGTTTATTTCAGATGTTAATTTTAAAAGTTATACTGTTTTCTATCAACATAGCTTGATATATACATCCTGCCCTGAGAATGAATAAAATGAAGTAAATTGAAATATTTTGACAAATATTTAGTAGCCCCATAATAATTTCCATTATAGGAAATATAGGAATAGTTTCCATAATAGGAATTCATAGTCGGATAAGATGGTGGACACTGTCTGTGATCTTCTATGGACCCAATCCCTTCTTTTGTGGGATATAATAGCTCCCTTAATATAATTTTGGCAAGGTTAAAGACAAACAAACGTGTATATCAGATGCCTGTGTGTTATTTCTCATAGGGAGCATTTTCTCACAGTCATCTTTCCAATGACCAAAGGGGGGCGATGCTGACAGCTGCCACACACCCCGCACATCAACTCTGTGCCCCTCACAATGCCAGCAGGACAGGTATCATCCTCATCTACAGTCACATGAACTCTGAGGGTCCAAAGACTAGGTGAGATCCCAATCATTTGTAGTATCTTATTGTAAATTTTTGCAAAACACTCTATGATGATTAAATATTCTAGTTAAGCTTATACTCACTGTTAGAAATATTGTCCGTTTTGTCTTAAGCTATTCATAGCAAAAATGTGGGTTAACTTTTCAAAAGTAGCTCAGTGTTTCAAATTGTTTCAATGTGTAGCTACTAGAGGTAGAAAAACCATTTCTGATTATCTGTAACTTAACTCACAAGGAGAGATCATTCATAAGGAATTGGTACAAACTCTGGCTTAATCCCTAGTATGTTAGAGCCAGAAATATTTTTCTCTTGAGTGGTGATTTTTCTTCATTTGAGGTTTTTTGGTCTTTACTGATTGGGCTGAGCAGGTGATGGGTGATTTCATGTCCCATGGGTATAGGAAGGCGTCCGTCTCTCCACCTTGGCACTGCTTCTCCTGCCTGAATAGTCGATTGCCTTTCTTTATTCCTTTATTTCACTTGCTCACTCATTTGCAGCCAAGAGTAGCTCAGGAGGAAACCCTTCCGCTGGAATGAAATATTGGCAGGGCGGAGAAAAACTTGCACATTATTACCAAATTAAATGCCTGTGTCTGAGACTCAGGGACAAGCATCAGGCCATGTTGCATATTAAATTCAGGGGAAGCTTTTGGAAGAAAGAAAAGTCCGTGTCACAAATTGATTTATGATCTTTAGGCCATGGAAGAATTCTCAATAGTCTCATTGTCTTCTTATTATTTTCTTTCTTCTCCTGCTCCCCCTTCTCCTCTTCTGCAACAACCTCTAATGAATCTTTAAAATTTTTAACATAAATACACAGTGCCCTGTGCACACACGGACATATACACCCACCTACAGAGAGGCCCAGGTCGGCTCTTCAACTCCACATTTGGCTGAATAAGTCAATCTTTGATGCTTGACTCTAAACTTTAGGTTCTATAATAAAGTACCACAGATGGGTGGGGGGAGGGGAGCTTATATACAACAGACATTTATTGCTCAAGGTTCTGGAAGCTGGTAATTTTTACTTGTAAATTCATATATGGTTGAAGGAGTTTCTTTCCTAATAGCAGCAAAGGAAGTGCCCTCATAATTAGGCACACAGCTTGTAACCACTTAGGCCAGTTCCTCCGGCTGTGGTGAAGGGTGTTTGCTATGTAGTGTAATCCACAGTTGGAGGTGTCCTGTAGACTTCTCCTTTAGAAATGATGGGATAGGATGAAGTGCAACATACAGTATTTCTAAAGTGATACTCTGGCTGCTCAATACTTAGTGAGAAATAAAACAAATCCTTAGTATTTCCCTTATTAAGTCCATTCTTATTAAGATACTAAATTTGGGGGGATGCAGAGAATTTTAGAATCTGAGCCATCTACTCCCAACACCCCAGTACCCTGAGAGTTAAGCAGAGGGGAGAGGAAAAATGGGGATGGCTTGGGGAAAAAGTAAACAGAGAGAAAAAGAGGAGGAATCTGATTCCTAGGAAGGAGGACTTCAATTAATAGATGGCTCAAGGGGAAAGTAGACAAACATTTTACCTTCTTCTCAGGACTCTGCTACACACAGCGGGGGAAGAGTAAGACTTTCCGGCAGTGTATGCACCTCTGTGACTTCTCAGATGGTATAAACACAGAATCAGGGGTCAAAAAACCTATGTTCTCTAGCCCTTTAAGGTTTGCAAAGGTCGCTCAAATATGCAATCTTATTTGATTCCACAATGTCAGTGAAGCTTGTCTACACCACAGTAGGTGGCAAAGCTGAGCCTCAAGCACAGGTGTCCCTTTCCAAATATGGAGACTATAAAACACACTAGAGAAGCCTTGTTGTGATATGCAATATACAGGAAGAACTGTACAAGCTCATATCCTGCCAAGAAATCCTACAGTCTGAATCCCATTGGCAGGGGATATGCAAAGTCACCTTAACAGTAAGTATGCCCTCAGCAAAACCCAATTGACTGTAATCTGATTAAAAGGATTAGCATATCAAAGGAAAGATAATGTGTCAATGAGAATTAGCTATGTAAACTGTGTCCATTCCAGTTGTCTGGGTTCCGCCTTGCAGAGAAACTGAGGGTTTGTGTAGTACATATTCAACCAGCGCGGAGAAAGCATCAGTCTAATAAAATCTCATGCTATTAAAATTTCAAACCACATAATTAACTCCCTTTGCTCTGATATCATGTTTAGGAAGAAATCATCCTGTAATTTGACTTTCTGTGTAGCTTTTCTCCAAGGACAGGCTGTGCATGTTAACATGCTGTCCATGTTAACATGCTGTCCCTAAGACAATTCTATTTCACATTGTAAATGAGCAAGCCATCTCTGTGGTTTTTCTCCTTCAGGCTTTGATCAAATCTACCAGGATGTATATCACCTTCTCCAAGTCTAGTGACTCCAGATGCCGGCCTCTACCCACCCCTCCATGATGAGCTTTTAAGAGAGGAATTACATTGTTGGAGGCTAAGAAGCCAGGCATGAATGGTAAAGACTATTTAAATTACCACATTTTACAAGAAGTTGGAGGCTGTACTGTGAAAGAGAAATGGAGCCAGATGCCAAGTAAACGCAATAAAGGCATATTTTATTCAGTTCTTTTGCAATACGGAGGAGTCTTTGGTATAAAACCCAGCTCCATTCCAAATACAGAAAAGATTGCTGAGTATTTATAGCCAGGGGCCAGAGAGCAGTCCCTGGATGGAAAATTACAAAGAAGAGACATCAAACTAATGAGAGGAGGTGCGAAGACAGTCTGCTAGTCTGGCCTAATAGGATTGGGATTTTTGCTTAAGGTAGGCCAAGGACTTAGATGTCAAGGGTGGGGGATAAGGACCTTGATCATATATGGACAGTGATCAGATGTCAAAGATTCAGATTCTCCCTGAACTCATTTGAAAGGATTCTTGCTAAAATTGAGGCAGCCCAGGTCGCGGCCCAGGTCTGAGGCCTACTCAAAAAGATGGCTTATAGTGGTTCACAACCTGTGGGTTGTGACCCCTGAAAATACATCCTGCATATCAGATATTTACATTACAATTCATAACAGTAGCAAAATTACAGTTATGAAGTAGCAACGAAAATAATTTTATGGTTGGGGGTCACCACAACATGAGGAACTGTATTAAAGGGTCGAGTCATTAGGAAGGTTGAGAACCACTGAACCTGACCAGAATTTCATCAAGGAGCCGGTCTCTTAAAATGCACAATACCTTGGAGGCACTCTAAGATTTATATTTTGGGTCTTCTACTTCCTAGAGTTTTTTCACTATTCTATGCCACCTTGACTTTTACCCACTTTAACAATTATTATTATTTTGCTTCAGTTTTTATAATGTTGAATTTTGTGCTTGCAAAACATCCCACTGAGTTGATGAAATTCACTTAACCATTTCCCTTCAGAGTGCATGGTAGACCTGGCTCAGGTGACTGCTTTTATAATAAATACTAGAGGCCCGATGCATGAAAATTCATGCAAGAGCAGGCCTTCCTTCCCCTGGCTGCCAGCACCGGCTTCCCTCCGGCACCCGGGACCCTGACTTCCCTCCTCCAGCCACCCACAGGCACCCGGGACCCAGCTGGCTTCCCTCCAGCCCCTGGCTTGGTCAGGAAGGATGTCCGGAAGGACGTCCAGAAGATATCCAGTCTAATTAGCATATTGCCCTTTTATTATTATAGATAAGGACACACTATTACTTCTGTGGTATTCTTTTCTTGAGATAAATTTTAGGAGAGAGATTAATACAACCAGCATCTATGTATCTTTATGGTTGCAATAATATGAAATACTCATTTTATGAATGAAAAAGGAAAAAGGGGTTCTATGGAAAGTAACCATTCAGGGTGATCTAATCATAAATTCCTGACTGGGCAGGTCATGGTGGGTAGTCACACCCCAGGCATATAATTTCTTTAGTAAAAGGTTTATCTTTGCCTTAAGCAAGCCCTGTCTATTGTTTCTGGGCATCTAGGTTAACACACCTTTGAAATAAGTGTGACCACCACTTAATCTTATTAACTATCCTGTAATGCAATCCTCACTTTCTCCCACCTCCATGTAATCTTCCTTACTTTCCCTCCTTAATTCCAAATGCATAACAGAAATTGCCAAACTATCACTCATTAGAGCATTTGAGATCTTGCTTCCTGGCAATTCTGGCTTAAATAAACTCTTATGAAAATTCTCCAGAGGTTTGGATAGTTGTTACATGAACACTATTTTAGGAAGCTCTCAATACTTTATGTGTAACTCAGTACCCCCTTAACCTGCCATCTGTGTTGTGATTTATTTTTATTTTATTTTTTTAAAATATGGAATAATTCATGAATCAGGGTGTCATTCTTGCATAAGGGCCATGCTAATCTTCTCTGTAGTGTTCCAGTTTTAGTATATGTGCTGTGAAGCCAGCGCTGTGTGTTGTAATTGAAAACACTAACGTAGCAAGTACAAACACTTCCACGAGTTTGCTTTCACTTGCAGTTCTGTAATTAACGTGGATGGTTCCGTTTTCTGTTTCTCCTTGTGTGGGTTTTCTGTAACCTTTTAAAATAGTCAAATTATTTATTTTATTAAATGTCAGGGCACATGGGTAATAAATATGACTGGAAGTGGAAGTGATGTGATTGCTGTAAGATGCATGACACAGATGAATTGATAAAGTGGTTTGGGAACTTTCCTGAAACCCTTAAAAACTTTTCCTGATCACAAATGTACGTATTTGAAGGTCTGTAGGTAAATGCTTCACAATAATATTTAAGAATTTTTTTAGCAATGTTTTGCAAAAATTGAGCCTAATTCAGTTCAGACTGAGATGGATGACCAAAAAGAAGAGTGCTATAAAATAAAAACAATACTAACAACATAATATGCACTTTATTCATATCTTATTTCTTATAATTTGTTGGAAATTACCCTTTTTGTTAATATCTAAATATCTTATTTCTTTAATTTACTTGACAATTACACCTTTGGAAATTAGTAATAGTCACTATTTTATTCTTAATATAAGAAGACTTTAGCTATCTTAATTTACTTTTACTAGGTCTTACATAATTTGAATCAAGACATGTTATATTTTCTGGAGATTTAGAAAAATGGTCAGAACTTAGAACTGTATACTTACAGAGATGATATGATTTTTATTTTTATATATACTTACTATTATTGATAGTATTATAGATATCTCCCATTTAAAAATACAACATATTTTTATAAATCAGACAGAAAATCCTTTTTTCACCTATTTGGCTACTTTTTTTATAATGTAAATCTAAGTCAGTAACAACCCACTTAAGCGAGTCTCCTGGCTGCTTGGGAATGTTGAGAGTTGTATTGCGTTCTGGTGAATGATGACATTCAGAGAAGCAGAGGTGGGCACAGCTCTTCCCTGGACTAGCCCTGCCTGTGATGTCTCCTGACCTTCCTCATCACTGCCCACCCACCCACCAGATACAGCCTTCTATCTCCTTGGTAAGGGTTTTTCTGTGCAGTACAGTGAAAGGTCTTTCTCTCTAGCACAGATAGGTTACATCTATTGTTCTCCCCTGTCTAAAGTTCTGGCACTTCGTTAGGGAAGAAAAGGAAATTGACTTGTCATTGTGTGTCCTCACAAAGCACATCTGACTGTCCTCCACCACCTTGTCCTCATCTGGGTGATTGCAAATTGATTACTCCACAGTTTGTTCCAATTTCTTCCCAACTATTAAAATTTTAAGCTGACCGGTTAGTGATTATAAAGATAAAACTTCATTTCAAAAATGAGCAATGTCATTAGTTCCTCCTATAATTTCAAGAACTCTCTTTAGCTGCCATCCATTATCACAAATATCTGCTGATGTCTGCTGATGACTTCAAAGCATACGGTCTGGGCCTTCTGGCCTGGCTCCTTCCCCCCTGTGAATCCTCCCTCATTACTTTTTCCAGATCTCAATTTACCCGGTCCAGCAAATGCCCACTAATTCTCTGGATTTTCTTGTGTATATTGAATTTATTGATGTTCTTACCTGTATAGAGATGAATCATTCTTCTTCTACAAAAGAAGTGGGGATGTTGAGGGAATATAGCTGAAATTCTTTAAGGCACTGTTGTGAGTATATTCACATTACAATATTACATGTTTTTCCCAGTGCTACATAACTTCCCAGATGACTGTTCAATTGACTATGTATGTTGAGATTCAAATCAACAAATAATTATTCAAAGATTGTAAGAAAAAGACTTGCAGGGTTTCATAAAATCTGTGATGATAGTGATGATAGGATTTTAGTTGTATGATAATGCATTCTGTTACAGAGCAAGGGGGTCTGCCCACTCAACTCACAGCAAAGCCAAATACTGAACACCCAGTTTTGCAGTGGAGAAATTGGAGTCATTTATTAGAGAGCCAGGAGAACAAGATGGGAAGCTATTGATTTAAATCCAAACTCTGATGGCTTTTGATCAAGGATTTTTAAAGGCTGAGATTGAGGTTTAGAAGTCAGGGGTCGAGGATGAGGCTCACTGGTTAGTTCCTGTGCAAGATTCAGTGGTTTCCCTTGGTCTGATTAGTCCGATTCCTGATGTCATCTTGTTTGATGCCTTTGTCACTGTGGTCAGGTGATTTAACCAGGTTGAAAAAAAAAAAGTTTCTGCAAGACATATCATGACATTATCTTTAAAGCAAAAAGGCAGAAACTAAACTCTACGACCATTGTTATTTCTTGAGCTATCATTCTTTTGTGCTTAGCTAGCTATATTTTTCTATTATCTCAAGCAAAGTGTACTTTAAAATGCTTTTCCTGGAACTTGCTTTACAGGAAGGCCTCCAGGACATGACTAACATACTTTTTAATCTTTGACTGTTAGATGTGTAACAATTATTGAAGGAATTGAAATATTTAGTGCCCTGGCCAGTGTGGCTCAGTTTGTTGGAGTGTCATCCCCTACAGTGTAGGGCCTACACCAAAAAGTTTTGGGCTCAATTCCCAGTCAGGGCACATAATGCAGATTCAGTCCCCAGTAGGGGTAGGTATAGAAGGCAACTACTTGATGTTTCTCTTCTACATTGATATTTCTCTCTCTCCTTCTCCTTCTTCTCCTTCCCCTTCCCCTTCCCCTTCCCCTTCCCCTTCCCTTTCCCCTTCCCCTTCCCCTTCCCCTTCTCCTCCTCCTCCTCCTCCTCCTCCTCCTCCTCCTCCTCCTCCTCCTCCTCCTCCTCCTCCTCCTCCTCCTCCTCCTCCTTCTTCTTCTTCTTCTTCTTCTTCTTCTTCTTCTTCTTCTTCTTCTTCTTCTCTCTTTGAAATCAATAAGAACATATCCTTGGGTGAGGAGTAAGAAAAAAAAGAAACATTTAGCCCTAACCGGTTTTGCTCAATGGATAGAGTGTCAGCCTGAGGACTGAAGGGTCCCAGGTTCGATTCCGGTCAAGGGCATGTACCTTGGTTGCAGGCAATATCCCCATGGTGGGTGTGCAGGGGGCGGCTGATCGGTTTCTCTCTCATTGATGTTCCTGGCTCTCTATCCCTCTTCCTTCCTCTCTGTAAAAAAATCAATAAAATATATTTTTTTTAAAAAAACATTTAGTTAAAGCCTATACCTACATCTCTAGACTCTGTCATCTAACACCTACACATGTTCACTGTTAGCTGTCAGCTTCAATTCAATAGTAAACAAATAGGTTTCAAAGTAATTAGTAAATATTCCTGATAAGAAGGTCCTCTTACTCTATTTTTTGTTTTTATTGATTTAAAAATTTTTTTAAATTGATTTCAGAGAGGAAGGGAGAGGGAGAGATAGAAACATCAATGATGAGAGAGAATCATCCATTGGCTGCCTCCTGCGTGCATGAGCACACACACAGAGCCCCACCGGGAATCAAGCCTGCAACCTGGTCATGTGCCTTGAATGGAATCAAACCATGACCTCCTGGTTCATAGGTCTATGCTCAACCACTGAGCCACACTGACCAGCCTTATTTTTAGAGACAGAAGAAGGGAGAGAAGGAGAAACTGTTTGAGAGAAACATTAATCGGTTGCCTCCTGTAAACACCCTAACCAGGGATCAAACCCAAAATTCAAGTAGGTGCCCTGACCAGGAATTGAACCCACAACCTTTTGGTGTACAGGATGATGCTCCAACCAATCAAGCCACCCAGCCAGGGCTCCTCTTGGGCTTCTTAATTAGGGATGTTAGGGAACTGTATTAGTTCTTCCAGTCATTTGCCACTTAGTGCCTATACCAATAATTTACTAAATGGCATGCTTGCTTCCTTGAAAGAAGTTAAGCAAATTACCAAAGTGCAGGGCACATTGAAAAGCTGTCCAGGAAGGGCAGGAAAGGCTGAGAAGCTCCAGGACCAACAATAGCACAAGCTGCTGAGTTGGATTCAAAGCTGCACACCATTGTGAGACCAAATGACTTTCATTATTAATATTTATCAGATATGGGATATGCTTTTTTAAAAAATATACTTTATTAATTTTTTACAGAGAGGAAAGGAGAGGGATAGAGAGTTAGAAACATCAATGAGAGAGAAACATAGATCAGCTGCCTCTTGCACACTCCCTACTGGGTATGTGCCCACAACCAAGGTGCCCTTGACCAGAATCAAACCTGAGACCCTTGAGTCTGCAGGCCGACGCTCTGTCCACTGAGCCAAACCGGTCAGGGCAGGGATATGCTTTTTTGTGTTTTACCACAGAAATCTCTGCCAAGTCCAAGATCATAATTATTTTAAACTTACATTTTATTTTTAAAGTTTTAAAGGTTTATTGGTCTTTCTGATTTTTTTTAATACTGTAGAAGATCTGAGTTAAAGTTTATTTTTATTTTTTTTTTGCATATGGTTGTTCATTTGTTCCACACGTCAAAAGCAGTATCTTTTTCTTGATTAAATTTCTATGTTGTAAGTGAATTGAATAAATGTGTAAACACACACACATACAGCCATTTTTTATTTGATCATTGTGTTTCTGCTTTTATCGATATCACAATATCCCAATTTCATAATGTTGGCAGCTTAATTATTGAGTTTTAAAATAAATGACTAATTGTTCTACACATTTCTTGCTTTTCAAAAAATTTTATGACTATTTTAACTTATTTTTTTTCTATACTCATTTTAGAATCAGCCTCTCAACATCTAGTCAGCAATCCTGCTGTGATTTTTATTGGTATTACTTTGAATCAATACGATAATCTGGGGAGAATTAACATTTTAAGAATTTTGAGAACCAGGGCTTAGCCACACAGGACCCTCTTTAGATATTTGATGCTACTGTAACTACTGATTTTACCTAATACCCTTTCTTTACTATCAGAGCCAAGACTGCCACTTCTTTGCCTGGTCTACTGACCTTATAATTTGCTTTATAAGTACAACCTCTATTTCTTTCCACATTTTGTGACACTTGAAAAGTTGACAGGAGAATGGAAGCAAACTGATTTTGTTAAACATAATTAAGCATGTACAAATTCTGTTCTCAGGAAATTATATTGCCAAGTAAATCTCATGCTACCTTTTAACCCAGAAAGCAATATTTTCTCAAATCTGTTTAATCTTCAGTTAATCATTAGAAGCACGCAATAGACAAGGTTTAATTTATTACCTATGAAATGCCTGGTCCACATGATCTTATTGATGACATTTCACAGGTTATTAATTAATTTAAAAGTTCTTAAAAATTAAGAAAAAAATCCACAATTTTTTTCTTACATGGAAGCTAACCTAAATACTCAGACATTAAAAAACTATTATTCTTGCAGCACAAACATACACATGCACACACACACATACACAAGCATACACTAACCAGTGGAGACTGACCCCTTCATGTTTGTTTTAAATATGAAATATCTCACATTCCTCTGAATATCCATGTAGATGATTTAGAAAACAACTTAAATAAACAGTAGTTTTTGAGACTAAGACTCCCCGATCAGTTAAATCTTCTGAGATCCTCAGAAATGACTGAACACTCTTATTGTACTTAAAACATGAATCTTCTTTAAAAACTTCAGATTGTCAACTTCTGTGACATCTTAGTCAAGTGAATATAAAATTGAAGTACCAAAGACTGTCTATAGAAAAACCTAATTTTATTATTTCAAAAAATTATTTTATGTTATTTCTTCACAAATGTCCCCTCAAATTCTTCCTTTATAATTTATTTGTGATAATAGCATTGTCTCCACCAAAGTGCTTGTTTGCCTGTCTTTTCAATGATGATTCCATAGTGAACAGTCTTTCCTTTGTGCCAAGGTTGGGAAGAAGCTCATTGACCCAGGTAAATGGACTATTTAGTCACCAGATCCCTTATTCAGATTATTCCTTTATTGACTTATATATCTGTACTCATGACCCAGTGCATGAAATCATGCGAGACCCAGGATCCCAGACCCAGAGTAAAGTCCCTGCCCACTTGCTTGTGCTTTACCATGCACGCAGCCTCCTGGTGACCAGTCTTTGGTCATTACGGCGTTAGGGCCACTGGGTTTTTATAATATAGACTAGAGGCCTGGTGCACAAAAATTTGTGCACTCGGGGGTAGGGAGTCCCTCAGCCCGGCCTGTGCCCTCTCAATCTGGGACCCCTCGGGGGATGACCACTTGCTGGCTTAGGCCTGCTCCCCGGGGAATTGGGCCTAAGATGGAAATCAGACATCCCTCTGGCAGCCCAGCAGCCCTCAGGGGATGTCCACTTGCCAGTGGGGAGCAGACCTAAGCTGCAGTCAGACATCCTTAGAGCTGCTGAGGAGGCAGGAGAGGCTCCCACCACCACTGCTGTACTGGCAGCCATCAGCCTGGCTTGTGGCTGAGCAGAGCTCCCCCCTGTGAGAGCGCACTGACCACCAGAGAGCAGCTCCTGCATTGAGCATCTGCCCCCTGGTGGTCAGTGTTTGTCATAGTGACCAGTCATTCCCAGTCTTTTTGCTGTTAGGGTCAGTTTGCATATTACCCTTTTACTATATAGAATAGAGGCCTGGTGCACGGGTGGGGGCTGGCTGGTTTGCCTTGAAGGGTGTCCCGGGTCAGGGTGGGGGTCCCGCTGGGGTGCCTGGCCAGCCTGGGTGTGGGGCTGATGGCTGTATGCAGCTGGTCACACCCCCTTCAGCGTGGGGGTCCTCACTGGGGTGCCTGGCCAGTCTGGTTGAGGGGCTGAGGGTCGTTTTCAGGCTGGCAGGCTACTGAAGCTCCCAGCCTCTTTTTCTTTTTTTTTTTTATTCTGGGATTTATTTACCTTCTATAGCTGTCACTGGAGCTGAGAGCCCGCTCCAGCTCTGAGGCCCAGCTCCAGCTCTGAGGCCGGGGCTTGCTGAAAGCAGGCATCTGTGTTTGTTTAGCTTCTACAATTGAAACTCTGTTGCCATCACTGGCGCTCTAAGCTCTGAGGCCCTGGCTGGCTGAAAGCAGGTATCTGGGTTTGTTTAGCTTCTATAATTGAAACATTGTTGGTTCCGGAGCTCAGAGCTGGGCCGCAGCAGGCGGGGAACCTTGGCTTCCTCCATCACTGGAGCAAGCAAGCCTCATGTTTGCTTCAGCTGCGTAGCTGCCAGCCGCCATCTTTGTTGGCAGTTAATTTGCATATCCTGCTGATTAGCCAATTGGAAGTGTAGCGGAGGTATGGTTAATTACCATGTTTGTCTATTATTAGGTAGGATTGTTCAAATGCATTTTTGTTATAGAAATACAGCTTACCTTCCATATTCTTCTTCCTCCCCATATTTTTTCCATACGACTGCTAGAAAGTAAGTTTTATGAGTAATCCACTACCAGCAGCTTTGGGTTAGTGCAGGGCAGTGGTCTGCAAACTCATTAGTCAACAGAGCTAAATATCAACAGTACAACGATTGAAATTTCTTTTGAGAGCCAAATTTTTAAAACTTAAATATATAGGTAGGTACATTGTTATTAACTTAATTAGGGTACTCCTAAGGCTTAGGAAGAGCCACAGTCAAGGGCCAAAGAGCTACACGTGGCTCACTAGCCGCAGTTTGCCGACCACTGGTGTAGGGGAAGAGGTTGCAGACTCTGAGGTAGACTTTTCCTTCCTCAGAGGCTAGAACCTTGAAGAATGGCTCAAAGGAATTATAGTCGGACCTCAAAGGGCAGAAGACACATGCCATATAAATTATAATCTGTGTGCATTTAGTCTCTAGGCTAGAAATCTCTCCTGAGCTTCCACCAAATGTAGCACTCATCTGGATACCAGTGAGGAGGCAATTGCACTGGAAAATATAAGTGAAAGGACTTTAGATATACTGAGAAGGTAAATTATATATTGTCAACATTGACCACATTTTATTCTGTCCTATCATATTTTCTTTTGACTGAAGATGAACTTTAAATTGGTGAACCGTAAAGATTATATTGATATGGTTGTTAGTATTGTTTGATACATAGCTATGTGGTGAAGTCTTACTATATTTCCAACATGAAATCTATGCCACTTAAAAGGGAAAGTTCCTATGACTTATACTGGTTTATTTTTACAAGACAGGATTTTCTTTATCTTTTTTGTTCTCCCTGGAGCTCTATATGGTCCCTAAGTATATACATTTTAACCTTATTTCTATTATGTTCCCATGTCTTACTTATCACCACTAATGCTTGGCTTTTATTTCATTTTTATTTTTGAAGCCATTTTTTTTAGAAGATATTGTCACTCTCATATCAATCAGTTGCTCTTCAGGTCTACACAATAGCTTTCATACTAAAGTTGATTTTCAATGAATCTTAAGTTATTTCTACATTTTATGGTATGTCACATTTTTCTTTTTATTGGTTTGTTGTTTTGTGGTTTTTCTTTGTGTGTGTGTGTGTGTGTGTGTGTGTGTTTGTGTGTTTTTTTGTTCCCTCGTAGGATTAAATCAACCTTTTGTTCTGTTTTGTTTTTAGATTTTCCAGAAAGGAAACATATGAGATCATATTTTGACCCATTACATGACTGAATATGAGTTTATCTTTTGAACTTGATTGATGGATTTTCTTGATATAAACTTCTAGGAGAAAAACCATTTTCTTTCACACCTTTGAAGGTCAACCTCCTCTGTAGTCTAGAACACATTCTTATCAATAAAACATTGTATTCTTTTTTATTTGTGAGGGTATCTTTAAAAATGCTATCTTCCCACCCTTAAAAGCATTTAGGGCATTTTAAATACAATCTTCTTTAAAATGATAATGACTGACACCAAGAATATCAATTAGCTATTACCACAAAAGTGTCCTGTAGCAAAGCTCATCAAATCTTAGCTGTTTAAAGCAAGAGTCAGGATTCTCATGGTTTTGGAGGTCAGTTAAGGGAAAGCTCTTTTAGACTATGCTTGGCTGGATGGTTCTGCTCTGCTCCATGTGCCTTCCCTCCTCCTGGTGAGTTAACGTCTCTGGATATGCTCTCCTAATGCTATTGCCAGGGGCACAAAATAACAATTTTTTTTTCAAGCCATAAGACATGCTGCACATACCACTGTTACATTGGCCAAAGTCAGTGTCATGCCACTACCTAAAATTAAGAAGCAGGAACAGACACTTAACCCTTTTAATGGCAGAAATGGAAAGCACAAGTGGGAAATATCATGGATTGTGGGAAGGGTGAAGATTTGGGGCCATAAAGAAAATATCCTATTGAGTAAGCGTTCCCCCTCTGCTCGAATGTGGCATAATGCTCAGTGTTCTTTTCATTTTCAATATTTAGGAATGTCTCTTTCAGCTCTGGATAATTTTCTTGTATCTTTTATGCATTTATTGAGATGGTCATATAATTTTTACCTTTTATTCTGTGAATGTGATATATCAGTTATTGAATTGCATGTGTTGGACCATCCTTGCATCCTTGGGATGAATACCACTTGAACATGCAATATGATTCTTTTTGTGCTATTAAGTTTATTTTTATTCATTTTGCTGAGGATTTTTGCATCTCTTTTCAGCAATTTCTGAAAATTTTAGCAATTTTCTTTCTCTTTTTTTTCTTTATTGATTAAGGTATTATAAATGTGTCCTTATCTCTCCATTTTCCCCCCATCCCCCACTCATGCCCTCACCCACTGATGTCTGTATCCATTGGTTAAGCTTATATGCATGCATACAAGTCCTTTGGTTGATTTCTCCCCCTTAGCCCCACCCTACCATGCCTTCCCTCTGAGGTATGAGCATCTGATCGATTCTTCTCTTTCTCTAGATCTATTTTTGCTCATTGGTTTAAAATTCACAAATAAGTGAGATCATGTGATATTTATCTTTCTCCGACTGACTTATTTCACTTAGCATACTGCTCTCCAGGTCCATCCATGCTATTGCAAATGGTAGGAGTTCCTTCCTTTTTACAGCAGCGTAGTATTCCATTGTATAGATGTGCCAAAGTTTTTTAATCCACTCATCTGCTGATGGGCACTTAGGCTGTTTCCAAATCTTAGCTATTGTAAATTGTGCTGGTATGAACAAAGGGGTGCATATATCCTTTCTGATTGGTGTTTCTGGTTTCTTGGGATATATTCCTAGAAGTGGGATCACTGGGTCAAATGGAAGTTCCATTTTTAGTTTTTCGAGGAAACTCCATACTGTTCTCCACAGTGGCTGCACCAGTCTGCATTCCCACCAGCAGTGCATGAGGGTTCCTTTTCTCTGCATCCTCTCCAGCATTTGTCATTTGTTGATTCTGACAAGAGTGAGATGGTACCTCATTGTCGTTTTGATTTTCATCTCTTGAATGATTAGTGACTTTGAGCATGTTTTCATATGTCTCTGGCCTTTCTTCTGTCTTCTTTCAAAAAGTATCTATTGTGGGACTTTGCCCATTTTTTATTGGGTTGTTTGTCTTCCTTTCATTAAGTTATATGAGTTCCCTGTAAATGCTGGAGATTAATCCCTTATCGGAAATTGATCCCTTATTGGCAAATATGTTCTCCCATGCAGTGGGTTTTCTTGTTGTATTGTTGATGGTCTCTTTTGCTGTGCAGAAGCTTTTTATATTGATGTAGTCCCATTTGCTTATTTTCCCTTTAGTTTCCATTGCTCTAGGAGTGGTATCAGTGAAGAAATTGCTTCGGCATATATCTGAGATTTTGCTGCCTTTGGATTCCTCTAATATTTTTATGGTTTCCCATCTTATGTTTAAGTCCTTTATCCATTTTGAGTTTATTTTTGTGTTTGGTGTAAGTTGATCTGGTTTCATTTTTTTGCATGCATCTGACCAAATTTCCCAGAACCATTTATTGAAGAGACTGTCTTGACTCCACTGTATGTTCTGTAATTTTTAAAAAGAGTTTGAAGAGTTTGAGAATTGATTCTTTTTTATTTATTTTTCTACAGATATTTTCCTTTATTTTACCAGTAAAAATGATTTATTTTAGTGTCATTAATGTGTATAAAGATTAACAGGGTTGTTATGTAAGATAGTAGGGAGAAAGGCAGACCATGGAACTGAACAATGCATGTCCTGCCTAAGGCATTGAAATTCAACTGGGAATAAAAAGCACTTTATTAGCCAAAGAAAATAAGAACTCACACAATTTATGTGACTTTTATTATATGAATTTTGGGTTTTTCAGTTTGCATAAGAAAGTTTTTCCATTCCAGTTAAAAGTCACTTCAAAGGTTCTTTCAATATTTGTATTCTTTTACATTTTACATTAAATATTTAATTTACATATTCTTTATTTTTACATAAAATATAGGTTTAGCTTGTTTTCTCTAGTTGTATTGTCAGTTTTGCTAATACCACTTGTAAACAAATATACCTTTTCTACTGTCTTAGAATATTATTATATTGCATTCCCATATATCCTTGGGTTTATTTATGGACACTGTTTTGGTCCACTGCTCTATCAATGTGTATATGATTCTTTTTTAAATGTTTGTTAGACTTCACCAGTGAAGCTTCTGGTCCTAAGCTTTGCTTTGTGGGGATATTTTTGATTGCTGATTCAGCCCTCTAGTCATTATTAGTCCGTTCAGATTTTTTATTTATTCATGATCCTCCTTTTCATATATGAATTGAAATATTAATATTTGCCCTCTCTGCTTTTCAGATTTGTTGATTTTTCTTGAAATGTGCCTTAGTTTGAAAATACTGTAACCTGTGTCTTAGAATCTCCTAGAATCACAAAAGGACTCCATCACAGTTCTGTAGCATGGCTTCTCTACTTTGTCCTGGACGTTAATAAGGCAATTGATGAATCCATCAGAATGGAGGAATGCAAGGTGTTCTTTTCTTCAGAGCTCCAGAGCACCACTGTCTCTTTATTGTTTCAATAGTGATGCTGTAATTAGCATGGGAAAAAAGGAATGTGAGGAAGAGGCATTAAGGGAAGGAAGGAAGGAAGGAAGGAAGGAAGGAAGGAAGGAAGGAAGGAAGGAAGACAAATCTATTGTGGTTTTGTCCTCAATAGGAAGTCCCCAAGGAGCCATGAAGTAAGTGACTGTAAAAAGTAGATACCTAGAGTAAAATTTGACTAATGAAATCAGTTCAGAGCATAATTATTTTTTAGAGAAACCAGAACAAATGCATAATTAGAGATGGAAAAGTACTGGAAAGGCAAAAAGAAAATAAACTTAAATTAGCATCATCTTTAATGGATTGTGTTGATGTTTAAAAATTGGATGTAAGCTATTTTTTTTTTTTTTTAGAAAAAGCACATACACACACACATTTTGCACCTTAGAGTAGCTAAGTTCCCTAAGGAATTGAGCAAATGAGAATAGCTAAAGTGTGAAATACTGAACACTAAAAGCCAATTACTTTAAATTTAAAATAAACACATTTTAAACAGATTGTCCAACAGCATATCCATTTGGTATGTCTAACCAATCGTGTGTGGGGTATAGTTAGTTACTGAGAGCATTTAAAAGTTTATGAAATAGTTTTTTTGTTATTGTTGTTCAAATCACTGAAACACTTTATTTTCCATCCTTTTGTTTGTTGAATAATGAAAAAAGTCTAGACTTACATGTCTTAGGGTTTTATTAACTCATATAACAGATAATCTCTTTTTATTTTCTCTACCCTTCCTTTCCCACAACTCATCTGCTCAAGCATTATTATCCATATTTAGAGGAACCTTCCCTAAATACTGATTATGAAAATTTAATCACCACATCAAGATTTTAAGAATTAAATCAAATGCCTTATTCTGTCATTCAAAACTTCATAACATGATTCTACTTTACTTAGCCAAATTATTTCCTAATTTAAATATTCAAGTCTTCCTGTTACCTCCTCAATGCCTTGATTATCACAAAATGCATATGATTTTTTTTGTAACCTCTCTTGAATAACTGATGTCTAATTTTCAAGACACACATAGCCTTCTCCCCAAAACCTATCTTGAGCATTCAAGCTCTTAATGATTTCTGCATAGGTATTAGGAAGATAGCAACTGGTAAAGGAGACCAACCTTCCATAAGTTTAGAATCTATTTTAGCAGTTGGAATATATGCAATGAAAGGCAAGTGAATATTAATGGATATATGATGAAGATATAGAAGAGCTATGAAATGTCAGATACATTCACTGTTTACATATTTTCTAAACATATTAAAATGCTAAAGGCCCAGTGCATGAAATTTCATGCATTTGCGGGGATCCCTCAGCATGGCCTGCACCCTTGCACAGTCCAGGAGCCCTCAGGGGATGTCTGACTGACGGCTTAGGCCTGCTCCCCAGGGGAGTCGGACATCCTTAGTGCTACCCCGAAGGCAGGAGAGGCTCCCACCACCACCACTGCACTGGCCAGCCATCAGCCTGACTTGTGGCTGAGCGGAACTCCCCCTGTGGGAGCACATTGACCACCAGGGGTAGCTCCTGCATTGAGCATCTCCCCCTGGTGGTCAGTGCATGTCATAGTGACTGGTTGTTCTGGCAACTGATTGTTCTGCAGTTTGGTCAATTTGCATATTACCCTTTTATTATATACTAGAGGCCCAGTACATTAAATTTGTGCACTGGGGAGGGGTTGTCCCTCAGCCCAGCCTGTACCCTCATCAATCTGGAACACCTCGGGGGAAGTCCGACTGCCGGTTTAGGCCCCTGCCAGCCTGATCAATGCCTAACTGCTCCCCTGTTGGCCCAATCATCCCCAACTGCCCCCTGCAGGCCTGATCTCACCCCTAACGGCCCTCCCCTGCCAGCCTGAACTCACCCATAACTGCTCTTCCCTGCTAGTCTGATCACCCTAACTGCCTCTGCCTGCCTGATTGCCCCTAACTGCCCTCCCTTGCTGTCCTGATCTTACCCCCAACTGCTTTCCCATGCCAGCCTGATATTTCCCCCAACTGCCCTCCCCTGCCGGCTTGATCTCATCCCCAACTGCCCTCCCCTGCCAGCCTGATCACCCCTAACTGCTTCTGCCTCGGCCCCCACCACCATGCTTTGTCCGAAAGGAAATTGAACATCCAGAAGATGGCCAGTCTACCTGGTCTAATTAGCATATTACCCTTTTATTAGTATGGAGGATTTAAATCCAAATAAGGAAGCTATTTTCATCACCATATTTTACAAAGTAAAAGTACATACTGGAAGATTTTTATCTATTGCTCAGAAAGAAATCCTGACTTACTTGATAAGATAGAGACACACATCCTTATAAATAAGTCTCTCACTTTGAAATGGCAGTAAAAACACTGATATAAATTCAGGTGGGCTTTGGAGTTTCAGCTACAAAGAACCAACACAGAAAACTGCCATTGATAATCTCCAATGTCCATAAAGCAGGGTACATATAGAAGAAAAAAATTGACAAAGTCTGTCATCTTTTTTAAACTTAATGTTTTAAATATATTTTTATTGATTTAAGAGAGGAAGGAAGAGGAAGATAGAAATATCCATAATGAGAAAGAATCATTAATCGGCTGCCTCCTGAATGCCCTCTACTGGGGATGGAGCCTTCAACTGCCCATTTGCCCTGACCGGGAATCCAACTGGGACCTCCTGGTTCATAGGTCAATGTTTAACCACTGGGCAAAACCTGTTAGAATTAAATTTTTAATTAATTTTTTCTTTATTGATTAAGGTATTACGTATGTTCCTTATCCTCCCATTGCCCCCACACCTCCCTGCTCATGCCCTAACCCCCCTCAAGTCTCTGAATCCATTGGTTATGCTTATATGCATGCATACAAGTCCTTTGGTTGATCTCTCCCCTTACCCCCACCCTACCATGCCTTCCCTCTGAGGTTTTACGGTCTGATCGATGCTTCTCTGTCTCTGGATCTGTTTTTGTTCATCAGTTTATGTTGTTCATTATATTCCACAAATGAGTGAGATCATGTGATATTTATCTTTATCCAACTGACTTATTTCACTTAGCAAACTGCTCTCCAGGTCCATCCATGCTGTTGCAAATGGTAAGAGTTCCTTCCTTTTTACAGCAGCATAGTATTCGTATGTGTAGATGTGCCAAAGTTTTTTTTAATTCACTCATCTGCTGATGGGCACTTAGGCTGTTTCCAAATATTAGCTATGGTAAATTGTGCTGCTATGAACAGAGGGGTGCATATATCCTTTCTGATGGGTGTTTCTTTTTTCTTGGGATATATTCCTAGAAGTGTAATCACTGGGTCAAATGGGAGTTCCATTTTTAGTTTTTTGAGGAAACTCCATACTGTTCTCCACAGTGGCTGCACCAGTCTGCAATCCCACCAGCAGTGCACGAGGGTTCCTTTTTCTCTGCATCCTTACCAGCACTTGTCATTTGTTAATTTGTTTATGATAGCCATTCTGACAGGTGTGAGATGATACCTCATTGTCGTTTTGATTTGCATCTCTTGGATGATTAGTGACTTTGAGCATGTTTTCATATGCCTCTTGGCCTTCTGTATGTCCTCTTTCAAAAAGTATCTATGTAGGTCCATTGCCCATTTTTTTTATTGGGTTGTTTATCTTCCTTTCGTTAAGTTATATGAGTTCCCTGTAAATGTTGGACATTAAACCCTTTTCATATTTAACGTTGGCAAATATGTTCTCCCATGCAGTGAACCTAGTTCTTGTTTTGGTGATGGTTTCTTTTGCTGTGCAGAATCTTTTTATTTTAATGTAGTCCCATTTGTTCATTTTCTCTTTAGTTTCCATTGCCCTAGGAGCAGTATCGGTGAAGATATTGCTTTTGCATATGTCTGAGATTTTGCTGTTCATGGATTCCTCTAATATTTTTTATGGTTTCCCATCTTATATTTAAGTCCTTTATCGATTTTGAGTTTATTTTTGTGTATGGTGTAAGTTGGTGATCTGGTTTCATTTTTTTGGATGTGTCTGTCCAATTTTCCCAACACCATTTATTGAAGAGACTATCTTGACTCCATTGTAAGTTCTTGCCTCCTTTGTCAAATATTAATTGAGCATAGTGGTTTGGGTTGATTTCTGGGTGCTCTATTTTATTCCATTGGTCTATATGTCTGTTCTTGTGCCAGTACCAAGCAGTTTTGAGAACAGTGGTTTTGTAATACAGTTTGATATCTGATATTGAGATCCCTCCTACTTTGTTCTTTTTTCATAGGATTGTTGCAGCTATTCTGGGACATTTTTTATTCCAGATGAATTTTTAGAGTGTTTGTTTTAGGTTTATAAATATGCTGTTGGCATTTTAATTGGGATTGCATTGAGTCTATAGATTGCTTTGGGTAGTATGGACATTTTAATGATGTTGATCCTATCAATCCATGAACACAGTATGTTCTTCTATCTGTTTATGTCTCCTCTATCTCTTTTTTTTCAGTGTCCTGTAGTTTTCTGAGTAGAGGTCTTTTACTTCCTTAGTTAAGTTTATTCCTGGGTATCTTAATTTTTTTGTTTTGGTACAATGGTAAATGAGATTGTTTTTTTAATCTATCTTTCTGTAAGTTCACTATTGATGTATAAAAATGTCATAGATTTCTGGGTATTAATTTTTTACCCCGCTACATTGCCAAATTCATTTCTTAAGTCTAATATTTTTTTTCATGGAGTCTTTAGGGTTTTCTACATACAATATCATGTCATCTAAGAATAATGACAGTTTTACATCTTCTTTTCCAATTTGGATACCTTTTGTTTCATCTTCTTGTCTAATTGCTAAGGCTAGCACTTCCAGTACTATGTCAAACAGGAGTGGCGAAAGTAGGCATCCCTGTCTTGTTCCTCTTCTGAGGTGAAATGGTTTTAGTTTTTGCCCATTGAATATGATGTTGGCTGTAGGTTTGTCATATAAGGCTTTTATTATGTTGAGATATGGTCCCTCTATTCACACTTTGCTAAGAGTATTTATCAAGAAGGGTGTTGGATTTTGTCAAATTCTTTTTCTGCATCAAATAATATGACTATGTGATTTTTATCTCTCAATATTTTTATGTGATGTATCATGTTTATTGATTTGCAGATATTGTACCATCCTTGCATCCCCAGGATAAATCCTAGTTGGTCATGGTGTATGATCTTTCTGAATTAGTACTGGTTCCAATTTGCTATAATTTTGTTGAGGATTTTGGCATATATGATCATGAGGGATGTTGGTCTGTAATTCTCTTTCTTTGTTTTTTTTTTTTTTTTTATCTGGTTTTGTTATTAGGGTAATGCTGGCTTCATAGAATGAGCTTGGAAGTGTTCCTTCCTCTGGAATTTTTTGGAATAGTCTTAGGAGGATAGGTTTTAGTTCTCCTTTGAATGTTTGGTAAAACTCCTGTGAAGCTGTCTTGCCCTGGGTTTTTGTTTGCTGGAAGCTTTTTGATGACTGCTTCGATTTCTTCCATAGTTATCAGCCTATTGAGATTTTTAGATTCTTCCTGATTGAGTTTTGGAACATTTTATTTTTCTAGGAATATGTCCATTTACACTAGGTTGTCTAGTTTGTTGGAATAGAGTTGTTCATAGTATTTTTTACAATTCTTTGTATTTCTGTGGGGTCTGTCGTTATTTTACCTCTTTCATTTCTGATTTTGTTTATTTGGGTCCTCTCTCTTTGCCTCTTGGTGAGCCTGGCTAGAGGTTCATTAATCTTATTTATCCTTTCGAAAAGCCAGCTGTTGGTTTCATTGATCTTCTGTATTGTTTTTTTGTTTGTTAGTTTTTGTTTTGTGTGTGTCTCTATGTCATTTATTTCTACTCTGATATTTATTATCTCCTTCCTTCTGCTAACTCTGGGCTTTTCTTGTTGCTCTCTTTCTAATTCTTTAAGTTGTAGAGTTAGATAATTTATTACCATTTTTTTTTCTTGTTTTTTGAGATAGGCCTGTAGAGCTATAAACTTCCCTCTCAGGACTGTTTTCACTGTGTTCCATAAATTTTGGATTGTTGTTTCTTCATTGTCATTCATTTCCATGATGTGTTTAATTTCTTCTTTGATCCCTTTGTTAACCCAATCATTGTTTAATGGCATGCTATTCAGCTTCCAAGTGTTTGAATTTTTTGATTGTTTTTATTGTTCTTTATTTCTAATATTATGCCATTGTGGTCTGAGAAGATGCTTGATATGATTACAATCTTCTTGAATTTGGAGAGACTCTGCCTGCGAACCAATATGTGGTCTATTTTTGAACATGTCCCATGTACATTTGAGAAGAATGTATATTCCGTGGCTTTGGGATGAAATGTTCTGAAGATGTCAATTAAGTCCATACAATCTAGTGAGTCATTTAGGATTGCTGTTTCTTTGCTGATTTTTTTGTGTAGATGATTTATCCAGTGATGTCAGTGGGCAATTAAAGTCCCCTACAATGATTGCATTGTTGTCAATCTCTCCTTTGATATCTTCCAGGAGTTTTTCTTATGTATTTGGGTGTTCCTGCATTAGGTGCACATATGTTTACCAGGGTTATAAACTCTTGTTGTATCAATCCCTTTAGTATTATGTAGTGACTTTCCTTATCTCTTGTTATGGCCTTTGCTTTGAGGTATATTTTGTCAGATATAAGTATTGCTACCCCAGATTTTTTTTTTTTTTCCATTTGCCTGGAAGATATTTTTCTATCTTTTCACTTTCAGTCCATGTGAGTCCATGTTCTGAGGTGGGTCTCTTGTAGACAGCATATATATGGTTTATGTTTTATTATCCATTCAGCCACTTGATGTCTTTAGATTGGAGCATTAAGCCATTTACATTTAAAGTTATTATTGATAGGTACTTGTTTGTAGCCATTTTTATTTTTTGCGCCTGTGTTCCTTCTCTATTTTTTTCTTCTTTTTACACCAGTCCCTTTAGCATTTCTTGCATTGCTGGCTTGGTATTGACAAACTCCACTACCCTTTTTTTGTCTGTGAAGTTTCTTATTTTCCCTTCAATTTTGAATAATAGCCTTTCTAGATAGAGTATTCTTGGATTCAGTCCCTTGCTTTGCATCACTTTGTTAAGTTACTTCCATTCCTTTTTGGCCTGATGTGTTTCTGTTGAGAAATCATTTGATAATCTAATGAGAGATCCCTTGTATGTAACTTTCTGTCTCTCTCTCTTGAAGCCTTTAAGATTCTGTCTTTGTCCTGAATGTTTGCCATTGTAATTACAATGTGTCTTGTTATGGGTCTTTTCAGGCTCATCTTGTTTGACACTCTTCTGTGCTTGTGTGACTTTTTTTCCCCCAAATCAGGGAAGTTTTCTGACATTTCTTCAAATAGGTTTTATAACCCTTGTTCATCTTCTTGTCATTCTGGCACCCCTATTATTTGTATTTTGATTTATTTCATGTTGTCCCAAAGCTCTCTTAGGCTCTCCCCATCTTTTTTATTGTTTTCTCCAATTCTAGTTTAGTTTGGGTGTGTTTTGCTTTATCTTCTAATTCACTAATTTAGTCCTTCACTTCTCCTAGTATACTGTTAAAACTTTCCATAGTGTTTTTTATTGTAGCTATGTCACTCTTTATTTCCTTTTGATTCTTATATAAGTTGATTTTTTTCATCCATCAGGTTTATGAATTGTATGACCCTTATTCTGAATTCTTTTTCTGACATAGTGCTTGCCTCTATTTCACTTACCTCCTTTTCTGGTGATTCCTCCTTTTATTTCCTTTGGGGGGTTTCTTTGTCTCCCCATTTTTGCTCTCACCGAAGGATCTAGGTGTTCAGTTGTGTGGGGGCTGCTCCATTGGCAGCAGTGGCTACTCAGGCAGTGGTTGTTCCTCAGATGGTCACAGCAGCAGCTGCTCCTCAGTTGGTGGCAGCTCCTTGGATGGGTGTTGCTTGTGCAGCTGCTCATGCAGCTGCTTGCATCAGTGGTGGCTCCACTGGCTGGCAGGGGTGGGCTGCTTGGTGTGGCTGCTGCTCCTAGGACAGGGGCAAGCTGCTCATGCAGCTGTTGGTCTTTGGATGGGGGTGGGCTGCTTGCAGCTGTTGCTCCTTGGACTGGGACAGACTGCACACAACTTCTGATCCTTGGATGGCAGTGGGCTGCATGTGCAGCTGCTGCTCCTCAGACAGGGGTTGGCAGCTCATGCGGCTGCTTCTCCTCAGAAAGAAGTGGGTTGCTCACATGGCTGCTGCTCAAGTGGTTGTGGCACCCTGGACTAAAGCCTTTGGGTCGGCCAGAGGTGAGTGCACTTCAGAACTCACAGGAGTCAGTGGCTAGAGTGGCTGGAGTCTTGGTGTTCATGGGACTGCAGCCAAGGCGGCAGGTCCCTGGCGGGGGTGGCTCTAGAGTCCCAGGTGGTGTCTTAGGGCACCCTGGGTGGAGATGAGGCTGGGCTCCCAGTCACAGCAGCTCTCCCCTTCAAGAAGGCGTGGCCTCTGAAGTAGCCTGGGACTACTTTGGGACTGTTTGCAATCATTGCAAAGGCTGCCTGGCTAGGAGAGCCCAGTCCCCTTGCCCCTGAAAGTCCTGCAGGATCTAACAGTCCTTCACTCACAAACACACACATACACCCCACATGTCCACACACTCCCCTTATGCTCCCTCACTTACTCATGCTCTCTCCCTCACTGCTGCCATCTTCCTGCCTCTGTAGTTGCATCTGGAGTATTATTGATGCGTTTGTGGACGGAGTCTCCTCTCTGGGTGTCTGGTTATGTGGCTCACTCTCTACTACATTGACCAAACAAGATAGAATGCAACTAGACAAGACATGACAGAAAGGGAAAAAACACAAATGTACTCGCGACACCTATAACCCCAATATAAGTGATCACCAGAGAAAAGAGAATTAGGGGAGAGAAAAGAGAGCACAAATGATATCAAGGAGAGAAAAAATCGTAAGAGAGAAAATAAAAAGAAGAAAAAGGAGAAAAAAGAAAAAATATATATATATATTCACAGAACAAACAGATAAACCAACAAATGTAAACACCAAGCACCCAGAAGAAGAGGGTGGGGGCAGAATCTGTAGAGGCCGAGCTTATATACAGAAAGTAAGGTTAAGGAATTGGATGTATATGGGGAGGACCTCAGTTCAGTACAGAGGAAGTAGAAAGAGGATCAGTGGATAAGAAGAAAGAGAAAGAGAAAGAAAAAAAAATAATTAAAAAATTAATAGGATAAAATTATAAGAATAGAATGATGAAAAAATAATTTGAAAAGAAATAAAAACATGAACAAACAAAAAAAGGAAAATAAAAGAAAAAAGAAAAAAGGAGATAAAAATGAAAAAGTGAAGTGTCATTCATTTCTGCCGAGTTTTTTTTTTTAAATATATTTTACTGATTTTTTACAGAGAGGAAGGAAGAGGGATAGAGAGTTAGAAACATCGATGAGAGAGAAACATCGATCAGCTGCCTCCTGCACACTCCCTACTGGGGATGTTCCCGCAGCCAAGGTACATGCCCTTCACTGGAATCGAACCTGGGACCCTTGAGTCCGCAGGCCGATGCTCTATCCACTGAGCCAAACCGGTTAGTGCTCTGCTGAGTTTTAATGCCCTATTGGGGTTGGTTTAAGATCTCCTCTTCTGTACTTTCTGCTACTTCTCAGTTTCCTGTTAGATTGTTGAAGGTCCAAGCAGTCCACCGCTCCTCTGTTTGTATCTATCTCCACAGCCTTGACTGCCAGCAGGGGGTCCAATCTTCCCACTTAGCCTGTCTGCCCACTTTCAATCTTAATCTCTCGAGCAGCTGTTTCTGACAGGGTTAAGTTGGGTAGGTTGCTGTATGGCTTTCCAGGACTGAATGACCTCTCTTCAGGCCAGTCCCTGAGGGCTCTCAGGGACTATTCAGATTTTTGTGTGTGTGTCCTTTGTAACACTCAGGATGTAAACTAGGTGTGGCTATATTGGTTGCCTGGAGACTGCAGGGAGGGGCTATCTCTTCAGGAGAAAATGGCTGCTTAGGTCCCGCGTGTCAGGTATGTCTCATTGTCAGACTCCCGGCCACCGCTCCTCGACCTGCTCTTCTCCCCAGCCTCTCCCCAGACTCCACAAGTCCACATCTCTACCTGCACCTTAGCCCCAGGTGAGTGTATTTGAAAGGTCCTATGAACTGGGTTTAGCGAATAAAAACAAAGACCAAAAAGAGAGGAAAGAGCTGCACCACTGTAAGTTTCTCTCACCCCAGCATGGCGTGGTTTGGGCAGTTGTTCAGGCTGCTCCCTCTGGGCTTAGCCTCTCACAGCTGTGGGCTTACTTAGATCTAGAATCCCCTGCCATCAGCAGCCCTACAGACTTCTTTTCCACAGTCAGAAGTTACGCCTGTCCCAAGGGATGTAGCCTCGGTGCCATGTGGCTTCCTTCTGACCCTCTGGCTTGAAGGTCTCACAATTCTACCTAGTCTAGATCCCTGATTTTACCATTCTCCAGGCATCCTCTGACTTTCCTGGCTGCGAATTGTCTCACCAGCT
This sequence comes from Myotis yumanensis, assembly GCF_028538775.1. Lineage (NCBI taxonomy): Eukaryota > Metazoa > Chordata > Mammalia > Chiroptera > Vespertilionidae > Myotis > Myotis yumanensis. The sequence continues at coordinate 160,787,953 of NW_027223752.1, read as the reverse complement.
GTGTCTACTTTGTCAATTCTGGGTGGATGTTATTTGATTTAGTTTCTCCTTCTATCTGCTCTGGGATAAGGCTTGGGACATGTCTGCCTATTCCACTGTCATTTTGTCTCTCTAGAATTAATTTCTAATTTTAACTCAAACTATTCCCTTTCCCTGATAATACAAAAAAAAAAAAAAAAAAAAAGGAATGATTAGGTCAGCCAACACCATTATGTTTTGGAATCCAAGTCCATTGCATTTGTTTTGAATTGCTTCCATTTCCCCGTGGAGGGTTCAAAAACTCCAGACACTGTTGCTTGATTAAACAGAGAATTTTAATGGCTCACTTCTTAGCTGACAGTACAGTTTCTTGGAGTTAGGTGGGGCATTCTGACTAGTTTTAGCCAATCAACCAGAACAGAAGGACACCTGCTTGTCTGGCCCTCAGCTTTCTCTTCTCATGTTATGATGATCAAGCTGAAACAAAAGAGGATGGGGCATCTGTCAGTCAGGTCCTTCAAAGACTGTGTGGAGCAAACAGTGCCATGGGCCTTTGGCATGTGTTGAGGGAGGTACTCACCCCATTGTGTCACACCATGGTGACTTTATCACTGCAACTTCCCCTAATCATAACTGACAGGCACATTGAGTGTGGGTGTGTGAGCGATTCTGTGAATTTCTGTGTGCCTGTGGGCGGTGAGGTCTGCTTGTGCAGAGTGGAACAAAATCTCAAGATTAGAAAGGAAGCTGGAGGAAAGGGTTTGCTCTACAGAATCAACCACTAGACACCATCTAGACAGACTGAGATGACTATATGCAAAATGACAGGTCAACTGGAATGGTTCTCAGAGGTGTCAGGCCACTGGTTGCTATGGTTCACGTTAAAAAAATTAAAATATTTTATAAAATAATGTTTAAAAAGGACTTTATCAGAACAAACACAGTCTTTATTGTAGCAAATGTCTGATTATCAGAATAGGCAATCTTGGGAACCAGAGTTTTGAAAATGTATTTTTTTTAAACTTCCACTATAGCTAGAAAAATGATGTAGGTAAGAGATAGTTCCAGGTCCTGTGTTTCATAACTAGGCTAAAAGAAACACATAAATTGATAGTTAACAAACCAGGGAAGTGTGTGCAAATACCACGTACTATTAGAGGAATTCAGTGGACTCATGGAAACACAGTAGGCAAATAACATGGAAGAATTTGCAGGGAAAGTGATGATTGGTGACTCCTGCAGCTCCACCTGTCCAGGGTATGATCCACATCTCCATAACCAACATAATGCATGGGAGATTGAGAGTTTCAGCATGGAAAGGTAAAGAGGAAACACACGGGACACTTGTGCAACCTATATAGAACTCCTCAGTGAACATCTGTATTTGGGGCTCCTTAAACCTAGGAATGGGCCGCAATTGCATGCCCTGAGTTGTGACTTTTGTAAGTCCACAAGCCTGAAGCAAATCCATTGGACTTTCTGTTTTTAAAATCATAAGTATATATGGCTGTAGGCAAGGAGTGGAGACCTGAATATATCCTTCTTGAGTTACTGATGATTGCAAGTTAGCATGTTTTATGACCTTTTTAGTTGAAAGAAAACCTTTTCTGTTGTTTCTTTTCTATTTGCTTTGAGCCCATCTTGACATATTTCATTTCCAAATGTTTTACTGATGTTTTTCCTAACACTTGTATTTTATAAATGATTGTTTCAACTCAAAAATAGTAAAAGATAGATAATCATGTTAACATATTGTGTTGTCTAATTCCATGCCTGAGGCATGCCATCATGCAATTATTCTGGTTTCACAAATCAGTATTTACCTTCTGTTCCATTTACAGATATACATTTGGTAGGACATCCTAATTGGAAATGTCAAGATTTTTCAATCTAATTAGTATAATTGCTTAGACAAGAGCAGCAGAAGTATTTATTTTTTTAATATAAATTTATTTACTTGATTGCCAAAAAGGCTATTGTTGATTATGTTGTCTAGGCAACCACAAGAGTGGTGGTTGTCAAGATTCTGAGTCTCTTGACATATAGAAGCATCTTCTGAAGATGAAACCCTGAGAAAAATGCCACACCTTGTCAAAGATCACTCCTGCAGCTCTATCCCGCTGGCCTGAAGCTGCAGGAGTGAATGCCCCTAACATGAAGGATTTTATGTTTTTTTTTTCTTATATAATTTACTCCAAAAATTTGTAAACTTAGACTTCAGATTTTTCTGCTCTGATTGTGAGTCCAATCATGCTTGGGTCAATCTCTGCTTAAACTATGTTTAAACTCAGATGGACCTTAAGTTTGAATGTCCAACATAGCTCAGAATCCATTGACCTCCATGCTGCCCATGGCACTAGAAAAGATGGACATCATATGCATGTTTTATTTTGGGGGAGAATGCAGAAAATTCAAGTAGACTGTTAAAGTGAAACTATGTTATGAGAACTTTATTTCAAAATTGCCAGTAATGTGACAGAAATTCACTAGGAAAATTTTTCTGTAAATGATTTAGTTTTAGAAACAAACTTATAAAACAATGTCTGACTGTACATTTTCTTATCAACTGCCATCGGCCTGGAATTGCAGAGACAAGAAGTGTTAGGCACTTTTAATATTTTATTCCATTGATCTAATCAGGGAAGCCAGTGACGAAAAGTGAAGTAGGAAAACATATAGTGATGTATCTCAGACTAGAGTGGTGTGACTATTTGCTCCCAGTCCCATGAGAGGATCCCTCACCCCACCAGCTGTCTTGTGACCTGCAACTCCTCCCTGGAAGTGGAATACATCTCCTTGTTCCATTGTCATGCTGGCTGTGTGACCTTCTGGGAGTCTCTGTGATATTAAAACATACACTTAAACTATGATTGTCTGGTTTGTCTTGATCTTTAGTGTTTGTCATGAGAATAATGACTTCCAGATAAAGGATGCTTCTACCTGGTTCTGGATGAGAAGCCCAGCGGCAGATTGGCAGTCTGGGCCAGAGTGGCAGAACCACCCTGGCACATAGCCTATGTGTGATCCCAGTGAGCTCGGCAAGTCGTCTGTGGCAAGCCTCTGACATATTGGGTGGTCTGGGGCATTGACACAGCTGACTGTTTGTGTCCAGAGGCCTGTGGGATCCCCTCCTCCTCTTTGACTAGACTTCAGTCACTGCCAACTCTCAGTGCTTGCTTTTGCTTTTTAATGACTTTATAATCTTACACTCTAAGTCTTTCCCATGGTCTAACCTTAGCTCAGATCTCACTTTTTTTTTAAGCCAAGTTCTCTGCCTGTCTACTGGTTAGAAGAAAAAGAACTTATTTAACATTAGGTGACCTGAGTTAGAATCCAGGTCTGGCTTGTGACCCCTTCACCTGCCTTCAAGGTCTTTATCCCCAAAGTATGTATGCAAAGTTTAACTGGACCTTTTGTTGACTATACATGTGAGTTTTTTCCAACTGTAATGAATTTCCCTCATTCACCGAACCTCACATTTAATACCAGTAGTCAGAGAATAGCAAACTTAAATGAGACAACTCCATTTTTGCCATATTTTCCATTGTATTAGTCTGTCCATTCATAAATAATGTAAACACCTGAACCATGGGAAGATTTTCCTAATTATTTTCTCCCTTTGCAATTACAGGTCACCTACTGGGTGTGCCATTGTTGCTAGATTAATTGATTGATGAGACATGTGAGGCCATGAAAGCACAAGTACTGTATGAAGATATTAGTGGAGATAGGTTTTTCTGAATAATTTTCTACCCCTCATTCCTGTGCAGCTGAGAAGATAGCCATCATCATACTGTTCTCGAAAGCTGTAAGTTTTAACTGGAGACAAAGAAGGCAGGGGAAGGAAACACTGATCCAGGGCCAGCAACACCTCCAAGCATTAGAAATCTACCCAGTATTTAAAAGTAGAGAAATTAGAACAAATAAATTCATCTAGGTTGGAAGGTGGGGTTCACAACTTTGCTAAAGATCTGTCACAAATGTGTAATTCCAATGTATTCAGTAAGATCTGGTCAAGGTTTTATTAAGCTGGTGGTCCTTCACCACAGTTCAACAACTGGTCAACATAGTATTAAGATTAGTGGTCATTAAATAGCTTGCTTGTCATTAGGTAAATTTGGCTCCTCTGCACTTGAGTTCCCCTTGCATATACTGACTCACTGATAGCTAGTTATATGTCCTTTGTGGTCTGGTACATCTCAATTGTCCCTTTCCATTAAAAGCTCAGCATTTAAGGAAGGATTATATGTGGTAAATTTGGGCTATTCTATTTCTACTGTTTTCAAGTGTACTTTTCATTTTTTTACCATATAGTACAATTTTTTGCAATAGATATTCTGGAGCAACTCCATGAAATGACTTCTCTGGTGAGCTAAGAGTCTAAGATCTCAAGGACTAGACAATAATGAAAGAAGGGGGTTGTGCTCCACTGTAACATGAAGGTGTATGAAAAGAAACTTGGAAGAGCAGCTCTACAGATGTCCTACCAGCAGTCATTTCCAGTGTGGGCAGGTGGGACAAAAATGTAGGAACAGGGAGGAAGTCACTGGGCATTGGTAAGTGCAAGATAATGCAGAAGACTATAAATATCACTAATAACCAAATAGTATAAAATGAACTGGGAAAACAAGCAACAGTGATGCCTCTGCAATGCTGAGGAAGGGCCTGGAAAGGCTCACCTGCCAGTATGGTGGCTGAGAGGTGAACAGAGTCTACATCACATAGAGAATGAGGTCAAGAGCTATTGGAAGACCTGCACCAACAGTTAGTAAAGAGACCGACTATAACGTCAGAATTTGAGGTGAGGACTGCATGGTTTATCCTTCTTGTTAGAAAAGAATCATTGGAGAAATGGATAGTCAAGGTAGGTGAGAGGACGTCATGACTTCAACTTTCTGAAATCCATTTTACTTAGATTTAGCCCAGGTACTTGCATTTCACTTTTGAGGAAAAAGATTAAATCTGGGAGGCAATTCAAAGAGGTGTGCTGTATATTGTGTCCTCCCTGGGTTTGGTGGGTGGGAGATATGAAAATAGAGGTGGCCCTGGCCCCTGTTGTTGAAGATATTTGTGAACAAGAAGTCAACAGACCACCCCACAAACAAAGGCACAGATATCATCACCTTGAACAGGAAAACCTTTACCTGTGGCTGAAATGGGATCAGTGGGATCTTTATTTGAAGTTATTTAAGTTGTGCTGTTTTAAAATTTTGCAATTTGGCTGCAGAAACTTTTCTATTGTGACTTTTATATTTATAGAAAATTGAAATAAAGGGACATTCTGTATAAAGAATATACAGGAGTGGACAAAAGTATGTTTACAGCTGTTCATATAGAATATAATACAATCATCTAGCTACACTAATAATAGACAAATATGTAAATCGACCATACCTCTGTGACACCCCACAGCCAATCAGGAGAGAATATGCAAATTAGCAGGACAAAGATGGCTGCAGCCACAAGCCATCAGGAGGCTTGGGTCACCCCCAGCGATGGAGGAAGCCAAGCTTCCCTCCTGCCTGGGCTGGCCAGGCACCCAAGTGGGGACCCCCACCCTGAAGGGGGTGTGACCAGCCTGAAAACAGCCCTCAGCACCTCACCCAGGCTCGCCAGTGGGGACCCTCACCCCATGGGCATGTGGCTGGCCAATGCCCCGGAAAGTGGGCCTCAGCCCACAGGTGGTCATCCCCTAAGGGGCCCCAGACTGCAAGAGGGCACAGGCCGGGCTGAGGGACCCTCCCCACCCCCCCACCCCCCCGCCGAGTGCACAAATTTTTGTGCATTGGGCCTCTAGCCTAGAATTAAGATTGGAAATTGCCGGGACCGGTTTTGCTCAGTGGATAGAGCATCAGCCTGCAGACTGAAAGGTCCCAGGTTCGATTCCAGTCAAGGGCATGTACCTTGGTTGCGGGCACATCCCCAGTGGGGGGTGTGCAGGAGGCAGCTGATCGATGTTTCTCTCTCATTGATGTTTCTAACTCTCTATCTCTCTCCCTTCCTCTCTGTAAAAAATCAATAAAATATATTTTTTTAAAAAAAAGATTGGAAATTGTGTGTCAGAACAGAGAAGCCATGGTAAGGGCTAAGGAAGAAATAATAACTTTTATGGCACAAGTAGAAAACTTAAAGGTGTTTGTAGTAATAGACACAGCAAGTTTTATTCTCTGCCCAGAAATATACACACAAGACAAATTCCTGATGAGGGAGGTCTCCTGAAGGGCATGATGCTAAATGTCAGCTTTATATTAATTGTCACCACAAGGCACTCTCAGGTCCACAGTATCTTTCAGGCACACAGTTGGTGAATGTGCTTGGAAAGATCTCTGATTGAGATCTATGTATTGGTATACAAATTAGCATTTACTTTCTTCTAAAAATAGGAAGAAGACATTTTTAACAGGAAAAACAAAACAAAACAAAAAAACCTAGAATAAAATTTTGGAAGAAGCAATGCCCCTCTTCTTTTTTTAAAAAAAAAAATAGATTCTTTTTCTGGCTTTTTGAGACCATGCAAATGAACTAATTAGATGTATTAACATCCATTCCTGTTTTACACTAATTATATTTGTATTTTTATATAAAATTACCTTTAAAAATAAGCATAGCTCAGCGGTGCTCTGGGCAGAGGTGTGGCACATCCAAGCGTGAGAACGCAATCTGTCTTCCGTGCATTTCTGCAGAAAAGCAGGATGGCCTCTGGCTGCTCAAGGGCCTTTTCTGAAGAGTGTTTCTTTACCTTCCTTTTTAAAGGATGTTTTGGCAGGTTCACATTTCCGGCTGAGTGGTTCTGCTACCACGGTTCCCATCCAGGATTTGTTATTGAGTTCTGCTGTCTTACTCATCAGAACCAGGGTATTTTATGAGACTTATATTTGTCACTTTATGTTTTAGGAGTTCAGAATGGTATCAGATGAATAAATCTTTTCTAAAAGAAAAATAATACTTTATTTTTTTTTTGTCTCACCTACTGAGAAGAGAAACTACTTCCATGTTCTTTTCTCTAAGGAACTTGAACATCAATTTCTCATGCCATTTACCTGATATGCCCTACAGGGTTACATGATAGCACAGTGCCTGTCCAAAGGCAGTGCATATCCTATCTAATAATAGAGAAACATGGTAATTAACCATAACTTCGCTACCCTTCCCATTGGCTAATCAGCAAAATATGCAAATTAACTGCCAACCAAGATGGCCGCCGGCAGCCATGCAGCTTAAAGGAACAGGAGGCTTGGTTGCCCCAGCGATGGAGGAAGCCAAGGTTCCCCCCCTGCAGTCGCAGGGCTCTGAGCTCCTGAAGCAACAGCTCCAAAAGATACAATGTTTCAATTATAGAAGCTAAAAGATGGTGGTTAATTTGCATATGCAGGCTCCAAGCGGTGGAGTGAAGCCAAACAGCCCCGAAGCCACAGAACAGAGAGGCCTCACTGCCCAGGGATCAGCAGAGCCGAGAGGCCTCACCGCCTGGGGATCAGCAGAGCTGGGAGGCCTCCCTGCCCGGGATCAGCAAAGCCTGATGGAAGCCCTGTGTGTTTATGCACCCTGGGGGTGCAGAGGTCCCATCCTAGGCAGAGGCCAATGGCAAAACTTCCGACTCCAAGAAGTGGCCTGGGGGCTGGAAGGCGGCTCCTCTGACCTCAGTGCTGGAGTCCCACCGCTCCACCAGGAGAGGAGCAGAGAAAGGCCAGAGCCTCCCTCAAGGTGACCCGAAACCCCCACCCATACCAGGCAGGCTGCACGGTCTGTGCGGGGAAGACTCACCTCCAAGCCCAGCCGGTGGCCCTGCCACAGCCAAGGCACTCCTGGGTGCAGGCCCCAGTGGGACGCTGGGTGGCAGTGGGGGCGCCTTGAGTCATGGGCTCCTTGCCTGCCTTCCAAGGCTTCCTCCTGCTTCAGGGCCTCGCCCTCCACCGGACTCCTCCTCCCCAGCTCCCAGAGCAGAGGACCCACCTAGGGCGCTCCCCACTGGAGGAGGGGGTGAATGGAGCAGTGGGGACTCCCGGGTGAAGGGTCGCCCTGGGGAGGAGTCCCGACACCTCCACGCCCTGCTCCTGGAGCGCTTCCCAGGCCCTGAGCACAGCGTGGAGCCACGCAGGCCTGGAGGGCACAGGTGGGGGCGGGGGAACATGCGCTTGGTACAGCGGGTCGTGCTGGGGAGCCGCCTGCCTTCGGGCCCTCCTCCTGCTTCAGGGCCTTTCCCTCCTGGGTGCAGGCCCCAGTGGACACAGGGTGGTGGCGGGGGCGCAATGCCTCCTGGGCTCCTTGCCTGCCTTCCAAGGCTTCCTCCTGCTTCAGGGCCTAGCCCTCTGCCGGTCTCCTCCTCCCCAGTGCCCAGAGCAGCGGACCCACTGAGGGCGCTCCCGGCTGGCTGAGGGGGTGAATGGAGTGGCGGGGACTCCCGGGTGAAGGGTCGCCCTGGGGAGGAGTCCCGACACCTCCACGACCCGCTCCAGTTCAGCAACATCCCCAAGATCACGCGTCTGCACCGCGGGCTGTGGGGCAGCGTGATGGCCCCGATGGTGGAGAAGGCGCTGCGCACGCGGGGACTGCTGCAGCCCGGGACCTCCTCAAAGGCTTCAAGATGTTTGGCTCCCTCTTCAAGCCCTACATCCAGTACTGCATGGAGGAGGAGGGCTGCATGGAATACACGCACAGCCTGCTGCATGACAACGACCTCTTCCGGGCCTACGTGATGTGGGCAGAGAAGCACCAGCTGTGTCAGCGGCTGAAGCTGAGCGACATGCTCACCAAGCCCCACCAGCGGTTCGTCAAGTACCCGCTGCTGCTCAAGTCCGTGCTGAGGAAGATGGACGAGCCGCGTGCCAAGGAGGCCGTCATCACCATGATCAGCTCCGTGGAGCGCTTCATCCACCACGTGAATGCATGCATGCGGCAGCGACAGGAGCGGCAGCAGCTGGCGGCCGTGGTGAGCCGCATAGATGCCTATGAGGTGGTGGAGGGTAGCAATGATGAGGTGGACAAGCTCCTGAAGGAATTTCTGCACCTGGACCTGACCGCGCCCATCCCTGGTGCCTCCCCAGAGGAAACGCGTCAGCTGATGTTGGAGGGCAGCCTGAGGATGAAGGAGGGAAAGGACAGCAAGATAGATGTGTACTGCTTCCTCTTCACGGACCTACTCTTAGTGACCAAGGCAGTGAAGAAGGCTGAGGGGACCAGGGTCATCAGGCCACCACTGCTGGTGGACAAGATCGTGTGCTGGGAGCTGCGGGACCCTGGCTCCTTCCTCCTCATCTACCTAAACAAGTTCCACAGCGCCGTGGGGCCTACACGTTCCAGGCCAGCAGGCAGGCTCTGTGCCAGGGCTGGGTGGACTCCATTTACAATGCCCAGAACCAGTTGCAGCAGCTGCATGCGCAGGGGCACACGGGCAGCCAGCAGCACCTGCAGAGCCTGGAGGAAGAAGAGGAAGAGGAGGGTGGGGAGAGTAGCACTTCCGCTGCCAGCTCCCCCACCATCCTGCGCAAAAGCAGCAACAGCCTGGACTCCCAGCACTGCTCCTCAGATGCCTCCACAGAGACCCTGGCCATGGTGGTGCTGGAGCCCGGGGAGACGCTCTCCTCTCCCAAGTTCGAGGGCGGCCCCTTCAGCTCCCAGTCGGATGAGATGTCCCTCAGTACCACTGCCTCATCTGTCACACTGACCAGCGAGCTGCTGGCCCTGGGCCCCGGGACAGCAGCTCCTGCTCCATGGACTCCGACTATGGCACCCTCTCCTCCACCTCCTTGCAAGACTTTTCGACCACAGCCCCTGTGATGGAGCCAGCGCCCCGGCCCCTAGATTTACCACAGGCCCCTTCACCCCCCCCCTGCCCCCGCCTCCGCTGCCGCACCCCTGTCCAGCTGATGCCCCGCCTGCCCCACTTGCTCAAGTCCAAATCTGAGGCCAGCCTCCTGCAGCTGCTGGCAGGGGCCGCCACCCACGTGGCGCCCCAGCCCCCCGATGCAGCCTGTCGGAACTCTGCTTGGCTGCCACAGCCACCAGCGCATCAGGACCACCCTGCTGCTTAACTCCCAGGCCCTGAGCACAGTGTGGAGTCTCCATGCCTGGAGGGCGAGGGTCCGGGGCGGGTGCACGGTGCACGTGTGGCTGGTGCAGCGGGACTTGCTGAGGAGCCACCCGCCTTCCCGGGCGGGCCTCAGGCCCAGCGCCCAATGTGGAAAGGCCGCAGTGAGGCCACCAGGCCCTGAAGGCTGCCCTGAAAGTCACACAAAGACAACCTTCTACTGGGGGGCAGGCATGTGGTGCTCCGGGAAGATTCCGGAGGTAGGGAAGGAAGGTCATGGAAGGGAACAATTGCAAGCGGAGATCCCAAAGTTTCTGAAAGCAGAGGACCAGCTCTTTGCAAACCTGAACTCTGTATGGGCCTCTTTCTCGGCCCTGTGGAAGCGGTGGGAGACACAGGAGGAGGTGATGGACCAGGGCTGTGCCCAAGGAAGACTCGGAGGAAGCAACGTTTGGACAGGGCCAGGTGGAGCAGGCAGGTCCGTGCAGAGCCCAGTGGAGCGTAGCCAGACTCCAAGGCGACCACCAAGCCAGGCCCCAGGGAGAGGCGAGCAGATGACACTCCACTTGCTGGAGAAGACCATTAAGCAGAAAACTAAAGAAACCGATTTTACATCATTTCCCAGGTGGAGAACAGTTGGCATGTAAGGCCCTGACCAGTGCCCAGCCTCTCCTCTGTCAGTCTATCTCACTCTTAGGTACCATGTTCTTTGCTCTCTTAACTGCAACTCATTTTGAAACTAGATTGCTTTTAAAAGAAGACTAAATAAAGTTTCCCTTAAGTTATTTAGGCAGTGCTGGAGCTGCTGGGGCTGCTGGGGGCCTGATAGAAGACACAAACACGAAGGGGGGGAGGCTGTACCCAGCAGCCCCAAGGCCCACCACCTTGGTGCTGAGGCTGCTGAGGCCCTGATCAAAGACACAGATCCGAAGCCCCAGCACCCAGCAGCACCAAGCCCCGCCATCAAGGTGCTGGGGCTTCTGGGGGTATCAGAGACACAAACCCACAGGCCTGGCAACCAGCAGACCCAAGGCCTTCGTGGCAGTGCTAAGGAGCAGCAAGCTGAGCAGTAGGAAGCAGCAAGCAGGTGGGCAGTAAGGAGGGAGGGGTCCCGGACTGCGAGAGGGCACATGCTGGGCTAAGGGACCCCCCACCCATACCCAGTGCACGAAATTCGTGCACCCGGCCTCTAGTCCTATATAATAAAAGGTAATATGCAAATTGACCCTAACAGCAGAACGACTGGGAATGACTGTTCACTATGACACACACTGACCACCAGGGGGCAGACACACAATGCAGGAGCTGCCCCCTGGTGATCAGTACACTCCCACAAGGGGAGCTCTGCTCAGCCAAAAGCCAGGCTGACGGCTGCCAATACAGCGGTGGTGGTGGAAGCCTCTCCTGCCTCCTCACCAGCACTAAGGATGTCCGACTACAGCTTAGGCCTGCTCCCCGCTGGCATGTGGACATCCCCCGAGGGCTCCCAGGCTGCCAGAGGGATGTCTGACTGCCAGCTTAGGCCCAATCCCACAGGGAGCAGGCCTAATTCAGCAGGTGGTCATCCCCCAAGGGGTCCCAGACTGAGAGAGGGCACAGACCGGGCTGAGGGACCCCCCCGAGTGCACAAATTTTTGTGCATCAGGCCTCTAGTAAAATAATATGAAGAAAACTAGGTTTGACAAATAAGTATCTGCTTTGAATTTCCTCAAATGTCTGGTGTTGTGCTGGGCATCAGCTGAATGCATTCTTCCTGATTTCATTTGAGTCATATTCTAACTCACAACCTTTTCCAACTCCTCACACTGCCAGGAAATAAAATTTCATTTCACATTTACAGAGTCCATCATCCCATCAAGCAAAGCAAATACCGTGGCCTTTGTAAGAACAGATAATGCACAGATTTTCATGGACTTGAATCACATCATATTTCCTGCAACCTCCTGTCAGTGACCGGTCTCCGGTGATTGGTTGTAACATGCATTTAATCCTGCCCTTGGCACCAGCCACAGAGAGGAGAGTCCCTGCAGCATCCAGTTTCTTCAAGAACATGCAACTTAGAACAATAGGGAAACAGTTCAAATTTTTAGAAAAGATGTATATCAGGGCTTTAAAATTCTTAGTTCCAGAATTCTGTTATTATTAAAAGCAATAAATTTTCAAGACAACATAAAGCTGTAATCAAGACAGTGTGGTATTGGTGAAAGAATAGATAAATGTAATACTGGAACAGAATAGAGAGCTCCAGATAGACCCATGTAAATGCAGTCAACTGATCTTTAACCACAAAGTAAAGGCAATACAATGGAGCAAAGAATTATATATTTTTACACATGGTGCTGGAACTACTAGATATCCACAAGAAATGAATTTAGAGACAGTCCTAATCCTTCACAAAAATTAACTCATAACGAATCATAGACCTAAATGTAAAATGCAAAACTATGAAACTCCTGGGAGGTAACACAGAAGAAAACCTATATGAACTTGGGTATGGTGATGAATTATTAGATACAACATCAATGGCACCTTCATGAAAGGAAGAATTCATAAGCTGAGCTTCATTAAAATGAAAACCTATGCTCTGTGTCCTAACTTGTTTGGCTCAGTGGCTAGAGCATCAGCCTGCGGACTGAAGGGTCCCAGGTTTGATTCCGGTCAAGGGCATGTACCTTGGTTGTTGGCACATCCCTAGTGGGGGGTGTGCAGGAGGCAGCTGATTGATGTTTCTCTCTTCGATGTTTCTAACTCTCTATCCCTCTCCCTTCCTCTCTGTAAAAAAATCAATAAAATATAATAAAAAAAAGAAAATCTTATCCTCTGCAAAAGACGTTGTCAAGAGAATAAGAAGACATTTACAAAAGACAGGTCTGATAAAGGACTATTTTCCAAAACATACTAAAAACTCTTAAAACTACCTCATAAGAAAACAAAAACCTGATTAACAAATCATTGACACGTCACCAAAGAATATATTCATATGCAGCACATGAAAAGACGCTCCCATCATATGTCATTAGAGAAATGCAGATTTAAATAAATGAGATACCACTACAGGTCTATTAGAAATGTGAAGATCCTGAACAATGACAATACCAAATATGGGGGAAGATATGGAGCCACAAGAATTCTCAGTCATTGCTGGTGGGAATGCAAAATGGTGTAGCCACTTTGGAAGACAGTTGGGACATTTCTTATAAAACTAAACATGGTCTTACCCTATGATCCAGTTATAATGCATGAACCTACAGTGACATGTCATCATCATCCAGAACCCATAGTTGACATTAGTATTCACTCTTGGTGTTGTACACTCTATGCATTTGGACAAATGTATAATGACACATCTCCACCATTATAGTGTCATAGAGAGAGTAGTTTCACTGCCATAAAATAATCTTCTGTGCTCTGCCTACTCATCTCTCCCACCCCCTCAGCCCTTGGAAACCACTAGTATTTTTACTGTCTCCAAAATTTTGCCTTCTCCAGAATGTTATATAGTTGCTCTGCAAAAGACATTGTCAAGAGAATTGGTACTTAGCTAAAAGAGTTGAAAAGTATATTCACAGAAAAATCTGCACATGGCTAACAACATAGCAGTGTATCCATAATTTCCAAAACATGGAAGCAACCAAGACACCTTCCAGTAGGTAAAAGGACAAATAAACTGTGGTCCATCCAGACAGTGGACTCTCATTCGAGGCTAAAAAAAAAAAATGTGCTGTCAAGCCATGAAAATACATGGGAAAACTTTAAGTGCATATAATAAGTGAAAGAAGCCAATCTGAAAAGGCTACAAATTCTGGAGAAGGCAAAATTTTGGAGACAGTAAAATTACCAGTGGTTTCCAAGGGCTGAGGGGGTGGGAGAGATGAGTAGGCAGAGCACGGAAGATTTTTTTATGGCAGTGAAACTACTCTCTCTATAACACTATAATGGTGGAGATGTGTCATTATACATTTGTCCAAATACATAGAGTGTACAACACCAAGAGTGAATACCAATGTCAACTATGGGTTCTGGATGATGATGACATGTCAATGTAGGTTCATGCATTGTAACAAATGTTACATCTGGTGGGGGTGTTGATAATGGAGGAAGGAGGCTGTGCCAGTGAGGGGACCTAAAACTGCTCTAAAAATAATTTATTTTTTAAAAGTAATAAACATCAGGCTCATTATTTCTAATTGCTTCCTGTAGACTGTCACTGGACAATGCATCTCATGACACCTACGTGGTGTTTCTCCTGGCAGGTGTTTATCTGGACCACAATTTTCACTTTTAGGTGACACCAATAGAATGAATCAGATTTTGGAACTGCACTGTCCATAATTAATGACAGAATAAAATTTTGGAAAAACACATTGAACTTATCTTGGAAAGATAATGACTTTCAGGTTTCTATCACTACTCAAACCACATCAAGCCTGCCACTGGGCAACGGAGCTAGAAGCCCTTTCTTTTTCTCAGTTTCTCAGAGGCATTTTGCTTGAGGTTGGATGCGGGGCAAAGGTACAGTTGGTTGGGAGTTACAATTACAAAACCTGCTTCAATCAGGTAAATCACTAAACTGATAAGATATAACATTTATCACTTTGGATACTGTATGTGTTAGTATATTACCCAGAATAGCAGGAAGATATATTTTCCTGACCTTATAACCAATTTCCAACAATGACATTAAAAAGAGCACAATGGGCAAGACATTAGGTGTGTGAGTGCACGGCTCCTCGAAATTGAGAATAATAAGAATTTTTAGGAGAAAGTGCCCATATAATAAAAGTTAGAGCTTGTAAATTTATTTGTAAATAAAAATCAAGGATGGAAACAGTGATATGTAGAAATTATAAGTGATTTTAGTATTTACTCTTATACTTTTATATGCAGTGTTCTTTATTATATATTTTTTGTATTTCCTAAAATAACTATGCTTTCTGTAATCAGGAAAATAATAACATTTTATTCACATTTATATATAAATGTTCTTTATATATACAAAGTGATTGTATATAAAATGTTCTTTATACATAAAATCTTTAACCAGTTAACTGCCACATGCCCAAAATGGAAACCATCCCCACATGCCATATTTTTAATTTAATTTAAAAAATCAATTTGCAATGAATATTATAAAAATAAATGTTACTCACAATTCGAGTGTTCTTGAATATTTTCAGCTGAAAATTCTCACGAAAAAATAATTTTAAAGTTTGTCAGGGCTACCACTTAAGGAAAACATTTTTTTTAAATGATGTGTGCTGCTTGCATCTACAGACACTTATGGCGTACAATGGGTTAAATATAAAATATTCTTTTATTTTGCTAAAATATCAGATACACTGATATTTTGCTAAAATATCAGATAACTATATATATAAAAGGCTAACTGACTGGCCATACATATGTCTGTCTGACTGTCCGACTGGCCAGTACATATGACGCGCACTGGCAATTTAAAAATGAACATTGACTTATGCATGCGCAATACATATAAAGCTCTCGCTGGCACCAATCACATGTGTGTTTTAATTTTATAATACTATATTACATATACTATTTTGACATGTAATTTTTTGCAGTAATGTAATTACCGCACAAATCTTTCTTCTAATTAATTTCCTTTCAATGTGCATGAGTCCGTGCACGGAGCCACTAGTAAATAACATCAATATAGACACACAGGAACAAATAGGCTGATAAAAAGAATTATATGTAAATATAGAGATTTTTGGTGTAAGTTCAACATGCAACATTACTAGTGTACATAATTTCCCCATAAATATAATCATCCTACATGTACACAATTCCAAGATAATTTATATTATTAGATTTTTTAATATGTAAAAATTATATTGATAAATTGTCAAATGTTCTTCATAAAAACTTCATTTCTTATACATGTCTTTCTTTAGGCTTTATATTAATTTTTTGTTTATAATACTTTCTAAAATATTTCCCACATCAGGATGGTTTTATAATTTTGGGACTCTGGGTATAAATGGTAAATTAGGATTATAAGCTTGTAAAAAGTTATTATTACCTGCCTGCATTTATTATTGGAATCTGACATCTATATTAATACAAAATAACCTGCTATACTTTAGAGACATTTGTAGGAAAAGTCATAATTGGATAAAATATAAATGAGTTCATTTTATTTGTAGTAGTCAGAAAAATAGAGGTTTTAGGGCAAGCAATTGATAATATCCATAACTTCAGATTTATAAAAAGTAATTGATACAAAGTTAGTGAGAGCACAGACACGAAGACCCAGGAACAGGTCCACTCTGTGAGGGAAGCTTGAAACCCACCTACCAGCATGGACTGTTCTGGAAGAATCTCATACAAAACCTCATAGAAATTATATTTCATTCAGTAACTTAGAGAAAGTCCAGAGAAGCTATCTATAGACATCAGTCAGTATAATTTATCAGGAAATAAGGTACCTAAAAAAAATTATAATCGATGACATGTTAATTCCAAATAATTACTTATAAACTTTGGAATTAATATGTAGATGTTCACCCAAACTCTTTCTTGTTCCATTACTACTGGGAAGTGATTGTCCAGGAGGCGCCAGGTTAGGCAGAGCTGGGCTCCTGGAGGTTGCATGAAGTATTATGCACCATCCTATGTTAGGCTCACTAGGCCCCACGGTTCCATCCTCTTCCCCCTGGGTACTGAGTGTCACTGACCAGGTTAAGCTTCATAAGTGGTACCCATGACAGATGACCATCAGCCTGGGCTGCTTCTGAGTGGCTCCATGGAGTAAATACTGCTTGCCCAAAGACATAAATAGGACTTTACTAATTGCTAAGACTTTTTACTTATATCTCATGTATACTAATCATCCATTCATTTATTCATTTGTCCCTGTCACAGACTATGTGGTGAGACCACAACAGACGACTAAAGTTGAACAGCTGTGCATTAAGTTTGTAGGCAAGGGACTTAAGGGGCCAACTTATACTTTTACCCAAACCTAAGCCTTTTCTAAGTTGTCATTAAGCAATCCTCTGTTGGATTTAACGTTTCATAAAACAACAACAATGAATTGTAATTTAACAGCATGGAACTCAGTGCTGTGGAGATTGTTTACTGTCACATTCTCATTCTCTTAGTTTTTCATCAATTAGTTTAGTGCTATGATTTCTTCAGCTTCTGGTTTTGATGACCATTTTTTTAAATATCTCAATACTTATTTTTGTGTACATCCTATGGTCAAGGTGAAAGTAATAGAAAGATGGATGAGACAAAGTCATGCTGTGAAGATACTTTGTGAAGAGAAGAAATCAAGGTTTGCTGAGAAGTCACAAAACAGCATTGTTGGCCAAGGTGTCCATTCCTGCTAGGACATTTGGTAAGTCTTAATCATTGCATTTTATTCAGAAGGGTGGTGTCACCGTCTGCTCATAAATAAACATTGTTTTAAGGGAGGAGTGCTAGACTTGGTGGCTTCAGAGTGCCTCTGGCAACACATGAGGCGCATGGGAATGTGGGGAGGAGGGTGCAGATACAGCCTCCTGGGACCAACGCATGCTTCTGTGTTTTATTGGTTCAGGGAAATCTCTTTGAGAGCATAACAGCTTTTGTTCGAGAGGGGCCACCCTGTCCCTGATTGTTACATCCCGACCCGGTCTGTCACACTTGCCAGATAGTGTTGACTCATCCATCACAAGTTGCAAGAGCCTTTTAGTTTATCTATACGATCTTCAATTAAGAGTCCGCAAGGGCAATTTTATATATGCAGGTTACTTTCTTCACAGCAAAACAGCACACGTTTTATTCAGAGTATTTTTTAGTCACCAAGTAACTATTTGAAGACAACAAATCCTGTTAGATATTACAGCATCTGTTTATCACCTTGTTAGTACATGCCATTTATGTGATCGCATTATAGTGGAGATACTCTGTTTCTTGGTGTTCAACTAGTTTTCACTGGCATTCTGGATATTTTGGGTATTGTAATTTTTTTGGTTTTGGTTTTTAGTGATTTTTAAATTTTTTAAATTTATTGCTTAAGGTATTACGTATGTGTCCTTATCCCCTCGTTGCCCCCCACACTTATGCCCTCACCCCCCAGTTGTCTGTGTCCATTGGTTAGGCTTATATGCACGCATAAAAGTCCTTTGGTTGATCTCTCCCCCTTATCTCACCCTCCCCTACCTTCCCCTGAGATTTGACAGTCTGATTGATGCTTCTCTGTCTATGGATCTGTTTTTGTTCATCAGTTTATGTTGTTCATTATATTCCACAAATGAGTGAGGTCATGTGATATTTATCTTTCTCTGACTGGCTTATTTTGCTTAGCATAATACTCTCCAGTTCCATCCATGCTGTTGCAAATGGTAAGAATTCCTCCTTTTTTAACTCAGCATAGTATTCCATTGTGTAGATGTACCACAGTCTTTTTAATCCACTCATCTTTGATGGGCACTTAGGCTGTTTCCAAATCTTAGCTATGGTAAAGTGTGCTGCTATGAACATAGGGGTGCATATATCCTTTCTGATTGGAGTTTCTGGCTTCTTGGGATATATTCCTAGAAGTGGGATCACTGGGTCAAATGGGAGTTCCATTTTTAGTTTTTTGAGGAAGCTCCATACTGTTCTCCACAGTGGCTGCACCAGTCTGCATTCCCACCAGCAGTGCACAAGGGTTCCTTTTTCTCTTCATCCTAGCCAGCACTTGTCGTTTCTTCACTAATTCAATTCCTAGGGCATTGGAAACTAAAGAGAAAATAAACAAATGGGACTACATCAAAATAAAAAGCTTTTGCACAACAAAAGAAACCATCAACAAAACAGCCCACTGCATGAGAGAACATATTTGCCAATGTTATCTCCAATAAGGATTTAATCTCCAACATTTACAGGGAACTTATACAACTTATCAAAAGGAAGATAAACAACCCAATTAAAAAAAAATGGGAAATGGACCTAAATAGGTACTTTTTGAAAGAGGACATAGGAAGGCCAAGAGACATATGAAAACATGCTCAAAGTAACTAATTATCCGAGAGATGCAAATCAAAACGACAATGTGGTACCATCTCACACCTGTCAGAATGGCTATCATCAACAAATCAACAAATGGTATTGTGTTATGAGACCTTGATTCCTCTTTAAATCATCTATTGTAGCAGGTAGGTGTCCTATTTAGGTCTGGTGCATATATCCTGGCTACTTTGAATTCTGTCTGGTCACCCTGCTAGTGTGCCTCACCAAGGCTGATCTGAAATCTCAGCAGAGCTTCTCACTCTAGTTCCATTCTCAAACCATTGGCTGTCTTGGTACTTGTCAGGTCCACATCATGGGGTTTCCTCAGACTTCACATACCACCTTAAAGAAGCCCTCTCCCAGTTCCTCCTCGTACTCTGCCTGCAAGGGAAGAAAGCTCTGCCTTTATTACTGCAAAGCAGGCATAGATGGGGGCTCCACTAGCTCCCTGCCAGCCATGAGCCCCTTGAGGAAGGGGGTGAGTGTGGACATATTTCCTAGTGCGTAGCTGGGGTCGGCTGGGTATCGTCAATGACTCATCCTGATGGTCACTCCTTCCAGACTCCTTGGTGGACATTTCTCAGGCCTTTTTTTTATTTTCCATTCCTATACATTGCATTTCAAGGTCAAGGGTTTCTCCAGTCTGTACACACAGGAGGCAGCGCTTCCCACATACAGGATAAAAGGAATTCATATTTCATATCTCAACACCCTTGACCAGTCTGACTTCTCTTTTCTCCATCATTTCACAGTTTTGAGATATTTGTTTCTTATATATTGTCCAAGGTGTTTAGTTGTAATTTGGAAGAATAGGGTAGAAGGCATTTACTCCATCTTGTCTGGAACTAGAAATCAAGTTGTCATATTTTAAATTCACCGTTTTGCATAACACAAACAAATCTTAAGACAAATGATACCATGAAACCCAAAAGAAAAGAATAAGGTGAGAGATCATTAGGTGCATACAATTTTCTGGTTTAAGACTTTTATTCTAGTCATATACCTCTAACATGGTAAGAAACAAGACACTTGGGGGGAATAGAGAGCAGTTCTTGACTGTTGTCTCCTTTTGGTGCAAAGGTAGCTCAGTGACTAGAAATAAAAAAATCACTGAGACTTGAGATGAGAGCAGGAGCTTTTAGCTCAGAAGTTCAATTTCATCTTTAAAGGCAGGAAAGCTGAGAGGCCAGAGGGCAGGACCGGAGGTTAGCTTGTGAGTTTAGGGGTTTCACGTAATTTCCAGGTTCTTTCTTTGTTCTTCAACTACTCAGCCAAGTTAGAAGGTTTGTGGTGGTTCAAAGAAAAAGACATTCCCAAAACACTGAAGCATGGATTCAAGGAGGCACTGGGAACGTTAACTGTGGGAGGACAGGAGCCTGACTCAGCTGTGAGGCCCACCTCATCCTCCTTTCCTCCGCAAGAGGGATGGAAGTCTGGTTTTGAACTCTCTATACTAATACAATTGTAGTTTGAAATAATTAACATTTTGTTAATTCAAAGTTGTCCTTCCTAGCTTTGCCCTTCTTCCTGCCTTACCAAGATTCTGGAATCACTTTACTAGTATTTTTATGAACAAACTTATTTCGATAGGCCAATTGGTTCAGATTTTGTTTGCCTGAAAATGCCTTTATTTAGTATTCATTTTTTTAAAGTCTATTTTCACTGAGAATTCTAGAATCATAATTACTTTTATATGAGTTTCAGTTTAAAGAAACCATTTCATTGTCATTATACTCCCATCATTTATGCTTTAGTCTCTTTAAAAATAATTACTGATAAATGTTCTGGATACTTTTAAAGATAAATTGATGGATGGTTATACATTTTGTTATTTTTTAACCCTTCTTTGTTTTATGGAGGTTAATCATTCTTTCTCAAGGTGTGATTGCATTATATTTATTTGACTTGATGCTGAATCTGATTTTTTGAATATGTGAATTTATTTTGTCAGATCTGGAACAATTGTGAACAGCCATTTTTAAATATTGTGCCTGTCCTTCTCTCTCTTTCATCCTTCCTTATTATTCTGGGACTCAAGTTACATGTATGTTATACCTATTTGCTGAGGTCTTTCCCATCCAGTTTACTAATACTCTCTTCTTTTCTAACATGCTATTAACCACTTCAATTGAATTATTAGTATAATAATAGTAATACAACTTAATTATAGATCTATACTTCCTTTTAAATTTTATTTATAGATTCTATTCTCCTGTAAAAATTTTCCCATTCTCTAATTTTTTTTAACATATTCATCATAGTTCAGAATTTCAGACAGATAACATCCGCTTTACCTGGGGGTCTACTCCTGGACTGTCATGTGACTTTTACTGAAGGTTGGACATGAAACATAGTGGATTCCATGTATAATGTTGTCTTTTCTTGGATCACATTTGATTTTTTTCTAGGTCACAGTTACAGTGGCTGAGGCTCACTCTGATGCACTTGAGACTGAAGTGGCTTAGTGAGAGTTGTTCTCTTTTAAGAGTTGCTGCTTACTCTTGAGCTGCAGTCCATTAAAGTTGTCCTCAGGAAGCTTGTGGTATTTACCAAAGTCCCTGCTTTGCTCTGCTTAGGGTTCAGCTTCTTAGTCACTATTTCTGATTTCTTGACCATTCACCCCTTAGCAGCTCACAATTTGGCAAATGTTTCGAGAGGCATTGCACACAGAATGCCAAGCGCAGTGTTCTGTACTTTTCTTTTCTCCAGGGTCTTGCATCCTCAAGTCTTAGCTACACTGATTGCTTTTGAATCCCCTCAAGTAGTTGGGCATTTTGTGCATTTTATCCAGTTATTTTGGTTGTTCTTGATAAAAAAAAAAATGTCCAATATAAGCTACTGCAATATAGATGGAAGCAGAAATGTTTAATTGTTTTATTTGTCTTAAATAATGATTTCTGTGAGATCAGGAGCCAACTGCCTTGTTTATATTATGTCAATAGCTACTGTCTTTGCACCCACACATGGCCTGCCTTCCCTGTATCCAAACTTTCTCAGTTTATATACTTTACACACAGATCAGACATCTCTGATTCTTTCTTTTTACTTTCTTGTATTTTAGTTTATTATTTTTGTCCTTAGAATATATGTAGATATATTTAAAAGTAAAGTTTAGTTACAGTCTTTCAAAGAAAGCAGTTATCTTTCCCCTTCATCCTTACACTCCTTCCTCCACCTATCCTCCAACTATTTTTCTTCCACAGTAAATTACATTCATTTTGGGATAGTGCCTATTGTGTTTGTCCTCATGTTTCCAAGTATGCTATTCATGCTACTTCGACAAAAATAACAATGAACTGACTAGAGCTATGGTTATTAATGCAGATATAAGTCAATATATGTGTGTCTGTATCTCATTACCCAAGATACATTCCAGCTGTAACATCTTACAGGAACGTTTAATTCTCCCCTAAATCTGGGAGGTTAATACACAGAAACCCAGTGTGACTGCAGCATCAAGTTATTATGCCAAAACAAAGTTGATATCCACACAATACATCTATGTCCGCAGGCTGATCTTTTCAAAGTGGTGACAATCCATGGGGATGTTACATAAAATCACCCCTCTAATCTTCTATCATTTCCACTGTTCTAATCCCCTTAAACCCAAAGCTCCTGCCAGCCTGCCCATACCTCCCAAGCAACCTGTGTTCTGTCTGAAACACTGACGCTTAGCCCCTTTTATCTTTCATACCTCATGTAACTCAGAGACTGACATGGAGTTATGATCGTCCAGGATATAACAGGATGTAACCAATTTACTATCAGTCCATCCTTCCTCCACTTCTTTGCAAAAATCCCCAAACAAGCACTGACTCTGACTCATGAAGGTTTCATTTGAAAGACCCAATGTCTTCTTCTCCATCCCTTCCATCACTATACCCTCTTCTCTCTTTAATTTCATTCTCTCTCTCCTTAAATAACCTTTCCCTTTATCATTAAAATAAACTGAAGATTTTTATCTTAAAAATCAAAGGCAAATAAAATTACCAACCCTCAGAGCCCACACTGCCTTCCAGCTGTTCCCCTGTTGCTGTTTCCTCTTACATTCATATACCTGGGAAGAGAGTTCTACATATCCTACATCCTTCCATATGGCTTCCAACTATACTAATTCTTCAAAAATTGTTATGCACAAATAAAGTGGAAAATGTTTTGAATGTGGATCAGTGAACTCCTGAAGAATGTGCATAGAACTGTATCCTATGCATGCAATCTTAGGAGCAAAGAGGAGAGTTTAGATTAGGCAGAAATTGCTTATGGCAGTGAAGTTTCAAGAGATTCAAGATTAAATCTGATAAATCAAATTGCATGAGGTTTTAAATTCTGGCTCAGTTGACTCTGTGGAATATGTAATCTGTGTTACCCATAGCTAAATTAACCTGAAATGTTTGAAATGGCTTGCTATGAAGTGTAAAAAGTGACCTAAAGACTTAGACAGGAATGATTCATTTGTGATGCACAAATCCATCTCTTATGCCCAAAAGAGCTCAGAATGTACTTCTTTTATGAAAACATTGATAATAAAATGTTGTTTCTTGTCGGACATTGCATTATCTTTGAAATGTGCTTTAGCTGCTATTTAATGAAGGTAGATGATGCAGATGACAAACACCCAGTTGAAATGGGTTTGATCATTTAAAAGGGGCTACCAAGATTATGGCTTGTATTTAATCACTCAAGAATATGTAACCAATAATTATGAACAATAGAAAACAATGGGGATGAGTAGTTTGATCAAACTAGGTGGGAATGTCATTAACATTCCTAATTGATTTTTACACCTTAACACATTGGTCTCTGGAGGCCTGTCATTCATCTAATTTCCAGACCTAAGTTTTATTACACATCAAACTTGATTAAATTAATGAAAAATAGTGTTATTTGGGGAGTAATGCTGCAAATAGCACCATGAACATTCAGGTTTCCACACCTGTGCCCATTTACCTGGGTTATAGTAAACACACAATAGTTATATAGTTAACTGTTAACATCATATATTAAAAGTACAGATTATGGAATCATCAAAGAGAAATATCTAGCATTTCAGGGCTAACTGCACACAGACTTCAAAATAAACTGAACACTAGGGAAGGAATACAGCTGTGGTCTGGCGGTCAGAATATTAGGTTATCGATAGCAGACACGTTTTTTCTTAGGTCTTTCTCATTGCAGACCCAGTATATTCTCTGACCCATGTCATGGCTATTCTCAGTTCAGAGAGATTTTGAATAAATTATTAGTAAATGGAAGAACTGCTATTTTTATCTTACTGACCTGTGAAGCAAAGAATAACTTAACATTTAAATAAATACTTCATATATGGTTGATATTCACTATTATGCCACAAAGAATAGCTTGATAGCAAATTAAAAGTGGAAGCCCCTTCTCTTCTAAAATAAAAAGTAATAATAAATAAATAAATAAATATTTTATGAGAAACCATGAAGATCAGTATCCTCAAAGAATCTTAAAGGCAGCAGGCCCGTTGACTTTTATTGACCATGTTTAACTAACCAATGTGGTCTGCTCTAGAAAACAGATTTATCAACTGGTTACTTCACTTGCATCTGGTGTTCCAATTTTACTTTATTTACTGGCAGCCCTGACATGCGGTAAGCAGCTGTTTATCCTGCGAATACTTCTGTTTTGTTTTTCTATTCCAATAAACATGGGATCCTGAGGTGTGACTCAGATCTCTGGCTCAGTGTCATAACTAATTCCAAAGGGACTTCATTAACTCTACAAGTCCACAGAGCATACTGGCGATCTTTCATATTGAGCATATGCTGACATTACCTGGAAGGATGAAAGTGATAGGTTTCCTTAATGCCTTGATCATGAATATGTGTTCCAGAGAATAAAAAATAGATTTCATTAAAATAAAGGTCTTGCAACCTCTCATATATTTCTGAAATCTGCGTGCATGGGACAAGTTGTTAGACACTTAGTTTCTAATCACTTAGAGGCTGAAATTCCAAGATCAAGGATCCAGCCTGGTAGGATTCTTAACAAAGTCTCTTCCTGGTGATGTCCTCACAGGCCCTTCCTTAGTTCATGTGGATGTTGAGCACACATAGATTACATTCTCTTCCTCTTTTTACAAGGGCATAAACTCCGTCATTGAGCCCAAATCACTTCCCAATGGCCTCATCTTCAAAATACCTTCACTTGGGGGGTTATGTTCAACATATGTATTTGTGGGAGGCTAATATCTCTTTGGTAAGAATTAATGCTTTTCAAGGATAAGGAATTCATTAACTTACAACAGAAATGGGAATATGTATGAATGCCTCGGGAGTGAGTGATTTTAGCCTCAAAAAAAAAAAAAATGCATGCCTGAATAAAGAAGAAAATCTTGTGAGTCACATAACAGTAGTAAAAACTCAACAACAAAAACCAAGTAAGACAAATGCTGCTAAAGCAGAGAACTTCACGGGTTTCACTCCGAGCCCAATCCTTTTGTCTATTTTGCATTACAAGTCCCCCTGACATCTCTGTGTTCTCCAATGCTGTGCACACCAACATTGGTCTGTCATTACCTATGGAGAAGATCTGTGCAGAGATCTTCAGTGATAGATTCTCACTGGCCAGTTTTTGATGTTTTAGGGAGTTCTTCTGACCATGGGTCATGTGTTAAAGGCTTATGCATGTGGGGAAGCTCATGTAACATCTCAGCATACTGAAAAATTACAGGATTTTTAAAAGGCAATTCCCATCATTTATAATCACCACCCAAAATGCATGTGATCACATGTAACATACTTTTATTGCGAAGGGAAGAATGGATTGATTTTCTCCCCAGGGTTTGAGGAAGCCTTGCTATCAGTTCCTGCTGTCTCAGTGTGGTTGCCTGGATACTCCTCTCCTTGACTATTACTCTGATTAAAGGGCAATTTAGAGATTTTTTTTTAAAAAAACCTGATATGTCATCTAGAAATATTATCAGCCCTCCCTTACACTGATTTGTCAAGTGGGAGAGTGAGCATTGCTATTTAGAGATGGTTTTTCAATAGGATAAAATCAGAAATTGATTCTCTCATTTCTCTCAGCCCACTTTAAATGTACATTTGTACTAACTAGTGAAACTTCTATGGGATAAAAGGAGTTAAATGGCTTTTGGGGGTTGTAGGCATGGGGGATGATGCCAAACTTCATATTTCACAATTTAAAGATAACCAGCCATTATTGTGAATAAATAACCATCAGATGAATCTCAGGGGAAAAAATGACAAATGCCTCAAAATCAACATTTTTGGAGGACTTCCAAAACACCTAGCTCTGATATTTAATCAACAGATAAGGACGCCAAAGCCCCATTGTCCTGATTCAGAGCAAATTCCGGATATAAAAATCTATACCTACAACCCACACATTTAAATACATAATTATTCTTTCTTGAAGTATAATTTGCATAAAAGGAACTACATGCATTTAAAGTGTACAGTTTGGTAAGCTATGCGTTCACATCTGTGAAACAATTATCATGATCCAGATAGAAAGCACATTAACACACAAAGTTTTGGGGAGTTCCTTTGAGAACTATCCCTTCCACCACTGCTCATGCCCCAAACTCAGGCAAGCACTGCCTACTCTCTGCCACTATATCTACACCTCTCCTGTTTAGATATTTTTATAAATGGAAACAGAGTTTGCACTCTTTTTTTTCTGACTTATTTTGCTCAGAATCATTACTTTGACATGCCTCAGTGTTGCATATATCGTTAGTTCATGCCTTTTCTTTGCTAAGTAGCATTGTAGGGATAGATCCCATTTTGTTTTTCCCTTCACCTGATTATGCATCTTTGAGTTATTTTCAGGTTTCTGCTCTTACAAATAAAGCCTCTCTGGACATCCATGTTTATTGCAAGGGCATATAGGTAGATCATATGGTAAAGTGTATGTTTAATTTTTTCTTTTTAAATGCCCAATTGTTTCTCACAGTGGTTGTACCATATTGCAATCCCACCAGTAATGTAGAAGAGAACCAGTTACTCCCTACCCATGTCCTCATTGACATTTGCTCTGGTTGGCATTTTTTAAATTCTTTTAATGTATTTTTTAAAAAAATATTTTTATTGATTTAAAAGAGAGAGAGAGATAGAGAGAAAGAGAGAGATGAAAGAGAATCATCGATTGGCTGCCTAATGCACATCCAACACTGGGGATCAAGCCCACAACCTGGGCATGTGCCTTCACTGGGAATAAAACCGTGACCTGCTGTTTCATAGGTCAATACTCAACCACTGAGTCATGCCAGCCAGATAGGTCTTTTTAATATTTTAGCCATTCTAATAGGCACATTCACTGTTGCTACAGCGTGCATTTCCCAGATAACTAGTGACTTTTTTTCATTTATATTGGCATTCTCTATCTTTGGTGAATTTTCTGTTCAAATTATTTGTATATTGATTAACCATATTGTCTGATTTATTATTATTGAGGTTTGGGAGTTATTTATACATCTTTATACATCCTGGAATTAAACCCTCTATAAGATCTGTTCTTTGCAAGATATTTCCAGGTCTTGTGTTTTCATTCTTTTAACATTATTTCAAAGAAATTTTTTTAATTTTGATAATGTCTAATTTACTTTAAAAAATATTATGAACCACGCTTTGATATCAGATTTTTAAAAATCTTTAAACCAAGATTTAAAAGATTTTTCCCTATGCTATCTCCTAGGAATTTTATAGTTACTGATTTTAAAATGAGATGTTTTCCCATTTTGACCTAATTTTTGTTCAGTGTGAGCTCTTTCACTCTTGTCCTCTGTATCTCTATTAAATATATAGTTATAATTGTTTCAATGTCTTTATATGGTAGTTTTTATGTGTGCTTCTTCTAGTTCAGGTTTGACTGATGGATTTTTTTGTTTTGTTTTTGTTTTTTTCTGCATGTCTTTCTTTAGACTGGATTAGGGATTTAAAAAAAAAGAAGAAGAAAAGAAAAGTCTCCAAAATACTAAAAATTCTTATTTGGACTGTTTAATTTGTATTATAAAGTTTTCTTCTCCCACCTTAAAAACCATAGTGGATCTTTTCATGTTAGAAATAAAACCATTTTAGTCTCAACAGAACAGATAAAGAAAGTTCTGGACTTTCACACACACATTTGCAGGTTGTAGGGAACTCAGGTCTCCCACCTCAGAGACGTCAGCTTTGACAGCTGCATGGACCAGCTGGCAATGGTTAGTTTGTTTCCCATCATTTGTGATTTTGAATTGGGCTTGTTAATAAGGATGGATGGGAGGCAGGTGTGGCAGTTTCTGGATGTTATTGGTACATAATTGCTTCAGGCTATTGTTTTAAGCAGTTTCCATTTGTACTTTGTTCTCAGTACAGCTGTCAATAGAGGCTCAGTTAGGAATGCACAACTATGCCATCTAGGCTCCAATTACAAATCTAAATTAATCATGAAAAGAATCCAGATCTGGCAATTTCAGCAAAAATGTTAATAATGAAAGCAGAGCTCATAAATAGCTGAACTAGTGAACAGAAAAAACTCCCAATCTTTTTAGGAATTTCAAGGATGAAACTACATTCAGAAGTGAACTGCTTCCTGGTAAATCTAATAATCAAAGATTTTTCATGACTGTTTGCAGTAAATCAATACTAAAATGCAATCAGGATTAAAAAATTCATTTTAGAAATTCTCATTTAAAATGTTTAATCATTTTACATATTTCAATTTAGCAACTGCAGCCATGGTATAAAGATGTCTTTACTGATCACAAATGTGATGTATTTTTCTAAGTCAACACAATTTAATGAAATATGTGGAAATATATCCAAGTGAAATTTCCAACATGAAATTGTGTCTGCTAAACATCATTTGGGGAGAATTGGAGGGGCTGATCAGTATAGTGCTTTTGAATTTTAATTATGCAGATATTTTTATCCTTGAAATTATGCTTGAAAATCACAAAGGACAACAATTGCTTAATTAGGGTAAAAGGGAAGCCCTGGTCTAGTTGCCTTGTTTTTCAAGGAAAAGATTATAAACGGAGTTATGAGAGGCCGCCTTGTAAAAATCATTCTGTCGCTTCCTTGCACCCAGATGTGAGAGCTGCTCTGGTTTGTCCCAGCACAACCGCTATAATAATGGCTGTTTCTTCCAAGTTGCTACCTGCATTGGGACATAGGACAGTCTAGATCAGTGGTCGGCAAACTGTGGCTCGCGAGCCACATGCAGCTCTTTGGCCCCTTGAGTGTGGCTCTTCCACAAAATACCACGTACAGGCACACGTACAGTGCGATTGGAACTTCGTGGCCCATGTGCAGAAGTCGGTATCACTGATCACATGACCTTGAAGGAACTTTGTTACATTCTGTCACAGGGGGAAATTTGAAAAATGAACTTCCTTGTCCAAAACAACCTGTATTAATCAAAGGCTGCAATGATTGATTATCAACCACTGGGCAATAGCAGAGATTTGAGTCCTGCTGGTGGTAGCTTGTCAGGGCAGAGGTGGGAGCTTCCAATGAGACAGGGGTGCATAGACCGGTGTTTGTAAAGTCCTGACATCCAAGCAAAGGGCCCTGTAGTGCTCTCTCCCATGACTACACAGATACTTGGACATACACGGAGGAAGTGTTCTCTCTTATAGGGGCTGCAGGCTGAGATTTCTAATGCTTACAAAACACTGCCAGGTTTTCTGTGACATGTTTGCCTGCAATGTTGTTCTCATGTTCAGAGAGCTTCTGTAAAAGCCTGCAGTATTGTTATGTTTGAACTTCTTGACACTGATATTATCTTTCAAATTATTCTTCCACATATACAAACTTTTAAAATCATAATGATGGAGAAAAAAGTTATATTATGTAGTAAAAAAAAAGGAAAGTAAACGTGTTCTTTCTTATGAAGGAAATTGTGTGACATGTTCTTGGCACCCCTAAACTGTACAACTTTCCAACTGTTGAACATTCTAAAGTACAGTCTTTCCAAGGTCATGATGTGGATTGGGGTGTGGATTGGAGGACAAAGGCTTTGGAGGTGCCTACACTGGGCTTTGAATTCCAGCTCTCATTTCTTCACGTGTGAGCTTCAGATGCACTTGGCTCCTCAGAGTCACTATGTCCATATCTGTAAAGATCAAACATGGATCAATGTTCGTGATGTTGTTTTATGATTGTTTATGTAAAGATAACGTACATTGAACATTAAACCTGCCTTCGACAGTTTGCTAAGCACCTCATATTGTCTCATTTAATCCTAAAATCCATGCTTCAGATACTCTGCTTCTTTTCCGTTGTACTGGTAGGAATACGGCTCAGCACCTGCCCATCACTGAGCCCATCCTGGGGGCCTGACCTGCTCATCTCCAGATTTGCTCCAGGCTGAGCTGCTAGGTTCAGGGCCTGTCACCTGGGCAGGGCTCCAGGAATGTCTGTTGATGAAACACATGAAGCACTGCTTACTGCTTTGGTTGGAAATAGCTGCTTCTAACCCGCACTTCTGCAGAATGCTGGTTCCAGTGAACTAGATTAAGGTGTTTGCCACCAAATTGTATAGCATCACTTTCAAATCAGTGCTTAATGAATAAAATAGTTAAATGAATAAAAGCATTTGCATACTTTTTACATTTCACTCATATTTTCCCCTTTGGTACCTTCTAGAAAGTGCTTGAGAAAGGTAACAGGTGATGGAATACAAATCACTAGTGAACTAAAAGGAACTGAGAGTATTAGGAACAGGTGAACGTGTCTAAGTGGCAGCATGAAACTGTGGCTGTAATTGGGCATCATGTGAACAGTATTTACTCATATTCCCTCGCAATGGAATTGTTAGCTCATGAGGTGACCTCAACATGCCAGTTCTGCACTGTGTCGGGCAAAATGGCGCCAGTTCAGTGAATCCCAGGGAGCCAGCTTTCTGAAGA
Source organism: Myotis yumanensis (assembly GCF_028538775.1). Lineage (NCBI taxonomy): Eukaryota > Metazoa > Chordata > Mammalia > Chiroptera > Vespertilionidae > Myotis > Myotis yumanensis. The sequence goes on along the minus strand of NW_027223752.1, from coordinate 160,757,069 downwards.
CACGGTGACGTCCTCAAGGCTGTTTCAGTCAAACCTGCTTTTACTCAGAGCTCACTGGCAATATTCCTGATTGGGGTTTTTAAATTTCAGTTTGTGCTATTCTCTTGAACATGGACATTGAAAAGTGGAATTTACTGGGGGTATGAAGGATACAATGTTATTCCATTGGGACTGCTTTGAGACCACATGAAGCTTTTCCTGGAATTGGGTGGGTGCTACAGGCTGAATGTTTGTGTCCCCCAATTCAGGTGTACCGTCTTGAATTGGTGATGGTGTGGGCAGGTGAGGCCTGTGGGAGGGGATGAGGCCCTGACAAGGGAGCCTTCGTGCTGGGGTTAATGCCTCATAGAGAGAAGCCAGAGACGCCCTCGCCCCTTTCACCAGGTGAGGACACAGGGAGAAAACTTTCTCTGCAACCAGAAAGTCATCCCACCAGGCCCCACCTTGTCAACGCCTGGATATGGACTTTCAGCCTCCAGAAGAGTGATAAGTCAATGTCTGTTCCTAGAGGCCCCCGTCTGTGGGATCCTAGTCCAAGACAGAGAGCCCTGACTATAACTGCTGTTAGGAGCAGTGTCTGGGGTGAGTCACCTGACCATCTTCCTCAGTTCCTGGCTTATTGATGGCCAGGGAACCCAAAACCATTTGCCCCCAGGGGAGCCGCTGCGGAAGGCCCCTCACATCCCAGAAGAAAGGAAAGGTATGGAGCCTTCAGGGTCAGCCAGCTCTCAAACCTCTTTCAGATGACCTTGAGCTTCAGTGCTTTGCCTCACAGAGCACAACTTAGGGGTCAGCTCTCTGCTTCCCTGAGTGCAGGGAGACCTGGAGTAACATCCTTTAGGTATAACATTGATTTAAAAAAAATGCTTCTGAGCCAGGCCAGGTCTGTGTAGTGTTGGCCCACATCTGCACAGGAGGTTTTTTTCTGGGGACCCAGTTTTTCTTCTACTTGCTGAACCTGTGCACGGGAGAGGGATGGGTGTTTGCCTTATCACTGCCCCAGAGAGTGTGGGTGTGAGTGGCCTGTGATGGGCAGTGTCCTGTCCAGGGTAGGTCCTGTCTGCGCCCTGAGCTGCTGGGGAAGCTCCAATATCCGTGATCCTGAACTGGTGGGAAAATAATGATCTTACTCGAGATTATTCATGCTTCTTAACTGTATGAGTGGCTACCATTCATTTCTACGTTTAATATTAGAAGTGTTTGGGTTTTTATTTAGAAGTTTGATGTTTTTATTAGAGAACATTAACCCCTATTTACATCAGCTCTCTTAAGGTAAATGTGGTTTCTTTCTACATCGTTTCTCTTAAAGTTGCATTTTCCAAGAACCTAGCAGGAATCTCCCAACGTCACTAAGTGAGGACTCAGTGTAATTACATTAGTGACTTGCTTTCTGCTTTGTTCTTGCTTCTCAAAGAAACAACACACATAAGCACACTTTCACCCTGAAATGACAGTTATGTCTTGATTCATAAACTTCCTCATTCTGTGGGTGAAAGCCCCTTGGCCAGCAGAGGTAGGGGCAGCTGCAGGCTCTTGCTTCTAAGGATGGTGTGTGGAGATGGACCCTCTGCATGCATGGCCTCAGCCTCCTTCACTCCCACCTGGCTGTTCACCTTCTCCCCTGAATCCTTCAAATTGAACATGTCCATTCGGGATTATTGATCCCATGAGCCCACCTTCCTGTCCCTTGGTTTTCCCCAATCTCAGGAAATGACAAAACTGGCTTGTGGTGGCTCAGACATCCTGGTTCAGGTCCTTTCTCTCCAACCACCAGTTTTAAATAGTGGCCGATTGGAGGGATCAGGTATAAGTACACGTGAAGCCACCACTTCCCCGTCCACACTGTGACAGCTCCCTAATGTGCCCCCACCTCTCCAGGATGCTCTCCACACAGCACCGCTAAAAGCAAGTCCCAGTGCAAACCCCCAGCTCAATCCCCTGGGAAGGTCCCTTCTCACACAGAATAAAGTGAAGGCATTTATCAAGGCCACACAGGCCCTATTGGTGATGCCTAACCCAGCTGCAGACAAGGATTCCTCTGGGGGCCTTAAATATGCACATGGATGCCAATTACCAAGCCCCGGCATGAAATCAATGCTTAGTGAGGGGCCTAGAAACCGGTGTTTCTAAAAGCACCAGCCCCTCCCTCCCCAGGCCTCTAACCTCCTCCTGGTCCCCGCTCATCCTGCAGCCCCAGCAGAGGACCCAGTATCCCCCCTCTGAGCTTTGGACTGAATTAGTCAAGGAGGCCTTTTGGGTGACACAGGCCAAGGGGTTGACAGGCTGAAATTTTTGTTCTCTTTCTTAGTTTTTATTAGTGACTTTTGTTAAAATTTATATTTTAAAACTTAGAATAAATGTATGAGAAAAATAAAAGAAATTAGAGGGTATAGTAGTATTTCACAGAAACACCAAGTTCTGTATTTCAACTCTCGTGCTCAGACTTCATCTCCTATGTCTGCATGTCTCTCTCTGATTCTGCCGTCTCTGTCTCTCAGTCTTTCTCTCTGAGTCTCTGTGTCTCTTCTCTCTCTGTGTCTCTCTGTCTCTGTCTCAACCCCTGACTCTTTCTCTGATTCTCTCCCTCTCTCCAAGTTTCCCATCTCTCTGAGACTAGCTATGTGACTGCATTTCTGAGACTCTCCAAGACTCTGCCTCTCTCTCTCTCTCTCTCACACACACACACACACATACATTTCTCTCCTTTTCCTCCTCTCTCCTTTCTCTGTCAACTCCCTAACTCTCTCTGTGCCTGTGTATATATGATTTTTGTCTGAATTATTTAACATTAAATTGGGGACATTTCCCCCTTACCTCTAATATTCTCTTTCATAACCCAACATTATGAACACGAAATGTTAGCACTGCTTTATTACCCTGTGTGTTTCACAGCTCATACTCAGTTTTTACCACTCTTCCCAGGAGTATTTATTCAGGAACAGCCTCCTGGTTCAGGGTTAGAATCAACACTGACTTCCCTCGACTTCTCCTAGTGCTGGACACATGGGAAGACACAGCCTGTTCCTTTGTAAGATGTCCCTTCTTTGGGTTCCTCTGGGGTTTAGTGATTGGACCTGGCTTCTGTGTTGGGCAGCAGAGCTGGGCTAGTGGTGGGTCCTCACATCAGGGGACACTTGATCCTGGAGTGTCCCCACCTGTGCTGACACTGACTGATGATTTGGTTGAGTAGCTTTCCCCCAGGTCTCTGTACTATGAACTCACTCTCTCTGTATCCTGGAACTGGAACATTGTGGGGGACACTCTGAGGCTGTGAGCAGATGAGGGTGAGGGCCCTTTGTTCAACCAGGTGCGCCCTGTTGCTTCTGCTCCTGCCTTGTGTTTGTGTGAGAAGTGCAGATGTAATTTGTCTCAGGGGAACACAGCTTGCATCTTAGTCAAGAGTGAGATAGTTTAGGCTGGAAACTACTGTAGCAACTAGGGCAGTGCAATCGAATCACGTTAATAAACAATATAGCAGAGAAAGTACTCTGAATGTGTTGCTACCATGAAACACCAGAAATATCGGATACAATATAACAAGTCTCTCATACATAGCTAAACATGGAATAAATAGAGAAATCCCCAAGGGCAAAATTTAACATGGAGCAAAAAATAGAATGTGATTTTTCCCTGAGGCTTTGGGTAAACGGTTGGAATTTGATCGCATTAGTGTGTCTGAGACTTGGCTTTTTTTTTAAATTTAAAATCTTTATTGATTAAGTATTACCTAAGTCTCCTTTTTCTCCCATTAACCTCTCCCTGGCCGCCCCCACCCCCCAGCACATGCCCTCACCCCCCACCCTGTCTGTGTCCATTGGTTATGCTCATATGCATACCTACAAGTCCTTTGGTTGAGCTCTTACCACCTTACCCCCTCCCTTCCCTCATAGGTTAGACTGTCTATTCGATGCTTCTATGACTCTGGTTCTATTTTAGTTCATCAGTTTATGTTGTTCATTATATTCCACAAATGTGTGAGATCATGTGATATTTATCTTTCTCCAACTGGCTTATTTCACTTAGCATAATGCTCTCCAGTTCTATCCATGCTGTTGCAAATGGTAAGAATTCCTTCTTTTTTACAGCAGTGTAGTATTCCACTGTGTAGATATACCACAGTTTTCTAATCCACTCATCTGCTGATGGGCACTTAGGCTGTTTCCAAATCTTAGCTATGTTAAATTGTGCTGCTAGAAACATAGGGGTGTATATATCCTTTCTGATTGGTGTTTCTGTTTTCTTGGGATATATTCTTAGAAGTGAGATCACTGGGTTAAATGGGTGTTCCATTTTCAAATTTTTGAGGAAATGCCACAGTGCACCAGTCTGCATTCCCACCAGCAATGCAAGATATTTCCTTTTTCTCCACATCCTCACCATCACTTGTCATTTGTTGATTTGTTGATGATAGCCATTCTGACAGGTGTGAGATGGTAACTCATTGTTGTTTTGATTTGCATTTCTCAGGTGATTAGCGACTTAGAGCATGTTTTCATATGTATCTCAGCTTTCTGTATGTCTTCTTTCAAAAAGTGCCTATTTAGGTTGTTTGCCCATTTTTTTTATTGGATTGTTTATATTTCTTCTGTTAAGATGTATGAGTTCCCTATAAATTTTGGAGATTAAACCTTATTGGAGATAACATTGGCAAATATGTTCTCCCATGCAGTGGGCTTTCTTGTTGTTTTGTTGATGGTTTCTTTTGCGGTGCAGAAGATTTTTATTTTGATGTAGTCCCGTTTGTTTATTTTCTCCTTAGTTTACATTGCCCTAGGAGCTGTATCAGTAAAGATATTGCTACAACAAATGTCTGCTACTTTGCTGCCTATGGCTTCTTCTAGAATTTTTATGGTTTCCTGACTTATGTTTAAATCCGTTATCCATTTTCAGTTTATTTTTGTGTATGGTGTTTTTAGGGTTTCCTGTGTACAATATCATGTCATCTGTGAATAATGACAATTTTATTTCTTCTTTTCCAATTTGGATGCCTTTTATTTCTTCTTCTTGTCTGATCACTATGGCTAGCACTCCCAGTACTATATTGAACAGGAGTGGTGAGAGTTGGCATCCTTGTTCCTATTCTTAGGGGAAATGATTTTAGGTTTTACCCATTGAGTATGATGTTGGCTGTAGGTTTGGGTTTTATTATGTTGAGGTATGATCCCTCTTTTCCCACTTTGCTGAGAGTTTTTATCAGAAAAGATATTGGATTTTGTCAAATGCCTTTTCTGCATCAATTGATATGATTATGTTATTTTTGTCTTTCAATTTGTTTATGTGATGTATCACATTTATTGATTTGCAGATATTGTGCCAGCATTGCATCCCTGGAATAAATCCTAGTTGGTCATGGTGTATGATGTTTCTAATGTACTGCTGAATCCGATTTGCTAGAATTTTGTTGAGGATTTTAGCATCTATGTTCATGAGGGATATTGGCCTGTAATTCTCTTTCTTTGTAGTATCTTTATTTGGGTTTGGGGTTTCTTTTAATGGCCCTAAAGAGCAGGTGTGAGCAAACACTGAGTGAGACTGTAAATGGGGAGTGAAGTCAAGATCATACATGTAGCTGGGGTCTTGGAAGAAAATAAACTCTGGAAAAGGCCAGATATTCTAACCAGACAGAAGGAAGTGTGTCTGGGTTCTGCATGAAAACAATGTTTTCTCAACAATTAACCACCAACACTGTCTCGTGTGGGCTTTGGATTCACATTTTTACTGATGTTTTTGGTTCAGAAAACTTCAAATCGAGGTTGAATCTGGGTTTGTGATGCCTGAGGAACACATCACAGAAGTCAATTTCTATTCTCTTTTCTGGGATGAGGTTTTATCATAGGCCACTCAGGCTTTTACTGGGGGGTGGGGGAAGTAACAAAACCGTCAAAATAATGACAAAAAAAATCCACAGAAACAAATACAGCCCAGGACAATTCAGATAACTGAATGGTAGGAATGTATTTTAAAAGAACTGAAGTAGAAAAGAAAATTCAAGGTAAACTAAAATTAGAGAGGGAAAGAAAAAGATATTAAAATGAAAGATTAGGCTGATGAAAATAATCATATGACTGCTAGGTATAAACATGTAATGTCTTTGATAGGAAATATTGATGGACTCCTGGTTCTGAAAAGGTCTATATGGCAGACTAGCAATCCCACATGATTCTGGCTACAGGATATCCAAACTGATGCAAAGAATGAAAAAGTGACCCTTTTATATAAGCAGGCATCTGACAACCTACAAGGATTTTTCTTTTTGAGGTGACACAAAGCACACTAACACCAGACAGTGTCTGAGAAACGCAGGGAAACCGTTCACAGTAAACTAGGCGCTGGGCCTTTGAGTTCCTGAAAGAAGAACACACAGTTCCCAAGAAAGGACTCACCTCATGGAAATATTACAGGCAGACACAGTAATTATGTTCACACAACATATCACAAAACAGGAGGCAGGTCTCATTCCCAAACTGGGCTCCGGAGGGTCCACTCACGAAGCAAACTGAAGCGAGCCAGACAGCACTGCAGCTCCCTCCCTGTGGGCCTGGGAAAGGTGAGCTCACAGAGGCAGGGAGTACAGATGAGGGTGCCAGGGGTGGGGACATGGGGACCTGGTGGTCTAGCTCTCTGGTATAAGATGGCACACTCTAGGGGCCTGGGGGCAGCAGGGGGACTGAAGTTGACAGCCTGTGAGTTTGGAAGTTGCTAAGAGAGCAGAGCTTTAACTTCTCACCACAGCAAAGTGGTCATATGTGAGGCAAAGGATGTGCTAACTAACTTATGTGGGAAACACTCTGCAATCTGTATGTGTATCACATCATCACATTGTATACCATAAGCTTCCAGTGTCACACATCAGTTATAGCTCAGCTCTGGGGCAAAAAGCAAATCCCCACCACACTCTTGGGCCTGCTCTGAAGTGCTGACACTGAAGGCAGGTGACCTGCCCCTTGGGCTCTGTGTCAGTGGGAGACTCAGGGCCAACTCCCACCTGCACTGATGCTCTGAGTAGCCAGTGCCACACCCTCCCCTCTTCACTCAGAATTGTCCTCACAAATAAACACAGGGTCTTCCAGTCACCAGCAGAGTCTAGGGCAGGCCTGGCCTGTAAATGTTTCTATGGGACTTCTTTCTCGTTGGCCTGACTCTGTGACCTGGGTTGCACATCCCATAACACAGCTTACAGTTAAACACACAGAGGTCTCCTCATTTGCTGTAATTGAAAACTTGGGTCAGAAACTATATGCCCAAGTCTAAGTAACTATGCTATCTTTTTTAGTAATGTTAAGAAAAGCAAATTCTCTCTGATATTGGTTAGTTATATATTTAAAACATTCCAGATAAAATGTAATGTTAGTAATTGTCAGTCACTAAGGGAGAGTATTATAGTGACTCTCTTCCTTGTTATATCATATTCATGATACTATGTAATACTGTTTTGAAATCCTAGTCACTGAAGAGAGGTGTTGCCATCTCCAACTGTAACAGCGAGTATGTCAATTCCTTGCAACTCTAACAGTGCTGGCCTCATGTATGTTGGTGCGCTGTCGCTGGCTGCCTGCCTGTTTGAAAACACTGCATTTTCTGTGACCCCTTTATGATGATATACATTCACTTTGTTCTTGATCATCTTTCTTGTTCTAAAGTCTGAAATTGGTAGGCATATTTCCACCTTTTTCCTACTATTATTATTAATATCTTTCTACACCCTATAACTTTTAAGCCAGCATGTCTTTATATTTGGTTTCTTTTTTTAACCATTGTAAAAAGGATATTTTAAAATAGGTTTTCGCTGTTTTAAAAGTAGCAAATGCTTGTCCAGTCAGTGTGTCTCAGTGGTTGAGCATTGACCTATGAACCAGGAGGTCATGGTTTGATTCCCAGTCAGGGCACATGCCAGGGTTGGGGGTTGGATCCCCGGAGTGGGGGGGGAGGGGCATGAAGAAGGCAGCCAATCAATGATTCTCTTTCATCTCTCATCATTGATGTTTCTATCTCTGTGTCCCTTTCCCTTCCTCTCTGAAATCAATAAAAATATTAAAAAGTAATGAAAAGTAACAAATGCTTATCTTAAAATTATTTGTAAAGTCAAAAGTATAAGGAATAAAATTAAAAGCTCCAGCAACTCCCAATGAGATAATCACTGTTTATATTTTGTTATTTATTTGTATTTGAAGAGTTAGGGGTTTTTTTAATTTAAAAATTTTAAACATTTGTATTGAGGTCTACTTGACATAATATAAGTTTCACATGTACAACATAATGGTGTGATACTTGCACATTGCAAAATGATCATTACAGTAAGATGAAATATCTGTCACCTTACAAAGTTACAAGATATTTTTTCTTATTATAAGAACTTTTAAGGCCTACTCTCTTAGAAAATATTACATATACAATACATTATTAACTATAGTCACTAAGATTTATTTACTGTGTAACTGGAAGTCTGTAGCTTTTGATCCCCTTCATTCATTTTGCCCAACCTCCACTTGTGGCAAAGACTAATCTTGTTCTAAGTATCTATGAGCTTGTTTTATTTTTATTTCATAGATAAGTTGGATCGTGCAGTAACTTCCTTTTAGCTTGACCTATTTCAATTAGCATAATACCATAGAGATCCATTAGTAGTTGCAAATGGCAACATTTTATTTATTCATTGCTAAATAATAGTCACATTTTCATCATCTATTCATCCATTCATCGACACTTAGGTTATTTCTATACCTTGGCTACATTACATAATGCTGCAATAAACATGGGGGGCATATAGCTTTTTTTAGTTTTTCAGAGAAATACCCAGAAGTGAAATTGCTGCATCACATGGTAGTTCTATTTGAAAATGTTAAAGGAACTTCCATACTCTTTTCCACTGTTGTTTCACCAAGGGATAGTCCTGCCAACAGAGCAACAAGGGTTCCTTTTTCTCCACATCCTCACCAAAACTTGTTATTTCTTGTCTTGTTTAAATGTATATCGTGCAATATATATATTTCAGAGGGAGGTAGAGAGACAGAGAGATAGAAACATCAATGATGAGAGAGAATCATTAATCAGCTGCCTCCTGCACGCTTCCTACTGTGGGTTGAGACTGCAACCCGGGCATCAAACCATGACCTAACTGGGAGTCAAATCATGACCTCCTGGTTTATAGGTTGACACTCAACCTCATGGCTGGGCTCATGTCTTTTTAATAGTAGCCATGCTAACAGACTTAAAGTTACATTTAATTGTTGTGTGGATATGCTTTTTTCCTGATGATTAGTGAAGCTGTGCATCTTTTGGCCATCTGTATGTTTTATTTGAAAATATGTCTCTTCAGTTTCTCTGTTCATTTTTAATCAGATTGTTTTTTGCTACTGAGTTGTATGTTCTTTATATATTTTGGATATTAACCCATTATCAGATATGATTTGTAAATATTTTCTTTGCATCCTGTGGTTGCCCTTTCATTTTCTTGATATCCTTTGCTGTGCAGAATCTTTTTAATTCAGTGTAGTTTCATTTGTTGATTTTTGCTTTTGTTGTTAGATTTTAAAAGAATCTTCAAGACCTGTGTCAAGGAGCTTACAGATTGTTTTACACTAGGAATTTTATAGTTTTGGGTCTTACATTTAAGTTTTTAAACCACTTTGAGTTGAATTTTGTGTAGGGTATAAGATAGTGGTCCAGTTTCATTCTCTTGCATTTGGCTGTCCAGTTTCCCCAACACCATTTATTGAAGAGAATGTCCCTTTCTCCATTGTATACTTTTGGCTTCCTTGTTATTGCCTGGGTCTTATCCACATCTAAAAGAGTTCAGGAATCTGGAGAAGGGGCTGCGACGTAAATTAATAAACTAGACATGAAATATAAATTTGGGAGGCATTTTGTGGGAGCTAAGGGAGGCTTAGCTTTAGTAACTAAACTCCCTGAATTTACTCTGGACCCAGGGCTCTTTATTAACATATTTTGCCCTTTAGCAAAGCAGATATACATATCAAAGGTAAGGTTTGTTAAACAGTAAAGGACTATCATGTTGAGGGAACTGCCCTCAGCTGTTCAGCAGCAGGTAATAACGTGCAGATCTTCAGCCCTGCTGAAGCCCCAAGTTCCATCAACCTTTTGATGAACTTCTTGCATTTATGACCTGCTGGAATTAGCCTCCAGCAGTTATAAACTAACTGACCATATAGGGATGGGTTTATTTCTGGGCTCTCGAATCATTCCATTGACCTGTGTGTCTGTTTTTACACCAGTACCATACTGTTTGATTGTTAAGACATTGTAATATAGTTTGAAATCAGCAAGAGTGATTCCTCTAGCTTCCTTCTTTCTCAAAATTGATTTGGTTATTTGGGGTCTTTTGTGGTTCCATATGCATTATACGAATTTGTCCTACTTTTGTGAAAAAAGTCATTGGAATTTTTATAGTAATTGCACTGAATCTGTAGATTGCTTTCAGTAGTATGGACATTTTTACAATATTGATTATTCAATCCATGAATACAGAATATTTTTCCCCTTTTTGTGTACCCTTCAATATTTTTAATGTAAAAAATATTTTTATTGTTGAAAGTATTATAGATGTCCCCTTTTAATTCCCCATTCACTCGCTCCACCACGCATTCACTCCCCTGCCAGGCCTTCACTGCACTATTGTCTGTCCATAGGTCATGCATATATGCATATAATTTCTTTAGTTAATCTCTTCCCACCCCCCACCTACACCCACACCCATGCCTACAGCCACCTTTCCTCTGAGATTTGTCAGTCTGTTCCATGCTTCTGTTTTCTGGATCAATTTTGTCCATCAGTTTATTTTGTTAATTAGATTCCACATATGAATGGGATCATATGGTACTTGTCTTTCCCTGACTGGCTTATTTAGCTTAGCATAATACTCTACAGGTCCCTCCATACAGTCTCAAAGGGTAAGAGATCCCTCTCTTATATAGCTGCCTAATATTTCATGGTATAAATGTACCAAAACTTGTAGTTTTCAGTATATAGGTGTTTGGGGTTTTTTATATCCTTGTTAACTTCTTCAGTATTTTAAACTTTTTTATGCATATATTTGGTTTCCTGTTCACAGAAAATAGGTGGGCCTTGTCTTGTTGTCCACCCTGATAATCTTTGCATTTTGATAGGTATAATTAAATTATATTGGGGGGGGAAAAGAAAGAAAGGTAGGTTTCATAGCTTCTTGTGTAGTAGCTTCCACTTCTCTACTACTCTATAACAAAATCTCTCCCATACATTCAAAGGGGATTCCCAATATAGAACACATGGAGCCACTTAGAGTCTGTATAAAGTGACAATGAAGGCGACCAAATAATTGCTATGTGACCTTTCTGAACCTCTCTTAAGTCTAATGAGAGTCAACTGAAAGACCTAATGAATTTCCAAAATGCATTACATTTGTTTGATCTTTTTTTTTTTTTCAGCAAAGAATTTTGTCAAATTGAACTTTCTGGACCACAGTGAATTTCAGGATTATTGGTGTTTTCTTCTTTTATGCCAAATGGTCTGCTTCAAATAAATTTAGTTTCTAATAAAAATTAACACATCATAGAAATAGATTTACAAAATTTTGGGCTGTGAAACTATTCTATACATTACTATCATAGTGTCTATTGGACACTGTACATTCATCAAAGCCTGTAGAAGCTTAAGCACAATGAGTCCTTTGGGTATGAAAATTAAAAACAAATACCTCCAGGGGTTGGGAAATCCAGGATGGCATGCAGACTAGGACAAAAGCGTCTATAAATGCATTTCAGTTTTATGAAACAACCTCCTTAAAAGGTATGGGGGAAAAGTGACAACTTAAGTAACTTTGGCAATGAGTAGAGTCTGCAAGATGAAAGACAAAGGGACTGTACATGAGCTCTGTGCTCTAGTTGATAAAGGTGTCCCACAGCATGAGGGTTAACAACTCTGAAACTACAGTTCACAAATACTATAACGGAACAATTAAAGTAAGTGGATGGTTGATGGAGAGGGCCACATTTCTGATGGGTAGATAGGGAGGATAGACACAAAGGGAGAATACCTGAATGACCCATATGGTATTTTATTAGAGTTGGAGACATCAGTATGAACTAGTCTTTATTTCATATAGACACAAAAGGATATATATATAATGTTTATAGATATTTGTACTAGTATGTGTATGAAATAGAATATAAATATCTTCTTGCTTTGTCAGCCAACAAGACCTGGAAGTAACAATACCCAGTGACAATGAGCATGCCCTATGCCCAGATTTTGGTTTCTAATTCCCCTTTCTAACTAAAGAATCCAGATGTGCACAGAGATGTGGCAGACCCTGGGACTGCAGAAGAGAGGGTGATAGTTGAATCTGAAGCATCTTTTCATACCAAACATAAAATGCTCAAAGCTAAAAAGCAATGAGAGTGTGCCAAAGGGTCACAGAGGCCAACTGAGAAATCTCGTTGTTCAATACTGAAATAATTTGAGCAACAAAATAGAGCAGCATTACATTATAACACAGAGGATAACACACATGTCCATGAGTCCATACTGACATAAATTAGTTAATGTATAAATGGCAGAAGTATCAAGTTTATGCAAAGTTCAAATTAATTCATGGAGCTGTTCCCCATCAAGGTGGTGGGATATAATGGTCTATTCCTCAAGGGTGGGCTTCTCTTATTGACTTCCTTTTAAAAATTAGAGTATTGAAAGGTAGAAAAAGGAAAAAGGAATGATTTTATAATGGAGAATGCTGACAAACACTACCTCAACCAGGAGATCAAGGTCAACACCAACAGTGATAAATCATGTTGACAGTATGCACCCTTGATATGTTGTGATAACAATGCCACTTTATCTCAATGGTCTTCTTCCCAAGAGACTTTAGCCCAGTGTAATCACGAGAAAGACATCAGAGAGCTCCATGTGAGTGACAGTCTACCAAGTGCCCGACCATCCCTCTTCAAAACTGTCAGAGTCACCAAAACCAGGCAAGTGAGGAACTGTCACACCCAGGAGCAGCATGAAAAGACATGACAACTACATAAATGTAATGTGCTGTCCTAGGGATCCTGGATAAAGAAAGGACACTAAGTAGAAACATAGTAAATAGGAACAAACTGCAAATATTACAAAGAATAAAGTATCCACATTCATTCCCTAGTTCTCATATTATTATGGTACATTACTCACATGTTTTATAAGAGAAACTGGATGTGTGGAGTAGATGGGAACTTTCTATAGCATCTTCACATGTATATGTAAACCTAAATATTTTAACATACAAATTAATTTAAAATATTTACCTTGGAAGTTCATAATATACAAGTGCATACTTATGTATAAACAAACCTTATACAGACCACGTTCCAGGAATTAATGTATACCATACAATAAAAGCTCTCCTAGACACACTGGGCTCATTCAGTATATGTCACCAGAAGATAACACACCTTTGTCTTATACTCCTCAGAAAAAAAAACATTAAAATGTCAAGGGAAAGGTTTCCCCAGAAGAGTACAGGTCTGAACAGAAAACTGTAGACAGCAGCAACCGACCCTCCAAGATATTTATGTTGTACTTGGAATCTGGGAGAAATGCTAAATGCCTTCAAGGGGTGCAAACCGAACACATGGGAGCACAGCAGAAGAGGAGTATTAACACAAACCCTGGAGCAGGAGAGATCCTCCGAATGCCCCCCTCCTGATGCCAGTAAAGTCTAGTCAATTTCTTTTATAATTGCTCCCCCTCTAATGTCGCCATCCTAATGAGATCGCTACCATTACCCTTCTCTCTCATCTGCTCTTGCATCCTACGAAGTGTGTTTGTTTGCTATAAGAAACTCTGCAAATTGAAAGGATCTTGACTGGGAGAAAAGATTACCCAGAATTTACACTGCTGTGGTTTGCTTTTGTCAACTTGCAATCAATTGGGAGGGAGGAAATCTGGTTGTTCAAATCTCATCATCAAGGCACTGAGAAACCTGCCATTTCCAATCACTGCCTTCGGGGCAGAGTGATGAAAATAAAGGGTCAAGTCTTCCAAAGTCAGAGCCATTTGACATTCTCTTCTGTCAAAGTGCAGAATAACATGATGTGTGCCACATTTTATAGACACAGGACTCCAATCCCGTGACAAATACGTGAACTTAGCAGGCTCCACATCTTGACTTTACTGACTCCCTGTACAGTGGAGGCCATGATGTAAAGTGATAGGCCATTTTAGGAGGTATTCAACTTGGCAAATTATAAACATATCCAGTTTCCACATGTATCTTTTTTAAGATGAAAAAAATTTAACTCATTGTATTCAAGAAAATTTAATTTTATGCTTTAATTCAGAATGTCCATTAAAATGAATTATTTCCATTTACAAATATCTTCAAAATTGTACAAGATATTTAAGTTCATATTTCAAAATTAATTTTTGTTGGATTCACTACCGAGTTTGCATGTTCCTTGCAAACTGGAGTGTAGAAAGGAGTAGGGTAGATTGGCTGTCATTTCAGATTCCTTTCCGCACGAAAATGCTAATTGAAGCAGTGGGTCAGATCTTGCAATGTCAGAGATGTGCTGTTCCTTTCCACGGGAAAAATAATGTGCTGCCGCTGCTACATGAGTACAAATCTGACAGCTGCCAGGAAAGGACAGAAAAACACATGCTGACGAGATTTCCACTTGCTGAGTATTTGATGAGGACACAAGGAGAGTATGTTACTGACGAGAGTTGATCTGAGGTAGAATCAAATGCTGTTAGGATTATATGATGTATCTCAGTTCAGAAAGGACATTTTAAATATCCCATAGATCTTTCTACTAATTGGGGATGACAGGAGGATGAATGTGCATTCTGAAAGAAGAAATACATCTCTATGCACTTTTACTTCTGGGGTAAAACATAAATTCCTGACCTAGCTGGTTTGTCTCAGTGGATAGAGCATCAGCCTGCAGATTGAAGGATCCCCAGTTAGATTCTGGTCAAGGGCACATGCCTGGGTTGCTGGCTCAATCCCCAGTAGGGGGCATGCAGGAGGCAGCCCATCGATGATTCTCTCTCATCATTGATGTTTCTATCTCTCTCTCCCTCTCTCTTCCTCTCTGAAATCAGTAAAAAATAAAACGTAAATCCCCCACTGATTTTACATTGGATTTTTTTTTAGTTCCATCTTCAATCATGTTTTCCAACATTGTGGAGATTTTAATAGGATTCTGATTACATATTAACTATACTGGTTTTTTTTTTTAATAGTGAAATTTTACAGTACTCTTTTCCCTTTGAACTGTTCTCTAATAACCTCAAAATATGGGATTTTCAATGATTTTAAGTTATATACTTTCATATTATAGAATTATAAGCAATAGAACCATCATATAAACTTTTAACATTTATGAGAATTGTATTATATTCTTTCTCCCATCCCTATGAATTATTACAATATGATATTCTACTTGTTTAGACTAAATTTATTTTTAAAAGTATAAATTGCTAAAACTTTATTTTATGTAACTATTTTGCAAATATTAATGTATTACACATTAGGGGTAATTTTACACTTTTTAAAATTCGCATCCCCCACCCTTTTGGCCCTCTGGCAACCATCAGCTTATTCTCTATATCTATGGGTCTATTACTTTTTTATTTTGTTTATTCATTTCTTTTGTTTTTATAGATTCCACATATAAAATAAATCATACAGCATTTATCTCTCTCTGACTCATTTCACTTAGCATAATATCCTCTAGGTCCATCCATGCTGTCACAAATGGCAAAATTTTATTATTTTTTATTGCTCAGTAATATTCTATTGCCCTGCATCTTCTTTGCCCTTCATCTTTAATGAACATACATATAAAATTCTCAACAAAATATAGGCAAACTGAATTCAACAGTTCCTTAAAAATGTTATCCATGCCCTTGCTGGTTTGGCTCAGTGTATAGTGTCTGCCTGAGGACCAAAAGGTCCCAGATTTGATTCCAGTCAAAGGCATGTACCTCAGTTGCAGGCTTGGGCCCTAGTCAGGACTTGTGCAGGAAGCAATCAATCGATGTGTTTCTCTCATATTGATATTTCTTTCTGTCTTTCCCTCTCTCTTCCACTCTAAAAATCAATGGAAAATATATCCTTCGGTGAGGATTAAAAACAAAAAAAGTGTTATCCACCATGACCAAGTAGATTGTTATCCCAGTGATGCAAGGATGGTTCAACATCTGTGAATCTATTACTGTGATACATCATATTAACACAATGAAAGACAAAAATCATCTGATCATCTGAATAGATTCAGAAAGATGCATTTAAAAAATACAACATTATCATAAAAACTCTCACCAATAAAGGCTAGATATGATAAACCCACAGCTAATATCATACTTCAATGGTGCAAAGCTAAAAGCCCATAGATTTTAGGTTGTTTTCTCATTTTCATTCGTTTCAAGTAACTTTTATTTCTTACCTTATCTTATTGTTAACCCATTCATTGTTAATTAACATGTTATTTAGCCTCCATGTCTTTGTGTGATTTTTAGGGTTATTTTTGTAATTGACTTCTATTTTTATACCATTATGGCCAGAGAAGATGCTTGATATGATTTCAATCTTAAATTAATTGAAATTTTGTTTTATGTCCTAAGATGTGGTCTATCCTAAAAAAAAAAAAAAATGTTCCGTATACACTTGAAAAGAATGTATATTCTGCTGCTTTGGGATGAAATGCTCTGAATATATCAATTAAATCAATTAACCTAATATGTCATTTAAGGCTGCTATTTCCTTGTTGATTTTCTGTATAGAAGATTTATCCATTGATGTCAATGGAGTGCATAAATGCTATATTTTCTTTTTGGATTGCTTCTTTTATCATTATGTAGTGTCCTTCTTTGCTCTTACTATAACCTTTACTGTAGTCTATTTTGTCAGATATAAGTATTGTGACTCCAGCTTTTTATTTATTTTCATTTGCATGAAATATTTTTTTCTACCCCTTTTTTTTAATATGTATGTATCTGTTATTCTGAGGTGGGTCTCTTATAGAAAGCATATATATAAGGATCTTGTGTTCTTATTCAGATGCCCTATGTCTTTTGATTGGAGTATTTAAGCCATTTACATTTAAATTGATTATTGATAAGTATGTACTTATTTTTTTAAAATATATTTTTATTGATCTTTTACAGAGAGTAAGGGAGAGGGATAGAGAGTTAGAAACATCAATGAGAAGAGAAACATCAATCAGCTGCCTCCGGCACAACCCCCACTGAGGATGTCCCCACAACCAAGGTACATGCCCTTGACCAGAATCAAACCTGGGACCCTTCAGTCCACAGGCCAACGCTCTATCCACTGAGCAAAACTGGTTAGGGCTATCTATAAGTATGTACTTATTTTCTCCTCCTTCTCCTCCTCCCCCTCCTCCTCTTCCTTCTTTTTCTTTTCTTCCCCTTTTAAGATATCTTATAATACCAGTTCAATGGAAACAGATCCTTTTAGCTTTTTCTTGTCAGCATCTCTTTATTTCTCCTTAAATTTTAAATGATAGCCTTGCCAGGTAAAGTAGACATGCTATAGATCCTTGCTTTTCATCACTTTGAATATTTCATGGTAATCCCTTCCAGCCTGAAATGTTTCTATTGAGAAATCAGCTGACAGTTACAAGGTACTTTCTTGTAGGAAACTGTCTTTCTTTTGCTGCTTTTAAGCTTCTTTCTTTTCTTTTACCTTTGCAATTTTAGTTATGATGTGTCTTGGTGTGACACTCTTTGGGTTCATATTCTTTTGGATTCTCTGAGATTCCTGGATTTGTGTGTCTTTTTTTTCACCAGGTTAGGGAAGCTTTCAGCCATTTCTTCAAATAGGTTCTCAATCTCTTGTTCTCTCTTTTCCTTCTCATATCCCTGAAGTGGATGATATTATGTTTCACATTGTCCCAAAGGTCTCTTAAGCTATGCTCATTTTTGAATTGATTTTTCTTTTGCTGTTCTGATTGGGTGTTTTCTGCTATCTTGTTGTCCAAATCGTTGATTTGATCCTCTGTTTAATCTAATCTGTTTATTCCTCCCAATGTATATTTTATTTCAGATATTATATTCTTCATTTGTGACTGGTTCTTTTTTTATGATTTTGATGTCCTTTTTAATGCTTACTCTCTCTCTCTGTATAAGTTCTCCTTGATATCATCCATTCTTCCCCTAAGTTCCTTGGGCATCCATACACCTATTATTTTGAACTCTATATCTGAGAAATTACTTGCCTCCATTTCATTTAGTTATTTTTTCTGGAGATTTATCATGTTTTGATTTTTTATTTGAGGCATTTACTTTTCTTCCCATTTTTACTGCCTCTTTGTGTTTGTTTCTATATATTAGGTTTGTTTCTATATATTTGTTTCTATTTATTTGTTTCTATATATATTCTATGACTCCCACTCTTGGTAGGTTAGCCTTATATAGTAGGTGTCCTGTCTCCACACACCTGCCTCCAGAGTCCCCCAGTCCCCTCAGTACCCCCAGCCGCCCAGGGCCAGCCCAAGGCACAGGCAAGCCTCGGATGTCAGCTGCCCAGCTGCCCAGGGCTGCCCAAAGCTCAAGTAACCAGGGCCAACTGAAGCTTGTGCTGCCGGCAATGGCAGCAGCAGAAGTGTGATGGGGTGTTGCCTTCCCCTGATCAATGGGTTGCCTCCTGCCCCTGAGGGCTCCTGGACTGTGAGAGGGGGCAGGCCAGGCTGAGGGACCTCCCCCTCCAGTGCATCATGCACTGGGCCTCTAGTGTGTAAAATAAACGGCATTTGAAAACAATAAGCAAAATGTTGAATGACCGGAAGCAATACAATTACTGAAATTACCATAAGGGTTACTTTTAGTTTCAAAAACTTTTATTCATACACAGTCGATTTTCATGGCCATCCCAAGAATGCAATAACATTTTTGTGACATGAATGTTTTTGCCTTATGCTAGTTATTTCCTTACATGTTTCATATGCTTCAATCATCCTGAAATACCATTGTTAATATGGTCGATGGTTCTCCATCTCTATGTATTTCCTTAAGTTTTTTACTCTACCTGAATATGCTTATTCTGGCCTGTTTTTCTATTTTATTCAGATAGATATTCTTTCAGAAATATGTGCCCCTTTCAAGACCATCTTAAAAACCACATTCCCTTTGCCCAGTTGGTGTTATTCAGTGGTTGAGCATCAACCTATGAACCACATCAAGTCATATGCCCGGGTTGCGGATGCGGGCTCCACAGTTTCTGCAGCTCCTTGAAACTGATCAATGATTCTCTGTTTTCATTGATGTTTCTATCTCTTTCCCTTTCCCTTCCTCTCTGAAACCAGTATATATGTATATATATATATATACTAGGGGCCCGGTGCACAAAAATTTGTGCACTCGGGGGGGGGGGGAGGGGGGGTCCCTCAGCCCAGCCTGTGCCCTCTCGCAGTCTGGGACCCCTCGAGAGATAACGACCTGCTGGCAGAGGGCAGGCCCAATCCTTAGGTGCAGCCCCTGGTCGGGCTCAGAGCAGGGCTGATTGGGGAGTTGGGACACCGCCCCCTGTCATGCACAGAGCAGGGCGGATTGGGAGGTTGCGATGCCACCCTCAGTCATGCTCAGGGTAGGGCCGATTGGAGGGGTTGGGGCACCGGCCCCTGTCACACTCAAGGCAGGGTCGATGGGGAGGTTGCGGTGCCACCCCCTGTCACACACAAAGCAGGGCCCATCAGGGGGGTTGGAGCTCCGTACCCTATCAGACACAGAGCAGGGCTAATCTGGGGGTTGGGCGCTGCCCCCTGTCACGCACAGAGCAGGGTACATCAGGGGGTTGGGGAGCTCCCCTCTGTCACGCACAGAGTAGAGCCTATAGGGGAGTTGGGGCACCGCCCCCTGTCACACACACAGCAGGGAGGATCAGGGGGTTGGGGCGCTGCCCTCTATCACCCACAGAGCAGGGCCGATCAGGGGGTTGGGGCGCCACTGTCACACTCAGGGCAGGGCCGATGGGGAGGTTATGGCTCTACCCTGTCACACACAGAGCAGGGCCTGTGGGGGGGGTGTTGGGGCGCTGCACCCTGTCACACACAGAGCAGGACTCGTGGAGGTGGGGCGTTAGGGCGCTGCACCCTGTCACACACAGAGCCGCAGGGCGATCAGGGGGTTTGGGCGCTGCCCCCTGTCACACTGATCCGGTGCCAAGAGGCCTCGTGGCTCCGCTGATCCCGGTGCTGGGAGGCATATTACCCTTTTACTATATAGGATAGAGGCCTGGGGGCTGGCTGGTTTGCCCTGAAGGGTGTCCTGGATCAGGGTGGGGGTCCCCACTAGGGTGCCTGGCCGCCTGGATGAGGGGATGATGGCTGTTTGCAGCTGGTCACACACCCTTCAGGGTGGGGGTCCCCACTGGGGTGCCTGGCCAGTCTGGGTGAGGGGCTGAGGGCTGCTTTCAGGCCGGCGATTGACTGAAGCTCCCAACTGCTCCTTTTTTTTTTTTTTTTTTTTTATTCTGGGCCAGCTTTAGCTCTGGCTCTAGCTCTGAGGCTTTTGCTGCTGAAAGCAGGTATCTTGTTTGTTTGCATTCTATAATCGAAACAATGTATAACTCCAGCTCTGAGATCCCGGCTGGCTGAAAGCTGGTTTCTGGGGTTTTGTTTAGCTTCTATATTTGTTACAAAGTTTCAAACTGCCAGCTCAGAGGTTGGCAGCGCAGGCGGGGAACGTTGGAGTTCTCCTTCACTGCAGCAAGCAAGCCTCATGTTCACTTTAAGCTACCTGGCTGCTGGCCGCCATCTTGGTTGGCAGTTAATTTGCATATCACCCTGATTAGCCAATGGGAAGGGTAGCGGTCGTACGCTAATTACCATGTTTCTCTTTTATTAGTGTAGAAATATATATATATATATATATATATATATATATATTATTTTAAAAAGCACACATTCCCTTTAAACACTTATCTTGAAAATTCTGTATGCAATCCATTCTTCCTTAGATCACTCATCTTCATTTGATTTCCTAATTATTTCTCACTTATTTTACTTGACCTTTTGTATAGCAAACATTTTTAAGTGGGTACAAAACCCACATGTTCAAAATGTAAAAGGTATAAGAAGAGATACAGTGAAAATCATTACTAGTCATGTCTCCTTTCCATCATTTTTCTTCTCTAAATGTAACTGAATCTTTAATTATCTCTTACTATTTCCATGCATTTTATGCATGTTTAAGCAAAACAATATTTTTTTTTCTCTTTAAACAAATGGTAACATAAATTCCTAAGTTTGCTGTTTTCAGCAATGAATATTGGAAAATGTTTTATATTGATGTCTGGTTTATTCACACTTTGACCTCTGGGCCTTATCTATCTATCTATCTATCTATCTATCTATCAATCATTTCTTTACTAGTTTCCTGATGATCAACATTTGAATCATTTTCAATATTTTTCTAGCATGATAATAAACACTTTTCTGCACATCTCATTGACATATGTGCAAATATAAAAACCAAATTTTTAAAAGTATAATTACTGGCTCAAATTGTATTTGTATTTGCTTGTTAAGATCTTTAGATAAATTCTTCAATTTGAATAAATCATGTTTATGATAAGCTCAAAGGAAATAAGATAAAAGCATGATAATATAAGTCAGCTTCATAATCTATTCCTGCAGCCACTCAATTTCCTTTTCTAATAAAAGGGAAAATGATAATGTCAGGTTTTTATGTCCTTTCAAAGGGTGTGTCTGTGTGAACTTATCTTACTTGGACATTTTTGAGATTTCTTATATATTTAATGGAAATCAGAATGCTCTTGCCAATAAATTAACTAACAAAATAGCATCAGGTTTTAGGAAAATCAATGAAATTTAGCATCAACCAGGCACAGTCCATTCAAATAACTTTAAAATTAAAAGTAATGGTCTTACTTATTTTTTACTATACTTTTCAGTGGTGGCTGGAAGAAAGCACAGTGACAAGTGCAAGTTATTGCAGTGTTTTTGGCCAAAGATTTTGAATTTTATTACAATTTGAAATAGTTGTCCTCTATGTTGTGTCCATGGTAAACATCGGTATTTGACAAAGCATCATCTTGGGTTTTTCTTTGTCTCCTTCCTACATCTTGTTTTCTGTGAACATGGATATTTATTTTTTGGTTTACGCCTTTGTTTTGGTGAAGCACATCCTCAGATAACTTTTGGCAAAATATGTATAGTAAATAATATTTGTTTTTAAATTCATGAATAGTAGTAATGACTTTATTCTATCTCATTTGAGTAATAGTTTGGGGATAGAATTTTTTCCTCAGTGTTAAGAAATAATTTCTTAAGTGCTTTCTAACTTCTAGTGTGTTTATTGAGAAATCTAAAGATGCTCTATTTTCTATTCCCTAGAATAAGATTAGATTTTGTTTGGAAGTTTTACTTTGGTTTCTCACATTTATCAAAGATGTATCATAGAGTTGGGAGTGTGAAGCCTTATCTTTGAGGTGTTGCTAGAGTTAGCCCTTTTGACCAGGAAATTATTATTTATTCTTGAGGCTGTCCCTTCTTTTTGGATTGTTTAGTTTACTCCCTCCCCTATATCTTTCTTAAAGTTTTGTTACACAGATGTTAGACTCCTAGATTGGTCCTTCAAGTTCTTCTTTATATTGGTGCTTGCTGAGTTTTGTCCTACTTTCTAAGAGTTCTTCTATATTTTTCATTTCTTTTATATTGAGGTATATTATAACTTTGATATTTAATTATTAGGAGCATTTTTCAGAATATCTTTATGAACAGCAACCTGCTTGTATCTCATGTATACAGTACAGCTAATCATTCTCTGAATCCTAATGATAGTATGTTTGATTTTTTTATTCCTGTGTAGACTCTTTATATTTTAAGTTGTTTACTGATATTATTATTATTTTTTACAAAAACTTTGTACTTTCTATCATAGACTTTTCTTGGATATCCGGCTATCCATGATTATCCTATATAATAACAAGCTAATATGCAAACCAAATGACCGGTAGCTATGATGCACACTGACCACCAGGGAACAGATGCTCAATGCAGGAGCTGCCCCATGTTGGTCAGTGCACTTCCACAGGAGGAGTGCCACTCAGCCAGAAGCTGGGCTCAGGGCTGACAAGTGCAGTGGCGGTGGCAGGAGCCTCTCCCACCTCTGCAGCAGTGCTAAGGACCCCTTGGAGGATGTCCACCTGCCGGCTTAGGCCCACTCCCTGCAAGAGGGCGCAGGCCAGGTGAGGGACCCCCACAGTGCACGAATGTCATGCAGCAGGCCTCTAGTCTGTTTATAAATGAAAATAATGGAATAAACTGCCATTTGTTGATTCTGAGAAGGATTTGTCAGTTTTGACCTAGACCAGTGATGGAGAACCTATGACACACGTGTCAGAGGTGACACGCGAACTCATTTTTTTGGTTGATTTTTCTTTGTTAAATGGCATTTAAATATATAAAATAAATATCAAAAATATAAGTCTTTGTTTTACTATGGTTGCAAATATCAAAAAATTTCTATATGTGACACGGCACCAGAGTTAAGTTAGGGTTTTTCAAAATGCTGACATGCCAAGCTCAAAAGGTTCGCCATCACTGACCTAGACCATAAAATAATCTGGGGAGATAAAACATTTTTTTCTCTTATAAAACACACAAAAGCCTATCTTTACATCTTTCTTCTTGAGTTCTTCTTTAAGGGGTTATCTGATATTTTTCTAAAAGGTAGGGATGTATCTAATAGTATTTGGGGAGCCAAGTTTAGAAAGGCCACTGGGACCAGCTTTCAGTGAGTAAGGTAGATCTGCTTCTCTTGTTTGCAGAATGACAGTCCTGTCCTTAACTGACTGGTATTTTCTCACATGGAGAACCTCCGATAGCCTCCACACAGAATAAACTGACGTACTCAAGTAAATCAGAGGAAGGTCTTCACCCAGCAGCCTGGAGATGAGGAAAACAATGTAAGGATAAAATTGCGTCTCAAGATTCTATGCACTTGTAACAGTCAGGGTTCTCCAGAGAAAGAGCCAACACTGTTTGCGTATAGTAATATGTGTGCTCATATACAAGATATTTTTATAGTGAATTGGCTTATTCCATTATGGAATCTGAAGAGTCCCAATATCTGCAGTTACCAACCTGGAGACCCAAAAAGAGCTGATGTTTTAGTTTGAGTTCCAAGGTTTGGTTTGAGTTCTACTGGCTGGGTGAAGCCCACCCACATTATGGACAATAAGTTTTACTCAATCTACTGAATCAAATGTTCACTTCATCCAAAAACACTCTCATGGACACAAGAAACACTTTTGACCAAAAGTCTAGGTAACCCCCGCAACAGCCAAGTTGACAGGTAAAATTAACCACCATAGTTTATCTCTTTGATTTAATCCCCTTCTTCATCCCTAATTCTAATGATACTGGCTGCTAGTTCCTGAACTTATTGAGGAATCTGTTTAATTTGTTTGTTTGTTTGTTTTTTCTTTCCTCACTATGGGCTTATGGTACATCTTTGGGTCTGCTATATGAGTTTCTACTTGCCCATCATTTTCCAGATTTAATATTGACTTACAGCCACTTGCTCACCTGTTGTTTTCATCTTTGTGCATTTATCTTATTATTTCAAATTTTTGTGCACTCGGGGGGGGTCTCTCAGCTCAGCCTGTGCCTTCTCGCAGTCTGGGAACCCTCAGGGGATGACCCCTGCTGGCTTAGGCCCGCTCCCTGGGGGATTGGGCATAAGCTGGAAGTCAGACATCCCTCTGGCAGCCCGGGAGCCCTTGGGGGATGTCCTCTTGCCAGTAGGGAGCAGGCCTAAGCTGCAGTTGGACATCCTTAGTGCTGTTGAGGAGGCAGGAGAGGCTCCCACCATCACCACTGTACTAGCAGCTGTCAGGCTGTCTTGTGGCTGAGAAGAGCTCCCCCTGTGGGAGCGCACTGACCACCAGGGGACAGCTCCTGCATTGAGCATCTGCCCCCTGGTGGTCAGTGTGTGTCATAGTGACCAGTCATTCCCAGTCGTTCTGCTGTTATGGTCAATTTGCATATTACCCTTTTATTATATACGAGTGCCTGGCCAGCCTGGGTGAGGGGCTGATGGCTGTTTGCAGGCTGGCCACAGCCCCTTCAGGTTGGGGGTCCCCCCTGTGGTGCCTGGCCAGCCTGGGTGAGGGGCTGATGACTGTTTTCAGGCTGGCCACAGCCCCTTCAGGGTGGGGGGTCCTGCTGGGGTGCCTGGCCAGTCTGGGTGAGGGGCTGAGGGACGTTTTCAGGCTGGCTAAGCCCCAAAGCAGGGACCCTCACCCCATGAGGGTGTGGCCATCCTGGGTGACGGGCTGATGGCTGTTTGCAGGCTGGCCACAACCCCAGTCACCCAAGCTCCCAGTGGCGGCTGCTGAAAGCAGGTATCTGGGATTTATTTGTCTTCTATAACTGAAGCTTTGTTCCCATGAGCAGAGGCCACAGCGGCTCATGGCAGGCGGGAAGCTTGGCTTCCTCCATTGCCCGGGCAACCAAGCCTCCTGCTTGCTCCAGCTCCGTGGCTTCTGGCCGCCTTCTTGGTTGGGTTAATTTGCATATAGTTGCTCTGATTGGCTGGTGGGTGTAGCTTAGGGAGTAGCAAAGGGACAGTCAATTAGCACCTTTGTCTTTTATTTGTGTAGATGGCTTAGTTCTGAGAATTTGGGGAGAATTTTCTTAGAGACGGGAAATCTGTTCTTGCTGTCTTAACCCACAATTATCCATTACTTAATAAAATATGGTAAGTTGCTTACTCAAATCACTAAATATCAAGTTGTAATAGTACCTATCTGAGTGTGTTCCATTGGTTCTTGATTATTGGAATTATAAGTGTATGCACATACATTCATTAACATTAATGCATATGAATTATGTGTGCTTATATCCATGTGCAAATATTAATGCACTTGAATATATGTGGATGTGTATAAATGGGTTAATATTCCTTTATATTAGTTGTTAGTTGGCAGGTATTCTTGACATCATTCCTTTAGAGAAGTATGTTTGAGTAATTATAAATTTAAAAAATCCTATTAAGGAAACTTAAACTGTATTTTTTCAATGAGAATGAGAATATCCAAATAGTCCTAAAATCTTTCATTTTAATGTGAATTATTGGCAGTTTTCCCCAAAATGTCTAATGAAGTATCCAATTTTATCTACATGAATTTATAAGGTATTTTAACATGGTTGTAGCTGGTCCTCTGAATTTCTAGT
This sequence comes from Myotis yumanensis, assembly GCF_028538775.1. Lineage (NCBI taxonomy): Eukaryota > Metazoa > Chordata > Mammalia > Chiroptera > Vespertilionidae > Myotis > Myotis yumanensis. The sequence goes on along the minus strand of NW_027223752.1, from coordinate 160,730,868 downwards.
TTGTAGTTTGTTTGAAATATGGCTGAATATAGTAATGGTGTTTTTTCATAAGAATTTCACAGTCTCTGCTTTACAGCACTGTGAAATAATGAAATCTTGCTATACTTACCTGGGGTTACACTTCCACAGTGAGCTTCAGGATTATAAAACTAAAAAATGTTATATACGTACATATGGAATTTTCAGCACTTCTAGGGGGTTATCTTAATTTATTAACTCTGGATTATTTCCTTTCCTAGAATCAAATTATTTATTTATTTATTTATTTATTTATTTATTTATTTATTTACTGTATTTAGTCTTTTTATTGTATTTATTGGGGTCACACCAGTTAACAAAATTATATAGGTTTCAGGTGTGCAATTTTACAACGTATCACCTGTACACTGTATTGTGTTCAACCACCTCAAGTCAAGTCTCCTTCATCACTATCCCCCTATGCCCTCCTCCATATCCCTCCCTTCCCAGCAATCACCACACTGTTGTCCATGTCTATGAGGTTTTTTTACTTTTTTTCTTTTTTGCTTAATCCCTCCACCCCACCCAGCCCCCCAACTACCCCTCCCAACAGCTGTCAGCCTGCTCTCTATCTATGAGGCTGTCTCTATTTTTCTTGTTAATTCATTTTGTTCACTCTACATATGTACAAAATCATACGGTACTTGTCTTCCTCTGACTGGCTTATTTCACTTAGCATAACACTCTCCTAGGAACAAATTTAGATATCTTGCAATGTGCTCACTGTTTTCATTTGCCTTATATTGACCGCTTACTTTATTTTTCATTTGCTTGTTTCATCTTATGCAAAAGTATTTTGGGTTGTGACTCTTTTTGAATCAGTTGATTAAATCATAGACTCTTCTGAATCCCTTGACTACTGACAAAACATATTTGTGTCAAGGTCTCAATCCCTGTCACAATTTGAGAAGCCTTGATTAGTTCACTGTGAAGACTTTCCTTTTATAAGGAGAGCATGTGTTAGCATCTTGACCTTTCAGATGTTTTATAACAGGACTAAAATATTAGAACATTATGTTTTAATATACAGTTGCTTTCGGTAACTTATTTTCCTTTAGTTTTTACATTCAAATGGTTAAAAAAATAATGCAGCTACTATTATAATGCTTTATTATCTAAATGTATAATATACAATTATTACCGAACTTATGAGAATACAAACTATAAATAAATTATGAAGCATCATATTAGAATACTTATGAACTCAACACACAAATTTTGAAATAAGATATTAGCTATATCATTAATTTTCCTGTGTGCTTTTTCTAAAGCCCATTCCTCTGTCTGACCTGGAGGAAAAGCACTCTACTGGATTCTGTGTTTCATTTCTTCCTTTTCAGTTTTATCCAAGTATACATCCCTAAACATTATACTCTTCAGTTTTTACACCTTTGATTTCATATAAATGGTATTACGTTATGTGAACTTTCCTGAAAATGTTATTTTTCACTCCACACTATGTTTCGAAGGTTTACCTTGGTTTATGTATAACTGTACCTCATTTACTTCCACTGGGTGTAATATTCTATTATGTGAATATACCTATTCTGTTTAGTCACTTTCTGGTAATAGACGTTTCTCTGGTGGTTACCAACAGTATTGCCATGAGGATTCCTGAGCATGTGTCACTATGCTTCCTCTGAGAGGAGTGTTACATTACTAGAGATAGTTTGTGTACATTATGAGTGTTTTAATTAATATACAATTGGGGTTACTTTGTAAAATGATTCTAAATTATTTTCCAGAGCATTGTCAGCTATTTACTTTCACACCAATAATTGTTTTTAAAATCTTTATTGTTGAGAGTATTACAGATATCTCCTTTTATTCCCCCATTGTCCCCCTCCACCTGGTTTCCACCCCAGCCCAGGCCTTCACCACCCTATTTTCTGTGTCCATAGGTAATGTATATATGCATATAGTTAGTATCTTTGGTTAATCACTTTCCACATCCCCCGAATGTGTTGTGTATTCCTTCCAATGTGTTCTTTCTTAGTGCTGTCATTCTTCATTTACAACTGGTCTTTTTTTTTTCATAGTTTCTATATCTTTTCTCATGCTGTTGAGCATCCTTGCAATCATTATCCTGGACTCTATATCTGATAAATTTCTTATCCCCACTTCATTTAGCTCTTCTTCTGGAGAATTCTCTTGTTCTTTCATTTGGGGCTTGTTTTTACATCTCCCCATTTTGGCTGCCTATTTGGGTTTGTGTCTATGTATTAGGTAGATCTGCTATGACTCCCAGTCCCTAGTGCAGGGCAATGTCAGAAGCTGTTTATGACTGACCCTGAGTCCCCTGTTTGGAGCTATCAGCAATCCACAGCTTGTGGCTCCCTCTCTGGGACTGGGTGCCTTTGGAAAGGACCAAGATGTGCACCAGGTTCTGCTTTTCCTAGCCCCAGGCCCAGAAGGAGATCAGGCAAAGGATTCAAAGCCTCCAGAGATCCCACTTTGCCTTTAGTCTGATTGTTATTCAGCTTTGATTAGCCTCAGGCTATGGACCACAACAATGCATAGGCACCACAGGGTGGAGCAAGAGGCTTTCTAACAGTGTGGGGCAATTGCTTCACCCCCAGGATAAAGCTGCCTGATGGTAAAGGTCTGCTGGAGAATGATGTCCTCTGCAATATGAAGGAATGACTCAGCACAGGAAACTGGGAGGCTGCCTTCCAAGCTCTAACCCAGAACTCCTCTACCCTGGATTTTCCTTACAACAGCTCCAGTGCACTTTGTCCTCCCTCTGATGGAGCCCAAAGTGAGTGGCCACACACAAAATTTTGTGTGTTGGTCCTTTAAGAGGGTGCCTGCATTTTCAGTCATCTCTCCCTGGCAGACAACCACACTGCTGCTTTTCACAGCCAGATGTTATGTGGGGAACTTTCTCAGTTTTGGTGTTTGGGGATGGGACACCCAGCTTGGGGTTTAGACCCCAAAGTTCTCATTGTAAAATCCCACAGCTGATATATCTCTCCGGAACTTCAGCTGCTGTCTATAGGTGCCCAGCCGGCCCCTTCTGCCACTGCACTTCCTACCAGTCTCCACTTTCTGTCTTCGGTTATCAGGCTTCTCTTCAGTTGATTATACAAGATGCTTTTTCTGTATTAATTTTCCCAGTTTGGTCCGGGGAGAATGCCAGTGTACTAGTAGCATCCACTTACTCCACCACCATTTTGAACCCTCACTCTTTCTTCTTTCTGTTTGAGTCTGCTTTTTAAGTTCTCTGCTGAGTTCTTTAGTCCCGTTAATATATACTTTTTATGCTTTCTATTTAACTTCTCATTATGTCCATGCATTGTTTTACTAATTTTATTATGTGTTCTTTCAGTTCACTAAACTCTTTAAGAGGATTATTCTGAGTTCTTTGTCTAACAGTTCACAGATGTCTATTTCTTTAGTGTTAATTATTAGAGCCTTTTAGTTTCCTTGGTGGCATCATAGTTACATTTTTTTTCTTGTGATCCTTGATTCCTTATGTTGGTCTCTGTATATTTAATTAAGTGGTCTCTTCTTTCAAACTTTGCAGGTTTGCTTTGGGAAGAGACAGTCCTTTATTAGTCAGCTCAGTTGACAAGTCTATGCTGCTGGAGTGTGTGCTGTTAAAATCCTTGAGCAGGTGTCTCCTTCTACTGGGATCTACTTTTGAGTGAGGCAATTATTTGCTCTGCGAGGTTGGTAGTAGAGGTGTGTGCCACTGGCTGAGAATAGCTGGATAGGGCTGTTGGCTTGGTTCGCTGACCAATTGAGGCTCTAGGGTGGGCTCTATAGTTTCCTGGATTCTCTGAAAGGCTTTCCAGTCAGGACTGGATATTATATTCAGCAGTAGGTGCGGCTATAAATTAGCTTACTTGCCCTATTTGGGACAGCAGAATGGAACCCAGAGCCTGCATGGCTCATTGTTTGGGGACACTGAATCAGGCAATAAAGTGCACTAAATACCCTGGTCAGGTGGGGCAGAGGGGGAAAGCCAGGGGCTGTGATCTCTTTAAGCACTTCCCAGTGTTCTGATAAAGTTCCCTAGTCAGACAGGCTAAAGGTTCTATTGAACAGTAAATGGGGCTACAAACTAGTTTCTCTGCCTGGAAACAGTGGGAGAAGATCCCAGGCCACTAAGGATTTTATTTTCAGCACCTTGACTCAAGCTGACCTATATCCCAAGTTTCCTGGTCAAACAGGGTCATTGTCTTTGGTCTAAGAGCCATCAGCTCTGCTCATCCACCTTTTTGCTAGGTTGTTGCAGCAACTGACAGATGTGTTAGGGAGCCCTTCCTGTCAGATTGCTCTGGGGTCCACATTTCATTGTAGGTGGGAGTATGACTCAGCTCTTCTGCCTGTGTGGACCTTGTTTGAGGACCTGAATCAGGCAGACGGATACCTTCCAAAGTTCTCTGGTCAAACTGTACCTTGAATTAGTTCTGCAGATGAGCAAAGCCACTGTTTGGGATTACCACTTGATTTCTGCACAGAGGACTTGGGTTAGCCAAGGTTCTAGTGTAGGTTATTTGAAGCCTCTCCCCCCTCTCCATTACAATCAGTCTCCTAGTGAGTGGGCCTTGCAGACTGCCCTGTAATCCCCATGGGGAAAAACCAGAAGAGAAGCTCCTGTTAAGTAACCCCTAATGCTCCAGAGGGGGTGGGGCAGGGGCTGGATGTCATCTCAGAATCCTCTTTTTCCATTGGGACAGTGTCTGCATCCACATGTCATCATATTTAGAAGGTAATGTCAGAGCTTCTTGTGACCATTGCACCTAGGAAAGCAAAAGACTGTGTCCACAGAGTCACTCCCTACCTGTGAGTTGAGAGGGAGAGAGAAATAGGGGGAAAGATGACATGCATCACATGGACAATTATAAAAGGAGTTTTGGAGCTACTCTAGGGGTAAGGTATACATATTCACATTTCCCAGCCCGACAGTGAGCACCTTGAAGAAAGGTAACGTATATCAACCTTGCAATTCCAATATATACATAGACATGGCCAACAGTTGATGCTCAGTAGAGTTTATATTTGTTTGTGGATTCAAGTTGTAACCTTTAGGAACTGTTCTTGAACAAAAGAACAACATTAAGAAAGTTTTCCCAAACTGTACCTTAAACTTATAAGAAGTGATTGGATCAAAAAAGAAAAACTTAAAGGTCTTTCTACCCAGCCAGATATAAAGTTAGAGACATGGGTTTATCTTAATATAATTTAACTCTTGAGTAATGCACAGAACATGGCACAATTTATTTAAATTTAGAAAATAAAAAATATATATGTAATAGATTTATAGATAAATGACTAATATATATATATATATATATATATATATATATATATATATATATATGTAAAGGCAGAGACCGTGATGACTGAAATGATTATTTGACCGGTCCCCATATGGTGCTAGCATAGATGCATAGACACAGGTAAAGTCTATGAGTAAACTAAGAATGAACAAGACAAATTCTTGCCTTCACGAAGCTCGCACTGTAAGGAGGTTAGGTCAGGGATGAGAATTCAAAATGCCACCAGAACAGACCTGAGGTGCCGCTTCTCAGAGCGGCCAGAGATACACCTGGTAGCAGACTGGGGGTGTGACAGAAGGGCTGGTGCCGAAGTGAAGGCAGGGCCATTCTGGATTTCCCAGAGGAGTCAATGGCTTCCTAGGAAGTGGAGCTTTTGATGCTGACTGGCATAGAAAACGACCAATCAGAAACTAATCTGGGTGAACTGTGAAGGCAGAACCTAAGGTGGGGGCTGAGGAGGGGTTTTTAGGGCAACAGCTGTTTGGTGTAAGGTGTAAGAAAGCAGTCCAATTTTTTAATGACCGGTTTGGCAGTTTAGTACATATGGTTGGCTATCAGTCCAGATATAGGGGTTATGTATTTTTGTCTGCCAAGAGCATTTCCTCCTGCTGAAAAAGGCTTTCCCACCCATTTAAGCAATCCTATCCTATATAATCTATCTATACTAATAAAAGGGTAATATGCTAATGAGACCAAGTCGACCGGCCATTTTCCAGACGTCTGACTTCCTTCCAGACAACGCCATGGTGGTGGGGGCTGAGGCAGAGGCAATTGGGGGCAATCAGGCCAGCAGGGGAGAGCAGTTAGGGGCGAGATCAGGCTGGCAAGGGTTTAGGAGCAATCAGGCTGGCACGGGAGGGCACTTGGGGGTGACCAGGCTGGCAGGGGAGGGCAGTTGGGAGCATTAGCATTAGGTAGGCAGGCAGGTGAGTAGTTAGTAGCCAGTGGTCCTGGATTGCGAGTGGGATATTTGACTGCCAGGGATTGGGCCCAAACTGGCAGTTGGACATCTCCCGAGGGGTCCTGGATTGGAGAGGGTGCAGGCCAGGCTAAGGGACACCCACCTTGTGCATGAATTTTGTGCACCGGGCCTCTAGTATTTAAAATAAAAATGCATTTCTTTAGGAATGGATAAAAGTATTTTCCTTCTTGATAAGGAAGGAGAATGAAGAGTATACAACTGTTTCTCCAGTGCTTTAAGGTACAACTGAATAATAATAAAGATATCTGTCCATAAGAGTATGATTTATACCAGTTGGAGTTTACCAAAGGAAAACAATAAATGCTAGTTTGAAATATATAAAGTGCTTCCTCATGACTTAGCTCATTCAATTCTCAAAGCAATTCTAAGAGGTAGCTTTTTTCTTTCCTAATTCACTAGCTGACCACTTTTAGGAAGTTAAATACAATTGCTGACGATCAGAGTTCTATTAGTAGAAAATTCAGATTTGAATCCAAAAATTATACCTCCCAGTCCTCTGCTATCCCTATTGCATTCTATTTGGAAAGGCCACTTTTATCACAAGGTAGTGATGAAAGTTTACTGTTGGACCACAATTCTAGGAACATAAAATCAGTCTTTGTGGCAATGGAGAAGTCCCTTTATCCCAACATCATTTTAAAAGTCCTTTCTTTTGCTTTTTTTTATTGTTTCGGAATAATCCACATATTTTCATTTTTTTTTCTCATTTTTTAATCCCTGATTTTAATTGCCTTTTTATATTCAAAGCATTCTTTCTGTTTTTCTACATTTTATGAACTTATTTTTTTTTCACTTTTTCTTCTATCAGAGTTTGCTTATTAAGTGCCTTTACTAACATCATCCTTAGACTTTCACATTTTAGATTTTGGAGAGGGGTGAATTAAAATCTGGATAATGTTTACATTTCCACCAGGAAAATGACCTCTAGAGACACAGTCTTGTTTTGTATTTATGTTTCTTGAAGTCTGTCTGTCTTGCTGGTCATTTTCGGGGCACAGAGTGAGTGTTAACATCGACATGCTAAATGAACAGGAAAACGGGAAGGTAACAGTGAGCATGTATAACACATAAGAAAGTACTCTGGTTAACCACTTTGCCAGGGTCATAGGCTGGAACCTAACATATTTTAGACAATATACTTGTCTCCTAAATCTCAGTTTAATGCTCACTACCTTTGTATATGCACATGGAATAGTGTTTTGTGGAAAAATACTCAAATATAAGACAACCTGAACAGTGACCTTCCCAACATTAAATTATCCCCATCATATTTTACAGTCCCAGGAATATTCCCTTCAATTGATTCAATAAACTATGTACCAAGTGCTAATGTATAGCAATCAATCAAGCCTTAGTGCAACATGTGTGCAATATTCTGCATGGCAAAGGTTATATTAGAACCCCAGACACTGATGGAGGTTCCTGAGTTCCTACAAAGGCAGATGGTGGTCCTGAGAGGAGAGGCGATTCTGTTGGATCCTCTTTTGCAGCCATTCTTTGTTGTTAATTTATATTGTGCTCAGTTGGTGGTTGTAGAAAGACAGTGCCTTCCTCCAACATTGCAATGCACTCAGGTCTTAATCACAGCTCAGGCACTGAGAATTATTTAATCCATGTTCATTACTAAATCTACACAATTAATTTGAACCCTAACACATTGACACTGTAGGTATTGCCACCTGAGTTTTATATGAAAGAAATGAAGTAAAATGGACTGAGTTATTCACCATCATACTAAAAATGACAAAGTAAAAGAACAATAGCAAAGTTTTTTTCGGAATATTTAGTCTTTCACAGAAGATAAATGGAATCCACTTTATGATTGATAGCTTGATATGTGTGATTGATATCCTACATATGCATTCATACACATATATAGAGAACATATTTAAAATAAGGTTTTAATATTTTTTTTCAGAAATATTTGCACATTACTGAAGATCTATATGAAATGAAAATTCTTATAGAAGCATATTTATACTCAAATCATTTAATTATTTCTTGTTTTAAATCCTCCTATTTCTAAATAGGGTAGTTTTGTGCTGTTGAACATTAGAGATTATAAATAATTTTCCAATGTTCTGAGAATCCAGTTCCCTCTCAAAACATAGCTACTGTTTATTATTCTTTCTAGTATTTTTTAACTTTTGATATTAATCGCATATCACATTTCTTATTCTATCATCTATAGGTACTATATATTGATTTCTGTTTTGCAGGATGATGGCATACATTAACAGCCTTTTATTATTAGAACTTAGGAAAATTGCACACATCTACTAGCCACAACCACAGAACTTTGACAACATTATATAAATACATATATACATACATACACGAGAGCCCTGTTAGATAACCTAAAGGAAAATAACAGATGGAATAATAAAGAACACTTAATTAGTGTGATTTTTCAGATTTGCCATATCTAAACCACAAACACATTTCTGATATATTTTAAAACTTATTTGCAAAACAATCATGATTCCATCATTATGTTGAAACTTCTTCAGCTACCATACTCTATCAGAACAATAAATGGAATTTAAATTAAGAGCTGTTCCCGAAGACTCCTATTTTTGTCTCCATTTCCATGTTCCTGAACAGTTCCGCCGAACAGTTCTTTGTATATTAAAAACTATGCTATCAAAATATAATGCCAATTTAAGGCACAACAATTATTTATATTAGCATTACTGGGAGGAAAAATATGATGTGGTAAATTATTCTTTGTGCAGTAAAGTACTTCTTTAAATAGGTTTTCGGCATGCATGGTAATGAGCTATTGCTATCTCTACTGAACAGACATCTTAAAGTAACTATGTCCAAAGTTGTTTAAAATCCATTCCTGAAAATTTCAGTTTCAGCAATGCGAGGAAGACTGATTTCTCACATATAACACTGAGCAACACAAGCCTTGTTGTTGTTGTTCTTTTCAAATCCTTTGCTTAACGTAGGAACTCATGAATCAGCTGTGACTTTTACATGCCTTCCTCTGACCTTCCCACTGATAATCACAATAATGCTTGTCTACTGAGTATCAGCCAGTTTTCATAAAGGCAACAGCCTTCAGATTAATCTCATGTTATTAATTTTTACAAGTTAAAAAGACAAGATAGACAGGCATGTTGGCTTTCACTGCCACTTGCTTCCCTAAAATTATTTCCTGTGGACAATAAACAAACAAATTTCCAATTTGGTGAGGCCATAAGTGTGCAGGCTTCATGAAAATTAATTTAAATGGATGTGACGGTGAGTTTGGGATTGTAAAGATTAAGGGAGATGCCTGTCGTTGTAATTGCCTGCTCACTTCCCCTGTCACTCAAGAGTGTCACAGCTGCATTAAAAACTCTCATCATAATCTAATTCTCAGATCAAATTCCCATCTTCAATATATCCTTTAATAAGGCTTCCATTCTCCATCTTTTAGCCTTAATTATCACTCCCTGTCTCCCTTGACAACCAAATTAAAAGGTACATGCTACAACTCCATAATGATTATCATCATAATTATAATACTTTAAAAATCACAAACTACTGTAACTACAAATCCAGGCTAACCTTGTCAAGGTTGGATGTCTTCTGATAAGTAGATTTTCTATGGATAACTTCCGCACTGGAAGATAAGAAATACAATTATATAATCTTTTATTGATTTCTTTTTCTTTACTCCCCTGCCCCCTCACTATTATGTGCAATTACCTGGCAGTTTTCAGATTGTTAAAGCTGGAAGTGGAAAATTTACAAAGATCCACCTAAAGCAGAGTGCTTTAACTCTTCGTTGAATATAGGTAGTGTCTGTTTGTGTGGTGAAAATGCTTGGTTCAGCACGGAGCCATCTGGGTCAATGTACGGACTGCAGCTTGTTATGTGACTTTGTGAAGGTCATATGATCTATCGATCATGTGTTTACCTGTGAATATGAACAATTTAATTATGGGCACTTCACAGATATTTTTAACTTATGTTTTGGGGTTGCATCATAGCAAACACATACAAATTTTGTTATTAATTTGTAGTTTTCCACCATTGTTATCAATTTTCCACTAAGCTGTATCTAATATTTTGTTTTTAAGAAAGGGTTATAGCCCTAGCTGATTTGGCTCAGTGGATAGGGCATCGGTCCATAGACTGAAGGGTTCAATTCTAGTCAAGAGCACATAACTAGTCAGGGAGTGTGCAGGAGGCAACCTCTCTCACATAGATGTTACTCTGTCTCTCCTAGCTTCCTTTTGCACTCTCTAAATATCAATGGAAAAATATCCTGGGGTGAGGATTAATAATAACAACAACAACAAAAAAACCCCAAAAAGAAATAGTTATAAACTTCATATTATTGCTCATGAATTCCTGTGCATGAAATTTCAAATCTGATTTTTATTCTGCTTATCAGCTTTGGGAATGACCTTGGGTTGTTAAAAATGGGACTTCCTCAATGGCCTGATTCTATCTTTCTACTGCCTCATGACTTCCCTAACAAGTACTATTTTTCATTAACTCCTACATTAGATGCTAAGTGGTGGTTACTGGTTTTGTTGATTCTTGTTGGTTGTGGGCTATGGATGTCAGTGGTTGATGGTGACAGGGTGCTGGTTGATGGTGATGGTAGTATTTAGTGGTTGTTCATAGTGGTGATGGAGGGGCGGGCAATTGTTGACAATGCTATTACTGAGGCCTTTGTCTACTCTCATGACAGGCTTGACTGAAACTACATTGCTTTTCTGTTTTTATTTCTATTTTCTCCTTAACTTACCCCTTCCACATTTCTCCTGCCTGTGGACTCTTAGTGATGTAGAAACAGAATCTTTACCTCTGTAAGAGTCAGTCAAATCCTGCCGTCTTGCATAACTTTTAGCAAAGCATCCAGCGTCAGTGAGTGAAGAGGTCTGAGAAAATGTATCTAAATTATTTTTCAGCTCCGTACAGGGCTTGACAAATCAAAGATCTCCTTATTACCTAAGTACAGCTACAGGATTGGCTTTCTCTACCAGATGTAAAGTAAGGCAGTTTATTTTTATAATTCTTTCGGATATCTGTAAGATCACATATTCATCTATGTGCAGTCATGCCTGTGCTTGACTGAATCTCTCATTTTTAGTGCAGATATCGATCATTAAAAGGGTGGAGTTAGAGCAGAAGCCTCTAAAGCCATGAGGGGTTTTCCAGAGCCGCCCTGTCAGGACACTAACAGATGGGTAAACATAATTCCATGGGATGTACTTATTTATCCAGCAAAGATTTATGACAAGTGGAAGGGAATTCAGCTTAGTACCAAGATAAGAAATACAAACCAAATGGTGCTGTCAAATATTATTAGGGTGGGCCACAGTAATGATAGTATGAGCAAAGATCATTTAAATAGTTCACCTGACACAGCAGTCGATTTGGAATAAAAAATAGCAATGTAATTGTTGATGGCAGCTGGAGAGTCAAGGACAGCTGAAGCAAATGTATGAGGCCGTGTTTCTGCAGATAAGGGAAGCCAGCAAGAAGGCCCAATGTCTGAACCTGGGAGCCTTTAATTACTGAGATACCAGTATTGATTGGGATAACAACCGTGCAGAAATGAAGGCCACAGAGCGGATTGTGTGAGAAGGGCAGGATTGTTTTTTTAAGCAGTTTATTGAACTATCTACATGCTCTCAGGCGATTCTAGCTCTAATCCTCGGAAATTGGAGGAACCTTGGGGGAGTAGAAATGCAACGAGACCTTGACTGATGAGAGGCTTCTCTTAGATAGAGATGATTTATGGTGAGAAAACACAAACACAGGCCAGGTCAAAAAGTGTTGAAAAAGATTAAAAGTTAAAGGAGCACTTGCAAGTTATGGATGGGGAAGATATTTCAAAGGAATTGGGGCATTAAAAAATAGTCCTGTAATGACTTAAGCCATCTGTGGTGAATGACAGAAATGTACTGCATGAGTAGTGAGAATAGCTACTGTGCGTGGCCATCTGCCCAAGACAGCTCCACATTTAGAAACATTTATACAGTGGGGCCTTGACTTACGAGTTTAATTCGTTCCTAGACCGAGCTCGTTAAGGAGCTCGTTAACTCAAATTACTCTATCAACTCAATGCTAAAAAATCTGCCGAGAGACAGCTGGTATCGCAAAAAACTCGTTAGTCGGGACCCTCTTAAGTCAAGGCCTCACTGTACATCACTTCATTTCATCTTCCTATCAGCTCATGAATTATGTGCTTATGTCCAGAAAGTTCAACAATGAAGTTAACTAATGTTCAGTGAGAATAAGAAATTTCCTCATGGCCAAAATGGGCCAGCCAGTGTTGATTTTTAAAGTCTAAACTACCACCATATTTAAAAAGGGGATTGGTGGGCAAAGTGACGATATTATGATTATTGGAGAATTTAAGCAACCCAGGGTCAAATAAAAACTCTTACTCACCTGCATAATTCAAATACTGGGATTTTCATCCTCCCCATGCTTAGATCTGTGTGTACACATATGAGATCAATGTCATAGATGGTGGAGAACTGAACATCTGGAACCAAGTACCCTGAACCATCAGTGTGAATGTCACTATATTCTAGCTTGGTGCACTTAGGAAGCTCTGTAGCCTTGCCATACTTCACACATCTGTGAAACATAATAATCATAGTTATCTTACAGCACTGCAACAAGGAATCAATAAGTTCATGTTTGTAGAGTGCTTAGGAAATGGCTTGCCTTATATGAAGTCTCAAACAGACACATCAATACTTGCTCTATGACATCATCAAAAATGGCTCAGGTCCCAGAATAAATGCTTAATTTGCACTCACCTCTTTGAAATAAGATATGGATTATGGAGAAGGTGACTAGGATTAGAAGGGCAGATATCCCGGGACTGTTGCAATTTGGCAGTGAATCTCTTGAATCAATGTTTTATGCTCAAATTACTCATTCAATTATTTAATAACTAGCGAGTATTGCAAAGCCCCACATACCAACAATGCTTTTCTCTGTCTATTCCTGTAACCAAAAAAAAAAATACTCTGTATGTGTGCATTTAATAATTACTCAATGAAGTTTAAATCTATTTTTGAAATTTTAAATCATGAATAAAAATTCGTTGTTATTACTAAATGCCATCATAAACTTACAGGCATTACAAATAAGCTCTTAGCATCTGTTATACTCACTGAATAAATACAAGCCAGTACCCCTTACATACAAATAGTTTACTTGGTTCAAACCTGAGATAAATTGCAATGCTTGAGTGATCTTCTGGAAGTAGACACATCCCTGGTTTTTGAAAAGATTTTCATTGACCCTGGCAGAAGAGGAGCAGCCCAGCACTGTTGACGTGCTAGGGAAAGCGTTTTGTCCTGACATTACACAGAGCTTCTGGGCCATTTTGGAAGGGTCAGCATGTTAGAAGTATAGAGCCTCACTCCCACCTCCCAGAAATCTCCATTCAGTTGGTTGGGGTGGGACTGAGGGCTCCATTTTTAAGGAAATCTGAATATGACTACCATGAAGCTAATGAAGCATCAACTTCAGGGACCCCTTATTTCATCATCCACTTCTAAGGCCCTGGGAGATGTCTTGGCAATATGCACACTGATCAAATATTTTTTGAAATCTGTAAAAATAAAATGTTTTAAGTTTTCTTCAAGACTGATATATAAGCATTGTTTGAATGTGACTTTTCTGAAATTTCATCTCCCTTTGTGGGGGCTATAGAGGAGCCAAGGACTTGCAAGCAGACTTTTCCTGAAACATCTATAGATTTGAGTGAATTCCTCTTGTCCTCAGGTCCCCAAAATATCCTAAGGTCCTCCAGACTGCCAAGGAGTGCCCTTCCTTCCTCACCTGGTAACTCTGTATGCAAGGCACGAGGCTGATTTTTCCAAGGGCTATTGGCTCCATAAAGTCAACTGTACTGCCTCAGAGCTGTATGGTTATCTCTGACTCTATGAACAACTCAAATATAACATTCTAGTCAAAGCCTTGGTAATATAATTAATGTTTCCAATTATGTTCTGTTACAAGGAAAACAGATTTGTATTAACTTCATGTAAGTATATTGCCATGAAAATAACAATACTCACATTTCCCTTATGTAGGGACTTTGGAGGCCCATTGCCCTTTGAGGATTTAGTTGGCAGAACCTGAGCTGGTGATTATGCAGTTTGGTTTTAGTGGGACAGGGCTCTGTGATTTATGAGCAGTCATGTCTGTACAGAATTTGGTTATACAGGCAGGCTTCCTGAGGTGGGATGGTTACCAGAATCAGTCCACTGCCTGTTTTTCCCTATGCTGATTCACTCACTAAGGCAGGACCAGGGATAACCTGTAATAGGTATATGTACTATGCTGGTACAGGCAAGGACATGTCATGAAGGAGACACAGGTCTGAAATGTAGAAAGGCAGAATCTAGTCTAGGGAGGTCATGTTCAAATCCTATGGCTCATAAAATGGATGCTAGAGATTTTTGAAAAGAAATTAATAACAGTCCAGAAATATTTTCAGGGCATTACCAATATAACACTTATAAGATCTGAAAGATATTTTTTAAAGAATTAATAATGAGAAAATAAACTTTTATCAACCACATTAGAAGAGGGAGCTTTCTAGTCACAACATAGAAATTTTTATTGTAAATGAGATAAAAAAGTATCCAACCAAAAATTTCAGGAAAAAATGTTAAATGAGAAGACAAACATTTGCCTTTAGTAGATTCCATGATTGGGGTATGCAGTATGATTTTATTTATAAACTTAACTGTTTTCTTAAATAATTTTATGTTCACAAATTCTTTTCCTTAAAGAAAATATCCTCTCATTTATAATGTTCACTCAGAATAAGAACTGGATCCAAAAACAAAAGCCTGGGGCCAGACAGCTTCACAGGGGAGTTTACCAAACATTCAAAGAAGAACTAAAACCTATTCCTCTCAGACTACTCCAAAAAATTCAAGAGGAAGGAACACTTCCAAGCTCTTTCTATGAAGCCAGCAGTATACTAATCCCAAAACCAGATAAAGACACTACAAAGAAAGAGAATTACAGGCCAATATCTCTCATGAACATAGATGCTAAAATAGTCCATAAAATTCTAGCAAATCGGATCCAGTATTACATTAGAAAGATCATACACCGTGACCAAGTGGGATTTATTCCATGGATGCAAGGCTGGTACAATATCTGCAAATCAATAAACGTGATACATCACATAAACAAATTGAGAGACAGAAATCACATAATCATATCAATTGATGCAAAAAAGGCATTTGACAAAATCCAACACCCTTTCCTGATTAAAAACTCTCAGCAAAGTGGGAATAGAGGAATCATACCTCAACATAATAAAAGTCATATATGACAAACCTACAGTCAACATCATACTCAATGGGCAAAACCTAAAATTTCCTCAAAGAACAGGAACAAGATAGGGATGCCCACTTTCGCCACTCCTATTCAACATAGTACTGGAAGTGCTAGCCATAGCGATCAGACAAGAAGAAGAAATAAAAGTCATCCAAATTGGAAAAGAAGTAAAATTGTCATTATTCACAGATGACATGATATTGTACATGGAAAACCCTAAAGACTCCATCAAAAACGCCGAAACCGGTTTGGCTCAGTGGATAGAGCGTCGGCCTGCGGACTCAAGGGTCCCAGGTTCGATTCTGGTCAAGGGCATGTACCTGGGTTGCAGGCACATCCCCAGTGGGAGACGTGCAGGAGGCAGCTGATCGATGTTTCTCTCTCATCGATGTTTCTAACTCTCTATCTCTCTCCCTTCCTCTCTGTAAAAAATCAATAAAATATATTAAAAAAAAAAAACTACCAGAATTTATAAATGAATTTGGCAGTGTAGCAGGATACAAAATTAACACCCATAAATCTATGGCTTTTTTTTTTTTATGGCTTTTTTTATACACTAACTAGAGGCCCGGTGCATGAAACTCATGCACAGGAGGGGGGTTTCCCTCAGCCTGGCCTGCAACCTCCCACAATCTGGGACTCCTAGGAGGATGCCCGACTGCCAGTTTAGGCCTGATCCCTGGCAGTCGGACATCCATCTAGCAATCCGGGATTGCTGGCTCCTAATCACTCACCTGCCTACCTGCCTGATCACCCCTAATCACTCTGTCTGCCTGCCTCATTGCCCCTAAAAACTCACCTGCCTGCCTGCCTGCCTGCCTGATCACCCCTAACCACCTCTGCCTTTGCCCCCACAACCACGGCTTCATCTGGATGGACGTCCAGAATGGTGTCCAGAAGTTCATTCAGCTGTCTGGTTTAATTAGCATATTATGCTTTTATTAATAGAAAATGAACTCACAGAAAGATAAACTAAAAAAAAAATCCCATTTACCATTACAACAAAAAAATTAAGATACTTTGGAATAAATTTAACCAAGGAGGTAAAGCACCTGTACTCAGAAAATCACAGGACACTGAAAAAGGAGATAGAGGATGACATAAACAAATGGAAGAATATACCGTATTCATGGATTGGTAGAATAATCATTGAAATGTCCATACTACCCTAAGCAATCTATAGATTCAATGCAATCCCCATTAAAATACCAACAGCATACTTCAAAGCCCTAGAACATACTCTCCAAAATTTAAATGGAATAAAAAAGACCTCGAATAGCAGCAGCAATCTTGAGAAAGAACAAAGTTGGAGGGATCACAATACCAGATATCACGCTATACCACAAAGCCGCTGTTCTCAAAACTGCCTGGTACTGACACAAGAACAGACATATTGACCAATGGGAAAGAACAGGAAACCTAGAAATTGACCCAAGCCCTTATGCTCAATTAATATTTGACAAAGGAGGCAAGAACATACAATGGAGTCAAGACAGTCTCTTCAACAAATGGTGTTGGGAAAATTGGACAGATACATACAAAAGAAATGAAACTAGACAACCAACTTACACCATACAAAAAATAAACTCAAAATGGATAAAAGACTTAAATGTAAGACAGGAAACAATAAAAATCTGAGAAAAAGCCACGGGCAGCAAAATAGCAGACATTTGTTGTAGCAATATCTTTACCAAAACAGCTCCTAGGGAAATGGAAACTAAGGGGAAAATAAACAAATGGGACTACATCAAAATAAAAAGCTTCTGCACAGCAAAAGAAACCATCAACAAAACAACAAGAAAGCCCACTGCATGGGAGAACATATTTGCAAATGTTATCTCTGATAAGGTTTTAATCTCCAAATTTATAGGGAACTCATACAACTTAACAAAAGGAAGATAAACAATCCAATCAAAAAATGGGCAAAGGACCTAAATAGATACTTTTAGAAAGAAGACATACAGAAGGCCAAGAGACGTATGTATGAAAACATGCTCAAAGTCACTAATCATCTGAGAGATGAAAATCAAAACAACAATGAGCTACCATCTCACACCTGTCAGAATGGCTACCATCAATAAATGACAAGTGCTGGCGAGGATGCAGAGAAAAAAGAAACCCTCTTACACTGCTGATGGGAATGGTGCAGCCACTGTGGAAAACAGTATGGCATTTCCTCAAAAAATTGAAAATAGAACTTCCATTGACCTAGTAATCCCATTTCTAGGAATATAGCTGAAGAAAACAGAAGCACCAATCAGAAAGGATATATACACCCCTATATTTATAGCAGCACAATTTACAATAGCTACGATTTGTAAAGAGCCTAGGTGCCCATCAGTAGATAAGTGGATTAGAAAACTGTGGTACATCTACACAATGGAATACTATGCCACTGTAAAAAAGAAGGAATTCTTACCATTTGCAACAGCATGGATGGAACTGGATAGCATTATGCTAAGTGAAATAAGCCAGTCAGAGAAAGATAAATATCACATGATCTCATTCATTTGTGGAATATAATGAACAACATAAACTGATGAACAAAACTAGAGACAAAGAAACATGGAACAGACTGTCCAACCTATGAGAGAAGGTGGGGGGTGAGAGGGTAAGAGATCAACCAAAGGACTTGTATGAATGCATATGAGCATAACCAATGGTCACAGACAGTGGGAGGCTGAGGGCATGTGCTGCGGGGTGGGGGTGGCTGGGGAGAAGTCAATGGGAGAAAAAGGAGACATGTAATGCTTAAGAATTTAAATTTAGAAAAGTGAACTGGATCCAGCCCTAAGAATGCAGATGATTTTAAAGCATATGGTGTCTAATTATTTGAAGAACCAACAATAAAATAAGAAACTATGGCCTGGAAAGCATATCTGGCCTGCTAAATGCACTAATGAACAATTTGTGTTGCAACAACACTGCATCATTCACTTATGTGTTATCCACAACTGCTCTTTCACCAGGACAGTGTTGAGACATCGGGACAGAAGTGACCAGATAGCTGCAATGCATAGACCCGTGGTCGGCCAACTGCAGCTCTCCAGCCACATGCGGCTCTTTGGCCCCTTGAGTGTGGCTCTTCCTAAGCCTTAGGAGTACCCTAATTAAGTTAATAACAATGTACCTACCTATATAGTTTAAGTTTAAAAAATTTGGCTCTCAAACGAAATTTCAATCGTTGTACTGTTGATATTTGGCTCTGTTGACTAATGAGTTTGCCGACCACTGGCCTAGACTATTTCTCACTTGGCCCTTTGCAGAAAATTGCTGGTCCCTGTGATAGAATGTG
Organism: Myotis yumanensis; assembly: GCF_028538775.1. NCBI lineage: Eukaryota > Metazoa > Chordata > Mammalia > Chiroptera > Vespertilionidae > Myotis > Myotis yumanensis. The sequence goes on along the minus strand of NW_027223752.1, from coordinate 160,711,955 downwards.
ACTTGATCAATACCTACATCAAAGCTCTCACTTCTGGGATAGTTTGCTGTTAATACTTTAAAATAATAGTATTTAAAATAAACATTTTAAATAACCATGCCTCATTATACCTTAAATCTAAGAGGAAAAAAGCAAATACTGAAATACATATTTAGGGTAGGTGAGTTAATTTTCATGGCAAAATAAAATACTGCTTTTTTTCTCATTTTACCTTATATTCTTAGATTCCTGTCTGCTTTAAGGCAATTAATTAATCTCTTGCTGCCTGACATTGAAATCGCTTTATGTGATTTCGAAAACATACAGATATAAATGGAGAAATCATCTGTAATACAGTCATAGTAGGGAACTTTAACACCCTACCAAAGTCAATGGATAGATCATCCAGAGAGAAAATCATCAAGGAAACAACCTTAAATGACACAACAGACCAGATGGATTTGATATTTTAGAAGATTTCACCTAAGAGCAGCAGAATATGCATTTTCAACTACACATGGAACATATTCCAAGGTAGATCACATGTTAGGCCACAAAACTAGTCTCAATAAATTTAAGAAGACTGAAATCATACCAAGCATATTCTCATCTCACAATGGTATAAAACTAGAAGTAAATTAGAAAAAGAAACCTAAAAAATACACACCTACACAGAGGCTAAGCAACATGCTACTAAATAATGAATGGATTAAGGAGATCAAGAAAAAAAATCAAAAGATACCTTGAAACAAATAAAATGAAAACATAAGGATCCCAAGTCTATGGGACACAGCCAATGCAGTTCCAAGAGGAAAATTCACAAGCTACAGAGCTACCTCAAGAAATAGGAAGCCTGGCTGGTGTGGGTCAGTGGTTGAGCATTGTCCTATGAACCAGGAGGTCACATTTTGATTCCAGACAGAGCACATGTCTGTGTTGTGGCTCAATCCCTACAGGAGGCAGCTGATCAATGATTCTCTCACATTATTAATATCTCCATCTCTCTCTCCTTCTCCCTCTCCCTTCCTCTCTCTGAAATGAATAAAACATTTTAAATAAATAAAAGATTTAAAAAAACAAAAAAAATATCAAATAATCTAAACATACACCCAAGAATCTAGGGGGAAAAAACCCCAAAGTGAGTAGAAGGAAGGAAATAAAGATCAGAATGGAAATAGAAAAACAAAACAAAACAGGGAAAGACAAGTATGACATCATTTCACTTATAATGTGGAATCTAATGAAAAAATAAATAAATAAACTGACAAAACAGATCCAGAAACACTGAAGCACTCAACAGACTGATGAATTTCAAAGGAAAGGGTTTGGCCAGGAAGAGATTAACCAAAGAATGTATATGCATATATGCATAACCCATGAACAGACAATAGTGCAGTGAAGGCCTGGAAATGGGGTGCGAGTTGGGGGAAAAAGGTCAATAGAAGAAAAAAAGGGAAATCTGTAAGTTCTATACTAATGATAGCGTAGATGGTCATCACGCCCTCACGCTGTGATGCCTTCACGCTGTCATATTGTCACAATCCTTCACCAGGGTAGGCAGGGCTTGACTCTGTGCACATGCCATGTGGGCAGGTCCCAGCAGCTGCTCCACGTGGCTTCTGCTGGGGGTCCTGTGGCCCTGTGCGCACCGCAAAGGCGGGACCCCTGGCTCTGGCCTACCTCTTTGGGGCAATCCATCAAGGAACTGCGGATGGGTGTGCAGGGTCTACCTCTTTGGGGCAATTAATCACGGGGCTCTAGCACTATGAGAGGGCACAGGCCAGGCTGGGGGACCCCTACCCCCCCGAGTGCACCAATTTCATGCACTGGGCCACTAGTTCAATAATAAAGATAAATTTAAAAGAATTCAGCTTTAATGCAGGAATCTATATAGATGGTTGACAGCATTTGTCCAATGGCAAATTGAAAATGGTCTTCTGGATACTAGTCACTTCATTTCTCTCCAAGGGTCTTGGCTATTGGCAAATATAAACCAGAAAGACTGGTTGCTCTCTTACTGGGGGAAATGGGTGGGAGAGGGAAGGGTCCACTGCTTACCCCTGCTCATTAAAATAGAATCTTTTTTTATTTATCTTTGCTTCCTAGGTTCATTATTAAAAGGGTTGGTTAATGTGTTAAGTTTGCTAGGAAGGGAAGTGAAAACATCTGTAAAACCATGCAATACCTGGAATGGAACTCTTCTAATAAAAGATGTATCATTTTAGATGAAAACATAAAGCAATATAAAAGATCAGTGAAACCAAGAGTTCCTTCTTTGAAAAGATAAAAATGAAAAACCATTAGCAAAACTGATCAAGAAGAAAATAAAAGAGGGCCCAAATAAAATCAGAAATAAAGGGGAGATGTGACAACCAAAACCACAGAAATACAACCAATACCACAGAAATACAAAGGATAGAAAATACTATAAAAAACGACATGACAACAAACTGGACAACCTGGAAGAAATGGACAAATTCCTAGAAACATACAATCTCCCAAGACTGAATAAGGAAGAAACAGAAAATCTAAACACTGAACACTACCAACCAAATTGAAACACTAATCAAAAAACTTCCAACAAATACAAGCCCTGGACCAGATGACTTCTCACATGAATTTTAGCAAACATTCAAAGATGAAGTAAAACTTATTCTTCTCAAATTATTCCAAATAAATTGAAGAGGCAGGGAGGTTCCAAATACTCGTTTTTACCAGGCCAGCATTACTCTGATTCCAAAACCAGACACAGACATAAAGAACACAGGTGCAAAAATCCTCAACAAAATGTTAACAAAGCAGTAAAATATTTGACATCACTCTTAGCAATATTTTATTTTAGATATGTCTCCTGGGGTAAGGGAGATGAAGGAAAAATAAACAAATGGGACTACATCAAACTATAATGTTTTGCATAGTGAAGGAAACCATTAACAAAACAAAAAGCCAACCTACTGAATGGGAGAATATATTTACCAGTGATACATCCAATAAGAGGTTAATATCCAAAATATATAAGGAACACAACTTCATAACAAAAAACAAATGATCTAATTTAAAAAAAAGGACAGAGGAACTGAACAGATATTTATCAAAAGAGGAAATACAGATAGCCAAGACAGATGAAATGATAATCAAAATTATTAATAATCAGAGCAATGCAAATTAAAACCACAATGAGATATCATCCCACATCTATCAGAAGCGCTATCATCAATAAATAAACCTGTGTTGGTGAGAATGTGGAGAAAGAAGAACTAGTGTGCACTCTTGGTGGTATTGTAAATTGGTGCAGCCACTCTGGAAAACATTATGAGCTTTCTCAAAAAATTAAAAATAGATTTACCACATTGTTCAGCAATTCTACTTCTGGGTAGTTATCTAAATAAATAAAAAAAACACTAATTAAAAAAGATATGTTGCCGAACCGGTTTGGCTCAGTGGATAGAGCGTCAGCCTGCGGACTCAAGGGTCCCGGGTTCGATTCCGGTCAAGGGCATGTACCTTGGTTGCGGGCACATCCCCACTGGGGGGTGTGCAGGAGGCAGCTGATTCATGTTTCTCTCTCATCGATGTTTCTAGCTCTCTATCCCTCTCCCTTCTTCTCTGTAAAAAATCAATAAAATATATTAAAAAAAAAAGATATGTTAATTGCAGCATTATTTACAATAGCCAAGATATGGAAGCAATCTAAGAGTTCAAGGATAGACAAATGAATAAAGAAGATGTGATACATATACACAATGGGATATTACTCAGCCATAAAATTAATGAAATCTTGCCATTTGTGACAACATGGATGGACCTAAAGGCTATTATGCTAAGGGAAATAAGTCAAACACAAATACTATGTGATTTTATTTATACATGGAACTTTAAAAAATGAATAAACAAAACAGAAACAAACTCATACAGAGAATAAATTGATGATTACTAGATGGGAAGGGGTGGAGGGACTGGGTGAAAAGGTTAAGGTCTTAAGAAGTATAAAGAACCAGTTTAAAAATAGCCATGGCAATATAAATTACAGCCTAGGGAACAGAGTCAATAATATTGCTATAACTATATATAGTGTCAGATGGGCACCAGACATATCGGGGTAATCACTTTGAAGTTTATATAAATATCTAGTCACTATTTTGTACTCCTGATGCTAATACAATATTGTATGTCAACTATAATAAAAAATCATACTAACTAGGTGATTTAAAGAATGCACATATCAGTATGAAAAAAAAATAAAATGCAAAATACCCAGGCACTTACAAAAGAGAACACACAAAGGAGCAATTTATACATGAAAGAATGTTTAACTTCTTATATTGCAAAGTTTAAAATAAGACAACAATCATATACATTTTATAATTTCTAATGTGTCAAAAATAGTAAACTGATGAACAAAATAGGACCAGAGGCATAGATACATGGAACAGACTGACAGATCTCAGAGGGGAGGGGTTGGGGGGACTGGAAGAGATTAACCAAATAATATATATGCTTATATGCATAGCCCATGGACACAGACAACAATGTAGTGAAGGCTGAGGGGTGGAAGGGGTTGTGTGCAGGGAACAAAGGAAGAAAATTGGAGACATCTGTAATAGCGTCAACAATAAAAGAATAGTAACACATGACCATACCAAGTATAGGTGAACAAAAAGCCAATTAAATTTCTTCAAAATTACTTTTGTGAAAGTAAATAGTTGACAGTGCTCTAGAAAACAATTTGAAATCATTTCACAAAATCTGGAATTATTTCCAAAATATTCCCAATTTTATATCCATTAAAACACTCAAAATGTACACACACTATCTCTAGTAATGTAACACCTCTCCCAGAGAAAAGGTCACACACAAGCATAATGACACATGCTCAGGAATTTTCATGGTGACATTGTTGATAACAGCCAGAGACCACACACAATAGAAACATCAATTAACAGGAAATTGACTGAAAAGTATATGGTGTATTTACATAACAGAATATTGTACCCAGTGGAAGTAAATGAAGTATAACAATAGGTAAAACAAGGGTAAACCTTGGAAGCATAGTGTGGACTGGAAAACAATAATTCAGAACACTACACATAGCATAACATTTATATCATATCAAAGGTTTAGAAACTAAAGAGTATAATGTTTGGCATATTTCACAGATCTAGAACAAACACTCAAAAATTTATATGGGACCAAAAAAAAAACCCTGAATAGCCGGAGCCACCTTGAGAAAGAAGAACAGAGTTGGAGGGTTCTTAATACCAGATATCAAGTTATACTACAAAGCCATTATAATCAAAACAGCCTATCACTGCCATAAGAACAAGCATATCAATCAATGGAAAAGAACAGAGACCCAGAAATAAACCCAAGTCATTATGCTAAATTAATATTTGACAAAGGAGGCAAGAGCATACAATGGAGTAAAGACAGTCTCTTCAATAAATGGTGTTGGGAAAGTTGAACAGGTACACGCAAAAAAAATGAAAATAAAGCAACAACTTACACCATACACAAGAATAAACTCAAAATGGATAAAATACTTAAATGTGAGTCATGAAACTATAAAATCTTAAAAGAAACCATAGGCAGCAAAATCTCAGACATCTCTTGTAGCAATATGTTTGCCAATACACATCTTAGGGCAAAGAAAACTAAGAAGAAAATAAATGGGACTAAATCAAAATAAAAAGCTTCTGCACAGCAAATAAATCATCAATAAAATGAAGAGAGCCCACTACATGGGAGAACCTACTTGCCAATGGTACATCTGATAAGGAGTTAATTTCCAAAATATATAAAGAACTTATACAACTTAAAAAAAGGAAGAAAAACAATCTAATTAGAAAACAGGCAAATAACCTAAATAGACACTTCTCCAAAGTGGAAAAACAGATTGCCAAGAGATGTATGAAAAAATGCTCAGTCACTGATCATACAAGAGATGAAAATTAAAACGACAGTGAGGTATCACCTCACACCTGTCAGAATGGCTACCATCAACAAATCAACAAATCAACAAATGACAAGAGTTGGCAAGGCTGTGGAGAAAAGGAAACTCTAGTACCCTGTTGGTGGGAATGCAGACTGGTGTAGCCACTGTAGAGAACAGTATGAAGTTTCCTCAGAAAACTAAAAATGGAACTCCCATTAGACCCAGTAATCCCACTTCTAGGAATATATACTAAGAAACCCAAAACACCAATCAGAAAGAATATATGCATCCCTATGTTTATAGCAGCACAATTTACAATAGTTAAGATTTGGAACAGCCCAAATGCCCATCAGCAGATAAGTGGATAAAAAAGCTAGGGTACATTTACTCAATCGAATGAATCCTACACGGCTCTAAAAAGGAAGGAACTTCTACCATTTGCAACAGCATGGATATTATGCTATGACAAATAAGCCAATCATAGAAAGATTAGTATCACATGATCTCATTCATATCTGGAATCTAATGAACAAAATAAACTGATGAACAAAACAGATCCAGAGACATAGAAGCATGGAACAGACAGATGAATCTCAGAGGGAAGGTGGGGGTGGGGAGGGTGGAGACATTAACCTGGAAACTTATATGCATATATGCATAGCTCATGGACACAGACAATAGTGTGGTGAAGGCCTGGGAGAGGTAGAGGCCTGGGTCGGGGTGAAGGGGGTCAGTGGGAAAAAAATAACACAAAGGGTATATCTGTAATACTTTCAACAATAAAAATTTTTTTTTAAAAAAAGAGCATAATGTTTAGTGATACATACTTTTATAAAACTAATAAGGAAGAAATGAAACACAGAATCCAGCAGAGTGCTTTTCCTCTAGGTCAGGCAGGGGAATGGGTTTTACAAAAAGCACATAGGAAAATTAATGATATAGCTAGTATCTTATAACTTATTTAATGAATGTACTCTCATAAATTCATTAATATTTGTATATTATACATTTACAAAGTAAATCATGATATATTAATAATAAAATCAAGGAAATCCATCATTTTTTATCACCTTAAAATAATTATTAGAGAAAAGTGAGTTACCAGAAATAACATGTTTTAGAGTATAAGTAGAAGATGGGAGTTCAACTGTATATTCATTAAAAAATAATGTTCTAATATATTAGTTCTGATATAAATAATCTGAAAGGTCAAGATGCTAAGAAATGCTCTCCTTATAAAAGGGGAATCTTCACAGTGAACTAATCAAGGCTTCTCAAATTATGACAGGGATTGAGACCTTGACATAAATATGTTTTGACAGTAGTCAAGGAATTCATTTAAGAGCCTATGATTTAATCAACTGATACCAAAAAGGAGTCACAACCCAAAATACTTTTATGCAAGATGACATAAGCAAGTGAAAAATAAAGCAAGCAGTCAAGATAAGGCAGATGAAAACAATGAGCACATTGCAAGATATCTAAATTAGGTTCTGAGGAAAGAAATCATCCAGAATCAATAAATTAAGATAGCCCAAGAAGTGCAGAAAATTCCATATGTATTTATGTAGAATTTTTAGCCTTATAATCCTGAAGCTCACTATGGAAGCATAACCATTAGAAAGTATAGCAAGATTTCATTAGTCTACAGCACTGGAAAGTACAGAATTTCATGTGCTTACTAAACACCACTACTATACTCAGTCATATTTGGAAATAACTACAAAATCAGTTTCAGAGGACCTGCTATATCCATGTTTTTGCATATCAAAATACCTTAAAATTTGTTTAGATAAAATTAGAAACCACATTAAACATGTTTGGAAAATCTACAGAAATTTACGTAAGAAGTGAAAGATTTTATAGCATCCTAAGATTTTATAATTCTCACTGAAAAAATACAGTTTAAGATTCCTTAATAGGATTTATAAAGTTTATAACTACTCAAACATACTTCTCTTTTATAGCAATTTAGTCACCAGCCATCAAAGGGAATAATGGCAAAAATATCTGTCAACTAACAAAGAAATATCATCCCATTCTAATCATGCACACACATTTAAATGCATTTATATTTTCACATGAATTTGCGTACACACAAAATCCTATTGATCAAGCATCTATGGAGCACACTTAGCATAGGTACTATTACAACTTAATACTTAGTGTTTTAAATAAGCAAGTTATATTTTACTAAGTAAAAAACAATTCTGGGTTAAGAGAGTGAAAGAGATTTCCTGTTTCTAAGAGATCTTCTTCCTAAATCATCAGATCTAAAACCATCTCTACTAATAAAAGCCTCACATGTGGTCCTCACGTGTGATGTTGTCACAAGATGGCCACACACACAGCAGAGGCGGAGCCCGGCAGCCTCCCCACACAGTGAGGCCTGGGTGTCCTGTGACTCTGAGCAGCGAGGAGGCGGGTCCTAGTGGAGGGGGCAGGTCACAACAGGGGAAGGCAGTTATGGGCAATCAGGCTGGCAAGGAAGGGCAATTGTGGGCGATTGGGCTGGCAGGGGGGCAGTTAGGCATCAATCAGGCCAGCAGGGCAGTGGTTAGGGGCAATCAGGCAGGCAGAAGTGGTTAGGGGCAATCAGGCAGGCAGGCAAGCGGATAGGAGCCAGCACTCCCGGATTGTGAAAGGAATGTCCAACTGCCGGCAGTCAGACATCCCCCGAGGGGTCCCATATTGGAGAGGGTGCAGGCTGGGCTGAGGGACACCCCCCCCACCCGTGTATGAATTTCATGCACTGGGCCTCTAGTTTGAAATAAAAACATAAATACACAAAGTTAAAAACAACTGGTGAGCAGATAGCTCTAAGTCAATATTAAGTCTGGAAAGATGATGGGCAAGTAGAAACCCATATAGCAGACTCAAAGATGTACTATAAGCCCATGTTGAGGAAAGAAAAAAAAAATCAAATTTAAACACGGATTCCTCAATAGGTTCAGGAACTATCCTCACCAGTATCATCACTTTTGGGGAGGAAGAATGGGGTTAAATCAAAGAGATGGACTATGTTGGTTAATTTTATCTGTCAACCTGATTGGAGGGTGTAGGTGGTGCCCAGACATTTGGTCAAACATGAATCCCAGTGTGTCTGTGAGGGTGTTTCTGGGTGAAGTGAACATTTGATTCAGTAGACTGAGCAAATCTGATGGCATTCCATGATGCAGGTGGGCTTCATCAATCAGTTGAAGGCCAGAATGGAACAAAAAGAAAGACCCACCCTGAGTAAGAGAGAATTCCTCATGCCTTTCTGCCTTTAAATTGAGACATTGCTGTTTTTCCTGCCTTGGGACTCAAACCAAAATATCAGCCCTTCAGGGGTCTTGAGCCTGCCATCCTTTTAACTGGAACTAACCCATCAGCTTCTTGGGTCTTCAGCTTGGGGACTGCAGATCTTGGGACTTTTCATCTTCCATGATGTCATAAGCCAATTCATTGTACTAATTTATGTATGTTTTCACACACATCTATAATAATAAAAGAGTAATATGCTAATTAGACCGGGCAGCCAGATGACCTTCTGGACGAAGCTGGGGCTGGGAGGGCCGAGTCCCTTGCACGAATTTCGTGCATTGGGCCTCTAGTATTTCTATAAATACACATCCTATTGGTCATGTTTTTCTGGAGGAGCCAGACTAATACAAGTGTATAGACTCCTAAGAAGCAAAACTTACTCAAGTCTGTTGAATTACTCTATGAGGGTAACAAAGGTTTTCAGGATATGAAAATACCTATCACTTAATACATGACTATCTTTCTGCAAACAGAAATAGATCTACCTCCTCCCTGAAGGCTGGCATATGAGTGCTTTCCAAATTTGACTCCTCAAACACTATTAGATGTATTCCTATGAAGAACCTGAACTATCTAAGGAGAAAGATATAAAGATAAGACTTTGTGTGTTTCACAAGAAACAAATGTGGTTCCCAGCAGATCACTTTATGGTAAAGCTGAAAATAGACAAGTCCCATATTCTGTTCAGAACTTCCAAATGACATTTTATTTTATTGTTTTCATCAATAAGCAGATAATCATGGATATCCTAATATCCAATAAAAATCTATGACATGAAATATAAAGTGTTTCTTTAAATTAGAAAGCAAGTAAACAACTGAGAGATAAGGACACTCACAGGAATGGAAAAGTTCAAAACATTCTGTAATTTAGATTCTCAGAGTGATAGGAAAAATTGTATACCTGAGACAAAAACACGGTTCTTCTTATAAATATACTAGTAGCCCATTGTGCAATATTGCGCAGTAGGCTGCCCACTGCTTCCGCGGGAGCTGGCAGGAACCTCAGTGTACCACCCGGAGCTGCCCTGCTTCCACCGGAGGCAGGAGGGAGCCACGCAGATTCCGTGGGAGGTGGGAGGGAGACACGCCACTTCTGCTGGAGCATGGAGGGACTTGTGCAGATTCCATGGGAGGCGGAAGGGACCCGCACTGCTTCTGCAGGAGGCAGGCCCGCCCTCTCCTCTCCAGGCCTGTGCTCAGCTGCGGAGGCTGCAGGCCAGCCCCCTGTCCCTGTCCGTGTCTGTTCCGGCTGGAGCCGCCTCCAAGCCTTCGCGATCAGGATCACGGGCCACAGGCAAGGCGGCTCCTGGGTCCCGGGGGTGCCGCCTTGCCTGCAGCCTGGCTTTCCGATCGCAATCACTGACTGGAGGCGGGCAAAGGCGCCCCGGTTCTCCGATCCAGGGCCGGGGGACAGGGCAAAGGCGGCTCGGCCGCCTTTGCCCTGCCCCCAATCTCTTGCCTGCCACCTGGGTTTCCGATCACTGTTCTTCCGTCCTTGTCCTTCCCCTTTCGCCTCCAATCATTGCACCTACGTGTGCAAATTAACCACCATCTTTGTTGGCGGTTAACCGCGATCTTTCTTGGCAGTTAATTTGCATATCACCCTGATTAGCCAATGGGAAGCGTAGCGAAGGTATGGTCAATTACCCTGTTTGTCTTTTATTAGATAGGACTAGAGGCCCAGAGCACGAAATTCATGAGTGAGTATGGTCCCTGGACCTAGCCTGTGATCAGGGCCATCTTCCCTGGCTGCCAGCAGCCAGCCCCGACCCCTGTGGCCACCCATCCGGGTTCCCAATTTGCCATCTGAGCCTGATGGCTGGGGAGGAGGGACTGAGAGGTCAGCCGGTCCCGCCTGCTCATGGCCCTACCCCCCGCTGAGGTCACCCTCTGTGTGTGGAGCAACCAGCAGGGCAGGGGGCCTTGGCCTGGCACTGCCGGCATCCCCCGCCACCCACCCCCAGGTCCCTGTTCACTATCTGGAGGTTGGAGCCTGTGGGCAGAGGGAGGGACCAAGATATCCACCCTTCCACCTGCTTGCCAGTCCTCCCCCCACCCACCCTGCTGCCACCCAGCCCTGTTCCCTGTCTGCCATTGGGTGATCAGAGCCTGCCGGCCAGGGGGAGAAACCAAGAGTTCGGCCATTCTCTCCTGCTCGTCGGCCCCACCCCCACTGCAGGTTGCCCTCTGTGTGTGGGGCAACCAGCAGGGCAGGGACTTTGGCCTGGTGCCACCAGCATCCCCTGCCACCCAACCCCAGGTTCCCATTCATACCATCGGGTGATCATAGCCACCAGCTGGGGTGAGGGACCGAAAGGTCGGCTGTTCTGCCTGCTCACTGGCCCTGCTGCCCACCACTACCCACCCTGGTTCCCCATTCGCCATCGGGTGATCGGAGCCTGCCCAAGAGGTCAACTGTTTCTGCCTGCTCGCAGGCCCCACCTCTGCCATGGGTCACCCTCTGTGTGGGGGGTGACCGGCGGGGCGGGAGCCTTGGCCTGGTGCTGCCTGCATCCCCTGCCACCCACCCCTGGGTCCCCATTCACCATTGGGCAATGGGAGCCTGCCTGCTGGGGAAGGGACCAAGAGGTGGTCATTGCATCTCATAGTGACTGGTTAAGCAGTCATTTTGACATTATGGTGACTGGGCTTTTATTATATAGGATTCTGATAAAAAAAACTTTTGATAATTAAATACTTGGAAGTTATAATAAACTTCATAGAAAAAATGGAAAACATAGAATTCATCTAGAAAGTAGATCAAAAAAGGAAAAGTAGCACCAATATAAAGGAAACCAAAAGACCAATTCTACAAATCCATCATTTGTATGATACTAGGAGTTTCAGAAAAAAAAAATAGAAATATAAAGGGAGGGGAATAAATTAATCCAAAAATAAAGGAGAGTTAAAACGATGAAAAACTATTTCCTAGTCAAAAGGGCTCACTCTACATACAATTCATAAATAAGACTACACACTCCCACATTATGACACATCATTGGCAAAATTTGATAATAGCAAAGTCAAAACTTCTAGAAAAAATTCTAGTCTTACCTAAAAGATTAAAGAATATCTTTAGATTTCCTGATGGCTAAACTAGAAGTTAGAAAACATTGAATAAGTAATTTATAACACTGAAGGAAAAAATTCTTATAATTCTATCCCCAATTAGTCATGAAGGCACACTATATTTTATGAATTAAAAATAAATTTAATTTCCTATACATATTTGCCAAAAACTATCTGAGGATGTGCTTCACCAAATCAAGGGCATAAACTAAGAAATAAATATACAACCAATATTCAAAAAAACACAAGATGCAGTAAAGAGACAAAGAAAAACCCAAGATGAGTTTTTTTAACTTTATTTTTATTGTTGACACTACTACACATGCCGCCCTCCCGCTTTGCCCACCTCCACCCAGCCCCCACTCCTCCACTTCCTCCAGGCATCACCACACTATCATCTGTGTCTAGGGTTATGCATATATGTTCTTTGACTAATCCCTTTACCTTCTTTCAGCCAGGTCCCCATGCCACCTCTCCTCTGAGAGCTGTCAGTCTGTTCCATATATCCATGTCTCTGTTTCTATTTTGTTCCCAAAACCACATCTGCTCTATGTATGGGTTCCCAAATATAGATTAAGAGGACTGAATCTACACTAATAAAAGAGAAAAATGCAAATTGACCATACCTTCACGATGCCCACCAGCCAATCAGGAGTGAGTATGCAAATTAACCCAACAAATGGTGGGCTAATTTGCATACACAGACAATGAGCGACCTGGGGCGGGTGATATCGCAGGCATTCCACACCGCCCCAGCCACTCCAGGCCTCTGGGCAGTGTGGGAAGGCAAAAAGGCAGCTCCAGGCCGGAACAAAGGCAGAAAGGTGGCTCCAGGCCAAAGCAAAGGTGGTGCTGGCAGCCAGGGGAAGGAAGGCCCATTCTTGCACCAATCTTCATGCATTGGGCCTCTAGTAAAGGAAATAAAAGAAATAGAGAAAAGAAAAACCCAAGAAGATGGTGTAGCAAATTCTGATAACTACCATGGACAAAATGTAGAGGACAACTATTCTAAATTGTAATAAGATTTAATATCTTTGGCTGGAAACACTGCAGTGCCTTGTACATATATATGTGTTTCCTTTCAATTACAACTGAGAATTATAGTAAACATAAATAGGACTATAACTTTAATTTCAGGGTTCTTTGATTGGATTGTATCTAACTGACACTGAATTTCACTGGTTACCCTAAAACTTGGTGTTATTTTGTTAATCAGCTTCTTGGCAAGAGTCAAGAATATACATAAAAATCTCAAATATGTCAAAATATGATAAACTCTCCTATATATACAGATAATATCTCTGAAAGAATATAATAATCTGATATCATTGATTGTCTCTGGAGAGGGAAATTGAGTGCCTATAGGAATAGATTATGAAGCAGACTGTTGTTATTATGCTTTTATCTTATTTATTTTAAGTTCATCATAGATAGGCTTTATTCAAACTGAATAAAATAAAATACATTTTCTAAAGACATGATCAAGCAAATGCAAATACATTTTGAGCCAGCGATTTTACTTCTAGGAACTTATTTTATATTTCAATGAGATATGTAAAAGAATTTTGTTGCAATATTGTGCTAGGAAAATATTGAAAGGTATCTAAATGCTGATTATCAGACTAACAAAGAAATGATAGGTGGTAGAAAACACACTGGAACCACACAAAAATGAAGAAACCAGTTATTGCTATAGTACATTTTCCAATATTCATTTTTAAGTGAAAGCAGCAAATTTAAAAATGTATGTTACCAGTTGTGTAAAGAGAAAAAAAGAATATTTTGCTTATACATAAAATACATGTAAAAGAATAGGAGATAATTAAACACATCAATTTCATCTGCAGAATAAAAATGTTGGTAACAAGACATGAATGGTAATTTTTACTGTATTTCTTCTTATATCTCTTACATTTTGAACATGGGCTTTTTAAACTATATTTTTATTGTTGACACTTTTACAGATGTCCCCATTTCCCCTACCCCTTTGCCAACCTCCACCCAGACACTGCCTGCCCCCTTCCCTCTGGTCATCACCACACTGTTGTCTGTAACTATGGGTTATACATGTGTTTTTTGGCTAATCCCTTCAACTGCTTTCATTCAGTCCTCCCAACACCCCTCCCCTCTGACAGGTGTCAGTCCGTTCCATGTATCCCTGACTCTTTTTCTATTTGGTTCATCAGTTTAGTTTGTTCATTAAATTCCACATATAAGTGAGATTACATGATATTTGTTTTTATTTGACTGGCTTATTTCACTTAGCATAATAATATCCAGGCCCATGAATGTTGTAGCAAAGGGTAAGAGCTCTATCTATCTATCTATCTATCTATCTATCTATCTATCTATCATCTATCTATCTATCTATCTATCTATCATCTATCATCTATCTATCATCTATCTATATTGATTTCAGAGAGGAAAAGAGAGGGATAGAGAGATAGAAACATCAATGATAAGAGAGAATAATGAGATACATGGCTGTCTCCTGCACGCCCTCTACTGGATATTAACCCAAAAACTGGGCATGTGCCCTTGGCTGGAATCAAACCCAGGACCCTTAAGTGCACTCACTGACGCTGTATCCACTGGGCCAAACCAGCTAGGGCCACATTTGCATTTTTTATTGCTTAAAGTATTACATATGTCTCCTTTTTCCCCCATTGACACCTCCCCAGCCACTCCCATCCCCCAGTGTCCGTGTCCATTGGTTATGCTAATATGCATGCATACAAGAGTTCCTTCTTTTTTATGGCCACCTAGTATTCCATAGTGTAAATGTATCACAACTTTTTACCTACTCGTCTATTGATGGACACTTGGGCTGTTTCCAGATCGTGGCTATTGTAAATAATGCTGCTATGAGTATAGGGGTGCATATATTCTTTCAAATTGGTATTTTGGGGCTCTTAGCATATATTTCCTAGATGTGGGATCGCTGGTTCAAAAGGCAGTTCCATTTTTAACTTGTTGATGAAACTCCATACTGCTTCCCATAGTGACTGCACCAGTCTGCATTCCCACCAACAGTGCATGAAGGTTCCCTTTTCTCCACATCCTAGCCAGAACTTGTTTATTTACTGAAGGAGTCCATTCTGGCAGTTATGAGGTGATAAATCATTGTGGTTTTAATTTGCAGTTCTCTGATGATTAGTGACATTGAGCATTTTTTTCATGTATATTGGCCATCTGTATGTCCTTTTTGGAGAAGTGTCTATTAAGGTCCTTTGCCCATTTTTTAATTAAATTGTTGTCTTCCTGGTGTTGAGTTGTATAAGTTCTTTATATATTGTGGAAATTAACTCCTTATCAGATGTATCATTGGCAAATATGTTCTCCCTTACAGTGGGTTCCTTTTTCATTTTGTTGATGGTTTCTTTTGCTGTGCAGAAGCTTTTTTATTTTGATGCAGTCCCATTTAATTTTTTTCCTTTTGTTTCCCTTGCCCTAGAACATGTATCAGCAAAAATATTACCATGAGAGAGGACTGAGATTTTACTGCCTATGTTTTCTTCTAGGATTTTTATGTTTTTGTGATTTACATTTAAGTCCTTATCCATTTTGAGTTTATTGTTGTGTATGTTGTAAGTTGGTGGTCTAGTTTCATTTTTTGCATGTACCTATTCAATTTTCCAAACACTATTTATTGAATAGACTGTCTATTCCATTGTATGCTCCTGCCTCCACTGTCAAATATTAATTGACCATAAAGGTGTATGTTTATTTCTGGGATCTCTGTTTTGTTCCATTGGTCTATATGTCTGTTATTATGCCAGTACCAAACTATTTTGATTACAATGGCCTTGTAGTACAACTAATGAAATTGAAGCAGTAATAAAAAAAAAAAAAAAACTCCTAGTGAACAAAATTCCTGGGCCAGATGTCTTCACCTGTGAATTTTAGCAAACATTCAAGAAGAACTAACACCTATCCTTCTCAATCTATTCCAAAAAAATTCAAGAGGAGGGAAGACTTCCAAGCTCTTCTTATGAGGCCAGAATTATCCTAATTCTAAAACTAGAAAAAGACAATATGAAGAAAGAAAATTAAAAAAGAAAAATAAATAAAAAGAAAAAAATTATAGGCCAATATCCCTGATAATATAGATGCTAATACCCTTAACAAAATACTAGCAAACCGGATCCAGCAATACATGAAAAAGATCATTCACCATGATTTATTCCAGGATATAAGGCTGGTACATAATTTGCAAATCAATAAATACGATATATCACATAAACAAAATGAAAGATGAAAATTACATGATCATATCAATAGATACAGAAAAAGCATTTGATAAAATCCAGCACCCATTTATGATAAAAACTCTCAGTAGTGTGGGAATAAAAGGCTCAGACCTCAACATAACAAAGGCCATATATGAAAAACCTACAGCCATCATCATACTCAATGGGCAAAAAACTAAAAGCTTTTGCCTTAATATCAGGAACAAGACAGGGCTGTCTGCTTTCACCACTCTTCTTTCACATAGTCGTGGAAGTCCTAGCCACAGCAATCAGATAAGAAGAAATAAAACCCATTCAAATAGGAAAGGAGGAAGTAAAACTGTCATTATTCACAGATGACATGATATTGTATATAGAAAACCTAAAGAATCCACCAGAAAACTACTAGATCTAATAAGTGAATTCAATAAAGTAGCAGGATACAAAATTAGTATTCTGAAATTGGTGGCATTATTATACACCAATAATTAACTATCAGAGAGATTAATAAAACAATCCCATTTACTATTTTAACAACAACAATATCAAAAAGTAAGGTACCTAGCAATATATTTACCCAAGGAGGTAAAAGACGTATACTTGGAAAACTATAGGACATTGAAGAAAGAAATTGAGGAAGACACAAATAAGTGGAAGCATACACCATGATCATGGATAGGAAGAATTGACATCATTAAAATCTCCATACTACCCAAAGCAATCTACATTCAATTTAATTCTTATTAAAATACTAATAGCATATTTCAAAGATCTAGACAGTATCCCAAAAATTTATATGGAATGAAAAAAGCCCCCGAATAGCCTCAGCAATCTTGAGAAAGAAGAACACAGTTGGAGGCTTTGCAATTACTAATATCCAACATGTGGGTTTTGAACACATTAAAAAATGTTCTGCTTTATAAGAAGTAGTAAATAAATGAAAAATAATTGAAAAATCAAATGAACAGGGATCTAAGAAGAATGGATCATATACAGAATTTACAAGATAAGTGTTCAAAGAGAAAGTGGTGTTTAAAATGATCTTGAAGGAGGATGCTTTTCTAAAAGAATGTCTATCTGAATGAAAGGGAGAAAATAGTCAAAATTAACACTTTTAGGCAGAGAAAATATTTAAGTAAATATATGAAGATTGAGAACCATGGAGCATATTAATAGTGTGTATTTCTGGATGATTGAATAATTGAAAATATATGAGGAACTAAAATAAGACTAAATGTTCATGTCACAAAGATAGTATTGAGTTCTTGGGACGGCCATGTGGATGATCTATACTAATAAAAGGGTAACATGCTAATTAGACTGGGTCGACCAGACATCTTCCGGTCATCCAGTCCTCTTTCCGGACAAAGCCACAGTGGTGGGAGGTGAGGCAGAGGTGGTTAGGGGCAATCAGGCCAGCAGACAGAGGGGTTAGGGGTGATCAGGGAGGCTGGCAGAGGGGTTAGGGGCAATCAGGCAGGCAGGTAAGTGGTTAGGAGCCAGTGGTCCCAGATTGCAAGAGGGATGTCCAACTGTCCAATTGCAAGAGGGATGTCCCACAGGAATTGGGCCTAAAACAGCAGTCAGATATCCCCCAAGGGGTCCCAGATTGAAGAGAGTGAAGGCCAGGCTGAGGGACCCCCCCCCTCCCATGCATGAATTTCATGCACTGGGCTTCTAGTCTCTAAATAAATGAAAGTTTACAAGACTAAAAGTTACCCTTAATGATAATTTCAGAAATTGCATTGTTTAGTCAGTCAATTTTGTTTAGTGTTTTTAAATGCAGTCTATTTTACATAAGGTTTTGTTGGACTATTACTGATCTTTTACTTACTGATTAATATACTTCAATTATATCTACTGTATCTGTATCTTTGATGTGGTGTTTTGCTTAAAGTTGGTTAAGTAACAGCATGGATTGTCACATGTGCATGTATAATTCTCTGTGTCTGCATGTCATAAAAATAAAAGTCAGGACACATTAAATTTGTCAAAACTTTTTTAAAAAGTGTGGCAGTGACAGTGTGCACCAAATATATTTCTGTGTCTTTTGACATCTTCTACTCCCCTTGATAGTACTTTATGATATATAACAAGACCTGGCCCATGGACTATGAACAAAGTTCACCCAACTACACAAATATTTTAAATTATGAAATGTCTTAAAAATGTAAGGATTGAATTGATATCTATAGTTTTTAAACAATACTAAATACATAATAAGTGATATCTGCAAAAGAAGAGTGCATGATAATGTAAAGTAAGCAATATAAGATGTGCCTTTCAGATTGCTTTCTAAACCAGTTTCTAACTGACCCCATTTTAATCCACTATTAGCTATTTTTCAAAGACTGGGCATAAGAATAAATAAAAAGTTGCTTCTATCTTTAGGGAGGGCACATAAAGACTGAAAGTGATGGAATAGAAAAAGATGTTTCATGCTAAGGGAAAGAAAGAAAGAGGAAGAAAGAAAGAAGAAAGAAGAAAGAAAGAAAGAAAGAAAGAAAGAAAGAAAGAAAGAAAGAAAGAAAGAAAGAAAGAGAGAAAGAAAGAGAGAAAGAAAGAGAAAGAAGAAAGAAAGAAAGAAAGAAAGAAAGAAAGAAAGAAAGAAAGAAAGAAAGAAAGAAAGAAAGAAAGAAAGAAAGAAGGAAGGAAGGAAGGAAGGAAGGAAGGAAGGAAGGAAGGAAGGAAGGAAGGAAGGAAGGAAGGAAGGAAGCTGGGATATGAGACAAAATGGACTTAAAAAGACTTTGAGGCATCAAGACAGTGACAGTATAGGAGGACACTGAACTCATTCTTTCTAGGGAGCAAACTCAAATATACACAGATATATATAGGGTATCCCCCCTTGTAGAGGGCCACCTGGGAGGCACCTAGGCATTTTCTTATAATTATTGTCAGCTGAACTCAGAGCATAGGCAGAGCCACGCCCTGGGAACATGCTTCCCCAATAAGGCTGGACATGTTAATCAGGCAGGGGCGGAACTAGATATGTAAATCTAGGCCTTTAAAATAAACCTGCTGTGTGGCTCAGCCGCTTTTTGCCTCCTCCCCATCAGAGAGGATGGCGCCCACCTGGCCCCAGCTTAAAATCTATTTCTGCATCTTGGTCTTTCTTTAATTTCTTAATCCCCAGCTCCTCCGCTCAAGAACCTGTTGTCTGTTGTTTTCCCGTGCGGGTCACGGGAAACAGAAATAGCCCACCACACCCCCCAAAATGTATACACATATTTTTTGATAGTTCAATTGATGTTTCTTTCTTTTCAGATTTAATGCATTGGAATTAATAATTATTCAAAGTGTGTATACACATTTTGGGGGGACACTCTGTAGATAGCAAGTACTCATGTGACAAAACTGAAGGCTGAGTGAACAGCTTCTGAACAACAAATAAGACAATACACTGAACAGAGAGGCTGGAAAGAAAGTGGAGCCTTCTGGGTGCTGTAGGAACTATCTGCCCAGAGGAATAGCCCAGTGCCATTGTTTATGTTCTCCTCTTATTCAGTAGGATGAGGGAGCTCTATTGAGGTGCTTTGGCCAACCTGCAATCACTGCCTGCATGTTCGTAGCTATATTGCCCCAAGCCTTTGCCTTCTACCAAAAAAGAGCACGCAAGAACAGGGCATCAGCACATGCCCTTATCCTTCTTGCTAACAGCCACTCTGGCCAGGCAAGCCAGTGTCCAAGGTTCCATAGTGCCTATTAGGCCAATGGCACCCCAAAACTCTCTGGCACATAAAGCCTACACAGAAGCTACTTCTACATGGGACCACATCCTGTACAACCAATGAGACCATATAAAGCAAACTGAAGATCTGTTGGAGCTCTCTGGAATTCAGGAATTCTCTGGGGTCAGAGTTTCTGGTGAGTGCCATTGTTCTCACAGTGTGGCTGAGAACTCTACCCAGATGCTCCAGCAGGGTGTTCTCAGACATATCTCCGAAGAGCATTTAGGCACCAAATGATGGGAGCAAGCAGATCAAAAGGGCACTGCTTCAGACACTTGGTCTCCCCACCTGGAGCAGGCCTGGTTTGGTGCAGATACTTTAGGCACCTGCTCAGCTCTTACCTTAATGGCCTGCCAAAACCACCTAGTACACACAGTTTGCACAGAGACTGCTTCCACACAAGGCCACTATTTTCAAGACTGAATGGATTAAAAAAACATGACCCACATACATGTTGTTTACAAGAAACTCAACTTCAAATCAAAGTACATATGCAGGCTGAAAGTGAAGGAATGGAAAAAGATATTCTATGCAACTAGAAATGAACATCAAGCTGGGGTAACAATATTCATATCAGCAAAATAGGCTTTAAAATATTAATCACAGAGGGAATGTGGGGGTAGGTGGGTGCATGGGAAGAGATCAGCCAAAGAACTTGTATGCATATATGCATAACCCATGGTCATAGACAATAAAGGGTTGAAGCCCTAGGGCTGAAAGCAGGGTGCAGGCTAGAAGGGATCAATGGGGGGAAAAGGGGACATATGCAATACTTTCAATAATAAAGATTTTTAAAAGACAAAGAAGGACAATCCAAGAAGATAATATAACAACCATAAATATCTATGTACTCAACATAGGAATACCTAAATATATAAAGCAATTATTAATGGAGATAAAAGGAAAAAGTCCAACACAATAGTAGGAGATTTTCATACTTCACTCACATCAATAGATGGATCATCCAGACTGAAAATTAATAAGGAAATGATGTTCTTAAATGTCATATTAAACCAAATCTAATTAATAGATATTTTGATAACATTTCAACCTAAAACTACAAAATACACATTTTTTTTCAAGTGCACATAGAACATCCTCCAGAATAGATCAAATATTAGGCAACAAAGCAAGCCTCCTTAAGTTCAAGAAGATTGAAATCACATCAAGAATCTATTACTATCACAATGGCATGAAATTAAAAATCAACTGCAGAAAGAAAACTGGAAATAACACAAATACATGGAGACTAAACAGTAAATACCCAATGAATCAAAAAGAAAACCAAATAGAAAATCCAAGCCTGTTTTGCAACAAATGCAAATTAAACAAACAAACACCTTTTCACCCAAAAGGTGGCTCAGTTGTTTAGTGTTGTATTGTCCAAAACTGTGGGTTCAATTCCTGGTCAGGGTACATACCTAGGTTGGGAGTTCAATGCCTACTTGGGTGCACATGAGAAGCAACTGATCTCTCTCTCTCTCTCTCTCTCTCTCTCTCTCTCTCTCTCTCCCAAATAAATAAATAAAACATATCCTCAGGTGAAGAATAGTAATAATAAAAAAAGACTTTTCAAAATTAATGGGATGGCCTCGCTGGCATGGTTCAGTGGTTGAGCATTGACCTATGAATCAAGAGGTCATGGTTCGATTCCCAGTCAGGGTACATGCCTGGGGTGCAGGCTCGATCCCCAGTGGTGGGGTGTGAAGAAGGCAGCTGATCAATAATTCTCTCTCATCATTGATGTTTCTCTCTTTCTCCCTCTCCCTTTCTCTCTGAAATCAATAAAAATATATTTCTAAATGTTAATGGGATGAATCAAAGCAGTTCTAAGATCAAGTTCAAAAGGTATATGCACTCCTATGTTTATTGCATCATTACTAGTAATAGCTAAGATACGGAGGCAACCTAAGTGTTTGTGAACAGATGATGAAGGGTAAAGAAGAAGTGGTGTGTGTGTGTGTGTGTGTGTGTGTGTGTGTGTGTATATATATACTAGAGGCTCGATGTATGAAATTTGTGTGCATGGGTAGGGTCCCTAGGCCTGGCCTGCGATCAGAGCTGATCTCTGGGGGAACTGGTGGGGCAATTGGCACCCACTTGGCCGGCCTGGCACCTCCTGCTCGCCAGCCCCACCCCCCACCAATGCCAGTTGCCTCCCTCTGTGGGAGGTGACCATGCGGCAATCAGGGGGTTGCACCAGCCCACTCCCAGGCCAGCCCCACCCCCCACCATCACTGCTGGTCGCCTCCCTCTGCAGGGCAATTGGGGGGACCCTGCTGGCATGCACCTTGGCTGGCCTGGGGCCTACGGGCTGGGGACAGCTCCTGCATTGAGCATCTGCCCCCTGGTGGCCAGTGCACATCATAGCAACTGGTCATTCTGCCGTTTGGTCTATTTGCATATTAGGCTTTTATTATATAGGATGTGTGTGTGTGTGTGTGTGTGTGTTTTCACATGCGCGCGTGTGTACTCAAGCATGCACAATGAAATATTACTCAGCAATACAAAGGAATAAAATTGTGCCATTTGTGACAACATGGATGGATCTAGAGGAGATTATGATAAGTGAATTAATCAGAGAAAGAAAATATTGTATGACTTCACTGAAATGTGAAAGCTATGACAACAGAAATAGACCCATAGATATAGGGAACAAGCAGGGTTGTAGGGTTAGGAATCTTAAAAAGTGTAAAATTATGCCTAATGTGTGATAAATTTAATGTTTGAAAAATAGTTACATAAAACAAAGTTTTAGTAATTTATAAATTTATAAATAAATCCATTATGGACAAATACTATATCATTCCATAATAATTCATAGAGATGAGAGAAAAAAGATGAGTCATTTCTCATAAGTGTATGAGTTTCAGTAATGTTTCTATTACTTAAAATTCCATAAATATGAAAGTATATATCTTAAAATGATTGAAAATTCCCATTTTTGACATATATGAGAGAACAATTCAAAGGGAAAAAAAGTCCTATAACTGATCACTATTCAAAAAAAAGAATAAATGATATGTAATAATGAGAATATTAAAATCTACACATTATAGGAAAATAAAATTGAAAATGAACAAAAATATCCAAATTGGTGAAAAATTATGTTTTACCCCTGAAGAAAAAAGTAAATGAAAATATGTTCATTCCTTTTTTCAGAATACACATTCACCATCCCGTAATCCCCAATTAGTACATAATTCACTGGGTATCTAAAATGTGGGGCATGCACTAAGGTACATCATGTAATCTGAACAGCATTTCATTCTACCTCAGATCAACTCTCGTCAGTAACGTCCTCATCATAATAGTCAGCAAGTGGAAATCTCGTCAGCATGTGTTTTTCTGTCCTTTCCTGGCAGCTGTCAGATTTGTATTCATGTAGCAGCGGCAGCACATTATTTTTCCCATGGAAAGGAACAGCACATCTCTGACATTGCAAGATCTGACCCACTGCTTCAATTAGCATGTTGTCCAGAAAGGAATCTGAAATGACAACCAATCTACCTACTCCTTTCTACATTCCAGTTTGCAAGGAACATGCAAATTCTTTAGTGAATCCAACAAAAATTAATTTGAAATATGACCTTAGGTATCTTGTATGATTTTGAAGATATTTATAAATAGAAATAATTTATTTTAACTGAGATTCTGAATTAAAGCAGAAAATTAAATTTTCTTGAATATAATGAGTTAAAATTTTTTCGTCAAAAAATATACATGTAGATACTAGTATGTTCATTAAGTTATCATGTTCAAATACCTCCTAAAATGGCCTATCACTTTACATCATGGCCTCCACTGTACAGGGAGTCAGTAAAGTCAAGATGTGGAGCCTGCTAAGTTCACGTATTTGTCACGGGATTGGAGTCCTGTGTCTATAAAATGTGGCACACATCATGTTATTCTGCACTTTGACAGAAGAGAATGTCAAATGGCTTTGACTTTGGAAGACTTGACCCTTTATTTTCATCACTCTGCCCCGAAGGCAGTGATCGGAAATGGCAAGTTTCTCGGTGCCTTGATGATGAGATTTGAACAACCAGATTTCCTCCCTCCCAGTTGATTGCAAGTTGACAAAAGCAAACCACAGCAGTGTAAATTCTGGGTAATCTTTTCTCCCAGTCAAGATCCTTTCAATTTGCAGAGTTTCTTATAGCAAACAACCACACTTCATAGGATGCAAGAGCAGATGAGAGAGAAGGGTAATGGTAGCGATCTCATTAGGATGGCGACATTAGTGGGGGAGCAATTATAAAAGAAATTGACTAGACTTTACTGGCATCAGGAGGGGGGCATTCGGAGGACCCCTCCTGCTCCAGGGTTTGTGTTAATACTCCTCTTCTGCTGTGTTCCCATGTGTTCGGTTTGCACCCCTTGAAGGCATTTAGTATTTCTCCCAGATTCCAAGTACAACATAAATATCTTGGAGGGTCGGTTGCTGCTGTCTACAGTTTTCTGTTCAGACCTGTACTCTTCTGGGGAAATCTTTCCCTTGACATTTTTATGTTTTTCTCTGAGAATGTGTATAAACAAAGGCGTGTTTCCCTCTGGTGACATATACTGAATGAGCCCAGTGTGTCTAGTAGAGCTTTTACTGTACAGTACAGTTTAATTCATGGGACATGGTCTAAGGTTTGTTTATGCAGAAGTGTGCACTTGTCCACTATGAACTTCTACAGTCCATATTATGAATTAAATTTTATATGAAAATATTTAGGTTTACAGAAAAATTTGCAGGTACTACAGAAAGTTCCCATCTACTCCACACATCCAGTTTCTGTTATAAAACATATGAGCAATGTACCATAATAATAAGAGAACTAGGGAATGAATGTGGATACTTTATTCTTTCTAATATCTGTATTTTATTCCTATTTACTAAGTTTCTACTTAATGTCCTTTCTTCTTCTTTATTTTTTTTCCCTCCAGGATCCCTAGGACAGCACGTTACATTTATGTAGTTGTCATGTCTTTTTATGCTGCTCCTGGGTGTGACAGTTCCTCACTTGCCTGGTTTTGGTGACTCTGAGAGTTTTGAAGAAGGATGGTTGGGCACTTTGTAGACTGTCACTCACATGGAGCTCTCTGATATCTTTCTCATGATTACACTGGGCTAAAGTCTTTGGGGAGGAAGACCTCAGAGATAAAGTGGCATTGTTATCACAACATATCAAGGGTGTATACTGTCAACATGACTTATCGCTGTTGGTGTTGACGTTGATCTCCAGGCTGAGGTAGTGTTTGTCAGTGTTCTCCACTGTAAAATCATTCTTTTTTTTTTCTTTTTCTACCTTTCAATACTCTATTTTTTTTAAAGAAAGTCAGTAAGAATAGCCCACACTCAAGGAATAGAGCATTTTATTTCACCCCATTAAGCTACATGACTTATTTAGAAAGCTATATAGACTTTTCTATTTCTGCTATTTACATATTTACTAGTTGATGTCAGTATGGACTTATGAACATTTTTATTATTTTGTGGGTTATCATATAATGCTACTTTATTCTGTTGCTCAAATCATTTCAGTATTGAACAATGAGAGACTTTTCAGGTGGTTCCTGTGCCCCTCTGGTATAGTCTGTTTTTTGTCTTTAAGCACTTCCTGTACTTCTGGTATTAGAAGATGCTCCAGGCTCCCCCTATGCACTCCCTTTCCCTGTCAGCCATTTCTCTAAGCACTCCTGATCCTTTGCTTAGAGTGCTATTAGAAACCAAGATATGTTTGCAGGGTATGCTCATTGCTACCGGGGCCCTTGTTACTTCCAGTTCTTGTCAGTTAGCAAAGCAGAAATATATATGTGTATTATATATATACAAGTATCTATAAATATTTTATATATTTTATTTAAATTTAATTAAAATATTTATAGATATTTGTTATCCTTTGGTGTTTTTATGGAGTACAATAGAAATTCAAACCAATGTCCCCAACTCTATAGTCTGTCAACAAGAAACTAAATATATGCATCAAAAATAAAGGAGTTGAATGACTTATTAACTGAAAACTGTAAGCATTTAATTGAAACAGACACAAATAATAAAAAAAATATCTGTACTCATGGATTGAAAGAATTGATACTGTGAAAATGTCCTTATTACCCAAAACAGTCTACAGATTCTATGCAATTCCTATTAATCTTCCAAAGGCATTTTTTTTACAAAAACAGAACAGAGTGGGACAGTATCTCTCTATATAAACAGGTAATATGCAAATTAGCTGGGCATCACGACCGGCTCAGGAGGAGGCTGCATCACAACCAGCTCTGGAGGAGGTTGCATCAGACTGTTCAGGAGGAGCTGCACATGCAAATGGGCGGGAAAGGACTGTGTGCTGCCCCCTAGCCCCAGCGGACACATGCCCCCACCCCAGCGGATACACATCAGGGGTGGGGACGTGCTCCGAGCGGCCATGGTGTGACTCAGAGCATGCCCCTGGTGGGTGGTGGCAGTGGTGGAAGCGAAGCAGCCCTGGTCCCAGATGACTGGTGGCGGCTGGAGCAAAGCAGCTTGGGTCCTGGGTGCCTGGCAGTGGCAGGAGCAAAGCAGCCTGAGTCCCAGTGGGTGGTTACAGCAGCCAGAGCGAAGCAGCCTGGGTCCTGGGTGCCAGAGGGAAGCCGGTGCAGGCAGTCAGGGGAAGGAAGGCCTATTCTTGCATGAATCTTTGTGCCTCGGGCCTCGAATATTGTCATAAAGGGGTTAAAGAAGAGACAGCATTTCCAAACAGGCATGCAGCCAGCAACAGAGCACAGACCCACATAAGGCCAAAACTGTTAGAGGTGCAGGGAATTGACACACTAGCTGCTATAGCTGTACATACACTCTATGATAGTCTCCCATAGTGACTCACAATTACTAACAGTATACTTAGTCTGGGATGTCCTTAATATATATAACTAACTAGAGGCCTGATGCATGAAGATTCTTGCAAGAATGGGCCTTCCTTCCCCTGGCACTGCCTTCGCTCCAGCCTGGAGCCGCCTTTCTGCCTTCATTCCAGCCTGGAGCCGCCATCCATCTTCCCACACTTCCCAGAGGTCCAGAGTGGCTGGGGCAGTGCGGAACGCCTGTGTCATCGCCATGGCCCCCAGCCGATGGGTGTCTGTGTATGCAAATTAACCTGCCATCTTAGTTGGGTTAATTTACATACTCACTCCTGATTGGTTGCTGGGCATCACAAAGGTATGGTCAATTTGCATATTTCTCTTTTATTAGTGTAGATAGTATCAGAACATTTGTTTTTCTTTAACATTACTCAAAAAGATACCATAGTTACTGGGACTTTGGAGTATAATTTCTTTTTATTTATTTACATTTTTTATTGATTTCAGATAGAAAGGATAAGGGAGAGGGAGATAGAAACATCAATGATGAGAGAGAATCATTGGTCGGCTGCCTCCTGCATAACCCTTACTGGGGATTGAATCTGCAACACCAGCATGTGCCCCAACCTAGAATTGAACCATGACCTCATATGTTGTCCTTCAACCACTGAGCCACATCAACGGAGTATAACTTCTGACCAACGTTCTCCTTTACAGCAAATGAGGAGACCTCTGTGAATCCAATTCTAGAATATTTAACTATGGTATGTGGAACCCAGGTCACAGAGTCAGGCCAACGAGGAGGAAGTCCCATAGAAATATTTACAGGCCAGGCCTCCCCTAGACTCTGCTGGTGATTGGAGGACCCTGTGTTTATTTGTGAGGACAATTCTGAGTGAAGAGGGGAAGGTGAGGCACTGGCTACTCAGAGCATCAGTGCAGGCGGGAATTGGTCCTGAGTTTCCCACTGACACACAGCCCCAGGGGCAGGCCACTACCTTCAGTGTCAGCACCTCAGAGCAGGCCCAAGAGTGTGGTGAGAATTTGCTTTTTGCCCCAGAGCTGAGCTATAACTGATGTGTGACACTGGAAGCTTATGGTATACAATGTGATGATGTGATACACATACAGATTGCAGAGTGTTTCCCACATAAGTTAGTTAGCACATCCTTTGCCTTACATATGACCACTTTGCTGTGGTGAGAAGTTAAAGCTCTGCTCTCTTAGCAACTTCCAAACTCACACGCTTCCAACTTTAGTCCCCCTGCTGCCCCCAGGCCCCCAGAGTGTGTCATCTTATACTTGAGAGCTTGACCACCAGGTCCCCATGTCCCCACCCCTGGCACCCTCATCTGTACTCCCTGCCTCTGTGAGCTCACCTTTCCCAGGTCCACAGGGAGGGAGCTGCAGTGCTGTCTGGCTCACTTCAGTTTGCTTCGCGAGTGGACATGTGTGTCCCTCTGGAGCCCAGTTTGGGGATGAGACCTGCCTCCTGTTTTGTGATATGTTGTGTGAACATCGCATTATCTGTGTCTGCCTGTAATATTTCCATGAGGTGAGTCCATCCTTGGGGACTGTGTGTTCTTCTTTTAGGAACCTGAAGGCCCAGCGCCTAGTTTCTCTGCATTTCTCAGACACTGTCTGGTGTTAGTGTGCTTTGTGCCATCTCACAGGAAAATGCCACACCGGTTGTCAGATGCCTGTTTAGCTGGAAGGATGACTTTCCCCTTCTTTGCATCAGTTTGGATATCCTGTAGCCAGAATCATTTGGGATTGCTCGTCTGCCATATAGACATTTTCAGAAACAGAAGTCGATCTATATTTTCTATCAAATACGTTATATTTGTATACCTAGCAGTCATATTTGGTTGTGTTCCTTAGCGTAATATTTTATTTTAAATTTCCTCATTTCCAGTCGTTTTCGTTCACCTTGTATTTTCTCTTCTAATTTACGCGTGTCTTCTAAAGTACATCCCAACCGTGCAGTTACTTGAATTGTCCAGGGCTGTGTTTGTTTCTCGGGGTGAAAGCCTGAGTGGCCGGCAATGAAACCTCATCCCAGCAGAGAGAATAGACACTGACTTCTGAGATGTGCTCCTCAGGCATCACAGATCCAGATTAATCCTATGAGTCTCAACTTGAGGTTTTCTGAACTAAAAACATCATTAAAATTTGAATCCAAAGCCCACAGGAGACAGTTTTGGTTTATACACTGAGGAAACACTGTTCACATGCAGAACCCAGAGCACTTCCTTTCTGTCTGGTTAGAACATCTGGCCTTTTCGCCGATGTCCTGCGACCTGTGCCTTAGTGATGTGTCTCACCTTCACACGCCACTTACTTATGGTCTCAGTGTTGGCTCCCACATGTTGTACGGGCCATTCAAGGCCAGTTCTCAAAGTCCCAACACAGAAAACTCCCAGGAGGACACAGAAGCCTCAGGGAAAAATCAGATTCTATTTTTTTGCTCTCTGTTAAATTTTTGCCCTTGGGGATTACCGTTTATTCCAAGTTTAGCTTTGTATGAGAGACTTGTTGTATGTACTTTACCTGACATTTTTAGGTGTTTTGTGAAAGCAGCACATGTAGAGTATTGTCTCTGCTGTATTGATTTGGGACACAATTCATTTTATTTTTAAACTGGTAGTGTAGTTGTTGCCCAGAAATTCTTTGACAGATTAAAAGTAAAGAGGACCTCAGAAGTTAATGGCACTGCTCTAGTTTCTACAGTAGTTTCTAGCCTAAACTAACTCACTCTCGACTAAGTTGAAAGTTGTGTTCCCCTGAGACAAATTACATCTGCACTGCTCACACAAACACAAGGCACGTGCAGAAGCAACAGGGGTACCTGGTTGACCAAAGGGACCCCATCTTCTCACAGTCTCAAAGTGTCCCCCACAAACGGTGTTTTAGTTTCAGAATACAAAGAGAGTGAGTTCAGAGTGCAGACACCTGGGGGACAACTACTCAACCAAATCATCAGTCAGTGTCAGCACAGGTGGGGACACTTCGGCATCAGGTTTGATGTGAGAACCCACTAAACACAGAAGCCAAATCTAATCACAAAACACCTGACAAAACCAAATGGGGGGACAACTTACAAAGCAACAGGCCTTGTCTGCACATGTGTCCAGCACAAGAAGAAATAGAGAGATGTCAGTGCTGATTGTAACCCTGAACCAGGAGGCTGGGAAGAGTGGTGGAAACAGAATATGGATATGAAACATATAGGGTATTAAATCAGTGTGAACATTGTATGTCTGTAATGTTTTTAATATGAAAGAGAATATAGTTGATTATTATATATAAGGGGGAAATGTTCCCAATTTGATCTGAAACAGATCTTTCAATAGTGATATGTAGACAGACACAGTCAGAGGACAGCTGACCAGGAAAAAGTGAGCAAGTAGACAGAGACACAGAAACAGAGTCTCTGAGACACACACACAGTCACAGGGAGAGATCTCAATACACATAAGTCACAGAGAGGGACTCAGAGACATACAGAGTCGCAAGGACAGTTTCAGAGATACGGTTCCACAGAATCTCAGACACACACCAATCATTTTTAATAGTAAAACATTGAAATAAATGGGGGCTACACATATATTTGAGAAACATGAGTAAACGTGAGTAAGATCATTATATTTCCATCCTCTCATACCAATTCATGGTCATGAGTGTCCAGAGTCTCTCCCAGCAACTCTGGTAAAGGTGGTACCCACCCTAGACAGGAAACACATCCATCACAGTCATTGGGATGGGGAAAATGCCTAAAGGCTATTTAACCTCACCTTTGGGACAAAGGAGTAAATCAGTCAATGGAGAAAACCCACACATGCAGTCTAGGGAGAACTTTGCAGAAACCTGGCCCCAGCCAGGAAGCACTTATTTTCATCAATGTTATATCTAAAGGACGTTACTCCAGGACCTGCTGCAGTCAGGGAAGCAGGCAGTTGACCCCTGAGATGTGCTCTGTGAGGCAAAGCACTGAAGCTCAAGGTCATCTGAAAGAGGTTTTAAAGTTGCCTGACCCCTGAAGGCTCCACTCTGACCTCTCCCCTCTTCTGGGACCTGAGGGGCCTTCTTTAGTGGCTCCCCTAGGGGCAGACGGTCTGGGGGTCCCTGGCCATCCCCTCCCACTCAGGACCAGTGGCTGGGGACTTGATGCTGCATTTCTGCCTGGCGGGGCTTGACGAGGGTGGGGCCGGCCGGGTCTGGGTCTCTTCCCTTTTAATGTGCATGAATTTCATGCACCGGGCCACTAGTGATTTTTAAAAAATGGTCTCACATAACTCCATTTTTAATGTTTTCCTTGAAAATAAAATGACACTAGGGCTTCAAGCCATTCCCCTTTACCCTAAACAAAAAATTGTTATCCTTTGGGATATTTCAAGCACAGAATAACAATATTTCAACAATTAAAATGTTCAAAATAAACTGATGAACAAAATAGATCCAGAGATACTGAATCATGTAATACACTGACTTATTTCAGAGGGAAGATGGTGTGGGGTGAGGGTAGAGGTGGGGGTAAGGGTAGAGGTGGGGATGGGAAGAGATTAACCAAAGAACTTAAATGGATATATGCATAACCCATGGATACAAACAATAAGGGTAGTGAAGGCCTGGAGAGGGGGCTAGAGAGGGGCAAAGGGGGTCAATGTGGTGGGGAAGGGGACATTTGTAATACTTTCAACAATAAAGATAATTTTTTAAAAAAGCACTTTACAGATTTTTAAAAAATATTCAAAAGCCCCATACTGATCACTCTTCCCCCTCTTTTTCCCCACTAATGTACAGCAGACACAATTTCAGGTCGGAAATTTCACTTGATGACATTTCTATATAGTTTACTAATTTTCTTTAGAAAAGTACATCACATCTGTGATCAGTAAGGACATCTTGACACCATTGCTGCAATTGCTGTTAAAATATACAAAAACAACTAAACATCTTAAGAGAGAGGTTCTAAAATGAATTTTTAATCCTGATTGCATTTTAGTCTTGATTTACTGCAAAAAGTAGTGAACATTTTGATTTTTAAATTTGCCAGTAAACTTTCATATTTGAAATTCCTGAAAACGATTGGGAGTTTTTTCTTTTCACCAGTTCAGCTATAATGAAGTTCGCTTTCATTATTAAATTTTTGCTGAAATTGCCAAATCTGGATGCTTTTCATGATTAATTTAGATTTGTAATTGGAACCTAGATGGCATAGTTGAGCGTTCCTAGCTGAGCCTCTATTGACAGCTGTACTTGGAACAATGTACCAATGGAAACTGCTTGAAACAATAGCCTGAAGCAATTACCTGGCAATAACCACCCAGAAACTGCCACACCTGCCTCCCATCCATCCTTATTAACAAGCCCAATTCAAAATCACAAATGGTGGGAAACAAACTAACCATTGCCAGCTGGTCCATGCAGCTGTCAAAGCTGACGTCTCTGAGGTGGGAGACCTGAGTTCCCTACAACCTGCAAATGTGTGTGTGAAAGTCCAGAACTTTCTTTATCTGTTTTGTTGAGACCAAAATGGTTTCATTTCCAACATGCAAGGGTCCACCATGGTTTTTGGAGTGGGAGAAGAAAACTTTATTAAGCAAGGTGAACAGTCCAAATAAGAATCTATAATAATAAAAGCATAACATGCAAATCGACCGAATGACAGAACAACCATCCAGATGACCATGCTATGACACACACTGGCGCCAGGCCAGCCAAGGCAGGTGCTATGGGATTGGTCGGGGGGGGCTCCGTCATCGCCCCACAATCACCCCACAGAGGAAGACCCAGGCCACCCTCTGTGGGGCTATCATTGGGAGGGGCTCCACGATCAATCGCCCCACATAGGGAGGCCCAGACCACCGGCCAGCAATGCTATGGTGGCTGTGCAGGGCTGACCAGTGATCACCCTGCAAAGGGAGGCCCAAACCAGCCAAGTGATTGCACCCCACTCCTGTCGCCTGCAGAGGGAGGCCACTGGTGTTGGGGGAGGGGGGGCAGCACTGCACAGATGGCAAGCAGTGGCTGGGGTGGGGCCAGCTGTTGGTAACCAGGGGAAGGAAAGCCATGATAGGCCCTGATCACCAGCCAGGCCTAGTAACACTGCCTGAGGGGTCCTGGATTGCGAGAGGGCACAGGCTGGGCTGAGGGACACCCGCCTGCACAAATTTCATGCACCAGGCCTCTAGTTTTTAATATTTTGAGAGCCTTTTTGTATTCCTGATCCAATTTCAGAGTTTCAGTGTCTCCTCTTTGCTTAGGGTTCAGGAAAATGACTATCTGGTATAGCAAAGAAGCAAGGATGGCTCCCTTTGTCTTCCCAGCTGGCAGGATTGTCACTCATTGTCTGAGGGAACATTGGCATGTGGGAGTGTTCAAGTTGCATTAAAAATACTCATCAACATGTTTATCCTTCACACTTCAACATTTTCTCATTGAGAAAGGACTTCAAGAGGAGCCACAGGGAGGCATGGTATCCATCAGTTTTCTTCTGCAGCTCACAATGGGGTGTCTTCCCAGGGCAAAGTAGTGGAGATTAATTGAAACACATCATTCAAAAGAATGTGCATTGAATGATGTCACAGGTTTTTCTAGTTCAAGAAATAATAGGCAGGAACTGGATAAACAAGCAGGGGAGAGTTTGTTGGATCACAGTAATTACAAAACTGACAATTCTCTACAAATATAATTCTACAAAACAGAAATCTTTTCAAAGTAAGTTTGATAGCCCTGGCCAGTTTTCTTAGTGGTTAGAGCATCCACCCTCACACTGAAGGGTCTCAGGTTCAATTCCCAGTCAAAGTCATATACCTCGGTTTCAGGTTCGATCCCCAGCCCCAGTCCTATCTCATGCTGGAGGAGACCAATTGATGTGTCTCTCTCTTCACATCCATCTCTCTCTCTCTCTCTCTCTCTCTCCCACCTTTACACTCTAAAAATCAACTTTGTCAGATTCTGTAGTTATTTTAGCTGGGAGAACTTTAGCTCATGTTTTATTCTTTTCCCAAAATGAAGTATTTATAATATTAGACACCATGTGTGTACCTGTGCATGTGTGTGTGGGCACTGCTAATTACAAAGTTTGTATTCAGAGAAAAATAAGAAACACGCCCTGCACCAAAAGTCTTTACACTAGAAGTAACACAATAGTATCACGTTTCATTGAAAAAAATGTGAGAGTTTAAGACCTTTTTTCTGGTAACTAGGATGTAAAATGTTCAAGTAGATGGTGCATGGGCAGGTTAAATAGTCATCTGAAATGGTAATTAAAGAAAAAAAATGAATTTATTTAAGGAAAAGGGGATGGGAGATGGGATATCCAAAGGGAAGGGCTACACAGCACTGAGCCAAAGGGTATTGTGTCTGTGATGGCAGCAAAAATATACTTAGGACAGTGAAACAAGGAAGGGTATGGAAGAAGCAATAGGAAAGCTTAGGCTGGGCTCCTTTGACTCACTGAGAAGTCAGAGAAACAGGGGACCTTGGAGACAGGTTCAGGGGGTAAGTTCAGGACAAGCTACTACTGCCCATGGCTCCCCTGGTTGCAAGTCTCATGGGGTCCCTAAGAGGTTAGCGGATACATGTCCTTAGGGGAATGGCACAGCCTGCTCCTTCGATGGGGAGTACAAACTGGGTCCTTTGTGTTGAGCATACTTATCTCTCTCTTGCAGGTGGAAATCTTAGGGGAGATCTCAGGAGAAAGTCTTAATAGAATATTCATTATCTTTCCAGGTGTGCTCTTTCAGGGTTGTGTTCTCCACTGATTGGTCAGCACCAGGGCAGGGGGTTTTCAGCTGGTTCTGAGGCAGCCATGGCATCACTTATATGGTTTTGCTGCTTTTTTGGGTCTGGAGCTGAAATACAACTGAGGCCTAGATGTTATCTTTAGGGAGGAAAAGTTCAGGGAATCCAAACTGCATGACCAGTGATATGCCAGGGGAGGATAGGTTACCCTCTGGATGAGGTTCTTGTTTTCCCACTTTTGCCACTTGCTAGGCACCCTGGACTTTCTGCCCTGGTGAGTTTCTGTTCGTGGCCCATCATCCTTGCTCTGCTCATATCTGTCTAACAGGAAGTGTTTATTTTTATTTCCTCCGTCTTTTTTTTTTTAAATTAATTCCATTCACCACCCTTTATCCCTAACGTCTTTAAAACCTGAGTGTCTATACTAGATTAAGGTGACTGCATAGACAACCTACTAAAATTAGTTTTCTTAAATCCATATTTTACAGGAAGTGAAGAGAAAGTTAAAAAAGTAAAGAAAGTGTTAATGGGAAAAATCAGGTATATTAAAGATGATAGAACTTTGTGGTCCACTCACACAAGAATAAACTTGAAATGGATAAAATAATAAAATGTAAGTCATGAAGCCATAAGAATCTTAGAAGAAAACATAGACAGAAAAATATCAGACATCTCACATAGCAGAATATTCACCAATACATTGCCTAGGGTCACGGTTGGCAAACTGCAGCTCGCAAGCCACATGTGGCTCTTTGGCCCCTTGAGTGTGGCTCTTCTACAAAATACCACTTGCAGGCTCACGTACAGTGCAATTGATATGTCGTGGCCCATGTGAAGAAGTCGATTTTCGGCCTGGGTGAGTCTATTTTGAAGAAGCACTGTTGATATTTGGCTTTGTTGACTAATGAGTTTGCCGACCACTGGCCTAGGGCAAGAAGGAAACAAAGGAAAATATAAACACATGGGACTACATCAAACATAAAAGCTTCTGCACAGCAAAAGAAACTAGCATCAAAATGAAAAGGATCCACTGTATTGAAGAAATACATTTGTCAGTGACATCTGATAAGGGGTAAATTTCCAAAATATATAAAGTACTTATACAACTAAGCAAAAGGAAATAATACAATAAAAAATGGGCAGAGGACCTGGATAGACACTTCTCCAAAGAGGACACACAAATGGCCAAGAGACATGAAAAAATGTTCAACATCACTAACCACCAGAGAGATGCAAATTAAAGTGGCAAGTTATCACCTTACACCTGTCAGAATGTCTACCATTAACAAATCAACAAACAATAAGTGCTGGTGAAGGATGTGGAGAAAACGGAACCCTAGTACACTGCTGATGGGAATGCCAACTGGTGCAGCCACTATGGAAAACAGTGTCCAGTTTCCTCAAAAAATTAGAAATGGAACTGCCTTCTGACCTGGTGATTTCACTTCTAGGAAATATATCCTAAGAAGCCAGAAACACCAATCCGAAAGAATAATCATTCATAGGAGCATTATTTACAATAGCTAAGGTCTGGAAACCTTTCAAGTGCCCATCAGTAGATGAATGGATTAAAAAACTGCTACATTTACACAATGGAATATTAAAAAGAGATGGATCTATTTCTCTCTGAGATAGCATTGATGAACCTAGGGATGATTATTCTAAGCAAAATAAGCCAGTCAGAGAAGGACAAATATCACACCATCTCACTAATATGTGGAGCCTAATAAACTGATGAATAGAATAAAACCAGAGGCATGAAAACATGAAACAGACTGATGAATCTCAGAGGGAAGGAGGGAGCAGGGGAGAGATTAACCAAAGAACTTATATGCATACTAGAGGCCTGATGCACAAAGATTGATGCAAGAATGGGCTTTCCTTCCCCTGGCTGCCATCACCGCCTTCTCTCCGGCCTGGAGCCTTCATTCGGGCCTGGAGCCACCTTTCTGCCTTCCCACGCTGCCCAGAGGCCCAGTGCAGGTGGGGAGGTGCAGAACACCTGCGTCGTCACCATGGCGATGATGCAAACGCCCACTACGCCCCAGCCGCTGAGCACCTGCATATGCAAATTAACCTGCCATCTTTGTTGGGTTGATTTGCATACTCACTCCTGATTGGCTGGTGGGCATCGCAAAGGTATGGTCAATTTGCATCTTTCTCTTTTATTAGTGTAGATATGTACTGCCCATGAACACAGACAATAGGGTTGTGAAGGCTTGCGGTGGGGCTGGAACTGGGGGGTGGGGGTCAAGGGTGAAATAAGGGGGACATTTGTAAATGCTCAACAATAAATATTTTTAAAATGTTTTTAAAAAGTCTTTAAGAACTTCTGATTTTCAAGTAAAGATTTCTTAAATGTTAAAAAAAGGAAATAAAAGATGATAGGACTAAAATAAATAAGAATATTGCTATATTTACTCTGATTTTGAAAGACCACCTCTTCTGAGAAGCCCTCCAATGTTAGCTCATTGAAAAAAGCAAACATCTCACTCATCATCAACACCATTTCTATTGTTCTACTTAATTTCTTTCCTCCCATTATCACCATCTGACATTAGACTATTGTTTTTGCTTTGTGCTGCTTTGTTTCCAGATGGTCAGTGATGATATTTTCCCAGGAGAAGATAGAAATGTATCATCTTATCACTATACATCCTATACATCTCAAGTCCTTAGGAGAGCCTTAAACATAGCAATTCAAAAAATTTAGGAATGATTGACTAGTGCAAGCCCCCAAATGCTTCCACAGGTTCATATCTACAAATAAATGGCCATTGTTTTACACGTATTAACAAACAAAAGAAGGTATAAAAACTTCCTTTTTCTGCTAAAAATACATCTTTCATTTATAAATGCTGCAAACCTCATGTCAATTATTTTTAACACTTGTCATTGATCAAGGATTAAATTGGAGTGTGGATTCTCCAGGGTTTCCCATTACTTCTAAGAAAAAAGCAATTTCATCTTTTTGGTGATGACTACGCAATGTGAATTTGCATGCCCCTGCAAAAATCAAAAACAAACAGAAATCAGCCTTGAAAATTCTGAGCCTACAAAACCAGTTTAGTCAGAGAAGCAAAATGTAATTTAGCTTATTTTTCAAAATGAACTTGACATGGGTCCTTTC
The DNA here is from genome assembly GCF_028538775.1 of Myotis yumanensis. NCBI lineage: Eukaryota > Metazoa > Chordata > Mammalia > Chiroptera > Vespertilionidae > Myotis > Myotis yumanensis. The sequence continues at coordinate 160,674,000 of NW_027223752.1, read as the reverse complement.
TTGTTTATGCCTCTGGAAATCACAGACAAAACTTACTGTTTTCCAAGGTTGGGGTGAGGGAGCCACTGAGCATTCCCTGTCATTTAAAAAAATTCTAATGTTATAACCTGTCACTGTGAGGAGTACATAGTCTCTGTCTTTTCGCTATTTGAGTTGCTTTATAACAATACACCCTCGAGCTCCATTCCATGTTTTGGTTTGAGTGCTCCAGGTTTTCAAAATGCCTTTTTGGTGTGTACACAATAAACTTTTACTAATTACTACTTTGGTGACTCACTGGTTTTACTCCTATTATTTGTGAACTTCTGACACTGTATAGCATTTTGAGCTATAGCTTTATATTTAAATCTGGGCATGCAATTATCACCTGCACCATATATATACTGTCAAATCCATTACTATTTTTAAAAGTATGAGTAATTGGTAGTTAGGATGCCATAATAAAATTGTGTCTATGTAATTTTACAAAAAACTTCATTATTTTGCTAAATTTTACCATAGCTAGAATTAATCGGATCCATTTCTACATGGGACCATAATAACAATGAAGTAAATTAACAATCTAAAACTCTTTAAAAATTGAGATCATTAAGACATCAAAATCTATTGGTAAGAAGTAGTGCAAGTATTCAGTTGACTCGAATGTTACAATTAAATATCTTAAAGAATTTGTTGACTTACTTTTAAATAATAATGAAAATGATGATGATAACAATACAAGCTAACAGAACACATGTCAGGCTCTCTTTTGAACACTTCATTTTTTTTTAACTTTGCTATACTTCTGTGTGTGTGTCCATGTGTGTCAACATGTGTCTCTGTAGAATCTGTATGCATGTGTGTGCACATTTTAATGTGTGTATGAGAGTGATTTGTGATTTGGTAAGGTTAAATCTTTGAGTTATTGGTTCTGTGGTATCTGGCTGAATAAGAAATTCCAAGACACAACATTAGATGTTCTTTTATATTTCCTTCTACAGCATTTATGGTGTTCACTAATGTTCTTTAGTTTTCAAAGTTAAATTTGGCAAGGATCTCCCAATGTTACCTAAATGGGTATTCACAATCTCTCTGGAATAAACCATCCTTTTTCCCAACTGACTACAAATATCACTTTGTATCCAGCACTCCTGTCCATTTTATGATTGATTTGTATAAAGATAAAGTATATAATTTATTCTCATTGTAACCCTTATTTTTCTCCTGCAATAGGACAGAAACATAAAAACAAGAAGAAAAATGGGGAGGGTGCAAAGAATTAGGAGAAAGAAGAAAAGAAGGAGGAAGAAAAGGAAACATGAAAAAGGAGGCAGAGAACCTACATTTCTTGAGAATTTCTTCTCAGCCAAAATTTTTGTTAGTGAGACAGAATTCCAAGTCAGTAAGGGCCTTACTCCCTTCTAATTGAGAGCAGCAATTGAATTAAAATCATTTTCTTCTCCCTTAGAAGATTAGATACTATGTAAGCAGTTGAATAAATCTCAGAGTTATAGTCAGAATGCCTGAGTTCAAGTTTGTAGGGCTGTCGTAAGAATAAAATAAGATGTCATGTAAGAGAGAGAGAGAGAGAGAGAGAGAGAGAGAGAGAGAAAGAACAGGGCATTTTCATATGTGAATTAGTTGTCATACATGTTTTAGCTTTAAAGATCATCAAACATTTTTATTGTATTGTCATTAAATATGTAACCAAGGGCCTTTTTAAAAAAAATTTGGTGAACAGACTACTAACATATTACATTTAAATTCTGGGCAGGAGCAGGCCCCAATGACTCTTGATAAGGTCCTAGGCAGCGATCCATTTGGGGAGATTGCCGGGGCTGCCCAGCAGACCCTGAGCGACAGATGAATAGATTACTCTGACACACATTTCTGTGAAAGAGAAGGCTAAGGGGCTATTTCACTTTAGGAACAAAGCACCCTTGATTGTCTGCCTCCTTAGGCTTTTATTGTAACAACAGCTTAACTAAAATTAGCCTCTAGATATAATCTGCAGGGTAAGTATCCTTGAGAAAGCACATGCTTCTACAAGGTCCAGTTTGAAGACTAAACACAGAGATTCCAGCAAAACACCCAGGGGCTCAGACTTGTTTGAAAAAGTCAAGGCAGGGGTTGCCACCTTCAGCACGGTCCCCCCTGAGGCCCCCAACCTTTCAGATAATCCTCCTTACAGACTTTCCAACCAAGTCCCATGCTTCCCCACAGGAGATAAGGGTAATGTTGAGTAAGATTAAACCAAACTGGGCAGGAAGAGAGATGATTCCACTTTGGACTCACTTTCCTGATGCATTTGAGCAGGTAGTCAAAAGCTTCAGGATTTGTGAGGGGATTAGCCAGGAAGAGCGATCATCACTCTGGAATGAACAATAGATGTTAAAAATAGAAACCTTAATTCAAAACGTGGGTTCATATTTGCATGTAAATACATTCTATAATACAAAATAATCCTATCATCTATTGGATATATATTACTCCGTCTAAAGTATTTATATTTTTCTCACAAACAGTCGATATTCATAAATATCACATTTGGATTGATTTATTTTTATCTTTATACACAGTCTGTTTTTCCCAGCTCTGGGCATTTAATTAACCTGGATTTGGGGTATAAATTCTGTGTGCCTTGAATAATACCAAACAGGCTTTATTTAATTAAAGAGACAGACTGGTGAGAGACTTTTTAATAAAAAATTTCCTAGATGTACAATATGTCTGTATTTAATATTTACAGAGGGAAAACACCTGATTTATTGTATATATTGCTTAAATGTTTTGAATCAAGCAATGGTTCTCGTTCCTGTGATGAATGTCTTCATGTACCTTCTCCATCTCGGAGCCATCACCACAGAGAAGAGAGAGAAAGCAAGGCCCAGGGGAAGCCCCCTGGCATCACCACAGGCTGGAGGGAGGACACTGGAATATCCCAGAGGAATACATGAAAATACAGACACCCTTGCTGTTTTCTTTGTTGATACTGGCACCACTCTGTAGTTTCCTGGAGGGCATTGCTCTTCAAAGAAGGTAAATGAGGAAGTGGAACTTCATCCTAAAGTTTAAGAGGCTCATATTTTTAAATGCATGATTTATGCTGTTGACATGGGCATCCTCTTAAAGTCAGTGTTCCTTTCATAGGCATTTTGATGGGAAGGTTTTTCAATAATTGCATTTAAATGTAAAAGTTTTAGTGTATTCTTTATTAAGGATTTACCTAAATTAAGGGTAAAACTGAAAGCAACAAATGAATAAATAAAACAAACCAACAAACAAAAGCTCACCATCACCTGTATTGGGGGTCACCAGAAGGAAAGGGGGAAGGTAGTAAAGAGTAAAGGGGGTCAAATAGATGGTGACAGACGAGAATTTGAGTGGTGAACATACAGATGATGTATCATAGAATTGTATACTTGAAAACTATATATTTTATGAACCAATGTCACCCCAATAAATTTTATAAAATGAAAAAATCGATATACTCATTCCCTAACTGTGGAACATTTAGATTGTTTTTGATTTTTCACTCTGTAAACATTGATGGCCTCAACACCTTTGTACATTTCCTATACGTTTATCTTTATTCACATACCTGTTATTCCTTTAAGTCTGAGGGGCATAGAATTCTGTAGCTTCTTACTGCACTTTGAGAAGTATATCCCTGGAAAGCACTCATTTATTCCCTCCCCAAATGAGAGTACCTATCTCCCTATGGCCCCACAATTCTCACCTACATAATGTGCTTGTGTTCCATGCTTTATATTAAATGTAAATTGTAATAAGTGAATTATGAATGAATCCACTATAAATATAGTAAGAATTTTTTTTTAATTCCGTAGTTGTCATAGAGCATGTTTTAAGTAGTTCATTCATCTATGGACCTTGTAAATTGACAGGGTCAGTGTTCCCAGGCAGTGTAGAGTGTTGGTTCTCCAAGAATGGTTCCTGGACCAGCAGCATTAGACCTTGCTAGAAATGCAAACCCTTGACCCCACCCCCTGCCAGACCTACAGAATCAGAAACTCTGGGCTGAGACCAGCACTCTGTGTTAACAAGCTTTCCAGATGGTTCTCATGCTTACTGGCCTAGAGGCTCTTAAGAAAATAAAATGCAAATAGAGGCTCTCTGGAAATGAATCTTTCACTATAGCCAAAGGGTAGAACTAAGAGGCAGATATCTAAGCATGAGAGAGAAGGCGAGGAATAATGTGATTTCACAGGGAGGGAGCTTTTTCCTAGAAGGGAAGGCCAGTGGGAAAACATAGAGTATATCAATTACCTCATCAGCTCCATTTCCCCCAGAAGATGTCACATCTCATTAGGTTTTGTTTTATTTTGGAAGAATAGGTGTAGCAGTTAATGCTCTGTTTTGTGAATGCACATGAAGATTCAGGAGGATCTAGAAATTCTGGAACCGATACTCCCAAGAACAAAATTCTACATGATGAACGCACCACCCACTGTGTTGGATCTGCAAACTGTCAACGCAGCATCACTTAATCTCATGGAAATTTCAAACCTAACACTAGTGGCACCTAATGGTGGGGTTGTCAGGAGAGCCTTCCTGCTAACTGCAGAAGCTGCTAAAAGCAGTGAGTAATACATTCACAGCAATTCTGTGGAAGGAATCTACTAGATTTTAAACATTCTATATTAGAGGATACTTAGATTTGAGAATTACAGCAATTCTTGATCCTGGCTGCATTTCTCTTTCATGCCAATGGACATAAACCCCAAAGACAACAGAGGTATAATCAGAAAATTACAAGACAGAAAAAAGCACTAGCTTTTTAAAAAAAGAGGCTTTTCTTCTTAATGAATTACCTTAGAGTAGCTATGGCAGCTCTGGAGACACCAAGAAGAATCAACATGAAATTTAAGCAATGAGAATTCCAACTTACAGATTTAAGCCACTGAGAACTGTAAAAGCATGCTATTTTATGTAAAATAGAACTGAAAACTCTTTGAAAAGTACCAAAGCAATGACTTTGCAATTCGCAGACCTAAGTTGAAACTATTGTGTTGATGTTAAGCTATAGTATAAGTAATTTGTACATCATGTATTTTAATATTTTCAACCATGTTCAGTTTTTCTTTCCTAATACTATTTTTTATTAATTAAATTTATTGGAGTAACCTTGGTTAATAACATAATTTTCAGGTGTACAGGATTATAATTCGATATCTGTGTACACTGTTGCACAGTCACCACCTGAAATCTAGTTGTCTAGTTGTCTTCTGTTACTATGTATTTGACCCCCTTTACCCACTTCCCCTTTTCCCCAAGATTTAACATTGTTTAAGTGCCTACATTACCTCGAGCAATCTTAAGATTTAATGCAATCCCTAGTAAAGTCCCAATGGCATTTTCCCCAGAAATAGAACAAAAAAATCTTCAAATTTGTATGGAACCACAAAAGACCCTGAGTAATCAAAGCAATCCTGAGAAAGAGGAGAAAGCTGAAGGTATCGCTCCCGCCGAGTGTACACTGGACTACAGAGCTACAGTAATCAGAGCAGCATGGTGCTGGCAGGAACACAGACACAGATAATGGAGCAGAATTGAGAGTCCTAATACTGTTGTAAGAGAACCCCCTCAGGTGTTTTAAGTAAATAAACACAAATAGGTGGGCATTTTAGTCGCTACTCAGCTGCTCATCTTATGTTGGCGGTGAACTAAGCTTCCATGGAGAGCGGACCCCGAGGGACAGACATCTCAGATCCATCACCCTTGTACAGGGTGGAAAGTTGTCTGGAACGAAGCCGTGGGGACATCCACTGAATTTTAATTTATAACTTTCTAACAGGCACACTATGGGTAAGGTCATTACATGAAAACAAGGTTGGTTTGGAAGCAGACGATGGTCCTCAGCACTCTGTTCTGTAAGTCTTTTCTGATCAGTTCATTAGGGATGTGTATGTTTTTACATTTTACTCATCACAGCTCCTTTTGTCTAATTTGCAAGGTATTAAATACGTATGCCTCCCATGGAATTCATTCATGCATCCTGAAAGTGCAATTTATTTCTAAAATCAAAATTGTGAGGGAACATCAGCCTTCAAGGGAAAATTCACTCCTCATTATTAGATCTGCTACATCCCTAAAAGCACATGGTGTGGTCACTGCGGCATCGTTACTGTAATTATGTTTTATTTGTACTTTCTCTGCACTATATATTTGTCTTTGTCTATTTGAACTGCTATAACAGAATTAGCACAGAACGGGGTGGGGGGGGGCGGTTATAAACAGCAGATATGTATTCCTCATGCTTCTGGAGGCTGGCGGTCCAAGGTCAAGGCACCAGCAGGTTGGTGTCTGCGGAGGACCTCTCTCTGGTCCACAGTGCCTTTTCACTGCGTCCTCACACGGCGGAAGGGGCCAGGGGGCTCCCTGGAGCCTCTTTATACGGGGGTTCATCCCATCATGGGGATTCACCCTCATGACCTCATCACCTCCCAGAGGCCCCACCTCCTAACACCATCGCCTTGGGGGTTAGGTTTCAACATATGAATTTTGGGGGGACACAAACATTCAGTCCATAGCAACAGTTAAGTCACATTTTACCGAATTTCGCCGGTTTGCTATAGCTCTCCATTGTTACCTTTGAGATACGGTTCACAGAACAACCTAACAAAGTGGGTGTACACATGTGCATGCACATTTAGCTGTTTCTACTCACTACTTATCCAGGAAAGATAGTGAGATGCATAAACATCTGTGCATTGGAAGGCGAACTCTTTTTTAGTTGCTTTTTAACGCCAGGGGGATTGATTCTACCTGACCTTGGCCTGTTACCTGCCGTTCTCTCAATCATCTCTGCGATAGCAGACCAAGTGCCCCCAACCAGGAATCTATCAGTGTCCACACAGACAGATGCAGAGCCTACAGCCAGAGCGGAAGCCAGACAGCAATGAGGAGCCCTTGCTCAGGACCTCGGATCAATGGGCTCCCCTAGAGCCTCCGGACAGGGCATGTGACCTTCCCACCGAGGAAATGCCACTGGCTCAGACAAACCTGAAAGGAATGGATGAGACAACACAGTGTGCAGCTCCAGGCAAAGCTGCCTTTTTAGAAATCTCCCCAAGGACCTCCAGGCCCACGGTGCTCCTGTGCAGACAGAGGCTTAACCTGCTGCTTCACAAAGCACCGTCTGCTGTGAGTCATGCAGTGACTAGGGAGAGAGCGGCCAGGAAACTGTTGTCCAAATGGCTTAGAGGCACAGCCAGTCAGTCACCGTAGCTTCCTACACAAATCCTGACCAGTGGCAGGAGGCGACAAATTGTATGTGGTGTCTCCTCAAATCCCCACGCATTTCAGGGCAGATCAGCCTCGCAGCCCTGGATGATCTGACGGAGACCTTTGCCTACTGCGATGTCACCTTAACTCACGACGTCCACGGGCATAGGCTGTTGAAATTTTCTGTCATTGTACTGCATCATCCATAAATGCACCCAGTGCTAGTCAGACGTTGGTTTTACAAATCTGTGGGTGAAAATGTTTCTCCCAGTGTGTTTTCTGCCCTTGAGAGAGCTCAGTGCTCAGATCTGAGGCCCTGGCTGCAGGACGTAAGGTCATGTAAAGTAACAGGTGGCTGTGTTGAAGGCTCAGTTTATACCCTACAGTGTCTAAGGGTTTATCAGGGGTACAAAGTAAAAGATATCTCAACTCAAGAGGAGGATAATGAGGTATGTGAGCATCACCTGAATCAGAATGTGATATTAGGGACATTATTATTCAACATTGGGTCTACTCTGGAAATATATGACAATTGGTGAAATTTTCTTGAGACGTGTGGGGTGTGTGTGTGTGTGTGTGTGTGTGTACAATTTTTCCAACGCCATGTTATCAGGAATAGAAAAGGAAGGCGCCCTTTTCTGCTCTATGTTGTCCCCTCTTTGGCTACTTAGGAAGTGCATCAACCAGAAAGCTAAGTGCGGCATCAATATTTGCTATATATTTAGCTTTAAAAATGTAATTCATAACACTTTTGCGTCAGACAAGCTTCACCTCTCCAGGCTTTTTTACATATAAATAAAAGGATAAGAGGATTATTGAATCTACAGAATTGGTCTAAGATATTAAACCAAATCCATTCAATTATTGAGCAAATATGTATGGAGTCTTTACCATGTGTTCTGTGCCAGGAGCAGTTCTAGGCACTGATGGTCACAGCAGAAGTAAAAACATAAACAAACAAAAATAAAACAAATCACTCCCCTGAGGATGCGTATACATTGGCGAGTCTAGTAAGGGACATGCACAGACAACAGTGGAGGAAAATTCAACATGAAAAAATATATGAATACCTGGGGCAACGAAACCTTTGTCCACTGAGTGCATTCAGAAGCTGGAGGATGTTGAGCAGAAAAGTAAAGTGATTTTATGTCTGTTTTAAAAGGATTACTGCAAAAAGCAATGCAGTTTTCACAGGAGCACAGAGAGCCAGTAGCAGTCTCTTCCAGTATATTGTGAAGGTAGGGTCAACAGATTTTCCTGATGGATTGATGAGACAGAAAAAGAGACCTCAGGATGCTTTCCTGTAGAATTCAAGGACAATTAAACAGATGGGCCCAGAAACAAGAATGATCTCTCCCCTGCCCTCAGACTGGACTTAATACTATGGGTTCCCTGTTCTCATGCCTACAGACTCAGGAGAATCACAACACAGGCAGATGGCAGGCTCTGGGACTTCTCAGCCTCCACAATTGCATGAGTCAATTTCTTATAATAAATCTCCATGTAGAGATGGAGAGAGAGGTAGATAGATAGAAATAGAGAGAGAAATAGAGATAGAGATAGAGATGGAGATGGAGATGATGGAGATGGAGATGGAGATGGAGATGAAGATGGAGATGGAGATGGAGATGGAAATATACATACAGATATAGAGATACACTTTCTATTGGTTCGATTTCTCTGGAGAACTCTGTCTAATACAGACTAATCTCGTCCAGCTTTGAGAGAGAACCCGAGTTTATACAATCTGTAACTCGCTCCTTCCCTCCTAGTAGGCGCTAGAACATTTGCAAAATTCTGATGATGTTCTCATCAAAGGGTTTTTTAGTAAGACATACATGGATTCATCTAGATTGTTTATTGCAAATAAATATTGAACTTATGGATTTATGGGATTTGGCAAACTGGAGGGCAGAAATTAGTTTTGGAGGCTCTCTCCTATGTGACTAAGTATAAAAACTAACTCCTTTGCTAACACCTGCCTCCTTCTGCCTTTGAAGTCACAATGACCCATTTTCCCAAACCAGAATGCATCACAGTGCAGGATGGACACCTGCAGGGGGCAGCACTGGCTGGCTGGGCCCTCCCTGAGATTCCCTCCCTGTCAGCTTTCTTGCTTGTATTCCTGGGTGTTCATCAGTACAGCTTGGTGCTGATTAAGATCTATGCTTAATGAGAGTCTGCCTGACTTTTCAGGCTTTTATGGTCCTGCATCTAGCTAATGAAAATGGGATTTTATGTGATGATTTTCATTATTTTAACAGGCTGAAGATTAAAGGGGCTATGCCTTTCCCCTCTCTCTAGGAACCATATATTAAGTAAATCACCTTCCCCGTAGATGCAGTTGTGAATAAAGCTATGTTTATACTACAAGGAAAGTGAACTTGTTATTTGTAGAATTCATAAAAATATAGCAGGGTGTTTACTAGATGCCTGTACACAGATGATGTATGCACACAGATGGCTCACATTTTAGTCATACTCCTCAATGAAACAATGTGCTTTAATTGTGTTTCCTGGAATAAATGTGATGTCATACAACCAGCATTTAGGTGAATTGGAGTTACTGCAGAAGTTATAAAAGTAAAAGGTAGAAATGCTAGTTGATTTACTGTTTACAAATTTTTTCCCTTAGACATTTTATACTTCTTTCTTCCCCAACCAATTTTCTTTTATATCACTCTTTCTAATAACCATGGCTTTTGGGTAGGCAGAAAATATAATGTATCTATATGAATCATATTTAAATGATTATTTCTACTTTCCATCTGTGGAATACTCAGGACAAATAAAAGTATAAATTCAAGGGCCATCTACTCCTGCTCCCACTTGGTATCTACTGCCTACAACCTGCCACTTACAATGTTAGCCTTTCAAGTTAGGTTTAAAATTTAAGTTTGATGCAGGCTCTAAAATCAAGGTAATCACAACCTATGGAGGCCAAGGAAAAAGGTTTTATTGCAATTAAGAGTAAGATGTACTTGATGGCAAAGTTCAGCACAGGATTAAATGCATCATTCATGAGATAATAAAGAAAAGAAAGCTAATCACCTAACGCTAAGGGGATAAACAGGGGTCTTCAGTGCACGCTGTGGAGTGAGGGGAGGCTGACAAGAAAGAGAGATAATTTAGGGAGTCATCTTTTCAGCCAGGTGAAAAAAGAGAAAGGACATTCAGAAACAAGAAATCCCCTCTTCTTTCTCCAGGTTTCCCACTGTTTGTTCAACCAGGCAACTTCCAGATAAATAGGTGATAGTGATTATATGAATGCCACATGTTCCATCAAGACAGGGGGGCAATTATCAGAGACCCTCCCCCACAGGAAAGATGAATAAGAGAAATGGGGCAATAATAGCAAATGTGTGCAGTCACTTAAACAGCGACAAGTGAAACCCTGAGAAAGACCTTAGGCTTATACACAGGGTCATGCCTGAGTGCATGTAGGTTGGGGCAAATTGCTGGTGGTTTTAAAATATAAGTTGGTGGCCCTAACCGGTTTGGCTCAGTGGATAGAGCATCAGCCTGTGGACTGAAAGGTCCCAGGTTCGATTCCGATACCTTGGTTGCTGGCACATCCCCAGTAGGGGGTGTGCAAGAGGCAGCTGATCGATGTTTCTCTCTCATCGATGTTTCGAACTCTCTATTCCTCTCCCTTCCTCTCTGTAAAAAGTCAATAAATATATTTTTAAAAATATATATAAGTTGGTGGAGCTGTCAGCACTAGGTCAATCTTTATAGGTGCAGCTATTTGAGAAGAAAAGATTCATTTTAGGGAAAAACACATATACAGTTTCATCTTGGAGGAAAGACAAGCCATGGATGTTTGGGGGAATTTTATAATAGTCTTTTTAAAGAATACATATCTATCAATAATTGAATCTAAAAATCAAAATAAACAAATAAGGAATCTAATGAACAAAATAAACTGATGAATAAAATAGAACCATGGAACAGACTGATGAATCTCAGAGGGAAGGAAGGAGTGGGGGGATAAGAAGAGGTTTCCAAAGAACTTACATGCATATATGCATTACCTATGGACACAGACAATAGAGTGGTGAAGGCCTAGGGTGGAGTGGGAACTAGGTGGAGGGGGTAATGGGTGGTGAGAAGGGGGGCATCTGTAATACTCTCAATAAGAAATATTTTAAAAAATAGTTCCCCCCCCCCCCAAAAAAAAAAGATATTGCCTACAAAGATTGACTTATTAGCCAGCAAGATGAAGGCTAACTTAAGTAGCTGACAATGATGCTGACACATATAATTGTACAAAAAAATACGGTGCTGCCTTGGGTGTGGAGGAAGCTTAGGGACAAAGATTGTTACTTGAGTAGGACTACAATCTGTATTTGAACTAATAACAATGATTAATACTGTTTTTGCATCTGCAATCATGACCATCTACTGAGATATCAAGTGTTGGTTTTCTTAGGACATTTACAAATGCTCTTATATTTTCTAATCTTTCATACATGTGTAATACAATTACATTTATTTACCACATTCTACAAATTATTTTATTTTATATGTATACTAGAGGCCCGGTGCAAAAAATTTGTGCACTCAGGGGGGTCCCTCAGCCCAGCCTGTGCCCTCTCACAGTCTGGAACCCCTCGGGGGATGTCCACCTGCTGGCTTAGGCCTGCTCCCCGGGGAATTGGGCCTAAGCTGGCAGTCAGACATCCCTCTGGAAGCCCGGGAGCCCTTGAGGGATGTCCACTTGCCAGCAAGGAGCAGGCCTAAGCTGCAGTCAGACATCCTTAGCGCTGCTGAGGAGGCGGGAGAGGCTCCCACCACCACCACTGTGCTGGCAGCCATCAGCCTGGCTTGTGGCTAAGCAGCGGCCCCCCTGTGGGAGTGCACTGACCACCAGGGGGCAGCTCCTGCATTGAGCGTCTGCCCCCCTGGTGGCCAGTGTGTGTCATAGTGACCAGTCATTCCCAGTCATTCTGCTGTTAGGATCAATTTGCATATTACTCTTTTATTATATAGGATAGAGGCCTGGTGCACTAGTGGGGGCCGGCTGGTTTGCCCTGAAGGGTGCCCCGGATCAGAGTGGGGGTCCTGCTGGGGTGCCTGGCCAGCTTGGGTGAGGGGCTGAGAGCCATTTTCATGCTGGCCACATCCCCTTCAGGGTGGAGGTCCCTGCTGGGGTGCCTGGCCAGCCTGGGTAAGGGGCTGATGGCTGTTTGCAGGCTGGCCACAGCCCCTTCAGGGTGGGGGGGGGTCCCACTGGGGTGCCTGGCCAGCTTGGGTGAGGGGCTGATGGCCATTTTCAGGTTGGCCACGCCCCCTGGCAACCCAAGCTCCCAGACTCTCCTTTTTTTCTTTCTTTTTTTTTCAGCGCCTTCTTGAGCAGAGGCCAGGGCAGTCTGGAAGCAGGTATCTGGGATTTATTTACCTTCTATAATTGAAACTTTGTAGCCTTGAGCAGAGCCCAGGGCCAGCCAGGGCAGGCGGGAAGCTTGGCTTCCTCCATCGCCGGGAGCAACCCAAGCCTCCTACTCGCTCCAGCTATGTCGCCGCTGCCATCTTAGTTAGGTTAATTTGCATACTTGTTCCTGATTGGCTGATGGGCATGGCTTGTGGGTGTAGCGAAGTGGCAGAGTGATGGTTAATTTGCATATTTCTCTTTTATTAGTATAGACATTAAGGTTCATTCTTTCTACTACAAGGTTCTATGAATTTTGGAAAATGTCCAATGTCTTAAACTCATCATGAAAGCATCATTCAAAATAGTTTCACCACCCAAATATTCCCTCATGCTTCACCTATCTAACCCTTCCCTACTTTTGAAAACCTGAAAAACAATGATTTTTTTTTTTAAACCATCATTATAGTATTACCTTTTAGAATGTCCTATAATTGGAAACATCAATATGTGACTTTTAAAGACTGGCTTCTTTCACTTAGAACCATGCATTTAAGGTTCACTATTTTCTTTTTATGGCTTACTACTTAATTTTTTTAAATCACGAAATAATAATTCACTGTGAGTTTGAAATCAACTCACTGATTGAATTTTGTTTCCTTCTTTTTGGGGACCTATTAGAAATAAAGCTTCAATAAACATTAATGTGCAGGCTTTTGTGTAAACATAAGTTTTCAAATCAGGTGGACAAATCCCTGAGAGCATGAGTAATGGATCATATAAGACTATGCTTAGTTTTCTAAGAAATTGCCAAATGCTCTTCCAAAGTCACTGCACCACTTTGCATTTCCACCTGAAGTAAATCAAAGTTTTCCTTATTCCACATTCTGTCCAACAATTTGTATTGTTAGTTTTTATTTTAGCCTTTCTAATAAATTTATATATATAAAAGCCTAAGTGACCCTTATGACCAAACGACTTAATGACCAGTTGACTGGTCTCTGTGACGTGCACTGACCACCAGGGGGAAGATGCTCAACACAGGAGCTTCCCCCTGATGGTCAGTGCACTCCCATAGCCAACCTCCTGCAGCAGGCCAACTTCCCCTGTCCTTCCCCTTGAGCCTGCCGGTCCCGATCACCCCAATATGGACTGATCGCTGGCCAGGCCAAGGGACCCCACCCCTCTAGTATGATAATAAAAATATCTAATTCCATTTCTAATAGCTATGCCATGGTTGTTTTAATGACAGTAAGGTTAGGCATCTTTTTATACACTTATTTTTCATCTGTACATCTTCTTCAGTAAGATGCCTGTTCAGATCATTTGCCTATTTTAAATTGATTGTTTGTTATATTATAGTTGAAGTTTAAGAGTTATTTATATAATTTGGCTATATGTCCTTTATCAGATTTTTCTTTTGCAAATATTTTCTCCTAGTCTATTGTTCTTTTCATTCTTTTGACAGCGACTTCCACAAAACAGAATTTAAAATTCTAATACTGTACAAGTTATCAATTTTTCTTTCCATAGAATGAGGATTTGGTGATATACCTAAAAACCTTTCACCAAATCCAAACTCACCTAGATATTTTTCTATATTTTCTTCTAGAACTTTAATAATTTTGCATTTTATATTTTTATCTTTGGTCTACAATGTTATTTTTTATGTAGTGTATGAGCTCTAAACTTAGGTTCATTTTTTTGCACATATAAAAAAAACACACACTATCTTTTCCAAGTGTTCAACATCCCTAATGATCAGATAGATGCAGATTAAAACCACAATGAACTATTACGGCACACTTGCCAGAATGGCTACCATCAATAAATCAGCAAACAAGTGCTGGCAAAGATGTTGAGAAAAGGAACCCTAGTTCCCTGCTGGAAGGAATGCAGACTGGTGCAGCCACTATGGAAAACACTATGGAGTTTCCTCAAAAAAATTAAAAATGGAATTGTCATTGGACTCAGTGATCCCACTTCTAGCAATATACCCTAAAAAACCCAAATCACCAATCAGAAAGAATATATGCACCCCATGCTCATAGCAGCATTATTTACAATAGATAAGATCTGGAACAGCCCAAGTGCTCATCAGTAGATGAGACAAAAAAGCTGTGGTACATTTACACAATGGAATATTATGCAACAGTAAAAAAGAAAGGACCTCTTACCCTTTGAGACAGCATGGATCGACCTGAAGATTATTATGCTAAGTGAACTAAGCCAGTCAGGAAAAGACAAATATCACATGACCTCACTTATATGTGAAATTTAATGAACAAAATAAACTGATGAACAAAATAGGTCCAGAGGCATGAATGCATGAAATAGACAGACAGATTTCAGAGAGTGGTGTAGTACAGGGGACGGGAAGAGATTAACCAAAGAACTTATATGCATACTAGAGGCCCGTAACACATATGGTCTCTAGGCCTGGCCTGCGATCAGGGCCATCTTCCCCAGGTGGCCCTGCCTCCTGCCTCCCACCGCCACCCACCCCTGATTCCCTGTTCCCGTCTGGTGATCAGTGCCTGATGGCTGGGGAAAGGGACCTAGAGGTTGGCTATTCCCGCCCACTTGCCAGCCCTGTCCCTGCCATGGGTGGCCATCAGGTGATCAGAGCCTGCCGGCCGGGGAAAGGCACCAAGAGGTGGTCAGTGCGCCTCATAGTGACTGGTCCAGCAGACGTTCTGATCATTCTGCCTTTAGGGTCAATTTGCATATTACCCTTTTATTATATAGGATAGAGGCCTGGTGCACTGGTGGGGGCCAGCTGGCCTGCTCTGAAGGGAGCCCTGGATAAGGGTGGGGGGGTCCCCACTGGGGGGGCGGGGCGGCCTGAGTGAGGGGCCACCGGTGGTTTGCAGGCCAGCCATGACCCCGGCTTTGTCAGGAAGGACATCCGGAATGGCGTCTGGTCTATCCTGTCTAATTAGAATATTACCCTTTTATTAGTATAGATATGCATAACTCATGTACACAAACAACAGTGTGATGAAAGCCTGGGGTGGAGCAGGAGCTGGGTGGAGGGGGGCAAAGTGGGGAGAAAATGGGAGACATCTGTGATACTCTCAACAATAAAAAATGTATATTAAAAAACATCTTTATTGAATGTCTTTTCTCCTTTTGCAAAAGTCAGAGGTCAGTTGACTATATTGTGTGGGTCTATTTCTGGGCTTTCTATTCTGTACCATTGATCTACGCAACTGTTCTTTCAACATTTTCCTGCTACTCTGATTATGGTGACTTCATAGCAATTATCAAAATCAAGTAGCAATTATCAAAATCTCCAACTTTGGAGTTCTAGAACTTTGTTCTAATAGGTTGGCTTTGTTGGTCACAGAGCAACAATGTTTTCAAACTTCATTCTATGAATTCTCATACTATTTCACCCCCTGTAAATTTCCTTCTCTTGGATTGGAACAGAACAGCTGAAATACACATAAGGAATAGTTTGTTGACTTACCTAAATGCCTATCTTGAGTTATTTAAGAAAACTCATTTTTTCTTAAAAGTAAACAAATCAGATACCTTCCCTTCAAGTATGCTAAAAAGTAATTAACGTTATTAATCACAAGTTAATTTTATCTTGTGATATAACCTATAAAAGTCAATATTTGTCATGGGAGTATTTATATGTCTACTAGAGGCCTGATGCATGAAATTTGTGCAAGGGGCTCAACCCCGCTTCTTCTGGAAGGACATCCAGGAGGACATCTGGAAGGTCATTCAGCTGTCCAGTCTAATTAACATATTACTCTTTTATTATTATAGATAATAGTAAAATATTACTAGCCCCTAATTAAGTTGTTTTGAATAAGCTGGTTTTGGTCTCTAGGCTTTTCTCATAACTTGGTTGAACGTGTGAGTTACAAAAAATATAATTGTCATTGTAGCATTCAAAGAGTACACTCTCTCAATAGTATAAATACAGAAATACAGACTCTCATTTCTTTCTGTCAAATTATTGCAGTTCCAATAAGATTTTAACAATTATTTAGTGTATTTCTTCTAATGAAAACTTAGATCCCATTAGTAACTTAATATAATTTTTAGAAAATTACATTCAGAAGGTTATCATAATATTTTAGTTATTATCTTATTGCTATTATACTTTTATTTTGGGAAACTGAATATCTATTATTTTCAAATTAATGAATTACATTGGTATCCCAAAATAATGGTATTTTTGGTTATCATTCCTTGGAAATCTTTTTCTAGGAAAGTATTATAAGTAGGGATTGATTCTCCAACAACTCAGCAATGGTAATATAAACTTATTCTGAACTGCGTTCTACATATATGGAAACTATAGTGTATATTAAGCACAATTATTTTGTATGCATATACTCATTATATTACCTATGCTCTGTAGACACACTGAATGCACCCTAAATGAACAAAAGTGATACTTAAACACATTTATAGTCACCTATGTTTTATTTATTTTTGTTTTGTGACTTGGTGATACTTAGACTCTGGACTTTAATCTTCTAAATTATAAAAATGGAAAAATAACAATAATGTAACCTATCTCATTGTGTGTGTTCTTTTAAATTCAATATTATATAAAGTACCTTGTACAGTGTCTGGCCAAAGATAATGCCAAATATATAAATTGTCATTCTTAATGTTAAAATTAATGTCACCTAAATTGTCATTTTTAATGTTAAAATTAATACTACTCTTTTATTATTTAGACAAACCCTTTCAATATATTTTTACCATGAAGAAAGTAAAATTTTGAGAGACAAAAAGATTACAAGGGATTTCCAGTTTCTTCTGAAACATGCAGAGCTGAAAAGAATGTCACTCCAACACTTACAAAGAAAAAGAGCCAAACAGTAAATTTGGCTTTTCTTGAACTTATTTGCATACTTATGCTGGAAAGCCAAAACAGATTGAGAGACACAGAAGCATGAACAGACTGTTGAATCTCAGACGGAAGGCAGGAGAGGGTGGGTGGATGATTGGGAAGAGATCAACCAAACAACTTGTATGCATATATGCATAACCCATGGACGCAGACAATAAGGTGGTGAAGGCCTGGGGTGGGGGGCAGGGGCGGGCTGGAGGGGGTCAGTGGGGGGAAAAGGGACATATGTAAAACTTTCAACAATATAGACTTTAAAATAAATAAATAAAAATAAATGAATTCAGCAAGGTGTCAGGATACAAAATCTCTCAGAAAGAGAAACTAAGAAATCAATCCCATTTACCATTGCAACAACAACAACAAAATAAGATACCTGGGAACCCTCATTCTTTGATGGTTGGAATGTAAAATGGTGCAGCCACTTTGGAAAACAGTTTGGGCAGCTTGTTAGAAAAACTAAACATACACTTAATATGCAACCCAGAAACCCCATTCCTAGGTTTCTACCGAAGATAAATAAATATATGTGTTCCCACAGAGAGGTGCAAAAATGTTTAAAACAACAATATTCATAATAGCCAAAACTAAAAACAACCCAATTATTCATAAACTGATGCTTGCGTAAACAAAATGAGGTATTTCCTTACAATGGAAAACCATTAAGTTTTAAAAATAAATAAAATACTGGGACAGTTATAACATGGATAAGCCTCAAAATGATTATGCTAAGTGGAAGTAGGAAGACACCAAAGACTCCCTATTATATGATTCCTCCTATAGACTACATAAAACATAGATAATCAGCTTATATGCAAGCAGCAGATGAGCAGTTGCCAGGGGCTCGGGGAGACAGCAGGCTTGACTGTACACAGGTTTGAGGGAACTGTTTGCAGTGATAGCAATGTTCTAAAACTGGATTTGGGTGATGATTGAACAACTGAAAATTTTCTAACAAAAATCATTGAATTATATACAGGCAATGGCAAAATTTAAGGTACATGTCATTCCGTATAAGACTATTAAAAACCAGTTTGCGAAGAGGATGGATAGCGGTAACCGCGCAGCTCTGCTAGGTCAGAGCACAGGAGAGAATGGCACACAGGATGCTGCAGCTCTCAGAGTGAGCTTTCAGAGCTCACATTCCATTTTGCATCCCATGAACTTGAGTTTCCTGGGGAAATGCCCACAGGGAGCTCAGGTGCAGGGAGGGAAGTACCCAGCTTGCTGTTAGAAGACTGGAGTGAGACGTCATGGTGATGTTCATTCATCTTGTGATTTGAGTGTGTGTGTGTGTGGGGGGGGGGGTGGGGGGGGGGACAGAGAGGCTTCCCTGAGCTCCTGGTTCAGGCAGGTCCTCCTATACCCTTTGTAGCTCCATCCAGCTCTTCTTTAGTTCCTACCAGGAACTCTAACCTTTGTTTCTTTTTTTTAAAATATATATTTTATTGATTTTTTACAGAGAGGAAGGGAGAGGGATAGAGAGTCAGAAACATCGATGAGAGAGAAACATCGATCAGCTGCCTCCTGCACACCACCTACTGGGGATGTGCCCGCAACCAAGGTACATGCCCTTGACCAGAATCGAACCTGGGACCCTTCAGTCCGCAGGCCGACTCTCTATCCACTGAGCCAAACCGGTTAGGGCAGGAACTCTAACCTTTGGAGCAGGAATGCTGCTGCCTCTGCTCACCCATCTTGTCCCAAGACCTTATAGTGTGAATGAGGTGAATGAACTTAGTTCTCTCTGTAAGAGAGAGATGATTATTAAGTCATGGGGATATTTACAGGGTGAAACAATGAACCAGTCCTCACGTAGGGGTTCAGGTGGGCTCAGGTACTAGATTAGATTAGATCAGGTAAGATACTCTCTCATTTAAGACTAAAAGCAATGCTATTTTCAGGAAATATCATGGGGCAGTAAAATCATGCACTAAGATCACTGATGGCAGGTGTCAGGCCAGTACTCTAATTCTACACAC
This sequence comes from Myotis yumanensis, assembly GCF_028538775.1. Classification (NCBI taxonomy): domain Eukaryota; kingdom Metazoa; phylum Chordata; class Mammalia; order Chiroptera; family Vespertilionidae; genus Myotis; species Myotis yumanensis. The sequence continues at coordinate 160,654,544 of NW_027223752.1, read as the reverse complement.
ATCATAACCACTCCTCTCCACACCAGACCACGTGGCAATAAGGGCAGGTCACCAGGTCCTGGGACATGCATGAGTGTGAGTGTCTGTTTACCAAGGAAGGGCCATCTGCAGTTTGCCCCGACATCCTGATTTGTTCGAGCAAACCTCCGGTAACACATCTCGGCCTCCCATTGTCCTCCGGGTGCATGATGTTCATTAGAGGCTTATGCAGCTACTTGGGATTTCGAAATCACTAAAATATAAAAACTAACTTTAAAAAGTATACTGAATGAATGGGTTGTCATAGTAAAAAGAAGACAAAGCGTGTAGGTATCTGACTTAAATATCTAAGTGACATTTACTGAGTTTGCTACAAACCTCCAGTACTAGAAAGTAAGCCCCGAACTGGCTCAGTGTGAAAGCTACCTCACCTTGGCCCCTGGGTGGCATGCGGTATCTTCGGTGGCCAAACCTGCACCTGGGTGACAAGAAGTCTCAATCTGCTTTCCTTTCTGTGCTCCTCAGTGTCACTTCATAAGTTTCCTTTTTCGTATTCTTAGGTAGAAAAGGAGATAGTGAGGCCATGAGGTGTGCGGGGGATGAAAGGTAGAGGAAAGTCAGCCTCACAAAGCAGTCAAATTATCTGATAACACCAAAGAGCCAGGCAATGCTGATGGTATCAATAAGGGGATTTGATAACCATTTTCCTCCTCAAAAGGGAAGACAGCTGCTTTGAAGTTACCCTAACGTGGACCTTTCATCTGAGTTTTCACTTACCTGCACCCAAAATTAAAAATCATCTTCAAAATCTCAAGGCTCCTTTTGTGAACAGCATGCTTTGGATTTTTAATTATCTGCCTTTTTTTTTTTTTTGCTTCTTATCTATAAATATATATGTCACCATGATGACATTTCTTTTCCCCTGGAAGCCCCCAGGCCTGGCTGACATAACGGGAGCAGCCAGCTAGTCCCTCATCACCAGCAGCAGCGGCTCCCGCCCCCTATCTCTTCCTTTCTTCCCATTTCCCTGCATCTGTTTCTCTCTGTTTTAACAACTTCAGTCCCTGAAAAGGTCTGCTGCCTGCATATAGTTCTAGGAATGTGGTAGGTAAAGAGATTCATGCCTCTTAGAACCAGACAAGGACAAAAGTTCTGATGCGTATTGAATCTCCTGGTATGAAATTCTTAGGTAAAATCCTGAAATACTTTTATTCTAAGTAACTGCTAAGTGCCCCAGAATTCAGGACAAGAATCTGTTAGCTTGATTCAAAATTATATGCCTAATGCCTGGTAGGGAGCATTGAGCAAAGAAACTGTTTAATAAACATTTTTTTTAAATAATGGATCAGTTAAAATCTTAGGGATGAAAAGGCTACATACCGTATGATTCCAACTATATGGCATTCCAGAAAAAGTAAAACTCTGGAGCCAATGAAAACATCAGTGGTTGCCAGGGGCTCAGTGGGAGGGTTGAATGTGTGGAGCACAGAGGAGTTTTAGGGCCTCGAATACTCTGCGTGACACTATAATGGTGGACACAAGTCATTAGACCTTTATCCAAACCCATAGACTGTACAACGCCAAGAGTGACCCCTAAGGTAAACCATGAACTTTGGGTGACGATGATGTGTCAGTGTAGGTTTATCAATTGTAACAAATGTACCATCTAGTGTGGATGCCGATACGTGGGAGGCTGTGCATGTATGGTGACTATGGATGTATGGGAATTGTCCGTACTTTACCCTCAGTTTTGCTGTGAACTTAAAACTGCTCTTAAAAAAATAGTCAAACATAACAGAAAGGCCAACTTAACACAATGTAGGTACAAAAAAAAACATCTTAGGTCCATGGTGAGAGGTTTTAGTTTAGAAATCTAGCCTTTGCCCCAAACTAAATATATATTTAATAGTTTGTTTCATTATTCTTAATATTTATTCTCTCACATATAAAATAAAAATGGTATGTAATTGTTCTAGAATAATTAATAGCTAAAATATTTTGAAAAGTTAAAGCATAAAAAACCCAAACGGCACAGCCTCCTCAGTTTGCTTTCACTGTTTACTCCCTCACCTTCTCTGAGCTACAGAAAGCTTTCACAGTGCGGCCCCGCCTTGGTGCAGCCCGGAGCGTCTGGGGTTTACTGATCATAATAATTTTTAGGTAGAAGGACTGAAATACACCTATTTTGCTTTGGGTCTGGAATGTACAACTGGGTTGGTTCGTGTGGAGTAAAGGCCCATTCTTCACAGGACCAAAGTCCTAAACTGTTCCAATGCCCAGGAAACTGGCACCCAAAGTTCTCTTAAAATTTTATACATTTGAAAAGTACTGTACACTGTTGATGTAGTCCATCACATCTTACAACCAATAATGTATAACCAACCCTTTTATCCATAAAAATCTGAGATGTCAAACTTCACATGACAAACACTTTATATGTTTTTCTCTAATATAAATTGCCTATTTGCTCACCAGATTTGTCTTTTGGTGAAAGCTCCATGAAAGAACGGTGATAGTAGGCAACAGAGATTTTTAAGGGAATTTTACAAAAAGAACAGGTATCAAACAAATAAAATACTACCCATTAAATTTTCTGTGAAATGGGAAAAAAGGCTACTATTATTCAATTTTAGTAGCAGGAAATGCTCAGCCCAGCTCTCAGAAACCTACCTTCTAGAGGAGCACAATTTGAGAACCACAGTGGGAAAGCATTTGTTGTTTTGTCTGGACCACAGAGAAGATTTCGGGAGCATGAGAGTGATCTAAGAGAAGCTGGAAAGGTGACAGATGGCCCTGTGTGCTTCGGGCTCCTAGCAGTTGGCCTCTGTCCCTTTTCTCTTTGTGTGTGTTAGGGGAGTGTGACATGGTTATAAACTGTTTATTCCCAAGCCATCCTTTTTGTGCTTCTTTTTTAAAACTCTAAAACACGTGCTAGGTATAACAAACCTACAGTGAAATGCACAAAATATTGAGTGTACCTCCCAGTGAATTTTGGCCAATATACACACCATACAACCACCACTGATCCCTGCAAGCACACCTTCGGTCCCCCCGAGGGCCCCTCCCAGTCCACAGAACCTCCCCACCTCCACTGGTAACCACAATTCTGATTAGTTCTGTCTGCTTCGGACTTTATATGGGTGCAATCATATAGCGTGTCCTCTTTGTGTCTGTCTTCCTTCACTCAACAGTGACTTCTTAAGATGTGTTCATACAGGAATGAAAATGCCTGGGCTTTTCCATATTAAGGAATGCTTAGCTGAGAGCGCCAAGCTAAGATCCTTCTCCAGAAGCGGAGGGTTTGGTGAACAGAGGCCAGTGTGCAGATCCTGACCATTAAGAAAATCGGCCGACACCATTCCTAATGGTTGGCACTTCCATCATGTCAGTCCCGCCCTCAGCCTCCCTCTCTGTGACTGTCTTTAATGCCATACTCGGTAAATCTCAAAACGAACTCAGATACTCAGCATCAAACCATATGACCAAGGTACAACTGTTTTCATAGCTGTTTATAGATGTAGTAGAACAGCATTACTCCTAGGTAACAGCATTATCGTCTAGGAATATTATAATGAAAGCTGACTAGCTCATTTGACTTTTTTAACATTTGGGAATATAAGCAATAATTTGCAAACAAAATAAGAAAAAATAATTCTACGCTGAACGACTTCTTGTTTCACGCACACAAGGGCCTGCAGAAATATGCCACCGAGCAATTTCTGGGTCAGAATAAATTAGAGTTTGTAATGCATTTGCCTGTATTGAGAAAGCATAAAAAAGAAATGAGGTAATTTTGTCAGGGTTTGATGCTCATTGTTCACTGAAACATAATGCAAGTTATGTCTTTGACTATAAAATAAAATAATGAGGTGATATATTCCAGGTCGTTCTCATAGATTATATGCTCAATATTCCAATTGTGTATATTTAATGACTCCACAGTGCTGATCACTTATTTTCAAATGGTATTTGGAGATAATAACCCCGAGCCTCTGCAGTGTGCTATAGAATTTACTTTCCCAAAATGAAGGGTGAAAGAAATCTTTGAACACAACCAGATTCGGTGAATCCAACAACAAAGTCATCTTCCCTAAAGGCAGCCACAGTGGGTCTGACCCATGGCCTGGCACATCCTACAGTTTTCAAAACAGGGAGAGAAATTTTGCCACATTTAGTGCTGGTTCATCTCCTTTAAATTTACTAATTGCTTTTAATTGCTTAACAATAATTGTCTTCTGAACCACCAGGCAAAAAAAAAAAAAAAAAAACAGACTCCACAATAATACCTAGTCTATATAATAAAAGCCTAGTATGCAAATTGTCCCCTTGACTGGAAGTTCCATTGGGAGTTTGACTGGGGGGTGGGGCCAGCTGGCCAACCTCCCTTGGCCCCTCCCCCCAGCCGGCCTGGCCCTATCGGCCCCCCCCCCATGCACAAATTCATGCACTGGGCCTCTAGTGATAAATAAAGCAATAATAATGATTAGTTTGATGTATGACAAATATTATCCCATCTCAATACTATTCATTACAAAGAAAGGTCAAAAAGAGATTACATTGGAAAAGTGCAGAGTAGAGTATATGATGATTTTCTTTTGTTTTATCAAACTCTTAGCATGGGGGCTTATTTTTCATATTTCCTCATGGTTTCTCTATGTCATTATTCAGGTGTGGCTGAATGAGAGGGCTTTTAACTCTCCAAGATATTGAAGGGTGAGAAAAAGAACGGAGAAAAAAGTCTGATACATCTCCTACAGCAATAGAAACAAAGGGAAAAATAAACAAATGGGACTACACCAAATTAAAAAGCTTACTCACAGCAAAAGAAATCAGTGTCAAAATGTAAAGTATGGGAGAACATATTTTCCAATGATACATCTGATAAGGGGTTAATTTCCAAAATACATAAAGAACTCATACAACTCAACAAAAGGAAGAAAAACAATCCAATTAAAACAATGGGCAAAATAAATACTTCTTCAAAGAGGACATACAGTTAGGCAAGAGACATATGAAAACATATGTCTCTAATCAACAGGTATCACATCACACCTACTAGAATGGCTACTGGCAATAAATAATAAACAACAAGTGCTGGTCAGGCTGTGGAGAAAAGGGACCACTAGTTCACTACTGGTGGAAATGCAAACTGGTACAATCACTATGGAAAACAATATGGAGTTTCCTCAAAAAATTAAAAATGGAACTACAGTTTGACCCAACAATCCCACTTCTAGGCATATAGCCTAAGAATCCCAAAACTTCCATCAGAATGAATATATGCACCTCTACATTCATAACAGTGAAATTTATAATAACTAAGATCTGGAAACAGCATCTATGTATATATATATAAAGAGCTAGGGTCCGTCACGTCCAAAACGACCGGAGGCTTGACCAAACTCCAGGCTAGGGAACTGAGTAAGCGGGATGAAAAGTCACCAAGGGGACCCCCGCCTGGATTGGGGGCATGGCCAGCCTCCAAACCGTGGGCAACCCTTAGTCCAGGCCGGCCAGAGCCCCAGAGGAGACCCCGCCAGGATCGGGGTCATGGCCGGACTTCAAACTGCGGCAGCACCTAGCCCAAGGAGGCCTCCTAGCTGAGGATGCCAGACTCTGTTCTGGACCTAGGGCCAGGCTCTCCCCTGGAGCAACTCAGAAGCTGCCAGTGTCTAACTGCTAGTCTCTTGGAGGTGGGAGTGCGTCCACCGTCCACCAAAAAGTAGGACCTCCAACTGTTCACAGTCTTAGTGCAGGCACAGGTCCGTGGCTGATGGGGTGGAAGCCAGCCCAAAACAAAAGAGCAGAAACACCCTGCCCACCTCAATGGGTGCAGCTGCAGTCCATATGGCCTGGACAGTGTAGAAAGCACTACTTTCTCCCGGGTCCTGTGCTGGCACCGCTGCCTCGCTCACCCTCAAACCCCCCTGAGTCCTGACAGCGAAGTGTGTAGGGCATCCTGAAGGAGTTGTGCCGTTCTGGGTGCTTTTACCCAAAGACACCCTTTGGGATGAATTCAGAACCACGTCTCACTTCCCACGAGACTGGAAGAACCATGTAAAAGGAATTCGACTAAAGCTTTCCACATCTCTGTTTATTCCTTTGAATTCATAAAACGACCTTTAAAAAAAGCATTTGGGCCACCTAAGAGAGAATTCACTTTCTGGCCAGAGCATGCAGGATTCTTTTGCCCAACAGGTTAATGGAAGCAGAGAGCTGGCAGAGTGGCAATGGCCCTGGTGCCCTATGAGGAGCCCCATGAGGGAATGGCAGAAGTTCCACAAGCCTCTTGCCACCTTAGCCTTTGCAAGCCACACCATCCAGATCCAACAGGACTGGAGGCAACTGGGAGTCGCAGCTGTGGTTTGGGATGAGGTAAGCAAATCCTGAGGGGGCGGGGGGCCTCTGAAAACATCTGCAATTGGTTATAAGATTGGTCTTTATTTAAAAAAAAATAAAAGAACAGCTTTGTTGATATATAATTCATATACTGTACATGTCACTTAAAGTATACAATGAACTGGTTTTTTAAAGTAAATTCAGAGTGGTGCAACCATCACTGTGCTCAATTTTTAAATAATTTCATGACCCCATCCCCTCCAAAAAAAACTTCTACCCACTAGAATCACTTTCCTGATCATCTTCCCCAAAATAGATTGCATTTTAAGAGTGGGTAAAGGAAAGTTGAGGGAAGTTAAAATACTGCACAAAGGATATTGTAAAATGACAAAGCCCAAAGTGAAGATCATGTGTTTTCTTTTCCTTTAAATGTTTTTTAATTGATTTCAGAGAGAAAGGGAGAGGGAGAGAGAGTTAGAAATATCAATGATAAGAATCACTGATTAGCTGCCTCCCGCAGGCCCCCTACTGGGGATCGAGCCCGCAATCCAGGCATGTGCCCCTGACCAGAATCAAACCTGGGACCCTTCAGTCCACAGGCTGATGCTCTCTCCATTATACCAAACCAGCCAGGGCCCTGTGTTTTCTTTAAGTTCTGCATGGTTGTAATGGTCCCCAAATCTATACTAATAAAAGGGTAATATGCTAATTAGAATGCTCATCTTCCATATGTCCTTCCAGACAAAGCCACAGCAGCTGTCAAGGGCTGAAGATCAGGCTGGCAGTGGCAGCAGCAGCGGGGTAATGGAGACGGTGCCTTCCCCTGATCTCCCAGGTCACCTCCAGCAGATGGAGGCCAGACTGGGGGCTGAGGCACAGGCAGTTAGGGACCATCAGGCCAGCAGGTGGGCAAGTTAGGGTTGATCAGGCCAGCAGGGGACAAGGTAGGGGCAATCAATCTGGCAGGCAGAGGGGTTATGAGCAATCAGGCAGGCAAGCGCTAGCAGTTAGGAGACAGTGGTCCCGGATTGCGAGAGGGATGTCCAACTTCCAGTTTAGGCCCAATCCCACAGGGATTGGACACCCCCCAAGGGGTCCTAGATTGGAGACGGCACAGGCTGGGCTGAGGTATCCCCCCACCCCCATGCACAAATTTCATGCACCGGGCCTCTAGTAAGTAGATAAGTGAATAAAAAAAGCTGTGGTACATTTATACCATGCAATACTATGCAGCAGTAAAAAAGAAGAATCTCTTACCCTTTGAGACAGCATGGAGGGACCTGGAAATATTATGCTAAATTCAATAAGCCAGTCAGAGAAAGATAAATATCAAATGATGTCCCTTATTGTGGAATCTAATGAACAAAATAAACTGATGAACAAAATAGGTCCAGAGTCATGAATGCATGGAACAGACTGACTGATTTCAGAGTCGGGGATGGAATGGGATGAGAAGAGATTAATCAAATAACTTATATGCATAGCACATGGACAGATGATAGTGTGATGAAGGCCTGGGGTGGGGTGGGAGACAGGTAGAAGGGAGCAAAGGGGGGATATAGGGGATACCGGTAATACTCTCAACAATAAAGACAATTTTTTTAAAAAAGTCCTTCCAGATGGAAGGAAGGACCTTGTGGAAAGCATGCAGGTATGGGGCAATCAGGCAGTGGGGACCTTCTCTAGCTGGTAACTGGGGTTTAGACTGTGTGTAGTCTTGTGAGATATGCTAAACATACTAGACTTCCTTCTATAATACAACAGTGATAGTAATATATATTTTTATTAATCCTGATGGCAATAGAAAGCAAGACTGTTACAGAATGAAATAGAACTCTTTGTTATAATATTCTGCACCAACTCATGTCAGAAAAAGACTGATGAGCAGAAATAAAGACAAAGTTGGAGGCACATGTGAAACTGGCTGGTGTTAGAAACAATTGGCCTCTGTCTCTGTGGGCACGTGTGTGTGTGTATGTGTGTGTGTGTGTGTGTGTGTGTTCTGTGTGTAAGTGATCTTAGAAGGCACAGACAATGTCTTCTGTTGGGATTAAGAATCTTCCCATGATTGACTCTTTCAGACTGCTGGAAGTGAGGTTAATACATAAAAATATTTCCAGACACCCATGAACCAGGAGGTCATGGTTTGGTTCTTGGTCAGGGCGCATGTCCAGGTTGCAGGCTCAATCAGTAGGGTGCATGCAGGAGGCAGACAGTCAATGATTCTCTCTCATCATCAGTGTTTCTATCGCTGTCTCCCTCTCCTTCCTCGCTCTGAAATCAATTAAAAGAAAATTAAAATCCTCAGATGAGGATTAACAACAACAAAAGTGCCATGGAACATGACTCATTAATTTTCTAAATTTCATGCTCTACATTATTTCATCATATCTGGGTGTGAACCTTTTATCAATTTCCCTACTTCTTCAAATCCCATTGCTATCACCCAGTCATTTATTAACTTCACAGTGACATTTTCTACTCCAGCACTTTTCTGTCAATTACTTGTTTCTATTCAAAAAAGTGTATCAGAGGTATGGATTGCTTTATAGTTTACTTAAGGGATATGTTTCTGCTTGGTTTCCATAGCCTACTAATGTACACTAGAATTCATTTGATTCAGCCCTCAAATCACAAGAAACAGATAATCTTGGTCCAGAAGGAAAGAAAATAACATTTAGATCCTTCAATCAACTAAATTAGCTATCCACAGCGATCAAATTCAACAGACATGGCTGCCTTCTTCATGTGTCATATGCATGTAGGTGTTGTGCCTAACACAACTTCTGATTGACTTCAATTTTTTAAAAATTTTCTAAGCAACTCTGTTTTTCATTAGAACATATTTTCATTTCTAAAACAAATACTAGGTTTTTGCTTTAGTTACTGATACACTCTTTAAAACACTTAAGGGATATTCACTCTTTATTAGATACTTCTATTCCAAAATTCTTTTGAAATCATTTGTCAAATGTTGCTTTAAGACCAGTGAGCCAGGTGTCCCTTGGTGTTGGAGTGTAGGACAAGAGATGCCTACCCTCACAGTGTCATAGTCTAACCCAGGAGAGGTGCTTAGGGACAGATTCTTTCAGCACAGCATGGCCAGACCTCACAAGGCTGAATTCTGCGTAGAGAATTGACTAATACTTCCAGCATCAGTGCTCAAAGTGCAAACCTAGACCTACAACCTAGAACTTGTTAGACGACACCGACACCAGCCTTTGGCTGCGGTGGCTCAGTTGGTTGGAGCACAGTCCATACATCAAAATATTGAAGGTTTTATTCCTGGTTGGGGCACTTACCTAGATTGGGAGTTCAATCCCCAATCGGGGTTGTATGGCAACCCATCAATGTTTCTCTCTCACATTGTTGTTTCTCTCTCTCTCTCTCTCTCTCTCTCTCTCTCTCTCTCTCTCTCTCTCTCTCATAAAAAAATCAATATAAAACATATCCTGGGGTGAGAACAGAAAAAAAAGTGCAGGTCCAAAGACCTGGCCCCAGACTTTGGAATCCTGGGGGGACAGCACCCACAACAAGCATGGTAAAAAGCCCCCACAAGTGTGGGGGTTACAATGCAGGCTAGAGATTGAGAATCACTGAGCTAGATAAATACTACATTATTTCATCTCACTCTCCATTTCACAAAGCGGACACATTTATAGAGAGAAAATAACATTGTCCTGACAACATTTATTGTCAGAAAATGAATTTGCTTGGAAGAAGAAGGAGGAGGAGGAGGAGGAGGAGGAGGAGGAGGAGGAGGAGGAGGAGAAAAAAACAAGCAGAACAGCCCTTGCAAAATCATTCACTCTTCCCAGGAGTTTACCTTCTTATCTTCTCTAGAGAGTGTGGCAGAATACCCACTTCTAGTCACTTCAGAAGCAGAATTTTGTTTTAAGAGCCAAATGTTATTTTTTCTCCTCTTTGGTTTCAATAATAGCCACTCTTTATGAAGATAAGTAAAGATATTGTGTAGTAGCTTTATTATTTATTGAGAGGATGTTGAGAGAAATAACTTTGAGGGTTTTATAGCTTCGTTATGAAAAATAACTTAGTCTTCATATGGGGCATAGAATTGGTAATAAAAATGAAGACTATGCAAAATGTTATATTATCCTTGTAACATACAGAATTAAATGTCCTTTATGTGACCTATTTTAATGTCTGCATTTGTAATGCATAGCAAATATCTGAATTATATTATTCTTTATATTTTTATTTTGTACTAATTTCTTTCATAAAAAGCTGGTCTTAACAAATACATCATAATTATGAATATGCATATACTCAACAAGGATAATTGATTTTAAATGTAGAGCTATATATACAAATGGGTTCTTCTAAGTACAGAAACATAGCTTATCACAAGAGAAAAAAAAACTTATCACAGGACAAAAATATGGCTTCCTGATAAAGTCACTATAATTTTTGATTTGGCATTTTCAACCTCTGACAAGAGTGTGGTTATTAATCACTCATGAGTGTCTTGCTGTGTGTGCTCCTGGCTATGAAACTGTGAATATTCACAGTGACAGGACAAGTGCAACAGGCACATTCATATGCTTGCCTCTCAAATCAGGCTTGAAAGTTTGTCTTAAATATTTGATTAATCATGAAATTAGAATAGTGCCATTGTGACATAGGACATTTATCATATGGTTGGGACAAATGATAAAATGCCTTTATTTGCTGCAGGTTTTTATAGAGGAAAATAAAGAGAGGGCCCCGAGGTTCTCAAAGAGGAGGAAGATTTGTTACATAATTAATCTCCCACTCTGCAGCATTCCAAAGCTAGCCTTGGACTTGCATTTTTTTTAGGAACAGGTATATTAGTTCCAAGGTTATTTCAGCTCCAAATAAAGTTCTGTCTTCATTGAGTCTACCCCAAACTGGGCACATTCCAGACCAGGGCAGAGTAGGATCTTAGTAGGAAGATTCCTCATAATTGCAGGAGTGGGAAACCATTGTCATTTTATCACAAGAATTCATTGTAAGCGAAAGTCAACACACATGTCCAACACCCAGACTTGAAAGCTGCATTATCTAAGAGTAGAGTATTATCACATTATTCTCCCCTGATCTACTGTGGTATTTCCTATTCTTCAAATGCTTCAAAAGACATAAATCATCATTTGATCTGAGTCCCATCAACTTTAGTTACAATATTTTTGGGACTTCTTGCAGAAGAATAATACACCCACAGATTCTAGATGAAAATGTGAACATTACCTAAGTGTCATCCTCAAAGTTAGCCTGCCAAGCGCAAATGATGCCAGAGCATTCAATGGTTCACAGGCACAATATGCTGCTCTGATATTTTAGGACATTTATAATGGTGACACCATTTTTAGATGGAGTCAGAGGAAGAATGCTAAGAGGCTCAGGCAATATTAATCTGTTATTCAGGCTTCTTATGATGCACAGATGTTTTCTGCAAGGTCTTCCTTAACTTAATATAGTTTTAAGATCTTGTTTTAGAATCTAAAGACTCTCACATATTCCATGTGAGTATGGTCATCTAGTACATCCATACAATGAGATACTCTACCGCAATAAAAATGTATTTACCAACACTCACAGAACGGCAGATTTTACAGTATGTGAATTATACCTTAATCTAAAAAATTCAAATGTTCCTGGTTATAGCTGTCTGTGAGTAAGCAGTTAATGAATGCTTAAGAATATTCTTAAATGAGTTGTATGTAGTTCTTTATTTAAAGCGATAGCTCATAATATGGCTTCATATGGTAGTCAGTGCTGTTATTTATCCAATGAAAAGAAATTAATAGTTTACATCTGTATTCACATGTTACCTTCTAATAAAAACGTAACAATGAAGGAGTAACACCGTATTCTACAACAAACACATCCAAACGAGGAATGCAATTGGTTTGATAAGGTTGTTGTGTTAATTTTGGAGTTCTCATTAAATATTTCAAATAGAATGCTATGGTCACTGTTGATGAAAGGGCTTAGGCATTGCAGAGGACTTACGCATATTTAATAATATTTATATAAAGAAAATATAGAGAGATTTGTCACACCTTATTCAAAAGCCTACTGTCATTTATGTTTCTTGCAATGTCACTGGTTTCTCTGAAAGCTTGACACATATGAGATTATTCTTAAAAGTGGGGGGAGCTATAGTTCAGCAGCTGTATGTTTATTACTTTGAGACACAAGCCTTACACAAACGACTTGGGCCAAAGTGAACATTAGCAGTAAAGCCTGTCTGTAAATAAACTGCCCTGTTTCTCTCTAAAACAGTGGTTCTCAACCTTCCCAGTGCCGCGACCCTTTAATATAGTTCTACAGTTCTTCATGTTGTGGTGACCCTCAATTTCATTGTTACAAATTGAACATAATTAAAGCATAGTGATTAATCACAAAAACAATATGTAATTATATATGTGTTTTCTGATGGTCTTAGGTGACCCCTGTGAAAGGTTAGTTCGACCCCCAAAGGGGTCACAACCCACAGGTTGAGAACCACTGCTCTAAAAGAACTAACCTTATCTTTCCAATTGAAAAATCTGTCCTAAGCCACAGTGAACTTTAAATATGCATTCCTGGCAATTTTCCCGAGACCACCATAATCATCTATATATATAAAAGGCTAAGCAACTGGCCAACCAGTTGGTAGGTATGATGCCCACTGACCTCCAGGGGGAAGACACTCAACACAGGAGCTGCCTAGCAACAGCAACTTTGCAGAGTGCCCTCTCACACTCCAGGACCCCTTGGGGGATGTCAGACTGCCAGTTTCGACCAGATCCCCACAAGGCAGGCCGAGGGACTCCCCCTGCCAAAGGGACCCTGCTCACTCTGTAGATGCCTTTTGAGCCCTGGCACCATCCCAGGTGAGGCAGGCCAGAGAGGGACCCTGGGAGGTTGGCTCCAGGGCATGTCCATCCATCTCACCCAGTCCCACCCTGCAGCTACCTTCTAATTAATTTCCTTTCAATGTGCATAAATCTGTGCACCAGGACTCTAGTAGAAAATAATGCTTGAGCATAAACCTCACAGATGTTCAGCAACTTACCCACACCTGTATTCCTGGATTCACATCTATAATAATAAAAGTGTAATATGCTAATTAGACTGGACAGCCGAACGACCTTCTGGAAGTCCTTCCGGACGACCTTCCGGATGAAGCTGGGGTTGCGAGGACCACGCCCCTTGCATGAATTTCGTGTTTTGGGCCTCTAGTGTGTTATAACAGGGTTCCATGTTTCAGGCACAATTCTAATGGTTGGGTATAACATTGAACATTAAACAAGAGAGCTATGTCCCTTACCCATGTATAGGTTTTGTTTAGACAAGGACCTGGCCCTCAAATGTGTACTTTGTTACCTAACTATAACTTTTTTAAAAAATATGTTTTGCCAAAACCGGTTTGGCTCAGTGGATAGAGCGTCGGCCTGCGGACTGAAGGGTCCCAGGTTCGATTCCGGTCAAGGGCATGTACCTGGGTTGCAGGCACATCCCCAGTGGGAGATGTGCAGGAGGCGGCTGATCGATGTTTCTCTCTCATCAATGTTTCTAACTCTCTATCTCTCTCCCTTCCTCTCTGTAAAAAATCAATAAAATATATTTTAAAAAATATATGTTTTTATTTATTTTTAAATATGTTTTTATTGATTTGAGTGAGAGAGGAAAGGAGAAGGAGAAATGGAAACATCACTGAGAGAAAAGCATTGATTGTCTGCCTCTTGCATGATCCCTACTGGGAATAGAGCCTAAAACCAGGGCATGTGCCCTGACCAGGAATGGAACCAGTAACCCCTTAGTTCATGAGTTGACACTCAACTACTGAGCAACACTGGCCTGGCAGAACTATAACTTTTGAGATAAAATGATCAAGCATTTCTTAAAAGCAATGATGCCTTTCTAGGCCAAATAGAGAGCAGGAGCAGCCTTCCTAGGCCCTGCCACAAAGTTTAACTACCTAGCATTTACTACACATTCTGCAACTCTGTGGTTGGGACCTTAGCAAGAGCTTTTGTATCCAACAGCCAGCCATATTAAGAATCCATCATTTCACTGAAGAGTTTTGTTGAATTTTGCAACTAATTTAAAAGAGAGAAATCCAGAACATCAGCAAGGTTCTTTGCTAATGTGATACCACCAATTCTCGGTTAATGGATTTTTTGTAAAATTAATGCAATATATATTCATGGAAAAATAAATGAAAAATCTAGTTCTATTTTTTTTCATTAGTCTCTTAACATCCTATATAATAAAAGCCTAATATGCTAAGTGACCGGTCTTCTGGTCAGCTGTTCAATCAATCAAAGCATAATATGCTAATGATATGCTAAGGCTGCTCAACCGATTGCTATGATGTGCACTGACCACCAGGGGCCATTCAGTTGATTGGTTAACCAGTCTCTATGATGTGCACTGACCACCAGGGGGCAGGCGCTCTGACCTGTAAGTTAGCTTGCTGCTGGGGTCTGGCCGATTGGTACTGAGCGAGACAGGCTGGACTTGCCTGAGAGCCCTCCCGCAGTCCATCCCCAGCTGGCCAACCTCCTGCACCCCTCCCCAGCCCCAATTGTGCACCTGTAGGGTCCCTCAGCCTGGCCTGTGCTCTCTCACAAACCAGGACCCTTCAAGGGATGTTGAAGAGACAGTTTCGGCCTGACAGTGGAATGACTGGTCACTATGGTGCGCACTGACAACCAGGGGAAAGATGCTCAACACAGGAGCTGCCCCCTGGTGGTCAGTGCACTCCCACAGGGGGAGCGCCACTCAGCCAGAAGCTGGGCTAACAGTTGGTGGGCACAATAGTGGTGGTGGGAGTCTCTCCTGCCTCCACAGCAGCGCTAAGGATTCTGACTGATGGCTTAGGCCTGCTCCCCATGAGGATTGTCAGTGGATATCCCCCGAGGGCTCTCAGACTGTAAGAGGGCATAGGCTGGGCTGAGAGACCTCCCCCTCCCCTGAGTGCACAAATTTCATGCACTGGGCCTCTAGTAATAACTATAATTACTGAGTTTTCTGACATTAAAACATGCTTAAATTTATGGAGCAAGCCCTAGATGGATATGCTGCTTATTTCTCTCATCTATATTTCTAAGTAACATCTTCTGATAATTTTATCCAAAAGAACAAAATGCCCACAAGAATAATAAGGGAAACTAAGATTCTGAGTCAAATATGAGGTAAAAATATGAAAATATTTCCTGTTGTCCCAGATGTAATGTAATTTTATTTTTGTGTGTATGTGTTCAGGACTACTTATAATAAAAGATGGAAATTTTACAAGAGGGAATAATAAATAAATTAAGGTGCAGTCAAGCTCTTTTATTTATTTTTTTTCAAATATAGTTTACATTCAACATTATTTTGTATTAGTCTCAGGTGTACAGCATAGTAGTTAGACAATCATATATTTTACAAAGTGTTCCCCATGAAATTTCCAGTACCCACCTGGTACCATACATCGTTATTATAATATTATTGACTATATTTCCTATGCTATAGTTTGTATCCCCATAACTATTTCATACTTTACTTCTCAATCTCTTCACCTTTTTCACCCAGGCCCCCACCCTCACCCCCTCTTATCTGTTCTCTGTATCTATGAGGCTCTTTCTGTTTTGTTTATTTATATTGTTCATTAGATTCCACATATAAGTGGTATTATATGGTATCTGTCTTTCTCTGACTGACATTTCGCTTACCATAATACCCTCTAGGTCTATTGATGCCTATTGATGGACACTTGGGTTGCTTTCATAGCTTGATTATTGTAAATAACATTGCAATGAAATATGAATGCATATACACTTTCAAATTAATGTTTTGGGTTTCTTCAGATATATACTCAGAAGTGGAATCACTGTCATAGGGCAGTCCCACTTATAATTTTTTGAGAAAACTCCATAGTGTTTTCCACAGTGACTGCACCAATCTGCATTCTCATCAACAGTGCATGAGGATTCTCTTTTCTCTACATTCTCGCCAACCCTTGTTTTTGTTTTGTTTTTTATCTATGACTAGAGGCATGGTGCACAAAATTTGTGCACTGAGGGGGGGGTCCCCTCAGTCCTACCTGCATCCTCTCCAATCTGGAACCCCCGGTTTAGGCCCAATCCCTGGGATCGGGCCTAAACAGGCAGTCGGACATCTGTCTCACAATCTGGGACAACTGGCTCCCAATCGTTTGCCTGCCTCCATGCCTGATTGCCTCTAACCGCTTCTGCCTGCCAACCTGATCACCCCCTAACCACTCCCCTGCCAGCCTGATCAATGCCTAACTGCTCCCCTGCCTGCCCAATCACCCCCAACTGCCCTCCCCTGCTGGCCCAGTCACCCCCACTACCCTCCTCTGCTGGCCTGGTCACCTCCAACTGCCCTCCCCTGCCGGCCATCTTGTGCCCACGTGGGGGTGGCCATCTTGTGCGAGGGCATGGCATTCAATTTGCATATTATGTCTTTATTATATAGGATAGCCATTCTGACAGGTATGAGGTGGTATCTCATTGTGGTTTTAATTTGCATTTCTCTGATGATTACTGACAGTGAACATCTTTTCATATGTTTATTTGCCATCTGTATATTCTCTCTGGTGAAGTGTCTATTCAGGTCCTTTGCCCATTTTTTAAATTGGGTTGTTTGTTTTTTTTCCATTCAGTTGTATGAGTTCTGTATAAATTTTGGATACTAACCCATTACCAGAGTTATCATTGGTGAATATAATCTTCTATTTAATGGGTTGTCTTTTCATTTTGTTAGTGGTTTCCTTTGCTATGTAAAATGTTTTTAGTTTGATGTAATTCCATTTGTTTATTTTTTTCTTTTGTTTCTTTTGCCTGAGGAGATATATTGGCAAAAATATTGTATGAGAAATGTCTGAGATGTTACTGCCTATGTTTTCTTCTAGGAGTTATATGGTTTTGACTCTTACATTAAACTTTTAAATCCATTTTTTGAGTTTATTTTTGTGTATGGTGTATGAAGGTGGTCTAGTTTCATATTTTTCATGTATCTATGCAATTTTCCCAACACCATTTATTGAATAGATTGTCTTTACCTCATTGTATGTTCTTGCTTCCTTTGTTAAATATTAATTGCCCAACTAGGCGAGGGTTTATTTCTGGAATCTCTGTTCTGTTCCATTGATCTATATGTTTGTTTTTATGCAAGTACCATGCTGTTTTGATTACTATGGCCTTGTAGAATAGTTTGATATCAGGTAGCATGATTCCTCCAACTTTTCTCTTCTTTCTCAAGATTGCTGGGCTACTTGTGGGTCTTTGTGGTTCTATATAAACTTTTGGTTTATTTTTTTTTTTAGTTCTGTAAAATACTTTGTTGGTAGTTCAATAGGAATTTCATTGAGTCTATATATTTCTTTGGGCATTTTAACAATGTTAATTCTTTCTATCTTTGAGCATAGTATATGCTTCCATTTATTTGTGTCTTCTTTAACTTCCTTTTTCAGTGTCTTTTAGTTTTCTAAGTACAGATGTTTTACATCTTTAGTTAAACTTATTTCTAGGTATTTTTTTAATGTACTTGTAAATAGGATTTTTTTATCTTCCCTTTTGGATAGTTCATTATTGGTATGTAAAAATGTAACCATTTCTTTGGATATTTACTTTTGTATCCTGCTACTTTACTGAATTTATTTATCCATTCTATTGGGGGTTTTTTTGTTTTGTTTTGTTTTATTTTTTGTTTTTTTGGTGGATTCTTTAAACAATCATCTGCAAATAATGAAAGTTTTATTTCTTTTTCCTAATTTGGATGCCTTTTATTTCTTCTTCATGTCTTATTGCTGAGGCTAGGACCTACAGTACTATGTTGAATAAGAGTTGTGAGAGTGGCTATCCCTATATTTTTCCTGATTTTAATAAAAAAGCTTTTAGTTTTTCCTCACTGAGTATAATGTTAGCTGGGTGTTTGTTATATATGTTTATTGTGTTTATATATGCTTCTTCTATTCCACTTTGCTTAGAATTTTTATCATAAATGAGTGCTGGATTTTTGTCAAAATCTTTATCTGAATCTATTAATATGATCATACGATTTTTGTCCTTCATTTTGTTTATGTGGTGTATTACATTAATGATTTGCAGATATTGAACCAAACTTGCACTCTCAGAATAAATCATACCTGATAATGTGTATGATCCGTTTAATGTAATACTGGATCTGGTTTGCTAATATTTTGTTTTGGATTTTAGGATCTATATTCTTCAGGATATTGGCTTATAATTTTCTTTCTTTGTAGTGTTTTTAGCTGGTTTTGGAATTAGGATAATGCTGGCTTTGTAGAATGAGTTTGGGAATCTTCCCTCCTCTTGAATTATTTGGAATATTTTAAAAAGTTCGGGTGTTAGTTCTTCTGTGAATGTTCGGTAAAATTCATCTGTGAAGCCAGATGAAGGACTTTTGTGTGTTGGAGAATTTTTTTTTTTTTGTAATTAATGCTTCAATTTCATTAGTTATAAATGGTCTGCTCAGTTTCCCTGTTTCACTTAGATTTAGTTTTTGGAGATTTTATGTTTCTAGGAATTTACACATTTCTTTCAGATTATCCAATTTGTTGGTATATAAATTGGTCATAGTATTTAATCATAATCCTTTGTATTTCTGTTGTATCAATTGCTACATCTTCTTTTTCATTTCTGATTTTATTTATTTTTGTCCTCTCTTTTTTTTTTTGATCAGTCTGGTTAAAGATTTATCAATCCTGTTTATCTTTTCAAAGAGCCTGCTCTCATTTTCATTGTCTTTTATATTTTATACACTATTTTATTTATTTCTGCTCTGATTTTTAATATTTCCTTTCTGTTACTCACTTTGGACTTTGTTGTTGTTTTTTTCTAGTTCCTTTAAATCTAAGGTTAGATTACTTATTTGAGAAATTTATTGTTCCTTGTAATACTATGTATTTCCCTCTTAAGACTGTGTTTGTTATTTTCCATAGATTTGGGGTTGTGTTCTTAGTTTCATTCACTTCTAGTTTTTTTTTATTTCTTCTTTGATCTCATTGTTAACTCATTTATTGTTTAGTAACTTGTTATTTAGCCTCCATGTGTTTGTGTGTTTTTCAGGTGTTTTTGCTTGTCATTGATTTTCAGTTTCATACCATTGTGGTTAGAGAAAATGCTTGATATGATTTCAATCTTCTTAAATTTAAGAATAAACCTATTGAGATTTGCTTTGTCTCCTAATATGGTCTATCCTAGAAAATGTTACCTGTGTACTTGAAAAGAATGTATATTCTGCTTCTTTGGGGTGAAATGCTCTAAAGATATCAATTAAATCCATATGACATAGTGTGTCATTTAAGGCAGCTGTTTCCTTGTTGATTTTCTGTCTGGAAAATTTATATATTGATTTTAATAGGGTTTTTAAATCCCCTATTATGATTGTATTACTTTATCTCTCTTTTATGTCCATCAAAGATTTGCTTTATATATTTAGGTGCTACTATGTTGGATGCATAAATGTTTACAAGGGTTATATCCTCTTGTTGGATTGATCCCTTTATCATTATATAGTGTTTTTATTTGTCTCTTTTTATAGCCTTTGTTTTAAAGTCTATTTTGTCTGATATGAGTATTGCTACCACAGCTTTGTTTTTCCATTCCATTTGAATGAAATGCCTTTTTCTATACCTTTACTTTTAGTCCGTCTGTGTCTTTTGTTCTGAGGTGGATCTCTTGTAGATAGCATATATATGGACCTTGTATTATATATTCAAGTTTTTTTTATCTTTTCTCTTTTTTTCTATATATTCCAGCTTTTTAAACAAGTGGATAAAAAATAGATGGTACATACATACAATGGAATATTACTTGGCCATGAAAAGCCTGAAATCTTGCCATTTACAACAATGTGGGTGGGCTTAATGGCTTTTATGCTAAGTGAAATAAGTCAGAAAGGGAAAGACAAACACCATATTTCACTTATATGTGGAATCTAATCAACAAAATACATAAATAAACAAAACAGAAACAAACTCATATATACAGAGAACACACTGATGGATGCCAGAGGGGAGGGGAGTTGGGAGGATGGGTAATGAAGGTGAAAGGACTAAAAAGTACAAACTGCCAATTATAAAAGCAGTCACAGGGAAGTAAAGTACAGCATAGGGAATATTCTAACTATGTATGTTATCCGATGAATATTAGACTGATCAGTTTGATCACTTTGTAAGCTATTTAAATGTCTAATCATTATTTTGTATACTTGAAACTAATATAATATTGTACGTCAACTGTACTTTAAAAATAAACACATAAGAATGTTGCTTTAGGATTTATGAGTTAAAATGGAACTATTTTCTGACACATAATTACAAAAAGAAAATAGAAGATCACAAAGCAACATGTCAAGAATGATCTAATTTTTGTTGTTGTTAATTTCATCTGAGGATATGTTTTTCCTTGATTTTTAAAGAGAGTAGAAAGGAGGGAGAAAAACACAGAGAGAAAAATTAATGTGAGAGAGACACATAGCTTGGTTGCCTCCTGCATGCACCTGACCTGGGCCAGGATAGAGCCTACAACCAAGATTCATGCCTTTGACTGGAACCTATTAGTAACCCACAACTCTTCAGTTTGTGGACTGACATTCTAACTACTGAACCAAACCAGCTAGGTTGGTCTAATTTTTTAAAAAGCTTTCCTGGTGACAGTTGAACTCAAAGTTCATTGAAATAGTAGAGAACATAGACTATTATCTTTCTCTTTCCTCTTCTTACTACTTTCCAACCTCATGGGTAAATGATGAAAAACAAACAAAATCTACATTCATGGTGTAAGTCACAAAATCCCATCTTCTATAACCAAGGACACCTAAGAGTAAATGGTTTACACTTCTCCCCAACTAGCGGGTAAATAGCTTAAATTATCCTACTCAGGAGAGAGAAAGCAGAAATCCAATTAGTGCCATTTGCCAACCACACCCAAGGACACATGAAATTAAGGGAATAAGTCTAATTTTGGTACATCAGCATAAAACTAATGAATATTCTATTGAGATCCTCCCCTAAGTCCTCTCCTAAACTCCCAGCCTTTAAAATCCTTCAAAAAGAAGGCCCCAGCATGCACTCCTCCTCCCAGAAGCACATCTGTGCATTCCCCTTTCCTGAGAAGTGGCATGATCTGTTTCTAATTTGAGCAGGACCATTCTGGATGATAGAACAATAGATAGAAATAATATCTATCAATATAGATAGATGCAATATAGACAAAACAATATAAACAAAACAATGATGCAAAATAGAACAGGAGCCAGAAAATGTCTCGTTCTAATCCTTACTGAAATGCTGAATACTTTAAACTTAGTGGACCTACCTCCCTGTCACAATACCTGTGCATCTGTTCCAACAAACCCGCATTTGTCATGCATGAGACACTCTCCCAACTCTCCAAACCCAGCTACAAACTTGCAAATTCTTATTTCAGAAAGAATCATCAAACAAATGGCAAAGGTTTCGAAAGCATTATTTTGCTAATTCTGATGCAGAGGACAAATGGTAATACTAATACAGTTTTTTAAAAGTTCAAAACCTCTGTTCTGGAATTGGTTTTTATAAAACGCTGATGCAGTTATACAACTTCTCAATGATGACGCTATTTTTTTTATTTCAGGAGAACTTAGCAAGTAATGTGCAGAAATTTCCACAATTGCAAACTGAAGAAAGCAATTTGGCATTTTGAATTGTTACATCTCAGCTTGAAATGTAATTTCCTGGTCCAATTTGATAGATCATTGTAATGTCTATTCTTCTTTGTTTCATTGAGAAGCAAGCTATTACCAGGATTAAATGTATTTAAAAATTATGACGTCCTTCATGGCAAATGTTGTAAAATCAATGTTTCTCTTTCTTCTAGTCTGAGGTATAATATCAAGACCAACTTGAGAAACTCTTTTTAGCTAAATCTCAATTAAGGCAGGAGAATGTCATTTCAAGGTGATGTTTTTGGGGATAAACTCAAATTTAGGTGAGATTAGTATAACATAACAATCTAGACTCCTTCAACATATTATATATTATGAATGATCCAATGGCTGCCTAATTAAAGATGGTTGAGATAAAATCACATTTCATTTTTTAAAAATATCCTATATGTTAGAAGTGTAATACGCAAATTGACCCTAACAGCAGAATGACCGGTCACTATGATGCACACTGACCACCAGGGCCAGACACTCAACACAGGAGCTGCCCCCTGGTGGTCAGTGCACTTCCACAGGGGGAGCGCCACTTAGCCAGAAGCTGGCTCATGGCTGGCCAGCACAGAGGCAGTGGCGGGAGCCTCTCCCACCTCCGAGGCAGGGCTAAGGATCTCCAACTAATGGCTTAGGCCCGATCCTCAGAGGAGTGGGCCTAAGCCATCAGCCGGACATCCTCCAAGGGGTCCTGGACTGCGAGAGAGTGAAGGCCAGGATGAGAGACCCCCTTGAGTGCACAAATTTTCGTGCACCAGGCCTCTAGTATTTTATAAAATGATTGTGTTTTTATATATGTGAGAGGGGAAAACATAAATAATAAAATAGTGAAAAACAAGAGAGTCAAAATTATATTAAAATTTATACAACCTGAGGATAACAGTATCAACAGTATGATTAATAAATGGTGCCCCCAATAATAGCTCACCTAGACTTACATATATGCACAAATGTATGTAATCTTGCATAAGTGAAATAAGATTTAACATCTCTACAGCCTTTCTTATTTATTCAGTGATATGTCATGAACATTCTTCCAAATTGATACTTATTTGTCTATTTTTTTATTGAGGTAGAATTAATATACACCATTATATTAGCTCTACATATACAATTGAATGATTTAATACTTGTCTATATTATTTTTCTATCTTTAAAACATTTTTTATCATGATTGCTAGATTTGTTGTTTGCTAACTGTGTTTGTTCCTCTAGAGCTTTTTATTTCCTTTTTTGTAGTTAAATCCATTTTCTTTCTGTATTTCTGTATTTCTGATTGTATAACATTTTTAGAAAGGCTATCCTTTTCTAAAATTATGGAAGTCTTCATCCATATTTAATTACTGTTATTTTAAACACCTTTTTTTCAAAATTGAAGTATTGATTCCATCTGTAATCTTTTAAGTATAATAAATAAGCCAGGAAATCACTTTATTTTTTTCCAAATTGCTAGCCAGTTATTGCAATTATATTTATTTTAAAATTTTATTTGTTGCCATTTATTTGAGCCAAATTGTTTATCAATCAACACATCCCTATTTGTAATGATTTGTAACCCTCTTAGGCTTAGTAATAGGTCCTGCAAATGCAACTGACAAAATCCATATTAACAGGAGATAAAGATTTTTTTCATATGCATACAGAAGCCAATAAAAGAAGTAGCTGGCTCATTAAATAGTAAAAGATAAAGTCGTGAGTGGTCTTTTCATCTTCTTCAGGGCCCAAAACTATCCTGGAGAGGAGATTGAAGAAACCTCATTTCCAGGAAGTGGCTGCTTTTAGTCAGATAAGAGAACTTCTAAGGGCGCTTTTCTGTACCTGAATCTCAACTGTTTTTGACTCAATATATTCCCCATACCAGCTCTGGAGTTTTGAGGAGGCCCACACAGTGTTCATTATCTTCTTCCATATCTATGGGTTTGCTGTTCCATTAGGACCACCCTCTTCCATAGCTGAGTGGGGCCCAGGCCCTCTGTGAAAAGGAATACCAGGCTGGCCTTAGGTGTTCACATCCTGCGCAAACTTTTGTGATCATGTCCAGTCAAAATGATTCTAGTAATACTAAACACTTTCATTTAATTTGGGGAGATTTGATATGCCTCAAATACTATACCTTCCTATGTAGGAAGAAAATTTACTGCTAAGAATTTCAGTGTTTTTATTGGTGGTGTGATTAAATCTTTTACTTTATTACACATTTTAATTACCTGTGGGGTACATAACAATACTAAAATGTGTGTTCTATTTACCTTAGCTCATATTGTTTTATATTGTTTGTTAAAGTTGTCATTTCTTCTGAAAGGAGGTAGAGCTTTTCCTGTGTGTGAAGCTTTTAGAATGATCTCCCAGCAATTGGTGTGGGGGTTTTTTGTATATTTTTTGGGAGGGGGGGAACCCTAGTTGAAGGATTTTTGTATATGAAAGTGATTGTAATTTATGTTACATTTTCTGACATTCATAATTTTTTTCTCTCTCTTTTAAGATTGTGTTGCCTAGAACTTACCAAATACTAAGAGTCTTAGTCAGCAGTAGTATATTCCTAGTAGCATGTGTAATGACGAGGTTAGCCTTTAAGAATAATTTTCAAGATTATTCATAATCCTGGCTTGGCATATATGTCTCTAGGGCAATAGGGTCAAGCAGATGTCCAGTGAGCACCAGACACCAACAGGGAACACAAAGATTCTTCCAGGACAGAGGGCATAAGAGAGACATCTTCATGGCAAACAGATCACGTAACGAAGAATACAAAGCAAGGAGTAACTTCACTGTGGTATTTAGAAGGTGATGTCTAGTCAAAGAACTGTGGGTTTTGAGTTAATGTGGGTCATATAGGATTGAGGGAGGGGGGAAGTCTTGACCAAAGGAACAGTAAGAATCATGGAATCTCTATCAGACCCAGGGACAGAAGAACAGCCCTCTGAATGTTTCAGGCAGAAGGAATAATTTTGGATCATGTTTGGTCAGAGAACATAATTCAGTCGGATTGGAGAAAAAGTCACATATCAGAGAAGGTTGGCAGATGGGACTAAGGCACTATAGTGAGGCCATGTTCTTGGGGTCTTTAAGATGAGGCTGTGACGTTAGACGTCAGGTGGGCATTATTGGCTGTTTGACAGGCATATCATTTCCCTGCCAAACTGACACTGTTTTTCATTCCTTCAGTAACAGCTTTAGCCCATTTGGCAAAGAACAGGGACATTAGGAGGTGCCAGAGCCCCGGAAGCATTTCTCAAGCTCTGTGCCATGTGCATATCAGGGTTGGGATGTGCTTTAGAATGCCTATGGCAAGTACCAATGTTTTGATTAATCAAATGATGGCTCTTAACATTATTCTAAAACCAAAAACTAGTTTATTTTTGTAACACTGTCCAAATCTAGTTTTTGTTTTATTTGGCTTGTTGTTGTTGTTTTTTGTTAAGCCTGATCCAAGGATTTTTTTTCCCCCATTGATTTTTAGAGAGGATGGAAGAGAGGGGGAGAGACAGAGCGAGAGAAACATCAATATGAGAGAGACACATTGATTGGTTGCCTCCCGCAAGTGCCCTGATTGGGGCTGGGGATCAAGCCTTAACTGGAATGGAACCCTTGACTGGAATGACCTCTGGTCTATGCTCTAATGACTGAGCAAAAAAATCAGCTAGGGCTAAGTCTGTTTTTATGTAACAAAACATTGTATTAATTTTATTATTTGTTTTTTTTAATATTGAACTCCTTAGAAATATTTAATAAATAAATGACTTTGTACCCTGGCCGGTTGGTTTAGTTGGTTGAAAAATTGTCCCAGGCACTGAAGGGTTGTGGGTTTGATTCCCAGCAGTTGGGGTACATACATAGGTTGTGGGTTCAGTCACTGGTCAGAATCTATCCCAGAGGCAACTGATCAATGTTTCTCACATCAATAGTTTTTTTTCTCTCTCTCTCTCTTCCTCTCTCTCTATATATTTCTCACCTCTCTCTAAAAATATATAAACATGTCATTGGGTGAAGATCTTTTAAAATGCCTTCGCTTGGGGAAGGATTATGAAAAGACAGCAGTTAAGAGCTCATATGATCTGTTTAGCAGCAAGAAAATGAGAGAAAGAGACCCTCACTAAAAGAGAAGTCCAATGGTGCAACACTGAGGAGTAATGGGAATACTAGTTAAATCTACAACCTTGCCAAACAGAGAGCCTTTTCTCTCACTCATATAGTCTGATATTATTATATTTTAACAAATGTAAGTATATGAGTCTGAGAGTTAGCACTTAGATTAGTTGTCATGAAGTGATACCCAATAACATTAATTTTCAAAAACACTTCTGCATCTTTTGGAAATGGGTATTTTAATTCACAAGAGAGTTCACAGATTTTATTACTGCAAGAGAAAAAAAACATTGTTGGAAGCACTTGCTAACAATTAAGTCTTATGTGCACCCTATTCTTGACAACAATGGTATATTTATAGATTTCATAATGGGCTACCTTTTAAGTTTTTGTTTTATTTTCCTCCTATATCTGTCTTTTCAGACTTACATTTTAATGTGCTTTAAAACTTTATCAGCTGAAAAAGAACCAAATGCTTATCTGCCTAATGAATAGTACAGTTTCTTGAGAAAGAAATAATAGCTACTCTAAACATTTCAATCAGACATAAAATTGCTTACATCTTTAAATAAGAATGCAGCTTTAATACTGTTGCTGGAAATGGTTGGCGATCCAAGTCAGTGTCAGATTCACATACGTTGCAGCATAAATGCACTGAGGTTGAGAATAACACTCTACTCTGACAAACTTATGAACTTTTCATGCAACGGTGAGAAATCAGCAGAAATCCTAGCATAAAATTAGGATCTACTAGCAGTATGAATATATTTTCATCACAAAGTTTCCAAATGAATATGCTTTTATATAATTTCATATTCTAAGACATCAACAGAAAACACACACACACACACACACACACACTATAGATTTAGTAGGACGCTGAAGAGAAAAATGATAAAGTGATCATGTTATAGCTTTGCAGGTAATTACATACAAAGATGAATGTCAAAGAACATGGATTTTTCTTATCACCTTGAAACCAGACTCTAAGTCCTTTAATTTCAGAAATTGGGAAAGGCATGATTCTCTACAATGAACTATATTTTTAGTGAGATAATAACACTGGGTAATTATATACTGTTTTTAAGCCGAGTGCTTGCCAAGCACAGCCTCAAAGCATGCTGCTGGTTGGCCATATTTTTTGTTTCATTTGGAAATGCTCGTTTACATGTGCAAAAAGGAATTACAATTTTTGGAATATATGATGATAAAACAGGTAAGCAGAGGGTGAATATAAATCTTGCAGATTATTTTCTAAGGAATACCAAATATGCAATTAAGCTTTTCTTTATATAAGTACTGCTTCACATATTCTCTCATATTCATTTATTTATATATACATTCAGCAAAGTTCAATTGAATGTCTACCTCATGCTAGAAATTTTATTAGTGTATAAGATCAACAAAACAAAACAAAAATGACAGCAAAGTACCTCGATCTCAGGCTTAATGTAAGAAAGGGTTTGTTTTGTCCCCACATATTTTAATGTCCACCATGACAGATTGGGGTCCTGTAATTGAAACTGCAACTGACTTAGACCAGCTGTGCACATGCTTGACAACACTGTATCTTATGAAGTCTGTCACAAAAGCCAGGGCAGTGGTGTGGCTCAGTGGGTTGGGTGTCATCCTGTGCACCAAAAGGTTGCCGGTTCAATTCCCGGTCAGGGCACATGCCCAGGTTGTGGGCTAAATACCTGCAGGAGGTCTCTCTCTCTCTCTCTCTCTCTCTCTCTCTCTCTCTCTCTCTCTCAATTTATTATTATTAATACATAATAATAAATTATTATGTATTAATAAATACATAATAATTTACTTATTATTTGTAAATAAGTAAGCAAACAAACAAATAGCAATGCTGATTTAAAAGACTAAGTGGACAGAGGCTGTTGGCAATGGTGGACAGGCCCAATGCGGACCCTAAAGCATCAAGTAAACTTTTTTATAAGCCTTTTCAAGGTGTTGGTGCTTTTTTTTCCTTCTAGAGTGTATATTCTTTGAAAACTTGTATTTATTAAAGATACCATACCTTTCTAGTAGGTGTTTAGTGGTTACTTGCTTACACTTGGAATTATATCTTATTTCCTTTGTAATTTTTTACTTAGAACTCAGAAAAAATGAATATCACATAGTTAATAACCCCCTGGCTAATTTGCATTGGAACTACATTTTCATTTTTAGATATATTTTTTCACCTTTCTATGCAAGAAAAGAAAAAAATATGTATAGCTAATCATGAAGGGTCAAGCAGGTTATAATTACCTTTCTTTCTTAACGAAGATAATCTTGTGCTCTGCCATTTTATTTTTCTATTTGAGGAAGGAATTGAAATTTAAAAAACACACATTTTCAGTAGTAGGTTGAACAGATTTGAACAGGAAGAGGAATTCCTCTTCATGCCCTGAGTAATGTTATCTTAACATGACAGATTATTTTCCCCCCAAATTTTTCATCTCAGCCATCCATCTGCGGGAGGAGAGCATCATGTTTTATGTGGCAGAAGGCAGTCATGTCTTTGGTGAGTTATCTTTCCAGGGAAGCTTGTCTTTCCCTGGAAGTGCAGTGATTACCACAGAGGCTTCTGAAACAAATGCTTTGTCTTGGTCGTTAGGAGGGAAGGCTGGGCTACTTCAGTAATTAAAAAGCTCCATTCACTTGAGTCAAGAGAGCCGCCTGCAGCCAGTGGTGTTGGCCAGACTGCTCTGAGCAGGAGAGAAAGTTCCAGCTGAGCTAGTTTTTTAAAATTTAACTTGAAAACATGCTTGGAGCTTCAGATCCCATCAGGTGGCTACTTGTCAAATATGTTCTGCCAGCGTTAGCTGGTCTGGGGAATAATTTGTCTGCCCTTCAAAAAAATTAAGTGAGAATCCAGGCTTTCCCAGACAAGAAATAGCAGCCTGCGGGTTCATTGGAAAGTATCACTGGCTGGACCCTAAAATGAAAAATAACAACTGTCAGAGTAGTTGCATTCCTTTCTCTTATATTAAAAAAAAGACCTTCTATACAATTTTGTCAAAATTATTAGTTTTATTTCTAACCCAGTGGTTCTCAACGGTCTTAGGCAACCCCTGTGAAAGGGTAGTTCGACCGCCAAAGGGGTCGCGACCCACAGGTGGAGAACCGCTGTTAACCTATCACGAATCTTCCTGGGTTCTTAATTTACCTTTTAAAATGGAATAGTAAAAAAAAAAAAAAAAAAAGCCATTATTTTTTTTTTCCAAAAAATGTTTTCTTGTTAAAACAAGAAATTGTTTCTTCCAAGAATTTCCCTGGTAACTATCACAAAGTTAATCTTTAGCATGAAATATTTTTTGAAAGAGGATTTAATTTATAAAATACCTAAACAAAGTTCAAACAGGGAACTAGGGCCTACGCCTGTGGATAGTTAAAGAATATCTATTGAGTCCTATGTCAGACAAGATGGCAAAATATCAGATGTAAAAAGTTATCTACTCAAGAGGCTTGAAAGCTTAGAGGAGAAGATGGGTATTGAACATAATATTAAGAACAATGTAAGTTCTAGGAGACTTCGATGAATCATTAATAATCCACAGACTTTACAGATCAGCCTGGCCCAGAGGAGTGAGAGGACTTCACATAGGACAGGAGAATCTTACCTTTGCTTGCTTTTCTAAAATGTGGAAGCTGACAGGAGGTTTTGTCAACACAAGTCCTGGGGATTTTGAGCCTGACTGTAGCAGCCGTGGGCAAACTACGGCCCGTGGGCCGGATCCGGCCCGTTTGAAATGAATAAAACTAAAAAAAAAAAAAAAAAAAAAAAAAAAGGCCGTATCCTTTTATGTAATCATGTTTACTTTGAATTTATATTAGTTCACACAAACACTCCATCCATGCTTTTGTTCCGGCCCTCCGGTCCAGTTTAAGAACCCATTGTGGCCCTCGAGTCAAAAAGTTTGCCCACCCCTGCTGTAGAGGAATGTATAATCCATTAGTGGATTTCTACCTGGACATCCAATATTTCCAAATATGAGGGGAAAATTATGAAAGCGAAGTTGTACTAGTAAAGCATAAGAGTAGCAGCTTACCACCATTCATTCCTCTAAAAATATGATTAGAAATCATCCTACTGTTATTCTACAATCTTCTAAACCTTTACGTCATGCTTTGGAAAAAGGCATTACTCTGTATCATCACTTATAGAGCATTGAAACTGTACACATACCACCAAAAAGAAAGCATGGGAAGGGGCAGAGTAAGACTATGATTGCCGCCTTCACAGCACATCTAAGAGCCTCTCTACAGAATTAAACATGTCTGTGTCTTAATCCCTTAATTAAAGAAGTGGCATTTCACAGCAATGTCTGTAAGGCAGAACAGTGTTCAATCCCAAAGTTTCTCAAAGGGTAGTAAATGTGAAGGATTGTTTCCTAATACATGCAAATTTCCCTCTCCCTCCCTGTTTTGTTTACTTAGGTGGGTTATTACAGATGAGGGGAATCCATCAATCAGTCCTTCATTGAGCATCCACTACACCCCAGGAGAGAGACCTCAGGATTAGATGCGCAATAGTTGTCTGTGATATTTGTTCTCAGTTAGTGTGCACACTCATTCAGGGTCATCTCCTCACAGACACCAAGATGTAGAAAGTAGATGCTATATAGAATGTGTTACACCGGTAAGGAATGAGAGTGTTGAGAAATACAAAATTGGGTTATCTAATTTAAAAATTCACATTGTTGTTTGCATTGATGTCCATCTACTGCATATCA
The DNA here is from genome assembly GCF_028538775.1 of Myotis yumanensis. Taxonomy (NCBI): domain Eukaryota; kingdom Metazoa; phylum Chordata; class Mammalia; order Chiroptera; family Vespertilionidae; genus Myotis; species Myotis yumanensis. Next base: position 160,623,708 of record NW_027223752.1, on the reverse strand, counting down.
ACCAATCACACAATCTCAGTGACGTATAAAAATAAGCATTCAGCCGAAGCCGGTTTGGCTCAGTGGATAGAGCGTCGGCCTGTGGACTGAAGGGTCCCAGGTTCGATTCCGGTCAAGGGCATGTACCTGGGTTGCGGGCACATCCCCAGTAGGAGATGTGCAGGAGGCGGCTGATCGATGTTTCTCTCTCATCGATGTTTCTGACTCTCTATCTCTCTCCCTTCCTCTCTGTAAAAAATCAATAAAATATATTTTTAAAAAATATATTAAAAAAAAATAAGCATTCATTTTGCTCAGGTTTGTGGATAGGATAACCTTGGTTGGGTTCAGTTGGGTGGCTGGGTTGGGTTGCAGGGGCGGTTTGCTGGGGAAGCTCAGATCCGCATGGCTCTCACCCTCTCACCAGCAGTGCGGGTTAGCTTGGGCACATTCTTCTGCTTATGGCAGAAGTGAAAATGGAAATAGATGAGGCCAACTTTTGGACTTGCTGGTTGGAATTTCCCCTCCTTCTGCCAACCAAATCATGGAGAAGATTGGCTTACTTTCCAGAATAGGGAGTAATCATCACCTCCAAAGGAAAAGCCCAGGAGATATGATAGCAGTTCATAAAAACAAAAAAATTGAGCAAAATTCAGAGTCCCCTTCCATGTGGTGCAAACCACTGGTCTCATAAGTAAACATCTGGCCCTTATCATTTCATCCTGTGGGAATTGGGAACTGGGGAACCAATAGAGTAGTTACTCTGGCCATTGCTTTGTGCTGTGAGGAGTAAACTGTGTCTTTCTCTGATTCTGGGGTCTGTATCCGCTGTCACTATACATATAGAGCACTGAGGTTGGCTAACGTATTAGTGTTCCAACAGGGTGAAATGTCAGACCCTTTACCATTTAAGATTTAAAAGTTTGTGCATAAATAAAATACAAGTGCATCCGGAGCAAAATATAAAAGACAGCAACTACTACGTCCAAAATAGTGAAGAAGTGATCTAGAAATTCACTTTTATTTCTATGACTATGGACATCATGTCCATTATGCATGTGACCAGAGGAATTTAAACATTACTCAAACCTCTATACAATCCCTGTTCTAATTGTATTCATGTCATTGCCCATTAAGTGACTTGTCAAGTGGTAGAAGAAATTAGAAAAAAGTGTCGGTTGCTTGGAGTTGGAATTTTCAGGTCAGGATTTGGAAATAGTAAATCCCTCAAATGAGGCAAATCAGGAGCTACTGGTATCTAACTTAAGATGTCAAGATAAATTTGAGGTCAGAGGTCAAAAGACTGAAGCTGCATGACTCAGACATTTGAAGTCAGATGAGAGAGTTTGTAAAGGAACTAGTGACAGCGAGGGACCATGAGGGTGTGAGTGACATGCTCCTCCCCACTCAGATTTCCTCAGAGTTGAAACCTGAACTTCATGGGTCTTTTACCTAAAACATGGAAATCAGTGACTGACAGGCATTATCTCAAAGTCCTACCTTTACTATTTTGAGAAGACATGTAGCTCTGAATTTTGAAATGAACTAACACCTAATCTGGGGAAAAGGAGTTTTACTATTGGATTTAACTCAAAATCCAACAAAACATTTTAAAGCATCTAGAAGACACTTCCACATCTGGAAGAAGCTGCCACATTTCCTCTTCCAAATGGCATTTATTTTACAAAATATTTTCTTTCACTTAGAAATTACTTTATAAAATCTGTTTATTAGATGAACTCAAACCTGAATCATTTATTTCTCTCAAGTCTTGGTTTAAAAAATAAACAGTATTGTGTAAGGAAATTAGTTTATTTTTAATTAGAAACAGAAGTTCACTCAGCAAATGCAATGGAACAAAGCTCAACAATTTGTGTTGTTAGTCTTTTTCTTGATATTTTAATATCAATATATTTGTCCTTAATTTACCCCTAATACTAAACTTCTTAACCTTCCAGGTCTTTTATATGAACACATTTATTTTCTAGGGGATAAAAAAAAGTTGAGAATTATTTTATATCATTGCCTTGGCAACTAAATCCTATACCTTTTCTTGTTTTTCAAATTTCATGACATTCCAAATAAGTGTCTTTAAGATAATAACAGCTAACACTTAGTTGTTGCTTCCTGTAGGTCAGGTCCTATTCTAAGTGCTTTATATTTATAATCCCAGTTATTCCTTTCAAGGACTCTGTGAGATAAAGGTCCTCATTTAACAGATGAAGAATTTGAAACATGAGAGGTTGGCATATCTGCCCAAGTTTACCAAGAGGGTCACACAAGAACTGACACGTCAACCAGAGTCAGACCCTGAGGTCCTGTCCTGTAACCGCTGCTCTTCACATCTCCACACTGGGCACTTTCAGCCAACAAAAATTTTATCCTGGCCAATGGGACTTTTCTCCTAAATGGTCAGTTCCCATCCTCTGCCACCAATCCACCTTCACACTGCATCCAGACCAATAGTTTCAAAACACAGATCTGATTGTGTTATCAATGATCAAAACAACCCAATTGTTTTGTTATTTTAAAAGTCAAAAGAATGTTCCTTAACATGGTAACACTTTCTGCATCATCTAGCTCCTTCCTAATCCCCACCTCCCCCTCAAGGGAAGTCTATCTGTACTCCAGCCACACAGATTTCTGCTCCAAAACCTTAGTCATTGTTCTTCCTCTGTGGGTTTTTCCACATGCTCCTCCTCTTGGGTAAAAAGCTCTTTTCTCTCTTCTTTGTCTATTAAATTCTACACAGTCATGAAACCTTCATTAATAATAATGCAATGATTGAACATTGTGGCCAGAAGAAACATTTTATTTAATTAACCAATTTGGGTGATGGAAATTGAAAGTACTATCAAAGACATAAGTATCCAAATCCTCAGGTTCCAACTGAATGATGAGTAATTGCAAAGTTGCTAGGCAAAAACGTGTTCTTTGCCCACCACCAAAGTGAGCATAGGCTGAAACTGCTTTTAAAACAAATATAGTCCTGGCTCTAAGAAAACTAAATAAAACACTATCTCAGTTTAGATTATAAAATATCACAACTATAAATAGACTATCCCACCAAAAATTTGCAAGGTTTATTCCACAAATGGAAGGATATTTCCTAAGAAACCTCATAAAATATAATAAATTTGCAAGGTTTATTTCACAAATGGAAGAATATTTCCTAGGAAACCTATAATAAATCTATAGTAAAAAGTCCTACTAACATCCCTAACAATATTCAAAAACGAATATTTTTGGATATATTAAATTAAAAAGAACAATGGGAGGAATTTTATATAGGTTGGAGATGCTGAAAATATAGAGATAAAGGAATATCTTTATCACCACAGAGAAAAAGTAGTAAGTTGGGGGCTGTCACTGAACCAGAAGCCCTTGAACTTTGCCTCAGGACTAGCAATGAACATGCTTAGTCAGTAAAGAGAATTGAAAGGGGGCAAAATAAATGTCATTTCATAAACAACTATAATTTAAAAGAATTCTCTCACACTCCTGTGAGTTATTATAACTGCTTCTAACAGCTTTTGTCCAATTTTCCTTGACTATGGGACCACTTTAAACAAAAACTCCCATAGGAAACACCTCACCTTCCCTTCCCCTGACAGTACTTTGGCTGGATGGTTCGGGCATTGCTATAAAGTACTTAACGCTTTATAATTATAAACCCTCTGCACTTACTTTACAATTTTGCTCCTCTTCTGCAGGTCTGAGCTCTTTAAAGTGTTAACACTCCAATTCCTCCTTCATGAAGATAACGTGCAAAAGTAGCAAAATGAAGAGATTGTCTACTTTCATTCCATTGAACTATATTATGTATGGTCTCTTGTCTTCAACATATGCAAGTGTGTTGGATGAATACTAAGTATTTTTTCTGGACTGCAATGTTTGGCATTGAGCCTACATGTTTTCCAGTGCAGCCTGCATATGCTTTTACAAAGTAATAGCAAAGGTTTAATGCATTTCATTTGGCAATGTATTGTTCTCTCTCTCTTATGAAATAACAGCTTTGATGTTTGTGTGGCCACTCCGAAGTTGGGTTTATGTCCCTGAGGCATCTTAATAGGATGCTCTGAGAAGCCCTGCCATTGAGGAGGCTGAAAATCACTTTGGACAAGGGGTTAGGACCAGGCAATGAAGACAGTGTGTCAAAGATGGCAATAGAGTCTTATTTCCTCAGAAAGAACATTTGAGGAAACATTCCTCTTACACTACCTGCCTTTCCAAGTCACACCTGAGCATTCACAGCATTCTGAGTTCTTCATGGTACCCAATTGGACCCAATGAAGCCCAACACTGGCTTTATCCCTTATTCCCCTTCACAGCTGAATTATCCTTGTACTAAATAGTGAGTTTTGTACAAAAGTACATCATGTCATATAGCTAAAGACTGAAGAACTATTTCCTGGGCAGTAGTTTGAATTCAGATTGTTTTGTGGGTTTTGGTTTTTTTTTTTAAGACTTAAGTAGCAAAGTTATCCTAATTGGCTTCATGAAAGGATCGGCACATACTAGTACATGGAAACATATATTGAAAAGACAAATATTTCTACATGTGTCTTTCCATAACTTACCAAAATATTTTTAATATGGTCATTATTAAATGCTAAGCATTTAATTGATGTAATGTATTCTATTTTTGGTTTAAAAAGTATTATAAAGTTTTTAAAAGTTATTCTGCCTCAGACATCACTTTATTGATAACTTGCAACTCTTTATTTTATATTTATTGAATGTATATGTGTTGCTTCATACTTTGCAGTTCTCAGTTGCAAGAAGTTTATTCATAAATAAAGTGGGGTAATATATAAAAACTCTCTGAGCCTTGTCTAGCACATCATAGTTATGAAAACTTAGCTTCCCCCCAGCTTCCCCCATGGCCTATTTATAATAGAGGAGAACTTTGCTCTATTGATTCCCTGGAATCCATCACTGCCATGAATAGGTGGGACACAACTAGATTGATTTTTTGGACCAAAGGAGCAAGCTAGTTATTTTAGAATTGCTGCACTGTAACTACTTTACTGCTAATAAAAATGAGAGAAGTCTGGGTTGTTTCATATAGTATGATGGGCTAAATCAGTGTTCTAAAGAAACTGAGAAAAAAATATTTAGAGAGCGGAATGCCTGGTCTTTCTGAAGATTCAGCTGCAATTCTAAATATATTATAAGCTTTCTCCGTATTTGATAACAAAGAAAACCCATCAACCAAATCCACAGAAGATTGGAGAGCAATGGTTGAAAAAAAAAAGTGTTAGAAAAACACTTATTGTAGATATTACACCTGTTCTAAAAGTTTGTTTTTCTAAATTAAAGATTTATATCCCTACATTGCTAAAAAAAAAAAAAAAAGTGCTTATTAAAATCACAGGCCTCAGAGTATCATAATATTTTTAGTCAGTTAAATGGTAGTACTGACAAGTAATTATATTCTTTGCTGAATTCATTACACAAATTAATTTAATGATCACAAACCCTATACATCCATCATATTATCATCCCAATTTCACATATAAAGACTCTGAAGTTGCAGATGGCATACCCAAGATAACACAATCTTTCAAACCCACTTTAGCTAACGGGGGAAATACTTTCAAGGATGTGAGAGGGCTCCCAGGTTGGATGGAGATCTGGAAACAGTAGCGGGAAGGACAGAAATTGAGAGCATTCTGGGTAAGAAAAACAGAGCAAACCCAAGGCAGAAGCAATCGTTCACACTGCGGTGATGGACGATCTGATGTTAGGTCCCTGGCTTATGCTTTAAATTCCTCCCCAAGTGCCTGTGGTTGACAGGCTTTGCTCACACATCTGCCTGTGAGAAGGAGAGAAGGAGATACAGCATCTACTCCCTTTCCCTTTTTGAGTTAGAAGACTGCACTAGAAATTACACAATCACCACGTGCACACCCTTTTCCCCAAGTCTTGGGTACTAGTAGAATGGGCAATGGATAGCAAAGAATAAAAACGACAAGTATCCACTAAAAATAGCTATCAATTATGCGTTAGTTCTGAAGCATGTTGAGTGCACGTATTATCTATCACAACCTGCCCTGACACGTGTCTTTGTCCATTCAGGCTGCCATAGCAAAATGCAACAGGCTAGATGGCTTACAAAAACAAACATTCATTCCTCAGAGTTCTGGAGGCTGGCAGTCTGAGATCAAGTCACCAGCTGAGTCAGTGTCTGGTGAGAACCTGCTTCCTGAAGGGCATCTGCTCCTGTGCCCTCATGTGGTGACAGGCACAAGGGAGCTCCCGGGGCCTCTTTTGTAAGGACCCTGATCCCATCATGGAAGCTCCACCCTCACGACCCCATCACTTCCCAGAGGCTGCTCCTTCTAACACCATCACATTTGGGCTTTGTTATGCCCAGATTTCAGGATCCCCAAGAAACCACATCAGGGAGCCAGCCATGTCCAATGCAAAAGCATAAGAGTCTTTATTCGAGCTAGCTCGGCTCCCCCACCTTGCCGACACAGCAGCAGGAAGCAGAGAGAGAGAGAACTCTGTGTGGAGAGGGGTTTTATAGGGGGTTGGAGTAAGGGGAGGAGAAAGGGCTGTGGCCTTGCCGATTGGCCAGGCGCAAGTCGGTGTCTTGTTCCTGGGTGTGGCTAGCAGAGGCTTAGACTTCCTGGAAGAAGCTCCTTGCCAAGCACGTGGCCAAGGTAAGATGGAGCACTTACCCTGGGGCAAGATGGAGGGCATAGCCCTTACCCTGGGGCAAGATGGAGGGCCTAGCCCTTACCCTGGGGCAAGATGGAGGGCCTAGCCCTCGCCCTTTCAGGCTTAGGTTTCAATATGTGAATTTATGAAGACACAGACATTTGGTGACTAACAACACATGGTATGATTCCTATTCTACAGATAAGAAAACTGTGTTTCAGGCGTATGAGTAACTCTGTTCAAAGGGACACATTTAACTAGTGGCAGAATTAAGAATCAAACTTAAGACCACTTGAATCCTAATCAATGTTGTTTTTACCTTAATTTGATTGTAGATTTGTCTCTTCTCCCCTACGTATAATTTAAAGCAAAGTGTGCCCTTCCAAAAAATAAATATAAAAATACAGCATTGGCCCACAGTTAACATTATCCACAGTTTTATATCTTGTAAGGCTACACAATGGAAGCCTGGAGCTATTTGCAGACAAAGAGCCTGGAATTAATTTATTCTTCAAGAAGTGTTCCTCTTCCCCTTGCCATATTGTTCTTCTGTTCATACCTCTAGGCACTTCCTTTCAATTCTGAGGAGTGCAACTTTCTAAGTCACTCAAGCTGACATCCTACATGACCTGCCAACGGCAAAAAAAATAAACACACTTTTACTATTGACGAGTTCTGACAATGTTCTTCTGGAGGAAAAGTGAAGCTTTTCATTATGTGAAAGTAAAAGCAAGTTACTTTTTGTAGGAAAAAAAAGTCCTCAGGAAAAAATAGTAAAAATGCAATATTAACTCCATTTTATAGATTTCCAATTTGACTCACTTAGTCATTGGTTAGCATAAGAGGAATAATAAAGAGACATGATTAGTGGTGGAATATAGTATTTAACCTACCTTTGAAATGAAGTCCCTTTTTAATTTACTAAAAACAAAGGTGACCACTACGTGGAATATGATAAACATATCTTCTCAGAAACACAGTATTTAATTATTTATTGCAACATAGAACTTTTTGAAATATATTTTGGTGAATTTAAAAATGTAACCTCAAGAAATGAATTCCTATACCAATGATTTACTAATTTAAGGAAAACACTCCTTAAAGAGTATAGTTATTATATACTCAGTGTCCTAGACTATTTTGTGTCATTGGATGAAAAATAAAATAGTTCAAAAGTATAAAAAATTTTTCCAAAGCAAAGTGTAGACTTTGTTCATTTTTATTTTTAAATAGACTTTACTTTCAGAACTGTCTTAGATTTACAGGAAAATTGAGAAAATAGTAGAGATTCCCATATGCCCTACACCCAGTGGCCCCTATTATTAATTGTTTATATTAAAATGGCACATTTGCCCCAATTAATGAAACAGTGTTATTATTCACTAAAGCCTATCATTTATTCAGATAAACTTCATTTTTATCAAAAGTCCTTTCCTTGTTCCAGAATCCTATCCAAGACCCCACAGGACATTGTGGTGTCATGTCTCCCTAGGATCCTCCTGGTTGAGACAATTTCTCAGACCTCCTATGTTTTTGATGACCTTGACAGTTTTGAGAAGTGTTGTTCAGGCATTTGGTAGAATGTCCATCTGTTGAAATGTGTCTGATTTTCTTCTCATGAATAGATTGTTTTGTTTTGTTACTTTTTGCTTGTTTTTGCAGGAAGAAAACCAGCAAGGTCAATGCCACTTCCATCGCAGCAGGTCCAGGGCACACACTATCATGCTTTATCACTGTTTGATATTGACCTTGACCACCTGGCTGAGCTAGTACTGTCAAGTTGCTCCATGTGAATTTACTCTACCTATGATATGCTCTTAGGGGGAAGCCTCTGATCAGTGCTCACACTGAAGAAAGAATGAGTTTTACTCTCTGTCCTGGGGAGTAGAGTATATACATACATTATTTGGATGTTTGGAGCATGGGGAATTTAATCAATTATCTTCCATTAATTTATTTATTCAGCCATTGATATAAATTAAGACTCATTGACATTATGTTATACTTTGGATTATAAACCAATACTCCTTTAAACACTTTGCTGCTCAAATTGCTCCACTTTTGGCCATGGGACTCTCAGTTGGCTCCTTATCCTTCTTACATTCCCCATCAATGGATGTATACGGTGTTTGTGTGTGTGTGTTTTTCACTTTCTTACTTTATGCCACAAAGTGTATCTTGAATGTTTCTTGTCCTGATTCTAGAATCAGCCATTTCTCAAAAGAACCCTGGTTGCTACTGGAAACTGAAGTCTGGGTACTAGTTGTGCTCAATGAAACTGAGGTGGCATTGCTTCTAGGCCCTTTCAGCTGACAGAGCAAGGACTTATAGGTGTTTATATCAATTATATTGTAAAGTGATAGATAATGTCTAATATTTGAAAACAGATATTTTCCATATGTTTTGTTCACTTTCATAATTTTCCACCATGGAGGTCAAGTCTGATGCCAGCTGCTTCGTGGTGGTGGAAATTCACGTAGGCAATATTGAAGGGAGAAAAGAACAAAACTGGAGGACTTACACTGTTGGCTGGGGGGCGGGGGGGGGGGGGCGAGGAGGGGGAAGGACACATATGTAATACCCTTTGTAATACTTATTATATTTTTTAAAAGAATAAAAAAAAAGACATACTCCATACATACGATAAATAAGATAACATTATTTTATCAAAGATGGTTAATGCAACTAATGGAACTGGATAAATAATATATAAGGCTCATGTGTTTATAGCCACCTGAGTTATACCAAATGTTCCAGTGCAATGTAGTGAGAAGATAAGATGGTCTTTTCAATAAATGGAGTCAAGCCAACTGAAAATTCACATTGTAAAAAATGTACTTTGACCTCTTTCTCACACCATACCCAAACATAATTTAAGATGATTCATAGAATTAAATGTCAGGGTGAAAATATGATTGTACAATAAAATACATTCATGGCTTTGGGTTTGATAAAAATTTCTTATAAGCCTCAGGCCCATCAAAACATACCATTAAAAGAGTGAGGAAAACAAAACAAAACAAAACAAAAACAGGAAGAAAATACTTGCAAAACATTACCCAAATGACTCAGATCCAGAACATATAAAGAAATTTTACAAATTAATGAAGATTATAGCCCTAGCCAGTTTGGCTCAGTGGATAGAGCATCAGCCTGTGGACTGAAGGGTCCCAGGTTTAATTCTGGTCAAGGGCACATGCCCAGGTTGCAGGCTTGATCCTCAGTAGGGTGCGTGCAGGAGGCAGCTGATCAATGATCATCTCTCATCATTGATGTTTATCTCTCTCTCTCTCCCTCTCTGAAATCAATAAAAATATATATATTTAAAAAGATTATAAAGCTTCACACAAATTCTTATATAGATTCTAGAGAAAATAATACCCAATAGCCAAGAAAAAGTCTTTAAAGGTCCTGAACATAATTTATCACCATCATAATGAAAATTAAAACTTCAGAAATATTTCCACCATAATTAATTTAGCAGCTTCCCTGAGTGTTGGTGAAGATGTGGGCAGCTGATGCTGTGACTCCGCTCCTGGAAAACCATTCTGGAAAAGTATCCCTAGTGTCAATCATCCAGTATGTCCTTTTTGGTGCATAGGCCGCAGAGAGATGAACACATGTCACCAAGAGACACATTTGATAACTTTCAGGGTAGCTATATCCTTAAGATATGAACATTAGAAATATTGCAGAGGAGTAAATAATTTGTGACATAGTCATGCAATCAAACATGACATAACAATGAAAAAAAGTACTCTTGGAATGCACAACTACATGACGCTTACAGATCTCATGCTGAGTGACAGAAGTTAGAGGCAAAAGAATGCAGTTATCTCCATAATATACAGTGTAAAAACAGGCAAAGCGAGTCTGTGGCATAAGCTGAGAGTGCAGTGTGTTGAGTGGTGCTGAGTGGTGTGTGGCATTCAGAAGTTCTCTGGGGCACCAGAAATTGTATATATCTCCCAATATATATTTTTATACTCATGTGATGGTTACATAGAGTTTAGTTGCACTCTTAAAATTTGTGCCCTTTATTACATCTCATTTTAGTAATTGATAATGATAAATACAAATAAAATTAATTTGCTTTGCAATAAATTTTCTTATTTGACATTCATGTTTTCTTAGATTTAGTAAATAATTTTATTGTAATTAAGAACATGATGTCTGAATTAGAAAGAACAAATAATAGGACAATACGTGGAATGTATATGTTTGATGGCTTGAGAAAAGAACAACTACAAAAAAAATCATTTCAAAGTGCAAATTAGTTATCTGAGTTCCTTCAAAGAAATTATTACCAAATCATAGGCATATAATTACATACCCTGATAGAACCATGGTAGTTTGCTTCCAGATTAATTCATCTCCTGGTACACATACATGTAAACAAGGTGAAACAAACAAAAAGAACACACAAAAGTAAACCTTTGCATTCAACAAAATTAAGAGATGGAGAAGTTTCAAAATTTTCTATTGTTTTCAAAGCAACTAAAGCCACTAGATTCCATGCAGGAAAGAGAGATGGACAAGTTGGGGAGAACCCACAGGCCTGGAAGAGGCAGCAGAGGCAGAGATGATGAAGAGAGAGCAAGTACTCTGCCAGAGAGAGAGGGTCCTCCTCTGTGCCCGTAACCTGGGCATGTGCCCTTGACCAGAATCGAACCTGGATCCTTCAGTCTGCAGGTTTCAGTCCACAAGTTTCAGTCCGCAGGATGATGCTCTTTCCACTGAGCCAAACAGGCTAGGGCTAGGTGTGTGTTTTTAATATCAGACAGTCTGAAAAAAGAATTCAAAACCATTGAAAGAAAATACGGACGGCACTGTGAATCAGTACAGTGTGCACTGTGAGCACAGAGCAGTTTTGAAAATTCATGCATACAATAGCAAATCCTTGTCATAAAGTAAAAATTATGGGAAGAACTAGAAAAAAACAGACAAAAGGGCGCTTATATTAGGACTAGAGGCCCAGTGCACAAAATTGTGCATGGGGAACAGGGTCCCTCAGCCAGGCCTGCACCCTCTCCAATCCGGGACTCCTCGGGGGATGTCTGGAACTGCTGGCTCCTAATCGCTCACCTGCCTGCCTGCCTGCCTGATAGCCCCTAACCACCTCTGCCTACTGTCCTGATCGCCCCTAACTGCCCTCCCCTACCAGCCTGATTTGCCCCTAACTGCCTCTGCCTTGACCCCTGCCACTGTGGCTTTGTCCAGAAGGATGTCCAGAAGATGTCTGGTCTAATTAGCATATTACCCTTTTATTAGTATAGGTGTGAAGTAGACAAAAGGAAGTAAGAATATAGAAGACAACACAATAAGCTATATCTTATGGAGATGATTGAAGATAGGGAATAAATAAGTAGATAGATGATGATAGATAGAAAATAGATGATAGATAGATAGATAGATAGATAGATAGATGATAGATAATATTTATGGAGAGGTTTAGGTATGTAAAATTCTTCATCTTCTAGTACACACTTTTCTTAAGAACTCATGTAAAATTTATGAAAGTTGACCATATAAGCAGACGATTAAGAAAACTCAATAATTCTCACCCCACAGAAAACAGAAGTGCTAAGGGAAATATTTTCTAATCAGAATACAATACAAACATAAATAAATTAAAAAGCAGAAAACCAAAAAGATCACCCAATAAGATATTAAACAAATAAAAGCTATTTTTCACTCTATAGCCAAAGAAATTTTTTTAAAAAAATGAGTGAAATAAATTAAGTACTCACTAAAACTAATTTTAAATTTTTGCTAAATTAAAGATCCACAGAAATAAGTAAATAATAAAAATAAGGGCAAAACACAGAAAAAAAAGATCTAATATACTTATCAAAATACCTGATTTTCAAAACTCTTTTAATGATTATATACCACCAGTTTAAATGATCAAAAGATGAAAACAAACAAAACAAAAGAAAAAATTCAATAAATCATAAGTGGTATATAATTTCAGAAATAAGAATTCTTTAATAAGTTAAGATATTTTGCAAAACTATATATTAAATATTAATACCTTATGAAATTGATTATTCTCTTGCAAAAATAATTTTCAAAATGCATCCATGAAGAGATATAACAAATAAGCAAATAAGTTGCTGTAAAATGAACTGAAGATCTGGTCGGGTTCTTCAGTTGGCTGGAGCATCATTCGGTACACCAAAAGATGTGTGTTTGACTTGCAGTCAGAGCACATACCTAGTTTGTGTGTTCAACTACCAATCAAGGAGCCTATGGGAGGCAACTGATTGATATTCCTCTCTCTTTTCCTTTCTCTAAAACATCAATAAAAACATATGGCTGAAAATTTAAAAAAAAAAAAAAGGAACTTAAATGTTTACCAAAGTGCAACACTATCCCCTCCAAAAAAGCACCATATCTATTATCTCATAGAGCAGTGATTTTCAACCAGTGTGCCTCAAGAATTTTTTTTAAATGAGTACTTGACTATTTAGTCAAGGGCACTGACCTCTTTTTCATTAGATTGTCAAATAAAAAAAAATAAATAAAACCAAAAAAAAGCCAACACAACAATAGCCATTTGGTGTGAATGAATAAAAATTATACCTATTTTTTTTGTCAGATCAGCAAAAACATTTTTTTTTTTTTTTTTGGTGTGCCACAGAATTTTAGTAATTGGTTTATGTCTGCCCCAAGATGAAAAAGATTGAAAATTGCTGTCCTGGTGGAATTCTATCAAAATTTTTGTTGTTGTTAATCCTCACCTGAAGATATTCTTCCATTGATATTTAGAGAGAGTGGAAGTGGGGGAAGAGACACAGAGAGAGAGAGAAACATTGACATGGGAGAGACACATCGCTTAGTTGCCTCAAACATGTGCCCCAGGCAGGGATTGAGCCTGTAACTGAGGTACATGCCCTTGACTGGAATCAAACCCCGGGACCCTTCAGTCCAAAGGCCAAAGCGTTATCCACTGAGCAAAGCCTGCTGGGGTCTATTAAACTTTTAATTGCAGAATCTAAAGCAGTACAAGGATGGAAAATTCGCAAATATTATCATGAAGTTTTCAATATAAAATTAAAAAATACTGTACAATATAGTAAAATTATGACAATTCCCATAGTAAATATTAGTGCTAAAGTCTTATGTGAAATATTAGCAAACACAATCCAGGTTTAATACATCACAATCAAGTGAGATTTATTTCAGTAATGAAAAGACAATTTGATACTAATAAAATTCCTCATATTAATAGAACTAAGGAGAAAATATATGATGCTGAAAATGCAATTGGTAAAATTTAGTGACTATATTAGTTAAAGAAAACACCCAAAATAGGAGTTTGTGGATATAATAAATAGAATTAAATACATTTGTTTTACCCCAAATAATATTATCAAGCCTCTTGACTTAAAATGTGAAGCACTTCTGGAAAAGCCAGGGACAGAAAGACATTTCTACTATTATCACTATTATTCAATCAAAAAAGAAAAGCAAGCGAGAGAGAAAAAGCAGTGATTGCCTTTTAAGGTAACTTATCCTGCAAAATCTCTTGCATAAACGCTAAATGATGTATGTGCATGAGTATGCTATACCCTATTAATTACCAAGATTAATAACGACGGATGGCCATCTATAGGGGTCTGTAGCATAAAGTCTTTCGCACACGACACAATACAAGAGTAAGTATGGTAGAGCCTCTGGCTCCCTCACCCCATTCTTGCCTCACTGTGGCCCCATGGCCATGGATGGAGGCTGAGTAGCTGATGGCCTCCCACCATAGTACCTGCCTGGTATCTCAGCCTTCCTGCCTCTGGGCCTTCTCCTGGACCACTGAAGGCATCTCACCCCAGATGGGAAGTGCTCTGGTTTCCTATTCTTTGGATTCACTTCTGTTTCTGAGGTTCTTGTGTTATGGCTGTAAGCCTTTTGGAATGCCAGAATGTCAACTTCAATGTTGAGAAAGGCCACTAATTGGGCATGACAATAAGCCTGGGCATGGTCTTCAACATGCCCTAATCATTTTGAACTGATGGCCATTGTATGAAGCTGCATCCTTGATAGAACATAGAGTCATAGTAGAAATAGGAATGGCTCCTCTCATGGTCTCCCAGTGATCCAGTGGGGTCCTGAACCTCCTGTCACTGCAACAGTAACATCTGTGGTGAGATCTTCTCTCATTTCCAGAAGTGGAACCAGACTCTTCAATCACAAGACACAATAGGCACTCCACTGAACCTGACATTCTCACCACCAGGGAATCATCTGAGGTGTGTGTATGTATGTATTCAAATCCCATTTGTTAAAATGATTTGGCAAAGTTAGTCTTTGACCACTAGACACATTAGCCATAAGTTCTTGTTTGGTTTATCATGAACGTTGATGCATGTATTTTTCCGCCCTTCTTGTCACTGCTGAATGGCAATGTGCCTTAAGTTTCTCCATTCACAACGACCTCCAAAGGTTCTAAAATTTTTTTTCAAGTATTGACAACATACCAAGTAGATGAAAGACATCTACACTTAGTCCTCAGGGTGACAGAGCAGGGATTGAAGTCTGTGGTCTCTTGTTTTCACGTGTGTGTGTGTGTGCGTGTGTGTGTGCGCGAGTGCGTGCCTGTGCATGCACTCTAATTTTACTTCAGAAACCAAAGAATTCATAAAAACTATAACCACCCTCATTGGCAGAAAGGAGTTACTTACCAATTGACCCTGATAAGTGTGAGGAGTTTGTCTTTTTTGCTCCATAACTGGAACAGGAAGCTGTTTGCCTGGGACTCAAGGGATCCCTGAAGATCTCCACTCCAGGGGTTCCCACTCTCTGAGATAACTGTCAACCAGCAATTTCAGCAGCCATCATCCGACCTGACCTGTAACCAGAGATGGAGTGGAGTTATGGGATGGGTTTCTGACGATCCCACTGGGCAAGTGATCCAGACCAGCACAACCACTGCCCAAGGGATCTAGAATGGTATAGCGGGCTGAAGGTGAACATGCATATGAATCAGTTCTAGTGAAGGTGGGAATTATTGCTTGTATTTTTCCACACTAGTGTTTCTGCTTTTTTTTAAAAAAAAATGTGACTTTCATCTGCTGAAAGAATCAGTAACAGGACAAAGTGACTTTAATGTGGGGCAAGCATGGAACTGGCATGCATGGGTGAATCCAGCCGTCTGTTGATGCTCTGCCTGTGTGCCTTCAGACCTCATTGCTCCCCTGCAAGCTGTTGGCTCCAATCATCCCACAAGTGCCTGCAGCCCAACCTGAGGGATTCCTCTGGCGGCAGAAAACCCTTGGCCTGCCAAAAGTTCTAGAGAGTTATAGCCGGAGGAAGCAGCCCTAGCAAATGACAGATGGGAGTTAATAGAAAATGACTTCCTCTCCCTTGTCCCTATGGTAAGTCAGAGGAGAGGTGACCTCTGTGGTTTGTAAACTATGCAAAGAGACATGAAGGGTGTCAGGGGTCCTGGAAATGATCTGGGTGGTGGCTATTTGGGTTCATATGTAGGTCCAATCTATCCAGCTGTACAGTTAAGATATTTGCACTTCACTGCATGTATGTTGTACCCAATTAACTTAAAATTTTTGAGTGACTCAGAGAACAATGTTTTTCATTAATATTGGTTTTTAAGATATAGTTGGTATACAATATTATATTATTTCAGGTGTACAATATAATGATTTGACATTTACATACTTTACAATGTGATAACCCACTAATTCTAGTAATCATTTGTCACCATGCAAACTTATTCTGATATTATTGACTATATTCCACTTCACCTTTTTTGGCAACGTCTCTGGCAACCATCCTTTTGGTCTGTTTCTATTCTGTTTTGTTTATTCATTTGTTTTGTTTTGTTCAGGTTCCACATATAAGTGAAACCATACTCTATTTGTCTTTCTTTGTCTGACTTATTTCAATTAGCATAATACCCTCTAAGTCCTCTAATGTTGTCACAAAATACTACATGAAGCCCTATGTTCATTGCAGCATTATTCACAGTAGCCAAGATATGGATGCAACCTAAAACATAGAGAGGGTTCTAATTCATAAATGAATGAACCCAGAGATTATTTTCCCAACTTTCAAGAAATCCCATGGAAATAAATGTATAGAAAATAAGCAGACACATTTATAGTAGCAAACAGAACTGAAATACGGATTAACTTCTGCCAGGCAGAAGGAGGTGGGCAGACAGCTTGAAATCTGATGCAAGGAAGAGGAACACACAGCTCAAAATATATTTCAAGAGCTCTTTAACAGAGGTGATTACTTACCGGTCACCCTGAAAGCATCAGGGAGAAATCTGCAAGAAATACTGGGAGTCGCATAGGACCATATGAGGAGATCCCTTAGTTGGCTAAAATACTGGTAACTCAAAACTATAGGAATAGTTAAGCTTTACAGAGAGATGTACTTGATATAACAAGATCTTTTTTAGCTGCATATGTTAAACCATCATCTTTAGATAAAGCTTTCTTAAGATGACAAATGACTTTTGAATCCATCCTGGCATATCTTCAGCAGATTTATGTCCTTTACGATCCATGCGGTCTTTGTACACAGTGGTGGGTGTACTTGCCAGGAAATGTTTTTTGAAGGTGCATATTTATCATATTTTTTGTGGTTTTTAAAGAGAAGATATTCAATGCTTAATTTTTCACTAAACAAATGCTTTTATCTTTAGCTTATTGCTGTCCAAAAAGCTTATTAAATAAAGTGTTGTAGATTAATACCATTTAATAAATGGCGATGCTGTTACAACATGATGTTGAGAATGTCAGATTATTTTATATACACTTTATGGCAAAACTAGCTAAGCTTCTCCTTGTCCACCTATTTTAAGAGCAGTTAACTCATAATTTTCTGGTTTCCTGTGCCCCACTGGATACATATCACAGGCTTCCACAAAGATAAAAAATTAAGAGCAAGATCTCTCTTCACAAGAGTAGCTGGAACTAGGAAATAGAAGTTTACCATACCTACCTTACCTAGTTTTAATAAAATTTAAAACTGAACATTGTTTTAAAGAAATAAAATAAAGCAAATTCTAAACCAGAAAATATGTCAGGACAATAGGCAGAAGCTAGGATGTATGACTAACCTATGTATAAACATATTGTTTAGGTAACCCAAGACTAAAAGAAATTGTTTAAAAAAATAACAGTCCTCTTTAAAGTAGAAATGGTGAAATATCATGTGTGCTTGGACTCATTAAGTATTTTAATGTTTCTGTATATACAAAGTATGTATTTTTTGATAGATAGATGGCATAGATGATGTGGATATATGTGTAAGAGATGTAGAGATGGAGATAGAGAGAGAGAGAGAGTGAGGGGTAGATAGATACACCTATTTAGGTTAAGTAATGATATCTTACTAGACTATCACTTGGTAAGTTACCTAGTTATCTGGGTGCCAGATTATGAAATTTAATTGAGTTGACAATATCACTGGAAGGAGTTCTGAAGACAGACTTACTAGATTGAACCCCAGTGTTTGTGTTAGGTTGGCTGTACTGTGACCTCTTGGCATCTATTTTGCAGAATGAGCCTTACTCCAAAAAATACCCACTTTTTGTTTTATAGAAATACATCTTACTCCTCAGGGACAAAGACAGAGTACTTAGTTTCTCTTTTATTTCTGCCTTGTCTAGTGAAGTGCTCATTCATATGGGCCATTCGTAAACACTTGTCCAAACTGAATTGTGCTTCTTGTCCTGGCTGATGAAAGACAATGTATAGTTCTTGTTCTTCTCAGAGAGCTAGCTGGTCAAATGCCAGAAAGAAAACACCACATGTGAATAAAGGGTTAGCCTTAAAGTAAGCAGCTAAGACACATTTAAGTAGTTGCTTTGCTAAATTCCATTTCTTACTCAATGTTATCTGTTTCTTATGAGGAACAAAAACAAATACAGGATTATGAACTATATCATCTTAATAATGCATATTTTAGGATGCTGAAGTTTTGTCATCAGTTAATAAGAACTGTAAATAAAGGGACATCAGCACATTTATAACTTATTTCTTGTTTTGAGGACCAAATTTCATTATCTTCAAAGGTCTCATATACTACACATAATATATGGATAAGAGAAAAAAAAAATCTTTTCAAAAATACTGAAGTAGTAGGTACTTTTTATTATTATAATGTAGTAGGTACCATTTATTAATGATATTAATATGAGACATATAAAATTAGTAATGTCCAAAAATAGCTTAGGGCAACACGAAATATTGATTTTTCTAGGTTGTTTTATGTTCTTCATTACTAAGGTTTATAATGAAGATTGGAAATGCTCATTTACTTTAAGAAAACTTCAAAGTTAATAAAATATGAATGCAGAATATATATTTTTGGGGTAAATTAAAATGAAAATATATAATACATAAATATTATATATATTCAATTGTACACTATTTTCATCTAAACCTAATTATATTGATTTAAGCAGTAAAGTCCTTCTTTTTTTTTTGTAAAGTTCTTCTTATCAATGTAGAACACCAACCAATTGTATGGCAATTTTGACCTGTTTCTCAGTGTAATAAAAAATAAATTATTCTAGAATCTCACTATCTCAAGGTATTATTTCCTAAAAGGACAAAACAAGAGATAATTATGAGAAGCATCTTATTTCAGAATGGACCTAATCCACAGTAAAAATTAATAATAATAACAATCTACTTACATAAAAACCCTGGGTGGTGTTCATCACGACCAGACCAGAACCGCAACCAAGTGGAAGGAAGTCAGTCCTGCAGGGGTTGTCTTGGCAACAGCTGAGCCCTCCCCCAAGCTGTTTCCCAGAGCTGTTTCCTGTAAAGGCGAGGTTTGAGGCAGGAACCTGCCCTGGGAGCCTAGAGGAAGATCTTTATAAAGTGTGCCAAGCCAGCACAGTCAAGGGTAAACCTGAGTGGGGGCGGCTGAAAGGCTTAGAAAAGACAGACAAGAGAATGAAAGCCGGGTCTCGGTGGGATGCTGCTTCTCTGAGAGACAGCGACCATGCCCACAGCCATGCCTTTATTTTATAGCAGATGCTATGAGGCAAAGTAGGGGTGTGACCAAGATATTTACAAACATTCTCCTGGGTTTCAATCCTACTCAACTACATGCACCTGAACTCTATCAAGCCCACATCACTCAGGCATCTGGGGCCATGTGTTCGGACCATAGGTTCAAGCTTACAACTATAGCTGTTGGCTATAATTGTGCTGGGAGGGCCCTGCCCTCCAAGCTGGGACTTGCACGTGGCAATGAGAGGACTGTGCCCTCTCATCAGTCCAAGGCATGAACCTGTCCAAAACACTGTAGCGGCTCCCCACAATAAAGTTTTAATTCTGTTTCTTTGTTACTAATGTTGTGGCCCCACCCCATAACAAAGAAAATTTCCAGAGGATGAGGCCCAGCCAGGAATCAGGATTTTAAAAGATTCCCAGGTAATTCTAATGTGCAGCCAAGGTTGAGAACCACTGCTATAGATAATATTAAAAATATATCTAAACATGCAATTCTATGTCCAAAAAATGAGCATGTTCAAAAATTAAATGAAGAAAATTTGGATATATTCGATGGAGATTTTCACACATATTTGAGTGATGATTCCATTGATTCCACAGATGATGCTGAAAAGGAAAATTTTCTCATCTAATTTCTTAATAGTATTACTCCTTCAGGAATGCGGTGTCATAAATTAAAATTGAAAGTGGGTGCCATCATCATGCTATTGAAAAATCTCAATAGTAAATGGGGTCTTTGTAATGGTACCAGATTTATTATCAAAAGATTATGACCTAACATTATCAAAGCTGAAGTATTAACAGGATCTGCAGATGGAGAGGTTGTTCTGATTCCAAGAATTAATTTGTCCCCATCTGACACTGGCCTCCCATTTAAATTGATTCGACGACGGTTTCCCTCGATGCCAGCATTTGTGATGACGATTGATAAATCACAAGAACAAACTCTAGACAGAGTAGGCATATTCCTACCTGAACCCGTTTTTGCACATGGTCAGTTATATGTTGCTTTCTCTCGAGTTTGAAGAGCATGTGATGTTACAGTTAAAGTTCTAAGTACTTCATCACAAGGGAAATTAGTCAAGCACTCTGAAAGTGTTTTCACTCTTAATGTGGTATTCAGGGAGATATTAAAATAAGTTGAATCACTTTATCAGTCATTGTTTGCATCACTGTTGTTTTTACATCATGTTTCTGTTGTTTTCATATCATGTTTTTGTTGTTTTCATATCATGTTTTTGTCATTTTTATATCATGCTTCTGTTGTTGTTATATCCTTTTGTTACTGTTTATTTATTAATGAATTTATATATTATTTTCATATACATTTTACTAATTTCCTTTCATCTCTCACACTTCTATTATAGAGAAAGGGCAAATAGCAATATTAAAATATCTCTGCTAATTAATTCCCTTTTTAAACAAATATATTTTATTGATTTTTTACAGAGAGGAAGGGAGAGGGATAGAGAGTTAGAAACATCAATGAGAAAGAAACATTGATCAGCTGCCTCCTGCACACTCCCCACTGGGGATGTACCCACAACCAAGGTACATGCCCTTGACCAGAATCAAACCTGGGACCCTTGAGTCCACAGGCCAATGCTCTATCCACTGAGCCAAACTGGTTAGGGCAATTAATTCCCTTTTAATGTGCACAAGTTTTGTGCACCAGGCTACTAGTAATAATAATAATAATAATAATAATAATAATATATGTGTGCTAACCCAAAAATTTTGACTTGACCAATGACTATGGACTTTAGTTGAAAGAATTTTGAGCAATCGTGGATATACATAGAGGCTACATACTGCAATATTTATTCTACTTCCAATAGTTACTCATAGAAAAAAAAGGTGCTAATTTCTAGTCATAGACAGAAAAATGGGGATTTTTCTGTCTATGACTAGAAATTAGCACCTTTTTTCTGTCTATGATGGGGACTTAATTTTTTTTAGTCACTTGGATGACTCTTCAATAGAAGTTATTCAGTGTATATCCAGTTGCTATTAGATGCTATAGTCAAAATAAAGACAGACCATTGTTTATTATCTGCATTACAAATGTATATGTGTGACAAATAAAAAAGAAATTCTAAAGTAGAAACAAAATAGACCAATCCTATATAATAAAGAGCTAATATGCAAATGGTTATCATGCCCTCATGCTGGGGCTTGGGGACCTGAGGCTGGGCCAGGGGACCTGAGGCCACGGGCCATGACCCCCGCTCAGAGGAGCTTGATGGAGGACCTGAGGCTGTATCCCTACCCTACAGGGCTTGATGGGGGTGGGACCGGCAGGGTCTGGGTCTCACTCAATTTCTA
Source organism: Myotis yumanensis (assembly GCF_028538775.1). Taxonomy (NCBI): domain Eukaryota; kingdom Metazoa; phylum Chordata; class Mammalia; order Chiroptera; family Vespertilionidae; genus Myotis; species Myotis yumanensis. The sequence continues at coordinate 160,601,737 of NW_027223752.1, read as the reverse complement.
GGCACTCAAGGGTGGGCGGGGACTTGACTCTGTGTCCCGTGGCACGCCCCAGACCCTGACAGGAGGGAGATTTTCATATACATTTTACTAATTTTCTTTCATCTCTGACACTTCTATTAAAGAGAAAGGGCAAATAGCAATATTAAAATATTTTCTCTAATTAATTCCCTTTTAATGTGCAAGAATTTCATACACCGGGCCACTAGTAACAAATAAAACCACATACAAACAAACAGGAGATGTTCACATGAGGTAACAACAATGCATCATAATGCCACTAGAAATGTGGACAAGGGGATGTATGGCTAGTGAACCCAGTATTTGACGGAACTTTGTTTTTCTACTAAAATAGACCACCTCAGATTTCAGACAGCAGCTTCCAAATTTTATCACTTCCTCCATAGCACCTGGCCCTGGACTCGCTGCAGTGGCAATTTCTAACAGGACAAAGGAAGCATCCAAAGGTGGAGAGATTGGTTATGTTAAAAGATTTTAATAATACTTTGCCAGCTCTTAACATAATTGTAGCATTACCATTCATGCCTCTATAGTTAAGTAAATGTCATATTTTTACTGGGCTCCTTTTCAAAGCCCAACGGGGCATTTTATCTTCCCTACTGTAGGCTGCTATAATGCCTCCTCTTCATTACTGTTCCTACCCACAGAAATTCTGTGTTGCACCATATCTGAAGGTGTTATTACAGAGAAAATTACGTTAATAACCCCTGATAAAGTTTTTTTCAAATATCATGAAACTGTGTATTTTATAAAGAGCACCTTCTAAAACTTAACCACAGGCTACATGGATCCAGTCAAAAGTAATGTGATAATGTATCTGGGAGAAAGATCAAACTTTTTAACTTAGTAGTTTGCTCAGACATGTAGTAAAACACGAGATTTGATAAATTGGGCATAAATTACATAAGGATCCTAATTGAATTTTTTAATAATTGAATAATTTCAGTCAAATTGCTATTAATATTTTAATGACTATATGAATTAAAATACCATGAAAATACTATACCCAGGGAGCAAAGTGTATATGATAATGATATTGGGTCGGGGAGTGGAGATGCTAAGAAGATGTCCAATCTTGGAGTAGTATTCCCTGTCCTAAATTTTTCTTGAAAACATAGAATGAGAGCACCTTAAATTCTGTGGCTTCAGCAGCACAGTGGGGCACTTTAAGAAAATTCAACAAAAGCAAACACTAGAAAATAGAGTCACTTTGTGAGATGTTTACATTCTCCTGTCCTAACACATTTGTACATTTCACAATTTTCATAATGGAAAAAATTATTTTGGGGGACACAATTAATATTCTTTGCAAAGATTTAGAAAGACTGTCAAGAAGGTGTTCTGTCTGTGTACAGTGAGTTCATGAAACAGGCATATTTGATGAGTTGAATTTCTAGTCTCCTTTTATTATACCTAGTTTGATTCATCCTTTTGGTGCAAAACAATAAAAAAAATGCTAAATTTAGGACACAATCATGAATGAGAGGCAACATCTGTTCTGCAAAGAACGTGGTGCATCAGTCAAGAGGAGCATAGTTAGATGAAGTAACAAACCCCGAAAACTCAATGGATTTACTGAACAAAGTTTATGTGTGCTTAGAACAGGCTTGTAAAGTCTGTTCACATTTAACTGGCCAAAGCCAGTCACATGGCTGCACCCAACTTCAAAGTCAGCCGGTAACATGGTCAAATTAGCAACAGCTGCCTAAGTATCACGGTAGGAGTGACAATATTGCTTCTCAGCCTAGTGCAAAGAAACTCCTCTCCTCCCCTCTCTTCCCCTCCTCTTCATTTTCTTATCTCTCCTTCACTTATAAAAGTTGATAGTTTAACAGTGGAAGGAGAAGAGTAAATAGAAAAGATTAAATCATATGTAATGAAATTCACAATTTGTTCTGTGACAAAATCCCTCTGCTTATTTGAGCATCTTGAAAATGGTGGCTGACCAGCAGCATTAATTTAACTTTAATAAACTATCATTGGCAAATCTGAATTTAAAAAGAAAGAGCAATATAGAAGTACTTACTCATCAAAGATCTTCAAATTAATCTAAAAGTGTCTGTCGGTATTATTGGACGTCATAATTAATTTGTTGTTAGGTTGATTTTTGTCATCACCTTCGCTTTTAGTAATTCTCCCCCAGGCAATTTTCCCCAATGATGTCCTAGCATTGTTGTTCTTGCAATGGACAGTGGTCACCTATTGCCCACTGAGGCTCTCATCTCTGTTTACTCGGCAGGATCCCAATGTGTCAAGATCTCCAAGACACTAAGCTGATAAGTACCACTTAGTGCCCTAACCAAGTGTTCTCAGAATTGGGCTCTTCAAAGCATTTACCATCTGATAAGAGTATAAAAATTGTATTTATATTTGAATCTGTAACGGACATGCTAAATTATTTAGCATATGTAGTTATCAGTCAAAACAATCTAACCCCCATAAAAGTTCAAGACCATGAGTCACGCTAAACCATTTACTCAGACACAGACTGTGGGAGGTTAATTAGAAAAACTGACAGCATCATATGCCTTCACTAGAGAAGCTAGGAGAGTGTCAGAAATGAAGAGCTCTTTTGTGTGTGTTTTTCCTGAAAATATTAGAGGGGAAAAAAACTAAAAACCCTTGTCCTTGAAAAGAGAAGAATGTTCAGCAGTAAATAATTTCTCTAAGAGTCAAGAATTGAACATGTGAAATCAAGAGCTGTGTTTCTTAGTAACGGTGACTAGAACACTGTGCAGGTGTTATGGGTCAACACTGGGCTCTTTTTCAAAACCAACTATGTATAAACTGAGCTAAAACAAGTTAGATTAAATAGGAGCAGAGTAAAAGGTGACAATAAATATTTTATTAATGAAGTATTTGGAGAAGAATCTGAACTAGCTGAAGCATGTGTCTATAGTTACAAATACTGACTTTGAAATTATTGATGTGTAGATGAGTCAAATTCTTCAAACACTAAAACCAGAAGTTAGGTAAGATAGATCATAAAAAGAAGTAATGGGTTGATGTTAAAAAAATAACTAACAGGTAATGAGTAAATGTAGGTAATAGAATAATAAATGACATATAGATAGCAAGCTGGGAGAAAATGTTGCCATAGAGACAGAACTTGAAAAGAAAGTCTTGGTAACTCATCTTGAAAACCATAGGATGATTAGGCAGAAAGTGTGGAGGTCACTAAACACAGCCATCTTCATTTCACACACAGGATTTCTCGCATCTCCTCATACCACCATAGTTCCTCTCTTGCACATTCACCAGGAGTAAGAATAGACAACAAAATAAAAGGGGATGAGAAGTAGACAGACTCTGTGACACACTAGTAAAGACAAAGAGAGACAAATATTTTTCTCTGAAATAACTAACTTTATACTAATAATGGCTACATAATTTTAATAGAATAGTCAGCTTATTATTATATTTTAAATATATTTTATTGACTTTTTGAGAGAGAGAGAGGAATGGAGAAGGAGAAAAAAACAGAAACACTGATGTGAGAGCAAGACATTGATCCATTGCCTCCTGCACACCTGTTGCTGGTGACTGAGCCCACAATGGGGGCATGTGCCCTGACTGGGAATGGAGACTGCAACATTTTGGTGGAAGGTATGGTGCCCAACCAACTGAGCCGGACCTCATCTTATTATTTTTTTTAAAAAAAGCTCATAAGCTCATTGCAGAGGTCCAAGCAAGGCTTACAATATAATTAAGAAACACTAAGTCATCCCCAGTTCCAGTACCAGTTTTATAATTAATAATCAAGCAAACCTGTGTGCGTGTTTGTGTTTGAGTTTATATAAAAACAAAACAAACCTGAGGGTGGTTAGATAATGAGAAAGACAAAGGGAGTTATCCATCCTTCACCAATAAATAAAATTGGAGTCTACATGGTGTTTAATAACTTAATTTAATTTACTTGAATTTCACTTAGGATAAAAATTACGTTAAACTGAAATCATAATGAATTTCAGAAAAGTGCTTCTTCATAACGGGATATATCTTAAGTGACCATGTTAAGGCTAAAAATAAGTATAAGAACAAACAGAGTGGATGACATATGTTATTTTTGTTCCTTGTTTTGTGATAGGCAGTTAGATGGTCATGAGCAGAGCAAGGATGATGTGCCAGGTACAGAAATTCATCAGCATGGAAATCCCTGGGTGCCCAGCAATGGGCAAAACTGGGAAAACCAGGCCCTCATCACCAGAGTAACCTTTCCTCCCCTACCATATCACTGGTCATGCTTTTCAGACCCCCTGATCTTTCATATGGCTGATCATGTGGTTTGGAACCTCCCCTGATCTTTCCTCCCCTGGCATGTTGCTAGTGATGTGTGTAGACACCCTTAGAGGGGGAGCAAACAAAGGGGCTGGAAAATAGCCCTTAAGCATTAAGCCCCCAAGACAATGAGATTCTGACTCGCATCAAATACATGTAGGCCTGAGTTGTATTTCAGGCCCAGAAAAGCAGCAAAACCATACAAGGATACCATTGCTGACATCATGATCCATTGCATTGAATAATGATCTGAAAGGATACTCCTGAAATACTAATGCATATTCTATTGGGATCCTCCTCTGAGACCTCCAGATAAATTTCTTCAAAATGGAGGACCCAGCAGGGCTCACTCTATGGAGCACACCCACATCTTTCCCCCGGATTCCCTACCCTCTCCCCTCACCCCCACCCCTATTCTACTCCCATCGGTTTTCCTTGCCTCTCTTTTTCCCCTAAGTTCCATGGGCCCTTCTTTTGCCTCTGTAACTTGTTTCCTGAGCTCATTTCTTCTACAACTCACTTCTTTGACCTCTTCAACTTTCTAAATAAGCTTTCTCTTACAGTTCGAGTCTTGGTTCTGAATTCTTTCCTGGCCAGAACTCAAGTACTGAGGTTGCTGAACCAAAGTTAAGTCTGACTCCACCCATCTAATAGCTGGTGCCATTTTCTCCACCAACAGTTTTACTACATGTGTTATTGCTGCTGTGAAAGAAGGGAAATGCAATTCCTGACTCAGTCCTGCTCTCCACAATTCCTGACATTTTCCCTGGTTTTATTATTTTGTTTACTTTGTAAGCAATTATGATATCTTTACTATGTCTACTACCAAAATGTTTTTATTAAGATTTGTTCTTTTGCCCTATCTGTTGTGGCTCAGTTGGTTGCGTGTTATCTGTCCCATGTTCCATGCACCAAAAGGTTGTCAGTTTGATTCCCTGTCAGTGCACATGCCTGGCTTGTGGTTGTTCAGGAGGCAGTCCATCAAATGGTTCACTCTCACATGGATGTTTCCCTCTCTCTCCCTCTCCCTACCCCTCTCTCTAAAAATAAATAAGAAAATCCTTTAAAAAAAGATTTGTTCTTTTACTTTCTGAGATATACCTGACATATTACATTAGTTTCAGGTGTACATAATGATTCAATATTTGTCTATATTGTGAAATGATCACTATAGTAAGTCTAGTTAACATTTGTCACCACACGTAGTTACAATTATTTTTCTTGTGATGAGAACTTTTAAGATCTACTCCTTTAGCAATGTTCAAATATACAATACAATATTGTTAACTACAGTCACCATGCTGCACATACAAGATATGGGGCAGATGTTCCCAGTCTCATGCTCACTGTTGCTCTCTGCCACAATTTCCGCATTCCCTTTCTGAGTGTTTCATTTTCTTGCTTCACTGGCTGGATTATGCCAGAGCCAATGCTTCAGGAGGTTGTCATTTACTGTCCTTGGCCTACTACTGTGTGTGGTTGGGAGTATCTATCTGCTCTGTTGAAATTTTATTCCTCAGATTAGGATACTGATTCATTGAGTTTTGGCAGGAAACTTTACAGTGAAATGTCCTACCTAACACTGACCACTCTCCCACACTCCAGCACCCTGGAGCACTGTGTAAGTTTGGACATCATATTAGTTAATTTGGGCTGTGTAAAAAAATACCATAGGCTGGAGAGCTTGCACAGAAGAAATTCATAAACTCCCAGTTCTGGAGGCTGAAATTTGAGGTCAAGGTGTCAGCAGGATTGGTTTCTCCTCAGGCTTCTTTCCTTGTCTTCTAAACAGGTGTCTCCTCCCACCTGTATGCCTAGAAGAGTTTCTTGACATCTCACTAGTTATATAGTAGGTCTATAATGATAGTTCCTTTGGTCCTGAATTTGAATCCTTATGTTGTTCGGTCATCACATTTTTTTTTTAAAGTCCTTCTTTACTTAACTTCATATTAGTATTATATTTTTATATACCAGGGATTATCCTTGAAGGATTTCATTAAAATTCTTGTGGATTTTTTTTCTATTGTATGTAATTCATTTTATTTTGCATGCTTTCATGTTTTTGTGTGTTTTTTTTCCTTTTGTTACATTTTATACTTTTCCCATAGAACCCTTATATAATTATCATAGTGGTTACATTCCCAAGCTTAGCTCCATCAGACGGGTCAGACCATCCTCTTGTTTTGTTGTGAATTAATGACTTTCAATGGATTTCCTACTCGCAGTTCATTTTACCATCTCAGCCTTCAAGACATACTGTGGGCTGAAGCATGTGAACACTGGACATACATGAAAGACCTTTCTCTTCTGGGCTGATTCTCCTGCTCCAGAATCCATTTCAACAGCCAGTGGTGTATAGAATTCCCAAGTTGGGTTCTATTTTGACGTAAAACTTGTGATTTTCACCACTATGCAAAGAATATTCCCTCTGAAAAAATTAATTTAATGATATGGTGCCTTATATTTGTACACCGAAACAATTGTTAAAGAGTATGATAACATCCTTTATGTCCTCAGGCAATGATGTGCAATGTTAACAAAATACTAATACCGTCTATAATATTAGTAGTATAATATTATTAACATTAATAATACTTTCTCATTTAGTTTAAAAAAAACAGATTATTTGTGGCAAAACTTGAATTAACCTTTTGAATGTGAATAGTGTTTTTTCCATAAATAAAATTTACAAATAAAAATAATAATTCTTATCATAGTCATCAAGAAGTCAATGGAATATCCATTTTAGAATATAAAAGTTCACATTGGGATATAGATTAAATTTGAAATTTAAAAGTTCCATAATGAAGTCTCTCATCATATTGAAACCTAGTAATTATACAAATTTGAGAGATTCAAATGGGGTTAATAATATTCTCTTTATTTCTGAAAATCATTTAAAAGAGACTATAAATTCATAAAAATCACAATTTAACACAAAATGAGTAATACATAAAAATACACTAACTGGTAAATTAATTCTGAAAAGTGCATGTTAATGAGACACAAAAACCTTCAGATCAACTTAACTAAGGAGGAAAAAGACCTGTACCCAGAAAACTACAGGACACTGAAAAAAGAGATAGAGGAAGACATAAACAGATGGAAGAACATACCATGTTCATGGATTGGTAGAATCAACATCCATTAAAATGTCCATACTACCCAAAGCAATTTATAGATTCAATGCACTTCTCATTAAAATACCAAGAGCATATTTCACAGACCTAGAACAAACTCTCCAAAAATTCATCTGGATTAAAAAAGAGACCCTGAATAGCTGCAGCAATCCCCAAATAGCTGCAGCAATCCTGAAAGTAGGAGGGATCACAATACCAGATATCAAGCTGTATTACAAAGCCACTGTTCTGAAAACTGCCTGGTACTGGCACAAGAACAGATATATAGACCAATGGAATAGAATAGAACACCCAGAAATCAACCCTAACCACTATGCTCACTTAATATTTGACAAAGGAGGCAAGAACATACAATGGAGTCAAGACAGTCTCTTCAATAAATGGTGTTGGGGAAATTGGACAGATACATGCAAAAAAGTGAAACTAGACAACCAACTTGCACCATACACAAAAATAAACTCAAAATGGATAAAAGACTTTAAAAATATTAGAGGAATCCACAGGCAGCAAAATCTCAGACATATGCCGAAGCAAGTTCTTCACCGATACTGCTCCTAGGGCAATGGAAACTAAAGAGAAAATAAACAAATGGGACTACATCAAAATAAAAAGCTTCTGTACAGCAAAAGAAACCATCAACAAAACAACAAGAAAGCCCACTGCATGGGAGAACATATTTGCAAATGTTATCAACAATAAGGGTTTAATCTCCAACATTTACAAGGAAATCATACACCTTAACAAAAAGAAGATAAACAACGCAATCAAAAACTGGGCAACAGACCTACTAGTAAATAGATACTTTTCAAAAGAGGAGATAAGGAAGGCCAGGAGACATATGAAAACGTGTTCAAAGTCACTAATCATCTGAGAGATGCAAATCAAAATGACAATGTGGTACCATCTCACACCTGTCAGAATGGCTATCATCAACAAATGACAAGTGCTGCTGAGGATGTGGAGAAAAAGGAACTCTCGTGAACTGCTGGTGGGAATACAGACTGGTGCAGCCACTGTGGAGAACAGTATGGAATTTCCTCAAAAAACTAAAAATGGAACTCCCATTTGACCCAGAGATCCCACTTCTAGGAATATATCCCAAGAAATTAGAAACACCAATGAGAAAGGATATATGTACCCTTATGTTCACAGCAGCACAATTTACCATAGGTAAGATTTGGAAACAGGTGAGTGTATTAAAAAACTGTGTACATCTACACAATGGAATACTACACTGCAATAAAAAGAAGGAATTCTTACCATTTGCAACAGCATGGATGGAACTGGAAAGCATTATGCTAAACAAAATAAACCAGTCAGAAAAAGATAAATATCACAGGATCTCACTCATTTGTGGAATATAATGAACAACATAAACTGATGAACAAAAACAGATCCAGAGACAGAGAAGCATCGATCAGACCATCAAACCTTAGAGGGAAGGTAAGGGAGGGTGGGAGTAAGGGGGAGAGATCAACCAAAGGACTTGTATGCATGTATAGAAGCCTAATCAATGGACACAAACAGCAGGAGGCTGAGGGCATTAGTGGGGGGGGGGGGGTGTGGGGCAATGGGGGCATAAGGATACATATGTAATACCTTAATCAATTAAAAAAAAAAAACCTTCAGATCAGGGAATTAATGTTTAGTATAATTGTGTTGATGACAGTTTTAGCTTTTTTAATTTTAATTTTTGTAAAGACACCCTTAAATTAAAGTTCAATATGACAATTTATTTAAATTTAAGCTAATAGTGTTTATGTGATTTGCATGGAAATATCATTATTCATTTAGAACAAAAGATATACAGCCAGGTGAACATTTGGATCTATAGTATCAGAGAGATCAAAGTGAGACACAGCTCTGAAGGAAGCTTTCTCAGTTCTGCCCCATCATTTCACTCAGTTAAATCTTAAAATCCTTTAAAGGGAAACTTTCTCATTACTGCTTTTAAAATATGTAGAATGATGGACAGCATATTGTATAGTGATTAATACGTTAGTCTCCTTATATTCATATATATATTAGAGGCCAGTGCACAAAATTCGGGGGGGGGGGGGGGATGTCCCTCAGCCCAGCCTGCACCCTCTCCAAACTGGGACCCCTCGGGGGATGTCTGACTGCCAGTTTAAGCATGTCACCTGACTAGGAATCAAAGCAGCAACTTCTCGGGATACAGGATGATGCTCAACCAACTGAGCCACACCAACCAGGGCATTATAATAATAAGTTCTATGTCATAGGGTCATGTTGCAGATTATATGAGTACACACAAACCAGTTTGCAGAGTACCAGACACATCCTGAGGGCTCATCAACCATTAGCTATAATTATAAAACAATAGAGGACTGGTGCACAAAATTCATGCACTGTTGGGGCGTCCCTCAGCCCAGCCTGCACCCTCTCCAATTTGGGACCCCTCAGGGGATGTCCAACTGCTGGTTTAGGCCCCATCCCTGGATCAGGCCTAAACCTGCAGTTGGACATCCCTCTCACAATCCAGAACTGCTGGCTCCCAACTGCTCGCCTGTCTGCCTGGCTGATTGCCCTTAACGACTCCACTGCCAGCTCGAACAATGCCTAACTGCTCCCCTGCTGGCCCAATCGCCCCCCAACTGCTCCCCCCTGCTGGCCTGATCACTCCTAACTGCCTTTCCCTGCTGGCCTGATCACCAAGAGCTGTCCTTCCATGCCGGCCATCTTGTGGTGGCCATCTTGTGACCACATGGGGGCAGCCATCTTTGTGTGAGGGTGTGACAGTCAATTTGCATATTACATATTATATATATATATATATATATTTGTAAGTCCCTACAAAAGTAACCTTATGTTTCAAAATAGAGAAATTATAATGCATTGCAATTTTTCCCCTTATAGATAGACTAACTTTTAAATCAAAGAATATTCATTATTCATAAATATTTATAATTCTATGGGTCAGCTTGTTCTGTTCTTCTGTGCCAGGCTTGGCTGATTCTGTCTGGGTCCAGTTGTCCATCTCTGCCCAGCCAGTTGGTCCTCAGGAGAATACTCTTGGATAGCCCCAACTGAGATGGTCTCGTGTTGCTCTATGTGCACCTCTCCTACAACAGATGGATCTGGAAGGGTGTGAGAGTGGAGGTAAAAGTCCAGATGAAAGTGAGAGAAACCTTGAAGACAGCAATCAGCAGGGAACAAGCCCCCAGAGGCCAGGCCCAGAAGTGACTCATGGGCACTGATTCACCATTCTGTCCTCCTAACCTTATTCACTAACTAGTGGCCCACTGCATGAAATTTGTGCACATTAAAAGGGAATTAATTAGAGGAAATACTTTAATATTGTTATTTGCCCTTTCTCTATAATAGAAGTGTCACAGATGAAAGAAAATTAGTAAAATGTATATGAAAATCTCCCTCCTGTCAGAGTCTGGGGCGCGCCATGGGACCTAGAGTCAAGTCCCCACCCACCACCCACATGCACTTCAAAAACGCAGGAGACCCAGACCCGGCAATCCCCACCCCACTGGGTGAGACCCAGACCCGGCCAGCCCCAACCCCATCAAGCCCCCCAGGCAGGGGGCACAGCCTCAGTTTCCTGGCCCAGCACCGGGGCAGGGGGCATGACCTGAGGCCCCCTGTCAAGCCCCACTGGGCAAGGGGTGCAGCTTGAGGTCCCTTGCCCTGGTCAGGAGCCATGCAGCCTTGGGTCCCTGCTGTTCGGTCATGATGTTATGGCTTCCTGGCTAATTTGCATATTCCTCTATTATATAGATAGAGAAGAAATAGAATCTGCCTTGGGAATGGGAGGAACTGCTCACATTGAAAAGGGCATGGGAGATAAGGAGGCCATCAATTATGGCCATTGATGGAATCTATCTACCATTACCTGCTCTTTGCCCTCATTTATTCACTTTCTCTCATGTAACAATCCACTCCCAAGACCTTCGAAAGTCTCATCAAGTCACTACATTAGGCTCAAAGTTGTAGATCTTATAATCTTCATCAGGTTCAGACATGGTTCTCTGTCATTCAAAGAGAGTGACATGCTCATTAATACTCAACAACTAATAGGAAAACAACCCTGATTTGTATCATTGCCTATGTCTGTAGTGTAAAAGCTCCTGTCACGGCCCATTTCAAGGCACCAGCATGATGGAGACATGGGAACTGAAAAGACAAGTTATCACACACACACACAAGCACATGTGCGTGCACGCGCGCACACACACACACACATACACACATATTGATGAGATATAATAACCACCATAAACAGGCCCCACTGAAACAATTTCTTGGAAGGTATTGGAACAGAAGCACAGGCAGTCTAAGAAGTTCTGAAATCCCACCAATCAAAACTCCTTTTTGAGGAAGAAGGCAAGTGCCTTGATTAGTTCCTCGTTTGCCCTGAGAATGATTCCCATGGTTCGTAGATACAGATTTTGAGATGTCCTTTCTTCCCATCACCTTAAATGGCCACTTTTGAAGAAATGGTCCACATTTTCAGCTGAGTAGATTTCTAGGCTTTCTACTCTAGAAAAGCAGGGAACCCAAAGCTCTTTTTGTATTTGGACAATTTCAGTCAATGTTCATGGCCCTTGATCCTGTGCAACTCCCATGAAAACCCTGCAGAGTTCTTTGTACCTAGTTCAATTTCAATTCATTTGGAAGAAGACACACTCACAATTCTTTTCCAAATGCACTTCTCTCTCTAATCTTAAAAATATATATACTAGTGGCCCGATGCATGAAGATTCATGCAAGAATAGGCCTTCCTTCTCCTGACTGCCAGCACCAGTTTCCCTCCAGCACCCAGGACCCGGGCCTTCACTCTGGCCACCGCCTCCCGCCATTGCTCTGGGCCAGGAGCCGCCTCCTACCTTCGCTCTGGGGCCAGGAGCTGCCATCTTTGTTGCGTTAATTTGCATATTCCCTCCTTATTGACTGTGGGCGCTGCCATCTTTTGTCACAAAGTGATGGTCAATTTGCATATTATGTCTTTATTAGATAATATATATATATATATATATATATATATATATATATATATATACTAGAGGTCCAGTGCACAAAAATTTGTGCACTCGGGGGGGGGGGTGTCCCCCAGCCCGGCCTGTGCCCTCTCATAGTCTGGGACCCCTCGGGAGAAAATGACCTGTTGGCTTAGGCCTGCTCCCGGGTGGCACAGGGCAGGCCCAATCCCTAAGTGCAGCCCCTGGTCAGGCTCAGAGCAGGGCCGATTGGGGAGTTGGGGAGCCGCCCCGTCATGCACAGAGCAGGGCGGATCGGGAGGTTGCAATGCCTCCGTCAGTCACTTTCAGGGTAGACTGATTGGGGGGTTGGGGCACCACCCCCTGTTATACTCAAGGCAGTGTCGATGGGGAGGTTGCGGTGCCACCCCCTGTCACGCACAGAGCAGGGCCGATCAGGGGGTTGGGGCGCTGCCCCCTGTCACTCACAGAGCAGGGCCGATCAGGGGGTTGGGGCGCTGCCCCCTGTCACTCACAGAGTAGGGCCGATAGGGGAGCTGGGGCACCGCCTCCTGTCACACACAGAGCAGGGCAGATCAGGGGGTTGGGGTGCTGCACCCTGTCACACTCAGGGCAGGGCCAATGGGGAGGTTATGCCTCTACCCTGTCACACACAGAGCAAGGTCCGTGGAGGGGGGTTGGGGTGCCACCCTCTATTACCCACAGAGCAAGGCCGATCAGGGGGTTGGGGCACCGCCACTGTCACACTCAGGGCAGGGCCGCACCCTGTCACACACAGAGCAGGGCCGATCAGGGGGTTGGTGCGCTGCACCCTGTCAAACACAGAGCCACAGGGCAATCGGAGGATTGGGGAGCTCCCCCCTATCAGGCACAGAGCAGGGCAGATAGGGAGGTTGTGGCCCCGCCCCCTGCCACACACAGAGCCGCAGGGCGATCAGGGGGTTTGGGCGCTGCCCCCTGTCATGCTGATCCCGGTGCCGGGAGCCTTGCTGCTCCGCTGATCCCGGTGCCGGGAGGCATATTACCCTTTTACTATATAGAATAGAGTCCTGGTGCACGGGTGGGGGCCGGCTGGTTTGCCCTGAAGGGTGTCCTGGATCAGGGTGGGGGTCCCCACTGGGGTGCCTGGTCAGGCTGGCTGAGGGGCTGAGGGCTGTTTTCCCGCTGGCAGTTGACTAAAAGCTCCCAACCACTCCTTGTTTTCTTTTTTTTTATTTTTATTCTGGGCCAGCTTTAGCTCTGAGGCCTCGCTGCTAAAAACATGGATACAATGTTGCGGTCCGGGGCTGACTGAAAGCCGGTTTTGTTTAGCTTCTTATTTGCAACATAGTAATAGTTGCTTAGAGTTGCAGTTGAGAGGCCGGCAAGTGAGGCGGGGAACGTTGGAGTCTGCAGTCCCTGGAGGAAGCAAGCCTCCCTGCTCTCTTCAGTGCATGGCTGCCGGCTGCCATCTTGGCTGACAGTTAATTTGCATAAGGATACGCTGATTAGCCAATGGGAAGGGTAGCAGTCGTACGCCAATTACCATGTTTCTCTTTTATTAGTGTAGATATATATATATATATATATTAGAGAGAGAAAGAAAGATGGGGAGGGGGAGAGAGAGATACATCAATGATGACAGAGAATCATTGATCAGCTGCCTCCTGTATGCCCCACATTGGGGATCGAGGTCCCAACCTGGGCATGTGCCCTGACTGGGGCCTCGATCCCCAGTGTAGGGGATCAAACCATGACGTCCTGGTTAATAGGTCGATACTCAACCACTGAGCCACAGCAGCCAGGCTCTCCCTAGTCTTTATCTGTGCTTGTTTGGGCGCATCAGGCTTTCTGGGGACAATCTTTTGCAATCCTTTGTTTAGCTGAAATTGTCTACTAGGCACTGCCTCAATCTTTCAGAGATCCAACAAAATTTCTTCCTGACACACTATAGATTTGATCTGTGCCCAAAGTTACATGTTATTTTGAGAGGCCTTTGCTGGCTGGAGAGAGAAGAAAGATGAGAAACAGCTTTATTTTCCAAACCTATAAAAACCAGACCTCTACATATCCCTCTAAATCCTAATTACAAACTGGTCACTTCTTTACTTCACACATCTTTTACTTTTCAAACCTTCTAATCTGCAGTTGAGATCAAGCTCTTTCAATATTTCGGCTGGAGACCTGTTAGTCAATCCTAAAACCTCATCAGGTTTATTTTCTATCTTCCATGTTACTGCAGATGAAAGGATTGTAATTATTTCTCAACCACTTAAAATGGTTCACTGTTTTGTAGTCTTCAATAAGAATTTTTTCAATATTTTCCCTCAATAATTCATAACAATTTGATCAGTTTGCCCAGAAAGGTTTTGTCAGCACCTTACTCCCTAGGACCAATTTCTGTATCCATTATCTAAGGTCTTGATGATGCCACCTAACCAACCACAAACTCTGCAAATCTAGGCATGGGCTGTGTAATTCTGCTGTTTGGGGTACAAATTACATAAAGGTCAGCTTTAACTATTAAGAATACGAGTTTGAGATTTTTGTATCTGAATTCAGGTGAAAGGTCACCAAGAAATATATCAATAACATAGTGAGGCCCACCTCCCCTCCAACTCCCACCATTGCTAAAGGGAGATCTGGCTTTATGGTCAGGGTCTGCCGGATGCTAAGTGCAAGTCCCCCTCTACTCAGCTTCCCTTCCCTCATCCTACCAGAATCCCATAAGCATACAGCAACCTTTGGTTAAACCAGGGGTCCTCAAACTTTTTAAACAGGGGGCCAGTTCACTGTCCCTCAGACCATTGAAGGGCCGGACTATAGTTTAAAAAGAAAACTATGAACAAATTCCTATGCACACTGAACATATCTTATTTTGAAGTAAAAAAACAAAATGGGAACAAATACAATATTTGTATTTGCATGTGGCCCCCAGGCCGTAGTTTGAGGACCGCTGGGTTAAACCAAACATTTTCAGAAGCACTAAATGCATGCTAGGAATGAATGAGTGATTCATAATTACCATTAGTTACTTGGTGAATGAGGTGAGCTCAGACTGATGGCTGGTGGGGAAAAATGACCACCAGATAAATTTGAAATTCTGGGAATCTCATTACTGTGGGCTGAATTGTGGCCCCTTAAAAGCCACAAGTGACCCCTAGGACCTCAGAATACGTATTTGGAGATGGGGGTCTTTAAAGCAGTGACTAAGTTAAATGAGATCATAAGGGTGGGTTCTAATGCAATGTAGTCCTGTCCCTAACTGCCTAGCCACCCCTAACTCCTCACTTATAAGAATAGGTTAGGGTACAGATATGCACAGAGTGGTGACCATGTGAGGACATAGAGAGAAGACAGCTGTCTACAGGCCAAGGAGAGAGCCCTCAGGAGGAACCAGCCCTGCCCACACTTTGATCTTAGACTTCTAGCCTCTAGAAGTGGGAAGTTGAAGTCATTATGGTTTACACATTAAAATAAAACAAACTGTGTTACCTTGATTTTGGTGCTGGTTTTATAAGTGTATACAAACTAATCAAATTTTACACCTTAAATATATGCAGTGAAGTGTACTTTAATCAAACCTCAATAAAATGGAATAAAAATAAAATAGACTTCATTTTCCATAAAAACTAATGAAGTAAAATGTAATAGCTATACTATTTTGCGCTTTAGACTTTGATACATAAATTATAATTACCTCCTTATACGGTATACTCTATTACATTATAAATCACAATATTCCTTTACTTTTAAAATTTTCCATTTGTAATTCTTTTTTAAGAGGCCTTAACTCATTCCTATTTTATATTTTTTCTTCTGTGTTTTCATTATTGTTTCCCTTGCTTTGGCTGAGTTGTTAAATAACTCCATAAATGGTTTTCACTGTTTTTATTTCACTATTGGCTATTTTAATTTATGAGTGAAACATAATTGAGCATGAACGTAATTATCAAAATCAGGAGATACATAATAGCTCAGACCAACATCCTATCCCATCATGAGACTTTCAGCAAAATGTTACACTGATTCTCCTATGCCCATATCTCTATTTACTAAACTTATCCAGAACGTTAGTGCCAGGTGACTGCTCATTTTAATAATATGTTTATTATGAAAATGCAACAGCATGTTATTAATAATTTCATTATACTTGAGCTACTGTTACCAGCTTTTCTATATTTAAATCAGAGTGCACTCATTTCAATCTTCATCCATGTTCTTATTATGTCATATCAGCCATTGCCTTTGGCTTTTTTCCCCCTGATTCAATTCTAACTTGACAGATTCCAGATGCTTATTTTACAAGTGTCTACTGTTCTGAAAGTGTGTCTGTTCCATGTTTGCCTGAAAATGTCTTTTCCCTCAAGAAGATATGAAGGACATTTTAACTTGTTCTAATACACTCAGATCGCAATTCTGTAATCTCCTGGGGATACAAAACATATTTTATTCTACTGCAGCAATTATTATTTGTTAATTAATAGTAACAAATACAAAACATATAGGTTTTTGGTTTTGCCAGTCAATTAATTATGCTATTTATACAAGTTCACCCATCAGGACACCCTATGAGGTGTTACTGTTATTAGAGTTAATGTGCCTGATGCTAATTTGATCTTCTCTTTCTACGTAATATATTTTATCTATTTGCAAGCTTGTTGATTTTCTCTTGATCCTTAAAATTATGAATTTTACTAGGATATGTGTATGTCATTTCCTTTTCAAACCTCCCCTATGTTCAATGAGCCCTTCAATCTAAAAAAAACTGAGTATGTTTGTTTAAAATTTATCTTTAATGTTGAAAGTATTAAAGATGTCCCCACTCCCTTTCTCCCATTAACCCCTTCCATTCTGCATCCACCCTTCCCAGGCCTTTACTACACTATTGTCTGTGTCCATGGGCTATGCATATATGCATATAGATTCTCCTATTAATCTTCCCCACCACCCCGAAACTGAGTATGTCTTTACCTCAAAAGCAATTCTTCCATCCTATCTTTGATTACTACTACATCTCTTATTACTTCATTCTTACCTGAGCATCTTATAGGGATTTTACACATGTTGGGGTTATTTTCTTTCATAGTTCTCAGGTTTTCTCTCTTAATATTCATTTTTGTTAATAATTTTAGCTCATATCATAGAATAATTTCCCAGTATGGTCTCCTAAGTTAGTATTTAAAATCTTATCCTGATGTTAATCACCATCTTGGATGAATATTAAGGCAATAATTATTTTCATGTCTAATTATTCATGTTTAACAGTTCTCTATTTTTACATAACAGCTTCCTATAGTTTTAATTATAAAATCTTTTTAGCAACTGGAATATACATATTACAGGGTTTCCTTTACAGATTGATAGTAATGATAAAAGATCGAATAGTTTGTTCTTGCTCAATATAGCCATTTATTCACTTAAATGTCCATTAATTTTTTTACCATGTTCTCAGTATTAATAACAAGGATATAAAAGGATGTGTATGCATGTTGTTAGCAGATGGTGGGACACTTGGGCACAGGTTGACCTTAGATAAAAAATAAGAGGGAATAATTCTTGAGTTGGATCAGAAATAACTGAGTTTGTAACTCTGCTCTTTTGGTGAAATAAAAGGCCACTTCTTCTCCCAGATATAGCAAATGGTGAAAGCCAGCCTCTTCCAGGAGACTTAGTGAGGGGATCTGCTTGGATATCTGCCTGGTCATCTTTCAATGACTATGGCTAAGAGAACCAGGTCCAGGCTGCAGAACAAGTTAAGCATTGGAAACGTTAAGGAAGTTGTTGCTTATTGCTGGATAACGGTGGTAGGGCGAGACTGCATCATCCTTCAAAGAGTTCTTTACAGTTTCATGTCCATGAATATTCAAAGCTTCCTGCACATATGAGGTGCTTCAAGGGGGCAGTGAGATGGAGTGACAGGCACATGTATGCATCACCATCTTAGAATCTCCTAAATTAGACAGTAGAGTGTTCCTACTGGGGTTTTCTCAATGACCTGTTCTTAAGTAAAGATCACTGTGTGAGGCTTTTAGAGTGTATTTGGTGTCAGGTGAAAGAAAGAAAAAAGTTATAGAAGGAGTTATATTAATTCCATCCACTTTATAATTTTCTAGATGATTCATCTTTTCAATGTGAGTATCCGTGAAAAGGATATAAGCATGGATTGTTAAGATATCACTTTTTATTTTTTTAAGTGATATTTGTTCCTTAGGCTGGGTCACACAAACTTCTGAAGTAACCCTTCTTTAGCTATTCTGACTTTCCAAATTCCAAATCTGAACTCCACTGTTGATATCAGGACCTGAGCCCAGTTTCATTCCTCAGTCCTTCAGAGGCCTGAGTCTTTGACACGCTCAGGAGCTGTGCAATATAGGGGTGGCATTTGGGCACAGTATAGAAGGAAAAGCTTCCTGCACTGTAGAGCCCTAAAGCAGATCATGGGAAAGTTCAGTGGCAAAATTTGGGCAAACAGGAGGACTCTGATATAAAGGGGTGAGCTCTTCATGTGGCTTCTTTGAACTTCGGCTACTGCTTCGAAGTCTTTTGCTAATGAAAGAGTGCATTGATCTCAAATTTATTTGCTGTTGGTTGATGTAAATATGTACAGTTTTTGGCTTGCATTACGTTGAGTCATTATTAGATTTTAGCTTTTAACAAAGTTTCTTCCTCAAGTTATTTCTTTGAGAATTGAAATAGATATCTAAATCTGGCAACTCATTTTACATACTGTACAAATATATTTCTTATTTAATTTGTCAGTTTGATGATATCATAGTTCCCATTAAATGCTAAGCTCAAAACCTAGACTCTCTCAAGCTTAAAGCACAATGGTAAGAATGGTACTAAAGGTAGGTCTTACCCCTTACAGCAGAATTCTGTACATTTAACCTAATCAAGTTTAATTCCTTTTATGCAGAATTATATAGTGCAGTACATTTAGAGATATCAGAAACGTAGGAGAAAACATGCTTTAAACTTAGACACTAACATAACTGAGCTAAAAAATGAAGAGTTTGTATCTGATCTATGTCGAAAGTGAGAAGCACTGATGCTGGCAGAAACAGCACGATTTCAAAATATATGCTAAATACTAATTTGTGTCATGGATATTTTTTCCCTTCCTCCTCTCTCGCCCCTTAATCTTTTCTCACAGCATGCTCAAGCAGAAGAAGATAATAATTAAGCTCATCTGCATTATCTTTCATTGTCTTTTGGAATTTATGAAATGAGACAGAAGAATAGGCCCTCCAAAAGCTCTTTCTAAATTGTGATATGATATTTATGTCTTGTGAATTTAAATAAAAGTGCCAGCATCTCTGACCAACTACATAGCTTTTAGCTTGAAATATCAAACCTACATTATAATCTCTCAAAGTGACCAGGATAGAGTAGACTATTGATAATGCTCAGTTTTAAGAATTTACCTCCCATGGCTGGTGATGTGAACTTTTTTTTACACAAGAGAAAAGGTCCTATTTTTATCTCAGGATATTTCCAGAAAACCCTTATAGGTTAGAAACACTGGGAAATTTTGAATCACTAGTGTTTATGTTAGTCCTATTGACAAATTTAAGTTTTAGATTGGATTTTATAGAACAACTAGAGGCCCGGTGCATGAAATCATGCACTGGGGGCAGGGAAGAGGGATGGGGGGCCTGTGTTCCTCAGCCTGGCCTGAGCCCTCTCCCAGTCCAGGACCTCTTGCTCCTTACTGCCCACCTGCTTGTTGCTCCTTACCGCTCAACTTGATGCTCCTTAGCGCTGCCATGGAGGCAGGAGAGGCTCCCGCCACTGCCACTGTGCTCGCCAGCCGTGAGCCCGGCTTCTGGCTGAGGAAGCATCTGCCCCCTGGTGGTCAGTGCACATAATAGCGACTGGTCATTCTGGTTGTTCTGCCATAATGATCGCTTAGGCTTTTATTATATAGATGTTACTCTTTCCAGTGTTGCAGATTCTGACCTTTCTTTGACATATTTTGGCATTCTATTTTCCAGAGAGTACAATCCTTTAAAGCCAAAGAATATTTCATAGCTTTTGCATCAGTATAGCCTTTTTAAAAAGGAGTGAAAGCATACCCATTCCTAGAGAAGAGCTCCAATGCCTGTGTCTCTAATTTGAGCAGTCATTTGTCTCATGAATCGACTCCAGGGTTTCCATTTTCCTTTGCATACTTTATTGTCTTTATTGTATGTGATGATTTTTTGGTTGATGCAAACAAGTAACAATGACAACAGTTATCCAAAAATGTTATCTAACTACAGTTGATGTGTGGACCTTCTGGAGAAATTGTGTAGGGTGTATGTGAGCTTGATGCCAAATATTAGGGAATTGGCTTAGCATTGAATATTTATTGAATTTTCTACCATAAAATGAGGGTTAGAAAGAGATGCTATAATCCTAGTAGAAATAGGTAATTAATATTCAAAGTAAGCTAATAGAAAACATACAGAATTTGGTCATTGTTGCATGATAAACGATAACTTTTTTTTTTTTTTTTTACCAATTCCCACCAACATAACACAGTAAACAAGTATTTACCACATATGTTCAACCCTGTCCCCCGCCCCAAATCTAACTGGAATAGAAGTAAAATGTACAAAACGGAATGTATCCATTATTGCTCTAAGAAAAGTAAAATAGGTATGGGTGGACTAGATACTTCAGCAAAATTATATAAAATAGGAAATCAATGGAACATATTAATGGATTAACCAGAGAAGATAGAACCAGTCTCAAATCCCAATAAGTACATACAAATTTAATGTATAAGGGAGATATTCTTGGAATAGCTCCAGATTGATTGTTACATGTATAGAGAGCGTAGAGATGTAACCAGGATGGTTAGTTAATAGATTATTTGTATAAGAGCTGTACAAGTCCTCTTTTACACTTGTTGCTTTCATTTCCCAATTACAGCACCGCTTGCATACACAGGAACAAACAGTATTCAAAATGCATTGGTTGATCTGCCATGGAGGGCTCTGTTCCCGATGGAGGGCTTGGCACTTCAGGGTAGATCACTCCTTAGTCTGGCACTTGAGAGAAGGTCTCAGCCAATTTACCATCCTCCAATGCAGCCAATTCAAACTGAAGCTTAATTAGCAATGCAAATAAAACCTATCTACAAAGTGCTTTGCCAAAGTGTCCCGATTTATTACAAATATCTGATTTACCAGACCATGGGTAGAAAGGGGGGGAAAGTGTTAGCATTGTATATCAATTAAAAAAATCTGTCCTGGCCATTGTGGCTCAGTTGGTTGGGCATCATCCTGTGTACCAAAGGACTGTCAGTTTGACTCCTGGTCAGAGTACATGCCTGGAGTTGCAGACTCCAGTGGGTGGTGGGGGCGGGGAGGGGGCATGCAAGAGGCATATATTTTAATTCTGCATGTTGTAGTGTGAATACACATCTATTAGCAAAACTTTGAGGGTAATAGACATCACAAAAGGTAAGTCTAAATACAAACAAAAGAAAAATAAACTACTGGATTCAGAAAAACTGTCACCAAAAACCAATTAAATTTTAAAATTTTTAACTTAATACCTCTTAGAAAACTTGAGGAACATAAACATACAATGAGTAAAAATAGCTTACTCTAACAAGGAAACTAACCAGAGATTTTTAAAAATCATGAGGTAAAAATACTTACAGTTACATACATTACAATTAAGATTTAAAAATAAATAGTCTATATTATAAATTTAAGAATACTCATACAATTAGATCCAATTATATGTATAAATAGGTGGAAAAAGTTAGAAGGCAAAACTATTCAAGAATGGCAACATACAGTTTAAAGAATTTTCCAGGAACAGAATAAAGAAAATATGAGGGATGATAAACCATCATGGCTATTATTTTAAATTAAAATTACATTTTTAGGTGCTGAAGAAAGATGAGTCATCAGTATGCTGAAAGCCATACTCTGCAACATGCAATATAAATTAATGAATTACATTTAGAAGACCAATGACAAAGTGAAGCTCCTAAAAGCTTCTCAGAAGGAAAGAAAGAAAAATTTACCTTCAAAAGAGCAAAAAGGAGCCTGAAAACATTGGCAATATTCATTCTTGAAGGCAAAGAAACATTATCTCAATTTCAGAAGGAGGGTCATTTTCAAGATGGAATTTCACATCAAACCAAATTATCACTCTTAAGAAACACAATTTCTGACATAAAAGGCTTAGAAAATGTATTCATTATTGAAAGTGGGATATTGAAGTCTCCTACTATTATTGTATTGCTTCCTGTTTCTCCCTTCAGGTCTGTCAATTTTGCTTAATAGATTTAGGTGCTCTAATGTTGGGTACATATATATTTAAAATTGTTGTATTTTTCTGTTGTATTGATGCTTTTATCATTACATAATATCCTTCCTTATCTCTTAAAGGATAGAACATCAAAACAGAAGATCAATAAAGAAACTGAGGACTTGAACAATACTATAGACCAAATGGACAAAGCAAATATGAAAGAATATTCCACTCATCAGCAGCAGAATATGGATTTTTCTCATGTGCATATAAAATTTTCCACTGTAAATCATGTGGTAGGTAAAAAAAAAAAGTCTTCACAAATTTAAGGATAAATCATACCAAGCATCTTTTTTACCACATTTGAATAAAAACTGAAATCAATTAACATAAAGAAAACTGAAAAATTACAAATATGTGGAAATTAAACAACAGAATCTTGAACAGCCATAAGGTCAGAGAGGAAACAAAAAATAAAATCAGAAAAAAAAGTCAATAAATTAAAAATGATGACAAAACATACCAAACCTGACAGGATGCAGCAAAAGCAATTAACAAGATTTTTTTTTTTACCATAATGAGTCTACATTTAAAAAGAGGAAAAATATAAAATAAAACCTAAAATCACACCACAAGGAACTTTAGTAATAAGACTAAACTAAGCCCAAAATTAGCAGAAGGAAGGAAATAACAGGCTAGTGTACATATAAAGAAAATAAAGAATAGGAAAAAATCAATAAAACTAGAGTTGAGTTTTTGAAAAAATGCACAAAATTGGCAACCACTTAGCTGGAGTAACTAAGAAAGAAAAGAAGACTTAAATAAATAAAATCATAAATGAAAGAGGAGCCATTATAAATAATGTCAAAGAAAAAGAAAGGATAATAAGAACAACTATATGCCAGCAAACTGGATAATAAGGAGAAATAGATAAATTTTTAGAAATATACAATGTACCAAGACTGAATAATAAAAAATACAAAGTCTGAACAGATCTACAACTGGTATGGAAAATTAATCAGTTACCAAAAACATCCCAAGGAGAAAAGTCCCATTACTACATGGATTTATTGGTGACTTCTACCAAAATTATTTTTTTCACTTCCTCACTTTTCTTTTCTTTTCTTTTTTTTTAATAATTCTTTATTGTTGAAAGTATTACATATGTCCTCTTTCCCCCCGCCATTGACCTCCATCAGCCCACCTCCAGCCACCACCCCAGGCCTTTAGCGCCCTCTACTAAGATTTTAAAGATGAATTAAGCAATCCTTCTCAAACTCTTCCCCAAAAAATGAGAAGGAAACACTCAGAAACTCATTATAAGAAATCAGGATTAGTTTATTCTCATTCCAAAGCCAGACTAGGACACTACAAGGAAAGAAAACTATAGGGCCAATATCCCTATTGAATAGAAATGCTTTAAAAAATCCTCACCAAAACACTAGCAAATTGAATCCAAGAGCACATTAAAAGAATCACACACCAAGATAATGTGGGATTTAATCCTATGATATAAGGATAGTTCAACACATGTAAATCAATAAATGTGATTGATACACCTCTAATAGAATGAAGAGTAAAAATCATGATTATCTTAATAAATGCAGAAAAAGCATTGGACAAAATTTAACATCTTTTCATGATGAAAACTTGACAAATTGGGTACAGAAGAAAAGTAGCTCTACATAGAAAAGACCACATATGAAAAGCCTAGAGTGAACATCAAACTCAACAGTGAAAAATTTGCAAACTTTTCATCTGGAATCAGGAGAAAGGCAAGGAAGCACACTCTCACCACTTCTATGCAACACAATGTTGGAAGCTCTAGCCAGTGCAATTAGGCAATTTAAAAAAGGCATCCAAATCAGAAAGGAAGAAGTGATGCTGTCCCAAGGACATGATGTTACATGTAGAAAACTACAAACACTCCATCAAAAACAGTTGGAACTAATTTTAAAAATTCAGAAAATTTGAAAGATACAAATTAAAATTCAAAAATCATTTACAGTTCTAAATGCCGATAACAAACTACCAGGAAAGGAATTAGGATAAAATTCCAATTACAATAACATCAAAAATAATTAAATGCTTAGAAATAAACTTAACTAAGTGTTGTAGAAGTGGCACAAAAGAAGCAACAGTTGAGCACTCCGAGACACCATGAAAGACCAAAGCAGCGCTGCTGGCTCAGGGAATTCAAAGATCCAAAGCCTGAACAAAGGATGCAATGAGATTGCCCCATATATATATTCCTAGGTTTCTTCGTTTTCTATCTGTTTCCTAACTACCAGGCTTTTGTGGTGGGCGTCCACAGCCCCTCCTGAGTCAGTTAGAATGGGGGAGTTAGACTGTATCTAAATGCCTGGTCTGGATGGTGCCATGACCTCCCCTCCAGCCAAGCAGTTACATTCTTTGTTTGTAAATTGGGTGTAACTGGTCTTGCAAGACCAGATTGTTAAGAAAGGGACAGTGACTTAATGATAGGCTATCAAGAATGTACATTAGATTACTGGCACAGATTCAGATTGCTAGTTCTCCCAAAAATGTCTTATATTCCCCATCATAAGGAAGTAAAAGACATTCCATACAAAAATGTTGGTGAAATAAATTTAAAAAGTAGCAACCATAATGGAAAGACATCCTGTGCTTATTAATTAGAATTAATACAGGGATGGCCAAAAGTAGGTTTACAGTTGTTTGTAGGGAAAATAATACAATAATTAATAAATAATAATATGAGAATAAACTCCATTTCACATACCCACAACTATAAGCCAGTATTGTTATAATGTAGTATGTTCATACTACCCCAATCAGTCTAAAGATTCTATGAAGTTCCTATAAAAATCCCACTGGCATTTTTTTTTTACAGATATAGTTAAAGCAATCCCTAAATTCATATGGAACCACAAAAGACCGTAACAGTTAAATACATTTTGAGAAAGAAGAACAAGGCTAGAAGCATCACACTTACTGATTTCAAATACTGAGAGTATTGTGATAAGGAAAATAAATAAGCCAGTCAGAGAAAGACAAGTATCACATTATCTCACTCAAATGTGAAATCTAAAAAAAAATAAACTGATAAACAAATAGATTCAGAGACATAGAAGCATGGAATAGGTCATCAACTCTCAGAGAGAAGGTGGAGGTGGGTGGGTGGGAAGAGATCAACTAAAGAACTTGTAGCATATATACATAACCTATGGACACAGACCATAGTGTGGAGAAGGTCTGGGGCAGGGGGTGGGAGTATGGGTTAGGCTAGAAGGGGTCAATGGGGGAAAAAGAGGGCATATGTAATACTTTCAACATTAAAAATTAAAAAAAACACTTCTAAATGGACAAATGATTTGAATAGACATTTATTCAAAGAAGGCTTACAAATAGTCAATCCTATATAATAAAAGCCTCATATGCTAAGTTTCTGGTCAGCCAGTTGGCCATTCAACCAATCAAAGCATAATATGCTAATCATATGCTCAGGCCACTCAACTGCTCACGATGACATGCACTGACCACCAGGGGGCAGATGCTCCGACCAGTAGGTTAGCTTGCTGCTGGGGTCTGGCCGAATGGAATTGAGTGAAACAGGCCAGACATGCCCTCCCGTAACCCCTCCCCAGCTGGCCAACCTCCTGCATTCCTTCCTGCCCCAATCGTGCACTGGTGGGATCCTTTGGCCTGGTCTGCACCCTCTCGCAATTAGGGACCCCTTGGGGGATGTTGGAGAGACAGTTTCAGCCTGATCCCGCAGGCCAGGCTAAAGGACCCCACTGGTGCAAAAATTTGTGCACTGAGCCTCTAATATATATATAATACTCAACATCACTAATCATTGGGAAAATACACTATAAGATATCACCTAACACATGTTAGAAAGATTCATCAAGATTGTGAGGATGTGGAGAAAAAGAAACCATCATACATTGTTGGTGAAAATGCAAAATGGTAAAGTTACTATGGAAAACAGTATGGAGATTCTTTATTAGAAATAGAACTACTATATGGCCCAGCAATCCCACTTCTGGATATTTATTTTAAAAAAAATTGAAATCAAGATCTCAAAGAGATACCTTACTCCCATGTTCATTGTAACATTATTAGCCACAACTTAAATGTCCATCAATGGATGGATGGATAAAGAAAATGTGGCATACACATATAATGAAATATTACAAAAAGGAGGAAATTCTGCCTTTTGCAACAATATGGATGAAGTTTGAGGACATTATGCTAAGTGAAATAAGCCAGTCCCAGAATGAGAAATACTATGTGATTCCACTTATCTGAGATATCCAAATAGCCAAGTTCATAGAATCTAAGAGTGAAATGGTGGCTGTTAGGGGCCGTGAGGAGGGAAATGGGAAGTTGCTAATCAAAGGGCATAAGGTTTCAGTTACGTAAGGTGAACAGGTTCTAGGAATCCTCTATACAACATTGTACATACAGTTCACAAAACTGTATCATTCACTTAAAAAATTTTAGTGTATATCTCAGAAAAGTGTACTTACCACAAAAAAAGTAAAATTAAAATAATATATGAATCTTACAAAAACTTTCAGGAAAGAACATTCAAAATATTGCTTGGAAGGATTAAACTTTTATTTAATACAGAAGAACATATGAGATTTGAGAGTTACTGATTGAGCCATTCATCTGATAGGTATACTAACAAAATAAAAAATGTATAAATTCAGGATAAAATAAATAAATCTGTAAAACATAGTACAAAATAAAAGATTAAATGTGAATTTCCTCAGTAAGAGTATAATGAATACAAATACTTTTAAACTTGACAAGTAATATTTCTTCAAACTTAGTAACATATAAAATTGTATTCCCTAGATGAAAACATAACATTTAGGTAACTAAATATTCCAAATATTGCTTATTGGATTTCTATTTTTTAAATCATCATATATATACATTGAATGACTGGAACTAGCCTGCATTCAGCCATTTATCTATAAAAGCGATGGCATGATTAAGTTTAATATAAAGTATAACAATGTTGATTAAAAGTGATTATGAAAGTTATGGGTAAAAAAGGTAACAAAGATAAAACTAAAAATAACAAAATAGCAAGATAATTTTATTAAAATCTAATACATGAGCATGGAACAGAGAACAATGCATGTATTTATGTTGCTCAGATTTATTAAAACCATCAGTTAAGCCTTTTATGCCTGAGGAGCAGCTAAGCCAGTGTCAGAATATGGGTGGGAGGGAAAATATGGGTGTAAAAGGGAAAGACAGAGCTTATGGATTCTATTTTTCACTTAGAATCCAATTTTATTTTATGAATTAAGTTTTATTCCCACATTTGTTTTATTTTGTATTTCAAAGAAGCAATCATCACAATAATAAAATAGACCCCTGATGCCCCCCTGAGGCCTTACCATTAGATTCTCTGATTCCTAAGATCCTCTGGTATCGTCTGTCTCTAGCATGTTGTCAAGATCTTAGTGGGGAGAGAAAAGAGAATGGGGTATTTAAAAGATCTCTGGAGGCTTTTCTGAAAGATGGTCATATAGAAGCACTGTTTTATGAAACCAATGGTGATCCATGTTTGCAATGGAGGTTTGAGGACCCAGTAAAGCAAATTAACTAGTAAACTTTATTTAAAAAATAATATGAAGTCTTTGGAAATGTGCTCAAGGAGCCACTGTTCCCACCCCAGCTTACATCAGTGGCTGGGAGATTTTGCCCAGGAAGAAGCAAATAGTAAGTACAGAGAACGCCAAAGCTCTCCATAAAGGAAGGCTTTATTCAGAACAGAGTAGAAAACTAACCAAATATATAATTTATCCTCACCCCTTTCCAAGTAGATAAGTAGATAAAGTAATTCCTATGGACTGAATGTCTTTGTCCCCAACAGTCATATGTTGAATCCCTAACACTTTTGCTGGCAGTATTAAAAGATCATTAGGACCTGTTGAAGTCATGAGGGTGGCCCCCATGAGAGGATTAGCACTTATAAGAAGAGTCATTTGGGATCTTACTGTCTCTCTTTGCCATGTGAGGAGACAGCAAGAAGGTCACAGTGTGATTTCCTGGAAGAGAGCTCTCATCAGAACCTAGGTATGAAGTACCTTAATCTCAGACTTCCAGCCTCCTGACTATAAAAAATAAATGTCTGGTATTTAAGGCACCCAGTCTATGGTATTTTGTTACAGCAGCCCAAGCTGACTATTATACTAGTATCCCCATGCATGAAATTCATGCACATTAAAAGGGAATTAATTGCCCTAACCGGTTTGGCTCAGTGGATAGAGCATCGGCCTGTGGACTCAAGGGTCCCGGGTTTGATTCCGGTCAAGGGCATGTACCTTGGTTGCGGGCACATCCCCAGTGGGGAGTATGCAGGAGGCAGCTGATCGATGTTTCTCTCTCATCGATGTTTCTAACTCTCTATCCCTCTCCCTTCCTCTCTGTAAAAAATCAATAAAATATATTTTTTAAAAAAGGAATTAATTAGCAGAGATATTTTAATATTGCTATTTGCCCTTTCTCTATAATAGGAGTGTGAGAGATGAAAGGAAATTAGTAAAATGCATAAGAAAATAATATATAAATTTATTAATGAATAAACAGGAACAAAAGGATATAACAACAACAGAGGCATGATATAAAAACAACAAAAACATGATATGAAAACAACAAAAACATGATATAAAAACAACAAAAACATGATATAAAAACAACAGTGATCCAAACAATGACTGATAAAGTGATTCAACTTATTCTAATATCTCCCTGAATACCACATTAAGAGTGAAAACACTTTCAGAGTGCTTGACTAATTTCCCTTGTGATGAAGTATTTAGAACTTTAACTGTAACATCACATGCTCTTCAAACTCGAGAGAAAGCAACATATAACTGACCATGTGCAAAAATGGGTTCAGGTAGGAACATGCCTACTCTGTCTAGAGTTTGTCCTTGTGATTTATCAATCGTCATCACAAATGCTGGAATCGAGGGAAACCGTCGTTGAATCAATTTAAATGGGAGGCCAGTGTCAGATGGGGACAAATTAATTCTTGGAATCAGAACAGCCTCTCCCTCTACAGATCCTGGTAATACTTCAGCTTTGATACTGTTAGGTCGTAATCTTTTGATAATAAATCTGGTGCCATTATAAAGACACCATTTACTATTGAGATTTCTCAATAGCATAATTGCACCCACTTTCAATTTTAATTTATGACACAGCATTCCCGAAAGAGTAATACTATTAAGAAATTCCTTTTCAGCATCATCTGTGGAATCAATGGAATCATCACTCAAATATGTGTGAAAATCTCCATCGAGTGTATCCAAATTTTCTTCATTTAATTTTTGAACATGCTCATTTTTTGGACATAGAATTGCACATTTAGATATATTTTTAATATTACCTATAGCAGTGATTCTCAACCTTGGCTGCACATTAGAATTACCTGGGAATCTTTTTAAAATCCTGACTCCTGGGCCTCATCCTCCAGAAATTGTTTCTTTGTTATGTGGTGGGGCCACAACATTAGTAACAAAGAAACAGAATTAAAACTTTATTGTGGGAAGCCGCTACAGTGTTTTGGACAGGTGCAAGCCTTGGACTGATGAGAGGGCACAGTCCTCTCATTGCCATGTGCAAGTCCCAGCTTGGAGGGCAGGGCCCTCCCAGCACAATTATAGCCAACAGCTATAGTTGTAAGCTTGAACCTATGGCCTGAACACATGGCCCCACGTGCCTGAGTGATGTGGGCTTGATAGAGTTCAGGTGCATGTAGTTGAGTAGGATTGAAACCCAGGAGAATGTTGTAAACATCTTGGTCACGCCCTTACTTTGCCTCATAGCATCTGCTATAAAATAAAGGCATGGCTGTGGGCATGGTCGCTGTCTCTCAGAGAAGCAGCATCCCACCGAGACCCGGCTTTCATTCTCTTGTCTGTCTTTTCTAAACCTTTCAGCCGCCCCCACTCAGGTTCACCCTTGGCCATGCTGGCGCGGCACACTTTATAAAGATCTTCCTCCAGGCTCCCAGGGCAGGTTCCTGCCTCAAACCCCTTCCTTACAGGAAACAGCTCGGGGGAGGGCGCAGCCATTGCCAAGACAACCCCTCTAGGACTGACTTCCTTCCACTGGTTGCTGTTCCTCCATATGTGACGAACATCATCCATCATTTTATATAAGTAGATAAAGCAGGATAGAACTTAAAATATGAAAAGAACATTTTAATAGCATTAGGGAAATGTGAAAAGTAAAAATCCATGAACATCATTTTGAAATAAATATTAATATTTGTTGAACTTTTCTCTATTCAAATGACAAAAGAGAAATACAAGAGAAGTTCCCCAAAGAGTAAGGAATTAAAAGATAATCTATCACAAAGAGCATGATGAAATATATCACTTAGTTTTAAAATATTTATATTTTAAAATGTAAACAGCATCTCTTTGAATTGTCTTAGAAATGGAGGAAAGTACTGTGGGCTCTAAGAAACAGGAAAGGATAAGTTTTAAAATACCAAAGGCCTACTTCAAAGATCTAGAACGAACTCTCCAAAAATTCATCTGGAATAAAAAAAGACCCCGAATAGCTGCAGCGATCCTGAGAAAGAACAAAGTAGGTGGGATCTCAATGCCAGATATCAAGCTGTATTACAAAGCCACTGTTCAGAAAACTGCCTGGTACTGGCACAAGAACAGACATATAGATCAATGGAATAGAATAGAGTCCAGAAATCAGCCCGAACCAATATGCTCAATTAATATTTGACAAAGGAGGCAAGAACATACAATGGAGCCAAGATAGTCTCTTCAATAAATGGTGTTGGGAAAATTGGACAGATATATGCAAGAAAATGAAACTAGACCACCAACTTACACCATACACAAGAATAAACTCAAAATGGATAAAGGACTTAATTAAATGTACGACAGGAAACCATAAAAATTCTACAAGTATCCAAAGGCAACAAAATCTCAGACATATGCCGAAGCAATTTCTTCACTGATACAGCTCCTAGGGCAGTTGAAACTAAAGAGAAATGAACAAATGGGACTACATCAAAATAAAAAGCTTCTGCACAGAAAAAGAAACCATCAACAAAACAACAAGAAAATCCACTGCGTGGAAAAACATATTTGCCAAAGTCATATCTGATAAGGGCCTAATCTCCAAAATTTATAGGGAACTCATACAACTTAACAAAAAGAAGATAAATAATCCAATCAAAAAATGGGCAAAGGATCTAAATAGACACCTTTCAAAAGAGGACATTCAGAAAGCCAAGAGACATATGAAAACATGCTCAAAGTCACTAATCATCCGAGAGATGCAAATCAAAACAACAATGAGGTACCATCTCACACCTGTCAGAATGGCTATCATCAACAAATCAACAAACAATAAGTGCTGGAGAGGATGTGGAGAAAAAGGAACACTTGTGCACTGCTGGTGGGAATGCAGGCTGGTGCAGCCACTATGGAAGACAGTATGGAGTTACCTCAAAAAACTGGAAATGGAACTCCCATTTGACCCTGTGATCCCACTTCTAGGAATATATCCCAAGAAACCAGAAACACCAATCAGAAAGGATATGTGCACCCATATGTTCATAGCAGCACAATTCACCATAGCTAAGATCTGGAAACAGCCTAAGTGCCCATCAGTAGATGAATGGATTAGAAAACTGTGGTACATCTACATGATGGAATACTATGCTGCTGTAAAAAAGAAGGAACTCTTACCATTTGCAACAGCATGGATGGAACTGGAGAGCATTATGCTAAGTGAAATAAGCCAGTCAATGAAGGAAAAATACCACATGATCTCACTCATTCATGGATAATAAAGACCATTACAAACTTTTGAACAATAATAGATACAGAGGCAGAGCTGCCTCAAACTGATTGTCAAACTGCAGCAGGAAGGCCAGGGAGGGTTTGGGGGCAGGAGGGAGGGGGGTAAGAGATCAATGGAAGGACTTGTATGCATGCATATAAGCATAACTAATGGACATAAGACACTGGGGGGTAAGGGAGGCCAGGGGATTGTCAAGGGGGGGGGGGAAGGACACATATGTAATACCCTTTGTAATACTTTTAGCAATAAAAATAAATAAATAAATAAAATAAAAATAAAAATAAAAATAAAATAAATCCTCGAGGCAAGCACAAAAAAAAAGGATAAGTTAGCTACAAGAGCAAAAGCTGCAATGAAGAGATTTGATGCTCAAAAGAATAAAGGGAAAAAAGATATGGCATTACTCTAAATAGCACTAAAGCTGAAAAGAGATTATTATGTATTGCAGAGTCTCAAATCAGTGATAGGAATAGCTACATTCAGGAATTTTTAGACTAGATAATGAAAAAAATTAAATAAAAAAATACATAAAGGAAACATTTTTGGATTGGAAAAGAACCTGACTATAAAAGCAAAAGACCCAAAAAACAGAGCTTGAACTTTGGGACCTAAATTTACAGGAAAATTGCCCCCTTTCCAATGCTAAATAAAGCAGGAAATAAGTACTTACATAATACAGAAATGCATATTTTAAAAAAAATGATGCAGGTTATATATGTACAAAGAAGTTGTAACAAAAATCTATATATATAAAAGCCTAAGCAACCATTACGACCTGTCAATGCAGGAGGCAGATGCTCAATGCAGGAGCTTCCCCCTGGTGGTCAGTGAGCTCCCACAGCCAACCTCCCATGGTCCCTCCCCCCTTCTGGCCGGCTCCAAGGGGCCCCAATCAGGATAGGGCGAGATGGCCCCAATCAGCCCCAATTGCCAGCCAGGCCGAGAAACCACACAACGGGCCTCTAGTATTTTATAAAAACAATTGCTTCAATATTAAAATTGGAGTTAATCTTAATAAATTTTAGACTTATAAATCCCTTTTGTACTGCAGGGATTTCAATTAAAAACAATTGATAGTTAACAACCATACATTATTGTTAAAACCCTGTCTTGATAGACATCTAGGTTTTGCTCAAGTTCCATGAATTTTCCATTCATCTCACTACCAGGTCACCAGCACCACATGCTCTATGCTTTCTTTCAATGTCGGGCACCCTTTGTGAGGATAAAGTACAAATCCACTCAAACGCAGCAGCTGTGTCCTGTGTGCAGCAGCTTTGTTCCCTGGTAATTGGGGCTGGTTCCAGATGGTCGTATTAATTACTGATTTCAATTGCATTTTGACTAATAGCAGTTCACTTTATACAAATCTCATTCTCTAATGAATCTACAGACAAATATATTCAGTCCATGTTATTAAATGGAACTCTCTAAATTACAGCCTATGTTACCAACTAAGAGAGAAACTTTCTTTTCTCTATACTACTTTAACACTTTGGGATAGTTATAAAAATTTTAAACTAAATTAAAAAATAAAAGTTGTTTTTAGTTTTTTTTTCCCAAATTGCTAGTTGACTATATATATATATATAAATATATATAAATATATTTATATATTTAAATATATATAAATATATATAAATATATATAAATATATATATATATAAATATATATATATATAAATATATATATTTATATATATATACACTAATAAAAGAGAAACATGGTAATTGGCATACGACTGCTACCCTTTTCATTGGCTAATCAGTGAGTATATGCAAATTAACTGTCAGCCAAGATGGCGGCTGGCAGCCAGGCAGCTGGAAGCTAACAGGAGGCTTGCTTGCTGTGGACTCCAACGTTCCCCGCCTGCCTCTGAGCTTCAGTTGGAAACATAGTAACATTTACAGAAGATAAACAAAACTCCAGAAACCTCCTGTCAGTCAGCCGGGATCTCAGAGCTGGAGTCGCAACATTGTTTCAAATACAGAAAACAAAGGCCAGAAACCTGCTTTCAGCCGAGCCGGCTCTCAGCTCCAGTGACAGCCATGGAAGGTAAATAAATGCCAGAATAAAAAAAAAAAAGAAAAAAAGGAGAGGTTTGGAGCTTCAGTTGCCCGCCAGCCTGAAAACAGCCCTCAGCCCCTCACCCAGACTGGCCAGGCACCCCAGTGGGGACCCCCAGCCTGATCCAGGACACCCTTCAGGGCAAACCAGCCGGCCCCCACCCTGAAGCAACAAGATGGCGGCTAATTTGCATACTGAAGGCAGGCGGCAGCAGGCAAGGCTGTCTGCGGTCTGGGACCCGGATCTGTGACCCTGCCGTGCGGGATCAGCGGAGCCGCGAGGCTTCCCGGCACCGGGATCAGCGTGACAGGGGGCAACGCCCAAACGCCCTGATTGCCCTGCGGCTCTGTGGGTGATAGAGGGCGGCGCCCCAGCCCCGATTGCCCTGCGGCTCTGTGTGTGACAGTGGCGGCACCCCAACCCCCCACGGGCCCTGCTCTATGTGAGATGGGGTAGAGCCATACCTCCCCATCGGCCCTGCCCTGAGTGTGACAGGGTGTGGCTCCTCAACTATCCCCCCCTCCACCGGCCCTGCTCTGTATGTGACAGGGGCCGGTGCCCCAGCTCCCCTATTGGCCCTACTCTGTGCGTGACAGGGAGGAGCTCCTCAACCCCCTGATTGGCCCTGCTCTGTGTGTGACAGGGGGCAGCTCCCCAACCCCCTGATTGACCCTGCTCTGTGCATGACAGGGGGGAGCTCCCAAAACCCCTGATTGACCCTGCTCTGTGCATGACAAGGGGGAGCTCCCCAAACCCCTGATGGGCCCTGCTCTGTGTGTGACAGAGTACGGGGCCCCAAGCCCCGATGGTCCCTGCTCTGTGTGTGACAGCGGGCAGAGCCCCAACCCCCTGATCGGCCCTGCTCTGTGCATCACAGGGGGTGGCGCCGCAACTTCCCTATCGACCCTGCCTTGAGTGTGACAGAGGGCGGTGCCCCAACCCCCCAATCGGCCCTACCCTGAGCGTGACTAGGGGTGGCATCACAACCTCCCCATCCTCCCTGCTCTGTGCATGACGGGGCGGCGCCCCAACTCCCCAATCGGCCCTGCTCTGAGCCCGACCAGGGGCTGCACCTAGGGATTGGGCCTGCCCTCTGCCACCCAGGAGCAGGCCTAAGCCAGCAGGTCATTATCTCCTGAGGGGTCCCAGACTGCGAGAGGGCACAAGATGGGCTGAGGGACCCCCTCTCCCCCCCGAGTGCACAAATTTTTGTGCACCGGGCCTCTAGTATATATATATATATATATATATATATATATATATATATATATATATACCATTAAATAGGATTGGTAGAATTATGAGGGAAATAATTGTGAACCCTGAATTATGGAAGCAATTCAGTTCATTACATGAATTAAAATAATATTACACTTTATAAAATTAGTAAAAACCATATAAAACTATAAATGTGCTCATTTTATTCGTAATATATTTTATACTATAAAATATAGCATGAAGTACACTTAAAACTATGTAAAAACTGTTTAAACTATATAGAATAATATAAAAGACTAGAGGCTCAGTGCATTAAACTCATGTATGGCGGAGGGGTTCCCTCAGCCCAGCCTACACCCTCTAGCAATCCGGGAACCCTCAGGAAATGTCCGACTGCCTGCAGGATCAGGCCTAAACCAGCAGTCGAACATCCCTCTTGCAATCCATGACCACTGGCTCCTAACTGCTCACCAGCCTGCCTGCCTGATTGCCCCTAACCACTCTGCCTGCCTTCCTGATCACCTCTTACCTCTCTGTCTGCCTGCCTGATCACACTAAATACTCACCTACCTGCCTGATCACGCCTAACTGCTTGCCTGCCTGCCTAATCACTCCTAACCGCCTCTGCCTCAGCCCCCACCATGGCGGATTCATCCGGAAGGATGTCCAGAATGACATCTGGAAGGTCATTCAGCTGTCCAGTCTAATTAGCATATTATGCTTTTATTATTATAGATAATAGGCTATATATGTATGCTATGTCCAGACTCATTCTGGTAAAACTCTCTGAAGTTATTCTACAGTTAGCTGAAGGATAAGTCAGTTTTGTTGCTCTTTTTGCTGTTGTTTTGTTAGTTGGTTGGTTGATTTTAGTGACATTATGATACTAAATTATGATGGCCAGCACTTTAAACAAACTCCAGGTAAGTTGAATAATAATATTTGAGAACATCTATTGAATTTCTGCTTTGAGAAAGAACTTGTCCAAAGCATTTGATGAAGGTTAACTCATTTGTTCTTCAAACCAACTCTATATAACAATATTTGTAAAAGAAAAGAAAATATTTAAATGCATAATGCCACTATCAACATTTCACAATTAAAATCACTGAGGATAATCACATTACATATCAGCAGGCAGTAGGTAGGATATAGATATTAGCATGAAAGTGTCTTCAAATTTTATACAAATTCACTAGATACAGTTTTATTTTCCATATTAAAACTTAGAGTAATATAAATGTTAATGTATATTTGTATTATTTGAATATCTAGACATTAGCCCTTGAAATCCATTGGAGAAAAAAACAAAAAAATATCTCAGACAAAAGAAAACAGCAAGAAGGTATTAAAATAGAAAATATCTGCCGAAGCTGGTTTGGCTCAGTGGATAGAGCGTCGGCCTGCGGACTGAGGGGTCCCGGGTTCGATTCCGGTCAGGGGCATGTGCCTGGGTTGCGGGCGCATCTCCAGTGGGAGATGTGCAGGAGGCAGCTGGTCGATGTTTCTCTCTCATCGATGTTTCTAGCTCTCTATCTCCTCCCTTTCTCTCTGTAAAAAATCAATAAAATATATTTAAAAAAAAAAAAAAAGAAAATATGAAATAAGCTTACAAATTATAACAAAATATTGCTGGTATTACAATAGATGCAAATGGATTGAACACACTACACTCATTTGAAAAAAATTTAAGATTTTTTTCCAGAAAAAAATCCAAAAATATGGAGTATTACATTTATATGTACTAGTAATGAACAAGGGGAAACCAATTTAAAAAATAATACTAATACAATTGCTCAAGAAAAAAATGAATATTAATTATAAATCTAAGAAAACAAGTTAAGAAATAATATGAAGAAAACTATAAATGCTTAGGTAAGAAATTAAGGAATATCTCAATAAATAGGCTTATGACAACCATGGGTTAGAAGACTCAAAATAATAAAGATGCCAGTTCTTCCCCAATTGACATATAGTTTAATGTATTTCTATTAAATTTCAAGCAAAATGTTTATAGATATAGATAAGCTTATTCAAAAGATTATATGAAAAGAGAAAGGGACAAATATAGAAAAAACACTTTTGCAAAAGTGGAATAAAGCAGAAAGTTTCACAGCACTCAATTTTAAAATTCACTACATATCTGCACACTCAAGACATTTTTTGCATTAGCAGAGCAACAGCCACCCATATCATAAGAACATAACAAAGAAATCAAAAATTGGCACATTCATTTATGGTCAACTAATTTTTTTTTCATTCAACTGATCTTTAGCAAATGTGCAAAAGTATTTCCATGAAGATAAAATAATAATTTTAACAAACAATGCTGAAGCAATTGGACGTGCATACATTGAAAATGAGCATCAACCTTAAGTCTAAAACTTAAAAAATATTAAGTAACAATGGATCATAGATTTAATATTAAAACTTAAAATATAAAATTCTGAGAAAAAAATATAGGAGACAATCTCAAAGATTTAGAAATAGAATTCTTAAACATAGCACCAAAAACATGAATCATAAAAGAAAAAAATAAGCCAATAAATTGGACTTCACCAAAATGAAAATAAAGGTCTATAAAAGTTCATGATAAGATTAAATGACAATAAAAAGAATGGGATAAACTACTTGCAAGCCATAAAACTGAGGAAGAACTCATCTCCAGAAAATGTGAACTCTCAAAATTCAATACTAATAAACAAATGATAAATAATAGGATACTAGAGGCCCAGTGCATAAAATTTGTGCACGGGGAGGGGAGGGACCTCAGCCCAGCCTGCACCCTCTCCAATCAGGAACCACTCAGGAGATGTCCAACTGCCAGTTTAGGCCCAATCTTCACAATCCAGGACCACTGGGTCTTAACTGCTCACCTGCCTGTCTGCCTGATTGCCCCTAACTGTCCCCCACCCCCCACCAGCCTGATCACCCCTAACTGCCTCTACCTTCCAACTTGGTTGCCCCCAACTCCCCCCGACCCCGGCTGGCATGGTCGCCTCCAACTGCCCCCCTCTGCTGGCCTGGTTGCCCCTAACTACCACTCCCACTGGCCTGGTTGCCCCCAACTGCTTTCCTCACCCCCGCTGGCCTAGTCACCCCATGCAGCCTGCTGTTCAGTTGTTTGGTCATCCCTCACTAACTTCCCTGCTGGCCTGGCCACCCCACCCCCATGCAGCCTGCTGTTTGGTCATTACTGTTACTGTGATGGCGTCCTGGACAATTTGTATATTCCTTTCTTATTAGTATAGATGGGTAAAAGGTATGAACTGACACTTCAGCAAGAGGAATATGTGGATTATACATGAGAAGACAAAAAGATGTATAACTTAATTAGCCATTAGAAAAATTCAGATAAAAACCAAAATTGGATTTCTCATACATTGCATATAAGAGTGTAAAATGCCATGGCCACTCTGGAAAATAGTTTCTTATAGATTAGACATATATTTACCATATGATTAAGCAATCACACTCCTATGTATTTAACCTAGAGTAATGAAAACTTATGTTGACATAAAAATCAGTACACCTAAGTTCATATCAGATTTATTTTTATCAGATTTATATAAAACTAGAGGCCCCATACACGAAATTCAAGTTAGGGTTAACCCTAACCCTCTGTCTCGGCCCCCGTGGCTTCATCTAGTTTAATTAGCATATTATGCTTTTATTATTATAGATAAATTACATCCCCTTGGCTTCCAATAGGTATAATCAAGTTAAGGTAGCTTTTTTCTTCTCTTAGCTTACTAAAGAGTGGAATTCATTTCATTATTAAATTTCCCACCATAGACCATTTTTCACTTCCTGGCACACATCTACACTAATAAAAGAGAAACATGGTAATTGGCGTACGACCGCTACCCTTCCCATTGGCTAATCAGCATATCCTTATGCAAATTAACTGTCAGCCAAGATGGCGGCCGGCAGCCAGGCAGCTGGAAGCTAACAGGAGGCTTGCTTGCTGTGGACTCCAACGTTCCCCGCCTGCCTCTGAGCTTCAGTTGGAAACATAGTAACATTTACAGAAGATAAACAAAACTCCAGAAACCTCCTGTCAATCAGCCGGGATCTCAGAGCTGGAGTCACAACATTGTTTCAAATACAGAAAACAAAGGCCAGAAACCTGCTTTCAGCAGAGCCTCAGAGAGAAAGCCGGCTCTCAGCTCCAGTGACAGCCATAGAAGGTAAATAAATGCCAGAATAAAAAAAAAAGAAAAAAAGGAGAGGTTTGGAGCTTCAGTTGCCCGCCAGCCTGAAAACAGCCCTCAGCCCCTCACCCAGACTGGCCAGGCACCCCAGTGGGGACCCCCACCCTGAAGCAACAAGATGGCGGCTAATTTGCATACTGAAGGCAGGCGGCAGCAGGCAAGGCTGTCTGCGGTCTGGGACCCGGATCTGTGACCCTGCCGGGGGGGATCAGCGGAGCCGAGAGGCCTCCCGGCACCGGGATCAGCGTGACAGGGGGCAGTGCCCAAACGCCCTGATTGCCCTGCGGCTCTGTGTGTGACAGGGGGCAGCGCCCCAACCCCCTGATCGGCCCTGCTCTGTGGGTGATAGAGGGCAGCGCCTCAACCCCCTGATTGCCCTGCGGCTCTGTGGGTGATAGAGGGCGGCGCCCCAACCCCCTGATTGTCCTGCGGCTCTGTGTGTGACAGTGGCGGCTCCCCAACCCCCCCACGGGCCCTGCTCTATGTGAGACGGGGTAGAGCGATACCTCCCCATCGGCCCTGCCCTGATTGTGACAGGATGTGGCGCCTCAACTACCCCCCCCCATGGGCCCTGCTCTGTATGTGACAGGGGGGAGCTCCTCAACCCCCTGATTGGCCCTGCTCTGTGTGTGACAGGGGGCAGCTCCCCAAACCCCTGATCGGCCCTGCTCTGTGCATGACAGGGGGGAGCTCCCCAAACTCCTGATGGGCCCTGCTCTGTGTGTGACAGAGTACGGAGCCTCAACCCCCCTGATGGTCCCTGCTCTGTGCATGGCAGGGGGCGGCACCCCAACTCCCCAATCGGCCCTGCTCTGAGCCCGACCAGGGGCTGCACCTAGGGATTGGGCCTGCCCTCTCCCACCCGGGAGCAGGCCTAAGCCAGCAGGCCATTATCTACTGAGGGGTCCCAGACTGCGAGAGGGCACAGGCAGGGCTGAGGGACCCCCTCTCCCCCCCCACCCCTAGTGCACAAATTTTTGTGCACCGGGCCTCTAGTTCTTTATATATACTGCTATTCAGTTGGCTATTACTGTGCTTTGGATCCTCCATATTTCATTAAAAAGCAAAATTGGCACCTATACACAAATACATATAGTATTTGCGTGTGTGTGATCTACGCATGAAGTGTTGTTACCAATGTTATATAAGCCCCTAAAACTATATCTGCAAACTTTCCGTCTCTGTGTATACTGTACATGTCTAAATAATGTAAGAATTGTTTTCCTGAGATTTCATACAATTTAAACATAAAATAATCTCAGTCAAAGATCTCTTCATAAATTTTTATTGTCTTTCATAATTTTCAATGATTGTTAATTTATTCAACATGTATATTATACCAGAAGTAATCTTGATATTTAATTTTTGAAAAATGTTGTTCATGTTACTTAGATTTCCCAACATATTAGTGAAAATTTGTCCACAGTAGCCTCTTATCATTTAAAATTTTTAAGTTTGTGGCTACATATTCCAATATGCTATTATTAAAGTTTATTTCTATGTTCCTTCATTGCCAGAGAACTGTGTATTTTATTACAAGAACAATCTCTTGATAATTTTAATGATCTCATTCACAAATGTATGCTTTTTCTCTTAAATTCATTCATTTTATTTTTGTTGCTATTATTGTTTTCTAAAAATCTTATGTCTAATATTTTTCTTATTGCATATTCTGATCTTCCATTGCTATATTTTCTGTATTTTACTACCACTTCAAAGTTTCTAAAGGGAATTTTATTAAAATAAAAGTTCATAGTGTTTTGGGATTCATTGCGCTGTTTTGTTCTTAAGCTTTGGTTACCTTAATTACTATCAAAATAACTAGTAAGTTTATTTTCTATTTTCATTATTATTTTCTATTTTCTTAGGAGCCTCATATACAGCACATTTAAAAACTTTTAATTGTATTTTATTACCTTCTAACATCTTTGATGCTAATTTGATATTGTCAT
The DNA here is from genome assembly GCF_028538775.1 of Myotis yumanensis. NCBI lineage: Eukaryota > Metazoa > Chordata > Mammalia > Chiroptera > Vespertilionidae > Myotis > Myotis yumanensis. The sequence goes on along the minus strand of NW_027223752.1, from coordinate 160,559,791 downwards.
TAACCTTTATGTGTTTAAAAGTATAACATCAATATAAAAAAAAGAAATATAGGGAAAATACTACAAAATCTCTTGAGTTTACAAATTAAAAAGCAATTTTTCTATCTATAGTGAAAATTGTATTTAAACTATCCCAGAATTTATTGTATTTCATCTTCCATTTTCATTGTCCTATGTTTTCAAAACAAAAGTAAAATCAGTGCTATAGAAAACATTTTTCTTACTCTCCTTCTCCCTCCCATGATTTTAGTGGCAATGCATTTAGCACAGCATTGTTCAAACAGTATTCCTTAAACCTCAAGTCACCAGAGATGTTTCTCAAGTAACTATTCAGTGATAACCTAGTTTGGATGTTTTCATAACATCTTGCTTATTTTTTCATTACTGTTTCCTTTGCTTTCATGATATATATTATTTTCCTTAGGGATTAGGCAAATATGCATCCCATTTTTCTTATCTCAAATTTCATATCTCAAATCATGATTCCTTTATCATTTGTATGGATGACCTATCCAATACATTGGCTTTCCCATTTCTGTTTCAATTCACTTCTGAAATTCTCCATCATCCATTCATACCTCATGCTAGAGTGGGCTGTTGTAAATTTGTAAGAACAGTTCAGAAGCTGGGCAGCATATGAGTGATAATGTAACCTAACTGGAGGCACTGGCTTTCTTTCTCTGCTTTTCTGCCCCTCTGTTTGACTCTTGACTCCCTTTGTTCTGTGACTATGACTTAACCTGGGTTTCAAGCCTAGCTTCTGACAGGTGCAGCTCTCCTATAATCCCACTTTTCCTGTTTTCTGAATATTGGAGCCTTCTCGGATTTGCTCAGTTACTGGTGCATTCACAGATTTACAGCAATGAAACAAACTGATAACATTCCTTATAATTGTTCCTTTATCAATTTTAGTGGATCCTTCTTTTGGTTTTTTGAATTCAACATTAAGGATGAGTGACTATAAGATGGAAGGAACAGGAATCCTAGTACCATGATATATATTTTATCAGTTTTTAATATTAATATTTTGAGTAATTTTCCATGAGTTATATTATTTTACCTAAAATATCTCAGATATGTTTATAATATTTTATTCCCATTCTTTTTAAAAATATGTTTTTATTTATTTCAGAGAGGAAGTGAGAGGGACGGAGAGATAGAAACATCCATGATGAGAGAGAATCATAAATCATAAATCAGCTGCCTCCTGCATGTCCCCTTATCCCCACACTGGGGATCAAGCCCATAACCTGAGCAAGTTCCCTGACCAAAAATCAAACTGTGATCTCCTGATTCATGGGTCAATGCTCAACCACTGGACAACACTGGCTGGGGTATTTCCATTCTTTTAGAATGTTTTAATTGGGAATTAAAGAACTGCTTTTAGCTGTACAAGTGGTCAAGATCTATAGTAAAATATATCCAACCATTTTTATTCAAAATACACAGCATAAAATTTATTATTTTAACTATTTTTAAGTGTATAGTTCTGTGGCATTAAATAAATTCACACAGTTGTGTGACTAAAGTGTTTCCATCTTGAACTTGAATATAAGCAATAAGGCTGAACATAATTAGATCACTTAAACTTTTTTTAGATAACTTGATGTTAAATATAATTGACTAACATTTTTTCACCAGTAGTGACAAATAGCCAACAACTCTTCCTTCCCAAATTACTCTTAATTTGCCAGGACCATTAAGCTCTGATACCATAGGAGAGAAAAAGTAAAATGAATGAGTCAGAAATTCATCATTAAGCTATCTTGATTTTTGTTTTGTTGTGTGTGTTTTTTTAATTTACAGAATAGAATTTTAGAATGTTGAGAGGATTCTTTCAGAGATCTTCCATTATCAGTCCTCAACTTATAGTTAAGAGCCTCATATCTCTGTTTTCTCTTTTTTTGCTGATATTTCTACTTCTCTGGAATAAATGTTTTCATGTGATTTATTTTAGGTTACACATAGCAATAATATTCATAAGTCAATAATAGAGAAAACCAGCTGTGTAGAAGATAATTGCCATCTTCAGATTAATTATTAATCATAATTTATTATGATCTATTACCAAACTTAGACATTTCTTCACCCCATCACCTAAGTACTTCTTTGTTGTTACTTTCTCCTATAGTTTCAGGATTTTTTATAGTTTGCATTCTCAAAATGTGGTCTCCGGTCACCTACATTAAGTCATTTTGGGTGTTTTTATAAAGAGCAGCTATATTGACCTTCCCAAACTCACAGGGATGAGAGAGCTACATACTAAAAACTCCTTGGATCATGATTATGTATTATGTTTAATGAGAACTCCTGGATCTAATTAAACATTTGAGACTAAGTAAATCATTAAAATCCAAAATTTGCAGTTTAAAAAGCACTTTCACTCACACTGGTTAATGCAGTTTTCAATATAGTCCATTGAGCAATGGGCTACCAATAATCTCAACTAGATAGGAAGACTAGCAATGGCTTCTCTAGACAAGAACACAGAGAGTCATATGGATTAGTAAATTTGTCTAAGACTTCTCAACTACAACACTGTGAAAGGAAGGCTCACATATTCTTCGAGCAAGAGCATTTTCTATTTCCACTGTGGACAGTAAAGGAAATTAATGACCAAATAAAACTTGATGAAAAAGTAGGCCAAGCTATCTATTTCCATCACACAGCTATCATCAACATCAACATGATGACCATCGCTGACTGATAGGTAATAGGCACTTACCCTGTGCCAGGCTCTGCACTGGAGATCTATTTGCATTCCCCCATTTTAACATAGGAGAGTGAGGGTTAGAGCAGAAAATAAGATATTTTAAAAATACACGTCTAGTAAATAAGAGAGTGGGGACTTGAACCCAGGTGTGTTTGCTTCCACCATTCTTGTTCCTAACCTTTATGTTTAAACTACAGAGTCATAAACCAAAAGCAATTGCAAAATTAAAATAACAGTAAAATGATTTCATAATCATGTCTGATCATAAGCTCCAACCAATGTATCTGTTTAGAGATAGATTGAAGCCAAAGGTGATAAGATAGATGGCTTGAGAGAAAAGCCAGGTAGACTACCAAAATAAGTAAATGAGTTGCTTCGGATATTTTACCAAAACAAAGCCACAGATTCAGCTATTTTAATTTCTCCACATTTTATGATTATCAGTGTGTGTATTTCCTAAATTTGCAAGTACATTTATCTGTAACAACTGATGGCATTCTGACTGGGTGGATGCCAGGACTGACCAGCAGACCCTGACAATGGGTGAATGATTACTCTGACACAGGTTTCTGTGAAAGAGAGGGCTAAGGGACTGCCTGGCTAAAGGAACCAGACATCCCCATTCGCCTGCCTCCTTAGGCTTTTATTGTAGCAACAACTTGAACTAATATTAACCTCTAGGTATTATCAGCAGGGTATGTATCCTTGATAAAATAGATGTATCTATAGTGTCTTTTAAACAAGGACGTTTAAAGAATAAACATAAATATTCCAGCAAAACATCCCAGGGCTCAGACTTGTTTGGAAAAGTCATGGCAGGGTCTTCCACCTTTTGCAAGGTCCCCCTAGAGGCCTCCCACCTTTCAGAGAATCCTCCTTACAGACTTTCCAACCAAGTCCCATGCTTCCCCACAGGTGGATGTTTTAATCATCACCTGTGTGAGAATACAGGCATACCTCAAAAATCTTATAGGTTTGGATCCAGACCAGTCTCAATAAAGCAACTATCCCAATAAAAAAAGGACCACATAATTTTTTTTTGCTTCCCAGTGCATGTAAAAGCTATGTTTACATTATACTTTCGTTTATTGTGTGCATTATACCCTCAAAATGTACAAACCTTAATTTAAAAATACTTCACTGCTAAAAAATGCTAACCATTGTCTGAGCATGTTGGAAAAATAGTGCCGATAGAGCTGCTCAATGTAGGGCTGGCACAAACCTTCAATTTGTAAGAAACATGATATTGGCAAAGCACAATAAAAATCAAGGTGCAATAAAAGGAAGTATGCCTGCACTACAAGAGACTAAATAAATTGCCATATCATTTATTCTACACCACAAAGAAGAGATATTTAAAAACCAAAATATGGGAGGACAGAATATCAGCTAACTAAAAAAAAAAAGACAATAGAGTGGTGAAGGCCTGGGGCAGTGGTTGGAGGTGGGTTCGAAGGGGACAATGGGGGAGGGAGGGGACATATGTTATTTCCAATAATGATTTAAAAAATAAAAATAGATTAATGGCCCCCCTCCCAAAAAAATGCAAGTGTTTCTGAAGTCAGGGAAACCTGAAACATGAATCTTTGGTTTTCTGACATTCTGAAATTGATGAGCATGATTCAGCATATAACTCAGTTGAAGCATAAATAAAACCTAGAACAGAAAGAGGGGAGTAAGAGAAAACTGGTGATTCCATCATTTGTACAGACTTAAATTCTGAAAAGATCACAGACACTTCTAAAGGCGGGATGTGCCCATAGGAATGTTGTTCCATAATCTATTTTTTTTACTCTCTTCATAGAATGAATTAGAAATAAAGCCCCTATATATTTCTTCATCAAAATTAACTATATGAGAACGTGTTTTAACTCTAAATGACTGTAATTTTCATTATGACTTTACCATGTTGCTCATTTCTCTAATGGGAACTAGTCCTTCAAATTCCAAAAATCAAAATGGAAAAGCAGAATTATTGCATGTGTAGGTGAATGTGTATATTGAATTGATTTCAGATTAAATCATGAAGTTAATTTTGATACATGTTCAAAGATATTTCTTGGTTCCACTATTAGCCTATGGTGATTTATATACTGAGGAAGGATACACAGGCGTATGTATATCCATATCCATATCCATATCCATATCCACATCCACACCCATATAATCTTAAATGCTTAAATAAAAATGTTACTAATGTGGCTATGTAATTTAAATGTTCTGGTTTTGGCACCAATTAAGAAGTCTGGGAGAATCTTCTGTAGCTAAATATTGGACAGAAGGCTTCTGAAAAATCCAGGGATTGCTGTCGGAAAGCAATTAAGCAGAAGAAATTACATTAGCAAAGAGCAGATGCCATATTCAACTCAGTCGCCTATTTTTCATGCAGTTGGGTTTCGCTGGTCTTTTATTTCCCAATAAACAAAAGATTGACAAACACCTGTCCCTTGCACAGCCAGGTGAGGTTGTTTACTTGAAGAGGAAGTAGAACACTACCAACAACTTGGCTCAGCTCTTGCAATTCAAAGTGCATTGCTGATGAAGGTGAAGAGAACATACAAGAAGGTGGGAGGTTCTTCCCCTTTTAGACTGAGTTTCAGTAACGTCCTCAGACAGTTTTACTTGTCTGTTTTTTATTCTAAAATCATTCCAGAATGGCACATGCTTTGGTAACTAATACCGTTTAATAGTGACAACCGATTTTTCTAGATGACTTGTGCCCCCTGTCAACATAACAAGCTGACTTTTATTTTGCTTTGAATAAATCTTAAATGAGAAAAACACTGAGCATAATTAGAATTATATGTTTTAATGTATCATAGAAATGACATTTTTATTTTTAAAACATGTTTGGAAGAGTAATTTTCTTATGTAATAAATCCCAATGGTGGCCAAATGTTAGGTACATTTTAAAATATGTTGAATATTATCATCATCAACAGATTTCAGAATTTTTTATTGTTTTTTTTTACTGTGACATGTATTTACTTTTCATATTTTTCATACTTGCACCTCCTCTACACAAATGTGCAGATGACTTTATCTCCTCTTTGACACTTTAAAAATGCCTTTCTGTTTTTCAATTTAAGGATTCATTTCACCATATGGTCTGTTTAGCCTGATAAACCCTCCTGCACATTATGAAATAATTGTAGCTGTGGAAAACCATTCATACCTCTGTAGTTAAGGTTATGTGAGGGTTTTTATGGGCACTGACCCCTTCTCCAATTCCAGGAATTTATCACTGAGCAGTCAATTTGTTTAAACCTGCAACCTGGCATATATGAACTCTTTGCCAATATGCATGTTGCACAAGAGAGCATTTTGGGTCACAAATGTGATGATTTTATTCAAATGCATTCTTTGGGGAAGTTGAAATGAAGCAATCATCTATGTTACTTATTCATGCTGTCATAAGTAAAAGAACTGATATTCTCTCAAATTAAAACAGAATTAAGTATAAAATAAATATTCAAGGGCCTTACTAGTGTATAAATTAAATGCAATAATGCAGAGAGCAGATGCTAAAGTCAATGGGTGGGTAGGAACATCATTGCCTACAAAGAAAAGCATATTTTATTTTTGTGTAATTTAATTTCTACAGGAAATATGCCTTTAGCATTGCTAAATTTGCAGCCCTTGCTGTATTTTGATTTTATTCATATTCGTGGGACTTAAGTCATAAATACATACCATCTGAAATGTTGTACACAGTGAAGAAAAACAAAAAAAAAAATGCCAACTACCTCACTCTAAGTATCCAGGTCTCACTTTCTATTCTCTCTCTTTCTCTCTCTCATTTTATATTATCCCTGCCAAACAATATATTTGTTCTGCCACCTGGAATGGTTCCACCATCTTTTTTACCAATCCTATCTGTTTTTTAGAGCCCAGCTTTCTTATAAAGATAGATATATCCATGAATTATAATTAGCCATTTGTTCACTTGTCTACTAAAACTATATCACACCTAGTATGTGCCAAACCCTTTTCTAGGTGATGAGATTCCTTAAGAATTATATGTTCCAGTGTTGAGAATAAATAAATTCTTAAATAGTAATTTATCTAAAGTATTTTTATTTAGTTAATTAAACACAATGACAAATAAAACATAAATTAGTATTTCCCACCTTAAGTAAAATTTGGAAAAATTTTACTCAATGTCTTGTTCTGATTTCAGAAGTAACATTGTTCTATCCATGTTACATTATGTTCAGTAATTACTATACTTTATCATTATCTGAATTATTTATTTTTTGTGGCATTTTCTAGATGATAGTGAAATAGTCAACTGGGTGAGTGTCCTGAGATTTAAAACCAAGAGCTCAAGAAAAAAAGGCATGTTTTGTGAAATCTTTAACATAAATACTCCTATACTTTAACAGTATACAAATGCTTGGGATTAAAAAATTACTACCTCCAATTTAGACTATTTTCAGGTGTCTCACAGTATAAGATAAATAGCTATTTGTGAGTCTGAATGGATATAACTTTTTGTGATTAGTTAACTTCTCTGACTATCCAGCGTCCACATTCCAATGGGACCCCTCTTGTTGACCATTCACATGTATGTCTCCTGGAGACACAATACCTTCCTGTGTGTGTGGAGGGGGGAGGATGGAGGGAGGAATGCCACACAAAAACTCAACTTTTAATGATTGTGATGGAGGCAAAGAAAATATCAAAGATTTAAGCAATGGTCCTTTGCCAAAATATAGAAACTTTTAATAAATTTAGGGACAGAATTTCAAATAACTCACTGGGGAAGAGGTATCAATTCACTCTGTATTTAGTATGATTTAAAAAAAATTAGTAGCAAAAACGATTACTTTGTTATTATAAAACAAGTCACACTAGAAAGTTGAAAAGACAGTTCAGTGTAGAGTGAGAATGCATAAGAGACAGATAGAAACTTGCTTAGGGTCAACCAGAGGCACTTGCAGGACTTCCTGGAAATAAAGTTTTAGAAAGAGTCAGGGGCCCTAGCCGGTTTGGCTCAGTGGATAGAGCGTCAGCTTGTGGACTGAAGGGTCCCAGGTTTGACTCTGATCAAGGACATGTGCCAGGGTTGCAGACTTAAACTCCAGTAGGGGGTGTGCAGGAGACAACAAATCAATGATTCTCTCTCATGATTGATATTTCTATCTCTTTCCCTACCTCTCTGAAATCAAATATATTTTTTAAAAAGAGAGAGACGAGGGAAGCTACTATTTGTTTAAAAATGCTGAGATGCACTTTTCTTTGCATAATGAATGTGCTGAACAATAGAAATAACAATAAAACCAATAGCTCATGAGGGTAATAAGCATAATGATAGCAACACCTTGATATAGCACTTATGTTTCAGCCACCATTCTAAGCTCCTCAGAGATGGATTTACAAAATTATTAATGACTACAGGCCCGATGCATGAAATTTGTGTGTGGTTTGCCCAGGCCCTTGAAGCCCCAGCTTCATCTGGAAGGTCGTCTGGGAGGAAGTCCAGAAGGATCATTGGCTGTCCGGTCTAATTAGCATATTATGCTTTTATTATTATAGACTAGGGGCCCAGTGCATGAAATTCGTGCACTGGGGGGGGGGGGGTGTCCCTCAGCCCAGCCTGTCCCCTCTCACATACTGGGAGCTCTCAGGGGATGTCCTAGTGATGGCTTAGGCCCGCTCCCTGCTTCCCCTGGGGAGCGGGCCTAAGCCGCAGTCTAGCCTCCCTTTGTGGGAGGTGACCGGGATGATCAGGGGAAGGCACCAGCCCCATCACCCTGCTGCTGCAGCCACTGCCAGTCACCACAGCCAGCAAGATTTTTTCATCAACAAGACTCCAGTCTCTTCACCATGAAAAAATGACAACTTTCTTTAGGCATTTTCAAGATGTGTCTTTCATATAATAATAATTTCTTTATTTTTTTTATCCTCACCTGAGGATATGTTTCCATTGATTTTTAGAGAATGTGGAAGAGAAAGGGAAAGACAGAGAGAAACATCAAAGTGAGAGGAACACTTTGATTGGTTGCCTCCTGCATGAGCCCTGACCTGGGCCCCGGCCAGGGAGGAGCCTGCAACCTAGGTACAAGCCCTTGGTCAGAATTGAACACAGACCCTGCCATCGGCAGGCCAAGGCATTATCCACTGAGCCAATCCAGCTAGGGCAGGATTTGACATTTCTTAGCCCTCCAGCAGCAGACCTTCGTTTTTTCGCCAGGAGTGTAGTGAAAAACCCTAGATCACCTTTTTGGATTCTTATTACCCAAGTTACTAAGAATATTACCAGTGGCATACAGGAAGCTTAGCCAATGAGGGGTCAGAAAAGGTGTTTCCTCTGTAGTTCACACCAATCACTGGCTTCACCCCCCTGGCCCAGGCCTGATGCCTCTGGCCCAGGCTTCAGGCCTGGGCAGGGGACCCCCATCTCCCCCCAATCACCGGCTCCTCCCTCGCCCAGGCCTGATGCCTCGGGCAGAGGCGTCGACCCCCATCACCCTCCGATCGCCGGATTGGCCCCTTGCCCAGGCCTGATGCCTCCACCAGAAATGTCAGGCCTGGGCAGGGGACCCACATCACCCTCTGATCACTGGCTCCACCCCCTGCCCAGGCCTGACGCCTCTGGCCCAGGCATCTTTGTTGGTGGCTAATTTGCATATTGTACTGATTAGCCAATGGGAGGCGTAGTGAAGGTACAGTCAATTACCATGTTTGTCTATTATTAGATAGGATTATGAATAAAATACTTATAATTTTTATTTTAGCTCTAAACATCTAGGAAAATGTATATCTATAATAATAAAAGCGTAATATGCAAATCGGCTCAACGGCTGAACAGCAAAACGACCATCCAGACGGCCTTTCAGACGACCTTCCAGATGACCTTCCAGATGAAGCCGGGGCTGTGAGGATGGACACTTTTATAAATTCCATTTGGTTTATATTTATGAGTATTTCTATTTGGAGCATTTCTAGAGTGGATATTCTGGGTTCTGTTATGTACATATATCCAATTAGTTATACTTCCACCAGCAGTGTACATGACTTCCCTTTGTTTCAGAGCCTGACCAACAATAAGCCTTTTTTGAAAAATATTTATTGTTGAGAGTATTACAGATGTCCCCTGTTTGTCCCCATTACCCTCCTAACTCAGTTCCTGCTCTTCTCTAGCACTTCAACACCCTATTGTCTGTGTCCATAGGTAATGCATATCTATATATATAAAAGCCTAAGTGATCGTCTGACCCTTTGACCATTTTCCTGGTAGCTATGACATGCACTGACCACCAGGGAAGATGCTCAATGCATGAGTGGAAACCACATAGGCATGGAAACAGGAACAGGCTGATGAATCTCAGAGGGTGGTGGGGAGGGGATTCATGCACCAGTGGGGTCCCCTCGGCCTGTAAATTATTGTTTATTTCAGTTAGTGTATGCTTAATTTCTGACTGATCTTTTTTCATGTCTTTGATATTCTCACTAATCTCCTTGAAATTCTCACTAAGTCCCTTCAAGCTCTCATTAAGATCCTTGAGCATCCTTATAATTATTGTTTTGAACTCTGTATTTAGTAGTTTGCTTGCCTCCATTTCATTTAGTTATGTTTCTGTAGACTTCCTCTGTTCTTTCATTTTCGACATGTTTCTTTGTCTCCTCATTTTGACTGCTTCCCTGTGTTTGTTTCTATGTATTAGGTAAAGCTGCTATGTCTCAAATTAGTAGAGAAATCTTGTGTAGTAAGTGTCCTGTAGGGCCCAGTGGCTCAGCCTGTGTGGGCTGTGTGCACAGTCTTCTTGTAGTTACTCCTTGATTGCTGTAGGTGTCACTGGGAGGAATGGACCTACAGGCCAATTGGCTGTGAGGACCAGTTTTGACTACAGAGGAAGATCTGCTGTGTAGGAGACACCCCAGGAACAGGACTTGCTTCAGTGGGGCTTTGGTGCTCACTGAGTCTGCCCCTTGAGTGTGTTGCTTGTGGATGTGTAGTGTTGTAATCTGGTGTGGTCTGAAGCTATCCACTGGTTGCACTGGCTCTGAGGCCTCCAGAGAGGTGAAAAGATAGCCACTGTCGGGAGCCACCCAGCAGGAGTTACAGAGTGATCTGCAGATGGCTGCTACTTGTATTGGGCTTGGAAGTGCCCAGGAGAGGCCAAGTTGTGAAGCAAGGTAGGTTGCTGCTACTGCCAGGCCTTGGCCCTCTTATTGAGAGGTATGGGGCATGCTGATGCCAGTTGATGCTTGTTTGAGAGATTTTATGAAAGTTTAAAGCCAGAGTCAGGACAGGCCATTCATATGCTGCTGAAAATGGATTGGATGGGGCTGCAAATTGAGTTGGGGGTGGGGTCTCAGGGAATCTCCAGGGTGGAGCAAACAGTGCGAGCCAGGTTCGTGGAGACTCAGATATGGCATCTGCCAATCAGCTCTGCGACAGTGTTGGTGTCAGCATAGGAACAATGAACATTGTGAACACTCCTGTCTCAGGGAGAAAGCCACCCCTGAGTGCTTGCTCTGAAGCCAGACAATCTAGTTCCTCCCCCTCTGTTGCTGAATATCCCCAAGCTTCTGCCCCAGTGCTAGAGCTCAGCACTTGCTTCACAACTTGGCCTCTCCTGGGTACTTCCAAGTCCAACACAAGTAGGGAGGCTGAGTAAGTCTGTGTACCAAACCTTTAAGAGGAAGTGCTGGGTCTCCAGTAGCCTCAGCCACAATCCCCACTGATTTTTACAGCCCAAGTTATGGAGACTTCTCTTCCTGGCACTGGAAGCCTGGACAAAGGGGTCTGGTGTGGGGCTGGGAACTCTTGATCCTCATGGGAGGCCTCCACAGCCAAGATACCCCCCTGATTAAAAACACACCCTACATGGGTATTGGATCAGCCTGTCTACAGCCTCTGCCCCCCCCCCCCCCCGCCCCTACCACCACCAATTTAGATGCGTTTTCTTCTTTACTTCTCTAGTTGTAGGACTTCCATTCAACCAGCTTTCAAATGGTTCTGAATGATGGTTGTTCTGTATTTTAGTTGTAATTCTGATGTCATGGTGGGAGGTGGTGAGTATTACATTTACCTACACTGCTATCTTAGTTCTTCCTCTGCCTTTTTTTAAATGTCACTTTACCTTTCCTGGTGAAAATATAGTGCACTGACTTGTATTGTCCTACTTAGTAATTAAATATCTTGTTTTCTGTCTGTGTATATTTGGATGTCCTTTTATGAAGTAACCACCCAAAATTCCCTTATTTTGCCCATTTTATTTCTATAGGATCATTTGTCTTAGTGATTTTAGTTCTCATTATGAACTATTTGTTGATCAAATATCCTCTCCCCACTTTGGCCTACCTATTCATTCTTCAAATGGTATCTTTTAATATTTTAATAAACAAAAGTTTTCATTCTAAGGAAAAGTACATTATTTCTTATGAAATAAGTGTGTCTCAAGTCTTATATAATAAATATTTCTCTACCAGAAAATCATGAAGATTTTTCTCATATATATCTATACTAGAGGCCTGGTGCACTAGATTTGTGCACTGTGGGGGAGGGGTGGGCTCAGACAGGCCTGCACCCTCTAGCAGTCTGGGACCCCTTGGGGATGTCTGCCTGCCGGAGAATCTGGCCTAAGCCAACAGTCAGACATTGCTCTCCCAGTCTGGGGCTCTCACAGTCTGGAACCCATTGCTCCTTTCCGCCCGCCTGCAGTGGAGGCGGGAGAGGCTCCCACTATAGCCACTGCGCTCACCAACCCTGAGCCTGGCTTCTGGCTGAGTGGAACTCCCCCTGTGGGAGTGCACTGACCACCAGGAGGCAGCTCCTGCATTGAGCATCTGCCCCCTGGTGGTCAGTGCACATCATGGCGACCGGTTGTTCTGCCGTTTGGTCTATTTGCATATTACACTTTTATTATATAGGATATGTAGTGGTTTTATTGGTTCACCATTTATATTTAGATTTAAAATTCATCCAGAATTATTTTTCATATATGGTATAGGTAGAGGTCAAGTTTTAATTTTTTAAATCTATTACCTCAACACTCTACATTGAATAGATCTTCTTCTCATGGCTTTACAATGCTACCTTAGTGTCCATACATATGTGCATTTATTTCTATGGCCTAAATTCTTTTTATATATGTCTCTAGCTATACCAATGCCACTGTGTCATAATTATTGTAGAAATAAATATTTATATCAAGTGATATAAGTCCTTTTACTTTGTCTTCTTCACAATTTTCATGTTTCTTTTTGGTTATTTGCCTTTTAGCTTATCCAGTTACACACATGTGCTCATATATCTCACCACTGTGTTGTGATTTTGATTGAGATTTAATTGAATCAATAGATTAATGCTGGTAAAATTGAATATATTTACAATGTTGAGTCTTCCAACCTATACACATGGAGTATCTCTTCATTTATTTATTTAACTTGCCATTGTTTTCTTTCAGAAAGTTTTGATAGTCCCTTCCTGTATTACTCAGATCTTGTTTGGCTGTTTCCCTAGTTATTGGGTATGTTTTCATGTTATTCTAAATGCTATCTGCTATCTCCTCAATTTTTTATTAGTACCTGCTGGTGCTGACACATAAAATTACAGTTGTCTAGAGTGACTGATCTTGTATTGAGCAGACTTGATAAACTTCATTATAAATTTGAATGCCACTATTTTCAAAAATTTCGTGTCCATATCATACCATCTGCAAATAATTACAGGTTTATTTTGCCTTCCACCCTTCTTGCCTTTTATTTCAACATCTAGTGAATACCATTGTTTTGCTCCTTTTATCAAACAGAAAACCAAAAACATATTACCCATAAATATAATGCTCAATATTTGGAGGTATTCTCTTTCAGATAAAGGAGTTTCTTATTCATTGCTAATGTTCTGAGAGTTATTGTAAATATGATACACTTGAATAAATATATGATTTTACTTCTTTACTCAGTCAATGTGGTGAATTATGATTTTCAATTGTACTATTTCCAATTAATCATATGATTTTCAAAAATCTTGCATTAAGTTATATCACTTGAGTCCTGGCCCATGTTCCTCAGTTGGTAGAGTGTCTTCCTGTGCACTGAAAGTTTGTCAGTTGGATTCCCAGTCAGGGAACATGCCCAGATGGACGTTAGGTCCCTAATTGTGGTGTGTGTGTGTGGGAGGCAGCCAGTAGATGATTCTCTCTCACATTTTCCCTCTTCCTTCTTCTCTCTCTCCAAAATAAATAAAACATATTTTTTAAAATTAAATATTTTTATTGATTTTTTAAAATTAAATATTTTTTATCGATTTAAGAGAGGAAGGGAGAGAGAGAGAGGGAGAGAGAGAGAAGGAAACCTCAATGATTAGAAAGAATTATTGATCGGCTGCCTCCTGCTCACCCCTCACTGAGGATCAAGCTGCAACATGGTATGTGCCCTTGACCAGAATCGAACCCTGGACCCTTCAGTGCGCAGGTTGACACTCTATCCACTGAGCCAAACCACTTAGGGCTTTAATTTTTTCTAATTGATGCAACTTGGTCATAATTAAGTATGATCTCTTAATATGATTTTATTAATTTTGTTAATATTTTGTTTACCTTTTTTGTATCTCAGTGTATGAGTGATATTAATTTCCTTTTTCATTCTCTTCATGAAAGATTTCAGTGTCAGAAAATGTACTGGCCAGATTAAATAAATTTTTAAGGCCATTAGTATTATTTCCTTCTTTCTTTTCTTCTTCAATCAGCTACTCAACATGTACTTGCTCTGTTCACAATGATTTTATAAATTGACTAAAGGTCCGATGCATGAAATTCATGCAAGGGGCTCGGCCCCTGCTGCTGCTGCGGCCACCTTGGCCCCGCCACCGTGGCTTCGTCCAGAAGGTCATCTGGAAGGGCATCCGGTCTAATTAGCATATTATGCTTTTATTATTATAGATTCCTGTGTTTAGGGTTGTTTTAAAACATTATCTAACATTTTACAAATATAAAAAATCAATAGCTTTTCACACACAGAAAAGAATTAACTAAAATAAAACATGTAGGGCAACCCATTTATAAAAGAAACAACATATTAACTAAGAATAACCTCAGTAGGCTACACCAAGGAACAATGTAAAAATACTATAAAATTTAGCTTACCAAAAAGGTATAAAATAATACTCAAATTAAGCATCATAAAATATCTTTCAATTTGGAAAGATAAACTATTTTGAAAAGAACAATTCCTCTGAAATTATACATATTTGAAAAAGACCTTTCCTGACAAATATGAAAACAAAATAAGAAAGTAAGAACAAAATTAGAAAATTTCAAAATCCTAACTATTATAATTCTAAAGCAGGCATAGCAGAGAAATAAGTTGAGTAGAAAATATATAAAAATACAATCTTTTTATTATTGTTCTTCAATGCCTCATTTTATGTACAAACTTACTTTAAAAATGTAAAATCCATTTTGTATGTAAAATGTGGCAGCCCAAAAGAGTGCAGGGTTTGACTTATTTAATAAATGTGGCTAGAATATTGGTTTTATGAGAAAATATGTACTCACACAATTCCTAATCAAATTCTAGATGGGTTCAAGAGATAAAGAGAAAATCAAAGCATAGAAAGAGGAGGAAATGTTGATTAATATTTATCTGATTTCTAGGTGGGGAGAGACTGCTGAGCATAAAGAAATGAAACCTGATTTAGAGCAGGATTTGGTCATAGATTATTTCCAGTGACTGTGGGCTGCTTAGAAAAGGCAGGACCTGAGATAGGTGGATGGCAGATGCATTCAGGCAGGCGCTCAACCCAGAACTTTCAGAAGGACATACAGATCCCTCCCAAGTTACATTTATTGAGCAAGGAAATGCACAATAAAACTTCATTAGGTATCATCACTTTTAAGTGGCAATTTAGCAAAGATTGGTTTTAAAAAGGTACAATTCAGTGATGTTAAGAAGAATTTAGTATAATTTTTAAATAAAGGAATTTTGAAACACTTAATCCTGGAAATAAACAGATTAAAAAAAAAACGTTGTCTCTATGTAGAAATTAGAAGGTCCTCTTAGACCCAACAAAGTATGTGAACTAAAATATAACTATCCTGGGGCAGACTGTTCTCTTTGTATGAGTCTGTTGAGGCTTTACATAGAATCTTTCATTATATACAAAAGCTAATGAATAGAGGCCAGATATGCAGCAGCTCATTTGTGTGTGTGTGTGTGTGTGTGTGTGTGTGTGTTTTAATCTTCACCAGAGGACATGACGGCGGGGGGGGGTGGGTGGAAAGAGGGAGGGAGGAAGATAGAGAGAGAAAGAGAGAGAGAGAGAGAGAGAGAGAGAGAGAGAGAGAATTGATCGGTTGCCTTCGATATGTGCCCAAACTGGGGATGAAACCTATACTCTAGATATGTGCCCTGACCAGGAATCTTACCAGCAACCTTTTGGTGCACAGGGCGATGCTCAATGAACTGAGCCACTCTGACTGAGCTGCAGCAGCTGTTTTTGCATCAGTGTTGCCAAGGTTACTTTCTACCGTGGGAGAGTAGGAAAAAAATTATTTTATTTTACTTATTACTGTCCATAAGAAATAAATAGCAAAATGACAGTTTTATCCTTTTTTAGGAAGGAAGGTAACATAAAGAAGAGTATCTCTTTTTTTGATTTTGACAAAATGATGGATATGTGTATAGAAATTCAGAATTAAAAAGAAACCAGCAGAACTTCAGGCATAGACCTGGAAAATGCCATACTCTCCCCCCTGCAGCTTGGTTTGTGGTGGAAGAGGCCAGAGACTATCCTTGTTCCATGCCAACCAAGAGTGAGATCTGGACAGTGTGGGCAGATGCTTAATTCAACCCTCAGTACACCTAGAATCTTTTCTTTCTGAGTCAGTTCAGGTTTCTAATTAGAAAATGTGGGATAGAAGTCACTTTCAGATGATGGAAACTAGTCATTCAATAGTAATTATAAAAGATACTTCAAATTCATGGAAGTGGAGCAAGAACCAGGAGGTGCCCATCCCACTTATTCCTAATAATTTTTTAATTGAGGTATAATCGATAGTTAAAAATTGTACATACTTAGGTACTATTTGGTGATTTGATAGATGTTCTGACATAATCACCACAATCAAAGTAACAACTCATTCATCCCCCATAGTTACCATTGTGTGTGTGTTTGTGTGTGGTGAGGTGTAGGGAGCAGCTCGAGGGTCAAGCCTCGGAATGACCTGTGGCAGGGCCACAAACAAGTCCCAGCCTGGAGGGCAGAGCTCTCCTAGCATAGTTAAACCTGACCTTGTAGCCCTCCCTAACCCCTTCCTAAGTAGCTAATGGGCTGTGGGAGGTGCAGCAAGTGTTGCCAAAACAAGAACATTTGTATACATGTTAATCTACCCTTGTTTTAATCAGACTATAAAAGAAAGCATCGGCTTGCAGGCTGGATTTTTGTGTCCTCATCCAGGCATGGACGATCCACCGAGCCCCAGCTGTATTCTCTTGTCTGTCTTTTCTTCAATCCTTCACCACCCCTCCTAAGGTTCACCCTTGGCCATGCTGGCGCAGCACAGTGAGGACTCTTAAGATCTACTCTATCAGCAAACACCTGGGATAGTAACCACCTGTGTTTCAGATTCAGAAGGATGGGTGGTAACCTCTTCCTGGGGTACAGCTGTCCCTGGACCCAAAGTTCCCAGGTGACTACAAGCCTGTGTAAGTCCCCAGCCCAGGTCTCCTATGCCAAGCCTGCCTTTCACCCATGTCACATGCTCCAGTGCCCTCATTTTCTAGGCTTACTGGGTGGAAATCAGTAGCACCCAGTCAATTCTGCAATACTGACACACCTGCATTCCCATCACTGGCCTTTGCTCAGCCAAGCCTGCACCCAGTTCACAACACATCAGCCTGCATCTTTTCAATGCTCCTTAAGTTGACCAACCCGTCCCCCCACCCCCGCCCATGGCTTCTACCTCTCTGCATGTAATTGCTCTGTCTCCATAAAGCCGTCTCCACCCCTGTGCTAGCTCAGACTGCCTTTACATATTGTGTAACTCATTGAATGGTCTTATACCATTCCTGAATTTTTCCAGGTATCTTTGGTTTGTCTTGCCTTGGGAAAGGAGGCTTTATTACATGTATATTCAGAATTATTTTCTCTATCTAACAGAATATAAACCAAAGGCTCATTGGGCATGCATTCAGAATGGGCATCATTTATCTTTCATGATTTAGGATTCTCCCCCTTCCTCCACCCTCAGAAGCTCTCTCCCACCCCAGACATCTAGCACCCTCTGAGCTCTCTCCCCACCCCACCTGCATTCATGGAGCTCATTTCTGAGAGTCTAATAATGGTCTCTGCTCCCTGGGCAGCTTCTGAACCAAACTTCCTTCTTCCCAATTCCCACCAAACCTTCCTGTAAATAATCTAATTTCACTCCTTCCATAGGTCATATACCTTCCTTCCCCTGTTACATCTCAACTATTCTCAACTAGAGAGAGTTTTATGTGTCTTCATTATTTGGAAGCTCTTATGTTTGTGAAAAGGAAAAGACTCACATTGTGAATCAGGTAATGTGTTCCCATAAAGGTGACTCTTGCCTCCCTGAAGTTTGTGAAGGCTCAACCCATTCCTGAAATCGAGTTGAATAAGTACAGTGGTGTTTCCATTTAGGTTCCAAAAGCAATCCATTCCTACTCTAAAGTGCTATAAAATGTTAGTGGTATGAATTTAATAACAATGAAACAGGCAGCATAGTGAAGGATGCTGATGGGGTTTGAGTAAGATTAAAGAAGAAAATAAAAAGAGGGGATTTCAAATAACTTAGCATATTGTTACCACAACAAATACCTCTCCTCTTTCATTCAATGATAATAATTATAATAACTTTGCATGCATCCTGAAAATATATGCAAGTATTTAACCAACATATTTGCCTAAATAATAAAATATTTAAATGCAGAACATTTAAGTAAAGAAATTATGCATATGCTAAACATACATTGGTTGGAAACATTTATTTGTGATTTTTTTTCAAAGAAATAGATTAATGTTATAACCAATTTCAAGTGAGCTAAATCAAGCTTTATGTCATATATGAATTTCAAGCTCTAAATTTCCTCCTTTATGGAGTAGTGTACCCTTAAATCTATAAATGAAATGCTTAGAATGTTTTATTTTATTTTGACTTTCAAATAAAATTGAATAGTATGTAAAGTCCAAACTCTGAAATGTGAGAGCTAAGACTCACCATAGACAATATCGTTTTTTAGAGTAACATAACTGTACAATAAAAATAAATGCTATAAGATTTACCCAATTTAGAGTTTTATGTGAGGTAATAGTTATTACAGTATTTATGCATTAGTGAATTTGAAGTTACCTATATCTCTTTATATTAATAATAATTATTACAACTTGAAGCACACCCCATATTTTTTATTAAATGCAAAATATTAAAAGGGAAAGTGGCAAAGGCTATCTATACTAATAATAGAGGAATATGAAAATTTGCCATGATGCCATAAGGTAACGACCGAACAGCAGGGACCTGAGGCTGCATGGCACCTGGCCAGGGTGGGGGACCTCAGGCTGCGCCCCTCACCCAGCAGGGCTTGACAGGGGACCTCAGGTCACGACCCCAACCAGGCAGGGCTTGATGGGGGACCTCAGGCCACTCTCCCCACCCCAGCAACAGGCCAGAGGACATGAGGTTGCACCCCCTGCCTGGTGGGGCTTGACGGGGAACCTCAGGCTATGCCCTCTACCCCAGCACTGGGCTGGGGGACCTGAGGTTGCACTGAGGGACTTAAGGCTGCACATACCCACCCGACGGGGCTTCATGGGGAATCTGAGGCTGCACCCCCCACCTGGTGGGGCTTTACGGGAGACCTTAGACTGCACCCCCCACCCAGCACCAGGCCAGGGGACCTGAGGCTGCACCCCCGCACCCGGAGGGGCTTGATGGAGGACCTCAGGCCGCGCCCCCCACCCAGTGGGGCTTAATTGGGGACCTTAGGCCATGGCCCCTGTCCCAGCACTGAGCCTGGGGACCTCAGGTCACATCCCCCACCTGGTGGGCATTGACAGGGGACCTCAGGCCATGTCCCCCACCCAGTGCCGGGGTGAGGGACCTGAAGCTTCATCCCCCACCAGGAGGGGCTTGACGGAGGTGGGGCCAGCCGGGTCTGGGTCTCCTGTGTTTTCAAAGCATGTGCGGGTGGTGGGCGGAAACTTGACTCTAGGTCCTGCTGTATGCCCCAGACTTTGACAGAAGGGAGATTTTCATATACATTTTACTAATTTTCTTTTATCTCTGAAATTTCTATTTCAGTGAAAGGGCAAATAGCAATCCTATCTAATAAAAGACAAAAAGGGTAATTAACCGTACCTCCACTACGCTTCCCATTGGCTAATCAAGGTGATATGCAAATTAACTGCCAACAAAGATGGCAGCTGGCAGCCGCGCAGCTGAAGCTAACATGAGGCTTGCTTGCTCCAGTGAAGGAGGAAGCCAAGGTTCCCCGCCTGCCTCAGCCTGGCTCTGAGCCTGAAAGCAACAATGTTGCAATTATAGAAGCTAATCAAACCCCAGATACCTGCTTTCAACAGGCCTCGGCCTCAGAGCTGGGAGCGCCAGTGATGGCAACAATGTTTCAATTATAGAAGGTAAATAAGTCCCAGAAAAAAAATAGAAAAGAAAAAAAGAGAGGCTGAGAGCTTCAATCGCTGGCCAGCCTGAAAATGGCCCTCAGCCCCTCACCCAGACTGGCCAGGCACCCCAGTGGGGACCCCGTACCCTAAAGGGGGTGTGGCCAGCCTGAAAACAGCCATCAGCCCCTCATCCAGGCTGGTTAGGCACCCAAGCGGGACCCCCACCCTGATCTGGGACACCCTTCAGGGCAAACCAGCCGGCCCCCATCTGTACACCAGGCCTCTATCTTATATAGTAAAAGGGTAATATATAAGCTGGCCCTAACAGCAGAAAGACTGGAAATGACTGGTTACTATGACACACACTGACCACTAGGGGGCAGATGCTCAATGCAGGAGCTCCCCTCTGGTGGTCAGTGTGCTCCCACAGGGGGAGCTCTGCTCAGCCACAAGCCAGGCTGATGGCTGCCAGTACAGTGGTGGTGGTGGGAGCCTCTCCCGCCTCCTCAGCAGCACTAAGGATGTCTGACTGCAGCTTAGGTCTGCTCCCAGCTGGCAAGTGGACATCCCCCAAGGGCTGCCGGGCTGCCAGGGGGATGTCTGACTGCCATCTTAGGCCCAATCCCCCGGGGAGCAGGCCTAAGCCAGCAGGTGGTCATCCCCCGAGGGGTCCCAGACTGTGAGAGGGCACAGGCTGGGCTGAGGAACGCCCCCCCCCCCCGCCCCCCACTGAGTGCACAAATTTTTGTGCACCGGGCCTCTAGAATTAAAATATTTCCTCTAATTAATTCCTTTTAATGTGCACGAATTTCGTGTACTGGGCCACTAGTCAATATATATAAATGCCTAAGTGACTGGCTGATTAGCTGACTGTTCAACCATATGACTGGTAGCTATGATACGCAATGACCACCAGAGGGCAGATGTTCTAACCTATAGCTATGATGCGCAATTACCATCCGGGGGCAGGTGCTCAATGCAGAAGCTGCTGAGCTGCCGTGACTTAGCAGCGTTGGTTCTCTGATTATGCACCCAGAACCAGAGAGGAGGGAGCCTGATTCCAGGGTGTGTCATCTGAGAACTGCCCTCTTGCAATTCGGGACCCCTTGGGGGATGTTAGAGAGCTGGTTTCAACCCAATTCTCCCAGGCCAGGCCAAAGAACCCCACCGGTGCACAAATCCAGTGGGGTCTTCATTGAATTTGCTCATTCCAAGCCATACTATTTTTCCCCAAATAGCAAACCAATGTTTAAAATCCAGGTATCAACACATATTTTATAAGATATCTACTTGCCCTTATAAAGGCGTATTATTTTTAGTTTCCCTTTTTCTTTGGTATTTTTTAAATATCTTACAACATACAAATTTATTTCTGTAATTTAAAAAGCTTAATTTTCAAAACATTTTAAGAGGAATAAAATGTTAAAATAGCTGTAATGTAACTTCAGAGAACCAAGAGGCCAACTATGTGGGTTGTTCCTATAATATCTTGTGTTCCAGGATATAATAAGCATTATTTAATGGTCTATGTGCTCTTGTAAGCTCTATTTAGGTATAATTGAGAATTAAAATTTTAAGATATTTAAAATGTACCTATGTACCTTGTGGTGATTTGACATATATATACATGGTGAAAAGATTTCCCCCATCCCCAGCCAGCATGGCTCAGTGGTTGAGTATCGACATATGAACCAGGAGGTCATGATTCAATTCCCAGACAGGGCACATGCCAGGGTTGCAGCTCATCCCCAATGTACGGCATGCAGGAGGCAGCCAATCAATGATCTCTCTCATCATTAATCTCTCTCTCTCTCTCTCTCTCTCCCTTCCTCTGTGAAATCAATAAAAATATATTTAAGAAATAAAAATTCCCCCCATAGAGATAATTAACACATCCATCACCTCACATATTTACCTTTTTATTTTGGTGAGAATATTAAGTCCTACTCTCCCAGAACATTTTAATTGTATAATGCAGTGTTATCACTGTAGTCATCATGTTTTACATTAAATTCTCAGACCTTATTAGTCTTGTAACTGAAAACTTGTGTCCTTTTACCAAACTCTTCCTATTTAATCCACTCCCTAATGCCATTAACCTTTTTTCTACTCTCTCTTCCTATTAGTTTAATTTTACTATTTTTAGATTCCACATATAAGTGATACCATGAAGTAGTTATCCTTCTCTGTCTGACTTATTTCACTTAGCATAATACCCTCAAGGTCCATCTATATTGTGTAGATGACAGGATATCCTTCTTTCTTAATGGCTGAGTAATATTCCATTGTACATATCTAGTATATTTTCTTCATTCATCTGTTGATGGACACTTAGATTGCTTCCATGTCTTGGCTATTATGAATAACACTGCAATGAACATGGAAGTGCAGATATCTCTTCAAGATAATGTGTTTTTGGTTTTTTTCTCCTTTGTACATACTTGCATAAGTGGAGTTGCTGGATCATATGGTGGATTTATTTTTATTTTTTTTAAGAATCTCTATATACTGTTTTCCATGATAGCTGTAATGGTTACATTCCCATAAACAGTGCAAAAAGGGTTTTCTTATCATTACATCCTTGCAAGCATTTGTTATCTCTTGTCTTTTTTATAATAGACATTCTAACAGGTGTGAGGTGACATCACATTGTGGTTTTGATTTGCATTTTCCTGATGATTAGTGATATTGAGCATCTTCTCATGTACCTATTGATATGCTGTATGCACTAGTATTTTGGGCCCATTTTGATTTATTTATTTATTTTTGTTGTTAAGTTTCATAAGTTATTTGTTTATTTTGGATTGTTAGCCCCTTAGCAAATATGTGCTTTGCCAATATTTTCTCCCTTTCAGTAGGTTGCCTTTTCATTTGTTGATAGTTTTCTGTGCTTTGCAGAAGCTTTTTAGTTGGGTGTAGTCCCACTTGTTTGTGCTGCTGTAAAAAAGAAGGAACTCTTACCATTTGCAATGGCATGGATGGAACTGGAGAGCATTATGCTAAGTGAAATAAGCCAGTCAATGAAGGAAAAATACCACATGATCTCACTCATTCATGGATAATAAAGACCATTATAAACTTATGAACAATAATAGATACAGAGGCAGAGCTGCCTCAAACAGATTGCCAGGGGATTGTTTTTTTAATTTTTTAAAAAATATATTTTATTGATTTTTTACAGAGAGGAAGAGAGAAGGATAGAGAGTTAGAAACATCAATGAGAGAGAAACATCTTGACCGGAAACGAACCTGTGACCCTTCACTCAGCAGGCTGACGCTCTATCCACTGAGCCAAACCAATTAGGACCCCACTTGTTTATATTTGCTTTTGTTGCCTCTCATTTGGTTTCAGATTTTCAAAATTTATCAAGATTAATGTCAAGTAACTTGCCTCTTATATTTTCTTCTAGGAGTTTTTTGGTTTCAGGTATTACATTTAAGTCTTTAATTCATTTAGAGTTTATTTTTGTATAAGGTAGAGGTTCAGTTTCATTCTTTTGCATGTGGCTGTCCAGTTTTCCCAACACCATTTATTGAAGAAATTGTCCTTTCCGCATTGTATATTTTTATTTCCTTTGTCATAGATTGATCAACCACACATACCCAGGTGTATTTTTTAACTCTAGGTTGGTTATGTTCTATTCATACATGGGTCTTTCTTATTTTTTTAACTTTATTTTTATTGTTAACACTATTACAGATGTCCCCATTTCTAAAATTTATATGGAAGCACAAAGGGCCAATAATAGCCAAAACAATCGTGATAAGAAGAACAAACCTAGACGCACCACACTTCTTGATGTCAAACTACACACCAAGCTATAGTAATAAAAACAGTATGGTATTGGCATAATAGGGTATGTCAGGGGTTTGGTGGAGAGGGCAAGGGAGGGTAAGAGTGGGGGACATATGTATTACTATCAACAATAAAAAAAGAAACTTAAAAAAAAAGAAAATTTGATATGGGGGTGGTGGTGGGGTGAGGCCTCCAGCTTTGTTCTTCTTTCTTAAGATTGTTTCAGGTACTTATGGTCTTTTGTGTTTCTATATAAATATTAGAATTTTTTTTCTATTTCTGTAAAAAATGTCCTTAGAATTTTGATAGGGATGGCATTTAGTTTATGGATTGCTTTGGGTGGTATGGACATTTTAACACTATCATTTATTCTAATCCAGGAATATAGTATATATTTCTGTTTATTTGTGTCCTCAGTTTCTTTCATCAATGACTTCTAGTTTTCAGTGCACAGATCCTTGGTTAAATTTCACAGGTTTCTGGGAAGTCTGGTGGCCAGGCACTCTGGCTTCTAAGATCAATGCCAGACACTGTGACTGGAGGTTCAGACCTGATTCTGGCTCTCTCCCAGTTTCTGAAGAGGCCCAATCCTCTTGGCTAATATTTTCCCACCACCCCTAGACCATTTGGTAGACCATAGAAACCTGTAAGAAAATGTCAGAATACCCCCGCTGTGATGTCTTAAAGATATGTTCTGAACCCTTTGCTTTATAAGGGTTACAAGATTTTTTTTTTTTAAATTAGAGCACTAGACAGATGGCAAATGTATCTTTCCTGGGTTCAAATATCTTGAGGTGGGCTGGGTGATGTAATTACTCTGGACTTTATATGTTACTTACTTTTTCTAATATGAAGCATTGTGTTGAGGTAACATCTTCAGACTTTTCTAATATGGAGCACTGTGATGAGGTAACCATACATTTAAACCAGGTGGGTAAGATATTAGCGGAGGTGAATTTAGGTAAAGAGGACTCAGCGTATCTCTTCTGTGTCACCCTCAGTCTTCTTCAACTGCAAACAGTCATAATTCAAATTCACTCTCCTCCTATTAGATTCTCAAGATATTGGACAATGTTGGGTAAAGAACAGACAGG
This sequence comes from Myotis yumanensis, assembly GCF_028538775.1. Lineage (NCBI taxonomy): Eukaryota > Metazoa > Chordata > Mammalia > Chiroptera > Vespertilionidae > Myotis > Myotis yumanensis. Next base: position 160,534,592 of record NW_027223752.1, on the reverse strand, counting down.
AGAAAGTTCTGCAAGGCATGGACTTGATTACTACCCCTGCACAAGATAAAATTCCCCAATAATGCTGACCGCTTCAGAATCTCTGTCCACTCCTACAGCAAATTTGTAATTGAATGATTTTTTAAAATTAATTTCTTGAACTATTGCTCCGATGGAACCTCTGTCAGCTGTCTTGGATACAGTGGTCCTCTTATACTAGGTGTACTGGTTAATAATGGCAGATTTTGTAATCAAAGAAACACAATAATTTCAAGAGAAACATCAAAAGTGCTTTATTCAAAGTAATGTCCATCGCTAGCTACACATTTCCCCCATCTTTCAGGTAATTCGTGGATCCCATCCCAATAGAACTTTTCTTGTTTTGAGGCAAACCATTCAGAGACCTAATTTTCCACTTCTTCGTACGTTTTGAAGTGTTGCTGAGAAAGTGTGTGTGCCATCGAGCGATCAGAACAAGCGGTAATCTGAAGGAGCAAGGTCTGGTTAATATGGCGGGTGGATTAATACTTCCCAGGCAAGATCTTTTAATGTGTCTTTAACTGGTTTTGAAGTGTGTGATGGTGTGTCATCATGAAGCAAAATTACTTTGCTGTGTCTTCTGGAACATTCTGGTCATTTCACGATCAAAGCGTGGTTCAAATTGATTATTTGTTGTTGGTAGTGATCAGTATTAACAGTTTCACCTGGTTTTAGAAGCTCATAATACACCACAGCTTCCTGATCCCACCAAACGCAGAGCATTGTCTTCTTTCCGAAGCGATTTGGCCTTGCAGTCAATGTTGATGGTTGACCTGGATCAACCCATGATTTTGTGCATATTTGGGATTCTCAAAATAAATCCACTTTTCATCGCCAGTCAAAATTTGATGCAAAAAAGTCTTTCATGCAGTTGAAGCAACATTTTACTGATGACTTTTCGGTTGTTCATTTGTCTTTCGTTCAGTTGATGTGGCACCCATTTTCCTTCCTTTAAAATCTTTCCCATTGCTTGTAAACCAGGGGTCCTCAAACTATGGCCAGCGGGTCACATGCAAATACAAATATTGTATTTGTTCCCATTTTGTTTTTTTACTTCAAAATAAGATATGTGCAGTGTGCATAGGAATTTGTTTATAGTTTTTTTTTAAACTATAGTCCGGCCCTCCAATGGTCGAGGGACAGTGAACTGGCTTCCTGTTTAAAAAGTTTGAGGACCCCTGTTGTAAATGATCGGAAATCGTTTGCTAAGCAACGCTTAATCTTTCTGCAAGTTGTGTTTGAGTTTGACACACATCTTCATCCAATAATGCTTGTAGTTGTTGGTCTTCAAACTTTTTCGGTTGACCTGGCCGTTCATTGTCTTTCACATCAAAATCATCACTTTTAAAGCATTTAAACCAGCGATCACATGTATCTTGAGATGGAGCATGTTCACTATAAGCTTCCCGAAGTATATGATAACTTTTTCTTCAAAATAAAGTAATGAATTAAAACTTTCTGCAAATGCTCTTTTTTTGGCACGAAATTCGACATTTTTAAGCATAAAAATATCTATGATGTTAACACCTTCAGCAAATTTGACATAGGAAGTTTTGAAACTTGATGTCAATACAACAAAATAGCATACATATCCAATCGTATATTATCAACATATGTGTAACTCCATCTATTGAAAAAAATGCGCATTATTAACTGGTACACCTAGAAGATGTTATAACTGTTTCAGGTTAGCCTAGCAAGGGGGCTGGCATTTGCTTAAACATTTGTTCTGGTAGAAAATGGGACTTCTGTGTAGTAATGAGAAGGTCAAGTAACAATGGAAATGCTTAACTGACTAGAAAAATTAAGAGAAGAGAAACACATTGGCTAAAACATAATTCTATTATGTAAGCATTTAAAATACTCTTCAGAGCATAAATAATGTAATTAATTCTAGAACTGTTATCATTAAGTATTTAATTTGTGCTTACTTCCTATTCTAATGTTGAAACTCATTAACGGAAAGAAAAAAAAAATAAAAGAATAGGGTTTACCATTATGCAACTAAAAACATAGTGAAAATAATTTGAAGTGCCATTCTACTCAAAGAGTCCTAGAAATGGTCACTGCTTTCTCAGACAATAGAGTGGCCTTCTCAAACTGCATGATGCTAACATATTAGAAAAAGTGCATTTATTATAGCTTCTTACCAACCTAGGTGACTCTGATTTAAAGTCATGCATTCTAATGTGTTTTGACAAGTAAATTGCTTGCCTTTTTTCCATGATAGCCAACCACATAAATAATGCATGCATGGTAATAGCAAGAGCAATAATGTAAAAGTCAAGCACAGGGCACCTGCAGCATGTTAATGCTAAAGGGGTTTCAGTCTTTGAAGAAGCAACCCAAAGAAAGCTGACGTACCTAAAGCCAGACATTTTCCTGTGATATGGCTAAAGTTTCACTTCCTTCTCCCTCCACCACATCTCCCCAGTTTAAGATATAAATACTTTTTCTTAGAAAATATTAAGATTCATGATATCGTTTTGACTTTCATAAAATAGTTGATTTTACTTGGAGTTATCTTGTGAATATTACAATATGGGACAGCATCCTAAAAATAATGAACAAGGTAATTGTATAGCACAGAAGGTAATTTTATCCTAAATCTACTACAGTGGTCAATCCTTTTAGATATCAAACTATAACATAAAACAAAACAAAAGTTGCCAAAATTATTCTTCTTTATCTCCTGGGTAGTTTATGGTACACATCATTCTTCCTTATTTTCTCTACCATTGTCTTCAGTTCTATACATTTTGGGTCTAATTTGAATTAACAGAATAATGTATACACCTACTCAAACCACTATAATTATCACCATCAACATTATCATCATCATCATCACCATCATCATCATCATCACCATATCATAATCACTACCATTGTTATCACCATCATAAGAAAATCATATATATATGTGTATACATATGTATATATGTGTGTATATATATATATATATATATAGAGAGAGAGAGAGAGAGAGAGGGAGAGAGAGAGAGAGAAGAGGATTAAATAAAGAATAAAGGTAAAAATGAATTATTTTATTTTTCTAATACTTAATTTGCTCTATGATAAAATTATGTTCAAAATAGCAATGATTAGGTATTTGATGATTATATCTTATAGATAAGTGAAATGAAGAACAGAAGTGGTAGAAGGAATGGGAGAGAGAAATTAGGAATACTTTGTTACAAAGTACTTGTACTACTCATGAAACAATAAAATGTTATTTGAAAGTTTACTTGGATTAGTTGTATACACAAACTGTGGTGCAAACATCAATAAAGTAAAAATAGAAATATAATTAATTGCTATAAATGGAGAGAAAGTGGAATAATATAAAATAATTAAAATCACAGAAAGCAGAAAATTAGAAGATAAAAAAAGAAAACAACAGTGGCAACAAATAAAAACTAATAAATATGGTAGATATGACTCCAACTATATAAGTAACTTGAGGCCTGGTGCATGAAATTCATGCACGAGTAGGGTCCCTAAGCCTGGCCAGCAATCAGAGCCGATCGGGGCTTTCCAACTGCCAGCCAGGGCCTTTCTTCCCAGGCTGCTGGCTTTCGGCCAGTGCCTTCCTTCATTCCGTGCTGCCTCCTGGTGGTCAGCACACATCATAGCAAGCTATCAAACTCCCAGTCAAACTCCTGAGGGGACAATTTGCATATTAGGCTTTTAGATAGATAGATAGATAGATAGATAGATAGATAGATAGATAATTTTAAACATCAATGGTCTAAATACACCAATTAAAATACAGAGACTGTCAGAGTGGATCCAAAATGTGACCCAACTATATGCTATTTATAAGAATCCTACTTTAAATATAAAGACACAAAGAAAAATATACCATGATAACATTACTGTAAAGAAAGCAGGCATTGCTAAATTAACAAACAGAGCAGACATCAAATCAAGTAAAATTATCAGGCAGAAAGGCAAATGTTACATAATGATAAAGAGGTCAATTCTCCAAGAAGACATAAGAATCCTTAACATGTATGTGCCTAACAACAAAACATCAATTACATAAGGCAAAAACTGACAGAACAGCAAGGAGAAATTGATATATCTACTCCCATAGTTGGAGATTTCAACACCCCTATATCTGTAATGGAAAAATCAGTTGAGAGGTCAGAAGATTAGTCAAACTGAGTAGCATGATCAATCAACTGGCTATAATTGACATCTATACATTATTTCATCCAACAATAGCACAACACACATTTTTCTCAAGCTCACATTTAACATTGACTAAGACAGATCACATTCTGGTCCATAAAACATATGTTAATAAATTAAAAATAATAGAAATCATACAATGTGTGCTTTCAAACTCCAGTGGATAAAACAGAAAATAAGCTACAGAAAGTAGCTGAAAAACCCCAAATGCTTGGAAATTAAATAACACACTTCTAAATACCACATGGATCAAAAAGAAAATCCCAAGATAAACTTGAACTAATTGATTTTGAACTAAAATAAAATTAAAATATAACTTAGCAAAATATGTGGGATGTAGCAAAAGCTGTGCTTAGAGGGATATTAATGCATCTTAGAAAACAGAAAAATCTAAAATCAACAATCTAAACTTCTACCTTCGGAAACAAGAAAAAGAAGACATAGTGGATATTATGCTAAGTAAAATAAGTCAGACAGAGAAAGACAAATACTGTGTGATTCCACTTTTACATGAAATCTAAAATACAAACAAACAAACAAAGCCCCAAAACAAATGAATAAACAAAATAAAACAGAAGCAGACTCACAGATATAGAGAACAAGCTGATGATTGCTAAAGGGAAGGGGGACAGGGAATTGAAGTAAAAAAATAAAAACTGAGATAAAAGAGCAATAATGCTTAAACTGAGTCACTGAAAATAATTTAAAAATTTCTAGTAGGATTACTCAAGAGAAGAGGAGAGATAGCCTATATAAATAATAACATAGAAGATAAGAGAATATAATGAATAGAATACAAAAATAAGCTGGGAAATGAAAAAAAAAGTTTTAACAGAAAATATATAGGTGAAATAATAATGGTTTAAATCAATAACACAAACTTCTATGAATGTTTTATGATTTCAGGAGGTTTTATATGATATTTTGAGTTGCTTCTAATTTTCTATTTTAAAACAATACATATAAATTTGTTTCAAAAAAATAAATAATATAAAATACTGTTTTAACTATAAAAGAAAAGACAAGAAAGTCCTGACCAGTGTGGCTCAGTTGTTTGTTTATTATCCCATGCACTGAGAGGTTGCTCCTTGGATTCCTGGTCAGGGCACATGCCCAGGTTGCAGGCTTGGTCCCCGGTAGGGGCCATGTAGGAGGCAACCAATCCATGTTTCTCTCTCATCAAACGTTTCTCTCTCTCCCTCTCCCTTCCTCTATCTAAAGTCAATTTTAAAAAATGAAAGAAAAGAAAGATAAAATTAAATCTAAAATAAACAGAAAAATAAATCAAAACATAAATCATGAAATTGAATACAGGAAATGAATTGAGAAAATGTCTTTGAGATGACCAATATAATTGATAACACTTTAGCCAGGTAACTAATATCAAAAGAGAAAAGACACCAATTACTAGTATCAAAAATAAAAGAGAAAACAATTCCATTGACCTCATGGGCATTAAATGAATCATAAAGAAATATAAATAACTATATGCCCACAAATTTTATAACCTAAATAGAATGAATCAATTCTTTGAAATACATGATCTTCCCAAACTCAAACAAGAAGAAATACAATCATATTAGGTCTATATGTATTAAAGAAATTGAAAGCATAATTAATATTACCCCCTAGCAGAGCCCTTTATGACCAGATGAGTTTACTGATGGATTCTTACAAGTATTTAAATAAGAAATTATACAAATACTCAACATTGTGTTCCAGATGACAGAAGCAGAGGGAATATATAAAGCTAGAATTACCTAATATCAAAACCAGAAAGACATTTAAAAAAAGAAAAGCTATGTACTAATATCTCTCATGAACATAGATGCAAACAACCTTAACAAATATTAGCAAATCAAATCAAATTAGTAACATTTAACCCCACCATGACCAAGTAAGATTTATCCAGGTACACAAGACTCATTCAGTACTCAAATTGTAATTAATGTAATCTGTCACATCATTGCCATTTCACAAATTCAACACCCATCCTATATAATAAAAGGCTAATATGCAAATTGTCCCCACGGGCAGGAGTACAATCGACCTGGAGTTAGACATGCACTGACCACCAGGGGCCAGTGTGGAACATGGCGGGTGTCGGTGACTCGGCACTGGCTGTGGGCAGCAGTGGAGCTGGCCCCGATGGGACCTGATGAGAGCACAACCGTGGTGGGATGGCAGAGCAGGCCATGGCGAGTGTGAGCAGGGGCCCCGATAGCTCCACTGGTTGCCCCACAGGTTGGCCCTGATTGTTGACCAGGCCTAGGGACCCAAACCCATGCACAAATTTCATGCACTGGGCCTCTAGTTTATCATAAAATCTCTCAGTAAGTTAGGGATAGAAGGAAACTTCCTCAACTTGGTAAAGAACTTCTACAGAAAACCTACAACTAACGTCAAACTTTCTTTTTTAATTTGTATTAAATTTTTTGGGTGGTAACATTGCTTGACAACATTATATAAATTTCAGATGTATAATACAAAATCTGTATACTCTATTGTGTGTTTACCACCCAAAATCTAGTTTTTGTTCTATCAGCATGTATTTGATCCCCCTTTACTCTCTCGACCTCCCCCCACCCACCTTTGCCTCTGGTAACCACCATTCTGCTCTCTGTACCTATGTTTGTTTTTTGGTTTGTTTGTATGTTTGTTCATTTGTTGTTTTTTTAATAGTGGGGAGTTATGCTTTACCACTGAGGTCAGGAGCAAGGAAAGTATGTCCCCTTCTTACAACTAATTTTCAACATTGTAATGGAACACCTAAGTCAATGAGAAAAAAAAATAAAATAAAAAATACAGATTGAGAAAAAAACAAAAACTTTTGTTAGCAGATGATATGATTATCTACATAGAAAACCCCAGAGAATCAATTTAAAAATTCTGGAACTAAAAAGCAATTTTAGCAATGTTTCAGAATACAAGGTTAATGTAGCAAAGTCAATTAGTTTCCTGTATATGATCAATAAACATTTGGAATTTAAAATTTAAAACATAATTCCATTTACATTAGCACCAAAAGAATGAAATACCAAGGTATAAATCTAATAACATATATAAGATCTATATGAAAGTAACTTAAACACTGATGACAAAAAAAAATAAGAGAACTAAATAAATAGTTATTTGTCATTCATAGATAGGAAGATCCAGTTTCTACCAATTTGATCTATAGATTCAATGCAATTTCACTTAAAATACCAGAAAGTTAGCTTGTGGTTGTTGACAAATTGTTTTAAAGTTTATATGGAGAGGCAAAAGACCCAGACTAGCCAACAAAATACTGAAAGAACAGAATTAAGTTGGGGGACTGACACTGCCCAACTTCAAGACTTACAATAAGCTACAGTAAGACAGCATGGTACTGGCAAAATAGGTGAGTGGATCAGAATATAAACCAAAAAATAGACCCACATAAATATAACCAACCAATCTTTGACAAAGACAGTTTAATGGAGCAAAGACAGTCTTTTCAATAAGTAGTACTAGAACAACTAAATATCACATGCAAAAAAAATGGATCTAGACATAGATCTTACATTAACACAACATTAAATCAAAATGGGTCCTATAAAAGTTTTAGAAGATAACTAAAAGAAAATTTATATGACTTTATGAATATGGCAATTAATTTTAAAATACTCCACCAAAATCATAACCCATAGAATAAATATTTAAAATTGATAAGCTGAACTTCATTCAAATTAAAAATTTTGCTCTGAGAAATTATACACTGTCAAGAGAATGGGAGGACAAGCTGCCACAGATTGCAAGAAATTATTTGCAAAGGAAACATCTAATAAAGGACTGTCATCCAAAATGTACAAACTGATCTTAAAATTTAACAATAAGAACATAAACACCCTGCCCTGACCGGTTTGGCTCAGTGGATTGAATGTCGGCCTCTGGACTGAAGGGTCCCAGGTTCGATTCCTGCCAAGGGCATGTACCTTGGTTGTGGGCGCATCCCCAGTAGCGGGTATGCAGGGGGCAGCTGATCGATGTTTCTCTCTCATCGATGTTTTTAACTCTCTATCCCTCTCCCTTCCTCTCTGTAAAAAATCAATAAAATATATTTTTTTAATAAAAGAACATAAGCACCCTGATTAAAAAAAAAAAAATGAGTCAAAGACCTTAACAAACACTTAGACAAAGAAGACATGCAGATTGCAAATAAGTTCATGAAAAGATGCTTCACATCATAAGTAATCAGGGAAATGTCCATTAAAATGAGATACAACTACTTATGTATTAGAATGGCCAAAATCTGGAACACTGACAACACCAAATGCTGAAGAGCATGTGGAGAAATAGGAACTCTCATTCATTGCCAGTGGGAATGAAAAATGGTTCAGCTGCTTTAGAACTCAGTCATTTCTAGCAGAATGAAACATATTATTACCATACTAGAGGCCTGGTGCACGAATTCGTGCACAGGTAGGGTCCCTTTGGGTGGCCTGTGGAGATCAGGCTCCAGCTTGCGCACCCAGCCTCACAGCCCTGCCTTGGCCTGATGCCACGCCCTCACCTGTTCTACCATCCTGCCTATGGGGCGATCAATTGGGGCCAGGCCCCCGCCCACCTCTTTCAGGGCCTGGGAGCCAGGCGGTGGCCCTGCCCCCCACTGCTGCTGCTAGTCACTGTCTGTGGGGCAATCGGCAGGGCGATTGGGCCTCCACTCACACCCTCCTTGGCCTGGTGCCGCCTGCTCACCTGCTCCACCATCCTGCCGTGGACCTGCCCTTGTCAGGGCCCATCGGGGCTGGCAGCGCCTCCACTGCCGCCTGCTGCCAGCATCGCATTGCTTACACCCGCCATGTTCTACACTGCCCCTTGGTGGTCAGTGCATGTTATAGTGAGCGGTCGAACTATTGCCCAAGGGGGAAATTTGCATATTAGCCTTTATTATATAGGATTATTATATAGGATGATCCAGCAATGTGATCCTTGATATTTACCCAAAGAGTTGAAAACTTACACCCACACAAAAACCCGCACCAGGATGTTTATAGGAGCTTTACTTATAATTGCCAAAACTTGGAAGCAACCAAGATGTCCTCCAATAGGTGAATGGATAAATAAACTGTGGTCCACCCAGACAACGGAATAGTATTCAGCTAAAAAGAAACGAGCTGTCAAGCCAGGAAAAGTCATGGAGGAACATAAAATGCATATTACTAAGTGAAAGAAACCAATCTGAAAAGGCTACATATTGCATGACTCCAACTCTGTGACATTCCAGAAAAGACAAAATTATGGAGAGAGTAAAAAGGTCAGTGGTTTCCAGGGGTGTGGGAAAGGAAGGATGAACAGGTGGAGCACAGAGGGCTTTTAGGGCAATGAAACTACTCTGTATGATGCTATAATGGTGGGTATGTGTCATTGTAAATTGCCCAAACACATAGAGTGTACAATACCAAAATGACCCAAATGTAAACTATGGACTGGGGATGAGGAGAATGTGTCAATGTAGATTTATCAATTGTAACAAACTATCATCCTGATTTGGCATTTTGATAATGCGATGGCTACACTGCCTGTGGGAGGGGTAGTGTGCTTTCTGCTGTGAACCTAAAACTTCTCCAAAAAACAGTCTACTAGGTATTCATTTAACACATAGAAATCTAAAGTAAAAATCTTTGGCAAATCTATATATTTTTATGTAATACACAAAACATTTTTATTTACTAAAAATAAGACTATATTGATTTGTTAGGGAAGCAATACATTTTAATAACAGCTGTGTTTTTCAGAAACTAAAATGCCCTTTTGATAACTATCCAACTTTGATTTTCTTTCTTATTTTTCTAACATTTGTGTGTCTTACAAGATTCAGCTTATGAGACTATGGTTTCCATCATCTGCACAGCGTGTGATGCTATCTTATGCAATGATACTGAGCCTAAATCTATCTACAATCTGTTGTCTTAATAACAACAAAAATGCATTAAGCAAATGGACTAAAATGGAATTACTGCCACAGACGCTGATTTCCTCAGCTTTCTGTTTTGTATTTTTAATATCAAGCTGCCAGCATTCTTCCCTGATCAGGTTTATCAATGAGTAATTAATTACAAGTGTGCATTTTAAATGTTCATATCCTTCAACAAAGAAACACATTACTGCCTAAATTTCTCCATGTGGCTCTTTGAAACACTCAATAAACAAACCAACTTTTGCCCAACCGGTGTGGCTCAGTGGTTGAGCATTAACCTCTGAATCAGAAGGTCACAATTCGATTCCTGGTCAGGGCAAATGTCTGGGCTGCTGGTTCGATCCCCAACGTTGGGCATGCAGGAGGCAGCCGATCAATGATTCTCTCTCATCATTTATGTTTCTATCTCTCTCTCCCTCTCCCTTCCTCTCTGAAATCAATAAAAAATATATTTAAAAAAAATAAACCAAATTTTCACTTTATCAGAAAAGTTCCCATTGCAATTGATGCTCTGTTTGATTCTTGCAAAACTACTCATGTGCAAATTTACTTCAACTATATCTGCTTGATCCAGCTTAAACATATGTGCCATTGGGGCTTGCTTCAGACTGACACACTGACTGTGGTCATGTATTTGTCCTTGATAAATGGTGTGATTCCACATAAGGTTAATATGGGTCTTCTAACAACCATCAACCCTATAACATATACAGGCTGCTCACATTCTGAGTTGGGGTGTGCTTCATAGAATCCAGAAACTGCATAAATAGGAAAAGTAACAACAAAAATAGTGAAGGTAATACATAAGGCATAAGAAAAAAGGAAATTGAAATATCAGAGAAGAAAATAATATAAATGTATTATTCCTCTGTTCAGATGATGGATGGTTTGATGCATATTATTCTCTATTCATTTAAATGTATGGTAAAATTTACATTTTATAAAAAATAAGCTATATTTTTTTCCATCTTATAATTTTCAACTACCAAACTATAATGAGTCAATCTGCAGTTCTTGGACAGAGATTGGTTCAGTTTTGCTCTATAGTTAATAATTACAAGCTGATTGGCCTTAAATATGTCCCTAGACCTCTGATTATTTCCTCAGGATGAATGTCTAATCTACTGTAGGGAATCAGTTGAAACAAAGAAGCCAGCAGAATTAGAGAGGGGAAAAAACTTTAACCAAGGACTTCCTGGTTTGAGAAATAAATTTGTTTTCCATTTTCAGCCTCCTTAGCTGGTGTAAGAATCTCAAAGTTAGAAATAGCCTGAAGGCAGAGATCAAATCCAAAATTCCACCAGTAAAATATGGCCTCAGAATCAAGAGCTAGGCCCCCAAAGCCGTTATAAGACCCCTGTTAAGATCTCAGAAGGATTAGAGTTGGGACCCCCAGTCTTTTCTTTTGGACCTGTGTCCTGTAGGAATCCCACACACCTCAGTAAAGTACCATCCTGAAGAGATGAGTGGGTGTCTTCTGAGAGAGTCTGGGTTCCGAAACTTCTACAGGTAGAAAAAGCTACTCAATGTTTTTAAAAGGCCATTTCCTCTGAAAAAGGAAGAATGAATCCAACTACAAAGCCAGAACCTCAGATAACAGAATCGAACTTGAAGAAAATTCGCTCTCTGGGATTCTTAGGAGATTCTTATAGAGGAGGAGCAGGTGACTGTAGCCCGGGCTCAGCTGAAACCACTGAGGAGCAGTGACTCCTAGGACTGTCACTTCCCTGTTCATCTTATTCTTAGTCAACCGTCCCCATTCTTCCAGATGGGGGCTGGGTGTGGTAGGCAGACAACTGGGCACTTTGATCACAGGTCTGTCTGCATCCTGAGACCTGTCCCGGAGGAGCCTCTGAAAAGGCCTTGCCCACACTCAGATCCCATCAATCTTGAGGTCGCAAACCATGATGCTCAGCTTGCAAATACAAAGGGAGGGGTCTTATGGAAAGAAGATAAACTGTATGCACTGAAATGGTCCCAAATTACTTTTCACTCTACCCATCTAGGGTTGGAAGCTACATCCCTTACCTAGAATCTGATCTGGCTAATGACCTTGGTGAAAATTGCACTGTGTAATTTCAATGCTGGGTCTCTAAGATCAGCAAGTAGGGATGAATGAGTGAGCACAGGATAGTTAGGGCAGTGAAATTACTCTGTGTGATACTATAATGGTGGACACACACCTGACATTGCACATTTGTTCAGACCCAGAGAATGCACGACACCAAGAATGAACCCTAATACTAGGTGTACTGGTTAATAATGTGGATTTTTTTCAATAGATGGAGTTACACATATGTTGATAAATATGCAATTTTATATGCATGCTATTTTGTTGTATTGACAGCAAGCTTCAAAACTTCCTATGTCAAACTTGCTGAAGGTGTTAACATCATACCTTACATCATAGATATTTTTACGCTTAAAAATGTCGAATTTTGTGCCAAAAAAAGAGCATTTGCGGAAAGTTTTAATTCATTACTTTATTTTGAAGAAAAAGTTATCATGTACTTCAGGAAGCTTATAGTGAGCATGCTCCACCTCAAGACACTTGTGAACGCTGGTTTAAACACTTTAAAAGTGATGATTTCGATGTGAAAGACAACATCCAGGTCAACCGAAAAGTTTGAAGACCAACAATTACAAGCATTATTGGATGAAGATGCTTGTCAAACTCAAAAACAACTTGCAGAAAGATTAAAAGTTGCTCAGAAAACTATTTCCAATTGTTTACAAGCAATGGGAAAGATTTTAAAGGAAGGAAAATGGGTGCCACATCAACTGAACAAAAGACAAATGGAAAACCAAAAGTCATCAGTAAAATGTTGTTTCAACTGCAGGAAACAAAGTCTTTTTTTCACCAGTTTTTTTTTATTGTTTAAAGTATTATAAATAGTATTACATATGTCTCTTTTTTTTGTTCCAATTGACCTACCCCCCAGCACATGTCCTCACCCCCCTCCCAGTGTCTTGCATCTATTGGTTATGCTTATATGCATGCATACAAGTCCTTCGTTTGATCTCTTACCTCTCCCCCACCAACCCTCCCCAGCCATTCCACTGTAGTTTGACAGTCTGTTCAATGCTTCTTTGCCTCTGTATCTATTTTTGTTCATCAGTTTATAATGGTCTTTATTATCCATAAATGAGTGAGATCATGTGGTATTTTTATTTCACTGACTGGTTTATTTCACTTAGCATAATGCTCTCCAGTTCCATCCATGCTGTTGCAAACGGTAAGAATTCCTTCGTTTTTATAGCAGCATAGTATTCCATTGTGTAGATGTACCACAGTTTTTTAATCCACTCATCCGCTGATGAGCATTTAGGCTGTTTCCAAATCTTAGCTATTGTAAATTGTGCTGCTATGAACAAAGGGGTGCATATATCCTTTCTGATTGGTGTATCTGTTTTCTTGGGATATATTCCTAGAAGTGGTATTCTTTTTTTGCATTGAATTGTGACTGGTGATGAAAGTGGATTTATTTTGAGAATCCCAAATATGCACAAAATTATGGGTTGATCCAGGTCAACCATCAATATCGACTGCAAGGTCAAATCACTTTGGAAAGAAGACAATGCTCTGCGTTTGGTGGGATCAGGAAGCTGTGGTGTATTATGAGCTTCTAAAACCAGGTGAAACCATTAATACTGATCGCTACCAACAACAAATAATCAATTTGAACCATGCTTTGATCATTAAATGACCAGAATGTTCCAGAAGACACGGCAAAGTAATTTTGCTTCATGATGACACACCATCACACACTTCAAAACCAGTTAAAGACACATTAAAAGATCTTGCCCGGGAAGTATTAATCCACCATATTCCCAAGGCCATATTCCCAAGACCTTGCTCCTTCAGATTACCACTTGTTCCAATTGATGGCACACACGCTTTCTGAGCAGCACTCGAAAACATACGAAGAAGTGGAAAATTAGGTCTCTGAATGGTTTGCCTCAAAACAAGAAAAGTTCTATTGGGACAGTATCCACAAGTTACCTGAAAGATGGGAAAAATGTGTAGCTAACGATGGACATTACTTTGAATAAAGCACCTTTGATGTTTCTTTTGAAATTATCATGTTTTCTTTGACTACAAAATCTGCCATTATTAACCAGTACACTTAGTATAAACCATGAACTCTAGTGAATAATGTATTGATAATGCTTCATCAATTGTAATAAGTGTATCATACTAATATAAGATGCTAATATGTACCAATATAATATATAATATGTTTATACATAATTATATTGTATATAATAATGTTATAGTGCATAGATGTTAATAATTATGATATGTATTCAGTGCTGAATAATCATCAAAGACATTACTATGTATATCATATAGAAATAACAACTGAGGCAATCCTTAGGTATGTTAAAGTATAAGATGTTTCCACAACTTAGTTTCAAGAGCTGTGAATATTTTAAAAAAATCTTCAACACCAGAAAATAATTTTCTTTAAAGTACATTATTAAAAGAAATAAGAATTATTCATCTAACAAGAGGGATCATTAGAACTTGCACATCATCAATTCACAAAATTATGTTATAAGTTATCATACAAACATCATCAAATTCAATTTCTGAAAGAATATGAGATAGGTAATTTTTCTATGAAAGATACATTTCAACATTGAATAGATAGTGTTTAATGAGGATGAGCTTAAAGACAGTTTAAATGTACATAATGACAAAATAATAAGTTTGAAAATTGGACAAGATTTACTAAATTTCCCATTAGTAAGCTTTCCCTGTAATAATAATTTAATTCTCACATTCTTAAGAGCTCTAAAGTCATAAGATAATTCCATTGTACTTGTTTATTTATTTATTCATCTCATAAACAACCATTATTGATATCATACTGTTATAGACTGTCTACAAGGAAATAAGAATGGAAAGGCAAATATATTTATAATTTTTATTTACTTGTCTATGCAAGATATGTATCTATACTAAAAGAAAATAGGGACACAATAGTGAAGAATAAAGTGAATTTAAAGTAATTATCAGAACTGGCAGAAAATTTGTCACTCACTTTTAACAATACACTAACTATTTTTGGAATGTATATTATGAAAACTTAGGAACACTTATCACACCTCCTACACACCTGGCACAGACAATTAGTCTGAAATGAGTGGCAGTGTACACTCATATAAATAGAGGCCCTCATGCTTCATTTTTTAAAAACTACTACTATAATTTACAATGACATCATTTTAATTTTGACATGTTAATACTGTCTCCATAGGTTTGCTTTGACAATGTTTTGTTGTGTTTTGACACTGTTTGTAGTTTTATCCCAAAGCCTTCGAATTTTAATTCTTTGTTTCACATCAGAGGCACAATGAAACTCAAAGGAGATTTTGTCTTAGTTTTAGAATAGAGAGAACTCTGAGATCTGATTGATGATTTCGTTGCCATGTGAGATAAATGCCATTTAAATACATGGCCCTAAGGGCTACTTTTTATTTCCATTTGGAAATAACTTAAAATTAAGGATGGAGAAAGTAACAGTGAAGCATACAGCTTCACTTTATAATTTAGATTTGGAGCAGTGAGCTCTCAGAAGGTGGGACTTCGTGAATAATGGTTGTCTATTTTTCCAAAGATATGTGAACAAACTCCGACAGTGGACAAGGGACGTTTTTGCATGTGTTAAAAGTTACCATGTGCTTAAAATAGAGTATTTGACATTGATCTAGTCCTAGAATAAGTGGCCATGTGTGCTGGTTGGTCAGCCACTTTGAAACTATTAGCCATATGATGAAGCTCCCTCTCTGCGTAGTTAGATTATTGGTCCATGAAGTTAGGGTTTTCCATGAGTAAAGGGATTTTAGGAGTAATGTCTAACTTTGTGTCTGATAACAACTAGATCAGTGTTTAGATCTTACTTATGAAGAGCTTTCACCTCTGCCAAGGTGGCCAAGGGATTACGCCTCATCTTCAGAATGTGCTGAATGTATGTATTAAAAGCTTTTTTCTCATCTGAGCTTATACATGTTGACTATAGATTATGCCCCTATGAAACCATGAAAAATAAAATCTATTAATTTTTTATGATACAATCTATGTGAGATAGCTCTCTTAGAATCCACACCTTCTCTTTGTTGTTCTTTCCTTTTTTATATTAAATTTATTGGGAAAATATTGGTTAAGAACATAATATAAATTTAAGGTGTACAACTTTATAACATGACATCTGTATATGCTAATGTATACTCTTATCAGGGCAAAATAAGGCACACATTTTTCAGTCCTTAGTATGGTGTATGTTTGCATGGAATATGTTTGGGTCTACTCCCATCATTAAAGATATTCTCTGAACATTTTCTTCATGCCCTCACATTTTAATAATAAAAAATGCCCAATGTTATATATACTTTTATAAACCATTACATATCAATTGTGCCCTGGCTGGTGTGGCTCAGTTGGTTGGAGCATTGTCCTGTACATCAAAAGGTAGCAAATACATACTCAGGTTGTGGGTTCGATCCCTTCAGAGCACATGCAGGGATGGGGAGCAGCTGAACAATGTTTCTCTCTCACATTTCTCTCTCTCTTTCCCTCTCTCTCTCTCTAATCACTGATTGCTCATTATATTAAACTAGAGGCCTGGTGCATAGGATTCATGCACTGGTGGGGGTTGTGGCCTGTGGGGATCGACCCTCTGTGGGAGTGCCGCTCATCGTGGTCATCCAACCGAGTGGCTTTCCCACTGTGGAGTGCACTTACCACCAGGGTGCAGCTCCTGCATTGAGCTTCTGCACCCTGGTGGTCCGTGTGCATCATAGCAACTGGTTGACTGGGTCGTTCTGGTCATTCCGCCATTCGGTCACTGGGCTTTTATTATATAGGATTAGTGAAACCTTTAAACACTTAGTCTGCCACCCAGCGCTTTCTCTAGTCCCTTTAATATAACATTATGCACAGATTAAGTAAGAATGACTTCTATTCCTTAACCAAATATTTTAAAACATGATAAAGAGGAGGGGACCAAGAACCCAAGAATGGTGGCTCTGTACCATCATATGCTGTGGCTGGACCCAAGTGGACATCAGCCTCCATGGGCTGGGTATCTGCTCAGCTCAGCTCACTGCAAAGCCTCTATGATAAGCCATCCTACAGCCTGTATTACTCTATTTTAAATAATTTCAAATACTTTCCCATAATTTGTGATAATTAGTCTAACCTTTGACTTTTATAATACTATTAAATAGCTTAATACACAGACTCTCAAAGTTAGAAACATCTGACAAAATCACACTTATTTATGCAGGAGGACAGGGATGAGTTCTAGCAGTCATGGGGTAAATGAGCTTGATGCGACCCAGAGAGATGCAGAGACACTCAGTTACTTTACCCATCATACATTCTCCGTGTGGTGGAAGCAGTCCTAAATCTATGTGAATGTCTATATTGGTGCAGGCTTTTAAATAACCTGTACTTGTTTTTCTAAATTATCCAAACGATGTATTCACATATTCTCACTGGAGCAAAATCAAACAAATCAAAATAGAGAGAATATAATGTGAAAAATATTATTCACTCACAATCCCACCCTCCATCTTCTAGAAGCAAGCATTGTTAACTGGTTGCTGTGTTTCCTTACCTAACTTTGTGATGCATTCCCACTTATGTATAAAGACATAAAATTGTGTAGTTTTTGCACATAAATGGATTTTAAGGCTGTTTATATCATACTTCTTTTTTTAACAATGTAATTATTTTATGTCTTTAAAAATAATATTTTTGATACTTTAAAGGATTCTTTGGCAGCCAGGGGGTAGAAGTCTATGTGCAAGTAAACCATTATTGCAGAATGCAATGTGTTATTTTATAAAAGTTAATATTAATTAATGAATTTAAAAAATTAATGGTAATTAAAATGAATTTTAGTCATCTTAGGGTGAGCATACAAAGAAATAATTTTTTATTTATAATTTTAAAACTATATAAATCCATATATTTTATTTTATGAGGCCATATCATTCAGTAGATGTATTCTATTTTACTTTTTTTAATTGAATTTATTATTTATTTATTTATTCCTCACCTGAGGATAAGTTTTTATTGATTTTAAAGGAAAAGAAAAGAAGAGAGAGAGACACTGATGTGAGAGAGAAATATTGATCAGTTGAATACTGTATGCCCCCAGACCAGGGAACTAACCCACAACCTAAGTCTGTGCCCTGATTGGGAATGGAACCCTAAACCTTTTGGTGTATGGGACAATGCTCCAATCAGCTGAGCCAGGGATTTTAATAAATTTATTGAGGTGACATAGATTAATAAAATTATGTAGGTTTAAGGTGTACAATTCTATAATACATCATCTGTATATTGTATTGTGTGTTCACCACCCTAAGTAAAATCTCCTTCCATCACCATTCATCCCCTCTATACCCTCATCTACTTCCCCCCACCTCCTTTTCCCTTTGTTAATCACCATACTATTGTCTGTGTCTATGAGCAAGTTTTTTTCTTAATCCCTTCAGCTTTTTCACCCAGCCCCACATCCCCCTTCACTCTGACAGCTGTCAATCTGTTCTCTATCTACTAGGGGCCCAGTGCACAAATTCGTGCACCTTGAAAGGAATTGTGGGCTGCGGGGCTGTGGTAGACATAGAGGCGGGTCTCGGCCCATCCTCTGTGCCCCTCCCCAGCCCCTCCTGCTGCAGCCCCTGGTCCCCTGTCTGCTGAGAGCCCCATTCCTGCCTCTGCTGCTCCCATGCACTGATGGCACTGTCCTTGCTCGCATCCACTGATGACGCAGAGAAATTGGGGCCAGCTCCAGCAGCAGTGCAAGTGGGGCCGGCACCATCAGCAGGTGCAAGCAGTGGCTTCTGCCTCAATTGCCCCTCAGGAGCAGGGAGAGGCGGAGAAGCCCTCAGGGGTGATCAGGGCTGGCAGCCGCAGCTCGCACCTGCTGATGGTGCCAAGTGATAGGGACTGGCACTGGGCACAGCAGCAGGTGCGAGCTGCAGCTCCAGCACCGACATTGGGTGTGAGCGGGGCCAACGCCGGCAGCGGGTGCAAGTGCTGGGCCAACGCTGGCAGCAGGTGCAAGCACGCAGGAGCAAAGAATTTTCAGTAACCACCAGAAGCTTGCCCCAGTGACAGCAACCAGTGCCCCGCCTTGGTCTGGCACCTGTACTCACCTGCTCCACCATCCCGCCGCAGTCAACGCCTGCCATGTTCTGCACACGCCCCCTGGTGGTCAGCACACGTCATAGCGACCAGTTGTTCGGTTATTTGGCTGTTCTAGTTGTTCCACCATTTGATCTATTTGCATATTAGCCTTTTATTATATAGGACTGGGAGGCCAGTACACGAATTCATGCACCTTGAAAGGAACTGAGGGTCATGAGTCTGTGGTGTGCATAGGGGTGAGTCTCAGGCCATCCTCCACATCCCCGCCCAGTCCCTCCCACCGCAGGCCCCAGTCCCCTGTCTTCCAGCAGCCCCGCTCCTGCCACCACCTCATCCATGCACTGATGGAGCCAATCCCACTCGCACCCACTGATGGCGCAGAGTGATTGGGGCCAGTGCCAGCAGTGGGTGCAAGTGGGGCCAGTGCTGTCAACAGGTGTGAGTGGTGGCTGCTGCCCTGATCACCCCTCAGGAGCAGGGAGAAGCAGAGAAGCCCTCAGGGGTGATCAGGGCCAGTAGCTGCCACTTGCACCCACTGACAGCAATGAGCAATCAGTACCAGCATCAGGCGTTGGCAGCAGGTGCAAGCAGTGGCTCCAGCACTGGTTGCAGGTGCAAGCAGGTGCGAGCTCTGGGCAGGACCAGGGCACGTGGAGCAAAGAATTTTCAGTATCCACCCCGATGACAGTGACCAGCGCCCGCCTTGGTCTGGCACCCCCTCTCACCTGCTCCACCATCCTGTTGCAGTGACACCCACCATATTTCATGCTCTGCCATATGTTGCCGATGCCTGCCATGTTCCATGCACACCCCCTGGTGGTCAGTGCACATCATAGCGACTAGTTGTTCGGTTTTTTGTTTGTTCTGCCATTTGGTCTATTTACATATTAGCCTTTTATTATATAGGATAGTCTGTTTCCATTTTGCTCGTTGATTCATTTTTCTCATTAAATTACACATATGAGTGAAATCATATGGTACTTGTCTTTCTGTGACTGGCTAATTCATTTACGATCATGCTTTCTAGTTCCATCCATGCTGTCACAAATGGTAAAATTTTCATCTTTTACATGGCCAAGTTATATTCCATTGTGCAAACATACCACAGCTTTTTATCCACTCATCTACTGATTTACACTTGGGCTGTGTCCAAATCTTGACTGAGGGCCAGCTCCCTACTTGGAGCCAGCGGCCAACCTCCCATGCTCTGTTCCTCTCCTCAGCCAGCAGGCCCCAATCGACCTGCCCCGCCCACTGTGGTGGTGGCATGGCAGTGAGGGAAGGAGGAAAAGGAGAGGCAGGGAACCACGCGGTGGCTGGGCACCAATGATAGCAGTGTTGCTTTAGGTATTGGCCAGGTGCCATTTTTGCTGTGGTGTGGTGATGGCTTTCTTTTTAGTAAATATGCTATTCCCCTTGTTAACTATCAAACTGTTAATCTCCTGATCTACTGGGTACAGTTCCCAGAAGTGACTTGTTTGACTATGCTTGTTTGACTAAGTCTCATTAATCAGACTATCCTTCCAAGCCCAGCCCGGCAACTGTTGCCTCCTCTCCTGCCCAGCCCTGTTCACCAGCCAGGCTTAGGGAATCTACCCATGCATGAATTTCATGCATTGGGCCTCTAGTTTTTATATGAGCCTGTTCAGACCCTATGAAATTCAATTTTTGGTGGGCCTATAAAATGCAATTTGCATAAAAATACTTTTTAAATATGAACATGACTCTCAGTTTTCCTTAAATTATATGTTCAAATATATTTTTCATGGTTAGAACCGTGGTCAGCAAACCACGGCTCGCAAGCCACATATGGCTCTTTGGCCCTTTGAGTGTGGCTCTTCTACAAAATACCGGCTCTTCCACAAAATACCGACTTCTGCGCATGGGCCACAAAATTTCAATTGCACTGTACGTGTACGCCTGCACGTGGTATTTTGTGGAAGAGCCACACTCAAGGGGCCAAAGAGCCGCATGTGGCTCGCGAGCTGCAGTTTGCTGAGCAGCAGTTTGCCAACCACTGATTTAGAGTAATCTTTATGATGAAGTTTTAGAACATTTATGTCCTGGCTCTTGGGCCTTCTATAATGTGTGCCCTGTCCATGGACATGCACCATGTCAGCCACCCCTACGACAGCACTTGGTACATGACAGGGATTCAACTCATATTGGTAACACCCTGCCTCAGTCCAGGTTCTGTAATGGGCTTATCTTGTTTGTGGCCAAGAATATGTACAAATAATAACTCAGTATGTTTAATGGTTTAATATGACATTGCAATTATTCAGAGACACAATTCAACACAAGTCCATATTATTATCTATTTTTGTATAATCACTCAGCAAAGCTTGGCAGTTAGAATTACTGCGGGAAGTTGTGATAAGGAGAATAACAATCCTTCAACATTATGCATTTGGCATTGGTTGTGATATGTGCACCTGCCAACAATTACTTTTCAGCCTAGAGAAAAGCTTCACTCTAATTACATGATCTACAGTTTGGAGACGACTTGCTGCCATCCCTTCCTACCTCATCTGGATCAAACAGTTCCCAAATTCACAGGCAGAGGTTCATGGATGTATATTTGACCATGAATTATACTATAATCGACCGTTTGCAGAGCATCACCCATAGTAGGTGCTTGGGAAAGAATTACTGAATTATTTAATTAGATTTTTATCCACTGCACTTGTCTCCTGCAAATATGCTCAGTTTACGAGTTTACTATAAGGAGTGAAAAAATCCTTGGAATGCAAAGTAACTCAATTTTGTTGTAAACTCTTTGGTTTGCATTTCAAGATTCATTCTTTTTTCTCCATCTCAGCCTCTCTCTTCTTCCCAATGTGTAGTGAGCTCTGCTTCCATCAGGGCCCAAACCCTTTTGAGGTCAGGAGGGATATAAGCAACACTCCTATTACTAACCAGTTAAAATAACAACATCATGCTTTAGGTATTGGCCAGGTGCCATTTTTGCTGTGGTGTGGCGATGGCTTTCTTTCTAGTAAATATGCTTTTCCCCTTGTTAACTATCAAACTGTTAATCTCCTGATCCACTGGGTACAGTTCCCAGAAGTGACTTGTTTGACTATGCTGGAGAGGAAACTCTACCATCAACTTGAGGAAACCAGTTTCCACTGTCTGTGATCAGCATATCCTGGACTATATGGCGATTGAGAGAGTGGCTAACACCTATCAGCAGAGGATGTTAGAGAAGTGTAGCAAACAGTGTAGGAAATAACTTAGTTCTTAACAGCAAAAAACATAGCCTTTACATGTTTTATTTTTTCTACTAAAGTAATTTCATCCACGCAACAGATGTATGTACAACCATGAGCACTGGCTGAATCCACAAATAAACTTTGTACAATAATTGCCTTAAATGCAATTCTCATTAATTGATCCATCCTTTAAGAAGACTGTCAGGCTCATTGATAAGGGCTGAGGATATAAAGATGGATGAAATGAATGTCTTTCCTCAGGGAACTCTGTATCCTGGTGGAGAGCCATATCTATATATATAAAAGCCAGCAATGGAACTCTGTAACTACCAGAACAACCAGTTGCTATTACGCCCACTGCGGCCAGCAAACAAGCCTGATGGGGGGCAGGGCTGGCAGGCCAACCTCCTGCAGCCCCTCCCCAAGGCTGGCCCTGCCCCCGATCACCTCCCTTACCCCAACAGGGAGCAGGGCCAGCAGGCCAAACTCCTGCAGCCCTTTGCCCTGCCAGGCCCCCTCACCCCTATTAGAGGCAGGGCCAGCCAGCCAACCACCTGTGGCCCCTCCCCCAGGCCAGTCCCACCCCCAATAAGCCCCCCACCTCATTGGCTCGCAGCCTTACCCCCTGGCTGGCCCCACCTCCATAGGGCCCCTACCACCCTGATCTGCCCATGGCCCCTCCTCCCAGACAGCTCTGCTCTCAATTGGCCCCCCACTCCAATCTGGGGCAGGGCTGACCAGCCAACTGCCCGAAGCCCCTCCACCCAGCTGCTGGCCCACTATCAGCCCCCTCACCCCATTTGGGTGTGGGGCTGGCCAGCCCACCATCCACAACCCCTCACCATGGCCAGCCCAACCCCTGATCAGCCCCCACATTCTTGATCACCCTACGGCCCCTCCACTGAGCCAGCTCTGCCCTCCCCCCACTCCAATAAGGGGCAAGGCTGGCGGCTACCACCCATGGCCCCTCCCTCCAGCTGGCCCCACCCCAGGAGCCCCCCCCCCCACATCAATCAGGGGTGGGGCCAGCCAGCCCACCGCCCATAGCCCCTCCCCATAGCCAGCCCCACCCACTCCCAATTGGCCCCCACACCCCAATCAGGGGCACGGCCCACTGGCCAATCACCCGCAACCCTGATTGGGCCCTGACTGGGCCAGGGCCGACCATCTCCTCCTCCTGACAGGCTCAGCCCTGACCTGCCCTGATAGGGACCGGGCTGGCTGGACTCTACCCATGCATGAATTCATGCACTGGGCCTCTAGTATATAAGTAATTACAAACTCCTGCCATATGTAATAGTATGGAATGTACCACGCTTCGGGGAACACACTCATTTGTTTATTCCACATTGATATCCTGAGCATCTACAATGTGCCAGGTGCTCTTCTAGATGCTGGAGAATAAAAGGCACAGAGGATGCCTGCTGCTGTGGAAACTGCTCCTAGCGGATACCCAGGGAGAGCTGGCTGGTTCAGGGGTGGAGGTAACTTGAGAAAGATTTCCTGAACTCCTCTTTAAAGTAAAATGGGTTATGTCACTTCTCACATGCTTAGAACAGCACATGAACATGAGAAAAAAAATCCTGGTACATTAGAATAAGCATCACTTAGGCATGACTGAACGTTAGAATGAGGGTATGAGCCTGGAGGTAGGATTTTTCTGGGGACCTTGGTGAGAAGCTAGGCTAGCACACAGCCTGCAGGAAAGGCTCTTGTTCAGATTGGCTGAGCCAGGACTTCTGAGTAGAATGTGTGGTCTGGTATCAAGGCATGAGTTTAGAGGGAGGCTGCTCATAACGAAGGCCTTACTTCATGTGGACAGTCCCTTTACTCAGAGTATTTGAGTGAATTATAAAATCCACAGGCAATCTGATTTCATTTTGTAGTTAATTCTATTTCCCTTTACAATGGAACATTTCACCAGACTGTTTAATACTAACAGTGTGCAATGGGCACTTTGCCGTCTGCAGCTACAGTAGGCAGTCACTCAGTAGATGGTGGACAGGGGAGGTCTGTCCACAGGACAATCATAACCAATTGCACTCCTGAGTTTAAATGGAGGGTGTTATTAACATTAAAAACCAGACGGACCCTGTAAAGCAAAGGCTGTATTGTTAAACACACAAAAAATGGTTCCACACCTTCCAGTGCTTCTCTTACCAATGGGGGCACTTGCCTCAGACTCCTCCGCAAAATCCTCTATTTTGTGAGCTATGAACTTGAATTCTGTTATTTTTCACAGCTTTAAATAATCAAAATTAGCCTAAAGGATTAAAATATGCTTGCACTTTAAGCAAGTTTCTGTTCATAAAACAAATGGCTCTGAAAAACCTGCAGGCTGCCACTTCATGCTGTGCATTGATTTTTGAAAATTATCTTAGGATTCTAAAAATATGTCTGATATATATGTTCTAAAGAGGTATTACTCTGTGAATAAATTGGCTAAAATCATCTTTATTGTTCACAGATCTTCCTAGCAGAATTCTCTGGCTTAACTACTTTGATCAGACAAAAAAATGAGAGATTGTCTCCCTCTGATAATCACACACCATAAACCAAGGGAATATTTTAATCTACTTAAAGTCTCAAGAATGTTAGAGTTCTATCCATTTTGAAGGTCATATTTTAGCAAAATTAAAAAGTTATATTTTATATGTCAAATTAATGAAAAGAGTAAAAAATCTGTTTGAAAAGTAGTTGTCATAGTAATTATTGTGCATGCATTGTAAAAATGAGTTGTGACACTTCGCTAAACATAAATGATGAAGCAATAAATATTACATTCTGGTAAAAACAATTTAAAAGTGGAATTTGAATTTCAAAAAAACATTAAGTTTTATGTTCTTTAGTTTGACTATACCAGTATTTTGTGAAATACATATAGAGAGCATATAAAGAGATAGATGATCATTTAACTGGATAGTGCTAAAAAACACAATCCACTCCCAGCATATTAGGACCATCCCAAATGCCTAATTTGAACAGAAGCTTGTGAGGAAAGGCAGGTGAGGACATTAGCAGAGGACTTGCTGGCTCTGAGTAAATGGATCAGGAAGGAAACACTTTGCTCCTGACAGATCATCACCAATAACAAAGGGCAGGGCACATATGAGATGCTTAAACTGAGTCTGTAAAAACCACGCTGCTCCTAAATAATGCAATGAGGAAGTAAATAAATTGGTATGTATTATAAATTTTAAAAGGAGAAAGTATGTTTCTTTGCAAGTGATACGAAGTAGAGAAGGTTCTCATGGCTCAGAGTAAGACCTCATTCCAAAGGGCTCAAGACAAGGTGACCAGATTCAGAGTAAAGGAATCCTCGCACCTAGAGTAAAACTGCAGGACTCCAGGCCGGAGCCTAGCACTGAGTGTTCAGGTAAGACCATCCCCCAACCTTTGCAGGTCTCACCTGAGCAGCATTGGGGCCATCAGGACAAACTTTGCCCTGGTTTCTATCACCCCCAAAACCCAAACTCATAGGCTCTCCTCCTGCCCTAGTCTAGACACTAGTCTTACCCTACCCTGCTCCTCTGTTGGTTGGCTGAACTGGTCTACCTCCTATCACCATGGCACGGAGCTCCTGGACATGGGCATCCACCCTTCCCTCTCAGCCCCAGAACTCTGTTAATGCCAAACTCAGATCAACGCCCTCGGCAGCTCTCTCAGGTCAGGCTGTCTTCTCTCCCCTGGTTTGACAACTGGCCTGAGCTGAGGTCCAGGCCCTTACTTCCATCCTTCCTACCTAGAATCTCCTAGTTTTAGATCCCACTTCATCAAATCACAGCAACACATGTGTCTCCTGATGTGGTCCCGTCTGACCTTGGGTTTGCCGGGAAGCAGACCCCAGACAAGGATCCTGCTGTAGGCAGTTATTTGGGAGGAATGGCAAGTACAGGTGGGGAGGAGGGGGAGCAGTAAAGCAAGGCACCATGGCAATTTAGCTCCTCTGTGGGTGAAGAAGCTCATACACAGGAAACTTAGGAAAATTGTAGGGGCTTCTCTGTACTCTAGGACAGTGATAAATCAAGTCCTACTCTCTTGAGGGTGGCTATGAGCAAGGGAGGGAGGTGGTTGGTACCTGGAGCAATCTCCTGGCATTGTTGTCCACTGGGTGAGGGGCAGAGTCACCTCAGCAGCTAGAGAGAAAGCTCCCAGGTGAAGACCAACTCTGCTCGGCACACTAAGCCCCCTCTATTCTAATTCTGCACATTCAGGGGAGGGGCCCCTCGGGTTAAAAAAAGAAGAGAAAAAATTAAAAAGAGGGCATGTTTATGGTTCCCCTTCTGAAGTCCAAGTGAAAAATTCACAGCTTGCATACGCTGTAACTTGTTAATGAATCATCTGATTATCTGCACTCATTTTGCTTTGGGTAACAAAATGATTTAAGCGAGCTAAAATTAAGTGTTACCTTACTTCTAACGCTGAAGTCCTTCTGATTATTTTAATAACATGCAAATTGCATCGTTACCAATCAAAGAGCATAATCACCTGAGAGTGTCAGTAAAAATTTGACTTATTAATTACATTAAAATTTATTCTATTAATTAAAGGCAACTCATTGCAATTATAAACCTGCAAATAAGCTTCCGTTAGAAATACAAAGCCAGGATTGGAAAGAGAGACACTTTAGTTGCTTTTAAGTTCATTAGCTGTTAATATGCCCAGTGTGTTTCCTAAGATGTCTCCCATGACTTATTAATGTGGGCAGATCTGAGTCAATTAGCAACAAAATGACCCAAAGGAAGTTGTCATGCGATTAAAAAAAATAAAACTCCCCTCCACAATTGTTTGGTCTTCCATTTGACGTTCTTCTATTGGGGCAAAGCTGCAATTGGATAATTGCCACTCAGGTGTCCAGAGTCAGGCATCTGAATAGGTGTTCTGACCGGGATCTGACAGGTCAGGGATTCACCAGGTCAATATCAGAGGGACACATAGTACTGGTATTTTGATTTTGTTAGTTTTTTCTGTGTCAACAGCTTTATATACACCTATAGGAAAAAGCATGACGGGATTATGATGTAGGAAGAAAACAAGAGTGCTCCACGAGAATGTGCCTGATGGGAGAAAAATTAATTTTATTTAAATATTATAATTACCCAACTTTTTTTTCACCAATGTATCATCACTTGAATAGCCCCAAGTGTAATAATGGAATGGCGTAGCTCTCATCAAGACCACATATTCCAGCTAAAAGAAAGTCAACAGCAGAATTAGTAGCTTATTATTGTAGGGCATTTTAAAGTTTACAGAGTATTTCAGTATATTTAATAGCTGAGTATTCATGCATCAGTAATTTATCAAGTCGAATAGATACTTTTAATTGAAATAAGACATGTAAGTTTAGCTATAGACACAACATTCAGGAAGAAAGTTCTGCATGTGTACCCCTTGCAGATCAGGGCCAACACATCAACGATAAGGCAAAACCAAGTTTATATAATGTCCTGTATTAGAAATAGGGAATACAACCCAGCAATAAAATATGCCCTGTGCCTCAACACTTACTATTCTGAATGATTAAGAAAAAGGAGGTAGGATCCAAAGACAAATAAAAGCAGCTTGAGACACATGAGAGATCTTTGTTCCTTAGAACCAACTATGGACAGTCAGGGTAGTGCTACTTTTTTCTTTATGTGATCTCACTTTACATGCCCCTGCACACAGCATGTAGCTGCTGGGAGAGATATTCACTGGTAATCTCAAGGGAAGCTTAAAGAGAAACCATGGAGTAAGCTGATAAAAGAGGAGACAGGAGCCTTTGGGGGCTCTGGGGGAAAGTCCAGCTTGCTTCTTTCAGCTTCTGGTGGCTCCTGGCTGCATCACTGTAATATCTGCCTCCGTCTTCACATGGCCTGTGTGTCTCCCTGCATCTTCACATAGTCTTCCCTGTCCAGGTCTCTCTCTGTGTCCAAATTTCCCCTGTTATAATGATATTGGTGATACTGGATCATGTGCTAGTCTAATGACTTCATTCTAATTTATTTACCTCTGCAAAAAGCCTATTTCCAGTAAGGTCACATTCTGAGTTTTGGGGCATTAGGAGTTCAGCATACGGGGGAGACATACTTTGTATTAGTTTTATGGGGCTGCTATAACAAAGTGCCACAGGTTGGGTGGTTCAAACACAGACATTTATTTCCTCACAGTTCTGGAGACTGGTCTGAGATCATGGTATCAGCAGGGCTGGTTTCTCCTGAAGTCTCTCTCCCTGGCTTGCAGATGGCTTCTCCCTGTGTGTTCACATGGCCTTTGCTCTGTGTGTGTTTCTGTTCTAATCTCCTCTTCTTCTAAGGACACCAGTCCTATTGGATAAGAACCTTCCCCAATAACCCATTTTAACTTAATCACCTCTGCAAAGGCCCCATCTCCAAACACAGTCCCACTCTGAGGTCCTGGGGGTTAGGACTTTACATATGAGTTTTAGGTGACTCAGTTCAGCCCTTAACACAATTCAACCTATAACAGAGGCCATGCTGTCCAACACTACCCCACATTTAATCCCAGATCAGCAATCTAAAACCTCAATTGGTGAAAATACATAAATCAAGACAAAATGAGAGAATATTGCTTGCTATCCTTGACTTAAAACCAGAGGTGAATATTCATAATAGAATATGCATTTCAATTCTCAAATAAAAGTATTCGTTCTTTAACTGTGTGGACGTCTTCCATAGGCCTTTTCTAAATTAATTTCTACATGTCTTTTCTAATAAACTATTTAGGTTGAAAGACTTAATGTTTTGACTTTTTTTTTTTTACAATTTTTTTGAGCACTCTGAACTTTTATGCCTTCACACCTGGAAGACTACTTAAATACTTAATAAGTCACATTGGGTGACAACCTAACCAAACTCCATAATAAGAAGTAGTGAAAATACCATGAACCTCTAAAAGTGATAATTCTATATCATGTCATATTTTTTCCTTTTCAGTAGCTTATTCCTTGCAAAAATCTGGTGGGATGCTTTCTCAAGGAAGGCAATGCATTTGTTGGTTAGAGATATACATTCCGATACAATAACCATCTTTTTCCAGACATTCATATCTGGACCAAAGTCACATCACGGCAATTTCCCATCCATTCTGAAGTCAAAGCAATTACTACTATCTCTTTGAAGCAAAACATTAATATGTCAAAATTATACAATCAAAAACCATATTTATGGCATATATTTCAGCACTTTTCTGAAAGCGCTGTTTCCACCCTGTAGTAACCTTTGGCTTCCCTGGTCTTCATTTGAGTAGGCATCATTTTAATAGATTTTGTTTTTCAAACTGAGCTGCTGATTAGAGCATGCTAGTTTCAGCTTGGAGCCCAGGCATTATGGATTTATCATTTTCAAGTTCTACCTGTGCCCAAGCCTGTTAAAACCAGTTTAGTTCTCTCTAAATTCTGCCACCTGTAATGGGGTATCTGATCTACCTACAGATTTCCCCTCTAGACACAAATACCAGTTTCTGAAAATGATGAGGAGGCAGCTTTTGGGGAGCCCTTCTCTAATCTTGCCAGCTCCCCCAAGGTATGCCCTCTTCTCAGGGAAGCCCACTCTGATGACTCGTCCAAGTGGGATATCAAGGCAGGCCCCCTTGCCTCCTAGCTTCAGAGCTCCCTAGAGCAGTGGTTCTCAACCTTGGCTGCACATTAGAATCACCTGGGACTCTTTTTAAAATCCTGATTTCTGGGCCTCGTCCTCCAGAAATTCTGTTTCTTTGTTACTAATGTTGTGGCCCCACCCCATAACAAAGAAACAGAATTTCTGGAGGATGAGACCCAGAAATCAGGATTTTAAAAAGACTCCCAGGTGAGTCTAATGTGCAGCCAAGGTTGAGAACCACTGCCCTAGAGGAATGGCTGGGGCCTTTCTTGACACTGCATCTCCCTTCAGCTTCTCCCTCTGCCAGCTCTGCTCCCTCCACATCACAGATGCCTTCACTCCCCATAAACTCCTGCATGCAAATACTTGTCTCAGGATCTGCTTCTCAAAAACTAGTCTGTGAGGATATTTCTGATTCTGGGAGTGCTGGGGATGAGAGTAGGTACAATGCTGAATTAGCAATCACATATGGCTTATTTTATAGGTAAGGAAAGGAAGATATTATTTGAAATACATTTCAGTCCTATTAGCATTTCTTTATGTTTGAGAATGCTCTCGCTGAAATTCCCACAGATGAGAAACTGTTGTATAAGGAGGACATAGAAATGGGTTTCATAAAATAAAAGACACACTGTTGGAAGTAATCACATTAAGATTGATATCATTTACCTGAGGGTTATGTTATCTCATCATCTTCCTAAATGCCTGGTTAATTCTATTGTACATAAAAAACTCTGAGTGCCAGGTATCATTCAATATTCCCCAGTCGTGACATTACAAACACTCCAGTTTCCATCTTGTCAAACAAAATGCATTAAACATTTTGCAGACATTAGAGCTTTTTCATTGGCACTGAGCTGTCAAAAGTTCATTTGGATTTTCCTGTTTTTACTGCTTGTTTTGTTTTGTTTATTTGTTCAAACACCGAAACAGGATGGTTGTTCCCTGTTGTTCATCAAATAATGCTCCTTACTCAAAAACTTTCACAGCCTTTGATCACATTCAGGATTGATTGATTTTGATTAAGAACAGGAAAAACAAAAGGCAAATGATTAAAAACCCATGGTAAAGAGTTTAGCAGCATCAATGTAGCAGCAAAGCTCTATTTTTAAAATAATACATATTTATCAGTAAAGATTGATATATCCATAACAGGACAGATTTAGCTCTGCACAATCCCGAGGACTCCATGCTGTTGCTAGGAAGGGTTAACTAATGCTCCTCCAACAAGTACACCAGCATTTTGGTTTGGTGCGTTGTGGCTGGAATATGGGTGGAGCTTGACCCCTGTATGTATACCCATCGTTTATATAGGGGCAGAGTTACCATTTCAAACTATGATTCCCAATAGTGCAAGCCATTAGCCATATAAGAGTCTATTTGAATTTGAATTCAGTAAACATAATGAAAGTTATGTTAACTTAAAAACAAATATTAATTTAGTGCCTTGGTTGCCACATGTGAAATGCTCAAAAGCCACATGTGGCTGGCCAGTGACGGTAGCAGGTAACACAGGTAAATAAATGTCCATCATCACAGGGGGCTCTGTGGGACCTGCTGTCCGAGGGGAATGAAAGTGGAGACTGGCTTACACCCAGACTCTGTTTTGAGGCTTGAATTTATCAGAACATGTTTGGGGAAACGAATATGTCCCCAGCCAATATCAGATGTCAGGATGGTAAATGAAGGTATTTTGGAAGAAAACTCATCTAGATGGTGGGGAACCCTTGGGAAAAATGGCTTCATGTGGAAGGGATGTACTCGTAACTTGAAGAGCTGCATCACTAAGCCTGATAGCCCCCTTTCTGTGCCTGAGAAACAAGTCACCCTGGGTCACAATGATGGGGAGACCCGGCAGCCGGGTTATAGACCACACCTCTGGGATATCCAGACAAGGTCGGGATGGTGCACTAGGTTTCCAACTTGCCAGACTTCAGACTTGCCAGACATTAGCCATGGGGCTGTGGCGGGCAGAAGAGATCAGCCATTTCTGAAAGTCAGTGTTTAAAAGTTAGGGTGAAACATACAGCAATGTGCAGATAAAATGACTGTCTGGATTTAAATGGACCATTACTTACTTCCTCAGGCCCTAATAAGACCCCAGCAGAATGTGGTGCTGGTTCATATTAAAAAATGATGGTTATGTATTCTCTAAATGACATATCAAACAGTAACTACCACTGTTAGCACAGGTTTTGACATTGAAATACAGTGGGGCCTTGACTTACAAGTGTCCCGACTAATGAGTTTTTCGAGATACGACCGGTCTCTTGGCCAATTTTTTGCTTTGAGTTGCGAGCTAAAGTTCGGGTTACGAGCCAGCTTCAGATACCCCACCGCTAGTTGGCGCAGCGAACGTCACAGTGAACGCCACAACATCAGCCCAGCATCACATGTCTCACTCATTCACTTTAAGATTTGACATACGAATAATTTGAGTTATGAGCTCCGTCACGGAACGAATTAAACTCGTAAGTCAAGGCCCCACTGTATGTAGATATATACCATATGAATTTTGATTTGTGTTCTTCCCCTAGGCTTCATAAATATTAGTGAGACCAACACAAAATTTTAATAAAATGGTGCTTTTTGACCATTTGTGGAAGAATAATTGAATTCAAGTAAAAGATTAAAATAGTTTCATGTGAAAGCAACTTTAATTATATTCAAGGCTATATTAAACTCTCCTGGAAAAATAACAGGATGTTACTACATAAAGAGATGATTATGAAGCTACATTAATAAATGGGCTTCACTGATAAGTGGTAGGATGTGTCTGAATAAGATATTGTCCAAATGACTTCATGATTTGGCAGAAGAAGTTAAACTAGTTGTTTAAATAGTTTGAAGAACCATTTGTAAAAAGTGGCGGTTTGAAACTGTTTGAACACCACCCGCAGCAAAAAAGGACACACCCACCTGCCCACCTGTACTCGCACTCACTTAAGGCTTTATCCTGGTTAACTCCTGGGATGCTGCCACACCCACACATCTCCGAAAACAAAAATAAAGCCCCCAGCCAGCGTCTGCAAACACAGCCTGGCAAGGTGTCTGAAAACATAACATCAGAAAGGATGCCCATGATTTGACTCTATGAGTCATTTTATGTTAATTGGGAGTGCCTGTGCTTCCCACCAGTACATATCACAACTCGGGAAAAACTCATATTTGTTTCCAAAATTAACTTTTGTTTCCATTTCCATTCAAAGCTTGAAAAAGTAAAAGCTTTTATTTTACCCATATGTTACCTCGAGCTAGCATTATTGGTTTGCATGTTTCTGTGAACTGAGACGTAAAATAAAATCGAACCTGCATGTTAAGCCTCGGATTGCACAGGCATCTGATCATTTCTGGTGTGTGTGCACCTGACACCTAAACGGATAACCTATGCTATCTACTTATTTTCCTACAATGTGCATGCCTACTATTCCCCACCACCACTACCACCAGGGTGAAAAGGTGAAAAAAGAAAAATCTTTCAAAGTCAAAATTTCAACAAATTTTCAATAAACCTAGAACAACGTAATAATATTTTGTTCTATCATCAAGATCTTTATTTGCATTCTTCATAGTATGTTAGGGCCTGGAAAATAAACCTCTTTGGAAAAACCATGCCTGTTTATGCTGTTTTACAAACCTAATTAGAATCCTGACGTCAAAATCCTATTTTTGAGCAAAAAGAGGCGATGAATTAGAAGGAATAGCTCTCGCCGGAGAGTGTGTAATCTTGATGCTCATCTTCAAAGTGTGAAGGCTAAGTCCTTAACCTGCACAGAATAGTCTCTGAAATGTTTAACAGTTATAAATATAGACAACCTTTTGCAGCTTTTATCATTAGTCATTAACTGTTTTGAAAAGCCCTCTAGTATTTCCCTTTATATCATTTTTTTTGTTTTATTGCTTCTTTTGTTAGAGATCTGTGAAAATAAATCTTTGTTCAACCAACAGTTTTTATACTAAGTTCACTCTATGGCAATTTGCAACACACTGAAGTTTCAGTTAAGTCCTGCTGAGGGAAACACGTTTAAAATTACCCTGGTGTGTCCCGGGCTCATACCAGGACAGAGCTGTTTTCCAGCGCTCCTGCACCTACTTTGAGACATGATGGCAAGGGAAGATGGCGATCATACTAGTTTCTTACATAATTTGCTGTGTTTCAGGATTTGATAAGCAGAAACCACTCTTTAAAAAATATATTTTTATTTATTTTAGAGAGAGGAAAACGAGAGAGAGAGAGAGAGAGAGAGAGAGAGAGAGACACATCAATGGTGAGAGAGAATCATTAATCAGCTGCCTCCTGCACACCCCGCCCTGGGGACTGAGTCCACAACCCAGCATGTGCCCTGACCTGGAATTGAGCTGTGCTCTCCTGATTCATAGGTCAATCTCTGGCCCACACTGGCCCAGCCAGAAACCATTCTTGATCCAAGGAGATCAGTTAACAAAAAACAAACTAACTAACTAACAAACACACAAAAAAACCATGCTCCTGTCTTCCAGGACCAGCTGACCCCATCGGAGCTGTTAACTGCTAAATTGCACAAAAGCTGTGAAATGGTAAATGAGTGAAATATGGATCAGCGGCTTTCACTGAGGACGCTTGATGATGTTGCACAGAGAGTAACAGGAAAATCCATGTTGCCACCCATTTAGGAAACTCACTGAAAGTCTGACTCCAATTG
Organism: Myotis yumanensis; assembly: GCF_028538775.1. Lineage (NCBI taxonomy): Eukaryota > Metazoa > Chordata > Mammalia > Chiroptera > Vespertilionidae > Myotis > Myotis yumanensis. Next base: position 160,499,778 of record NW_027223752.1, on the reverse strand, counting down.
GAAAGTGCTGATATTATAACAAGGGACAAAATATGATCTTTCCCAATGCTACAGACTATGCACAAGGCAAAGGGGCAGAATTTTATCACTGGAGCAGCAACCCAGAAAATTAATTTAGGTCAAAGGGAGAAGTTAAGCTAAATACCCACTGCAGTTTAGAAGCAAGGTGTCATACTAAAGATTTAGTGAGAGAGGAAAGAAATTTGAACCTAAGATCCAATATGCTAAGAATCAAAATGTGAATGTTTTCGAAGATGAATGCTAAATGGAAATGTGTGCATCAATGTCAATGCTGTGCCAAAGGTAATACTATTGGGTACCAAATAGTGGGTGCCCATAGCAGCTAAAATTGTATTTCAGGGACTAGTAACAGGTATGCAGAATTTTGAATTATATGGAATATAGAGAAATTAGTAGTAGTAGTAGTAGTAGTAGTAGTAATATTTTTAATTCTCGCCTGAGGAATTATGCCACAACCAATTGAGCTACACCACCCAGAGTGAGAAGTTTATTACTAACATGCAGGAACCCTCTTATTCCTTCAAATAGCTTCCTTGTATCAAATATCTGAGGTTGCATTTTAACATTTTTTTCACTATGAAAATCAGTAAAGCACAAGAGCAAGTGCTATAAATTGCAAGTGTTGCTCTTCCTTCTACCTGGTTCTTACCTGGGCAACTCTGGGATATTGTGTTGTAGAGAGGACAATAATAAAGATAGTTAGTACATATTCTGATGATGTTTGACACTATTGAAACTCTGTATTAATTATCACAATTATCAAAACTCCAATACCATTATAAATCATTTATATTAAGTTGTAGTTAACAATGATTACTCATACCATACACTTAAGTAACAAGAAGCCATATTTATGGTAAAAATTATATATCCAGTGCATTCCAAATAATCTCCACACTCTTAAAATCAAATTATAAAACAATTTCAACAACTTTGGTTTAGAATTTTTAAAGCTAAATATACATTAATTTTAAGAGTTACGTTTAAAGGAAAATGTGTGTATACTGATACCATCTGAAAAATAAAGCTACACTTTTAAAGTAAAATGTTTCTGTTTTACTTAGAAACTTGGTGATTCAAATATTTTTGTGTTGAATAATTAATATATTTATACTCAATAGCAGATAATCCAGTTAAAATTACACAGATAAAATTCAGCAAATATTATGTTTGTTAAACTTTGTCTAACTCAGCTATCTCTCCTTTGAATATATTACTCAATTAATGATCAAATACAATACTGAATTTTATGTATCAACAAACCAACCCTTTACTACTCAGACTTTTTAATGTAATTTAATGAAATGCATGTCAACCTATCATAATGAAATGTTGTATAATTAGCACAAAAAATAAGATACAGCATTCTAACATACATTTCCCTGAGCAAGGCAGTTACATTGCTTTGATAACAGTTTGAATGGTGAACTCAGGTTTTGTATTATTTTGTTTCATTTTGGTCAGTAATTTGAGAGATGATTTTGGTAGAAGTAAATACTACAAATGATTTTTTTTTCTAAAATGATTTATAGTGCCCTCCACCCAGTGTGTCCATAATATAAGTAAGTACTAAGCATCAAAGATGAAATAAAATTTTATATTAAAAATATTGCATTGGGAGTGTATGAAGAAATCGTACATATAAAATATTACTAAATCCTTGGCATGCTGATTATCAATATTTGAGACTTGGGATCATCACATATCTCCTCCATTTTCACTCTTTTAGCTTTTTCGTGTAGAGGAAACTTAAAACATGTACCGGTGCTCACTGAGGGCACCCAGTCTTGTTCCGCACCGTTGAGCATGCACATTATCTCTAAACTTCCTTCACCCTCTGGCACTCAGGAGGGTCAGCACCACTCAAGCAGACCTGAGACTCACACTTCCCTGCCCTCTGGCTGCTGCACGACCTGCTGAGCGCTGCCTGCCCTGCCCAACAGGAAGGAAAACGTGCATGTAGAGCCCCTTGTCATCCCTCTGTGACCGGCAATTCCTCAAGACGGCGCTAACAAGAAAGGACACAGGATTGATCCGGACGATTTGGATGGTGACCTTGTAAAGGTGGCATGTAAGAGCCATAGGCTTCCAAAACCTAGCCAGACCTCATCTGGGACAGTAGCTGGACCGTCACCTTTCATCCACGTATAGTTCTGTGAGATTTGTGAGGGTTTCTATTCATCCCCCAGCCTTAGATCTCCCGCTGTGCTTTCTGAGAATACACCCTTCGTGTTTATTGCAGTAAACTTTTCTCTAGGGACATTTCTATGTAAGCAGCCCCATGTAGCATCCCGTGTGCTAAGTCACTACTTCAAAAGTCTATCGCTTTCAGGACGTGCTCCGTCAATATTGGACGAAGAGAAAAATCCTCAAAATGTCTCCGGAGGCTCACTCTGACTCAAAATTGAGCTCAGCTTTTTGACAGTTTTAATAGCTTCCAATATGATCCCCTCAAGGAGTTAACAATGTATTTAAGAAGATGATTATAAAGCATGACACAAGTGTGAGTATAAGACAGCTTGTAATTGAGTGCTAAATTGTGTGGGGCATTGCGACTACGTACTGTCAAATTGGGAAGGAGACAAATTAGTGGGAGCAGAAGGAGTTAGGAACGGCAGTATATAGAAGGAACTGAGCTATAGCTAGAAAGTAGGGTTTGGATGGATATTGTCAAAGACAGGGACTCCAGCCCCAGGTATAAAGAGACAAGAGAAATTCACTCCTCCCTCAAGATGACAAAGAGTCTCTTCTCCGGAAAGTGCTTGTTCAGTCCCCAAGGAAATTCAAAGATAAATCAAGGGCAATAAGTATGACGGTCATGTCCTAGCTGATCACGCAGTGCAAGACATGCATTCAGTGATTCACAATGTGACCCATTTCCTCCTACTTGAAGCAGGTGCCTCTATTATCCCATTTGAGAGACAGGAACTTGTGCATACAGACATTGAATAAATTGTCCAAGATCATTCATCTGGGGGAAGGTGATCACAGGATTTAAATCCATATAAAGGCACATGATACATAAGGGTAAGGGCGAATAGAGCCAAAGCAGAGAACAGAAGGTCGGGAATGAGGGGGACAGACAGGCTAATTCAAACTGGGCCTTGTAAGATATATGAGATTTTATGGGTAAAACTGAGGATCACTAAAAGGTAGAGGAAATAGTTTAAATACTAGTATGTACTTATGTAAAAAATCTATGGGACAAGAAAATATATAATGTGTATAAAATCTAACAAGTCAATATAATATGAAATATAATACAGGTATATGATATCAATGTCTACATAACATAATATAAATGTACAATTATATTAAATAATTATATAAATTATATATATATTAGTTATATATAATATATAGTTCTATCATTATAATGAGTATAATATAACTATATAACATAGATAAGTCCATATATCATGGACAATATGGTATAATATAATATAAATAAAAATATAGAAACGATTTCCTGACATGAAATGTCCTTCAAATGCCTATGTTTGTGCTTATTTACTGCATAATTGTAAGTTATTTGACTTGCACATTAAATGAGAACCTTTGAAATTACCAACCGGGCAGCCATGCACCAGGACTCCGAGGTGAGGAAGGGGTGGAGGATATAACCTCCCAGAGACACCTGCAGGGCAGGGACCTGAGGGTCCCCTGAGAGCTCACTGTTCACAGCCAGGACCATGTCCTTCTGAAAAGTGGCCTGGCCTGCAGGACAACCAACCTGGCACACCTTGGAGGTGTGCTCTCCTCCAGGTGGCCACAGACTGGCATGGGGTGCCCACATCCAGGTGTCCCCTGTGCCCAAAATGAAAAGGATTCGGGGGCACCTTTCCTGCGCTAAGGCCTCCTATGACCTCGGTGAAGCCCTCATTCTCCTCATCCCAGCCTCTTTCCCTCATTCCCATACACTGTGTCACCTCACAAAAATCATTCTCTTAAGATTTCTTTCTAGAAAACCCCACCTATGACAACAGTACACATTCAGAAAAATAAGTTGCAGAAAAAAAACAAACCTGCATAACACATGCCACAGTTCACGAAAGCTAAGGGATTTACAGAAAGAAAAGCATTTACTCAGGATTTCCTTGGCCACAGCAATGACCAAAACTGGGCTTTGAAATGTGTGAAAGGCTAATTTAAGTGAGGAAAGACAGAAAACTACTTCATGGGTTTAAATAAAACATTAATATTAATATAGCCTAGAGGATGCTGGTGAGGCAGCCCCCACTACCCAACTTGAAAAATGATGTAGCATTGGGACATCATGAGCCACAGCTTTGTGAAAAGTGGAAAAGCAGCTAGAGTCTTTAGAAACAAATGAAGCACGTCATTATTCCATTTCGGAATGGCTTGTTTAGCACTCATTATCTTTAATGGTTCACATGAACAGCTGAACAAAAACCTAAAGGGGTATATTTAAGATATCTTAAGTAATCACTTTTTCATCTGTCTGTTGCATAAGAAGCATGACCTTCAAATCTCAATAGAGGTTTTTATCCTCATTAAGCTTTAGGGAGCAGCACATAAGTGATAGTGCAATAGTTATTCTGGGAATGAAGTAGTTCATCTATTCACAAAATTTACAGAGTATATTGTAAGAACTTTTAAGAATAAAGAATAGTTAGAATTTAATTATTTTCAAAAATTTACATTTGTAATCTTCATTCCACTGTTTCCCCTGCCCAAATGCGGACACCCTACTTGAAGAGTTATGACAACTCGCTTTATAAATTAGTTAGCATTCTATAATTCCAGGCACCATAATCTTCTAAACATCCTGAAATAAAACTCAATGCCTCCCATATGTTTTATCTCTGACAATGAAATCCACAGGAATAACATGATTCACCGCTAAATATATAGTCAGTCAGTTTCTCTAATATTGTAATGGTGGTGTTTAAACACTTTAAACTTCAGTTTAAAAGTAAAAAAAAACAACACCACAACACATTAAAAGTAACTCTTGCCGAAACAGGTTTGGCTCAGTGGATAGAGCGTCGGCCTACGGACTGAAAGGTCCCAGGTTCGATTCCGGTCAAGGGCATGTACCTGGCTTGCAGGCACATCCCCAGTGGGAGATGTGCAGGAGGCAGCTGATCGATGTTTCTCTCCCATCGATGTTTCTAACTATCTACCTCTCTCCCTTCCTCTCTGTAAAAAATCAATAAAATATATATTTTTAAAAAAGTAACTCTAATCACATACATGTTATTGAATACATAACATGAAAAGGTATAAACTGTAACACTAGTAATTTAAAATTTGAAGAGAGAAGTAAAAGTATTGAGTTCCTATATGCTATTGAAGTGAAGTTGTTCTTAGGTTAAATTATTACAACTATAAGATATTATATGTAAGGATAATCATAACTAGAAAGAAAAAAATGAGAAGACACACAAAAGATTATAATAAAAGAATCAAAGTATATAATCTCAAAAATGTCACCAATTCACAAGGAAGACAGGAAAAGAGGAAGAAAGTACAAAACAGAAAATAATTTTTAAAATGGTAATAGTGATTTTCTATCAATAATTATTTTAAATTGAAATAGATCAAATTTTACAATAAGTAGATATAGAATGACTGAATGGTGTTGTGTTTTTTTTAAGAAAAGATCCAATAATAGACTACCAACAAGAGACTCACTTTAGCTTTAAGAAATTAGGCTAAAAATGAAGGGATTTAAATGAGAGAGAACAAGGTGGCTTTACTTATATCAGAGAAAATAGATTTTAAGCTGAAAATATTCATGGGCAAAAAAGAAGGTCAGTATATAATGATAAAGAGGTCAATACATTATAAAGATAAATTTATTCGCCCAACATTGGAGCATCTAAACATATAGAGCAAATACTAATAGAACTAAATGGAGAAATAAATATAATATTATAACAATATAATAGTAGTAGGGGCCTTTAATTCACCACTCTCTACAAATGAGACATCATTCAGACAGAATCACTATGGAAACAGCGAATTTAAACAATACTATATATCAAATGGACATAAAAGACATATTAGAACATTCCATCCAATAGCAGAGGAATACACATTCTTCTCAAGCACATATATAACATTCTCCAGGACAGATCATATATTAGGCCATGTGCAAGTCTGAACAAAGAATATACACATTTTATCAAATACTAGAGGCCCGGTGCACAAAAATTTGTGCACTGGGGGGGGGGGGGGGGGTCCCCCAGCCCAGCCTGTGCCCTCTCACAGTCTGGGACCACTCGGGAGATAACGACCTGCTGGCTTAGGCCTGCTCCCAGGTGGCAGAGGGCAGGCCCAATCCCTAAGTGCAGCCCCTGGTCAGGCTCAGAACAGGGCTGATTGGGGAGTTGGGGCGCTGCCCCGTCATGCACAGAGCAGGACGGATCGGGAGGTTGCAATGCCACCCTCAGTCACTCTCAGGGTAGACTCATTGGGGGGTTGGGGCACCGCCCCCTGTTATACTCAAGGCAGGGTCAATGGGGAGGTTGCGGCGCCACCCCCTGTCACGCACAGAGCAGGGCCAATCAGGGGGTTGGGGTGCTGCTCCCTGTCACTCACAGAGCAGGGCTGATCAGGGGGTTGGGGCGCTGCCCCCTGTCACTCACAGAGTAGGGCCGATAGGGGAGCTGGGGCACCGCCCCCTGTCACACACAGAGCAGGGTGGATCAGGGGGTTGGGGCGCTGCACCCTGTCACACTCAGGGTAGAGCCAAAGGAGAGGTTATGGCTCTACCCTGTCATACACAGAGCAAGGCCCGTGGAGGAGGGTTGAGGCGCCACCCTCTATTACCCACAGAGCAGGGCCGATCAGGGGTTGGGGCACTGCACCCTGTCACACTCAGGGCAGGGCCAATGGAGAGGTTATGGTTCTACCCTGTTACAACCAGAGCAGGGCCCGTGGGGGGAGGGGGTTGGGGCGCCTCACCCTGTCACACACAGAGCCTCAGGGCGATCAGGGGTTTGGGGAGCTCCCCCCTATCAGGCACAGAGCAGGGCTGATCAGGGGGTTTGGGCGCTGCCCCCTGTCACGCTGATCCCGGTGCCGGGAGCCTCGCTGCTCTGCTGATCCCAGTGCCGGGAGGCATATTACCCTTTTACTATATAGAATAGAGGCCTGGTGCGTGGGTGGGGGCTGGCTGGTTTGCCCTGAAGGGTGTCCTGGATCAGGGTGGGGGTCCCCACTGGGGTGCCTGGCCAGGCTGGCTGAGGGGCTGAGGGCTGTTTTCCCACTGGCAGTTGACTAAAAGCTCCCAACCACTCCTTGTTTTCTTTTTTTTTTATTCTGGGCCAGCTTTAGCTCTGAGGCCTCGCTGCTGAAAACATGGATACAGTGTTGCGGTCCGGGGCTGACTGAAAGCCGGTTTTGTTTAGCTTCTTATTTGCAACATAGTAATAGTTGCTTAGAGTTGCAGTTGAGAGGCCGCCAAGTGAGGCGGGGAACGTTGGAGTCTGCAGTCCCTGGAGGAAGCAAGCCTCCCTGCTCACTTCAGTGCATGGCTGCCGGCCGCCATCTTGGCTGACAGTTAATTTGCATAAGGATACGCTGATTAGCCAATGGGAAGGGTAGCTGTCGTACGCCAATTACCATGTTTCTCTTTTATTAGTGTAGATTGTTTCTGACCACAAAATTATAAAACTAGAAATCTATTACAGAAGGAAATCTGAAAAGTTTACTATTACATTGAAATTAAACAAAACACTTAGGAACATCAATGAGTTAAAAGAAAAATAAAACATATTTTGAGCCCTGGCTGGGTGGCTTATTTGGTTGGAGCATTGTTCTGTACCCCATAAGGTCGTGGGTTTGATTCCTGATCATGGCACATACCTAGGTTTTAGGTTCAATACCTGGTTGGGGCTACTATGAGAGGCAACCAAATGATGTATCTCTCTCACATTGATATCTCTCTCTCTTACCTGCCTTGTCTCTCTCTCTCCCTCAGATCAATTTGAAAAAAATATATCTTGAGATAGCAAAAATGGAAACACAATATATTAAACCTTATTGGATATAGTAAAAGTAGTTCTAAGAGGAAAGTTTGCAGTGATAAATGCCTATGGTAAAGAAAAAGATTCAAATAAACAACCTAATATTATACTTCAAGGTATAAGAGAGAGAAAAAAATATATAAACCTAAAGTTAGTAGAAAGAAAAAAATAACAAAGGTCAGAAAAGAAATAAGGGATATAGAGGCTAGAAATACAATAGAAAAGATAAACAAAACTAAGAATTATTTTTATAAAGATAAAACTGAAAAACTTACAGCTGGGCAAATGAATCACAAATGAAAGAGGAAACATTAAAATTAATACCACAGAAATACAAATAATCATAAAAGTTTACTATAATTATACACCAAAATTTGGACAATCTAGAAAATATAAATACATTCCTAGAAGCATATAACCAACCAAGACTGAATCATGAAGAAATGAAAATGTTAATGTACTGATAATGAGTAGTAAGGAGATTGAAGCTTTAATTAAAAACTTCCCAACAAAGAAAAGGTTCACATCAGATGGCTTCTCTAGTTAATTCTACCAACATTTAAAGAAGAATGAATACAAATTTCCCAGAATTCTAAACTTTTCAAACTCTTCCAAAAAATTGAAGAGGAAGGGACACTCCCAAACTCATTTTATGAGGTCTGCATTACCCTAATACCAAAGCGACAACACCTAACAAGAAAAGAAAATATAGGCCAATATCCCTGATGCATATACATGCAAAAATTCTAACTAGACTGCTATTAAACCAAATTTAACAGCACATTAATTAAAAGAATCGTAAACCCATGGACACCAGTGTGGTGATTACAGAGGAGGGGGAAAAGGGTGGGTGGAGATGGAAGAGAGAAGGCGTAGAGGAGATAAATGGTGATGGAAAAAATAAAATGAAATAAAAAAGAATGCATTGATTTTTTTATATTGATTATATGTGAGGACTATTTTTTAAAAGCATCACAAATAATGATCAAGTGGAATTTATCCCTGGGATGCAGGGATGGGTCAATATATGCAAATCAATAAATCTGTTATATCATATTAATGGGATGAAAAATAAAAAAACATATGATCATTTAATCAATGCATAAAAAGCATCTGAAAAAATTCAGCATCTTTTGTGATAAAAATTCTCAACAAATGGGGTATCAGGAATGTACTTCAATGTAATATAGGTTATAGAAGACAAGTTCGCAGGTAGCATCATACTCAACAATGAAAGGTTGGAACTTTACGCATAAGACAAGGTTGCCCACTCTTATCATTCCTATTTATCATAGTACTGGAAGTCCTGGCCAGAGCAATTAGGCAAGAAAAATATAATAAAAGGCATCTGATTTGTAAAGAAAGAAGCAAAATTGTCTCCTTCAAAAACAGAACTAATAAATTCAGTAAAGTTCTAGCATACAAAACCAACACACAATAGTTGTTTTCTTATGCACTAACAATTAGCTGAAAAAAAATAAAGAAAAAGATCCCACTTGCAATAGCATGAAAAACCATAACATACAATGGAATAAGTTCAACCAAGGTGGTAAAATATGTCTACACTGAAAACTATAAGAGATTGATGAAATAAATTGAAAAAGACACAAATAGAAAGGCTTACCATTTGCAACAGCATGGATGGAACTGGAGAATATTATGCTAAGTGAAATAAGCCATTCGGAGAAAGATAAATATCACATGATCTCACTTATTTGTGGAATATATTGAACAGCATAAACTGATTAACAAAAATAGATCCAAAGACATATAAGCATTGAACAGATCATCCAACCTCAAGAAGAAGGTGGGGAGTCAGGAGCGGGGGTGGGGGGGTAAGGGAAGGAGAGATCAACCAAAGGACTTGTTTGCATGCATATAAGCATAACCCATGGACACAGTCAGTAGCGAGGGTGAGAGCATGTGCTTGAGGGGGAGGGGGATGAGCAGGGAGAGGTCAATGGGGGAAAAATTCATATGTAATACTTGAAACAATAAATAATTTTTAAAAAAGGTATTCCATGTTCCTGGATCAGAAGAATTAATATTATTAAAATGTCTATACTATTCAAAGTCATCTGTAGATCCATTCAATCCATATCAAAGTTTCAAAGGAATTTTTCACAGAAATAGAAAAAAAATTGCAAAGATATATAAAACCACAAAAGAACCAAAATAACTAAAGAAACTTGATAAGTAAAAATAAAGCAGGAGGCACCACACTGATTTCAAACTATATTAAGTTGTGTATTTGAAAGTTTCTAAGTAAGTAGATTTTAAAAGTTCTCATCACAAGAAAAAATTTAACTATATAGATGTGATGAATATGTACCCTAATTATTGTAGAAATCATTTTGCAATATGTTCATATCTAAAATGATTGTGTTGCACACCTTAAACTTATGCAATGCTTTATGTCAACTTTATGTGAGTAAAGCTGGAAAAACACAAGCTATAGTAATCTAAACAGTATAGTCTTGTCATAAACACAGACATGTAGACAAATGTAACAGAATAAAGAGCCCAGAAATAAATGCCAGTATATATGGTCAACTAGTATTTGACAATGGAGCCAAGAATACTCGTGGGAAATGAATAATATCTTCAATAAATGATGCTGGGAAAACTGGATATTCACATATATATATGAACGGTATTGGATCCTTATTTTACAACACTTACAAAATTACCTCTAATTAAATTATACTCAAATGTAATAGCTGAAACTATAAAACTCCTAGAAGAAGAAAATACAGGAGAAAATATCCTTGATATTGGTTTTGACAATTATTTCTTTGGGGGTGGGTGAGGAATATGATACCAAAAGCACCAGTAGCAAAAGCAAAAAATAAAAATGTAGATAAAAATAAATGTGGAATTACTAAAAAATATTCTGCACAGTAAAAGACTATACCAACAGAATTAAATAAAAGTAATCTATAGAATGAAAGAAAATATTTAAAATTTATATATTTACAAGGTATTAATGTGCAAAATATATAAGGAATTCATTCAACTCAACAGCAAAACATCCAAATAATATGATTAAAAATAGAAAAAGACCTAAATAGATACTTTTCCAAAGAAGAATATGAGTGGCCATATAGTTCTCTCAAAGCCTCAAACCACTCCCATAACATTTGGCTAGAATATTGATTTTTAATATAGATATTTGTTGTATTTGTAGGGTATTGATTTATACTTTTTATATATATAAAGAACAGCCTTTATATGTAAACTCTAAAAATTCCTTCCAGCATCAGAAAAAGAGAATCTATTGAAAACAAAAGAAAATAAATATCAAAAATTAACAACTCTACCAAATAAGAGGATAACTTACTTCATAGAGGGATTATGTTTATCACTACTTATACACCCATATTTTCTATGCTTAATTCCCATGGAAATAATTGATAAAATTAATGAGTGTTTAAATAGAATTCTAGAATTAAAATCAAGAAAATTTATAAGTTAAAAAATATGTCTTGAAATTCTAGAGTTAAAAATATTATCTAAAATTATAAGTTGAATTAATTTAATAGGGTTGGTAGCTGATTAGACATTCAAAAGACAAGATTTTTGAACTGAGAAAGAGAAAAAATTAAAATATACAAAGTAAAGGTCAGAAGTAAAAAAAGAAACATACAGGAAAAAATAGAAATAGTATTAGAACACAATGAAGAGGCTTTAACACATGTATAATTAGGATCCCAGAAACAAAAATCAATCAAATGGGAGAGGAAAAATATTTAAGGAATTAATGGCCAAGAACATTCCAACATAGATGGCAAACATCAGTACACACTTTTAATAAGTAGTTAGTCAGATTTATTCTGATTTTTTTTTTAAGGTAGATGTGTGTGTGTGTGTGGGGGGGGGGTTGTAATATTATTTCCTGGATTTATTTTAAGATTTTTCTCTTTCTCTTTGGTTTTTAGCACTTTTCCTTTTCATTCTTATGTGTGATTTATTTTTCAAATTGTCCTCTTTGGGATAATCTGTCCCCCGGAGTTTCTCTGTATAGGCTAAGCTTTATCATTAGCTTACACCTATAATCAACTATGGTGAAAATGGCTAGAAATTATCAGATTATTTAGAAATATTATTTCTGTCTATGGGATTTCAATATATCTAGTTCTCACTTTACAGCTCTCAAATAGCTGTAAAATAGAAGTTTTGTAATTCTACTTGTTTAGTAGGTATGTTAGCCTATTTGGTCCACTCCATTCTATTTGGATGTTTCTACTCTACACCTCCTCAGGGAAATGAGATCTGTCCATCTCACACCCAGCCTTCTCTAAGGCATGTTGGGATTGGGAAAGTATGATCTTACGGTCTGGTGGTGTTTGTTAGAGCTGTGGGAGCTCTTGTTTCAGTGAACACTTTGATTCCTGCCCATATTTGGAAATGGGCTTAAGCTAAGGATTTTAGTTTAGGCATGCTTTATACAATTTTGTTTCCATCTCTACCTGAAGCGTGGAGACTTAGAAAATGAGTAGCAAAGTGTGCAGAATATGACAAACAAGCAGGATAGCATTGGGAAGTTGACAGACCAGGAATTTTTTTTTAATGTACAAAAGTGCTCCCTTCTTCTGCACCCTCCCAACATACCTAATGGCAACATCCTTTTCATTCATTCACAAGAAACACTTATGAGGTGATGTTTCTGTATCAGACACTGTTCTAGAAACCTGGAATTGAGCAGTAAAGAAACTGAAAAATTGGCAGAAAATATATATATCAAGCAGAGACTGAGTGTCAGGATAAACCCCTAAGGTGGAGCTAGCCTGAAGCCCAGGCTTTCAGGGCAGTGAGATAGGGGAGTGGGAGGAAGAGGGCCACAGTAACAGGGCCTTTGTGCTTTGTGGGGCGTTGCAGATCATGAAGGCTATTAGAGAGATTTTGGACTTACTCTGGGTGAAATGGAGACTTTTCTGCAGGGTTTTGATCAAGAAGTCACACACCATGACTTAAATGTTAAAAGATCCTCCCATGTTTGAAGTAGGTGAGGGCAGTGGCAGTAGGAAGTGGTGTTGAGCACAGCCCTGCAGAAACTCATGAGAGAGAGAAGGTTGGTGTGGATGACCGTGTTCACCTGCGGCAGCAAGAAGGCTCAGATTCATACAAGTTCAAGGCAGAGCCAGAGTGACGTCTTAACAGACTGAAGATGTTATCAGCATTAGTAGGAACAAGAGATAGATATACACTTACGAAGTGACTAAGGAGGAAATAAAAAGTGAAAATTCAGTAGCGAGCAGTGTTGTTATTCTTTGCAGAGCAGTAATTGTAACAACATGTTATTCCCAAATTACTCATTCCTCAGATTTAAAAGAACAAGTTATTTGGTATTTAAATGTTTTCACAGGGATATTGGCAGTAACAGCTTTTTTCTATTCACACATACCCACATGCACAGAATTTAACAGATTGCACAGAGCAGGGAGTTCAATTGGCATCAGCGTTCTTTTATTGGCTGAGTTGAGCATATTTTACAAAATAATGTTCCTGGCATGCCAGGTACGTGTGGTCTCTCAGCCTGATTACTTAGAGTCGATACTTCCTCTTCAGTTTAATTTATCTCTGTAGGCTTTTATATATTTCAAAACCCTTTAGTTTCATTTTAGTAGGTTTTCAGAAGGGAACAGAGGTAAATGTGTGAACAGGGGATTTTAAACATCTACTCCTTTCTTCCTGTGTAACTTTCTTCTCTTTTCTTCTGAGACACCACACCCTCCATCTTTATTTATGGTGATTATGGAGCACTTTCAATAAACCATTTTTAATCTATGAATTTAAAACATAATTGTTAGCCCTGACCAGCAGCTCAATGGTTAGAACATCAGCCCATGCACGGAAGGGTCTTGGGATTTGATTCTGGCCAAGAGCACATATCTAGGTTGCAGGTTCGATCCCCAGCCCCAGTTAGAGTGCATATGGGAAGCAACCAATCAATGCGTCCCTCTCTAATCAATGTTTCTCTCTCATGCATGCTCTCCTTCCTTTCTCTCTCTTCCTCTGTCCCCTCCCTTCCACTCTCTAAAAATCAATGAAAAAGGTATTAATAAAAATATTATATATGTTATATGATAGCATAGTGTGTTAAAATATTATATATGTCCCCTTTATTATTGAAAATAATTATATATTATTATTGAAAATATTATATATGCCCCCTTTTTCCCCTCAGTAACCCCTTTTAGCCCACCCTATGCCCAACCCCAGGCCTTCACCACCCTATTATCTGTGTCTATGGTTTATGTATATATGCATACAAATTATTTGATTGACCACTTCCCACCCATCCACCCTCCCCCACCTTCTCTCTGAGATTCCACAGTCTTTTATATGCTTCTGTTTCTCTGGATCTATTTTTTTCATCATTTTATTTTGTTTATTAGATTCCACATATGAGTGAGATCATGTGACGCTTGTCTTTCTCTGACTGCTTATTTTGCTTAAAGTAATACTCTCCAGGTCCCTCCATGCTATAATATTTTGTTTGTATTCCAGTATTATAGCAGATGACTTCTTGTGTTTTGATCATTCTTTTAGCGATTCTTTGTTATTCATTAAATCCTTGTGATACAGTTTTGGTGGAAGCATCTATTTCGTTTTTTGGTGTGTTTCTTTTTTGTCCTCCAGGACATAAGAGTTGGATCAAGGGAGCTCCCATTAGACTGTCAGCTGATTTCTCAACAGAAACTTTGCAGGTGAGAAGGGACTGGTAAAAAATATTCAAAGTGATGAAAAAAAAAGGACCTACAACCAAGATTCTCTACACAGCAAATCTATTATTTAGAATTGAAAGACAGATAAAAAACTTCCCAGTCAAATAAAAAATAAAGGAGTTAATCAACATCAAAACAGTATTACATGAAATATTGAAGATCTTCTAGAAGAAGAAAAAGAAGAAGAAGAAGAAGAAGAAGAAGAAGAAGAAGAAGAAGAAGAAGAAGAAGAAGGAGGAGGAGGAGGAGGAGGAGGAGGAGGAGGAGGAGGAGGAGGAGGAGGAGAAGAAGGAGAAGAAGGAGAAGAAGAAGAAGGATAAGAAGGAGAAGAAGAAGAGAAGAAGGAGAAGAAGGAGAAGAAATGAACTATAAAATGGCAATAAATACATATCTATCAAAAAATGAATCTAAAAAAGCAAAGCAAAGTAAATGAAGAAGCATACTCATAGGTAAAGAGAACATTTTGATGGTTGCCAGATCAGGGGTGGAGGGGTATGGGTGAAAAATGTGAAGGGATTTAGAAGTTCAAATTGGTTGTTACAGAATACCATGGGGATATAAAATATGGCATAGGGATATAGCCAATAATATTCTAATAACTATGTATTATGTCAGATGAATACTGGATTTATTGGAATGATTACTTAGTAAGTTATATAATATCTAGTCATGGGGGTATATACCTGAAACTAATATAATATTATTAACTGTAATTGAAAAATAAAAAATGACTTAAATTTTAAAAAGATAATAGGAAAGCCTGAATATAAATTAACTATAAGGTAAAACTCAAAAACAGAAGGAAAGAAATAATGAAGATCAGAAATTAAAAAAAAACAACAACACAGAAAATGAGGTGTCATAGAGAGGACCAACAAAATTACCTATTTATTTTAGCTGGGTAATAACTATTATTAAGATGGAGACAATACAAGTTCTTTCACAAGTGATTCATTAGAAAAAAGATATGATGTCTCTGAAGAGTGTCCCTTGAGTGGGTGGAAGGAAGTCTCTCCTGCATGCCAGGTAGGTAGAAGAGGATTTTGACAGCTGAGAGAGGACACCAATTAGAGAAAGCCACTAAGATTTCTTTGGCATTGTTTGTTTTTGCTCAGAAAGCTGCATATAATTCACTGTAATATTTACAGATTCAATACATCCTTTTTTAAGAAATTGTGGTAAAAAAAAAAAAACAACAACACCTAACATAAACTTTCGTTTCATGTGAGACTAGTTTAAGATCGTATTAATTTTCATTAGGTAAAGCACAACTCTAAAACAGTGGCCCTGAACATGACCAAGATGGCTTACTAAAAACATAGACTCCTGGGTCCGATCACAGTTTCTGATTTCGTAGGTCTGAAGTAGGATCGGAGAATTGCAAGTTCCCTGGTGATGCTGATGCTACTGGTTCTGGGACTATTCTTTGAGAACCACTGATTCAATACACTGTCCACAAGTTATAGAAGTAGAAAAAGAGTGATGGGCTGCCCAGAGGGTAGTCAACAAAGTAATGAAAGACATTCCAGAAAGTTATGGGAACCTTTGATGCAACAAATCTTAAGACAGAAGGATTAGTAATATAACATAAAATAAAAATTTACAAGGCAAAATTTGTGGTGTATTAAACATGACATAAATTCTTAAGCCAAAGAATCCATCAAGGTGGGTTCTATTTTCACTTCTCTTTGAATGTGTACTGGACTGGGACTTCTTTGACCAATGAAGTATGGGAGAGGTAATGCTGTGCAGGTGCTGGCTCTAGTCTTTAAAAAGATTGGCAGTATAACAGTCCCCTCTTATCCACTGGGGATATGTTCTAAGACCTCCAGTGAATGCCTGAAACCACAGAGTATCGAACCTCATATATACTATGTGGTTTTTTTTCCCAAAACATGCATACCTGTGATAAAGTTTAATTTATAAATTAGGCATAGTAAAATAATAATAATAATAAAAATCCTATATAATAAAAAGCCAGGGGCCATAAATGTAACGACCGGAATGACTGCTCGACCAGTCACCATGAGGTGCATTGACCAACTCTTGGATCAGCGATGGTGAACGGAGGAACCGGGGTGGGTGGCGGGAAGACCGGGCTGGCTGTCAGGCTGTTGGGATCCCCAGCTCATCCCCAGCTGCTCGGGGGCTCAGACCAGTGGGAAAGCAGGCACCAGTGACTTCACCTCCATGCTTGTGCACCAGGCTGGCCACTGATGGAACATGCTGCCTTTTCAGGGCCTCTCACGTGGGCGCTGCTGCCACCACCACTGACAGAAGCTGTGGAACAGGCCCACAACTTACCCACCCGGTGGCAGAGGTGGTGTTTGGCCTGGGGACTGGCGAACAGGCAGAAGATGGCCCTGATCGCAGGCTAGGCCTAGAGACATTACTCATGCATGATTTCATGTGCTGGGCCTCTAGTAGAACTATAATACATATATTGTAAAAATTATGTGACTATGGTCTCCCTTTCAAAATATTTTATTGTACTGTACTCCCTTAACACTTAAAGGAATCACTCTACAAACTCTCTTTGTCATATCTGGATCACCAGCATCACTACTCTTGTGTTTGGGGGACATTATTAAGTAAAATAAAGACTACTTGAAAGCACAGCAATACAGCAACAATCAATCTGATAACCGAGACCGCTACCAAATTATTAATGGGTGGAGAGCACGTATAGTGTGGAGACCTGGACAAAGGGATGATCCCTGTCCTGGGAAGGTCTGAGCTACCCAGAACTGTGCACAATTTAAAACTTAAGAACTGTTTATACCTAGAATTTTCCATTTAATATTTTTGGATCACCATTGACGGTGGGTAACTGAAACTGTGGAAAGTGAAACTGCAGATAAGGAGAGACCACTGTATAAGCCCATGTAAGATGCTCAATAACCTTGCTGAAGAGATCATGTGGACCGGCCCTAAGACTCATGGAGAGGAAGAGGGGTCCAGCTGTATCCAGCTTATCAGCCATCCCAGTCAAGGCACCAGACTTGTGAATGAAGCTGTCTTAGACTCTCCAGACCAGCTCAGCTCAGCTACCAGCTAAATATCATCAAGTGACCCCTTTCTACACCATATGGAGCAGAATTACTCAGTTCAGTTTTTCCCGAAAACTTTGGGTTTTCAACTTCAATATATTCCTTTTTTTTTTTTAATATATTTTATTGATTTTTTTTACAGAGAGGAAGGGAGAGAGAGATAGAGAGTTAGAAACATCGATGAGAGAGAAACATCGATCAGCTGCCTCCTGCACATCTCCCACTGGGGATGTGCCCGCAACCCCAGGTACATGCCCTTGACCGGAATCGAACCTGGGACCTTTCAGTCCGCAGGCCGACACTCTATCCACTGAGCCAAACCGGTTTTGGCATTATATTCCTTAGTTTATTTCTGTTTTTACTTTCATATGCATGAACCCTGTATAGATATTACTTAAATGTGTTGCATATAGGCACTTGGTTGTGTCTCAAGTTTCCTTCTTTACAAGGTGTAAAGAATGTATGTCTCACAGATACTATGAATATCGTTGCCCAGTCTTTCCCTTCCATAACATTCTTATTTTTTCAACATCTAGTAACTCTCAAAATCACATCAAGTTTTCTACATTCCTTTCAGGTTGTGAGGACACAAATATTTTAGTAAGCATCTGTACACAGCGGGAGTCAAAGGAAGAGCACCCCACACATTTTTCTCTTGGCCCTGCTCTAAGTTTGATGGAGGGTTGTGCTTTGCTTTGCACTACATATAATTTCCATATACTTTACAACACATCCAACCCTCAGATCTTCTGACTGTAAAATTTAGGAAGAAAACATGAGAAATCAGCTTTCCATAATTTTATGAAGGATTTTATGAAGAGTCTACAGCAACATATGTGAAACAGATTATGTTTTCAAAGCCACCAAGAAAATATGAATAATCATTTTATATTTTTCCTTAGCCTGAACTTGTTAAATACTGCTTCTACATCACAGTGTTTCTACATTATTTGTGGAGAGTGCATGTCTGACGTGAATGGACTCTCAAGGACTCTGGAGACTTTCTCATCCTTATAGTCTACTGTAATATTACTGTGTACAATAACAATTATACTAATTTAATTATTTATAATTTAAATACGTGTTGTTTAATTTCTGTAACAATTTCATGAGGTACTCCTTCATTTTATAATTGGGGAAATCAAGACAGACATTTTGATCAGTATCTCCAGCTTCCAAATCCGGTGAGTGACAAAACAGCAACTTGAGCCCAATCGTGAGTTCCCTTGGTTGTTTCCATGTATCTCTATTAAAAAAATATAAGATGACTGCCCAGCTGGTGTGGCTCAGTGGTTGAGCATCAACCCATGAACCAGAAGGTCATGGTTTGATTCCCAGTCAGGGCACATGCCTTGGTTATGGGCTCCATCCCCAATAGGAGGCAGCTGATCAATGATTCCCTCTCATCATTGATGTTTCTATCCATCTTTCCCTCTCCCTTCCTCTCTCTGAAATCAATAAAAAAATTAAGAAAAAAAGGAAGAAAAAAAATATAAGATGACCTATGCAAAGGAAATTTCACAGATCTTTGAAAAGAAGCAGTGCTATGAATATATTATTATTACCAAAAACCATGGTAAGATACCTTACTTTTCAACTACATCGAACATTATTATTAAAAACATTAGAAACATTGTCTTAAATATGGTACTCACATCTGATTAATAGAAATTCTAAATATGATTTTGAACAGCGCTTCTTCAATATGCTAATCTTCATTTGAGAAGAGCTTATTGGTTGGAATTATTGGCTGATAATAATTTTTTTTTTTCAAAATGAAAAGTAAAATGAGACACAAAACTGACTTCACATTTTACAAACTACAAGTTTCTGACTTAATACTTTTGTGACTATTTGCTGGAAAGCAATTCCTTAAATTAAATATAATTTTAGGTAAGAAAAAGAATTGAAAAAAGTATTGAATATATTTTTAATCTAATGCAAAAACTAAAATGTTGCTATTCTGTCTGCATTTGTGGGCAGACTGGCCACTCACAGAAAAGAACAGCAGGAATTTGGCCACCATTCTTGAGCCATCTGTCCTTCATGTGACATAAAGAGGTTTAAAAATACCAGGCAAGTTTGAGGGTTTCTGTTCTCATTCATTCACTCACTGATGTCAGAGGCACTTGTTACAAGTTTGAGGCTGTGCTGTGGTCTTCGCTGTTCATGTGGAATCTCCTTGCTGATGGTGCCAACAATGTTCCCGGGCTCCATAAACAGCCTCTGGAAGCATCATTGGTAAGGGAGTAATCCTGGTTGGCATACAGATACTTCTTCACTAGGTAGAATCTAGAAGCTACCACATCGGGCTTGTCCTGAGTATCAAATCTGAAACATTAAGAGTGGGCATTTCCCCGCAGCATATAAAGCTTCCTTTGCACCCAAATGCCCCCTGTCAGGAGGTATAGGCACCTCAGAAAGTCACCCCCATTGTAAGCGAGGAGGAATGCTGCACTCCGGCCTTCTCCTCCCAGTGTCTACTCTTGTTCATTTGTGTCTCATATGCTGAGGAAGAATGTTCCTACATCTGGAGGTATAATCTTCATTACAGACCATTCCATTCATGTTAAAATTTTGCTGTGCTAGGCATGGTCCCAAACATTTCACATGCCTTAACTCATTTATTCCCACAGTAGTACTATAAGGCACATATTATGCCATGATAAAGCTGAAGAAAGTAAGATGAAATACAGATTAAGTAACAAGCCCAAGACTAACTAAGTTGGGAGGTAAGTCTCAAACACAAATGGTGTCTCCACACTCTGTGTTCCTTGATCTTCTGCCACAGAAATGAAGCATCATTAAAAGTGAAAAGGTCTGAAATGGTCTATAAAACAATTATATTGGCTATCTATCACTGAATAACAAATTACTACAAATGTGTGGCTGAAAACAACACACATTTACTATGTCAATGTTTCTGTGGGTCAGAAATCTAGGGATGGAGGAGCTGGATGCTTTGCTCTAGCAGTGATGGCGAACCTATGACACGCGTGTCAGAGGTGACACGTGAACTCATTTTCTTGGTTGATTTTTCTTTGTTAAATGGCATTTAAATATATAAAATAAATATCAAAAATATAAATCTTTGTTTTACTATGGTTGCAAATATCAAAAAATTTCTATATGTGACACGGCACCAGAGTTAAGTTAGGGCTTTTCAAAATGCTGACATGCGGAGCTCAAAAGGTTCGCCATCACTGCTCTAAAGTCTTTGTAAACTTCAATGAAGTGTTGACCTTGGCTGGGTCCCATATGGTGGCTCAACAAGGGATGGTTGTTGGCAGGATTCAGTTCCATGAAGACTGTTAGACTGAGGGCCTGAGTCCCTAGCTGGTTTGTGACCAGAGTCCATCCCTAATTCCTGGTCACTTAGACCTCTCCAATATGACTGCTTGCCCTACCAAAGGATGTAAGTTGAGGAGGCAATAGAGAGACCTTGCTAGTGACTCAGAAGTTGCAATCTGATGTAATCCAATCATGGAAATGACACCTCACTGCTTTTGCCATATTCTAGGGCTGGAAGCAATCAAATAGGGAGGTCATGACCTTATGATGGACCTTGGTGACAACCCCCCTCCCCTGATAATCCTTCCTCAAGGGAGGCCATCAAACCAAGGCATGGATATCAGGGGAGGCTCTGTCTCATCAGGGTCCCTAGTAAGGCCTGTCTGCAGCAATGACCAAGCTTCTCACTTCAGATGAGGACACTGAGGACTAACATGTGAAGGCTATAAACACCTAGTTACTTAATCCCAATGTTAGACTGAGAACTCATGCCTCTTTATTTTAGTGTTGATTTTTTTGACAAATAATTTAATGGGTTACTCCATGCAATCTATCAAAACCTTGTTGGAGATCAAACTTTTATTAAAAACTGTAAGACTAGGTGATAGTTGTACTCACACTGTTAAATTTAGACAACACAGAGATTTGATTCTGCCCTCATGCAGTGGTTCTGTTTTTCCCACTGCAGGCAGTTTTCTAATGGGATCCTCAGAGCATGTTTCTGTCTTGGCCATAAGAAGTCATTTCCGTTACTCTGAAGTGCACTTTATGATGTGTCCTTTACCCAAACCATTTACTTTTGTAGAACTCCAACTAAATATGAGCATGTTTAAATATACTTATAGTAGCACTGCCTCACTTTTTAGCTCCAAAAAAAAAAAAAATACAATCATGACTTCAGAAAAAAGAGGATTCTCTGTGCATTGGCTTCTCATGATATACGTTAGCCCATCATTGCTGTTTCAAATGCATGCATAGAAAGATTTATAGAAAAAAATTAGATAGATTTAGTTCAACATTAAAAACTTAAAAATTACAAACAATGTATTACAGATGTGCCTTCCAAATCATGGGAAGGAGTGTGTGCGTTCACCAGGAAGATAGAAAAAGCTATCAGGACAGTCTGCCCGCGATCTGACATGTCAGTCACCCTCCAGCACTGAAGGCTCGGGCTCATTTTTATTAATGGCCTCGTTATTTGAAACAGGAAAAGAAATCACATAGACTTTCTAGGCTTAAAAGAAGGCTGTAGGGAGGGGAGTATTTTTGGATTAATGTGCCCTTCTGGCTTATAAAAGCCAATAACCAATCCAGTTAAAAGGAGCAGCAAGAGCCACTGTCCTCCACTCGTGATAAACAAATCTGCTTCTTTTAAGCTCATGCACTGGGGCTCCGATGAAAACAAATATGACCCAACAGGCTTGGTCCAATTTATTTTCAGATTATAAGAACAGCTCCACCTGTTATAGATCTGCCAGAGACACCCTGCTGATAGTTTTTAACCACAATCTACAATAAACATCCACCGGCATATGGTATAAAGACGGAAATGTTTAAAGGGAAAGAGAATCTGTAGAAGCGCAGAGTGGGGAGAAAGGCAGAGGAGCCGTTTTGAATGCATTCTATGTGTTCCAGGTATTTCTCTCAGGATTGAGTAAGTGGTGGGATAGTGAATTGCTTTCTAACGGGCGAATTCACTTAGGTTTTCCCATGGTTTGTACATTCATATTTACAAGAGTCAAAGGGGTGGGAGCACTCGGGCATAACTGGGAAAAGGAACCTGATACTGCCTCACAGCATGGCTTAATAAACAGATAAATTAATTATTGCGTTCAGTTTCCATACATAAGAAGAAACTTGAAATGGTTTGATTTTAGCATGAGCACATACTTAGAAACATTCAGAATAATGGTATATGAACTGCAGCATTATCAAATCATTCAATCTCCCCCCCCCCCCCAAATTTAACTTACTGATATACAAGATAATCAAGTGACAAAGGGTCTCTTGAACCAAAAAGAATGGCATTAATACATACATTACATTAATACATATAATGAGGAATATTAATTAGATTAATAATATAAGTGAAATACAACCACTTTTGAGTATCAAACTGTAGTATATATTGCCAGGCCAATGTAGCTCAGTGATTGAGTGTCGACCTATGAACCAGGAGGTCATGATTTGATTCCCAGTCAGGGCATATGCCCAGGTTGTGGGCTTGATCCCCAGTGAGGGCAGGTTGCAGGAGGCAGCCGATCAATGATTCTCTCTCATTATTGATGTTTCTTTCTCTCCCCTCCTCTCTGAAATCAATAAAAATATATTTTGAAAAATGTAATATATATTGTAATAGGTAATCTATAATAATAACAGCATAATATGCTAATTAGGCCAGCCAAACAAAGTTCTAGACATCCTTCCGGATGAACTTCCAGATGAATTTCGTGCATTGGACCTCTAGTATCTTTGGTAAAGGTTTTGAGAAGGTAAATAAAACAAACAACAACAAAAAACAGCTCCATTAATCCATTGATTTGGAAAATATTTTAATATTTTAAAATATAATTACATTTGCTTTCTCCACCTCATGGCATTTAGAAACAAATACAAGTTTATTACATTAACTCTTAATAAATCACTTTATGTATTTATTTATTATTCATCTGTATATTTATAATTTTCAATGAATGCCTATCGTTTGCTAATCACTGGTCTGGTGATAGACTTAAAAGTCAGTAAAGGAAATCTAGTCTGTGATGACAATAAAAAAATAAGCAATAATAAGAATATAAGCTCTATGACAAGGAGTCTGTGTTTGTAGAGTGGAATGAATGTGTGGTTTGCATGTGTGCACACACAAACTTTTATATAAATTGAGAGGAGAGACCTTACATATGTATAAAAACAAGCTTAAAAATCTTAAAATACTTCTGTCTCTCAGTGTATTTTAGTCATCTGTTTTAGGAACAGTCACCCCTCAATGACACTTTCAGACCCACTTAACACACCCCTGTATCTTTCTTATTTCCTAGAGTTCACAGGAATCTTTTTTTTTTGTCCCATGTCCATCCTCATCCCCAATGTCACCACCAATTCAGTTTTAAGATCCACCTGCTCCATCAGACACTTCAAACCTTAAGTTCTACTTCTAAGAACTTATTGTAACTCAATATCATAAATATGTGCAATTATTTTTAAAGGGTATGGATCTTATAAGCTAAAATGTCAAGTAGGCATAGCACGGTGTGTGTTTTTTATACTGAATGGAACATGCATATTAACCTCCAACACTCCTGTCTTATGGATTTTAATCTTAATTAATTCAGAGATGCCCACACCAATTTGTGATTATCCCACTTTGAAATTATTATCCCACCTCCTATCTCTTGGAGTTTACAAATACTTTTGTCCTTGAAATAGTTCCATTTCTCTAACCAGCTAATTTCTTTGGTCAATCCCTTGGTGGAAAATTTGATGGTCAGCTTTATTAGACTTATGATCCATTTTTGTTCATTTGTTTGTTTATGGTAAAACTCTCACATTGAGAATTTAAAATCAGAAATTTGTTTTGTTTTGTTTTTTAAAGTTCACCATATTTTATTATTTAATAAAGATGACCAGTTTCCTCTTATTGGAATCTCATGTGGTTGGATAGCAAAGGGTGTTTTTATTTTATTTTATTTTTTGAACTTTTCTAATTTTTTATTTCTTTTTTTAAATTCTTTATTAGTTAAGGTATTACAAATGTGTCCTCATCCCCTCCATTAAATCCCCATTCTCCCCTCCCCCACTCATGCTCTCATCCCCCTGTTGTCCGTGCCCATTGGTTTGGCTTATATGCATGCATACAATCTTTTGGTTGATCTCTTCCCCTTGCCCCCTCCATCCCTTACTTTCCCTCTGGGGATTAATAGTCTGATCGCTGTTTCTCTGTCTTTGGATCTGTGCCTGTTCATCAGTCTATGTTGTTCTCTATATTCCACAAATGAGTGAAATCGTGAGGTATTTATCTTTCTCTGACTGGCTTATTTCACTTAGCATAATGCTCTCCAGTTCCACCCATGCTGTTGCAAAAGGCAAGAGTTCCTTCTTTTTTACCGCAGAGTAGTATTCCATTGTGTAGATGTACCACAGTTTTTTAATCCACTCATCTGTTGATGGGCATTTAGGCTGTTTTCAAATCTTAGCAATGGTAAATTGTGCTGCTATGAACATAGGAGTGCATATATCCTTTCTGATTGGTGTTTCTGGTTTCTTGGGATATATTCCTAGAAGTGGGATCACAGGGTCAAATGGGAGTTCCATTTTTAGTTTTTTGAGGAAGCTCCATACTGTTCTCTACAGTGGCTGCACCAGTCTGCATTCCCACCAGCAGTGCAGAAGGGTTCCTTTTTCTCCACATCCTCTCTAGCACTTGTTGTTTGTTGATTTGTTGATGATAGCCATTCTGACAGGTGTGAGATGATACTGCATTGTCGTTTTGATTTGCATCTCTCGTATAATTAGTGACTTTGAGCATGTTTTCATATGTCTTTAGGCCTTCTGTATGTCCTCTTTCGAAAAGTGTCTATCTAGGTCCGTTGCCCATTTTTTGATTGGATTGTTTATCTTTCTATTGTTAAGTTTCATGAGTTCCCTGTAAATGTTGGAGATTAAACCCTTATCAATGATATCATTGGCAAATATTTTCTCCCATGCAGTGGGTCTTCTTGTTGCTTTGTTGATGGTTTCCTTTGCTGTGCAAAAGCTTTTTATTTTGATGTAGTCCCATTTGTTTATTTTCTCTTTAGTTTTCATTGCCCTAGGAGCATTATCAGAGGATCAAAAAAATTAAGATACCTAGGAATAAACTTAACTAAGGAGGTAAAAGACTTATATGCAAAAAACTACAGGACACTGAAAAAAGAGATAGAGGAAGACATAAACAGATGGAAGAACATACCATGTTCATGGATTGGTAGACTCAACATCATCAAAATGTCCATACTACCCAAAGCAATCTATAGATTCAATGCAATCCCCAGTAAATTACCAATGGCATATTTCACAGATCTAGAGCGAATGTTCCAAAAATTCATCTGGAATAAAAAAAGACCTCGAATAACTGCAGCAATCCTGAGAAAGAAGAACAAAGTATATGGGATCTCAATACCAGATATCAAACTGTATTACAAAGCCACTGTACTTTAAACAGCTTGGTACTGGCACAAGAATAGACATATAGATCAATGGAATAGAATAGAGAACCCAGAAATCGACCCAAACCACTAGGCCCAATTAATATTCGACAAAGGAGGCAAGAGCATACAATGGAGTCAAGACAGTCTCCTCAATAAATGATGTTGGGAAAATTGGACAGATATATGCAAAAGGATGAAACTAGACCACCAACTCACACCATACACAAAAATAAACTAAAATCAGAAATTTGAATCTTGAGGCTCAATTTCTGTTCTTTCTACCAATTAACTCTTCTCCGAATTTTGGAATTCAAGTCTGAAACTCAGAAGATTAACACTGAGCCATCTCTTTTTTTCTCTTTTATTGTTCTGCTGTGGATTCCATCCCTACATCCACAGACTGAAATAGGATCAAGGCAATGAAACCAACAAAACTACACAAATTAGTGGAAACACATTAATTAACATGAAAATATTACCCTTTCACAAATATTATTTAGAGCATAAGTGATATAAATCCCACAGAAGGGGAATGGCTGAGTGAATTGCGGCACAAACTGAAAAGGGAACACTTTGCCCTGCATAAAAATTATTGTGGAGGCCAATTTTGTGAGTTTAGAAATGCTCATTACAAATCACTAATTAAAAATCAATTAAAAACTGAATGAACCAATGGATTGTAATAATGGAGGTACACTAACATTGGAAGTATTTATACCTGAGTTATGTTTTTCTGATTATATGGAATTTCTCTTTCTAATATTTCCTTTTTTCCAAGTTATGTATAGTCATTTTATAATATTTAGTCATTAAGTATACCAAACATCATTTCCACCTCATAATCTTATCATACAGAAAACTAACACCACCTAGCATTCTATTGCAATTGTGGCATTCCTTTTCCAGAGAGCTGGGAAAACCTCTTAGTTGATATCTTGAATTTCCAACAAACACACAGGGTAGGAAAGAAATCCTATTTTTCCATTAAAGAAGTAACAGTTTGTAAAGAACCTAAGAAAGCAAAATCAATAAGAAAGTAAAGGGATAGAGATTTCACAATTATATAAAAGTGAATTCACCTTTTAACTATTTTGGACCTATCTTTACATTTTCAGCTCAACACTTCTGCACATCGTCAGTTCTATATTTAGTTAAACCATCTAATTATGAAATATATTTTGGTACAGAAAGCATTCACTATGATTTTCCATGCTTTGTAACATGGTGCATTTTAAATTTCATCTCTCCAATGCTAGGTTTCCCTTTGCTTCACCTGGAACTAGAGTTATGATTAGCTAGAACAGACCGGCCTATCATTCAGCAGTAATACCACTGGAAATAACCTCACTAATGATTGCATACTGGATTTAAATTAATCCACAAGTAAATGAAAAATAGCTAATAAGGGAGATCAGACTAGGAGGCCACTATCACCCAGCTGACAGCCCGTATCTTAGTCCACATGACTTCTCACTGGATGGCAGTTATTTTCTGAGTTAGGGAGCAGAGGAATTGAAGTGTGTGTGTGTGTGTGTGTGTGTGTGTGTGTGTGTGTGTGTATGTGTGTTTCCTCTTGTT
Organism: Myotis yumanensis; assembly: GCF_028538775.1. NCBI lineage: Eukaryota > Metazoa > Chordata > Mammalia > Chiroptera > Vespertilionidae > Myotis > Myotis yumanensis. The sequence goes on along the minus strand of NW_027223752.1, from coordinate 160,471,927 downwards.
GCTTGCTTGATTCTTTCATCCCACATACACCATTATGGCCTTTTGACTTATCCATAACAGCACATCTTCCCTGTCTTTTTTTGGTAACTGCAGGTCATTCCATCATCTGAATGAATGGGTTTTGGTTTGGTTTTGTTTTTGTCCCCTCTTGAAGGATATTTTGTGGTTTCCATTACGCAATAACTATCTTTGTTTCTGGCCTGGTTGTTTTTATTAATTGTTGTGTCCTCCTACCAAGTCTCTCTCCAGATCCCACACCTTCAGGGGAAAGTGTTCAGGAGGCAATGGGAGGAGAGGAACAGGAGGCTGAAAGACTATACGGACCCTTCCAATGAGTTTTGCTGTAATGGGGACAGGTAAACAGGGACGAAGTTGGAAAGTCATGTGAGGACAATATATTTTTCTCTTAAAATGGTCAAAATTATACCTGTGTGTGCTGAGAATGCTTAGAATATGCATTCTTCTTGCATATTCAGAGAGGAAGACAGATGATGGTGGGAGAGGGGGAGACTTCCTGAAGTGATGTCCTTGAGCACATGAGACAACACAGAGAGTGAGACACCAAGAGAGAGTCTGGACTTCGTTAGGAGCAGAATTCCAAGGCCACAGAAAGGAACACAGACCTTACAGAGGTAGTTCAATGGGCACATATGGTGGGGGAATACTTAGAATTTATCTTCTAATTTCCTCTATTTCCCTAGTGACAATGAAATAAGCTCTGAGAATGCATAGAACAAAGGAGAGGCTGGAAGTTTGAAATGAGAGTTGGTCAAGAATGGTTTTCTGGGAGATGAGGGGGTAGACAAGAGAAAGCTGCATCTTTCTGTTTGATTTTTTAAAATATATTTTATTGATTTTTTACAGATAGGAAGGGAGAGAGATAGAGTTAGAAACATTGATGAGAGAGAAACATCGATCAGCTGCCTCTTGCACATCTCCTACTGGGGATATGCCCACAACCCAGGTACATGCCCTTGACCGGAATCGAACCTGGGACCTTTCAGTCCACAGGCCGACGCTCTATCCACTGAGCCAAACCGGTTTCTGCAAGCTGCATCTTTCTGGACAGCCCACAGAACCCATGTGTATTATCAGAGAAGTGGGGAAAAGGGCATCCAAATTGGAACAGTGTTTGGAGTTAAATTTGACAATATATTTTTTATTACAATGGTCCTATCATCTGACCCATTTTAAAGCCTATCCAGCCCTGACTGGTTTGGCTCAGTGGATAGAGCGTCGGCCTGCGGACTGAGGGGCCCCAGGTTTGATTCCAGTCTTGGGCATGTACCTTGGTTGTGGGCACACCCCCAGTGGGGGGGGTGTAAGAGGCAGCTGATCGATGTTTCTAACTCTCTATCCCTCTCCCTTCCTCTCTGTAAAAAATAAATAAAATATATTTTTTTAAAAAGCCTATCCGACATAAATGCTCTCACAAGCACCCAGAGCAACATGGATAAACAGCATGTGCTGCTGTATTATTTGGGGTAAACAAATTGGAGACAACATTGATGCTTGTTACCAGGATGTTGGCTGGATGAATTACAGTACATGTATGAATCTCATGCAGTGCAACCTTAAAACAAAAACAGATCCAGAGACAGAGAAGCATTGATCAGACAGTTAAACCTCAGAGGGAAAGTAGGGGAGGGGGGGGTAAGGAGGAGAGATCAACCAAAGGACTTGTATTGATGTATATAAGCCTAACCAATGGACACAGACACCAGGGGGGTGAGGGCATGAGTGTGTGTGTGTGTGGGGGGGGGGGGTTGGGAGGGCAATGAGGGGATAAGGACACATATGTAATACCTTAATCAATAAAGAAAAAGAGAATAAGGCAGGTCAGTATACCATAATATGAAATGGTACCCACAATTCATTACTAAGTAAAACAATACAATATAGCAAAGTACACAATGTATAGTCACCATATCACATATCTTATTGAATGTTAAAAAAGGACACACACTCATAGATGTATATAAACTGCACCCAGGGTTACAATTTAAAACCTGGTAAATGTCATTTTCTCTGAGAATGGAAGCTGAGAGATTGGAGATAACTGTGGGAGGATGAACTACATGTAATAACAAAGTAGGCATATTACCCCTTATCTGGGGGTTTGCTTCTACAGTTTCAGTTAGTTACCTGCAATCAACCATGGTCCAAAAATATTAAAAGAAATCTACCTTTAAGTATTCCTGTACCCACGGGTGTCAGTTTCTGTTCTCTAAGCCTGCTGTGGTGAAAAAGCTTGAGAAATACTGTAGAGTGACACAACAGATGGCTGATGAATGGGTCAAGAAGTCTCCTCATGCTGTCAATAAGAATGTCAACATCTAGCAAGGAGAATGCATATTCTAATGCCATCAAAGTTAATTTTCTCCTGGTACCTTGGTTTATTTACTTATTATAAGCTTCAGTGTTATGTCTTTTTATCATTAAGATTTAATTTTTAGAACAGTTTTAGGTTCACAGGAAAATTAAGAGTGAGGTATAGGGAAAGTTCAGACACACACACATACACACCTACACAGTCCTCTTCTCCCATTATCAACATCCCCCATCAGATGAGTGCATTTGTTATCATTGGTGAACCTACACTGACATTATCACTCAAAGTCCATAGTTTATATTGAGATCACTCTTGGTATTGTATATTCTATGGTTTTGGACAAATGTCTAATGACATGAACCCACCATTACAATATCAGACAGAGTGGTTTCACTGTCCCCAAATCCTCTATACTCTGCCTTTTCATCCCTGCTTCCTTCAACCCCTGTGTCCACAGTTTTGTCTTTGCCAGAATGTCAGAGAGTTGGAATCATACAGTATATAAATTTTTCAGATTGGCTTCTTTCACCTTTCTCTTAGTGATATGTCTTTTGGTGACTGGATAGGTTTGGGTTTTTTTTGGTTTAGTGATAAATACCATTGTGTTATCTGGTTATATATTTTTCCAGTCTTCGCTCTTATATAGGGAACCAAATACAAATACAGTTTTACACATGTTTACAAGTATAACATATACAAATAAAGAATGAAAGAATAGTGATTTTGTCACCCCTTATAGTACATATTATCTACAACATGTTGAAGAAAGTATACTAAAACTCAGTTCATGCTACCTCCCAAATAAAATTCATGAAATATCTTCCCCAGAGGACTGTAAACTTCTTGGGAAAAAATATGATGCCCGATAAGATCCTCTGTTGGGAGTCATGTCCATAATCTGTCTCTAAAAAGCTGGGTGACTGTGGTCAGATATAGATTATACAGAGAGTAATGTCCCCATGAGAATTAAAATACTGCCCATTATTCTCTTCCACCCTTTATGCCCTTATCTCATCAAGATGTCTTTAACAGTAAAAGTAAAAGAGTGCATCCATAGGCTGATTTATGTGACTTTCCACAGGCATTGCCTATATCTAACAAACAATTACCACTTTCAGTAGAAGGGTTCTCACCAATTTTAAGTGAGTTTCAGGAAATTGGCAGAAATATAAAAGTGATAGAGCATTATTAGAGTCATTTCATCAATCAGCAGGCAATAAACAAGACATGGCTTAAGTGTGATGAGGACAGCATATTATTTTACAATACCTGAATCTCTGCGTTTTCCTGGAGGCTATGGGCTGAGAGAATGCCAAATGGGAAAGTTTTTCTGGATCCTGTTATTAATTTATTGATTGCATTGAAAGAAATTACCATTTAGGTATAGAATTATGGTTTTACTAGAGGCCCAGTGCATGAAATTGGTGCAAGAGTAGACCTTCCTTCCCCTGGATGCCAGCACTGGCTTCCCTCTGGCACCCAGGACCTGGGCTTCCCTCACAGAGGGAGGCCCTGCCCACCCACTGCAGCCCGTTAGTTGGTGGCCTGGGCCTCTCTCTGTGGGGTGATCATGGGGCAATTGCTGGGCCTCCGACCCATCACATGGCACCCACCGTGGCTGGCCTGGTGCCAGTGGGTGTCATAGGGTGGTCCCGGATGGTTGTCCAGATGGTCATCTGGATGGTCATTCGCTGTTCTGCCATTCATTTGCATATTACACTTTTATTATATAGGATAATCACAAGTCTTTTTACAATGAGGCTTACATACAGAGATTACTATGTGGAAGTGGAAGCCAAATAGGGGTGAGCAAGTCTTTGAAACCATTGTCCTGCCTGTCCAGCATGGCTTAGTGGTTGAACATCGACCTATGAATCAGGAGGTAATGGTTTGATTCCCAGTCAGGGCACATGCCCAGGCTGTAAGCTAATTCCCCAGTGTGATGCATGCAGGAGGCAGCTGATCAATGATTCCCTCTCATCATTGATGTCTCTATCCCTCTCTTCTTCTCCCTTCTTCTCTGAAATCAATCTTATATAATAAAAGGGTAATATGCAAATTTACCCTAATGGTGGAATGAACAGGAACAACCAGTTGCTATGATGCACACTGACCACCAGGAGGCAGACGCTCAAAGCAGGAGCTGCCCCTGGTGGTCACTGTGCTCCGACAGGTGGAGCTCCGCTCAGCCACAAGCCAGGCTGATGGCTGTCAACGCAGCGGCAGTCTTGGGAGCCTCTCCTGCCTCCTCCTCAGTGCTAGGGATGTCCAACTGATGGCTTAGGCCATCAGTTGGACATTCCTCAAGGGCTCCTGGGCTGCCAGAGGGATGTCTGACTGCCAGCTTAGGCCCTATCCCCTGGGGAGCAGGCCTAAGCTGGCAGGTGGACATCCCCCGAGGGGTTCTGGACTGCCAGAGGGTGCAGGCTAGGCTGAGGAACCTCCACAAGTGCACAGATTTTCATGCACCTGGCCTCTAGTAAAAATATATTTAAAAAAACAAACACACCATTGTCCTGTGGATGATGTCCCCTGGCCTTGAACCACTGCTGCATTAATTAATGTGAGTAAATAAATAAATAAATAAATAGTGCTTATCCTTGCTTGAAAATATATTTAAATAATTTTCTGTAATGTAAGATATTTACTAAATTCTGAAAATCAGAGGTTATTTCACGCCACCAAGGTAAAAATATTTGTATTATGTATATATGCTAGATAGATGATAGAAAAATTGATTTTACCTTAGTGTCAAAAAATAACCCCTGATTTTCATAATTTAGTAATTATATATCATAAAAGTGCATATAAATTTTATATATATTATATATTTATATCCATTATATATTCTATTTGTGTGGCTCTAATAAAACAGATTTTGAAACTCAGCCATAATAGAGTCTGGAAGTTACTTTTCAGTCTACTTTAGTGGTCTCCAGACTCCACTAGTGTCTGAATTTGTGCAGCAATGCTCTGAACATTGCTGGTCCACCATGTAATTAAATGTCAGGGTAGAAGATTCTCTTCTGAAACCCCCATTGTGATGGTGAGTTTAAGGCTATCAGAACCTGATGCACTGCTTGCTCACAGAATAACTTCAAGTAGAGAGAGAAAGAGCTGGAGATGCAGAAGGCTGAGATCCAAGTCTCTAGACTCTGCCTTTCATTGAGCAATGTCTTGGGCAAGTCACTGTGGACATCAGCCACTTTGCTCATGAAGTGGGAAAGTTGTAACAGATGATTCCTAACAGCGTTTGTAGCTCAAAATTGTGTGTTTCCCTGAGTTTGTTCGTCTGCCTTTTCCAGAGGACCATATTTTAAATAGCAATTCTTACGTTTAGACTGAAGAAGTAAATCTGAGGAAGCCATGTTTTATTCATGGTCCTGATGGAGGAGACTGCAATACTAAAGAGTTAATTTGAATCTTAGGTCAGGTTTTCTGGAGAGGAGCTCAAGGGTGGGTGACTCAGGAGAAACCCAGCAGGGGATGGAGCAGGAGATAAAAGGGAAGAAATCTGAGACAAAGTCCCATGAAGAATAGCTCTCCTTGGATCTTGCAGGTCACTAATGGAAAGATCTGGGCTATCACAGGCCTCCCCAGCCACTGGCTCAGGGCTGCCACAGGCTCCAGACCTGCAGGCATTCCTGGGCTCTGCAGACAAAGCTCCAGGACCAAGCAGAAGTTGAAGTCAGAAATACACAGACACCAGGGGGTGAAGGCATGAGTGGGATGGGGTGGCGGGGGTAAGGCAATGGGGGGGATAAGGACACATATGTAATACCTTAAACAGTAAAGAAAAAAAAGAAAGAAAACAGACCAGCTCTGGGGGGGGGGGCGGGGGGGCGAGGGGGTCAGGGCTGAGCAACCATAGTAGCTCCTGCATGCTCTTTACCCAAAGTAATTTGCTCAAATGATTCAACATTAGAAGAGGAGCGAGAGAGACACATCTACTCCATGGTGATCTTAGCCCAGCACAACTTTTTCATGGGACTTGGACATCATGTCTCCACTAAGAAAAAGGTTCCAAAATTCGTGTACAAATGTTTTAATAGGCTATATCATGTGAAGACCCCCAGACAAGTGTTGACAAGACCAAAGGCATCATTATCCATTAATATTGTCTTCTCTGTCTTTTGCTTTTTCCCATTTTCTCCTTTTTATTGTAATTACATTAAACCCACTACCCAATTCTATGTCACTGCTTCAAAATAATCTAAATTCTAAAGGAATAAATGTTAAAAGATTCCAAACAAAAGGCATACATTTTAACCAAGTTTCTATGAGCTGCATGAGCTTTGTAAATGAGAAGGTATTGTGGAACAGAAATTCATTAGCCTGAAGAAAATCTACAGATTGCCTTGCTTAAAAAAAACATGCTTTTATGTAAAAAAAAAAAAAAAAAAAAAAAAAAAAAAAATCTGAACAACAAACCTGCCACTGAACTGAACAATCCACTGTTTTTAGTTGCAGAAATGAAGATCATTCAACACAAGTAGAATGGCACTATTAAGTTTTATTTCACTTAATCACCATCTGAAAGTCAAATGGATATTTATTCAGTAGGATTGAGAACACAATGAAAACCACTCACCGATTATCTCCTTTACAAATGTGGCCCACTGCCGTGTCCGCACTCTAATGAGATGGGGTGACACTGAGCCAGCTCTGTGTAGCTTTCCTTCCAGTGTGATTGAAGAAGCAGTCACATGCCAAATGGACAGCTTCTTACTGAGCCAACTAATCCTGGGAGATGTGCTAAATTATTATTATCTGTCGCCATCACTGGCACCCAAGAAGTAGAAGGACTTTAGAAATTATTCATGGTCCTGTTTTAATAATTGTCCTGTAGTTTTGCTGATGTATGGTCATTAAAATTTTTACGGGGAGTGATTAAAGTGGAAGTGGATTTTTTTAATAGATATGGGACTTATAAAGCTGTCTTTTCTTAAAAGATACGTAGAAAATCTTTTCCCAAATCATAATTTGACCTACAGGACATAGAAAAACTGCCCCAGGTTCCATTTATAAAGTCAACAAAAGGGATGATAAAATGAGGAAGAGCCAGTGCAGGGGATTCACATGAGAAGTTGAGAGAGAATTCCTCTCTTTATGGACCCAGTATCCTTGGGGATAAGCCAAAGTCACATGAGGAAATAGAAGTGTCAAAAGAAATAATATAAGCAGGAAAATTATAAACCTCAAGTCTAATAAATATGCAAATAAATACTGGAAATTGGGTTGAGAAATGTTCAATTATTTATTATGGGTGGCTTTCAGAATTTGGGATGAAAACTTAATTAGCTGACCTTAGATATATATCTGGGCAGAAAGAGTAACTTTACAAGTCTTTGCTGGGTTTTCAAATAGCTATCTGACCTTGGGTGAGTCCTTGTCTATTCTGGGTGCAGGTGGAATGTGCGATGCAGCTTATTGCTGTGGTGTGAGCTTGCCTTGGACCCCAACTGTCTGTATTTGTGCTCTGACCCAGGGTGTCTCCAAAACTGTCAATTCAGCAAGTTACTTAAGCTCTTGGTGCTTCCTTTTCCTCATCTACAAAATCCAAATAATAATACCTGCTTCATAGGTTGTTTTAAAAAATTGAATTAAAATAATTAATAGTACTGTAAATAGTACAAAGTGCCCTTCTAGTATCATTATTAATTGTTCTTTACACAATTATTTGTCTACAAAAGGGGAGATTGTTTGAGTTGTGACTTGTATCGTATAATACTGAGTGATGCATAGGTGATACATAGCGAATTATCTGGAAATGCCAAGTTATGAGCAAAATGGTGTGCACTGTTTTTCAAGGCAAAATAACTACACACTAAATGCCAACTTCATGCTCCTTTGGATAAACTTACTCTGCTCCAACATGGAATTTTCAACAATAGGCTTATATAATCTTACCAATTGTATGTGCCTTGCCTATCTCTTGACTCTGCCATAATGCAAAGTTCAGTCTAGAGTGGCTCATTGGGAAATTTGCCATAAGCTAAATATTCCCATGGATGAAATAAGTAGATGTTTAATTGTTCAGAATATACAACTTTTTGCATTTTTTTTTTGTTTTTTGCCTAAGTAAATCTACTACTATTTTGGTATAAGCTGCTTATCTTTAGTAAACAATGTAAAGGACGCTTGGGGCCCCCACTTGTCATCATTAATAGTGCAGAAGCCAAAGGTATTTTCCAAAACTCCTCCATTGATCAAACTCATTCCCCACAGAATCACTGTTTGAAATCGCACCCTCAACAGAGCTGCACATGATCACAGTCATATCGTTTCATCTCCCCCAAGAACACCAGCCTCTTCTGAAATTGTAAAGATATTAATAAGATATTTAATTGGGGCCGAAACCGGTTTGGCTCAGTGGATAGAGCGTCGGCTTGCGGACTGAGGGGTCCCAGGTTCGATTCCGGTCAAGGGCATGTACCTGGGTTGTGGGCACATCCCCACTAGGGGATGTGCAGGAGGCAGCTGATTGATGTTCCTCTCTCATCGATGTTTCTAACTCTCTGTCTCTCTCCCTTCCTCTCTGTGGAAAATCAATAAAATATATTAAAAAAAAAAAAAAAAAAAAAAGATATTTAATTGGGACTCATAAAAATTAACATGGCAAAATGCAGCCAATGACTGACTAAATATTTAAAGCAGGTGGGGTTTGTGTAAGTGTTAAGTGGAGGACAAATGTTATTGGGTTGATCCACGGTTCCATTTCAGGGAATTTGTGTGCATTAGGCATGTTAAAAGCACTTTCTACATGCCCCAAAGATGAAGCAGAAAACAATCATTTAGAGATCAGGATATGATGAGATTTCCAATAAAATAAGCTTATAGAGTGAAAAGACTGGCTTCCCAATGATCGCCTTAGGATAGATTTAACCCCAAAGTAAAAGTAACAGACTACTGCCAGAACACTACTTGGGATAATAAGAAAGTTTTAAAAATAAAGACATGAGGTCATGCAGGGTAACAGTCAGAATTAAGGGTAATCTACTTTATAAGTTACTGTATATCACTAGCTCTGAAACTCACACTAGTACAGCTAGAAGTAATGTTGAATTACCATGTGCTCAGCCCCTCTTTTTTTTTTAACTTAGTAGAATCTTTGGTCACTCTCAGATTGAAGATAATCAGATATATTTTCATCTAAAAATGGAACGAACTCTTTAAAACTAAAACTTGTTCTGGTAAGTTATGATATATATAAATTCCCCCTATAGCCGAAGAATTTTCACAACTTTCTGGTATGAACGTTTTTCTTTCAAAACACACTTTCATAACAAACATACTTTCATTCATTTCTAGGCTGCCTCATTTTCTTCTTCACTTCTTTGAATATTTTCCATTTTTTAAAACTATTCACAGTTTCTTTTTGCACTTTACAATTGCTGGACTTTCATAGGGTCCATGGTCTCTAATATGCATATGTAGTACCTCATTGATCTCTAGGTCTTCTTACATCTTTATTCCTATACAGAATTTGGTGCAGCCTCACTGGAGAAGCAAAGTTTAATTCCAGTGGTCCTTCAACTGTTCTTACCTCCAACTGTTCTTACTACTCTTTTCTGTTCTGCACAAATTATATAACAACTAGAAGCCCAGTGCACAAATTTGTGCATGGGTAGGGTCCGGCCGGCTCGCCCAAGTTGGGGCTGGCTGCGGGGAGGGGACATGGGTGGTTGGCCAGCTGGCCTCGCCCCCCAGTCAAACTCCTGGTCAAACTCCTAGGTTGAGGGGACGATTTGCATATTAGGCTTTTATTATGTAGGATAAACTGGCTATTCTTTGCACTTCATATATCTGAGCCTAGAAGAATAAAAAATTCTTTTGAATTCTCTTTTTCTGTGTCTAAAATAGTAGTTACTTTACATTTCAATTCCTCAGTACCTGATTATCACTATATGACAACAAAATAGAAAAGATATTTTAATTTTCTAAGTAAAATTCAGACAAAGACAACTTAGTTTTAACTCTGTCCTTCACTTTGAGCCTTTGTCCATTCTCTGAGTACAGAGCATCAACTCGTCTCTGTTGTTCTGGAAGTGATTCTCCTAAGCTCTCCTAGCACCTCACCCATCCGCTGGAACAACCCTGGCACCAGGTCCTGATGCTGAGCAGACAGGGAGTCTACCTGAGCTCTGCAACCTCTATTCAGGCACTCCAGCCTAGTTTGCTGTGCACCTATTACGATGTAGCCATCACAAACCCTCAAACAATGAGAGTTGAGTTTCTTTCTAAATACTAGCATCCTAGACTCACACTTCTCCAGAATTGTCACTGAAATTTATTAAGATTCTGCCAAGACACAGCAAAATGACCCCTTTCTCTTTTATAGAGCAAACACACAGGTACACACACAAACTTACAACTTAAATTTCACTGTCACCCTGTAATCTCCTACACATTATTTTTCTGTGCTTTTTGGGTTTCTTCTCCCTGGATCCTTCCTTCTTCTTTTTTTCCAGCCTTTAGAATACAAAAAAATCCCTACAACTTTGTTTTCACAACATACTTTATCTATTTTTGCTTCTTAAAGTAAGTCCCGCCCCCCCCCCTCCAGAATGCACTTACTCCCCAAAGCCCACTTTCAGGGTACAGGCTCATACTCTCAAGCGTGTATACCTCAGACCTGATGTCAGAAGGATCATACCCTCAGCTCCCCAACATGACCTTCAACCCCCTTTGCAAATCATGCACTGAGACATTCACCTTCCAGCTCAAACAACCCCATGGCCCCCCAACAAGCTTCTAGAGCTCATTGAAGATCTGGTCCCTGTAGTAGGTACCCTGCACAATCTTTAAGAACTTCAACTTTGTTCCATTTTAGACATCTGGACCCAGGGGCAGCCCTAGGTTCTGCCATTACCCACAGCTCTTCTCTGATAGAAACATCAAGTTTCAATAGCCCCGTTTTGACAACACCCTCTGAGGGGTTGTTTTTTTTTTCTTTAATTTGTTTCAACCTCTCTAATATTCTATTTCAATCATGTACACATCGTCTCCATAGTGATCTACCAGAATAGTGATTGCCACTGCTGCTCCCATATTTCAACTCCAATGTGGCTTTCCGATGATGTGAAGAGGTAAGCCTCATCTCCTAAGCAGGTCCAGATTCCTTTGACCTCCACTCCTGTTTTTCTGGTTCTTCCTATGTCTCCAGTTTGCACCAATTATTTGCACTTTTGAAACTCACCCAAATTTTCACTGTGCCAATTACTTTGCTAAATGAATAAATGAGTGAAGGAGAAAAGGACAAATTCACACACATTCCAAAAAGTATTAAAGAACACATAATGATGAGAAAAAAAGATTATTCCGCTGAGGTTTTATTTGTATTACTATAAAAGGTAGCATTATGGTCTCGTATAATGTTTTTTAAAGGAAGATATCATATAATTATTTTTTTCAAATATCTGCCAGTTTATTATGTAAAAATGAAATTTTATTGTTTCAATTTACCATTTTTTATTGTTAGCGAGGCTGTATATATCTTCACGTTTAAAGATCATTTTTCTTGTTCTATGTATATTATCTTTTTATGTATTATTCTTATTTTCATGAAATGAATTAGAAACTTGTACATAATTTTATATTTCCCCATATAATTTATAATTACCAGACAATTACCTGTTTCTGATCATTTTTCAGTAACCATCTCACATATCTGCTAACAAAATATTTTTAACTCTTTGGGGAAAATGCTTTAAGCATTTTATCTCCTAATGTAATTTCTGCTTATGTATAGATGGTTTACTGAATTTTAGTGATATTTTAGGACAATGAAATGGATAGGGGTTTGGATACACATGGAAAGTGTTGTAATTTAACATTTAAAGCAATAGCAGAAGCCTCTCAGCATTTCCATGCAGAATGTTTGGTTTTAAGAAATAAATGCAGGTGCTATAATAATAGGAAATTGATTTCCAAAAGACATAGCTTCATTATTATTATTACTAGTGACCCAGGGCATGGATTCATGCACATTGAAAGGAAATTAATTAGAAGGTGGCTGGCAGGGCAGAACTGGGTGAGACAGGAGAGACACACCCTGGAATCAACCTCCCACAGTCCCTCGCCAGCTGGCTGCCCCTGGGGCAGCTCTGCAGCTCAAAGGTCATCTGTGGAGTGAGTGGGATACCTTGGGCAGGTGGAGTCCCTTAGCCTGGCCTGTAGGGATCAGGCTGAAACCTGCTCTCCAACATCCACTAGGGGTCCCAGAGTGTGAGAGGACACTCTGCAAAGTTGCTGTCATACAGGGTGTGAAACGCAAACACAAGTGTGCAGTAAACCAGATTCAGAGCCCATAGTGCCTCAGCAACAACATAACCCATGACCAAATGTGGAATCATGCGGCTCCACAAGAAATCGGACTCCCTTCTCTCTGGTTTCAGGGTGTATCACCTGAGAACTGCAACTTCCAAGTCACTGAAGCTTGGCAGCTCCTGCATTGTCTGGCCCCTCATGGTCAGTGCATGTCATAGCTATCAGTCAGATGGACACTTAGCATATTAGCCTTTTATATATATGTACTAGAGCCCCGATGCACAAAAATTTGTGCACTCGGGGGAGAGGGGGTCTCTCAGCCCGGCCTGTACCCTCTCACAGTCTGGGACCCCTAGGGAGATAATGACCTGCTGGCTTAAGCCTGCTCCCGGGTGGCAGAGGACAGGCCCAATCTCTAGGTGCAGCCCCTGGTCGGGCTCAGAGCAGGGCCGATTGGGGAGTTGGGGCGCTGCCCCCTGTCATGCACAGAGCAGGGTAGATCGGGAGGTTGCGATGCCACCCCTAGTCACGCTCAGGGTAGAGTCGATTGGGGGGTTGGGGCACCGCCCTCTGTCACACTCAAGGCAGGGTCGATGGGGAGGTTGCTGCGCCACCCCCTGTCACGCACAGAGCAGGGCCCATCGGGGGGGTTGGGGAGCTCCCCCCTGTCATGCACAGAGCAGGGCCGATCAGGGGATTGAGGAGCTCCCCCCTGTCACTCACAGAGTAGGGCCCATCAGGGGGGTTGGGGCACTGCCCCCTGTCACACACAGAGCAGGGCGGATCAGGGGGTTGGAGCACCGCCACTGTCACACTCAGGGCAGGGCCGATGGGAGGGGTGGTTGGGGCGCTGCACCCTGTTACACACAGAGCCGCAGGGTGATCAGGTGGTTGGGAAGCTCCCCCCTCTCACGCAAAGAGCAGGGCCAATCAGGGGGTTGGGGCGCCGCCACTGTCACACTCAGGACAGGGCAGATGGGGAGGTTATGGCTACACCCCGTCACACACAGAGCAGGGCCCGTGGGGGGTGGGGGGTTAAGGTTCCGCACCCTGTCACACACAGAGCAGGGCCGATCAGGGGGTTAGGGTGCTGCACCCTGTCACACACAGAGCTGCAGGGCGATCAGGGGGTTTGGTCGCTCCCCCCTATCAGGCACAGAGCAGGGCTGATCAGGGGGTTGGGGTGCCTTCCCCTGTCATGAACAGAGCAGAGCAGATAGGGACGTTGTAGCCCTGCCCCCTGTCACACAAAGAGCTGCAGGGCGATCGGGGGTTTGGTCACTGCCCCCTGTCATGCTGATCCAGGTGCCGGGAGGCCTCACTGCTCCACTGATCCCGGTGCTGGGAGGCATATTACCCTTTTACTATATAGGATAGAGGCCTGGTGCACGGGTTGGGGCCGGCTGGTTTGCCCTGAAGGGTGTCCTGGATCAGAGTGGAGGTCCCCACTGGGGTGCCTGGCCAGTCTGGGTGAGGGGCTGAAGGCTGTTTTCAGGCTGGCCTGCGACTGAAGCTCCCAGCCTCTTCTTTTTTTCTTTTTTTTATTCTGGGATTTATTTACCTTCTATAATTGAAACTCTGTTGCCTTCACTGGCATTCCCAGCTCTTAGGCTGCGGCTGGCTGAAAGCAGGTATCTGGGATTTGTTTAGCTTCTATAATTGAAACATTGTTGTTGGAGCTGTTGCTTTCGGAGCTTAGAGCAGGCCATGGCAGGTGGGGAACCTTGGCTTCCTCCATCACTGGAGCAAGCAAGCCTCCTGCTCACTTCTGCTGAGTGGCTGCCGGCCACCATCCTTGTTGGCAGTTAATTTGCATATCTCCCTGATTAGCCAATGGGAAGCGTAGCAGAGGTACTGTTAATTACCCTTTTTGTCTTTTATCAGATAGGATTGTTGTTGTTGTTAATTTAACCCAGCTCCAAAAGTGACATTGTTCTTTGCAGACACCTTCTTTTGGTCGGATGATTATTTCCAGGTGTTTCAAGGATCTCCACTTAAAGTAAGACTCTCAGACTCATACCTCCTTCTCCCCATTCTCAGTGGAATCCAAAGCTTAGAACTCTGTTCTTCATACCAGTTGTCTTCAAATGTCCATCTGTTATGAAAAGTTACCTGCAGGTAGTTTAAACCTGTTTCTGATTTCATTTACTGCTCTGATTTGGGCTGATATTTATTTAGTCATCTTATATATAGCAGTGAGTGATTGTCACAGGTCTTCTTTTTGGAATGCGTACTCTGCCCTGTTGCTAGGAATGGAAATCTCTCCTAATTAAGTTTTAAAACCAATATAGCAGTGTTATTAACTTCATTTTCACTTCACCTGTTATAATCCTCTCTCTACATTCTGCATTAGGCAGTACATGCCTCTTATTCTTCAGTAAAATTCTAATTCCAAGCTGGTGGTTAAAATTTCCAATATATTTGACTAGAGCTAGGATTATAAAGTCCAGGCATCATCTTCCATCAGTATTGTGCATGATGCTAGTATTGCTTGCCTCATTACATCAAGTTCAAGTTGCTTCCATGCTTTTTGGAGAATTATTTCTTTGTTTGTGACACTTTTTCCTTCAGCAGCTCTCAGATTCCAGCAACTCAGCAGCTCCCCCTCCAACTCCAGGACTCATCATTGCTAGCTGAAAACATATTCTTAATAACTCTCCAGAGTACAATGTTTATTTTCCAAAATTATGATTGTCAGGTAATGTTTCTTTCAGGAGAGTAAGTGATAAAATCAATAAATATGTATTAAGCACTGTTTGATATCCAATGCTCTGCTAATTTCTCTGAATGCTAGAAAATAATTTCAGGGCAAGGTTTGCCCTTGAAGAACTAATAGATTTAAAAGGAATATTTTAGTACATCATTTCTATACAGTCCTTCATAGAAATATAAATGAAATCTGTAATTTTTAAAGATGGCTGAGATAACATGGGTCTGATCTTATTTTTTAAATAAAATTCCATCTATCAGATATCTGTATGAAATTTTACTTGAGGAATGTATTTCGTATGTTTTTCTTTTTGTTCTTTGTATCCTGTTGTTCAAGGACCACATTATTTGAGGCCATTCTGTAGAATTTCTGTAAGAAGCATTCTGTGTTAAACAACACCAATGCTGCAAATGTTCATGCCACATTAGCAGTGAATACATAATGTGAACCCAGCTTTATAATGTTCCTTAGTCTCTACCAAACAGCATAGAGACAAGAACATTCCACAGCTTCTAAATACCAACAAAACCACATCACTAAGTAACAGCTCTAGCCTCTAGGTACATGTGGTGGGTCAAAATGGGCCAACAAGACTCACAGACAACCTCTCTCAGTGAAGCTGGAAATCCTGCTCAGTCTTTCAAAGTTGATGTTTCTTCCCTTAAGGAGCAATTCTTTAGTAGTCAAACATTACCATCATTCAAGTATTACCTTCATAAGATTCCCTAGTTTAGTTATTTACTGAATGGCTGTGTTCCACGTGTGGGCCATGTGCTCTTCAGTCCAGACCAAGAACATGCCTGCAGGGGGAACACCTACCTGTTTCAAACAGCCACATAGATCTTGATTTGAATGTTGAAAATGAAGAGAAACTACTAGACATTGCCTGTGTTCTAGGGAATCAATCAAAACTGACAATTCAAACTGAAAAAAATTAAATATGATGTCAATTATTCAAAACAGCCATAATAACAAAACTGAAATTCTTGATAAGAATTCAATAAACTGCGTTAATACATTTAGAGATCCCTGGTTGGCATAGGGAAGCTTTTGAGATTATGAGATCATTTTATTTTTTTTCTATCTGGATTTTGAGGCACTCATAGGTCATGAGTATTCCACATCCAGGCCATGTCCAGAGGATTTTTATACATCATGCAACACACATTCTAATTTTTTTCCCTTCTTGAATAGCATGCTGCTATGGTTAACCAACATATCAAGGTTAACCATTCTTCTTGCTACCTTCAAAAATTACATTCTCAGAGGAATTGCACAAACAAGTGAGATTCTGTGGGCACATTTAATTAACTAAATGTCAAAGACCATACTTGTTACAAATGACATAACAGGGAAAACAGGATAGGGCATAACCTTGAGATACTTGTTGCTGCTAAGTGTTTTTAAAGAACTTTTCACTTGGGCATCATGCTTGTGGTCCCAAGAACAGTTTTAAAAATTAATGAATATTTCTCTAAATGCTTTCATTCTTCTAAAATTATTTTGTGCTGAGACAATATGAAAGGTTTAAAAAAAATGAAGAGGGAGATTGTTATGATTTTTTTCTGCCCCCATTTTACTCTCAACAGTAAAGTTGCATATTTAGCTTATCTTACCTTCAGAAAAATTACTGTATCAATCAGTGTCCGGGTATGAATAGTCAGCATATTGAGAACCTATAAACAAGGTGTCTTTACTCCTTATTGCAGCATGGCCATGTAGACCTCAGCTGCTACTTGAGCTAGGAAATTGGAAATATTTCCAATGTCTTGAATTAAAATGAGGCCATATTGGAACAGAATACATTATGGTTGGTGTCCTCTTTAGAAGATGGCCACACAAGGACAGATATAGGGTGAGAATGCCATGGGACGATGATGGCACAGCTGCAAGGCGAGGAACCGCAAATATTGCCAGAAAACCACCAAAAGCTCAGGAGAGGCAAGGCTGGATTCCCCTACAGGTTTCAGAAGAAGTCTGGCCCTGCTGACACCTTGACTTCAAGCTTGCCTCCTCCAAAAGTGGGAGATAATATATCCCCATTGCTTTAAGCTACCCAGTCCATGATACCTTGTTAAAGCAGTCCTAGGAAACCAATCCACCACCAAAACAAAGAAAAAGAGTGACAGAAGTTATTATAGGTCAAATTCAACACTGTTGGTCTCAACTAATTAATCTTGGAGCTACTGTCTTCTATCCTGGCTTTCCTAAGATTTCCAACTGTTAAAAAAAATTAAATTTCTGCTCTTTATAATTCATTCAACTTAGTTATTATCTCTCTAAAAAACAATAAGGCTGAACAAAATATGCACTATGTAAATTGTGCCCCATTTACTGGTCTTATCTGCCCCAAACATTTTCATTCCTCCTACCTGGAATAAGGTATGTCAACAGAACAGCTTACTAAGGGAGATGCATCCTGTGAGAATATAATTCATTGATTGACTAGAATTTTTCTTTCTCCATGTGCATACTAACATATCATAGCACTCAGCTGTATCATTAGAGAGGGCCTTGTGATTATCACCCAGGATAGTGGAAAAATGATATTTGGTTTACCTAATAGAAGAAAAAAGGAAAAGCTGGAATAACTAAGGGGAGGGGATCTTCCATTTGACAAATTTGGAAAAAAATGTCTTACCACCTGATACCATAAATATATTTTACCATAGTTATGGGTATCATTTCCTTACACTCCAGCAAAATGAGTGAACATTTATAGCTATGTTAAAATGCATTTGGATTTATTGGGGGAAAAGTATTATTAGTTACTTTTTCTAGTCTAATAATGTCTTCGGTTTGCCAGGGGCTTGTAAGAACAGCTTACAAGAGGCACTTAAGCATGTCAACAAGCAGAGTACATTTATACCCTTTTAACAACGGTTCAGGATATAAGCAAGTGAAACAAAAGCTGCAGCCGGATTAAAGGAATAATTAAACTTTACAAATAGAACTGCAAGTAGATGTGGAATTGCAGTAAGCCCAAAAAATAGTATCTTCAGCACTCACTTGTTTCTCAAAAAAAAATGTGAATTAACTCCTTAAAGTGAAGCAGAAGTAATAAATCCAGGAATGGGGAGAGAACAAAGAAGAACTATGGAGTCTCAATAAGTAGCAGGCCCTGTGAAATACAGACATGTACAAATACTCAACGACAGTTACTACGTACAGCCAACACTTAGAATAATTTGACAAAATGAAGATAATCTAGCTGGAAAAAATGGATATTTAAAATTTTAGGAAGAAATTTTTTTATGTAATGGAGATGCATGTGACCCAAATCCAGAAGCCCTCAAAAGCAGAGCAAAACAAACAATCAAAGAAGGGATGTTTTGCATAGTGTCAATAAGGTTATGGGATAAAACTGCAATAATTGCTCTCTTCTGAAATATGCCTTAAGGAAACAATGTGCTAGTATTACCTGAAAGCTATCCTGAAAGGAGGGGGCTGAAGATATATTTCCTATTGCTATTAGGATTTCCTGGAAGAGAGATAGCCCTGGTTATCTATGTACTGTCTTTCACCTGTGGCTTAAAAAGTGCGTCCTGAAAAAGCATTCCAGGGAGCCAACATCCTTTCATCCCTCTCGGGAGGTGTTTTGTTTCCTTCGCTTTAAAAGGCTGTTAACTGGGACACAATATGAACAGTTCTGCCCTCCTGTCCTCCCTGGAGATGGGATGTAAGCACGGCTGACTCTGCAGACACTGGGAGCTGTAATTTGGGTCAGCGAGTTGGAGATGAGAGATGGACTTCACACTGGAAGAGGGTCTCTCAAACTGATGTAATGACCTAATGAAGAGAAAAAAAAAATAAGAAAACCAACATTCTCTAATTCCAACCACCAGAGCTGACCTACATTATTTAGTTTTACATAATATTCTCTAATAATTTAAGGTGAGGTATGCAATGTAAAGTGGTCGATTATTTGATATTGCTATCTGACATAATACACTAAACACATTGACAAGGAGAGCCTCCTTGGATGTGTTCTACTCGGTTTAATGCTAATGAACTGTTGCCATTGGGTCTGTTCAAAGATGAGCCCATCAAAGGAAGAATGTCACTTGTGGTAAAAACATCACTCTCTGGGTACAGCTTGTTCTTTGGGTCCCGCAGGAGAGTCCTGAGCTATTGCTGACTCAGTTCTTACTCCCCTTAGCTCTGCTTGAATTAATTTGAAACCTTTGTTTCATAACATGCTTTGACATGCTTTGGTTTTCTCCAGGACCTGAGAGTCTTTTCCACGTTAATTCCCTTCTGTTCTCTTTCATCATCCCATGACAATGAAGTTACTGCTCCTCTGTACTAAGGCACTTTCTTATTATATAGAAACAACATTCTATTTTTTTAAAAAATATTTATTGTTGAAATTATTACATATGTCCCCCATTGACCCTTTCTAGGCAATGTTACCTTTGAATAGCATTGCAATATGTGTGTTGTACAGTTATAACAGCAAGAGAATAAAAACTCAACATAATACATAATATAGAATTAATATATAATTTTCATGGGTTCTGATCAGGTAGGTTTGATGCATGAAAAAGTTAGGGTTCACTCTCCTCTGCCTCTGACTTGGGGTGTGATGAGGACTAAGGCTTTGCCCAAGTCCCTCCCACATTCCTAATTACATAAGCTAACTTGACTAAGGATCAAGGAATTCCCACCAGGAAATAAAAGTAGACTCGGCGTTCTAACCATCCTTGATGATCAGAACTATAAATGCATATCCAGTGGTCAGGCATGACGTCCTCACAAGCCTGGCTTATAGTCATTGCCATAGGCAAACAGACTTCTGCACTGGAGTTGATGCAAAACCATCAAGATCTCAGGTGAAAGGGTGATCCCATGTACAGTGTATCACTGAGAGTAAAAATTAGTCCACCCTATTTTCCTTGTCAAAGGGAGAGCCTAGTGAAATGGGGATGTACAGATGTGTTTTATTTATTTATTGGGTTTAGAAAGCCCAGCTTTGGGTCTCTCTTCGAGTGAGTATAAATAGTCAGGAACCATTCTCCTCCTCATGTGAAAAGTGATTTCCAGATTACCACAGTAAAGAGTGAGAAAGGTAACCCTTGGAGTTAAGGAGACGATGGTGGGGCAAGAAGTTTCTGTGGTAACCAGTCTCAGGACCCGTTGTAGGAACTGAATTGATACTAGTAAATTTCAGGCTCTCCCAAGAGATGATAAACACAACCAGGAGTGAACCACACATTCGCCCAAGGATAGGTATGGAAGCTAGTTCTGAATAGAAATGGCTGGAGTTTATTTATTTTTTAAAATATATTTTATTGATTTTTTACAGAGAGGAAGGGAGAGAGATAGAGAGCCAGAAACATCAATGAGAGAGAAACATCGATCAGCTGCCTCCTGCACACCTCCCACTGAGGATGTGCCCGCAACCCAAGTACATGCCCTTTACCGGAATCGAACCAGGGACCCTTCAGTCCGCAGGCCGACGCTCTATCCACTGAGCCAAACCGGTTTCGGCGAAATGGCTGGAGTTTAATCAAGAAAGAAGAAATGGAGAAAGAGTGATGTTTTGAGTATGAATAAAAATTAAAACATATAATAACATATTTGTATTCATTGGATGATGTGACACCCCATTCATATCACAAATATCCTTTAGCTAATCTCTGATACCAGATTGAAACTAGAATGTTGTGGGGCCTATAATATTCTAGATATACATTCTAGAACGTTTACTGGGTTGGAGCATGTACACTTTGAGCTTTTTTGTCCATTTTTCAACATATACTACTACTCTCCCTATTCATTAAACTTGGGAAAATTCAATGGCACCAGACGTACAGGTTTCCCCTGAGGCAGTGATTTCATCATTTGTCATTCTTGGTGATATAAAGGACACGTTAACTACATGTATCAAAATACCACTGCACAGTGGGCAGGAGACTATTAGCTCCTCACTGTGTTGTAAAGCAAGTAAATAAATGTTTAATAAGAGACCCTTCTGCATTTAAAAATAATAGGTCACACTGAACTCTAAAGATCAACTTGAATAAGTTCAGCAAAAGCCATAATCATTAGTCACAAGAGAAATTAATCACCAATGTCCCTTTAGTTGCATAATAAAAACACAGTGCTTGGAGATAAATTTCCTCTTAACTTGGAATTTGCTCCTCTCTGAGAGCTCCGCTAAGACTGAACTGTTTCTCTGATGCCTTCCTGATTCAGAGGGTCCCCTGTGTTAGTGAGAACTCAGAGAATGAAGGTGGCTCTACAGTGATCTGGGTTGGGAGATTCAGCAGATGACTCTGAAATTGTTGTAAGCACAACTTTGTTGATTGCTTATCACTCTGATTAGAAAAAATTAACATGTTCATGCATCCTGTTGTGCCACAAGCATAGATACAAGGTAAAACTAAGTTGATGTGAAATATGCATAGATTAAGATGCCTACAGACACCTGGCCTCTGGTTTAATGAAAACCACAACGAACCTATCCCCTCTCCTCTGTTAGGATGGCTAGTATCAAAAAGATAAAAAGTAACAATTGTTGCACTGCTGATGGGAATTTAACTTCATGTGGCCACAATGGAAACCCGAATGGAGGTTCCTAAAAAATTAAAAATACTACAGTATGACCCAATAATACCACTTCTGGATTTTTATTCAAAAGAAATCCAAAACACTAATTCAGAGAGATAATGTACCCTATCTCCATTGCTGCGGTATTTGTAATGGCCTCTGGTTTTGTGTATTCTTTGCAGCTCAGAAAATTCTGAAGGCATACACAGAACTTAAGACCTGGGTCTAAGTGGATCTCCTAAATTTGATGATTATAACCTTATGATTATAATACCTAACACTAATGAACTATTATAGGTGTCCTTTTATTGGGGAAATCATCTTGCTTCATTAGAGGTGGCCACCTGATCTCTGTCAGTTAATGGATATGTCGCTATGTCTTCTAATGAGGCCCTGAGCATGACCCTCCGCTTGCTTAATCATTAGTTCTATAAAGAAAATGTGTACTCTGACCAAAGGAACCAGATGCTATCTATATGTAAGCAACATAGACATTGATACTTAATGCCAAGAAATACTGAGTAGATAGGAGAAAAGGCTTGTTTTTCTATATTATTCTTTTCAGTGTTAAAGCTATGATAATAAGAATTGCCACTTCACTTTTCATCTGTGATTTGCCTCTGCATTATCCCTGATTTCTCTGCATAAATGCAATTATTTCCGGATTAGGGGAGGAGCACGAAGTCAGTGAAAGAATAGCTGCTAGAGAAACAAAAACAAAAAGTTAAATTAAAGTCTTTTCACCAAACTCTTCTTGTCCTTTGATTCCTTCATCAAGCATCAGTTAACTTTCGGCTCTTTTCGGAAGTGACCACTTCATACACTTCAAAAGTATGTTTCAGAAGGTCCACTCCTTCTTATAGAAGGTTCTTTACTTATGTTTACTTGCTTTTAGTCCTTTTAGTATGTGTTAGCTCTACAGAAGTTTTGACTTTCAGAGAAGGAGGATGTTCTGCCCCGGTGTTAGTTGCTGCTGTGTTGGCTCTTATCAAGCAGTCAGCGAGCATCAGACACTAATATTTTTGATAAAATTATTAGTTGGAAGGTATGTTCCCTAGTCACTTCCTTGGGAGATGGAAGAACCGAAAAGTAAATGTCTATGATGATGTATCTTATGCTGTGTATTCCATATTGTAAAGGAAATGAGATAGGAAGCTCATATTAAGAAAAATAAATTAATGTGGGGGTTATGGGATTACTTAAGTTTTAAAGTCATACTTTTGGGTCTATTCTAATGTTTATAGCTTTGAGTCAAATATTAGAATATTGGTCACACACAAATAAAAATATACTGATGTAGAAGGCATTGATTAGAAGACAGGAGTGTTACTTTCAATTTTCCAAGATTATGAGTTACCTTGTGGTTTAAAGACTGACAGTGGCGTTTAATTTGGATTCCAAAGGCTCTGGTCATGCAACTTTAAAAGCAACCCCTTATAAACCTAATTTTCAATAGATTCCATGGGAAATTTCTGAGTGCACTCAGCTTTTTAGGGAAATCATCTGAATTCTCTGTCCAATGTACTTTCTGGAGAACTATTCTCAAAGTTAAATGTTCTAATGTCTGGACTGACATAGCTTCCCCCCACTTCCCCACACCCCACTGCTGGCTTCAACACACCTGTAGACTGGGCTCTTCCCACCCTTTCTTTGCCCCTCCCCCAAAGAATTGTCTTAAAGCATTTTATAATCAAGGCAGTGAAGCTGGCTGGTCAGACCAGTAGCAAGAACAAGACCTTGACTGTATCTTTGTGTCCCTCTCAAATAGTGTGGCACTGCAACATATCCATTGGAGTCATTCTGTTACCTCATTCTTTCAGGCCTTTCTCCATTTTTAAATCGTTTCCTCCTAAAATTGTCATTGAAGAGAGATCAGAAACCAATGTTATTACAATGTGTTTTAAGTGTGAACACAGAAGTATAATATTGTGTCTTGTTTCTAAACCAAGCACAGGGGTGTAACTTGGCAGAGAAAATAAAATTTAGTGGGTGGGCCAGAGAAATACCAAAATTAAAGTAAAATAAAATGAGCTGCATATGGCTGTGGTGGTGGTTGGTGCCAATAACTGATTCATCCCCATATGCACTCATTATGTGTTGAAGTGCTTCTCTTTGCAGGCTGCTTAATTAATATGTAAAACCCCAACTATGCAAGCCTGGGAACAGCAATAAAGAGGCCACAGAACAGGACATTCAGGGGACTAAGGCTCTGGTTTGCACTCACTCTAAAAAAATTATTTGATGAGGTACATTAATCTCTCTACATAGTTTGTAATTAGGATGCCCTTACATTTCCACCTTACTAAGTGTTTTTAAAGGCTTTCAAATTTAGGTTATAAGTTTGATTATGGGCATATTATTAAATTGGAACTACTGCTACACAGAGCTTAATGTAAATAACTCCCAGGGGAGCTGGGTTCTGTCTACCTAGCCTGGTGCTTTGCTGCTGGCATAACCTAGTAAAAGAGTTTCTGAAAAAATGAAAATTTGCTGCAAAGTTATATTCCTTTTCTCTGTATTTAAAAACAGGGCTAATGTAGAAATTCTTATTTTGTAGACTTACAGCCATGAACCCTCTCTGGGTCCTTCTAGCTGCTAGCCAATTGTGCTAAAATCCTGGGTCCATTCATTCTCCCAACCTCTAGATGAGTACTTCACCTCTTACACTTCCTCCAAACCTCCAACATCCTCTCCCCATCTTCCCTCTTAGCATATTAGGGCCAGGGGGGGATGTGGGAGGTTGGCCAGCTGTGGAGGGACTGAAGGAAGGCTCCAGGGCATGCCCGGCCCATCTTGCTCAGTCCTGATCATCCAGACTCCAGCAGCAAGCTAACCTATCAGTTGGAGCATCTGCCCCCTGGTGGTCAGTGCACATCATAGTGAGCAGTTGAGCGGCCTTAGCATATCATTAGCATATTACACTTTGATTGGTGGAACGAACGACCAGACAACCAGACACTTAGCATATTAAGCTTTTATTATATAGGATTCCTATCAACTTTTAAAATTTTGCCATTTTTCCCTTCTTAAAAAAAGTTTGATTTTTCCCCCCAGGTTAATTATTACCCAGTTTCCTTACTCTTTTTTATATAGAACTTCTTCATGGTATTGTCTCTACTACTCTCTCTCTCTTCCTCTCCTACAAAGTGAAAAATTACTTCACTCTGTATTTTTCAACCCCCACCACACACACAATTCCATTGACCCTGTTGTTATCCATTTTACCAATGTCCTTTACACTGAAGATAACTACTCAATCATCTTACTAGTATTTATCAGCAGCATATGGCATCATTGGCCATTTTCCCTTCCTTAAATCACATAATTTACCTTTGCTTACTTGTTTCCAGGTCACTAAAATTCTTATTTTTCTTGCTGGTTGATTTGTATTGTAAACTTAGCTAAGTTAAAACCATATTTCTCAAAATACCTGTCCTTTCACAGTACTGCCAGGTTGGTACACAAGAGATATTTGATGTCAGACTGGAGAGGAAGCAACAAAGCAGCAGTCATATCCTTTTCATGTTCAGAAGGTTAGTGTTTGGGTAAACGTCTCTGCTGTTGCCGACCTGCCAGTGCACCTTGTTGGTAAGGGGCTCAAGGAAAGTAAGTCTGCAACACCTCTGTCTCTTTCCAGAGCTGCTTCATCAGCTTCTCTCACTCCTAGGATAGGTCCAGCAATAGCGACAGCCATGTGTAAACTGTTTAAATAGCTCCCATCATTATATAAGGCCAAATCCCTAGAATAAATCCCCATCTAGACCAATCATATGGTTCTTCTTTTCTGATCACATCCTGACAGGTACATCCTTCTATCCACTAGTTATTCATATTGTCCTTTTTTCTAGTTCTTCCTCTTATCACTGATGTCATAATGTTGGTATGCCTCAACTCCAGAATTTCTCTTCTGTTTACATCCTACTTTTTTCTTTCAGTATCATAGCTTTAGATGACATCTACAACTCAACATATGGATAGAGTACATCTAAATGTAGATACTGACCAAGATATAAGTCCAGAGCTAGAGGAGCTTAAGGAAAAAGGGAAGGAGGGAGGGAGAGAGAGAGAGAGAGAGAGAGAGGAGAATAGCCCAATCATGTAATAAATCTTTTGGTAATGCCTTCCCAGTAAAAGAAAAACTTGTACAATGGCATAAAATGCTTCACGTCATCTGACTCTTAATTTCCAACTTTGTTTTCTGCTGCTCCCCACTCCAGCAACACTAGCCTCCTGGCTGTTCTTCAACATCCAGGTACATTCTCCCTTTGGCTCCTTCCTCTAACAGTTTCCTCCACCTGGAATGCTCTCCTTCATTGTTCCCTTGACCAAACCACTCCACTTATCTTCTTCAAATCCCATTTAGGTAACTAAATTTTAATAAAGTCCAACTTGACTACTATTTATACTATAAATTATCCATTATTCCCTTTGTCCTGCTTCCGATTACTTTTATTTTCATAGCAACTTCCATCTTCTGACATCCTACATAATTTACTTGCATACTAATATTTATTGTTCAAAGACTTTCCCCTTAAACGTTATAGTTCTATTGACCTAGAACCTTTGTCCGATGATGTATTCCAAAAGCGTGGAACAGAGCCTGCCTTGTAACAGTAGTAGTAGGCATTGAACAATTATTTGGCATATGAATGAATGAACATGGAGATGAATTTTTCTTTCTACACAATGAGTGGTGGACAATTTTGGCTCATCTTAGACTCCATGTGCTGGCATTAAGTAATTTCTAATGGCACTTGTCTTCTTTCTTATCCAGAATATATTCCCTACCTTTGATCTTTTTTTCCAACCCCTTCCCTCACAAATGTCCCTGTTCCCACCTATGTACTCCATGTCCTTTCTGATTTTTATATCTCTATCAACATGGCACTATGTGGTCTCCTTTGTAGCAAAACCACTAAGCATCTGGTCCTCATGACTTTTAACTTGTCTTTCCTTTCATTATTAAATTGATTCAACAGGTAAAATGTCATCATATACTATGTGCCCTGGAAAATAGAACAATGACCAGCAATAGTCTCTACTCTTTATTTATTAAATGGAAACACACTTATTAACTCACATAAAACAACTAATCCATCTGTCATACCTATGAAGGTGATAATTGGGAAAAAGTTGTTACTAAGGATATTTCAGAACTTTTAGAATCTTACAGGGACTCCAGAATAGTCATCATATTCACCAAACTTTCTGGAATCAGGGGCAAGGTGGGAAGGTGATTACTAGTACACTATGAGAACTCCATATGTGGATATTAGCATTATGCATAAGCTACATGGTAGTTAACAGACTGATATTTTAATAATAGAAATAGTTACTTTTAAAAATACATATAGACTAGCATTTCTCAAAATTGCATAGCAGGAACAGAGACTGACTTAAACAAGTGTCAAAATATTCCTTCTCATTATTAGTTCTAATATCTCTTAATAGCCTTTCCTTAATATTTTATTCATGTTCTGTTTTCCTATGATCCCCAAGAATAGAACTGCATTTAAATAATCTCTATTCTATTTTGAACCATATACTAATATTGTTTAGATTAATATTGAAAACACCTTAAGTTTAAGTAAAACTTTGATAATTTTGAAAGTGGTGGAAGACTATTTAATGGTGACATATATTGAAATAACAATGCTCATGTTGTATAATCCTCATATGTGAAAAAGCTAAAGTCATAAAAGAACATATATAGTATAAATATAATTATAATGTATTGTACAGTAATGGAGAAATATATCTGGACAATTGTGCACCAAACTGACAGCATATCTAATGCCTATTGTTTACTTTGCTCATTTTAATTGCATATATGTAAACAACTTCTATTTCTTTCCTTTTCTGTCCTCAAAAATGATTTCTGGTAAGGGGAGAAGTGATCACAGGGCATTTCAATTTTTTTTACCATTTGCACCTCAATAAAATAATATATAATTGTATAATTATAAAAATATAGACAAAATATATTTAATTTATCTATAAACACTGAAAATATATCCCAATGTTTATCCTCTTTAATTTGAACATTGATTTTTTTTGGCTGGTTTATTTTTTACTAAAGAATTGTTTATTATACTTTAACTTAAAAAATAATGAAGTAGTTTATTTATACATCATCCTCTTAAGCCCAACCTTTGATTTTATATGTAGATATTTATTATTATAGAATGCACAAACACTTGTCCAAGGAAAGGGGAACAGGCCTAACAACTTACACATTTTTGGTCATTCCTCTCATTGCAAAAGTTGTATTTACTGCAAAGGTACTCAGAAAATAGCACACACATAAATTACATATTACTGAAGTGTCTGTTCCTACTAGTACTGATTTTATGAGTATTATGCTATTAGAATAAGGCATAGTGACTGACTTTACAACCTTTCCCCAGATTTAAAGTATTTTAAAATATTGTACCTGTTAGATTATCAATTAAAATTATTTTAGAATCTAGGGAAATTTTTCCCCTTTTAACTCAACCTTTCTTTATTAGAAAGTATTTCCTTCAATACAGTGGAAGCTTACAATTATTTTACAGAAAAAAATATTACATTTGGACTTCATTATAATAAGTCACAACACTTCAATATTCCAACAATTGAGTCCCATAGTCAGATAAACTATGTGTGAGAACGTAAAGGGACCCTTTCCTGAAATAAAATCAGTGGTTGCCAAGAGATGCTGTGCTTGCTCACAAAGAACATCTCGTCATATCTTCAGTCTCATTAGTAATAAATGTCGTCATTAGTTCAAATAACCTCAAACCTGTGTTCAGATATTGCCCAGGTTTCTAATTTCCTTTCCTGTGGCTGGCACTTCAAGTATCTATACAAGACTTTTATTGGGCACTTAAAATGAATAGTAGACTCTTGTCTAGAGCCAATTGTTCCTCCATTCCAGCATAAAGGGGAAAACAGTAACTATATCAATTCTCGGTAAGGAACAAAAAACATTTACTTTTAAATGGGAACAATCGCCACTCCAAGTGTTAAGCAAATTATGCTGGCTGGTTTTCTTCTCAAATTCTCCGGTTTAACCTCTGACAAAAGTTAATACAGGGGAGGGTTTTCATTGTTTTCCTACTCATTGACATCTCCTAGAATATCCTTATAGATATCTGAAAGAACCATGGGGCTTCATGGAGCTTTCTACCCCACACAAGGAGCACCAGACTGAGAAATCTGGCACCATCATCTGCTCTTCACCACTGACCAGGTCTTGGGAAAAACCAAGCAAGCATTGTGAGACTCCGTTTTCTTATCTACAAAGCAAAGATCATACTTTCATTACCATCTTTCTTAAACTTGTAAATGAAAAGATCTTGAAAATAATATATGGCTTAAAACTAAAATCCTATTAAAGGATGACTAATAAAACAGACTTGTTTACTGCACAATCACAAAACTCACCCATAGTATAACCCAGCACAACTCTTTCAAATACATAACATTTATAATCCTTCTTTTTTTAGGTTGTTCTGGAAGTTGCCTGTATCTTTGTAAATAATCAAAAGACTGCCATTTCTTGAGTATCTGCTTCAAAGATTACTAATTATCCTTGTATATGACAATCTCATTTATTCATACTCCTCACCACCACCACCTGTCAACTCTCAGTATATCGATGGATTACTTTGTTCATTTTAATGGTATATACGTAAACTACTTCTCTTTCCTTTTCTATCCTCAAAAGTGAAGACTTCATCTTGATGCTGCATTTTACAAAATGATGTGAGAGTCCCTAACCTATGTTCACCTCTCCTTTCTCCTTTGACTTTACCTTCAGTACTTCTACAATGCTGAGTTTGGTCACATTTACATCACAATCTAAAACCTCACTCTCTCCTGTTTTATCCGCCCTTTGATTCCAATTGCTGAAAATGCATTATGTATAAGTATTACTCACAGTTTAGAATAATGATTAAATGGACTCTTAGGATGAAATTTCTCCCCTTGAAAAATTTGCAAAAATGTTCCTTGATTTTCACATTTACATGATTTTCCTTCGTAAGGGCATCCTTTCATTCTTCACTTTTTTCATAATCTTAATTTCTTCTGACACACTGTCTGATCTCTGGAATCCTCTCTTTGCACAGAGATCTTTTTACTGGTCTCTTCCTTCCTTTGCGGCAATAGAAAATGCTTGTTCTTTGTTTGTGGCACTGACATCTGAGATGTGCTATGCATCATGCATAGGAGTGGGAACCAGTAACTCTTAAATCCCAGTCTTCCTTTTGCCTGGTGTAGCACCTGTCTTATTGGAGAATAACCTCAAGTCGAGTTTTCAGAATATCTGCTGTGGGGCAGGAGGGGAGTGTACACGTGTGCTCTTCATATTTTGGATGGGGTGTAAAAGTATCAGAATAATTTCCTGAAAATATGTTGATGAAATTGTTTCATTGTATACATTCACCCAATATATCTGTGTGAAATGGAACACTAACCAGTTTGCTCTTTGCTCTTCATTTCAATTAAGATTATTTTATTTTTCTTTGTAGAGATTTTTATGTTTTCTTTATCCCTATAGTTCTAAAAGTCCACAATGCTGGGTACGTGGGGTTCTTTTTTTAATGCTGTCTAATACTCTTTTTGTCTTTTCTCTTAGAATACCATAGATCTCTGAAGAATCTCTTCTGATTTTTTTTAGATAATTTTCTTTATGTTATTTTTGTTGAAATCCTATTAGCCAGATATTAGATTCCCTCAATTGGTTTCTTTCTCTTAATTTTTTCTCTCCTGAGCATTGCATTCAAATGTTATATTTTGTGAAAATTCTATTTTCCACACTCTTTTCTTTTTTAAAAAGCCCTTACCATTTTCTAATTGTTTTCTCATTCTTACAATCCAGTTCTTCTAATATGGATACAATATCTTCTTGAATCCTTCTGAGTGTACAAATTAGAAGTTCCACCCCTTTGTCTTATCCATGCACAATTTTGTTTCTTTCTTTTTAAATCTTTATTATTGAAAGTATTACATAGTCCTTCTTTCCCACAGACCTCTCCTGTTCCCCTCTCCCCCAGGCCCTCAATACCCCATTGTCTGTATTTTCAATTTTATGTTAAAGATGTCATCAAGCATACTTTTTTACTGGGTCTTTCATTAATATTTTAAGTTGAAGTAATAGGAAGGCTGACTGATGACTCTGTGGGTGTGAACTAAGCCATTTCTGGACTAGACTATTTGTGGAGGGGGCCACCTCATATGCCAGATGTGGCTTGAATCTAAGTCACCAACACCCACTCTAGCTTCCCCAGAGCTTGTCACAGATGCTGTGATTAATATCTCTGTTAATAAGCCTCCAGTTGCTGCCTGGGGTTGGAATGTGAGGTGTGAGTGCTTTGCTGGCAGCATATTATTTGTGAAGTTGGAATAGGGAAGTGGAAAGGTTGACAGTTCTAAATATACACTTTTTGAAGTGACTTCATCTCCTGAATTTCACAGCACATCTCACTCTGACCTTGCAATTTCAGAGGTCAGGGTTCTGTGTTGTTGTGCTGGGGGTCAGCTCCCTGCTATACTCCTTCTGAATACATATTCATCCATAGCTTACTCAACTCTCTTTAGCCTGTCAAGCTGACACATTGACTTTCTTTAATTCAGAAAGATGTTAAAATATTCTTCAAGCTGATGCGTTTATTATGTCATGGTTTTGTAATTCACCTAGTATGATTTAAGCAGAGTCATATAAGTAAAAGAATATAGATGTGTCCTCTCTGCCCATCTTGAAATAGACATGCACTTCCTATTTTAAAAAAGTGTTTAAGTGACATGCTCAAGCGAGAGGCTTTATGGCTAGTGAAAGTGTTATTATTTCTAAAAAAGATTCTCCTTAGATATCCTCTTTTGAATCATCAGAGATATATATTTTAACATATCCATTTATAAACATTTAGGCAAGAAATGTAGAGTTATACTACTTGTAAAAGTCTTAAAACGAAACAGAAACAAACACAAATATAGAGAAGAAATGTATAGAGATGGTCACCAAATGGCAGGAGGGTTGGAGGGATGGGTGAAAAAGATGAAGGTATTAAGAAGAACAAATAGGAAGTTACAAAATAGTTATGGGATGTATGGTACAATATAGGGAATATAGTCAATAATATTAAGATAACTATGTATGGTTCCAGGTGGGTACTTGAATTATCGGGGGATCACTTTGTACATTATACAACTATATAACCACTATGATGTGCACCTGAAACTAATATAATATTGTATGTCAACTGTAATTTTAAATTTTTTAAATTATTTTTAAGTCTTCTAATGAGAGATTTATTTAGCTTTTGTTATATATATATATATATATGGCATATATCTTATCATATGTTCTGAGTGTGTGTGTGTAAACTGTTTATATATATGTAAACTGTTTTGATATCAGTATAAAATATTTCTTCACATCACAATTAGTTTAGTTTTTTATTCATATTTCAAACATTAATTAATCAATTATTTTCTATAAAGTGTACTAGGAGAACAGAATTCAAAGGTGAACAAAAAGCTCAGATTCTACTTAATTTGATCAGTGTTTCTTTTCAGTAGATGATCTTAAATAAAATTTTTAGCTTAAATCAATTACAAAAAGGCTCTTAGTTTAAATTTAAAAATTAAGCATTTGTACCTGGCCAGTGTTGCTCAGTGTTTGAGCATTGACCTATGAACCGAGAGGTCACTGGTTTGATTCCCATTCAGGGCACAGGCCCAGCTTGTGGTCTTGATCCCCAGTAGGGGGTGTTCAGGAGGCACCCTATCAGTGTTGTTACTCTCTCATCAATGTTTCTATCACTCTATCCCTCTCTCAAGATCAATAAAAATTTATTTTTAAAAAATTGAGCTTTCATTATATAACATATTTTCTTCTCTTCTGCACTTATGCAGGGTTGACTTCACTAGACTCTAAAAGTCCATGGCCACATTTTATTGTTCATTCATTCATTTATAGCTATGTCTAGCACTGTGCCTTAAATTTAATATGAACCATGTTAATGTGTGTTGGCTGGAGAAAGGAACTTTAGAAAAGTATATAGACCTTATAATATAATTACATAACCCTTTATAATATCACAGATAATCCTTCAGAATAGTCTTGCTTGTGAAATTATCCTAAATAACTTCAAGATAAAATCAGTCTTCTATTTTGACACTGAGACACCAAATTAAAATATAAATATCTCACTTGTCAGAAGAAAGGAAAAAGAAAATCAAATATATCATTTGGTCACACAACAGGCCAGATTAATTATCAGATCGTCTAGACATCTAAAATAGACCATGCCATCTGACAAGGGTACAAGTAAGGGCAGCAAGGTGCACTAGAGGTCAGTAAACTTCACTAAGAACTCTGGGGCAGCCACAAAGGAGGATC
This sequence comes from Myotis yumanensis, assembly GCF_028538775.1. NCBI lineage: Eukaryota > Metazoa > Chordata > Mammalia > Chiroptera > Vespertilionidae > Myotis > Myotis yumanensis. Next base: position 160,438,678 of record NW_027223752.1, on the reverse strand, counting down.
AAGAACATACCTTGGTAGAGGGAAAGTACTGTAAGAGGATATTTTGAAATGTTAAAAGTGCTTATCTCTTTATCCATGGAGGAAATTATAGTTGCTTGAAAATAATTTTGTAGTCAAACTGTAATTGATTTTTCTTGGGTGAAACTTGATTTAATATAAATGTTGGTAAAAAAGTTATTTTTTTCCTAAAGAGTTTTAATGTAAACAGCAATCTCTGCAAAACTACTATATAATTTTCTCCAAAGCACAGTGGTAATCAAAAATCCAGAAAAGAGAAGATTCCAATAAATTTAGTGTCTATTAAGACATACAAGGGAATATTACTCAGCCATAAAAAAGATGAAATACCACCCTTTGACACTATATGGATGGACCTTAAGACTATTATGCTAAGTGAAAAGAAGTCAGATTTCACTCATATGTGGGGTATAAATCAGAAAACAAACATATAAAAAAACTCAGAAACATAGACAATAATATGAAAGTTATCAAAGGAGAAGAAGGTAGAGTGAAGATGAAGAGGTGAAGTGGGTCAAATAGGTGGCAATGGAAGGAGACTAGACTTTGGTGGTAAGCAAACAATGGAATATGTAGATGTTGTGCTATAGAATTGTACACCTGAAACTTATATAATGTTATTAACCAATGTCACCTCAATAAATTTGATTAAAAAGAAAAAAGATATATATGAATTTGATATATGTAAATAAGATAGAATGAAAACTAAGATAGTTGATACTTAACTCAGTAAATATGAACTTATCAAGAATTTATGAAACCTGACCTTTTAGTTCTTATATTAAATTGCATTACATGGAAAATTATAATATTTGTGCCTAGCCATTATGGCTCAGTGGTTGGATATTGAACAATGAACCAGAAGGTCATGGTTTGATTCCCAGTCAGGGCACATGCCCAGGTTGTGGGCTCCATCCCCAGTAGGGGTTGTGCAAAAGGCAACCAATGGATGATTCTCTCTCATCATTGATGTTTCTATCTCTCTTCCTCTCCCTTACTATCTCTGAAATCATTTAAAAATATATATTTATATATATAAAATGTGTGTGTATATGATAATATTTGTTACATACAAATACCCATTTTCAATTAATTTTATTATCAAATGGATTAAGAGCAACTAGTCTTCTAGTGAGCACACAATACAATATGCAGATGATGTATTAAAAATGGTACACCTGCCCTGACCGGTTTGGCTCAGTGGATAGAGCGTCAGCCTAGGGACTAAAGGGCCCCAGGTTCGATTCCAGTCAAGGGCATGTACCTTGGTTGTGGGCATATCCCCAGTGGGTGGTGTGCAGGAGGCAGCTGATCTATGTTTCTCTCTCATTGATGTTTCTAACTCTCTATCCCTCTCCCTTCCTCTCTGTAAAAAAATCAATAAAATATATATATTTTTTAAAATGGTACACCTGAAACATATATAATTTTATTAACTAACGTCACCCCAATAAATTCAATAATTTTTAAAAAGAGAAACTAGTCTTTAAAAAAAATAATTACCATAATTTTTGCTCATTTAAATTTCTATTTGTTGCCTTAAAAATTCTCTTTAACTTTCTTATCAATTAAACTTTGTTTCCAGGAATTTTTACAACATCCTGAAAAATGATAAAGGTGGTTTCAAATTGTTATAGAATATTAGTGTGAACTCTTTCAGAGTGACTAATGACAGAAATAATACAATATGCAAATGGGAATCTTCAGATTTGAAAATGAAACAACAGATCATCAAACCACTTCAGAATAAGAAAAAAAATAGGAGGACTTTAAGAGAATTCCATTAGTAAATAGAAAAAAAATTGCAAAACACTATCTTAAAATCTCATTAGGAGGCTCCCTTTCCAGAATAGCAGTGCTGAGAACTGAGGACCCATGCCACAGAAAAGGAACCCTAAAAGTACCGACGGACCAGCACAACCAACAGGATCTGACTTTATTTAACACTTCACGCTATTAGAGCAAACACACATTTGTTCAAGCATTCATATAACAAACACCACAACAGATTATAGCTTGATTCATAAAATATCTCAGGTGCTTAAAACACTAAAATCATACAAAGTATGTTCTCTGATACCAATGAAATCGATTAAAAATTAATGACAGAAAGAAAATAGGAAATTATGCAATCACTGAAATATTAAACAGCACACTTCTATATAATCCATAAAATCAAGGAATCCTCCATGTTTTAAAATACACAGAACTATGCCCAGCTGGCCTGGCTCAGTGGTTGAGCATTGATCTATGAACTAGGAGGTCACTATTCAATTCCCAGTCAGGGCACATGCCTGGATTGCAGGCTCAATCCTCAGTATAGAGTATGCAGGAGGGAGCTGATCAATAATTCTCTCTCACCATTGATGTTTCTATATCTCTCTCCCTCTCTAAAATCAATAAAAATATATTTTAAAAATAAATAAATAAAATACATGGAACTAAATGAAAATGTAAAATTAAAATAAGTGCAAGACGTTTAAAATACTATTGATAGAAATTTAAAACAATAACAATGTAAATAATATATGAGGCCTCAAATCAATAATCCAACTCAAAAAATTAGAAAAAAATAGCAAAATTTCTGCCATAAAGAGAAATTTATAAGCAACTAAAATTCAGAAATCAACTAAAATTAAAATAGGTAAACAATAGAGAAAATCAACAAAACAAAATTTGTTTATAAAAATACCAGTAAAGTCATACATCACTAACTATAGAAATCAAATCGAGAATACTCTATCAAATTCTGCAGCAAATTACAAGGAACAAAGAGAATACTACAAACAAAATCACATTCATAAATTTGACAACTTTGAAGAAATGGATCAATTTTTGAAAGAAGTAACTACTATTACTCAACAAAGATAAATGAAGCAACCAAACTAGACTAGTACTAGAACCATTAAAGATATTGAATTTGAAAATTAAAAGTTCTGAAAACAAAAACAAGATACCCCACCTGACAGCCAGATGATTTCACTGAAAATTCTATAAAACATTTTTTTTAAAAAGTTTACATAATTTATTCCACAAAATAGAGCAGGAAAAATGCTTCCCAATTTTATGTAGTTAGAATTACTGCAATACCAAAACTAGACAGTAATTAAGAAAAAAGGAAGTAGAAATACAAACTATTATCTCTCATGAACTTTGATGCAAAATTACTCAACAAAATACATCAAATCAGCAAGATGTAAAAAAGAATTATACATTATGTTCAAGTGGGTTTTACTATAGACATGTAAGGCTGGTTCAATGTTAAGAAGTAATCAAAATAACCCATCATTCCTACGAAGATAGAAAAATAATGATTTTATGAGTGTGAAAATTAAAATGAAACATTGTATGATGTCATAACTCTTAATAGGAAATTCTTCAAGAAAGCATTATGAAAAAAATATATAATGTTTGGGACTTAAAAGTCCTGAGTGACCTCATAAAGCTTTTGCCTTCAAAACCATTCACTCTGAGCCAACAGGTGGAAAAAGCTTTGACATATAGTATGAGAAGTAAAAAGTGATGCCATGGCATCTCACTTCGAGGATTACCATGTCTTGGCGATAGCTGCACTCTGTGAAGGCCACAGAGCTGGTCCACTCCCTGTGCTCTTATAGGCTATGACGCTTATACGAAAATAGGAATAATGCTTTTTAAAATCTGCTTCACGATGACTAAGAAACCATGGTCTCTCCTTAGAGATCATCCAAAAACATACAATTCTTAATAGAGATCATGTCACACGATTGATTTTATAGAGCCACTGAGATCTGAAAGGTGATTTTTTTAATCTCCATATTTCCAATCAGTCAAAACCCTGGAAAACATGGAAAACTCTTACTTTTTTTACTCATATATTTCTTTTTATTTTTTCATTGCAAGCCCACTTATGAATATTTTGAAGAGATGTCATATATTAACTCCCAAAGGAGGACAGGCCACTTGGTAAATTCTAGAAATAAAGCCAGGTAAGAGACATAGCCTCAACCCTCCAATTATCTTTAATTAACTAAAGTATAATGGCCATTTAAAAATAAATATGATGGAAAAAGGTATATATGTAGTTGCCCCAATGTAGTGACTGAGAAAAATATGGTCTACCTGACTTCAATGACTGACAACATTTTAAAAGTAAGAGCAGGGCTCAGAAAAACAGAAGTTTAAGAAGCTGGTCCCTACTGCAGGCAATGAACTCAGAGTAGTTTCTTTATCAATGGACATAAATCTTCTAAGGAAGTAGTTATTTGATTTGATATATTAGCGAAAGAATTTAAATCCCAAAGACACCAGTCAATTATATAACCTTGCTGCAATTTATAATTTTAAGTTCAGGTGGTCCAGGACTAAATATGAAACAGTAAAATATTCACTAATTTGAGCAATTGTTGTAGTTTATTCTGAAATCTTGCCACCATTTCATGTGTAAGATAGATGAGAATTTCTGTGTGTATGCATAAATTTTTATACTCATGCATATAAATTTCATATATATGTATATAATAAACAAGAGTAACTTAATTAAATTACTGTCTTAGCAAAATAATCAATTTTGTTGTTTAGTCTAGATAGATCTTTTCAGTACCTTAAAGTGCTAAATGAATGTTTCTCTTATCCCTGTGCTCTTTTATAGATAAACTAGAGGCCCAGTGCACAAAATTCATGCATGGGAAGGTCCCTCAGCCCGGCCTGCACCCTCTCGAAATCTGGAATCCCTCTGGGGATGTCCCTCTCACAATCCAGGACCGCTAGCCCCTAACTGCTCATCTGCCTGCCTGATCGCCCCTAAACACTCGCCTGCCTGCCTGATAGCCCATACCCACTCGCCTGCCTGCCTGATTGCCCCTAACCACTTACATGCCTGCCTGATAACCCCTAACCATTCTGCCTGCCTGCCTGCTTGCCCCTAAGCGCTCTGCCTGCCTCCCTGATCTTCGCTAACCACTCTCTGGAGGGCGGGGGCGGCCAGCCAGGGTGAGGGCCATGGTTGTTCTGGTCTCTGGTCATTCTGTTTGTTCTGCCATTTTGGTCGCTGGGCTTTTATTATATAGGATTGGAAGACTATGGTTTCTATCCAGTAGACACTTTGTTTTGGCAATGGAGCAAATGACATGATTATCAAATTGAGAGTTTATTCAATGCATATGTCCTGTGGAGTTGGTAGTAAGAAGAACAGGCAAAATGGACTTTGACAACCAAAGCACAATTTTTAAAAGTACTAACTACGTGTATAATTTTATTAAACAACAGTGTCAAGCTGCTGGATTAAGACAGGCTAAAAGGTTATTCTCTATAAAAAGTCAATTAGCAGTTAATAAAATTGATTTTGTAGGATGTCTACATAGTTAAGGAAGGTCACATTTTACTTACCTTATTAAAATGATTCTAATATTGCCAAGTTTATGAATTTTGATGAAAGCATTTATTGTACAAATGAATCATCAGTTTGAAGATGAATCACTAAAATTTCATCCTCCTTAGTATTTATTTTCCTTCAGGCAGTAACAAATTGGGGAAGATGCGAACTGTATGCTGGCTTCAGTCAATACCTTACTTTTCATATTTTATGTTGCATTTATAATGACTGATAAATTTGTTATCTCTCAAAACATGGCAATTTTAATTTTGACTACTGCATCTACCCTGAAAGTCTTGATGATGTAGTCTAAGAATTTGAACATATTCATTGAGTCTCGACATGTTGAACCTTAAAGTTTTCTTTAGTATCAGCAGCTCCCAATGTTTAATTTGCTAAATGCTTGGCTTGTGTCCCCTAACAGTCCCAAACCACAGGACCAGTGTACTCACCCAACTGTAATTACCATTCATAAATCATCTTTTGTAGAACCTGATCAAGAGACTTTGCAAAATAATTTTCAGAAATGCAATTTTTATCATCTTCTTTACTATCCATCAAAATAATTTATAACTGTCATTTTAAAGCTTTAATTTCCTGGTGGATATTGCATTATTGTGCATCCAGGATAAAGGATTAGGAAAAGTCACATCCTTTAGCGCAAACGTTCCGGCAGACAGACATTTGCTTTTCAGAGCATTGCTCACTAAGCTAATCTTTCTCAATCCCATGCCATCCAAAAGCTAATTTCCACACCCTCTTTCTCATGCCCATCTAGAAAGAGATGCAAGAGCTTAAAACTAGGAAATCACCTTAAGTGAATTTCCATATAATTTAACTCTTGACTGCTTTGCTGTCCTTGTGGTTTTCATAAACATTGGAAGGTCAGTAATTTAAATAAAATAAAGGTATATACACAAAATATACAATACCACCCTGCCTTTTGCACTTTTCATAACCTAATTACCCTGGCTGACATCCTTACATATGGTGGAACCATCTATACTTTTTCCAAAACTTAAGAAATATGAAACACAAAATTATATTGAGACTTGTGATAATGTCTGGGTTTTTTCTATAAAAAATAAAACATGTTTACTAAACAATGTTGGAGGGAAAGGAAAATAACACAAATAAAAAGCAGCTATTATCCTACTATAGAGAGACCATCATTATTGATATTATGATGAATTTCCTTCTATACATTTACAAATATAACTGTTTTTATTTCATAAAATTGTGATTACTCTGGACATTTCATATTGACTTCATATTTTATTTTTAACATTATTTTTATTGTTGACACTATTATAGATGTTCCCATCCCCCCCACTTTGCCCTTTCCCTCTGACCATCACCTCACTGATCATATATTTGAGTGAAAGAAGTTGTAGGAGTGGATTTTGGAGACAATATAGTGATCTCTGACCGATTGTCTGTGTCTTTCATTTTCATTATAGATGTTTCCATTCCCCCCACACACACACCAACTTTGCCCTTTCCCTCTGACCATCACCTCCAGCCAGGCCCCAATCCCCTTTCCCTCTGACCATCACCTCACTGATCATATATTTGAGTGAAAGAAGTTGTAAGGAGTGGGTTTTGGAGACAATCTAGTGATTTCTGACCAATTGTCTGTGTCTTTCATTTTTTTACCATATCCAGTCAATCCTTGCCCTGAGGTGGCAATATATGCACATGTCTCTGATCCCAGTCACGATAAATGAAAAGTTTTCTATGCTTATAGAAGGAGGGCCACAGTGGGAAACCTGTAATATTGGGAGTAATATGTGATACACTTTCCTAATATTGTGAGAGGGCAGAAGAGATGGATAACTTTAGGGACCTGAGGAGGGACCTCCCTTTTGATTCCAATTATACTTGTTGAGCAAGTATCAGGTACTAAAATTGTTGGTGGGTTTTATAAGGATGTAAAGAGATCAACTGAGATTCTCACCTGTTATACAAAAAAACACCTAAAGGAAAAAGACCAGAATATGTTCAACTGTCATAAAAATTTTAAACAACATATGTAATCACAGTACAATCTCAAACTAGACATTTTATAATATCAATACTAGTAGAAATGTGAACAAAATTTAATTCAACTTCTCTTAGTTCACAATTAACCAAAAGGAAATTCAACTTCATAAATAATCTCTTGGCTATTAAAACATGTGGAAAGCAAATAGAAGAATCTGAGTCATTACTAATTTTAGACATTGATCTGGACAAAATAATAATTTAGCTAGAAATAACGACATCAAACAGAAACTCACCAGCAACATTTATTTAAAAATAGAAAATGATTGGAAAATATTATAATGACTTTATAAATAAGTTTTAACACTACAACCATTAAAATTTAGTAAATTATTTTATTGATGACATCGAGAGGGAGTGATGATAGAAAGAGAAAAAAAATAATTTGGAAAAAAGAGAAAAAATATCTTTTTTTGAAATGTCTTTTTATATAATGCCAATGAGAAAAATAGAGAAAAAGGAAGAAGAAATAGAGAAAATAGAAAAAAATATATTTTTCCCATTGATCTTTTTAGAAAGAGTGGAAGGGACAGAGGGAGGGAGAGAGAGAAAAGAAATCCGATGTGAGAGAGAGACATCTATTGGTTCCTTCACATGTCCCAACTGGGGTTGGGGATTGAACCTACAGTCCAGGTATATGTACTTGATAGTATAGAATATATGCCCTTCATTCAGAGACCAGCACCTAACCACTGTGCTACACCAGTCAGGGCATAAGAATCATATTTTAAAAAATAGTCCATGGAAGTTATTGATACTAAAATTGTTTTACTGGTTCATTTGGTAATGCATATTTTTTCTTTAAATGCCACTTGTGTTCTGGGACTGTGTTTTTATCATTAGAAAATGAATGGTATTTAAAAATATATATATGAGCCTCTAAATTAACAGTAAAGTGCATCACAGAAACTTTAATTAATTATACAAAGAATGTACATTTAAGAACTATGTAGTCTAGGAAGCAAAATGATTCTGTGACATCAAGTAATAAATTAATATGATCTTGGACGGTTTGGGACAATTTCCTTGAGGAAGTGATACTTTCGTTTCTAATAATCAAAGCAAAGAAAGAAAAGTATCTCTAATTTGTCCAATTTAACATAAGAATCATATAAGCATATTAGCTCTTTGGGGAAAAAAATTCCATGCAAAGCCTAATATGGAATTATTTTTATATTTTTTAAATGTTTGTATTGATTTGGAGAGAGAGGAAGGGAGAGGAATAGACAGAAACATTGATGAGAGAGACATATTGATCGACTGCCTCCTGAACGCCCCCTACTGGGATCGAGTCTGCAACCTGGGCATGCATCCTGATGGGGAACTGAACCCAGGACCTTTTAGTTCATGGATCAACACTTAATCACTGAGCCACACCAGCCTGGCAAGGGAATTTTTTAACGTGTATTCATTTTTAGAAAAATTTGATTGATCAACATAATGGGTGATGCCATCAATAACTAGTTTCTTTATTCAACCGAACTCATCAAAAAGAAGCAAAAAGTGATAATTATGTGATGAGATAGAGGTGCTAGCTAATGCTACCATAGTAAGCATATTGCAATATATAAATGTATCAAATCAATACCTTGTAAGCTCTAAACTTACATAATGTTATATGTTAATTATAGATCAATAAAAAGAATTTTTAAAGGCAATTTTAAAAAATCAGATTGCACAGACAGAAGCTGCACATGCTTCAGCTATCCAGTATGTAAAGAAAAATTCTGATTTTGATGATGAATTTACTTGTAGAGGCTAACTGACATGTTCTTTCAGTAAAGCTGCAGCCCTTTTCATTGTGTGCCACCACTGAATTCCAAAGGGCCCAAAGGTATTGATGAGTATGATTAATTATTTAATAAACAAACCAAGTGTTTGAATGTGAGGTAATTCAAGTCTAAGACTTACAAGTCCCGGGACACCATTATTCAAGGCATATTTCTCAGAGAAAATCGAAGAAAATGAGGATGAGAATTAAGGAAAATCATGCAGAGAAGCCATGTCATCTTCTGAATCCATTTGGGTAAGTCCGGGGAATAGAAGTTCTCCAAACAGATGTACTGCAGTTACAGGGCATTTCACATATGAAAAAATACTGCTCACAGTCATCCACATTTTTTAAAAGAATGAAAATTAAATAACCTATAAAACAGGGTGGAACTCTTGGGGTTTTATATTTAAACATTATTAAGTATCCTATTTGGAAATAGCTTTAACTTATCTCAATGTTGAAGGCTAAACTATTTAAGGAATGTTGTGTCTCTGGATAGCTTTCAATTATTTTATGATTCTGTTATTAATATTATGAGTGTCAGTATTTGTGTTCCCTCTTACATTTTGTAAGAACACTTACCAGAGCATTTTCTCCTAGATAACAAAAAAGGATCTGCAGAATAGATTTGCATAGCACCTTTTGTTTTCTATTATGACGTATAATCCATGCATGAGTACCAGACAGAGGGAGTCCAGACCCCCCCCCCCCACCCCACCCAGGTCCTACTGTGGCCTCCTAATACTGAGGAATTTGTAGGATAGATTACCAATTTTTTAAATGTGATAGAACTGTACACATTTTGTAAACTGATGAGGAGTGTCCATTAGGAAGTATGGATCATAGGCCCTTTTTAGTTATTGATGTTATTTGTGTACAAGATTAACATCATCAAATATTCACCAAGGTGGGGGAGAAAGAGAGAGAGGCAACAAATGACAGTCTTCAAACTCCTTCAGAAACCGTAGTCTCACTGCAGTTCATGCGAACAGCAACCTAGGGGCTGTGCAGTCTCCAGCTACATACTAGTAGCTGTGTGTAAGAGCCCAGGAATATGTATCACCACCTACAACATGTGGTGACTGTAATGTACAATGCATGGACCTCACTTGGAGCAGTATAGGTGTTCATGAAAAGGCATAGGTGATATTTCAGGGAAGTAAAAATATCCCATCATTCTTTTATCCCATCCACTTTTATTAGATTAATGCTATTCTTTCTCAAGTTTATCAGAAACACCAATCAAAAAGGATATATGCACCCCTATGTTCATCGCAGCACAATTCACCATAGCTAAGATTTGCCAACAGCCTAAGTGCCCATCAGCAGATGAGTGGATTAAAAAACTGTAGTACATCTACACAATGGAATGCTATGATGCGGTAAAAAAGGAGTTCTTACCATTTGCAGCAGCATAGATGGAACTGGAAAGCATTATGCTAAGTGAAATAAGCCAGTCAGAGAAAGATAAATATCACATGATCTCACTCATTTGTGGAATATAATGAACAACATAAACTGATGAACAAAAACAGATCCAGAGACAGAGAAGCATCGATCAGAGTGTCAAACCTCAGAGGGAAGGTAGGGGAGGATGGGGGTAAGGGCAAGAAATCAACCAAAGGACTTGTATGCATGCATATAAGCCTAACCAATGGACACAGACAACAGGGGGATGATGGCATGAGTGGATGGGGGGGGCGTTGGGGGGTAATGGGGAGATGAGGACACATATGTAATACCTTAATCAATAAAGAAATTTTTTTCAAAAAGAAAACGGATGTCAAATAGAGGCCCAGTGCACAAAATTTGTGCACTTGGGGGGTGGGAGGGGTCCCTCAGACTGGCCTGCGTCCTCTTGAAGTCCAGGAGCCCTCAGGGGATGTCTGACTGACCAGCAGTCAGATATCCTAGTGCTACTGTGGTGGTGGGAGAGGCTCCCACTACCACCACTGTGCTTGCCAGCTGTGAGCCTGGCTTCAAGCTGAGCAGCGCTCCCCCTGTGGGAGCTCACTGACCACCAGGGGGCAGCCCCTGTGTTGAGTGTCTGCCCCCTGGTTGTCAATGAGCATCATAGCGACTGGTTGTTCTACCATTTGATCAATTTGCATATTAGCCTTTTATTATATAGGATATATACTGAGTGGCCAGATTATTATGACCGGCCCATCAGTACTTCATTGACACTTCCAAAAATACTGAATATTGAAAACTTCCTAAGCAAATACTCTGAAGGTTTTATTATTATTATTATTTGCATAACTAATTCAATTCATTATACTGATGGGGTGGTCATAATAATCTGGCCAGTCATAATAATCTGGCCACTCAGTGTATATACACATATATATGTATAATTTATCTACATATCTAATAATTCAAATGCTAATGGTGTCTATCTTGTATATAGTACATCATGTTTTATTTGTTTTTCTTTCCTTTGTTATTAATTTGAAATGTGGCAATGATTTTCTGACCTTATAAGCAGGTATTACTCTGGTCCACACTTTCTCAGAGAATCTGATTTATATTCTGTTCCTGATTGTCACTATTTGCTCCTATACGGAAAAAAAATTGATTTTGTCCAAATGTTCAAGCTTGGGTAAATCAGAAAAAAAAGATAAAATAAGTAAATGTTATAAATGACCAAAGGCTACGGAAAAATATTTTATTGCAAGCAGAACTCACCCCCACCTCTCCTGTAGAAACTACTTGTCCTCTTGACTACTTGAATACATATTTGATAACGTAGATGAGGACCCAAAGCCATGACACAGCAAAATATATAGTCTTATAATGCTTCCTAATATAGAAATGTTTTGATTCTGCTAAATACTAGATTTTTTAAAACCTGAATGGCCAGAGCTAACGTACCTATACAACATTGGAAAACGTAAATGCCATGTGAAATAAAGAGAAAGAAGTAAGGCCATTGGTAACTGAAGAGTAGCGTTAGGGACCATCAGAGGTGTTTTAAGAGAATAAAATTAACCCCTCCCTGTTTTGTGCAATGCAATCTTTTTTTTTTTTCTGTCTTCCCATGAAGTTTTCAGTACAAGATTTATCTCTGACAAATGCATGATAAAATTCCATCTTTTTGGGGAATTGTGACAAAGTAGTGAGCATATTTTCACAGACTAAGATCCCAAGGAAGCCTACAGAGACCCACAATATGTGGAGTAACTCTGAGCTAAAAAACTGGAATCTGTGTCCACCTTTTACTCAAATATTCATGTTCCTGCTGTCCCTTGCAAAATCCTTAGACAAAAATGCCAAAAAAATTAAACAAATATAATACCTAGATCATTGGGTTTTTGTATTTATACAAAAGATTGTTTATAAAGTATAAAATAAATTTACATAAAGAAAGAAGAAATGACTCATTTCTCATAATAGATAGAAATAAGGAAAATAAACTAATTGTATCATGATTTATTTTTGACTAGTCCACCACATAGAACATAAAGGGGTAGCTAAACATAAATGGTATCACTTTGTGTCCATGTTCCTTCCTGCTTTCCCTCTCCTTGCTTAGAGTCCTGAACTGTGAGATTTCATGATCATATCTCTTAAATTGCCTCTCGCTATCACATTTTCATCCTGCCCTCCTCATTGCTTAGAAAGGGTCAAGAATAACCCATTGCCTACCAAGTTTCTCTAAGTTATTTATCAGGAATAAAGGGATCCATGTTTACTTTAACATAATAAAATCCAATCAAAACAAAAGAACATGTTCTACAAACTCCATGAGTGATTCTCTACATTTTGTAAATGATATTTTTTATTAATTTGAGAGAGAGTGAGGAAGGGAGAGAGAAAGAGAGAAAATTGATATGAAAGTGAAACATCTCTAGGCTGCCTCCTCCACCCACCCTATGGGGGATCAAGCCCAAAACCTGGGCCTGTGCCCTGACAGGGAATCAAACTGTCAACCTTCCTGTACATGGGACAATGCCCAGCCAACTGAGTTACCAATCACCAACCAATCATCAGTGGGGCCGATTTTCTACTTTTTAAAAGTATAACATGCTGGATCTTTTTAAAATACATAGCCTATGTCTGTACAACAAATGCCAAACAATTCAGCCTTGCTTGAATGTATTTTTTTTTCCTTCCTTACAGAATAAAAAAAAAATAGATTTCAGTCATTTATAAAATATTGTGCATTTATTTATGCACACTCAAAATTTTTTATATTTAACCTAACTATACATAATATTTTACTTTACCACTCATAATTTTTCACAGTTGTTCATTATTTAATTATATAAGAATTAAATAATTTTGTACATAAGAATTATCGCATGACCTGATATGGCTTTATCTAATTTTACGCATTTTTGTATCTCCCAGTTATATGACTAAGGAGAAATAATAAGAGTAATAGCCATAATCAGTTTGGCTCAGTGGATAGAGCATCGGCCTGCAGACTGAAAGGTCCCAGGTTCGATTCCGGTCAAGGGCATGCACCTTGGTTGTGGGCACATCCTCAGTAGGGGGTGTGCAGGAGGCAGCTGATCAATGTTTCTCTCTCATCGATGTTTCTAACTCTCTATCCCTCTCCCTTCCTTTCTGTAAAAAATCAATAAAATATATTTTAAAAGAGTAATAATAGCAATTCCCTTCCACGGGGATTATTTTATGCAATTCTCACACTAACCTTATGTACTAATTACACTGAGCTACAAGGTCAGAAAAGGAAAGGCAACCCAACTCTATCATAATGTAAAACCCGTTTTCTTAGCCACTTGCAATAAACATTTGAAGTAAATACAGTTTTCTAGCTAAGGATCACTTTGATAATGTCACTTCTAGTGAAGTCAGTAGATTGAAGCTGATGGAGACCTAGATTGGAGCCAAAAAATCCCAAAGGATTCCCCATCCCCTATATGCAGAAACTAATTTTCAGATGCATTAAATAACTTCCCATAATCTCAGAGCTATTTTCTCAAATTCCATACCACTTTAAACAAGACCTCCGAGTTCCCAAATCCCGAAAGTGATGCTTGAGATTCTTCCAGATTTCATTATTTCTCTGCTTCTGTGGGGGAAAGAGAGGGGTGCCAGACAGATTGGGAAATAAAGGGAAGGATAGTCTGAGCCATGAAACTGTATAGCAGGTACGTATTAGGCTCTCTACAAACATGACAGCAGGTCTTCAAGGAAACAGTACCATTCCATAACATTAGAGTTGCAGAAAGTGCTGAATACTGACATAGGAATGAAAGTGCATGCCAGCTGAGCAGTCTCTATGCAAAGGTAGTGACAACTTTGAATTCAGAAAACATAGGTTCCCATCACTTGCCAACTAAGTCACTTCTCTCAAGCTACTTTATTGACTAGACCTAAGTCGTCACCTAAGTACATCTCTGTTATGAGAGTTCAATGTTACAATCCATGTGAAGGGATTAATACACTGTGTTATACATAGTAACTACATAATACTTGTTAGCTGCTACTGCTGGAGTTGCAGCCGAATATGTTTTTGCTTTAATTATTATTAACCAGAGGAAATCATCACATCTGGTTTTCTAAATAAGGGGTTTAGTAAATCGTAAAAGAGAACATTTCTCTGACTTAACCAACACTGAAATGTTATCTATTTTGCTGACTCATGTGTAACGTTATATACCTCACAGAAGACATGTGCTATACATCTGTAAAGACACACGTATAACTCATGAGAACAAACCAAGGAAGCAGTGTAGCATAGGTAGCTTTTGGCTTAAAAGTAATAGAATACATTTGTAATTTCTCTTCTTCAACTTGGACATTACCCGACAGTAACAAGAAAAATCAGAAATGGAAAATCTTGATTTAATAAAAGTTAAAGACAGCTGCATCCCCATCTGCAATATCTGAGTATAGTTGCAAAGGTCAGCAAAGACAAGAGAGAAAAGTCATCCAGTGAGTCCAACCAAGAGGAGTAACAATTGGTTTTGCCTCATATTTCGCCAGAGCAAAATTAAATTCTAGGAGACGGAGATTCTACAATGCAAAGTATGTAAAAAAGAAAGCGTGAACCAAGAATTTCATAAACAGCCAAACTGTAACTCAAGTTAAAAGCCATAAAGTGAAAAAAAAGTAATGACCTATTAGTCCTTCTAAAAAAGAAAAAAAAAAAACTACTAAAGAACAAATTCAACTAACAAAAAGATGACTGAAAAAATACTGTCAACAAAATGGCAATGTAGTTTATTTTATTTTACTGCAAGGAAAACTAAAACAAATATGTTATTTGTGGCTAAAGAACAGAATGTTTATGTCAGAAGCTTTAACAATGCAGAAATCATACAAAAGTTTTGAGGAAAAAAATAAGAAAAATGAAAAACAGTGTAAACACACTGATTTTATAATTTTTTTTTTACTGGAAGAAGACAGATGATAAGAATTAAAGATGATAAATTAGGAAACTCTAAATATGAGCATACAGATATAGAGAAAGTGTTTTAGATAAACAGAAATCAGGCAATGAGATTAAGAGAGGAATATAGAAGGAGTAGAAATATATTCAATGTATTCTTGCTCATAGCATGAAATCAATTTATATTACTGTACTTAAAGTATGGAATTGTGGATAAAGTATAAAATTATAGGTGTTTCTGTAGAGTCAATGCAATCCAAGTCAAAATTTCTGCATGTTTTAAAATCCAGCCTTCTTCTAAAATCTGTACAGAAATGCAAAGGAACAAAAACTGTCCAGGACATTTTAAAGTAGAATAACATACCTAAAAGACTTAAAACTATCACATACCAAGACTTGTTTTATATATATATATATATATATATATATATATATATATATATATATATCAATAAAAGGCTAGGTGACCGTCCAACCAGCCGACCAGCCGGTACATATGACGCACACTTAACACCAGGGGCCAGATGCTCAACGCAGGAGCTGCTGAGCTGTGCTGAGAACAGGCAGCAGCGATTCTCAGGTGACGCATACCAGAACCAGAGAGGAGGAGCCCAATTCCTCGTAGGGCCACACGATTCCACCTTTGGCCATGGGTTATGTTGTTGCTGGGGCACTGTTGGCCCTGAATCTGGTTGACTGCCACGCTGCGGTAATTAATTGCCTTTCAAAGTGCACGGAGCCATGCACCGGGCCACTAGTATGAAGATAATGTGGTATCAGCACCAGCACTGACTCACTAGTAAATGGCACTCAATGGTGAATCCTAAAACAGACACATTTTTGTGTGGCTGATGGACAAGATGGAGCTACAATGCCTTTGGAAATTCATGTATCTTTTTTCTTTATTGATTAAGGTATTACATATGTGTCCTCATTGCCCCATTGCCCCCCACTCATGCCCTCACACTCCTGGGGTCTGTGTCTATTGGTTAGGCTTATATGCATGCATATAAATCCTTTGGTTGATCTCTCCCCCTTACCCCTCCCCTCCCCTACCTTCCCTCTTAGGTTTGATGGTCTGATTAATGCTTCTCTGTCTCTGGATCTGTTTTTGTTCATCAGTTTATGTTGTTCATTATATTCCACAAATGAGTGAAATCAAGTGAAATTAAGAAAATAGAAACACCAATCAGAAAGTATATATGCACCCCTATGTTCATAGCAGCACAATTTACCATAGCTAAGATTTGGAAACAGCCTAAATGCCCATCAGCAGATGAGTGGATTAAAGAACAGTGTACATCTATACAATGGAATACTATGCTGCGGTAAAAGAGTAGGAATTCTTACCATTTTCAACAGCATGGGTGGAACTGGTGAGCATTATGCTAAGCAAAATAAGCCAGTCAGAGAATTACTGAATTTTTCAGTGTTTTTGTATCACTGGTCCATTGGCTGGCCCTAAGAACATATCACATATTAGTATCTTAAAACAATTTAAATGTATCAGTCACCATATTTGTGGGTACAGGTACAGGTGAGCTGCCCTCTACTCAGGGCCTCACATTGGAGATGCTGGTCAAGGGGGGAGGCTCTGGGTCCTCTTCTAGGCACATGGTTGTTGTTGGAACTCACTTATTGTGCTTGTTGGACTCAGACCTCAACTGATAAGAGACCAGCTGCTGTTCCTTAACATGTGGGTCCCTCTCCAAAATGGCCCTTTACTCTTTCAAAGCCAATGGAATAATTTCTCTCATGCTTTGAACTTCTCCCTTCAACAAAAGCCAAGTCCCTCTGAAGGGCTTACCTGATTACATTAGACCCACTTAGCATAACCTCCCATTTAATTAAATCAAAATGAATTCAATTGGGGCCTTAATGACATCTAAAAAATCACATTACCTTTGTTCTATTGCATGACCTAATCAATAGTAAAATCCATCATACTTATAATTCTTCATATACTCTGGGGGAGGAGATTATACTAGACTAGAGGCCCAGTGCATGAAATTCATGCACTTGGGGTGGGGGTGTCCCTCAACCCAGCCTGCACCCTCTCCAATCTGGGACCCCTCAGGGGATGTCTGACTGCCAGTTTAGGCCCTATCCCCTGCAGACCTGGCTGCCCTAAACCGACAGTCAGACATCCCTCTCACAATACGGGACTGCTGGCTCCTAACCACTCGCTTGCCTGCCAGCCTGATCACCCCCTAACCACTCCCCTGCTGGCCTAATTGCCCCCAACTGCCCTCTCCTGCAGGCCTGGTCCCCTCAAACTGCCCTCCTCTGCAGGCTTGGTCTCCCTGCCACTGCCCTCCCCTGCCGGCCATCTTGTGACAATGTGGGGGCATCCATCTTGTGGCAGCCATCTTGTGATGACATGGGGCAGCCATATTGTTATGACATGGGGTGGCCATCTTGTGATGCAAGGGTGTGAGGGTCAATTTCTATATTACTTCTTTATTATATAGAATACCAGTGGCAGATAGGATATCTCAGAATTCTCTCACCATAGTGGGGTATCTATAGAAAAAAAAAAGCTAAGTCCCTACCTTACCCTATACACAAAACTCAACTGATTCTCACCTCACTCTATAAACAAAAATCAATGGATTTCAGGTATAAATGTCAAAGAAAAATATAATGCTTTAACAAAAATGCAGGACAATATCTTATGATCTTGATTTAGGCAAATATCTCTTAAAGTGGAAATATACCAACAAAGCAAAATGATAAAGTGGACTTTTTCAAAATTAAGAACTTTTGTTTATTAAAAGATAGAAAATATAAAGGCAAACACAAAGTGTGACAGGACATTTTACAACCAACAAAGACTCGACAATATATAAAGAATTACTGCAAATCACAATGGGAAACAGAGTAGTACACTAGACAAAATACTTTAAAAAGTAACGGAAAGATATATGCAAATGGCAAATAGGCACATGAAAGGTGTTCAAGTTGATTAGCAATCAGAGGAATGCAAATGACAAACACAATAATATATAATAGTACTCACCAGAGTGGCTAACATTCAGAAAAATAAAAAATGCTACGTATTATATAGCATACGGATGAACTGGAAACACACACTGCTGGAAATATATGCACCATAAGACAGACCAGCATGTTCCTAACAGCACTGCACTTAATATCCATAAAATGTAACTTACTCAAGCACCTTTCAATACAAGCCTGGATGAATTGTGGTATATTTACATAACAGAACAATACTCATAATGAAAATAAATTATCTACAACAACACATGAGATAAACAGCCCAAATATAAAGTTGAGCAAAATAAGTCACAAAACAAAACACGGAGTGATTATATTAGTTATAATTAGTCCAAAATAACAGACAAAACTAGTCTATTCTATTAGATGTCAAGATAAAGGTCGCCTTTAATGGGGGAGACAATTGAAGGAAAATGGGAGCAGGTTTTTGGAGTTTGGGCAGTGTTCCAAACCTCAAAATACCACTTTTGAGCTGGGTGCTATTTACAAAATATATCAAAATTGTAAAAGTTCTTTAAAATGCACACATCTATGATATTTGCACTTCTGTGTATATTATACTGCGAAATATTTTTTTTTTCAAATAGAAAGGATATCTCCAATTTCAGTTCATTTCCAAGCTCAAAATTAAAATGAAATGAAATAATGATTAAACATATTACAAGCTATTGTAGTAACAAAAAACCAGGGAGTTACAACCTGAATATCAAGCAAACTTTTATTTAGGGACAGAAAGAGAAAATGAGTGAGGGAGGGAGAAAGGTGAATACTTTTATAATGAAGAAGCTTAAAATACACAGTGAATATCTAACAATTTTCATATATATGGAAAAATGAAATAAAGCTGATGATCTATAGAAATGAGAGTATACTGACTTCTGGAAGTTTGTACCTGCATAAAAGCAACAATAAATGGCAAAATTTTTTATGATCAATGTTTTCAGAATTCTGAAAATTAATAGAAGTCTGGCTATAGTAATAAAAATGGCATGATATTGGCATAACAATAGACATTTTATTTTAATGGAGTATAATTGAGAAATTAAAAGTAAACCCTTATGCTAAGCAAAATAAGCCAGTCAGAGAAAGATAAGTATCACATGATCTCACTCATATGTGGGATCTAATGAACAAAATAAACTGATGAACAAAATAAATCCAGAGACATAGAAGCATGGAACAGACTGATGAATTTCAGAGGGAAGGCTGGGATGGGGCCAGGGGGACAAACTAAATAGTCTGTTTAATAAATGGTGCTAGGATAAGTGGATATACACATGCAAAAGAATGAAGGCATGTCCCCACTTCAACCATACACAAAAATTAACTCAAAATGGATTAATAACCTAAATATTAGTTATAACTATTAAACTTTTAGAAGACATCTTAGGAGCAAATCTTCATAATCTTGTATTTGGCAATAGATTCTTAGATTATGACATCCAAAATCCAAACCATGAGTAACAAAATAAAAAAAAAGATAAATTGGATTTCAAAATTAAAAACATTTATGGTTTAAAGGACATGATCAGAAAAATTAAAAGACAATTATAGAATGAGAGAATTTTTTGCAAATAACATATTTTTGAACTACTTGTATTCAAAAAACATAAAAACTCTTACAACTCAATAACAAAAACATAACCCAATTAAGTATGGGAAATGACTTTAATAAATAGTTATCCAAAGATATGCAAGTGGCTAATAAATACATGAAAAGATGCTCACTATAATTAGCCATTAGAGAAATGCAATTCAAAGCCACAATGATGTATTACTTCACACTCATGAAGACAGTTACAACCACAACAAAAAGAGAAATAATTGTAAAATAAAAGTGTTGGTGAGGATGTGGAGATATCAGAACCCTCACATATTGCAGGTGGGAAGGTAAAATGGTGCCCTCATTGTGGAAAACAGTTTAGCAGCTCCTCAAAAAGTTAAACTTAGAATTACCATATGGCCAAGAAATCCCACTATTTGGGTATAGACCAAAAATAATTGGAAGTAGAAACTCAAACAGGTTAAGTCAGTGGAAAATAATCAACAATTCAATAAATGTGGTTGTGTAGCCAACTAAAAAAATAATACATTTGAATAATACTTCATATCTTAAATGAAAATAATTTTGAGTTGAAGAGAAAGTGTAATGTAAATGAACAACATCATAAAACAACTGGTAGTAAAGGCGACTGGACCTCAAAGTGGAGACGGCCTTCTGAAGCATACCATACTGCATAACCAAGAAGACAGCGGAAAGCTGGGTAAACAGGCTCCCAGAATCCTCACACCTGCCTAAATTAAGGTGCTGCAATTCCTGTTCAAGATGGGGACACCCAGGGACCCTGAGCTCGCCTCTCCCAGGACACACTGAATCCCCAACTACACAAAGAACAACCTCCTCACAAAACCTGTCACCTGGCGCTGCAGCTCCTGGAGCCAGGCCTGGGACAGGGAGGCCACGTGGAAGCAGGTAGGAGAGGGGGCCACCACCTTGTCAGGAACCTCAGTGCGCTTCGCAGGTGGGAGGGAGCCCAACTTGAGGAGGGCTGGAACCCACAGGGCACCCTCCTTTTAAGACCTGCATCTGAGGAATAGAACATCTAGTAGCTTTGAACCACTGGGAACCTGAACCACTTGGCCTGGGACAGGGGAGGACTCATCTCATGGGCGCAGCCTTGGTGTCCAGTGTCTGCAGGTCAGAGCGTCACCCCAGAGGTGGCGTCTGGGTTGGTGCACACTAGGAGGCCCTGTGCTCCCTGTAGGATAGGGACACTGACATCACTGTCCTCCAGCTTCCCAGGCACCATCCAGAGCTGGAGTCTGGGCAGGAACTCTCCCCACTTCTGGGCCCGAATTTTGCGGCTGCCACCAGGGCCACCTCTCATGGCCACCTGGTGGCCAGCAGGACTGCTGTGTGGTCCCCAGGACTGTAACCAAGGCAGAAAGAGTTCTCAAAGGGCCACCTCCTCCAGGCACAGCCAGGGCCACCAGCCCCGGAGCCAGGCTTCCTGGGAAAGAGGCCTCTTAGCTCAGGGTCTTGTCTGCAGCCAGAGGGCAGCTTCTGACCCACACTCAGCTGGGGCCACGTGAGTCTTTCCAGGGACAGGCAGTGCCCTCTCCCGCTTATTGCCTGGCCTGCTTCCATGCAGTTGTGTGCGTGTGTATACTCACTGTCCCGATTAAACAGAAATCTAATCTAATAAAAGAGAAACATGCAAATTGACCGCACCTTTGCTATGCCCAAGCCACACCCACCCGCCAATCAGAATGACGATATGCAAATTAACCCAACCAAGAGGGCGACCGGAAGCCACAGAGCTGGAGCAAGCAGGAGGCTTGGTTGCCCCGGCGATGGAAGAAGCCAAGCTTCCCGCCTGCCCTGGCCGGCTGTGGCCTTCGCTCAAGGCAACAAAGTTTAAATTATAGAAGATAAATAAATCCCAGATACCTGCTTCCAGCCAGCCTCCACTGGGAGCTTGGGTGGCTGGGGGCTGTGGCCAGCCTGCAAACAGCCACCAGCCCCTCACCCAGGCTGGCCACACCCTCATGGGGTGAGGGGCCCCGCTAGGGGCTTGCCAGCCTGCAAAAAGCCATCAGCCACTTAACTAGGCAGGCCCGGCACCCCAGCAGGGACCCCTATCCTGAAGGGACTGTGGCCAGCCTGCAAATGGCCCTCAGCCCCTCACCCAGGATGGCCAGGCACCCCAGTGGGACACCTACCCTGATCCAGGACACCCTTCAGGGCAAACCAGCCGGCCCCCACCCATGCATCAGGCCTCTATCCTATATAATAAAATGGTAATATGCAAATTGACCCTAACAGCACAACGACTGGGAATGACTGGTCACTATGACACACACTGACCACCAGGGGGCAGACGCTCAATGCAGGAGCTGCCCCCTGGTGGTCAGTGCACTCCCACAGGGGGAGCTCTGCTCAGCCACAAGCCAGGCTGATGGCTGCCAGTACAGCGGTGGTGGTGGGAGCCTCTCCCGCCTCCTCAGCAGCGCTAAGGATGCCCAACTGCAGCGTAGTCCTGCTTCCCGCTGGCAAGTGGACATCCCCTGAGGGCTGCCGGGCTGCCAGAGGGATGTCTGATTGCCATCTTAGGCCCAATCCCCCAGGGAGTGGTCCTAAGCTAGCAGGTGATCATCCCCCAAGGGGTCCCAGACTGCGAGAGGGCACAGGCTGGGCTAAGGGACCCCCCCGAGTGCACAAATTTTTGTGCACTGGACCTCTAGTATAATATAATTGTATGTGTTTGTGTAGATAGATAGATAGATAGATATAGGCAAAAGTAGGTTTACAGTTGTGAGCACCCAAAATTGAGTTTATTCTTCTATTAGTAATTGTTTTCCATAGGAATAACTGTGTGTATATTTACTGTGTGTAAGACATATAGATATATATAATTTATATATATATATATAATTGTATGTGCATATATATTTACTATGTTAAACATATATAATTGTATTTGCATATATTACTGTCAGAGTTAAACATATATAATTTACATATATAATTGAATATATATATATATATATATATATATATATATATACTAGTACACATATTTACTAGCACTCTGTGCTAAACAAATCATTTTTATATATAATTGTATGTGTGTATACCTATATTTACCATGTGTTAAAATACATATTTAATAGAAAAAATTATCATTTCTTTAACATAAAAAGATGCTCAAATTCCCTTTTAATAATGGAAATAAAATTTAAAAGTTAGTAAGTTAGTTGAGAAACAACTTTTGCCTAGTTAAGCGGTAAAGATAATAAATGATGAGTGGATAGATGGATGGATGAATAGATAGCTAGATAAATAGACAGACAGACATCCCACCAGAGCACAGGAAAACAAACTGTTTCATATTGTTTATAAATGATACATAGTGGAGCTTAATAAAAGGTAATTTTATCATATATATATATATATGTAAACAAATCTGATCTTGCAAATATCTCTTCTTAGCATTTATTTTGTAGAAGCAGGTATGTTCAAAATGTTGTAGCATGGTTTATACAAACAAAAACTGGATAAGAAAATAATGCCCATTAATGAGACTTGTTAAATAAAGTATGTACATCAATAAAATAGAGTACCCAGTAGGGAGCACATAAGAGAAAGAGGCAGCTGTAGCCTATCTAATAAAAGAGAAACATGGTAATTAGCCGTACCTCCGATACCCTTCCCATTGGCTAATCAGGGCGATATGCAAATTAACTGCCAGCCAAGATGGCTGCCGGCAGCCAGGAAGCTAGAAGCGAACATGAGGCTTGCTTGCTTCAGTGAAGGAGGACTCCAACGTTCCCCACCTGCTGCTGCCAGCCTCTGAGCTTGCAGTTTGAAAGATTGTTACAAATATAGAAGCTAAACAAAACCCCAGAAACCTGCTTTCAGCTAGCCAGGATCTCAGAGCTGAAGTTGAAACAGTGTTTCGATTATAGAACCCAAACAAACCAGATACCTGCTTTCAGCAGCGGAGGTCTCATAGCTGGAGCCAAGCCTCAGAGCTAAAGCTGACCCAGAATAAAAAAAAGAAAAACAGGAGCAGTTGGGAGCTTCAGTCACCCGCCAGCCTGAAAACAGCCATCATCCTCTCACCCAGACTGACCAGGCACCCCAGTGGGGACCTCCACCCTGAAGGGGGTGTGACCAGCTGCAAACAGCCATCATCCCCTCACCCAGGCTGGCCAGGCACCCCAGTGGGGACACCCACACTGATCCAGGACACCCTTCAGGGCAAACCAGCCGCCCCCCACCCGTGCACCAGGCCTCTATCCTATATAGTAAAAGGGTAATATGCCTCCCGGCACTGGGACCAGAGTGACAGGGGGCAACGACCAAACCCCCTGATCGCCCTGTGGCTCTGTGTGTGACGGGGTAGAGCCATAACCTCCCCATCGGCCCTGCCCTGAGTGTGACAGGGTGCAGCACCCCAACCCCCTGATCCGCCCTGCTCTGTGTGTGACAGGGGGGAGCTCCTCAACCCCCTGATCGACCCTTGCTCTGTGTGTGACAGGGTACAGAGCCCCAACCCCCCTGATGGGCCCTGCTCTGTGAGTGACAGGGGGTGGCACCGCAACCCCCAATCAGCCCTACCCTGAGCATGACTGAGGGTGGCATCTCAACCTCCCAATCTGCCCTGCTCTGTGCATGACAGGGGGCAGTGCCCCAACTCCCCAATCGGCCCTGCTCTGAGCCCAACCAGGGGCTGCACCTAGGGATTGGGCCTGCCCTCTGCCACCCGGGAGCAGGCCTAAGCCAGCAGGTCATTATCTCCCAAGGGGTCCCAGACTGCGAGAGGGCACAGACCGGGCTGAGGGGCCTCCCCTCCCCCACGAGTGCACAAATTTTTGTGCACCGGGCCTCTAGTATATCTATAATAATAAACGCATAATATGCTAATTAGACTGGATGTCCTTCCAGACAAAGCTTGGGCTGCAAGGGAAGCTGGGGTCCCAGGTGCCAGAGGGAAGTCAGTGCTGGCAGCCAGGGGAAGGAAGGCCTACTCTTGCACAAATTTTGTGCATTGGGCCTCTAGTACTTAAACAGAAAGAGAGCCAAAAAATATGAGTAGAAATAAGTGAAACTCTGTCTATGTATATGTTCATTTCAAAATGAAATTAGTAAAATTTGTACTTCTGAGGAAGAACATTGGAAAGATAGGGTCAAGGGATACTCACTTTTCACCTTTGTAACTTTGTATATATTCATGTATTATCTATTTCACAAAATAAATACCAAATAAACAAACACCCAAATGAATGACAACAAAACTCTGTGCAGAAACTCTGTAGCTGTGAGGTCAATCTAATCTCCAACATTCCTCTAATTGTCAGCTGTGCCTTTAGATCAGTTCCTCAGCACCGGGGCATCTCTGTTCTTAACAGTTAAATGAAGAAGGAATTTATAAAGAGCATGTGCAGGTCTGTTTGGTCTCCTTTCACCTATCAGCTATTCACATAGAGTAAATGCAACAAGGGCCAGTGAGTTGTTTGGAGTTTTGTTTTTTGGTGTTTTTTTTTGTGTGTGTTGTTTTGTTTGTTTGCTTGTTTGGGAGTTTGCTTTTTTAGGCTGAAACAGAAAAGAGATGCTTTGCACAACAACCTCCGTTATTTTTTTCATTATATAAATAAGTTGCCGTGTAGACACTGCCTTCCGTTTCTTCTGTCTCCTAATAGAAAAACAATGGTTCAATCAGGTTATCCCTCCCATTATGTAATTTGTCTATCAAAAGCATGACAGGCATTTAGCTTCTGGCTTGATCTGTTTGCTGCTTCATGCACATGTGCTATAATTGCATTCAAATTGACACCTTCAGAAAAAAACACTCACAGGTTTTGGTAGCTTCTCAAAGTGTGTATACCCCCTAAATAAAGTTCTGTGATTTTAAAAATGAATTCATTTTCCACAAAGTGTTGCCTAGGAAAAGAACCATTTAAAGGAAATTGCAGATGCACAGATTTGAGTGAACTACTGCTCATCATTTTCCAATTAGTCCTCATCTCAGTGTGTGTGTGTGTGTGTGTGTGTGTGTGTGTGTGTGTGTTCATTCTTTAAAGCTTTTACCTTTCTCTCCTCTCTTTGTGTGTATTTAGTGGTAAGTTCACCTCCTGGCCTCCTAACAGCTGTTGAGAAATGTATGAGTTATGATGTGGATGAGAGTCTATTGGTCCCACTCAGAAATCTTCTGTTGAAAACAGACTATCTTGTGTATTAAATTTAAATTATAAAGTGTGGAGTAGGGCATATGAGTGGGAATGGCCATGGTTTAACCACTTAGGTGCATGGAAAATGAGTTTTGAATGAGAAATTGATGAGTGCTGACAGCAGACAGGAAGCAGAGAACTTCAGAGATTGCTTGATTGCGGTGCAGCATGAAGAGCTGGGGAGGCTTGGGAAGTAGGCATTCTGAGGTCACCTACAGTTGTATATTTGCTTCCAGAACACAAAATACTTCTTTTATCCCAAAAAGGATGCTTTCTGATTCAAGAGCTGCTTACGTGACTCAGGTGTCTGAATCACTTCCAAAATGTTGTCAGACATAATAATGTTTGATTTATTTTTAAAAGCATAGGATTTTCACCCTATTGCCTATACACCACAGATCCCAATAACAGGAGAAAGTGTCAATCATGAGTCCAGAAAAATGCAAGAAAATTAAAAATTTAATTTGATCCATCTCAACACATATCCATTTTTACATGTGACTCAACCATTATTTGTGTGGATTATTTCAAATATTCTATAAAGATTGAATATTTTCATTCATTGACAATTAATGAAAAATATGGATTATTTAAGAGTCCTGTCATTCTCTTTGACTCTTTATGACAAGCTCTCCTGCCATCTCCAGATCATTAGGATGAGTAAGCAGCATTTCACGAGCACACAGCCTAGAAAGATGATGCAAAGCCACTTCCACTACAAATTGCCTTTTGTCAGTCTTCTCTTATGCCAGGATCTTTGACAAAGCAAGCATCCCTCTTTTACCTGAATTTCAGTTAGAACAGAAATGAGGCAGACAATTCTAGCCATTTTAGAGATAAAAGAAATTTCAAAGTTTGTATCAGTTGCTTTATTTCACAGATGAAGTAACTGACATCTGTCTATATTCATTAAGGCATTTCCCATTTAGGTATAGAATTACAATAGAAATATCAGTACATTTAACTAAATTGAAAAGGAATTAAAACTACATAGTGAGGATACCACATAAGTTTAACTAATTTATAAAAACAATGAACACATTTTGTTGAACATACAAAAGAAAAAAGTTTAGTGTTGTTAACTCATAAATTGTACTTGCAATAAGGAATATTATACCAATATAAAAATGGTTAAGTTATATAGACAGTAAATTTTCAAAATGAGAAATAAGTATATCAAAAGAGTTTTATCCTCACTAATAATGAAGTTACTGTTATTTTTAATATTTCAAAGTGGCAATGAATTTTTATATTCTAGGTGTGCAAGACTGGTTCAACATTCAAAAATCAATTAATATAATCTATCACATCAAAGAAAAATATCACAGGACTGTGTCAATATATATGGGAAAAAAATATTTGGCAAAATTCAACACTCATTCAAGGTAAAAATTCTTGGCAAAATAGTAAAAGAGGTGCACTTCCTCGATTTTATAAAGAATATCTACAAAAAAAGCCTATAGCTAATATCATACTTACTGCTGAGAAACTTGAAACTTTCCCATAAAAATCAGAAATAAGGCAGGGATGTCCCCTCTCACCATTTCTTTTCAACATCATGCTAATGCAAGAAGACAAGAGAAATAATGCAAATTAAGAAGTAAGGAATAAAAAGCTATCTTTGCAGATGATATTTGTCTATCTAGAAAATCTGGAAAAAAATGACAAAGAACTCCTAGAATTAATAAGCAATTATTGCAAGGTTACAGGATACAAGGTTAATAAGCAAAAATAAACCACTTTTCTACATACCAGCCATAAACTAATGGGATTTAAAATAAAAAAATGTAGTAACAATTACTTTAGCACCAGAAAAAAAGGGGTATAAAACTAACTAACTAACTAACTATATATATATGTGTGTGTGTGTGTGTGTGTGTGTGTGTGTGATTTATATATGAAAAACTACAAAACTCTGACGCAAAACTTTAAAAAGATAAATGAATGAAGGATTTCCCATGCTCATTTATAGGAAGCTTTAATATGGTTCAAGATGTCAGTTCTTGCCAATGTAATCCATAGATTCAAAGCAACCTCAATCAAAATCCCAGGAAGTTATTTTGAGGATATGGACAAACCAATTCTAAAAGTTATATGGAGGGTCAAAAGTCCCATAATACCTAGCATGATTCTGAAAAATAACAAAGTCAAAAGACTGTCAAAATCCAACCTCAAGATTTGCTATAATGCTACATAATCAAAACAGCAAGCTACTTCCTTCCTGAGGTATGCAGTGTGGATGAACCTGGAGACATTAAGGTAAGTGAAGTGAGCCATCTCAGAAGGACTTTGTCCTGCGTGGTCTCACATAGATGTGAAATCTAAGATAGTCAAACTCACAGAAGCAGAGAGTAGAAAGGTGGTTGCCTGGGCTGAGACAGGAGAAAATGGGGAGTTATTGTTCAATGGGTATAAAGTTTCAGCTAAGCAAGATGAATAAGTTGTAGAGATCTGCTGTGCAATAGAGAGCCTATAGTTAGCATACGATATTGTACACTGAAAACATTTGTTAACAGGGCAGACTTTAGAGTAAGTGTTCTTAGAAAGTTTCAGAGGTAATATTTTTATTACCTTGATTGTGGTGATTGTTTCACAGACCTATACTTATGTTAAAACTAATCAAATTGATATATGCTATATATATGCAGTTATTTGTATATTCATCATACATTCATAAAGCAATTTCTCAAAAGATAGTATGGTATTGGTGAAACACATAGATCAATGGAAATAAATAGAGTCTAACATAGAAGCACAAAAATATATCTAACTTATCTTTGACAAAGGAGTAAAAATAATACAATGGAGTATGGATAATCTCTTCAACAAATGGTGCTGGAACAACTGGACATCCACATGCAAAAAAAATGGTCTATATTTTGATCTTGCATAATTACACAAAATTTAACTCAAAATAGATCATAGACCTAAATATAAAAGACAAAAACTATAAAACTCCTAGAGATAACATAAGAGATATTCTAGCCAAGCTTGGGTTTGGTGATGACTTTTAGATAAGATACTGAAAGCACATTAGTGAAAAAAAATGGTAAATCGGACTTAATTAAATGTAAACACTCTATTCTGCAAAAGATACTACTAAGAGAATGAAAACACAAGCCATGAACTGAGAGAAAATATTTTCAAAAGACATGTCTGATAAATGACTGGTATTCGAAATATATAAATAACTTGAAATTCAATAGTAAGAACACCAATAATCAATTAGAAAATAAGCAAAAGACCTAAGAAGACTCCTCACCAAAAAATATGTACAGCTCCAAATAAGCACATGAAAAGATGCTATCTATCAAATCTTATGAGAAAAATGCAAATTAAAACAATTGAGATACAGTACACATGTATTAAAATAACTAAAATTCAAAATACTGAGAACACCAAATGCTGGCAAGGATGTGGAACAATAGGAACTCTCATTGATTGACTGTGGAAATGCAAAATAGTGCAGCTACTTTGCTGGGTTCTTATAAAACTATACTCTTATCAAATGATCAAGCAATTTAGCTTGTTGGTATTTACCCAAAGGAACTGAAAATTTGAGTCCACATAAAAACCTGCCCTCTACTTTTATAGCAGTTTTATTAATGCCAACTAAACCTTGGAAGCAACCAATATATCCTTCAGTGAGTGAACAGATAAATAAACTGTGGTTAATTCATACAATAAAATCTTATTCAGTACTAAAAAGAAATAAGCTGTCAAGCCATGAAAAGACATGGAGAAACTTAAATGCATATTTCTCAGTGAAAGAATTCAATCTGAAAAGACTACATATAGCTGATTTCAACTATATGACATTCTGGAGAAGGCAAAATTATGGAAACAGTAAAAAGATCAGTGAATGCCAGGAGTTGGGGTAGAGGAATGAATAGGTAGAGTTCAGAGGATGTTTAGGGCAGTGAAACTACTTTTATGACACTATAATGCTGAATACATGTCATTATGCATTTGTCCAAACCCACAGAATGTACAAAAAGTGTGAGTCTAATGTAAACCATGGATGATGATGACATGTCAATGTTGGTTCATTGATTGCTTTAATGTACCATCTGGTGGGGTTGTTAACACTGAGGGAGGCTGTGGGAAGGGGGTGTCTGGGAACATTCTGTGATTTATATGCAATATTGTAGCTACTCTAAGAAACACATCTATGTTAAAACAAACAAGGAAAAAACAAAGTATGGTGTGAGAAAATATTACTAATATAATTGTAAATTGCTAGAACATTTCTGGAAATCATGTATAATCTGGATCAAAATTTTAAATGTCACCTGGCCTCTGTAGCACAGTGGGTTGAGTGTCATCCCAGGCACCAGGAGATCACTAGTTCCATTCCTGGTCAAGGCACATACCCAGGTTGTGGGCTTGATCCCCAGGAGTGGGCATGCAGGAGGCAGATGATAGATGTTTCTCTCTCATCAATGTTTCTATCTCTCTCTTTCTCTTCCTTCCTCTCTCTGAAATCAATAAAAACATATTTTTTTTAAAAAAATTTTTAAATGTCATTTCTTTCAGACCTGTAATTTCCTATTAAGGATGTCTTTCAAAGAAAATAATCATGAATGTCATCGTTTATTAATTAATTAAATATATCTTAGTTAAATATATTTAATTCTCCAATGTTTCCCATTAAAATACCAATGGCATATAGAACAAACTCTCCAAAAATTCATATGGAATAAAAAAGACCCCAAATCACCACAGAAATCCTGAGAAAGAAGAAAAAAGTTGGAGGGATCACAATACAAAGCCACTGTTCCCAAAGCTGCCTGGTGCCGACACAAGAACAGATATGTAGACCAATGGAACAGAACAGAGAACCCAGAAATAGACCCAAGCCATTACGCTCCATTAATATTTGACAAAGGAGGCAAGAGTATACCATGAAGTCAAGACACTCTCTTCAATAAATGGTGTTGGAAAAATTGGACAGATACATGCAAAAAAAATGAAACTAGACCACCAACTTACACCATACACAAAAATAAACTCAAAATGGATAAAAAAAATTAAACATAAGATGGCAAACCATTAAAAATCTTAGAAGAATCTATAGGCAGCAAAATATCAGACCTATCACATAGCAGTATCTTTACTGACACATCTCCTAGGACAATATAAACTAAGGAGAAAATAAACAAATGGGACTACATCAAAATAAAAAGCTTCTGCACAGCAAAAGAAACCATCAACAAAACAACAGAAAGCCCACTACATGGGAGAACATATTTGCCAATGTTACATCCAATAAGGTTTAATCTCCAAAATTTATAGGGAACACATTCAACTTAACAAAAGGAAGATAAACAATCCAATCAAAAAATGGGCAAAGGAACTAAATAGACACTTCTCAAAAGTGGACATACAGAAGGCCAAGAGACATGAAAAAATGCTCAAAGTCACTAATCATCCGAGAGATGCAAATCAAAACGACAATGAGGTACCATCTCATACCTGTTAGAATGGCTATCATCAACAAACTACAAGTGCTGACGAGGATGTGGAGAAAAAGGAACCTTTAGTACTCTGCTGGTGGCAATGCAGACTGGTGCAGCCACTGTGGAAAACATCATGGAGTTTCTTCAAAAAATCAAAAATATAACTGCCTTTTGACCCAGTGATTCCACTTCTCAGAATATATCCTAAGAATCTAAAAACACCAATCAGAAAGAATATAATGTAACACTTTGTGTGCTATTTACAATAGCTAAGATCAGGAAACAGCTCAAGTGCCCATTAGTAGATGAGTGAATAAAAAAGCTGTGGTACATTTACACAACGGAATACTATCTATATATATATATATATATATATGAAAGCCTAAGACCACTGGACCAGTAACTATGATGTGTACTGACCACCAGGGGGCAGACGTTCCAACCAGTAGGTTAGCTTGCTGCTGGGGTCCGGCCAATGGGGAATGGGCAAGACAGGCCAGTCAACCTTCCTCGGTCCCTCCCCAGCCTCTAAAATATTTCTTCTAATTAATTTCTTTTCAATATGAACGGATTCATGCACCAAACTTCTAGTGTGGCTATAAAAAGGGATCTCTTACCTTTTGCAACAGCATGGATGGACCTGGAGATTATTATGCTAAGCAAAATAAGCCAGTCAGTGAAAGATAAATATCACATGATCTCACTCATTTGTGGAATCTAATGAACAACATAAACTAATGAACAAAAATAGATACAGAGACATAGAAGCATGGAACAGGCCATCAAACATCAGAGGGAAGGCAGGGAGGGTGGAGGGAGGGGGTAAGTGATAAACCAAAGGACTTGTATGCATGCATATAAGCATAACCAATGGACACAGACGGTAGGAGGATGGAGACATGTGCTGGGGGGTGGGAATACAGAAGGCCAAGAGACATGAAAAAATTCTCGAAGTCACTAATCATCCGAGAGATGCAAATCAAAACGACAATGAGGTACCATCTCATACCTGTGAGGTGGGGAAAGGTCAATGGGGGAAAAAGTAGATTTATGTAATATTTTCAACAATAAAGAATTAAAAATAAATAAATAACAATAAATTAAAAATAAAGAAATAAATCCCAAATGTTTCATAATTTACATCAATTAATTAATTCTGATACTTCCATACAATGTATATAGCAATACACTTCAGAAATAAGTCATGCATTATAAAATATTGTCACAACATAGTGTGAAGGGGAAATACTATGAAATATTGGGTATAACACAAAACTATCAATAAGCATACATATTTCATTTCTATTTAATACATTTAATGAATAATATGTGTAATTTTAAACTTAAATAGATTATAATGAACAATGGTTATGACTGCTGTTAATCTGATGTTTCCAAAATTTTGGTTTTGCTCTCTCTGATTCTTCTATCCTGGTCTCTGGGCTTTCTCCTTTTCTCTTTGATTTTGGCTTCATCCAGCCCTGGACTAAATGCCTACTTTCTTCCTCTCTTGCATGTACCCAGAGGGTAAGTTTACAAAAGGAATGTATTCATCCAGCTCCTTCTCTTATTTCTCCTGTTCCTGAACCCCCAGCAGTTCAGCTGACAACAAAGCTCACCTCTTTACCTGAAATGTTTTGCCTGGCTTGATCACCTATTTCTTTCTTAGAACCTTCACATTTCTTACTACGATTTGGCAAAAATCAGTGTGCATCTCTGCTTCCCAAAATTTTTCTATTGGAGTGTATGCTTCAGTGATGCCAGAAAAGTGAATTAAATGTTATGGGAGGCTTCTTGGGTGGCTTCCACTTCTTCAGCTAAAAGACATTCTTCTGTGTCCCTTGTCTTGCCCTGAGCCCACCATCTTTGTTCTTGAGCCCCGATCTGTCCATCAAGGTATCACTGATGATCTCTGTCTATAAGCTGTGCCTTTTGTTTGCTTTTCTGACTTTACTGAAGTCAGGTTTTACTTTCTCTTGTTCAAGTTCCTCCAAGACAACACTTGAGACACATCTTTTTGTGTGTGTTTTTGTCTTCTCTCAGAAAGTCTAGAAGTCTTAGGTTCTTCCTCCATAACTCTCTTCATGTCAAAAAGTTCTGCTAAGATATATAACATTCCCTTTACAGCCAGGCCCAGATACCTGATTTAAAAAGCATTACTCAAATTTAATCTTGCATTAAAGTTCTCTAAATAAAAAATATATATATATAATAAAAGTAGAGTTCATATGATCCACAGTTATCTCAAATAGAGTATTTGATTATATCTTCGAGAACAATAGATGCAGAAAAAACTAGAGTGTAAAACACTACAGAGAATTATATTTTAATTGAGGGGACAGAGACCAGAAAGTTAAAAGCAACTTTTGCAAACAGTTGGTGGCCATAGCCTGACCATTGGTCTCCATAATTTTCTAAGTCTTCTACCCACTGAGATGTTTGCTGTGCATTGATTGAAGTATTTTAACATATATTAGGCTTATTTCACATGTTCATTGTGGGCATGGAATGAGATTGCATCTGTGAAACTGTCCTGTATATGTACAATGCACAAAAGAAATACTGGATAAATCATAAGCAAATTGATGCTGATAAGATTGAGAATCTCCACAAAGAGAAGGCTATCTACGGATGGGAAACATTAGGGGTTTTCATTATTCTAAAGTGAAGCTTACGTGAGGGCAAACAGCACATAAGCACTGTTTTTGAGACTGTTTGGGAGAGTAGTGAACTGCCAGATGTTGCTTTGTGAGCACATACCTGCTCTGTTTCTGCTCCAGCAATACACCGTGCTGGGTGCTGTGATCCTGCTATTCCACCATAACTTGATCAATGGCACGCAGCTATGGAACTGATTGTACATCAGGCAGCATAGAGATCTTTGATTAATCTCCTCCTGGTAGTTTGAAAAGATGGAAAACCCCCTAAGGGTCCCTGTTTGCTCTCCTTCTTTGCAGAGATCAGAGACAAATAGTTTCTTCCTGTGTTATTCTTGTCAGTGTAAAGAGGATTCGTACAAGGCAGTCTCTGGTGTAAAACAGTATTGAAAAATTGTTCTAAAGGATTAAAGTCCCTCTAATGATCTGACCCTAGGAGTGAGTCTTCTTGCAGCTACATTGATGAAACCAGGCATAGGCTGCTCAAAATGACACTCAGCAACTGACATGAAAAGGGAAAAAATAAAAAATTAAACAGATGCAATCATAAAATCAGGATTTTCTTTAATATTTTAATATAAATATGAAGAAATAGCAGCCTTAAGAGATAAGGATATATACACTGAGTGTTCAGATTATTATGACCACCTGACGTTTGTAGGCAAATTAGCTATAATTTCACACTGAAGTTGCTAGAGGGCCAGACCATTATAAGTAGGGAAGCAGGTTGTTTACCACGACAGTAGAAGTGATTTTTTTCTGAAGATATGGGTAAACAATGCAATTCAACAGCCTTTGAATGTGGGATATATATCATTATGGGTGTCCAGGTTAATATGACCACCCCATCAGTACTTCATTGGGCCACCTTTTGCCTTCAATACTGTGGCGATTCTTCTTGGCATTGACTCCACAAGATGTTGAAAGGTGATGCAAGGAATCTGACACCATGCCTGATGAATAGCACTGTCCAGTTCTGTGAGATTTGATGGTTGTGGAACCAGCTGCCTGATGGCTCTTTTAATTTAGTCCCACAAATGCTCAATTGGTTTGAGATCTGGTGATTGTGAGGGCCACCTAAGCAAGGTAAATCTCCCTCATGTTCTTGAAACCACTCCTGCACAATATGAGCACCGTAGCATGGCGCATTGTCTTGTTGGAAGAAGCCATCTCCATTGGGATACACCATCAACATGATAGGATGAACCTGATCAGCAACGATACTTAGGTATGATGTGCTATTCAGATGTTGTTCCACACGAATTAAAGGGCCCAAATCATGCCAGGAAAACATGCCCCAAACCATAACACTGCCCCCAGAAGCTTGAAGAGTTGTACTCATGCATGTGGGGTGCATGCTTTCATGCTGTTTCCGCCAAATTCTCACTCTGCTATCTGCATGCTGCAACTGGAAATGTGATTCAGCGGACCCCATGACTTTTTTCCAATGCTCAACTGTCCAATCCTTGTGTTCCTGTGCGACTTGGAGATGTTTTATCTTGGTAACTGCAGACAGCAAAGGTGTTCAAACAGGCCTTCGGCTTCCATATCCCATATGATGCAGTGTACGGCTAATTTGCCTACAAACGTCAGGTGGTCATAATAATCTGGCCACTCATGTTCAAATATATCCCACGTTCAAAGGTGTTAAATTGCATTGTTTACCCATATCTTCAGAAAAATTCACTTCTACTGTCATGGTAAACAACCTGCTTCCCCATTTATAATGGTCTGGCCCTCTAGCAACTTCAGCGCGAAATTATAGCTAATTTTGCCTACAAACATCAGGTGGTCATAATAATCTGGCCACTCAGTGTGTGTGTGTGTGTGTGTGTGTGTGTATACAATAGATCAACTTAAATTCGAGATAAATGTGTTTTTGTGGGCTCGGTGGACATACTGAGGTAGGAAAACGGGACTGCTAGAGTAGAGAAAGCCAAATGAAAGAGAAACCAAATATCAGTGCAATGAAATAATAACATTGACATTTGAAAACACTTTCCCATGCATTACTTTGCAGCTTGTGGCAACAGGATGTTTTCCCTGCCATATCAAAAAGTACTTCAGTGTAACTTCTCATTCCCCAAACAGGAAATTTCAGTTGACTGTCATAATAATCTCTTTGGATCAGCGAACATAACAATTTAATTCAACAAAGCTCTGCTTTTATTTCCAGGCCCAGATTGGTAAAGTGTGTGGGAGTCTGAAACTGGGACTCACAGGCAGCCCTCTAATGCACTGACAGTGAGCTAAAGATTACAGATAAAGCTAAAGAGGTTTCACATTCTATAATATGTTAGTGTTTATTGTGAATCTGCAAAAGGATTGCAGTCTACATGTGTGTGCTCTAAGCTTCAGATTGCTACCTTCGTCTATGTTGGAGAGTACTCACTCCTTCATCCTGCTCACTATGCCAATTGTGGGAAGACTTCCTCCTTTATCCTGCCCAACTAATACCAACTTTTGGGCCTGAGACCCTCTGCCAGGAACTGGACCTCCTTAGACACTGGGTATAGGACAGAGAAGACACGAGAAGTGGTGGGTATATAAGAGTGTCTTTATTGCAGTCCAAGTAAACTATTGCTGCTAAGTAGCCATCAGACAAAGCAGTTCTTCAAAGGAGCCTCACACAGTAGCCGCTGCTGAGATGGCAGCCATTGCAAAATACAGCAGCAAACACAGGAGCCATACCAAGCAGCTGTGCACTGGCTGGCCAATAATATACTTTATACTAATTTTGACAAAAGAGGATTCTTGCCAAATAGTGACATCAATTTTGGGTTATAGAAGGGCACGCCTGTGTGGTACAGTAAGATTGCTGTGTCCTTGCTTTTGCACCTGCATCTGGGAAACTGGCTTTGGCCTTGAACATCCTGTGCACTCCAGACAGAGCCCCCACAGTCTTTATCACGTGATTATTAAATGCTCGAGGTGGGTTTGTTTGGGGATGTCAGTTGTTCAACAGAGCTTTAACTATTATGTTTTGTTACCATATACTGTATATTTTACAACATGGCTCAAAGGCCCTGAGGGACTCCTGAGCCCTTTGCACAAAATGCCACCTAACTTTGTTTGGACCAGTGAGTCCTAAGCCACATAGTAAGGAGGAGGAATCATTTATTTTCCTCCTTTTCTCTCTAGTTGTACTCACAATGGGGTAAAACCTTATAGTCCATGTATCCTGCTGACTTTTCTAACTAACCTGTCAAAATCAGCAGCATCTTACAGATTTCTACCTAAATGTCAGAATATATTTTTAGAACACATTGAGCTAAAGACTATACTGTGTTTTTGGTATGTAGGCAATATTTTACATCAATAAGAAGACACAAAGAATCAAGGAACTTTTCTTGTTTTAAAAATATACTTTTATTGATTTTAGAGAGAAAGGGAGAGAGAGAGATAGAAACATCAATGATGAGAGAAAATCATAGATCAGTTGCCTCCTGCACACCCACAACTGGGGATCGAGACTGCAACCCGGGCATATGTCTTTGCCCTGAATTGAACAAGGGACCTTTCAGTCCACAGGCCAACATTCTATCCACTGAGCCAAACCAGCTAGTGCAAGGAATATTTTTTTTCAGGTGTGCCTATGGAAGGGTTAACTAGGAGAATTCTGAGGTACCATCTTTGAATTCTAGAAAAATATTTTTCTTCACTCAGTTTCATAAACAATAGGAATGGCACCATTCTTTTTATCAGCTATTTTTATTGCCCTTTTGGTGTTTGTGTTTATCTTTTCAATTTTCCCATGTGTTAGGGGGTTGATGGCAATATTGCCTCAAAAAAAGTAATTTCTTTATACTCAGGTCCATATCTGCTGTGCTTCTTATAACTGAAAAAATAAAAATAAAATAAAATTTACTGAGAACACAGACATACCTCCTGCTGCACACCCCCTCTGAGTATTCAAACAGCTGCCCACTGAACAACATCATCCTATATAATAAAACCCTAGTATGCAAATAGACCAAACAGCGGAATGACCAGTCACTATGATGTACACCGACCACCAGGGAGCAGATGCTCAATGCAAGAGCTGCCTCCTGGTGGTCAGTGCGCTCCCACAGGGTGAGGGCCACTCAGCAAGAAGCCAGGCTCATGGCTGACGAGCACAGTGGTGGTGGCGGGAGCCTCTCCCGCCTCCGTGGCAGAGCTAAGGACCCCTCAGGAAATATCTGCCTGCCGGCTTAGGCCCACTCCCCACAGATGTCATGCACTGGGCCTCTAGTCTACTATAAATTTCAAAATACTGTTATTCTCACTCAGTGTTTTCTTTGTGTTTTCATAATTATATCAATTTCTTTTTGTTCCTGTACACCCTACTACTTTATATACACAAAGTCAAGAGAAAAAAATGAGAAGAAGTGGAAAGAAAATCATAAAATTCAGCTTGGCTTTAGCTAAACGTTTCTACAGTTTTAGCTAAACTTTTCTTTCCATCGCACTTGGCCAGCTGCTTGACCTCCTTGTCCTTCTTGTTCTCTAACATTAATTACTTTGCACTTTGTGATTTGTTCCTGTTGCCCAGATCCCTAGAGTTAATCATGTCCGGAGGGAACTCGTGTTGGCTCAGAGACCTTGTATCGCTGTACTAATTGTACAATTAGTCTGAGGTTAGGTGGGCACAGTGGTGCCCCTGCAATCTCTTACAGAAGAAGGAACGTAAATCTAAGCTGGGGTACAACTTCTTTCCAGCAACTGCACATGGAGGCATTAGATACTGCAAATTGCAGTGAAATTCTGACTTAGGTTGCATTTCTGTCTACAATCTCTGAATATAGTGAGCAAGATACTCATAAAGAAAAATACTTGCTAAGCACTGAAGTATGAGAATTAAATAGAAAATTCCTAGGAAATAATATAGGGCAGATAGCATTATAACCTACAATCTTGAAATATTTTATGACAATATTGTATATAAGGTAAGACAAACATTTCTCATGTTTTCTCCAAAAATTATAAAATATTCATTAATGTTTCAGAAGGTCCTTGAACACATAAAAATGTATTTTCAATATATTTTTAACTTTAGGTCTATAGGGTATACATAATGGTACCTTGTGGTTTTAATTTGCAATTTTATGATGATTAATAAAACTGGACAATTTTTATTTGCTTAATACATATATATATACATATATATATACATATAATAGTGATGCATTTATTTAAGTCTTTCTTCCAGTTTTTATAGATTAGCTACATTTTTATTTCTGATTAGTAGTATTTCATAATATGTCATGGATGAGGCCCTTTGACAGATATATCTACTATAATATTTATGGTTTGCAATTCCACTTCACACAGTTCTTTTGATGAGCATAAATGTTTAAGCAGATCCAGTTAAATTTACTTTTTCTGCCTGTACATGCCCCATGCTTTTGTTATATGTTCTGTTTACTAAAAAAGTTTGTGCCAAATGAACTTTTGTGAAAGTATTTTCCAGTATTTTCTTCTAGATTTATAGCTTGAGGTGTTTACATTTTTGGTTCTCTATGTGATATGGGTCAAAGTTAATTTTTCCCCAGATTAATATTCTGTTATGTCAGCAATCATATCTTGTAAGGACTAACTATTAGCTATTGAAGTGTTTTTGAAGTCTTTGTTATAAACCAGAAGGCCAAAATTAGCCTGAGTATGTTTTGGGACACCGTATTCATTTTATTCATTTAACCTTCTCTCTCTACAGTGTATGTGCTCTCATTTTATTTTTATTTAAGCTAATCTTGGCTATTCTAGGTGCTTTGAATTTCCATATAAATTTTAGAATTAGCTTGTAAATTTCTGAAAAATCAAGCATAGTATAATTTTGATTTATAGCTCATCAAATGTACTAATTAATTGGTGGGGAATAACATCTTAACAATGCTGAGTCTTCCAATTCACTAACATAGTATAATTCTCCAATATTTAAGTTATTTTATTTAATTTTGTACATTTAATTTTTTAAATGGACTTTAGAGAGAGGAAGTGAGAGAGAGGGAAAGAGAAATATTGATTGGCTGCCTCCTACATGTACACCAGCCAAAGATGGTACCCACAACCTGGGTATGTACCTGACTGGGAATCAAACCTGCCACCTTTTGGTGTATAAGACGATGCTCCAACCAACTGAGCCATACCGGCCAAGGCTTAAATTCTTTTAAATTTCTCTTTAATAAATGTTATAGTATTTTTCAATGTAATATGCTTTCCTTAAGGAGTTTTCCTTAAGTATTTGGTGGCTTTACTACTATTTTAAATGCTTTTTGTATTGGGATTTTCATATTATTCATAGCTAACAGTGAGAAATACAATTAATCTTTGCATAGTGACCTTGTATCTGAATCTTTGCTAAATTCACTTATTACATCTAGTAGTTTTTTAATTTTTCTTGTGTATACAGTTCAGTAATGTGCAAATAAAGTTACTTCTTCCTCTCCAACCTTTATAAATATTATTAATCATTCTTGATATATTGCATTGCCTAGGAACTTCTTTCCAATACTGAACTGAAGTAATGGGAACTGACTTCCATACCCTGTACCACAGTTTATGAGAAGTGTATCTCTGCATGATGATAACTGTAGGTTACTCATAGATATCATTTATCAGGTTGAGGCAATAATCTTCTATTTCTAGTTTGTTGCAAAGTTTTATCATGAATGAGTTTGATTTTCTCAAATGACTTTTATGCAACTATTGAGAAAATCATGTAGATCTTCTTTAAGTGTTTATTAATATGTAAATTACATTCAGTGATTTTTCAAATGTTAAATCAAAATTGCATTTCTCCAGTTAACTTGCTCATAATGTATAATCATATTTGTATATTGTTGGATTTGATCATCTAACTCTTCAGGATTTTTATGTCTGTATTCATGAAAACATTGGCAAGTAGGTTTCTTGTAATATGTACAAGTGTGATTTTGTTATCAGGGTAGTGCTGGCCTCCTGAAATGAATTTTACTCATATTTCAAACTGTATTTCTGGAAAAGATTGTGTAAAATGATAACATTTTCTTTATCTATTTGGTAAGATTTATCAGTAAAGCAATTGGGACTGAAACATTATTTGTGGAAAATTTTTTAATGATGAACTTGATTTAAGTAATAGCAGAACAATTCAAACCATTTTTTGAGTAATCTTTCATAGTTTGCATTTTTTGTCCAAGCAGACAATCTCCTCCTATTAAATGCTTAGATAATTTATATCTAATGTAATTTTCAGAAGATTTGCATTTAAATATAGTATATTGCTCTGTGTTTTCTATTTATCTTATTGATCATTGTTTATTCTTCCCGGCCTGTTTTTGATGAAGGTGAGTGTTTTTAGGATTTAATCTGCCTCTTCGAATGGCTTAAACAGCTATCCCTCTCTATATTTTAGTGGTAGCTCTTCAGTTTACAGCATATAACTTTAACTCATCTCAGGTGCCCTTCACATATAGTGCAGGAACATTTCAACAGCATACTGCCATTTCCCCATGCCTGTTCTGCTATTGCTGTCAGACATTTTAAATATAGATACATTATGGGCTCAACAATGCATTGCTGTCATATTTTCATTAAAGCATCTATGATCGCTTAAAGTGGTGAAAAAGTCAGTAAAAGTGCCTTTCATATGTGTTTCCATATTTACAATTTCTGGTGCTTTTTATTTCTTTCTATTGATACAAGTTTCCATCTGGTGTAATTTTTCTTCTGCATGAATAACTTATTTTAGCATTTCTTGCAGTGCAGGACTTCTGGCAATGTTTTCTCTCACCTTCTGTTTTTCTGACAAAGTTTTTATTTCTATTCATTTTTATATCAGCTTTAGTGGGGTATACTTAAAATAAAACCATCAATTTTAAGTTTAGAATTTGATGAGTTTTGACAACACATCCAGCCATGTAACCACCAACACAATCATAGTATAGAACATTTTAATTGCCCCACAAATTTCCATCTTATTTCTAATCTTTTCCATCCCACCCAGTCCTAAGCAACCATTTATCTGCTTTTCGTCACCCTAATTTAGTTCAG
The DNA here is from genome assembly GCF_028538775.1 of Myotis yumanensis. Lineage (NCBI taxonomy): Eukaryota > Metazoa > Chordata > Mammalia > Chiroptera > Vespertilionidae > Myotis > Myotis yumanensis. Next base: position 160,396,245 of record NW_027223752.1, on the reverse strand, counting down.
CACAAAATTTTACTTGCAAGAAATCATACAATAGTCTTTTATGTCTGACCCTTTTATTTAGCATAATACTTTTGAAACTCTTCTAGTTGCACCATGTTTGAGTAGTTCTTTTTCTTGTGGTTCTATGGATAAAACCACAATTTATTCATCCATTCACCAGTTTGATAGATTTCTTTACAAATTTTGGCTACTAAGAATAAAGTTGCCATGAACACTCAAATTTAATAGCCCACTAGAATTTTAATTGGAGTTACATTGAATATATTAATTTGTGGAGAATTAACATATTAATGTGTTGAGTCTTCTAATGATATACTCTGGCTATATTTGGATCTTCTTTAATTTCTCTCCATGGTGTTTGATGTTTCTCAGTATGCACATGTTGCACAAGTTTTGATAAAATTATCCCTATTTCAACTGTTCGATGTTTTTGAAAATGCTTTTGCTTGCTGAATTTCAATTTTCATTACTTCAGAACAAGTATATTGGAATACAATTCATTTATGATATTCGTCTTTTCCCCTATAACATTGCCAAGCTTGATTACTGGCTCTGGATGTTTGTAGTAGTAGTAGTAGTATTAGTAGAATCTTGTGGATTTTTCATTATCATGTCATCTGCAAATTAAATCGGGTTTATTCCTTTCTACACTTTTCCTGTTTTCCTGTACTTTCTAAAGCATCTAGTACAATGAATAGAACTGATGAGAACAGATATCTTTGTCTTGTTCCTGATCAAAGAGGGCTATAGTTCAGTCTTTCACCACTTACTATGATGTAGCTGAATATTTTTGAGGTTAACATGGTTTCCTTATATTTCAAATTTTATAAGAGAATTTTTAATCAATGAAGATTGAATTGTGTTCATATTATTTCTCTACATGGGTTGGCAAAAGTAGGTTTACAGTTATGAGTTTATGCTTATATTATTACTAGAGGCCCGGTGCACGAAATTCATGCACAGGGATGGGGGTCCCTCAGCCCGGCCTGTGCCCTCTCACAGTCCAGGAGCCTTTGCTCCTTACTGCCCACCTGCTCGCTGCTCCTTAGTGCTGCCGCAGAGGCAGGAGAGGCTTCTGGCTGAGTGGCACTCCCCCTGTGGGAGCACACTGACCACCAGGGGGCAGCTCTTGCATTGAGCATCTGCCCCCTGGAGGTCAGTGTGCATCACAGAGACCAGTCGTTGTGGTTGTTCTGCTGTAACAGTTGCTTAGGCTCTTATTATATAGATTTATCTATTAGGAACAATCATAACCTCCAATTGGTCAGAATGTATTTTATATACTGTTGGATTCTAGATGCTAGTGTTCCCTCAAAAAATTGTCACATCTAAGATAAATAAACTGTGATACATCCAAACAGTGGGATACTATTTAGCACTAAAAATAAATGAGCTATCAATTCATGAAAAGGAGGAAACTTGAATCCATATTATTAAGTAAAAGACTCCAATCTGAAAAGACTACAAACGGTATGATTCAAAAGATATGTCATTCTAGAACAGGCTATAGAGACAGTAGATCAATGGTCCCCAGGGTTACTGGAAAAGGAGGGATGAATTGGCAATTAGCAAAGCACTGAGGAACTGCGGGGGGTTGTGGGGGATCGGGCAGTGGAACTACTCTGTATGATACTATAAAGATGGATACATTTGTCCAAACCCAAGGAATGTTCAAAACCAAGAGGGACTCTAATATAAACTATGGATTTTGGATGGTGATGGATCAATGTAGTTTCATCAATTATAACAAATGTACAATCTGGTGGGGATGTTGTTATTGAGACAAGGTGTGGATGTGTGGGAGCAAGGGGTATATGTGGGGGCAAGGGATCTATCTGTACCTCCCCCTCAAATTTCTTTGAACCTAAAACTGCTCTAAAAATATATATATATTAAAAGTTGTAGTCTGCATTGATGAAGGGTAATTCTCTACCATTTTCACCTTCTTAAGTGTGTTTTAATGGTTTAATGTCTGGCAAAGTCTAGCATTATAAAATAAAGGGTATGGGTAGAATTGATATTATTTTTCCTTATATGATTGATATAATTCACTACTGAAACTATAGGTCAAGGTTTGTGGGGAATATATTAACTAAAAGTTTAATTTCTTTAATAGCTATATGGTTATGCATGCCTTTCTTTTCTTAAATGGGCTTTGGTAATTTTAATCTTCTAAGGAATTTGTGTTTCCTCTATTGGTATAGAATTATTTCCCCCTTATTATTATTTTACTAGTGGCCCAGTGCATGAGTTCATGCACATTGAAAGAAAATTAATTAGAAGAAATATTTTAATATTGCTATCCACCCTTTCTCTATAATAGAAGTGTCAACCAAATTCATGATTGACAATAACAGATCAATACACACACATGCGATTGGCACCAGCGAGAGCTTTATATGTATTGTGCATGTGCGAGTCAATGTAGCCTTTTATAGATATAGAATCAACCTGCTTAATTAGACCTGCTTTGTGATTTAGCTAAACTTTTTCCAGCCCAGTGAAGCACCCCAACTTCTCTTTCAGGTAATTGTCAGCAACACAACAGTAAATATCAACACACAGAAGAGTATTATTGTAGATCACTCAGGGAGAACAAAAGGTTAAATATTTAACTGCAACAGTGTTTGACTGTATTCTGCGCAGTGAGAAAACCTGAAGTCATATTCAAGGTCCACTGTTTCTTACTTCTTTTCAGTCGGGTCAAGCTTCTAAGCTTTCTAAATCTCCATTTTCCAGCTAATGAAAAGAAAATAGGATTCCACTGAGTCTGCTATCTACTTACTCCAGGACTTCTGTGAGGATCAAATGAGATGAGGCATGGGGAAACGCTTCACAGACATTTGGTTAAAGTGTAAATGTTTGCACCTGGCTATAAAGCAGTCATGTTCTTGGGCTGAAGAAACTGCAAGGAGGCTAGTCATAGCTAGGGAGAGGAAGCTAGACATTGCTATGTGAGTCATTTACTCCCCCCCACATCCCCCCCCCCCCCCCCGCCCCTGCGCCCACAGCAACCGTTTCTGGGCTGGCCATCAGAGTTGGCTGCAATTTGGTGGGCTGTCGCTCTAAGGTGGTGGTGGGGCCTGTGTCCCTCTTGGGGGAAGCTGAGTGTTGCTTTGTGGCTGCCAGGTCCACGGTACGTTTCTCTGTAAATGGCCAGTGCATGTCATGGTAGCTCCTGCATTGAGCATCTGCCCCTGGTGATCAGTGTGCACCACACCAACCAGTCGGACTGATGGAGGGACACTTAGCATATTAGCCTTCTAAATATAGAGAGAGATTAGCCATGGTATCTGATACCCATACTCTCATTCCCAGTATTAATATTTTTTTTTCTTTTCTTAGTTTATTCATTATTTCAGATGCAGATTTATCAGTTTCTCTCATCATTTTAAAGAGCCAGCTTTTGGATTCTGTTATTTACTTGTTGTTTTTCTTATTTTTAATTGAGTTAATTTCTTCCTTTATCTTGATTATTTCCTGCCTCATATTTACCTCACACTTATTCTGCTCTTCTTTCTCATTGACATCGGAACTTTCCTTTTTTCTAATATAAGCATTTGTTGCTATTAGTTTCCCTCTAAAATCTACTTTAGCAAATTTTAGTGTGCTCTGTTTTTACTTTTATTCAGTTATACGTCAGCTCTATTTTGTCATCTCCCCCAAGCAGCTGCTTGGCATGGGACAGGGGCTGTATAATGGGCAGTATTGTCATGTATTATCTTTACTATGGCATTTCTTGTTCCATCTTGTTGAACAGATATTTAATGAGATGTTGAGTTTTCTGTGCTCTGGCTGCACTAAAACTCCAACAGGTTTCACCCAACTTCACCATCAGTATCTCCATCTCAGAGCAACCGTTTTTGTGGATATGATTTGCTGTCACTTGCCCTGAGTATGAGAAGCCAGTCCACAGCTCAGGACTCTGTGCCCTGCTCTATGCAGCTCCTTGTCCTCCAGGGCCAAGTCCACAGATTCAAACCTCTCGCCTGCCCCAAACTCTGAGCTCTGCCTCTCAGCTCAGCAAGATCTCAGCTCAGTGGGATCAGAGTATTCTGCTTGGACTCCAAATTTTGTCCTGTGGTAGAGAATTGTCCTCAGACCAAAAACCAGGATAATTGTCACTCTCATCCCAGGAGCTTCTCTTTTTTAAAACAAAGGCCATCAAACGAATGGCAGTCTTGGACTGTCTTTGTCCAAAGCCTGCAAACAATGGCCCCATATACTGTGTGCAGTTTCATGGTTGTCAAGTGGGGGCGGAGCTAGCCATGTGCCAGTTACTTCGTCATAGCTGAGACCAAAGTCAAAATCTCCCTTGCATACTTTTACAATAAAGGGATACTTTATAAAAGGGATGCTATTTTCTTCCAGCAAAGTGTAATGTCTCTGTACTGTGATTTAAAAAAAAAATGCAACTAGCACATCTGTCTTCTGCAGTGTAGCTTTCACAGTTCATGTGGGGAAGAGGCCCAGGAACATCTGCTGCTGTGAGCTCCCTGCCAGACACTGACAGCTCCAGAGCCCGAGCCAGGGCCAGTCAGGAAGCCTGTGAACACTTCAAGTTACACACCGCAGGGCATTCTCCAGCTAGGACCATCCGCCTGCCCTGTTTCCCGAATGATAGCAGTAACAAATGCAGCGGTTCTCAATCTGTGCGTTGCAACCTCTTTGGTGGTTGAACGACCCTTTCACAGGGGTCGCCTAAGACCATCTTGCATATCAGATATTTACATTATGATTCATAACAGTAGTAACATTACAGTTATGAAGTAGCAACGAAAATAATTTTATGGTTGGGTCATAACATGAGGAACTGTATTTAAAGGGCCAGAAGGTTGAGAACCACTGATTCAGAGGATCAGCAATGAAAAGGCATGATGCCAGGTGATGTAAGGTGAGTCCACCTGGAAGGGAACATAGCTAAATGGGTCTGATTCTCATTATCAGAGCACTGAGATTTCACCATCTAAGTCTTTCCAGAATCTGGGAGTCAGAGCTTTAATAACACTGGGCCATAAATATCTGGTCACACTGTGGAAGAAAAAGGGGTTCTACAAATGTAACCATACAGGGTGGTGATCTGATCATAAATTCCTAACTGGGCAGGTTACGGTGGGTAGTCACACCCCAGGCCTATAACTTATTTAGTAAAAAACTTATCTTCACCTTAAGCATGTCCTGTCCATTGTTTCTGGGCATCTAGGTTAACACAACTTTGAAATACCTCTTTTTAGACCCCTGCTTCTAAAGTGGACCGCCCTCCAGAGAGCACATAAGCTTAACTATCCTGTTAACCCATTCCCCACCTTGCTTTCTCCCACCTTCATGAAATCTTCCTTACCTTCCCTCTTTAATTTTAAATTCATAAAATATACTGCAAACTGCTATTCTCTGGAGCATTTGAGATCTTGCTTCCCAGCAATTGTCATTAGTTTTTGGCTCAAATAATCTCATAAAAATTCTCTACAGGTTTGGACATTCTTACATTGACAACACTTATCTACACTAATAAAAGAGAACATGGTAATTGGCGTACGACCGCTACCCTTCCCATTGGCTAATCAGCGTATCCTTATGCAAATTAACTGTCAGCCAAGATGGCGGCCGGCAGCCATGCATTGAAGCGAGCAGGGAGGTTTGCTTCCTCCAGGAACTGCAGACTCCAACGTTCCCCGCCTCACTTGCCGGACTCTCAACTGCAACTCTAAGCAACTATTACTATGTTGCAAATAAGAAGCTAAACAAAACCGGCTTTCAGTCATCCCCGGACTGCAACATTGTATCCATGTTTTCAGCAGCGAGGCCTCAGAGCTAAAGCTGGCCCAGAATAAAAAAAAAAAAAAGAAAACAAGGAGCTGTTGGAAGCTTTTAGTCAACTGTCAGCGGGAAAACAGCCCTCAGCCCCTCAGCCAGCCTGGCCAGGTACCCCAGTGGGGACCCCCACCCTGATCCAGGACACCCTTCAGGGCAAACCAGCCAGCCCCGACCCGTTCACCAGGCCTCTATCCTATATAGTAAAAGGGTAATATGCCTCCTGGCACCGGGATCAGCATGCCAGGGGGCAGCGCCCAAACCCCCTGATCAGCCCTGCTCTGTGGCTGATGGCGGGGAGCTCCCCAATCCTCCGATTGCCCTGCAGCTCTGTGTGTGACAGGGTGCAGCACACCAACCCCCTGATCGGCCCTGCTCTGTGTGTGACAGGGTAGAACTATAACCTCTCCATCGGCCCTGCCCTGAGTGTGACAGTGGCGGTGCCCCAACCCCCTGATCGGCCCTGCTCTGTGTGTGACAGGGTGCGGCGCCCCAACTCCCCCCTCCACGGGCCTTGCTCTGTGTGTGACAGGGTAGAGCCATAACCTTCCCATTGGCCCTTCCCTGAGTGTGACAGGGTGCAGCGCCCCAACCCCCTGATCCTCCCTGCTCTGTGTGTGACAGGGGGCAGTGCCCCAACTCCCCTATCGACCCTACTCTGTGAGTGGCAGGGGGGAGCTCCTTAACCCCCTGATGGGCCCTGCTCTGTGAGTGACAGGGGGCAGTGCCCCAACCCCCCTGATGGACCCTGCTCTGTTAGTGACAGGGGGCAGCGCCCCAACCCCCTGATCGACCCTGCTCTGTGAGTGACAGGGTGCAGCGCCCCAACCCCCTGATTGGCCCTGCTCTGTGAGTGACAGGGGACAGCGCCCCAACCCCCTGATCGGCCCTGCTCTGTGCATGACGGGGGTGGCACCGCAACCTCCCCATCGACCCTGCCTTGAGTGTAACAGGGGGCGGTGCCCCAACCCCCCAATAAGTCTACCCTGAGCGTGACTGAGGGTGGCATTGCAACCTCCCGATCCACCCTGCTCTGTGCATGACCAGGGGCTGCACCTAGGGATTGGGCCTGCCCTCTGGCACCCGGGAGCAGGCCTAAGCCAGCAGGTCGTTATCTCCCGAGGGGTCCCAGACTGTGAGAGGGCACAGGCCGGGCTGGGGGACCCCCCCCCCAGTGCACAAATTTTTGTGCACCGGGCCTCTAGTACTATATATCAGCAAATACAATAAACAGCATTTACTCAAACAAATAGACTTTGTCTCCATATAAATAAGGATAAAGAAATATTGCAGTATTCAACAAAAATTGGAACAGAATTAAAGTAAATCCTATTTTTAACACAGGCCACAATGAAGAGACTGTCATATGAGAATTCTGGCTTAAGGAGTACAAATAGGCACATTTTTCAATTCTCTATCTTGGTTATCATACATGTCAATGACATCTTTACCAAAACAAGTTCTGGATACAAAGAGAAGAAACAGTATGTCTCACCCAATTACAAATTAAAAACATTTTTTTAATCCACACCCGAAGATATTTTTCCATTGTTTTTTTTTTTTTTTTTTTTTTTTTAGAGAAGAGTGGAAGTGAGGAGAGAAAAAGAGAGGGAAGGAGGAAGGGAGGGAGAGAGAGAGAGAGAGAACCATCCACATGAGAGGGACACATCAATTGGTTGCCTCCTGCACTCACCCCAATGAGGGTGAGGATTGAGCTGAAACTGAGGCCTGTGCTCTTGACAGGGAATCAAACCTAAGACCCTCAGGTCTGTAAGCTGATGCTCTAACCACTGAGCAAAACCAACCAAGGCCATACATTTATTTTTGAGCAACAAGCTTTAAAGAAATCATCTAAGGCATGGAAATCTCAAAATAATCCAGAACATTTTACTCTAAAGTTCTGTCCTTGACACAGAATATATGTTTCTCATGGCATTGTGGTAGCATTTATTTTCCTTTGAGACCTCTTCCTCATGTTTGCTGTCAGCTGAAATGACGGGAGGTACCAACTTATTGGTTTTTCATCATCAATCATTCCATGATCAGCAGGGAAGGGCAAGTCCCACTGTCCAAGCATTTTTCAAAACTGTGCTTGGATTAAATGTGCTCTTGTTCCATGAACCAAAGCAAGTCAATGGCCAAACCCTGACTCACAATGGGTCACATCAGGAGAGGATTGAACAAGTGGAGACCATTACTGCAACAACCAATTGTGATTCACACTCTCTTGCCCCAGTGATTTGGATCAGTCCCTATTGTAAAACTCACTCACCCCACCAAAGGAAGGTCCCAATGCTTTGTCCAAGCTTTGTCCAACCATGGCTTCAAGCTCAAGGTTCAGGATCTTGTCATCCACATCAAGTCTACATGCAGTTCCTTGAATGCAACCCTTCTTCCCTTCTTATTCAGAGACTAAGCATTTTTTAAGTTTTTATGTATTGATTTGAGAGAGAAAGAGAGAGAGAGAGAGAGAGAGAGAGAGAGAGAGAGAGAGATGGATTTGGTGTTCCATCTATTCATGCATTCATTGGTTGATTCTTGTATGTGCCCTGACCAGGGATCAAATCTGCAACCTTGGCATCTCAGAACGGCACTCTCACCAACTGAGCTCCCGGGCCAGGACCAGAGACCTAGGATTTAAAAGATTATTTATCTGTTCTTTGCACACCCAGAAAACAGTGAGGTATGGGGACACTTGCAAAAGACACTCTCACTTAAGTAAAAGAGAAATGAAGACACAGTATAGTTCCTGGCACACTATAACTGTGAAATTTTGCCAATGGATAGTGCCCACATTGGTTCTGCTCCCTGGAAGAGACCTGGAAGTTATCATTCTTCAGGAAGCCCCATCTCAGTGTCCCTTTCCACTCCTGGGATGCTCCCCCTTGTCTGTCACTCTTCTGACTCTTGGTTCCACCCACTGGGCTCCTAAAGGCACCCTCCAGGACAGTTCCCTTAGAAACGGCTGCGTTGGTAGATAAGCACCTTCCTCGCCTTGCTTCCTGCCCATAGGAAACTGAGGGTCAGAGGCCACACTGCAGTTTCATAAACCTCAGTCTCTTCTAATTCAAGCTAGTGTCACATTTTCATGTGCAACTCTCTTAAAATCGTGGCTGCTTTTTACATCTTACAAGTTAATCCTCTTCAGTCAACTGGAGTGGCACCCTCAAAGACTTGGAGACATGTCTTTCTCAGAATATTCTTACAACCATTTTGTGATTGAGCCTCTGGGAGACTGAACTCTGAAGAACCTTGGAAGCCCTTATGTATCACTGAGAGCACCAACCACCTTCAACAATTCAGAAGTCTGAACAAAGGGTCCCACAACTTACACTTGACTTCAGCTTCACCTCCAGGTCTTAGTTTACTTTAAGAATCTATTACCAACTGTGGATTCTGAGAATGAGAATTTTTTTTTTATTTTCCAAACCAGCAAGCTCCACTTACTCTATATTCCCTCAGAAGCCCATGTGCAAGCTGAGAAAGGTTGTCTTTAGTCCATCTCTCTCCTGTATTTTATTATAGAGAGCTTAAAGAAGCCAACGTACACTGGGCATTTTGCCAGGACATCACTTGGCAAGGTCCTCAAGTTCCTGAGGTACATTTCCTTTCATGCTGGTTATCAGAGAACACATTTTCCCAGTTGTTTTGCTTCTACATAACATGGACCACTATTTCTCCAGCTTTGTATATGACTTATTCAACCAGCCTCAACTAATAAATTGCTCATAATTTTCCAACCTTTGGCCCCAACCTCCACTCAACAACTTTCTCCAAATTCAGTGCCAGATGTTTTAGTGTTTGTTGTTTTCATCATCCTACTTCTCAATCAGTTCACTTTTGCTGTATAAGAAACCACATCAAAGCTGAGTGGCTTAGAACAGCTATGCATTCAATTTAATTTGAGCTACTATGGACACTATATCTCATTGCCAATCAATAATGTGTCTGTGGACAACTTGAAAGTCGGCTAATTCTTATTCATTAGCAGAGTGGACAGTCTTTTTCAGATGATAGCATAGTTCTAGGTACAAGAGAGAAAATTGTCAGAGTTCTTGAGAGCTACACTGAGAACTCAGGGCAACACCTCCACCACATTTGAAGGGTCAAGACAAAGGCCATCCCAGATTCATGGGGTGAAGAAAAGACCCCACTTCTTAACGGCAGAAGTTACAAAGCATGTGTCCACTTTTGTAAACTACAATTGAATTCAGGGCTGATTTTGGTTGGCTATATAGACATGAGTAAGAAAAAATGCTGACAGAAATGAGAGAATTGCTTTGTTGTCATGTTTCTGAAACACTTTTGAACGGTTGCCATCACATATTTCTGCATCTTTCTTGACATTTACTGGTAGCTTTTTTTCTTCTTTATTTCTACTTCTCTTTTAATATCATCAACACAGGTGGTAAAAACTTGAAAAATTGACACGGTCAAGGTGTAGGAGGAGAACAGAAACTTTAAGCAACTTGTTTCTCCCACCTTAAGCCACAAGAAAATCTCAACTTTATCATCTATAGAAGATTATCATAACTTAGGGCAATGATGCATCTATTTTAAAATGACACCTCTCCAAACAATAGATACTTTGAAATGTCACCAAACTCACAGTAATATTTATACTTCAGTTGAAACTCAAAACATAAATTCCTGGCTTGAACAAATTTCTGTAAGATGCATGTGTTTTTCCCCAAAGTCAACTTATGTAAGATAATAAAAGGTGATATGCTAACCTCTGAATGAAGTGATTGAGAATTGGTTGCCTGGTAACAGAGTCAGTATGTTTAATGTTTTTTTTCAGGGAAGTTCACATCTCCATGTATTTTCACTCTGCATCGGGTGAAAATATTAACTTGATATTAAAATAGTTTTATTTTAATGGCTGTCAAAATATAATAACATGATACAATTTAACTCAAAGCTGAGAATTGCCTTTGGGGCACAAAGCTTTCAGGCATGTTTTCAGCATATTTGAGTGGATAAATGGGACAGTTTGATAGAGTTGAATCAGCCGCATGCTTAATTTCCTCTTGCCCATCTTTCAAGCATTCTTTTTTTATATACCTTTTTCCTGTTTCTATACCAACTTTTGCTCCAATTCAGGCTCAATGGGCAAAAATAGTGTTAGGTGATGAGTATATATCTGGCCTGCTGGCATTAACTCCAATTAAACTCCATCGGTGTTGACTATGAGGAGGGACATGTCCTAAAACAGATTTTTTCTCCTTCATACTATTCTCTTATTTGCAATCTTGCTAATATAATTTTTGTGACTGATCAGGTAGCAAAGAGGAATAGCTTTTAAATATGCAACACTTTATAACTAGACAGCTAAAACTATAAAAGTACTATGCAGCAATATGCTTACTTTTTGCTTTTAGAGCACTAAAAGGGCACCAGTTTAGTGACATAAAAAAATGTACTATGAATACATTAAATGTGACAAAAAATAAAAAGAAAAACTTCTGTAAGTAAATTTTCATGCATAATTTCTACCAAGTCTTTAGGTTATTAACTCATTTGGTTTTACATAGTAAACAACTCAATGTTTAAATATCAAGCTAATGCTGACTTGTGTCTTACTGAACTACTAAGATCAGATGGACCAAGCTGATGATAATAGAATGAAGAAAAAGAAACAAAATTATTCTAAAAGTCATACCAAAAATAATCAAATTTAACAGAATAACATAGGACTAAGATAAGAAAGAAGGCTGAATCCTATTTTAATTTAAGAGAGGTAGCCTGGGCAGTCAATGTTATTTTTTTCTATCTACATGTAGAGTTTCTGAATCATTTCAGGAAAGCCAGTGTTCTGATCGCCATCCTGTCCCCATAGCCCTCAGAACATTTGCCTGGGTTACTCCATATACCTCTACGACCTGCCTTTGATCATAAACCATCAATAAAGTTTGTATTGCTTTAAGAGACAGATTATGGGGCAGATCTGGGTGCTTCTCACTGGTCTTCATAGGTCTTAAGTCACAATCTTGGTGGCATTCCTGCAAAGTAACACAGCAATCCACACATTGGGGCTTGGAGTAACATTGTACATAAATTGCTTCCATTACTAGGTAAACATTGCTGTAATCTTCTTGCAAATCTATTAACAAATATATGTTCTCAAAATGTATTATTGTTATCAGTAGCCCCTTTTCAAAACAGATTATTTATTCCTGTTGTCAAAGACACTATAGTTTCAGTACTGACAATGACATTTAAATACCCATATTTTACTGCTGCTGAGAACATTCAGAACCTCAATCAATATAACATAATGCTACATCCTTCCAGGAATGAAAACAGGTGTGTTCCTTAGACAATCACAATTTCACTTGGTCATTCTCTTTTGTTAAAAGAGACTCTCGTATGTATATCAAGAATTCTCTTCAGGGAAAAAAGTGTGCAACAGAGAATGATAATTGATCACTATCACTATCCTTCATAAGCATGCACTCACAAATAATTATATTACAGAAGCCCAAATAAGTTTGAAGTGATCAAATTTAAAATCATTATATAGAATTCATTGAGGGGGTGTGAAGTTTTAAATAATAATTTTTGTTTATGGAACTTCCATTTGTGTCTTTGCTAGCTGTCTCAGTCCATTTGAATAGTCCAATAGACTACTGTAGACTGGCGTCCTAGGTGGAAGTCAGAGGCCAGGTGCCAGCATGGCTGGGTTCTGGTGAGCCCTCTCCCAGGTTTGCAGATGACCACATCTTCACTGTCCTCACATGGCAGAGAGAGAGAGTGAGCTCTCTGGTAGCTCTTTTTTTAAGGACATTAATCTCATTATGGGAGCTGCCCCCTCATGACCTCATGTAAACCTAATTATCTCCAAATGACCCTATCTCCAAATACCAGCATCTTGGAAGGTAGAGCTTCAAAATATTCATTGGGATGGGTGCTGGGAGCCGGTCCATCCTTGCTGCTTGACACAGTTGCTGCAGGGAAGAAACATCTGCACAGCATATGTTTCAAGGGACCTGGCATATATGGCATATTGTTCTTAATATGTTTGCTCCCCTTCTTGGCGCTATGTGTTTTAACCAAGGTCGCCTCTCTGAGAAAGGTTGTTTCCCCAGGTAGGGATTTTCCCCTGAAGTTAGGGAGGGGATAAAACCCCTTAACTAAGTGCCAGGAGGGTAGTTAATCACTTTAACTACGAACAATCACGCTTAAGCTACATAATCTTTACTCCCTGGAATGGAGATAAGAAATGCCCTAACCTTTGGAATAGAAATTGATAGGATTAAAATCAACTGGTATAAATACAGATGTAACAAGACAACAGGAGATAGAACCTAGACACAGAACCTAGCGGGAGAACCTGGCTGAAGAACCTAGACACAGAACCTAGAGACAGGACTTGGCTGGAGATCCTAGACAGAACCTAGAGACAGAACCTAGCAAGAGAACATGGCAAAAGATCCTGGACAGAACCTGGCTACAGAACTTCGATGGAGAACCTAGACAGAACATGGCTGGAGATCCTGGATAGAACCTGGCAAAAGAACCTGACTAGAACTTCGCTGGAGAACATGGACACAGAACCTGGCTGGAGATCCTAACCAGAACTTGGCCAGAGATCATGGCTAGAGATCCTGGCTAGGCTTCTGATCAACTGAATGCTGCCTCCGTGTCATTCCTTCTTCGCCTACTCCGTCCACACCTATGGGGAACCACTGGACCTGCTGGGGTTGGACCCCAACAGATGGGGTAAACTCAATCTATAACACAAGTTAAATAGAAAAAAAATAGTCAATTCAATATTGTCAAGTCATCAGTTCTTCCCAACTTGATCTATAGGTTGAATGTAATCCCAATAAAAACATTAGCCAGGTATTGTATGGATATTCCAAATGGATTCTAAAGTTTATATAAAGTGGAAGAATAACCAACACAATATTGAAAGAGCAGAACTAAGTCATAGGACTGATACACCCTCACTTCAAGACTGAATATGAAGCTTCCGTAGTTAAGACAGTGTGCTATTGGGAAAAAAAAATTTTAAATAGACGAATAGTTCATTGAAACAGAATGGATAGCCTAGAAACAGGCACAGAAAAATATAAGCAACTGATCTTTGCTAAAAAAGCAAAGGCAATTCAATGAACCAAAGATAATCTCTCTAATAAATGCTGCTGGAGCAAGTTGATATTCACATGCAAAATAATAATAGTAATCTAGTCCCTGAGCTTACATCTTCTTCAAAAATTGATTCAAAATAGATCATAGATCTAGCCATAAAACACTATAATAAAATGGCTAGAAAAACAACACCAGAGAAAACCTAGATGACCTTGGGTATAGCAATGATTTTTTACATACAACACTGAAAGTACAATTTGTAAAGAAATAATTTATTATATGGAAATTATTCAAATTCAAATCTCATGTTCTGTAAAACCACTGTTATGAGAAGGAAAAAATCACAAATTGTGAAAAGGTGCTCAACATTTTATGTCATTAGAGTTAAGTTAATAACACAATACTACTGTACACTTTTTAAAAGAGCTAAAATCCAAAACACTGAACATATCAAATGCTGCAGAGGATGTGGAGCTACAGGGACTCTCATTGCTGGTGGGAATGCAAAATGGCACAGCCACTTTGGAAGACAGTTTGTCAGTTTTCTTACAAAATTATTAATATATGAACCAGCCGTCATGCTCCTTCATGTTTACCCAATGAACTAAAAACATAGCCACACAAAAAACTGCACACGAATGTTTATAGTAGCTTTTTAGCTTTCTTCATAATTGCCAAAACTTGAAAGCAACCAAGATGTCCTTCAGTAGATGAATGGATAAATAAACTGTGATACATCCAGACAGTGGAATATTAATCAGTACTAAAAAAAATAAGCTATCAAGCCATGAAAATACTTGGTGTAAACTTAAATGCACATTAATAAGTGGGGATAAAAAGCCAATTTGAAAAAGCTACAAACTGTAGGATTCCAACTCTATGACCTTCTGGAAAAGGCACAATTATGGAAACAATGAAAAGACCAGTGGTTGCCAGGGGTCAGGAGTGAGGGATGGGGCAGTGAAACTACTTTGTAGGATGGACTATAATGATGGACACATGTTATTATACATTTGTCCAAACTCATAGAGTGTGCAACACCAAGAGTGAAGCCTAATGTGGACTATGAACTTTAGTTAATAATACTGTTAATAGTGGCTGATGAAATGTACACGGCAATGAAGAGTTAATAGTAGAGGAAACGCAGAGGGCCTTGAAGGATTGTATGGTAACTTTGTATTTTCCCCTCAATTTTTCTGAAAACCTAAAACTGCCTAAAAATATAAAGTGAGCTAATTTGAAAAAAGAGAAAAAAATAGGCAATATTAATTCTTACGTTAAGCAATGCTGCCCTCCATTCCTAAGGTTTACAAACTGCCAGTGCTTCTTCCTATCCTCCCCTCCCTCCACTGGACCCTGTGGTCAGGAGAAAGCTCTGACCACAGCTGTGTGATAGGTGGGGCTAGCGTCCCCTCACCCCTGGCCCTGTGGTCAATCTCCTTCTTTATCTGTGCATTACTTCAATTCCGTAAATATGGCCTGAACAGAAATGAGGGAAAGAAAACAAACCCAACTGCTCATTGTTGCCTGAGAAAAAGTTCACCAGGAGTGTCCCGCTGGGAGATATCATGTTGGTCAGACATGGCCACTTAAGCACCTGACAAATCACTCCATCAGTCAGACCTCCTCCTCTGCCCACATCCCATGAAGGCTGCAACATGAAATGCTCTGCGGGTGGAGTCCTATCACCTCTGTAACTGACTTGAGTGCAGTGATCGCCAAAGTTAAAGGGACTATCATTAGAAACAATAGCTCCCTAATGGCCAGGATGATGACCTTCCACTTAGATAGCTCCACTCAGCGGGAATGGTCCCACGCTTATTATGTACTGAAAATAATGTACCTTATCCATCACTGAAACGTCAGCGCTTCTGGAGGAGAAAGCGCTGCTCCATTACAGTGTGCCAACGCCACTGGACACAGCGCGAGAGAAGAGCAAGGGAAAACCTGATCTTTTCAGGATGGCTCTTTTCTCTCCAGTAATGTGTTTTACTCACAATTAGCTGTACCTTTTTATTTCTTTTAAAAAAATTATGAATATATTTTTATTGATTTCAGAGAGGAAGGGAGAGAAAGAGAGAGAGATAGAAATATCAATGATGAGAGAGAAACATTGATTAGCTGCCTCCTGCATGCCCCACAATGGGGATTGAGCCCACAACCCGGGCATGTGCCCTGACCAGGAATTAAACCAGTGATCTCCTGGTTCATAGGTTGACACTCAACCACTGAACCACACCAGCTGGGCAACTGACCTTTTTCATATATAATGTTTATATATTTTACATATTTATATTTTACATATTTGTATTTTATATATTTATACATAATTAGCATGTCCACATATATATACATGTTAATGACTGAATTGTTTTCCTAAGAATTCCAAATACAGACCTCTGTTTACAGCTCAGCATCTTCCACAAACACAAGTAAAAAGCATTTAATTTTTCTCTAAATTGTAATGTTATACTGCCCACATTTTTTAAGGAAATATATTTTGGAGAAAAATAACTCTCTTAGCTATAATAACTTAAAGAGTGTAAATTGATTCATGTAGCATTTTTTTTCTTTTTACAATTCTACACACTCAGGTTTGCTATTTGTGTTCACCATTATTTTGGGGCACGGCTGAGAGAAGGTTTCTGTGCCTCATGGACTAAGTTCAATACTGTTTTTGAAGGTGTTCCTTTCATCAAATGCTGTTCCAACAAGGATGACTGCCTTGGAAACAGCCCTGGGCGAGGCTGGCAGTATCTTGCTAGCCTGTAAACATTCTGGTTCTGCTATCTCTTGAGACTACAGGGACCTGGGAGAGCCAGGTTTTCTGTAACCCATTTCTTTCAGAATAAGCTTAAGAGTGGGTTTCTCACATCTCTGACTCTCATGGAAATTCTCTGACTGCTTCATCTCCAAGTCATATCAGTCACCTTCCATTCCTGCTGCACTGCCTCATATAGTTAACTCCTCACTTGTCCTATTATACTAGTTTCCTACCTGTCCTGTCACATATTTCGGTTTTCACACTTACCCCCAGAGTTCCATTGGGGCTAAAGTCCTCTCCTTATCCTGACTCCCCACAATACCCTGCCCACTGCTGAGCTAAGATGGTTGCCCACCAAATGTAGGCTGATTGTGGCCATGTCCCTAATGGATGGACAATGTTCTCTCCATCCACACCCCACACCCCACCAAACTTGTTACAGCTCTTAGCTTTTTTCTGGGATAGAATCTCAATGGAAATTCCTCAGTACCTGTGCATTTAAAATAATGTAGGAATCAATTTTTTAACAGTGAATCAAACAATACAAATCATAATTAGCTAATGAGAATGAGTTGAGTGACCCATAGTTGGAGTACTTGAAACCTTGAGGTGAATATTCTCTCTGCTTTCTTTCTTTTCTCCTTCCAGCCACCCCTTCTTCCCTTACTTTCTTCTTTCCTTTC
Organism: Myotis yumanensis; assembly: GCF_028538775.1. NCBI lineage: Eukaryota > Metazoa > Chordata > Mammalia > Chiroptera > Vespertilionidae > Myotis > Myotis yumanensis. The sequence goes on along the minus strand of NW_027223752.1, from coordinate 160,378,893 downwards.
CTCCAAACCCTTATGTTCAGACTTATTGTAAATTAGGCAACATAAGCTGCATTTCAGGACCTCTGCCTGGTAGAATCCATGATGCTGTGCAGAGTAAAGGTGCGCCATGGATGTTAGCACTCTGGCTCCCTCATCTCTTATCCTGGTTATCAACTGCAGATGCTAATGAGTATTTGGTTTCTGAGCTGTAAATCAGGAGCAAGAATAATATCAAGGCTGAAGGGAAACAACAAATTGAGATCAATCCTACAGGAGAGAGCAAACCAATAACACCACTGTCTCAGTAGAAAATCATAAATGAGATTTTTATCACAGGAGAATGTCCCCAATGTTATGACAAAACAATTTCCACTCTAACCCTAGGGCACAGTCCTCATGGGAAGGGATCCAGGTCCATTTCATTTACGTGCAGGTCAAACATCTGATTGACTTTTAACTGTCCATTTTATTCTTCGTCAATAAAAAGAGAGAAAATCCAATTTTTAAAGGATTGTTCCCCCTAGGCCTACTCTTCAGAACATAAATACCTCCTGTTCAGCCTCAGTGATGTATTTCTATGTCTTATGGAACCCCTGGGTTTAGCTATTTTGGCAAAAGTCGCTGGGACTGAGACTGGTGGAAGAAGTCTGTACCAGACATCATCAAGAGCCATAAAAGCCCTTTTACCTTCTGTACTGCTTAAAATGTCAGTTTATTCACTCCCTGGTGTTACAAGAGTAGTAGCAAGTTTTAATAAGTCATTAGCCACTTGTACTTGAGCATGAACTGGGTTTCTCAGATTAACACATACCTTACAGCAGACTTGGGGAGATGGTGGAAAAGCTCAAAAGCAACAAAGAAATACCTAAAACATGGTTCTCAACTTTTAGACCAATAGCTCAGAATCACCTGGAGATGTGTCATTGTTGCAGAATCCTAGGCTCTGTGCCCAGAAATACACATATACAAATTATCTCCAACTGTGCAATTGTTCCAAAATATTGTGCTTTCCCTTAAAATATCAAAACCTAGTTGGGCTTGGTTGGGAAGGACACTTAGATACCCACAACATGACATGAAGTGGGAGACAAGCATGGACATGGAGGAGGAGCCAGGCAAGGCAGGGATGCCTCAGCTGCCCCAGGAAGATGGTGCTGTCAATACCAGCATGCCGTGTGAGACACCACAAAAAGTTTCCACTTAGAAAGATGTGGAAATTGGCCCAGCCAGCATGGCTCAGTGGTTGAGTGTGGACCTATGAACCAGGAGGTCACAGTTCGATTCCAGTTTGGGCCATATGCCTGTGTTATGGTCTTCATCCCTGGTGTGGGTCATGCAGGAGGCAAGCAATCAATGATTCACTCTCATCATTGGTGTTTCTATCTCTCTCTTCTCTTCCTTCCTGTCTGAAATAAATAAAATATATTTTAAAAATATATCTTTTTTAAAAAAGATGTGGAAATCCAAACATTGTACTGATCTCCTTAATTCAGAGTAATTTAGCTCTTCAAAGTGAGTTCTCCTTTATAAACAAAGACAAAAATGAGGTCTCTCTATTAGGAAAGGTTATTGCCTTTAGCCAGATGACCGCCATTAGTAGAGGTCCACTGGAAACCAAGGAGGAGGAACTGGAAAACTCCCCAACCAAGCGAGGCAATGCTGGGTGAAGCCTTTAGAGCCTTGATAGCAATTTTTTCTGGGCATAATGTGATTAAACCTCCGTTGTTTGGTGGGGAAGTCTGGTGCCCAATCCCAGCACCACCTTTTAATTAAATTCAACCTCAGTCAAGTTATTATACAGCTTCAAGCTTTGCTTCCTTCACATGAAAAAAAGAAGATCGTAATAGTACCTGTTAGGGTAAGGAGTAAATAAGGGAATCCACATAAAACTGCATACACACTCACAACACTCAATAAAGTGCCACAATTTTGAGCAAGGCTATTTGCTGATGGCTTCCTACAAGCCCAACCATGTTTCAGGCACTCTGCTACCCCAGTGAGTCCCAACCATCCCTTGAAATTGGAGTTATTTTTCCTATGGTAAAAAAAATAATGAGATTCAGGAAAATTAAAGCAAAGTAAAAAAAAAAAAGGAAGAAAGAAAATCCCAATTTGCATGCCTAGAAAATCACCTTTGGCCCAAACCTGCATCACCCTTGGTGCTATCTGTGAGATATCCCACTCCCTCACCTGTGAGATGATATGTCAAAGTCCCCACCCTGTTAAACTGCAGCATGTACATGTTGCATTGCTTCCACTTATGGAAATGTGAGTGGAAGCAGCAGGAACCTTTCACACCTGTGCAGGCTTTCCCATGTCAACATGGGGCCCAGAGTGAGGGCAGGAAGATTTGGACAGATGTTGCTGAAACTGATCAAGAAGTTGGGGCTATTTTCTGTCCCAGCACCTCTGATCCAGACCCAAAGTATCTGCTCCTTCTTCCAAAGCAATCTCCCCTCAGATGGAATCAGACTAACATCCTGATGTCTTCAGTATTTAGTACAAGAAACGATTAGTCTGTCATGTCCAGTTACCAATAACCCTCAGCTTATTTATTTTACAAAGCATTCTACATTTTGTAACTAGTGATTAGGAGGAAGTGAAGTTTCTATATAATTTAATTGTTTGTTATATTGCTAAAATTTGAGTAAGTTTTCTTCCTTAGAAAATGAAGAGTGAATAAAACTAAAGGTGCATTTCATTATTTGAATAAGACATGATTTCTCAGGCCAGATTACCTTCGAATTAGCATCAGAAACTGGAGAATTTTGTTTTTATGATTATACTAGAGGCCCTGTGCATGAAATTTGTGCATGGGGCGGGGGGGGGGGTCCCCTCAGCCCAGCCTTCACCCTTTCCAATCCTGGACCCGTTGAGGGATGTCCAACTGCTGGTTTAGGCCAGATCCCTGGACCGCTTGCTCCTAATTGCTCACCTGCCTGCCTGATTGCCCCTAACTGCACCCCTGCCAGCCTGGTCACCCCTTACTGGGGTGTCAGCCTGGTTGCCCCAAACTTCCCCTTCCACTGGCCTGGTCACCCTTTACTGCCCCCCTGCTGGCCTGGTCACCCCCAACTGCCCCTCCTGCCAGCCTGGTCACCCCACACAGCCTGCTCTTTGGTCATTACTGTTACTGTGATGGTGTCCTGGACAATTTGCATATTCCTCTATTATTAGTATAGATATTAGGGATGTATTTGTTTTTGAGTCTTTACTTTCCAAAAATCCAAAGTTGGAAGTAAAATTGAGTCTGGATAATTCAGTTCCAGTTAATGGCAGTTTTAACTTAACTGAATCATGACAGTGAAATCTATCTGGTAAAGGTATTAGAATATTACAGGATAAACTAATTGGTAATCCAAAATATCATAAAATAATCCTAAAAAGAATTCAATAATTAGAGGATGGAGACACTATATGTAATTATTAAAGGTGTCAGGGCAGAAGAAAATTATTACATATAAAATGAGTAGCTATATGCAAAATTTTTTATTCATTCATTAAGATGTACAAATTTCCAATTATAAAAATGGTCACAGATTTGTAAAGTACAGCACAGGCAATATAGACAATAATATTGTGATAACTATGTGTGATGTCAGATGGTTACTAGACCTATGGTGATCACTTTGTAAGGTATATAAATATCTAATCACTACGTTGTACACCTGAAACTAATATAATATTGTATGTTAACAAAAATAACTGAATTTTTGAATTTTTAAAGCATCATCTATTTTTTGTTTTCTTTTGCATAATGAATTTCTGTGCTTTTCCACTACTACTTCTGTATGGAGCATGTGGAAGTAATGACATAGCAGGAAAGTAGAAAAAGCAAAGAAAAACATCCATTTGTTCAGCAATACCAAACATGAAACAATAGAAACATTTTTTAATATAAGCAATGAAGTCTGTTCTAAACCCAAGAGCACATGCATTCTGAAATACACGCACCAATGTTTCAATGCAAAGTGACTTAGCAGTGCTGTAAAGATATGTGCAAAACTGCCAGATATAAGGCTCATGTTATTTTTAATTTGATGTCATAGAAATGGAATTTGCCTTGAAAAGAGAAGCAAGAACCATACTGTTACAGCAAGATCCTCAAAAAGGTGAGTGAACCTGGTAACTGTTCTTTGAAATGGAGGAGATTAAGGAAATGGTGCTTCGAGAAGAATTCTCTACCAGAAACAGAGGGCTGCAGTTGAGGCTGCAAAGCTATTTGAGCAAAAGTCATAGCACTTGAGATAAGAAAGAGATGAGTGGGAAAGGAATCACGGCCTCTCTCCTTCAGGGTAAAATTCCATGGAAATGTATTCTCCTGCGGCCAAACTATCATTCCTGAGACCTTTCAATTCAGGAGTCTAAACGAATGACTTGGAGTCACATGTCATTTGCCCCATATTAATTCTAGTTATCTGGCATTCCCCCTCTACATTCAACCAAGTATTTATTGAATAGCCCTCATCTTCAGGGGACAGTGAGATGCTGTACAGGGCAGAGAGATGGAGATGACCATGCCTGTGCCCCACAGGGTCCCAGAGGCAGAGATGAGCTGCTAAAGATAAGGTAGGAAATCCAACTGTCACAGGTGGGTTTGACTGAGGTGCCACCTACTTCACACAGTGCTGTTGGCTTTTAAGAACGTTTTCTCCACACACACTACTGTCTGAAAAGAACTGTGTGAGGAGGTTAAGAGTACGTCATTCATTCAGTTTTTACCAATGACTAAAAGGATTTGGGATTTTAGGGACTGGACCCTCCTTCCCAAGGGACTTAACTACCGATCTAAGCAAATGAAATACAGTTCTTGACAACCTTTTCATTACATTTCCCCTGGATGTATATAATTCCAGACTTTTCTCTGGGAGGTGGTGGAAATGTAAAACTTCTGAAATGTTTTAATGTGGAACATCTCAATGACCAAATCAGTTTCATTTTCTGATCCAAGTCATCTCTATACAGCCAATAAATATGTGTAAAGTCCATTAATACAGATAGATGATAGATCAATGACAGATAGATAGATAGATGTGAGACACAGGAAGAATCCATAGTTTATATATGAATTAAAGGAAATTTCCTTTGTTTTTGCTGGTGTCCTACGATTATACTGAAAATTCTAACTTAGTCTATGACATTTTATATCTTGTATTGAAACTATAAGGTAAATATGAGATAACATTAACAGTGTCATTTCTGGGGGCAGATATTCAGCTGTTTATGGTATTATCCGCTTCACTTTTTTATTTTGCAGTTATAAACATTTCCCAATTTATAAACAAATCTAATGATTTTTCCAAAACAATTTAGCTTTTTCATAGTTACGTGCAGTTTGAATGTGCCACATTTAAGGACAAGCTTTTCTAGGGAGAATGATTCTAAAGAGTCTTACTGCCCTGTCATATCTGTTCCACCAGAAAGCTCTTTGCATCACACATTTTGAAAAGAAAACACTCAATCACAAAGAACAATATGGATAAGGATTCCAACGAGACTCAGTTAAGAGAAACAGTTACCTGAACAGGACTTGCATAACTTCTAGGGGGTCAACATATGAACATTGTATGTTCATATACATATCTAAAATAATAAAAGCATAATATGCTAATTAGACTGGATGTCCTTCCAGACATCCTTCTGGACAACCTTCTGGACAAAGCCAGGGCTTCGAGGGAAGCCCAGGTCCTGGGTGCCAGAGGGAAGCCGGTGCCTGCAGCCGGGGGAAGGAAGGCCTACTGTTGCATGAATTTCGTGCATCGGGCCTTTGTATAACATATAAACATCATATACCTATATAAACACATTGGAAACAGAGAGTTATAATGAGATTATTCCAAAGGGCCAGGCTGAGACAGGAGTGGGAATAGGGTGTGGTACCTAGAAAATGATGGGATAGAACTCCTTCCCCATGAGGGTCAGTGGGTGTGGTCATCTCCAGAAAAGAATCTTGGGAATGGAGACCGGGTCAAATTTTAATGTGATAACTTAATGGAATTGATACATATGATGAAGAGGCAATGGGAAGACTCTGTTTCTACCAAATATTTTGAGGTAAAAGTTAATCTGAGAAAGAGACAAGCCTCCATGTCTAGCATGTAATTCTGAAGTCTGCATGAACGTGGAGAGCACCATCTCAATCCCTTCACTCACCTTCAAGAAAGAAGACACCCAAAGCCCAGCTCTCTGCTGCTGGCAACTTCCTGGCTCACTGGTTCTTTAGTCGCCCAGACCCCAGACAGTGGCCCTTCTTTTGCTGTGACCACCTGTTTGGGCCCCTGCTTGGGTCTGTGCCCTGGAGGACAAAGTGATAAGCAGGCAAGGGCCTGGAGGTTCCTTGCAGGAACCAGGGCTTTAACTCACTAGAATGTTTTCGGTGCTTCATGAGTTTTATTGTTTTGAAAACATTTATGTCAGACTGGCCCGGAGTTCTGAGTCTGCAGGTGCCAATTTTATGAATCCGATAAATTTTACATGTTAGCTGCAGTTGCATACATTTTCTCTCAAAGACACTGTGGCTGCCAGCATTTCTGTAAACATGGCACATTAGAGAATCAGGTCCTGTGGAAACCTAGCCAAGTGGTTTAACCCAACAGTGAGCACTGCTGTGAACGGGTGCACTCATTGCCGATGTGCCAGCCATTGTGGAATCTGTGCAAGGTGGCATCCTTTGTATGTTCTATTTCGTGTTGCTATTTAGCTACTGCTAAGAAGTCCAGGGCTACTTCCATCAGTAAGGCAGGTTCACAAAGAGATTAGGAGTTCCAGAATCAGGTGTGGCCCCCAATGTAAACTATCCATAAAATGAGCAGGGTAATCTTCCCTACCTAAATGTGGTCATTGTTGTCTGGTACAGAGTCACCAAACCCTGATATATGTTAATATTTGGGTATGATGGCAGTAGCAAAAAAAACAAAAAACACAAAAAGGTTGTGCAAGCAGTGGCGCTACTTACTGTGTGTGAGTGAAGAGAACGTTATATTGTGAAGGGGTATTGAAATGGTCACGTGGAAGTTCTCAGGGGAATAAGCCACCATCATGGGAATACTCCTCAGTCTGCCTGTAAAACATGTCATTAGCCCAACTCCCCCAAAAATGGGCCTTTGTGAAAACTCAAGGCAGTCATTATAACAAAGTCAGAGAAAAGAAAACCATGTGATTTGTATTGATGAGGAAGCATTCACAGATCTGATAATCAGGTAAATTCATGACACTAAGTATGTCTGGGGGAGGAAAGGCTTGAACTATACCTGCTTCTTTCCCCTTAATATAAAATATTAAGAAAGAGTCATTTAGAAACACCTTTGAGTTAAGATGCCTCCTTTTCAAAACTTTGCAAAATTTCAACCATTTAAATAAAATAACAAAGTGGCACACAGTATTCTACTTAAGATTCGATAATTCAGATCTGCAGGCACCTGTTTATGTGAGTCCCTAGAGAGAGGAGCTCAGTGCCCATTATATCTGCCTCTTGACTAACCAGCTTTTCAGAGGGTGCTGCCATTGAAGACAATACTAACACATGGTTAGCACTGTAAAGAACATGTCACTTCTACTTCAAAATAACTTTCAAAAAGGAAGAGCCACAACCTTCTAAGATGCCACCATCCAGGCTAAATCATCCAAAATTACTCAGTGTTGTATTCCACTTCCTTTCCAAAAGATTACCCCATTCTACACTGACAAAGAGGTCTTCCTTGGAGTGGTGCACTGGCCAATTTTTTTTCCTTTTTAATCATTGGAGGGAGGATGTTCTTGCTGTGCCAATGATGGCATCCAGAACTATAATTTTTTCCAAATCACTGGTTTTGTTTAGCACAACGGAGTTGGCTGTCCATAGCAGTCCCTGACAATACCGCGTGGGATGTTTAGATGTGCAAAGCAATTAAGACATGCTCAGAGGAAATACCACACCAAAGCCAAGCCTGTATCTCAGAAGGAGGTCACATGAAAATGCTTTTCAGCTTTCAGCTTGGATCTGCCTTCTTATTTATTCCTGGGGGGCCAGGGTATGCAGAGTGGTTCCCTGGCCCAGTGCCATTGGCCTTGTCCTTGGTCCTGAGAAGAGAATATGGCCAGCACCCTGGTGTGTCTTATTAGGGCCTTGGCCCAGCAGAAGTCAGCGGTTTCATTCTGGCACAAGCGGCTTCCTCTTCATAGATCAACCCTCTTCTACTTGTCAAATTCCTGCTGACTCTTCAAGATGCAATCCCGATATTACCTAAGTTACAAAGTTACCCAAATTCCCCCAACGAGGCTTCTGATCACATATTTCCATTACATGTAGCAAATGCCTCCCCATAAAACATCACTCACTCTACATGCTGATTTATATTTCTGATGATCCCACTTAACTGGGTAATTTCTCAGGCACAAAAGCAATGTCTTACAAGGAGGTGCCTATTAACCTAAAACCTCACATAGCAGTCACTATTCAACTCACACATGAGTTTATAATAAATGAATGGATGAATCAACATACTTTAAGTTGCTTTATGCTTGGGATTTCATCAATGTGCCTATTATTTCTTCTCCAAAAATCTTGGTCTTGATATCTCATTCATGAAGATATATATTAGCATGAAATTAACTCTGTACAACTTTTGAGAAATTACTGAATATCTTCTCCCTTTGCAAAACAAACAGACAGACAAAACTATAACAGGGAAAGCTTCACTCCAGTTATTGAACTCTTTCTTGCTTGACTGAGGATTGAAAATCTTCCATGTGCTAGTTGTAGGTATGTTCAGATGTCTATACAGATACTATTGCTTACATAAAAATCCACCAAGTGAAAGAGAGAAGCCCTGGGCATTTTCCTAATTTCTTATTGACAATCTGTGTCATTTTTTAAGAATATGTTTTTATTGATTTGAGAGAGAAAGAGAGAGAGAGAGAGAGAGAGAGAGAGAGAGAGAGAAAACATGGATCAGCTGCCTCCTGTACACCACCTACTTGGGACTGAGCCAGGAACTCTGGCATGTGCCCTGACTGGGACTGGAACCTGTGACCTCTTCGTGCATGGGAAGATATTCAACAAACTGAGCTATACAGGTCAGGGCCAATCATTTTGACAGGGGATTTAAAGGACCAAATTTTCCACCAGATTTTTACCAACTTTAGAAGTCATGAGACTCACCTGGAATGTGATTGTGCTCTTTGCTTTCTTCATCCTGGCCACACAAGAAGCAATAAGAAAGCAGGAGGTATTTGTGTCTCCTGCTGATGAAAAAAAAAAGTAGGACTGATTTTTTTTCCCCAATGATTTTGTGACATTTATTAGTAGCACAAAAATATATTTTTAAAAATATGTAGAATGATTTTTTGCACATCCTTTTTATTCTCAATTTTTGAAAATTCTAAGGATTAAGTTTGCTATAGTCTGTATGCTCTGTCTTCTCCCAACTCATATGCTGAAACCTAACCCCCAGTGTGATCCTGTTAGGAGGCAGGACCTTTGGGAGGTGATGATGTAATGAGGGTGTGTCCCACATGATGGGATTAGTGCCCTTACATAAGAGACCCCAGAGAGCTCCCTCAACCTTTTTTCCACGTGAGAAGAGACTGTCTACAAACCAGACTCTGAATCTGCTGGTGCCTTGACCTTGCACTTCCAGTTTCCAGAACTCTGAGAAACAAGTTAATATTATTATTGATAAGCCACCCCGTCTGTGATAATTTGTTATAGGCCTGGAGGACAAAGACATAGGTCACACTTCATTCTTTCAACTCAGTGTTATCTAAAGAAATACTAGCTTTTAATGATAGAGACTCTTGTTTTCTAATATTTCAAGCGGTTATAACATGATCTTCATTAGAAGAAAGCACTGGCAGCTAGAAAAGAAATGGAAACCACATTAGTCTGAGCAAAGCAGTTGTCACCCATTTCTGATACCCAGTCCCTTTCTAGTCTCTCCCGGCAGATGAGGAAACCTTGGATGTGGCCAAGAGACATGCTGCGGACACAGATAAGTGTCCACACTTAAGACCCTACCACTTCATTAATATTTCTCAGATTATTGAAGTGATAAAGAAACAATACCTGAATAAACTCTATACTGTCTTTCTGTCCTCCCTCAAACTAAGAATAGTAATGAATCGTCTAGTATGATTCTCCCATCAAAAAAAAATCACATTGCCTTTTTTCTTACTGATACATTTGTTAAGCTATGATAACTGTCACTTAAGCAAATATTATTTTAAAGAATTCACAAATATGACAAACAGCAGTAGCTACTACTATTTAATATCTTCTACTTGTGAACCACTGTGCTGGGAACTTGAAAGATATTCTCTCAAATCTCACACTAGCCCTTTATTATAATCATTATTGTGCTTGATTTTATTGAAAAGCAGTCCAAGGGTCATCTCTTAAGTGAAGTGCTAAAAATTCAAACCTGCTTCTTCAGGGTTTAAAGAAAAATTCTCAGGACCACATCACACCTAAGATAAATTTATTGACATATTTCAAGGAGAAGAGTTAAGGGAAGAAATATAAGCTCCCAAAGATGAAAAAGCCATACGTGCACCCAGAGAGCCTCACCAGAACCATGGAAGTCCAACTGCTAGGCTGCTCCCTTGGCCTTGCACTGGTAAGGGACCACTGGCCTTCTGAGCATTGTCTTTCAAATGGTTGAACAGAATGATACTCTGCAAATGTGGAATGTGTGTCTGCATGTGTAAATTCTAATAGAGCAAGGCAGAGGTGGGGGCAGCATTCTCTCACTTTGCCCAAGTTTGAGAAACCATACCCATGTGGGTTTGTGTACACAGCAGTTATCGCCTGGGCTGGTCTGGGCCTACTGCTCATACTCTGATTCATTAGAAGAGCTGTGTTTTACTTAGAGAGATAGGAGGTTATTCATAAATAATTCAGGGCTACTGGGAGGGTGAAAGCCATTGTGAGACTATTAAATATCCATTAGACTTTAAGTATGACCGACTGTCAAAGATTCTCCTGTGTATTGGATGCAGCTCAGTGTTAGGTTGGGCAAAAGTGATCAGTGTGGGGTGTTAAATTGCTGTTGAAGAAGAAGGTGGAAATTTAAAATTTTAAGGTACTCAGGGATTATACAAGTGAATAAAACAATCTAATGAAAGATACCGGCTCATGAAAACTACGTTATGCAAAAGGACTCTGGGTTATGCTGGTTTGGCCTTTTCAGAATGACCTGTAACTAGTTTCATATACCTGCAGCCCTCAGAGCCTGGTCTCCTTAACTCATGTCATGTTTTTCGGATTCATTGGTGCTGTTGTATGAATACACAAGTTTCATGCTGAGTCTTATCCCACTGCATGGATGGGCCATAATCTGTTTACCTATTCAAAAGGTATATTTTGGTGATTGTGACCAGAGCAGTTGTAAACATTCATGCCCAGGCATGTGTCCTTATGTTTTCATTTCACTTGAGTAAAAACACCTACAGTGCAACTGCTGGACCATATGATATGTACATGGTTAATTCTATAAGAAATTGCCAAACTTTTCAAAATGGGTTGTTCCATTTTGCATTGACACCAACAACGTATAATAGTACCCATTGCTCTTCATCCTGACACATTGGTGCTGTCAGTTTTCTGTCTATGTCATTCTAGTAGAAGAGAAGTGACATCTCACTGTGGTTTTTGCATTTCATTAATTACTAGTATCTGTCCAATGTGCTTATTGAATATCTATATTCTTAATAAAGTGTTCAAATATTTTTCCCATTATATATTGGGTTATTTGTCTTTTTACCATGGAGTTTGGGAAATTTTTATATTTCCCAAAAGGACTCTGAGTTATGCTGGTTTGGCCTTTTCAGAATGACCTGTAAATAGTATCATATAGCTGCAGACCTCATTCCCCTTTTTCATTGGGCTGCCTTGGCACTATTGTCAAAGATCAAAGACAATAGTGTCTTTCTATTATGTTCCACTGATTCATCAGTCATTATGCCAATATACATTGTCTCCATTACTCTATCTTTACAGAAAGTCTTAAAATCAACCTATTTTGAAAACCATTTGGCAATTTCTTATAGAATAAACCATATCCTTATCATAAGGTCCAGCAGTTGCACTATAGGTAGTGGTCTTTTCAAAATTGTTTTGGCTTTTACAGGTCATAATATTTGGCTTTTACGGTCAAAATATTTTTGTTAATAGTCCTTTATTAGATATGTGTTGTTCAAATATTTTCCCTCAACCTATGTCATGTTTTTTCATTTACTTCATAATATCTTTCAAAAAGCAATAGTTTTACATTTAAGGAAGTTTAATTTTTCAGTGTTTCTTTTATGGTTTTATGTGTAACTTATGAATCAGAGTTTATTTTTGTACATATGGATGCCCTATTGTTCCAGCATTGATCATTGAAAAAATTCCCCTTTTTCATTGAGCTGCCTTGGCACTATTATCAAAGATCAAAGACAATAGTGTCTTTCTATTATGTTCCACTGATTCATCAGTGATTATGCCAATATACATTGTCTCCATTACTCTATCTTTACAGAAAGTCTTGAAATCAACCCATTTTGAAAACCATTTGGCAATTTCTTATAGAATTAACCATATCCTTATCATAAGGCCCAGCAGTTGCACTGTAGGTAGTGGTCTTTTTCAAAATTGTTTTGGCTTTTACAGGTCATTTGTTTCCCATGTACATTTGAAAAAAATATGAATTTTAACACAAATACATAAGCTGTTGCCATTTTGATTGTATTGAACACATTAATAAGTTTTGGGAGAATGGACCACTTTATGAGTTTTTTATATCTACAAACATGGCATATATTTCTTCTTTATAAATTTTATTTAGAGTTTAATTTTTCTCAGCAACATGCTATAGTTTTCAGCAGAAGAATTTTACACATATGTTTTGTTTTTCTCCTTGTCTGCATCATAGTTTTGAGACTATTGCTAATGTATTTTTATTTTCATATCCATTTTTATTGGCAATTATTTTTTTAAAGTTGGTTTCTGAATTTCAAGACTATTCTTGATAATTTATTAAACTCATCTATTCTAGTTGTGTCTTTTAGTCTCTGGGATTCTCTTTGAAAATTATTTTATCCTCAAATACAGAGAGCTTAGGTTGCCTTTTCAATGTCTAGCCTTTAAAAATACTTATCTTTCCTTATTAGTTTGGTTGTATGTACAAATATGAATAACAGAAGTGAGAGGCCTTCCTGGTCTTGTTCCTAATCTTAGAGTGGATTCTTTAACTATTAAGTATGTTTTTTATTATTTGAGGAAGTTCTGTTATCAGGTTAGAAGAAGTCTCCTTCTCTTCCTATTTTTTCCTGTTTAATCTATTGTTGAAGTAAATTATAGTGATTGATTTTCAAATGTTGACATGACTTTACATTCCTGGAGTGAATTTCAGTGGGTCATCATACATTTGTCTCATACTGCTGAATTTGGTTTTCCAAAATGTTGTAAATGATTGTTATGTTCATGTTCATGTGTACTACTATTCTGTAGTATTTTTTTCTTGTGATATTTTCATATGGTCTTACTTCAGAGTGGCTCTCATCCCATCTAATGCATTCAAATGTGTCCTCTCCCATTTCTTCTGGAAGACTTGGAGTTGAATTGCTATTATTTCTTGCATAAATTCTTTGGTAGGTTTTACCTGGGAAGACATATTATAGGGGCTCCTTTCCAATCTCTCATATGGGCCCTTTGCCTAGTCTATCAGGGCCCTAAGGAGAGCTACGCTGGTGTTTTGATGCAGGTTTGATGACATACTTGGAACTCATTGGAATAACGTGAACTCCAGGAGAGAGCAGACCTTAAGAATCTAGGAACTCAGCTGCTGGGACAGAAAGAAACTAGCAAGCATAAGGCACAAAAGAAAAAGGAAGATAAACCTCTGACAGTGCAGGGATTTGCCTAAGGGCTTTCCTGTGTAAACCAATCTGATTCTTATCAGAGCCTGCCTGCCAGGAAACAGCTTCAAACCACTGTGCCCATCTGAAAATTGGAAAGGCCTTAAGGATGACCTGGGCTAATTCCCCCTCTGATGTTTAAATTCAACCACTGCATCTATGGGGCCCAAGCTCTGTCTCTGCTCGATTCCTGGAACTTACCACTGCCTACGGCAGTGTTCTTACTCTCAGACAGTTCTGAAGATGAGCACTGAGCCCAAACTGCCTGCTTTGAACTTCACATATTGGTTTTGGTTGACAACAGAGGTCCAGTGGAATGAATCGCCCACCTCTTCCATAGGTTAGCTTTTTCAGGTACTTAGAACTTACTGGGTCTCCACCAGCTTTCCAGCTTCCCACTAGCATTCCCAGTTCTTTCAATAATTTATCAAAAGACAACTCAACATTCTGCCCACTAATTTTTTAAAAATCCTACTCTGTCTATTAATGTATTAATCTGAGAACTAAACCAACTTCTGATATTGTCTGAAAAAGACAGGAGAAAGGAAATGGGTCTTTTCCCAAATTATGCTTCCAGAAATACAGCATTAGTGTTTGTTCACGGGTCCTGGAACATCGTCACATCAGACCAGACAATCAACATGATTAAGACTCCCTGTATTTCCAAAATAATTCCTGAGACCAAACCTTTCATGTGCTTCAAAAAGATTATATACACAGGGGAGGAAGAAAATGGCCTAAAAGGGGAATACCATTTTATTTTGAAAATCTTACATTTGACTTTTAAGAAAATAAGGTTTCTTCAACTCTCAAAGGAAATAGATTAAAAAAAAATTTATCAGAACTTGTTGGCCCAAATTTATAAATGAATTAATTCTTTGCTTTAGAAAAGATTATTAAAACCACCTATCCAAATGCATATTGTGAGCACTTGACAGGATTTTTTTTTTCCTGTTACACGTTCATATATTAACAGGAACGTTCATAGAATACTGTATCCATTGAACTCTATCTTCATTAAATCTGAGAAGTGTAAAAATCCAAATCCTTGAATAGGTCATTATTTCAAGAAACATGAATTCTGACAAATGTTGATATTTTAAATAATATCAGCTGATACAATCAATGTTCTTTCATTTCTCTGCATAATGTGCCTTCTGCCACCAAACTAATAATTATATCAAGGTATGGAAGGAGGTAGTGCTGAGTGATAATGGGAAGAATTTTGAATAGCATAAAGTTTCTCCAAGTTCTGGAGTTACACAGAATTGCCTCAGAATTGCAGCTCTGCCATTTAGAAGCTGTACAAAATTGGGAAAATTACTTAATACCTCTAGGACTCAGTTTTCTTATGTCAGACATGGGCAATGGAAAGGATTGCTGTAATGATGTAGATAAGGGCCAGTAAGAGATTATTTCATGATAGCTACTGTAATTTTCTATAATGAAGACAATGAGCTAAATTCTGATCCTCTGAACCTATGTCCATGTGACCCACCCATAAAGTAAATTAAGAAACACTGACACATTCAACTTTTTGTCATTCCTGCATCCCCATTTCATATGCACCAGACTCTGGGATACTGTCCATCCCATGTGTTTACCTTTGTTAAAAATGCCTTCCTCTCTCTAACTAGACTATATTTCTTTTTCCAAGGCCAATCTAGGAGTAGAAGCCAAGATGGCAAATGCGGCCCCTCCAAGTGCAGCCTAAGCCATACCCTGGCCACTCCAAGTGCAGCTCAGGCTCAGAAAACATCAGCTTTGCCTGGTACTCATCAGGAGTACAAACTCTCCATCCCCAATATCAGATGTACCCAGTTAGAATCAGCATTTTAATATGTTTATTCCCATGTGAGCCAGGTACATACCAGTCAGGGCAACACCACTCCTCAGACCATCACAGAGTGAATGAAGAAGAGGATGATAGAACAAGCATGTAATGAGGACTCTCGGAGTGTTGGAAGTGACAGCAGCATAGTAAGACTGGTTAAACCCCTTCATGAGGAAATTTTCAAAAAATAAAAAAGTTATCTTTCACAAATTCTAATCCTTGAGAATGAAAACGGGATCCCAATGCTGCTTTATTTCTGTAGCATCATTCTGCCTACCTGTGAGGGCCACAAGAAATAGAGATCATAGAAACAAAATTAGAGGATCAGTAACTTGTTTTTAAATCACCATTGTTTACTTTGTGCTACAAACTGAACATAAATGAGTTAGAATCTCTAAGCCTCACAGTGTCTTAAAAATAATGTTGGATGGATGGATGGATGGGTGGATGGATGGACCAAAGCCTAGTAACAGGAAACAAAGAAACTTTGTTTTACGTCAGGTGATATATGAGATTGCTTTCAGCTCCTATGAGTGATCTGTGGAAGTTTGCTGGTAGAAAGAACACGAAGACTTTTGCAAACTGATTAATTGAACATTTAACAGCTTGTTTTCATGTACAGTTTACTCAATTTATATAAGCAATTACTGAATTTGCATGTACAAATGGATGCAGCTGCAAAGCCTAAGGTATTTATTTTTATTAGATCTACTAAATTTGAATCAGAAAATAGGTTTAAAAGTCATGTTTGGCATAGCGCTCTATGCTAATGATAAACACAGTCCAACATCCTGTATTTGAAAGGGCATTGGGAAGGTCAATTTTACCAAATAAACTAATAGGATTTGAGATGCATGAAATCCTGTTTTACAGTTAAAGTGCAAGATGAGACAAATCTTAATCACTTCCTACCTTGATCAATTCCTGATGCTTCAACTGTTTTAATTAGTTATATAGAAAAACAGGCTGGAGGAGTTCATCTAGCAGTGTAGTGGAATGTGTTCACAATGATGATATTAAAACACATTTCAAGTTATGCAACGTCGATGCCATTTTTGTCAAAATATTATTTTCTTCTTTTCACATGGAATTTAAAGAATGGATAAGTCATTTTAATATTGTGGTAGATAATCCCATCAAAATTTGACTTAGATTCATACTGAGACTTTTTGACTGTATCTCCCTGGTTTTTCTTAATTCTATTTCTGGTACCTGCATTTTGAACCGTGCAAAACTGACTTCATGTGTAAATAAGAAAAAGACGTTTTTGAGTACTGATTGCTTTAAAGCAAAGATAATTTCATGACACATTTGTTTAATTACCTCTAAAATCTTGACCAGATATTGATTATATTAGAAGTTTATTAGTAAAACCATGTGCTTGGGAGTTTTCTTCATGTGTTAAATAGTAAACAAATTCAAAAAGGATCTAGTTAATAATTTCAAAAATTATTTGTACACAGACAAAAGTGGTAATTTGGGTTTTAATTTTAGGTTTTCAAAATCAAACAGAAGTCTAACATGTATGCACTTTAAATCATCTTAGTCCTCGTCAAACTGAAGGACTTGCACCTCCCTGGTTATAAATCTAACAGTCTTTCCATCCCAGATATTTCCAACCTTTTCATCTTCATTAAAGTGTATCAGAGAGGTGAGGTGACACTCAAAGACTTTTCAACCCGTAAAACAATGGGACATTGTTTGAGGCATTCCCACAGAACCCAAACTACCCTTCTGAGAATTTATATTGGTGATTTGTTCCTGCAAGCTTACATGGAGCTTCTAGTTTAGTGTTTCTCCTGATTTATAAACTGCCCTAAAAATTTTTTACCATGGAGTTCTATTACCTTGCCCTTAGGACTCCACGAGTTCCAAGTTTCGCATTCTATGTTTAGTGGAATTCAGTGATAACCTATATACACAGGCTGATTTGATATCTCCAGATAGTATCACTATAAATACCATAACATATGTAAGGCTAAACTGATTTAATTATAGAATCAGACGCTCATATAGTGTGTGTATGTATTAGTATTTCAGTTACATTATTCAGAATTCTCACTGCCATTATTTTTTTATAATAATAGCTAATGGTTGATGAGCCCTCAGGGTGTGTCTGGTACTCTGCAAACTGGTTTGTGTGTACTCATATAATCTGCAACACTACCTTATGATATAGAAATTATTATTATTCTGCCCTGGTTAGTGTAGCTCAGTTGGTTGAACATCGTCCTGTATACTGAGGAGTTGCTGCTTTGATTCTTAGTCAGGTCACATGCCTGGGTTCTGGGTTCAATCCCTGGTGCAGAAGGCAGCCGATTGATGTTATGCTCTCACATTGATGTTTCTCTCTTCTCCCTTCCTCTCTCTATATAAAACCAATGAATTATTATTTTAAAAAATGAATTATTATTATTCCCATACTACAGATGAGAAAATGTTGAGGCCAGGAGAAAGACCCCACATCTAATCAATGGTCAACTGACAATCTAGTGAATGAATTTCAATGGTAGACCTAAAAACATCCAGGATTGCACTCAGAATTGCTGGGTGTCAGGTCCAACTATTATCATTAGTAAGGTTTCTGGTCTTGAGTTCTGGTATTTACATTTTCTTATATATTAATATTCAATTTGGATTTTTAACTAATGAGGTGTGTTACAAATGAAAAATTGTAATTGTAATCTAATTTTAAAATGCACTTTTTAAAAAAACAGTTATTTTGAGCCTTGAGGTTATCATTTTGAACTTTAAATCTCACTTTAAACTAAATAGATTAAAATATTTAAGAGATTGGCTTGTATGGGACCTGGAGCCCTCCAAATTCTCTGAAAGTTATTTTGGCTTTAAAAACATTCTAGATTTTAATGTGTCTTAACAAAAGAGCCTCAATTCCATTATTCACAATTAAAACCATCAGTTGGATTCTCAACTGCAGTAATAGTACCTGGATTCCAAATATGTATTTTAAAGTCCCCAGCTTGTCCTCACAGTACCTCTATGTAATGAAAGTTGCATCCCAAGGCCCCCAGGCACCAAGCACCAGTCAGCAGCCGGGATGGATACAGGAGGCTGTGGCCTGCAAATCCCACATGAGGCAGCTCCTGATCTTAGGCACAATGTGGTCACAAGAACATCACAAAGTGTGTTTTTAAAAATCTTTGTTAAGGCACAGCTGTTCTCATCTATTCACCAATTGCACTAGGAAGGTCAGAAAAAATAAAATGATAGGCCATAATTTGGAACTAAGCAATGTGAGGATTGTTTGAATATCGCCACTTTTGATTCCATCTTACTTGTTTCTTCCCTGGAAACTATGGGTAGCTCCGGCCCTAACTCAGCCTGATGTCTGACTCAAAGTCATGACTTCTCCCTGCTCCCTGTGGCCACCAAGGTGGTTTGCTCAGATCACCCCACAGATCACACTGTCCCTGCTGACACTGCCCAATAATGACTCATAAATGGTTAAGTCTCTGGGAATCAAACAAGATTGTCCATGATCTTCCTGATCTTTCAAACAAAAGCCCCCTTGGAAGCAACTTCACCCACTGTCACTGTGATGAGTGTGTGCAAAAATGAGCCAGACCAAGCTTTGTGGATCCAATCCATTAACTCAGGCTTTGAGCAGATAGAGTCATTTCCTCTATATCGTCTGCAATAGAATATACTCGAGCACCTCATATTTCATTATAATTATCGCAAAATGATTTTCATTGAATTTCATTTCTTCTCTTAATAAAAAGAGCCTTCAAAATGAATAACACAAAATTTCCCACTCATTTTTTATACTTATAATCCACAATGCACTTACCAGAAAAGAAATGACCCCCAAAATGAATCATAAAGGTCATTCACGATAGGGTTAAGATACTTTTCATTTCTACAAAGGTTTATGAGTTCTTCTATGGATTAAAATATTCAGACCCCCACAAACTGTTAGTCAATGCATGAAATGTGATATAGGGTTTTATTTTTTTACTGTCTACAGACTTCTGTGCTTCCTTTTGAAGTGCGATTTCGAAATCTCCAGCATATTTAGTTCATTCACTTATAAAAAGTCTTAAAAGTCATTTTAAGAAGCTTTGTATAAATTGTCAAGTTTGTGTTTTCAAAAGCAGTTTAAAGGAGTGAAAGCTGTGACAGATTATTTTAATGGGATGTGGTCTGCGTGTTTATTCAAATTAGACCTGTGAAAGAAAGATTTAAATAATCTCAGAAATATACATACATGCTGTGTGTGTATATTTGTGTGTGCATGGGCACACAGAGAAAGAAACCCCATTTTAGCTGTCCTGGTATGAAATTCATATTTATATTTTGAAATGATAAGCTTAATGCTCTTCCCCTTTTTTTCAGCAAAACTCCAGTTTTGTCAGTGAGTGCACTCCTAGGGTTTGTTCCCAAATAGTTTCTGGCCCGTGGAGATGCTGTCTTTCACTTTCTGCTCACTGTGACTGCCAGTTATTGAAGGTCCTAGGGACCCAAGGAGACTGATGACTAGGTGTATTTCATCATTTGTTTAAGTGCTTTAATCCATCAAGATTTAGAATACTTTGTCATTTTATAATTGTAGTTATTATTAACAATATGAGTACATATGCTTGGATAGTCCATATAAAGAATTCACTAACTTGAGAATTTTGCTTTCTTTTCCATTCACATAAAACATCAGGCTGCACAGTTAAATTGACTGGATTCAAATGAGACTCCAGCCCTACTATTCTAGAAACCTGGAGAATGCATGTACCTCTCTGGGCCTCAAATTCCATGCATGAACCAGGATATCAATAGCACCTGCCTGCTTACTTTGAAAATGATAGATGATAGAGAGATAGACAGATAGATAATGATGATGAAAATAGATAAATAGATAGATATAGAAATACATTATGCTAAATTACACCAAAACCATCCATAAATACTAGCTATTATTATTGTTGCTATTACCATCATTACTATCATCATTTCATTCCAGGTATTATGCCTTAAATTTGAAAAATGTATCTCAGATCAACTATACAAATACATGTATATGTTGTATTTTATTTATATGTACTGTATCTGTAACTATTTATTTATTATTTATACCATAGTTTACATATGCATTTATACATATAGAAGTTTAATTGAATTTCCCAGGCCCCTCATTCCTAGGGAAATCTTTCACCGGTATTGGCAAAGTGTCTGCCCCCTCACTACCTGCCATTCTGATGATCACCTCTGAGAATGGCACCTCCAAGTTGGCATTCTGTCTGCTTGCCACCATGGTAATGTTACAATATAAACTAAGGACACCATTCCCCAATACTCCTAACCCTGAAAATGTCTCAGTGTGTAAGCATGGCTTTGTGTCCACCACAAACCTGTCCTAGTTAGTCATTGTGGTTGACAGCCAAGGATACTTAATTTTAGGTGTAATTCTACCAATAAATACATCATATCCAGCAACGTATACATTATTTAGAACTAGAGGCCCAGTGCACAAAATTCATGCACAGGGGGGAGGGGCGTCCCTCTGCCCAGCCTGCACTCTCTCACAATCCAGGACCCCTCAGGGGATGTCCGACTGCCTGCAGGATTGGGCCTAAACTGGCAGTCGGACATCCCTCTCACAATCTGGGACTGCTGGCTCCTAACCACTCGCCTACCTGCCTTCCTGATCACCCCTAACCACTAGCCTACCTGCCTGATGCCCCTAACCACTCTGCCTGCCTGCCTGATCACCCCTAACCACCACTGCCTTGGCCCCCGCTGCTGCAGCTTCATTGGGAAAGACGTCTGAAATGACATCCGGAAGATCATTTGGCTGTCTGGTCTAATTAGCATATTATGCTTGTATCATTATAGATCATTAGGCCAATCTATAGTAATAATAGTCTAGGTGGTGTCACGCCCTTATGTTGTCACAAGATGGACATCACAAGAAGACTGTCACAAGATAGCTGCGTGCACAGCAAAGGCAGAGCCTAGCAACCGCTCCACACAGTGAGGCCTGGGAATCCTGTGGCTCCATGCGGTAAGGAGGAGACTGGTCCCAGAATCTCCCCCCCCTCTCGCATGGAGGAGGTGGGTCCCAGCAGAGGAGGAGGGTTGCAGCAGAGGAGGGCAGTTGTGGGCAATCATGCCAGCAGGGGAGGGCAGTTGTGGACAATCAGGCTGGCAAGGGAGGGCTGTTGGGGGGCGATCAGGCCAGCAGGGGAGCAGTTAGGAGTCAATCAAGCCAGCAGGGGTGCGGTTAGGGAGCAATCAGGCTGGAAGGCAGAAGTGGTTAGGGGCAATCCAGCAGGCAGGCAGGCGAGCGGTTAGGAGCCCGTGGTCCTGGATTGTGAAAAGGATCCCAGATTGAAGAGGGTGTAGACCGGGCTGAGGAACACCCCCCCCCCCCCCCCCGCCACCGCATGAATTTTGTGCGCTGGGCCTCTAGTTAAATATTTATGTAGGTCCTGATATATCAGGCACTGTGCTAATCTAGTGTTTTTATTTTTTTAAATGTTTGTGAAACCAAGTCCTTTGGTTAATATAATTTTCAGATCAACTGAGATTTACCTAGAAATCTCTATATGACTTTTATTAAACTTGACTAGACTGCAGTGAGTTTTCCATAATGAGCTGTGGAAAGACCAGGAGGTGTTTCCCTTAGGTGGGCCTGGAATCCAGAACCTAGGACTCTTTGCTTTGTCCCTGCTTCTTCCCATGATGAGCTTCTTCCTCTGAGCCCAATCTTTAGATGAGAAGGGAGCTGGCACTGAAAACCCTGGGCTCCTAATCTTGAGACCTCAGGAGCATAAAAGAGTATTTTCCCACCTCCAGTTTAAAAGAAATCAACTTCAAAGAAAACTAGGTGGAATGGGTTTCCTAAATGCTAAAATCTCCCATGCAAATTATGCAGCCAAAGCAAAGAAATGAACATTTCCCTGAAGGAGGGAGGTGCTGATTTTCAAAAAAAAAAAAAAAAAAAAAAAAAAAAAAAAAAAAAAAAAAGGAAATGGTAAGGGTTAAAATAAAAAGGAAACTTAAATGTCACTAAACTTTTCATTTGTAGTTGAAAATACTGTGCCACAGATATTTCAGGGCTATCTCCTGAGTTTATGGTGGCCTTGTTGCAAAGCTAAGATTAGAATCTAGAGGTCTCCATGCTCCAAGGAAAATGCATGTGCCCTTGAGGAAAATATTGCTAAACATTCTGATTCCCATGAAAAAAGATTTAATACACGTTTGAGGACTGGATGATCATATGTCACCTGGAGAGTCATTGTATAATCACTTTACATTGGCGAATATATTAAAGTATCAAGTTCTCCACTAATTGAGTGTGACACAATCCTTGACATTTACTAATCTTAAATACCCATATTTAATGGGGTTGTTTTTCTATCATTTCATCTTTTCTGCAAAAAAATCAGTAGGGGGGAAAAAAACATCAGTTTAACTGGGGATTCCAGTTAGACATTTTTTAAATTTTTTTGAAGATATGTATACCTTATTTGCTCTTGGAAGCTCTTTTTAAACCAGAAAGTATCATGTTATTCAATCAATAAACATCATCATTTTTTGGCTACTCAGTCTCTGATAATTTTCCCCTTATATATTGATGAGGAACAGGGATAAATAAATTCCTAGTGAAAAATCTGTTTTTGAATGAGTTGATTTGTGTCATGATCTCCTTTTTAAAGTGACATTTTTAAGAAGCTAAAAAATGTTTATAAATGCAATACTAAACATAATATACACAAATCACTTCCATCTGGTGAATATCTAAACTCAGTCTTTGAAATGCTAATTATTGGTTCTAAAAAGCAGTGGAAGAGAAATGTACAAAAAACATCCTAACATATGGGATCTAACTTGAAGTATGTGTGCAAAGGCATGTTTGTGCTCAGCTGCTCCAGGGACCCTGGATGGAAGCCATTATCTTATACCTGGGCATTTCATTCTGTGTCTTTTATTCTTAGTCTTTTTTGTCCATATCAATTAAGTGTTCTTGTCTCATGCTCCTTAATTACAGCTCTGAGTTGAAACCAGCTTTAAGGATAAACTATGATCTATATGTCTATAGCAACTTTAGATATTAACAGTGATCTGTTCATGTCAGCAGCACTCACTGCACCTTGGGGAGATAACTGAAGTCTCCCTTCTCCCATCTCCCCTCACAGGCTGGACCCTGGAGCTCTGAATCCAGGCTGGGAACTGACATCATGAGGCCTGGCTGGAACAAAAACTCATCACACTACCTTAAAATATCTCTTATACTCGATGCATAAAAGCAACATAGAACTTATGGAAATTTCTAGTATGTTTCAAGAGTCCTCTTAGTAATAGCGTGTCTTTCAATATGTACTGTGGAAACCACCCTTACCTCAAGGGTAGAATGTAGAATGAGGACACCTGTGTAACTTGCAATACCAATCAAGTGATAAGCTAAGCATTGCTTCAAAAATAGAGAACACTGAACTGCAGCATCTGAAAAAAGGGACTATTCTATAAAAAGTGTTGATCCTTGCCCTAACCGGTTTGGCTCAGTGGATAGAGCGCCGGCCTGAGGACTGAAAGGTCCCAGGTTCAATTCCAGTCAAGGGCCTGTACCTTGGTTGCAGGCAACATCCCCAGTAGGGAGTGTGCAGGAGGCAGCTGATCAATGTTTCTCTCTCTCTCTCATCGATGTTTCTAACTCTCTATCCCTCTCCCTTTCTCTCTGTAAAAAAATCAATAAAATATATTTTAAAAAGTGTTGATCCTTTTAATTGCAATCAAATTTGGCAATACCATTTTGAACAATTTATAGAAGTCACTATAAGATGGCTGCATGTCAACCACATGAGAAATCATTTTCACAAACCCTGATTTCATCATTGATTTTTTTCCTCTGGGGAATATTCCATCGGAACTTGTAAATGTACGCAGCCCTCTGGAATTCTCTCCAAGGTTTCTGCATATAGCTGCAGACATCTGGCTCCAGAAAGAAGTGTGACTGAAACATCTACAATGTTTTTAGGAGCCACTAGAACAGCCAGTTTGGGTCATATTTAAGGCCAAAGTTCTTTAGAAATTCCCCTCTATTCTAGGCTTACCACATACTACCAAATATTGTGATCCATCGAGGAAAGTTTGCCAATAATCACTGACGTGGACTGCAGCCTTCTCTTGCGTGCCTCTCATACCTACAGTGGGAAAGCAAGGACTCAGAATCAGACAAAGGTCACAGTTCCCTTCTTCCATTAGGTAGTTTGCAACCATATTAAACTTACTCAGTCTTTCTGTGTCTCCATTTTCTGAACTTTAATGCCCAGCTGGTGTAGCTCAGTGGTTGAGCATGAACCTATGAACCAGGAGGTCACGGTTTGATTCCCGATCAGAGCACATGCCTGGGTGGCAGGCTTGATACCCGGTGCGGGGCCTGCAGGAGGCAGCCAATCAATGATTCTCTGTCATCATTGATGTTTCTGTCTCTCTCTCCCTCTTCCTTCCTCTCTGAAATCAATAAAACAAATAATTAAAATTTATGACACAGGACAAGGGACAAGAAAGATTCTAGTAGTTTGTCTAAAAGTGGACACCCGTCCCATCTAGGTGTTCCATAGACATCAGCTGGTTGCCCTGTACCTGCTTCATGTCATATCTATTAGGGCCCTTCTTCAGGTTTTGTGACAATGACAGTAGACTTCCAGAAAAGGGAGGTCCAGGGGACAGATGGGGGACATGAGGGGGAGGCCCCCGCTTCTGCAGGGAAGCTGGTTTTGGGCTCTGTGCTGCCCCACCTCCCTCTGTCCTCAACCTCAGTGTGGAAGCCACTCACTGTGTCCTTGAGGTACAGTTACCTTCACATTCATGTCTGCCTGTCTCCCTGTTCCATCAACTGCTTAACTCATTTCCTGCTAAATTCTCTCCAGGATAAAGACTCAGAGTTGTTTCTGTTTGCTTGGCCCATCACGTTCTGTTTATTATTGCAACATATAATTAACATTTGCAGATGGGCCACTAGCTTCCTGGATACATTGGGTGGCCCAGTTCAAGCACCCCTGACCCCAGATGGTCCCTGATCTTTCTGGACATAATGGCATCTTGCCCTGGCCTTGCCTCCTGGAGCACTTCTTATCTCCACCACTCATGTGACATTCAATGCTAGACTGTCCAGGCTCTGTCATTTACTTTATTTTAGTCTTTTTTCTAAAAAACAATCGCTACAGGACATGAACCATGTTTTATGGTTTTTTTTTCTCCCTCAAAACTCCCTCCCATACCTTAATACAATGTCAATGCTTAGCATTGAGGAAAAGGTCTCAGTGGCTTGTATTTTAATTGCTCAGATGTTGGGCCTTAAAAAGATAGGTAGGACAAACATAAAATATTCTAGCTGAAAGAGGCTGTAGACATTATTATTTAAGTTCTAAAACATGTATATGGAAAAATGGAGATCAAGAAAGTGTAAGCTTATCCCAGATAAGCTTGTTTAGCTGACACAAAGTCTAAGAGGAGAATTCATATGTCCTAATCCAACACACATTCTAATTAACGGTGCTTGTCTGGGATTTATGACAACACTGGACATGCAAAATAAATGGTATTTAGTCATTTGTTTTCATTCTACTAGTGAAGACCATTGTTTATTTGTTAATTACAGAAAAAACAAGCTGATAGGGCATTAAAATTTTCTTAGTTAAACATAATTTCAAAATAGCTAAATATTATAGTTTCTAAAAAGTGATTCAGACATTTTGAGATGTATGATGATTTGGGCCCCTCTGTTCTATTTTTTAATATTTATATTTCCAAGAAGTAATGTTGCTATGTATCATATAAATAATAAGCTGCCACTATCATTGAAATAGTGATTTTTCCAGGCAAAATTTCATGATTAGAAGTGGGAACAGATAAAAACAAAATAATTATGACTTGTTGAAATCCTGGCTATGAGCAGGATTCCTCAGAGCAGGAGGAATTCTCTAATTCCACTGTTCAGCACCATTGTTAGGGCTCTGGGAGATGGATGGAGTTGAATAGGCCTAGTATTAATTTCCAAGTTATAATGATCCCAGACTAAAGTTAGGTACTGGCATTTTAGAGAAGTTACAGCGATCTCAGAAATATTGTTGAGTATTGATGAATTTGACAAGTAGGTACTTACACACTTAAAGTGTAGCAGACACTGTACACTGTCCTGGACTCAGAAAATCAACACAAACAAGATGTTTCTCTCTTGGATCTCAGATCCTCAAGGAGAGAGAGGAGAACTGCACCAACTATGGAATTTTCAAACCACAGCTTGTGAGCCACATGCAGCTCTTTGGCCCCTTGAGTGTGGCTCTTCCACAAAATACCACGTACAGTGCGAAGTTGACTTAAAACTTCAAGTGAAGTTTATTAAGTTAATTTTAGGGAACATTGTGGAGTGAAAGAAGATGTAGTGTCGAGGATTGAGAAAGGTATGTTGAGATGGTTTGGACATATAGAGAGGATGAACGAAAGGAGATTGACGAAACAAGTATACAAGACGAGTGTGGATAGGAGAGTTGAAAGGGGTCGACCTCAGCGAACGTACCTCAATCAGATTGAGGACGTTTTTAGCAAAGGCCAGCTTAGGAGTACCCTAATTAAGTTAGTAACAATGTACTTACCTATATAGTTTAAGTTTAAAAAATTTGGCTCTCAAAAGAAATTTCAATTGTTGTACTGTTGGTATTTGGCTCTGTTGACTAATTAGTTTGCCAACCAGTGACCTATGCCATGCGTCTTTGGTCTGTGATACATGAAGCTGGGAGGGAGCGCGGAGACATGGAGATGCAGGAGTTTGCTCCATGTCACTCACATGTCTTCAGGGGAAGCAGAGCCATGCTTAGGACAAACAGATGCTCCCACTAGGGGCCAGACCACTGAGAGACAACAGTGTACTGTCAGCTTGCCAGTCAAGACTAGACAAAGGTGGCCTCCGCCTTTCTTCTGAAATGCCTCCTCCTGTGTAACAAAGTGAATTTACACAGAAACTTATTTAATCATTAAAAATAAAAAGAGACAGTTGCAGCTGCATCATTTCAAATTACAAATAAACTCATACGTAGCCCCACCAGAGAGCCTTGACGACAGGCTGCAGCCCAGATATCAGGTGAGGTGGAAAACTCCCTCCTTCTCACATGCACTGTGACCCCACATGGCCCTTAACACAACCAATTCATGCATTTACTTCACTAGGGAAGAAGTGGGACTTGGTCTCTCATGTTGCATTTTAGAAAAAATGTTAAAATGATCAACTCTACAACTGAAAGGGAAACAAAACATGCTATGGCCATTTAATTTCTAGTGAGGACTCAGAAGACATGAAGCAGCTTTATCTCAAACAAAAAAGAAAAAAAAGTGTTAAATGAAACCAGCATGGAGAAGTTTGTGGAGTTGACAGTCAGTCTGACAGGTTTGGAAATCACTCTTTAATTAGCTGTTGCAATCAGATATTCATTGAAACAACTGTTATCAGTGCTCAAAATGGATATTTATTTAACAGTCCACAGACAACATAATACCAACATGCTAGGGTGTAATATAAACAATAAAAGGAATTTTCAGAAAATATCAGGGAAACATGAAAATTAAAGAAAAGTAGAATTTTACCCATAGAGTATGTAGGTTTACTCTGCAAGGACCCTACATAAGAAAGACCTTAGGAAAAGAGCTTAATAAATGTATGAACTGAAAACATTTAAGGAGGGGACACAGTAAATTAAACATAAAAACTCATCCTGTGGTTTCTCTCTCAGTTACACAAGAATATAGAACACTTAACTTGCTGCATGGCATAGGTTGGGTTAGGGTTAGGGTTAGGGTTAGGGTTAGGGTTAGGATTAGGGTTAGGGTTAGGGTTAGGGTTAGGGCTAGGGTTAGGGTTAGGGTTAGGGTTAGGGTTAGGATTAGGGTTAGGGTTAGGGTTAGGGTTAGGGTTAGGAACTGGGTGTGCAGAGTAAACCCATCCAAGATGGTTTTATCCATCTTTTCTACACAGGTACCAAGACGTGTTCAAACTCATCAGCTCTTGGCTCCGTCTATTCAACACTGTCCTTACGCCCACCTCACTGTGGCCACAGCTGCAGCGCAGGACCCCATCGCCTTTCCATAGTTCTGAATTCCTCAAAACTCAAATACTCAAAGTTGAATGCACACTTAAAACTCCTATTGTAGTAAAATGTGACCTAAATGGAAAAAAAAAAGCTCTTTCTAGTCTTTTGGCCACCACTGTGATTCTGTTGTTGTCATGATGTCAGGGTGCTGTCACACTGTAATTTTATTACACCATGGGGTATATAATAACCAAAAGATGCGTGTTGTTTTTCTAATTTGTTGTTAAATAAGTCTCAAATTAGAAAACTACCTTTGCAAAAACAAATTAACTTTCTAAACATCTGGGGAATTTTCATTGTGAAACACCTGGCTCTCCAAAGTTTCCAGTAAGTGAGTAGGATTTGCTCTAAAGGTGGCCCCAGAGCCCTCAGATGACTCTCTGGCCTCAAGTCATTGACTGCTTTGTTCCTCCTGGGGGATTTGTTCCTGTTCCTACAATAATCCAGACGCCCCTCTCTCTGCCATGGGGATGTTGCACTGCCATTTCCTCTGCTGGAAAACCTTTTTACTATATATTTGTATCACTTCCTTCCTCACTACCTCAGGACTCCACAAAAATCCAGCTTTCTCAGTGAAGACTCCCCTTGATCATACAGGGACCAACATATGGTGAAGGAAGATGATTTGACTTTGGATGGTGGACACACAGTGCAATATACAGAACTTGTACTATAAAAATGGACACTTGAAACCTGTATGATCCTAGTAACCAATATCACCCCAATAAATTTAATAAATATGAATAATAAATTAAATTAAAAACACATTTTAAAATTTTTATTTTTCTCTATAACGTTTATCATTGCTTCAAATACTATCCATTTTATTTTTATTTACTTTCTCCCACAGTAAATATAAATTACATGAGTATGAGGATTTTTATGGCTTGTATCATGATAGGAGTTTAATAAAAAACTGAGTAATTTCTATGTACTGTGTATGTGTGTGTGTGTGTGTGTGTGTGTGTGTGTGTGTTGGTATGTGTTTCCCTTGAATTTCTTGCAAATTTATAATAATAAAAGAGTAATATGCTAATTAGACCGGATGTCCTTCTGGGCATCCTTCCAGATGAAGCCAGGGCTGCGAGGGAAACCCAGGTCCCAGGTGCCAGAGGGAAGCCAGTGACCCGCAGCCAGGAGATGGAAGGCCTACTCTTGCATGAATTTCATGCATCGGGCCTCTAGTATTACATATAAGTAATAGTTTCAGGCATTCTGAACACAACTTTTTAGGAAAAAGTTATTGCATGACTTGGATAAGCAAGCTAATAAGTTTTCCTTCTAACTCTCACATTCAGAGGTGAAAATTTGATTCTTATATAGGATATAGTTACTTTCTCTAGGACACAAGGATATTAAATAAAAATTTTTCAAATTTTTTGTGGTGTTTTTCTGTTTGTTTTGGGAGAAGGAGCTGTAGAAGGCCTCTGATTCCCAGTAGAGTCCAGAACTTTCACGACGTCTTCTCACTAACCCAATCACTTGGGATTTTATGGACACATGCAAAGAGAAAAGAGTCCCAGGGGTTTTGTTAAATAGCTCAACAACATTTTTTCTTTGTAAACACAGTTTGACAAATATTTATTCAGCTTTGTACATAAGGTTGAAGATATAGCAGTGGGCATGGCAGAAGTAATATCTCCTCATGGAAAGTGCAGTCCATGGGGGTGAAAATAAAAAGAATAATCACAAAACCAATGAAGTGAAATAATGCAGAGTTTGTTGGGGAGGGGAGCACTGCAAGGAGTGGTCTGCAGGAGCTCGTGTGCACATGATCATGAAGCAGACCTGGAGGCTGAGAGGTCTCTCCTAGGCCATTAACTACCATAAGCCTTTACAAACCCCATAACTCTATTCCTGCCATATCTATTCTTGCTTAAGCCTTTGCTTCATTCAGGCATTCAGATGCCTTCAACATGAAGCCTGCTGTTCAAGGACCAATCAATCTTCTGCAGAAATGTAAAAACTTCTTTGAAACTCCAGGACAGAAAGGGAACATGGATGTGGGACTATCTAGTGGCCCATCTACCAGTGTGGATGCCCACATGTTTCTCCTATTGTGTACTTGTGTGCTAGAGCATCAGATTTGGAATCTCCTTGCCCACATTCATAATCTGGTCTCCACCCATTAAAGTTGTCATTCTCCACCAGACCTGTAGTTCATTTATGGCCTTTCCAAGAGCCTCTGTCCCTTCCAAAAAAAAAAAAGCTGAGTAATTTTCAGATTCCTGTCTCCCAGTCTAGGCCATTACAAAGCTTTAAGAGGAGTATAGAAGAGCTGACCTGTTAAATAGATGATGGGTAAAACATGGTGCTAGTGAAATGGCCTGTGATATGCACTCATCCCTTTTCTAAGGTCATGAGATCCCATGTATACTTTGAAATTGTGTTAGTAATTAATTAAGCTGTGCTCCTGTTATCATGTTATCTATGCACAACATATGTAATCTTGCATCTGTATAACTTAGTCCAGTCACTAGCTATGTGCCCAGTAACTAGCAAAGACACAGAAACCCTGGGATTATAAATGAATGAATGAACTTGACACCAAGTACTCTGTGAATTCTTCCCTCATTATTCCATTCCAAATTCTATACTTATAAGCACTTCCCTGTTATGGCTGCCTGTAGATGTACCTTCTATCTTCAGCTAGACTTTAAATTCTTTGAGAGCAACATGTGCATTTGCATTTATGTGATACCTTTAATGTTACTCATCCTTCCCAGAATAGAGTAACAATGAAAATGTGCTTCTTTTCATTGAATGAGTGGTTGACATCTCAGCTTTTCATTACAAGTGGTTGGGTTTATTCTTCCCTATATAGCGAGTGCGTGGCAAGTCATCGCCCCTGAGCTATATGAACTGCATGTAGCCATGTATAATTAAATTTATTAAAATGAAACAAAATTTAAAATTGAGCTTCTCAGTCACACTTACCACATTTCAATGGCACCAAAGATGTTTGTAACTATCAGCTACCACATTGGGAG
Organism: Myotis yumanensis; assembly: GCF_028538775.1. NCBI lineage: Eukaryota > Metazoa > Chordata > Mammalia > Chiroptera > Vespertilionidae > Myotis > Myotis yumanensis. Next base: position 160,347,118 of record NW_027223752.1, on the reverse strand, counting down.
GTGCTGGGAATATTTATATAGTCACATAGAGTTCTACGAGGCAGCACTCCTGGAGAATCTGAAGGAAAACTCTTAAAAATGTTCTCTCCATTTGTAAACAGACAAAATATGCTATTTGTCCATATATTTTCATTGATTTTTTTAGAGAGAGAAAGTGAGAGGGATAGAGAGATAGAAACATCAATGATGAGAGAGAATCATTGATCAGCTGCCTTCTGCAAGACCCCTACTGAAGATTGAGACCCCCCAACCTGGGCATGTGCCCTGACCAGGAATCGAACTGGTCAAATGTCAACCACTGAGCCACACTGTCTAGGCTGTTTGTCTATATTTTCAGACCACATTTTAAGTATATGCTTCTGGTTGCTCTTCTCTTTTATAATCCTAAAGTCCAATTTCACATGTAAAATAAGTAACATGTTTAGAAACTAACCAGCTTACAAGAGGTGTATGGGAGTCCTAAAGGATAATAGACAAGAAGAGCTATGTTCCCAAACTACATAACCCACCATACCCCCATTCAAACTGATTTCATTGAGAGGATGAAGCTACATGTGGGACTTGAATGCAGATAAAATTAGGAAGTCAGAGCAGGGGACAGGCATTGCTCAGATACAAAGGCCAGAATGCACAGCTTATGTGAGCTCCATGTGGGTACATTGTTCTTCTGGATATGGTGTTTGTGTGAGGAATGGTGAAGGCTAAATCTGGGAAGGGATCTAGGGCCAGGTCCATAAATAATAATAGCAGCTGAAACTGTTAGTAACTAACATTAAGCTTAAACATAAAACAGCAAGTCATGGAGTGGCCACAGTGCTTCTTGAAAAAATGCACAAGATGAATAGAGTGGGAGCATATGCAGGTGGAAAAGGCTTTGAGGAAACAAGGCCCAAACATGGTATGAGTATCACCTTCTCTGCACCCCCAAGAACTTCTCCTCTGTTCAGGTGCTGTGAAAAGACATGATCACCCTGCACCTATGTGTTCATGCATGTATGTGTCTTTGTGTGTATCGTGTGTATATGCTCATGTGTATGTGTGCTTATGTGTGTATGTATGTTAATGGATGTATTCATGTATGTGTGAATTGTGTTTTGTATTTGTGAATTGCAAGTGTTTTTGTGTGTGGTGTGTATATGTGCATGTTTGTGTATGTCGCTGTGTTTTTATGCATGTGCGTATTTGCACATGTGTGTATCTATGTATGCATGTGTGTGAGGCATGTATTATGGGTGTATTTATTTGCTTATCTTATCTACTAAGCTGTAAGCTCTCTGAAGCCTGGGAATGACATCTACTTATCTATATATCCAGAAAAGTGCCTAGCTCTATGTACATATGCAGTGCATGCTGACTGGTGAATGCATCTGCTATTATTGAAGTAGTCCATGCTTAAAATTATGGAAATCTCATCTGGGAATGGAAATTGGGGAGAAATATGCAAGAAGCTTTATAGAGGAAACCTTGAATTAAACAGATGTCATATGGGCTTTTGATGAATAATTTAGAGGTAGGAAATATTCAATGGGTAAAAATGCCACCTATAACAAGTGAAACACAGAAAATGTAAAAAAAAAAAAATCAACCAGAATACTGAGTAATAAGTGATCATTAAGGAATTTAGTTCTCTATGACCTTCTCTATATCCTAATACAGGGATCAGACATAAAAAATTATATGAAAATGAAATATCACATATTCCAAAGACTATAAGATAATTTTGAGAGAAGGCTAATAGTCACATCTAAAACAATACAGCTACATTTCTGTCAGCATATCTTTTCATTTGTAAACATGTGTAGGCAGTGATCATCTGTGTCATAGCTGTGCAAGCTATCATTGCCACCCTAACAGAAAGCATTGTGGTGGTGAACACAATGTCAATCGTGAAAGAAGTACTTCATTCCTTCAAGTGTTCAAAATATCCTTTTTGAAAAAAATCAAGAGCATTTTCAGACAAGTGCTGATGTGTATGTACATCACCTTTGGGCACATTTTTCATTTTCTACATTTCAAATTCTTAGTGCAAAGAGGCAAAGTTATTTTTTTTCCATATTACTCACACTTACTTTCATGTTCATTCACTGCACCTTCGTTTATAACAAAATGTAACTTTTTTAAATAAAAAATGATATAACTTACTGTCTGGCTCCCACTTATGTACTAATTATAATGCTTAAAAGGCTTTGAGGAAACAAGGCCCAAACATGGTATGAGTATCACCTTCTCTGCACCCCCAAGAACTTCTCCTCTGTTCAGGTGCTGTGAAAAGACATGATCACCCTGCACCTATGTGTTCATGCATGTATGTATGCAAATAAAAATAGTTTTATTGTTTTATGGCAAGCCAAAGACATAACTTTCTATTCTCTGTTGAATTAGCAGTGCATTTATTACCTAAGAAATGTCTGCTTGTTTTCTTATGAGAGTCTTAGTATAAATTGAATCATCAGAATTCAATTTGAGATGGAACAATTTATTTCTTTCAAAGCTCTTCACAAAACGTTAACACCCAAGGGATTACACAATCAGTGTAGGCACGGTGTGGCATAGTCCAGTACTAATTTGTACTGAAAGAGAAGATTTTCAGTAATCTCTTCCCAAATCCTTATTTAGAATTGGCAGTGTACACTAGAGTATTCAAGTTTTTTTTTTTATATCAGCCAAGGCCAACAATTCAGGAAGTTCAAACTTGGAGATAAGTGATGCCTCATAGGAAAAGTACATTTCTTTTGCTATTACATGCATCTGTCTAAAGGGGTTCGGTATGCTAACTTTATTTTTTTTATTGTCTAAAGTTTTACATATGTGCTAACATTAAATCAGTTATGAATTGAGTGACACATTTCCTAGGGATCTATTAAAGTATATTACGTTATGCCCAGCTGGTGTGGCTCAGTGGTTGAACACCAACCTATGAACTAAAATGTCATGGTTCAATTCCCAGCCAGGGCACATGCCTCAGTTGCAGGCTTGATCCCCAGTGGGGGATGTGTAGGAGGCAGCCAATCAATGATTCTCTCATTGATGTTTCTATCTCTCTCCCTTTTCCTTCCTCTCTGAAATCAATAAAAAATATATTTTTTAAAAGTATATTATGTGAATAAACCAATAGCTAGCCATTAAGTGCACACACATGTGCTCATTCAAGTTGTGGATTGCTGGTGTTGATGCTAGGACTGACTATAAGTAGGTGATGAATTAATGTCAGCATGATCTAGTGGCTAAGAGCACACACATACTGTGAGAAGTCCTAGTTTCTACTCCAGACCCCACCACTTACCCGCTGTGTGATCACAGGCAGTTACCCAATGCCTCTGTTCTTCAGTTTCCTCATGTATATCAACAGGCATAATAATTATGTTTTATATCATAGAGTTCTTATGAAAATTATATAGAGATGATACTTAAAGGGCTTAGCATAGTCCCCAGCATGTATTAAGTACTACGTAAGAATTAGCTATTATTATTAGTGGTTAACTCAGCCAAAAATATTGCTAATCATTGTTATCATCCCAAAAAGAAACATATAGAATATATCTACAATTACACAGGAGGTGAGAGCATGACAAAGCATTTATAATTTTTTTAGTATCTGAAGACCTAACATGGAATGTGTAATTCCTGAGAGTGTTTAGATTATTTTCTTTGAATTAATTGTATTTGGAAGCCTAGCATATTCACAGAGGGGCCGTGAAATTTAACAAGTAATCAACCCAAGAGGAACGATTTTGGCTCCATGGTGGCCTTCTCATTCCCTCCCTCACTTCTGCATCTGAATTATCTACTGGCCACTTATCCTGGGGCCCTGCAGAGCAGTTCCGGACTCTTGGGGCTTCTGGCATGACCTAGAAAAGACATAGATAAGTGGTTCTCAACCTTCTGGCCCTTTAAATACAGTTCCTCATGTTGTGACCCAACCATAAAATTATTTTCGTTGCTACTTCATAACTGTAATGTTGCTACTGTTATGAATTGTAATGTAAATATCTGATATGGAGGATGGTCTTAGGCGACCCCTGTGAAAGGGTCGTTCGACCGCCAAAGGGGTTGCGACCCACAAGTTGAGAACCGCTGACATAGATCAAGCCAATCCTGAGTCACTATAGACACTATCATATGCTAATGAAATAATTATATACCACAGGAAAAGCAAAAGGACATTTAAAGAAAATGAGGAAGAGACTCGTTATGAACTGGGAATGGACCTCTGAGAAATGTCTTCTCCTCAACATGTGGAAGGAACAGAAAATCTGCTTTCCATCAGAAGTCCACAGCCACATTTTCTCTTCCACATTGATGGGGCAAAGTCCTCTAGGCAAGACTTTCTGGAACTGATACCTGGATATGGCACTGATGTCCAAGGTCAGGGAAGACTGCTTTCATAAACAGGTGCTTGGACTGTCAATACACAAAAGATGAGGGTCTCTAAGACTCCGAGGGTAGCAGGAAATGTTAGCCCACATTTTTGTTTAAATTTTAATCTCTTCAGATGTGATGCTTATCAACAGGGATTGTTAAAACATGTCCCGGGTGGACTTCCTGATTGAAGTCTGTCCTCGACTGCACGGCAATCCAAGCCTATCAACGCCTTGATTGCTGTTCAAATTCCAACTCAAATGCCCCATTTCCATAATAGAATCTTAGCAAACTGTGATTCTGACTTCGCTGTGGAGTCTTACGGCAACAGTGCCAACCACATGGTGCTTATTACATTCCGCTGGGTAATAAGAGCATTTGTATTCATGTATGCAATGCATGTCTTAACTTCTGAGGTGGACAGTTAACTGCTTGAGAGCAGAAATGTCTGACTTGTAGCCGTATAGTTCCCAGCTCCAAGTGCAGCATCTTCATAGACACTGGGTAAGGTTATGTGAACGCCCCTGTCAGAAACAGTATGGATATTACTAATTCCCTGAATCTCATCTGAAGGTGAAGCTCCAGGTTGTTTATAAGAGAGAAATAGTTGGTGCCTAATGTTTAGCTGATGATATGACAAAGGAACAATTTCAGCTGGAATAGATAAATTGATTCGAAGAAGTAGACAAAAGTGAAGATGAAATGATATGGAAGATGAGGCTGATGAGAACAAAGTGAGAGATTCATTGCCAGAAGAGCCATTGTGGAGACTTTCAACTCAATTGATGGTAGGTGAGCTCCAGCTTGTGAGCGTGAACAAATACCCAGCATGAAATAAAGAATTGGAGTTAACACGGCGGTTCGCTAACAAGCCAGGAAAAACGATGTGCAGTGCTTGAGGGGATAATAGGATTTGTAAAGAGAAAGTGAATGAGGCGGTGAGGAGCTGTATAAAAATTTTATCTGGAATAGTTTAAGAGGCACCTTTTGTAGGTAGGCAAGGCAAAAATAGTGCGCTATTAAGACAGAATGAACTTGGTTTAAACTTTAAAAGGGATATTCATATATTCCAATGTCTCTTTAGGGTTGCCTTTTGGGATCTGCACTCTTGAGCAAAGACCGGATGTGCAACATCTGAATAGGAGGCATGTGGTTGTTTGATTTAGCTTTTCTAGGAAGGAGAACTGTCACACAGGTTCAGGGTTCTGGGTCAAAACAGACCTTTTTTTTTTTTTTTTTTTTTTTTTTTTTTACTGAGAAACCAGGGTAAAAAGACCAGAGATTACCAATTTCATTTGAAGTCTTGACATTTCCCAAAGTTTCTGGGCTTTTAATTACTGAGTATAAGTGCAGGTGGGGCTGCCCTCCTCCTCCCACATTGCCCCTTGTCATCTCCCCACTGCCCTGCCAGGCACCTACTGGGACCCAACTTTCTCAGCCCACATTGCGCTCTGAGCACGCAGGTTTTCACACACTAGATCTCAATACAAAACTGTCTTTATTTGTGAAGATGCTCCTTTCGTTTTTCAGACTTGGGTCACCTCATACACAACCTTCTGTGTAGACATGCAGATCTTCCTGCTCTGCCTCAAAGCCAATTGCTCTACACTTCTCTTTACTGTGACTTAAGAATCACCTTGAAGTCACCTTGTCCTACACCTGCTCCCCAGTGGGTCCAGTTATACACAAACTGCTCAGGGGTTAATAAATTCAGGACAAGTGCAATCCATAACTGCTCAGAGGCTCTCGGAGCTCCTGGCTGGATGGAGAGATCTTTGTGGGGACTGCAGAGGGGGCATGTGACACCACCACTCATTGGGTTGGCAGCTTCTGTCATCTGATTGCTGTGGCACAATGGAGCTGTTAATTTCTGGCATTCCCACAGCCCTCTAAATGGTGCAGGTACAAGAAGTCCTACAGGATATTTCACTTGAGCTGCCTGGAATTCTCTTCACAGCTTCTCTCAGGACCCAAAATCTCAGAACTAACTTGCTACCTGTGAATAAACACACATTTGCCTTTTATTGTGATTTTTTCCAAGTGCAAAGTCTATTAATAAGAGGCCAACAAGGACCCTGTATTTTATTATCCAGAAAAGTCTATAAGACATCTGTGTGTGAGACATGATTAGACGATGTGGTAAAGGAAAAGATAAATACCTACAGCCCCATTGCACAGATAAAACCCTCTTTCTGAGTGAGGTGGGGTGGTCAGCGACCTCAGAGTGCAATCTCCCGTTTTTACTTAATTACACTATTTGGTGGTTTGTTTTGTTGGTGCTATTTTACTGAAAAACAAGATTTTGAGTTATCAATTTGACCTGATTTTTTCTCCCTTATTAATTTCTGCTCATATCCACATTAATTCCTTTCCTGTGCTAATTCATGAATGATGGTCTGTACTCCAGTTGGTCCCATAGAGTGCGAGCTTCCTGTGGCAGCTCAAATTCCTAAATCACAAACTGGGCAGCATAAAAGCCTGACATCAAGGTATCAGCTGGGATATAATCATTCCAAAGGGTCCCGGGGACAGGCCTTTTTGCCTCTTTCTACTTTCAGTGGCCCCAGGTCACATCACTCCAGCATTTGCCTCCATCTTCACATGGCTTCTCCTCTGTATGCCTACCCCCCACACCCCTCTCTCTCATAAGCATTTAGATAATCCAGGATGACTGGAGCCTTTACTTAATTACATCTTCAAAGACTCTTTCCAAATAAGGCAACATTTTATGTTCCAGGAATTAGGACTTAGACATATCTTTTTGGGAGGTAAGAGGTGCTGGGACATATCTTTCATTCAACCTACCACACAATCTATGTTGATTTAAATTTCTCCCATATTTACAAGTATCTTTCTCATCTTCACTTTTGGAATCCTAGGCCTACCTTCTAGAAGTAATTTTTTTTTTCCTAGAGAATATTCTCTATTCACTTTTTTAATGTAAGTGGTCACTTCTCTTAGATTTAAACCTCATGACTTTCCCACCCCATTGAATCATTTATCACTACAAATAGAATTCCAGGTTGACAAGGTCTTTTGCCATATAATGTTGTCTGTTGTCAGTCTTAGAACCCCATTCTTTGACATTCTGAAGCTTCAACACACTGGTTAGGTGTAGTTTCTTTTCTTTATCCTATTTTGGTCTCCTTATGAACCTTATATTTGAGGACTTTTTCACTCATTCTTTCTTGAAAAATAATCACCTCTCATCCTCCATCTTATTAATTTTCCCCTTCTTATACTATTACTAAAGGCCCGTTGCACGAAGATTCGAGCAATAGGCCTTCCTTCCCCTGGCTGCCGGCACCAGTTTTCCTCCAACACCCAGGATCCAGGCCTTTGGTCCAGCCACAGAGGGGAAGCCAAGCCTTGAGGCTTAGCTTCTCTGCTTCTCCACTCCGGCCGCAGCGAGGCTTGGCTTCTCTGCTTTGGCTACAGTGGAGAAGCCAAGCCTCTTCAATCTTCAGTCATCTTTAGTCTTCAGTCATCTTCAGTCTTCACTCCCTGCCTGCATATGCAAATTAACCACCATCTTTGTTGGGTTAATTTGCATACTCATCCTGATTGGCTGGTGGGTGTAGCAGAATGACACCAATTTGCATGTTTCTCTTTTATTAGTGTATATTTGAAGTATATTGAAACCTATTATTTCATTCTCATTATGTTTAATTTATATTAAATATTTTTCATTTTGTCATCTCATTTAACCAATGCAGATAAATTTATACAATTCCCCAAAATCGCAAACAAGTAACCTAAAATTCCAACTTAACCAACAAGAAAAAGAAAGGCAAAGTAAACCCAAATAAATAAGGAGGAATAATAAATATTAGAGGGAAATAAGGAACTAGAAAATAGAAAAACAATAGAGAATCAATGAAACTTAATGTTAGCTCCTTGAAAATATCAATAAAATTGACGAAACTGTAAGATTAAAAACTCAAATTTCTAAAACCAGTAACAAAAGAGAGTACATTACTATCAATTTACAGAAACACAAAGCATTATATAGGAGCATTATTAACAATTGGAAGCCAACTAATTAGGTAACTTAGATGAAATGAAAGAACTACTGAACCTAACAGAAGAAATTTTAAAATCACATTTGACCTCTAATATCCAAGATTAAAATAATAATAAAATAAGCTACCCATAAAGGAAAACCCACTCCCAGTGGGCTTCTCTGGTGAATTCTACCAACACTTAATGAAGAATTAATACTAATTTTTCTCAACCTCTTCCAAAAGAAAGAGGAGAGATGATGTCACAACTCCTCCTTTAATGCCATTAATATTCTAGTTCCAAAGTCAGTATTGCAAAGTTGGGCCCACATCAGAAAATCAATCACTAATTATACCACATAATACAATAAAGTAAAAAAGTCAACACCATCATTTCAATGGATGAAGAACAAGCATTTGATAAAATTAACACTCCTTGATGATAAAACACTCAACAAAGTAGAAATAAAGGTTGTTTTCTCTGTCTGTTAAAATTACTTCTATAAAAATCTTACAGCTAATGTCAGACTTTATTGAGAGCAGCTCCCAGGTGGCTAAGTGATACAGGCTGCCTGAGGTGCAGCAAGTAAACAAAGCGTGATCAGGTGCATATAATTGAGTAGATTCGAAACCTATGAGAATGTTGTAAACATCTTGACCACGCCCTTAATTTGCCTAGTGGATTCTGGCTATAAAATAAAGACTCTGCTTGCAGGCCGTGGCGCTGTCTCTCTGTCAGAGAGTCCAGTGGCCCACCCAGCCCCAGCTTTCTTCTCTTGTCTGTCTTTTCTTAATCCTTCACCACCCCTCTCAGGGTCACCGAACCTGGCTGTGCTGGTGTGGCACAGACTTCATGATATAGGACTGAAAGTTTTCTCCCTCAGGAGAGAAGCAAGAGTAACAGAAAGTGTGCTTTCATCTCCTATATCCAACGTTACAATGGAAATGCCAGCAACTAGGGGAGAAAACTTGATGAAAGGAATCCAGGCTCTGGTCGGGTAGCTCAGTTGGCTAGGGTGTCATCCTGATACACAAAGGTTGCAGGTTTGATTCATGGTCAGGGCACATATAAGAATCAACCAATAAGTGCATAAGCAAGTGGAACAGCAGATCTATGTTTCTTTCAAAATAAATAAGTAAATAAATAGATAAACAAAATTTTTTAAAAATAAATAAAAGGAGTCCAGATTGAAAAGGAAGAATAAAAATATTCTTATTTACAACTCTCATGATTTGTTATACAGAAAACCCTACATATAAAAATAACTAGAGTTAACAAGTGAGTCCAAAATGTTATAGGAAACAAGATCAATTGGTAAAAATGTGTTACATATTTCATACACCAGAATAGTCAATCTTATTTCTTACACTTAGTAACACTAAATAGGACTTCAGCAGTATGTTTGGGGGCCACTTGAAACAGCAAATTACCAAGAAAAAGTTCAAAAATACAAAAGATGTGGCACTAAGTAGACTGTGAAAAGGACGTTTGCAAACATGAGAGCTGAAATAAGACACAGAATGCTGCTTTGTTCAGCTTGAATGAGGATGTGAGTTTGGGTGAATCAAATTTTTGCCCCTTTCTTTATATCCACAAGTTACCACAAAAGCTCTCCTTGTATTGATTTGGGGTTTACAAATAAAATTTAGTGAGTTGGGAAATTCACAACTATGAAATACACAAGTAATGATAATCAACTGTATATCCATACAATCCTATATAATAAAAGCCTAATATGCTAAGTATCTCGTCCACCGGTAGGTCATTCAACCAATCAAAACATAATATGCTAAGGATATGCTAAGGCCGCTCAACTGCTCACTAAGACATTCACTGACCACCAGGGGGCAGGCAGTCACCCAGTTGACCAGTCACTATGATGTGCATTGACCACCAGTGGACAGACGCTCTGACCTGTAGTTTAGCTTGCTGCTGGGGTCCAGCTGATCAGGACTGACTGAGACAGGCCAGACATACCCTGGAGCCCTCCTGCAGTTCCTCCATGGCCCCGATCATGCACCAGTGGGGTCCCTCAGCCTGGCCTGCATCCTCTCATAATCTGGACCCCTCAGGGGGGTGTCAGAGAGCCAGTTTTGGCTCAATCCTGCAGGCCAGGCCTAGGGACCCCACTGGTGCATGAATTTGTGCACTGGCCCTCTAATTAAATAATATTTGGCTATAAAAATGATTGAAATACTATCACATGCTACAACATGGATGAACCTTGAAAACATTATAATAAGTACAAGAATACAGACACAAAAGGCAAATATTGTATGATTTCACTTATATATGAGATATTCACAATAGGCAAATCCTTTTTAGAGTATTTTATAAATGACATTTATCAGTTCCAGATAATCCTCTTCTATTTCTGTTTTAAGTGTTTTATTATCATGATGCATGTTGAATTTTGATGAATTTTTTTTCTGTGTCTATTGAGATGATATGAAGTTCTTTTATCTTTTATTCTGTTGATATGTATACTACATTAATTGATTCCAGGATGCTAATCTAATCTTGCATGCTGGGATAAATCCTTCTTGGGAATGTTATATAATCCATTTATATGCCTCTAGTTGTTTTGTTTGCTAAATATCTTGTTAAGGATTTTTGTGTCTATGCTCATAAAGTGTATTGGTCTGTGGTTTTATTTTCTTATGTCTTTTGTATTTGTGATTATAGTAATACTGGATTCATAATGAATTGTGAAGTATTTATTTTCTTTTATTTTTGGAATAGTTTGAGAAAAAATTGTGTGTTTTATTAAATATTTCGTGCAGTTTATCAGTAAAGTCAACTTGGTCTGGGTTTTTAGGAGGGGTAACTTTTTATTACCAAATCAATTTTTTATGTCTATGTAGGTTTCCTATTTTTTTAAGTCAGTTTCAGTAGTTTGTGCCTTTCTAGAAACTTTTTAATTTTATCTAAGTTATCTAATTTGTTGGTATACAGTTGTTCAAAGTGTTCCCCTATAATACACGTATTTCTGCAAGATCAGCATTAAGGTCTCCTCTTTCACTCCTGATTTTAGTAATGAGCTATCGATTTTATTTATTTATTTATTTATTTATTTATTTATTTTGCTTATTCAGTCTAGCTAAAATCTGTCAATTTTGTTGCTCTTTTGAAAAGATTAATTTTTGTTTTTGTTGATTTTTCTCTATTCTCTATTTTGTCAATTTTAAAACTTTAATTTCTTAAACCGATTGAGGCTGATTTTATGTCTTCCTGTGGCCTAGCCTTGAGGATAATGCAGATTCTGCTGCTGTTGAGTGGAGTTTTCTATAGGTGTCTATTAGGTAGAATTGATAACGAGTTATTAATTATTCATTAAGGTCTTATGTTTCTCTGGGGCAGCGGTTCTCAACCTGTGGGTCGCAAACAATGAAAATATATCCTGCATATCAGATATTTACATTACAATTCATAACAGTAGCAAAATTACAGTTATGGAGTAGCAACGAAAATAATTTTATGGTTGGGAGTCACCACAACATGAGGAACTGTATTAAAGGGTTGCGGCATTAGGAAGGTTGAGAAGCACTGCTCTGGGGGATAACGATTGTGAAGGCTGCACTTATTCAAACAATTTATAATTTAACTGAAGAAGTCAGACACATAAGAAACTGATAGTGTTTGTTATTGGTTATGAATAGAGAAAATAATTGTTCAAAATGTCTGATGAATTGAGAAATGTGACACTTTTACCAGAAAAATTTTTTTTTAATTTTTAATTTTTTAATTACAGTTGGTATTTCATATCATATTAATTTCAGGTATACATCATAGTGCAGTGATGGTGAACCTTTTGAGCTTGGCGTGTCAGCATTTTGAAAAACTCTAACTTAACTCTGGTGCCGTGTCACATATAGAAATTTTTTGATATGTGCAACCATAGTAAAACAAAGAATTATATTTTTGATATTTATTTTATATATTTAAATGCCATTTAACAAAGAAAAATCAACCAAAAAAATGAGTTAGTGTGTCACCTCTGACACGTATGTCATAGGTTCACTATCACTGTCATAGTGGTTAGGCAATTCTATAACTTACAAAGTGATCCCCTGGTGAGTCTAGTATCCAACTGGCACCATACACAGTTATTACAATATTGTTGATTATATTTCCTATGCTATACTTGACATCCCTGTGACTATTTTGTAACTACCAATTTGTACTTATTAATCCTTTCACCCAGGCTCCCATCTGACAACCACCAGGGAAGATTTTAAGAAGGGGGGCTTGATTTGGGGGCATGAAAGATAAATAGGATTTGCCTGACATATAATCAAAGAAGGGATTGGATAACAGATGCTAACAATAACAGGGCTTAGAAACTGTATGGTTATTACAAATCAAACAAGAATTATAGACTAAAAGAGTTCACTATTGCAATGATAATCAAAATAAAAGATAAAAGTGATAGAGGAAGGGTGAGCAGATAATTTGGAAAGAGACAAAAAATTGTGTAAAAGTGACTACTAATTCAATAATTTAATGAATCTACTAATCACTTTTTGCTTTGTGGTGGCACATTTTGGTTATATCTTCTCCCTCATGTCCTCATTTACATCTATTTGAATAATGTTCAATTTATTGCTTAAAATATCTGAGCACAAATATTACTTTCCGGTCCTAAAAAAAAAGTTATCTGCTTTTAAATGATGTTATTAGAAGCTCAAGTCCCCACCTCTGGTCTGAGCAGTCTGCATACTTTCTCATATTCCCTTTCAGTGGTTCTCAACCTTCTGGCCCTTTAAATACAGTTCCTCATGTTGTGACCCAATCATAAAATTATTTTCGTTGCTACTTCATAACTGTAATGTTGCTACTGTTATGAATCGTAATGTAAATATCTGATATGCAGGATGGTCTTAGGCGACCCCTGTGAAAGGGTAGTTCGACCGCCAAAGGGGTCGTGACCCACAGGTTGAGAACCGCTGCGTAAATCCTTTGACACTGATTCTGTTGAACAGCTGTTTACGTGGAACATAAAGGAAACCAGCAAAAATTGTTCATTTTTGACATGCAAACCTGTTACTTTCACGTGAAGGAACTATGTCCCTTTCTTTGATAATTCCATAGCAGAAAGCCCTAAAATATTTATATTTTTTGAAGTCTGAGCCCTTCCCTGCGTTACTTTACTCATTAGGTGGGGGCTGCTGAGACCGTGCCCATATGAACTGTATAATTTTATTAGTTAAAGGAAATAAAGGCCACCAAATCTCGGGTTCTCCTTTTCATCCACATGCCCTGATTTACATAAAAGATTCATTCCAAATTGTTTCTATTTGTCTCTCCACACAGCATGCCCCATATGGAGGCCTAATGAACAAATTAACAGAACCTGTGGTGATCCATTTGTAAAGGACAAATTGGTTCCTTGTTGAAAGATCATTCCACACATTTGTCTACAACTTTAGATGGGCACAGTCCTATGGGTAAATATAGGCCTTCCCCATTATAGACAGATTGAATGTCTTTGAATACACATTAAGATTTTATTTTTCCTTTGATTTTGAATTTACTTACACTTGACATAAAGAAGAAAAGCTGTTTGTAAGCTGTTAATTACATTTGTTTTGTGAACCCAATCCATTCTAGATGTATAGGATCCTTTTGTGCTGTTGTATATAACATATAATTAATTTATATTTTTATATTTGTTATATGCATAATAATGTATATCTTATAAAATACTATACATAAGATTTTACATATACAAAATAGTTCCTACTACTTCTTATGTTTCCTCCTTTTGTGTATTGTAAGAAAATTTTTATCTGTACATTTGAATGTGTGCATAGCTACTTTTAAATTAATATGTTATCAAAATGGGATACTGACATGAAAATGTGTTTTAATGATGTTCTAACATAAACTCTTTCTGAAATGACAAGCTAGACAAATCACTTGGCTGGCTTTTGAATTTCTAGGTACTGAAACTGCTAATATCATTCTAACTCACAAAAACATTCTGATTACCTAGTATTAAGGGGAAAGAAAACCAGGTTTTAAGTTACTCAAAACTAGAGAAATACTACTATCTTTTGCTTATCTCAAGGTTGTCTCATATTTTAAAAAGTATGTTGCCTCTGTATTATGGATATATATTGGTTAAATTTTTTTCTACTCAAGTTTCTTTGAATGAGTCTAAAAACACATTTTTGTGTGTAATTTAAGAAGTATGACTGTGAAAGGTTAATGAATCTCCAACTTTTACAGAGCTGATCAATAATAGAATTGTACCTAGAATTTTAAGTGGCTGTGCACAATTTTCTATCCATATTCATATTTATCCAGATATATTTATATCTATATCTATCCATATCTATATCTATCTATATATACACATGCAAATAAGTAGATAATTGTATGTATCTACTTGACTGAGCCTTGGGGTACCCAGGCATTTGGTCACACATAATTCCGGGTATGTCTATGAGGATGCTTTTAGATGAGATTAATATGTGAATCAGGGGGCTGATGGATCAGTGGAGTCGCCTCATCCAACCTATTGGAGGCCTGAAAGAATAAAAGGGTTAAATGAGAAAGAATTATCTCTCTGTTTGTCTTTGGACTGGGTCTTCTTCTGCTTTTGGACTCAGACATAGACTGAAACTAAACCATCAGCTCTTCTGGGTCTCCAGCTTGCAGACTGCAGATCATGGTGGGACTTCTCAGTCTCCAAGACCATGCAAGCTAATTCCTTATAATATCTCTATTTATATATACACTTTACATATGCATAGTAGGTATGTATAAGTGTGCATATACGTATATAAACATTCACATTGCACACACCCAATAGAGACCCTGGAAGTGGTTTAGGACACATCTCTCACCAATCCTTGCTGGTTTGAGAAGGATGACTGTTGACAGTTTTCAATAGAGACCAGGATGATGAAATGTGATGGTGAAATTGTACGAACCAACCCCAGAATGTGACACATGTACTGCTTGCTGGTGTGGGCCTTTGAGAAAAAAAAATCTTCTATTTTTTTTCTTAAAAAAAAATTCAGCAGTTATAACACTCATTTAAGCAGTGTTTTCTCTTCACTGCTGTCATAAATTCTGCCACTCTTCCTAAATCCTGTCTCTAGCTGTGTTGCTAGGCAACTCATGGCATTGCTGGATTAAAATAAACACTGGCCATGCGCTTGTAACCACATTCCTCCAGAAAAGCTAGCAGCCAGCCACTCATCTCCGACTCCTCATGCAACTTGGAGCAGTGAGACCCTTCCTATATTCCATACCAGTTACTCTGGCATATTGGGAGAAGTTACTTTAAAGAATTATATGTAGAAATGGTGATAAGATTTAAACATGTAAAATGTGAAAATACCTATTTCTTTTTAAAAATTAGAATTCAGCAAGTAGATCATATCCTCCCCAAATTATAATGCTGAATCTGTTAAATTTTCTTTACATTTACTTTTGCTATAAAACTGATGTCTATTACCTTTCATGGGTATTCATTTATTTTACTCATATTTCATGGGTATAAAATTTCTAATAGTGAATAATACTTAATCTAGTTGGATCTTTGAATTGATTATTCAAAAAAATATTTACTAGACCACCAGCTAACACCATACGCAAGAATAAACTCAAAGTGGATTAAAGACTTAAATGTAAGACTCAAAACCATAAAACTCCCAAAATAAAACACAGGTTCTAAAATCTCTGACATTTCTCTTAGCAATATTTTTTTCTGATATATCTCCTCAGGCAAGGAAAACAAAAGAAAAATAAACACGCTATCACTTCTTGATTTTGTTAAAATGTGGCCTGAATCTGTATCTACATTAGTGAATTTTTTCTTCTCCTTTTGCCCTTAGGCCACAAGCCACATTCATAGAAGAGGTTAGTGTGTCAGTGGTCACCTAAACCCCTAAAAATCTTATGCTTGAAGTTTGCTGTGGATAGTTATAGTGCTAGAACTCTGCATGAAATACAAACTCTTTACCCCATTATTGTCCTGGGAATGGCTTTAGTGGCAGCTATTATATTTGGCAAAGTGTATTCCATAAATATGGAAATATTGCTGGTTACAAGTTCATTCATGTCAACTGAGGGAAACAATGAGGGACAAAAAGGCTGTTTATGAAAACGATGGGGCCCACATAATATCTTGGTGCCATAACCAACCTGGGTTGTGTTCTTCATAAATGGTTGATATCACTCAGATGATGTAGAACCCTCAGAAATGTGAAGTGCATGAAAATCTCCACTGTTTTCCAAAGCAAAGTTGAGGGCAAACATGGAAAGGGTGGAGGATATAAAGTTCAAGGAGGTGACAAATGTGTCTCTCAGGACACATTGTAGTTCTCCCTGGGATCGGGGCTCATGTGATTGCTTTTACAGGTGTCCCCCAGTTCCAATTGTAGAACATTGTCTAAAGTCAAATTAATGTAATGATGAATAATGTCAAATAAAAGCTCATATTTGAAAGTGTTTCTCTGTACATTATCTTGTTGAAACACAGCAGCCCTCTGGAATTGGAACACTGAGTGTTATTACCCACTTTTGAAGATACAAGGAAGGATACAGGAGGACAAGGAGTGGAGGTCAGCACCTTCCTGCTGCTCAGGTGGCAAGGCCTACTTCTGGTCTTGCTCCCCTCTGTGGTGCTGTCACAGGACACGGTGCTCCACAAGTGCTGGCCTCAAGATATGTTTGATGATGGAGGGACAAATCAAACGAACAGATATGATATGATAAACTTCAAGACATGTAATAGATTCAGTCCCACCCACCCTCCTTCCCACCTCGGTGACCCATGTCCTCCAATCTCTCCATAAATGTAAAATATGCACAGGGACATAGAAACACTGGCATCTGTGCATTTTCATGAGTGGATGAAATAAACTTAAAGATGGTAGAGGTGTGCTGTGCCCTGGTTATGTCTGTGATGCCACAGATCCCACATATTACAAACTACTCCCTTCTACTATCCTTGGATGGGGGTGAGAGGATGTCACACAGCACAGAGGAAAATTCCCTTCTTGGTGGCTGAAGGGACTCATCTGTTCTCGATGCTCCTGAGTGTGTCCGGCACCATAATCTTAGTAATCACAGTGAAGTTGGAACATCATAGAAACAAAATATTGCTTATGACCAGAAAGCGTTCACTCAAATCCAAAAAAGTATGTGCAGCCCTTCATTGGAGCAAAGGAGGGTCTTAGAAAAATGGGTAGTTATTAGAATGAAGGTGAATTGAAAATATTTTAATCATAAATTGAAGCCATTTTTTTCTTCTTTTGGTTTGTTGTTTCCAAAACAAAAGTGTGCAACAAACTTATTTGTAACTTATGAAACATTTCCCACATCATATTTTATGTAAATCATAGTCATCCCATATGTTGTTTGGCTGGTTTAGGAAGTTTTAGGGTAACTATTTAGAAAAATGAATGCCTAATGGGATCTGAAACAAACTTATGCTTTTAAAGAGAAACCCATATGTCACTGCTAACAGATACATTTTTTCAAGATGTAGGTGCTCTCCATAAGTAATTTCTCCTCCACAAATTAATTCTCCTTACTCGCCTGGGCTTTGGTTTTATATTAAAATAGCAAGATAGTTCATCTTTTACAATAGGAGTTAGATGGAATAGTACATTTGGTTATTCTTTCCTGTCCAATGTTTGTGGCAAGAAAAGTCTTGGATTATTTTTACCCCATGTTTATCATTAGTTACATTGACATAAGAAATGTTATGATTTTTTAAAAAATAATTGCCTGCTTTTTATGCAGCTACATGATTTCACTACAAGATAAATAAGTTGACATCCGTGTGCCCATTGCACACCAAATATGTACCTGCTCTTAGAAACATAGTAAGATACCCAGGACCCCATCGTCTTCCCAAGATGAAGTGTACTTTTTCATAAATTCTTATGTTCTAGAGTTGGCAGCCTGGCAGAAAGACCACAGGAGCCCCCATCTGTTCAAATCCATTCATCTGTGAGCCTGTGGGAGTGTTGGGCAGTTTCAAATCAGGAGCAGGTTGGAGCTGATGTCAGAGAGACTCAGCAATTCAAAACTTGCATGGCAGTAAAAGTGTTTCTTGGGATGCAGAAACAGGCATTGTCACAGGCTTAATTATATCCCTCTGAATTCTAATCACTAGGACCTCAGGCTGTGACTCAGATAGGGTCAAGTCTATTGAGGTAAAAAATTAAGGTCATTGGGTTGGGCCCTGAGCCAATATAACTAGTGTACTTATTAGAAGAGGCAATTAGGACACAGACACACACAGAGGGACAACCATGTGAGGACACAGCCATCTGCACACCAAGGAGAGAGGCCTCAGGAGAAACCAGCCCTGCTGACACCTTGATCTGAGACTTCCAGAGAAAATACACCCCTGTTGTTTTAGCCGCCTGGTCCGTGGTATTTGTTATGGCCTCCCGAGCTGATAATAATCAGCAGCGAGAAGATGCGGTGGGTTCAGACAGATTCTCCTGGGAACACAGTCCCTTTTGGAGGGTGTTGACTCAGAGCAGCTTCCTGGTGGGCAATCCACACCCGGCTTCCAGAGTGGAGCAGCAACTTTCCCTGCTGACTTCAGAGAAAGGTTGGCAAAAGTGCATGGAGCCTAAAGTGGGAAGTCCCACCTAATTTTGCGACTTAGATGGAGCTTCACTACCACTAAGCCATGGAGGTTGTTTGTTAAGCATCCACAAGAACAGGAGACAGACATCCTGAGTGGACATAACTACATAACTTGTCTTCCCAGAAAGTCTTGGCACAATCCCACTGACACCAGAACTTAAAACTATATCTTTTCATGTGGCTCATGGGATTTGTTGTGGTTATGAGCCAGAAAATATAAATAAATAAACAAATTAGGATACTATGGGGATAAATTTTTAAAAAATTAGTTTTAATCCTCACCCAATATGTTTACTGATGAAAGAGAGAGAGAGAGAGAGAGAGAGAGAGAGAGAGAGAGAGAACATCAACCAGTTGCTTCCCATACAAGCCCTGACCTGTGGTCGAACCAAGTATATCCAAGTATATACTCTGACTGGGAATCAAACACACAACTTTTTCGTGTGTGGGGAGACTCTCCGAACAACTGAGATACCTTGATGGGGTGAGGGGACAAATTTTATGTATATTTTCCTATGTTGACATTCAGCAGACTAATTTATTCCATCACAAGTTGTAAAAAGGCCTTTTGGGATGTCAACAAGAAGACAAGATTTTATTCTCAGATATGAATAAAAATTGCTCCAGTGAGACATTCCTGACTCATGACACAAATATTCTCTAGGTATAAAAATTAATCTCTACAATTCTAGATAGCAACCTTATGAGCTCCTGTAGATGACAGACAAAAGATAGGTATTTACCTTCAAATATATGATTACAAAATATGAATTTTTGGTTCTGATTTTTTTAAATTATTTTTAGTGATGATGATAGTGAAGTATTGGTTTAAACAGTAAATGAGGATATTCAGCCATGGAATTTTTTATACAAATTAGAAAGTAAAGCAATAACATAGAGTTTTCAAAATACTTCAAAACGAGTATATTATTTTATATAGGTGAGTAACTAATTAGCAAAATCCTGAGAGCTAAAAAACACTTATTTACTATCTCAAAATGTCCATGAACAGGCATTTGGACAGGTCTTCTCTGGGTTTTGCAAGCAGCAACTGAGCAGTCACCTGAGCTCAGGATTTTCCTCGAGGCTCACGAGGCTGTTGGCAGAATTCAGTTCCTTACCGTTGTAGAGACTGAGGTCCCTTGTTTTGGTTGGTTGTCATTGGGGCAGCTCTCAGAGATAGAGGCACCCACAGTTGCCACCACATGGCCCCTCACCACCTTGTTGCTAACCTCTTCAAGGCCAGCAGCAGAACCTCCCTCTTCAGTTCACCACGATGGGGATATGCCTCCCTTCAGCACATTCCCACCTGCACTCAAGGGGAAGGGACTCCAGGAGGGGGTGACTCCTCCGGCGACACCATGGTGTCATCACAACAAGGGAAAGGCAGTTATGAAGACCAGTGAAAACATATCATAGAACTGGAGAGGAATCGAGGGGACCTTTAGAAAAAAGGGGAGCAGTTCTTAACTGGACATAGCAAGTCGTGGTCTCTATAAACTAAAGGTCAGGAACCTCCGTGAGGGAAATGCTGATGATTCAGGTGAGAGGAAGGAGAGGAAGCAGAACTCAGGGAGAAGAGGACCAGGAAACAAAAACCTTAAAAATGCAAGAACAACTAAAATCACTTTGAAATTCATTAAGATGCAGAATTGAAAGGCCACAAAATTAAATATGTGGGAAGAAAAACCATCTTAGAGGAGAAAAAGTGCAAAGAAAAGAAAGTATCATGATGAGATCATAAAAATGAATGGTAGGGAAAAGATCTAAGTTGAATATTTATTAGGCGTACCTGAGGAGAACATGGAAAAAGTACACCAGAAGCCAAAACTAAGGACACAAAGTAAAAATGAAATCCAAACGTGAAAAAAGACCACAGTGCACTGATTATTTTTTATTTAAATAAATTATAGAAAAACAGGGCAAATTTCAACTATAAAAATTAAAGAAAACATTTTGTGGGCTTATTAATAACAAAAATATGTATTTCAAAGAACAAATAAAGGTCAGATTAACGTTATAATTCTCTCTGCCCCTGATTTCCAAAGGACAGAGTAATTCTAGTAAAAATGAGAACCTGAGAATTTTATAACTAGCCAAGTGTTCATTGACATGTGATGGCACCAACATTAAAAGAATCAGAAATAATGACATATATATTATAAATTATTCTCTTGTCCTTCTTGGGGAAACAATTTAAACACAACTTTAACTATGATTTCATTGGACAGTAAGCAACTTAAAAGTGAACTCAAGTAATTTAGAGCTAAACTAGGACTAAAAATATGGAACACCATGACTAATGATGGACAATGAAAAGCATAAACCTGGGTCAAATGTGGTACATAGGGATCAATAAATGTTAAATTAAATGACAGTCAATAAATTTTTTTACAAGACGAGGTATTTGTCAGTATGGACTTAAAGAGTGGCTTGAGTAATATATGTATTCTAAACCCCTTACCTTACAGAATCCAAAATAAGGTTTAATTATCAGTGTGATAATTAGATAAGTAAAACAAATAATTAAGAGGAATAGTTTTGTATTAATTCCTTTCAAATTACTGGCATACATACACAGAAAAACAAGCAACAAAAAGGTCAGGAAAAAGGCAAAAATAAAATTAAAACATGGTGGAAGAAAACAGAAATTCCTAAAAGACAATGGCTCTCATATTGGATTTTAAAAGCATTTGAAACAATATCACCAAAATTCATGAAACAGTTGTTACAACATAGAAAAAAATGACCAAAATCTAAGTGGATTATTTAGAACCACATCAGCCTTGATTTAACAAATAGACATAAAAGAGCTTACGACACATAAAATTAACATGTGATTAATAAAATATGAAGATCGATAATTGTGTTATGTACTGAAAACAGACTATTTTTTGAGAACCCCTATTTAAAATGAACCCTATACAAGGTCAGTCACACATCAAGTGTAGAAAATAGAGGAGCTCTATTTGCTCATCATAATATGACACAAGAGCAGAATTTTAAATGTTTCCATTTCCTATGTGTGTTTTCTTAAATGATAAGTGTGGTTTAGAACATTTGTTTTGGGATTTAACTTTGATTCAAAAGTTCATATCTAACTCACTCAACTGATTAGCTCATTGCATCCACATCCATGTTCAGTTCTGCTGCTGCGGCTCAGCCAGGTGTTCATCAAATTCTGCTCATCGTCAAGCTCTTTAAAAATAAACAAGATAAAGAATGGCCACGGTCTGTTCAGTGTGCTGGACATAGGGAGTTCATCTGCAGAGTCAATCATGGATTTATTCTCCAAAGTTAACAGTATATGCCTATGGACAACACCAAAGTTCTGCTCCTTTAGAGAATAAAATAATGATCAAAGCAAGCATGCAGAAAACCCAGCACTCTCAGGCAGGCATCAGTAGATACCAATGAAACATTTCCCTAAGAATTAGATAGGACTGCTGTTAAGAAGTTCCCATATAATGCAAACTCTGCCAGGTTCTTCCAGAAGTTCAACCTGTCCTCTCCCACAGATATCGGTTTTACATGCTCTCTACTGAGGAGAAGCATTTACTCCTGACTCCAGCTCAGCTACAGTCCTTCTACAAGACATCTGCCTCATCCCTCCACCCCCTGCTCCTTTCCTAACCCACACATTTCCATTTCCAGCAGTGTCCTCCCTTTGCACCCAACCAGAGTGTCAGTCCTGGCAGACAGCTTCAAGAGGCATTAGGGCTGCACATTTGCTCCAAAACAGCACCCTAAAGATAGCTGGGAAAGGTGCAGTGTTGGGTAGGGAGAAAATTCTATTTTCCCAATTCTGCCCAAAGAAGTGAATTTGTCAATACAGATGATGTCTATACTAGTTTTCTTTGTGGCTTTTATTTCCTGTACAACCTCAACTCTTCAGTGTGTTTGTTTAGAATAAGGAGAGGGTATGTGTAAATTTATACATTCATATTTAAGCTTCAAACACAAAAAGAAAAGCTGGATCATGCCAAATAATCATTTGGGTTTATATCGCATCTTGTACTTAACTATGGAAGAAAACGTTAACCATTTAATTGGTTCTGTCTATAATGAGATGTCATTGGATTTGAGCATAACACTGGAGTGCATTCACCATGTTACACTCAGAAATGCCTGAATTAACCCAGGATAAAGCTACCTCTCCACCTAAACAGACTTGTAAGGGGCCATTTGCATTGCTCTGTGTTTAGAGAGCTCGCACAGAAAAGACAGAAGCAGACTCCTTCATTCATTCACAAAACAGGTATTGACTGAGCGACTGAGGGAGGAGCTGTACTAGGATCTGAAGCCAGAGCAGTAAAGGAAGCAGGAGAAATCCTCCTTCAGGGAGCACCTCTTTAGATAAAATCCTCAACAGAAACAAACCGCCATCAGTGTACACAGGTGACAGGTATGATGGAGAGAAATGCCTCAGGAAAGGGTGGCAGACTCACAAACAGGTTGGTCTCAGATGGCCTTGGCAAGAGGTGGCCCTTGGGAAGACCTCGGAGGTGAGGAAGTTGTGCCTGGACTTGGGGATGTTCCAGGTGGATGTGACAGGGATCCAGAGGCTGAAACGTGTGTGTTTGGTGGGGGGGGGGGGGGGGGGGGGCGTGCATAGAGGTTACTACAAGGAGAAGTCGTGCATGAATGAACCCATATTAGGAGATTTCGAGATTTTAGGAGCAGCAGAGATGGAGCAGTATAGACACACAGAGCTGGGAGCGACAGAGGGAGGAATAAGACCCTGAGGGAGCCCTGCAGATGCATTTTTCCATCAGCCTGGGAGAGAAGGTGAAAAATAGGACCAGGGAAGAGAGGATTTGCTGAAGTTTGACTCAGTCCTGGAGGCCAGTGTGGCAGGATTTTAGTAATTGAGGAGAAGTGTGAATTGGGTTCAGGAAAGAGGTTGATAAGAGTGTGGGAAGAGGCCTGGCCTTGGGTCCTGGTTACTTAGTTTTCAGGATCCTAAATGACAACACAGTCACTGATCATTGATTATTACTGTTGTTTATTACATCTATGTGTATATCCACAGCAGACCTTTTAGTCTATCTATATCCCTTCCCACTAGAAATCAAACCCACTTCCTTCTTTTATTTTCAGTTTTGCCAAATAAATCTTCTCCTCTTCTTCCCTGTGGTTTTACAGTTCTCTTTATATGTTAACTTGAAACCTATTCTACCCTTTTCTAGTTCCCATATATGGGTACATTGTGTCTCTTCTGAGCTCATCAGTATCCTCCATGAAGATGCCATGGGGCCTTTTTTATGGACAGAATTCATTGAATTGATTAAATCTTGATACTAAAACCTGTCATGTGTTTAAACAGAATAATATCCTGATTATTCAGTTACCATGAAAATATAACTTGAACCTAGGTTGACCCCTGCAATTTATAATGATTGCCTAGATTCCTCACTTCTCAGCCCTGGAAACCCAAGCCCCGTTGCCCCAGGCCCTAGTTTCACACATGCTCTCCGTGACTTCACAGTGAGTCCAGATCGGCCTCATGTGGTTCACAGATCACGGAGTTGAGCTGCAGAACGTGTTTGCCTTGGAGGACAGCCATGGAGAACGTGATCACAATTTCTACAATTAATGTGATCATACTGACCACTCCCTTTCTCCTTGCCTGCCCTCAGGCAGTATCTCATCACAGTTCTTGCTGGTTTCATGACCTACCACCATCTCTCTTGCTCATTTATTCTTCCTTTCTGCAGAGCAATGAGCACACTCAAGAGGAGAAACATCCCTTTTCTCTGATACCCTGAGAGACACCAATACCCAAGGTCTTACCTTGATGTGCACTTAGGGTAGAAAGTAATTTTCTTTTTTTTTTTTAATATATTTTATTGATTTTTTACAGAGAGGAAGGGAGAGAGATAGAGAGTTAGAAACATCGATGAGAGAGAAACATCGACCAGCTGCCTCCTGCACATCTCCCACTGGGGATGTGCCTGCAACCCAGGTACATGCCCTTGACCGGAATCGAACCTGGGACCTTTCAGTCCGTAGGCCGACGCTCTGTCCACTGAGCCAAACCGGTTTCGGCGAAAGTAATTTTCTAAACAATAATTTTTGCCCTAACATGAATTCTGCTGCCTGATGTGGAACCAATAATGTGTCATCCAATTCACAAATAAGTGTGCAAGATGGAGAATGCCAAATCGTTGCCATCAGTTTTCATATTTTTAGTTTAAAGGTGTGATGTAATCCTTGGCATTTGAATGGTGCCTACACTAAGAAAAAATAGTGGAAAATGTAAAACTCATTCTCTCAGATTTTCTGCACTCAGAATTCCAAACAATTAACTTGCCTACTTGCATGATATTTTTTTACTGATTTGATAAAATGTATAAGTTACTCAGGTATCATATAGAGGCAACCTAGGGCATTCATCTTGATTTTCTTATTTCCTCAGGTACCATTCCCTCACAAATATATGCACACCATAAAATCTGTCATAAATATAGACAGCTGACTCAGAGTGCTAACTAACAGGATTTCAGTCTTTTCTGCTAAGAATGGTCAAAGCAATTCAGCTCCAATCCAAGTGGGGGGAAAAATCTCTGAAATTTATATTTTTAGCCAGCATCTTACTTCATTATATAAGATTGCTGAGAAAAAGTATAACCCATACATGGTGCAGGCAAGCCACCCAGAGGGCATGCCTGACCCTTTCTTCCCCAAGTGCCATGGTTGTTCTCAGGCTCTCAAAGAGTTCTTAAAATATCAGTCACAATCAATCAATTGACAAACAATTATTGAGACTGTTTTGAACAGAGCCCTGTACTTGATGCCATGAGACAAATAATGCAAAATAAGATAAGGCCTCACACAAAATTACCTACGGTTGTCGCAGTCCTAAAATTGATGTTAGCTTCATGGTGAGCTGTGAGATTTTAAGTGGTTTTCAGCAGACTGCATTGCAGAAGCTCAGGAAGAGATGGAATCATGACAGTGTGTGTTCATCGAGAAAGTACAGTGCAGGTATATGTGTGTGCATGTATGCGTGCGTGTGTTCTGTGCACACGTGAGGACCAAAAGTCTTCGAGGAAGAAGGAATGCAATATGTGCACATCATCCACTCCAGGAAGCTCATGAAATGGCCATGATAAAGGGCAATGAGTTTATGGGAATTTTACGTTGATTCCTAATGGATGAGTGAGCTACAAGAGTGATGTGAGATCAACTTGCTGTCACAGGTGTTGAGGCTTCTGGCAAGGACTACAGTCTCACACACATAAGTTTGTGACTAATCTGGACTTTGCATCAGTGGAGTGAATGAAGCAAAATGAAGACGGGGCGTTGAATCTTGCTTTGATGACTTAATCATCAGAGCAGTGCTTTTTCCTATAGTCTTCACTTGCAGGCCCCACGATTGAAAACATCATCCTTCCTTTCATTCTTCTTTGGAAGGGCAATCTTCTGTGGTCTGAATTCCTAGTGTCGAGTACACGTTAAGTTGATGGCATGCTGTAATGCTGATCACAGAATGGTTACATCAGAGCTGAGCTTCAGACTTTCACCTTCTCAAGGGGCTTCCACTGTGGCTGACTCCCCGCCAACACATGGGACAAAAAGCCACCCCTCCCAGGAAAGCACATGGAATGGAGTCCTAACAGGCACCTGCCACACAGAAGGAGACCACTAGGAAAACTACACTGTGACCCCAGTTGTTTTGAGAGCCCACATACATCATACTGACTGACTTCCCTGAATTTTTACCCATGAATAAAACTGTGTAACAGGAGCCTCAGAGAGAATATCAAGTTTGCTAAAATGTTATGAAACTAGAGATATGTATATATTAATATGACTCTGAAAATGTATCTTCTCTACACACTCAAGGTATATATCAGTCAGTCAAATAAGCAATACATTAGAGTAAGAAAAATTCAAAAGAAGAAAACATAAAGTAGAAGAAATAGTGGTAACCATTAATTTTAGTAAAATTCAGAGTTAGGTCAAAATAATTGTTGATGATGTGTTTTATAAACAATTATAAAATTGTTTAAATTTTTCTTAAAGTTTAAGATGTTTAATGCAAATTTAAAGATAAATATGTTTAATGGAAAGTTAAGGATGCTTAATGTCAAAAACGAAACTAAAATTCAAACAAAACTAAAATTAAAGACTATTAAAAGAATAAACAGATATTTATGGGTAGTTAGAGTAAACACAGGAGAGAAATAAAAGGATGTTTATATCAGTGGATGCCACAAAATTTTTTTTCTATTCTATACATATTGATAAAGGCATAAAAAGTTAAAATGTATTTATACAAATTCAGAACAAATCAGTTGTACTATTAGGAATGTGATGTGAGAAGCAATAAAATTTCATCATTGACACATTAAGCAATGAAAAATAAGAAAACACTAAAAATAAATAATAAGGAGGAAATGATATATTTCCATGGGGGGCACCCGCCTGCCAGCTCTGTGAGGAAAGGGCTCAGCAAAGGAACAATGGCCCCTGCCAGCACTTCTGTCTCAGAGGAAGCTGCTTCTCCAGCCCTCACTCTGAAGCCAGGAAATGCAGTTCCTTCCCCTTTGTCCCTGGTG
Source organism: Myotis yumanensis (assembly GCF_028538775.1). Lineage (NCBI taxonomy): Eukaryota > Metazoa > Chordata > Mammalia > Chiroptera > Vespertilionidae > Myotis > Myotis yumanensis. The sequence continues at coordinate 160,319,570 of NW_027223752.1, read as the reverse complement.
CCTTTTGAGCTGCTGTCTCAGTGCTGGAGCTCAGAGAGAGTGAGTCCCAAAGGAATGGCAACAATTGAAACCTGCTCAGAGGGACTTGTACCGGGATGTGATGGTGGAGACCCGCAACAACCTGTTAATAGTAGACTGGGAACATCGACAACGGTGACAACATTAAACATCCTATATAATAAAAGCCTAATATGCAAATTGTCCCCCCAGGCAGTCATTCAACCAGGAGTTCAACTGAGAGACTGGGAGTCCGACCACTCGCTACAATATGAGCTGACCACCAGGGGACGGTGCAGACCATGGTGGGCATCAGCAACATGGCACTGGCAGCAGGTAGCAGTGGAGGTGCTGCCAGCCCCAATGGGCCCTGACGAGAGCGGGACTGCAGCAGGACAGCAGGATGTAGGAGCAGGTGAGCAGGTGAGCAGGTGGCACCAGGCCAAAGCGGATGCTAGCGGGGGCCTAATCACCCCACCAATCACCATGCAGACAGCACCCAGTGGCAGCAGCAGGGGGTGGGGCTGGTGGCACCGGGTCGGGGGAGTGGGGTTGCCCCTGCAGATGGTGACCAGAGGCAGCAGCAGGAGGCCAGGCCCCAACCGATTGCCCCGCAGACGGCGACCAGCAGCGACAAGAGGAGTGGGGCAGGCCGCTGCCTGGCTCCAGGCGCTGAGGGAGCTGGGTGGGGGCCTGGCCCCGACTGATCACCCCACAGGCGGGATGGTGGAGCAGGTGAGGGGCATCACCAGGCCAAAGCAGGGTGCCAGGTGGGGCTGTGGGGCTGCAGGGCTGGGGGTGCGAGCTGGGGCCCGATTTCTTCAGAGCAACCAGAGGGACCCCCACCCATGCACGAATTCATGCACCGGGCCTCTATCTACACTAATAAAAGAGAAACATGGTAATTAGCGTACGACCGCTACCCTTCCCATTGGCTAATCAGCGTATCCTTATGCAAATTAACTGTCAGCCAAGATGGCGGCCGGCAGCCATGCACTGAAGCTAGCAGGGAGGCTTGCTTCCTCCAGTGACTACAGACTCCAACGTTCCCTGCCTAACTTGCCGGCCTCTCAGCTGCAACTCTAAGCAACAATTACTATGTTGCAAATAAGAAGCTAAACAAAACCCCAGAAACCAGCTTTCAGTCAGCCCCGGACCGCAACATTGTATCGATGTTTTCAGCAGCGAGGCCTCAGAGCTAAAGCTGGCCCAGAATAAAAAATTTAAAAAAAGAAAACAAGGAGCGGTTGGAAGCTTCAGTCACTCGCCAGCTGGAAAACAGCCCTCAGCCCCTCACCCAGACTGGCCAGGCACCCCAGTGCGGACCCCCACCCTGATCCAGGACACCCTTCAGGGCAAACCAGCTGGCCCCCACCCATGCACCAGGCCTCTATCCTATATAGTAAAAAGGTAATATGCCTCCGGGCACCGGGATCAGTGGAGCAGCGAGGGTCCCAGCACCAGGATCAGCGTGACAGGGGGCAGCGCCCAAACCCCCTGATCGCCCTGTGGCTCTGTGTGTGACAGGGGGCGGGGCCACAACCTCCCTATCCGCCCTGCTCTGTTCGTGACAGGGGAAGGCGCCCCAACAACCTGATCAGCCCTGCTCTGTGCCTGACATGGGGGAGCTCCCCAACCCCCTGATCGCCCTGAGGCTCTGTGTGTGACAGGGTGCAGCGCACCAACCCCCTAATCGGCACTGCTCTGTGTGTGTGACAGGGTGCGGCGCCCCAACCCCCGCCCCCCCCACGGGCCCTGCTCTGTGTGTGACAGGGTAGAGCCATAACCTCTCCATTGGCCCTGCCCTGAGTGTGACAGTGGCGGTGCCCCAACCCCCTGATCGGCCCTGCTCTGTGGGTAATAGAGGGTGGCGCCCCAACCCCCCTCCACGGACCTTGCTCTGTGTGTGACAGGGTAGAGCCATAACCTCCCCATTGGCCCTGCCCTGAGTGTGACGGTGCAGCGCCCCAACCCCTTGATCCGCCCTGCTCTGTGTGTGACAGGGGGTGGTGCCCCAACTCCCCTATCGGCCCTACTCTGTGAGTGACAGGGGGAGCTCCTCAACCCCCTGATCGGCCCTACTCTGTGCATGACAGGGTACGGAGCCCCAACCCCCCTGATGGGCCCTGCTCTGTGAGTGACAGGGGGCAGTGCCCCAACCCCCTGATTGGCCCTGCTCTGTGCGTGACAGGGGGTGGTGCCGCAACCTCCCCATCGACCCTGCCTTGAGTGTGACAGGGGGCAGTGCCCCAACCCCCCAATCGGCCCTGCTCTGAGCCTGACCAGGGGCTGCACTTAGGGATTGGGCCTGCCCTCTGCCACTCGGGAGCAGGCCTAAGCCAGCAGGTCGTTATCTCCCGAGGGGTCCCAGACTGCGAGAGGGCACAGGCCGGGCTGGGGGACCCCCCCCAGTGCACAAATTTTTGTGCACCGGGCCTCTAGTCTTTTAATAAAATAAAAGACTGGGAAGTTGGTAAGCAGATGAAAAGAGAACAGCAATGATTTGTGAAAGGAGATGCAACCATACTTAAGAAAGCCTTGACTGAGGAGATAGACATTTTGCTAAGATTGGAAAAAGTGTCTCTTGTGAATTCAGAAATTAATTTTACAATGAAATACCTCTATAAATGAAATGACTCTTCGGGAAAGAGACTGAGACTTAATCATGGGAGAAACCGTATAATGACAAAATATCATGAATACAATAAGCCTAGAAAATCTTGCCATAGGTCATTCTCTACTGCAGTAGCTACCTTTAAGTGTGCTTAAAGTGGAAAAAGACTTCATTCAGGAGTTGTATCTCATCAGACATCTGTGAATTCATACTGTAGAAAAACCTTATGAACTTTATGTTTGTGGAAAAGCCTTCGAATGCTTTGAGTCAGAAAATCTAATAGAAAAACATATCTCATAGTTTATCTAAAAATTTATTCTACAGCAAAACACTATGAAAATGACAAAGACTTTAAAAGGAATTTGAAATTTATGAAACACAAATAAACTCACAATGAGGGGAAAGACCATTGGTGTAGTGAAAAGCCTGAATGCAGAAGAACTGCAGCAAACATTGTACTTAACAATGAAACTTGCCCATTAGAAGCAAGATGGCGGCGATATAGGCAGACGCGTCCCAGGTCTTGTCCCGGAGCAAACGGAGTAAGCAGCTGAAACTAATAACACCCACCCCGAATTGGCAAATTTACTCAGCTGGTGAGACGGTTTGCAGCCGGGAAGGGCAGACCTCCCCTGGAAAGGTTAAAAACCAGGGATCTGGGCAGGAAAGTTTGCCAGACCTGAGCCCAGAGGGTCGGAGGGAGACCGCATGGCAGACAGCCACGTCTCTTGGGACAGACACAGACCCTGACCAGGGTAAGGAGTTCCGCGGGTTTGCTGGCGCCAGGAGATTTGAGATTTGGATTTTGTGATTGCGGAGAACTGAGACTAAAGGGGGCATCCTGAGGAACTGATCAGACCATGCAGTGCCCATAAGAGAGGAGCGTTTCCCAGACCATGCAGTGCTGATAAGAGAGGAGCGTTTCCGCGGCCGGCGTTTGTCTGTTTCTTTGTTTTCACTGAACCCTGCTCATAGGACAGTTCGGATACAGACACTCACCTGTGCTGAAGAGAGGGTGAAGGTGCAGACGAGGGGAATCTGGGGAGAGGCTGAGGAAAGAGGGGGAGCTGGAGGAGGTGGCAGCGAATTGAGTGCTGAGACCCCCCTGGGCCCAGGACTGGGGCAGCCATTCCTCCAGAGGGTGGAATTCCTCCCCCCAGCCCCCCAGGCAAGGAGCACAGCCACACCCAGATTCCACCCTGTATGAGATAAAGGATTAAAACAAGCTGATTAGTCCCTGGGAGTTACCAGGGTCTGGCCTATAGAGGGATTTTCAGTCCCACCAACAACACAGAGCAGGGTAAGGATTAAAAAAGGATAGAGAAGCTGTATAGCCTCAGAGGCCAACCCAAAAACACTGCCACCCAGAGGCTGAGCCACAAACTGACTCTTAGGGGAATACAAATTAAGGCAGACTGGATCACAAATACGGCCTGCTTTAAAATCAGGACTGTGATTTACAACACGGAGGAACAGTGTAATGCAGGCAAATTCAACACTCTCCTAAATACCTGGCAGGACTAAGGCGAACCAGGCTGAAGAGTAGAAGAACCAAAAGACCATCACTACTGCAAATTTTTTATTTTTCTTTTTCTTTTTAATTTTTTCACCTTTTTACTAAGAAACCAATTTTTTTTTCTCTTTTTCTTCTTTTTCCATCACCTGATTTTACCCTTTCAATTACCACATTTTTATTTTTAACCAGTATTATTACTGCTACCATTTTACCATTTTTTAAAGTGCCATTTTATTTTCTCTTTATTTTTGGGGGGGATTAGTGTTCTCCATTCTATTTTCATCGTTCCTTTAGCATTAATTTTCCCTATCTCAATTTCACCTCTTTGCTAAAACCCTCTTCCTTACTTTTCCCCTTTTGGTGTCCTGTTTCTCTTACCCTATTCCTGCTCCAGACTTTCCCAATTCCCTCTTTTTACCCCCTGTCTAATTCCACCCTACTTATATATCCTATTTCCAATCTACTGCTCTAAATCCTTATACACCTATTCTTTATCCTTCTTCACTTTCCAAACATTTTTTTTCTCTCTTATCTTTCTATTGTTTTCTTGATTGTTGAATATATTGGGCTTTTTTTTTTTTTTTCTGCTGGTTTTTTCCTTCCCTCCCCCACCCCACCCCGGTTATTTTTGTGCTTCTGTTTTCCCTTACCCCTCTGGATATTATTGGTGGTTTGTAGTCTGCATTCATCTCCAGGGATCTGTTGCTGGAATTTGTTGAGATTAGTGGCAGTTCTATTGGAGTTTGCTCCTCATACCAATAGTCTCTTCCCCGCTTCTACTTCATTCTCTTTTTTCGCTCTCTTTTTTTTCCCCCCTCTTTTTTCCCAATTCTATTTTTGCACTCCTTTTTTGTTTTTTTTTTCTTATTTTTCTTTTCTGTTCTCTCTTTTATCTTCTTCTCTTCTTTCTCCCTTATCCCCTAATTCTCTTAATTCGGGTGGTCACCTTTATTTGGGGTTATTAATATTGTGAATATACTTGTGTTCAGTGCCTGGTACGTTGTGCCTTGCTCTGTTGTATTTTGTGCCTTTAAATCAACGCAGCAGATCCAAGCAACAGCAGCCCCCTGATCACCGCAGCCTCCTGATCACCACAGCCTCCTGATCACCACACCCTCTGTCTGTGGAACAGCAGCTGTACGTGAAGCCTCCCCCCACCAGCCAGAAGAGCCAACACAGCTGTGAACAACACCCACCAGAGGAGCTGCTGCCAACTGGAAAGCAGCTGCTACCGCAACCGTCTGAGCAGCAACCACAACCCAAGGAGCCCCTGCCACCCAGGGAGCAGCCACTGAACATCTCAACATCTACATATGTCAGCGAGATCAAACATGGGTAGGCAAAGAAACCCCCAAAGGAAAGAAAAGGAGGACTCGCCAGAAAAGCAGCTAAGTGAGACAGAGATATGCAACATGACGGAAAAAGAATTCAGAATAAGGTTCCTAGAGTACATGCACCAGATGTTCAAGAAGCAAGAAGAAACAGATGAAAAACTCAACTACTTATGCAAGAAGCTAGAAGAAACAGATGAAAAAATCAACAACTTAAGTAAGTCCCAAGAAGAAATGAAGAGTGACATAGCTTCAATAAAAAACTCCATTGAAAGTATCAACAGTAGACTGGGAGAAGCGGAGGACCGAATTAGTGAATTAGAAGACAAGGAAGCAAAACACACTCAAACTGTACGGCAAATGGAGAAAAAAATTAAAAGACAGGAGGAGAGCCTAAGGGAGCTTTGGGACAACATGAAACGAAACAACATACGAATAATAGGGGTGCCAGAACAACAGAAAGATGAACATGGATTAGAAAACCTATTCGAAGAAATAATATCAGAAAACTTCCCTGAGGTGGGGACGAAAAAAGTCACACAAGCCCAGAGAGTCCCAAACAAGGTGAACCCGAAAAGACCCACACCAAGACACATCATAATTACCATGGCAAATGTTCAGGATAAAGAGAGAATCTTACAGGCTGCAAGAGAGAGACGGAAAGTAACATACAAGGGATCTCCCATTAGATTATCAAATGATTTCTCAACAGAAACACATCAGGCCAGAAAAGAATGGACGGAAATCTACAAAGTGATGCAAAGCAAAGGACTGAATCCAAGAATACTCTATCCAGCAAGGCTATCATTCAAAATTGAAGGGGAAATAAGAAGCTTCACAGACAAAAAAGGGCTAAGGGAGTTTATCACCACCAAGCCAGCCTTGCAAGAAATGCTAAAGGGACTGGTGTAAAAAGAAGAAATATCAAGCTCAGAAAGAAAACAGCCACACACACACACAAAAAAAAAAGAAATGGCTACAAACAAGTACCTTTCAATAATAACTTTAAATGTAAATGGACTAAATGCTCCAACCAAAAGACATCGAGTGGCTGAATGGATAAAAAAACATGACCCATACATCTGCTGTCTACAAGAGACCCACCTCATTAGAAGGGACTCACACAGACTGAAAGTGAAGGGATGGAAAAATATCTTTCACGCAAATGGAAAGGAAAAGAAAGCTGGGGTAGCAATACTTATATCTGACAAAATACATCTCAAAGTGAAGGCCATAACCAGAGATAAGGAAGGCCACTTCATAATACTAAAGGGATCAATACAACAAGAAGATATAACCCTGGTAAACATATATGCACCCAATGCAGGAGCACCCACATACATAAGAAAACTTCTGGAAGATATCAGGGGAGAGATCGACAATAATACAATCATAGTAGGGGACTTTAATACACCACTGACATTACTGGATAAATCCGCTAGACAAAAACTCAGCAAAGAAACAGCAATCCTAAATGACTCACTAGATCAGATGGACTTAATTGACATCTTCAGAACACTTCACCCCACAGCTGCGGAATATACATTCCTCTCAGGTGCTCATGGGACATATTCAAAAATAGACCACATATTGGGTCACAAGCAAAGTCTCCACAAATTCAAGAAGATTGAAATCATAAAAAGCTTCTTCGCAGACCACGATGGCATAATGTTAGAAATAAACTACAATAAAAACAACCCAAAATACTCAAACACTTGGAAGCTGAATAGCATGTTATTAAATATTGATTGGGTTACCGATGACATCAAAGAAGAAATTAAAAACATCCTGGACACTAATGACAATGAAAACACAACAATCCAAAACCTCTGGGACACAATGAAAGCAGTCCTGAGAGGAAAGTTTATAGCTCTACAGGTCTATCTCAAAAAACAAGAAAAAATGGTAGTCAATCATCTAACTCTACAACTCAAAGAATTAGAAAGAGAGCAACAAGAAAACCCCAGAGTGAGCAGAAGGAAGGAGATAATAAAGATTAGAGCAGAAATCAATGAAATAGAAACCAAAAAAACAATACAGAAAATCAATGAAACCAAGAGCTGGTTCTTTGAAAGGATAAACAAGATTGACAAACCCCTAGCCAGGCTCACCAAGAAGCAAAGAGAGAGGTCCCAAATAAACCAAATCAGAAATGATAGAGGCGAAATAACAACAGACCCCACAGAAATACAAATGATTGTTAAACAAATACTACGGGCAACTCTACTCCAACAAACTAGACAACCTGGAGGAAATGGACAAATTCCTAGAAAAATACAACATTCCAAAACTCAATCAGGAAGAATCTAAAAACCTCAATAGGCCAATAACTATGGAAGAAATTGAAGCAGTCATCAGAAAGCTTCCAGCAAACAAAAGCCCAGGGCCAGACGGCTTCACAGGGGAGTTCTACCAAACATTCAAGGAAGAACTAAAACCTACCCTCCTCAGACTACTACAAAAAATTCAAGAGGAAGGAACGCTTCCAAGCTCATTCTATGAAGCCAGCATCACCCTAATACCAAAACCAGGTAAAGACATCACAATGAAAGAGAATTACAGGCCAATATCTCTCATGAACATAGATGCCAAAATCCTCAACAAAATCTTAGCAAATCGGATCCAGCAGTACATCAGAAGGATCATACACCATGACCAAGTAGGATTTATCCCAGAGATGCAAGGATGGTACAACATCCGTAAATCAATAAATGTGATACATCACATAAACAAATTGAAAGAAAAAAACCACATGGTCATATCAATTGATGCAGAAAAAGCATTCGACAAAATCCAACACCCATTTTTGATAAAAACTCTCAGAAAGGTAGGAATAGAAGGATCATACCTCAACATAATAAAAGCCATATATGACAGGCCCACAGCCAACATCATACTCAATGGACAAAAACTAACACCATTTCCCCTAAGAACAGGAACAAGACAGGGATGCCCACTCTCACCACTCCTGTTCAACATAGTACTGGAAGTATTAGCCATTGCAATTAGGCAAGAAGAAGAAATAAAAGGCATCCAAATTGGAAAAGAGGAAGTAAAACTGTCCTTATTTGCAGATGACATGATATTATACATACAAAACCCTAGAGACTCCATCAAAAAGCTACTAGACTTAATACATGAATTTGGCAATGTAGCAGGATACAAAATTAACCCCAAGAAATCTGAGGCATTTCTATACACCAATAGTGAACTTTCAGAAAGGGAGATCAGAAAAACAATCCCATTTACCATCGCACCAAAAAAATTAAGATACCTAGGAATAAACTTAACCAAAGAGGTTAAAGACCTCTACTCAGAAAACTACAGGACGTTGAAAAAAGAGATAGAGGAAGACATAAACAGATGGAAGAACATACCATGTTCTTGGATTGGTAGAATCAACATCATTAAAATGTCCATACTACCCAAAGCAATCTATACATTCAACGCACTTCCCATTAAAATACCAATGGCCTTCTTCAAAGATCTAGAATGGACTCTCCAAAAATTCATCTGGAATAAAAAAAGACCCCGAATAGCTGCAACGATCCTGAGAAAGAACAAAGTAGGTGGGATCTCAATGCCAGATATCAAGCTGTATTACAAAGCCACTGTTCTCAAAACTGCCTGGTACTGGCACAAGAACAGACATATAGATCAGTGGAATAGAATAGAGAGTCCAGAAATTAGCCTGAACCAATATGCTCAATTAATTTTTGACAAAGGAGGCATGAACATACAATGGAGCCAAGATAGTCTCTTCAATAAATGGTGTTGGGAAAATTGGACAGACATATGCAAGAAAATGAAACTAGAGCACCAACTTACACCATACACAAGAATAAACTCAAAATGGATAAAGGACTTAAATGTACGACAGGAACCCATAAAAATTCTAGAAGAATACAAAGGCAACAAAATCTCAGACATATGCCAAAACAATTTCTTCACTGATACAGCTCCTAGGGCAGTTGATACTAAAGAGAAAATGAACAAATGGGACTACATCAAAATAAAAAGCTTCTGCACAGCAAAAGAAACCATCAACAAAACAACAAGAAAACCCACCTCATGGGAAAACATATTTGCCAACGTCATATCTGATAAGGGCTTAATCTCCAAAATTTATAGGGAACTCATACAACTTAACAAAAAGAAGATAAACAATCCAATCAAAAAATAGGCAAAGGATCTAAATAGACACCTTTCAAAAGGGGACATTCAGAAAGCCAAGAGACATATGAAAACATGCTCAAAGTCACTAATCATCCGAGAGATGCAAATCAAAACAACAATGAGGTACCATCTCACACCTGTCAGAATGGCCATCATCAACAAATCAACAAACGACAAGTGCTGGAGAGGATGTGGAGAAAAAGGAACACTTGTGCACTGCTGGTGGGAATGCAGACTGGTGCAGCCACTATGGAAGGCAGTATGGAGGTTCCTCAAAAAATTGGAAATGGAACTCCCATTTGACCCTGTGATCCCACTTCTAGGAATATATCCCAAGAAACCAGAAACACCAATCAGAAAGGATATATGCACCCAGATGTTCATAGCAGCACAATTCACCATAGCTAAGATCTGGAAACAGCCTAAGTGCCCATCAGTAGATGAATGGATTAGAAAACTTTGGTACATCTACACGATGGAATACTATGCTGCTGTTAAAAAGAAGGAACTCCTACCATTTGCAACATCATGGATGGAACTGGAGAGCATTATGCTAAGTGAAACAAGCCAGTCAATGAAGGAAAAATACCACATGATCTCACTCATTCATGGATAATAAAGACCATTACAAACTTTTGAACAATAATAGATACAGAGGCAGAGCTGCCTCAAACTGATTGTCAAACTGCAGTGGGAAGGCCAGAGAGAGTTGGGGGGCAGGAGGGAGGGGAGTAAGAGATCAACCGAAGGACTTGTATGCATGCATATAAGCATAACTAATGGACATAAGACACTGGGGGGTAAGGGAGGGTAGGGGTTTGTCAAGGGCGGGGGGGAAAAAAAGGACACTTATGTAATACCCTTTGTAATACTTTAAGCGAAAAATAAAAAAATAATAAAAATAAAAAAAACAATGAAACTTAAAAGCACAACCATTAATAATATAAGAAATAAGTTGTGAATGCCTGCTATCACAATGTGTTAAGAATAGTACTGAATGAACTGGTCAATAAGAAAAATCAATATTGGAAAGAAAATAAAGATTAAGATCATGATTTGAAAAAAAAGAGAATGAATTTGCATCTTGACAATAAATGTAATGGGTTAAAGTCTATTGAAGTAATCTCAGAATAATTTAAAAAGCATATGTTGATTATGTACTCCTTCAAAGACATACTTATTTTTAAGACACCAAAATTTTAAAATAACAAAATAGCTATGCTTTCCTAGGTTACAAAGAAATTTTTTTAAATAAATGAAAATATAGATAATTAAGTTACAAAGATATATGAATACATAGTGGAGGGACTGACTTACGTCAAGGACAAGCACCAATGGACAAAGGAAAAAGGGAGAGAAAAGAAGCAATTTATCAGTAAAACTAACTAGGAAACAAAGACTGTCTATAATCAAAGTTAGAATTCAATAGTGATGTTTGAGTGTATCCAATAATCAAGAATGGAACCAAACATATGTTTCTTCTTACATTTCTATATTTTTCACTTCAATAAACATTGCCAATTTTTCTCTCAAAACAGAAAACTTTACTTCATAGCAAGTAACATTATAATAATTATATTCACTATCAACAAAATAGAACTCAAGTAACCTATCTTCGCTTGAAAACTCTCACAATATGGGAGAATATGAATGCTTACTCGTACATAGTAAGCATTGCATCTCTGACTTCAAATATTATATAAATCTAAGTCTTCTCATTTTATTTAGAATAGATGTGAACTCCACATATATTCAATGCTGCTGTAGAATTTCCAGTCGCTGGATAATTAGAAAAAGCCAAGATTAGGAATAGTTTTCAGAATGTTTCTTGTATTTATAATGGGAATTTAATAGATCCCGAATGAGAAGACTGATTGTTACAAGAGGAGGTCATTAAAAGGAGGTCTTGCTTCTATTTAATCAAGTAAGAAGCTTTCTGACTTGTCTCTTCTCATTGACTGTGTGTGTTTCCCTCAATACATTGCTTCTTTCACACCCTTTGCTCTCACATGGACTTCTGCTTTTTATCTTCTCTGCTTCCACATTGTTCTTCATGTCTGAGTTCACATTTCTATAACTGTCTAGAATGGTTTTCACACCAACCTTTGACTCTGCTGATACTTAAATGGAGTACTTGGAATTATAACATTTTCATTTAAAAATAAGTGGATATAGTAAAGAATGATTCAGGGCTATCAGATACACCTTGGGGGGAAATAACATTGATTTTAATGTTTTATAACCAACTAGAGTCAGTTGGTTATAAAGTACCATGGCTTGAGAAAGTATCTGGAAAAATTCAACCCAGCAGAATAATTAGTTGCCAAGAAACTAGGTAACTAACCCAGAATCCACTCTTTGATATTTGATCCTAACTATATGCACCTAAGATGTGAACATGAGGAGATTTTGATAAAAAGTCAACCTATTTATAATTAAAATCGGATTATTAGTCCAAATTGTTATAAACCGTTAAGCCTGTTCTGATAGGAAGAAAGAACAATATTTAAGAAAATTCTAAATGATCAAATTAGAAAAACATAACAGAAATTGTTACCTAGGGATAAGAGGGTATAAAAAGAGGAAAGTTAGGAAGGTGATGTATGTTTTCATCACGTTGACTATGGTGATAGTATCTTGGGTATATAGATATATCAAAACTTATCAAATTCCTCCATTTAAAATGTTTAGATAATTGAATGTGAGTCATACCTCAATAAAGCTTTAAAAAATGACAGATATTATATTTTCACAATTCCTGACTAATGAGTGTGTGTATATATATATATATATATATCTTTGCCAATAAAGACAGTATCTTTTATTTTATGTTGTGTTACTCTAGTGAATAGAATCTAACTATTTAAGACCCAAATCCCACAAGTTTAAATAAGATATAAATTTTCCTCAGATGACAAAATTATTTAAATTATTACATTGTTGAGTTTGCCTCTTTGCAAGCACTTGATTTTTTTCATTCTACAGTGAATGAAATCAATGATACATTATTATGTAAACTTTGGATCCACCTAAATGCTAAAACAGGACATACAGAAATGTTCCAGAGCTAAATGAAACCTGTATGTTCAATCTATGTCTCATAGGTTTTTATTATTGCTCTTCTATCCGTGGCCAAAAAAGTGATGTAACTGATCTTCACTGAGCAATCTTTCTTTAACCTTTTGTGCAGGTTATCAAACAGTTGCTCCCATTCTCAATGATACTCAAATGTGATTTTATAATTCTTTTTGTAATTTGTCTTTATTGTTGAAAGTATTACAGATGTCCCATTTTTCCCCATTGACAACCCCACCCCTCCCCAGTATATTTTGATGAATAACCTTTAAAGTAACTTACCCAAAAGGGGTAAGATGTGATCCTCAGTGAGTGGAGGATGTATAATGGAAGAGTGCATTAAATTTCATGTCCCATTACCAATAATAAAGTGGAAAAAATAACTTTATTCAATGAGTTGTTCACATGTGGCTTCCAGTAACAAATGAAAGAGCCACTTGGTTATTTCCCCCTAGAAACCAGGCACTCAACTCCTAAACTGCACTTACCTCATGAGAGCTCCTAATCCCTAGTGAATCCTCCCTCACTAATCTCTCTTTAGGAAAAGACACTGATTCAGAATGGATTCTGCCTCCTCTAGATACTGTCAGATCCCCTAATTTAAAAATGGCACCACCACCACCCCTTCTTGTTGAGATGTACCACCATTGCTTCGAATCAGGAAATGTGACTATAGGTATATTCCTAATTGTCACAGGGGAGGTAAATGTTTAGGTTATAAACTTTAAACAGATGTCCCCAGTGCCAAAAACAGGCCCTGGGCCAAAAGAATATATTTGCTCAGTTATTTGTATTATGTCAGTAGAAATTATCATATTGTTTTAAACCAATGCTCTACTGATCATCTGATGCATACCTTTCCCAAATCCCTTTTCTCCTTGGTACAATAACTGCTATTCTCAAAATGGCCCCATCTGGCTGCTCATCAAAATCACTGACATCCATAAAAATTGCATTACAAAGAAAGTTGTTTACTAACAGTAATGCTTTCTTATTCATTGTCTTCTTTCTAACTCTAGCATATGAACCAAGTGACTATATTGTATGAAAACTATAGTACACCTCACCAATTTCTGAATCCTAGACACACAGAGAAATCTGATCATTGCACAGTTGGAAGAGATCTAAGGGATTGCGCTTCCCAGATGCCCTCATCATGCAGATCACATCACAGATACTCAGAAAGTTTAACCATTTATTCCAGGGCACCCGAAGCAAAGACTGAACACTGAACACCTGGCTTTTGATTGAGGACCTTTCTATGACATGTCTGATATCTGACATTGAAGTCTTAAGTGAATCATAAAGATTGTTTCAGAATTCATAAAAGGTAAAATTATATAATATAAACATGAAGTTGTAGTTTTAAGCATGATTTACAGATAGTAACAATGTTTGAAAAGTTCTATACTAAATATATCTAGTCTCTATTATGTAATTATCAGGAAGCATAATATTATAAGCATAGAAAGATATAGTTACTTTTGTATTCTTGTTAATTAGAATGTTCCTTGCTGTTAACATATCTATCACATTGCCTATAAATTTTTAATGTAAGATTTTTTCTAACTTATTCATTCTAGACAGATAGTGAAATAACAGAACTTTAGACACTGGTAAAAGTTAACACTAAAGGGTCATTTTAATTTTCGTTATTATTAAATTGAAAAAAAAAATGTCTGTTTAAGTCCAATCACTATGAAGAAAAGGGGCTAGAAGTTCATCTATTCAGCTGTTATCTTGTTGAACCCAGTTATGACTTAGTGAGAAGCTTTGTCATTTTTTATGAAACAAATTAATTTTTGAGCACAGATTAAATATTAAGAAAATGAAAACTTTAAGCAGATGACTAAAGCTTATCATATGAAAGAATCATAGTAGAGTGTCTCTAGGTTTTCACAAAACATTAATTTATATTTTACCTACTGAGGAATTCCTCTAAGACTTAAGTGTGAAAATTGCAGTGAGTATATTTCTCTTTAATTTCCAAATGGCAACAACATTTTCAAGTCTATCCCATTCAATTATTCATGTTGGGAAAAACCTCTCTGTATTCATTTCCCTCTAAATGTATCTGCACAAATGGTAGTTCTGTCTTCTTTAAAAATCTAATCTACACACCTGCTCATGTGACCAGGGAAACTTTTGGAAAAAAACTCCCTGAGTCTGTGTGGTGACCATCCCTTCCCTGGAGTCTTCTTCTTTACAGCTCTCCTCATGACCACACACACACACACACACACACACACACACACACGTGCGCACACATACACACACGGATACACACTCACACTTGAACATTCACACGGGCGTGCATGCACATGCAGAAACAGCTGTGCACATCAACATGTACACTCACAAACTCCAGTTCCCTGAGTCCTCAGCTTCCTTGGCAGTATGCTGTGTGGTCCTTACATTGCCTCAGGGCTGCTCAGTGCTCCTGAATTTCCCAGAGAGAATGCAGATTCCTTTGGAAGAAGAAGCAAAACAAACAAGTGACAACATGGAGCTGACAGATTTACAAAGTTCTGTTAAAATAAAATTTCATGCCATAATGTTACCTTCCTAAACATGTCTTTGATAGTTGCATTTTATAAATTGGTTTTGTCAGTGAATCATTCTACACAATTAAAAAAAAAAGGATTAATGCAATCGTCTTTTGTAGCATGATAGGAAATACCTCACTGACTCTTTCAATCTATTTTTATTTTCATGTTTAATATGTTTTTATTGAATTCAGAGAGGAAAGGAGAAGGAAAAAGAGATAGAAACATCAATCATGAGAGAGAAACATCAAATGTCTACTCTTGCATGCCCCACATGGGAAATTGAGACCAAAAACCCAGGCATATGCCCTGACCATGAATTGAACTGTGGCCTACTGGTGCATAGGTGAACACTCCACCACTGAGCCATGCTGGCCAAGCTTGAATACAATTTTAGAGATAGGTAAACCTCTATAAAACATTTCTTTTAGCTGTAACCATTGATGGCCCTTAATTAAATAGCCAATATCTAAAGTCCAAACGGAAATACTGGATAAATATGATAAAATTATTCACTCTGAATAAGTACGGCTAATTGAACATTGGCCTCTGTATAATTCGATTAAGAAAATAAGCAAAGATGAGCAAATTCTATCAAACCTCTCTCTCTCAATCTCTATGTCTGTGTGTATGTGTGTGTGTGTGTGTATCTCTCATTTTATCTCTCAGAAACATATTTGCATCAAGAATTAAAGTTGATTACCTTAATATATTAAAACTCTTACAAATAAATAATAAAATATGAACATAAAATAGAAATCAATGCAAATATTGAAAAAAGCTCAATCCTATCTAATAAAAGAGAAGCATGGTAATTAGCCGGACCTCCACTACCCTTCCCATTGGCTAATCAGGGAGATATGCAAATTAACTGCCAACCAAGATGGCAGCCGGCAGCCAGGCAGCTGACGCAAAAAGGGAGGCTTGCTTGCTTCAGTGACGGAGGAAGCCAAGCTTCCCTGCCTGCCTTGCTGGCCTCTGAGCTGGACTCTAATCAACATTGTAACAAATATAGAAGCTAAACCAAACCCCAGAAACCTGCTTTAGTCAGCCAGGCTTTAGCCAGCAGGACCGCAACATTGTTTCGAATACAGAAGGTAAACAAAGGCCAGAAACCTGCTTTCAGCAGCCCAGGCCTCAGAGCTGGAGCCAGCCTCAGAGCTAAAGCTGGCCAAGAATAAAAAAAAAAGAGAGAGAGAAATAAAGGACAGGTTGGGAGCTTCAGTCACCCGCCAGCCTGAAAACGGCCCTCAGCCCCACACCCAGGCTGGCCAGGCACCCCAGTGGGGACCCCCACTCTGATCCAGGACACCCTTCAGGGCAAATCAGCCGGCCCCCACCTGTGCACCAGGCCTCTATCCTATATAGTAAAAGGGTAATATGCCTCCCAGCACCTGGATGAGCGGAGCAGCGAGGCCTCCCGGCACTGGGATCAGCATGACAGGAGGCAGTGCCCAAACCCCCTGATCACCCTGCTGCTCTGTGTGTGACAGGAGGCGGGGCCACAACCTCCCTATCCGCCCTGCTCTGTTCATCACAGGGGAAGGCGCCCCAACCCCCTGATCAGCCCTGCTCTGTACCTGATAGGGGGGAAGCTCCCCAACCCCGTGATCAGCCCTGCTCTGTGTGTGACAGGGTGCAGTGCCCCAACCCCCTGATCGGCCCTGCTCTGTGTGTGATGGGGTAGAGCCATAACCTCCCCATCGGCCCTGCCCTGAGTGTGACAGTGGTGGTGCCCCAACCCCCTGATCCGCCCTGCTCTGTGTGTGACAGGGGGCAGTGCCCCAACTCCCCTATTGGCCCTACTCTGTGAGTGACAGGGGGGAGCTCCTCAACCCCCTGATCGGCCATGCTCTGTGTGTGACAGGGTATGGAGCCCCAACCCCCCTGATGGGCCCTGCTCTGTGCATGACAGGGGGCAGCGCCCCAACCCCCTGATCAGCCCTGCTCTGTGCATGACAGGGGCTGCACCTAGGGATTGGGCCTGCCCTCTGCCACCTGGGAGCAGGCCTAAGCCAGCAGGTCGTTATCTCCCGAGGGGTCCCAGACTGCGAGAGGGCACAGGCCGGGCTGAGGGACCCCCTCTTCCACCCAAGTGCACAAATTTTTGTGCACCAGGCCTCTAGTAAATATATAAAATGGGGTTAATGTCACTAATAAGCAACAAAATGCAACAATGCCATAATTTACATAGCAAGAGACATAAAATATATCTAAGTAAAAATTCTAAATTTAGGCAAAAGCTGCTTATGGGAATATAGGTGTTATAATATTACTAGAGGCCCACTGCGTGAAATCGTGAGGCCCTGCCCACCCACACACACTTCGCCGTGCACACAGCCCACTCTCCCGTGTGCAGCCCCAGGACCCCTGGCCCCAATGCAGACCCCACCACACCTCCTGGTGACCAGCCATTTGGCCGTTACAATGTTAGGGCCACTGGGTTTTTATAATATAGGCTAGAGGCCGGGTGCATGACATTTGTGAACTGAGGGAGATCCCTCAACCCAGCCTGCAACCCCTCGCAGTCTGGGACCCCACTGAGGATATCCATGGAAGTTGGCAGTCAGATATCCCCTGAGGGGTCCTTAGTGCTCGCCAGCCGTGAGCCCGGCTTCTGGCTGAGCAGTACTCCCGCTGTGGGAGTGCACTGACCACCATGAGGCAGCTCCTGCGTTGATCATCAGCCCTGTGGTGATCAGTGTGCATCATAGCTACCAGTCGTTCCATCGTTTGGTCAATTTGCATATTAGGGTTTTATTATATAGGATAAGTTGCTTGGAATTGTTTATCAATGTCTTTTAAAACTCAAATATATTTACTCAATTTTTCTGTATTAGGAATTAACTTTACCTTCTTAACCAGAGATTCATACAAAGATAAATATGCGCAAGTATCTTTATGATGTCACCATTTATAAGCACGTAAATTGGAAAGTCTAAATATGCAGCAGTAGAGAAGTACTTAACTGAATTATGGTATGTCCTAAGAATCAATGTCCTGACATATGATGGCCAATAGACACATGAAAAAGTGCTCAACGTCACTAATCATCAGAGAGAGGAAAATCTCACAATGAGATATAACCGCACACCTGCAAGAAAGGCTATCATCAATTAATCAACAAAAAACAAGTCTGGCAAGGATGTGGAGAAAAGGGGACCCTGTGCACTATTGGTGGGAATGCAGACTGGTGCAGCCACTATGGGAAACAATATGGAGTTTCCTCAAAAAATTAAAAACAGAACTGCTGTTTGACCCAGCAATCCCATATCTGGGAATATATCCTGACAATCCCTAAACACCAATCAGAAAGAATATACGCACCCCTATGTTCACAGCAGAGTAATTTATAATAGCTAAGATCTGGAAACAGCCCAAGTGCCCATCAGTAAATGAGTGGGTAAAAAGTTGTGGTCCATTGAACTGACTAAAAAGGGCTAAGAGAGTTTATTACCATCAAGCCAGCAATGCAAGAAATGCTAAAGTGACTGCTGTAAAAAGAAGAAACAGAAAGGCAAGAAGAAATACAAACATTAAGGATAAAAATGATGACAAACAAGTACCTATCAATAATAACATTAAATGTAAATGGATTAAATGCTCCAATCAAAAGACATAGGGTAGCTGAGTGGATAAGAAAACATGAAGCATATATTTTCTGTCTGCAAGAGACCCACCTCAAAACAAAGGATTCACACAGATTGAGAGTGAAGGGATGACAAAAAAATTAAGGCAAATGGAAATGAGAAAAGAGCTGGTGTTGCAATACTTATATCTGACAAAATAGACCACAAAGTAAAGGCCATAACAAGAGATAAGGAAAGCCACTACATAATACTAAAGGGAGCAATTCAACAAGAGGATAGTACTCTGATAAATGTATATGCATCCAATACAGGAGCACCCAAATACATAAAACAACTTCTGGGAGATATCAAGGGAGAGATCAATAGCAATACTGTGATAGTAGGGGACTTTAATACCCCACTGACACCTGGATAAATCCTCTAAACAAATAATCAGCAAAGAAACAGCAATCCTAAATGACTCACTAGATCAGATGGACTTAATTGACATCTTCAGAATATTTCACCCCAAAGCTACAGAATATACATTCTTTCTAAGTGCACAAGGGACATTTCCAAATATAGACCACTTATTAGGACACAGACGAAGTCTCTTCAAATTCAAGAGGATAGCAATCATAACAAGCATCTTCTCAGATCACAATGGCATAAAACTGGAAATCAACTACAATAAAATCAATGAAAAAAATCAAACATTTGGAGGCTAAATAGCATGCTATTAAACAATGATTGGGTTACCAAAGAGATCAAAGAAGAAATAAAGGCATCCTGGTGCCCTGACTGGTTTGGCTCAGTGGATAGAACATCGGCCTGCAGGATGAAGGGTCCCGGATTTGATTCCGGTCAAAGGCATGTACCTTGATTGTGGGCACATCCCCAGTAGGAAGTGTGCAGGAAGCAGCTGCATAGATGTTTCTCTCTCATCGATGTTCCTAACTCAGTGGTCAGCAAACCACGGCTCACGAGCCACATGCGGCTCTTTGGCCCCTTGAGTGTGGCTCTTCCACAAAATACCACGTGCGGGCGCATATGTACAGTGGGATTGAAACTTTATGGCCCATGTGCAGAAGTCGGTTTTCAGCCTGGGAGAGTCTATTTTGAAGAAGTGTCATTAGAAGAAGTGGGGGGTGGACATATAGAGAGGATGAAGGAAAGGAGTTAGATGAAACAAGTATACAAGACGAGTGTGGATGGGAGAGTTGGAAGGGATCAACCTCAGCAAACATACCTCAATCAGACTGAGGATGTTTTTAGCAAAGGCCAGCTTAGGAGTACCCTAATTAAGTTAATAACAATGTACCTACCTATATAGTTTAAGTTTAAAAAATTTGGCTCTCAAAAGAAATTTCAGTCGTTGTACTGTTGATATTTGGCTCTGTTGACTAATGAGTTTGCCGACCACTGTTCTAACTCTTTACCCCTTTCCTTCTCCCTTTCTCTCTATAAAAAATCAATAAAATATATTTTTTAAAAGCATCCTGGTAACAAACGACAATGACAAAACAACAATCCAAAATCTATGGGACAGTGAAAGCAATCTTGAGAGGGAAGTTCCTATTTCTACAGCCCTACCTCAAAAAAAGCAAGAAAAAATTGTAGTAAGTCATCTAACTCTACAAGTTAAAGAATTAGAAAGAGAGCCACAAGAAAATTCCACAGTATCCCAAAGGAAGGAGACAATAAAGATCAGAGCAGAAATAAATGACATAAAGACCAAAAAAAAAAAAAAATCAATGAAACCAAGAGTTGTTTCTTTGAAAGGATAAACAAGATTGATGAATCTCTAGCCAGGCTCACAAGAAACAAAGAGAGGGTACCCAAATAAACAAAATCAGACATGAAAGAGGTGAAGTAACAACTGACCCCACTGATACACAAAGGACTGGGTGCAGCCTCCTATGGCTGTGGGCTTAGATCTAGAGTCCCATGCTGCCAGCAGCCCTGTGGACACCCTTCCACAGTTGAGGGCTACACGTGTCCCCAATGTATGTGGCCTTGGTGCAGCACAGTCTCCCTCTGATACTCTAGTCCCAGCTGTGGGCCTTTCTCGCTCCAGCCCAGATCCTTGATCCCACTGGTTTCCCAGCTACCTCTGACCTTTCTGTCCACGGATTGTCTCTCCAGCTGTGTTTAATTAACCAATTCTGGGTAGATATCATTCAATTCAGCTGTTTCTTCTATCTGTTTCTTGAGAAGGTGCCAGGCCTGTCTACCTATTCGGCCTCCATTTTGTCTCCCCCTGGACAAACTTTTTAGGAGCCCACAGCCAGGAGGCTGGCGTCTTGGTGTTCCTGGGTTGGCAGCTGAGGCAGCTGATCCCTGGCTGGTGTGGCTGTAGAGTCCCAAGTGATGTCTGATGTCTCCCCAGGTGGAGGTGATGCTGGGCTCCCAGTCACAGTCACTTTCCCCTTCAAGATGGTGTGGTCTCTGCAGCAGAGCCAGCCTCCCCGGGAGAGATTGCAGTAGTAGTAGAGGCTGTCCGGCTAAGGGAGCCTGGTCCGCCAGCCCCCAACAGTCCTGCGGAGTATAACTATCATACACACACACACACACCACACGTCCACACACTCCCCTTTCACTCTCTCACTCACTCACACTCTCTCCTGTCGGCCACCATCTTGGATCTCCCTGCATGTTTATTTTTATAAAAAACTACTGTATGTTGTTCAAAAATGGTTGGAACATTTTACACTCCCACCAAAATATATGAGATTTCTAGGTGCTTCTCATGCACACCAATATTGGGTATTTTCAGGCTTTTCAAGTGTAGCTGTTTAGTTAGTGTAAGAAGTAGCTCGTTTTCATGTGCTCACTCTCTGTGTATCTTCCTTTCTGTGGTGTCTCATCACACCTTTTACCCAAGTTTATTGGATTGCTTGTAATTTTGTTATCGAGTTGTAAGAGACTTTTTAGATGCTGACTACCAGTTCTTTTTCAAATATATGCTTTATGAACATTTATTCCCAGCATGTACCTTACTTTTCAGTTTCTTAATGATGTTTTTGAAGAGATTTTACAATTTTGGTGAAAACTAATTCATCAATTATCTCTTTTATGACTATTGTGTTAGATAATCTGTCCAGGGAATATATGCTTACCCCAACCATACAGTTATTCCCTTTCTGAAGACTTATACTTTTGCCTTTTATGTTTGCATGCATAATGCATCCCAGTTGGTTTCTGTGTAGAGTGGGAAGTCTAGAAGGTGTAATCTATTTTGGAGTCAATGAGGATAGCATTGTTTCAGCACCATTGATTGAGAAGACTGTCTACTGCATGGTTGAGTGCCTTTGTTGATGATCAAATAAATGTCTGTTCAAGTACAGGTTTGTTTCTGAGGTCTTGGTCCTGTTACTTTATCCATTAGCTAATATTGATGCTGGTACTTTTCTCTCTCTCTTTCTCTCTCTCTTTAACTTTTCTATTGAATATATTGGGGTATCATTGGTTAATAAAAGTATATAAGTGATATAGGTTTCAGGCATGCAATTCTATAATACATCATCTTTTTATTGTATTGTGTATTCACCATCACAAACCAAGTCTCCTTCCATCACTGTGTAGTGCCCCTGTACCCTCTTCTACCTCCCCACCCACCTTTTTCTCTGGCAGTCACCATACTGTTGTCTATGTCTATGAGGTGTTTTTTAGTTAATCCCTTCACACTGTCTTGATTACAGTACCTTGAGGTGAGTCTTGACACTCGATAGCATAAATACTCCAAGTTTGTTGTTATTTTTCATGATTGCATTCAATAGTCTTTACCCTTCGCTTTTTCATATAAATTTTATTATCTATTTATTTATTCTTCAAAAATATCTTGTGTGATTTTGATTTGAAATGCATAGAAACCATCTATCAATATATGAAGAGCTCCCATCTAAATATTTACTCCTATTAATTCATGAAATGGAGGAATCCACCATTTATTTAGGTCTTCTTAATTTATCTCATTAATATTTTATAATTTTTGTATAAAGATCTTGAGTACTTTTTGTTAAAATTATTGCCAAGTATTTTACCTTTATAGAAAGTATTTTAAACAGGATTTTAAAAATCTTATTTGTCAATATTTTGCTGCTCATATAAAAATACAATTGGCTTTTGAAAACTGAACTTGCATCCTGAAATCTTCTGAATTCAATTATGTATGGTCTTTTTTTTGTAGATAATTTAGAACTTTCTGTCTTCATTAAAAATACTTTGAAAATTGTATTATTACTTCTTTTTAAATAGATATACCACTTATGGTGTTTTTTTAATATTTTTAAATTGATTTCAGAGAGAAAGGGAGAGGGAGAAATAGAAACATCAATGATGAGAGAGAATCATTGATCAACTGCTTCCTGCACGCCCCCCACTGGGGATTGAACCCACAAGCAGGGCATGTGCCCTTGACCAGAATTGAACACGGGCCCCTTCAGTCCACAGGCCAACACTCTATCCACTGAGCCAAACCAGCTAGGGCTGGGTTTTGTTTTTTAATTCTCATCCAAAGAGATGCTTAGAAAAAGGAAGGGAAAAAGAGGGAAAGAGGGAGGGAGGGAAGGAAGGAGGGAGAGAGAGAGAGAGAAAGAGAGAGAGAGAGAGAGAGAGAGAGATAACAGTGAGAGAGAGAGAGATGTAAGTTGCCTTTTCTGCACAGGCCTTGACCAGGGATCAAACCCACAACCCAGGTATGTGCCCTAACCGGGAACAGAACCGGCAACCTTTTGGTGTGTGGGAAGACACTCAAACCAACTGAGCCACTCCAGCTAAGCTGTATTTTTTATTATTTATGGCAATATTATCTAGGACCTCTGGTACAATTATTAGTATATATAGATTCAATATTTCAGCATTAAATGTGAGATTAGCTATAGATTTTTCATAGATAACCTTTAGCAGGTTAGTAAATTTCCTGAGAATTTTGCTGAGCCTTTTTTTAACATTAAAGGGTGTTTTTCTGCATCTATTCAAATGATTATATGGCTTTTCTTTCTTAGTCTTTTAATTGGGCTTGGTAATAAATTACTAATGATATTTGCATCTATGTTTTTAGGTTGATATTCATGAGAAAATATACTTCTTAAACTTTTTTCCTTCTTTTTTTCTGATTGGGAAGTATTTCCTTTTGCTCTAAATTTTTGAAATATGTGGTATAAGATTTGTGCTGCTCCTCTCTTACATATTTGGAAGAATTTACAGTGAAACCACGTGGGCTTGGAGCTTTCCCTGTGAGAAGGTTTTTGATAATTAATTAAATTTCTTTACTGGCTATAGGGCTATTAATACTTGCTGTTTCATCTTGATTCAGTTTTGGTTAACTTTATTTTTTTTGATGAATGTGCCATTTTTATCTAAGTTTCTTAGTCTGTTGCCATTAACTTATTCAGAATATTTTCCCCCTTCATGTTTACTAAATTTGTAATAAAATTCTCTCTTTTATTTCTGGTATTTGTGATATATCATGTTTACACAGGAAACACCAATGAACAACAGTATTCTAGATAGATTAAAGGGGGAAAATGAATATAGCGGTGCCAGGTAAATGCAAATGAAACCTAAGCAGGTGTCACAACTTTGTATTTTTCAAACACTGGCAAGAATGCAGAGAAACTCAGAAGGTAAAGCATTTAATGAGAAAACAAAGGAAACTTCACAACTCTGAAGGCTATGATTAACAATGGAGATCTAGGAGCCATTAATACACATCTTATATAATAAAAAGGTAATATTCAAATTGACTATCACTCCAACACACAAGATGGCCACCCCAATGTGGTCAAAGATGGCCACTCCCATGTGGACACAAGATGGCCACTACAAGATGGCCAGCAGGGGAGGGTATTTGTGGGTGGTCAGGCCTGCAGGGGAGGACAGTTAGGGGTGACCAGGCCTGCAGGGGAGGGCAGTTAGGGGTGACCAGGACAGCAAGAGTGGGCAGTTGGGGGCAATCGGGCCGGCAGGAGAGCAGTTAGGTGTCTATCAGGCTGGCATGGGAGTGGTTAGGGAGTGATTAGGCTGGCAGGCAGAAGCAGTTAGGGGCAATCAGGCAGGTGGGCAGGTGAGCAGTTGGGAGCCAGCAGTCCTGGATTGTGAGAGGGATTTCCCACCGGGATCAAGCCTAAATGGGCAGTCAGACATCCCTCCAGGGGTCCCCAGATTGGAGAGGGTGCAGGCTGGGCTGAGGGACACACACCCCTGTGCACAAAGTTTGTGCACCGGGCCTCTAGTATAATGATAAAACAGTAACAATGTTTGTAACGCAGAAACTACAGGCAATATAAAGTTAGAGACAGAGACATTGTATCAATAATAGATTTTCATATGTTTCTCTTAACCTAGAATACAGCAAGTAGACAAAAGGAATGGAAAAGACATCAACAATAAATGATACTCTAAACCTAACCAAATAGTGAATTGTATTTTAAGACCATCTACGTGGCCCGGCCAAAATGACTCAGTGGTTGAGCATTGACCTCTGAACCAGGAGCTCATGGTTCAATTCCTTGTCAGGGCCCAGTCCCAAGTTTTGGGCTCAATTCCCAATAGGGGGCATGCAGGAGGCGGCCAATCGATGATTCTCTCTCATCATTAATGTTTAACTCTCTCTCTCCCTCTCCCTTCCTCTCCGAAATCAATTAAAATATACATTTTTTTAAAAGGACATTTATGTGCATGTGGAACATTCTCTGTCCCAGAAGAGTGCCAGGGGGTGTCAAGCCTGAATCCTTGGCACATGTGTTACATGAATGCCTCTCTCCAAGATTACCTGCCACAGACTACGAACACCCAGTTCTCCTTAAAACCCAGATCCCTCTGTGAGGAATTCCACACTCTCTCCCCTCTTCTTCCCTCCATCTACCTTTTATCTTTCCCGTTGCATATATTTCAGTTTTAGTCATTTCCCAACATCTGCCTTTTCATTTCATGAGTTATTCAGATAAATCCTGTGACTTTTTCACATCTTCATTACTCGTGCCTAGTATTTAAAAAATCACCCCTGTTCCCCAAAGTGGAATATTATCCAAGCTGGTCTAATCAAGAAGAGGTCTTGAGCAGAGAGAAGGTGGGTAGGCCAGTGCCTTTCCCTACAGTGTTCTTGGGAAAGGGTCATTCTGGGCTACTAAGTTTTCCCACCAGCTGTCCTGGTTGAAATCATTCCTCAAGAATGATGTTCTGCCCTTCCTTTCATTCTGAGATCCACCCAGCATCCATCCAGCATATGTCCTTTGCCAGTTCACAGTACAGGACATTTCACTATTTGAAGCTCAATGATGTAGTTTTATTATCTTTTCTCACTTTTATTATGTTAAACATAAAAGTGAAGAAAATAGCATAGTAAAACTTATAGACCTAACCGGCTTCAACAGTGAGCAAAAGTTTTACTGTGTCCAAGCACAAAGTAATTGTCAACTTCACCAGACAAAACATGGGTGCATTTTGCTATTGTTATGGTCCTGTCCATTGTTTGTTTCTTGGTTAGTTTTTTGTTTGCACTTTGGTCAATAGCAGGACCACTGGTTACTGTATGCAGCCACAGACCCTACCTGTGAAGCTTCTGTTCAAAGTTTTGCACCAGTTAGAGGGTTTTGGAGAGTGATTCTCTTCTGGTACATCAGAAGCACCCAGAAGATGAAGCCTTGCCTACCTCTTTGTGTTATTGCCTTACTGCCCAGAGCAGAGGGAGCTCATAACACACGTAGAGTGTTGTGCTCACTGGGTACAACAGAAACACAGTTTGATTTGCTCTGGCATTCAACTCTCAGTAACTTCACCAAGAATCTGCCCTGATTAACCACTTAGGAGAAAATCACCAAATACATGTCTTGTGCAAGTTTGTTCTATTCAAAAACTCACACCCTTCCATTAGCATGGAAACCATAAAAATTCTACCATGAGTTACAGTTTAAGATTTTTTTTTTTCACTTGGCTGGTTGTGGGTAATTAACTTTTGTTGTATCATATGTTTGGATGCTATGGAGAAGGCTGCTGTGATCCCTGCCGGAATACTCACGAGCCCACCTGCGTGCTCTGTTGTCCAAGCTGTGAGCCCTGCCAGGGTCGCCCAGCGTTCCTGTCCTCCCTCTAGTGCAGGGAGTTATTAGCTGTGTGACTTTATAAAACATACTTTTTCTCAGCCTAACTATCTTCAGACACATAGTGGCTGGGGGGTGGAAGTTGGGGTGTGGGGGTTCAAGAATTATTTGAAGTCCTTCCCAGCAGAAAATTGCTAGGATTCTATAATTGCTTCCCTTTCAGATTATGAGAAAAGGCAATATTAACATCTGAGCACTTTGAGGAAAGGGATCTCGCCACATAAACTTAAATAGTCTTGTCCATTAGGTTAACATGATATTCTAATCAGGGAAGATTAAAGGAGGTTCTAAAGTAGCTTGGGTTAGACCAAACAGACAACCTGAAGTCAACAACATTCAACCTATTACCAAGTATCTATACTAATAAAAGCCTAGGTGGCCCTCGCGCCCTTGCACAATGCCCTCACGTCATCACAAGATGGCTGCCCGCATGTCCTCACAAGATGGCCACCCCCACATCATCACAAGATGGCTGCCACAAGATAGCCAGCAGTGGAGGGCATTTGGGGGTGACCAGGCCAGCAGGGGAAGGCAGTTGGGGGCCATTGGGCCGGCAGGGGAGGGCAGTTGGGGGTGATCAGGCCAGCAGAGGAGCAGTTAGGCTTCAATCAGGCTGGCAGTGGAGTGGTTAGGGAGCAATCAGGCTGGCAGGTAGAAGCAGTTAGAGGCAATCAGGCAGGCAGGCAGGTGAGTGGTTAGGAGCCAGCAGTCCCTGATTATGAGAGGGATGTCTGACTGTTGCTCCCTGATTGGGCCTAAACTGGCAGTCGGACATCCCCCAAGGGGTCCCAGATGGAGAGGGTGCAGACTGGGCTGAGGGACAACCCCCCCCCCAGTGCATGAATTTTGTGCACCAGGCCTCTAGTAATGATAATAATAATAATGACAACAGTAATAATGATAATAATAAACATTGCTACCACTTATTAATATTCATGTTAGCCAGGCACTGAGAAAATAACCCATAAAAGGTAATTATTACTATCCATTCTCACAAGGAAAGTGAAGTTCAAAAAATTAAATAGCCAGCCCACCATCCTGTGTCCACAAATGGCAGAGCCAGGTCTAAATTCATGTCTCTAAAAACTTCACCCTGTTACTGACTATGGTATGTATTTGCCACAAAGTAGTCATGTTTTCGTTCAGCTGACATTTGCCAAAATTATTTCCCCACAATTTTCAGATAATCATAACTAAATACAGCCATTTAATTTCCAACCAATAAATTAAAAATGATATTGAAAGCTTACATTTCCAACTTTTTCTCAGTTATTACTCATAGAAAAAAATCCAAAATAAGATATCTCCCTTGAAAAATGCTCTACAAAATGCCAAGTTTTATCTGGGCAATATGGCACTATAACAAAATATCAAAGGTGTCAAAAATGCTAAGAGTAAAATAAATTTCTATGTAAGTATGTGTGTTAGTATACATACTCCTATGTATGTGAATCTTTTTATATTTCTATATATTTATAGGTTTAGTTTTTAATCTTATTTCTCTTCCATAATCTAATGGTCCTGGGAAATTTTTCATTATAATATTTTGGATTGTTTATAATTTTGTGTTGATTAATATGATACTCAAAGGCAATTCCATTAACAATGAATTCTGTAGTTTGAATGCAACAGAGAAATAATAGCCACTGATGGGAAACCACAATGGCTTTAAATATCCACACATATAGCCCAGAAGAAATCCGTAGGCTTTGGTTTTAGTTTGAAAGGTAATCACATATGACCTGGTTTTCTTTTTTACTATACTTTTTTGAGTTAAAATTTTAGCTGAGCATCAGTTGGGATCTTGTCCTTTGAGATTTGAGTAAAATTGGACCACGCCTTCCATACAAGGTGACTGGGAGGTCTGGCGTCTCATCCAGGAGTCCTGACACCCCTCCCTAACTCATCCCTGCTGACTTTTTATTCCACCTCGCTCACACCTGATCTTCCCCTGTTGTTGGCAATGATGCTGTGATAAGGGACATGAGCCACTTTTACATAATTTGGTGCAAATGCCAAGCACATGGGGGCATTGCAAACTTCAATAATGTTCTGGAAGAGGGAAGGCAGGTGGCATCATATGGCCATCAATGTAAAGTCCACAGAAAATAATGACGACCCTGGTAAACAAGATGAACCCAAAGGGGCCCATATCAAGATACATCATCATTAAAATGCAAAAGGTTAAAGACGCTGGGAATTTCTTATTGGCTGACCCCATCCCTCGTTCCTCGGGTTCTTGCATGTCCTTCATGGCCTGGGGGCCCTCTCAGCTCCCCAGGGCTCTGGACATTACCCAAGAACCAATTTCTGTTATTTTGCCATGAGGAGCTGCTTAGCAATTTTTAAATGAGCTTTGTTGTGGTTTATTCCACTCTCTGTCTTTATAAGTTCTCATCCAAAGTGTGGTTACCATTATGTTGCTTTAAAAAAAATAATACAATGTAGGCCAAGAATGCTTTAGTTACAGGATCATCTAGAATCATTTGTAGTGTCCAATAGCTCGCTCTCTCTCTCTCTCTCTCTCTCTTTCTCTCTCCTTGCTCTGAGCTTTCTTGACCAAGCACATCTATTTATATTTCACTGGTGGCAGTCTGCCATCTTCTGAATGGACTCATATGCAGGAAGTTATGAATAGCATTCTAATATCTTGGGAGTGTTCATAGACATCTGAGTAAGATTCTCTAAAACTAACTTTTACTCAGTACTATGTTCCAGCACTATCCGGGCTTACATGAACACATAAAGGCCGCCCAAATGAGAGCAAGCAAAGGCTACTCACCAAGAGCTGCGGCAGCAGATACCAGCCACCATACTGAGGCTCGAAGGCAGGCAAAGAAGGGGAGCGCTTTCTTGGGGCAGGAGCGGGACTCAGGTGTGCCCTGCTGGAGGCAGCCAACTAGAAAAAGGCGTCCTGTGTGACTGCTAAGGGAAGCACATTTGGCTTTCTCTGGTTGTTTCTAAGTTGGAATCCAGAGTAAAATTTAGGAGCTTGCCCGTTATTGGTTGCATCCTGGCCTTTGGGGGCCCATTGCTGAATAGGTTGTGGTTGGCCTCTCTGGCTGGTGGCTGAAGACTGCGGGTCAGAGTGTCATTGTCTCTGTGGTCGGTCATCGTCCATTTGTGTGTTCAGTCTCTCCTGGGGATAAAGGTCCTATTTCTGTTCCCATGTGGGAAAACAGAAGCAGCAAGAGATCCAGTAACTGCTCTGAGGCCACTCGGCCAGCCAAGGGCAGAATCAGGATTTGAACACAAGCAGCCTTACTCCAGCGCCAGTTCTTCCAGCTGATTCCACTAAACATAATCTTGAGACCATGGGAGATGGGGCACAAAAAAGATATCCGATAGAGATTCATCAAATCAACACATTTCAGGAGTTCCCTTCAAGCCTTCAAAGACCTTTAAATCAGCTTTGTTGTAACCAGCTCCCACTTTTTCCTCTACCTCCAAAAGCCAGCAATCAGGTTTCCTACACCTAGAATTTGGAACAAGCAATTGTGACCCTCACACTCCCAACCCAAAGCCACTCATCACAGGGGCAGTCCAGGGACAATTCTGGTTTATCACTGCCATCAAAAGGCTAAATACTAGGTCTCTCTGTCACCTGTCCACAGGCCCTGCCAATCTGCTTCCTGACGCCCTATCTTTTTGTTATTATGACTTCCATTTATCTCCCAGAGTGCTGTGGGTTTCTCTGTTCCTGTCTCTCCCTGATAAGCATTCTGCTAAATGAAATACAATGAGGCTATTGGTGCAAATTACTGAGTAGATAATGTTGCCTGACATTGGGGTCAGTGGTGTTGTTAGCAATGGGAAGGTATTTACAATTAAACAAAAGATTGTTCAAATGAGGAAGCCTGCAAGTTGCGGGCTGGTCACAGAGGGTAAAATTATAAATATGCTAATATGTCTTGCTAGCATAATATGACTTTGTTGTTAATAAAATATTGAAAAAATATAATTACATTTAAATATGGTTAGACACAGTGTAGTTGAAATTCTTATCTGATATTTGACCATATTTTAAACTTTTATTCTGATAGCCATAGTTTAGAAAAAAAAATCTACCCAAGGATGGCCATTACTACTTTTTAGAGAAAAGAAAAAAAAAAAGGCTCCTTTTTTATTTGAGATATTTAAGAAAAAACTTTTTAATTCAACTCATGATGAAAATTATTGTAGGGTCAGCATGAGCTTTCCCTGTTTGATTTTTCTTTTTGTACTTGATTTTGACTGTAAAAATGTACATCCAATTTACAAAGAGGAGGAAAGTCCCTAATTAAGGCATTTATACATAGGCAGCCACAACATAACTTACAAACTAACTTGTGTTGTTTAAAAATGGTTATTATTCTTAAAATAAAATCACTTTTTGTGGGTTTTTTGTTGTTGTTTTTTTGTTTTGTTTTGTTTTGGTTTTTTTGCTTAATGTCTACAATTCACAGATGCAATCCATTACATATCTTTTTATTTTTTTAATAGACTTTAATTGATTTCAGAGAGGAAGAAAGAGGGAGAGAGAAATAGAAACATCAATGATGACAGGAATCACTGATCGGCTGCCTTCTACATGCCCCATAGTGGGGATGGAGCCCACAACCTAGGCATGTGCCTGACCAGGAATCAAACTGGGACCTCCTGGTTCATAGGTTGACGTTCAACCACTGAACAATGCTGGCTGAGCTATTTTTTTAAAGAGGCTTAGAATTAAAATCCTCAGAGGATCTTAGTGGTCTATTGTTTCTTAGCAGGGCACCAGGCAAAGGAAAGAGTCACATGTATCAGTAGTTCACATTATAGGCATAGCGCCTGTAGACAGCCATCCCTTCTGAAGAAATTACTTCCTCTCAGACTGTCAAGAAAATATAACAAAGGGCCAGTGTGATTTGCAAGGATTACACTTCCAATATTTATAATTAAAGTAGGAGGCAGGGGTCATCACACTTGGAAAAACCAACCACCACCTATGATCCAGTGCTAAGTTTTGTGACCATGTTGTGATAAGTCATGTGAGTTCACAAGAGTGGGATCTGAGTGGACACCTGAACACCTGGTCTGAAGAACAGGTGCACTCTGGACAGACATGAAATAGGCATTGTGGTTAAGGAAATGATAGGAATAATAGCAACGATAGCCACTGTGTATCAGGTACCTGTTATGTGGTAGATGCTGTGCTTACACATGTCAACTGATTTAATTCTCACAGTCATTTCTAGTCTCCCTTTCAGGTGGGGTATTAGCTAACTTGCTGGTTGTCTAGCAGTGATGCCAGAGTAGGGGTTTGAACCATTATCAGTCTGACTCTAATACCCATCCTAAAATGGGTGTGGCTTATACACACACCAAAAAAAAAAGCAGGGGGGGGGGGGGCGGGGAGTAGCTATGGGAAATGATTTGAGACATAAACTGAACATTTACTGATTTTTAAATGTGTCTTCTCCTGGTGTCCAAATGACCCAATACAATATCCATTCAGAAACACTTAGTGTTCTGTCACTACGGTCTGTTGTAATGTTTATTTCTTCATCTAGTTGGTATTAACTGCCTAATTAGAGAAATCCAAGTAGTATAATGTTGATTCAACCAAAATACTGCTGCTAACATGTTTGCCAATGAAAGACCCTGGGGAAGATTGATCCCAATCATCTTGCTAGAAGGAGCCCTATCCAGATACCTTTACCTGGACAGGTGAGATAATTTCCCTGATGCTCTGAGTGTGAGATAGTAATGGCACTCCTGCCCACTTCTAGAAATGCCTTTGACTAACAAAGCCACCTCTTCAGGGGTGGCCACAGACAGGGAGGTCTCATTAGAAGAGAAAGTAACAGCCTCCCTCTTCCCAAGATAGCTCTGCAGTTCCTAACATTCCAGGGCCCCTCCTTGTGGCTAAGGTCAGAGCTGAACCCCTCCTCAGACACTCTTCCCCGCTGCCATGGTACCTAGATTCCATGGAGGTTTTCCCCATGGGCAGCCCCCCTAACACTGTGCACCACACCCCTGTCTTGAGTGCTAGGACCCCAAACCCCAGAGAGAAGCTCACATGCTCAGAGTTGTCCTGGCACCAGGACAAAGCTTGGGCTTCATAGAAGTAGATCAAGGGTTCTCACTACTAGTAAATCTCTACTGTCATTATTAACTTGACCTAAGCCATGGGGTTCTAGACAACAGCCACAGTTAAAAACCCCCACCCTATAAGATTTGTGGATAACTTCATCTGTACCTGGGACTGAGAGAATATCCTCCCCAGACCTCACTCTTTGCCCCATCAATGAATGATCAGCAGAGCTGCTCAGCCCATGGATCAATCTGGACAAAATGCCCAACAACTTGACTTGACCAAACCTCAGCCAGGCTTCTCTCCCCTGGACCTTGGTTTTGACCCTGACCTTTGAGCTTGAGCGACATCAGAACGCAGAAGAATGCTCCAAACAGCCCATCTGAGAATCACCTGACCTCAGAGGAAAGCCTTGGCTGCTTCGCATGTGACGACACCCTTGTTGGTGCCAACACCACATACTTGCTGGCCATACACCCTCCTCCTTGTAATAGAAAATTCTGCTCTGCCTGGTCTTTGAAATCCTCATAGATGCTAAGGTCAGACCCTGCTCTTGATTGTAATACCCCTACCCTACCTTCATTGCAATAGTCTTTTCAAATAAAGTTGCTTTTTGCCTGGGTCCTGGTTTGGTTTTTATTTGACACTAATATTCCTTTTAAAGTCAAACATAAGGAAAAAGGATAGGGCCCCATACAGTGTCTGCACTCATTTTGGGATTAGTCAGATGCTGAAATCCTCTTGGGATTCCTGCCTGCCTCGTACACCATCAGAAAATGTATATCATCTCTAAGGTTCAGCAAACGCTTACCACACAGTGCATGTCTCCACCTCCTTTCCAGAAATCTTCCTTGAGAGCTGGTGACCTTAATTAAGAAAGACTTACACTGTATACCAAAATTGGTTTCTGTGAATGTGTAAACATTAATCTCCGTCTATTTTTGAGCTACATGGAGTGAAGTGCCACAGCTCTCTTGGAATGTAGATGCCAATACTTGAAAGCAGATTTTAGGACTCTCCTTCATGGCCTCTTCATGCAAAACCAGACAGAGCTACCTCTGCCCCTCTCAGTGGATTGAGCACAATAGGACTGACGGTGGTAGTTATTGATAGATTGATGATCTGGATTGTCTTGATCTTTCTTCTCTGGATAGACTATAAGTTATCAATGTCACTTTCTTAAAACATTCAAACCTCACAGTAGTGGCTCATATTAAACTTATTGTCAACTAAAACTCCCACTCTTGTGTGTGGATGTTTGGTTCCAGGAAGGCTCTCCAAACCTGGACTTCAGCAATTGACTTTTTGCTGTTTTCTCAATGTGAGTCCTGAGAAAAAAGCCCTGTTACATTTCCTTTCCTTGGTCTTGGTCCAGCATTATAGCCTGTCAGAATTCCTGAGGTTGGGAAGAAAGAAAGATTACAGCACAAAAAAATAAGGTGAGGGCTATAAAGAAATCCAGATGAAATACTGCAAAATGAAGAGGTCCCAAAATAAATGTGGAGGAAGCATTATTTTCAGGGACAAGGTCAAGAGTAAAAGTCACATAAAACTAAACAATTGCTGGGGTAAGTGGGGGGAGGGAGATACATTCCCCTTGGGTTTGTCCAGTTGTAAGATGGCAACATGCCATTGAAATACTCATTGTCAAAAGAGAAATATCACTCACCAGAACCATTCATTGTACAAAGCAGAATCTCTCTTGGCAAAGCCATTTGTCTCTTTCATGCCTCCAATATGGATTTTTCAGTCGCTTTATATATGCCAGTCAAGTAGAAGGGAACATAAAAATAAACTGATCTTAACTGTGTTCTCTGTCCCCTATTAGACACTAAAACTGAGTTATATGTCCACATATTCCCAGCTGGCCGATAATCACTTTCAAGCCTTTTATTTATGAGATGCATCTAGGAAAAGAGTAAAAAATACATAAAAGTCTTAAGCAGAAGTAAATAGACTAAAAATTATTAGATTTGCATCATCATTATTACTATAAGTTTTCATGTTTCTATTTTAAACTTTTACAGAAGTTGAGGGGATATTTTAAAATATATTTGTATTGATTTTAGAGAGGAAGGGAGAGGGAGAGATAGAAACATCAATGATGAGAGAGAATTATGCCCTTGACCAGAATCAAACCCGGAACCCTTCAGTCTGCAGGCCGACGCTCTATCCACTGAGCCAAACCAGCTAGGGCAAGGGGATTTTTTATTTAATGATTGTTCCTGTCCAATAATGTAACAGCAAAAAACAAACAAACAAAAAAATCACTCCAATGCGTGAACAGAGTTTTTTTTCCAGGCACAATTTGGATAAGCTTGAAGCCATCACTGCACTAAATGCATGTACACAGGCCACCCTTTTGTATCTGCAGAAACAGCCCGACACTCAGGAACTATAATCTGAAAACGGGTCTTGGGTTTACTTTCCTGCACTGTCATTTTCTTTTCTTATTGGTTTACTCAGTTCATATTTTTAAGTACAGCTTTAATTTATGGTTCTAAATCATCCTCCAAAAGGGGAAAGTTAAGAAGCAGGTGAATTCTGGTATTCTCTTGTTGTATTTCCATCTGTAATAGGAACAGAGCCCTCCTGTGAAATACTGGGATGGAAGACTATCACACAAAAGTCCTGGCAGGTAAGTATACACAATAATTCCATCCCTGATGATAAGTCAGATGTCAATGCAATTAGTGCAGCCAGCTTCTAAACACTGTGTCCAAAATGTCCTGATTTATGGGCAGAAAGTGCATGTTTATTGAGTGCTTAGCTCTAAGTTCTACAAATCTGCATCCCAGTGATTGGACGCACACCAATGACTACTTTCTAAAACCTGTCGAGTTATTAAATACATTGCAAGGATCAATATTGTTTTGGCATTAATACACTTGAATAAAACAAGAATTTTTAGTAGAAATCACATTAAATACTCCCTAGTTTCCTTCTTCTGAATCATTAAACAGAAATGTCTTAAAGTTCATCTACCTGGCACAGGTTTCTCTATTTAGAATTATCAGAACTGGCTCCAGTTCAATTTGCACATGAAAACACTAAGATCTAGAGATCAGAAGGATTTTATCTAGAAGAAATGAGTATCCTCATGTGCTACTTTTCAAAGCACTTTTGTGTTTGACACAAAACTTATCTGAAGTAACTTCCTGCTCATTCCCTTGATACAAGGCCTAGAAACTCCGTGCTTTTACTTTTGGCAATTAGAACTTTATTTTCCTTGCACATTTGATAGTTGCTATCTTTGGTTAGGAGGGTGTTTTAACTACAACAAATATCTGTCATACAATTTTGATTGTCATCCCTTGGGCATCCCTCCCAGAGCTGTGAGCTTTGTTAGTGAGATTAGCTTCCTAAAAAGTAAAGAATCACTCTGGGTCCAGGGTTTACGAGAAGGCATGTTGCCTTGAGGGGGACACCAAGAACTCTCAAATGAGACAGCAGAATTCAAGAGCAGTGGTCCTATTTAGCATCCTGTTTCCAGGTCTAACCCTTAAGCTTAAGTTAACATCTCTCAGAGACTAAGGGTCTTTATCTATAAAATGAAGGCTTGGGACATGTTCCCTTAAATGTCCCTGACAGTCCTAACACTCTACACACTTAACCTGAGAAGTGACTTCACTCTTAGCTTCAACACAGCCGTGGATTTGCCCCAAGAAGGAGCAGATTGGAGACAGACACAGCCTGGCACCACTTCTCACCTAGGATATGAGGCAATCCTGTAACAATATGGCATATGGGTGAAGCCAAACTATTAATAAGGCTTAGGAAAGATAATGGAGAGCTATGATGTGGGCAATAAATGGAATAACTGCAAAAATCTAGTTCATCTAAATCCATCCATATCTTTTTATTAAAAACTAGTGACTCGGTGCACGGATTCATGCACATTAAAAGGAAATTAATTAGAAGGTGGCCAGCAGGGTGGGACTGGGCGAGATGGGTAGACACGCTCTGGAGCCAACTTCCCGGGGTACCTCTCTGGCCTGCCACACCTGGGGTGGTGCTGTGGCTTGAAGGGCATCTGTGGAGTGAGCAGGGTCCCTCTTGCCAAAACCGGTTCTCTGACATCCCCCAAGGGGTCCTGGAGTGCGAGAGAGCACTCTGCAAAGCTGCTGTGGTACAGGATGTGGGCTGCAAATGCAAGTGTGCAGTAAACCAGATTCGGGCCGACAGTGCCCCAGCAACAACATAACCCATGGCCAAAGGTGGAATTGTGCATCCCTGAAAGGAATTGGGCTCCCTACTCTCTGCTTTCCGGGTGCATCACCTGAGAACCACCACTGCCAAGTCACTGCAGCTTGGCAGCTCCTGTGTTGAGCATCTTCCCCCTGGTGGTCAGTGCACATCATAGCAACCAGTTGGACAGACACTTAGCATATTAGCCTTTTATATATATACATATCTATTTTGCCCATGTTCTTGCTGAATGAAGACAGGTAATTAAGTAGCAAATTAGATAATGGAACTTATAGGCAACCACTCAATACACAGAATATAGTAGTATACACAGTCAGAAGGAAATTAAACCCAGCAAAATACAGTCTAACTTGATGACATGAGCATATTAGCATAGAATATATGATTTAAGCCATCTTAATGAAGAAACAGGAAGATGAATTATATCTATAAGGAATGAATGCATTGGTGGCATAAAAACCTAACTTATCCTATATAATAAATAGTTAATATGCAAATTGACTGCCACACCCTCACACAAGATGGCCACCTCTATGTGGGCACAAGATGGCCACCCCCATGTGGTCAAAAGAGGGCTGCCCCCATGTGGTCACAAGACAGCCGCCACAGGATAGCCGGCAGGGGAGGGCAGTTGGGGACAACTGGGCCAGCAGGGGAGCAGTTAGGTGTCGATCAGGCTGGCAGGGAAGTGGTTAGGGGCAATCAGGCAGGCAGGCAGGCGAGGAGTTGGGAGCCAGCAGTCCCGGATTGTAAGAGGGATGTCCCATGGGATCAGGCCTAAACTGGCAGTCAGACATCCCTCGAGGGGTCCCAGATTGGAGAGGGTGCAGACAGGGCTGAGGGACATCCCCCCCTGCACAAATTTTGTCCACTGGGCCTCTAGTTTATTTTATTAATACAAAAAATATATTTTGAAACATTTCATTTCCACCCATAAGATCTATCCAAATTAACCAAAATGTAGCTTGGGTAGGTATATGTGAGCACAGCCTTCAGTGACTGCCCCAGAGGGAGTTTCACCCTCAGCACTGGAGTGGGCTAGGAGCAAGAATGAGCTCCTGTCCCAATTGTAAGACATGAGATGCTAAAAAAATCACATTGGTCCTTTCCTCGGTTTTATAACAGACATTATAATATCTACCCTTATTGCTTCTCAATATTATTATAGTCTTTGATACCTTAAGTATTTATAACATTGAGGTAAAAATCCAACTGCAGATAGCAACTGATCCTCTAGGTATTTGTCTAAACCAGGGGTGGGGAACATCCAGCCTGCAGGCTATATTATGCCAGTGAAATCATTTGGTCTGGCCCTGCCAAGGTAACCACAGGTAGGACTCCAAATTCAATAAATCTAGGAGCTTTTTTCATAGCAACATAAATTTATATTAAGTGAATGATGTTATTTCTGCCAAATGGCCTTTGGCAGAAAAGAGGTTCCTCACCCCTGGCTCTAAAATGTGTCCCTGTAGATTCTCCCAACCCACCCCTCATTCCCTGTGTCCTGGATTACTTCCTGTGTCCTAAAGAACAGATGTTTTTAATACTGATAACGCCTAATTCATTAATGTTTTTG
The DNA here is from genome assembly GCF_028538775.1 of Myotis yumanensis. Classification (NCBI taxonomy): domain Eukaryota; kingdom Metazoa; phylum Chordata; class Mammalia; order Chiroptera; family Vespertilionidae; genus Myotis; species Myotis yumanensis. The sequence continues at coordinate 160,280,804 of NW_027223752.1, read as the reverse complement.
TCTCTATAGTTTGGCCTTTTTGGTTTTGGTTTTGGTTTTCTTTAGCTTTTTCTGTCCTACCTAATCAGTTTTTGTTAACTCATATTTATAAATCTTTCTCTCAGAAGGTTATTGTTTTCTATAAACTTCATCTATGTTGATTTTTTATGCATGCAAGGTTTGGGCCAATGTTCACTTTTGTGCACCTGGATTTTCAACTGTTTCGGGACCATTTGTCTAAAAGATTACCCTTTCTGCATGCAATCATTTTGGCATCACTGTTGAGAATCAACTGCACATGCATGTTTGGGTCAATTTCTGGACTCTTCATGCTATTTCCCTGATCCATACCTCTATCCTAGATTCAGAACCACTCTGTCTTAATTACTATATTAGTTGTATTAGAAAACTTGAAATCTGATCATCTGGAACATCCAACATTTTTCTTCTTTTCCAAATTGTTTTGGCTATTCTTGGTCATTTATAAATTTCCAGAACAAAAGATCCTTCTAGGATTTTGACTGATTGTGTTATTCTATAGATCAATTGGGGGTGGGGGGGAATTGATGTAACAATGTCAAGTCTTTCAATGTATGAGTGAAGTATGTCTCTCCATTTGTTCAGGCCATCTTTAATTTGTCTCATCAAAGTTTTGTATTTTTCAGTATACAAAAGTTGCTCTATTAAACATTACTTCACAACTTTAGCAAATGGTATTTCTTTTTCTGTTTACAAGTGCTCATGGCTAGCATTGATTTTTGAACATTGACCTCTCTCTGCAATCTTACTGACTCACTTAATAGTTATAGTAGTTTTCTTATAGTTGCCTACACAGTATATCATGTGATGTGTAAATGTAAGTATAGTTTTATTTATTATTTCAAACATGTTAGCCCTTTATTTTATTTTCTTGCTTTATTATACTGGTATGAGTTTCTATGTCAACTTTCCCTGGTAACAGTGCCCAGCTATTCAGTTAAACATTCACCTAGATATTGTTATGAAGGTATTTTATAGGTGTAGTTAGCACTTAAGATGACTTTAAGGAGATTGAACTCAATAATATGGGTAGCCTTTATCTAATCAGTTGAAAGTTATAAGAACAGCACTGAGATTTCCTGGAAAATAAAACAAACAACATCTCAGACACAGACCACAGTACAGTGGTTACCATAGGAAAAAGGGGATGAGGGGGGAGTAGTAAAGGGTAAAGGGGGTCAAATATATGGTGATGGAAGGAGATTTGACTCTGGGTGCTAAACACACAATACAATATACAAATGATATATTATAGAATTGCACACTTAAATATATATTTTTCATTAATCAATGTCTCCCCAATAAATTTAATTAAAAATTAAAAATAAATAAATGCCAACAAACAAAAAATGACAGCATTAAATCCTTCCCTAGAGTTTCCATTGCTGACCTGACCTACAGATTTCAGTCTTGCTCAGCCGACTGCATATCATGTAGCCTGTTCCTGCAAATGCACTGATAGGATTGGCTAGAATCTCCTGTACTGTGCTAACTACAAGTTCTCATATTCTAAAGAAGTCTGTCCTTCAACATTAAGGAATAATGGGATAACATTTGGGTGCTGATTTGCCCAAGGATGCTGCCTAAGAGACAGGTCTTAATATTGAAATAATCAGAATCTCTCAATAGGCTTTACCCTCTGCTCTTTGAAGTAACAGAAGGACCCTCATGCCAGCTGGCCCCTCCCACATAACAAGGGATGAAGATGCATTGAATGCGCATAAGAGAGTGAAGAGGGCTGCTCTTTAATGTATTGTTAGGGACAAGAGGAAAAAGATTAATTACCTTAGGTCCCATTGCAGTGGAGGGACTGAGAGAAATGCAGGTATTTCTTCTCTGATAAGAAATAGTATTTGTTGCCCTGGTTGGAATTGGTCAAGTGTCATCCCATGCACCAAGAGGTCACCAGTTCCATTCCAGATCAGGGCACATGCCTGGGTTGGGAGCTCTCTCTCCATCTCCCTTCTCTCTCTAAAATCAATAAAAACATTTTTTTTAAAGAAAGAGTATTTGTTCCAGGCATCCATCAAATAAAATCCACTCAATAATTATTCATTAAAGTGTATTAAAAAGGTTGGTGACATACCAAAAATAAATAGGCCCGGAGACTGTCCATGAGAAAGCTCTGTCTGGGCAGAGCTAGACATACAATCAAATACATAGTCAGTGATGGAGCTATTTACATAAAGGTAAGTTATATTACAAAGTCAGGCACACACTCTCCCCCATTTAGAATTCACATTTCTTTTAGGCTCTGAGTTAGACTTCAATCATGACAGATTTAAGTGGTAATCTGCTATGGTATGAGATGACATGAAATGTATTTATTAACATTTCAAATTACACCATTTTCAATGAGAAAGGTATCTAATTTTGAGCTAAAACAGCATGATATAGTCATATATTTCTTGCTGAATAATAATCATTCAGAGAAACAGGATTCTTATTTATAGCAGCATCTAAGATGGGAGGGCCATGTACCAAAAAAAAATGATGTTAAATAGACAAAAATTTGCCATCCTGATTATTAACATGCTGCACTTCTGGCTTAAAATGCTAAAAAATCCAATGATAGTTGTGCATTTAGTAATTGTGCCAGCTCAATAAAAAAAATACAAAATCATTATCTCCTGACATTAATGAAGTCAACTTTTCAAGCACAATTTGAATAGGCAATTGAACAACGGGACTCAAAAATGCATTAAAACCAGGTCAGCTGCTCGGCATTTCCAACAATATGTCCACAATTCCATGAAGGGTAATCTTAAACCATTTTTCAGAACAGCCTGTACATCTTTATCTTAAAATTCCAAATGTTTCAACAATAGACGATTGTTAAGAGCTAGACAATTATTTTCAGCACCAATTGATTAATGACTTAGTCTGTGACACAGGGAGAAACTGTAGAACAAAGGAGTCCATTATAATAATGCACAGGCATTAAACCGTCTTCATTAATAGAATCTTCTGAATTCCGTTTAGCATAAAACCAAGCATGCCATAAAGAAAGTGGAGAGGTGAGAATTTTAAATATATTCTGAAAACTTGCTCGATGAAAAAGAAGATTAAATAATGTTACTGCCCTCTATTAAAATTCGTTCTCTCTCCCACATACACACACAATTAACCAATAAAATTTATCAACTGCATTTTTAACACCACAAGATATTGATAATACTCTTAAATTTATATGCTCGCAGTGGTTATATTGGCATTCAGGAGACCAGTATTTTGTGTAATTACAATCTCTTGAATAACAAATGCAACAATAACAATCGTGATTTTGCCTATCTCATTTCAGAAACCTTATGCATTGGGTAATTTATGTAATCAGAGGCGGGAAGACATGGTTTCAGAAAACAAGATGGTTTTTCAAATGTTGTTTAGTCAATAAAATTGCAGTTCATGACAGAACTGTTGCAAAAGCTATGGTGATTATCATATCATTTAACTTTTCCCAGAGCCTCATTAGTTCAATAGCTCGGTACACCATCAAATTTACTTGTCCACAGGCCAGTGGCTTTGCTTCTCTCACAGTGACTATAAGGACCAAATTTCTGGGGAAGCCAAGCAGAGCAGCTTCAGTGCTCTTTGTACCTAACATTTGGGGGACTCCCTGGAGCTGGTCCCTTTCCCTGACTCCATATTGTTTTCACACAGGGGCCATATTACAGGCGAAGTCACTGAGGATCAGAGAACTTAACAAAGTTGTCCCAGGCCAGGGCTTTTTATGTGGCTGCTTGAAAGTTTGAAAGTCTCTATGTGGCTCATATATGTAACTTGTTAGTTTCCTATTAAGTGGCACTGGTCCAGGCCATGGCAATTTTGAGTTTCCCTATCATCATTGTATTCATTTGGGTCATGTGTCATTGCTTCAAGTGATTTCATCTTAGTTGCAGCTAAGACCTTCTGGGGAGCATGGCAGGTCCTCAAAAATTCTATTTCCTGTACCAGCTGCAGCCAAGAGCATGGGTGGCAGACGGCAGGAGTTATGGACTGTCTCCTCGGAGGGTAGCACTGAGGTCAGAGGACAGGCTCTCTTGGCACTGTCTCTGTTCTCTCCACCTCATCAGACTGTCTCTCAAGAAGGCACTGAGTCTTTCAGTTCATTTATGTCGCCTCCAAAAGGCACAACAGTCTTCCCTACGATGAGTCAATTAGAGATGCACTCAGCTGCGAGAAACAATACTTACATGGGTAAAATATATTGAAATTTTATATAGAAGAGAAATGAAAACTCCATTGTTATAGGAGATCCGCACTGCTCAGGGTGCTGGCACCTCACTGAGTAATGGGAACCTGCCTTTTTACATCTTTCTGTCCTACTGTGCTTATTGCTGGCTCTCCGTCCTGCTAATATCATCTTAGGGCTGTCAGACTTCTCAGGCTGAAGCAAGGAAGCTGGGGTACCGGCAGTGTGGCAATCTATCCTTTTGTCCCTTTTCTTAGGAAGCAAAATTCTCTTCCCGGAACCCCTCTCTCCATCCCCCAACAGAATTTGGACAAAATTGGGATAGGGAACCTCAGCTTATTTCCAAGGAGGCTCTCCTGTTCTCATAGGAACTCCTTCAAGGGGCAGGGGTGGCTGTGGACCCGTGTGCCCCAGAAAGCATTTAAAAATGTCTGGTGCTGACTAAAAAACTATGTGACAATGCCACAGATTTCATACGTCGGCAGAACAGTTTTGAGGGAGTTTGGACAAGGAATTTTTGGGTGTCTGTCCAGCCACAACATATAAGTAAACACCTCTGTATTACGGAAGGCCTGTGTAGGCAATTATACTGGAGACACCCTACACTGAGATATCTCTGCGGTTGTCCGTGAGGTACAGGGTTGTGGTTGGACAGAAAATAGAGGAGGCTGGGCTCATTTATAAGGAGAGTTTGAGGAGAAAAGGATCGAAGAGAAAATGCATCCTTAGCACCAGCTCAGGCTATGGAGCCTGCACTTAGAAAGCACAGTGTAACTTTGAAACTCCCTTCACTTGTCCAGACTCAGAACAGTTCATGAAGCTTCCACCAGCAGCACACACAGAGCCATGTGCTGCTCTGAAGCCAGCGTCCTGTCTGCCTGTCCAAGGGGCTCCATGTCAGAGTGTGAACAGGAGCCAGTCAGGTTTTTATACTTCCAAGTGAAGTTAAGTTAGCTCGTCACAGACCCGGAAGAGGTCATGTGCACAGAAAGGCAGTCTCTGAGCATAGAGTGTGACACAGGAAAACCAGGGCCAATTGCAGGGAACTCTGAGGTCAGCCAGTGAGACTCAAACTTTACATAAAGAATTGGCAGTTTTAGAGTTTTGTGACAGCACACATGTGTTGATTTACTGGACGTGTACAAACATTTGCAGCTTATTCTGTTGTCTAACAAAAGCAAACCAATGCAAGAGCAACCAAAGAATCTTGGCAAGGCAGAAAATTGAACTTCTGAAAGTAACTCCATAAGTAAAGGGTGCAAACGTGTGTGTGTGTGTGTGTGTGTGTGTGTGTATTCAGATATTTATACATATATATATATATAAACATATAGATATGAAGCAATTTCTAAATAAGTCAGGTCTGTGGATGGTTTTAAAGTCCTCAGGTTTTGAGAGGTAACATTGCTGCAATGTCTGTTTTCCCATCGTATTCTGGGCCACTTTTTACATATTTCAATCTTTTGGACATCAACTTCTAGTCAAGCTCACCTGCTCTGACCTTGAGGTTAATGAAACAGAATGCAATTAATTCATAAAGTTTTCTGATGGGCACAAAGCTGCCTTTGTTGGTCTGTTTAAAATGACACTTGGGTCCTAGTACTCTAGGCCAGAGGAACTAAGACCCCCAAGCAGGCCTGACAAGGAGAAGCCATTTACTGTCTTCTGTGAAATACAGGAAACAATGTTCAATGAAAACATGCAAGGTGAAAAGTCGGGGTGGAGGAGGGGCGAGGCTGGAGGAGAGCAGGGAAGTGAGGCAAATATATTAGGTTTCAGATGAAAAGTTACATGCATCTTAATCCCTGGCAGCAAAGCCCTGAATGAAGGATTTTTTTTATTATAATTACTAGAGGCCCAGTGCATGAAATTCGTGCATGGTGTGTGTGTGTGTGTGTGTGTGTGTGTGTGTGTGTGTGTCCCTCAGCCCAGCCTTCACCCTCTCCAATCTGGGACATCCCTCTCACAATTCAGCACTGCTGCCTCCCAACCACTTTCCTGCCTGCCTGCCTGATCACCCCCTAACCACTCTCCTGCCAGCCTGATTGATGCCTAACTGCTCCCCTGCCAGCCCGATTGCCCCTAACTGCCCTCCTCTGCCGGCCTGGTCACCCCTAACTGCCCTCCCCTGCCAGCCTGGTCCCCCGCAACTGATCTCCCCTGCAGGGCTGAGTCCCCCCCAACTGTCCTCTTCTGCTGGCCTGGCCACCCCTAACTGTCCTCCCCTGCAGGCCTGGTTGCCCCCAACTGCCCTCTCCTGCTGGCCCGGTCAACCCTAACTGCCCTCCCTTGCCAGCCTGGTCACCCCCAACTGCCCTCCCCTGCTGGCCCAATTGCCCCTAATTGCCCTCCCCTGCTGGCCTGGTCACCCCTGACTTCCCTCCCCTTCCAGCCTGGTCCCCCACAACTGCCCTCCCCTGCAGGCCTGGTCACCCCCAACTGCCCTCATTTGCTGGCCCAGTCACCCCTAACTGCCCTCCCTTTCAGGCCTGGTCCCTCCCAACTGCCCTCTCCAGCTGACCTGATCGCCCACAACTGCCCTCCCCTGCTGGCCATCTTGTGGCAGCCATCTTGTGTCCACATGGGGGCAGCCATCTTGTGTGTTGGAGTGATGGTCAATTTGCATATTACCCTTTATTATATAGGATTGTTTAAACTAAAGTATTACAAGTAGTAATACATATGTCTCCTTTTGTCCCCATTTACTTCCCTTGGCCTCCCTACCCTCACCCCTCCCCACATATGCCCTTACCCCCTAGTGTCTGTCCATTGGTTATGCTCATATGCCTGCATACAAGTCCTTTGGTTGATCTCTTAAACCCTCCCCCAACCCTCCCTTGCCTTCCCGCTGAAGTTTGACAGTCTGTGTGATGCTTCTTTGTCTCTGTATCTATTTTTCTGTATCTGTTCATCGGTTTATGATGTTCTTAATATTCCACAAAGGAGTGTGATCATGTGATATTTATCTTTCTCTGAATGGCTTAGTTCACATAGCATAATGTTCTCCAGTTCCATCCATGCTGTTGCAAATGGTAAGAATTCCTTCTTTTTTACTGCGGCATAGTATTCCATTGTGTAGATGTACCAAAGTTTTTTAATCCACTCATCTGCTGATGGCACTTACGCTGTTTCCAAATCTTAGCTATGGTAGATTGTGCGGCTATGAACATAGAGGTGCATATATCCTTTCTGTTTAGTGTTTCTAGTTTCTTGGGATATATTCCTAGAAGTGGGATCACTGGTTGCCTCCAACTGCCCTCTCCTGCTGGCCTGGTCAACCCTAACTGCCCTCCCTTGCCATGGTAAATGTGTGTGTTTTTTTAGTTTCTCTTTCTGTGAGTTCATTATTGGTTGAAGGATGTTTTCGCAAGTTGTTCTGTCTCTGCTGGATCATCTTTAAACAAGGACAACAAAGGCCCAAGCCTCCCTCCAGTAAGTGTGTGTTCTATTAGCAACACTACAAAGGCTCTGTTTCTCTCGTCTTGGGGCTTTTCAATAAAACACCTCTTGTATGTGGGTTCCATTTGCCTCCCCATCCACTCATTGCAGTATTGCACAGAGTTGTCACTTGCTTTAGAAATGTCTCTCGAAAGAAGATGTCACCCTAGCCTAGCTGGTTTTGCTCAGTGGATAGAGCAGCAACCCAAGGACTGAGGGGTCTCAGGTGAGATTCCGATCAAGGGCATGTACCTCGGTTGCAGGCTCAATCCCCAACCTTGATCAGAGCACATGCAGAAGGCACCCAATCAATGTGTCTCTCTCACATTGATGTTTCTCTTGGTGTGTTTCTCCCCTTCCTTCCATTCTCTCTAAAAATCAGTGGGAAAATATCCTCAAGTAAGGATTAACAAAACAAACAAACAGAATACAGCACCTTGTTTTGTGCATGTTTAGCTTGCTGTACCACTAACAGTCTATAATGACACTGGCAGGTGATGAATCATCTCACCAAGTGTGTGATGCTGGCTTCACTGGCCAATCAGAGAGGACAGGTCTGTGTCTGTCTATGGTGCCCACTACAACCTCACCACCAAGCAGTACGCAAAGAAGGGGAGCTAATTTAGGGAGTTGTGCAGATTGAATAAAGTTGACTCAAGGTAGCTGTGTTCTAAAAGTTGATCGCAAACACTGAATTTGCCAGTACTGAGCCATTGCTCCCAGGGGAAATACAGCATCAGGTTTCTGTGAGATTCTGATCACATTCTCATCAACCAATACATTTCTCACTTTGCTCTATGTGTGTTTCTGTTTAAAGGTACTTTTTTCAATATGTATCACTGAGCCATTCACATTGTACCTACTGCCAACAGCACTGTAACTCATGCTTAAACAAAACCTACCAAACACAGTTATTTTCTCCACAAGGCACATCACAGCCTTCTCATGCTCAGTACAGCAGACAGCATTTCAGCAAGAGTTGTGAGGGCCTTTAAACAGTGAAATGAGCCCTAGCTGGTTTGGCTCAGTGGATAGAGCTTTGGCTTGCGGACTGAAGGGTCCCGGGTTCAATTCCAGTCAAGGGCATGTACCTTAGTTGCAGGCTCCTCCCCGGCCCAGGCCCTGGTGGGGGCACATGCAGAAGGCAACCAATCGATGTATTTCTCTCACATCAATATTTCTCTCTGTCTTTCCTTCTCTCTTTTTTTTTAAAAAAAAAATTTTATTAAATATATCTTATTGATTTTTCACAGAGAAGAAGGGAGAGGGACAGAGAGTTAGAAACATCGATGAGAGAAACATCAACCAGCTGCCTCCTGCACACCTCCCACTGGGGATGTGCTCGCAACCAAGGTACATGCCCTTGACTGGAATCAAACCCGGGACCCTTCAGTCCACAGGCCGACGCTTCATCCACTGAGCCAAACCGGTCAGGGCCCCTCTCTCTTTCACTCTCTCTAAAAAAAAAAAAAAAAAAAAAAAAAAAAAAAAAAAAAAATGGAAAAAATATCCTTGGGTAATGATTAAGATAAATGAATAAATAAATAAATAAACCAACAAAAAGCATAAAAATGCAAAAGGGGCCTCTCTTTACAGTTTGAAACAAGAAGGCAGAGCTCTACCCTATTGGAGCTCAGCGGGGAAAGTACCCTGGATCTGAGAGCAAGGAAGACCTTGTGGAGAAGAGTCCCACAGCTGACATGCGATGTGATTGGGAATCTCTAGGGCTGTTACTGTGCATAACCTAGTCAAAGACGACTAACCTAGGTTTCCTAGCTTGGGCCAAATGTCTACTCCAGCTCATCATCAACCCTAGGGATCTCCTGTTCAGAGCACAGGAAATCATCAGTTCTAGGAGTTAGGTACCCAAGATATGGAGATCCCAGGAAAATGGGAAGCAGATAGAAATAAATTCCTTAAAATAAAAGGAGTATCTAAGAGAGAATTTTGAAGTGAATGATCATCTTTGTGTTCAAAACTGCCAACAATTCTTCTCCTGAAATTTTATCTATTGCTTCTGTACAAAATAAAATGCAAAATCTTTATCCTTGCCCTGCCGGTGTGGCTCAGTGTTTGAATGTCCACCCATGCATCAAGAGGTCAGGGCACATGCCTGGGTTGTGGGCTTGATCCCTGGTGAAGGGCATGCAGGAGGCAACTGATAGATGTTCTGTCTCATCAATGTTTCTATCTCTCTCCCTTTCCTTTCCTCTCTCTCAAAAAAAATTAATAAAAATGTTTTAAAAATATTCATCCTTCTATTGAAAACCTTTGATAACTCCTCTCAGCCTCTCTAGCCATATCTCCTCCTATTTCTTATATTCTGTGCAAGCCAGAATGACTTCCCCAGAATCCTGGAAAACAAAAATCATTCCTGGCCCTCTACCTTTCTGCCTGAAATCTCTCTTTAGTCTCCAAACACATAAATCTGCAGCATCAAGTAAAGCCATTTTTCTGTAGAGAGGTTAACATATGCTCAATAAACATTTACTAGATGAATGAAAATACACCTACTACGTGAAGAATTCTCAGACTGCTCCAGTCATGTCTGTTCATTTATCATCACTTCTTATTTATATTGAAACTACCAGAACTTACTCTAAGGTTATTGTGAGTTATTATTTAGTTAACTTTTCATATATAGGCTCTCATCATCTTCTACACAAGGTTAAACAGCTTTTGTTGAGTCATCATGATGCTCACATTCCCCCCACAAAGCACCTTGTGTGCACCTTACCTGTAGCAGGCCCTTGGGTGTTTCTTGATGGACTATCCTTCTTTCCTTCCCTAATCCAGATTTACATCACTGATAACTCATCCTTGGTAACCGGAAACTCTCAGAAACCTATTCCACCTTTCTACCCTGAAGGGAATTGCCTCTCATTTTCTTATTTTAAAACTTTATTACTATGACTAAGTCTTAGATTCAGCTTGTTAATCTTCCATTTCTTTTTACTCAACCAGTCATAATAGTTATTATTATGCTTTCCAGATATATTTTCTAAACAGTATGATGCTACTTCCATTCATTTGTGAGGACTTTTTAAAATGATTTCCTTAGCACATAATAAAACTACTTTTTTATTCTAAAGCCAAATTCTGTGGCACACTGTTTCAGCTGTTTCTGAGGATCTCCGTATCTGGGCACCTAACCCCTAAAACTTCGGATTTACAGCCGCCTGTAGAGAAGTCATCTTCACAAGGCGATTTGTCTATGAATCTTGTTCCCCTTTATGACACCCTTGGGAATAGATTTCATCTCAAATATACTCGCTTCATTTTTTTAACAATATATTTTTTATAAGATCATTCCAAGGCAAAGCAAAAGTATTTCCTACCATACAGGAGAGGTTTTGTGGACACAGAAAGGCAGAAGACCCATCTCCTTTATCAGCCAGGGATTGGGCTGCTCTGCAGTGCCCCCTGGTGGCTGCTCGGTGCACTGGACTCCATCCTGATCATCCTGGGTGCTTAAGTTGCTGGTATGTGTGTGTACTCAGAGGGGTTAGGTAAAAAATAGATTTTAGGATTCGTTACATAAACATGAAAAGCATGATTCTTTAAAATCTGATACCTCCTCTCCATCCCAAAACCCAATAAAAGAAAACGGGCATCTTTGAGACTTATAATCAGAGATGATCATGAACCAAACTGCTTGGTCCAGCAGTAAATTGGGAAGTGAGGGATGTTGGGGAAACACTGGATGTCCGTTTGAGAAAAACTCCCTTGCACTACTCCAAGGAGAAGATAAAGTGTGTTGTAACCATTAGAACACATTCATTCCTAAGAGCAGGTAAAACAGTTAACATGTTGCATGCATGCTACGATTAACCTTAAGGTCCAGAGCAATGGAGTTCACTTCTGACAAGTGAAAAACCGGCCCTTTTTGTTTCTGGTTCTTCCTTTCTTTTGTCCTTTTGTTTTCTGGCTGTGTTCGTTTCATTGTCTTGTGTTCCTCTTTCTGAAAACGCTGGCATCTGAGCTCAGACCCAAAGGCGGCAGCCTCCTTTAATCCACCAGAGCCCTCTCCGTGCAGGAGGGTCCTTCTGCAAGGAGCTGAGGTGTTTAACTCCCTGCACACTGGCTGGAGGTGAAGAGTATGGTGTCCCAGGAGAAGAAGGGCAGCTAGAGAAGCAAGATCAGAAGAACTCTTGCCTCTTCATTGCCTACTCAGGGCTTCAATAAAATCTGTGTTTCAGAGATAAAAGGTGGATTTATCTCCCCCCCCCCCCCCCCCCCCCATGAATAAGGAGATAATGAGAACTCTGAGTGTCATTGCAATCTCGGTTCAACCCCCATCCCGACCCAGAAGTCTGCCCTGCTGGCTCTTTTCCAGCCGGGTCTTCCCGTTTCAGGCCGTCCTCTGACAGGATAACCATGCTGACCCTGGCAGCTCGCTGCACTCAGCACAAGCAAACATGGCTTGAATTATTGGTCTCCTGCAGCATAATGATTCCATTGTATGACCCCTGTGTTCTGCAAAATACAGTAGAGCTGTAATTGTCCATGCTTCCTAACCCATGAATTACACTTGGCAGAGGTCAGCATTAGCTGGGTGGCCTTTGCCTGGTACTCAGAGAGGGAATATCGCTTCTCTGGCTCGGTTGATGAAATGTTAAATAGCGTCAATGATGGCCATGCATCTGTGACCTGGAAAAGAAAACTATCTTTATGCTGTCTTTGTTTTTAGCAGTATAACAGAGCTGAGATGGATAGTATTCGTTGCACTCCCTTGGCTAAGGAAGAGATACATGTACAATATCAAAAGCTATTTTTTTCTAAGAGCATGATTCCTGGCAACTTAGCTTATGATGCATTTCATGAGACACAGATGATGCAAGAATCCAAAGAAAACTTTAGTCGTCATTCTTATGTAACTACAGATGAGGGGGAAAGATTGTTGGAAAGCGTATTGATACATGCAAAAATCTCTTGTAATGACATATCTCTAGTCAGACATCTGAATTTCATTTTGAATCTTTATTTTTTTCTAGAGAACATTTGAATTAATGACTTGTCAGGAAAACAACAGAAAGATTAGAAAAACCTAAACTTTAATATACCTAAATATGTATAAAGCCCACAGCAAAAAATTACAGAAACTAAGTTTTAAGAATTAATTTTAAATATGGATAGATTTGAAAGTTCTCTTTCTTATTTTTTTCCTGTTTTTACCAAAAAAAAAACCCAAACTTTTAAATATAGAGTATGTAAAAGTAAAAACATAACAGAAATGTGAAACAACCCTATCAGATGTGCCAGTAATGAAAACTTCTATTTTGAGTTTGGGGAAAGTATTTAAACATAGTTGACATCAAATCCCAGAGGGATTTCTTTCACAAACCATAGAAATTGTAATATATAACAGTATTGGTTGGAAGCATTTGGCTTTTATAGAGATGTGGATTTTTTGTTTTTCTTCACTGCCATTTTTAGAAAGCTGCCTAGTCCCCTGGGACATCATGTGGAGAGGTGCTCTGGCTGTCACATCATGAACCTTTCATAAGGAAGAGGCTCAGATGCATTTGAAAGCCAGGGAAAGGGGGGATTCAAATGACCTGCTCAGTAGCCAAAGCAATTCTCTTAACTATTTATGTCTCAAGGGTAAGCTTGATGACACCATCTGTCCTTGGGGTTTCTCTTAATAGATAATTAAAATAACTACAGTGTTTTTCTCTGTTATGTCAATAATAAGCATATGTCTTCCCCCTTTATACACACACACACACACACACACACACACACATACACACACACACACTTTACAATCCAGTGCTAAAGATAAGTGTGCCCTGAAGGACTTCCCAGCACATGTCTTGCTCTACTTTCTTCTCTGGGCATCTGATACCTTCCTGAACACCTCTTTCACTTAACACATTCTACTAAACATGCGTTAGAGCAGTGGTTCTTAACCTGTGGGTCGAGACCCCTTTGGGGGTCGAACGACCCTTTCACAGGGGTCGCCTAAGACCATCAGAAAACACATATATAATTACACATTGTTTTTGTGATTAATCACTGTGCTTTAATTATGTTTAATTTGTAACAATGAAATTGGGGGTCACCACAACATGAGGAACTGTATTAAAGGGTCATGGCATTAGGAAGGTTGAGGACCACTGCGTTAGAGGCAAATACCATAGTTAAGTCAGTTTTATATCATACCACCATTAAGTCAAGTTTAAGAGAGCATGCAATGATGAAGAGGGTCTCCAGCACTTAAGGTTTCTGAATGCACAACTGTTGAATAAATGAATGACTCCCATGGGAAGAGAACCCCCCCCCCATATCCATACTTTGTGATACAGCTGCTGTTTCCACGGATGTCTGAGTGGGTCATTTCTGCTAGCTCTTGTGTTCACTCTTGAATGAGACACCAATTGAGGAGCATGATGAATCCTAAAAAGATTAATTGGTCACAATGCTTTGGTAATAGTCACTCTGGTTCATTCTAATTCTATTTAATTGAGGTAAGAGATTATCTTTATTTGAGTTTCCAGCTAGTTGAAACTGAGAAGATTCTAGAATGACTAGTCAACTGGCTCAGTATGCTAAAACTTCCAGTACACTTGCCTTTCCAGTTTGATAAACACGGCTTATGGTTGTTGTTCAGACGTAACTTTTCCTGCATGTGTGGTGAGGAACAGTGGTTCGATGTTCACTCACTTATGGAGCCTTTAAAACAGATGCTTGGGCCCCACCCTCAGAGATTTGGACTGCTGTCTTATGTGGATGCATTAACACCATGGTAAGTAACCAAGGTTGAAAATCACTGCTATGAACTTGGATCTGCCTATGTAGTGATCTCAAGAACTTCCATAAAAGATGTTTGGAATTTTAATAAATTTCTGATACCAATTTGTTCTCTTGCTATTTTCTCTAGTTTCCAGGTGCTAAATACTAAAAATATTACAGCTAACTGAAGGCTCCTGTGGTTAGATCCCCTTTTAAATTGAATTGAACTGTGATAAATCAGCAAATTGTATTAAACTTTACCAGTTCAGGAATCTATGGAAAATGCTATTCCTGGATGGCTGGTGTCATCTACCAGCAGTAAAAATAATTAATGTTTTGTAACATTTTAAATATGAGCCTAATTTGCAATGCTTACATTTTCAAGAGGAGTCAGCATCCAGTATCATGAAATAATAGGCCTCATCTTAAGCAGAGTGACTACCTTAATAAAGAGTTTAGAGAGTTATGTCCCTTCTTACACAACATTGCATGTATTGAAAAATGTACCTTTCTATAAAGGTGTCCTTATTTTTAATCCTATGTGATTTATTAACGTAGTTTATCATCTTCCCAGTATCTCTAAAAAAAGGAGTGGTCACTAAGATATAAATTTCATGGATCTAGAGTGAGAAGTTATTTTTTCTCTTTTTTTAGTAATTGTAATTAATAGGCATATTTTAAAGCAGTTTAAGTTTACAGAAAAATTTTACTGAGAGTTCCCATATAATACCTCCATCACCCCAGTTTCCTGTGATTAACACCTTGCAGTGATGTGTTACATTTGTTGCAATTGATGAGCCAACATTAATAATTATTAATGAATTATCATTAACTAAAGTCCATAGTTTGCTTTAGCATCCACTCTTGATGTCATACATGCTATGGGTTTGGACGAATGTAGGATGCACTTGGGATCACACAGGAGGTAACATTTTCAGATTGCCTTCTTTTACTCATCATCTACCTTCAAGGTTTCTCTGTGTCTTTATGTAGCTTGATAGCTTTTTGTAGCTTTTCATCACTGAGTAATATTCCATTGTCTGGATGGATCACAGTTTGTTTATGCATTAACCTCCTGAAGGGCTTTTGGGTTGCTTCCAAGTTTGGCAACTATGGATAAACTGCTATAACATCTGTGTGAGGTGTATGTATGACATAGTTTTCAACTCATTTGAGTGAATACCAAGGAGCATCTAGAGGACTATATGCTAAAAGTATGTTTAGTTCTGTAAGAAACCACCAAAGTGGCTGCCCCATTTTGCATTCCCACCTGCAATGAGTGAGAGTCCCTGCTGCTCCACATGTTCACCAGCACTTGGTGTTGTCAGTGTTCTGGGCTTTTGTCATCATGGCAGTGGAATCTCATGGCTTGAATTTTCATTGCCCTGATGACTTATGATATTGAGCATCTTTTCATATGCTTACTTGCCCTCTGTATATCTTCTTTGGGGAGGTGTCCATTCAGATATTTTGCCTACTTTTTAATTAGATTTTTTTCTTGTTGTAGAGTTTTAAGAGTCCATTGTATATTTTAGAAAACAATCTTTTATCAGATATATGTTTTACAAATGTTTTCTCTCTGTCTGTGGTTTGTCTTCACATTTGAAGGATAATTTCGCTGGACACAGAATTCTAGATCTGATGGGTATTTTCTTTCCACACTTTAAATAGTATCTCACTCTCATCTTCTTGCCCTCATTGTTTCTGAAGAGAAGTCTGATGTGATCCATATCTTTGTGCCTCTCTAGGTATGGTGGTTTATGCCTCAGTTTCTTTGAAAACGCTCTCTTTGTCTTTGGTTTTCTGCAGTTTAAATGTAAACATAGGTGTGATTTTTTTAAATATTTATCCTGCTTGGTGTTCTGAGTTTCCTGGATCTATGGTTTGATGTCTGTCATTAACTATGGAAAATTCTCAGTCATTATTACAGCAAGTATTTCTTCTGTTTATTTATTTTCCTTCTGGCATTTCCCATTTCCATCTGGTAGTTTCTACTCTTTTTCTTCCTGATATTCCTATTATGCTTTCTATAATTGTCCCACAATTATTGAATATCCTATTGTCTTTTTTCTTGTTTTCTGTTTGTTTTTCAGTTTGTGAAGTTTCTCTTCACATTTCTTTAAGCTCATTGATTCTTTCCTCAGCCATACCCAATCTACTGATTATTGCATCAAAGGCAATTCTTCATTATGTCATAGTGCTGAGTAATATTCCATTGTCTGGATGGATCACAGTTTGTTTATGCATATAAATTTCTAGTCTTCCCTTTGGGCTCTTTCTTAGCCTTCCCATCATTCAGCTTACATTATCCATTTGTTCTCTCATGTCGTCCACTCTTTCTTATTAGAGCTGTTAGCATATTAATTATAGTGTTTTAAAGTCCTGATTGGATAATTTCATTGTCTCTACCAAGTCTGGTCTGGTGCTGTCTCTGTCTCTTTAAATTGTTTGTTTTTGTCTCTTAATGTGCCTTGTATTTTGTTGTTGTTGTTTAAAGCTGGACATGATGTACTGAGTAAAAGAAACTGAGGGGACAGACTTATGTTTATATGGCCAAGAGTTAGGCTGGGTTCACTGCCTTCTGCAGCTGTGGTGTCAAAGGCTGAAATGGTCTCCAGTGGCCTTGTTTGGTCTCCCTAGAGACTTCTCTTTAGATAAGGGCTGAGGTGTGCACTGTTCTTTCAGCCGTGCCACCTGTTGATATACATAAACTCTACATGATGATGGTGATAGGAATGGGAGGGAGGGGCTTGCTGTGCAACTGTACCAGTATGTCCTAGATTGGATCTCAGTCTTTCAGTGACCCTGTGGCCCCACATTGGGACTTCACCTTTGCCTCTCAGTTATTCTCCCCGCTGAGGTAGGACAGGATGGTGGGAGTGGCTGCAGTTGGCTATTTCCTGTCCCCCAGGTTGGTTAGGCTCTGGACAAACCCCAGCAGGTGAAGCTCAGGCTAACAATTCCCTTGAGGCAGGCCTGGTTAAGCAGGACCAAGGCCCTGTACTGTCTCAAGATGGTTCCTTTCCCCTCCTCTCCTGGAAGCCCAAGCAGGCGTTTGTCTGAGGACGTGGCAGGGTTCCTGGAGGTAATTCTCACAATGTTGTGGAGTTTCCCTATGACGTGATCTCTCTGCAGTTTTTATCCATCAGACTTGTCCACA
Organism: Myotis yumanensis; assembly: GCF_028538775.1. Lineage (NCBI taxonomy): Eukaryota > Metazoa > Chordata > Mammalia > Chiroptera > Vespertilionidae > Myotis > Myotis yumanensis. Next base: position 160,263,261 of record NW_027223752.1, on the reverse strand, counting down.
CAGAACCCCCAGCAGTTTGTCGGTAATAGCTCAGGTTCTCCCGCCACACCTGGTTTCCTGGGTGTCTGCTCTTGGTCCCTGCTCCCGTGAGCTGTGGTTCTCTGTACCTGCCTGGCTGTCTTTCCAATTTGGGTGACAGTGATTTTCCCTGGGCCTCAGCTCTCTGATGGATCAAGAAGAGTTGCTGATTTCCCCATTTGTTCAGTTTGTAAAGATCATGAGAATGAGACCTCACCAACTTATTTCAATGTTTAAAATAATCAAACACGTATTACTGTAATGACTCCATTATCAAATGATTTTACTTTTTTGTTCTAACCCAGTGGTCAGCAAACTCATTAGTCAACAAAGCCAAATATCAACAGTACAATGATTGAAATTTCTTTTGAGAGCCAAATTTTTTAAACTTAAACTATATAGGTAGGTACATTGTTATTAACTTAATTAGGATACTCCTAAGGCTTAGGAAGAGCCACACTCAAGGGGCCAAAGAGCCGTGTGTGGCTAGTGAGCTGCAGTTTGCAGACCATGGTTCTAGCCGGTGTGTCTCAGTTGTTTGGTCCAGTGTGTCTCAGTTGTTTGGTTATTGTCTCCTGCACCCAAAAGGTTGCTGGTTCAATTCCTGGTCAGGGCACATGCCGGGTTATAGGCTCGCTCGATCCCTGGTGTGTAGCCAATCAATATTCCACTCTCACATCCATGTTTCTCTCTCCCCTTACCCCTCTCTCTAAAAATCAGTAAAAAAAAAAACTTTAAAATGATTTTATTTTTCTACTGTACCTAAAGATTTAAAGACTCTAAATGGCAATATATTTAATAATAAAATGCAGCAATTTTCAGAAAAATAAATGGTTAATTTAGTCATAAAATTTTGAGTCCCTGTGTAAAAGTGCAATTATGGCAGTGCCTTGTTATATTCTACTATAGTTTTTAAAACAGTGTTAGTAAAATATAAATATACTTACAAATGATAGGAATCACAAAAATATTAAAGTTATTGAAATACCATTGTACATGTATGTTGCAAATGAAAGATTAAATTTTTCAAATTGCATCACTCTAATTTTCACTCTTTAAAGTAAATACCGTATTAGCATATTTCCTTTCATTTTTCTCAAATTGTTTCCTGGAAACCAAAGAAATTGAAAACATTTTAATAATAGCCCAAAGTGATTTTTTTGTCGCAATCTTTTTGCAAGAGAGCCCCAGAATTCATTATTGCTGTAATGAGGGGCCTCTTGACTCCTGGTTTTTCAGGGGTCTGGTGTCTTGTCCGCTGGGAGATGGTCACTGACAGGATAGATCAGCAGCCGGAGCTGCATTGAAATGCAGAACCAATGCAGCTGAAACCTGCCCTGGCTCCTGGCGGGCTCTGCTGCCACTAACAATTACCAGGGACAAGAGCACAGACCCTCGCATGGGCAGGAGGCCTGGCCCAGCGTGGCAGCTCATTTCGCAGCTCACTTCCTTTGTAAGACCCTGCCCTGTGATTCTCACCACCACCACCACCCCTCCCCTGCATTGTTATATGCGAGCATTTACACAGTCACACCTTTACCAAGTCCCCAGCCGCCAGCACTGGCAGTTTGTCAGGTCTATTGATTTCACTCAAACTGCAATTTACATGGATCGCTGTCCATGGTCCTGAGGAAATCCAGTCTCCCCCTGAAGAACTGGTGGTTGGCTCTTGAGGACCACAGGCCATCACGAAGGGCCCAATGGAAACCAGTGTAGCTTTAAACAACCTTGTGGTCACTATCTGGGGATAGCCAGGCCACTCCTAAGCATCATAAATGGCAGTGTGCCTTTGGAACTGGGTGCCACCTAGGACAAAGTATAAACAAAGTTATGAAGTATGCAGTGTTGAACTGTACTGTGGCAACAGAGTACACGCTCCTAATTAACGCTTCTGAGTGCAGACACTGTATAAATCTAGTTGCCTCAATGTATGAGATGAAAACATCTGAGTCCTCATTTCACAAATAAGGAAACTGAGGCTCATGAACCTCATGTAATTTGTCAACTTCACACAGCTAATCAGTGACTTAAATGAAATTTGAATTCAGTTCGGCTGGGCTCTAAAACCCACCATGCCACCTCCATATTCTGGGTCTCCCCCATGAACATGTCTCTGAGGAACTTGCTTGTTTCTGTTTGTTTCCCCAGCTTTAAGTTTCCCTTGTATTCAGCCCTTTTTCTTGGAAAGTTCCTGAATGATCTCCTTTTTCTTTCTGCATCCTTTCTTCTCCAAAGACTGCAATTGCCTCTCCCATTCCTTTTAAAATACGTTTAAGTGACACTTGGTGGTGAAGGGAAGGGTCTTATAAAAGGAGAGACATGAGTTAGTGAAGTAATCATATTCCCTTGGACCCCAGTGTATGCCAGTTCACAACTTACCCTGGGAAGAGGGAAAGGAGTTCAATCACATACACAGTGTTACACAGTGACAAGAAAAAAGTCTGACCCACTGAATGCCACGGATATACTCCCATGGTCACAATGCTGACATGAAAAGTGAACCTCCAACACTGCCCTCAGTGCAATGCCAGGAGCTCACTGGAACTCACCATTATTTAACAAATGCAAGCTTGTCATTAGCATGTGCCCAGCACTAGTCTAAGTGCTGTAACATTGATTCATTTCCACTTCACGGCAGCCTTATGAGGTTGGCATTTAGATGTTTTGCCTTCTGCTGATGATGAGTCTGCCAGCTCTGCCCAGTGTGCCCTAGACACCACACTCGGCACTGTCCTGCTCCTGAGTTGCCAAAGCCCCTCCATGTCTATGGACCTGTAAGGTGTTTTGTAGACAAGGGTGGGCTAAAGTCAATAACAATGTTTCCTTGTATTTGCATACAGCTTTCCATTGTTCCAAAGACTTTTATAAATCTCACTTCATTTAATCCTCACCATGATGCTTTGAGGAAAACATGCCTCCCTTGGCATGGAAGGAGGCCCAGGTACAGGGGTCAGCTCTCCCAGTGCAGAATGACCAGTGCAGAATGACCCCGTCATGAACTACTCCCAGGGTGGGTGTAGAAGTCCTGGATTGCTCTATAAGTAATTGGGCTGAGCACTAAACATATGAAGAAGAAAGCATGTGAGCAAGGTCCTGGAAAGATGCGCTAAACTCTGAAAGGACAGCTTCATGCTCAGAAAATGTCAGAGGTACCCCCAAAATCTCCAGGATGGTTTAAAAGTGGGAGAGCCACAATGAGGACTGAGGTCCAGAATTAGGTGAGAAGAGCAGCTTCACCAGATAGAGATTTTATAAGCTGCCTTTCTTTCACTTTGAAAGCAGAGGAAGAGCCTGGTGAAAGTGTCTATCATCTACCTGGTGGGCGAGTCTGCTCAGTTTTATCCTGCTGTAATTTCTTCTCTTGGCTCCTGTATCTCTTTTGTGGTGGGGATGGTGGAGTGGTGGGGGTGCTGCCATTTTCCATGGAAATGAGTGAGGGATGAGTTATTGTCCCAATAAGTAATAGTCCTAACAGCAAGGACTGCTCTGTGTGGGTCTAGGATTTTGATCACTAAGAGAAAAATACTTCATTTCATGGAATTTAGACATATGACCAACAAATGTTCATATTACATTGACAGATGACAGCAAAGCTAGCTATTGAAGAAGCAACTTTGTCACATGCTGGTGCACAAATGTCTTGTCAACAATTTATATTTCTTCCCAATATGTCTGCTTACCATCCATGAGAACCACATCTACCCAGTGATGGGATCATATAAAGTGGGTTTTGCTCTCAGTGACACCCCTTCCCTGGGAGCTGGCTCCTGTGACTGCTGGTGTCACTCATATGTAGACTCAGAAGGACAGCCTGGAGGAAGGACCTGTGCTGAGGGTCTTCATGGACCTCACCCGGAGCAGGGAAGGGCGATCCGGGCACAGCTGCAGAGGTTCTGGGAAACAGTGACCCAGAGCTGTCTAGACCCCAGTTTTCATCCATGTTCTGAACCTGATAAGGAGCCCACCACTATCTTTCTGGTAGTATTTTCCTAGCTCTTTCTCTTCCTGGACCAAAAGTAGGGAATTCCAATGCAAACTTTTAAAGATTTCTCCCATAAACGCTCAGAAGGTCCTGGCTCAAACCATTTGAACAAATGGACAAGAAGCCGTCCTTCTTCCTCTCTGCTTGTGACTATTGCAGGCAGAGGTAAGAAAAAGACCAGCTTAATAATGACTTAAGGTTTTATAACGTATGCACAGATTATGTCCCAGATAACGGGAGAACCAGGAACCCAGAGGAGGAAATGAAGTGCTTAGACTCTAAACATCCAGGTAGAGAATTAAAAATAACCCATTACATCAGCCTAGGCCAGTTCAAACTACAGAAATATATTCCTGACAAGCTTCCACCCCTTCCTTCCCGGTATTACATTGATTCACACAGCAAACCATTAATCCCATCTGTGTTTTATTTTCTTCCTTTCTTCATCCGGTCACACTACACTCTGGGGATATGATGTTGTTCATTTTGAAAATCACTGGTTCCAAGAGAAGATTTGGTACAGGGAAAAAAAGTAACTCTTTGAAACGTATTTGTTTAAGACACAAGGAACAATGTAAGGTAGAGTGTGCATTAAGCTTTAAATAGCGGTAAGTCTTTATGATTCAGTAAAACATCGAGGCTTTACATTTCAGAAACTAGCAACCGAAGGCATTTTAAATGTAAATGCAAATAATTGAATCTATCTAGGATATTGAAAAGGATTATTTCAGACCGTCATTTCTCATATCCTCCACAAATATTTGGTAGTAAAATACCACAGCTGACTCTTATGCAAAGGTCACAGAAATCATAAAACACTGATTCTAGACATAGTCCTGTGCTGGCAGGCCTACCTAGAAAACACCTTGTGTCTGTAGGAAGAAATGGAACCTGCTGTTACAATTAGCCTGGAGACAAGATTGAAGACTCAAGGTCACCTGAGTTACATAAGAGATGGGCCATGATGGCTGCAAGACCATTGGCTCATGGGCTCTTTTATCTCAAAACCATCCCGATTTGAATGTTTTTCCCTGGTCATGGGGAAAGGTGATAATAAACATCTTAAGTAACCTAAGCATTTCAGGTCCATGTACAAAAAACCTGGCATATGTGTTCTTATCTGATGTTCACAGCAACTCTGTGGTTATCTCCCCTCAATTTACTGAAGAGGTTCAGGAGGGTTAAGTGCCTTTTCCAAGACTAGACATAGTGAAATATATAAATAGAATTTGAAGTTTGGTCTTATGGTAACATTTTGGAGACTTTTCTTTTCTACTTACCTTATTTTCATTTACCTGTAGTGTTCATTTAAACAGGAATACAGATATTTCGATTTAACTTGAAAGTGTACAGTTGACCCTTGAACAACATGTGTTTGAACTGCTTCTCCTTGGATATTTTTCAATAAATGCCTGCACAGATTTTCATCCACAGTTGGGAGTACACAGATACAGAAGGCCAACTGCATGCATTGTTCTAAACCATTTTATATAGGGGACTAAGCATCCGTGGATTTTGTGATCCATGAGGAAGTCCCCAAACCAACTCTCCACAGATACTGAGGGACAACTTAAGATTTGAGGGAGTTAAAAGTTATACATGGATTTTTCACTATGTGGGTGTCAGCCCCCCAACCCCCACGTTATTCAAGGGTCAACTTTGGAAAAATTAAAAACAGTGATAATGACCAATAAAGAAAACTCTTTATGCCAAAATTATTTGACCACAATTATTTTTACCAAAATCATAATTGGTATATGTAATCAGCAATCAGAATTGCATGAACTCTGAAAAAAAAAAAAAAAAACTTTTGCTGTGTTCATTCAGGAAATTGATAAGTATGCCTTCAGTATTCTCTCAAATCATAGGCATGCCTAGGAGAAAGCAAAAGAACAAAGGGAAAAATAGTTCTAGTGAAAGCTTTGTCTAAAGAGCATTTTCACATTCAAAACACTTCCCTGGCCTGCAGACCTCTGTGCAGCCCCTCCATCCTCACCAGCTACTTCCATCCCCCAGGATGAGGGTGCGAATAAGAATGCATGTGGCACAGTGTGTCATCTTGATGTATGATTTTCTAGTACTTCCAGGGCTTGTGCCCAAGTCCTTTGATGTGAGTTGTTTATATAAGAACAGTGGCTGAAGATGAAAGCATGAAATATCCTCTTTATCTATGTCTCTGTTTGTAAAGAGTAACAATTTGGTGCCATACGTGATGATGTCATGAGTTGGCAAACAGGAATATCTTCGGGCCCCTCTGTTCTGTTCTGCCCCATCCCCCCGAGTGGAAATTGTCAGGTAAGGGAGTGGATGGTAACTAAAATTCACATTGTAAATAAGTCATATTAGTTTCTGTGGGCGTGCTTGTTTGTTTTTGGAAACCTATAAGAAACCAAGTGAACTAGATTTTTAACTGACTGGAAATACAGATATTCTGATTAATGAAGTGGAGTCATTGCAAGCTGTTATTAACCACTGGCACTGAGTCAGGAGTCCAGACAAGAACTCGCAAGAACAGGAAGAGAGACATGCGATTTGGTTAGAAGATGCAATCACTGTGACCACGTGTCTATGTGCAGACCTCAGGTTCCTCCTTTGCAAAAAACAAAAGGTGAGGTTGGCTAGGTGAATCTATGAGATTTCTGATACATGGTCTTTCTGGAATTTTGGGGGATATTCTAGCCAGGACTTTGGCTCTGCCTCTACCTAGCAATGAAGCATTCGTCCAGACACCCCAACACGTAGAGCCTTCAGGGGGAAACAAGGGTGATAAGGTTTTTCCTGTCCAAGGCATTGGTTTGTTCTAAGGAAGGAAGATAAACGAGAAGTGCGTGAAGGTAATAAATACATGTGCCATGCTCTGTGGCTGCATTTAGTAATAGTGGAAGCCACAGTTAGTGTTGCTAGCCAGTTGCTTGTTCCTATCCTATATAATAAAAGGCTAATATGCAAAGTGACCAAACAGTGGAACAATCGGTCACAATGACATGCACCGACCTCCAGGGAGCAGTCACTCAATGCAGAATCTACCCCCTGGTGGTTAGTGCACTCCCACAGGTGGAGTGCTGCTCAGCTAGAAGCCCTGAGCGGGGCTCACAGCTGGCAAGCGCAGCAGCGGTGGCGGAAGCCTCTCCCACCTCTGCAGCAGTGCTAAAGAGCAGCAAGCAGGTGGGCAGTAAGGAGTGAGGGGTCCCGAACTGCAAGAGGGTACAGGCTGGGCTGAGGGAGCCCCCTCCCCTCAGTGCACAATTTTGTGCACTGGGCCTCTAGTATATACATATGTATATATAGATACCCATAAGTATCTATAGGTATGTAGATATGCATTTCATTATAGATATCTAGATTAGATGTAAAGGCATAGATAACTAGATATGACTTATTCATGTGTTTTATATATGGAGAGAGAGAGAGAGAGTGAGCCAGGGGCCGTCACATCCGAAACAACCAAACAGACGACCGAACAGGCTGCATGGGGCGACCAGGCCAGCAGGGGGGGGTTAGTGAGGGATGACCAAGCGACTGAGCAGCAGGCTGCGTGGGGCGACCAGGCCAGCAGGGGAGGCAGTAAGGGGCTACCATTCTGGCCGGGGGGGGGGGGGGGGGATGCAGTAGTTAAGGTCGACCAGGCTGGCCGGGGGGGGGGGGGGCAATTAGGGGTGATCAGGTCAGTAGGCAGAGGTGGTTAGGGGTGATCATGCTGGCAGGGGGGCCAGTTAGGGGCAATCAGGCAGGCAGGCAGGTGAGCAGTTAGGACGTCCCCCAAGGGGTCCCAGATTGGAGAAGGTGCAGGCTAGGCTGAGGGGACCCCTCTATGCACGAATTTCATACACTGGGCCTCTAGTATACTTATAAGTCGTACACACACATATAAACTCACTGAAGCTCGGGGTCCCTACTTAATATATTTTCACATCTCAAACAAGGCTTGTAGAAATTACCAGCATCACTGAGCCTCAGGTTTTAGCACACAAACTATAGCAAAGTGCAAAGCATCACAGGCTGGACAGTTAGAAGGGTCTGAGTGTGGACTTTCACCTGATCTTGGTGACTTTGGGCAAGTTTCCTAAGTTCTCAACCTCAGCTTCTTCATCTGTGAAAGGAATTTAGTCTCAGTTCTTCTCTCAGAGAGTTTTTTGTAAAAATGAAACAAGATTCTGTATAAAACATAAACTTAGTGTTGCACTTTGAGCAAATGGCAAATATTACCATAATATCACTTTGGTGCCCAGCTCAGTGCTTGAACCACAGACATGTGGCTTCCCTTCATGGTTCTTAGGGTCTATGCAGAGATGGAAATTAAAGCAATGAACAAAATCACCACACATTATTACTGTGCAATTGCAGTTCTGATAAGAGCAATGAGGGGAACCTTGGGGTGCTGTGGTGAGCCCATGGGGAAGCCCCATCCAGTCTGTACTGAAGCCGCACCTTTCTTGGTGCACGGGTGAAATCTGGACTTGAGAACAAACTCCTTCCCTCCAGTCTGGAACCCCAATATCTGCTCCTCATCCAGCCCCCCAGCTGCCAAGTTAACTCAGGGTCAGGGTCAAAGAGTTAGGACTTTGCCAAGTTAACTCTTTGTTCTGTGGGAAGAGCAGGGACTGGCTCAACATGACTTAAGACACACATCAGTGACATCTCCTGATAGACAACAGGGTTACGCTGGCTCCTGATCTTCTTCCAACTTCTGCTCGTTGTCGTGTGAGGCTGCCAAGCTGTGCTGAAGAAACAGGCAAAAGGCAAAAGGCAAAAAGGCTCGCGGGGAGGATGGCAGATTGTCAGCATTGCTCCCTTTAAGCCATCATTGAGGTAAAATGTTTGTACTCATGAGTGAGCCTCTTGTTTGAAGGCCTTTCCTCCTGTGCCACACAAACATTGCCATACCCGCATTTTCACCTGGTCAGTTATGTAGTACTTTATGCAAAATACAGAAAACAGCACATATCCCTGCTAACATTGTTTGTATAAATTATACCAAAAGACAAACGAATGGAGGGAAGGTAAAGATTGGCCAAGATTTGATCTGAACCAACTTTCAAGTCAGGATCTAAACTAAGTGTTAAAATCTAGATTTCACCTCTGTTGCCCCAGCCCCACCAAAATCATAAGCAACATCAAAGCCAGAAGCTGTACTCTCTGCCCACCATGCCACTCTCCTAGGCAGTGTCTTTGCCATTGTGATGACAGGGATGTCGGCGGGGCTCTGAATAAACCCAATAGCTCAGAGGCGACTGCATCTGTTGGTGATGTTGCCTAAAACATCTTTCCCTGGTTTCTCAACTCGGGGACGCCTTTTCAGCAAAAGCTAAGCAGGGCGAATCTGGGTCAGTGCAGGTGTCTCAGAGGCAGCCCAGAAGTTTCCCAGGAAGAGTCCTGTGCTGCATTTCTGGATCCAGCTTATGCTTTCACATATTCTTTATGTTATACAGAGCACTTTCCAACATTCGCTGGGAGCTATCAGCAGCTTTAAGCTGTGCTGTAGGTGGAATGAAACTACTAAACGTGGCACAGACAAGAGACTGAGTTCGTTTGCATTTATTCCTCTGTGCTGAAACTTTCCCTTTGGTCTGAGGCCTATCCCATAACACATGTCCACTCTTTCCAAATTATCGGGTGGATTGACTAAACAAACTGAGAGTGGTTCAGCTCAGTGTTTGAACCACAGACACATGGCTTCCCCTCGTGATTCTTAGGGCCTATGCAGAGATGAATGCTAAAGCAACAAATAAAACCACCACACATTTTAACTGTGCAATTGCAGTTCTGACAAGAGGGATGATGGGTAAGAGTGATATGATTCTCGAGTATGGATAAATCCATGAGGCAGCACCATTAGTATCTCCATTTCAGAGATGAGGAAACTGAGGTCTCATTTACATCACTTGCCTAAAGTCAGGGCAGTGGAGCTAGGATGTGAAGTCGAATGTCCTTCTCTCTCTCTCTCTCTTTCAACCATGGGCCATGACCCATCAGCTCACCACACAACAATCAGAACATCCTCATTGCTTTCAATTTCCCTTAGAGAACTTATTTTTTTCTTATATGAAGAAAACAATCTGGAAATTTCCAGGTCCATAAGGAGCTTGAAAAGGGTGCCTGTAAAGTAGTAAATAACAAAAGTGTTTGTGTGCCATTTTCATATCAATGTGTTAATGCTTGCTAATGACTTTTACAGTGGATTTTTTCCAAACCATTACTATTATAATTAATAGCTTATGTGATTTAAATGCAAAATGCAATTACGACTGGGTTCTTTTCCTTCTTATACTCCCTTCGAATGTTTAGGGTTCCATAACTATAGTCCTAAAAAAAATAGGATAACCCTGAATAAAATATGCAAAATGATTTCAATTTGCAAGTCACCTCCTCTCCTAGTAAATATTACTTTCCTTCATCCAAATGTTACATTTGGCATGAAAACTATCCGTTGGCAGCACTGGCTATCTTTCATTTCATTGTTCCCTAAACAGAGCAACCCTCTGAAATCCCTCTCCTTAAAAATCAGACTTGGACCTGAATACCTAGGTCGTCTCTATGCAATATTTCTCTTTTGCGAAAGGAACAGCCTAGGGACATAAAGGGGGTGGGGAAGGGAGCAGAGGAACAGGCAGACTCTAAAAATGAATACCCCTAACAGCTGTCCCGGGGGAATTGCAAATCTTAGTCCCCTTCCGAGGAAGCAAGGTCTCGGAATTTCTCAGAGAGGCATCTCCCCTTGGACACCCCAAGCGTTGCAATGAATTAACTCGTTAAAACTGTTTGGCTGGAGAAACACTCGCTGCCTGTTTCTGAGAGGGCAGGAGCACAGTGTGCTGTCCGCTGGAGCCTGGATCCCAAGGCAGACCCCTCCTGCCAGCTGCCCCGCAGGCTGTTCTCCCGGAGAGGCTGGTGCCGCCTCGCGCTGTCCCTCCCTCGGTGCAGCCTCCTTCTCCGCTGGGTCCTGGGCAGCTCCCTCCATCCAAAGGGGAGCTGAGTTTGCAAGCTGACAGGGGATGCAAAGGGCTGGTGGTGCTGATGTCAGAGCCAGCAGACAGTTGTGATTGGATCTAATTAGACTTTGCAGCAGCAAATAGACAGGCTCCCTGCGTGATTGGCTTCAAAGTGGCTGGTGCCCCACAACTAGCAGAGACGCCAAAGTAGAAACCCTGCGTGCAGTGCCCAGACCAGGCGCGACTGCCCGGAACAGAGCGGACCGGAGCGCCCAGACTGCCAGCCCGCCTCGCCTTCGCGCTCCTCTGGTCCCTGGAGCGTGGGCACTCCTGGCTCAGACCGCAGGTTTGCAGCCCAGCTGGAAACAAGTGCCAGGACAATTGGCGACCGGAGGAGAGAGGGGGACCACGCGAGCGCTCTGCCCTAAAAAGTGAGCCGGCTGCCTGATTTGCAGAAGCGGAAGCAGTTAGCAGAGGCGGCGGCAGGCAAGAGCAGCGAAGGTGAAATTGGTTGAGAAAGGATTTCTGTCCTGATCTACTTGCCGAGTTTCAGCCATGGCATCGGTGCTGGGGACCAGCAGAGGGTCCGGGGGGCTGAGCAGTCAACTCCGATGCAAGTCCAAGAGGCGGCGGCGGCGGAGGTCCAAGAGGAAAGGTAAGGACCTGGTGGGCAATCGGAGCGCCTCCCGCTAACTCGCCGCTCTCCGCGTCCTCGGGGCTGGGGGCTTTGCCTGTTTCGGAGGCTTCCCTCGGGATGCTGGTGGGAGGTCAGTGCCAAGCAGGGACGGCCTTGGGAGTTCAGACACCTTTGTAAATGGCTGGGGGCGTTTGCAAGCCCAGAGGGGCCGTGACAGAGCAGTGGGCTCAGCAGAGCCTTGGCTAAGAGCAGGTGAGGAGGAGAAGGGGGCGGAGGAAGGGGCCGCTTGTTCTCCTGGAGGGTCGTTCAGTCCCTGGTCACCTGGGCAGTCAGCACTGCCTCTGACCCTCCGGAGGCACCTTAGCACTCAGTGCCCAAGGAGATGTGCACCTAAGGCAGCTCCCCTGAAAACGAGGTATGTGGTCTTGGAGGAAGGAGTGGGCAAAGCGCTGGCAGTCGCCTCCCCAAATTGGCTGACAGTTTGTACTGAGAGTGATTCCCGGTGTTTGTAGACACTGGGACCTGGGGAGACACAGGCTCATCCCGGGAACATAAGCGGAAATTGATCCACGAAGGAGAAATAAGCATTCCAGCTTGTTAGTGGGGGGAATCGCAAAGCAGAAGAGGAGAAAGAGCAGCTGAGGACAGGCTACCGCTGACACTGTGGTGTGGGTGCCTTCTTACCCATATTCCTGAAGATCGGCTGCCCTGAAGTTAGCAATTCCATCTCCAGCCCAGGGCGTCCGCAGAGGGGCCGGTGTTAAACCAGCAATTGCTCCAAGTGGAGAGGAATGTTCTAAAATGCCAGCACAACCTGCTTGCACGCCTTGTAAGGATGAAAAGTCTCCCGCTGCTGCCCGCCCTTCCCAGACAGCTCCTTGCCCTGAGTCTGCAGGAGAAAGTTCCCTTCTTAGCGTGATTTGAAATTGTGTTGATTATTTTTTTTTAAGAAAGTGACTGTAGAGCCCTAGGAGCCGTTGGAAAGACACAACTAACATGTATCAGGTTTCCCAGATTGGTAGGGCTGAGGCTGTAAATGCTCCCCGGAGAATGTTCACCGTCTCAGTGGCCTAAGAGAAGTTTGTGCCCCCTCTTTTCCTAACGGCTTTCCAATAGTCAAGTCCTTCTTCCAACAACAGAAATTAGCCAGGCAGTTTGAAGACATAATGCCCAGGTCAAACAGTCATTCATTGTGATGGCATGTCAGGACCGCAGGAGCCAAGTGACAACTTCCCTGCGGGACCTCAGAGCTTTGGTTTCCGAACGAGCTTGATTCCGTAATTCTAGTTTAAGGGAGCTGGTCAAATGAATGCCGGCCACTCACTTTGTCACCTGAAATTTTATTTAGAAACAGATCTGTTAATGTATTCCAAAAACAACACGAACACAAAGTGGCATCAATATTGAGAAAAATCACAGAATTTTAATATTGAGTATAAAACTTTTAAGAGGGAAAAGATGACATTATCTTATGGACTTTGAGTGTTTGTGTTTCCCAATGTTTTTGTTTAGTCTCTTTAAATATATACAATTGAAGAGTAGGAAGTAATAGTTCACAATAAAGCAATTCTATAAAGCATGTACCGATAGACATCGGTGCCTTTCTCCACATTCATTTTTCTTACTTTTGAATAGTAGTCATGCTGGCCGAGAAAGCATTCATTTGGGGAAAGAAAAACAAGAAACCTGAAGGAAGATTTCATTTGTTAGAAACTTAACTATAACAATTCCCAATAAAATTCTGATAGGCAAAATTGCTATGCCTTGGTTATATTGAATGTACCAAGTCTTTTAATTCTCATAGCCAAAACCTGGAGGGGGAAGGTAGTTAGGATGATATACTGATTGCTCTTACTCATAGATATGTGTTTGGGGTGGGGAGACGGATTTCCTGTGGCATCTGCTGAGAGCTGGCTTGTCAAGGAGGACTGTCAAATCAAACTACCAGACATTCACTTTTTAGGGGAAAGCTAACGATGTAAATGATCAACTTAGAAGAAAACATAGCAATTATGGGACGTGTTAAGTGTTATTTGCATTTTCCTGGGAATGGATCAGTGTATGTATAATCCCAAGTGATTACAGCTGCTTGGTGTTTTCCCCCTCTTCCACCAGGACAATGGTGAATTTAAATTATGTTCTAATATTCATGAATCTTAACAACAGTAAATGAAAGGACTAATCTCAGCCCTTAAACTGATCTAATATTATAACTCTGTCACAATTTACAGTCCGGGCATGTGTTGATGGTGGTCAAGGAAGGAATCTTAGGATAGGCTCTATTTGTACCAACAGAAGCTGCTGACTATGAGCACCAAGTCAGGGCTCTTTTTACATGTGAGTAAATAAGTTGAGATAAATGTTAACCTTTTTTTTGCCAATGGTACTTATTTTACCGCCTAGTCTAATGACCAGGAGTCATTTTGCAAGGGGCGTTATAACTTTTCGTTTCCCAGTGCTGTGAAATGCTGGCAGCTCTTTATATGCACCCTCCAAAAGTGGCTTTGGGATGGTTTTTTAATTACCCCTTTTATTGCCCAAAGAATCTATGGGCTCTGAAATAAAAACTCTGTATCTACAGCTGAAGTGTGGAATTGATACAATACTTGTATTATTAATAAATATGATCCATAGCCTCAGAAATGAAGTATTTTCCTGCCCTGGGTGTTTTTTTAGTCACTATACCACACAGGAAGTTGTATAATCTTTAAAGATCAAAAAATATATGGAGAGGAAAATGAACTTACTACCAGAACCTGCATTTCTCTCTCAGATAAACTTTAAGGGAGACACTCAGAGTGGACCTCACCCACCCACCGGTTAATTCCCTTCTGCTTTTTTATCAAGACCGAGTGCCTTATAGTTTTTGCATCTTCTCTGTGTGCTATTTTTTAGTTGAAACTTTCTTTTTTTAGAAATTATTTTGAATGATTTATATTTTCTGTACAAATGAGAAATGTCAAAATTTGATTTCTGTGTGGAAGAAAAACAGGCAACTAAAAAAAAAACATCTTGAAAAATACAAGGAAACCATCTAATTTTTACACGTGTGGTTTAGGAATGTCCGATTGAATCCCATGTAACATGTGAGAGACACGTTGGTTTATTCTCTTCTGTTTCATTCAGGGATGTTGGCAAAATGCTGAGGCACTGGCAGTTTATAGAGACTCGACTGTTCCCTGATCTCACTAAATGCCACAGAGCTCGCGTTTTCGTGTTTCTCAGGAAGAAACCTAGAGATTGCTCTTTATTTCAGAGTCCTGGGTAGAATGACGCGCAACCAAATCTATATTGTGTGGTCCTGTTAGAGTAGTCTGCTGATATCTGAAAGAACTGAACCTATGGGTATTACAAAAGTGTATATTTTAACCCAAGATAAAAAAAATAAAGATTTAAGGTTTTTGTAATTAATATCATCTCCACTGGGCAGAATGAAAGGCTACGTTCATCAGAACAGTATCGTATATAGAGAAAACATTTAAAATTTTACCAATTAATCTCTGAACCTTTGGGTGCCTTTAGAATAATAGTCCGAGGCCTTTTGTGGTTGTATTTTAAATTATTATATAGTACATATATTTTGTTTCATATATTTTTGTTCTTTCTTTTATGAGTGTACTTTTCCTAAAAGAAGCTATGCATTAGCATGAAATACATTCTGTAAATAATCAATGTATTTAAAACTGGATTCATTCATATATATAACATGTAAAATGACTGAAGGTTCTGGAAAAATATTTAAAATCACCCTTTTAATATAAACATATTTGGAAATGGGTTGGGAACTAACACCGATTTAACTAGTTCCATGCTATAAACAGGAGAATAGGATTTTAAGTAAGGTGCATCCATCATTAAAACCAAGGGGAGAAAACTGGGGATAACTATTGAAATGCTGTATAAACAATCCTTTGTAAGTCAGTCTAATTGAACTTGAGCATCAGTGCATGACTTTTCTCTTTTTGAGGCATTAGACAGCAAAATATGGTAACTTAAAATTTAGATATTGTTCCAGGGTGATTGGCTACACAGAGTTTTAGAAAAGTGAAGCCGAATCTCGGAAAAGCCGTCCAAGCTGTAGCTCTGTGAAAGCGAGCTGATGAGTCAGGGGGGCGGGAGAACGGTGTGAAGTGTACACAAAAAGTTAGCAAAAGGCACAGAATAAAGCAGGTGGATGACAGACGCAGGCTCGTGGTGAAAAGAAGTCCCTTGAAAAGTTAATGAAATAGAAAGATTGTGCTCTGTATCCCATGCAATGCCAAACCGACAGCATCCGCGTGGCTGGTGGGGACACACGAGGCTACACCGCAGCCTCGCAGCCCGCTCACTCCGCTCACCTCGCTCTCTGACAGCTCGGAGAAAGGACTGGATTTAGTGATAAAATCAAATTGATTAAACAGCCCGCCATCATCTAATAGCGTAGGGCTTTCTCTCTCTCTCTCTCTCTCTCTCTCTCTCTCTCTCTTTATAATTTGCATTATACCTCCCTCTGGTTTCTGTCGACCCGTGTAATAACTGTGATTTGAGATTGCTTCAAGGGCATTCGATCTGATGAGTGAATGTGAATTTGGAATAAAAATATGAGGTTCATGTATCCATATCTAAATAGTGGTGATTCGGTTATTGCAAAAGTGCTATCCCAAAAAGCATCATGTAAGGACATGCAGAATTAGAAAATTGTACTTTTTCTTTGTGAGGGATGGGAAGACAACTTATACTCTGAAAGCATCCAGTGTTCAATTTTTAAAAATATACATATATAATGTTTGTTGTTTTTTGTGTGTATGTGTGTGTGTGTGTATACACAGTAAAGATGATGAAAACATTTGAGCAATTTTTTATCTGCTGCTTCTTTTTCTAAAATGCTAGAAATATGGAATATGAACAGTTTTGAGCAACTCATAAAACCAAAAATGATTACACTACTTTGTTCTTCATCACTTAAATAAACTCTGAATTGGTAAATTGGGCTCTTAATTACTAGCCAACGAGATTTCTAAAAGGATAAATTTCCACATGGTAGGGAAGATTTTAAAAGCACTTATTACAGCCATTTCAAAACTAAATAATAACAATATAATAATAATAATAATAATAATAAAGCAATTGCCAGGTGAAATATGAAAAACACAGCTGTCCTTCACAAAATATTCAAACTATTGAGTGTCAGCACCATCCATGCGGCTACATATTGCAAGAAAAAGCTACATAGCAACGCATAGCCTGAGGTGCAGCAAAGAACCCAATTCCTGTTAAGTGTCTATAACTAGAGTGAACCTAAATTAACCTCTATCATTTGAATTAAATGTTTTTCCTCCACTGATATACAGAAATGTGTGCTGTTAAATAATTGATTATGCGAAGAGAATTGTTTATCCCTAGCTGTTAATATATTATAATTGATTTACAAATGTACCCCTATCAAACGAAGGGACATTACTTTCAAAAAGAAGGGGAAAATGTCTGTTTAAATCTGGATCCACGTGTAAGCCTGACATGCTCCCGTGAAACCTTAGAGAACAGGAAAGGGAGATGCATCTGGAAATATAAAAACATATGTTCTTGTACTTGCATATGTGACACTCTTACTTCTCAGGCATCCTTTTTGGGGGATTAAACTTCTACTTATTTATTTTGTTTGGAAGGAGTGGGAGCTATTGTATTTGGTTTCCTGACTTTGTTTAGTCAGCATCACAGCCAATGTGCCTCTTAGTGCCCTAAGTCTTCTACAAACGTATGAGTGAATTTAAGTTCCCAGGAAATGCATCAAAGAATTAGCAGCTACAAGAAGGATATGTTTGTTTTTTAAGAGGTTTATAACTTTCCCCAAAATAAACTTGGTCACTTGCAAAGACAGAAGATTTTTTTTCTGAAGAGCAATAAATATCTGAAAATAAAGAGTTAATCAGAGTTTCTGGATCCTCTGCATACACTGTGGCTATTTAGTCATCTCTTCTTCTGGTTACACATATTGAGAATGAAGGGCTGCAAATTAGCTTCATTTTGATATCTTATTGATGGGGAAGGAGTACAATTAGTATCTGGCTTTTGGTAACAAAGTGGCTCGTAAATGTCATCTTTGTGTCATAAAATACATATACATACACACATAGAATTCACTATGATCTGTCTTAAATGATCAAAATTACAGTAGTTTATGTTAACATTTTTTAAAATCTCAAAAACTAGCTACATGATAATGTAAATGTTATATTTATATTAAAGAGGGATTTTATGCTTGCTTTTAAAGGTGCCCATAAACGGAGCTTTTATATAAACAATGCAAAGGAGCATTTTTCTGTTTAAGATGGAAGAGACATATAATAACATCAAGGCTCAGGTGACTTGTAGATTTTAGATTACTTTTGAATCCCTAAGTGATGGCATTTTAAAGCGTTTTTAAAGGTGTATACACTTTAAATGACAGGGCTGAAGGTGGTGGCTGAAGGAATTGCCTGGATGCAGAGAGGCCCATTAGAGCCGCGTGTTTGTGTAGCTGCTAATGCCCTTCCCCCGTGAATACTCACAGTAGCTGGTCTGAAACTGAAAAGGTCCGGCTCTGTCTACACACCTGTCTGATCAAAACCTCCTGTGCATTCGGGGGAGAAGTCGCCAGTGGAGACAGAGGGGGAGCAGGACAGTTATTGTTCCGAAAGTGAACTACTTGTTCACTGTAGCTAAAATCTGGTGGCCTCCATCCCTCCCAGCACTTTTATAGCGGTGCTCACAGAGAACTCATTGACCAAAGGGATCAAGGTCTCTTTCTGTTGCTATGGCTCACCATTCGGATAATAGATAAAATTCATACTACTCGGAACATATTAGTCAACCCTCTTTCCTGGAGTTCCTGCTCCACAAAGTGAATCTCCCACCTGAAGGATAGCTCAGCACTTCCAGGGGACTTGCACATAATAGAAAGTGTTCCTCTACACGTCTCAACCAGGCCGTGCGTTGAGGGATTTTATAGATTTAATTAATTGTTGCTGCTCCATTTGGTTCAGATGACACCTCTGATTCTTGTTTCCTATGGCCAATAGACGGAAGATCTGCCTCATCATTTTGTAATGTCTTCTGTGATTTCTCAAACATGTCTCCTCAATGTGATATTAAAACAGAACATAGGAGGACTCGGTCCCATGAACCTGGGGAGCCAGTCACTGCCAGAAAACACTCACCCAGCCAAACCCCTTCTGTGGTTAAAAACAGAAACAAAAAAGTGCAGCTGTGCTGCTTCTAAGATGTAGAACTTGGGAAACATCATAGACTGGCTCAAAGCCTACGCCCTGAATGCAAATAACTGATTTCAAATTGGTTTTACCAGGCTAGGTCCGTCAGAAGGACACAGATTTTCTCTCCTGAAAATGAATGCAATATTTCCTAAAAGTTTAATTGCTTTCGGAAAAGTGCAATTTAATAAACATGACAGAAACGTCAACAAAATAGATGCTGACCTCCCCTGCACCCGAGTCTGGCTGGGTTCACTCATCCCTGTCTGTGACAGATGCTCCGCTCCCGTTTGGCTCATAGCTGTGGAAATGGATGTGCCCTTAAAGGAAACACACGCTCTTTTTATCAGAGGGTGTTTGGACCCGAGAGCTGAAACAAAACATACACGAGCACCTATGCTATCTGACATGCACAGTTTTTTTTAAAAGGCTGTTTTATTAATTTGGGTGATGTGCAAAAGAATGTTAAAATAATACCATTTCCTATTCTTTAAGGTAACTAAGAACATGCAGGGCCTCATTTAACCAACAGACAGAAAGATATCTTATTTGTGCTTCAACTCTAAATATTAACAGTATAGATGAGAGTGTGTAAAGGACTACCCTGGTTCTAACAGCATTCTAACAGAAAGTGACTTTTTCATTCAAAACATGTGGTTCAAGGAGAATTTTTTTTTTAATTCAGAGGAGTCCATGCTTCTGATTTTCTTTCTGAAGAAGAAACAATTTTCAAATAGAAATCATTGCTATATCCCTAGGAAAAAATACCAGGATAAACAGTAGCTTATCTGTAATACTACCCACAATGAAGAAGAAGAAAAAGGAGAAGAAGAAGAAGAAGAAGAAGAAGAAGAAGAAGAAGAAGAAGAAGAAGAAGAAATAATAATGTAAATATATATAAATATAAATATAAATATAAATATAAATATAAATATAAATATATATATGCCTTGAAGATAGAGGAATAGGGAATACACTAACTCTGACAGCCCTGGAAAGATATTGAACTAAGAGGTACTGGCCCCTCTGGTGTGGCTCTGGTGTGTAATAAATGTTGCTCTAGTCTTCACGCCAGTCGCCCTCAGGAGCTACACAGATGGAAAGCTATTCAGCACCGAGTGAAACTCCGGGAAATAGCTACTCATTCAACATTTAGGATGACAAGGCCATTCATTTTAGATCTAACACATTTGAGAGTTCATATAATTTTATCTTATCACTTGAGTGTTTTAGTTCAATTATTTTAAGGAAAGTTAAATTATAATGTGGGCCTTTTTTTTAGATAATGAATGGAATTCAAGCCATTAAAAATTATGTGTGTGTTTTTGTAGATTCTTAAAATATAAGTATAGTATATAGAGACAACAGACTCAAGCATTTATTAAAATAATGAATATTGAAAGATTCTCTAACTCTGGGACAGAAGTCTAATATATACTTATTTTTAGATGAACACTGAAAAAGTCATGTATAAAAAAAACTTTTGACTAAACTTCTGAGATCACAAACTCCTTGATAAATAGTGAAAAAATGGCTTTGGTTTATGATCATGCTTTATGGTATTGAGGAAAACATTAATTGTAAAAGTTTTAAAACATTTATTTTAAACAATGTGTTCATAATTCACACTCAGAAGTAAAATAAATCTTTTTTTGTCCTTGACACTAATAAAAATACTCTGTCTTCCTACATCATAAAACAAGAGAGAAACAAAAACCATGGTGTATGAAGGGATTTTAATGGGAGGGAAGGGGAAGGAGAGAGAAACAGAGTCAGAGACAGAGAGCATCAGAGCGGGGAGGGAAGAGAGTTTAACTCCAAGGTCTCCCTTTCCTGTGCCCTGTGCCGAGTCCACCTCCCTGCACTGTGTGCTGTGTGTCTTCCAAAACAGAAAGGACTCTGGGTTTAAAAGTATAGGCATGCTATCCAATTCTGCTCTGCTTGTAATTTTTGCTTTAAACATTGTCCATGTATTCAGACAAGGGCTGATTTGATGTAAGTACCACTTACTCATTTGCAAATACATCCCTGTGCACCTACTATGAGCTAAGCAAGCAGCTTAGAACAAAAAACCAGGCAAGAAAAAAAAGTTGGCAGGATCCTTCTCTCTGAGATTAGATTGCATATGTGGATATAGACATAGACATGCACCTCAAAACAGGGAAAGAAAAAAACTCCATGAATCCGGCACAGTATTAGATTCTTGGAAAAAGGTTTTAAATACAAAATATTATCACATTGTTTTTTTACAAAATTGGATCTCTATTGTGCTTTTTTATAATTATTCCAGGTGACACTCCTGTGTAAAATCTAAATCATTAAACTGCTCAAGGTTTGAATACTTTACCTCCCCAGAGTCAGAACATAAAAGCTGCTCAATTAAAACACATTGAGGAAATGGATTTTTTAAATAAAAATTGTTTCAAGAAATAGCCAGAACAATGTAGTAGAAAGGAACGTTTTCTTAAAAGAGTATATTCCCTATGAGCCATAGTAGTTGACACGGGGAACATACCGTGTGCGGACATGTGTGGGGATGTTGTTCATAAGCCATCTTTGGGATGATGACAACTAGGGATGAACGTGGCTTCTCCAGTTCCTGTTTTGCAGAATTATCTGCAGGTCTGAATGGCAGGCGTTGCTCTGTGTGTGCAGTGATTGTGCACGGACGCGGTTCCTAAGGAGCTGTGTGCTCCCAGACATGAGCACAGTGTCTACCGCATTGTAACCCATCCTTCAATGGCGGCTGTAGAACTAATTATCAGATGTACACGGCAGATTTACAAAGGGCACTATCTGGTGTATCGCTAAGTCATCGCCAGGTGAATTCAAATGTATTCTTTCCACAAACATTGATGGACAATTTTATGTGGCAGCCACCATGCTAACTGGCAGGGATGGGGCAGTGACAAAAGCTCTGAAAATGTCCTTTGAAAGAGCCAGAGAGCACATCTCCACGTGGCTCCGGCTTCTCTGTGGTCCACGTGGAAAAGACCATTTGCAAAAATCCCTCCAGAAAGTTCTGAGGGCTCACTTCTGTTTTCCAAACTGGCCACACAGATAACTAGCACACGCTTGAGTGTGTGGGGGGATGGATGAGATGACACCCTCAGAGCCAGACAAATCCCACAGACGCGGCTCAGTGAGCAGCCCTTCGGAACCTGGCGCCCCTCACCTCGACCCTGAGGCATTCTCCTCCGCCTGTGTCCCCTGAGCCTCCAGCTTGAGCACACGGGCACACCTATTGTCTGCTGGCTTCATATCTGTCTGGGACCTCCCACAGCTGTAACTGGTGCTGCCCTTCTTCTAGAAAGGTCCAGGCACGGCCCAGAAGCTCAGCCACCATTCTGCGTCCTGGTTCACACAAATTCAACTCTGTCCTCACTGCCGTGGAGAGGCACTGTGTGTGTCTGCGTGCTGCACCGCTCTCGCACCAGGCCCAGCAGAGTAAGGAACCATGGCATCCAACCTGTGATGTAGCTCGACATTCTTTATGACCCAGGATGGCAACTCTGTGCCTAGACATCATGGAAACTAGGAGGTAGAGCTCATCCGAACAGACATAGAAGGCTTTCAGAGGGCCATCTATTCAACATGTGGACACAGGATGCCTCACTGGACATGTCCCTTGTTTCTATGTAGATAGAATGTTCCTTGGACTTTCTTATCCCTTACCTATTAGATAACTTTAGAATACTGTTTCTCTCTCTCTCTCTCTCTCTCTCTCTCTTTCTCTTTCTCTCTCTCTCACCTCTCTTTCCTCACTCTCTCCTTCCCTCTGTCTCTCCCTCTCTCCCCACTCCCCATCTCTCTCTGCCTCTCCCTTTCCCTTTCTATCTCTATCCATCTGTCTCTATCTCATGTACATTAATTAAACAGAACACATGTAGAACCCGCACCCAATGAGCAGCACTAGAAGATAAAATCCTTTGGTGCACACGACTTGCTTGGTCCACTCACTTTGGCAGCAGTGACACTGGCTGCAGCTGGAAGGCCTCAGTGATTATCTGTAGTGATGCTTAAGAATGTTTCCAAACTTGACCATAAGGGAAACAGTAAAAGTGAGAGTTGATAACATTGAAACCATGCAATCAATTAAATGCTCCATATTATTTGTATATATTTATGCATACTAACATAAATTCTGTACACAGAAGCCTGATGTCAGCATTGTTACTCCATCACTAGGACTGTCTTGTCCTTAATCCATGTGGAGGAGGAAACTGTCTTCACTCTTGGTTCATCTGGACTCCCCTTCCTTCACCGTCAGGCTGAGCCAACCCTTTAAAGTGTTCCCCAAGATGGCCTTGACAATGTCTTTCTACTTTGAAATGTTATTTCTTTCTATCGGGGTTCTTACTACTAATATCAAAAAATACCTCTGTGTCTGACAATAGTCGCATTCCCCACATGGGTGCAGAGACATTCTCTCCTGCGTTTGAAGCAAGTTCCCTCCTCCAGAGTTCTCTCTGGGCATTGCCCTGGGAACACCATCTGTCCATGGTGTGTCTGGGTGACTTGGAAGCAATGCTATGTAGTTTACCTTGCTGTAGTTTTGCAGGAAGGGATGACTTTCTAGGATGGGTTGAGGTAAAAAAATAAGCCCCCACAGGTGATGGAGAAAAAATAAATCAGACATAATGTGGCACACTCCCCATGTGTAGCATCAGTGGACATTCTGGTTCAGGAACAGGGGGCATGAATTTACTTTACATCACAGGCAAAGTGTGTTAATGGACAATTATGGGACTGGAAGTGTCTATATTGCAGAATGTTCGCCTCACCCAAAAGGTTAACAAAACAGGGAGGACAAACTCTGAAAGAGTCATGTAGTTGAGACTCTGTGTCCATATTTTCAACAAGTTTCTCTTGATTAGTCAAGTGCAAACCAGCAATGATGAGGCCACTCAACTGACTACCCATTTGGCCACAGGCAACAAGAACTAAATATTAGTGACTAATATTTATCAAGTACTTATGCTGTTCTACTCCTGAAATTTGTCTCTGGTCCACTAGTTGCTTATCTATAAAATAGGAACAGTATTTGAGTTGTAATATTGTGACATATCTTTTCACATACATTTCATGTGCATATACGTGTGCATATATATATATACATATATATATATATATACACATACATACACTGTATATTCATGTCTGTCATATTTAGGTGACTTACAAATTAACGTGTAAGATAAAATTTAGCATAGGAGAGGTTTTGTTCTTTTTAGTCTAAGTTAACTATACAAAAAGGTCTAGCACTAGCCACTTTGGCTCAGTGGATAAAGTGTCGGCCCAGAGACTGAGGGGTCTTGGGTTCAATTCCCATCAAGGGCACATACCTCGGTTGCAGGCTCAATCCCAACCCAGTTGGGGCACTTGCAAAAGGCAACCAATTGATATGTCTCTCTCATATCGATGTTTCTCTCTCTCTCTGTCTCTCCCCCTCCCTACAACTCTCTCAAAAATCAATGGAAAAATATCCCTTGGTGAGGATTAACAACAACAACAAAAGTCTAGACAGATAGTGTATTAGTCTGTTCAGGTGGCAGTAACAAAGTAGCCCAGGCTGGGCAATATAGCAACAGAAATATATTGTCTCACAGATCTGGAAGCTGGAAGCTGAGATCAAGGTGTGGCAGGGTTGGTTTCTCCTGAGGTCTCTCCTGCCTGTGTCCCCCTGTGTGTATCTGTGTCCTGATCTCCTCTTATGAGGACACCAGTCAGATTGGATTTGAGGCTAACCCAATGATCCCATTTTAACTTAACCTCCTCTTTTTAAATACATATAGTTACATTATGAGGTCTTGGGGGTTGGGCTTCAGCAAATGGATTTGAGTGGACACAACTCAGCCTACAATAGACAGAAAAGCATGGTTCTGTTCACCTTTAGAGACATTTTCTTAAAATGAAAGCAAAGCATGCTGTTAGGTTATGCCCTCTTTCCAGAAATATCTCTATCTTAAAAAGAGCCAGAAGCCTCATCACCATAATATCTCTAGTATATAAACCATAATATCTCCAGTGGACAAGAAATACTTATAGAATTAGACTAACATCAGATTTGACTGAATAATGTCCAGGAAGTTTCTCTTCAGATGTCATCTAATGGTGTGACACTCCCTGACTTATTGTATCCTGCTTTTGGTTCCCTCCTCTCCTGACCTTCAGAAGATCCCCATTTCCAGTTAAAGCAGCATAAATTACCATGACTCTAAGAAGGGTTCCTTCCACGTTGTGAATGGTGTGAGGACCATTTCCACCTCCCACTGACACTCTTCCAGCTGAAATAAAATCAGTCACATACCTTTCTTTAGTAGAAGGTAAACGAATCCTAGGAAAGTATTAACTCAATATCATCTTCATTTTATGGACAAGGATAGTGAGATATTTGATTATTTAGTTTATTTTTGTTAGGGCTCATGTTACAGAGAATATACCTCCCTTAGAGATATTGTAAAATTAAGGTCCTCTGGTCTTGAAGCAGATGTTTCTATGACTCTTTCAATCAGATTTCTGTCTTTTCAAATAGGACTGAGGTGTAGTACACTGGAAAAAATAAAAAGAGGCAATCAAGAATAATACCATTGCCCAGCTGGTGTGGCTCAGTGGTTGAGCATCAGCCCATGAACCAGGAGGTCAGCGGTTGATTGCCAGCCAGGGCAAATGCCAGGTTTTCGGGCTATATCCCCAGTAGGGACCATGTAGGAGGCAGCCAGTCAATAATTACCTCTCATCAATGTTTATATCTCTCTCTCCCTTCTCTTCCTCTCTCAGAAATCAATAAAAACATATTTTTTAAAAAGAATAGTTCCATTGTCCTGGTATGGAATGGAACACGTGGGTACAGAAAGGTCATCATGAGAGTATGGGCCCCTGGAAGGATGGAGCTTTCAGGGTGAGGGTGCACCAAGGCCAGAGCAGGTGTTCTCTGGGCAATGCAGAGGTCACTGCCACTGAGCAGATGCCTATAAAATATCTCAAGAACAATGTTATCAATGCCCATAAAACTGGGTTATGGAGCCAGGGTACAGCAGGGCTTGTAAGAGAGTTCTATGCTTCCCATTCTCCAGAAGATGGAAATTAGGGTAAAACCATCTCATAATATCTTTTTTTTTTCCAATATTTTTTATTGATTTTTTTACAGAGAGGAAGGGAGACAGTTAGAAACATTGATGAGAGAGAAACATCGATCAGCTGCCTCCTGCACACCCACTACTGGGTATGTGCCCGCAACCGAGGTACATGCCCTTGACCGGAATCAAACTGGGACCCTTCAGTCCACAGGCCGACGCTCTATCCACTGAGCCAAACCGGTTACGGCAAGCTCATAATATCTTAATGAGTATATGTGTGTTGGTGTGTGTGTGTTGTAGGTATAGATGTGTTTGTATAAATGTAAATATACACACATATCTTCCACTGTGCTTTCATTTGCTTGGGTAGCATCAGTAACACAATTTTCTGATTCAAAGGTTTAAAAAAACCTTAAATTGTGGAACCAACTAACTATTCAACATGTTCATTTTTCAGATATCTACATAATAATGTATACTGAATTCCAAAGTAAAAAATTAATTGCTATACAAGGTAAAAATTTTTAAGAACTACTATGAATTAAGACTAATGGTAAGGACATTTTGAATTCCATTTTTCAATAAACAAATATTAAAATAAGAAAGCCAGTGCTATACATATACAGCACCTACATGCACAACACCGTCCACAGAAAGATAAGCTAGATAAGCACACAGTTTACTGTGATATTCAAATTAGTTAATATCTTGCAATGAAAATGAAACTTATTACTCGTTCAGTAAAATCCTGGAACTAAATTTGAATGTTGTAGAATGTTCTCTTCAGATTTAAATACATTTTTTTTGGTTGCTGTGCATCTGGATTTAAAATGGAAACATTTGTATGACCTTGTGTGAGTGTCTCTGTGTGTTTGTGTACAGGATATTTCTCATCTACTTTCATGCATAAACGATAAATTTAATGTTCCAATTTCCCAGATTAAACCAGCTCAGATTCTATGCTGGCAATACAAAGTCAAAATCAAGTTAAAGCCACAGGTAAACATGTAGTTTCTGCCTTAAATTCACTGAGTAAATGGATGAAAAGTGGATTACAGAAACAAATTTGGGTAGAGAAAAGTCAAATAGGACATCTGAACTCACCATACGATGATGATTCTGGAAGTGTCAACTTTAAAACAAAACAGTTAAATAATGAGACCCTCTTGAGAAAACACTCTGTACTCCCAAAGAGAACAAAGGTTATTAGCATTAAGGAGAATATATGCAACTCATTGCACACAAATTACCTAAAATTACTCTTCCCATCTGCTCAAAATCTTCTTTATAAAATCATTTTACATAAACACACACACACATAGGATTTCTGAGTTTTTAACGTTCTTTTGTAAACAAATCACTGATCCTCGATGACATTTTATTTATAATGGGCCAGTGTATCTCCACCCTTTATGCCCAAAAATTAGAGTGGGAGAGTCCCTCATGCCACAGAGCTCAAAGAAGAGCGTGGACAGAACACGTTTCTTTAGACGCCTCCCAGCTCAGTTTCCTAAACTGAAGGCAACTCCAGATCTAGAGCTGGAGTGAGGCAAGAGCTGAGGGTGGATCAAAGCACAGGGTCCATCCATTACATCCCTGAGGAAGGACACCCTGGACTCAGAGCCCGAACTAACATGGGCACAACATTTCAACCTTACCCGTGGGTCTCAGGTTACACATAGCAGTCATGGTGCCTGGGTCACACAGACTTTCCCTGCTGATGGAATAGCAATGCATGAAATTCTTTATTTGTGTGAATGTCCTCTAACTCCTTATTGATTTATAGCAGAAATTGTCCCTAATCTGAGTGACCTAAAGTGTGTGTGTGTGTGTGTGTGTGTGTGTGCGCGCGTGCACGCGCGCGCTCGTGAGCGCTCTGTTACAAGTATAGAAACAGGAGAACCAGGGTATTTAGTATAAATATAATCTTTCCAGATGAAAAACAAATGCATGGGAAAATTTAGGAAATTCTCAGATAATAAGCTTATGTTTTTAAAGCTTATTGTTAATAGGTATTCCTTCTGAATTATTTTATACCATCATTAACATTTGTTTGGTCTTAAAACACACAGTAAACTTTCACCTCTTGCAATATTTGGCTTCATTTCCTTTGTTGCCTTATTTCTTTAAGTGATTTTAATTCTTTACACACGTTTAATAATAAAGAATCAATTAAGATCAGTCTTTCGGCTGAGGTCCCTCCAAACTGAAGAAGGCAAAAATTGCGGGTTTGAAATTTAGGTTTGTTTATTAATCTCCAACTTCCTTTTACTTGAGCAAGGACTGATTTGGCTTTCAGTTGTGATCATTGTATTCCTTATAAAGTTTTACAATGGTATTGTATTTTTTTTGCAATCATTTTCACCAAAGCCATGGGAAGATCAAATGAATAATGTCCAATGTAAATGCATTTAAGGAGAAGTAATGGGTGCCTTAAACTTTTTGATAACTTTACAGATAGAACCATCCATACTGATCAAGTGCTGCCAAGATAACCAGGCACATTGCAAATTTTAAAAAGAACAGTAAATGCACTGTTTATTTACTCGTCTGTTATAGTTCCTCTTCTTTCTCCTTGTTATATTAGTTGCTGTCCCAAATTTTGCTTTATGTGAAATGTCAAGCCTTCACCAATTGTTTCTTATAATCACATGCCCAGAGAGTGCCAACGTACACCTGTAGTGTGAGATTAATTAGAAATAATGCCCCATTCCACTCCATAAACATCCTGATTTAGACAGTTAATCATAAGTCACATGCCCGGGAACACATGAAACAAAACTATTACTATTCCACTAAATACTCAAAGGACCCTGAAGACATTCTTCCCTCCTTTGTTATATTTTCCTAGGCTATGTTATATTTGTGAGTTTAATGTTCCCGCTTTATATTTTTCTAATTCTCATTAAAATATAATAAGGCATTTAATTTTTTCAATGTTTTTCACATACCACCTGAAATCATTGAAGCCTTCTTGGTCTGCATATTGGGATTGGGAGAGGCTGCAAACATTCGAAGGCAGGATCTCACCGGGGGAAGACAGAGGAGAGCCAGGTCAGTGAGCCAGTCCAGTGAGCCAGAGGTGCGCACAGCTGGAGATGCAGACAACGCAGGACACTCAGCCACCCCCTGGGTCCCAGAGGAGCCTTGTGACCCCCATCACACAACCTGACACACAAAAGGCTCTAATGACTAGACATCAACCCCACTACATGTCCATGCTGATATTGTTTCTGCCCCCAAATCGCTGAGAAATGAAGCCAATGTGTGCCTGCAAATGAGAAGAGCTTGGATTTTCCAAATGCAACAAGACCAAAGGAACACAATGGCACAACCAAAACCCAGGCAGGGTCACAGGAAATGTTGCTTCCTAAACCTGTGCAGTGAGGCCCTGCCTCCCATCCTGTAAGAAAAGAGAAAGGACCTGAGCAGAATAAAAAGCCAAAACTCACTTACTTGAGTATTTTAGGAGTGTTCAGTCCCATGTGCCCTCGTGGTGTGGAATGAAGAAGACGTAGTATATCTTATTGTTACCCAAGGTATGTGTGAACTTTAGGGTTATTTCCTAGACATTCTAAAAGTAATTAGCATTTTATTGAAATAGTCTGTACAGTAGATCCTTGATATCCATAAGCAATATGTACTCAGAGATTTGTGAATCCTAAATCTGGTCATTTCTCCCATGGAATGGAATGGAGTAAAGCGAAATGACCAAATGCAGTTCTATGCAACATGCAAGATCCATTTGTTTTTGTTTTTAAGTTGGGATGTCTTGACATATTTAAATTTAACAAATTATTTGGTATATTTAAATTTTATAAGATTTCTCAGAACCCATTGCATATCAATAATGTATAAGGCAAGGAGAAGCACAAGGTGTTTTCCAAACTTATTTCAACTCTCAACACCTTTTGGGGGACAATACATTAATACCTCACTTAACGTGAGCATTCAACGGGATAAGGTTTAGGAAGTGCCCAAATAATTGAGTATCGCTGCACATTGTCACTGGCTCCTGCACAATGAGATCTGCTACTAAGTAATCTACTACAGTTTTGAATTTATATAAAACTTCTATTTTCTTCCTGAGAACCATAATATTTTTAAATCCTTTAACACCTTTATTACTGTCACCTGCCATATTGGACACGGGTTGATCAGGTTTAGGGTTATTTTCAAGCTTCTGTTCAGAATCTAAGTCACTTGACTGGGGAAGCTGGAGTGGCTGCTGGCTTGTTTCTAAAGCCTGGGAAAGGGAGCTTGTGTGTGCACTGGAGAAGGACCAGCTCCAGAGCGCCAGGGTGGAGGGCCTTCTGCAAAGCAGAACCCATCGCTCATGTTCCTTAGTGGCCACATCACTGACCAGGAAGGTGACCAGGGCTCGGTCCTGCAGCTGGAGGAGAGGGCAGGGCAGCGCTGATGGAGGCCCCAGCCTCAGTGTCCCAACAGTTCTGGGAACTTCCGGAGCACCTGTGCTTTTCCCCTGTGCACTCTGAGTCTTCTCGATACTTCTGCCAGGTGCTCATTTTGCATAAAGCTAATGTGTTTAATTCCAACTGCTTATAAGTTAGAAAAGCCTATTTTTTTCAGAACCTTTTAAAAATAATGGGGCAAGGCAAAATGGGACCCAACTTGTAGGTGTTGAGTCATCAACTAGGTCACCCACCAGCTGTTATTTTGTTGTTATTGTTGTTAATCCTCACCCGAGTATATTTTTCTATTGATTTTTTTAGAGAGAGTGGAAGGGAGAGGGAGAGACAGAGAGAGAGAAACATGGATGTGAAAGAAACACATCAATTGGTTGCCTCCCACATGTGCCCCGCCCAGGGCCAAGGATGGAGCGTGCAACCTGGGTATGTGGCCTTGACAGGAATCAAACCCTGGACCCTTCAGTCCACAAGCCAATGCCCTATCCACTGAGCCAAACCAGCTAAGGCATGCCCAGCAATTTTTATATCATGATACTTGCACGTTGCTAGCTTTTTTAGATCATTGGGGCCCATTTTCACTCATAAATTAAAAAAAGAATTACATTATTACATGTATTATGAAATGACCTTGAACATTTCTCAGTTAATCAAAATCTATTATTCATACAGAAAAAAGATTCTAAAAGTCTATGAAAATACACTTCCAAATTGAATTTTAAAATTTTGGAGATGGTATGACTACGAAGCATTAAAGCACTGCATTTCCTGGTAGCCAAGGCAAAAAGGGAAACATAATGAGTTGGAAGCTTCTTGTTTTCCAATAAGAGCAATCAAACCAGGATGTCAAACCACAGGAAGGAAAAAAATTGGGTAATTTGACTCAGGAAAATAGAAGAGCAGATGTAACTAATTGGATATTATGGTTATAAAAGAACCTCATTAGGTTTCAATGAAGCATCTGGTTCGTAAGTAGCTGGTTCTGATGGACTGTCCAGGCAAAGGCAGCTTGAAAATGTGCACCCAGGTGGCTGAAGGCGCTCACAGTCTCCCTGGGGTCACTTCCTACAGGTCAGGCTGCCAGGGTTACATCAGGACCATAAAGGCAGGTCTGAGTCTTCCTATGGCAGGAGGGTATGTATCCAACAACAACAACAACAAAAAGCCAGTTCAAGTTATTCAAACACAAAGTGTAAGAGGTACATTATGACCCAGACCTAGATTTTACCAGTTAAGGCTGAATTTGAGAATACCATATTGGGTCTTGAATGCACACACAGATTGTGAAAGGCATTAAATGGGTGTTGATGGAGACTAAATGGGTATCCAGTAAGCTGTCATTGACCAATGAATTAAAGGTTCCACACAGATTAGAAATGCTTATTAAGTGAATTATTTTAGCTTTGGCTTTTTGTAAATGAAACTAAGTTTAGCAATTAACCTTTAAAAAATTATGCCTCAATTATGCTGCTCCTCACTCTGCCGGCTTCTAGACTGAATGCTCACACCTTAGTTTATTGAAGTGCTTTGCAGTGTCAATCATAAACTCAACCTCAATCCCATACCCTCCCCGCCTCTTAGAACAAAATTGATTCAGGACACTGACTGCTAACACTTTCAAATCCTGGCCTCCAATTTTATATAGAAACTGCTTAAGTTTTCTCTTTTAAACTATAGTTCTCTTTTTATAGTGCCTGCCTATCCTGCGTCCCCTAACTTAGCTTTCTCTATTTCCTTAAGAAAGCAAGTAAATATAGAATATTGATAACTAGCTGTAAAGTGACAAAGAGCACGACTTTTATTTCTTCCAACTCCCTATGAGATCTGGAGCATGGCTAATCTAGAGTAGGTATTCCGTTAACAAGTAGATGGAATCCTGGCCCACTTCCTCGTCAAACACAGTCCTGCACATAAGATGCTTACTTTGACCTACAATCTCTTTACATGGCACTCACCTAAAATGCTTAATTTCCTTTCTTTTTTCCAAACCAAGGAGTATTTTTGGCCTTAAAAATATATTTAAGACCGACTGGAAACCTGAGATAAACCTTGTAGCACAGTCTCGCTGTGAATCTGCATTTCTGTGTCTGTATTTATCCTGTCCCTGCACCAGGCGCTGTGCCCTGCTATCTTCTTGACAAACTGAAATCCTGAGAGCGGCGTGTGGCCTGAGTAGTGCTCTGTCCTACTTCTCCTCCCAGCCAGGACAGTTGTGTAGGTAAGGTGAGTGCTAGTCAGGTGCACTGACTATACCCTGTGGGACTCGTGCTATTCAGCTTAAAGCTTTTCTGAAACAGCTCAGCCAACTTTGACTCTGCACCTCCCATTCTCACCCTGAATCACCTGCCAACCTCTCCAGGTGTGTTCTCCTCCCATGTGCCCAGTGTCTTCAGTCCAAGTTCTCATGGCCCAAGCCTGTCTTTTTCCAGCTATGCTTTTTTTCTCCAACTGGTCACTTTTAAAATCTGATATCACCTAGTTGACATTGGAAACTATTTCATAGACCCACAGGGAAATATAAATGACTGATGAAAAACACATTGTCACAACTCAAGAGCTTGCTTGGTAATGGGAAAACAGTGCTTGGCCACTGCGATGATACTGATGGCAGATTCAGTCACCAACAGCAGCACTGAGAGAGGTCTTTCTGAAAAGGGTGACAGGGAGCCTTCCAGTGTCCTCACATCTCATAGGCAGCTACCCCTCCGTGCAGGAGTCACATGTGTTCACATCAGGTGCTTTCCCATCCTATTTCCTCATGCAGCACATATGGAAACAAGAAAAGGAAGGGACGAATAATTTAACACACATGGTAACCTCTCACCTTTGTACAAAAGAGAGCCCATCAATCATATGTAATTTTTGCCTGCATGAGAGCTGTGTGACCACTTTCCAAAAACATTCATTTTTACAAGATAAAAACTATTATATTCCTGCATGGAAAATGGCCAGTTTGTGTAAAGCGACAGTTTTAAGCATCTATTATGTGTCAGGAGCTGTGCAAAGATTATGTTATGAATAAGAAAATAGTTGTCACGTAAAGGCTCTGGAGAAATTTAGGGGCTCAAATTGTAAACATCTGTCTAATAGGCAGTTTATAATATCAGTTTATGAATTTTCTTAATGGACCTTAGGCATACGTAATTTGGAAATTTATTTATATTTTTAATGGGTGTATTTTGAGCAACAAAAATAATGGGCAGTTTGAGAATCCTGGGAACCCAAACCTAAACAACAGTCTAACATTAAATGGACAAAAAAAGATAATGTATCTAAGTTTTCATCTCTTATCAGGATGCTTTGTGGACATGAGAGCAGCCCAGAGTTGTAGGGCTTACTGGGCAGCTGTGAGAGAGCTACCACCATCTGAAGGACCCAGAAATGTCTGAGCTCTGCTCCTTCTATTCCTTACAAAGAAGGAAGCTACACATGTAAATTCCCAGTCAAATGGATAGACAGGACACCTTCCTCAGTTATTCTCTTGAGAACAGGATGTCATTCATCGGAGCCCTAATAATGGTCATAGCCCCCATTTACTGGAAGCTATATTACAAGACAAATCTGAGTTACTGAGAAATTTAGTAACTTTCCCAAGATAGCACAGTTGGTAAATAAGCTCTAAATGTCTCCAAATTTCTACCATTGCCACCAATTCTTCTTTGTCAAGTGTAGGCGAGCACCTTAGTAAAGAATCCCCTATGACTATGATTATTTATCAAAGAGAAAATTAACAAAGTCTACACTCTTCATTAGTGTTCATCGGTGTGCTCACCAGCTTTCATGATGCTCCCATCAACATTTCCATCCCAGGAACATAGGTCCTCCCAGCTGGGACCTCCCACCTGCTCCCTAAGTGTCTCACAGAGGTGGGTCCAGCCGGTGTTGAGCTGGTCTCTGTTCTGATACAATATGTTGAGTTCATCCTTGGCTTCACAAGTTAAAAGTGGCAAAGCCAACTTCCTTCACAGAAAGCCAGGATAAACAGATCTAGTCCACAGCAAGAGGACAGGAGCCTGTTGGCTTCTAGGAGATACTTGGGATTGGATTAAGGTACCCCAGTCTGTTTTGGGGGCCTGGTGAGCACTGGACTGACCGCACTTTCCAATTGCCACAAGCGGAACACTCCCTAAGAGTTTGCAAAGACAGACTTCCAAACAACAACAGAAACCATAGGAACCACAAATGGCATTTTGGACTCAAGGCCTTAGTTTGGCTGAACTTGATGCTGCAGCCTCGCCAGGCAATCCCCAGGAAACATTTTGGGGGCATGTTGAAATTCTACTCTTCTCCATGCTGGTCTGAATGGTCTGAACTGGGGGGGGGGGGGGGGAGAGAATATATATATATATATATATATATATATATATATATATATGGCCTATATAATAAAAGGCTAATATGCAAATCAACCTAACAGTAGGATGACTGGTCACTATGATGTGCACTAACCATCAGGGGGCAGACGCTCAATGCAGGAGCTGCCCCCTGGTGGTCAGTGCACTCCCACAGAGGGAGCACTGCTCAGCCAGAAGCCCTGAGCCAGGCTCACGGCCAGCAAACACAGTGGTGGTGGCGGGAGCCTCTCCCACCTCCATGGCATCACTAAGGATGTCCAACTGCTGGTTTAAGCCTGCTCTCCGCAGGGAGTGGGCCTAAGCCATCAGTTGAACATACCCCAAGGGCTCCCGGACTGCAAGAGGGTGCATGAATTTCATGCACCAGGTCTCTAGTATATATATGGCAAAGCTAAAGTCCCAGTGTAGTCTTTATGGCCAAATAAAGACAAGGGTGAAGGTTGGAGCATGATGTGAACATCTGAGTAGCCCACCAATGGGGCCACTGAGTAGGTGATAGGTGGGCTACCCAAGGACAGGCAACCCGCGTCCTCCTCTGGCTCCTATCATGGAAGGATGCAGGTTGAGTCCAGAGGTCACATCAGTCCTCTTGAAAGTACCATTTAGGCAAGTCTCTCCACCACCAGTTAGGGGGGTAAAGGGGCCTCTTCAACATCCACGTAAAGGTTAAGTTTCCCAATGTTAACTACTTCATTCTTATTGATCCAACTTCTGTGTGTGTATGTGTGAATGTGTGTGCGTGTGTGTGCCAATTACAGATACGATTTATGTGATCAACGTCAAACCCAGAGATTCGTAATTTGTTTTTCTTCTAAGTAGTAACTTTTTAGGAGAAAGTTGATCATTATTCAAGACTCATAAAGTCTATGGTGTCTACTTTAATACCAAGGGATACTATGAAGGATTCAGATACTTAGGATTTATTAAGATTCAGAGATGATGAAGAGAAATACAGATATATTAGAAATTAAAGATACTCTCCTGATCTGAGTACAAGGGATGATAAATATTGTTGGCATGGCACAAATTAATAACTAGTATAAATCACCGGTGATGAGGGCGCTGACTGCCCTAGAAAATCTGCAGCCCTGCTTCACGTTCTCAGACTCTGGGTGTGGAGGTTCAGGACGAGCTGTCCTCCACCAAACCCCTCGGAGGGCAGGCGATTAACACTTGGAGGGGACAGCTCTCGCAGGAGAGCTACGCGTAAAATGACCGGGGAAGGAAAAGGCAGCTCCTTCCCAAATTAGCATAATTAGTAATTATCTCTTAATAGCCCCACTTGGCTTCTGAGACTTGGCACTTGAAATTCTGCTTAAAGTTCAGTGAGGAAAAACAAATTTCACGCTGAAATGTCTCAATAACACAGCTGAGATGCCGAGGTAATCGTCTGACTGAGGTAAAGGGAAGGAGATGAACATATGGACACCTCGCTTTTTTCCCCCTAAGAACCAGGTATGTGATTGTACATATTTTGACAGAAAACACCAAAGAGGATGTAGCCTCATTGAATGCTCCCTAGTTTCTTTCTGTCTTTGAAGATCCTTTCAGTATTTTCCTCTCTGGGGAGCCCAGGTCACCAGCTAGGTATTAAGAGCCATTCCATCTAATGAAACATAATATGTCTTCCCTTAGATCAAAAGTGTGTCCAAAATATCGTATGAAAAAGAAAACAATAAGAGAGAAGAAAGAAAAAATGAACCAGCAGCAATGTCATCATCTGCAGCTAACAAATCTTGCACACACCTTCCTGTTTTCTTATTAGAATTCAGGTCCAAATAAGACACAAACAGCCAGGGGCTAATAACCCTGAAAGTTGGTGTCTACGGCAAGGAAACAGATGAACTTTTTCTATTTTTTATGAAGATATGTTTGACAGGACATAGGGAAGACATATTTAGCATTTTTCATGGGCTAAACAGCATTTTTCTTTTAGTCTGTGCTATTGCAGAAACCAGGGCTCTTGTCCTAAGTTTTAACATCACAGTCTTCTGAGCCAAATATCTGTTTAGTTTATAACCAAAGGAGAAGATGAAATGTTTCTGTCGGAAAACTGTAGATGGGCCAAAGCAAGCCCACTGTGCTTCATCAGTTCTTGCTGAGCCTGTTCTGCCATTGGAGGGTGGG
Organism: Myotis yumanensis; assembly: GCF_028538775.1. NCBI lineage: Eukaryota > Metazoa > Chordata > Mammalia > Chiroptera > Vespertilionidae > Myotis > Myotis yumanensis. The sequence goes on along the minus strand of NW_027223752.1, from coordinate 160,226,481 downwards.
ACGCGGCCCTGAGCCTCCAGGAGTCAGCACTCAACAGACCATGTCCCTGGAACAGTGTTCAAACACTGTTTTAATAAACTTTGTGTCCCAAATCAGAGAGTTTTGAAGGCTGAAGAAAAGAGTATTATGAGACTGAGTCTAAACAATGATGTAAAAACATGGATCTGAGAAGAGCACTACAGGGTTGAACCAATTTCCAATCGGAGATTAAAATGAGGCATCACTGGGTAATGCAAATGTTTACAGAAAGAAAATTCTAGAAAATTGGATTGATGAGAATTTGAGCATCGTAGTGCACATCTGTTTCTTCCTCCTCTTCAGTGTCCCCTCAACACCTCAGCAGAGGTAGATACGAAAGCAATAAAGGCGTCATGTGGGGAAGTCACAGCAAACAGGGTCACAAGTGTTGAACTGTGAAACTGTATAGGAGTCTGGGGATCCTGAGGAGGAAGCTGCAAGAAAGGACTCCTGTGAGGAAGCATGTATCTTTGGAAACAATATTGGTTTTATAAGAAATGATTTTGCCCTGACTGTCGTGGCTCAGTTGTTGAGCATTGACCTATGAACCAGGAGGTCAGGGTTCAATTCCCAGTCAGGGCATATGCCCAGGTTGCAAGCTCGACCCCCAGTGGGGGAGGGGTGCAGGAGGCAGCCAGTCAATGATTCTCTCTCTTCCTCTCTGAAATCAATAAAAATATTTTAAAATAGAAATAATTTTGATATCGATTGAATGAAATAAGAACCATCCTAAACTTGTAACAAGTGAGTGTAGTTCATTTGGAACTGGGTGTGTGGAGAGAGGGGGGAGCTCTGTTATCTGCCATTTGAATAGGGTTGCCTTTCTGGTTCACACATAAACGTGTGTTTAATGTGGCCAGATCTGGAACTCCAGACACAGGAAGACTGGATTCTGCAAATCATTGCATAACGTCATACAGTCCTGCCATTGAAAGTGTAAAGACATGGCCCCCAAGTTGGTTGAAAAGTGGGACCATTTTAATTTGAAATAAAACTATTTGGAGGCCCCAAAAGGAACTGAAAAAACTGCTGCTGGAACATGGTCTGGGAGGGAGAAAGACTGCAGCACAAAGTTTATTATCTATATAAATACCTGCGGGTTGCCTCTTCTTGGCTCCCAGAATGAAGATGAGCCCATGAGAGATGCCGGAAAGGAAGGTAACATTGCAGAGTGGGGACACTTACCTGTTGTGTTCCCATGTCATCTCTCCCTACACCTCCCCACCCAGTTCTGCCTGCATCTGTTTCTCACCCCCTTTTATAAAACACAGAATTGGACGGCTTCTAAAATGGAAGCAAGGGGACGTCAGCAATGCCATAGGCATACCTTGAACATTAGTAGTCATTAGTTTAGGAGAGAAAGGGGCAGGTTGACAAAACACCAGCACTTTAGCAAAGCAAATAACCCAGCTAAAAAAGACAGAGTAGACACAATCTTGCTGTTTCTATGCATCCTCTTCTTTTATCTAATAAAAGTAGGTCAATGTTTCATGCTGCTCATATTGGTGTCATCCATTTTAGCTCCACTAATACAAACTAATGGCTGGTTATGCATTATAGTATACCAAACCTCAGATAATGAATTAAAAAGTGAGATAAAGTGCTAAATATGCACTTAAAGTCAGGCATTAAGCCATTAAAACACTCCTGCAAAGTGTTTTGTAACTTTCCAATCTAATAATATCTAGAGAAGAAATGTTTAAAAGAAAAAAATCAAACCAAAATTTGTTCTCACAATTCAAACAACTTCCAAATAAACTCTAGTTGCCTCTGGGTCAGTACCTGCAGATGCAAACATCAGGGCAAGTTACAGACCAGAACCTCTGACCGGGAAATTCTGGGAAAGGCAGGACATGATTCTTTCTGGTTCTAGGTTATGAAATAGGTAAAACCATCTGATGGAGAATGTTGGGGGCAAAAAGAAGCCACTTCAAGAAAACCTCTTCCACTGCCACACTCTGCATTTGGGGGCTCACACAGTTATCTTTCTGAAGATTTCAGTTTAATAAAGTTGTTCTCTACAAATGTCCCTTTAAACAATTTCTCTCCCTTTGTTGACCCATAACTCAGCCCCCTGCATACCTCTGAAGACTTCACCCTCCCTTTGTCCCCTTCCCTGGCAGCCACTCAATGTCACATGCAGTGCTCCCACCGCATCTGTCCCTCTCTTTGTCCCGATGGCCGGTGCTCCTACTCTCCAGGTTTCACAAAGTGCTAAAGCCAAGAGATCCTGTCCATCCTCCCAGCCCAACCCACAACTGGGCCTCCAGTCCTGCCACTACCTTCCACCTAGTCCATCCCATCAGTGGTCGGCAAACTGCTGCTCGGCAAACCGCAACTCGCAAGCCATATGCGGCTCTTTGGCTCCTTGAGTGTGGCTCTTCCACAAAATACCGGCTCCTCCACAAAATACTGACTTCTGCGCATGGGCCACGAAGTTTCAATCCCACTGTACGTGCGCGCCCACACGTGGTAGTTTGTGGAAGAGCCACACTAAAGGGGCCAAAGAGCCGCATGTGGCTCGAGAGCTGCAGTTTGCCGACCACGGCACTAGCTGTTCTCTTCCCACTCAGACAAACATGACACAGAATCAGCACAGGACAGCCATAGGTATACACAGAACATAGGCCCCACCCTTCAAAGCACAGTCACCCTTCAGAGAGAAAAGCTGTTTTATTACATGGAGATGACCGTCACATCAAAGCCATTCTAAGGCTATATGGAAGTTTGGAAAATGCAATTTAATTAAATAATGGAGAAGCCACTCTAATTTTGACTCCACTTTCAATGAAATTATGGGATTTCAAGTATAAATTTTTTCACACCAATTCCAACTATTCAAAGGGATTTCCATCAGCCCTTTGCCAGTAGATCTGTGCTCATGAATTCAGCACCTCTGCAACCAGGGCATGGTGGTTCCACACTCTCACTGTCTTCATCTGTTCTCTTCCCACTCAGACAATGAACTGGTGAGTTACATAGCAGAGAAATAGAAGAAGGTGAGCCAGAACTAGACATGTGAAGGCTGAAGCCTGTGGTACCAGATCCCATGAGGGGGAGAAGAACTGGATCCCACTGACCTGGCATGTGGGACTGTCACCATCAACCACTCAGTTGTCTATGCAGGAAATCAGAGCTTACACTGAATCCCTCCTTTGTCAAAAGTTTCATATTCAACTTGCTGCTAGGACATATCCTTCCAACCCCAAATTGTCTCTAAACCTATCCTTTTCTCCATTCTAGCTGCTGCTGAATTGATCAAAGGTTTCTTTAGTTTTCTACCAGGAAGGAGTAGTAGAAAGGACTGTGGACCCCAGAACCACACAAGTGTGGGCTTCTTGACCTTGGGAGCCTCAGTGTTCAGCTGGTGAAGGAGCTTGCGGTTGAGATTGAAACAATGCAATGCATATAAAGTACGTATGCGCTTCATTTCAAATTATGCAAAATGAAGAACAATCATTGCTATTATTCCCTGTGGATCATTGGGATCACTTCCTAAATGGAATTACCACTCAAGACTTTCCCCACCACAGCTCATCCTCTCACTGTGCATAACTTAACCTACTGAGAAACACAGCTGATCATGTTGCCCTTGATGTACAATCCTCAGCGCTTCCTTTTGTCAACTGAACTAACTCAAAACCCTTGGTGTTGAGCTCAAGGGCTGCACAATCTGACCCAGTTCCAGACTCATTACCTGTCACCCTCACCATGTCACCCACCTGCACAGCCCTTACCCCTCAGCCATCATACTTAGGCTATCGGTGCCCTTGTGTCCTGGTATATTTATCAAATAAATAGTCATCAAGTGCTCAATGGGGTGGCAGGCTTAGTGGATGCACCAGCGAATAAAACAGAAAGGAAACCCAGTCCCGACGCCCAGGTAATTTTCATTCTGTTCTTTCTCTTGGAACATTCTCTGTTCTACCACTTCTCTCACATCTTTGGGGGGTTTAACCTAATTACTGGTTCTTGGTTAAAATATGCTGTTGACTCTCCAAGGCCACACATTCAACTAGGACATTTGCTTTATGGAATTTACCACCTGTGTTCCAATTAGCCCTCTGAGCGTGGTCTCCCTACTAGGCTGGAAGCTCCTTCTAAAGCTGTGTCATTTCAGAGTGGGGTCCCCAACATGCAGCAGGGCACCTGGCATGGAGAAGGCATCTGTGTCAATTGTGTTTCTTTGTTTGCAAGCAACACAAGTCAAAACTAAGCATGAGACTGAAGCCAGAAATAGACCAGAAGAGCCAGTGATAATAACAGGGCCTAAGACAGCTCTTGGGGCCTATGGTGGGCAGCTGGTTTTGGGTGTTTCCATCAAGGGCTCCAGATGATTCTGATCTTGTGGAGAAAGAACCAAATTGGTTTAGCTGCATGAAGGAGTAGGAGCTTGACAAAGGATAGATGGGGTGCTTCATCCAAAAAGAGGGTGCTGAGCGCAGACATAAGACAGGTGCTCACTACAGCATTCATCTGAAATCATTACCATTGCCTTACTATAAAACAATAATTTTCCATGGAATTGTCCCACAGGAAGATGTATATTGTGCTTAATATACCAAATAGTATGCTCCCAGAATAAAAGTCAGAATTATAGTGATTACGTGATTATCTATACTTTAATCTGCTTCCTTTATCCATGGCCAATAATACAGGGAAACAATGTCATATGCTACACTGAAAGTTGAATGATGAGTATTACATGTATTTCACTATGGCTCTGTATGCTGTTCCACTGGTTCATGCCTGTCTTTGTACCAGTACCACACCGTTTTGACTACTATAGTTTTGTAATAGTGTTTGTTTTTAGGAAGTTAAATTTTGAGGTTATCTGTCACACAGCAGCAGACAGTAACAAACCCAAAAATCCGTGATGGTTTGCTGTCACCCCCTGGCTAAACACTGCTTCCACAATTGAATGTCATGTAAGATTGTCATGATCACTAACAACTCATGTTTGGCCACAGTTAATAAACCTTGGTTCTGATTGTAAACTGGTAAGTAATAATAGTGCTTCAATAATTTTGTTAGACATAAACTGCCCAAATCCTCTTTTATTTTTTTAAATTTATCATTATTGTTGAAAGTATTACAGATGTCCCCCTTTTTTCCCCCATTGACCCCCTCCATCCCTCCCCCAATTCCCATCATGCCTTCACCACAGTATTGTCTGTGTCCATGGGTTATGCATATATGCATATAACTTCTTTGGTTAATCTCTCCCCACCTACCCCCTCCACCCCTATCTTCCCTCTGAGATTCATCAGTCTGTTTTATGCTTCTGTGTTTCTGGATCTTTTTTGTTCAACAGTCTACTTTATTCATTAGATTCCACATATGAAAAATGAGATCATGTCATACTTGTCTTTCTCTGATTGGCTTATTTCGCTTAGCATAATACTCTCCAGGTTCCTCCATGCTGTCTCAAAGACATCCTTCTTTTATGGTGTAAATATAACACACTTTTTTTATCCACTCATCTACTGATGAATACTTGGGCTGTTTCCAGATCTTGGTTATTGTAAATAATGCTGCTATGAACATAGGGGTGCATATATTCTTTCTGATTGGTATTTCAGGCTTCTTAGGATATATTCCTAGAAATGGGATCACTGGGTCAAATTGGAGTTCCATGTTTAATTTTTTGAGGAAACTTCATACTGTTTTCCATAGTGGCTATACTAGTCTACACCAGCACTGTACTAGGGTTCCCTTTTCTCCACATCCTCACCAGTATTTGTCATTTGTTGATTTGTTGATGGTAACCATTCTGACAGGTGTGAAGTAGTACCTCATTGTTATTTCAATTTGCATCTCTCTGATGATTGGTGACTTTGAACATTTTTTCATATGTCTCTTGAACATTTGTATGTCCACTTCAGAGAAGTATGTATTTAGGTCATTTGCTCATTTTTTAATTGGATTCTTTGTCTTCCTTTTGTTAAGTTGTATGAGTTTTTTATATGTTTTTAAAATTAATCCTTTATCAGATGTATCATGGGAAATATGTTCTCCCATACAGTGAGCTCCCTTTGCATTTTGCTGATGGTTTATTTTGCTGTGCAGAGCTTTCTATTTTAATGTAGGCAAATCTTCTTTTAAATGAAATGCTCCCACGTGATAATAACTATCTGATAGAGAAGTAATCAGATGTTTACTTTATCACACACTAATAAGGTGATATCCTATATAATAAAAACCTAATATGTAAATCAACCAAACAGTGGAACGACCGTCACTATGACATGCACTGACCACCAGGGGGCAAACACTCAACACAGGAGCTGCCCCCTTGTGGTCAGTGTGCTCCCACAGGGGGAGCGCCTCTCAGCCAGAAGCTGGTCTCACAGCTGGAGAGCGCAGCAGCGGTGGCAGGAGCCTCTCCCGCCTCTGTGGCAGCTCTAAGGACCCCTTGGGGGATGTCTGACTGCAGAGAGTGGGTTTAAGCTGGCAGTTGGACATCCCCCAAGGAGTCCCAGACTGCGAGAGGGTGCAGGCTAGGGTGAAGGACCCCCTCCAGTGCATGAATATTGTGCACTGGGCCTCTAGTTATACAATAAATATTTATCTAAGGATTCAGGCAAAATGATCTATTAATCATTGAAAAAATTATTATGCTAAACAGCTCATTTTTTTTTTTTTCATTCTATCAATCCGATACAAAATTCTCTTCATTCTCTTTTTAGGTGAGATGCTACCTAACATACCACACACTTCACAATTTTCCCATATTTTCTTATGTCATCAATCTTCCCCTTCCTATTGATTATTCTATTCTACCTACACAGATGCTGTGATTTCTCCCATCTTAAAATAAATCCTCCTATGTTTCCATCTCCCTTCAACTCAAGCCTCCTCACTGACTCGAAGATATTCCCAGCCTCTAGACCTTTGCACTGGCTGTTCCCTATACCTGGACCGTCTTTCCTAGACATCCACGTGGTTCTCTCTACTTCCTTTGGGTCTTGAATTGAATGTCAATTTCTCAGGGAGGCATTCCCCAGATGTCCCACCTGAGCCTGCAGCCGTAATACCTTCACCTGCCCAGTCCCGGCTCTCCACCCCTCAAAATCTCAAGTCCCTTCAGGATGGGTGTGTTTGTCTCTCTTCCATTAATTACTGCATCTCAAGTGCCTAGAACATTTCCTGGCCTACAGCAAGTGCTTAATAAATATGTGTAATAAATATGTGTAAGGTGTAAGGTGCTTAATAAATATGTGTATGGTGTAAGAAATCCATGACTATATCTGCTTCCCCCTGTGACACACCCTCCCACCTTCAATATCACTCTTCTTGTGTTGTTTTCCTTCCTCCTGACAGTAAAATTGCTGAAGCCTCATTGCAGAAAATTATGAAAATACAGAAAAGTGGTAAAAAGAAAATTAAATTGAACTCTGCTATCTTCCTGCTATGGAAGTTAGTTCATATTTTACAGTAGATTCCTCTAGTCTTTTTTTTTTTGTTCCAAGTTTATAACTTGGTAACAGGTGGCTCAAACCTTACCATCCTGCACTTAATCTGCTTTTCAAAATTAACTGTATGTCCACATTCACATATAATTCAATATTTTTCTAGAGGAGGGATGGTCAGAGTGAGATCTCTATGGAGGAACCATGCTGGGCTGGCGTGAGCATGTACAGGCATAAGGAGGCTGGAGGGCAGCAGGGAGGAAGGTCTTACAGGGCGTCAGCAGGAGAGGGTCATGCTGTTCAGAGAGTTTAGGAATTGAGGAACTGTCCTGTGGCCAATCTGGACTTTAGTCAAGAGGGTGGAGAGAGAGAAGGTGCAGCTGCGGAGGAAAATCCTCAGTCCCTCGGGTCCCGCCAACCTCAGTGCCCCAGCAGGATCGAGCAGAGCTGCCTCGAGAGAGGAGAGAGTTGTGTCCCAGGGCCCCCTCCCTCATTCCACTGCCCCTGCAACCTCCCAAGCTGTACATATACCCCTTACACAAGAGAATGTATCAGAGAGTAACGGGGCTTTCCACTGAATGAGCGTGTGTTTGATTTGATGACATTTCTCATTTAAAATGACTCTGTATCATCCTTGACCAAATGTGTGTGAGAGACAGAGGGAGGTCATTTGCCTTAAACAATTTTAACCTGGCTGTCTAATTATAAATTAAGGCTAATTTCCAAGCACCTGCCCTGCATCAACTGCCCTTTCATAGGACACATAGTTATGCCTTTTCCAACATCAGAAGCTGCTTTTTAAATCCAGTTTCTACTTGTACACACGCCCCATCCCCAACTGGATCCCTAGCCCACGGTGGCTCTGGGTGTTGGGAGGAAATGCTTGACTTTGCTTCTGTCCATGAGCTACAGGTTGTTACTCTGACAAGAAATGGGATCCGTGCATCCCTGGGAGGTAAGAGAAGGAAGCTCTCTTCGCTCTGTTTTCCAAGCTACACTACACCTGAGGGTGAAGAGGCACCTCCAGAATGTTTTGTGGAGGGAGCTGGTGAGGATGACAGTGGGCAGCTCTGAGACCCTCTGAGTCCCCTCCCTGTCCCAGGAAGCTGGCCACAGCCCTATGGCTTGTGTATGTGTCTTTGGCAAAGAAAAAATGAGTGATTCAGGCTGTTCATTGGAGAGAAAAAAAAGAAAAGATACAATTTTAAAAATAAAAGGATTCTAAACTCTAACATACACAGGTACACACACACACACACAAACACAAACACATACACGCACACACACACACGCTTGCTCCTGCTCCCTCTTCTGCCTCGTTTATCACCACAGCACCAGCACCATCTAACACATATAGTTAGACAGCGCTCAGCTCTCTCAACACCTGGTGAACAGGTGAATGGATGGAGCAGTGATGGGGAGAACCCCCTGGCCTGGCCAATTAGGGAGCCAGAAGGAAGCTTCATGAGAGGGGTTTCTGGGCACTTTTGCCCTTCTAGGTCAGTCCTCCTCACTGATGAGGAAGCTGAGGTTCAGGGGAGAATCAACCTGGCCCAGGTCAGCCTTCCTGCAGACGCTGCTCTGTCAGGAGACACTGTGCAGGCCAGCCAGCATCTCTGCTTCCTGATGCTGAGACTGAGGCTCAGAGAAGTTAGCTAATGTTTCCCAGGTCCCCACTTGTGTTGGAGCTGGCCTCCTGTCCACATCTTGTGGTGCTCACTCTGCTGCACCAAATCCCAGAGGTGCATTAACTCGAGGCCCAGGAGTCACATGTGCCCTTAGCCCTCGCTAAGAAGCCCTGTTTCTGAGAGCAGAGTGGTTAACTGGCCTCCAGGTGCAAGAGTGAGGCCCTCGTGAATGGAGAGGAGCCTCCTGGAACCAGTCCTCTGCTTTCTGCCCACAAGAACACACACATGAGGACTTCACCCCAGGATGTTCACCAGAATCACTGGTCCTCCCCTTCACTCTGCCCCTGTCTCTATGCAGCTCCCTCCCACCCACGGCCCCATGTCTGCTTTCCAAGGCTAGGCTACAGCTGTGGATGCCCTTGGCCTGTTTCTATAGTTGCCCAGCACGCACTTTACTTTCAGGTCCCTCTAGTTCAGTGGTTCTCAACCTTCTGGCCCTTTAAATACAGTTCCTCAAGTTGTGACCCAACCATAAAATTATTTTTGTTGCTATTTCATAACTGTAATGTTGCTACTGTTATGAATCGTAATGTAAATATCTGATATGCAGATGGTCTTAGGCAACCCCTGTGAAAGGGTCGTTCGACCGCCAAAGGGGTCACGACCCACAGGTTGAGAACCGCTTCTCTAGTTTAAAATATCTTCACTAGACTTGGCCACTTTGAACACTGATTGAGGGTATATACACTCACCAGGCATAAGATGACCCTAGTTTACCAAACTGCAGAACAGCACAGACTCTGCAGCCGCCAGCAAACCTACATTTGTCCATTGTGCTCAACACAGAGATAAACTCTCAGGGACAGGAAAGTGCACTAAGCTATTGTGGGTAGTCTGTGTGCAGAGTTCAACTAAGTTGTGTTCAGTTAAAGACCACATAAGAGTAAAAAATCAGCATCCATGAGATAAAATAAGCATATACATTATTTATACTTCATTGACCCTGCAAAAGATTAATTGCATATTCCACCTGACAGTTTTCAAGACAATGAATTAGCCAAGTATCATATTCCTCTAATTACTATAGGGAACAGTTTGCTATTTGCAGCAAGTATGGACTTCAAAAGCTTTTCATTTCACACCAAAAAGTGAAGCATAATGGAGTATTTCCTTGTGGATAATAACATGGAATGAAAGTGTACAAAACACTTTAGAGAAATGCTTACTCTTTTGAATGAAAGATGAATATGACTGTTATAAAAATAATCAAATGAATATGGGGCAATGTGCATGCTGCACACCCTCACAAGATATACATGCAATTATAATAGTAAAGGCTCTGAGAAGTCCTGTGGCAAGGAAGGCTTCAGTCCTCCCAAGGCTCTTTAGCTAGAGACACATTTCTCTGTGCAGCACAGGCTGCCATTTGGGGCCAGCGTCCTCGGGCACACACTTTGGGGACCCTAGAGTCAGTTACTTCAAACACTCCCAGCTTCTTTACAGGAGAGCAACAGCTGAAGAGCAACCCTTTAAAAATATTTGGGAAGTAAACAAAAACTACACAATGCCCGAATTCATTCTCTACAGGGGATTTCAAAACATCTGTTATAACTAATATTTTACTAAAACTTTGAGATTACTTTTCTGTCATAGCTTTTATATATTTTTTCCTATGATGGTCTCAGGTCAGTATTGCTGGAGGGGGCTATCATCTGAGCATGTTGACTCTAACATAATTATTCCGTGGTACAAGAGTCGAATATCTTAGAAAATGAACCAAGTTCAGTACAAAGTATAAGAATTTTATCACCAGTGATTCTGCCTTTATTTTCATTTGGAAACAATACTTCAGGTTGTTTAAGGTGAGGTAAATCCAAATGGTATCCAATGAGAGAAATCCCTTAATTTATTTGTGTTGAGTTATATTTTTATCCTATTACTATATAGGAAAGATAACAAAAATGAGGGAAGAGAAATAGGAGGAATTTATGGGATGGTTTGGCTTCTTCTGGGTCTCCTGACCCCCTTTGCAGCAGCACCATACCCAAGCAGGTTTGCCCTAGAGACGAGGCCCAGCAGCCCTGACAAGCCACTTATCTCCTCAGACCTCAGGTTCTTCATCTGGAAAATGAGGATCTGAGCATGGATGGTTTCCAAGGCTCCTTGTAGGTCAGAAATCCAAGGTGTTTATGCTCCCCACAGCTTTCAACAGCAGACAATCCATTTGCTTCCTAATTAGAGATAAAAGGCTTAACAAACCCCTCAGAGAGCCCACCCCCTGGAGCTGGTGGGGTTCAGCCCTGTATCTGTGGTGACGTCCAACCCCCCTCTCTCTGCTGATTGGGGAACCTTCCTGAGACAGAAGGCTGAGGGAATCAGGGAAGGCAGGGACAAAAGAGGAAGAGAAACACATAGGAAGACTAGGAAAATGTACTGAAAACTAACTTTGTCAGCTGGAGAACGTTGTGGATGCATGACTGAGTCTTAACTAACATACTAACTAAAATATGAGAGGGGTTTCATACTAACTAGTTGGGATGGGCCATATAGAATCTGGAGCTCAAAAGCCTTCAATACTGTTATTGCTGTGCCTGAGAACGTATTTTAGCCATTCCCTTTCCTGATGGTCCATTTCGTTGTTATCTGTTTCATTTGTTTCTTTATAGTGTTAGGGAGAAGATGTATGCAGTCCTCCAGCAGTCGAGCAGAGGAAGCACATCTTTTAGATAACCCTCGGCAGAAAGTCAGTTAATTATAGATGTATATACCATCTGAGAGGTCCATGTTGCCCAAGCCTACCCTCATCTTTCAATTATTCTCACCATGTTGAATAATAAGGCAGACCTGCTTAGCTATGGCTGGGTAGCTCAGTTGGTTAGAGTGCCGTCCTTGTATACCAAGGTTATGGTTCAGTCCCTGGTCGGGGCACATACAAGAATAAACCGATGAATACATAAATAAGTAGAACAAAAAATTGATGTTTCTGCCCTGGCTAGTGTTTCTCAGTGGTTAGAGCATCAGCCGATATACTGAAGGGTCTCAGGTCTGATTACCAGTTAAGGGCACATGCCTCGGTTGCCTGTTCACTCCCCACTCACTGTCAGGGCACATGCGGGAGGTAACCAGTTGATGTGTCTCTCTCACATATGTCTCTCTCTCTCTCTCTCTCTCACCCTCCTGCCCTTCCACTCTCTAAAAAGCAATTGAAACAAATATCCTCAGGTAAGGATTAAGAAAACAAAAAAAATTGATATTTCTCCCCCCTTCCTCTCTCGCTCTCTAAAATCAATTTTAAAAACCAAGGCAGACCTGCTCAGGGACTGTCAGTGTTTTTAGCAAGACATGGTCCCAGAAGAAAGGGGCACAGAGTGGGCATCGGGAGGTAGGCAGGGCCAACATGCCAGGTTTCATCCAAGGGTGCTGAGCGGCCAGGGTCAGATCTGCATTTAGAAAAGGTCCTTTGGCTGCCATGCGGGGATCTATGTATATAAAAAACCAGTGACCAGAACGCCGTAATGACCAGAACAGTCACTATGATGCCCACTGAGGCCAGCGAACCGGCCCTATCAGGGGTGGGGTCGGCCGGCCAACCCCCAGCAGCCCTTCCCCCCAGCCACCCCACCCCTGATCGCCCCTCTTACCCCAATGGGGGGCGGGGCCTGATGGGCCCCCACCACCCCAATCATCCTGTGGCCCCTCCCCACAACCAGCTCCAACCCCAATCAGCCCCCCCACACCAATCGGGGGTAGGGCTGGCTGGCCAAACTCTCATAGCCCCTCCCCCGGCTGCTGACCCCTGATCAGCCCCCCTACCCCATTTGGGGGCAGGGCCAATCACCCATGGCCCCTTCCTCCAGCCAGCCCGACCCTGCTCAGGCCCTGATGGGGAAGGGGAGGAGGCAGGGGGTGGGCGTCTGGCCAACCTCTTGCTGTCTCCTCCTCCCAACAGGCCCTGCTCCAATCCACCCCAATTGGGGCCAGGCTGGCCAGACCCCACCCATGCACAAATTTGTGCATGGGCTTCTAGTAGGATTATAAAGGAGCTACAGGGAGAGCAGGATATGGAAGACAACACCTGTGCGCCTGTGCATGTGTCTGTGAGGACAAGACTGATGGAAGGTCTATGGCTGTGGAGGACATTCAGGAAAGACAGTCGATAGGTGGGACCTTGGACAGGAGCGTGAGGAAGGGGGTGATGGTCTACATCAGTGATGGCGAACCTTTTGAGCTTGGCGTGTCAGCATTTTGAAAAACCCTAACTTAACTCTGGTGCTGTGTCACATATAGAAATTTTTTTATATTTGCAACCATAGTAAAACAAAGACTTGTATTTTTGATATTTATTTTACATATTTAAATGCCATTTAACAAAGAAAAATCAACCAAAAAAATGAGTTCGCATGTCACCTCTGACAGGCGTGTCATAGGTTCGCCATCACTGGTCTACATGAGGATGCAGAATGAGACAAGAGCAGATATTCTTGTCCCTCAGTCTCCCCTCTTCTTTCCTCTCACCTTTTTTACTAGCCCTCAGGAACCCCTTGCATGGCAAGACTAGCAAACTCATAACCAACTCTGACATTCTGACTTAAGTCACTGACTGACCACAGGCAGCGGAGCTCTGAAACTTCTGCCTCAGGACCCCACACTCACCACCCTTCTGCAGCCACAGCCAACACTAGTCTTTCGTAACACCCAGGATGCTCTGAATCAGCTGTAACCCTCATCACATGATAATGGTGTTTCATATCCTGAAGCAAAAATGTTGTAAATTGCTAACATTCAAAACAGCTTGTTGGCATTTAATTAGGTATCAAAACAAGGCTTTCTGTTGCTGTGTCTTTTGCAGGAAACTATCATTAGTTAAACTTCATCATTGCACATGTTCTGCAAGCTGGGAACCAGGAGCTGCAGCAGAGCCCATGGCATTGGCTGTGAATTCTCAATGGAAATTAAGCTCTCATTTCATTTGGCTTTTTTATGGTGCTTTTGTCCAGAAATAACTACTCTGTTAGTATGCAAAATGTTTCGCTTTCCTCTTACACCCACCAATTCTTTGATATCAGTTTTAAGTAAATAAGCTTTGCAAAGGAAATTTGTTTCTTTAATAGTGGAGTTTCCAATTGCATTAAGAAAAAAAACACTTCAGATATGCAAGAAACACATCTACGTAATTGTTGCGAATGTCACTCTCTGGTCAATTGAACTCCCCCGGAATCTGAAATTCACTCAACCTGTGACTTGCTCATCCACATTAACATATATAAGCATTTATTACGCACATACGTGTGTATGCAACACACATGCTTTGAGTGAGGATGTTGATCATGGCATGTCTTGTGAGAGCAAAAACCTGCTGAAGAGAGCCTGAATGCCCACAAAGAGGAGACTGTTAGAGGAATGATAGTGCACCCAGACCATGGAATGACCACCTGTGTCATTGGAAATAATGAGGCAGGTCTCCCTGTGCTGTTGGGAACCTTCTCCCAGATGCCTTACTGAGCGCACTGTGACATCTCTCTTCACATCATGTGTCATGTGAATCTAGATGAGTCTATGTCGTAAAGGACTTCAGGGAGGGGGACACAAGAGACTGTCAACATTGTTTCTGGGGTGAGGAGTACTGAGGATGTAAGCCAACTTTATATATATATATATATATTCTTCTTAAATGTTTTCATTTTTCAATTATTACATTTATTGACTTTAAAATATTGTTTAAAAGTTATCCATGTCTTAACTGCAATAGGAAGTGTGAAATAATGCAAAGGCTCATAAAACCATTTCGTCATGTCAGGAAGGGCTTGGGAGCCAGCGCTACAATGGTAGAATCAATGCTAATTCATGTCACAATTTCCCTCTCAAATTGAACCAGTAAATTGGAAGTTACCTTTTATTTCCAAGTCTGTTAGTCTAGTGAGTAATCATCCTTAGTTTTTCCCTTTTACTTTTTGCAGGAGGAGTAGACGGGGGGAGTGGGGCTGATGTAGACAGGGTATTAGACTGAAGGGAGGGTGCGTGGAAGCTCCGCAGCTGGATCCGTTGCTTTCTCTCCATCTGATTTTTTCCAAGCCCCCAGTCTTGAGAGGCACGTACCCCTAGGAAAGACCCAGCCCTGACCCACAGCAACCAAGCATCGTGTAGAAGAAGGCTCAGGCCTTAGGACAGTGTGTGGCTCCACAGCCCTCCACCGCCCATCCCAGTCTGGGAGCTCAGAAGCAGATTCCCCTGGACAGAGCAGTGGGAAGGGCAGAGGGGGAGGAGGAGGCAACTAGGAAGGCCCTGAGGAGCTGCTAATGCTGGGACCTCTCCTGAGTTTGTCAAGGGAGATCCCAGAACACCCCTGTTGGGGAAGGTCCAGCCAGGCTGGGGGGCTGGCCAGGTGTGAGCAGGATAGGGCTCCTGTGGCCCCCGCCCGGAACCTCACCCCCCTTCCATTTCCCCACCTGCCACATCTGCTTGAGTCAGAGCTGCCACTGCCTCACATCCTCCTGCCACACAAGTCAGGCGTCCTAGGGGTTTTTGTGGCGGAGGGGGTGAATTAGATTGTCTATTAAAAACGATTTGGGTTTTGAGACATTCTTCTACCATGAATTTGAAGAGAATCATGATATTATAAGCAAAGTGCCATCTGCTCAGAGCCTTTCTAAAAGTAGGCTGTGAATCTAAATGACACGTATGACATGCAAACATTTAAACCATTCTATTTAGAACTGTCACTTTATACGCATGAGTAACTTTAATCTTTTCTTATTCAAATGTCATTAATCTGGAAAATAGTGGAGGCAAATGGGTGGGGTGAGTGGGGTGAGGGATGAGGGGTGGTTTTCACATCACCAAGAGTCTAAATGCCCTGGCACCCACACCCTAGGTTCCCCGTCACAGCCCCCAACTGCCAGCAGTTGCTCACCACCATCCAGAGTCCAGAGAATGATGCTGATATTTAAATAATTGAATGCATGTTATATTTAGTATTATAATTTCATTTCATGGAGTACATATATGACATTGCTGTCTCATAAGATCGATCAAAGAAAAGGAGGTGGGTGTTTCCCTAGCACCAAATTTTAAATTAGAATTTTACCAACTTCATTTTATTACTTATTTCTTATAATTACTATTATTTTATTATTTTTCTAGCAGCTTTATTATTATGCGAGGCTGGGGTCCAATCTATTTGGGTCACTGGTTTTAGCTCCACCATGGGAAGGATGTCAAGTCCCATAGACAGCGGCCATAAGAACATGCAAACAGTGATCACGGGTTCACAGATAACTCAGCATTTCAGGAAACTTTTTCCTTACACGGATGTGGGAGGAGCTTCCCCTGAAGCCCATGCAGGAGGAGTCAGTGTGGCACCAACATGAGCTCAGCAGCGAGAGATGGGGAGTCAGGCTGGGGTTTAGGCATGTTGAATGCAGATGAGAAACAGACAATAGGATATAAATACATGTAAAAAGTAATAAATTTTTTTCATTTTATACTTTGACCGATTCATTAGCTGAAACTTTCAAATGCCAAAGTTCAATATACCTATTGTTTTGAATTATCATTATGTGTGAGAATGAGAAACAATAAACATGTATTCATGTTAACATTATATTAATAATAGTATTCTTTTTTGTTTTCAATTTTTTTTCAATTACAGTTGACATACAATATCTCATTAGTTTCAGGTATACAACATAGTGTTAGACATTTATATACTTTTCAAAGTGATTCTCCCCAACAAGTCTAGTACCCATCTGACACCATACATAGTTAATACAATCCTACATAATAAAAGGCTAATACACAAATTGACCAAGAGGCGGAACGGTCACTATGATGCTCACTGACCACCAGGGGGCAGACACTCAACACAGGAGCTGACCCTGGTGGTCAGTGTGCTCCCACAGGAGGAGCACTGCTCAGCCAGAAGCCCTGAGCTGGGCTCATGGCTGGCAAGTGCAGCAGTGGTGTTCCCGCCTCTGTGGCAATGCTAAGGGGAGCAGGCCTAAGCCGGCAGTCAGACATCCCCCGAGGGCTCCCAGACTGCAAGAGGACCCTCCCCCAGTGCATGAATTTCATGCACCAAGTCTCTAGTACTATCATAATGAGAGCATCCTAAATCATCATAATTAGTAGTATAACACTGTCACTGTACCCACTACATAGAATGGTCTAAGAACCTTTGGCTTTCCCAAAGTAGTCTGTGCATTTAAAGACAAGCTATAGTACCAAGCACATGTGGCTGATCCTGTACTCGAGTCTCTCCCATCCCCCACCCCCCACCCCATTCCTAGTCTTGTTCTCCTATTCAGCCAGTGACGAAGGATGCTCAGCTATTCCAGGAAGATGGATGGAGGCCATCACCATCCTGCGGCTTTTGTTTCTTATCACCTCAACGCCATTAGGCCTTTTTCTAGTTCCACGCAAATTAACTGCTCATCAATTCCATGATTGCCAAAGCTCGCAGCAGCTGTACCTCTCAGACTAGGATGACTTTAAACCTATTTGGTTCTGACTTCCCAGCACATGAGCCTCCCTTTGTTCGACTCAATTGATTCATTCCATCCAGTTTATAACCAAGCCATTTATTTCACTTAACTATCTGCCGAGCCCACAGGAAAGCCTGGGCGCCGGGCCTCCCACACTTGTGGATCAATGACCCCGCCATCAGCTTGTGCCCACAAATGAAAGCACTCGTCCTGACTAACTAGCTTCCCCTGGTTTCTGTTTTTGTTTTTGTCGAGACTATTTTCAGAGGCAGTGAGATGTCCAACAGCCCTCAAATATTGAGGCGGATTTCACTTAGAAGTGTTTGATTAAAAAGAAAGAGGCTTAAGGGAGATGATTCTGTGCAGGCCGAGCAGCATTTATGGGCAGCCCTGGTCCTGCCCTGACCTGAGCAGGGCCCCTTCAGCCATCACTGCAGGGCCCAGGCCCCTTCGCACCGCTCCAAACACACACCTTATTTTATGTAATGATTCCCATCTCACTAGCAGAGGTCTGTGAAGGGCTCTTTGGATGTTTTCTAAAGAGGTGCTGGTATTTATAGGTGAACACATTGTAAAATCTTGCTCCAATTCGCCTCTCCTTCCTCTCTTGAATTTCTACCACACACAGAGGGGAAAAGGTTAGTCCACATTTTAAAACAGAAAGCAAACACACAGCAGGTGCTCTGAGTTATTTATGGGATTTGGTTTGATGAGGAAAGGAGAATTTATTAAAGTTTGTTCCAGAGGAAATTCTAAATTTTCTCAAGGATCAGGCACTTGAAGGTAAACATATCATTTTATTCTAGCATCTCTTCAGCACATGCACATGGTTTAGAATCAACCTAGTTGGGTTCCTGAAACTAAGCCTCTTCTTATCCACGAGGCCAAGGCTGGATGTCATCCTGCCTTCACTCTCCTCTCCCCGCTCCTCACAACACACCCCCACACCCAGCCTGTCAGCTCAGAAAAGGAAGCTGACCTGAAACTGGCTGTTTTCCTGGGCTTCTGGGTCCACATGGTTGCTGAGTCATAAAGAATCTCCATCCTAGCTTCTCAGATTCGAAAACCTTTTGGAGAAATTAGCCTTTAGGGGTTGTCAAAACCTAACTTGTCCCAACACAGTTTAATAGTTAAAAACAAAACAATGGGTTAGGGTTTATAAAATAATCAAGGGTGTTTGGTATAGGAGTCATTAAAAAGTGGTAAAAAGCTATTCCCATTTGGACAAGTGTATAAACCTTCAGTTAAGGGAAATCTAGAACTTCCTGCAATCCACTTCCAAAGTTCTGATGCTAATGTCTGGTGATGTCTAAAACAAAAACATAAAGGAAAGTGTCCAGTAGTCACTATTATATTCCCCTCACTCTCTTCACTGAGAGAGAGATGCATACACATATATATGTATATAGGTATATCTGTACACACATATATAATCATGCACCAACTACTGATGTTTCAGTCACGTGGCACAGTGACAAACTACGTATGTGATGTCGTATGCCATGCAGCCCAGCTATGTAGTGGGTTATTCCACCTAGGTGTGTGTAAGTACACTTTATGATGTTTATACCACAAAATCACCTAAGGGCACATTTCTCAGAATGTTCCCACATCCCTAAGCAGCATGATACCGTACACATGTGGACATACATATACAATTTCAGCACAAAATTCTACTTTGAATCTTATGACAAACACTTCACATTTACTGCTTCTCTGAGTTCTGAAAAGTTCTTTTAGGGTTTCTTAGAGGTTCTGGAAGTTTTTTCATGAAAACCTTTTAGTAGCTGAGAAAGATGTTTTTCACCGCCTTCTCAAAAACATTGTCTCAGAAAGAAGCTTATTTTTTCATATTTATAAAGATTTCAGAAGAACATTGTTTGGGACTCTTAGAAAACAGCACACAAACTCCCACAGGAAGTTCTAAGGTTTTTACACAGGGACAGAGGTTTGCACAGTCACCTGACTCACTCTTTACAGAATATTTTCAAACAGCCAAGTTCAAAGCAGTGCCTCTTACATCGCAGAACCGCTGCCTGCAGGATGCGTTCATGATCTGCCCGACCAGGTGACATGGCTGCCATGTCTGATACTACTACTGGTCTTACCTGCACTTCTCAGAGCTATCACTGCAATGATCATGATGTCTTTTTCTCTTCTCTTCTATTTCAAAATAGGATAGTTGTAGAAAGTTAGCCCAGTAAAACTGTTGTGATCCGTCTTGGCTCCATGTGAGCAAATTGGTGCTGCTGATATTTAAGCATCGAGTGCTTCCCCCTGCGCGCCCCTCCCCCCCGCCCCCACCACCAATTTCTGTCCTGGGCCGAAAGTGAGAAGTGTGTCTGAGAATCAACTGACTCCATTTCTTGCTTCTGATCTGCTGGCTCTGTGTGTGGAGCCCACACCAAGGAACGTGTCCCCATAGCTTCTTAGCATCCCATACCTGAAAGTTATTTCTAGCCACGCAATTGGAGGAGGCAAACTCTGAATCTAGATGGTGCTCCACTCCTTTTTCCCTTTTTTGGAACCAAATTTGAAATTGTTAATAGGGATTAAAGTATGGTTTCCTTCTTTTCATAGCCTGGTTTCTCTTTCTAGGATCATGATCCAGAAGTCCATCAGCCTGGACGGTTCAGATTCCATATGAAAAACAACTTTAATATTCTCAGAAACAGGTTTAATTTAGAACCAAGAGGTGCATGAGTCAAAATGAAAAGTATGTTGTAGTTGGGGTTAGGCGTGCCTGGAAAGGAATTTTAATGCAATCTTTTGCTAGTTATGTACCCAGGAATAATCCCCTACAGTCCCCCTCTGTGAACTAAGAATGATGTGTAGAGAGGCCACAAGAAAATGAAAACATACAAAATTATCTATATAGTGTTCATCATCTGTTTCCACTCAAATAAGCCTATTAATAATTGCAACAGTGAATAGCAATGTGGTCCTTAAACCCAGTTCCACAGTCCTCCTTTGGTCCTAAACAGTTGGACTGCACTTTAAATAGCTGTATCCATTCTTGGCCAGCACACTTTTTAGCTGCCTCTTCCTGCCGAGGCCCTTGTCACAGTGATTCTGAATGCACAGAGAACCACCATTATGCATCGATCTGAATATTCCTCCACTTCAGTTACATGCGTGCAATTTAAATTTCTTAGAGCACATCTAGTGCTCTCAACTGCTGGGGAGACGACTGGGTGGACAGGATTAGGAGGTTGCAGACCTGCGGCTTCTCCTCCTTGCATAGAGGCTGTGGAGAAGGTGGGCAGATTTTGAACCCTAGGAAGCAGTTGACTGGATGACCCGGAGCTGAAGACCCTGCCAGCACTCAGCAGCTATGCCTGACCTCACAGAACTCGGAATGAATCAGGAGGGACTGATGAACCCAGGATGACAGCAAAACAACTCCTCAACACTGAGTGGCATTTTTTGGTTTTAGGTCATTTTTGTTTGTGTGTGTGATTGGTTGATTTTTAAGACAGACCTTCAGGTGATGCTTTCTGTGTCCTTAAATATTAATTGCTTGCCAGGCTGCTGCTTCCTTTATTTATAGCTCATTTGGCAAATAACGTGTGGCTTAGTGGCTCCCTGGGCAACACTGAAGGGAAACCAGACCCCTCGCATAACTGGACTGGTCCTCGTCCATGGTTCGGTCTCTGCAGCATCGGCATGCCACCAGCTTCGTCCCAAAAGCTCTGTCCACCTTTGAGGCTTCATGCTCTTTTCTAAAAGTTAATTTAATTTTACTGAGGTAAGAACACTAATGATGAGATCTACCCACTTAACAAATTCTTAAGTGCCCCACACAGTGCTGTGGACGATGGTGACAATCTTGCACAGCAGATCTCTGAGCTTGTTCTCTTGATGGACGGGGACTGTCTGCCTGTGGATTAGACACCTGTGCTTTTCCTCCTTCGTGTTTCTCCATCTTCCTAAAGTTCCTGTCTACTTATTTCACACCCGACTGACCCCGGCTCTTCCTTCATAGTCAGGAGGAAGGACAGTATGGGAGAAGTGCTTTGAAATCTATTTTAAATTTCTCTGGATGCTCGCACTGGGGTGCTGCGTGCCGCATGGCTATTTGTTAGGAGGAAGAACGTCGTGTTCTGGCTGAGAGCACAGAGGCTTAGGCAGCCTCATCTTGCCATCACCTCCTGTCCCCAGCGCCATCCATCCTGGGGATGTCCTTCTGCTCATTAACAGTGAGGCTGCTTTGCTCCTGTGATGTATCCACACGGCCTCGAATCATGGCTCCCGTGTGCTGCCCTTTCACTTGGGATTCAGTGGCCTGGAGGGTTGTTTGCAGGGAATTAAACCAGACATGTATCCCCACAGGATGGAAGCATCTGCATGGCACTTGTAATACATGCGACCGGGCATCATTACAAAGGTGGTGCTGGCTGTGTGAGGACACAGAAGCTCCGCATGGAGCCATGGGGTCGCTGGGAGCCTCCCCTCGCTGGGGAATTGCAGGATAGTAGGGCTCCTGGAACCCTGGATGTTCCAATTCAATCACCTCATTTTACAGCTGTGTATAAAATGACCCTGAGGCCAAACAATTTTCCCAAAGACACAGATAATTTATTGCAGACCCTGGACTAGAATCTGTGTGTCCTAATTCCTCGGTTAGGCCTTTGTGGGTTGGTTTTTTAACGATATTGCTCTGACTCTTTACATTCTGGACTTTCTTATAACAGAAAGAATGCTTCCAGAGGGGTCCCTGACCTAGTAAATGACACTTAGACATCACCATTTACCTGGGAATAGTGTGTTATTCTGGCAAAAAGAAAATTAAGATTATCATACAATCATGCCAGTGTATTCCACACTTAGGAAATTCATAGGATGGAAAAGTTTTTATTTTTTAAAAATATGTATGTGTCCTGAAAACTCACCCCAGTGCCAGGCACAACTCAGAGGCACTCGCTGTATTGAGTTACCTCTGGCAAGAGACCATGGGAGTCATTTCCTCCCGCGTGCCTACAGAAACTGGGAAAGCAGCATGGTCCTGGAGCTCTGCGGGAGGAAGTAGCTGGAAGGAGACATTTGTCTAACACAGTGATAAATTGCTTCTTTCGTTCTCTCTTCCCCTCGTTTAATGCATCTTCATGGGGCATCTTTGGTACATAAAGCAGGTGGGAAAACACAGTCAGCTCTTTGTTTCCTTTTGCAAGCTCCCATATACACCAACAGCACAGCCTGCGGGAAATAAATGGCACGTGGGTGATTTCACAAGTCCTGCCAGGTGAACGCAGCAGCCCTGGTTAAGATGATCAGTAGAGTCATTATGAAGAGAGGGGAGCTGGTCTTTCCATGTGCACAGGATCTCAATGGGCAGAGATGGAAGAGGGAGGTGAAGAGTATGTGAGCAGGAGAAAGCAAAGTCAAGCAGAGAGTACAGAGGTGAAATCCTGGAAGTGACCACAACAACAACCATTAGAATTGTGGGTTTTGCACAGGAAAGATGGTGTAGATAAGTGAGTTTGAAGAAAGCAGAGAGGAGCCTGGAGTGCTCGGCTCAGCACTGGCTTTGGCATGTTTACTAGATACCACACAGACTTTCCAGGGCACCTGGCTTCGGTTATATAGACGCAACAGGGGATTCTTCCTTCGAACATTTTCAAGTAGGAGAGAATTGAGGCTCACAAAAGAAATATCAAGTACAACATAAGAGTAATAACACTTGACTAAAGAGAAATGGAATCATCTAATTGTCCACATAGCAAGTATCTCTTGAATTTGATTTCAACTAATAGACCCATTTCAACATTTTCTCCTTAACTTGTAGATATCTGGACCATGACTTCCATGCTAGAACAATCTGTGGCTCTAAAATCAGGAATTTAGAGTGGCAGAGGTGGAGAAAAATCCCACCATTGTACTGAAAGTATCTCCTCGGTGGTCATAAGGAGGCATTAATATAAAACCAACTTAAATAACCGGGTCACACACGGTGAGATTATAAGAGTCCACAAACTGCCCTGAGCAATACCCCGTCACCTGACAGTGATCAGCCATGAGGGCAGGGCAGATTTCAAGCCCAAGTAACAGTGCAAGGCTAAACCTCTCATTTATGCAAAAGCCTAATTAGCTCTGCTTGGAGAGATAGGTGTCTGACAACAGGCTGGGAAGACGGAAATGCAGACGCCTTGGCCGTGGTGTACACGGCACAGATCTCCTCAAAATAGGGCGCTGCTATCATTTATCATCCAAACCAGGGCGCTCCTAAAAGTGAATGAGGGCGCTATTAATAATGAGGCTGGGACAACCGGCATACACTGGGACCGTCCCAGGCGACCTGGGACAAAGGGTCGCCCTGCCTGTGAGGATAAATGGCAAGGACCGCCCCACTCCACCCTTCATCTTTCCCCGGCCTGAGGCCTCTTTGGAAAGAAGAAACAGCAAGTGTCCCATTTTGTTGTTGAAAGTGGCCTCTCAGGAAATGGAGCACAAGACGTGTGCTTTTCATTGTTAGAACTGCCCCACATCGTGACTGAGGGAAGCTGAGAGGAACATGACGAGAGAATTTGAGTCCAAGTTCCGTGGGTGTGTAGGAGCCAGAAACACAGAAAACCCCCTGCTCATTGGTGCCACTGAGAGGACACTCAGTCCAGGAGGGCCGGGTCTAGGGGCCTGTCCTGGGTGGGGGGCTTGGCCAAGAACAGCAGGAAAACAGGAACTCCGGAGCTCCAGGGATGGAAGACAAGGTGGGGGCAAGCGTGAGGGCAGGGGCTCAGGGAGAGACAAGAAGGCAGCCTTCTAGTGCTGGAGTGGCCAGGACACAGGAGGGACAGAAGCCCACTCACCACGAGACCTATGCTGCCCCCTGACAGCTTTACAGTGGATTTTCCTGCTGGTGAAGACACTGCTTAAAAAGAAGTGAGCTCCACACCATAAAGTCTGGAACTTTCTAACTGTGCTGGAACCCGTGGAAGAGGTGCCGGTGGAAAAGGCCACCCCCGAGATCTATTTGATGGTCACTGAACTACATGAGTTTGTGATTCTAGGTGTGAGCATTTTAAGGTGATACATGAATCCAACAGTCAGTAGACAGCAACCTTCATAAGGCTTGGCATGGAGATGTGTTGAGTAGGTGAGGGCAAGACCTGCCCTGGGGAGAACGTGGCCTTGGGCTCAGTCCTGTGGGTACCTTCCCCCAGGAGGCTCCCGACCTCCTCAATCCCACCCTCACACAGTTCAATATCCTCATCACCGCAGCAAGGCCAGCCAGGCTTCACTGGCTCCAGCAATTTAAGAAAACTGCCAGCCTCATGGGAACAAATTTGTTTCACTCTTTCTAGTATTTTCACACTAAAAAAATCGTGCTGCCAACATGTGGGATGGTCCTGTCTGCAACTCTAGTGGGGAATTTTAAAAATAGTCACCTGGATGCTTCTAAAACCTTCTGTTTTGTCCCCATTAAACTTCTCAACAATTGAAGTAAAAAAAGAGGGGGAAACCCCACAGGCCATTTAACAGATAGTATTGTCACCTGTAATTCTGAGATGCATTAGTTAGTAAAACAAACGAGCTATTTTTTCTTTAAAGGGGGTGTTGGAGGGTTCTTCACACATCTCATCATAAAGTTTCTCTGACCTTTCAAATAAATCACCAAGTCTATAAAAGTTATATGGCCGAGCGCTGGGCCTTCCCAGGGAAGCCCAGGGTGGACGCAGCAGCGCTGGGAATGAAACCCTCTCTCTTTGACCAGCACACAGAGGCAGGGCCCTGCAGGGCTCTGTCTTCCTGCCTTCTGGGATAGCAGTGGGCTCTCAGCTCACTGAGCACATGAGGTCACTTTTCCTTGACCTCTGAGTGGCATGTGTGCCCCATTGTGCAGGCGGGATCCTATAACCCAGAAGCACTGTATGCAGGACGGTGATGCCGGAGTTAGAAACCCACCCAAACACACAGTGCTTTGCCAAAGTGAGCGGTTGTCTTCACCTAATGGGTCAGTCGTCAGGCTCTCAAGAATGTGCAGTTTGTTCCAAGTCTAAGAGGATTCAGCATGGCCTGATCCACATGGATGTTGGCAGCCACTTGCCCTCCCACCCCCTCAGCTGACATTCGCAGCGGATGGAGCCAGGACACATGCTCTGTGACTGCTGCCTCTTCTGGGAGTGGAGGGAGGGGCAGGGAGCAGGGCTCTCAACTCAGAAACCACTCAGGTTGCCGGAGCTGATGATCTTTTCCCCATTCACAAGCACCTACTAAGTGCAAGCTGTTGTATTAGACACTGTTCCCGCCATCCTTTGAAAATGGTGTTTTTACTATCCCAGCTGTTAGAGATGAGGTCATTGGCCCAGAGAGTGTTAGCAACCAGCAGGAGATCTCACAGGTACTGAGGTTCTGGGTGAGTCATCGCTGGTCCCCAAATCCAGTCTTTTTTATACGTTTACAGTTAATCAGCGAGTGGAAATGAACTTAGGGACTGGTCACATCAAGGAGATGTATCACGAAATTACCACAGAGTAGAAATCAGAACCAACACACACTCTTCAACCTTTCCAACTGACACATGGGCCGAGGGCTTGGCACAAAGAACCCGAGGCCTTGGGCTAACCATTTTTGTGCAGTTTATCAACCGCAAATGTCACCATTGCACATTGGGTTATAAACTTTTGGCTCTGACTTTTCACTACAAGCCAGCTCAATACTGGTGATACCCATGTTATGACAAGTGCCACCTACTGAACAGCAGAGTGAGTGCCTCTAAAACCGTTCAAAATGCCAACTGAGCTCCCCCTGGCCAACACAACCAGTGCCAACTCCATGCAGCAACCCACTGAGATCCAGCTTCACAGTCACTCTCGAGGGAGAAACTTGGGGCTCATCCATCTGAAGCTGTGGGGCCACCACACCTGCCAGTTTTCTCACATGGGGGATTTAAAAAATGAGTCTTTCAAAGAATCTTTTGTTTGAAGTAGAGAAAGAAAAACCACTGTGAAAAGCAGGCACGCACACACACACACACACACACACACACACAGATTTCTGGGCAACACGCCAACGGGGCGGCTCCTAAATGCTTTCTGTCTTCCCCCTCACCTCACATTCAACTCCACTCTACTGCAGAGGCTAAAAATTCTCCCACAGACTATTAATGCATTTTTAATATTTTTCACATTTAACACTTATTTATGTTTACTATTTTAAGTCATAATCCACACAATAACCCTACAATGTAATACTCTTGTTTTTATTTTACAAATGGGGGAATGGAAGCTCAGGCAAGCTAGGACACTTCCTAAAATCACATCCTCATTGGCTGAGGCAGGACACAACCTGGTGGACATTGGTGCTCACGTGCTACCCTGTGAATCAGCTACTGGTCCAGCCCTGCATACAGGTAGTGCTCAATAAGTGGTAGCAAAGATCAGTGCCACATAGTCAATGGAAGGGAGGCCTTCAAATTCTTGTTCGAGTTGCCATCTTGCAGTGTCAACCCCACAACCTGCGCTGTTTAACCACAGCTTGTGGTGCTCTCCTCGTGCTGCGTATGGTATTACTAGTATAACCACACGTCTCAGACTCGGCCTATGCATTAAGCTAGTTGCTTTTTCATTCCTTTCCCTTCTAATAAATGGTGCCGAGATTACTTTGAAATATTCATCATTGCATGCTGTTTCTTGTTTCAATGAGTTAGTTCCACAACTACTTCCCTTAAGAAAAAAATTATAGGCCCTCCCTTAGGATAGTCTAAGACTCAGATTTTGATAGTGAGTTGCTACTTACAAAATAATTGCAGTTAATTTATTGTTACTAATTTAGTAAGTGTGTGTGTATGTATATATAAATATATATATATATCATCTATATATACATACATAAAATTCATATACTATATATATTAAAAATATATACTTTTTTAAACCAAAAAATTATGAAATTATTTGTTTTTCATCTGATACATATTCACTAAAAGTACTAAGGGGAGCCCTGGCCAGTGTGGCTCAGCTCATTCTCCCATGCACTGAGAGGTCAACAGTTCAATTCCTAGTCAGGGCACATACTCAGGTTGTGGGTTCAATCCCCAACATGGGAGGCATGTTTCTCTCTCATCTCTCTTTCTCTATTTCTCTCTCTTTTTCCCTTCCTCTCTCTCTAAAATCAATAATAAAATGATGAACAAAATAGATTCAGAGATAAAGAAGCATGGAATGGACTGTGGAATCCCAAAGGGAAGGCAGAGGTGGGTGGGTGGGTGGGTGGGTGGGAAGCGATCAACCAAAGAACTCGTATGCATATATGCATGACCCATGGACACAGACAATAGAGTGGTGAAGACCTGGGATGGGGACCGTGGGCTAGAAGAGGTCAATGGGGGGGAAGGGGGACATATGTAATATTTTCAACAATAAAGATTTAATTAAAAAATAATTAATAAAATCAATTTTTTTTAAAATTACTAAGAGGAGCTTAGTTAGGTGTCAAGGGTCAGGGAAGAGGACCTTGGTTAAGTATCATGTCCACAGTAGAGTTAGGGATTCCCTATAAACTGGCCTAGCAGGACTCTTGGTAAACCTGGGCTTGGCAGGACAGGCCTGATTCAGAAAGGGGCCTGACCAAAGAGAGTGTGGGCAAGGATAGAGCCCTTGTCCCCTGGGAGCCAATGGTATGTTTCGGTGCAACATGTTGTCAGCAGGGCCACAAGGTGAGGTCCCAGTCCATTTGGGGGGGGGGGGGGGGAGTGGGGACTGTGCTTTTCTAGCTAACATTTTAGGATTGTTTTTGTAAAAGCATATTAATCTGGAAAGATGATTCTTGTGAAGTTCAAGAAGAGGATTTATACAAATGAAAATCAGAATTTTATCACATTCAGAAATCACTGGGGACAATCCAGAAAAGCCTCAAATTTGTGGCTTTTAAGGATAACTGAGTGGCACTTGGCGCTTATTTATCTAAAGGGCTTGCAAAAAAATAATTCAGGCCCAATTTTGAAGCCTGCTAAGTGTGGGCTACTTAAACTGTCAAGTACCTTCCAATTATGGTAAACAACCCTTTGAATATTCAGCTGTGAAAACAGGGATCGCCCAGTTCCAGTGGAGATGGAAAAATTGCTTAGTTTGCTTCTTTTAGGCAATTATGGTTTATAGATCCATGATCTATTTTCCTGAGACTATCTCTGGTATTATCTACCAAATGAAAATGTTTTTATTATCAGAAATGTTTACAAAGAACCCCATTTGTAATTTGGTGTGCAGTTTTGCTTACACTGTGTGGTGCCTGAGTTCAGCTTAAACATACCAAATTTGAATGTCTGTGTAGTCCCTAACAAACCAGGTAAATGAAATGTTCACGTGTTTTATAGCCCCCATAAAACATGTGCTTCAGTCCTGATTACCTAAAGAAAAGAGTCAGGCAGATCTTAGCTGTAAGCTCACAGTACCTGACTAATTATCATGTGACATTTAATTTAATGTTTGATTCATCGTCCTGAACTTTCCAGTGAGACAAGATCATGAAATCTATGGTTTCCAATTAAATTCTATTTGGGACAATTTATGCAAATAATTTCTCACCCAACTGTAGGTACTATAAATGCAAAACCATTTCCTGAATTTCACTGCTAATACAGATGTTATTTCTATAATAATAATAAAAAAGCCCTCTATGTTTCTCATACATTACAACAAAGGTTACACAGAACCTGGAAGTTATAAATGCAGACAAATGGGCCAACGTGACTCCTGAAGGAATGAGTTGACCAAACTGGTGATGGAATCTCATTGGTTGAACAGGTGTCAAATAGTTACGATAGTGTTTGTTCAACTGGGGGTCATTAAAGGCTGGTTGTCTTGAAGTCTCAGATTCTTGAAAATATTAATTCAGAATGATGGAAGCTGAGTAATATACAACATCTATTTTGTGAATTCAACCATTGCCCATGCTCAGGGGCCTTTACAGAACAAAATAAGATGTGAAAGACCAGATTTGGAATAAATGCCAGCACCCCTGGTGGTGAAGAGCCTGTTGCTGGCACAGCATTGGAAGGTATCCTGGGAGTAAAAGGTGTGTGTTCGCCTGCAAGAGGACGTGGCCACTTGGGACAGGGCAGACCATCGGAAGCCTCAGAAGACAGAACAGGCAGGTGTTGATTCCCCTGGAATTGGGAAACCTCTGAAAGTTCCACAAGGGAAATGGGGTTCCAGGAATCCAGTCTTCCATTAGTGTCACAGCAAAGTCCTGCCTTGTCCTGGGAACACCGGTACCCGGAGCTACAACACAGCCTGCAGGCTCTGCCCCTGAAGATTCTGCTTTGGGGCTGAGCTGGGACCCAAAGAGCCCTAGATTGACAGGTGACTCAGGACAGACCTGATGCTAGAGATAGACTGGGCCTGAGGGCTGCACTTGCCCCCACTTCTCTCGCTCCCTCCTGCCCCCACGGCAGCACTCCATCCCTCTCCATTCTGCCATGTCCCAACTCCTCATGTCATTCTTTCCTGGTGTTTAAGGGTGTGTTGTCTCCTCTGAACATGAGTCTGGACATCTAAGTAATTGATGCTCTGTTCGGAGGTCTTAGCTGGTTCCCCTCCTGTCCATCAGGAGCAGGGCTCACCCAGGACATGGCCGATCTGTGTGACCCTGGGCCTCAAGGCATGTCACAGCCTACGGTCACATGCTACTCAGGAAACACCTCATCCTGAGTCTCATTCATCTCCTGGGCCTTGATATCCCCTCTCCCTGTGTGTTTGGAGTCAATGCCTGTAACTTCTGTCCCCACCCTTCCTTTTCCCTAAAGTCAGTTCGATTCTAGTCAGGCAGGAATCCACACACATGTGCTGGTTCTCAGACCCCATAGGAGCTCCCATCCCCAAGGTTCATCCTAGCTCCTCCCCAGAGACCAAATGCAGAGTCTGAACACACCCCCACTCCACACGCTTTGCGAATTTAGCTGGAAGTGGTTGTAAAGGTTTTATATAAACTGCCATGCAGATTTTTAAATATTAAGGAAAGATCTAGGGCAATGAGCGAAGGAGCCAGGGGAAATAACCAAAATTAAAGATGCTCAAGTCAGAAGTTAGCAATGACCTAAGCTTTTTTTTTCTCTTTAATTATGATTCCACTGCTTCCTGTGGGAAATAAGGAGCTCTCAGTACAGGAACTTCTGGTATGTGTAGTGCCTTTAATGACAAAATATAGGGGCTTGTCACCTTGCCCTGCTGTAGGTATACATGTGGTTTACTGTGAATTTCATGATGGCTGGTTGTT
Organism: Myotis yumanensis; assembly: GCF_028538775.1. Classification (NCBI taxonomy): domain Eukaryota; kingdom Metazoa; phylum Chordata; class Mammalia; order Chiroptera; family Vespertilionidae; genus Myotis; species Myotis yumanensis. Next base: position 160,195,734 of record NW_027223752.1, on the reverse strand, counting down.
AATTTTTTGCTGTTGTTATTTTGGCACTGGGACTTCCCAAGTATGATCTATTTTCTTTATTTCCCTCCTCTCTATTCTTCTCCTTCTTCTTCTGAGCAATTAAGCCTACACAACCCAGCAGGCTCAGAGAGGCCTTGACAGTGGTCCGGAGGCATCTCTGAAGTGAGGAGTGTTGACACAGAGAGAGCATCCTAGGTGGGAAGAGCCTGGGCTCCAGACTCAGCCAAACCCAAGTCTCACTTCTGATCTTGGCTGGCTACGATCTTTTTAAAGTTACGTAAACTCCCCAGTCTTCAGTTTCTTGTCAGTCAATGGGAGATAATAGCTGGTCCCCAGCAGGCCGCCGAGATGACTAAATGAGATGATGACTATGAAATGGCTAGCACATCACTGACGAGACAGGGAAATGTCATTAGTGAATGCAGTCCTCCGAGCCACAACACCTTCTTAATGGGAAACCTGCTATCAGCTCTGTGCAGGCCTCATCCAGTCCTTTGAAGGATATGGAGCAACAGGGACTCTCATTCGTTGCTAGTGGGAATGCAAGATGTCACGGCCACTCTGGAAGACAGTTTGCTGGGTTTCTTACAAAACTAAACATACACTGACCGTACGTTTTAGTAACCACATTCCTTGGTGTTTACCCCCAAATGTTGAAAATTTATGTCACACAAAAACCTGCACAGGGATGTTTATAGAAGTTTCATTCATAATTACCAGAACTTGAGAGCATCCAGCATGTGCTCCAGTAGGTGAATGGATAAACAAACTGCAGTCCATCCAGACCATGGAATATTATTCAGCACTAAAAAGAAATGAGCTGTCAAGCCATGACAAGCCCTGGTAGAAACTTAAGTGCATGTTACGAGGTGAAAGAAATCAATCAGAAAAGGCTATAAGGAGCCTCACTGGGGAGAAAAAACCTGCTTATGATTCCAACTATAAGACATTCTGGAAAAGGAAAAACTATGGAAACAGTGAACAGATAAGTGGCTGTCAGGGGTTGGGGGAGGGCGGGATGAGCAGGTGGAGCACAGAGGATTGGGGGCAGTGCAACTACTCTGGATGATATTCTCATGGCAGATATGCTTTTACCAAAGCCCATCAAACCTGAACAACACAAAAATTGAACCCAAAGATGAATTTAGTGCATACTAATGCATCCTTATCGCTTCACCAATTGTCACACAGAAGAGATGTAAATAAACTGAGAAACCACGTGTGATAGCTGGAGTTTATGGGGACTGTCTGTACTTCCTACTCAATTGTTCTGTAAACCAAAACTGCTCCAAAAATGGTCTATTGACTTAAAAATACTTTAGTTAGACACTGTAATAACTTGTTAATTGAATTTATCCAGTTGAACATTACAACTAATCACATACGTGCTACTTGGATTTTGCCCCAAATACCTCCTGACACAGAAATGCTGACTAGTCTCTGTCTACACCATAGTCAACTCCATCTGACGGGATCAGCAGTTCTCCCAGGTCACCGGGTCCTGCTGATGCCAACAGTGGTTGTGTACAAAATGTCCCCAATAGAGCAGGACATCTCTGGCAGAGGGGAGGAGCAGAGACCGCTGCCCATTGAGAAATGCACATTTCCCTGAGCGGAGTAACTGTTGGGAGGTGGCGTTCTGCCAGGCTGTGTCCCCAGACCTGGGATCCAGGCTCAGCATGTGGCTGCTCACGGTAGAAATGAGCAGGAGGATATGACTCCCTCCAGACAGACCTTTCAGAAGTCTTCCTTTCTTCTTGGACCAGTTGAAGGCAATGGATTTCAAGGGCCATGGTTGACCACAGAGCTCAAATCACTCTGAGGAGCTGCCACCCAGATTTGACAGGTTTTCTATAGCTTTCTTAAAATTACCACCCACTTATTGGCTTTAAACAACTCATGTATCCCCACACAGACCCATCAGTCAGAACTGTGCATGGCATGGCTCAGCCAGCTGGGCTCCTGGTGCTCCATCCCATCCCAGCTCACTCAGGTTGGCTGACTCCGTGCCTTGAGGCTGAAGGACTGAGCCCCAGTCCCTGACTAGCTGTCAGCTGGGGAACTGTCTTTGCTCAGAACAAGGCTTCGGAATGAGTTTCTTCTCATAATCCCAGGTACCCCTGCCCAGCAGTGTGGGGAGCACCTCTGCCTGGCACCTCTTTGGATCCCCTCCTGCTGCGTCTCTCTGATGTTAATGGGAGAAGTATTCTCTGCTTTTCTTTTAAGGGTGATAAATGGGCCGCACCATGATTATCCAGATGCCTTCCTGTGTCAGGGTCAGTAAGCTTGATCACATCTGCACAGCCCCTCTGGCCACATAAGGTGCCATATTCAGGTTTCAAGGACACAGGTTGGATGGGGGGTGGGAGGAGGGGACTTTTCACTTATCACATGTAAATCATGATGTGTTAAGACACCTATTGTTACCCCAGTACAAACACTTTTCCTCAGAGCCTTCCCCTCCCTTGGGAGCAACACAATCTAATGGAAGCGGAGGGAAGACCCCAAGTCCAAGGGGTTTGAGTGCCTACCTTTGCTCAGTCCCTTTCTAAAGGAGGTTTAGGACAAGTTTGTGAATATTATACCTTCCCTGTCTCATCTGTAAGCAGGAGCAATTCTAACAGATGTCTTGAAAAGTGATCATGCACACACTCTTACTGGCCGGTGTGCACTCAACAGTGTGGGCCAGGGGTCCTCAAACTTTTTAAACAGGGGGCCAGTTCACTGTCCCTCAGACCGTTGGAGGGCCGGACTATAGTTTAAAAAAAAACTAAGAACAAATTCCTATGCACACTGCACATATCTTATTTTGAAGTAAAAAAACAAAACGGGAACAAATACAATATTTGTATTTGCATGTGGCCCGCGGGCCGTAGTTTGAGGACCACTGGCACTGTGGGCTCTTCGCACAGGCCCCCCTCTGCGTGGTGCTCCTGGCATGCACTGTCTTTCCCAGCTCTCTCCTCCCCTCCCCTACACCACCCTTCCTGGGGCAGCCCAAACCATAGGCACATCTTCAGACTAGTGAGAAAGACACAGAGGCATCTGATAAAATAAAGAAGAAAATGACTAGAAACTTGGCTCAAGCTCATCAGTCCTCCTCATTCCCTCTCTCCACTGGTGGGCAGATGAAATGAGAGGATTTTAGGACGGGAAAGGGGCAGCCTATGGGGCATGGAAATCCATTCTCCCTTGAGCTAGAACCAGAGGGGAGGTGCCAGACTACGAGCCAAGGGCATTACTTCAGCGGGGGGGCCTGTGAAACCGGTTAAATATGCCCTCAGAGAAATGAGGGACCTGAGTAGTGAGACCTCAAGTTCCAGTCACAAGTGCAGATGTCAGGAACAAGGGAGCCTGGCTGGGGAGAAAAGGCCTGCCTGTGCCCCATTCCAGGCTCTGCCATTCCCTGCACCCACTCACTCATCTTCTCAACCGGCTCCAAATGACAGATCCAAGAGGCATTGGGAAAAAGTGAACCAAACCAGCCCTGTTTTGGGTCCGTAAGCTGGCCCCCTGCTAAGTGTTCCATTGGGTCTTTATGATTTGCAGTCACCATTCCTGTCAAATTCCATCCAGGGGGTGGTCTTACCAGCCTATAAACTGCCTGAGGACAAGACATTCCTAATCATCTTGGTTCCTTTGACTTAGATAATTCCTAGCATGAATGCTCCACAAATGTCTGTTGAATCAAGACAGACAATGCTCCAGGGCTGCTTAAGGCATCTGTGATAGTGTACCTACAACTTTTTCTCTGGTAAACTTAGTGAACACTAGGTGTGCACTGTGGAAAGGACAGGAGCCAGGTGTGGTGACAGGGAGCATCTCTCTGCCCTTCCTCTGCAGGTCCTGGTTTCAGGGAAGTGCATGGTTAGAGCAGGAGTTACCCAGCTGGGAAGTTCTCAAGACCAGGAGGAACAAAGGGCATGCACCTGGATAAATTAGGAACCAGAGCATAGTCATGTAACCCATCACAGGGCAGTGCCACAGACACTGTGAGCAATCACAGACCCGGTGTAAGTAGGCAGTTTACAGAGGACAGGAAAGTGGGACTAGAATTCTATAGATCTCTGAGAATGATATTGTTGTATTCAAACCTCCTTGGTCCACTTAGCCAGGAGGTAGTGATGCTCTGGATGACTAATTCAGATGAACATGAGCAAGTGATGGGCTCAGGACTCCAGACTTCTTTCAGGGAAGAGGATCTCCCTACATTTAACCATCAGAATGTGTGTGTCTATGTTTTAGTTTTCCTTCATTTTTACTTTTGCTCATCACAAAATATTGAATGGTTTTCTTTACCAGTAGTTGAGCGGTGCTCTCTGATGCACGGGTCCAACATTTTATCAATGGCTCCTATCACTTACAGACCAAGCCTTTCTTCAGCTCCTAGAAAGGACCAGAATTGAAAAGCACAGACACCTGGAGTAAGCCAGTGAAGATGGCCATTATCATTACTAAGCAGGTGTTGGATGGATTGGTCTTTTTATCACAATGCAGATTTACAGTGCAAGAGCTGATCCATTTCTCAATTTGGTGGACCACCACTGATAAATTAACAGATGCCAATTGATTTTTTCCCTCCAGTTCCTTGTTTACACCTGACAGGCCGTACTTTATAGCTGAGCAGTTATTTGAGGTTATAAACATTATAATTAGCAATTTTTTAATTAGGCTGACAATTAACAGGAGATTTGCAAAGCTGCTAATTTGACATGTCCTACTCTCCATAGTGTTTATGTTAACCACAACTTGAGCGCATTCAATTGAACAGAACCATGGTGTCTAGAAAAAAATCAATCTCAGAGGGACCTTTTCTCCCCACTTGGCTAGCATCGGTGGCACTTCAGACAGAGAAGTGGGGATTCAGTGCGGTGTCGCAAGATAACAATGCTGACAATACTCACTGAACCCGGAACAATAGATACTTTTGAGAAGAGATGAAGCCCAAAGTACCAATACAAAATTGCAGGTTGAATTAATTGCACTGAGGTAGAACTTCAGAGTCATGCAAACCTCCTCATGTTTGTGGCTGGGTTCCTTACATGCTGCCTGGGAACACAGGTCCTCACGGTCAAGGCAGACATCCTGGTGCACATACGCAGCAAGTTCATGTGTGACTGCTTGTCTTCTACATCAGGTTCCTCAGTGCCATTCTGTGCTGCATTGAACTGATGAGGAGATGAGAGTGAGAGAGAGAGAATCCAAGAGAGAATTAGATAAAGAGAGAGGGAGAGAGAGAGGCAGAATCTGACAAAAGAGAGAGAATAAGAGAGACAGAGAGGCATAGAGGGAGAGACAGAGATAGAGGAAAAGAGAATCAAAGAAAGAGGTAGAGAGATAGAGAAGGAGGGAGAGAGAATCAAACAAAGAAACGGGAGAGATGCCCTACCGGTGTGGCTTAGTGGTTGAGCCTCGACCCATGACCAAGAGGACCCTGGTTCAATTACCGGTCAGGGCACATGCCCAGCTGTGGGCTCAATCCTCAGTAGGGGGTGTGCAGGAAGCAGCCAATCAATGTCTCTCATCATTGATGTTTCTATCTCTCTATCCATCACCCTTCCTCTCTCTCTAAAATCATTAAAAACATATTTTTTAAAAGAGAGAGAAAGAGAGAGAGACTGCATCTCTGGGTTCCCAGGATACCCCAGCTTTTCCTGCCTTTCTTCAATGCCTTCCAGTCAAAGGAAGCTTTCGTTCTGCGCTCTGACTCCGGGATTCTAAAACATACCCCTCAGTGCATAGGGTGCCCTTACATATTGCACTTAAAGCCTCACAAATCTTCCAAGACCTGTTCCTTGGTAACTGCTTCCAACAAAGATGTCACCTGTTGTGGGACACATCGAGGGCATGAGAAGCAGATGTCCTGGAAGTTACAGGGTGGGCGGTGAGATGAGAAGTGTGAGGTAGGGTTTCCACAATCTGCCAAAGGCCAGAAGAACAGAGGGGAAATTGCTTGAGAATTTTCAGTAAGGCAAACAGAAAGTGTTACTTCCATTTTTAAAAGAGGAAAGAAAGATTAAGCATGAAAGAGTATGGATTTTTTTCATTCCATGAGTTATTCCTTGCTTTCTTTTCCCAGGGCTAAACCACACTGCCTAATTGCAAGAACTAGCCATTAATTAAAGTCTGCAATGCTACCAGAAACAACTTTTTGAAGCTGAGATATGCTGTTGAGCTTTGATTAATAACATTTTAATGCTTTCAGATTTCTTTTTTGAAAATCCAGATCTGAAGAAATTTGCCAGTTGGCGATGCTGGCTCTGAACTGAACCTTTTTAATTGTTCACTCACTGACATTTTCTCTGGTGCCATCTCTAAAGACTATAACATGTGGAAAGTGGCATCACCGGGTTGGTCAGAAGTCCTAAGCTTCATGAGCACCTTTGCTCAAAAAAAAAATGTGAAGAAAGGCATTGCTTTAGAAAGAGAGTGTCTAAGTGTTTTATCTTCAAGCATCTTGCTTTTTAACAAGTTTGCTTTGTTTCTCCCTGGCTTGTCCTGGTATATTCGCTTCTTGGTATGGGAGGCACTTCAGCATTCTCTGGGCTACAGGTGAACTCTACCTTGAGAATAAATTTTAAAATACCCCCATAGGACAAGGACATTACTTTATAATTGTTAGTTATATTTATTACAATTAGTTCTATACCAGTGAACACATTTGCCTAAAGAAATTAGGTTCTAGTACATAGAGTTGAATTCTATACTGATCTCACATGTAGTGCCCCGAAATTTCCAAACCTTAAGAACCCAATATTAAGTGCAAATGCCTCTTATTAAATCAGAAATACATCATTCCCTATGCTGTATACTTTATAATATAGGAAAGCCCAGAGTTTTGTGCAATTGAGCTCTCTGTTCCTCTTTGTCTCTCTCTCTCTCTCTCTCTCTCTCTCTCTCTCTCTCTCTCTCATCTCTTTCCCTCTGTCCCTCCCTGGATCCACAGAGGGGTGGCAGGTGATGAGGAGAGAGTGGGTCTGCAAAATCCCCAGGTGTGAGGAAGTCTGGGACCTTCAGAGAAGCATAAAGTGTTCTGAACACTCTATTAGCCCAAAGGAAATTATTTTACAATTACTTTCCAGGACATTAATTGATACCCATATGGATGATCACATGCCTCACAAAAAGTAAAATCATGATGTGTATTCTCTTTGAAAAGACAGGGAGGTAATCAAAGTGTCCTAGAAATATATTACTAAAAATTCTAAACATTTTATACAGGCTTTACTCTTACATGGGTTCACCTCAGTTATCTGGGAAATTCAACCTGTGCATCATTTCACTGGGAAGAACTGGATAATGAGACCCAGTCATGTGTCTGTGTGGTTCAGGCCTGGCATGCAGGACTCAGCTGACTTCTGAACATGTGTAACCCACTCATTTACAAGCTCGTGTGTAATACAAACGTATGAAGTAGCAGTCTTTCTCCCTCAAGAGGTCATTTCACACTCACAGGAGCAGTCAGAAGCAGAAATGCCACCTAAAATATTTAAAAATGTGCACCTCCCATCGCTGACCAGTCCCGAGGTTCCTGTGAAAGTCGGCAGAGCCCGAGAGGGAGCTCTCGAATACAAAGACATTCTCTGGTACTCCAATTTTTAATTCCACTTTTTTTAGTGTAGTTAAAAAAACTACACATCCTCTCTAGAATCAATCAAAACACTGGTCTGTGACCTAGAAAATAGAGTGTTTTAAAATACCAAAGATTTCTGTGCCCTTTTATTTTGATGGCTGAGCGCCAGCCCATCTTTGCAATGGTTCTGTTAGAATAAATGGTTAATCAATAGCAAATTAGTTATAATTAAGTGCATGTTGCAGAGGTATTTGCAATTTACTGATTAAACGTTCACTTCTAATGGGCCCAGCGAGCCTGACAGAAGCCCAGCCCGGAAGGGTGTCTGAACAGCTCCACAGCCGCTTTTCCACTGTTCAGTCCAGCCAGTGAATGAAGCATGCGAGGCCCCTGTCGGCCCCGAGATTTCTAACAAGCACCCGTTTTCCATAGCATGTGCTTTGCTTTAGTTGTTCTAATGGTTTGTCTCTGAGGACAACCCATAGTCAGATTAAGCATACAAGGTGACAGCTGCCCAACGCCCACAGAGAAAACTCAAGAAGAACGCTGTAATCCAGACACACCTGCTGTCCCCCATGTCCCCTCCTGCTCTTTGTCCCTGCATCTCTGCCCCAGGCACCAGGACAGATCTCCTGGGACTGTCGTCCTCCCTGCCACTCCCCGCCCTGCTTTGGGATTCACACTGGAATTGAGTCATGAACTATGAGTAAGGACATCACTGCCACACCAGCTCTAAGGGATGTGCCCAAACCATGACACAACCCAGAGCTATGCTGTGAGCGACCACAGTGACCAGTGAGAGTCACCCAAGAGTCCTGGGTTTAGGAACTGGTCAGGGCCTGGAGAGGCAGGATTTGTGGAGCTGGGGAGAGAGAGGTGAAATGTAAGGACCCTAATGGAGAGCTTTCTGCATTCGGAGCTCATCCTCATCAGTGCAAATATGTTTCCTTGGGCCATTGTCATGGCAAACCGCCCACTAAGAGCAGACTTCCTGCACCTGGGTTGCTCTGTGTGGGATGTGTGGTGGACAAAAGAGAGCCTCTGCCCGCAAGGCACTCAAGCCCCAGAGGGAGCAGGCAGAGGACAAGCAACCACAACAATGAGTAAGTGATGGGCCCCGTGGACTGTGGGAGGGAAGGGCATTTGGATGGGAAGGGGATAGCATCTGGAGTGGCCAGGGAGGGCCAGTTGGCTGTGGGGAATGGTGAGGCCTCAGCAGGGCCAGGAAGGAGGTGACAGTTGGCTGAGAGCCTTCATGCAGGGGAGCCACATGGGAAGAAGGTAGGGAGTGGAGGCCACCACAGGGCAGCGAGCCGGGGAAATGGGTCTGGGAGGTGATGGGGCAGGGGCATTCTCTTCTGAGCATGGTCTGACTGAAAGCTCAAAGGATTAAATGTTGGCCGGGGCTAGGCAGCCGCAAGGGAGTGAGGGATGGGGCTGAGGGTGGTTATGTGGAGGAGAGGATCCAGGTGGAGGGTGGAGCTGGGCCCACTCACTTTCCTGCTGGATTCTATGGGTACAAAGGGCAGATGGCATCAGAGAGAACCTAAAGGGAGGGAGGGGAACTCTTTAGAGGGGAGGCTGATGCTGCCCCTTTCCCATCTGAATGTCCTTCTGTCCCACAGTCCAAGGAGCAGATTGGGTTGAGTTAGTCAGTTCTCTAAGAAGCAGACAGCAGGCTGGGCTTTACCAGGCAATGAATTTGTGAGGGGAAATGTCTGAGAGAACATGGGAGGTCCTGGGAGAGGCTAGGGGTCGGGAGACATGATTCTGATCCTAGAACTTGCTCATCTTATATCTGGAAGTTTGTGCTCTCTGACCAACACCTGCCCTTTCCCACTCCCAGCCCTAGCAGCCACCAGCCTCGTCTCTGCGAGGCTGAGTTAGATTCCACATATGACTGAGATCAAACACCCTTTCCTCCTTAGATTAATGTGAGCCTGGGCCCAGGGAGCTCCAGAGGAGATGCCCTACTTTCCTTATCAGCATTTTCATTCATTATGCAGAACAAGGATGTCTATCGTGGCCATATCTATAAATGGCAAACCATGTCTGTCTACAGTTTCTGTAAGTTGAATGCATTCAGTTCATCATGAGATGATCTGGAAGGCAGTGCCCGCAAGCCAGGCGGCACTGCTTTACGGATGATCGTCCACGCGTGGGCAGGGCTAACAGTGACAAAGACCTTAGCTGCAGCCGCCATGGAGCTTAGCCAGGCAGGAAAGTGGCCTCCCTCTCCTCTGTGGCCCACGGTTGTCAGGGGGGATCTGGGACTGTGGCGCAGGGCGGGGGGACCTTCCTGCAGGAGTTCAGGGTCTCAGCAGGCCTCCAAGAGCGGACCCATGGTCAACGCACACCAGGGCATGCCAGGCGCTGCTGCTGCAAAGATATTCATCCTGAGCTGTTTGTTTGTGCACAGGAGGCTCCTAATGGAGCCGTCAGACTCCCTCATTGGCTAATAGTGTAATTAGGCCCATCTGGAGGGGCTGTGGAGAGGACTGTCGCAGCTCTGATACTGGCAGAGAGGTAATTTGTCATCCTGTGGCCGGTGACCGCACTCTGGCACCCCCAACGCGAGCGACGCCAAGCAGCCTGTTCCACGAGGGAATAGCGGGCAGCTGGAGCCTGTGTGTGGTTCACCTTGGCACCAAGCAGAGACTCTCGGCTCTCCCACATCCTTGAGATGACCGCAACCAGGGGGAGAGGGCTTCTGAAGGTCAGGCTGACATTGTCCTGTCAGCCATCCCCGATATAGTGACAAGCTGCCCCTGCCACACACACAAAACACAGAATCTAAGTGGCTGTGGATTGTCAGCATTTGCTGGCGGCCTTCACTTAAAGGCAGACGCCCTCCCCACCCCCACCTCACCCTCCAGCCATTAAACCTGGAAGTGTGTGTGTCTTTGTCATGAACATCATTTTTTTTTTCCTTCTATGGAACCAATGTCAGGCTTTCTTGGACCATCTAGGTAATCCTGCAGCAGGAAACAGAATCTTTGCTGGTGCTTGGGGTGAGGAAGGCACCCAGTTTACTTTAAGAGACTAAAGGACAGAGCAAATCAGAGCCTTTCCGGGCAGACGGCCAGGACGTCCGATGCAGTGAGAGCAGCACCTGACACTTTCATGTCCAGTCTGTGATGTCACAAAGGATAGACTTGGGGAAAACTTCCTATGTTTATGTTGTCATTTTCCCAAAAATCTGTGTTTTGAGTCTGCTACTCCAGCTTTATTTATGAGGCTGCATCTCCTATCCTCCTCCCTTTTGTATTCTTCCCATTTATCACAACCCCTAACATACTCAGCTTGTCAAGCATCTCATCAAAGTGTCTTTACCTTCTCATAACGCGGATGCTGACATCGTAACAGCAGCTCCCATTGCACACCCAACATTTCCTTCCTCTTTAAGTGGCAAAGACTGAGGGTTCATAGCTTCTGGAGACTGTGAGGGCTTCTCCTCCCCCAGAAAAAATAATAATACTAATACAAATACAGAAGCCAGCCTGCGATTCATTTCCAGCGGTGTGGAGCTATCATTGAAGCCTCTGCCTTAAATGACAGCAGGAGAAAAGTGGTGACTGTGCAGAGCCCCCCAGTAACCATCACAATATCTGGGTGCCCCTCTGTGCTGAAACAGCAGCACCAGCAAATAAAACCCACTCTCACTGTCCACCCACGTTTAATACTTTAAAGGCCCTCAGAGAGAGTCGGCAATTGTGTTGGTGCCCAGTCCCAGTGAGGGCTGCCTGCAAGGACGTTGCCGACCGGCCCTTCCCACCCCCAGCGTGGATAGGAAACCCCTCTCCACTACACCATTGATGTCTGTGTGATTACCAACCCCCAGGGTGTCAGCAGCCACACAGGCTCAGAAATGGTCTTAGGTGATTTGGGCAATAACATGTGCAGGTTACAGATGCAAGAATTTTAGGAGAACTAAGGAGACTATCTTATCTGTCTCAAAATATACATTTTTACACTGATACAACTGAAACCCAGCAAATCCGTGGCTCAGTGAGCTGGAAGGCGAAAGGGAAACTAGAATCAGTGTCAGCCACCGTCTTAGTAGCCACCAGCCTTGTCACGCTCGGCAGCCCCATCGGTCAAACCACAACAAGCTTCCCACTCCATCTGGCAGGCTGACCCAGGTCATAGGAGTCTTTCTTGCAAAGTAATCAACAAATTCCTTCCATGGGCCTAAACGTGTGAGCCACCCGTGTCTGTGTGAAGAGTCTGCCAGCTGTGAGATACACATACATTGTATATGTGGGCACATGTTAGCTTTCAAATAAGCAATGGGGACAATAGAAGGGAAAAATTACTGTGGATCCGAATGGCCAGGGAAGATGTAAATGAGGTAAAGGATGAGGGGAAGCATGATAGGTGGAATAGCAAAGGCCATTCCCCATGGAAAACTGAACATCCCGTAGTGGAGATAGTATATGCAGAGTCATACTGGACTCTAAAAAAGTCAACCTCTAATGTAAGTGGCACCAATTTATGATATGATCTCAAACCAAATACATTACTGGGGACATGTGAAAGGCCATAAGAAAAATTCCCCTTTCTCTGACAGTTGTTCTACATCAGAAAATTAGGTTGATCCAACAGCACATAAGCGAAGGTTCAAGTCAGGGTTGTTTCGTTTACCTCTGAGACGTGGGTCTACAATTTTGTAGCCATGTGCTGGGTACCTTTTTAGACTCTGAGCTTTGTCTGAGCATTAACGTCCTCGAGATTTCACTAAGTATCAAATACAATAATATCTTTGCAAAGTGCGGGAGAAATGCAGGCTGTTAGGAGGTAACCCGCCTGTGGTGAGTGAATAGTAAGTAGGTCAGATGGTAGCACTTCCTGGCTGAATGACAGGACGTGGTGTGTGAGCCCCCTGAGCCTCTGTTTCTCGGCAAATGGGATCCTGATGGTGCCCAGACAGTGCCCTCCACACAGCAGTGATGCTGACTCCAGCCCAACGCATGCAAGATGCTTTTACCATAGATGGCATATAGAAAGTGCTCAATAAATGGCAGTCATGTTTGCTACCAAGACATTGATAGCATTATTGTTAGATTCTGTTAGTCATTATAATTACAGATTTATCTTCTGAATATGTGTGTAATAGAGAAAGGCAATCACATAGCATCAGAGGTTGATCATGTTCTCGTGGGGGCCAAAATCTCTACAGTGAAGACCAACATAGATGCATTCTTGGAAATAATGTTTATTTTATTATTTTAATTTAATTTATTTTGTTAATCCTCACCTGAGGATATTGATTTTTAGAGAGAGTGGAAGGGAGGGGCAAAGACAGAAAGAGAGAAACATTGATATGAGAGAGACACATTGATTGGTTGCCTCCCACACCCCGACAAGGGCCGGGGCTGGAGCCTGCAACTGAGGTACATGCCCTTGATTGGAATCAAACCTGTGACTGTTCAGTCCACAGGCCAACACTCTATCCACTGAGCCAAACCAGCTAGGGCCATATGTTTATTTTCTAAGTTCATAGGTCTTGAGGGAATACAGCAGTGATTCAATGTATACTTTATTTTGTAAAACTAGGAAAGTAGCATGAAGAAGAGACAAACAAGTATTTTCTAGAAAAAAAATTCATGTAAAATATACTGTTCACCAATTCCTGGCATGTCTCTAGGCCAGTCTGAATTAATTCAGTTTATGCAAGGTCCTGGAGTTGCTTGAGAAACAGGCTGAAAATCAAGTGTGCTGTGCTCCCATCCCTAACCCCTGCATCTGGGAACTTTAGGTTGAAGAAAGTAGCTCTGTGCCTGGTTTTTGTGGGAAAGGGTTAGAGGTAAACCCTCCTTTGAAGAGAGTGCTACTGAAGAAGAGGAATTATTTTACGAAGCAAAGGAGAATCCAGTGCAGAAATGCTATGAACCTCTTATAATAATCTTCAGAAGAGAATGTTACACTTTGTTTAAAAAAGAAAAAAGAAAAAGAAGCAGAAGCTTTTTAAAACTATAAAAAATGTCTATTTTTCAGTTTTCTAGGCTCTCTGCTAACATGTCTATATGTCTTCAAATTCCAGTCTTATTGGATTTCCCTAAGTTATTCCTCTCAGAAAAAGACGTGTACATTTAGAATTTCCTGCATCAGCTTGATGGCATTTCAGGCTCATAAATTAGAACTTCAGGTTCTGCTACCCCCGGAACAGGTAGCATGAGATGGCGTTTTGTTTCTGCGTGAGGCCATGGGAGAAGGAATGGCAGTTGAAGGGAAGCAGCAGCTCGTGTCGTCTTGCATCTCCGTCTATAAAGTTTCTTCAAAGAACTCGGAAACACTCGAAACACCCGTGTCTGTGTAAAGAACCTGCCAGCTGTGAAGATACACATAATCATACATGTGGGCACATGTTAGCTTTCAAAAAAGAAATGTGAACAATAGAAGGAAGAAATTACTGTAGATCAGAAGGTCAGGAAAGATGTGAATGAGGTAAAGGACGAGGGGAAACGTATTAGGTGGAACAGCCCGGGCGTTTAGAGACACGGGTGTTTCTTCAAAAGGTGTTAAAAATGAAACGCCTCAAATGATGTCTTTATTTTGGTGTGGGTCTCTACAGGTACTTACCAGTTTTAGTTATGCCTCAAAAGGAACATGGAGCTACAATAAATGGCCTCCGCAGTGACCATGATCTCCACAGGAGCGCCTGTGGTCACATGGTGGGCAGTTCGCTCCCCTGGATTCTCTTCTCCCCAAATTTCCAGGCCCTTCCCATTTCCTCCTCAGCCCCATCGCCGCTGGCTGCGAGGTTGCTGTGCTTGAGAGTCCAGGGGAGCTGGTCACAGGTGCGCTCAGTGGCAGAGTGTAGGGAGTCACACCTCCGCAGGTCTCTAGAGTCAGCTGAGCTGACAGCATGTCCCTCTCCCAAGCATTACAAATTAAAAGGAAGATTGGGTTGCCTGGGAGATACCAAGCCAGTATAGTGTAGAGAATTTTAAATGGAAAGGACTGTGCAAGTTAGAGTTGGGAGGAATCAATCCGACTGCAGGAAGGAAGGACATCCAGTGCCTTCCGTTCCAGAGTGCTCCTCTCACTGGGACTGGGAGACTCGTGTTTCTCGGCCAATGGGTCCAAAAGAGGTGGTTCACGCAGCTCTCGGTGACATGGGAGCTCACCAGGCCCTCAAACCAGGCACCCCCACCACCGGCCTCAAAGGCAACCCCCTCCCCCAATACTCATGAACATCCAGAGCCTTTAAGGGTTTTCTTTAAATGTGTATTTTCTCTTTTCTTATACAATAAGACTAACATTCATTGTTTTAGGACACAACTTATGCAAAACATGTGGGGGACACCAGAGCTAAATGAAGTCACCCAGGATACACATGGTCTCAGTGCATGTGGAGGGCAGGAGGCTGGGTCCTCATGGCCTTATGTGAGGAAGCCCAATAGGCTTCATGGCAGCAGTGGTGGAAACTGAGTCAAGTTGGGCTGGTATGTGGGACCCATAATTTGCAGAGGAGGTAGACCATGTCTATACATTTGGATCTATTTTCATGGAAATTCCTTATGAGTTTTAAGCTCACCCTAGCAAAGCCTTACTCATCTTTATCAAGTCAGCAAAATTATCCCTTCCTCTAGGACTTTTTCGGACCTCTCTGCCTAAGGCTAGGAACCTCAGCTATGTGCCCCTATGACATCCTCCTGAGGCCTCTCAGCCTGTCCTACCGTCACACTCTTTAGCCCCTGCAACATCCTGCTGGCTCTCTTTGCTAAGGCAAACGTTCCATGTGGTGAGGTTTTTGCCAAATATCTGTTTCTTTCACATCCAGTAACCACATGCAGATCCTGCTTGCCCAGAAACTGGAATCCTACCTTCTGCCTCCGTCTTTTGTATGTGTGTTTGCAGACACATTACACGCATTGTTGAAAGTGCCTGTGAAAATTAGCATGACAAAGTCACTTGAAGGATGCCTAGGCATCTTCTTTTTGAGAGAAAAACCTCGTGTCATAAATATACACATTCACAGAACAAAATAAAAATCCAAAACCTCAAAAAGAGGGGTTTGACGCCCATTCAATCTATCACTTTACTCAGAAAGTCGTTTAAAAGGCTCCCTGCCCTTTTTAACCGTGCGAGACCTATCAGCGGCGGGGAGCCCGGCGGGGCTCCTCTGTGCAGACAAGAGCAATTGCATGCACACCAGCGTTATCATTGCCTGTCCACTCCGGGCTGCTCCAAGCAGGACAAGACAAAGCTCTAGTGACAGCAATTGGAGCAGCCTGCACATTTCTCTGTCACTGCCTATGATAACCTGTGTCACCGCCAGCGTGCACTCCTTCTGCTTTTGCAAAGAAAAGCTCAGGCATCCCTTTGTCCTTCTGTCTGCTACCCCAACCAAGCCTTGATAGCCCAGTGAGGTGATAGATGAAGGCAGCTAAAAATAGTTTGTTTTGCATGTAACATACAAGCAAGTGAATAATTTTCTTCTGTAAGCGAGATGCCCGGGGACAGGGAGAGCTCAGTGGCAGCGGCAGCGAAGGGACGTAGATGGAGTGCTGCTCCTAGCGCAGTAAATCAGCAGTGGCATAGCTTGGCACACCCGCCCATGCTGCTGCAGCCGGAGGGAGGAAACATCAGGGCCCTGGAGAAATACTTCTTGCATTTAAAAATTATACTTGAGCTCGTTGTGGTTGACACAGGGAATTTGGCCATTTATTCCCAGCCTGCACCAATGGCACAGTGAATGCTGGGTCTCCTGCACTAGCTGGGTGCCTCTGAGGTAACCTAATGCAGGAGGCGGTCGTGTGGCCTGTGTGGTTTCACCATGAAGCCCCTCACAGGGAGGCAGGAGAGCCCACCACGCCACCTCTGGTTTCATATGACTGGCCTAATGGAGCATCCGGTTCTCGAAGGGAAAGTTTTCAGGCGACCAGTCAAGTCCCCGAGGTTCCTTGTCACTGTCACTTCCTAAGTTCCTAATCATTCTCAGAGTTGGGCTTGGAGACAGGAGGTTGGGTTTCTGCAGACACAGCAGGTTAGCCAGAGTGCCTTTTCCCAGAGAAATTCATTCCGTTAAGACAAGGATAGGAGGGAGAGAGGCCGGTGAGCTATCCGTGGTCCTGACCCCGGCGGAATTGGCTCTTGCAGGCGGCCTGTCTTTCCTGTTCTCTCTGTCACAGGGCCTCCCTCTTCTACTCCATGCATGCACTTCCTCACCTTTTAAAAATCACTAGTGTTTCTTTTCTTTTGGAAATAAAACCACGATATAATCCAAGGCCCCACTGTGAGCGTCCTTCCCAGTCATCCAGCCCTGGGGAATTTAACATCTGGAGTATAAGACGAGTGAGTGTGTGTGGGATGGGGAGAATAGGGTCATTAGTCTTTGATCTCCAGATGGTTAAGTCTATAGGGTGCAAAGACTTATATTAAAATTGTTGCACGGAGAGATTTCAGAACTTCCACTTAAAAATCATTAATGATCTGCATACAGGATTTTGTTTTTCTGTATTTTTTGCTGTATTTCAGGGCATGGTTTACTTAAGATGCTGCACATTTAATAAAGTGACATGTCAGAGTATGTCGAAGCTGAATTTTACTCTCCAACTCTGTGGCTTTAGTATATGGACACCTCAGTTTCCCCATCTGTGAAAAGGAGAAAGTACTTTTATCCTCATTAACTCAGAGGGTTGTGTAAGAAAATGCCTACAAACCTCTTAGCACTGGACTTACACCTAATGGTGATAAGTTAACACTGATGTTATTAGTAATTAAATCAGTAAGAGACCTTGAAGGATGGCATTTTCCCAGATTTAGAGGAGTTGATGCTGTGGCCAGTATGCCTTACATTTCTCACAGAGTATACCTGTGGTGTCCATCAAGGGACTGAGCAGGTGTGTGTGTGTGATTGTGTGCATGTATGTGTGTGAGTGTGTGAGCATGTCTGTATATGTGAGTATGTGTGTAACTGTGTGTGAGTGTGAGTGCATTTAACTGTGAATGTGTGGGAGGGTGTGTGTTTATGGGAACACACTTGAGGTAATCTGATATTTTGAAAACTCCAAGGTAAAATGTACTTATTGGTAGTAGGCCAGCTCTAATAGATAAGTTAATGTAATATGTTATATCAATGTAATTTTTAATCTGATCAAATGATCTGATTGGCAATAATAAATGATTTGAGAAATGAGAACTGGGACATGCTTAATTATAATCCTATATAATAAAAGCCTAATATGCTAAGTGTCTGGTAGGCTGGTCGGCCATTCAACCAATCAAAGCATAATATACTAATGATATGCTAAGGACGCTCAACCACTCACTATGATGTGCACTGACCACCAAGGAGCAGACAGTCAACTGGTTGACCAGTTGCTATTATGTGCACAGACCACCAGGGGACAGGTGCTCCGACCGGTAGGTTAGCTTGCTGCTGGTCAATCAGGACTGAGTGAGATGGGCCAGACACACCCTGGAGCCCTCCCGTGGTCCCTCCCCAGCTGGCCAACCTCCCATGTCCCTCCTGGGCCCTGATCCAGCACCGGTGGGGTCTCTTGGCCTGGCCTGCGCTCTCTCCCAATCCAGGACCCCTTGGGGGATGGCAGAGAGCTGGTTTTGGCCTGAGGGTGGAATGACTGGTCGCTATAATGCTCACTGATCACCAGGGAGCAATCACTCGATGTACGAGCTGCCCCCTGGTAGTCAGTGCGCTCCCACAGGAGGAGCACCACTCAGTCAGAAGCTGGGCTCACAGCTGGTGAGCACAGCAGTGGTGGCAGGAGCCTATCCTGCCTCCATGGCAGTCGGACATCCCCTGAGGGCTCCTGGACTGTGAGAGGGCGCAGGCTGGGCTGAGGTACCCCACCGCTGCACAAATTTCTTGCACTGGGCCTCTAGTAAATAAATACTTAAGTAAATTTGCCAGAATGTGCATATGGTCACCTTTCGCTGTTAACAATTTTTACCAATATTTAACTCACCCACATGGACATGGAGACTAAAGAGGCCAAGTTCACTGGTTTCAAGATATATAGTTAAAAGAAAGCAATTGATTGTTCATTCAAAAAATAATTATTCAGCACCTGCCATGTACTACGCATTGCTTTCAGTGTTTTTGAAATAATATAAACAAAATCCATGGCCTCTGGGAGTTTGTGATCTCATGCAAGTTGTGATTTTGACATCTGAGCTTGAAGGCCAAATTTTCAAAAAGATGTCACTAATGACACACAAATGGAGAATAAGACTTTTCAGTCTAAAAAAATCAAAAACAAACCATAACACATGTCAAATGCATCTGTAAGGAGATGAAGTGTATAATGATTTACAACCATCCAAAACAGATATTTTAGAAGATTTGTGGAGAAATCACCCTAGCAGGCTGGATAGGAGCAGAATGTGGCAGGGTCCTAGGCTGATTAATTAGCAGGAGGCTCAGATGCATTTGGGGTCAGGGTTCTCCTGGGCAGCACTTTGAAAACAAAGATGTGGAAATATCAGGAAACTGTTCTGAGACACACACTTCCTGAGAAGTGATGAATGCAGCTCTGTTAACTGTAGGTGATTCTGTGTCAAACCCAAAGCTCCTATGTTCCAGAAAGAAACACAGGCCTTTTATTTCCTTTAAAAAACACACTATGGCTTAAACCTCATTCAGGTTTATCTGTAAAACTAGAGGCCCAGTGCACAAAATTCATGCACTTAGAGCGGGGGGTGTTCCTCAGCCCGGTCTGCGCCCTCTCACAGTCTGGGAGCCCTTGGGGGATGTCTGACTGATGGCTTAGTCCCACTCCTGCCACTGCTGCTGCTCTCACCAGCCTTGAGCCCGGTTTCTGTCTGAGTGGCACTCCCCCTGTGGGACCACACTGACCACCAGGGGGCAGCTCCTGCATTGAGTGCCTGTCCCCTGGTGGTCAGTGCACATTATAGCAACCAGTTGTTCTGCCCTCTGGTTGATTTGCATATTACGCTTTTATAATATAGGATGTTTGGATGGTTTATAGATGTAGTTTAGGAACTGGTGTTGGGTTCTTCCTGTCATTCGTTTCTATAAAATTACAATGAGCAACTGAACTCAGTTACTCTAGGTCCACAAACAGCAAGTCAAAATGTGAACAAACCCTTTTCATAGTGTTAGCCTGACTGTATTTATTGGCTTTTATAACTCATTTGGAGACATTTCATTCCCTGTCAGGGCTGATTTAGATTTAAGTGCCTTAAGATTTTTTATGTCAGGTGTTAAATAATACTTTATATCAGGTGTTAAATAATATTGGTAACTTGTGGCTTTCTTTTTAATACAGATATTTTTTCTTTAAATATGTATTTGTGATTCACTAAATTTTTTCTAGAATTTGGCTAAATTTACCTTTCAGAAGAGCAAGTAGGCATGAGGATAGAAACAATTACTTTTCCCCTAGAAGCTAAACTTTTTCTGGGTTCATAGTACCCATTAACTTGAGCTAG
This sequence comes from Myotis yumanensis, assembly GCF_028538775.1. NCBI lineage: Eukaryota > Metazoa > Chordata > Mammalia > Chiroptera > Vespertilionidae > Myotis > Myotis yumanensis. The sequence continues at coordinate 160,175,741 of NW_027223752.1, read as the reverse complement.
GAGTGAACGTTAGGATCTTGCTGCTTTTGCAGGTAAAAAGAAAAGGCAGCTGTGCCCTGTCAGCATGAGCTGTATTTACCTGCTGTCTCCTTTGGCAATACCCTCCCACACTCTTTACTTTCTATTACTAAAATTCATTATCTCTCATTTGTCTCCTTTTTGAAAGTAATTTTTTCACCAATATAGTTCTCAACTGACATTCAAAAGCAGAAAGTATTTCTTCTTATTGTAATTTTTATAGCAGAGGACCTCCCATAAAATATTGATTGCTGACATATTAAGGTGTGTGTATATGTAATATACACACAATACATCACACAGCTGTCTGAATATATCTCTCAGGCCACAACAGGACTCACTTCAGGTTGGCCCTTTATCTCTAAAATGTTTGGCTCATTTATACATGTAGTTTAGCGTATCCACCATTTGTTGTTGTTGTTGTTGCTGTTACTCTCAATTTAAGTCAAAATGTTAATAGCTCACTTTAGCCCTTTTAGCTGTGATAAGCTACAAGGTCTGACACTTGCTTTTAACCTTTACTAAAAAAGTAGAATGGTTTTTTGCTTGTCACTTTTCACCCACTTTCTTTTACACATCATGAATGATTATCACACTGAAAGGGGAAAGTAGTATTCCACCATTTCCCTTCCAGCTTGTCTTATTTTAAACACACACACACACACACACACACACACACACACACACAACTGAGCATTTAGAAGGAGAAAACTTAAAAGTAAATGCTGGGTGGGGAGAAGGGCTGCAAATTGTTCATGGGACCTTGGTGCCTCCCATGCCTCCCATTCTTCTAGAACTTTCTAACACTATTGGATGCATTTATATCATCCCCATCCCAGCTGCAAAAACACCTTGAACATAATGAAGGATGATAATGGCCCTGATATTCCAAAACGGAGAAACTCACTGAGCCCCTTCCTTTCCACTGGTAACTGGCCGTGGACAAATCAGTTAAGTTCTCTCTGCCTTAGTTAAAAAAAAAAAGGAAGGAAAAGGAAAAAAATGAGCCAACATTACCTGCAAAGTGGACCCAGGAATGAGAAATATTTGAGCACCTGGGGACAGTGTTAAGCAAAGAGAAGATGCTGAGCAAATGGCAGCTTTTCCTTTTCGAGGCTGAGCATAGGTCTGACTCTGAGTCCACAGAGGAGCAGCCCTCCTGGCTCCAACACCTTTCAGGAGAATGGGCTGGACCACAAGCCACTTTTTATTAGGTGTGCGCTCTCAGAAAAGGTTTTAATCCAAAGTCTCATTCCTCACCTGGAACATGATGGTAATGGAATGATCTACCTCATGGAGTGGTTGTAAGAAACTATACAGTACACCTAAGGCGCAAAGAGCAATGTTCTTCCCATAGCCCATGCTCAGTAAATGTTAACTTGAAATATATATATATATCCTTTATTATAATTGCCAAAAAAAATACCAGTGAAACTGGTACAGTGGACTGAAGCCATAGCAGGTCTCAGTTGAGTAAAACTGTTTAAGAAAGCATGCCTTAAGCTACATTTATGACAGCTTCTGTAAATGCCATTTTTATATTAATGCTCAAAGATTTATTTGACATCATGTTACTCAAATATATGTACTTTTGGCATTTAAATTAACTTCTTGTCCCAAACCCTAAATGGAGAAATATGTCACCTGTTCTCAAACAATCAAGGCTCATTGTTAATTCAAAAGTTAATGATGTTTCCTGGCCATTTCCATATATTGAGGTGTAATATCCATATCTGTCCCCCGGTCTCTCCTGGAATGATTAAAAGTTGCTTCATTTATACTGGGTGCTGAATTTGACAGGGTAATTAAAGAAAGGTAATGGCAGCTGGTGGGAGCTGAAGGGAACCTCTCATTTTGTAAAGTTTCCTCCAGGGTCGTCCAACACCCATCTCTCCATGAACTGCCAAGGCTCCATTGCTGGGGGAGGAAGCGCCAACCCTCCCTACTCACAGAAAACATTTGCTGGTTTTCTTTCAAAGGAAAGAAATTGCTGCTTTAATTTCTCTGTTTCCATCTGGCACCTCGAATACAAATATCTTTGGAGAAACAGCAGCAGCGCATCAGGAAGCATCCTGGAGCACTAGACCTTCTCCTAGTGCAATCAACTTCCACTGATGTGGCGCCAACGCAGAAAGGAGGCGAATTACTGAGAGTGACTGTTAACACATCATCATATGAAACCGTAATTCAAGAATGACCCCAATTTTCAATGATATCCATGTTCCAGGGATTGGATAGCAACCTTATCAGGACAGGAAACACTCTACCATGGATTCTGCTTTACTCTTTAGAATCAAGGAACAAATAAGTTCATTATGTAAAAGTATTGAAAGCTCTACATTGAGAGTAATTATTTAAGAAAAACTCTTCTCCATCTACTGGAGAAAAGCATATTTGCTTTTTGAGAGTGTATTAGGTTTCATTAGATGGGAATTTTTCACCAGTAATCAAGATTTAGGAGGCACGGTGCAATTATAGCGCTTATCAAGGGAGAGCTCTCTTTAAAAACAACACTTGAGATGATCAATGCAAGTAGAAGTACAGTTGGTGTAAGTTCTACTCATTCATCTCTGCCCCCAAACGGGCGAGACACAGAATTTGAAGGGTTTCGTGGAGACATCGTTGCCGTCATCACTGGTAGTGTCTGATGGTTTCTGTGGAAAGCCGTTTGTAAAGGAGCTCAACATTTTCCCATGAAACAGCTTTCTCAGCAGCACCCCTCTTCTGCTGTCATGTTGGGAGCAACTTCCGGGATATTTAAAGCAGCAGCTTTTCAGCCCTGGCCAGTGTGGCTTAGTTGGTTGGAGTGCCATCCTATACACTGAAAGGTTGTGGGTTCAATTCCCAGTCAGGCCACATACCGAGGTTGTGGGTTTGGTTGTTCCTCTCTCACACTGGTGAAACGCTCTCTCCCCCTTCCCCTCTCTCTCTCAAAAAAAAAAAAAAAAATCAATCAACATATCCTTGTGTGAGGATTAAGAAAAAAACAAAACATCTTTTCAGTGATGAAAGGGCATGGAGTCAAAACGACATTCTTCTTTTTAGAAAAAAAAAAAAAGCTTATTCTTTTAAGTGCTAAAAGTTAGACAAAAGTGACAAAATTGTTGGTTGGAAATTATTTTTCACTTTTTATTTTTATTGATTTCAGAGAGGAAGGGAGAGGAAGAGAAAGATAGAAACATCAATGATGAGAGACAATCATTGATCAGCTGTTCCCTGCACACCCCCCTCCAGGGACTGAGACCGCAACCCAGGCATATGCCCTGAATGGGAATTGATCTGTGACCTCCTGGTTCATATGTCAACACTCAACCACTGAGCTACACCAGCCGGGCAGTTGGAAATTATTTTCAAATAATATATACTCAAGTTGAACGGTTCAAGTATTGTTTCTTCGAAGTTTTCTTACCAGCCTTATATTTACATTTACCCTTGTGCTGACTGTGACACCTCTGGCAACTGTTGGTGTGAAACAGGCACCGTTTTCCTTTGTGCTTCCTAAGCAACTGCGTCAGCTGGCACCCATTCCTTTTTCAGTGTTTCCCTCAGCCTCGCTGCTACTCTTCCCCCTGAGTCCACCTCCTCCCATGCTTCTAATGATCTACTTCTCCCCTTATTTATGTGGAAATCCATTACCTAATATAACTAATATAATGTTACATTTGAGGCAGGAACTACAGTGATCCAGATACATATCAGGAAGTCCTCAGAGGAAGGCACCTGACGCCCCATGCCTGGGCTCTCTCACAGCTATTTCTGCATCATTACACAGCCTTTGCTCGCAGGTTTTACCCACTTCAGATTTCTTCACAAGGTTCTTGGTGGTTTTATTTGCTGGAGGAGAGGCCTCTGGGTACATGGTGTTGTCTGGACACCAACACAAAGAATTGATGATCCAGCGATGAGAACGATCAGGGATTCAGGAAAAGCCAGAGCTGATTTTGAAGGAAATGTTAGGGGAGATAAAAGGGGCCAGAATCACCAGGCTTGCAGGCAGTGGGAGAGCTTTGAACTCCGTGTGAGGGTATTCTGAGAGAGAGCATTGCCTGGTGTAGGAGTGCATTAGAGTGGACACATATGGAAAATTTTTACTGGGAGATTTTTACCAAACTGTAAGTAGCAACATCTGAGTTGGGCCTTTTACGTTCGGTCCTCTCCAACAGCAAATTTGACATAAGGGCTTTTGGTTCACTTGAGGTGACGTGACCTAAAGGCTCACCACTGTCTCCGATGAGAATCCTTCAGGTGTTTTTGTGAGTAATCTATGATATACATGTGCCATGTCCTAAATAGGTCACAGGCACGGGCAATGCTGAGTTTACCCTCCCTGGCATTTTCCACACAGATGGCTTCCAAAATCTCTTAGTGAATGAATTCACATGTGAGCATTTCTCCCTGAGAAGTGGTTTAAATAATGAATGGAAATGAACCTTCTTGAGATAACCTATTAAGATTATGTATATTTTTAAACCTTAACAGCCAGGGATGATACATGCCCTAAGGCATTAGAATAAGATAAATGTAAAACTCCATAAACTCTTGCAGTGCACATTATGATCTTTTCAGTTTCACAAATACACTTATTTTTGTTCCTATGCATTGGGTCCCAGAGAAATGTTTAAGTTTACACCAGCCTTAAAGGGTTTCAATGAAAATCGGCTTCTATAAATACAGATGGGTTTGCTTAGCTGCATCCAGCTGTGACGGTGAATTGACTAGAATGAAAATAGACCAGAAAAATTAAGAAGTGTTTGTTTGGAAAGTAACTACTGGTTTTCATGCAAAGCTTATTAGAGCTAGTTAAAGCCGGGTTATTAATGAATATTTGCACATTTCTATTGCTTTCAATTTACCAGTATTGGTTGTTTCTGGTCATGAAATGAATTCAATTAAAGTATTTTTATTACACACACATATACTTCTTTACAGTGTATCAACTGGAAAAATTGTACAAATATAGGGTTGCTTTGAAAGCTCTTTTGGGTATTGTATTAAATTATAAATACATAAAACAAGTGCAGAAATGTAGCTCCAATCACCTTTTACCCCTGGTGGGATTCCAACCTGCAACCTTGAGAAGAAAGGAAGTCCTTCCAGAGTAGGAGGGCATTGACCAGAAGGAAGACCCTTTCTGGTCAGGCTCAGTGGGCTGTCCATCGTCTGTGTCTGATCTTGATAACTGGACAGTCCATTTTTCTAAAGGATCAGGGTTGAGAATAAGCAGGTGTACGAGACTGCTTTCGTGACCTGCCTACATTAGATTGGGGACACAGAGAGTTTCAGAAGAGTGACCCTGTTTTGTTGCTTTTTATTTACCAACCCGCTTTTCCAATGTGGTTATATCGATGTGCTGATTTCAAAATAAAATGTGCTAAAGCTGAATTTTGTCCCAGTTGGGTTAAAATGTAAAGCCATGTGTTGAGAGCAGTTCCTACTCAAGTAATTGGTCATTTGGAATCTGATTCCAGGACAGGCATGGCCACATGTGTGTCCGTCAAGACTGGTGTTGAGGGAGGGGACACACCCTTAAGAGAACATGCTTGGTGGTGATGGTGGGACAGGGAGTGAAGAGGGAGCAGGAGGGAAGCCAGTCATGATACCCATCACAGTGGCACAGGAAGCAGCAACGTCCGCATGCAAACACTCTCAGAGCCCAGTGTAGCCTCAGGTGGTAGGGAATGTGCAGATGTGCGGAGAATTGAGGAAGCATACAGAGGTCTTGCTGACTTTGGGCTAGCAAAGAGCTCCCTCAGAGCTGCTCCAGGACAATGCCCACGAGGCTCTTAACAGATGGTGTGACCTGAAAAAGGACACCCTCGGGCTTCAGGTCTCAATTGTGCTAGAGGAGCAATGGGCACACAGAGGTGCTGGCCAGAATTACAAGCCTCACATCCAGTCCCAGGGCTGACACAGCACAACCCAGGAGAGCCACACAGCCTGCCCAGCCTTCCTGATGGTCAGTCCATCCTAGGTGCCAAGTAGGAGGGTCAAGTGAGAAAACCTTCTATGAAAATATTTTGGAAAGCACCCCACACTGTGCAGTGCCAGGGGGTACATCAGGCTAACCCAGAGTGAGCATCCAGGGGAACCTGATTTTGGTGACTACTAGTCTGTGAGATGTTCTGTTCATTAAAATGCCACTGGAAGGGTCCTGCAGGTAAATAGGAGAGGGTCTGTCTGTAGTGTGGGTGCGTTCGAGAGATTACAGAGGATTTACTGTCCATCCTTGAATTCTGGTTTCTAGGTCAGCTATTTGCCACTGACTCACATCAGACTTGGTGGCAGTGACACTTGTCTCCAGGGGCAAGAGCTAAAATTCAGCCCTACAGCCCCTTCTTAGGACCAATCATATGGGCATATGCGTGATCACAAGTCTAGGGCTCTGAGCCAGCCCGTGTGTGTGTGTGTGTGTGTGTGTGTGTATACATGTATGTATCTGTGAGTGCACAGACACATACATGTATATGCTTGTGTGGCTGTGTACATGTTTAAGCGACTGGAAAGCTCTATGCTGCCTTTCTTCATGTTTAATATAATGATAAGCTATCATCCAGTGTAGATTCCTTTATGACCCCAGGAGCAGCTTAGATGTTAGCTAAGTACAATTAAGTTTCTAAGATGTACAACTTTGAAAATCAATAGCCTTTTATTAAAATTTATTTCAGTCCTACCCCTGCCAAGAATAGACACTTTTCTCTGAGATATCACATGCAAGAGCTCCTCTCCAAGATCATAGACACCTTTTGGTAGCAGTTTCAGAAGAAGAAGGTGATCATTTTAAAGGAGAGAATAATTGTTATTTAGAATTTCCCTGGCCCAATATACTTCCAAAATAACTATAATAATCTGATTAACTTCTTATAATTGCTTTTGCAAAATCACCATTAAAAATAAAGCATTCCCCTTAATAAAGGCATACAAGTAGAATCACATTTTCTTAGATGTTGTAACCAGAGTAGAATGAAAACTATTTGCTTACCTATATCTTCATGCAGTGTCATGCCTTATTCAAAATTTACATTGAAAAGACATCAAATAACCAAATTACCTTTATAATCTTATCTATCTATCTATCTATCCATTCATCCATCCTCCCAGCCCAGCTTTGCCCCATTCCTCACCATAATTCTGTGGGAAGCATATTTCACTGCATTCCAACATGGTGCACTGGAAAGATTATGTGACTTTGGAATAAGACCAGCTGGCTCTGGGTCCAGGCCTGCTTGGCCACTAGAATGTGACCTGAGTGTAGTAATAAGAGCAGCTTATTGGTAGGTGCATCGGAGGCAGGAACATGCCCTTCTCTACTCCTAGATTCTATCTCAGTGCCTGGTGATCGTGGGTTCTCAATAGGCATCATGGGACAGAAAAAGAAAAGAATGAAGTGGGGGAAGAAATGGAGGACATTTCACAGCCTGGTGTGAAGCTCACAGTGAAACCCTTTGGTCAATTGTTAAGCGCCTCACAAATCTTAGTTTCTTCTTGTTCTTTGGAATTCCTGGGTGGTGAATTGGTTCACAGGTCATTATCTTGCCATGTTTTACAATGGGCAGCTGCCTCTGCAGAGATATACGCATTTCTCTTACGTTTCTGTAAAACAGAAATCTATAATGCACATGAATTTTACCATAACAGCCTGGAAATATGGACTGACAGGCGCCTCATGGCAGCACCATTTTGCTGCCTAAAACCACAGCTTCAGGACACAGGAGGGAGCAAACTCCTCCTTCACCACCCAGCTCAAAGTGGCTGTCAGCAAATAAGATGCAGATAGTTGAACCTATTTGGGATAAAGACTGAGGCCACTTCTTATGATTAAAAATGTACAAGATCCGCCCAACCAGGGTGGCTCAGTGGTTGAGCATCAACCTATGAATGGGGAGGTCATGGTTCAATTCCTGGTCGGGGCACATACCCTTGTTGCAGGCTCAGTCCCCAGTGGGGAGCGTGTAGGAGGCAGCCGATCAATGATTCTCTCTCATCATTGATGTTTCTAGCTCTCTCTCCCTCTCCCTTCCTCTCTGACATGAATAAAAATATATATTTTTTAAATGTACAATATCCAATTATTCAGATTGAAAGTTGAGTTTTAATGAATGTTCAGTGTAAAATGCTTTTCTACTCTCTCTTTCCAAAGACACATGGATACAACAGTGAATAATATTCTAACAAAGTCATGTGTCCATCTGCCCCCCCACCTATATGTTCTGTTACATCTTTAGAGCACTTATTACATAAAATATAGAATTTGTGCGTTATCCTGCCATCACCAGAATGTGACTCTTATGAAGGCAGTGCCCTTGTCTATCTTATTCACAGACCTAGAGTGGCCCTTCATGAATATTTGCTAAATGTAGGAAGAAATAAGTTTCTCCTATTTCTGGCTTGAAACACTTAAAGCCAAACTATCCAGTCATTGGTCATCTCTTATAAATGGCCTGGAACCCCAGCCAGTCCGTGGCTGGGTAACACTGAGTGGCAAAGTGCCAAACCAATAAACATGGAGAGCTACAGAGCTTTGACACAAGGGATGGATGTTGAATGAATGAATGAAGTCAGCCCCTCTTCTTGGTTCCTTTTTCTCTTTTTCTCTGTCTCACCTCAATGTCTCTCTCATACCCCACCCTCTCCTCTTCATAAAATTTACTTTATTTGAGGGCATTTTTGTTTGGTAGATAGTCACTGAGGGCCATGAGCGAGGCTGCCGTGCTCACCCCGGGGAATCCTCAGAGTAGTGGCTGGAACAGCACCAGGTCATGTCCCATGGACAGCAGCTCCTCTGTGTGTTTTCTTGAGATTTCCAGCAAGTGAAGGGACACAACCTGGCATGTTTCCAGTCTCCCCCAATGAAGTCACTGAGAAGAACAAAACTGTGTGCTGTTGTTTTGTGCTAATTATGTTTCTCAGATCACAAGCCCAGAAGGGTTCAGAAAAGAGACAGAAATTTAGGACAGAAGAGTTTGGGGAAGCTTTTAAAGGAAGTGGGGTTGAATGGAGTCTCCTGAAGGGTCCCGGAACAGGTGGACTGGCAGGAGGGAACAGAAATAGAAATACCCAGACATGTGTGGCTGCTCATTGGAGAAATGGGACCTGATGGGATGGGACTGAGTGGGCAGAGGAGACCCTGTTGGAGAAAATAAATTAGTCTATGTGTGTGGACATCTGAACATCATAATAAAGAGGTTACTATCAATCCTAAAGGACTAGACCCACAATTATTTTAAAAATAATGTGGGGGTTTTTGTGTTTGTTTGTTTATTTTGTTGTTGTTGTTTTAGAAAATGTAAAACTGCATGGGAAGAGTTCCAAAATGGGGATAGAAACCTTGTGTTCTAGGCCGTTGCTGACAGGGAGGCTGGGGATTTGAGGACAGAAACTTAGTTTTCTTATGTAAATAAAAAGTAAAAGGGGAATCAAATAACTGCAAAGATCAAAAAAATAAAAAACAAAACCTGTGGACTATTAAAAACCATGTTCCTTGTGAACTCTTCACATCATCTATACTAATAAAAGGGTAATATGCTAATTAGACTGGGAGACCTTCCGGACATCCCTCCAGACAAAGCCATGGTGGTGGGGCCGAGGCAGAGGTGGTTAGGGGCGATCAGGCCAGGAGGGGAGGGCAGTTGGGGGTGACCAGGCTGACAGGGGGAGCAGTTGGGGGCAAGCAGGTTGGCAGGGGGGTCCAGTTGGGGATGAGCAGGCCAGTGGAGGGGGGGCAGTTGGGGGCAAGCAGGCCAGCAGTGGGGGGCAGTTGGGGGCGATCAGGCCATCAGGGGGCAGGGAAGTTGGGGGCAAGCAGGTCGGCGGGGGAGTCATTGGGGGCAAGCAAGCTGGCAGGGTGGGGGCATTTGGGGATGAGCAGGCCGGCAGGCAGAGTGGTTAGGGGCAATCAGGCTGGTGAGGGGGAGGAAGTTGGGGGTGATCAGGCCAGCAGGGAGGACAGTTGGGGGCGAGCAGGTCAGCAGGCAGAGTGGTTAGGGGCAATCAGTCAGGCAAGCAGGTGAGCGGTTAGGAGCCAGCAATCCCAGATTGGAGAGTGTGCAGGCTGGGCTGAGGAACTCACACACACACACACACACACACACACACACACACGTGCACAAATTTTGTGCACTGGGCCACTAGTTTAAGAATATTTGAGAGAAAGCACTTGTAAATTGCTCAAGTCAGTTCTGATGATGTTTCCTTAGGAGGGAAGGTCCCATTGCAATGATCAGCTTCCACTTGGTTCATAGCGAAGCCTTGAGAACATATGGGCTCTGCCTTTTTCTCCTGTACTTTGTAGTAATCTGAGTCCCCGAGTTCCCCAGGAAACAAAATAAAATTCCAGCTACGTGCCCACAGCTTGCGTGAAACAAAGAAGCACAGACTGACCTAGAATTAAAGCCCAGTCTCCAGAAATACAATGTGGCACCTGAAAGGTAAACAATGACCAGGCAGCAGTGACTTAGGAGTGGGCACCAGTGTCAGGTGGGAATGAGAACCAAGGGAGTATTGGGGCTCCACATCCTCTATCATGCACAGGAGAGAGCAGACTCACCAGGGAAGTCTTTCTGAATCCACCGAAGGCTAGTGATCAGTGTTTGATTAAACATGAGGAGACCCACGCTAAGGCAGCCCAGGATTTAAATCCACTCCTTTCCATCTGACTCACTCCCATGGCCCCTGTTCCACTGTGTGTGGAATGAACCTAGCGTCCAGGGCGGCTGGCAGTCACCCTTGACACCTGGTGCAGTGTTAGAAATACGTTTCTGTCGGCAACAGCTTGGGAAGAAGAAGCTGTTATTAAATTATCTCCTCCATGTGTGAAAATATCAGTGTGTCTTTCTTATGTAGAATGGTGGTTTAGAAGCCAACATGGTGGCAGAAGTTTTAAATGTTTTGAAAACACTCCTGAGAGCCACACAACAGTAATTAACAGCCTCGCAAGTGCTGAGCAGCAAGCCGCTGATCATAACGCAGCCTAGCGTCGACAGAACACAATTAATCACAGGGCTACACAGCGCGTGAGGATTTAAACTCAGTTATCACAGTGCACTGTGTGGCCCTGCTGGTCCTTCACGATGTAGGTATAAAGCTCGTCTTTCCCCCAAGCACCTGAGGAAAAGCAGAAGGAAGGCTCTGAGAATGGGATTTCCTGATATGTTTACTCTCACCCTTTCCGCCCTCTACTCCCGGGTGCTCTCCAAGGACAGCCCTGTGGGAGGGTCAGTAGCACCTCCAAACATCCTCCAGAAGGTGACAGCAGGCCACTCAGTCATAGAGGGACAAACAAGGGCCCACACTTGACTGCTGGCCTTCCCAGACCTGGAGGCCAACAGGAACAAAGGGTCATGATGATTTAGGAAGGTGATCAATCTGTTGGCATTGTTCATGAGTGCTGGGAGGGCAGCCGGTTCTCTCCTCATTATGGCCAATTCCCATCTGCTCTATCTACTCTAAGCTCCGTGACACCTTACAGAGATGTCGAATTTAGCGCCCGGTGCATTCTTAACAACTACAGTGGCCACTCTGCAGAGCGCTGGTCAGAGAACTCGGGCTGTCCTTTCACACTGATTGGTATATAGCATGTGCTATATAGGTAGGTACATGTACTTGCCACACACAACTGATTGGAATCCCAATCTGTAGCCAAGAGCGTTTGGAAACAGAAACGGTTGGTATTTCATGATGCACGGCCCTGCACAATTCACTTTATTTTCTTCCAACAGGCTGACTACTGACAACTTACTTTAAAAATACAATTTTAAATGAGTGTCATATTAGTCTGGACTTGTCAATTCCAGACATGTACCTCATAGAGAGGATGGGGGTAACCTCAAACATTGACTAATTAATCCTCACCCAGGGGCCCATGCTGCAAGCATGTGTGGGAGCTAGAAAAATGACCACAGTTTATTGAAGGAGATGGATTTATATGGTAATTACATGTTAACACATGTTATATAGAATATGATAATGTAATATTAAAAATACACTATGATAAGGGCCAAGTAGAAGTGAATACCAAGAGTAGGAGACGGTGGCTAGGGAGTAGGGAGAGATGCCATGTGGTGGTGGAGAAAGAGCGGCAGGGAAACCTGGACAGACTGGGTACTTGGGCTCAGACAGAATTCCCCTCAGCATGTTTCCAAGTCCTCTAATCTGTCATGTTGAGGAGAAACATGACCAAAGAGATGACAGATTCCTAGAAAGTTGCATTGCAGATGGCTTTATTTTATTTATTGTTGTAGAGGACAGGCGATTGATGAAAACGATAGTACACACAAGTAGAAACCAGAGGACAAGGAAGACGGCAAAAGAGTGAGGAAGTCAGGAATGATCCCCACTCCTATACCTGGTGTGCATCTCCTAAACTCATCAGTATCTTTGCCACTTTATTTCCTATCGCAAATGAATCAAACACGTTAATTCCATGAGAAATCTGGGAATTGTAGATTGTACAGCCACGGCATCCTATGTGTGAATTGACTTCTATTTCATGTCTGCATAGCTTATGTTTTTATACTTTCATTAAGGGGCCCATGTGAAGACTGAAATTTAAGTTTAAAGTCCAAGTTGGTGTGTTATACACTGGCCTATTCCCTTCAACCTCCAGCAAACATGAGAAAATAGAGAAATAGAAAATAACTAAAAAAGGCAATCAAAAGAAAGAAGGGCCAGGAATTTCTCTCCACTACGCAAACCAATCTTGAATGCGCAGATTGGCCCCACACTCAAAATGGAATGGAGTGCCTCATGATCACCAAAGTCCTTTTCATGTCTCCAATTCTGTGACACAATCTTCCAGGGTTCTAATCCTTAGTAACTTTGACTCTAAAAGCCACCTCTGAATCAATAAATCAATCTGAAGCTTGTCAACTCCTTCTTGGGCACGTTGAGTTATTAAAATGTATAAGCTCAGCCCAAGTCCTTGAAAAGCTAGCAATTTACTTGAGGAGTTGATTGCAGGACAAGTGGTGTGCCCAGTGGCACAAGGATGCAGACGCAGCACGGCGAGCTGCTCATGTGGGCCAGGAGACCAGATGCACTGAGCCTGGGTGTGAAGGGAGGCCCGGAGTTTGTTAGGAAAGAAGGGAGAAATTGAGAAGTAGGGCAGGGCAGAAAGAGAATTCATTAGGAGGAAGCACAAGGTGTATTTTGATGAATGAGAATGGAGATAAAAAACCAGGGCAGATATTTGAATCTGGTTATACAAAATATAAAATTGGGCAAGTTCAGAATATGTAGGTTACTTTGTGTATAACTTGTAATGGGTCTTAGGAATGACAGACATCTAAGAAGTCTCTGGCCACTCCACACCACCTTCCCTATTGCCCTGGCAAATCATTTAGTCAGTGGTAGGCAAACTCATTAGTCAACAGAGCCAAATATCAACAGTACAACGATTGAAATTTCTTTTGAGAGCCAAATTTTTTAAACTTAACCTATATAGGTAGGTACATTGTTATTAACTTAATTAGGGTACTCCTAAGGCTTAGGAAGAGCCACACTCAAGGGGCCAAAAAGCCGCATGTGGCTCATGAGCCACAGTTTGCCAAACACGGATTTAGGTCAATCTTCCCTGTAGAGCCAAGGTGTGGCCTCAAAATACCAGGAAAGACCCACAGTCACTGTACATTTTGAGTTGAAGTTTGTTCTTCATATGTGATGGCCAAAAACTCTCTCTGGAGCCAGCCCCAGGTAGGGCAAAGAAGTGACAGGTGGAAGGAACGGGTCAGTCAGGAGAAGGCCATGGATGTTCAGTGGAGGTCACATCTGAAGGTCAAGGCAAACCAAAGACAACAAGCCAGGTGCAGAATTGTGTTGGAAATCCAGTTGAGACCCGTATCCACATAGAGTGGGAAATGGGCAGTTAAGACAGAGAGGGGTCAGTATGAACAAGGAGAGAAGTGAGAACACACAGGGGTGGCAGGGAACAGCCAGTCAGCTTTGCCGGGAGAGGAGTTGGCAGCGAGTGGACAAAGAGGAAGTAAGATGGACAGACAGGAGGTTGAGACAGGAGGCCTTTAAGACGTTTAAGAAATTAGAACTGGTCACATGGACCCAAACCACTGAAAGCCATCATCCTAGATCATGTCTGTTGTCTGCTTGTCAATGGACATTCTTCGGTCCTGTGTCTTGCCACCAGCTTAGCCTTGCTAAATTCCAATTTGATTATGTCCCAAAATTTTTCATGGCTCCCCAATTCTTAAAGAAGTAAGTGCAGACCCCCAATATGCAATTTCATGACTCTACAATGGTAGCATAGTCTCAGACACAAGCCTAGCACTCTTGAGTCCTATTTCCTCCCCGAACACGGCCTATTGCTGCCCATGGCCCTGTCAACCCAACCATGGCCTGCAGTCCAGACCAAAGTCCTGGTGAGCTGGCCCTTTTGGCCCGGACCCTAACTTGCCTCACACCCCTGTAATGAGTCATTTGGTCTGGATTTCACACTGATGGCTTATCTCCTAGTGACTCATAGAAAAGATAATTTCCCTCAAATGAGGGCGAAGAGGTGAACTTAGGCTTCTGTGTCCACTCAACCCAGAGCTGAGACCCAATGCCTGAGTTAGGTCAGTAAACCCTACGTCCTGTGCCACATTCATTTTTGTGTCACAGAAAACAAGCTAAAAAATGTCTCCTTGAGATTTGTATTTCTGGACCCATCCATCATTAATTCTGAATAATTTATGGAGGCATTTTGCCAAGTCTGAACAGACACAAAAAAATTCCCATTTTTCCTGAGAACTAAAAAAATAATCTTCAGCTAAAACAACAGTGATGGGAAAAGTGCTAGAAATGCCTCCACATGTATATTTTTTGAAATTTCTTTTTATTGAGGTATGCATGTGCTTTAACTGTCCTTAAACAAATATAGGATGACATCACCTGTAGTTTAATCTTTTGATTTTTTTATTCCTAGTCAAGAAACATTTCAAGCACTTACAAAAGCCATCTTCTCATCTGGTTCACTTGCTTTTAAAGTGCATTTTACCTCTGCAGACTCTGAGATGAAATTAGAAGCCATTTTGTTCCTGCCTGTTGGTAATGAATAATTATGCTGTCATGCAGTGCCTAACTATTCATTACACGACTGCCTTTTTATTTCAAGGGGTTATTTAATAATTTTTTAATAAAGAGTTACATATGTCAGTCTCTTGAAAACATATCAATCAAGGTTATTTTCCGAGGTGGAGGACTGTCATAACCTGGCGAGGATGCTCCTAGTCTGTGATTACAGACTTCACCGGGGGTGCTCTGCTGCCTGGAGGCCTGTTGCAGTGTCTGGAAACATCACTCCCGGGCTGTCCTCAGCCTGTATTTGGAGACAGTAGGACAGGACAACATGGTAATTCATATGATTGGTATGATTCAAATCACCTGTTGGAAAGCTGCACTGCAGAAAAGTAGTGGTTGCCCTGGAAGTAATGGTGAGTCTCTGAAATAGTCTTCAATGGTTTCAAAGGCAGGCTTGTCTGGGTTCTCATCCTGCATCCATTTTGTCCTCGCTGAGGTACCTGGGGCAAATCATTTTACCCCGCAGTCCCTCCTTTGCAGCATGCATAAGATGAGGAGAATAACAATGTAAACCTCCTGGATTGGGTGAGGAGTGGGTGCCATAGTTCCTCGTGCCTGCTCCACACCTAATAGCCAGTGTTAGGACAAGGCTTCACTTTCATGCTGGTACTCATGAGGGTAGAGGTTTATCCTTCAGTGTTGATGGGGATTTGTGCTGGCTCCAACTCTGCCTGTAGCCAAGTGTTTCCATTCCTTTTGGGGGAAATTCCTAGGTGTGGAAATACTGTGTCATATGGCAAATACCTGTTTAGCTATTTCAGATGCTACCAAACTATTTTCCAAAGTAGCTGTGCCATTTTCGATTCCCAACAGCAATGTCTGAGGATTCCAGTTTCTTCAGATCCTACCAGGCACTTGGTATTTTCTGTTTTTAAAGAGTTATTCTAGTGGGAGTACAGTGATATCTTAGTGTCTTTTCCTTGTCTTTAAATAAATATAGGATGACATCACCTGTAGTTTAATCTCTTGATTTTTTTATTCCTGGTCAAGAAAAATTTCAAGCACTTACAAAAGCCATCTTCTCATCTGATGACTAATGATGTTAAGCATCTTTTTTCATATTCTTATTTGCAGTTATTATATCAACTTTGGTGGAATCACTAAAGTTTTACTAACTTTTAATTGGCTTTTTGTCTTATTATTAAGTTGTAATATTCTTTATATATTCTGGATGAAAGTCTTTTATCAGATATATAATTTGAATATATTTCCTCCCAGTGTAAGACTTATCTTTTCATTTCCTTATTGATGTTTTTTGAAACTCAAACATTTCAAAATTTGAAAGAATCTAATTTATTTCCCTTTGATAGATAGTGCTTCTTGTTATATCTAAGAATTCTCTGCCAAATTCAAAATAACGAAGGTTTCCTCTTATGTTTTACTTTAGAAATTTTAAGTTTTAAGGTCTATAATTCATGTTAGTTGATATTTGTGTTTGATGTGAGGTAAAAGTCTCAGTACATTTCTTTGAATGTGATTATACAATTGTCCCAGAACCATCTGTTGAAAAGACATCCATTACCCAGTGAATTGTCTTGGCACCTTTGTAGAAATCTATTTCTCATAAATGTAAGAATTTAGTTTTGAACTCTTGATTCAGTTCAAATAGTCTGGGTCACTGTGCCTTTAGAGTAAGTTTTAAAATCAGATAGTGAAAGTTTTCCAAATTTGTTCTTATTTTGCAAAATGTTTTGCCCACTATCTAGGTCCTTTGTATTTCCATATGCATTTCAGGATCAACTTGTTATTTTCTAAAAATAAATAAATAAATAAAAGTGGTTTTGCAGGGACTGCATTGAATCCATAGATTAGTTTGGGAAGAATAGCTATATTGACATTATTGAGTCTTAATTTGCAAACATGGAATGTCTCTTCATTTATTTAAATCTTCTTTAAAATAGCTCAGCCTGTTTTGTAGATTCCATAAAATGTCTTTACTTCTTTTAACTTTCTTCCTAATAATTTTTGGATGCTCTTATGAATAAAAGTATTTTCATTTCCAGATTATTTGTTCCTAATAGTACATAGTTGATATGTTTATATTATCTTGCATCCTGCAGTCTTGCTAAAATCACTTATTAGTTCTAGTATATTTCTATACATTCCATCAGGTTTTCCACATACACAATAATGTTACCAAAAATAACACAGTTTTCTTTCTTTCTTCTATGCTGCATGCCTTTATTCATTTGTTTGATTGTGATTTTTATTGCATCATCACACTAGTTAGAACCAGCAATATATGTTAAACTGATGTGAAAGAAGATATTCTTTCCTTGTTCCTGAGCTTAGGTGAAAGTATTCCTTTGTTAATGATTAAGTCTGACATTAGCTGTGGGTGCTTCATATATGACCTTTTTTAAATTTAGAAAGTTGCCTTCTGCTCATAATTGCTGAACAATTTTGTCATGAATGGAAATTGAATTTTTGTCGAATATATGGTTTTTCTGCATTTATTATGATGATCAGTTGTTGACCTTTATTTGAAAAATATGATGCAGTAGATTAATTAATTTTTATAATTTAGGCCAACTTTGCATTTCAGGTCTTGACATACACCCTTTTAATATGATGCTGGAATTGGTTTGCTAATGTTTTGTTTGTAGTTTTTGCACAAACAAACAAGAGATATTGGTCTATATTTTTCTTTTTGGTCATATCTTTGTGTTTGGTATCAGTATAACATTGGAACTATTGAGTGAGGTGGTAGTTGCTTCCCCCTCCTTTATTTTCTGAGTTTGTGAAATATTACTATTATTTCTTCTTTCAATATTTAATAAATCCACCAGTAACACCACTTGGGCATAATCTTTTCTTAGTGAAAAGTCATTAATTATTGTTACTTATTACAGGTCTATTCAGATTTTCTTTCTTATTTACTCACTTTTGGAAATATACACATTTCTAAGATCTTTTCCATTTCCTCTAAGTTTTCTCAATTTGACACATAAAAATGTTCATAACATTCCCTTATGATCTTTCTAATGTCTGTAGGTTGGTAATAATGTTCCTTCTTTCATTCTTGATTTTGGTAATTTGTGGCTTTTTTTTTTTTTGTCAGTCTACCTAAAGATTTGTCACGTTTTTTTTTTTGGGGGGGGGGGGGTTGTTTATTTTGTATTCTATTTATTTCTGCTCTAATGTTTATTATGTCTTTCCTTAATTTATTTTGCTCTGCTTTTTCTACTTTCTTCAGCTGGAAGTTTAGGTTACTGATTTAGGACCTTTTTCTTTTCTGATAATGGTGTTTAAAGCTATGAATTGCCCACTAGATACTGTCTTAGTTTCACTCCACAAATTGTGACATATGATAAATTTACTTTCCTTCAATTCAAAATATTTTCTAATGCCCCTTGTTCTTTCCTTATTGATTTATGCATTACTTATAAGTGCATTATTTAACTTCTAAATATTTGGGTATTTTCCAGATTTCTTTTCTTGTTAATTTTCCATTTAATTCTACTGTGGTCAGAAAATATAAATTTTATTATTTTAATTCTATTAAATGTATTTAAATTTGTTTTATAGCCAAGCATATTGTCTAGCTTGTAAAACGTTTTATTTGTACTTGAAAACACTATGTACTCTGCAGTTATTACATAGAATGTCTATATTTGTCGATTAGGTTGAATTGGTTTATGCTATTGTTAATTCTTCTATATACTTGCTAATTTTTCATTAAATTGTTCAATTAATAATATAACAAACATAGCTTTCTTAGGGTTACTCTTTGTGTGGTATGTATTTTTGTATTCTTTTTACTTTACTTATTTGACTCTATGGTATGTATATATTGTAGACAGCTTATAGTTAAATCTTTTTTATTTATCTATCTTATATCTCTGCCTTTTTAAATTTGGGTGTTTAGACCATTTCTTTTTAATGCAATTATTAACATGGCTAGATTTACCTTTGTCATTTAGCTATTTGTCTTCCATTGGTCTCTTGCCATTTTTTGTTTCTCAGGTCTTTCTTTGAATGGCTGAGTGTGATACTTAATCACTTTGTTAACTATTTCACATCATTCATTGCTCCAAATCAAATGAGGCACTAAGTATAGCCAAGAGGCTGTAGTCCTCACAGCTTGTTCTAACCTGGCAGAACCTCCACCGGCTGCAGGGGGCAGTTGCTTTTTGAGGAGAGGATTTGATTATTTCTTCAACTGGCCATTGCCAGAAGTCCTGCCTACGACTGATTTTTAATGGCTTTAAGTTACTGTTGTTGAGCCTGCTGCAATGTTCTCTCTACCAAAACAAAGCTCTTATCCTATTTATTTAATTCATGGAACAACTGATAATTACCAAGTTACAGATTTTAACTACCTCAATCTTGGTAGGTGACCTTACATACGATCTAATTTTAAAATCAGTGACATTGATAAATGGAAAAAATAACTTGTTAGAAGTAAAAATTACTTTGAGAAATGATGGCAAAATTTACTGATTGAATATATCATCATTTCCTATAGATATATGGGTTTTCAAGGTTGCTAGAATCTTCTCATTTCCTCTTTAATTTGTAACTACTAGAGGGCTTCTTTAAAAAATTGGTAAACTTAAATGTCATAATATCCAGCAAATAATTATAATTTTTAGTTGTTGAATGGAATTAAAGAGATGATAGTAACAGTGGAGGGTATTTTTTAAATAAAGCTAGAATCCTAGAGTTTTAAATGAGGAAAAGCTCACACATAAGCCCCTTTTATTTCTTCCAATTATGAGTAATTATATGACTGTAAAATGTATCTTATGCTTTGCCAACTCCTTGCTGGTTAGACTTTTATTTTAACAGGTGGGATTCGCCCACACCTTCATTCCAGCAGACGTCCACCCTCGGTGGCATGTCCCTATGGGGTGGTCACCGTTTCCCAGTGACAAACTCGGTGGACTTCAGAGTGGTGGTGAATTTGTGTTCCCAGCATCAGTGTCCCACCCCCTGGCGGGAGCATTCAGGAGAATGACTTCTCCTCTGCCAAATGGCTTAGGGACCGAGGAGGTGGAAATGCCCACGGTGCTGCCTTAGCTACCTGTTTAAAGAAAGCTTGGCCGTTTTCTCTGGTAGAAGTACACTTCCTATGGTCAGCATCACCTTCACTGCACCTCACTCAAGGTTGTAAGAAGAGGAAAGAAACAACTTTTATGTGAGGTGTCACAGTGAGAGGGTCCATGCTCACCTTCCCACCCTCCCCCAGCTCCTAGGCCTCTGCATTCCGACTCAGAACTCTGGCCCTGAGGTGTCCACTTCATCCTGCTTCCAGGTCAAGTGCTGCTGGGCAATGGGCAGTGAGTCCCAGGGTCTGAGCTGGAGATGGCATTTCCTCCCCAGGAAAGTGATTTCCACAGTTAGAGGGGAGGCACGGGATGCTCGGGCGATGGACGGGGATCTTAAAGTCCACGCATGCTGTTGCTGGCAGAGCATCCCTGGAAAGGAAGGCAAATCCTTAGGCGCCAGCTAGAGCTGCAGGAGACAGGGGGTTGGGGGCGGGGGGGCGAGCACAGAGCAGCACTGGACAGCGGAGAAGAGCAGAGGAGAGCGGGCAGCACAGGGGAGAGAGTACTCTTGCTGTTGTTTTAAACCATTCTGCCACACGCTCATCTCAGTAGACAGAGACATAAATGGGCCCACATCGTGGCTAAGTTGCAAGGCTGCTGTGAGAGGAAAGAACTCATCCACCTTAGAGGTCTGGTTGTTTGTCTTATTTGTCTGCGCCCAAAAGAAAAGGGGCTTTTCTGAAAAATCCTCCCATGAAATGCTGAACTAGACACATTTTCTCCCTGTGAACACACACTGAGGGAACCTATTTCCTATCCTACTGATGGGAACTGGACAACAAATCCCAACATTTTCTCTCATTCCTTGTAACCCAAACAGCAACACTTCAGGGTTTACTAGCTTTCAAAAATTAATCCACCCTTTAAGAAAACTAAATCATTGCTTTTTTGTATTTTATAATGTTCAAATTTAAACCTGGGGTGGTGTACCCATATGTATTTGCTTTGCCTGGTTTAAAAGTCCCAAGGAGAAAACAATGTCTTAAGGAAAATTTTTTCTTTATATTGCTTTTGAGGCTGCAATAAGACCTCATTTTAATATTCTGATAATATAGTGTAAGTTTAACATTCACCATTGTAAGTTGATGGCATCTGTACAGAAATATACATTCCCCTCCAGAAGATGGAAAAGCCTTACTTCCCTCCTGAGCAGCTCTGGCTGTTTTCAGGCCTGAATTAACGTGTCTGTCTGGGTGTTATATCGATGATGGACATTCAGACTTCCAGGTATAATTTCCAGTAAAGAAAAGCCATTTTATTTCCATCTGAATAAGCACTCTATCATACTAACCAAGTCAAACAAAGTTATTATCTGGCTTTTTGCCAAGGAATGAAAAATAGAAAGGTCATATTTTTAATAGCTTTGTACTCTATAGTAATCAAATTTGTAAGCCTGGAGAAATAAACTCCTTGAGTCTATCCGCGCTGCTGAGCGTGGTTAACCCCTAGCTGGCTGTTCTCCGACATAACACCACTCACTGCTGTGGCTTATCTCGCTATTAGCTTCGTACACAAAAGCATCATGTTCTAATCATAAAATGACAGCAGCCAGCTAATAAGAAACATGTCTACTCAACTCCATATTTGAAGACTGTACCAAAAGACAAATACCCATTGAATTTCAGCTCATGGATGAGCAAGATTACAGTGTGGGAACCTGGATACACTTACGTGTAAATCAACGTTAATTAAAAACAACACCTGCTTTAAAAGTCTTTTTTGTTTGAGGTGGCTGCACTGTGTTCCTTGAAATTCCAAACAAATTATTTCAGACTGTTGCAGCAGTGACTTTCAAGATTCACTTTTAAATTACAGGTGATTCGTGGGTTTAAAGAATGTCTTAATAGATATCACCATCAAAATAGTAATGATAAACTAGAACAAAAAAAATGTAATGAATCCTCTTGAAGGATCATACAATTTATATTTTTGCTTAAAACACTTTATGGAGTGTTTTTAATCAACTGCCCAACACACAAGACACATATTAAGTTATCGTCAAGGCTTATTTTGCAGAAAGATTTCCAAGAACTAGGTTGTTGCCTTATTGTAAATGTAATTGTCTTTCCTTGCACATTTCTCCTTCCTCACATTTCTATACTTGAGATATTAGAATTATAGCAAAGTTATTCTTATCTCTGCCATACACATCCTGCTGAGCTGACTTTAGACCCTTTTAATTCTAAAGATCTATACATTTGCTGAGTCATTTAGTCAGTATGGGACGTGATTGATGAACTCCAGTATTCTGAAGTGAAATGCATGGTAGGGTGCTCACACCTCATTATCAGTGGCTTTCACCCAAATTTCAGGCACTCTTTAATTTAGACAAAATTTTAATACCAACTACTAATGCAAACCAATAGTTTAAAAGATAGTTTGGCAAAGTCTTCCTCAAGGTCATATAGGAAATAATTTAGGCCTTAATAGGACAAGAGGCAAAATCAGGATATTTTGTAGATAATCATTTAAAATGCAACCAGTTCAAAAAATGTAAAGACCCATTGTTAGCTGGTTATAAAAATAAAATAAAAACATACATAAATAAAATACACACACACAAAACAAACAAACAAACAAAAATGAGGTGGCTGGCTGGATTCAGCCCAAGGGTCCCAGTGTGCCACCATCTAGTTTGAGTTCAGAGCCTCCAGCAGCATTTTATCTAGCTGTTAATCCTAAAGTCTCTAAATTCACACCAACCAGAGCCGAGATACTGGCTCATGATTTGGATAAGTGATTTAATGTCTTCAGCTCCAATCCTATATAATAAAAGCCTAATATGCCAAGTGTCCAGTCATTCAGTCAGCCGTTCAACCAATCAATGTGTAATATGCTAATGATATGCTAAGGCCAGTCAACTGTTCGCTATGATGTGCACTGACCACTAGGGGACAGACAGTTGACTGGTCAACCAGTCACTGTGCCATGCACTGACCACCAGGGAGCAGAAAGTTGACTGGTTGACCAGTCACTATGACGTGTACTGACCACCAGGGGGCAGATGCTCCAACTGGTAGGTTAGCTTGCTGCTGGGGTCCAGCTGATCAGGACTGAACAAGATGGGCTGGACACCCCCTGGAGCCCTCCTGCAGTCCCTCCCTCACTGGCCAAACTCCCACGTCTCTTCCTGGCCTCGACTGTGCACCAGTGGGGTCTGTCAGCCTGGCCTGCGCCCTCTTGCAATTTGGGACCCCTCGGGGGATGTCAGAGAGCTGGTTTCAGCCCTACGGCAGAATGACCAGTCTCTATGATGTGTACTGACCACCAGGGGGCAGATACTCAATGCAGGAGCTGTCCCTGGTGGTCAGTGCGCTCCCACAGGGGGAGTACCACTCAGCCAGAAACCAGGCTCATGGCTGGTAAGTGCAGTGATGGTGGCAGGAGCCTCTCCCACCTCCGTGGCAGCACTAGGTCAGACATCCCCCAAGGGGTCCTGGACTGCAAGAGGCGCAGGCTGGGCTCAGAGACTCCACCCGACCCCCCTGAGTGCACAAATTCTGTGCACTGGGCCTCTAGTCTATATTCTAATATATAAAAAGCCAGGGGCCATCAAGACCAAAACAACTGGAGAGACTACCAAACAGCAGGCTGCATGGGGTGAACAGGCCAGCAGGGGGTTTCATGAGGGACAACCAAACGACTGAACAGCAGATTGCCTAATATGCTAAGTGCCCAACCATTCGACCATTCGACCGGTCACTATCACATGCACTGACCACCAGGAGGCAGATGCTCCAACTGGTAGGTTAGCTTGCTGCTGGGGTCTGGCTCATCTGGACTGGGTGAGACAGGCTGGACACGCCCTTGAGCCCTCCCACAGTCCCTCCCCAGACTCTAAAATAATTCTTCTAATTAATTTCCTTTCAATGTGCATGAATCCATGCACGTGGCCTCTAGTTTCTTATAAATGAAAACAATGATAGTGGATACCTTGGCATTGTGAAGATGAACAATATTAATAGTAGGTGTTATCAACTGAACAATTGCTAGCACTGTTTTGAAGTCTTTATTTCAAAAAAATTTAATAAGCACCTTCTACTTTGTTTGGCCAATGGTTATTTTGGAGGATGCTAAGGGTGCCCCAGCTGCTAAAAGGGTGGGCATCTGACAGTTCCCACTTGATGCTTTGCCCAAAGGTAGAGGAGGAATTAGTGCAGAAGTAGGAAGACCTGGCCACTCACCTCAATCCAGGACAACACTGAAGGCTGCCCCAGCCCCCTCACTCCCTGTTGGATGCACTACCACCACATCCCACTCCTGCTCCCTTTGTCCTCCCAGCAAATGAACCTCAGAGCCTTCCTAAGACCCACCAGCATGCAAATCTCAATCCCAGAGCTAGCCTGCAGGAGGTGCTACAAATGATACGGCACAGAGACTAATGAACAGATGGAAATCCCGTAAGAGAAAGTCCCCCACTAGTCCCTAAAGAGGGACAAAGTGATCAAATACTGAAAACATCCACTGCAGTTTCCACTGGTTGGGTTGAGGAATCTCAACACGCCCTGCAGCCCTTTGATACGTGGTTCTTCTTCATTTCTTGTGCTATTGGAGACAGGCATTGCTCGGCACAGAATGAAAACAGAAAAAGATGGGGAGGAGGTCCTCCTGGCCTGTGAGCCTGAAAGAACCCACTCCTGGGGCGGTGGGAGGCCACGTGTTGCCAGAGCTCTGTCTAATTTATGTATTTACTCACCACTGCCAAGGCTTCTCCCAGAAGGGAATGGGTGGATGAAAGACACACACAAAAGTCTCATTGCTGGGAAAATATATCAAGTCACCTTGAGCTAAGGTCATCTGGAATGAATTCTACACTTCTGGGCTGAAATTACACCAAAGGCAAAATTATTTTTTTCTTCCTTTCATTCAGCCTAATGTACATGTCATATTCCTGTCTTAAGAATGTCACAGGAGGACAGTCTTGTTTGCAAGGAGAGAGAGAAAGGACGGGGAGTGTGTTTAAGACAAGGGTGGAGAAGATAGGGAAGGATACAAAGTCCTCACCATTAAAGACCCTCTGTTTAATTGACATACAGGTGAATGAGAAGTTCGAGGAATGTGGGTCTTGGTTAGTGAAGCTGCAAAGGGAAGAAAATCAATTATTAGAGAGAAAAAACCATCTCGACAGGCGATTTCCAAAGGAATAGGAGTGAATTTCCCCCTTGGATCAAATATATGGCTACTGTCGAGTGTCCTAAATGATTTGTTCTAAGAGTGAGTTGACTGAGGAACTGAGAGATGCAGATTTTAGCAGCGACAGGGAGCACATGCTGACTTATGGACATCCGGCACACTGAAGGTCCGAAGAGAAAAGGAAAGATCGGCTGCTTTTACCATGCAGTCGCTTTATCTGGGCCTGCAAAATGGACTCTGAGAGTCACCCATGTGTGATTTTTCTCAGCCGTTTAAGAGAAAAGCTGGTCCATGGAGAAAGAGCCTTCCTATTCTTCCTGCTTCAGCTGTTTTCCTGGGAGCTTTAGAACTTTACAACTTAACAGATAAACAAAAGGTACAAATTATTTTTTTGACATATTAAAAGATGTTCATGTTTAATATCTATAACTCTATGAGTTTGAGGATATGTATATGCCCGTGAAATGGTATAATTCTACTTCTGGATGTGTATCAGAGGAATTTAAATCAGTACCTCCAAGAGATACCTACACCCCATGTTCATTGCAGCATTATTCACAAGAGCTAAGACATAGAAACAGTGTAAGTGTCCATGGGTGCATGAGTGGATGGTGTATACATAGGAATATTATTCAGCCATAAAGGAGACAGAAATCCTGACATTTGTGACAGCACGGATGAACCTTGAGGGCATTATGCTAAGTGAAATAAGTCAGACAGAGAAAGAAAAATACTGTATGATCTTACTTATATGTGGAATCTAAAATAGTCAAACTTGGAAGCAGAGAGAATAGTCAAAGCAGGGTCTGAGGGCAGGGGAAATGGGGAGATGATGGTCAGGGGTACAAAGTTTCTGTTATGCAGGATGAATAAATTCTGAGGCTCTAATGTACAGCATGGTGATGATAGTTAATAGCACTGTACTGTGTAGTTGAAATTTGCTAAGAGAGTAGATCTTACGTTCTTCCAACAAAAAGAATAATGATGATGATAGTAATAAAAGGGGCTGGTGATGATCTCATGCTGGAAGGGTTTTGCATGGCTTTTATTATAGTTTGTGTTTCATTGTTTTTATCTTTGGATCTTTATTATAATGTTGGAGGGAATATCCACAAATTCATGAGCATGCAGTATGCCCAATCCCCTTGTGAATCCTAGGACACAATAGAAAGAGCTCTTGAGCCTGAGGTGCTGGTAGACCAGAGGGGTCAGACAGATGACAGAAAATGGTAGATGACGGTGACGGTGAAGCACTGGCCCCTGTACTGGGCATACCTTGAGTAGCGGTGGCACGCATGGCTGTGGAGAACCAAGAGCAGCTCTGTCTCCACCCCAAGGAAACTTGTCCCCAGGGGAACTTTTTCAAGCTTGCAGGCCCCTTGGGTTCCTGACAGGCTTCTTCTTGTCAGCTTATTTTACCAGTAAAGTAGCAGATTACTGAAAACAATCTTCCTTCCCTTCTTTGCAAACATGTACTGAATGCCCATGAGAAACCTAGCACCACACTGAATGTGAGGAATAGAGATGCCTGAATCACCTCATTGCTCCCCCTCCCCCTCAGAGCCACTCATTGTAGGGGGGGGGGGAGAAATGAATGAATATTATTGAGGAAGACAGACACCTGGTTCTCTATGAGCATTGTGTGTACATTGAGTGGCAACAGGGTGTGAGGTCCAGAGGGGCCTCAGGGAGACAATGAGTGAAAACTGGAGAGGATTCTTGAAGGACCAAGAAGAACTGGCCAACCTGAGGAGGGATGAAGGGACAGTGCATCTCATTCCCCCACTTCTCTCTCTATTCAAACCATCCCCAGCCCCACACTCTCAGACCTGCCCCAGAAGATGCCTTTTAATACATGCAGAAATGTGACCCTTCTAACCAAAACCAAGTAAGAGGTTTGAAAAGGCAGGAAATACTGGTGAATTCATTCATGAATATGTCTATTCCAGTTTGGGTGGCAGAAAGAATTGCGCTACGTCTAAGGTGGACCTTACTTTAGGGCAACGGTTCTCAACCTGTGGGTCGCAACCCCTTTGGGGGTCGAACGACCCTTTCACAGGGGTCACCTAAGACCATCAGAAAACACATATATCATTACATATTGTTTTTGTGATTAATCACTATGCTTTAATTATGTTCAATTTGTAACAATGAAATTGGGGGTCACCACAACATGAGGAACTGTATTAAAGGGTCACGGCATTAGGAAGGTTGAGAACCACTGCTTTAGGTTTTCCTTTGTGAAACCTACATGAAGTAGCATCTGGCGCCAGGAAGACCTTCATTCCGCTCTGGCTCAGAGGGACATGTGTGAAATCAGTATAACTTGAGGTGCTCATCCTGAAAGTGCCTCCCACCCCCACACCAGCCACCTGGCTACCTGAGTGACCCACAGCCACAGGCAGCTGAGGATAAGCCTTGGTCTTTAATCGCTGCATATTACAGTTTATCACTATGCAGTTTAGTGTCTCTGACCTGTTGGGCCCCTACTCATAAAACAATCTTTAAAAGTAAAACAGGCGGTAATAATAATAATAATAAAATCAGCAATCCAATTCAGCTGGTGGCTGCCCAAGCTTGAAGGTCTCCGGGCACCTTTGCTTAAATAGCTAAAAAAAAAAAAAAAAAATTATAATAAACGGATGCATTAGGCGCCAATCTGAAGGCACCCTGCTAACCTCATAATGAAAAGGGCAGACTGAGGCTGCCAGCAGCCCTCCTATTAATTACTTGCCTTTAAATGCTGGAGAAGTGTATTTAAGCCAGACACCTGGAGAGGCTGCTCGCTAATTGCATGCATTATAATGACTACAGACACATGAGGAACACACTAGTTTCAGCTTCACAACAGCCCATCATCCAGGGAAACCTAATACATTGATTTCAACCACACCCATGTGCTCAATTTAGCATGTGAATAAAAATGAATATATCCAAATAAAGTTTCCTTTTTATGTCTTTTTTTTATGATTACAGGCAAATCCCATAGGTGTGTCTTTTTTCTCACAATGTTCAGAGGGCATGCAAACCCGGCATATTAAATGTGAATATTGAGCTATCCTTTGTAAGCTAATACTCTGGCTCAAGAGTCAAGATTTCTAGTAAGGAGAGAAATAATTTAGCAATTTCACGAGTGCAAGAGAGGTGAGGCAGTGCGGAGCCCGACATGCAAGCTGCCCAGACATAGGGAGGTAAGATGCTCTACACTGTGGTGATGCCAGCACCAGGCAGCAAATGGTTAACCCCAAGACAAAACCCCTTGTGACCAGCGGGTCTCTTGCAATCATCAGTAGAACTAGCTATTATAGTCAATTTAATAGCTTGAAAATGAACTCATTAGTGGTCTTTTATCAGTGGAAAAAAGTCTATTAAATCCGGATGTGTGCAGTAGCAGCACAGAAGCTCATTTCCATCCTGCTTGTGACCTGAACAAATCTGAGACATGCGGTTCTGTGGGGCCAGGGTCAGGGTCCCCAGCAAGGAGACAGTGAGATCTCTGATATCTTCCCCCAGCCTGCATACCTCCTCAAGGTTTCCAAGGTTCCCCAGGTTAATTTACAGTTTGGTGGGCTGCTTTTTGTCTTTCTTTCTCTACTCCTGTGTTACCCATGTGCACCTTAATAATCTACAGGGGCAGCAAAAAGAAGGTGCTATCACTCAACTGCGATTTGAAAGTTATATATGACAGATTTGTCAGGCTCTGTCCGTGGTGCTGAACAGGCTTAAGACAAAGCGGTTGAAAGGTGGCACAATAAAGGGCTTTCTGTATTCTCTCCCTTTCTCCTTCCTCCTTCCTCCCTCCCTCTCTCCTGCCTTTTTCCCTCCCTCCTCCTTTGCCTCACCCTTCCTTCTTCCTCTCTTCCTTCCCTCTGCCCAGGATAACTGCAGAGGAGCCTTGCACATTCAATGTGTCCTGCTGGTGATTACAATGTAGATTCTCTTGGATGAGAGGTGAGGCCTGAGCACAGACAAGCTGACTCTTCATTAGTTCTGGGACTGGGACCCAATTAGCATAAATCTGTGAAATAAACTGTGGAGCAAATAGAAAAGTTTTTCCCAAAATATTCTTTCTCCTCTCATGTCCCAGACTTCCAGGGCTATGCTCTTGCTTTTAAACTGTATCTTTTTCATTGGCACAGGTCTTGTCTCATGAATGAGATGATAAATGATTTGATGGCAGAGGTTCTGTTTTATTCTTCTTTTATTTTTAAATATGTTTTTATTGATGTTAGAGAGAGGAAGGGAGAAAGATAGAAACATCTGATGACAGAGAAACTTCAGTTGGCTGCCTCCTGTACATCCCCTACTGGGGATCAAGCCTGCAACCCAGGCATGTGCCCTGGTGCATAGGGTGATGTGCAACCAACTGAGCCACAGAAGCTGGGCTATTTTATTCTTCTCTTAGAATACCACAACACCAAGATCAGTTTTCAGTAAATACATGTGGACTGAACCCCAGTAGTGATAGCATTAGTGCCTCAGGAGCTAATTGGATTATATTACACTGTTATTAGGCTGCACTGGGTGTGACTGGTAAATAATGATAGAACACAGTCTTTAGAATTATCAAGTGAGCTTTTGATGTTAAAAACTACCATCACTTACCTATTAATCTTAAATATTATCCACTTAAATCGTACCAACCTCTAAAGATACACGTCATTAGCCCTGAACGAGGTCAGAGGTCAGCTAGTAGAGGCTCAGAGGAGTCAAAATGCTTCCAAAACTTAGGAGGCTGGAACCTGACTTACACAATGAATTACTTAATTGGAGTATATAATTTAAAATTAGTGCATGCTGGCCATTACATGTCTCATATAGAAGATTGCTTGTTGTTGTGTGTTCTGTTGAGTTTTTAACTTAACAATCCTCACTTCTTTTTAAAAGGTACCTAAGTAGACTGTATAATACTTCATTCTTTGTCAACAATCACTGGTCCATTTGCCCTATATTTTCTCAGGTAGACAAAAATGATTTTTTAAAAAGTACATTTCCTTTGACTGAGATTATTTTAACCTCAGGTCTACTTTACCCAACAAGCATTTGTTTGGGCTGAACATGCCCACTTATTTCAGCCCCAGTTTCCAAGTGGAAGGCGGTTTCTGCATGTATCTTCTTCTTCTCAATACCACGAGGCAGCTCCAAGCAGCCCGACGCACCCTCTGTGGTGTCTCTCCTACCACCTCTCAGCCATAGATTTGGAGTGAAAAAATTTCCAGCCAGAAAGGAAGTGTGCCTCCTGGGCCACTCTGCTCTCTCTCTTGGCAATGGCAGGACTCACTGGCTCATCCACGATCTCTCTGACTTGGTGTTGGCTCAGGCAGGGGGCCAGTTCAGCCAGTTAGCCTCCTGGCTAAAAGTCCCACTTTCTCACAGGCCACACACCTTCTCCCCCTCCCTTCCTGAGCCTATAATTCCCCTTGAGGGCCTCACCTGGTGCCCTCAACATCGGCAGTCTTGGCCAGCCCAGGGTTGCAGGTCAAGGGTAGGGGCTGAGCTTTGCATTTCAAACTCACTCCCAGGAGACCCCTCACCACTGCCAGAGGGTGAAGACCTCTGCACCAAATAGCACTAACACCCTGGAGATTTTATTGAACCTGCTTCCTCAGGGAAGACTGCTTACTTTGTCAAACCAGAATCAGAGAGTTACAGGACAGAAAGGGCACCCAAGTGACATCTGGACCACCTTCACCCCCACACCCATCAGTGTCTCTAATACAAGGGACAATGACATAATTAAAATAGGAGCTGCATTTAATCAGAAAAACTTGATTAAATTAGTGGCCAGCAAACCTCTGAAGATTCCCTCTAAATCACTGTCTGATAGGATGAGGCCCACAGGGACCTCCAGGTCATGGAGACAAAGCTGGATTCGCCAGACAGGAGAAAAGAATCTCAAGAACTCATGTTTTTCCCTTTGAAATCTGTTTGAAAACTGCTTATTCAGCCTGGTTTTATATAGATGAGATTTCCACCATCTCTAAGTTATTTTCCCAGTAGGAAAATTTAACATACTATTTATTAATATAACTCCATTATATAAATGAGCTTACTCTGCTATTACAATAATAATTGCATGGAAAAATGCCTTCTGAATTCTCTGACCATACTATTTTGCCCTTTTTCTTATCTCAGTCCTCTGAGTTTTAGCTACAATATTGGAGGCATGGCAGAGTGAACAGATAAAAAATGCCATACTTCTTCAGCACAAATGATAAAATTTGAAGGAAATTGTAGTTGCATTTAGAGCTTAATGCACACAAACTTTCTCACCAAATTTATTACTATAAGTAGTCGGAAAACCTTTGAATTTAGAACCAAGTAAAATATACCATATTCTATAATATAGTTGGTGCCTTAATATATATTGTTGTCTTTTTATTAAGGAAGAGTAGGCTCAAAAAAACTGATAAGAATGTAAGAAAAAATTATAGATAATAGATTTATGTGAGTTTTTTCTACTTGATGTTAACAAAAAGAGACTATACTATGATTTCCATGTGAAAAAAATAGTTTCAGCAAACAAATGCTTACAATTAATATTTTTTAAGTGTATTTTTCCTGATTTCAGAGAGGAAGAGAGAGGGAGAGAGAGATAGAAACATCAATGATCAGAGAATCATTGATCGGCTGCTTCCTGCATGCCTCCTATTGGAGATTGAGCCCACAACCCAGGCATGTGTCTTGACTGGGAATTGAACCATGACCTCCTGGTTCATAGGTCGACACTCAACCACTGAGCTACACCAGCCAGGCATATAATTAATATTTCTTGCCACAGTTTTTCACATGTCATCCCAAAGCTGTTTCAGAAAGGATATTAGCTATAAGCTGCTCATAAAGATGCAGACTTACCCATGGGCTATCCTTGCTTTTTCCCTTTTCACATACCTCCCCTGGGTGATTCTTAATATGATTTTAGTTGCCACTATAAAATTAACTTTTGACCTGTGACGTTAAAGAAATATAAGTGTGTGTGTGTGTGTGTGTGTGTGTGTGTGTGTGTGTTTTGTAGGGAAGAGGAAAAATATTTTCCTTCTATCCAGGTTCTCAGCTAGGGTCCTGTAAGGAAAAAAAAAAAAAACAGATTAAAAAGTTACAGACATTAACTTGCTTATCTCATATATACATGGGAGAAACTCAGGGAAGAATAATTGAAAGAGGTGTCTAGAACTGGGACTTCTATGCCGCCTTCAGCTAAAACAGAGGAAGAAGAAGGCAGGGCAGGGGGTGGGGGAGGGTGCAGGGGAGGCTAGTCATGGGAGGGGACCAGGAAAAGCCCAGTAAACAGGACTAAGGTTTGTTGTAAGTGGTGCCTTCTCAACCAATGAGAGTCTCCTTATCTAAAGCCATCCTTCTCCTGGTACAGAAAGGTAGACAGACGTACAAATGGAGATTTCCTTTATAAATGCAAATTTCCTTACAAAAGGGTGACTGCTATTCTGTTTCTAGAGCTCCTGTGTGTCTGCTCTTTCTCAAAATAATCCCCATCCCAAGAAGGCACTTCTTGAGGCAGCATATCCTGGTGTCCTACAGTAAGTATGTTCATACATACACAAATGTATGCCTGTCTATGCACATATGTGTACGTATAAACAAACATATGTATATGTGTGTGTCTATTTGATTCCAGCAATAATACTGTCTGACATTGTTTTAAAGTGAAGCATTGCAGTTCTTCCTTGCTGTAAAAGCCAGAGAGAGCATTTAGCATAGGGCCTTTCCCCTCAGTTTTTAGCCCCCTGCTTCCCCTGTGAACAGGATGCCCAGAAGTTAGAGAGGTCACTGGGAAAAACTGTCACACACACACACACACTCCAGAATCATCCAACCTGCACATTTGCATGTGAAATCCTTCTGCGGAGGCCACCAGGAAACTTCACAGTGTAATGCTGGTGAGAAACAGTTCAGCATTATCTGAAGTCCCATTTTTGTGTTTCAAATGTTTTTCTCACCTCGCTGGCAATGTTAAACTTCTGTAAGAGAGGAGGGGTGCCGAGCACCATCTACAAGCAGGTGCTGTGCCCCTCACCTCTTATCTGTCATGGACAGACCAAGACAGGCACAGAACACGTTGCCCACTGTAGAGAAACTGTCCTGAATTCAGTTGTACGAGGTCGTGAGGTGCCCTGCGCAAATCGAGCATCTAAAACATCATTAATCTGATCAGATTTTCGAAAGCTGCAAAACAACTTTAAAAGGGTTTGTCACATGGCTGTCCATATTTCAAATAACTCTTCCTTCCCTTTTGTTATCAAAATATCCCCCAGACTTCCACTGATATGCCACTTCCTTGAGGAACTGACTTACAGGGAAGGTTTTCAGAGGCCCAAGAACATTCAATCCAATCCAGATTAGCCATAGCCATCGGACTATCATGACATCTCAGTATTTCCACTTCCAAGACTATCTGATGAGACGTGTAAGTATCGATTAAAGGAAAAATTTCTAAATGTGATTTTGCCTTTAAATTATTCTGATTTCTGCCCTGGCCGGGTTGCTCAGTTGGTTGGAGTGTTGTCCCATATACCAAAAGGTTATGGGGCCATCCCCAGTCAAGGGTGCATACCAGAAGCAAGAAATCAGTGGCTCTCTCTCACATCAATGTTTCTCTCTCTCTCTCTCTCTCTCTCTCTCTCTCTCTCTCTCTCTCTCTCTGTCTTCCTCTCTCTAAAATAAACAAAAAACATATCCTCAGGTGAGGATTAAAAATAAATAAATAAATGATTGTGACTTATTTAAAAAAACGTAGTAGTAATGGCTGAAGACCACTACTTATGAGTACATTAAAATATAAGGTTTGATTTCATTCTCACCAGACTGTGAGGCTGGTAAGCTGGACGGTCACTCCTACCTGACAGAGAAGAAACTGAGTCTTACAGAAGACTGTGACTTCCCCAAAATTGCAGCACTAATATACAGGATTCAGAACACTATGAAACCTGCCTGTCTGTGTTTTGCCTCCTAAATTGTGCTGTTTCTAATTCTAGTCTGTAAATAATTACGATGGTTCGACTTACAATTTTTCGACTTTATGATGGTGCAAGAGTGATATGCATTTAGCCAAAATTTTGAATTATAGTCTTTTCCTGGGCTAGCGATATGCAGTATGACACTCTCTCCTGAGCTGGGCAGTGACAGCAAGATGGTTTTGCCCACCTATAGGCTAATGTGAGTGCTGAGCATGTTTAAGGTAGGCGAAGCTAAGCTTAGTTCAATATGTTATGTGTATTAAATGCATTTTCGATTTAACAATCTTTTCAATTTACAGTAGGATTATGTCCTGGTAAACACTATCAGAAACCCATCACAGGTGGAGAAACATCTGTAGAAGTTGTGGCAGAGACAACACAATAGCACGCAGCTCAGCCTAATTCTCCATCAACTCCGTTTCCCTTGTTGATAAAGTGCTGACACCATGGGCTTTAAGGTCAAATCTCGACACTAGCTATTGGCCTGGAGCCCACAGGGAAGTAACTTAAATCTTTAGCATCAGGTCAACTTTGAAGAATTCTTGCAAGGATTAAAATGAGATAATGCAAACAACGCCTGCGGGTGTATACTAACTAGAGAAACTACTAATTTTGCTACTGCGTTATAAAGCAAGTTCCTTGGGAGTGGGGATGGAATTTATCTGGGTCCTACAGTAGCCCACACAATGGTATTTATCTGGAAAGTTCAGAATAAATGTTGACAGGTGGCTGGTTGTTTCATACCACAGTTTGTCATTAAGCTAATTACTGAAATTTGGGGGCTCAGTTTGTTACTATGTAATTTGAAAATGCTAGAATAACTGATCATAACTCTAAAATTTTATGCAATTATAATATTTATCACTATATATCCCCTATAATGAATATATGTGTGAATTACACTATAAACTGCAGAAATTTTAGTGGCAGTATAAGTAACACACCTGCATGGCACTTGGAAGCTGATGGTGTCCTACTTAGTGAGTCTCAGGTTTGCCTTAGAAGCTAAGGAAACCATCCTAATTAGAATAATATCAGAGGACATTAGGGGACTTTCTTTACACAAACAGAAATGCTCAGTCCTGTAACCCACATTTAATGGGGTCTATCCTGGCTTGAGTGTAGGATTTAGAAGCAAGTAAAGTTGAGCCAGGGACTGCATGTTGTATCCCCAAATTCATAGGTTAACACCGAACCCCCAGTGTGATGACATTAGGAGGTGGGGGGCCTTTGAGAGGCGATTAGGTCATGAGGGAGGAGCCCTCAGGGTGGGATTAGTGTCCTTACAAAAGAGACCCCAGAGCCCTTGACCCCTTCCACCATGTGAGGGCCCAGTGAGAAGACTGTCTCTGAACCAGGAGGGAAGCTCTCACCAGACATTGAATCTTGACCATGGACTTGCAGGCTCCAGACTGTGAGAAATGAATGCCTGTTGTTTATAAACCACCCAGTCTGTGGTGGTTGTGTTATAGCAGCCCAAACAGACCAGGACACAGTCAGGAGAAGCTGTGTCTGACTCAGTGCTCTTCCTCAGTCCCTGACTGAGTTTGGCACCAAATGTCTGGCCCACTGAGCCAGAAGAATGACGTTCCTTTTGTCCCTGATGCTGCCCTATTCTCTTAGAATCTGACTTCCTCACCCTGGCCTCAACCTGGGTTGTTTTATTGTGCAGACAGCGACACTCAGGCACATTCTTAAAGCAATAGCAGGGCAGCTTCATGCACTGTGGTGCCATCAGTGCCCTCAGCCAGCCCAAGGGTGATGGATTTTAACATTCAGTGACAAAAGAGGCTGCACCTCCTCATTCATCACTGGAGAGAGAATCGGCATGTCAAGAGATGAGGCCAAGAGGAGAAGGAAAACCACAGCTTCTCCTCCCCCATCTCCCCAGGGTCTTCCCTGGGAGTGGCTCTCCCGCAGAAGGGTTTTGAGAGGAATAGCTAATTTGGGGAAGAAGCATTGAGAAATGAAAGTGAGGCAGAGATAAGATGGAGGGCAGAATGGACCTGATTTTGAGTGACACGAGGCACAATGAACCCTGGGAATGAACCTCTCGTGGAGTGAATTGTTTGCCTGTGGTAAAGTACCTCCGGGTCCCAGGAGTGTGAGCCCACTGTGCGTGGGGGGGTTGGCTCTACCCTAAGATCAGCCCCACTCCCCTCCAAACAGCAGAATGAGGTGGTGGACCACCCAGGCTCTCACAGCCCTGTGCTGCGTCTTCCCTGAGATCTTTCCAGTCCTCAGTTTGTACGTGAGACCAATGAACACTGGTACCCCTGAGCAGTCCCTCCCGCAGCTCCTGAGCCCCCTCAAAGGCAGGGCTTGTCTGGGCCTGTGCACTCAATGAAGGACACCCATGTTTCCTCTAAGGCCTGGGTTTCTAGGAAGGAATGAGACCTCCCTGGTAATTGTTCTTTTCTTGTCCTTAGCTCCATTTTCTTGTTCACTGTGATTTATGAGGATTGCATTAACAACCATTTCTAAAGATGTCTTTGGAAGATATCTGGATGCTCCCCCAAACACAGGCAGCACCTACAGATGCTGGCATTTGGGGTGGGGTCCTCATGAACTGCCAGAGTCCCTGGTACCAGCCAGGCTCTGGCCCTGTGAGTCACTCACTAATTCAGCACCCGTGTACAGGGCTGACCCAGGCCCAGCTTTGTGAAGTCACAGGCCTTGTTCCTGAGCTCAGGAGGCTGAAGGTCTGTGGGAGACCAGAACTAACACTGAAAGGGCTGAGCGAGGGACTTCAGGAAAACACCTCTTGACAGTCCCATGTGATGGAGGACACAGCAGTCCCTAAATTATAAGAAAACTGAGAGCTAAAATAACAGGGAAATCCAAAGTCACTCAATGAGCATGGGGGAGCCATGGGGGAGCCAGGGTACATGCCCATGGAATTTAATTCCAAGTCCATGGCTTTAAACTATGATGCAAAGTAAAATTATCCTATCTAATAAAAGCCCAGCGACCGAACAGTGGAATGACCAGAATGACCGGTCGACCAGTCGCTATGATGTGCACTGACCACCAGGGGGCAGACACTCAATGCAGGAGGAGCCCCCTGGTGGTCAGTGTGCTCCCACAGTGGGAGCACCGTTTGGCTGACTGGGATGAGCAGCTGCTCTCACAGCAGGAGCAGCCACTCAGGGGGCGGGTCCACAGCCACTCGGCTTACCAGATGAGCAGTGCTCCTACAGCAGGCCAATCCCCACAGGCCATGCCCCCCACCAGTGAACGAATCCCATGCACTGGGCCTCTAGTATAATATAATTACTATGATGCAAAGTAATTATACTATATAATCCTATATAATAAACGCCTAACATGCTAAGTGTCCTACTGTTCGTTTGACTGCTCAACCAATGGCTATGATGCAAATTGACCACCAGGGGTCAGACGCTTCAACTGGTTATATAGATTAGCTTGCTTTTGGGGTCTGGCCAATTGGGACTGGGTGAGATGGGCTGGACACACCCTGGAGCCCTCCCGCAGTCCCTCCCCGAGGGACACCACCAGTGCACAAATCTGTGCACCATGACTCTAGTGTTATATATTATATAATATTATATATTATATAATTCTATATAATAAAAGGCTAATATGCAAATCGACTGAACAGTGGAATGACTGGGGGGAGCACCAGGCTCACAGGTGGCGAGCACAGCTGTGGTGGCAGGAGCGTCTCCTGCCTTTGTGACAGTGCTAAGGATATCTGACTGCCTGCTTAAGCCCACTCCCCACCTAAGCTGTCAGTCAGACATCCCCTGCAGGCTCCCAGACTGTGAGAGGACACAGGCCAGCCTGAGGGACCCCCCCCCCCCCCCGGAAGTGCACAAATTTTGTGCACCAGGCCTGCCTCTAGTGTTATATAATGTAAAATGTCATTAGGCATAACATAAATATAAATGTTATAAGTACTTAGGTGTATGCAATAACATTAAATATAAACTATATTATAAATATAGCATAAATATATATAATATAAACAAAATACAAAACATATAAAATAGCAAGAGAGAAGTTAGATACTGTGAGGTTTTCAGAAGCAGGGACTATCACTTCCATATTTCTGAGAGGGCAGACTGAGAGAAGTATTTATGAAGGAAGTAGTCTTTAAATCATGTTTCAGAAGTGGATAGCACTAGGTAAGGCTGAGATGGGGAAAGTCATTCAGGGCTTAGGGGACATTGAATGAGACCATACTGCAGAAGATGTGTATGGTGGCGAGAGAAGTAGACAAAAAGGAGGCTTAGAATCAGATCATAAAGGAGCAAGCTGCTGACTTTGGCTTTGTTCAGATGG
Organism: Myotis yumanensis; assembly: GCF_028538775.1. NCBI lineage: Eukaryota > Metazoa > Chordata > Mammalia > Chiroptera > Vespertilionidae > Myotis > Myotis yumanensis. The sequence goes on along the minus strand of NW_027223752.1, from coordinate 160,137,196 downwards.
TCATACATTCATAGCCATCTGATACTCACCTGTTATCCATCTGACACCCACCTTACATGCCTCTGATACCCACCTGATGGTCATCTGATCCTCACCTGTTACCACATAATACCTACTGTTACCCACCTGATACCCAACTATTACCTACTTGGTACCCACCTAATACCTACCTGGCACCCTCCTAATAATACCTACCTGATATTTACTTGATGCTCATCTAATACCCATCTGATACCCACCTGATACTCACCTGATACTCACTTCTTACCCACAAGATATCCCCATGTTACCTACCTAATACCTACCTGGCACCCAGCTGATGATACCCACCTGTTATATGATGATATCACAACATTCTCCATTTGGTCACTGATGCCTTGGGCTCAGGTGTCCTGCCTCACGTTCAGAACCACGTCTAGAACTCTCTGAAGCTGGAAACCACACAAGGAGTTTCAAGGAGGAATGAAACAGGCAAATGTGTTCCTGCTCTCCCAGTTAGTCTGTAGGACATGGAAAGCTGTCTGGTTTGCTTCTAAGTATTTCAGGTGCCTCACACCCAGATATTACTTCTCCAATAAATCATATTTAGTATCAACCCTCTGTGACTGAATAGGATCCTGGCATCGCTGTTCAGATTACTTTGTTATTGCTGCTCTTACTGTGTTGTCACCAGGACTTCGAACCAGCCTGGTTGGAAGCTGTGTGCTTCAAATTGATTGTTGTGGAGTCCTCACAACTACCTGTGATAGAAGCACCGTTAATATCTTGGTGTTGTAGCTAAGGAGCCCAAGGTGCAGAAAAATCATGAATTTTCCCCCCAAGACATGCGGTCATTAGGTAGAACTGGGAAATAAACCTAATTTAAGCCAGGACACCTGTCAGCTTGCAGTTAGGTATTTGCTCCCTGCTTGAATCGTAATGTCTATCATATGTTAGGTGTCTGCAATAACACTGGATCGTAGAACAGGACTCCATCAGTCCTGAGATGTTGCCTGTGCCAGTTCCTATAAGCGTTGCTAATGAGTGAGTAACCAACACAAAACCAACTAATAGGCATGTCCTCAAAGTGTAGCTCCTGTCCGTGGACAGATGCATTTCCTGTGATTCCTGATCGCAGCTGCTTTGTCACATGTAACATACCAGCAGGTGAACTGGACTTCCCTGTCTAGTCTGCATCACAGTGCCCTGCTCTTTCCTCACCTGACTTCACTAGGTTATCAGCCCCCAAGGGTCAGAGTCCATACAACCCCCTATGTATGCTTGTGTGCATCTACTGATATACACATATGTGGACACAATTAGTGATAGAATAAATAAATTCTACCATGTAAATTGCATAGGACAGCATCTGTCCAGATACTTAAAATATTAACCAGAAATTGGGGCATGAGCTGTTACAAATCTAGCAGCCTCCTCGGTGATGAGCTGATAAGAGCTGCTGTTCCTGCCACCAGTGGTGTTATCCACCTGGTGGGAGAAAGTGTGGCATTATATTAACTCATTGCTACTGTTATTATTATCAAGTATGTATAACTTGACAAGACAGCTCCTGAGTCAGCCATCTTTCTGCTTGGATTTTAGAGTAAATTGCTGTGATTTTTAGGGAGGGCCACGTCTTTCAAGAACAGATGTTTGTTATGGGACCATGATCGTGTGTTAAAATATTAATTAAAGTCACCTCAGAAGCACACCCTTCCCAAACCTACATCATCCAATATCTTCTACATCAACGACTATGTCTGGGGCACACGCATGCATTATATATAGGATTGTGAGTGAGGCCATAGTGTTAGCAATAGTAATAATGACAACAATAACCATATTAATAACTAGCACTAGTTATTGTGTCCTCTTTGGTCATCCATTGCACTAATAATTTTATATTTTTTTCTCACTTAATCTTCACAATAGCCATGTGAATTTGGACTTATTATCATCTCCATTTCACAGATCAGGAAACTGAGGCACAGAAGTAAAACCCTAGTGATGGCATAGTGAGCTTATCAATGGCTCTTTGATGTCAGTTTCCCATGTATACCTAAATTCTGAGACACTTACTCAAGCAAGTCAAGGTTGGTGGAAGTTTATCAGGACCAAGTCAAAAACCGAGAAGTTAGAATTTCATGTTTAAGATGTACTATTAGCTCACAAAACAAATTTTCCAAATCACCCAATAAAATTTCTTTTCAGTCCCTCAGTTACCCCACATATTCTTCAACTGCATAGCAAAGAAAGAAAGGGTGTGTTCAACCAGTGGGTCATGGGTCCCACTGGTCACTGGCCCTTCACTCTCTCAAAGCCACCCACTACCACCACCACCCAGGCATGCCTGCACATCCTCTCTTCATTCACCACAGCCAGCCTGAGAGCACTGGCCTTTGTGTGACCAGCCTCCTGGCGTCTGACTCCCGGACAGGGCTCCCCATTCCCTCCAGGCTCCAGGCTGTCTGTACACCTGGGTGACCCCTTCTGCTTTCCCTTTCAGGTTCACAACCTCCTAACCCAAGTGCAGTCTCTGGTCTAGACCTGCCCTCTGGGAGCAGCTCCCTCCCTAGTGAGCACTTACTGGTTTTGATCCTTGTAAGCACAGTGACCTCAAAGTGACCAGTGAGCTCCAGGGCTCCTCACGGAGTCAGATTCTGGTGGCCCTACAATGGGGTCCATGCCCTGTAGAATCCTCACTGCCTGGGGCAGCTTCTACTCCTCTGGGAGTTTGCTACAGGCTCACACAGAAGTGAGACCTCATGGACTTAAGTGTAGCTCAGCTTTGCAATTCAGATAACTTATACAATTTGCCACTCACATCTTGATAGGCACCTTGTCTACTGGTGGGCTATGAGCAAGACTGGGTGGTGAAGAACTGTTTCAAAGATGATTTTTAAAAACCTTTTTATCACAGTCACCTAAACATCTGCTTTATTTTTGCTACATGCACATATCAAAAAAAGAAAAAACCCAGAGGGCTTGATTTGAAAGGCTTTATTTTCATTTCATTACTGTCATTTGCAGGATTTTAATGAATGCCGCAACCTTTGTGGTGGGGTGCAGGATCTGAAGGAGGGGCCAATGCACAAATGAAAATGCTATACAAGAAATATGAATTTAGAAGGCATGTGGGGCCAGGTGGAGACCTCTTTCTTGAAGAGGCACCCCTGAGACTGTGTCCCATCTGCTTTTTTATTCAGTTTTAGATACACATCTTGCCCTCTAGCAATGCATACAGGCATATCAAAGGTAAAGTTTGGTAAACAGTAAAAGGATTATCAGGTTAGGGAATTGCCTTGAGCCACCACTATCTCAACAATGAGCCTTGCTAACGCCCAAGGTCCATTGGTCTTCCTAGTTCCTTGGTGCACTGACAGTATTGGCAAGCAGTGGCTTCCCGCAAATGAAGGCTTACGATTCTTCAGAAGAAAGACATGGTCAGCATAAGGTATAATTATATGCGCTCTGTGCTCATATAACCACACGTCCTTAACACAGTGGTCAGTGGTCCCAGTGAATTTGCTTGGGTCTCATAGGTCTTGGGCAGAGGCTTTTTACCTTTAGCAGGAGGCCCTGCCATGAAGAGGATCATGTCCATTCACATAGCCTAGTAGGATTCTGTTGGTGCCTAAGACTGCAAGGTCAATAAAGAAAGGCTGAGGTCTCCAACCCTCAGGAAATCAATCCTCCTTCCCAGGCTTCCTCCTGCCCTTTAGCCATTCTCTCTGTTCTCTGAACAATGGAGCATCTCAGCCCTATTACAGGAGCTGACAAGCCTTCCCAGTGAGGCCTCTGGCCAGTTGTGCTATCCTTGGGAGCTGGCCAACCCTCTTCTTGTCTCCTCAGCACAGGCATTTCCCATCACCGGTCACCTGGTGTCATCATTGGCCATCTCCTGGGCCACTGCAGGCCCAGAGGGCTGGTCCTGGATGGGTCTCTGTGGGGCAGGCACTCATCCTGCCAAAAAACATCACCTCTCTTCTGAGGCTTCTGTATGTGCTAAGGACTGTGCTGATGTTATAATTATCGATACTAAGCCATTTATAGAGTAATAATACTTGCAGGGAGGCAAAAAGGATCCCTCTTTATATGTAGTTAATTTCTCTTTATACCTGAGTTATTTTGTCCCCAAACAATATAGATTTGTTACGTTTTTAATTTTTTTTAAGGACATGTGATATAAGAAAAACAATTGTGATACTGGAATCGTTGGCAGTTACTTTTCTTTCTTATCTGAGAATATCATTGTCATTGAGTACCACCTCAGAATGTTATTGTGATTTATGAATTCTTAGGAGACAAATTCTAAAAATATGTACAACTCAGCAGCCCACAAAAGTGAATAATCTAAACTGCCATATGCCTGGCAGAATCACTGAGTTAAGCACTCTTTCCTGTTTCTCAAACAAATCTTAAAGGAATACCAGGGAAGATACAACTGCCTACACAGATAGACTACAAAGCATAAGCAGGAAAGGCTATATGACACCACTGAGTGTTAGAGACTTTAAAGAATGTTAACGAGGCAACAGTTTATGGAATAGAGTGAAACATTCATGGAGGATTCTCCTTCTAGGCTGAGAGTCCCCCAGAAGTACATCCTAAAGCAGTGATGCCGAACCTTTTGAGCTCGGCGTGTCAGCATTTTGAAAAACCCTAACTTAACTCTGGTGCCGTGTCACATATAGAAATTTGTTTGTATTTGCAACCATAGTAAAACAAAGACTTATATTTTTGATATTTATTTTATATATTTAAATGCCATTTAACAAAGAAAAATCAACCCAAAAAAATGAGTTCGCGTGTCACCTCTGACACGCGTGTCATAGGTTCGCCGTCACTGCCCTAAAGCCTGCAGAATATAGAGGTGCTCTGATCTCTAAGGAGATCCTCAGTAACCAACTTTGAAGCCCATTACTCTTAGTGCCTAAATGTGAACGTGCTGCACTTGGCGTAATGCTGTCTTCTTGGCGGGACTGTGACCCTGGGGAGAACAGGTGCCAACCTGTGTACGTCTGCTACCTTCCCTCGGGAGTCTTCACAGAACCATCAGATAATGTGAATTGTGGGGGGAAAGAGTGCTGGCCTGAGGACAAATGCCTGACATCCAGCCCCTCTTCCCATAGGAACAGCTGACCTCTGTCTCCCACCCTCATTATAGTAACGGCTTCCAGCCGGGCCACCTCACCCCATCTCTCCCTGCTAAGCCCACAGTGCTGTCTATTAAAATCTGAAGGAATAAATTTCTCCCAAACATTCTTAGACAATTTGAAGTTTGAGCCCAGTCCAGAGCCTGTCATTTTGCCCCAAGCCTTGCCTCATGAAAGCCTGCAGCCTTGCTGGACTCCCCCTTACTCTCTTCCTACTCCAGGACTCTCCCCTCCCACCATCGTGGGTCAGTTGTGGACAGGCCCTTCTCAAACACATTTCTTGACTTTAAATACAATCCTCCTGTAAGTTCAAAGCCACTCTCCTCCACCTTGCACACTTCTACTCATTTTCCAAAAGGCAGCTCAAAGATTATCTTCCCTCGGAAACCTCCCCTACTTGATAAATGTATCACTATTCCCAGGCCTTAGCTCTTCTGCGGTATCCAGACCCCAATTGGAACCCTGTGCTTCTTTTGCTGAGTGTGTGTGAGTGTGAACAACTTACCACAACTACCAACTCCCTGAGAAAAGACTGTTTCTTATACATCTTCAAATTCTGCCCCACAACCTGATCCTAGCAGACACTGAGCAGATGGTAGATGTTCCATTAATACTTATTGAGTGAGTGAATGAATGAATAAAATGAACAAACCAGCCTGATCACAGGCAACTCACACTTTGGGACCTTGATTTCACCCCATACAATGAAGGGGTTCAGTGATGTGAACACTAATTTTAATATTCTGTGAGTTTTCTCTTACATGGTTTTCAGGACCTAAACTCATACAACTGGCTACAAAATATCTGAGGCTTTTTAAATGTTTTCCAACACTCTCATTTGATCTTGCTCCAGTGGCTTACGTTTGCTTAAAATGCTAATTTTGAAACAGAGTTATTTACAAAGATATATGCACCCCTATGTTCAGTGTGGCATTATTCACGGGGGCCAAGACATGGAAAAAACAAAGTGTCCTTTGATAGGTGATGGGATAATGAAGATGTAATACATATATATATATTACTCAGCCATAAGAAAATATGAAATACTGCCATTTGCAACAATAGGAATGGACCTTGAGAATACTGTGCTAAACAAAATAAATCAGTCAGAAAAAGCTAAGAGCCATAGGATTTCACTCATGTGAGATATAAAACTGAAACTCATAGACACAGCCAACATTATCACCAGAGAGAAAGGGGGCAGGGCATAGTAAAGGGAAAAGGTAGCCAAATATATGATGACAGAAGATAATTTGACTGTGGGTAGTGGGCACACAATGCCATATACCAGTCATATATCATAGAAATGTACACTTGAAGTCATTTTATCTTATTAACCAATGTCACTCTAATAAATTTAATTTTAAAAAATAAAATAAAATAATTTAAAAAGAAAAAGAGTCTTCTGGTCTACCAAGAAGATGAGTGAAGGTTTCCAGTAGCATTAAAGGTACTATTAAGTTTTTGTCAGTGCTCCAGTGCTGGCACGCTGGGGTGTTGACAAGTGTTTGGAGCCTCCACTGTGTAGTGTTCAGCCTACTCAGAGAGTTTGGGCCATTCAACAAGTAATTAGCAGCATCAGCTACTGGCAGGCATTCATGCCAAAATCCCTTCCAACTAAACGTGGTGGAAAGCTCCAGCTCTTGGAGGCTGAGGGCTCTGGCGGAAAAGCAAAAAGAAGAACGTCCTGGCTGTGTAGACAGAAGCATGACACATAGGCCTAGTGAGCATACTAATAAAATATGTGCATATGAGCCCTGGCCGGTTTGGCTCAGTGGATAGAGCATCGGCCTGTGGACTGAAGGGTCCCAGGTTCGATTCCGGTCAAGGGCATGTACCTTGGTTGCAGGCACATCCCCAGTCGGGGGTGTGCAGGAGGCAGCTGATCGATGTTTCTCTCTCATCAATGTTTCTAACTCTCTATCCCTCTCCCTTCCTCTCTGTAAAAAAATCAATAAAATATATTTTTAAAAAATATGTGCATATGAGGCAGCAGATAAGTGATACTAACTGTGCAGTGAATAGGTGAATGTCTATGCCCAAGCCCACTGCATACGATTCTATGTCCTACACTTTCTCCACCTCATCAAGTTGGAGTTTTTTTTAGGATGTGTTCAGGGAAGCACTTTGAATGTTGTGAAACTATACCCTCAGGCAAGGGTAATTATGAATTTTTCCAAAACTATTCCACCAAGCACTATACTAGGGGAAAAAGAGGGAGAGAGGTGGAGGTCAAACAAGTATGGAAAAAAACTCATTCACATTTACATGTTGACATTTCTGAGAAACCCAGCAGTAATAAGTAAATGGATAATCAATCAGTTGAAAGAGGACTTTTTCAAACTCTTAAAAATACAGAACCCTCTTCCTTTTAAGTTCTCAGTTATTGATATTTAACCGAAAAAGAACATACATGAGAAAGTATTAAATTCTTTATTTTGTCACTATTTTTATATCTAATTGCAAATTACCTAAAGGATGCTTAAGGTAAATTAAATACATTTGAGACTTAAATACACACAGTGTGCCCAACCCTGCGTTGAAACAGAGAGGGAAATGGCAGAGCAGAGAAGGGAGCAGGAGCTATATGGTGAGACAGGAAGAAATTGAAAACTGGCTTGGAAGGGTGATTCACCTGTATTAGAACCAAGGAGACTCTGAGTGTGTGGCTACTGTCAGGAGGACTTTATTACCCACTCCCTTCCCCGCCCCCCCCCCCCCCCCCCCCCCCGCCACCCTCACCTCACTGTCTGAAGCTCTCAGTATCTTCTCCTGAACCTTCCTAAACAGGATCTCAAATTCACTGCAAGTGATCCCACTACAATAGGAGAATCTGGGGATGCCAAGAGGGTGTGAAGTCCTCACATACAGGGTTAGACAGAGACAGAAGACCCTTCCCAGGGGGCTCGGAGCGCCCCTCTCTCTCATGAGTGCTCATGAGCAAGGGGGGCAATATATTGGCTGGAAGAATTTGATCTTGCATTTTCCAAGACTAACTGGAGAGCAGGTTTTCTTTCATTACAATTTATCACTTATAAGACACCAGAGCCACACAGAGATAGCTGAATAATAGATGAAATTATGCTGAACCAAGTTTCTGCCTAAGGAGTTTTCCATGTAGAGGCGGACATGGGATCATGTTGGACAAGCATAGCGCTGTCTCATCAAACAAGGTGAGTGGGGTTCCCGGTGAGAGTGTGTGTATGGCAGAGAGAGATGGAGAGAGATTGGAGGTTCATTTAATGTTGATGAGAAAACGGCAAACAGAGAGCGTGCTCTGTTGATTGGTCAGACATTAAAGGTAAGAAGGGAGCAGTGCCAACCTGCCAGGGCCTGGAATGATCCCAGAAGGCTCCAGGAAAGAACCCTGCACCAAACACAACCCCACTGCCTGGGAGCCCTGAGTACCTGTGTACCATGTATTCACCAATAAATGCACTTTAGCTGCTTAGCAAGAACATAACACTGATGGGGGATGAAGAGGCACTTTTAGGAGGGAAGAAAGAAGAATGCCATTGTTGCCAGTTCCCTGTGCGTCTAATAGCAGCTTTGGACACAGGATCACAAAGGTAGACGTTTGCGGTCACATATGCACACAGTTTGTCTCTGGGAGTCAGGAAAATGCCTCTATCCCACCACACTCACCCCTCCTGGGCTCACTGCATCCATGGGGCCTTACAGACAAGGTTCCTCCAGCCCAGGCAGGAGGTTGAGGAATCGTCTAAAACAAGGTTGGGGGACAAGCAAGAAGATGAGGATTCAGGTGGGAAAGCTTTCAACTCAAGGGCAGCTGGTCAACCAATGTGGATAGAAGAGCTGGGGGCCACTGGGATTTGAAGCCAAGGAAGGAAGAGTCTAGAGAGAACCAAATACCCTGGCTGCTGGTGCGATTTGGATCTTGAATGACACGTTTCATTGGCCCTGTTCCCCTTATTTGATGTGGATGGCTGGACTGATGGTCACTAGGTTCTGGTGAGGCAACACCAGTCATCTACCATCCCTGCTCTGAAGTGTTTCAGAACTCAGCAGAATTTCAAATTTGAAAGAAAGGAAAACAGTGTAGAACTTATAGAACCATATTAATAATTTGTGGGTTAGAACCTACAAATATTCAGACTACATGGAACAAATGATAAAGAGAAATAGCCATCATTGCAGCTCCAGTTTGACAACCAGAAGAGTTACATAAGACACAGATGAGTGTGACGTTACCTGCCAAAAGAGTTTAGTTCGGGCTGATAACTTTTTCAGGTGCTTACTGTACTAATAAGCTCTTTCCTCCCAAAGTGATATTATCTCTCCCACTAAACCTTCAGGGCTCCCTGGTCCCTGGGAAAGAGCCCACCCACACTGACCAGAGGGCTGACCATGATGGGAAAAGCCACCCATAACCTCAGCCTCCGATGTGTCCTCCACAAAGCTCAGGGCAGAGTACTCACCAGCCCAGTCCTACAAAGGGTCCCATCATCTCAGGGGTCCTGGACAATGGCACATAGAACAAACACCTGGACCACCCTAGGCCTGGAGAAGTCTGGGCATCATTAGTCTATCCGCAGTTCTCAGACCCCACCGCAGATACACTGAGTCAGAACTGGAGGCGGGGGTCAGACAGGAGTCTGTGCTTTGTCACAAGCCATCTGAAGCTAATTGGGACAAAGCAAATAGGTCTCACATGGTTCCCATATGAGCTCCATCAAGCAGCCTGAGGTTGGCTCACTGCCCAGTGGTCCACGTTGATCTTGTCACCTGCTGAACGCTCCAAACCCTTTATCCTCAAACTTTCATCAAACCAGATCACCCACATGCAATATCTGCAATTGAATTTGAGCCCAAATACAGACAGTTATGTTCACTCAGTTACTTCTGTCTTTTTGCTTTTGTCCTTTTATTCCCCAACTGTCACACTTGCATTCTTGTTACTTCGGGCATCCCTTGCACTGTTTGCCTCTATCATGGTCTCAGGTGTGGAAGATCTTTTTTTACCTTCATCCAGTGAGATTTTTACTGCAAAGCCCTTTTGGGAAATGCCAAGCCCTTGACCAACAGCCTGCGTTTGGTCAATCCTGAAACACTACGATTCACCTTATGTCCCTCCATCTCACCGAGTTGGACTTTTTAGGACAGCCCACACCTGTGGACACATTGATTGACCTATCAGGTTTCTGGTATGGATTTCTGACTCCCCAAAAAGACCACAAAAAAGACTTGGTGATCAAAGGAAGTTGAGTTTATCTGACCTACTGCCAAATAGAAGACATGGTGTCTGGAGGGTCTTGAAATGGGAAAATTCGAGTGTTTTAGGACTTTAGGACCTGGACTGCCCGACTGTAAGTTAGGTCCTACAAAGCCGCCAAGCAGACAGGATTGGGCAGAGTGTATTACCGAAAAGATTAGACATGGTAGGCACACCAGTCAGGAGTCTTGATGAGCCAGTGCTGCCTTCAAAAGTAGCTACTGTCCTTGGCTCAGTCTTTCATTCAGAAGCAAAGATTTCCTGGAGCTAGGTTAATTTTTCCTTGTCCTAATAGTGTGTAGCACCAAAAAAAAAGACATGCTTGATTTCAAATTCTTCAGCTGAGGGACAAGAAAGATATTGGTACCAGTTTTCATGTATTTGCCCTGAGCCCATGCTCCTCTGCATTGCTCTGTGAGGACCCAGGATCAGGTAAAGCAAAAGCAACCAGCAGGTGCACCAAACCTGTAATCACGTTCACATAGAGCCACCTTCACTTTTTCTTCTGGCTGAAACCTAACTATGTAAAGATCATCAGCCCTGTGGACCCAGTGATTTCCAATTTTTTTTTTCAGGGTCAGCAAGAAAGTCATATATTTAAAACAAATAAAACTGAGCTCTTCTGTTCTCTGGGTGAGGGGTGAAGCTCCAGCACTTCATTCTCCTGCCACAAGGCTCCCTGAGGGTCCAAGGAACTCAGCTAATCCTCACCCACCTTCATGTCAGAAACCATTAATTTTTTTTTTTTTAGGTCAAAACCATTGCTTACCAGGGGTCCTCAAACTTTTTAAACAGGGGGCCAGTTCACTGTCCCTCAGACCGTTGGAGGGCAGGACTATAGTTTAAAAAAAACTATGAACAAATTCCTATGCACACTGCACATATCTTATTTTGAAGTAAAAAAACAAAACGGGAACAAATACAATATTTGTATTTGCATGTGGCCTGCTGGCCGTAGTTTGAGGACGCCTGGTAGTCCCTAGCTAGTTTGGCTTGCGGGCTCGATCCCCAGTAGGGGGCGTGGAGGAGGCAGCCAATCAATGATTCTCTCTCATCATCGATGTTTCTATCTCTCCACTCTTCCTCCGAAATCAATAAAAATATATTTTTAAAAAAAACATTGCTTAGGGGAATACCAACTTTACAAATTATGTGTAAGCAAGAAAGCAGGTGAGAACCCTTTCTTGTTAGGGGAAATGAGTATACAAATAGTTCCAATAATTTCAACCAGAATTTAAAACAAAATCTTTTGAGTGCCACGGACAGAAAATTTGCAATCCCCAAGTGTAATTGAGTGTACTTTATAGAGTTCATTTTGTTTTAGAAATTAATTCTTCCACAAAGGAGATACGCTGGTTAATTTAAGTTATAATTAAAAATACGCCAGCTTATGTATTGATTTCATTACATTGTATTTCATTTCTGTTTATTGTTTCCCATTTTAACGAGTTAATAAAGGAGCCGTTTTATGAATTCCTTTATACAACTCACAAAGCCAAACTACTTTTTTAATAGAAATCACATCGAGGCAATCCGTTTTTTCCTTCCACTCTAATAATAATGATGTTGTTTAATGGACATTAAATAATCGAGAAGTCTGGAATCCGTTATTTGTTTAGGAGGGAGTCTGTTTTCCTGGTTTGTCCAGGCAAAGTCGATTCCAGATTTTACTTGAAAGACTAAGGTCCCAGGAAGTTCCCAGTCACCACCTGACAGAGGAGGTGAATGACTTAATTCCCAGGGAGCAGGGCATCAGGACAATGCCCCATTTGAAACATACTTTTAAACACGGACTTGTATTGATCCTCACATGTAAAAGGCCTCAGTCCTTTTGGAAGCAAAGTGAGTTCAAGTGCATCAGAGAACAGGCGTTGGGCCCTTCCTGACTGTCCCGCCAACTTGTCTGAGTTCCTGAAGCCCCAGACTCCATGGCTGTCCAGCCACACGGCCGAGCTCATTTCCTGTGTCCCAACAACACCTGAGTCCCCTCACCCTGGGGGTCTTGGCTGTCTCCTCTTTCTTGTGGTCGGTGCAGAAATGGAGACTCACAGCCTGGGGGGCAGAAGAGTTGGCCCTTTAAGACTCCATTCTTGATCATTTATTTCCTTATGCCAGCATATTCTCATCTAAAACACGCTGCCCTGGACCATCATAAAGACGAATAATAGATGGCATTGGAAAGCCCTCTGTGACACGCAAAGCTCTGTACATGCTTCAGATCATGTCCGCATTGTTAGAAGCCCTGTCAGGTACTGAATCTATCAGCCTTGTAACACGGTGACCCCTGGCACCATCTCACAGTGCAGCGTTTTTCACTCCCCTCCTGGGAGGCTAACTTTTTGGAGCATTTAATGCTGAAATGTGACCTCTCTGGAAGTAGGCTTGGTCAGTGGTGACCTAAGGCATGAAGCCACCATTGTGTAATTCTAACGAATCGCCTATCTTTTTATTAAAATGTAACCAGCAATTACTTCATGATGACAGACGGGATCCGGCAGCAGCCAAGAGAAAGAGTGATATGATTCGGAGAGGCACAGAGTGGTGTCTACGGGCAACAGAGTGTAACAGGTCCGGTCCGTACACTGGGGCGTGCTTTCAAAGGGGCCACAGCCGATCGTTCACAACCCTAACAAGTTCAGCAGAGCTGGGAAAGTATTACAGTTTGCACATCTGACCAGAGCCATGGGAATGATGAGGATACTGTCCCACGTGCCGAGGGGTCAGGGGCTGGGCCGTGGGGTCCAGCTGAGCTTCAATGCAGGCGTGACAGTCCATTTAGTAATTGCTACCGTCCGTGTTCTCAGGTGAAGATGAAAACTGCATCAGGGAGAAAAAAATGCATGTTCTAAACTCAATGACCTTTTGTGGTTCCTGGGGACTGGATGTGGTTACATGTTCTGAGGTTGCTGGTTCCCCTCAAAGAGCCACCGTATCTGGGAGCAAGAGGGTCAGGACAACCAGGGCAGGGAGGCCGGTTTGCGTCCTGCTGCACAATACGTGGTGGGACCAACACTGTGCACCTCCATATAACAGAGACAGATAGATGTAAATCATCTAGCCAAACAAATATAAAGACACCTATATGCACTACATGTGTACAGGGGTGCGCAAAAGTAGGTTTTCCATGCCATTGTAACATTCTTTTGAGTCAATAAAGCTATTGTAATAATTATAACTTGCATGTCTTTTTCCATATGAACAACTGTAAAGCTACTTTTGCCCACCCCTGTATGTCTCTTCTTCTATACATACATATACACTCAGATTATATGTGTGTATTTATGTCTCTATGTATATCCATATCTACACAGATGTAGAAATACATACATGTGTATATGTACCTATAGATACACACACACTCACTTAATGCTCTAAAAGATAACTCTGCAGCACTATTAAACTCCGAGAAACAACCCCATGTGTGGCAGGCGCTGTTGCTCCGTTGTTACAGAGTTGCGCTAGGCCGTAACCCATGTGCAGTCACAGCGGGTAAGTGGAGCCAGGCTAGAAACCCACCAGGTGTACTCGGGGCGAAGGCAACATGGGCGCCCACACTCCCTATCCTCGGGAGATGGTAGCTATCCCTCTAGGAGTGAAGGTAGAAGCCTGGAAATCTGGCTTTAAGGCAGTTGTTCTCAACCTTCCTAATGCCACGACCCTTTAATACAGTTCCTCATGTTGTGGTGACCCCCAACCATAAAATTATTTTCGTTGCTACTTCATAACTGTAATTTTGCTACTGTTATGAATCGTAATGTAAATATCTGATATGCAGGATGTATTTTCATTGTTACAAACTGAACATAATTAAAGCATAATGATTAATCACAAAAACAATATGCAATTATATATGTGTTTTCCGATGGTCTCAGGCGACCCCTGTGAAAGGGTCATTCGACCCCCTTAGGGGTTGCAACCCATAGGTTGGCGACCCACAGGTTGAGAACTGCTGCTTTACGGGCTATGTCTGTACCTTCCTCTCCATTTGGCTGTGAACTTAAAATTCCTCTACAGAAAATAAAAAATATTTTTTTAAGTTTTAAGACAAATTTCCTCATCTCAAAAATGATGACCCATGAAGAGATAATACCAGACCAAGATATATCTGCTATTTTGGAAATATGACATACAGCTTAGACAATTAGAGCGTATTGCTCCATAGCAGAGGATTTGCTTGTAGGTCTCATCTTCCTGATTGTAAATCCTTTGAGATGGAGACAGTGTTTTATAAACAGGGATAATGAAGGTCCGTTGGGTCATCAGAGAGAGTTGCAAAGGGGAGGAGGCTGCCACAGATGCCAGAACAGGATTAGAGGTTTCAGAAAGAAATGTCACATGAGACAGACAGGGCACACTGTGCAGGGCTATTTGGGGAACCTGGAGGTCAGATTTGGTGTAGCAGAGGGTTCAGGATGGCTCTGTCTTCCTGTTCCCTGATTCCAGATTCCACTGGCCCAGTTCATCGGCCTCAGCCAGACTCACTCACAAGTATCCTTTTCCACAAAGTCCCTGACCTTGGGCCTGCGCTGCCTTTCCTCAGCGACTGCCCATGGAGTGTGCATGCATGAGGGCTGTGTGGTCACAATATCCGGGCACCTGAGAAATTTAGCACAGGACCTGGGAAGTCAGCTGCCCCAGTGCACACCCAGCACCCCCAGGGATGCTTTCCCTGAGGTCCCATGAGAAAAACCACGTAGTTATGCATGTGACCCAATGCAAACTATTTTTAAAGATAATTCTTTATTGTTGAAAGTATTACATATTGTCCCCCTTTTTCCCCCATTGACCCCCACAGCCTACCCCCACCTCCCCACCCCAGGCCTTCACCACCCTAGTAACTTTTCAACTTCAAAGTTGCCATAAAGATAACATACTCCATGTAGGTTTCAAAGTAGCCACTGATAACGAACTGAAACTATGTTCATATTTTTTAATTTAAAATTATCACCATTGCCTGGCCAGTGGGACTCCTGGTTCGATTCCCTGTCAGGGCACATGCCTAGGTTGCTGGCTGGATTCCTCAGTAGGGGGCGTGCAGGAGGCAGCCGATCAATGATTCTCCTCATTGATGTTTCTATCTCTCCCTCCCACTTGTTTCCTCTCTCTGAAATCAATAAAAACATAGTTTTAAAAATATATATCATGATTAGTACATATTGACTGAAGAAAAATGTTTACGTTTTAATAATAGATATTTTAAAAATACTTATTTTAAACTGGGATAAAACGCTACATAAAGCCTTGTAACTGGCTTTTGCTTTTTAACTCACATCCTGGGACTGAGTCCCCACCTGCCCCTTACTCTCTGTCTCTTTGGGGGAATATTGGACAACCTTCCTAAGCTTCATCTTCACACTTACGATGGGTGTCATGTTTTCCACCCCACAGAGTAGTGGTGAGAAGGACAACCTGAGACATCAATATACTAAAATTTATCTGTCATTTACATGAAATTCATTCATTTCAAACATGCGTCCTGCATTTTCATTTAAGTCTGGAACCCGGCGCTGGGGCGCTTGGCCATGTTGTGGGGCCTCTGTGTTAACTCACTGTTATTCTAATTGCTGTTTTGGGATGAACTTTGTCAACTCCAAGGTGGAGAACTCTGGGGCTCCTGGGGCAGCATGCCCCTCACAGGCACTATGATTTCTAAATCTGTAAGACCTGCCTGTGCTGGGCACTGGGCAAGGCCCCCATTTATGCCCTTATTTAACTCTCAGATTCAGATGGAAACCCTCCCACTGTCTCCATGTCCCAGAGGCAGAAACTGTCCCCCAGCACCTACTAACATTCCAGGGGCCACACCTGAGAAAGGCCTGGTCTTGATAAAATCCCACAAGTCGTTTCCAGAAGCTTCCAGCACCTTCCGGCATTGCACAGTGCGATGCAGCTCCCAGTGTGTCTGGACCTGGGTTTGATCAGCTCCAGGGAAGGGGGAAAAAGCACCCTCTGCACACAGTGACCCAACCCTGCTCCCTCGAGACACATCTAATGGACAGGGTGTAGGGAGGGCTCCCAGCTTCCCTGTTTGCACTGCTCATCCCCAGTAGCACTGAGGGACTGGGTCTTCTTCTTGCTGTTAGAAATGGAGCCTTGAACAAAAGAGGGTGGAAGGAAGGCGGGAGCTATCCTGCCTGCTCCCAGTGTTATTGTCCCACCTTCAGCCCCTCGGGTCCCCAGGGTCCTGGTCTGCAAACCCAGCCCTTCTGATACCCCCAGTAACCATAGCTGACCTTCCCAGCTCCAGGCCATCACCTGGCCCAGTGACACTACCAGGTGAGAGGCTCCATGGAGACCCAGGGGCAGGTGGGGGAGAGTCTGGGACAATGAGGCACAGACAGGCCAAGGTGGGATGCAGAACCCAAGAGATGTTGCCCAGACTCGTGTGTTTACAGTGTGACTGTTTCAAGGGTGAGTGGTTAGGAAGGTTTAAAAACAAGATATTTTCTAAAACACTGGGCCTCTCTGGTCCTGCAGGTACTCACCTGAAACCCTACTTGCCTCGCTCTGCGTATTTTTCTGCTGTGGAGCTCATGGTCCTGGTGTCTTTAGGACCCATTATTCCCTGTGATTCCCACCTGTGAGCTGGCACCGAGTCACACACTCTCCCTCCCACAGACATAAGCAGCAGGGAGCACACAGAATCAAGCTGCTGCCTTTTTAATGAGCCATGCAGCCTGGCCATCCTATATAATAAACCAGGGGTCCTCAAACTTTTTAAACAGGGGGCCAGTTCACTGTCCCTCAGACCGTTGGAGGGCCAGACTATAGTTTAAAAAAAAACTATGAACAAATTCCTATGCACACTGCACATATCTTATTTTGAAGTAAAAAAACAAAACGGGAACAAATACAATATTTGTATTTGCATGTGGACAGCGGGCTGTAGTTTGAGGAACCCTGTAATAAATGGTAATATGCAAATTGACCATCACACCCTTGCACAAGATGGCCACCCCCCATGTGGTCTCAAGATGGTCGGCAGGGGAGGGCAGTTGGGGGCGACCAGGCTGGCAGGGAAGCAGTTACGTGTCAATCAGGCCTGCAGGAGAGTGGTTAGGGAGTAGTCAGGCTGGCAGGGGAGCAGTTAGGGGGTAATCAGGCTGTCAGGGGAGTGGTTAGGAAGTGATTAGGCAGGAGAAAGGCGAGCAGTTGGGAGCCAGCAGTCCCAGATTGTGAGAGGGATGTCTGACTGCTGGTTTAGGCCCACAGGGATCGGGCCTAAACCGACAGTCAGACATCCCCTGAAGGGTCCCAGATTGGAGACAGTGCAGTCTGGGCTGAGGGACTCCCCCTTCCAGTGCATGAATTTTCATGCACGGGGCCTCTAGTTCATTTATAGCACCTTCTCAAGTAACCAGGGAAATATATTCATTTCTTTCTTTCTTTCTTTCTTTCTTTCTTTCTTTCTAAGAAACAAAAACAGCAGAATTGCTCTGCTCATAAAATCTAATCCCAGGCAAGCTGCACCATGAGGGGGGAATTAATTAACACTACTTGTTAGGGTGTTACTGCTATTGACTCATTCTGCTCTATCAATAATCTTAATTCATCCACAAAACCAATTCAGCTTAATCACTTGTAAAGAAAAGTTAGAAACCCTTGTTGCCTGTTAAAATATGACTTCCCAGAGTTCTCCTACGTGAGTCTTGTTCTCCTGTCTGTGCAGTCTCTGATCTCCGACTTAGCATTGCTGCACACCCCAGAAACGTCTCTCCAGTCCACTGTCCTGTCCACGCTGCCTGCCAGGCCCACCTGCCTCAGCTCAGGAATAGCACAGCCTGTCGTGGGCTGTTCTGGGGCCTGAATTCATAGGTAGAGTCCTAATCCTCAGGACCTCAGAATGGGACTGTCTTTGGAGACATGGTCTTAATAGAGGTAATGAAGGTAAAATGAAGTCGTCAGAGTGGGCCCTAGTTCCATATGACTGTGTCCTTATGAAGAGAGATTAGGACACAGACACATGCAGAAGGACCACCATGTGAGGATGCAGGGAAAAGGGCATCTGTCTGTCTACACACCAAGGAGAGAGGCCTCAGAAGGAACCAGCCTGCCCACCCCCTCATCTCCCACCCAACCTCAGCACCCGCCCCTTTGTGGCAGGCCTCCTGTGGTTCCAGGTGGGGAAGTCCCCTGTCTCCCCAGACCCACGACCCACTCTTCCTGAACTCCCTGGTCCCTGTTTACTTACCCCTCTGGAATGTGTCTGGATTTCTGACCAGTGTGGAGTCTGCATGTCATCTGCCAGGTCCTGCTGAGTGACCAGTGTCCTGGCACGGACAGGTCCGGCTTCCCAGGCCAGGAAGCCCAAAGCCTCTCAATGGCTCAAAGGAGCTTCCTGTCCAGGAGCGGCTGCCTCAGGGGACACCTCAGGCAGAGGTTTGCCCACAAGAGAACACAACCTGGCCGATTGTCAACACAGTCCCTGTGGCAGCGAGATGAGCTCCCTCTGAAGAAAGAGGTTCCATCTCCTTTGAAAGCCTGAAGCAGCCCCGATAATGACAATGGCTGAACATTACATCTCGTTCCCTTTCAAGAGCTCTTTCAAACATCAGACATTCTGAGTCTAAAAAAGAAAAAAGAAAGAAAAGCCAGGGAGTCCATTGGGCAGGAGGCAGTCTTATATCATTAGCATTGTTTGAGAGGAAGGAACAGAGGCCCCGAAAGGTTAGGCAAGAGCGTTTGCAACCCGGGGGACTGGCATCAAGCCATCTGCCTTCCTTGTCCCAGGGCCCTTCCCTTATATTTCTCTGACTTTTGCCCCATTAGCAGGAGCCTGTCTCCGTGGGACTCCGCAGGTAGCAAGGCCAGCAGTGGCTCCCTTCCCAACAAACACTGCGCAGACCACAACGCAGGCTCACAGTCCCTCTGGCATCAGTGTGATGCCTGGTGTTACAGCCTGGTTGGCTCGGCTGTACCCAAGATGATGTATAAAAAGCCCTGGATCTTTTCCTTTCTCTACAAGGCGGTCCCAGGTGCTCCGCACCTGGAAGGAACAGGGGGAGAAAGAAGGAGACCCACAGTGAGAGCAGCAGGAGGATGGCACCTCGTGGTGTGGGCATGGGCGTGGGCAGCTCACCACCACCAACACACCTTGTATTACCCAGAGGGGCTGGCTGCACGTGGTAGCTGTCATCTCCCTTAGGAGATGGACTTGGATGGAATGGGGGTGATGCCTGTGTGGCAGCAGGGCTGAGTCCTCACTGCGGGACATCCTCAGGGGGAACATCCTGGCTGCCTGGAGATGGCCAGGCTCTCATTAGGTCCCTGGATAGTTTCCCTAAAAAACACCTTGCACACAGTTCAGTGTCAGGCTCTGCTTTTGCTTGGGTGGGGGGGCCTCAGGGTTGCTCAGACTAAGGCAATGTTTCCCTACCTCACCACTACTCAGGGCAGTTGGGGCACGGCGGGCACAGGCCTGACCCATCGTGAGACCCCCCGCCCTGGGTTTCCCAGGACCCTAGAAGTGCCATCACATCAGGAGCCAGAGACCGTGGAAAGTCCTGTCTCTGCTGATGGCACTCTCTTCCTACGTAAGAAAGAGAATGAAACAGAATAGAACACCTTAAATGTACTGTACACTGTGCATCAAAGGCTCAGTGCCTCTGCAGGACTGGTGAGAGGCCACGGGCTGAGCTCAGGCACACCCCGGCTCACCAGGTGAGGGTGCCGCCACAGGAGCCACGCGGGCGGCTTTTCCATGCAACAGTCAGAGGCTTTGGGGTTAGAGTTGGTTACCCCAAAATTGGGCCCTTGGCCCCTGTCACCAACCGAAGGGCAGGCAATGGAGGGCATTGACAAGCAAGTTCTGACATCCCTGGCTCTGTGGCTTCTCAGTAGATGTGCTCATGCCAAAATACCCACTATCCCTACTGATCTTTGGCAGGAACCTCCAAACCCCAGTGGCCATGCGGCTCTGGATGCAGCACGTGTTTCTGTTTCACTTCCTAAATTTATAAAGAGAAAATACCTGAGAAAGCACCACAGTTGAAATAAATTGTAAGCAAGCCACACTCTGCAAATGTTTTCATGAAGCTGCAAATAAAACCTGTCATACAGGCTTTTTAAAAAATTAAAAACAGACCAGAGTTGCACTTCTCAAAGTTCCCTATTTTATTTAAGTAAAGGTTCGTTACAGACGCCATGCTGTGCCAGGCAGGCATGGTCCTCCCGCAGGGCGAGGACTGATGTCCAAGGCAGGAGCCTTGAAGAAGAAATTTCAGAACCCGCTCTTTCTCTTCAATGTACCTTACTTGGGGGCATATTTGAAGTTCTTCTTGAAAGCACCAATTCTTTCACATCATTCAGTATTTACTTACTGGAATAAATAAATGGAATTTAATTCCGTTAAACCAAGAAGAGCTAATAATCCGTTTCAACTGGGAAATAGATTGCCACCCAACCTCAGTGGATATTTGCTCCGAGTTATGGGCACAGAGTCCTCTTGATTTTTTTTTAAATTATTCAATCAATTTGTTCTCCATTTGTCAGTCACATCAGGTAGCTATCATTTTCAGGACAGAAGCACCAGATCCTACCGGAAACGCCAAGAGGGTGATGTCATCCACATTGTCCCCACCCCCCAAGTCAACACCCTCACCTTTGTCCCCCGCTTTGTCTCCGGATCTGCCTTCTCTGTGGCCATTCTCTTCTGAGGGCAACCGATTCGTGTGCTAAACCACTGGGTGCTAAGAAATGATACCAATGTCACCATTATCCAAGGTGGTAAGTGTGTGCTCAACAGAGGTCTTTAGGAAGAGGCAAGCTGACACCACATACATCCGCCAGAGGAGGCACACCTGGGAGGAGGCCAGTCAGAACCTTTGTCACTGAAATGACACTGAGAACCTAGGATGTGCCAGTTATCATTCTGGTGGGGGAGACTCACAGGTGGGAGAGCCATGGCTAATCAGGCCCAAATGTAATAGTCCCGGGCAGTGGTCGGCAAACTCATTAGTCAACAGAGCCAAATATCAACAATACAATGATTGAAATTTCTTTTGAGAGCCAAATTTTTTTTTAAACTTAAACTATATAGGTAGGTACATTGTTATTAACTTAATTAGGGTACTCCTAAGGCTTAGGAAGAGCCACACTCAAGGGGCCAAAGAGCTGCATGTGGCTGGTGAGCCACAGTTTGCCAACCACTGGTCTAGGGAGGAGAGAATTTGCAACCAAGTGCTTTAGTACATCTCCTGAAAGGTCAGTCTTCATCTACATCCCAATCCAAGACCACTACACCTGCAACCTCTTCCAACAGTGGTGCATGCAGTGTTGAAAAATACCACCAAAAACAAAACCACACGAATGAATATAGCATAACAGGTTGTGTCTAAAAGCCTATAAGTTATACTAGAGTTTCATGGTCGTTTTAAGGTATATACTAATTACATATAGATATAGATAGATGATATAGATATAGATATAGATATAAATATAGAGATATAGAGATATACAGGAGACAAGGGAGTTGTTCTTGCTGCTGAAAATCAGTACCTGTTCAAGCACAGAATGAACTGTTATGTTACTTCCAAAATGGGGTTCTCACTGGTGACTTTGTAATTTATTCAAAGAAGGATACAATGACGAATGATGTACATTATTCGTTGTTTCTTTTTTGATTTAAATAATAATTGCCAATATCCCAAGGCAGTATGCATATGGAAGAATAAAAAAACAAGCAGCTCCCTACCCTGTCACTCTTTTAGGAAGTCATTTACAAGAAAGTCTTGAGCGTCGTATCTTATAAAACCAGCAGTGGTGTGGCATTTTCATGGGGAAAAGCGATATTTTTAGAAAAAGATGTCTGTTCATCTAAAGTACTAAGATAATCAGATTTAAGGGCAATTAAATCCTTAACTGATTTAAAGATATGGCAAATGGATACATCTGATTTCTGGGTTTTTTATTTTTATTGAATGTATTGGGGTGACATTGGTTAATAAGATCATATAGGTTTCAAGTGTACATTTCTGTGATGCATGATCTGCATATTGCATTGTGTTCCCACCACCCAGTCAAATCTTCTTCTTCTCAGGGGTTCATATTTGGCCCCCTTTACCCTTTACCCCTTCCCTCTGGTAACCACTATACTGTTATATCCCACATTTGAGTGAAATCATATGGTTCTTAGCTTTTTCTGGCTGATTTACTTCTCTTGGCATGATAGTCTCAAAGTCCATTCATTTCTAGGAAGGAGACAGGAGCTAAGGTAAAAATACTCATTTCCTAAAGCACCCTCCGCTGCAGCTCATCAGAATGGAGTTAAAGAACAAAATTAGAAACCGAAAAGCAGGCTGCACAGGAACCCAGAGGCAACCCTTGTGTGACAGAGGCTGGGCTGCCAGTCTGCTCCCACGGGAACTGGAAAGATGACTGTTCCCAGTGGGTACAGCTGCCCACTCCCATGCCCCCTCCACACTAGGCAATGCTTGCTTCTCCAGAGGAGGCACAATGGAGAGACCGGCACTGCTGAACCTCAGACAAGGCAGAAAATGAACCCAGAACAAGTTTGTCTCTCTGTATCCCTCTGTCTCGCTGTCTCTGACTCTCTGACTGTCTCTGTATCTCTGTCTCCTTCTCTATCTCTATCTCTGTATCTCTGCCTCTCTCTGCCTATCTGTCTCTCTATGTATCTCTATGTCTCTGTATCTCTCTGTCTCTCTCTTTCTCTCTATCTCTGTTCCTATTTGTGCACTCACAAGGACACGGATCTGTTTACTCTATAAAGTCACCCAACTGAACTAGTGATCTTTCATTCATTCAACAAACATTCATTAACTACCTGTTACCATTTAAGCAGCCAAATGAGTTAACAAGATGATTAAGTTGGGCTACTATCATCAAAAGCTGGTCATCTAATGTGGGAGGTGAGATGTGGGCACCTCACCACACCCACAGAAGGTCTGAGGAGCTTCCTCCAGTCCTCAATGCCCTTGTGAGAGGAGGTGTCACTGTCCCCATTGTCCTAATGAGGAAACTGAGGCAGAGACACTAGATCGCCGACCACAATAGCACGCTATAACCGCAGACGAGTTTGTTACTTTTTATTAATTGTTTCTTCCTTTTTTACCTCCTAATTTCATTTCCTGCCTGAAAGTGAAAAGATTTGTCACATCCATAGAGAATCCCATGAGCTTTCTAAAACTTTCTTAAAGCATCCACTGCAGTCGGCCCATGGCAGCACTGTGTGCCTTTTGTTCTCCTGGCCTCTTTTCTGTGCCTTTCCTCCACCACCGCTGACCTCGGGCTCCCCTGCCCGTCTTCGGTCAAAATCTCC
Organism: Myotis yumanensis; assembly: GCF_028538775.1. NCBI lineage: Eukaryota > Metazoa > Chordata > Mammalia > Chiroptera > Vespertilionidae > Myotis > Myotis yumanensis. The sequence continues at coordinate 160,113,549 of NW_027223752.1, read as the reverse complement.
ACTAGATTCTCTTGCTCAGCGTGTATGCTCCCACCTACTGTCAGTGTCACCAAATGCACTTGCGCTGTCCCAAAGGGAACGTGTGTCCTGAGACAGGCCAGCCTCGGAGTGAGCATCCTCTGGTCTCGGGGGCTCATGCTCCCCTGCCCAGTGGCCTCCACCTCCGTGGGCCCCACGCAGTCACAGGACCTCAGCCACTTGCAGAATCTTAGGAAGTGTGTGAGCTCATGATGCTCATCTCAGGAGAAGGCAACCTGGTGCATGACCAGGAACAACTTCCCAAAATGCAGTAGCTAAAACTCGTGTCAGTACCATGACATTATTTACTCAGCCTTGTCCCTCTGCAGCACAATCTGCATTTCTATAAAGAGCAGTGGAGCCCTTGTTGGGAAGAGCAGATACTTTGTGCTTACATTTGAACCCCTTATCTTTCTCTAATAGGCTTTGATGTGTTATTACTACATGGTTTTTTTTTATTTCTTCAACCACTTTATTGAGGCATTATTGATATCTAAAAGGGCATGCATATATAATGTATACATCTCAGTGACTTTGGGATACATTACTCCCAAAGTCATGGCACCTTCAGGTCACAGACATACCCATCACCTCCCAAAGTCCCTGCAGCCTTATTATTGTTATTACTAGATGCCCAATGCATGAATTTGTGCACTGGTGGGCTCCGGCCAGCCCACCCAGATCGGGTGGATTGGGCTGGGCAGGGGGAGGGACTGCAGGCGGTTGGCCAGCGGGCCCCAGCCCCTGGTGGAACTCCCAGTTGAGGTGACAATTTGCATATTAGCCTTTTATTATATAGGATTACTTTGAGGCGAGAACACTTCACATAAGATCTTTCCTTTTAGCAAACGTTCCATGTGCAATGCAGTATCATTAGCTCTGGGCACTGTGCTGCACAGTGGATCTGCAGAGCTCATTTATCTCGTGTCAGCATTTTAAAGCCTCACATCAACATGGGCCCATGGAGATCTCAGAGGTGGGCATGCTGTCAAGAGTCACCTTGCTTTTTCCAACTGTATGTCTCGCACTGATCAAGTACATATGTGCTAGGCATGGAGGTCAATCTGGAACAAAATTGCAAAGTATTGGTTCTCATTGGACTTAACTGTTAGTGGTATATGACAGGTAATAAGTGTATAATACATTATGAGATGATGAAGGCTGTGAAGAAAAATAAGGCAAGATGTAGGATGCCCAGTGGCCAGGGCAAGGTTCTGGTGTCAGTTTCAAAAGGGCTCTGGGGAAACCTCTTTGAGGAGATGGTGTTTGAGCACAAACCTGGATAGAGAAAAAGATGGAGCCATGAGGGTTTCTGGAGAAAGAGCTTCCTGGCAGCTTCTCTCTTCTCGTGGGTGAGTGGAGGGCTGGAGTCAGCGGAAGGCTGTCTCAGAGCTGTCTCTCAGGCTGATCCTGGCTGAGGCTGAGACCTGAGCTCACTCAGCCAGACAAGTCCATGAGGCCTGGGCTTTCTCATACGATGACAGGTGGTTTTCAGGGTTCATCTGAGAGAGATGGCGAGGCAGACAGAGATCACAGTGCCTCTGGTGACACAGCCTGTGCCTGCAGCCCACTTCTGATGCATTGGGTGGAGAAGGAGGGGCAAAATCCTACTGGGTTCACCAAGAGGGGAGATGGGTCTGCTTCTTGATGGGACACAGCAGGGATCTGGAGGAGACAGTGGGGCTAGAAATACCACGCTGCCACAATAACCACTGCAGTCACCCAGAAAGATTATGATGGCGTCTCAGGCTCAGTAGTAGGACTAGAGGTGATGAGAGGTGGTCATTTGTAGAATACACTTCGCACATGATAGGATTGGACATGAGATGAGGGTTAAGAGAAGAGAAAAGAAGATGGATGGAGCTGCTGTTTCCTAAGTTATGAGGCAGATGCAGTTGCTATTTCCCATCCAGAGAGGCCATCGAGGAACAAGCTTTGGGAGCATGAGACTCAACATGGTTCTTCAATGTCCCCATGGAGGTGTCAAGTGGCCACTGGTGTCAGGAGCCTGGATCAAGGAGGATTGGGGTGGAGGTAAAGATTTGGGAGTTGGCCATGTATGGGTGGATGTGGAATATAAGACCAGGCAACTACGAGAGCTCACTAGAGAGAGAGGTAGTAACGAAAAGAGAGGGAGGTCTTGGGCTGTGAGGCTGGGCCGTCCATAGCTGGGAGTGAGGAAAGAAGAGATGAGTCCCAAAAAGGAGACAAGAAGAAATGGCCAGGAGAGAGGAGGAAGCCAAGAGAGTGGGGTGTCCTGGATGCAGACAGAAGCAGATGGTTTTGAAAGGGAACATCAAATACTGGTAAAACGTCCAGAAAGAGGAGGGAGGCCTCAGGTGGCATGGAGATCACAGGTGAGCTTGAGAAGGTCATCACCTGCTCTTAGCGATGTGTTTGGGGAAATTCAGACCAAATCGGTTCAGCAGGAGGGGCCAGGGCCGGAGGGGTGCTTTGAGTGCTTTCGTCGGGAGACTTGACACTAATGGATATTATGCAGTAAGAAGCTGAAACTGATAAAGCAAGTGCAAGAACGTATAACCACCGGAGGGAGAAAGCCCTGGCGATGGTGAGAGGAAGGGAGCCGGTGCACCAGTGCAGGGAAAAGGGAGAGGCCTGGACGGGAGCCCAGCTGGCTCACCTGCTGTGTCAGATGGAAGGTGGAATGTGAAGGGTGGCACGCAGTGGAGGGGAGGCTATGTGGGCTGGGGGAACACTGTGTTCTTCTGAGAAAATAAAAGATCATGGGCAACAGCTGAGAGTGAGGAAGGTAAAAGGAGAGTTGGAGACAGGAGTTGTGAAAGAGTTCCCTCAGAAAATGGGATTACAAACTAACCAGGAAGTGGGATCAGGTTTGTTGGGATGCATGAGCTGCTTGGGGCTGTGGCTAAAAATTTTAGGTGGCACCAGTTGGCACAGGTTGGCACGGTTGCCATCTCTCTCCAGCCACACTTCACATTCTCCAGTCCAGACCTGAACGATGCTGACTCCAGGGCTGGGTTTTCCAGTTGAGCATGACAGAGGAACAGAGCAACCAGGGAGCCAGGGGTCCAGAGTGGATCTGGATTCTGACCTGGAGGCCAGGAGAGAGGTGTTGGCAGAGAAAAGATGGTGGGGACAGTAGATTGACAATGTGGCTGCAAGGAATCGCTGGCACCGAGGGCATGGGAAGGAAAGAGTTGGCATTTGGAGAATAGGATGCTTAAAACTGAGGTTTCAATGGAGGTGCAGGTTTGGGCAATGACTGTGGGAATTGATTAGAAAAGTGAAACGAAGGACAAGATTTATGGAGCTGGAAATCTCATGAAATTAAAGACCAGATATTATCTTCATGGACAGTGAGGTCACCAAAAATAATGACGGGCATAGAGGTGAAAAGAGGCAATGTTCCGGGTGCTAAAATCATTCATCAGTGTGAGGGAAAGAAAGGGTGCAGGAAACCCACAATAAAGAAGGGGTCTGGGAGCCCTTGCTTCAGGGGAGCAGAGATGTGCTCCAAACGCACAGTCCACTCATCACCTGGGAACCTGGTAGAAATGCAGATCCCAGGCCCACCGCCGACTGCTAGATGGAAATCTTTAACAAGGTACCTTATTCTAATGACATTGAGCATCTTTTCATGTGTCTGTTGGCCATCCATAGGTCTTCCTTGGAAAAAGTGTCTGTTTGGGTCTTTTCACCGTTTTTTAATAGGATTGTTTGTTTTGTGTATTGAGTTGTATAAGTTCTTTATATATTTTGGATATTAGCCTATTATAGGAAGCATCATTCGCAAATATCTTCTCCATTTAGGTTTGTTCCCCTTTTGTTTTGTTGCTGGTTTCTATTGCTATGCAGAAGCTTTTTGGTTTGGGGTAGTCCCCTTCATTTATTTTTGCTTTTACTTCCCTTGTCTTTGGGGTCAAGTTCACAGCAACTCCTCTGAGGCCAAGGTCCATAAATTCAGTGCCTGTTTTCTTCTGTGCATTTTACTGTTCCAGGTCTTATTTATATTATGTTATTAACCAATGTTGCCCCCTACTAAATTTAATTGTAAGAGAAAGGTTCCAGGTGACTCAAATGCACATTGAAGTTTGGGGAGCACCATAGAGAATGCAGGTGAAGAGAATATTTTGAGGAAATGTGGACAATACAGAGTGCTTTGCTGATAGCGTGGGGTTCAGGGAATTCCCCGACAGGAGGGCAGGAGTCAGCGGAGGGGTGAGGAGGGTAGGGGGCAGGATATCATTAGTGAAAGCGGAAACACAAATCCAAGATCTGAATGATGCATGTGTCCCCTCCCCCTTTTAAAACCCTCTCAAGGAAAGGATATGTTTTTCACTATAGAAATATTAAGGAAAACAGATGGAGGAGAGGGCTCTTTGTTTCTTTGTTTGTGGTTGGTCTTGGATGATGAAAGGAGAACCAGTCCTTTGCCCCAGAAATCCTCCTGTTTGTGTCGCATGTTGAAAGGGGACCATGGATCATGTGTCTCTTATCCTGGGAATTTTGTCACTGGACAGCATATTAAATGCTGTGTGAGGAACTGAGGGATTCCGGACCCTAATTCCTAAGAGCTGATAATATGTGGAGTACATAATACACAGATAAGGAAAAGCTTTGTGTTACTGCTTTTAAATGTTATCATTTTGTCATCAACATGCATGACATACGAGCTTCCATAACGCCATAGGTCTGCCTTACAGTCCTGATGCTCGTGACACGGAGACCTGGCTTCCTCGGGCCCATTCTCTCCTTCTGCCAAGAGTGCACGTGGTTTCTCCAGTCAGACATCTCACTCCCCCCGCCCCACCGCCCCCGCCCCAGAAATCACAGAGGCTGTGCTCCCAACACATTATTAGCCCCTACTCTTCTTAAGAAGGATAATTTCACCCTAGCTGGTTTGGCTCAGTGGGTAGAGCATCCGCCTGGGGACTGAAGGGTCCCAGGTTCGGTTCCGTCCAAGGGCATATGTCCCGGCTGCGGTGCTCGGTCCCCAGTGGGGGGCGTGCAGGAGGCAGCCTATCGATGACTCTTATCATTAATGTTTCTATCTCTCTCTCCCTCTCCCTTCCTCTCTGAAATTAATTTAAAAAATATAAAAAAGGACAACTGCGCCACAGACTATATTTATGAGGTATGCCTTTTTAGCAGTGTAACCCAAAAGTGCTCCCAGAAATGAAAGTGAAGACAAACCGTGCAATGTGTTGCTGAAATTTGAAAGGACCTAATGAGCGAGCAAAAGGGAGCTGGGGGAGGGGGGGGGGGGTTGCATACTTGGGTCAGTGGGGCTGACAATTCCCGATGGACATGGGGGTGAGTGAGTGGGCGAGGGGCTGAGGCTGTGAGCCTCAGGAGCCAGAGGTCAGTAACAACAGTTCAGTCTCCAGTGCAGACCTGGGAAGAGAGAGCGTAGATGGCTTTTTTCAGGGTCCCAACAAGAGAACAAAAGCCACCCCCAATATTTTAATGAATTTAAAGAAGGAATTTGAAAGAAGGGGGTTGGTGCCACAGACAAGGGAAGATCTGAGAATCCAAAAGAGAAACAATGAGGCAGAAAGCCCACTGTGGGGGAGGGGAATAGAACCCCAGAGCCCAGGCCACTCTGCAGGGACAGGACAGGGATCCTTCCTGCAAGACAAAAGGGAAAGGGGAAAGGAGAGGAGGCCCAGGGAGGGACCCCAACCTCCCCATTCTCTGCCAGTGTCCCTCCTTCTGGAGCCTGGGTGAGGCCGCAGACTTGGGCTCCTGACCCAGCACACAGGCCTGTGAGGAGGGCTGAGCCCACACAACCCTCTCACTGACCTCGCAGGCCACGGGGTTGCAGGTAGGCAGGACGCCGGCCTCCTCTGCCCATCACCTGTGTGCTGTCCAAAGTTCTACTCACCTACGTGAGCATGGATGTCATTTGCACGTGAGCTGGTGGGACTGTGTCGGGGAGGCGGGGCACGTACTTCCCCTGCACACGCATGGACCTGGGAGCTCATTATTCCTGTGATCCTCTCTGTGCTTAGAAGGAAAGTGTGAGATTTTCAGCCGCGCTCCAAATGTCTTCTTTATTCTTAACCTACCAGCACTGGGCTCTCAAGTGCGGTATTTTTAGGCCTCTGGGTAGAAAGGACCGTGGGTTCCTCTAGGAACAGCCTGTTTGAAATCAAACAGAGGAAGCCAGGGTGTTTTTGAACAATGCAGACACCTCGCAAGGGTCTCGAGCCCATTAGAAAGGCTTTCCCTTTGATTTCCATTGTCGTGGGGTGGAAGAGGGGAGACCACAGCTCCTGTAAGACAGGCTGGAATCACCATGCTGATTAAAGGTACTCTTCCTCCTTCCCGAATCCTTTCTCTCGCGATCCAGCCAATGCTTTTGTGAGGGAGCAGGTTCCTTTCGGCTGAACATCAGAATCTAGTGTTTGCGTGACTGCCTGCCAGTTCTCAGAAGCCTCCATGTGCCAGAGAGGTCTGAACTGCGGCCAAGACTCGAGCCAGCCCCGTGCAGCTTGGGGAAATGCAGCAATTAAAAGCAGCTAAAACTAAGCAATTTATGACTTACAGATGTCAATTTATGACAGAAATCACTGCATATATTGTACCAGCAAAGTGACATTTATTTGGTAATTAATGATTAAAACAGTAATTTCCGTGTTACCAGCCACCTGGTGTCTGGTGGTGGTGAGAGAAGGCGTGCTCCTCAGGGCCGGAGGGACCGTGCTCCCTCCCTTTCAATGTGCAGGGACCGCAGAATGGGGACTCGGGGCTCTGGGCTCCTTGTCCCCCATCTCGGCCAAGACTGTCCCAGAGAAAATGGGCCCAGACCATGAGGTTTTCGTGCAGTTTCTGCCTCAAAAATCCTTACAAATATTTGCTGAATGAATGAATGAATGAATAATTCCCTTCCTTGGGAAGCAAAACCCCAAACAAACACAATGCAGACCAATGAAAGTGCCTACCGAGACCACACGGATTCCTTCTATTTCCCCTGGACCAGGTCCAACTAAAGAGCCTGAAATCTTTCTGTGCTTCTCCCTCGTTGCTTTCTTCGTAGATTGAGTGACTGATGTAAGAAAGATGTTCTCTGCTCCTTACCTTGGGGACCCCCAACCAGGCGCTGAACAGACTGCGCGCACTCGGCCCCAGAGTCCCCTGTGGGTGCAGGTACCTGCCATCCTCACCCCTCTCAGCAGGGAACCCAGCGTGGATTCCCTCCTGTGAAGGGCCCCGCCCCGCTGAGATGAGAGGGAGAGTGCTGGAGGAGGGCCCCGCGCAGCGCCTGGTATAGAGTTACCATCAGCTCTGACTTTCCGCACCACTGGCTTGTTTCCTAAGGGGTCACACGGGAGGTGTTCTGGTCACCAGCGCCCTGGTGATCAAGGACCTCCAGGCCCAGGAGGAAACCGCCCCCCAGACCCTGTCCACCGCCCTCACCCAACTCGGCCTCCCTTGCACAGGGGCATCCTGTCAGCTCAGGCCTCCTGCTGTGAGGTGTTGTCTGCTCCCACTAGCCATTCAGGAACTTCTTTTCTGCTTTGCAATGTGGCTTTTCACACCCTCCCTACCCAACAACCCAGCTCAGCTCAGCGCTAGTTTCCCGTAGCCCATCTGGTCACACGTGTTTTCCTGCAACAGCGGTGGCATCCTGGTCTGACTGGGCCCATTCCCTGGACTGTGGTCCAGCCCTGACCCAGGGGCCGAAAGAAGATTTGGAAGATCAGATTCCCTGGGCTTTGGGGACCCCCACTGGGGTGCTTCTCGGGGCAACCACTCCTTAGTTTTTTCTTCTGTTCATTGAAAGACTTCTTGCTTTAAAAGTAATAGTAATGAAAGTTTAACAAATTCCAGAGCCTGTGGCTGGTGGAAGTCGCAGACCCAATGCTGCCCCGATGTATTGAGACTGCCCAGCGGCCAGGAGCTCCATGAGAACTCCAGCCCAGTGGGCACAACACAGGGTCGAGAACAGAGAGAGAGGAGAGAGCCGAGGTGGGAGGGTGGAGGATGGACGTGTGTTCTTTAATTTCCGGAGTGACCCTGACCATCAGCATAGTCATTTTTTTAATGACGGGTAATGAGGAATTATTTTCGTTTTTTTAGTTTAATAAGATACTTGGCCTTAGTTCATTACTAAAGAGAAAATATGTGATACACACGTGGCTGAATTTCATTGAAAAAGCCTGGTCAAGGACTACTTCTGCTAACACCTCTAATTAAGAAGGAAGGAGGCTGTTTGCTTAAGCAAGCTGTCCTTTCTTTAACAATGCACGGAGAGTGAAATGCATTTATTCCTGTTCTTTCTCCTGGGCAAAGGGGATCAGTGTTAAAACCCAGGCATCTCGCTTCCTGCAGCTGCCAGGTTCTGAGGCTGATGCTCAGGGAAGGGGATGGTGTGGGAATCCTGGCACTTCTCACCTTGCATCTGGAAAGTTCTGAGAATCCTGCGACTTGCAAATAGGCTGTGAGGAGGCGGAGGCCTGAGGGCCCAGTTTCATTCTCTGTAAACAAGCTTCCTTTTAGCTCCAGGTCCTGTGATCCTCTGCTGTGGAAGAGAGATACCCATTACTTAGCACAACTGATGGTTGACAGGTAACTTGCCCTGAAGTCCTTGTCGGACAGATTAGTTGTATGTCCTGAAATGAGCCACCCTTTCAGAATCAAGAGGAGCATTCGTTCTGCTGACTCAAGTCAATGAGAAGAGTATACCATCCAGATACCTACCCTTCCCCTGGTTTTGTTTTTCAAAATTCAGCTCGTGAAAGGAGGCCAATTAGTGGGGGACAGAGAAAGGGGCCACCGAGACAGGAAAAGTGTGACTCACGGATGTGCAGTTTCCTGGCTGAATCCGCCTGCCTTCCCATCTCCTGGGTTGCTGGGAAATAGTCTGGTTGGGAGGCTCCCACCCCCCCCTAGGTAACTTGGGTAACATTCTGTCCTTTCTCAAAGCGAACAGAGGACATGTGGTGGGCCCTGGATTAGTCTGCTCAGGCACCATGACACATACCCCAGGCTGGTTCCCCTTAAACAACAGACATTAAGGAGGCTGGCAGACCAAGACCAAGGTGTGGGCAGGGCTGGTGTCTCCTGAGGCCTCTCTCCTTGGCGTGTAGACTGTCTTCCCCTGCGTCCTCACATGGCCGTCCCTCTGTGTGAGCCTGTGTCCTGATCTCCTCTTCTTATAAGGACACCAGTCAGATTAGATGAGGGCCCACCTCAATGACCTCATTAACTTAATTATGTCTTTAAAGACCCCAAATACAGCCACATTCTGAGGTCCTGAAGTCGCCATGTAAATTTGGGGGACACAACTTAGCCCATAATAGCCCCTTTCCTAGTGTTCTTTATATTTGGAAGCACATTGGGGTCTCTGAATTCTGTGTCATTTCATCTGGCTGTGACCCACAAGCAAGTTGAGACGAAGATTGGAGTCCCAGATCTGCCATCTATCAGGCAAATGATTAACCCCTGGGTACCCCAGCTTTCTCATCTATAAAATTCGGGTCCCTACAAGATGCCCTCCACAGTCTCCACAGTCCCTGGACTTGGTAAGGGAGCGCCACAATCAAATCACTGAGATGAAGCCACACAATGACCGCCGGTGTGTTCCATGAAAATCACCCAGTGGGAGCCTGTGTGACGATGACAGCCCTGGGGCGGGGGGGTGGGGGGGGGAGGGGGGGAGGCTGAGACATGTGCCTGTTATGTCTCAGTAAATAGAGGTGTATTTGCCCATTTGAGACCTTTTGGTTTTCATCAGCTAAATAGCCACAAAAACATTTGGTCGTGTTTTTCTTGGTTTTCAAAGACCTACAGGGCAGGCAGCAGTTTCCAGAGCCAGCAGCGTCGGTATCATCACCTTTAAACTCTCAAAAGGATGAGATTTCTTGGAAAATAGCACTTCTCCCCATTGTCAGGCCAGAGGGAGAGTGAGAAAGGCACTGAGGGTGCTTGGAGATGAGCACTTCCAGGAAATTCAGGGAGAACAAAGCAACAAAGAGAGGTGCTTGAACCTCGGTCCCAAGAGGAAAATGAATGTCTTGTGTATGTTTGCCGGGCCCAGAGAAAAAGAGCTCCTTGGTCAGCTGCGCTCCCAGGAGGAAAGGCTGTGAGGGGGGCGGGGGGGCGGGGGCGGCCTACAAGAACACAGACCTGTTCTCAGAGCCACTTGGAGAGACAGAGAAAAACCTCTTAAGTCCTGCTGGGTGTGTGGGGTTTTGTTTGTTTATGTGTGTGCGCGCCTAAAAGTCCCTTCCAGCCTCTTACAAAAAATGTTGGGTTTTAGGGGCATAGATTCTCTCTATTGAAGCTCATATTATCGGGCAAAGTTTGAGCTCAGTCGATACACAGACAGAGCAAAGGACAAAATCAAAGACACGCCTGCTGTTCTAAGTGCCTCCAACTGCTCTGCCTGCATGAGAGGCAGGGGGAAGGCGATCCTTTCTCCAACTTTGTCTCCATCACGTCATCCATGTGTTTTCGATTGGGAATAAACCCACCAGATAGAAGGAAAAGAAATACTGAGTACTTAGGCATCTCCGCACCTCGAGTCACCCACATTTACTTCGGTTCAGGTTTATATTTAAGAAGGGTTAGAATTGTTTTTTGTTCAGTTCTGCGGGTGTGGCTCAGTGGATGAGTGCCAACCTATGAATTAGGAGGTCACAGTTAGATTCCAGTCAGGGAATATGCCTGGATTGCCAGCTCAACCCCCAGTAGGGGGCATGCAGGAGACAGCCAATCAATGTTTCTCTCTCATCATTGATGTTTCTTTTTCTCCCTCTCCCTTCCTCTCTGAAATCAATAAAAACATGTTTTTTAAAAATATGATACTTCTTTTATCATTAAAAAAGAATACTTTTTATTCAAAATATTATTTTACTTTTTTAAAAATATATCTTTACTAGAGGCCCAGTACACGACATTCATGCACTGCGGGGGGGGGGGGGGGGGGGGGGGGTCTCACCCCGGCCTGCACCCTTTCACAGTCGGATGTCCTTAGCACTGCTGCGGAGGTGGGCCACTGTTCTTGCCAGCTATGAGTCTGGCTTGTGGCTGAGTGGTGCTCCCCCTATGGGAGCTCACTGACCACCAGGGGGCAGCTCCTGTGTTGAGAGTCTGCCCCCTGGTAGTCAGTGCACATCATAGTGACTGGTCATCCTGTGGTTCCATTGATTTGCATATTACCCTTTTATTATATAGGATTGTTGAAAGTAGTACAGATGTCCCTTTTTCCCCCATAGACCCCCTCCACCCATCCCTGCCCTCCCCGGCCCCAGGCCCACCACACTATTGTCTTTTTAAAAGAAGCAAAGGCCCAGAACTCCCAGAGGCCAAAGCACACTTCCCAGAAGCTGTCCCAGGGCCCTGCTGGGGACAGACTGTCTCTGGGTGGGAGCAACACAGCAGCTGAGTGAACCCTTTCCTGCTCAGTGGCCAACTCACTTACACAAACAGAAACCCAGAATCATTCTTCACTTGCCTTTTCCCCTAGTCCCCCACATGGAATCGCTAATGCTGGTGCCTCTCCCGCTATCCCATGAGCAGCCCCTGCTCTCCCCAGGGTCACAGCTTGGGCCATGCCAGCATCATTGCCCACATCTCATCTTCACCTCCTGCTTTCATGGAGCCCGGCCTTTGAGCCAGACTCTGCCCTTGACCCAAGGCTCCTGCTCCCTCTGCCAGCCCGCCGGCTATGTGCCTCATCCACCCCCTTCTCCAGGAGACACCCTCTAGAGCTCCGTCCCATCCTAACACGTGATGCTTCCCAGGTGGCTGTATTTTTCCCAAACACCGATTGTTTGCACATAACAAAACCCTCCCTCCTGCAATGGCCACACAGGGCCTCCTGCAGAGCATCGGGGTGATGGACATGGAGGGCTTATCTGGATTTCCAGGAGTAATCTGTCAGCACCCCTCCACTGGGATGGTTATTAGCAGATCCGTAATGGGCTCCTCACCTCTCCGACCTCCCAGCATTGTGTGCGCCCTGCACGGGCTGCAGCCTCCTGAAAGCCATTACTTTCTCTGGCTGAAAGGGGCCTTTCTATGGAGATTTCATTGTCCCCCTTAATGGGTAGAGAGACCTCTATTAGGGATTACCTTCTTGTCTTAGAGGTGAGACACATGGAACCAGGGCTGCACTTTCTCTGATGAATTGAACAGTGAGTTGGGGTGCACAGGGCCATGTTCTCAAACACCAACTCTGTCCCTCACCTCTGCTCTGCTGAAGAACAGGAGGCAGACACAGGCTTTTCAACCCTGAGTTGCAGGTGGCAGTGTTAGAGCTGGGAAGGGAGCTGGTTCCTCCTCCCCCTTGTGGGAATCAGCACCCCTCCCTCCCTCTGGGACTGGACTGGGGGTGGGAGGGGGAAAGAAGGAGAGGAAGGAGCAAGGTCAGAATCGTCCTAGGGTCTGAGTGCAGGTCAGGGGTACGGTTGTTTTCCCTAAGTGGAGTCTGAGTTATAAATTTGTGAATCCATGCCCTGCCCAGCTAAACAACTGTTTGTGGCTTAATGATCCAAGCCCATGAGTGCTTCAGGGAGCTGCCCGGACATGCCATTAACTCAGGACATTTTGGGACGCCTTTGAAGCTCAGTTCGGGGGTAGGAGGCTGCACTTCGGGCGACATCTGAGCTTTTGTTGTTGTTTTTATAAAGTGCAGCATGGTTGGCTGGGCAGGCCCTTTCATTGCCCCCCTCATCACCTCCCCAACACCCACAAGGAGGTAACATCTTCTGGCTGCTATGGCAACAGAAGGTCCATGTATGGAAGCAAACCCTCCCTGGCCAAGAGCAGCCTTCCTCCTAAAGGGGAAAGAGGGGAAGCCGGAGAAAACGTCAGCCCAAGGGAACTAAATTTACCCAGAACATCATGTTTGCCTCCAACTTTCTTCATTCATTGAAACTGGCCTACAAAGAAATCCACCCTCCATCTCTGTTCTATTGATTTTAATTTGCTTTTCTTTATATTGCATCCCGAAGAATAGGTTGTTTATCTCAAGCGAGTTGAAAATGTTCGCTCAAATGTCCAAATTTAATTGATTTCAATCACTTGGAAATATTTTTAAATCTATGAGAGCTAGAGCATGGAAGTGGGGTACAATACATTTATAGATTTGGAGAGGAAGTGATCGATGTTGAGCAGAGCAAGCACATTTGGTTCAGAAAGTGTCCCTATAGTGTCTGTCACTGATGCTCCTTATGAGGCAAGGAGTGGTGGTCACATCACCCCACCCCATGATGTACCCGTCTCCCACTCCTACACAGTCTTCAGATTGGACACCTCAATATACCGACACACAGATTTGAGGCTAATACTGAGATGACTTGACATAAAAGGGCTGATTTTTTTTCAGCCCCTGTAATTGAGGGTTTTATAGAGGTGAACTCACTGAGCCTCCTGAACTTCCTAGGGACCAGTCAGATTCCTGCTCTAAACTGTGTGTGTGTGTGCATGTGTGTGTATGTGTGTGTGTGTGATATGCATTTATATAACATAAATACCTATGTTATATAGACTTGATATGTTTACATCAGCTCTACGTTATACAGCCCCTGCATGTTACCCATATTCTGTGTGTTATACACCCTTTACATGTGCATATGTTAGATGGGCATTTACATCTATAGTAATAAAAGGGTAATATGCTAATTAGACCAGACATCTTCCAGACAAAGCCACGGTGACAGGGGCTGAGGCTGAGGCAGAGGCGGTTAGGTGCGATCAGGCCTGCAGGAGAGGGCAGTTAGGGGCGATCAGGCCAGCAGGGGAGGGCAGTTAGGTGCGATCAGGCTGGCAGGGGAGGGCAATTAGGGGCAATCAGGCCAGCAGGGGAGGGCAGTTAGGGGTGATCAGGCCAGCAGGGGAGGGCAGTTAGGGGGCGATCAGACCGGCAGGCAGAGGCAGTTAGGGGAAATCAGGCAGGCAGGCAGGTGAGCAGTTAGGAGCCAGTGGTCCTGGATTGCGAGAGGGATGTCCTGGATTGGAGAGGGTGCAGGCCAGGCTGAAGGACCCCTGCCCCGGAGAAGAATTTTGTGCACTGGGCCTCTAGTGTGTATATACTTATCCAGGCCTGGTATTACCACCTCCCATGGCAGGCAGCAGTGGCACCAGCACAGTCCTGTCCACTCCACCTGCCGACCTCGCCCTTCCCTGCCCGAGTGGGTCCTAGAGCCAGAATGAGCAGACCCTGCGGCCGAGTGTCTGGTCTGCACTGCTCATGCTCCCTGTGGCCATTGTTGGCATTGAAAGGCTCCATCGCTGTGGGGTAGTTTCCCCAGATGTTGTTCATGAGATACCTGGACCTGCACTGGGTGTGCGGTGGGGACCAGCCGACTGAGATGGCCAAACTCTCCACGCTGCACTTGGAGGGCTGCGTGCTGCTGGCATGTGCTGGGAGGCCAGGGTGGCAGGCATCCTGTGCTGAAGGGCAGGCCCAGGCCCCCAGTTCCCCGGGCTGAGCTCACCCTTCTTATGCGTGCAAGCCAGCTCTAATAAAGCACGGGCAAGCGTAGGTTTACAGGTGTAAGTACGCAAAGCACAGAGTTTATTCTTGTACTGTTACTTATCCTTGGATTATTATTTATTCTTGTAAACCTATTTGTTCCACCCCTGTATTCATGTAAAGCCAAGTCCTGGGTGGGAAGTCCTGAGTATGCGCCACAGACAGCATGATGTACCCTCTTCCAACCCAGGCAGCTCTGCTCTGCATGGAACCACCATGGTCCCCACCTTGAGTCCCGGGGTCATCAACACTGTGCTCTTTCCTCAGCCGCAAATCTCACCCTCACTAGGAGCTGTGGGCATGCTCCTCAGAAACACTGCAAAGCCCCATTTTACAAGAGTTGTTTCTGAAATAAAGACAGAATTTACTTGATTCTGACAACCTAAGCTTTTCGCTGAAAATGTAGCACTTCTCCTGTGAGCACTAACATGGCACCCAGCACCCCTCTTTACAAAGGACAGATAATGAATGCAAGTTCCTGGTTGTTCAGGAAACCACAGGCACAAATATTCCCATCACATCATTTGTCAAAGGTACTTTTGTTTCGAAATCTCCCTTCATCCGTTGCAGAATAAAGTTGGTGGCAATTTATCTTGCCTCTGATGCTAGCGTTACTTTTCCGGTGCAGAAGCTGTCCATGTGCAGAGGGTTCACAGGGGCCACGCACGTTCTGTGCTGGAATGACGGCACAGCGGCCAGCATCACCCGAGTGCCGCGGGGATGTCTAAATTGTCCTTCAATTAAGTTCGAGAAGTTTGGGAGCGCTCTGATTGATCTCTTTTTACATACAATTAGCTATCAAAAACGGAATCCTAAATAACAGGCTCTTTTGTCTGCGTGCGCTACTAAAAGGAGTGGGGAGCTCTCTTAAAATGTGTTTCCAGAACATTGATTGTGAAAGCGGAGCCTTGTGTTCACTCTGCAGATTCTTCGAGGGCGTCGTTCCTTTAGAGCAGTGGTTCTCAATCTTCCTAATGCCGCGACCCTTTAATACAGTTCCTCATGTTGTGGTGACCCCCAATTTCATTGTTACAAATTGAACATAATTAAAGCATAGTGATTAATCACAAAAACAATATGTAATTATATATGTGTTTTCTGATAGTATTAGGCGACCCCTGTGAAAGGGTCGTTCGACCCCCAAAGGGTTCGCTACCCACAGGCTGAGAACTGCTGCTTTAGAGTCTGAAGGACCTGAGGAGCTGCCCTCCAAAATGGGGGCGGGAAGGAAGAGAGAGGGGACAGGTGTCAGATGTCAGGATCCACATCCCACTCACATTTTCCTGGCTACGAAGGCCATCATTTGACAAGATGGGAGTCCAGAGGCAGGAACCTGTATCCATGGATGTTTATACACGGATCCCGTCTGCTCCAGCTCCTGGCAGGATGGCGGGCCTCACCGCTCTCAACATCACTGTGGCTACAACAGCGCAGCCACCAAATCCCAAGTTTAAAAACAGGGCCTGGGTGATTGCCTGCCGGTACACGGGGCAGTGATAGCAGATGTAAACCGTGTTCTAGGCAGGGAGTCGGGGGCATTTCCTGTAAGATCCACAGGGAGTTCCCCATCCTGCCAGGAACTTCAATAAGGCTGCCAAGCGGGAGGCTCCCAGGCTGTTTCCCCAAGCTCCCTCGTGGCAGAAATCAACTTTATTTACGTGATATTTCTGACCACTCTGGCTCCTGAGGACTTCCCTTTGTCTCCCATGTAACTAGAGCGCACAAATTAGAGCCCACAGATCTTCCTTTAGGGACAAGAAAACACGTGCTGGCCAGGAACGAGAAACCAGAAATACAATTCTGCCTCCTTCTTTTATTGTTGTTGGGAATAGAGGCCTTGATTTCATTCTCAGCTTAAAAAAAAAAAGTCAGAGCTGCCACCGTTCAGATACAATCCAAACTGTCTGCGACACCTCTAATTATCAGTCTGCCTCTGGGTGAAATGGTACGATTCAATTATTGGTTTTTGTTCACTTGTCAGCTACCGAAAAAAATTATCACTGCTTTCAAACCAGCTAAAAGAACAGAAATTCTGCAAATTGCTTTCTCAGCGTAGTCACTTCAGACCTAATACCTCTCTGGCGAGTGTCAGACATCACCTAACGTGTGCTGCCTGCAGGTCGGATTCGGTGTGGCTGCTTTAAATGGCCTGTTTTACATTATGTAATTTTACAGAAATGATTTCTTTTGTCATCCTTTATGCAGCTCATTGTGACACTTCCTACTGATCACGTGAAATATACATTTGATGCAGCCCCTGTAAATAAAAGCAAAATTGCCAAACAGGAGTGGGTGGCTGTCCACTCTCTG
This sequence comes from Myotis yumanensis, assembly GCF_028538775.1. Lineage (NCBI taxonomy): Eukaryota > Metazoa > Chordata > Mammalia > Chiroptera > Vespertilionidae > Myotis > Myotis yumanensis. The sequence goes on along the minus strand of NW_027223752.1, from coordinate 160,096,754 downwards.
TGAGGATCCCGTACAGCCGTGTGCTTCCCCAGGCCCAGCTCCCTCTTCGCCCTTCAGCCGGGTGCGTTCCCTCAGTTTTAGAAAAACAGAGCCAGGATAGTTAGCATCCTCCCGGAGACATCGCACGCAGGGCTCTCGGGGGCCAGGCCGACTGTCCGCCTTCTCGGGTCCCCTGGCGCGCAGACGTGGGCAGGTTGACCCAGGCGAGCCCATTCGTGGGCTCTCACCGTGAGGAGAACAACCCGGAAGGGCATCACTCTCAGCATCGTTTTTCCTCAAAGCACACGTGTGAAGTGAGTAAGGTAACTGCTGCACTGCTGGGCCAAAACACACAAAAAGGAAAAGACAGTTCAGGGAACTTTAAATCACGTGCCCGGGCACAGAGCAGCCATCTGGTGAAGCCAGACTGAAGCCCAGTCTCACCCCTGGGGTTCCGTTCCCTAACGTTGTCATCTCTTTGCTGTGACTGCGTGAAGCACTGGCCTCGGAATGCGAAGGCCTGTGTCTCCCGCCTTCAGTGCTGTGGTCAGAGCGGGTCCCTCCAGACCACGTGGCCCAGTGCTTGCGGCCGACCAACAGTCAGAATCACAGTGGCCATCGAGGCTGCCCACCCTGATTTACTTCTTCCGTTTCTCCATTAGGCCTCACCCCCATTCTTTTTTTTTTTTAATTTGTATAGTTCAGCAACTGTAAAATAACTACTTTCTTCAGTACAGAACTTCTTGAAATTCTCATTTACAAAGTTTGAGTCATATTTCTTTTTTAAAAATTTTGTTTTATTGCTTAAAGTATTACAAAGAGTAGTACATATGTCTCCTTCCCCCCCCCCCCCCCCCCCCCCCCCGCCTTGACTCACTCCCATTCTTACCTCCATGGTTGAGTCAGGAGTACATCCCAGGGGTCCTGGGGGTTGAAGGCGTTTCTGGGGTAAACTCGCACTGCTGTCCTCAATGCTGTTTACCTGTCTGTCTCCCCGCAAGACCCTCGGGTGTTTGTCTTTTGTTTCTTCATCTTCTAAGTCTGGCACAATTCTCAAGTGTGTAGATGAGTGAACGGGACTTGTCCAGTTTGTGTCTGAAATGGGGTTTGGTGTCAGATCCCATTTCAGACCAAGCCAGCCTCAGCCCCTCTGTCTGAGACGCCCGTCACTCCCACAGCTGACAGCCACGAAACAGAGGCGGGAAGGATCCCCAAGCAGCACTGTCCAGGGCAAATGCTCTTGGCATCGTCGGCAATATTATTGCATTATTTCAGCCCCACTGTTGCCTTGCGGGGGTGGGTGGCTCTCCCCTGTGGCATGTTCAGTGCTTCTGTGCATCACCTCATGGGTGGGAGAAGTGCTCAGATCTGACACTGAGGTGTCCGCAGTTCTGAACCTGTTTCCGATTTTCAAAAAAGAAAGAAAGAAAGAACAGTTTTGATCTCATTTTGCTCAGGTTAATTGAAGGAAAAAGAGTTTTATTACCTGGTCTTTAAAGTCAGAGACCTGATCCCCATGATTTTAGTTGTTTATGAAATAGATACATAGGATGGATTTTATAGTTGAGACTGACCCAGAAGCTGCGTGGAGCCCGCGCCCCGGGGTGGGGTGTTTGTGGGGTGTTTGTGGGGTGGGGGGAGGTGTCCTTAGCAGACTGGTTTCCAGTGGGTTCTGCCCACTGCGGTGTGGCCTGACCTGAGGGCTGCAGGATGATGCTGAGCGGGGAGGCAGCCCAGCGGCTGCCCCAGGACAGCCCAGACTTGGGCTTACGCAGCACCTCTCACTCAGGTTCCGGAGGTTGAGAATCTGAGACCCAGGTGACAGCACGGGTAGAAAGTCAGAGAGAGAACCCTCTTCCCGGCGTGTGGGCAGCTGCCGTCCCCCTGAGTCCTCAACAGGTGGAGCGAGTTCAGTGCTAACTCCACCGTGGAGGCCCCGTGCCTGGAACTCACCTGGCCCCAATCACCTCCCAAAGGTCTCATCTCGTTGGGGGTAGAGCTCCAGCATGGGTGTTTGGAGGACACAGTTCTGACCCAGCTCTGAGCCGGCCCCGCCCACCGTCTGTGCACTCACAAGCCATCCCCTCGGGGCCTGGGCCGATGTGCCCAGGTCTCTCCATTTTCTTTCTCCGAAAGGCCAGGATTCTGAGCTGCCCAGAAAACCATGCAGAGTGGACAGTTGCTTCCGTTCGGACTGAGTGACTAAAGATGGGGGAGGAAAGGCTGTGTCCCACCGCAGGCCAGCCTGGCCCTCTGGCTGGAGTCCCGTGCTGTCCCCCACGTGAGAGATCCGGGTGTGACTGCTCCTGACTGGTAGGAGCTGGGTTCTGAGACCAGCAGATCCATCCCTTCATCCTGCCTGGAGGGGAAGTCACACCTCATTAGGGGACGCAGGTAAGCAGGCCTGGGCAAGGGAGCCCTGTGAGAAGGTGCACTGACAGCTTGAATTATGCGGCCAGGCCCCCCTCAAAGGGTAGGCAGGTGTCATGCCCAGGAGAGGAGACATGCGTCACTGTCACCTTCCGCTCGGGACAAATGGATGGCCGAGCATCTTGCCATCAGCGACATGGCTGTCTGGGGAGAGACGCACGAGTTGAGTTTGATGTTATAAATCACCATAATTTGTTACGATTTCCAAAGACAAATATGACAGGCTGGAATTACTTTGCGGTGCTGAGGCAGTCATTTGCAGAAGCATAAAGTGCCAGGATGAATCTGGGGACGAGATAGATGTAATCGGAGGAAACAGAGCTCCGTCTCCGCTCGGTCTGGTGTGTTTGCCTAGAACTTAGACGCGCTGGTCCCGAGGAATTGCCAAACGTTCGTTTCTTCTCATCCCGCAAATCCTGCGATTCTTGGGGGAAATTCTACTCACTGCTGGGAGGCGTTCTCCTCGCTGCTGCACATTTGCTCGTGTCGGAAAGGGAGACACCCCACCATCTGACACCCACGGCTTCCCGGGACACATGATTCCACGGAGGCCTCATGGCCATGAATGGCGGGAGCAGGAAGTATGAGTGTCCTGTCTCATCAGAATCCTAGGTCGCACATCCTCACTGATTGATGAGAAGTGACCCAGTTCACCTGTCCACGCCCCTACCAGCCAGGAGCAGTCACACCCGGATCTGTCACGTGGGGGACAGCATGGGACCCCAGCCAGAGGGCTAGGCAGCCCTGCAATGGGACACAGAGTCAGGTGTTCACCTGTCCACTCGGCCCCCCCAGCGCTGCTGCCCCTCCCTCCAGCTGCTGTCACATGGCTGCCCAGTCAGTGAGAATAATAATTCCTGAAGACAGGAGAGGCACTGGCTGAAGCAGGTCCTGCACTGGGCATGACCACTTCTGTACACGAATGTGGGTGCTTCTACCCTAGAGCAGCAATGTCAACCTTTATCAGCTCACAAAAACCGATTACTAAAATTCTGCAGCGCACCAAAAATACACATTTTTTTGCCGACCTGACCCCCCCGCTCCCAAAAAAGGCATAATTTTGATTCATTCACACTGGACTACTCTTTTTGTGTTGGCTGCTGTCATTTTTTTCATTTGGCAATCTAAGGGAAGAGAGGTCAGTGCCCCTGCGTAAATATTGGTCAGTGCCCCTGAGTCAGGTATTGCATGTTTTAAAAATTCTTGCGGCACGCCGATTGAAAATTGCTGCCCTCAGAGAGGATTTCAGGGGCATCGAGGAATGAAGCAATAATGAAACCAAGTGGTAGGGACTGGCTCCTCCTAGAAATTCTAAGAGCCTGGTGTTTTGAAGGGCCCGTGTCCGGTTCCTGGTGGCTCGAACCCCTGGCTGACCCTGCCCATGCGAATCCTCCCTGCCCCATCTGTCTCTGGCTGTGCTGTCAGACAGGCACGGAGAGAACAGACCCACAAGGCTGCGCGCCTGCTCTTTCTCTCTCAGGGCAGGGGAAGTTATTTTTAAAATGGAGAAAACGGTTGCACGCCACACTTCCCCCAAACAGCAGGAGTCTGCAAAGTCAAAGGAGTTGTGGAAATAGAGAAGAAACACAGCTGAGCTGGAATGCTTTGCAGAACATCAGGATATCAAGGAGCTTCAAAATGTAGGGTGTCCACGGCACCCCGTGTCTCCTGGGGGTCGTGGGAGAAGCAGCTTAGTCACCTCCTGAAACATACGGGCCTTGCCTTCTCCGTGCTCCCAAGCCAACTCTGACACCAGACGCTTCAGTAGGCACGGAATGCACCCTTCAGTCTTCAAGTAACTCGTGGGAGAGCTCGGGAGTTTAGTGGAAGCCTGTGGTGCCCTTGGCACCTCCAAGAACCCTGGGGTGCTCAGTTCAAGAGTAAATCAAAGTTACCAGAAGAGATCAAACTTCATCCTTCCTTTGGTAATTGGGAAGTGCTCTCTGGTGACCTGTAAAGTAGCCATCGCCAAATTTTTAGAGGCTCTTTCCTGTATGAGATCATAAAAAAAAAAGTGTTAGTAAGTGTAGTACGCCCGGCTCACTGCGCACACAGACCATCAGCAGAGCTGGTGCGGCACTTGGGGGTCCCCACTCAGGGTCACCACCAAGTGCCGGTTTTAAGTGCCAACTCCCACTGTTTATCTCCATTCCCCAATTAGACTGTGACCCTACAAGGGCAAGCTGTATATCTGTCATATATGTTTGATGTTCCCCTTGTGTCTAATACATTGCTGGGTCCTTTACAGCAGTTCAAAAACAAGTGGGTGAGGTGGTCGTGGTGAGGCCTAAGCCACAAGGTGGGACCAAGCGTGAGTATGAAAGTCTCCAGGGAGAAAGGGGCAGAGATCTGCACCAGCCTGGATGGCAGGAGGTCCGATCATCAGGGAGATGAAAAAGGGAAGCATGCACATGCCCTCCAGTGAGGTCAGGCCCACGCCCCCACACCCACCCCTCTCACTGCCCACAATCTTGACTGCGAAGACAATACCAGGAAGGGGCTATGGCATGAGCTGCCGAGGGTAGGAAGTGGGTATGCTATTACAGGCTCAGGGACCTGCAACTAGAAGATTCTCCTGAAGATTCCATCCATCCATTCATCTGTCCTGCTCCACCCAGGTCTCTCTATCCTGGGCCCCTCTCCCTGCTCATTAAAGAGTTTTCTCCTTTGGAGTTGGGGGCTTCTTGCTGCTTCCTCAGGTACTGTATCTTTAATTGCCAACTCTAAGCAGGGAATTCCTAACCCATGTGTGTTGGGGGCTACTCTGAACCATGGGGACATGCCTCACTGTGGCCACGTGGTCCTTTGCCCAAAGGTCCCCAACACATCCCCTGGAGGCCTGTCTTCCAAGACTCCCTCTGCCTGCTGCACACAGAGGCTGGGACAGTGGGTGCTCTTTTCCCAGGGTTCCATTCAGAGGGTTAGGTGAGTCGACCTCCTGAGGTCGTCCCCCTGGTACTGAGAACCCCATCACCCTTGCCGCCAGGAGCCATGGTCAAGCTCCCAACCGCTCCCTCCTCCCGCCCCGCTGCAACCCCCTCCCTCTCCCCGTGGCCTCTCTTCCTGCTGAGGAGCATGTCATCTTTCAAGCATCCCCGCTTTTAGACATTCGCTCCAACGAGCATGTTGACCCACATCCACCCTGGTGGGTCTAGTGACATCTCCAGGCTGGCTGCTTCCTTGAACTTGGGACTAGTTTTCTGGTAAATATGACAAAATAACAGATTAATTAGTAGAATGGACCCCGCAAGGGAGGACTGTGCTGGGTTCTGATCCCATCACTTACTAAATGTCAAATTGTGAGCACTGTGTGTTTGACTTCTGGCGCCCAAGTTAATAAAGGTGGTATCTCCTGTGACCTTTCAAATGACCTTGGGTGGCTTTCTTACCCCTGAAATCCATCAATCCAGAGAAATCTAACCAAACATTTATTGCACCATGCCACTGTCCTGTTTAAATTCCTCTCCATGAACCCTGTGCCACCATCACCTGACCCACATTTAGCCCTTCAGACTCCCTGCCACCTTCCCATGTGCCATCTCTCTCCGCTGAGACCCAGCTCATATTCTGCAGTTCTCATGGCGCCCACCTGCCCTTGAGGCCTGGGCACGGAGCCCCAGTGCCCTTGCTGTTTCATGGGCCGAGAAACCCTGTCCTCTCTACCAACCAGGGTGACTCCTACCTGCCAGGTTGAAAGGCTCAGCCGAGCTGCCATCACCATCAGGAAGCTTTGCCTTGTGCTTCTAGGACATGGGGTCCCTGGGTCTCGCAGACCCTGTATGAAAGCACACACCACAGTGAGGATCTGCTCATCTCCTCACTGCCACAGGCTTGCCAGTGCCTGGGACCCTTTCTCATGTCTCTGCACCTCCGTTTCTCTACACAGATACCTAATCAGTCAACCCTTAAAAAAACCACTAAGCGAGGCCCCTTCTGCTGACCAGTGGACACAGAAAGGGCAGGGATGTTTACGAGGGGACATTTGATGCCACAGAAAAGCGGAGAGAATTTCAGTATTTAAGGGAAAGACATCTGTAAGTGATGTTTGTGTATAGTCAGGGCTCTCCAGAGAAACAGACCTGAGGAGATAGATATGTATATGTTGCATATCTCATACACAGATTAGATATAGAGGCGGTAGACGTGGATCAGATATAGACGTAGACAGAGATTAGATTTGAATATGGATGTGGATGTAGATGCACTTAACCTACCACGTCTGTCTGTGAGTGTGACCTCGAGGGGGCTGGGCTGTGGATGCTGAGCTGCCAGCCAGGCCCCACATTCCACACCAGGCTGTAACCGTGTGCCTCACATTCACAGCAGTCAGATCACCTGTCCTCGTCTCTCAGCAGGAGTGGGCATCAGAGCATAAAGACAGTCCAAGGCCTTCCCAGTCATCTCTGCCCTTAAATTCCAGCAAAGGAATGTGTTCTCTGCTCTTCCACACTTAGTATTTGTTCCTTAAGAAACTCTCTCCATCTGTTTCTCTCTCTATGTTTCTCTCTCTCCCTCTCTCTCTCTCTCTCCCCTCCTGAATACCATCAAAACCCAACATTTTAACCCTGGATATTCATAGAATACTTAAAATCCTGTCATTGTGGTTTTAATATTCAGAGAGATACAAAACAGTACTCATAAATGATTGAGTTAAAAACCTGGTGATCGTGTTGCCCGCTTGTCCAGGAACTTGTAGAATAGAGGTGCCGGGAGGTCCTTGCCCCCAGGCTCGCCCAGTAGGGCACAGGCCCAGATTCATGACCCCACCCATGACCCCCACCCACTCTGCCCTCCATGCCCATGAGAACTGCCATTACTAGTAAGTACACCGCGAGGGAGGAGGCATCACCCTTCAGCTTTATTGCCCCGTATTAAAGGGTTTCAGCAGAATACTCCACACAAGCCCGTTCTTGTAGAGGAAGGTCGCTGTCTGGCCCGCCCACCAGGCTAGTCTCAGTGGGGGTTCCCATCAGCTGGCCATCGGGAGCTCAGCCTCCCAGGACAGCCATAGCCCACTCCTCACCAGCCTATTCCCACGATGTGACCCCACTCCCTGTGGGTGTGCCCCCTTCACTTAGATGAACCCCTGCATCCTCTCTCAGGACCAGGGGTGTCCTGGCGGGTGACTGGGGGCTGCAGCTTGAGGAGGGAGCAGCTGTGGAAATGGGCACCCTCTGTTCTCTGGCACGAGGAGTAACCTGGAGTCTGGGAGGCCCTGGAGGATCTGTGTCCCTGTGTTCCTTAGGGAATCTACACAAAATACCAAAGTGACCGCAGAGCCAGGAAGATGCCACTCAGCCCTTAGGGCTCGGAGCAGATTTGGAATTCAGACCCGGTCCGTTTCCAGTGAGAGGGCTGTAATTTGAGGAAGAAGATAGATGCAGTGTTTCAAAGAAACACAGGTGTGGTTGCTCTCGCTCCCCTGACCTGCAGGCATGTCCCTGCCGTTACTGCTCTCCCAGCTCCTCCTGAGAAGCGGCAATCACTGCTGAGACAGCAAAGCCACTGGGGTCCCCAGGCAGGGAGGTGCCACTGAGGGATGGGCCGCTGCTGATGGTGTGCTGTGTCCCCCAAAAGCATCTCCTCCCCACCCTGGCTGGGAGGCACAGACCACTGTGAGCCCAGGCCCCCCCCCCCCCCCCCCCGCCCCAAACAACCTCAGCACCCAAACTTCTCTTTCTAAACAACTGCAGAGCCCCAGACCCCGGCCCCGGCTGGCGTAAAGGGCTCAGGGTTTGATTGCTGCTCCTGCTGCTTGTGGTTGAGAAAGGTAGGCCACCTCCAAGCCTGGCAGGTGGGCATGAGTATCCATGAAAGGCAGAGGGACTCAAACCCTGACGGGCACTAGACAGCTGGCCTCCGGGGCTTCCGGTGGACTCACGGCAGACCTTGGATGTCTCCGCCTCCACAATCGCGTGAGCCGACTCCTTAGAGCAGCTGCATCCACAGAGCAAAGCCCGAGCTGCACGTTAGGAAGGAGAGAGCAGCAGTGCAGGGCGCTTTCTGGGCCCGTTCACCCCTAAGGCCATTGTGAAGGGGATGCTGCATGGGACAGGCCTTGAGGCTCCACAGGAGAGCGACACATCACCATCGCCGTATGGAGCCTGCGGCCACTCCTTTGATGGGGCATAGGGAGCCGTTGACCCTCCAAGACCAGGACAGCAAATGGTGTGGGAGCCCTATCCTGTGCGTTAGGGTGATAAGGGCCAAGAGCTGTTCTTGATGCTGGGTTTGTTGGTGTTTTTAGAAGGAAAGCAGAACAAGGATTAGAGATCGGCATAGCACCATGGAGGGAGGCAACCACGTCCACGTCCACGGTCCACACACATTCAAAGGATGCCTAGTCTTTAGGGTGAGATGAGAAACTGCCTGCAGACAGCGCACGGCGGGAACCTTCATAATTAACTCTTTGGGGACAGTGTCCAGGGATGTTTTGCTCTGATTCTGATGGCAGGCATAAAAGCATTTGATGTCAGTTTGCAGCACTAGATGCTATGTAATGTGTTTGGAAAACCATACGCAGAAAACACAGACAGAGCTGGAAAGAATTTGAAGTGATATTGGAAATCCAATGTGAATTTGTACAGTATTTTTTCTTTTAGGGAAAAAAAAAAACACTTAGAATTTGAAAAGTGCTGTTACCCCTTGACCGTACTAACAGTCAGCCAGCAAAGTTATCATTTCCATGAATAAAATTCTAAATTGAGTTGCGATCGGTGTGGGACAGTATAAACCTGTGCTCCATTTTGGAGCTGGACATAGGAGTTTCAGGCTGGGAACTGTAAGCGGCCAGGTCCCAGGAGCACTCAGGTGTCTCTGGGACGGTGGGTCACACCTGTCACCGAAGGGGCCCTGGCAGGAAGCGTGGGTGGTAGACAGCAGCCTCCTGTCAGGGTCCTCCTGTAGGACAGGTGTGTGAAATGACCCACGTTCTCTGAAGAAGACAGGCCAGCACACCTGTCCACTCACCGATGTCTGACTCGGGTGATAGGACTCAGATCTGGGCAGTGCACCTTCCAACAGCCTCAGACAGCTTAGTGGTGCTGCGTGTCCTAGGCAGCCTATCGCTGTGGGTTGGGCAGAGGCCGAATTGGTTATTCATGGCGGCTGCGGAGAGAGCCGAGTCCATAAAGTGAGGGGCTGTAATGGATGGCGGCATGATTATGTGGCTCTCACAGCACAGATCTGTCAGCCTGGCACTTCCCACTGACTCCAGGATTTTTATAAGGCGCAGCTCAATGGCATTCTTGCTTAGTGAGTAATTTTAATTTGTGCATCTGGAATGATAGATTTTGGGGTGTTCGCGGCAGCAAAGAGCCATCACTCATTCACTTCCCGCTGCTGCACCATCGCGCCGTATGCTCCGTCATCCGTCTGCTGCACCCGCCAATAAGACTTTAAATATCTCATGCTGGGAGATCTTCCCGCTCTTTTAATAAAATGTGTGATCAAACGGAAGGAAAATTATTCCAATAAAATATCTCCCTCCCATTGGACCAAACCAAGTTGCATCGCCCAACATTGTATTTTGAATTTGGACTCTCCCACAGTGGAAAGAGCGCCCTGCTGGCCTGGCCTGAGAACAGCACTGAGCTGGGCTTTGTTTTGGTTGATTTTTTTTCTTTGGTTGATTTTAAATGGAAATCAATGATGAAGTTTTCAGATACCCCCCAAAAGTGTTAAGTTGCTACTTCTTGTACTTTTGGCATCCTTGCTTATTGCAGATGCTGTGGGCATGTCAAATGCATGACCAACTGTCTTTATAAAAGCACTTTTGCCCCTACAGGGGAGATGGGTGTCTTTTAGGTACTTTTCTTTCCAAGGTACTGTCTGACACTTATTTTAATGCGCTGAGGGGATTTGCTAAAAGTAGCAACTTAAGTAACAGTTTGGAGATATTTGAAACGTCTCCATGGGTTTTCAATTTAAATCAGTCTCACTAACAACATAATCAATAAACACCAAACCCACCTGACTTGCCTCCTGGATTAAATAGTTGCCTGGTGACCATCTCTTTCTATGGGCACTAGGTTGACATTATCCCCAAATGATGAAGGTTCTGAAAACCTGAGTAGGGTTTGATTTGGAAGTGATAACTCTGCAAAGGAGCCGTTTCTGTATTTCACATGATTATTAACAAAAGCAGATGGAATGCTCTGGAAGCTCCCATTCCAGGACTCGTGCTGCTGCGGGTAGGAGCTCAGATGGTGCAGACAGCAAAGCAGCCATCTGCGCTTGCTCATGGCACCTCTGTTCCATGTGGCTAAACATGCGTGTTGGGGAGACGTCATGTGACACAAGGAAACCACAAAGGAGCTGCTTATTCCTGGCTGCAGCCAACCAGGAGGACTGTGAGCAGCTCTTACCCTCATCCTTAAATGAGGCAGAGGGAGCGAGGCCAATTCATGCTCCTGCCCATTCTATTTGCCACAGGCCACACATCTAACTTCTTCTCATCAATGTCCTTTCAGAACGAAGAAGCACCCTTTCCAGGCACAGACTTTGTCCTCCTCCCTTGCAGCCTAATATTTCCCCGTAAGGCCAGCACCTAGAACATGCACCTCAGCACCCACCACCCACGGAAGGGAAGGCCAGCTGCCTGAAGGCAGCGATATGTTAATAGCAGGTCTTCATGAGGCCACCTTCCCTCACCAGTACTCACCAACACGCTCCTCCAAGTTCACCCAAAATCACAGCAGTGCTAATGGCAGAGCTGGGTCAGCTATGTCAGGTTGTTGACACGTTTCAACTTGAAAGTCCCTCCCTCCGTGGAATTGCTCCATTCAGATAAACTGTGCCAAACAGATAAGAATGTTTCAGAAGAGTCAAGGAAAAATTTAGAGAGGCTTTCAGAGTAAAAATAATGGTAGTAAGTGAAATAAATGTTTTTAGACTTTAGGTCTTCTCCCCCAGATGATCTCTGAAAAAAAAAAAAAAAAAGATTATGACAGTATTTGGTAATTTTATACTTTAGCTTTTATTATGATTATCTCAAATTTTCAGAGTAATGGGTTATGTAAAAAATGAATGTTTGTAACTTGACATGTGCATATGACAAGTAGGACCTGAAATTCTTCCTCCCCCAAAAATACCCATGAAAAAGAAATTCTTTCAGTCATGTCACTGCCTTTCTCACAGCTATTAACACATTAAGTGTTTCCTGTGATGTGAAAGTCGGGATTTATGAGATCTAGTCCTTATTGTGAAGCTGGTATTATTTTATTGCTAAAGCTCATCACCAACGCAGGGCGCTTACTCAAATAGTCAGTTAGCTGTGAAAATGAAAGGGTGAAAAGAAAGCCTTATGTATTTGTGGTGATAAATTACCTTTAAATCTTCAGGTTCAAATGTAGACTGACTATTCTATTTTTTGTGTATTTCATCTCAGCCAGGCTGTAAGTTCTGAATCTGGAAATCTTATTTAAGCCTAGAAGCATGGACTTTAACGTTGCCTCTCACATCCATAGCTGGTGGTTCCTAGAGCTCCATAGTTCATGTGCACATCACATGTGAACACACATGTGTGTCCACACACACAAGCACATGCACACACACACACACACACTGGCCCATTCCCACCACTTCCCTCTGGACGGCCACCCTGCTACACTGTTCTCTTAATTCCAGGCTAAGAGAACAGAAGTGTCTGCCTACAGCAAACACTCACAGAAATAGATTCCCATGAAAACCAAACAAAAAGGCAATATAAAGGGAAAGTGGGAGATATTACATTTTTCATTAGAGCCATTGCTCCAAAGCTTTCAGGCTTTGGGTTTAAGGGTAAAGCTTTCTTGCTGATCCATAATTGTCTCATCTGAGGAAGTTGGCAAAAATTCAAAATTGTGATGCCTATGGGTTTGAAAAACTACCCAAAGGACCAAGAAAATGGATGCATGTATGTGATGGGAAAAGCAATGATTACAAAGTCCTAATAAATGTTTACTATTTTATATCCTTGCTCCTGAATTTTAGGAGTGAGTGGATATTACCTTGGTGGACTTGCATTCAGTGATTGTCAGCATGAAAACATCTGCCAGACTTGAGTGCATAGTAATCGTAAAGCTCAGGTCTTGTGTTTGCTCTATTAGACCAAATACACCAATTGATTTCAATAATATGTTACTTCTAGATTTTCCTATAAAATTTTGTGTACCATAAAATAGTGACTATTAGTTATCTATCATCTACCCTTTATCTATCTACCTATCCATCTATTATCCAACATTTATCTGTCTTTTATCATCTTTTTTCATGTTCTTAGAAACCACTTTCTGCAAGTGTTCTTATACACTTTTTTTATTATTGATATATATGTGACATTGTGTAAATTTAATTTATACAACATGTTGACTTGATACATTTGTATATTGTAATATGATTGCCATTATAGCAACAGTTAGCACCTCTACCACATTACATAATTATCATTTCTTTTGTGTGGTGGAAATAATTAAGATTTCCTATCTTATTGTTGTCTACCTATAATCTATCATCTATCATCTATCTTTCATCTATCTCTTTGTTTATTAGCTATCTATCTACCCATCTACATATTCCTCAGAGATGGCCTGAAACATAGTGAATTAAATGAACTAAATGCTTAATAAAAATGAATAAGTGAATTAAATGCTTAATAAAAATGAATGAATGAGTGAATGGGTGATGAATAAAATAAAATAAACTAGATTGACTGGAACAACACAGAATAGCAGATTTTAAAAATACAGACTGGAAGTGGAAATATCCAGGATTTAGGCTGACATGGTGGTGAGACCAGGATGTGGAGGGTCTAACTTAGGTTTCAGAGGAGATTGAATCCTAGAGTGGAGACTTCTGACCTTATTCCTGTGGTAATTACATCACTGGCTGTGTTTGAGAAGGAAGGATCCCCTGGCAATTTGAGAAGTACAAGATTGGAGTAAAGTTACTATGTTCATGAAGAATAGAGGGTCTAAAACTTATCTGTGTATTAGAACTGGATTGTGGTCAAAATGCTGGACCTTATAATAAATAGACTGATGTACCTGACAAAGCCTAAAGCAAGACCTGAAACACACCGAACAGCAGGAGGTGATCCAGCTCAGGAAGTTCCAAGACTCTCTCCCTTCACTCACCCACACCCAGCTGTGTGACCTACTTCAGTGAACCATGCTGGCATTTAACATTCAGATCTGTAACATAGAATGTCACGACTGCATTCTCTTTCAGTTGACACGCCTGAAATGTACGGTTCTATTTAAAAGTTCTTATGATACAATATTATTTTCTTTTTTTCAAAGTTTTTTACTAGTTTATTTACTTATATTTTTATTGTTTAAAGTATTACATATGTATCCTTTTCCCCAATTGACTCCTCCATCACCACTCCCACCCCCAAGGGCAAGCCCCCACCCAGTGTCTGTGTCCATTGGTTATACTAATACGCATGCATACAAGTCCTTTAGTTGATCTCTAACCCCCTGCCCTCCTCTGCCTTCTCTCTGAGGTTGGACAGTCTGTTCAGTGCTACCTTGTCTCTGGATCTATTTTTGTTCATCAGTTTATGTTGATCATTATATCCCACATATGAGTAAGCTCATGTGATATTTATCTTTCTCCGACTGGCATATCTCACTTAGCATAATGTTCTTCAGTTCCATCCATGCTGTTGCAAATAGTAAAAGTTCCTTCTTTTTTATAGCAGCATAGTATTCCATGGGGTAGATGTAACACAGTTTTTTAATCCACTCATCTGCTGATGGGCACTTAGGCTGTTTCCAAATCTTGGCTATTGTAAATTGTGCTGCTATGAACATAGGGGTGCATATGTCCTTTCTGACTGGTGTTTCTGGTTTCTTGGGATATAGTCTTATAAGTAGGATTACTGGGTCAAATGGGAATTCCATTTTTAACTTTTTGAGGAAACTCCATACTGTCTTCCATAGTGGCTGCACCAGTCTGCATTCCCAACAGCAGTGCACAAGAGTTCCTTTTTCTCCACATCCTTGCAGCACTTGTCGTTTGTTGATTTGTTGATGATAGCCATTCTGACAGGTGTGAGATGATACCTCATTGTCGTTTTGATTTGCATCTCTCGGGTGATTAGTGACTTTGAGCATGTTTTCATATGTCTCTCGGTCTTCTGTATGTCCTTTTTCAAAAAGTGTCTATTTAGGTCCTTTGCCCATTTTTTATTGGATTGTTTATCTCCCTTTTGTTAAGTTGTATGAGTTCCCTGTAAATTTTGGAGATTAAACCCTTATCTGAAATAGCATTGGCAAAAACTAGTATGTTCTCTCATGCAGTGGGCTTTCTTGTTTTTTTGATGGTTTCTTTTGCTGTGCAGATACTTTTTATTTTGATGTAGTCCCATTTATTTATTTTCTCTTTAGTTTCCATTGCCCTAGGAGTTGTATCGGTAAAGATATTGCTACGACATATGTCTGATATTTTGCTGCCTATGGAGTCTTCTAAGATTTTTATGGTTTCCCATCTTATATTTAAATCCTTTAAACATTTTGAGTTTGTTTTTGTGTATGGTGTAAGTTGGTGATCTTCTTTTACTTTTTTTTTTTTTTTTTTTTTTTGCGTGTATCTGACCAAATTTCCCAGCACCATTTGAAGAGACTGTTTTGACTCCATTGTGTGCTCTTTCCTCCTTTGTCAAATATTAATTGAGCATATGGCTTGGGTCTATTTCTGGGTTCTCTGTTCTGTTACATGGTCTCTATGTCTGTTCTTGTGCCAGTACCAGGCAGTTTTGAGAACCGTGGCTTTGTAATATAGCTTGATATCTGGTATTGTGATCCCTCCAACTTTGTTCTTCTTTCTCAGGATTGCTGTGGATATTTGGGGTCTTTTTTTATTCGAGATGAATTTTAGATAGTTTGTTCTAGGTCTGTGAAATATGCCACTCCTGTTCCATATGGTACTGGAAGTGCTAGCCATAGCGGTCAGACAATAAGAAGAAATGAAAAGCATCCAAATTGGAAAAGAAGAAGTAAAACTGTCCTTATTCGAAGATGACATGATACTGTACATAGAAAACCCCAAAGATTCCATCAAAAAACTACTAGAGTTAATAAATGAATTTGGCAATGTGGCAGGATACAAAATTAACACCCAGAAATCTATGGCTTTTTTATACACCAATAATAAACTCACAGAAATAGAAACTAAAAAAAAAAATCCTATTTACCATTGTACCAAAAAAAATTAAGATACCTAGGAATAAACTGAACTAAGGAGATAAAAGATCTATATTTGGAAAACTACTACAGGACATTGAAAAAAGAGATAGAGGAAACCATAAACAAATGGTAGAACATATCGTGTTCATGGATTGGTAGAATCAACATCACTAAAATGTCCATACTACCCAAAGCAATTTATAGAGTCAATGCAATCCCCATTAAAATATTATTTTCAGCTTCTACATCAGGTATCTAAGTGGATAATTATTTGTTATTATTGTTAATTTGTCATCTGATTAAACAGAGGTTCACACTGAACTGTCATACTTTCCCCTGTGAAGAACACAAATACAAAATGGTGAGTAATAACCACGGCTCATATCAGATTTCTTCCTTTAGCCTTATTGATTTGCCAATAGAAATGCGCATTGGGGCTCTTATTAACGGGGGGGGGGGGGGGGGGGGGGGTTAATGCAGCCAGCAGAGAGGGGGAGGCGGGGCCCTTGAGCACATCATTCTTTCCACTCAGTCCGTGTCAGCTGGTGGAGCAGGCGGTGCCAGTTAGTATAGAAGATCAAGGCTTGAAACATACCTGAAAAGAGAGCTTAAAGGCTTTATAGCCAATAACATTGTAATCCTCGCTCAAGTAGGAGTGAGGAGTCATAAACACCGTGAGGAAAACAGAGGCACAAATGAGGCATATACTTAGGAGCAGGCGATGAGATGACAGCCGTGGGAAAGGAACCTCATCATGCATTTCAGGTGCACACTCCCCACCAAACAGGCCATGTAAATGTTCTAAAAGATAGAACTGAAACACTCTATCAGGGCTGCAGAAAACCAGCGTTAAAATACACTAGTTTAATAGTCAGAGTGAAACGGTTTGAAGGAAGAAGAAAAATATGATTGCTGAAAAGAGGAAATTGCTGTAGGGTCTTTAAGAGTAAGAATTTACATTATACAAGGACCCACACACTGAGTGACAGGAAGAGAGGGGAGCCACAGAGAACACAACATGGGACAGTTGCGTGGATCTTAAAGAAGAGAAGGAGCCCTGAGCTTGAAAATTTGTGGGAGCTGATTGTCTTGATACTGGGAGAGCAGCATGTTCTCTCCTCCAGCCCCTGTTCTCCCGGATTCGGGTTCAACAAAAGGCTCCCAAGGCTGGAACTATCTCGAACAGCTATCTCCACACTAACAGTGAGGGGAAGAATTACCACGTGCACATGCTCTTTTATATGGATACAATCTCATTTAGTTTCCATTGAGTATTTATACTTGCACTTTTTGGTCTCATGGGAAATACTGGCATGAAAACTCTCACACATATGCCAATGTCAACGTATCCAATTACTTTCTTAGGATAAATTCCAAGTGCAATTCCTGGGGTCAAGGACAGCATGGACGCTGACACTACGTAACACACTCTGTCCAGGGCATTTAACCTTCAGCAAAGACATCTCCAGTTGGCAGAATGTAGCCTGTGGGGGCAATTATGTGAATGTTCTATAATTACTTTGTCAAGAGAGCAAAGGGAAAAAATAGTTATAAAAATATGTAAGATGGAAACATAGTTGAGTCTATGCTTTTGGTAATATGCTATGGAAAGCCCCAAATCCTGGAGTCTATGGCTTCTTCATGGTCTAATAATATAAGTAACATGTCAGATCAACTGGGAAGGCAGTAGAGCCCAGAGGAGCAGGCATCTCCTGGCAGAGGGTCCATGTGTACCATCTGATGTCGTCCTAGATCTCAGTAGCACACTGGAGACTTGGTAACGGTCTCTGGCTCAGCTTTAGGTGGCTCCTCCCTGGGGCTTTTGGAAACATAGATGTGAAGGTCTGCTTTCATTCAGCACATCTTAGGAGAGATTCAGGAATATGTATTTCTCTCCAGAAGACTTGATGTGCAGGACATGGTTTTAATAGGATACATGCTGAAACATTAAACAATTTTATGTTTTCAGAGATGCTGTAGGTGTTCCAGGGCATAGGACATATCAGCAGACATGAATTTAAAAATAAAATTTAGAACAATCATTAAATAACTTTAAAAGTCATCACTTGTTTTAGAATTGAACAAATCACCTAGGGTTAGGGTTTGTTGTTGCTGTTATTGTTGTTGACTAAGAATGGTGGTGCCCGGCAGGTGTGGCTCAGTGGTTGAGTGTTAACCTATCAACCTAGGAGATCATGGTTCAATTCCCAGTCAGGGCACATGCCTGGATTGCTGGCTCAATTCCCAGTAGGGGGTGTACAGGAGGCAGCTGATCAAAGATTCTCTCTCATTATTGATGTTTCTATCTCTCCCTCTGCCTTCCTCTCTGAAATCAATAAATATATACATTTAGAAAAAAAAGAATGGTTCTAAATCTAAGTAGTGGATAAGTGTCCAGCTTTTTAAGTTCATCTTTTTGAACCATTGCTTCTCCTTAAAAGAACAGAGTTTCCAAAATTAGTCAACAGGATATTTTCTGACTGGATTGGAAGAATCTTGTATCTATAACTTTCATTGCTAGAATATTTTTATGGGTTGGTCCTCTAAGTACAAACTAAGTAGTGCCCGCTATGCTTCATCTATGTCTTAGCCTTGAATTGATGTTAGATTCCCACTAAGAAGATCTATTTCTTGGTGACTTAGTACTGAAAGAGATGTGAATCACACCATCCTCCATTCACTCAAGAAGAATTTAATGAGCACCTATTATGTAATGAGTTCTGTCCTCCATACTGGAGCTATATATATAATTGTAGGGAAAACTATGTCCCCCTTGAGCTTATATCTGGTTATTCAGATGTGGAAACAGAGATCTAATGAAATTTAATAGTTGCCCGGATGGCTCATAATTCTCAGCGCTTTTTATGCTGTTCTGGGTTACAATGGGCAGGGCTCCCAGGACCCACATTATCCTGGGAAAAGGGTTTCACAAGGTTGAAGGCATCCTGACAAAACTGCAAATTAGAAATCCAAAGAGTGTATGCTGTTAGCAAATTCAAAAGGTAAGCTGGCCAGAAAAAAATTAGGAAAGGAAATAATAAAGACAAAAATCTTAAATCCCAGCATATGAAAAAAGCAAGTGGGTCCCTGTCCTTTCCTAGTCATATCCAGAGTAGATTTACCAAGCCAACTGGACTCATGCACTTAATACTTAGGGGAGCTTTTTGCTGATAATACCAGCTCCCATAATTGCTTTTCCCCAGAGAAAATTGCAGCATTCCGGAATTTCTCTGCCTCACTTGGCTTGTAGTAAGAATTATAAAGAAGGGCAAGTAAAATTTGCTTTTTGATATGAATTTGCTTAAATGATCTGAAGGAGAAAAATAAATGAGAATCGTTTCCTGTCCAATTTGCCATTTAGCAAATCCTGCCATTTTCCAATAAAGGATGGCAGAAAGCACAGGTGACTTCCAGGGCCAGCATCTGAGTGACGTTATCTCTCTCTCACTCAATGCAGCTGCCTCCAACTTTGAATTTGAAATTTACTCATGGAAACCGTCCCTCCAGTGGGCAGGGAGCCAACATCACCAGCTTCAAGCTTCGCTCCTCACAGCGAGCGCGGGGACCAGAGCCCGGACGAGCAGCGACCAGGGTGGGACATCCCTGCTCTTTCCTGCTCCTGAAACGGAGCATGTGTGAATCACAAATAGACAGACGGGTTTAAAATAAACTACCTGGCACGTCCCCCACTTGCTATCATCACTGAGACCTTTAAAATCCAGATGCCTCCGTGGGGCCATTGGCAACCCTCTGTTTATCATTCCACGAATTATTATTATCATTCTGGAACATTCCCTCATTTTCCTTCTTTCTGGTGGCTCTCAGGTGCAGAGGGTCATTGGAAGGGCTGCACTTCAGACGGTGCTCTTGCACGGCCCCATTCAAACAAGTGCGTCTCGCCTGGTCCTCATTGTGGCGTGAAACAGGGTGGCCTTGTCGCAGGAAATGAGGCCAACCTTCCTTTTCCAAAGCTTAGAGCAGCCGACATAGTTAAAGCAGCAGACGTTCATAGTTAAAGCAGCAGACGTTCGGTAGGAAGGGACTGTGTCAAGGATGTGAGCTTGAGTAGTGAGCTGGCTGGATGCCTCCGTAGCAGGACTCTCCTCATGTACAGGGAGAAGGAAAAGAAAGACGTTGCCTCTGTTGAGTGGGTCATTAACTCAAGTTGTCAATTAAAGAGCTCTCCCGGCTGCTGTTGTCTCTGGGAGGTGGGGGCAAACTCTAGGGCAGTGATGGCGAACCTTTTGAGCTCAGCGTGTCAGCATTTTGAAAAACCCTAACTTAACTCTGGTGCCGTGCCACATATAGAAATTTTTTTATATTTGCAACCATAGACTTATATTTTTGATATTTATTTTATATATTTAAATGTCATTTAACAAAGGAAAATCAACCAAAAAAATGAGTTCGAGTGTCACCTCTGACACGCGTGTCATAGGTTCGCCATCACTGCTCTAGGGCAAGGACAGAGAGAGGTGGCTCATCTGGGGTGAGGGGGGAATGACAAGGAAGGAAGGGCAGCCAGTAGGAGGTGCATGCTCCCTCCAGAAATCAGGGGGCACTGGAGGGAGTCAATCCTTCTGGGAAGACTTCAGGCTCCTGTAGACTCAGCCTCAGAACCAGGCCCAGGGAGCCAGATGTTCACACACCAACTGCCCTCAGCACCAGTCCAGGGCCACTCCACGCTCCTGGGAGCCCCAATGTGGCACGTGGACCCCGTCCAAGAGAAAACCTCAGGCACAGAAACATAGGTGCACGTAGAGTTCACCTTTCCTGTGGCTGTGGGAGGGGAGAGCTGGGGTCAGAGCACTGGCAGCAACCGCCACACCAGGCATGCCCGGGTGGGGTTTGATTTGGGTTTTGGCTCAGATTCCCTGCCCACAAATACAGAACCAGGGCATGGAGACAGTCACAGGGTTGCATGTTCAGGGTTGCGTAGAGAGTAAAAGCAAGGACGAAATGCTAGTGCACTAAACGGAGGTTTTCCTTAAATCTCGTAAGGGAGAAGTCTGCTCCCAAAAGCACCGGATAGGAACTGCATCATTTCTACAAGTGCGAACCGGACAGTGAGGGCGTGGCAGCTCCTAATTTTCCTGGGGCTTGGATCTCAGGTCACTTTTTCCTGAGCCCCTGAGTGACCCCGGCTTCCGGGGCGGGTGTGCTCTCAGGAGCAGCCAGGGCAGGCAGGACGGTCTGTCCCTCCACCGAGGAAAGGGCAGGAGCTGGACAGTTGTCTCACTTCCTCCAGCTCTCTAGGCAGCAGGGTTGGTATACCTGTGCCCTGGCTGCATGGTGACCTTGGGAGGATGTCCTTACTCTTCCGTGACATGACTTCTCCCCGGAGAACCAGCCAGAACGCAGGAACAGGTGAAGATGAGGTGGCAGCCGGACAGATGGGATTTCCTCTTGAATCCTCCCAGCACTGTGCTCACCTGAGCTTGCACTCACCTGGCTGCTGATTCAGTGGATTGGGGGCCAGGACACCTGCCAACTGGGCTGAGCCATGGCAGGCGATTGGCACCTATGCCTCCAGGCTCCCGGGGAGAGAGAGTGGTGCATCCAGATCCCCTCACACTTCCCGAGACCACTACTCTGGATGCTGCCTGCCCTCGCACAGTTCCCTCCTGTTCTCTTTTTTATGGTGCTGGACTAGCACCACTGTTCTTCTGAAAAGCCTGCAGCTAAAATGCAATTTGAACATGTTCTGCAGATTTGTTTTCAGGTCCAAAACAAAGGCCTTCAATTCCTGTTAGCTGTCAGCACTGGGTCACATTCTGACCTTTCCACTTGTCCTCTTTTGCCTCTTTCACTGTTTCCTTCCGGTGCGGTGGCCTGACCAGCATCTCTGCCCCGAGATGTGAGAGTCACCGTCTCTCAGGGATGAGCACTAAAACCCAATCTTTACTCCACCGTTGCCTGCAGCACGGCACAGTTCCTAATCTTCCATGTGCTTGGCAAGGTATAAACACCTCTGCACGAGGGACTTCTTACTCTCCCATCATAACACCCATCAGTCCTGTGAGCACGCTGGACTTACTCTGAAGACCTGTGTGAAGGCAGTTGCTATTAGCCACATGTGGCCACTCACATCTAAAAAAAATTAAATAACGATTTTTAAACACAATTATTTTATTTTTCAATCACAGTCAACATACAATATTCTAGTAGTTTCAGGTGTATAACATAGTGATGAAACATTTATGTAACTCATATAAGTGATCACCCTGTTAAGTCTAGTACCATCTAACACTATGCGTAGCTATTACAATATTATTAACTGTGTTCCCTATGCTATATTTAAGTAATAAAATTGTAAATTTAGTTTCTCAGTCTCACCAGCCACATTACAAGTGTTTGGCAGCCACATGTGGTTGGTGGCCACCACCTGGGACAGCCCCAGACACGGAAAGTTCCATTCCTACAGAAAGCTCTGTTACTGAGTCCGGTCCAGATTGAGACAATATTCTGCTAAAGCACAGACATTAGGTGGAAGATATTTTCCAGATAATGGGCATTTTTTTAAAACCATATTCAGTATCACATGGCCATCGGGAGACATGAAAATTCCAAATTCATTTCTTATTTAAATGATTGAAAAGCAATTTAGAATTAATGGCTGTTACTAAATACAGGTGTACCTTAGACTAATTCCCAGACTATTGTCCCAAAATGTTAGGTCCATTCTTGTGAATGCTCAGGAGTGCTCTGTATCGGCAGTATCAAGTGTATTTGTATACACATATGTATTTTTGCTAGTTTGTTCATGCAGCCTCTGATTCAAAAACTCTTTGAATGGCTAACTCAACTAGTCACGATAGGATGAAAAGAAGGTGTAATTGAAGGCAGGATGATAAGAGGAAGCTACAGAGAGTTGGCAAACACCAAAATACACTCAGGAGTTCAAGGGCTTTAAATATAAATCAAAAGCTTCTCGGCCATCCGCACAGAGAGGAAGTTTGATGAGCTATGGTTTCTGTGTTAATTTGATAAAACTATACCATTCCATGGCTCTTTCCCATCCAGCAAATCCATTCACCGCTCTTGCCACTGAGTCTCTCCACATAGTCACTGAGCTCTTGAACATGGACATTGAAGATGCTATAAACCATCGCACTCCTCAGGCCAGGCTGCCCTAAAGTCACAGCAGCCGCATGGAAGTCACTGACCCTCGTCACCACCCCCGAAGTGGGTACTTCATAATGAGAGACTCTCACTTTCTTAGACTTGTGTCACTTCTTTATATATTTTGGATATTAGCCCCTGGTTTGAGGTATCATTTGCAAATATCTTCTCCCATTCAATAGGTTGCCTTTTTGTTTATTGAAGGTTCATTTTGCTGTGCAGAAGCTTTTTAATTTGATGTCGTCCCACTCATTTTTTTCTTTTACCTCCCTTGTCTTTGGAGTCAATTTCACAAACACCCTCAGAGATCAAGGCTCATACGTTTACTGCCTATGTTTTCTTCTATATATTTTATTGTTTCATATCTTACATTTAAATCTTTAATCTATTTGACTCATTTTTGTGTACGGTGCTAGGTAGCAGTCTACTTTTATTCATTTGCACGTGGCTGTCCAGTATTCCCAACACCAATTATTGAAGATGCTTTCCTTTCTCCATTATATATTCTTGGCATATTTGTCAAAAATTAATTGTCAAAAAAAAAAAACAACCCTGGCAGGTGGCTCAGTTGGTTAGAGCATCCTCCCATACTCTAAAAGGTTTCAGGTTCAATTCTTGGTCAGGGCACCTACCTAGGTTTGTTTGGGGTTCGATCCCCAGTTGGGTAGAGTATAGGAGGCAACCTATTGATGTTTCTCACATCTCTCTCTCTCTCTCTTTCTCTCTCTCTCTCTCCCTTCCTTTCTCTCTAAATTCAATAAACACATCCTCGGGTGAGGATAAAAAATTAATTGCCCATATATGTGTGGGTTTGCATTTGTGCTACTGAAGCAAGCACTCCACTTACTTAGAATTCATGCCTAGAACAGCAGAGTCAACCAAAGTCCCAGACTCCCCCAGGGAAAAGGGGCCCTGAACTAAGGTGGAGAAGCTAGGCCGCCTGATAAGCATTTTGATACCACATGATCTACACGTGGTGCTGAACCAGGGAACACACTTAATTTTCACCTGGGATCCATGCAAAATTCCATGACAGCCCTACCATTGAGCACATTTAAGAACAGTTTTAGTTCTATGAGTCATTAATCCATGGGTTTCTTGAAGTTCCAGATTAAAACTGGTTTCCCAGAACCAGTAAGCATTCAGATAAACTGTCAGGTGAATTTTATAGGAGTGAGTTTGGTGGATTCTCTTCTGTTTGGTGGATCTTTGTTGAATGCCCTTGAGTAAAGGCTCTGTGGTAGTGACAAAGGTGAACAGGCGAGCAATATTTTCCCAGGATGGTGAAATCAGTGCCCATCCTACTGCATTTTGTTGAAAATACACAAAAAAATACGGGAGGCCTCCTGCTCCACATCTCCCAGACGACAGGCTACTCTAACTTTTGCCTGCCCGTAGTTTGTGGCGGAGGTTTGCCCTGTAAGTGTCATCGGCCAGCGAGGGCAGACATTTGGAGGACCAGCAATGTGCTTTGGAACCATGCACTTGTGAATTTAAATCCAGCCCTTCGACTTAACATCGCAGAACCTAAATTTCTCCAGAAACTGCATCCACTACTGGGGCTTCAGATCTCATCTATGAAATGGATGTGACGCCACAACCTCACTCAGCTGATCTGAGGATGAGACGGCTGGCGTCAGGCAATCGGTCTGCACCTGCATAGAGCATGTTCCCTTCTCTTCTATGTGGCTGTCAGCTCATCGTCAGGTTTGTGTCTCACTTCTCTTAGGCCTTTACTTAAAGGTCTACCAAACAGTGCTGCGCCCCACCCCACTCCCAGCACTCCCTGTTTAGTTGGCTTTGCTTCTTTGTGCTCCAAAAAAGTTATTGCACATAACTGCATGCACACATACCCGCATGCACACAGATGGTCTGCCTCCTCTAACTAGAATGCAAGCACATGGAAAAAAAAATCCCCACTGTTTTGATCACTGCTTTTCCTGAGCATGAGAACAAAGCCTAACAGAGCAGGTGCTAAGTAAATTTTGTTGAATTAATAAAAGCTGTTCTTATAAACAACCTATGTGCTGAAATTAGGTGCTCAGCTCCGTATACACCAATATTTTTAATGTACCTAAAAGTCGCCATCATACACCTCAAGCAATACACACAAGAAAACAGAACACTAGAAGCAAAGGGAAAAAAATTATCTTGAATCAAAAGTTCCTTCTAACTGATATTTAATGATTACTGATTTTATGGCAAAAGTTCTAGTGTTCAAGTTGAGGTTAATTCTTGTGAAGAAGTGAATCCAATAGGGGGAGTATTGGTCCAAGATTATCAACAACTATTTATAGAATCATAAGGGGCATTAAGATGCCATCAATTCTATTCTTTATCTCCCAAGATCTCCAAATAGGTTCATTAATATGAAATTCATAAGAGAAATGAGTTCCGGAAATTAGCCTGATGCCTCTTAAATTTGAGTTTTAGGTTGAAAATTTGCCAATTCGTGTCCTCAGTGGCTGGAAACACTACTTAGAAGCAGTTTCTGCAGATGGGGTTTTAAGACAGCGGAACTTCAGAAGCAAGTCAAGCATTCACACAACATTGTTTAAAAGGCCTGGCCTTGACTTAAGGAAAAAAATAAAATAGCCGTGCCTATGGCTGCATATCGTGGAAAAGGCTTGAGCTGATACCCCTTTAAATGCCTCTGGTCGCAGTCATTTCAATTCCCTTCCCCATTCCACAGCTGTTACAATGTTTTCCAAGAAGACTCTGGAGCTTAATTTGGATTTGAGCACTTCTGAGCTGCACGGACCTAATGAAACTGCACATCGGCAGTCTGGTACCTCTTACACATCCTTTCCTCAAACAAATAGTCTAATACCTCTTCTGTGAGTCAATGAATTTATTAAAGACAAATAGTCAGTCCCATCTGCAAATCCTGCAGAATCCAGCATTTTGACTAAATGACATTTAGCCAAGTGGTAACTCTAATGGCAAAGAAAACAGTCTCAGCTCAGTCCTTAACCCTCCGTCCCACGGCGAATATCACTTGCAATATCCTGCACAAATTCTTCAAAGGGTTTGTGCCTGGCAGGCCCCTGAGAGCTGCTGCAGGATTAGTTAATCGTGAGGACGCATCGGGCTGAATTTATGGGTTATGCTCTCCCCAGATGGCATAAAAAATAAACTTAAAAGGAGGCCCCCAAAGAATGTTTGATCAGGTGTGGTGATGGGGCCCTCTCTGACAGGGAGGCCATAAAAGTATATGAGCGATGCCCAATGGGATGTGTTTACCGGTGGAGCCAAAGAGATAGATCATCTTATCCAGGAATGGCATTTTAGTTCAACCTACGGCTGCTCTTAGGCCAAAAAACACACCAATCATCTCATGCACAGCACACAACCAAAGCAGGAAACCAGCTCAATTATCCGGGTCTTTACGGCCCCGGGTCCCCACGGGATGCTCTGCACTGTGGTGTGTTTATGGACTGCTCCTCCCGTGTCTGCAGTGGTGGGTCAGAGGCTTTCTCATCATAAGACACAGCTGAGCTTCGGTTCCGGGGAGGACTCACAGGAACTCTGAAGACTTCTGCTGTCCACTAAAACCCAGATTGCTTCCTTAAGGCTGACAGCAGGAGGTTGGCCTCTCCGGAGACCAGTGTGAACAGGACAGTCAGCCTGTATGGCCTGCAGATGACCGTGCAAGGCGGCTTCGTGGGAGTTCCAAACAAGCATGTGAGGGCAGCTTGCTGGATTCTTCTCATCTTGTACACCAGGCAACTGAGGCTTGGTGCTCACCAGGGACTCATTCAAGCCAAGATTTATTCAGCCTGGGAGCCTGACGGAGGGCTCTTCACCAGTCCCATCCTCAAAGGAGATGTTGATTGAGGGGCTGCCAGCATGCTGGTCCCAGAGAAGGACGGAGGTCAGATCACCAGTGATGGCTCACCATCCGCTTCCGTTCCCCTCCAACATATCTATTGATCAAAAGTCAGTAACAATTTCTCAAGGGCTCACTGGTTTGTGCTGTAATAGGTCATGTCTATATGTACAAGCAACCTCACTGGACTTTGATGAAGATGTGACGTGGGTATTTGTCTTTATCTCCGTTGTGTAGTTCAGAACCATGACTTTAGAGACATTCCATGACTTGCCTGAGGTCACACAATTAGTAAACACCCCCGAAGTTAGAGAGGAGCTCTGAGCACGTTACTAGTGTCTG
The DNA here is from genome assembly GCF_028538775.1 of Myotis yumanensis. Lineage (NCBI taxonomy): Eukaryota > Metazoa > Chordata > Mammalia > Chiroptera > Vespertilionidae > Myotis > Myotis yumanensis. The sequence continues at coordinate 160,069,883 of NW_027223752.1, read as the reverse complement.
AGCCATCAAGGAGCTAATGAAAAACCATGTCGTTGCCACCTGCCCATCCATAGAGACGATGGCAGGAAGTGCTGGAGATGGGCACTGGAGGAGTGGTGCTTCTAGCTTTTCTTCTCACTGGTTCCCACACGTTGGTGCCAGGAGAGCCGTGTGTATAACAGTGACCACACCACCTGCACCTTCCCCGGAATGCCCACGCCGGGCCCAGTAACTCACATCCAGTCAGACACCCCTGCAGAGAGGACTCTGTTTCTGGCCTGTGCTCCAGATTCAGAACAGTCAAGCATCTTGGTTTCCTTTCCCTGCCCGAGCTGAATGCCTGCAATGTAACCTGCGTCAGTAGATTTTAATCCCTGTTGTTGAAAACTGTCACCCTGGTCAGGTATAAACGTTACTGGGAGAAATCCACACTCCAGGTAAAGCAGTTGTCAGATTAGCATTGTGACTAAGGGAGCTGAGCATACAGACTTTGATCTGCATTCAGACAGCCAGAGGGAAGGGGGCGGGGAAACCACGAGAGAAAGAGAGAGAGAGAACAATGCCTGCCTGTGAAGCCCAGAGACAGGTGTTTACCTTTTTCTCTCCCAGTTGGTCCAGTCTCTCTTCCTCCGAACTCCAGCGCTTGGCACATCTTCTCCCCTAAAATGGGAATTTCCTCCCCACCCATCCGCTCGCCAGCAGGCTTCCCCTTTACTTTCTGTCATGAATCTCCTGCCCCCAAATATCAGGTGGGCACTCAGTGACAATTTAAAAAAATGAGGAAATGGTGCTTCAGCCCTAGGAGATCAGAAGCGTTTCCTTCCCATTTACTTGGTAGCACGTTTGCTCCATTTGACTCCCCTCTCCTGTAAAATGGACACAAGGGTGAGCTCCAGCCCAGGGCGCTGGGAACCACAGGAGGATGCAATGGGACTCAGAGGTGCTCAGTGAGGTGCCAGGATCAGCATCGCTACCATTGTTAGCGCTGTTTTCTGTTTTTCTGGAAGAGCAGTCTACACAGACTGCTGTTGACGTGAACAGAGGGCCCAGGAAGAACCCAGACTGCAGGCAGCTGGTCTCTTAGGTGCAGAGAGGTCTCAGCTGAGGCTCACACAGGGCAGAGGATCAGCACCAAGGACCCCTCATCTCCTTCCAGACCCCAGACTTGACCACTTGGGGAGCTTCCGTGAGGCATTTCCCCTGAAAATCGTAAATATTTGTAGACAGAACTTCTCTATTTCAGGGGAATTGCAGGAGGTGAACCTGAAATGAGCCGCATGACCAAATTCAAACTTCCATAAACAAATTCACGTGTCATTAAATTTCTTCCTGACCGATAGCACCAAATTATTCATCTTTATGTGAAAAATAATGTGAAGAATCCTCACAGCAAGCAACGAGCATACCTAATAGTTTGGGCGCACATTGTTTTACCCAAAGACGTGGTAATATAGATGGTCAGATTGAGAGTTCATGTACATTTTTCAGGTGGTAAAAGAAATACCTGGTGACAATTAGATAATTATCCCACTGTGTCCTGATTTTGTTATCAAGGATGAGGAAAGTCATAAAAAAGTAAATTGAAAAATTATTTGTTACCCTTTTTTACATGGCACACACCAAAAATAAAAGAGAGAGAGAAAGGATGGGGGTTTGAGGTCCACTTAATAAAAGAAGATGTCTTTTGAAAAACAGATGGCACAGAAGGAGAGCGCAGAGCAGCAGGGAGCATGGAGCCGGCTGTCCCCTCCAGCGGGGCGCCCTGCGTTAGTAGTTAGAGCAAATGACTCAGGACGGGAAGGTGCTTGGGTTCTAACTCAAGCAGAACGAGCTTTTCTGTGGGAAGGTGTGTGTATCAGAAGACGCCATAGGGAGATCACTTAACTCCCTGCGACTCAGCTACCCAACCAGAAAGTTCCCTGGAAAGGGAAGTGGCAACTGAGCTATTTGTTAGGACCCCAAAAGAAAGGAGGCCCGACTTTAATATCACTTGTATCTGCCTTCCACTCGTGACTGTGGTCCCTTGTAGCTTCAGCAACATTTACAGACTTTCTGGTTATACAGAACGTAGGTTCAAGTAGGACAGATGGCTAATGCAATGCGCACGGTGAGTCTGTCCTTTGTCTGTGCCATGTATGCATCTGTAGAACAGAGCTCCCAGATTTGGGGGAGACTGCACAGTCCAGTACAATTTCCAAACCAACAAAAATAAAAATGTTGGGCAGCCCTGACAGGTGTGGCTCAGCTGATAGAAGCATCCTCCCATGCACCAAAAGGTCATGGGTTCAATTTGCAGTCAGGGCACATACCCAGGTCTCAGGTTCTATCCCTGGTTGGGGCACATATAGGATGTAACCAACAGATGCTTCTCTCTCACATCAATGTTTCTCTCTCTCTCCCACTCCCTTCCTCTCTCTCTAAATAATCAGTGAAAAAAACATCCTTAGTTGAGGATTTAATTTTTTTAAAAAAAGTTGGCCAAATCATGAGACGGTGAATACTAATATCTTCTGACTGAGTAGCAAAAAGAAATAGTGGAAATATTTTAAAGAATTTTTTAAATATTGAAACATGTTGCTTTATAAAAACTTCAGTGTCCTTGTTTTTCTCCTTTGGTCACGGACCGATGGGCTGTGTGTGGCTGACTGCCCCAGCCGGCAGGCTGAGGTCTGCAGCAGCACTTCTTGATGATCTGAGGTTAGAGCAGCACCAGACTGTGATCATCACACACACACACACACACACACACACACACACACACACACCGGGCAGCTGCCCAGCCCGTACCGTGTGGTAGAGGCTCAGAACAGGCTCTCCCCGGCTGAGGATGGTGTCGGGAGCATCGGGGCTAGATGGGCTACTCCTCTCCGAGCAGAGGAAAAGTACGGCCTGAGCTGAGCTTAGAGAAACAAAGGGCTTGAATTGAGAGGAAAAAGCAGTAGGGTCAGTGTGTGGGGTGCCAAGGAGGGGTGCAAGGTGGAGAGGTGCTATCCACATACAGTGGGGGGGCAGCTGTTGGATGCCAGGTTTCAGTACTATTGTCATTCTTGAAGTAAATAGCAATCACCGCCTCCTGGAAAGTGAGGAAAGGGAGCTCTGAGGGCCGGATGCTTCTTGAAGAATCAGGAAGGAGATAGGAAGACCACGCAGCTAACTGACCGACTTTAGAGGACTTGGAGACTTTGGATGTGGACAGCGTGGAGCAGATCTAGGACTCTGAGCTTGAAGGGAAAGAAGTGACTGAGGAACTGAATCCAAGTTTCACTACACAAGGCCTCGCCCCTCACAGCCCCTGTGCCACAGACGACAGAGCTGAGTGGTTGCAGCAAAGACTGTATAGCCCAAAATACCGACTCTCTGGCCCTTGACAGCAAATGTTTGCCTACAGATCTAAAACATGCTAGATAAATGACATGTCATAATTACACAAAACATGTAGTCATTGTTGAAAGTACATCTAGGGTGGAATCCCCCACTATGACGCAGGGAGGTCATTGGAAAGGGGGGAGTCCCAGTGGGTCCTTCCAACCAAAGCTTGGCCAAAGGAGGGGCTGCCGTGGCAGGTGGAGGAGGGGAGAGAGGTGAACCTTTCTGAGTAGCTGTGCCATGGCCAATGGGGAGGAGCCCTGCCTGCAGGGAAGAGGAAGGAGCTGGAGGACCAGGTTGGCTTATCAAACACACATTGGGATCAGATGGGCAGAGTGGCCAGCCCGAGTTTAGGAGGGTTACCAAAATGTGGTCTGGTGGGGCACAGTCATAGTTCAAGTGAAAGGGCGAGGGCTATGCCCTCCATCTTTCCCTGAATCCTCCATTTTTGGGCAGCAGCCATGTGCTCAGCAAGCAGCTTCTTCCTGGAAGCCCAAGCTTCTGCTAGCCACACCCAGGATTTCTTTAAACTAACCAATGACAATCAAGGGACGTGCGCGCCATAGATATGACCACATCCTGTGTAACGAGACACCGACTTGCGCCTGGCCAATTGGCAGGGCCCACAGTCCTCTCTCCTCCCCTTACTCCAACCCCCCTATTAAACCCCTCTTCCTAAGGGGCTCTTGGGCTCTCTCGGCCACTTGCCGCTGCGTCGGCGAGTGTGGCTGACAGGGGGCCCAAACTAGTTTGAATAAAGACTCTCTGCTTTTGCATTGGACTCGGCTGGCTCCCTGGTGGTCTATTGGGGATCTTGAAATCTGGGCATAACACAAGTAGGTATTGTCTGTATCAAGAAAAAGCCCCAATTCCTGCATTAGGGATTCTGGTTACCTTCTCCTTCAGAGTCAGCTCTCTGAGCCGTCCACATGCCAGGTCCTGCTGGAGACACATCACCTGGGCCCCTGAAGACAGTTAACATATAAATATAAAGAACAGACTTACATTGTTTTTGACATGGAGAGCTATTGCTGCCTGATAATTTTGAGTCCAAATACAAAGCATCACCATATAAAACTACAAATTCTTATGGTATAGTCCTGGGATTACCTGGGAGAAATGTGAGAGATATGTAGTTACTCATTGAGGTGGCAGGAACCATTTTATTTTATTCTCAAATAAATCCCATGTGAAAGCCTGATGTTGCAGAATAAACAAGTTTTTCCTGACAATTATGTATTACTGGGGAGGAGATATCCTTTAATTAATGAAATTCTAGGTAGTGGAAGTAAAAACTTTTAGTTTTCTTCTTCTAAGTTTGGTTGCAGAATGTGCACATTATATATGCATTTACACTTTCTCTCACAGCCACTTCTTAATGTTTTTCCAAAAGGTATTTAAAACAGAATTAAGATGATACACTAGAATGCAGAAAAAAATAATAATAGGATTATGAGTAAAATGATAGGAGAAAAGAAATGACACCAGATGGTTATGCTATGACTGAGCTCTATCAGAAATACAGACATCTTAACAAAATTTATTGAGAAATAATTCCTTCTTGCATGCATAAAGATTACTTTTATGCAATAATCAGACCCCATGATCCCATTTCTCTTTTCTACTTGACAGGAGTTTTGAGAACAAAAATAAGCATTAAGTTTACCCAGGTTGGGAAATGGATGATTTAGAGCAGCCAACCTGCGGTTGCCCCCCTAGGTAGTGCTGGCTGAAGTGAAGCCAGCTCAGACTCTGCATGGCGGGCGTGGCACTGCCTGCGGGAAGCAGGGCTCACAGCTTGGGGTAACTTAACTCCCTTTCAGAGTCAAATAAATTTAGTACATTCACTTCTTCCATGCTAGGTCTGATCCTCAGAGTCGGGAGGGGAAACAGGAAACCCAGGGAGAAAGAACTTCAGCATTTTGAAGGAGGCATGTGGTTGGCAAAACCACATTTTCTCTTTGGAGAGAGAGAGAGAGAGAGAGAGAGAGAGAGAGAGAGAGAGAGAGAGACTAAGGGGGTATATATGCATATGTGTGAACATCTATATGTTTCTCCATAACACAGAATTAAATATTCTCTCCTGGTGTAGATGCATGAAATAGAAAATAAAAGACAGAGTGTGAAATGTTCCAGGAAGTCACCCATCGTTAGCATGACTGGCCAGCAGCTGTGGATAAGGCCGCACGGCATCGAAGGGCCCAACCTGGGAGCAGGCATTGCCACAAGGACTACTGGCCATCCCACCACTACCAACTGCAGTTGGCCAATGAGTAACTCTGCCTTTGTGAGCACGATGGGCACCGGGTTGGTTCTCAACCATTCACAAGCAGGTTCTACTGGCCTCCTCTCCTGCCAATGGACCAGGTCCCGGTCCTCGGCTTCTGAGCTCCAGGACGGCCTCATTGTCACAGTTCTCATTTCCTATCTCTCCAGGCTATTCCCAAAGTGTAGCATTTAGCACCGGCCTGCTCTGAGATTGGGGACAGTGGTAACTATTCAGTCCCGCAAAGTTCCTAGAAAGAACAGAATAGAATCTTAATACTGCCCTCTGCCCAGGCAGGTGAGCAAGTCAAATGGCTTTGTCTACAGTTGAGACACTTTTCAGACTACAGGTGCTTGTCTGGAGAGAAAACCTTGAATTCTGTTTCCTAATCCTCCTGAAATGCCCTGTGGGGAAAAATGATATTTAGGAAGGACTGTCTGAAGGACAGGACGTCCATAAATTCCCTGGTTACTTGGCATTTTACCTTTGGATCAAAACCGACTGCTGAAGAGCCATATATCTGAGCTGTCTTCTTTGGGCCCTCTGTGGAATTGCTTCTTTGTAAGTTGCTGTTCACCATTTTTGTTGTCTTTAATGAACTAAAGATTTTGTGTGTGTGTGTGTGTGTGTGTGTGTGTGTGTGTGTGTAGAAAGTCTGGGAGACATGGGCCATTTATTAAAATGCAGATTCCTGGGCCCCACCTTCAGTGATTTCAGTGATTCTCTCTTCGGTGGGGCCCAGAACCCTGTGTTTTAACAAGCTACCTGAGTGACTCTGATACAAATGGTCTGTGGAACACAATTTTCAGACTATTGCCTTTGAGAACCTGGAGGAAACTCTGGATACTTAACTCAAGAAAAAGAAATGATGTACACATGCACAGCAAATTCTGTGCACAATTCCAACAAAATCAAAAGGATTGCCACCAACATTAAATTACAGAGCCCTGTGTTTCTGTAATCAAATTACAGGAACGCTTAAGCTTTTCGAATGCATCACACATCACCTCTTTAAAAAGCCACACTAGAGCATCTGCTTCTAGGTATCAGGGTCAGAAAAAAACAGCTTTTCCAAAACAAGTATTTTATTTTAGGGGCATTGTGAATCTTTTCAGAGATCATCATTTCTCTGCATTGGTCATCACCAAGGAAGCTCTTATCTAAATGTGCAGCCCACCTCTAACAGCTGGACAGGATTACAGTATTATTTCAGTGTGACTATTTTGCTCCCATTTTATTGGCCTAATCAACATTTTTTTGCTATAATTCACCCCCAAACTGTTTTAACATTTAAACCCATCTAGAAAAATCAAGACTGGATTTGGTTTGTGTTTAGGTTGTTTGTGTCATGTAGCCCTCTGTGATAGCTACAGAAATAGAATTTTAACTGAAATCATTACTGCACAGTAATGCTGGTTCTAGTCTCTCTAACTTTCTGAATAGAGACATACATACAGGACTTTGATTTATTTAACACATAATTAAGTTAAAAACTCATTACAACACAGGCAGAAAACCAAAATAACAGGAAGCACCAGACAGACAGACGTGAGAGAGGCTGCTGGGGGATGTGAATACACAGGGTAGGAGGGACTGTGGGAAATGGACTCTCAGAGGTGACTCAGGAAGAGCCAATTAAAAAGTAGAGACAGAGGCTTGAAATAACTCCAGCTTTCAAGAGAGACAAAAATTTAGCATTTTTAAGTAAAGATCCAAATAGAGTGTATGATGATGCAAAATAATATGTGTGGTGTGGGCCTCATGTACCCTGTGCATTGTCATTTTAAATATCTGCTGAGTAAGGGTTAAAGGTATATAGAAGTTCACTTCTTCATGTAGTCATAGAGGCATTGGTGAGTGACTGAGTGATGAGGGTTGAGAGACAAGACATGAGAGGTGAGAGATGAGTAAAGAGAGGTGAAGATAAGAGATGAGTATTGGGCATTGGGTGATGAGAGATGGTGTTAGATGATGAGCAATGTCATTGGGTGATGAGTGATGGTGCTGTGTGATGAGATATGGGTGTTGGGTGATGAGTGATGATGTTGGGTGATGAGTGATGGTGTTGGGTGATGAGTGATGGTGTTGGGTGATGAGTGATTGTATTGGGTGATAGGATATAAGTGTTGGGTGATGAGTGATGGTGTTGGCAGATGAGTGATGGGTGATGTGAGGTGAGTAATGAGGGATAAGAGTGATAGTAATGAGATATGAGTGACAAGAAAGAAGTGATTAGAAATAAGTGAAAGATATGATGCTAATAATGGGTGATACATGATGGGTGATGGCTGATAAGTGATGAGTGAGTGAGGAGAGGTGCTGAGTGACAATTGATGAGTGATGAGAACTGAGAGATAAGAGATAAGAGATGAGAGATGAGTGACAGGTGATAACTGTTCAGTGATGGGTAATGACTAATGAGTGATCAGAGTTATGAGATGAGTAGGGAGAGATGGGTATTGAGTTATGAGGAATTAGTGATGAGAGATGAGTGAGCATAGTTATTCTTTTATCCTCACCCAAGGATATGTTTATTGGTCTTACAGAGAAAGGAAGAGAGAGAGAGAGAGAGAGAGAGAGAGAGAGAGAGAGAGAAAGACATCAATGTGAGAGAGAAACATCAATCAGTTCCCTCCTGTATGAGCCCTGACTGGGGATCGAACCCACAACCTAGGTATGTGCCCTCACTGGGAATCAAACCTAAAACCTTTTGATGTACCAACCAACTGAGCTACTCGGCCAGGGTTGGTGAGCATAGTTTTTCCCCCCAACAGATTAATAGTAGTTTATTTTGGGTGATATTCAAATACAAGTTCTATGTGATTTCCTAAGTAATGTACACTAAAGTGTATATTTTGGTTTGGATGGAGTAATGACCCTGTGATTTTATAAAGAGCCCAAATCTAAATAATCAAATTCATTCATTAGGTAAATTCTGGAAGACTCACAGGGCAGGAACTCATTCTTCTATTTGCAGTGTCCTCTTGAAATTAGGAGTAGGATTTTCCATATTTATTCTAACAACATTGAGACACTTGTTAAAAAGTTCAAGTCGGACTTTTTTCTGCTCTGTTCTATAAATCTTACCCTTTAATTATATAAAAGTTTTGTGTATTGGTAGCCGAGAGCACTAAAAGCTGATATTGGGAGGTAGTGTTGCACCTGCTTAGAAGCTGGTTGGTTTCAGTTGATAGATGTTTGCTCTTCTCAGCATGCTACTGGGGGACCTGACAGGAAGATAGAACAGCCCGCCATGTTGTGAGGCAGTGATAGGCTGTATTTAAGTTCTCTTTCCCAGAGAAGCCATTTTTTAATTTTAGTAGCAATTTATCTAAAAACCAATGCTTGATTAAGGAATTTTCTTGGAGGAGATGATAATCAGGGAGTTGGAATCCAAATCTGAAGCTCCTGTGTGGCCACTTTGGCAACATTCAGCATCTCCACTCCCTCAGTCATTACTGAATAAGTGGGAGTGGCTGAGAAGATTGCTATGAAGGGCTAATGAGAAAGTGGTTTCCAGAAAATTTAATTAACGATGTAAACCATTTGCATAGACATAAAACCAGGTTGTAAGAACTTATCTAAAGGCATTTCTGACATGTAATTGTGTGTTTGGGTGGGAAGGAGGGTGTATTGAGTAAGAGAAAGAGAGAAAAATATATTCTCAAGGTCTATCAACATTTTCAAAACAATTTCCTTGCTTCCACTATCTCCACATGTAAGTGTGCAATTACACATATAAAGTGATTATATATGATTATATATATATATGCATATATATTCGACTGAATTCCTCAACATACATTAACTGACATATATTCAGGGAAAATAAAAACAATATTTAGAAGCTTCCCTAATTGGTCTAGAAATTGAGTTTTTATTATTCTTACACAAGGTGTTTCTGCTTCCGTGGGGCCCCATTAGAACTTTCTAAACATATGCCCTCATACTCCTCATTATGAAATCGCCACTTAAGTCACATCCACTAAATATGTCATATACATTCTCCTAGTCAAACACATGCTAATGAATTTTCTCCTGTTTAAGGTTTTGCCATTTGGATTTTTAAGTTATGAAATACAACTCACTTATCCAGATGTGTATAATGTGTCATCAAAATGTGGATAAGGAGAAGACTTCTATAACCAGCACCAAGCCTAGAAATGAAGGCTCAGCAGCCTCCCAGAACCTCCTGCATCCCTTTCTGAGTATAACCTCCCCCGCCACCCTAGATGTGCCTCCTATCTTGGCTTTTCTGATGATTATTATCTTCTTAAATTATGGTTTTACCACTCAGATATTTCTAAACTATAAAGTTGGTTTTCCTTGTTTCAAAGTTATATATAAATTCTATTGTGCTTTACTTCTTTCATTCAACATTATACATGTGAAATCCACACATGTTGTTGCATGTAGCTCTGGTTTATTGTCATTGTTATGACATGTTCCATTAAATTATAATTTTGAATGTGTACTGAACACACACCACCATAATCTGTTTATCCGTTTTAACATAGACGGGCATTTGGATTTTTTTACTTTTAGAGGGGTTTTTTGTTTGTTTTTTTATATTTTTACTAGAGGCCCAGTGCACAAATTCAAGCACGAATTCGTACATGGGTGGGGTCCCTTGGCCTGTCCTGCAATGGGGGCAGCTGGTTGGGGGGAGGGGCTGCGGAAGGTTGGCTGCGGTGAGAGGTTGGCTGTGGGAGTGCACTGACCACTAGGGGGAAGCTCCTGCATTGAGTGTCTGCCTTCTGGTGGTCAGTGCACATCATAGCGACCAGTTGACCGGTCGTTCGGTCATTGGTCATTAGGTTGCTTAGGCTTTTATATACATAGATTGATTTCAGAGAGAAAGAAAGAGGAGAGAGAGATAGAAGCATCAATGATGAGAGAGAATCATTAATTGGCTGCCTCCTGCACACCCTCCTACTGGGGATGAAGCCCACAACACAGGCATGTGCCCTTGACCAGAATCAAACCTGGGACCCATCAGTCTGCAGGCAGACACTCTATCCACTGAGCCAAACCAGCTAGGGCTTTCACTTTTAGTTTGCATGAGCAAAAATGTTTATGTGTCTTGGAGTACCTCTTGCTCATACACTAACAAATGAAATTGTTTAGTCATGGGATATATGTAATTTCATATTTATTAGACAATGACAATGTTTTCCAAAGTATCTATTAATTTATATAAGCACAGCACTTAATGAGAGTTCTGTTGTTCCACATACACAGAACCATTTGATCTCACGAGACCTTTGCAATCTTTGCCTATCGGGTCGTGTTAGTGTTTCTGTACCTCTAGAAATGAGCTCTTCTCTCCCAACCTCCAGACACGGTCTCTCCCAGCCACAGCCTCCATGCCCTCCTGGAAGCCTTCTCCACCTCGCACTCTAAAACAATTACTTTTTCAGTTACTCAAATTGTACAGATTTGAATTTTCTACCCACATACTTCAAGTATGTATTTGAAATTTCCTTATTTAACCTATAAACTATTGAAAGGCAAAAGTAATATTTACATATAATTTTTTATTTCAAACAGAACAAGTTACTTTTAAAAGATGATTCCAGGTTGAAAAGAAATTAATGAATCTATAATAATAAAAGCATAATATGCTAATTAGACCCGACAGCCGAACAACCTTCCAGACAACCTTCTGAATGAAGCCGGAGCTGTAAGGGCTGAGGCAAGCTGCCACAGCTGTGAGGGCCAAGCCCCTTGCACAAATTTTATGCACCGGGCCTCTAGTAGTGTGTAAAAGAGCATAAATGTTGATTACATGTGTGTACACATAAATAATTATATATTTTAATATAGATAAAATGTTATATATTTTATTACATATAATTATGTACATATATTATATAACATGTATAATTTAGGCATATTATATATTACATATGCAATTATGTTTAATATATAATATGTATGATATATTATATAATATACTAGCGACCCAGTGCACAAAAATTTGTGCACTGGCTGGAGCGGGGGGGGGGGGGTGTCCCTCAGCCCCACTTGTGCCCTCTCACAGTCTGGGACCCCTCGGGAGATAATGACCTGCTGGCTTAGGCCCGCTCCCAGGTGGCAGAGGGCAGGCCCAATCCCTAGGTGCCTGCCCCGCAGCCCCTGGTCAGGCTCAGAGCAGGGCCAATTGGGGAGTTGGTGCGCTGCCCCCTGTCATGCACAAAGCAGGGTGGATCGGGAGGTTGCAATGCCACCCCAATCACGCTCAGGGTAGGGCCAATTGGGGGGTTGGGGCGCCGCCCCCGTCACACTCAAGGCAGGGTCGATGGGGAGGTTGCAGCACCACCCCCTGTTACGCACAGAGCAGGGCCCATCAGGGGGGTTGGGGCTTCGTACCCTGTCACACACAGAGCAGGGCCGATCAGGGGGTTGGGGAGCTCCCCCCTGTCATGCACAGAGTAGGACTGATAAGGGAGTTGGGGCACCGCCCCCTGTCACACACAGAGCAGGGCAGATCAGGGGGTTGGGGTGCCGCCCCTTGTCACCCACAGAGCAGGGCCGATCAGGGGGTTGGGGCACTCCCCCCTGTCACACTCAGGGCAGGGCCAATGGGGAGGTTGCATCTCCACCCCGTCACACACAGAGCAGGGCCCATCAGGGGGGTTGGGGCGCCGCCCCCTGTCACTCACAGAGCAGGGCCCATCAGGGGGGTTGGGGCTCCGCCCCCTGTCACCCACAGAGCAGGGCTGATCAGGGGGTTGGGGAGCTACCCCCTGTCACCCAAAGAGCAGGGCCCATCAGGGAGTTGGGGCACTCCCCCCCGTCACACTCAGGGCAGGGCCAATGGGAAGGTTGCAGCTCCACCCCGTCACACACAGAGTAGGGCCGATAGGGGAGTTGGGGCACCGCCCCCTGTCACACACAGAGCAGGGCGGATCAGGGGGTTGGGGCGCTGCCCCCTGTCATGCTGCTTCCAGGGGCCAGGAGGCCTTGAGGCTCTGCTGATCCCAGTGCTGGGAGGCCTCGCAGCTCCGCTTGACACAGGGGCAGTGAGGCCTCGCTGCTCTGCTGATCCCGGTGCTGGGAGGCCTCACTGTTCCACTGATCCCGGTACTGGGATGCGTCGAGGCTCCACTTGATGTCGGGGCAGTGAGGCCTCGCCGCTTCGCTGATCCCGGTGCTGGGAGGCTCCGCTGATCCCAGGCCAGGAGGCCTCAGGGCTCTGCTGATCCCAGTGCCAGGAGGCTCCGCTGATCCCGGGGAGTGAGGCCTCGCAGCTCCACTGATCCCAGGGTGTGAGGCCTCACGGCTCCGCTGATCCCGAGTTCGGGAGGCCTCGTGGCTCCGCTGATCCCGGTGCTGGGAGGCATATTACCCTTTTACTATATAGGATAGAGGCCTGGTGCATGGGTGGGGGCTGGCTGGTTTGCCCTGAAGGGTGTCCCGGATCAGGGTGGGGGTCCCGCTGGGGTGCCTGGCCAGCCTGGGTGAGGGGCTGATGGGTATTTGCAGCTGGACACACCCCCTTCAGGGTGGGGGTCCCCACTGGGGTGCCTGGCCAGCCTGGGTGAGGGGCTGATGGCTGTTTGCAGGCTGGTCACACCCCCTTCAGGGTGGGGGTTCCCTCTGGGGTGACTGGCCAGCCTGGGTGAGGGGCTGAGGGCTGTTTTCAGGCTGGCCACACCCCTTTTAGGGTGGGAGGTCCCCACTGGGGTGCCTGGCCAGTCTGGGTGAGGGGCTGAGGGCTGTTTTCAGGCTGGCCAAGCCCCCTGCAAGAGAAGCTCCCAGCCTCTTCTTTTTTTCTTTTTTTTCTTTTTATTCTGGGATTTATTTACCTTCTTTATAATTGAAACTTTGTAGCCTTGAGAGGAGCTCAGAGCCGGCCAGGGTGGGCTGGAGGGAAGCCTCCTGCTCGCTCCAGCTCCATGGCCACGGCTGGCTGAAAGCAGGTATCTGGGGTTTATTTACCTTCTATAGTTGAAACTTTGTTGCTTTGAGTGGAGCTCAGAGCCGATGGGAAGCTTGGCTTCCTCCATCATTGGAGCAACGAAGCCTCCTGCTTGCTCCAGCTCCATGGCTGCTGGCCACCATCTTGGTTGGGTTAATTTGCATATAGTTGCTCTGATTGGCTGGTGGGTGTGGCTTAAGGCGTAGCGAAGGTATGGTCAATTTGCATGTTTGTCTTTTATTAGTGTAGATGTTATATAATAATACATTATATAATTTATGAGTGGTTGAGTATCAACTATTTATGAGAGAAAAAAGAATTACTATTTAATAGAAATGAGAGGAACTCATGAATTAGAAAACAGTTTGTAAATGGACTTTTATTTTAAATGAGCTTATTATAAAATCCATCTCAAAGGAGTAAATTTTCTGCATATTATAACAAACTTACTTAGAAATTGATTGTGAGTCTTTAAAGTGAAGAACTGCTAGCTGGCCTTTGTGACTCAGTGGTTGATAATCTACCTATGAACCAGAAGGTCATGGTTCAACTTCTGGTCAGGGCACATGCCTGGGTTGTACACTCGATTTCTGGTGTGGGCAGTGCAGGAGGCAGCCAATCAATGATTCTCTGTCATCATTGATGTTTCTCTCTCTCTCTCTCTCTCTCTCTCTCTCTCTCTCTCTCCCTCCCTCTCTGTAATAAATAAAAATATATTAAAAAATAAAGTGTAGAACAGCAATAAATGTGCAATATCCCATATGATGGAGCATGAATCTCTAATCAGAAAGACCTGATTTATAGTCAGTCTATCAGTTGATAGATATGCTTCCTTATATGAGCTTGACTTTCTGCCTGAAAAAATGGGCATTTTGATAAGGATATTGTGTGAAATTCACAACTTCTGAGGCATTATTATCCCATTTCATCCATCAGACCACCTAGGCTTACAGAACTTAAAGAACATGATTTATATCAAAAGCTAGTGACTGCTAGAGATAGAACTGGATCTAAGATTCTCTGAGTCTGTACTCTAACTCTTTGTCTCTGGGTCATGATGTTATAACAAGCTATTTTAAAACTCCTTAATATTTTATTGTTTCTACTTCATATATCAGCCCAACAAGTCAAAGTACCCAAATAATGTACCATTGCCCTCCATAATATGGAAGTTTAGCTACATGGTGTTGATAATGATATTGATTATGATGACAATGACGATACTGATAATGATGATAATGGTAGTAATGATGGCAATAATGATGGTGATGATGACAGTGGTGATGATGGTGATGATAATGACAGTGGTGATGATAATGATGGCAGTGATGATGATGATGGTGACACCATGGAGACCCAAACAAGATGATGGGGTTCTAGTCTCCATTTCTAACTCAATGGCATGGAACATTTCTAACACTCATACATATTAATGACTGAAGTCTTCTCCAAACCTTTTTTATGACTGTGTTCAGCCTGAATGTGGCAGTGGGGCTAGAATTCTGTTCATCATCTAAGTGTACATGGTTAAGTCCCCTTGCATAGTGGCACTGGATTGGATATATTTTTACTTGGCAGCATTATCTCTGAGACACCTCCCATTGAATTCAGAAATTATGAACTCTCCTTTCATCCTTAGCAAGGTAGAAATTCTCTGCTGGGTTTTATAAATAAAGGTAAAGGTGAAATTCTTGATATGAACTTTACATACGTAACACACAACTTCCATGTTTCCTTCAGCATGGATCTTCCAACCTCTTGCTCTTAGTGGTAATTCTCCTAAAGCCATATGTAGGACTGAGGAAATATTCTTGAAAGATTGATTTTGTAGCAAAATGTAATGCAATTCAAAGTGCCAATTTCTACTACTTATTCTGAAAAGCAATTTTCAAATCATGTGAATTGTGATCTAAAAACTATTTTAACTAGAATTGCTACAGAATTTACCAGGAAGCCAGAAAATATATACACAGGAGTACTCGGAGATATAGGAAAAACCCATTTATTTCCAGATGTTTCACATGTACTAGTACAGTGACTCAGGGGGTCAGTTCTCCAAATCCTGAGCAAGCCAATATAGAGGAAGCTTTCTCTTTATACCCTTTGGTTTCTTTGTCCCCCAAATAAGGATCAGACTTCCGGACCTTTCGCGGGCTTTGCAAAAAGCCCCGTGTGTTGGGATGGGGGCTGTGAGACCACACTTAAAGGCCTGGTCTGGCGCCAGAGCTGATAACCCCCTCCGGGGGTTGTGTGTTGTCCATGGTTTATGGCCTCTGTAAAATGTGAGTATTTGGGTAAACAGGTCTTGCCAGACCAGATGATTAAGGAAGGGGCAGTGCCTAGCTGTAGGCTAACAAGAATGTGCATTAGGGATACAGAGTCAGGCTGCTAGCATCGCCCGGTCCCCCAAATGTCTTATTTTCTTCATCCGATCAAACTATTTACAATTAGTAGATGATCCAAGCCTTCCTACACAGAAAAAAATAATGCAACTTATAACTATGGTTTGGTTGAGAATTTAAAAGAAGAAAAAAAAAGGGAATTCTAGAAAAATCACTAAACCAATAAAAACTTTTAGGTTTTTAGCCAGAGATAACTCAATCGTTTTAGCACAGGGAAGGCTGATAGTTTGGCAAGGGCAGTGGGGTTTGCCTTAACTTTGGACTAACTCACCAGGCATACATCTTATCAATTATACCTTTATTTAGGGTGGTTTGGAGCACATGGTGGGCATTTGAGGGGTTGAAGTGGCCCAACTCATCCCTTAGCTCAGCCTGCATTTTACAATTAGGAATTGCAGAGTAAACCTAAGTTTGTATGTAGCTATTTAATCACTCTGAAATGATACATTAGTGCCGTCGCCTGGCTACAGCAAGTTTGCCATATTCGAAAGAAGCAGAGCTAACGGGTAACTGAGCCGTTGGTGTTCCGCCGAGCTGAAAATAACACTTAACAGGCTTTTAATCTACTGCGGGGGTTATTGTCCTCATGAGTGCTGTTTTAGTCCACATATTTAAAACATTATAACAAAGGTTGCTTTCACTTAGCATTCATAGCTGGTGGTGTTATTATTGTGGCTTTAGTCATCCAGCAGAGGTTCACTGCTAAGTGCATTTCAGTTTACCACACATGCAGATGCGTCAAGATTTAAAAGTAAACAAGAAGCAGAAATCCAGACAGAACACTATTTCATCAAAGCTGCTTTTCAAAAGGAGACCTGGCTGGTGATGGTATGAAGCTAAGAATTCCAGTTTACAGGAGAATGAATGAGTGGAGTAAATGCAGATCAAGGACAGGACCGCGGCATTGTATGCCCAGCGCCGAGTGCTTAACAGACACTCAGTAAATGAATGAACAAATTAATTAATTAACGAGGAGATAGGGCCCAACAGGCTACTGAGGGGAGCATGATCAGATCACCAAAATGATGATTTATAGTCAGTGAGTTCTGCTGACAGGTGTGAGCTCAGGCCTTTTAGTCCTCATCTAGTTCTTTCTCAGTGGTTCACAGAGATGCAGAACATTCCGGCATCTTTTCTCCTCTCATCCTCCTGTGTTCGTTATTCTAACCTGAATCTATCATGATCTAAGCCTAGAATATGTAGACTTAATGCAAAAACAAACCCAAAGAAATCAATGAGCAATTGAATACACCCACTGTACATAATGAATTCGCCAAAAAAAAATAATAATAAGGAATTTAATAGTTTTTCCTCTTATCCGCACCACTTAATACTTCATAAAGTATTACATAAACACTTCCATTAGCAAATTTTAATAAATGCAATGATAGATACTGTGTTGGCAGAAATTTGAATCCTGATTTTTTTAATGTAGAACAAATTTTATCACTTAGCCAAAGTGTGCATTAGGCAGTCACTGTTGGGTGGTTTAGAATTTCTGAAGAAGCTGGGTTTTTTAATGATTTTTTTAAATTGTTTAAGACATATATCTTCTTTTTCCCCCATCAACCCCTCCCCAGCCACTCCCACCTCCAGGACAAGCCCCACCACCCTAGTGTCCATGTCTATTGCTTATGCTAATATTCATGCAAACAAGTCCTTTGGTTGATCTCTTACCACCACCACCACCACGACCCCCCAACCCCCGCCTTCCCTCTGAGGTTTAACAGTCTGTTCGGTGTTTCTCTGTCTCTGAATCTATTTTTGTTCATTAGTTTATGTTGTTCATTATATTCCACAAATGAGTGAGATCATGTGATATTTATCTTTCTCTGACTGGCTTATTTCACTTAGCATAATGCTCTCCAGGTCCATCCATGCTGTTGCAAATGGTAGTTCCTTCATTTTTACAGGTCTCCCATGAAGCCCAAACACCTCCCTCCTCCTACAGAAGTCCTGTTCCCTTTCTGAGCTCCAGTCCCACGTCCGGGTCCGCGGCTCCCTGTGCTGCAGCTTGTGCCATGCCAGGCTGTGCCACCAGGGGTGGGGACAATTTTCCCTGGTTCACAAACTTGCCTCCTTCCCCAGTCTCATCTCAGAGGAACCTCCATCACTGCAGAGGAGCCTTCCCTGCCACTCATCTCCTAGAGATGCCAAAAGCAAGTGCCAGAATCAGGGCATGTACTACAGACATTTCTCCTCTCACAGCTCGAGGCCAGAAATCCAAATCAAGGAGTTGGCAGGTCCATGCTCCCTGCAAAGACCCTAGGGAGGATCCTTCCAAGCTCTCCCAGCTCCTGGGGGCTGCAGGCACCAAGCCAGTCTCTGCCTTCATCCTCATGTGGTGTCCTCCCTGTGTCTCTGTCTGCTCATAAGGACACCAGTCATATCAGATCTAGGTCCATGTTACTCCACTATGACCTCATTCACCTGATTAACCACATCCGCAAGGACCCTGTTTTGAACTAAGGTCACATTCTGAAGCACTGGGGGCTAGGACATATATTTTGGGGGAGGCACACAATTCAGTTCAGAGCACCCATTCTGTATATGCATCCTCCAATCATTCTCATCGCATGTCTCTCTGTTAGTTCTTGGTGAAGCACTTTCTACCACCTGGCATATCTTATCACTTTTTTATTTATCTACTAGAGACCTGATGCACAAAATTTGTGCCTGGGTGGAGGGGGGGCGGTGTCCCTCAACCCGGCCTGCACACTCTCCAATCTGGGACCCCTCAGGGGATGTCCGACTGCAGGCAGTTGGACATCCCTCTCACAATCCGGGACCGCTGACTCCTAACCGCTTGCCTGCCTGCCTGCCTGGTTGCCCCTTACCACTTTTGCCTGCCAGCCTGATGGCACCTTAACAGCTCCCCTGCCAGCCTCATTGACACCTAATTCTCCCCTGCTGGCCTGATAACCTCCAACTGCCCTTCCCATGCCTGCCTGATTGCCCACAAGTGCCCTCCCCTTCCGCGACCTACCTCCTCCGAGTCATGCAGAGCAAAGGGACCCCCAGGCCTCACCTCGTGGAATGGCCACTGGGCCCTGCCTCCACTGTGTGCACGGCCATCTTGTGGAGCCCATCTTGTGACATCATTGTGCAAGGGCATAATGCTAGGGCATGATGCCACCTAGGCTTTTATTATATAGGATTGACTGTCTGGTGCCACTAAACTGTACACTTAGTGAGAATGAAAACCTTTCCTCTTCTGTTATCTGCTCAGTTCCCAAAATCCAAAAGCAGAGACTCAATAAATAGAGAATGAATGCCTGAGGTTTACATCACAAAATAAAACAACATGAAGGGCCAGTGGTATATAATATTGGCATTATACAGAGATGTAACAATAACTCATTTTGTAGCATTTTACAAATTAAAAATAGCTTTCTCATGTCTTATCTTTTGTGATTTTTTCAACCATCCATTAGACAGAAAGGGGTGTGTTCTTCACTTTTTAACAGGGAAAGCTGAGACTTGGGCAGGGGAATGGCTCAGCCGTGAAGAGCAGAGGTGGAGTGTTAGGACCATCCCGTGGTATCCTCTTCCTTTCCTTTCCCTTCAAATCTTATCACAAACCAGCTCCTTGTTTTCTGGAGGGGCCGTGTACACATGTGAAAAGATAAATGAATGCAGACCCCGGCTCCGTGCAGAGTGAGGTCTGTGCAGGGTGTTCCCAGGGCGGTGCTGCTTGTCCATCTGGTTCTGTCCACTCTGTCTTCATTCCCTCTAAGAGCAGCGCATCTCAGAGTGGGACTGTTTACTACTTGGCCCTGTTCATTGTCAGGCAAAATGACAACTGAGGAGACAATATCTGAACCGACGGGTGGGCTTCCTGTGAGGGCACACCACTGGAGACTTTTCTTTGTCCTTGGTCAGTAGTTTCTTAACTCGAGGGGCAGTGCAAGAATGCTTGGTGTCAACTGTTAAACCTAAAGAATTCATTTGCATTAGATACATCCCTGGAAGTGGGATCGCTGCATCCTACGGTAGTTCTATTTTTTAAAGTTTTTGAGGACCCTCCATATTGTTTTTCACAGTGGCTACACCCATACACATTCCCACCAGGGTTCCCTTTCTCCACATCCTCGCCAACTCTTGTAATATTCTGTAGTTTCCTTTGGGGTGTGTGTGTGTGTGTGTGTGTGTTTGTTGTTATTTTATTTGGGGGGGGGGGGGAGTTGGGGGAAAAGGCCATCCTAATAGGTGTGAGGTGATATGTTACAGTGATTTTGATTTGCATTTCCCTGATGATTAGTGATATTGAGCACATTTACATGTACTTATTGGCCATTTGGCTGTCTTCTTTGGGAAAATGTCTAGTTTTTAATAAATGCCTTTTAATTGGATTGTGACATGATACAAGTATTATCTAATTGCAATATATAAATGTATGAAATCAGCATGTTGTACTCCTTAAACTTACTTTTCAATTATATCTCAATTTTAAAAAAGGTTGCAAAATAGTTCTTAGAAGTTGCAAAATTGTGATTAAAGACAATTAATTTAGCCACGTTTGTTTTCACTGTTTTTAACAGATATTAGCATTCTGTGGTAATTTAGACTTCAAGCTCCCATTTCTTAGTCATTGCAAAGCCTTAGGTTTTAAACTTGGCCTCCCATCTCCTGGCCTACTGGGCACCCACTTCCTGTAATGGGAGGTGTGTATTGGCTTTGGAAACAAAAGAATCAACGTCAGCCTTTAGTTATCTAATTTCAATTTGTATGAAACCTTTGGTGAGCCATTTAACCAGCTATAAAAAAGGAGTAATAGCTACTTGACAAGATTTTTATATAGATCATTTGAATGAATGCATTTGAACATGTCTTGTAAACAACCAAGTGCTTACAGATACAAGATTATTTCAGCATTTAACTTGCTGTCCTTTATTATTATTTCTGTGTAATCTGTAGCATCCTATTGCCTGCTCTTAGTGTCCTGTCTTTGCCTTTCTTGTTGACAAATTCCTACCTTCCGCAGACCCACAGAGCCTGCTCTTCGCTCGCCAGCTCTTTAGCAATGGTGAGCTTCACAGACAGGCTTCCATCTTGTGTGCTGCTGTTCCCATCGTTAGGTTGTTGGTCAGCTGAGGAAGGGCGAGGTGTTAGCTACCTTCGCGTTAATAGTAGCAGCTTGTGTTAATATGCCCTCACTATAGTATATGCCTATAGTATATTCTGTCTCATTTAGTATCACAAGGTATCTCATTCAAGAGAGAGAAGAACATTAGTGAGAGAAAGAATGTTAGTCACTCGCTCTATGCCTTCTGTCCTAATATGCTAGAATCACCCAGTATTTCTTTCCATCTTACTATTTTTTTCCCATCCTAGCATTGTGTTGTCATCTCTCCTTCCCAAATATTCTCATTCTGGGCTTTAAAAAGTACTAGTTTAGGAAATTTAGAGTTCATCTTCTTTAAAGACTAACCAGGTTTTTACCCAAAAAAATTATTATTCAGAAACATTTTCCTCGTGGTTTGAAACCTCTGAGATTGAGGTTGCTGTCCTCCTTCTGCCAATGCAAATACAAAAGTCTAAGTTCGTGGATTCACTATGACTAGTAAGTCAGGGCTGTGGACATATGGGTTCCTCTGGAATCAGAAAAAAAAATGCTACCTCAGATGATGCTAAGAGATGTGAAAGGTGGGTTGACATACAAATGTCACCAGATGATGCAGCTACTCCTAGAGTCTAACGTATGGAAGCTTCCAGAAATGATAGCCATTTATTTTCAGCCCAGACACAAGGTCAGATGAATCTGTGAGTGTCCGTGAGTGAAAGAGAAGTTGATCAAATGCCTTAGAGCTAAAATATCAGAGAATAAGTCTGGCCGAGAAATAAGCAGATTGGGAAACATTTGGCCACGATACCTCACGCTGCCTCGAGGAATCTGGAAGGAAGGAAGCTGACCAATGTGAGCTGAATAGTAGACGGCAGGCCCCTGGCAGGGGTCCATGTGCCCCATAGCAGAGCAACCCTGTGTAACCTGGTAGAAGACACACTCCCGTTTTCCTCAAAGGGGAGGGCAAGCATCGTATGACCAGACCTGAATATGCCCCCCTTAACCCAGTTTGCTGGCCAAGAAATCATCTCCTAAAATGCAGACCTGCCAGACAATGTCTTATGAACCCCAGAAATATTACAGGCTTACCCACCTGACAGAAACAGATCCCCAGATCCCTGTTAGGAGAAGGAATAGGAGGTTTGTTTTCACAACCAAAGCCCTGTTGGGGCTGCGAACCACAGAGAGAACAGGTGTGCAGTGAGACAGCACTGAGGGCATCCGCCCTGGGGGGAAGGCTAACTGATAACTGACGGGTCCTGGAGTCGGACCATATCAATGACAACACAATCTTGGAGGAGGGTATATATATATATATATATATATATATATATATATATATATATATATCAATGGGACCCCAGAGTGTCCCTGGTGGCATTTGGCCATTTGTCTATTTTCACACCAATTTGCTGATGCACTCCCTGAAGTGTACTCTTAAGGAGAGGCCTTAATTAAGATTTCCACCAGCAGCAAACTGTAGGAACCACCATACATCAAACCGCACCACCCAGAAACAGCTCTCTGGCTACTCAGACCTACTCATGCACTGTGAACAAATATTAGCATTTTCATTTTGCTGTGGATCATTTTTGAATATGATTAAAAAGGCAACATCAACTGTAGGATTTTTGCACACCCGTTTTTCACCAAATCTGAGATAACATGTGTCTTTTAAAATAAAGTATTTGCCCCTAAAGTCTAAATAAAGCATGTTATAAATTACGGAACAGTCATACATTTAAGAGAGATTTTAATATATAAACATAATAGAATGAATATATTGAATGATTTCATGAAGCAAGTGAAGAAACAAAAATATGACCTCCTTCATGCTGTTGCAAAAGGTAAGATTTCCTTTTTTTATGGCTAAGCAGTATTCCATTGTGTAAATGTACCACAGCATTTTTACTACTCATCTATTGATGGGCAGCTTCCAAATCTTGGCTATGGTATATAATGCTGCAAGGAACATAGGCATGGATGGACCTGGAGAGTATTATGCTAAGTGAAATTAGTCAGTTAGAGAAAGACAAATACCATATGGTTTCACTTTCATGTAGAAAACAATGAACAAAATAAACCAACAAAACAGAAACAGACTCATAGGTACAGAGAACAGACTAACAGCTGTCAGAGGACAGGAGAGTTTGGGGGCTGGGTGAAAAAGGTGAAGGGATTAAGCAAAAAAAAAAAAACCTCATGGACACAGACAACAGGACAACAGTAGGGTGACTACCAGAAGGGAAAGGGGGCTGAAGGGAGGTAGAAGAGGATAAAGGATGATAAATAGTGATGGAAAGAGACATGACTTGGAGTGGTGAACACATAATACAATATACAGATGATATATTATAGAATTGTACACCTGAAACCTATATAATTGTATTAACCAATGTCACCCCATTAAATTCAATAAATTTTTTAAAAATATAAATTTTAAAAATGACCTCCTTTTAAAATTTCTGCAATTTTTGAAAAGTGAGAAGTCCCTATATTGCTATTTAACTTGGTACAATGGAAAGACTCCAGTCTGCTCTAAATTCAACTCATTGCCTTCCATCTGGGGTTTTCTCTGGAATCATAGCCAAGTCCTCACTGATACCAAGGACAGTTCCTCTTAACTCATGGAGCATCACTGCCACCACTTTTATTTCTCTGGTCATTCTTGATTTTGCAGAGATGCAAATCTGTACTTAGTTAACGCAAGTCTGAAAACATCAATTGAAAAACAAACATCTTTTTGTACCTTTTACATTCTTAAAATGGTTTCTGTAAACCCTGCCTATTATAGCATAGATGCATCCTTTCTTTCTTTTTTTTTTTTTTTTTTGAGTCTGGGTGTCTTAGAAAGTTAATGTCCTAACTGGAGTTCTGTGGCCAGCCCTTGTGAATTTACAGTCTTCATCAGAGCCTAGAGGAGGTCAGAGCAGGTCACAGCTAAGCCGCTGCCTCTGGTGTCCCCTCATTACGCGCCTGGGCTGGGCTCTCCCCTGGGTGCTTCCACCAGCGAACGTGTAGCTCACTAAATAATGTCACAGTTTTTAAGTGATATATGTGTGAGTGTGTTTATTTTAGGGGGGATTTGGGTTTTTGCTTGGCCAAATCACTCGCAATCAGAGCTGAAGCTATTTAAATGTTACAGTCTTCCTCAACTCTTCCTTTGCATCAGAATCAACCCTTTGCCCTCATTTGCTACCCAGGCCCCGGCCCAGAAAATGGGGCTAAAATCCAGAGCACCCTCACTGCCGGGGGCCACCATTCCTCAGCTGGAATCTCTGGCTGCCAGGCCCATGCTCTGTGTCTCCAGATCCCCCAGGTCATTCTGCTGCACAGCGAGGTTAGGGAGCCACAGAAACTCCGGTTAGCAAGGTCTGAGAAAAAAGTTCTATGTGTTCTCTCCTTTTTCCTCTTCCAGCCAAAACCAATACATACACACACATATATCTATTACAACAGCATTAACTATTTTTTTGTTGGAATTTTAAAATTGAGAATCTCACACATTCATCTAGATTTCTGGTTCCTCTTGAAATATCCAGCAGTTCCAGCCCCACATTCCCATGTGGTAATAGGAGTTCTCTGCTCGTCCTCACCTATCCCTGTGACCCCAACGCTGAGGCCCAATGTTAAGTGCTGTCCATCGTTACATTGGCACTGTTGCTTTTTCTTTTTAAAAAAATATATTTTATTGATTTTTTACAGAGAGGTAGGGAGAGGGATAGAGAGTTAGAAACATCGATTAGAGAGAAACATCGATCAGCTGCCTGCTGCACACCCCCTACTGGGGATGTGCCCACAACCAAGGTACATGCCCTTGACCGGAATCGAACCTGGGACACTTGAGTCCGCAGGCTGACGCTCTATCCGCTGAGCCAAACAGGTTAGGGCTGTTGCTTTTTCTTTGTATACTTTCATCTCTCTGAAAATAAGAAAACAAAACATAGACCATGAAAAATACAGTTGGATATCATTATAGAAAAACAGTCCAAATTGCTTAATATGCAATCAAAGCAAATATATCTTATAGACCCAGCTCAGTACTCCTTGTGGGCACTAGCCAGTCCCTACATATGTGTGTGTGAATGTGTGTGTGTGTGTGTGTGTGCGTGTGTGTGTGTGTTCAATGCCTTAGCCTAAAGTTTTCTGACTCTCTGTCTACATTGTACAATTTAGCAGGTGATTTACTCAGTTGTCCATCTAGAGTTACCTATTTGGAATATCGATGCTTTGCAATTTAGGGAAAACATTGCAATATTCAGGAATTCTCCTTATCATCTCCCAGAGAAGAGATAAGATCTGTCACAGTTGTTGGCTAGAAAGCTTCAGTTAGATGCATGTTGGTGCTTAATACACATTCACACATATGCACACACACGCATTGGTGTTTCTCTTATTCCAGTGTGAGATCAGTGGCCCAGTGACAAAGTTCAAGGTGATTGATGAGCAGATGTGGCACCTCCAGGAATTGTGCATTCTCTCTCTTAAATAAGGCCTTGGAGGTGCCAGAGAAATACAGCACCTCTGAGTTTTCATCAGCTGAAATAGATTTTAATTCCCTGCCAGCCCTTCTCAAACATCCAACTGCCGAAACCTGATGATGCAGCCAGGAGAGGGAGGGAAAGTCGTATTTCTCATCAGGTAAAACTTGCGGGCTCCATGCCAAGGCCACCGTTCCAGCCGTTCGCATCACATTGGAAGTACGGGTTTGAAAGGCTCCAGACCGAGGTGTTTATGGTTGCAGTGCACTCAGGAGGACAAGGTGGTTGCATGAACAAAGGAGATCCGTTGCCACCTCATTCTCACATTGAACAGCTGTGCAGAAGCATGGAGCCTGTTACTTTCCTGTCGTGATGAGGTGACAGCTCTGCAACAAAAGTTAGGGTTGCACCCAGCAGGCCAGAGGGCCAGGTGTCCTCCTGTTCTCCCTGCAAGGCAGGCAGCACCTACATCTGTACCTACACATGTGGGTGCATATCTACTACACATCTACATACATACCTACATGCTTACATACTTACCTACACACATGCATACATATGCACATACTTATATACCTACCTACACCTTACTTACATGTCTCTGCATACTTATGTACATATGTGCATGTGTAGCTGCATATGTGTGTGCATGCATGCATATGTTTACATGTATGCAGGCATGCATGCATATCTACTTTCCTACATACTTATATTCATACCTATGGACCTCCATGTGTGCCTATATACTAGTACACATGCATACATATATACATACATAAAGCATACATGCATGTATGCATACCTTACATATAAAGGCAGGTTTTTATGTTTTGAACTATATAAAACGTGCTCACCTAAGTCCCCACAAATGAACAGTCAGGAGAACAAATTGTTTAGACACCCAAGGATACTTAAAAATTGCACTGAGTGCTTCCTACCCCTGGAGCCCAGTGCTGGGTCTTCCTGGAACTGTAAGAGCAGAACCCAGTGCGGGATGGTGGATGGTGCAGACATGGCACCTCTGCTGCCAGCCCTCATTCTGGCTGCTAGGTTGGAGGCTGTGGGGTGACTCCCCTTATTCTTAATTTCCCTCCCCATGTGAGTGTTTAAGGAAAGGTGCAGCATGACAACAGGAATGTTAAGGAAAATTGTGCACACCAGGAATTTTAGCCCTGATTTTTTGTGTGTCACTTTTCAAACCAATTTTCAGGGATTTGTTTCCTTTGCAGCCGAATGAGAGCAATAAAGTCTGCACATGAGAGATAATGTTGTCCTGGGGAAATATCCAGAGGATTAATGCATTTTGACTGGAGCTAGCAGGAAATGGTGTTTCAGCCACACTTATGGGCTCATTGTGAATACGTCACCTCGAGAACAATTTGTTAAACAAGAAATGTAGGGAGTAGGACTGGGAAGGCAGAATAAATGGGGAGAGACAGATCCAAGCGTGGCTCTGATGTGTATCTGTGTCGTTAATAAATGAAAGCTGCCTCTTTCATTCAGGAAAAGAAATCCCCTGGCACCCGGGGAATAAGGAGGGATGTTTTCATCTGAGTTACTTCCATGCCGTAGCTGAGACTGGGGTAATTCCAACACCGCCGATCTGTAAATGCGGGAGAGTCAAGGCGGTTGTAACAAGCTCAGCTCTAACTTGATTAAAGGACATCATGGTACGGTAGCTGTGTATCTGTTACCTCCTTACACATGTGGCTGCTGAAGTCTCTCAAGGGAAGGTGACAACAGAGGCTGCACCCAAGTCCGGGACACAAACAACAGCCAAAATGTTACCAAGCGTCACCAAGTCAGAAATAACACAGTTAGACTCAGCCAATTCCAGGTGTGTTTTTCTTGTTCTTGTGGTTTATTCTGCTTTTTTCACTAGTGTCTCCACTTTGGAGATGGCAGAAGGCAGGTTTGTCGTTGTTGTTGTTGTTGGCATCATGTGACAGTCATACTGACTCTGCAGGTGTTATCATGTAAAGAACGCCATTGAGAGATCAGAAAAACAGCATCTTAGGATGGAAAGGACAAAGAGATAGCTAAGTTTTCCAGATAGATCTTTGTTTCTTCTCAAGCAAAATTCTGGTGAAAATTATTTGCTCACTAGAGAACTAAGAGGGTGGAGGTTTTTTTTTTTTCTGTAAATACTTGCAGAGGGGGATATGAGCTATGGGGTCATAGCTAGGATTCTAATATTAGAAAGGTACTTGTTTCAACTCCATTCCCAGCTGTCTACACAAGGGCCCAGGAAATAGAATCAATTTCCCCATACCATACACCTATCTCTGACCACTTGAGAAAGCCATAGCCCAGCAGGTGAGCGTGCAGACAATTTCCGAATTTTGGGTCACAGTGCTGTGTCCTTAAAGGACAGGCCATGGCAGGTGTGTAGGCTATTGCCTCTGAGTGATAGCAGAGAAAACCTGGGTGTGAGAATACTGATGTAAGAGACAGGTAGGGGAATGGTGAATATACACTTTGTCTACTAACCAAAGTTTTCCTAGAGTTAACTCTATACTCCCTAAAAATAGTCAAATACACGAGATGCAAAATACTTGCACATTAATCTTCCATTTGAATCCCTACACCATCCTTTCAGGGAGCGGGGGGTGTCTTCCTCACCTACAGACCAGGCAAAGGTGGTGGTCATTCATCCAATCTCAAGTGATGAGAGATGGAGGCAGAAGTGGATCCCGGATTCTGCGGGCACTCTAGCACTCTGTGCTGCATTCCGCCTCAGGAACAGAGCTTTTGTCCAAGTATAGGCTGAGACCCCACCTACCCTGCCTGCTCCCAGCTCTTTGTCTCTGAGTCTTTGGATTGCTGGGGCCCTAGACCAGCACACTCCAAGCCTGGCTGTGTGTGAGGAGCTCCGTGTCCCCCAGGGAGGGCTTCTCTGCTAGGCTCGGTTGCCCCTAATTATTTTACCCCATGTATCATGGGCAGTCTGCCATGGCGGAGATTTCAGCACACATCTCACACATCTGGATTGCTTCTCAATTCCACCTCTATTCACAGGGCAGGTAGCTTGCTTGGATTCTGGTCTGCATTCTAGATCCTTGCCCTGAACCCAATCCCTCTGAATTGGGGTCCCAGCCTCTGGTCTACCTCCTGCAGTAAGAACTGGGCTCTATACCCCCAGCTACTAACTGGAGTTCTGGTCTACTCTGAGAAAGAGAGATTACCCTGTACCTGAGATACTGAGATGCTAAGATGTGGACACCCAGGCAGCGAGATTCTTACTAACCTAGACCCCCTGCCTGTCCCTTGGAGACAGTCCACTGGTTTTTGGATCCCTTAGCATGGGACCCATCTACTTGTAGTCCTGCTGCTCCCCTGTGTCCACATGACTCAGCCAACACTGTGGGAGTCAGGACTCCAATCGTCATATCGTGAAGTTGGAATCTTTCACACTGTGTCGATGTACAGTGATATGACATTCCCACCTGGCACATTTAACAGGTGGGCCCAGGGTACTAAGCCACTTCAACAGGGACACTAAGAAAGCAAGAGACAGGCAAAGGAGAGATTCTCACGCCTTCACTTCCATTGGGTCACAGAAGCCCCTATGACCTGGGGGAAGGGGAGTCAGCATGAGGACTGCAGTAGCATCTCAATCTGAAGTGTATGGTGGTGCTTCCTGGGCATCAACTGCATTGTCTGTGTAGCTCAGAGTTTTACTGAGAATGTGGAAATAATAATGTTAAAATTAAATGTTACCCATGTGACAGAGTTTTGCATAGTATTTTGGGGTTAGGAAAGGTCAGAAGAGTTGATACATGACTGGAGTGTAGTCCTGTTTGGGTGGCGTTGGTATCCTACTGATCTTTGCAACCCCAGAACTTTCCTCCTAGCTCAGGAAAGATTTCCTGAAAGTTTGTTGAACTGAGATTCTTCACTTAACAGACAGGAAACGGAACACAGCCACATATGGCATAGGTTACCTGCAAAATGATGTTTCCCATGGGCCACTGGAAAATCCTCGAATGGATGGACCTTCCCTCAGGTGGGCTTCGGAGAAGTGAGCCCTCCCAGGGATGAAAGTGCATATGCACCTGGGGGGACCTTCTGGGGAGAAGGCTCATACCTGCCTCTAGATTTTCAAAGACATCTTGGCCCATATAAATCCCAAATTAGATTAGATCTAGCATAAAATTAACCTCAGGGTCTAGTTTATATTTAGGTCCAAGGACAATTGTAGTAAAGTGGAAGTTCCTTAAAAATTAAACATCATACTTCTCATCCAAGAAGAGATTCTCAGGGTGACGTGTTGTTCTGGCCCACATGTTTATTGGAAAGATGATAACCCACATCGTCACATGCTGCCTTTTGTTTTTAGGGACATTGTCACACCATCAGCACAGTAGCCCTGCCCAGGAAAGAAGTATTGTAAGCCCCGTTGGTCAGAGGAGAAAACCAGGATTTAGAGAATTCTGGCTCCTCAAGTTTATGCAATTGGTGAAAGAGGCAGGACCGTCTTGACAAGCAGTGACTTCTCTGGTGGCAACAAAAGTGCCGTAGGCTATTGACCCCCGTGTTGGGGACGCCTTCTGGGGACAATTACTATGATTTGTCCCAAGACTACTACCCTTCAACCCATAGGCAGCCCAGTACTTTTACCTCTGATTGTTAGGAAAGAAAATTACTGTGGGCTACAAGTTGTCCGCAGCTGGTGAATTTGAGATGGTCAGCACACCCATGGATCCCCAAATGGAGGCAGTATTTAAAGTTTCATTTACACAAGAAAGGGCCATGGTGCCCAGGAACCTTCCAGCATTTTCCATCGTCCCAGCATCAGGCCCCTGCCTGCCGGCTCCCTGGATGAGCCAGGTACTCTCACACTTGGCAGAATCCACTGTGCAAATAAGAGTTCTGGCTGCTGATGGCCTTTCTGATCTGGTTGCCATGGGAACGGCCAGCAGATGGAAGAGGATTAGGTACAGGAAGTTATAAAAAGAAGGCTCTCTTTAAAGCCCTTACCTAGTCTCCCCCAATCTTGTGCGTTTCCATGGAAGCAGGAGCAATAACCACTCTCTAGGCTTGTTCTGGGGTCCTGGGTCTCGGAGCTGCAGTGAGATAGCTCCAGGTCTCCTCTCAGGACCTCACACCAAAGATGAGAGCTGGAAGTTGTATGAGACCTTCACAAGGGGGCGATCCTGAGAAATGCCCAGGGCCCAGGCATGCAGACCTCCCACCTGGTGGCTGGACAGGGCCTGAGGCTCCATCCTCCTCTGAGTGAGTACAGCCCAGCAAGGTGACAGCCTGGGGCTTTCTCTCAAAAGCCCTCCTGGGGCTCCCACCTGCTGCCATTCTCTCCCTTGGCCCTCACCGCCCTGGTCTCTCTTCTGCTGACCATTGATTGACCTTCGCCCCACTCCATCCACACCTGCCTCATCAGAGCTTTTGGGTTCAGCCAAGTCTCTCTCTTTCTCTCTCTCTCCCTCCCTCTCTCTCTCTCTTTCCCTCCTCTCTCTTCTCTCTTTACCTGTCTCTCTTCCAAAGGGTGCTTAACTCTTGCAGAGTTTTCTCTTTAATCCCGTGGTTCCAATTTCTCACTTTCAAAATGCATTTCTTTTGTTGAAATGCTAAGTATTTTCACTGTCCTGTTTAACTGCCTCTAAGACAAATGATTTTCCACCCAGATATGGAGAGAAACAAAAATCTGTGTTTCAGAGTGCATAGACACCATTTTCTTTTGCCCAGAAAACCCCTGCAATTATCTCCTTGGCCACCTGCTGAGGCATTTCTGAGACTCATTCCAGTGGCCTTTACATCTGGAGATAAAGCCCAAACACAAAAGGTTAATAGACTTACACATATTTTTTCTTCATTCGTCAGCTCTGTCTCTTCCAACTTCAGTTCCAAATGTATGCAACATATCCACCAAGCAAAAACAATCTCACATTCCCATAGGAAAGTCTCTCTCATACAACCAGAACTTAAAAAACAGGAATATACCAGATGAAAAACATAAGGTGCCACACCCTTTCATGTCCATTTAAACCTGTCTCCTCCTCCTTTTCACAATTGCTCAGGCGGCGGGCAGATCTCAAGGACTTTGAAAGACTGCCCATCTGTTGAGTGTAGCCCAGATTCACAGCCTGATCCTGTCAGTGAGGCAGGTAAATATTATTCTCCCCTTTCACAGGTAAGGCAACTGAGGCTTAGTGATCACCAGTTTGTAGTTTAGAGACAAAAAGCAGAAGATTGGAACAAAAGTGTCCTGCCTTCTGTCACCTTAAATATGTAATAAAATGAGTCAATAAACCTCAAGGAAGAAAATTGCTCACAAAAACTTGTAGCACCAGCCTTCGGACAACGTTTTCTTTGTCTCCACGCTGGTTATTCTAAAACCACAAGCCGCTAGAGAGCGAAAGCAGGGACGGCCTCGGCCACCTAGGAGAGGGACCCCTGCTCCAGGTCCATCCGAGATCTTGGTCACATCCACCCCAGTCTCCTGTGGGAGGAGTGATTCCTTCTTACTGTTCTTTAAAATACACATATCCATTCACTTACCCCATAAATACTGACTGAGCGTCTAATAGGAACAGCACCTAATTGTGATGTTACAGTGAGCAAATGGGGCCCTGCTTGCTGTCATGGAGGGGCACGGACAGTAACAAACGTGCCATAAACTGTGCAGTCATGTGCAGTGCCGCTCCCTCCAGGGCAACCAGTGCCCTCCGTGTGGCCCAGGCCTGTGGGCATGTCCCATCCTCGCTGTGTTAGACCCTCTGTGACATTCGATACAACCGATCATCGTTGACTTTCTGAAGCTGTCCCTCCCTGCTTCCCAGCTCATCAGTCTGAGACACACACATCGAATCCACATTTGTGAATTGACACCCTTTATCTCCTTGAAGGTGTTACCTCCACCCACCCACCTGGGCCTGAGGGAAACATCTCCACACCAGATTTTTATGGCAAAAAAAACGTCCATGAAAGGTTCCTGATGCCTGCCGTGTACTAGACATTCTCCCAGGTGCCTGGGACGTGTGAGTGAGCTGTGTCTTAGTGGCATGTTTTGTCCTGATGGACACAGCCCACCAAGTTTTGTCGTATTTCTCCAGCCACACCTTCTGGCTTGCCTCCTCTTCTTTCTCAATGCATCACTCAGGTTCATGTGCCTGCCACCTCTCCTCCTCCCATTCCCAGAAGAGGCCATTTGTCACTTAGTCTCCACAGGCCTCCCTGACCACCAATGGCCACCCCTCCTACACCCCCTCCACAGAACACACCCTTGGTTGCAACTTCTGATCAGCTAGCATCTATTTCTGCCCACCCCAGACTGTCACCTCCTAGAGAACAGGAGCCAGGTTTACCCCATGTTCCCCTGGAATTTACACAGTGATGCTCAGTATTCAAGATGTAAGAGCAAAACGTCAGTGAAGATGGTATTTGGAGAAAAGACTGACGCAATGAGAGGTACTCAGACTGAGAGAGAGTGAGCTTGAGACTGTAACTCATAAGTGTAAACACAATGTTGACAGAATAGCAGGTACTAGTAGAACTCAACATCAGGATTCGACACCCTCATGTCAGCCAGGTCTCCCAACTCCCATGAGTTATCCACCTACTCACTGGATAGCTCTACCTGATGCCCCACAGGCACATCACAGCTCCAAAATTGAACTTACATCTTCCCTACTCCAAAAATTGGTGTCTGTTTTTGCAGTTTTCATCCTGGTGAATACCATCATGATCCATCAAAATTGTCCAGTCTGAAACCTCTCTCTCCCCTGAGCCCAAGTTTCAAGTCAACAGGTCCTATACATTTGCATTTCCTGAATATATTTCTTTTCTATCCCGTAGCACTACCTTAATTCACATCTTCATTTCCTACCAAATCATTGCCAACTCTGGTAGCAAAATGATTATTTAAAACACAATCTAATTATTATACTTCTCCATCCTATAAAGTCCCCCCATTATTCTACCATTGCCTTCACCATGTTTTGAATTAATCTGTTTGATCCACTTCAAAAGAAGCATATCAAGTGTACATGCTATATCTTATTCATTTCAGGAGTCTCATTGTTGGTGCACAGTAGATGCCCAATACTTTTGCTGAACTCTTAGACTGAATTGTTTATTTGAGGGCAAGATGATTAAGTGTGTACTGAGTTGTGGTATAAATAAACTTGATTTGTAATCATCTAAATGACCATACCAAATACTATTGCTTTGCTCAAAGACCCTTCCCAGAGACCACTCTTGGTTTTAAGTTAAAAGTGGTTAAAAGTGGTTTTAAGTTACCACTTTTCATTCTGTGAAGTATAAAGTTCTGCTAATTTAGGAAAGTGATCTATAATGGTGGTGTCCTGGAATCTCTTTTTTCAATGTTTTTAGATGTAGATATAGATCATAAGCTAATGAAGGCACACAAATCTGGAAAGCATGGGGAATGTAGTGAGTGTTAGAATTGAACACATCACCAGGCCGCAATAATGACAATTAAGCAACATAAAGTTTATCAAGAAAATATGAAAGCTTAGTTTCATCCTACCCCCCAGAAAAATGAAAAATAGAATAATTACAATTAGTTTTCATCTGATAGTTGAGGACATAAAAAATAAGAGTTCTCCTAGCCCTGTGGGTGTCAGAAGGAAGAGAGTGGGTAGATTTTACAAAGAGGTCGATTATGATAATATAAGAAAACCTTCTGCAGAGTCCTGGCTGTGGAGTGAAATCTTCTACGGAACAGCAAGCGCATGTCCTTTGGAGACAGAAAAACCGCTCCTTTGGGATAATTTCTCAGGAGGGTGTTCAGCTATTAAGAATTGTGGTTCTTTTCTTTGGTTCTTATAAGCAATTGACTCCATAGATTTTTTTTCTAAATTTACATCTATAGATTCTTTACACATAAATCACCATATAAGTCATAAAATTTACTAAAAATTGCTGTTATTCAGTTCATAAAGGCTGATAAATCCTGACTAGTACAAAGCTCCTGTAGACATGTGCACACACAGATAAGTGGGATCCCACAGTGTGTGAGAGGAACACTTGCTAGAAAATGTGTCTTTAGTGTTATTTTGAGTTAAGCATGGTTTTAAGTTACCACTTCTCATTCTGTGAAGTATAAAGTGCTACTAATTTATTTTAACATTTTTAATTATCTTTGTTATATGCCATTTGTTAACCCTACAGGGCCTACCGTGTCTAGCAATGTATATTTTCATCAACCATATTTTGGCTTATAATTTTCAATAGCTGGATTTGGGAAACTGTATGTATTGCAGTTCAACTATGAGTAACCTATACACCTCTTGATAAATTAGGTAAACACATAGTGCCCTTCAAATATGCTTGTATTTGGAGCAGTTGTAGCTGTTATTTTGCTGCTGACAAGCAGACCTGGGCCTGTTTGGTGTGTCAGAGTACCTACCCGCTAAAGCAGGGGTCCTCAAACTACGGCCTGCGGGCCACATACAAATATAAATATTGTATTTGTTCCCGTTTTGTTTTTTTACTTCAAAATAAGATATGTGCAGTGTGCATAGGAATTAGGTTTTTTTTTTAAAACTATAGTCCGGCCCTCCAACGGACTGAGGGACAGTGAACTGGCCCCCTGTTTAAAAAGTTTGAGGACCCCTGCTCTAAAGGGACTATGAGAACCAAGAGAAGTTCAGGCTGGACAAGCCTGTAGGGTCTTCCCACACTCGGTGTCTGCAGCTCTCTGCTGGTGCCTTGACCAAGTCCCAACTACTTGGGTTCACTTTCAAGAACACTTTCGGTCCACTTAAAGAACACTTGCTCCATCCAAACTAAATTGCTCCTTATTCTCACACAAGTTCTGTTCATTCTTGTCTCCAAGACTTGATTGTTTTCTTTCATTTGGTTGGATATATTCCTCAACTTCAAAAATAACTTCCCCATTCATGCCTATTCACCTCTTCAATGAGTCCTTTTTAAAATATGTCTAGTAAATATAACCTGTCCTAGAGTTTCCTCAGCATTTGTGTGTTCTTTTCTGCATGATCTCTTCCTGTTTATTACTGCACCTGGAAGGGTTACTGTCTCTTCCACAAGACTACGAGTCCCTCGAAGATAGCAGCAGTAAGTTTCTTTTTCTTTCTCTCTTTGGAAGTACCTGACAGGGACTTATAGACAGCAAGCTCTTTAAAAATATCTGTAGCCCAGCCAGTGTTGCTCAGTGGTTGAGCCTCAACCCATGAACCAGGAGGTCGGGGTTTGATTCCTGGTCAAGGTACATGCTCGGGTTGTGGGCTCGATCTCCACTGTGGGGTATGTGGGAAGCAGTCAATTGATGATTCTCTCTCATCATTGATCTTTCTCCCCCTCTCCCTTCCTCTCTCTGAAATCAATAAAAATATATTTTTAAAAACAAATTAAAATTATCTGTAAATAATGCTGCAATGAACATAGGAGTGCATATATTGCTTCAAGGTACTGATTTCATTTTCTTTAGATAAATACCCAAAAGTGGAATTGCTGGATCATATGGTAGTTCTAGTATTAATTTTTTTAGTAACCTTCATACTGTTTTCCATAGTGGTTTTACCAATTTACATTCCTACTAACAGTGCACAAGGTTTCCCTTTTCTCTACATTCTCCCCAACACTTGTTATGTCCTGTCTTTTTTATAATAGCCATTCTAACAGGTGTGAGAGGATATCTCATTGTGATGTGGATTTGCATTTCTCTGATGGTTAGTGATGTGGAGCATCTTTTCATGTATGTTTTAACCATTTGTACTTCATATTAATTGATTTGTGGATTTTGAACCATCCTTGGTTCAAAAGTGAATAAATCCCACTTGATCGTGGTGTGCCATCCTTTTAATGTACTGTTGAGTTCAGTTTGCTAATATTTTATTGAGGATTTTTGCATCTATCTTTACCAGGGATATTGGACTCTAGTTTTCTTTTCTTGTAGCTTCTTTGTTATCAGGGTAGTATTAGCCTTATAAAAATTATTAGAAAGTGTTCCTTCTTCATCAATTTTTTGGAAGAGCTTAAAATATTTATTGCAGCTTTATTCCAAATAGACAAGAAGATATGGACACCTGAATGTCCCTGATGGATAGAGAGATAAATAAAATATCTATATACATATAGTGGAATATTATTTAGCCTTAGGAAATAAAGAAATCCTCTCATTTGTGACAACATGGATGAACCCAGAGGACATGATACTTAGTGAAATAAGCCAGTCACAGAAAGACAAATACTGCATGATTCCACTTACATGAGATATCTAAAATAGTCAAACTCATAAAAACGGAGAATAAAATGGTGGTGACCAGGGGATGGGGAGGTAGGAAATGGCGAGTTGTTTAATGGGTATGAAGTTTCAGTTATGCAAGATAAGTAAGTTCTAGGGATCTGCTGTTCAGCATGATACCTATTGTTAACAATACTGTATTGTGTACTTAAAATTTTGTTAGAGATTGGATCTCATGCTAAGTGCTCTTACCACCAAGTAAAGGAGGGGCAGGAGGAAACTTTTGGCTATATTTATTATCTTGATTGTGGTGATGGTCTCATGGTTGTATGCGTATCTGCAAGCACATGAAATTGTACACATTAAATATGCCCATATTTTGAGGAACAAAATAGATCCAGAGGCATGGGAGCATGAAACAGACTGACAAATCTAAGAGGGAAGGGAAGAGGGTGCAGGAAGAGATTAATCAAAGAAATTATATACATATATACATATATGCATTGCCCATGGACACAGACAATAATGTAGTGAAGGTCTGGGGTGGGATGGGAGCCAGATGGAGGGGGGCAATGAGGGGAAAATATGGGGGGACATATGTAATACTCTCAACAATAAAGATTAAAATAAAATAAAAATAAATAGATAATGTCATAAACGTCCAGTTTTTATATATTAATAACTTAATAAAGCTGTTTTTAAAAAATATAGATCCATGTAGGAAGGAACAAATGGTCAATTAAGAAAATTACTATCAAACCAATCAATTCAAGAATTCAATCAGAATTCTTAAACTAATTATTATCCTACCTGATCCTTCCTCCCTTGTTCCACCAATCTATAAAGATTGTATAAGTAGGTAAAAGTGTGATGTTGAAAACTGGCAATCATCACCAGATATCTTAAGCAAAATCTGAAG
Source organism: Myotis yumanensis (assembly GCF_028538775.1). Lineage (NCBI taxonomy): Eukaryota > Metazoa > Chordata > Mammalia > Chiroptera > Vespertilionidae > Myotis > Myotis yumanensis. Next base: position 160,032,293 of record NW_027223752.1, on the reverse strand, counting down.
TTGCCGATAGTTATCAGAACTTTTTGCACTTTTTAAAGACAAATTGTAAAACCAGAATATAAAAAATAGTAACAATAATAATAATTCCAAAATCAGGTAAGGGAATAAAGATGGCATAAAACAACAACCAAAGGACTTGTATGCATGCATATAAGCATAACCAATGGACACAGACAGTAGGGGTGTGAGGGTATGTGCTGCGGGGTGGGAGCAGCCGGGGAGAGGTCAATGGGGAAAAAAGGAGACATATGTAATACTTTAAACAATAAAAAATTTAAATTAAAAAAAAAAAGATGTGAGGACTAAATGTTATCTGAGAACTGCATTTTGCCAAGGAAAGGAAGGTCACAGCCTTCAGTAGCCTTAAGCAGTTAACAAGATGTTTTACACAAGAGAAGCAGCAAAAAGGCAGTTGTCTGTGTGTGTTCTGCGAGGGAAGCACCCAAATTAAAACCAGCCTGCAGTCCCATCTCTAAACGACTCTTTCACTGTCTGTGCTCAGCATGCTCTGTGGGAAAGAGAGGAGACGGATGCCGCTGGAGGCCACCACCAATTCCTAGAGAGCCTCATTCCAGATTGGGTGACAAGAAGCATTGCTCAGGGGTGGGTCTCCAGCTGTGCAGCAGCCCAGCTGTGCAGCTCACGCAAGTTGCTTCAACTTCCTGAGCTTTCGCATCTCATCTGTAAAATCACAAAATTGCTGGTGTCAATCCTGCAGGCATCCTCCAGATTTCATATTCAATAATCCAAGAAAGAAAGTATAAGACGTGTTTCTATTGAGCATGAACATCTATCTCCAATCATCTTGGCTCATCTTTGGCATCAGATTTATTGGACATGGAGGCCACTTCTACTTGTAAGAGAAAGTCAGCAAAGCTCTGGGCCAGGAAAAGGAAGTTCCCTCTGTCCTTGCAGGAGAGCAGACGGGGCTGCTATGCTAGTGGCAGTGAAAGTCTCCTGGCCTCGGTCATCCAAACTGCCATTAGGGCACCTTCAGGTGTTTCTGCTATTTCCCACCAGTCGTCGCTTCTGCCTTTTCCACTCGAGAGTATTTGGAGAGCGTATTCGGATACTAGAAAGGTATTGTGTGAGATAATCCTACAGCCTGGTAGTGCAGGGGAGGTAGACAGCGCTGCACTGTGTGGGGACCACAGGCAGCGAGCCCTGGTTGCCTCTCCACCACCAGGAAGCAGTTTTGCCCAAAGAAGAATCCAGTTCTCATCACAGATGGGAACGAGAGGCCCGAGTTGAGCCGACTTTCCCTTCAACTTCAGGTGGCCGCTGATGACCGTCTGGGGTCACCGTCTGAGAGCGTTATTCAGGACAGACCAAAGAGGCAGCGGGTGTAGCTCAATTTTAAATTTTGCTTAGTGTTGTTTTTCTTTTACTTTTCAGTTTCATATTTGAATTTTCAAGTGATAATATTCTTTTAGAGGGAAAAAAAAAAAAAAAAACAGACGAAAAGGACAGGATTGATCCTGACAACCTTCTTAGCTGACATATTAAAAACATATGGGCTGGGAAGCGACCCTTATAACTAGCGGGCCTCGCAGCACAGCACTTGAGCGTGCTCATCTTTTGATCCCACTATAATTATGGAAAGAAAGCTTCAACCCGTGCAGTGGGGAGCACTTCGCATTCCAGCTGACGTGGTAAATTATTGGGCCTCAATGTCCTCGTCAGACAGATTGTGTTCATTTCATGGAGAGGGACACAGCGCCGTGTCGGAGCCAGCTACCCTGGCGAGCTTAATGTGTTCTATTTAAAAGCACAAGATGGAATAAAGGCGGTAGCAGGGGGTTTTACAACTCGCCAGCATAAACATTTGGTTTTATTTTCCCAAAGCACAGAATGCCAGGGCTGGATCAGAATTGTTATGTTACTCATTTTGATGTTTGGTTCCCATGCCCCGGGCACAGAGCTGACCCGTTCACAGGCAGGGTGTGTGGGTCCTGCTGGCACTGTTTCAGCGGTGGGTTTAATGCTCCCAGGAAGGGGGCGCAGGGTCTCTCATGTTGTCACCTCGCCCTCTCTCAGAGTTTCGGTCCTGCTCGGTGCCAGCAGCGGCAGCCATGTGGCTCGAATATGCTAACACAGCCCAAACACAAACGGTTGGAGCAGCTTCTGATGCGCTCGCCAGCCTCAGTCTAGCTTCCAAATCCCTGAGCAGGAGACAAGGAAGAAGAAGTTACTTCCCAGGAGCCGTACAGTCAGTAATTCGTTCTTGAAAAACGAACTGGGCTCCTTTTTTTTTTTTTCTTTTTGTTCCATCAGGAAGATGTTTGCTTGGAAGAACCAACAAGAGCCTGAAAACCAGTAATGCCTATTTACACAAATGTTCTTCCTGGACAGTGCATCTCTCCAACCGGTAGCCAAGAGCTAAATTGATATGCTCTTAAAGTGTTAAAGACAGATATACTAGTAGACCAAGTGGCTGCTGTGTGCAGACAGAAAGTATTGTAACTTTTAAGCGGCAGGCATAACCACGAAGCAGCTCTCCCGGTTTATGAGAGGACCAGGGCTTGGCAGGAAAGGGAGAGGAAGAGACAGAGAGAGATACGTCAAACAGGCCTGACACCAAAATGGAGAGTCTAGGCCAGGCCTTCAAAAGCTGTAAACTGACAGCTGCCTTCAGGATTTCCCATTGTTCTTCCTCTCCTGAGAATCCACACTCAGTCAACACTCAAGGACTGCCCCTAAATTTGTTTTCCCTGGGCTCCAATTTACATGAAAATCTAACCTGTGCCCCAAGACCCAGGCCTCAGACAACTGGGCTGATGGGCCCAACCCAGCCAGAGGCCAGGCCCTCAGGGACAGATTTGAATTTTATGTTGAGCTCTCCAGGGACAGGACACCCAGCCATCTAATTAATTCACAGAATGGAAAGGGTCCTCGCTCGCTGTGGCTCAGCCATGAGGAAAGTGTCTTTGTGCAGATTACTCTCCTGCCGCTGGTGCTCTCTGACAGCAGCTAATCCGCTGAGAGTGGGGTGGCCTGGCTGTCGCTGTGCATGACTTTGGATAAATCACCTTAACCACTGAGATGGAGCCGCTGCCCCAGGGATCCCGAGAGAAGTAAATGAGTGTTGTCTTATTCACCTGGATATGTAGCATTTTCAAAGCATATTTAGAAAGTGCTTACGGACTGGTAAACACTTGGATGAAACAGCATGAAATTGCTTGGGATCATGGTCTCTTTGGGCCACCCAGAATTTCCTGACCTACATACACCTCGGAGGGAGAGAAGAGAGGAGGAGACTGTCTCAAGTGTATTTTCTGCTTCACCTGAAGCCATCAGCAACAAGTGGTCAGTAAAGAGTCTAAAACTGAGTTTTCCCTGCAGTCCATGAGACAACTGGGGTGATGGATCCCAACAAGAAGGTCAGGAGCCTGGTGAGCAGACGGATTGCAAGGACCCCGCCCCCAGGTGCAGGAAGAGCCACGGCCAGGAGGCTGCAGGTGGCTCCCCTGCTGACCTGAGTGAGAGTTTTGGGTCTGGTCATTAGCCCCTCCCCTATGCTGCCTATTCTTCTGTTGCTCCTGGGCCCACAGAACCCTGGGGGTGGGGGTGGGGGTGCGGGATGGAGGAAGGGAGGCAGGGGTTGAGTTCTGAGATAATTACATGCTTTCTCAGCCTGACCCAGCCCTAAAGAAAACAAGCTTTGAGTCCCAGGCCTATGATTCTAACACCTTCATCAGCACAAAAGATGCCAAAAACTTGTAAAAGACAAAGTCAGTCATGCTTCAACCAGAACTTGAGTCGTATGCAGGCTGGTGACCTTCAAGCAAAGGTCAAACCAAAGCTCTCATGAGAGCAGGTTCCCCGATGCAGCTAGGCACCTGGCCCAGCCAGGCCATGGCTGAGTCTCCCTGGCCGGGGATCCTGGAGGGCATCCAGCCAGCTGGCTGAGGGCCACAGAGGTTGGCCCCTGATCTGGATCACTTACTCATACCTGGGTGCACCTAGCATCTAGCTGACGCACTGATGAACTCACCTTTGCTGACTGCTCACTGTGGGCCAGGAGCTCTGCAAAGTGAATTACAGGGATGACGCCACTTCCTCCTGCCTTGTTCCTAACAGGTGACACTCACACTTCACAGACAGGACACTGACCAGCAGGTGCCCTGCTCACTATGTTGTCACACCACCTGGCCCCACGTGGTGGCCTGAGCCCAGCTTCCTAACACTGCACAGGCTGCCTCCTAACACAGGGCCTCTGTAGGCACCAAGGCTCCAAAAGCAGTCATGGGCTCAAAAGAGAGCGAGCAGTGGATAAAGGCGCAGAACATTCACGAAGGCAGAAAACACTTGTTTATTAGCGAGCTTCTACTTGGTCCACAGACAGCTCTGAAAAGGCCATTCCAGAAAGTAAACACGTATGAGAGAGTCGGGCCCCTGGAACTACTACCTCAGAGGCGATGGTTTATACCTCTCTTTCTTTCTTTTTATTTTAAACATATGTACCTAAGTTGTACTATTTTAACCATTTTTTAAGTGCACAGCTCAGTGGCATTAAGTACATTCACATTGTTGAACAGTCATCACCACCCTCTTGTCCAGAACTCTTTTAATCTTCCCAAAATGAAACTCTGTCCCCATAAACACCAACTCCCCCCGCCCCCCGGCGCCCGGCCCCCAGCATCCTACTTTCTGTCTCTGTGGACTTGACTCCTCTAAGGACCTCATGTAAGTGGAGTTGCACAGTATTTGTCTTTATGACTGGCTTATCGAACTCAGTATAATGTCCTCAAGGTTCATCTTCGTTATTCCTTTCTTATCTTTAAAAATTAACAGAAAAAAATAAGAATGTGCTTCCTACGGTCTGTTCTCCATCTGTGTCTATAACCCATCATTTCTGTGGCTGTTCCCCCTGGGCCTCCCTGTGAAGCCACTGGGCACTGTTCTCCTGCGGAGTTGTGAAAGCTGTTAACTTGAAACAAAAGACCTTTCAAAGTGAGAGGCAACAAGCATTTATTTGAGAGTATTTGAGAGCAACAAGAATCGCTATTTGTGAAGCACTGATTCAGGCAGGAGCCCAAACAATGTTCCGATTAAGAGACAAAGGCAAGGGGGAAAGGAACACCCACACCCACAGCATTGGGATTGGTGCAGATAATACTACGTGGTGACGCTAATTCTAACCAGTCCTTTCAGTTTTCAGTCCAGGGGTCATCAGCCCAGTAGACATAATATCTGCTTTCTTATTATCTTGCCAAACAGATCTTTTGGCTACAAGTTTGCCTTAGGCCCTGTCCAAAAGTTATTCTGCCCTGTTTTAACAACCCAAGGTCGCCAAAACCGGTTTGGCTCAGTGGATAGAGCGTCGGCCTGCGGACTGAAAGGTCCCAGGTTCGATTCCAGTCAAGGGCATGTACCTGGGTTGCGGGCACATCCCCAGTAGGGAGTGTGCAGGAGGCAGCTGAATCGATGTTTCTCTCTCATCGATGTTTCTAACTCTCTATCTCTCTCCCTTCCTCTCTGTAAAAAATCAATAAAAAAAAAAAAAAAAAAAAAAAACCAAGGTCTTAGGTATGACATGTGAGAGATTCCACTGGAATGGCACCTCCGGCTCCATTTTAAAGTGGCCCCACTTACATTATTGTTTACAGGGTAGAGACAAAGAGCATCAAGCCAGCATTAAGCCAAATGATTAATAGGAAAGACGGGAAACCTCTTGCTTTGACCTGCTTCTTGTCACATAGGACTCAGCATGAGTGGGTGGGGATGGGATGCTGCCGGTCCTTTTTGATATTTTCAAACTGAAAATCACCATGGCTGCTTCTTTCGCCCTCCCTGAATTTTGTTTTTAATCAGATCAATTGAGATATAACCAATATACAGTGAAGTTCACTCTTATTAGTAGGCAGTCTATGAGCACAAACAGCCTTAAAGCACATCAAAATGTACAATAGTTTGATCTCCCCAGAAACATCCCCTCATAGCCCTTTGCAAGCAACTCCTGCCCCAAGTCCCAACCATTGGTCTGTGTCCCGTCCCTGTAATGGAGCCTTTTCGAGACTGTTACAATTAAATCACACCACAGATGCCCTGCGAGCCTGAATTCTTCCCCTGAGTACACGGCATTGGAGACTCCATATCAGCTCGCTCCTTTCCATTGCTGAGTTATATTTCATCACCTGACATGAGGTGTTTATTTATCCATTCTCACTAATTGAAACACATTAGAACTGTGACCATTTGGGGGCAATTATGAGCAAAGCTGCCACAAACAGTCATGCACAGGTTCCATCTGAAGGGACGTTCACATCCTTTGGGTGATGACCAAGGCTTGGCACTGCTGGGTCCCAGAGAGAGGGCCAGGTTTAACCTCATAAAAACGCTACCTAGCTCTTTGACCAAGGGCTGTGTTGCTTTGGAAAGTTCCAGCATCCTCATCAGCACTCACTATTATCATTTTGACATTGTTTCCCTGTGTGAGAGGTTTCATTTTAATTTTAATTCAATTTGCACTTCCCTGATGACTGATGGCATTGATGATCTTCTCCTATATATATTTGCCCTCTGAACTCTTCTTTAGCAAAGTGTCTGTTTCAATCCTTTCTGTATTCTTATGGAGTTATTCCTTTTCTTATTATTGAGTTTGAGAGCACTTTGTATATTCTGGACACTGGTCTTATGTTGAATATGTGATTTGAAAATATTTTCTTCCTGACTGTGGCTTGTCTTTTCATCTTCAAAAGTACATTTCAATGAGCCTGAGTTGTTAATCTTAATGAAATCAAATTCAACTAAGTTGCATTTAAAGTGGGTCTGTGCCAAAAATTCTTTCAGCCAGCCAAGTTCAGACAGAATCATTTTGGTCTATTATAAAATACACAACGTTTGTTGGTTGTCTACAAAAGAAAAAAATGAAGACATTTTCCTGGTCAGACGAAAATGACTCATTGCTGATCTGAATGCGCACATTTGTTAAGTCCAGGTTATCTGCCTTCCGTGGGAGAGCCAATGACACTAAACCTGCTGGGACTGTCATCCCACATCCTCCCAGGATGAGGGTCTCAGAGCGTTTCCCATTAGCTGATCCACACACGGAACATTTATGGCACAGCCTCTGTGCCGGTCTGGAGCCAGAGGCAGGCCCGCCTCCAATGAGGAGCACATACGAGGAGCACATATGAGGAGCATGTGATGAGAGCTTGGACAGAAGCATCCACAGAACTCTATGATCATCCTGATCTGCCCAGAGTGGCTCCACCACCACCCATTCCTTCAACTCAAGGGCAGATGTCATCTCCAGCAGCCCAACTCCACGCCACACCAATCGGGGGACATCGAGACCCTCTCGATGGCTCACAACACCCCCTGTCTCCCACCTTGAGTTCATGAACTCACTCAGGCCCCCACTCAGTGCCTCCCACCCGTCCCTGTGTCCCCACCTCCCACCCAGCCCCACACCCTGCTTCCCACACACACTGCTCCAAGGTAACGTCTCCAAAACAACCTCAACACTAACCGTGGGATACCCGAGGGGGAAGCTGGGTGCCATCGGGGAGCATGTCTGATGAGCATTTCTGCAAATTGCATGGTCTGGAAAGCTCAGCGTTCTTCAGGCGTGCCTTGTGATTCTGTTTCTCATTTTAGGCAATGTTCATATTTGTAAGTTACTTTATTCATACTTGTATATAAATGCATATATACACGTGCGCACAAACTGGGCAAACCTGCACCCGCACCCAGTCCGTAAGTCATCGTAATCACTATGAGTCTCTTCAGTTTGGACGCCACCCGCAGAGTGGGCAGAGGTTGTGAGTGTACACGCTGGTCCGGGCTCCTGGTGGAAGCTATAATCATCCGTATTGTGCCTCTGCCTTGGTCCTCTCGGGCTGCTACACAAAATACTATGGACTGCGTGGGAGCTCATAAACAGCAGACATTCACTTGTCACAGTCTGGAGGCTGGAAGTCCAAGATCAAGGGACCTGCAGATTCAAAGTCTGGTGAGATCCAGCTTCCTGGTCTACAGACGGCGTCTTCTCTGTGTCCTCACATTGAGGAAGGGGTGAGGGAGCTCTCTGGGGTTTCTTTATAAGGGGTTTAATCCCATTATGGGGGCTCATGACCCCATCACCTCCTAAAGACCCCCACCTCCTAACACCATCACACTGGGGTTAGGTTTCAGCATATGACTTTTTGGGGACACCAGCATTTGGTCCACAAAAATCCACTATTTTACTTCCCTCTTCCAGTTCCCTTTACCTAAAAGTTTTGGGGGGACATTCAGCCAATGTGAAATATTCACCATAACGTAAGTACTTGGACAGCTGAGCCAGCAGAGCCTGTAGACAGGCACAGGTGCGCTCAGGGCTGAGGCTGCCGCCACGGGGCCTGGAGGGCGCGGCAGGTGCAGGCAGAAGGAAAAAGGAGGTTTGGCTATGAAACGTGAGGCAGAAAAGCCGAAAGAAAAGCTTAATAGTTTTGCTTAGGAAAATAGAAACCTGATGGCAAAATAATTATTCAAATAATCTTTAAATCGTCTGTGTTGCTTCAAGGAAAGTTAACTGGGACACCTTGTTTAACTGGGACAATTATTGAAAGTCTATCTGAGGCCAGGGAATGCATAAGCGATAAATATCCTTAAAGATCCTTTTTAAAAGCATACTTTTCCTCATCAGGGCAAATTTATTTTTAAAAATAATATGCAGGGAAAGAATTAGATAAATTGCCCTTGAAATTTCTCCATTCTCATTTGGTGAGAAATAAATCCCCCAACAGCATGATAAAAGGATTAGAGTTGGTTTTCATTTCCTCACCATGGGAAGAACTGTAATTGCAGTGACCATATTTTCTGAACCAAACATCGTGACAGTCGGCCTGACAAGAACACGAGTACTTATAAAGACAATGGAATGAGATATTTGAAATGGAAGATAGCCCACAAGAGCTAGAGCTCTCGTGAGCAGCTCTGACCCAGAAGTCATTGGGTTTTGAGGCATTTTCCATGATTTCATTGATATAATATTTCCTTGTCGAGATGTGAAGTGTAAAACTGTTGCTAAAATGGTTTCCTCATAACCCACTCATGACATACAGCAGTTTCTAGTTTCAAAGAAGATAATTCAGTTGAGTCAAAAATAACCACTTTTCTCTGTCTTGGTAAGGATAACTCAAAACAACAGAATGTATTATGTTTAAATTAGCATTTAAATTTGGCCATAAAATCTGTCAGTACTTTGTACACAAAATTTCTTCTTCATGTCTGGCCCACTGAGTATTGGATCTATGCCACTTAAAGCACATCTAATATTAAATTTTTAAAACTATACATTGTGGAGTGATTCTGTGTGTTGCTAGATACAAAAGCTTTCACCATGAGATTATTTTGGGAGGGAGCTCCCCATCACTTAAATATTTATCGATTATGAGCTGCCAGAGTGAGGGGAAGGCAGACAATGTGGAGGCAAGGGCATTTGCCAGTCGAAGCTCTGAGCACAGATATAGAGTGTCCCTGATGCTGTGAGCTGGTGAGAAGATGGTGGATTTCTCAGGAATGCACAAAATGAGATGCTGCTGCATTTTGGTAAGTCAAATACACTGAACACAGAGAAAGTTCCTATGTGGGTGAAGAATGGTGAAAAATCATTCAAAAAATTATTTGTGGAAGACTGTTTGCAAAAGACAGTGGTCAGTGTTCATGACCATGCATTCAGAAAGTCTTCTTGCAGTGTATGAGTCAGCTCGGGTTGCTGTAACATGTACCACAGACAGGGTGACCTAAACAACAGAAATTTGTTGTCTCACAATCTAGAGGCTGGAAGTCTGAGATCAAAGTGTGGGCAGGGCTAGTTTCTCCAGAGGCCTCTCTCTTTGGTGTGTAGATGGCCTTCTTCTCCCTGTGTCCTCTCAGTGATTGTCCGTCTATGTGTGTCTATGTCCTCATTTACTCTTCTTATAAGGACACTGATCAAATTGGAATAAGGCCTACACCAATGACCTCATTTTACCTTAATTACCTCTTTATTTTTTTAATAAATCTTTATTGTTCAAATTATTACAGTTGTTCCTCTTTTTTCCCCCCATAGCTCCCATCCACCTGGTTCCCACCCCACCCCATGCCCTTAACCCCCCCCCCAACACTGTCCTCTTCCATAGGTGTAAGAGTTTTGTCCAATCTCTTCCCACAACCCCCAAACCCCTTCCCCCGCCCCGAGAATTGTCAGTCCACTCCCTTTCTATGCCCCTGATTCTATTATATTCACCAGTTTATTCTGTTCATCAGATTTTTTATTTCACTTGATTTTTAGATTCACTTGTTGAAAGATATGTATTTGTTGTCACTTTGTTGTTCATAATTTTTATCTTTACCTTTTTTTTCTTCTTCCTCTTCTTAAAGAATACCCTTCAGCATTTCATATAATACTGGTTTGGTGGTGATGAACTCCTTTAGCTTTTTCTTATCTGTGAAGCTCTTTATCTGACCTTCAATTCTACATGATAGCTTTGCTGGGTAGAGTAATCTTGGTTGTAGATTCTTGCTATTCATCACATTGAATATTTCTTGCCACTCCCTTCTGGCCTGCATAGTTTCTGTTGAGAAATCAGTTGACAGTCGTATGGGTACTCCCTTGTAGGTAACTAACTGTTTATCTCTTGCTGCTTTTAAGATTCTCTCTTTGTCTTTTGCCCTTGGCATTTTAATTATGATTTGTCTTGGTGTGGTCCTCTTTGGATTCCTCTTGTTTGGGGTTCTCTATGCTTCCTGGACTTGTAAGTCTATTTCTTTCACCAGGTAGGGGAAGTTTTCTGTCATTATTTCTTCAAATAGGTTTTCAATATCTTGCTCTCTCTCTTCTTCTGGCACCCCCATAATTCGGATGTTGGTACGCTTGAAGTTGTCCCAGAGGCTCCTTACACTATCTTCATATTTTCAGATTCTTTTTTCTTTTTGCTTTTCTGGTTGGATGTTTTTTCCTTCTTTATATTTCAAATCTTTGACTTGATTCTTGGGATCCTCTAGTCCCATGGTCAGCAAACCGCGGCTCACAAGCCACATGCGGCTCTTTGGCTCCTTGAGTGTGGCTCTTCCACAAAATACCACGTGCGGGTGCGCACGTACAGTGCAATTGAAACTTCGTGGCCCATGCACAGAAGTCGGTATTTTGTGGAAAAGCCACACTTAAGGGGCCAAAGAGCCGCATGTGGCTCTCGAGCCGTGGTTTGCCGAGCCGCAGTTTGCTGACCACTGCTCTAGTCTGCTGTTGGATCTCTGTATATTATTCTTTATTTCAGTCAGAGTATGCTTAATTTCTGATTGGTCCTTTTTTATATCCTTGAGGGTCTCACTATATTTCTGGGAGGTTTCTAGAATATTCTTGAGTAACCTTATAACCGTGGTTTTGAACTCTATAACCAGTAGTTTGCTTTCCTCCATTTTTTTCATTTGTGACATGTTTCTTTGTCTCTGCATTTTGGCTGCTTCCCTGTGTTGATAGAGTGGCCTTGTGTGCTTGTTGTCTTATAGGGCCCAGTGGCTCAGTCTCCCCCATTACCTGAGGTGGACACTCTTGGTGCACCCTTTTGTAGGCTGTGTGCACAGTCTTGTTGTAGTTAAACTTTGATTGCTGTTGGTATCACTGGGAGGAATTGACCTCCAAGCCAATTGCCTGTGAGGACCAGCTGTGTCTACAATAGGAGAACTGCTGTGCTGAAGACACCCTTATGGGGCAGGACTTGCTTCAGTGGGGCTTTGGTGATCACTGAGTCTGCCCCTTGAGTGTGTCACTTATGGATGTGAAGAGTTGTAATCTGGTATGGTCTCACTCTGACCACTGGGTACACTGGCTCTTGGATCTCCAAGGAGGTGCAAAGTCAGCCACTGCCTGAGGCCACCCAGCAGGAGCTACAGAGAGATCTGCAGATTCTTCCTCTTTGTTTGGGGTTTGGAAGTGCCCAGATGAGGCCCAGCTGTGAAGCAATGCAGACTGCTGCTGCTGGGCCTTGGGCCTTCTTTTAGAAGCTTTGGAGCTCTCTGACCCAGCTGCAGTTTGTTAGGTTTTAGGTTGCAAAAGGACAGGTCATTCATATGCAAAAGCCTCTGTGCACAGCTTGTGTGGGGTCTCAGAGAATCACCAGGGCAAAGAAAACAGCAATGGCTGGAGAGATCCCCGGGTCTCTGTGACCTGTGGCCCTGTGCAGGAACAATGATCGCTGCAAGCACCTCTGAGAGAAAGCCACCCTCATGTTTCGGCCCAATGCCAGACAGTCCAGTTTCTCCCCGTATGAGTCTGAGTCCCCAGAGTCTCGCCCGGAACTGGACTTCAGAGCAATTGGGAGCTTGTATCTTCCTCCTGGTAGAAAAAAACAACAGCACACCCAGTTGCCAGCCCATTTTGCTTGAGCCTCCACACCTCTGCACCTCCTACCAGTATCAATGCACTTTTTTCTTTCCTTCTAGTTGTAGAACTTCCACTCAGCCAGCTTTCCCATGGTTCTGGATGATATTTGTTTTGTCTCTTTGTTGTAGTTTTGATGTGGTTGTGAGAGGCAGCAAGTACAGGTGTTTACCTATGCCGCCATCTTGGTTGTCCTTCTTAATTACCTCTTTAAAGACCCCATCTACAAATACTTTCTGAGATCTCCAGGGTAGGGATTCAACATAGGAATCTGGGCAGACACAATGCATCCCATAATATGGAATAAAATCAGGCCATAGACGAAGCCTGAGCTATGGAATGACTGAGCCCACAGAGAAGAAAGGCAGCATACACAGTGACATGGAGCACGGGGGAAAAAGGCGGTTTCCTAGGACTGAGGGCACCGTGGTTACAAATGATGGGCATCAGGGCAGAGAAAGAAGGGGCTCCGGCATGGAGGGCCTCCAACCCTAAAATGGACAGCTTCTTTTAGGGACACTGGGTAACTAAGGGCCACTATCACTCCTTGAGTGGGGGATTGACTTCTTGGCTTTCTTTTCTTCATTGCATTCATTAGTCAATAAAATATGCACTTAATTAATACCAAAAGGTAGATTCATCATTATATCAGGGAAGGGATGGGTCTGTGTGGACTCCAAAGGCTTACTGTCTAGGGGGACTTTTTCTCATTTGCTTAGCAACTTTACTGTTGCGAGAAGATTTATGGCAACTGTGGGTTGGAGACAAAGTGCATGCTTTGCAGATGGGAAGTATTTGCAAGAAATTTCAATGTATACATGTTACTCTTCCTTTGGAGACTGGTGAGATTCAGATATATATATATATATATACACATATATATTAGAGGCACAGCAGAGACCTCCAGAGGCAGCAAGATGCTTTTATATGTGTGGGTTAATGAAGTGTGTCTTCCATCCCCAGCTGGAAGAGGCCTCAGCATCAGAAAAGAGAGCCTGCCATGAGAAGTCAGCCATGATTGCTCATCCTAACTAACTCCAAATCTCTCTAAAATTGGGCTTATGGGTGCAGCATTCCTAATAACCATTTATTTCCACAGCTCTAATCACCCCCCATGGTTATTAATCTTCTACAGCAAAGCTGGATCTTATATCTTTGTAAATGTATTTTTTCTTCCAGTGGTCAGAAAATTATTCTTGTAAGATCTTTTTGTAGTTTTTGATTGGTTTTATTTTATTCGGGCAAAATGTTTAGGGTTAACATCCGTCTTAGGAGAGCGTGAGATGAAATCTCTTTTCAAGAAAGAAATTGATCCTTCTCAAGCAGTCAAAAGATCTTATTTTTTTCTAAAGAAGTCTCAATCATTCATTTCAGGCAAACAAAATAAAAGGTTAAATAGGTACAAGCGGAGGGGGGGGGGGGGGCGGGGGGGGGGTGGGGGCAAAAAAGGGCAACTAGTGACCTTTTTACCACCACCCCCCAAATGTCTTGAGTTCACCTTGCTAATTAAAAGTGCCAAATATCAACTCCCCAAGTAACAACTCCCCAGAAAGCCCTCTGGGATAATCTGTTGACCAAGGAAGCTAACTTTATCAGTAGTAGGAACAATACCGCCATGATAGAGTCTCCCAGCAGGAAGCTGGGGCAGGCTGTTGATAGAATTTCGACCTGGGAGGGGAGACTTACAAGCAGAGAACTGTTGGGATGAGGCAGCATTTAGGATATAACCTTAGATTGGGGGCACCACAGGCGATGGTCTGGGATTGAGACTCGGTGAGCAAGCTTCTGGTGTGGAAAAGTCAGCTATGTAGTTGGTTCCCAGGATCAGATGTTTCCAAGAGAAAGCAACAAGGTTAGTTTTGCTTGGTTCCAGTGCTGTTTACAGGGACCAGGAACTGGGTCGGCTTCTATTCTCACCAGTAAATAAGGTATAAAGATTCTCTCTATCTGGTCCCTAGGGAAATTAGGTAAAGGGCATGTTTTCTTGATTTGAAATATTTATTTGTGCATGGAATTATATACAGGGGTGTGATAAAGTAGGTTTACAGTAGTGAGTACTGGAAACACAGAGTTTAATCTTGTATTGTTATTTATTAACTAGAGGCCCGGTGCACAAAAATTTGTGCACTCAGGAGGGGGATCCCTCAGCCCGACCTGTGCCCTCTCCCAGTCTGGGACCCCTCGGGGGATGACCATCTGCTGGCTTAGGCCTGCTCCCTGGGGGATTGGGCCTAAGCTGGCAATCAGACATCCCTCTGGCAGCCCGGCAGCCCTCGGGGGATGTCCTCTTGCCAGCGGGGAGCAGACTTAAGTTGCAGTCGGACATCCTTAGCACTGCTGAGGAGGCAGGAGAGGCTCCCACCACCACCGCTGTACTGGCAGCCATCAGCCTGGCTTGTGGCTGAGCAGAGCTCCCCCATGTGGAAGTGCACTGACCACCAGAGGGCAGCTCTGCATTGAGCGCCTGCCCCCTGGTGGTCAGTGTGTGTCATAGTGACCAGTCATTCCCAGTCTTTCTGCTGTTAGGGTCAGTTTGCATATTACCCTTTTACTATATAGGATAGAGTCCTGGTGCACGGGTGTGGGCCGGCTGGTTTGCCCTGGAGGGTGTCCCAGATCAGGGTGGGGGTCCCACTGGGGTGCCTGGCCAGCCTGGATGGGGGAGCTGATGGTTGTTTTCAGGCTAGCCAAACCCCCTTCAGGGTGGGGGTCCCCACTGGGGTGCCTGGCCAGTCTGGGTGAGAGATTGAGGGCCATTTTCAGGCTGGCCTGCGACTGAAGCTCCCAGCCTCTCATTTTTTTCTTTCTTTTTTTATTCTGGGATTTATTTACCTTCTATAATTGAAACTTTGTTGCCATCACTGGAGCTAAGAGCCAGGCTCCTGCTCTCTCCAGCTCTGTGGCCACAGCCTGCTGAAAGCAGGTATCTGGGGTTTGTTTAGTTTATATAATTAAAACTTTGTTGCTTTCGGAGCTCAGAGCAGGGCCGCAGCAGGCGGGGAACCTTGGCTTCCTCCATCACTGGAGCAAGCAAGCCTCCTGCTCACTTCAGCTGCGTGGCTGCCGGCCGCCATCTTGGTTGGGTTAATTTGCATATCTCACTGATTAGCCAATGGGAGGCGGAGCGAAGGTACAGTCAATTACCATGTTTGTCTATTATTAGATAGGGTTGTTGTACTATTTATTTGCATTACAATTGTAAACCTACTTTTGCCACCCCCATATTCAACTCAGTTGTGAATTTGGTATACAAATAATTATAACCAAACTATTTTTCCTGCAGGTCTTATTATGAATGAAACTGCCACCATTCATTTATGAATGAGTTGATCAGCTTATGACCTGGCACAATCCTTTAAGTGACACATATCAAAGAAAAAATTGTTTTATCTTAAGGGGATGTGTGATTTCATTTTCATTTATGTACATGTCCGTGTGGTGATGGTTGAGAAATGGGTTATATGTGACTATTGCTTTCTATTAGTAAATTCACTACCAGGAGGATACATTTATAATCAGATGAGTTAGGTTTGTTTCAAGTAAGAAAATCAAAAATTGATGATCATAAGTGACTCAATGGCCTAAAAAATAACAGTAAGAATATTAATTTTTTAAAATGTTAATCTGACTAAGAAAGCTTTTCTGATACTGTAGAAAATGACTTCAATACATTAAACTTTTTTTCAAGAATAAGAAGACAGCCTGGCTTGTGTGGCTCAGTGGTCCAGCATCGACCCATGAACCAAGAAGTCACTGATTTGATTCCGGTCAGGGATCAGGCAGCCTCGATCCCTAGTAGGGGGTGTGCAGGAAGCAGCCAATGGATAATGTTTTCCTTTTCAATGTTTCTATCCCTTTACCTTCCTCTTTCTCTAAAAAAAAAAATCTATAAAAACATATTTTTTTAAAAAGAATAAGAAGGCAATACCCAAATATAGTGTTAGTTCTGACCAGAGCTTACCTGTCCTTTAAAAAATTGTCAAATTACTTTTATGTATGTTTTATTATTCAATCATTGCTTCTGTTTCCTTTTTGTTAAGGTTATTTTTTCATTTTTGTTTATTTACATCTAGCTGCTTCATCCACAGATCCACAAGTAATTCGATAGTATCAAAGTCTGAATTACCTGGCACCCTATGTTAGAAAAATCTATGTTTCCTAATTATTTTGCTCATCATAGTCATTATAAATTAACATTTTAAATTCAGAGAGAGTATTTTTAAATACATATCAAATGATTAAACTTCTTCCAGCTGGTGCTTGATTTGCATCTGGTGCAAGAACAGGGAGCATCTGCTCCCTAACAACTTGTCTTCTTCTCACCTGCAGTCCCGGCTGCAAACATCTGTGGACTCCTCGTGCATGTGAGCAGGACTTACAGTTTGCTTATAAATAAATCGTAGCGGTGAATATCATGCCGCTCAGTAGCAATGTATTCGCTCCTTCCATGGAGGAAAAAGAAGCCTTTGAGGAATCTTACTCCAGCACTGGGTTTTGTAAGCAAATTCTACCATGTGATTAACCTCATTTAGAATTTCCTCTGTAGCTGGTCATTATTCAAACAGCCACATGGCACAGTCTGAATTCCTGCAAATATTAGGAGACAAGAAGGAATCCCTCTTAAAGCTTGGCTTTACTAGGATCTTCTCTCTTGTTTTTATATTTTTTAATTGTGGTAAAATACACATAGCAGAGAATTTACCACCTTAACCATTCTTAAGGGTAGAGTTCAGTGTCATTAAGTACATTCATTGTTGTACAACCATCACCACATCCATCCACAGGACTCCTTTCATCTTCCCAAACTGAAACTCTGTCCCCATTAAACATTACCCCTCAGCCCAACTCCCGCCCCTCAGCACATGGCACCCATCATTCTTTCTGCCTCTGTGGTTTTGACTAGTCTAAGTACCTCCCAGAAGTGGAATCCTGCAGTATTTTTCCCTTTTGTGTCTGCTGACTTCATTTAGCATAATGTCCTCAAAGATCATCCATATTATGGCATGTGTTAGAAATCCCTTCTCTTTAAGGCTGATTTCATTGTATATAGACCACATTTTGTTTATCCATTCATCCATTGATGGACATTAGGGTTGCTTCCAACTTTAGACTATTGCAATTAATGCTGCTGTGAACGTGGGTGTGCAAATATCTCTTATTAGAATCCTTGCTTTCAGTTCTATTGAGTGTATAACTAGAAATGAAATTGCCAAACTGGATGGTAATTCTGTTTCATTTTTTGAGGAATCTGCACACTGTTTTCCACAGCAGCTGGACCAATTTACATCCCCACCAACAGTGCACAAGAGTTCCAACTTCTCCACATCCTTGCCAACACTTCTTCCTTTCTTTTTGTAATGGTCTCTATCCTAATGGGTGGGAGATGGTGTCTCATTTGTCGTTTTGATCCCCATTTTTCTAGTGATTTGTGATATTGAGTATCTTTCCATGTGGTTAATGACCATTTATATATCTTCTTGGGAGAAATGTCTATTCAAGTCCTTTGCCCATTTTGTTGATCATCTTACACCTATGCCTCCAAATGTGGCTTTTCTGGGTTGGGGGTTGGCTTGGTTTGGTTAGTGCACAGTTGTTTACTTGGTGTTTCTGGGGGAAACAGGGGCTGGAGCTTCCTGGTTCCCCATCCTGCTGATGTTGCTCCTTTGAGGTAGCAGCCACCATAGTACAGGACCAGTGGTTCTCAGAGTGTGGTCCTGACCTCGATGCCAGCATCACCTGACTGGCAGCAATGCAGATTCTGGGGTCACCCCAGACCTATTGCATCAGACACTGGAGGCAGCACACAAGCCCTCCAGGTGATCCAGAAGCCAGTTTACTTCTGAGAATCGCTGTCATCAACTTGCATTTCCTAGAAATTCTTTAGGCTGGAAACAGAACTAGGAAGTCCTGGAGAGAGAGAAAGACAGACTATGTCCCCTCACCTGTTCAAACCTGGGACACAGATGTAATCTCTGTAGACATGGACTTGGATTTATTGGATGTGTGGCAATGGACCAGTGCTTTCACATCTATTATCTGGCCAGATTTGCTAAGTCATCGAGCCACCAGGTTTCTGCCGATGGAAAGTTATTGTCACAGATTAAAGCAAACTGTTGTCTGACGGAGGCAAAGACTCTGACTTTGAAGAAGGCTTGTCTGCCAGCAGGCCATGCACCTGCCTCTAACAGTCGGGGGACAGCCCTCTGCAGGGGAGCCTAGACCTCACTCTCCCGCTGTCTGTGGGTCCAGGTTTATTATTTCATCCTGTTTTTCATGCATCTGTTCCATGACAAACAGCTGAGATCGTCTGTGACCCCTTGCTGAAAAATAAAAAACCCAGAGTCCTTTCTCTCCATAAACATCTGAGCAAAATGCCCAAATTTCCCACCCTTCTCCCCTTGGAAAGAGAAAACAGCTCTGATTGTGCACCCTGTCTCCCTATAATGATCACAGGTCCCACTGGGCTCTTCCGTGTCTGCAGCTCCCCTCCTCCTTAGCATGTCCCCGCCGCCTGTGGAGGGGTCCCCTCCTCATGCAAACATGCCCCCTCCTCCTCAGCATGCCCCCTCCTGGCACAAACGTGGCTCCAGCCTGTGTGAGGACCCAGGTGTCCACCCCATTTCCACTCAGACGGCAAACCCCATGTGGCCTGTGAGCGCTAACGGTCAGGACACAGTGTGACAGGCAGTGCTCCCCGCTGAGTAAAGGCCACGCTGTGCTTTCTCCTTTCCTGGAGGACAGACGTTCTTAATATGTCCGGTTGACATGAACCCTACATCTTTCACACAAAAAGGGTAGGCTCGCTTTTACCTAGATCACAGGCTACCATTTCATGAAGCATTGTATGTAATTGCTAGATGGACCCCTGAAAAAAAATAAGAATGTTCTATCGTGAACTCTTTTCAGAAAATACTAGTTAAGTAAAGTAAACCAGGTTAGGTTTCTTTCTCTTCACTACAGGACTTCTCAGAGCTTTTAATAAAATTAAAAAAAAATGTTGAGATTATCCAAGAGGTGATAACATGGTCATTTTCCAAATTTTATTTGAACACAAGCCCTTTTGTTTATTTGTTTTTTATATTTTCTAGAATAGTCCATGAGAACACACAGCAGGCATGATCAGTAGCCTCTTCTGTAAGATTGTCTAACTCTGTGTGAACTTCATCTGGCCATTTCAGATGGAGCAGCTAGAGGCTCCAGGGGGTAACACCCCCTACCCGACCCCGAAGCAGCCACTGACCAGTAATGGGCTGGCCAAGGACCACCCACAGCCTGTTCTTTCAGGCGGGACAACTGAGGCAAGTTCCGTGCTGTCTCCCAGGGTCCCCAGTGGGCTGAGCCCTTGGGGCCACATCAAAGGTATTGGCTCATCAGCAATATTCAAGGGCAGAAAAAGGAATGGGCTTATAACTGAGAGTCCAGGCTTTGCATAAAGAATTCCTTCCTCACAATGAAGAGACAGGCTTTTTTATTTGCCTTGGCCTCCTCACCTATGTCCTCAGCACAGACGTTCTCCTGAAAGCTCTTTAGAGAAAGGCAAGCCCCATCCACTTCCAGAATGGTCATCACAGTCGTGAGCCTTCCTCCCGGCTAAAGTCGTCCATCAAGGTCAATGAGATGCAATTAGAATGCAGAGGCCTCCATATCCACGCCCTTGGCTAATTGAACTCACCCACATGGTTTCTCTACTGCTCAGTGAAATGATGACATTATTGGAGGTTAATAGTTAAGAGTTTATCTAAATTAGGTATCCGTAAAGTTCTTAATTTAGCCTCTGAGTGCCTAATAGAAATGAAATTAGACCTGGAGATACCGGCTACATTTCAATCTTGTGGGGACTATTTTGCACAAAGCACCCAGGGCTAGGTCACTAAGTCCCCTCTTCCTATACAATACCTTCAATTTCTGCTAACAAAGACCTCATTTTACATGTACCCTGTTAGGCTTCTCCACTGAGAATTCTCTTTGGCTAAGAATCTGATTTCTACCCTAAGATTCCTTCATAGAGCAGTTCGAGCTGCTCCTGTAGAGGGTCATGGAGGGTGATAAATGAGAAGACATAGAGGTCACAGGAGAAGTTTGGGAGAGGATCAATGGAATGGAAATTTTAAAATATTTTACTTTGGGATAAACTGAGCATGCTTAAACACAGTGAAGGAGGGGAGTTGGGTAATATTGTTGATAAAGAGTGGGGCCCAGGATCCAAGTATGAGAAATAAGAATGAAGGGATACCCGCCAAAAGGAAGTGACAAGTGAGGGCAGAGTGGTAGGCAGGTGTGGGAACATGACCATTATCGGAAATAAAGAAGAGGGGGTCACTTCAGGTGAGAGAGGATTTGTCTTATCCAGATTGATGTTGAGAGCAAAGACAGAGGCAGCTGTCAAGAGCCGAAACGCCCCATTCTTGACTCCCACATAAGGGACACACATGCCCAACGCAGACGCAAAGCCTTCCCTCAGGCGCTCATCTCCCATGAGTGTGGTAAGAAGATTAGGCTGAGTGACTGCATGTTATGTGATGTGAGTATCATGTCATGGACAGGCTTGGGGAAGGTAGGGCATGAGTAAGGAGGGGACAGCCAGGCCACGCTGGGCTGCTGGGAAGCTGAGCAGGAGGTCCTGGTGGTCAGAAACTGGGGAGCTGACAGAACACTGCATGGTCCCCCAGAATGTGTCTGTGGATTATTACCTCATCTTCCTCTTAATAAAATCCTGTAAGTGTTATTTTTATGAGTATTTCCCCATTCCTCCTTTGGCCTTGCAATGGGAACTAAGCAAGTTTCCAGCTTTTGTGAAAGGCAATTTATTCATATGTTTGGAGGGTGGGGGGGGAGGTACCACCATTCATTTCCTGGTTGTTTTTACTGTTTTTCTTTATGCTGTTCTTTTGTTCTTAAGTGAAGCATGAAGCTTCCCCATGAGGCTAATAACTGCTCATGCTGGGCCCGGTGGCACATGAAATTCACCCGGACAGGAAGTCTAACAAGAATACACACAGCCCACCTTGTGTCTCATGACATTCTGCGTCATTTGACAAATAATATTCTATTGTGTTCATCTTAGTTTTCAGAGCTCTGAGGCTAGACTCTGGATTCTCAAAATAGGAAAATGAAATGAAAATCCATATGGTAAACTGAATAGTTTGGTTCTTCATTGCTATTATTGGGCCATTTTCCTACAAGAAAATTATTTCTTTTGTCATCAACTGGGCTTTATAATGGGGTCTCTAGATTCCCACAAACCCTAGTGTATCTTTCAAATATGAAATGAGAGTTAAAACCATAAGCCTCCTAGTTTTCAGTAATCTTTGAGGTTGGGCTAGTTTGAGGCGAGGTCCCACTGTGTCGGACAGGTGCTCTCAGAGTTAAGACACAGCCGGTCACCATGGCTTGAGCACATCTGGGGGCCACTGTCCACTGGGATCTTCTAGCGAAAGACTCTGAGAATCAGACAAAATGAGCTCAACACTCTCCTGGTCTGGGGCGGGGCCAACCCAGCCTGCTGCCAATGGGAAGTTTGTTTTACGGAGGCAGAGAGAGCATGCCAACCCAAAGCTGGTCTTCTTCCCCGCACCTCATCAGGGCCATTGTCACACATGTTCCCCAACAGGGCTCCCACGTTTACCTAAAAACAAAAGGTCTTTAAAAGAGAGACAACAGCATTTATTTGAGAGCAACATGAATAGCTATTTAGGAAGCACTAAGTCAGGAGCCCAGATAGTGTTCCGATTAGGAGACAAAGGCAATGGGTATTTATTAGAAAGGGAAGGGGAGCAATTGCATC
This sequence comes from Myotis yumanensis, assembly GCF_028538775.1. Lineage (NCBI taxonomy): Eukaryota > Metazoa > Chordata > Mammalia > Chiroptera > Vespertilionidae > Myotis > Myotis yumanensis. The sequence continues at coordinate 160,010,160 of NW_027223752.1, read as the reverse complement.
CATAGAAAGGAGACATTGCCCTAACTGGTTTGGCTCAGTGGATAGAGCGTCGACCTGCGGACTGAGGGGTCCCAGGTTCGATTCTGGTCAAGGGCGTGTACCTTGGTTGCGGGCACATACCCAGTAGGAAGTGTGCAGGAGGCAGCTGGTCAATGTTTCTCTCTCATCAATGTTTCTAACTCTCTATCTCTCTCCCTTCCTCTCTGTAAAAAATCAATAAAATATATTAGAAAGAAGACATTGCCATTGGTGCAGATACCATAACATAGTGACACTCATTCTAAACAATGTTTTTACTTTTCAGTCCAGTGGTCATCAGTCCAGTAGTCCTAATATCTGCTTTCTTGTTATCTTTGCAAATAGTTCTTTGGTTAACAATGTGCTTGGGCCCAGTTCAGAGGTTATTTTGCCCTGGTTTAACGTTCTGAAGGGTTGAGGTGTAAGACATGCAGGGCAGCTCCAGCTCCATTCTAACGTGGCTCCATTTGTATTATTTTTCTTAATTGTTTTAAACATCTATTGTTTGTGTATTGAACCCCACAGAGCATATGATTACCTCTCACTTTTGACACCTGAACATCAATTTTAGCCTGCATGTTTTTAACTCTTCCTTTCTTTAAACCAAAATTACATGTGATTTTTCTTTATTCGAAAATGCAAAAGCTATATACTGGACCTCTGCACTCTCACCCTATTTTATTCTCACTGTCAGAGCCACAATGAGTCCATGGGCTGCTCTAACAGAACACCATTTACTTCCCACAGTCTGGAGGCAGGAAGTCCAAGACGAAGACACAGTCAAGTTCAGTGTCTGGTGAGGACCCCACTTCCTGGTTCACAGATGGTGTGGTCTTGCTGTGTCCTCACATGGTGGAGAGCAAAGAGAGAGAAACGTGTATTTTAATAAGGACACTAATCCCATCATGGGAACTCCACCCTCATGACCTCATCACCTCCCAGAGGCCCCACCTCTTCACACCATCACACTGAGGGTTAGGTGTCAGCATATGAATTTGGGGGACTCACATTCGATCCATAGCACATCATTGCAGGATGGCTCCTTCTCCAGCCTGAGGGCCGGGTGGTTGTTGACTGCCATGGGCCACTGGAGGAAATCATTTGATCCTCAAAACACCTTCTGCAAAGAGGCATAAAAATCTCATTTTATAGAAAACCGAAGCCCAAGAGTTTTTCAAAGTAATTGCAAATATTTGTAGGGGCAGAGCAAGTATCCTGCTCTCCCAATTCTAACACTATGGTTTTCCCTCACTGGTTCTAATGTGGTCCATGCAGTGCTCTGATTCCATCCTACTGACCTGTTCACCCAAAGATGCCTAATGTGATCTCATCATTAAGATGCTCTGGGTAAACCTGCCATTTAAATTACAATTAAATTACCACTACCTTTAATTAAGAAGTCCCATTCATGTTTTACATTTAAGTGATTAAACAATCAATTTTCAAATATTTCCTTAATGAAATCATAAGTTTCAAGAAACCAAGTACTGTAATTAAATTAAAGAGAAGAATGAAATAAGAGATTTGACAATTACATAGGTGGAAACCTTCTTTGATAACCAACCTTCCCTGGGTATAAGTCAAGTACTTTGAAAGGAGTACTAGGGAATGGGGAAAAAAGATTGCCTAAATACACGAGGAAGCAACACTTACCAAATCTACCATGAACCAAAACTATAATAAGTGAGCTCACATACATGAACATTTAACCCTCATAAGAACACGAGAGGATAGATGGAAATTACTACTTTCTTTATCTAACAAATGTACTAACTCTATCTCACAGAGTTCCAGTGACTGCCCCTGAATGGCACAGCTGCTAACTGGCAGCAGGACCATGAACCCATGTCTCTGAGTCCATGCCCAGCACTGTCCCCTGCAGCACAGACCCTGACAGGCCCCAGACCAGGCGGCCTGAGTGCTCACCCCAGTGCCCACTCACTGCCATGACACCTGGCATGTGTTATGCATAGCTCTGCCTCAGTTTGCTTTTATGTAGAGTGGTAATCTACACTAATAAAAGCGAAACATGGTAATTAGCGTACGACCGCTACCCTTCCCATTGGCTAATCAGCATATCCTTATGCAAATTAACTGTCAGCCAAGATGGCGGCCGGCAGCCAGGCAGCTGGAAGCGAACATGAGGCTTGCTTGCTCCAGGGACTGCAGACTCCAACGTTCCCCACCTGACTTGCCGGCCTCTGAGCTACAATTCTAAGAAACTATGTACTATGTTGCAAATGTAGAAACCAGCTTTCAGCCTGCCAGGATCTCAGAGCTGAAGTTATACATTGTTTCGATTATAGAACGGCAAACAAACCAGATACGAAGCCTCAGAGCTAGAGCCAGAGCTAAAGCTGGCCCAGAATAAAATAATAAAAAGAGAAAAAAAAGGAGCGGTTGGGAGCTTCAGTCAACAATCGCCAGCCTGAAAGCAGCCCTCAGCCCCTCACCCAGACTGGCCAGGCACCCCAGTGGAGACCCCCACCCTGAAGGGTGTGTGACCAGCTGCAAACAGCCATCATCCCCTCATCCAGGCTGGCCAGGCACCCCAGTGGGGACCCCCACCCTGATCCAGGACACCGTTCAGAGCAAACCAGCCGGCCCCCAGGCCTCTATTCTAAATAGTAAAAGGGTAATATGCCTTCCAGCACCGGGATCAGCGGAGCCACTAGGCCTCCTGGCACCGGATCAGTGTGACAGGGGGCAGCGCCCAAACCCCCTGATAGCTCTGCTACTCTGTGTGTGACAGGGGGCGGGGCCACAACCTCCCTATCCACCCTGCTCTGTTCCTGACAGGGGAAGGCACCCGAACCCCCTGATGGGCCCTGCTCTGTGTGTGACGGGGTAGAGCCATAACCTCCCCATCGGCCCTGCCCTGAGTGTGACAGTGGTGGCGCCCCAACCCCCTGATCCGCCCTACTCTGTGTTATGCCCAGATTTCAAGATTCCCAAGAGTCCATCAGGGAGCCAGCCAGTCCGATGCAACAGCAATGAGTCTTTTATTTCAAGCCCGGGCTTGGCTCTCCTACCTTCCTTACTGACGCAGCAGTAGGTGGCAAAGAGAAAGCAGTCTGATCGAACCAGGGGTTTTATAGAGGGTTGGAGTAGGGGCGGGAGAGGGGACTGTGCCCCCCCGCCGATTGGCCAAGTGCGAGCTGGTGTCCCATTACACAGGATGTGGTCATAGCGATGGCGTGCACTTGCCTTGATTACCATTGGTTAGTCCAGAGAAATGGTGGGTGTGGCTAGCAGAGGCTCCTTCCGGGAAGGAGTCTTTGCTGAGCACATGGTCCTGTACAAAATGGAGGTCCCTTAATGGATGGGGAGCCGGCCACTCGGTTCCAATGCTTGGCCTGCCGCCATGGGCGTCACCGGGAAACGGGCCGCCCACCACCCCGCCTGGCCTTTGGGTCGCCCGGTTGCTTGGCCCGAAAGTGACTTGGAGGCTGACGAGGGCGGCCCGGTCCGTCTGGGCATCCGCGGGCCTGCGCCTATCTGGTCAGGCGCTGCCCCAACCATGGCTGCCCGTCCCTCCCTCGCAGCTCCTCTCAGCGGCCTGTCAGGCCCGGTGCGGAGCGCTGGAGGCGGTGGAGGCGGAGCGGAGCCGCCCAGCCTCGGAGCCCCAGCCCAGGGGCCACGAGCTGCATCCGAGCCATGCGCCCCACTGGTGGGCGTCCTCGCCGGCCTCCATGCCCCTCCAGGAGGCCGCACTTCACCCGCAGCGTGGCGTGTCCGGAGCCGCCTTCCGCCCATGCTCCTGCTCTGCCCGGCGCCGCGGGGCGGGAAGACGCACGCCTGACCCCGAGTCACCCGAGGCATCGGCGGTCAGCGTGCGGTCTCCGCGGTGACCCGCGGCTCTGGGGTGCCCTTCGCGCCAGGAGGCGCCACGATGCGGTCCCCCAGCGCCAGGGCATCTCACGGGCCTGAGAGGGGGACCCTCGGCCAGTCGTCCTCCCTGCCGGACGCCTGCGGGGCCACGTGCCCCGCCGGCCCTTTCACTCTGTGCGTGACAGTGGGGAGCTCCCCAACCCCCTGATGGGCCCTGCTCTGTGCATGACAGGGGGCGGTGCCCCAATTCCCCAGTCAGCCCTGCTCTGAGCCCGACCGGGGGCTGCACCTAGGGATTGTGCCTGCCCTCTGCCACCCAGGAGCAGGCCTAAGCCAGCAGGTCGTTATCTCCTGAGGGGTCCCAGACTGCGAGAGGGCACAGGCCGGGCTGAGGGACCTCCCCCCCCCCCCCCCCGCAGTGCACAAATTTTTGTGCACCGGGCCTCTAGTCTATATATATAAAAGTCTAAGTGACTGGATGACCAAACAACCAGCTGGTTGCTATGATGCGTACTGACCACCAAGGGACAGACACTCAGTGCAGGAGCTGCCCTCTGGTGGTCAGTGCACTCCCACAGCGGGAGTGTCGCTCAGCTGACAGAGGGGCGCCAGAAGCTGGGCTAACTGCTGGCGAGCACAGCTGAGGCAGCGTGAGCCTCTCCAGTGGACACTCCCCCTGGGCGCCCAAGCAGCAGCTGAGGCAGGTGCAGCGGGGCCAGGGTGAGCGGGAGCAGCCTGGTGCCTGGTGCCCAGCCGGCTCAGGCTCTTCCCTGGCCACTTGCGGCTTCAAGCACTACTTTGTGCTGTGCGGGATCAACATGGACAGTGGGCTGGAGCCCGATGAGCTGAGAGGTAAGGCTGGGCTGCAGAGGCACAGAGGTCTACTGATCCCTTCAGGCCAGGCTGAGGGCCTCTAGTTAATAACAATAATAATAATAAATAAAAATAATAAAGTTATTGTAAAGGTTAAATGAATCAACACAAGCGATGGCCCTAGAACAGTAGCTTATACATTGTAATCAAGACTGGCTGTTTTTAATCTTATTACTACTATTACTGTAATATTTGTATACTATTTGGGTAGTTTGCAAAGTCCTTTTCTATTCTCACAACAACTATCTGAAGCAACAATAATAATAAGAATAGCAAAAGTAATAGTAGTAATAATACAATATTTTCATCCCAGAAATGAAGAAACAAAGGCTCAGAGAGATTAAATGACTTGCCCAAGGAATTTTGCCCAGAAAGTAAAAGAGCAGAAACACAGCTTTATAATTTTAGGCTTCATATCCTGCTCCATGACACCACAAAGCATTAATTTAATAATTTCACATTTTTTCAAAACACATGGACACTAACTCACATGATTATATAAAATCTAATTCCTGAGGTTGGAAATCAATTTTTTAGTGTTTCTACTTTTAAATAAAAGTAGACATATTTAAATGTTTCCTTCTGCATCTCACTCTTCAAAAGTAATAAATTCTTAATAAAGAGTTTACTAGGTATGATAATGGCAATATGTTCATCTTTAAGGGGGCTAGGATTTGCTTCAAAAAAACACTGCGGAGAGGGGTGTGGGTCCGGGTGAAATAAGACTGTACGTGACAACAGTTTAGAAGCCAGGGGATAATCAGGTGAGAATTCACTAAACTCTTCTGTCTTCCTCTACCTGTTTAAGTTTTCCATAATAAAAAGTTATTTTTAATAAAGTTAATAAATGTTGAAAATAATAATTTCACATTTTTCTTAACTCTACCTCTCATCCTACAGTACAAAATCTCAATCAGCAGCCTAGTGTCACCCTTATCCCACTCTCCACAAGCACAGTGGGAAATGTCCATCCAAAGATAGGATCTTGCCCAGCAGGCCTGGCTCAGTGATTGAGCATTGACCTATGAACCAGGAGATCATGGTTTGATTCCAAGTCAGGGCACATGGCCGGGTTGCTAGCTGGATCCCCAGTGTGGGGCGTGCAGGAGGCAGCTGATCACTGATTCTCTCTCATCATTGATGCTTCTGTCTCTCTCTCCCTCTCCCTTCCTCTCTAAAATCAAATAAAACATTTTAAAAAAGATAGAATTTTTACCATAGGGAGCAAGGGCTGTTTGTCATGACAGAGAATCCATATAGTCCAATTTGGGAACTGTAATACCCAAAAAAGGGCTACTGGGATTTTCACCTGTTTTCTATTTTTCCTCAAATATTGAGTGATCCACTCCAGAGTTTTGTCAATTATGTTTCTGAACTGTCCTATCTAGTCAACGTTATTGCTCACTCATTGACACACAGAGACAACTCCTCGAATAGCCAGCTGAAGAAGTTAAAAGCTGAAGGGCATGGTTATATGCAAGTTTAGTTTATTAGGGGAATCAAATAAATAAATATATATATATATATATATATATATCTCCAAAAAATTGTACAGCATTGAACAAATGGACTATATTACAAACATGTAAGAGTTAGCTTGTATAATAGGGAGAAAACAAAGGACAGATGGGTTTTGAGGAAGAATAAATGGCTGAGAAAGCCTTACCTCATGAATGGCCACAGCCTCTGGAGTCCTGTGTGTCTCCCATGGGACAGAGGAAGGGCTCTCATAGGAAGAATAAGTGCCAAGAAGAGGACAGAGAGCAGCTGCGGTCTGGGGTGATTTCCCCGTTGGTCTGGGCCTACTTAGAGGAAAATTTTTAAATAGTTTGCACTTGGTCTCATCTTGGAAAGTTGGTTTCATTTCATCTTCCAGGCACCTCTCTCCAGGCCTCCCCATCACAGGTTCTCCAAGTCAGCCTTCCAAGTGGAGCTGTTTGGTCCCGCTCTGCTGAGGTTTTAGCTCATTTCCACTGCAGCTGTCATCTTGGTGGGAGCCTGATGAGCTTCCTTTCCAGGCTGGCTGATTGTGTTTGCCCGTTTTTCTTGTTTTTGTTGTTGCTGCCCCCTCCCTCCACTGGGCCACTCCCCTCAAGCTCCTTTGGTCCATTTCTGTGTGTACAAGGTCAGAGTTCTCTTTGTTGCCTGTCTGAGTTCTGTAAGGGGGAAAAAATTAAAAGGCACAAAGTTTAAACTGAACTTTTCTGTGCTCTGTGTTTATATCATACACAATAAAATGTTTGACTGAGTTCTTATTGATTTTTTCATGTAATTTCACAAGCAGGGAGTGCTTTACTCTCACAAAGGTAGCCTCTGACTCCTTCAGTTTGGAAATGTCTGTTGTCAGTGGGCTAGCGAAGGGTGAGCCTAGAACAGCGGTTCTCAACCTGTGGGTCGCAACCCCTTTGGGCGTGGAATGACCCTTTCACAGGGGTCGTCTAAGACCATCGGAAAACACTTATATAATTACATATTGTTTTTGTGATTAATCACTATGCTTTAATTATGTTCAATTTGTAACAATGAAAATACATCCTGCATATCAGATATTTACATTATGATTCATAACAGTAGCAAAATTACAGTTATGAAGTAGCAATGAAAATAATTTTATGGTTGAGGTCACTACAACATGAGGAACTGTATTAAAGGGTTGCGGAATTAGGAAGGTTGAGAACCACTGGCCTAGAATAACACTCCCATTATGTGAACTGGCAGAGTAGCTGTTTCATGAAAATGTTTGGCTTCCTGTTTTCTGGTTTTGTTTTTCTGTCACCCTCAAGCATTCTTCAGCCCTCTCTACAGGCCTGTGCTGTGGCTAGTATCACAAGCATGGAATAATTTGAAATTGAGATTAAAACACAAAGACAGCACATAAGTCCCATGGGGGCATGTTAATTGTGGTGACACAGGCAAAACATAAGTGGATGAAATTTGACAAGAGGATATTAGAAAACCTGGCCAAGCCAAGAGAGACTCTCTTCTATCGCACCAAGGAGGCTTCGTGGAAGAAAGGAAGTACCTATTGGGCCAGGGGGATAAAGAAAAAATTATGAGTCTCTGTTTATCCAGGAAATTGTGACCAATCCAGAAATTCTACAATTACATGATGTACATTTCATTAGCTTACTATGATATCCTTATGGAATATTTCACTTCCAAATGATGAGAAAGTCATAGAAAGATCCTATTTCAACAAATTTCTTGTATGCATTGCTTAAAACTCAGCTAGCCATTTATTTGAATTTTGATTTGTTTATGAAGTTTTCATTGGGGCCAGTATGCTGGGTACCCACACCATTTACTTATGACCTGACTTACAACATAAAATCCAAAGACAATTTTTTGCTATTTTTACAGTATGAAAAGAGAATTCAGAATAACAGAATGAGCAGAAATTACTTAATTTCTCTAAGCTCAGTTCCTTCATCTGTGCAAAATACAGAGAATAATACACTGTTTCTATATCAGTTCAAGAAATTAAAGACCATATGCCCAAGTTACTTAGCATTAGAAGTGTCATTCCAACTGAAGTTAAAATCCCTTTTGCTTATTATAACATTACTAAATTGTCACGGGGGCGTGGGGGGGCTGGCAGAAGTAACCTAAAATTCCATGGGAATAAATAAAAATGATTGACTTTACTTCCTGTGTGAGTTGGTATACATGAAGAGTAATACCTACCTAATAGAAAGGATCTAATGTGAGAGAGTTCACTGAGATAATATGTGTAAAGGGCTTAGAAAAATGTTAGCTATTATCATTATTACTAAAACTAGAGGCCAGCATGAGACTGAAATCACATGAGGAGGTACCCTGCCTCCCGCCATGTGAGGAGGCACCCCACAGTTAGCCGGGACCCGTGCCTGACTTGCAGCATCCCCCGGCCCCCCTGCCTGTGTCCGCTCCAGGGCCACCCAAGCCGCCTTGCCGGCTCGAGCAGCCCCCCCACCCCCAGTTTCTGTCTCCATCACTGCTCTAGATCTCGTGCAACCTCCTCCTGTCCAGTGGTGACCCATTACGGCATCCAGGCCTAATTTGCATTATATATATATATATATTCCTCAAAAATGAGAAATGTATGTTCAGAATAACTAAATAGGACTACTTCAGTACTTTTTTACTCAAACTATAACAGGCATCTTAGTTTTGGTCCATTTTAATCCTTTTACATTTTCCTGCACATTCCATGTCATTTTTACCTCCAGGCCTTTGGTCCTGTTGTAGCTCCATCCTGAAATGCTCACTCGCCCACACGACACACGATCATTGTCTGAAACCTCCTGCTGCCCCCAGACCCCATCAAAACCCTATGTCCACAGCATTCAGATACACTCTGGTTCCTCCTTTGCGTAGTTCTTGCCATTAATAATTTTCCAACCTGCTCAGGTGAGTCATCTTCTCTCAAAGTTCAAATTTCTTAATGTCAGGAGCTTTTTTGCATACATCTGCTAAAAATCTATATATATAAGAGCCTAAGCAACCACAGACTGTTCTACTGTTTGACCAGTAGCTATGATGTGCGCTGACCACCAGGGGGCAGATGCTCAACACACAGGCATGGAGATATGGAACAGACTGATGAATCTCAGAGGGAAGGGGGGAGGTGGGGGGGCAGGAAGAGATTAACCTAAGACCTTATATGCATACTAGAGGCCCGGTGCACAGATTTGTGCACCGGTGGGGTCCCTCCGCCCGGCCTGCAGGGATCGGGCCAAATCCTTGCACCAGGCCTCCAACATCCCCCAAGGGGTCCCGGATTGTGAGAGGGGATAGGCCAGGCCAAGGAACCCCACCAGTGCATTAGTGCACCGAGCCTCTAGTAATTAAATTAGACCATTTAGGTGATGGAAACAAACACTTCATGAAATGAACAGTCTCCAATCTGAGAACAGCTAAATGGATGGAAGGCAAGAAGGTTTTATAGGATAAATAATAAAAACCAAAAAAGAGACAAACAGAAAATCCCTGATCAGCTAGAGCCACATAGTCAGCCTTGGTGGGGTGAGAAGAAACTAGGAAAGAAGTGTAGAGCCCACAGCTGGCTTGGCACTGGGGACCAGCCACCTAGAGACCTTGCCTTCTGGTCAAGCCCAGCATGTACAGAGACACAAAAGTGCTCTAAGTTTCTGTTTGCTAATGTGGCACCACTGCGCAGGGTAGGCTCCATCTTGGACCTAGAAACTTATTTCAACATATCTTCTACATCAGCTCAGCGGAGGAGACAGTCTTCAGTGGAAAGGGAAAATGTGCTTCCAGATCCAGAGGGAAGGTGGCTTATATGGACAAAAGGCCCCACTCCTGGCTCCTGATTGGTCTGTTCCATGCAAATGAAGACTGCAAATCTTTGCAGTTTGATTTGTCTAACAGGCACTGTCCTGATTGGTCAGAATTGAGCTGTTGTAATTGGTCAGTGAAGAAGTTAATGGGGATGTAGCTGCGTAGTTTTAATTGGATGGGGAAGCCTCAGTCCTACTGGCTTAAATAGGATTCCAGGAAGTCCCTTCTAAGGGCTGGCTCAGGCGGCAGAGCCACAGTGCAGGCAGGCAGCTCGGTGCACAGGCAGGTGGCTTTGTGCCAGCTTCTCCCCTGAGTGCAGTTGCATGAGAGACCCCTGTGTAAAAATAGCCGCTAGATTCTGTTTGGGGTTTTTTGTTCATTTAATTTGAACCCAGTTAGCCATTGGGAGCCTTTCTTAGTAGGTATCTTCTTTCTCAGAGTCCACAATACATGCTGGTATATGGGTGTGTTAATTTATACCAAAAAAAAAAAGTGTTCTTATTTACATCTTTTGCAAAAACAATTTCTGAAATTTATTTTAACAGACTTTATGCATTTTTTCCTAGAGGATGAAAAAAGGAACTATTCCAATATCCTCCCACTCTCCAGTGAAAATGCTTGTTAACTCCCTGAGAGTCCCTTCACGCAGCTAACGGCACACCATAGACAGGCTCACTCAGGTGGACAAAATACATTAATTTCTGCAGTTGTATTTATTCAAATATGTAACTACTATATATTTCTAATTTTTTACTCAACTAGCATGAACACGGATATAGTGAGATTAATAGAAAATGCCAAAAACTAAGAAATATAAGGATTCTTGCATAATGTCATGAGAAAAATATTCTCCTTGAAAGAGAATATAGTCAATGATAAATCAGGTTGCATCAGAGTTACATGAAGCAGATGAATTTTCATCACAAAATATAAGACCTTATTATTTAAATGAAATCACTCATTTAGAGAAAGAATATAAAACTTGAAATGCCAGTTAAGTCAGCTTCTCCCAGAGGGAAATTTAGACACATCTGTGTACATTAACATCCTCTAATGTTCTGTTCTCTACAAGCTGTGGAAGGTGCAAATTTTTAGAAAAATAAAATTTCTGTTCACTATATAAATGCTTCTTTAAATTATTATTGTAAAGATATTTGTGATACTGCAGAGTGTTATATGAAGAATAACCTAATTCCAATCCTAACATTGTCACACATGATTTTTTGTAATATCAAAGTAGCTTTTGAACAAAAAGCCAGGCATAATGGCCTTTTAAGCTACCAACATCACCAGCTGTTAAGCACAATAAATAAATGTGATTGCTGAACATCACCAGCAAAGAGTTTCTTTAAAACAAAAAGTGATCTGGGCTAATTATAAAAGGAATACAGAAATAATAGCTGTTGGGAAATTATAGGCTTCCGTCATGATGGTTCTCTGTTTCATAAAATTCTAGTAAACTAATAGACAGTTGATAAACATAAGTGGTTTCTGAGGAGTTGCTATGTGTGAATAAAGTTATTCATTCTGTACACGCACACCATGAGAACCTGACAGAGTTGTTTCTATTACAGAATGAAGTCGTATTACAAAAGGTGATGGCTGGGGTTTGAACCTAAACTACCCTCCTGACTTCTCTAGCTTGTAGTTAATTTCATTCACCTCAGCTCATGTGTTTGGGTAAGGAAACAAACATTACCTAGGGAGAAAGGTGGCCATAAGCCCTAACTGGAGTGGCTTTATTACAAAAGCAATCCTTTCTCTCCCTATGCAATGGTTTTTCTCTTAAAGCATGATTACACACATTTTGCCACCTTTCCTATTGTGAATGATGTGCAGACTAGAACCTTCTCTAAAGCCCGTCCTCATGGCACGGACCCCCAGCTCCTATTTGTGAGGGGGGGGGGGTGTCTCCCAGTGACAAGTGCCTGTGCTGGAGACATGGGCTGTAGACAAGCGGTGTCAGTCACTATGTCTCGCCCATGAGGGGTGTCGAGCAGTGGTAGCCATGCCACAGCTCAGATCATAAACAAACAACAACAAAAACAGTGCATCAAGTCCCATCAGAGTGGGGGCTCAATATAGACGACCCAGAAGGCCTGGTGCAGGGATGCCGACGGAAAAACATCTCCACAAGCTAAAGGGCCCCGATTCTCACAGCAGCTGGATTATAGAATATTTCACAAGCTTTTTCCACCAGAAATAACCTGAGAGGATGAAGGCTTCTGTAACTTTGTGTGGTAACCGATGGTAACTAGACTGATTGTGGCGATCATTTCACAGGGTACACAAATATCAAATCATATACCTGAAACTAATGCAATGTTATGTGTCAATTACATCTCAATTTAAAAGAAGCTCCTTGAATTAGTTTCACACAAAGGCAACAATTAGATGCCCAGCAGCCACTTACCTTGGCGCCACCATCCCCCAGCCAGGGCTGCCCATCCTGCTGGTCCACCGATGCCAGACATCCTGTGACCCAGGGACACCTCTTGCTGGAGGCACCTCAGTCCTCCAGGATTGGTTATGTGCCCATGCTTTATGCCCTCAGGGTCTCCCAGGTGAGCTGCAGGAGCAGGCAATGTTGTGTTTAATTTCCCGGATGTGTGACTCTCCCAGGCAGGCAGAGCCCTGAGGCTCACCACTGGTTCCCCACCAGGAGCTGAGCCCTAGCATAGAGAAGGCCCTCTGGGACCATCTGCCAAATATATTCACCTAAAGAGATAAAACAGCAGCAAGTAAAACATTTCCAAATTACATTTAAATGGGAATTTCTGATACTGGTCTCTGTCAGCATCACCTGCTTAGGTCATCTTAAATCTTCTCTTATTATCCTTCTCTCAATCTAATAACCTAACCCAAAACTCACACTGTTAGCTTAACATCTTCTTGATAATATTAATGTTTCCTTTCTGATTATTAAAAAAACAGTACCTAAATGTTAAATAGCCATGTTCTTCTTTAGTATCTGTCCAGTGTGCACCAACTTATCAAGGGATTACATAACTGCACGTTCAATTAAGATCACAGGTAGCAGTATAACTGTCATGCTGCAATGTGAGGTTGACTGAGGCTCGTCTGAGTGAAATTTTATCCACTGTCCAAGTTTACTTTACACCTATATTTATAGGATTATTAAAGTTCTCAAGGAAGCATTTACATTTTCCTGACATTATACACAAATAAATAGAACTACCCACTACCTGTCCTTTAAATTATCTGTGTGTCATATTTCAAATCTTCTGTGTTCTTCTTCCGGAAATTTCCCCCATCGGTGTGATGGGGCAACTATACTGAAGCCAAGTCGTGGCTGATAGGACTTGGTCCTGGGGGAAGAGACTTTGGACAGAGCTGGCTTAGGACCCTCCAGTTATCGTCCCTGCAAACCTGGCCTCAGTTTCCACATCTGTAAAACAGAAATAATAATTTATTTCACAGGGTGTAAGAATTAATGAGATCTGCATGCAGTTGGTTATCCATGTATTTTAATCCAGTTGGCTTTTCCTCTTCTGCCCCTCAAAGCACTTCAACATCAATCACAAACCGTATGATCTCCAATTGGGCTGTTTAAGCAATAAGAACATAACATTTTAAAGACCTGCACTACCCTCCATGCAAAACATACGGGGGGCACATGCGATATGTCAATCTTAACTCAAACTTCCTCATTCAAAGAGTGTCATGACCATGGTCACCTTATTCCTGTCCTTTCTTTTTTTTTCTTTTTTTTAAATATATTTTATTGATTTTTTTACAGAGAGGAAGGGAGAGGGATAGAGAGTTAGAAACATCAATGAGAGAGAAACATCGATCAGCTGCCTCTTGCACACCCCCTACTGGGGATGTGCCCTCAACCAAGGTACATGACTTTACCGGAATTGAACCTGGGACCCTTCAGTCTGTAGACCGACACTCTATCCACTGTGCCAAACCGGTTAGGACTCATCATTTTTTAATAAATTTTCTTAAACCTCTACCAGGAGCCAGACAGCAATGTTAGCCTGCCAGACAAAGGAAATGCATAGCATCTGCCACCTTCATTAAGAGAATTGGAACTCCATGACTTAAAGACTTTTCATGTGGAAAAGTAAGTGAGCACCCTAGATCAAAATACACTAATGAAAGGTACTCTTAGCAAAAGTATGAATGGAAAAGTATGAATGGAAAGTCTTAGTAAATAACTAAGACTTCATGAAAAAGAAGACAAATGCAGTATTTCGTAAAACTTTAGAGAATTGGGGACATGTGCTTCATTCTTACCTCCAGCTACTTTTTCTCGAACTAGCTGGAGTGACAGATTATTCCCATTTGCTAACATTTGCCAATGACGACATTGCTAAGTTAAACAAAATAAATTTAAAAATTCTCAACCGACTTCTGAGTATGTCATTATATAAATGTCAACCTAACAGCTATGTTTCTCCCATCCAAGGAGATCATTTGTTCATTCATAGCTGTGCATTTCCCACGAGGCATCAGGCATTATGCTGTGGACACACAGTGAATGAATTAACATAGTCATGGAATTTACGGGATTAAGAGAAGGAGACTTCAGTAAACTAACCATAAAAATAAATATGGTATTATGAATTGTGGTAAGTGCTATAAAGGGAAAGAGTAAGAGTTATGAGGATGTAAGGTACAGTACCTGAGCAAATCTCATATATCACAGGGGTAAATATTTCTTTTGGGGGCTTAATTACAAGTTCATTTCCTTTAATAATCATAGGACATTAGTGGTTATAGGACCTTGGGTTTAGTGAATCCATCTTGGTTGTGTTTTTGTAGTTTGTTGTTTTCTAAAAAACATTTCTTCTAAACTGTTGAGTTTATGAACATAAAATTGTTCATATACTCCCTTATACTTTTAATGACTACAGGATCTGTAGTGACGTCCCCAGTTTTATTCCTGAGACTGGTGATTTGTGTCTCTCTCTTTTTATCTTTCTCAGTCTTGCAAGATGTTTATCAGTCTTACAGACTTTTTTTAATGAGCCAGTTTTGTTTCATTAATTGTCTCTGTTTTCATGTTTTTAGCTGCATTGACTTCTTATCTTTATTATTGCATTCCTTCTACTTTCTTTGAGGTTTTTTTCTTCTTGTTATAATGTATTAAAATAGAAGTGTATTTCTTTGAGACTTCATTGCTGCTGTAAGCATTTAGGGTTAAATTTTCCCCTTAGCACAGCTTTAGCTGCATTCTACATATTTTGTAATGTTGTGTCTTCATTTTTATAGTTTCATGTATTTTTGTTTTCTCTGAGACTTCTGCTCTGATGTGTAGGTTATTTAGAAGTGCATTGTTTAATTTCCAAGTGTTTGGAGACTTTCTTGTCTTTCTGTTATTGATTTCCTATTCAAGTCCTTTGTGGTCAGAGAACACACTCTATGATTTCAACTCTTTGAAATTTGTTCAGATAGTTTTATGGCCTATAGTCATAAAATTCACTTGTATGGTGTATGGTCTATCTTGGTGACTGTTCCATGGGCACTTGAAAAATATGCATGTTCTGCGCTGACGGGTGAATGTTCTATAAATATCAATTAGTTCCTGTTGGTGGATGGGGTGGTTCAGCTCTTCCAAGTTGTTGCTGACCTTCAGTCCAGTAGGTCTATTAATCACCAAGAGCTGGGAGTTGAAGTCCCTAACATAACTCTGGATTTGTCTATTTCTCATTTCAGGTTTATCAGTTTTTGCTTCATATAAGTTCATGCTTTTGTTTGGTGCATGCACATTTCGGATGGTTATGTCTTCCCAGTAGAATCAGCCTATTATTATTATGTAATTTACATCTTTGTCTCTGGTAATTTTCTTTGCTATAGAGTCTACTTTATCTAATTTTAATATGGCCACTCTGATTTTTTAATTAATAGTCAATGATATTTCTCCTTCTTCTTCTTCTTCTTCTTCTTCTTCTTCTTCTTCTTCTTCTTCTTCTTCTTCTTTTTCTTCTTTTGTTTTTGTTTTGTTAATCCTCACTCAAGGATATTTTTCCATTGATTTTTAGAGACAGTGGAAGAGAGGGAGAGACAGAGAGGAGAAACATTGATGTGAGAGAGACACATCAATTGGTTGCCTCCTGTACACACCCTGACCAGGGCTGGGATGGAGCCTGCAACCGAGGTACATGTCCTTGACAGGAATCAAATGCATGACCCTTTAGTCATGGGCTGATGCTCTATCCACTGAGCCAAACCGGCTAGAGCTATGGTATATCTTTTTCTATCCTTTTACTTATCCTTTCAACCTATCTATGTCATTGTAATTGAAGGGAGTTTCATGTAAACAGCACATTGTTGGATCATGGTTTCATTTTATTTTTATCCACTCTGTAAATTTCTCTCTTTTAATTGGTGTTTTAGAGTCTTTACACTTTAGGTAACTATTGATACATTGTGCCATTTCATTATAATTTCATTATAATTTATCTGAGCTGTAAATCTTTAGAAAAGGGAACACAGCAGGGTAAGCAAACAGCTGTTTTTTAGTG
Source organism: Myotis yumanensis (assembly GCF_028538775.1). Taxonomy (NCBI): domain Eukaryota; kingdom Metazoa; phylum Chordata; class Mammalia; order Chiroptera; family Vespertilionidae; genus Myotis; species Myotis yumanensis. Next base: position 159,993,664 of record NW_027223752.1, on the reverse strand, counting down.
TGATCATCATCATCAACAGCAGCATAATCAGACTCCTTTGACGACACACAGACATAGCCAGAATCATGAGACAGAGCTCTGGCTTCCTTGGCAAGTGTCAAGCATCCTATGCCTGCTGAAGAACAATGCAGAAATCGTGAACTCTCCAATAAGAGAGAGTTTTCTTTCTAGAAGGAAATCTGAATTAGGATACAGAACCCCCTTTGTTTAGAACAAGTGAGCCAACAGGAAATCAACAGGCATAGATTCATGGGACCTGGGTTTTCTCCTTATTTGCTGGGTGACACTCAACAGATGATTCTCTGCGTCTCACTTACCTTCCTCATGGGTTGTTGGGAGAATTCACCCAGGTACTGCTCACTCTGGCTGTTACACACCTGTATATCCCAGAACAATTAGGCAGCTGGAGAAGGCATGATCGGGGCTCCTGGAGCCTGAGTGAAGGACTAATTTCAGGGGCCAGGGGAAGAGGGGTGGGAGCCACCATGAAGGGCCTCTTGGGCAGGGCTTGAGGATGGAGTTGCTGGAGGTCAGACCATGTTCCGGCTCTTTCTTTGCTGCCTTAGGTTGCTGGCCACCTCTATATTTTGTCCAACACAAAACTGCCTATTTAAGATTTTGATAGAAGAATAAGGGTATAAAAGAAACAAATGACCTAAGTATGGGCAGACAGGCGTTGACCCAGAACAACCTGTCCTCACACCCAGGCTCATTGCTTCTTCTGGCCAGGCCTCGCTTCCCTGCTCTGGCTCACGGTTTCGGAGAAAAGCTCCCCCAGTCCCAGAACCCCGGCTTCTTGAGCTTCAGTGCCTCCTGCGGTAAATGTAACAAAGTCTTCCCCTTCTCTTCGGGCTGTGGGCTCAGGGCCGAGCTTCTTTCCCTCCACCCCTACAATGGACTTTAGGGGCAGAGTGGGTAAAACAAGACAAAATCAGAGAATTCGCAGGGCTTGGGGGACTTTCCTCCCGTCTTCATCCCAACCTGTAAAGAGAAATACGTGTGTGCACCAATTGTATTAGTTCTCCAGACCATTGCGTAGGAGAGGTCTTTTGTTTCACACCAGCAATGACAAGTAAATTGAAAAAGGGAAAGGAAAGGATTTAAAAGGTTGGTGCCTAGACGGATGGTAGGTCTCTCCCTGTTTATTTCTCTACTGTGAAATGCCCGGTTCACTCAAAGATGACGGAACTACACATTTCAAAGAATCCTGCAGTCCTGCCTAATGGTGCCAGCACCCGCAGGTGTGTTGTCCCGTGAGCATAACCTGTCTGCTGCCTTACTAAGCCTTGTTCCCCTGACCTGGGCGCCCAAAATACCACCATTTTTTTAAACCACGGGCTCTTTTCCACGACACTATACTGGCTTTGTTTTGCCACTTCAGGTCAAATATAAAACATAAACGCAACCTTCCCACAAAGGCAGCCCACCTTCAAATGGCCTGCCTAACAGTAGAGGTAAACGACATAAGGGCTTTAAGAAAATGTTTGAACATTTCTGATTAAGGATGCTCCAGGAAATTCACCCCACTCATTCTGTTCCACACCAAGTCCTCCTCGTTCCTCCTCCCTTGCACACATTTCCCTGACAGCTGAGTTACAGTTGGAGGCTACAGTGGATTTGGGCAGGCATTGGCATTTGCTAGTCTTTTCCAGCGTGTACACTACGTGCCCAAGATGTCTTCATAGAGATTACAATGCATCCAACTCAGTGATGTAACTCAGATTACAAACCAACCTACTGACAAGTGAAGAAGTAAGCGGAAGGCAAGAGTGGAAGGTCACCAAATCCAGAGCATTGGTCGACAACTTAGAGACCTCAAAAGACTTAGCAAAGGAAAGCGAAACTTCCTAGGGCCCCTGATCATTCCCTATGAGTCACAAAGGAAAATGAGCCCAGTGTTTTTCACAACAGAGACCTGCCGAATGCGTAGAGAGACAGGAAGATGCAAAGGGATCTTTGGAACTCTGAACAGCAAGCAGCTCGTTAGGTATAAGAAATCAGCACACTTCACATGTTACTCAAAAGATATCAGTTTAAATTAACTCCAAATGACATTGGTCAAGTGTATCTATTGTGTTCCAGGGCAAAGTATAGTCTCTGTGCTCTGGGAAGATTAAAACTTATTCAGGGAGAAAGAAATTTAAACAAATGCATGTCATTTAGCATAATATGTCCTGAGAAGCAGGTGGTGAATGAGGTACAGTGAGATGAGGAGGGGACAACCATGACCAGATTATACCATCGTGGAACCAAATGAAGCAGTATAATGAAATCTCAATTCTTGTGTCTACAAACCAAGACAAATTATGGAATAATGCAACGTTTCCTTTGACCAGAAAGCCTTAAAATACCCAGGAGCAGGACAGAGCTCCCCTTCTCTTTGACGTCTGGCCACCCATCATTCTATTGTTTCTCCAACCAGTACTAAGGGTTGGACTCACACACACACACACACACACACACACACTCACACACTCTCTCTCACACCAGGACATGAGGAGGAATTTCATCCTCCTGTTCCAGTGATTAGCTTTTTTTGTGCAGCTGCTAAATGCCTTTGTAAAGGTTACGTTGAAATTTCAGCTTTAAAAATATCACAGTTGATGTTCCTAAGAACAGCTGGCAGTTTCCGCCACTCACTCCCGGGTGGCCAGAGTTCCAATTTGTGGCTAGCCTTGTCTTCAAACATCTCGGGGCAACCAAAATGCGACAGGATGACAGATCGTCCTCTCAATGGATACTGACAAACAAATTAGTGCAAAGATGCTTTTCGTAGCAGACCAGATGTGTTGAGTTCTATCATATGGAACCAGCAATGAGAAACTGTCCAAACCCCATCTGTGCCTTTATTCTCTCCCTCCCTTTCTCTCTCTCCCTCTCCCTTCCTCCCTCCCTCTCTCATTTTTCAACCTCCTGGTAAAGGCGCTGTGTTTACACATGCACTAAATGATCATGTTGGAAAGCTGGCCTTACTGCCAGGTCTGAAACTTTCCTAGGATGGGATCCAGGAAAATTCGGCCAACCTTTGATAGGACTCTCCCGAGGCATAAGAAAATCATTTGTAAATACCCCAGGAGGACATGAAGCTTTATCACAAGTCAGTAAACAAGGGAGTTTACTGCCTCTCGTGAGAGTGAGAACCATGGCTCCAGCACACACTCCCATGTGGGATCACAGCATTTCTTCTTGCCCCCAGACAGGCAAATAGAGGGTCCACTCGATTAGGAGGTAGTGAGGAAGTCAAATTGGCCCTGGACTCCTCTTACTCCCAAAGCCACACAAAAATTTTGATATTCTCCTGTTTCTCAGTTGAGATCAATCAACAAAGCCTTTGAGGACCTACTGTGTACTTAAAGCCCCACTAGGTGCTGGGAAGATGTGAAGATGAATCCCTCCCTCCTCTCTAGAAGCTCAGTGCCCCCTTCAGTACAATGAACACACATGAAAGATGCCTGCCATGTAAAGCATTGCATGAGCCCGGCTGGAGGCTTGAGACCATGAATGTTTCAGGAGAGAGGAGGATGGGGAAGTTTCTGCAAGGCTCATAGAATTCCTCAGAGCGGACCCTGGAATTGAACTAGGTTTATAGATGGTGCCTTCTCGCTGGGTCCTCGCATGGTGGAGGGGCGAGGGAGCTCCCTGGGCCTCTTTTATAAAGACACCCATCCCATCATGAGGGCTCCACTTTTGTGACCTCATGGCCTCTCAGAGGCCCCACTCCTAGCAGCATCACATTGGGGATTGGATTTCAACATATGAATTGGGGGAGAGGGGGACACAAATTTTCAGTCCATAACAAAAGCTTTGACTCATCTCCAGTGTGGGAGATTCCTTTTGTCTAAATTAAATCAGGGCAGATCCAAGGAAGTGTCTAACTCCCTTCCTTCACCACCCAGTATCCCACCCGTGTGGGTGACAGGGCCACCATCATGACTCCTGTCAGCATCAGCGCTTTGCTCAGAGGTGGAGGGTGTGAGCTTGGAGCACCTCCTAGAGGCCTGGCTCTCATAAGCACCTTGGATGGAGCTCAATAGAGGCCACCACGGTGCTATGAGATCAAAGTGGAAGACAGAGTGATTTGGAGCTGATGAGTCATTTTCATCCCCATCTCTATACAGACTCACTCAGAACAGATGCACAGTGCAAAGTCCTAGGAAGCATAAGGTACCGAGGAAACGTGAATGCTGATTCCTGGAGGACTGTGTTCTCATTTGTGTTTGGCCCTCGCAGCTATTAATTGACATGACCCTTTAGAATTCCATCATCCTGCCCACATCTTTCTCTTCCCAGAATCCCATCCTGCAAGCAGAGCAGCTCCCTGAGTGGACTGCCCCTCGCAGCGGGAACAGTGTCTCTCTCCCTCGATTTCTCAGCCAGGCTATTTCATTTCCTTGCCTTTTATGTTGATACCTCTTTCTGGAAGATGAGGACCTGCCACCATCCATCAGGGATTTTATTCTTCATCGTGAGAAACCACAGCCCCGAGGCCAGCTTCTATTTGGTAGATAGAGTCAGGAGATCAGCCCCATCTCCCGATCTTAGAAACCTCTTCTAATGAAATCCCCTCGATGTAAATGTGCTGTCTCCATAATTAGATAAATGCCCGTCCTCTGGTTACCAGCCTAGTGATGGATCTAATCATATTATTGTCCATGTCTGCGCTGGCCTGACCATCCCACATCGGACATCTGTCTCTGCCACTTTTTGTCAGTCCTACACAGAGCTGTTGATGTAAAAGTACTTATAAAAGTAACTGCACACACATGGCAGAAGCTCATTAAACAAAGAAACGGCATGAGCTGTGCAAGGTACCAGATTAGAACTTTAAGTGATATTTCCTGCGCGCAAGGCAGGGACAGGGCTTTTAAATATTATTATTCTCATGTAACCGTGCACCGAATGCTCCTGCCTAATTGTTCAGTGTTTTCTCTTGTGCTTAAATTCCATGCCACATGTTATTAAAAATTGACTTTACAATATTTATTTTACTTATCTTCCCAAGCCAGGCTGGGCTTAACCCATAGATTTTGTGAATTATTAATTTTTAAAGTCAATTTGTGCTACATTTTACACTTGGATGGTGTCCAGGGAGACACTGATTTCTAGTCCAAAACCCAAGCGCTAAATCCCTTTGATTCATCTTTAAAGAGTCTTAAAGCACAATCCCAACCATGTCAGAGCTAATGAATGCCTCCGACATAATGTGAAAAGCTAACAAGTACTTAGTTAACATTTAGATCCCTGCGATAAGAGAGGAAAACTACCATTTTCTGTAGATTATCTGAGCAATAACCTTGGACAATATAATTCGCTTGCTTACATAACAAGACTCAGTGGTTCTCAACCTTCCTAATGCCGCAACCCTTTAATACAGTTCCTCATGTTGTGGTGACCCCCAACCATCAAATTATTTTCGTTGCTACTTCATAACTGTAATTTTGCTACTGTTATGAATCGTAATGTAAATATCTGATATGCAGGATGTATTTTCAGGGGTTGCGACCCACAGGTTGAGAACCATTGGTAGAGGCACGATGAGGAGTTAATAAAACCACGGTGCCAATAGCATCTCTGTGTCAACCTTCATTCACCAAGGTGGCTGCACCCTGACCTTCTAGACATGGTGTCTGGTGAGGCTGTGCCCTCCAAAGAGTGGCTCTTGGTTTTCCTAGAAAGCAGCCCACTTGGTGAGGGCCAAGGTAAACCTCTCTGAGACTGATTCCCATCTGATTTTTTAAAGTATATTATTGATCTCTCCACATGCTAAATTCTAAATTAAAATTATATATTGAATGGAGAGTTGATTCCTAGACCCTGAAGCCAAATAACATGTCCCCTGACATTCGGTGTCTCTATAGACCCTGCTCTGTCTATCTTCCTTAAAACCAAATTTGCTTCAGACCCTTTTTCTGAGTTCCATTATTTGCCTGAGATCAGTGTTCAAGGAGAACCTCTTCCTCCCCTAAGCTATGCAGCTACACGTAGGAAAGGAGCATGGGACATCCCAATTGGTTCACAGCATAACGTACATGCCACAGAGGAAAGTCACAAAAATGGAAGTGTACATTCTTCCCCGTAGACTGAATTATACTAAAAAATAAAATGACTAAAACCAGGCATCATTTGACAATGCCAGCATCCTGTTGTGTGTTTCAGGGTGTCTTCAGAAACTTATTAAATTTATATATATTTGGAAAACTTCATATATTTACAGAAATTTGAATGCTTTGTGAGCTTAAAAATCACTATTTTAATCAATGTTGTTCAACCCAAAACTAGCTGGCACCGCACCAGAGGTGTTAGGATCAGTGTACCGTCCACAGCTGCTCTTCCCAAACACAAGGCTTACCCTCGGCAACCCTCCACGTCATCCTGGATCCTGCTCAGAGCCACATCATCAGTCCTGCGTTCACTCTGACCCCCTCTCCTGCCTGTGGCTCCTCAGGGGGAGCGGGTGTTCTCTGATGTTTCCAGACTATTCCAGACTATTCGGCACCAGGTCTCGGCCAAGCTGCCCACAGCCTCACCTGCTGAGAAGCAGCCGTGTCATGAGAATCACCTCAAGTCCACAGCCCCAGGGTCCAGTGCCTCCTGTCGCCCCAAATAAGGAGCAGGCCCATCTCTAAGGGGTGGGACTCAGGTGGGAGGACAAGGACATGCATGGAGGAACAGGAGACCATGCCTCCAGAGCAGTGGTTCTCAACCTTCCTAATGCTGCGACCCTTTAATACAGTTCCTCATGTTGTGGTGACGCTCAACCATAAAATTATTTTCGTTGCTACTTCATAACTGTAATTTTGCTACTGTTATGAATCATAATGTAAATATCTGATATGCAGGATGTATTTTCATGGTTACAAATTGAACATAATTAAAGCATAGTGATTAATCACAAAAACAATACATAATTATATATGTGTTTTCTGATGGTCTTAGGCGACCCCTGTGAAAGGGTCGTTCCACCCCCAAAGGGGTCGCGACCCACGGGTTGGCGACCCACAGGTTGAGAACCGCTGCTCCAGAGGATACCACCACACACTAGGCATGGATTGCCTTATTAGATGCTCATGACAACTTATGAGGCAGCTGCTCTTTTTATAGAAAGGGGAGAAAACTGAGATTTAACGAGGGAACCGGGCTTACAGACCAGAGGAGTGAAGCCGACAGCCACACCTATATTTCAGTGGAGACCCAGGGACCCCGCCCAGAGCACAGAGCCCAGTGCCCTCAGCCCCTGTTGATTTGCCCGGTTTCACATCCCATTTCTCTTCGAATCCTTCCACTGCTCCAGAGCTGCTTACCTACAACACTGCCTGATCTATTCTCTCAGACAGGGGGCTACTGGGGATTTTGTGCAAAGAATATTTTCTGCTTTTGAATGTATAGATGTAGTAGCTTTAAAGAAAAATAGAGAGCTCTCTTAAAACAAAAGTCAAGTCCCAAACGCATAAAGTTAAAGCTCAAATGGAATTTAGATTTGCATGTATAGAATTTTAACGTTCATTTGTTCAGCGAGCACTCCTATTAGCAACACACCTTGGCCAATCAGCCCTCGGTGGGAGCAGCCAGGCTGTGAAATACAGAGGCACCAGGGTCTGGACGAGACACTCAGTCTGCTCATGAAGATAAACCCTCCCAAGCAGGCAATTTTGGAAGGAACTATTTGTAATCAAAGTCTATAGGCAGAGGGTTTAATAAACTGTGCATTGTGGCACATGGCTTCTCAGAGGCTCTAATATGCATTGTGAACATGTGGGTGTGATGGTACATTTTCCCGAAATACTTCGGCTCATGGAGTCTCGTTAGTGGAGATCTCTGTGGAGGCTGGGAGTCAGCAAATTGCTAATCCCTCCACCCCTCAGCTTTCTTATTAATGAAAAGGAAGATTATAATAGTGGCTGCCCTGGCCAGTGTCTTAGTTGGTTGGAACATTGTCCCATACAGTAAAAGGTGATGGGTTTGATTCCCAGTCAGGGCACATACCTAGGTTATGGGTTTGATCCCAGGTCAGGGCATGTGGAGGAGGCAACTGATCAATGTCTCTCTCTCTCTCTCTTCCTCTCTCTAAAACCAATAAAAAGGCATGCCTTGGGTAAGGATTAATAATAATTAATAATAGCAGCTAACTCATAAGGTTGTCAGGATTATTGGTTGAGGTATACATGAAAATCGATGCTTTATAACTTTTTTGTGAGACGTAGTCAATATGCAATAAATATTGGCGCTGATGAGCACTGTGCCTGTCACAGACATGAAGCACCATGAAATGTGCTCTCTCTCATCAGCTACTAACTGCACTATGTCACCTCAAGGGCTCTGAGCCACAGCTGGGGGCAGGGGGGAGGCATTCTTCAAGAGATGCAGGAGAGGTGGGTGGAGCTCAGCGTCCCCTGCTGGGCTCCAACACCAGAAATGCAGTGTATGATGCTTCTGCTTGAGATTTAATTTAATTTGGGCTAAAAGGGAGGTAGGGCTCTGCTGCTTAAACAAGTCACATATTCTTAAACGATTTAAACAAAAAGAACCACTAAGAAATATCTGCTCTGGGGGATTAATCCACTTCTTCCTTGGTGATGGGGACCATGGTCCTAACTACATTTTGTTCCATCTCACATCTCACAGCTGTCACCACATTGGCTTTGGGGGTCTGCTCAGCACCCCTTGGGGAGCATGGATTCCCCTGAAATGATAAGAGGCTCTCTCAGTGACCGGAGCCAGGCGCTGAGCTCTGTGCAGCGTTAGTAACTCACAATGAGGCCAAGAGGGTGTGCCCCCTGAGCACTGTGGCCATGGGAAGGGAGTACAGTGATGTGCTTTCACCATCAGCACAGGTAGCAGGAGGGGAGTCAGCTCTCTGAAACACATGGGTCCCCACCACCCCACCACTTGGCGCTCTCCGTGGCCGCTCCCACCCTGGCACACTATGCACCGGGGACGCTGAGAAAGGTCGGCAAGACAGTGACACCCAGCAAACGAGCAGCTTGGTCTTTGCAGAGTTACTCACCATCGTGACACTCCAGGGCAGACAGTCAGCTCCCTGCCCTGGGACCCAGACACACAGCCCCCATTATCACCCCTGATGCGCATCACAGCGAGGCAGGGCCCACCAGACACACTCAGAAACGTGTCCCAAGAACCTTGACAGGCCCTGGGGAAGGCTCTTTAGCTGCTCTCTCCGTGCAAATCTTTCAAGTTTTAATAAAACCCTCCCCGGCAGTGGCTTTCTGCACAGCCACGCTCCAGGGCAGCTCCGGGCAACATTCTGTTCCTTTCAAGGAAAGGACCTTCCTCTTGTTCCTCCTCTCTTTGGACCAAAACACTTACGTTTCAATTAAATAAAACATAGGGCCCTCTAGACCTGCCGTCAAGAAGACACTGATGGTGCCCTGTGTTGTGTGGCTCAGTCGGTTGGAGCACCATCCTATGCACCAGGAGGTCATGGGTTCAATTCCTGGTCAGGGCACATACCTAGGTTGTGGGTTCCTTCTGGTTGGGGCATGTACAGGAGGCAACCAGTGGATGTTTCTCCCTCACATCTCTCTCTCTCTCTCTCTCTCTCCCTCTCTCCCTCTCTACCTCCCTTTCTAAAATCAAAATTAAAACTTACCTTTTTTAAGAAGAAGACACTGATGGAGCATGAGCCCGTTGGCTGGAAGGTAGTTTTCATCCTGATAGGCCTCCAGCTTCCAAGCTTGGAAAAGAGGATGAGGCCTCCAGATTTCTGTGAGCCCCAGGGGTGCCCAGCACCCCAACACCTGAGTCGATCACCATCTTTGACTGACATCACTGGGACAGCAGCTCTACAAACACATCCAAGGCACCCGTGTACTCCGCGGGAGCCGTCTTAACTCGGTTCATATAGATTTGCGGTGGAGTGCGGGAAACGTGTAAACTCGGGCCGATTGTAACTGCGTATTACCAAATATTTGTTTGTTTGCCGTTCACAAAGATACCTACCTGCGTATGCGAACCGTTTCATACCCATTGGGGTAATAGGTATCATAAAAATCCCTTGTAAGTAGAGAACACTTTATGGCGCTGGTCGAGTACAATACCGTTAGGGTACCAATGTATTGTTTTCTCATTTTATAACCGATATCCCTGGATATCTCACCATGCAAAGAGAATAGTTATTGAGAAATACTTCTTGTGTCCGGACGTCTTTAGTTTTGAGTTTTGTGAATATTATTACGTGTTTAAATATTTAAATATATTGTGATAAAGACATTCATATAGAATTTTTTAACCAAATAAAATAAAATCGTTCCGCAAAGTGTTCGCATAATAATTATTTTTTTATATCAGATATCTATCGGAGTACCGCTATTTTCAGTTAGTATTATTTTTATTTGCTTTAACCTAGAATGTCGCAGCATTCAGACTATAGTGATGATGAGTTTTGTGCAGACAAGTTGTCCAATTATTCTTGTGATAGCGATCTTGAAAATGCGAGTACAAGTGTTTTGAAAAATATCATACGCTAAAAAACTATTAATTTCTATTTGTTTTGATTTATTATGAAAATTTTATTTTAAACTTTAAAAATATGTGTATATTTTTAGGTAATAAGTATTTTTTGGGTTTTTCGTATTTAGTTTATATATATCGAATTATTTATGTACTGAATAGATAAAAAAATGTCTGTGATTGAATAAATTTTCATTTTTTACACAAGAAACCGAAAATTTCATTTCAATCGAACCCGTACTTCAAAAGATATAGGCATTTTAAACTAACTCTGCTTTTGCGCGGGAAACCTAAATAATTGCCCGCGCCATCTTATATTTTGGCGGGAAATTCACCCGACACCGTAGTGCTAAAACAATCAAGGCTACAACAAGACTGTGCACAAAACCCACAAGGGGGTGCACCAAGAGTGTCTACCTCAGGTAATTGGGGAGGCTGAACCACTGGGCCCTAGAGAACACTTAGCACAGAAAACCACTTTATCAACACAGGGAAGCATAAAAAATGCAGAGACAAAGAAACAAGACACAAATGACAGAAATGGAGGAAAGCAAACTGCTGGGGTGGGAACTGGGTGGAGGGGAGTTATGGGGAGAGAAAAGAGGAACAAATGTAATAATCTGAACAATAAAGATTTAATAATAATAATAATAATAATAAAAAGAGTTTCAAGAGGGCAACAGCAGAGCATTAAGCCAAGAGCAGGCCTTTCTAAGTGGGGGTGCAGTGTGACAAGGGGCCCATGCCCGTGAGGCCAGCTCCTCGCCTTGGGGCTGTTTTACGTGTGGACACCTGGCTCCATTCAGGCCGATGAGCATGGGACCCCAGATTTATTTTGCTGATGGGAAAAAGCAGCCCCTTCCTCACTGAATGTGGGAGTGAGGTTGTAAGTCTGGAGCTGATGCCCCATAGCTGTGGGAGAGCCTGGGACCTTCAGGCCACTGTGCCTGGCTCACATGGAACGAAGGGGCTTAGGCCAGAGAAAGGCTGTTGGGGCGGGGCGGGGGGCGCTCTGCCTTCAGCCTGCACACACTCACCAGTCCCATGAGCCACCACTTGTGTCCTGACACCAGCAACCAGAATATCCTCTCACAGAACCCCCACTTTTTCTATGGGCTTCATTTCCCTCATTTGTAAAATGGGAATTACCTGTCTCTTTGAGTCACTTAATGTCCTAAGACAAGTAGATGCAAAAGGATGAATTTGCTAACAGGTCAGTTGGTGAGAAAGGACCGTGTCCTGACTACTGCCCCACCTGAGAACGTCTGTTTGGTTCATCGCCCGACCTGTGCTGGATGAAGGCTGGAACCTCAAATGAAGATGTAGGAATCATTGCTTAGTCTGGCTACTATCCTGGAAATTGCCATGTGATTTTTAAAAGAACTTTTATTCCTGCAACTAGTAGGGGCCGTGATCAACAGGGCGGGCAGAGTGAGCAGTTATGGCTGCTCTCAGTCCTGCCTTCAGAGGCCCCGCTTCTCAGTGTCCCAGCACCACACCTCCTCTGAGTCTCGGTATGCTTTTCTCTTTCCTTCTAGTTGTAGAATTTCCACTCAGCCAGCCTTCCTGTGGTTCTGGGTGATGTCCGTTCTGTCTTTTAGTTGTATTTTTGAAGTGGTTGTGCGAGGCAGCAAACTCCGGTGTTTACCTATGCCGCCTTTATTTGTGGATTATTCTTGCTGGAATGAATAGACCTATGAGGCCACTTGGGCCAAGCTGGAAGGTACTTGAAGCAATTGCTGGTAACACTAGGAGGGATTGACCTCCAGGCCAATTGGCTGTGAGAATCAGCTATGTCTGCAGTGGGAGAACTTCTGTCCTGGATCTCTAGGGAGGTGCTAATCTAGCCTCTGCCTGATGCTATCCAGCAAACGCCTCCGTGCAAAGCTTGGACTGGGCGAGTCCCAGGGGATCAACAGGGCAGGCAGAGTGAGCAGTTATGGCTGCTCTCAGTCCTGCCTTCAGAGGCCCCGCTTCTCAGTGTCCCAGCAATTGCTTCAAGTACCTCCGAGAGAAAGCTGCCCTTGAGTTCCGACCGATGCCAGACAGTCCCGCTTCTCCCGTAAGAGTCTGGGTCCCCAGAGACTCGCCCGGAACTGGAGCTCAGAGCCTGAGACTCCCTCCCAATTGAAAAAGACAACCGTGCCCTCAGCCGCCAGCCCACTCCGAGTGTGCCTCTGTACCTTAGTATTTTACTTCCGCACCACACCTCCTCTGAGTCTCGGTATGCTTTTCTCTTTCCTTCTAGTTGTATAATTTCCACTCAGCCAGCCTTCCTGTGGTTCTGGGTGATGTCCGTTCCGTCTTTTAGTTGTATTTTTGAAGTGGTTGTGCGAGGCAGCAAACTCCGGTGTTTACCTATGCCGCCATCTTGGTTTCCCCCCCCTCTTGAAACTCTTAATGATTTTTGAACAAGGAACCCCACCTTTTCATTTTGCACTGGGCTCAACAAATCCAGTGGTCTGTTCTGGCCGGGAGGGCGAGGTTGTGCTGATCAGGCCATCAGGGCCCCCTTGGAGCTGAGAGGGGGTCGGCTTCACCCAACCAGTAAACCAAGAGTCAGAGATGTATGTCAGACATGGGGGTTCTGCTGGCTGAAAGGAAATGGGTGCTGAATGAAAAGACAGCATAACCCCCTGAAGTGGGGGAGCCCATATCTGACTCTTGGATGTGAGCTCTTTCCTCTGTGTTAGCCCGTTTCAGCAGATTTCTATATATGATGAATACAGTTTATACCTAATGGTTAATGCAAAACACACAACAATAGTAGAATCATTTTCAGGTTTGTGTGGGTGCTAACCCTTGTGCCCAAATCTGCATTGCATGGCTGCTAGGGGAAGCATGTCCCGACCTTAAACAGACTAAAGTATCTGTTCTGGAGAGAAAGAACATCCTCTGTTCTGTTTTCTGCTGCCCCCCAAACCCTCCGCCAAGAATACAGAGCAGCGCCTGGCACATAGTAGGCTCTCCACAAAGACACATGGAGTGGCTGTTGGTGAATGAACCACTCACAATTAAGACTTGAGACCCCCTGACCATACCATCTGCACATGTACTCCTCCTTTAGTACCAAATACAAAGTTATTTAGGCTCCATCCACTGCCCCTCATGCTAAGCTCAGATGCACGGGAGTGTCTCCACTGCCGGACTTGGGACATTCCCGCAGGGCGGTGCCCAGGGCACAGGGCGAGGCCTGCCACCACCCATCTGGCAACACTCTGTGAAAAGCATGAGCCAAGGCCATGAGAGAGGCTGTTTGCTCACTGAATCCTGGAGAATTTCAAGTTATATGAGCATGTCACACATTACAAGCCCTCACTGGTGAGGTTTGGCCTCCCACAGTCCCACCAGTTAGAGCGAGGCCCCAAACCCTCCTGGCACCCATGGGGCTTGGTGCCCTTTCTCATTACAGCTTATACTCTTTCCGAATGATTACCTTGCTGAAAAGTTGTAAACTGGAGAACCAAGGACCCTCCCCTGGCTGCCCCACTCCAACCACATGGCAGTCACCTCCCTCCCAGGGCCTCTCCCTGCCCATAAAGAGGGAGAATGCTGCTGGCCTGGCCACAGTCAGGGCTGGTGGACACTCTGTCTGGGAGACACAGGCGGTCCAGCAAGGCCTAGGATCCTAGCAGAGTACAAGGTTAATTCTAACATTACCATCAAGAGAGAAAGGTGCTGTGGTTATGGCTAGTGCCTGCCAGGTGTTCCTGGAGCTCTCCAATCATTCAATTCTTTTCAGAGCCCCAAATGTAGAAGCTTCCCATTGCAGAAGTGATGATCTGAAATCACCCTTACTCCTGTTTTTTTTTAATATATTTTTATTGATTCAGAGAGGAAGGGAGAGGGAGAGAGAGAAACATCAATGATGAGAGAGAATCACTGATCAGCTGCCTCCAGCACAGCTCCTACTGGAGATCGAGCCCACAACCCGGGCATGTGCCCAGACCAGGAATCGAACTCACAACCTCCTGGTTGCCATGCTGGCTGACACTCCTGTTTTTAAGCATCATCCCCAGGCCAGACCAGACTGGGCCCTCCCTCCCACACTCCCCCTCCTCCACTACCCCAACCACCCATCCCCCAACAAGTTAGTCTCTAGAGTGTTCATTTTAGAGGGTCTGACTCCAAAAACAAAACGCATCCTCCGGCAAATTAAAACCATCCATTTGCCACATCTTATTACCAATCCATGTGGAATGCAAAGGAGCATAAAAAATGGGCCTCTCGGTGCTGAGGAAGGCTTCCATTTAATCCCGGGCGCCAGGCCACAGAGAAAACTCACAGCTCTGTGTGCGTCTCTCCCAGACAGAGGTGAGGTGCGCGGGCCGGTAATAACTCAGGGTGTTTTATCACTGTGTGTCCTCAGGCTGGGCATCAGATGGGGAAAACACTCTTGAAACAAAATTAAATAGTTTTAGATCTAATTTTACCAGGCTGAACTAGGCTGCAGATTGATTTTCAGGGAATCTAATAGAGAACAGCACACGCGTTTGCCGGTCGTACAGAAAAATCCATCCAACACTGCTTTCTACTCACTCTGCTGTTCAGGAGAAGTAATAAGAGACTCACATTTTACAAGGCGGTGTGTTTCGCCCTGTAAACCGCCTTTCATTCTGAAGGCGCCTGACCGGCCGCCGAGGCGGGTCTGCTCAAACGCCCGCTGATGCTGTGAACTGAGGCCAGCCTCGCTGTCGTCCCCTCCGATGGAGAAGTCTACGGGGTCTGCCTAGGGGCCTCCCGTCTCTCCATCCCAGTCTCGCCGTCAACCCTGTCTCACCAGCCCGAGTCCCTGCCGGGCTGATCTGCGCCCACGTCCCGCATCTCTGGCGGCGGTCACCTCTGCCTGGCACATGCCACAGGCACTCTTTTCCACTCGTTTTTCCCTCTTTCCAAACCGGCTAGGTTCGCTGCTCTTACTCTTCCCCATCCTTCAGAGCCAACAGAACCAGAGGCGGAAGGCGCTGTGGTGCTGGCCTTTACGTGTGCCCTGACCATGGCCACTCTACCCGAACGTCGTCAGTTCCCGGGCACAAACGCAGCTGCCTTCGAGGGTGCACCCCCTCTTCGTATGGTGCTCCCTAAGGGCAGACACCCACCTGTTTCTCTCTTTGTTTTTTATTTTATCATCACATTTGGTCCTGATTATATGACAGGGATGGGTCTTACCTGGTGAGTCATTTCCCCAGTTTTCTCAGTGACAGTGTTCAGGCTGGTGCACCTCCAAACAACGTCACAAAACCTTCGAACACGTGAAAGCTGATTTACAGTCAATCCTGGGGCACAGCTTATCATCCACACAGCAGAGCGGTGGCAACCCCCTTCCGTGAGGCGGGGACCCAAACAGCAGGGTGAGGTGACCGCTCCTTGGCCAGAGTTCATCAGAGAGAAGGGACGCGCTGCCTCGCGGTGAACACCAGGAGTGAAGGGAAAGGACGTGGCTGACCCACGTTCTGTCCAAATCCTATTCACTGATGCCCTCCACCCTGTGACATGGTCCCATCTGCAAATGGCAGGTCTTCTGTGCCCTCGGGTGGTGGCGTCTTAGCAAAAGGGAGGCCAGTGTCCCCTTTCTTCGGATTCTAACGGTGAAGGAGCGGTCTGAGCACAGACGGAGCTCTCCCAGGTAGCCCCCTTCCGCTCCTGAACGGCAACCAGCATCCTCTGAACCCTTAGAAGACGCAGACACTCACACATGGCAACGGGACTCTGAGACTGCGTTCAGGAGGTCGGGACTTTTTGTCGTGTTTGCTGACTGGCGGCCACCTCCAGCAAAACAGAGTCACCTGAAACCAATGACTGGGGACCTTCTGAATTCATTTGAATCATTTCCTGTGTCTCGCATGTTTCATTTATTTATTTGGGGAACATTCTCGGGCCCGTGCTGAGTGCTAAATTTGCACTGGGGTCTGACAGAAGATTTTCCGGGGACATTGTGCTTGGTGGGCATTCCCGGCATTAGCTAGAAGGCTGTCCCTCGTTCTGCAGTAACTTGCTCCCCATTGAGTCCCCGTAGCTAGCAGCCTGCTTTTCTGGGAGCAAGACTCATGCAGGCTCTGCTGCTGACACAGGGGAGAACACGTTCTTCCCCTGGTGTAGACCTAGGCTTTCGTATAAACTAGGACACAGACCAGCTCCCAGGCCATGCGCGGGCAAGGCTTGAGGATCACAGCGAGGTGCGAAACCTCTCCCCCACTATCCCAGCGCCTGAAACTCCACCATGAAAACTTCATTTACTCGTATTAATTGATTGTTCCATATTCTGTTTCAAATGCTCCAAGGAAAGAAATGGCAAGTTAATATGTTTTGTGGTTGTTTTACCTGCATTCCAGAACTGGGTTCTGAAGGTTCTAGGGAAAGCAAGGAAGGTTAGCCTGGCACAGGAGGCTGGGAGACTCATGGAGGGGACTCTAGTCCACTCTGCAGGGGAGGGAGGAGACTGCTCATCCTACTGGGACACACGGTCAGCACAAAGCAGTAGAGTGTTTAACATAGGAGATGGAAGAGCCCAGAAACCAATTTGCTTGACTCAAGGTCAAATGTCTCCAACAACATTCATTCAGTCATTCAGAAAATATTTTTGAGCACCTACCATGTGCCAGGCAGTGTTGCAGACACTGGGGACACGGCAGCAACAGTGAAAGTAGACAGAATACCCTGCACATGTAAAGTCTGTCAGGAGAGGTGGACAGTCAGGCAAGTCTGACACATTTCATTGAAAATGATGATACAGGCTGTGCAGAAAAGAGGGCACAAACAGGGAGTTCTAGGTTCTTCTAGACTGTGCTGGGTCCTGGGGCACAATAAGTGCTCATGCATCTTTGTTGAATAAACAAATGATGGAATGAATGAATGACAGGCTGTTTCCACTCTGGGTCCCAGTAGCCAAAACTGACCAGGGAGCGTACTTGATATGATGAATATACACCAGTGTGGTACAGAGGCCAACCTGGATCGGGGGCCAGGAGTGAGGGGGGCTTCTCAACATTCTGGAGGACCTTGTGTTTGCCAACACGTGTGAAGCCACCACATATGAATATCATAGACCATCACACGCATGGAAACAACAGAGGGCTGTTAATCTTATGGTCAGCCTCAGGTCAGCCTCTGGGAAGATAATCTAGCAGCATTAGCTTGGCCTGAGATGGGCTGCATGAATAAACCAGTCTGTTAGGGAGCTTAACAATAATAAATATTATTTTCACACTTTAGCCAGGAGTTCCATTCTAAAGGGAAATAATTCAGACTTGCCAGTTCAGATGCTAATACTTTGACCTGCTCTCTAAACAATGACTTATGTGCCGAGTGTTCTATTTTTGTGATAGGGCATCTAATTCACATAAGAGATGAGAAATTAGCAAATTTTATACGCTATTGAAGAACACATTAGTGCTGACAATGGGCCTAGACAAAGTCAGCGGGGGACAGGGTAACCTGCCGAAGGCTCTATAATATATTACTTCTAGTTGTCAAATGAGCTCAATTCAATACCTTAACCAATAAAAGAAATGTTAGAAAATAAAATAAAGGCAACACTACTAGTAGATCCAATGGCCCTCAGAAATGCTAGAGGACATAAACATCACTGCAATCCTCACAAGTTGAAGAGAATGATTATATCCTATGAGATGTGGGAGGTTAGTCATCATGATCACCAATCACTGCTCACTGAACCGAGTATGTGTCACATGTCAGGCACATACTGTATCACTTCCCCATCACATTTAATTCTCACACAACCCTGTGATGATGACGATGACAATGACGATGATGATGATGATGATGATGATGATATATAATAGATAAGAGATCATTACAGAACCCACATGAGAGCAGATGTGGCAAGAGCAAGGTGAGGAAGTAGGAAATGGCAGGAGGAACACTCTGGAGACCCACTTCACTTATGGCAAGAGGGAAACAGGTGAGTCAAGAGGGAAACAGAATGACTCAAGGGTTTCAATTCAGCCCCCTGTGTGGATGGCATTAAATGGGTCAGAGAAACACTGGGCAGATTAGTTCTTGACAGGAGATACCCATTCAGTTTTGAGCGAATGGACTCAGAAATGCCACTAAAGCAGCGGTTCTCAACCTGTGGGTCTCGACCCCTTTGGGGATCAAATGACCCTTTCACAGGGGTCGCCTAAGACCATCGGAAAACACATATATAACTACGTATTGTTTTTGTGATTAATCACTATGCTTTAATTATGTTCAATTTGTAACAATGAAATTGGGGGTCACCACAACATGAGGAACTGTATTAAAGGGTTGTGGCATTAGGAAGGTTGAGAACCACTGCTTCTAAAGCAATCCAGTACAATGTCTTGGAGGAAGTGAGGAATTTGGATTTCAAATTGCAAGGGAGTTAGAGATTCAGGCATGCAGTTGCCTTCAGGATACCCTCTTCCAAATGAGACCTTTGTTAGTAAGTAGGATGGCCTTATGCTTCACCGTCCAAACTGGGGCACTCCTACTCATCATTACACCAGATTTACAGGGACAAACTGGGCTGGCCAGGGCACACTGGGCAGCCTGGCACAGAGTATCTGAATAAAGAAGAGCGGCAGCAAAGCTATGGAGATGCTGCTCACAACAGCCTCGCCCTTACTATGCCCAAACTCCTCACTCAAATGAGGACACGCACTCGTACAGTCGAAAAAGACATTGTACACATTAAAGAAAACTTAAACATACCACCCACCCTGGCCACCATCTAGGACAGTGAATAGCACTCTCTAGAGTGCACACCCAGTTCCAGGACTGAACTACTATGGCGTGAGGAGTGGGCGGGGGAGAGGGGGATGGGTTATGAAGAGGAGGCAACATCTATGGTTGACAGCTGGGTTCTTCTACTAGAATGTTGTGATAGCTTGTGTATAAAAAACCCTATCTGAGGAATATTGGTTCAGAAAAACAGAACCAATAGAATAAGAGAGAGAGAGATTATAAGGAATTGACTCACTTGATTGTGGAAATTGAGGAGACCCACAATCTGCCATCTGCCATCTGCAAGCTGAGACCCAGGAAAGCATAGTAGAGACCCAGGTGCAATAATTGGAAGATCTGGAAACCAAGGGGAGACAATAGTGTGGATTCTAAGACTCTAGTTTGGGTCTGAAGACCCGAGAACCAGGAGGGCAAAGGAAGATGGACATCCCAGTCCAACAGCCAGGCTGAGTAAGAATCCTTCTTTCCTCCATCTTATATTCTATTCGGGCTCTCAACAATTGGATGAGGCCCACCCACATTGGCAAGGGCCATCTGCTTTAGTCAGTTTACCAATTTAAATGCTGCTCTCTTCCAGAAACGCTCACACAGACACACCCAGAAATAATGTTAAATCAAATACCTGGGCATCCCATAGTCCCATCAAGCTGACACATAAAATTGACCATCACAAATACATGACAGTGCTCTAAGAACCTGGTGAGCTGGAGTGAGTGATCAGACACTCATACAGGATTAATGATTTAGGGTTGAAGCTTCTAGCACAGGAAAGATAGGAAGTGTCCAAAAGAACTGGCCATGGCCAGAAGAAATGAATTAGGGCAATCTTTATAAAATAGAAATAGGATGTAAAATTGCAAAATAAGAGTATTTAGATTTAGTACATCTCCAAAGAAAAGGGAACAGGGAAGCAAAAGGATGCTAAGCAAGGAGGCTGCAGAACTTATAAAGAACCAACAATATTGAAGAAGGGCTTTGGGAGAAAACATGTCTATAGGGACAAGAAATTCAAAACCAGTATAGGATTAGCACTTATTATGTGGAGAATTACATTTCTCATTATCTCTATGGTTCAATAATTATAGTCCTCAGAGGACCTATGTAGGTGTGTGGGGTTAAGTGTTTATTTTATGGGATTTTCCAGCTTTGAGCTGATTATCTAATACAGCGGTTCTCAACCTGGGGGTCGAACAACCCTTTCACAGGGGTCGCCTAAGACCATCGGAAAACACATATATAATTACATATTGTTTTTGTGATTAATCACTATGCTTTAATTATGTTCAATTTGTAACAATGAAACTGGGGGTCACCACAACATGAGGAACTGTATTAAAGGGTTGCGGCATTAGGAAGGTTGAGAACCACTGAAATAGAACTCCTGACCAGAATCACAGCCTGAGCACGTCTTGAAGACTTTCTAATAGACTTGTTGGTCCTCAGAGCCAGGTGAGCAATGGAGGCTCTTCAACTTGGCACAAATTTCCTGTGATTTAATCCATCACTGGAGCCCTTGGCCACCTGCTCTCTCTGACCAAAGACTCTCTCAACTCCCACAAACGGTCTCACAGTAGGAACAACTACTCACAGGGTCAGAGACAGACACAGTCAAGTTGTTCTTTTAGTCTCAGACCATTCAGAGCTGACCTCAACCTTGTCCCCAGTGAGAAACAACAACTACCAACTGAAAAGGAGAAGCTCCCAGAGCTCTGGGGAATTCTGACAACAGATGCAGTGCTCCTCCCAAATTAGGGCAGGGGCCGCATCTAGGAAGTGAGTAACATGAAGGCGATTGTGTTCGCATTTCAGTGTATGAGGGCTGGCGAGTGGAAAATGAGTTAAATAAAGCAAGAACACATCTATTTTCCCAATTTGAGAAATGCACTTCTAATTTTTGCCACTTTCTTAACTGCCCAGAAAATTCTAGAATTCAGTTACTATCAAAAACAAATTGCCATCCAGCCACACATTTGCATGTGGAGCATGAGGGGTCTGCTGAAGGAGTGACTCCAGTGAACCTCAACTCCACTGATCACAGCAGAAGGAAATTCTTTTTAAAGAAGCTGTAGGCTTTTTTTTCTTTTTTGTCTGGTCTCAGAGTCTGGTGGCCTCAAATAGTGTCACTGCTGAACCCTGACCTTCTCACCTCACCACATTATCTGTTACTGGGGTGGACCTTCTGCTGCCCCAAGCAGAGAAGGCAGTGTACAACCATGCCCAGGCTATATGGCCAATAGGTCTGAAACCACTAGCTGTCCAGCTTGACTTATTATCCTGGCAGTAAAGCGACAGAACTTAAAGTAACCCTCAAACCTCAAAGTTCATGGAGGATGCTGAACCAACTCAGCAACTGTCATCCACTTCACCATGCATCCACTCCCCAATGGAACATTAAATGAAAAACACTTAGACTTTGCAAAGCCACTGAATGCCTTGGCAGATAATGTGGAAGGCTATGAGTCTCTCTAAGTGAAGTCTGAACACATACCTTTAGATATATTTGTATTTAAATACACTTTCTTGCGAAGAGTCACCTTGCTCTGTCAATCATTTGACAGACCATCTGTGTGTATGCCAGCCATTCACGTCAGGAGAGCACACAGTACAATCTGGTGTGAGCTTGTTTTTTCCCCTCACCTTCCAAAAATAAATCAAGTTTCGCTGGGCTGTGGCATACACAGTCAAGCCAATGTGGTCCACGAGAGCTTGGTCAAAAACCTGCCCTGCGATGTGCCCCACGATGGTATGGGAATGTCTTAATGCTGTGACTTTGTGGGGAAGCAATCTAGGAGAACAACATGCCTTCGAAATTAAACTGTGACAAAAGTAGGGATTCCATAAGAGACCCCTAATTTTGCCAAACAACTCATTGAGAGCCATGCTTCTAATTCCTGTGAATTAGAAGTCATATTTTCTCATGTGGTTAGTAGATCTCAGAACTGCCAGGAGCTTAAGCAACCTTCATGTGGGGACTGCTTTCTACAGAATTGAGGAACTTTACAGAGAAATTTACAAGTTCTATGTTCCCTGACTTCCTTTGGATCTTTACAGAATAAAGAAGACCTCTCTCCAGGCAGCAAGGCAGCATGTGGGTCCTCACGGAGCAGACTCGCTGGTTCTTCCTGAAGATCCATATTGGAGTAGAAATCTGGAACAATTAGTGTGTCTTTTCCATTTTGCTCCTTTTAACCACACTCTGTTCCTTCCTCCTTTTACTCTCCCTCAATGAATCTCAGGCAGAGCCCATGACTTTCTAATTATTTTCAATCTGTGAAATTCAGTCCAGTCCAGGTTGGAATGTACCATGTCACAACCAATTCAAAGCCCATCAGGGGAGAGGAAAATAAGATGGAAGAATCTCTGTTTAGTTGGCCAAGGTTGCAGTATGACCACCTGCAGGTTCTAACTGGCCATTATGTCCCCTCAGTAACAGTAGCATATGTCCAAGTGTTGGTTATCCCATAGGACAAGTGTGGGGTGATTCTGAGGACTCATGTCTGGGTTTCAGACTGATCTTGAATGATATTCTCTCTCTTTCTCGCTCTCTTTTCTCTATCTCAATCTCTTCCCCACTCTGACCCCCACCCTCCCTCCAGCTCATTTCTCACAACCCAGGGTTTTATGTGCTTGTCCCCTGGGGTCCTCAATTTAGAATCAAGTCCTATATTACTGTCTCAAGGTTTTATGTCCAGGGTAATTGGGGAGCCACTCAGACAGTGTTGTCAAGTTTCAGAAGCTTAACTAGGTCCTGGGGAACTACTCAGAGCCTTCTGCCTGGAGTGAACTCCCCTCCCTTAACTTGGTGGACCCGTACTTGTCCTATCGGTGGAAGTATACTTGCCTCTGGAGCCATACCATGTGGTTCAAAGATTGTCTCTGTGCTTAATCAATGGTAGACAATATTATTAGCTATTAGGTCTCAGCTAACCAGTCTCCTCCTGAAAGATGCCTCCCTGACATGAGGTCCCCATGGCCAGATTCTGACTCTCTGCATTGGTTCTTAGCCTCAGACTTTGAGTTATTTGCATTCAGTAAATATTTGTTGATTAAATATATTAGTCTGCTCTGGCTTACCATGAAAAGTACCACAGGCTGGGCGGCTTAAAGACAGACATTTATTATCTCACAGGCTGTAAGTCTGAGACCAAGGTGTGGGCACCGCTGGTTCCTTCTAAGGCCTCTCTTCTTGGCGTGTGGCCCTTCTTCTCCCTGTGTCCTCACATGTTCATCTCTCTGTGCATGTCTGCATTTTGATCTCTGATTCTTATAAGGATAGTAATCCCAAGATCTTAGGGTCCACCTTAAGGACCTCATTTCAACTTAACCACCTTTTTAAAGACCCATCTTCAAATTCAGTTTTCATTCTGAGGTCCTGGAGCTCAGAGCTTCAACATGAATGTTGTAGGAGAACATACTTCAACCTTTAACAATGAGTGAGAAACATACTATGGGATGGCTGCCTGTTTGCTTAGATCCTTTCAAGACCAAATTCATGATTTTTATCTATCTGGAAACTGCCAGGAGAGATCCTTTGCCTTCCTGTGAAAATCGAACCCTCTCATGTTATGAAGCTCAGGGCAGAGCCAGAATCTTTTTTCCACTGAACAACCCTTGTGTTGCTCATAGAATGGCAGCTTGAGAACAGTGTTTTGAAATGTGTCCCTGAAAATCTGTGAGAAACATTCTTTACCTTTACTCAGAAACATTCGTTCCTTCTTCTGCCTGCGTGGACATTAACTATTTTCATATTCAAACTGACTTGCATTTCTATTTGGGTAGAAGCTGCATTTGGTAACACACATACCTGAGTTTGATTAGACTGTACAGTTTTAAAAGAAAGTGGGTCAGCTTGAGGGAGGCCATCTGTCAGAGTGCATTTGGCAAAAAGAAAACAGATGAGGGGGACTTATAAAAGAGGCTGAGGTTTGTAGCCCAAAGGTACCAACGGAGTTCTGTGGCTTCCAACTGGCTCCTTCTTTTCGAGTTATGTAACTGTTCGAGACAGCTGAACTGCGCTAGGTGTGGGATGTGTGTGGCCTACAAACGCCAGACATGGGACAAAACCTTACTTTTGGTTGTTGAAATGAGGACAGAACCAAAATGCTCAATGTATATAATTTTCTCAAATAAACTATTCCAGAAATATTTAGTGCCTTTCAGGAGGCAGAGTATAAGACCAAATCCTTGGGCATTTTAGCAATTAGTGTGTTTTAGTTTTGGTTTTGTTTTAGTTCATATATCCATTCACCTACTGAAACTCATCTTGGCTGCTTCTGAGTTCTGGCAATTATGAATGAAGCTGCTGTAAACATCAGTGTGCAGGGTTTTGTGTGTGGACATAAGTTTTCAACTCCTTTGGGTAATCACAGATATGCTCTTAAATTACAGTTTTTGTTAAAATTTCTAACAAACATGCTATTTCACATGAATGGATTTTCTGGATAACTGACGTCTGGTGTGTTCACACACCAGATTGTTCAAATTTTCATCTTCCTTGGTAATAATTATTTGATCAATTGTTTATAAACAAAACAGTTTGTGAAAGCAATTGCTTTCACAACATAGGCTCCAAAAATTTGACCTTTTCACAATTTCTCAAGTTATCATTCCAGCCCCTGGGACCCACCATTCTATTTTCTGTCTCTATGAGTTTGATTACGGTAGGGACCTTATATGAGTGAGATCATACAGTATTTGCTTTTTTGTGTCTGGCTTATTTCATATAGCATAATGTCCTCAAGGTCTGTCCATGTTGTAACATATTACTGAATTTCCTTTCTCTTCAAGGCTGAATAATATTCCATTGTGTGTATTTACACCACATCTTGTTATCCATTTTTCCACTGATGGACACTTGGGCTGCTTCCACCTTTTGGTGAATATTGCTGCTATGAACATTGTTATGCCCAGATTTCAAGATTCCCAAGAAACCACATCAGGGAGCCATCCAATCCGATGCAAAAGCATAAGAATCTGTATTTCAAGCTAGCTTGAGCTCTCCATCCACCAGACTCACCGACACATCGGCTAGCCAAGTGGCCAAGAGAGCGAACCCCGCCCAGAGACCGGTTATATAGGGGGGGGTCGGAGTAAGGGGAGGAGAAAGGACTGTGCTCTGCCGATTGGCCAGGCGCAAGCCGGGTCCTGTTACACAGGATGTGGTCATATCTATGGTGCGCACTTCCCTTGATTGTCATTGGTTAGTTTAAAATCCCTGGCGTGGCCAGCAGAGGCCTGGGCTTCCGGGAAGAAGGCCGCACGTGGCCCCAACATGGAGGATACAGGCAAGATGGAGGGCATAGCCCTCGCCCTTTCAAACATTAGGGTACAGATGTCTCTTGTAATCTCTGCTTTCAGTTCTTTGGGGTATATAGTCAGAAGTGGGACTGCTGGTTACATAGTGGCTGAACCATTTTACATTCCCATCAGAAGTGCACAAGGATTTCAACTTCACATCCTCTCCAACCCTTGTTATGCATTATCTTATTGTTAATAGCCATCCTAATGGGTATGAGGTGGCATCTCATAGTAGTTTTGATTTGCATTTTCCCAATGACTATTGATGCTAAGCATCTTTTCATGTGCTTATTGGCCGTTTGTATATCTTCTTTAGAGAAATGTCTGCTCAAGTCCTTTACTTTAAATCTAAATTTCAGATAAATAATACATTTTTGATAATATGTCCCAATATGAGAGATGTATATGCTTTAAAAAAAGCATATTGCTTATCTAAAACTCATTTTTAACTAGTTGTCTTGCATTTTTATTTGAGAAATCTGGCAACCCTAAAAAGCGAGAACTTTGATGGATCTAAAACAGTCTTTAAACATCTCACATTTTGCTCAGGTGAGCTCCAAAATAGCTTAGTGTGTTTTTGTGGGTGTTGGGCTGGTAGCCTGCTTTATTAGAAAATTGTAATTTCATTTTGAGATGCTCCAGACTAAATCATTTGAGCTTCACACTCTTTGTGTAATATTATTGGGCTGCCTTAATGAAATTATAACTCAAGCAAGAGATTTCATTCCCTGGTAGTAAATTAGCTTGGGCCGTGCAGGCTCGGGGAGAGCCAGTCCTCCCTGGCTTATTCTTCTTGTTCAGGGAATGAAGAAGGAGCAGGCGTTTTGTATTTGAGTTATTTATTGTTCTCTTTGAGTGAACGTTATATTGTTACCCGTCCCTACTGGAAACAACAGCTGTTAACAGGCTTCAGAATGAATTTCAATGTGAACTCCCCTGGCCTCTGGGAAGCTTGGCTAAAGAGAAAACAGGCTCATAATGGAAAGAAAAAGAGCGGGATCCAGGCCTGGGTCTGGACGCCTCAGGCCAGCTGCATATAAAACCGCCAGTCACGGGGTCCTGGGACATCCCATTCAGACGTGTGCTGAAATGGGAGTGCTGTCAACAGTCCTTTCTGACCACAGAGGCAGACAAAGGCAGCCTGAGGCAAATAGTGACCTTGCTCAAGACCCTGCCCTCATATACCAGAGGAGACAGAAGGTGTCCCACAGGGCAAAGTAACCACACCCCTGGCACCAGGGCCCTGGATAACCCAACCACAGGGGGAGCAGGAATGACTCTCACAACAATGTAACACCACGGCTGAGCAGTGGTGGCGTTTCCAGCTCTCATATTTTTAATAATGCGGTCAAGATGCCTATGGGATATAATGAATCATACAGACTTGGGGGGTAAGAGGACGCAAAAGGCAGGAATCTGAGAACAGCGGAGGACTCCTCTGCAAGGCCGTCAGTTCTGCTTATGGACAAGTGCTCCCACCTCCTGTGGTTAAATCTAGTCGGTGGAACCCCTAAAATCAGGAGCTTTCCTTTGGGCTCCCTTTATTAGTCATTTCTTTGTGTCTCCCAATTGTACATGCAACCTGCAATTCCTCCATCTCTCAGCTGAAGAGAGAAATTGCTGAGACCATGGAAGGAACATCTCTCATTGATCACGGGTGGTACTTCCCACTTGGGTCCATCTTCCCGCCGGCCGTACTCAGGGATGTCCAGTGCCCAGGTTGCCTAACCAGTCTTGCTCGGCTCACCCACGACAGGGGCTGCAGGCAGAGGGCATCCCCTGGGATTCCTTCCACTGCTGCAGTGACACGGTGCCCCTCCCAGGAAGACCTCCGGGCGGGGAGCCCGCACTGCTTCCTCCTCCACCTGCCATCTCACCTCTCCCTTCCTCTTCCTCCCGTAATTCTACTTCCCAAATGCACACTAAGTATATTTTACAGCTTTGAGACCATTATTTTCATGCCTGTCAAGCCCGCAGAGCGAGTTTACTAATGGTGGGAAATAGGGTTGGCTTTTTTTGCACAGATGCTCTTTTCATTGTGGAATGTCTTTACTTGCTTTAGCCGCTCTCTGTGAAATGACCTCAGTCTAGCAGACCCTGCCCCACCCAGCATCCTCTAAGCTCCTGCAAGGCTGTTGCCCTGGAGACGATTACTTCGAGTTTTGAGGGACGTGGAACAAAAGGAGGGGAGATGCCAAAAATAAGAAAAGAAAAAAGATAGAAATCATAACGGTTAAAATTGAATGGAGAGGGGAATTTGATAAAATGCTGTCAGAAATCCAATAAAAGACTGAACCCGAATGAAGTAGCTGAAACCAAATCGACCTTTCAACCTCCCTTGTCCAAACCCTCCGTAATAAGAGCATATGAAAGCACTGAGTTTTTCTGAAACTCGATGTCAAAAGAGCATTTCTGTTCTTTTCTTCCCAGACAAAGTGAGCATGTTGTCAGCCTTCATCGCTCCCTTCAAGCACTTGAGCCCCGGGGCCACTAACACGGAGGATGACGACAATCTAAGTAAGCAACCCCGTCCCTGAAGAGTGGGGGCTCCAGCCTGATGTCCCCAAAGACTGGGATCCTTGGGGTGATGTGGGGTGGGGGGCAGAGGGGTACTATCTGAGTTTCCCAGAACAGGAAGTTTTCTTCCTGTGCCCACCTGGAGTCCTACCCTCACCTGGGGGGTAGGGAAATACTAGTTGTGTGATTAAGAACTCCAGGGGTTTTGTGTGTGTGTATATACTTTTTTTTTTTTTAGTTATTCTTCCTCTCTTTCCTGTGTTTTTCCTTCAAAAAAAGAAGAAGAAAGAAAAAAAACATAGTCTCTTTGAACACAGTTCGCACAATTATTTAACATGGGAAGAGCTGGCTGGGTGCCTGCTTGTTGAAACATCTCTAGCATGTGAAACTGGAGAGACACCTGCAGTGTGGTGCGGGGACCGAAACGCTGGCTTGGGGGAGGGGACCTCAGCAGTGTCCCTGCGCAGACTACTGAGGAGGCAGAGCCCAGGGATTGGGGTGGGAGGGTCTGGGTGTGACTGGCATGCATTGTACTCGCCTCTGGTGTGTAGCATATTGCCAGGCATTTAAACGAGGGGGTGAACATTCAAAGCCATATGAACACCTCTTACATTTCAACATTACCTAACAGAGGGGTCACCTTCTCAGCCAGAAAGAGGTGGGAGCGTGCTTGCTGTCCTGGGATGGGAATTACTGGCGGTCACTAGGATCATTGACCTGACCAAGCAGCAGCAGTGGGGGTGGGAGTTGCATGGGAATGTTGTCCATTTGCCATCAGCTCTTAAGAAGCACGACACATCTGCATGAATAGCCCCTTCCCACAAACATAACTATCAACAAGACTGAAAACTGAGGTGATTGCCCTGGGTTATCCCACTGAAGCAAAGTCGAAGAATCAGTGGGTGTCAAACCAGAGCAAACCCTAGAGATGCTCTAGTTTTAGTCCTTTGTTTTCTAGATAAGGAAGGAAAGGTGTGGAGGATGCGGAGAAAGTCACGTAGGAAACAGAACACAGGTCTCCTGGCTATTCGTTCAGGGTTCCTTCCTCAGCGAACACCTAGGTCACAGTGGAACGTGAACAAACGATTGTTTCTGTCTCTCATGATTGGAAAACTCCTAGAATGTAGTCAACGTATTGCTAGCATGAGGAATAAAATCTTACTGTTTCCATGTCTTTCCCACCGAGCTGCGGAAGCCCTGGCTGTTAGCCTTTCCACGTGGAAGTAGCTCCCCCTTCCAACGGCTCCCAGGCTAATGACTTGTGATGCCAGAATAGTTCTGAAAGCAGAAGCCCAGTGGGCACACCTCTGGTGCCATCTCCATGTCACTAGCCCTGTGCTCTATGGTCACTAGCCCTGCTATGAATATCACTGCTCAGACTCTCAGAGACTGGTTCCTAAGACAGGGACAGTGACATGGAATTGAGGTCAGAATCAAATAAGATAGCACATGAAGATGTTTTAGACAAGGACCTGGGACATATAAATGCTCTATCCAGGTTGGTTAGTACCAGTAACTAAGGCGGTTTTTTCCTAATTCAGCTCACTGACTAGTAGGTAAAAACTTACAGATAAGAGTGAATTTTATTTATTACATGTTAAAATGCCTTTGAAATGCTTGGAAAGTCTTATTTTCTGTCAGTGGGTTAGTCATCCCCTTTGTAATATGTGCTGTTAATATACTTAGAAAACCCTATTTTCATACACTGTTCAAAGATACACCTCCAAGTGAATGTGTTTGTCTTACTCAACATCTCTAGCTACTATTACCCATGCAGCCCCTCAACTTACTGCCCAAATGCCACTGGGTGGTGAAAGAGAAAGAGTGCACCTCCCCTAAAGGGTGTGTGTATGTGTGTGTGTGTGTGTGTGTGTGTGTGTGTGTGTTTAAAGTATGTGCGGTGTGCATGGTGTATGTGTGATCTGTGTGTGGTGTGTGTTCTGTGTTTTGTGTGTGTAATTTGTGCGTGGTATATAATAAATGTGATGTGTATGGTGTGTGTGTTCATATGTGTGATGTATGTGAAAAGTTTGTATGGTGTGTGTGGTATATATATTATGTGTGTCTGTGTGTGTTGTATGTAATGTGGGTGCAAAGTGTGTGTGCATGTAGTGTGCATGGTGTGTGTAATGTGTGTCTACATGTATGTTGTGTGTGGTGTATGTATAAAGTGTATGTGGTGTGTGTGATGTATGTGTAGTGTGGTGTGTATAATGGGTGTTCACTGTGTGTGCATGTGTGTACACACACATATGCAGGGAGGGAAGGTAGGTGGTAGAGGCAAGTGTGTCCTTGCTTTGAAGTCTCTTGTTTGTATCTACAAACTAGGTAACGGGTGTGTCTGGGTTGGTTTAGGATGAAGTTCCACGATTGAGGACCATCTCCCTCCCGTGGCTCCGGCGCTCACCTCTGCTCCTTCCCTTGGGCTGAGCTCCAATGTCCAGGGCTGAGCGGGGGTCAGGGATCCATAGCCAGACAGAGACTCGGCCTGAGAGGGGCCAGTGCTGGTGAGCCCACCTGGCAGCCAGCCATCAGCAGGCTGGGTTCTGGCTCACAGTCAGCCAGATAATGCCATGTTTCAGCCCACGCCTACACTGGGAACCCTGAAAGCTTTCTTCTTCGAACACTGAGGAGAGTGGTTGCTGGCCCTGCCCCATCGCCTCTGCCCCTGACACCGACCAGAGGTGTCACCTGAGGAGGGTTGAGATGCGGATCCGGGCAGGGCCACAAGCCTACACAGTCCATGCCCTTTGCATGGGTCTGAGGGAGGGCAGCCCCACCACCCCGAGATGCTGGCAGCTTAGCTCCCAGGCAGCAGGACAAGTCTCGGAAGGAGGCTGTGCTGTCCTGCTGCAGAGCCTGATCAGAGAGCATCGGTGACTGGCCAGTGTATGACCACACAGCTAGGACCTTGCAATCCATATTGCGAGTCACCAGGCCCACCACAGCCTCCCTGCTTTCTTACCCAGAAGCACAAAGACCTTCTTCCTGCACAAATGGAGAGAAGGCCCCCATTGCTCCTGTCACTGCCTGGTCTGGGTAGGATGGGTGGATCGGATGTTGCCCTCTGACCTGCAGACACAGTAGTGTCATTATTAGTGAGGCAGCATGAGGAAAAGTTCCCAGCAACTCACCTACTGCAAACACCAGCTGCATATTGACCAGACGCTGGCCTAGGGACAGGGACGCGGAGGAGGCAGATGCTGGCACCTCACATGGGCGCCTGCATTCCAAGCGGGTGATAACACAGTGAGACGGCAGCCGGGACCTCGCCCCAGCAAATGCAGCCCAGTCATTGAACTTCGTTCTGAAAGATTTATTTCACCTGGAAAATAAATGTTTAACCACAGCCATGATATATAAAATTCCACCCTTTCTCCCCAAAATGCCCATTAGTCACTTATCAGATAGGTTATCAGAGAGAAAGAGAGACACATCCTCCTAATGTTCATTACAGTATAATTGTTATAATTGTTCTGTTATTATTTGTTATTGTTAATCTCTTACTGTGCCTCATTTGTAAATTAAACTTTGTCATAGGTAGGTATGTATAGGAAAGAACATGGTATATATAAGGTTTGTACTATCTGAGCTTTGAGGTAGCCACTGAGGGTCTTGGAATGTACCTCCCACCAATAAGGGGAAACGACACTATTTTCTGATGTGTCAGGGTTTTTCCTGAGCCTATTATACGTGTTCCTTCAGTTCAACTTCATAATAATCCTGTAAGTCAAGCGTTATTAAAACCCACATGTTCCATCTTAAGAAAATGGAGTGTGAGTAGTTTGAGAGACTTGTCCAAGGTCACACCTACAGGAAGGATGGAGAGGGCTTTCCCTAGAGCCAGTGGAGTGGCCCCACCCCCCCCCACCCCCACCCCGCCTGGTTCGGGCTCAACCCCCCAGCAGAAACCAGCATGTGGGCTGTGCTGGAGGAAGCTGGGCTCCCAATCTGCTCACTTGCAAAACCCAGTGGGTAACATCGCTCCAGAGATTGTAGCTAGATTCTCCTTCCAGGAGAAGGCCAGAGCTCTGCATTGTTATCAGTTATTAGATATTGATCAATTTGAAAGGATGCTTCCTGCCACCATCTGATCATCATGTCTAGGCCGTTGAAAACTAATAATGACCATCGTCATTGGATACTGAGTGCATGGGAGAGAAGAGCCCAGAAGCAATCTCGGTGAGGGGAGGGGAAGTTCCCCATCGGGAGGGCTGTTGCTCCAAGATAAACCTTTCTACTTGAAAAGGCAGCCGAGGTCATCTGATATGCTGGCCACCTTAATCACAGGCGCGGCTCCTTCCATCCCTACATCGTGAGAAATCAATAAGAAATCAGAGCACCCAGCAAGTTTCAGGCAATCTGTTGTGCAGCTTTTTGGCTGGATTATTTTTTTTCCATCATTATGTCCAATCTGGGAAGCTGTGTGGTTAATCCGACCCACTGTCCTGGGCCTGAGATACCCACAGGGTGGAGCTCCTAGCGGCGGGACCCAGGTGCGTAATGACGCAGAGAGGGACTGAGTGGGCGCTCGATACCTGTAGGTAATTATTCCTACAAAATAGTCTGTGAGCGATGCCATCCACCTCTAACTTATAAAAGGCTCGGGTTTACTCCTTTGGACAGAATTAGCTCTACAGACCTAACATCCTATAGACACAAACCACCAGGGGACATATAACAGAGCTGCCTCGCAACTTAGAGAACAGAGCCCAGACGCAGCCGACGGATCTGCAAACAGCCCTGACTCTCGCCACAGCCCTGACTCTCACCACCGCCTGGGGACTGCCGGGGCTGGTGGCCAAGGCGTCACCAAGAGCCCCCGAACTGGGAGGACGCACAACCCTGGACCCAGAGAGGAGCCTTGCCCAGTGTGAGACACTGCCCGGAGGCACCCGTTGGTACTTTCCCATTATTCTCCACTGCGGAGCCATGAGGATGAGGGTCTCCCCAGTTCGGGCCAGGCTGAGGGGAGAGTGCTCAGCATCCATTTACAAGCTGCAGGCTGGCTGTAAAAATCACCCCAAGGTCCCACTTGCTTCACAAGAGAAAACTCATGGCCAACCTGCTGCCCAGCCACCCGGAGCCCCCGAGATCCTGGTTCCCACGGAGAAATCGAAGGGCTCAGAGGTGTGTCTGCCTGGGGTCCCGAGTCCCAGCCCTGCCTCCTTGCCTCACACATCCGCCCTCTCCAATGGCAGGCTATGCACTCTCAGCACCTCATTCTCTCCCAGAGGCGGGCGTCCCTGTGAAATGGCGGAGGAATGTGGCACCGTCGGTGCCCATACATCCACCTTCAGGACAGGGTGAAATGCTTCTCGGCCAGGTATCCACCTGGTCCGCCTCTCTGAGCCTCAGCTTCCCCTCCTGGAAAATGCTGCTGTGACACCCACCACCACAGAGATGTGAGGAATAAGAAAGATGCCGGAGCGGAGGTGCTCTGGGCTCGGTGACAGGGAACTGCACGGTGGGACCATCATCCCGGAGCATTTCATAGGACACTGGGTCAGCATTCCAAAAGCCTCTTCCCCAGGGACTCTGGTCCTGCGGTTCTGTGACGATCCAAGCTGAGGTTTTCTAAACAGAACAGTTTCCCTTGCCAAGCGTGATCCAAGGGAGCCGAGAGCCTGTCCAGAAAAGCTGAATCACTGCACACATCCACCACGTATAGTTTGCAAGGGATGACTTTGCTAAATTTAATGCCTTCCTCTTGTTTTTTTTGCAAAAGATTAAAACATCACAAATGCAAATGCAGCCTCCACCTGGGCCCCCATTAGTTCCCTCCTTGTCTCCCAGGAAGGTTAGCATCTAAGCTTCACCATTGTGACTGATCCCACAAACCGCATGCAGTGCCTGTGTGATTATAATTTATATTAACGGCATCGCACTGTGTGTATTACTTTTCAAGTTGCTTTTATCATGCAAATTATGCTTCTGAGCTTCCTCTATGATGAAGTAGGTAAACCTGGCTCATCAACCGTGAGTGCTATCGAGCGTTCCATCCTATGATCGCGCCACAACTCAGTTACCAGGCCCGTGTGGCTCTCAGCGCTGCCGGCAGTGGCTAGAAAGGGCCACCTGTGACTCGGTTTGGGGGAGGCCTCAGGAGAGGGGGGCAGAGGGCCTACGACATCTCAGCCACACTCAGAGCAGCAGGTGGGCGCCCCTGTGAGCAGGTCAGGCTCACCACATCCACACGCCACATTCTCAGAAATGCAGGAACTGCTCAGGGCTGGGTGTCCTCCCTCCTCCTGAGCAGTCGGCCCCATGTTCAGGGAAGCTTTGTAACTCCTGTCAGCCTAGAAAGGAAGTGGCTGGGCTCCTGTGCACAGCGCAGTCTGCAGAGGTGTCTGTCTCCAGGCGCGCTGAGACCCCTGGTCACCGCTGTCTGTTCTCACCTCCAGGTACCAGCAGCGCAGACGTGAAGGAGAACCGAAATGTGAGCAACCTGGAGGCACGGCCACTGCCCGCGGGCGACAGAGCCCGAGGTGGTGCGCCTGGCGTGAAGAGGAAAAGGCCCCTGGAGGAGGGCAACAGCGGCCACTTCTGCAAACTGCAGCTGATCTGGAAGACGCTCTCGTGGTCGATGACGCCCAAGAACGCGCTGGTGCAGCTGCACGAGCTGCGGCCAGGCCTGCAGTACCGGATGGTGTCCCAGACCGGCCCGGTGCATGCGCCCGTCTTCGCTGTGGCGGTGGAAGTGAATGGGCTCACGTTCGAGGGCACGGGGCCCACCAAGAAGAAGGCCAAGATGCGGGCAGCCGAGCTGGCCCTGCGCTCCTTCGTGCAGTTCCCCAACGCCTGCCAGGCCCACCTGGCCATGGGCAGCAGTCCCAGCCCCTGCACGGACTTCACCTCCGACCAGGCCGACTTCCCCGACACGCTCTTCAAACAGTTCGAGCCCTCGGCACCCAGTGCAGCCTTCCCGGGCCACCGCCCCGCCGAGCCCGAGCTGCTGTCCCCCGTCTGCCGGCGGGGACGGCTGCTGCGCAGCACGCTGGACCTGGTGGCCCCGGGCGAGGGGAACCCGGTGGTGGTGCTGAACCAGCTGCGCGCCGGCCTGCGCTACGTGTGCCTCTCGGAGCCTGCCGACAGGCAGCGGCCGCGCAGCTTCGTCATGGCCGTGAGCGTGGACGGCAGGATGTTTGAAGGCTCGGGACGCAGCAAGAAGCTGGCCAAGGGCCAGGCGGCGCAGGCGGCCCTCCAGGCCCTCTTCGACATCCGGCTGCCCGGCCACATGCCCAGCAGGAGTAAAAGTCACCTCCTGCCCCAGGTGAGAATTCTCAGGTAGCTCCCTGCAGGTGGCCTCTCCCGGATGCTAGGAGACCGTGAGCTGGGACGGGCAGCAGGCAGCCCCCGCTCCAGTCGCTGTAAGTAGAGAGCGCCCACACGCACCTCTCCCAGAACAGCCAGCTCAGCTCCGGCTCAGCCTCACCATTAGAGCATTTGTCAGGCTTAAGGGGAGAGAATCGTGTGCCTATAAAGAAAGAACGTCAACATTCGGACTTAGCAGAGGGGCGGGGGAAGAATGAAGTCAGGTGTTGTCTGTGGTGACACCAATGTTAGGAAACAGGGCAGGGCGACGGCAGGGCCCGTCCCCAGATGGGCTGACAGGGAAGGACAGCTAGTATCGGTATCGGCGGCTCTGCCCTTCAGTGACTTGGTTGCTGAGTGTTCTGCAGCAGGAGCACTAGAGGAGGTGAAATGCATGTTAAGTAGCAGTTTGGGTGGAGTGTCTCACTGGGGAGTCTGGAGAAAGGGAAGCGAATGTGAATCATTGCCTCAGTCATTCCACCCAGAGGCAGGGGCCTGAGCAGCAGCCACACAGAGGGGAGGGTCAGAGGGTCCAACCCTCACCTGGGAGCAGAGGGCTCCGAACAAGGGCAGGCTGGGACCTGGTGTCAGCAACCTACCTCCGGCCCTTTCACACCAGCAACAGGTCTGCTTTCTCACGCTGGTTCACCTTTGCTCATGCGAAGAACACTTTCATAGCGCCGTCCATGTGTCAGGAACGAGTCTTATCCCTTGTCCTTCCAAGTCTTGTAACTGCTTCTATATGCAAATTACCTTCTGTCTTAGCATTTTCAAAATTGCTGGTAGGCATCACTAATGTATTAGAGGCAGGAAAGTATCTTTATTCACTTTGGTGTCAATCGCGGGGAGGAACATAGTTCAAATGCACTTAATGCAGTGCAGGTAAGTCCCCGGTAACTGTGAGGTGTTGCTACCATGGCTGTCCCGATCACCTACCTCGCAGCCCTGCGACAGAACCTGCTGTCACCTTGGGAAGCCTCGTATCAGTGGAAGGAGGCAGGGTGCTGCCCAGACCTCAGGGAGCAGGAAGGAGCCACAGCGACCAAACCTAACGCACAGGACAGATGCCTCGAGCTGAGTCACAGTGCTCAGAAAGCACTGATGGGAGGGGGGTCCTCCGCTCGCAGCTCATTGAGTGAGGGAGAGAGACTGTCCAACAAGAGCCCAATCGAGGGAAGGCTGTTTCTCCTGCTATCTCTGCTCCCAATACCATCAGTCATTTCCACATATTTGTTGAACCTTCTCAAGAGCAGGTTGCAGGGATTTAGACCATCATTTCCATCGGTCTTGCCTTTCAGCCCACCCCCAAATAACACACAATCCACATAGAAACGGGGTGCTTGAAAGAAGCTGGGGATCGAAGGTCCCTGAGCACCTCCTGCCAGAAGAATTCAGCCTCATTTCTCCCTCCTGGCACCTCCATTTTATATTGTTTTCTCTCTTTTTCCTTCTGATCCTGTTTCTCCGTTAACTGTAACTTAAGCTTGCCACCACGCCCAAGGAAGCCACTATGCGCCCCGCAAGCTGGCTGAGCCCAGGTGGCCCAAGGCCTCCACATCACCTGTCCTCTCACCTCCTTCCCCAGAAGGCCCACCTGCAGAGCGTGCAGTGGTGTGTCCCCTCATCTTCCGGCCTGTCATTCCTGGCGTGGCCACCCCGCCAAGGGCCCTCACGGCCCCGCATTTCCTGTTCAGTAAGAAACGTTCGTTCCCCCTTGCACCCACTCTCCGCCCACCCACCCCAAACGAGCATTGAGGGATGTCAGGGAGCTGCAGCCGAGACGTGTTCCTCTCGTGTCGTCACCCCCGAGCTCACACGGTGGAGGAGCCAGGCAGCACCACTACTTGGTAACAGTCATTTGACCCCAGAAAGCAGCACATCAGTTAAAGCCACGGCTGCTAAATTATTTTTCTCTGACAGTCTGCTAACCACCCCGACGGGATGATGGAGGGCTCAGAGCAGCGAGAGGGCTGAGAGCCATCCATCACGCCCGGGCACTGCAGTCCTGAGGCTCGTTACCAGGCCCTCGACCCGTCCCCTGGCTGGGTGGGGCCCAGTGGGTCAGGGGACCCAGGACCAGGTGCCACTGGCGGCTTCATTAAATTCAAATCCTGTCTGGCACACAGTCTGGATGCAGGGACTGATCTTTACAAAGCAATTCCAAGAGTCCCTGTAAAGGCTGCTCTGCTCTCCTGCTTGGCCCAACACTGTCTATGCAGCAGGCGCCTCGTTCGGCTGGTCCAGCTGGTCCTGCAGGCACTGTGGTCCTGAGCTCCCGTTCCCTTCACCATCCTGCGTAGCTGCACTGTTCGCACCTGCTCGGGGACATCATGCCCGGGCACCCTGTCCTGGCTGGGCTCCCAGAACCACCACCCACACTCCCTGAAGGCAGGTCCCCCCACCACTGACCATGGAGGACACTCTCCAAGGCCACCCAGGGGGAGGCAGACAGTCGACAATGGAACTTGGGTACTGGCACCAATATTTAATGTCCTTTGCCCCAAGTCCCGGGTTCTCCCTACACAGGGGACAACAAGCCAAGCATCTGGTTCTGACACCCGTGTTGGTCACACGTGTACAGAAGCAAACATGTCTCTGCTTTACCCAAAGGCTCGGTCTTGTGTGAATGAAGCTTCAGAAGCAGCCCTCATGTTACCTCTGTAGGGAAGTAATGAAATTAAGTAATGCTACCGCTTTAAGTAGTATCAACGAAAAAAACATTTCAGACGTGACAGTGCCTAGGGGCATGCACAAAATGCAGGAGGTGCTAGAAGGAGGGCCAGGGACCTGCCCCGCGATTCTCAAGCGGGTGGCTCAGACGACTGCACTGCCAGGTAACCTGCCCTTTGGAACCTCAGGGCTCCCGGCCTCGGCCTGGGGAGCAGGACCAGCAGAGCGGGCTGGACGCTTGCTCGTCATCAAGACAATCCTGACTGAGCATCACTCCCAACGCCCCTCAGGTAAAGAGGTTGGTGCCACCGCACTCGTCGTCCGATCACCGACTGTCATGGTCCAGTCATCGAAAGAGAGAAGCAGGCCTCCTCCCGGGTAACACCGCATCCTTCTCCAAGCAGCTTGTTTCCGCCTCGATTTTGGGAGAGCGATTTCTAAAGAATGATGTTCTCCATAAAGATGAAGATCACAGGGCTTGGTTTCTCCAGGATCTGGTTCTCACCATGTACTCTCTCAGAATGAGGCTAGTTCTGATCCTACAATTTCACGAGGTATGACTTCAGGTCTCATAGGCAGAATGCTGAGACCAAGGCTTTATTGGTTTTTCTAAACCGCAGCACAGACCTAAGTGGGCAGGGTCTACACCGCTCGCCCAGTGCTCCAGGAGGCAGCTGGGCCCAGCCCCTCAGACACTTTCTTCATCTGCGGTGCTGTCTCCTCTGGCACAGAATTCCTCTCGGTTAACGAGATACTTGGGAGTAATAATAAAGACCAAGTCAGATTACAAATGCCCATTTCCTGGAAGCACCATCTTAAAATAAAAGAAGAAGAAAACCACACAATTTACATCTCTCTCTCCTTCTTCATTTCCCAGCCCCCGGCATGAGAAGAGTTTAATTCATAACAGCATTAAATTCACCCAGAAAGGCATATCTCTATGTTCCCTTCCCACAGAAACGGGTCCTTGGGGAGAATAACATACATGTGATGGGAGTAAACAGAAAGTGAGGAAAAGGCAAGCTAACGCTACAAAGGGGAAGACATCATGAAGCATCACCCGTTTCTTCTAGGAGGGGCAGAAACCGCGGGATTATATAACTAATGTAAAGGAAACCATTTATTTTTAATGTTCAACATTAAATTGGATCAGAACTCCTGCATGGGCCCCATTCCATGGAGTCTGCCCCCAGAATTAGCTGCCGAGTTAGATGGAGGACTGGCTCTTGCTCCATGCATGACAGCTGGGCTGCAGGCGCTCACAGGATGGTTGCAAAAATTCGGTTTCCTTTTTCCAAACACCAGGGTGCCCATGCCTCTGGTCACTTGACAGACTGCCTTTCCAATCTCGTACTCCCACTAATCTACTCGCTCAGTAGATGCAGCACCCTAACCGCTGTATCAGGACTGGTCATTATATTGCTGTAACAGACTAGCAGTAGAGGGTCCTCAAATTTTCAATAAGCTTCAATTAAAAGTGATTTGATGTGGAAGCCACACACACTGGGCCTCACACCGCCCGCTCTGTGCCGAGGACACCCTGGAACAGTGGCCGATGCCACAGCAACATCCCCTGCTCGGCCAGACCTTCACCAGGTCCCTGTTCTCTCAGAAGCACTGATGGCAGGAACGACAGTGACAGTTACTTCACCGTCATTGCACATGGAAATTTCTTCTAAAATCCCTCCCTCATGAGGGTTTTGCAGGCTTTGTAGATGCTTAACAGTACATTTATACAATATACTAGAGACCCGGTGCATGAAATTCATGCACAGGGGGTGGAGGTAGTGGGGGGGGGGCGGTCCTTCAGCCCTGCCCTCTAACAATCCGGGACCACTGGCTCCTAACCGCTTGCCTGCTGGCCTGCTTAATTGCCCCTAACCACTCTGCTTGCCTGCCTTATTGCCCTTAACCGCCTCTGCTGCCTGCCTGATTCCCCCTAACCACTCTGCCTTCCTGATCACCCCAACTGCTCACCTGCCTGCCTCATTGCCCCTCATATTACACTTTTATTATTATAGATATGAAGTGTGATATAATAAATATTTATACAATACACATTTACACAATGTATATACAGAATGCACATATAAATAAATACTTATACCACGATATACAATGCACAATATACATTGATAGAGTAGCCTCTACCATCTGACTTCCTACTGAAACAAGTTTGGTGCCTTTTTGGTAAGAGCTAAATATGTATTTAAGTCTGTGTGTTCTCAATACTGTTTGGCATTTTCAAATATAGTTAATATTTCTTAAGCAGAGTCTATAAAGCAGGCCTTCCCACTTGCCTTGTTATTCTGCAGCCACGATTCATGCTGGTGACGGTGGTGACTATGGGGAGATTTTATTAGGAGCTGATATTCTCAGGCTCACTGGGCCCCATATTGTTCTAGGTGCTTTACATACAATAACACTTTCAAGACTGATAAACATCTGGAAGGGGCACGTTCATGTTCCAATCACCCAGATGAGGACACTGAGGTGCGGGAAGGCTAAGTCCTCTGCCCAGAGTCCAGCTGGTGAGGGTGGGGTCGGGAGGACAATAAGGGAGCCCTCAGACGCCAACCTGCCTCTGCCCCGACTCCAGCACCTGCACAGGCCTGTTCAGGAGACGCAGCACCGTGTGACTGGGCACCGTGACAGTGACTCGAGGGTGCATGTTGCTCGTTCAAGACAGGGAGCAAGAGGCACTGACTGACTGAGAGGTCCCAGAGCTTGGCCACATGATCGGAAAGTGGGCCCCCAGGGCCAGGGCCCCACTCCCACAGCTGAGTCCCACAGATGGAACACCCGAGCTCAGGATGGGGCGGACTTGGGGGTGCGTTCACAACTCTCTGTCAGGGGGTCCCTCACTGGGCTGACCCCCCTCGGAGCCCGGGGTGACTGGGAGCTCGCCAATAGCCCCCACACTGGGAGATCACCGTCAGCACGGAACCTGCCCTTCTCTGGGAGGCTTTGTTGGGCGACCAGGTCCCCTCTTCCTCGGGGACACATTCTTACACTGAAAGGAGAGGGACGGCCAATGCGAGAATGCCAGCATGTAAATGAGCCAGAGACAGCGAAGAAGACTGGCCAAGAGGGGGAAGGGCTCCTGGCAGCTGCAGGGTGCCCGTGAGAGATGGGAAAGAAATGCAGGGAAGGGAGGGGTCCAAGCTTGCCATTTGCAACATCTTGGAAGGGTTTTGTCCCTTGCAAACTTCAGCTCCTTGGCCCAGCAGTGACCTCCCCCTCTGTGCTGTCCTGGGCTGTGGGGGCATGTTGCTACTTGCATCTGGCCTCTGGCCTCTGCTCCCCCAAGGCCCCAGAAGTCCCACGGTGAGGCCAGCTGCCTGTAGAGAGACCCCCTATTCTCAGGATGGAGCAGAGAGCTCCCCATGATGCTGACTGGCTGAGCAGCCCTACAGCTGCTCCATCTCCATCAAGCATGTCAAACTCAAAGGCTAACACGGACCAAATAAACAAGGCATGCATCCCACAGGCAGCAAGTTTGACATGTTTGACCTACATGGGTGGTGCATGGTGGGCTGTGCACACTGGGTCCAAGAGGGGGCACTGGAACCTGGCTCCTCCTTGTCTCTGCTTCTCCTAGGCCTCACATTCCAAACTCTTGTGCTTCCCATGTGAGTTCTGGTTCCTTGGGAAGCAGGAGGCAAGAGAACGGTGGGGTGCAGGGGGTGTCCTGGGTGAGAGGGAGTGAGGTCTGTGGTGCATGCAGGCCGGAGCAGGATTGTGTGGGAGGGCCACCAGCCAGGATGCAGAGGCCATGTCTGGGCTAGGCCACGAGGAGGCACAAGTCCAGCCACAGAGGCAGGGAGGCCGATTGCAGATGCGGCATGGCTGGACAGCTGCCACTGGGACGCCTGCGGGCCTCAGAGGCACTTTACTGGGTGCTGCCCAGTGCTCGCCCTGCAAGGGGCAGGGCCCTCTCAGGAGTTAGAGCTCTTCTCCCACTGGCCCACATGGGGGACCCACACCTCAGGCCCCGGCCCCATCCTAAGGAAATGTGAGCAAAGCAGGCAGTGGTGATGCCTTGAGAAGCATTTAGGCCGGCTTCCCTCCTGGGAGCTTTTAGACTCTCAGGAAGCTGCAAGGAACGTTCTTCCCATCAAACTATCTGGTAGTCACTCCCACTATGTGGTGCTTAGCTAACCCACCAACCACCATGAGCGCCCTGGGGCCATATGCAATCTCTCTCTCTCTCTCTCTCTCTCTCTCTCTCTCTCTGTATTTCTCTGTCTCTCTCTGTCTCTGTCTCTCTCTGTCTCTCTGTATCTCTCTGTCTCTCTGTCTCTCTGTCTCTCTATATATCTCTGTCTCTCTGTATTTCTCTGTCTCTCTGTTTCTCTGTCTCTGATTTTCTGTCTCTCTCTATATCTCTGTCTCTCTATATATCTCTCTGTATCTCTGTATCTCTGTCTCTCTCTGTATCTCTGTCTCTTTCTGTCTGTCTCTGTCCCTCCCTTCACTTTTCCACCCTCACTTTCCAATTACCCTGAATTTATTCAGTCCCCTTTCAGCCATCCTGGTGCACATACAGTAGCAGTACATAGGGGTGGGCAAAAGTAGGTTCACAGCTATAGTATGTAAAACAGTTTGTTTTGTATTACATATTTTTCCATATGAACAACTGTAAACCTACTTTTGCCCATCCTTGCATTGGGTGCTCTACATACATGTGATTCTATGTAAGGGCTGTGTCAGAGGGCATGTATGCAGCATGTACTATGGGCTGGGCCTGATGGAAGTGCCTCCAGGATTACCCACGTTCTGGTAGAGAATGAGCAGATGATCTGAGCATCAACATGGTGTCCTAGGCTTTGTGACCTGTGTGTTTGCATTTCCATCTTGGGCAGCTGACAAGTCACAAGACGCCCATCCTGGGTTAGGGGGTGAACATGGTCCTGGGAGATGGGAGTTGGCATGGCCTCCCGTGTCAGACCACCTGCGCCCTCACTCACTGTGGGGCCTCCCCTATTCCTTTTGGTACCTCGTTTCCTGGCCTGTAAAGTGAGATGAGCGTGAAAGTGTTTACCTTGCATAATGGTGGGAGAATGAAATGGTTAATGTATGCAAAGTGCTTATAATAGCACTTGGCACAGGGAATTTCCGTGTTTGTCATTCTCACAGGGACGCTGGCTGTGGCATGTGGCACAGGTGGACACACAGGTCATCGGGAGGAGGCAGGGCAAATGCTCCAAGAAAAATTTAGATTTGCTCCTCTAATGCCATTGTGGGGAGCAAGGGGAGAGAGTGGGAGGGAGTGCATCTTCTAATATAACCAACCTGGGGCTCAGGCTGGGTGGGGAGGTGGGAGCCGGGGCCTCGACTGCCCTTAGCTGCACTAAGAGGCCCTCGGGCTTCTTTGGGCCTCAGTTTCCTCGTCTTGAAAAGACAGGACTGTGAGTAGATGTTCGCTTTCTGCCGTCATGCTCCAAGCAAATAGAGGCCAGTGCGAGAGGCCCGTATGCCAGCACACTGTGTACAACATGGGCCCAATCTGCTAGCAGCCACTTGCTGTATAACGTTTAAGAGTAACACACACAAACACGCCACCATGTTGACACGCAGTCTGTAGCATTCTGTCCAAAACCAGAGCTTGTATTTTCTCACTCCAGCAGTGTTTTCCATTACAGTCTGGTTTCCCAGACCGAAAGGGACAAAACTGGGGACAGCAGCAGGTGGAGGAAGCTGAGGTGACACAGCGATCTGTGCTCATCGTGGCTGTCCCCGAGGGCCTCCCCTCCTCATGGTGGTGTCCAGAGAGGGACGTGAGGGAGAAACCCCCTCCGATTCTCTTACCTTTTGCTCCTGGCACCAGGGTCCTTGAGAAGGCTTGCAGACTGGCTGCGCGTCCCAGGCTGTTTAAATCTAGTGCATCCTGAGGTCATTCACGCCTGTGCCACCCTCAGCTCTCTGGAGCAGTCTGGAATGCAAGGACTCAGCGATGTTCAGATCCAGTTTCTCCCTCCTCATACGGCCGTATTTTTTTAAAGTAAAATGCAGTGACTACCCCTGTTCTCCCAGGGCCGGAGTGAAACCTGGGTTCACAGTGTCACTGTCCTTCCTGTCACTTGGACCTCTCTGAGCTCACATGCCCTCCTGCCCCCTCCCCATCTTGTCACCTCCATCTGCACTTGCTAGGGCTCAACGATGGAGGGTGGAACTACAGTTTGTGACAATAGCACCACAATTAAACATTTTTGAAATGCATTTTTCTAAATTCATGCGCCCAGTGGAACTGTGCGAGCACTTGAAAACGTAAGCCTTCAGAATAAAAACCACCCTACAAACCCCACGCAGGAGAGGCTGTTGTAAGGGGGGTGGGGGGGGGCACTTTCCCTGCGGTGGTGATTCCAAGGAGGCAGTGAAGACGCCGTCTTCTGCCCGCAGGGTGCGTCTCT
This sequence comes from Myotis yumanensis, assembly GCF_028538775.1. Lineage (NCBI taxonomy): Eukaryota > Metazoa > Chordata > Mammalia > Chiroptera > Vespertilionidae > Myotis > Myotis yumanensis. The sequence goes on along the minus strand of NW_027223752.1, from coordinate 159,949,259 downwards.
CCACGGCTTAGCCATGCGCGATGGTGTCAACATCAGCATAAGGAAGACTATTTGGTAAAGTGACTCAGTTTGCCTGGTTTGGGGAGAGTTTTGATTCGTTTATCTAGACTGAGAAGCTGGAGTGAATAGGACGCTTCCGTTAAATGCCCATGTTGGCCGGCAGCACCCATGGAGTGTCACTCAGGGCCCCAACGCCAGGAGATAGGAAGCAGGAATGCCCAGAACATGGAGGCAGCTATGCAGCGACTGGCCTTCCTCCCATAGAAGCTCATCCCCACTAGAAGGGACATATCTGAGCCTCAACCATAGGAGGGCAGGAAGGCTCAGGCACTTCAGGCCTTTGGATTGGGGTCCCCATGCCTGGAACCTCCAGAGGGCCAGGAAACAGGTGCCCCCCAGAAGGACAAGGCATCAGCTACAGGGGCCTTTGCTGTGAGAATGGTGTCACAGGCAAAGCGTGGGAAAGTGAAGGGTGAGGGAACCTGATGAAACCAGGGAAGAAGAAATGCCTTACCAGAGGAGGGCAAGTTTGACGTGCAGGTCTGGAAGCACCCCCAGACGACTGCAACAGCGTGAGGAAAGGCCCGGGGAGGATGTGTGTCACAGCACAGGGCCGAGTTGGCAGTGCCCGCTGGAAGGAGAGGCATCAGCGGCTGCGGAGGGCCTGGGTCTTCCCAGAGGAGTTGTTTGCAGCTGCGGGAGCCCCTGAGGAATCGGGGGGGTGTGCAGGGATAGACAAGAGTGGGACAGAGACTGCAGTGTGGTTTTAGGCCATCGAGTTTTAGAAACCTGAGGGACAACGGGGTTAAATCCAGCTCCACCCCATACAGCTGGGTGCCCTTGGGCACCTCACTCAAAACCTCTGCGTGACCTGGTCTGTGAAATGGACAGCTTCTCCGCAGAAGGAGGGGCTGAGCGCCTCTGAGGCCGAGGGCAGTGGCGGGGGAAGGCTAAGCGACCGACGTCCGTGTCTACTGTCCTGTGACTTGGTCTTTGGTTCAGCCAGGAGGTCAGACAATGGTAACACCTTAGAACCTCGGATCCAGCCCCTAATTGGCTAGAAAAGGCCCCAGGTCCTGTGGAAGGGAGACAGTTGCCCACGGACGGGGGCGAGTGAGTGGGAGAAGCAGGGTGGTACCTTGCTGGTTTCATGGCTTGAAGTTTCCTTCTGCAAAACTTGGATTTTATGAGGAGGCTTCAGTGACTTTGCAGTAAGAAAAGCCCGGAATTCACTTTGTATAGACACCATGTCTAGTAAACCTAGAGGCATCTTTATCCAGAATTTTACTTTGCACTTCAGATTCCAAGGAGGTGATAACTCCAACAGCCTGTGCCTGGTTACCATGCAGACAGCACCCTTCTGGGTCTGAACCAAGACCCACAATCAAAGAAAACCAAAATTCTGACCCATGCGGAGAACACAGCGAACTGAAGCCGTGTGTTGGCAGAAACATGTTTTTAAAATCCGACCTCTTTTCCCAGTTGACTTCTCACCCAGTTGAGATGGAGGCGCCAGGTAGACAGGGATCAGAATGTCAGCTGCTGATGGAGATGCTGGACCGGCTCAGGTGCCTTGAGGACGGGCTTCCTAACCCCAACTGCGCCAGGTTCCTACCAGTCACAAGTGTAGCTGGACGCTGCAGATACTTCTCCACCCAGCCCAGACCCGCCTGGGCATCGCGAGCACGGCCTCTGCAGGTCTGCGACCCCAGAGAGGATGAGGGAACACTAGGCCCCAAAGACCCCAGTTGAATGAATCACTCTCCTTCACCCCGAAGCCCAAACCACAGGGCTGTTTTAATGAGTAAATGAGACATCCTGGCACATTTAGCTGCGGGAAGGAGTGCCGTAGGACAGGTGGTTTTCTGGATGATGCTAATTGAGTTCTAGACCAATGTGCTTGGGGCCACAGAACACGCGAAGGCTGACAAACCCATGTGTGACGTGCTACCTTTCCAATTAGCTGTCAGTGTCCCAGCTCTCTCGGGAAACCGCGTTAGAATGCAAGAGAGCAAACGTGATGCCACAGAATAGCCTCGAAACGCCACGGTTTATGTCAAAAGCAGATCATCCCAAACCTTTGTGTTTTGTTGTTGGGAATACTTCTTGCACTCTGCACGCGACCTCTGAGAGGTGGGTGCCTGTCGTAGATGAGCGCTCCCTCCATCTTAGCAGGACGAGGACAACCTGTGGGGACAGTACCTGCTCAGCTTTGCAAGGTGAGGAAAGCTCTCTTTCTTACTGAAAGGACTGACTTGGAAATTATTCAAACTTTGGCACCAATCTACTCTGAATGGGGCCGGCTGATATTTTTTCTTCATTTGTTTGCATTAATCCCTTTTGTAATCAAAGCAGGTGGGAGGAGGGAGGCAGACAGGAAAGTGAGACCAACGAAAGCGCAGGCCCTGGTCTGAAAGAGCCCCTTCATAACCTCTAAGCGACAGAGGTTCTGACGACCCCACACAAAAGTAGCAGCTGGCAGGACCGGGATCCAAAAGGGTGGCCTCTGTCTTCTCCTCTAAGAGCTGGGTCAGTAGAAAGGAAAGGAGACGATTTGCAGCTGTGACTGTGTCATGGCCGTTTCAGACTCAAACCTTGTCCACGTTTTCAGTAGAGGAGCCTGTTAGCTCTGCAGAAAGGCTGCTGTGGGCTGGGCAGGGGGCCAGGCTGGCGTCAGGGCTGCACAGGAGAGATGCTGGCAGGCAAGGAAAGCTACAAGCCATCCAAGCAAGAATCAGAAAGGATCACAGGAGAGGAGTGATGCTTCAAATCCAGAGCACAGGGCCCTACAGAGACTGCTGGCGACCGGGATGTGGACGTCAGTTAGGACTGAAGTGGACGTCAGTGTGAGCGAGCTGGCACGCAGCCTCTGAGCCTGTAAAGGAGCAGACAGCCAGTCCACCACTGGGCACCACTGGCCGCAGGAGCAAAGGAGGCGACCAATTTGTCCTCTTCCAGCTGAGAAATTCCTCACCGCACCCCTCCCTTCCCCCACGCCGGAATTTCGGGAGCCATCCAGAGACTGGGACTCTCATTAAAGGAACCCACCCCGTCTCATGGGAGCCATCCCACATGGAAAACTCACACAGTTTTTAAAGTCTGCATCATTCTAGACAAAATCATTCTGATTTTTCTTGTTTTGGTACTTCCCCTATACAGTAGGGTTATTGGGGGCAGGGGGCTAGAAGAAAGAGGGAATGGCTAAAGCAAAACATTTTATTTGACAGCAATTAGAAGAAGATAAATTGGAAATGGGGAAAGAATGATACAAATAAAGTTTTTCTGAAATGCAGTTCTTTAGGGAGTAGAAGCAGTGAACTGGCTGACAGTCCATTGAAACGGTGCAGCTCCAGGCAGCTAACTTTGGGCCGGGTGAGTTTACTAGTAAGTATGCAGGGCTGGGCTTGGGCAGTGGCCTGTGATGAAGTGCTCACCAGCCGGCAGGACTGAAAGGAGAAATGACTGTCACGTTGTCAATCTGCTTCCTGTTCCCATCACAACGCCCCAGAGTTGGGAACATGGTTCTCCCTCCATGTTTCTCCACATGGGCCTGCCTCACTGACTGTTTCTTGTTTAAAATAGATGGTTGTGTTCAGGACACGATATAATGTGCGCAATGATTCCAGTTCGCTGTGCAAAGCACCGTGGCCACACTAAGGGACAAGGCAGAGCAAAAGCAGTCCCAGAGGAAAACACCCGTGTGCAGTGTCACAGTACATGGAACTGACAGGACCCAGAGACTCCGGGATTGGACTGTGACTCAGACATGAACTCCACGATTACACATCTTCATGAATAAGGGGTCCTTTTTATAGTCTGACTGGTCATCTTGGAAGATTTTATGATTCACTCCCTTAAGGTCTCCTGGAAGTTGAAAATTGGAATTAAATACAATGAAGTCGATATAGTAAGATGGTATGGATAATTGGAATGACCTAAGAAAAGAATCAGTGACATAGATTCCATTCTAAACCTTCCACCCACCTCCATGACAATGATGAGGAGAGGGGTCAGGGGAAGGGAAGGGCAGTGAACTCAAAAAAACCCGACCACTGGCCTAGCACCTGGCAATTCACAACAGCCCTTTATTCACCTGTCACAGGAGCCCTGTTTACCTGTCCATTCCCTTCAGTGACACAGCAGTGCCACTAGTTTGTAGGGAGAATTGGAGTCCTGAGTGGAAATCGCTCTGGGCATTGTGTCTTTCCCAATCTGTGTTGGTTTTTTTTGTGTTGTTTTTTTTTTTTTTTTTTTTTTTGGACAAGTGTTGGAATCTAATTTGTAGACAAGTACACACACACACACACACACACACTCATTAACATGGACTATATGGCTGTACTTTATACTTCTCTCCCAGTAATTAAAAACTTTGTAAAAGTCAATATTTGGTTATACATAAAACTCACACAGCAAATCTTACATACAAAAGAGAGACCATTTTCTTTGAATTCATGCTACAGTCACCCAGTTCCACAGGTTCCTGCTGGCTGATGCCTCGGGCACCCTCTGCTCCCAGGCTCAACTCTGCTTCCCTGGGAAGAGGAGAGGAGCGGGGGACACAGCCGCGGAAAGGCCACTGCCACTGAGAATCGCTGGTGAAGACCAGAAGTAATGAGCTGAACCTTCCTGACGGTAATTCTTCCCAGCACTGAGGACCGTCATAAAACTCAGCCTGGCAGCCATCAGTGGACAAGAAGTGTAATATGTTCTACAGAGAACTTCTGTGGTCTCCTGGGGGTGAGCAGACCACGGGAAATGGCCTTTCCTGGAGGAACACCTTGTAATTCAGAAGCAGCTGAACCTAAATGGAGTTGCAAAGGTCACTCTTATTTTATAACAAGAAGAAATATCCAAGGAACCTTCAAACCCTTCATTCCCCTTCCACACAGCCATGCCGTACTCATACATCATAATATGGAATTATCTGCCTTTCTACAGCAAGGATATTCATTTAATAAATATTTGGGGGGTTCCAACAATGTAATAAGAAACTCAAGGGATGCAAAGATGTGCAAGAATTCACTAATTACAGCATTACACACCAGTGTTTAAGACACTAAGGAAACAAAGGTAAACCTGATAAAGCTCGTTAAGAAACTCACGGTGGATGGAACTGGAGAGCATTATGCTAAGTGAAATAAGCCAGTCAATGAAGGATAAATACCACATGATCTCACTCATTTGTGGAATATAATGATCAACAAACACTGATGAACAAGGACTGATCCAGAGACAGAGAGGCATTGATTGGACTGTCGGGCCTTGGAGGGAAGGTAGGGGAGGGTGGGGGTAAGGGGGAAAGATCAACCAAAGGACTTATATGCAAGCATATAGGCCTAACCAATGGACAGGGACAACAGGGGGTGAGGGCATGAGCGGGGGGTAGGGGATAATGTGGGGATAAGGACACATATGTAATATCTTAATCAATAAAAAATATATTTAAAAAAAAAAAGAAACTCACGGTGAGCATGAGACGCAGACCTGAAAATAATCACCTGACAATGAGATAATCACCTTCATGGAGGTGCTACTACATCCCATAAGTGTCTGATTATTGCAAAGTGAGTAACATTTTAAATGTGTTACAGAATCCAGTTGTGTGAATGCCCCCTGAAGTGAACAGCCTAGGGTACAGCGAAGAAATTTTGAAATGAGTTTGTGCTGAATTTATGCATTCCATAAATTTGAATGTTTTCCTGTTGGAGTTTCTTAAAATGGGGGACACATTTAGAAATCAGTGGACTTTAAAAACAAATTATTTTTGAATAAGGGCTAATTATGTTTTCATTTGTTATGAAGATATATGGAAACATGCTGTGAATGGTCATATTAACCACAATAGCCAAATGTGAAAACACATTTAGCACCATTCAAATCCAAATTTCGTGTGAAGGCACTTGGAAGGCAGTTTATTTGTGATGTAAACATATCTCTGACTTGTTTGCATGAAATAGGATAAACCAAGCAGTGAGCTAGTTGCAAAAACAATGAGATAATCAAGATGTGCAAATTTTGCTTTGATGACTTTTGAAATCTGAGAAAAGTGACAGTGTTTCCTATTTAGACAGGAACTTATTTATTCTTATTTAAAACATATAAAAATGTTCCTTGCCTGGCCAGTGTAGCTCAGCAGTTGAGCATCAACTCCGGAACCAAGAGGCCACCAGTTCGATTCCCCAATCAGAGCACAGGCCCAGGTTACAGGCTCAATCCCCGGTGGGGAACATGCAGGAGGCAGCTGATTAATGATATTTCTCTCTCATCTTTCTATCTCTCTATCCCTCTCCCTTCCTCTCTCTAAAAAAAAAAAAAAAATCAATAAAACATTTTTCAAAAGAAACACAAAATTTATATTTAAAAAATGAAATAAAAATGTTCCTTAAGGTTTAGAAAAGACATGAATGACTTCCAAAGTTTGTTCATAGCCAACTAATGGGTTGCAAACAGTCAGGCCTACTTGCAAAGAGACTGGTTCCATGGATCCATCCATCCATCTACCTATCCACTCATCCATCCATCTATCCATCCACCCATCTGTCTGTCTGTCCATCCAACCAAACATGCATCTATCCATTTTACAAATACTTAATGAGCAGGACTCTGATAGAGGTCATGAGTCAGGTCCTAGGAATACACAGAGGTGAATAAGATAAAGTCCTTGCCCTGGAGAATTGCTCATAACTTGGTCAACAGCTTCCCAAATTGTGGCCAAAAAACTCCCTGCAGACTCTCTGCCTGGGTATCTTATTCAAAAACACAGACACTGGGCACCAGCCCTGGACTTGCCAAATCAGAATACCTTGGGCTGCATTTTTAACAAACACCTTAAATGATTCTTAGTCGTGCTAAAATTTCAGAATTAAACTCTGGGAAAGGTTTGAAATGAAAACAAATAATTACATTTCATTGTGTTGCTGTAGAGATGTGTTAAGAGTTTGGTAAAAGCGAGGAAAGAGGGCTAACTCAGACCCCACGAAATAAAGACCCTTTGTTAGCGATAGATAACACAGCTTGGCTCCTACACACAGGAGCTGCACAAAGAAATTCCACACACCCTGTAAAAACTCAAATGATAAAATAGGAAGTTAATTTTAACTCTATACAAATGTGTTTGGCTTTGTGGAACAACTTTTCTTATCAAAGGAAAACTCCAATACCCAAGAAATAACCCACCTTGAGATCTTAACGATTCATTTATTAAGGTGGTAAATCTTAATAAAAAACATCGTTATGGAAGTACCCAAATTGGCAGATGTGAATCACAACTATAACTGTATATAAACATATGCTGTATGCAGCCCAAGCTATGAAGGTATAAATTGTGTGTGTGCAGATGCAAGGACATATTCTTAACTCTCCTGAAGCACACTTCTCATTAAGAATCACAGAGGATTGATCTGTGAGCTCACTTATGACAGCTTCAGAGATTACTGCTGACAGCGGGCGCCCAGCACCAGTCACAGCAATCAAGGCACTTGACAAAATATTTTCAAATGTACGTCACCCCAAAGAGGACCTGATCTCTTTCTTTCTACATGTTGTCAACTAATTAATCAATAAGAAACTGATCATCTGGATATCTGATGAGCACTCCCTCAACAGCACACATTGTCCTCTTCCTCTATATTCTCCATCCATGGCTGATGCAAGGAGGTGATGCAGCCAACAGTCTCTCTCTTGTCCTGGTCTTACCCATCCAAAGGTGAAAGGCACATTCTCATAGAAAACACTATCATTGTGCTTCTGGTCTCATTGTTCCCACTTGTCCCAATAACCTGATGCATAAGTATTTCCATTATGAGGTTATCTGCATTTGTGAAAAGAGCACTGGTGTCCATTTTTTTGTTTGTTTGTTTGTTTGTTTGTTTTAAATATATTTGTATTGATTTCAGAGAGGAAGGAAAAGGGAGCTAGAGATAGAAACATCAATGATGAGAGAGAATCATCTATAGGCTGCCTCCTCTATGCCCCGCACTGTGGACCGAGCCCACAACCCAGGCATGTGTCCTGACCAGGCATTGAACTGTGAACTCCTGGTTTATAGGTCGACGCTCAACCACTGAGCCACACTGGCAGGACAGGTGTCTGTTTATTTCATCTGGTTGGTGGCAGAGGGAACAGGCCTTGTATTGGAGTTGGGCTGCCCTGGTGCCCTTTGCATCCGTGATGGCGGTAGCATCACCAGCATCGCCAGGAAGCCTGAGTGTGCAGGAGCGACAGGGAGGAGCTGACCTCCAGCAGCGGGTCTTCCCCAATCCAATTTTCGAAAAGCAGCTGCTCCTCCTGATGCAACGTCTCCCTTTCACCTGCTAGACTCTAGTCTACAATTGGTGACTTGCCTCCCTCTCTTCCCCAGCTGTCACCTTCTGTGTTTCTGTGTGACCTCCTCTCTGCTAATCACACACTTTCCCTATTTATGAGAACTATGTCTTAGCATGATGAGAAGAACGCGCTGAGATAGAAGGACAATTACTTTCTGAGGCCAACCCCCTCTGAGTTACACGAGCAGGCAGTCTGCACAGGGGTGAGGACCATGGACTTAGGACCCCTCAGTCCCCATCTCAATCCTGGCTCTGCCCCGTGACATGCAGCGTGACATTGGGCACATTGCTATTCACTGTGTTCTGTAAGGTTGGGGATGTAGGAGGACCCACTTTTTAGGGCTGAGGGAGGGCAAATGAAAGTGCCTGGTGCACAGGGGGATGCAACATCCTGCCCAGGATGCAATGCCAGTTGCTTAGCTATTGTGTAATATTGGATAACTCCAACGTAAGCCATTATGGCACCAAGTTAATCACAGCCAAGGGAAAAGTTAGTAAAAATTGAGTATACTCAGCTAAGCCTGGGGCGCTTCTAATGAGCTTGGCAACTGAATGAGAAACGGATAAAGCACTTTGTGCTAATGAGCTTAGGGACTTGGGTTCTGGGCTGGTCACTTGCCATTGGAGTTAGGCACGGGTTCCCTGCAAGCAGTTCTGCGCTGTCAACAAACGCAACTGCTAATAGTTTCCTGGGTTTTTCTGATCTATTTTTGAGGACAGGGAAGGAGATGGTGGGGGTTAGGTGGGAGGAAAGATCAATAACCCAAAATCTAGAGAGAAGGGAAAATATCAAGTGTGCTTCCCTATGTAATCAGATCAATTATTTTCCTCCATCCGGTTTATGCACTCTAAGACCCTTAATCTGAATTCTTTTTCTGTCATGTTGCATGCCTCTGTATCACTTAGCTGCTTTTCTGGCGAGTCCTCCTTTTTTTTCCTTTGGGGGTTTCTTTGTCTACCCATGTTTGATCGTACCGCCATATCTAGATGTTGAGTCGTTCAGTGGCTGCTCCTTGGGTGGCAGTGGCTCCTCAGGCTGCAGTTGCTCCTCTAGCGGTTGTGGTAGCAGCTGCTCCTCATTTGGTAGCAGCTCCTCTGGTGGGTGCTGTTCACAGTTGTGGTCAGATCAATTATTTTGACTTAATAAATCACCCTAGCAGGTTTGGCTCAGTGGATAGAGTGTCAGCCTATGGACTGAAGGGTCCCAGGTTTGATTCCAGTCAAGGGCACATGCTTGGGTTGCAGGCTCGATCCCCAGTAGAGGATGTGCAGGAGGCAGCCAATCAATGATTCTCTCTCATCATTAATGTTTCTATCTCTCTCTCCCTCTTCTTTCTTCTCTAAAATCAATAAAAATATATTTTTTTAAAAAACAAAGAAATTTAAAAAATAAATCAACTTAGTCAAACAAAGCATTTGAAAGTTTGGGGAATTTTTTTCTCAAATGAATTGATAGTCCTATCTGAAGTAACTTAACCAGTCAGTTTTCTGTATTGACTAGGTAGTATCACAGAACCAAAATTACAAAAATTTACAAAAGAGGGGGAGGGACAGGTAGAAGGCTTTGTTGTTTAATTTAGTGATTTCTCTCTTATATTTCTCTCCTCCACCCTCAGTGGGCAAGCATCTGTGCTATCTTGAAGTCCCTTAAATTCTATGTCAAAATATCAAAAATACAGCACTCTTTGTTGGAAGGATTTTCATTAATCTGCCAAAGGTATTTCACATCTGTCAGATGTCAAAAAATAAGCATTTCCATCCTTTCCTGTTTGCAGATTCAGGATTTTAACTCACAGGTGCACTAATCCTAAGATTCACATGTATAACCAGAGGAAAAGGAGGGGCCATTCTGAGTCAGATCAGATCCAAGTCTTGTAGCCTAGCTGACAATCGCAAAGGAATCTTTTCTGAAAGCTAACAACCACCACATCGCAGGTAAAAGAGATATCTGACACACCCCTAAAAGCTTGCTAAATAATTCCAATGGATGGGTCCATAATCGATTAGCTTAGTGTGGTAAAGTCTCCAGAGTATGGAGTGGATAGCTGATTCACTGGGATAAAAAAAAAAAAAAAAAAAAGAAAGAAAGAAAATCTAGAACTTTTAAAACTTTGTATTTAATATCTTTCTATATAATATAAGGCTAATATGCAAATTGTCCCCTCAGGAGTTCGACCGACTGTGAGTTCAACCACTCGCTATGACGTGCACTGACCCCCAGGGGGTAGTGTGGAATGAAGGAAGGCCCTGATCGGCAGCAGGCAGCCAGGGGAAGGAAGGCCCTGATCAGCCCTGATCACTGGCCAGACTTAGGGACCCTACCGTGCATGAATTTTGTGCATGAATTTTGGGCCTCTAGTTAGTTTCATAACTTCATTGAGATATGAATCAGATACAGTCAAACCTTGGTTCACAAACGTCTCCCATCTTGAACAATCTGGACCTGCTTGTTCATGGAAAAAATGTCTCAGTTGTTGAACTACCCTTTCACGCTGATACATCATCAGCATGGCAAAAAGGATCTCTCAGACCACAAACAAAGGAGAGAATGCCAGTCAGTTTACCACTAAACCTCAGCTTGTTGGCATCTCGGGAAATTGTGTTGTGAATACTTTTGTAGGTTTTTTGCTTTTGCTGCTGGCAAATGGACAATTAGCACAGTTTTAAAACATAAAGAGGCCATCAAGAGTGCTAATGTTGCTAAGGGTGTGAAAGAACAATGATCACAGGCAGTTGAAGAGGTAGAAAAACCATTGTTGATTTGGTAAAGAAATAGCAGTTAGCCATTGACAACAGATTTTGGAGGCAATGATATGTGAAAAAGCAAAGATGCTGCATACTGACCTGAGAGACACCCCTGGAATGAGTGCTGAAAGTGATTCCTTTAAGGCTAGAAGGGAATGCTTTGATAACTTTAAGAAAATAAGTGCTTGTTTATAACTTAAACAGTACATTAGACTGTTCTATATGTAAGAAAAGCTAAAACAGGGAATCATTTGGGGGTCTGGAATGAATTAATTAAATTTACATTATTTCAAATGGGGATAATTGATTCAGTTTTCAAACAAATTACTTCTCAAACAGCCTTCCAGAATGAATTAAATTCAAGAACCAGAGTTCCATTGTACCATAAAATTCTTCATTTTAAAGTATACAACTCAATGTTTTTTAGTATAGTCACAGAATTGTGCAGCCATCACTACTACCCAATTTCAGAACATTTTCATCACCCAAAAAAAAACAACCTATTAGCATTTTCCCCTTTCCCCAAACCCAAGAACCCCTAATCTACTTTCTATCTCTAAGGATTTGCCTATTCTGAATATTTCATGTAAATGAAATCAAACACTTTGTGATGTTTTATGTCTGGCTTCCCTTCTCTCACTTAGCAGAATTTTTTTCAGTCTATCCATGTTGTAGAATGTATCACTATTTCATTTACTTTTTATGACCTAATAATATTCCATTTTATGGATATACCACAGTTTATGCATCCATTCATCAGTTGATCCATTCCATTTGGGTGTTTCCACTTTTTGGCTGTTATAAATAATGTTAAATTTAAATACACATTTTTATTTAGGCATATGTTTTTATTTCTCTTGGGTATATGCCTAACAGTGGAATTGCTGTATCAAATGTATTTAACATTATGAAAAATTTCCAAACTGTTATTACAAACTGGCTGCATCATGTTACAATCCCACCAGAAATGTATAAAAGCTTTTTTTATTTTTTTACTAAATTTATTGAAATGACCTGGCCTGTGTGGCTCAATGGTTGAGTGTCGGCTTATAACCCAGGAGGTCATGGTTCGATTCCCAGTCAGGGCACATGTCCAGTTGCAAGCTCAATCCCCAGTATGGGGCGTGCAAGAGGCAGCCAATCAATGTTTCTCTCCCATCAATGTTTCTCTTTTTCCCTCTCTCTTCCTCTCTCTAAAAATCAATAAAAATATTTTTTTATTTATTGGAGTGACATTGGTTAATAAAATTATATAAGTTCCAGATGTACAATTCTATACTACATCATCTATATATTATACTAGAGGTTCGATGCGCAAAATTCATGCAAGGGGCTCGGCCCTCGCAGCCCCACCTGCCTCGGCTGGCCCTCACAACCCTGGCTTCGTCCAGAAAGTCATCTGGATGGTTGTTCTGCTGTTTGGTCTAATTAGGGTGTTAGCTCTTTGTTATATAGGACTAGAGGCCCAATGCACGAAATTTGTGCATAGGTATGGTCCCTAGGCCTGGCCTGCGATCAGGGCCATCTTCCCCAGCTGCCCGCAGCCAGCCCCGCCCCTTGCCACCACCCACCCCCGGTTCCCCGTTCACCATTGGGTGATCAGTGCCTGACGACCGGGAGAAGGGACTGAGCAGTCAGCTGTTCCTGCCCAATTGCTGGCCCCACCCCCGCCACTGGTGGCCATCAGGCAATCAGAGCCTGCCATCCAGGGATAGGGACCAAGAGGTGGTCAGTGCACCTCATGGTGACTGGTCCAGCAGTCATTCTGGTCATTCTGCCCTTAGGGTCAATTTGCATATTACCCTTTTATTATATAGGATTGTCTGTTCACCACCCAAGATACTGAATATCTTTAAATGTGCCTTTGCCATGTGTCCTAGTATATATTCTTTGGAGAAATATCCATTCAAATTCTTGGACTGTTTTGATTTTTATCTTTTTCTTACTGATAAGATTTCTTTATGTATTCTGGATGCTAATCCCTTATCAGATAAATGACTCCCATTCTGTATGTTGTATTCTCACTTTTTTAATGATATTTTTTTAAGTACAAAAGTTTTCCATTTTGATGAAGTTTCATTTATCTATTTTTCCTCTTGTAATTTGTTCTCTTGGATTCATAGCTAAGAAAACTTTACCTAACCTCAGGTCATGAAGATTCACTCCTAGGTTTTCTTCTAGAACCTCCAGGAAAGTAGTCCCCCCTGATTCTAGGTTTTGCTTTCTCTGCTTTCAGTTATCATGGTCAAACTGAGATCCAAAAATATCACATGGAAAATTCCAGAAACAAATAGTTCATAACTTTTAACTAGCATATTTGCTCTTTATTATATAGGACTAGAGGCCCAGTGCATGAAATTCATGTGTGGGTATGGTCCCTAGGCCTGGCCTGCAATCAGGGCCATAAACAATTCATAACTTTTAAATTGTGCACTATTCTGAGTAGTGTGATGAAATCTCTCGCTGTCCTGCTCCACCCTGCCCAGGACATGGATCACCCCTTGTCCTGTGTACATGGGCTGTATATGCTCCCTGCCCCCATACCATTAGTCACTTAGTAACCATCTCAGTTATCAGATCAACTGTCACACTATCACAGTACTTGTGTCAAGTAACCCTTATTTTATTTAATAATGGCTCCAAAGGGCAAGAGTAGTGATGCTGGCAATTTGATATTCCAGAGAAGCTGTGAAATGTGTGTAGGTATAGGAAAAAGCACAGTATATATAGGATAGTGTACTATCTGTGGTTTCAAGTATCCGTTGGAGATCTTGGAAGGTATCTCCCGTTGGATAGGGAGGATGACTGTATACTGTTGAGTAGAAGGGGAAGAGCAGACGTCCTTGTCTTATTTCTAATCTTAGGGTGAAATTGATCGGTCTGAGCATGATGTGAGTTGTGGATGTTTGCAGAGGCTCTTTATCTGGTTGAGGAGGTTCCCTTCTGTCATTCGTTTGTGAAGTGTGTCTCATAATTTTTAATGTCTATGTTTGTCTAAGTTTAACAAATTATATGAATAGAGGGGTCATTATTATCTATAAATAAATTCGTATGCATATGTGGAGTAAATGTTCAAAGCTACGTTAGGCATAATCACATACAATCAAAAAGTTTGAAGATCGCTGGGGTCAAGCATGGCATCTTCAAGGCCATGGCCATGACTGGCCCACAGCAGGACAGCCGTCTCACCGTTCCACGTCACGCTCCAAACACCACCGACTTCTGTGCAAGTGCCTGGGAGGAAACCAAGTGAGCGTGTGGCTGAATCAGCCCTAGCTCATCCCTCCTTGCTAAAGGAGTCTTTTTTCCCACCTTTGGACAAAAAAGAACATGGATAAAATTCAGCAATTATCTATTTCCCACTTTTAAGGAAACACCCAAATAATAAAGTGTCATTCAAGGGAAGAGACCATTGAACACTGAACATGTCACTTCAGTCCAGGAAAACACTCCAGTCACTTCTCTATATATAATTAGGAAAAACAGAAGAAAAAAATGTTTTCTCTCCTCCACAGTGCTTGACTACTTCTAACCCTGAATCACAGCCCTTACTCGAACCTTCTCAACAAGCAGCAAGAAATCAAAATAGGCAGCCCTGCATGGCGCCCTGCTCCGCCACCCCGAGAGCACTCTGTCCAGCCCGGTTTCCAGGAGACTAATCACGTACACAGGCTGGTTTGTGACACCCAGAATCTGGAGCCGATGCTTGGCTGAGATGCTATTTGCCCCAAACTGCCACATATGGACCTTAAAAGGGGCAAAGAGTCAGTGTTTTGGAGAGCAATTCACAAGATATTTATGCCCTAGCTGGTTTGGCTCAATGGATAGAGTGCTGGCCTGTGACTGGAGGGTCCCAGGTTTGATTCTGGTCAAGGGCACATGCCTGGGTTTCGGGCTCGATCTCCAGTAGGGGGCATCCAGGAGGCAGCTGATCAATGATTCTCTCTCATCATTGATGTTTCTATTTCTCTCTCCCTCTCCCTTCCTCTCTGAAATCAATAAAAATATATTTTTTAAAAAACAAGATATCTAGACAGGTGTTCTCAAGACCCCTCAGCTTCCAAAGTAACAAGTCCAAGCAGGAAAGTTCAGGTGGGAGCTAATGGGGCAGAAACCATGGCCAGAGGGAGAGTAGAGGTGTGAACAGGAGAGCAAGCAATGGGGAGGCTAGAAATGGTCAGCTGGTCAGCATCAGGACCTTTCTCGGAAATCCTAGGGCCAAAGGAGCTGGTGAGGATGCCAGCCAGGCCTGGCCCGCCGTCCGCAGGTAAACAATTGCTTTCACAGTTAAAAATGCCAGGATGTTCTGTTTCCAGTCTAAAAAATTGTGAATAAGTGATACATTTTAATAGATTTAATTACTCAGATTCTTAAGAATCTCTGGAACAAATTGAACAGCAGAGGTTTTTCTCATTATTTTATCCACATTTTCATTATTGTCAGTGCCTGGATTTCCATTTAGAAATAAATAGCCTGACAATTTTTACATCTCAACTGGCAGCAGACACAGAATGCAAGGCAGCTGCCAAAAAGCTCTCTGTCATGCTGGAATGTAGTGTTGCCGCATGCTGTTAAACCCTTTATTGGCATCTCTGCCACAGGCTGCCCGCCTCAGAGTGTGCACTTTGTATTGGCTCAGAGCAATGTGTCTGAACTCGACATGTCATAGGTTAGCCCAGCGACAAACTTCTGGAACCCCCTTTCTCTCATGCCGGTTCTTGATAAGCAAAGTGAAATAAGGGTTATATGGGCCACTGTTCTACATGGTGATTGGGACACAGACATAACTCTGTGGGGAAGGTAACAGGGCCTTCTCCTCCACTTCATAAAAAATCTGGGGGAGCCACTCCCTACTCTGGAACACCTGCAAAATATAATGGTAACAGTAATCACCAACCAATGGAATAATATTTGAATTGCTCCACAAAAAGAAGCATTAAGTTGAAGAATTGAGCCTTGCTTGGTTTATTTCCAACTGGTATTAGTAGCACAGGCCACCGTTTTCTCTGTCACATTCTAACTACCAAAGGGCACATAGATCCTCTTCATTAGAAGGTCTCCCCTGTCTTCTGCCCATTTTCTCATTCGACTGTTTGTTTTCACTGAAGAGTTTTGCGAGTCCTTTGCATCCTCTACATACCAGTTCTTTGCCAGACCTGTGATTTGTTGATATTTTCTCTCAGTTTATACCTTCTCTTTCATCCTCTTCAGAGGGTTGTTGTCCATATGGCAAAGGCTTTCAATGGTGATGAAATCTAATTCTTCAACTTTTCCTTTTATGGATTGTGCTTTTGGTGTTGAGTCTAAGGATTCTTTGCCTTGCTATAGATCCTCAAATTTTCTCCTATTTTTTTCCTAAAAAAAATAATTCTAAGATCTATTTTTAGGTAATTTTAACATAAGGTGTGATGGAGCTTGGGGTTTTGGGGGGAGGGGGTGCCTATAGAAGTCCAGTTACTCCAGCCCATTTGTTGAAAAGGTGATTCTTCCTCCATTGAATTGCTCCTGTACCTTTGTCAAAATTCAGTTGGGAATACTCCTGTGGGCCTATTGCTGGGTTCTCTTTCTGTTCTACTGATGTACCCATCTGTCTCCTCGCCAATATAAGCTTGATTACTGCAGCAATACCTTATTTTCTTAAAAAGAGTGTATCAAGACTATTTTCTGCAGATCATCCATCATTTTGAACTTAGAAGATCATATTCTATTACAATGGAATGAGCTCTCCATAGCTATTAAGATCTATTTGACTCTTTCCTATTTTTCCTTCATTGAAGAGTCCCAGATGACAAGATGTTTTAAATTTTTCTTGCCTGATATTTTTTAATGCTTCTTTCTCCATCCTCAGTATTAGCCTAGTAGACATCACTTTGTCATTTTCTCATCATTCCTCATTTCGGTGAAGCTCTCTAAGCTAACTAGAATAATCATTGGGTGGCCTGAACCAAAAACTCATGTAGTAAGCAAAGGCGGGGGGGGGGGGGGGGCAGGGGAATCAAATACTTAATAGTTTGAAGAATTAGAAAAAATATAAGGATATAGAGACCAAGAGAAAGACATGGAGAGCAAATAAGAGCAGAATTTGAATTTACACTGAAGTATACCTGGCTCTGAAGCCCAGGTATACTTATACTGAGCTTGTTGGAAGGGACAAAATAGTTTCCAAGACAGAGAATGTCCACCAAAGTTTTTATCAAATGGGTTGAAGTTCTTCCTACCCGAAGATAGTGAGATTTAGCACCAAACTCGGGAAATCAAGTTTATGGGCCATCCTTAATGATCTCCATCTCCCAAGGCCTCTCACCAAGCTTCAGAGACTTGCATTAAACAGATAGCGAGAGATGATGAGACCTGCACTTTTCTCTGGTACTGAGTTGTTTAGAAGCATCACCAGGGACCCATTTCCGTCTCCCGAGCCTGATGCTTGGGTTGCTCCAAGGAGGAGAGAGGACGGCAGGGAAACAAAGCAGGAGGAGGGCACAGCTCTGCTCCCAGCTGTCATCTCACCAAGAAGATGAGGAACCCCTCTCATTCCCACTCTCTCCCCCGCCCCATGTCCACTCCACAGGTAGATGTTGGGTCCCTGAATCATCCCTGAGCAGCTTCCCCTCGTGTTGGAGCACAGGGGTCCCTGGACCTGTGCTGTTTTCAGCCCTGGAGGAGGGTCCTAGCACCTAGGAAAGTCTCCCGAGAACAGAGCACGGTGTTTTTATTTGCAAGGAGGGTGTTCACTGCAGCACCATCCTGTATCTGAGAATGGCAGGTCGTGCCATAGTCTTTGATCACAATGGGGTTTTTTTCAAGCAGTGTGGGGTATAGTCTTTGAAATAAGGACAATCCCTCTTGGCTGGTTCTGGGTGGACCCCAACTACAAGGGGAAGGATGTGGGCCTGCCCCTGCAGTGTGTAAGGGGACGGGGAGGAGAGACCCAGGTGATCGCAGTCACATGGGGCACCTGTAGCGAGCCAACCCATGGACCTCAGCTCCAAACCACTTATACTGGTGTTTAACTACAGAACCATATGATACATCAGTCTGACAGGTGGAAGTCGAAATGAAACCTGTTGTCTAAGGAATAGGAATTTTACCTTTTGGGTTGTAACCAGAATAATTGACAATAAAATACATTCCTACTGAAGAACTATCCCAATAATCCTATGCCGTCAAGGGGTTTCAGTCTTGGGCCAGTTCCGTTCTGTTTATAGTTACAATATCACACTGCATGTCCACACCACCTACCTTCCAGGTGCCTAAAAACCAGGACACAGACATTTCATCGCTTGCCTGGCAGTTCCTTAGGGAACTGTTGTATCAGCTGTCACTTATTTTGTAGTTCACCATATCCTCTTCTCCCATTAAGGAAAATGAATGAATTTATAAGGCCCAGCAGCTTGTCCACAAATCCTATCTTATCTGGAAAAATGACAATTGTCATGTCAATAGCAAAGTGACTAAATAACTCGTTGTGCAAATGCCCTCTCCACAGGAAGTGGTTACACTGTGTATGCAATGACCTCTGTCTTCACTAAGGAGATCTCTAAGACGGGAAGGTCAACCCTTGCCTGAGCTCGTTGTAGGACAATTCACCCAAAATCAATATGGCACCTGTAATGTGTCACTGCAGAGATGCTGGTCACCAGACCCTCAGTCTGCCTGATTTATTTATTTAGACAAGTCACTGCCTCTCTCTTTTAAAATTTAAATACTCCTGGGAGCCCACTTTGTGTCAGCATTTATTGAGACCTGCTATGTTCTCCATAGCATGTTGCTCGAAGCCGAGGTTGGAACCACGGGAAACATTGGTAGCACCTCATGCCAGGGATGGGTGATTCAACTTCCAGATGCCGTCCCCATTCTGCCAGGAGGGAGGGGCAGCTGGGGACCACTGAGTCTGAGCCAATGAGACCAGTGGTACAGGAACGGTGCAGATGTTGAAAGGGCTGGGATGGGGGATCGGAGGCAGAGCCAGCATGAGCCCCAGGCCCACCAAGGGTGGGGGTGCCACGCGGTTTAGAAATGCCCACACACACACACACACACACACAGTGATTCCACTCTGGGAGTCCATCCAAATGAAGTAATTTATGCTGGCAAAGAAAAAGAAAAGACAATTGCTGTCTAACCAACCAGAAATTCAACCACATCATTGGAGTGTATTTTACTCCAATTCCCAGAGGGATGGTGACATCCCAGGAACTAGAAATAGGAGCTACAAGGGAGCACAGGGCATCTTACATTCAAGGCAAAGCAGGAAATGTGAGTTTCAAGTTTCCCAGTGCTGTATAATAATAATAATTATTATTATTATTATTATTATTATTACTAGAGGCCCGGTGCACAAAAATTTGTGCACTCGGGGGGAAGAGGGGGTCCCTCAGCCTGGCCTGTGCCCTCTCGCAGTCTGGGACCCCTCAGGAGATAACAACCTGCTGGCTTAGGCCTGCTCCTGGGTGGCAGAGGGCAGGCCCAATCCCTAGGTGCAGCCCCTGGTCCGGCTCAGAGCAGGGCTGATTGGGGAGTTGGGGCGCCACCCCCTGTCATGCACAGAGCAGGGCAGATTGGGAGGTTGCAACGCCACCCTCAGTCACGCTCAGGGTAGGGCTGATTGGGGGGTTGGGGCACCGCCCCCTATCACACTCAAGGCAGGGTCGATGGGGAGGTTGCGGCGCCACCCCCTGTGACGCACAAAGCAGGGCCCATCAGGGGGTTGGGGAGCTCCCCCCTGTCACACACAGAGCAGGGCCCATCAGGGGGTTGGGGAGCTCCTCCCCTGTCATGCACAGAGCAGGGCCGATCAGGGGGTTGAGGAGCTCCCCCCGTCACTCACAGAGTAGGGCCGATAGGGGAGTTAGGGCACCGCCCCCTGTCACACACACAGCAGTGCGGATCAGGGGGTTGAGGCGCTGCCACTGTCACACTCAGGGCAGGGCTGATGGGGAGGTTATGGCTCTACCCTGTCACACACAGAGCAGGGCCTGTGGGGGGGGGGGGGGGAAGGTTGGGGCCCCGCACCCTGTCACACACAGAGCCCCAGGGCGATCAGGGGGTTTGGGCGCTGCCCCCTGTCATGCTGATCCGGTGCCAGGAGGCCTCGCGGCTCCACTGATCCCGGTGCTGGGAGGCATATTACCCTTTTACTATATAGGATAGAGGCCTGGGGGCCAGCTGGTTTGCCCTGAAGGGTGTCCTGGATCAGGGTGGGGGTCCCCACTGGGGTGCCTGGCCAGCCTGGATGAGGTGATGATGGCTGTTTGCAGCTGGTCACACACCCTTCAGGGTGGGGGTCCCCACTGGGGTGCCTGGCCAGTCTGGGTGAGGAGCTGAGGGCTGCTTTCAGGCTGCAGTTGACTGAAGCTCCCAACCGCTCCTTTTTTTCTTTTTCTTTTTTTTTTTTATTCTGGGCCAGCTTTAGCTCTGGCTCTAGCTCTGAGGCTTCCGCTGCTGAAAGCAGGTATTTGGTTTGTTTGCGGTCTATAATCGAAACAATGTATAACTCCAGCTCTGAGATCCCAGCTGGCTGAAAGCTGGTTTCTGGGGTTTTGTTTAGCTTCTATATTTGTTACAATGTTTCTTAGAGTTGCAGCTCAGAGGCCGGCAAGTCAGGCGGGGAACGTTGGAGTCCGCAGTCACTGGAGCAAGCAAGCCTCCCTTTCGCTTCAGTGCATGGCTGCCAGCCACCATCTTGGCTGACAGTTAATTTGCATAAGGATATGCTGATTAGCCAATGGGAAGGGTAGCGGTCGTACACTAATTACCATGTTTCTCTTTTATTAGTGTAGATTACCTGTACCCAATGAAATTTGACTCTTTTTTTTCAAATTCTGATATGAAAGGAATTTATGCAGTGAGTTCTTACCAAAAACATCATGATCATAATTGTTTTCTTTTGAGATCTTGCTAATCCATTGTCATTGAGTGTATATATCTTTTGTTTTGCTTTTTATCTTGATTACGATGGAGGGTTTTGGTGCAGAGAAATTTTTAATTTCTAAGTAATCAATCTGTTGAAGCTATGATTCATTCCACTGTTCTGACACTTTGGAAGATCTTCTCCACCCCCAGGAAGTTTAGTAAACATTCTCTTTTGTTTTCTTCTGCTATTTTTATGTTTTATTCCACCCACCTATATATATTTTGAGGCATGATCCAAAGGCCAGATTACGCTTGCTCTCCAGTCAGCCTGGAAACCTTCACTGAATAGTAATTTCCTTCCTGTTCCATCATGGCCTTCCCCTCCTGTGACATATGCTGCATGTCTATATGTAATAAAGTCTGTTTAGCATAATGGTCCCGTCTCACAGGCCTGGGCTTATGCTTGTCCTAGTTCCACATTGTTTTAGTGGCTGTTACTTTATCGGGTGTGTAACGGGGAAGGATAGATGTCCCTTTTCATTCTTAGATTCTGGGATTTTAAAAAATATTCTTCAGCCAGTATTTTGGAAGGAACCATAGGACGGACATCAGTAAACAAGGCCAGTAGCTGCATTTATAAGTTGTTGGAGCTGGCCCTGTCCATTCTAAATAATCTTCTACTAATATAAGTGTGTGTTGGAGACTGGGACTCACAGGGCATGCCTGAAGAGAGTCCTTTCCAGTGGTCAGGGCGAGGATAGGTTGCTCTCTTTTGTGGATACTGACACAGTAACGAAGGAGCCCACACTCGCTGCTATTTTCTGACAAGAATGGATTACATGTGACGGAACTTTAGAATTCACAAACTTCCCCCCAAATGTGGTCTCACCTGGACTTTGTGTCAACCCTGAGTGGAGCAAGCACTGATATCCTGTCTGACAAATGAGTAACTGAGGCACAAAGGGGTCCCCTGGACTGTCACTTCCACCAAGGCAGGTGGCGCCTTCTCCTTCGCTCCCTACCTCCCCGAAAGGTGCAGACACCAGCACAGTAATGCCCTGCTGAGCTGAGGATGAATAAACAAATAGCTGAATAACAATCGAAGGCGTCAAAGCCACTCTTCTGCTCCAAACCAGGGGGCCATCTGGTGTTTCTTGTCTCCAGCAAAGGGTTTGCCTTTCTGACATCACCTGCTGCCTGAACATGGCCTCTCTCTTCCACTTGGGGGTAGCTGTCAAGTCCTGCAGGGCGCACTCAGGGCTGGAATTTAAAGGGAACTTCCTGCTGTATAGGCCGCATGGAGGTGCACAGATGAGCCTGGGGTGGCTCTTGTCCACCTCAGCTGCATGTCCTTCTCCAGCAGGCTCTGCGACCTGCGACCATGCACCTTCCCTGCGGGTGGGTTTTGTTTCTGTTCTTTGTGTTCCTGTGGAACTCGTATCATGATAAGCCCTGAGAGGTAATGTGCGTTTACTTGGGCAAAATTATAGCATATTCTTCACCGTCTTCAATGTCGCAGCCAGGAAGAATATAGATATATGGGTAACAAACATTTCAACCCCCATTTGGCCATAGTGGGGCCCTCTCCCGCTGTTAATTAACTGGGGTCAGCAGGAACCACCCCCACACACACACTCACACTGGGTGGAGTGAGGGGACCCCTTTCCAAGGTGTGGCCTGGGCTGGGAAATGACAGAAAGGGCATGTGGTAGGGAGGCTGGGGATGAGGGAGGGCAGCTGCAGGTGCTGAGGATGCTCCTCACCCCAGAGGCAAACTGACACCTGCCCAGGCCCCCAGCTCCACCTATGCCCCCACTTCGGGCTCCCAAGATACAGGCCTGGGAGGCTTGGCATGCTCTCAGGCCCCCAGCAGGCATGGAGGGGCAGATAGGAGCAGCTAGCAGTGCTTTGGGCTCACAGGCACCTCGAGGGTACCTCAAGTTCCTGCACCAAACCCAAGCCTGAAGATGGTGCCCAAGAAAGGGGTGTCTTCTGAAGGGTAAACTTAGTTGTGCAAGAAGTCCTCCAGATCCATTAAACCCAAGTCACATTTACTCAGGTCTTTAACAATTAGCCTACCCTGGGAATAAAATTATGTGAAATCCCCACTGTCCTGGGAAACTCTAGGCCATGTGATCACTCACAGAGCCGCAGACTCTGCTGCTGGGGATGGCGTGACACCCCCAAATCACACTCATGTTGTGTGAGCACCAGATGCCATGCAGTGACTGAGTCTCAGGGCGTGTTGTCCCGTTCCCGGTGTGGAAGATGTGTATGATCACTGTTTTTAAATTATATCTGCCCGCCTCCATTGTCATTTTTTTCTAATAAAGCAGCAAAGTAAGATGTAAGTGCAACTGAGAAAAATACAAACCACAAAATAGGCTGAGATAAAAAGTACAGCAGAGACAGGTAGTCAGCAGACATGCTGGGAGGAAGGGCCCGTTCCACAGACTTTCTAAAAATGGAATTACTTTATTTTGCCACGGCGATGCACACAAAAATGATTTTCCTTGCAGCCTGAGCACTGCAGCGCAGGAGGAAATGGACCAGATCTTAGGCTGGAGGTTTAACTGGGAGAAAAATGGCGAGGCTGAATTTTGCACACACGCACGCACACGCGTGCACAGGCATGCACAGACCTGCCAACACCTGCAGCCTGTGCTTCAGGACAGGGAGCGGCACTTGCAGCAGAAAGACGGGAAATCGATCATTTTAGTATTTGTTTTCAGGGCTCAATGCAATGGCAACCTAGTTAAGTTTTAGCCAGATGGGGTTTTCACTCATGCAAAATGCAGACTTCTGGGCCCACCACGTTCTTTAGGCCCCAGCCGTCGAGCCATGGGGAGGGGAACCAGGAAACCCCGCTGCACCGTTCATCCAAGGTTCACCCGGCTTTTACAGATTGTTATGGAATGAAAAACAACCCTCTGCTTCCTGGATACAAAGGGTTTAGAGGTACTGCCATTTTTTAAACTGTCCTGTTCAGGGCAGGAGGACAGTCGATAACTCAGAGTGGTGGGATCATGTCAGACCTGAAGAAAACAAGAGCACAGCCCAGGATGTGTGAGCCAGGGCCAGATGCTGTTCCAAGTGTCCGACCGGCTCCCTCACTCGCTGCACCGCAGTCCCACAGATTTTAGGGAGGAGGAAACTGATTGTCACAGGCTGTAACGGGTCCCACGGCCCCCGGGCAGGGGCGGACTCCGGCCCCACCGGGCACCCCACCTAGAAGGGACGCAGGAACTAGCTCACAAGTGGAAGTAGATTTACTTTGGAAATACAGTGACGAGTGGGAGCATCTCCATTTTTCAATCTGAGCGAGAATGAAATTAAGAACTGTAAAGTTCAGACCAGTGTTTCAAAAATTAAACTTTTAACATTAATTGCTCCTGAACATTTGTGACTGCCCAGAAATTCTGACATAAAAGCTTTAATTTCTATGCAAAGCAGATAGGATGATTGAGTTATAATTAAAATGGTAATTATACCCTTAATGCTCCATATTTGACTTTTTTAAAAAAATGTTATGCTCCAAGAAAAGCTATTTAAAGATCAGAGGAATATGTTTGAAAATGAATGTATTCAAGACATTTTAAATCTTTTAAAATCAAGTTATTGATTTTTACATGCTTCCAAGTGCAGTCTAAAACATTTTCTTCATTTATTTTGGTCGATGGAAATAATAAAAAAATCATTGGGACGTGAAAAGCTTAAAGGAAGGCAATATTCTGAGGTTGATATTTAATGTGATAAATATTTGAGATGTGGGGGTGCAGGGGAGGCCTGAGCTCAGGCTGCTCTGAGCCCCACCGATGGTGGGTGGGGAGGAGCGGTCGCCGGGAAGCCAACCCCCTCTCTTGCTTCCCAGGTGTCACTCTGGGCTTGCAGGCTGCAAATATGACATTTCCTTTGATCCTTCATCGACTGTTTAGAATTAAAAAAGAACACCTAAAGCTATAAATCAAATGTCAGGGGCGGAAGTCTAGTGGAACCATGTCAATATTTCATGATGTATGGCTGGCTGGGAGCCTGGACACGCCAGCCCCGCCGACAGTGGTTCTCGGGGTGCTTTGCGCTCACTCAGCCGTGCCTTGCGCCCTGAGCAACAGTCAATGAACTTGGAAACCAGGGAAACCTGCTCGTGGGCCGGACCTGATGGCACTGTGGGCCCCGCACAGTTCCCGCTTCCCTCCCTTCTGCTGCTGGCCAGCTCAGCTGGTGCACAGACCCCACTACTCCATGCTCCCTAAGCTCCCAGGCCAGGGGTGAGGAGCAGAAGGGAAGGGAGAGGGACTCCGGTGTTTCCATGTGGGGAGGTGCTTGGGAGGGGGATTGTGATGGTGGGGGAAGGGCAAGGCATCCGGTTTATAAGGACTAGCAAGGGCCTGAGTCACCAGAACAAGGGCCCCTCACCACCCTCATGGGGCTTCCCGGATGAGCCTTCTTCCTTCATCACAAACTGGTGCTAGAAATGGCCCCACGGGCATGCTAAATGATTGTGGCCCAGACACAGCAGCTTTCAGAAATATCACCCCTTAGCCAGGCTCGCGTGTTGCCAGTGGCAGGGACCATGTGAGAAGCAGCATGCACGGCCACGAGCATTTAGAGTATCTACAAACTCCATAAGAAAGTCTGAGGACCAGCACATTTTTCTGAAAGCTTTGCAGAACAGAAGTGGGGCACAGCTCACGGCCCTGGTGGGAGCTGCCTGCGGCCTCTGTGCCATGAGGCTCCTGCGCCCACCACCTTCCCTGGACCGGGGGAGCCCTGCTGTCTGTGCAGCTCACTGCTTGTCTCCTGTTCTTTCTTCTGCTTTCCTGTTGACTAAAACTGAGGCAGTCCTACTGCTGGAAATGTTTGTGACTCCATTTAGCAGAGACCCTTGTCACCAGCGTTGACACACACCTGAAAGGTCATGTCTTAGAGTCCAGCAACACTTTGTATGACGAGCACTTATATTCTGCTTCAGCGCTTGGCGACCAGAGCCCAGACGGGCCCAGCAAATGTCCTGCTCCTCACACACAAATCCAAGCCAGCAGAAGTAGACTCCGCTCCAGTGAAAAACTCGGAGAAAAGCTGTGCACGTGTCAGATGGCACGCTTTACCTGGGAGCCGTGTATTGTCCATCAGTTCTACCTCAATACAGAAACAGGAGTGTTGGGGTGGAGCCTGAAGCGGGTAGGCCTGGCTTTGAGTCCTGGGTCCAAATGCTATTGCCACGAGGCTCTGGTCAGCTGCCCACCCCCCCTCTCTGCCTTCCCCTCTGCTGGTGGGAGAGTAGCAGTGCCAGCCTGGACGGGTTGTTGCCACAATTAAATGAGAGGATTGTATAAACTGGCCGCATAAAATTAACCTTAGTGCTTTTCCTGATACAACAGAAATGGGTAATCAAGGAGACACCTCAGAGAGGGTAGGGTTTCAGCTGAGCTTTGAAATCTGATCAGGAGTGAAACAGAAATGTGAAGACCTTAAGAGAAACTGCACAGTGTGACCCAGACCTGCGGTGGCCTCCATGGGGTGACCTGGACCAGATGAGAGTAGTCAGAGCCCGCCCGGGGGCGGGGCCCATGGCTCCTGAGGAAGTTGCTGCCTGGGTTTCCAGTAAGTGCAGGGTCAGAAACGCAGACCCCACACCAAAGCACGGTGGAAGCGCTGGGGTTCGGCCTGGGCCGCCTGCACGGCTCTCTGGGGGCAGCGGTGTCAGTGAAAAGTGGCCGCCCGGGACCCAGGCGCAGGCAAATGGGCAAGTTATTTTTCTGTTCCATTTCACCTCCAAGTTGAATTATTGATTTTAATACTTTATTTTCTCATGTGTGTGTTTGAGCGACAGATGCTCCTCAGGTCATGCCTCAGAAGGAGGAATGAGATTCTGGTAATTAAGGATTCCACCCGGGGTCCGGGGCCGCGGGGATTAAGCTGCTCACTGGAGTGAGCACAGAGACTCTCGGGGGATTAGGACGCGGACTCAATCACTTCTTCCCGTTTCTTAAATTACACTTCAGTTCTCAGGAAGGCTTAGGACTCGGCCCATTGGTTCCAGAAAGAAGTTCATTTAACTACGCCTCCATCATTTCAGCGAGGGGGTGGGGGCTCCGGCGCTCGAGAAAGCCAGTACCCTCGAGGCCCAGGACTCGGGATGAGAGACCGGGCTGGTGGGAGGAGGGAACCGGTCCTGCCTCCCTTTCTCACTGGAGCTACTGATCTGGCTGTGGTGGGCCGTCGATAGGTGGGGAGGACAGGCCTTCCTGAGGGGTCCCCTTCTACTTCCTCACGTTCAGGGAGAGGCTCCAGATGGTCCCTGCAGAAGAGCTGAAAAGACATTGGTAGCTTTGAGTCACTCGTTTTCATAGGACATCTGCCTACTGACCCACCGCCACCAGCAATCCGTCTGGAATGAGTCAGCCAGTCCCACTGCCGTTCAGGAGATGCAATGGTCAGTCTGACTCCAGGGGCCTGGGGGCCATCGAGGCCACTCCGCTTCTTGCTCAGGCCTGAGCCCCAGTGGCCCATCGGGTCACAGGCCAGCAGCCAGAGCAAAGCTCCGTGGCTCCTCTGCCTGTTTCATCAGAGTCTTGTCGCCCAACCAGACCGCGTGACAGACCCGGGCAGCAAACCCGCCTCCTGTGGTGCCACAAGCACATCCCTGCGGTTCCCATCTGCCCTCAGCTCAGGGTCACCACGGCAGGGGCAGGTGCTCACAGATGCGACATCCTCTTTACAAGATGGAAACGCAGGCGTGATTTTTCTCCCTTTTCTAAAAGATCTCCCTCCGGGTTTGCTGACCTGTTTTCAGGGAGCAGCAAGGGTGCGGTCCTTGACACAACCACCCCCACAACCCGGCAGTGACCTAGATAAGACGCCTTAGGACCCTCCCTGTTCCAGCCTCGGATCTTGCCGTGTATCTATCCCGAAAGCCAAGTAAAAGTGGGCACCAGAAGCAAAAGTGATGCCACCTGCAACAGCACAGATGCCGGCAGGGGCACTCAGGCATTTGCAACTGGGTGAACTGGGCTGACACCAGCTCTGGGGCCATGTCCACCAACCCACATGCTCTCCACATTCACATGGGCCAATGTGTCCTCTCTTCACAGAGTGAGATGTAGATGGTGGCAGCATCTGCCCAGATCACACAACTACAAAGGCCGAGCTCAGGCTCGCACTCTGCTCTCCTGATGAACCCACAGTTACAGTCTCTGTACAGCTCCACGACTCCACGGGGCGGACTGTATGGCTGTCTTACTTTTCGTTTGCAAACCTGGATGTTGATGGGCCACTGCAGACATCACTGAGGAACTGAAACCCACATTTATTCCAAAGCACTCATTTTAGCTTTTAGGTTGAAATATATGCAGTTGCCAATTTTATAAGTCAAAATATGGCCAATTATATATGGCTCAACTTAATGCTAAATCAACTCAACTTTAACTTCAATTTTTAAAAATCCAAGTGACTAAAACTATTTGTTGTCTTTAAAATACTGTCTCCTCCAGAGAAAGTGGAAGTTGGGGTGAAGGGGACATGGAACAGGGGCTGGGTGAGAGTCCGCAGCGATGGGGACCCCTTCGTACCAGCTTATGTCCATCCCAACCACAGGTTCACATACCCAGGGCTTCCCAGAATCCTAGTCCTCAAGGAAGTGGAGAAATCCTATCCATCTCCTGCCTGGAACAGTGCCTAACCCCCAATAAACACCTATTGATTCAGTTAATAAACCAGTTCAGCAATGGATCCTTTTGCTTCTACAGCCCTGAGGGTTTGGAAAGGAAGTTGGGTTGATTCTTCTCTCTTCTCCCTCTTTTTATCTTTCATTAGGCGTCACCCATATGCACACACAGAGAATAAGAAAGTTTTCCTCCCACTGGTCCTTATACTCCCTGGTTCATCAGATGTGTCTCACCTGTAATTCAGACAACACCCCATAGGGGCTGCTCACCTAGAATTAGTAAGTAGTAACACCAGCGCCAGTTTTGCACCATGAGGTCATGGGTATCAGAACTCATGGCACAGTGGGAATGTAAACATCTTCACATCTCTCACCCAGTAGGACAAACAAACCATGTCTTATCTTTATTTTTTCCCAGTACATGGTATAGCACTTGGTCCAAAATAGCACCCCCCCCCCAAAAAAAAAAACAACAGGAAACATTTCTGAATGAATGAACAAAGGAACACAGCAGGGAATTATAGAGAATTTGCTGAATCAGGGACTGAGAACCAGGTTAAAATGGCAGATTGAGGGTGGGAGGTAATCAAGGGAAAACACTGAATTCAGAAGAGAGCAAAAACAGAAGGATGGAAATGACACAGGGACCCAAAGGACCGAAGATGCTGAAACTGGAAATCCCAGGTGGAAAGTGCCTCTAAAATCAGGCCAGCAGGAAGACACCATATGTCTGCAGAAGGTAGCAACCGAAGGAAGACTGATGAGTAGCCTGCATCCCTAGAGGGGGAGCAAGAACCCTAGAGGACAGTGGTCTGAAGGGAGCAGATTCCACCTCCCACAGAACCCCCTTCACCGCCCAGTGACAATCAGGGTACGTCCAGAATGTGGCCTGCCCGGAGGCTGTGCCAAATCCTACAATGTGAGTGCACGTGCTTACGGGGAAAGTGAGAAAGTGTAATTTTACTGGAATCCCTGTTGTTGGAATGGCAGTACTAGTACATTTCACTTCTCAAATATTCAATCTAAGCCAGAAATAAGCAAAAGGGAAAAAAAGCATCACTACTAATTGCAGTTACTTGTCCACTGAACCCACTATGACACCCACGAGGGCCTTACAGACGAGCCCTGCAGAGTCTCCATCCTGGGAGCAGCCCCTGGGCCACTAAACGTGGCCTGTGCTTGGCAGGGGTCCTAAGGCCTGGTCCAAGCGGAAAACTGTTTTTGTGATGACCAAGCCATAACCTGCACAGAGGTAGGTGGTCTGTAGAAAAAATAGGACTGAATCATGAAGGATCCATTTGGAATTCACCTCACAGCGTATTGGCAACAGCACCATTTTTTCTTAGTCAAGTCCATTGCTCAGTGCCCTCAAAGTGACAGTCAACATTAATCAATCACCTCTGGGTACAGAGTTCTGGACTCCCTAGAGGCGACTTCAGAAACATCCCAAAACATCATCCCAAGTGCAAATTCCTACAACCCACTACAGTGTTACAGAGTTTACCAGGGGGGTGTGGTTTAGTCTAAAGATCTGTTAGTGAGAAAAACCAATGGTATAGAAGAATTATTGCCTATTTTGCTTTTCCCATAGGAAAGCTCAGTCATAGGTCTGATAGAATTCAATCCTTGCTAAAATCAATTTATAAGAAACTACATCTATTTGTCCTAGAAAACCACTTTTATAACCCCTTTGCAGCTGAGAAAATAAAATGCTGGAGGAGTATGTTCATTCCATGTTCTTCATCTAACTGCTCTTTCAAAAGAGCAAAGTAAAAAGAGGTGATCTATGGTAAGAGAGTTCCCCAAACTGCTAATCGCCACAAAAGTAAATTGTGTGGTCAAAACCGAGTGATCTTGAAATGCACATTAAAACAATGAATACCACTACGTACCTGTTGGAATGGGCATAATCCAGAGCACTGACAGCACCAAATGCTGAGGAGAATGCGGAGCCACAGGAACTCTCACTCATTGCTGGTGGGGATACAAAATGGTGCAGCCACTTTGGAAGGCTGTTGGCAGCTTCTTACAAAACTAAACATCCTCTTATCATGCAATCCAGCAATTTCATCCCTTGGTATTTACCCAAAGGGAGTTGAAAACTATGTTTACACCAAAAAACTGCACATGGATGTTTATAGCAGCTTTATTCATAATTTTTAGAACTTGGAAGCAACCAAGATATCCTTCAGTAGGTAAATGGATAAATAAACGGTGGTCCATCAAGGCAATGGGACATTATTCAACTAAAAAGAAATGAACTATCAAGTCATGAAAATATATACAGGGACCATAAATGCATGTTACTAAGTGAAAGAAGCCAATCGGAAAAGGCTACCTACTGTATGATTCCAACAATATGACATTCTGGAAAAGGCAAAACTATGGAGACAGTAAGAGATCAGTTGTTGCCAGGGGTTGAGGGAGAGGCATAAACAGTGGAACACAGGATTTTTAGGGCAGTGAAAATACTCTGGTTGATACTATAATGGTGGGTACATGTCACTATACATTTTTCCAAACCTAATGTCAACTATGGACTTTGGGTAATGATGTATCTGTGCAGGTTCATTGACTGCAACAAAAATACCACCTGATAGGATGTTGATAGTGAGGGAGGCTGAGCATGCAGGGGACCTGGAAAGACATAAGAAATCTCTGTAACTTCCCCTCAGTTTTGCTCAAAACCTAAAACTTCTTTGAAAATTAAAGTCCATTTTAAAACATTAGTTACCTGAGAGGGTTATACTAGAGCCGTCCACACAGAATTCAGTGACAGGAAATAAACCACAGGGAATTCTATAATGAATTATCAGAGTCATTCTCGATTCTAATTAGTCACCCTGGTATTTAATCAGCCAAAGTAATGAACCCTAGGGAGGGAGGGAAAGAGGGAGAGAGACATCAAGAAAAGAAAAGATTGCCTGTGTCTGTGTGAGGCCGATATTCTTGATGATTTTATATTAGGCACTGGTATTCTATATTCTAGTGGTTGGTCTTGGTTTTAATAGAATATATGAGTACTTCTCTTTACCATCAGTAGGTTCCGAAGCCCATCTGTTCAACTCTAAGCCCATTTAGAAAGCTTCATCGCCCTCTGTTGGTGGGAGCCAGGCCAACAATTTGTGCTTGGTCACTAAATTTTGTTCATTCCTATGAACATCAATTCTTAATGCATTAAATAAATAGCTCCATGCTGTATCTTGTACCTTAAAGCTCAGTGCACAGTTTGTAGGTCCATCACCCTGGTGACGCTGTAATTGGACAGAAAGGAAGACAGGAGGAAGTGTCTGTGATCCCACACACTTACCCTAGGGCCTTCCACCAAGTCCTGCCATGTCCTGGGACTGGGGCTTGATTGTCAAGGGGGATGACACGCTGGGCTGGGAATGGAATGGACAGGGTCTCAGGAGGAAGTCGTCTGCATGAACCCTGACTTCATGAGCAGAGACACCTGACAATGAGGAGAAGACCTCACGCACATGTGCATGTTGCTTTGCCTTACACTGTATCTCCTGTGACACACTGCCTACATCAAGGTGGAGAAGCAGGGCTATTCCACAGCTTTTGTGAATGAGAAATAATGGGTAGAAAGTTGTCCAGAGCCACCAAGATCGTGCGTGGCAGAGTTGACTCAATTTGGTTGTTTTCATTTCAAACCCAATTGCCTTCCCAGCATATATTTATGAAGGCAAGAGGTAGGTGAAAGTAAAGATGACAAAATTACTGCCCTCAGGGAGGCACCTAAAATAGTATTTTGAATAAGTATTTGGTAAATGTTTAATGAATGAATGAACAAACTACACTGGGACATGTCAAAAGCTAATTTTTAAATATCATAGGAGCAGGGCTGAGGGGAATTAAATCATGGAAAACGTGGCATCTGTCTGAGCCAGGTCTTCAAGGAAACCACTGAGTCCTGGGAGGAGAGGAGGGAGGGGCCTGGGGAGAGGCGGGCCTGAGTGGCAAAGGCAGGTCAGGGAGAGGCAGGGGCGAAATTTGCCTGAAGGATCTGCCTGTGAGGAGCTAGAGGAGCCTACCCTGCAGGGACAGGCAGGGGAAGGACCACCCGGTGGAGATGGAAAGGGTGGCAGGAAGCAAGAATAAAGTCCTCACATCGAGGTAGCCACACTTAGCATCTCTCAGTGATCACACCCTCCATGCTTTTGGCATGTGGGGGTGGTTTCCTCCCCCTTTTACAGACCAACTCTCACCCATCTATCAGGTGTTTTCTTCAAGTCACCTGGTCTAGGGGAGCCTTCTTTTTCCCCACACAGTCAGGTCCCCTTCTAGATGGCCTCCCAGTAGCATGTGCCTTTCCTTCTTAACACTGAGCTCATTTGCAAGCACCTCCCTCCAGCTGGCTTGGCTGTGCCCTGAGGAGGGTCAGTGCCCATCCTTCAGTATGCAACAGTATTGACAGGAGAGGCCCAAGAGGTCAGCAGGGAGGGGTGCGTGCACCTGGGATGGGGTCTGAGACCTGTGTTGTGTTCTCTGTCCATGGTCCTGCTTCTTCCAAGCAGCTGGC
The DNA here is from genome assembly GCF_028538775.1 of Myotis yumanensis. Lineage (NCBI taxonomy): Eukaryota > Metazoa > Chordata > Mammalia > Chiroptera > Vespertilionidae > Myotis > Myotis yumanensis. Next base: position 159,916,141 of record NW_027223752.1, on the reverse strand, counting down.
TGCTCTGGGACAGGTTGGGGCCCTCTCTCCAGGCTCCCACATGTGAACTTTGCACAGACCACAGTACCTTCTCTGACGTCACCACACCATCTCACAGAGGTGCTGATAACATGGTGGATGGTAAACCCTACTGTCAGCTGAAAATAAATGCCAAACTCCAGACATGTTTCTCAGGACCTCCCACCCCTGTTATTCAGGATCCCCATGGCCCTAAAGTCAAACCATTGCAGGTACTTCTCCTGGCAAAAATAAATAAATAAACAAACAAGCAAACAAACAAACAAATAGCTGGTGGTTTCCCACATGCTGTATTCACAAAGTTATCACAAGGAACTTCATTTTATCTTTAGAAATAAATCTGTGTTATTTCTTATGTAATGGCCGTCTGCCCCCTGCGTCTTAATCTCTCAGAAGAAAGGTCACTGCCTAGCACGGTGCAGGGCACACAGTAGGCATTCAATACATATTAGTTGAGTACATAAAGGAAGGAACAACTCGTTTTCCGCAATCTCAGATGTGAGGGGGAGAAGCCAGTACCCCTGAGGAAGCTGGCCCAGGAAGGGTGTCCCGGCCACCCACCACCAGGGATCTTTCTAACTGTAATGAAAACATGCCCCCCACAACTCTGGACACAGCAGAGACCCCGAACACTGGAGAGAAAGGTCATGTTTGTTTGGGTATTAGCTTCACAGGGCTGCTGTAATGAATTGCCACAAACAGAGTGGCCTTAAAACAGCAGAAATTTGTTCTCTCTGCTCTGGAGGCAGAACTGGGGTGTAGGTGCTGTGGATTGGTCCCTCTGGGCCTGAGGAGGGACTGTTCCAGGCTCCCTCCAGCCTCTGCTGCTGCAGCCACGCTGGTCTCGGATTGTAGACACCTGGCTCTGACCTCTGCCTTGGTCCTCACACCTGTGACATCTCCCTTGCGTGTCTGTGTCAGTAAGAGGTGCTGGGGCAGATACAGGAAGAAGGTGTGGCCACAGTTCTCAAATCAAGCTACATTCTGTGGTGCCAAGTGGACATAAATTTGGGGGGACACAATTCATCCCAGCACAGTTTGTTTAGTTAGATGGGTAGTTTCGGGGGGGGGGGGGCGGGAGACAATCATAAGAGATACACAAACAAACAAAAGTAGTGAAGAGACTGAACTTAGAGAAGACAGGCAGTTACTGGACAGAAGGCGTGCACTTTTCTGATGAGAAGGAAGGAGAAGGGATAAGGGAAGAGGCAGCTGTGATGTAAAGATGGGGGCAGATAAAGATGAGGGGAATTGGAACATGCATCAGAAAAGTGCTCCTCAGTGAAGGAGGAAGCAAGGCCATCCGCTGAGAATGAGAAGGGCCATGGGGTCAAGGAAATTGGGAGGGAAGGAAACAGTCTGGGGCAGGTGTCCTGGAAAATCGAACAGAGTCATCAGGTCAGAATTGAGTCAGAATCAGAAAAGCTTGTCTAATGCAATCATTTCACTTTAGAGATAATAAAGCTGAGACCCAAAGACCCTGATTGACTTGCAAAGTCAGACCCAAAGGATGGTAAACTGAGTCTCTCCAGGAGGCCCCCTGGAGGGGAAAGGTCCTGGATTGGAAGGGGGTCGCCCATCCTGGTGCCATGACTTCTCTGATTCTGCTTTTCAGCTGAAGTAGAGGTAGCTGGGCTGCCCCCCCTCCAGCACAGGATTGTGTGCAAGCAATTTCACAATTGTTGAGACAGGAAGTCGATAAAGACAGAAACCCAGGCACATGTGTGACAGCTGTCTTGCCACCCTCCTACTTGCTCTTTTCCCTCTGCCTACTTCCCCTCTGCCTACCCGACACTCACGACCCCAGCTCTGACCCTCTGTTTCCCAGGACATCATAAGAAGCCCTCCACTCCCAGATCTATCACTGTGTCCATCATCCCGGCCATTGGGGTCTCAACCCGGGCTGTTGGAGAGGCATCAGATATCCCAAGCCTTATGGAAATGTCCATAGCCAATGCTCTTATCAATCATTTCCTCTGGTGATGGTGTGGCAAGAAGGCTAAAACTGCCTGGCGGTCGTGGCTCAGTGGTTGAGCGTCAACCTATGAACCAGGAGGTCACGGTTCCATTCCCAGTCAGGGCACATGCCCAGGTTGTGGGCTCAATCCCAGTGTAGGATGTGCAGGAGGCAGCCAATCAATGATTCTCTCTCATCATGAATGTTTCTATCTCTCTCTTCCTCTCCCTTCCTCTCTGAAATCAATGGAAAGAAAGAGAGAGAGAGAGAGAGAGAAAGAGAGAGAGAGAGAGAGACAGAAAGGAAGGAAGGAAGGAAGGAAGGAAGGAAGGAAGGAAGGAAGGAAGGAAGGAAGGAAGGAAGGAAGAAAGAAAGAAAGAAAGAAAGAAAGCCTAAAATCGTTGAACATCTACTACAGAACAGAGCCATCCAGAGGTGCAGGAAATGCTCAGTACAGGGTATGGAGCCTTTACATTATTCCACACCCTGTACTAACTAAACCTGTTGTGATAGATCAGATTATAGGCAGCAAATAGTTGTTTCCTCCTGCCTCCTTCATGGAAGGAACATCCTGCCCCATCCCACTGATGTTAGTCTTATGCATGTATCTTGCTAAGACCAGTGGGATTTAGGGGAACTGATGAGCAGAGATCTAAAATTCATCTGACCAGTTGGACTGGACTCTCACACCCTGTCATCACCACGATGAGAACAGGTGGTGGGTATCTGCTCACACAGGAGAATAAGACACTTGTGAGCAGAGCTGATCCCAAACCACATGGAAGCCTCCCCCACAGAGCCCAGCCCAGATCAGTCTGCACCAGCCAAACTACAGACACCTGAGTAACTAATGCATGCTTACTGATTAAGCCAGTGGTTCTCAACCTTGGCTGCACATTAGAATCACCTGGGAATCTTTTTAAAAATTGAGAACCACTGGATTAAGCCATTGTGTTTAGGATGGCTTGCTACCCAAAAAGCACTGACTGACACATCGTATTTAAAACTATTTTTGCTACTAAAGTCTATGAGTTAAGATTTTTAATGAAGCTGTAGTTCTCCCATACTAAATGATATTAGAGAATATTTCTCTGAAAAATACTTTGAAATAACAGATAAAAGAAAACCACTTATTGTTATTCCATATTTTAGAGTTAGATAGCTATAAAAAAAACAAAAATTCTTAATGAGTCCCTTCACTTACTGTGCTATCTCCTATCTCTAAATAAACCAGGATTTTAAAGACAGAACCAATCCCATCAGTCCACTTAGCAGCTAGAGAAACAGAGGCCCGTGGAGCTGGTCTACCTCCCAGCCCTGCTGCCTGTGACGCCTCTTGTTCAGCCCAATGACTGCGCTCTGCTGTCCAAGTCACATCAGAGATATCTGATATTGCCCCCAATTTTTTCTAATGAAATTGTGGTGCTCTGCCTTTGTGTTACCTAAGTGGCTTTAAAAGACCAAAAAGTACACATCGATGCATTTCAATACATTTCTGACTGGTGTCCAAGTGACATGTGATCCCCACAGGTTTTGTAGCACACGTGAAGTTCACTCCTTGGTTCACTCTTCTGACTTTCCTCACTCCCATGTCACCTTCGTGCTCCCAACCCACATCAAGCAGCCGGCCAACACTGACAAATGTCATCGTTTCAAGCTCTGTGCTAAACGTGATGGCATGATCCCAAACAGAAAGGCAGTGTGCTGGCCGTCCAGGGACACTGGAGTTTAAAAAGCTAAAACAAGCACCATAATGAAGACATTCACATTGTTTTCACCAGGAGAGAATGTAAGCTTTCCAGCAAGAGCAGCTTCTGAGCTCCATCAGTGGCTCTTCACTCTGACGGCACACTGAAATCTGCCGTAATTTTATAATGAAGGTGTCCCGGCCTCTCTGCCAGGCATTCCATTATAATTGGTCTAGGTTAGGGCCCCTGCACAGGGGTGTTTTTAAATCTCTCCAGGAGAATATAATATGCAGACAGGTCTGAGACCCACCGGCTTATGCTGCGATGCAGACATTGGTCAGAATTGGGTCCGGCTAATGAGGGATGGCTTGCACGGTCAAGGTGAAACTTGACCAACTGAAGGATATGATTTAACTGGAATCCCATTAAAGGTATGATAATGAGTTCAGCAACTTTGAAATTAGAAGCGAGCAAAAGAAAAGCAAGAAAGCTTCATCTAACGGTTATCAACACGAGGCACTGATGTAGAGGAAGAACTCGTAGGTAGAAGCCTCAGTTTCTCCAGCTGTAACACCGAGTGTCATTTCTCCAGAAAGCCAAGGGCCTCATCAGCCATGTTTGCAAATGACTTGATCCTCCCAGATTCTGCTGTGGCAAAGGAACAGCAAGCCATTATTACTCACTCTGGTAACGTGTAAGAAGAAGTGGCTAAAGACATCACTCCAGCCAGCCAGCTCCTGTTACTGTCTCAGTTTTTCCTGGGTCCCTATTCTTGCACACCCTGCTGATGACAAATTCCAGCATGCCCGCCTCCCGGGACATCAGAAGTGGAACCTCCCAAAAGAGATGCCAAGAGAACACTTGGATTGAGAGACACGGCAACACACATTACTGATCACACCAGCAACAGTGCATCTTCAAGGGTAGAAAAGGTACATTTTCCCTCATCTCGAATAATCCATTTTTGCACCATCTAGGGCTGATTTTCAACATCTTCCCTCACCTCACCCTCCCACCTGATGGAATTCTCATTCCTGCAAGATGGTCTTTCAAATGCACTCCAAGATTTTTTTCTTTGTTTGCACTTCCCTTCCCAGCAACCGCCAGCCCCTGACGCCCTCAGCCCCACCCCAACCACAGATGCCATCTTTTGTTTTGCATTTAAGTTGCGGAGAAAGGCATTACCCTGCTGACACTTCGGCGCAGCATCAGTGAGTCGAGTCTGTTATCCAGGCTGCAGAGCCATCTGGACTTCCTGCTGAAAAGGTTGGACATGGTTTCAGGCAAGATTTTTATCAGATCGAAGAGGGGGAGAAAAGTCTTGAATGCATTACCGTCTTCCAAGGTTGATGTCAGATATTTTCTCCCCTTGTCAGTTGCAAAACAAAGCAAAAAAAGATGACAACCCAAAGCCAAAGGAGCTGGGATAAAGATATACATCTCCAGAGGGAGCTTTGTCAACGGAAATGACAAAGAAATAAACAAGAAATAAATGAGTTTCGGTTTTATCAGAAACTGGACAGACTTCCGTTGGTATAACAATTCGCCCGGCATTTCCAAGCCTTTGAGGGAGTGCCCTGAAAACGCGGAAGGAAATCCCCAGTGTCAGGACAAAGGCAAGATTTGCTTTCGAAAGCCTATTAACGGTGTTTAAAATGCACACAAGAAAAAAGGCAGAGGGGACGGGAACACAACAGGCCTTGTGAAAAGTAAAACTGCTTTGAAATCTCTCTCTCTCTCTCTCTCTCTCTCTCTCTCCCTGTCTGAATGCGATATAGACTTTTCTAAAAAGGTTCAAGTTTTCAGTCCAAGAATGTTGGTATCTTAGCAACATACTTGCTACCACAAGGCTTTGGGTGCTTTTTCTCCACCAGTTATTGAAGAAAAGTCAGAATGAGTTCTTGTGTCAGAAGCATCCCCTTAACAAGGACCTTTATTGGGAGAACAGGCTACATGGGTGGCCGGGCCTCTGCGCTCAGCTCTGCATCTGGGCCCTCGGGTGGCAGGTGCTCTGTAGGTGGCTGATGGCACGTGATTGCCCTGAACCCCAGACCGCGGGCTGAGTGCTGGCTTCATCCTAGAAAGCACGAAACCCATGATGAAACGGTGCATCTTATCCTGAGAAGCAGCCACAAGGCTTCCTCAGCCCAGGCCTGGAGACCCATAAGCCACCTTCGATTCCCAGTGCAATATGAATCGGTGAACAAAACACCTACTGACTGTGGGGGGAAAACTACTGAGTTTCTAAGTGTGTAATGATTTGGGAAGAAAATGTCTTCATAGAGAAGGACCCGAGCTTGGCCTCAGACCAAGAACACTCTGTCTAATTAAGGGCTTAAATAGGCTTTACAGTAGAGTGATGGTTATTGATCCTGAAAAAGTCATTTATGTAATGTTTTCCATTTCTCGCTAAATATTTTACTTGGACAACCATTTATGTTGTGTCTACTAGGCTCCTACGCTCTGTGGCTGAAACCAAAGGGGTCCTCCAGCTTCTCCTTACTTAGTTGAAATTCTTTTGGACAGATTAGAAACCTCAGGACAGACCCCAGACATCCACGGAAAGCCGAACGTGGCCACATTTCATGCGGTGAAGCACAGATGAGCAGTGCTCTGGGTTCTGGAAGGAAGGGCACAGTCCTGGGGAAGTTCCCAGGAGGATGCTGTCCTGGGAGGAGGCAGGCCTGGGAGAGGACAAGGACACCACAGGAGTAAGACGGCCAGAGCCGAGCCCTGACCGCGACCTGGTGCCCAGGGCAGTTGCCCTGAGTGAGGACAGACCCGACCTGGGGACCTGGGCCATCGGCACAGGGGCTGTCTTGCTGATGTCACAGCCAATGACATGAAGGGCAGGGGACAGAAAAGATCTTTCATGAAAGCCTTGTTGGGTTGAGGAGGACATGTCACACCCAACCAGGGACAACGTGGGTTTGCTTCCTGTTACACATCTGTGCTCGGGCACTCACCCAGTTGCCATGGAAACCTGTATTGGCTCCCACTCACTTGTGAACTTTCTCTACCTGGACCCTCCCTCCCGGCCACTGGCTCTGTGCCTTAGAAATGGAATGACCTTACCTCATAACTGTCCCTAAGTGAGAGTCCAGGTTTGAGGCAGGAGGCGGGGGTAAAAGGGGAGAGGGGGAGAGAAGGTCCTGGGAGGAGGGCAGGCCTGGAAGAGGGGGAAAGCTCCCAACTCATGAGCAGCCCTGATCCCCCGGTGCCCATCGAGATCTGTGGGATGAGGCACAGGCTGTGGGCGAGGAGCACAGGAGGTGAGTGGGTTGGTGTGCTAAGTGACTGTGTGAAATGTGAGGCAGGCCCAGTGGCCATGTGCCAACAGGACACCCTGCAGGACCCACACCCTGCACCCTGGGGGCCGAGTGGCAGAGGGCTAGGGAGGGGGACAGACACTGACCATTGTCCAGTGTCACCCAGTGGCAGAAGATGACGCAGGGGCCTTGCAAGGTGCCCGCCGCTCCACACTCCCAGAGCCGCTAACAAGTCCATCTGTGCTGCTCAGACAGCCTGGGAGACCTGGTGACATCATCTGCCACAAGGGTGCTTTATTCTCTCGCCAACTCGGAGAGACACTCATCAATGCCTGTGAGGAAGCCAGAGAGAGTGAACTAGACAGGAAAACAACTCCCCTTTTATCCCAGATAAAAGGCCTCTGTGGGAATTTTAAGTACAATCCTGTTTCTGAATCCAGGTGTCTCTGGCCAGAGTTGCCAGGCCTAACAGCTACTGTTTCACCAAGCGTTGCTAGAGGAGAGGAAGCTCATCAGTTCTCTGGGGCCACACACCCAGCAGAGCAGGGACTTGCCCCAGAGGCTGACTGGAGGCAAAATAGTTGTCACAGGAGAGGTCACCTCCTCTTCTCCCACTTCCAGACCAGATGGGCACATGCCTCATGCAGACTTCCTCAAGTCCACCAAACGCCGGCACCTATGGCTGCAAAATGCTCCTGCGTGGTGCTGACCAGATCCAAGTCTTAGAGAGGTTCGTGGAGACACGAAGAAAATGCCTTCTGCATTTATAGCAGAAGAGTGCTGGACAGAAATGTCAAATTCTAGAGGGGCTGCTAGGAAGTGCTTTTCGTGGAGCCTGGCAGACTCTGACACAAACTGTGTGACACTGTCCCGTCTCCCTTCTCAGGGCACACAAGGACCCACCACAATCACCCCTCAGCCTTCTCTTCCTCAAAACAAACACCCCCACTCCTTGACCACCGAGGCTGTCCCTGCCACCCCCAGACCCCTTTCACCTTTAGACTGAAATCTAATAAAAACCTATTTAATAAAAACCTAAAATACCATATTATCTCATGCTTCCACAAGAATGCAACCAACGGAGTTACTTGGATTTTGTATTTGTTCTAAACCAATGTGATATATTACCCAGCTGAAAGAGACTATGCCTGCTGCTTCATTGGGATGCTTATTTCTTCACATGTTGGTTGAGTTCCATGATCTGGACAACCCCTGGCCAAGCGCAGGGATCCAGAGATGAATTTGGAGCCTTCCAGGAGCTTCCACGCTAATGGGGCCATCGGATATGTAAACAAACTATCAAAATAGATGGCAGGAAAGCCTTCAGGGTCTTCTACTGATGTAGTCGTGTCAACTACAAACAGGTATTTTTCCTTTTTCCTCTTCACTTTGAACGGCTTCATTTCTTTTCAGTACGATTGCTCGGCTGGGACTTCCAGTACTGTGTAGAATAGGAGTGGCTGCAGTGGACATCCTCGTGTGTCAATTATATCTCAGTCAGTGAAAGAAAAGAAAGAAGGAGGGGTGGCCCTCCTCGCCTTGTACTACTAGTAAGTTGAAGAGGAAAAGCTTTTGGTTTTTCTGATTGTGATGTCAGCTGTGGGCTTTTCCTGTATGGCCTTAATTATGTTGACACAACTCCCCTCTATACTTATTTTGTTGAGAGTTTTATCATGAATAGATTTTGAGCTTTATGAAATGTTTGACTGCATCTGTTCAGACAATCATGTGGCTTTTATCTTTATTCTGTTATTAGAGGCCCGATGCATGAATATGTGCATGGGTGGGGTCCCTCGGGGTGGCCTGCGGAGATCTGGCCCCAGCCTCGCAGCCCACAGCCCCGCCTGGCACCCCACCTTGGCCTGGCCTGACGCCGCCCGCTCACCTGCTATACCATCCCACCGTGGTCCCACTCTCATCGAGGTCTATCAGGGCTGGCAGCACCTCCACTGCCTTGGCTGCCGGCACATTGTCGCGGACATCTGCCATGTTCCGCACTGCCCCCTGGTGGTCAACACACATCATAATGAGTAGTTGAACGCCCGGTCTCCGGGTGGAACAGCCAGCTGAGGGGACAATTTGCATATTAGGCTTTTATTATACAGGGTGTGTTGTATCACATTGATAGATTTACGTATGTTGAGTCATCTTTGCATCCCAGGGAATAAATCCCATTTGGTCATTGTCACTTTCAGTGTGCTATTAAATTTAGTTTGCTAGTATTTTATTGAGGATTTTGCATCTATGTTCAGGAATATTGACCTGTAATTTTTTTTCTTATGGTATCTCTGGTTTTGGTATTAGGGTGATCCTGGCCTCATAAAATGAGTTTGGAAGTGTTCTCTCATTTTATCTTTTGAAATAGTTTTAAAAGAATTAGGATGAAATCTTTGAATATTTGGTGCAATTCACCAATGAAGCCATATTTACTGAGCTTCTTGGTTGAGAAATTGTTTGACATTTTTTTTAAATTGAGATATTGTTGAGAGATTTTTTTATTACTAACTCAATCTCTTTATTTGTTATTGTCCTATTCAGGCATTCAACTTCTTAATTATATTTTGGTAAGTTGTAAATTTCTAGGATTTTATTCCTTTTCACCAGATTATCCAATTTGTTGGTATGTAATTGTTCATAGTAGTCCCTATGATCCTTTTCACTTTTGAAGTCTCCATTGTAATGTCTCCTCTTTCATTTCTAATTCTATTTTAGTCCTCTCTTTTTTTTTTTTCTTAGTTAGTCTAGCTAACAATTTGTTGATTTTATCTTTCAAAAAAAACAACTCGTTAATTTGTTATTTTTCTGTTCTCTATTTGATTTATTTCTGCTCTAATCTTTATTATTTCCTTCCTTCTGCTGACTTTGGGCTTAGTTTGCTCTTCTTTTTCTAGTTGCTTGAGGTGTACAGTTAGGTTAAATATTTGACATCTTCTTTGTCACTATAGGCATTTATTGCCATAAACTTCCCAATTATTGGTGAATATGCCCTAGTGTATATCATGCCACCAGCATTTTCTAGGTATTGTTTTCTGAGCACATTTAAGGTAGGTAAGGCTAAGCTATGATGTTTGGTAGGTTAGGTGTATTAAGTGCATGTTTTACTTAACATTATTTTCCACTTACCGTGATTTATCGGTGCATAACCCATAGTAAGTTGAGGAGCATCTGTATATTGTGTCTCTACATACACCACTTTATGTCTAACTTATTTGGGATCCCTTTGGCTTCTTGAATCTATATGTATATTTTGTTCCTCAGATTTAGGGAGTTTTTGCCATTATATTTTTAAATACACTTTTTGCCCCTTTTCTCTCTCTCTCTCTCTCTCTCTCTCTCTCTCTCTCCTTCTTCTGGACTCCCATACTGCATATATTGTTCCATTGACAGTGTTCCATAAATCTCATAGGCTTTCTTCACTCTTTCTCATTCATTTTTTCTTCCTCTGACTGGATAATTTCTAATGACTCTTCTTTGAGTTCACAGATTCTTTTTTCTGCTTGACAAGATCTGTTGTTGAAGTTATTTCTTTTTATTTTTTTCATTACATTCATTGTTTTCTTCAGCTCCAGAATGTCTGTTTGATTCTACTTTATGATTTCAATCTCTTTGTTGAACTCCTCATTTTGTTCCTGTCTTGTTTTCCTGATTTCATTGTCTATCTGTGTTCTCTTGTAGCTCACTGAGCTTCCTTAAAACAACAATTTTGAATTGTCAGGAAATTCATGGATCTCCATTTCTTTGGGGTTTGTTACTGGAAATTCATTGTGTTCCTTTGGTGGTGTCATGCTTCCTTGACTATTTCTGTTCCCTGTAGCCTTGAAGGAATAGTCACCTCTCCCAGACTTTAAGGACTGTCTGTGGTGGGGAAAGGTGGTACAAAGGGTGCCAGCTGGGGGTATGTGGGAGGTGCCACATTTGGGGTGTCATGTGAGTGTAGCAGTGTGAGTTCAGGACATGGGAGGCAATGACTATCTTGTTTGTGAAAGTTCAGCTGAAAGCACAGCATTTTCCGGGCCATCTCTCTCCTGTTTGCTGAGTGCATGTAAACAGAGCTGGAATGGGTCCCTCTGGCCTCAGTTCTCTTTGTGAGCTTGCAGAAATACTCCATGATGGTCTCACCCTGGCCTTAGTCAGTGCCTCACATGCATTGTTTGGAATTATTTAGCCATTTTTATCTACCTAATTTCTCCTCTCCAGAGCCTATTTTCAGGGTGAAAGCAGATTGAGGGTCAAAGTCATAAGATAAAAGGGTCTGCGAGTTTGTCCTTTATGGCATTCATAAGTCAGTGTGACATGGACTTCAATTGATAATGTTGCAAAACAGGCATTAGCATTCTTTATTTAGGCAATAACTTTAAAACTTCTCGTAAAGTTAACAAAAACTGGGAAAGTAAATATTACATCGTTTCAATAGAACAACTGCTTTTTCCACTGGGAATCCTTTTCGTTTTTTATACACTGAAATGGTTTTTCTTGTTTATGTCTTTTTAAATCCAGATGAACTCAAACAACCATGAATCAAAGCCAAACAAAGGGACTCATCTGTTAGCATCCCCATATTAGCACACTAATGAGAATTTAAAGATTCTAATTAAACCCAGATGCAAAATATCTTCCTGAGTACATCCGAAAGCACCAGTTTAACAAAAACAGAAATATTGCATTCTTCTAATGTGGTTTTAGTTTATTTTCTACATTTTTATTGTACTCCAATTTGAAGTTGATTGTTAAAGCAGTAACTACTGCTTTAACAGATTTGTGGATGTCTAACAATTTAGGTAATTGTGAATAACTATAAATTTACTTAATCAGAGGGTAGATATACAGATATCTCTGCACATAATCCTCAACTCCCTGCTAATCGAGGTAATGAACATGGATCTCTTACTTAGGCTTTGCTGAAATCCTCAATGAGTAAAAAGACTTTGGAAGGCACTTCTGACATTGTGGACAAGAGCCCAGATGTTAAACTAGAATTCACACACCTGGATTTGAATTCTAACCCTAATACCAACTGGCTGAGTCGGCTGTGACAAGTCAGCTTAGCTTTCTCAGCCTTGGTTGCCTCATCACAAAGCGCCCACCCCCCTGGTGCCTCGTCCCTAGGGAGCAGCCTGGGAGCAGCTGTAGGTTGTCAATCATTCCCTTCCCTCCTGCTAGCAGAAAGGGGCCCCCACCTGCACTGCTCATAATAACCCAACCATTGGCGCCCCTTTGCCCTCTAGTCACTCTCCGCTGGAGGTGCCCGTGGGCTGGACAATGGCTGGGCTAAATCACAAAACAGCAAAAAGCAGAGGATGTGATCCATTTCTCAGACCTGGGGAAAAAGAAAGAGAAGTTCAGCTCCTGATATTGCTAAACCTTTGTCACCAACAGAGCACACAACCTATTCATATAAATGTGCCCCACCTTTTTATTTTATTTAAAAATAATTTCTTTATTTTCCTGTTTTTTAATATAACTAATCATGTAGAATTTTAAAATGTCAACAATGCAAGATTTGAAATGCTTTCACGTCTCTGAATTTGGAATGTACTAATGTGGCCAGCCCCCAGCCCTGTCTATTGAAATCCATCCCATTGTACATATTGAGGGGCCTTTTGGTCCACAGGCAGGTAATTCTCTTGTTCAGCAAACGACCCACAGTTTAGAGCCCAGCCCTAGGGGAGCAAAGGTGGGCCCTTGCTGACCCGCTCCTGGGTCTGCTCAGCTGGTTTCAGCATATTCAGAGGTAGGAGCGAGGACACTGCTCTTCTCAGAGAGGCTGCCTTTGGTGGGGCCACACTGTAGATCTGCATGGGGGAGGTCTGCATAGACCAAAGAGAGAGAGAGCTGGCAAGGGGAAGCAGGACAACAGCCACGTGGAGGACGGGCTGACTGGGAGAAGATGACAAGATGGGCTAATATTTCACTTTATGCGCAGCTCATGGCTCTTGCACGGAGAAGTCAGTCCTTCCAGTTTTCTGACCCCAGGAGGCGTAGGTGGGCACCTGGCCTGCCTGTCACAATCTCCCTGGTCATCCCAGCTCAGCCAGCCCTGAGCACGACTGGCTTCCTCCCTCGGTGTTTTTGCAAAGAGAGCCCCACCCCCAGTGCTCTGACCTTCAGATCCTCTCCAGGTTTCAGGCAATGTTAAAGAAAAAATATTCACTGGCACTTGTTTAGCACAGTAAGGGAGACTTTATTGGGGTGGGGCGGTAGGTGAAGGGACCCCCTGCCATGGAATCTGCAAGGGAGTGACTGGGCTCAGCTCTGAGTGCAGCATGGAAAGTGGTGATCTACAGCGAGGAGCAGGTGGGCTCGGTGGGTAAAAGCTCACTAAGAGGAAACATCAGGGGATGGGACAGGGGGCAGTCTCTGGCAAAACAGACCTCCCAGACTCCTGCAGAAGATGGGCCCTGTGATCAGACATCAGCTGGGGGCGGTGAGAGGTGAGGAGTTTGATCAGAGATGGAGGGCGGGCCCTGGACTTGCACTAAAATTGGGGGATGCAGAGAGAAACACAAAAAGCCCAAAAGACATGGGAGCCTGAGTAGAGTTCGGCCAATTAGAGAATCTTTGTCACAATAGGTTTCAAACTCCAGTGTGACTGTGATCACCTGAGCAGCTTTCAGGACATGCCAACGCCGGCTGCGCTGCCTGAAACTCCGACTCCGGGGTCCAGGAAGGGCCTGTGGACCCAAAGACCATTCCCTGGTGGCTCTTCTGCCAGGAGTGGTCGCCTGCCTCCCCCAGGAAGTCCTTCTCCAATCGCCAGGCGTCATTTGCCCCCTAGACTACTCAGTGAAGGCAGCCATAAAACCCACATCTGTGTGAAAGGCAGAAGTTCACATTACCACCTGTCATCTCTGTGATGCAGTCGTGTGCCTTAGGCTGACCGTGTTCACTGTGGTCTGAGGAGGGGTCGCTCCCAGGGCACCCACCATCCTTCTCCCTACAGGGTCTCTCTTGAGACCTCCGGGGGTTTAGCACATTCCCTGGGGTCTGACCAGACCTGAGGGTCCCGGGCGAGGAAGTTTACTTCTCTCAGCTTCTGCTGGTTCCTCTGTAAAATCGGTCGTAAGAGTGCCTGCCTCCCCGGGTGATAACGCAGGTTAAGGAATGGGACATCCAGCACCCGCGAGCAGTTGGCCCTTGAGAAACATCGGCCACCATCTGTCACGCAGTTTCATACTTCCCGGTTTCCGTTATGGGCTTTTTTATAGAGAGGACCTTGTCTTTTCATCTCTGTATTTCATTCGTGTCTTGCTCTATCAATTTTGATTGATTCTTTCCCCCAGCGGACAGGGATGGTGGTGGAATAAAAGTGGAAATGTTTGAGGAACAGTCTCCACACTGGCTTCTCCCCGGCCATTGTGGGCACAGCACGTTCCACGGCCAAGGCTCGGCCAGCACCTGCCTGGCCGCTCCAACCCCAGAGGCAATACACACCTTGCAACACACCGTGTGTGGGAGCTGACCTTGCGGCCAAGGTGAAGAAGACGGGATGCTCGTTCTCAGGCGCGAGGAGGGTGGTGTTCATGTCAGCAGTCAGAAGTAATGTGGCTGGAGGGTGAAGTCAGAGGGAACAGAACCCAAAGTCAGGAAACCACGTATAGACAACCAAGTAGCCAACGATGTGGGTCAGCATGATCGCAAACATTTATTTAACGCTGGAATGTATTGTTGCCAACAATACTGTCTTCCAAGTTAAAAACATGATAACAAATTTAAAGTTGCTAAAAGATCAAGTAAATAGTGTAACCAGCAAGCATTTCCTCACCCCAAATTGATGATTTCACTAAAATGACTGCATGAGACAGTTGACATGTAGGTGATTTCTCTTTAAGATCCCAGATATACCCAGTGTCTGTGCCTGGGGGTGTGGATTAAAACTCGTTTATGCAGCTTTCAGAGTTCCTCGCTGTTTGGGTTCTTTTAACATGCGCTGCACTGGGAGCGTGGACGTGGGGCTGAGTCAGAGTCGGTGGACAGGATGGTGGGAGGACCACAGACAGCACTCCCCACACACCCCGAACAAAGCACACACCTGCCTAATTGTATCAAAAGGTACCCTTTAAGCAGCTCCCTCATGAGGAAACTTTCATTTCACTAATGATGTCAATAAATAGGAAGTGTTTCTATGAAACTGTCTTTGCACAAGTTTGGACAATAATAATGACAACAGTTAACACTTGAGTACCAGATACTGAGTATACAGTCCTGGGTACTGTATTAAGCATCTTAAATCCACAATCTCATTTCATTTGTAATAATTCCATGACGCAGGCATCACTCCTATTTTAGATATGAGGAAACCGAGGCCTAAATAATGCTCACATTACACCACTGTCAAGTAGCAACACCAGAATTTTAATCTGAAAGAGCATGAGTTCAGTCTGGTTTTAAGTTCTCAGCTGAGTAGCCCCTCACAGTCTTAACTCAAGGTTAGTCACCACTGCCAACATTTCTTCCTTGCTCTATGGTTGGGACAGTCTCCAAGGAGAGGCACAGGGCCAATCGCTGGATGGGGATGTATGGAGGTTGCTGGTGAGATGGGCAGTAGGTGGGTGATGTTGGTCCAGAAATGTGCAGTAGAACGCCGTAGGTCTCTCTGCCAAGAATCGGGATTGTGGACTTCAGAGGTAGTGATTATGATGCCTCTTCTACACACAAGGAAACCAACAGCTCAGAGATGCCAAGTGCCTGTTGGCAGTTGCACAACTGGGAGAAGATGTTGACAGAACTCAAGCCCCATTCTTCTGATTCCAAATGCGGGGCTTTGTCCACGATGCCATGGCTGCAATTAAGAGTTTTCATCTTTCACACCTTCCTCCAAATCTATTACTGGCCTCTGGGTAATTTGAGATATAGACTAATTAAAACATCGAATCATTTAAATTATGTGGTCGGACACTGGTTTGCACCAGTGCCTGACTCTGAAATTAATGAGGCTTTCTTGCCGTTGCCAGCAAACAGGAGTCATGACCAAGACCTAGAAATGGCCTTCTCCATGGAAACACAGAGGAATATTGAGATGTAAGTTGGGGAAGAGCATCTCCCGTCCACTGGGATTATTTCTGAGGCTTCGAATTGCTGGAGGCTGGATAATGCTTCCAGCAGCATTTCTCCAGCCTTCCCAGTTCAGAGTGGAAATTGGGGGGGAGAAAGGTGGCATGTGCTTTATAGAGGATGAGCTCCAACAAGCCTGGCACAAGACCTTCGCCCCAATGCTGCCCGCCATCCACAGGCCCTCACCATTCATCTCCTCAGAGCGTCCCCATGCACCACCATGCCCTACAGAACAAGGTTTGAAGAAGGGACGACAGAAACTGCCAGCACTGGTCCTCAGCCCGCCCTGCCCCACCCACATGCAAATCTAACCTTTCTGGTATTCCAGCACTACAAACCCGGAGACAGGATTTCAACAGGAAAATATTTACTGAAGGATTTCTCCTTCATAATCTATCGATTTTAATATCCTTACCACTTTGGCTGAATGTCAGTTTTACCCTGAGGACTGCCATTGCAAATTTGAACACATTCTGTTTATTTATGGCATTCAAAGTATTAGTGTTGGAAATGAGTAAAGCTTGAGCCTTTTGGTGCGGCTGCGTGAAGTTCATTTTTCCTATTTGAATAATGCTGGTAATTCGCCATGGTAATTGAGGCCAGCAGGCAGCATGTGGGCCCCAAGCAGAAGCTAAAGTAGTATTTTGGCTTAGTTTCTCCGTTAAGTACAATAATACACAGCTCATTGACGACGGGGCCACTGTCTCCACTTAACCTGTGGAACCAGGAGCACCTGATAATCACCATCGTTTCACAGAAGCCAAATCCTCTCTCCTCTGATCAGTCTCGTTCCAAATGTCCATCGGTGCCAAGTTGTGCATGAACAGCGTCAGCTCTGCAGCTGTCAGATGGAGCTCATCGGGGCTCCGTGCAAGCATTTGGGGCATCCATACAGACTCTGCAAGCCCCCAGGCCCAGTCCCAACTGCCCACCCCTGTACCTGCCCTGAGAGAAGCCTGTGAGGCTTCCGTGAGGAGGAGCCTTAGTGGGATCACACCTCCACCCAGCCTGCCCCGGTGAGCCTGCCCCGGTGCAAATGCTCCAGGCGGCCAGGAGTGAGGTGTGAAAGACACAGCCCTTTCCTCATACCCAGCGACCCTTTAGAGGCCCCTTCTAAGTTACTAAATCACCAACAATAACGAGGACAACTGAATGTCTCTCTTTTTCATATTTAACAAAGAATTTATGTTGCAAATGACAGCAGGCCATTATTCAGGATTTGGGAATGGGTCTTCAGAGCCTCTCTGTGTTGGGCTTTCTGTACCACAAAGCTGGCCTCTCACTTGTCCCTGGGCCCGGCCTCTCCTGTTCACTGCAGGAAAGCAGGGGCATCCGATGCGCCAGACCACCCCACCCTGAGTTGCATGCAGGGCCCTCCGCTTGCTTCCTGTGATGATGTGTCCCTGATGCTTGACAGCACTGAGCCCAAGGAGGCAGATGAACTTGGCCTGAAACCGAGGTCCTCGGCTCTCACCCAGTGACTTTTCAGTTTAAGTTCTCATGACTGCTCTGCATGAATCCTTTACTCAGGACATACAGAACTGCTCACTGCCAACCCAGAAATAGATTGTTCAACCTCTGAACTTCAGGCCATGGTTCCCCAAGACTTGCCTACTCTTCTAATCCCTGCCAATATAGATTGTGAAAGGCCTTCGGGCCCAGGTCTATCCTGTCTGTCTCCTCCTCCGGGGAGCCCTCCCTGACTGCCTCACCCTAACCACTGCCCATATGTGACCTCTCCTCTCTCTGTAGATCTATAAACCTCCACCACTGGCCACATGGAGAACATGCATCATAGGCCGTCTACTCTGTAATTAATTAATTCACATGATTGTTAACAGAACAGAGCTATGATAGTCCCTGCCGTATGTGAGGGTTAACTGCAGTAACACACAAAGCCTTTAGCATGTGTTTGACCAGGAGTGACCTTGCAATAACATTGGCTGTAATTACTATCGCCAACAGAGTCAATAAAAACCATGACCCCTGTCCACAATGGGGGGAGCTACAGTACATCGCATAGTTATGGCATGCGTAGGAGAAAGAAAAACAACTTGTTCAGGTTGTACCAAAGAGGACACAGCATGTAAGTGCTACTGGGGCCTATCAGAAACACGCCATCACCATGGAAGCCATTACAGGACCTGGAGGGTACTTGTCTACCCTCTATGACAACCCTGGACAGGAACGTCTGTCTGTAGGCACCATGGTCCCTGCCACCAGGCCTGGACCCAGCCCCCAGCTGTTAAGTAAAGATGCGCGTTGCTCATAAGATACAGTGAGGGATTTCTGTGTGCTCAATGTCAGGAGAAACATCTCACATTAATTTTAAAAGTGGTGATACAATATAGCTTGGCCCACGTGCTCAAAAAATATACTCTTCAAATTAAGTAGTTTGCACTTACTCATCCTCAAGACTGGAATGACCTCCTCACAGCCCCGGGACGGACCCTAAAATCTGAGTTGATAAAAATAACCAGAGGCACGAGCTTGTTTTGAACACTGTAGCTGCTTCTCCCATGAAGAGAGTGTCGAGTGGCAAAGAAAATGAAAATCAGATTATTTCAGAGTCTGATGAGTTGGGTTTGCAGTAACCCAAGTGGAGTGTATATATTAAATCCCAAGTGATTAAAACATCAATACTTTCCAGTGTTAAATCAGTAAGTATATGTCTCCCAACGTGGATTCCAAGTCTAGCTTTTAACTCCCCAAGTCATCAACGACAATGTCATTTACATACACAGGCCCAGCTACAGAAGCTACCTGCAGCGGCAGTCCTGCATGTGATTTAATTAAAAACTGATCAAGCACTTAGCCTGGTGGTGCCACCAGAGATGCGGGGAGTGAGGGGCAGGCGCCCTCGGCTCCATTGAAGAAACACAGGACACAGAGCAGAAACCTGGAAGTTTGGGTTTCTCTGGATGTTCCCAAACCCAAAATAACTCTCCTTCATCAGAGACGCCCTGAGTCCCTATAACTGGTGCTGTCTTCTGAAGGAGATGATTAGTCATGATTTCTCTTCCTTGACCTTTAAAACCAGAAAAACTAAGGGTGATGGTTCAAGACATAAACCTGCTACAAATTCTCCCTCGAAAAGCCACAGCAAGACTTTCCAAAGCAGTCTTAGGAAGTTTAAGAGATTGTTTTGCTTTTCTTTTTACATTTGCTGCCTCATTAAATGTTAATTGAGAAATGTGCTTAACATAAATGTCAAGGACCCCTAAAAAAGGAATTTTTTAACAAGGATAGTGGGGAGGAGATGTTTAACAAAAGGCCCCTGTGGAGCATGCCTGGTTCAGGGAGGAGAGAGGGCGGCTCAGCACGCAGCCCACCCCGCAGACCTGGGCCTAAGACAGGTGCCTGGGGAGCCCGTGGGGCTCTGGGTTGACATCTCTGCACACCGTTCAGAGCTGCCTCTCAGCCCAGCCGAGCCACCTGTCCTCACCACCATCCACCGCTCAGGTGGCTTTCATGGAGCACAGCCTTGCAGGGGTTTAGACAGATCCTCAGAACAAGTCCAGGAGTGGTGAGTCCCTCATCTCTCCACCTGTGCGACATCAACTGGCACAAAGGCAGGTGAGCATGAGCTACCTTATCTACACTTTTTATTGCATATTTCAATCTGCCAACCACAAACAAACAAAAATAAACCTTCCTTACATGAAGCCCCTATTATGGCTTAACTGGCAATAGAACTGTGCAGAGAAGCTGACCCATGGTCTCCAGGGGCCCTTACCACTGGCCCTCACACAGAGACCTTCCCCAAGGCTGAGGAGTCCCTAGGGAGCACACAGGTCAGCTGGTCACCTGGATCCACATGCCTGTTGAATCAGCCCTAGATCTGCTCTAGATCAGGATCCACCATACCTGTCAGAACAGCTGGTCATCTGGATCCATCATGCTTATTGGATCAGCTCTAAATCAGCTGGTCATCTGGATCCATCTGGATCCATCATGTTTATTGGATCAGCTCTAGATCAGCTGGTCATCTGGATCCATCATGCCTATTGGATCAGTTCTAGATCAGCTGGTCATCTGGATCCATCTGGATCCCTCATGTTTATTGGATCAGCTCTAGATCAGCTGGTCATCTGGATCCACCACACCTGTTGGATCAGCTCTAGATCAGCTGGTCATCTGGATTTACCATGCCTGTCACTTCAACTGTGGGGTATGGTGCAGAGCATTGCTATTCATAATAATAAAGTACAAGGCTTTGTGCACTATTTGCTTTTCCTTAATTGATTGTCAGGTTTTATTTGCCTTCTTATAATAGATTCCTCTCCTTCTCTATTACTCAGAGTAAATAATGCCATTGCTGTAACCTACAACCTGAAAAATCAGTGACTTATAATCCCACGCGGTCATCAGTGGGTGGGGAACTCACAGCCCCAGCCCCTCCGTGTGGAGGTCCATTCCCGAGGTCTCAGGTGGTGGCTTCTACATGGGCCTCTATTCTTTTCTCAGGGGTCCTGAACATTTATGTTAAGCCTATTTCCCTGCATCCAGCCTGGGCGAGGGAAGAGAGAAGTGAGGGCTTGAGGGGTGGGGGAGAGAGGAAACCGAGGGAGGAAGGGGTGCACTTAGCCTTTAGTGTATAGCACCATCATCGGAAAGGATGTTTGTCAGTGTGACGTTGTGTTTCCTGTGCCTTATGGGCTGAATGCTTGTGTCCCCCAAATCCATGTTGAAGCCCAAGAGTGGCTGTATGTGGAGATGAGCCTCTAAGGAAGTGACTAAGTTAGATCAGTCATGAGGGTGCAGCCCATAGGAGGAGGCTCCAGAGCTAGCCGGCTCTCTCCACTCACCCTGACCAGGGGCCATGGAGCTCACAGTCAGATGAAGAGGCCCCCGGGTGAGGCCAAGGCCTGGACCTCCAGGCCCCAAAGCTGTGAGAAATAAATGTCTGTAAACCAGCCAGTCTTTGGTGCTTTGTCATGGCATCTGAGCAGATCAACAGTGTTAGTATCAGAAAAATAACCTGTTTTCCCCTGGAATGTTTCCCCTTTCACCAACCTTTGTGTCCCGGGGCCATCCTTGAGAAACTGCAGCAGAGGCAACAGCAGCAGCAGCAGCAGCAGCGGCTTCCTTGTCCGGAGGAAGCGGGGACTGCTGGCCCCTGAGGCTATTTTGCATCTAAGTGAGGAGGGTGCTCTCTGGGTTTCCAAATGAAAGGGGGCCTTCGTGTGCTTTCTATTATTACTTAGTGGTTTGGAGCATCCTGTTTTGAGGGGCCTACGGGCCCTGGAGGCAGACACAATGTGATAAGCTGTCTCCTATTGGCAGTCTCATCACTTCTGGAACATTCAAAAGTCTCCTTTTACACAGAAGGAAAAGGACACTTGAAGGCACCTTGAGAGCAGTTTCTTGCTCCCACAGCACATGGGGTGGGGGGTGGGGAGAAGTCCAGCACTTTGAGGCAGATGGAAGACACAAAGGACACCAGCTCTGCCCCTGAGGCGCCTAAATCTCAGGGAGGCGAGGTGAACCCACAGGAAGCCGCTAGAACTGACTCTGGATGTGGCGGCTGCCCCGCCGGGGAGGGAACCCTGTCATTTGGGTCCCTGTGTTCATGCCAGCAGGACAGTGGCGGATGACCCCAGTCAGGGGTGTGCCACGGAGCCCGCCAGGGAGGAGACACCGCTCAGCCTGTGGCCTGAGAAACACTCGGCTGTGGAAGGAAGCCTGTGAGCCCCCCTTTCTTTTCAAGGTCATCTCAGATGTCAGCATCCACGAGGCCTTTCTGGGCCCCGGGCTGGATGGTGCCCCCGACCTGGATGGTGCCCCCGACCCCCACCCCTGCAGGGACCCTCTTCCCCACGGTGCGGCTGCAGGTGTGCGGGTGCTGGGTCTTGCTACCAGTCCTTTGAGAACAGAGCTCAGAGGCCCTGCTCCGAATGCAGGCCACCTGACTCTCAGATTTTGGGCTTCCTGGCTACTCCAGCCCCACCTCGGTCAGAGGTCCTCCTCCCCTCCACACTGGCCTCCCAACCTGAAGGACGACTTACTGTTTGGTCAGGGCCCATCGTTACAACAGGGAGGATAAGACCAACCCCTCGTGCTGAGGGCTCGAAGGGCACCGTGACCCCTCCCACCCATGTCCACACCTGGTGCACATTCAAGCAGTGGCAGCGACTATGACCACTGATTTCATGCCCAGTGACAGTGTCCTGAGAAGAGACAGCACAGTAGAGACAGAGACAGAAGCCACGTGAAAACGGAGGCAGAGATGAGAGGATGCAGCCACAAGTCAAGGGATTGCTGGAGCCCCCAGAGGCTGGAAGAAGCAGGAAGGACCCTCCCCTAGAGCTCCAGCTCCACAGTTTATGGTCATTTGCCCCAGCAGCCCCAGGACACTCACACACAGGTGCCAGGGACATGTGCACGCCCTCTATGGACTCCAGTTTCCAGGTCACAAGGGACAGGACAGCCTCCAGGGTTTATCTCTAAAACTTTATGACTCTGTGACTCCCACCCCGAGGTGAGGCATCTCTCCAAGCAGCCTGGGTTCCCTCAGAGCTGAGCCAGGGGGAACCCCCAGGACACACATCCCATGCACAGCAGGCCCACAGTCGGCCCACATCTCCAGCCAGCCATGCCAGGAGCTCACAGCCCAAAGGGAAGCCAAATTTGCATGGCATGTGTCACCTATGGGTTTCCGGAGCAGCCACAGCAGCACAGGGCAAGGCCCCAAGCCCCACAGGTACTGGGAAGAGGGGCGCTGGCCCAACCCCCCTGCTCTCTATCTGAGAAGCAAGAGCTAAGAAGCCTCTAGCTGTTTCCATGGCAGGTTTCTGGTTTCCAGGAGGCAGGGCTATTTTCACACGAACATGGGGTTTTTTAAACTATTTTTCCTTCGTAGTGTACTTACCTGAGACCTGTTCTTATCTGGAACAAAATAGCCAAACATACCTGGTGAGACGGTAAAAACCCACTCCAACAAAAAATGACCTGTTTGCCCACCTTCTAGAGAAGCGGATATTGTGATTTGGCTGCGTGTGATTTGGCGGCAGTGACGGGGGGGAAATAATAGTGATGATGGGACAGTAATAATAATGAAGGAAGAAGAAGAATAGCCGGCTTTGTTTCTGAGCACTCACCGCCAGAGGCCCCGTGCTAAGCGTTTAAGAGCCATCCACCCACTTAATCCTAACAAAAGCACCTCCAGATGGAAATTAAGGGGATTACCTTACAAATTAGAAGACCAGGCGCAAACTGACTCACACCAGGTTTCTCTGAGTCCAAGGCCTATGAAGGTCACTGCCACCCAGCTGCCTCCCACAAAAAGTAGCCATGGGCCATGTGCAGGAGAACAACTTGTCAGCCATGGATAGGGGGACCAGGGGAAGGGAGATGGCTCTGAGCAACACCAGCCATGTTATTTCACACGTGCTGCTTTAGCAGACATGTGAGATCACTTTAGGGATTATATCAAGTTGCTTTGTGTGTGTGTGTGTATTTGTCTTTATGTGTGTGTGCATGTGTACAGGCATGTGTGTGCTGTGTGTATGTACTGTCTGAATAGTATGTGCGTGCTTATGTGCAGGTATATATTGTGCTTGTGTGTGCATATGTATGTATGTGTGTATGTGTGTATCTCTGTGTACGTGCGTCAGTGTGTGCATGGGTGTGTGTGCACATGTATGTGGGTGGGTGTGTGTTTACATGTGTAGAAACATGAAGAGAGAAGGTCATGAGTGAGCTGTAGAGAGCAGTTCAGCCAGGAAAGTCCCTGAGATGAGTGAGTATTTAGAAACTGGCTCTGCCAAACTAAGCAGAAAGTGGGAACCAATTGTCCCATGTATGCAGGTCCCTCAGGCTCCCCTCAGGACACAGCTGAGCTTGCTCCTCTGAGAGGCAGGGCAAGGGAGGATGCAGACACAGACACGTTTCCCTGCAAGGGTTCTGCTCAGGCACAGGCAGGCTCCTACCCAGGGACCAAGCTGGGGGTTAATTCCTCAGAACCAGGGCCCACGTTGATCCAGTAGAGTATTTGAACCTTTCCCAAGGCCAGGGGGTCACGGTTCA
Source organism: Myotis yumanensis (assembly GCF_028538775.1). Lineage (NCBI taxonomy): Eukaryota > Metazoa > Chordata > Mammalia > Chiroptera > Vespertilionidae > Myotis > Myotis yumanensis. The sequence goes on along the minus strand of NW_027223752.1, from coordinate 159,892,130 downwards.
GTGCGTGTGGTGGCGGAGCGCCGTGTGACAGGGTGACCTCCAGACTCCACACATGGAGACGTGGCTTTGAGAAGGAGGGGATGACATGAGCATGAACCATTCAGTGTCAAAGCAGCCTGGTGCTTCTGTCTTGCAGGAATTCGCCGACTCTGTGTCCCAGATGGTCACACAAAAGTTTCGTGAGCTGACCGTGGGCCTGACGTCCGTGCACGCCCGCCACAGAGCACTAGCAGGGATTGTCATGACCAAAGGTAATGCCTCATGTTTTTGCTGTGAGATTTTCATCTCAAGGAGAGGAAATTAGCACTTTCCTGGTCTTAGGAAACAAATGATTCTCCCTTCCATCTGAAGACATGAAAAGGAAAACAAAACTAGACACAGAGGGATCAGTGACAAAGTGTGTGACCAGCAAACCTTTAGTGCCAGTGGTTGTGTAACAACACCTCCTTACAGCCATCTCTGCACAGGCTTCTCTCAATTTCCTTAAGAAGTAAACTAAGAACTGGCCGGTCCCTTTGCTATTGGGCATTTCCCCACATCTCGTTGGCAGGAAGAATGTGCGGTGCTGGAGGAACCAGTGAAAGCTGGAATGCAAGGCCAGGCTGGGCCACCCGATAGGTCACTGCAGGCTGGTGGGTGAGGCTTCCATTTCTTCCCGCTCTGCCTTTCCCTCCCCCAGTGCATTTTCTCTGTGCTCAGCCCAGTCCAGAGAAGCCACTTCACCTGAGAATTATGAGCCCCTCCCTCTGGGGTGCAGACCACCCGGGAACCCTACCACAGAAGAATTGAATGCACCCCTTCCTGCCAGGACACCCTCCACCCACAATGCTCACAGATGGATGTCCATCCTCAGGCACAAATGACAGAAACAAATCACGGTCATGGCTGCTTTTATAAGCCAAGGTGGGAGAAAATGGTGGTTGAATTTAAGCAGTCAGTACTAGTGAGAACATTACGGACCTATTCATGATAACTAACCAGCTAGTTATTTGAATTCAAATGTTTTTGTTCCCAACGTTTGGTAACAATATGCTACAGAATGGTTATTGTAAAAAAAATTGGCTGAGTTGAGTTTCACACATATACACTGCATGTGTAGGAGAAGTCTAAGACCAAGAAGGACCATCTACCTGATGTTCAAATATATTTGCATTAAAATCTATTTAAAACCAGGCTATTGGCACATTTCCGTCGTTCTTGCCCCAGTGCTATCCTGTGCAAGGACACAGGAGCAGGCACATGGAACTCAGGACACTGTCTTCATTTCAGCCAGAGGATATGTCACTTATCCTTTCTGTTTGGGGCATATTTTATTTTTTATTTAAATTCTTTGTTGTTGAAGTATTACATATGTCTCCTTTTTCTCCATTGACCTCTCTCCACCCACTCCCACCCCACAACACATGCCCTCACACCCCTACTGTCTGTGTCCATTGGTTATGCTTATATGCATGCATACAAGTCCTTTGGCTGATCTCTTACCCCCACACACATCCTCCCCTGCCTTCCCTCTGAGGTTTGATGGTCTGTTTGATGCTTCTCTGTCTCTGTATCTATTTTTGTTCATCAGTTTATGTTGTTCATTATACTCCACAAACGAGTGAGACCATGTGATATTTATCTTTCTCCAACTGGCTTATTTCACTTAGCATAATGCTCTCCAGGTCCATCCATGCTGTTGCAAATGGTAAGAGTTTCTTCTTTTTTCCAGTAGCGTAGTATTTGATTGTGTAGATGTACCATCGTTTTTTAATCCACTCATATGCTGATGGGCACTTAGGCTGTTTCCAAATCTTAGCAATTGTAAATTGTGCTGCTATAAACATAGGGATGCATATATTCTTTCTAATTGGTGTTTCTGATTTCTTGGGATATATTCCTAGAAGTGGGATTACTGGGGCAAATGGGAGTTCCATTTTTAATTTTTTGAGGAAACGCTATACTGTTCTCCACAGTGGCTGCACCAGTCTGCATTCCCACCAGTAGTGCATGAGGTTTCCTTTTTCTCTGCATCCTCTCCAGCACTTGTCGTTTGTTGATTTGTTGATGATAGCCATTCTGACAGGTGTGAGATGGTACCTCATTGTTGTTTTGATTTGCATCTCTCGGATGATTAGTGACTTTGAACATGTTTTCATATATCTCTTGGCCTTCTGTATGTCCACTTTCTAAAAGTATCTATTTAGGTCTATTGCCCATTTTTTGATTGGATTGTTATTTCTTCCTTTTGTTAAGTTGCATGAGTTCCCTGTAAATTTTGGAGATTAAACCCTTATCAGATGTAACATTGGCAAATATGCTCTCCCTTGCAGTGGGGTCTCTTGTTGTTTTGTTGATGGTTTCTTTTGTGATGTAGACGCTTTTTATTTTGGTAGTCCCATTTGTTTATTTTTTCCTTCGTTTCTGTTGTCCTAGGAGAGTGGTTGGCAAACTCATTAGTCAACAGAGCCAAATATCAACAGTACAATTGAAATTTCTTTTGAAAGCCAAATTTTTTAAACTTAAACTATATAGGTAGGTACATTGTTATTAACTTAATTAGGGTACTCCTAAGGCTTAGGAAGAGCCACACTCAAGGGGCCAAAGAGCCACATGTGGCTCGTGAGCTGCAGTTTGCTGACCACGGTCCTAGGAGATGTGTCAGTAAAGACATTGCTACAAGATATGTCTGATATTTTGCTGCCTATGGATTCTTCTAAGATTTTTATAGCTTTCCGAAGTCTTATGTTTAAATCTTTTATTCATTTTGAGTTTATATGAAATAAGAAAAGACCCCGAATAGCCACAGCAATCTTGAGAAAGAAGAACAAAGTTAGAGGGATCACAATACCAGATATCAAGGTATATTACAAAGCCACGGTTCTCAAGACTGCCTGGTACTGGCACAAGAGCAAACATATAGATCAAAGGAACAGAACAGGGAATCCAGAAATTGACCCAAGCCATTATGCTCAATTAATATTTGACAAAGGAGGCAAGAGCATACAATGGAGTCAAGACAATCTATTCAATGAATGGTGTTGGGAAAATTGGACAGATATATGCAAAAAAATTAAACTAGACCACCAACTTACACCATAGACAAAAATAAACTCAAAACATGTTTGGCATCTTTTAAAGGGGAAATAAAAACGCCTCCTCCAGGGCAATTTGGTGAGTGGGATAAAGTATATTAAATGCTTGAAAGGTAAAATCACCTTATCAGGATCATGTTCTAAGTCAAAGGTGATTTATTTCATTGAGAACACCTTTGTATTTGGTGGCACACATCTTCTGAGCCGCAACACTCGCCCTCCTTCCACACGTTTGAGGACATCTGCACATGACATAGTCCCCTCTGTCAGGACCACAGATGTGGCCCTTCTGTCCAGACCAGCAGACATTAATCAGATGCATCTACATAGTGGACACCATTGTGCATGCATCAGGGGTGCAAGAAAAGGCACAGCCCCACCTCAAGACATAACCTCCTGGGAAACAATGAGAGGTGGTATAGGCAAAAAAGCAACTGCCTAGGTTTCAATCCCAGCTCCACAGTAACTAGTGATGTGACCTCAGGCCAGTCAGCCTCTCGGACAAGGGAGCACAATAGCACCTACTAGGAAAGTCATTTCAAGGTCAAATGTGTTCATGTGTACAAGCACTTAGAAAGATTCCACCCCTTAATATGTGTCACGCAAGTGCTATTAATAGTAATCATACTCTTTTATTCGTAAATTACTCACAGAGTGCTCACCAGCACCAGAGCTCATCCTAGGTTCTGGGAAAACCACAGAGAACAAAATAGATGAAGCGCCTGCCTATGCAACTTTTCCATCCCAGTTGGTAAGGGGCCATAAAGAAAAATTTAAATCCAAAGTAAAAAGTGTGAAAGAGTTATATGCACACAGTTGTAGAATCAGAAACAAAATCTTGGCAAATTTTTAATTTTGGAGTGTCATGGATATTTCTGCCACAGATTCCAGGATAACATATCTTAAATGAGCTTGGTCTGACCCATGAATGCAAAGAAAGAAAGGGGGGAGGAAGGCAAGGAAAGATACCAAGCGACGTTTCCTCTTTATTGTGCAATATATTCCCAACCCCAAAAGCATATGTCAGTATGATTCGGTGAGTAGTTTTTAATATTTCTCAGCTCTGGAGCTGTGATTATTCAGCATTTTTCCACTTTTTGAGGAAACTCAAAGACTTCCCTTGGAAAACAGTGATGTTTTACAAAGACTTGTGGGAAAATGGTACTTAAAAGTGCCAATAAGTGCACTGCTTTGTGTGCAAGCAATTTATCTACATATATGAACTAAATTTATTACATGAAAGTAAGATTTTACAAGGTAAAGCTTCACTAATTAGTAATTTATGAATATTGAAGAATAAATTGCTGAAATTTACTTTCTTATTATAAAGAGAAGATTTAATAAACATGTTGATTAAAAAGACATTAGCCCTAGCCGGTTTGGCTCAGTGGATAGAGCATCGGCCTGCAGACTCAAGGGTCCCAGATTTGATTCTGGTCAAGGGCATGTACCTTGGTTGCGGGCACATCCCCAGTAGGGGGTGTGCAGCAGGCAGCTAATCGATGTTTCTCTCTCATCAATGTTTCTAACTCTCTATCCCTCTCCCTTCCTCTCTGTTAAAAAAAAAAAAAACAAAAAAAAAACAAAAAAAAAAACAATAAAATATATTTTTAAAAATATTTTTAAAAAAGAGATTAGAGAGAAATGGGCAAAATTACTAATGGAAACATTTATTTACTTAAAGTTGATTTGCCATTTAATCTTAACTCTAGTTCAGTTATTCAAGCAAATTCCTAAGAAACTGAGATGGAGTAATGTGTATATATATATATATATATATATATATAAAAAACAATGCTACAAAATTACATTTATTTTTAAATAAAATAATACAATTGCCCCTACATATTTTGGTGAGATACTAATTCACCTTTATTAATTAGTTCATGTAACATCCATTTTGTTTATGAGCCTCCGACCAATTTATAGCCATTATTTGAAATATGATAGCAAAAAAGTACACTTATGAACAATTATTTTTATTAAAATGTGGTAAAAATTCAAGCAGAAGAGACTATGAATGAAAAACAGTATTATCCCCCTATTCCTCATTTCCCTTCGCTCCTCAGAGGCAGGCACCTCTAGTAATGTTCAGCTTTTGTTCTCATGACCGTAAATACTATATTGGTTCTGCATTTCTGGATTTTCAATTCTAAATGCTATCTGCTGACTCACACTGTTAAAATTTTGTGCTTCTCATTGTTTATGTGTGATATTTGTACTTTTAGATAAATTCTTAAACTTTATTTCTTACACTATCAAGTTCAGATGGCCCATCCTCACTTCCTGTTCATAAATTAGGGATGAGCCATTTACCTGCCCTGATTTGTTTAGCTGCTTATTTGTGCATTTTTCCCTTCTATGGTTCCTTTGATAAATTTCTTCCTTTACACACATTTTTGTGGAATTCTCAATATTCTGAATAAATCTTCCATTTTTTTACCTTTTCTTCCTTATATTTACTCTGTGTTCTTAGAAATTTCTTAAATTTATCTGACAACTCAACTGCCCTTTTTCCCCAGATTTTTGCAATCTATTTTTATTGCTCAAGACATCTCTCTTGTCCTCAGTTTTCCCCTTTTCCAAGGGACACTCTTCTTGTCTTATAGATGCCATGCCTCCTCCAATTTCTCCAAGTGACTCGCTGGCAAATCCCTGACACCCCCCTGCCCTGGGAGCTGTGCTTCCTCTGCAGCCAGGTGCCCCCTCTTCATGTTCATTCCTTCTCTTCCATCTTGCATAGGATTCTTGTCTGGATAGTCTTACTGGGAATAAAATATTAGACTGATTATCACGGGACCAGGTATGGATTTCCAGGTGTGTGAAATAGTCACTTTCTCCAACAAGCTGTCACCCACAGGGGAAGGCTGCCTGGCTGGTCTCCCTGTCAATAGCAGCCAGGTCCTTGGGCTGGTGCACAGGAGCTGGCCGCTGGCGAGGGACCACTTAGAGCCACAACGAAGGAGTTTTGCCTGTGAGGTAACCCTCCCATCAGACCCCTGACTGTCTCAGGCAGTTCCTCCAGTTCCTTCAGCCTAAGACTCTCCGTTGTTCACCCTAAGAGGCTGCTTCCAGTCGGGTTTCTTCTCCACGGACACTTGCACCTGACAATGCAGTTGCATGTCTCTTTTCAGCCCAGGAGGACGCCTGTGAAAGTCCATCTTCACAGGAGCCTAGCGGAGGGGGGTGCGGGGATTGTACCCCCCTATATTCCAGAACCTCTATCTTTCCACTTTCCCCCTTCTCGAACGAATGGTAATTAATTACTTTAGCCATAAAATCAGAAGCAGTGACCTTTTATTTACACCCAGTGGGGATGGATGGGGCAAATGAGTGGGAAAGTGAACTGAACAGGAAGCCCTGAACCAAAACTCATGCTGGACCCAGAGACCGTGAATGACCATGTGGATTTCAAGTAACTGATCTTAATAACTACTAAGTGGGGACGAAGACACATGAAGTGGGTGTGTCAGATTCATGAGGGCCGCTCCTCGAACAAGGAGCAAGATGCACAATTGATTGTAAATCTGTTAAAACCACAAAACGCAAAATAGATATTACCCTGTGTCACATGGATGCTGACTGGTGTATACTAAACATCCCTCCTTAAAATCAGTCCCTGACTGGACATTTGGCCAACACGCACACACACACACACACACACACACACACACACACACCTCCTGCTCATTGAGAGATAAACAGGAGTTTAGTCCAGAATAATTCACAAGGGGATGATCAATGTCACTGAAAATAAACCTGCTCAAGAGAGGGCTAAGCCCCAGGCGCTATAAAAGAAGGCGCCTGGCCACAGCATCTCGCAGCACACTCGGAGGTCCCGGATCTGTCTCTTGCTTCAGCAGTGTTTGGACGGAACAGACCCAGGGACGCCCCTTCTTCCAGCCTCCGGCCACTCTCCTGCGTCTCATCCACTCACCACCTTCAGGACCAGCCCCGGGACCAGCCAACACCGGGTTTTTTTCTACCTTAAACTCCTTATTGCCGAACAACTATGAGCTCCCAAATTCGTCAGAATTATTCCACCGAGGTGGAGGCTGCGGTCAACCGCCTGGCCAACCTGCACCTGTGGGCCTCCTACACCTACCTCTCTCTGGGCTACTATTTCGACGGCGACGATGTGGCTCTGGAGGGCGTGGGCCACTTCTTCCGCGAGCTGACGGAGAAGAAGTGCGAGGGCGCTGAGCATCTCCTAAAGTTGCAGAACAAGCGTGGGGGCCGCATTCTCTTCCAGGACGTGCAGAAACCTTCCCAGGATGAGTGGGGCAAAACTCAGGACGCCATGGAAGCCGCCCTGGCCTTGGAGAAGAACCTGAACCAGGCCCTTTTGGATCTGCATGCCCTGGGTTCGACCCGTGTAGACCCTCATCTCTGTGACTTCCTGGAAAACCATTTCCTGGATGAGGAGGTGAAACTCATCAACATCCAGCCTGACTAACATCCGCAGGCTGGCCGGCCCCCAGGCTGGGCTGGGCGAGTATCTCTTCGAGAGGCTCACCCTCAAGCACGACTAGGAGCCTTTGGAGCCCAGAGGCCTTTCCGAGGCCACCCCCTTACAACACCCTGGCGTCTCTGACTTTTACCTGAGCCTCTTCCCGAAACTACTAGCCATTCCTTTAACCACCCTGGAGCCCTTTCCCTTGCACTGGACCAAATGAGACAAAAAGCTTTTTGCAAGAAAAAAATAACAAACAAAAAACAAAAAAAAGAGAGGGCTAAATCCTCACAAAATGCCTTAATTTATTCCTCCTCAATAAGGAGGTGTATCTAAGAAAATGCATAAAATAGGGAAGACAATATTTTCCTGGGTTCTTTCAAGATCAGGTACCCCCACCAAAGCTGTTCAAATACTTCAACATTTTTCTGATCATTAAGTCATAACCCAGCATTTAACTGCCCAAAGGTTTTACTGGGGGAAGGGGGAATAACCTCAACACTGTATATTATTTTTTAAGAAAAGGAAAGAAGGAAGGGGAGGGGAGAGCAAGAGAGAGAGTGAGAGAGAGAGAGAGAGAGAGAGAGAGAGAGAGAGAAGGGAGGAGGAAGGAAGGAAGGAAGGAAGGAAGGAAGGAAGGAAGGAAGGAAGGAAGGAAGGAAGGAAGGGGAAAGGAGAAAGAAAGAAAGAAAGAAAGAAAGAAAGAAAGAAAGAAAGAAAGAAAGAAAGAAAGAAAGAAAGAAAGGAAGAAAGAGAGAGAGAGACAGAGAGAGAGAAAGAGAGAAAGAAAGAAAGAAAGAAAGAAAGAAAGAAAGAAAGAAAGAAAGAAAAGCTCAAGACAATTCTTGCCTGTTACCTGTTTTATGAGGAGTCAATTATCTTTGCCCCCATGTATGGCTGGAGGTGTAACAAGGACATTCTGTAGGACTTGGACTAACTAGCAAACAAATGTGAAGCTGGGTACAGCCGTAGCCCTTTGAAGTCCTCTGGATTTCCAGACACGTGCACTGGGGGTCATGGTTTCTACTCCTTTCTTACCCACTACTAGACCTATATTTAAATTGTCACTGAATCTACCTGCAGTAGGTGGCCCTGCTGTGCAGCAAACACTGGAGGAGCAAGTGGTGCTGCTCTCTGACCCCCCAAATCAGACCACAGGGAATCACACCAAGGAAATCCAGGGTCTCACCCAGGGCCTTTACATCAGCAGCTTAGCTTCCTCTCTCACCTGTGTCCACTCAGGGCATGCCCTCCTCACACCCCTGTGTCTACACCCTGACACCTTCCTTACACCCCCTGTGCCTACTCCCTGTCACCTTCCCTACACTCCCCTGTCTACACCCTGTCACCTTCCCTACCCTCCCCTGTCTACACCCTGTAACCTTCCCTACACACCCCTGTGTCTACACCTTGTTTCTTTCCTCTGTGTTGGGCTTTGGAAGTTCTCCAGGAAGGAGGGCTCTGGACACACACCAGAAAGGGCCTGGGGCAGGGGGCTGCCACCTGTGCTGCCCAGGTCAGGATCCCTCAGGGTGAAGGTGAGGAAGAAAGGAAGCATTAGCTCCCACTGAAGATGAGGAGTCAGCTCTGGGGTCATTCCTAAAGATGGTCCAGTAAAAGGATGAGCCAGCCGTCAGCTGAGTCAGGAGAGGGAGAGGATCAGGGATGAGGGGTGAGGGGGGTGAGCACACATACACCTGCCTGTACTACCTGCCATTAACCAAAGAGTGTTTTAAGTCACCAACCCGATGGGCACCAGACACTTGTGCCCAACCTCAGTCTCACAGAGAAAACAGGAGACCGAACCAGGAGGTCATCAGAGAAGTGCCCGTCGGAGAGACGGGATCCAGGGGCTGATGAGATTCCCCCTTTGCACCCTTTCAGACATGTCCTACAGCCTCCTTCCTACACACGGAGATCCTCAAGTGACCACTTGCCAAGAGGAGGGCTCCTCACTTAAAATATTTAGCTCATGAATTATGCATGAGTTCTGCTTCACACTCTCATTATTTCTGGGTTCAGCTCCAGCCAGGCGTCCTGTCAGTCATGCTGCTTATCACTCACATCAGCTGCTGCATCCCTGCCCCTTTGATCTAAAAGAATGAGTTCCTAATGGGGCGAGTCTGCTCGGCCAGTCCACCTGGGAAGATAAAGAGTTGATTGCAGAGTTCCTGTCATCCTATTTTGGGGGGCAAGATGCTAAATCACCATGTTTGCGTTTGGGGATACAACTGATAACGAACCTCCTTGGAAGCGACCCTGGCCACCTCCATCTTCTGGTGATTACCTTGTTCTGCCTGAAGTTCTCGCATTAGGAAGTTTATCAGTAATGGGACATACGATGGCAGATCAGCAGCATCTTTTTTTAAAAAATACATATATTTTATTGACCTTTTACAGAGAGGAAGGGAGAGAGATAGAGAGTTAGAAACATCGATGAGAGAGGAACATCGACCAGCTGCCTCCTGCACATCTCCCACTGGGGATGTGCCCACAACCCAGGTATATGCCCTTGACCGGAATCGAACCTGGGACCTTTCAGTCTGCAGGCCGACGCTCTATCCACTGAGCCAAACCGGCCTCGGCCAGATCAGCAGCATCTTAAACAAAGTCCCACCTTATTAGTCTCACAGCTGGCGGGCTGGCCACGGGTTGGGGCTGCTGGCTCCCCTCGGCCCCCTCCTGGCTTCACAGCTTAACGTCTGTAATTCACCTGGCTTTCTCTCCTCCTGTCCCAAAGTGCTGCTGCCCCACGTCCTGGTCAGAGCTTGGCCAAACCTGGAAGGGAGGGGGCTGATAGTGAGAGGTGCCTATCTCAAGGCAGCCTCCACTCCCCTGTCACTGACTCAATAGTGAGCACCACCTGAGTCCTCGGCTCTGATGAGAAGAGGGGAGACTGGTCCATGGGGCAGGAAGTAGGACTGTAGTGGGTCTGCCCCATCCCTGACCCCAAAAGTGAAAATTTGAAAGGTTGAGTTAATTTGTTAGGGAAAGTGCATCAGACGCGTTATTATCACGTAGACAAAGTCAACCCAATGGCTGAAATGTGATTGTTAACTTACCTGTGCTGGCACTAGACCCCATGTTCAGCCCCCACCTCTCCTGCCTCCCTCAGGCACATGCAGTCACTGTGTCGTGGGGTGCACCGCCCAGAAACCTCTGGGACAGCCATCAGCCCCCCACAGCCTCTGCTAAGCTTTCCCCCATGCTCACCTCTCATCTTACCTACACCCCACTGAGTTAGGGAGCTCAGTTCCATGGGGGGAACACATCCACCAGTCAGCCCCTCACACAGGTCAGGATGCATGAGTGATTGTTATTATCCATCCCTCCACTGTCTCTGCATCTCCTCAGTGGCTCTGAGCTGTCGGTCCTGGTCCCAGTCCCGGTCCCGGGGGGTGAGCAGCTTGTCCTGTCTATACCTGACACGGCCGACTCAACCATGCCCACTGTCCCTCACTCCTCCTCAGCCTATGTGGGGAGCTCCATTTACAAAATAAGCCGAGTCATCTTGGAAGAGAAGAGAAGGAGCAGCCCTAAAACCATCCATTTTTTCGTGTGGCCCAGTGCAAGCGCTCCATCCCACCTTGGCCCCGTGTGGGCCTCAGAACCGCAGGCCACTCTAGGGCTCACCAAGCTGGCAAACCCAGAGGAGGGGGCCACTCCTTCTGAAGGAAAGTAATGAGCAAGCAATTCTGTACTTGCTCTAACCACCGAGGGCCACTTAGAAACCCAGGCTCACGGCTCACTCACAAAACCCACCAGTGTCAGCACTTAGGACTCACTGTCGTTTAAAACATGGAGACAGCAAACAGCATGTCTCCACGGGCCCCCACACAGCCACGTTTCTCTGCAGGCGCCCCTGAATCTGGTGAACTCCAAACCGGGCAGTTACATGTGCAAATGCGCAATGTCAAAGAAACTGCTTCCGATGCTTAGCCAAAGCTTCCCCTGCAGGCAAAACCACCTGTCCCCACACTGTCCCTACGGCATCGAACAGCCAGTCGAAAGAGTGAAAATTCTGCATCTGCCTTTTCACATACCACACCCCTGAGTCACCTGGCCCTGAATCACCTGGAAACATTGCTCAGAGACTGGTTTTCAGGATCCTCCAAAGAGATTTTCATTCCAGTCTTGGGGTTTCACGTTCATGGGGATCAGTGTCAACTCACTGGTTCCTAAACGTGCAAGAGATTCTTCTACCAGGCGAATTTAGAAAAACACCCAACACGAGCTTCCTGTCTGTCATGCCTGGAGCAGATCTTACTGCCGGCAAAGGCAGGCCAGGAGGCTCTGTCCCCTCCTCCCAGGATGAGGCACTGAAGAGGAAGGTGGTTGGTCCAGGTACCGCCCTCCATGGTCCTGGCATCAGGTGCCGGGCGCTGGCCGTACTCCACAAACACACAGACACCTACCTAAATAGGCACCTGAGATTATTCAGAAGCCCAAGCCAGGGGGACACCCTGCACTTAGCCAAACACAGCTCACTTACTGAGACCACATCCCTCGGACAACTGGCCATTCAAGGATCTTTCAACACCGTCTTTGGTTCCCAATTGCTTATAAGACTCGCCTTGACTTGTCCCATCACCCATCCCCTCAGGAGCATCCGCTGACGCGTCACAGCCTGCGTCGCACTGAGGGCCCTCTCTCTAGTGTGCCTGCCCGCTTCCCCAGCTGTCAGCCAAGCTGCCAAAAGGGGCCTTGGGATTGTAGTTTTGCATCCCCGCTCCCTCCAATAAGTTGGGTGTTCAATGCACAGTGAGTGAGTGACATAGATAAATATATGCCCTTGAGATGATAAGGTGGGAGCTGTCAGGGAGACTCGTGACCGATTTTGGTTGCGCCTGTAGCCCAGCGCCACGGTCAGATTTATTTTTAAGAAACTCTTGAGCGCGCTCTGTTTACCAGCTGCTCCAAACAATCGCTCTTGTTCTCAGATGAAGAATGTGAGCTTTATAGTCCATCTAAGTAATAAAAGCACATGTGGCCTTTACTGTCATTCCAGCAATAGGAGTCACAAAAAAAGGTCTGGCTGCAGATAAGGAAGACAAATGTGATCACAGGGGAACTGCAGGGCATGCAGTACTAACAGCTAAAATGATGGCATTGTTATGATATTCGGAAAGCCACATGTTAAACATGTGACACGATTTTCTTTAATCTTCAAAACCTTGATAGCACCAGTTTTGTCCCCATTTTCCAGATGAGACGATGGATAAGGTCACATGACCAAAGTCTCAAGCAAGTAGAGACATGGTTATCCAACCCCAACCTTGTGCCTGGGGACAGTCAGACCCAGCCCATCTCGTGGTCCAATGCCCTTTACAGACATATCGTCCTTCATTCACAGAGCAATGCACACATGACTTACTTTCCTCCTAAAACCCATCCGTTTGCAACATTTAGAGAGCAGAAGGCCAGGGGGCCACTGGTGTCTTCGGGCTGTGGAGACAGCCACAAATGAGGACCTGAGCAGGAAAAAACCTCCCCTGTCCAGAGTAAAAACACCGTCCTCAGTCCTGGTCCAGGCAGTCCCCACAGACCAGACCTGCCTGTGAGGCACTTTTTAGGCCACTTTATTTGCAATTAATTAGGGGAAATTTAGAGAACATAAACAGCAACTTAGATGAGGAAGGAATGGATTCGCAGGAGAAGACTGAGAATCATAGACTTTCAACAAATAATGCCTAGAAGTGAAACTGCAGGTAGTACTCTGCAAATATTCGCAGGCTGCAAACCACCAAGGGCTGGGGACCTGAGTAAGGGAGTGGAACTGGAGGTCACTTAGGCTGACTACTGAGGAAGGCTTCCTAACGCTGAGCTGATAGGTTGTGGAAGGGAAGTTGTGAGTCATTAAACTCAACGGGCACAGCTCTGGATAACAGGGAGCTGGAATTCATTCTACACCACACTCTCAGACCATCTACTCGGGGGATAAAGACCATTGTTTTCTGTCTCTAATTTCTATTGTTGTGATATTTGTTTCTCTGACACTGGTTGCTATATCATTTTTTATTAATAAATTTTTATTGTTGATAGTATTACAGATGCCTCCCATTCCCCCACTCCCTTTACCCCTTCCCAGGTCTTCACTACCCTATTGCCCATGTCCATGGGCTATGCATATAAGTATATAAGTTCTTTGGTTTATCTCTTCTTGTCCCTCCCTAACCCCACATTGAGATATGTCAGGCTGTTCCATGCCTCATATTATACTTTTTTTTTAAATCCTCACCCTAGGATATTTTTTCCATTGATTTTCAGAAAGAGTAGGAGAGAGAGGGAAAGACAGAGAGAAACATCGATGTGAGAGAAACACATCAATTGGCTGCCTCCTGCATGAGCCCCGAACAGGGCTCGGGCCAGGGAAGGCCTGCAACCAGGTACATGCCCTTGATCAGAATTAAACCTGGGACCCTTCGGTCTGCAGGTTGATGCTCTATCCACTGAGCCAAACTGGCTAGGGCTCATATTGTACTTTTGAAAGAGAAAGCAGTTTGGCAGCTGCCTGGCGAGGCCAGAGAGTGGCCCACTGCTTCCAAGCTTCCAAGGGGCCAAGTTTGGATGGAGAGCTTGCACTGGGCCACACGAAAAAAATAGATGGTTTTAGTACTGCTCCTTCTCTTCTCTTTCAAAATGAGATTTATGCTTTGGGTCTTATTTTAGTAGATCCTAAAAACCCCAAAACACTAATCAGAAAGAATACATACACCCCTATGCTCATAGCAGCGTTATTTACAATATCTAAGATTTAGAAACAGCCTAAATGACCATCAGTAGATGAGTGGATAAAAAAAAGCTGTGGTACATTTACACAACGGAATAGTGTGCAGCTGTAAAAAAAGAAGGACCTCTTACCCTTTGGGACAGCATAGAGGGACCTAAAGACTATGTGCCAAGTGAAATAAACCAATCTGAGAAAGACAAATATCACATGATCTCACTTTTTTGCAGTTGCTACGTCTTGCTTTCAGTTTTAGGAGACCTGGGCTTAGGCATCAGGGCAAAACGAAGGTCCCCATGCCACCTGCTGTGCTGTGAGTAATGATGGCCCCTACCTCTGACCTAGGAACTTGTGTCTTCCTCCTGCACCCATGAGACGGTAACAGGCCGACTTGCCAGCTGATGGGTAGGATAGAGTCCCAGACCCTGACAGATACCCTCCCAGAGTCTTGACACTTGTGCAAGAAATACACGTGTTCTTCTCTTCCCCTTTACAACACAAAAGGTAGGCTATTACACATGTTGCTCTGAAACTTGCTTTTTCCACATAATAATAATAATCTATCTTAGAAATCTTCTTACTTCTATAGAGAAGGTCTCGGCCCTATCTTACAGCCCCACAAGCCCAGGGGACAGATGTCTATATATTAACCAGTCCCTATGAATGGGCATTCAGGTCATTTGTATTAACTGCTACTAGAGGCCTGGTGCACAAAATTCATGCATGGGACGAGGGGTCCCTCAGCCCGGCCTGCACTTTCTCCAATCCAGAACCCCTCGGGAGATGTCCGACTGCTTCTCGCAATCCGGGCCTGCTGGCTCCTAACCACTTGCCTACCTACCTGCCTGATCGCCCCTAACCACCACTGCCTGCCTGCCTGATCACCCCTAACTGCTCCCCTGCTGGCCTGATAGTGCCTAACTGCCTCTGCCTGGCCCTCCACCCAGGACCCAGGCTTCCCTCCCTCTGGCCGGCCTCAGGCACCCAGGACTCAGGCCGGCTTTGCCTGAGCTGGCTGCAGCCTCAGGGGACTGTGGGTGGGCGGCTTCACCTGGGCCACAGCATAGGCACTGGTGCCTGGGACCGCAGGGTGGGCATCTTGTCCCTCTCCCAGGTCACAGCCTGGCTGGTCCCCATTCCTCTCTCGCAAGCTTATTTGTGCCTGGCTGGTCCCCATTCCTCTCTCCCCAGTGTTGAGTGTCTGAGCCATTATGGCGTGACAGCATGAGGGCATGACGACCATTTGCATATTAGCTCTTTATTATATAGGATTACAAATGTTGCTGAGGCAAATAGCTTTGTACACACATCATTTTCACGTGTGCAGGTATATGGGTAAGATAAACTCCCAGAAAGAGAATTGCTGGGTCAAAGGGTGTATTCATTTGTAATCTGATATTGTTCCATTGTCCTTCAAATGTCCTTTACCCATTTAGATTCCTGCCAGCTAGTTACAGGGAGATGATTCCCCACAGCCATTTCAACTGCACATTGATAAACTTTCAGATGCTTACCAACCTGAGAGATGAAGAATTATATCTCATTGCATTTTTAACTTGATTATGTATATATTTTTTTGTTTTATCAGAAGTTGAATATTTTTACATATATTTAAGAACCATTTTATATATTCTTTTGTGAACTATTTTTACATAGCTTTTTCCTATTATTCTATTGGGGTATTTTTTTCTAAATGTTTTTTAGATATTTGAGAAAGAGTGCTTTTTTTGTGATATAAAGTGCAAGGTTTCCCAGTTTTTAATTGTCTTTTTACTCTTTTAAGATATTTGTGCAGAGTTTTTCTTTTTATGCATTTGAATATAACAATTTTTACTGCTTTGGGACTTTGAATTATAATTAGAAAGGTCTTTCACCCACCAAATTTATAAAGAAATTATCCCATGTTTTCTTCTGCTATAGTTTTACTTTTTTTTAAATCACCCAAAGTCCATTACATTAAGGCCACTCTTGGTGTTGTACATTCTGGGGGTTTAGACAGATGAATAATGGTGAGTATCTACCATTGGAGTAACACACAGAGTGGCTCCCCTGCACTAAAGTCCTCTGTGCTCCCCTGTTCATCTCCTACCTCACCCCTGACAACCACTGATCTTTTCACTCTCCGGAGTTTTGCCTTCTCCAGAATGTTACAGAGTTAGAATCATACAGTATGCAGCCTTTTCAGATTGGCTTCTTTCACTTAGCAACATGTGTTTAAGGTTCCTCCATGTCTTTGCGTGGCTTGATAGCTCATTTCTTTTTCATGTTGAACAATATTTTATTGACTGAATATACCACCGTTTATCCATTCACCCACTGACGGACATCTTGGTTGCTTCCAAGTTTTGGCAATGATGAACAAACTGCTGTTACCCTCTGTGCATAGTTTTTCATTTTTTGCATCTAAACCTTTGATCCACTGGGATTTACCCTGGGACATGGTGTAAGGTGACAATGCTTTGTCAGGTGGTTCTTCGGTTATTAGACAGCGTTCATGGAAGAGCATCTCTGCCCCTCCGGTTGAGAAGTAGCTAACTTTACCCCATACTAGATTCCTGCATGAGTTCACATGAATTTCTGGACTCGCTGCTTCCTTCCACTTGACTTGTCGCTGAGCTTTTATCACCTGCTTGATGTCTACTAGGGGCTTGTCTCCTAGCATCAGTCCTCTTCTTCAGAATTCCCTGGGTGACCTATTAGAATAAGCTTGTGTGGTTCAGAAACAAAAAAAAACAAAAAAAAAAAAACCATACTCTGAAGCAGGCTGTCTTTGCCTGAAACAAAGCCCATGATGCTGCTCCTATTGGAGTCACCCTAACCTCGTAGTCACTTCAGAGAGGACCCAGGGTTCAAGTCTTCCAGTCCAGGAATGTGGCCTGTCTTCTGTCTGTGTGAGTTTTGTTGGTATCTTTCCATCAGGTTTTAATGTTTTATTCATTGTGGTTCTTGCTTGCTTATTGTTAAACTTCTTCCTATTCCCTTCTTTGCTGCTGCTATAAATGGAGTCGTTTCTCCTTTATGGTGTCTCACTAGTTGTTGGTGTGATATGAAAGCTATTGATTTCTGTATATTAACTTGCCCTGCCACCTCATCGACTCCCTGACTGTTTCCAGCAGTATTTCAACTGCATTCTCTGGAGGTTTCCACATGTACAATCACAGTGTGTTCAGTGATCGTGTTACCAGCTCCTTTGCAATTATTGTACCTCGAATTTCTCTTGTTGTGTTGGCTAATAGCTTCAGGAGATGTTAAGTAATGGAGTGAGAGTGGGCATTCTGGTCATGCTCCTGAGTGCAGTAGAAAGCTCTCTAGTGTTTCCCATTAAGCATGATGCAGGGTGTGTGTGTGTGCGTGTGCGTGTGCACCATCCTACATAAAATATATGTGCCTATATATGTGTATATATGTATATATGTGTATATATATATATATATAATTTACATATGTGTGTTACCTCTATGTATGTATCTCTATATATGTGTGTTTATTTATATACCTCTTGTGTAGCAAAAGTAGGTTTACAGTTATGAGTATGTGAAACATAGAGTTTATTCTTGTATTGTTATTTACTGATTATTGTATTATTTCCCATATGAACAGGTGTAAAATTACATTTGCCCCACCCTGTATGTGTAGATGTGGGTGTGTATATATAAAAAATCACATTGGAAAACAATCATCTATTTTATTTATTGAGTTTTTATCCAAAGTAGTTGTTGGATTTTGTAAGGTGCTTTCTCACTGTCTGTGGTCATAATCATATTTTTGCATTACACTTGAATTTTTTAAGGTAATCTGTTTTTGCATTTCAGAATAAACCTACCTGACAGTGGTTCAGCATTGCTTTTTTTCCCTGATGCTTGGTGGTCGATATTTTGTTTAAAATTTTAATATTCATAACTGAGGCCATCTGTAATTTTCTTCCTTGTTTAGTCTCACCCTAAACAAGATAATATGGGCATCCTATATAACAAAGAGATAATATGCAAATTGACCATCACTCCAAAACTCAAGATGGCTGCCCCCATGTGGTCACAAGATGGCCGTCAGGGGAGGGAAGTTGTGGGCAATCAGGCCTGCAGGGGAGGACAGTTGGGGGGAACCAGGCCTACAGGGGAGGGCAGTTGGGGGGGACCAGGACTGCAGGGGAGGGCAGTTAGGGGGTCCAGGCCTGCAGGGGAGGGCAGTTAGGGGCAACCAGGCCAGCAGGGGAGGGAAGATGGGGGGACCAGGCTGGCAGGAGAGGTCAGTTAGGTGTAATCAGGCTGGCAAGGGAGGAAAGTTAGAGGTGACTGGGCCAGCAGGGGAGGGCAGTTAGGGGTGACAAGGCTTGTAGGGGAGGGAAGTTAGGGGCAACCAGGCTGGCAGGGAGGACAGTTAGGGGCAATTGGGCCGGCAGGGGAGCAATTAGGCGTCAATCAGGCTGGTAGGGGAGTGCTTAGCGGGTGATCAGGATGGCAGGCAGAAGCAGTTAGGGCAATCAGGCAGGCAGGCAGGCGAGCAGTTGGGAGCCAGCAGTCCTGGATTGTGAGAGGAATGTCGGACTGCCGGTTTAGGCCCAATCCCCGAGGGGTCCCAGATTGGAGAGGGTGCAGGCTGGGCTGAGGGACACACACCCCCTCTCTCCGTGCATAAATTTCATGTACCAGGCCTCTAGTTTTATGATAAAACAATTGGAAAGTTTTCCTCATCTTCATAGGCTCTGAAACACATCAGATGGCCTTGGAATCATCTGCTACTTGGTAGAAATCTCCCACAAAACTAATGGCTTAGTGCTTTGGGGGTGGAGGGGACCTCTGATCACTTTTTATACTTATTCTATACAAATCAATGTGTTTATATTTTCTGTGACCATTCCTCATGTTGTCAGCATAAGAGTTTTACTCTCAATAGCCATTTTATGGGAAGAGAAATAACCACTAACCTCTGTGTGCTGAGTCCTGCTTCTACACCAACTTGAGTTTCATTGGTGGTAGCTGAGTTGTAGCAACAGGCTGTGTACTAGTAGGTGTCACTCCCAGCTTCTTACTGACCCCGCCCCTCTACCCAGTGGGTGGGAGCAGGCAGCACCTTCCCCCACAGCAGGGTGCCTCCGTGGTGCCCTGCACATTCCAGAGTTTTCTATCAGATCAGCTGAAACGAAACCCAAGTGACACCTTCTCTTTGCCTGGCTTCACCCCCATCCTAGCTTGTCTCCATGATTGTCTTCCAGGTTCCTCCTGAGGAAACCCTCTCAATAAATCACTGCCCAGGAATCGCTGACTCAGTCTCTGCTTCCAGGGAGCCCATGTCGGCAGCTCCACCCCCCCCCCCCCACCACACACACACACACACCAATCCTCTACCCGCTGCTCCTTCTCCGGTTTTAGTGACATTGGGTGCAGCACTTAGTGATATGTATCACACAGTAACTTACCTGTAGACATGTCTGTCTCTGTCATTTCCTAAGTTCATGACAAATCCTCTGAAGGACAGGACAGTGTCTTAGACCCCTCAGTGTCTCCTGCTCCTTAGGATGGGCTGGCACCCAGGAGGCAGGTTAACAGAGAGCGGATGAGCAAATAGCACATTTCTTGGGCCACAAACTTGTCACGACTGTGGCAGTGCCTGGAGTGAAACGGAGCACAGACTAATGAGGGGTGAAGGGGAAGCCGTTTCTGTTTTCAGCACCTCTAATTTCCCCAGAACCCAAAGAGGAGAAGCGGACCAGCCCCAGGAGAGGCGGGGCCAGGTCTCAAACCCTTGTCTGTTGAGAAGTTATACCGCAGGTGCACCAGACATCTGCATGCTGGAAAACTTCAGGAAGTAGTTATAAATGTGAACTTCCATTACTCTGAATACCTGCTTAAATGAAGCTGGAATCTGTAAAAGGATTTCTCTGTCAAGACAGCTGCTCACTGGCTAGTTCTCCACAGTGCCACTGGGTAGGCATTTCAGTTAGAATGTGGCTCCCTCTGGAGTGAGGTACCATGGACAAATGTCTTTCTAGTCCACCTAGGAGGGAGCCACTGCCATAGGGCCAGGCCCTGTGGAAAGGGGAGCAGCTGCGTTTTGAGCTCCTTCTACGTATGTTGGCTAGTCCTGGGGAAGATTCTACAAGGGGGTCGTTGTATTCTCTTTCCACTTGTCTTACAGCAGTGTAGCTCGTGGCTGCTGTTTTGTGACCGAGACGTAGGGAGGTAAATGTCCAGTTGCTTCCTGAGGTCTCCATGTGGCCAGACTCAGCAGAGAGGGGTCAGCAGCGACCAACCCAGCCCACACCCGGGCAGTTTTCAGGACCACAGAAACGGAGACCGAGGAAGGAGGAACCTGGACAGACAGGAAGCGATACTGTGCAGCTCTCGTCCATCTGCCCGGCGGTCTCACCACACACGTGATGGGCCAGCCCCTGACACAACCTGGGAGCGGACTTCGGCTCAATCCACCCTCCTCTCCCCATTCCTGCCTCCTCCCACCTGCAGTGCTCAGTGGGCCCTCTCTCCTCTCTCCTCTCCGCTCCGTCTCTACAGAAAGAGCCATGCTGTGTGGAGTGGGAATGGCCGGGAGCTTGTAGGCTTTCAAACTAAGCTCTCAGGGTAGAACTTTCAGCTGAGCAACATGCATGTATGAGGAACTTATTACCTGCCCAGCTCTGTCTGGCGTTTGGAGAAGTAAATGTCATTAGACACGGAAGGTTCACTCCAGCATGTGCTTGGTCTGCAGGACTCATGGAGGGGGGCCCAGCAGGCCGCAGACGTCTGTTAAAAGGTGCAACTGGCTAAGGGTGGCCTGACCACATTCTCTTGACATCAGGTGGCAGCACCAGAAAATAGAATCTGCTACTCACTCCAGTTGCCCCAGGCAATCCATCTAATCACATGGACTTGCCCAGGCTGGTTTGGCTCAGTGGGTAGAGTGTCGGCCTGCACGCCAAAGGGTCTCGGGTTCAATTCCTGGTCAAGGGCAGGTATCTTGGTTGCACATTCGCTTTCCAGCCCTGACAGGGCACATGCAGGAGGCAATCAATCCATGTGTCTCTCTCACATCAATGTCTCTCTCTCTCTCCTTCTCTCCCTCCCCACCCCCCAATCTCTCTCCATGGGGTCTCGAGTTTGCACAGGAAAGTTGCCTGGAGCCCTGGGCAGCCTCAGAGGCAAACACTAACTGGGATGGGTGGGCAGGATGCAGGGAGGCCAGGCAGGGCTTGTTCTCTCAGAATCTGCTCCTTTCTTGGCCTCCACCCCCATCCTGTGCACAACATGTTTCCATCAGCATATCTTTCCATTAGGATGCGATTCTCAGCCCACAGGACCAGGGGGAGGTAGTGGCAAGATTTCTGGAGTCACTGGATAATCACAACGATTGTGGCCAGGCTGGGGGCTCTGAGCTCTTCAGAATTGCAACCCAAAACCCAGCAGCCCGCCAGCTTCCTCTCCCTTCAGGTAGAGGGTGGCAGTGCCCTGTATCACTTGTTTGGTGGCTGGTCACTGCACTGACTCCTCTTCCTTCTCTTCCCAGGACCCTGTCCATCAGATAGAGACCCCTCGGGTCCCCCTGCTGATCCTGGTTTGAGAAGTCAATTGAGTTCTGGGAATGAGCATTTCAGCTGGCGGTGCTGTCCTGAAACTAGGCGGGCACAGGTCACCCAGCACCTGCTGTAGCCCCGCGAAGCCCCGCTTCCCAGCAGCTGGGCGATGCTCCTGGCCTGTGCTGTCCCCCGTTTAGTACAGTGAACATGGAGGCTCGCCGCTTACAGATCTCAAAGCTGAGGGTGGCGGGCCTCTGGGTGGGCTGAGGCCGGGGGGGAGGGGGAGCGGGAGGGGGGACGGGAGAAAAGTGGAGTCACCCTGTGGAGCAGGCAGCGCTCCGTGTTCTGACTGACGCCTTCTCTGCCCCCAGGCCTGGATGTCCGGCAAGCTCAGGTTGTCGTCCTGTCCTCAGGGACCAAGTGCATCAGCGGCGAGTACATCAGTGACCAGGGCCTGGTGGTCAACGACTGCCACGCAGAGACCGTGGCCCGGAGGGCGCTGCTCCACTTCCTGTATGCGCAGCTGGAGCTGCACCTCAGGTGAGCGCCGGTCCCAGGGGCATGTGTGCTAGGTGTGAGCTCAGGCTGGTGGCCTGTGACCAGCTCCGGTGTTAATCCCTGTATCCAGGCACGGTGGACGGCTGCCCCTACTCCACACGTTTTACCCAGATGGGTGGCGTCCTTCAAGCGCCAGCAATGTTGCTGTACAGGATGGTCAAACGTTGAAATTGTAGACACCTCCCCCGGGATTCTAGGGCCTCCTTCCAGGAAACCCCTGCTTGCCCGTGAGTGACTGTGACTGCAGCAGACAATCTGCAAGGTGCTCATCCCCCCACACATATACCCACACATAGGAACATGCCTTGTCACACACCCATTCCATCCAATGACATTTTCTATTAAAACCTTCAGGGTGTCTTAGCTCAGGCTGCACCACAGCTTGGGGCCTTAATCACTGATGCTCAGAAGGAGGCTGATCGTCCAGGGTCAAGGTGCCAGCAGCCTCCGTGTCTGCTGTCTATTAACCCTCTTCCTGGGTTATAAAGTGTCTTCTCGCTGAGTCCGAGCATGGAGGGGTGAGGAAGCTCGCTGGGTCTCTTTATAAGGGCACTGATCCCATTATGGCTAAGGCCCCACTTTCATGACCTCATCACCCCCCAGAGGCCCACCTCCTAGTGTCAGCAAATGAGTTTGGGGGACACAAACGTTCAGTGCATGGCAGGGGGTCTCTAGGTGACAGCACAGCACACTGCTGTAAAGGCACAGGCAGCTGGTGCGATGCTCTCTTCATGGGGCCAGAGTGCGTGCAGGGTCAAGGGCACCGTTCAGAAAGAGGGCTACAGCTACCCCATGGCTCCCCATGCTGCCGACTGTCATTCAGGGTGACTCACCCTCCGAACCCCACACACAAGGAGATGGCAGGAACTGCGGGCTGTCTGGAGGGTGCAGAGGCGTCTCCAAGGGGGCAGCCCCCAGCTCTGACGTAAGGTGCCCCTTTCCTGTGGGCTTAAGGGAAGGCAATACTCTTCCCACCACCAGCTCCCAGTTGCTCATCTAAGAACTAGCCTTGCATTTTACAAAGAAAGAAAACCTCACAGAAAAGCCCATCTCTGGGAGATGGCGCTGTCCCTCCTGGAAACAGAGTGGTGGCGAGGGAGCTGAGGGAGGGGACTGTGCTTGTTACCCAGAGCAACGCCCCGCTCCCTGGCCCACTGCGTTCCAGATGTGCCCGTGACATCAACACCCCAGCTCCATTTTGACAAAGTCGTGCCCACTTCAGAGGGGGCCCACTTCCAGTACGTCCAGGACTTTCACCTGCAACCTGCAGAACCACTAGGGTTTGCACCTCCCTCTGCCCGTGTCTGTCTCCTATTCTGACAATTTCTCAGCCAAGGACACTTCTTACAGAGCTAGGATTTATTCTGCAAGACTAGCTGCTTCCTCTCCGACGCTGGGCTGTGAGACAACCTGCCCTTCAGTTTCCCTTCCCCAGGTCTCATCCCATCCCCGGCCACGGGGCTCAAATGCCACCAGACAAGCCCAGGCCAACTTCCCATGTCCCAGCCAGCAGCTCTGAGTACACCTGAAACCTCAGCCAGGTTCAACTCCAGCCCCCTCCTGCACCCCACAGCCCCGGTGTGCCCACTCCCAGACCTTGTACCCTGCACCACAACGGAAGTGGCTGGTGGTGGGCTTTAGATGCTGTCTCCTGCCTGCCGCTTCAGGGGGCTCTTCTAAAAGCAGGGGCTGTCCAGACCTGAGGAGGGTCTCCCAAGTTGGGATGTCCCGTGTTCTGGGCAGCCTGCTGGGGCCGCCAGGATGCCCTGCACTGGCATCTCCACAATACAGAGGAGAACTGCAGGTCACATGAGCCTTGTGCCCAGCTGTTTGGTCACCGGGACTTCACGCCTATGTCTTTGTCAGAAACGCGTCTTCCTGCCTCTCCAGCTCTTCTGCATCCTGTGAGATGGCGTTTCTCCAAGCCAAGGTTTCGGGGCGCCAGGGGCACAGGGAGTGACTCCTGCATGTCGCTGGCATGTGCAGTGGCCGCGCAGGGGCAGGAAGGGCCAAAGGCATGCCGGGCTGGCCCAGGGAAGCGATGCCTGACTCTGGCATTGAGCTGCAGCCCTACCGTGGAAGTGGCCAGAGTTGAACGTGGGGGACAGAGCTGCAAATCTCTCCAGACGTGAGAAGGGTTTCTCCTAAATCTCCAAGAGCTCCAGCAGGAATATTTCCAGATATCCCTAACTTTTCTGTGTCACCGAAGGCACAGGGCCCACACGGACCTTGGGCTGGCTGCGTACTGGCACCAAGCCGCTGGCTGGCAGGGGTTCAGCCCCACCCCACCCCACCCCACCCCACCCCCGGGGGGCGGGGGAGGATTAAGCAAAGGTTAAAGAAAGCCAACAAAAGGCAGCGAGTCAGGAACAGCCACCCAGCAGGCCAGGCTCTGCGTTTGCTCCAAGGTTGGGGGGTGGAGTTTTGAGAGAGTGAGGGGCGTCTGGCTATGGAAGGAGCAGAGGCAAGGAAGCAGAAGGCTGGTGGGGTGCCTCCAGGGCTTCCTGGGGAGAGAATGTCTATTCTGCTGCTTGTGTGAGCTCAGATCCCACAGAACAGAATCCATCACCAATGGGGCAGGACGTGTGAAAGCAGCCAGAGCGGCAGGAACAGGGAGCCTGTGCCAGTGACAGTGGGGTGTGGGGGGTGGGGGGCGTGGGGAGCAGGCAGGCAGGCTCAGCACCCAGTGGGGCCTCAGCACCTCGGGGAGCCAAGGGTGTGATGACTGTGGGAGGCGTCCAGGGCAGAGGGCATGCCCTCAAAGGCTGCAGGCCCTCAGTGCTGGAGCACCCCCTGGCCGTGGCTGGATGCAGAGCAAGCGGGTCGGTGAACTGGGTTCCTCACTGGCTGGCAGCCGAGCTCTGTCTCCTTCAAAGTTCCCTTCTCCTGTGATACAGAAATGGGGTGCCCATGCAGGCCGTGCAAAACCCACAGTGCCCGAAAGACCGTGAATCCGCAGGCTTACACGCATACCCACGAGAGCTGGGCTTGGGGGAAGATCAGCCCAGATGTGAATGTTGGGGGAGGCAGACAGGACGGGTTTCCGCTGTGTATGCCTTCACATGGTTTCCCCTACTGTAAAAGTTTCCATGCAAGGGTGAAGAGGAAGAAACGGGGGAATAACAACAAAATGGGACAAAAGCACTCCCAATCAGGACGTGTCCATCTGGTCCACAGTCGTGACTCAGCCTCTTTCTGCCCCCAGCAAGCGGCGAGAGGACTGGGAGCGCTCCATATTCGTGCGGCTGAAGGACGGCGGCTACCGGCTGAGGGACAACACCCTGTTCCACCTGTACGTGAGCACGTCCCCCTGCGGAGACGCACGCCTCCACTCGCCCTACGAAATCACCAAGGACCGTAAGCAACAGTGTTTTTACCTTTTTCACCAGCCCATGCTTTCCTGGGTCCGGGCCTCGGTCCCAGGCTATCTGTGCCCAGACCCCGCGTGTGGGGTGTGGCTGGGCCCTGAGACACTGGACACAGGTGTCTGCCGTCCTGTGTAGTCATCCCTCTCAAAGGTCAGTCTGAGAGCCAGGTCACGGGAGAAGAGTGATGTGAAATCTGAAGTTAGCTCTTTCATTGCTTGGGTCCCCACTCCATCTCAATCGGTCAAAAACTCCCCGGCCCAACTGGAGGACAGGATGACAGACGGCGGGGACCGGATTTCACGGAGTGGCAGCACACTCAAGCTGCTTTCTTTGCCTTCTTTGCATCTTTGGGAGAATAAAACTCAGGTTTTTGTTTTGTTTTTGTTTTTTACAGAAAGGAGGGGAGAGGGATAGAGAGTTAGAAACATCGATGAGTTAGAAACATTGATGAGAGAGAAACATCGATCAGCTGCCTCCTGCACACCCCCTATTGGGGATGTGCCAGCAACCAAGGTACATGCCCTTGACCAGAATCGAACCTGGGACCTTTCAGTCCGCAGGCCAACGCTCTATCCACTGAGCCAAACCGGTTATAGCTAAAACTCAGTTTTTTAACAAAGCTTGATGCCAGGCAGCAAAGACACCTCCCCAGGGTAGCTGGCATCACCCACAGAGTTCGCACTGACCCCCTCGCGAGACCTGCCCTCTGGGGCTTCTCAAAGAAGGTGCCCACGGGCCCACTCACCTCCACCGCCACGGAGGGCACCGTGTTCCAGAGTGAGGACACAGCAGGGTCTTCGTGTGGGTCAGTGTCTCCATGTATAATAAAGAATGTGCAGCTAAGAAAGTCTACTACTGATAGTATGTGTGTGTATATTGTGCATACACACCACACACATGCATGCACACCCTTCCAGAAACTGCATGAGGCAACAATCCTGACGTGGGCCATCCATTAAGTGTATGTGCGCGATGAGGGATCCGCTCCTAATGAATGGTGGAGGCTGAGGGACAACACTCTGTTCCACCTGTAGGTGAACCGACCTTCATGACCTCATCTGAACCAGATTGCTTTCCCAAGACCCCACCTCCTAATACCATCTCCCCGGGGGGTTAGGGCTTCAACATGAGAACTGGAGGGACACAAACATTTGGTCCATACAACACCCCCATGGAAAGTAAGTGGAAGAGCCAGGTCTAATGAGAAGCAAGAGAGTGGAATCCACTAAGTACCCAGGACCTTCACAGGTGCTGCCCCGGCGTGAGAGGTTGGGGTGGGCCTTCCCCACAGAGGGGAAGTTCTAGCTCATTGGGCTCCCTCCTCTGCACTTCAGGCACCTGCTGTGGCCTCCCCCAGTCCTTGACTCCAACTTGCAAAGCCGGGGGTTTAGAAAAACAAAACAGATATGTCTCGGATGCACCCTGGGGTTTGCTTCCAGACGCAGGCGTCTTTTATTTCATGGTGCTTTTTAGAAGTGTCAGGTGCTGCTGAGGGGGGGGAAATAAAGCATTTCCTCACATTTTGTCCACAGATATGCCAGGCAAATATGAGGTACTGCACCCGAGTTATTGAGGCTGGCATTTCTCCCAATGCATTCTACTGGGGACACTGAGGAGGGGTCCCTGGCCGGCTTGTCCTGCAGACCAGCTGCCAAGAGTCCTACCATCATCATCATCACCATCCTCAGCTTCACCATCATCATCACCATCATCATCACCATCCTCAGATTCACCATCATCATCATCACCATCCTCAGCTTCACCATCATCATCATCATCATCACCATCCTCAGCTTCACCATCATCATCATCATCATCACCATCCTCAGCTTCACCATCATCATCATCACCATCCTCAGCTTCACCATCATCATCACCATCCTCAGCTTCACCATCATCATCACCATCATCATCACCATCCTCAGCTTCACCATCATCATCATCACCATCCTCAGCTTCACCATCATCATCACCATCCTCAGCTTCACCATCATCATCACCATCCTCAGCTTCACCATCATCATCATCATCATCATCATCACCATCCTCAGCTTCACCATCATCATCATCATCATCATCACCATCCTCAGCTTCACCATCATCATCATCACCATCCTCAGCTTCACCATCATCATCACCATCCTCAGCTTCACCATCATCATCAACCACCATCACCTTCCCTTACCCGTTCAGTAAGGGCAGGAAACCCAAATTCCTGCTTGAAAGGGCAGGACCTCCTGGGAAAGTTCTTAAAATGCAGGTTCCTGTCACCTATGCTCTCCCCAAGACTCTGGTACGTTTGGTGTGGTGGGGCCCCAGGGTCCGTGCTTTCAACATTCCCCCTGTGCTTCTGAGGATAAGGATCACTCATGTTTTGAGCCACCAGATTGGAAACCCCTAACCTGCCCCCTGCCCCAATTGGGTGTGTATCTCCTGCCAGTGTCGTGGGAAGGTCTACATGCTCAGCGCATGTGCTGGGGTCTCTATAAAGGCCAGGCAAATGGGGTGGCAGCAAGGCTTTTACCGGTGGGGCCAGAGCAGCTCCAGCCACAGGCTCTGCCTGAAGAGGTCCTGATCTGACCCTCTCAGAGTGAATACCGGAAGGAGGCCAGACAACCACGCGGATAATTCCGCTTCCTGTGCGGCTCTGGGAGGCCTGAGCTAGACCCAAGGCAGTGCTGACGAGACCCTGAGCTGACCAGGGTGATGCTGGGCACTTCCCTGTGGCTGAGCTATTGTAGGATAACTACTGTCCTCCCTCTAGCTCACCAATATTCTTAATTCAAAGTTCTCTCTCTTGGCATGTTCTTAAATAGCATGATAAAGTCCATTCTTACTGCATTTTCCCAAGAATTTAATAGCTTAGTGCAATTCTCCAACCTGCTTCGCCCAAAACACCACAAGAAAGAGCACAGTTGTGTCATATCTTACACATGTGTGCTAAATGCCTCGTATGTCCTATTCCATGTATTATACATTAGGGCAGTTCAAGAGACAAGCCCACAATCCCATAGGAAATCAGGGAATTCCTGAAGTCCCTGTCTTCAGATTTGCCTGCTGAGTTACAGAAGCATGCCTTATGTGTCTGTGCATTGTAGAATTAATGAATGTAAACGGCCTCATTATTCACTATCCTCACTTTCTTCATCAAGTAAGACAAAGGACATCCACGTGATCGCATGACAAATACTATAGACATTATTAAAATAAATTCTAGATTGCTTCACAGGTATACTTTCTAGGATATGCCTTTTGAAGATGACTTGAAACTTAAGTTTATTTGGTGTTTAAAAGCATTTTCTTTCTTTCCTATACCTGTTTTTCCATGTCTGGCTCTCTTTCCCTCCCCTATTGTCTCGCAGCAACCAGGTGTTACTTTTTAACTAGACCTTGGCTCTTAGGTGGACTTCTTCAACTTCGATTTATCTCCCCCTTTCATTGATTCTCTCCTAAAACTAAAATATTCACCTAATGGTTTCCTAAAGCATATTACCACCCTCACCCTATCATGACATCAGTCTCCAAAGGTAAGGGTTTCGATTAATAAATACCATAATGAAGAGTCTGGTGACTTGGACAATTAGAATTAGACTAGAATGTACTCATGGATTTGGGAGTGTATATGTGGGCACAGCCGGAAGGATTTTCAAGTTTCACATCTCTGCTGTAGGGCACACTGTAAACTCCCTACAGGTTATTGAAGTTCCATTCCCTGCAGTTTCTGGTTCACTTGCCATTTTGTTCTGCTTAAAGTAGCATCTTTGACTCTCTCCTGCCTCTCACAATGAGGCACCAGAGAGCCAGAGGAAAAGGGCTCTGTAAGATCATCAACACTCAGAGCCTAGGGACTGATCATGCTCATTGGGAAGCTGGTAGAGAAGACAGCCTGAGAGTTAACACCTCCAAAATAAACACTTCTCAGGAGCCTCTCCTGCACCTGACTCTTCAGGAAACATTAATGTGCCAAAAACTTTGGGTTAGCTCCTGAAACCAGCTGTTAAGTCAAGCCAGGCCTCCCTGTTGTCATGGCATTACTAACTGTAGGGTCTATTTCATGGGAAGTTAGTTGTGCAGAAAAAAGAATAAAATTTGAGAAAACCCTACAATATAATAAGCACTTTTAAGTTCTGGAAAATGGAACACTAGTAGAAGCACTGAGAGAATGTTATGAATACTATAATCACCAGAAAGAGAGGGACAGCAAGTACCATATTCCCTGAAAAACTATTCCCCACATGGGAGAGGCAAGGTACTAACATGTGGTAAACTGTGGAAACTGTTAGGTATGCTCGTCCTCTGCTCTCCCAAGGCTGCCAGCTGTAGGAAGTGATATGAAAAAGATCCCTCTTGGACAGTGTAAAAAGCTAGGTCAAACCAAAGAGAGCCTCACGCGTTTCTGATTGATATGAACTATTCTATGTTCAATTTATCTTCCTCACTCTCATCATCTTTGTCATGATCAACATCACCATCATGATCACCATCACCATCATCACCATCATTGCTATCATCATCGTCATCGTCATCATCACCATCATCAGCTTCACCGTCACCATTGTCATCACCATTACCACCATCACCATCATTACTGTCATCAGCATTGTCACCATCATCACCATCATCGTCACTGTCATGATTCATGGTGCCACTTAAAGCTGCAACAAAGAGCAAGGGCTGAGTGTTCCTTGTCTGTGCCTACTCAGACTCAGCCTCTGATCTTCGTTCTTCCTTCTGTGGATGACTCACAGACCAGTTCAAACTGGATCTCATTAAGTACTCACTTGGTAGCAGGATCACAAAGCAATCTGAAACCTCTTGAGCATTTACTTTCTCTGAAAAGTATGGCTATCTTTCTTCCCAAGAGATGGCCTTAGGGTACTATGGGTATGTAGTAAAAGAACTTTAGCTCTTAAAAATGAGAAACAGGCTTGTGTATTTCATCCCCATCCAAGGAACAGCAGCCTCATGATCACCACACCCTCTGTCTGAGGAACAGCAGCTGTGTGTGAAGCCTCCCCCCACCAGCCAGAGGAGCCACCACAACTGTGAACAGCACCCACCAGAGGAGCTGCTACCAACTGAGGAGCAGCTGCTACCACGACCACCCGAGGAGCAACTGCAGCCCAAGAAGCCACTGCCACCCAAGGAGCAGCCACTGAACAACTCAACATCTAGATATGGCAGAACAATCAAACATGGGTAGACAAAGAAACCCCCAAAGGAACGAAAAAGAGGACTCGCCAGAAAAGCAGCTAAGTGATACAGAGGCATGCAACATGACAGAAAAAGAATTCAGCTTAAGAGTCCTAGAGTGAGCCAAAACCAGTTTGGCTCAGTGGATAGAGCATTGGCCTGCGGACTGAAAGGTCCCAGGTTCGATTCCGGTCAAGGGCATGTGCCTGGGTTGCAGGCACTTCCCCAGTGGGGGATGTGCAGGAGGCAGCTGATCGATGTTTCTCTCTCATCGATGTTTCTAACTCTCTATCTCTCTCCCTTCCTCTCTGTGGAAAATCAATAAAATATATTTTTTTTAAAAAAGAGTCCTAGAGTGCATAAACCAAATGGAAGAAAAAAATCAACAACTTATGCAAGAAGCAAGAAGAAACAGATTTTAAAAATCAATAAATTATGTAAGAACCAAGAAGAAATGAAAAGTGATATAGCTGCAATAAAAAACACCATTGAAGGTTTCAACAGTAGACTAGGAGAAGCGGAGGACAAAATTAGCGAATTAGAAGACAGGGAAACAAAACACACCCAAACTGAACAGCAATTGGAGAAAAAAATTGAAGACAGGAGGAGAGCCTAAGAGAGCTATGGGACAACATGAAACAAAACAATATACAAATAATAGGGGTGCCAGAACAACAGAAAGAGGAACAAGGGTTAGAAAACCTATTTGAAGAAATAATATCAGAAAACTTCCCAGAGGTGGGGAAGAAAAAAAACACATAAGCACAGACAGTCCCAAACAAGGTGAACCCAAAAAGACCCACACCAAGACACATCATAATTACCATGGCCAATATTCAGGACAAAGAGAGAATCTTAAAGGCTGCAAGAGAGAGACGGAAAGTTACGTTCAAGGGATCTCCCATTAGATTATCAAATGATTTCTCAACAGAAACACATCAGGCCAGAAAAGAATGGACAGAAATTTACAAAGTGATGCAAAGCAAAGGAGTGAATTCAAGAATACTCTATCCAGCAAGGCAATCGTTCAAAATTGAAGGGGAAATAAGAAGCTTCACAGACAAAAAAAGGCTAAGGGACTTTATCACCACCAAGCCAGCAATGCAAGAAATGCTAAATGGACTGGTGTAAAAAGAAGAAATAAAAAGCTCAGAAAGAAAACAGCCACACAAAAAAAGAAATGGCTACAAACAAGGACCTTTCAATAATAACTTAAAACGTAAACAGACTAAATGTTCCAACCAAAAGACATCGAGTGACTGAATGGATAAAGAAACATGACCCATACATTTGCTGTCTACAAGAGACCCACCTCAGAAGAAGGGAAAGTGAAGGGATAAAAAACTTTCTTTCAGGCAAATGGAAATGAAAAAAAAAGCTGGGGTAGCAATACTTATATCAGACAAAATAGACGTCAAAGCGAAGGCCATAACAAGCCCCAGTCTTTCACCCTGAGCCTGGACTGGCCTCCACAGAGACGATGGGAGTGGGGATGGGCCTGTGCCGCGAGCAGGGCTAGCCCAGGCATACCGTCTCTGGGATTATCCAGCTGCCACGTTCTCCTTGGAGTGACTGGTTTTCCTCAGGGGGCCGGTGAAGTGGACCCAGCACTGACCAGGCCTTGGCCGGAAGCCCATACTTTCCAGTGGCCTCGTTTGGCTTACCCCACACCCCCAAGGGGACGTGTGAGGAAGGGGGCCCCTCTTCCTGTTCACAGAGGAGCCTGGCCTTCTGAGCATCAGATTGGTTTCCAGATAGGAGCCCCCCGAACCCACGCGTCAGATGTGTGTGCCTTTTTGGGAGGATGGGGCCAGGGAGGAAACCCGGCCTTTCTTCTGTGTGTTCTGTTTTCTCTTGATGAGACCATTGTACCATGTCAGACTTTTGTATATTCCTAAACAGAGAAATGAAAATGAGCATCCTCTGAGTTCTTGCTGGGGGGGTGGGGGGGAGGAAAGACTTATTACAGAGTCCATGGATCTGAGAAGGTCTTGGCAGATACCCTTTCCCTCTGGAATTTAATTCGTGACACCTTGGCACCAGAGGCAGAAACGGTTGAACTTTCTCAAAAAAAAAAAATGTGAAAACATACTGGAAGTTACTTTGAGATCTTTAAGAGAATGTGCTTGCATAAACATGTATGTTATCTATTATTTGATGTGTTCGGTAAGTATACATAAGAGCGAAATCCCATCTCCACAACTTCTAAAACAAAAAGTGAAGTTTTTTAAAGAAAGCGTCTATAATCCATCCATGTCATCATATGTAAAGTAAATGTAGAAATCACTGTACTATTTTGTAAATAATGTGTATGTAAAGAAGTTAACCATTTCCAAATCACAGTATAATCTAGACTTAATATACAGAACTTTTTTAAAGAAAGAAAAAGTAAATATAATCATCCCCTTGTTCATGCTAGTTCTCCAGATAACTATGGGTGGGGGTACATTGTGTGTGTGCGTCTGCATGTGTGGAGAGAGAGTTCTGGAAAGGAAAGGAGAAAGAACACAGAGCACAGGCACTAGGGACCCACAGGGACCCATCCCTAGGCTCTGCCACCTCATTCCTTGGCATAGCAGACCCCTGCCTCACACAGCCCTGCCCTTCAGAACCAGCCGGTACTGTGTCCCCTCATGTCATCCCACAGCCTAGGAGACAGGCACCACTATTACCCCAACTTTAGTATGAAATCACTGTGTCACCATGGTTTTGAGCTATGATAGGGCCAAGATTAAAATCCAGACCAGGGAGGGCAGACCACAGCCCTCAGACCAGTCCTGCCCACCGTCTTTTCTGGGTGGCCCATCAACTAAGCATGGTTTCACAGGTTTAGGTGTTTGAAAGGGTGACAAGAATAGTACTTCATGAAATGCAAAAATGACGGAACTCAAACCTCAGTGTGAATCTCGAGTGGGAACGCAGGCCCTGGCTGTGCTGGCCTGGCTGCTGCTCTGTGCCTGGGGCAGAGCTGAGGGGCTGTGACCAAATGGCAGCAGCATCTCAGACACAGGCAGTTGGCCCTTTCCCAGCAGGTGGCCGAGCTGCTCCAGGTGGTGCCCTGGAGCCCAGCTCTTCACCACAAGAAATTCCTCCTGCCCTGGCGCTGACTTGTGCTTCCCTGTCCTAACACATCAGCAGTGGCACTTGAGCTGTTTCTGAGGGCAGAGCTCCCCCTCCCTCCAAGCTGGGAGCCTGTGTGTCTCTGGGCAAACAGGGTGCCAGCCATCTCTCACACCACCTCTTATCTCCTAGTGACCAGCAGCAAACACATCGTCAGGAAGTTCCGGGGGCACCTGCGCACGAAGATTGAGTCCGGGGAGGGGACCGTGCCGGTCCGGGGCCCCAGCTCCGTGCAGACCTGGGACGGCATCCTGCTGGGTGAGCAGCTCATCACCATGTCCTGCACAGACAAGATCGCCAGGTAATGCCCCTCCCCCTCCGGGGGCCCGAGCGACAGCGGGCACAGGGAGGGCCTGTCCCTCCCTCACAGACCACTCTCTGAGTTTCCCGGGTTCCCGGAGAGGGTGCCCTGAGCAGGTCCAAACTGCTGCTGCAAACATGCACAAAAACACACAGGGCAGGTGCAGGTCCCCGTCTGACAGGTTGGGCACTGCCAGGCTCATGGCATAATCAGGAGGCAAGGCGGATCCTCCACTCAGCCCGCCTGTGCTCAGCACACACGGCCCCAGCTTGCCTCACACACACACACACACACACACACACACACAGCCCTCCCGGGACACCCTGTCCCCACAGTGTGGGGAGTGCCCTATGAGCTTCTGAACTTCCCTGAAACCTGACAGATGTGTGAGAAACTGGCGCACCTGTGCTGCCGGCTGGGAGGCCCCCACCCCATGGGGTGGTCTTTTAGAAGGCGTCCTCCAAAGGCCCCCCTGGAGGCTCTTGGGAATCAGCCCAGCCAGCAGGGGGAGAGGGACTTCCAGGGCGTGGTCCTCAGGAGACACTCCATGGTCACCGTGAATAGACTCCAGGAGTGGACACTTCCCAGGAGCACTTCTGTGACTGTGTGTGGAAAACAGGCCCCGCCCCTTGGGGGGAGGGAAGGGGCCCCTGGAGGGAGTCAGCCACCCCGACTGCTGCCCCCTCCACCTGTGGTGATAACAGCGAGGTGACGCTGAAAAACCTGTGTTAAGAGTGAATCAGAACTTCTTTTGGAAACCTGGAGGAACTCGCTATTCAGTAATATCAACCAAGTAAAATCAGTGCAGTCTCATCAAACGTAGTCCCACTTCCAGCCACGTTGCCCCCGAGATGCTCCACGTGGGAAGTCCTGGGGTCAAAGCTCAGCATATGAGAAGGCTGCTCTCACGTTTAGGGAGAGTGAGGTGGGGGAGGGATGCCAGGGCAGCGTCTCAAACTCCCCACCCTCGGGAGGACTGGGGGTAGAGTGAGGAGGCCGGGTGCCCACAGCACCCAGGCCACGGGCACTGTCCCAAGCGTGTTCCCAGCAAGTGGATGCCCACGAGCTGGGATTGTCTGTCTGTCCTGTTGTCACTCAGAGTATTTTACGCAGGCCTGGCACGTCCCTCTGCTCCGGAAACGTGTGCTGAGGGTTGAATGACTTCTTTACCTGTCATAACTCAACTTATTCATCCAATGGCCGCCTTTCTCCTAGACACCAGAGAGCAGAGCAGTCAGAGGCGGCCACAAGGAAAAGAGTCCCACCGTGGACTCAGGGGCAGGGAAGCTCGGCGGGGGGGGGGGGGGGGGGGGGGGGAGGGGGGGGCAAGAGCCGCAGGTGCTGCAGACCCTGCCGAGGCCCCGCCTTCTCAGGGCCTCCCTCCCTGCTCTCAGATAAAAGCTCAGCCCCGAGGACAGGGGATCCGAAATCTCACAGGACTTGCCAAACCGCTGCAGGAGAGACTAGGCCGTTTGCTGCCCAGGTTGAGAGCATCTAGCGCAGCAGAGGGGACAGGAGGGCCTAATGACAATAAACCAAAGCACGGACTCTGCATCTTCGGGAACAGCCGCTGTCCTCAGCCAGCTCGTCTTTCAGAGCAAGATGTGTTCCTACTGTGTGGTAGTTTCACCTGCTCACGAAGCAGGAAAAGGGAGCCCTTTTCACCTGAACTGAAATCCTCTTGGTCACATGAGATCTATCTAAACTAACTCTCTGACTCCCTAGAAAAACGAAGTGAATGAATGCTGTAAAACTGAAAGTTCATTGTCTCTGGGACCTTAAACGTCAACAGACAGCAAATGAAATGCGGCTACAGAACCCACGTTACATTTGTTGTCACAGGTCTGCCGACGGTGATGTAGCTGCTCAGAGTCAGGTTCTGCTCTTTCTAATAAAACCTGCTGGGGCCAAAACCGGTTTAGCTCAGTGGATAGAGCGTCGGCCTGCGGACTGAAAGGTCCCAGGTTCGATTCTGGTCAAGGGCACGTACCTGGGTTGCGGGCACATCCCCTACAGCTGGTCGATGTTTCTCTCTCATCGATGTTTCTGACTCTCTATCTCTCTCCCTTCTTCTCTGTAAAAAAATCAATAAAATATATTTTTTTAAAAAAAACCTGCTGGGAACACCAAGTCCACAGTGCACCCCTCCCGGAGTGCTCAGACAGTGCCCCAGATGAGAAAGACTAGCATGCTGTTGAGGAAGTGTTTAGGTGTGCAGGCCTGGTGGCCTCGGGCTCTGGGCCGCTGGGGGCCAGCCCTCCCTGAATGGATCCGGGAATCCACCCACAGTGCCAGGTGGATTCAAGCTCAGTGGGGAGTCTCTCACACACCTAGTTCTGGCCCCCAAATCTGGTGGTGTCACACCGAGAGCCACCGTGAGGTGGGGCGGAGCCCTAGAGGAAGGGCTGGCCCCAAGTCCCCTCTCCCCCTCACTTGGTCCCTGAGAGCCCACCCCTTCCTACTGCTTCCTTGTCATTTGTTTTCTCCCTCACCCTTTCCTTTCCCCTTTCTCTGTCGTTCCTTCTCTCTGTCTATCTGTCTCTCTGTGTGTCTCTGTCTCTCTATTCTCTATCTGTCTCTCTGACTCTGTTTCTGCAACTGTCTGTCTGTGTTGATCTCTCTCTATCTCTCTGTCTCTGCTGCCTATTTCTGTCTGTCTCTCTTTCTATCTCTGTCTCTCTCCCATCCATCTCTGCCTTGGACACGCCGCCACCTCTGCCTCTTCTCACACTTCACACTCACACTCCTGGCCTCCCACCAGCCCACCCCGCACCCAGGACCTTGCCCTGCAGGCTCCATCCCCACTGCTGACTTGCCAGGAATTCCTTGTACTGCTGGCTCCTGCGTCTGGCAGCTCCTGTGTCTGAAGGGGTTCTGTGCATCACAGTGAGGTGCACGTGTGGCTCCTCAATGACACTTGCTGGTGAGGAGGAGGAGGAGGGGTGATGATGAGGAAGAGGGTAAAGAAGGAAAATGCTACCAGTGGCGAAAGGGCCTGCCTGCGCCAGGCCCGGGCAGCTGGCACCTCCTCACCTTGGCATGTGGTGTCTGTGCATCCACCAGAGTCAAACCCGGCACTAAGTGAGGACATAGCACTGAGGCACCAGCTATCTGAGAGCGGGGCCACGTCGCCACTTTTGAGCGGGAGCATATGTTATGCTAATGATTCAGACCAGAAGCATCTGTGGCGTGCATTATTTGTGCACGGGCTTCAAAAAGAGACCATCTGATACTGTGTGTTCATCTATCCTGTGCAAAATCAAAAATTAAACCTGGGGTTTCGGTAACGTTCCAAACAAAAGACCCTTCGTCCACAAATGCAGACAAACTATTCCAGCTCGGCAAGTGGAGGCCAGAGAACACAGAGATGTGGAGGTCACAGTCCCTTCTTCCAGAATCTACATGATGGTGGCAGGACACGCGTGGCTATAAAACCTAGAACCAGGATGCACTGT
Organism: Myotis yumanensis; assembly: GCF_028538775.1. Classification (NCBI taxonomy): domain Eukaryota; kingdom Metazoa; phylum Chordata; class Mammalia; order Chiroptera; family Vespertilionidae; genus Myotis; species Myotis yumanensis. The sequence goes on along the minus strand of NW_027223752.1, from coordinate 159,854,374 downwards.
ACCTGGCACGGGCCATGTTGGAGCCAGCTTGGCCCACAGAGCCGGCCATTTTAAGGCAATTTTGAAAGGCAATTTCAAAATTTAATTGAAATTAAATTAAGGCAATTTTAAAAGGCAATTTCAAAGGCTAATTGTTAAACACGGCCATTATTAAAAATTAAACTATGTAAACTTACAACTAAATGTGTTATATTAAAACAAAGGCAATAAATACCCAAATTTCACTACTTTCCTAATTACTTTACTACATTTTCTTATTATTTTTGCTCTTGGCGTTATTAGCACCCACTGTGTCTGCAGGGCGACGTGTGCGCCACTGCTCATCTCGACCCAAACCTGCGCTCAGTGCCAGCACGCTGGTATTGACCTGAAGTCGTCCACAGGGATGGTATTTACACCATGGAAACTGGCAAGACCTACAAATCAGTGCCTTTTTTTTTTCTTTTTTGAGCTGACTGTTACCAGCCTACCACTGAATGTCAGGTCATGAGAGGTCTTAAACTTGTGTGCACAGAGGCTGGAAATAGCGTGTGTGAGGCTGGCTCTGCTGTCTGTCCTCTCTGTCGGGAGACCGTGTGAATTCACGGATCAGGAGCCCAGGCTCGGCGTGTGTGAGGGCAGAACACAGGAGGACAGCGGGACTGGACAGACCCCTTTAACTCACAAACTTGCGGAACCAGCCGCAGCCGCTCAGGGATGGCCCTTGTCCCACGCCAGTGGGGAAACAGAAGCCACGAGTGAAAACCCACCTCCAGCTCTCCCTCACTTTGCAAGAATGTCGTCATCCCATTCCTCATCCTTGCTCTATCCAGCCTCTCGCTTCTCCCGGGTCTCCTCCGCACGCGCCTCCTCCGCCACACCTCCCTGTCATGCCTGCACTCTCTGCCGGCAGCGGACCATGTCATCATCACATCAGCTCACCTTTCTCACCCTCAGAAGTCAATCCCGAAGCCCCACGCGCTCCTGGAGTCGCAGCCGGAGACTTTCTCTCTGAGCCGCCCTCCTGAGAGCGCTGTCCATGCTCACCTGGCTCTCCATGAGCCTCTGGCCTCCTGTGCACCGCTGGGCAGTCACGGTCGCTGAGCTCAGGAAGGGAGTCACTGCCCTCCTCCCAGTCCCTGGGGCAGGTGGCTCCTTCCACCTGGGGCGGGCCCAGGGCCTGATCCCTGAGAGCAGAGGCTCTGGCTTCTACTCAGCGCCCAGTCCGGGCCGCCTCCCTCCCGAGAACACCTCCCTCCCAGTGACCTCGTGGCTCACGTCCCATCAGCACCTTGCACGCAGGCACGGTGAGTGCGGACTGAGGAGACGGTGAACAGTGGGCAGTGGACTCAGGGACAGGTGGACTCAGGGACAGGGTGAAAAGGTGTCCTAACACGCGGCCACGACTGCGTTTAATCCCCCAAAGCGGCGTCAGGGACACTGTCAAGCTGCAGAGATAGAGCTGGGTGCTATAGAGCCGCTCACAGCTGTGCTTGTTGCTGACATGACGCTAGAGTCGAGAACACAACTCAACCAGTAGTGAGTGTGAGGAACCGAGACCTGTATCGATCACGGAGCATGGATACTAGGGAAGACAGAGGCCTGCTCTGACTTTCAATCATACCGTCTGTGTGATTGAAACGCTATGCTTCTCTGCACCCCTCACGGGACACAGACGCTGTACCGAGGGCCCAGCACTCGGGAAATACTGGGTGAACGAAACCTCCTCATCCGGATGACTACCATGGGAACTGTGCGTGGTGTGGCAGCACAGAGCCCACCGGGAACTGACCCCGCGGCCCTCCCAGCGCCCCCTGCAGACGGCCTTGGGTAGGTGAAAACCGCGTCTTTTGCCAACTCCCTATGCCTGCCCTTCTCAGTGGCCACAGCTAAGAAGTTAAGTGCGCTGCCCATAAACATTAGGGATGTGTCTATCAGCAATGAAAACGATTGATCTTCTTTCCCAGGAAATCTCCGGGGACCTTACCCCACCTGCTGCCAGGAGCCCACAGCCATACATACTTAGTGATTTAGGAAGGTCTCCCTGAACACAGGCCGTTTCATTTCGCAGCCAGGAACCAGGAGTGCCAGGCGGACTGCCTTCATCACCTATTCCATGTGACGCTGATGTATTAAAATGCCAGTCAGTGAATAAAACCCTGTCTTTAATTAAGGTAGGCGAGATGCATCCACTATGCAGATTTGCAATTCTCTTTGCAAACCTTCCCTTTGACGTCGGTGAAAAATGAACTGGAGCAGTTATCTCAGAAGATCTACTAGTAAGAGCCCGCACAGCTCGGTTATTCCCCACCTACAGATCACAAGTAATGCACAGGTCTCGCTGTCTGGATCAATAATTCCTAAGTAATAATATAAATTAGACCACAACAGGCATTCTGAGTACGGAATCCCATGAATAACAATTGATATCATTTTGCAATGTCAGTAGTGAGGCAGGTTTACAGTAAAACATGTTACAGAAGCCCTGAAACTTTCACAGTGGCCTAAATGAGCCATAAAACATTGTGGAGAGACTTCCTAGCATTCCATCAATGGGAGCATTTTTCCCCATTCCCTTACATGTCAACTAACGTTTCCAATTACCCTCCCCTTGGTCCTCTCTGCACTGGCTTTGGGACACTTTCTATAATCCCCGGCTACAGTCATGAGTCTTCAGGAAGTAGGTGTGACAGAAAAGGATGATGGCTTAACAGATGGGGCTCACCTCTGTCCCCATTCTTTATCAAGGTTAGAACCCTACTAAAAAGAAGGCCAATTCCCTAAGCATTGATTTCGCGCACTTTTTCACACGACCTTTAGTTTCTCTGGGAAACACTTAATGAACTAACTTCTCTCCATCATAAGTAAAAAGGTCAGCCCGTATGAGCAAGTGGGAGACTCTTGCACATCCCCTCTGTCCATAGACAACATTCCTCCCCATTCAGGAAAATCCTGAACTGTCACTAGACCTGCTCCCCCTAATCCACTTGAAATGCCACCTTGGCCACCACCACCCTCAGGGATCCCGATTCAGCGACAGGTGGGGGCACCCGCTCAAAAGAACGGGACCCCATCCTGCGTAGCTTCTCGAGGTTCCACCTGCCTCTGCACCAAGAACCTCACCGATTTCTCATCCTGGGCCCCAAAATACTGCTTTCACCTGATAAGAACCCGGTCTTCTGAAGCTGTTCACCTGGTTTACAACTCAACCCCTAATACAGTGGTTCTCAACCTTCTGGCCCTTTAAATACAGTTCCTCATGTTGTGACCCAACCATAAAATTATTTGCGTTGCTACTTCATAACTGTAATGTTGCTACTGTTATGAATCTTAATGTAAATATCTGATATGCAGGATGGTCTTAGGCGACCCCTGTGAAAGGGTCATTCGACCGCCAAAGGGGTCGCGACCCACAGGTTGAGAACCGCTGCATAGATGACACTGTGAGAAAGGCAGCCTGAGTCCTATGCACCTCTGTGCCCTCCCCGTGGTTCTAGAATACTCGGCAGGCCTGGGCAGATGCCCACGACGTGACACTTACATAGCCATCCTGAGACACAACGGCCACTTCAGGACAGCGGGGGCAGTTCAAGGAGGCCAGCCTGGAAGCAATGGGCAAGTCCAGCCCTGTAACCTGATGAGTGTTGTGTGAACACAAGAGGCCTCCCACCACTGAATGTGAAGGTCAGAGCACCATCTCTGGGAGGTGGCACTGCACCTGTCCATTGCCTATGCCAATCGGAACAGGCGGATGGAGGACAGGGATGGAATGCCCTGCTCTGCAGAGGAGGCATGTGAAAGGCTGACCCTGAGCCACAGTGGGAGACACGTGGCCTGCACCTGGTGAGAGGACTGTGGGCTCCCTTTTGTGGAGATGCTTGTATCTCCAGAGTGGCGAGTGCTCCCAGAATGGGAGGGTAGAGTCTTTGTGGTCTGGGATGGTAGAGGGGTGGTGCCCGGTCACATTGGAGAGTGAGATGAGGTCACACAGGCTGAGCATTGCCTAGGCGCCTGACCCAGGACACCCTGAGTGTATGCAGAGGCTGCGCCTGCAGACACAAATGTTCCACAATGTTTTCTATTTCTCTAAGTCCAGTATGCAAGGTGACTGGCTCTCCAAGGTGAACAGGGCTGCTGCTGTTGATGATATTGTTGTTCAACACATTTCAAAGACCTGGGCCCCGAGGCCCAGGGGAAATGTGTGATGTGCCAGGTGTGTCCACTGGTTGGCACAGCCAACGATGTCTGCTTTCTTGAATGCTTCGGTCAGAAAGCAGGCGAGTCCCCAGGCTTCCTGAGCAAGGTCACACTCAGCTCCTTTGGCAGCAATGCCTGGGACATCACTATGCAGTGGGAGGTGGGAGGTGGGAGGTGGGAGGTGGGAGGTGCCACCCACAGCCCAAATGCCCAACTCGGCTAACCAGATGCGAACATAACATCCTGAGTTGCAGCCAGAGCTCTTTCTCCCCCTTTGATGGGAAAACACCCCAGAATCTTGAAGTGGCTACACCAGGTAAGTTTTTCTTCCTTTAAAAATAATGTTTATTTTGAGAATAGCAGAAAACAAAATCTGATTTCTTTTCCTTATGAACAGAGTCATTGGAATTAACAGGAAAATTCTTAGGCCATGAGTCTTTTGATAGTGAAATAACTTCTCCTGTCTGGATTTTTGGCTAAAAAGAAATTTTAGTTATAAGCCTGGAGCTAAAGACCATCTTTTAAAAGCCATTTCATATGATTCTTATGGGTTAACTGGCTTTGTGCCAACAGCAAAACAAGACCACGAAGTCCCCATGGCCACAGACAGCCCTGCATGCCTGAGAGCTGGTCCTGGTGAAAGGGGAACAATGGAAACAGTATGAGGAGATCCACTTGTCACCTCTGGACAACCAGCTAGATGCAGGTGGTCCCCCATTACAAAGTGAAACACAATAAGAAAAAAATTAAAGAAGATGAAAATCAGAAAGTAGTCAATTAGCCAATCTCCCAGTAGCAGAAAATAGCAGTCAGCTTTTACATTTGTGTTAATATTTTTCTTAAATGCACATTTTTTTCTGTTGTCAGGATTTTGCTGCTTAGAGCAGTTTGCTTAAAAACCATTGCTTAATGTTACAATCATGGCTCCTTTTAAAATATAACCTTAATCAATATAACACTGTGTCTCATCATCCTATCGAATAAAGAGAGAATATGCTAATTGACCCTCATGTCATCACAAAGATGGTGGCACCCACAGCCAATAAGGAGGGAATTTGCTAATTGACTACCACACCCTCAAAGATGATGGCACTCACAGCCACAAGATGGTGGCACCCAGTCCCCTCAGCCCTGCCAGGGCAGCAGGCGTGCCGCTCTGTGTGCCTGCCTCCGGAGTCCCCCAGTCCCATCAACCCCCAGCCACCCAGGGCCAGCCTGAGGCACAGGCAAGCCTTGGATGGCAGCTGCCCAGCCGCCCAGAGCCAGCCTGAGGCGCAGGTAACCAGGGCCAGCCGAGGCTTGCGCTGTTGGCAGTGGCAGCAGCAGAGGTGTGATGGGGCACCGCCTTCCCTTGACCTCCGGGTCGCCTCCTGCCCCTGAGGACTCCTGGACTGTGAGAGGGGGCAGGCCAGACTGAAGGACCCCCCCCCTCCAGTGCATGAATTTTCATACACCGGGCCTCTAGTCTATATATAAAAGCCTAATATGCAAAGTGTCCCCTTGAGAGTTTGACTGACTGGGAGCTCGATCACTTGCTATAACATGCACTGATCACCAGGGGGTGGTGCAGAACGAAGGAAGGCCCCAGCCAGCAGCCAGCAGCCAGCAGCCAGCAGCCAGCAGCCAGCAGCCGCTAGGGACCTTACCTGTGTATGAATTTCGTGCACTGGGCCTCTAGTGTGTCTATAACATTGTACATACACTGTCTCATATTGTGTCTATACCTTGTGTGTAACATTGTCTCATGTTATGTCTATAACATTGAGTCTCATGTTGTAACTACAACATTGTGTATTACATGTACCACATATGCCGGTCGGCACAGTTTCCTGAGGCTCCCAACTCTCCACACCCATACTTGGGACATACTCCCCACAGTGGAGCATGAAGCCCATGGTGGAGGGTAAACCATAGGTCGTCATAAACAAGAGATGGGGCAGATCACTTGATGGACCCCAGTAGGTAAGCTAGGCTGAATGGTGGCCCCAAAAGATACGTCCATGTCCTCAGGCCCTATGACTGTGACCTTATATACAAGGTGATACTAAGTTAAGAATGGTGAGAGGAGGTGCTTATGTTAGGTTATTTGGATGGGCTTACAGCACAACTACATGTATCTTGTAAGAGAGGCAGAGGGCACTGGGGACAGGCACACAGGGAGAAAGCCGCGTGCAGATGGAGGCAGACAGTGGAGCACTGTGTCTCCGAGCTGAGGGACAGGAAGGATGGCACAGCCCTTGGGAGATTAGAGAGGGGCCTGGCACTGACTCTCCGTAGATCCTCAGAGGAAGCACAGCCCTGCTGACACCTGGATCTCCAGAGCTGTGAGAGAATAAGTGTCCTTTGTTTATTACGTCACCCTGTTTGTAGTGGTTTGCTGTGACAGCCCTGGGTGAGAGATATTACTCAGCCCAACTCATTCAATCTCTGGAAAATCACAGAACAAGAAAAAGTCATAGTGCCCTGGCCCATGTCGTTCACAGGTTAGAGCATCAGCCCATGCACCGAAGGGTCATGGGTTTGATTACCGATCAAGGGCACATATTTAGGTTGCAGGTTCATACCCCGCCCCCAGCTGGGGTAGGTGCAGGAGGCAGCCAGTTGATGTGTCTCTCACAGTGAAGTTTCTCTCTCTCTCTCTCTCTCTCTCTCTCTCCCTTCCTCCCTCTACTCTCTCTGAAGAGCAAAGGAAAGGATGTCCTCATGTAAGGATTAACAAAACAAACAAAAAAGTTACAGTAAAATTTATTCCTAAAATGCCACTGTTAACATCACCTGGTGGAGATGGAAGGAAACTACAGAAAAGGATCGTGTCCCCACATCAATGAGAATTAACCTTCAAAAGCACAAGCTGGGCTGGGTGGCACACCAAAGTCACGGTAGCCCCCCATCCTTCCGCTCAAAGGAGCCCAGTCAACAAAGTTCCACGCCTCCATGTGACAAGGACACAGACAACAGCAAACGTCACTGTCGCCACCACGTCCCGTGGACGCCACCTGCTTTTGTGGCTGTGAGAGGCCAACCTGCACCTCACAGCAGGCCAACGCTGGCACCTAGGGAAGGGGGACACAGGGAGGTGTTTCTGGCTTTTGTCTCTAGGAATCAAAAGTTGAGCAGCATATAAAAATCTAAACCTTCTGGAACTAATGCTCCTTTAGACATGGTTTCTAATTTTAAGTACCTGAGCTTGATTATTGATCGCAATGGGTCTTTAAATGAGCAGATTAAAACTTTCTCCATAAAAATGAGCTGTAAAAATTCCAGCTGCTCCCTGGGGAGGCCGGCACTGCCTGGCGTCTGAACGTGGATTTCAGGCTATGGAGGGCGGGCTTCTCCTGACGGCACGACTGCCGCTCACAGTCCTCAAGGTGAGCCTCTCCTCTCAGCCCCCAGCCGCAGGGGCCTGGGCACTTGATTTACTGGCAGTCACCTTGCCTTGGAAGCGTCACCGGTTCTCCTGAAATCAGATGAGAGTGCTGTTCATTTTTCCAATCTCAAAACGCAGGTTCTTAAAAAAACAACTGTTCTTCCCAAACACCTAGCCCCAAATTTTCATAGTTTGTTTAATCACCTTTTCCTCTTTCTTTCCCAAAGACTGTGTGGGAATCTTATAGCTTCTAAGTTAAATCTTACTCTACTAGAGGCCCAGTGCACAAATTCATGCACAGGTGGGGTTCCTCGGCCTGGCCGGCGATCGGGGCCCGCTGGGGGAGGTTGGCTGTGGGAGCACACTAACCACCAGGGGGCAGCTCCTGCATTGAGTGTCTGCCCCCTGGTGGCCAGTGTGCATCATGGCAACTGGTCGTAAAGGTCGCTTAGGCTTTTATATATATAGATTCCTAGTGGTGAAAGCAGGGAGTGATAAATTCAATGATATTGATCCAACATAAAAGTAGCAGCAACCACTAACAATGCTCTGTGTCTGCCCCCTGTCACCCTGCCGCCCCATGGCAAAGCGCCCAGGTCTGAGGCAGCAGCCCACTGCCTGCCACCCACCACCCGCCGGACCCAGCAAAGCTCCATATCTGCAGAAGGGAAGCTAGAAACCTCGTTAGTCCAATGAGAGACAGCAGGCGTGGTAATGGGAACAGGTGTGGCCTAAATGACAAGGTAAGAGAACACACAGACAGTTCACAAAGGCCATGAAGTCAGCTGGACACAGTGGGGACTGCGAGGCCGAGGTCACAGGGCAGGAGAGAAACGTGAGCCAGTGTGATGCACACACAGGTCAGAGCTCCCTTTCACGGCTTCCACCGTCACAAAAGAAAGAAAAAGTTGCCACGCAGGGTGAGTACAGTTTGCTGCCCAGGAATCAAGAAACCGATGCAGCCAGAGCCCGTGGCCAGGCCTCAGGGGCCCCTCTCCAGACTCAGCCACGGGAAAGGCTCTCTATCCCAGAGCCTCACCCGGTGCAGGAGGCTGGGATGAGGACTGACAGCACCTGGGACCAAGAGACACAACTGAGGACAATCTAGGCCCGAGTGGCGTTGCTGTGCTCCAAGATGTTCACATTTTAGCAGTGTGGGGGGAGTAGACTAAGCCAGAGAGGTCATGGCAAGAGAGAAGACACTTTTTTAGGCAGGATTAGAAAAGAGAAATGGGACCGTGTGTGAAGAGGAAGTATTCCCTTTCAGCCAACATGACCTGAAGTGGCACAACATCGTCCTGACCCCAACTGATCCCTGGCAGAATGACCCTGTTTCCCTCCCTGTCGCTGTGGAGAGCTCCACTTCCCCCTACTCCACTGCCAATAGGAACAGCCACCCAAGGACTACTGCTTGGCGGCTTTTAGTGCCGTGACATATATGGACTTCCTGGGGAGCTCCTGGAGGCCACGGGTCCACTCAGAAAATGTAACCGACTCCGCCAGGCATCTGCTGTGTTAACAAACCACCCCAAAGCTTAGGGGCCTGACAGAGGTCGTTTGTTCGGCTGCAAACCTTCATGGCACGCTCTCAGGGCAGCATGTGGACGTTGGCCGGCAGCCGGGGTTCCCTTCATGGGCTATGGGGACCCTGCACAGCCCAGCGGCTGGGGTCCAAGAGGAGGCTGGTGGAGGTGACAGCATGAGTGAGGGAGGGCAATACACATGTGGGTTCTGTGGCAACACTGTGACTGGCCAGCTTGTGGCCTACAAAGGGCGTGAGGAGAGGGGCACCAGCAGGATGGCCGTTGGGAGAGAAGAGCAGTCCAGCCCGGAGGTGCAGCCAGGAGGTCAGGTGTGCGGACAGGGCACATGGTGACTCATGCCCAGGCGTCAGGCAGGCTGTAGGCAGTCGTATCTGTAGTCTTTCTGAGTGTACCATACTTTACTTAGCCATTCCCTGCTAAGAGGCAATTCTATTATTTCCAGTTTTACTTTGTTCTGTTTGCAATTGCAAACAATCCTCTTGTGACTCTGCTTCCATATATATATCCTGGCCTTTTATATGCCTGGGATGAATTCCTAGCAGTGATATTACAGAGTGGAAGTGTCACTGGTTTCTCTTTTGCTTAGAAAGGCCCAAGGAGTGCTATCAGGAGACTGGCAATGGGATGGACCATTGTGCAGAAATGCCTCTGACTTGGCATCATTGCCTGTCTTGGTCAAAGAAGGAGGATAGAACTTGTGAGGTTGGGGGTGGGAGAGGGCGTGAAGGAGAGAGTGTCAACCCCTAAACAACAGCCTTCACAATGATGGAGACCATTGCTTACTGGAGAAGTTACATTACTGCTATGACCATATGACCAGCACAGGGACCATCAGAAGCACCTGCAGCCCCGCCCCCGCGTCGGAGCACCTGCAGTGACTAGCGGAGCAGGAAGTGGTCAAGGGTAGCACAGCTGACTTCTGTCGGGACCCGTGTTCCCCCTAATTTTTTTACTCTGAAATCTGTGCTGGGTGTTTTGCTGCAGTTCTGAGCGCTGGCTTCCGTTAGCGTCGCCTGGGGGCACTGAAAATACTGGCCCATGCTGCCCCCACCCCCTGCACCAACCTTATCAGAGTCTGAGGGGACCCAGCACCAGGAGAGTCCCAAAGGTTCTGATGGGTCCAGTGTGCCCTGAAGTTGGAAACCACTGCTATGGGGCCATGCCTGAGTCCTTGCACGTCTATTAGAGCTTATTTCTGGTGTTTCCATTCTGCTCTATTGATCCGTGTGGCTGGTCTTATGCTAGGTTAGGTTAGGTATATGTTTTTGATGGTACTTGAACGATGCACCCCAGACTTCACTGTCACTGTGGAGAGTTACACGTCCTTTCTGGGCTGTGTCAAGTGGCAAAAGCAATAGGCAGGAAGAACAACCACTCAAACGTGCCCCGGCACCCACTGCTCTCTGTCGGCGTCCCAGGCGCAAATGGGCAGTGACCGTCGGAAGAAAGATCCCTCCCTGAGATTGTCTCCATGGACTCTTGGAGCCAGGGTTTGAACTGTGAGGAGATTGCTTCTCTTGGTTAAAGGAAGGCAGCCTTCTCCCAAGATCTCTCCCCGCTTATCTTTGGTATTTCAGTGATTGACAAACAGACAAAAATATGCTTATTTAGGGACTATCTATATTGAAAACTAGACATGGGGGTTTTTTTTCTCTGTCAACATGGCAGTAATATCGGCTGTTTGATCAAAAGGAGAGGTATTTTTCCATTCAACCCTGAATGCTGAAAATCCTCCCGTCTACATCAGGAAGACATTTGGTTTTATTGATCGTGGTCGCTGAAGAGCTTTAAACTCCTATAGCCAGGCAAGGAGAAGGTTGGTTTTCTCTTTGTGGTAAAAGTTTTTAGCAGAAAACCAGATACAGAAGTTATTTGTCTTTAGACAATCCCGTAGAGTCAGAACCAACCAAACATGTTTCAGTTCTGTTCAAAACCAGTACACGAGTGGTCTAACGCAGTGGTTGGCAAACCGCGGCTCATGAGCCACATGTGGCTCTTTGGCCCCTTGAGTGTGGCTCTTCCACAAAATACCACGTGCGGGCGCACACATACAGTGCGATTGAAACTTCGTGGCCCATGCGCAGAAGTCGGTTTTCAGAAAGGAGATAGATGAAACAAGTATACAAGTGTGGATGGGAGAGTTGGAAGGGGTCGACCTCAGCGAACGTAACTCAATCAGATTGAGGACGTTTTTAGCAAAGGCCAGCTTAGCAGTACCCTAATTAAGTTAATAACAATGTGCCTACCTATACAGTTTAAGTTTAAAAAATTTGGCTTTCAAAAGAAATTTCAATCATTATACTGTTGATATTTGGCTCTGTTGACTAATGAGTTTGCCAACCACTGGCCTAACGTATCTCTTCTAGGAATACTAATTTTATTGTTCAAGACATAGCTTATTTCAAGAAAGTGCTTTCTTAACAAGCAAAAAACATCCACTTCCCTGATTTTAACACTTGGAGTGGGGGAAACGAGTTAAGTCGGCTCGCGTGAATTGCGCGTACTCCGCGGGAGCCGTCTTAACTCGGTTCATATAGATTTGCGGTGGAGTTCGGGAAACGTGTAAACTCGGGCCGATTGTAACTGCGTATTACCAAATATTTGTTTGTTTGCCGTTCACAAAGATACCTACCTGCGTATGCGAACCGTTTCATACCCATTGGGGTAATAGGTATCATAAAAATCCCTGATTTTGCGCGGGAAACCTAAATAATTGCCCGCGCCATCTTATATTTTGGCGGGAAATTCACCCCACACCGGAGTGTTAATTGATAAGAAGTGTTAAAACTTCCCTACCTATCTGAGAAATTATGAGACACCCACTTAGGTCTGCACCCCAGAATCCATCACCATAAATCAGCGGTTCTCAATCTGTGGGTCGCGAACAATGAAAATACATCCTGCATATCAGATATTTACATTACGATTCATAACAGTAGCAAAATTACAGTTATGAAGTAGCAACGAAAATAATTTTATGGCTGGGGGTCACCACAACATGAGGAACTGTATGAAAGGGTCGCGGCATTAGGAAGGTTGAGAGCCACTGCCTTAAATGGTAACTTACCATCGTACCTGAAAATCTACACATCTCGGCCCCTCACTGCAGGAAAATCGTTTCTCATCAATACGTACGAATGCAAGAAAGCCTATATTTGGATCAAAAATGAAAAACGAACACCAAGAACTTTTATAGTGAAGCAGACTTATGTTAAGTGAGTTTTGTTGTTGCTGCTGTTGTTGTTGGCATACCTTCCCAGCCTCTTCAAATCTAAAGGACATTTGGCATTTTGCAGCCAATCTTACTGCAAAATGCCAAAAGGTGACTTTGTTGAGTTTTTCCTCGCTTTTTGGTCTGTCCTTAGAAATTCCGGTTTCCAACTTAAGGGAAGGAGCCAAACCCCATAATCACCACTCAGACACTTGGGGGTCGCTCCTTCCAGAACAGCCCCGACACCACACACTCCTTGTGGGGATTTCGCTGAATTCGCCCACCCCCACCCCCCCACCCCCGCACCCCCCCCCCCCCCTCAAGACCCCAGGTCGCCACATCAGACTGCGCTGTCCACGTGAAAACAAAGGTCCGTGCAGAAACGGCATCGCCAAACGAAGGGGTCCCTGAAATCTGGGATAAGCTCTTGCGCTGCTTTCAGAAACGCGTGCCCCTCCAAAACTCTCTGACATTCGCTCTTCGGCGAAGTCACAAACACGCAGAGGACAAGCCCTGTGGTTCCCTCCAGAGAGAAATGACGGCCGGGGCCTGCAGAAACGGCCACCCTCCTTTTGTGGAAGGGAAGCTGTGCAAATCTGATAAAGTAAACGTTTCATAAAACCAACGGCTGTTTAAATCGTAGCACTAAATTGTTTGTATATAAATATTACCCTTTATATTCCACTGGAGCTTTATGTAGATGAACACATTACGTTAATGACCCGCGCCTGCGCAGGGAGCGGGGCGGCGCCGCCCTCGCCGGCCAGATGGCTGCCTCTTCTTGCATGAGATTGAAAGATGCTCTTCATTCACCACGGTGCTTCCGAGGCAGATTAATGTCGCCGGCTAAATTGCTTGTGTTTCTGGAATAAAATTTAAGGAGAACTTTTTAAAGCAATCGGCGTCGCAGGTTCTGGGGCAGATTGCTCTCCAGGTAGGGCAGGCTGGTGCGAATGCGCGGTAATTAACGGGCAGGGCTCTGTGGTAATTGACTGCTTCGGGAGAGGGGAAATGTAATGACTCCTTATTAATCATGAAAAGAAACGTGCGGCTCGGCGGCCCCACAATAACCGCTCTCACGCGGAGAAATGTTAATTAATGAAAAGAACAATGATGTAAGAAATTAGCTGCATAACGCTCGCTGCCGATGGCGGTGGGGCTTTAAACGCGTTAGTTAGAGTGGAAACCACAGCTCCGTGCCTTAAGTATCGGACACACGTAGCCTTGCACCGCCGAAATGCAGGGAGAAAAAAAAACAATCTTAAAGTGCCCCTGTCATCTTTGCTTGAAGAAGCAGACACACTCAGCCAGTGCTTATCTATTTCAGAGAAAATGGGCTCCCCTCCATCTCTGATCCGGCATCTAAAGCCACCCAGCGCAAAACAAGGCCGCTTATTAATGTCACTTAATTCCAACACTATGGGTCACGCTGACTGCGGAGGACGGGGGTTGGGGGGTAGGTGGGGAGGGATGTCCCCTAAACTGAAAGAAACTAAATTTCTGAAACTTCCCAGCTAATATAAAGAAAAACGCGGATTCATGTCGGGGACTGAGTGTCTTCCATCCCTTTTAATCTAATTTTAAGTCCCTGAGAAAATATGTAGCTTCCGGTCCATCTAGCAATCCACTTACAGAAACGGAGGCCATGTCTATTAAAGCACAGAGCCCCGTCAGACCCTGTCCCCAGCAGTTAGGAAGCTCGGCTCATTCGCAGCAGGAGGCCAGAGCTGATGGCTCCCATCAGTCTTGGTGGTGGGGACAGGGACACGCAGGGGCAGAGCGGAGGGAAGAGAGGCACAGGTACCTTACACAACAGGCCCAGCTGGAGCCCGCCTGGGGGATGGGGGGGAGACCTGCGAGGCTGCCCCTTCAGTCCTCACCAGGTGGGCAAACGCACTGACTCCTCCCTCTCTCTCCCTCCAGGTGGAACGTGCTGGGGCTGCAGGGCGCCCTCCTCTGCCACTTCATCGAGCCCGTGTACCTGCACAGCATCGTCGTGGGCAGCCTGCACCACACCGGCCACCTCTGCCGGGTGCTGAGCCGCAGGGCCGAGGACATCGGCCAGCTGCCCCCCTTATACCGGCACAACCGGCCCCTCCTCAGTGGTAAGAGAACTCCTCCTCAAAAACACACCCCCCAGCGGGCTGGCACAGGCAGGCCCCAAATCGGGCAGATGCTATTCATTTTGGCCAATAGATATTTAAGACGTAGCGAACAAAATTACAGCTACCCAAAACTTAACAAAGAAGGAAGGCCTGAATGTAGGCCGGGCCACATTTCAGAGAATGTACAACAGGATGCGTGCGGCACATCCGTGCGCCCTCGTGTGACTGCAGCCGCGGAGCGCACAGTGCCCAGGGGAAGTAAAACTAATGGTGTGCATGTCCAGCAGGACAGCAACGTACCTGTCAGCAGAAGCCTTTCCGATAGAGGGCCTGCAGGTTCGAGACTGGGGGGCGGGGGATGGTACAGGGCCTGGCTGCCCTGGGTGGGGGGCTGGACTCAGGGTCCCTGTGTTCTCCGCACCAGCCAGAGGTTAGCACACACTGGGGAAGCACATTCTGGAGGCAACGGAGAAAGCCAGCAAGCTCTGAGCATCCTACTCCCAGCTTCGCACACCGCCCATGTCATTGGAGCCCAGCGTCCCCACCACGACACGGGGATGGCCAGCCCAGGCCGCCCAGCACCGTGGTGAGGATCAGGAGGCCCCGTGGCCTTGGAAGTGTCAGGTTCTATGATCACAGGGAGGATCGGTTTGCAAAGGACACGCCTCCACTGTGACGCTGGCCTTCCACACACAGGCCCATGGGGGTTCCTGGCACTGCCTGGAGCGTGTGGAAGCCTCGTCCAGGGCCTGCAGGAAAACACCACCCCTGAGGCAGCTCCCGGCCCAAGCAGGGCGCTCTGAAGGAGCCGCTGGCACCTGCTGCAAAACCAGGAGGGTGGGCCAGGCAGGGAGTAGAGCTGGCGGGTCGTGCAGACTGCAGCCACTGACTGGTTTACGGCTCTGACAGATTCTCTGAAACAGAAAATTGGAAGCTAGGAGACCTGTTTCCACTGTGTGGCTAAGAGTTGGGCCTAAGATGTATTCCCAATGTTATAAAATCGTTCTAAACTATAAAATCAGGGCAGTAAGAGTGCCCCTTGGGGGTGGTAGGAGAACCAAAAGAAGTAATTCATGAAGAGCACTTACTTAACTTTGCTGAGCAAGTATTCAGGAGAGAGGCCTCTCTGCTCACTCCACCATATACAGGGTGGGGCAAAAGGAGGTTTACAGCTGTTCGTACGGAAATAATCATTAATACAAGCATAAACTCTGGGTTTTGCCTACTTACAACTATAGACCTACTTTTGCCCCATCTGTACTTGACCAGTTCTGCATAGACCAGCCAACACCTACGGGCAAAGCCTGAGGAACACAAGCCCACTTCTTGGCTGCCCTGAGCCCGAATCCTTCAGCCAGAGCTGCGTGTTTGGAAGAGCGGCCCTGAAGGTTTGCCTTTGGTCCTTCTCAAAGAGACGGGGAGAATGACAACAAACATCTGTGCTTTGCACACTCATCTTTTGAAAAACATAAAGTGCAATGGAAACTGACTGTGGATCCTCACCTACCAGGCTGGGGGGGCAGGGGGCGGGTCTGAGCCTCCAACCTCAAGGCTCAGCTTTCATTTTTCTGCATCAAGAAAAATAATGTTATAACCAAGGGTGGAAATCTGGAGAGGACAGGTCATGTCTTTGTTCGTACTAATGACACATTCAGCAGATGTGATTTTTAGTAGTGAGCATTCTTAGTCCACACTGAAGATTAAACTTATGATTTGCTCTATAGCCCATGACACGGCCTTGGCGATGAGAATGAAATTGAGAGATAGACCAACGGAATTGAATGTTAGAACTATGAGTTCAGACTCGTGGCTTATGTTCACATGACAAAAATATCAGGAGCAGTGACAGATCAAAAAGAGCCTCGGTCATCTTCCTTCACAGCACATATTTTCCTGAAGTAGTAGGAATATCAGTAGTAGTCGGTGTATCAGAAGACTCTTCAGATTTCATGTTTTATAAGCAACTGAATTTATCAGAGAGAAGTTTGCTACTTATTGTAACGCCTGCTGACAATCGGCTGTAACTCCTGCCCAACACCACCTCCCGATCGCGTTCCAGACGCCTCCCTTTAGGGAACAGCAGTGGGTGTGGAGGAGACCTGTTGCCGTTTATATCCACATTTTTTCATGAGTTTGAATTTCCAAAATATTGTCACACTAAGCTGTAGAATCTGATAGGGAATCTCCGGCCTCTTTAATTCAGGAGAAATTTCTGATAGTAATGATCATTAATAGTATCTTGCAAAATAACCCAGTGGGTAGAAGCAAACATTTTCTCTCATGCAGATAGTAAGTAATTTGCAATATTGTCATATTAAAACAAACACAGAAATATTATGGAATGGCCTACAACTTTTTCAAAAGTGTTTAAGAGCTTCAAAAAAGCATCCGACAGACTCCTTTGTCCTCCAGTCACCAGAGATAGGAATTTATCCTCCTGTTCCCTTGAAGGAATTGGAGATTATATATCTTGTTAGAAAAATCTAAAAACAATGCTAATATCTTTGCATGAAGATCAAAAAATTAGATTCAACAAAGAAATATTTAATAAGATATTTACATACATTAGCACTAATCTCCCGAAGCAAATTAGCTCATAGCTTATAAAAAATTAAAACTATAGAAAACACTTGTTTCAGTTGTCTGGGGAGTTCTTTATAAAATATTTGTATATTAGTTAAGTTTCATTTAATTTCCATCATGATTTCAAAGAATTGTTTCACAAAAGAACTGAACATTAAACTTAATTGCATTGCTTCTGAGAATTTCACCATTTAAGGAAAATATGTCCATTATCAATACATTTCATTTATCCAAACCTAAGAAGTTGGTCAGCATAAGCCAGGCACTCATTTAATCATTCAACAAATATGTATTGATCTTTATGATGTGCCAGCAACAATTTTGCACTGGGAATAGAGCAGTGAATAAGATGGTCAAAAACCAATATACCTTAGGTCAGTGGTCGGCAAACTCATTAGTCAACAGAGCCAAATATCAACAGTACAACGATTGAAATTTCTTTTGAGAGCCAAATTTTTTAAACTTAAACTATATAGGTAGGTACATTGTTATTAACTTAATTACGGTACTCCTAAGACTTAGGAAGAGCCACACTCAAGGGGCCAAAGAGCTGAATGTGGCTTGCAAGTTTGCCGACCACGGCCTTAGGTGATTACATTCCAGTGGGGAAAACAAACAAAGTATAAATGCCTTATAGAAAAGTAATGCAAGCCCCAGCCAGTTTGGCTCAGTGGATGGAGCAGCTGCCCATGGACTGAAGGGGTCACAGGTTCAATTCCAAGGCATATCTCGGCTGCCGGCTCCATCCCCAGCCCTGGTCAGGGGCATGCGGGAGGCAACCAATCAATGTGTCTCTCTCACATCAATGTTTCTCCCCCCCCCCCCCCCCCCCCCGCTTCCTTCCACTCTCTAAAAATCAATAGAAAAATATCCTCGGGTGAAGATTAACAAAAAATAAAATTAAACAAATAAATAATAAAAATAATGCAAAGAGGAGATTAAAAAGTGACCATCGTGGCCAGGGAGGGGTCGAAGGGGGAAAAGGAGACATATGTAATACTTTAAACAATGTTTTAAAAAAGGTATTTATCATGGAAAAAAAGTGACAGTCATTCCTATCAGAGGGTCAGGAAAGATCTAAGAGATGACATCTGAGCCAAGTCCTGGAGGATGAGAGAAGGAGCGTGTGGGAGGGACACAAAGGAAGAGGGTGGAGCACAGAACTGAAGGCGGTTCCCGGGGCTCAGGAAGCAGGTGGGCTGCAGCTGCACTTAGAGGAGTCGTCAGCCAGTCTGCACCCTACAGGAGCAGGCCGCTGCGGGGCTCACAGGGCAGCTTAAAATCATCTCTAGTCTATATATATATAGAACAGTGGTTCCCAAACTTATTTGGCCTACCGCCCCCTTTCCAGAAAAAATATTACTCAGCCCCTGGAAATTATTTTTTTTTAATTTTAATAGCAGTTACTCATCGCCCCCAAATGCACCTGTGGCCATCACCGCCCCCCTGGATCGCTGCAGCGCCCACCGATATAGAATATCTGATATAGAATCACTGATATAGAATATCAATACATTTCTATTGATCTCAGAGAGGAAGGGAGAGGGGAGAGAGAGATAGAAACATCAACGATGAGAGAAAATCACTGATCTAATGCCTCCTGCATGCCCCACACTGGGGATCGAACCCACAATCCAGGCATGTGCCCTTGACCAGAATTGAACCCGGGACCCTTCAGTCCACATGCAGGCTGACGCTCTATCCACTGAGCCAAACCAGTTAGGGCAAATCATCTCTATTCTTGAATTTAGATTAAGATGGTTCTACTAAGAGTTAGAGCAAAATAACCCCACAGAAAATTTTCAAACACAACAAAAACAAGCAGGCCTGGGAGGGGCTAAGACCACCTTAACAAAACCCAGCAGACAGCAGAGGATGATGGACACAGACTCACACCTCCAGAGAGCCGGGCTCCTGGACACAGACTTTCGTAGAACCATACCCAGCAGGGTAAAAGGGGTTTAATAAACAAGATGGAAAATGTAGGGGGAGAGATGGAAGCCAGGAAAAAAAGAACCAAATGGGAATTGCAGAAATAAAGAAAATAAAACAATGTGTGTAACAGAGGGGGGGTTTAATTGCAAATTAAGCACAGCTGAGGAGGAAATTAGTAAACTGGAACATCTTTCTGAAGAAGATACTGAGAATGCAGCACAGAGACCGAGAGAGGATGTGGCTGTCAGGACTCTCCAGAGAACAAAACCAATGGGAGGTGCTCATTTTCCTACTAGAAAAGAGATGTATTCTAAGGGATTGGCTCCAATGATCGTGGGGGCTGGCAAGTCTGAAATCTGCAGGGCAAGCTGTACGTCTAGAAATTCCAGCTGGAGTTGACGTTTCAGTCAATGCAGAGGTAGTCTGTAGGCAGGATTCCTTCCTCTTCAGGGGACCTCAGGCTTGGCTTCTAGGGCCACTGCCTGCTTAGCTGAGGCCCACCTGCATAATGCAGGGGGGGTGGGGGCGGTGTTCTGCTTGTCTCAGCCCACTGCTCTCAATGCCAGCCCCAGCTAACACACTCTCACAGCAAGGCCAGCTGGTGTTTGGCCAAGGATCTGGGCAACTTAGCCCAGCCAAGTTGACAGTAGAATTAACCATCCCAGAGGGAAAATACAAAAAGAAACAAGAGTAAGAGATGGAGTGAGAACATATAATCTACATGTAACAAGAGTTCTAGGAGAGAGAGAGAAAAATGGAGTGGGAGTGATATTTAAAGACAAAATAACAACTAAGGACTTTGCAGGACAGATGGAAAGCATCCAGCTACAGATCTAAGAAGCACATTATATCCCAAGAAGAATTTTTTTTTAAATCCTCCCTCAGCAATAAAATTACTTTTAAAAAAGAAAATCTAAAAAGCAGTCAGAAAATGAAAGACCAACTTCAAAGAAGCTAAATAAGACTGAGAGTTGATTCTTGGAAGACAAAAAAAAAGGAAGGAAGGAAGGAAGGAAGGAAGGAAGGAAGGAAGGAAGAAAGAAAGAAAGAAAGAAAGAAAGAAAGAAAGAAAGAAAGAAAGAAAGAAAGAAAGAAAGAAAGGGAGAGAGAAAATGATACCTGTAAAAACTGATAGAAAACTAATCTCAACCTAAAAATCTAGACCCAGTAAAAGACTCCCTTAAAGACAAGGTGAGAACATTCCAGGCAGACAGACACAGCACTGATTCAGCTCTAGCAAAGCTCTCACCAAAGGAGACACTAAATGCGTTATTTGGGCATAAGAGAAATGATCCCACGTGGATAATGCAGCATAGACAGAGATGAAAATCACCCACATTTTTATGAAATTTCATAAAACTTGGCTTATTACTACATTTTGGATACTCTAGTCATGAAAAATATATAATTTGAGGCAAAATCAATCATATTCTGCCAAAGTCCCTTTATCCATATCTTTTGAAATAATGATAATCATTACAGAAACCAAGAACCATGTCATTATGAAGTTATAAATGGTATATTCAAATTTTCCCCCCACCATGGAGGAAAGGTCCCATTTTTCAGAGCGCCCGTGAGCCCGTGTTCCTTACACTATGAGGAATACAAACCACAGTCATGTATGCCCACAGATAAGGTCATGTTCCTATTGACTCTGGGAAGTCCCTGACAGTCCGTGTGGCTGCTCTCATTAGAGCGGATGCCCCAGCCTCCCGCGTGGGCGACTTAGCTGCCACTCTCTCCAGAACCTTCTCAGATATATGTGTGCTGTGTGTGCTGTGTGTGTATGTGTGTGCATGGTGTGTGCATGTGTGTATGCGTATGCATGTGTATGCATGGTGTGTTTGTGTGTGCATGTACTTGTGTGTGTGTGTTTGTGTGTGGTATGTGCATGTGAGATGTGTGGTGTGTATGTGCGGTGTGTGTGGTGTGTTGCATGTGGTGTGTATGTGTGGTGTGTGTGAATGTGTGTATGCGTGATGTGTGTGTATGTGCGTGTGGTGTGAGAGGTGTGTGCATTGTATGTGATATGTGCGTGTGCATGTATGTGTATGTGTGCATGTGTGTCCATGAGATCCCACAGGTGTCTGGTCATATATAAAGCTCAAGTGGCCCCTTCTATCCGGCACCTTTGTGATTCTGTGCACGCTTGAAAGTGGCTTCATTCATTTCACAAATTAAACATAGTGCTGCCCTGTAATACAGACTTGCCTCACTTCATGTAAAAATTATAGCCCTGAGTGTCTTGTGCAAATTTAATTTGGGGAAAGTGAATTACATTTTAAATATAGTAGGTCCACTAGCTATTTAAAGAATTCCATAATGTCTCTCTTACACACTGCTTTTAAAAAGGTATATAGGATTTTCTCAAGATAAGGCATCTAATAGCTACATGAGCAGTGATAGGACTCATTTGCACGGCTGAGCGTGGATTTACGCTCATCGCTCTAACACACCGGTGGGAGCAGGAGCAGGCTTGGTGGCAGTGGTGGTAAGTGAGGTCGTGGTGGTGGTAGTCACAGTAGTTAGTGGTTAATTGACTAACCAGAGGCCACACTGCTAGTAAGTCACAGAAGAGATCTCTGAACCATTTCCAGAGTCCACCCTATTGACACAGTCATGTGCACTGAAGTGAAGCGTCAGACCATCTTCATGAATTAGTCCACCTCACAGGGTATTTGTGTCGAAGGCTGATGGAGACCTGACCATCCTCCTACAGATATGCTTTAGCATGAAATGCTTCTCTGTAATGTTCACGCATGTGGGTAGCCCACGCGTGTATGTACAAATGAGCAGCGGTCTGCATGTCTCTGAGTCTGCATCAGGTTTCACAGATTCTTATCAGCATCGTCTCCATGAGCGGTTGCTCTGATAGAGACACTGTGTCAGGGGTAGTCTTCATTTCCAGGACCCTAAGAAATGGCTAAAGGAAAGACTGGTTGTCTGTCCTTCACCAGGTTACACCACCTTTAGGGACACCTCTATTCTCTCACTCTTTTGTGGGCTTCTCACCAGGTTTCCAAACCGAAGTCCTAGCTGACTGAGGCCAACCCCATGTGCCCGGCTGGAGCTCTGCGTCCCTCCATTCTCACCAGCCATTCGTCCCCGAGAGGAGCCTCACTGAGCTCCCCACCACAGTCCCAACTGAGAGCAGCAGAACCCTCTCACCACCACACCCAGCCCTCCTGCAGAAGTGGTACCAAAGGGCCGATTGCTCCTTCCCCAGAAAGGTTCTCACTCGGTTCAGAGACCAGTTCCAAAGTCAGAAGTAGCGCTGGTGATAGGCTGAATAATGGCCACCCAACCTATCTGGAAAGAGGGTCTTTGCAAATGGGACAAAGTTAAAGATTTTGAGGTGAGATTATCCTGGGTTATGTCAGTGGGTCCTACATGCCATCACAAGTGTCTTTATAAGAGAAAGGCTAAGGGAGATGGAGAGAGAGAGAGAGAGAGAGAGAGAG
Organism: Myotis yumanensis; assembly: GCF_028538775.1. NCBI lineage: Eukaryota > Metazoa > Chordata > Mammalia > Chiroptera > Vespertilionidae > Myotis > Myotis yumanensis. The sequence continues at coordinate 159,831,992 of NW_027223752.1, read as the reverse complement.
ATAAAGTCAAAGAGAGACCAAGAAAGAGAGAGTGGTGCTGGTGAGGTTTTGGATGATAAAGAACTCTCCTGTTGTCACATTGATGGCGAGACCACCTCTGGCTGCACATGGTCTAGCCACTCGGGCTTCCCTACGAAAGAGAATGCATCATTTAGATTGACACGGACCTTCTGAGATCATTATGTTTCCTGTGTATTGGCACATTTGCACGTTAGAGTCAGCTGAGTCTGGCACACTAGTCAGCGATAGTCACTCATGACAGGGACATCAGAAAAGTGCCCCTGGCAGGAATATTTAGCAAGCATTCAAGGTGCTGTCTATACAGGGTTGAGTGGGGAGAGAGTAGGGAGGGAGGGAGGAAGCACTGCCATTCTTCCAAGTTGCTTTGGGAATTTCTCCTTGCAAGCAAAAGACAAGAAAGGAGAGATCATCCTTAAACCAGAAGCTCAAAGTGTAAGACAGACAATAACATCTCCAACAGAGGAATCCGCTGAAGAACAGACAAATGAAACAAAACGCTTCCTGTGAAGGCCCTCTGGCCCTGGTTTTCCGGTAGTCACTCCACTCCCTGAGCCCGTCCAGGTGAGCAGGTCTCCCGCTACAGCGACACTGGGAACATCCCTGTGATCTCACGGGAACACTTTTGATGTACAATGTGGAGATAGTTCAACAAACCAAAGCTGACCTTCATCCTTTCAAATGAAAACAACAATAACCACAGCACTGGACACTGTTATAAGTTCTCCTATGTGGCCCATTTGCCCTTCAACAAGAAGTTATCTCTGTTGGTGAAGACCCAGAGAAAATTAGGAGCAAAGTCGGGACTAGAACTAAGTTTCTGGATTCCTACAACCCCACATTTCCCCCCTCTGGTCATGGAGACTTCTGTAGAGAAGGAAGAGGAGGAGATTGAGGAGGTGGAGGAGGAGGAGAAGGAGGAGAAGGAGGAGGAAGTAGAGGAGGAGGCTGGGAAGGCAGTGCGGGTCCTGGAGGGGCCGTGCCTGGGGGCATGCATGCAGCTCTGGAACAGTGCTGACCACCTTGTAGCTGGTCACCCCTGACCTCAGCCGCTGCCTTCTGCTGCCCTGTAGAATGGCCTCTGCAGCCAACATGCCAGATTGTCCCCCTTCCCAGCTCCCTGCATGGGTAGCTGCCACAGAGAACCACTTCAAGGGAAAGAAAGAAGCTGACATGGATGGAATTAGCCTGGATGCCCAGCACAGCCCACCTGTGACCAGGAGAATGTCACTGGGTGATTTTGGTCTGTGCAGGCAGCAGATGGCAAACTCCAATAGCGCCTGGGCAGAGGGTGGGCATTGATTTACCCAAGAAGCCCCTGGACGGTGGGGGCAGTGGGAAGGCCCTGGAGTCCATAGCTTTGCCTTTGGCAGCTGCACAGACGGCCCTGCACATGCACTGAATGCAAGGGTCGCTTCCCCACGGGGTGCCTACTGTAGGCCCCCTAAGGGCCACCAGACCTTGCTCCACAACACCATGGCTTCACCACTGTGGCAACTCTGCCGTGACCCTGAGCTGTCGCCTGGTGGCTTAAGTGCAATGCGCTAAAGCAGCAGGCTCTGCCCCACAGGCACCCACTCTCCAAGGACACATGCCCCATTGGGGAGAGGACGCTGGGTGGGGAGAGGAGGGCCAGCAGCACCAGAATTGAGCATGTTTCAGAATCCTCAGGGCATTGCAGGCGAGGCTGACGAGGTGCCGTTAGGGCTCATGTGGGTCCAGGCATGTCACTGCCAGCATCTCTGAATGGGCGTGAGGAGCCTGTGGAGCGGATGGGATGGAGGCTGAGCTGAGGTTAGATGCTACCAAGTGTGGCAACCAAGTGTGGTAAAAGGAATGTGTCAACCCAATTAGAAATCAGTGTGCAATCTGACCAGGGGGGTTGTAAGAAGGACTTCCTGCCAATTCCAGAGGCTTTCTGGACAGGACCAGCCTCAGCGTGTGGGACTCGCGCAGTCACACGGGTACCACGATCAGAAGGACCGCGGTTGCTTTTATGCTCTCGTCGCCCTGAAATTTTCACTAGCGTGGAACATGGCCCCATGTTTTCCTGCGCACTGGGTCTCCCAGATGCTGGCGCTGGCACTGTCTCTGGGTGATACACTGATGGACAAGGCTGCACTCTTAGGGCATCTGGTCTTCATTAGCTTCTCTCTCTCCTGACCCAACTGGGACCCGCTGGGCCCACTTGGTACTGAGCAGTATAGGGCCTGTACCAGGTCCCAATGAACCCACATGCTCAGGCAACGTCCGCTTGGCTCCATGGTTCATTAATCCATCAACAAGTCTTCATAGGCAGGAGGAAAAGGGCAGAGCTGCTTTATTACTAGACTGCCTTGCAATAATAATCTCTTAAAAGTAAAAAGTGAGCCCTAGCTGGTTTGGCTCAGTGGTTGCTGGCTCAATCCCCAGTAAGGGGCATGCAGAAGGCAGCCAATCAATAATTCTCTCTCATCATAGATGTTTCTATTTTTCTCTCCCTCTCCCTTCCTCTCTGAAATCAATAAAAATATTTTTAAATATATTTTATTGATTTTTTTTTTTTTTTTTTTTTTACTGAGAGGAAGGGAGAGGGATAGAAACATCGATGAGAGAGAAACATCGATTCAGCTGCCTCCTGCACACTCCCTACTGGGGATGTGCCCGCAACCAAGGTACATGCCCTTGACCAGAATGGAACCTGGGACCCTTCAGTCCGCAGGCCGACGCTCTATCCACTAAGCCAAACCGGTTAGGGCTCAATAAAAATATTTTTAAGTAAAAAGTGAAAAATTAGTTCCAGCAATAACTGTCTCTGTGAGACCTCCACTAGGGTCAAGCTGAAGGGAAGCCATAACCTGGCCAGGGGTTAAAGGTGAGAACAGTGCACACAGCTGCGCCATCCTGGGCAGACGTCTCCCCCAGCCGGTCTGGCCCTGGCAGCGTAAGGTTGGAGCATTCATGCCGCTCCTTCCACTCTCTCCCGACAGGCGTGAGCAGCGCCGAGGCTCGCCAGCCCGGGAAGTCTTCCCACTTCAGTGTGAACTGGGTCGTGGGCAGCGCCGACGTGGAGGTCCTGGACGCCACCACGGGGAGGCGGAGCTGCGGGGGCTCCTCCCGGCTCTGCAAGCACGTGCTCTCTGCCCGGTGGGCGCGTCTGTACGGAAAGGTGGGTAACACAGCCAGCCCAGGGCTCCCACCTGAACACAGGCCAGGGGCCCGAAGAATGCCATGGGGCCTGCAGCCAGTGGGACGCGTGGCACAAGAACTGGCCCCAGGTCTGCCTCCTTTTCCCCGACTCGCCACAGACTTCCGCCAGGCCGGGCCAGGCTAGCGGCTAGAGAAGTCAGGTGGAAGAGGGGCTTGTTCGGGACACCTGGGGTGGCCAGCACAGGGCAACATAGAAAAGTCCATAGAAGGCTTTTCAGTTTCGATATAAGGAAACTGGCGCTCAGGAAAGGGGGGCGATTTGCCCAAATGATGCCGGTAGTGAGGGCCAGAGAGGGGTTGCCTCTCCTCGCCAACCCTGGAGGCTGTGCATTGCTACGGCACCAAATCTGGGCTTGCTTTCTCCTCTGTGAATCGGGTAATGACGACATTTCTCGGTTCTAAATTGTGATATACATTTCCATGTGCTTCCAAAGCATAGCAGATTGTAACAAAAAAAAAAAAAGAAAAGAAAAGAAACACATTAAAACTGCTGTGCTGGTCGTCCCACTTTCTTATCCGGGGAAAATGAGAGCTGTGGCTGACTTAGCCAGTAGAAGAACAGGACAGACCTGCTGAGGCTTCAAATAAACACGGTGTCCACTCAGGACCCTGAAACTGCACATCTCAGCTCCTAGCCTGGCAGTGACCCCGGCGGCACGTGGGCCCTGGGAACATGGCCTGCTCTGACCCTGCAGCCCGGGAAGCCTGCCTCCTTTCCCGCCTGCTCTAGGCACTTTGCACGTGTCCCTTCTACCCCCTGGTGGGGACTGGAAGGTCGGTGCAGGCCATCGGTGCTGTCTTGCTGAACAAAGGGGGATTGGGAGACTTTGATCTCTTGCCCTCCCTGCGCACCCTGACCTCCCCGCTGGGTGGGTAGTCGGGCTCTGCTTGGTCCCACCCTGTGCGGGCTGCACGGCTGTGCCTGTCATGGCTCAGGACAGGGAACATCCCGGTCTCATCGTCCTCCTGCCGGTTAGACTATAACTCAAAACCTCCTGGCCCTGCCTCCACCCTGCTGCTTTAGTTCCCACAGTCATCCCCGCACCACCATCCCCACCCCAGTCTGAGCCCTGATCCTCCCCCAAGGAGAAAAACTACACACAGCGGGTGTGGCTGATAGCAGGCAAGTTACCTGTTCATTTTATTCCTTGATCATTCACACTCTGGGGAAGCAGTTTCCCTAATTGTGGGGTTTTCCATGGAATTCTAGACTTGCCTGATAATTCTAATAGTTATTTTTAGAATTAATAATTAACTGTAACTAATACAGGGAATGTTTTTTTGGAATTTTATGTGATATTTTACTTTATCAGTGGGTCAATTTAGGGAGAATGGGTATTCTGTTTTTAACAGCTTTCTTGAGGTATATCTGACAGAAACATTGCATACAGAGTGGGGCAAAAGTAGGTTTATGGTTGTGAGTACGTGAAACACAGTTTGTTCTTGCATTATTATTTATTATTGTATTCGTTCCATACAAACAACTGTAAACCTACTTTTGCCCCATCCTGTATATTTCAGGTGTACAATTTGATATTGTGATGTAGATGCTAGTATATGTGAAATGACCACCACAATGGAGCTAGCACATGTATCAGCTCCACACCCTTACTATCTGTGAGTGTATGCGTGTGTGCACAGGCAGTGAGAACACTTCATCTCAGATCAACCCTCTCACAAATTTCAAGTATATTGAAACTGATTGTAACCAAAAAAATTTAAAAATAAAAACAGAAGGTGGAACCAGGAGCTAACGTTTGCTTGTCACGCTCGTGCGGCTGTGCCGTTGGCCTTGGGGCTCCGCCTCCGCTCGAGACTCACTTGTCCTTTCTCACTCCTGTCCCACAGCTGAGCAGGCGGATACCGAGCCACGGAGACACGCCGTCCATGTACTGTGAGGCCAAGCTGGGGGCGCGCACCTACCAGTCAGTTAAGCAGCAGCTGTTCAAAGCGTTTCAGAAGGCAGGCCTGGGCGCCTGGGTGCGGAAGCCGCCTGAGCAGGACCAGTTCCTACTCACCCTCTGAGCGGCTGCCCCGGGCTCTCGGACAGAGTGAGATGCCTGAGGAGGCCGGGCGGGCGTGAGGAGCGACGAGACTGTGCTGACCGGGTCTGCGCGTCCCTTGTCCTTGGGTGTGCCAGAAACACGCGAGCGTGCCATGTTCGGATGAGCAACTAGACTTGAAGTGCTGCTTCTCCGATGGCTGCTCCCAGGCTGCTGGAACCACGCCCGCCCGCCACACCTACAGGCACGAGTGTGGTGGCTCCCTCTTCTCGGTGTGCCAGAGGGGACATGACTATTCAGGCTGCAGGGTCTGAGTTGCAGCCTCGAAAGGTGGCACCGGGGCATTGCCAGTTAGAAATGAACCTCAGGCACCGTTCATTCCCTGTTCCCCTCCCCGACGTGCCGCTCGAGAGTTGCACTTGGTTCTCACTAGCACAAGGTTAGAGACACTTCGAGATAAGCCACAAGTGAAGAGAAAAGCCATGGGCTCCTCCCCAAAGAAGCCAGTAAGAACGTCCTCTCGTTGTCATCATTCATTTAGTGTTTTACTCTGTCTCCTTTCGAAAAGCATTTGGGATGCATGATCTTAGCTCCTAAAACAGGGCCAGAGAAGTGAGACCCCTGCTGCAGAGCAGAGGCACTAGATGTGACAAAATTGTCCCTGAACGTCCCAGGCCCCAACTGTCCCAGGCGGTCCCGGCCCGTTGTGCCCTTCACTGCTCGGTGTCGCTGGCAGATAATGAGGCTTGAGCTGTTTAAGGGCAGCTACCACCCCACAGCCACCCGCCAGGTAATGAGGAAACCCCATCCTAGACCAAATTCTGACTTGGGAACTAAATTGTTCTTAGAAAGCAAGCACCAGAAGCTTCCAAACAACCTTGACTCTGAGCTTGAGCACGCATCAGCTCTCGGTTCCTTTAGGTTCCCCCTCAACATCTTGCATGGCAGAAAGAACTCATTGAAAGCAGCTGTACAAATGCAGGAGGCAGGATCCTGTCTCCTCCAGAGCGGGCGTCAGACGGCAGAGTCCTCCTGCACACGCTGGACGAGGCCAGGGCACCGTCCTGATAGTGAGAGGCAGGACCGTACCCCTGGTCGTGCAAAGCGAGGTGCCCCCCTAGTGTACTGTAGTCAGTCCGTACACCTTGACCTGTTACTGTGATCACTTGAGAGCTCATTTCTAACACCCTTCATGCTAATTGGCAGGTCTCTAGTTTCCCCAGTTACAAGCCCCATATCTGAACTCATTGTGCTAAGTAGCAGAGCTTAGTAGTAGCCACAGCTCTGGTATCTGGGCTGCCCATCAGGATCCCAGCTGCACCCCTAGGGGAACACCTTGAGAACACAGGCTCCCATTTAACCCAGGAAACACGAGCATAACATCAGACTCTATATATTCTGGTACAAATTACAGATATCATACCAGTGAGTCAAAAATGAAACAAATCGAATTGTAGGTAGTTGTTAAACGATAATAAGTAGTGACATTAGTCTGGAAATAGAAGCTTTTCCTGGGATTTCATATAGCGTCAAATTTACCCCTCGTGTTTTTTGGAAAGGAAAGGGGCACTGCAGTAGACGACTTCTTCAAGATAAAGTTTCAAAAGATATGAAAATGTTTTGCAAATATGGCTCACATTAGTCATTCATAAAAATTTAAATCTTAAGTTAGTACAAAAGCCGTGATAAAACGGCCAGTTTATATTATTAGTTTCTGATAATCTGATGTGTCATTAGGGTGGGGGTTAAAGAACCAAAAGCCTTGAGAGCTGATTGATGACTTAGACTCTCAGCCGCAATATCTGGAGCCCCTCTCCGACAGCAGCAGGCGTGGGCGATCCCGGCTGGCATCTGTGGCCTGAACCTGAGCTGCCAGCATCCTCACCTGCTGCCTGGAGAAGTGTGCATCCGCTTTACACCAACTGCTCCAAACAGCACTCCCTCTCCCGTGAGGAGCGAGCATGGGCAGCAGCAGTCCTAATGCCGGCAGGACCGACCTGCAAACAGCACAGTGGGCCACCCGCACGGTCCATCCCAGGCCCTTAGATGGCATTCTCCTGCCCCACAAAGACCACGCCCACAGCTCCTGAAATGCACCAGTTTGGTCACAAAGTCATTTTGCCTAAGGCTCCGGCTCTCTGGAAACAGCCCAAACTTGACTAAACTAGAAACGTCTTCTTCCAGAGAAAGCCACCCACGAACGCCGCTACACCCATTAGCACCAACATGCAGAGTAGTCTGCTGGGTCTGCAGGGATGCTTCAGAGGCAGAGATGAGGCTCTGCAGAGGTTTACAGAAAGAAGGTTCCCGTGTAGCGGGAAGTCTGTCCAATAGCCTGACACGCTGCCGCAGAGGCGCCTGTCGGTGAGTGGGAAGTGAAGGAGCCCAGGGAGGAGGAGACACTAGCAGGCTGTGGGCACAGAAGGGACAGCCAAGGGAGGCGCACTGAGCCGCCCGGAAGCACCTGCCGAGAACCCGGGCTCAGGGTGCTGCCCGGGAGGCACCTGGTGCAGCTGGAGGGGCGGTCGTCAGCCCAGAGACAGAAGGTCTTGCAGGGGAGCTGAGGATTTCACTCTCTCTCTTCAAAGTTTCAAAGGACATCCCAGCACTGCGTTAGGCCAGGTCTCCCTGCATTTGCTAAATAGAAAATCTGAGGAATTCGAGTCCTGAGAGGAGCCCACATCCACCTGACCACCTGAGGTTTCCGTAAGGAGGACGAAACAGGAGCAGGTGGCGTGTAACGTTTAGTCACCCTGAATTGTGACAAGAAAAACAGAGGGAAGATGGACAGACACAAAGTCAGGGTCTCCCCAGGTTACCCCGACCGCCCCAACCACCCATCTGAATTTGCCTCAGCATCACCATCCTGCATCACCGGTGGCTCCGTCCCTTGCTCACAACCTTCCCACGTTCTGTATGTATCGCTCTTTAGCGCTGATACTAAATTCCAAGTGCAAGCCACACCACCCTTAACTGCCTCCAGAGCACGTGTTGCTCTCCTGCTGGGGAGATAAACCCTGGGAGCTCCCCTGCCTGGCTCTCAGCCAAAGGGCTCGCCGGGGAGAAGGCCACGGGTCGCGTGGGCTCGGCCTGCCCCGCTCCAGCGCAGTGTCACAGCAACCTGTGACAGCACGTTATGGGGTTTAGGATTTCTTTGGTTTTGGTTTTTGCCAAGGAAAGGATTTGTGGGTCTGTAGCTATGATTTGTTTTTATTCCCTGTGGTCCTCTTTGAGTCTGTATATAGTTTTCTTGCCACCACTGGTTTTGTCTTGCTCCTCAGACACATCCAGTTGTGTTACTTGTCAAGCAAACACAGCTCATGGCTTTCCCACATAATTTCCTTTTCAGAAGAAGCTGTTTTTATCAATAAAGTTAAATGTGTGTTTTTTCCTTTAGTTTACTGTTTACCACACCTGGAGAGCCATAAACAGTAAATACATGGTATAGCAATGCCCAGAATAGAAGAGATAGAGTATTTTGATGAAATCCTATTTTTAGATTATAAATTTTAAAATGTGTCTATATATCTTGTTTAAAGAATTTAAAAAGACATTTAAAACGTAGACATTTTTAATTTGGGGAAACTTCGACACCCATTTTTTTAAAGCCATTCTAATGACATCGTCTGTGCAATTGGCCCAAAATACAATAAATTTCACTTTCTAGTAGAGACCAATGGGAGTTCGGGGCCATCTCTCTGTGCCCCAGCACTGACTGCTAACTCAGCAAACCAGGTGGACCTGTGCTAGTTTCTCCACTGCCCTCCTGAGCAGAGTTCACAGAGCCTGTCACTCTACCCAGGATCAGGACAGTCCACACCGCTCACGTTCCCAGCTCTGAGTTCTTGTGGAGTTCGGGGTAGAGTGGGAAATTAGAAGCTGTGTTTCAGGAAGGGCTGTAACACCATCAGGCAGCATTTAGCTGGGACAAGACCCCTCTGCGTTCTTGCTGGCAGTTTATGCTCAGGCACAGTGATGAAACATGTGGGGTGCCCTAGGGACAGGGCAGGGGGGGACTGACAGCCTGCAGAGCAAGGGACCACTTGCCGCTGTCCGTGGTCCTGACCTGGTTGCTGCCTGGAGCATTGCGTGTCTGGGGCCACTGGGATACTGTTGGCTCCTGTCAGATGCTCCCACAAATTCCAAATTGGGTGAAGGAGAGCAGACCGAAGGACAGCAAGGATGCCGGCTGCAGAGTGATGGCTCTGGAAAACAAATGCAGCACCCACGATTCTGGGAATCCAGACAGATAGGTGACCATCATCCCCCCTGTGCACTTTTCCTCTCACCAATGCTGCTTCTCTGATTTCCTTTCTCATATTTCCTCTCCCTCCCCTTCCTGTTCCCTTTCTTATTGCCTGTCCTTCCCTATCCAAACACCTCTGACTCCTGAGATTCAAGTCTCAGGCAGATGTCTGCCTTGAGCTCCACTCAGCTAATATATGAATCAGCTGGGTGCCCAGGACGAGGCAGGAGCCCCATGTGACTTCTTGTCCAGAGGGATTTATGAGAGTTCTTTTCTGGGCTCCTGGACCATGTCCACTCGGTCTGACCTTCCACCAAAGGGGACACTGATGGCCACATCCCTAGAATTTTAGACCAGAGGACACCACTCCTGCAGGGAACTGCAGACAGTATCGAACGCTGGAGAAAGAAATACCTTACTTCCCAACTCAGCATTTCAAAGTCAAGTTGGAGGGACCCAATATCCTCTAAGATACAGATAAAAGACCTGGGTTCTAGGGCTTTTTTTTCACACAGGCACTAGATTTCTATCACTCTGCAGTGTGTGCATCAGTAAAAACAGAAGAAAAACACTAACCCAGCAGTGCCCAGTGACCTTTCTGCTAATTTTCAGCATTTTTTAAGCAAAATGAACTTAATGAATAGTATTCTTAAGAGAAGGTTTGTACATAAAAAGCATGACTGAATGGCAATATTGTACCATGGATGTACATTTGTAATATTTGTAAAAAAAATCCAAAATCTTAAAATATGAATTTAGATATGTTAATTTTCCTCTAAGTTCTGTACATTGCACTTCAGTGATATCTGATAAGTGAATGTTTCTGTTAAGTGAATAAAAATATCAAGTAAAATTGTGTGCTTCCGTAGGTTGTTGAGCCTTTTTCATCCATCAGCATTCGGGGAAACTCTGTAGAATACACTGTGTAGGTTTAGAATCCATGAAGGGTCTACCCATTCCAAAGAAATGGCACACTCCACCCTAAGACCCTTTTCTTTCATAATATTGTGTCTGTTAGTGGATCCTGCCTGATGTTACCCTTATAGATTTTATGTAAATGAACTACCGAAAATATCACAGGGCTGGGAATAAAAGACCCCCCAAGCCCTGACTCAACTTCTATTAATTGTGTAAAATGCAACAAATCTCTCAGCAGGTGACTTGGCCCCCAATTTCCTCACTGTTAAGTGTGGGGAACAGCCAGCCTGCTGCATCACGGGTGTATAGGGGAATGGGCGGTGTTGGGATATTTCCGGGCTTCGAGGTGTTGAAGAGAACATTGAGATGTTCTGAGTCTTCTGCCCAAATGTGCCCTCACACAGAAAGCACAGGTGTGGCTTGATGGTTTCCTGTAGGAGACAAGGCCAGATGGGCATCGGGCCATTAGAAACACCTAAAACCTCACTCAGAGTCCTCAGCTCCACTCTACAGCATGATGCAGGGAACTTCCCACCAACACGTTTGGTCCCTTTCCTGGGTCGGCTGAGGGACTTTGAAATTTCACCGTTCCCAGGAGCAGAGCGAAGTCACAGACACCCTGGGCACAAGGCTGATGCTCCCAGTCAGGTTTCTTGTTGCGAGCACTCCTCTGGTCCGTCACGGCTCCTGCAATTCCCCTCACGGGCCTCTCAGGCCTGGGTGGAGGTTTCTTACATTTTGTTCAGTCTGCACTGGTTTGCCATTAACCACAGTGATACTCAGCTCAGGTGTGAACATGAATCTCGGGGTGGGCACACGCTGGAGTGTAGGGAGATCTTAAAATCGATGCCCTGGGGACATTCTGACACGTCCTGTCACCCTCAGGTCTGGTGGGGAGCACTGGGCAGCATCTCCTGCTTCAAGCCATACAGTAAGTCGCCCCTAATGGAGAGGACACTTAAGGCCACAGTCACTGGTAGGGAACAGAGGGGATCTGAGAGCATAAATAAGGCTCAAGACAAAACCGAGGCATCTGAGTGCTGCGCCTCAAGAGTCAGGGGTGGGATCACCGAGCCCAAGAATCGGGTCGTTGGGTGGTAGCATTGCTTATAGCCAGGAGAGTGAAAGCTCCCAGACATCTCTTCACGGTCCTCAGAAGGGACTCTGGCCAGCACCCAGACCGGCTCTCACTCAGAGGCCCCCGCTCCTACGAGAGAAGACCCCTCATTCCTGAAAATGAGCAGTCTGGTTCCTGGTCACCTCCTTGAGCTAATGCGCCTGCATATTCACCCAGATCATTCTTCATGCCTGTCGAGTCCCCGCCTGCCCTTGCTGGGAGCACGGTGGCCTCATTTCTTGTGGCATTTTTCTTGCTTGTTGGGAATTTTTTGGGTGAAACATGAAGTTTATGATATATTGGCTCAGTAAAAGGTTTCGGTGAAGTGCACATTTCCCAAGGAGAGTAACAAGAGTCTACTCCGACTCTTGAAGCTGGGAAGGCAAGTGTGAAGCATGAAGGACACCCGGCCAGGCCAGCGCAGTGATGCACTGCGCCGGGCCCACTCCGCAGCTGTTCAGTCGGGTTGCCTGGATGGCAGAAATGCACTCTGTCTGCCAAGTGAGTTTCACAAACCAGTGCCCTTACAGAGCCAGCCTTCTGGAAAAGTCTATCAACAAAGACGGAGAGTGGACAGGCCCCAGGGTAACAGCGATGGACTCAATGATGACTTGCTCCAAAGTGGTCACAACCGTGCCCTCGCCTTTCAGAATGACAAGTTACTGGGCTAAGCCTGGGACGGAGCTCACTAAGGTCAGTATTTAACGTAGGTCCCCCAGCCGCTCAGAGCTCGAGCTCCCTACAGGGTGTTCTGAACAGTGTCCCTCCCACCCCTGGGAAACAACGTCCCTGAGCAGTTCAGAGCCTGGGGAGGGGATGCTTCTGGAGTCAGGGAACCCGACATCTCGTCCGCTCTGTGTCGGAGAGTGCTGAGGCCCAAGCAAACCGCAGCCCTGAGCATAAAATGGCTAATACTTACCCCAGAGCAAAGAGCAAAGAGCAACGCAGACACAGTGAACTCTCTCAAATCAAAGGGTGCTGTGCAAACATCAGTGGCTTTCTTCATAGACGTTGCGTGCACAGAGCAGGTGGCCCCAGTGAGCTTCTGGCAAACCAGGTCCACTTGGAGATTTCAGTAGCAAGAGCAACACAGCTCTCCAGGGTTGCAAACTACTGGAGAATGGAAGAAGGAATTGGATCCATGGGGGTGGAGGTGGGTAACTTGTCACAGAGACAAGAATGAGGTGATGCCACTTTTATAGAGCCCGAGAGAAATGAAAACATCAGGAAGATGATCAAGCATATAAATATATTATATGTATACACAATACATAAAACAGTCTGAATGCTTCTGTCCCCAAAATTCGTGGTGAAACTTAACCCCCAAGGTATGGTGTTAGGAGGTGGGCCTTTGGGAGCTGATGAGGTCAGGAGGGTGGCGCCCCCTGATGGGATTAGTGCCCTTGTAAAGAGCGCCAGGGAGCTCCCTCGCCCTCCACCATGTAAGGACCCAGTGAGAAGACACCTTCTGTGAACCAGAAAGAGGCTCTCAGCAAACACTGAATCTGCCAGTGCCTTGATCTTGAACTTCCAGCCTGCAGACTGTGAGAAATGAATGTCTGCTGTTTACGCCTCCATCTGTGATGTTTATTATGCAGCCCAAACAGACTGAGACAGAAAACAAGGGGAAGTAGGACTCAGAAAAGACCTGACGACCAGAAATCTGTGGGCTTTGAGGAAGAAATTTCATGACCAGTCCAGAGTGGACGTGGCACAGTGAAGTGAGTGGGGCAGGGATAGGGCAGGAGGAAGGCAAATGCAGGTGGGGGTGTGGGAGAAAGGGAGGGAAATGGAGGTGTTCGTAGGAGAGTCCAGCAGGGTGCTCAGCACAGGGGAAGTCGGAGGGAAGATCCTACAAGGACCAGGGCCACCAAAGGGCCTCCTGGAACTGGCCTGGCACACAAGGATGGGCAGAGGCCGCTGTGTTCCCCAGCCTTCAGAAGAGGCCACCAGTACATGGGCCCCACCGGGACAGCAATTCGAGGCTGCTTTTCAAAAAAACGAGTGTGTCCCCAGTGGCTAGTGTATGGTAGGTGTTCCATAAAGATTTGCTAACAAACGAATGAGTCAGCATTTCTCTGGGTAAGGAGGGAAGGAAGAGGGACCAGGACTGAGCAAGAGAAAGCACTGAGCACTTTACATCCAGTTACATGGCGAGGAGAGAGTCGGAGCACACAGCGTGCACACAGCGTGCCCTCGCCTGCAGGACTCCTCACACCTGCACACCATCTCCCTTCTCTCTCACACACACACATTTCACAGGTGCACAAAATACAAAGGCAGTGCTCTGGAGCCTCCTCCTTAGAAAACCGCCCGCTCGCCCCTGTTCTACTTGAGGAACCATCATCCTGCTCAGAAAATGTCACTTCCACTTTGCTTCCCCTTCAGTTAGGCTAAGTGAGTAACTGTCCCTGCGCCCAGAGCCCTGCCATCTGCCGGCACTGCCCTGGATGCGAGTGACACCTCCGCAGGAGTCACCGGGTCTCTCAGGCCTGAGATAGCGACCATCAGTTCCCATTTGTGTGAAACACCTTTACGGCCTCACTGGGAGGCTCACCCAGGCTCCGGGACACACGGCTAATGGTGAGCCCTGGGGAGAGCCACACAAACACAGGCGCAGGCACAGGCTGTGGGCCTCACACACTGGGGTGGGGCAATGAGGTGGTAGAACGAGGACCCACAGGTCAAACCTTGAGGGTGGGGGTGTCACACTGGGGCTTGGGCCACCGTCAGCGTGGGATAACTGGCTCCTTTCCCAGCAGCTCTGGCTGCAGTCCGGACGCAGCACTTCCCTGCTCTGCACATAGTCTTTGACAAAAGAGGCTTCATTACTCTCCATTTTGGTTAACTGAAATGGCTCATTTAAGAATAAATGGTAATGTACTCTCCAATATCAAAGGAGGTCAGCCAGACAGCCCAGGAGGGTCTGGAGGCAGAGGGCTGTGGGGCCGTCCTGGAGGTGGGGAGGATAATCCTGCTCACAGGATAGGCCCCTCCTCACCTCCCCAAGCGTGTTAAACACAGAGACACGTGTCATTTCTTAGATTGCCAAGTATAGACCCCAAGGAGAACAGAACCCGAGTGTCACAGGCTTCATGCCTGATTCTGGAATCCTGCTGACGGCTTCACACACTCGATGTGCAGTGAACACTCCTGTGTGTGCTCTCAGGCTGTGTAGACTCACACAGAGTGACCTCCCCAGTGTTTGTAGAGCTAGTTTTCAGTGAGTCAAGGCAATTTTCCCACAGAGATCTACGTTCACTAGCTCTGAGTCACCTTATGCCACTGAACCCCAACTCTTCATCTTTTAGTAACAGAATAATACCTAAATTGAAGAATTATTATGAGGAGTCAACGAGATAACATGTGTAAAAAAATGGGTGTTCAAAATTGGTGCAGCCAATTTAAAATTAGAAACAGTATGGAAGTTCCTCAAAAAAATAAAAATAGAACGATCATATAACCCAGTGATTCCACTTTGGGGTATTTATCCGAAGAAATCCAAGACACTCAAATAGATATATGCATCCCTTTGTTCATTGCAGCATTATTTACAACTAGAGGCCCAGTGCACAAAGTTCATGCATGGGGATAAGGGGTCCCTCAGCCCAGCCTGCACCCTCTCGCAATCCAGAACCCCTTGGGGGATGTCTGACTGAGGGATTGGGCCTAAAGTGGCAGTGGGACATCCCTCTCACAATCCAGGACCACTGGCTCCTAACCACTCACCTGCCTGCCTGGTGCCTCTAACTGCTCTCCTGCCTACCTGATCACTTCTAACCACTCGCCTGCCTGCCTGATCGCTCCTAACTGCTTACCTCCTGCCTGATCAACCCTAACTATTATGCCTGCCTGCATGATCGCCCCTGACAGCCTCTGCCTCAGCTCCTGCTGCCCTGGCTTCATCCAGAAGGACATCCGAAATGACATTCAGAAGGTCGTTTGGCTGTCTGATCTAATTAGCATATTACGCTTTTATTATTATAGACTAGAGGCCGGGTGCACAAAAATTTGGGCACTCGGGTGGGGGGGGGGGGGTCCCTCAGCCCGGCCTGTGCCCTCTCGCAGTTTGGGACCCCTCAGGAGATAACAACCTGCTGGCTTAGGCCTGCTCCTGGGCGGCAGAGGGCAGGCCCAATCCCTAGGTGCAGCCCCTGGTCGGGCTCAGAGCAGGGCTGATTGGGGTGTTGGGGCGCCGCCCCATTATGCACAGAGCAAGGCGGATCAGGAGGTTGTAATGACACCCTCAGTCACGCTCAGGATGGGGCCGATTAGGGGGTTGGGGCACCATCCCCTGTCACACTCAAGGCAGGGTCAATGGGGAGGTTGCGGCGCCACCCCCTGTCACGCACAGAGCAGGGCCAATCAGGGGGTTGGGGCGCTGCCCCCTGTCACGCACAGAGCAGGGCCCATCAGGGGGTTGGGGGGCTCCCCCCTGTCACGCACAGATTAGGGCTGATAGGGGAGTTAGGGCACCGCCCCCTGTCACACACAGAGCAGAGCGGATCAGGGGGTTGGGGAACCGCCCTCTATCACCCACAGAGCAGGGCCGATCAGGGGGTTGGGGCGCCACCACTGTCACACTCAGGGCAGGGCCCATGGGAAGGTTATGGCTCTACCCCGTCACACACAGAGCAGGGCCCGTGGGGGGGGTGGGGGGGGCAGGGCGCCGCACCCTGTCACACACAGAGCAGGGCCCATCAGAGGGTTGGGGCGCCTTCCCCTGTCATGAACAGAGCAGGGCGGATAGGGAGGTTGTGGCCCCGCCCCCTGTCACACACAGAGCTGCAGGGCGATTAGGGGGTTTGGGCGCTGCCCCCTGTCACGCTGATCCCGGTGCTGGGAGGCATATTATCCTTTTACTATATAGGATAGAGGCCTGGGGGCCAGCTGGTTTGCCCTGAAGGGTGTCCTGGATCAGGGTGGGGGTCCCCACTGGGGTGCCTGGCCAGCCTGGATGAGGGGATGATGGCTGTTTGCAGCTGGTCACACACCCTTCAGGGTGGGGATCCCCACTGGGGTGCCTGGCCAGTCTGGGTGAGGGGCTGAGGGCTGCTTTCAGGCTGACTGAAGCTCCCAACCGCTCCTTTTTTTTCTCTTTTTTTATTTTATTCTGGGCCAGCTTTAGCTCTGGCTCTAGCTCTGAGGCTTCATATCTGGTTTGTTTGCCGTTCTATAATCGAAACAATGTATAACTTCAGCTCTGAGATCCCAGCTGGCTGAAAGCTGGTTTCAGCTTCTTATTTGCAACATAGTACATAGTTGCTTAGAGTTGCAACTCAGGGGCCGCCAAGTCAGGCGGGGAACATTGGAGTCTGCAGTCCCTGGAGCAAGCAAGCCTCATGTTCACTTCCAGCTGCCTGGCTGCCGGCCGCCATCTTGGCTGACAGTTAATTTGCATAAGGATATGCTGATTAGCCAATGGGAAGAGTAGCGGTCGTACACTAATTACCATGTTTCTCTTTTATTAGTATAGATAGAAGATAGCCAAGATCCAGAAGCAGCCTAAGTGTCCATCAGTAGATAGATAAAGAAGAGGTGGTACAATGGAATATTACTCAGCCATAAAAAAGAATGAAATCTTGCCATTTTCTACAGCCTGGATGGACCTAGGGGATGTTATGCTAAGTGAAATAATTCAGACAGAGAAGACAAATATTGTATGATTTCACATATTTGTGGTATCTAAAAAACAAAATAAAGGAACAAACAAAACAGAAACAAACTCATGGATACAGGAAACCAACTGTTGGTCACCTGATGGCAATGGGGTTGGTGGGGGGGCGGGGCTGGTAAAAAAGAGGGAGGGATAAATATATACAAATTGGCAGTTATAAAAACAGTCATGGGAATGTAAGGTACAGCATAGGGAATATAGTCATTAATATTGTAATAACTACGAATGGTGGCAGATGGGTACTAGACTTATTGGGGAGGTCACTTCATAAGGTGTATAGATATCTAATCACTATGTGCTGTATGCCTGAAACTAATGCAAAATTATGTTGAATGTCAATTGCAATTAAAAAAGAAAAGTAGGGGCTCGATAAAAGGTAATAATGATAATGGTTGTTATTAGCGTCAAGATTTGTCTCATTTTACTACCCAACTAGGAGATCACACTTTTCCCACCATTCCTGGGATTCAGCTGGTCACTGAGAGGGAGATTCAAAGTGACTGCTCTTCCCAAGTTCCTTAATAAACAGTATTTACTGAGCCTTGCTATGAGCAGTCACCATGCTCAGGCCTTAGAGATCATAAAAATGTGCCATGATCTCTGGTCCCAAGGAGTTGACAGATTCATTGATGAAACAGGACATAAGAACATAAACAAATTAAATAGTGAAGACAACAGGAAGAGTTGTCATAAGATAGAACATAATTAGTAGCTAGATGATAGAGTTTTCAACTTAAAGCAAGGGACAGTAGATAATGACCAGGCAAACTCCATGTCTGAGGGACTGCCAGCAATGAATGGCTGATGGTATTTGAGTCAGCTGGGAGGAAGGTAAGGGCACCTGGTGGGGGCAGGTGCAAGGTCAGAGGCCAGGATCATAGTGAGCAGGGTCCATAAATAAGAAGGATAGAAGGTAAGACCACAGGCCTTTTTATCGAAAGAAAAAGGGAAATGTAAGTTGTCTCGCCTCAAAGAAAGCTACCTGAAATTCTGGATTTATAAATATTTGTAATCTTAGCTAATAAATGTCATCTTAGGGGAACTCTTTAAAGGCAGTCACTGCATGAACTGTCCAGAGATTTGGAGAAAAAATCATAGGAACTCCAGCCCGGCTAGTGTGGCTCAGTGGTTGAGCATTGACCTATGAACCAGGAGATCACGCTTCAATTCCCCGTCAGGGCACATGCCCAGGTTGCAGGCTCCATCCCCAATGTGGGGCGTGCAGGAGGCAGCCGATCAATGATTCTCTCTCATCATTGATGTTTCTATCTCTCTCTCCCTCTCCCTTCCTCTCTGAAATTAATGAGAAAAAAAATTTTTAAATCCTAGGACCTCCTTAAAGAATTCACATCTGATATAGTCACTCAACTTCCTTGATTGGGTTGGAGAACCTACAACTGGATGAAGCAAAAGGTCTGGATGTGGTTACACTTTGGGGAAGATTCCAGCAGATGGACCCTATCACCCATGGACTTCACTGCGGTTGGTAAATCTGAGGTGGAGCTTGTGGTTGGGTTGTGGAGTTGAAGAACATCCAGCCTGTCAACTACACGAGCTGCAGGGAAGCTATCTAGTCGACCTTCGCTGCATCCCACAGCAGTATCAGCAGGACCCAACTGGGTATGTGGTTCTAAGACCAGGGAAAGGTGCTTAATGGTAGTGCGAAGCTCTGGCCCATGGCTCAGATGGTGGGAGAGTCAGCACGTGCACCGAAAGGTCCTTATTCAATTCTTGATCAGGGCACATACTGGGTTGTGGGTTCAATCCCCAGTCAGGATGCATACAAGAGACAACTGATAGATGTTTCTCATATAGTTGATGTTTTCCTCTCTCTCTAAAAAAAATCAGTAAAACATATCCTCAGATGAGAATTTTTTAACATTGGAAAATTGTTGGCAAGTAGGAAAGAACTGAGAAGTAGAGAGAGAGAGCGCGTCTCCGTGTCTGACAGCTTCAAGGAAGGACTCTGTGAAGAGAAAGAGAAAGAGCCAAACAGGCTGAAGGAAGGTGACACTGAGACATTGGAGGTGGGGAACCCCCCAGCTGACACACATGTGGGTAACAGGATGTGTACTCAGAGAGGAACTCATCAAAGAGTGAGGGGCATGACTGCTGACCTTCTGCCTCTGAGAGGGGGGTTATGAACAAAGGGCTGTTAGACACCCTGGCCATGGATGTCCCTGCCACAAGCACAGAACTCTCACCTGGATCCCACACCCCAGGGAGACCAGAAAGCTACACAGGTGGACAGAGACTCACAGTTCCCAGAGTTAGGGACTGTGACGGTGGTCAGTACACCAGCTCCCAAGCTGGGCTGGGTGGCCTAGCATCCCTCCACCTCTTACACTCCAGGACGAGACCATGGAAAAGCACTGGCTCTTTGTGTCTTGGTTTCCTCCTCGGTATCCTGTGGATAATAATCCTACCCATGGCACTGGGCGGTTGTGAGGACTAAATGACATCATCTGGTCAAGGGCCCCTTCATGAGGAGACCTTCTGAGAAATGCAGCCGTGGGGTGATTCCGTTGTGCAAACATCACAGAGTGTACTCACACAAAACTAGATGGCACGGCCCGCAGCTGTAATGGTATGTGCTATACTTTTATACGACTGGCAGCATCGTAGGTTTGTTTCCACCAGCATCACCACAAACGTGTGCAAGGAATGGTGCTATGACATGTTGACAGCTCTGACATCAGTAAGTGACATCATAGCTCCATTAAAACCTATGGGGTCACCGTCACATTTGCTGCCCATCGTTGAGCAAAATGCTGTTGTGCAGCACATCACTGGACACAAAGCCTGAAACATAAATACTGGACGTGCATTGGTCTCTGCTGATGGTGGGAGGGGCTAGTGAAACAGAAACCGCATCACTGGGCGGCCTGCTGATCGACCTCCATTATCAGGCAGTGGGAGGAAAACCCTGCATGTGTCCAGGTTTATATGACTCACCTCGTTGTAGAGACATTATCCTGGGACCCAAATCTAGGAGCATCACTAGAGGACTGAGGACACCAGAAACCTTAGTAAGTCGGAGTCCTGCATGAGAAGGTAGAGCAGGAGCTAATGAAGGCTCTGGCTGCCATAAAATTATGGTGGTGCTGCAGGAACAAATCCCTTCCCCAGCAGTCGTCCTGCATTTGTTGAGTGAGCGAGTGAGCAGAGCCAGTTCCAGCAGCTCAGTGCTCAGTGCTCTTCTTCCTCTTGGTAAGATGCGCAGGACTTCCCTCCCCATTGTCATCAAAGAGCTTTCATTGCGCACTGGAGGAGTGCTGTGCTAAAGAACAAGTGCAGTTCCTGTCAGCCTGGACACTGACATTAGACCATCAAGGCTGCCTGGCCTGTAGCTTCAAAAAAAATACAGACTTTCTCGTGACTCAAGGCAGTTAAATCCAACATAAGCACCAAGAATGCTCAATGAACACTTTCTGGGCATCGCTGGAGATTTAAGAGACAAAACAGATAACAGCACAGGAAAGAAACTCAATACATGTTTTATAGAAAACCCCCCATCTCCCTTTGAGGAAGTTCAAACTAGGGAAACGAAATAGCCACTCTATTCCCTCCTCTTCCCAATTCTAGGTCTACAACTTGTCCAACTTTTCCTAAATTAAATCCCCCAAACTCAAGAAATTGGCCAGCACCATGCTTCAAATCCTGGCACAGGAAGGGCGAGGCACAAGGTTGTGCAGCCATCACCAATGTCTAATCCAGGACATCTACCCTCCCCTGCCCCCACCACCCCTGGATAGAAACGCTGTCCCTCCAGCAATCACTCCCTACTGCCAGCTCTCCCAGATCCTGGAACCACAAATCTGGTTTCCATCTCTACAGATTTGCCTGTTCTGGCCATTGCATATGGAAACCTCCAGCTGGTGGCCTTTGCGTCTGGTTATGTTCCCGTAGCAGGATGTTTTCAAGGTGGTTTCTGAGTCATATCCCGCTGTGCAGATATGAGCACACTTCGCTCTCCATTCGTCAGCTGACGGACATTCATGTTGTTCTCACTTTGTGACATCAGGAGCGATGCAGCTTTGAGTGATCACATACAAGTACAAGGTGTGGACAAGCAGAGCCAACTCTTCCGGAGGGTGAAAATTCACCACGAGAGGCCCCTCCCAGGAAGCTCATTTTTCACACTCGACCAACATAAGCAGGATTTTTCGCAGGTCATGTGTTCTTTTAAAATTCCTCATGCAGCCCTAGCTGGTTTTGCTCAGTGGATAGAGTGTTGGCCTGTGAACTGAAGGGTCCCAGGTTCGATTCCAGTCAGGGGCACATGCCCGGGTTGCAGGCTCGATCTCCAGTGGGGGGCATGCAGGAGGCAGCAGATCAGTGGTTCTCTCTCATCGTTGATGTTTCTATCTCTCCCTTTCCCTTCCTCTCTGAAAGCAATTTAAAAAATTAAAATACAATTCCTCATGCAATGTCCTAAACTTTAGGACCTAAAGCAAAACATGGGCACCTGGTGGAACTTGGGAGAAGTTTCATTGAACGTTTCTGAGGCACCTGCTTCCTGGGAGACCCTGTACCGGGTGCTGTGGGGATAGAGACGAGGTAGTCTGTGCCAGGCCAGCTCCCGTTCCAGTGGACACCAGTGGCCAGTCCTCCACTCCAGGCCTGCAGAACAGGCTCTGTCATGAGCAGTTCTTCATACAGAAAGAAGCAAAGGCAGCTGAGGGCTGTCACCCAGAGGAAAAATCAGATGAGCTGGGGCAGGCATCCCAAAGAACTGGTGCAGGGTTTGCTCCTGCTATAAAACACCTATGCGAGACCTAAGACTTCACAGAATACCCAAGACCTTCACCTTGCGAGATGTGAGGATGCCTACAATTCAATAGTCTTTCTTTTAATATCAACCTTATAAAAAATCCAATTCCTACATGTTCTTTAGTCTCTTAGTGGACTTTCCCGGCCCCCACTTCTTCATTCTAGGGTCATACCCTAGTAATATGAAGTCCTAATTATTAAAGATTTAAATGGTTTTTAATTTCTAGTAATCCTCTGAATTCATCTGGCATGTTTTATGCATTGCTTATTTTTGGATTAACCTGTCTATAATCCTATGGCTGTTTTTATTGGGATTACCTTTAAATTTATGGAATAACTTTAGGATTGATGTCTTTGTGATGTTGAGTCTTCCTTGCCAAAAACACGGAGTACCTTTCCATATATTACATATACCCCTCCCAAAAACGTCCACATCTTAATCCCAGGTCCTGTGAATATGTGACATTCCACTCAAAGCAGAATTCATGCTGAAGATGAAGTTGTGGGCGCTGACCATCTGACTTCAAGCAGGGAGCTTAATCTGAGTTGTTCTCACCACAAAAAGAAGGGTAACTGCAGGAGGGGATGGAACCTTAGGGTGGTGATCACTTCCGGTGTGTACGAACATCAGATCACCAAGTTTGTATGCCTTAAATATGTACCATTTTTAGTTATCAGGTGCACCCAAATAAACTAGGGTAAATAAATTTTTAAAAAAACAAAAGGAGCCGAAACCGGTTTGGCTCAGTGGATAGAGCGTCGGCCTGTGGACTGAAGGGTCCCGGGTTCGATTCCGGTCAAGGGCATGTACCTGGGTTGCGGGCACATCCCCAATGGGAGATGTGCAGGAGGCGGCTGATCGATGTTTCTCTCTCATCGATGTTTCTGACTCTCTATCCCTCTCCCTTCCTCTCTGTAAAAAATCAATAAAATATATTTTTTTAAAAAAAGGAAGGGTGTGGGGTAGAGTCATTTGCAGTTGCAGCAGATGGAGCCACAGAGGCTCACATGTGCATGCATTATATGTGTATGTATGTGTATCCATCATGTGCGTGCATGCTTCCATCACACGTGTCTATGTACATGTGTATGCTTCTGTCATGTGTGCATGAACCTCATTTGTGTGTGCATGCCTGCACATGTGTCTCTATCACATGTGTTCATGCCTGTGTCTCCATCATGTGTGTGCATATTCTTCCATTGTGTGCCTATACATGTGCTCGTGTGTGCTTCTATCATGTATGTATGCATGTATATATGTGCATGTCTCCATTGTGATGTGTGCCTGAGCTGTGTGCATGTGTGCTTCCAGGCATGTGCATGTGTCCCTACACATGTGCACGTGTGTGCCTCTATCACTTGTGCATGTGCATCTCTAGTTCCATCATATGTGCCTGCCTCCATCATGTGTGCCTATATGTGTGCATGTGTGTCCCCATCATATGTACAACTATGCACACCCCATCACGTGTACAGGTTCATGATTTGCATGCATGTGCATTGCTTATATCACATGTGCATGCCCACTCGTGTGTGTGCCTCCATCATGTGTACAGGTTCATACTTGTGTGTGTGCATTGCTTATATCACATGTGCATACCCATTCATGTGCGTGTGCTTCCATCACAAGTGTGCATGCCTCCTTCATGTGTGCAGATGTGCAAGTGTGTGCCTTACATGTGCATACACATGCCTATGCATGTATGCCTCCATTGCATTGTGTATAGGCCTGCATGTGTGTATACATGCCTCCATCATGCATTGCATGTGTGTCCATGCATGTGTGTGCATGTGATGGAGGAGGGGCACAGGTACCTGTGGTAGATCAGAAAGGGAGAAGCACCGGAAGGAGCTTGAGGACAAAGATGACAACCCTGAGGTGGCCCTGGCAGACTATGCCGGAAGCTCGACGCCCAGCCTGTCCACTGTGCAGACCAGCTAAATGTCCCTCCTGTCAGTCAGGATGATGGTTTCCAAGTGGCAGAGATTGTGAGAGATATTCCTCTTCCCTTATCTCTCCCCCTTCCACCAAGAGACTGCAGAGCCACTCACTCGAACAATAGCTGAGCTTCAGGGCCAGGCAGCAGCTTGCAGAGGGACTAATGTGCAGATTAAAACCGGACACTGCTGAGTGAGGCGCCTTCCACCCGAGATGTCCAAAAACACTGATAACTGCTATAGCCACCCTCCCGCTGCGCTTCGGCTGCCTCGCGGCGGTCTGCACCGGGGCTTCTCGTGTGGTCAAGAGGGGACGATGACAGCCACTCTCTGAGTCCAGGCAGAAATGAATTCAGTGCTTCCACATTTAAATTGACTTAGGAGATGGTACTGACTGGTTAGGAGCTAAAAGCTGTGGGTTGTTGTTTTCGTGTATTAACAATAGTTTTCCAAGATTTAGAGGAGTTTACTGCGATATGAAATAGCTGCTGATGCAGTAAGCAGAGGACCACCGCAGTTGGGTCCTTCAGGTTAGGATGGAGGGGTAGGAGCCTCAGGGGGAAGTTGCCAGGGAGTGCATGCTCTAAGGGGTGTGGACGTGAGGTCTTAGGGTGGGGAGTGGGAGGCAAGAAAGGAGGGGGTGGGGTGAATGCAAGCAATCCTTGGCATGAGCATGGGGGATGCAGGAGCTGGGGGACACTTCGTCAAGTCCATGTTCACACATTCACCCAGCATCTCCCGAGGGCTGCCGTGAGTTAGGCCTCATGTTATGGTTCCTGATAAATCTTACCATCTGTATGACGGTAAAAAATCTAGCCAATGTTACAACAGTACAATGTTACCAATATTATGATAGTGGTTTGGAGGGTGTATCAGTATTATTACCACAGATTCCTCAGATATTAAATGGCAACAAGGGGGAATAATATGAACAACTTTATGCCAATAAGTTCAACAGTTCAGATGAGAAGAACACATTCCTGAGACACATAAACCAACAAGGCTTACTCAAGTATAAATTTAACTTACAGTTTAAAATGCTGTTTCCCCCCAAACACAGACTGTGAGAATAAAAATTCTTATTCTGATATGTGGCCGCTGCTCAGCACAATTTTTGGACTGTCTCCTGGATTTGAAATTATCTTCAGTCCCAGTTTATGAGCAACATAAGAAAACTACTTTTACTGTTTTATGATCGCACCTGGTAAACGAATCCTTATTACATTTCCCACTTTCAAGCTGGAATTTCCCAAACATATTTGAAAACAACCCAATTTAGACACAGTGCAACACTGCTGGTTTGTAATTTCCTCAGTGACTATGTTTTTCAAGAACATTATCCTGGAACAAAATTGGCTTTCATTTCCTCCTATGGACTGTACACACCAACTGAAAATCAGACATTTTAGAATAATAATACTACCTGTTTTTAAGTGGGAAAAGCACTAATATTTGAAGTGAATAAAGTATGGTTATGTACTAAGCTTGAAACTAATGTGGTTAAAAATATTGCTGTAAATCTCCCATTTTGTTATCAGCATTCACTTTATCCAACTTTGGAATAATACACATTTTTCTCTTTAGAATTGTTTTATTACTCTTTTAATGATATTAGATGCATTAAAGGATTATTTGTAAAGATAAAAGTATGAACACTGGAGCAGAGATCTGTGTACTCATCATTTAAATTAAGAATCAAATCAGATATTGCCAATTCTGGGCTCATACGGATCCTGCCCTCTGCCTCCCACCCACACTCCTCTCCTGGCCCAGAGAATGCCATGCTGAATTTTGGGTTTTCATCCCCATGTCCCCATGTACGTGAACATAATCAGACATATGTGGCTGGGCTTGTGTGTACTTTGTAAAAACGGTTTCACACTGCATACTCCAGGCTCATGTCTTCATTCACCACTGTGCTCCTAAGGTCAACACTGGCAAGCTGTGTGTCTCATCCATGTTCACTGGTACGTAATGTTCCACTGTGCAGACGGACCACTGTTTATTTGCCAGTCCCCGTCGACGTGCTCAGGTTGTGTCCAGGTTGGCAGCACAACCTTGCCTGTGTCTCCCAGTGCACGTGTGCCAAGGTTCCTCAGGACAGCCGCGCTCAGGCTGGACAGCAGATCACACGCAGGAACTTGTCTGCAGCGCAGATTTTGCGTCCTACTGAAATGTTCTGGGTTGGCAGCTATGGAGACGGACCCAGGAACCTTCATTTTTAAGACGTGGATACCACACTTTAATAAACCATGTTCTTAACTGTATCCCTAGTTTTTGCTGGAACGGGAAGCATGCACACATCCAGATTTATATACAGTACTTTCCAATTTCCTGTAGTTTATATACAAACCAGTAAGTGCATATAAAATATTCCAACAATTTATGTGCTTGACAGAGCTTTTATCAAGCTAACATTTCTGAGATGGTACTTTGTTTTGGTCTTAATTTTCATTTTTTAAATTTCTATATGTATTTATTGGCTATTTAGCTTTCTCTTTTGTGACATACTTATGTCTGTCCCATTCTCCTGGAAACATGTAGACTTTTGTTTATTATCCTGAATATTCATCTTTTGTAGATTATATATGCTACAACTATAATTTGTGATTTAACATTCTACTCTAAGGTGTCCTATAATCTTTTACTTTTAATATGCTTAAATGTGTCAATCTTTTCTAATATGGCTAATGCATTTTTAGATAGTTACTTAATAAAGTCAAAGTCACAAGAATATTATTTTTTTTTAATATTGTTTTTTCCTTTAACATATAAATGTGAAATTTTCTTTTGGTGTGAGGTAGGGATCCAAGTTCCTTGTTTTCCCCCAGCCCCTCAATATGGATAACCAGTACCATTAGAACCATTATTAAAATAGGCCACTTTCTTCCAGTGATCTGTGATTACATAAGCAGAAATATTTCAAGTTTACACATTTGCAAGAATCAACTTGGCATTCTATTCCACTGTTCAGTTCTTCCATTTCCTGTGCCAATATCACACTTTATGGGCCACAGCCCTGCCAGGTCTAAGGTAAATCTACTGTTCTCCTTTCTTCCTCCTCCTTTCTCTCCTTGGGCATCTCATTAACCATGGCCTTTTCTCTTTCTAATAAATTTAAGAATCAGATTGTCAAACCACTAGGGTGAGCTGGATTGGAATTGCACTGAATCTATTTGCCAACATGGGAGAACTAACATTTTTACAATATTGACTCTTCCTATTAATGCACACGATAGTCTCTCATTTTGTCTTTTTCAATGTCTTTGCAACACTTTATGTTACTAATATTCCTATGGATCATTTCAAGCCTCTTTTCTCTTTGTCAGTTGTTCCCCCACAGGTACCCATGTTTTTGTTGTTAGCATAAAACGTGACCTTTTCAGATACTGAGTGATACATTTCAATGGTTCTAAAATTTAAAAACTGTGATACACCAAAAAGTCACTTCCACCCCAGTTCTTACTTACATTTCACAACCGCCCTTACAATACCACTTTTATCATTTTTTCTTTCCAATGTCTTTTTCTTCTTTGTAGTGACCTTTGAAATTTTGCGATATATATATATATATATATGTAACTAAAATTAATCATTATTTCACTCTTCCAGCCAAACAAAAACAGAAATTTAAGCCAGTAACTCCAAGCACGTACAAGTAAAGAGAACTTTGACCTATCCAGAACCAAAGTATCATACACATACACACACACACACACACACACACACACGCCAATACATACACCCAAAGGACCAGGACATAACCAAAACTTGAACACCAGAACCCTTTCTTCAGAAGCCCTGTTGTCCAGGAAAATCTGGTGTTGATGCCCCTTAACATAAATGGCCAAGTTCCAGGGTCCTCCAATTAAAACTTCCCCACCAGCACTTCTGCATATGTGTTCCCACTCAACCCTTAAAAACCTTCATCCTAACCCAGTATGGCTCAGGGGTTGAGTGCAGTCCTATGAACCATGTCACGGTTCAATTCCCAGTCAGGGCACATGCCTAGGGTTGCAGGCTTAATCCCCAGTAGGGGGCATGCAGGAGGAAGTCAATCAATGATTCTCATCATTGATGTTTCTCTCTCTCTCCTTCTCCCTTCCTCTCTGAAATCAATAAAAATATAAAGAAAAGAAACCCTCAACCAATTCAACAAGCAAGATGGATTTGAGAGGCACAATTAGTCTCCCATCTTGTTTGGTGCCTTCTCAGGCAAGAAACTTTTCCTTACCCCCAAAAATAAAATAAAATAAACCACTAACTCCAATCAGTCACTATTTTATATGGCTGTCTGCTGGGGATGTTTGTCTATTTTGAAACCATTCCTTAGTGACTTGTTCTCCCTACATTATCTCAAAAAACTCCGTCAGAAAAGGCGATCTAGTGAAAACTGTTTATCCCCACATTGTCTGCATTTCACACATTCTTCAGAGGCAGTTTGCTGAGCACACAATTCTAGTTATTCTCTCTTAGCACATTTGTATTATTTTCACTCAGGTGAAGCTATTGAAGACTGAGTTTCTCAGTTCTAGTTCCAAAAATTTCAGGGAACGCCTGAGGTCAAAGCTGTACGCTCCCGGTAACAGCATTTTCTGTCACACACCTAAATTGTGGAATAAACAGCCCTGCCTTCGGGCAAGAATTGCCTGGTCTCCTTCCAAGTCAGACCTCAAGGCCATGCTCTTCCTCCACCGCACTGTGACCATGTCTTCTACCTGCACGGCTCCTGGTGACCCCTCAGTCTGTCCCAAGTCAGTGAGCGCACGACGTGGAGCAAACCACTCTCCCCAAAGCTGCTTGCAGGACTCAGGGTCCGTCCCTCCCCCCACCTCACCTGGTGTCCTCCCTTGGTTCTGTGTGCGACTTCCCTTGCTCCTTGGTCACCCTTCAGTTCCTGACCCCCTCACCAACCTTCAGGCTCAAGATTAAACCTCAGCTCTTTGGAGATATCTGGACCAAACTATCTAAAGCAGCTCCCTTTGTTGCTCTCTACCCAAGCCCACAAATCACAAATGGACATCACTTGTCAATCACACAGACTTTTAAGATCCAAAGATATGCTTAGTCTTTTATTTTTTACCAAAAGCCACTTAAAGGTATTTCATTAGAATTAATTTTAAATTACACTTTTATCTGACTTCTGATTTCATTTGTAACGTCTTCCCTCCATAATATGGACTATATATGTTGTACATAATAACTGAGGTGTTCTCAATTTTTGGAATAATTAAATTTCTAATTTATTAAGAGAAAACAAAACTTATGAATAGTAGAGGAGACACACATCTTGGTGGCATTTTGATGACATCACAGTAATACAAGTCTTGCCTTCTTGATTCTTTATACTAATATGTGAAGTTTTAAATGTAACTGAAGATGTAATTTCACCAATAATCACGTTTTTGAAGAGTAACGTAGAGGGTTAAGCAAGCAGTGGAGAGTTTCTGAATGTACACTCAATGCCTGTGCAACGAGCCTTCACACCTGAAAAAGGGGCCGCTGGCAGGCAGGACACACCAGGGAGTGTGTTAACACCTCCTGAGGTTCCTGTGGCCAGCACAAGGCTTCACTCACGTGGGTCAGAATAGAAGGGAGGACCGGCAGCCGCCACAGATCCTGACTTGCACTCTCCTGCAGAAAATTCGGTCGACTTTCTAAAGCTGCAATTTTTAAAACTTTCGAACAAGCTTACCTGTCTGTGACAAGAACCAGACAAGCATCTTATGAGACGCTGAGGAACTTTGAGAAATACCTGTATTAGGTCCAATTGTTAATGCCCTTCAGAAAAATTTGAGATGGAAATAAAGGAATGGAAAAGCATAATTATGTATCGCTTAATATTAGCCTCTAACAAACAGATAGAAAATATAACACAATTGCTCTTTTAAGTCTAGAATTTATATTTTCAAATGTGCAATCCTATAATTAGAAATTTGTTCAATTTCTACATCGTTGTGATATCCAGTAGCTATTAACAAAATTGCACCAAAATAAAACATAAAAAAGGTAAAATAATAAAAAGAGACTCCTAATAACAAAACTTTTACAATAGTAATTATGGAACATGGATTTTTAATGAATTTCATTTTGCAATGAAGACACTGAACACTTAAAAACAATTACATCAATACAATAAAAACACTTGCTTCTACACAACACTTACAAATGTGTACTTTCTCCAAAGAAACTTGTTTTTCACAGATTTAAGCAACAAATAATTTTACAAAGGATTCTTCAGATGGCAAAATATGTACAGAATCTTTGACTCTACAGAAACCAATGTGCAGTGGTTGAAAAGGAGTGTTGCTTTGTCCAATGCATCTTGTAAAAATTCTCTATCAATGCATATTTTTCAGTAACCACATTCTCTTTGCATTATTAAATGAAATTCTGGACATCATATAGGAGAAAACAATTCCCATTTCAAAACACTATTTCAGATGAGATTACTTGTGGCTGATGACATGACAATTTCAGCCACACAAACATTCATACACTCACACATATTCAAGGATACACATGCACACACTATCACTAATCTCCTTCATGACTCCTGAAATCACCAGCACTATGACCAGAGCAGCTGGAGGGATGCCCTCAGAGGACACACAGCAGCTAGCAGAAGCGTGTCCTGCTCCTGGGAACAGCCCCAGCTCCCTGAGGCCTTTTGCACTCAAGGAGACAAGGGAGGCTGGCCCCTCCACTTAGCAACGTGAGCAGCTGTCGGCCATGAAGGGCATTGGTCTGCACAGAATTAAATGGCCATCACAACATATATTTTAAAACTTCAAAAATTTTTTAATCTTTTTATTGATTTTTTCAGAGAGCGAGGAAGGGAGAGGGATAGAGAGATGGAAACATCAATGAGAAACATTGCTCGGCTACCTCCTGCACCCACCCCCTTACTGGGAATCGAGCCAGCAACCAAGGGCATATGCCCTGACCAGGAATTGAACCAGGGACTTCTTGTTCCATGGGTTGACACCAGGCATGCTAAAAGTTTCAAATTTTTTAATCTGGAAGAGATCTGGTTCTTAAGTTTGATTTACCTATTTGTATACATTTTTCAATGTCCCTAATGGTGATTCTAAGACAGCCAGACATTCAAATTAAAACACAAGAGGAACCCAAGAGTGTGGTTACACAACTTATCATTAAGAACTCACTGTGCTCATGTCTTTGGAGGTGAGGTGCGGTAGAGAAGGTGTGACCATCAGCCATCTCAGCATGAGACCACTCAGGAGAGCAGTGCCTAACCTGGTGCTCAGACCCATAGTGACCAGCTGACTTGGTTCTCAAACAGTGTGCTTAGGGCAAATGTCACACTTTAAAAATACAACCAATTCTTTAGCTTTAAAAATAAAGTCGCTCTAAAGCATTGCTTGTCTGTCCTTTGTTAGACCTCAACTCTACTATTATTACTGGTTTTTCCTGGTCTCTCTCCCTTCCAGGCTCTGTAAATCAAATTACCAATGACTCAGGACTGAAGTTTCAAAAATTAGCTACTGTAGGACCGAGCCCAGGCGCTCCACCCCCGGGCAGCCTGCAGCAAACAGTGCCCAGCTGTGTCACTACAAAATAGGAGACACAGGAATGGGTCGTTTTCAACGTTACCCTCTTGTATCTCTCCAAGGGGCCAGTTTCCGACATATTCAAAGGATTAAAAATATGAGGAGCAGTACACTGAGATGTCTTCTTTATCAAAACTGTAACTCAACAATAACACGAACTCACAAACATCAAACACAGTAACTGCTAAGAAGGCAAGGGTGACAGGCCCACTCCAGCAGTGGGAGGGTTGGCACTGAGAGGTGTCCTGGCGGCTGAGACAGGAGCATCTTGTCACCTGTGAACTATGGCTGCGGCTGCCACCCTGGTAGCTAGCTAATGCAAGTGCCTTTCCATTACATTTGCTGATTGTCTTTCTTGCCTTCTGAACTGAACTCAGTATTCCAGCTAAAAGCCAAAGTGCTTAGTTAGCTAGGCACAGTAAGACTCCCAAGTTTTCCAAACATTTATTTTTGAGGTAGTACTCATTTATTTGCATTGTTGGCTCTCAAACACCACCAAAGAAGTGAACCCATGTAGAAATATGCAAACCAAAGGTGTAGAAAATAAATAAGGTTTTGTCTTCAGGTAGCACAGCCTTCTTAAAAAGGTCAAGTCACATTCAATGGATAAGTTATTTGAAACTTCTAAAAATTGTTTATAACCACAGCTATAAACTAAAGTGCTTTAAATTTTGCTTACGATCTGAAATTGGTGATTAGAATCATCATATTTTAGAATTTGCTAATATGAGACCTCAGGGTATTGAAATGATTTTCTATAAAAAGAACAAACTTTTTCTTAAAAAAAAAAAAAAAGAATGAATCCTGCAAACTCAACATTTGATGCTATTTTTTTAACTTCTAAGATCCAGGTTAATTTCACAGAACTGTAAGAGGATGAAGAGCTGAAGCTGAATTACAACAACAGCACGTGCTACAACTTCACATGGAAGTAAACATAAAATTTTTTGCCAATCCCGCCATTCATTAGCCAACGCAAACACAGCTCTGCAGTCTCCCAGGACAAGGTAGATATGTAGGATTATTCCAGAAATGCCACAGACTTACACTCACAGTAAGTACACAGGTTCACATTGAACTCACACAAGTGTGATGCCCTCCTGTCATATGTCAAATGCCACGTGCTAAGGGAGCGGCTTTGTTCCCACTGACCAGAGGATGCCAGCACAGACAAGACGGAATAAAAACATAACCACAGTTCTGTACATCATGCAAGCTGGGTACAATGGGAAAAGGACATATACAAATCACCCTTCTCAGGGTCCAGCTCTCACAAAAATGGCTGATCGGTATGAGAAAAGCCTGCTCCAGTCACAGGTCCATGGCAAATTATGAAACTAAGGAATGCCGGCACCTTATTTTTCCTGTAACAATGCAGGGATGTTGATGTTCCAGCCTATGGCTTGCCTGTCAAACCCGCAGGTGAACAGATTGCAGGTGGGGTGGTCCTCGCTCCACGCCGAGCAGCACACCATTCTTCTGTGGCCCTATTACCAAGCACACAAACCAGAATTAGTGTATTATTCCTCAAACATAAGGGCTATAAAACCTCAACCAAATTAACAACTACACCACTCAAAGCAACCAAATTGAGAGAGAAAAAATTAACGCTCAGGATTAATCAGAGTGAGACAAAAATACTGAGTTGGCAGCAGGTTCTCAGGGATGAGCTGGTGGAAAGGCCGTGATGAATGAATGAGGTCAGACACAACATGAATCTAGTGAGACACACCAAAAGCACTCATGATTCTTTAAGAAAATAAGTAAGATTACAGTCTGAAAGAAAAAATAATCAATTTTTAAAATTTTAATGAATGAATCTAGGTAAATTTGGGAATAAACTCAATAAAATTCACCCAAAGGCCTCAAATATCATTTTAACAAATAATTGGTTCAGATGTTCAAGCAGTTAAAAAACACATTCAGTGTCAAATGAAAAAAAGGAAAAATGAATAGCCTTTCAAGTAGATTCCTAATATCTTTAGAAATTCCGGTTCAACATGCATCTATCAACAAGTGAATCTAAGAACCAAGTGAATAAATAATCTGATGTACAGAATGAACTGGTGATTATAATAGAACCAGGGACATAGAAAGGGAATGGACTGACTATTCTTGGGGGGGAAAGGGGAGTGGGAGATGCGGGAAGAGACTGGACAAAAATCGTGTACCTATGGATGAGGACAGTGGGTGGGGAGTGAGGGCAGAGGGTGGGGTGGGAACTGAGAGGAGGGGAGTTATGGGGGGAAAAAAGAGGAACAAATGTAATAATCTGAACAATAAAGATTTAATTTAAAAAAAAAGAAATTCCGGTTCAATACCACAATGTTGGGAAAAATTATTGCAAAACGTACAAAGTTTACAGTGTGATGTTTGGTATATACAGGCAGAGATGCAAGCAATGCCTTAGGACACAGTCATTGTTACAGTAATACTTGGCTGGTGCTATATCATACAATAAAGTACAAGAAGGATTAGAAACAGCTAACAGAAAT
Source organism: Myotis yumanensis (assembly GCF_028538775.1). Classification (NCBI taxonomy): domain Eukaryota; kingdom Metazoa; phylum Chordata; class Mammalia; order Chiroptera; family Vespertilionidae; genus Myotis; species Myotis yumanensis. The sequence continues at coordinate 159,798,044 of NW_027223752.1, read as the reverse complement.
TTAGTAAAAGAAACCCTCAAAAGAATGGCACAACAGCTCCCTCTGGAAAACATTCGCAATTGAATGCTGCTGGTTTTAGAGAGAATCGGGCCACAAAGGGAAAGCACTGCAAGAAAGGAGCCCCAGAATGAAGGGTTAAGGGCGCTCTCCTACATCTCTTTGTTAGGGACTTGAGAAGAGAGAATGCATAAGCATCCACTAGCTGGCAGTAAAAATCAAGCCTCTAGAAAGAACTAGTTCAAGATGATAAACTCAAGACACTCACTGGACCAACACTGAGATCGCATCCTACTACCTAGTGAGGGAAAGGACCAGGAGGCACCTGCAAATGTGGGTCCAATCCAGGATCTCAGTCCTGCCTGAGCTGGGAGCCCGCACTAGGTGAGTCATCCTTTCATCTCATGTACATCCCCTGCCAGAGTGCACACAGACATGACCCAAAAATGGCTCAGGGCACATGCAGACTTTGAAACCACTCTGTGCCCTCCTAGTCATAGAGCCACCCTAAAACTTCTCCACTCCTGCAGCACAGATCCTGTGCGCCGTCTGTAGATCACCTTTCACTGCACACTGCACCGCCCCCTCCCTGAGCTCCTGATCACAGTCCACTCTCTGGGAAATGGCACTTACACTTTCCCCAAAGTAAAACAATTCCATATCCTAAGCCCCTGACCCTCTAGTGACCAAGTTGAACTGAGTTTCGTTGTCTCCTTATAAAGCTGTCAGCTGAAAGAAGCTGGGACAACATGAACCGGGGATTTCTAGCTCTGGTTCTGTGAGACTGAAGTGAAAAGTATACTGATTCATCTGAAATGTTACAGGTTCGGAATGAAATGAAATGTTATTCATTAAACCTTAAAGATAAGTATTTTCACAAACTACTTTAGGAGGAAATAAAGCCAAGCACAGCGGAATTCTACAATTCCAACAGGGTTGCATGTTAACAGATAATTAAATATAAAGTTGTGCCCACAGAATTAGCCCCACCAACAACTGCTGAAATCTCCCTATTTTTTGAGAGGAAACATTCTCAAAGTAATGAAGTCATACACACTCATACATTTGTTTGAAAATGCTGGCTTTCCATGTTGCACAGCAATTTTATGTACTACACAGGCACAGCTATAAAAAAAAATAAAATAAAACAGTAAAGAGAGAGAGCCCTTCTATGTGAGAGAGACGTTTAGGATACATCAGTGATGCTCAGCAGTTACCAAAACACAAAAATCCCAGACAAGCAACTCTGGCTTTGTGTAGTTACTCTAATTTCATGAGTAGTTTTTCTGTGACCTGCACTCATAATTAAGCAGCTCAGTCACTAACTTCAAACAGCACATGTAAGGAGCTACACAGAGAAGAACCAACCGTGTCTTGAATACACAGGGCTTTTGGAAACTTGGCGCCATTGCATTTGCTGCTCTGTTGGTAGCAAATGCCACTTGACCACCTACCTCCGGAATCGCCTGGGTCTGCGGTTCCTGAGCCCTACCTCCCACGGGGAAAGCCTGCAGCTCATGCCTGCACTTGCAGGCTCTGCCCTGAAGGGGACAGGAGCAGCCACCAAGTTGCAGCCATGGTGGGAGAGCAAGGTATCACAGTGACACACAGAAAAGGCCGAAAGAAGCAAAGGAGAGTGTGACTGTGGTGGGGCTTGGCTAGGCACAAAGGCTGCAGAGAGGCTGCCTTCATAAGTGGGAAGGAGAGGGGAGGACATTTCCCCACAAAAGGAGCCAATATGTCACTCACTCTGGGACTCACCCTCAAATGTGGAACCACCCAGGGAACGAATCTAAACACAGGTTCCCAGGCTTCCCTCAGAGACTGAGTCAGCAGGTCTGAGCTGGTACCGCAGCCCAGGTAGCTGTGACAGGTGGGGCAAACACCTCAGCATACACCGACCCAACACCCCTGCACGGCATCATCTGGGCCAAATGCAAGTCCTAGGAAAGTCTCTTCTACAATGGAATTTGTCTTGGCAACCCACCATGGAAAGGGGTTCCTGGTTAGGAGTGGAGGGTCCTTTCTTAAGAAGCTCCCACAATCCACGACACCGCTCCTGCGTGGCCATGCATTGTCCTTTAATATATTTCCAATTTGCACAAGTTCAACTGAAAATATCTAAAACTGTGCTTTCCAGTACGGCGGCCACTAACCCATGCAAAACTGAGCTCCTGAGACGTGGCTACTGACACTGAGGAACTAAACATTGGATTTCATTCAGATTAACCTTAAAAACTAATATTCAGTTCAGGTACTGGGAAACATTTTAACATTTTCAATGATAAATTTTAGGAACTCTAAATACAGATCAAATATATCCAATATATAGTAAGAAAGTAAGAGTATCAATTTGCTAACATTTTTATATTGATGGCATGTTCAAATGTTATTGTTTTGGGTTTATCTAGTTAAGTATACTGTTAAAATAACTTCTCGCTTTTTTTAAGTGGCTATTAGGAAACTAAAATCACACGTGTGGCTCCCAGTGTGCGTCCAGGAGTCACTGATGACGGAGAAGACCTGAGATTCTGTGAACATGCAACAGCAGCACAGTTACCTGCCGGCTGCTGCGGGGGAGGCGCGCCAGCCGCACGCCGGACATATCGAACAATCTGACTTGTCGGTTGTCATGGGGGAGGGCGATGATTTTTTGGCCAACGCATACATTGATCCTGCAAAGAGACAAGAAGGTTCCATATAAAACAGTGACAGCACCAGGGTAGGGTATTCCATACTATGCACACTTCATGGCAAACACAACAGTGAGTATTACGTGTCTGCAGCTTTAGGATACAGAGACCAAGCTGCTTATATGCAACTCAAATGTACAGCATGTCACTAAAACAGAGGGGCTCATTCTTATTCTCAAAGCCCATTACACCAACCTGATTCTATACTTAAGCTTCAGTGTTTCCAGATACTGAACTTGCATTAGAGGATCAATGACAAATATTTTCCCAGGAGTCTAAACCACTTTCCCAAGGTTCATTTAATTGTCACATGTACAAGACATTGTACTACAATCAACCCTATCAAGTCAAATAAACATCTAAGCAATGAGCAGCTTCCCTCACCTGTTGATGGCAGAATCCGTACGAATGGTTGCAATGGGGGATCTCATGTTCTTTAAATCCCAGACCTTCACAGTGCGGTCATCACTGCCTGAAACGACGTTATCTCCCACGGTGAACACGGCAGAGGTCACGGTGCTACAAGTAAAGGGCACAGGGTCAGAACTCATCTAGTGTTCGGCATGGTGACAATAGTTGGTACCATAACATGTACTTGAAATTTGCTGGGGGAATGGATCTGAAATGACCTCACCACACATGGGAGATGATAGATGTGCTAATTAACTTGACTGTGATCATTTCAGTGGAAACATATATAGAACATCACATTGTATATCTTAAATATACTCAATTTTTACTTGACAATTATACCTCAATAAGAAGGAAAAAACTTTAAAGATAACAAGGAAGGGTCAAGAAAACAATCTCACCATTCCAGACAACTCTGGCCCTAAATAACAGCCTCTCAGAATATTGAAGAGCCATATTTTTTCAGAGGCAAAAAAATTAACTACGAATAAATAATATCTTACATATACAACCTTATCATTTCTCACAATAATTTCAAACTACTTTTATTTCTCTTAGAGCTTAAAACAAGAGATAAACTCGAATTCAGAAAACTCAGGTGCTACCCAGACCTTAGACCTAAAACTGCACCACCAGCGTCAAATCCATACTGAGTCCGTCAGGTGGGTTTCAACCCGGTACTGTCAACATTCAGGTGACCACTGCTTATGGGGTGCCCTGTGCACCTGGGCTGAGCAGCCTCTACCTCTGCCCACCCAACACCAGTCACATCCCCTCCCTAGGTGCTAAATCGCCCAACATCAGCCGCTGTGCTACACCTAAGGACACTGTGTGTGACACTGGCAGAAAGGGGGAAAGGGGAACCTGGAGCACCGGCCCAGTGACCCGTTGGAACTCCCTATTTAAAAAACAATGCCAGAGCTTGACTAGAAAAAGGTGCTGCTCCTCTTCCATGCAGAGGTCACAGCAAGGTGTAAAGAAACTGCTGGCAGAGCTCTGGGAACAGCTCACGACTAGGGGCTGTTCTGAAGATTCTAGTCTTTAGGAGGTTTGGGCCAAGTTAAATTTCAGTTAACATTCTGCTAAATTAATGGGAAAAGTCTCCACAAAAGACCATCGAACCCTATGTTAATGAAACGCTGAAAGACATTAGGTTTTTAATAAATCACAGCTCTGACAGGTATTGTGGGCCATCAAAGGGAAAAGCTGGCACAGAGACAGCACCCTCAACTCAGGTCCCATGGGGAGTGGGCCACCACGGCCGCACACTGGAAAAGCTCAGACCCTGCCAGATTCAAGTAGACTCATTTATCTTGTCGCCGCGAGCAGCCGACCATGTGCTTCCAGCTGACAGTGCAGTACCTCCTCACCGCACACCACTGCCCGATCTGGAACATTCCGCTCCCTCTGAGGGTCTCAATCAACGGAAAGACTGTAATGCTAGCACTCCTCATTAGGACTAACAGCTGTCTTCCCAGTCACACAGAGACACAAAACTGTTTTTGCATAACAATCTGCTGGAATTTCATGGCTAAGGAAAAAAATATATGATGTGGAAAATGCTGGCCCGTGAAATGCTGAAGCAGGGTGCTTTCCTGGCTCTGAGTCAGGGCCTGACTGCAGAGCACCCATTTCTTACTGTAAGGTGTATTCCCTACAAAACAGTCATCCTTCTGCATCTGAGGAACAGACTAGAGCAGCGGCGGACCACTAGTGGTCCGTGAGGTCCAAAAGGTTGGCGACTGCTGGACTAGACAGCAGGCACTCCATCCGGGAACAGAAAGGGCAGGGACCCTCCCCTGGAACACAGGCTGCATCTCCCCAGTCCACAGAGCCATCTGTGAAAAGCATATCAAGCAGCAACCAGTGTGGCCTTCTCAATGGCCATCCACCTGTTCAGGTGCGCTGCAGTGTTCACGTGAACGTGCAGGTCCAACACTTGTGTGTCCAGCAGAGGCTGATGTGACAAATGGACCCCAGCACTTTTCCACCAGCCAAGGTAGAGCTCACATGCCTACACTGGAAACCTGCACATGCCACTTGACCCTGTCGTGGCCTCTGTGTACAAAGCCAGCAGATCACCACATTCCTTTCCAGGTCATCACCACTTCACAAGCCGTTTTAGAAATTAAGCATCTAACAGATGACACCATTCAGGAGACATGGCAGGATCCTGGAGAGTATGCCCTGACCAGGGCCTTTCCTACTGTGGCTTGGCAGAGTTTAAGGAGCTCATGTCAGCCTGTCCTGTACAACCCCAGATACCTCAAAGAGAAACAGGAAACTTCTTCAAATAAACACACTTCTGAATATTCCTTGATGGCTAAGTCCCCAAAAAACAGACCCGAAGATAAAAAAAAACATTCAAAGGAAGAGTCAAATTGTATCACACGTGATTCTTTTCCAGGACTGAAAATTCCACTTTTGAAAAATGATGTTCAGGTACCTACCACACCAGCCAGTAAATATTCTCACTTGGTTGCTCTCCTCTCTACACCTCCCTCTTCAACCGGGAGATTTCCTTTCTAATTACTGAAAGAACTGTCCATCCGAGGAGGATTCAGAGCACTACGGTGTGCCAGGCCTGCTTTCTGTGAGAGAAACCCCAACAGAGAGGGGTGAAACCACTCCTGGTGATGCTGATACTCTAGTGGAGAAGATGGCAGTGGTCCTGGCTTTAAAGAAACACGCTGCAGTTTTAGGGCCTGCAGTCTAATTCTAGTTGCTGAAATGTGCTGCTGATTAAAAAAAAAAACAAAAACCCTGCAATGACCAGCTTTACTACTGACCAGAGAGAAGGACTCTAAAAGTAGCTTTAAGAGTGTGTCAAGCCCTAGCTGGTTTGGCTCAGTGAATAAAGCGTCGGCCTGTGGACTGAAGGGTCCTGGGTTCGATGCCGGTCAAGGGCACATGCCTGGGTTGCAGGCTCAAACCCCAATAGGGGGCGTGCAGGAGGCAGCCAATCCATGATTCTCTCTAATCACTGATATATCTCTCTCTCTCTCTCTCTCTCTCTCTCTCTCTCTCTCTCCCTTTCTCTCTCTCTCTCTCCATTCCTCTCTGTGTGAAATCAAAAATACACTTAAAAAAAAAAAGTGTGTCAAGCCCTAGCTGGTTTGGCTCAGTGGATAGAGCATCAACCTGAGAACTGAAAGGCCCCAGGTTCAATTCCAATCAAAGGCACATGCCCGGGTTGCGGGCTCGACCCCCAGTAGGGGGCATGCAGAAGACAGCTGATCAATGATTCTCTCTTATCGATGTTTCTATCTCTCTCTCTCCCTTCGTCTCTGAAATCAATCCTATATAATAAAACGGTAATATGCAAATTGACCAAATGGTGGATTCACTGGTCGCTATGATGCGCACTGACCACCAGGGGGCAGATGCTCAATGCAGGAGCTGCCTCCTAGTGGTCAGCACACTCCCACAGGGGGAGTGGCACTCAGCCAGAAGCTGGCTCGAGGCTGGCGAGCGCAGTGGCAGTGGCAGGAGCCTCTCCCGCCTTGTCAGCAGCACTAAGGATGTCCACTGCCGGCACAGGGCCTAAGCCGTCAGTCAGACATCCCCCAATGACTCCTGGGCTGCGAAAGGGCGCAGGCCAGGCTGAGGGAACCCCGCCCCCCCCTCGAGTGCACACACACACATACACACATACACACACACATACTAGTGGCCTGCTGCACGAAATTCGTGCACATTAAAAGGAAATTAGTTAGAGGAAAGAAAATTAGTAAAATGTATATAAAAATCTTCCTCCTGTCAGCGTCTGGAATACACCATGGGACCCAGAGTCAAGTCCCCTCCCACCCGCATGCATCTTGAAATCGCGCGAGACCCAGAACAGCCGGCCCCAACCCCATTGGGCAAGATCCAGACCTGGCAGGCCCCACCCCAGTCAAGCCCCGCTGTGCGGGGGGCACAGCCTCAGGCCTGTGTCTCCTGCGTTTTCGAAGCGTGTACGGGGAGTGGGCAGCAATTTGACTCTAGGTCCCGCAGCATGCCCCAGACTCTGACAGGAGGGATATTTTCATACACATTTTACTAATTTTCTTTCATCTCTGACACTTCTATTATAGAGAAAGGGCAAATAGCAATATTAAAATATTTCCTCTAATTAAATCTTTTAATGTGCACAAATTTTGTGCACCAGGTCACTAGTGTGTGTGTGTGTGTGTGTGTGTGTGTGTGTATGTATATACATATACATGTGTGTGTATACATATGTGTGTGTGTGTGTGTGTGTGTGTGTATGCCTAAGTGATAGTTACGACCACTCAACCGGTTGCTATGACAACGCACTGACCACCAGGGGGCAGACATTCAACACAGGAGCTGCCCCATGGTGGTCAGTGCACTCCCACAGCCAACCTCCTGCAGTCGGTCAACCTCCTATGCTCCCTCCTCCCAGCAATTGGGGCGGGCTGGTCAACCTCCCACGGTCCCTCTCTCTGGCCATCTAGCCCCAATCAGCCCAGATCGCCGGCCAGGCCAAGGGACCCCATCCGTGCATGAATTCGTGCACCAGGCCTCTAGTAAAAATATATTTTCTTAAAAAAAGTGTGTGTCAAAACAGTACATTCAGTTAACTTGGCTAAATTATCTTCCTTAGTATCCTATTAATTAAGAACCTTTTGCCCTAACCGGTTTGGCTCAGTGGATAGAGTGTCAGTCTGTAGACTGAGGGGTTCCGGGTTCGATTCCGGTCAAGGGCATGTACCTTGGTTGCGGGCACATCCCCAGTGGGAGATGTGCAGGAGGCAGCTGATGGATGTTTCTCTCTCATCAATGTTTCTAACTCTCTATCCCTCTCCCTTCCTCTCTGTAAAAAATCAATAAAATATATTTTTTAAAAAAGAACCTTTTTCCACAGATTTATTCAAAGATGATAGTTCCACAGAACCTGATTTAAAATGACTACAGAGAAGATAAAATGAATAAGGTTTATATGCTGATTTCCTGCTTGTGATACAAAGGTCAAGATTCACTTCCTTTCTGGGAAAACTGACCCTTGTTTCATTTTTACTGAATAATATAACAGAGAACCATAGTTCTGAATAGCTGCAATGGCTTCAGTAATTTTACAGAAATCTGAGAGAAATGCATTCCATTTAAATTAGGTGAGGAATGATTCTCTCTGGTTTTAATCACCTGACTTTCCATTCCCTTATTTTCTGAATCCAAGACTTTGCCTATTGTATACTCACCAACTAACAACAGCCAATATTTTGACATCACTATGATAAAAATTGGGAAGAAAGAAATTTCAACGTTTTTTCTTAAATCTTCAAAAGGAAAAAACTTTACATCAACTTTGAAGGTAATATGATACAGACAAACCCTATTCATCAGAAAAGTTAGAAAAATAAAAGTCAGAAATATATCAAGAACTGCAAGTGTTTTACTCTGAAATATACTAGATTAGCAAAAAATTGCCAAGTTGAAGGAAAGTCACTGTTGCTTTAATCGTTAAGACATCACATGGAACCGGATTCCCAGTCCTGGGTGTTTAGTGACACCCCACCCCCACCCCAGGAGACTCTTTACTTCACTGGTAACAGAGGAAGCTTGACCTGAAGTGTTGCTCAGACTAGAAAATGGGGTGACCACCAAACACAGCCTGAGATTGTGTGCAAATAGATGCATGTATGCCCACAAGAAGTGGCACAGGCTACAAAGAATGTGACGTGTGCAGAGAGGTATAACCGTGTGCAGGGTACCAACCAGAAGTGACATGGGTTACACAAATTGTGATGTATGTGCAGATGTGCACATATGTGTGAACATGTTCATCAGAAGTGACACCAGCTACATGGAACATGACATGTGTGCAGATAGGTATATACATATACATATAAAATAAGCCATAACTAATGTTTTTCAAATCAAGTATTTGAGTTGATCTCTGAAAGACTGAAAGGAGCAGAATCATGTGGCCCCAGGAAGCATCCTTGGGTTCCACATGTGGCAGGGAAGATGACTGAAAGTAAAATTTTACTTTAAAAACTTCAGAATTAGTTATTATCACAGCTCTTCAACACCTTGTGTTTCCTTATTCATTTAGAGGAGCCACCCAAGTTGTTGCTGCCTGGTTCTTTTCTAGGTCATGTGTAACTCACACATTTTACATGTTGGTTGTCTGAGGAATGACTTTGAAGGGCCCAGTGTGGTATTAGAGTCAGAACCCTGCAGCTCCCACACATAGCTGAATGGGAGAAAGCATAGATGTCAACTGGGTGATGATGTAAGCCCACCTAGACTCCGAGTGCAGGGCCTGAGCGCACAGACCAGAACCACCATCATCTTTCCAAAGATAAGCCCCACCTCTTGCAGCAGCTCCCTTCCCTACTCTGCTAACTGTGCATCACTGCTCAGTGGTTTCTGCCAACACATGGAACCTGGTCCAGACACAGTTCATGTCTGTCTTCATGAGTCTGTAGCAATGCAGTTGGCATGTTTTTAGTTTGTTAATAACTTGACAATTCTTTTCTAGGTCATCTCAATAAAAGAGAAGCAACCTGAATAGCTCCTAACAAAGCCGAGAAGTAGGGTGATTTAATCGCACTAATTTCCTTAAAGTCCTTATTTTATTATGTACTGATCAGCCCTTTTTTAAATGAGAATTTTTAAAAGGGTAAATGGAGAAGTATTAAACCTCCTCTTAAACTATAAGCTATACTTTGAGTTGGAAACAATCTTTAAAAGTATCAACCAGAGGATTAAGTAAATTACTGCATCCAAACTATAGGCCTCTTAGAAGCAGAGGTGGAGGGAAGAAGGCAACTCCAAGGTGCCGACACGGAAGAACCTTAAGCCTCTCTCATGAAATACAATGAGACTTGCAAAATGATCTCACTTACAGAAAGTCACCACTATGTCCACGTATGGAGGTGCAAATGCACACTCCGGCAGCTGTGGCTGCACACTCTACTGACCAATGTCTCCTTACTCATCTCCATGATGATAAGACAAAGCAGTTAATGCAAAGTAAACTTCCCAATACAGCCTTTACCACACCACTGCAGTTAAGTCACATTTCCGCCAACATTGCTGCCACTCCTTTCCTCTATGAACTGGGTGGTAGGTATACGCTAATGAAGCTGGGAAAACCTTAAATGGGGCCGCACATTGGAATTGCACTATCCATCTGAGTTTTTGCTTTTATGATAACCTTAGATACCAACAAATTATTGCCAGAAATTACATGTCTCTAACCTTTCTCAAATAAAATTATTCCAATCTAATTAAGAAGATAAAACCAGACTTCCAGATATATGGGTTAAGGGGACACGAAGCTGAGAGGGGCTTTAGGTTCTGTTTAGTTTTGAGGCCTCTGCAATCCTGCAGGTCCTTTTCTTTCTTGGGCAGTAATTCCAGTCCTGGGGCACTTCTGAGGCCGTCCTACAGCCCCTATAAGAAACCTTGAAGTACAGTACCTCCTGTTCCCACAGGCAAGGGCTTAAAAACTATCTCCAAGAGTAATGAGCTTACAAATCAAGTGCAGTCTACCAAAATTTTTAAAAAGCACTTAGAAATTATGACTGCTTTAAAGTTATGACATTTTCGTATGTTTTATGCCAAATACCCAGGGGAGATATTTAGTACAAATACAAAACCTCCAAGGCAGTGTGCCAACAGACGGCTGCCCGTCCCCACCACAGGCCTGCACACACCAGACTCACTGACCAAGCACAGAACTCAACACAGTGAAAAATCAACCACCACCTGGTTATAAATGTCATGCTATCAAAACACATTTTCTCTTTAAAAGCATTTTCTCTTAATAGCACAACACAAAATTCAAAGCACATAATCTAGACCTTAGTATTTAGTACTACATATCTCCTCTGGGTATTTGAGAATAAAAGCATATGAAAATGTCATAACTTTAGAGCAAACATTATAATTTTTTTAACTAATATTTTTAACGTCTTATTAGATGTGGTGTTTTTCTTTCTTTAGAAGTGCTGAAGTTCACATGGGGAAGTAAAGTTGCAAGCATATGGAAAGAAAGCAAAAAAGAAAAAACTTGGTGTTTCAAATATTTTATCCATGTTGAGCTAATTTCAGATTTTTTTCAATGCCAGAGTATATTCTCACTTGTAAATACCATCAGTTGGGTATAGACTAGAGTCATCGGCCACCCATGGGGGAAGCTTAATGGCCCTGTGACAGCCTCAACTGTCAGTTCCTTTTGATAGTAATTGAAACAAAACAAAACTAAACTAAAAAAAGGGGGTGAGGAGGCCTTCTACCAAGCTCCACAAGGAAGGCACTGGTGCTGGAAGACAAGAATCTACCTGGGTCCTCCTATTAGAAAACAATTTAAATGGGAATGTCTCACACTCCTTTCAAAGGGCAGTTAACTGGATTTAACCTAAATATCAGTTTTATCATAGCAAGAGGTTCTTGCAAAAATGTCTGTGCATCCACAGCCCTCAGGGCGATAGTCCTGGAATGACCTTTGTGTGGAGTCCCACCCCGGAAGAGCGTGTACCAACACACAGCAAGGGGCAGGCAGGCTACCCAACTAGACTCCTTCAAATAGTCAGCTCACTTACTAAAGAATGGCATCAGGTGAAAATAATGACTATATAAGGGTTTGGCTTATTTCAGATGAAACCACAGAATTTTATCCCTAGTTTTTGAGGATGAGGACAGAAATATATGAGAAATAAACTGCCAACAGCTGGAGAATTCCAGGAATCTAGGACAGTCCCAAATTTCCCCATTAAACATTTCTATTATTTCCAAGACAGTACACACTACAGTTTCTCATTCCTGCTATTAGGGAAACAGTTATATAAAGTATCTATAGTTACTTTTCATATAAATTGGTACACCTTGGGTCACTAACAGCTAAGCCAGTCAAATAATAACAGCCACAGTTACACAAGTAAATCCTGTTATGGTAAAATTCCCTTTATAATAAAGAGATTTCATAATACAGAGTAAAAGTAAATGTAACACATCAAAAACGAAAAAGACATGTGCATGTTTGTCCTTTCTAACAATCCTCAATGAAAGCCTAAACAGAGCTTACATCAAGGAGCTCCGACCCTGTCCAGCAAAAACGATGCAGCACAGAGTTCAAGGGGACCCACTTGGTAACAGATTTTCATCTTATTAGCGAAGTGTTAAGTCTCAAACTCTATTTATTCAGAAAAAATCTCGAATCTTTGTAAAAGTACAGAGAGAACAGAGAAAATGAAAAGACAAAAATCATCTCCCTCCCAGCTCCTAGAGAAACTAGTTATAAAACTAGGCCAGTAATGTTGAAGCCTGTCTGGCTACATCTTTCCTTAAGACAACACAAAGAAATTCAAATTAACTGGATGGTTAAGTGAATTACATCATGAAAGACATGAGATGCTAATATATGTCACTAAGAAACTTGTGTTGAGTTCCTGGAAATGAGAATATGCTGAGATATAGTTTTCCAAAGTGTATTCTATAACAAGTTAACATGAAATATACTAGTGACCCGGTGCACAGATTTGTGCACATTGAAAGGAAATTAGTAAGAAGGTGGCTGGCAGGGCAGGACTGGGCAAGACAGACAGAACATGCTCTGGAGCCAACCTCCCATGGTCCCTCCCCAGTGTCTTCGGAGTGAGCAGGGTCCCTCCGGCAGGTGGGGTCCCTCGGCCTGACCTGCGGGGATTGGGCTGAAACCAGCTCTCCAATATCCCTCCAGGGGTCCCAGAGTGCAAGAGGGCACTCTGCAAAGTTGCTGTCGTACAGGGTGTGGAATGCAAACCCAAGTGTGCCGTAAACCAGATTCAGGGACGACAGTGTCCCAGCAACAACATAACCCACGGCCAAAGGTGGAATCGCACAGCCCCACAAGGAATCAGGCTCCCTCCTCTGTTTTCGGGGTGTATCACCTGAGAACCGCCACTGCCAAGGCAATGGAGCTCGGAAGTTCCTGCATTGAGCATCTGCCCCCTGGAGGTCAGTGCACTTCATAGCGGCCAGTCGAACAGTCGAACACTTAGCATATTAGCCTTATCCTATCTAATAATAGGCAAAGATGCAAATTGACTGTACCTTCACTATGCCCACCATTGGCTAATCAGAGCGATATGCAAATTAACCACCAAAAAAGATGGCGGCTAATTTGCATATACCAGCTGGGAGCGAAGACTGAAGACACCGTAGAAGGAAGCCAAGCAACGGAGCTGAGGTAGCAGAGATGGACGGGAGAGAAGCGGCAGAGACGGGTGGGGTAGGAGCGACAGAGAAGGGCTGGGTAGGAGCACAAGAGAAGGGCGGGGTAGGAATGGCAGAGACGAGAGCGAAGCCCTATTCTTGCAGGAATCTTCCTGCAAACGGGCCTCTAGTCCTATACAATAAAGAAGGAATATGCAAACTAACCATCACTCCACCACAAAGGTGGCTGCGCCCACAGCGCAGGCAGGGTTTCCATAACACAAGATGGCTGCACCCACAGCAGAGTCCAAGTTCCTGTAACAAGCCTTAACAAGCAATCAGCAGGGACCTGAGGCTGCAACCCCCATCTCGCCCCCATGGGGCTTGACAGGGGACCTCAGGCCACGCCCCCCACCCCGGCGCCAGGACCGAGGACCCGCGCCCCCGGCCCAGCACCAGGCCAGGGGACCTGAGGCCACGCCCCCGCCTGGCAGGGCTTGACAGGGGACCTCAAGGTGCATCCCCCCGCCCCAGAGACATGACTCTGGGTCCCATGGTGCACCCCAGACTCTGACAGGAGGAAGATTTTCATATACATTTTACTAATTTTCTTTCATCTCTGACACTTCTATTATAGAGAAAGGGCAAATAGCAGTATTAAAATATTTCCTCGCCGAAACCGGTTTGGCTCAGTGGATAGAGCGTCGACCTGCGGAATGAAAGGTCCCAGGTTCAATTCTGGTCAAGGGCATGTACCTGGGTTGCGGGCACATCCCCAGTGGGAGATGTGCAGGAGGCAGCTGATCAATGTTTCTCTCTCATCGATGTTTCTAACTCTCTATCTCTCTCCCTTCCTCTCTGTAAAAAATCAATAAAATATATTTTTTTTAAAAAATATTTCCTCTAATTAATCCCCTTTTAATGTGCATGAGTTTCATGCACCGGGCCACTACACACACACACACACACACCACACACACACACACTCACTCTCTCTCTCTCTCTCTCTCTCTCTCTCTCTCTCTCTCTCTATATATATATATATATATATATATGCTCATGTAGTTTTAAGAAATACTGATCCACTAAAACAATACTCCACATGAGACTTTTCAGGGCAACACCAACAAGTAAAGAATAGCAAAGCCAGAAGAACTGCACACCTGAGTTTATCCTATATATAAAAGCCCAGCGACTGAATGGTGGAACAACCAGAATGACTGCGACCTCTCCCCTGATCGGGGGCGGGGCCAGCTGGCAAGCAGCCCCTCACCCCATCCAGTCTCGCCCCCAAGCAGCCCCCAACACCCCTAAATCATAGCCTGGCTCCCTAGTGCAAGTACATTTAGTGAAAGCGCAAGAAAATAATTAACAGTCCCTTCTGTCCCCAACCAGAGTCTCCAGGGGGCTCTGCTAATACTGCAGCCAAGGTGTGGAATTCTCCCTCCAGAGAAGGCAGCCCCAGGAGACCTTCCAAGTTAGCCAAAAAGGCAACCTAAGCATTAACAGGATGGCAGCCTTTGCTGAGGAATGTAGAGGCTGGGTGGGGATTTTGTGAAATTGCGGTGCCTTGCAGATTAGGTGAGTTTTCAATCTCTCTTTAAAAGGCGAAGAGGACCCACAGGCTGCCAGGAGCAACAGCAAAGGGTAGGCACATTCAAAAACAGAAAAACTTTTAAACAAAGAAGATCATATTGGGAAACTGAGGGCAGAGCCCCAAGAAGAACACAAAAATCATTAAAGGGCCATCGTCCATCTTGATATACCTTTGCAAACAACACATAAACAACTTCATCTCATGGCACGAGAAATGCAAAACAGTTCTGTTGTGGGTTTTCTTTTGGCCATCCTTAAAGTATAATTAGATCCAGCTGGGGGAAATCCAG
This sequence comes from Myotis yumanensis, assembly GCF_028538775.1. NCBI lineage: Eukaryota > Metazoa > Chordata > Mammalia > Chiroptera > Vespertilionidae > Myotis > Myotis yumanensis. The sequence goes on along the minus strand of NW_027223752.1, from coordinate 159,782,908 downwards.
CATTACACCCCACAGCCGACCCCGCCCAATGGGCCCCCATCAGGATGGGCCCATCGGACCCCATCCATGCACGAATTCGTACACCGGACCTCTAGTGTTTAATATTTAGCAAAGGATCGGGTAGAAGGAAACAAAAAATCAGCTAGGAATGCAGAGGTCCACCTAGCCTAGGAGGATGAACCTGACTTGCTCCCTGCGGTGGCAGACACTGTGCTTGATGCTGGAAATGCCAACAGCACAGCTCACCCCAACCCTGGGGGGGAGAGGGTGCAAAGGGGGGCTGGTAGTGCAGTGGCCCGGGTGGTGGGCATCCTCTAGGACAGAAATCTATTGGTCTGAGGGGAAGCAAGAGATCCCGGAAGGGCTGGCTGGAGAAGCCACACTCAGACCATCAGAGATGAGCGATGAAGCTAAATACACACTCAAGATCAGCCACTCCTATGCTCTTCTGTGAGAATGAGGGTCTCATGTTTGGTTGTAAGAGAAGCATGCCTTTGCGTGGGGACACAGGTCTACTTGCAAAGGTAATGAATTCTAAAGGTTTTATTGGTCATATGGGTGCAAACCTACAGAACCCATGCCAGAGATTTAAAAAAAAGCAACAGTTATGGAAAAGAGTCCTCAGCAGAAGACTGTAAAATGTCTCACTTCCTGCCCTGGCACCAAAAGGTTGTAAGTACGATTCCCAGTCAGGGTGTATCCAGGTTGTGGGTTCCATCCCTGGTAGAGGGCATGCAGTAGGTAGCTGATCAATGTTTTGCTCTCGCTCTCTCTACCTCTCCCTTCCTTTTCTCTCTAAAAATCAAAAAAAATATTTTTTAAAAAAAATAAAATGTCTCAATTCCTGCTTTTCCAAACTGCAATTATTTCTAGAGGCTTCCTGCTAACAACACAGGAAAGTACTATAGTGTAGGATAAAGAGCCTGCAGCCTTTACCTGCTGACCACACACTATGGGGTCTCACGAGGCAGGGGCCTCTCTGGGCAGAGATGGCAGAGGCCCTGGCATGTCTTCCTGGTGCAGCTGTGACTGGGTGAGCAGAGGGGACACAGCAAACCAGCCCCTGCAGATTCTCAAAAACTTAACAAAAGATAAAACATCCCCCTGACACTTTCTACAGTAAACTAGTGCCAATGAGAGAAATTTTTTAAACTTATTTATCTACATATCAACAAAGTACGCTAGTTCACCCTAACACGAGTAAAAGAGAAAATGTAAATAATCTGAATGACAGTGCTACTTGTACATATATCTTATTTTTATTCAAAAGCTTATATGCCCTCAGAGTTACGGTTACTGCAGCATCAACTTATGTCTTGGGAGATATGGATAGAAGAGGCCCCCGGGACAGACACAACTTATCTATAAGCAACTCCTGATCCCATCAGAGAAACAAATCTAAGAAACTGTGTCAAAGGTCCACACTAGGAATAAGAATTCCTTTGTAACTACTTACATTCCTCATAGTCTTATCACTCCAAAAACAGCCATTATTTCCTATATCCACTAGCTTCAAAAACGTGTCACAAATTAAAGAGATATTTTAAACCTGACATCAATATCTCCTATACTCCATAATCAGAGGGAGACAGATGAGAACAGACTTTGTTAAACCTCCTAAAGCTAAAACTGGCTCTTTCATCAACTACCTGTAATATACTAGTACATACAGTCCTGGCTCTTTTAGCACAAAAGTTACATAAAATCTTTCAGACAAATAAAGCAAGTGAAAATATAATGTTATTAAAAAGTGTTAGAAAAGGCCCTAGCCGGTTTGGATCAGTGTATAGAGCGATGGTCTGCGGACTCAAGAGTCCCAGGTTCGATTCCGGTCAGGGGCATATGCCCAGGTTGTGGGCTCGATCCCCAGTGGGGGGCGTGCAGGAGGCAGCCAATCGGTGATTCTCTCTCATCATTGATGTTTCTATCTCTCTCTTCCTCTCCCTTCCTCTCTGAAATCAATAAAAATATTTTTTTTAAAGTGTTAGACTCTCTGGAATCACAGGAGTCAAGGCCCATCTAGGACCCAGGCAATCTTCAAGAAATTACCTCATCTCCCTGTGCCTCAGTTTACCTCCACAGAACAGAGATAGACTCACTGTGAAGATTAAACAAATAGGACCAAATTTTCACTGTGCCTGGTGACAACAAGGACTCAATAAAAGCAACTGCCACCATTCTCTCTTCATTTCTGCCCCCCTTCCCAGACATGACCCCAGTCCTCCCTGGTTCTCCACCCACAGGTCTTTGTGTGTGCATCCATGCTGCACAGGACAGTTAGTCAGTATAGCAAAGGTCCACTTATATCCTGTCTCCTAGAGACACAGCACAAGTACTGACTGCCCTTTCTCTACACCAAAACTCCCTTCTTCACACAGTCCTCAAATCCCGGACCACATGTAACTCGGTGCAGTAGCGGTGAGCAGAGTCAATTTAGTGGGAAAACTACTGGCACTTTCCACTGTTGGGTAGGGAAGTGCAGGGTGAGGCTAGGACAGACTCCTACTGTGCCAAAGGCAGTATGTACTCAAAGACGAGAGGGTGCTGTCGAAAGAGACAGAGAAGCCACAAGAGAGTGCACTGAACCTGGAACAACTTGAGCATCAAAATTATAACAATAAAGACTTTATAACCATCAAAAAGAAAAAAGTCCTTGAGTCTATACTAATCCTCAGCTACACTAATGAAGAGTGCCAGCTAATGAGTGTAGAAGAATGACAAAATTAGCACAATCACCCTTTGCAACACTCAGTGTAATAACTGATTCAGGCAAGGATCACTGATGATGTCAGACCTTCCACAAGACGGGCTTGGTTTCATCATACAAAAATTCAATGTCGGAGAATCGAAGATGGCGGCATAGGTAAACACCGGAGATTGCCGCCGTAAACAACCACTTCAAAAATACAACTAAAAGTCGGAACGGACATCAACCAGAACCACAGGAAGGCTGGCTGAGGAGAGACTCTTCAACTAGAAGCAAAAACAACAGCATTCCGACGCTCAGAGGAGGCGTAGTGTGGAAAATTTAAAGGTACGGTGGTGCGGTGGTGAGGTGGTGCGCGCGCAAAGCGGGCTGGCGGCTGAGGGCGCGGTTGTCGTTTTCAACAGGAGTGAGTCTCAGACTCTGGGCTACAGATCCGGGCGAGTCTCTAGGGACCCAGACTCAAACGGGAGAAGCGGGACTGTCTGGCTACGGCCCCTCCGAGGTTTGCAGCGGTTGTGGGGACAGAGACGCAGAGCCCCTGGGGACGGACTGAGAGCGGCCATAGCGGCTCCCTCCCCCCGCCCTGTTGAGCCCGCCCCGCCCAGGCCCTGCGCACAGCCATTTGCCAATTGCCTCAGGCAAAGGCTGGATTAGCGCCTCCCCAGAAGACAGACGTTTTCCACACAGCTGATTCCTACAGCCAGTCGGCCTGGTGGTCAAATCCCTCTAGTGTTAACTACAACAATTAAGGCTTGGCTAGAACAAGACTGCGCACAGAGACCACAAGGGGGTGCACCAAGAAAGCATAAAAGATGCGGAGACAAAAAAACATGACAGAAATGGAGGATATGGAGCTAAGAATCGCAATTTTGAGGGCTTGCCATAAATTTGTGCAGAGCCTCACGAAAACTAATGAGACCCTCGATGCTACGATAAAGAAATTAGAAAGTAAGCATACACGGACTGAAATAAAGACTATTATACCCAATAGCAGACCAGAGGAGCTCAAGAATCAAACCAAAGATTCGACAAAAAACACCCAATTGGAAAAGCAAAATGAAAAAAGAATCCTAAAGTGTGAAGATAGTGTAAGGAGCCTCTGGGACAGCTTTAAGCGGACTAATATCAGAATTATTGGAGTGCCAGAAGATGAGAGACAGCAAGATATTGAAAACCTATTTCAAGAAATAATGGCAGAAAACTTCCCCCACCTGGAGAAAGAAATGGACTTACAGGTTCAAGAAGCGCAGAGAACTCCAAACAAAAGGAATCCAAAGAGGACCACACCAAGACACATCATCATTAAAATGCCAAGAGCAAAAGACAAAGAGAAAATCTTAAAAGCAGCAAGAGAAAGAGGCTCAATTACCTACAAGGGAATACCCATACGACTGTCAGCTGATTTCTCAACAGAAACTTTGCAGGCCAGAAGGGAATGGCAAGAAATATTCAAAGTGCTGAATACCAAGAACCTACAACCAAGATTACTTTATCCAGCAAAGCTATCATTCGGAATTGAAGGTCAGATAAAGAGCTTCACAGACAAGGAAAAGCTAAAGGAGTTCACCACCGCCAAACCAGTATTATATGAAATGCTGAAAGGTATCCTTTAAGAAGAGGAAGAAGAAGAAAAAGGTAAAGATACAAATTATGAACAACAAATATGCATCTATCAACAAATGAATCTAAGAATCAAGTGAATAAATAACCTGATGTACAGAATGAACTGGTGATTATAATAGAATCAGGGACATAGAAAGGGAATGGACTGACTATTCTTGGGGGGAAAAGGGGTGTGGGAGATGCGGGAAGTGACTGGACAAAAATCATGCACCTATGGATGAACACAGTGGGTGGGGAGTGAGGGTGGAGGGTGGGGTGGGAGCTGGAAGGAGGGGAGTTATGGGGGGAAAAAGAGGAACAAATGTAATAATCTGAACAATAAAGATTTAAAAAAAAAAAAAATTCAATGTCATAAATATCAATGAAATGGTGGAGAATTGTCTTAAATTAAAAAAGACCAAAGAACTTTTCAACAAGTCTGTAATGTGTATGTCTTAATATTAGTTTTATAATTTAAACTACTAAAAAAATCAGTAGTTAAATTTAAAAATATAAAAGAGAGAGAGATAAGGGGGGTGGGGAGAGAGAGAAAGAGAGAGAGAGGCCAAAGAACACAGTACCTAAATGTAATTAATGAATCCTGATTAAATCCTTTAAAAAGTTTCAAAGATATTTGGGACCACAAGAATAAATCTGAATATGGGCTGGACATCAGGTGATATTAGAGAATTTTTTTACTTTTCTTAAGTGGATAACACATGGTTATTTAGCAGAATGTCCTTATACTGAAAAGATGCATCTGAGGTATCAGGGCAAAGTGTGATAACATGGACATTTCCTTTCCAAAGGCTCAGCCAGAGAAAGTACGTATTTTCATATAATAGCATGTGTACATCTATAGAGACAGAAGTGGATGTATGTGCTATATATTCATATACGTATACACAATCTAAAGAGACAGAAGTGCACATGTGCTATGTATTCATAGGATACATTTGTACAGGTATCTATAGAGAGAAGTGCATATGTGTGTGTGTGCTATATATTCATTCGATATGTGTTCATGAATCTAGAGACAGAAGTGTGGGTGTGTGCTGTATATCCTTTAATACATATGTGTATACATATCTATAACGAGGCAGACAGCCCTGGCTGAAATGGCTCTGTGGACAGAGCAACAGCCTGTGGACTGAAGGGTCCAATATTCAATTCCAGCCAAGGGCACATGCCCGGATTGTGGGCTTGATCCCCAGTAGGAGGCGTGCAGTCCTCATTTATGTTTCTATCTCTCTCTCCCTCTCCCTCCCTCCCTGAAATCAATAAAAACATATTTTTTTTAAAAAGAGACAGAAAAATGTGGTGAGGTAAAAACAATTGTGCTTCTAAAAGGATTAGTGGGTTTGCTTCGTTTTTTTTGTGTTTTTTTTTTTTAAATTAAATCTTTATTGTTCTGATTACATTTGTTCCTCTTTTTTTCCCATAACTCCCCTTCTCCCAGTTCCCGCCCCACCCTCCGCCGTCACTCCCCACCCACTGTCCTCATCCATAGGTGCACGATTTTTGTCCATTCTCTTCCCGCATCTCCCATTCCCCTTTCCCCCCCCCAAGAATAGTCAGTCCATTCCCCTTCTATGTCCCTGATTCATTGTAATCACCAGTTCATTCTGTACATCAGATTATTTATTCACTTGATTCTTAGATTCACTTGTTGATAGATGCATGTTTGTTGTTCACAATTTGTATCTTTACCTTTTTCTTCTTCCTCTTCTTAAAGGAAACCTTTCAGCATTTCGTATAATACTGGTTTAGTGGTGATGAAGTCCTTTAGCTTTTCCTTATCTGTGAAGCTCTTTATCTGACCTTCAATTCTGAATGATAGCTTTGCTGGATAAAGTATTCTTGGTTGTAGGTTCTTGGTATTCAGTACTTTGAATATTTCTTGCCATTCCCTTCTGGCCTGCAAAGTTTCTGTTGAGAAATCAGCTGACAGTCGTATGGGTATTCCCTTGTAGGTAATTGAGTCTCTTTCTCTTGCTGCTTTCTCTTGCTGTCTTTTGCTCTTGGCATTTTAATGATGATGTGTCTTGGTGTGGTCCTCTTTGGATTCCTTTTGTTTGGGGTTCTCTTCGCTTCTTGGACTTGTAAGTCCATTTCTTTCACCAGGTGGGGGAAGTTTTCTGCCATTATTTCTTCAAATAGGTTTTCAATATCTTGCTCTCTCTCATCTTCTGGCACCCCTATTATTCTGATATTAGTGCACTTGAAGCTGTCCCAGAGGCTCCTTACACTATCTTCACACTTTAGGATTCTTTTTTCATTTTGCTTTTCCAGTTGGGTGTTTTTTGTCGAATCTTTGGTTTGATTCTTGAGCTCCTCTGGTCTGCTATTGGGTATAATAGTCTTTATTTCAGTCCGTGTATGCTTACTTTCTAATTTCTTTATCGTAGCATCGAGGGTCTCATTAGTTGTCGTGAGGCTCTGCTCAAGTTTATAGCAAGCCCTCAAAATTGCGATTCTTAGCTCCATATCCTCCATTTCTGTCATGTTTTTTTGTCTCCGCATCTTTTATGCTTTCTTGGTGCACCCCCTTGTGGTCTTTGTGCGCAGTCTTGTTCTAGCCAAGCCTTAATTGTTGTAGTTAACACTAGAGGGATTTGACCACCAGGCCGACTGGCTGTAGGAATCAGCTGTGTAGAAAACGTCTGTCTTCTGGGGAGGCGCTAATCCAGCCTTTGCCTGAGGCGATCGGCAAATGTGCGCAGGGTTTGGGCGGGGCGGGATCAACAGGGCGGGCGGAGGGAGCAGTTATGGCCGCTCTCAGTCCCGTTCCCAGAGGCTCTGCTTCTCAGAACCCCGGCAGCCGCTGCAAACCTCGGAGAGAAAGCTGCCCTCAGGTTCCAACTGATGCCGGATAATCCCGCTTCTCCCGTTTGAGTCTGGGTCCCTAGAGACTCGCCCGGATCTGGAGCCCAGAGTCTGAGACTCACTCCCGACCGAAAACGACAACCGCGCCCTCAGCCACCAGCCCGCTTTCGCGCGCACCTCGGTACCTTTGTATTTTCCACACTGCGCCTCCTCTGAGCCTCGGTTTGCTGTTCTCTTTCCTTCTTGTTGTAGAGTCTCTCTTCAGTCATGTTCTGGGTTCTGGGTGATGTCCGTTCCGTCTTTTAGTTGTATTTTTGAAATGGTTGTTTGCGGCAGCGGTCTCCGGTGTTTACCTACGCCGCCATCTTGGTCTCTTCGCCCCTGCTTCGTTTTTTTCAACTTTTACTTAAGCTTGAAACTTTTCACAATAAAAACTTGGGAGAGCCCTAGCCAGTTTAGCTCAGTGTATAGAGCATCAGCCTGCAGACTCAAGGGTCCTGGGTTCAATTCCAGTCAAGGGCACATGCCCGGGTTGCGGGTTCCGTCCCCAGTAAGGGGCGTGCAGGAGGCAGCCAATCAATGATTCCCTCTCATCATTGATGTTTCTATCTGTCCCTTCTTCTCCCTTCCTCTCTGAAATTAATAAAAATATTTTTTTTTAAAAAAAAACTTGGGAGAAACCCTAACCGGTTTGGCTCAGTGGATAGAGCATCGGCCTGCGGACTGAAGGGTCCCAAGTTCGATTCCGGTCAAGGGCATGTACCTTGGTTGCAGGCACATCCCCAGTAGGGAGTGTGCAGGAGGCAGCTGAATCGATGTTTCTCTTTTATCAATGTTTCTGTCTATCCTTCCTCGCTGTAAAAAATAAATAAAATATATTTAAAAAAACTTGGGAGAAGAGATGTGCAAGCTGCAGGGTAAGGATGTATGGGGGGGGGCCCCATTTGCCTTGCATATGGTCTATAAGGAAACCACAGACAGTTCCTTCTGCTCTCTGGGCCCACAGTGACCCCACCCTAAAAGCAGATGAAGAAGAGCTGCTGGTCCACCCTTAGCCCCACTCTTTTCAGTTCAGTGTTCTCATCTGGGCTGTGCTGGGCCAGTTACAAGTTGTCCCCTCCATGATCTCCAGAGCAACCAGGACTGGACCATCGGGACACAGGGAAAGCACGTGGGCCCTGCTCAGTCCCCAGCACTGTATGAACCCCTGAGAATCCGGCATTTTCTATTTCGGGGCTATGGCTACCGTGGCTGGTAAAGAAATGCCTCCCTTGTCAGAATGAAATAATTTCTCAAATGGAAGCTCTCAGAACAGAGCCGATGGCACACTAAGATTTCAGTATGTGCTCGCTGTTGCTTACTCCTAACAAGATGCCAAATTGTTTTCCAATCTCAAACTCCTTAAAAAATTCTGTCCTAGCGTTCCCTTTTGTACACTTTATGACTTTTGAACATTAAATCTAAAATTTGGTATCTAACATTCAACACATAAAATAGACTCGTTTGCTACATCACATGATAAAATTAATAAAATCCATATTTTGGAGAAACCAAATGAGCAAAAATTCATACATGAAAAAATGTTTACTGAGCACTAATGTGTGTAGGACCTTTTCTGGATGTGCAAGGGCTCAAGCAGAACAACACTGCCATCTAGGAGAGAGATAGGGATGGTTTGGTGGGGACAGTGGTGGCCTGAGGAGCAGGTGAAGGACACATCAGGAGGTATAACTGGACAGGAGTCCTACTCCTGGTCTGGATAGGGCATAGCTGGGGAAGTGGAGAGGTTTGTGGGATGAGTAACTAGAAAGATAGTCACTTCCTGTATTGGGAAAAGTCAGACTAGGAGAAGAACAAGTTTGTGGAAAGAACAAAGTTCTGTTAAGATATGGGTACGCCTGAGCTGCCCAATAGACAACCAGACCGAGAAAGGTGAGAGTCAGTGTGTCTTCTCCTGGAACAAAACAGACCCTGCAAATATATGGAATATCAAAACTAGATGCAAACGACCCCAGGGCAGGGATTTGGGAGTGGCTGTTAACAGTTCCAGTGTGATCACCTCACACCGCCAATGCTGAAGTACTTCCTGCTTCCTCTCTGATCCCCTCTCCCAATGTCCCATTCTGTCTCCATCCAATTTCTTGAGAGAACTTTGGTGACTTCTCTTATTCTCCTAACTTCTTTGAAATCTCCAAAATGGAGTTAAACATTTAGGAAAACAGTAGCCATTTTGAAAGACAGTGGAGTTCGAAATTGATACTGAAAATTAAGACAAGTATGAAGTTTTCATATCCACCCATAAAACCTTTTTCATGAACAATTAAAAAGAGACATTTTGAATGACTGTGACTCACTCTGTATGGCCCTGGAAAACATTCACAGAGTGGATGGACGGGTCCCTAAAATCCCACAGACGGAAGGTCGTGTCACGGGAGGAGGTTACCACGAGCCGCTGGGTGGGGTGTGTACAACAGTGCGTGAGTTCTTGGTCATGCCCTACAATACAACCAAAGACGACAAAAGTGCAAGGTCACCCATCTGCAGATACAGTTAGAGTAAAGCTTTCTTAAAAAATACTGGAATCAAAAAACAGTCTTTATGGTCTCTATTGCTAGTATTCATTCACCGTAAACACAAGGAATCACTTAATGACAGCATGTGTGGTCACAGTGGGACCAGTTTTCCCTCAGGAGCTGGAACTCCTTTCACTTGTACATTTAAAAGGATCCTGACACTGAGTGAGTGTAACCCAGTTCCTGATCCAAACAGTTAAGAGGTCTGGCAAATCTCTGTTAAAGGCTCAGCGTGCAAACTAATTAATTGTTAGTTCTTCACTTCCCAAATGACCTCTAATAATATTTGTGGAGCCTTCTGTGAAATACAGTCTTTCACAATCAATCAGAAAATGCACCTACTGACAAATTTGAAAAATACTTGTGATGGGCAGAATTCTAAGATGGCCTGGTATACACACCCTGTCTGATACCTTCCCTTGAGTTTGGGCAAAACCTGCAAATGTGATGAGCTACCATTCTGGTAATCTCAGTACATTATAAGGCAAAATAGACTTTGCAGCCATAACTAAGGCCTCCAAACGATGTAGTTTTGAATTCATCGAATTCAAAAGATGTCCTGGTGGGCCTGACCTGATCAAATGTGCCCTTTAAAGGGTCCAAGGCAGCCCTGGCTGGTGTGGCTCAGTTGGCTGGACCATCGTCCCATAGACCAAAAAGTTGTAGGTTCAATTCCTGATCAGGGTTGCAGATTTGATACCCGGTCTGGGAATGTATGGGAGGCAACCAATTGATGTTTCTCACATCTGTGTTTCTCTCTTTCCCTTCCTCTCTCTAAAACCAATTAAAAAAATCAAAAAAAAAAACATATCCTCAGGTGAGGATTAAAAATAATAAGAATAAAAGTGTCCAACAGAGATGCTCTCTTGCTGGTGTTGGTCTGGAAGAAATCAAACGGCCATGGTTAATATACTAGTAGTAACTCTCAATGAGGACCATGCTAGATGCTAAAAGCAGTCCCCAGCCCAAAATTCCTGACCAGGGGAACTATAAGGTTATAAATTCATGTTATTTTAAGACACCACCTTTGTGGAAATCTGTTATAAAGCTACGGAAAATGAATACACCAACATATTTCAAATTTCTAGATACTACACGCTACAATAAAATCCCCTAAAGATACAATTAGCTACCAACAGTTCTACTAGAAAGGATTTCTGAAAAATCACAACCTGAGCATCCAGAGAACTAAAACTAATTCTGGACAGAGAGGAATTTGCAAGGTAAGATATAAATAAACACATGCACATAAATCACAAACACACTGCTGGCAGGCCAGGGCTGAAGTACCTGTCAGAGAGTGAACGAGCTCCGCCGTCTCCACGTCATACAGGTTTGCTGTTCGGTCCCAGGAGGCCGTCACCACCTGCTTCCCCCCAACCAGCCAGTCAGCAGCTATGACTACTCCCTGGTGACTCTTAAGGGAAGTCAATGGTACCCGGATGGTAGGACAGTCGCTAGACACGTCTCCGTCCACATCAGGCTCATCCTTATCAGAGCACTCAACTTCGTCCTCGCCACATATCTGCAGATAAAGGTGAGAGCAGAGAACTCCTGAGAATTGTGGGTCTTTCCTGGAACGGCTACACAATCAGACTGTGTCACTTGTCTTTCTAGGACTTGATCATCATTATCACAATACTGGCACAGTACATGGTACATAATTGGTGCTCAATAAATGTTAATCACCTTTATGATTATGTGCTTGGCTAAAACCAGGGCCAAATATAAGGAAAGAAAAAAGTCAGGGGTACTATAACATCATGTCCATTTCCACTAATCAACAAAATGGCAAATAAAATGATTCTCAACATAAGTTTTTGTCATGTATTAGATATGTAATAAAACTAAACAAATACAACTGAAAGTCAATAATTCATAATAAAAAGAAATATTACAATTCTCAAGTGTCTGCCTAAGATATACTTAGAATTCTATTGCTATAACAATAGATATGAAAGTTCACTTTATTGTTATACAAACCAACCAAGTCTTTTGTCAAAAGCTAAAGATAAAATAAAAACATGATAATCACCATAGGCTTCAGCTCTTGAAGAAAATATGTTTATCTATTCATTTAACAAATATTTATCAGGTGCTTACACAGTGCTATACAAAAGACTGGGCACAGAGCAGAGAAGGAGACAAACTCTGCTAACATGTATAAGGAACAATGAACAGCAAGGTGCACACCCGCTACTGCAATGAAGCCAGAGAATGGCAAAGTCCCCGCCTCAGGGAGCTAACATGCTACCAAAAGAACAAGCCACACATGTGAGGGTGCATGCACACATGCACACACACACTAGTATAAACATATGTGTTGTATACATACACACACTAGTGTGGGAATACACACCATGTGTACACACAGGGATAAGTGTGACATGTACACACACATAGTATAGTGATATTTGTAATACACACACAGTCCTAGTAAAGGGATATGTGTCACATGCACATACACAGATTCAGGCAATAATAAGTGCTAAGAAGGAAAATAAAGCAAGATGAGGGGATGGACAGTCATAAGGGCTACTCTTTTATTCAAAATGATCAGGGAAAGAATCTCTGCTAAAGTAATATTTGACTTGGGATGTGACGAAACAAGAGCGTATTTAGGCGAACAGTGTTCCCCGCCAAGGGAACAGAAGATGCAAAAGACAAGAAGGGAGCAGATGAGCTGCAGGGTAAGAGATTACAGAGATGTTACCAGTGTAAATCAGGTAAAACGTGGAGAAACAGAAAGGACTTTGAATTTTATTGTGTGTGTGCTGGAAAATCACTAGATGGTTTTGAGTAAGGAAGAGAGATAGTCTGACTCATGCTTTAAAGAAGCAATGTTCTGTGTGAACATTCCGGATGGTTGAACTGTGTCTCCCAAAATTCATGTTGAATCCTCAACCCCCAGTACTTCAGAATGAGACAGTACGTGAAAATGGGGTCTTTACTTTAAAAAAAAAAGTTTTTATTGATTTTTAAAGCGAGAGGAAGTGAGAGGGATAGAGAGATAGAAACACCGATGACAGAGAATCACCGATGGCTACGTCCTGCACAACCCCTACTGGGGATCAAACCTGCAACCCAGGTATGTGCCTTAATCAGGAATTAAACCCTGGACATCCTGGTTCCTGGGTCGCCGCTCAACCACTGAGCCACACCAGCTGGGCAAAATGGGGTCTTTAGAGAGGTAATTAGGGCCTGGCCGAGTGGCTCAGTTGGTTACACATCATCCTACGCACCCAAAGGTTGCCGGTTCGATTCCTGGTCAGGGCATATATCTGGGTTGTGGGTTCTATCCTGGTCAGGACATGTACGGAAGGAAGGCAACCAATCAATGTTTCTCTCTCGCATCGATGTTTCTCTCTCTCTCTCTCTCTCTCTCTCTCTCTCTCTCTCTCTCCCCCGCCCCCTTCCTCTCTCTAAGTAGTGAGGATTTAAAAAAAAATAAAGGTAATTAGGGTTAAAATGGGGTCATCTGGGTAGGCCCTAATCTAGCATGACTGGTGTCCCTAAAAGAGGAGAGGAGGACAGACACACAGAAATGGCCACATGAGGACATTGGAAGATGGCTGCCTACACGCCCAAAGTCCTAGGCCTCAGGATGCCAGTAAGAAAAATTATGGATGATTTACCAGTGTTTAGTCTAAACAATAAGATGAAAGATAATGGCTGAAACAGGGAACAAAACAGAAGGAGCAGTTGTGGGAACATGCAGAGCTCAATTTCATACACATTAGTTTTGCAATGTCTGTAAGACACCAAGTAGAAATTGAGTAAGTAGTTAGATGTCATAGAAGTCTAGAGTTAAAGAGTCGAGGACAGTATGCAAACCTGGGGGTCAGCAACAAGGCATGCTCCTTAAAATCACAGGCCTAAGATCAACTAGAGCAGTGATGGCGAACCTATGACACGCGAACTCATTTTTTTGGTTGATTTTTCTTTGTTAAATGGCATTTAAATATATAAAATAAATATCAAAAATATAAGTCTTTGTTTTACTATGGTTGCAAATATCAAAAAATTTCTATATGTGACACGGCACCAGAGTTAAGTTAGGGTTTTTCAAAATGCTGACACGCCGAGCTCAAAAGGTTCGCCATCACTAAACTAGAGAGTAGTGTGGGAGGAAAACAGGAGAGAGGGTAGCAATAACCTACAAGCAAGTGAGAGGGCAAGGAGGGTATCTACACACAGGTGAGAGGGCTGGGAGGTGATCCACAGGCAGGTGAGAGGGAAAAGTGTCAGAGACCCAGGAGTCATTGGTAAGAGCAGGTGACCCAGCCAATGAGACTCAAGAGGAAGAAAAAAAATGAAACACACAAGATGTGAGATGGAGAGAGGGTCACACTGTGATAGTGATTTAGGAGGAGCCCGAGGAGTGACTGCAAGTGTGTGCTGGGTGGGCAACATGGATGGGATGCTGAGGAGAGAAGCCCAGCAGGGACACAGCGTATCCTAGAGAAGAGTGAGGGAGAGGAAAAGGAGTGCAAGGACAAGTCTGAGGTCTGCACAGGAAAACCAACACCCCACGGCTCCTGGTGGGATAGAAGGCTCAGGTGGGTTACGAGACAGCTACTACGCCCTGTCTGTGTGCTGCTGGGAACGACACAAGAAAATAAGGAGGCAGGTGAAAATCCGCAGAAGGGAAAGTGAGGAAGTCACCCAGGAATGTGGCAGAAACGTGGCCTGGAGGAGTGTCACAGCCCAGAGTTGCCTGGTGGTGGGGCTGGTCACAGGGTGCTCATTGATCAATGCAGGAGGGACAGAGGAAATGCCAGATTTAACACGGGTGGATTTGTCCAGGAGAGAACGCACAATCTAGCGGCAAAGTTAAACATAAATGATTACACAAAATTATCTATTCCATATGAATGTTAAATGCTACAAAGGATGCTCCGAGAGTAAGGCAGGCAGTCTGCAACACTGAGAGGTACCTGCAGGATGAGGAGTGGGGTGAGGGGAGAGTTCTAGGAAAAGAACCAGGAGGGAGAGAGAAGGTGGGGAATCAGGGCAGTAAGCCCATCAAGGGGTTGGAGCAGGAAGGGGACGCAAACAGAAACTAAGGGTCTACAAGGGCTCACTGAGGTGACTCACTGAGATTCGATGCTACAAAGACCATGTCTGATTTCATAGAGAATAGGCTGGACATGAGCAGTCAGATCTGAGACAGGGAGACTAGTTAGAAGACTAGTTAGTGATCTGGACTAGGCACGGTGACAGCAAATAAGAAAGGTGTGTTCCTGTGGAGTGTAGCCTGCTCCAGGTAAACCATTCCCTGCCTGGTAAACAGTATCTAGACGGGAAAAACAACAGTCACTATACGTCCTGATGGAGACACTGGCCCAAACTCTCCTTCAGGGGACACTGGTTCCTGGGCAATGGGGCTTTCAGCCCTCACAGCCACTCCTAAGGAGCTTTGCTATCTCCTGGGCTGACAGGTGTGGGTGTGTGGAAGGGGGGTGGTGTCTGGATGGATCTGTGGGAAATGCAGAACAGGGGTGCCAGGTAGAGGAAACTCAACAGAGACCTCAGGGTGGATGTCACAAAAGGCGTGTTACAGGGAGACAGAAGTAGATCCAAGAATTATTTAGGAACCAGAACCAGAAAGACATCAAGTATTAGGTAGAAATGGAGGTGGGGAGGTGAGAGCAGGGAAGAGTCAAAGACAAGTGACAGTTCTGTCACCTACACCTTCATCAGTTAGCCTAACAGGCTCTTCACTAACTATTCTAATGGAAGGAGTGACAAGTGGGCACACAAAGGAGTAACTTCTGCCAGGGGAGTGGGGAGGTCTATGGCAGGCCCTGTGTGCAATATGGCCTTGGAACAGTGCAGTGGAGACCCTGATGTGGGAAGGGTGCAGGAGTGCAGAAGAACAGCCTAGAGCTCCCATGTAAAAAGCCCTAGTTATCAGGATCCACATTTGAGAGCTCAAACAGAGTCACAACATTTACACAAGTCATTATAGCAAACTACACAAGGAATTAAAATATATTTAAAACACAAATGTAATAAGTCATATTAAAAAATAATTGTAAAACCTTTAACCCTAAACTGGCAAAGGGCAAGAGGTGAAAGGGTGAGAATTGTTTGCTTTTTGCCACTGTCTTGGAGACAATCTATTTAACTTTAGTCATTTTTACTGCCAACGACGTATGAACAGAAATGTCCGAGAACTGCCAATTTCATACTAAGAACCTACTGAGAACCAGCTGTCCACCGAACTACAAGTCCCTAAATCACATGTTCTCAATGGGAGCCCATATGTAACTCATATCAATTTTCACTTTTAAATGGAGAAAATTCACCTCACTAAGTTAAATTAATTACTTAACATTATACAACTAGCATGATACAGTGATCAAACAGGCAATCTAAAACTGTTTACATGAGCCCTAAGCTGGTTTGGCTCAGTGGATACAGCATCGATCTGCGATTTGAAGGGTCCTGGGTTCAATTCTAGTCAAGGGCACAGGCTCAATCCCCATTAGGGGGCACACAGGAGGCAACCAATCAATGATTCTTTCTCATCATTGATGTTTCTCTCTCTCCCTTCCTCTCTGAAATCAAAATTATATTTTTAAAAAAGAAAAAGAAAAATGGAAAGGAATAACTTAAAAAAGAAAAACATTTTAAAACTGTTCACAGGATATCATCCAAGTATTTCTCTATCAACATGGTGGATGCCAAATTAAAAGGAGAAAATGTCTGTCCAAAAACTGTACGGATTCAAAATGATCAAGATCTTAAACAGACTACAGTTTATTTCAGAATCTAGAACTGCTAAAAAATCCAGCAGAAGCTTAAGAACTTAAAGAGACTTGTATGCACTGGGTGGCAACTGCAGAGGGGAGTAATCAAGTCCTCACTAGGGAAGGCCACACAGAACCTTGGCAGCCGCTGGAGCGGTTCCAGTCATGCACTATGATGAAGGCTCCTCTCTAATTCAGCCTAGGCTTTCCCCAGGTGCCCCAACTCCTGAGGCAGCAACTCCAAGCATGAGAAGTCCCTGTGTCTAATACAAGCAAAATCATAAAGGAGAAAAGTCACTTTAATATTCTACGTAAACTATTAAGTTTTTTAAATGTAATTACTCCTCAACACAAGGGTTTGAAAAACAATAAATAAAAAATAAAATAGAAAGTAATTACTATATATAATTTTCCCCTTTAACAAGACTGGTGCTTTCTTATTTATTTTGGGGGGAGGGGGAACAACTTCACACAATGCTAACTCACTTTCTCAACTTTCTGAGCATTCATCCCACCCTTTTCTCTGCCCTGTCCTCCATCATAACCCAATACTTGTCTCTTGAATGAATGAATCTGTTAAGTATGACATATAATCAATAGTTTGGTAATTCCACATGGGAAAAACCTGTGTTAAAATAAAATACAATGGGGGTAAGGGAGGCCAGGGGAAGGTCAAGGGGAAAAAAAAAAAGGAGACATATGTACTACTCTTTGTGATACTTTAAACAATAAAACAAAATTTAAAAAATAAATAAGTAAATAAAATACAAAATATGCTCAATCAAAAATGAGCTGTTGCCGAAACCGGTTTGGCTCAGTGGATAGAGCATCGGCCTGCGGACTGAAAGGTCCCAGGTTCGATTCCGGTCAGGGGCATGTACCTGGGTTGCGGACACATGCCCAGTAGGAGATGTGCAGGAGACAGCTGGTCGATGTTTCTCTCTCATCGATGTTTCTAGCTCTCTATCCCTCTCCCTTCCTCTCTGTAAAAAATCAATAAAATATATTTAAAAAAAAAATGAGCTGTTAATAAAAGTTCTTAACTAAAGAAAACTCATCACTGTAGTTATTAATTATTTAACCCACCTCTAAATAGAACAATGTTTAAAATGTTTTAGAAAGAAAAAATAAAGGAGCATTCAGAGGCAGAAACATCAAAACTAGAAGATTACCATCATCCACCAACAATTATGACCAAAAGTAAACTGAAACTTCATGTTTACATTAACTGCATGACATCACTGAATTCCTTCTGCCTGGTAGCACTTCCACCTGTGTCAGCAGGGCAGGGAAAGGGTTCACCAAATGTAAGGACAAGACAGCAAAAAACTAGATCATTTCACTCAAAAGAACAATTAAGATCTCTGCATGATTATAAATAGTATCCAATATTACAAGAGTAACTAAAGGATTTATGGTTTAAATCTATTGATTCACTCTTCTTCTCAATATGCAAACTCTTTTATTACCTACATTAAAACTTTATCCACATAAAAATGATGTTATACATGCCACTGATTTTAGAAAGTTGTCTAAAATCAAATATGTGCCCAGCCAGCATGGCTCAGTGGTTGAGCATCGACCTGTGAACCAGAGGTCAAAGTTCGATTCCTGGTCAGAGCACATGCTTGGGTTGCAGGTTCAATCCCCAATGGAGGGGCGATCAAGCAGGCAGGCAGAGTAGTTAGGGGCATCAGGCAGGCAGGCAGAGGGGTTAGGGGCGACCAGGCAGGCAGGCAGAGTGGTTAGGAGCAATCAGGCAGGCAGGCGAGTGGTTAGGGGCGATGAGGCAGGCAGGCAGAGTGGTTAGGGGCAATCAGGGAGACAGGGAGGCGAGTGGTTAAGAGCCAGCAGTGCCGGATTGTGAGAGGGATGTCCGACTACCGGTAAGTCAGACATCCCCTAAGGGGTCCCTGATTGCAAGAGGGTGCAGGCTGGGCTGAGGGACCACCCCCCACCCCATGCACAAATTTCATGCACCAGACCTCTAGTATATAAATAAAGGTACTTCTTAGACAGAGCCTTGGTCTGCACAGGTTGCCAGAACGAAGCACCAAGACTGGGTGGCCAAGATCAAAGGATGGCCAATATGTGTTCTGGAAAGAACTTTCTTCCTGGCGTGCAGATGGCCACCTTCTCATTATGTCCTCACATGGCCTCTCCCAGGTGTATACAGGGAGAGATCTTTGGTGTCTCTTCTTGTAAGGGCACTAATCCTTTAGGATCAGGACCTTGCTCTATGACACCATGTAACCTTCATTTCTTCCTCAGAGGCCCTATCTCCAAATGCAGCCATAGTGGGGTTACAACTCCAACCTCTGAATGTTGGGGAGACACAAATATTCAGTCCATAAGATATTACAAGTTATCCTAATATTTGCAGACATCCAGAACCCCACCAACATACCCCAGGTCACGTTTTCAAGTAAATGTGCTGCTTACACTAGTGTCGGCCACAGGCTGGGGTGTCGGCAGCTGAACCGCGTATCTCCAAATGTGAGCAGTCTGGTCTCCAGAAGCTGAGGAGAGAAATGGGGAAATCATCCAAGTGCACACCAGATGTAAGAAGTGCCTCTGTAAGGCTCAGAGCATCCTCAGAAGTGTGTAACTTAGTGATCGTTACTGAGATGAATGTACTTCACTCAAGTAGCTATTTCTGAGACCGCATAATGCTATTGAGAATAGAGCAAATGCACAAAATTAAGGTAATTACTTATAAAAATGTTCCCCTTTTAATTTTAAGGTGGAAAGCTATGAGAGTTCAGAGTAAATTTACAAATAGATTTTATTCTCCAACTACCGTCCTAACCTAAATAAACTGAAACCGAATTATACTCTAACTGGTGCCTATAATAGGT
Organism: Myotis yumanensis; assembly: GCF_028538775.1. Classification (NCBI taxonomy): domain Eukaryota; kingdom Metazoa; phylum Chordata; class Mammalia; order Chiroptera; family Vespertilionidae; genus Myotis; species Myotis yumanensis. The sequence goes on along the minus strand of NW_027223752.1, from coordinate 159,763,587 downwards.
TCTGAGGTATTTCAGAAAAGGAGTAACACACAAATGCACAGTCCCATCCACTCAACACTCATGGACCTCACGATCTGCCAGGCACTACATAAGTACTAACATCTCACTTTCACCAGCCAACTCTGCAAAGTGATGCTTGGACTTGGGACCGGAAAGAGAGGGCAGCTGAAGGCCCAGAAAGGCAGCAGATGTGCCAAACAGTCATCTCCACTGACCTTCACAAGAGCACCTGCTGAATCCCATCTTGTCTTCTGGCTGCAGAGCTTACCCAAAGAATTGGCCACACGCAGAGGGTGGTACCTTTCTCAGGTGTCAAATGCATTTACTGCCTGACTTGCCAATCTCTCTTCGAAAGAGCACCAACCCACTACTTTATCTGTTTCAGTTTCCATCAGTGCCCTTCTGATTTGTCTCTTGATTTCACCCCCTCCTTTCCAACCTCTTGTTGTTGCTGGTCTCCCTCCATCTTTCCTCTTCCCAATTACATAACAAACAATTGATTTAATAAAGTTTAAAGTCCTCATCTACCTTATTCCCCAAATGTTTTTTCAGGTATCAACTACCTACCGTGGTCAGGCCTGTGACTCTCAAACTGACCTTCCCACTGTATTCTACTCACATGTAACAGCACCCAATTAGAACTACTTTTGTCCTTTATCCCAGGGATCAGCAAAATCATGCCCATGGGCCAAATCCAGGCAGCCACCCCTTTTGCAAATAACATTTACTGCACTCAGCCACGTCCACTACTTTCCCACTAACACAGAGCTGAGTAGTTATGACACCAACCCTGTGGCCCTCAAAGATGAAAACATTTACTTCTGGTCCTTTATAGACAAAGCATTCTGACCTCTGGTCCATCCAAACACTTATACTTCAAGATTACTGTCAGTGTCCCCAAAACACCATAGGGGTTGGACATTTTATAGGAAAACTTCTCAGTATAATAATGAAGGCGTTTTTAAAATCACTATGTAAAATACGATAAACCCAAGCTACCAGAGCTTAGGAGAACTACCTAGAAAAGAATAAGAATGCAGATTGCTGTGACTTGGAACTACTATTTTTCTCATTTTTGTATCTGAAGTGCTGAATTAGGAACTCGGCAGGAATAATGGGCCTTAGAGAACTGAGTTACAGTCTGCTGAGAATCATCATGGCACAAGCAGGGAAAGTGGGCAACTATGATGTCCTTCATAAAAAGACACCAAGAACATGGATCCATATTAATCTCACAATAAAGTCAATCTCATGTAATTAGCAATCCACTACTGATTAAAAGAAAGTACTACTTAATGTATTTTTCTTATTTCTCACATAATTCATAAACGTCTACTAACACACATCTAACTTTTGTACAAGACATGGATGATAATCCTGATGCTACTGATAAGAGAATGATTATAGCTGTTTTAAGATTATCAACAACTTTGTTCAATAAAGAAATTAAATCAACATACCAGTGAGAGCCAACTGCTCTGATGGGTGGAATTTTATAGAATTTACTGCAAAACAAAAATGTTACATAAACAGGTTTAAAATAAAACATCATCAGTATCTATTACAGCTACAGAATGTATTACAAAGTTAAATTTAAAAAGCAAAAGAACTATGGTAGTTCAAAGTTAGATCCTCCCATTCAGTTAACCTGTGATTAAATGTGTAAGTTACAGAGAACTGATATACAATAAAAATACCCAATATCAGCTGTCAAACTGCCAAAGTGCAACACACAGAGAAAAAAAATATTAATAATCCATTTATTTTTATCCATAGAAAAGGCATCTAGAGTTAAAGATAATCTGCAGAGTCCAGTGGGGGACACTGTACTGCCCACCCAGCTGGCCCTAGGCCATGCCCTCCTCCCAGCTCTCAGCACCCGATAGACCGGTCACCCACAGAAGCCAGCCTTCACACCCACACCTGAAAGGAGATGCGGGTCCCCTATATGGAATATAAGGTAGTTTTGCCAGCCTTCAACAAATTCTCTCCTTCAGTGAGATTCAGTTAGCTACACCATTAAATTTATATTTTTCTAAGGACTGAAAAATGCAGAAGATACTGTTCTACTGTTAACATCAAACAGGTAGCTGCAGGAGGAGCTGGTCAAACAAAGAACTGTGATGCTTAGGCCATCACCACACTCCTAACAGATGAACAATATAAATACTCCCAATTTCAGTAAGACTCACTGCTAGAGAGGAGAAGGAGCAGCCGGAATTTGCCTGCACTGCTGATGGAGCAGAAGCAAAGGGTGGAAGCACACGCTCTGAGACTGTTTGGGAGTACCTGCTCATGCTGACCACCACGAACTGGCCCACCTGGAGACACTCACCACCCAGAATGACCACACATGGGAGCATCCTGGGCAGGACTGAACAGGAGCTCATTGCATGTCAGCCCCCTACCGCTCTCACCTTCACCTCCTCACTCCAGCAGAAGACAGACAGACTCACTTCTCGATGGGTTGGTAGGTGGGAACACCTTTAACTCTACAAGCGAAAGGCAGATGCCACCTAGAAATTTATCTACAAGAGTTCAGAGGGTGGTGGTGGCTGGTGAGGGGCAGTGAGCCATGGGGCCACCTGACAGAACATTGAAGATGATGCATTCCATATGGAAGGACCCACAAAGGAAGTGGGACAAGAGTGGGTGAAATTTGGTCAGAACACTTGGACACACAGGGTATACACAGAAAGGGCAGGGAAGAGCTGCTGTGTTAACTACAGCATCGATGGCAGGCAAGGGTCTGGGGCAGACAGCAGCCTGCATTGGGTCCGATTATGGGAAAGTGAATCTAGAGCGACTACATAGTTTTTGAAAAATAACACACATATTTCAGTTTCAAAACTATCTACCTGTGCCTGTCTGTGCAACATTAAATAAAACACAGACAACTCCTATATGACGTTGTTTAGGGAGCTGAGCTTTCCCTTTGTGAAGCCCACACTTAGAGGAATGGCATCTGTCTGTCTATGAGAATGCCCCACTGTCCCGACACCAACTCAGCAAGCCTCCCATCTGGAGACCTGTTTATGTAATAGCACTCACCTGACCCCACATGGCCAGTGTACTTGATGAGGCACCTCCCCGTCTCGATGCTCCACAGCAATGCTGTGTGATCTGCAAATTGAATCAAATAAGAGGAACTGAGCTACATGGTCTTTTTAATAAAAGAGTAAGACAAATATTCTAAAAATGAGAAGTTACATTACCACTACTATCTCTTGCAACTCTGATTATAACTAGTTTGTAATTCAACTGATCAGTTTTAAAACTGTAAAACTTACAAACACTTCCAAAAAGATGGGAGAAGCTGGTGACTTGTCTGGGGTCATTTACAGGCAAGGGGGAAAACCAGCGTTCTGAGTACCTGGTTCACTGTTACAGACAGCACCCCACTGGAGACTTAAATACAGAGGTCATTTACATCTCAGGTTCATTTTTTTAGTGAAATATTAAAACTTTTCAGAACACCATGTGATATTCAAATGTAAATAGCATCTAAATACAGTTCTAAATTATTTGATATTTAATAAATATTTCTTTAGACCTTTCCATTTATGGGCATAAGAAAAAGATAAAAAGTAGACTTAATAGGAAAATCTGAAAAATAAATGCCAATTACCCAAGTGAGATTTCAGAGACATCAGAAAAGGACCTTTTTATTCTTCTTTATTAGTTGTAAATTCCATAAATAATCTGAGATGCTCGTGTGCAAACAGTTTTAAACAAGAGAAAAAAATTTTTTCATCATTCTAACTAGTTTTACATTTTCTATTTCCACTTGAAAAGGCAGATTCTAGTGAGTAACTTGTCACAGCTGGAAAATTCATTTCCAACAAGTGGGCACCATTTTGATTTTAGCAATTTTTAACTGAAGGAGCATTAATTAGACAGCTTTCAAAAAATGCCTTTTCTTTGGTGAAAAGATAGGAGTCTCAATAAGGCTTACCCTGTGAGTCCCACAGGCAAACTCAGGGCAGGGGTAGCCCCACTTCCCTAAATCCTGGGACAGCAGTCCCCTTCAGAGACCACATAGCACTTCCCTCAGCCACACCTTACAAATGGGAAAAATGGGAAATGTACTTTCAAAAGCAGATATACAGTTAGCATAAATAACAAGAAAGCTAATCAAAAAAAAAATACCTAATATGTTTAAAAGACATCCCACCTTCTGCTGCCTCGAATAGTGATTCCTTAACAGAGTTGGCTATATACCCTGGAGAAACATGGCATCATACCCACAGACTAAGACAGGCCCGACAGGGGCATCAGAACTAAGCACTAAGTCAAGGCTTTGTACGAATGACTACTCAGCCACATGTCTGCTCCCAGTGTCACTCTGCCACCAACACCCAAAGGTCATTCAATCACACCAGCTGTTGTGCAATCATGCGTGACAAGCAGCGGGACTAGCTCTGGACTCACCAGCAGATGCGGTCCCCAGGACCACAGGCTGTGTTCTCGCCACACTGACATCCCAGATGCCATCCCTGTGGCCGATGTACTCCTTCACAAGCTGGCACACAGCCCTTGATGTGGTGGCCTTGAAGCTGGAGACAATCTAAAATTGTGACAGGAAAGAATATTGTAGATGATTTACTGAGCAAATGTTTTTCAAGTTAAAAAAGGATATTTTGAAAATGCATAAATCATTGAACAGAATATTAAAAACACTAAAGGAACACAACATAAATGCAAGCAGTGGAACTCATCCAGCTGGGTATCACAAAGCAGGAATGAAGTCCTTACAAAGGCCCCAAAGAGCCCCAAGTCCCCCACTTCCCATAAGCATGTCCTACTATGAAAAGCCTATTAATGTGTTGCAAGTCACTCTTCCAAAATCCAAATCATCAAAAAATTTCCAAATTCTGAAAGATATACCCCAAACCCTTAACACTAATTACTTTTATTATTGGGGACTTTCGTTGCGTTTATTTTTGTTTTGGGTGACTGATACGAACCATGTTATTTTTGGGAAACACCAAAAGATGGCCCTTCTAAACAGCGTTTTTCCAGCATTGTTTGGTGACCACACCACACTAGGAGGAGGCACAGGACAGTGATAGCAGCCAGAGTGCAAGCAGCTCACAGTCTAATGGGGACAGACCCGAGCACCACACAGGCCACAAGATGGTGCGGCATCATCTAACATGACACAAACAATTCTCCCTTTCCTTTTAGGAAAAGTGGAAAGCATGTGAGGAAGACACTAATTCAACACAAAGAACTCTTCAGAATTTCACTTGTAAAACTGTAAAATCAAGTGAAAAAGAAAAATTGGTGGTATTATACAGCTGCTTGAAACTCTGAGTTAGCAAAGCCCTAAAAAGATGTCTCAGTCCATTCTCAGTGAAAACACAACCCACTGTTGCAACAACTCGGGTGTGAGTACCAAGTTATTTCTAACACAGAGGGTAACAGAACAAATGTGTTAGGAGACCCATTCTCACCAGCACCATAAACAGGTTCTGTCTGACTTGACTTAAATACACATGGAATGCCGAAACCGGTTTGGCTCAGTGGATAGAGCGTCGGCCTGCGGACTGAAAGGTCCCAGGTTTGATTCCGGTCAAGGGCATGTACCTGGGTTGCGGGCACATCCCCAGTGGGAGATGTGCAGGAGGCAGCTGATCGATGTTTCTCTCTCATCGATGTTTCTAACTCTCTATCTCTCTCCCTTCCTCTCTGTAAAAAATCAATAAAATATATTTTAAAAAAAAAAAATTAAATACACATGGAATTACAAAAGGACCAGGTCAACCTCAAACCTTCTTCTTTTTGAAAGCTCGTATGCTACTCAACCCAGTTAAGATTGTCCCTCCACGTGGAAATGCTGCTGTGTAGGTGGCATTCATGTGTTAAATAATGTAACATTTAGAAAGGGGTGAGCTGAAAAACATGCAGAGCCTACCCACACTATAAGTGGTAGCAAGTTTAATTTTCCAAATGTGCCATTTCTCACACAGACTGTATAAATATGAGAAATGAAAAACTGAAGCCACATCCATCACTGGCCCCACGGGAACAGTAAAGACCAAGGGGCACTGACTCACAAAAACATTTCTGGTGGATTTCTGGAAGAGGTAATAGGCAGTCCATGAACATTAACACATCGCTCCATGTGCTGCTTCCTAATGCCATTACATGGTGACCAACTCTTAGCTCTGTTCTTAAAAGTGTTAACTGCTTAGCCACAGTTGCAAGGAGGCCCCACCAAAGACTGAACTACTCAGAGAAAACATTCATGACAGAAAAGCAACATGATGAAGCAACAAATGGACACTCACACATCCTAACTATCATTTTAACTGAGATATAATCTATACTACTTTAACAAAATCCGATGTGTGAATGTTTTCGCAAGTTTCTTTCAAGGGGTTTGCGGATTAAACTGTCATGCCTGCCTACCTCCTTCCTAGTTTGCTCAGTGAACTTCAGTTTTCTACTATGTCACCAACCACGTGACCTACCTAACTGCTGAGTCAGGAGAAAAGTAATAAACCCAGAACACAGTGCCTACCTGCTGCACTGTACAACCTCTACTACCCAGAATATGCATGGCACCAATCAGAATACATTCTGATATCAGATCATTTCTCCCATTTTTAAATAATATCATATATGTTCACTGTTATTCTTTAAAATGGGTACACTCACACTGTGCACAATGCTAGAAAGATCATTACCCACATGCTTCTCATAAATTCAGATCAATTTCTAGTATCCAAAATGACTGGGCTTTAAATACATTTTTTTTAAAGCAAAGTGTTATTGTACACACCCTTACCTTTGCCCCAATCTTATTTTTCACTACTCATAGTAAGGAATAATTTTATATAACCCTTTATTCCTCTACTTCAAAAATTATCAGAGCCCTAGGCCATTTGGCTCAGTGGATAGAACGACGGCCTGCAGGATGAAGGGTCCTAGGTTTGATTCCGGTCAAGGGCACATGCCCAGGTTGATCCCAGTAGGGTACATGCAGGAGGCAGCCAATCAATGATTCCTTCTCATCACTGATGTTTCTATCTCTCTCTCTCTTCCTCTCTGAAATCAACAAAAAACAAAATTAACAGAAAGTTTTGGCATTCTAAGACCTTATATTATATACATAAGCTAAAATCACTAAATAAACAATATAATCTCTCTATATATAAAAGCCTAAGCGAAGGTTAAGACTGAATGACCAGAACGACCATTACCCACATGCTTCTCATAAATTCAGATCAATTTCTAGTATCCAAAATGATGCACAATTTCTAGTATCCAAAATGATGCACACTTCCAAGACTATGATGCACACTGACCACCAGGAGGCAGATGCTCAATGCAGGAGCTGTTCCCTGGTGGTCAGTGTGATCCCACAGCCAACCTCCCCCAGTCCCTCCCTGCAGCCGGCCGATCAACCTCCCGCAGCCCCCTCCCTCCCAACCTCTCCCCCGATGGCCCAGGCCCACTGCCGATGTGCCCCAATCGAGGACGGGGCCGGCCAGCCAACCTACCACAGCCCCACCCCTGGCCAGCCAGCCCCGATCGCTGGCCAAGTTGAGGGACCCCACCTGTGCATGAATTCGTGCACTGAGCCTCTAGTACTATAATAAGAAGTTAAATGAAGTTGGTCCGACGGTTGTGGGTTATTGTTAAAAAAAAAAGAAGTTAAATGAGGAAGAACATAACCTCACTGCATTTGAAAAAAGTTTAACATTGATTTATTAAAAACTTAAAGTCTGGTTAAGTTTAAGCTAAATACATCAAAAAAATTTAACCATTTACATTCCAAAGTTATTTAAAAAAAAAACAAAAAAACAGCCCTAGCCAGTTTGGCTCAGTGGACAGAGTGTAGGTCTACAAACCAAAAGGTCGCGGGTTCAATTCTAGTCAAGGGCATGTACTTGGTTGCAGGCTCCTCCCCAGCCTGGGCCGTGGTCAAGGCTTGTGCAGGAGGCAACCAATCAATGTGTTTCTCTCAGATCAATGTTTCTCTCTGTCTTTCCCTCTCTCTTCTACTCTCCCTGCAAATCAATGGAAAAATATCCTTGAGTGAGGATTAACAACAACAACAAAAACACACACACACACACACAAGAAAATGTCAGCTATACTCAGATTTTTAACTAAGAATTTCCAAAGACTTCCAAGTGAGCAGAAAGACCAAGTCTGCAACATTAATTGCAGTTAATCTCACTTTGGATGTTAAGGGAAGTAACTTTAAGCTCAGGGAACAAACTGGAAAAACAATAGCTAACAATAACTATTTATGTCTTACTAGGGGCCCGGTGCACGAAGATTCATGCACTGGGGGGTGGGTCCCTCAGCCCGACCTGTACCCTCTCCAATCCGGGAGCCCTCAGGAGAGCCCTCTCCAATCTAGGAGTTTCTGTCTTTGCAATCATATGAGCGAATTGTCTGAGACCCCCCCCAACCCAGTTTGGTTTGTTGCTCACAGAATAATAGAGGCTTTTATTTTTCTTTGCTTCATTGGTGGAGATTTCCTGGAAGTTTTAGGATATCTTCACTTTAATTTTTCCTAGACACTCTGATTTTACTTATGTCTCTCACCTTTGCTTTCCCTCCATCCCCCACCACAACAGTAACTTGCTCCAGGCTCACTTTGCTCTAGTGCAGCCGTGGGCAAACTACGGCCCGCGGGCCGGATTTGGCCCGCGGGCAGTAGTTTGCCCATGGCTGGTCTAGGAGATCCGTCTGCCACCAGAACTACGATTCCCAGCATTCTTGGTGCTCCCCACACTCTGGGCTTCCACTTCCAGTCCTGGGGCTGCCACAAGAACTACTATTCTCAGAACTCCTGGTGCTCCCCATGCTCTTGGTTTTCCCTTCCTGCTCTGTCTCCGTCCCATGGCCTCCCACTCTGCCCAAGTCCTCCAAGCCACCAGCTCTCCCTCTCTGCTCTCCATCTAGTGGCTTGGGGAGCCAAGTTCCCCAAGCTGCTCCACTCTCTGCAGGCTCTCCTGCTCTGCTCTCCGCCCGGTGGCTTGGGGGAGCGACCGAGGAAGCCACGTCCCCCCAAGCTGCCAGGTCTCCCACTCTGCTCTCCGCCCGGCACCTGTGTATGCAAATTAACCCACCATCTTTGTCGGGTTGATTTGCATACTCACTCCTGATTGGCTGGTGAGCATAGCAGAGGGACAGTCAATTTACACATTTCTCTTTTATTATATAGGATAGCAGACTCACCACAAATTTAAACTTTCCCTCAGGTTTAGAAAAGGAGTGTACATTTGTTAAGATTAGGTAATTATTTTATATTTTGTATACTCAAAATACTCCGAAATAGAGATGCATACAAAATTACCTCAAAATATTACTTCATAATAGTAATTCCTCATAGACATTTCCAAGCAATTAAATCCTGCCACTTTAAGAAGATTAGAACAAGATAATTTAAGAAAAAGCAAAACACCACACCAAAAAAAAAATTGCCTTGGAGACAGACCTTCACTTCCTGATCATACTTGGAAAATTAGAGAAATTGAACTAAAACTTAACTATAGTTCAGAATGTAATTTTCATTGCTTTATACCCATATATTAGTTTTCTCCAAATTCAAAGTCTCTGTATCAAGCCAAATAATAATACAAAATATGCTTTTCCTCAAAAAAACACAAATTTACTGATGCATAATATATTCACCTCAACAAGTATTAGTATCTAGGTGTCAATATACTGTGGCCATTTAACAAATCTATCCTTCTAAAAACTGATTTAACACCAGAAGTTTATCTTTTCCTATCAGATATATCAGATATATCTAATTAAAAATATGCAACTTAGAGTATACATATGCCCACCTTAAGTACCACATGGCTGGCCCACGAGCCAGCGCCTTGCATACCTTACTGGTGGAGGCCTTGTAAGTGGTCTTCAGCTTCTGAGAAAGCTGGCTGGTACTGTGACTGGCTGCAGAGACAGAGAATTGACAATCAATACAGCCATACAACTAAGGAGCCACCAACTTTCAGGGCCGGGATATTACTGCAGTCATTAATGGGATCGTCCATTTCACATGGGAAGACAGTGCAATTGGGAGGGTTTGTCTGTCCATGTGGACATGGGGGCAACGGGCAATTCCTTCTTCACTCTGTGCCTACACCTATATTATAGACTCAAGTACTGCTGATCACAAAAATCAATGAATCATGTCGACATTAAATTCCAAATTCCCCCCCATATAATCTGCAGGGCACCATTCACAAATACTCCCCTTACCTTTAGTTTTCAGTTGGCCCTTACTCAGTTCTGCCCCATCGATTACTTGTCCTTCAGCAGCTAAACGCTCATTAAGAGTCTCAATTTCTCTACGCACTGGAAATAAAAAAAATTTTTTTGAAATTAAAATGTATCCCTAGCTGGTTTGGCTCACTGGATAGAGCCATCAGCCTGCAGACTGAAGGGTCCCGGGTTCAATTCTGGCCAAGGGCACATGCCCAGGTTGTGGGCTCTATTGGGGGGGGGGGGGGGGGGGGGTTGCATGCAGGAGGCAGCTGATGATCAATGATTCACTCACTCTCTCTCCTTTCCTCTCTGAAATCAATTTTTTTAAAATGTTGTTGAAAAAAAGTTAAAAATGTGTACTTTTTGTTGAAATATATTGACTACTTCCAAACCTTGAGCATATAAAAATGTTATATATTGGTATTGTCTAAACAAAGACCAGAATAATATCCTGTAAACAAAATCACAATAGTTCTTAAAAAATTTAAGACATGATTCCAAAAATAGAAACTCCTATGCTCTTCCTACTCGGGTAAGACATGATGCTATCAGGGTTCTCATCAAGCAGAGCTCTTGGATATCAATATAATCTTTTCCTTTGTATTTTATTCTATATATTTAAAAACATTATCCTGATATTGTCCAAAACTAAATGTAATATTACAGTCTAGCTGAGCACTGAAATCAAGGGGAAAAAACATAAAATAAAAAAACATAATCATTGTTGCATGGCACTATAGAGTACCAAGTGAGGATTATATATAAGGAAGATTAAAAACTTAAGTTATGAAAAATAAATAGAAATAGAGGTGTATGGGAACAGAAGAGGAGAGTAAAGAGGAAGGATATCCGCTCTGAAGAAGAGAATGACCAGAGACACTGCAGGGAGGAAGCAGACAGGCTGTGCTATGGACAGATGCTATTATCCCGGTTTCCACACTATGCAGATGAGAAAAGAGACCAGTGGGAGAAGGGACTTATCCAAGGACACAACCTACTATAGCCTTGCAGCTGGTCCCTGTCTCGCCACAAATCCACCCAGCACTAAGGCTATGAGCCTGCCATGCTGCCTCCCAGGCCTGGACAAGATCAGTTCAGACTAGCGTGAGGCCAAGTGTCTGGGTGAAAGTGCAAATGAGATCAACTAGAAACAAGGCCAAGCACAAAAGGCTCTGAACAAATCCAGTTTGAGCAATTTCAACTCTATCTCACAGGCAAGAGGAAGCCACTGACACTCCAAAATTAGTCATCTGTAAATCCCACAGTTTTTCTTGAAAGACTGTACAAATTCATAAAACACAAGGCCTTAAATCACAATGGAAATTCAACAATACCTGGGTCCATACAACTGAGATACTTAAAAAAATACTTAAAATCAGATGCAGTCCACAGTACCTAATTTTATTTTATAAAATGTTGGAATAATTTCTTCCTCTGTAAATTTTCAAGATAGCCTTACAAGGAAAATCCAATATCAAAACATTAAATTTTCTAATAGCAAAGTTTAAATGACATAGGATTATACTCTCTTCACTATTGACCCAACCACACCACTTAGTTCTAGAGTAAACATACTCTAATAATACAAAAGCTGTTTATTAGTATTCAATTTCTAGAATCAATTTATAAGGGACGAAAGACCTGATTATGGTTAAAAATTTTATAAACACAAACCCTGGAAAATAACAAAACTGGAAAGTAATAGAGCAGTGAGAGGTAAAAGACACATCATTTCCTAACATGTTACAAAGTATGACTTCATGTGAACTAAAGTTGACAGAGCAAAAACAGATAAAGTTTATAAAATAATTACTAGAACTAAAAGCAAAAAATGCAGCAAATGTTTTCCTTTGCACAGTGGGATGGGTCAACAGGAGGAATAATTACAGATATGTTTCCTTTTTACACTAATTGATTCTTCAAGGCAGCGATTTTCAACTGGTATGTCACATCAGGCACACTGGTGTGCCACAAGAATTTTTAAAATATGCAATACCTGACTATTTAGTCAGGGGCACTGACCTCTTTTCCCTTAAATTATCACATAAAAAAAATAACAGCCAGCACAACAATAGCCAACTGGTGTGAATGAATCAAAATTGTACCTATTTATTTGATCAGATTGGCAAAAAATATATTTTTTGGTGTGCCACAGCATTTAGTAATTAGTTTATGTGTGCCATGAGATGAAAATGATTGAAAATCACTACTTTAAGGAAATAAAGAAATTGCTTCTAAAATAAAAATTTTTTTCAATTAGTTTACATACAATATTTTATATTAGTTTCAGATAAATAAAAATTGTTTAAAAAAACTAAAGACAAGAGAAAGAATATATGCATCCCTATGTTCATAGCAGCACAATTTACAATAGCTAAGATTTGGAAACAGCCTAAATGCCCATTAGCAGATGAGTGTATTAAAAACCTGTGGTACATACACACAATGGAATACTACGCTGCTGTAAAAAAGAAAGAACTCTTACAATTTGCAACAGCATGGATGGACCTGGAGAGCATCATGCTAAGTGAAATAAGCCAGTCCAAGAAAGCTAAATATCACATTATCTCACTCATTTGTGGAATATAATAAATAAACTGATGAACAAAAATAGATCCAGAGACACAGAAGCATCGAACAGATCATCAAACCTCAGAGGGAGGGTAGGGAATGGGGGTGGAGGGGGAGAGATCAACCAAAGGACTTGTATGCATGCATATAAGCATAACCAATGGACACAGACAGTAGGGTGGTGAGGGTCTGTGATGGGGGGCGAGTGGGTGAGAAGAGATCAATGGGGGGAAAGAGAATCACGTAAAACTTTCAACAAGGAAGAGTTTAAGAAGAAAAAACTAAAGACAAGCCCTGGCTGACTTGATTCAGTGGTTACAGCCATGGGCAAACTAAGGCCCGCGGGCCGGATCCGGCCCGTTTGAAATGAATAAAACTAAAAAAAAAAAAGACCGTACCCTTTTATGTAATGATGTTTACTTTGAATTTATATTAGTTCACACAAACACTCCATCCATGCTTTTGTTCCGGCCCTCCGGTCCAGTTTAAGAACTCATTGTGGCCCTCGAGTCAAAAAGTTTGCCCACCCCTGGGTTAGAACGTCAGCCTGCTCTAACCATGAGGATCTTGGGTTCGATTCTGGTCAAAGGCACATACCTGGGTTGCAGGTTCGTTCCCAACCCCAGTCAGGGCATGTGCAGGAAGCAACCAAATCAATCAATGTATCTCTCTCACATCAATGTTTCTCTCTTTCTCTCCCCCCTCCACTTCCCTCCCTTCCTCCCTCCCCTTCCTCTCTCTCTAAATAAATAAATAAAATCAAAGACTGCCCTTGGGTGAGGATTTTTTTAAAAAACATCTAGCCCTGACCAGTTTGTCTCAGTGGATAGAGTGTTGGCCTGCGGACTGAAGGGTCCCAGGTTCGATTCCGGTCAAGGGCATGTACCTTGGCATCCCCAGTAGGAGGTGTGCAGGAGGCAGCTAATCGATGTTTCTCTCTCATCGATGTTTCTAGCTCTCTATCCCTCTCCCTTCCTCTCTGTAAAAAATCAATAAAATATATTTTTAAAAAAACACACCTAAAGACAAGATGGCCGACTTCGAGGATCAGGTGTCAAATGAGAAGGTACATATAGCTGCTAAATTCATCACTCATATACCCCCCAGAGGAATTAATGAAGCATTCAATAATGTCCAGCTACTCCTTAATAATGAATGACAATTTCCTTGAGGAAGGGGCAGCACAAGCATTTGCTCAGTATAATATGGATCAGTTCACACCTATAAAGATAGAAGGATATGAAGATCAAGTCTCAATTACAAAACACAGTGACCTGGATAATAGCAGATTTTTTGATCCAAGAAACAAAATTTCCTTTAAGTTTAATCAATTACAGAAAGAAGCAAGTTACTCCCAGCCAGAGGAGGTAGATGGAGGTCTGAAGTCTTAGAGAGAATCCTATGACAGCACTTTAAGGGCCTATGTGAAAGATCACTATTTCAATGGCTTCTGTGCTGTTTATGTTAAAACTATAGATGGGCAACAGACGATTACTGCATATATTGAAAGCCACCAGCTTCATCCTAAAAACTTCTGGAATGGTCATTGAATATCACAATGAATATCACAATATCACTACCTAAAGCCCAGGAGGTTGGAGTACTTAAGATTTAGATTCATTATTATGAAGATGGCAGTGTTCAATTGATTAGTCATAAAGATGTACAGGATTCACTAACTGCTTCGAATGAAGTCCAAACTACCAAGGAGTTTATTAAAATCACAGAGCATGCAAAAAATGAGTATCAGACAGCAATTAGTGAAAACCATCAAACAATGCCAGACACCACATTCAAGGCCTTGTGCCGGCAGCTTCCAGTTACCCACACCAAAACTGACTGGAACAAGATACTCAGCTATAAGACTGGCAAAGAGCCCTAGCCGGTTTTGCTCAATGGATAGAGCATCGGCCTGCAAACTGAAGGGTCCCAGGTTCAATTCTGGTCAAGGGCACATGTCCAGGTTGTGGGCTCGATCCCCAGTAGGCGGCGTGCAGGAGGCAGCTAGTCAATGGTTCTCTCTCATCATTGATATTTCTATCTTTCTCTCTCTCTTCCTTCCTCTCTGAAATCAATAAACATATATATTTTTAAAAATATATAAATCACAAATAAAACCTAAAAATGAACCAAAGTGAAAAAGATAACTTCCAGGAAGTATCTTTCTATTGTAACCTATTATTTAAGGAAATACTAGTGATTTCTTCTAAGTAGGATACTTGTTCCAAATTACTTTTCCGCAGTCCTGCCTGCCAAGAACTTAAATGTAACTGTGTTATAGCAACCCTTCCATGTATATTGACAGGTATATGTGAGATCTCAGAATACACAAGTGACACAGATATGACAACTGAAATGGTAGATTCATTTACATTGTTTATACTTCTATGACCAAGCCTTAAGCGAAAGTCAGGTTTTTAAAAACCAAATATTGTCTTCCCACCTATCACCATATACATGTAAAAAAGAAGGGTGTTTGTGTCCTGGCAGGGATGGCTCAGTTGGTTGGGCATCTTCCCCTACACCAAGAGGCTGCTGATTGGATTCCTGGTCAAGGGCACATGCCTAGGGTTGTGGGCTTGATCCCCAGTAAGGGGCTTGTAGGAGGCAGCCTATCGATGTCTACTCTCACTTCAATGTTTCTCTCTCCCTTCTCTCTCTCTAAAAAAAAATCAATAAACTATCCTTTTTTAAAAAAGGGTGTCTGTGCTTCAGCTTTATTTATGCTCAGTAATAGAGTCAAGCAAGAGTCTGTTTCCAACTGATCCATTGAACTGTGTAAGCATTTTTTTAAATATATTTTTATTGATTTCAGAGAGGAAGGAAGAGGAAGAGAGAAACAGCAATGATGAGAGAGATTGGCTGCCTCCTACATATCCCCTACTGGGGATCGAGCTCCACAGAATATGTGCCATGACCGTGAATCAAACTGTAACCTCCTGGTTCATAGGTCGATGCTCAACCACTGAACCATGACAGCTGGACAGCATTTTTATTTCAAATGAAATATATTTGTATTGTTAAAAAAAAAAAAAAACACTAAAGACAAACTAATTAAAAATTATTTTGATTTATCTTTAATAAGTCAAACAGATAATACATTTTAGGAAATCCTCAAAATAAAGTATATTTTAAATTTAAAAAGAAAACCATGAATCAACATTTTCATAATTTACAGTATACTTTATGTAAGATGCATTTATTTTTTATAAAATCATAATTTGGATCAGCAGGTGTGATCAGCATAACACTACCCATCCCAAAGATAACCTGTGAACATGTGACCTCATGGCAAAAGGGCCCTGCAGGTGTGACTAAGGTGAAGAACCACTGATGGGGAGATGAACTTGCATAACTCAGGCGACCCATCCTTCCCACATGCCCTTAGGAGTGGGTCACAGATGACAGAGGAGGGATGAGCCACAGAGTGTGGCAGGCTCTACACGCTGGGAACACCAGCAAGAAGGTGGGGACACTGTCCTCACTCCAAGTAAATGAAATCTGCCACAAGCCAAACAAACAGGAGGAGAAGATTCCTTCTCATGCCTCCAGAAGGAACACAGCTCTGCCCACACCTGATTTTCATCTGCAGAGCTTTAAGATAATAAATTGTGTTATTCAAAGCCACTAATCTTACTATGGCAGCAGAAAAGAAAACAAATGCAGTGGTGAATGTCCACCCACAAATTTGACTCTCAAAGATTTTTAAGTGAAAAGTTATAAAAGTATATTAAGACAGGAAATACTCACATTCTAAATTTTCAATATAAAGGTTTTCAAATTCTCTTTCTATTTGACCAAACAGTTCCAAAAGTGTACTGCGAACTGAGGAAGGCAGTTTAGAATCCTGTAGAAAAAGAAGATTTTGTTTAAAATGCATAATGAATGAGAAACTCTGATACCAAGTACCAATATATTTTTTCCAAAGTGAATTATCTTATATCTTAAGCTTTTATATCTTTAGATGTTTTATTTCTTATACATAAAATGTTTACAGAACTTAAAGTCTCAAATTTCTATAGCTAAAACTAAAATCAATATGGGATTCAAGAATAAGCACTTCTTCGAAACAACACAATTGTTTTTTTACAAGGGAGGAAATAAGCCTACCTTATTTTAAAAATTCCAAATTTGTAGAGAAGGCATGCAGTTCTCACAAATAAAATTATATTATGTCCTGGCCGGTTTGGCTCAGTTGGTTGGAGCACTGTCCAGTACACCAAAAGGTCATGGGTTTGCTTCCCGGTCAGGGCACATTCCTAGGTTACAGGGAGCATATGGAAGGTAACTGACCCATGTTTCTCTCTCTCTCTTCCTTTCTCTATAAAATCAATGACTATATCTTTGGGTGAGGATTTTTTAAATTACATTATAAATAGCCTTTAAATTCTATCATGTGGTATTATAAATTAATTTTAATAAGTTACATATTAATAGAAATTGTGCCTTATAGAATCCTTATGTCCACTGTAACTCTATGTAATACCTAAAAGATTATCATGAGGAGAGAAAAAAGAAAAATTTCACCTGTAAAAGCAAAACTTGTATCAGTTAAATGAAAACATTACCATGTAAGTTCCCAGTTAGCTCCTGGTGCCTGCTTGCCTCAGCACGTGCTCTGCACACCTTCAGTTCTGTCTAAACCTCATGGGAAGTCAGTGGGAAGAAGCAACAGCTCAGCTAAATTTTTAGGTATGGTCAAATGAGTAAGCAGTACCTTAGGCACCAACTGTGTTCACAAGCGTTTACCTTCCAGACACTGTTAATAACAGGGAGAATGACACAGTCTACATTCTCTTCTAATTTCCTAAGGACATGGCCTATATTGTAGAGTATCTTCTGAGTGACCCCCTCTCCCAGCACTTAAAAGTATTCTTAAACAAAATTCTTAATAAGTATTTCTTAAAAAATGTTTTAATACTTTAACTGCTGACACAGTCATTTTCTAAGTGGCTTTTCAAATTTATATGCAGAACAAACTTTTTGATGTTTAGTGAGTTGCAAATATATATAACATTTATTAAATTCCTTCAGATTAACTTCTTAGGAAGACAAGAATTTTGGGCAAAATGATCTCTAATGACATAAGCATTTTAGCAGTATGTTTTTAAGTAAACACAGAATGCTCAAGTAAATTTTACAAGCTACCTGAAAATATATGTGAAGCCTTATTTACAAACTGAATCTGATAGAACTGGTTCATGCAACCTCTCTCAATACCCCTCTAAAATTCCAATTAAAGCCCTAACCGGTTTGGCTCAGTGGATAGAGCATTGGCCTGCAGACTCAAGGGTCCCAGGTTCGATTCCGGTCAAGGGCATGTACCTTGGTTGCAAGCACCTACCCAGTAGGGAGTGTGCAGGAGGCAGCTGATCAATGTTTCTCTCTCATTGATGTTTCTAACTCTCTAACCCTCTCCCTTCCTCTCTGTAAAAAATCAATAAAATATATATTTTTAAAAATAATAAAATAAAATACCAATTTAAAAAACATGAAAAAAAAAGAAATAAAACTTAAAGTAACAATGAAAAATAAACTAAACTAAACCAGCACAATTAATGTTTAACACACTGTCTGCCCCGCCTCATGGCCCTTGCCTAGTCTCTTCCCTCTCCGTGCCATGATCCCACAGAACCCCTCATTCACTTGGAAGCTTTTCTGACTCCCAAGGCCCAATCTCCTCTCATGTCTATCAATTCCAACTCACCTACACCCATAATGTTTAAGATCCTGATTCAGCCAATGAAATGTTACATTTACTTAAATAGTAAACGCCTCTTAAAATGTAATTGTAATGGAGATAAAACTAAGATGTCAGTGTTAATGTCACTTGATAAAATAAAGACAATCAAGAAGCAACGTGCAGTGAAATGAGAACTTTTCCACTGGAGGGCAAGTGGCCTGACAGAGCTCCTCCTGACCTTTCCTAACAGCTCTCCTAGTGCCACTTGACTTCACAGACCCTGAACTGAGGAATGTAACTTATGGTATCACTTGAGAAAACTCTAACAGAAAAACTACTATGGATTCAGTAAAGCTGTAAAGCTTGTAAAGGGAATTACATTTTACCACAGCAGCATGTTCCTAGATAAAAGATGACCCTCAATGCTCCATGCCCACAGAGATTCAGCAGCCCTGTGCAACTACAGACTTCCCACCCCTGAGCTAAGCACTGCTTCCTAAACTACTTCCGACTCATGAATCTAAGAGGTAATTGACTATAGCTTCTTCACACTAATCTTCACTATTGATAGTGCTCCCCAACAAACTCAAAGAGCATGACTGTAACCTCCTCTAGAGAATGACCTACTGTTCAACTCAAACCCACTGGTAAAATCAACCACCTGTGCTCTCAGACCCCTCTGCTTACACCCACTACGACAATTGCTTGCCCCCATACCACTGCTACCATCCTCCCGCTGCTGAACCAGGCAAAGCACCTCACACCAGCCTTTCAGGACACTGGACTCATTGACAAGTAGGCACCATCCAAGGAACACTGGAGACACCACGATGAGGGCCGAGGAGCAGTGATAGGCTGTGCAGCTTGGAGGGCTCTGAATGGCCTTCACAAAAGGTTACCCTGAGATGCAATTACCCATGGTGCTACATCACAATGGAGGGCAGGCCCTCAGAAGGCCAAGAGAACACACGTACCTCATATGGCAGTTCATGCTAGGAATGCTAGCAAAGGTTATAGAATTTTTCACTGCTAGAAATGTAAATAAATCTAACAATTAAAAAGATATATCTTAGTCATGGCCAATGTGGCTCAGTTAGTTGGAGTATTGTCCCATATACCGAAAGGTCAAAGGTTTGATTCCCGGTCAGGGCACATATTTAAGTTTACGGGTTTGATCCCCAGTAGCTCCATTTGACTATTTAAATGTAAGTTAATAAAAAATTTTTTAATTCCTCAGTCACAGGAGACACCTGAGGCTTGTGGCTCCCATATCTGATAGCAAAGATCTAGAACATTCCATCATAGAAGGTCCACTGCACACCTCTGGTTCAAATTCTTTCCTAAGAGTTATGGGCTGTGTTTCCCCCTAAACTCATATGTGGAAGTACTGACCCTCCCACATCTCAGAATATGACTTTATTCAGAGCTACAGTGATTGAGGTCACTGGGGTGACCCTAATCCAATCTGACTGGTGCCCTTATCAGAAGGGGAGATGAAAACACAGACACACACAGATGGACAACCATGTGAAGACATAAGTAGGAAACAACCATCTATAAGCCAAGGAGAGAGGCTTCAGGAGAAACGGCCCACACCTTGATCTCCAACTTTTAGCCTCCAAGACCGAGGGAGAATAAAGTTCTAATAAGTCCCCTCAATCTGTGTGGTACTTTGTTACGGCCACCCAAACTCACTAACACACTAAGAATATCAAACCTATTTTGGAGGCTCCTTAAAGTCTATGGTTTTTATTTCCAATACTGTTAAAATATAGTTTCTTTTAGAAAGCAGAACCAGGCATTTGTTCATTTATTCATCCATTCAATACGTATTAACAGGGTTCTAACTGAATATTTACTACATGCCAAGCAATTGCACTAGGTTCTGAGTGTGTACTGCTGCCCTCCTAGAAGCTGCATTCTGGAGGCTCAGAAATCAGAGTCCCAGGCATGGTTCTAATAAGATCCAACATTCCAATGAGCCAATTTCTCAGATTTCAGCCTTATTTTCCTGTTATATTATGGCCGTTGAATTAGTTATAATTGTGAAGGGACAGTCATAAAACTATATGTATGTATGCTTCTATACATGTTTATATATACTATTATGAATATGTAGTATATATAGTTAGAATTTATTTTATTATCAAATATACTTTTAGGTTTCACAATGTCCTTTAAAAACTAACAAATTTTCATAATAAAGAAACTAGAAAAAGTGTAAGAAAACTTAGCCTTATCAATAAAATATTAGTTCGTCTGATCAAAAGGGACATCAAATAGATATACTCACTACAGAAAACTCAGGATAAAGCCAAGAAAACATACTGAAAGACCTGATTCCAGAAACTCTCCAGAGAACAGAAAGATCACTGAAATAATACCTGATTCTCCTTTTCTTGAGACTATTAGACAGACAATTAAAACTGCACTGTAGAATAAAAACTGTACCGTAGAATAGTACAAAGAAGAAAAACTGATCCAAACTGTCACACCACTTTTTTTTAATACTATATATTGTAAAAACATTAACCTGGGGCCCTTGCTCGTTTGGGTCAGTGGATAGAGACCATCAGCCTGCGGACTGAAGGGTCCTGGGTTCAATTCCAGTCAGGGCACATGCCCAGGTTGCAGGCACGATCCCCAGTAGGGAGTGTGCAGAAGGCAGTCGATCAATGATTCTCCCATATCATTGATGTTTCTCTCTCTCTCCCTCTCCCTTCCTCTCTGAAATCAATAAAAATCTATTTTTAAAAAAAACAAAAAACATTAACCTTGGAATTGAATCCTGTCACTGTGTAGGCTATTGTATTTGACAGTAGTTTTATTTAAGGGAGGGGAAGTTAGGTTTGTTTTGTTTTTTGGTAACCCACACTTTTTCTCTACTTTAGAGACCTGTGTATATTTGGCTATTTCTGGAAAATTACAAACATGCTCAGCACTAACTTACTTGTCCTTCTAACATTTCTCTTGGCAAACCCGTCCTCTCCTGTTCAGAGCTGTTAGTTCTTCGTATAGAAAGGCTATGAGATTTGCGTTTCTGTTTTGCTTGGCGAGCAGTTGAACAGCTCCCGCTTTCTGTGGGCATTACTTCTATAAGGTGGTATCTTGGTCACTCCTGCAATAAGCTAGACAAAAGCAGGAAAAACAAGTACTTTATTTCTGATCACAGCAAATTGAAATGAAGGAAAAACAGTGGACAAGACAATGACTACTTTTCATTCCAAACTTCCTTACTATGATTAACATTGACTATGTAATTCAGAATATGACAAATTAACATTTTAAGGTAGAGACCACACACAGCCTTTGTTAAAAAGGTAATTTTTTATAAAATTTCATTAACATGTTTTAAAAATCCAATAGCAACAAAGACTTTAAAATACAGAACAACTCTCCCTTAACCAGCTTTCCCCAGACTCAGCCTACTCCCTAGGGGAACCAATTCTAACTCCATGTCCTAGACAAGGGGTGGGGAACCTTTTTTCTGCCGACGGCCACTTGGATATTTATAACATCATTCAAGGGCCATACAAAATTATCAACTTAAAATTAGCCTTCTATATTTGGTCAAGCATTTAATTAACCAACCCCTAATACCTTGGCAGGGCCAGACCAAATGATTTCTCTGGCCTCACATGGCCCGAGGGTCAGATGATCCCCATCCATCCTAGACTATAGATTCTAGAGCAGCGATTTTCAATACATGTGCCGCAAGAAGTTTTAAAAGATGCAGTACTAGACTATTTAGTCAGGAGCACTGGCCTCTTTTTCCTTAGATTGTCAAATTTAAAAAATGACAATAGCCAACACAATAGCCATCCGGTGTAAATGAATCAAAATTATACCTACATTTTGTCAGATCGGCAAGAAACATTTTTTTTTTCGTGTGCCGCAGGATTGTAGTAATTAGTTTGTGTGTGCCATGAGATGAAAAAGGTTGAAAATCGCTGGTCTAGAGTAATACAATGCAAGCCACCCATGTAACTGCAAATTTTCTAGTGGCCACATTAAAAAAAAAGTAAAAACAGGTGAAATTACTTTTAATTATTTATTTAACCCAATATGTCTAAAATAGTATCATTTTCATAATTGCAAAAAATACCAATGGGATATTTCTAGTTTGTAAGCTTCAACTTCAATGTATATTTCATATTCACAGCATGCCTCAAATGGAACCAGCCATGTTACAAGTTCTCGCACGTGGTCAGGGCTGCCATGAGACAGCAGATTTTCATTTACCGTTTTGAATACTACCTACTCATTTCATGCTACTATCAATTCTTCCTTCTAATATAACCATAAACATATTATGTTAATATAAGTTTAATTAACATACATATGACATTTCCTTCCTCGATTGCAGTTTCACATCTTGGGCATTTTTTACTCTTATTGATCCTTCCTTCTCCCAATGTATCTGTTAGTTCATGTAATTTTAAGTAATACATGTATATATCTTCCTTCTTCAACTACTGACAGTATATTTTGATCCTCTCCATTCCCCACTTCACTTTATTTTTTTATTTTTTTTAAGTAAACACATTATGTTTGACACCATCAATCACCTTTAGTTAAAATGTAAGCCTTGGAGACATGAAACATCAATACACAAACTACATGCAAATGAGAGAGTCCCACTTCACTTTAAGACTGTAGTATCCCACCTTTTCTTGAGCTCTCCCCCATAGCCACCCATCTCCCAACTTTTGTTCTATCATTTGAGATTATATAAATGTGAGAACAGAGTATGTGCCCTTTTGAGATTTTGAGCTTAATGCCCTTGAGATCCACCGAAGTTGCTGCACACACCAATAATTACTGCCATTTTTGATGGCTGGGTAGTATTCCATGGTATGGATGTACTACAATTTAACCTTTCACCTATTGCAAAAAAATGTGGTTCTTTCCAGATTTTCACTATTACAAGCAAAGCACTATGAACAATAATACACCAGTTTTTGTGTGAACTCCAGTTTCCATTTGTTTTGAATGAATGCCCAAATGTGAGATTGCTGGGGTATAGAGAAAACGCATATTTAGTTTTAAAAAAGCATTACTGAACCCTGGCCAGGATAGTGTGGCTCAGTTGGTTGGGCATCATCCTGTGCACAGAAAGATTACTAGTTCAATTCCCAGTCAGGTCACATGCCCAAGTTGTGGGTTCAATCCCTGGTAGGGGGTGTGCAGGAGGCAGCTAAATACTACCTACTCATTTCATGCTACTATCAATTCTCTCACATGGATGTTTCTCTATCTTCCCCTCTCTCTAAAACATCAATAAAAATAAAAAATATTGAGATAAAATTCAGATTCCATATAATAAGTCACTCCCACAACCACTAAAATACTTTCTCTACATTTAAATTTTCTAAAACTGGCCATTTAATATAAATAGATCTATACAATTTAAAGTTTGATCTATTGTGACTGGCTTTTTGCACTTAGCATGTTTTCAAGGCTCATCCACATCACGGCACTGCATTAGCAATTTCTTCCTTTTTATTGAAAAATATACCACATTTTACTTACCAATTCATCAGCTGATGGAAAGTTGGTTATTTCCATTTTTAGATTATGAATAATGCCACTGTGAACATTAGCATGCAAGTTTTTATATGCATTTATGTTTTCTTTTTTCCAACATACATACCTAGGAATGGAATTGCTGGGTCATAAGGTAACTCTATGTTTAACCATGTTGTTGTTTTTACAAACCATCAAGTTATTTTCCAAGGTGGAAAATATTCCCATCAGCAATGTATGAAAGATTCTGTCTTCCACATCCTCACTAGCATTTGGTTATCTCACTATTTTTAATTTTAGCTGTTCTGATAGGTGTGCAATATCTTGTCATGGTCTTAATTTGCATTTCCCTGGTGGTTGGTGTTACTGAACATCTTTTTGTGTGCTTATTTTTTTAAAAACATATTTTTAATGATTTCAGAGAGGAAGGGAAAGGGAGAGAGAGGTAGAAACATCAATGAAGAGAGAGAATCATTGATCGGCTGCCTCCTGCACACCCCACACTGGGGATGGAGCCTGCAACTCAGACATATGCCCTGACCGGGAATTGAATCATGACCTCCTGGTTCATAGGTCTACACTCAACCACTAAGACACGCCAGACAGGCTGTGTGCTTATTTTTGACGTCCGTATATCCTCTTCAATAAAATGCCTCTTCATGTCTTTTGCCCATTTTCCTAATATGATTGTTTGAATCTTTACTGTTAAGATTTCAGAACTGTTTATATTTTCTCCATATAAGTTATGTGTCAAATACGTGGACTGCAAATAGTTTCTCCCCGTCTGTAACCTGTCTTTTCATTCTAATATGATTTTTCACAAAGCAAAACATTTTAATTTGATGAAATCCAACTGACCAATTATTCTTCTATAAATCATACTTTGAAAGTCAGAGCTAAGAACTTTTCACCAACCCTAAATCCCAAAAATTTTCTCACTTAAAAATAAAATTATATACACACACACACACACACACACACACACACACACTGAGTGGCCAGATTATTATGACCACCTGACATTTGTAGGCAAATTAGCTATAATTTCGCGCTGAAGTTGCTAGAGGGCCAGACCATTATAAATAGGAAGCAGGTTGTTTACCACGACAGAAGTGATTTTTTTTCTGAAGATATGGGTAAACAACGAGATTTAACAGCCTTTGAATGTGGGATATATATTATTACGAGTGGACAGATTATTATGACCACCTGACGTTTGTAGGCAAATTAGCTGTACACTGCATCATATGGGATATGGAAGCCGAAGGCCTGTTCAAACACCTTTGCTGTCTGCAGTTACCAAGATAAAATGTCTCCAATTCGCACAGGAACACAAGGATTGGACAGTCGAGCATTGGAAAAAAGTCATGTGGTCCGATGAATCACGTTTCCAGTTGCATCATGCAGTTGGCAGAGTGAGAATTTGGTGGAAACAGCATGAAAGCATGCACCCCACATGCATGAATACAACCCTTCAAGCTGGTGGGGGCAGTGTTATGGTTTGGGGCATGTTTTCCTGGCATGATTTTTGCCCTTTAATTCGTGTGGAATAATGTCTGAATAGCACAACATACCTAAGTATCGTTGCTGATCAGGTTCATCCTATCATGTTGATGGCGTATCCCAATGGAGATGGCTTCTTCCAACAAGACAATGCGCCATGCCACGGTGCTCGCATTGTGCAGGAGTGGTTTCAAGAACATGAGGGAGACTTTACCTTGCTTAGGTGGCCCCCACAATCACCAGATCTCAATCCAATTGAGCATTTGTGGGACGAAGTTAAAAGAGCCATCAGGCAAACTGATTCCACAAGCATCAAATCTCACAGAACTGGACAGTGCTATTCATCAGGCATGGTGTCAGATTCCTCGCATCACCTTTCAACATCTCGTGGAGTCAATGCCAAGAAGAACCGCCGTAGTATTGAAGGCAAAAGGTGGCCCAACGGAGCACTGATGGGATGGTCATAATAATCTGGCCACTCATAATAATATATATCCCACATTCAAAGGCTGTTAAATCGCGTTGTTTACCCATATCTTCAGAAAAAAAATCACTTCTACTGTCGTGGTAAACAACCTGCTTCCCTATTTATAACGGTCTGGCCCTCTAGCAACTTCAGCATGAAATTATAGCTAATTTGCCTACAAATGTCAGGTGGTCATAATAATCTGGCCTGTGTGTGTGTGTGTGTGTGTGTGTGTGTGTATATATATATATATATATATATATATATATATATATATATATATATTTGATTTCAGAGAGGAAGGGAGGAGAGAAACATCAGTGATGAGAATCACTGATCAGCTGCCTCCTGCATGCCCACTACTGGGGATCGAGCCCAAAACCTGGGTATATGCCCTTGACCGGAATTGAAGCCAGGACCCTTTATTCTGCAGGCCAACGCTCTATCCACTAAGCCAAACCAGCTAGGGCTCATTTTCTTCTTAAAAATTTATTTTAATTTATGTGTATCATAATATGTAAAGTTTAGATCACGGTTTTTGGTTTTTTCTCATTTGAGTTTTTTGTTTCTGCTGATATTACCCAATTATTGCAGCACTATAAGTTTTGATCTACCCATTCTACACTGAACTGAGAAAGTTTGGCATACTAGTCAAAAATCAATTAGATATACTTATGTGGGATTACTTTTTGGTTCTCTATTTTGTTCTAGTGATCTATGTATCCATCCCTCTGCCAATACCATTCTTGATTACTGTGCTATCTCAAAATTAGTTATTCCTAAGTTGTCTTAGCTATTCTAGTTCCTTTGCCTTCCCATATAAATTTAGAACAAACTTTTCCATAGCTACAAAAACCTGATGAAGTTTCTACAGGAATTGTGTTTAATCTGTTCGACTTAGAGATAATTGGCATCTTACGTTGAGCCTTCTAAACTATGAACACAGTTTATTTAGATATTTTTTTCCTGTTTTGTAGTTTTCTGCATAAAAGTTCTCCATGTCGTCTCAGATTTACACTTAAGTTTATATTTTTGAGAAATTTTAAATATATTTTTATTTCCACTTCCACGTTAATTGCTGGTATTTAATTTTTTTAATATATTGAACTTATATCCTATAATCCTGTTGAACTCATTAGTTCTAAATTATTTTTGTGTGTAGGTTATTTGGCGTTTTCTATGTAGACTATTCTGTCATCTAAAAACAGCTTTATTGCCCTGGCTGGTTTGGCTCAGTGCATTGAGCGTGCCAACTAAAGGGTCCCGGGTTCAATTACAGTCAAGGGCACATGCCCAGGTTGCAGGCTCGATCTCCAGTAGGAGCTTGCAGAAGGCAGCAAATGATTCTCTCTCTTTGTTGATGTTTTCTCTCTCTCTCTCTCTCTCTCTCCTCCCTTCCTCTCTGAAATCAATAAAAATATATTTTTTTAAAAATAAAAACAGCTTTATATCTTCCTTTCTGATCTGTATGCCTTTAGTATTTCCTTTTATCTTATTGATCTGGCTAGAAATTCCAGTACTTAAAATAGTGACAACAGCCCAACCGGCATGGCTCAGTAGTTGAGCACTGATCTATGAACCAGGAGGTCACAGTTCAATTCTATGGTCAGATTATGAGGTCACGGCTCAATTCCATGGTCAGAGTACGTGCCCAGCTTGTGGGCTTGATCTCCAATGGGAAGCATGCAGGAGGTAGACAATCAATGATTCTCTCATCATTGATGTTTCCATCTCTCCCTTTCCCTTCCTCTCTGAAATCAATAAGAACGTATTTTTTTTTAAATAGTGACAACAAACATCCTTGTTTTTTTCTGATCTCAAGGTAAAAATATTCAGGCCCTAACTGGTTTGGTTCAGTGGATAGAGCATTGGCCTGTGGACTGAAAGGTCCCAGGTTTGATTCCGGTCAAGGGCATGTACCTTGGTTGCGGGCACATCCCCAGTAGGAGGTGTGCAGGAGGCAGCTGATCAATGTCTCTCTCTTATCGATGTTTCTCTCTATCCCTCTCCCTTCCTCTCTGTAAAAAAACAATAAAATATATTTTTTTTAAATATTCAGTATTTCACCATTAGATATGATGCTAGCTGTAGGTTATTTTGTAAATATTGTTACCATGTTGAGAAAGTTCTCTATTGTTTGTTTTCTGATTATTTCAGGAATGAGTATTGAATTCTGTCATGTATCTTTCTGCATCGCTTAATATGATTGTGGGGGTTTTTGTCATTTTAGCCTGCTAACAAGTCAATTACACTGATATCATGTAATATAACATGAATGTAACATCAGTTTATTCAATGAATAAACCCCACTTGATCACGATGCACAAGTCATTGTTCTCTCATTTTGTTTTGTTTTTTTCCTACCTTCTTGGGTTACCTGAATATTTTCTTCTGTTTGGGTTTGTTGTTTTTTTTTAATTTCAGAGAGGAAGGGAGAGAGATAGAAATATCAATGATGAGAATCATTGATTGGCTGCCTCCTGCACGCCCCCCACTTGGGGTATCGAGCCCACAACCCTGGCATGTGCCCTTAGCCAGAATTGAACCTGGGACCCTTTAGTCCACAGGCCAACACTCTATCCACTGAGCCAAACCGGCTAGGGCTTACCTAAATATTTTTTAAATTTAATTTTGATTTATCTATAGTATAGTTTCAATATATCTCATTGTTATAACTTTTTCTAGTGACTGTTGTAGGCATTACATTATATTTTCATAACATATCCCAGGCTATTGCTTATCAACATTTTACCAGTTCATAGTTAAGTGTAGAAACCTTACCTTCCTCCTCTATGTCTCTGCCCACCCCTCTTTCTAACATCATCATCTTAAAGATTTCCTCTACAAACAAAGAGAACCACGTCGGACAGTTATGCTTCAACTGCAAAAGGGTGTCTATTGAATTTACCAATGTTTGTTCTTTCTATTGTTAATTCTTCCTTCCTGGTGTTCCCACATCCCTTATGTCACTTTTCCGTTTAAAGAACTTCCGCTATCTTTTATTTTAGGGTAGGCCTGCTGGGCACAAATCATGTGAAGGATGTTTTCCCTTAATATATTATTCTGAGTTGACAGTTATTTTCCTTAAGCACTTCCTTCTGTCATCCATAGTTTCTAATGAGAAACCACTGTAATTCAAATTGTTTTTCTACTACAGGTAAAGTGACATATTTCCCTCTCACTGCTTTTTTTGTCTTTAGTTTTCAGAAGTTTGACTATGATTGTCTTAGCATGGATTTCTTTTAGGTGATTCTGCCTGGATACCACTAAGCTTCTTGAAACTGTGTTTATGGCTGGACAAAGTAGGCAACATTCAGCCGGTATTTCTTCAACTATATTTTGTGCCCCACTGTCTCCTCTTTCTGGGATTCTGATAACAAGAATGATAGATAGGTCCTTTGTTAAAGCCCTACAGGTCCCTGAAGTTATTTTTTCCAGCCTATTTTCTCTCTGTTATTCAGTTTGGGTAATTTCTATTGTCTTCAAGTTCACTGAATCTTTCCTCTGCCTTTTCCATTCTGTTATTGAGCCATCCGCTGGTTTCATTTATCTATTTCTCAGTTCTGAAATTTCCATGTTTTTTCTTTATATCCTGTATTTTCTTCCTGAGATTTTCTATTTTTGCTTCAAGTGCTTGTAATTAATCATTAAAATATTTTTATGACTGATCAGATCCTCATCAGTTCCTAACCAGAACTCCGACCAGAACTTTGGCTGGAGATCCTGGCTATAGGTCCTGACTAGGCTGCTGATCAACTGAAGGCTGTCTTCGTGTCATTCCTTCTTCACCGACTCCGTCCACACCTTTGGGGACCCCTGGACCCGCTGGGATTGGACACCAGCACCCAAGTGTTTGCACCCAATGCATCTGATCCTTGTTTCCTGAATATCCATGCATAGCTATACGTTCTCATATTTGCTGATGCCATTTACCTGACTTGGCACTAAATGTAAGCTCTATCACACTAGTAAATTTCTCTTCCTTTTAAAAAAAAATATATATATTTTTATGACTGCTTTAATATCCTTGTCAAATAATTCTAACATCTGTCATCACTGTCGTGCTGTCAGGTGACCTCTCATTCTCAAGTGAGGATTTTCCTGATTCTTCGTGTGACATGTGATTTTTTTAAAAATATATTTTATTGAATTTTTACAGAGAGGAAGGGAGAGTGATAGTTAGAAACATCAATGAGAGAGAAACATCGATCAACTGCCTCCTGCACACTCCCTACTGGGTATGTGCCCGCAACCAAGGTACATGCCCTTGGCCGGAATCGAACCTGCGACCCCTAAGACCGCAGGCCGATGCTCTATCCACTGGGCCAACCTAGTTAGGGCTGACATGTGATTTTTTTTAAAAATAAATTTTACTGATTTTTTTACAGAGAGGAAGGGAGAGAGATAGAGAGTTAGAGAGTTAGAAACATGAATGAGAGAGAAACATCAATCAGCTGCCTCCTGCACATCCAATGGGGGTGTGCCCGCAACCCAGGTACATGCCCTTGACCGGAATCGAACCTGGGACCTTTCAGTCCGCAGGCCGACGCTCTATCCACTGAGCCAAACCGGTTTCGGCTTAAATATATATTTTATTGATTTTTTACAGAGAGGAAGGAAGAGGGATAGAGAGTTAGAAACATCGATGAGAGAGAAACATTGATCAGCTGCCTCCTGCACGCCCCCTACTGGGAATGTGCCCTCAACCAAGGTACATGCCCTTGACCGGAATCGAACCCAGGACCCTTCAGTCCACAGGCCGACGCTCTATCCACTGAGCCAAACCGTTACGGCGAAAACTTTATTGATGATGTAAAATTACAGGAGTTCCTCTTCAAGGTCCCATCTCTGTCTGCCCTGCCATGGAAAAGTCCAATCTTGTCTTCAGCAGGGCCAGAATAGGCCACTGCCCAGCATTTCTGCTCCATATTCAAGTCCAGTCCAGTTCAGCATCTGGCTAGCTTAGTCTGTGTTCCCAGCTGCAGTCCATCACGTGTGGTATCTGCATGGCCCATGGCCATGCGGTTGCTTAAGGTCACATGGAGAGAGAACAGGCCAGCGCATAGGTAAGTGTGGGTCACAAAGCAAGTAGGAACAAGAGAATAAGAGCCAGGGAACAAGAACAAACAAGAGGGAACTCTTTGGGGATTTTAACTTTCCAAGATTTCACGCACTTCTGATGGGGTCCACCCACTAGTTAATCCACTGTTCCCCAAGCCAGACTGACAGGCCAGCACCTTGTCACCTGGACTTCACTGCGCATGCACCCATCTTGCTTTTCCCACCAACAATCTAGTAGTGGATGGGGGAAGGGAGAGATGTTAATTCCCTTGGAGGGACAATGCTCTGATTCCTTGGGGTGTAAAGCTGTTAGCTTCCTGGTAGCACAAACAGGCCTCTGCTTCCCAGCTAAATATGCTCAACAATGTCTGACTCTCCCTTTGCTCACTTATTTTATTAATATTATTAACTAATTATACCAATAACAAATTGAAGTATACATTTTGTCACTTCAAATATTTAATGGAATGCATGTAAATAATTCAGTTAAGTTAAACACTTCACTCAGAATGAAATCCATAAAGCCCCAGCTTAAATATTAACTCCTCGAAAAGGTTTCCTTTAACCACCACTACTCTTAGTGCTTCATGACCCTTACCCATATTTGTACTAAAATCTTATTTGTGGTTTTCTTAGTCAATGAATGCTTCCCCCCTACACCTTCAACACCATGAGGTCTGGAGCGTGGCTATTTGGGTTCACTACTGTATTTGTAGAGCCTACCATGTTGCCTGACAAAAACATCCTCAAACAATTGACGAATGTACAAGTGAATGAATGAATGAATGCATCTACCACTGATTAGCTGTGTAGTAACTTTTGTCAAGTAACTTGACCACCTTCCTAAGGCTTAGTTTTGTCATCTTTAAAGCAGGGATAATAACAGCACTTATTTCATTAAAGTCATTCATCAAATATTTGTTGTATATCATCTAGGTACTAGAATACAGTAGTGAACAAAACAAACTTGGTTCCTACCTTCAGGATGCATAGAGTTGGATTTTAAGCCAGATATTAAACATAAGATCTCATAATTTATTACAGCAATTATAAATCATGATGCATACTATGAAAGAAATATATAGATATTATGAGACCAGATATTAGCTAAAGTTAGGAAGATCATTCTAAGAAACTCATTTAAATTGAGACTGAAGAATTAGTAAAAATTAACCATGTGGAAAATAGAGAGGGACAGGAACAGTGCATGCAAATGCCCTGAGCTGGGAATAAGACTGGTTTATCAGAGACACTAAAAATAGGTAATGTAGCTACAACATAGTGAAAAAAGGAGAGAATGGTGGTGCAAGATAGGCTGGAGATACAGGCTTAGATTGTCCCTTACATCAAAATTTTATCCTAAAATAAAAAGGACGGCACTTAGAGGTTTTAAGCCGTTGACATTAGATTTGCATTAAAAATCAGTCTGGCCCTGACCAGTTTGGCTCAGTGGATATAGCGTCAGCCTGCGGACTGAAGGATCCCAGGTTCGAGTCTGATCAAGGGCGTGTACCTTGGCTGCGTCCCCAGTGAGGGGTGTGCAGGAGGCAGCTGATCAATGTTTCTCTCTCATCGATGTTTCTAGCTCTCTATTCCTCTCCCTTCCTCTCTGTAAAAAATCAATAAAATATATTTTTTTTTAAATCAGTCTGGCTGCTGTGTGAAAAATACACGAAAATAAGAGATGACTAGGAATGGGGAAGCTAGTCAGGAAGTTACTGAAGTAGTCTAGGAGATAAAATAATGACAGTTAAGATTAGAGAGTAGATAAACAGATTTGGGGAGTGGAGGAGCAAGTGAGGAAGGAAAGAGGTTATCAAAGAGTTTCCTAGTTTCAGAGGAAAGAGGTAGGTGAAATGGAGGCCAGAACGCTGATATGAGACAGCAGATTTGGAGAAGTAATAAAGAACTAATTATTGAACATATTATATTTGCAATGCCGTTGAATATCTAAAATACAAGGAGGCATATGTAACTAGACTGTATTTATAAAATCTGGCAGAGGTCTGGGCATTTTGACCCCATCATGACTCTAGATCCAATGCTTTGCCATATTACTTTCTTTGCAAGAAGGAAAGTTTATAATTCAGATTACTGGTGAAATAAGCATCACAAAATAAAACTGATGATCCCTTAAATGACATATGGAAACATTATTTTTTACTGAAATATGACAGGACAAATCTTTTGATGTAATTTAGATATGAAAATTTTGAGCTATAGAAATTAGAGATGGTTGAAATAAAGGGATAAACAAAAACTCATGCCTGGCTGGTGTCACTCAGTGGTTGAGCATTGACCTATGAACCAGGAGGTCACGATTCAATTCACGATCACAGCATATGCCCTGGTTGCAGGCTCAATTCCCAGTAAGGGGTGTGCAGGAGGCACCCAATCGATGATTCTCTCTCATCATTGATGTTTCTCTCTCTCCCCCTCTCCCTCTGAAACCAATAAAAATATACTTTAAAAAAAGAAAAATTCACAATGGCAGAATCTTTAATTGGTGGGATTTTATTTAGAAAACAAAGGTTCTATTGATATTAAATTCAACAAATTTGAATATAATCTATATATATAAAAGGCTAATATGCTAAGTGTCCGATCATCCAAACAGTCGCTATGATGCGTATTAACCACCAGGGGGCAGACACTCAAAGAAGGAGCTGCTGAGCTGCAAGTGACTTGGCAGTGGCGGTTCTCGGATGACACGCCCCAAAACCAGAGAGGAGGGAGCCCGATTCCTCACAGGGCAGTGCGATTCCACCTTCAGCCTTCAGTTATTTGCTGCTGGGACACTGTTGGCTCTGAATCTGGTTTACTGCCCACTTGTGTTTGTGTTCTACACACTGTACAACAGCAACTTTGCAGAGTGCCCTCTTGCACTCTGGGACCCCTGGGGGAATATTGGAGAGGCGGTTTCGCCCCTCCGGTTTCGCCCGACCCCCGCAGGCCAGGCTGAGGGACCCCACCTGCTGGAGGGACCCCACTCATTCCGCAGACGCTGGAGAGAGACCACAGGAGGTTGGCTCCAGGGGATGTCTAGCCCGTTTTGCCCAGTCCTGCTCCGACAGCCACCTTCTTATTAATTTCCTTTCAATATGCACTAATCTGTGCACCGGATCACTTCTAAATCTATGTTATGAAATAATTCACATGATCCCCCCATTGAACTATAGCTTAGTGTTTTTTAATGGAAACATTTAGAAACTATTTAACTGTGCCATATACAAGAAGTGGCCAAGAAACCAAACTAATTTAATGGAATCTTCTCCAGAAATTATGTTCTTCATGAAAATATAGGAAGGTGAATATAATTCTCTTTACCAGTGTTACACATATTAATAACTTCATAAAGCATATCAGTTTCCAAAATCATTAACAGCAACTTACCAGTTACCTTGCAGTTTATAAGGTGTTTTGTAAAGAAATAAAAAAATCAAAACCCTGTGGAAGCTATCCTGGCTTAGACCTCAAAGAAAAAAAGGAGACTTTATCTTTGGACATTTAAATCAAAAAAATAAAACTGTAAAGGGTTTCTCCTTCCTCTCTCAAGAACAATAACTGAAGCATTCTGTTAAGTATAAACTGTGAGGTTAATGCACTACCAAGTGTCTATCACTGGTTATACAATGTGCAAAAATTTCAGTAATAACCTTCTTTTCACCTCACAGTGCTTTTCTCCTAATAGCACACCTCAGCCACTGTACATTCAGTAGGAAATTAGCATTCTTCTTCTTCACAATTAATTTTAAAACCCTCAACTTCTGTCTTTCACTGAGAGCTTTTAACCCCTCACTCATCTCCATGAGCCACATGGTGTTCTGTGCTTTGCCTACTTTTATTTGTCACTTCACTAAACAGTCCATACACTGGCAATCTTTCCCCACTGTTCAACTTCCAACCATACATTCAAACTATTGTAAATCATAAATCTGGAAGAAGTTCGGTTCTCTGAAATCTGGCATCAAATGGAGCTTATCCATACTAAGTGATTTTATTTTTCTGTAACTTTCTGAAGTCTGTGCAGTCATATCTCAGATGTGAGTTCAGGTGCCTATGCTGTACATTGAATATTAACACTAAATTCTCCAGAAAATTCAGGTTCTGCCTCTTCCTCGAATTTCTTCAGCTATAGTTAACCATCCTTCCAAAACTAAGACTGTAGGTTCCTCTCGTTTTAACCTCTTTTAAATTTCTTTTTTTTTCTGTTGTTAATCTGTGACATTTTTTTCCCTGAAACTTTTTTATTTTTTTTACTCATCTCTTCATTCACATCCCACCTTTTCCCAGCAGGCATCACTGGTCCCAGCAGCACTTCCTTCCTTTCACAGCAGACCCGGCATGGAAAATAGGCTATTGGCTCAGGAGCTAAAGTATCTATTGTCTTCACCTCAGACAATGGGTCAGGGTTAGTTTAAATTCTGTTTAACATCTGATAACGAGTTTAGAGCGAGGAAGGAAGCATACTTAACAAAGACGTCCTGTGTCGAGGTCTTTGCAGGGTCCTATTATAACATAACCTTCTCAATAACAAAACGAGGCTAGGAATGGAGGCTGAGGAAGTTCCTTGCCTAAGGTCGCATTGCTATTGTTAAATGTGGCCAGGGTCCACGGCCCTCCTGTTTCCCTGGGCAGTGCTAACAGAAATGAGGGGTGCCGGTCACTGCGTTACTCCACCTCCGTCGGAATTGCCAAGGGATGGGCTCACCAGCCGTTGACCCGGGGGTGCCCTCGCCTCGACAGCGAAGGGAGCGTGCAGAAGGTGCCCAGAGGAGATCTGGGGTGCGCGACTACCTGGGGAATTTGCTTATTCGCAAGTGGGTTATTTCGGGGGCACCTGTAAGGTCAAACGTGCAGACCAGCACACTGGACTTAAAATTTTGACAGCCGTTTAAAACTCAATTACGGAAACTTCCAAACCAGCAGCGCTCTCTCACGTCGGCACAGCTTCCCAGGGCAGGGCCGAGGGGCGCTATGGGGGAGCCGGCTCTCCAGGCCTCAACGCACCTGCCCGTGCCACACGTGCAGCGGGAAGCGGTCTCTCCGGGAAAGGCAACCGTAACCGACGCCCACGGCGACGCCAGGCACCGCTGCGGGGCTCAACGCATCCTCCCCGACCCTCACCAGCGGCAGGGCTGGCGCACGAAGTGGGGGACGCGCGGAAACGGATGGGGGCAATGAAGTCCGAGGGAGGACTTCGAGAGCGCCGAGTGACCGGGCCCCCAGAAGCATGCCTCTACCCCAGGGCGAAGCGGCAGACTGCTTCAGCGGGGCAGCCCGTCCCGGAAGAAAAATGGCGGCCCGGCACTCACCAATCACGCCGCCGCCGAGCCCGCCGCCCTGCCTGCCGGGCCGTGCACTGCCACCGTCGCTTCCCAGCCACACGGAGCCAGGGACCGACGCGGAGACACAGGATACGGACTCTGCCCTGACGCGTCCTCCACCACCCGGCAACCTGATGATCCGCACTTCCGGCGCCGTCGGAAGTCCCGGCCTCGCCCCGCGCAAAGCACGCCAGCAATCCGGCCCATAACGCCGGAAACCACGCCCACTTCTGGGCCACAGGAAGTCCCGCCCAGCCCCAATAAATTCCGCCGGGTCTCCCGTGCCCGTGCCGCCGGAAGTCTCGCTTGGCGTCGCCCCGCGCTCCCACCGCCGGAAATCGCGCTCGGACTCCGCCCCTCATCGGAACTCCCGCCTCCGCCTCGCCGGAAATCCCGTTCCACAGCCCGCGCCCACGGGGTCGATAGTTGGGGGAGCCGGGGGTCGTTTGCGACGTGGGCGGAGGCGTGATGGCGTTCCTTATCCCCGATGATCACCCGGTCCTCGCTCCCACGTCGGCGCTGGTCTGGGGAGGCCCTGGGTGTGGGGCCGCAGATACTCACCGCGGCCGGGGTCCTCGGCGCCCCGGCATTGCTTGCTCTTGTGCATTGTCCCGCAGGCCCCTGGAGTTGGGGCCGGGGCCGCTCTTGCGGCCCGGCTGCGGGCAGACGTTGCGAGTGAGGCTGGTTGCTGCTCGGAGCCCGGCGGAGATGCTATTAATATTTCAGCTTATCTGCAGAAGGTGACTCAGCCAGCGTCCTTTCTGAAGTATCCGTTCACCATTGGCTCGCTGGAGAAACGAAATCAGCTGCTCACTGCGAAAGGCTTTCTGGCTTTGAGCCAGGCTGGGAAATCTGCATAGCAGATGAGTTCAGCTCCCACTGGGCGTGAAAAGCTCGCCGCAGTGAATCAAAAGCATGAAAGCATTGCTCTCCTATCTGGGTCACCTTTCTTGCTCCTTCCTTTAAAAACTAAAGCTCAGCATTCGAATTCAAGAAGCACTAATATGGTTGCTAGACAAGAAACAAATTTAACATATTTGGTGATCCAAATAACCAAAAAGTATGTAGAATTAAACCCTTAAGTGATGTCTGCATTAAGTATAATAAAAGCTTATCGCTGGAAACAGTTATGGGAGATGAAGCAAGGCCTTCACACTCTTGGAAATTGTAGAAAACATTCAAGTAACAGTTTTGTCACCTAATGTGCACAAGGACTTCTGCTGGGTATGGTCACTGATGAAAAGCTTTATGAACCACAGTATCTTCAGCTAATTCACATGCTAATGTGTGGGTTTATTTTGCAACACAGCAACCACAGTTTGGGTGAAACAGGATATTGTTCATTGAAGTAACTCTTCTCTGATATAATTAAGGTTCCCTAAAAGTCACTGTAAATAATGAGGTATCACAAAACTAAGAAGGGAAAGTAATCACTTTGAGGGTCTACTGTGTGTCAGGCACTCATTTGGTAACTTGTTTAATCCTCAAAACAAAAAATAGAAAGGATTCTAATTAAAATTCATAATGGTACTATGCAATGGCGCAAAGATTAGATCAAAATCCAGGTCCATGTTCTTTCCACCATGTGTTCCTTTGAGAGCTGCAGAAACAAAATACCACAAACGAGGTGGCTTAAGCAATAGAAATATATTAGAGCCCTGGCCTGTGTCATTCAGTGGAGCTTCATCCCATGCACTGAGAGGTCATGGGTTTGAGTCCCAGTCAGGGCACATGTCTGGTTGTGGGTTTGATCCTCATTAGGAGGCGTGCAGGAGGCATCAGATCCCTTTCATCAATGTTTCTATCTCTCTCCCCTTCTCCCTTCCTCTCTCTAAAATCAATAAAAGCATATATATTAGAAGTCCAGGATCAAGATGTCAGAGAGTTGGTTCCTCTGGCAGCTATGAAGGAGACTATTCCATGCCTCCCATAGCTGCTACTTAGAGATCTGGCATTACTTGGCTTGTGGCAGCAATAACTCCAGTCTTCAGGAGGCATCTCTGTGTGCAGGTCCCTTCTCTTGGCATCTATAATAATAAAAGCATAATATGCAAATCAACTGAACAGCAGAATGGCCATCCAGATGACCACACTATGACATGCACTGGCACCAGGCCAGCCAAGGCGGGTGTGATGCAATTGGTCGGGGGTGCCCACCCCCATCCCACCCTTACCCTCTCCACCCCCTGCCATTGCCCCACAGAGGGAAGCCCAGGCTAGCCAAGCAGTCACGCCTGTCCCCCGCAGAGGGAGGCAACCAATGGGGGAGGGAGGTGGGGAGGGGTTAGTGTGGCACAGATGGCAAGCAGTGGCAGCAGCGGGGGTGGGGCCAGGCCCAATAGGCCCTGATTACCAGCCAGGCCTAGGGACCCTACCCGAGGGGTCCCGGATTGCCAGAGGGTGCAGGCAGGGCTGAGGGACACCTACACACACTCCCATGCACAAATTTCGGGCACCGGCCTCTAGTTCTTTTTTTTTTGTTTTAAATATATATATTTTTTGATTTTTTTTTTTTTTTTTTTTTTTACAGAGAGGAAGGGAGAGGGATAGAATTAGAAGCATTGATCAGCTGCCTCCTGAACACCCCCCACTGGGGATGTGCCCACAACCAAGGTACATGCCCTTGACCGGAATCGAACCTGGGACCTTTCAGTCCGCAGGCCGACGCCCTATTCACTGAACCAAACTGGTTAGGGCTCTAGTTCTTTTTATAAGATCATATTGGAAGATCATACTGGATTAGGGGTCCATCCTACTCCACTGTGACTTCATTCTAACTAATCTACAACAACCCTATTTCCAAATAAGGTTACATTCTGAGGTTCTGGGGGTTATAATTTCAACATATGAATTGGGAGGAGGGTACAATTCAACCCATAACATGCTGTATCCTGAAATAACTATATAGTTGAAAAAAAAAAAAGCTGGCCTCCATTTTTTTAAAAAAAATTGTGATTGTCATCCTGGTATTTATTTGCTCTTGCAGAAACTGTATGGAGTACCCTTCCCATAAAATAAATTCCTATTTTGTCACATGCCCATCAATGCAAAGGCATATAATTTATCCCCACCAAGAAGGAAATAAAGCTGAATTTAGTATCATTCAGTTATGAGCATGGTTGATAGATAGATGAGGTTTGCTGGGTATTCAATCATGGGCTTCATCACTGATTATTTGATCTGTGCCTCAAATACCTAGGTATACTATAGGGTTGAGCTGGTTAATGTGTTACTTCATGATCAGTCTCAAGTCATTTTGTATGTAGGGTGTCCCAAAAAAATGTGTACACACACTTTAAATAATTATAAAGGCAGTGTTTATTAAAATACATTTCATTTTCAAAATTGAGCTACCTGCTATTAAAGTGTGTATACATTTTTTTGGGATACCCTGTATGTGCATTATATTATATATATATATAATTAAACATTTTTTTCTTGAACTTTATGTATAGCACTTCATTCAGATCTCTGCTCAAATATCACCACTTCAGAAATGTTCTCCTTATCACTTATCTTTACTTATTTATTTTAATATATTTTTATTGATTTCAGAGAGAAAGGGAGAGATAGAAACATCAATGATGAGAGAGAATCATTGATTGTTTGTTCCTGCACACCCCCTACTGGGGAGGAGCCTGCAATCCAGGCACGTGCTCTTGACTGGAATCAAACCCGGCACCCTTCAGTCCCCAGGCAGAAGCTCTGTCCACTTAGCCAAACCCACTAGGACCTTATCACTTATCTTTAAATGGCATAATCCCTCATTATCCCTTACCTGTATTTTTCTTCATAGTATTTATAACCTCTTATGACATTATTTGAGTATTTGTTACTGTTTCCCCCATTAGCATGTATTGTAAACTCTATAAAAACTTTTTCTAATTTGTTCACTGCTTTATTCCCAAGACCTAGAAAAGTGCCTGGCACAGTATACACCTAAAAATGTTTACTAAAGGGTAAATATTTGTACTTCTCAAGAGTATATAGACTCCTGAATGGCATAGGTCAAGTTTTCTAGTTCTTTTTATGTACAAAATTTATCTAGCTCTATGCAATAGGAGTGTTGTGGACCAACATTCACGAGAGTAAGACCACCGACTCCAATTAGGTCTAAAACAGCAAGCGAGGATTTATTGAAACTGGTCAGTGACTGCCTCGGACTTCTCCACGCAGGGAGCAAGCCCAAACAGCAGCAGCAGCCTTGGGGTCAAGCAAGCTTTCATTTGCACAAACCACAGATATCCATCGTAACTGTTACAATGCTCTACAAGCCACAAACATCCTTTTACAATACTCTATTCAGGGTTCTCATGCACAGGTGTGTTGACCGGGAACTTCCAGGGCCATGCATGGCCACCCGTCCTTAGCCATATCCTTGGTCTTGTCAATTCTCAGAACTCGGAACAGGTCACCTCAACCTTTGCTAAGTCTAAAATTTTCCCACTGCTACTTTGTTTGCTTTAAGCCTAGTGCACTACAGGAGAACTAAGAAAAACACAATCATGGCATGTGAATACAACACCTGAACAACTACTCAGTTTCTCCTATTCAAAAGTGCTCTCACTAGGAAAGTTAATTCATAATTTTGTGGACCAAAGAGTCCAGTCCATACAATGAAACTTCACCAGAACTGAGTTGCTAACCCATGTCACCTGTGCCTCATTCATGACACTGGAACAGGTACTGACTTTCTTGCCTCAAAAAAAAATTTCAGTCTGTATTGTTTCACCCAGTACATATTTGTTACCTTGTTGTGCTGTCCACGTGCCGAATGAAAAGGAACAACTAATCTCACAATGGGTGTATGTTTAGTCTTCAAGCTGTCTTTAGGAATATGTTTCAGTTCCAGAACAGCAGTTTTGATGATTTTGAATAAAGAAACAAATCTGTGTTGTTCTCATTATGACACCTAGATTCTTACAAAGTAAGGTAATTATTTGGGGGTGGGAGGGTGGTAAGTGTTGGGAAACTCTAAAGAACAACCAAACATTTACTGCAAATCTGTTCCAGATGACAGTAGAAGACTGTATCTCTATTGATCGCAAATACAAATGAGTGAAAACTAAAATACTGTAAGGAGCTTTGTATTGTTCTCTAAGCCACACAGTTGATATCCTTTTATTTCTTTATCAATACTGTATGACTTGTAACCCAACAACTATTTACATTCATAACAATAACAGTGCCTAGTTAATGTTACGCATATTTTAGAAGAGGTGCTCCAATATATGTAGTAACTAGCCCAAGGTCACAAAATAAGAGACTGAACTAGAACTAACTTCTCTCTTCTCTTTTTGTTAATATTAACAATACTAGTGACCCAGTGCATGAAATTCGTGCACATTAAAAGGGGATTAATTAGAGGAAATATTTTAATATTGCTATTTGCCCTTTCTCTATAATAGAAGTGTCAGAGATGAAAGAAAATTAGTAAAATGTATATGAAAATCTTCCTCCTGTCAGAGTCTGGGGTGCACCAGGGGACCCAGAGTCAAGTCCCCACCCACCCATGTGCGCCTCAAAATCGCGCGAGACCCAGACCCAGCCAGCCCCCCCTCATTGGGCTAGATACAGAACCGGCTGGTCCCACCCTTGTCAAGCCCTGCTGGGTGGTAGGCGTGGCCTGAGGTCCCCTGGCCTGGCACCAGGGTGGGAAGGCGCAGCCTGAGGTCCCCCAGCCCGGGCCAGGCGGGGGGAGTGGCCTGCGGTCCCCCAACCTGGCACCAGGGCAGGGGGCATGGCCTGAGGTCCCCCGTCAATCACTGCCAGGTGGGGGGCATGGCCTGAGGTCCCCCAGCCTGGCGCCAGGGTGGGGTCGCAGCCTGAGGTCCCCTGTCAAGCCCCACGGGGCGGGGGGTGGGGGGGGTGCGCAGCCTCAGGTCCCTGCTGATTGCTCCTTAAGGCTCGTTATGGGAACTCGGCCTCAGCTGTGGGTGCAGCCATCTTTGTGGTGGAGTGACAGTCAATTTGCATATTCCCTCTTTATTATATAGGATGAAAACCAAATACTCAAACAGCTCTGGAGTGTACTTAAAAGTTAAAACCATGCCAAAACCAGTTTGGCTCAGTGGATAGAGCGTCGGCCTGCGGACTGAAAGGTCCCAAGTTTGATTCCGGTCAAGAGCATGTACCTGGGTTGCGGACACATCCCCAGTGGGAGATGTGCAGGAGGCAGCTGATCGATGTTTCTCTCTCATCAATGTTTCTAACTCTCTATCCCTCTCCCTTCCTCTCTCTAAGAAATCAATAAAATATATAAAAAATAAAAATAAAATAAAAAGTTAAAACCAAACAACTACTAGTCTATGAATCTGAATCTTGTAAATAGGCTTACACATACACAACGAACTCCCATTGCTGGGCATTCTGAATTTCTCCATATGTATCAGAATTATATACAAAGATTTCTTGATAGGAATATCACTGTCCCCAATCTGATGTCAGTAATTTTCATAACTTGGAAGTTTCAAAGTAAAGTATTGAAATGTGAATGCTGTGCCATGTTAGTTAAGCCTAGAACTTTGGTCTCATGAACAAATGTTATAAAGGGGAACATAAAAAAAAATAAGTCATCTCTGAACTTCAGTTCCTTCATATCAATAAGGATACCATTTACATGTAAGGATAAAGTGAAAAAAAATATACATAAAATGCTCCTAGCATAGTAAATACCGTAGGCAGGTTTAAACTAGAAGGGAACTTCAAGACCATCTAAACTTTCTCCTATTACAGATGAGGGTGATGAGGTGAATAATATTTAGCACCATATTATTCAATAACAGGTAGCAAAGCCCTGATAAAAACTAATTAAGGTCTTCTACATTCAGTAGACTTCCCACTACCCCAGCAGTTCTCAAGAGTAGTCCAGGGACCACTGGCATTTCCCAGACCCTGCCAGGGACTCCATGAGGTCAAAATTAATGCCATAATAATACTGTCCACCAATACACATCTGAGGTTATAAAACAATTTAAAAGTTTATTTGGACCTGTGGACCAAATCCAGCCCCACTATTATGTCC
Organism: Myotis yumanensis; assembly: GCF_028538775.1. NCBI lineage: Eukaryota > Metazoa > Chordata > Mammalia > Chiroptera > Vespertilionidae > Myotis > Myotis yumanensis. The sequence continues at coordinate 159,720,187 of NW_027223752.1, read as the reverse complement.
TGTGAGCTAAGAATGGTTTTTCAATTTCGTTGCTTGTGGGGTGAAGCAGGGAGAGATATTTTGTATTTGTGAAAATGGAGCAAAATTCCAGTTTCACTGTCCCTCGGTGAAGTTTCCTTGGAACAGTTCACATGCGGCCCACAACTGCGTTTGCGCTGCCAGGGAGGGGTGACTCTCACTGCAGACAGTGAACTGTCTACATCAGTGGCTCCCCTAAGCAATTCTTTATTTTCTTTCCCTAATAGCTCCCTTGCCCTACCCTTCTTCCTATAAAATCCTTCCATTTTGTACAACTCTTGGGCCCTCCCTTCTAGGTGCTACATGGGATGCTGCCAGACTCATAAACTGTTTTAATAAAATCAAGTAGATCTGTTCTCAGGGAAATTGGTGTCCTTTTTCCTGTTGAGTGCTGGGCTGGAGTCTTTATGATATATGGACAAAACAAATTTTCTGAGATTTTCATGAGAGGATGAGTGATTTATATTTGCATGGAATTACATCCCTGGGTTTCCAAAGACCCATTTCCCTTAGTCCAGCTTTAGAAGTGTAGCTGGGGTTTCAGTAGAGCTAGAAACAAAGCCAGTGTCCAGAGTTTCCAGTCCATATTGCAGCTGGGTCCAGTTCAGCATCAGGCTAGTTGCAGTCCATTAATCCACTGTGTGGGGTCCACATGGTGGTGGGCCATGTGCCAAATGCAGAGAAACCAAGAGAGTGCGCCGCCCCCTGCAATAAGAGTCCCAGGATTAAATATCCCAAATTTCTTGCCCTTGCAGTGGCCACGCCCATTCTGGCCAATGACCTGTTCCCAGGTGTGACTGACAGCCAAGTACTTTTCCAAGGTCACCCCAGCTTTACTTGGTATGCCTCTATCTTCCCTCTGTTCCTTTCCTATTTTTTTAAAATATATTTTATTGATTTTTTACAGAGAGGAAGGGAGAGGGATAGAGAGTTAGAAACATCAATGAGAGAGAAACATCAATCAGCTGCCTCCTGCACACTCCCCACTGGGGATGTGCCCGCAACCAAGGTACATGCCCTTGACCGGAATCGAACCTGGGACCCTTGAGTCCGCAGGCCGATGCTCTATCCACTGAGCCAAACTGGTTAGGGCTGTTCCTTTCCTATTATTAGTAACTAGGTTAATTGCAACAGTATCAGATCTTCACATTTACTACATTGAATTTTTAAAAATATTTTATTGATTTCAAAGAGAGGGAGAGAAAGGGAGAAACAGATAGAAACATCAATGACCAGAGAGAGTCACGACCAGCTGCCTCCTGCACACCCTGTACTGGGGATAGAGGCAGTATCCCCAGCATGTTCCCTGAGAATTGAGCTCTGACCTCCTGGTTCATGGGTCATGGTTTATGGTTGAGCACTGAGCCACACTGGCCGGGCTGAATTTTGTTTTTGTTTTTTAAAAATATATTTTTTATTGATTTCAAAGAGGAAGGGAGAGGGAAAAATAGAGACATCAATGATGAGAGAATCATTGACTGGCTGCCTCCTGCATGAACCCTGCTGGAGATCAAGCCCGCAATCCGGGCATGTGCTCTTGGCTGGAATTGAACCTGGGACCCTTCAGTCCGAAGACTAATGTGCTAGCCACTGAGCCAAACCAGCTAGGGCTGAATTTTGTTTTTTAAGTTCATGTGTCTATACAACGGTTGTTCCAGGATGTTATGTTATGGCTCAGCCTTGAGCTGAGTTTACCAAGTTAATAGCAGCTAAGGGAACTGAGGGCAAGATCTGCATAGGCCCCACTTCCCTAAAAGCCTCCCAACTACATTTTAAGTGACTCTCTTAGCAATGCTTACTCCATTTTATTTTCTCCATTATTAGGCTAAACATCATTTCAATTACTTTATATTGTGGACAAAAAATGGGCCACGTGCTAACCTGACAAGTTCAGGGAAGGCCTGCATGGTAGTCTTGCAAACTCAAAGACCTAAAGTAACCACAAAGGATGATCTGAAATTAAAACTTTATTTTATTTATTTTTTTGTCTTTTCTATATATTTTTTTTTGAGACATGTACTACTTTGTTACAGGTCAATGATAAAAGAATCCTAGCAATAAGTTCTAACATACAAATGAAGGGTTCCATACAAATAAAGGTCTAATATCTGTTATGCCCAGATTTCAAGATTCCCAAGAAGCCACCAGGGAGCCAGCCAGTCCGATGCAAAAGCAAAGAGTCTTTTATTTTAAGCCCGGGCTTAGCTCCTCTACCTTCCTTACTGACGCAGCAGCAGGTGGCAAAGAGCAAGCAGTCTGCTCGAACCAGGGGTTTCATAGAGGGTTGGAGTAGGGGCGGGAGAGGGGGCTGTGCCCCCCGCCGATTGGCCAGGTGCGAGCTGGTGACCCATTACACAGGATGTGGTCATAGCGATGGCGTGCACTTCCCTTGATTACCATTGGTTAGTCCAGAGAAATGGTGGGTGTGGCTAGCAGAGGCTCCTTCCGAGGGGGAGGGAGCCTTCGCTGAGCACATGGTTCCATACAAAATGGAGGTCCCTTAATGGATGGGAAGCCGGCCACTCGGCTCCCATGCAAGGCCTGCCGCCGTGGGCGTCACCGGGAGGCGGGCCGCCCACCACCCTGCCTGGCCCTTGGGTCGCCCGCTGCTCGGCCCGAAAGTGACTCGGAGGCCGAGGAGGGCGGCCCGGGTCCTTTTGGGCGTCCGCGGGCCTGCGCCTATCTGGTCAGGCGCTGCCTCGGCCATGGCTGCCCGTCATCCTCCCTGCCGGATGCCTGCGGGGCCACGCCGGCCCTTTCAATATCTAAGTGAATGATGTTTTCACAAATAGTGCAAATACAGACAAGTGGTAAAAGAATTATCACCTAGCAAACAATAGTGCAGCCTGTTGTCACATTGAGCAGTTATATTACATGAATTCCACCCTTATTCATAGCAACAGTTCATGAACAGTAAGTATAGAAGCAAATATGCAGTGAAGACATTTCTGAAGGTTATGTTTTCATTCTTTAAGATTGTTTTGGGATTTCTTCATGGATCTTTTTTTTAACATTTGAAGACCTTTATTTTGTATTTGTCATCAAAGCCTTTTTAGTGGCATATTTTTTCTTTATTGATTAAGGTATTACATATGTGTACTTATTCCCCCCTTACCTCCCCCCCCCCCCACGCCCTCACCCCCCTGGTGTCTGTGTCCTTTGGTCATGCTTATATGCATGCATACAAGCCCTTTGCCTGATCTCTCCCTCTTGTCCCCACCCTCCCCTACCTTCCCTCTAAAACTTTAAAAGTAGTTATGGTGGATAGTCAATCTTTACCTTAACTGAGCCTACTGTCTTTTTGCATGACGATAATATACTGAAATGTCTGGGTAACTTGTAACTTCCCTTTTTCCAGACCCCTCAGGGCACAACCGGATGTCCTGGGCGCCAGGATGGGTGCCATAAATTCCTTCATTGTTATTGTTATCATATTAGTTGTTGTCTATTAACTATCCTGTACCCACCTAAGAAGTATGTGTCTATCATTTTACTTTTCATCCAATCCCAGAGGCTTCCCCGACTCCATTATCAGGCTACAGGTCTCCCTAATCTATCACCAATGGATTTCATGTAACCCTCTTACGTCTCCTCTTTTGGTTGTAATGTCTGAAACAAGGTGAAAAACTGCCAGACTCCAGAGCATTCTCCCAACACATTGAGATTCCGCTTCCCGGCAACTGTATGGCTGAAATAAACTCACAAAAATTCTTTATAGGCTTGAATGTCTTTTACGTTAACACTATCTAAACACTGAAAGATAATTTCACATGTAGTCTGCATTACTGACATGAAACCTTCAATGACTATATGGGTAAAATAAATGCTTGCCACCTGCTCCTTAAACTACCTCTCCCTCGCTCAGCAACTGTCCCTGGGACGTCACCGCTTCAGAACTCGCAGAAATTTCCCACTGGAGGCGCCCTCTTTAACGATTCCAAACAATGTACCCGGGGTGAGTGGCCCCCAAGCTGGTACATCAACAGGGACTTGTACCTTCACCTTCACGCCAGGGACCCCGCCCGAGCCAAACCGGCGGAGCGGCTCCGCAATGCATTCCCTGCAGCGCGCAGGCCCCCAGTGCGCAGGCGCGACTCCAGGCTCAGTCCCGCCCAGGGCCGGCCTCCGGGGCTTCTCGATAAGAAGCAGCCCTCCGGCAGGCGGCTCCTCGGCCGCGGGATCCGAGAGACGGAGAAACACTGCACCTGGGCTCCAAGCGGTTCTGCCACCTCCGGTCCCGCGAGAGACCCCGCGCGAGGTGGGCGTGGCGCCATCGCGCGACGTGACGTCAGGCCTTGGCCGCGCGCGATTGGCCTGCAGACATGTGGAGCGCTCTGGCGCGGGCGCGGCCGCCGGCGATTGGCCTCACGGCGTCGGGGGCCTGGACCGCGGGGAGGCGCGCGCGGTGGAGCGGCGGCCGGCGGAGCCTGGACCGTGGGGAGGCGCGCGCGGCGGAGTGGCAGCCCACCGACCGTCGGCACCTCAGGTTCAGTGCGCCCCCGAGGGGAGAAAAGGGGCTCCAGGGGGAGCGATGTGGGGTCGGGGGTCCCTGAGGGCTGGTGACGAGGGGCTCCCAGGTATCCCGAGGCAGAGGAGGGGGACTGGCCCCCGAAGGGAGAGATGGGGAGTTCACCAGGGTGGACGGGGGACAGGTCCCCGAGGGGAGACACTGAGGGCTCCCGGGGGTCCTGAGGGAGAGACACGGGGGTCCGCGAGGGGGACACCGGGGGCCGGTCCCCGAGAGACCCGGAGGCTCGGCGCCGCCCTCAGTGAGCTTTGGTAGGGAGGGACCGCCTTCAGCCTGAGGACCTAACCGGCCCCTTGCCTGGTCGGTCCTGGGAGCCAGGAATGCTTTTTCCGCGTTAGTAGTTGGCGGGGGCGGGGGCGGGGGTGGAGGTATTTTGCATTTGTGAAGATGGGGTGAAGTTTCCCAGGCGCAGTTCGCGCGCTGCCAGGGCGGGCGGGGTGCCCCTCACCGCGGGGCGTTGCTTGCTCTCCACCTGGGAGAGTGGACGCAGCGGCCACTGTCTCATTCGGGTCCCGGCGGAGAAATGGTTAAGTCTTCCTGGGATGTTGGTTAAAGGGCCCCTGAGTGTTGGGCACGTAGAGTGGACGTTGAAAAGCGGATTTTAACAGGTGGGTATTGGCCTAGGAGGGCACATGGTTGCCACCTGAGCCACTTCTGTGTATGTGATGGATTCTGTGGGTTATCGTAGACAGCACGGACGGGGTGAGCGGCGGGGTGAGCGTGCGGTGGGGACTAGGTCAGGGGCGGACAGGCTCCTAGGGAGGAAGGGGTGCAGAGGCAGAGGGGGCACCGCAGGCCTCTGGAGTGCAGAGGGTGGCTGGACAGACATCAGTGCAGACAGACATGAAGTCTGCACACACCTCTCCAGCTGATGGCCAGGAGGGGGCTGCATGTTGGGGGCAAGAAGGGGGGACGCCAGGAGCAGCAGGCCCAGTTCCCGCCCTCGGAAATGGCTTACGTGCCCACTGGGCTCTGGATTCAGAATTGACGTGTCACTGCGTTCATAGGACAGTTCCAGACCTGTGATGCCGTGGCCTTCCTTTCTCCTCCCTCGTAGGATTCTAGGACAGGTCGGACACGCTGTCACCATGCCTGAAATCAACACCGACCATCTCGATGAGCAGCAGGTTCAGCTCCTGGCAGAGATGTGCATTCTTATTGATGAGAATGACAACAAAATTGGGGCTGAGACCAAAAAGAATTGTCACCTGAATGAAAACATTGAGAAAGGTACTGTGTTGAAATACTGTGTGAGAAAGTGACACGCCTGGGCATTGCAGGGCAGCCGAGGAAAGTATGTGGGTAAAGGTGTGACCTTCAATCACATCGTAGTTTATCTCTGCTTCCAGATAGGCGAGTGGTGTAATTATACAACCTGTCTTGCTGCTTTCCCTGCTTAACAGCTATTCCATTTCATGTCTTTTATTCATATACTAGAGGCCTGGTGCACGAAATTCGTGCACTGGGGGAGAGGGTGCGGGATGGGTCCCTCAGCCCAGCCTGCACCCTCTCCCATCTGGGACCCCTCGGGGGATAACTGGCAGTTGGACATCCCTCTCACAATCCTGGACCGCTGGCTCCTAATCACTCACCTCCCTGATTGCCCCTAACTGCCCCCCTCTCCCCCCCCCCCTCCCCTCCCCCACCAGCCTGGTCACCCCTTACTGCTTCCCCTGCTGGCCTGGTCACCCCCAACTGCCCCCCTGCTGGCCTGGTTGCCCCCAACTGCACACCACCACCCCCCTGCCAGCCTGGTCGCCCCTTACTGCCTCCTCCCCACCCCCGCCGGCCTGGTCGTCCCATGCAGCTTGCTGGTCAGTCATTTGGTCATTCCTCACTAACTCCCCTGCCGGCCTGGTTGTAGTCAGCCATCTTGTGAGGGCGTGAGGTTAATCTGCATATTACCTCTATTCTATAGGAGGACTATAGACCCGGTGCACAAAATTGGTGCATGGGTGGGGTCCCTAGGCCTGGCCGGTGATCAGGGCCTATGGGGGCATCTCACCCAGTCCCAGTTGGGGCCTACCAGATGGGTGGAGGGACTACAGGAGGTTTGCCAGCCAGGGGAGGTGGAGAGACCGGGGGAGATTGGTTGGCTGTGGGAACGCACTTGCCACCAGGGGGCAACTCCTGCATTGAGGGTCTGCCCCCTGGTGGTCAGTGCACATCATAGTGACTGGTCGACCAGTCATTTCAGTCGTTCAGTCATAATGGTCGCTTCAGTTTTTATATGTATACATATATATATTTTTTTTAATTCAGGAAGGAAAGGAGGGGGAGAGAGATAGAAACATCATTGATCAATTGCCTCCTGCACGCCCCCTACTGGGGATTGAGCCCATAACCCTGGGTATATGCCCTGGCCAGGAATCAAACCTTGACGTTTTAGTTCATAGGTTGATGCTCAACCACTGGTCCACACTGGCCAGGCAACTTTATGTCTTTCACTCAGCTTCTTCAAGATTGATTTGGTTTGTAAAAAAGAAGAAATATAGTAATCCTAGCAAAATAGCACCTGTCAAGCCTATAATGCTTTTTTCCTAGTGAATGGAGAAAGAGACAAGTATCGTAAATGAAAGCACATACCTTCCCAGCTTTCTCAGGAGAAGCCTCACTAAGCCTAATGTCCCTGGACGGGAGATTGGCTGGTAGCAGACTGGCTGACATATCTCCATTTCTGTCACTTGGAGGCCAACTTCTTGCTGGTACGCCAGAGGTCTTCTCCATTGTAGCCATCTGGAGACTCACTAAATAGAAGACAGTGGAAAAAAAGCAGAACTGCCAGCAAGTTACTAATATCCTGAATTCCAAGTAGAGAATCAGAAACGTAACTGGTATTTTAAAACTATATTAACAGTATTGTTTTTGCTTTCAGGATTATTGCATCGAGCTTTTAGTGTCTTCTTATTCAACACTGACAATAAGCTCCTGCTACAGCAGAGATCAGATGCTAAAATTACCTTTCCAGGTTAGTGTGCCCAGTCGATGTACAGTATTTTGTTGGGAATATAATTTGACTTTGTCATTTGGAACTTTCTGGTTAGCCATTGTCAAAAAGGGAAATCCTGTGAATGACATAATTTCATATTCTACATAAAAGAAGCTTATACAATGAGTGCAACCTAATAAAATAGCAGTAAAGGATAAAAACTGCTAGCTGTATGTGTGTGTATTTTTAAATCTGTATCTTATATTTTGATCTTTTTTGTTAAAAAGGCATTAATAAAGAACTTATCTGTACATGTCTGTTTCACAAAATGATGACTGATAGTCCATTATAACTGATTTAGAAATCAATTTTCAAGAATCATTTGATTAATTTTTCTATTAGTTTTAAAACGTTGGGTTGTTTTGAACTTTTAGACCTACTTTGAGCAAAAGTTAATCTACAGCTATATTAACATGTTCCAGGTTGTTTTACCAATACTTGTTGCAGTCATCCCTTAAGTAACCCAGGAGAGCTTGAAGAGAATGATGCAATTGGAGTTAGGCGAGCAGCACAGAGGCGTTTAAAGGCTGAATTGGGAATTCCCATGGAACAGGTAACTAAATTGATTGTATAACCAACCCCTACAAGGTGAAATCTAAACATACATTAAAACATTTTTCATTAAAATTTGAAACCCAAGTGTAGGTTTCTGTTTTGTAACCTCTTTATAGTTATTGGCCCCCCAAAAAAACCTGGAATAAAGAATATTGAAATTTTCATTTTTAAAAAATTTTTTTAAAAATAAATCTTTTTTTTTTTTTTTAAATATATCCCATTGACTCCTTTACAGAGAGGAAGGGAGAGAGACAGAGAGTCAGAAACATTGATGAGAGAGAAACATCGATCAGCTGCCTCCTGCACACCCCCCACTGGGGATGTGCCAGCAACCAAGGCACATGCCCTTGACTGGAATCGAACCCGGGACCTTTCAGTCCGCAGGCCGACGCTCTATCCACTGAGCCAAACCGGTTTTGGCAAAAAATAAATCTTTATAGTTCCGATTATTAGTTCCCTTTTTTTCCCCCCATAGCTCCCCTCCACCCGGTTCCCACCCCACCCCCTGCCCTTACCCCCTCCCACCCCCACTGTCCTCGTCCATAGGTGTATGATTTTTGACCAGACTTTTCCCGCACCCCCCACACTCCCTTCCCCCCCGAGAATTGTCAGTCAACTCCCTTTGTATGCCTCTGATTCGATTCTATTCACCAGTTTATTCTGTTCGTCAGATTTTTTATTCACTTGATTTTTAGATTCACTTGTTGATAGATATGTATTTGTTGTCACTTTGTTGTTCATAATTTTTATCTTTACCTTTTTCTTCTTCTTCCTCTTCTTAAAGAATACCCTTCAGCATTTCATATAATCTTGGTTTGGCGGTGATGAACTCCTTTAGCTTTTTTTTTTATCTGTGAAGCTCTTTATCTGACCTTCAATTCTGAATGATAGCTTTGCTGGGTAGAGTAATCTTGGTTGTAGGTTCTTGCTATTCATCACTTTGAATATTTCTTGCCACTCCCTTCTGGCCTACATAGTTTCTGTTGAGAAATCAGCTGACAGTCGTATGGGTACTCCCTTGTAGGTAACTAACTATTTTTCTCTTGCTGCTTTTAATATTCTCAATTTTTCTTTTGCCCTTGGCATTTTAATTATGATGTGTCTTGATGTGGTCCTCTTTGGATTCCTTTTTGGGGGGGTTCTCTGTGCTTCCTGGACTTGTAAGTCTATTTCTTTCACCAGGTAGGGGAAATTTTCTGCTATTATTTCTTCAAATAGTTTTTCAATATCTTTATCTCTTCTGGCACCCCTATAATTCGGATGTTGGTATGCTTGAAGTTGTCCTAGAGGCTTCTTGCACTATCTTCATATTTTTGTATTCTTTTTTCCTTTTGCTTTTCCGGTTGGGTGTTTTTTGCTTCTTCGTATTCCCTATCTTTGACTTGATTCTTGGGATCCTCTAGTCTGCTGTTGGGTCTCTGTATATTATTCTTTTTTTTTTTTTTTTAATATATCTTTATTGATTTCAGAGAGGAAGGGAGAGGGAAAGAGAGATAGAAACATCAATGATGAGAGAGAATCATTGATTGGCTGCCTCCTGCACGTCCCCTACTGGGGATTAAGCCCAAAACCTAGGCATGTGCCCTTGACCAGAATCAAACCTGGGACCCTTCAGTCTGCAGGCTGATGCTCTATCCACTGAGCCAAACCAGCTAGGGCTACAGAGAGATCTACAGATTCCTCCTCTTTGGGGTTTAGAGGTGAGGCGCAGCTGTGAAGTAATGCAGGCTGCTGACTAGCTTTAGGCCTTTTGGAAGCTCTGGGTTTCTCTGACCCAGCTGCAGTTTGACAGGTTTTTAGGCGGAGAAAGTCCAGGCCATTAGTATGCAAAAGCCTCTGCTCACAGCTTGGGTGGGGTTGTAAATTGGGTGGGGCGGGGTCTCAGGGAATCACCAGGGTGGAGCAAACAGCAGTGGTTGCCGTAGGCCCTCCCCCGATAGGTCCCTGGGTCTCTGTGGCCCGTGCAGGGACAATGAATGCTGCAAGCACCTCTGCGAGAAAGCAGCCCTCACATTCCCGCCCGATGCCAGACAATCTAGTTTCTCTCTGTATGAGTCTGGGTCCCCAGATTCTCGCCTGGAACTGGAGTTCAGAGCAGTCAGGAGCTTGTATCTCCCTCCTGATTGAAAAAGACAACAGCGTACCCAGCTGCCAGCCCCTTTCTCGAGCTCCTCCATACCTCCACACTTCCACACCTCTGCACCTCCTACCAGACTCAATGCGCTTTTCTCTTTCCTTCCAGTTGTAGAATTTCCACTCAGCCAGCCTTCCTGTGGTTCTGGATGATATTCGTTTTGTCTTTTAGTTGTAGTTTTAATGTGGTTGTATGCGGCAGCAAGTTCAGGTGTTTACCTATGCCGCCATCTTGGTTGTCTCCGAAATTTTCATTTCTTAATATTACTTATCAGAATTTACCTCAGTATTGAAACAGATTGATCTGTTAACCCAGTACAAAGTTGACTATTTTTATAATTGGTCATATCAAAGATGAATTATTTTCTTGTGGAAGTCCTTAAGATTATGAACCACAAGTCTGGGTGAATTAAAATCACCCCCCTTTTCCCAAATTGTCCCCTTTAAGTAAGACAAAATATCTGAATAAACAAAGTATCTCTCATCTAGTTAAATAGCAAGTATTTTTTTCTCCCAAAAAGTAATATTAAGATGTAAAGGGAGACTGATACAATTCCAATTTGAGTGACTGCTTTTTTCTTTCTTTCTTTCTTTATTGATTAAGGTATTACATGTGTCCTTATCCCCCCATCCCCTCCCCCTCCGCCGCGGCCCCCCCGCCCCCGTGACTGCTTTTAAAAAATTATATAATTCTGCCCAGCTGGCATGGCTCAGTGGTTGAGCGTGGATCTATGAAGCAGAAGGTCAGAGTTCGATTCCCCGTCAGGGCACATGCCCAGATTGCAGGCTCAATCCCTGGTGTGTGGTGTGCAGGAGGCAGCCGATCAATGATTCTCTGTCATTGATATCTCTCTCTCCCTTCCTCTCCAAAATCAATAAAAATATATTTTAAAAACAATAATAATAAAATAAAAATTAAAAAATACAATTCTTTCAATAAATAAAATTATTTTTGGTACTATGGAAAAAATTTCGGTACTTGAAACTATATAGTAATATTTCCATATATCATCAATAGAAAATTAAATTTTTAAAGTCATAATTAAAACTCTACTTCTTTTGTTCAGGATAGTACTGAAATGTGGTCAGTTAATTTAGATTATTTGTTTGTTTTTGATATTCTTATTACTGCTTCATTTTCATCCTAGGTTCCTCCAGAAGAAATTAATTATCTGACTAGAATTCACTACAAGGCTCAGTCTGATGGTATCTGGGGAGAACATGAAATTGATTACATCTTGTTTGTGAGAAAGAACGTGACTTTGGATCCAGACCCCAATGAGATTAAAAGCTATTGCTATGTGTCAAAGGAAGAAGTGGAAGAAATGCTGAAAAAGGCAGCCAGCGGTGAAATTAAGATAACTCCATGGTTTCAATGTATTGCAGAAACTTTTCTCTTTACATGGTGGGATAACTTAAATAATTTGAATCAGTTTGCTGACCATGAGAAAATACACAGAATGTGAATGTGGAGATGAATGATTAGTAAAACATGAAAAATGTCTCTACTTAGTAAACTTAAAATGATTTTTTAAAAATTGGGATCCCCAGTAGAATTCTCATTGGATACACTGGTACTTTACAACCCGAATTTGTGTGGAAAAGATGCTGACAATTCTTACTTGTATCACACACCCCACATATATGCACTCCTATTTGTAAAGGACATTTATGAAAGATTATTTTTAAAAAGCAAATCAACTAAACAGTCCTGACAAATTTGAACAAATAAGTGAAGCTCTTTATTTGTGATGTGTTGAGACATTTTCAGAACCCGTAGAGCACTTTATTTGCCAGGTGCTTTACATATCATTAAAGTTTTATCATAGTCCAGAAAAATGTGCAACAGAAACTGTCTGCTTAGCTGCTTCAGAACAGCTCAAATTAACTTTCCATATTAAGATATTAAATTAGGGGAGCAGGTCGAAGGTAACTAAATGGTGTATGTCCTGATTTCTATCAGTCTGTGTTCTCAGAATTACAGGGGACAGACTATTTGTAAAAAGGAAATTGGGTCATACTCTACCACAGGGGTTCTTACCGCTGGTTCTGTTAACATTTGGGCTGGGTAATTCTTGGTTGTGGGGGTTCATCCTGTGCATTGAAGGACATTTAGCAGTATCCTTGGGTTCTATCCACTATTTGCCATTGGTACCCACCCCCCCATCACAGTCACAGTTATTACTGATGCCAAATGTGTGCTGGATGGCAAAGGTGTTCCTGTTGAGAACCACTGCTCTACAAAGTCATGCCATATTGCGGGGAGCAGAGGGAATTAAACAGAAAGGTTAATATTCGTGTTAAATGGAGTTGGGGTCTGGAGTATGTGTATATTAATATTTAAACTGTACTTTGATTGATGCACTTTTTAAAACTCTTGCATAGATTTCTCAGTTTGAAATCTCAAGACAGCTTTATAATCTTTGAATGCTGTGTAATAATAAAAAAATTGTTTCTTACAAGCTAAATATTTTATAAATTTAATGGAAGAATCCATTTCTTGTTAACTCTGAGCAGTTAATTCATAATTTCAGGGAAGATTTGTCACAAGTATTAATTTTACTGAAAAGTAAAAACAATTAAAAAATTACATTTTAATACGGTTGTCTTTTTTGTTAAAATTTTAATACAATAATAGGTTAACCTGCCTATGGTAGCATAAACATAAATGCCATATAGCTTCAAAGTATATTCAAACATTTCTAGTTCTTAAGTTTTCTTTCCCAGGAGGTTTCAAGCTGAAAGCCACACGTAACTAGTTACTCAGCTACAGTGGCTAATGGCTGCCATACTGGACAATGGGTCTTTAGACCAGCACTTGGCACTTTGTAATATATATATTTTTAAAATATATTTTATTGATTTTTTATGGAGAGGAAGGGAGAGGGATAGAGAGTTAGAAACATCGATGAGAGAGAAACATGGATCAGCTGCCTCCTGCACACCCTCTACTGGGGATGTGCCCACAACCAAAGTACATGCTCTTGACCGGAATCAAACCTGGGACCCTTCAGTCTGCAGGCCGATGCTCTGTCCACTGAGCCAAACAGGTTAGAGCATTTGTAATATATTTTACTGATTTTTTTACAGAGAGGAAGTGAGAGGGATAGAGAGAAACATCGATGAGAGAGAAACATTGATCAGCTGCCTCCTACACACCCCCCCACTGGGGATGTGCCCACAGCCAAGGTACATGCCTTTGACCAGACTCGAACCTGGGACCCTTCAGTCCGCAGGCTGATGCTCTATCCACTGAGCCAAACCGGTCAGGGCCAGCACTTGGCACTTTGTAAGTGCTCAGCAAGTGTCACATATTCCACTGTTAATAGAATGCCCCTTCTTTGCGCCCCCCTCCCACCCCCCATTGTTTTTTTATACAAGAGTGGAAAGGATGGGGAGAGACTGAGAGACAAACATCGATGTGAGAGAGACACCTATTGGTTGCCTCCCCCACACACCCCAATCAGGGTTGGGGATCAAGCCTTCAACTGAGGTATGTGCCCTTGACCAGAACCAAACCCTGGACCCTTTAGTCCAAGGGCTAATGCTCCAATCACAGCAATCCAGTTAGGTAGAATGCCCCTTCTTTGACCTGATGAATTTACAACTCATGCATCCAAGTGAGATTTAAAAATTCCTGAAAGGGCCTGAGGGAGCCTATTTAAGCCACTCCTGTATTTGTCTTTCTCCATCAGTTTTAGGTTACACCTCTCATTCCAGACACAATCAGATGTTCAGGGCCATGTATATTTCCCATGGTCAAGTCCTGAAATCAGCTACTTTTTCAAGACGAAGAATAGGAATTTGTATACACATACACTAATTTGAGGTAGATTCATTGCAAAATTTACTCATCAGAGCCTCTGAAGTTGAGGATTTTTACCCAAAGACCCTCTTTCCCAAGCTTCCTTTCTTAAATTTTGAGATTAATTTTGTAATTATAAACATGAAAGATCGTAGTGATTAAAAAAAAATCAGTGGCATACAACATTCAAGATTGTTGTAAGGACTTTTCCTACTACTTCAGCAAGGCCAACCTTAGTGGTTAGGGCAGGTTCCACACCCAGAACATTGGCTTAGATTCAACTGTAATCTTTTTTGTAGGTTTTGTTTGTTTTGTTAATCTGCACCCGAGGATATTTTTCCTTTGCTTTTTTTTTTTTTTTCTAGAGTGGAAGGGAGGGAGAGAGAAAAACATCAATAGGAGGGCCAAGATTCTACCACTGAACCAAACCGGTTAGGGCTGTAATCTGTTTTTAAATGTTTATTTTAGAGAGAGAAACATCGTTGGCTGCCTCCCACATGCCACACCCTGGCAAGTTCCCCGACCAAATGGAATCAAACCAGTACCCTCTTCTTTTGTGGGTCAATGATCAACCATAAGCAACACCAACTGGCAGGGCTGTAATCTGTTTTTAAACTGAAGGACAGTGTTAATGTGCATGGGCTGCTTTTTTTTAAATCCTCACCTGAAGATATTTTTTCATTGATTTTAGAAAGAGTGGAAGAGAGTGGGAAAGAGAGAGAAATATCGATGTGAGAGAAACACATCGATTAGTTGTCTCTTGCACATGCCCTGAAGAGCCTGGGCTGGGGAGGAGTCTGCAACCAAGGTACATGCCCTTGACCTTACAGTCTGCAGGCTGCTGCTCTATATCCACTGAGCTGAACTGGCTAGGGCTGGGCCGCTTTTTAAAAAAATGTTATATATATAAAAAAATAGTTCTATCTAGAGTAATTTCATTTAATCTGGTAAATGAATTGCCTCCCAATACTAATGGAGAAATGTGAAGTCTGGAAAGAGGCTCATCTTAATTAATAGAGTTTCATATAGATATACATAATTTCTAGAGTAACAAGTATAGAAACAGATTGTATTAATTTCAATCAGTAGAGGAACTAAGGATAAAAATTACATTCCAAAAGCAGGCAAGACAGAGTATATACAAAGACAAATTACAAGTACAAAATAAGATAGTGCTTTTTAATTCAGTATATAAATAATGAGAACTTTACTCTCTTAGCAATTTTCAAATACGTAATACAGTATTTTTTTAAAAATATATATTATTGATTTTTTACAGAGAGGAAGGGAGAGGGATAGAGAGCCAGAAACATCAATGAGAGAGAAACATTGATCAGCTGCCTCCTGCACCCCCCCCCCCCACTGGGGATGTGCCCGCAACCAAGGTACATGCCCTTGACCGGAATCGAACCCGGGACCCTTGAGTCCGCAGGCCGACGCTCTATCCACTGAGCCAAACCAGTTCTGGCATACAGTATTTTTTAAACGAGATTTAGTCTTTTATTTATTAATTTATTTACTAGAGGCCCGGTGCACAAAATTCGTGCACAGGTAGGGTCCCTAGGCCTGGCCGGCGACCAGGGCTGATCTGTGGGGCAACCGGCGTGGAGATAGGGGGTGCCTACTGGCACCCACCTTGGCTGGCCTGGCGCCATTTGCTCGCTGGTCCCATCCCCCACCTCTGCGGGGCAACCAGCAGGTTGATCAGGGGGCCCCCCCACTGGCACCTGCCTTGGCTAGCCTGGGCCTGTGAGCTGGGGAAAGCTCCTGCATTGAGTGTCTGCCCCCTGGTGGTCAGTGCGTATTATAGTGACCAGTCATTCTGCCGGTCCTTCAGCCATTCGGTCGATTTGCATATTAGGCTTTTATTGTATAGGACTAGAGGCCCGGTGCACAAAAATTTGTGCACTGGCAGCGGGGGGTGTCCCTCAGCCTCACTTGTGCCCTCTCACAGTCTGGGAACCCCTCGAGAGATAACAATGTGCTGGCTTAGGCCTGCTCCCGGGTGGCAGAGGGCAGGCCCAATCCCTAGGTGCAGCCCCTGGTTGGGCTCAGAGCAGGGCTGATTCAGGAGTTGGGGCGCCGCCCCCTGTCACACTCAAGGCAGGGTAGATGGGGAGGTTGCCGCACTACCCCCTGTCACGCACAGAGCAGGACCCATCAGGGGTTGGGGCGCCGCCCCTTGTCACCCATAGAGCAGGGCAGATCAGGGGGTTGGGGAGCTCCCCCTGTCACACATAGAGTAGGACCGATAGGGGAGTTGGGGCACCGCCCCCTGTCACACACAGAGCAGGGCGGATCAGGGGGTTGGGGAGCTCCCCCCGTCACACTCAGGGCAGGGCCGATGGGGAGGTTGCAGCTCCACCCCGTCACACACAGAGCAGGGCTGATCAGGGGGTTGGGGAGCTCCCCCCTATCAGGCACAGAGCAGGGCCGATCAGGGGGTTGGGGCGCCTTCCCCTGTCATGAACAGAGCAGGGCGGATAGGGAGGTTGTGGCCCCGCCCCCTGTCACACACAGAGCCGCAGGGTGATCAGGGGGTTTGGGCTCTGCCCCCTGTCACGCTGCTCCAGAAGCCAGGAGGCCTCGGGACTCCGCTGATCCCAGTGCTGGGAGGCCTCGCAGCTCTGCTTGACACAGGGGCAGTGAGACCTCACTGCTCCGCTGATCCTGGGGCGTGAGGCCTCATGGCTCCGCTGATTCCGGTGCTGAGAGGCATATTACCCTTTTACTATATAGGATAGAGGCCTGGTGCACGGGTGGGGGCCGGCTGGTTTGCCCTGAAGGGTGTCCTGGATCAGGGTGGGGGTCCCACTTGGGTGCCTGGCCAGCCTGGATGAGGGGATGATGGCTGTTTCCAGCTGGTCACACCCCCTTCAGGGTGGGGGTCCCCACTGGGGTGACTGGCCAGCCTGGGTGAGGGGATGATGGCTGTTTCCAGCTGATCACACCCCCTTCAGGGTGGGGGTCCCCACTGGGGTGACTGGCCAGCCTGGATGAGGGGATGATGGCTGTTTCCAACTGATCACACCCCCTTCAGGGTTGGGGTCCCCACTGGGGTGCCTGGCCAGCCTGGGTGAGGGGCTGATGGCTGTTTGTAGCTGGTCACACCCCCTTCAGGGTGGGGGTCCCCACTGGGATGCCTGGCCAGTCTGGGTGAGGGGCTGAGGGCCGTTTTCAGGCTGGCAGGCGACTGAAGCTCCAAACCTCTCCTTTTTTTCTTTTTTCTTTTTTTTTATTCTTGGATTTATTTACCTTCTATGGCTGTCACTGGAACTGAGAGCCGGCTTTCTCTCTGAGGCTCGGCTCTAGCTCTGAGACCTCGGCTGCTGAAAGCAGGTATCTGGTTTGTTTGGGTTCTATAATCGAAACACTGTTTCAACTCCAGCTCTGAGGCCTGGCTGGCTGAAAGCAGGTTTCTGGGGTTTTGTTTAGCTTCTATATTTGTAACAATGTTTCTTAAACTGCAAGCTCAGAGGCCGGCAAGGCAGGCAGGGAACGTTGGCTTCCTCCATCACTGAAGCAAGCAAGCCTCCTGTTCGCTTCAAGCTGCCTGGCTGCCGGCCACCATCTTGGTTGGCAGTTAATTTGCATATCGCCCTGATTAGCCAATGGGAAGGGTATCGGAGGTATGGCTAATTACTATGTTTCTCTATTATTAGATAGGATTCTTTTTTATTTATTTATTTATTTTTATTTATTTATTTTTTTTAAAAAATATATTTTATTGATTTTTTTACAGAGAGGAAGGGAGAGAGATAGAGAGTTAGAAACATCGATCAGCCGCCTCCTGCACATCTCCCACTGGGGATGTGCCCGCAACCCAGGCACATGCCCTTGATTGGAACTGAACCTGGGACCTTCGAGTCCACAGGCTGATGCTCTATCCACTGAGCCAAACCGGTTTCAGCAGGATTCTTTTTTAATTCTCACCCGATATAGTTTCCCATTGATTTTCAGATAGGGTAGAAGAGAGAGGGAAAGAGAAAGAAATAGCAATGTGAGAGAAACACATCGATTGGTTGTCTGCTACACATGCCACGGTTGGGGAGCAGCTTGCAACTGAGGTACGTGCCTTTGACGGGAATCAAACCTGAGACCCTTAGGTCCACAGGCCGACACTCTATCACCTGAGCCAAACTAGCTAGGGCTGTAATACAGTGTTTTTAAAATTGGTTTTCAGAGAGAGGAAGGAAGAGAAACATCAATGTGTGAGAGAAACATTGATCGGTTGCCTTCTGTACATGCCCCAACCAGGGATCGAACCCACAACCTGGGTATGTGCCCTGACCAGGAATTAAACTTTTGATGTACTGGGACAATGCTCGAGCCAAGTGAGTCACCTTGGCCAGGGAAATATAATATTTTTAACTATAGTCACTATCCTAATAATAGACAAACATGGTAATTGACCATACCTTCACTACGCCTCCCATTGGCTAATCAGCGAGATATGCAAATTAACCCAACCAAGATGGCAGCAGCAGCCACGCAGCTGAAGCGAGCAGGAGGCTTGCTTGCTCCAGTGATGGAGGAATCCAAGGTTCCCTGCCTGCCGTGGCACGGCTCTCAGCTCCAGTGACGGCAACAAAATTTCAATTATAGAAGGTAAATAAATCCCAGAATAAAAAAGAAAAAAAAGAAGAAAAGGAGAGGCTGGGAGCTTCAGTCGCCGGCCAGCCTGAAAACGGCCCTCAGTCCCTCACCCAGACTGGCCAGGCACCCCAGTGGGGATCCCCACCCTAAAGGGGGTGTGGCCAGCCTGAAAACAGCCATCAGCCCCTCATCCAGGCTGGCCAGGCACCCTAGTGGGGACCCCCACCCTGAAGGGGGTGTGACCAGCTGCAAACAGCCATCAGCCCCTCACCCAGGCTGGCCAGGCACCCCAGCGGGACCCCCACCCTGATCTGGGACACCCTTCAGGGCAAACCAGCTAGCCCCCACCCGTGCACCAGGGCTCTATCCTATACAGTAAAAGGGTAATATGCAAACTGACCCTAACAGCAAAAAGACTGGGAATGACTGGTCACTATGACACACACTGACCACCAGGGGCCAGACACTCAATGCAGGAGCTGCCCTCTGGTGGTCAGTGTGCTCCCACATGGGGGAGCTCTGCTCAGCCACAAGCCAGGCTGATGGCTGCCAGTACAGCGGTGGTGGTGGGAGCCTTTCCCGCCTCCTCAGCAGCGCTAAGGATGTCCGACTGCAGCTTAGGTCTGCTCCCCGCTGGCAAGTGGACATCCCCTGAGGGCTGCTGGGCTGCCAGAGGGATGTCTGATTGCCAGTGTAGGCCCAATCCCCCGGGGAGTAGGCCTAAGCCAGCAGGTGGTCATCCCCCGAGGGTCCCAGATTGAGAGGGCAAAGGCCGGGCTGAGGGACCCCTCCCCCCGAGTGCACAAATTTTTGTGTACCGGGCTTCTAGTGCTATATATTACATTCCCATGACTTAGTTATCTTACATGGGGAGTTTATTTATACCTTTTGACTTCTGTCACTCATCTCGCCCACACTCCAGCCCCCACCTCTGGCAACCACTAGTCTCTTCTCTGTAGCTGAGAAACACTGGCCAGGGCCATTTTTTAAATAAGTGTTGTTGTTGTAGTTATTCCTTTTATATTCTGGATATTAATCTCTTACAGATATTTGCAAATGTTTTCTCCATTCTGTAAGTTGTCTTTTCAGTCTATTTCCTTTGATGTAAAGAAATTTGTTTGACCTAGTCTCATTTATTTCCTTTTTTTTTTTTTTTTTTTTTGCTGTCTGTACTTTCTACCTCCAGTATTTTCTTGGTACCTTTGTTTTCTCTTTATCGACATTTCTATTATGTTCACACTGTTTTTCCCACATCCATGTCTTCCTTTAGCTCTTTCAGCATCTTTAAGATAATTATTTTGCATGGTATTTGCAGAAAAACAGACACACAGGCCAATGGAAAAGAACTGAGAGCCCAGAAGTAAACACATGTATATGGGCAAATAATTTTTGACAAAGGAGCCCAAAACATACAATAGAGATAAGAAAGCCTCTTCAAGTAATGGTGCCGGGAAAATTGGAAAGCCACATGCAAAAGCATGAAACTAGGTTTTAGTTTGTTCCCTTGTACAAAAATTAACTCAAAACAGATCAAAGACCTAAATATAAGAATTGAGACAATAAAATCACATAGAAGAAAACACTGGATCTTGTCCTTAGAGAAGATTTTATGAGTTTGATCTCAAAGGCACGGGAAGTAAAGGCAAAAATAAATAAACGTGACTACATCAAAGCTTATGCACAGCAAAAGAAACCACCAACAAAACAAAAAGGCAATCAACCCAATGGAAGGTCAAATTTGCAAACAACACTGCTGATAAGGGGTTATTATTCAAAATATATAAAGAATTAGTACAACTAAACAACAACAAAAATCCAAATAGAAAAGGAGCAAAAAACTTGAACACTTAGTATACCAAAAAGACATACAAATGGCCAACAGGTGTATAAAAAGATGCTCAACTTCACTAGCTATTATGAAATGCAAATCAAAACTAAAATGGCCCCAGCCAGTTTTGCTCAGTGGATAGAGCATCAGCCTGCGAACTGAAAGGTCCCAGGTTCGATTCTGGTCAAGGGCACATGCCCGGGTTGTGGGCTCCATCCCCACTGGAGGACTTGCAGGAGACAACTGATGCATGATTCTCTCTCATCATGGATGTTTCTATTTCTCTTTCCCTCTTCCTCTCTGAAATCAATAAAAATATATTAAAAAAAACTCAGCTGAAGCGAATGACACTTCACTTAAAAATAAAACAAAAAACTAAAATGAGGTAACACCTCACACCTGTCAGAATGGCTATTATAAGCAAGACAAAGTAGTAAGTGTTGGAGAGATTGTGGAGAGAGGAACTCTCATTCACTGCTGGTGGGAATGTAGACTGGTACAGCCACTCTGTAAAACAGTATGGAGGTTCTTCAAAAAATTAAGAATAGAGTTACCGTATTATGCAGCATCCCTTCTTCTGGATATCTGGCCAAAAAACTTGAAAACATTGATTCATAAAGATATATGTACCCCTCTGTTCACTGCAGCATTATTCATGGTGGCTAAACATGGAAACAATGAAGTGTCCTTCAATACATGATTGGATAAAGAAGTGGTACATATATACAACTAGAGGCTCAGTGCATGGCTAGGGTCCCTAGACCTGGCTGGCAATCAGGGCCGATCAGGTTCCCCGCCTCCGTGCCTCCTCCTTCCCTCACTCCCTCAGCGACCCGCCACCACTGCTGGTCACCCGCCATGTTCTGTGCCACCCTCCTGGTGGTCAGTGCACGTCATAGCAAGTGATTGAACTCCCATTCTCCTGGTCAAAATCCTGAGGGCACTGCCATTGGAACAACATGGATGGATCTTGAGAATATCATGCTAAATTAAGTCAGTCAAGAACCTTATTTCACCCATGTGGAATATAAAACTGAAAGCAACAAATGAACAAACAAACAAACCCCCAAAAATTCATACAGACAACAGTATGGTGATTATCTGAGGAAAAGGGGAGTGGAAGATAGTAAAGGGAGTCAAATGCTTAATGGAATGTTTGACTTTCGGTGGTAAAACACACAATGAAATATACAAGTGATGTATTATAGAATTGTATACTTGAAACTTACATAATTTTATTAACTATTGTCACCCAGTAAGTTTAAATAAGAAGGTAGCTTTTAAATTCTTTGTCTAGTAAGGGATCGTTTCTGTTTTGGCCATACTTTCCTCTTTATTTGTATGCCTTCTTGTTTTTGTTGTTGAAAACTGGGGACGCTGGCCAGGTAGCTCAGTAAGTTAGAGCTTTGTCCTGGCACACCAAGATTGTGGGTTTGATCCCCAGTCAGGGCACATACAAGCAACCAATGAATGATAAATAGTGGAACAGCAAATTGATGTCTCTCTCCCTTCCTCTCTCTAAAATCAATAAATAATAATTTAAAACAAAACCAAACCTGGGTATTTGACTCATATAATGTGCTCATTCTATAAATCATTATCTCCCTTTACCTGGGTGGCTGAATTTTTTGTTTTTGTTTTTTGTTGTAGGATATCTGTGCCAGCATGAGGTAAAAAGTTAAGATTGTGCCCTAGCTGGGTGGCTCAGTTGATTGGAGCATCACCCATACATTAAAAGGTTGTGGATTTGATTCCTGGTTAGGGCACATGCCTGAGTGGCAGGGTTGATCTGTCCGGGAGCATGTGGGAGGCAACCTATGAATTTTTCTCCCTCACATCAATGTTTTTCTCCCCCTCTAAAGTCAATAAACACAAAACAAACAAAAAATAAAATCAATAAACATGTCCTCGGGTGAGGATAAAAAATAAATAAAAAAAACTTAACATCTTCTCAGTTCTAAGTATGTGTTTTTCCTTGGGCATGGGTGCTTTCTAAATGCCCCTAAACATGAAGTTGGTCTTTAAAATCTTAATTCTTAAATCTCTGGTCCCTTAAAAAAAAAAAAAAGCGGGGGTGGCGGGGGGGATAAAAGGCACTGAGTCTTTAAATTTCCCGAATCCAATTCAGTTTATAGGAACTGGAAGAATGAGTGTCAACCTCTGCCATCAGAGCAGCAATCAGCAATCAAAAGATAGAATCCCAATGTGTGGAGGATAAAGTCCTGAACAACCCACCCTACACACAAAAACAGGGCTGGGACTGGATGGTATGAAAATACTAACCCGTAGAGGCTAAAATTGATCAAAATTAACTGATCTACTGGCCAAGACTTGCCCTAAAAGAGGTTAGGCATCAGAGAGACTCCAGAGTTCTAAGTTAGTTACATTGGACAAGTTCTGCTGGTGCCACTATAATCTAGAACAAAGGAATTCCTGGTGCTTCCTTCTCGACCATCTTCCCTATCACTGAAGGATGAGTCTCTCTCTCTCTTTTTTAAAAAATATATTTTTATTGATTTCAGAGAGGAAGGGAGAGGGAGAGATAGAAACAATAATGAGAACCATTGACTGGCCACTTCCTGCACACCCACTACTGGGGATCGAGCCTACAACCCTGGCATGTGCCCTTGACCAGAATCGAACCTGGGACCCTTCAGTCCATAGGCAGACACTCTATACTGAGCAAAAAAACTGAAAACAGATCCCTCCCCAGGAGGTGCTTTTGTGGTAGTATTGGGGTGTTTATGTTGTGATTTTCAGTCATGAACTACTGAAACAGGACATGCCTACATTTAATTGCTCTTTACTCCATAAAAAAAGTATTTTGCTTAAAAAAAAAAAAGAAAAACATGAACAAAATAATCAAAACTAAAGGAAGTTTATTTTGGATAAAATAATGAAGACAGATTACAATGGTACATTGTACAAAAAGACTAGAAAATAATTTAGTGCTGGCACCTGACAAACCCTCAACCTGTATCTGCAAAGCAGGACTGGCAGCCTTCTGCCCATGGCCACAAGTGGAGAGGTTTTCTTAGCAAGGAAGGACTATTTATATGCAGGGAACCAAACCAAAGTTCCATCTTGCTGAAGAGAATAAGACTTTCTTCATCAAAAACAACAGTCACACCAACAAATCTTCCCAGTTCTGCAAATCTGATGCAATCGAAAGTCCATTAAAAGCAGAAACCAGTCTACTCAAAGTATTCGCAATATTAGGCAGTGATAAAAATTTCTCACACCTGCATTGTTAAGGGTTAACCATAATTTTGAGGAAAACAGGTGCTTTAGTTATTTCATTGTTATTTCCAGTTTACAGATCATGACTCCAATTCTGTGAAACCATATCGTATCAAACCAGAAACAAACAACAGTCCCGCCAAACTGCTTCAGCTGAGAAGGACACTATCTCCTGTCCTTTTTACCAGCTTTCCTCTTCCCAGAGAGTAAGTGCTTGGGCTTCATATCAAACACATGCCTGTCTGCCTCCCCTTTCTTCCCCAAGCGATTCATTTTCTTCTGAGAATTCTTCATCATAGTCTTGGCTTTCTTCACCATCTAAAGAGGAGAAAACATAAAACACATTAGGTGCTTACTGAAGACCAAATATCCATGTGCATTTTCATGACCCGTTAATAGTCTGTCTTTACAATGTAGGTGTGCTCAGTACTAGAAAACCCAGGTAAGCCTCACTCAATGCTATTTTGAACCCACTGCAGTACCTGCAGGAACTCAACCAACATCTGCATGTGAAGGCAGGAGGAAAATTACAGCCAGACAAGTTTTGTACCTACAAGGAGCAAATATATTTAGCGTGGAAGATTAGAGTGTATCTATTCTAACTCCCTCTTGGACAAAGAAACTCAGATTAGGACCCATGAAATTGTACTATTCACACTTGACAAACAAGTGGCAAGACTGATATTAAAATCAGATTTCTAGATGGAGATGGCATGGTGAAATAGAAACCTCAGGTTTCCATGAAGTCGACTGCTTGCCCATTTGTACAGACTTTCTACTTTACCTGAGTTTTCAAAATGCTGAAACTAACAATTCTGGGGTGTATTTAATAAAATCAAGTTTCAGCAAGAGACAATGTACATCCAAAGTGTATTTCCCAAAAGACTGACCAAAAAGCTCGGTTGGTTCCCAGCATGACTCACTGTGGGTGAGGCCCCAGGCCTCCAGGGGCTCAGCAGGGGCCATTTCCTAGAATACCCTTAAATGGCTGGGGCCTAGGCTCAGACCACCTGGTGCCCCATGACATCATACTTCTGTTCACCACGAGAGAATGGTGTTCTGTGGGCAACCCATTTTTTAAAAAATATATATATTTTTATTGATTTCAGAGAGGAAGGGAGAAGGAGAGAGAGAAACATCAATGATGAGAGAGAATCATTGATAGGCTGCCTCCTGCATGCCCCCCACTGGGGATCAAGCCTGCAACCTGGGCATGTGCCCCTTCTTGCTCCAAAGGACAGCTGAGGAATGGGGAGGGTTTACCCCGAACGTTCAGGTAGCCAAAAGCAGAGGCCATCGTGTTATTAACTGCACATGACAGAGACTAACCTTGACATCCCGAAGACCAGACACATCACGTGGAGTTCGAGAGCAACTGCGACTCCGGGCAAGAGATGTGGGCGGGACAGAGTCTTCCCGCTTCCTTTTCCTAGTGACACTCCGAGACCTTCTGGCTTGGGCTGCATAATGGGCCTGAAAAGCACAAAGAACACACTTCAGGATCCTAGCCTGGCTTTCAGGCTTAGTGACAAACATGAAATCACTCCAAGGGGAGAGGGCACTCAGGAGCTTTTACCAAAGCCATTACCAAATAAGCTAAAAAGAGATCTTTAAAATACACAAAGTTAATTTCACATTAATTATTTGTCAAATATTCTTTTCCATTTAACACTTGATGGTTACAAAGCTAATTTTACTCCATTAAAAAAAAATTAGAGTTGCCCATCCAGCAATGTTTTCCCTTAACCTAGATCCGTGGTCGGTAAACCGCGGCTCGCGAGCCACATGTGGCTCTTTGGCCCCTTCAGTGTGGCTCTTCCACAAAATACCACGTGCGGGCGTGTATGTACAGTGCGATCGAAACTTCGTGGCCCATGCGCAGAAGTCAGTATTTTGTGGAAGAGCCGGTATTTTGTGGAAGAGCCAGGCAGAAGGGGCCAAAGAGCCGCATGTGGCTCTCGAGCTACGGTTTGCCAAGCCGCAGTTTGCCAACCACTGACCTACATCATTAACTCAGCATCACAATTTGAATCTTAGACACAGAGTTTTAACTTCTTTATTCCTCCATTTTGGGTTAAGCCTGTCAACACTGTGATGAACATCAGAAAGCTCAGCCTTGGGGTTCAGCAAAGCCATGCAGATGGCCACCGACGGGTTGTTCTCCCCACTTATCTGGACTGAAGGATAACTCAGCTCCCTCTAAAGGCAGGCAAGCAGTAAGCCCAACACTTAATAAGCCCCCAAAAGTCAGAAGCTACATATGCACATTAAACTACAACTCCATGTGAGCAGGGTGTTCTCACTCATTGCTGATGAAAATCTAAATCAGTTGAACCCTTTTGGAAAGGAACTTCAACAAACACTACCCTTTGATTTCATTATTCCACTTCTGGGAATGTGTTTTGAGAAAATAATCCAGAATATGGAAAAGTTCTTTTATTCAAAGA
This sequence comes from Myotis yumanensis, assembly GCF_028538775.1. Lineage (NCBI taxonomy): Eukaryota > Metazoa > Chordata > Mammalia > Chiroptera > Vespertilionidae > Myotis > Myotis yumanensis. Next base: position 159,694,048 of record NW_027223752.1, on the reverse strand, counting down.
TGTATATATGCCGGGATAACTCACTAAGGAAAAAACATTGGAATTCTAACAGGTACCTGAAATGCCCTCTAGTCGTTAAGATTTCAGAACACAGCTTTGGATGATTTGCAGCCTAAGTTTCCCTCCCATTGAGAGACTCAATAGTACCTCATGGTTATTTGATAACTGAAGCTAATCAAAGCACCAGGTAAAGACTTTAGTGAACAAAATTAAAGTTCCAGTAAAAAAACTGTGTAGGGTGGACAATATTGTTTTGTTCTAACATTTCCAATTTATATTTATATTTTTCACTGACACAAATCTTGTTTTAATTGTGCATTTTTTACACACCAGCTTACATTCTTTAAGGCAACAGCAAATGCATTTTCATTTATTTATTTTTTAAATATATTTTATTGATCCTTTTTTACAGAGAGGAAGGGAGAGAGACAGAGAGTCAGAAACATCGATGAGAGAGAAACATCGATCAGCTGCCTCCCGCACACTCCCCACTGGGGATGTGCCCACAACCCAGGTACATGCCCCCGACCGGAATCGAACCCGGGACCCCTCAGTCCGCAGGCCGACGCTCCATCCACTGAGCCAAACTGGTTTCGGCGCAAATGCATTTTTTAAACTGCAAGCAATCAAAAAGGCTTAAAAATGAAAGGACTATTACTCTAAAAGAAAGTGCCTGTTGCACAATGAAACATAGATGCAGCAAGCAGCATGTGGGTATAAACAGATTTCAAAGAAAGAAACAGAAAGATTAAAGCTCTCTGCATAAACACTGAATAAAAAGACATGCACCACATGGTAGCCTAGTTCATTTTTGTGCACTGTAACCACAAGTAATTGTTTTCTTTCTAGCTTTAGGAACTTTTTAAATTTTTTAAATGAATACACAAATATAATAAAACATTAATAAAAGAAAAAAAGGTAAATAAAAAGCCTCTAGGGTGGCTGTGCACACCTGACATTAACGAAACTGGACACCAGAATGACATCCAGGGGAACCTTCCACCCACAAGGATGAGTTCTCATTGAGGAGGATGGCATGGGCAAGTCTCCTTCCTAAATTCTTCTCAAATGGGAACAGCAAGAACTGACTCTGGCAACACCATCCTGTACCAACAGGATGAGCCAAATGCCCAACCTGTTCCCCAGAAGGGAATAGACAATATAGTGTGACTAACGCTATCTGTTCTCAACCAACCACTTCCAACCAAACTGCCAGGCTAGTGAAGCTCCTCAACAGAAAATCTGCAGGTTCTAATTTCTTTTCTTTTCAAACTAGTAAGAAACTGCATTGTCAAAACAAGAGATACAAGCTTAACAGAAGACACAAATAAGTTAATTGTTCTCATTCTTTGAGACTCCAGGGCCTCTCTGTGAAAGGCTCAGCCCAGCTCCCTATGTAGACACGACTCCTCCAAAGCAAGAACAGCAGAGATGTGAGACAGTATTCAGGACAAGGATCAGACACGTCCATGGTGAGGAGATCTGATTTCTTTTCTAGTGAACTGTGTGACCCTACAGGTTTATGAGTCCCTGGTTTTCGAGTACAAAGCTGTAATCAACTATGAAGTATCTGAGAACATCTCGGCACACTCACATTGTCATTATCATCCATGTCAACACCAAGACTGCGCATCTCATTCTCCAAGACTTTCCGCTGAATCTGAAAAGAGGGGAAAGTATATTTCTTTTAAGCAAAACCAGTTTGATGAAATGTCAAAAAAAAAAAAAAAAAATTCAGGAGAAAATGTGACTTCTATAACGATCTGTGATACACCTCTTTTACAAATTATGTATCTTTTACTTGGGCTCATGCTGATGTTTGTGGACAGCTCATTAAATCCCACGAAAACTATTATTTCCTGGGCACTTGCCATGTGTACACTTTTTCCCTGGATTCTGCACAATTCTGCAGGGGATTCCTGTGTGCATATGAGGTCATTAAGGCAGGTCATGTGACACACCCCCAGCCAGTGTCCCTGCAGCACCACTGGTGGATACAGTGATGTCTGCGTCTGCCAAGAACCACTCACTTGCTATAAGATGAAAAGTGTCAAGCACAGGAATACCCATGAGGTGTGTGCACTGTTGTCATTTCCTTCCTGTCCCACTAAACTTTAACTGCCCTGCACATCTTCTTTCTTTGGGGAGCTGCCTCCACCTTTTCTATCATGCCCTGCAGTTTGGGGGCGACCAGAGGATCTAACCTCACCTGCCACCCTGACGAGAACAGTAGAGAACGATGCCTACAGAGATAGAGCTGAGAGCTGGAAAGAACCCCAACCTTACTGACCCACTCGAGCTTGAACAGGTCACAGGAACCAATAAATCGCCCTCAGATTTATGTTAGATTGGGTTAGGTTTCTGTAAATTGCAAAAGAGTCTGACTAAATTATGATCTTATGAACTTTGAAAATCACCAAGAAAGGCATAATAATCAGAAATAAAAAATCAAGACTCAACTAACCTTGAAAGTCAATACATACCAACAAAAAAAAGCATGTTATTACTACACACAGGTGAGAATGTTTTATCTAGCAATGAATACACGAGAATCCAGTATGGAAAGAAATGGGTCACACCTTGAGGGGACACAAAACTTGCCTTCTTAGCAGTTCGTGGCATTCTGGGTCCCTGTGTGTCCTTTTCTTTGGATTGCAGAATTTTCAACTTCCTTTTTTCTCTGATTTCTTTTGCCAGCTGTCGGATTTCCACCATTTCTTCATCTTCACTTTCTGATTCACTGTCATACTCTCCAGCAGCTGTTCTTAGCTCTTCTTCTTTTTCTAATTCTTCCAATTTCTTTAAAAAGGGTCATAAACACAATCAACATTGAAAAACTCAATTAAGTGTAGGAACCTTTCTATGGGAATTAGGTTTCCTCTAAGCCTTTCAGTGTGCAATGGATGCCAGGGTTGTCTCATGTGGGCCTCATACACATGTCAGAGCTGACCTACTAGCAAAGATTACGGGGGAAAAATGAAGACTACACAAATGCTGAGCTGACAACATATTAATTGCTCGGTGCCAGATCTTTTTCTCCTTTAAAAACAATGAGTGTACACAGCACCTCCCTCAATCCCCTCTCTCTCAGCAGGCACATGGAAGAACCTCCGTTCTTGAAGAACTTATGCATGTAGGTATATCATAACCAAAAAAGTAAACTCACAGGAATCCAGCAGTCAGATGTGCCTACATCACTATTTATGGACAGTGTGGGGGCAGAGACTAGAATGGCATGGCCAGACTAATCACAGGCCACCCAGAATCCACACTGAGGACACTGGGTGCTGTGCAATGAGAGATGAAGGCAAGAGGCACAATGGAAGAGTTTAGAGGAGAGCAACATGACTTCTCGTGTGTGTAAGTGTGGACAACAGAATGTGAAGGGAGTGGTGGGAAAACAGACTAGGTAAAGCCAAGGCAGCAAGGATGAACATCAGACAACAGAGAATAGGACTATTTAGAAGTGGAAAAAAAAGAAAGTGTGAAGGGGGCTTATGTTAGGGTTCAATCCCTTGATATCTGAAGACTGAAAGTATAAATTAAGGGCACCATTAATTAAGGGAACTGAGGAGAAGAAAGTGGGGAAATGTAGATGGCAAATACTGATAAAGCTTTCTTTTTCAAAAAGCCTGACAAAAGAAGAATAGCAACTAAAGGAGGACACAGGACTTTTGCTTTTTAAAGATGACAGAAATTTGCAGGCACTTATGTGCTAAGAAAAAGCAAACAGGGAGGGGAATGAAACAGGAGGCAGATACTGGTGATGGAGCAAAACTCTGGAGAAGACAAGGAACCAGGTCTGAGAACCAGGGGTGCTGCACTCGAAAGTACCTGCCAACGAGAAGCACCTGGGCACTCACACCCATGGCGGCTCTACATTCTTCACAAAGGCAGGCTACCTGCTATGATGGGCCAAGGGAAGTAGAGAAGGAGCCGAGAAGGGAAAAGGCCTCAGCGGGAAGAGGATGAATGGCCCTGCAAATGGGCAGAGCACTGGAGTCTCCAGGACTCAGTAGGAGCAAGCTGTGGGTGACTGGGGATAGGGAGGCTCGTGGGTGTAGAAGGGATGATGGCAACAGAGGCAGGTGAGCCCAAAGTTGTGCTTGAGTCACAGACCATTACACCATGAGACCAGTTAAAAGCTGTGTTTGTATCTTCTTGTAGCTGTATTAAAAAGGAATAAAAACCTTGTAATTTAACAAGTGACACAAACCTGCATGATGTCAGGATCAATGTAATCAGCTACATTATGGCCTTCCCAGATCTCAGGTATCTTATCATACTTTTCAGATGAATTCATTATGTCCCAATACTCTAAAGTAAAAAATAAATAAATAAATTACATTTACAGTAATTTTTAATATCTTCAAGTACCATGTGCCCTTATGCAAGCCATTCCCCTATCTAAAGATAACAGTGTTTGTATTCGACACTATGTAAGCAAAGCCACCTGCTTATTAAAGATTCACCCCCAAACACTTCCCAAAGTCTATCAGTACCTCAGGATGAAATGACCATAACGGAAAACAAAAATAAAACAAGTATGATATACTCAAAGGAAAAAGGCATGAATAACAGATAACTGACAATATCAACCTGGCTCCACATTTACTTGCTATGAAAGTTACAAAAATAACCTCTCATCCTTAAATGACAGAAAACTACTAGAAAGGAAGAAATCTCAGAGCCCTGCCAGCATGCAACCTTTCATTTTTAAGAAATTAACGAAATGTTGGAAGATTTGTGCTCATTAAAGCCCTTTCACACTTTCCTGAAACACTTTACGTGAAACTGGCATTTTAAAATAACTAATACATGCAGGCCCTTACTTTGAAGATCCAAAATATAATCATCTCCCAGTTCCAGTTCAATATCTCGTTCCTGCAATAAAAAAAAACACACAATTATGATCAATTCTATTTGACCCTTCAGGCCCAGAATAGCTGAGCCCCCTCCTCCTTGTTCCTGTGAAATAACCTCCTCTCCAGCCTAAGGACTAATCCTTTCCACACCTGGCACTCAGCTCCTACATCCAGTAGGACAGCTGTTGTGCCACATACACGAGGGTGGGAACCTGTGCAGGATTTCACAGCCATGTTCTCACAGAGTGTCATGGTGCTATTGGCCTGTTCATATTCTAAGTCTCCATCCCTCATTGCAAAGCCTTTCTGCCCACCCTCACAAGTAAACCCAGTAAGGTCGACAGTGACCTACCCTCTTCCTTCGAGCCTCCTCAATCTCCATTCTCTTCCTGCGTGCCACCACTCCTTCTGGGATGAAAGGGGGCCTCTCCTAAAAAGATATTATGGGAAATATTTATGTAAACACCGTGCTGAATGGGAAAGAAACACACAAATGAAAATCTAAGAGTAAATTCTCCATCTGCAAAAATATATAAAACCACATCCAGGCCAATGAAAAACCAACAGATGAATCATGGGGAGAGGGGAGGGTGCAGGGCCAGTTTGGGCATGTTAGCCAGGAGGACTAAGAGCCGATTCTAAAGTTTATTTAGAAAAAATAAACATTAAGGTTACCAAGAACAATTATAAACAAAGGAAGCAACATGAGAAAGAAAGCACATCATGAACAAAAGGAATTTAGATATAAACATGAGATAAATGACTAGCTAGCTGAAAAGTAGAGCTGGATAACTACCTCCACCTGCTTCCTAACAAAATAAATTCAAAACTAAGTGAAGACTTTTATTCAAAACAGGTAAAATTAAAAATAAATTAAACCATCAAAGTATAGAATAAGAACTATTTTTGGAATGGGTGGTGGGCATTGATATGCATGATACCAAACCAAGCAACCACAGAGAAAATATTAATATAAGCTAATAGCATATATATGTGTACTTTCTCTGAGATTAAAAAGGAAATCTTCCAGCCTACATGAGTGGCTCAGTCATTGAGCATTAAACCATGAACCAGGTCAGGGTTCGATTCCTGGTCAGGGCATATGCTCGGGGTTGTGGGCTCGATCCCCAGTAGGGGGCATGCAAGAGGCAGTCAATCAATTATTTTTTCATAATTGATGTTTCTTTCTCTCCCTCTCCCTTCCTCTCTCTGAAATCAATAAAAATATATTTAAAAAAATCCTCCAATGATAAGATGAAAAAAAACAACAAAAAAAGTTTTATAGTACAAAACCCTTTTAACACTTGGAGTGGGGGAAACGAGTTAAGTCGGCTCGCGTGAATTGCGCGTACTCCGCGGGAGCCGTCTTAACTCGGTTCATAGATTTGCGGTGGAGTGCGGGAAACGTGTAAACTCGGGCCGATTGTAACTGCGTATTACCAAATATTTGTTTGTTTGCCGTTCACAAAGATACCTACCTGCGTATGCGAACCGTTTCATACCCATTGGGGTAATAGGTATCATAAAAATCCCTGATTTTGCGCGGGAAACCTAAATAATTGCCCGCGCCAGCTTATATTTTGGCGGGAAATTCACCCCACACCGGAGTGTTAAAGTATATAACTGTCTAACCACGAAGCTGTACACCCGAAACTAATACCACATAATACTAAATATTAACTGTAATTTAAAAAATTAAAAAAATATATACCAGTCTAATTACCTTAATATAAAAATTACAAATCAATGAGGAAAATATAAATGACCTGAAGAACTGAAAAGGCCAAGCAGCCCATCAAAAATGCTGCTCGCCTGCACTAATCATTAAAGAAATACATCACAAGGGAACCATCTCTCAAAAAATTGTATATAAGATTATATGTGTTTCAGGTGCACACCATCATAATTTGATACTTGTATACATGACATAGTCAGATCACTGTTCACCCAGTTAGCAGCCATATCTTTAACCAGTTGTAATCCACTAGACCAGTGGTTGGCAAACCGCGGCTCGCAAGCCACACGCGCTCTTTGGCCCCTTGAGTGTGGCTCTTCCACAAAATACCACGTGCGGGAGCGTATGTACAGTGCGATTGAAACTTCGTGGCCTATGCACAGAAGTCGGTTTTCGGCCTGGGCAAGTCTATTTTGAAGAAGTGGCGTTAGCCAAGACCTGTTTGGCTCAGTGGATAGAGCATTGGCCTGCGGACTGAAGAGTCCCGGGTTCGATTCCGGCAGGGGCATGTGCCTGGGTTGCGGGCACATCCCCAGTAGGAGATGTGCGGGAGGCGGCTGATCGATGTTTCTCTCTCATCGATGTTTCTAACTCTCTGTCTTTCTCCCTTCCTCTCTGTAAAAAATCAATAAAATATATTAAAAAAAAAAAAATAAAGAAGTGGCGTTAGAAGTGGGGGGTGTCGGTCAGTTGGTCAGGCGACGGGAGAGGCGGCGCAGGTGGGCCGCGGGATACGCAGCGTGGAGGAGGCACACGCGATTCATGCACGAGTTGAGTGAGCCAGTCAGTCAGCAGTCTCACTGTGCAGTGGTTAGTGCTGGTTGCGTCCGCAAATCACGCGCGGGTGACAAAAGATAGAGGAAACAAGTATGCAAGACGAGTGTGGATGGGAGAGTTGGAAGGGGTTGACCTCAGCGAACGTACCTCAATCAGATTGAGGACGTTTTTAGCAAAGGCCAGTTTAGGAGTACCGTAATTAAGTTAATAACAATGTACCTACCTATATAGTTTAAGTTTTAAAAATTTGGCTCTCAAAAGAAATTTCAATCGTTGTACTGTTGATATTTGGCTCTGCTGACTAATGAGTTTGCCGACCACTGCACTAGACTAACAGATGTCAACACCAAAGGTGCAAGGAACCATCAGCACAATATATACACGTAAGGCATTTTGGAGGACAATATTTTCAATGCCATACCTTAAAATCTCTACAGATAGATTTGAAAATTAAAAAACAACAACACTGTATGTAAAGATGTGCACTTGAGCACTGCCTACTAGCAATTAAATGAAAACTTAAAGAACACAAAATTTGTGCTTAAAATTTTTTTTTAAATATGCTTTTATACCAAATATATTTCTGAAAAGATAAACAAGACAGAGTTAACATTAATAGGCCTGGTGGAATGAGAAGCAGGTTTTAATTTGGCACCTCACACTCATTTTTTGCCTTTTTAAAAATATGTGGCAGGATTTAGTCTGAGTGAGAACTCACGCCCGCTCATGACATCCATTTATGCACGTATGTACAACTGCATCTATGGCCCCTGGATGAAGCACGTGGCATGTCCGTTGTGTCAGTAACACCATAATTCCATCTCAGAGTGTCTCTGGAAGAGCAACCTTACCTTATCATCTCTTTTGTTTGGCATAGCCAAATGCAATCTGTTCAGCACCTCATTGACTTTATTTCCTTTCATTTTCGTTTCAACTCGATGAGCCAAGAGCCTGTCACAAGCCTAAGAAAGTGTGAAAACAAGGCAAGAAAGTCACAAAGCATCCTGCAGCAGCCTCCAGGGAGGAACCAGCAACCATAGACTATGTATGTTCCAAGGTGTTCTGCTCAGTAGTGACATCTAGTGGCTAAGTCCCCAAAACCACATCAAGGTCCAGTACCTCCCCTGGGGTAGACCCTACTCTCCAGGATGGAGGCTGCCTCTTTCTCCCTTTCCAGCCCAGGCCCAATCTGAGGCAGAACCCGGAGGCAGCACCACCACACAGCTGGCCCGAATAACCCCACAGCCCGTTCTGGGTCCTTCCTTCTTCCACTACCAGCGACTCCGTGCTAACCAGACAGCTCCCTAACTTGATCCACATCCCACCTCAGGACTCTAACTAGAGCAACTGAGCCTGAATAAAATCAACAGTATTAGAGATGCCCTTTTTATTTCAGGTAAAAATAACAAAATAAGAATGTTAGAATCATGTGAAATCTAACAAGAAGTGCTTCCTTAAGCTGGTCCCACTTTTACTATTTTTTCCTTCTACTTCTGAACGGTTCCATGGAAGTACTTTTCCATCCAGCTCCCATGGAAATATTGGTAGGTTGAGAGAAACAGCAGCAGTGGACAAAGTTAAAACTACCCGAGCTGGGAGTGAAAGCATCGCCCAAAGCGTCCCTTTCATTGGGGTGGGTGGGACCAGGGCTTCAGCCAGGGTGCCTGCACTCATGCCTCCTGCCTAAGCCACAAGCGCTCACCTGGAAAGAAAACTCCTTCCTCACGACTGACTTTTCTCAAACAAGAGAAAGACAGTAAAGTGCTCGGCCCCTGCCTACGAGGAAGCACTGACCTCTGTTTTCACTTTGATAACCCCTTCCTCCGTCAGGGTGCTGGTCTCTATCACAGGAAATCCTTCAGCCTGCAAATCTGTAAATATTTTCTGGGAATATAAAGGAAAAATGAGAGACATGTTATTTCCAAGTCCCTATGAACAAATCTTACTGTTCCTCAACTGAGTGTTATAAATGCTGCTTAGCACAACATCTGTGGTTTGTTCTAACTCTTTTGAAGGACATCTCCCCCAAAACAGTTATTTATTTTTCCCTCTGTTATTCTGTAATTAAGAAAATACAAATTACTAGGAGGATCAAACCAGACTACAGCAAGCAAACCAGAGGCTTTCTAGAATTTTCTGTGAGATCTTACCTTCCAAAAACAAACTTGGCAAGATCAAGATACAGATTTTTTTAGAATGTTTTCAAAGCTTTTAAAAAGAAATCCTCACCAGAGAATATGTTGATTATTCTAGAGAGCAAGGGAGAGAGAGATAAGATATAAACAGCCCTAGCCGGTGTTGCTCAGTGGATAGAGCATTGGTCTATGGACTGAAGGGTCCCAGGTTCGATTCCGGTCAAGGGCACATGCTTGGGTTATGGGCTCGGTCCCCGGTGTGCAGAAGGCAGCCAATCAATGATTCCCTCTTTTTTAAAAAAATATATTTTATTGCCAGGACCGGTTTGGCTCAGTGGATACAGCGTCGGCCTGCGGACTCAAGGGTCCCGGGTTCGATTCCGGTCAGGGGCATGTACCTGGGTTGCGGGCACATCCCCCATGGGAGATGTGCAGGAGGCAGCTGGTCGATGTTTCTCTCTCATCGATGTTTCTAACTCTCTCTCTCCCTTCCTCTCTGTAAAAAATCAATAAAATATATTAAAAAAAAATATATATATTTTATTGATTTTTTACAGAGAGGAAGGGAGAGGGAAAGAGAGTTAGAAACATCGATGAGAGAGAAACATCGACCAGCTGCCTCCTGCACATCTCCCATGGGGGATGTGCCCGCAACCCAGGTACATGCCCCTGACCGGAATCGAACCCGGGACCCTTGAGTCCGCAGGCCGACGCTCTATCCACTGAGCCAAACCGGTTAGGGCGATTCCCTCTTATCATTGATGTTTCTCTCTCTCTCTTCTTCTCCCTTCCACTCTGAAATATATACAGTGGGGCCTTGACTTAGGAGTTTAATTCGTTCTGTGACGGAGCTCATAACTCAAATTACTTGTATGTCAAATAAATTTTTACCATTACAATGACAGGTGATGCTGGGCTGATGTTGTGGTGTTCACTGTGACGTTCGCTGCGCCAACTAGCAGTGGGGTATCTGAAGCTGGCTTGTAACCTGAATTTTAGCTTGCGACTCAAAGCAAAAAATTGGCAGAGAGACGGCCCATATCTCAAAAAACTCCTTAGTCGGGACACTCGAAAGTCAAGGCGCCACTGCGTGTGTGTGTGTGTGTGTGTGTGTGTGTATGATAGAGATAAACATCGACTAGTTGTCTCCCCTACACACCTAGATATGTGCCCTGACTGGGAATCTAACCTGCAACCTTTTTTGGTGTACGATGCTCCAACCAAACGAGCCACCCAGCTGGGGCTCAAAGCTATTTTTAGTAAAAATATTTAACCTCCACAGCCTAAGAGAATTCCTTAGAAATCAACACAAAAATGTTTATGCATCTAGCTCCTTATAAACCACTAAGACTCTAAGTGAAAGGACCTCATTTGTGTGCCCTTCCCCCATACACAACTTCATTCAGACACAGTCGACCAATCCAGCAATAGTTAGCTTCGTGTGAATAAGACCTGCTTCCCTACTGCAAAGAGCAGTGTCCCGAGGAATACCAGGGTCAGAGAGCCAGCCTCACTACTGACTAGCGTGTGACCCGAGGAAGACACTCTGCATCCACCTAAGTATGTGGAGACAGCGTCCATCACACAGTAACCTACCCTGCTGCTGCTGCTGAGTCAGAGCACTGATGAATACAGGCTACAAGAGAGTGTTATCCAGATAGTTACCATCGCAATAGTGCCCACTGTCACCTACTTCTCGATTTCACTAAATCTTCCCAACCATATCCTGGTATAAAACCAATGGTGGCACTGTTGGTGACCTCACCCGCCAGGGTTGCTAGGTGGTGAGGCTGAACTCAAGCATGTGTAATATCAGAGCCTGAGCATCCCAACCTTCTCCACCCTCCAGTGCTTTTAGACAGAAAAACTGAGATTATTCAATAGGTATATGGGCCTTTAAAAAAAATAAGTGAATTATCTGGTGGCGTGTTTATATAATCAGCAATTTAAAGAATATATCACAGTTCCCCAAGGAAACCAGCATGGCTGTTTGAAAAACTCTAATTCTCACCAAGCATGATATGTCCACATGACACCAGGGGCACCGGGAAGAGAGCAGCATGCCCCTTCCTCGAGACCCACTCAATGGAGCATGCTCCAGGGCATGTGGCCAGGTGCAGTCATCATTCTACTGCAGTAGCTCCCAAACCTCAAGTGTGCACCCATCACCAGGGGGCTGTTCAAGCCCACGTCTGCTGGGTGCCCCCCACCCATTTCTGACTTCAGAGAACATATTCAGAACATATTACCACAGGAAAGTGACGTTGGCTAATGGTCACGGGCACAACCTGAGAACCACTGTATTAGTGCAAAGCTTCTCACAGCGCCTGTCCTGAAAGATGCTACTGAAGAGGGTTGCAGGGTTCAATCAGTTTGATAAACCAAGGCTCACGTGCTGTCTCTCGGAAAACTATAGCAGACACTACAGATTCCGGTCCTACAGTGTCAGATGCTCATTTTCCTTCAGTCACTCAGTTTCCAAACTCACTTCATCACAGACTCCATGCAGCAGACACATAGGCAACACTATGAAACCCCCGCTACCTAGAAACTTACTCTGCAAAGGGCTGCTCCTGTGCACCTGCTGCCGAGGCCTGAGCTACATTCCCTTTAAGGCCCTGGTGTAGAACAGTCCCTTCCTATGTAAGCAAATCTTCCAGAGGTTAAATGTACCGACCGGTGGCACACATGGATGCTTGCTTCCACAGCCTCTAACAGAGCAGCCATCAGGAAATTTCAGGTTTAGTTACCACTAAGAGGTTTTTATAATGTCATGTTGACTGAACTACCAAGGATACTATCTCAACTGTAAAACCAAAAGCCAGACCAGCATTGCTGTAATTCTTTCTAAATTCTGGCAATCTGAGATGAGATTTAGAATTGGTAAGAAATATTGAAAACATAAAGTTGACTTACCTGGTCCTCTTCTGGAAGCTCAGCTATTCTCTTCACATCACATTTGTTTGCTACAACTATAAGAGGCTACAACAAGAAGAGAAATAACAAGATGATCACCACCTTCATACTGCAGGTCATCAATGTGGTACTGGTCATACCACCTTGTTTATTTGCTCTTTATTTAAAAACATAACCAGATGCACCTTGGTAGTTTATATTTTCTGGTTGTCACTTAGTCTCAAAATAAACATATGCTTAGCAACAGTTTATTGAATCCATAACATTTACAGGATTCTCAAATGGGTACAATATACAATCTGTCATAAAAATTATAAATGATGCAAGGTAGAATAAATTTTTAATACTGGTACAATGGCAATAGCAGCTTTACAAATATTTATCTGTAGGATTTCTGTAACATTTTAAATAAACCTTCATTCCACAAGAATGATTAAATCATTTAAAACTTATATAGTACAAAATGGTTTAATAGCAGCAACATAATGAGTGCCTCATAAAATATTTTGTACAAATGCTCAACTACTTTATTTTTAGTAATCATTTCCTTTTTCACACATAATTGTAGCTAACAGGTTAAAAAAAAACTTTTACTGGAAGCACATGTTTCTTAACTATATGTTGAATTTTTATCCATAAATGTGCTGTAAGCATAAATGTCGATCTCATGAAAACAAAACAGTACCCCCAGGTCTGCTTTCCAGTCTGGTGACTTTCACAACACTATTTGGCACCTCAAACACTATTTATTTGTGGAAATACAGGCATTTCTGGAAAAATGCTAAAGTAAATTTTAAGCCTAAGTTAATCAGGGGTTATTTTAAGGATATCAGCTATGTAGCTGCTTCCTCTCAGGTTTAAAAGTAGTGAAGATGTGAAACCCCTGGGTTCCTATCCATGAAGAACTGCTCTCCTGATTTCTGGAACTGCAGTGGAGGTTACAGCATCTCAGCTAATCCTGCACCTCCAGTCACACACACCTAATGAGAGTGTCCCTTCCTCCATGATACTTAGAATATTAGTGATGGGTATCCTTGACAAAGCTATAATAGTGTCCACTGTTAAGTAGATGTGTCTGACAAACGGGGCTACAAGAAATACCTGGAAACTTTGTAGGAGAATGACTGATAAGGTCACCAAATAAAAATAAAGAATGCCTAGTTAAATTTGAATTTCAGGTAAACAATGAAATTTGTTGTTGGTCCTCACCAGAGGATATTTTTCCCACTGATTTTTAGAGAGAGAGGGAGGGAGGGATTGGGGAGAGAAACATGGATGTGAGAGACACATCAATGGGTTGCCTCCAGTACACACCCCGACTGGGGCCAGAGATCAAGCCTGCAACCCAGATACGTGCCCATGACCAGAAATTGAACCCGTCACCTTTCAGTACATGGGCCAGTGCTCTAACCACCGACCCACACTGGCCAGGACTGAGTTTTTTAGTTTTATTTTTTTACTATACATATGTCACATGCAATATTTGGGACATAATTATACTGAAAAATTTGTTATTTATCTGAAATTCAAATTTGATTGGTATTACGTATTTTATTTACTAAATCTGGCAACCCTGGATTGGCAGGAAAGAACAAAAATCAAGTTAGGTGTGCATTTACTGTTACTGAATCAGGCTACTGAGGACAGAGTATCAGGTGTCATAGTGAATCTGCTATGGACCCCAAAGAATCCTTAGCAGGGCACTGTGGAAAACACAAGGTTCAGGTTGAAGTCTTCAAGAAATTTACATTTAGCTGTATGAATGTGGACAACGGACATCAAAATAATGAATATGTCAGACTTCAGTGAGCCTGATATAACTATCTACCTAAGATGCTAGAAATGATACATTCTAATTTTTTAAATCACATTGGACCTTTTGCTTCCAAACCTTTTGAAAAATAGGTTTAGATGGAGGATGTCCTTACCTTTTAACTGTTTATGATGAACATAAATCAAATTTAGAGGTTTTTTTATTGATCAAGTTTGTAGCACTTAATGAATGCATTAGCTTTACAGACTGAAATACTTTTCATTACTCAAGAATACCCAAGATGAATGGGAACTAGGTTATTGTCTTAAGCTCATAAGTGTACCTACAGAGTACACATTAGAGTGATCTAGTTAAATGTGAACAACCTCTCCAACCTAAATTGGGTAATTCCAAGATAAACATCACTTTGGAGATTGTATTTTCTGTTGTGTTCTCTTATTAATCATGCAAACTAAAAAATATCCAAATACCCACTCACCTTGTTGACAAAGAGAGGTCTGATGTTCTGGAAGAGCTCCAGCTGCGCCTGCAGCCCGTGCCCACACTGCTCTGACAAGTCCATCACATACAGCACCGCAGCACGAAGATGGGCCAGGGCCGTGATGGCCTGCATTTCAATTGTGTTCCGATCCTCCAAAGGGTGGTCCAAAATCCCCGGGGTATCTACAACCTAACAAACTTGTCACTCCAAAGCACACTGCTCACAAACTTGCTGTCCAGCACATCCTAGAGGTCACTGACAAGACTAGTTAATAAAACGTAGGTCTGCCAGCTGAACATGATAAAATAAAGCAGTAAAGGGGAAACGGGGGATGGAGGCACCTGCACAGCTCATTCAGGAACTAGCAATGACCTTGAGAAAATGCCTCTCTGCTATTAGTGACATCATGAAACAGAACTGGAATAACTGGCTAACATGCCCACGTGCGAGGAACTACTTCATCATTGATAAAGTCAAATTCAACTGTGGAAATACACGGCTTCATGCTTTTAAATTAGTAAATGCCGTTTCTAGGGTCAGAAACAGTGACAAGAACTTCCTCAGCAGCACCACTGTTAACATAATGCAGAAGCCTCCTGGTAGAGAAATGAGAACTGCTTTTAAGCAATCCCAAAGCTCAGAGTTTTCTTCATGAGGGCACTCCTGGCAACCCTAAGAGTCTACTTCCACCTCCTCATTCTCCCCACTCTAAAAAGTGCACTAAATAAGACACTTGGATCCCCTGTGCTGTAGGGATCAAACTTATTCCATTAACAAAACCACCAGGACATCTGTTCCGTTTAAAGATAAGAGCTCTTACCTGCCAGCGCAGATACTTATAATCCATGTGTCCAACAAACAGAGATTTGGTGGTAAATGCATAAGGCTGGACATCCACATCTGCTCTTGTCACCTGAAACCAATCATAGTGTTCTACACTTTATTTCCTCTCACACAGTGTAAAAGTACCCCAGATATGTTATCAAGACTGTTACAGTAGAAGGAAAAAAGCTCAAGTGAGACCCCCATGGTTAACTGCTGAGGACAAGAGCTACTGTGCTTCAACAGGTGACGGTCTCCACTTCCTCATCACCGCCCAAAGCAGAGAGAAGAGCCTGAATCAAGGATAAGGGAGGTGAGGCAAGCCCAGTCGGAGGAGGACACCCACCAGCTTTTCCTTGCCTGCCCCGGCCCCTGCCATGCCCAGAACAACTTTCTTTAACGAAGAAAACATTCTACACCTGCGAAGTCCATATGGGGCCTGCTAGCCACACACTGTCCATGAACTCTTGAAATGTAGTCAAGTGCAACTAAGAAACTAAATTTTTTAAATTATTTAATTAAAAATATATATATTTTAATTGATCTCAGAGAGAGGGAGGGGGAGAGAAGAGAAACATCGATCGGCTGCCTCCAGCACTCACCCCAACTGGGGAGAGAACCCTCAACCTGGTATGCGCCATAATTGGGAATCAAACCTGCCATCTTTTATTGTACAAGACAATGTTCCAACCGAGCCAAAGTGGTCAAGGCTATTGTTTAATTTTAATTATTTAAGTGGTCCCGTCTTTGCCCCACAGAACTGGCCTTCGAGTGTTGGAGACATAGCTAGGACACTGAAGAGAAACGGCTTGTCACTATGTCAGCACAACTTGTGGACAAAATCCATAAATCTTTTTTTTTTTTTTAATATATTTTATTGATTTTTTACAGAGAGGAAGGGAGAGGGATAGAGAGTTGAGAGAAACATCGATCAGCTGCCTCCTGCACACTCCCCACCGGGGATGTGCCCGCAACCAAGGTACATGCCCTTGTCCGGAATCGAACCCAGGACCCTTCAGTCCGCAGGCCGACGCTCTATCCATTGAGCCAAACCGGTTAGGGCCAAAATCCATAAATCTTAAAGGCAAAGGTATTCTTGGAAACAAACAGCCACATGGATGTGTATGAATCTAACAACTGTTTATTGGTATGAGCTGTTGCTGTTTATGAAATGACATTTTAATAGCTGTTTCTGCTCTGCTCAGGTCCCTCAAAGTCAGGTAAATTACCCTTAAGCACCAAGTTACTTACATAAATAGTGCCCTTGAGCCTCAAATAATAAACTCATTCAAATAAGAATGTCTCAGTACTCCCCATTACATGGACCAAATAGTTTATGTGAAAGCTGACATGGCAACTAAGGGGACAGTACCCGAGAAATACTTTCAGAGACTGAAGTTCCACTCAGCAAGTGCAGCCTGTCACAGTGAACAGCAGGCCCACTGGCACCACTATTCCCAGAACATGCCAAGACAACATGTCCTGTGAGTGGCTCTTGTATGTTAACAAAAATGTACTGTAATATCTCAAATCTCTTAAAATTTGTAAGAAGCACACAAGAATCAAAAAATTGTTTCTGTAACAGCAATATATATATCTAGGATCAGACAAACTCAATCCTCCCTTCGAGGACACAATGTTTTGAACCCAGGGCAGTACCAACTCAAGGACTAATTAGCCGTCCTCCATCCCATGCAGTCAGAACATGGCAGACCTTTGGCCTCAGGTCCTCAGTATCCTGAGTAATTATCAGAGACAAACCAACCTTATTGATGAAGCTGGACTTGCCGACATTCGGGTACCCACATAGAAGCAGGGTCCTCGTGTTCGGATCAATAGTTGGCAGACGGGACAGGTGCTGACGCACTGTGAGAAGTTCAAATTAAATGTGCTTAATTTCACAAGAAAAATTAAGAAACTGTTTAAGATCTGTTTCACTTACACTCCAATATTGTGATATATTAACATCATTCCAACATTTATAATGTGATGAAGAAAAAACAAATGACCCCTATCCAGTTTGGCTAAGTGGAGTGTCAGCTGGCGGACTGAGGGGCCTGGATTTGATTCCGGTCAAGGGTATGTGCCTAGGTTGCAGGCTTGATCTCCGGCCCTAGTCGGAGCTCGTATACTAGGCAACCAATTAGTGTGTCTCTCTCATATCAATGTTTCTCTCTCTCTCTGTCTCTCCTCCTCCTTTCCACTTTCTCTAAAAACCAACGGAAAATTATCCTCGGGTGGAGAGTAACAAAAAAGAAAATACAAACAAATGAAAAAAGGACCATCTGCTCCAAGAATCCCATTCCTAGGCTGTACCAGCTTGGTATTCCTATCTAACAGGTTCAAGGTGAGGCCAAAAACACGTCTAAGTGTCCAGGTGACTCTTAACTGAAAAATATTTGGAAAAGCGCTTTTGAAGTGAGTGTGCGATCCATCATGTCTGACTATACAGAGGGCTGCTTCCATGTAATGACTACACAGGGGCCTGGTCTGCAGTGCTCATAGCACCAGTGACACCACTAGGCTACCTTGAAGGTTAAAGCAGCCAAGTACTGCAATCTTATCGCAAATTATTTGCTAGATGCTGGAAGAGGGGGAACAAAACCACCCGAGTTAAAAACATTTGTAATGAAAATTATATGAACGTAACAAAGGAAAGAACTGTTTTAATAAAAACCATACCATGTTAATTCAGATGTTGTCCTAGTACATGAAACTATCAGGTAATAAAACAAGTAGCAATTTGATGCTATCATGTTACAAAGAAAAGCATTTAAAAAAAAATACGTAAAACTAGGAATCAGGGGACGCTTTTCCCCTCCCCACCTGGAAGTCTGTGCTGTAAGATTCTTTCCCCTTCCCCTTGTGGGAGTCTGTACTTGTTCTTCAACAAATCTCCACCTTTGCTATACCAACAAACAAACAAACAAACAAACAAAAACAAACTAGGAATCATTTTATTTTCCTACATATTTTTGGTATTTCCCGTGTTTTATAATGTATATGTCTTATATGTCTTATCTACTAAATATGAGAAACATAAGTTTTCTTAAGACTGCTATTAGCTTGTAAGTATTGTAAGTGCTAGTTGCTTTTTCAATAACTGGCCTGTCAGAATTTCTTATAGGATAGACTAGGAAAAGTAATTTGGCCCTGTCCTCTCTAAAATAAAACATTTCAAAAATAAGTTTTGACAAGGATCAAGTACCTTAATGCACTCAAGGCCATTTTTGCTTATGTATGACAAATACCTTGTTCCAAATACTCCAAACTCTGTTTCTGTCTTTTGATAATGGTGCACATTCGCCCCAGGGCAGCACGCTTCAGCTGCTTGCAACGGTAGAGGGAGTCTCCATATTTCATAAGCCGCACATAATCTTTAGCAACACTTAAAGAAATAAAAAGAAGCACATAAGTTATTTTCACTTTTGATAATTTAAAAGATAATATATTAGGAAAATACCTTACTTGTCCACTAAATTCTTGGCAATATTTATTTGTCCCAGAGCCAACTTGTAATGATCTTTATCATAGAGAATGTTCATCAAATCAGCATAAAATGGATGGATATCCTGTAACAAAAAAAGCAAAGCAGTTTGGCACAAGCTTCTCATCCCTATTGTACATAATACTTGAAGAATAATTTCCTAGGGAAATACCTCACACCTTTCCTCTCTTCCCACACCCGTAGCATCTCTCCCCAGATCTCTCTCCTGGCTAACGTCTGTCTGGTTCTCTGAGAGAGCAGGAGTTACAGGGAAGTAAGCCTGGCAGTCACCTCTGCCCATCCACAGACCTTCATCCCCACTCCTGTAGAACTGTTCTCCGATCCAACCAAGGCCTGGTCCATCCATGCACTGGACCCTGCCCCTCACAATTCAAGAACTGAGCTCCAGACAGTATTCCCTCTCCACCTGGCCATTCCCATCAGCCTGTAAACCTATTATTTCTCCCCCAAATTTTAAGTTTTAAAACTCCCTTGTCTCCCCCCAATCCTTCCTTTCCTCTGCTCCCCTTCTTGGCAAATGTCAAGAAGAAAGGTACCAAGTCTTTTCTTTCTCCCCATTCCCACAACCCAAACTAGTCAGGACTGTCTCTACCAGGCCGTCTAAACAGCTCATCACCACCAGTGACATCCGGTCCTCCCTTTTTCTCACCAGATCCTTTCCCACACTTCCTGATGCGTTTATTCACCTGGTCTCTAGGATCTTCTCTTTCACTGGCTACTTCTCCAACCCCCTTGCTGGCTCGAGCTCCAATGCTAACCACTCACACTCCCCAAAGCACTCTTCTCACACTCATTTCCTAGGTGACCTTCCATAGGTTCTCACACATCTACATTTTTACAAGTCATATCTTCCCAACTCCAGGCCAGACTACTCACGAGCTTCAGACTGCTCGGCATTTCTGCTTGAACATCTCACCGACATCTCACAACTAACATGTACAGACTGTTCCCCACCTCCTCAAACCAGTGTCCCTCCCCGTCTCGGTGAAGGGCAACTCCATTGTGGGCTATGGCCCACACCTACTCCATGAGCAAATCCATTAGCTCTTCCTTCAAAGGATACCCTGAAGCCAAACACTTCTCAACTCCTTCACATGTCCTTTAAGTCACTGTGCTGACCTGAGTGGCCTCCTACCTGTAAAGGCCAGCCATCCTCTAAGAGCTAAGCCAGAACATGGCCCGTCACAGGCTCAGCTCCAAAGGCTTCCCGCCTTAACAACAGAATTCAAGCCCTACACAAGTCACCTCGCCCCACCCATTACCTCTCTGACCCACATCCCAGTACTCTCCTCCATCTCCTGGGTCCACCTGTTCTGGGAAGACACCACACTCTGAACCTCAGAGCCTTGGCACTTGCTTTCCCAGGGAGCCAGCTTACCACCTCACTTCCTTCAGGTCTCTTACAACCTCCCTACTCTCCGTATTTATCTGACACACCACATATTTTCACATTTACTGTCTTTCCCCACACTGGACGAAGTTAGGGACCTCTTTTATTACAACTGTATTCCTAGTGTCTAGAACAGCCGTGGGCAAACTACAGCCCGCGGGCCAGATCCGGCCCATTTGAAATGAATAAAACTAACCCTTTGATGTAATGATGTTTACTTTGAATTTATATTAGTTCACACAAACACTCCATCCATGCTTTTATTACGGTCCTCCGGTCCAGTTTAAGAACCCATTGTGGCCCTCGAGTCAAAAAGTTTGCCCACCCCTGGTCTAGAACAGTGATGGCGAACCTTTTGAGCTCGGCGTGTCAGCATTTTGAAAAACCCTCACTTAACTCTGGTGCCGTGTCACATGTAGAAATTTTTTGATATTTGCAACCATAGTAAAACAAAGATTTATGTTTTTTATATTTATTTTATATATTTAAATGCCATTTAACAAAGAAAAATCAACCAAAAAAATGAGTTCGTGTGTCACCTCTGACACGCGTGTAATAGGTTCGCCATCACTGGTCTAGAACAATACCCAAGACCCAGCAATCATTCGATGAATGGTAATTTACTCTGACCCTCTACCCTGAAACTGTTCTCAGGTAACTAACTCTAGCTTTAAACACACACACAAATACAATGTTCATAAATCTGAACCTCTAATGTATAAAAAATGATGCCATAGAAGATAAAACTTCTTACAAAGAACCACAGAAATCTGGTACTAATTAGACCAAAGTATTTTGTTCATTCAAACCAGGTATTTCCTAATATCAAATTAGTTTAGAGCCCTAACCGGTTTGGCTCAGTGGATAGAGTGTCAGCCTGCAGACTCAAGGGTCCCAGGTTCGATTCCTGTCAAGGGCATGTACCTTGGTTGCGGGCACATCCCCAGAAGGGACTGTGCAGGAAGCAGCTGATCGATGTTTAAAAAAAAAAATTAGTTTAGAATAATCTCATCCTGTTTGTTTTTCAATTTTGAGAGCACTTTTTTAAAGCTGGGGACAGTAAAACAGGAAAGACTTAGGAGAGAGCCTAGGAGAGGCTTCTTCGGCTCACTGAGAAATCAGAGAAAAGAGGGCCTTGGAGACAGGTTCAGGGGATGAGCTCAGGACAAGCTGCCACTGCCCACTGCTCCGCTGGCTGCAAGTCTTGTGGGGTTCCTTAGAGGTTAGGCTGCACACCTGAGAGGGTAGAAGGGGAAGCCTCTCTTTCTCAAGAAATAATTACTTATTCAAAAGCATCTATTGAAAGACATATAAGTGTCACTCCTCTAGCAGAAACCTTTAAATTTTATTTTAAACATTTCTTTATTTTTAAAAACAAACCATCATCTTCTGTTTTTGTTAATCCTCAACAAAGGATAGGGTGATTTTTAGAGTAGAAGGGAGGAGTAGAGACAGAGAGAAACACTGATGTGAGAAAGACACAGAAATTGGTTGCCTCCCGCATGCGCCCTGACTGGGGCCTGCAACCAAGGTACATTCCCTTGACAGGAATCGAACCCGTGACTCTTCAGTCTGCAGGCCGATGCTCTTATCACTGAGCCAAACTGACTAGGACCATCAATATCTTTTTATTTCATTTTTTATATCATTATCTTTTTAAATGTAAAGACTATTTTAGGACAGTGGCAAATTTACACTCTCACATCCTTCATCATCTCACATAACCTCGCTACCATGTGATCCTACACGAGGACTTCATAAGCAGTGTCGCTCTACCTCTCTACAACTAAACAAACAGGCAAACTGCACTATGCAGAAGAGTGACTGAATGGAAAATCACAGTCCCCCCCGAGCAATTTCTTACCACTAGTGAAAAAAAGCAGTCCGAGCTGAACTGACCATCCCTGGCTGATGAACCAACAGGATCACAAACAGTGGTAGACCTCAGGGCACAGACCCAACTTGAGGCCAGGAAAAAGAGCCTTGGAAACAGGCAGGAGAGGAAACCAGACCAGCGGGCGAGCTGCGAGAATTTCCAGATCCAGTCACAGCTTTCAGAGACCCTGGGTTGGACCCTGCAAGCCTCAAAGTTACAAAACCTGGAAATAGCGTTGGGCCCTCTTAGACGGGGTTTGGTTGGCAGAAAGTAAAATTATTAAGAAATTTAAAAACAACAACAAAAAAATAACAAACCATGTTCTGTTCCCAACTTTGCCACTAACTCACTGAGTAAACTTAGACAACTCCATTCGTAATCTGTGAGGCGAGTAGACCAAACTGGTTAAAACCCATTACCCAAAAGCTAACATTTACATAAGCATCTGTGGCCTCTAGAGTCACTTACATCCAATTTGGGGAAGTCCGTTAAAATCTGTGAGAGTCTGTCATGGTAATTCTGCTGAGTAAATTTGACTTTTCTCATGTAAAAATGTCTAATGCGATGAATTTGGTAATGTTTATGAATGACCGTTGGAGTCTTCCGTTGCGTCTTCGATAATGTCAGGTCAATAAAGTCCTGCAATTAAATAAATAAGAAAGAGTTACACCAAATGCGCCTACTTTTCATCCACTTTATTGAAACTTTCTTGGAAGACTAGTATCTAACAATAGTACTTTTTTTTTTAAACGACACCTTTTCTAACTAAATCTTTTATATACAATCTTGTTCATCTTCATAGTTTCTGGCCTTTAAAAAACACTTAGCAAATATGGCTGCTGAAATAAATCTTTCTTTTAATTCCCAAACACCTAAAAACCTTTGAAAACGTAAGTAGACAACTCAAGCGTAAACCAGGAAAAAAAAACAAAACACTCCACAGTATTAAAAAAAAATAAAATAAAAAGAATCCTACAACATTAAAAGCACATAAAAGGATGAGTAAAACGAAAATCCACTGTTGATAATTTCCTAGGACTTGTTACGGAGACAAGGACATGAAAGGTTTCTGTGTGAGTTCCCCAGCTGGCAGGTGCCTACAGCACCGGCTGGGATACAGATGTCGGATGGATTCCAGGTCGCTACTCCCTCCTCCCTCCTGCGCCTGCCGCCTTTGTGACCCCTCCAGGGGCCGGTTCCAAAGCTACTGCTTCAGAAAGCTTTCCGCCTCGCCCCTCCTCGCGGTGGAGGACCCTAATGTCTGAGAGTTTTATGCAAATCAGCGAGCTGGACAAGACGCCTCATGAGCCAATTAGTTAGGAGACATCTTCATTGCGAGCAGGTTCAGAGCTGATCACCTCTGTCAAATTCTGAACAAACACAGGAGGGAGTATTTCCTTTTTATCTCCTTCTAGTTCTTTAAGTTATGTTTGTAGACAGCGTGTAACCTTGAGCACATATCGATCTACACAGGCACCTGGCATCTAACCTGTCAGTGAGATGGCTAGCTCCCAAGGTCAGACAATTGAGTTTATCTCTTCTATTCAAGCAAAAAACAGTTATTTTACAGCCTAAAAATAACAGAGTTGACCTACTGGATAAGAGACTAAGAATAACAGAGTAGTTCAAACAGCTGGAAGGACCACTATTCGTCGTGAGGAGGGACCCCAACCTCTGGAGAGGCCCCTAACGTCTGAGGAAGGACCCCCTCACCTCTGGGGGTGGGGGGACCCTAATGTCTGAAGAAAAACCCCAACTCCTGGGGAAGGGCCTCTGTAGAGGGCTCAAACGTCTGAAGAGAAACCCTGCTCTCTGAGAAAAGACTCCAATCACTGAGGAAGGAATCCCTTGTCTCTTAGAGGACTCGAAGGCCTGAGAAAGAAACCCACCCTTTTTGCGGGGGGTGCCTAGCCCGGGGGACCCCTAATTTCGAGGATGTGGCCTGGGTAGCGGGCCCGGCAGGGGGGCGTTGCAGGAAAAAGGCGAGAGCGGAAGGTCCCCGGACGCTCACCTTGGCGGACGGCACCACCGTGATCTTCTTGAAGTTGTAGTGCGCCATGTCTGCGGGTCGGCCACGAGGGAAGCCGGCAGACACACGGGACTCAGGCGGAGGAAGGGGGCGGGACTTCCGTGGGTGACAGAGGCGGGACTTCCGCCGACAGCGCGTCACTTCCGGGCGTTCCTGGATCTTCCTCGCACAGCCCTCGGGTCACACAGCGCCCCCGCCCGGCCGGAGGTCCCTGGCAGGGGAGTCGCAGGCCCGGGTGGGCTAGGGGCGCCCGGGGGACGGAGGGTCCCGGGAGTGGAGCGGCCCGGAGGTTCAGATCCTGCGGAGCAAAGGAAGGGTCCTGACAGGCTGCCCTTGGGATCTGGTGTCTCCGCCATCCAGGGGTCTCCGGAAACTCAGGGTCCCGGGGATTCTCGGGTGGGCCTTGGGATCCGGGAGTCACAGGGAGTCTTGGGGTCTCGGGGTTCCTGGTGTCTCCCAGGTCTCAGCGATGCGGGGTTCGTGGGGACTCAAGAGTCCCCAGATCTCAGGGGTTGTGGCGGCCCGGGGTTCTCTGGCGATATCGGGGGTCTTGGGGACCCGGGGTTTGGGGATCTCAGGGGGTTCCGGAGACTCAGCCCGTCAGGACCCTTCCTTTACTCCTCAGTTTTGAGAAGGCTGTCGGTGACCCCCAGAGTTCAGGCACATGACATTACAGTCAAAGTCTTGGTTGATAAAACCACAATTGGAGAATCATAAGAGGAATAGAATCTTATTGGATTTATGCAAATAAATAGGGTCGTGGGCCGAGGATTACAACTAAACCCTTGAAGGCAAAGAGTCCCTGGAGACATATACCCAGACCCTGAAGGTCCCCAGAATCCTTGGACCCCTGAGTCTCCGGAACCCCCTGAGATCCCCAAACCCCGGGTCCCCAAGACCCCCGATATCGCCAGAGAACCCCGGACCGCCGCAACCCCTGAGATCTGGGGACTCTTGAGTCCACACGAACCCCGCATCGCCGAGACCTGGGAGACACCAGGAACCCCGAGACCCCAAGACTCAAGTTTTTGAGGTCCCCAGAATGCCTTGATGTTCTCTATGCCATCTCCTAGCAGAGCAACCTTCATTCCTTACCTGGAAAGATCGCTGTGAACCAAGCAAACAGGCAAGGCACCTACCAGGCCATTCTTGCCTTTGATTGGCTTCCATCAGTTTTGAGAAGGCTGTTGGTGACCCCCAGAGTTCAGGCACATGACATTACAGTCAAAGTCTTGGTTGATAAAACCACCATTGGAGAATCATAAGGGGAATAGAATCTTTTTTGGATTTATGTAAATAAATAGGGGTCGTGGGCGAGGGCCTTGTGCTCCCAAGAAGGTGGGCGCACAGGCCCTGGGCTGTCCCCTATGAAGCAGTGAGGCGCTTAAGTCCGGCTTCCCGATCTCCCCCTCGCCCCTCACAGGGTCATAACTCCACCCAAACCAGGAAAGTACAGCACAAAAATTTTAAATAAAATGTTATATAAATGATTATGTGAGAAGAGTATTTGATAAACTTCAACATCCATACATAACAAAACCAACCACACTCTTGGCAGAATAGTGATAAGAATGTCCTTCAGGGAATCTACCAAAGGAAACAAAACAAACAGAAACAAAGCTCAGCAAACACCTTACTCAGGAGGGAAACATGGAACATGTCCTGTTTGAAACTGAGAACAGGCTTATCCATGATGATCATTGTTAAAAATGGGGGATTCCCTCCGTGCCCCGTCTTCATCCTGGATGGTTTCCAGTCCGCTGGTTCTATCCTCAAGCGCAGGGACACCGGTTTAAAAAAGGGGGAGGGATGACAGTCAATAAATGAGGGTCTATTACACTGTTTTCTTTAATATATGTCTGAAATATTCCATAATAAATTTTTTTCAATAAATAAATTTTAAAAGTGTTAACTACATGTTCCAGTTCTTGAAGCCCTGGTCCAAAGAATGAATCCACAATCAAACCAATAAGGAGAGAGGAAGAAAACATATATGAGGAAATTAACAAAAATTTATATAGCAAAACCAGTGTTTATCTTAGCAAATGAAAGGCATGGGTCTAAACAGTAGTACCCCAAGTTAGTTCTTTTAAAAGTAACAACAAAAACATTAGCTACACATATGAAGATGACATTATGTCTACATATGCTGAGAATTCATCAGCGTAATTTTCCAGGGATTGATAAAGAATACAGGGTATCCAAAAGAATGTATACACACTACGACCAATTATAAAGGCAGTGTTTATTAAAATACATTTCATTTTAAAAATGTAATACAATCTACAGACATTGTGTGTATACATGTTTTGGGGACACCTATATAATGAAATGCCACCAATCAGTTTACATGCCTGGGAAACTACTATGTTCAAGGTTTTATTACATGTAAGTTGTTGAGTGGAACATAATGTAGCATAAAAGACACCTTCTATGTGCTCAATAAATGTTTCGTTTTAGCCAGAAAGACAAAATTGAACATAAAACAGTCTAAGCCAGCACCATGCTATACAATAAAACCCTAATATGCAAATCCACCAAGTGGCAGAACAATTGCTCGCTATGGCACACACTGACCACTAGGGCGCAGATGCTCAATGTAGGAGCTGCCCCCTGGTGGTCAGTGCGCTCCCATGTGGGGAGTGCCGCTCAGCCAGAAGCCGGGCTCACAGCTGGCGAGAGCAGCAGTGGTTGTGGGAGCCTCTCCCGCCTCCGCTGCAGGTGGGCAGTAAGGAGCAAGGGGTCCTGGACTGCGAGAGCCCCAGCCTGCGAGAGGGATGTCTGACTGCCGACTTAGGCCAGATACCCGGGGGGGAATCAGGCATAAGCCGGCAGGCGGACATCCCCTGAGGGGTTCCAGATTACAAGAGGGTGCAAGCCGGCCTGAGGGACTCCCTCCCCCAGTGCACAACTCTCATGCACTGGGCCTCTAGTTTACAATTTAGTCATAACTTGGTCATTCTCACCCTCTTCCTGTCCCTCAAACATCACAGCTCCCCCTGCACCCACCTTTCTCCTATTCGATGGCTTTCCCCTCCCTGATGTCTCTCTGTCTCCTCATTTACTTAATACCTTCATACACAGTGACCTTCTTTCTTCTCCACACTCCCATGTGAACCAGGCAGTGACACTGTGGACTTCAGTAGCCTGAGTTAAGTCCAGACACTCCACACAGATGGCCTGTCTGTGGTGGGATATCCTGAGAACCTCTGTTTTTCATTGCACTGCATATGGGAAAACAAGCTTTAAAGTACAAAATGCCAATTGACAAACTAACTTTTAAACCTATTATAACACAATTCGGTGAGAACTGCCTGTACACTGAAGATCAAATTGGAAATAGAGACCAGCGGTTCTCAAATTCAGTGTCATGACATCACTGTCATTTTGAGACTTTTGTTACAAGCAACTTGTTACTACTTATAAAGTTCTCAAGTTTGCAGTGATTTCCTTTTTATTAATGAAATATGCAAACTGAAAACTCTCCTTGTGATGCCATTTATTGAGATTTCTTCTCAAGCAGGAGAGAAAAGGTTGTGCTCCAAGAATTATTATAAGCCACAGACTACTTAATTTGTCTGAAAAATGGAATTTCCGCAGGCTCACAATTTTGAGCAGAAGTGCAGGACAGCAAAAGAGTGTTGACAAGTACTGTGTAGACAACCTATCAAAGTTACAGGAAAGAAAGAAGGGGGGCGGGGGGGTGGTGGCTATTGGAACCAGGAAGGTGTCTCTACGAAGATGAATTCAGACTTGGTGGGTATTATTTCAAACAGGAGAGAGGACAAGCCAGGTGAGGGGAGTGGCTTCTTCTAAAGGGTGAAGAGATGGCACCATGGTTCACTGAGGTTGGCTTGGTTCTGTTTTCTTCCGTGTGTGGGTTAATGGATAAGGCGTTTGACTCATGCCGGGCAGGTGACTAAATGATGGTTAAATGGTTTTTCAAGCACTGTATACAAAATGCATTGAAAGTAAGGTCATTGCTGTGGCCTCAACAATATTCACTCTCCCTGAGCACCAGCTGTGTCCTCTCATAGAATCCTCCCAAAGGCCTGCAGGTAGGTCCATGTCCTGGGGAGAGGGGTACAATCTGGGGGGAGAGGCCACGACCTGGGGGTGGGAATTATTGTTATGTCTGTTTTGCTCTTAAAGAAATGAAGCATAAAAACCTTGTCTCACACCCCAAGCCTGACAGTGGAGGCAGAGCTGAACCCAGCCTGTCTGAGGGCAGGGCTTCCTTCTTCACTCCCCACTGCACTGAGGACCTTCTGGGATGGGACCCTGCCTCCTCGTGTCACTCCCAGTGGAGGCAGAAAGGACCTCACCAGCTCTGGGTGGCTGCGTCGCACATACGCACGAAAGGCATATAGGTGCCTAAGAAGGAGGGCATTAAATCACCTGGGGAATGATGGAAAACACAATTTTTATGCTGATCTTTAATCAATGACACTTTCTTGGCTCCTGCAGCTTCTGCCAGCTGAAGGCTATTGATAGTGCGTTGAACTGTGAGCACTTCTTTGGTCAAATAGAGACTCACAGCCTTCGTAAATACTCTATTTGGAAAGCATTCAGTGATTGACAAATGATCATCATGCTGAGATATGAAGTCATTTGGACTCACACTTGGAAAAGCCATAGAAAAAATTGTTTCAGCAAACATTGACAAGCCTATGGAGCTGATTTAAAAGATATGGTAGCCCTAGCCAGTTTGAGCAGTGGTTAGAGCATCGGCCCGTGGACTGAAGGGTCCTGGGTTCAATTCCAGTCAAGGGCACTTACCTTGGTTGCAAGCTCTATCCCTGGCCTTGGTCTGGGCTCATACGGGAGGCAACCAATCGATGTGTCTCTCTCACATCGATGTTTCTCTCTCTCTCTCTCTCTCTCTCTCTCTTCCTCTCTCTCTCTCCCTCTCCCTTCTACTCTCTCTAAAAAAAAAAAAATCAAAGAAAAATATCCTCTGGTGAAATGAACAAAATAAATAAATAAATTTATTTTTTAAAGATATGGTAAAATATTTAGTAAACTTTCATGGAAAATTCTTTTTTAAAAAAATTTATCTTTATTGTTGAAAGTATTACAGATGTCCCCTTTTTCTGCCCCCATTAACCCCCTCCACCCTGCTCCCGCCCACTCCCAGGGGCCTTCACTGCACTGTGGTCTGTCCATGAGCTATGCATATGTGCATATAAGCTCTTTGGTTAATCTCTTCCCAAAGATGTCCATGTCCTAGTCCCTGGAACCTTTGTGTCACTCACCATGGCGAGGGGATCAAGAGACAGATGACGTTTACTCCCAGCTGACCTGAAGGTGGGGAGATGACCCTGCATCTGCGGGGTGGGCCCAAGTAATCACCAGGGTCCTTTTAGGTGGAGGAATATCAGCAACAGTGCCATTCGGTGTGACAAGGACTTCACCACCACTGCTGGCTTTAAGATGGCGGGAGGTGCCTCGAGCCCAGGGATGAGGGTGCTTCTAGAAGCTGGAAAAGTCCAGGAAAGAGCTCCTTCCCTTGACCCTCAGAAAGAACGCGGCTCTACCAACGTGTTCACGTCAGTCAGGGAAACCCTTTTGCAGATTTCCAGCCTGAAGAACTGTAAGGTAATTAATGTGTGTTGTTTTAAACCACATTTGTGCTCATTTGTTGCAGCAGCAAGAGAAAGCAAAGGCACCCACTAATCTATCAATTCGTCCAACTGTTGTTGTTTTTTCAAACATTTAATCACCTTTATTTATTTATTTTTTGTTTGTTTGTTTTTGTTAATCCTCACCCAAGGATATTTTTCCATTGATTTTTAGAGAGAATGAAAAAGAAAGGGAAAGACAGAGAGAAACATCGATGTGAGAGAAACACATTGATTGGTTGCCTCCTGCAGGAGCCCTGACTAGGGCCCAGGCCGGGGCAGAGCCTGCAACCAAGGTACATGCCCTTGACCAGAATCGAACCCGGGACCCTTTGGTCCGCAGGCTCATGCTCTATCCACGGAGCCAAACCAGCCAGGGCCCGACTGTTCTCTTGCTAAAGAAAAAATAGATAAGACATGACTCTGACCTGCAGGGACAAACATGTTCACAACCAATTGCAGTTGTCCAGTAGAAGTCTGTACATGTTTACATGTGGGTAGTTTTAGATGTGTTGTCTGAGCAGAAGAGAAACATTAAACATAAAGGCAGTGAAAGGCACCGTCTGCACGCGGGTTTTCTTTTTCTTCGTTGTGAATCCTGTTGGGACCCAAGATAGTTGCTGTAGAGACAGAGTAGGTGGGAGCTGCTCTCAGCCAGGGCTGGGCCCGGTTTCCTCTGCAGCTCCCCATCATTCCCCCTGTGGTGAGAGGGCTGCCCTGCTCTCCTCTGCCCAGAAGAAGAGTATTTACTAGTACATTCTCGCTGATGATTTCGACGACGAGGGGACAGAGTTCTCGTTGCAGAAGCCACGGCGTGGTGTCCGGGTGTGTGTCTTGCTCGCTTGTCTGGGGAGGTGGCATGAACAGAGACAGACACTTCCTGGGAGTCCAGGTCCACCGGCTGAACTGCTCAGGGAACAGAAAGTCTCCTCAGCCTTAGTTTTCCTGGGGCTGTAGTGGAATTCCATTCTTCACCACATTTTAAAAACTATATATTTTATTGATCTTTTTACAGAGGGGAAGGGAGAGGGATAGAGAGTCAGAAACATCGATGGGAGAGAAACATTGATCAGCTGCCTCCTGCACACCCCTCCCTGGGTATGTGCTCACAACCAAGGTACATGCCCTTGACCGAAATCGAACCCGGGACCCTTGAGTCCGCAGGCCAACCCTCTGTCCACTGAGCCAAACCAGCTAGGGCCACCGCATTTTTAACTGCTTCCACGTCTTTGCTAGACTAGGCAATGCCAGGAAAACACCAAAGTTGTCACCATGAAAATGTGCCCGTTATGTTTTGTGGGATTTATTTTTTTTAATCTTTATTGTTGAAAGTATTACATATGTCCCTCTTCTCCCCCCTCCTCCGCCCGCCCCATACAATTTCATTTTTAAACAACCCCATTTTCAAATCTAATTTGAAGTATGAATGAATGTGGGAGGACTCTTCTTCAGGACTTGCAGCAGACAGATCTGTGTTGATCTAGCCCAGTGGTCGGCAAACCGCGGCTCACAAGCCACATGCGGCTCTTTGGCCCTTTGAGTGTGGCTCTTCCACAAAATACCACGTGCAGGTGCAAAGTTGACTTAAAACTTTAAGTAAAGTTTATTAAGTTAATTTTAGGGAACGTTGTGGAGTGAAAGAAGATGTAGTGTCGAGGATTGAGAAAGGTATGTTGAGATGGTTTGGACATATAGAGAGAGGATGAACGAAAGGAGATAGACGAAACAAGTATACAAGACGAGTGTGGATGGGAGAGTTGGAAGGGGTTGACCTCAGCAAACATACCTCAATCAGATTGAGGACGTTTTTAGCAAAGGCCAGTTTAGGAGTGCCGTAATTAAGTTAATAACCATGTACCTACCTATATAGTTTAAGTTTAAAAAATTTGGCTCTCAAAAGAAATTTCAATTGTTGTACTGTTGATATTTGGCTCTGCTGACTAATGAGTTTGCCGACCACTGGGCTAGCCAGTTGTAGGCGTGGTTAGCAGCCGTCCAAATCCCACTGGTGCCAAAGCCGGTTTGGCTCAGTGGATAGAGCGTCGGCCTGCGGACTGAGGGGTTCTGGGTTCGGTTCCGGTCAAGGGCATGTACCTGGGTTGCGGGCACATCCCCAGTGGGGGATTTGCAGGAGGCAGCTGATCGATGTTTCTCTCTCATCGATGTTTCTAACTGTCTCTCTCTCTCCCTTCCTCTCTGTAAAAAATCAATAAAATATATTTTAAAAAAACAAAAAACAAAAAACAAATCCCACTGGTGCCCTTTCCTCTGCACTCTTGTCAGGACCTCCCCTGGCCACCTAGACTCTGGCTGGCAGGGTTTCCGGAGATCCTTGGACTGGCCCAGGACCTGCTCCCTGGGGATGCTGGCACACATCCTGGCCCTGAGAAAGATGGGGACTCTTCAGCATGCTAGCCTCTCGGGGACCTGAGGACTAGTCATCACAGGGCCCATTGTCGGAAAGCTGCTAGCACCTGGTCCACCAGCTCCCTGAGTCCACTTGGGGCCCAAGACTCTGACCCTCCCACTGGCTTTTCAGAGGTGCTCAGAGCAGGGTTTCCTATTCTGCAGCCCTCCTCCGCCCCCCTCATGCACCCTGTGGTCAGGGGAGGGGACCTCAGAGAGCGGCAGCTCTCCCACCCAGCGCAACCTTCTCCACACTCCAGGGCTCCCCCTTCCGCTCCTTCCTGCAGTGAGAGGTGTGGTTAGAGGGACACACCTCTTGTGGGTGTGGAATGCTCACTGATTGGAAAGAAGGAAGGTAGTGCCAGTGTTTAGGATGCTCCTCCCAGGAAGGTGAAAGAAATTTTTCTGTGACACTAGGAAGGAGCAGAGGCCAGAGCAGAGGATGGGGAAACTCACAGTCTGCTAGAGTGTGTCTCACCTTTTCTGCTTGTTGGCTTAGAGGCAAAGCCCTCAATACATAGCCCAGAGGATTGGGGGGGTGGGTGTGGGGGTGGGGTGCCCAGCCCACCCAACCCAGTGGTGGTGAAGCATCTACTATGCACTCACTTCTCTAACATGCCGCAGATTTAAATGTCCCCAACTAGATCACATAGAGCAGTGGTTCTCAACCTTCCCAGTGCTGCGACCCTTTAATACAGTTCCTCATGTTGTGGTGACCCCCGACCATAAAATTATTTTCGTTGCTACTTCATAACTGTAATTTTGCTACTGTTATGGATCGTAATGTAAATATCTGATATGCAGGATGTATTTTCATTGTTACAAATTGAACATAATTAAAGCATAGTGATTAAGCACACAAACAATATGTAATTATATATGTGTTTTCCGATGGTCTTAGGCTACCCCTGTGAAAGGGTAGTTCAACCCCCAAAGGGGTTGCGACCTGCAGGTTGAGAACCGCTGACATAGAGCGAAAGCCCTCAGCAATGGGACTTGTCATTTCGCACACCTGATACCTGTTAGTAATTTTATATTTTAAAAATAAGAGATAGGCCCTAGCTGGTTTGGCTCAGTGGATTGATCCTGCGAACTGAAAGGTCCCAGGTTCGATTCTGGTCAAGGGCACATGCCTGTGTTGTGGGCTCAATCCCCAGTAAGGATCAATGATTCTCATCATTGATGTTTCTCTCTCTCTCCTTCCTCTCTGAAATCAATAAAAATATATTTTAAAAAGATAAGAGATAGTAGTTTTTTTAAAAAAATTAAAGTGTATCATGAGGGAAGATACATACCTAAGTCCAAAAATCGATAGAAAATATGATAAATTAAACAGGGAAGTTACAGGCGAAGCGCAAAAGGTGGTTTCCGGAGGAGGAGGTGCGGCTGGGAGATGAGAGACACTCCCAGGACTGCTGGTGATCAGCACCTGAGCATTTTACACCCAGATGCACCCCCTGCCCTCCTCTCCTCCCCCTGCAAATCGGATCAGGTGGTCTGGGGGTGGATCTAGGCAGTTTTGTGAAGCTTCTTGGGCTGTGAACAGAACAGTGGCTACCGGGCAGGCCTGACAAACTGAAAGTAACCACACAGGATGCTTCCGTCATAAAATTCCTAACTGAGCAGGTTGCAGTGGGAAGTCCCTGAGGACTGTGTGATAAATTAATCTCTGCCTTGAGCAGGCCTGTCCATTGTTTTTGTGCATCTGGAATAACATACTTAAAATGTCAGAACAATCTCTACTCCAGGACTGCAAGGGTAAGGGCGGACAGCCGCAGCAGCCCCCGTCACTCTCCCCGCACATCCCTATCAACTGTGCTGGGAAATGCTAACCGCCCTGTGCCCACCGGTGTAAAAGAAGTGTGTCTCTCCACTTTGCTTTCTGCCCAATTCTATAGACTGACCCGCTTCACTCTCTCCTTCCTCCTTAACCTGCCACCAACGATTTCATGTAGCCTTCCTTACACCTTCTCCTTTGATTCTAAATGCATGAAAGGAACCACATAACTGCCATTCTCTGGAGCATTTTCGAACATTTAGTATTTTGCTTCTCAGACTGACCCCTAAACCTTAGCTCAAAAAAAACTCTATTTTTTTTTTTACATTTTAATCATGCTTTTTAATTTAAATTGTAAATATACTCCTTTTCCATGCTATTAAACATGAGTTACAAGTGTTATTTTCAATGGCTGCAAAATATTTCATTAAAGGGATATATTATAATTGATGTAGTAACCATTCAAGCATTTTCGAACATTTAGTTTTTTTTTTTCATTTTTTTACTACTATAAATACTACATTTGGTATTTCAAGTTATTTCCTTTAAAAATATCACCAGACGTGTAATTACCTGGTATTGTTTCAGAAAAGGTAAGCACATTTTTAAGGCTTTTATTACTTTTTAAAGAATGGAATAATAGACACTCCCATCAGCAGAAAATGACAGTCCCTGCCTCATCAGACCCTCAGCAACACTGTATTGTCACTTTTAGATCTTTATTAATAATTTAAGTATTTTTAATGATATTATTTTAAATTTTTATTTATTTTGCTACAAATAACATTTAGCATTATTATACATCTTTAGGATTGTTTTTAACTTAAAATTGTTTTTTCCTTTCCTGTCTCATTATTATTCACCTATTCATTTATTTTTTAAAAAATCTCTTTAAGCCCTAGCTGGTTTGGCTCAGTGGATAGAGCGTTGGCCTGTGGACTAAAGGGTCCCAGGTTCGATTCCAGCCAAGAACACATGCCTGGGTTGAGGGCCCGATCCCCCCCAGTAGGGGGCGTGCAGGAGGCAGCCAACCAGTGATTCTCTCTCATCATTGATGTTTCTATCTCTCTATCCCTCTCCCTTCCTCTCTGAAATCAATAAAAATATTTTTTAAAAAACTCTTTAAAACCTTTCTTCAGGCTTGGAATTTCTTTCATCAACTGGGGCCCCATGCAGCCCAGGGTGGGAACTGCCGAGGTCCAGGAGTGCACACCCAGGGCAGGGTGGGAGGTCAGGGCCTGCCGCCTGCACTAAAGGACCATCACTGTCTCTCAAAGTGGGATCACACCTTTCCTCCCCTTCCATCACCCCTGCCTCCACCCAATCAGTCCTCAGTAGGGGAAGGTGCCTTTCCTTCCTCTGCAGACCTGGGCTCCCACCTTGTCTGGACTGTCTGCCCTGGGACTCGAGGCCTGGTGCCAGGGTACAAACCCACCTCACACAGAAGAGTTAGTGTATAGGGTATACAAGTCCTTTTTTAAAAAAACATATAGTTTTTATTGATTTCAGAGAGGAAAGGAGAGGGAGAGAGAGATAGAAACATCAGTGATGAGAGAGAATCATTCATTGGCTGCCTCCTGCACGTCCCACACTGGGGATCAAGCCCCAAACCCGGGCATGTGCCCTGACCGGGAATCGAACCACGACCTCCTGGTTTGTAGATCAATGGCTCAAGCACTGAGCCACGCCGGCTGGGCTTATTCACAGTTTTTATATTGCTCACACACTGAACATTTTAGTTATGTGGGGTTATTAAACTTAATTTGCGCCTGTCTCTCTCTACTGTTTGAAAAAGTGGTTACCAGCTCACTAAAATTGCAGCCGTCGCTCGTGTCGCATTCCTATGCGACCGTGAGACCCAGATGGGCTGGCATGACGTTCTCCGCGGGTCTCCGCCTCCCCGTCACCTCGCCTAGGCTGCTCCTCTGGGCAGGGGCAGTTGTGTTGGTGACTGCGCCTGCGTGCCTTCCACCTCACCGGCCCAGCAGTGAGCAACCCGCTGGT
Source organism: Myotis yumanensis (assembly GCF_028538775.1). Taxonomy (NCBI): domain Eukaryota; kingdom Metazoa; phylum Chordata; class Mammalia; order Chiroptera; family Vespertilionidae; genus Myotis; species Myotis yumanensis. Next base: position 159,657,932 of record NW_027223752.1, on the reverse strand, counting down.
TTGCAGAGGGAGTGCCTGCCCCTGTGTGTTGGTTGGGGCTCCAATTGATTTTTTACTGCCCCTCCCCCGTCCTGGCCACGCCCTCCCCTCGCCCCAGGAGCCAGGCGTCCGTCTGCCTGGCCTGCTCTGATCACACGCAGGATTGGGACAGTGTGTCGCCTTCCCCCACGCACATTTGCTCCTTGGAGGCAGGGATAGTGCCTGACTCACAACATCCAGCTTTGTGGTTCGTATCAATCAAAACTGTTCATTAACAGGAGGAGCAAGGGAATGAATGATGACACAACTAAGAAGGCAGTGTGTCAAGAGTTGACGTATTCTGATACTCATGCCAGCATTAATCAGCTGTTGTGCTGGATGACGATTATGCGTAGATGGTACCGGTCTCATCAGCTGTCTTTCCCAGCTTCATTTATCACGCAGGTGCCCCTCACCCAGAGACGCAAGTGCTGTTCCTCACCACACAGGGCCCCCACTCGGTCCCAGAGCAGAAACTGGGAATCAGGCTGGGGCCACACACTTGCTGGGGTGGGGCAGGAAGCTCGGTGTGTTTGCTCAGTGGGAGGAAAAGGAGGCGGAGGTCCTAGTATCTCTGTCAGCAAGTAGGGGAAGGGCTGAGGGTACTGAGGAGAGTCTGCTCTCTTCTAACCCTGCAGCTGCCCTAGAAATCGTGCTCTAACCCTGTCTACAGGAGGTCGAACTTCAGGCCCATCAGGCCATCGCCTCCCACCACACCATTCCCATATACACAGGCCACGGTGTTTCTCCTTATGCAATTAACACATGTGCCGTGATCACTTCTGTTAAAGAGTAAGCATGAATCTCAGGACACTGGAACCTTCAGGACGCGAGAGGTGGAGGGGAGCAGCCCCAAGGCAGAAAGGCAGGCTGGAGACATTAGGGCAAACTTTGAAACTGGTTGTGAATCACTCAGCCCCCATTCCTTCTCCTCTCCTTCTGCCTACCTGTGACTGGTTACCTTTTTACCGGCGTTTCTATCCAGGAAGTGCTCGAGAAGACTCAGGGTAAGTGCAACTCTAGCGTTCCCTTTGTTTTGTCAGTCCATCTGTTCATCTGACGTTGTGACTTAGGGACAGGAGCCCCCCTGGAGCCAAAGGGCTGGATTTGGACCCAGGTCCCCGCTCCATAAAGCCCTAGATGAGTTGTTTGCTTCTCTGTCCCTCAATTTTTCTCTTCATAAAATTGGGCATAATAGTAGCATCTATGATGGAAGGAAGCATAATGGTGCCCAAAGATGTCCACATCCTAAATCTCAGAACCTGGGAATGTTCTCTTCCATGGCAAAAAGGGCTTTGCAGATGTGATTACGACTATACAGAATTTTGAGATAGGTAGATTATTCCCGATTATCTGCGCCCTGTCTAATTACCTGAGTCCATAAAAACGGGGGATCATCCCTGGCTGTTCAGAGAGAGAAATATGACCATGAAAATAGGTTCTGAGAGAGGAGATGTTGCCAGGGTGAGGATGGAGGAGGAGGCCACCGTCCAAGTAATAGGGATGGTTCTAGAAGCTGGAAAGGGAAAGGAACAAATCTTCCCTAGAGCCTGTAGAACAGTGATGGCGAACCTTTTGAGCTCGGCGTGTCAGCATTTTGAAAAACCCTCACTTAACTGTGGTGCCGTGTCACATATAGACATTTTTTGATATTTGCAACCATAGTAAAACAAAGACTTATATTTTTGATATTTATTTTATATATTTAAATGCCATTTAACAAAGAAAAATCAACCAAAAAAATGAGTTCATGTGTCACCTCTGACACGCGTGTCATAGGTTCGCCATCACTGCTGTAGAAGGAACCAGCCCTGGCAACAGCTGGATTTTAGCCCAGTGATACTCATCTCAGGCTGCTAACCTGCAGAACTGTAATATACTAGTAAGAAATTCGAGTCCTTTTAAGTTACTAAGTTCATGGTAATGTGTTGTAGCAGCCACAGGAAATGTGTACACCTTCCTCATAGGATGAGGTCACATGTGCCAAGTAAAAGTAAGTACACCCACTTGCACTTGTGGACACACATGGGCTTCTCAGTCTTGGCCCTGTGACATTCTGGGCTGACACCTCCTTGCTGGGGGCTGCCCTGTGCACTGCAGGGTGCTCAGCAGCGTCCATGGCCCTACCCACTAGATACCGAGAGCACTAGCCTCTCCACTCAGGTGTGGCAACCAAAACTTCCCCTGGCAGGCAAAGTCACCCACAGCTGAGAACCACTAATGTATATGTCAGCTATTGTTGTTGTCTATAATACCAACAACGTGCCAGACACTATGCTTGGTAATGTATTTTCCTTTGCTAGTTATCGTGATTTAAATAAGAAAGTGTCAGAGCATGTTCACAATTATAAATGCACTAGTGCATTTACTGAATTCAGTAATGTGAACCATTGTCTGGCTGCAAACTAGACAATGTGACTTCCAAGTCCAATTATAAACCCAGGGACACTACCCATGCTTTGTATTCCTGTATACCTCATAGTACCTAGAACAGTGCTGGGTCCATAAAATAATAGAATGCTGGAGCTAGAAAGGATCTTTCTGATGATAGAAAGATCTACTTTGATAAACAATCACCAGATACTGGATGAAAGGGTGGGTTTGTGGATGGACAGACGAATGGATGGATGATAAATGGGCAGGTGGGTGAATGTAAGGATGGATAGATTGGCAGGTGGGTGGATAGGTGGATGGTTGATGAATGGATGGGCAGGTGAATGGGTGGATATATGGGTGGGTGTGTTGGTAAGATGGATGAACGGACTAATGGATAAATGGGTGAATAAGATATCTAAGAGGCCAAAATGAGGTTTAGAAATATTTGTGTGATTTCTTAAGCTATAATTTCAGTTCTTTTATCAGAGTTCAGTCTCTCTCCCTGTCTGTCTCTCTTTCTTCTCCTCCTCTTTGTGTACAAGCCATAGATAACAGAAAAGTTTGCTGTAATTCTAAACTTAACAGAGGTCCCACCTGAGTCGAACATTGATGTTTGAGATCTCCATGTAGTATGAGGCCAGGACATCTAAGGGGTCAATACATAAAACTCCGTGATATTGTGTATCCTTTGAGCTGATTAAGTAACTCATCAGCACAGCCTGGGATTGCACAGGTCCATGCAGACCCCCAGAGGGGAGTGTGGTGGGAATTCCACAGCATTCCTGGTGCAGCACAGATTCACCTATTCTCTTCTGTTGAACTGAGTGATGGTGACAACAGGATGGGGGATTGAGAAACTTCGGGTGGTTCAGGACTAATTCACAGCCTTAATATACTGAAGGGAACAATGATAGAAATATTGTCCTTAAAATACAAAGTGGCGAGGATTCTCAAAAGAGTGGAAATGGAATTGTTAATACAGAAGTAGAAGAGAACCAAACAATCTGATTCTCCCAATTTCTGTTACGTTTGTGTTGTTGTCACCAGTCCTCTGGTCCCACTCCTCCCTATCCCTAAATTGGATCTATAATAACTCTCAGGTTGAGAGATGTACTGCTATAATTCCCCTGGAGCATCACTGTAAATAGAGCCCTCCTCAGAAAGCACAATTTTAAAAAAGAGTTCTATGTCTAGGCCATGGACCTCCCACAAGGCCATCACCATCCCCATAGACAGGGACCACCTGTAGCCTGCTGTAGGCTTGCATCATCTGTGTGGATGTAGCTACTCCCAATAAATATTTGCCAAGTTAATGAACAAATTAATTAGTATTCTCACTGTGGGAATAGTAATTCAGCTACGTCTACTCTAGAAGTGGAGGAAACAATATAGGTTTGAATGTGAGGAATCAGCAAACATTTCTATTGAACACTTGGATTACATGCAAGGACACAGAGTAGACATTTGAACCCCTGTATTACATGTGAGGTCATACAGTAGACATTTGCAAGAAAAGTAAATGGAGTCACTAAATAAAGGCACCAAAACCAAGTAAAAATAAATGCACAGTGATGTTCTCTTTTAGCCTTTTATTTAAACAACAGAGGCCTGGTGCACTAAAATTCATGCACTTGTGGGGAGTGGTCCCTCAGCCTGGCCTGCACCCTCTCACAGTCTGGGACCCCTCGGTGGATGTCCACCTGCCAGCTTAGGCCCACTCCCTGGGGGATTGGGCCTAAGCTGGCAGTCAGACATCCCTCTGGCATCCAGGGAGCCCTCAGGGGATGTCACATCCAACTAATGGCTTAGGCCCGCTCCCACCCCATTAGTCAGACATCCTTAGAGCTGCTGCGGAGGTGGCAGAGGCTCCTGCCACCACCGCTGTGCTGGCCAGCCATGATCCAGCTTCTGGCTGAGCAGCACTCCCCCTGTGGAAGCGCACTGACCACTAGGGGGCAGCTCCTGCATCAAGCGTCTGCCGCCTGGTGGTCAGTGCACGTCATGTCGACTGGTTGTTCCGCTGTTAGGGTCAATTTGCATATTACCCTTTTATTATATAGGATTATTTAAAAGCAGGTATTGTATTTGGTCATTTCCATGTTTATGATGGAGTTGACATGGAATGTGCCACATAAGCTAGTTAGAGACAAACTGCAACTGGAACCTATGTCTCTTCATAGCCAGGCTAGCTCTTTTTCAACTTAAGATACTCCAGAGTGGGTGCTTATCCTCTCCTGGTGGAGGGGAGCCTGAGGAACAAGGCCAGAGGGCAGTGGTGACTCACTGGGCCCCATGGCTTCCTGTCCCTGGGTATCTGAAGAGTCTCCTTCTGGTTCATTGGCATCATCGGAGTGATTCAAGCTTCCTGTTCCATTTATAGTCTGGCCACTGGATGAGCTTGCTGTGGCCGTATTTCTCGCCTAGGCTCTGGTGTCAGGACTGGCTCCTCTGGGGTCATGAAACAGGATTTCCATTCCTGACTTGTAACGGAGCCCAATGATGGGGGCAGGTGGCTCAGAGCTAAAGCTCCCAACTGAGCTTCATTCAACCCCAACATACCAGGCACCAGTGTAGGCTCTGGGGATACAAAAGTGAGCAAAACAGACAGAACCCTCACCTCACAGAGCCGCGTTCCAGTGGAGGGCATGTCAGACAGTCATCCCTGCTGTGGTGAGGAAATACAGAGCAGGAAGGGGAACAGGGGCCGAGGTCAAGGAGGGCGCCATGGACAAGTGATATATATATCTATTTTAAATATATTTTATTGATTTTTTTACAGAGAAGAAGGGAGAGGGATAGAGAGCTAGAAACATCCATCAGCTGCCTCCTGCACACTCCCTACTGGGGTTGTGCCCACACCAAGGTACATGCCCTTGACCGGAATCGAACTTGGGACCCTTGAGTCCGCAGGCTGACGCTCTATCCACTAAGCCAAACCGGTTAGGGCGACAAGTGATATTTGAGCAAAGACCTGATGGGAAGGAGGGAGCGAAACTACATGGATACCAGGGGCTGGTTTCGACCAATAGTGGGAGTGAGGCACATGCCTGTGAACTGGGCAGCCCTGCAGCTGGAACAACGGGCAGCCACAGTGAGATGGGAAACCCTGCAGGGGTCAGGAAAAGTGACCCGACCTGGCCCCTATTTCACAGGGAGACCTCTGGTTGCCATATTGAGAGGAGAAGTAGGTTAGAAGCCCAGAGCTCAACTAGACACCATGACCCATGTGGGGTATCATGTCTGTCCCACCTAAGACCCACGGCTCCGCAGATGTGCCACAAAGGGAGCAGGGTGGATGATGAGCCGGTCACTGTGGCAGGAAGGGAGGGTGTTTCTGTGCCCCTGCCGTGTTTTACTTCTCAGAGTGGATGGCGAGTCCACTGGTATTGATTCCATTTTAAAATGCTCAAAATCCCTTCTGAAAGTGAAAGGGAAAATAAGGAACCGAAGCCCACGGAGGTGGGATGATTTTGTCCTGAGCCTCATCCCCGAGAGTGTGCCAGCGTCTCCAACCCCATGGCAAGTCTTTAATCCCTAGAATTCTTGTATTCCAGGGAAATCGGAACAGTTTGCCTTTTTCAGTCCAAGGAAATCAAGTGTGAAATGCATGTCACAGACGATGAGCCAGCGCTAGGTGATGGGAACGGAGGGGCAAGGAGGCCAATGCCTCTTTCCCTAGAGACGGGGTCCTCTAGGCCTCCTTCCACCCCCCAAAGGCAAAGCTTCTCATGCTCACAGGTCCCATCAGAAAGGTACCCTACTGTCTTGTTGGCACGACACAGCACCATAAAATGTGAAGAGCTGTCGGCACTTCTTAAAAACCCCGGCTGGACTTCTCTCCCAGGATCCTCTTCTGCTCACTAGCTAACTGGCCTTCAGTGCTGACTCCCCTTAGAGAGCCCTGACAGAACCTCGACCCCCACTCGGCTCCAGGGGGAGCTCTGTGGCCAGCCTGCCAAATGTCCACAGGCTGCTGGTCCTACCTGCTCAGCTCTCACCACCTGTCCATGGTCAGGGAGGCCAACATGAGTTCAGAATGCTTGCAGGAACTGCCCACACTGCAGGCACTAAGCAGACCCTGCGGTGCACCCACCATATTCCAGGGCCTCCTTGGTATCAGGAATACAAATAGTGTAAAAAAATCACTGTGTGTTTGAAGATAGACAATTTAATAACATCATTTCCTTTTTCTGAAAATGAAATACATGCACTTATTATAGAAACACAGAAAACAATTAAGAAAACTAAAATCATTCATAATGTCAACACCTACAGGCAACCATTGCTAAAATCTTATATCTTACTCTCCATCGCTTGCCAGTTCTAGTCATTTTTTTCCCCTTGTTCACCAGTTACCATTTTGCTCAGCAGTTTCCCTGGTTCTCAGCAGAGGAATCAATTGAGTTAATAGGATCGGTGGTCAGCGGTCTTACCCTTCCCTGCCCACCAGCTTATTGGTGTGGTTTATTTTCTTCTGCACAAGACTGTGAGTGAGAATTTACCGGCTGTGACATGTTCACAACCTCTCAGTGTATGTCGGGTTCACACAAGAGCCTTCCATCGGGCTCGACATCCTAGAGAGGATGCATTGGGGCACAGTCACAGGAGTCTGCCCAGGACAAATGGAGTCTAAAAAATGCCAGCCTTCCACCGTGAAGTAAATTGACCACTGTCACCACCAGCCAGCATGGCCTGTGCCTTCAGGCCGAGGGAGGATTGGACCATGCCCTTCCCTGAAGGGTGGCACCAGGCAGCAGGGACATCTACTTGGGAGAAGTGCCCCCTCCTAAGGAGTTAGATTGACAAATGTAAATGTTCATTATTTTGCAAGAAGAATGTATATCTTAAATAGAATGTAAATTCTATTTACATTTAACTTGTCTAACTCATCTCCATATTCCCTTGTCAAGAAACTCTAAAGTGTTGTTATTTTATGACAACAACATTGAGCCTAAAGCACCTTAAAGTTTGTTCCTTCCTTCTCTCTAATCAGTCAATTGTGTAATTAAGTCCCCTGATTTTTGGCAAAAATGCTCAAACAGGTCTTATGATCACCAAGCTTTGGGACATGCTTCTCCTTCCTTATTCTTTATGTCAAAGGCTGCTTCTTCCTTATTTGGAATATTAGTGCCAGATCTCAATTTATAATCCAAAGTCAACATCCAGCCCATTGAGCGACACTCACGCTCCAGGACGGAGAACATCGCCCCATGCCAGGGTGGATAAGCATCCTCATCCTGTGAGCTGCAAGGAACAGGGATGTTACTGAATCCATGGCCAACGTCACAGAGAGAAAACGAGCTGAGAGAATTTAGCACTTTTCCGTAAAATTATATAAAACAAGCACATATATATGATTATATATATAAAGTTATATAAAACAAGACTGGCCACAGAGTTCCCACTGTGTGGGGGGTCGAGGCTCTGTTGGGGCTCTAAAAAATTATATAAAATAACCCTAAATCAAGCCTGTGCTATTTATTGGTGTCTGAGTGGGCAGTGTGGTACTGACTGAGGCACTGTCTTGATTTAGTCCATGTCAGCCTGGGCTTGATGTGGGACTCCTCCCGTCCTGGTGTGTGTGTGTGTGTGGGGGGGGGGGGGGCGGGTAGGAGGAGGCGGGGGCTGCCTGGGCCTCCTCTTCCCTCACTGCTTTCCAGGAGATTGTAGCCCCTTTATCCACCTGGCCCACCCTAACGAAGGCAGGAATTGAGTGTCACCAAGAGTCCTGGCGACTTTGTTCAATTGGTGCTAGAGACACTGGTTTGAATTAAATTCCCTCCTTAAAGGGTTGATGGGCATCTAACCATTAGCTAGTTGGCTAGCCAGTCACTTACACTTGGACTCCTTCAATAGCGGAAATGTGATACAGGGTTCTTGGTCTTCTAAGCCTGGAGCATCTACTCATAGCCTGTATCACATGACTCTTCTACATAAATGTTGTCAGTGTGATTGAGCATCCACAATGCTCTGAATGACAGCAGCGGTTTCACCTGCATCACTGTGTTGTCTCCTCACTGGCAAGGTCTATAGGCAGGAGGAGGATGACCATGTGTGATGACCCTTGAGGAACCAATGAGCGTTTCTAGCCATTCTTACTTTGGCCACCTCCTGGAACAGGGAACTAACTCACTGTCCACAGGCTGGGGTGTGAGGTTAGAGAGAACAGTGGCTCTTAAACCAGGTCCACACCATTGGCATCCCCTGGCAAATATTGCAAATAAAGAAGCTTATATCCACCCAGACACATCGCTTCACTTGGCCCATGAGGACCAAGGGTGATCCCTGGCCTGGTGTTTATAGCTCCTTCCCCTGAGTCCACCCCCAGCTCTGACTGGCCAGGGGGTGCAGCTGGCTAGCCCTTAGCAGTCCTGCTCCTCCTGAGGTTTTTGCTTGAACTCTGTTCTCAGGTGTCCTGACAGAACAGGAAATGTTCTCGAAGGGGAAAAGTCAGATGAACATGGCTAAGCTACACTCACTAGTCTGCTTACTCTACTTCCAGAATTGTGTTCCCAGTTTCCGTCTGCTTTTGTTCATCTGTGATGCCTTCAAACTACTGCTCTTAATATTGAATACAGAGTTTATTATCAGGAGAGTTGGTACAATAAAAGCAACTTGCCGTGGCCTAACACAGACTTTCCCAAGTATTTTCCTGATGGCCAGGTGTGTTCAGTTCGTCAAATAATGTGGAATTGAATCAGGAATCTGATAAATTGAGACAAAAGTATTTTCCCACTGTTATTACAAAATAACTTTGGTCACTTCAACTTTTTAGTATCCTTAAATCATGTAATACAAACAGCTATAAATTTGGTTGACTCATGCTATATTTAAAGAGCAATAAATTAGAGTAGTTTCTTCCTCATTTACAGCCTCCCTTTGCCCCTGTTTAATGTACGTGGCATTTACATAGAACGTGCTGATAGTTCACTTGAGAGGGACAAAAATAATTGTCATAACCTTGTCAAAAATTGGAAGGAAAGGTATTTTTCCATACTTTGCTACTTGAACCAATATTTGTACTAATGGAATTCTTGAATAAAATGAAAAGTAATTAAAATTAAAGAAGAAATTTCCGTTCCAAAAGTTTATCCAAAGAACTCTTTTCTAAAGTGATATCTTGGCCTGAACAACTGCCAAGGATCTGGGCATGAACACTGCGCGGGCAGCTTAGCGTGTGTGTGTGTGTGTGAGAGTGTGCACGCGCACATGCGTGCACTAATGCCACTTTAATTGGTTTTGCAAACACCAACAACTTCATCTGACACACAGCAGAGTGATCTCCGGAGGACAGTAGAGCCAAGCCCAACACTGGGAGTGCCAGCACATCCTGTCATAAACCTTTAATGTGGCTTGGAAAAGGCATTTGCAATGTCTCCATTCTTCCTTCTCAATCTGTCATTTTTTTGCCCCTAATTCTTCCAGTTGTACTTCCAGCCTTTACTTCACTCTCTTCTCTCTGCATGTCTTATCGTTATCACAATAGCCATCAAAGAAGAAAAAATACACCCCCAACTTTGAGAACGGTCAAAGCTGACGCAGCTGTCTTTTATCTCTTTGAAAAGGAGTTCCATCACTCATTCTAGGAGCCAGAGTAAAATAAACACCCCAGTTGTTTGCAGTGCAGAGTCCCTGACCATGCTACACACAGGCTGTGATCACTGCTTTCACAGGCCTCCTGTGTAAACAGATACACACTGCTTAGACTCTCAGTCCTACTCCCACTTTTGAGCCAAGGATTCCAATGACTCAGAAGCCAGGAAATCCCAGATTTGGAAGGGCTGGACCAGTTAACCCATTTGTACCACCTATCATGAGATTTTCCTATAAAACACTCCTGAGGGATAAGACACTAGCTTTCACCTGTGACCAGAGCTTATGGTTTCTCCTGTCAGTCCATCCTATTGCTTGGCAGTGCCAATGCTTATAAAGTTCTTTCTTGTGTTAACTAAAATATCCTTCCAGAACCCTCTACACTTAATCCTTTCTCTGTCATTGAGCTATGCAAATGTATAGTTATCTATATATATAAAAGGCTAAGCAATTGCCTGACCCTCTGATTGCCTGACCGGCCGGTGAGTATGATGTTCACTGACCACCAGAGGGAAGATGCTCAATGCAGGAGCTGCCGAGCTGCGGTGACTTGGCAGTGGTGGTTCTCGGGTGATGCACCCCAGAACCAGAGAGGAGGGAGCCTGATTCCTTGTGGGGCCATGCGATTCCACCTTCGCCTGTGGGTTATGTTGTTGCTGGGGCACTTGCGTTCCACACCCTGTACCACAGCAACTTTGCAGAGTGCCTTCTTGCACTCAGGGACCCCTGATCACTCCACAGATGCCCTTTGAGCTGCAGCGCCACCCCAGGTGTGGCTGGCCAGGGAGGGACCAAGGGAGGTTGGCTCCAGGGTGTGTCTGGCCCTGTCTCACCCAGTCCCACCCCGTCAGCCACTTTCTAATTAATCTCCTTTCAATGTGCATGAACCCGTGCACTAGGCCATTAGTCTATCCATAAATATAGATGTACAGAAAATTACCATTTCTTTCAATCAACTTCCATCCACAACTGGGCCTCTGGCAGTAGTGATGGCAGTATTTCATCTAAGTGTTGATAAAGTTCCCAGTCACTAATCAATAACCGGGGCCCACACAGAGCCAAATATCAGGGGCATTGCAGTGGTAACGAGCATGGGCTGATCATGCTGGAACGCTCATAGCCACTTTACTTCCTGTCCTGTTGGGGCTGTTGTGGGGTGTGCAGCCCCCTGACACACCTTCCAGGGGCACCTTCATAGGAAGGGGATCAGGTTACCTCTAATCATGGAGCAAGTCACCCCACTTCCATTCCCTAACTCCCAGAATATATCTTTTTCTACTAATAAAAGTACCACTACTGTCTCTAGCCTACCACTTGAAATCTTTAATTTCTCACAAGTTTTTGTAAGTCAGGAGGAGCCCTTGTCACCAAACTTCCCTGCAAAGACCCCAGGCAATGCAATTTAGTCTGAACCCTCACCTGCAATGGGGTGGGGTGGCAGGAAAGACAAACAGGGAAGGTAAATATGGGAAGACCAACTGCAAGTTTTTACAGCCACACCTAGTGAAAATGAATCATTTTCTTAATTTCCTTCCAAATATTTGAAAATATCTATGTTTGCTCAAAACCCTATTTAATTCAGAAACTATCCCCATTTCATTGAATAATTCACCGTAAAACATAGTTTCCAGGGTTTTAAAAAATCCTCATCCCCAACCTGCTGTTGTTTGCCCAAGTCTTTCTAAAAGAGCTGAGACCTGAACACGGTGTCCAGGTGTGGTCTGACCTCAGCAGAGGATCATAGTGCCAGAACTGCCCTCGGTCCAGACAATGCACAAACATCTTAAGGTAATGTCCGTTTTCTCCCCAAACACCACATTGTGGACCGACATTGAATTGCAGCCAAGACAGAATCTCGGTCTCTTTCGAGCACCTTCTCCAGAGCACGCTGCTGACCCAGGAACAGCTGTGCGGACAGGGCCTCACCTCTGATGCCATGGTTTCTGAGAGAAGAAGTCTCTTCTTCCTAGTGCTTTCGGTTCATAGCCAAGCTCTTCTTTGTGGTTCAAGGAACTTCAGCTTGTGGAGAGAGCACCAACAAAGCAAAGGGAACAGGTGCCGAGCCTTCAGGGGAGTCCCTTCACACCAGCCAGCTGGGAAGTGGAAGTGTCCGTCCCAAGTGTCCTCTCTGTTACGTTCACTAGATTAGAGGAACAGCATTAAAACCTTCCTTTGGCGTGTGTAGTTTAGATGCCCACCTGGAGCAAAACCCTAACAATGTAGGCTGATTGGAGGAAAGACCAATGGAATTAATGAAAAGTCAAGTACATTTGAAAATTCTTTGGGACCTATCTCTAAAAATTCTTTTAATTAACATATAAATTATGTGGCACAATTCTCTCAAGTAGCATGACTTGCTTTAAAAGACACTTTTATTAGCTCAAAGGTATACTATAGCTTGAGCCCTGGATGATTATTGCAAATTACCAGGTTTCAACTTAATGAGGGTTTCATGCCATAACGATTATAGAGTCTTGGAGACAGAACCTCAGTGGATATTGACTCTAAATTTCCATCCATTGCTGAAAACCTCCACTTGAGGATGTCTCCTAAGCATGGGTTATGTAATATATAATTATATAATTAATATAATAGTAATATTGTACAATATCTGGAGAGAGAATTTGCTTTAGTCTTGTTTTTTAAAAAGTATTTTTATTGATTTCAGAGAGGAAGAGAGAGGGAGAGAAACGTCAATGATGAGAATCATTGATCAGCTTCCTCCTGCACGCCCCCTACTGGGTATCGAGCCCGAAACCTGGGCATGTGCCCTGATTGGGAATTGAATATGACCTCCTGGTTCATAGGTCGACACTCAACCACTGAGCCACACTGGCTGGGCAGAGAAAATTTTTTCTAATTGAACCAAAATCCTCTGGTTAATTTCCACCTCCCCTGTTTTAGATTTGCTTCCTAAAACAAACCATCTCTTTTGATGATATTTTGTTGCAGGCTAAATAACACTAGTAACCTGAACAGGGATAGGGCCACAGGTCTGCCTGCCCACTCCCTCTCCCTAACCCACTATATAGTGGCACCTCAAGCACACGGCGCACAACGCTCACAGAGCACTGTGGCAAGGTGAGTACCACTGAGCATTGGCCTTGAATCAGTCTCTAGGCGGCCCCATCCCTTATTTCCCTTATCTGTATGTCTCTTAAGTGTCCAAAATACCTAACACGAAGCTTGACACAATAAAGGAGATTAAAAATCATTGGTTTTCTCTGCCCCTTCCTTTCCCAGCCAACACCCAAGATCCTGATGTTCTGCTTCTCTCTGAAGGAGTTTAATGAAGAAGCAGGTGCATCCCAGAAACAATGGCCCAGACTGACTGCAGCCAACCTCATAGGCATCGTGGGCCCCTCAGAAATCTCTGCTCACAGGACCTTAATCTTAGCTGCACACTAAATTATGCGATGTCAGGCCACACCAGGACCAATAAGTCCAGCTCACAGATTTATCTCTGAAAGTGTGCCTAATGCTGTCTCCTACTCTTTTTACTCTAGGGTCATCCATTCACTCCCACCTTGTGTGGCAAGGTGTTAGCTATTCACTGCTGGCTGCTGCTCACCACCAAGCACACACGTGCACACATACGTGCACACACGCACACCTCTCCCAGCCTTCATATTCTTAACATGCTCTATCGTAACACTGGGTTGTTTGACTTGTATTCATGTAAACACTGTTCTCATAAAAAACTCTGATTTCCATTTCCTTTCTTCTACACTTTGCCCCCCTAAAGTGAATAACTTGGTCTTTCTACTGTTTACCTTTCTATGCACTTATAATAAATCCCCCCTCCCACCCTCTTGGCTCTGGACATACACCTCTTCCCGACACGCACATCACATCCGGGTCCAGTCTGTCCCATCTCCTGGTGCTGAGCTCCTGAGGCCTCAGTCTTCCTCTCCAGTCTGTGCCGGGTTTGTTCAGGGTGCACCAAGGGACTCTGGGGACTTTCCCCCTCTCTCCTGTGTTGGAGTTTCTTTCTGGACCCTGTGTTCTTGTGTTTCTGTCTACTCCCTCATTTGATAGGAACACATCTCCACTCGCTTCCTGAGATTCCTGAATGCCTGAGAATCTTGGCTATCCCATGGCCAGGTCCAATAATTGGGCTGGATAAGGACTCTCCTGGGAGGCGATCTGCCCTTAGAGTGGTGGGGGGAGGGGGTCCTTGTGCCATCACCTCCTGCAGCCCAACGTTGCCTTCCAGGCATCAGTGGCATTTGTTCCCAGTTCTGTGCATGACAGTGCTCTCCCCTGTGCCTGTGGCTCTCAGGGCCATCCCTTACCCCCTGTTCTGGAATACTGTGACAGGTCTGGGTCACCCCTCATTCCACAAGTGTACCCTCAAATGTTTCATCAACCCACTAAACCCAAGATATATCCTGGTTCTTGTTTCTTGGGTGCAGTATCTCCTCTCCTCTCTTTGAGGGTGCAAATTCCTAGCATTATTGTGTCCATTTCCTCTGAATGGCCTTCTGTTTGTTCTGGTGTGAATTCAACACTGGCCGCTTTCCTCCAGAGTCAGGTGGGTTGGGGCCATCCACCCGTAGAAGCGGGTCTCTAACAGGGTGATGGTGGCTGTGTATGTGCCTGGTAGAGTGGTGAGGCGGGAGGGTGTCATGGGGTGCATCCTATGGCTTCCTATGTGAGAAAATCTAAGGGGCTTCTCTCAAAGGCTAATGAGATTCTATAAAAAAAGGGTGTCCACACCTTGCCTGGAAGATGCTGCCCTCCAGCCTCCAGTGCTACAAGACTGACGGCGGAAAGAAAGGGAGTGTGGGGTGGCCTAACCCCTCAATGTGTGGTTACTCACTTAAATCACTCAACAGAGATCTTCCCTCTGACCCCGTCCAGGGACCAACCCTTTTCCAAGTTGCCTTATTGTGAGCTGTGGAGGGAGGGGCTTCTTTTCAAGTTTCCAACAAGCCTTTCATTTTCAGGCCCATCTTCACGGGTCCCTGCTACTTCCTGTCTCTGTGCCCCTGAGGTGCTTTAAGCAAAGGGCTGCCAGTAGGCTTCCCTCTGGGCTGGGCTGTCCCTGGGCTCCATGTCCTCAGCATGATGATGCCACATGCACCCTTTCCAGCTCCCACAGTCTTCTCACTCTTCCCTCCCCTTCCTGCCCCATGTCCTCCCCCCTTTTCTTCTCTTCCTTCTCCACCTGTAATGGGCATTTCAGAGAGATTTCAGGTGGGAATGAAGGAAAAACTGTACATTCAATTCACT
Organism: Myotis yumanensis; assembly: GCF_028538775.1. NCBI lineage: Eukaryota > Metazoa > Chordata > Mammalia > Chiroptera > Vespertilionidae > Myotis > Myotis yumanensis. The sequence continues at coordinate 159,642,710 of NW_027223752.1, read as the reverse complement.
AAGCCCCCTAAGCTCCTTTCTACTTTTAAAATTATTATTATTACTATTTTAAATCGTTATTGTTTATAGTATGACATAGGTCCTCCTCCCCCCCCGCCCCCCCTCCCCATCCCCTTTAACCTCTTCCAGCCCACTCCCGTCCTCCCCACCTCTAGGCCCTCACCACTCCACTGTCTCTGTTCACAGGGTATGCTTATATGCATACAAGTTCATTGGTTGATCTCTTCCCACCCACTTTCCCCTGTCTTCCCTCTGAGGTTCAACAGTCTGTTCATGCTTCTGTGACTCTGGGTCTATTTTTTATCATCAGTTTATTTGGTTCATTAGATTCCACATATGAGTGAGATCATGCTGCGATATTTATCTTTCTCTGACTGGCTCATTTCACTCAGCATAATATTCTCCAGGTCCATCTATGCTGTTGCAAATGGTAAGCATTCTTTTTTATTGCTGCATAGTATTCCATTGTGTAAATGTACCATAGTTTTTTTTATCCACTCATCTGCTGGTGGGCACTTAAGCAGTTCACTGCTATGAACATAGGGGTATATATATCCTTTCTGATGAGTGTTTCAGGTTTCTTGGGATATAGTCCTAGAAGTGGGATCACTGGATCAAATGGGAGTTCCATTTTTAATTTTTTGAGGAAACACCATACTGTTTTCCACAGTGGCTGCACCAGTCTTCATTCCCCCTAGAAGTGCACGAGGGTTCCTTTTTCTCCGCATCCTCGCCAGCACTTGTCATTTGTTGATTTGTTGATGATAGCGATTCTGACAGGTATGAGGTGATATCTCATTGTCATTTTGATTTGCATCTCTCAGATGATTAGTGATTACTTTTTAAAAAATAATCGTCATTGTTGAAAGTATTACATATGTTCCCCTTTCCTCCCCATTAACCCCTTCTAGCCCGCCCCGCCCCCACTCCAGGCCTTCACCACCCTATTGTCTGTGTCCATGGGTTATGCATATATGCATACAAATTATTTGGTTGATCTCTTCCAAAGACTCAAAAGGACATATTTATTCCTTTTTCTTGTTTAGCTTGTTTTACTTACATACGAATATCTGTACTTTGCTAGTTCCCTCGTATCTTCTGTTGCATTTTTGGACTCTGGCTGGATCATCAGCTGTTTGAAGATAGGGACTGTCTCAGAATTACATAATTTGAAGTGGGAGGAGCATTCAGAGCATCTCTGAGGTCATCCTTGAGGACCATCCACCTGCCTACCCTCTGAGGTTCAAAAGTGTATTCCATGCTTATATGTCTCTGGATCTATTTTGTTCACTGGTTTATTTTGTTCATTAGATTCCACATATGAGTGAGATCATGTGCTACTTGTCTTTCTCTGACTGGCTTATTTCACTTAGCATGATACTCTCCAGGACCCTCCATGCTGTTGTAAATGGTAAGAGTTCTTCCTTTTCTTAAACAACATCACACCCCAAACTTAGGGACAAATGAAAATAACAAATGGACCCACCAGGAAGCATTTTTCCTCAACAGATTGGAGGGGCTGGAGTGTCTGATTAATTCCTTCTGTTGGTGATATGGTATAAGGTAATGGGCAGTTCTGAAAGACTGAGCTGAAATTTCATCCGTCACACTCCTGTAACACTTTATTACATTAATAGTGGACATAAATCTCTCTTCCAAAGCAGAGTCATGCCTCAACACAGTAACGTTTACATATTTCCTTTTTATCTTTAGGGTTCAGCCTCTGGCGGGTGCTTAACAAACGTCTGCTGAACAACTTGGTGAATAAACAATGGCCTCATCAATTATTTGACTATTCAATAACTGATTCATGTAGAAAAGACTCAAAAGGACATATTTATTCCTTTTTCTTGTTTAGCTTGTTTTACTTACATACAAATATCTGTACTTTGCTAGTTCCCTCATATCTTCTTGTGGGAAACTGATATAGGGTTAAGCCTCGGACTGACCTGCTGGCAAAGTCACAAACAAGTCCTAGCTTAAAGGGCACAGTCCTCTTAGCATAATTAGGCTTGACCTTATGACACTCCCTAGATCTTATTTGGGAAAGCTAATGGGATGAGGAAGTGCAGGAAGTGTAACCATGGTCAAAACAAGTGAAACTCACAAGAACTGTGTAACTATGGTAACCACTACCTTGTTTACCTCTCACTATAAAAGCTTGGTGAGGCCTGAGCACAGTGGAAGTCCTTCCTCTTGAGTTGGACTTGCTCGCCTGGTCCCCCATATTCCCAAATTATCTTGTGTCTTTTCTATTTCATTTGTGTGCGGCTCCACTTCCAGACCCGAACCCTGAACCACACAGGACGTGGAGGGAAACACTTACGACATCTTCTGTTGCATTTTGGGGCTCTGGCTGGATCATCAGCTGTTTGAAGATACGGACTGTCTCAGAATTACATAATTTGAAGTGGGAGGAGCACTCAGAGCATCTCTGAGGTCATCCTTGAGGCCCATGTAGCATGAGCCACGTGAAGAAAATGGAGGTTGTAGAAAAGGTCAGAGAAAAGACCGAGCCCAGACCATCGGGCTCAGAGTCCAGACAAGACATGGCCTTTCATCCGCCACAGAAATTCCTCGGCACCACTGTCTTCTGTCCCTGAGAGATTCCCACTGGCTCCGAGAGGCAGCAAGCGTGGGTCTCCCGTGCTCCTGGGTCACAGCGTCTGCACTGCCCTGGCACTCACCAAGACCAGACCAGGAGGAAGTGATTCTCCCACGGAAGCCAGTGGGTGCAGAGTCGGGGACTGGGGGTACACAGTCACACAAACGTCCACTCCACATGTCTGGCGCCCTCTTCACTTCGGACTCTCCAGCATCAGCGGTCTTAGAGGCTCCGCATGGAAGGCAGCGACCAGGGATGGAAGGTCTGCTTGGCGTCTTTTCCTGGTCAGGATGTCCACCCCAAGTGCGTGCCCATCTTCCACAACCCTCATTTCCAGCGCTCCCTCTCCTACTATAGTCATTCCTCCTTCCCGTTCCTCTCCGGGATCTGAACTTTCTGAGCTCTTACTCTGGCTCAGCCTTAGGCCAAGAGAAGCTGCTCTCTCCCCAGCTGCCCAGCCCGGGTCAGGTGGCCAACATCACCTGTGCTTGGAAACGCCGTCGTTATCCAGTACTGCCTCAGCCGGGCCTGGAAATGGAGTCACCTGTGCTTGGACCTTGATTTCCTGCATTTTGTGACCTGTGACCTTTATCCCTGACTTGGCTTTTGACTTCTGTCATGTCTGCTGAGCCAGGCCTCTGGTTCACTTTAGCGATGGTCAGTTTTTATTTAGCCCAAATTGATGATTTGCTGCAGAAATATTTGACATCCTGGTTTCTGGTTGTTTCACAGTCCTTGGCCTAATCTATAGATTTCTGGGGCTTGTGACTTAGGCTATGACAAAAACATAGCATGTCATGAATGTTACTGAGATTGTATTTTAAAAAAACTAATCAAGTCCCTCTTAGCTTGTGGACAAGTTTATAAAAGTGGGTACAGCTCTGGCCAGTTTTCCTCAGTGGATAGAGCATTGGCCTATGGTCTAAAAGGTCCTGGGTTTGATTCCAGTCAAGGGCACATGCCTGGGTTGTGGGCTTGATCCCCAGTGAGGCATGCAGAAGGCAGCCGATCAATGACTCTCTCTCATTGTTGATGTTTCTCTCTTTCCCTCTCCCTTCCTCTCGGAAATCAATAAAAATATATTTTAAAAGAGAAACAAAATAGCCCCCCAACTTTGTTTTAAAAAATGTGGGTACCTACATTTTTGTTTCCTTAGAGCTCCTTTTATAGGATGCACTCTGTTCTCCACACGTTGCCACTCTGGACATTGTCAGGGTGGACTTGTGGACTCCCGGAGCACGGGACCATGACTCATCATCTTTATTCTCCTACATTTCCGTCCAGATACAGGAGAAACCACTGAATTCTCACACATTCAAGAGATTCCTGGAGAAACTATAAAAACAGGGATGGGGAACCTTTTTTTCTGCCAAGGGCCATTTGTATATTTATAACGTCATTTGAGGGCCATACAAAGTTATCAACTTAAAAAATATGTTGCTATGAAAAAAGCTCCCGGATTTATTGAATTTCGAGTGCTGCCTGCGATTGCCTTGGCAGGGCCAGACCAAATTATACTGCATGCAGCTGGACATTCCCCACCCCTGTTTTATCGTATAAAACATGCAACCCCCAGGACCCTTTGCAGGCAATTCTGTCTGTATGTCTGAGGCAAGCCTAGAAACATGAACTTCAAGCTCATGGTTTTTAAAAAATATATTTTTATTGATTTTCAGAGAGGAAGGGAGAGGAAGAGAGAGATAGAAACACCAACTATGAGAGAGAATTATTGAACGGCTGTCTCCTGCACACCCCCCACTAGGGATCTGACCAGGGTCAAACCCGGGACCCTTCAGTTTGATGCTCTATCCACTGATCCAAACCAGTAGGAGCGGTGTGTGTGTGTGTGTGTGTGTGTGTGTGTGTTTTCTCATTGCTTACCTGACATCACTCCACCAATCAATCAGCAGCACCAAGAACCCGTGGTTGCTAAATCCAGAGCATGTTTTCTGTCTCTGTCTTCCTCGCTAACTCACACACAACACCTCGGACCATACCCTCCTTACTGAACCTCCCCAGGCATAGTTTGGCACATTGTAGATGCGCAAAAAGTACTTGTTGAATGATTGAAGTTTGAGGCTTTAGACTAAGAAATATGGAAGTATCACAGAACAAAAAAAATACGATTTAAGGCTGTATTTTCTGCTTTGGAGCACAAGTGCTGTTTCCTACAGGAGAAAGATTCATGTGGGGGAAAAAGCAGTCAGTGTCATTTATGCCACAGACAGAGAGATGCAACGGAGGCGGGTTCAAGAGGAAAGACGCCTGCTTGCCAGAGTGATCAAGCAGGTTCCCAGTGTGGTCTCTGCTCTCTTTCTCATGTGGCAACCCCTCCTCTTTACATCACTACTGGTGAATGAATGCCCTTCTTTCTAATGTTCACTTGTCAGTACCGACTCTTAGCATGGATGGCACCATCCTATCTGGCCATGACATTGTTCTTGTTCTCCCCTGAGCAGCCTTCTGCCTTCCCTGCAGCCCTCGGCTCTGCCGACTCTGTTCTTTCTTCTCCACCCCACCCATTGCCGGTCAGGCCGGAGAGGCTCTGATTGGCCCTTGTTGGCTCCTGTTTAAGCTCCAGGTGCAAAGATGCATCATTGGTGAAGGAAAGCACAGGTGAAAGACTGAAGTTGAGCTATGGCACGACCACTTAGGAAATGGTTAGTACCCGGTATGGATGGAGTGTAACATTTGAGGAGGGGGGTGAGAAGGGTAAGGGTCAGAAAGAAAAGGACCAGATAAGAAAGGGGTTAGGGTACCCGGGCAGGGTTTGGAGCAGGCGTTGTAAGCAGATTTGTGTATGGCAAGAATGGATGTTGGGAGAACAAATAGATCATTGTTGTGATCAGATAGGGGAGGAAGGTGGACTAGTAACTAGTAGTAACCTGTGGAGGGACATGGAGGGAATGAGTGATCGTCAGGAGCAGAACTGGTCACTAGTGCCTCTCACGGAGACTGCTTACAAAACAGGGCACCTGGATAGGGCACAGGGCTGAAGCGGGGAGGGGAAAGGCAGAGGGGAGAGGCAGAATTCAGTTCGGTTAACTCAATGGTTCTCAACCTTCTGGCCCTTTAAATACAGTTCCTCATGTTGTGACCCAAACATAAAATTACTTTCGTTGCTACTTCATAACTGTAATGTTGCTACTGTTATGAATCATAATGTAAATATCTGATATGCAGGATGGTCTTAGGTGACCCCTGTGAAAGGGTTGTTTGACCGCCAAAGGGGTCGCGACCCACAGGTTGAGAGCCGCTGGACTTGATGTGAGCTTTTCTTCATCCCTCTGGGAAGTGCTGAGTAGGCAGATAGTCAGAGACACATCATTTAAGTTCAGGATATATGTACACCAAGCATGTCAAACTCGCGGCCAGCAGGCCGCATACGGCCCACAACGAATATTTTTGCGGCCCAGCCAATATAACGGCATGTAAGAAACATTTTAGCCCTGACTGGTTTGGCTCAGTGGATAGAGCATCAGCCTGCAGACTGAAAGGTCCCTGGTTCGGTTCCAGTCAAGGGCATGTACCTTGGTTGCAGGCACAACCCCAGTAGGGGTGTGTAGGAGGCAGCTGATCGATGTTTCTCTCTCATCGATGTTTCTAACTCTCCCTTCCTCTCTGTAAAAAGTCAATAAAATATAATTAAAAAAAAAAAAAAAGAAACATTTTAATAAAATCTTCGTAACTTAATTTTTACAATATCCTGTTATACATAATTATTAATAACGAACTACAACGTTCGCTGATGACTGATTACTATAATCATGTTGCATTCATTTCCCTTACGCGCTTTACACGCAGGCGCACCATTTCTCTCCACTAATACTAGCAGCAGATATTTTAGCAGCTGATTGCCACGTCATTAGTCTTGGACTGACTTGTTTAGTGTGCGCAACAGGAAATATTTATCTTTCAGAGAACAAGAAAAATAGGTTTATTTGCGTTATGCTTATTAATTTGTGCAGTTATTCAGTGTCTGGTAGGTTAATGTTCAAGAAAAAAAAATTAATTTTATTAAAATGTTCTATTGCCCTAACCAGTTTGGCTCAGGGCAAAGAGCATCGGCCTGCGGACTCAAGGGTCCCAGGTTCGATTCCGGTCAAGGGCATGTACCTTGGTTGTGGGCACATCCCCAGTAGGGAGTGTGCAGGAGGCAGCTGATCGATGTTTCTCTCTCATCGATGTTTCTAACTCTCTATCCCTCTCCCTTCTTCTCTGTAAAAAATCAATAAAATATATTTAAAAAATAAATAAAATGTTCTGTTATTTTACGTTAACGATTACTCACTTATTTCAGCCCTTTGTATTCAGCATGTCTCTATTGAAATAAACCTATGTTTCTATGAAAATTGAAGCTTTTGTTTTTTTGCGGCCCACATAAACTTAAACCTTGTTTAATTGGCCCGTGTTAGCCTTTGAGTTTGACATGCTTGGTCTACACGAAGGCTGCTTTGGGAGTAATTGAAGCAGAGATGATGATGGAAAGTCACCCAGTGAGAGTGGGCAGAGTGAGGACACACAGCAGAAACCCCAGAGGCGCCAGAAGTTAGAAAAGAGAGGAAGAGGAACCTACGAAAGAAACAGAGAAGGGCTGCCAGAGAGAGAGAAGAGGCCAGAAGCCAAGGGAAGACACTGCTCAGGAAGGAGGCTGAGACCCCTGAGGCAGAGTTTCAATACCGAAGGCTGTTCTTCGGGAGGCTGTTTGCGACTCAGCAGGTGCGGTCTGCATGGACAGAGGGAGGCGTGGGCCAGCTGGTGGGCTAAGAGGGTGACTAAGGAGAGGGAGATGGGGTGACAAGTATAGAAAATTCTTTCTAGAGTGTGATCAGCCTGAGCCAGGAAGATCGCGCCTATTCCTAGGAATCAGGAGGCACAGATGTCTGTGTCAGGGAACAAAAGGAGTTGTTGTGCAGTGGCCTTTATTTTCTCTGTGAAACTGAAGAGTGGTGGAGTGGGGGGAGCTTAGTGGTTTGAGGAGGAATGGGGGAGGTCTGAACTAGCGTCCTGGAGAAGGAGGGGGAAGTGACAGGCTGCAGAGCATGGCTGAGTGGACCCTCGAGTCTCTGAGGTCACCGGCTTCCACCAGCAACACCTTCAGGGGCCCCGGAGTGGGACAGGGGCAGGAAGTAGTGGGGTTAGTCCTGGACTGGCTTCTCTCCAGGCAGGGATGATGCAGGGATGCAAGGGCGGGGCAGTAGAAGATGCCGTAAGAAGAGCTGAAATGACGTCGCTTGTAATATGACTTTGGTAGAGAGGGTGTGCGTTAGTATTCTATCCCTGCAGAACAATTTACCTCTAACCAGTGTTGAAAACAAAACCCATTCAGCTGTGATAAGGCAGAAGTCTGGGTCTGGCTTAGCTGGGCCCGGTCCTCAGTCTCACAAAGCTGCACTCAAGCTGTGGGCAGAGCCTGTGGTTTCAGCTGGAGCTCGGGACCCTCTTCTGAGCTCATTCAGATTGCTTGTGATGGTCTCTCTGAGGTCCCTGAGTTTTGCTGGCTGTTAGATCACTCTCAGCTCCTAGAAGAGACCCCCCTCCACGGGCAGACACCTCTCTCCGCAGGTCTTTGCTTTCTTCCTCCCAGGCCCTCTGCTCTTAAAGAGCTCATCCAATTAGGTCAGGCCCCCTCACCCCGCCCTCCGCCCCCCAAGGCAATCTTTCTTTTGATTAGCTCAAAGGCAAGTGATTCAGAGCCTTGTTCACATCTATAAAATTCCTTTTACCATATAATGTAGCTAGCATGATCATAGGCGTTACATTGCAGGTTCCACCCACGTGCAATGGAAGGGGATTATACAGGAGGAGGGCAAAGTCACCTATGTGCAAAGGAAGACCTGAATAAATAAAAAGAAGAGGCTCACAGAAATTGAGGGGTTGGGGACAGGTGGGTGTTCCTGAGTGTAAGTATAACAGAGTTAGGATTAGGTGTGATGAAAGAAATGCAGACCCTAGAGCAGGGAGGTCTAGAGCAGGGAGGCGGGCAGTTTAGGCTGATGGGACCAGGTTCTCTCGATGGCCCTCCATCCTTATTTAGTGATCTCGGCCTCCTGGTCCAAGCTGGACTTCTAAAAAACTACAGCCCTAGCTGGTTTGGCTCAGTGGATAGAGGGTTAGCCTGTGGACTGAAGGGTCTCAAGTTCTATTCCTGCCAAGGGCACATGCCCAGGTTGCAGGCTTGATCCCCAGTAGGGGGTGTGCAGGAGGCTGCCGATCAATGATTCTCTCTCATCATTGATGTTTCTCTCTCTCTCTCTCTCTCTCTCCCTCTCCCTTCCTCTCTGAAATCAATAAAGAAATATATTTAAAAATAAAATAAAATAAAAAACTCCAGAAACCGCCACACAACTTCACCTTTGGTTATAACAGTGGGAAAGCCACTTTCTGAGCATTATATGCACAGTAAGTGCCACTTTTATAAACACACACATTGTTAAAGGGCTTATCTCCATCATTAAAGAGTGCTTATTTTCTGGGCTTTTCTAGATTTTTCATATGCATGGCAATAAATGTGTACAGCTTTTGTAACCAGAAAAACCCAATAAAAATCATTTCCAGAAAAAGATAGGAAATGTATTGATTTATGCTAGAGATCCAGAGGGTTGATTTGTGGCTGAGAGAGGAATGAGGACAGGACTAGATAACAGTTGGGAGAAGAAACATTTTTAGATTCGACAGAAGGGACCAACTTCTCTTCCATTGTCAAAATGTTTACAAACAGAATGAAGTGTTGTTAGGCTTGGGATTTTAGGCTTAGTTGTATTTGTTTTGGAGTTTATTCTCTTCACAAAATGAGAATCTAAGGAGCAAAACGTGGACAACAGACAACAGCTCAGGCTGCAAATGAGGCAGAAGTAAATACCAAGATCTTGAAAATGTCAAGCTCTCCTTTCAATATTTGTCTACATGGTAGTCCCATTCCATCACCTTCCGTGATCCCTCCCCCAGATAAAGAGCATCTTAAAGTTTTCTATTTACCCTCAATGTCTAGCTCCAAGCCACACTCCCCAGGCCCAGGAGGGACTTTCATGTTGGCTACTAGGGGTCACAGTTCTACCAGCAGCTCTGGGAGGCAGCCCTCAGCCCACCGTCAATAGGGAAGCAGTCCAGTTGGAACCTGACTGGTTCTTGTCTTTTTAGGTTGAACAAAATGATATGTTAAAGATTTTCTACGTTAGACTATGCCCCTCAGTGCCTTTTGGAAGTAGGTATAGCCTTGGGCATGTGGACGGGAGCCCTATCAGTACTCTGGTAATGTGACTACATAGTTCGTAGTTTGTGATGCAAATCAAGTTCCTAGCTGCCATTACACTTTGTTGTGGGGACTGGTGCAAACACAATTTCATTCACCTGTCAGGGCTCATGGGGTCAGAAGTTTGGGAGTAGACAATTGGTCTGAGCCAGCTCCTAGGACAGCTGTACCAAGCAGGCTCCGGCGTGGTGGGTAAACCAGAAACATGACTTGGGCCTCTTCTCCTGCAGAGCGGTGTATGTGAGAGCCCCCTCTCTGTAGGGCGGCTGGCAGGCACCATGTGTATGTGAAGCATGAAAGGCATATTGTGCTGACCAGAGTGCAGAGCGAGATTTCCCAGCCAGCCAGAAACACGCTGAGTCAGGGCGGATTAAGAGGGAGAAATTAAGACCCAAACACCCTCACATGGTTTCCTCCTTGCCAGGGTTTTCAAAGGATTATATTTAAAAAAAAAATAGTTTCAAGTTATTCAAGTTTACAGAATAGTGTTTACTTTGCTTATTTCCTGCTAGAACTTAAAGCAGAAAGAGTATTAAGCTCCTCGGGTTTTGCAGTACGTCAGGCGGGCTAGAAAAGCTCGTTTAAATCCATGGAGTAGAAAACATAAGCCGCACGTCCTAGGAGACAGGCAAAGACACATGCTGCCTAGGCAGTAAAATATTTGATTGAAAAGGCCATGACCTCAGCCAAAGCTCTTATTTAGTCATAAGAGCGGTATGCTCAGCACCTGCCTAATCTTCCATCACGGAGCACACCTGCAGCCTGTGGTGTGGGACTCCCCAGCTGGCTACACCACTGGCAGGTTGATCTGGGAGTGGAGATGCAGGTGATATCAGCAGGATGGTGGACTTTTAGGTTGAAGGAAATGATAAGTTAAAGATTTTCTACTTTAGACTATGCTCCTTAGTGCCTTTGTTGCCCCCACCCACTCTCCCCCAAAAAACAATTTAACAACTACCCATAGATGATAATAGTTCTGGGAAAGCTCTGGGGTACAATTAAAACACTTCAGCAAAAACTGAGGATAACCACATAGAAAAATCACAGAATCATTTCACCTGTCACTGACCCCCAGACGGAACACCTCAGTGCCAAAAGAAATCCCCTGCACTGTGAGTCCCCCACAGGGAAAAGGAGAGGAGGAGGACTGTAGCAGTCTTATCACTGAGGATCCTGCAGCCCTTGCACTGCCAAGGACCCCACTGTCTGGACTGACACAAACTCCAGCTGCCAGACACAACCGGAGCCCTCACCACAGCTAACATCATCAGTGAAGGAAAAGCTTTTCCTCGAAGATTCGATACCAGACAAGGATGCCCACTCTCACTACTTCTATTTAATATAGCACTAGAAGTTCTGGCCAGAGCAATCAGACAAGAAAAAGAAATAAAAGGCATCCAGATTGGAAAGGAAGAAGTAAAATGATCTCTTTGTAGACGACATGATCATATAGGTAGAAAAACCTGGCTTCACAAAAAATTGTTAGAACTGACAAACAAATTTAGTAAAGTTGCAGGACACAAAATAATCTAATATTAAAATGGCAAAAGATCACCCTGGCCAGTGTAGGTCAGTTGGTTGGGCATTGTCCATGCACTAAAAGGTTACTGGTTAGCCCGTATGGCTAACTGGTGTGGCTCAATGGTTGAGCGTTGACCCAGGAACCAAGAGGTCACAGTTCAATTCCTGGTTGGGGCACATGCCCAGGTTGTAAGCTTGACCCCCATTGGGGGGCTTGTAGGAGACAGACTATAGATGATGTTCCTCTCTCATCCATGTTTCTATCTCTCTATCCCTCTCCCTTCCTCTCTCTCTAAAAAATGAATAAAACATATTTAAGAAAGAAAGTAAGAAAGAAAGAAAGAAAGGAAGAAAGAACCCTAGCAGGTTTGATTCTAGCAGGTTTGGTTCAGTGGATAGAACGTCAGCTTGCGGACTGAAGGGGCCCGGGTTCAATTCAGGCTGTTCAAGGGCACACATCTCAGTTGCAGGCTCTTTCCCAACCCTACCCTGTCAGGGTGCGTGCAGGAGGCAACCAATCAGGGTGTTTCTCTCACATTGATATTCTCTTTGTCTTTCCCTCTCTCTTTCACTCTCTCTAAAAATCAATGGGAAAATATCCTCAGGTGAGGAAGGAAGGAAGGAAGGAAGAAAGGAAGGAAGAGAAAGGCAAGGCAAGGCAAGGCAAAGCAAAGGAAAGCAAAGCAAAGGAAAGCAAAGAAAGCTGGTTTGATTCCCTGGCAGCTCAATTCCTGGTAGGGGGTGTGCAGGAGGCAGCTAATGGATGTTTCCCTCTCTCTTCCCCTCTCTCTTCCCTTCTTCTCCCTCTAAAAATAATTTCTTAAAATCTAGAAAAAAAATTTAATGGGCAAAGGATCTGAAGAGACATTTCACAAAAGTTGATAAACAAATGCCAACAGGCACATGAAAAAATGTTCAACATTAATAGTTGTGAAGGAATTGAAAATCCACACCACAATGAGTCATCACATTACACCTGTTAGGAAGGCTTTTATCAAAAAGACAAAAGATAACAAGTGGCCGAACTGGTTTGGCTCAGTGGATAGAGCGTCAGCCTGCGGACTGAAAGGTCCCAGGTTCGATTCCGGTCAAGGGCACGTACCTTGGTTGTGGGCACATCCCCAGTAGGGGGTGTGCAGGAGGCAGCTGATCGATGCTTCTCTCTCATCGATGTTTCTAACTCTCTATCTCTCTCCCTTCCTCTCTGTAAAAAATCAATAAAATATATTAAAAAAAAATAACAAGTGATGGTGAGGGATCAGGCCTAAGCTTGCAGTCAGACATCCTTCTGGCAGCCAGGGAGACCTCGGGGGATGTCCGACTAAAGGCTTAGGCCCCCAAGGGATCGGGTCTAAACTGTTAGTTGGACATTCTTAGTGCTGCCATGAAGGTGGGAAAGGTTCCTGCCACCACCACTGTGCTGGCCAGCCATGAGCCAGCTTCTGGCTGAGTGGCACTCCCCATATGGAAGTGCACTGACCACCAGGGGGCAGCTCCTGCATTGAGAGTCTGCCCCCTGGTGGCCAGTGAGCATCATAGCAACCAGTCATTCTGCCGTTCAGTCAATGTGCATATTAGCCTTTTATTATTATTATATAGGATGTCCCTATTTCCCCCCTTTTGCCCCCTCTACCCAGCTCTTGCCCCCCACTTCTCTCTGGCCATCACCATACTGTTGTCTGTGTCCATGAGTTGTGCATATATTTTCTTTGGCTAATCCCTTCTTTAAATTCACTTCTTTAAATTTTTATTTTTAGATAAGTGCTTATAACTGCACTATTATATATTTTCTATTATATCATTTATTTATTTATTTTTAAAAAATATATATTTTATTGATTTTTTACAGAGAGGAAGGGAGAGAGATGGAGAGTTAGAAACATCCATCAGCTGCCTCCTGCACATCTCCTACTGGGGATGTGCCTGCAACATGTAAAAAAAACTATAAAATACTACAGCATATTATATGTACCCTTCACCCAATTTCTTAGGTGTTAATAATTTAAACATAACCATTATACAACTAACAAAATTTGGAATATATTTTTCTTATAATCTCTTTAATGTTACTTAATCCATTTACTTTGTTTTTGTTAATCTTCACCCAAGGATATTTTTCCATTGAATTTTAGAGAGAGTGAAGGGAAAGGGAGAGACACATTGATTGGTTGCCTCCTGCACATGCTTTGATAGAGACTGGGGATCAAGCCAGCAACTGAGGTACATGCCTTTGACTGGAATTGAACCTGGGACCCTTCAGTCCACGGGCTAATGCTCTATCCACTGAGCAAAACAGGCTGAAGCTTAATTCATTTACTTTTAATCTATATGTGTCTTTATATTTAAAGTGGGTTTTGTTTTTGATTCACCCTGCCAGCTGCTGGAGGCTTCTGGGACGGCAAGGCACGGCCGGTTCCTGGGGGCTTCTGGGGCAGGCGTGCCTTCCCGGGCAGCTGGCCTGCCCTGGATGGCAGCACGCTGGCAGTTGGCGCTGTCCTGCCCTGCCTGCAGTATGCAAATTAGCCGCCACCTTTGTTGGCGGTTAATTTGCATATCATGCTGATTAGCCTATGGGAGGCGTATCGAAGGTATGGTCAATTACCATGTTTGTCTATTATTAGATTAGATATGCATAACCCATGGACACGGAAAATTAGGTGGTGAAAGCCTGGGGTAGGGGATGGGGCCGGGCTGGATGGGATTAATGGGGGAAAATAGGAACATATGTAATACTTTCAACAATAAAAAGAAACAAAATGAAGGAATCTGGCCATTTGAAACAACATGAATGGACCTGGAGGAAATTATGCTAAGTGATAAGTCAGACATATACAGCATGATCTTACTTACATATAGAATCTAAAAAAGTCGAACTTACAGTATCAAAAATAGAATGGTGGTTGCTAGGGGGTAGAGGGGAGGGGAAATGGGGAGATATTGGTCAAAGGGTACAAAGTTTCAGTTATGCAGGATGAATAAGTCCTGGAGAGCCAATATACTACAATGCAACTATTGTTAACAATACTATATTGTGTACTTGAAATTTGGTGAATCTTAAGTGTGCTCAACACACACACACACACACACACACACTCGTTCACTCACACAAAACACACGTAATTATTTAAAGCAATGGAGGTATTAATTAGGTTGATATGATGATCATTTCACAGTGTGTACATATATCAAAGCATTGCACTGTTCACCTTAAACACATGTAATTTTTATTTGCAGAAAAAAAGGAGTGATTTAGGATGGGGCAGGCATGCTCAGCAGGGCTCTGATAGACTGAGGTGGGATGTCCTTCTTCAGCTTCTGATGTGCAGGTGATAACTGGCTGCTGGGTTACCAGTTATCTGCCACCCTTTAAATGTTGGCACATCTATACTAATAAAAGGGTAATATTCTAATTAGACCGGACATCTTCTGGACGACCTTCCGGACGTCCTTCTGAACAAAGCCATGGTGGCGGAACCGAGGCAGAGGTGGTTAGGGGTGGTCAGGGTGGCAGGAGAGAGCAGTTAGGGGGATCAGGCCAGCAGGGGAGAGCAGTTAGGAGGATCAGGCTGACAGGGGAGAGCAGTTAGGGATCAGGCCGGCAGTGGAGAGCAGTTAGGGAGATCAGGCCGGCAGGCAGGTGAGTGGTTAGGAGCCAGCAGTCCTGGATTGCAGGTTGGACATCCCCCGAGGGGTCCCGGATTGGAGAGGGTGCAGGCAGGCTGAGTGACCCCTCTCCCATGCACGGATTTTGTGCACCGGGCCTCTACTAGTCAATATTTAATTCACAGTGATAGGGCTAAAACCACCATGACAATCAGTAGTGAACCACACTATTCTGGGAGCAGTTTCTTTAGCAGCCAAATTCATCTACTAGTACATTCTATTTTCACTTTGAACAGGTGTAATCAGTCATTCATGTATAGTTGCCAAATGCAGGACAAAACAAAAATAAGAAATATTGCAAAGGAGATACTTATGCTTCAGCCTCCCAATTATTTCTCTATATGCAAAGTGACCACAAATGACAAAGCAAAGGAGCTACGTTCTGGAGGGCAGCAGCACCTGAAACCAGTCCTCCAGCCTCTGGGCCCCCAAGGCCGCACAGCCAGGATACAGTCTCTGTAGGGCTGATTACTCTGGGCTCACCAGGACATGGTCACTGAGTGACTCCTCCTTGCAGGCTCCTGGGTCAGTCCTTCTTCCCCAAAGGCAAATACCTTCTGAGCTAAAGTAGATTCCCATCTTTCCCTGGGATCTTGTTCAGTCCTTGCTCATTTTCCAGGAGATTTTAATATGCTGCGCCTTTTGATGTTTCTAGTCAGAATTACCCTGCCCAGCACTACGGAGGCAGAAACCCCTCATCCTGACCCTGTGTTCTTAGTGTGTGTCCAGATTTCCTCAAACACATCCTGTGGGTTATATGCTTGGTCCATCCTGTTACTCAGCTGGGCCTTTGAATTCTGTAACTCATTTCAGTAAAAAAATTACATTTTAAGTTCCCTGCAGACTTGTCTTGTACTGGTGCTCCCATGAGCAGTCTAGTATTATTTTGGGCATATAATATTGTCCTGAATGTCTCCAAAGGCTCTGTTAGTTTCATACTTCTTAAAGTTCTTGCCTGTTTCTGAATTAGTACCATCACATCTGGGCTGACTGTTCTAGTCCTACCTGTGGTCCTTCTATTCTGACCTGTCTGAGGACCCCGAGGTACCTGGAGGGCTATGCAGGTTTGTAAACGAAGAACCAAGTTTATGAGTATTTGGAGCTGGCGTAGGAGTCCTCCACAGTTGTATGACTCTGTCTCATCCGCTATCTCCATTTTCCCTCATTCCAGTCTCAAAGGATATCTCATCTTCATCTGGAGGGTCACTTTCCATTGATCCCTCAGATCAACAAAAGGCAGAGATAAAAACATAAATAGACCAAAAAACAAACACCCCCCCCCCCCAGAAAAAACAAAGATAAAATAAGAGTTCAGTGTACTGATGAGGTAAGTGTTTCTGGATCATGAATGAGTCAGTGTTTACATTTTCATTCTGTATTCTCTCTGCCTGAGCTAACTTCATCTTCTCCTTAGGAAATCCACAAAAAACAGCCGTAGCTTGCAAGTGTAAGTATGAAGAAGGAATAGACTCTTTTTTGTGTTGTTGTTAATCCTCACCCTATATTTTTTCCATTGATTTTTAGAGAGAGTGAAAGGGAGGGGGAGGGAGAGAGAAAGAAGAGAGACACATTGATGGGTTGCCTCCCCCACGCACCCTGGCCAGGGTGGGGAATGAGCCTGCAATCCAGGTATGTGCCCTTGACCTGGAATCAAACCTGGGACCCTTCGGTGCTCAGCTGATGCTCTACCACTGAGCCACACTGGCCAGGGCAGGAAGAGACTCTTAATCACAATTTATGTTGCCTGTTCTGGCTGGACTGCAGACTGGGCACACTTGTGTCCTGGGTAGAGGGAATGTGCTAACTGGAGTGCTTGGCAGAGGAAAGACAGAAGGCTGTCCCGAAGGAGCTCACTTTGGGCCTTTAAATAGCAGTGTTGTTTGTCTATAGCTGCAAGAACCCAAGGAGCGAATACCACGGATTTTCTTCAAGATGTGCCCACGGACAACAGAAATATAAATGCACCTCTCAGTGTGAATATGCCGAAGCACTGCAGTTTACTATTATGCTGTAATTAAGTGAAGGGGCACTGTGGGAAGGGAAACCTAGAGTAGCAGTCACAAAAATCCCAGTAGCAATATTTTCAGCATTTGGTGAGTCACTATTCTCCAGAAATAAACACAAACACAGCCCAGGGCAGAAGACTGCTTGGTCATTTCACACAGAGGAGTTTTCAGTGGTGCTGAATGCAGTTTCTGATAAACATGAGGGACCTACATTATTCTTTGAGGCTTTCTACTAGTATCTCTGAAGGTGGCTCAGGGGACCCCCAGGCTATAAATAAATCATAGTCCCAAAGCTAATCCATGTCTGACATTTGGAATAATGTCACCCAGGGTATTTCAATTCCCAGCTGACTCACCAAATACAACTGAGGGTGAATCCTATGTCTTTTCAAAGTATCTCTATATGCATTCAATCACACCAAACACCTAGTGATAATGAATTAGCACTGGTGAATTTGATAGTAATAGTGGCTTTTTGGGTGAATAAATAAGAGCCCCTATTTCCTGAGTGACCTAACTCTGATGGCATGACCCCATGTTACAGATAAGTAAACTGAGGTTTGGAAAGGGTAAGCAACTCAATCGAGTTCACAGTGGAGTCAGGCTGCCAAGACAGGCCTCCATGTCATCCTTGCTACTCAGCTGTATGCGATATTCTGTGGATAGGCCCAGCCTGGTTCCGGGGTCCTTCGGACAGGCTATGCAGCTGCAGAAAGAGGAGGGGCCGTGGGAGAGAAGTTCCTGCCCTGCTTTGGGCAGAGCTGGATTTGGTCACAGTGTCTCACCCAGACCCTCCTTCTGTGCACGTCTTTCACAGGACGCATCACGGCCACTGTGCCAAATGCCTTCCACACTGGCCGTGCTCATCCCCACCCCCATGTGCTCATCCCCACCCCCACATGCTCCGTTTCCCTCTCAATAACCATCTCCTTTCCCCAGCAGGAGTGGAGTGAACCTTCCTAGAAGTGTGGCCACAAGTGAACCAGGCTGAACCTCTACAATCGCTGGCAGTGCACCCAGGAGAGGTGGGACAGGAACCAGCGGAGGAAGAGGTACTTTGTTGGTGTTTTCTTGGAAACTACAGATCCTTTTAATGTTCCACATTGGCCCACGATGGTGGCTGGATCTGAGGCAGTGCAGGCACCACTCTTTAAGCTGGTTCACAAGTCAGGGGCTGCCTATCAATGGTCATGGAAAATACTGGATTCTGCTCTGTCTAGGAGCTGGACAAACAGGGCCCCTTGGAGGACGTGGATTCAGAGTCTAGTGAGATGTTGTTGTGAATAAGGACCCCAGCATTTCTAAACCGAGCTGTGTAATGTTGTGAGCACCCCAATTCAAGGCAAATGGCTCCACTTCCTACTTAGGGGGTCTTGGCTCCACTTGGTGCTGGTTGTCCTTTATCATCTACCCTCATCTTTTTAGATGCCAGTTATCTCTTAGTGGCTGCACTGTGCTCGCTTCCATTACCATGCAAACCTGTTTGTTTGTGTTTTTAGGCCTAAAGTTAGAGTTTGAGGTTCAGAGCTAGGATATTCAGACCAACGTCGTAAAACTACACGTTCACATGGGATGCTGGTATACATGATAATTCAGAACGAATGTCTGTGTGTCTCGACAAGACCAGTGTTAAACCCAGTGTGCTCCACATAATGCGGAGAGCGGTATGCATGCAGATGGCGTCAATGGCCGCAGCAGCAGCAGAGCCCTTTTGGGACCGCAGTTGCTCTGCTGAGTCCCTGCAGCATCAGAGCCCATGTGTTGACTCAGAAATTTTCCATCAACTCTGCCAACCTCACCTCAGCCTCGTCCGCATTCCACCGGAGCCACATATCCTACAGGCTCCTGGAGTGGGCGTCCCTGGTTATTCTGATAATAAACAACGTCGACATTTCCAAGATTAGAAATTTGGTGAAGATCATAGTACAACTTTTAAAAAGGAGGATACTGTTTTAAAATGAAAATGAAGGTTAGAATGTAGTGTAGCAAATATCAGTTTTCGTCAACTTTGAGGATTTCAAAGTGTGGAGAGTTCTTCTGATTAGGACCAATTCATAAAGGCACATCTAATGTGGAACATAATGTGGACATTAGGGAACCCCAGGGCTGTACCCAGCATTTCCAGTTCTCTTTTCTCACGACCCTAAGCAATCACATCCGTTTCAAAGGTTCCTGGACTCATATATTGAAAATGCCAACAGTTTTCCATTAGTCCTCATGTTTCCTTTGACCTTCAGACAACTGACTTGACACCTGCACTTGGATGTCTGGTGCCTACTTCCAACCAAACACATCCGAGCAGAAATCTTGGCTTTTCTCACCCCCATAGTCTCCTAGTATCTCCCATGGGAGTAAAACCACTCTTAACGTGGTTGCTCAGAGACATGAGGCTCCTGCCGATTTCTGCCTCCTGTCCCCATACTTGCAATCAGTCAGCAAATCCTGCTTTCCATCTTTGTGATCTATTGGAAGCTGTCCACCACCCTAGCTCTGTGGCTGCCGGCTTGGTTCAAGTCCACCTGGCCAGCTGCCACCCTCACTTGGGTTCTCAGCAGCAGCACTGTTGACATTTGGGGCTGGATGACACTCTGTCGTGGGGGTGGGGTGTGGGTAAGTGCCGACCTATGCATTGTAGGGTGTTGAGCAGCATTCCTGGCCTCCGCTCATTCAATGCCTACAGCTGCCGCTGCCGCTCCCGCCGCCCCCTACCAACCCTGATGTCCAAAACATATCCAGGCATTGCCAAATATGTCCTGGGTCAAAATCTTCACAAGTTGAAAACCAACACTCTCTTCCAACCCATTTTGTGCCCAGAAGAAATATGAGCAATGATGTTCCTAAATCCTACTCAGATAATCTCTTGATTTTAAATGCTCAATGATCCCCTATTGGAATAAACTCCAAAATCTTTACCATGAGATGCTCAACTCCTTATATGGCTGCACATCTCCTACAGGCCCAACCTTTCCCTTCACTCACACCTTCAGCTAGTGCCATGGGATGAATGTCTGAGTTCCCCAAATTCATGTGCTGAATCCTAACCCCCACGGTAACAGTAGTACTAGTAGGAGCTGGGCTTTCAGGAGTGACCTAGGTCATGAGGGTGGAGCCCTCATGATGAGATAAGTGTCCTTATAAAAGAGACTCCAGAGAGTTCCACTGCCTCTCCCACCATGTGAGGACACAGCAAGAAGACGCCATCTGTGAACCAAGCAGACACCAGATCTGCTATTGCCTTGACCTTGGACTTCCAGCCTCCAGACTGAGGAATGAATGTCTGTCTAAGCCCCTAGTCTGTTGGGCAGCCCAGGTTGACTGAGACCAGTAGTACAGCCTTCTTTCACTCTTGGGACCCTGCCCAGCCCTTTCTCACGCAGGGCCTTTGAGCATGCTACGCCATCTGCCTGGAACCCTTCAAGTTTCCACATAAATGTTACCACCTCAGGGAAGTCCATTCCTGGCCACCCAAACTGCCCCATTTTATTCTCCCTCAGCCCCTTTCTGTTTCCTATATCAGGGCAAGTCCTGGCTCTCTGGTTTTTGCTGGATACAAAATGACAGGAAAGGGTATTTCAGAAGAGATGACAGCATACACAGAAGCCCCAACACAGGAGAAAGCCCATTGGTCTGAGAGGCAGAGGAGGTCTGTGGTAGCAAGGAGTCAGTGAGGACACAGAGGGAGGCAGGGGTGGTGTAGACTGCTGTGTGCAGACACTGAATACAATGCCAGAACTAATCACCTCCCCCGACTGAACCCTGGGGCCCCATGTTTCCCTGCTCCAGTGTGGAACATAAACCTGTCCCCCTGAACTAAAATCAAAATATGACAAATAAGTGGGAGAAAAAAATATTCCTGGGATTTTCAATCTTATTTGGACAAGACAATGACTAAGCTCCTAGTTTGCTCTGCTATTGCTGAGTGGGTGTCGAATGTTCACTGTGTCACAGGCTCTTTTGGGGTGTGGATCTAGAGAGGCCACAGTCCAAGCCCTAAGGCGGGATTCACACTGTGGTTCATTGGAAGGGCCTTTGGTCTGTCTATGCAGCCCTAAATGACAAACATTGATGGGCATCTTTCTAGGGAAAGTGTCCACCCCTTCCCTCAGATTCTGAAAGAGGTCTGAGCCCCCTCAGACATGCTGAGACCCACCAATGCAGGCACATCCCTGAGCATGAAGCACATTACCTACTATCTAAATGTTGCTCATGTGACAGGAGGTTGCAGTTCCTCTGTGTTAAAGTGTGTTCTTCAGGCTCACACTCACTGTAATCACGACCCAACAGACCAAAGGAACTGTCAGCGGCATCCACGTGCCCTCAGAGCAGCAGACTGTGGAGGTCACAGTCACAGAGCTGGGCCTCTGTGTCAGGCTCTGGAATATCTGCGGAGTTCACACCCTGTACCTTGTCTGTGGACTCGCCAGAAGAACTGAATATGAGTGTTTTCTTTGAAGGTTAGGAAAGAAGTTTGAGAATATGTAACTGAAGATTATTCCGGACTTCGGGCAATCTATAATAATAAAAGCATAATATGCAAATCGACCAAATGACCAAACAGCAGAACGACTGTCCAGACGACCTTCTGGATGACCATGCTAGGACACAGAGGAACTGCAACCTCCTGTCATGTGAGCAACATTTAGATAGTAGGTAATGTGCTTCATGCTCAGGGATGTGCCTGCATTGGTGGGTCTCAGCATGTCTGAGGGGGCTCAGACCTCTTTCAGAATCTGAGGGAAGTGGTGGATACTAGGACATGCACTGGTGCCAGGCCAGCCAAGGCAGGTGCGATACAATTGGTCAGAGGGCCTGCCATCACCCCATGATCACCCTGCAGAGGGAGGCCCAGGCCCCCAGCCAGTGGGGTGATCAATTGGGTGGCTCTGTGATTGCCCCAAAGAGGGAGGCTCAGGCCACCCTCTGCAGGGTGATTGATGGGGGGCTCCGCAGAACCGGGGAACCAGGGGTGTGTGGTGGAGGATGCAGGCCAAGGTGGGTGCAGGTAGGGGTTAGGGCCATGAGGCAGCCGGGGCTGTGAGGCAGCCAGGGCCACGAGGCAGCCAGGGCTGCAAAGGCCTACCCTTGCACGAATTTCATGCATCGGGCCTCTAGTAGTATATAAGAAGAGAGATGTTTTCAAGTCAAGAAGCATAAGCAGTTGTAAGAAGGGAGTGACAGAAATTAAGTTTGTTTACCGCCCTCAGTATCCAGTATAGCAAGAACACTGATGCAATCGAGTGGAACCAGAGGAAAGGCCTTACTCTGGACTCCTGCAAAAAGCGCCCACTAATAAAATCCCTGGAAATTATTCAGGCCATGTACTTGCTGTCATATTTTCCAGTGATTTTCTAAGTAAGAACATTCTTAAACTTTCCGGAATGAGGAAAGAATGGTGGCATTGGCCCATTCATCTACCTTGCTGGAACAATTTTACTTCTAGGAAGGAATCTCATAACAAATACGTGTGGTCTTACTCAACATCTTCCTAATCAGATGTTCTGTTTTTATTTCTTTCCTGATTACCTTTAGAAGAGTTTGTGAACACATTTAGCACATACCAAACTTCTGACTTAAAAAAACTGGCTTCTCTTTGCGAAACTAAAAGTTGAAGTTTGGCATCTTCCAAGCCAATGTGAGGAGAGAGTGTGTCCCCTTTGCCCAAAGGAACAAAGAGTCCAAGATGGAAAAAACAAAAACAACACAACACAACAAGGGTCCAAGGTGAAATACTATTTGTCATAAATCATTTTCCGACCTTATCTCGGCCTCCTTACCTTCCTATATCCTGCATGTTGCTATCCAGAGAAGCAGTCATCATGCTATGCTCGCCTGCAGCTCAAAGCCCTTCCTGAAATGACCCCTTGCCCTCCTCCTCACACACTCCATTAGCTATCCTAACACTTCACCTTTCCCCAGCTGACCCTCTGCTCCACCAGGCTCTGCCCTGGTCCCCACCATGCACACCTGTATTTACCAGTGTGTTGACATGTGCATTCCTCTGTCTGCAGGAGGTGCCTCTCTCCTGGTGCTTTTGCTCAGAGCCTCCCACCCCCCTCCTCCTCATTAGGACCATCCCTTATTTTAAATCCAGATCACCGTGATGCTTCCAAACCTTTCTAAGTCCACTCTACCACAATTATTCCTTTCTTATGTCAGTAAATTCATTCAATAAATTTAGGAAATACATGAACACCTTTTCTTATAGAGACACTGGCTGAGGAAAAGCATGTGAGAAATTGTTTATGCCACTTAGAGATTAAAATTTGGTAAGGAAAATCAGATGATTTTAGATAACTATAATTTAAGAAGACAGAGCATGGGACACATGCTTACAGCCACTTAGAGGAATGAGGTGACTTTCACCCACCACATCCCGTATTAAGACCACAGGGTCGCCCTAACCGGTTTGGCTCAGCGGATAGAGCGTTGGCCTGAGAACTCAAGGGACCCAGGTTCCATTCCAGTCAAGGGCATGTACCTTGGTTGCGGGAACATCCCAGTGGGGAGTGTGCAGGAGGCAGCTGATCGATGTTTCTCTCTCATCGATGTTTCTAACTCTCTATCCCTCTCCCTTCCTCTCTGTAAAAAATCAATAAAATATATTTAAATTATATATACATACACATAAAAAGAACTCCAACTTCTCGCATTGAACTATAATCCTGTTTAAAAAAAAAAAAGACCACAGGGTCATGGACCTTGGGAAAGGGAGGAGGGGGAGGAAACCAGGGTTGAGGAGGAGGGTTCTAACCCAGAGGATCGGGCTGGCCCTACAATCCCATATGCAGTATTCAGACTTGACCTGGACAGAAACCCACTTCCTGGAAGAATGCAATAAGAAGATGGATCATGGCAGCAAAAATAAACAGTGGATGATACTCAGAGTTGCAGGGAGGCACCTGCATAGTTCCAGGAACAGAAAGAAAGGAGAGGAAGGACAAGGGGAAGAGGAAGGAAGACTGGCAAAGAGTGTCAAGAGTTTAGCCAAATAGGCCAGGTTTCTGGGCAAGACTGATTTCAGCAGGAAGCTAAGAGAGAAGCCGATCCAAAGGAGAGCCAGAACAGGGGGTGGGAGGGAGCTCTCACCCAGCCACTCAGAGCTGCCAAGCCTGGGCCCAGACCCTGGCCCTAATGGCTTTTTCTATAAGTACTTTCATTTTGCTACTTTTGTTAATTAAAAAAGAATTATAAGGTAAAGTAAGTAAAACCATTCAAAACAATATACAATAAAAATAGTTGAACAAGAGTGGTGGCTATATGGATGTCATTGATATGATTCCTTTAGCACTTCAGCTTGTATGAAATGTGCATATGAAGGGGTGGGGAGACAATAAATCCCCCTCCCGCCTTTTTAAACCACAACCGCTGCTGCTCCTTAACAGATTTGCCCTTAGTAGAATAGCCCAGGAACAAAGTTAGTACAACTGAGGACATACTAAGTAGAGGGAAGAGCCCAGTTAGGAACGAATGGGGAAAGCACGAGGCCCACCTAGGGTGTAGCAAGTAGACCAGTTGACCAAATGGTGGCCTGCACACCTGTATCCAATATCTTGAGTTGGGCAGTGAATAAGCTCATATAGAATCTGATCCCAGAAATTAAGAGCTTACTGTTTATTCAGAGAGTGAACATGCATGCAACACTGCAAAGAAATTTGTAAAAAAATAAAAAGAAGTGTGTAAAAATGCTAATGATGGCAGGAGAAACCCCATTTGTACAAGGCTTTGAGAAGAGATGATATGTGAGTAATACTGTGAAGGATGTGTAAGATTTGGATAATCTGAAAGGAGAAAGGAGAACTTTCTGAGCGCGCGCGTGTGTGTGTGTGTGTGCGCGTGTGTGTGTGTGCGTGTGTGTGCGTGCGTGCGTGCGTGTGTGTGTGCGTGTGTGTGTGTGTGTGTGTGTGTGTTCATTTTGTGAGGCATAAATATAACTACTGACTATTTGCTTTTCTTCTTAATTATCTCATTACCTCTGAGCATTGGCAAGGGACTCAGATACCAGGGTGAAGAGAGGTTGTCTGTGGGGGAACTAATGGAAAGCCTGCTGCTTTGTCCTCCTACTTCCTGGCCAACTCCAACAGCCCTATCTGTTTATTAGACATGGTAGAATGCCATGGTTACAGGTGGAGTTAACCTAATGACATACTTCATGGGTAGTAGACTGGTCTGGACCTTTAGTCTCAAAAAGATGACATGCAAACAAAACTATAAGACCATAATATAGACCCGTGTCTTTAAGAGTCTCCCTGCTGATGGGCTTAAAAACTCTCCCAAACTCCTTTCACAATATATATTTTAAAAAATGCTTGTGGGACCATTAAGTGCTTTGAGAACTCATGCTTCTATGAATAACTAGGGACAATCAGTTTTCACACACTTTATGTTCTCCTGCCTTTTCTAGGATAGCTTAATTTTTTAAAAACACTAAGCAAATAAATCTCACATTTCCCATCATGGAAAAAAAAAAGTGAATCAGAAAATCTGAATGCCAAGCTTGTTTTTGCTCCTCCCTAGCTTACTAAGTGAACTTGGCTGAGTCATTCAACCTTTGAGCCTGTATCTTTAACTGAAATAAAATTGAAAGATGAGACTAATCCTGCCCCATTGATTTCACATCATTGGTATGATGATCAAAGGAAATACATATGCATAAATACCTAATCACTGTATGAAATATGAAAAATCATTAAAGTTTTAGCAAGTTTATATGTACCAACTTACATTTTCTTTGAGTGACTTTCACTGACACACCATCAAACCATATGTAGAAAGCAAGTACTTTGCCCAAAATATTAAAACTTCTAGGCCCAGATAATTTCACTGCAGCATGCTACCAAACATTTTAAAGAATTAACTCTAATTCTCCATAATCTTCCAGGAAGCAGAAGGGGAGAGAACACTTCTTAATTTATTTCATGAAGCTAGTATGACTCTGATAACAAAACCAGACAAAGACAGTACCAAAAAGGAAACCTACAGACCAATATCTTCATAAATACAGATACAAAACTTTATAACAAAATAGCAAATAGAATTCAGCATATATAAACAGAATTCTATATCATGACCACGTTTATTCTAGGGATAGAAGGCTGGCCCAATTTTCAACTGTCAATCTGTGTAATCTACCACATTAACAACTTAAAAAAGAAAAAGCATATCAATAAAATTAACACGCACTCGTGATAAAAAAAAAGTGAACTCTCAAATAGGAATATAGTGGCTCTTCCTCAACTAAAACACATGAACCTACAGAAACAATATACTTATTGGAAAAGACAGTGCTTTTCCCCTTAGACTAGGAACAAGGTGAAGAGGTCTGTTCTCACCCTTCTTTTCAACATGGTGCTGGAAGTCCTGGCCAATATAATAAGCAAAGAAAAGGAAATAAAAGCCATATTTATAAGAAGGGGAGAAAGAAAACTGTCATTTGCAGATGACAGGCTTCTCTACATAGAAAATCCAAAGGAATCAACCAAAGAAGCCCTAGAATGCGTTTAGCAGGATCACAGGATCCACAAGTAAACATACAAATTAGCTGTATTTGCATATATTAATAATGAAAAAACACCAAAATTAAAAATACAATGTAATTTACAATCACTGAAAAAAAATACTTAGGTGTGAATCTAACAAAGCATGTGTAGAATTTGAATGTATGCTGAAAATTACAAAATGTAATGAAAGAAATCGAAAGGATCTAAATAAATGGAAAAATAGGGAGTTCATAGATTGGAAGAATAAACATAATAAAAATCCCAATTCTCCCCACATAGATATAATACAGATTTAATGTAATTCTTGTCAAAATGCCAGCAAGATATTTTGTAGATATAGAAAATTTTAGAATATATATATAGAAAGACAAAGGAACTAGACTAGCTAAACCAATTTTGAAAAAGAAGAATAAAGTGATGGAATCAGTCTACCCCATTTCAAGATGGATCACAGACTTAAATGTAAATACAAAACTATAAAACTTTTTTAAAAAAATATATTTTATTGATTTTCCACAGAGAGGAAGGGAGAGAGATAGAGAGTTAGAAACATCGATGAGAGAGAAACATCGATCAGCCGCCTCCTGCACATCTCCTACTGGGGATGTGCCCACAACTCAGGTACATGCCCTTGACCGGAATCGAACCTGGGACCTTTCAGTCCGCAGGCCGACGCTCTATCCACTGAGCCAAACCGGTTTCAGCGTACAAAACTATAAAACTTTTAGGAAAAAAAACACACCGAAAATATTCAAGATCTATGGCTAAATAAAGATTTCTTAGACTCCATACTATTATTAACATGATATCTAAAAGAAAAAACAGATAAATTAGTTTTCATCAAAAATAAAACCTTTTGCATGGTTTTGCAAAAGACCATGTTAGGAAGATGGAAAGACAAACTATAAACTGAAAGAAAATGTTCACAAAGCCCATTTCCAACAAAGAACTAGTATCCCAACTATATAAAGAACTTTCAAAACTCAACTCAATAATAAAAAACAAACACTCCAAGTAAAACCCGGAAAAAAGATATGTAAAGACATTTCACCAAAGAGGATATTCAGATGCCAAATAAGTATATGAAAAGATCTCCAACATAATGATATTCAACATTCAGCCATCAGGAAAATGCAAATTAAAACCACTGTGAGATATTACTATACACCTATCAGTATGGCTTTAAAAAACAACAGTAACAATAAAATCAGGACAACATCCAATGCTGGGGAGGGTGGGGAAAAATGGTGCAGTCATTATGAAAAGCAGTTTGGCAGGTTTTTTTTGTTTTTGTTTTTGTTTTTAACAAACTAAACATGCAATTGCCATATAACTCAGTAATTACACTTTTTAAAATATATATACTAGTAGCCTGGTGCACGAAATTCATGTACATTAAAAGGGAATTAATTAGAGGAAATATTTTAATATTGCTATTTGCCCTTTCTCTATAATAGAAGTGTCCGGCCGGCCCCACCCCCATAGAGCGACACCAAGACCCAGTCAGCCCCATCCCTGTCAAGCCCCGCTGGGTGGGGGAACGCAGCCTCACATCCTGGCATCAGGGCGAGGGGTGCGGCCTCAGGTCCCCTGGCCCTGGCCCGCACCATGCAGCCTCACCCAGACCCGCTGTGCCATGAGACCCCAGACCCGCCGCGTCGAGGGACCTACCAATGCACCTCCTGGTGACCGGTCGTTTGGTCATTACAGATGAAAATAAAGTCATGCATTTAAGCATGCGCATTCATTTCCAATGCCTGATTTGTCAACATTCTCTAAATTAAAAAATAAATAAGATCTTCAGCCCGGTAGCATCATAATGCCAAGTTCTTTATATAGGGTGTCCCAAAATTCATGCAAGATTTGAATTTTGCGTGAGCATTAACAACAACAACAAAAAATAAAAGCCTAATTTTACTTGGTTTATTGAATCAGATTCTAATATCTGTTGCCCTTTGATTTCAATCCCTTCAATTTGATAAGCATTGCCAAGTACCAATTATGGCCCAGGAGCAGGGACAATGAAGACCAATGATGACCATGGCTTTGCGTATGTGCCAGCAAAGCCGTAGAGGCCATTTACCCAATGTCCTATTCCATACATAACCCTATACTGTATACATTATGAATCAATAAAAAATGTACAATTTTTAATTATAAACCTGTGTTTTCTATCAAAATTACTTCTTGCGTGAATTTTGGGACACTCTATATAATGGCACATACCATTCTCTCCACTCAGTGTGCTCCATTTGAATGGATTAAATGTATGTGACTCATATGAAAAGCACTGCTGCTTGCTCTTAATAGAGGAAGCATTAGCTCATTACCTAATGCCTAAAGTGGTTTAAATGGTATGTACTGATTTGAAGAACAGAAGGAAAAATAACAAAAACAAAAACAAAAAACAACGTTCAGTGCTGTGGACAGCAGAATCCTCTCCCTTTCCCTTTGTTTTTTTCTGCTTTTCCCATGAACCTATTTGCGCTCTGCCTCAAAATCAACACAGAAGACAAAATCAGATGCTGTAATCTGCATTTTATAGTGCCATTTGAGTACAAAGAGGTGTTTTTCAATCTTTACCTTTTTTTTTTTTTTTTTTTAAATCAATGCAGCTCAAACTTGCTCCCAATGTTCCAGGAGCCAGGCCAATGTGGCTGTGCGGACACACCTTTTCTAGGTGCTGTCAGGCTTCAGGGCTGGGGCAGGGAACACGCCCAGGAGCGTGTTGCTGGAAATGAATCAGCTCTCCCCTCTACATAGCAGGAGTCTTTTCATTATAAAATGCAAGGCAGCAGCCATTTTCCATTACCCCCATCCCCAGCCCTCCTCACCCAGGGGGTAGGAAGGGGCTGGGAGGATATTTACTCTCGGCTCTTTGATTTCTCTTATTTAACTGAGCCCAGTGACAGCTGCTTCTCTGAGTGCGACGCCAGCCAGCTCAGGGCTAGCCACCCTGGAAGGCAAGCAGCAGAGCTGACCAGGGGCTTTGACCAAGCCTGAGCATGCAGGTCACAGCAACCTCGGCAGGCAGGCTGCTCCCGAAGACTCTAGGCCCCTCCCAGCTCCGCACCCAGCTCCCTGCTCCCCCCCCTTTCACCTACAGGCACCACCAGCATGTTGTGCCCCCAGGCTTGGTGTGCAGACACCAGGGTTGCAGGTTTAAGATGCTCCACCTCCTCCTGGTATTTTGAGTTATAAACGTCAGCAGGGACCTTTCCACTCGGTCTTGGTCTTTGGTCACTGCTGAGGTTTTCTGGACTCTCTAGGCCAGGGACAGCCAGGACCTTTACCTCTGACCAACACCATGCCTACAGCCTGTCTGGGGTACCCCCAGCCTCAGGAAAGTGTGAGGCTGTGGCCGGCCTGGGTGAGGGGCTGTGCTAGCCAACCCCCCACCCTCAATTGGGGTGGGAGAGGCTGATCAGGGGTAGGGTCGGGGGAGGGGCTGGGCAGGGCAGCCATCTTGTGATAGCATGATGGCATGAGGGTCAATTTGCATATTACCTCTTTATTATATAGGATTTTTTTTATTTCAGAGAGGAAGGGAGAGGGAGAGATAGAAACATTAATGATGACAGAGAATCATTGATGGGCTGCTTCCTGCACGCCGTCCACTGGGGACTGAACCCACAACCTGGGCATGTGTTTTGACTGGGAATTGAACTGTGATCTCCCGGTTCATAGGTCGATGCTCAACCACTGAGCCATGCTGCCTGGGCAGTAATTGTACTTCCTTGAAGACTTATGTTCACACAAAAACCTGTACACAAATGCTCATAGCAGCTTTATTTGTAAACAGTGGAAACAAACCAGATGTCTTCCACCAGGGAATGGCTAAGCTGTGGTCCATCCACACCACAGAACAGCACTCTGCAATAAAAAGGAACAAAATGTCAATACGCAAGCACAACCTGGGTGACTCTTCAGAGAATTATGCTGAGGGAAAGAAGCCAAAGCCAAAAGGTTACATACTCTATGATTTCATTTATAGAACATTCCTGAAATGACAATCAGAAATGGTAAACAGATTAGTGGTTGCCAGGAATAAGGCAGAAGTGGGTGTTCCATATCATGAATGTATTAGTGTCAGTGTCCTGGTTGTTTTTGTTTGTTTGCTTTTTAGTGGAACCAAAGTTTATTGAGAGCATCCATGTGAATTAAAGTCAACCAGTCCATGTGTAGAGTCCAACATGGCCATAAACTACGTGGGCGTAGGGATGTGCTCCCCTGCCATAAGAACGTCAGGAACCCATTGTGTGCTGGGGGAGAAGGGAGAGCAGTGTTCTGGTTGTGATGTTGCACTACTATTGTGCACAATGCCATTACTGGGAAAAAGGGGAGAGGGTACCTGTGGCCCTATGTATTATTTTTCATCAATGCATATGAAGGTATAATTACCTCAAAATTAAAAGTTTAATTAAAAAACAAGGCAGCCCTGGTGGGGTGGCTCTTTGGGTTGGAGCACTGTTCCATATACCAAAAGGTTTTGGGTTTGATTCTCAATCAGGGCACGTACCTAGGTTGTGGATTTGATCCCTGGTTGGGGTGTGTATGGGAAGCAACGGATCGATGTTTCTTTCTCACATCCATGTTTCCCTCTCTCTCTAAAAATCAATTTTCAAAAAGGTAGTTTGCCTTCTGTATTTGGAGGCATGTTTTCCACACTGTATTATTGTGCACCGCATGTGCAGAGGAGAGAACTGCCTGTTGAAACCATGTGCTGGATGGTCCTTGCCCTGGTGATGTGTCTGGTCCTACTCAAGTCCACTCTCACACTGCCAGGAGTTTAACCATATCAAGTTTTAAACCACTTGGTTTGGTTTATTTGTTTTTTTAATCTTTAGCAGAGGATATGTTTTTCAGATTATGAGAGAGAAAGGGAGAGGGGAAGAGAGAGAGAGATAGATACATAGATGTGAGAGAGAGAAACATTGCCCCCTGTATGTATCCCGCTCCTACCAGGAATCGAACCCATGACCCTTCGTAGGTGCAGGGATGAGGCTCTAACCAACTGAGTCACACAGGCCAGGGCTGGTTTATTAATTTTCAGAAACTGTATAATTAATTTAATGATCTGGGGAGCTTTTACAATTTAAAGAAGAAACAAATATTCATTAGTCAACCAAGAAAATCTGAGACTTCTTAACCTCCTCTTCCAGGGCCACAGAGTATCTCCTTCTGGGTTCTAACAAGTTAAAAACTTGCTTCCCTCATTCCTGGTAGGTCTGATCAAATAATCAAATGGATATCCCCTCCCCTGGGAAACTGATCATTTCACAACCGACATTCCCTGTTGCTTAGATACATTCCATTTGCAAAGACCAGTAACTTTCCCCTCTGGGCTCGCCCAGGATCCAGACCTGCCCATAGAATTCCCCGCCGAAAAAGCCGCCTAGAGTCCTTTAATATCTCTGGACTCCCCGTCTCTGGGTGCTGGCGCCATTTTGGGGCTCAGCCCATCTGGTTTTCCAGATGACCTAATAATTTAATAATTCTTTACTCCTTTTGGCCTCATACATACCTCCTTCGGCGACCCTAACAGTTCCACTGTTACACTGTGACAGGGCTGATATCTTCTGATATCCTCTGATGGAATGTGTATGTCACTCACTGCCCAGGAAATCCACAGCACCTCTGGTGGGGTTGCTCAGTGGATTGTACTACTGGATCGAACTGAGTCATATTTTTTCCATACCTGAAAGAAGCAGAACAGAATGTGTATTTTTTTTTTCATTTGTTTGTTTGTTTTTTGGGAAGGTCTACCAGTTTTGTGATGAAATGCGGGCTGTTGCTTCCTTTTCACCCTGGAGAAGGTTTACTTCTGCAGATCAATAGACAAAACTATTTAGTCAAAGTTATGGCAGTTCTTATTTCCAGTAGCTTTGACCCAAGTCTTCATCCCAGAATGCTTTTATTAAAAAAAAAAAGATAATATTTTTGAGGGTGTTTTTAAAATTTATTTTTGTCTATACATCTGCTCTCTTTGGTCTTAGTATAGTTTCTACTTCAATCTTTTGATTCAACAAATTGAGGGAATTTTTACCCCGAGCAGCCATTTTCCAACCTACTGCTTTACCGCAGGAGTAATAGACCTTTTCCCACTTTTCCCAGGAAGGCTCAATAGCTACTGAAAACACCTGTGTCACCCCATTTCCAAGCCATTTAAACCACTGAGCTCTGACTGTGCAACATTCTCCAGGGGTTCTACACACACTGTTTCGCTCCTGAGAAGCTCATGCAGGCCATATCTCCCCTCAGGAAGGGCAGAGATGGTTCAGACCTTAAGGCCTTTGAGCCTAAGGCTAGAGAGAAGCTCAGTGGGAATGGTCAATTAAGATGCAAACAAACCAAGGAAAGGCCAAGTGATGACATAGACAGAAGGCAACTGACTGCAAGCCACAAAGAGGATCTCACCAGAAACGGAATCTGCTTGGAACCTTGATCTTAGACTTCTAGCCTCTAGTTTAAATAATTCTTTTATTTAAACTATCCACTCTCTGGTATTTGTTATGGCACCCAGATATACTGGTAAATTATATCACATAGAAAATTAGACACATTTTAACCTATTTTGCATTCTTTGGATAAATCCAATGTAGTCATGAAGTATTTATCTTTTTTATATGTTGCTTAGGTGTTCAATAGAAAGTTGAGAAACATTTTCTGGATCATGGTAGAAGGAATATAATTTTGGATCAGGCAAATTTAATAATATGCAGATCTTGCTACAGAAAATAGAAGTACACTATTATAACATTCTGTTGGTATACATAAAAAGGTATAATAACACTTGAACTTATGCTGATAAGCTAATGATGCATGCTATAAACTCAAGAAACCCCTTAAATAACAAAGTTATAGCTAATAAGCTAACAAAGGAGATAATCATAAGACATAGTTACTACAAAAGAAGGTAGAAAAAGAGGAAAAGGGGAGCACAGAACACATGTTATTAATTTAACCTAATCACATTAATTCTCATATTAAATACAAATGAACTGAATACAATTAAAAATGCCCAACTATATAGAGTTGTGGACAAAAGGGGCCACATGCTAACCTGAAAAGCTCAGGGGAGGCCTGCATAGCAGTCTTGCAAACTCAGAGACCTAAAGTAACCACAAAGAATGGTTACTGAAATTAAACTTTAACTAAAAGCAGTTATGGTGGGTAGTTACATCTTCAATGACAAGGTCAACCTTTACCTTAACTGAGTCTATCTGTCTTTTTGCATCTATAATAACATACCCTTTGAAATGTCTAGGTAACTTGTAACTTCCCTTTTTCTGGACCCCTTGGGGTACAACCTAATGTGCTGGGCACCAGGACAGATAGCACAAATTCCTTCATTATCATGTTAATTGTTCCTGCACCCACCTAAGTATGTGTCCATCATTTTGCTTTTTATCCAATTCCAGGGGTTTCCCCACTTTGCTTTCTCTCACCTCTCTAGTCTATCACCAATAGATTTCACGTAACCCACCACATCCCTTTCCTTTGATTGCAATGTATAAATACAGATGTAACCCGCCAATCTCCTGAGCATTATCTCAATTTGTTGAGGTTCTGCTTCCTGGCATATGTCGACAGTTTGGCTCAAATAAACTCACAAAAGTTCTTCACAGGTTTCAATGTTTTTTTACATTAACATTAAAAACTACAATGTCTGAGATAAAACATACATTGGATGGGACTAAGGGCAGATTAGAGATTGCAGAAGAGAAGATAAATTTAGACACTAGCTTTTAACAAACTGTTTATGGACTGATTTTAATAAGAAATTAAAGAGCACCAGAAGCACTTCAAGATGAGACACAGGGACAGGTGCAGGGTCAGCCATGCCCAGTAGGCCAACTCCAGGGACGGGGCAGGGCAGGGTCAGCACCACGCTAGAGGCCAGGAATAAAAATCCAAAGCAATAGTGTTGGCAGGAAGGGAAACTTGTTTCTCCTCCACCCCTCAACATAAATGACAGGCATGGGTCCATCAGACTGGGAGGGGGTTAGTGTGGAAGTTGAGGTTCGAATCCAAATCTGCTCACTCCAAGGCCCATGTCCCCTCCCAATGTTTTCTAAGGATTGTAACCTTAGGCCGATGATGCTGAACAAGATTTCCACATTCCCTTTGTTGTGAAAACTAAACAACCACCTACCAAAGGAAGTGTGATGGACAAACTGATGCAATTGTATTAATTAGACTATTTAGATTTCCCTACTTTAAAAAAACTATATATTTTTATTGATTTCAGAAAGGAAAGGAGAGGGAGAGATAGATAGAAACATCAATGATGAGAGAGAGCCATGCCAGCTGGGCTAGATTTTCCTACTTGCAGTAAGACAACCATTGATCAATACATATGCCCATCTTCAGGCGAATTTGGAAGTTTTAGTCTTTAGCGACATGGTGTTAAGTGTGTGAATAATTAGAGTTCCCAATGTGCAGAAGGTTATTGATAATCCTAAAGAAAGGCAATCGTGTTGGTGGAGAAGTCAAACTTCAGAATTCCTGTCCTTTTGGTTCATATTTTTCTAATTTACACCCATTATATGCCAGTAAGACTGATTTTTGGTCATGCTATTAACATTCTTCCTTGTTTTCTGAGGCATTGGAGTCAGCTTGTGCATGTCTTCTCACCCCATACTTCCTCTTTCCTCTCTGCACCCTACTCTCCTACTCAGGATGCTTTCCTCCTTCAGCAGGAATGTTGAAGAGTCAAGTTTTCCTAGGACCCAGCCACACACATTCCTCAGGGCATGGAAGTTGAGATGCTAAGCATTTGCAGGTGCTAGAGATAACAGAGTCCCTGGAATCATGGGGCTTACAGGTTGGCAAGAAGATCAGAAACAACTACAATTACTACACAAATGGTGTTGCTCTCCCATTGCTTTCCTGATTTCCTGCAGCATCTTATGTACCAATTCTCAATATCTATCACCCTCACTTCCACTTCTTCTGCAACAACTTTGTGAAGGAAAAAAAGAAATATTATATTCTTCTAGAGGCCCGATGCACGAAATTTGTGCACAGGGGGCGGGGGTGTTCCTCAGCCTGGCCTGCAACAATGCCAGCATCTCTGGCCCTGGCCTCCGGCCTGAGATCCCTCCCCTCCCCCCACGCGGCTGGGGCAGGGATGCTGGGCTTGTGTCGCCCCAGCTTCCAGCCCAAGGCTCCTCCTCTCCCCTCCCTCCGCATGGCTGGGAGCCCTCCCCTCTCCTCCCTCCTCGCGGCTGGGCGCGGACTCTGGGCTCGAGTCACTGGGGCGACGTAGCCAGCGTCCTGCCCCAGTCACTATGGGCGCCTCCATCTTTGTTGTGGAGTGATGGTTAATTTACATATTACTCTTTTATTAGATAATGTCAACTTTAGCTCAACCAATCAACTCTCATTAAGAAGAACACTTGACAGAAATCACTCTCATTTAGAATTAAGGCTGAAAACTAGCTTCTGATTCACATTCTCATGTATTAGTATGTTCAAAATGCTCTCCTGGGAAAAGGTACCAACATGCATCTCACAGTTGAGTTACAGGAGGGAGGCTGGCTGAGCCCAAGCCTCAGAATAATACACCACAACCAAAGGTCCAGCTTACCATTTCAAAAAGCAGTCAGGACACATACTTGGATTGTGGGCTCTATCCCCAGTTGGGGGGCGCTCAGGAGGCAACTCCTGGTTAGCTCTCATGCATGGCTGAGTCAAGAAGCAGCTTGGGCTGTGTGTGATCTCATCTGAAGGCTGCACTGGAGCTGGAAAACCCACTTCCCAGGGAGCCTCTATGGCCTTTGGCAGGAGTCTCAGTTCTCCCACAGGTACCTCTAGAGCTGCTGGGATGTCCTTATGCCATGTCAGCTGGCTTCCCTCAATGTGACAACCAAAGACAGGGGACCATGGTTTCAAAAATGTCATTAGATCATGAAATTAAAAGAACTTCCCATATTTGTGATGATCATTTATGATGACTCACTCAAAGCTGAATATTAGTAATACTCCCACTATAGATTTGCTAACACACTACCTTCTACACTTTGTAGAGATGGTCCCATCTGAAAGAAAATTAACTACCAGGACAAAGTCTCTCTCTTTTTAAAAAAATATATTTTATTGATTTTTTACAGAGAGGAAGGGAGAGGAACAGAGAGTCAGAAAAACATCGATGAGAGAGAAACATTGATCAGCTGCTTCCTGCACACTCCCTACTGGGGATGTGCCTGCAACCAAGGTACATGCCCTTGACCAGAATCGAACCTGGGACCCTTCAGTCCACAGGCTGATGCTCTATCCACTGAGCCAAACCGGTTAGGGCCAAAGTCTCTTTTTGACCTCTGGTTTAAGTGTGTACAAATATGATGTTTGAGAAACAAGACCTTGTTAAATAAATTATTTGGAAGGAATTGGGACCTAGGGAAATGGATCTGGTTCAGAGAGAATAAAAGGTGCTGGGATGATGCCTATGGAATCTGATCCTGGAAAAATGAGGGGGTCAGGCTCCTAGGAGGGTCTAGAAGTTTGATCTGAGAAGTCTTCTCCTCTTCTCTACCTTTGTCTCCCAGTTTCCTCTTCTATACCCTCCTATTTTCTTTAACATAATTACACTCCATTCCATTCCTAAGCTGTCTCCAACAGATACTTCTCGTAATAAATCTGGATCTAAACTAGCCAAGGGAAAATAGATATGGCTAAGAAACATATGTGAAGGTGCTCAAACACAGTAGTTAACATAAGGAGTATAAAGTAAGGCAAAAATAGGTATCATGCAATACTGGATTACTATAACACCAACTGGAACTGCAATCACTTAAAAGTAATAGCAAGGTCATGGGGAAATGGGGCTCTCTCTGTTCCTCTATTCTCAGGTGGGGGCAGGAGAAGGAGTTCCATCAATAAGATATGTAACAACCTTGGACAGGAGAGAAAAACAGGGTAAGTTCCTAAAATCTGTAAAAGTGACTTAGTAGTAAAGAGGACATTTTCAACATTCATTTTCTCCCAAGCACATTCCTCACAACTTTTTACAGACCCCATCACTTCTCCAACCTGCTAGTTAACCTCATTTTCAGCAAATGAA
Organism: Myotis yumanensis; assembly: GCF_028538775.1. NCBI lineage: Eukaryota > Metazoa > Chordata > Mammalia > Chiroptera > Vespertilionidae > Myotis > Myotis yumanensis. The sequence continues at coordinate 159,605,101 of NW_027223752.1, read as the reverse complement.
CTGACCCGAAAGTCCGGGGCCTGAGCTCCTTTCACCATAGAGAATCAGGGTTCTAATTCTCTGCCACCAATAACCTCACCATCCAACCCAACGATTTTTTTAAAATGTATTTTTTACTGATTTTTAGAGAGAGAGGAAGGGAGAGGGATAGAGAGACAGAAACATTGATGAGAGAGGAAAATCATTGATTGGTCGCGTCCTGCCTGCACGGAGTTCAAGCCCACAACCGGGCATGTGCCTGACTGGAAATCGAACTGGTGATCTTTTGGTTCCAGTGGCTGAGCGCACACCAGCTAGGCTTGAGCCAATGATTTTGTCCAGTCAAGATATTAAGGCCCAACTTTCCATACAACATTCAATACTTTCTCTGTAGTATTTAGATTGACCTCTAGTTGTCACCTAAACTCAACAACTTGTAAGTGAAACTTTGAAAGTTTATCTTTTCAAAGTCTTCCAATTGCCTTCAGGATGCAGTCAAAACTCCTCGGTCTAGTGCTGACAGTTACAACCTGGGACTATCCTGAATTTCTCATTTCTCACATTGCCTCTCACTGCTTCCCCATTATGCATTCTTTGATCTATACTCCAGTTTTCAGACTGTACTCCATACACATCAAAGTTATGCTGTCTTCCTGGCCCAGAAACACATCAGTCCTTGAAGTCCCAACACTGCAAGCTAAGTCTTCTCCCTACCCTTGGTGTCTATAGCACTTATTTTTAGAATAACACATTTTGTCTTCTGATTTAGTATCTTGCTATACATTGTCTTGTTCATAAATGTCTCATCTCCCCCCAAACTTTGTAATATCCTTGCGAACACAGCCTATATCATACGTAGCATTTCTTTTGTATACTTACAAAAATAAGCACTTTGTTGTATACCCCTTAACAAATAACATCATGCTTAAGATCAGAACAGGTTCTTTATAGGTATTCACGGAATAGTCCTGTTTGGGGGGGAGGGGTGGTATGGAAGCATATCAAGAAGAGCCACATCCACCTGCATTTCAGCAAACATACTAGGATATGGTGATAGGATCAAGACTTCAAGACTAAAAGAATTCTAATTTCAAGTAGACTTAAAATAACTCATATCTTCATTCACAAATGTTATATAACCAGAGCTGGACCCATACAACACTCTAATGTCTTCAGGAGGAATTAAAGCTGTTCTTTTCTGGACATAGATGTCACAGTCTGACTGTATTTTATAAGGGAGCAATAGATTAAGTCTGGATAAGTCTTTATATAGAAAGCTATTTGTCTTCCACTTTGCTATGTTAAGCAAGGTATAGCAGAAAACATTTCCACTGAATGAAATGTGAAGTTTCCCCAAACAGACTTCCATTCCACTGACAGAACATGGAGCACATTATGGTGTGGTGGGAAACACACTCAATCTGGAGTTCTAGTCTGGCTTTCTACTCACTAGCAAGGGAATTTTGGGCAGATTGTTTTATGTCTCTGATGTTCACTTTCCTTATGTATAAAAAGGAAATGGTGCCCAACCGGGGTGGCTCAGTGGTTGAATGTAGATCTATGAACCAGGAGGTTCGATTCTCGGTCAGGATACATACCTGGATTGCGGGCTCCATCTCCAGTTGGGGGGCATGCAGGAGGCAACCAATCAATGATTTTCCCTCATCATTGATGCTTCTATCTCTCCCTCCCTCTCTCTTTCTCTAAAGTCAATAAAAACATAGAATAGAAAATAGAAATGTTGATAACTTATACTCGTGTCATTTACCCTTTTATTTATATTTTTAGTATAAATGCATGCACTCTTTTTTTCCAATGTGTTCTAATGTATTACTGTCATTATCCATTTTGATGTTTCTATCTGACTGAGCCAGTTCCTTATTCTATTTTTATTTGCATGGCTTTTGGGGGCCAGAGAGCCTCCAGAGCTTAAAACCTTTTACAAACTCCATCTTGCCTCATCATAAAATCTTTTTTTTAAAATTATATAAAATCTTGACTATCAAATTCAAACATTTTAAGTGGCTCACAAGACCTTGGGGTTCTTGCCTTGCTTACCCCTCTGGCCTCCTGTGCCCACTTCCTCCTCATTAACTTGGCTTTATGCTTTGCCGTGTTCAAACATTTATTCTCTGACCAGGATTGGTCTCTCCCTCCCTGCTGGGAGGTTTGCTGGCAGGGCCCCCCACTCCCCCCCGCCCCGCCCCTGCCCTGCCCCTCCACTCCTGTCTCTCTGACCTTGGCTTAGTTATCACTTTCTCTGATTCCTTCCCAAGCTGGTTGCAGCCCCTGCCATGTGCTTGCTACTCGGGCACTCTGTGCATACTCCATAGTCATCCTTATTTCTCTTTATTCCTCACTGCTCACCTGCCGGAAGCCGGTCCATCCTTGCTGCTTGACACAGTCGCTGCAGGGAAGAAACATCTGCACAGCATATTGTTTCAAGGGACCTGGAGTATATGGCATACTGTTCTTAATATGTTTGCTCACCTTCTTGGCACTATGTGTTTTAACCACGGTCACCTCTGAGAAGGTTGTTTCCCCAGGTAGGGATTTTTCCCTGAAGTTAGGGAGGGAATAAAACCCCTTAACTAAATGCCAGGCGGGTAGTTAATCACTTTAACTATGAACAATCACCCTTAAGCTACATAATCTTTACTCCCTGGAATGGAGATAAGAAACGCCCTAACCTTTGGAATAGAAATTGACAGGATTAAAATCAACTGGTATAAATACAGATATAACAAGACAATAAAACACAGAACTTGGCTGGAGATCCTGGCTGGAGATCCTGGCTAGGCTGCTGGTCAACTGAACGCTGCCTCTGTGTCATTCCTTCTTTGCCGACTCCATCCACACCTTGGGGACCCCTGGACCTGCTGGGGTTGGACCCCAACATCTGGTGCTGGAAATAGGGACCCTTAGGTAAGCCCCCCTTCCCAGTGTCGCGAGTTGGCGCCGCAGCCTCCCCCGCTCCGTGCTCTCGGCCCCTCCGCCTGTGCCATAAGAGCCCTTCTGGTACCTTTATTTATATTTTTAGTATAAATGCATGCACTCTTTTTTTCCAATGTGTTCTAATGTATTACTGTCATTATCCATTTTGATGTTTCTATCTGACTGAGCCAGTTCCTTATTCTACTCTCCTCCCTCGGGCCAGTCCTCCCCGGAGAGACAGCCGTTCCCACTTAAACCACAGCACTTTACTCTCCCCTCGGAGCCGGGGCGGTGGTGAAGGCAGCAGCAGGTGGAGGAGCCCGGAGGCAGCGGTGGCCGGGGAGCCCATGGTGTACAGTCAGGGAGGAAGAAAAAAGAAAGTCTGCTACTACTACGATGGTGATATTGGAAACTATTACTATGGACAAGGCCATCCTATGAAACCTCATAGAATCCGCATGACCCATAACTTGCTGCTAAATTATGGCTTATATAGAAAAATGGAAATATATAGGCCCCATAAAGCCACTGCTGAAGAAATGACAAAATACCACAGTGATGAATACATTAAATTTCTACGTTCAATAAGACCAGATAACATGTCTGAGTATAAGAGATTTAATGTTGGAGAAGACTGTCCAGTGTTTGATGGACTCTTTGAGTTTTGTCAGCTCTCAACTGGTGGCTCAGTGGCTGGAGCTGTGAAGTTAAACCGACAACAAACTGATATGGCTGTCAATTGGGCTGGAGGATTACATCATGCTAAGAAATCAGAAGCATCAGGATTCTGTTATGTTAATGATATTGTGCTTGCCATCCTTGAATTACTAAAGTATCACCAGAGAGTCTTATATATTGATATTGATATCCATCATGGTGATGGTGTTGAAGAAGCTTTTTTATACAACAGATCGTATAATGACTGTATCATTCCATAAATACGGGGAATACTTTCCTGGAACAGGAGACTTGAGGGATATTGGTGCAGGAAAAGGCAAATACTATGCTGTCAATTTTCCAATGAGAGATGGTATAGATGATGAATCTTATGGGCAAATATTTAAGCCTATCATCTCAAAAGTGATGGAGATGTATCAACCTAGTGCTGTGGTGCTACAGTGTGATGCAGACTCGCTATCTGATGATAGACTTGGTTGCTTCAACCTGACAGTCAAAGGTCATGCTAAATGTGTAGAAGTTGTAAAGACTTTCAATTTACCATTACTGATGCTTGGGGGAGGTGGATACACAATTCGTAACGTTGCTCGCTATTGGACATATGAGACTGCAGTTGCCCTTGATTGTGAGATTCCTAATGAATTGCCATCTAATGATTACTTTGAGAAGTTTGGACCAGACTTCAAACTGCATATTAGTCCTTCAAATATAACAAACCAGAACACTCCAGAATATGTGGGAAAGATAAAACAGCGTTTATTTGAAAATTTACGCATGTTGCCTCATGCACCTGGTGTCCAAATGCAAGCTATTCCAGAAGATACTGTTCATGAAGACAGTGGAGATGAAGATGGAGAAGACCCAGACAAGAGAATTTCTATTCGAGCATCAGACAAACGGATAGCTTGTGATGAAGAATTCTCAGATTCAGAGGATGAAGGAGAAGGAGGTCGTAGAAATGTGGCTGATCATAAGAAAGGAGCAAAGAAAGCTAGAATTGAGGAAGACAAGAAGGAAACAGAAGACAAAAAAGCTGATGTTAAGGAAGAAGATAAATCCAAGGATAATAGTTGTGAAAAAACAGATACCAAAGGAGCCAAATCAGAACAGCTCAGTAACCCTTGAATTTGAAAGTCTCCAATTTCAGAAAACATTAAAAAATAAAAAAATATTGGCAAGAAAACTGTTTTCTTTTTGAAGACTTCTGGCTTCATTTTATACTACTTTGGCATGGACTGTATTTATTTTCAAAATGGCTTTTTTCTTTGGTTTGTTTTTGTTCTTGGCAAGTTTTAGTGTGAGTTTCTAATTATGAAGCAAAATTTCTTTTCTCCACCATGCTTTATGTGATAGTATTTAAAATTGATGTGAGTTATTATGTCAAAAACTGATCTATTAAAGAAGTAATTGGCCTTTCTGAGCTGATTTTTCCATCTTTTTTTTTTTAAAAAAAAGGGGGGGGGCCAATTTGCCAGAAGCTGGTCCATCCTTGCTGCTTGACACAGCTGCTGCAGGGAAGAAACATCTGCACAGCATATTGTTTCAAGGGACCTGGAGTATATGGCATACTGTTCTTAATATGTTTGCTCACCTTCTTGGCACTATGTGTTTTAACCACGGTCACCTCTGAGAAGGTTGTTTCCCCAGGTAGGGATTTTTCCCTGAAGTTAGGGAGGGAATAAAACCCCTCAACTAAATGCCAGGTGGGTAGTTAATCACTTTAACTATGAACAATCACCCTTAAGCTACATAATCTTTACTCCCTGGAATGGAGATAAGAAACGCCCTAACCTTTGGAATAGAAATTGACAGGATTAAAATCAACTGGTATAAATACAGATATAACAAGTCAATAAAACACAGAACTTGGCTGGAGATCCTGGCTAGGCTGCTGGTCAACTGAACGCTGCCTCTGTGTCATTCCTTCTTTGCCGACTCCATCCACACCTTGGGGACCCCTGGACCTGCTGGGGCTGGATCCCAACACTCACCTGTCTGTGCTGTGCATCTCCCCAGAACTTAGTACAGCCCTCCGAGGTAGAGTAGGGACTTGCTGAGTATTTAATTCATGGGTAAATGAATAGTTCTACAGCATTAGAAATAAAATGTGAGCATAGCAAATGAGTTTGCTAACATACAAATAAGGTAATTTTCAATAATGGGAAATAAACCATGGATAAAGATTTTTTTTTTTTTCACAACAAAGAAAAGAAAAGCGTGGCTCAGTGGTTGAGTGTCCACCTATGAACCAGGAGGTGAAGATTTGACTCCTGGTCAGAGCACATGCCTGGGTTGCAGGCATGATCCTCAGTGTGGGGCATACAGGAGGCAGCTGATCAATGATTCCCTCTCATCATTGATGTTTCTATTTCTCTTTCCCTCTCCCATCCTCTCTAAAATCAATAAAAATATTTTTTTAAAAAAGAGGCATTATTAAAATTTCCTTTAAAAAAAGAAAAGGATGTTCCCATATATTAGCTGAAATTTAGGCTTTTCCTAAGATAATAATGTCTTGCCTTTCTCATTGGTTAAATCAACAGACATTTTTAAGGAGGTCCTATGTCCCCACCCTCCACCCCCCACATGGTGCTAGGTATCACTCTTATGAGCCTCCTCCCTTGTTTGGCGGACAGTCATGTAAATATCGTTATAGCAGCTTTAACAGAGCTATGAACAGACTGCTAAGAGGACCCAGAGTGAATTGGTAAAGGTTTATGGTTGACATTTGAGCTGTAGTTTGAGAAATTAGCCAGATTTTTAACAGAAGTGGAAGTAGGGGAAGGACACTTCCAGCAGAGGAAAGAGCACAGATAAAAGGACACTAAAGTACCACAGTGCTCAGGAACGAAAATACACCCCACACTCAACTTCAGGAACAGCAAACATCTGGGAACCCATGATTCTGTTTTGTTCTGGTCTTTAATACACACTATGGCGACTGTCAGTTGATTTGCCTTTCAGTAACCAATAAGGTCCTATAGCGTAAAGCCTGTGCATTATTCCTACCTACACCCGGGAAGTACTGCAGTGATTTTGAAATACTTGCTACTTGAGTGTGATTGAAAAGTGAGGGTGTCTGACCTAGGGCTGGAAAGGAGATGGATGGGACAGACTGAAGCAGGCTAGGTCCTTCTAGTCCAGGGGTGGGCAAACTCTTTGACTCGAGGGCCACAATGGGTTCTTAAACTGGACCGGAACAAAAGCATGGATGGAGTGTTTGTGTGAATTCAAAGTAAACATCATTACATAAAAGGGTACGGTCTTTTTTTTTTTTTTAGTTTTATTCATTTCAAACGGGCGGATCTGGCCCGCGGGCTGTAGTTTGCCCACGGCTGTTCTAGTCCATGGAACATGATGTGGACTTCACCCTCGGGGCGGACAACAAGTCTTGAGGGGAGGAGTCTTTTTAAGGAAATGTCTGTTGGCATAATGAGTGATGGGGTAAGGAGACCTGGAACAGAGACCAGCCTCCTTGCTATGAAAACAATTGGGAGAGGAGTAAAACCATCCTTCAGAGGGAGAAGGAAAGAGTTTTAGGTAGGATAGGTAGGACTTGTAACTGCTTGACATGATTTGAGAAACTTTTGTTAAAATGGTTTTTAAAAGTTGATCTTGGCACTCTCCCTCCCCTCACTCTTCCCCTACGCACCTTTAAGGGACCCCCCTCTAACCTTTAAGGGACCCCATGAGACTCGCAACCAGGGGAGCAATGGGCAGGGGCAGCTTGTCCCTGAACCTGTCTCCAAGGCCACCTTTTCCTCCCTTTCTCTGACTTCCCAGTGAGCCACGGCAGCCCTGCCTAGGGTCTCCTGCTACTTCTTCTTTGCCCTTCCTTGTTTCACTGTCCTAAGTATATTTTTGCTGTGTTTAATAACTTCTTGCTTGCTTTAAAAAAAGGTTGATCTTACTTTTTAAAGTAGAAATGCTGCAAACATGTGTTTTATGTTACAACCTCACATCCCAAGGTGAAAATGGATGTTTCATTTGAATCGTGTGTCAAAAACAACCACCACCAACAATCACAGGGGAACAAAACACCCAGTGTTGATTGTTCAGGAAGGATCACATGACATGAACAGAAAGTAAGAGATGCCATTTAAATATAGTGTTTTCTCCTATCATTTAGGTTTGTAGTCTTTTTTGTAATTGAGGAACTTGACTGTATAGCAAGATGAAAATCTAACTTACCAACTTTAGAGAATTATTCCTGGTCTCTCACAGGTGGACCCCATCACTGGGCCCAGGGATGATGTCACCGGGAAGAGCAGAGGCCTTCGTCTCAAAGGTTACAAGTGGACATAAGCTTAGAGGAGGCACCTGAGAAGGGCTCTGCAACATATCCAACAGGCAGGTTCTCTTGGAAAGTGAGCTTTCAACGTTTTTGTTTTTTTTCCCTCTAAAATCTTCTAACACATGATTTCAGTGTTAGAAGAAATATCAGCCTTATGTGATTATTCTCCCTAAAGACAGTCTTATGAACATCGTTATTTAACTTTCAAGTTGTCTTAGAGCTAGGATGTGAAAACACATCACAGAGCAGGAAGCACCCCACACTGGTGGCAATACTGTGACCCTACCAATAGATTCCTGTAAGTGCAGAATGCAGAATACGTCGGGAAGAACCTATAAGAAGCATGGGTGCACCAAAAGCCTGGGCAGGGTGACCCAGAAAGCCATTGTAACAGGGGTCAAATCCTATAATTTGGCCTAATTCATAAATGTCTATATACCATCAATAATCAATTAGAGCAGGTGTACAGAAAATCAGGCAGCCAGTTAAAAAAAGGTGTGCATGCTTTTCTTTTGTTTTTTTCTTCCCACAAAATGGTCAGAGGTGGGTGACAAGGTCGTGTCTGGGAAGACACCCGAATTTTCAGCGCTCCCCCTAAAACCTTAGAGAAAATAGCTGACAGGCCCAAGAGCGAGGAGAGACTGAGGCACCTGCGACCTGGCCGCCTTCTCCTCAGCCCGCTCAGGGGGGTGCCGGACCTCCATCTGGGATGCAGACCGCCAGAGGAGAGGTCCGGGGAACGGGGGTCCCGGGATGAGGGGGCCGGGGGTTGGACTCAGCCGGATCTCAGCGCTTCGCCAGGTCGCGGAGGGGGCGCTGGGGAGGGCGGGGTGGGGCCGGGAAGCGTGGACGGGGCGGGGCGGTGTGCGCGGGGCGGGGGCTGGCTGCGTGCGCGCCCGCGCCAATCGCGGGCGCCGGGGCAAAAGGAAGGGGTGCGCGCGCGCGCGCGGATAGGCCCGGAGGAGAGGGCGGGCTGGACGCCTCGTGCGGCCAATCGAGCCGCCGCATCTTCATGACGTAAGGCTCTCCCGGGCTGTGAGCGCCAGTCGGCGGGCCTGGCGGCGGGCCTGGCGGCTGAGTGCGCGGGTGCGCGGGCGCGCGGGCGAACGGGGCGGGACTTCCGCCGAGTCCCGGAAGCGGGAGCTGTGTGTTCTCATGCGAACGGGAAGGAGCGTTGGGGCCCGGAGTCGCGAGGTTGAGACATTTTTCTGGCCCGAAACGGGAAGGAGCTGCTGCCGCCCGCCGTCAGCCCGCCCCGCGCTGTCCCCCGCCGCTCGCCCGGGCCGGCCGCGCCCCTGCTCCCGCCCCTCCCTCACGGCCCGTCCGCGTGTGGCGCGGTCGCCGGGCACCGGGGCTGCGGCGGTCGGCGGCCGGGCGGCGGAGGCGCTGACAGGTGAGCGCGGCGGGCGGGCAGGTCAGGGCCCCCTCTTTCTTCCTCCGCTCTCTTCCCGGCGCCCGGCCGCCGCCTCGGACCCGCGCCGTGCCCGCCTGTCATAGGCCGCCATCTTCCCGGAGGACGCGGCCGGCTGGGCGGCGGGCAGGACCGGGCCGGAGAGGTTCGGGAGGCGGGCAGGGTGGCGGCGCCTTGCAGGGCCAGAGTACAGGCTGGGGTCGGGGTCTGGGCAGGGTCCAGGCAGGGCGGTGGTCTGAGTTGGGCCGGGTGCCTGGTTAAGACAGTCGGGGTCGGGCAGGGTCTGGGGTCGGGCAGGGGCAGGGCCTGTGTCGCAGGTCAGGGTCCGGGCAGGGCCGGGGTAGCAGTCCGGGGTCCGGGCAGGGCTGGGATTCCGGCAGGAGCGTGGTCTGGAGTCCGGGCAGGACAGGGCAGGGTCTGGGCCCCACCGCGGGTCCGGCCCGCACTGCGACGGCCTCGCCCCGGAGGCCGGGGCCGCGGCCGCGGCCGGCCGGGCCGGGAGGGGGCAGGGTCATTCGGACCAGGAAGTGGGGATCCTGTTGCTCGGTGTGTGTTTGGGAAACTCCGGTTCTCTCGATAGGTTTGAGCAGAGGCAGATTGTGAAGGAATTAGAGGGGGGAAAAAATCAGATCTTCATATATCCGGTGTTCGAAATAGGGCCAGGAGACACGGTGGAGAAAGGGACAGGTCAGGAATCTCTTACTCACCTGCTTCTCCGTCTTGTCCAATCAGAATGTAAACTTTGAAGAGTTAAGACTTCAGTGTAACTTTGTTTTGCAATTCTTTGTGCAGCTAATATTACTTTCCCCCTCTTTGTTTTATTCTTTTGTGAAATGGTCTTTAATATGGGTGACATGAAACTTGAGGAAATTATCTGTAGGGTAGCTCTTAGGATTTCGAGAGCCCCTCCCGGCTGTACTGTAACTTGTCCTAATCTTAAGTGAAAGTTTGAAGTTTTGGATAACTGAAAGAATGGAAGTATTTTTCTGGACTGGGAAATTAGATTTTAAGTGTGAGGGTGTTTTAAAAAGATAATGCCAACTTGAAGACGAATATTGTTAAGCCTACAGGTTATTTTCCTTTTTGAAAGTTTTTTCTCTTTTGATATTTATTTGGTCTCTTAAGTTGTATTAAGTATTTAAAAGACACTTGAAATAGGTGCTGAGTTATAGTTTGCAAAGACCAAGGGGAGGGGTTGGGAAAGAGTGATGTTCACTTCTCTAGGGTGGTCAGGTAGTATGTGCAATGTGCAATTTCCATGCTTCCCCACCTGCCCGGCTCCCTCTAATTTACAGTCCCAGTAATTTACAGAAGTTGAAATGGTTATGGCTTTTCGACTTTCCTCTGTGTTTAATATACTGAAAAGCAGTTTTGTAATCAAGCTATAAAGAAATGGCTTAACCGAAGTTTGCTTGAGTTGCTTAAAAAGTGAAATAATTTATGAAAGGCATCAGATTAGCAAGTTTATTATTATTTAACCATAAATTTGACTTGTGTACTTACCTTTGAAACTTCAGTTTGGTTAGAAATAAGTTTCATCCTGTATTTTGAAAAGTTAATGTGAGATGCCTTATTTACATGAAATAATGGCATGGTTTCTTATTGATTAGAAATTACTTCACTTTTTTCATCTCTAGAGGGAATGGATGACAACATCAGCCTCATATGGCTGTTGTAACACATTGGTGTTGGCTGATTTTACTATATATTTTTTTAAAGCATGTACCAGTTTTTTAAAAATAAATTTTTTATTGATTTCAGAGAGGAAGGGAGAGGGAGAGATAAAAACATCAATGATGAGAGAGAATCATTGATCAGCTGTCCCCTGCTCGCCCCTCCTGGGGATGAGCCCTTGACAGGACTCGAACCTGGGACCCTTCAGTCCACAGGCCAATGCTCTATCCACTGAGCCAAACCAGCTAGGGCTTTTTTTCTTTTTAATTATTGAGATTGTTATCAAGAAATTTGAAAATGGTGCTTACCTTATTACTATTTTCAATATCCTTTCTGTGATTGACAATTTTTATTAACAGATTTTTTAAAAAAAATTAATCACATGTATCTGGGCAGAGAAATCAGGTTCTGAGGACAGAATGCATATTTGGAGAAAGGAGTCATAGTCATACTATACTAGTATTTGAGTAGGAGCCAGAGAGAAAATAGGTGATAATGTGGGTGCAAAAGTTTTTAACACTCATTTTAACATGTTTTGTAGAAGAGTAGCTGAAATTAAATGACAGCACATTCAGGGAGAACTTTGATTTTTTGTAATGTTCCTAGGGATTGAGTTTTTAAAAAATACTGAGATTTGGAGATTTTATTGAACTTAATATGATTTCCACAAATAAGCACATTTTGACAAATATATAGTTAAACTGTGGAAACAAATATTTTACTCAGTCATTTGTATTTTTTGAAGCAATCTTCATATGTCATAAAACAATTCTAAAATATTTAAGTGCAAGTTGGAACATCATGTTGTTAGTGTTAATAACAATAAACAGTGACTGTAAATAGCCCCACTACTCTAAATGGATTTGCAACAATATTTACAAGTTTTTGTAGTGATAGACCTGTGTGGTTGGTGTTGCTAACCAAGAAGTGGCTGAGAACCTCCTTATTTCTGTGTCATGCTGGAGTTCATGCTTTTTGTATGATAACTAGGATTATAATCTAGGTCTAATTTATTAACATGTGTTGTCTTTATGATGCTTCCGTGAGATTGCAAAAAGCTGTATAGATATGTTAGTTTAAATCCATTTGCTGTTGTTCTAATGTTAAAGGCACAAGTTTTAAATATGCTTTCATTAACACATGCTTGTACTCTTGCAGAGTTCTCATGCTTAAGGACTTTCTTTTTCAGATTGATAAATCAAGAAAATCTCAGAGTATATTCTTGTAATTCTTTCTGTAAGACTATTTACTCAACCTTTTACTAATGGAGAAAAGAAAACAGTGATGTTGTGTTTATCGAAATACATTGTTAAAAAACAGACACTGCTGCAGGAATTTTTTTGTTTATGCTCTTTTGTAAAACTTTATTCCTGTAAAGAGTTCTCCTTTTTCTGTGAAAGCTAATTTTAGAGTACACAGTGAATGAGGCACTGCCTTCTAAAAGGGTTAAACTCAACAGATAAGATGTTAGTTTAGTTTAGTTCATTTTAAACTTTTTGCTCTTAATTGTTGTATTGGCTGATGATTTTGGAACTATACTTCTGGAATTATCATGATTAGAAAGTGAATTTCTTTATTGGCATATGGAATTGTAAGGTAGAAGCCATTAGGTTCTCTTATTAGAAGAAGGAAGATAATTCCTAGTGTTCTAACAATTTATTCTTTTGAGTATGAATGTCTTCCTTAGAAACAGGAAGCCATTTACTTAGTTTATGTTTCCTTTCCCCCTCACTCAAGCTCCATACTTTTTATCCCTTCAGTGTCTTTATAAACACTGTCTTTTCACAATTTTTATGGTGAAGTTGTCATGGCTTCTGTTTAATCATGAAGGGCTACAGGTGAATGATGCCACCACTTTTGTGCCTCTGTCAGGGTCCGTGAGGTCCAAAAGGTTGGCGACCGCTGGGTTGGAGTGTCATCCTGACATGCCAGGGTTGCGGGTTCGATCACTGGTCAGGGCACATACAAGAAGCAACCAATGAATGCATAATTAAGTGGAACAACAAATCAATCTTTCTCTTTTTCTTTCTCCCCCCCTCTCTCTAAAACCAATCAATCAATCAAATAAAAGAGGTGTATCCTGATTATTAGGACCTTTAAAAAAAAACTCCTTAGTGACTGTCTCCTGCCTAAATAAGAAGTACTGCCCTAACTGGTTTGGCTCAGTGGATAAAGCGTCAGCCTCAGGACTGAAGGGTCCCAGGTTTGATTCTGATCAAGGGCACATGTGGGCTCCATCCCCGGTAGGGGGCGTCCAGGAGGCAGCCAGTCAATGATTCTCTCTCATCATTGATGTTTCTCTCTCTCTCCCTTCCTCTCTGAAATCAATAAAAAATATATTTTTTAAAAACAAAAACAAAATTCAGCCCGGCCAGTGCTGCTCAGTGTTTGAGCATTGACCCATGAATCAGGAGGTCAGAGCTCAATTCCCAGTCAGGGCACATGCTGGGGATACTGCCTCTATCCCCAGTAGGGAGTGTGTAGGAGGCAGCTGATCATGATTCTCTATCATCATTGATATTTCTATCTCTCTTCCCCCTCTCCCTTCCTCTCTGAAATCAATACAATATATTAACAACAACAACAAAAAGTGCCCAGGCCCCTGAGCATAGCAGAACTGGCCCCATGGGGCCTTTCTTCTCTGCCTTCTCCTTGCTGACAGGGCCACCTGTGGTCAGCCTGCACTGACCATTGCCTCCCCCTCCCACCAAACCCCTAAATCATGCTGTTGTCTTTGCTCTTAGTAGCTTCTTTGCCTGAAGTTGAATGCCTTCCTTTAACCTATCCTTATAAAGTTATTTTAGGAGGCCTTCAGGAATCCCTGCCTTCATTTCTAAAGTGGTGCTGAGTGCTTTCCCATTTTCATAGTACCCTAGGCATGGCACCTAATTAATTAATGGAAGTTCCTTATGGGACAGATTATGTTTGTAATCTCTTTGCTCAGCCCAGGGCCAGGTACAGTATAGATGTTTAGTAAACTTTGTTCAACTAGAGGGATAAAGGCATACCTAAAAGACCTTCCTCCTCAGTTTTAGAGAAATAAACAAGCATGAAGTTTTTCACTAGAAAAGGGTACAATAGAAAGTGCATATAAATTATATTTATAGTCCTGGCTGGTGTTGCTCAGCGGTTAGAATGACAGCCTTCTCATGAAGGGTCTCTAGTTTGATTCCTGGTGTATCTGGGTTGCAGGTTCCATCCCCGGCCTGGTGGGGCATGGTGTGGGGAGGAATCAATGTATGTCTCTCTCACATGGCTGTTTCTCTCCCCCTTCTCCCTTCCACACTCTAAAAATTGATGGAAAAAGTATCCTCAAATGATAATTAACAAGAAATTTTAAAAATTATATTTATAAAATGTTAACTGCCATTTTAATAACAAATATTTTTACCTTTATTTTGCTTTAAGGTTAAAAGACATTTTATTAATCCAAAACAAAGCAGTTACAATAGTGAAAATGTATTTTTATTGATTTTTAGAGAGGAAGGGAGAGGGAGAGAGAGCGAGAAACATCAGTGATGAGAGAGAATCATTGATAGGCGGCCTCCTGCATGCCCCCCACTGGGGATCAAGCACGCAGTGTGGGCATGTTCCCTGAGGAATCGAACTGTGACCTTATGGTTCATAGGTCACTGAGCTTAGCTGGCAGGGCTTGAGCAGATGTTTTTGATCAATCACACTAGCAATACAGTGATGAATGGTACCAGAACTTTGTTCTAAGGCTGTGGTCAAGAAGAAATTAGGAGAGTGAATTGTTTTATTTAAAAGACTGGTATTTGCATTCTCAAAGCTTCCTTACATGAAACTTCTTTTTTTTTTTTAAAATATATTTTATTGATTTTTTACAGAGAGGAAGGGAGAGAGATAGAGAGTTAGAAACATCGATGAGAGAGAAACATTGATCAGCTGCCTCCTGCACATCTCCCACCGGGGATGTGCCCGCAACCCAGGTTATGCCCTTGACCGGAATCAAACCTGGGACCTTTCAGTCCGCAGGCCGACGCTCTACCCACTGAGCCAAACCGGTTTTGGCTACATGAAACTTCTTGATCACTTTGAACTCCACACTTCCTTGAACATCTCTGTTATGACAGGTGCATTTATTATAGCATACCTGGTGGCAGGCACCCCTCATCTCCCTTCCTTGCTTTATTTTTCTGTTGTAGCACTTGCTACATTATAATATCTTGTATAATTTCCATATTTTTATGTATGATCTGCCTTCTCATACTTGAATATGTAAACTTTATGAGATCGAGGGTTTCTGCCTGTTTTTTTTTTATTGATATGATCCCAGATCTTAGAGTGGTACACAGTATAAACGAAATAATTTATGAATAAATCTCAGGGTTATAATGATGAACAAAAGGAATATATTGCCCCCCTTTTGGCAACTTGCTGTCCACTGAGGCAGGCAGTTAAGTAATCAGATATGAGAGTAGGCAGTGCTGAGATCATCCAGTAGATCTTAAGGGATCTGTAGGCCTCCTTCCCTACGGAAGGGTTGGGTGGGGGAAGAGGGCTTTCTAGGCAAAAAGGATAACTGTGCAAAAACTCTAATTGAGGAGAGGCAGAGCGATTTGAAGGAACTAATTTGAATGAGACTGAGACTGGGAGAGGTAGCAGCTACATCCTACTGGGTCTGGAAGGTCCCAGCATAGATGAGAATTGGTTCTATATTCCAAAAACAGTTGGAGGGTTTCAAAACCAGAATTGCCTTTTTAAAGTGATCATTCTGCTTTATGGAGAGTAGCATGGAGGGGGAGGAGTAGGCACACACAGATGGGTATTACTTGGCCCCAACGTGGAGAGCCCTCTTGTTTCAACTGTGTTTATCACGTTGGAAAAGACTTTAATTGAAGAATAGCTTGCTCAGAACCCTTTTCATTTGTATTACACATAATGTATGTTTAAAAAAATGCTTTAAAATTATGCCTTAAAAAAAATTATGCCTTAAATTTGCTAGCATTTGTCAGTTTCTTAAAGTATATTTGTTGTTTCAGCTTTTATTAAGGCAGACTAATTAACAAGATTACTTTTTTAGAAACATCTTTGAAAAACGAGAACATTCTGTTTTCAGGATTCAAAAACCTTTGTTTTGTCAAAGCTCAAGATACTGGGATAAAAACATAGTGACCAATTTGATTAAGATTTACAAGTTGAATCTTTCTCTGAACATGTTAAACATTCCTTCTTCAAATGTTTTTTTCTGAAAATGTCAAGCCCTTTAAAGTCTGTTCTTTGAAGACTTTATATTTGTCCACTGGTGTGGCTCAGTGGTTGAGCATTGATCCATGAACAAGAGGTCAGTGGTTTGATTCCCAGTCAGGGCACATGCCCAGGTTGCGGACTCAATTCCCTGGCAAGTGGGCGTGCAGGAGGCAGCTGATCAATGTTGATGTTTCTCTCTCATTGATGTTTCTATCTCTTGTTCTAAAAATCAATAAAAACATTAAAAAAAAGACTACTTTCTGAACATGATTTTTTTTGTTGCTTACATTATAGTATCTGTTTCATTGTTGAGATTTTATTATCTGTATAATTTCTGCCTTGCCATGTACACATGATTTCCACACAAACTGTATATAGTACTGTAATCCATTGCTGCCTGGTTTATTACAATTTATCATAGAGAATACCAGGAATCTTTAAAAGTAGAATTGAAATCCCTGTGGAAAGTTACCTTTTAAAAATGTAGACATTTGAAAGTCAAAGCATTTTGTGTTTTTAGCAGGTAAATAAAAACATTCAAACAATTGGTACTATATATTGATTGTCACGTAGTGCAGAAGCGTAATTTGAAAACCTTTATGGCTGACACTTTCTCTGGAAGGTCAGTGTTCCTTTTTGATTAATATCTGAATCTTTAGTGGTACTTGCTATCAGACTAGGATCTGTTTCCGGTTTCCCTTCAGTGGGTCACTTGGAGTGTAGGCCATTGTGCAAATGAGTAACTAATGAATCAGCAATGTTTGCTTCTTCACACCTTACATAGCTAGGGAGGGGATTGGCCATCAGTGAAGATGAAAGGACGAAATGTGTAAGGCAGTTGACAGAAGTTGTCTCTGTACCTGTGTTTTTTTATGGCTCCTCCCGCTTATTTTATGCTTTGGAAGGAGAAAATAGAGTCCCCAAGTAAAACTGCAGAGCATTCAGGCACATATCATTTAAGTCTCTGTGATTGGTGGAACTCCAGTCACGGAGTGAAATGCTTTCTGGCAGAGTGTTTTGAAGTCCTAAATGACCATGAGTTTTAGTATTGAAGTCAAGCCCACAACACTGAGCATACTATGCCTTTCAAGTTCAGAATATTGAGAGTACTAGTATGTTTGTCATGTTAGAGGTTTTTAATCTGTAACTCATTGTAAGTTTTTATGAAATCACGATAATTACAATTCAAGATAAAAATCATAGATCAGATGCTTTCCCAAAGTCATTATTTTGCCACAAGTTGTATTACTAGATCATTTTATGAGTGGGCAAATAAAAGGTAGATTATTAACTTCCAGTGTACAGTTTGCTGTGTGGAGGTTATTGATAATTTGTAAAGAATATGCTTACTAAATGTTTAATAATAGCTAGCAAAAAAAAAAAAAAAGAAAAAGAGAGAAGAGAAAAAAAAAATAATAGCTAGCAATACATTTAATCAGCCTTAATCCAGTAGCATGGAGTATTTTGTTTTTATCAGTGCCATTGTCATCTGTCTAGACCAGTGATGGTGAACCTTTTGAGCTCGGCATGTCAGCATTTTGAAAAACCCTAACTTAACTCTGGTGCCGTGTCACATATAGAAATTTTTTGATATTTGCAACCATACTAAAACAAAGATGTATATTTTTGATATTTATTTTATATATTTAAATGCCATTTAACAAAGAAAAATCAAACAAAAAAATGAGTTTGCGTGTCACCTCTGACACGTGTGTCATAGGTTCGCCATCACTGGTCTAGACTCTAGAATAGCCGTGGGCAAACTACAGCCCCCGGGCCGGATTCGGCCCGTTTGAAATGAATAAAACTAAAAAAAAAAAAAAAAGACCGTACCCTTTTATGTAATGATGTTTACTTTGAATTTATATTAGTTCACACAAACACTCCATCCATGCTTTTGTTCTGGCCCTCCGGTCCAGTTTAAAAACCCATTGTGGCCCTCGAGTCAGAAAGTTTGCCCACCCCTGCTCTAGAATAATAGAATTGAGAGGGAAACTTTTCATTCTTTTTGACTATTCAAGTAGTGTTTGGTGTGAATGAAATAACACTTTGAAGTAGGACAGTCATTTTCTGAGACTTTGAGTTTTGGTCTACATTATAACAGATTTGATAACTAGTTTCTGAAAATAATGGCCAGAAAATAGTGTAATACTTAGTGCAGTCTTAGGATTTTAGAGCTCTAAAGACTCAGAAACAAGCTAATAGAGGTAAAATTAATTAGAAAAATATCTTAGTTACTTGGTGGCAGAGTGAAGACTATAACATTGGTGTCTTCTCTGAGTTCAGTTTTCCATCGCACTATAGTTATGGAATTCACATTAGGTACTTATCCAGGTATAGTCTTAAAATTTTTATTTTTTAATTCCCACCTGAGGACATGTTTTTACTGATTTTAGAGGGGTGCGGAGAAAGGGAGAAAGAAACTCGATGTATGAGAGAAACCTCAATCGGCTGCCTCCTGTACACACCTCCACCAGGGATTGAACCTGCAACCTAGGTATGTGTCCTACCAGGAATGGGGACGACATTCCAACCAACTGAGCCACACCAGGCAAGGCTAGGTAATATTTTTTTTTAAAATTTTTATTGTTGAGAGTATTACAAATGTTCCTCTTCCTCCCTTCCCTACATTGCCCTCCTCCACCCGGTTCCTACCCCATTTTAGGCCTTCACCACCCTACTGTCTGTTTCCATAGGTAATGCATATCCTATATCAGGGGTGGGCAACCTTTTTGTGAATGCGTGCCAAAACCAGCAAAATCTCTGACTCAAAATTCTTCTGCGTGCCAACCCTAATCTTTTGAGAACATGTTACACCTACTTGATATCTCTTAAGGTGTACGTATGTGAAGAACCTTGAAGAAATAATAAAATTCATTCGAGCGACAATAACACATTATATGATGATGAAAAATGCATTTATTTTTTAATGTATACATGTACACTGATAGTCCGACAGAAAATTTTATGACTCCGTTTGATATTATCAGTGGGACTTTTGCTGCTGCATCACTGATGACAGAGATTTTTACATCAGGTTTATATTTTGTGACCTTCAGAGATATGCACGAGCTACTACTTTCATCCGTCAGGCTACTCCTATTACGAGACTTAAAAAAATTCATCACTGAGAACAAAGATTCACAAGAGTATGTGGATGAAACCAAAACACTGGTCGGATCTAGGAAGGCAGGGAGAGTTAAGGCAGAGGCATAGAAATTGCTCTTCTCCTCTCTCGTCAATCCATGTCTATGGTTTTTAAGATAACTTGTTATGTAAAATTATTTATTTATCTAAGATGCACCTACACTGAATTTATCTGAAAAATAAAAAAGTCGATATTAAGAAAAAAAATTGTAAATGGAAGATTATAAGAGGGTTTCACATGCCAGCAAAAGTTACTGGCGTGCCATGTTTGGCACATGTGCCAGGGGTTGCCCACCCCTGTCCTATATAATAAAAGCCTAATATGCTAAGTATCTGACTGTTTGACCAGTTGCTATGGTGCACACTGACCACTAGGGGGCAGAGGCTCCGACCAGTAGGTTAGCTTGCTGCTGGGGTCTGGCCAGTTGGGACTGGTGGAGACTAGCTAGACATGCCCTGGAGCCCTCCCTGGCCCCCATTGTGCACCGGTGGGGTCCCTTGCGCTGGCCTGCACCCTCTTGCAATCTGGGACCCCTCAGGGGAGTTGGAAAGCTGGTTTCGGCCAAATCCTCACAGGCCAGGCTGAGGGACCCCACTGGTGCATGAATCTGTGCACCAGGCCTCTAGTACTACTATACATAAAAGATCTTCAGTTAATCTCTTCCTGCCCGCCCTTCCTTCTGAGATTCACCAGTTTGTTCCATGTTTCCATGCCTCTGATTCTATTTTATTCATCATTTTATTTTGTTCATTAGATTTCTTGTTTATTTTGATTTTTAGATTCAGTTGTTGATAGATAGTATTTATTGCCATTTTATTCATATTTTTGATCTTCTTCCTCTTAAAGAATACTCTGCAACATTTCATGTAATACTGGTTTGGTGGTGATGAACTCCTTTAGCTTTTTCTTGTCTGTGAATCTCTTTATCTGACCTTCAATTCTGAATGATAGCTTTGCTGGGTAGAGTAATCTTGGTTATAGGTCCTTGCTATTCATTACTTTGAACATTTCTTGCCACTCACTTCTGGCCTGCATAGTTTCTGTTGAGAAATCAGCTGACAGTCCTATGGGCACTTCCTTGTAGGTAATTAACTGCTTTTCTCTTGCTGCTTTCAAGATTCTCTCTTTGTCTTTAACCCTTGACATTTTAATTATGATGTGTCTTGGTATGGGCCTCTTTGGGTTCCTCTTGTTTGGGACTCTTTGCCCTTCCTGGACTTGTAAATCTATTTCTTTCACCAGGTAAGGGGAGTTTTCTGTCATTATTTTCTTCAAATAGGTTTTCAATATCTTGCTTTCTTCTTCTTCTGGCACCCCCATAATTGAATGTTGGTATGCTTGAAATTGTCCCAGAGGCTCCTTACACTGTCTTTATATTTTTGGATTCTTTTTCTTTTTGTTCTTCTGATTGGATGTTTTTTGCTTCCTCATTTTCCAAATCATTGATTTGATTCTCGGAATCCTTACTTTGTTGAATCCCTGTAAATTATTCTTTACTTCATTTAGTGTATGCTTAATTTCTGACTGATCCTTTCTCATGTCTTTGAAATTCTCATAAGATTCTTGAAAGTCTCACTAAGTCCCTTGAAGCTCTCATTAAGATCCTTGAGCAGTCTTATAACCATTGTTTTGAACTCTGTATCCAGTAGTTTGCTTGCTTCCATTTCTTTCATTTGTGCCCTATTTCTTTGTCTCTGTATTTTGGCTGCTTCCCTGTGTTTGTTTTTATGTATTAGGTAGAGCTGCTATGTCTCCTGGAATTGGTAAGAGTGGCCTTGTGTAGTAGGTGTCCTGTAAGGCCCAGTGGCTCAGCCTCCCTTGTCACCTGAGCTGGGCACTCTAGGTGCACCCCTGTGGGCTGTGTGCACAGTCTTGTAGTTGAGCCTTGATTTCTTTTGGTATCACTGGGAGAAATTGAACTCCAGGCCAATTGGCTCTGAGGACAAGCTGGGATTACAGTGGGAGAACTGCTGTGTAGGAAACATCCCTATGGAGCAGGACTTGCTTCAGTGGGGCTTTGGTGCTCACTCTGCCCCTTGAGTGTTTTGCTTGTGGATGTGTAGAGTTGTAATCTGGTGTGGTCTGAAGCTGTTCACTGGGTGCACTGGCTCTGGGGCCTGCCAGGAGTTGCAAAATCAGCCACTGCCTGGGGCCACCTGGCAGGAGCTACAGAGAGATCTGCAGATGGCTGTTACTTGTATTGGGTTTAGAAGTGCCAAGGCAACGTCCAGCTCTGAAGTAAGTCAGGATGATGCTAGTGCTGGGTCTTGGGCCTTTTTTTGATAGGTATGGGGCACGCTGACACCAGCTGCTGCTTGTTTGAGAGATTTTAGAAAACTCTGAAGCCTGAGCCAGGAGAGGCCATTCATATGGAAAAGCTGCTGCAAACAGCTTGGGTGGGGCTGAAAATTGGATGTGGCAGGGTCTCAGGGAATCACTAGGGCAGAGAGAACAGTGTGGGCCACACTGATGGAGACTCAGATATGGCTGCCAATCAGCTCTGTAACAGGGGAAGGGGAGGTCCCAGCGCAGGAACAATGACACCTGGGAGCATCCCCATCTGGGAGGAAGAAGCCCTGGAGTTCCTGCCCAGTGCCATACAATATAGTCCCTGGATTCCCCAAAGCTGCTGCCCGGCGCTTGGAGCTCAGAGGTAGTGGAACCATGTAAGTTCATGCACCAGCCCTTTAAAAGGAACTGTCTGGGCCTACAGCAGCCTCCATGACCATCAGCCACAATCTCCACTGGTTTTTACAGCCTGAAGTTACCAGGACTTCTCTTCCCAGCTCTGGGACCCCTTACTTCTCATGGGAGGTCTCTGCAGCCAAAATAGCCCTCCCAATTGGAAAAAAACGCCTCATGTGGGTGTCAGACTAGCCCCTTCTGGGCCTCCACCCTTCCTACCAGTCTCGATGTACTTTCTTCTTTACTTCTCTAGTTGTAGGACTTCCATTCAGCCAGCTTTCAGGCCATTCTGAATGATGATTGTTATGTATTTTAGTTATAATTTTAATGTGGGTGGTGGCAAATACCAGTGTTTATGTCTCCATCTTGGTTCTCTAGGTATAGTTTAACAGTGGTATTTCAAAAGAAAAATTGAAATTGGTTAAAGTGTTAATTCTATATATGCTATTGATTTTAGGTTGGCATTTTTTTAAAGCAAATTCTTAAAGCACCTATTAAACTGTGCTTTTTAAAACACTGAAATAAAGTATATATTCCAGGAAAATTAAGAGTTTCTATGTCATTTAAGATAATTTAATTTTTAGCACCTATTTATAAAGGTGCTAACAGGTCTTCCAGTTTGTCTTATATTCAGACTGCAGTTTACATGTTTTCTTTGAGAAATAGTCTTAGAGAAATTAAATTCAGTGGTTTCCTTCCTGAAGCATTCAGACAGTTGTAAACCTTCATGTCCACACTGTTGGTGCAGAACTCTGTGTTTAGGCCTTGACAGTGTTAGCACCTCCATCCATACTCTTTGCCTTTCTGTAAAGAGAGAAGTGACTTTTGAGCACCGTGACACCTCTTTTGTCTTTAGTTTACCATCTTCAACAACTGTTGTTACTCAGTAACTGCTAATTTCAGATTTAACAGCCTGCAGCTCTACTACAGAATTGAGGAATGAATGCAGATTGCTATAGTTCCCACCCAAACAGTATATTTGGCATATAATTCAGAGAACTCAAAGCCCTTGCTTCCCTTTTTTGTTTTTCTTCAGAACACCTGTTTTGCTGTATGGGAAACTGAGACCTGGAAACAGTTCGCAGAATGAGGGAAGAGCAGAATATGGGATCTGTCTAGCTTCTTGCTTCCAAGACTACTGCAGATTGCATCATTGGAAAAGCGTAGGTGTCCTGTGTAGCACCCACCTTGGGTCCAAGTAACATGATAGAGGTGAGGACTAGCCACACAGCGTAGCTAAAGGTCAGATATGTTGGCTTTGACTAGAAAGTTTTAATAGTTTTTATAATGATGATTGTTGAGGTCGGGGTATCCCACACCATAAGGCCAAACAGTAGTTTAACATTATTGGTGCTGATTCTGATAGTTTGCTTTGAACTTCTATGGTGATGTTATTAGGTCCATTGTCTATTGAACTATAATCCTAATTGGTATAGGAATTGTGATCCAGTTATTTATAAAGTGGAGATGTATTATGCCTTTGGAATATCAAAAAGATTTTCTAAATTTGTATATGTTTTTGAATTTATTACTTCAGAACTTAAATTCTTTTTTAAAAATAGTATCACTTTTGAAAGCAACATCTTCTGTTAGTGGTTCTCAACCTTCTGGCCCTTTAAATACAGTTCCTCATGTTGTGACCCAACCATAAAATTATTTTCCTTGCTACTTCATAACTGTAATGTTGCTACTGTTATGAATCGTAATGTAAATATCTGATATGCAGGATGGTCTTAGGCGACTCCTGTGAAAGGGTCGTTTGACCGCCAAAGGGGTCATGACCCACAGGTTGAGAACCACTGTGTTAGAGGGTGTTCGTGTATTTTAATATTAACTCTTTTGCACTGTCATCTTAGAAAAATGAAGGGCATGTTCAATTGTTCCTTCTAATATTTGAAAATTGGGATTGGATTCTGTGCTTAGATGCAATGATTTCCTGAGCACAGTGTGGTATTTCATAGCTGCCCTGGTCTGGCCTCTGGCTCTTTAGTAATAGTAATGACTGAATTTTTTTTTTTAAGAGTACATGTTCTGTGCTGTGCTTCCCCTAAAAATGCTCACAGTAGGCAAAATGGGAGTGCCCAGGGTCACCACTTGGAGAGTGGGGAGTTTGGGTTAACTTTCTCCTCAGACTCTGCCTGTTATTCATAGACTAGAGGTCTGTTTCATGAAATGAGTGCACGGGTAGGGTCCCTAGGCCTGACTGATGATCAGGGCTGATCTGTGGGGTGATCAGTGGGGTGATCAGGGGGGCCCCTGCTGGAACCCACCTTGGCAGGCCTGTGGGCTGGGGGCAGCTCCTGCTTTGAGCATCTGCCCCCTGGTGGTCAGTGGGCGTTATAGCGACTGGTCGTTCAGCAGTTCGGTTGATTTGCGTATTAGGCTTTTATTATATAGGATAGGGGAGGGGGAGAGTGTCCTTGGGCTTGTGAGTCTGTGTTTAACATTTCTAGTATGGGTCTTTTTTTCTAGTGAAAGGGTTTTATAGCTTGCAGCAGATTTCAAAAGGATCTTTGACCTCTCCCTTCAATACAAATAACAGTTTTCGTGTGTTTGCCACATAGGAACTTCAGTGATTTGTTATTTTGATAATTAAATGTAGTTCTTTACTATTCCCCTACTTTGTATTTAACTGTTCTGTATATTTAGATCCCAAGTGCACACTTAAATATATGCACACATGTATACATATACAAAATCTAGAGAATATCTAAAATAAGATGAAAATGACCTCAAAGTAATTTTAATTTTACCCTAACCTAAAAATACTGCCCTCCCCATTGTTAGGTCATTTGGAATATGTAGCAGGAGAGGCTTTCTATTGTATTCATCTCATTTTCTGAGCTTTATAATTTAAATACTAGGAGTCTTTTCCGACATGTTTATTGCACAAAAGACCAAGTTACTAAACATGTATTTCCTGAGATTCTGTTCTGTTAAGTAGTATGTGTCAGGAATATAGTGGTAAAGAAGATAGACATACTGGAGCAACAGGACTCATTTGACATACTGTGTCACTAGGCATATATAAAGGGTTTTGGACTCAGGCTCTGTGGGAAAGACTGGGAGTGACATCTCAGCTGGCCTTGCTTGTTGAAAATGTAAGCTGAGAGGTGGGAGGAAAGATATGAGTTTAGTTGAGAGGAAGAGGTTAGAAATATATTGGCAGGTTTTTGGTTTGGTCAACTGGGTAGACGATATGCTGTCTTTCCTTGAGATTGAGGGATCGATTGTCAGTTTTTGCGTGTTTATTTGTTTTAAATGGGAAGGAAGGATGACTTTGAGGACTCTGTAGGTCAAAAAGATATCCACCAGAAATTTGCTTATTTACACTGAAATTCAGCATATGGTATTAACTGCAGCCATAAAAAGCCAAGAGTAGAAGAGCAGAACTGGGGCACAGTGAGGCAGGTAGACTCACTCTTCTGATGAGTGTATTTACCTAATGGCAGTGAAGTGCTGGGACTGGTAGCCTCTCTCTACTTTGTCTTTTTTTCTCTTTCCACCAAATTGAGTTGTGTTTAGAAAAGCCAATTTTCTTTTCCCTAAACTTGATCAGGGCTGTTGTACTCATTAGCGCAATTACACGATTTAACTAATATAAACTGGTAAAAGTAATACAAAAGCAGTTACTCAGGAAAAGTTATCTGACAACTTTTGGAGTGTCTCGATAACAAGAAAGTTACTAAGAAAACTGCTATTAAATGGGGTATATGGATAAGACGACTATGAAAAATCGGGGGATGGGGAAGGCAGAGGCAACGTGCAGGAGGAAAGATGGGAGATAATCGGGTTGCATTGAAACATTGTAAAAGAGGCCACAGAAAGTGCAATCGGTGGCAAAGCCTATCCACACAGCAGAGTGAATCAGTGGTCACAGATTGCAGTAGAACAAACTTTAGGCCACCTCTCCAAGATGGGAAAAATATTTAAATTCACTGTGACCTTTATTATGCAAAAGAATAAAGTGGGATTATACCTGTCAAGTTCTTGCTTCTGGGACAACTCTGCTAATGGGGAATAAGACCACGTACTTCATCAGCAGTGCCTGTGGTCTGTGTGATCTCCTTGTCCAGCTTGTCATCTTTCTCCTTTTGTCTCAGCGTTTCTCTTCCACCTTCTAGCCACCAGTCATGAATACAGTGAACACCTTTCTCATCATTTGTGTCTCAAACATATAGGAAAAAATACAAATGATTACACTGTTCTAGGAATTGCATACACTCAGAAAAATTAGTTGGTCAGAGCCTGTGTTGCCACTTGTCTTAACTCTGAATATTTCTTTTCAAAGGTGTTAAAAACTCAAATCTGCTGGTGTGAAACTTTACTCTCTGAAATGATTCAAATACACTTATTTTCTATATTTTGTACGTTTGTTAGAATAATAAAAAATGGGAATAATCATTCTAGAAGCATTGTGCCATTCATATTATTTGTTGAGTATCAAAGAACAAAGTGAAAATCTTTGTGAAAAAGAGATAAGAACTCATAATAATAGACTGACTCAATTTAAGAAAAAGACACAAGAGAAGGAGCACATACAGTTAAAGTGGGTAAGGATTTGTGTGTCAGTTTGTAGAATTGCCTATTGTTTGCAGTAACTTCCAATCAGGCAGGGCAAAGGAGGAGCATGAAGGTAGGAAGAGGTGAGAAAGGAGGAGAACAAAAGCAGGCAGGGAAGAGTAAGCATCACCCAAGGCCCAGACCCCAAGTTGGAGGAAGAAGATGGTACTTGTAGAAGCCCACCTACCCCATAGATCTAGCAGCAAGGAGGCCATTGGCCCCCTTCAAAGGAACTGCATTGTCCTTTTGTGTTCCTGCTTCCCACACCTCCATTCTCCCTATCCTGTGGCTCTGTCTTTGGAGACAGCAGAGGCTGGGGCATGTTTAAACAGTGACAGGGAGGAAGAGGTTGATGATACCGGACAAGAGGAGGGAATGGGATCCATACCTCAGATGAAGGACCAATACTCCTTCAGTTAACAGCTGGTGGTTTTTTTTCCCTCTCCAAACCTTCTTTGACATAGAAACTCCTGAGGAATAATTTTTCATAAAATCTTTTCAAGTTGTCTTATGTGTCTAGGCTGTATTTAGGTCTCTTGCCTTGACTTCTGAGGTCTGATTTTCCAGAGCTGTATGGGATTATAATTGTTATGGAATGCTTCTCTTTCTTTCTCCAAAGTGTTAAGAAATATGTATCTGTTGGAATACTAAATTAAAGAAAGGAATGATGCACATTCATATAGATCTTGAAATGAGGCATATTTTAATTATCACTTATAAAGCTGTCACCCGAGGATATGCTTATTGATTTTAAAAACATATTTTTTTTATTGATTTCAGAGAAGAAGGGAGAGGGAGATAGAAACATCAGTGATGAGAGAGAATCATTGATCGGCTGCCTCCTGCATGCCCCCAACCGGGGATCGAGCCAGCAACCCGGGCATGTGCCCTTGACTGGAATCGAACCGGGACTCTTCAGTTTGCAGGCTGACACTCTATCCACTGAGCCTAACCAGATAGTGCTATTGATTGATTTTTGAGAGAGAGAGAGAAAGAGAGACATTAATGTGAGAGAGAAACATTGATTGGTTGCCTCCCATAAATGCCCTGACTGGGGGTCAAACCGACAATGGAGGTATGTACCCTGAACAGGAATAGGACCTGCAAACTTTTGGTGTATGGGGTGACACTCCAGTTAACTGAGTCACCTGGCCAGGGCATCAGTGGCTTTGAATTTTTAAGGAAGGTGGTTTGCTTATTGATTAACAAGACCTTACGAGCCCAGTAGAGCTTTGGTCAGTACATGAGGAAGACAGGTTGCACATCTCACAACCATCTGTTGCATCAAACAGCCATTTACTCTGCAGACCCTTCACAATTTCTTCATGACTTGCTGAATTTCATTGTCCTTCATTTGGAGAAACATTACACATTTGAGATGTTCTTGCTGTTTGGTTAATACAGATCAGAAGTACCTTTTCCCCACAGCAAAGTTTTGTTTTTTTTTAATGTTTTCTTTTTAATCCTCACTTGAGTGTATTTTTTCCATTGATTTCTAGAGAGAATGGAAGGGAGGGAAGAGTAGAAAGAGAGAGAGAAACATCGATGTGACAGAGACACATCGATTGGTTGCCTCCCAAGTTACCCACACGTGCCTCAACCAGGGCTGGGAAACCTGCAACTGAGGTACATGCCCTTGACCAGGAATCGAACCCATGATCCTTTGGTCTGCAGGTTGACTCTAACCACTGAGCAAACTGGCCAGGCCCAATTTAAAAACAAGAAAGTTTTTAATATATGTGAAAACTTGGATGTACTTTAAGAAATTGGTTTGTTACAAGTTGAAGTGAAAATATTCTATCAGTGTCAGGTGGGCTCAGTTTTTTTGTCTTTTTTTTTTTCCCCACTAAATTAGTTATGTATAGCTCCAGGACCATTTTACCACCTCCACTTCTGGTTCTTCAGCGCCTTCCTAGGGATAAGCATCTCCCAATCTCAGCAGCACAGGGTTAAAGCAGCTTTAAGCTGCTTTCCAGCTCAGACTGTCTATCATTCTTTAAAATGTTGTGTTCTAAGTTGGCTTACCACCACCCACATCTTACTCTTTAAGTATTATGTGCTTTCAAATGAAAAACTGATAGTTATATGATAATAAATTGGAACGTGTAGTAGAATTTGATCAGCAATCCTTGAAGAAAAGCAGGATTATTAGAAGGGTGAGATGAATGAGATTTTTCCATTGAAGAGTTAATGCACTATCCATAGTTCATTTTTGAAGAGGACTTTTGGGGCTCTTAAGACTTTTGTGGTATTCTGACTTTTCTTTGGTACAGGTATATACTAATGCTACATTTGGCCATTAGCATTTTTGTTTTCAAATATAAATGAGATAAAGTGAAGATACTGAACCAGGCACTTCTGCTCTTTGTCCACAAGATGATATTACATCTGAAATATCAGCAGTAAGTTGTTTTTTCCCCTACACTAGACTCTAGATACATTTTGTCTGCCACTGAGGGAGGTTAGTTTGTGGCTAAGAAAGAGATGACAAAAATAAGAGAACAGTTGTTCAGTGGAAAGTGCCTTTGCAACAAATGAGAAGACTTGGGGGTAGGAGTGAGGGGATCTGAATAAGGCAAGAAAGATGGACCTCTCAGGGTGACATGCTGATGAGTGAGATGCTGCAAATCTGGAATGGCAGGGGTTGTCATTTTCAACATAGGAAGTAGTAGTTATTAATGAGCCGAATGTTGATAGACAGGTAGAGGTCAGAATATATCCTAAATAGACTGGAAGAGAGCAGTTAGCTTTTCAGCTATGGAATTGAACATTTTTGTTAAAAATATTTCTTATATACCTTGGCCAGTGTGGCTCAGTTGTTTGGGCATCCTCCTGTGTACCTAAGAGTCACCAGTTCAATTCCCAGTCAGGGCACATGCCCAGGATGTGGGCTCAATCCCCAGTGGGTGTGGGGGTGCAAGAGGCAGCCAATCAATGTTTCTCATATCAGTGTTTCTCTCTCTCTCCCTCTCCCTCCCTCTCTAAAATAAATAAAAACATATGTAAAAAATATTTATTATACTTGACTTCTTCCATTTTAGGTTAAATGAAGTAGACATGCTGCACTGTATCCCATACAGTTTCCAAGTTTGGGCCTAGCACTTCCTGGGAGTGTTTAGGATGGTGTGCACCCTGTGAAAATCTACCTAAGGAGGTCATTAGTCGTTATCCTTTCCATTTGCTTCTTTCTCCCTTTGGTGGAAAAGTGTAGGTGCTTCAGGAGGTGCTCTTCTCCTGGAAAATGAATGACTCCCAATAAGAGCAAGAAATTATACTTTGAGAGCAGAAAGGCTGTTTCTCTAAGGATATGATTACCTACATCAACTTTGCACTTAGTTTTACAAAATAACCAGTATGACCACACGCAGAGTTAAGAGGTTGGAGTTTTAGTTTTCGTATTGTTTCACATAACATTTTATTTAGGCTTAAAACAAATATTTTTTAAAGAAAGAGAGGAAAGGAAAGAGAGAGAAACATCAGTTTGTTTTTCACCTATTCATACATTCATTGGTTGACTCTTGTATGTTCCCTAACTGGGGGTCAAACCTACAACTTTGGCATATTGAGATGACACTAACCAACTGAGCTACGCGGCCAGGGCTTTTTACGCTTCTTTATTATCAAGTATTGGAGTGGTTGTCAGAGTTTGTCAGACATTTAATGGATGAAATACTTCTAGCAGAAGGTTAATGAGATGATCTAAACTCTTTGTTTGGTTTGGAATCTTAGTAAGAATCGTAGCTAAAGTGATCTTTCCAAATAATTGTCCTCTTGAAGGCAAGATAGGTTATAAACCAATTATAAGGCTTAAAGCTGGAAGGGACCTTTTTCATTTTTGTGTGTGAAATCACTAGATAAGTTCTGAATTAAAAGCAATTAGTGGAAAATTCTTTAAATGGAATTTTTTTGGTCTGCTTCGCATATAGATACTTTTCCAATCATATTAGGCTAAAAAGTAAGTTTTTGCATCTAGTGTCTGATTTATGCCCTCCCTAGGAGCAGAAGCAGATAAAGGTATAAAAATAAATCCCCTTTTACCACTACTATCTTTTCCAATAGAAGCACAGATGAGTATGTATAAAAGGCAATTTAAAATTTTAATCTTGAAGTTTATTGGCAGCATCTACTTAGGAACATTTCCATACTGGATGCCAGTTAAATATGTAAATGACTACTGAGATTGGATTTCTTTCATTTGTCAGTGTCTTTGAGTGACATATTTACTGTGAGAATACTCAGTGGAAAGAATTGACTATCATAGAGATATTGAACTAAAAAAAACACACAAAGAACTATAATAACATTTCTCTTGGAAACAACCATCTGTTGCTGTGTAAATATCCCCCCTATTCAAGCCTACAAATTCAGTTGAGTCTACAGGTGACATTTGAACAAAGGTGACTCTTGAATAACCAGGTTTGAACTGCACAGGTCCACTTATGCACAGAATTTTTCAATAAATACAGTTGGCCCTTTGTATCTGCAGGTCATACATCCTCAGAATGAAAATAGTGTTTTCACATTCCCAACTGTGATTCCCAATCTCAAATGAAAAATACTGTTTTTGATTCATGGTTGAATTTGCAGGTGTGAAGGGCTGACTATAGAGTCAAGAGTTATACTTGGATTTAAGAGCAGGGGTTGGTGCCCTTAACCCTGGCATTGTTCAAGGGTCAACTGTATAATGTGTAAAGTACTGTGGAAGGTACAGCACCTTAGATACAAATTATTCTGTTGTAAAACAGGAATATGCAGTTTAGAGATTATATACTGACTAGAGACCCGGTGCACGACATTCGTGCACTGGGGGGCGTGGGAGTCCCCCAGCCTGGCCTGTGCCCTCTCACAGTGTGGGAGCCCCGTGATCGATCGCCCCCAAGAGGTACACCCTGCCCACCCACCCGGGGCTCCTCGATGGATTGCCCCGGCGCCATGCGGAGCCCCGGGACCCCAGCCATGCCACACGGAGCCTCGGGACCCACCTCTGCGCTGCGCACACAGCATCAAGCCCCCGCTCACCCACACTCACACGAAGCCCCACCGTAAGCTTTTATTAAGAGGATGTCAGCAGCTGTGAGATAAACAGTGTAATCAAACCAGCAGCACAAGGCAAATGAATAAGGAGCTATAATTCCTATTATGGTATTTTATTTTCTTACACCTCTTTAGCAATGGGCATATTGAGTTCATTAAAGAAAGTTACTATTAGATATTAACAAGTGTCCTTTCAACCTCCAAATACTATGATTGTGCTTTAATGATTAGATACAGCTTCTTTGATAATTTTGGTTTTTTTAATGGGTTTATTTAGTTTCAAAGGTCTAAAAGATAAGCTACCTTTCTACAAAGTTATGTTTAGACATTGAAAGTAACAAATTTTGACTTTTCTAATTGATTTTCAAAGGGGATCCTGCAGTACTTAATCAGGGCAGTCTCTAAAGTTCCTAAGTCCATTTTCCATTTTTAGTTAAATTGTGTTTATTTATCTAGTTGACTGTTCATTTACTGTTTTTTTTGAAAATGATCCTAATAGTTATGCTGGTGTTCTTAGAACACATGTCTGTATAGCAGTGTCTTATACGATATCTCTCCTTTGCTCATGCTCTGTTCTATAACACAGAGATCTAATTCTGATCTCTTCTGATCCAGAGACAAATCATGTTTCCACATCACCCTTTTGTACCAAGAAAAATGATTTCATGCTCTTTAGGAGAATGATACCTTTTGGTTGTAGAAATCATCAAATTCTCAAACTATGATTCTATCACTGTTATTTAAAAATCCACTGAAGTATACCAGGCACATGTATGAAAATGAGGCTTTTAACCTCTACTAGTTTACAGTCCTGTAAGACAGGGATACGTTATTCTGAGAAGTGTGGCATTGTGCAAACATAGAGTAGAAGGTATAGTCTACTACATACCTAGATTGTATGGCATAGTCTGTGGTTATACTGAATACTGTAGGCAATTGTAACACAATGATAAGTATTTGTGTATGTAAACAGAAAAAATACAGTGAAAACCATAAAAGATAAAAGTGTGTGTGTTTGAGTTAGAGGGACAGGGCTGTAGAAGTAGGCATCTTGGAGGGAGAGTAGATGTCAGGAGGAGTGAGGGAAGGAAGAGAAGGGGATGAAAAAGGATCCCTGAGATAAAGAGACCCAGAGAGATAAAGCTGGAGAGGAGGGGGAGAGGAGGGAAAGAAGAGAGGGATAAGGAGAGAGAAAGGAGAGTTGGACTGTGAGGAAAGAGATAAAGAGTAACTGAGGGAAGAGAAGCAAGTTTGTGCTCAAGAGAAGTGTGTTCAGGAGCGGGTGTGGGTGGGCTCCTGGGTTCCCCTTCTCTCCAGCCAGCCCTCTCCCCTGGCTCCCTTGACAACTGTGGGCCCCAGCCCAGTGGGTGGGCACAGGGTGAGGACAGCCTGCTGAGCCTCCTTGACTATATAAATCAACCAGAGCTAACAGCGAATTCATCATCCTGATGTCCAGCCTTTTCTTTAAACGTCACAAACTTTTTGCTTAAAATTGATTATAATCTTTTAGGACCTCTATGGTTGACTGAAGTATCTTTAGGTTGGGTGGTGCATGACTGTACTATTTGGGTTGTTTCCACTTTCTGGCTGAATAATGTTACTATGACTATCCATATATAAGATTTGGTTGAGATATATGTTTTCAGTTCTCTTGGGGATATATCTAGGAATGTGGTATATGCCTAGGGGTGGAATTGCTGGGTCATATGGTAATTTTTTGTTTAACATTTTAAAACTGTTTACCAGAGTGGCTGTGCCATTTTACATTTCCACCAGCAATGTAGGAAGGTTCCAATTTCTCCACATCCCTGCCAACACTTGTTATTGTCTTGTTTATTATGGCCATCCCATTGAGTGAGAAGTGGTATCTTCTGTTTTGATTAGCATTTCCCTGATGATGATGCGTATCTTTTCATGTGCTTATCCGCCATTTCTGTATCTTCGGGGAAATGCCAATTCAGAATCTGTTCTTATATTGAGTTTCAGGAATTATTTATTCTAGATATATGTTCCTTATCAGATATATGATTTGTAGATTTTTTCTACCATTTTGTTCATTATTTTTTCACTTTCTTGATGGTGTGCTTTGAAGCACAAAAATTACTGATCTTGATAAAGACAAAATCATTTTTCTTTTGTTGCTTGTGCTTTTGGTGTCCTAAGAAGTCATTGCCTAATGCAAGCTCACAAAGATTTACTGCAATGTTTTCTTCTGAGTTTTGTAGTTTTGGCTCTTACATTTAGGTGCTTGGTCCACTTTGAGGTATTTTTTAAAAAAAATATGTTTTTATTTATTTTATTTTTTAAATATATTTTTTATTGATTTCATAGAGGAAGGGAGAGAGAGAGAGAAACATTAATGATGAGAGAATCATTGATTGGCTGCCTCCTGTACGCCCCACACTGGGGATCGAGCCCAACCTGAGCATGTGCCCTTGACCGGAATTGAACTCAGGACCCTCAGTCTGTAGGCCTACGCTTTATCCACTGGGTCATACCAGCTAAGGCTTGAGTTAATTTTTATATAGAGTGAGATAGGTATCCAGCTTCATTTTTTTGCATGTGG
This sequence comes from Myotis yumanensis, assembly GCF_028538775.1. Taxonomy (NCBI): domain Eukaryota; kingdom Metazoa; phylum Chordata; class Mammalia; order Chiroptera; family Vespertilionidae; genus Myotis; species Myotis yumanensis. Next base: position 159,570,927 of record NW_027223752.1, on the reverse strand, counting down.
ATGTCCAGTTGTCCTGGCACCAATTGTTGAAAAGAGTATTCTTTCCCTATCAAATGGTCTTGGCACCCTTTTGAAAATTAATTGTAAAGTATTTACATAAAGGTAAAGTATTTTTGGATTCTCAGTTCTATTCCATCGATCTGTATGCCTCTGCCATTACCACACAATATTGATTGTTGTAGTTTTGAAATCAGGAAATATGACTCTCCCAATTTTGTTTTTTCCAAGATTGTTTTGGCTGTTCTGGGTACCTTGCATTTCCCTAGGTTTTTGTGGATCAATTTCCATCAATTTTGCAAAAAGGGCATGTGGGATTTTGCTAGGGATTGCCTTGACTCTGTAGATCACTCTGGGGAGTGTTGCCATCATAAGAATAGCATGTTTTCTCATCTGTGAACATGGTATCTCTCCCATCCATGAACACCAGCTTTCTGTTCACCAAAACCACTATTTTATGTCAGTGGTTCTCAAACATTTTAATCTCAGGACCTCTTTACACTTTTAAACATTGAATATACCTAGCTCTAAAAATCAAGGTTAAGACATTTTTAAAATATCTTTTTCTTTAATAATAATAAACCCATTACATATAAATAACATTGCTTATGAAAAGATAGCAGTCTTTTCCAAAACAAAAAGTAATTTAACGGGGAGAGCGTCATTGTTGTATATTTTTGTCTATCTCCTTAATGTCTGATTTAATAGAATCTCAGCTCGATTCTCATCTGCTTCTGCACTTGATCTGTTATGAGGTAAATGAAAATCATTTAGACTTCGTGGGCCCACAGAAAGGGTCTCTGGGAACTCTGACAGAGCCCAGGCCACACTTTGAGACCCCTTGTCATAGAGAACAAGGCTGAATAGTGCAGTTTCACAAGAAAATGGCGTGATGACTAAATGGCAGTTATCTGTATTGATGAACAGCTGGGAAGGGACTTGAATGCTTTTCTGCTGGGTCAGTACTTGCTCTTCTCTAGTAAAGACACTGCTAGACCTAAAGGGTTAGAGGGCTGCTTGGTAAACATGGAATCAGCAATCTGAGTGAGTTTTATTAAGTACTAGTGGCCCAGTGCACAAAATTCGTGCATGGGGGAAGAGGGGGTCCCTCAGCCCAGCCTACACCCTCTCCAATCGGGGAGGCCTTGGGAGATGTCCGACTGCTATAAACCGGCAGTCGGACATCCTCTTGCAATCTGGGACCACTGGTTCCTAACCGCTCACCTGCCTGCCTGCCTGCCTGATCGCCCCTAACTGCCCTCCCCTGCCTGTCGGCCTGATCTCGCCTCCAACCCCTCTGCCTGACGGCCTGATTGCCCCTAACCTCTCTGCCTGCCTGCCTGATTGCCCCTAACTGCCCTCCCCTGCCAGCCTGATCTCGCCCCTAACTGCTTTCCCCTGCAAGCATGATCTCACCCCAAACTGCCCTCCCCTGCCAGCCTGATCTCGCCCCCAACTGCCCTCCCCTGCCCTCCCCTGCAGGCCTGATCTTGCTCCCCAGCTGCTCTCCCCTGCTGGCCTGGTCGCTCCCAACTGCCCTCCCCTGCCGGCCTGATCTAGCCCCCAACAGTCCTCCCCTGGCGGCCTGATCACCCCTAACTGCCTCTGCCTGCCTGATCTTGCCCCCACTGCCCTTCCCTGCCGGCCTGATCTCGCCCCCAACTGCCCTCCCCTGCTGGCCTGATTGCCCCTAACTGCCTTTGCCTCAGCCCCCACCACCATGGCTTTGTCTGGAAGGAAGTCGGACATCCAGAAGATGGCCGGTCGACCCGGTCTAATTAGTATATTACCCTTTTATTAGTATAGGTAGATTATATAGGATAGGATTGCTTAAATGGGGGGGGAGGGGAGCCTTTTTCAGCAGGAGGAGATGCTCTTGGCAGATAAAAATACATAATCCCTGTGTCTGGACTGATAGCCAGCCATATGCACTATACTGCCAAACTGGTCATTAAAAAATTGAACTGCTGTCTTACACCTTACACCAAACAGCTATTGCCCTTAAAACCCCTTCTCATCCCCACCTTAGGTTCTGCCTTCACAGTTCACCCAGATTAGGTTCTGATTGGTCAGTTTCTATGCCAGTCAGCATCTCCGGGCCTGATCAGAGAGGCGGAGCTGATCAGCAGCTGCCTCAGGCTGCAGGCGAGCGGGCTGAACTGCTGACCTCTCAGAGAGAGAGGCGCAGCTGCTGGCGAGGCCCGGAAAGAGAGAGAGGCAAGGGCTGATCCACAGCTGCCACGGAGGCTGTGGATGAGACCCTGCTTCTCTCCCCGGGCCTTGCCAGCAGCCGCAGCAGCTGCTGATCAGCCCCACCTCTCTCTCTCTCTCTCTCTCTCTCTCCCTCCCTCCCTCCAAGAGGTCAGCAGTTCAGCCTGCTTGCCAGTCCCCGCCCACCCGAGCCTGCTGCGTGCGCAGCCTGGCATTCGGTCGTCCCTTCGGTCGTTGTGGACGTTATGGACCCTGGCTCTTCATATATATATATATATATATATATATATATATATATGATTATAAAAATAAGTTATTTAAAAAATTGATACTGCACGTATGAAACTAAGTAAAACTATTTTTTTAAAAATATATATTTTATTGATTTTTTACAGAGAGGAAGGGAGAGGGATAGAGAGAAACATTGATGAGAGAGAAACATCGATCAGCTGCCTCCTGCACACTCCCTACTGGGGATGTGCCTGCAACCAAGGTACATGCCCTTGACTGGAATCGAACCTGGGACCCTTCAGTCTGCAGGCCGACGCTCTATCCACTGAGCCAAACCGGTTAGGGCATAAAACTATTTTTGAGGGTTCATACACATTGTTAGTCATCTGGTATATTTTCTTCTAGTTTCATTTGCTTTGCTTTTATTTCTACTTATTTAAAATTTACTTATTTATTTTTGGTTAATCCATGTAGGACTCAAACCACAATTCCCTTGGTTCCTGGGTCAAAAACTCAACCATTGAGTCACACTGGCCTGGTTCCCATTGATTTTTTTTTTTTTTTTCCGCAGAGAGAAAGGGAGAGGAAGAAGAGAGGTAGAAACATCAATGATGAGAGGGAATCATTGATCAGCTGTCTCCTGCATGCCCCCCCACTGGGACCGAACCTGCAACCCAGGCATGTTCCCTAACTGGGAATTGAACCATAACCTCCTGGTTCATAGGTCCATGTTCAACCACTGAGCTACATGGCCGGGCTCCCATTGATTTTTTTTAGAGATGGGGAGAGAGAAACATTAGGTGTTTGAGGACCAACACTCTAATCACTGAGCATCACCGACTAGGACTTGTTTGACTATTTTAAATTATATATATAAAAGGCTAATATGCTAAGTGTCTGTCTGGGTCATGATGTCACATAGCATTATCTGGCTTCCTCTCCCTAGCGACGACTAGCCTCCTTTCAGTTTCTACAGCCTAGGACAGGGGTCCTCAAACTACGGTCCGCGGGCCACATGCAAATACAAATATTGTATTTGTTCCCGTTTTGTTTATTTACTTCAAAATAAGATATGTGCAGTGTACATAGGAATTTGTTCATAGTTTTTTTTTAAACTATAGTCCGGCCCTCCAACAGTCTGAGGGACAGTGAACTGGCCCCCTGTTTAAAAAGTTTGAGGACCCCTGGCCTAGGAACACGACTTGCTTTATAGCCAGGTGCAAACATTTCACACTTTAACCAAATGTCTATGAAGCGTTTTCCCGCGCCTCATCTCATTCGTTCCTCACAGAAGTCCTGGAGTAGGTAGATAGGCAGGCTCAGGGCCACTGCCACCCAGGGAGGCCCTCGGAGTTCAGTTCTGAAACCACAGGGACCCGCTCCAGCGCAGGCTGGGGAGGAAGCGCTGCTGCTGCCGCTCAGCGCTAGGTCCCTGGTTAAGGAAGTGGGTCCAAGTCGCAGCCACCAGGCCTGGCAGGGCTGTCTCACCCTGGACCATTGTGGCTGAGCCCTGGTGGGGGCGTCGAGCACCTTTGGGATCACTGTCTGCCATTGGGCTGCCTGCAGTCACTGGTGGAGTGGGCGCAGATTGAACATTTTAATGAAAATGGGACGCCTGCGCCCTGCCCCACCGTGCCCCTGTCCCCGGTGAGGAGAGGGCAGCGGGATTGGGGGTGCAGCCTTGGGATCCCGTTAGGAGGCACCGGGGCTCAGGAGGGGCTGGGAGCAACCTGCAGGCGCGCTTCTAGAAAGAGGTGCTAAACTGCCAGGACGCTGAGGGCCAGCTGGTAGAGGGTGCACGCTGGGCTGAATTTCGTGCACCGTGCCATTAGTGTGTATGTGTGTATATATGTGTGTGTATATGTATATGTATATGTATATATAAATATATATATCTTCTAGTTGTCCTCTCCTCCCCTTTGGTTATCATATACTGTATCATGTTCAACCAAACATTTTTTTTTGAGAGTCTTGAAAGTGTAGAAGTTAATAATGATAAAAAGCATCTATAGTACTACCTTCTGTGACTTATCAGTCTGCATACCAATTTATGTCTATATTTTCTGGATGCAACAGTTTTGTGGGAATTGATGTCGGTCTCTATTACAATTTAACGTATTTGTCCTTTATCCTACATTTTGGAAAACACTGACCTCTTTAAACGGATTTAACTTATTTCAAGCATTTCTTCTTTATGAGTAGTTTACACTTATATATCTATCTTACAGCATTTAAGGGATTTTGTACCTTTGTGATTGATGATACACAATGACAATTGGATGAGACTACCTTTGATCATCAGATTATTTCATTAACAAGGGTTTTGAGCATTAACAATAAACAGGTTATTGAGAGTAAGGAGCATCATTATAGAAACTAATAAGCTACATGGTTACCCAGGGAAACAAAACAGTTAGCTTTTAGATTTTTAAAAAAATATATTTTACTGATTTTTTTACAGAGAGGAAGGGAGAGAGATAGTTAGAAACATCGATGAGAGAGAAACATCAATCAGCTGCCTCCTGCACACCTCCTACTGGGGATGTGCCCCCAACCAAGGTACATGCTCTTGACCAAAATCGAACCTGGGACCTTTCAGTCCACAGGCTGATGCTCTATCTACTGAGCTAAACTGGTTAGGGCAGCTTTTAGATTTCTTTATCAAGCACTCAGAAGAGTCTAAAGATAAGTGGGTTAAATCAAGGTCTTTATCTTGTTGTGAAGCAGAGAAGCCTGGAGTCAGACCTAGGTGTCCAGGAATCTTGGGTCTGACACTTATATAATACGAAGGCCTAAAAACCACCATCTCTTCAAAACCGGAGTTACTTTTTAAGACGTGGGAAAATCAGGAGGTGTTACGTGTGAAGTTGAGCCAGTGCTTTATGGCAGAGACCCCTTTACACTATGGTTCAGAGTTGTGAAGGGGTTCTTTTTAACCAATTATTGTTTATTTCTTCTGACAACCGGTCCTGGACAAAAGGAAATTAATGGGGCTGGTCAAAAACGATATATATAAATTGGGGAGTCATCAAATTCCAAGGTGGAGTTCTATTAATTTTGTAATTTTCTGTTTTAAAAATATGAGTTCTGGGCATGAGTGGGTTTATATGTTTTGACACATAGTTTCTAAGTCTTAAAACATTATTATGGTCATCAAATTATTGTGAAGAAGAAACTTATTTAAAAAAACCAAGGTGTTTCTTGAATACATATGGTGTAAATTATGGGCAGGTTTCTCTAAACTACTTAAACTCCAGAGGGATAAACATATCCTGGAAAACTTGAGGATTTTAAGACTTCAGAATAAGTTATACTCTGTACTTCAAGTTACCAGTTTGCTATCTTTGTCATTTTACAGCATCCTACAGTTAACATTAAACTTCTCCCGGTGGAGCCACAAAGTAAACAGCTCATGACTTCTGATCAGGACGCTAAGGTTGTGGCTGAACCGCAGGGCCAGCGAGTCCAGGAAGGGAAAGACAGCGATCATCTGGTGAGTGCATACCTGAGGCCAGGATGGGTCTGTGCATCTCCCTTTCTTTTGGTAACAGATTTTTACATGCAATAAATTTATGGGTAGCTTAGTAGAGAAAACTTAAGTACTAGGAGGTAGAGAAAACAAATGGCAATTAATACCCCTAGATCAGTGGTTCCCAAACTTATTTGGCCTACCGCCCCCTTTCTAGAAAAAAATATTACTCAGCCCGTGGAAATTAATTTTTTTAAAATTTTAATAGCAGTTACTCATCGCCCCCAAATGCACCTGTGGCCATCACCACCCCCCTGGATCGCTGCAGCGCCTACCAGGGGGCGGTAGCGCCCACTTTGGGAATCACTGCCCTAGATATTAAAGCCTTGGGTTTTAACTTTTTTAAAAAAATTATTGACTTTTAGAGAGAGAGAAATATCACTTTGTTGTTTCACTTATTTATGCATTTATTGGTTGATTCTTGTGTGTCCTAAGGATGGAACCCACAACCTTGACATTATCAGGAGGACGCTCTAACCGACTGAGCTACCTGGCCAGGCCAAAGCCTTGGATATTAAATCACCAAGAAAACACAGTGATTTATAAATACTTTTATAACATTATAGCCATTGCAGTGGTATGTAGTTAAAGAATTAATTAGAATTATAACATAAATTTTTTATTATTTTATTTTATTATTTTTTTAAAATATATTTTACTGACTTTTTACATAGAGGAAGGGAGAGGGATAAAGAGTTAGAAACATGGATCAGCTGCTTCCTGCACATCCCCCACTGGGGATGTGCCCGCAACCAAGGCACATGCCCTTGACTGGAATCGAACCTAGGACCTTTCAGTCCGCAGACTGATGCTCTATCCACTGAGCCAAACCGGTTAGGGCTAAATTTTTTATTTTGACTGCTTTCGTTAATTGTAAGATTTGATCATGTCAAGCAGTAATATTTAAAGTTTCTAAATGGCTTTGGGAAAAGTAGCTTTTCTTAATTTTCCCTATTGAAACTACTTTAGTAAAGTAAAGGATTTTTACTTTATTGTGTACAGTCAGAATTTCAACATTTAAAATTTTAAGGCTCTTATATTGCTCTGAATATCTCCCTGAGTTTCCTTTGTCATACAAAAATGTGCTTTTCTCAGTGGGTTTTGTTGTGCTCAATTACTGTGGTTTGAAAATATGTTTCTTTACATTGCAGTGATGGTATGTTTGATGTTTTCAATTTTGTAGATGAATGGTCCCATATCTCAAACCACTTCTCAGACAAGCTCCATCCCAGCTTTGAGTCAGGTAATTTAGTCCTGAGATATATCACGTTGTCGGCTCACAGATACTGCCTTATAACAAATATTTATTGTAAACTAATTAGAAAATATTGATGTTTTCCAATGGCGCAGGGGGGTACCCATCTGGGTATAGTACATGTCAGTGCTGTATGTCGTCTACTGGCTTCTGTGTGTGTTAAATGTATAGTTCTACAGTGCCTTGTGCATTTATTTGATGTCATATATTCATTAAGGTGTTTTTAAAGGATCACTGATAATCTATTTTCCTAATATATAAAAAGCCAGTGGCTGTCACGACCGAAACAACCAGATGGACAACCGAACAGCAGGCTGTGTGGGGCGACCAGGCCGGTAGGGGGGTTAGTGAGAGACGACCAAATGACTGAATAGCAGGCTGTGTGGGGCGACCAGGCCAGCGCGGGGGGGGGGGGGGGGGAACAGTTGGGGGCGACCAGGCCAGCTTGGGAGTGGGGGCAGTGAGGGTCGACCAGGCCAGTAGAGGGGTGCAGTTAGAGGCGATCAGGCCGGCGGGGGGCAGTAAGGGGCAACCAGGCTGGTGGCGGGGCAGTTAGGGGCAACCAGGATGGCGGGGGGGCGGGGGGGGGGGGAGGGCAGTTGGAGGAGATCAGGCCGGCAGGGGGGCATTTGGGGGTTGATCAGGCTGGCAGGGGGTGATCAGGCAGGAAGGCAAGAGAGCAGTTAGGAGCCAACAGTCCCGGATTGTGAGAGGGATGTCCGACTGCCAGTTTAGGCCCGATCCCTGCGTAAACTGGCAGTCAGACATCCCCCGAGGGGTCCGAGATTGGAGAGGGTGCAGGCTGGGCTAAGGGGACTCCCCCCCCCCCCCCACCCGTGCACGACTTTTGTGCACCGGGTCTCTAGTGTATTTATAATTAACTTTACGTATTGATATCCTGTACTTTTTAAAGCACACGAGTAAGCTTTTAGTATAAGAAAATTGGTTCAGAAAAATATTCCTATGAGAAATGTCCAAAATTTTACTGCCTGTTTTTTTTTCTAGGATTTTTATTGTTTTGAGTCCAGCATTCAAGTCTTTAATCCATTTTGAGTTTATTCTTGCGTATGGTGTAAAAAGGTGGTCTAATTTCATTTTTCTTGCACATATCTGTCCAATTTTTTCAACACCATTTATTGAATAGACTATCTTTAGTCCATTGTGTGTTTTTGCCTCCTTTGTCAAATATTAATCATATATATGTATATATATACATATATATATATATATATATATATATATATATATTTATATATATAGCTAATATACAAAATGTCCCCTTGGGAGTTCAACCGGAGACTGGGAGTTCTATCACTCGCTATGACATGCACTTATCAGCAGGGGGGTGGTGTGGAGTGAAGGAAGGCCCCCGCCAGCAGCCAAAAGGCCCTGATCGGCCCTGATAGCCGGCCAGGCCTAGGGTCCCTACCTGTGAATGAATTTTGTGCACCGGGCCTTTAGTTAACTGTAATGGCATGGGCTTATTTCTGGGATCTCTCTCTCTATCTCTCTCTCGGTTAATCTTCACCCAAGGATATTTTCCCATTGATTTTTAGATAGAGTGAAAGGGAGGGGGAGAGACAGAGAGAGAGAAACATTGATGAGAGAGATGCATCAATTGGTTGCCTCTTGCATGTGCCCAGGGTCCGGAGATATATACCCTTGACTGGAATCAAACACAGGACCTTTCAGTCCACAGACTGATGCTCTATCCACTGAGCCAAATTGGCTAAGGCCCTATATGTCTCTTTTTATGCTAGTACCATGCTGTTTAGATTACTATGGCCTTGTAGTTTAGTTTGATATAAGGTAGCATGATTTCTCCAACTTTGTTCTTTCTCAAGATCACTGTTGCTATTCAGTGTCTTTTGTGGTTCCATAGAAATTTTTTAAACATTTGTTCTAGTCCTGTGACTAAGTGAAATAAACCAGTTAGAGAAAGAAAATACCATATGATTTCACTCATATGTGGAATTAAATGAACAAACTGAACTACCAAGCAAAGTAGAGACAGACTAATAGAGAGCAGGCAGACAGTTCTGTTGGGGTGGTGGGGTGGTGGAGGGATTGAGCAAAAAAAGAAAAAAGAGAGAGAACTCATGGACATAGTCAATATTGTTGTGATAGTGGGGGATGGAGGGGTGTGGAGAGGGTAGGTGGAGGTGGAAAAGGGCATAGAGGGGATAAATGGTGATGGGAAAAAAAGAAAATTGGTTCACATTTTAGCTGTGAGTAATGAAAGAGCATGGAAATGGACAGCTATTGGTTTTTAAATCTTGCTTTACACCATTTGGGTCTGCATATGTCAGGCGCATTTGGAGCTATTCCAGATTTAGCTTTGTAATTTTGTATGTGATCTTATAAATCTTACACAAAATTGAAAAAGTGAATCTTTTTAAAAGTAAAAATTTAAAAGTAATCTCACAAAATTTATGGTAAACCTCCTATATTCCCCCCAATTATAAGCAGTTCCTGTAGAAATTAGAGGGGATTGAATTGTTTATCTTCTTTTAATAAGGAAGGCTTTTTTAAAAAAAGATCCTTCCAAACAATTATATTTCATTGTATTTTTTTGCATATTGTATTTTACATCGATTGTTTTAAAAATAAATTTTATAGCCCTGGCCCAGTGGGTCAGTTGATTGGAGTGTTGTCCCATACACCAAAAGGTGGTGGGTCTGATTCCCTTTCAGGGCACATACCTGGGTTGTGTGTTTGATACCTGGTCAGGGTATGTATAGGAAGCAACTGATCTGTGTTTCTCTCATTGATGTGTTGCTCTCTTTCTCTCTGTCTCTCTCTGTCTCCCTCTCTCTGTCTCTCTCCTGTCCCCCCCCCCCCCTTCCTTTCTCTCTAAAAATCAATAAAACATGTCCTGGGGTTATGATTTAATAAAAATGAAATTTATAATATCTTTAGTAACTTAAAATCCAAATATAAGACCTCTGGTAGTCTAAGAGGGAAATGATACAGAAATCATTGAGAGTTTTAAAACAAACAAACAAAAAATTTTTTTTAAAACAACAAATCTTCCTCTGGTTGATTTGCAGTCTAATATAATATTCAAATGTCTTTAAAACCTGTTGCTGGGCATGAAACTAGCTTTTGGATTCTGTGGGGGTTTTTGGTCTGTTTTGTTTCTGTAAATTACTTTGTGGGTGAGAATTGAGTTAAGAGCTATCGAAAAAAGAATTCAATATTTCATTTCTGTGGAGAAATAACTTGCAATTAGTACTACCTGCACATACTTTTTTGTTATTTTTAAGTGTTAATGGCTGCCCTAGCTGGTTTGGCTCAATTTGTCAGCCTGCAGACTAAAGGGTCCTGGGTTCGATTACAGTCAAGGGCATGTGCCCAGGTTGCAGGCTCGATCCCCAGTAGCGGGTGTGCAAGAGGCAGCTGATCAATGATTTTCATCGTATCTCTCTTTCCCCTCTCCCTTCCTCTCTGAAATCAATAAAAAATGTATTTTAAAAAAAAGAGTTAATGGCCTATAATAGAATATCATGTGGCTAGTTCTTTTTCTAGCCCTGCTACTCAGTACCCCTGGCTTCCCTTGTGCAGATCGCATCTCTGACGCTGGGTTTTGTAAATTGGGGATATACTATTTAACACTTTTGTAGGGTGGTGCACACTTCAGGTTTTCATAGGATCGTTAAATACTTGAGCTGGAAGTTACCATAAGAGACCATCTTGACTCGTATGTGTGTCCTTTAAAACTTAATTTATAAAACTTAAGCATCTTCACAGAAAAAATAAATCTTATTAGAGACTACACCAGTGATGGCGAACCTATGACACGCGTGTCAGAGGTGACACGTGAACTCATTTTTGTGGTTGATTTTTCTTTGTTAAATGGCATTTAAATATATAAAATAAATATCAAAAATATAAATCTTTGTTTTACCATGGTTGCAAATATAAAAAAATTTCTATATGTGACACGGCACCAGAGTTAAGTTAGGGTTTTTCAAAATGCTGACACGCCGAGCTCAAAAGGTTCGCCATCACTGGACTACACCCATTTTTAAAGAACGGTACAATGAGTAGATACATATTTCACCTCATTTTTTCCCATGTAGTATGAGATCATCTATATATCCCCTTGTACTTGTCATGCAGTGTCTTCTTTTAAAATTACTATACTTTATTTAAAGGAAGGAACTTTTTTTGTGGTTAAGCCTCACTCGAGGATATTTTTCCCATTGATTTTTATTATCTCCCCCCCACACACCCCCCAGTGTTTTCTTTATGTCGATAAGCATTCTTTAGCATTTGGTTTTTGGGGAGGGGCGAATATTTGCATTGTTCACTTTTTCCTACCATTATCAGTGGCGTTGCTCTGATCATTTTTTTTTTAACTGGCACTGCTTATGGCACACTAAATGTGTAGACATCTTACTTGGTGTTGTGGCTCTGAGTGTTGATGCTCAGTAGTCTGCAGTTATGATTGACAGTGAGTATGCTTAGCAGTTTGATTTAGGAACCAGTCTCTTTAAGGTTTAGTCTTTCCCCCAGTTGGACACAGTGTGAGTTAAAGGAGAATTGCCATAATGATGACCAAATAAATGTCTGACTAATTCAAGAGCAGATTTGCATTTATCCAGTCAAAATATCAATCATATTTATCATACATCCCTCTGCTCCCTGTCCCCCAAAATTTTTGAGTAGTAACTACAAGCCTAGCCAACCAGTGAGCACCAAAAAGTGTTCCTATCTAGAGGAACTGAGACCTGGAGAGGATTAAGTAATTTCCCCAAGATTACTCAACTAAAATATGGCAGAATCAGGGTTTGAAACCAGGCATCCTGGCTTCAGAATCCAAACTCTCAAGATGAGATACTTCCTCATTGGCATCTGTTATTGCATTTAAAAGCAGAAACAACAAGTAGAAAATAATACCAAAAACAAAACCCAGCTCTTGTCAGTCATCTGGCCACTCTTTGCATCATCTCTGAGCAGATGAAATTAATTTGGAATAAAGCTGGAGGATTTTAGGTGGGGAATAGTGTAACATATATGAATATTATTTTGATCTCATTAACAGAATGAGTTTTAGTGAGTCAAGAATGGAAGCAAAGAAACCAAATAAAAAAACTGTTAAGCAATGAAGGTAAGAAATGATGGTGGCTCAGACTTGGAGTAAATGGATTGCAAATTTATTTTGGAGGTAGATTCAATCACACAACTCTGTTGTAGATATTGGGGTGAGGGAAAGATAAATCAAGGATAGTTGAGCAATTGGTTTCATTTATTTTAGGGTGGAAGAAACTGCAGAAGTAAAGGTTTGTTGAGGGAAAATCCACTTGGCAGAAATTCAAGTGAGCAGTGAAGTGGGCAGGTGGGGCTGGTTGGACCTCAGTAGAGAAATTACAGCCTGAAATATAAATTTGAAATAAAAGATGTTTGCCCTGACCGGTTTGGCTCAGTGGATAGAGCATTGGCCTGCGGACTCAAGGGTCCCAGGTTCGATTCTGGTCAAGGGCATGTACCTTGGTTGCGGGCACATACCCAGTAGGGAGTGTGCAAGAGGCAACTGATCGATGTTTCTCTCTCATCGATGTTTCTAATTCTCTATCCCTCACCCTTCCTCTCTGTAAAAAATCAATAAAATACATTTAAAAATAAAAAGACGTTTTACTATATTTTTTATATAGAGAAGACTATTAAAACTATTATTCTGTATGTCTTGTTACTTTGTTTCATCTTTTCATTCCCTCTACAAGCACACTTCAGAAATACGTTATGTATTTACTTCTTTAAATAAAGCTTCAACATGTTTCTCTAACAGACACCATTCTAATTTTGTGCTTAGCATTGTTATTTCTGAACTCCCTCAGATGTTATTTCTTTCAGAAAATTAGATATAATTATAAGTACTTATAAATTTTAAAGAGCAAATTTTTGTTATTTTCCTTTGGAGACTATACAAGCTAACTTCTTTGGTTGTCATCATTCCATGAAATATAGTTCAGAGAATGTTGAAACACTATAGAAAAAGAAGAGGTTGGAAATTCTTTCTCTGGCAGATATAATAATTTTAGTTACTTTTTAATTGAGTTTGTGAGAATAAGAAGAATACTATGAAAAATTTTGTTGCTGTTCTGAGTCATTGGGTTCCATGTGTTGTTTGGGTTTTAGTGCGTGGAACAGGGGCTGTTGTAATTAGGATTTTGGATTTGAGTGGCAGGGACATGTGACTGTTGTGCAAAGGGCTATTTTTGGTGTCTGGGTGTTGGCTTCTCGTCAGAAACCATAGAGAATTAGTGTGAGGTGCACTTGGAGCTTAGACAGTGCCGACAGGCATTGTGATGTGTTTGAACTTTTGAACATGGGTTGTTGCTTCAGCAAAGAATTAAGTGGTGACAATGACAATGAAAAAACTGGCCTGTTACAAAAATCTGTGGAGGAGAAGGACCCGGAGAACAAGATAAGTAAAACTTTATCTGTATTATTTGATACACTGGAAGGTGAGGAGCTGCACAATCTTGAATATGGAGCCAGCAGGGCAGCTGCTGGGACTGATATATGGCCAAGGATGTTTGTGAGGTCTGGGCACAAATGGGCGCACAGATCGAGGCCACCGGTTAACTCTATTACCTCTTTAATGTATAAGTTCCTAGCTAGGTATAAAAATTTGGATGAGACTGACAAGAATTCAGGTACTGCTGCTGTTGAGCAGGCCTGTGAGAGTGTCTGTAAGACTCTGTGTGTAGACACTGACAGCACACGGAGTTTCTCTGCAGGTATTGGCTCTGAAGAGGACGAGTGTCTTTCACATGTCCCAGGGCCTTCTGACCAGGGTGTGCAGGAAGGAGCCCTTGTAAATAACCATCTGTACCATCACTCTGTCACGTGTAAAAATGCTGTAGTAGAAAAAGAAATCACGGTAAATGTTCACATCAGTTGTGGTAATGAGAATAATGCTTTAGATGTGTCTAGTAGTGAGACCGAGGGTGCAAACCCCATTTGTGTGGATCACAAACGATGCTGGAATTCAAGAGAGAGCAAGTTTTACAGTATCTGTGTTATAGATCCTGGAAGCCTGGACAATGACGATGAGCTATGTGTGCACAGGTGTGGAGCAGCTGCCACAGAAGAGAGCCCCTCAGCTGTCACTTTTGAGGGGGTTTGCAGAGGGGCCTGGCCACCAAATAACACTGCTGGAGGTCCAAGGGACTTAGAGGAAGAACTATCCCCAGATGGCCTGCTAGGTCCAAGTGAAGTGAAGGAAGTCTCTAATGAAAAAACTGAGCCTAGTCTTGAAGTTTTGACTGACAGTGACCCATCTTGTAAAGGAAACACTGGTGACATGCAGGCTCAGTCTTTAAGGGCAAACACTTACACTGGGTTCCCTACAGATTACACAGAAAGTAATCCATTACATAATGTTGGCATAATACCTGAATCAAATACTAACATAGACACTGACTCACTAGAATACATGTGTGCCATCCGTGAAGAAGGAGAGAGCCATAGTTCAGTACTATTAAGTCCGATGGGTGACTCAGGTATTGATCTAATTGACACTTCCAGTATTGAACAAAGTGGTGAAACCCAGGCTGTAAAAGCTAATGTAGATCAGAGTTTAAACTCTGAAAAGGAAGGAGGAAAGAACTTTATAAAATTTCTAAAAGACAGTGATTGTTCAAATTTAGATGTTAACAAATCGGACAGATCAAAAAGATGTATCACTTCAGCGAGCTTTGGAAATGAGTGTCTTCTTGTTCAAGCTGATTTCCGAGAAGCAGCCCCTAACAGAAGTGATGACCCCAGACCTGAATACCTGGGGCCAGCAGTGACAGAGGGGCAGTACAATGGTGATCGCAGCCTGGGAACTGGGAGCATCCAGCTTGCAAGCAAAGGAGAATTGGCTTTGCAACCTGAAAATAGTTCATCTTATCAAGATGAGGATGAAATGAGCATTTTTGAAGATGACGGTCATGATAAGAGGGCTTTTGAAAGATCTTTGAGTCAGGAAGATCTCTGTGCAGATACCGGGGCCATCATAGCCCAGGCCCAAATCTGTGATTTAACTCATGCAGTGTGGGCAAAAACCGAGGAGGGCTTATGTCAAAGAACAGATACACAGGATCTCAGGAGTTCACAGAAAGTGCCCCAGAACGATGAGTCTCCTGGTGGACCCAGGTGTGTTCAGAGTAACTTCTTGTCCTCTGCATTTATTTTCACCTGCACTGAAGAAAAAAAGAGTGAAACAGGCCAGAATCATAAAGCAGAAGATGAACTATGTGTGAAGAGTTCAGTTAGTGGCCCTCATAGACTAGAAAATACCGAAAAACAATCCCTAAAGGCTAATCACAGAGAGACAAGTAAAAATGACATAGAAAATGTCAAGTTAGACTCTAAAACAATCTTTCACTGGGAAACAAATACAGTAAAATGCAAGACAGTGCCCGGTCAGGATGTATTGGTTTGTGCTAGTTCTAGTATAACAAGAACCCCTGATTTTGAAATACTTCAAATAGAAAAATGTGATGAAACCTGCAGAGTGAATGACAGCCAACACAAAGATCTTCATCTTGTACCGCCTCTGAGTTCAGGTGTGCAGATGGCAGAAGCACAGGAGACCTGCTCTTTTAACTGTGGTGGAGATCCAAGACAGGAGCAGGTTTCCTGCACATCCACTGAAGTCTCTGATACCTTAGATACTGGTATGGTGGCAGGACACAAAATGGAACTGATAGGGGAAGAGGTGGAAGAGGGACTTTCCTGTGAGAAAGACAGTGACTCCAACAGCAGCTATTGCAGAGGTCCATGTGGGACAAGCAGACTTGCACACCACTTCACACAAAGAAATGCCAGAGCCACAGTTACAGGGCCTGCTTTAAATGATGAAGTGGGTTTTGTGGGAAGTTCAAGGGTGAATTTTGAAGAAATAGAGTTATGTGACACTCTTGCTGAGAATTCCTGTTTGGCCGGTGTGGATCCGGCCCGAGTGGACACACACACAACTGTTCCTCACGATGTACTGCAGGCAGTTCCTGTCATACCAGGTGGCAGCAAAGAAATGGTAGTTCCAAGTAGTGGGGACCATGTTTTATTAATCTCAGAAGACACTGTAAATACATCTGAAAACCCCTCAAAAAAGGATTTGCAGAGCTTCCCAGAGGAATTGTATTCCCAGTGTTTGAATGAACTTTCCTATTATCCAGTGGGAGGGTTGTCAGGTCAGATGTTTTCTGAAAGCCTGGCAGGTGGTGGTTGTCAATATCCGGTGGGCTGTCTGTGGACTAACACAGTTGTGAAAGGTGAACTAGAGGATGAACAAATACTTATGGGGGACCTGTACAGTCAGCCACAGGACTTCAAGATCACTCCCATTTGGATGGAAAAGCTCCATTATCAGCTACCAGTTGCAGAAGATGGTGTTATTTGGGGATGGCAGAATAGTAGTGCACAGTTAGTAAGTGTTTTTATCAGTTTTTATTGTGCTGTGATATACTAATCTTTCATTTAGATTGCTCTTAACTTGAAATTAACAAAGATTTATTCTAAACAATGGGCAGTTTGAATCTTTATGTAAAGCTATGAGTTAATGTAGCATCGATTTAACCATTTCCAAATTGGTGACCATGAATTCACTTTATTGTTTGGTGTATTTTATTTAGCCAGAGTGTTTGTCAACTCTGGTTAGCACTAAACCTGTACTGCTCAGGTGGTCAGATGCAGCTTTGTGCAGACCATCTTATGTTTGTGGACTTCTTATGCATGTGCTCGTGCAGGCTGACATGCCAGTCCCGACCTTCTCACCAGCTTGCTGGAGCAGAACAAGCATTTGACCCATTGGATGTTTAAAATCCTTTGTAAAAATTTACTTGCAGTTTGTACATGAATTAAATCTGTGCTTTCCACTTTTTTGTATGGTAACCGACTAAGGAAGGTAAAATTTGCTGCTTTTAACTCACTCTGAAATCTTGCTGTCTCCTTTCTGTGAGAAACATCTGCAGAGCTTTTCAGACCACAGTGCTCAAGTCCTGCTCATTTGGAAGAACCTTCGCAGATGATTTTCCAATGGGCAGCTAATTTGGGCATCTTTCTAGAAATTCTGTAATAAATGCAAATATTTCACAAACAGGAAAGTTAGTGTTCTCTTAAAGCAGTCCTTTTGGACATGTATGATCGAAAGGACATACTTTTAATAGTGAAATTTTATTTGAACAGTAGTTTATTAGTCATTTTTGTTGCATTAGGCAAGAAAAATGGTTGGTAATAGTAAGGAGATAGATGTAGAGTAAATGTTAATTAATGCCTATTATATGGAAATAAATAAGTAGAAATTCTATAATTTAGGGAATCATCCATTAACTTCTTTCCTTTCCATGTCCACATTTGGGAGTTTTACCAGAGTTTAGTTGAAGTTAATCAGTTTTGTTTCTTAAGTTATTGTAAAGGCAAACACTATAAAATTAGGCCTTTTAATCCTATGCATATGATCATTTACATGAGCAAACACGATTAACAATTGGCTGCTAATTTCAGTGCTTGGTACAATGTACAGTGTAGAGTGCGCACGGGTTCTTTTGCTGTCCTGCTCTTCTCTGCCTCTAAGTGAGATACATGTGTACTGTTTTGAATTAGCTTTTCAATTATGAGATACGTCCAAACAGCATCCTAATTTGACATACTATATTTAGGATAGTGCTTTGCTTTTCATAACTATAGTTTTCACAGTGTTTGTACAGATATCTTTTTTAAAAAAAAATATATTTTTTTTTATTTTTTAAATTAAATCTTTATTGTTCAGATTATTACAGTTGTTCCTCTTTTTTCCCCCCCATAGCTCTCCTCCACCCAGTTCCCACCCCACCCTCTTCCCTTACCCCTCCCACTGTCCTCATCCATAGGTGTACAATTTTTGTCCAGTCTCTTCCTGCACCCCCACACCCCTTTCCCCCCAAGAATTGTCAGTCCACTCCCTTTCCATGCCCCTGGTTCTATTTTATTCACCAGTTTACTCTGTTCATCAGATTTTTTATTCACTTGATTTTTAGATTCACTTGTTGATAGATATGTATTTGCTGTTCATAATTTTTATCTTTACCTTTTTCTCCTTCCTCTTCTTAAAGAATACCTTTCAGCATTTCATATAATGCTGGTTTGGTGGTGATGAACTCCTTTAGCTTTTTCTGATCTGTGAAGCTCTTTATCTGACCTTCAATTCTGAATGATAGCTTTGCTGGATAAAGTAATCTTGGTTGTAGGTTCTTGCTATTGATCACTTTGAATATTTCTTGCCACTCCCTTCTGGCCTGCATAGTTTCTGTTGAGAAATCAGCTGACAGTCGTATGGGTACTCCCTTGTAGGTAACTGACTTTTTTTTCCTCTTGCTGCTTTTAAGATTTTCTCTTTGTCTTTTGCTCTTGGCATTTTAATTATGATGTGTTTTGGTGTGGTCCTCTTTGGATTCCTTTTGTTTAGGGTTCTCTGCGCTTCCTGGACTTGTAAGTCTATTTCTTTCACCAGGTAGGGGAAGTTTTCTGTCATTATTTCTTCAAATAGGTTTTCAATATCTTGCCCTCTCTCTTCTTCTGGCACCCCTATAATTCGGATGTTGGGACGCTTGAAGTTGTTGTCCCAGAGGCTCCTTACATTATCTCCGTATTTTTGGATTCTTTCTTCATTTTGCTTTTCCGGTTGGGTATTTTTTGTTTCTTCTTATTTCAAATCTTTGACTTGATTCTTGCGATCCTCTTGTCTGCTGTTGGATCTCTGTATATTATTCTTTATTTCAGTCAGTGTATGCTTAATTTCTAGTTGGTCTTTTTTCATATCCTCCAGGGTCTCACTAAATTTATCGGCGGTTTCCAGAAAATTCTTGAAAAACCTTATAACCGTGGTTTTGAACTCTATATCCAGTTGTTTGCTTTCCTCCATTTCTGTCATTTGTGACCTGTTTCTTTGTCTCTGCATTTTTTATGCTTCCCTGTGTTGGTAGAGTGGCTTTGTGTGCTAGGTGTCCTATAGGGCCCAGTGGCTCAGCCTCCCCAATTACCTGAGGTGGACACTCTTGGTGCACCCCTTTGTGAGCTTTGTGCACAGTCTTGTTGTAGTCTTGTTGTAGTTAAGCCTTGATTGTTGTAGGTATCACTGGGAGGAATTGACCTCCAGGCCAGTTGGCTGTGAGAATCAGCTGTGTCTATAGTGGGAGAACTTTTGTGCTGGACACACCCTTATGAGGCAAGACTTGCTTCAGTGGGGCTTTGGTGCTCACTGAGTCTGCCCCCTGAGTGTGTCCCTTATGGATCTGAGGAGTTGTAATCTGGATGGTCCCACTCTGACCACTGGGTACACTGGCTCTTGGATCTAAGGAGGTGCTAATTTAGCCTCTGCCTGAGGCTACCCAGCAGGAGCTATGAAGAGATCTGCAGATTCCCCTTCCTTTTTTGGAGTTTGGAGGTGCCCAGATGAGGCCCAGCTGTGAAGCAATGCAAGCTGCTGTGGGGACTTGGGCCTTCTCTTGGAAGTTCTGGGTCTGTCTGGCCCAGCTGCAATTTGTTAGTTAATTTTCAGATTGCAAAGGGCCAGGGCATTCATATGCAAAAGCCTCTGCCACAGCCTGGGTGGGGCGAGGTCTCAGGGAATCAACAGGGCGGAGCAAGCAGCTATGGCTGATCCTCAGCCCTGCTCTAAGGGGCCATGTCTCAGTGTCCCAGTAATTGCTGCAAGCACCTCTGAGGGGAAGCTGCCCTCAAGTTCCTAGTTCCACCTGCTGCCAGACAGTCCAGTTTCTCCCCATATGAGTCCTGGGTCCCCAGAGACTTCCCGGAACTGGAGTTCAGAGCAGTCGGGAGCTTGTGACTCCCTCCCGATTCAAAAAGACAGGCGCGTTCTCAAGTGCCAGCCACTTTTTTCGCGCGCGCTCGAGCCTCTGTACCTCTGTACTTTACTTCCGCAGCTCCTCTGAGTCTCAGTGTCCTTTTCTCTTTCCTTCTAGTTGTAGAATTTCCACTCAGCCAGCCTTCCTGTAGTTCTGGATGATGTCCGTTTTGTCTTTTCGTTGTATTTTTGAAGTTGCTGTGGGAGGCAGCAATTTCCGGTGTTTACCTATGCCACCATCTTGGTTTCTTCCAGATATCTTTTTTTACAGTAATCTTAAAATAGCAGCTGTTAGTCCATGTTGCAGATCAAGAACCAGAAGTATGAGACTTCATGACTCTAAAGCCAGTGAATTGTTCTGAGTTATTAAACATACTTAGGGACAAATCCAGAAAGTTTGTGCTAACTTGAAATAAGAAATGTATAAGTGTATCTCTTGCCCCCTTATCTTAACTGTTGTATTTTCTCCACCTGCCTTTCCCTTTCTCTGATATTAGTTACTCTAGTTTCTACTCAGTAACTTTTCAGTGGGACCATTCTATCTCATGTTGTAAAAAACACAAATTTATGAATTGCTAGGGGTAAATTTTTTAATTTATTTTATTTTAAAAAAATACATTTTATTGATTTTTTAGAGGGAGGAAGGGAGAGGGATAGAGAGTTAGAAACATCGATGAGAGAGAAACATCGATTCAGCTGCCTCCTGCACACTCCATACTGGGGATGTGCCCGCAACCAAGGTATATGCCCTTGACCAGAATCGAACCTGGGACCCTTTAGTCTGCAGGCCAACGCTCTATCCAGTCAGGGCTGGGGTAAATTTTTTAAATGGCATATTGTGTTTGGGGCGGGTAGAGAGTTTATTTTTTAAATATATTTTTATTGATTTCAGAGAGGAATGGAGAGGGAGAGAAAGATAGAAACATAAATGATGAGAATATTTGATTGGCTGCTTCCTGCATGCCCCCAACATGCAACCCAGGTATGTGCCCCTGAACCAGAATCAAACCTGGGACCCTTCAGTCTGCAGGCCGATGCTCTATCCACTGAGCCAAACCGGCTTGGGCAAGAGTTTCTTTTTTAAAAAAATATGTATTTTTATTGATTTCAGAGAGGAAGGGAGAGGGAGGGAGAGAAATATTAATGATGAGAGAGAATCATTGATCAGCTGCCTCCTGCGTGCCCCTGACTGGGGACTGAGCCAGCAACCACAACCTGGGCATGTGCCCTGACCAGGAATGGAACATTGACCTCCTGGTTCATAGGTCGACAATCAACCACTGAGCCACACCAGCTGAGCAGAAGAATTTCTTTAGAGCATCAGAATTTGGGGCCGCTGTATTCCTCAAAGAGTAATATTGGTGATTTATGCAATGTTGATTTAGAACTTTTTTTTATTGTCACCTGAGGATATGTTGATTTTTAGGGAGAGAGGAAGGGGGTGGAGGAGAGAGAGAGAGAGAGAGAGAAGAGAGAGAGAGAGAGAGAGAGAGAGAGAGAGAGAGAGAGAGAGAAACATCAATGTGAGAGAGAAACAGTGAATGATTGCCTCCCATATGTGCTTTGAACAGGGATTGAACCACAGCCTAGATACGTGCTCAGACTAGGAATCGAACTTGCAACCTTTTGGTGTACTGGATGGTGCTCCAAACAACTAAGCCACCCAGCCAGGGCAAAATGTGTTTTTTAAGGTCATTTGATTTCTGGTTCTAATGATCATTGCTTAGTCATGATTTTCAGTGGAAAAATAAGACTTGGGTAGCCAAGCAGGTCAAGTTGTTGATAATCAGTTGGAAGTTCTATCCATCTATATTAAAAGCTGGTGACCACAACGCGGAACTACTGGTTGCTATGACGTCCACTGCGGCCAGTGAACCAGTGAACTGACCTGATCAAGGGGTGGAGCCAACCGGCCAGCCTCCCGTGGCCCCTCCCCCTAGCCAGCATTACCCTTGATAGGCCTCTCTCACCCCAATAGGGGGCAGGGCCAGCCGACTAATCTCCTGCAGCCCCTTCCCCCACCTGCCCCATCCCAGATCAGTCCCCCCACTGCGATCAGAGGTGGGGCCGGCCAGCCAACCGCCCCTCCCCCCCACCCCCCCACTGGCCCTGCCCCCGATGGACCCCCACCACCCTGATCAGCCTGCGGCCCCTCCCCCCAACCAGCTCCACCCCTGATTGGCTCCCCCCATACCAATTAGGGGTGGGGCCAGCTGGCCCACTGCCCACAGCCCCTCCCCATGGCTGGCCCTGCCCCCAATTGGACCCCCCACCCCAATCAGATACAGGGCCTGCCAGCCAATCGCCCATGGCCCCTCCCCCCAGCCATCCTGGCCCTGATTGGGTCCCGGCCAGCTGGCCAACCTCCGGCCATCTCCTCCTCCCAACAGGCCCGGCCCCGATCTGCCCCAATTGGATCCGGGCTGCCCCGACCCCACCTGTGCATGAATTCGTGCACTGGGCATCTAGTATAATTGTAAGAATAACCACATTTCAAGGAAATAATTTTAATAAGTTATTTTTCATGTGAGTTGCAAGAAGTTAATGAACTCTTGATAAATGTTTTTGCTGACATTAGAGCACTTTTTCTTATTACCATCATTTTCGGGGGTGGGGGGCGGGGAGCAAGTTGCGTAGCCTGTCTCTTTCTTGGTTTTCTTATTTCTGAAATGGAGGCAGTGATTACTACTACCTGACAGGCTTGTCATGATTATATACAGGTAAGTACATAGAATATTCTGGCACCTAGCCAACTCTCTAGTGTTAGTTATCATGCCATTAGGACTTATGTCTCCTGTTTTTCATCCTTGTCACATCTTTTTAATACTGGCTAATTGCTCTAAATCATAAAGTCCCTAATAGTTGATTTGGATTTGAGTATCTACTGCTTACGAAGTAGTAAATTACATAAAGTTAAAAACATAGAGAAGCTATTTGTTGATGGTAGACATTTCTGACAGGTGTGAGGTGATACCTCATTATCGCTTTAATTTATATCTCTCTGATGATCAGTAACTTTGAGCGTTTTTTCATGTCTCTTGGCCATCTGTATTTTCACTTTGGAGAAGTGTCTATTTAGGTCATTTACTCATTTTGTTATTGGATTGTTTGTCTTTCTTTTGTTAAGTTGTATGAGTTCCTTATATATTTTGGATATATTAGATATATCATTTCCTTTATCAGATATATCATTGCCAAATATGTTCTCATACAGTGGGCTCCCTTTTCATTTTGTTGATAGTTTCTTTTGCCGTGCAGAAGCTTCCCATTTGTTTATTTTCTCCTTTGTTTCCCTTTTAGGAGATGTATTGGCAAACATACTGCTATGAGAGGTTTCCAAGCTTTGACTGCCTATGTTTTCTTCTAGGATTTTTATAGTTTCACAGCTTACATTTAAGTCTTTTATGCATTTTGAGTTTATTCTTGTATATGGTATAAGTTGGTGGTCTAGTTTTATATTTTTGCATGCATCTGTCCAATTTTCCCAACACCATTTATTGAGGACACTGTCTTTACTCCATTGTATGCTCTTGCCTCCTTTGCCAAATATTTGTCAAATATTAATTGAGCATAATGGCTTGAGTTGATTTCTGGATTCTCTGTTCTATTTCATTGATCTATATGCCTGTTCTTGTGCTAGTATCAAGTTGTTTTGAGTACAGTGGCTTTGTAGTATAACATGATATCTAGTATTGTGATCTCTCCAACTTTGTTCTTCTTTCTCAAGATTGCTGTGGCTATTCATTTTTGTTTTGTTTTTTAAAAAAATATATTTTTATTGATTTCAGAGATGAAGGGGAGAAAGGGAGAGATAGAAGCATCAATGATGAGAGTAATTGATCTGCTGCCTCCTAAATGCCCCTTACTTGGGATTGGGCCCACAACCCGGGCATATGCCCTTGACCAGAATCAAACCAGGGACCCTTCAATCTGCAGGCCGATACTCTATTCACTGAACCAAACCAGCTCGGGTATTTGTGGTCTTTTTTTGGTTCCATATAAATTTTTGGAGTGTTCTAGACCGGTGAACTATGCCATGGGTATTTTAATAGGGATTGTGTTGACATTTTGGGTAGTATGGACATTTTGATGATGTTGATTCTAGCAATCCATGAATATGGCATATTCTTCCACTTTATATTTTCCTCTACCTCTTTTTTTCAACGTCTTATAGTTTTCCAAGTTAAAGTCTTTTACATCTTGGTTAAGTTTATTCCTAAGTATCTTAATTTTTTTGTTGCAATGGTAAGTGGGATTGTTCTTTTAGTTTCTCTTTATGAGAGTTCATTATTGGTATATAAAAATGCCATCGATTTCTGGGTGTTAATTTTGCTGACAAGGCTGTAGAGAAAAGGGAACCCTAGTACACTGCTGGTGGGAATGCAGACTTGTGCAGCCATTAAGGAAAACAGTATCGAGTTTCCTCAAAAAATTAAAAATGGAACTCCCATTTGACCCAGTCATCCCACCTCTAAGAATATATCCTAGGAAATCAGAAAGGATATATGCACTCCTATGTTCATAGCAGCACAATTTACAATAGTTAAGATCTGGAAACAGCCCAAGTGCCCATCAGTAGATGAGTGGATAAAAAAGCTGTGGTACATTTACACTGTGGAATACTATGCAGCAGTAAAAAAAAAGAAGGATCTCTTATCCTTTGAGATAGCATGGAGGAACCTGGAGAGTATTATGCTTAAGCGAAATAAGCCAATCAGAGAAAAAACAAGTATCACATGATCTCACTCATATCTGGAATCTAGTGAACAGAATAAACTGATGAACAAAATAGATCTGGTGACATAGAAGCATGGAACATACTGTGAAATCTCAGGGAAAGCCAAGGTTGGGTGGATGGGAAGAGATCAACCAAAGAACTTGTATGCGTATAACCCATGGACACAGACAATAAGGTGGTGAAGGCCTGGAGAGTGGGGGCGGGCTAGAAGGAGTCAATGGGGGAAAATGGGAGACATATGTAATACTTTCAACAATAAAGATTTTTTTTAAAGAGTTGCTAAGATTTAAAAAAAAAATAAAAAACACATAGTGAAGCCATCAAGAGTACTAATGTTGCTAAGTGTGTGAAAGTGCTCACAAAACAACAACCCAAGGCAATTGAATAGGTAGAAAACAGTTGTTGATTGGATCAGCAAAAAGCAGTTAGCTGGTGAGAGCATTTCGGAGGCAGTGCTATATGAAAAATTCATATAAGGCTAATAGGGGGTGGTTCTAAAAATTTCAGAAGTGTTTATTTATAGATTAAACAGTACATTAGGAATGTACTGTATATAAGAAAAATGGAATCATTTTGGGGGGAGGGGGTCTGGAATGGAATAATTCAACGTACATGATTTCTAATGGGAAAGAAATGATTCGGTTTTCGAATGAATCACTTCTTGAACAGCCTTCCATAATGAATTTGGTTCGAGAACCAAGGTTCCACTATAATTAGAAATAGTGGTTTATACAAGTGTTAGGAAAAAGAGAATAGAGACATGATTTAAGAGGGGGGGGGGGGGGGGGAAGCAGATGGTACAGGTGTGAATGCCGAGGAAGGTAGTAGTGGTGTATTAGATGCAGAGTACCTTTTGCATTGCTCTTTGCAATGAGGGTTGTATCTGCATTGTTCTATCCTGATGGCTTAGTGCTGCGCCTGGCACTTACTGAGCATTTGGGGAGTATTTTTTGGGGACATGGGGGCAGGGGATGGGAGACAAATAGAGAAACACTTTGTGCAGAAGCAAAGGCCAAGATGAACTGTAACTGTAGGCACCATATACAAAGAGGGATTCAAGACTCAGTACTTCTTGAGTATAGTATTCTTTTATTTATTATTATTATTATTATTATTTGCTAATCCTCACCCGAGGTTATTTTTTTCATTGCTTTTTAGAGAGAGTGGAAGAAAGGGGGGTGAGGGAGAGTGAGAAACATCAATGTGAGAGAGATACATTGATTGGTTGCCTCCCACACATGCCCTGACCAGGGCTGGGGATCGAACCTGCAACCTAGGTTCATGCCCTTGGTTCATAGGTTCATGGTCAGCCACTGAGCCATGCCAGCTGGGCCCAGGTTTGTGCTCTTGATAGGAAATGGAACCTGTGACTCCACTGTGCGCAGGCTGGTGCTCTAACCACTGAGTGTAACAGCCAGGGCTTGAGTCTAGTTTTCTTGAAGGTAAAGGGGAACCCTGTTTTTTGCCTATTCACCAATACCTAAACAATGAGGAAACTTCCAGGTAGGCATTCACTGAGACATCTTATTTTGTGGACATATTTATTGCCTTGCCTCTTGAATATGAATAAAGTAGATACGATAGTTTTAACCACATCAGCTTCTACTGTCGATTTTAGAAGTAGTTGTTTTTTACTTGAAACTTTAATCACCCCAACTAGAGTGAATTTATTTTGTCTTTTTTTTCCTTTATTGATTAAGGTATTACATATGTATCCTTATCCTCCCATTGCTCTCCCCACCCCCCCCCCCCCCACCCCCCACTCATGCCCTCAGCTCCCTGGTGTCTGTGTCCATTGGTTAGGCTTATATGCATGCATACAAGTCCTTTGGTTGATTTCTCCCCCTTACTCCCACCCTCCCCTCAGTTTGACGGTCTGATCAAATTTCTCTGTCTCTTGATCTGTTTTTATTCATCAGTTGATGTTCATTATATTTCACAAATGAATAAGATCATGTGATATTTATCTTTCTCTGACTGGCTTATTTCACTTAGCATAATAATCTCCAGTTCCATCCATACTGTTGCAAATGGTAAGAATTCCTTCTTTTTTTTTACTGTAGCGTAGTATTCCATTGTGTATATGTACCACAGTTTTTAATCCACTCATCTGCTGATGGGCACTTAAGCTGTTTCCCAATCTTAGCTATGGTAAATTGTGCTGCTTCAAACATAGAGGTGCATATATCCTTTCTGATTGGTGTTTCTAGTTTCTTGGGATATATTCCTAGAAGTGGAATCACTGGGTCAAATGGGAATTCCATTTTTAGTTTACTATTCTCCACAGTGGCTGCACCAGTCTGCCTTCCCACCAGCAGTGCACAAAGGTTCCTTTTTCTCCACATCCTCGCCTGCACTTGTCATTTGTTGATGATAGCCATTCTAACAGGTGTGAGATGGTACTGCATTGTCGTTTTGATTTGCATCTCTCAGGTGATTAGTGACTTTGAGCATATTTTCATATGTCTCTTGGCCTTCCTATGTCCTCTTTCGAAAAGTACCATTTTTTGATTGGGTTGTTTATCTAACTTTTGTTAAGTTGTATGAGTTCCCTATAACTTTTGTCAAAGCTTGGAAACCTCTCATAGCAGTATGTTTGCCAATACATCTCCTAAAAGGGAAACAAAGGAGAAAATAAACAAATGGGAAGCTTCTGCACGGCAAAAGAAACTATCAACATACAATGGAGATTAAACTCTTATCGGTGATGACATTGGCAAATATGTTCTCCCATGCAGTGGGCGTTCTTGTTGTTTTGTTGATGGTTTCTTTTGCTGTGCAGAAGCTTTTCATTTTGATGTAGTCCCATTTGTTTATTTTCTCTTTAGTTTCCATTGCCCTAGGAGCTGTATTGGTGAAAATACTGCTTCGGCATATGTCTGAGATTTTGCTGCCTGTGGATTCCTCTAATATTTTTATGGTTTCCCGTCTTAGTTTAAGTCCTTTATCCATTTTGAGTTTATTTTTGTGTATGGTGTAAGTTGGTGTATTTTGTCTTTTTTAAGGTTGTTAATTTACTTGTGGTTTCTTTGATGACTTATCCTATCCCTGTTTACATTAGGAGAGCATCGGGTAATATGTGCACCTTTCTGGGTTAATGCAATGAGACGACACCAAACTCAGGCCTTCTACTTGGCATTGCTCAAGGGCTCCTGGGACCAGGACTCTGGTCCCTTCCTTCAGATGCTCTGACCCCTGTACAGTGGGGTCAAGGCTCTAGTACCTGGAAAAAGGTGAATAATTTGGCTGGGTTTACTGAAAGATTATGGCAGCAGAACTGGAGTTAATTTGAGGAGCAGCATTTTATTTTTTGAGCAGCATTTTTGACATTAACTTTTCTTTAGACTTGTGGAGCCGCTCAGGTGAGCAGAAGAAAAATTGGGGTGGTTGTTAGTTTAATAAGGTTCATCGGAAAAGACCTCCCCAATCCCTAAAGAAGGTGAAGGTGGTAGCATGTGAGTACTTGGGATAGTGTGAGTACCTGGGACAAACGGAGCAGAAGCGTCTGGTATGTCTGGACAGCAAGAGGCCAGTGATCCTGAAGTGAGCATGGTCCCAGAAGTGCCCCATCAAGCACCCCTCTGACAGAGCTGTTAGAGACCTTTTTTTCTGGAAGAACTTTCATTTTCTACATCCTTTGCTTATATGAGTGTTTGAGGTTTATTTTCAAATTTTATCTATGTTCTATTCAGATTTGCAATTCTGCAAATTTTGTTGGGTAGTCTAGAGCATTGATGATAATTGGATCCATAGTTATTTATCAGTTACTATCTCTAGAGAGCCTTATACTCAGTAGGAATTTAGATTCTAATGAGAAATTGAGTTCTGAATGCATCCACTTTTGTTACTGTTGCCCTTGATTTCACCCCTAAAGTATGTGTACATAGGCTCAGCCCTTTTAGCATAAATTTTCTGCATTTTAACTCTGATTAAGTATAATTGCATTTGATTAGAACTTGGATACAAATGCATATATCAAAATTTTTCGTAGGTACCAACAGCCAAGGTTTCGGAGCTAAACCCCAATGCAAAAGTATGGGGGACACCTGTGTTACATTTGGAGGCAGGTAGTGCAGCAGACAGTGGTGTGAGTGCAGCCTGGGAGGACACCTCCTGCCAGCTTCCCAACTACAGCCAGGAGGGTGAGTGGTGAGCTCAATGCCATGAGGAGCATCTTTGCTCTCTAGGCGTGGTCTTTGTTTCCTTTTAAATTGTCTTTAAGAAATTGTTAATTAAAATTTGTGTCCTGGTTTGTGATACTATTTAAGAGCTATGCCATCTTTCACCATCAACTTAAAAAAATCGAACTAACTATATACATAAGCTTTTGTTTTGTTTTAAGAGAAAGTTACTCTTCTAACCCTATCTTTTGGGATAAAATTCCTAAATACAGAATTGGATGCCAATGGTGATGGTGACAAAAGTCATGAAAATGCAGCACTGTCAGAGTTACAGGAGTTGGACCAAACAGCCATGAATACTTTGGCTCTGGATCACTCTGAATATGAGTCTCTGCCTGAAAACAGCGAAACAGGTAAAGCTGCTTTCTGAATTCATTTTCATATAGAGTACAGGCTTTTTATGTTGCTTTTTGAAATTTAGCTTTTTAAATCTTTCCCTGCACAGTGTGCCTGATAGTGCTTCTTTTGAATCTATTTTAAATTCACTTCTGGTGGACAGAGATGAGGCTTTCTGGTCTGGGAAGGCATCATAGAAAGAGTGTGAGACCTGAGCACTTCCTGCAAAGCAAGTCCCATTGGACTGAGAGAAGCAGAAGATCTACCATGGGGCAGAGTGTGAGAACACAAATAGGGAACATTAGTGCGAAATTGAGAGTCAAGCCCAAAAGAAGTTGGGTCTTTTTAAAGAGGTACTTAAAGCTATTTTCAAAAGAAGAAAAGAACAAGGAAAAGAGAGCAGTTCTTCTTGGGGGGCCTGGATATGGGTAGATATAGAAGTGCCTACAGGTTATGGGACATCAAAACTCACCTCCAAGTTTGTTTCTGACATAATCTATAACCCCCCAGACACCTAAGAGGTAGGCTGTACTTTCATTGACAGTTGAAAGGGGCACCTCAAGAAGAAGGAATGACTATCCTAAGTTAGCTAGCAGAGCTGATGGAGGTGAAGTGTGCTCAGTCTCTCTGTCTAGAGATACACGTGAGTTACATGAATGAGAAAGCACACCCTCCCTTTCTGTGTTATGTTCTCACTACCAAATGTTACATACAAGAGGTACACACACAGCACCATGTACGGTAAGTGTTTGGCATCATATATTTGGTTATTTTTTCCCTTAAAGCAGTGGTTCTTAACCTTCTGGCCCTTTAAATACAGTTCCTCATGTTGTGACCCAACCATAAAATTACTTTCGTTGCTACTGTTATGAATCGTAATGTAAATATCTGATATGCAGGATGGTCTTAGGCGACCCATGTGAAAGGGTCATTCGACCGTCAAAGGGGTCGCGACCCACAGGTTGAGAACCGCTGCCTTAAAGGGCCACACCTTTGAAGACCTTGTCTGCACTGTTGCTAATTTGGCTAGCACTTGTTGAATGTCTCCACTGACCTCTGTAATCTCCCATGACCCGCCTTTCGCCTTCATTTCATTACTTCCTTCATAGTTGCTTACTTAGCAAATGCTTCAAACTTGTTTAAATATAATTTACCTATTATGTGCCTATTCCTGAGCGGATAGATACATGTGGCTGAACAAAACTACATAGAAGTATAGTTTTGCTTTAAGTTCATGATCACAAACTTACGGTGGACCCTTAGCATGGCCCACAGTGGCCCAGGGAAGTCATTCTTCTGGACAGCTGTTTCACAGCTTCTGTTCTGTCTTCAGACCCAGCACTCTCCTCTTCTTCATTATTTTTGGATGTAGAGCCTCTTGAAGCATGATTGATATACAATAAATATCACCTATTTTAAGTATATCCCAGCTTTTCTATGTTTTATTTTTCCTAGTTTATAGCACAGTATTCATTGCATTATAAAATTGATTTTCTGACTTCATTCCTCATTGATACCTCTCCCAAATGTGATACGATGGTGTACCTATAAAACCATCACCACAATCAAGATCACTACTTCTTTTAGTTGGCTTACAAATTTTGAGGTTTATTCATGTTGTAACATTCACAGGTTGTTCCTTTTTGTTGCTGAATAGTATTCCAGTATGTTTTTCCATTCATCTATTGATGAATATTTGGTTTGTTTCCAAATAAAACTGCCATGCACATTTATAAGCAAGACTTTGTATGGACACCTGTCTGTTTCTCTTGGATAAATTCATAGATACGGAATAGACAATCATCTTGTTGGCATATGTTAATCTGCTTAAGAAATGGTGAAGTTGTGTCACATAGTGGCTCCCTTTGTGTCCCCATCAGCAGTGGATCAGAGATCTAGCTGCCCCATACCCTCACCAACACCGATAATGGTCAGTCTTTTTAATTTTAGCCATTCTAAAAAGTAGGTAATGGAGTCTTACTGTGTTTTTAATTTGTTTTTCCCTAATGACCAATGGTGTCAAGCATCTTTTCATATGCATGTATTTTTTAGTGAAGGGGGTCTGTTCAAGTCTTTTGCCCATTCTTTTTTTTTTTTAAATATATTTTATTGAGTTTTTACAGAGAGGAAGGGAGACAGATAGAGAGTTAGAAACATCGATGAGAGAGAAACACGGATCAGCTGCCTCCTGCACACTCCCCACCGGGAATGTGCCTGCAACCAAGGTACATGCCCTTGACCAGAATCGAACCTGGGACCCTTGAGTCCGCAGGCCGACGCTCTATCCACTGAGCCAAACCGGTTAGGGCAGCCCATTCTTAGTGGCTTTGTTAGTAATATGTTTTGAGAGTTCCTTATATGTTTTGGACACAAGTCCTTATCAGATACGTGATTTGCAAATATGTTCTCCCAATCTGTGTCTTTTTGTTCTCTTGATAGTTTCAATAGAAATTTGCAATTTTTTATATAGTCCAATTTATCATTTTTAAAAAATATAGTCCAGTGTATAATTTGTTTTTTCTTTTATGGATCTTGCTTTTGGTGTTGCACCTAAGAAATCTTATTTGTATGGTTTTAATTTTTTTTCATTTTTTAGGCCTGTGTACAATTTCAAGTTAATTTTTGAATATGTTGAGAAGTGTGGAGCAAAGTTCTTTTTTCCCCCACATGTAGAAATTTGCTGGAAAGACTCTTCTTTGTTTATCTCTGTCTCTTGATTTTATTAAAGTAGAAAATACTAAAAGTGTACAATTTTATAAGGTTTGATATCAGTCTAGAGCTGTGGAAACCATTGCCATATTTTCTTTTTATTGAATTTATTGGGGTGACATGGGTTTGCAAAACCATGGAGGTTTAAAGTGTACAACTCAATAAAACATCATCTGCACACCGTATTGTGCACGCATCACCCCAAGCAAAGTCTCTTTCAGTCCTCATTTTCCCCTTTCTTTGCTACCATCATACTGTTTTCTGTTTCTGTGCATTATGCATATATGTTTTTTGGTTAATTTCTTCACCTTCTTTCATCTAGTTCCCCAACCTCCCTTTCCTCTGACAGCTGTCAGTCTATTCTTTGTATCCATGCCTCTGTTTCTATTTTGTTCATCAGTTTATTTCATTAGATTCCACATGTAAGTGAGATCATATGATATTTGTTCTTCTCTGACTGGCTTATTTTACTTAGCATAATAATCTCCAGGTCCATCCATGCTGTTGCAAAAGGTAAGATTTCCTTTTTTTTTTTTTTTTTACTGCCAAGTCATATTCCATTGTGTAAATGTACCATAGCTTTTTTTATTCACTCAGCTACTGATGGGCACTTGGGCTGTTTCCAGATCTTGGCTATTGTAAATAATGCTGCTATGAATATAGTAATGCATCTATTCTTTCAAATTAATGTTTCAGGTTTGTTAGGATATATTCCCAAAAGTAGGATCGCTGGGTCAAAAGGCAGTTTCCATTTTGAATTTTTTGAGGAAAATCCATACTTTTCCACAGTGGCTGCACCAGTCTACATTCCCACCAAATGTGCAGAAGGTTCCCTTTTCTCACCAGCACTTGTTGTTTGTTGATTTATTGATGATAGCCATTCTGACAGGTGTGAGGTGATATCTCATTGTGCTTTTAATTTGTATCTCTCTGCTGATTAGTGATGTTGAGCATTTTTTTCATATGTCTGTTGGCCATCTGTATGTACTCTTTGGAGAAGTATTTATTCAGGTTCTTTGCCCATTTTTTAATTGGGTCGTTTGTCTTTCTTGTGTTGTTGTATAAGTTCCTTATATATTTTGGAAATTAACCCCTTACTACATGTCTCATTATCAAATACTAGAGGCCCAGTGCACGGAATTGTGCACCAGTGGGGTCCCTCGGCCTGGCCTGTGCCCTCTCACAATCTGGGACCCCTCGGGGAATATCGGAAAGCTGGTTTTGGCCCAATCCCTGCAGGCCAGGCTGAGAGACCCCACCGGTGCACAAATCTGTGCATGGGGCCTCTATGATGCATATAAGATCTTTAATCTCTTCCCGGCCTCCCCCCTCCCTGCTTCCCTCTGAGATTCATCAGTCTGTTCCATGTTTCCATGCCTATGTGTTGAGCATCTGCCCCTTGGTGGTCAGTGCGCGCCATAGTTACCGGTCCAACGGTCGCTTAGGCTTTCATATGTATAGATGTTCTCCCATTCAGTGGGGATCTGTTAGTCCGTTTTGACAGCATTGCCACACTATTTTGATTACTATAAGTAATTCTTAAAAACAGGTAATGTTAGCCTTCTCATTTTGTTCTTTTTCACTTATTTTGGATTTTCTAATTTCCATTTTCATTCAAATTAGAATAAGATGGTTATTAGCTATAAAACG
The DNA here is from genome assembly GCF_028538775.1 of Myotis yumanensis. Lineage (NCBI taxonomy): Eukaryota > Metazoa > Chordata > Mammalia > Chiroptera > Vespertilionidae > Myotis > Myotis yumanensis. The sequence continues at coordinate 159,537,252 of NW_027223752.1, read as the reverse complement.
CTGAGGTTTTTTAATTGAAATTGCATTGAATCTATAGATCAATTGGAGAAAATTGATATCTTAAGCCAGTATTCATGAACAAGATATGTGTTTCCACGTGTTTAGGTCTTTGATTTTTCTTGGCTTTTGTGGAGGTTTTTTTTGTGTGTGTGTGTTTTTTTCAGTGTACTGATATTTCACATCTTTTGTTCAACTTATCCTTAAGTTTTTTATATTTTTTGGTGCTAGTCTATTGTAAGTGATTTTTTGAAAACTTTAATTTGTTTATTAAACAAATTAAGCAGTTGTTAAGCAATTGTTTATCAGTAGATAGAAATATAATTAATTTTTATAAATTGACATTATACCCTGTAAACTTGCTATTAAGATCAGTTACTAGTTTTAGGAACTTTTCTGTAGATTCCATTGGATTTTCTACATAGATGTGAACTTATCTGTGAATAAATTCAGTTTTATTTCCTAGCCAGTCTGGTACCCTTTATTTCTTTATCTTGCCTGATTGTACTAGATAGAGCTTCCATTGCAAAGGTGAACATATGTAGCTAGTGCAGACATCTGATTGAACTTAGAGGGGAAAACAGTCTATGTATTGAGTATAATGTTAGTTATTTTTACCTATATGACCTTTATTGGGTTATGTTTTCCTGGGAGTTTTTATGAAGAATGGTTCTTGAACTATGTCTTGCTTTTCCTCCATCTGTGGCAATGGTCATATATTTTTTTTCTGTTTTAGTGTTTTAAAGGTGAATTATATTATTGATTTTTCAAACATTTAACCACACTTACATTCCTGGGATAAGCCTCACCTAGGTCATGATGTAATATACTTGATATATTGTTGGATTAGATTGGTCAAAATTTTGCTTAGAATTTGTACATCTGTGTCCATGAGTAATATTGATCTGTATTTTTCTTTTTGATGTATTCCTTCCTGTTCAATTTTGGATGATTTCTTCCTTAAATTAAGAAATGAAGCCATCCAGACCTACAATTTTGTTGTGGGAAAGTTTTTACTTACATGTTTTTATCTTTTATTTTTTAATATATAGGGCTTCTCAGGTTATCTGTTTCTTCTTGAGGGAGCTTTTGTTACTTATGTCTTCCAAAGATCTGGACCAGTTCATTAATTGTCAAAGTTATTGGATAGAGTTTCTTATATTATTCTATTTATATCCTTTTAATCTATAGAATCTGTCACATCACTCATTTCTGTTGGTAATTTGTGCCTTCCCCCCAACCCCCAATCAAATTTGGTAGAGGTTTGTCCATTTTATTGATCTCAAAAAAATAGTATTTGGTTTCATTGATTTTCCTCAATATTTTCTTTTCTTTTTTCATTGCTTTAAATCTAATCTTCATAATATACTTTCTTCTGGTTACTTGGCCTTAATTTGTTCTTTTTAAGACAGAAGCTGAACTCATTGATATGGGGCCATGTCTTCTTTTTTTAATGTAGTCATTTACTTCTATAAATTTCCTCCTAAGTACTGCTTTAGCACAATCTCACAAATTGTGGTGTCTTTCTTTTAAATTTCAGTTTCCAATTTTTTCTAATTTCCTTCCTACATTTTTTTTTAAAAATCCAAACGTAATTTAGAAGTATTTAACTTAGTTTCTAAATATTTGGGGATTTTCCAGGGAACTTTCTTTTATTGACTTCTAATTTAATCTCTGTGGTCAAAGGACATACTTTGTATGACATGAATCTCTTTGGCCCAAAATATGGGTAGTCTTAGTAAATGTTCCCTTTGCACTAAAGAAGAATGTGTATTTCGCTGTTGGTATGGGGGTGTTCTATAAATATCAGTCAGGTTTTGTTCAAGTGTACTATATTTCTGGTTTCTGCCTACTTGTTCTGTCAGTTATTAAGAGAGTTATTCTGTCAGTATTGGATTTGTCTGTTTTTCCTTTTAGCTCTACCAGTTTTTGCTTCATGTATTTTGTAGCTCTGTATTAGGATTGCTATGACTACTCTTGATGAATTGACTCCTTTGTCATTGTGAAATGACTTTCTTTATCCCTGGTAATTAATTGTCTTTGCTCTGAATTTAATAATATAGTCCTTCAGCTTTATTTTGACTGGTGCTAGCATGGTATATCTTTTTCCATCCTTTTACTTTTAACCTATTTAGGTATTTATATTTACTAAAGTACATTTCTTATAGATAACATAACAGTTGAGTTTTGTTTGTTTTTACAAAAAGTCAAGTCTTAATGATTTCTGCTTTAAATTCAAATGTTTAGAACATTAACGTTTTCTGTGGTATTTGTTATGGTTAGCTTTGGGTCTCTCACCTTGCCATTTGTTTAAGAATAGTTTTAGACTTACAGAAAAATTGAGAAGATTGAGTACGGAGAGCTCTCAGTTCCTTCTATTTTTTTAAATCCTCACCTGAGTACATGTGTTTATTGATTTATTTTTTCTTTTGAGAGAGAGAGAGAGAGACAGACAAACAGACAGACAGACATGGATTGGTTGCCTCTCTGGGAATCGAACTTGCAACCCAGGTATATGCCCTGATTGGGAATCAAACCCTGGAGACCTTTTGGTTTACTGGACAACACTCCAGCCAACTAAGCCACACCTGTGGGACAGTACCTTCTATTCTTAACAATCTTACATTATTAGTATGATATATCTGCCACAAATTCTAATCCAGTATTGGTACATTTTACCTATTCCAGGATACCAAATTACATTTAGTTGTCATGTCTTCTTAGGCTCCTCTAGGCTGTAACAATTTCTTAGACTTTGCTTGCCTTTGATGACCTTGATAGTCTTAAGAAGAACTGGTAAATTATTTTGTGTGTGTTTTTTTTAATATATATACTTTTTTTTTTTATTGATTTCAGAGAGGAAGGGAGAGGGAGAGAAAGATCAATGATGAGAATCACTGATTAGCCCTAGCTGGTTTGGCTCAGTGGATAGAGCGTCGGCCTGTGGACTGAAGGGTCCCGGGTTTGATTCTGGTCAAGGGCACATGCCTGGGTTGTGGGCTCGATCCCCACTAGGGGGCGTGCAAGAGGCAGCCGATCAATGATACTCTCTCATCATTGATGTTTCTCTCTCTCTCCCTTCCTCCCTCCCCCTTCCTCTCTGAAATCAAAATATATACATTTAAAAAAAAAAAGAGTCACTGATTAGGTGCCTCCTGCACGTCCCCTACTGGGGATCGAGCCCACAACCCAGGCATTTGCCCTTTACTGGCATTGAACCTGGAACGCTTTATCCACTGATCCATACCAGCTAGAGCTGAATTATTTTGTATGATGCTCTTCTATTGCTGGTGGAATTTGTTTGATTTTTTTTTTCGTGATCTTACCAGAGTTATGGGTTTGGAAGATAAAAAGACCACAGAGATTAAGTGCCATTTTTATCCCATCATGTTCAGAATACTTAGTATCAGCATGATTTATCACTGTGATATTGACCATGACCACCTGCCTGAAGTAGGCTTATTAGTTTTCTCAATCTTAAAGTTTTCTCTTAAGCATCTGTTTACTTAGTGTTTTCGGTAGCATCCCTGTGACTCCACAATTTCTCACTTGTGACTTCGACTGTCTCAAACTTTAAAGGTGCATTTATAAGGCTCTCGTGTAGGAATCATGTGGTCTTTACAGCCTGTATGTTTATTATCCTCATCCTTGATTTTTTTGGCCTGTATTTATTTTTTCCTTATTTTGATTCTTTCTTTATATTTTATTATTGCTTTATTGTCTGTGTGCTTGTAGGCTGTCTGACAATTTTTTTTAGAATTGAGACAAAGCATAAACTTGTACATATCATCATAATAAGAGGCTAATATGCAAATAGTCATTATGCCGTAATGCCATGATGCATTAACACATTAAGCGCCCTGTCAGTCACCTGTGACTGACACTATACTTTCCGCCTGGAAGACAAAACAGGCTGGGTGCTTATCATGTTAAGGACTGATCAGCAGGGACCTGAGGCTGCGTGGTGCCAGGCCAGGGCCAGGGGACCTGAGGCTGTGCCCCCTGCTCCAGCGCCGGGGAACCTGAGGCTGCGTCCCCCCTGAGGTTGATGCCGGGACGTGAGGCTGTGCTCAGCGGAGCTTGATGTGGGTGGGCCCAGCCAGGTATTGGTGTCGCCCAGTGGAGGTGTGGCTGGCCAGACACTTCTATTATAGAGAACGGGCAAATAGCAGTATTAAAATATTTCCTCTAATTAATTCCCTTTTAATGTGCACGAATTTCATGCACCGGGCCACTAGTTATGTGATAAAAACCATCTGCTAAACTTTGGTATAAGTCTGATACTCAGATTATTTTTTGAAACTGTGTTTTTCTTTGGGGTGAGGGTTTGTGTTCTTTTTCTTTTTTGCTTCTGCTTTCCTTTTTTAATGGGTAGAACAGCATTTTTCTTATATTCTCTATACAATAGATGACTTAATATGTATATTGAAAACATTAGAATTGCTGTACTGTATCATCTGCTTGGTAAATTTTAAGCCATTTTTCCTGAGTTGATTATTTTGTATAGGAGGAAATGAGTCTCAATCAGAAAGCCAGGAAGACCCCCGAGAAGTACTTAAAAAAACATTGGAATTCTGCTTATCCAGGTAAGGACGGTAGTAGTGTTTCTAGTACCTAATACTTGTGGTATTGTGTACTGGCTATTATATACAGACTAGAGGCCCAGTGCACAAAATTCATGCACGGGTAGCGTCCCTAGAGGTGCCGGCCAGGGCCCTCCTTCATTCTGTGCCACCCCCTGGTGGTCAGCACTATCTATGTCTGTATATGTCTATTAACAGGAAATCTGGAATAGTGAGTAAATAACAACCTCCGACATGTTGAAGAACTCTAGGCCAGAGCCCTCCACAGTTATCCACAAATTTATCTTGAATCATTATCTGGTTTGCTTTTTGAAATTTTGATTCCTGGGCCCCCTCCATACCCAGACTCTGAGTTACGGGGCCTTAGGTTGTCTGTCTTACAAAGATATTTTTCAGCACACTAAAGTTTGAGAACACATTTCCTGTACTAGTTTTTAAAATATGCCAAACGTCGCAATAGGAGATTGTTTTACTCATGCAGCATTCATATTTTTAGGTGTGTCCTCCCCCCGCCCCCCAAATATTTTTTCTATTGAAAAGTAGAGGCACTCTTTAATAATAAAATTTCTTCTGTTTCTGACAGAAAAAGAAAAGTAGAGTAGAACATTTAAAGTTCAAATGGAAGAACGGGCCAAATAAGAAGATGTAATTGAGTTAAATGTAATCTTTTGAGTGAGAAGATAACCGTTTGGCACGTGTAAAATTTTATCAGTATTAGTGATTTTTCAGTTTTTTCTCTGGGCCTGCCTTAATACTTGAGAATGTTCATCATAGGCCAAAATACCAGGAAGTAGCTCATATTCACCCAGACTGGTTATCTGTTGACTTAGCTTGTGATCCTGTAAGTCATGTTATGATCAGGTTTTCTTCTTTTTAATCCTGGTTGCTAGAAAGTGCTGGGAAGTGTTTCAGACTGAACAGCAAGCACTTTGGTCACCAACCTTTCCTGGTCTTTTCTTATTTTTCTTATTTTCTTGTTCTTTCAATTGTATTTCCTTTAAAAAATTGTGTTTGTGTTTTTAATAAGCTACTTAAATACTCTTTAGAACAGATAGCTATAAAATATATTTTGTAAAGATTTACTCGCTCATTAGTTTTGGTTGTATAAAATGCAGTATACTTTTACTTTTACTCTCTCTGCTCCCCAAATGTCTTTGAAAAAAATTAACCTACGGCAAGTAACAGGTGGGGTTGGGTCTAAACTAACTCTGAAGTGACGTCACGCCACACTCATATCCTTGCAAGGCTTCCTCTTAAAGAAGTGTTAATTAAGAGAGATTGTCTTCTTTCTGCAGGGAGAATCTTGCTAGTGACATGTACCTTATATCGCAGATGGATAGTGATCAGTATGTGCCAATCACTACAGTGGCTAATCTGGACCACATCAAGAAGCTCAGCACTGACCTGGACTTGATTGTCGAAGTGCTGAGATGTAAGTGAATGACAGTCTAGGATGCATTGTACCTGGTGTTGACATTTTTTTTTACCAGTGTGACTGCTAGATCCATAGCCATTCAGTGCTAAGGTCCTTCATGGCAATTGGAGTCTTCCCTGAAATATGGACGTTTCTGACCAGTCCCCATTGTGGTGAAGTGCTCACAGCACTGGGCGTTGATGGGCTTCATAATTGATCATAGATCTAGGGAGTGGAAAAGGCCCGTGGAGAAATGAAAAGAAGCTGTGACATGAAGGAAAAGTAAAATAAATGGTGCTATTTTAGTGTAAAGTAAAATACATTTTAATTAGCATTCTAGTCACTAAAGTAGTTCCTTTCAAATTTCACCTTCCTACTGAAGTTTGGTGGAATTGTGTTTTTCCTTATAGGATTTTGTGAATGAGGTTGTTTTTTAGACATTTGGCAACATCAAAGGAAGGTGTAAATGGGTACATCAGAGGCCCACAGTGATTCAGGAAATGTGAATAAAAATAGTTACCTGCCATGTGCGTCTGAAGGGTCGTGGGTTTGATTCCTGGTCAAGATCACACCTCTGTTAGAGGTTCCATGGCACCGGCCAGTGCGGGAGGCAACCAATCGATGTGTGTGTCTTGTGTTGATGTTTCTTTCTCTCTCTTTTTCCTCACGCCCCTCTCCCCACCCTGCTCCCTCCCTTCCATCCTCTCTAGAAATCAATGAAAAAAATAATCTCGGGTGAGGATAAAATAAAAAAGTATAGTTTGCTGGTGCCCTGGTTTGTTTTGCAGATTGAGTTTTCTGCAACCTAACCATTGTATTTATTTTTTTGAAACCACTTTTTTGAGGTATAATTGACATATAGTGAACTGTGCATATTTAAAATGTGCAGTTGAATCAGTTTGGACATACATATGCATCAGTGAAATCTTCACCGTGATCAAGATTACAAACATGTCCACCACTGCCCAAAGTTTCCTGGTGCCCTTTGTAATATTTCTATCTATCCCCTCCTACCCAGAATGGCTTCAGTGGGAATTAGTTTTATATTAAGTGTATGATATGTCTGATTTTTTTAAAATGGGATTATTTTTAATTATAAAAATTCAGTTTATAATATTGTTTACAAGTACTGGGTGAATAATTTCTATAATTTCCCTCCTCAGGACTGCTCTACTGAGTAGCTCTGATGGGTGTCCACAAAGAACACAGTACGATGTGCTCCCCCACCCCACCCAAATATTTCTAAATGATGATGGGTCATCACTGTGCCCGAATTAAAGCCCCATTTCTCTGAGTTACTGCCATGACTATCCATCTGACTCTTACACAAAAGTGTTTACATATTCTCTCCCTGGTTTAGTTGTACTGTGGACAGCCAGTGAAGATTTTTTTTTTCTTGTGTCCATTTAGTAGTAGACAAAGAAGAACATTTTATCTTACAAACATAGTTGGATTTTCTATTCACAAATGAAGGTTTTCTTCTATTTTCTGTTCCTAGGCAAATGTCATAAGGTCATTAAATTATTGAAACAAATAATGAAGAAACTGGCAAAAACATAATTCATGAAGTTTGAATTCTGAAAACTAGTGTTGTGTTTTCCAGTATTGCTTTTGTTTTGGAATGTTCACTTAGAACAGGAACCTATTTTACATATTAGTTGAGATTGGTTCCACCTGACCCACTTGTAAAGGCCAGCAGCTTTCTTTTTTTCTTTTTTAAAATACATTTTTGTATTGATTTCAGAGAGGAAGGGAGAGGGAAAGAGAGAGAAACATCAATGATGAGAGAGAATCATTGATTGGCTGCCTCCTGCACGCCCCACACTGGATCGAGCTCGCAACCCAGGCATGTGCCCTGACCGGGAATCGCAACATGATGTCATGGTTCATAGGTCAATGCTCAACCACTGAGCCAAGCCAGCCAGGCATCAGCAACTTTCTTAATCTTTACTTCTTATGAATTCAAAATGAAAAGTCATAATAAGACAGAAAATTATTTTATTTGGGGGGACTTGTAGAAAGGAAAAGCCATTAACCCTGAATTGTTAGTTATTTGAGCTGTTTAGAACCTTTGTTTCATAGTGTTAACATTGATTATAGCTCTTATAGGACTTTTAAATCATGTTCTATAGTTCTGAGAAATGTAATATGCAAGAGTAGTTTAAAACCTTTCACTAATTTACAGTGTATACAGGTTTCTTTTCAATGTGTTTAGTTCCATAGTGTAACATTTATTGGAGTATCTATATTATATCATAATGGAATGTAAATGACTGGTGTGTTTTAATATTTTGTTTTACCATGCATTTTTCTTCTCTTTATAGCTTTACCTTTAGTCCAAGTGGATGAGAAGGGAGAAAAAGTAAGGCCAAATCAAAATCGTTGCATAGTAATATTACGTGAAATTTCTGAATCCACCCCTATAGAAGTAAGTAATTTCTCCTCACAAGGCTACTTTGAAGTTTTTTTGTGTGGTTTTTTGTTTACTTCTGTGTTTTTTGAGGAGTGTATTTTAAAGAATGCATATGTACAGTAACACTTTTCCCAGGATTTACACGCTGATGATTTCAATATGATTCATATGTGCGAGTGGTTCTCAAAGTGTTTGGTCTCAGGACTTCACTACAAACTTTACATTTTAAAAAATAATTAATGGTGATTTCAGTATTGAGAAATTAAAATAAAAGTTTTAAATATTTATTTACTTTAATAATAATAAACCCACAAGATAAAGAACTTCACTTTTCAAAACAAATATTTTCATAACAAGGATACACTGCAAAGAGTGCAGTGAGCAAGATTAGCTTGTGCTTCATTCCAGCTGTTGGGCCCACATCAGTGCAGATGTTGTCTTAGTAAAAAGGCAAAGGCATCTTTTAAAAAAGTAATAAATGTTTTTAATCCTCACCTGAGGGTATTTTCCCATTGATTTTTAGAGAGAGTGGAAGAAGGGGGTGGGGTGGGGAGAGAGGGAAAAACAACAATATGAAAGAGACACATCAATTGGTTGCCTCCCGCATGCACCCCGATTAGGACCAGGGATCAAGCCTGCAACCAGCATACATGCCCTTGCCTGGAATCTAACCTGGGACCCTTCAGTCCTCAGGCAGTGCTCTATCCACTGAGCCAAACTGGCTAGGGCATAAAGGCATCTTTTTTATGTAAATGGAGTAGAGATCATAATTTGAGAAGTTCTAACTTAGGTAATAATTTTAGAAAACCACAGCATTTGATTGAGTTGTGAAAAGTAATGTTAGAGAATTGCTATAATATCTGTGACATATCCGAATGTTTAATTTGAGTTGCATGTGTGTAGTAAAACATACTGATGGTCGTGCCTTGAGAGAATGAAGAAAAGTCTTCCTATAGAGCATTAAGAATATTTTTTATTTGATTGGAGTTTTCTCATTATAGGTTACATCATTTTTTTTTTCCATACCTGGTAAACTTTGAATGGATGCCAGGCATTTTGGACTGTATTGTTTTATAGTCCTTCCTCTTGAATATTCTTAAGCTTTGTTTTGAGATTCAGTTGTCTGACTTGGAAGCAGTTTCGTCCTTAGGGGCAATGGTTAGGTGGGAGCAAAGCTGCCTTTCTTCTAGAGCTGATTTCTCAATGCTGACTGAGGCAGCACCCTCTGCATACCCTGAAGAGGGCCCTGGAGGGGCTGGACTGAGTTAGGCTGTGCTCAGCTCAGCTCACCCTCCTAGCACTGCGGCCTGTTAACTCCAGGTGTGAGCTAGGTTCTCCCATGCTCACCTGTGTTGCATGGCCTGAGGTCCATTGTCTGAAAACTTTTATTCCACGTATTTTGTCTTTTATTTTTGTTTCATGTGGGAGGCTAAATCTGGCTTATCTTGGCCAGAAGCAAAAATCCAGCTAATTTTCAAATTTCTTAAATCCCCAGCCTACTGGTAAAATTAAATTATATTTTCACATTAATTTAGCTTAATGGTATCTTGGGAGTAGAGAAAGCTGTCAATAAGTTGTGGACTTATGTTCCTATAGCAGTGAGACCTCAATTCTGGAAGCCACACTGAACCTCCTGAGCCATTTTGAAGGAGCAATTCACTGGATATCAGTGTGTTAGACTCTGTCTAAGGATCTGTCTTGAGAGCATTGCATCATTTGTATTTCATGTGGACAAAAGGTGGCATGGTTGAAAATTAATTTCTAACCTTTCTATTTCCCATAGGAAGTAGAAGCACTATTTAAAGGAGATAATTTACCAAAATTTATAAACTGTGAATTTGCCTATAATGATAATTGGTTTATTACATTTGAAACAGAAGCTGATGCCCAACAGGTAAGCTTCTCTCCCTCAAGAAGTACAAAGTTTACCAATACTTAACAATTAGGTACATAGGGACTAAATTTGGGCAGTGATACTGCTATCACATTTCAGGGTTAACTTTGAATATAAAGTGCAGAGGAAATCAAGTTGTAGCAACTTAAATAGGTGTGTGTTTGTAGATAGTTTTATAGAAATATGAAAAGCAAGTGACATTATAGTCTCAGGATATGTAAGACAAGCAGCCTAGAACATTAGTTCTGTTCTTGTATCTGGGCAGAGACAGGTCTTACTAGTTGGCAAGTGTTTTGGGAAATTTGAACCTGACCTTATCTTTCACTTGGCATCACATGTGTTAAAAGATACTTGAAAGAGCACCAAGGCTCTGGGAGGAGACACAGGAGTTAGGATGGTCTCCCTGCCCTGAAAGGAAGACTTTTCTCTGGGGAAACAGTAGCATGTATAAAGGAAGCTCTCAGTGTTAAATGATTTCAATGCAGGGGGTTCAGAGGACAGAAACAAGCATCTGAAAGGTGGACTTATAATTGGATTCGGGGGTGGGGTTACTAGGAGGAGCAGGTAGCAAGTGGGTCAGAGCTTTCAGTGTTATGGAGTAGGATTTGGAAAAGAATAAAGACTTTAAAAAAATATTTTCTTTATTTCAGAGAGGAAGGAAGAGGGAGAGAGAGATAGAAACATCAATGATGAGAGAGAATTATTGATCAGCTGCCTCCTGCACGCTCCCATACTGGGGATCAAGCCTGCAACCTGGGCATGTGCCCTGGCTGGGAATGGAACCATGACCTCCTGGTTCATAGGTCAATGACCCTCAACCACTAAGCCATACCAGCCGGACAAGAATAAGGATTTTTGAATATTGCAATCCTAGATTTTTCCTTTTCCAAACTGTAATCCCAGTTTCAAATTGTAGTTATTAGGAATTTAGCACCCATTCGTTATTTCCTCTGGGTTAGGATTCTAGCCTGTGGTCTCTGGGAGCCTTTCATGTTATCTATTAATACTTACAAAATGTATACAGATGTTGTTTGTGAGAATTTTGGGTAGAGATTCCATAGATCTTATCAGGTTGTTTTTTTTAAAAGGAATCTGTGGCCCAAAGAAGGTTAAGAATCACAGTTCTAGGTTTTGTCCATTGCATTTTAACGATATAATTCCTTGTCTGAGGTATTAACTGTCAATTCATCTTATTTGTAAGATTAACAATGGTATTTTGGATGACTTTATCCTTAGGCTTACAAATATCTGCGAGAAGAAGTCAAAACTTTTCAAGGAAAACCAATTAAGGTAAGCAAGACCACTGGTTATACTTTATTTGTAAATCCATATTTTAAAGTATTCTAATAGACACTTATTATATTTTCACACAGGCACGGATAAAAGCAAAGGCAATAGCTATAAACACATTTTTGCCAAAGAATGGATTTAGGCCCCTGGACATGAGCCTTTATACGCAGCACCGTTACACAGCGTCCTTTTACTTACCTCCCATCTATAGCCCCCAGCAGCAATTCCCTCTCTATAGCCTGATTGCTCCCCAGACGTGGTCAGCAGCACACAGCTATCTCGATCCACCCTTGGTGAGTCCTGTCTTTTCTTGTCCCTTATGTGACAGTTGTGTTGTGGACACTGCACTAGATGCTTTGAAGGATAGTGAACCAGATAACGTCTACAGCTTGCTATAGAAAAACACCTTCTCGTTCTGTGGTGGGTTTTAAATTTAATTGGGAGATAAATAAGGAGCCATGTGTATTTAAAAACTTTCAAACATTGTACTCAGTCCTTTGCCCAGTTTGCTTGCCCTCCTGTCTAGCATTTCTTTTCCTAAATGTAAGGAAATGTATACCTAGTAAAACAAAGTATGATGCAAGCTCTGGGTTGGGTAGCAGGGGAGCTGTGAGCACGGGGTGGCCTGGGGGGATGGCTTTAAGGAGAACAGTGTTCTCATAGATTTCTAACAGTCAAGGATGCGTAGAAGACAAGCCATCTTGTAAGTGTTACTTCTCACATCCTCCCTATAGTCACTTGGTATAATTAATTTTTACATATTTTGAGCGCTGTTAAAGCCTGTGGTTAGAATTCATAGATTTGCAATGGATCCAGTCTTTTTTCTTAAGCTGTTCTGGTGCAGATGTTAGAAAGATTGGGTAGGCTCTGGGCATGAGTTTGATGTAGTGGATGTGTCAGGGCTAATCTACAGCAGGAAAAGAAGTGGCCATTGCCCCCCTGCCTGGGAGGTAGAGTAGGTTGGTTGGAGGGAGGTTTGCATTGGGTTGCCAGCAGGTTTTGTTGGAACCATAGCGATGGAAGAGTAGTGTGTGTGGAAGGTTGTGGTCAGAAGCAAGAATTGAGTTTAAAATTTCAGGGATATGGCTGTGGACCACATCAAGGAAAATTGGGATGATCCATCAGCTGTGTGGGAAATGAAGGATGTGAGCCATGCCCAATCATATGGGATATTACCTGAGGCTTGTTAACACTGATTGATGGATGCAAGGAGGGTGGTAACTGAAAAGGGTGAGCCTGAGAGAAGGAGGGTAGACTCAGCTGGATGGTGGGTGCCTATTACCTCCTAGAATGTAAAGATGTGTGTTCATGAAGGAATAGTGTGGAAAAAACAAATGTGTAAAGCAGGTGATTATTGCAAAAATGGAACAGAGGCAGAATTCTGTGAAACTTATAAGTAGGGGTTTATCAGATATAATGTCATCCTCTAAGTGGAGCATATCAGAAGGGCTGGAAGGGGAAGGAAGCTGCATGAGAATGGCATGTGCAGAGGTTCCTGGGGTGGTTGTGGCGTGGTGAGTGTTTCTGAGCTGAGATGGGGACTGGGTAGATGAGCTTTGTAAGCTCTACGTGTACAGGTTCTTAAATGTGTCTTGAGGTGTGTGGACTGCATCTGTGGTGTGTGGGACATGAGCAAGACAGATGGGGAGAGAGACGAGTCAGGAGAGGTCCTTATGGGCGCTGAGCTCCTAAAGTCTAGAACCACTCAGTGAAAGACAGTGGCAGATAAGTGCTAACGTGCAAAATTGTGTCTGCCTCTGAATGAATCCTAATGTTAAGAAAATGTACTACTTTTTTGAAGTATTTACTATATTCTATACAAGTGTACTGCTAGCCATATAGTTAATATGTCATGGGAGACCTGTAAAAGGAAAGAAAGTCCGTAACCTCTTGTGTTGAATAATTTCTCCAAAAGATGCCACCGCCATGCTTATGCTGTTTAGTTCTTGAGTTAGATTGTGTTTCTACTTTATATAGTAATACGTATCCCCATCCAGAGTGGGGTGCTTTGGGATTCTAGATCAGTTGTCTGGCCATTTGGGATGGCTCCTGGTCTGATATGTGAGGCTCTTTGCTTACTCTAAAACACTGCATTTTTGAGCAGAAATGAAGAGATGATGCTTATTAGTTCTCAGAAAGTTATGTTAAATTACTGTGTTAGCAAGCAATTTATTTTTAAACTCTTGAGCAAAATTGTTTAAATACCAGAGTTCTACATGTAAAAGTTCATACGTGAAAGTATTCCTCTTGATGAGTCTTCCGATGAAAAACAATCATCAGAATCTAGTTTTGGGGTGATTGACATATTTCTAAATAGTATGATTCTTTCAAATTGCGGAATTTCTCGTTATTGCATTGGGGATTCTGTCAAAGTTTCAAGTCTGTCTCTCTCCACCAGCGTTTTGAGGAATTCCATTAAAGTCGTTGGGGTTAAGGAGAAATTTTCTGACTTCTTATCAGTCTGGAGATAGTGTTGCAGTCATTAGGTTGAGCACTTAGTGTTTACAGACAAGCATGTGGGGTCTTGGCAGGTGCTTCCCTCTCTTGTCAGTTTCTATGTGTGGGGATCCTCTTCCTGGAGGCTTGCTGGGAGGATCATTTGAAACAGCCTTGGAAAAGGTCTTAGCCCCAGCCTGACTTTGGCCATTAGCAATAATCTTACACAGTGCTTTTCCTAAAGGAATCTTAAGTATAAAATGGAACATAGACTCCTTGACACATCAAGGAATGACATGTGTTACCATCTTAGGCAGTGTTAACCAACTCGAAGTCTGGTTATGGTTTGTTGACTTGTTTTTGTTTTTAATGAATCTAGGTAACTCCATTTCCAAATACTGGATTTATAAATGGATTTACGTCTCCAACCTTCAAACCCGCAGCAACTCCTCTGGCTTCACTCAGACAATACCCTCCGAGAAGCAGGCAAGTTGCGTGAGTCACTAAAATGCTGTTTTTCTACCATTTGTAATAACAGGTCACTGCCACACTGTATATTTTAAAAGCAAAGCAAAACAAAATGTATTAAACCTTGGTCGTTCTAACCATGTGCATGACTCCTGTTTAACTAAGAGGCTGTTCCTGATGATTGCTAATGATATACTTGACCACTGTAGTAATGTTCATCCAAGATAAAACTACTTGAAACATGATTACTCAAAATGATGCTGTAGTGCCTACATACAGGGGGTTCTCTTTAGACAAAGTCTTCTGGGGGCAGCGTGCAACCATGTGAGCCTGCTTTTCATTTGAAAATTGATACTGTAGTTATAGGTTTGCACTGTCAGCACCATCCAACATACCATGCGTCAACTATTCTTACCACTTTAATATTTTTTCTAAATAGAGAGCACATTTTACCTTAGACATTCCTGTGTGAGCATGCTCATTTCATCATGCTGTGATCATTCATAATTGAACCTTTATAAACATTTCATTCGCAGGAATCCTAGTAAATCCCATCTGCGCCACGCCATTCCTAGTGCAGAGAGAGGACCTGGGCTGTTAGAAAGTCCATCAATATTTAACTTCACCGCGGATCGGTTAATTAACGGTGTGCGGAGCCCACAAGCAAGGCAGACAGGCCAACCTAGAACCCGCATACAGAACCCTCCAGCTTATGCCAAGAGAGATACAGGAACCGGGCGGGTGGAGCAGAGCAGTCTTGAATCCTCTCCTGGTTTAGGTCGAGGCAGGTGAGTTACTCAGAACTGTTGTTGGATGGGTACTATGTAATGATAAACTGTTAATATTTTTAAATTCCATTAATTGAGATGTTTTTTATAATCATTACTTTCAAATACATCACAGAAAATTAAATTGAAGGCTCTAACCATCAAAGGTTTCATATAGTTACTCGGAGAGGTTAGTTTTTTAAAAGATATATATTTTTTTATTGACTTCATGGAGGACAGGAGAGATAGAAACATCAATGATGAGAGAATCATTAATTTGCTGCCTCCTGCAGGCCTCCCCTGGGGAATTAGTTTGTTCTCTCAGTGGTTTATTCGATACAAGATGTCAGGAAGGAAACTCCCTTATACAGATAACTAGCTGAACTTGCTTAAGGTGTTTTGGTGTTTTTTTTTAAACCGAAGGCTCCCAAGTTTGATTCTGGTCAAGGCCAAGGCTGTATCCACTGAGCCAAACCAGCTACGGCCAGAGGGGTTACTTTTAGAGCAGAGACCTAACTGGTCACATCTTTGTTGTAATGTAAACTATGGATGGAATGGAACCATGTTAGGTTACAGTCATTATTTGTGGAGATGTTCAAGCAGAGTAGATACCAGACCCCACAATATGTGAGCCTCTAGTCTCCTTCCATTCCTGCCCATTCAAAGGGTCCACATTTTCTGTTCTAGTCTTGCTCCTTTTTCAGCCAACAGGATCACACAATAGACAGATAATGAGTTGTGTAGCCAGGCAGACAAGAGTTTAGATTCCATTAGTACTAAGTTTATTTGCCTGTTGGTCATATTTAGGGGTGATTTCCATCCCTGGGTGTTCAGTCAGGTAATGTTGGTCCCACAATGTCTGTGATTATTATCTGGATCGTTACCGCATCCTAACAGTGGGCTGTGTCCACTCTCTTTTCTCCTTTCCTTTGATGCATGCAGCTTGTTGCTGCTTGCTGTCTTACCTTCTGCCACTTGCACTCTATTAGAGGGGTGAGATTAAAAAGATGGAAGTGAGTCCAGGGTGTGTGTTCAGTCACTACTCTCTTGCCCGAGACTGGCAGATTGAAGCTGGCTTTATCCAGTTTGTTCTCTCAGTGGTTTATTTGATACAGGATGTCAGGAAGGAAACCCCCTCTTACAGATAACTAGCTCTACTTGCCTAAGGTGTTTTTTTTTTAAACTACTTTGAATACTTTAGATGAACATATTTCTAAGTGTTTCATACAGCATGTACAATAGTGTCTGACATGCAAAGACTCCAGTGACATTGGTTCCTCTTTCTTCTTGACTCAACAGTTGCCTCCAGTGCAGGTTCAGGGTGTGAGGGACCAGAGGCAGTCCATTGTATTTATGGTGGTTAATCCGTATGGCTAGGCCTTGGAGGGGTTATAGGATAAGAGTTAGAATGGCTGATGACAGCATGCTGCAGAACTGTCGTGGGACTGCATATCTTCAAGAAATTTGATATAAAGTTAGTTCAGCAGGTATTGGAGGGCCGAAAGGCAAAGAGGGACACTGAGGAAATACAGACTTCAGGAAGCAGCTGCTACCCATAGGGCAGGGGGACATTGGGAGTGTTTGGGCTTATCAGACTGAGAAGCTTGGAGCAGGACTTGTGGAGCTGAAGCCAGACCCTAATGAGGGGCCTATCATGCTGCTAGAGGGACAATGCAAAAAAATGCCACCAGATAGACAGGTTTCCAGCTCCTCTCCTTTTCTGTCTACCTGTAATGCTTACTGTTAAGAAAAGCTCCTGGCAATGGAAAGGCAGGGCCTGAGGAACACCTGCCCGGGGTCATACACAGGTTAAAGGGACCTGGAGCTGAGATGATCTGGTTGACCAGTGCTATCCAACTGTGGCCACACGAATACGTATAATCCTCCCACAGCACTCAACTTCCAAACCACAGCAGTGATGAGTTAATGTCTTTGCCCAACAATTAGAGACTCCCATACAAATCCTCTGTACCCCAAGGACTGCGACTACCACTAGCAAGACATCAGGAGAAAGGAGTTGAGCTAGTGTGCAGCAGTACACATGGCACACAAGGAAAAGCCAGTCAGGAAGCCCTGGTTATACTGATAGGTGGCTCCTTCCTCTTCCTCAACATTTCCTTTGTCTCTAGACAAGCCTTCCGGCACTCAGTGCTTCAACTGGAGGGTGATCCTGTAGTTCCTGAGCCATGGTGGCTGTGTCCCCCATTAGTGCTCTCCTTTTTCTGGTTTTTGTTTTGTTTCCCATTAACTTTATGTGTTGGGCTTAAGGAGCAGTGCAAGGCATCCCAAGGACCACGCATGGTTCTTCAACCCCCTTTGTAGCAACAGCCTGCAGAGCAGTCACCCAGTCAGGTGCAGTGGCAGGAGGAATCCCAGCTGAGCAGACGCTGACTGTTATGTCACTGGTGAGAGCATTCTGCTCTGTTGACCAACACAGCCAAACCACCAGAATTCAAAGTTGTGGGCACAGGAAGTAGAAATTGTGCTGGTAGAATATTGGCTGTGCTCTCTGGTGGCTGGACCTATGTGCTGCCATGGCCTAAGCTTGGTCATATGCAAAGCATATGCTGCTCTCCTGAATTAGGGCCATCCTCTGAGGGTGCTGCTGGCCCCTAGCCTTGCAGCTGAGTGTTCACTCAACTAGCCTGCTCCCCATATTGGGGCACGCACCACTTCTGTTGCTATGGAATGGGCCTCTGGGTCTGACTAGCACTGCATGGGCACTAAGGTGGCATCTCCTTAGGTCCACTGAGTGGTGCTGATGGGGCGATGGCAGGCAGAAATGCTGCCTCCTCCAGGATGGGGCAGGGCCAGCACCACTAAGAGGATGATAAACAGGCTAGCCTTGGCACCAGGATCCCAAGTGTGACTATTGTGTACCTGGGGTGACCAGGAAGAGGCTGGCTGGTCACCACCTTTTTTCTCCCAGCTGTCAGAGGTCTCTGCTAAAGTGGATGATTTCAACACAGATGCCTTCACAGTGTTCCTTCCATAAGACTGCCAAGGTCTTCTGTCACCAGACTTTGAGTCTTGGACTTTGTGGGTCTATCATACAGCCAGATCCTTAGCTCCTCTGCTCAAGAACCAATAAACATCTGTATTTTCATTTCTGTAACCAGACACAGTGGATAACAAATATGTTGCTTGAAGTTCTGCCCTCCGTAGTTGATCCCCCTGTACCCTAGGTTTTGGAGACACTCCTGAGGCGATTTGACACTGTATGGCCAGGTGTGAAACTCCTCCCCACTTGTCCCTGTGCTGAAGGACTCCCCACAAGGGACTGATGCACAGAACTGGAGCCCTGGTTCTGATGTGCTACTTCTGCTGCTAGTGGGTGCTAGTGCTTGTGCCTATCTCCATGGCTCAGTGCCCCATCATGATGGGTGGCTCAAGTCCATGGTCACTGATGTCTACAGTCAGGCTTCTATTTTATTTTAAATACATTTTTATTCATTTCAGAGAGGGAGGGAGAGGGGGAGAGAGAGAGAGAGAGAGAGAAAGAGAGAGAGAGAGAGAGAGAGAGAGAGAGAGAGAGAGAAAGAAAGAGAAAGAGGAATATCAATGATGAGAGACAATCAGTGATCAGCTGCTTCCTGCATGCCCCCTACTGGTGATGAAGCCTGAAATCTGGGCATGTGCTCTGACTGGGAATTGAACTGTGGCCTCCTAGTTTATAGGTCAATGCTCAACCACTGAGCCACACCAGCCAGGCTACAGTCAGGCATTTAGGCTCTACTAGGAGCCAGTTCCATTTTGATGATAAATCTAATACATTTTATCATCATTCTCTAACAATTCACCTGTGTAGTTCAGTGTCAGATTTTACACATCCTATCATTCCAACTGAATGGATGTTCAAGATTGATAATCATAACAAAAATTTGAAATAGCCACTAGGAATATTCTTTTAATATTTTTATTTTCCAATCTAGACATCATTTTTAGTCCTTTACTATATAGTTTTTGTTTCTTTTGCTTATACTTCTTAAGGTTGGGATTTTGAATCAAAAGTCATTATAAAAGAATACAAAATCATTAAGATTAAATATGTGTGCTCTTACATGTGCCCAATGAAAAATGTTCCAAGTGGGAATCATCAGAGAGATGCAAATTAAAACTATAGTGAGCCCTGGCTGTTGTGGCTCAAATGGTTTAATGTTGTCCTGTGCACCAAAAGGTCACTGGTTCAATTTCTGGTTGGGGCACATGCCAGGGTTGAGGGCTCACTCCCTGACAAGGGGGCGTGCAGGAGGCAGCTGATTAATGTTCTGCTCTTGCATCAATTTTTCTCTCTCTCACACTCTCTTTTTCTCTCTCCCTTTCTCTCTAAAATCAAATTTAAAAAATGGTTTTTAAATTAAAAAACAAACTTACAATAAGGTATCACTTCACACCTTACCAGAATGGCTACCATCAATAAATCAACAAACAAGTGCTAGTGAGGATGTGAAGAGAAGGGAACCCTAGTGCACTTTTGGTGGGAATGCAGACTGATGGCAGCCACTGTGGAAAATAGTATGGAGTTTCCTCAAAAAATTAAAAATGGAACTGCCATTTGGCTCAACCATTGCATTTTTGAGAATATATCCTAAGAATCCCAAAACACCAGTCAAAAAGAATATATTCACGCCTGTGTTTATAGTAGTGTTATTTATAATAGCCAAGATCTGGAAACAGCACAAGTGCCCATTAGTAGATAAGTGGATGAAAAGACTGTGGTACATTTAGACAATGGAATACTATGTGGCTATTGAAAAAAAAGGACTCTTAACTTCTTGTAACAGCATAGATGGACCTGGAGATTATTGAGCTAAGCAAAATAAGCCATTCAGAAAGACAAATGCCATATAATCTCACTAGTATGTGGCATCTAATGAACAAAACAATCTGATGAACAAAATAGAAACAAAGGCATGGATACATGGATCAGACTGACAAATGTCAGAGGGGAGGGAGGTGGGAGTTACTGGATAAAAGAAGGTGAAGAGATTAGCCAAAGAACATACATTCATAGCCCATAGACACAGACAACAGTGGTGAAGGCCAAGGGAGAGGGGGATGCAGGTGGGCAACATGGGGTGGGGAATGAGGGACATGTGTAATAGTGTCAACAACAAAAAAAGCT
Source organism: Myotis yumanensis (assembly GCF_028538775.1). Classification (NCBI taxonomy): domain Eukaryota; kingdom Metazoa; phylum Chordata; class Mammalia; order Chiroptera; family Vespertilionidae; genus Myotis; species Myotis yumanensis. The sequence goes on along the minus strand of NW_027223752.1, from coordinate 159,516,865 downwards.
CCAAGTGGGAAAAAATTAACTTGTTTTGCTTTTCTCTCCTCTAGGAAAAATTCCTTTGGTTACCGGAAGAAAAGAGAGGAGAAGTTTACAGTGAGTACATCAAGCTTGTGGTATTTTTGCAAGACATTTAAATATAATTTATATTAAGCAAGCATGAAATGTAATTGCAGTTACATTAAGAATAAATGTTAAGATGTAATAAGGAGCATTTTAAAAGAAGTTTTCTTTTTATGTCATATCCATGAAGTGATAGCTGATATTTTTGATGTTCTAATGGGGAGAAGATGGTAGCTAGTTTTCTGAGGTAGTACATGGTGCATGTATGTGCATGTATTGTGCAGTAGGTACAGCCAGAACATACTATGCACATGATGTAGTCTGTCAGCAGGCGTCCACATGAGTCCTTGCGTGTGGTTAACTATATAGTACTAGTGGCCCAGTGCACGAAATTCGTGCACGGGAAGGGGGGTTGTCCCTCAGCCTGGCCTGCACCCTCTCCAATCCTGGACCCCTCGGTGGATGTCTGACTGCCAGTTTAGACAACTGGCAGTCAGACATCCCTCTTGCAATCTGAGACCACTGGTTCCTAACCGCTCGCCTGCCTGCCTGCCTGCCTGCCTGATCGCCCCTAACCGCCTCTGCCTGCTGGCCTGATTGCCCCTAACTGCCCCCCTGCTGGCCTGGTCACCCCCTAACTGGTCCCCTGTCGGCCTGGTTGCCCTCTAACTGGCCCCCCTGCTGGCCTGGTCGCCCCCTAACTGCTGCCACCCCCCCACCCCCGCCGGCCTGGTTGCCCCTAACTGCTGCCACCCCCCCACCCCCGCTGGCCTGGTCGCCCCTAACCATCTCTGCCTCAGCCCCCACCACCGTGGCTATCTAATTAGCATATTACCCTTTTAGTATAGATAATTTAAAGTAACTGGGCTTGTTCAGTTTGGCAAACAAAATAAACTTTTCCCATGTGGAAAATACTTCACCCATCTTTTTCCTTCAAAACACTATGCAGAAGGCATCATTGCCTCTGCTGTAACTTATGGTGGTGGGCATGTGAGGCGGGTCCTGTCTTCTTGGGTGATGACAGTTCAGCCTATGCATAGTTCTCTACTGAGCTTTGTGGAGTGCTAATATGGTGCGTTTCCACACAAGTGGTGGAGAACATCTTGGCAGTACGCAGGAAGACATGAGGGAAGGAATGGTGTTTCCTAGACTTGCAGGTGTAGAATAAACTCCACACTTGGCAAAGACAGGAAAATTATTGGTCCAGTCCCCTGAGTCATCAAGTATGTACTTTCCCATTACAGAAGATGTGTTTTCTTTGGAACTTAGAAAGTGCAAATTTGTCATAATTTCCATAATTCTGTGTTATAGCTGATTTAGTCTAGTTTTTAGTGAACCCTTTGGTGAGGCAATTTATATCAGCTGATTTCAGTTGGAATTAATGATTCCTGTAATGCAGGGATAGGGAATGTATAAGGCCCTCGAAATCATTTGGTCTGTCCCTGCCAAGGCATTAGGGGTGAGTTAATTAAATGTTTGACCAAATATAGCAGACTAATTTTTAAGCTAACCATGTTGTATGGCCTTCGAATCCTATATAATAAAAGGGTAATATGCAAATCAACCGAACAGTGGAATGACTGGTCGCTATGATGCGCACTGACCACCACTGGGCAGATACTCAACATAGGAGCTGTCTGCAGGCCCCAATTGCCCAGTTGGGGCCTGCCGGCCAACCTCTCAGGTTCCTTCCTCTGGCCATCAGGCTCCGATCGCCTAATGGCGAACAGGGAACCGGGGATGGGTGGCAGTGGACGCTGGTGGCACCACGCCAAACCCCCCCCTCCCCCGTTGCCTCACACATAGAGGGCAATTCACGGCAGGGACAGGGCTGGCAAGTGGGCGGGAATGGCCAACGTCTTGGTCCCTCCCCCTGACCAGCAGGCTCTGATCGCCCGATGTGAACAGGGACCTGGGGGTGGGGGATGGGGCTGGCTGCCAGCAGCCAGGGAAGATGGCCCTGATGGCAGGCCAGGCCTAGGGACCATACCCATGCACAAATTTCATGCACTGGGCCTCAAGTGATGTTATAAGTATCCAAATGACACTTGGCAGAAAAAGGTTCCCCACCCTTGCTGTTATGTTTAATAAGACTCATCTGTATCTCTTCAGAGTCTAGTTATCTTACATGAGTTACTCCCATTGCTCACTCACTATATCACCTAAAAAGGTGAAATTTTCTCTCGTTGCCATTTCTGTTTCATTTTGTTCCATGTTCCTGATTCACTTGTTCATACCTGGGAACCTCTTAGAAGCCCAGGCACGTAACACAGTTATACTTGTTAAAGAGATTGCACCTGTTGTTGCACATTCTGATGATTTCAGAAATCTAGAAACATAACATACAGGTGAGTGTTGGCCTGACCAAACCCATAGGACTGGGCCAGCATTCATACTTCACGTAAAGCCCATCAAATGCTAAAAAATGTTAGACACCTACCTTCCAGAGGAAATCCCATCCTTAGGTCCTGTCATTGTATACCTCTTGTGTCTGGGCAGTTGCCTGTCTCTTTTGTCCCTAAAAATAGTGATGTAAATTTTTGTGAAGTCTTTCTCCTTAGAAGTGCTTATCTTCTGAAAACATGAAGATCTATAAAAACCTGAAAATTGCTTTGAGATCATGGTGTCTATGCATAGCCTTCTAGGTTTGCTGAATTACAGAGACCATCATGGCTCCTGTTAGTTAGTGCAAGCTCTACTCCAAGGACTCATGACTGAGCAGAGTGAGGCTCGACTCAGTGCCTGCACTGTAATGAAGGAGAGTGGCTGGCAGGCTGCCCAGAGGAGTCATGGGATTGCTGCCACCTCGTATCCATGTCATCCTTAATCTGCTCTTACATGAGTTTTAACAGATTTTCTCCAGATTCTGCTTCTGGAGGAAATGATCTTCCTATTAGTATTAGTATAAGTTTCTGGGGAGTATCAGCCCTTTGAAGTTAAGTGAGCCCCATGAGAGCATTGTATCCAAAGTGGCTAACATTCAACAAAAATACCACCTAAATAGAAACTTCATTTCCTTTCTGTTCCTTTATGCCTTCAGCCAAGGACCTGAATACCTACAAAATTACTTCTAGCTTATTAAAACAGGTTGATTGTTGTTTTTCAATAAAATTATATCATTGCCTTTTTCCTGAGAGCTTGGGCTTATGATTTACACTTGGATATTATTCTGCTGAATTTACTTTCTTGAAGTCAGGAATGTAATAATACCATATTTTTACTTAGGGATTTAAAAATACAGTGTTTCCATAAGTTTATTTTCAGACTAGAGGCCCGGTGCATGAAATTCGTGCACTGGGGGGGGGGGGGGGGGGCGTTCGCTCAGCCTGGCCTGCGTCCTCCCTCATTCCGGGAGCTGTCAGTTGAACATCCTTAGCACTGCCGCGGAGACGGGAAAGGCTCCTGCCACTGTGCTCGCCAGCCGTGAGCCTGGCTTCTAGCTGAGTGGCGCTCGCCCTCCTCCATTGAGCATCTGCCCCCTGGTGGTCAGTGCACATCATAGCACCTGGTTGCTCCACTGTTTGGTCAATTTGCATATTAGCCTTTTATTATATAGATAACTGACCTCCTCCCCCACCCCCCCCTTTTTTTTTTGTTAAACCATTTTTTTTTTCCCTAATGGAAATCTTTCATACATAAGTTGTAGAAAGTTGGAAGAGTGGCCTTATTTTTTGTTTTTGTTTTTTGTTTTTTACTGTCTTTTATGACCTAAATTACACACTGTTTCATAATACAAAATTTGTATGGAGATGAATAGGTTAATGTCTAGACCAGGGGTGGGCAAACTTTTTGATTCGAGGGCCACAATGGGTTCTTAAACTGGACCGAAGGGCCGGAACAAAAGCATGGATGGAGTGTTTGTGTGAACTAATATAAATTCAAAGTAAACATCATTACATAAAAGGGTACGGTCTTTTTTTTTTTTTTTTTTAGTTTTATTCATTTCAAACTACTGCCCACGGCTGGTCTAGACTCAGGCTACTCTGATTTTTGACAGTGGGGTCCACTTGTTCCACAGCGTCTTCCTTGTCCATAGCTATCACTTTGCGGCTTACCTGTGTCCTGCACAGTCTGTGTCGGCCCACTGTACCAGGGACCAGAGGGTATTGGTCATAGAGAAGCAGCTTCGCACAGCAGTAACCTTTAAGCCTTAAGGGTTCAGCTTTACAGCTATGCTCTCAGTGGTGGAAGTTGCCTTCTAAGTGACTTGACCTACTAAGTGACCTTTGATTAGGTGACAAAGTTGTTGTGGTCAGATTATGTTTGTCTTTTCAGATAGTTGTGGAAATCAGAAGATTAGAGAACAGATTATTGCCTTACTATTCTGGTGTGTTTCTTAGCTCTGTACTGTCTACACTTGTGCGACTTTGTGGTGTTGTTCTTTTTCAGAGGAGTCAGACCCAATCTCCAACGCCACCAAAACCTCCATCCCCAAGTTTTGAATTGGGGCTGTCTAACTTTCCCCCGCTGCCTGGGGCAGCAGGCCACTTGAAGACTGAGGACTTGTTTGAAAACAGGCTGTCTAGCTTGCTGCTAGGATCAAAGGAAAGGGTAAGATACATGTCACAAGCTTAATTGTTGCTAGCATTTACTAAGCATTAATTTCCTAACAGGCACTGGGCTGAGCTCTTTACACACACAATTTTTTTCACAGGCAGAGGAGGTTCAGAGAGGGTAAAGGATTTTCAGAGGCCACACAAATTTTGAATGGTAGGGTCAAAGCTGAACCCAGGACTGGAGCCTGCCTCTTAGTTCCCAGTCTGCCAAGGTTCAAGGGAGAAACCTGTGCCATGGTGTGCAGTTTAGATGCTTTCTCTCACCCAGAAACTCAGATTGCATTTTTATTATTGCTATTCAGGACTTGCATTTTTTCAGAAGAATAAAACAGAAAAACCTGGATTATACCAGAAGTAATATAATTTTTAGTAAACTACATGAATAACAAGAAGCCTGGAACGACTTTAATACTGGTGGCTTTTGGTGAGCTCTGTAGGCTCCAGACAAGCTGCTTTCAGTCCTATGTGATTAGGATCCCAGGAATCAGCTTGTGCTACTGAAGTCACACAGAATTCTTTTCCAGCACTCCTCCTGGGATCTGCTATAGTTAATGAGGTACAGAGAGCTTTGTGCTGCTGCCAGGAGTAATCCCCTTATGTATTTTCCAATGGAAACCCATTCCATATCATTCCCAGATGTCAGGCATCAGAACACCCTGCCCCTTGGATTGGAGAAGGCTGCATCTAGACTATCTACACTCAGGGCAACCTTGAAACCCATCAGTCACCAAGCTGAGGCTTACATGGGATTTATAGCCAGTTTTTTCAGTCCTCTTTATGCTGGTATGTGATTACTGCTCCTGTTTTTAACCTTTAAGGTTATAATATCAATCACATATTAAACTTGTGCATTATTCTAAACTTTTAGAATAATGTTTTGTGCATTATTCTAAACTTTTTAAAAAAATATGTTCGTATTGATTTTTGGGTAGAGAGGAAGAGAGAGGGAGAGAGAGATAGAAACATTGATGAGAGAGGCACATTAAACAGCTGCCTCCTGCATGCCCCCTACTGGGGATTGAGCCCACAACCTGGGCATGTACCCTGACCAGGAATTGAGCCCAGGACCTCTTGGTCCATGGGACAATGCTAAGTCCTCTGAGCCACACCAGCCAGGTGCATTGTTCTAAACTTTTAAATAGTAATTTCTGCGTTCTAAGTGCCTCATAGAATGAAGTGCATTTTAAAGATTGTGGTCTAGTTTTCAGACTGACTTTATTGCCCCCAGTGGTGGACAGAGCAAGCTGGCCTATCAATTATTCTTATATTTAAGTTTCTGTGTAAGATTTCTTTGGAAGAAAGAATTGCTACTTTAAAAAAGTCAGAGCCTGATTCCAAGGCCAGGTGAGAGCCGGCATCCCTGCTTATTTTGGGAGCACCTACAATAGTTTTTTCTATCTCTGTGACCCTTGAGATTCAGAGCTGGTGGGGAGGGGACTTAGCAACTGTGCAGGAGCTTGGGGAAGGCCTCACATTTGATGTGCTGGTCACATTCTGACTCCTTACATTCCAGTGTGTCAGGATCAGACAGATCCTTGATAACAGATTTTCCAAAAAAGGAGGTATTTCCCTTTCCCACATTTCCACCAACCTTGAATACAAAGTAATAAAAGATGATGGTTCTCAGGGAGGCTGCACGTGCCTGCTCACCCCTGCTGGAGGCAGAGGAGTATAGATGTTACTGTTCTATTCATCTCCCTCAGCACTTTTCTGTTTAGTTTAGTTCTGAACCTTTTGTCTACTTTGAAAAGTACAATTTTAGGAAATGTCTTTTTACACTTGATCTCCCTTCCAATTATTTATTTACTCTCTTGCCTTTCTTATTAATTGCACATCATGAAGAAGACAGCGTGTATGAGCTGTCACTGTGTACAGGGGTCGGGTGGGTGTCAGTGGCTGGAGATCTGGTATCAGGCTTTGCTTTATGACCAGGGATGATTAATTTAAAAGTTCTGAGTTCAGTTTATTCCCCTGTTAATTGAGAAAGTTAACACATCACTCCCTGGGATTGTTTTTGTGTTGTTATTTTTTTTTTTTTTAAATTTTTTATTTTCTTACTTTTTAAATCTTTATTGTTGAGAGTATTACAGATGTCCCTCTTCTTTCCCACCATTGCTTCCCCCCCCCCCGCCCCCCACCTAGTTCCTGCCCCGTCCCAGGCCTTCACCACCCTATTGTCTGTGTCCATAGGTAATGTATATATGCATATAAGATCTTTGGTTAATCTCTTCCTGCCTTCCCTCCCCCCTTTCCTCTGAGATTCATCAGTCTGTTCCATGTTTCCATGCCTCTGATTCTATTTCTCTCACAAGTTAATTTTATTCATTAGGTTTCTTGTTCATTTATTTTGTTTTCTAGGTTCAGTTGTTGATAGATATGTATTTACTGCCATTTTATTGTTCATATTTTTTACCTTGTTTTCCTTCTTCTTAAAGAATACTCTGCAACATTTCATGTAATACTGGTTTGGTGGTGATGAACTCCTTTAGCTTTCTCGTCTGTGTAGCTCTTTATCTGACCTTCGATTCTAAATGATAGCTTTGCTGGATAGAGTAATCTTGGTTATAGGTTCTTGCTATTCATCACTTTGAATATTTCTTGCCACCCCCTTCTGGCCTGCATAGTTTCTGTTGAGAAATCAGCTGACAGTCCTATGGGTGCTCCCTTGTAGATAACTAACTGCTTTTCTCTTGCTACTTTTAAGATTCTGTCTTTGTCTTTAACCCTTGGCATTTTAATTATGATTTGTCTTGGTATGGTCCTCTTTGGGTTCCTCTTGTTTGGGATTCTCTGCACTTCCTAGGCTTATAAATTTGTTTCTTTCACCAAGTAGAGGAAAATTTCTGTCATTATTTCTTCAAATAGGTTTTCAATATCTTGTTCTCTCTCTTCTTCTGGCACCCCCATAATTGAATGTTGGTATGCTTAAAGTTGTCCCAGAGACTATCTTCATTTTTTTTTATTCTTTTTTCTTTTCTTATTGGATGTTTTTGGTTTCTCATATTTCAGATTGTTGATTTGATTCTCAGAATCCTTTACTATTTAATCCCTGTAAATTATTTTTTATTTCAGTTAGTGTATACTTAATTTCTGACTGGTCCTTTTTCATGTCTTTGACATTCTCATAAGATCCTTGAAAGTCTCACTAAGTCCTTTGAAGCTCTAATGAAGATCTTTGAGCAACCTTATAACTGTGATTTTGAACTCTGAATCTAGTCATTTGCTTTCTTCCATTTCTTTCATTTGTGACCTGTTTCTTTGTCTCTGCATTTTGGCTGCTTCCCTGTATTTGTTTCTGTGTATTAGGTAGAGCTGCTATATCTTTTGGAATTGGTGGAGTGGCCTTATATAGTGGGTGTCCTGTAGGGCCCAGTGGCTTAGCCTCCTCAGTCACCTGAGCCGAGCACTCTAGGTGTGCCCCTGTGTGGGCTGTGTGCACAGTCTTGTAGTTGAGTCTTAATTGCTGTTGGCATCACTGGGAGGAATTGACCTCCAGGCCAATTGGCTGTGAGGACCAGCTGCAACTACAGTGGGAGAGCTGCTGTGCAGGAGAAACCACTCAGTCTGCCCCTTGAGTGTTTTGCTTGTGGATGTGTAGAGTTGTAATCTGGTGTGGTCTGAAGCTTTCCACCAGGTGCACTGGCTCTGGAGCCATCTGACAGGAGCTACAGGGAGATCTGCAATTGTATTGGGTTTAGAAGTGCCAAGGCGAGGCTCAGCTGTGAAGTAAGTCAGGCTGATGCTAGTGCTGGGTCTTCTATTGATACTTTAAGGTATGCTGACACCAGCTGTAGCTTTTTTGAGGGATTTTGTGGAAGTCTGAAGCCTGAGCCAGGACAGGCCATTCATATGGAAAAGTGGCTGCAAACAAGCTTGGGTGGGGCTACAAATTGGATGGGGCAGGGTCTCAGGGAGTCACCGGGGTGGAGTGAACATTGTGAGCCAGGCTGATGGAGACTCAGATATGGCTGCCAGTCAGCTCTGAGGTCCCAGCACAGGAACAGTGACCCCTGCGAGCACTGTTGTCTGGGAGAAAACTGCCCCCAGTTCCTGGTGCCATCCTGATGCCAGATAATCCAGTTCCTCCCCGAATGTGTCTGGATTCCCCAAAGCTGCCTGGTGCTGGAGTTCAGAATCTGAGTAAGTTCATGCACTGGTCCTTTAAGAACATCTGGGTGTCCAGCAGCCTCCATGTCCCTCAGCCACTATCCCCATTGGTTTTTACAGCCAAAGTTAGGGGAACCCTGGGCTGGGACCCCTTGCTCCTTATGGGCTGCCTCCACAGGCCCTCCCGATTACATAAACTGCACATTTAGGTGTTACCTGCTTGGTCCACACCTCCTCCCCTCCTACCAGTCTCAGTGTGCTTTCTTCTTTACTTCTCTACTTGTAGGATTTCGATTCATCCAGCTTTCAGGTGGTTCTGAATGAATGATGGTGGTTCTGTATTTTAGTTAGAATTTTTTTAAAGCATTTTTTTTATTGATTTCAGAGAGGAAGGGAGAGGGAGAGAGAAAAACATCAATGATGAGAAACAATCATTGATGGGCTGCCTTCTGCCCACACTGGGGATTGAACCTGGAACCCTGGACATGTGCCCTGACGGGGAATCAAACCATGACTGATTGATAGGTAACTGCTCAACTGTTGAGCCATGTCAGCTGGGTGTTGGTTGTAATCCCATCTTCCCTGGAATTTTTTTTTTTTTTAATTCAGGTGGAGTCAACTGTCAGCACCTGCACTCACCTCAAGACACTCCAAATTACGTTGATATGGAGGTGTTGGTGTTTTGGGTTTTTGTTGTTTTTATTGAATTGTGCTAGGAAGTCTACATTTAACAGGTATCTGTATTATGTACTAGGCTGTGCTAGGCACGGGGGTGTTGGAGATGAATAGGTGTTTTGGAAAAACAAGCTGGCAGATAATACGATGGAAGCACAGAAGAGGGCCAAAGACTACGAATGAGTTGCTGGGAGGGCAGATTTGGTCTCTGTTTCCTTTCCTGACTGCCCACCCTGCACAACAGCACCTACCTGGTGCCACAGGAATGAGGGTAGGCAGCTGTCTGAGTCAGTTGGGCTGGTACCCCTGTTGGTGTGTTGTAGATGAGAGATGTGACCCATGCTTCTCTACCTGACTGTAAACTCTGACTCCAATGATTTTCAGAGCCTCAGCGCAGACGCAGGCACGAGCACTCTTCCCACAGCAACCTCCAGAGAGCCCTCAGGGCCAGTCTCCTGCACCTTGTCTGTGGCCCATGAACGAACCCCTTCCCCCGCCCACCTGCCCGAGTAAGTATAATCCTGCTGCCTCCTCCTGATCCGCTGTGATTGCTGTTATGTGTGACTCATGTGTTCCGTGGCCTTTTCACAGGGACCCCAAGGTGGTGGAGAAGCCAAGGGAAGCCCTGAGTACAGACAGACTTACTTCCACCACCGCCAGCAAATCGGTGCAGGTGAACGGCACCACCACGGTAGGTGCCAGGGGCACGGGGCCGGAGGAAAGCAGCTCCTTCTCAAATCAGCTCATTGTCAGCAGTCTGATTTGGTGGGCTTTTACTGCTGTGTGCAGTGTGCTTCCTGTGCAGGATACCTTGGATATGTGCTAATTGCTTATTTCTTGTCACCACTGCCATGGGCTCTCTAGTGTCAGTTGAGGGGGCTTGGCCTTTTGAGTAATCCCAGAACTCCAGCTCCTGTTCCCCATAGGATACATGCTCCATCTGAGTGTGGCCGTTGCTCACGGGCACTGAGAACACAGAGGCACCTCGCCCTACCCATCATGCCCAGTCCACCCCCTCCTTCCCTTCCCTTCCCTTCCCTTCCCCTCCCCTCCCCTCCCCTCCCCTCCCCTCCCCTCCCCTCTCCTCCCCTCTTCTCCCCTCCTGGTGGACCCAGCCTATTCTGTTTTGTGTTTCCTCAGTTAGATCTTGGTGAGCTTTGTCATTTAGATTAAGGAGTTAAACCCTTACTGTCCACTATTTTGACTCTAAAGAAAAGACCTTTTTTTAGGTTAAAATTATTTTCAAGTTAACAAATGATTTATTTAACAAATAATTTTAACTGTTCTTTGGTTATTTAGCCTTAATGCTTTCACTTACCTGAAAACCTACTAAGTTTTTTTCCAACTTTTTAACTCTCCCTGTCCTAAACCCACATGACCAGTCTATAGTTAGAAATGAATGCAAAAATTTTAAAGACAATTCTGACGTTCATTTGTAATTTGGACTATTTGTAGGAAGCAAGGGCAGAGAAAGCTGGTGCTGTTCATGTCTTCTTGGGGCACCTGGTTTTCTAGGCCTCCTTTGGGGCCTCATGTGGCTCAAGAATGCTTCAAGTTGGAAGGAGTTCAGTCAGAACTTTACACATCAATGCCTTTCCTAGTTTTGCCTATTTTTATAAGATATTTCTAGAATTTCTTAGTGGAAAAGTTGTGCTGCAGGGGAAACTACATTTTTTAAAATTTATGACATCTTTAAAAATAAAAATATTTTTGAATGTGGGAATTGGTTACAGTTGAAAACATTTTTGTTCTTTTTTTTTTAATCCTCACCTAAGGATATTTTTTCCATTGACTTTCAGAGGGAGGGTGGGGGAGAGAGAAACATTGATATAAGAGAGACACATTGATTGGTTGCCACCCGACCTGGGGCCGGAGATCAAACCCGAAACCCAGGCATGTGCCTTTGACAGGGAATTGAGCCTCTGACCCTTTGGTCCACAGGCCGACGCTCTAATCACTGAGCAACACTGACCAGGGCAAAAACAATGTTTTTTTACCTTAGAAGAACAGTATTTTCACCTGTTGCCCCTAGAGATGAAATGTCTTGTTCTGCGTGTAATTAATCCCAGAGCTGTGTCTTTTCCCAGGAACTGCGAAAACCCAGCTACGCCGAGATTTGCCAGAGGACAAGTAGAGAGCCTTCATCCTCCCCATTGCCACCCCCAAAAGAACAAAAGCCAAACACTGTTGGTTGTGGGAAGGAAGAAAAGAAGCTGGTGGAGAGAGAGCTCCCTGTCCCCAAGTCCAACCAAGGACTACCCAGTGACCAGAGAAGGCCACCAGGCCGCCGGCCCTCACCCCCGCCTGCAGGGAAGCATTCACACAGAGAACAGAGCTCCCCTCCCAGGTCCCCTCAGTGAGCGCCGAGGTCAGGGAGGGCTGTGAGGAGCTGAGGTCGCCACAACTAAGCACTGTCCCACTCGGTACCGAGAATGAGCCGCTGGTTAGGAGCTTGCAGTGTAGACAAGGCCCATGAGATGCCTGCAAGTTATTTTCTTCTCAGTCGGATGTTCCCCCCTCTTGAAAAAATCTATTTTTCAGGATATAATTAATATAAACCTTATTTTAGGTTGGTGCTTAACTGGAGGTGATGCATAAGTCTGATTTTTTTTCAGGATAGAAAATGCATTTATCCTAACAAATTGATATTTTTTATTAAGCCTCCATGTGGCTATGAATGCAAGCTATAAATAGTGAGTTTTTCTAAATTAAGCGGAACTGTGCTACTTTATTTTTTAAAATAACTGGTTAGCAAGTACATATCTCTAAGGATGTCAAACCAACAGGCAAACGGGCGAAGCTGAGGGCTGTGGGTGTAGCCTGGAGAAGGGATGGGTCAGAGGATACCACACACTGGCCTGGGCCGTGTACTTATTCAGAATCCTAACAAGTGATCCTAACTTTTTGTAAAAAGTACAGTCCATTTTTTTATCTACTGGGCAGAATAAATCTGCAGAGAGCCCCTGAGAGCCTAAAACCTTGAGTTTCGATGCACTGCAAGCAAGTAACCAGCTCCTCACTCCAGTCTCAGTGGCTATTAATGTAAGATAAATTCAAAGCACATTGTGAATAGAACTTAAATGAAAACATAAACTTTGTTGCCCACTGACATGTTACCATGACATTGTACCCTGGTGGTGGTTTGTTCCCATGAGCTGGCGGGAGGGCTGGAAGCCCACAGGGCTCCCAAGTCTCCCACACATTAGCCGGCTTCCATGGGCGTCTCCCTGTACCTCCGCATCGGCACACGAACTGAACATTACTAAATCGTGAGAGAATGTGTTTGTGGTGCCCTGTGGTGGTGGAGGATAAGAATTCCCGCGCTCTTTACCTCCAAGATGAGGGTCTCACTGATTCCCTTCTGGAAGTGCTGCACTCTGAACCCGCATGCACTAAAGCTAGCAGTTTATAATAAAGTTAAATATAAATTATTTTCTTTTAAAATGCCTAAATTTTTTCTTTAAGTATTCTGAGCAGCAGACAATAAACTAAGAGTCTTTCCTGCTAAATGTAACCATACAAGTTTATTCCACAAAATGTTATTTAACAAGACTGAGGGTTTTTTTTAAAAAAAGTTATTTCCATCCAATATTTAAAGACTTGAATTTTATTTAAACTTGAAAATGACTTTGCCTTAACTTTTGTATAAGACAGCGTAGAGTTCCTGGAGACCGGCCCCTGGGTTGGCGTGAGTGGATTGCAGTTACTCAGTGATGTGGGATCTACTGGCACTAGTTTTACTGAGTAAACGTACTGGAGTATGAGAACTAGCCGTCATGTTTGTAATATACCTTGAAGATCTTACACAGTTGATCTTTTTTCAGATTGTTGAAAATCCTGTAAATGCAAATAGTCGATACTGTATTAAATATGTGCACTTGGGAGTGTGTGCTTTGCTTGTACAGTTGTAAATAATCAGAACATATTAAAAAGGTACCCTAAAGAGAAAAATCTGATAAAAATTATTGATATATTATAAATGTTGCTATTGAGCTGGATGTAGATAAACTAAATGTTGTGGTTTGAATATTATTTTAATTTGTTGAGGTTTTTCTTCCCATTTAAACTGGTGTGTTGAGCTGATTCTGCCGCTTTGCTACTGCAGAGGGAAGTGGACAGTCTCATGAAAGCCTTTGGATGTGTCCATGCTCTTCCTAAAAGTATGTAAATATGTGTTAATCATAGCTGGTGTGAAAGGGTTTTTGAAGTGTAATGTAGAAAGCAGAAACTGGCAGTATCTTCCAGGGAAGTGAAAAATAATCTACTACTGAAAATCACAGATAGCCCAGCCTGATTTACTTTGCCAGAGGAAAACGCCCTCCTCAGAGCAGCCAGCATCCTTTATACACCTAGAAGTACACCGCAGTGCTAATATTGTGCAAATGCCTGTAAAAGGAACGTGGAAATTATTTCTTTGTGGTTGCCAGATAGCTGATGAAAAAATCAGAAATAACTGACCTCTTCTGCCCGAACTAATGAGTCCCATAAAGAGAGTTGGAAAGGCAAGCTCCAAGCCTAGGAATTCTGAGTGTTGTGATCTTTGCTGGAGGAGGGAACCACAGTCATCCCCAAATGATATAATGACAAAGCCTTTCTGTGAGGCAGTGCCTGCTGGTGAGTGGAGAGCCCAGCAGCTGCATGCAGGATGAAGGTGGTCACTGACGAGTCACAGCGTGGTGAGGCGTGCGCTGCAGCGACCGCTCCCACAGCCAGTCTATGGCGTCCAGAATTGAAACGTTGCTCTGATGGATTTTTATAACATCCATTTTAATTAAGCAAAGTGATATGCCAAATAACTGTATAATGTCCTAAAAACCTTCCTGATACTATCCTTTAGATTTTCTACACAGAAAAGAATGAGAGTTGGCACAACAGGAAGCTGTGATGCAAATGGCTAGTAGTATATGGCTTTGTACATTTAAAAAAATGTAACTCTTTTTCCCCAGCAGTATTTTGAGGTATAGAATCAGAGATACAACGATCACAAATGACATTTTAACTTGTACAATCGTGTGATGATGATACTTTGGAAATACAGGAATCTGGCCCCGTTTCTACAGATATGAATTTCAAGTATTGTAGTTGCTTCTTAAAGAGTTAGTGTCATGATGTTTCTGATCAGGCCCTCCCCTGTAGGCTCATCACCAGCTGTCACTAGCTGTAGTCAGGAGCGCTGCAGGTTATGTTTCTCACAAGGTAAGCAGGTGAGGAGGGTGTGAGCTGTCAGTAGAGGTTACACAGAAAGCAGCAGACAATCGAAGACTGAAGGAGAGCCAACAGATGCCAGTTCACAAAACAGGAGCTTTCTTAGGATTTTTGTTTGTTCTATTTTCATTAAGACTGGAATCAAGCTTATGTGTAACTATTGGTAATTTAAGTTTCCTTTTGTGTCATTCAGTGTAAAACTGTCTAATTTGAAAAAATGTAGGTTATGAAAAATAAAGATTTAGGCTCTGTTCAGTTTTTCTTTTGATTTTTTTAAAAAATTAAAATATTCTTTGAGTGTATCTTTTTAAAAATAACTTTTTCTGAATTCCCATCTGTGTACATGAGAATGAAATACAAGTTTGTTCCAACTTGTGTTTGAATTATAAAGGCTTCTTAGCACACATGTGAGTGATCTGCAGCATGAGGGTCGGCTCAATGTTTGAAGGTACTCAGAGCGAACGTTGAAATCAACTATTCATGAGGAAACTGTTCATTAAGCCCAAGATTTACCATAAAAGTAAATATCCCTGTGTCAGGATCTTTTGTTTCTTGTGTTAAAGGGCCATGTCTCATGAGTTGTGTTCATAAAGTCACTCAGAGTCGATGTTGTAGTTGTGTGGTTTTCAAACCATAAGTGAGCCTCAAAAACAAAGTAGTTGGTATGTGCTTAAACAGTGGTGATACCAACACTAGTAAAAGGCTGAAGGTAGATGAAAATTCTAAGTATATTATTACTTTAGTGGACAGACAGTCGATTAGATGTTAATTGACCAATTTTCTTTCACGAATTGCCTGTTCATATCCTTTTTCATTTTTCTACTAGGTTATCTTTTTCTTATTGACTTGGGTGTTTTTTTTTATCTGTTCTGGCTATTCTTTGTCTGTTTATATGTTATAAATATGTTCTCAGTCTATACTAGTTGTCTTAACTTTATTTTAGAGTATTTCTTATTTTACAGTTTTTTAATTATGTAAATGTATCAATCTTCTCCTTTAGGTTCAAGCATCTTGGTCTTGTTTATGAAATCTTTCCTCACTTCAGAGTCAATCTCTTTTTATATATATTTATGTCTTTGGTCCATCTGGAGTTCATTGATCTGTGTGTATGTGTGTGTATGGTCTGAGGTAAGAACCCAACTTCACTTTTCCATCACATGGAAAGTTTCTTTTTCCTGTATCATTAATTAGTTCCTTATTTCTCCACTGATGTGTAAAGCCACTCTTGTTACAGAGTTCCCACATATGCATGCATCTTTACTTGGCTCTCATTCTATGTTCTGTTTCCTTGCTGACACCATAGAATACCATTCACCCATTATTCTGTGTTCCTAAGTATTTCCTTTGTAGAACCCATCATAATGACAACAAAATGTGCTCTGTGAAGGCAGGAATTAGGCCCATCTGGATCACCATTGTGTCCCCTGTCCTTTGTACACTGTGACATAGTAGATGCTCAATAAATATTTGTCAAATTTATGAAATATTTATTGAGTATGTATTCTCCATGCGCAGCACCGGCCTACGAAATTAAAAAAAAAAAAATAGGGTGATGTATTAATTGCTATTTCAGTATAGCCACACCAAAACTCGGTGGCTTAAAATGACAGTCATACATGGGGATTTGGCTGATGTGGCCTCGGTAAGGCTGCACTTGCTCACAGGTGTGTGCATGGGCTGCTCTGGGCCTTTTTGTGGGGGTGAGGATCACACACTGCTATTCACCTCTGCATTTTGTCTTTGGGCCAGCAGGGAGGCATGTCCTCTTGTTCTCTTGTCTATATCTGCCCTTATAGGGCAGACTCCTGCAGGTCCATAACTCCACTTCATCAAATGTGGGTGATTCCACAGCACCTGAAATCCAAGCCTACCTGGGGACCAGCAACAATCATGTCACTGAAGAGGAAGCTCAGGATGTCCCCAGGGACCTGTGCCCTGTCCTCGCTCTCCTGCCGTCTCAGGGCCAGCTTCGTCCTCGGAACAGGATGCTGCAGGAGCCATGTTAATACCTAGGGAGGAAAAGGCTATTCTGTGGCATTTAGGAATTACGCCAAACCAACCGTAAATTTCACATTTCATTGGCCAGACTGGGGACCTGTGTCTATTCTTGAAACTGATTGCTTTCAGACCATTTAGGTCAGGTAGGTCAGGGAGGGCGGGGCCCCAGACAGGTTGGGACTCACTCTGTTAGGAAAGGGGAGGCAGCCACCAACCTGCCCACTGAATGCAGCCCCTCAGGCTCCAGGTTTCTGTATCACATTCGTGTTGTATGGCCATGTGCATTTAGTCAATATTTCAGACTTGCCACATTCAAGGTAGATCTCTTGTTTCCTGAACAATGCACTATCTCAGCTGGTACCAGTTACTCCACTCAACAGCTGGAGTAACCATTTCTTCCTATATCTAATCCAACACTCCTGTCACCACCTCTACATTCATAAGACACCCTGAGCCTCCCATCGTTCTGCTTAGTCATTGTCACCTCTTCTTTGAAAAAATATATATTTTATTGATTTTTTACAGAGAGGAGAGAGGGATAGAGAGCTAGAAATATCAAGGAGAGAGAAACATCGATCAGCTGCCTCCTGCACACTTCCTACTGGGAATGTGCCCGCAACCAAGGTACATGCCCTTGACCGGAATCGAACCTGGGACGTTTCAGTCTGCAGGCCAACGCTCTATCCACTGAGCCAAACTGGTCAGGGCCATTGTCATCTCTTAAAAGCCTCTTAACTGGCCTCCAGTCCACTGACACCCCTAGCCCCCCTCAGCCACAGGGATCCTCCTCAAGTGTTCCCTGGCATAAACCCTGTGACTGATCCCATGGTGCAAAGTGAAGTCCAAACAGCATAGTCCAGGTCACTCTCCAGTGAGCTGCCCAATTTCAGGTCTGCCGCTGGTTGGCCCTTAATCCCTGCACTTGGTCTCCAGCTGCTCGTCACACCCAGCTGCTCCACTTCAGTGTTTCCCTGGCTTGGAACCCTTCTCCTGCCTCTGGCTGACTGCTCTTCTATCACATAAGTTCTGTTCACATGTTGGCTCTTCACAGAGCCTGTCCCTGAGCCCAGCCCAAAGGCACCTCTATCTTACTTGCATCTCATCTAATTTGTTTACTTACTTTTGGCCCAAATTCCCTGTCTCCCCAATGTCTGGAGAGTGGTTCTGCCCACTATGGGTGTCTCATAAATCCATTCATGTATTAAGCCAGCAGTCCGGTGACAAAACCTGTGTTGTCCCACACACTGACACCTGCATGCTTAAGGCCACCAAAGTTTCATGTGCCCCAGACCTTAAACTGTCAGCTTACTGTCACTATGCAGGCGTCTAAAAGGCAACACAGCTGAATTTCTGACACTTCCTCAACAATCTCCCTTCAGGCGGTGACGGCCCTATCAGTCCACTCCTTGGACCCAAACCTAGGACTCCCCCTTCACTGCTCTCTCTCCCACATCAGGAAATCAGGACATGAGCTGCCTCCTGTGGATCGATGCAGTAAGTGCCGCTTTCACGCTTGGCCCTCCTGTCCTTCCTCACGCACCACAGCCCACCTCCTGGCATGACCTGGATGACATGAAGAGTCCTCAGATTCAGTGGGCCCTGCGTGCATCCAGCCAGGGATCTGTGTGCATCCAGCCTCCTGACCACTGATTAACTTCTCCCTGCCCACTCAGGGAGGGAGAAGTGCCCATCACTGCCAAACAGAAGGTTTCTGGGTCTTGTTTGCTGTCTGCTGGCCTCCCTGAGAATACACACTTCTTTAGGTCACAGAGTGAATTTGGGGGCAGTGGGGGGAGAGGAGGTGTCTATTTTGTTTAGTGCTGTTTTTCCAGAGCCTGGAAATGTTTAAAAAGCCCTTAAATGAAAAGAAAGATCCACTTTTCAAAATTTAATGTTTAAATATTTAAAACATACTTCTATTTTTCATACTTATGCCAGTGGGTGGGACCATGAAGCCACAGCCGCCTTCCAAGGAGCCATCCTGCCCTGTGCAGCCTGGGCCTGGCTCTGTCCAGCCCGAGGACCACAGGTGTTCCCACTTTCTCAATAGGGTTGTGTGTAGTGCTGGGTGTCATCGTTTGAGGTTTCCACCCTGCATTCTTCACCTTCAGCCTCATGGGATCACCCAGAGCTTTTGTGGGAGCTCAGGATCCTGAACCTCACCTGGTTCTGACGCTGAGATAGTGGCTCCGGCCTGAGACAGGCATTCAGGTTTATTGTCTAGCACTGTGTCATTCATGGTGGATGTGACCCAACCAAGTCTGTTGAGACAGCTATGGTGCCTGCACATGCATGCACACATGCACACGTGCACACATGCACACACACACACACACACACACCTTTACACACGCACAGGCACGCACATAGGCTTCCTGTGCCCTCCGCAGCATTGCCTAATATGGAGGAGCTCCATGCTGGAAGTACCAGGATCACCAGGCACTGAGTTGCCCAGGAGCCTGGCGCACTCAGCCCGGTGCAGGGGGTCCTGCAGGCTCCTTGGCAGGCTGCTCCCTCTGTGCCTGCAGCTCCGCTGACAGTTCAGTGTCCTCACCCTTCCTTTCCCTGCATGAAGGCTCACACATCACGTGCAGGCCTCTCACAGCAGCTCCCCAGGCTAGCTCCCTAGGATCCTGGAGGTCCCAGACCAGCTGGGTTGAACCATCAACGAGAAAAACAGCTCCCCACGGACTGGTGGACCCGAGGCTATCAGCCTCCCTGTCTGTCCCTGAGCCTGGCCAGAGTGTGTCTTGTGAGACCTGGAGTCCTGGCTCCCAGCGACACAGACACCATTGCCAGCAGGTAAGGGCCCATCTCTGAGCCAACAGTATTTCTGGGGACTTGGTGATTCACACCCTGGCCGGCCACAGCAGCTCTGGAGCACCCCCAGTAGTGGCCGGGCCTCAGATGAGGGGCGCAGGGTGGCATGACCTCGGGAACTCTAGGGTTGAGGGCAGCTGGGGGAGGTCCAGCCCAGATCCTCAGACGTGGGTGCAAGGCTTGGTGAGCCAGCCTGGAAAGGGAGAATTCATGAGGAAAATAACGGGAGGTGGCACCATACTTGAGGTGGCTGTGTGACTGTCCGTGTGAGGGTGACCCCTGAGACCACATTTCCTAAGAGGGGGAACTAAAGGGTTCCTTTCTTCAAGTTGAGATATAATTGACATCAACATTGATAGTTGTGTATATTGTGAAACAGTCACCATAATAAGTCTAGGTAACTTCCATCATATCACATAGTTAACAAATTTTGTGTGTGATAATTAAGATTTACTCTCTTGGCAACTTTCAAATACAGCAGAACCTTAAACAACATTGTTTTGTTCAATGCTGTTCTGTTGTAACACTGATGAGGAAAAAATATCGCTTCCCAGTGGGGCTGCTGTCTGTGCAGAGTTTGCAGATTCTCCCCATGTCTGCAGGGGTTTCTCTGGGGACCCCGATTTCCTCTCACATCCCAAAGATGCGCATGTGAGGCGAACGTCGTGAACACAGTGTCCCCATCTGAGTGTGGGTGTGAGTGGCCCTGCCTTGCAGGGTGTCCTGTGAGGGTGGGTCCCTCCTTGTGCCCCGAGCTGCCAGGAGAGGCTCCTGCCTCCCTGACCCTGCACTGGGATCAGTGGGGTGGAAAATAATAATCCAATTTGTTTTAATTCATTTTTCTTAAATGTATGTGCAGCTACATTTCTTTCAATGTTTAATATTGAAGTTTTGAGAGTCTTTATTCAGAAATTTGATGATGTTTTTGTGATCAGAAATATGTCATAGGTAGGAGCTTAACTCTTGTTTATAGCAATTCTCCCAGGGCAGCAATTTTCAACCAGTGTGTCGTGAGAATTTTTAAAACATGCAATACCTACTATTAGTCAGGGGCACTGACCACTTTTCCCTTAGATTGTCAAATAAAGAAATGACAATAGCAAACAATAGTCGTCCAGTGTGAATGAATCAAAATATACCTATTTTCTTTGTCAGATTGGCCAAAAATAGAATATACTAGAGGCCTGATGCACAAAATTCATGCAAGAGTAGGCCTTCCCCCAGCTGCCAGTACCAGTTTCCCTCTGGCACAGGGGACCTGGGCTTCCCTCCGGCTGCGGACAGGCACACAGGATCCGGGCTTCCCTCGCAGCCCCGGCTTCATCTGGAAGGTTGTCCGGAAGGACGTCCAGTCTAATTAGCATATTACACTTTTATTATTATAGATATTTTGGTGTGCCACAAGATTGTAGTAATTAGTTTATATGTGCCATGAAATGAAAAAGGTTGAAAATCACTTTCGTAGGGCAAAACTGGTTTCCTGACAAGTCGTTTCACTTAGTTTCCAAGAACCTACTTCAATGACGTTAAGTAAAGACTTATTGTATTCAATACCATAGTGCCCCTTATGGGAGATTTCAACCTCTGTGGCTTCAGTTACCATGGTCAACTGTAGTCCAAAAATGTTAAATGGAAAATTTTAGAAATAACCAATTCATAAATTTTAAATTGTGCATTGTTCTGAGTAGCTTAATGCACATTCCTACTCCAGCCCCCATGGGACGTAAGTCATTCCTGTGTCTGGTATATCCATGCTGCTTACGTTCCCTGCCCCTTAGTCATTTAGTAGCCACCTCAGTCATGACATCGATTGTCACGTTGTCACAGTGCTTGAGTCCAGGTAACCCTGATTTCACTTAGTAATGGCCCCGAAGCACAAGACTAGTGATGCTGGCAACTTGGATATGCCACAGAGAGGCCAATGAAGTGTATGCATGTATAGGAAAAAGCAGTATCTATGGAGTTCAGTACTGTCGTGGTTTCAGGCATTCACTGGGGGTCTAGAATGTGGATAATGGGGGACTACTGTATAGAATTGTTAACTATAGTCACCGTGTTGGACATCACTTCTCCAGACTTATTTTATTTTTATTGCCTTCACCCATTTTGCCCACCCTCTCCCCTACCTCTGGCAACCACCAATCTGTTCTCTGTATCTATGAGTTTAGTTTTTATTTATAGTCCACATATAAGTGAGACCACCCAGCATCTGTCTTCCTATGCCTGACTTATTTCATTCATGTTGTTACAAATGGCAAGATTTCCTTCTTTTTATAGTTGAGTAATTTTCCGTTATGATTATATATCATAAATTCTTTATCCATTCATCCATTAATAGATATCTAGGTTATTTCCATATTTTGGCTATTGTAAATAATGCTGCAATGAACATAGAGATGCATATATCTTTTTGAATTAATGTTTTGGATTTCTTCAGATAAATACCCAGAAGTGGAATTGCTAGATCACATGATAATTCAGTTTAACACCCATACTGTTTCCATAATGGCTGCACCGATTTGCAATTCCACCAACAGTGCACAACAGTTCCATTTTCTCCACATCCTCACCAACATTTGTTATTTCTTGTTTTTTTTTATAATAGGCATTCTGACAGGTATGAGGTGATACCTCAATGTGGTGTGAACTTTCATTTCCCTGATGACTAGATTAGTGATGTTGCGCATCTTGTCATGTACCTGTTGGTCATTTTTCTTCTTTGAAAAAAAATATCTATTTAGTTTCTCTGCTCATTTTAAAATATTTTTTTTCTTGCCATTGAGTTGTCTGAGTTCTTCCTATATTTTGTACATTAAGCCCTTATCAGATATATAATTTGCAAATATTTTCTCCTATTCCATAGGTCACCTTTTCATTTCCTCGATGGTTTCATTTGCTGTGTAGAAGCTTTTTAGTTTTCTGTAGTCCCATTTGTTTATTTTTGGTTTTGTTGCCTTTACCGTTGGCATTAAATCTAAAAAATCATTGCCAAAAGCAATGTCAATGAGCTTACTGTTTATGTTTTCTTCTAGAAATTTTATGGTTTCAGGTCTTACTTTCAAGTTCTTGATCCATTCTGAGTTAATTTTTGTGTGCTTTATCAGAGAGTGATCCAGTTTCATTCTTGTACATTTGGCTCTCCAGTTTCCCAACACCTTTTATTAAAATCGCCCTTCTTTCCCCATTGTATATTCTTGGCTCTGGGCTCTCTATTCTGTTCCATTGATCTGTGTATTTGTTTTATGTCAATACCATACTGTTCTAATTACTCTAACTTTGTAATAAAGTTTTAAATCAGGGAGTGTGATGCTTACAGCTTTGTTCTTCTTTCACAACATTGCTTTGGCAATTTGGGGTATTTGTAGTATCATACAAATTTTAGGACTGTTTGTTCTACTTCTGTGAAAAACTCCCTTGGAATTTTGATAGGGATTGTAATGAATCTGTAGATTGCTTTGGATAATATGGACATTTAAATAATAATAATTATTCCCATCAATGAATATGAAATGTCTTTTCACTTATTTCCAGTTTCATTTCCTCTCATCTATGTCATATAATTTTCAGTGTACAGGTGTTATTCCTCTTTTGTTAAATTTGTTCCTAGGTATTTTATTCGATGCATTTATAAATGAGATTTTCTTCTTAGTTTCTCTTTATGATAGTTTTTGTTAGAGTATAGAAACAAAACTGATATTTGTATATTGATTTTGTGTCCTGCAACTTTACTGAATTCATTTATTAACTCTAACAGGGTTTTTTATTTTTATTTTTGGTGTAGTCTTTAAGGTTTTCTATATATAGTATCATGTTATGTGTAAATAAAAACAGTTATACTTCTTTTCCAATTGGATGCCTTTTCATTCTTTTTTTTCTCTGATTGCTGTGACCAGGACTTCCAGTATGTACTATGTTTGTGTAAAAGTGGACATTCTTGTCTTTTTCCTGATTTTAGAGGAAAAGCTCTCAGCTTTTCATTGTTGAGTATAATGTTGGCTGTGGGCTTATCACATATGGCCTTTATTATGTTGAGGTACATTTCCTGTATGCCCACTTTGCTGAGAGTTTTTATCATGAATGGATGCTGTATTTTGTCAAATGCTGCTTCTGCATCTATTGAGATGGCCATATGATTTTTATCCTTCATTCTGTTAATGTGGTGAATCACATTTATTGATTTGCGTATGTTGAAACATTCTTGCATCCCAGAAGCAAATCCCATTTGATCATGGTGTATGATCTTTTTAGTATATTGCTGAATTCAGTTTGCTAATATTTTGTTGAGGAACTTTGCATATGAAATCATTAGGGATATTGGCTTCTGATTCTCTTGTATTCCTGGTTTAGGTATCAGGGTAATGCTGACCTTGTCAAATGAATTTTTAAGTGCTCCTTTCTCTTCAATTATTTGGGGAGTTTCTTCTTTAAATGTTTTTAATCTTATTTTTTATGAAAGCATAGTTGTCATATGAAGTTCTTTAAATGTTTGGTAGAATTTATCAGTAAAGCCATCTGATCCTGGATTTTTGTTTGTTGGGAGGTATTTTTAAAAAAATCCTCACCCAAAGATATGTTTATTGATTTTTAGAGAGCAAGTAAGGGAGGGGAAAGAGAGGGGGTGGGGGAGAAAGAGATCAATGTGAGAGAGAAACATCAATTGGCTGCCTCTCGTACATGCCCTGACTGGGGATCGAACCCACAACCTAAGTATGTGACCTGACTAGGAATCGAACTCACAACCTTTTGGTGTATGGGACAATGCTCCAACCAACTGAGCAACCTGCCAGGACTGTTGGGAGGTTTTTGGTTACTGCTTCAATCTCCTTACTACTAATTAGTCTGTTCAGATTTTCTGTTTATTTAGGTTTCAGTTCTTTAAATGATTTTTAAGGTACACACACATACTGACAGTCTAAGATTATCCGTAATTTTCAAAGCCAGTGGCTCTAACCCTCTGTGGACTCTGAGTCAGGTCCCTCTAGCTGTTGGGTCTGCGACTGTTGGAAGGTTTGGAGGCTGGTGCAATGATCTCTTGAGGACTGAGCAGTGTGCTGGGAAAACGGACCCGAGAAAGATGCCAGGTGGGCAGGCAGCCCTAACTTAGTCTTTGCAAAAAGGAAGGATAATATCAGGTGGAAGGAAAGTCCCATAAAAGGAGGGTCAGCAAGACTCATCACCTTCACAGTGGTTTACCTGCCTGGGTACCTACTACACCTAAACAGTCCATGACTATAGACCCAAGTTCACATTCATCCCTGGCACATGGACTAATCCATATTTGCTCCCATTACACAATGAATGGGTTACCAATGGGATCAAGGATGAAATAAAAGCCGAAACCGGTTTGGCTCAGTGGATAGAGCGTCGGCCTGCGGACTGAAAGGTCCCAGGTTCGATTCCGGTCAAGGGCATGTACCTGGGTTGAGGGCACGTCCCCAGTGGGAGATGTGCAAGAGGCAGCTGATCGATGTTTCTCTCTCATCGATGTTTCTAACTCTCTATCTCTCTACCTTCCTCTCTGTAAAAAATCAATAAAATATATTTTAAAAAAAAAGGATGAAATAAAAAACTTCCTAGAAACAAATGAAAATGAACACACAACAACCCAAAATCTATGGGAAGCAGTCCTTAGAGCAGCGGTTCTCAACCTGTGGGTTGCGACCCCTTTGGCGGTCGAACGACCCTTTCACAGGGGTCGCCTAAGACCATCCTGCATATCAGATATTTACGATTCATAGCAGTAGCAACATTACAGTTATGAAGTAGCAATGAAAATAATTTTATGGTTGGGTCACAACATGAGGAACTGTATTTAAAGGGCCAGAAGTTGAGAACCACTGCCTTAGAGGGAAGTTCACAACATTACAGACCTTTCCAGTCCTTTTAGTTGTAGGGTTAGATCATTTATCTGAGATATAAAAAATAATTTCCAAAATTTATATGAAACCAAAAAGGACCTTGATCGAATAGCTCCAGCAATCTTGAGAAAGAAGAACAAAGCTGGAGGATCACAAAACTGGGTATCAAACTACACTACAAAGCCATTGTAATCAAAACAGCCTGGTATTGACACAAGAACAGTCATATAGATCAGTGGAACAGAACAGAGACCCCAGAAATTGACCCATGCTATTATGGTCAATTAGTATTTGACAAAGAAGGCAAGAGCATACAATGAAGTAAGGACAATCTCTTTAATAAATGGTGTTGGGGAAATTGGACAGGTACATGAAAAAAATGAAACTAGACCACCAACTTACACCATACAAGAATAAATTCAAAATGGATAAAAGACTTCAATGTAAGTTATGAAACCATAAAAATCATGGAAGAAAACATAAGCAGTAAAATCTCAGACATCTCACATAGCAGAAGTTTCAGTGATACATCTCCTGGGGCAAGGAAAACATAAACAAATGGGACTACATCAAACTAAAAAGGTTCTGCACAGCAAAAGAAACCAGCATCAAAATGAAAAGGGACCCCACTGTATGGGAGAACATATTTACCAGAGAGATATCTGATAAGGAGTTAATCTTCAAAATATATAAAGAACTCAACAAAAGAAAGACAAGCCAATTAAAAAATGGGCAGAAGACCTGAATAGACACTTCTCCAAAAAGGACATACAGATGGCCAATAGATAAGTGAAAAAGATGCTCAGTGTCATTAATCAGCAGAGAGATGCAAATTGAAACAATAATGTGGTATTCCTCACACCTGCCAGAATGGCTATCATAAAAAAATAAACAATAAGTGCTGGCAAGGATGTGGAGAAAAGGGAACCCTAGTGCACTGCTGGTGGGAATGCAGCCACTATGGAAAATAGTATGGAGTTTCCTAAAAAAAAATTTAAAATGGAACTTCCTTTTGACCCAACAATCCCACCTCTGGGAATATATCCTAAGAGTCCAGAAACACCAATCAGAAAGAATATGTGTTACTTACAATAGCTACAATCTAGAAACAGCCCGAGTGCCCATCAGTAGATGAGTGGATAATAAGCCTGTGGTACATTTACACAGTGGAATACTATTCAGCTGTAAAAAAGGAGCTCTTGCCTGACCTGTGTGGCTCAGCTGGTTAAGCATCAACCTATGAACCAGGATGTAATGGATCAATTCCCAGTCAGGGCATATGCCCAAGTTGCGGGCTTGATCCCCAATAGGGGGTGTGCAGGAGGCAGCCAATCAATGATTCTCATTGATATTTCTATCCCTTTCTCCCTCTCCCTTCCTCTCTCTGAAATCAATTTAAAAATATTCCAAAAAGAAGGAGCTTTTGCCCTTTAAGACAGCATAGGTGGACCTGGAGATTATTATGCTCAATGAAATAAGCCAGTCAGAGGAAAGCAAGTATCCATGATCTTACTTATATGTAGAATCTAATGAACAAAATAAACTGACAAACAAAATAGGTCCAGAGACATGGATACATAGAACAGACAGACAGATCTCAGAGGGGAGAAGGGTTGGGGGTGGGGGCAAGAGATTAACCAAAGAACTTATATGCACACGTGCATAGCCCACGGACACAGACAATAGTGTGGTGAGGGCCTGGGATGGAGTGGGGGCTGGGTGGAGGGGGACAATAAGGGGGAAATGGGGAACATCTGTAATAGTGTCAACAATAAAAAAGAAATGTTTGCTCCTGTGTTGTGCCCACACTCTCCTCCCAGGCTCAGTCCATCCTGCTCTTACCCCTTATGACAGCAGCACCTGCTGGACCCAGCCAAGCCTGTTGGTTTTCATCCATAAAAGGGAAAGTGTTTGCCCCAGTCCTCACCCTAGTTCTGTCACCAGAGGGCGGCAGAGAGACTCCGACGGATGCAGCCAACTGTTCCCAAGGAGACAAAATCAAGTCTCAGCTTTGTCCTTAAGGGACCGGCGGGCCTCTGTGAGTGCGCAGGTCGCTGTGCGGAGGCCCCTGAGTGTTTCTGTGCTCTGGCCCAGGGGCTCGTTGGGCAGCTCCCTGTCTTGTTTTGAGGCCAACTTCTGGGTTTCTAACCACTACTGGTCCTGCTCCCGCAGGTCCTGAGGTGGCCCCAGGGGAGCAGCTGTGGTCAGTGCTGGGACTGGGGACATCCTGGAGGGCCGGGCCTGTCGGCATCCAGATTCGCCCTGTCTCCTGAGCTGGCCAAACCTGCAGTTTGCCTGGAGATGTCGGCAATGCGATTTTGTTTATACCTTTTCTCTTACATTTTCCATTCCTAACACAAATGCTTCATTTTTATATAACCATTAGGGGTTAGACCAGCCCACACTCCAGCCAGCCTCCTCTTCCTGTTGTCCCCCTCAAAGCGGACTGACTTGGGGTCTTCCTCCCAGGCCCCCTGGCTCAGTCTGTGGGCCCTCAACCCTCGGGCACAGTGGGACCAGGCAACTGAGTGCTGGTCTGGGCCTGCAGCGTGGGAGGTGGGCGGATGCGGCCTCGGGACGGAGGGGCAGGGCACGTGGAGACTACCCAGAGCAGCAGGACATGCCAGCCGAGTTAGTACAGCCACCTCTTTCCCTCGCCCCCTTTTCTCTCTCCCTGGCACCTGCCGTCTGAAACCTAGGTCAGCACCCACATTTCACAGAGCGCACACCCAGGGTCCAGCCACTGGAATGCCGATGCCCAGGCTGCCCACTGCTATCTGCTGTCTATGTTTTGTTCTCCATTTGCTAAGATTTCCAAGCCCACACATAAATTCACATGCATGGGTCAAGGGAGGCCGTGGAGGCGGGGCAAGGGGAGGCATCCTTATAAGCTGTATCACTGCTGTGGCCTTGGGGTTCCTGGTTCAGCCTCGGCAGAGAGCAGGCAGGGGTGCAGTCTCGTTTTATGTGGGAAAGAAGGAGAGGAAGGTTCAGCATCGCCAGGCACACGGTGGCTTTTGCGTCTGGCATCTCAGAGACCTGGATGCTCTGGCCTCCTTCCGGTGAGAGCTCGCTCAGAAATGATGCTCACGGTGGGGAAGGAGGGAGGGGCAGGGGATGGAAATGAACACACTCCTGCCTCTCAATATGCAACGTGGGCTGGGCTCTCGAGAGCCTGTGGAAACCTCTTCAGTTGGGCTCTGCTGGGCACTTTTGCTGGCAGAAATAATGGCCCAGGCAGGTGCTCCAGCGATGAGAGCAAATGCAGGCCTCGCTCTGCAGCAGCCTCCTCTCGGATTTCTATAATTGGAAGGAAGCGGAGCTGATAGGAAACACACCGCCGTTAGAATGACAGGCGTGCACATTCCATCCGGCTCCTCCGGCGCTCCGTGTGCTCCGAGCATCAGGTGCGTTTCCTGGAGGAGCGCTTTCAAGCACAAACAGTACCTTTTCCCTATTTATCGAGCTATGAATTCCTCTAATGTTTTGCCAGTCACTCTCTGGGGGCTCATTAAAGCTAATCAGCTGAGTAAATAATATAGAACGAGGACAAAAGGGATCAGCAGTATAATACGAAGAAAACCGCTTTGGCGCCCTGTTATAATCGGGTTCTTCACTCTTCACACTTGAGCTCTGGGGGAGAAAACACCTTCGTTCTGCAAGTCAAACAATTGCAATAGAAAAGATTCAGGATCGTTTTCCAAAAGATGAAAAGAAACATACTGGCCCGAGCCAGCTTGGCTCAGTGGCTAGAGCATCGGCCTGCGGACTGAAGGGTCCCGGGTTCAATTCAGGTCAAGGGCACATGCCTGGGTTTTGGGCTCAATCCCCAGTAGGGGGCAGCCAATCAATGATTCTCTCTCACCATTGATGTTTCTATCTCTCTCCCTTTCCCTTTCTCTCTGAAATCAATAAAAATATATTTTAAATAAATATAAGAAACACACTGTTATACAGTGTTGTGTGGTGAGCGGAGAAGTTGCAGTCAGGGTTGAATGCCAGCAATTTCCTTTTCTGCCGGCCCTGCACCAGTAACTGGCAAATAAAACTCAGAAACGCACGCCTGTGAACACAGGGCCCAGGGAGGAGGCAGAGTGGCGCTCACGGGGAGCTGGAAGGAGACGGGGCTGGATTCTCCCTCCCTACAGGAGCTGGGACCGGCAGGGGCAGGTGCTTCTGACACCGTGGCTGCTTCCGGCCTCCCTGTGCTCCAGCCCTTTCTCTGCAACGTGGGCTGCAGGCATAAGTGACTAATGGGGGTGACGCTGAGCCACGGAAGTCAGCAGGGAGCCGGGATGATTCAGCTCCTTCCCTTCGGCATCTGGCCCAGGAGGCGTTTGCTGCTGGCTGCAGCATCCTCGGCGTGACACACACCTGTGCGCACGGGGCTCGGCTCAGCGCCTGGTGATGGAGGAGGCAACGTGGGCCGGCTCTCGGATGGTGAGGGCAGCAGCGCCGCCTCCCACTTGCTCCCGGCACCACCACCAGTGTTTCTCTCAATGATTCTGTGTAAAGTGGGTGGGGCCACTGGCCTGGCTTCAGCATCAACAGGAAGACTGTGAGTCTAGAGAATCAGGGATGGGCTAACCCAGCGTGGGGCCTGCCACCACCTCTGTGGAGAATACGAAAGGCAGTGGGTGGTGCCCACTGTGGGTTTGTGCAGAGGATGGGCAGGGAGGCCCCAACGGTTTATGAGCTGCCCCACCCCAACCCGGTTCCTGCAAGAAGGTCCCGCCAACTCTGCCCTCCTGTCAGCACCCAGGCCATGTGGAGAGGAGTGGATTTTACTTCCCCGAAGTCTACACCAGCGCTGTCCCCTGGAAATGTAATTCGAGGCACTGATATAATTTCAAATGTCCTAGTAGCCACATTTTTAAAAAAAATTCTTTATTAGTTAAGGTATTACAAATGTGTCCTCATCCCCCCCCATTAAACCCCCATCCTCCCTCCCCCCCCGCCCCCCCACTCATGCTCTCATCCCCCTGTTGTCCATGCTCATTAGTTTGGCTTATATGCATGCATACAAGTCCTTTGGTTGATCTCTTCCCCTTGCCCCCTCCCTCCCCTACTTTCCCTCTGGGGATTAATAGTCTGATCGCTGCTTCTCTGTCTGTCTTTGGATCTGTCCCTGTTCATCAGTCTATGTTGTTCTCTATATTCCACAAATGAGTGAAATCATGAGGTATTTATCTTTCTCTGACTGGCTTATTTCACTTAGCATAATGCTCTCCAGTTCCATCCATGCTGTTGCAAAAGGCAAGACTTCCTTTTTTACTGCAGTGTAGTATTCCATTGTGTAGATGTACCACAGTTTTTTAATCCACTCATCTGTTGATGGGCACTTAGGCTGTTTCCAAATCTTAGCTATGATGAATTGTGCTGCTATGAACATAGGAGTGCATATATCCTTTCTGATTGGTGTTTCTGATAGCCACATTTTTTAAAAAAGTAAAACGAAACAGGCTACGCTAATTTTAACATTTACCCAATACAACCCAAATACTGCCACTTCAGCAGACAATGAATAAAAAAAATCACCAATGCAATCTGTTTTATTTTTTTCATGCTCACCTTAGAGAGCCAGTGCTTCACGCCTACAGCACCTCTCATTTTCTCAGGAGCCTGCAGCCGGGGCCGGGGCCACCGCCTCCCCGTGCAGTGCAGGTGTTGGCTGAGCCCATGTTGTCCAAGTCGCTCTCGGGGGTCCTCGGTTGTCTAAAACCACAGCCCACGGCTAACAGAGCTGTCCCCTCACCAAGCAAAGCGCGGCCCCACTGAGAGCGGGGCTGAGGCGGTGTGGGGCCACAGGCAGGGCCAAACAGCTTGGAGATACCACATAGGAAATAAAGAGCAACTGTGTTCAGGGGAGATGTGATTTAGGGGCAGAAATATTTTTTCTGTAGGAAAGCAATGAGCCTCCATGTGTATGCATACATGTGTGTGTGCATATACATGTGTGCATGTTCGAGTGTGAGCATGCACATGTAGGTGTATACTGCATGCACCTGTGTACATGTTTGTGCATGCGCATACACACATGCACCTGTAGGCATATGTTTAGGCATACATACATGTGTGCAAGTGTTTGCATTTGTGTGTACGTGTGCGTGTGTGTATGTGCATATGTGTGTGAGTGCATGTTTGTGTGTGCACGTGTGTGTGGGCGTGTGAGAGAGAAAGAGATGAAAGTGAAGGGAATCCACATTTATAGTGTTTTCTATTTATTTCTCCAACAAAACAGTTTTGGGAAAAGGCATTGCACTGAGGGAGGCTACTCTGGGGGACAGCGCACTCAGTGCCTGGTAATGCCCAGGGCGCCTGTGCACTTCACGCTGGAGGATCCTTGTTGCTCCGTCTGGGCAGTGAGACCCCTTTACTCTCTGTGGTTTAATGCCAAACTACTGTGATGCTCAGACCTGGGCTTGGGCTCGGGAGAAGGGGGGCAGCTCCTTGCAGGACAGCCCGAGGCTCTGAGAGGTTCCCAGTGCCGGGACCGGCCTCCCCTCTGCCAACGCAGGGAGGGAAGCCTCGGGCCCAGGGAGCAGCTCCAGCCTCAGCCCCATCCCAAGAGTGTCAGCCCATCCAGCTCACACAGAGACCGTTCTCTGAGGGGAAGATGCCGTCAGTCCACCAAGCACACCCTCCTCTTCTCTGAGCACTGCTGCCCAGCCCCACCTCTCCGGCTGCGCCAAATGGCCCCTGTTTGATTACGTGTCACCTGAGGCAGAGAGAGGGAGAAACAGAGAAAGAGACAGAGAGACAGAGAGAAGCAGAGAGAGGCAGAGCAAGAAAGGCAGAGACACAGAGAGGGAGAGCCAGAGAGAGAAGCAAAGAGAGACAGAGACAGAGTCGTGAAGGCAGTTTGCGCAGCCCCCAGGCCAGCCTCAGGCCGCAGGGTCGCCCACTCTCAGAGGGGCGGGCTGCCGGGCTTGTGTGGAAGCCTCATCCCATCGAGTGGGCTCCTTCCTTTCCTTTCTGCCTCCTGGGAAATAGAGCTTCTGCAAACTGATTTCAATAGCGGAATTTCTGATTCACTGGCACTGAGCCCGCAGCGAGGCTCTAAAAATGGCATTTCTGGGGCTGACTCAGTGGTTAGGAGGCATTTGGTAGGTTCGCTCCTGCCGTGGAGGAAGGAATGACTCATCCTCCTGGGGGCTGGAAGGTTTTGGATTGGACGCCTGGAGCCTGATGCCACATCTGGGCCGCTCCGACCCACGGGCCCTGGGAGCGGACCCACGGGCCCTGGGAGCGGAAATCCCACTGCAGGCCCAGCGAGTGTAGTAGGAGTGTCCTGCCTCCCAGCAGGGGTGGTCTGCTCACCTACCCCCAGGTAGGACTGTGCGTCCCTAGGGGTTCTCAGGGGTCTGTGAGGCTGCTTGCACCCGCCTGACTTTCGCTGGGGGCAGCCTCTTCTTTGATGCTGAGGGGACACCCTGCCTTCAACCAAAGAATCAGAGCAAAACCTGGGCTCTTGAGACAACTCGCTTTTTCTGGGGCCCACGGGAGGCATGGTGTGCGCTGGGCTTCCCTCCACGCAGAGCTGAGGCCGGCGTTGAGTGCAAGTAGTTGATTTGGGAGGTGGACCTGGAACAGCCAGTCAAAGAGGGGCAGGGAGGGAGCCTTGTCCAGCACTGGACAGTGTAGGCAGGCCCAGGGGTTGCCTGGGAGAGGAATCTGGGCTATTACCCACAACCCCATGCAGGGTACCCCTGCAGCCCCGGGCCTGATCTCAGGTGACCGGAGGGAGATGCTGGTGCGAGCACAATTCCAGTGGCTGCAGGCACAATTCCGGTGGCCGAAGGCGGCCAGTCTGCGCCATTCAGCCATCTCAATAGCCTCAGGCCAGACCAGTGTCCTTTCCCGTCCGGGCCACGGGGAGGAGTGTGCACTGCCGCTGTCTGCTGAGCACACAGAGGCCGCGGTGCTCGGGATGCCTGGGCGTCGCTGTGAGGATAAGTGAACGGGCCAAATGTCAAGAGACCATGAATGGCAGGAAGAGTGTGTGATTGGGACCGTCCCCGGGACACAGGTCTGCACGTGGGGCTGGGTGGCGGGCTCCACGGGGCACACAGTGCCCAGCCTGACACCATCTTCCACAGCAAGGAGGAGCTTCTTGGCGTCTGCCTCCCGGAGCCCAGGCCGGGGGATGGACGGGCTCTGAGTGCATCTCTGGCTGCTCGCCAGGCCCGGAAAGAGCTGCTGATGGCTGTGGTGGGTCAGGCCACACCTAACTCATCAGTAATCCAGGGCTGAGCTGCCTCTCCGGCTGGCCTGGCTCGGGCCTGGCCCAGGGACTCCGGCAAACTCGGCTGGGTCTGTGAGCTTTGATTTCTCAGGGAAGAGGGCAAATCTTTCTGAACCTTCCAGGCTGTGGGATGCCTGGACGAGTTTTGCGCCCGTGTCTGCGATCGACAGCCGCTGGCTTGGAATTAAGTCAGAGGCAGAAAGCTGAGCCCAGGCCTTCTCATGACCCCATGTTAAATCCTGGGATGCTCACTGAAATGCAGGTTCCCGGGCCGCTTTCAAAAGGCCCGCTCTGCGGATGAGCAGCAGCCGTCCTCTGAGAAGCAAAATACAAATGGCACCTTTAAGCCAGAGGAACTGCCCTAAGAAGGGGCCAAAGATCAAAGACAGGGTTCACCTTCAGAAGTCAGGGCTCCTGGTCAGAGCTGTGAGGCTCTTGGGGGGGCCTCACAGGTGGACTTTGCTCCTTCTGCCCCCAGCACCACACAAGTGGCATCACCTCCCCTCCCAGTGGCTCTCAAGGACTGGGAAGGGTTTACTTCCCAGTGCTGGAGCCTTCACGCCCACTGGGCTACTCAGACAGGGAGGGCTGGAGACGGAGGGGTGCACAGAGCATCGGCACCGCCCGCCCGCCCAGGCTGGCCGCTGGCCGGCTCCACACACCAGCGGCCACCAGAGCCCTGCCCACGTCTGCTGTGTCAAAGACGCTCAGGATACAGGCTGCACTCGTGAGGAAACCGACGCACAGATGAGACTAAGACCGGAGAGACTGACACGATGGTAACCTCCCGGAGAAGAAGGAAGGTGAGTGTAGTAGCTGCAGTACCTGCTGTGGCCTGACCTCGCTCCATGTTTCCGTGGAATCCGGCGTCAGGCCCACACTCTGTTTCCTGTGTATTTAAAGTTAACACGTTAATCCCCCAGTGCGGATACCGGGGACACGGAGTTTAGAGGACAAGTTAGCAGTTAGGATCCCACAGCTGATGCGCACGGCTAGAGGCGCCGATGGACAGAGGGCCCTGGAATGGCAAAGGCAGCTCTCGATTCTGAAAGTGCTGCCCAGGGTTTCTTTCTTGCGCGTTCACCAGGTCCCTTTCTTGACAAATCTTCCAGCTGAACCTGTCGGGGTCGTGTTTTATTATGACTTTGAGATGGAAGTTCGTTGGAGAGTGGGATTTGCACAGGTTTTTAAAGTCAGGCCACTTACCGTTCATCCCACAGGGTGAGAGACCCCACAGGCACGTGGTCTCAGGGGCGGAGCTCCATGGCGGGGGCGGAGCTCCGTGGCGGGGGCGGAGCTCCGTGGCGGGGGCGGAGCTCCATGGCGGGGGGCGGAGCAGGGGGCGGGGCGAGCTGGGCAGGCAGGCCTCACCACTGAGCCAGGCTCTTCTGACCTTGGTCTCTGAGTTCACTCCTCCTGAGTGAAGCTCACGACTTGATTTCTATCGATTCTTTTGCAAATGAAAACGATAAAGTTCAAGAGACTAAATACTTACGGTATGTGAATCGCGTTTCTCATTGTTAACTTTAAATACACAGGGAATTGTTCCTGCCTGTGGGCTGGCCTCAGGGGTGTGGGAAGTGGCACAGTGATGGGATGCCAGCTGGGAATGTGGCACT
Source organism: Myotis yumanensis (assembly GCF_028538775.1). NCBI lineage: Eukaryota > Metazoa > Chordata > Mammalia > Chiroptera > Vespertilionidae > Myotis > Myotis yumanensis. Next base: position 159,481,725 of record NW_027223752.1, on the reverse strand, counting down.
GTTCATCCCTGGCCCACTCCTGCCACCCTCCCCAGCCGTGATGTAAATTTAAATTTGGGCAAACATTTCAGAAAGAGCTTCCACCCAAACCTCCTATAGAGTCAGGGCTAGGCAGGTGCCCAGGGTCTGTCTCAGGGCACCAAAGCATCCTGAGAGAAAGAACAATAATCATCTTAAAAGATTGTGCAGAATTTCTAGCCTCCTCGCTGTTCACAAATGTTCATGGCAGCCAGAGGCCACAGAGCCAGTGTTAGGTCTTCAGTGCTTAGGGTGTGATCCACTCTGCAGCGCCCACATCACCTGGGAGCTGCGAGAAATGCAGATGCTCAGGCCCCACCGCCCTGGGGCCACCATGACCTGGTAAGAATCTGCAGTGCGGCCAGGTGTGCCAGTGCTTCACAAGCACAGTGATGGGGAAGGAGTGCTGTGGACAGGGCTGGCTCCTCTCCCCTCTCCTCCTCCCTCTCACCCCTCTTTTGTCCTCAACCCTTCCCCCATCCCTCTGCATTCTCTCTCTTTTCTCCTCTCTCGAATCTGAGCAGCCTCGGGCTCTGCCTTCTATCTTCGGTAAAAGATCCCACATCCCACAACAGCCTCCTCACGCACTGCCCTTGCCTAGCGCCTGGGTAGTGTTTTCTCTCCCATTACTTGGGGACGGCTCCATTCATTTTGTTTTCCTCGTCCTCAGTACTGGAATATTTCAAACGCGGGTGCCATGGGGCAATCCCTGATCTACTTTTAACAAACAAATAATTTAGCCCTGGAGGAAAGGGCAATCTCCTTAAGTGAAGGGATGGCAGATGGGCTTTGTCCACTGAAGAAACCCTCCCAGATTCCAGCCAGCCCCACACCAGAGGTGCTCCCTGCCCCGTGGCCACAGGCAAAGGGAGCAAAGGCCATGAGTGAAGGTGGCCACAGGGTCCCCTGAGTGCCAGTTGGGTGCCACCAGCCAGCGTGGCCTCCCTGAAGGTCCAAGGCCATCTTGTCTGCAGACCCAAGACTCGGCCCCAGGGACAGGACTGGCCTCGCTGTGTCTCGGCCTCCTCTGATGGAAGCCTCTCATCGGTCTGTGATCAGTCTGAGGGGACGGGGGCAGGATCGGGGCTCAGAGCTCAGAGCCCCCTCTGCCCGCCACCTGGAAGCCCTGCAGGGCTCTAAACCTTAGAGGATCCACACCCATCGCTGATGCCCGAGTGTGAGCAGGGCCATGTCTGGGGTGGACTCACTCAGGGGTGAGGTTACTCACCAAAAGGGAGATTATCTGACGGCCTGTCCTACCTGGGCCCCTGGAAAGGGACCAGCTCTTTCTGTGCTCACAGAGACCAGTGGTGTGAGGGGCTTCGTGGGCCAGCTTGTCCCTGGGGGACGATGGCCAATACTCTTTCCCAAGTGAGGCAGGGAAGTTCCATAGGGGACAAAGGCCTCTGGCTCTACCCCTTCCCTTTTCTGTCTTGTCTGGAACATCGCAGCCATGACCTTCACTGACCACCTGTTCCCCTGCTCCCCCCTCCCCAGTTTCCAGTACTTGAGACCAAAAGAAAAGAGAAATCGCTATCTGGAGCGGAGGGACACGGACGAGCCCTGTGGCAGTCACCCCACCACTGTCAGAGGCCGAGGAACACCCTACCCCACCCTCTCCCACGTTTAATAAAAACCTTCCACCCAGACCCCATAGATGTGTCTCGTTCTCCGAGGCCGCCCTCTCTCACTTCTCCAGAGTGTGCTATGGCTTTAATACAGTTACTATGCTTTGCGAAGACTTTCTGACACGCTCTCCAATTCCTTCTTGTTCCTAGACAAGGACCCGGATTGGGTTGAGGCCCCGCTGTGTGGCTTCACAAGCTGGCCCCTCTTCTCAAAAACACAAACTTTCAGGGTTGGGAGGGTCACAAAGGGCCAGCCGGTGCCTCTGCACTCACTCCCCACCAGCTCCTTCCACTAGTGAGCGGCTCGAAGCCAGAGGACCCCCCCCCCCCGGAACCAGGCATCCCTCCCTCTCCCTGAGAGCCCCCGGCTCACCTCTGCTGCTCACACTCTCTCCTGCTCTTGAACTGTGCCCGTTTTCCTACTCTTTCTTTCTTTTTTAAATCCTATCTAATAAAGAGGTGATATGCAAATTGACCATCACTCCAACACACAAGGTGGCCGCCCCCATGTGGTCAAAGATGGCCACCACAAGATGGCCTGCAGGGGAGGGCAGTTGGGGGGGACCGGGCCTGCAGGGGAGGGCAGTTGGAGGGACCAGTCCTGCAGGAGAGGGCAGTTGGGGGGGACCGGGCCTGCAGGGGAGGGCAGTTAGGGGTGACCAGGCCAGCAGGAGAGGGCAGTTGTGGGCAATCGGGCCAGCAGGGGAGCAGTTAGGTGTTGATCAGGCTGGCAGGGGAGTGGTTAGGGGGTGATCAGGCTGGCAGGCAGGCGAGTGGTTGGAAGCCAGCAGTCCTGGATTGTGAGAGGGGTCCCATATTGGAGAGGGTGCAGGCAGGGCTGAGGGACACACACACACACACACACACACACCCATGCACGAATTTCGTGCACTAGGCCTCTAGTTTAAATATAATTGGTGTACAATGCTATGTTAGTTTCAGGTGTCCTATATAGCGATTTGGCAATTTTATAACTTACAGTGTGATAACCCCACTAATTCTAGTCATCTCTGTCTCTGTGCAAGCCTATCCCAATATTACCACATTTCTCTTCTCCTTTTTGCCCCTCCCCTCTGATAACCATCCCTTTGGACTCTGTTTCTCTGAGTCTGTTTCTATTTTGTTTGCTTGTTTGTTTATTTAAGATTCCTTAAGTGAAACCATGTGGTATTGTCTTGTGTGTGACTTATTTCACTAAGTCAGTACCCTGTAGGTCCATTCATGTTGTTGCAAATGGCAAGGTTTATCCTGTTTTGGCTGAAGAATATTCCTCAGGCGCCGAAGGAAAGGGGAGCCCAGGTCAGAGACAACAGGTCACCTGCCGTGCTGCCCGGGTCCCCTGTGCTCTGACCCGATGCCCAGGGCTGGTGCCTGGTGTGGTCCGACCTGGATGGAGCAGGTGGCTGTCTCCTCCCGCAGCTTTGCCTGCACCCAGCCCTCTCTCTGCCGCAGCAAACCCCGGTCCCAGGGCAGCCAGAGAGATTTTCTTCAGAATGTGAATCAACCACATCACCCTGTAACCCTTAGACCAGTGGTTCTCAACCTTGGCTGCACATTAGAATCACCTGGGAATCTTTTTAAAATCCTGATTTCTGGGCCTCATCCTCTGGAAATTCTGTTTCTTTGTTACTAATGTTGTGGACTCACCCCATAACAAAGAAACAGAATTTCTGGAGGATGAGGCCCAGAAATCAGGATTTTAAAAAGATTCCCAGGTGATTCTAATGTGCAGCCAAGGTTGAGAACCACTGCTTTAGACCAAACCCAAAGCTCTCAGTGTGTCTAGAAGGTTCTCGACAGCCAGTTCCCTGGATCCCTGGGACTTCCGCGCCCCCCCCCCCCACCATCCCTGACTGTGGTCCCCTCCTCCCTCTGTCCTTCCAGCACAGCTCTGGCCCCAGCTCTCCCACAGCTCCTCCCCCACTTCAGACGTCACTCCTGAAAATGCCACTGCCCAACATCCCTCCGGGTGCCCTCCTGCCTCTCCCACTTACTGTGTCTGTGTGTGTGCCAGGGGCCCTCGGTCACCCCTGAACTCCCCAGGCACACGCGGGCACTCTGCCGTTAGTGGTCTCGTGAGTGGATGGAGAGCAAATATTACATTTCAGTTACTCCCAGGGCAACTGGACTCTGGATTCCGAATGACCTTCCGCTTAATAAGGACCCCCCAGGTCTTATGTGCCCCCAGGAGGCACACCTCTGTCACCCCACATCTGTGCAGTCACACCTCTGTCACCCCACATCTGTGCAGTCACACCTCTGTCACCCCACATTTGCGCAGTCACACCTCTGTCACCCCACATCTGTGCAGTCACACCTCTGTCACCCCACATCTGCGCAGTCACACCTCTGTCACCCCACATCTGCGCAGTCACACCTCTGTCACCCCACATCTGTGCAGTCACACCTCTGTCACCCCACATCTGCGCAGTCACACCTCTGTCACCCCACATCTGTGCAGTCACACCTCTATCACCCCACATCTGTACAGTCACACCTCTGTCACCCCATATCTGTGCAGTCGGTGGCAGCTCAGTGCAGAAACTCACCTGCGTCTCTTTAAGTTAAATCTCGTCAGATGCAGTCTCTTCAGCCCATGAGGAGCTTTTCAGAGATTGTGTGACCTCAGCCATCTGACACCGCCTCAGTTTCCGCCCTGAGGGCTCCAGGGGAGGTTCCCTTGTCACCTGGCTCAGGCACAGTTACCTGAGTGCACCTGGCGAGGGGCCCAGGCCGCCTGAGCTGACTGCAGCCTTTAATTAACAGCCAGCCTGCCAGTCAGCCCCGTCCTCTGGGTCCTGGTGAGCGGATAGAGACGGAACGTGCACGCCTCAGGCAATTTTCAATTTCTTGGTGGCCACATTTAGGGAGTACAAAGAAACAGGTAACAGTAACTCTAATAAAGTATTTTATTTAAACACCACATCCATGACATCATTTCAACATGAAGAAACGTAAGATTGCCGATGAGACAGTGCATGTCGTTTTCACTCGAAGTCTTGGAACCCGGTGCTTTATGCTGACAGCGCTCTCACTTAGGATCACCATGTTTTCTGCTCCAGGGCCCTTGCGTGTCCCGCTGGCTGGGCTACGCAGGGCCCATCTCTGCAAAAAGGAAGGCGTGGAGGTGAAGGTATTGCACGCCCAGCCTCCCCTGCCGTCTTAGCCGTACGACCCCCTGCCCCTGGTCCCAGAGTCTGTCTCCCCAGGCGCCTCCTTTCCCATCCCTCCTTCTGCTGTCACCCCCAGTGCGTCGCCCAGCAGGTCTTGCTCTACCTCCCCGTGTGTGTGGACAGGTGCCAGGTGAGGACTGCCAGAGCCCCTGCGCGGTGGGGTCCGATGGGGACCCAGCCTGGCAGGCAGTGGGTCTCTGAGTGACAGTGGCTTTGTCTATTCCTGTGAGCAGCACAGCCCAGGCTACTGGTCACCTGGCACCTGGCCGGGCCACGGAGAAGGCCCGTGGAGCTGCCAGGAGCTCTCAGGTGCCCAGGGCGCCGTGGCAGGAGCAGGAGGCCAGGCGGCATCTTCACCTCCATGCCTCCTTTCTGCAGCGGATGGGGCCTTGGTACCCCAGGCAGCTGTCAGTGGCTGTTTAAAATGCACAGGCACATTGCAAATACGGATGCCTTCCACACGGAGAAAAGTTTGGTTTTCAAATCCATTCAAATTATCCTAAGCAATGCCAGCAGTTTGCATTCCCACAGTGCGCAGGGCTCCAGTTTCTCCACACGCGGTACATGCAGACGACAATATGGCGTCGTGCACTTCAAATCTGTTCAGAGGGCAGATCTCACGGTGAGTGAGTGTTCTCACCATAGTAATTAAAAAGAAATGTCCACACTACAGGAAAAGGAAGGGAGTAACAAAAGTCTTAGATAAAATCCCAATGTTAACTTTTAAATGGTTGCAAAAGTGGCTCTAAATTCTTTATATATATATTCCTTTATTGATTTCAGAGAGGAAGGAAGAGGGAGAGAAAGATAGAAACATCAATGATGAGAGAGAATCATTGATTGGCTGCCTCCTGCACGCCCCCGACTGGGGATCGAGCCTGCAACCCAAGCATGTGCCCTTGGCTGGAATCGAACCCGGGACCCTTCAGTCCGCAGGCTGACGCTCTATCCACTGAGTCAAACTGGCCAGGGCTCTAAATTCTTTCTGTTGCCTCTTAGTGCACTTTCTCACTGCTGGATGGTTTTGAAAATGCATAGGAAGCACAGGAATGCTTAGAAAGTCTTGGGAATGAGTTATGTGTGGCCACGCAAGGATAAATCTGGTGTACATAGGTTATGTTTGCTAAAGCAAGTTTCACAGTAAAATTACTTTTTCTTAAAATATATTTTTATTGATTTCAGAGAGGAAGGGAGAGGGAGAGATAGAAACATCAATGATGAGAGAGAATCATTGACTGGCTGCCTCCTGCACGCCCTCTACTGGAGATCGAGCCGGCAACCTGGGCATGTGCCCTTGACTAGAATCCTTCAGTCCATAGGCCAATGCTCTATCCACTGAGCCAAACTGGTTAGGGCCACGGTAAGATATTTTTAAAAGATTTCATTTGGAAGCTCAGTGTTCTTGTTATCGTGACTACGTAATTATAAAGAAAGTTTGAGCTCCATGTCATGCCACCAAAGGCCCCCATCGGCCCTGTCTCCCCACGTCACCTTCCTCACCAATAACAGGCTCGTCTGGGAGTGGAGGTCCCTGGGCAGTTCAATGCCAGCCTGGCTTCTTTGTCACCAAGCTCAGCACCCGCCCCTCAGCCTACTTAATTGGCCTTTCACTCCTTCTGTGGTGAATATGCTTTTTTAAATTTTTTTATTTTCTGCATGTTCAGTTTTATTTTCTTTCCTTTTTAAAAAAAAAAATTCTTTATTAGTTAAGGTATTACAAATGTGTCCTTATCCCCCCCCCCATTAACACCCCCCCCCCACTCAGGTTCTCATCCCCCTGTTGTCCATGTCCATTGAATATGCTTTTTTTTTTTTAAATCAAAATTTTGTCCTGGCCGGTTTCTCAGTGGTTAGAGTATGCACCAAAGGGTCTCAGCATGACCCTGGGTTGCAGGTTTGGCCCCTGGCCCTGGTTGGGGTGTGTGCAGGAGGCAGCCAATCGATGTATATCTCTCACATCTCTCTCTCTCTCTCTTTCTCTCCCTCCCTCTCTTCTTCTCACCCTCCCTTCATCCCTTCTACTCTCTCTGAACAATCACTGGGAAAAGTGTCCTAGAGTAAGGATTAACCAAAAAATAAATACTCCAACTGCCATCTCCTAAATTTTGGAAGCAGAACCAGGCAGATGACTTCAACAGAGGTCTGTGCAGCTGGGGGCTCTTTCGAGCCTGTCCGCTCAGCTCTGCTCTCTCCTCTCTGTCCTTCCCCAAACAGCTGGTGCCCCCGTGGCCCCGTGGAAACCCTGGGCAGGGTGGGATCTGCTCTGCCTCTCATAAGAATAGCCCTGCAGGTGTGCGATGTCACTCCTCTACCTGCCTGGGGCAGTGAGTGGCGAGAAGAGGGGTGACAGCCACCCCACCTTCTCTCTCACAGCAGAGCAGAGCAATGTCTGTTTATTTGATGGCGCTGTGAGCTTTGGAGGGGTAAGACGTCCCTTCTGATTCCCACTGTCTGGGGGTCACTGAGATGACATTGCGGGGTGAGGGCGGGGGAGGACAGCGTGGGCAGCAGCACCGGAACTGCTCAGGTCAGTTTGTTCACTGTCTCACTGCACATACAAGCACAGTGTGACATGTGAAATACATAAACAAAAAGAAAGCAAAGTAAAGTGGAAGTGAACTTCTAGTGTAAAAGTAGGGAACATGGTAGAGGTCGGATGTGCCCTATTAGCCACCAAGGTAGTCTCACTGTAGACGCTACCCAATGGTTAGCTGCAGTTGCTATAGCGATCGGTGCAAACAGAGAGGTATTGACATTGTACAGAAAGCACTTTCCCTTTGCCATATTTTTGGAGAGATTACTGTTTATACTTGGAATGAGAAGACAGTCCTGGGACGGTTCCAGGTACCCAGGGCAAGCAGCTGCCTCGACTCCTTTTTTGGAAGGAGACAGAGGATAAATATAGTAAGTACAGGGCACACACGGCAGCCACGGATGAAAGGGAACTTGGACTGATTGGAGCCAGAGCTCAACCAATCTTCTAGATCCTTGCATTTCTCTGTTGATCATGATGAAGACTTTCGGGTACTCCCTGTGGTCTAACGGTTGGTAGAGCTAGGAGCTGTACAGGCAGGTGGTCCTGAAGTCTTGTGTGCAGATGGAGCAGAGAGCTGGCAGAGGCAGTGACCCCCAGAGGGTCTGGATGAGGTCTGGGAGAGAGGTCTGGGTCAAGGGCGGGTATGACCCTGCTGTTGGGCAAAGGCCGCCTGGCAAGCGGTAGAGTGGAGGAGGAGCTGTCTGCATGAGGCCTGGCCGCCACTAGCTGCAGCATCCTGGAGTCTGGACTCAAGCTGCAGGGCCCCAGCCGGAGTGGCCATCTCCACATCCCCAGCACATCTGTCCCCCTATTTGTGTTTGTAAAGTCCGATGCAGCAGGTGTCTGCGCCCCACCGCCCCCTTCCCTGCCTGGAGGCATTATCCAGGCGGAGCCAGAAAACGATTGTGTCATTTCAGTGACTCTGCATACAAATTAAATGCTCTGATATTTGCATTTAAAACGGTATTGCACAATATAAAGGTGAATAGGAACATTCATGCTAATAATTGAAATTTTTAGATTTTCTTACAACAATTATAAATTGCAAATAAAAATATGGCAAGTTGAGAAAGAACGATGAAAGAAAGAAAAGCATGACGTAGCTTTCACATTTTTTCCTGCCTTTGAAGAAGGGGCTGTGCTTTCCCACTGGATGAAGACATTATTCCGTAGGGTCCTGGCCTGCGGAGGGAGACACACCCACAGCACACACTCATGTGCACACAAGAAAGGGACCGCAGCTCGCTTTCCAGGGCTGCAGATTCCCTGCTCACGCTCTGCAGGTGCCGCTTTAAATGTCCCGGCGCCGACCTGAGGATCCAGAGCACGTCAGAGCCAACACGACCTGAACCACGGTCCCTGCGAAAGGAGCTTCTGAGAGACGAGCGTCACGGAATGTTGCTTTCCAAGTGAAAAGAATTTTTATTTATTAAAAGAAGTAAGTAACACAACCCAAGTGTCCATTGAAGCTTAGATGAACAAACACAAGCTAGTCTATCCACACGGTGGAATGTTATTTAGCCTTAAATTGTCTACAGCATGGATGAACATGGAGGGCATTGTGCTGAGTGAAATAAGCCAGTCGCAGGAGGACAAATGCTGAGTGCACTTACAGGAGATAGTCAAGGTCACAGGGATAGAAAGTGGAATGGTGGGTGCCAGCGGAGGGGGCAACGGGAGTTAGTGTTTAATGAGGACAGAGTTTGAGATAGAAAGTTCTGTGGATGGATGGTGGTGATGGTGATACAACAATAAATGTACTTCATGCTACTGAACCACACACTTACAGTGCTTAAGATGGTACATTTCCTGGCATGTGTATTTTAGCATTATAAACGACAGTAACACACACTCATTGTAAAAATGAAAAGCAGACACCAGGAGAAGCTGTGGGAGGAAAGATGTTCGGAAGGGCCCACGCTGGCACACTTATGTCTCACACCCCAGGTCCTGCCTGAAAAAGCCAAGGTCCTGGACTCCACAGAGCACGAACCATCAGCCGTCCTTGGCCCCGGGGTCCCAGGCGGGCGCTGGGGTGGTTGGAGAGGCTGTCCCCACAGGCGAGTCTCCTGCAATGTGGCTGGAGTCACCATTTGAGGAAAACTCCCGTAATTCTGGGCATTTAAAGACATGAGCACTGGACATTCCCGTTCACATGGAGGTGCACGTATGCAGTTCCCAAAGGGCCTGGGGAGGAGACCTGCCTCCGGGTTTCAGCTTTCCAAACAGCAGTTTCTCACAGCTGCTCTTTGGAAGGCAGCTTCCGGAGGACTTTGAAAATACAGAGGAACGAGGGTCTTTAGGGAATAATAGAGGAGCGCAGCTAAGGCCACATGCTGTGACAGCTCCAGGGCCTCCTCTGGTCCCATAAGTTTACCTTTACACAAGCCTGTCAAATGGTTTCCAAAGCCTCTGGTGCATTTAATTTCTCCACCAGCAATATATGAGCTTCCAGTCACTCCACGTTCTCATCAACACTTGGTATTGTCAGCCTTTCTAGTTTTAGCCACTTAGAGGGCATGCAGTAGTATCGCACTGTGGTTTTGCTGTGCATGTCTGTAATTTGCATAAAGTTAAGCATATTTTCTGGTACTTATTGGAAAGTTGCATACTTTATTTTATGAAATGTTTGTTCAAATAATATTTCCCATTTAAAAAAAGTTGAGTGTCCCTTTACTGAGTTGTAAAAGTTGTTTATGTATTCTAGGTCCAAGTCCACTGTCAGGTACATGTATTAGATATTTTTTTCGAATCCGAGACTTGCTTTCTCATTTTCTCCATGGAGCACATATGTTTTTATTGGAGTCAGTTTACCTTTGTTCGTTCTTTAATTGTGCTTTTAATATCTTTTCTTTGGTTACTTTTAAGATTTTATTTCTTATTACTGGTTTTAAGTAATATTATAGGTCTTGTGGTTTTCTTTGTGTTAACGCTTCTTGGGAGTTTATTGAGTTTTTTAGAGCTGCAGGTTTATAAAATTTTATCAAATTTAGAAAATTGGAACATTAATTATTTTTCTGCACCACTCCCCCCAACACAAACTTTTTGCCAAGCTTCCAACTACGCATCTGTTGGACCACTGGATGTTGCCCTTTGATGCACTAAGCTTCTGCTCATTGTTTTTCACTGTTTTTCTCTCTGTGCTTTATTTTGGATAGTTTTCTCTTGTCATATCTTCAAGTTCATTGATCTTATCATCTTCAGTGTCTAATATGCTGTTAATAACATTTAATAAAATTTTTATTTTAATTATTGTATTTTTCATTTCTAGAATTTCCATTTGGTTCTTGTCTTTTAAGATTATTTTTATTTATTTATTGACTGATTTTAAAGAGAGAGAGAGAGGAAGGAAAAGAGAGAGAGGAAGAGAGAAACATTGGTTTGTTGTTCATCTTATTTATGCATTCATTGGTTTCTTCTTGTATGTACCCTAACCAGGAATCAAACCCTCAACTTTGGTGTATCAAGATGATGCTCTCTAACCAACTGAGCTACCCAGCCTGGGCTGGTCCTTTATCTTTTATATCTTCCATTTCTTTCTTCATTAGGTTCATGTGTTCCACTACATTCTTGAGCATATCGAACATATAATAACTTATGCTTTTGTGTGATAAATTCATCATCTCCGTCATTTCTAGGTCTGTTTCTACTGACTGATTTTTAAAATTATGTTTTCCATTTTCTTGCCTTAGTGCATGTCTAATAATTTTTTTTATTGATTGCTAGCCATTGTGAATTTTAGATAACCGTTTACTAGATTGTGCTGTATTCCTTTAAAAAAAATATTGAAGCCCTAGCTGGTTTGACTTTGTGGATAGAGTGCCAGCCTGCAGACCGAAGGGTCCCAGGTTCAATTCTAGTCAAGGGCACATGCCCGTGTTGTGGCTTGATTTCCAGTAGGGGGTGTGCAGGAGGCAGCTGATCAATGATTTTTTCTTATCATTGATGTTTCTATCTCTCTCTCCCTCTCCCTTCTTCTCTCTGACATCAATAAAAATATATTTTAAAAAGGTTTTTAAAATATTGAGGCTATTTTTAGTCTTCTTGGACTCTTTCACTGGAAAGCTATTGTTTTAAAGCTATTTTAAGGCAGGTCTGTGTAGTCTTGCCTATAGGTTTCACTGCTGAGGCAATCCACTGATTGTCCATGTATTCAACAAGGTCTCTCTAGCCTGACTGTAGGGAATGTGAACACTTCCTATCCCTGTATGAACTCTAAAAATTGCTCTTTTTACAGTTCACCAGTTCTTCTTCTTTCCCTGGAATATGCTCTTTGCAAACTAAGGCATTTTACCTTGATTATGAGCAAATGGTTTCCAACTGAAGACTCAAGAGAACCCATATGCAGATTTTTGAGCTCTTTGCTTGTATGACTTCTTCCTGTTCTCTACTCTGCCTCACAAATTTTAGTTGCCTAAGCTTCCCCAGGCTCCAATCCTACCTCCTCAACTCAGTGAAACCCCCTGGTGCTGTTTGGTGCCAAGATCACAAACTGCCTTCCGGCTGAATCTGGGTTGCTTAAAAGACTCATCTCCATTGTCTCCCAACAGCATTGCTGTTCTGTGTGCATGATCTGTTTAAAACATCGTCTACTTTTCTGTTACAGCAGAAAGACAGTTCTGGACACTTACTCTCTTACAGCTAGAAGTGGAAAACTCAGTTTTATTTTTTTAAATGTTTTTTCTTAATTACAAAAAATAACACATGTTAGTTTTAGGAGATTTAGAAAATACAAGTAAATATACACACAATAAAAATCACACATAATGTACAAATAACCACTAACATTGTGGTGTCTATCTTTCTGACAGAGTCCCTGTGAGTATTACTGTATGTATATGCATCTGAGTGTGTATATGTCTACATACTGTGTTTTTTCTAAACAAAATAGAATACTGCACATACTATTTTATAATCTGATTTTTAATTTAATATTATATAATAAATAGGTTTCCGTGTTATTAAAGTCTTGAGACCATCTCCCTAACCTCTTTACTTATGTATAATCCTCTCTGTCTACCTTCCTTCCCTACTTCTGCCCTTTCCTCCTACTATAATCTGTCCTCAAAACTTCTCTGTAGAGTCTACTCCACCCCTAATGCCATCCTAGACATTGCAATGTGCACGGAGAAAAGAGAGGTCGTGGTTTCTGTGCTTGTGAAATTTACTGTCACATTAGGAAGAGAGGCCAAGTGCTGTGCTCGTCTGGGGAACAATGGCGGAGAATGTAGAGACAAGTACTTGCGAAGTGGGGTTGGCTGTGTAGGCGGAGAGTGGGTACAGAAAGGGAAAGGCTCATTTAAAAAACAGTCACAGACCAAAAAAAATAAATAAATAAAATAAAATTAACTCTGAGATCTCTCAAAATTCACCTCCTTAGAGATTGCACAGTACTGGAGTCATAGAATGAGTCATCGTTTTTGTGGGATATTTAAAACTTTGACTGGTTTGCTGGATCATTTTTTTCTCTCTCTTCCTAGAAAAGATGGCTGTGCCTAGCTTGAGCGTAGCTTGAGCTGCCAAGATCCTGTTGCTAAGGACAGCCCAAACAAATCCATATACTAATAATTTGTCCGCTTAAAACACAAGGCAAACACAGTCTGTTCTGTATGCTATAGCATTTTGATTACACACAATTATTACGATTTCTAAAAGTGTGAATGTGAGCCTTTTACTTGTGGGATAATGATCACGGGGGGTAAATTAACTATAATAAAAATCAACCTCTCAATTATGTAGGAGGTAAAGTAAGGTAAAGGGCTAATATTTAGACATCTTCCTTTCTTGGGAAATCTCTTTAATATGCTGATTAAATTAAATTTCTATATTTTTATGCTAAATAATCTCACATTTTAATCTCACCCATCAATAGGTATTCATATTTACAAAGTACAAAAATTATGAAAATTAAATTTATAAATAGGTCTGTTTCTGAGCTCTCTTTCCTGTTCAACTGGTTCATCCATGGAGCAATGCCACAGCACGGGGTTAACTATTATAACTTTATAAGTCTTGATATTGGCCAAGTCTTCCACTGTGTCTTCCTTCAGGAGTGTCTTCTCTATTCTTGGCTCTTTGCCCTCCACAGAAATTTTATAATTAACTCATCAGATTCCACAAAAATCCATCTTGGGATTTTAATTAAAATTATATTGGACTGCCCTAACTGGTTTGGCTCAGTGGATAGAGTGTCGGCCTGCGGACTGAAGGGTCCCAGGTTAGATTCCGGTCAAGGGCGTGTACCTTGGCTATGGGCACATACCCAGTGGGGAGTGTGCAGGAGGCAGCTGATCGATGTTTCTCTCTCATCGATGTTTCTAACTCTCTATCCCTCTCCCTCCTCTCTGTAAAAAATCAATAAAATATATTTTTAAAAAATTATATTGGACCAATATATCAATTTAGGGGAAAATAATATCTTTATGATCTTGGGTATTACTAGTCTTGAATGTACTGCTCTATTTTAAGGTATTCTATAATGGTTTTCAAATAAGTTTCAAAATGTTCTCCATAATGGTCTTACAAATAATATTGACATTTATTTGGAGTTACTAGTGATGCACCAAATACATTTTTGCCAAATACCAAATAACCAGTGTCAAAACAGATATCTAGCCAATGTTGTGGCCAATGGTGACTCTCAGAAAACTAAATACATAATACTAGAGGCCAGGTGCACAAAATTCATGCACAGGAGGGGGGGGGGTCCTTCAGCTCGGCCTTTACCCTCTCCAATCTGTGACCCCTGTGGGATCAGCCCTAAATTGGCAGTCGGACATCCCTCTCGCAATCCGGGACCGCTGACTTCTAACCTCTCACCTGCCTGCCTGATCTCCCCTAACCCCTCTGCCTGCCTGCCTGATTGCCCCTAACCCCTCTGCCTGTCACCCTGATTACCCCTAACTGCCCTCCCTTGCTGGCCTGATCGCCCCTAACTGCCTCTGCCTCAGCCCCCGCCACCGTGGCTTTGTCCGGAAGGAGGACCGGACGACTGGAAGATGTCCAGTTGACCTGGTCTAATTAGCATATTACCCTTTTATTAGTATAGATATGCCCAAAACACACACATAAATATAAAAATGCATCAGAAAATTTTAATTTTTACACTAAAATTTTTAGTAACAAAATTTTAAGTTTGATATTCTAATGGAGAACAATAGGTTCTCAGAGTTGATAGCTGTTAGTGCTCCTGCAGCTGGTAAATTTCACATTCGTAATGAGGTGAAAGGAAAAGCCAGAGACGTTTTTTAAAATCCTCACCTGTGGACATTTTCACTGATTTTTAGAGAGAGGGGGAGGAGAGGGAGGAAGGGAGGTAGAGAGAGAGAAAGAGAGAGAAACAATGATGTGAGAGAGAGAGAAGCACCCACATGCTGGCAGCCAGTGCCAGTGATTGAAACACAGCCTAGGCATGTGCCTGACCAGGAATCAGATCCACAATGTGTCAGTGCACAGCACGATGTTCCTACCAACTAAGCCACACTGGCCGGGGAAGCCAGATAGTTCTGAGGTATGTAATTTTCTTCTCTGAAACTTTCATCTTCATATTTTTTTAATGTATTTACTGACTAGACCCTTTCTTCCCAGAGACATTTTGAAGTGGCCAACAGAACAATAAACTTTTAATATATCTTTGTGAGATATGAAGGATTCCCAAATAATAGTTTTTCTGTAAGACCTCATGGTTTAAATGAAATTAGCTGAAAATTAAATGCAGGTTTTAAAGGTTATTTTGTTTAGTGTAATGAGTGCTTAGTATGCCAAACAATTTTATGATGACTAAAATAATTACATAATCTAATTCTTAGTATTGTGCCTGTATAATTACATAAAGTTTTAGGAATGTTTCTTGGTTCAAAAATGACAATGTTCTCCCTATATTTACCTAGCTAATGGAGCCTCTTAACATTCACATTAACTTGACGTCTTTTTCCTTATTTATTCAGCTATATGGAAGCTCTTAAGCACTGTTTATCTGCTAAAATTAACTGCTTTCACAATCTTCATTAATCATTGCAAAATTTTATTTTTGAAATAATATGCTGTTATACTACAATCAACACTTCAACATAAAAAGAACCTAAGATTTTCCCTCCAAGTTACATATAAAATGTGTACTATATTCATAAAGCAAATATTTAGATATTAGCAATAAAATCTAATGACTTGCTTTGTTTGTGTTACTAATGGTAACTGACAGTCATATGCTTATGCACAGATTTAGGGATACAAGAAGTGACATTAAGTTAGATATTTGACCTTTCTGCATCCAAGCCAAAACAACCCCAAACACAGAGGTTGAAGATCAACATCAGTGCTAGGTGCTAGATAGCTTTTCCTTAATTGCTATGTTAAATACATTACATTTTCTACATATTGTTGGTATGCAGGAACTCAGTTTTGCATGTTGATTTTATATCTAGCAATGTTGCAAAATTTTCTCCTAAATTTTAATAGTGTCTCTTATTTTGGGGGCCATTGAAGACCACCATAACAGCTGTGAATAATGACAATTTGTCATTCTTTTATAATGGTTTTCTTTGCATCGCTTTTTTGTTAGGGTGAGGGCCTCAACAATGTTGGATAGAAGCAGAGCTAGCAGTCATCTGTCTTGTTTCTGATTTTTAAAGAGTATGCTTTCAACATTACCTCATTCATTACGAAGTGAGCTGAGTTTTTCAGAGACACTATGGAAACAAAATTGGAAATTCCGTGTCTTTTCATTCAACAAGTCACATTTTCAACAAGTCCCATATTCTTAGATTCAGCCTGGCTCAAGAAGAGCAGGGGTATGCCAGAGATTAGGAGGCCCTTATAGCACTGGTTAGCAGGAACCTTGAGAAGATTAGGACTATTGGCTCAGTAGGAGAAGAAACACAGATAAACTTTGCAAATATCTGTGAAACATTTGAAGATGCCAAGAATGTAAATTTCGCCGAAACCGGTTTGGCTCAGTGGATAGAGCGTCGGCCTGCGGACTGAGGGGTCCCGGGTTCGATTCCGGTCAAGGGCATGTACCTGGGTTGCGGGCACATCCCCAGTAGGAGATGTGCAGGAGGCAGCTGATCGATGTTTCTCTATCATCGATGTTTCTAACTCTCTATCTCTCTCCCTTCCTCTCTGTAAAAAATCAATAAAATATATTTAAAAAAAAAAAAAAGAATGTAAATTTCTATTTAAAAAAAAATTTATGGTGAAATATACATAACATAAAGTTTACCATATCCAAGAAATCATTGCCATATCCAATATTATGGACCTTTTCCCCTATGTTTATTCTGAGTTTTATAGTTTAGGTTTTTGGCCCATTTTGAGTTAGTTTTTGTATATGTTAGGGTCCTACTTCATTCTTTTATTTGTAGATAACCTGTTGTCCCGGCACCTATTCCATTGTTTCATCTCCCTTTTTGCTAGTGTTACATTGTTTTGGTTACTAGAGCTTTGCAGTAAGTTTTGAAATTAGGAAAAGTGAGACTGTCAACTTTGTTCTTTTTCAAGACTATTTTGGCTATGTGGGATTCCTTGACATACCCTATAAATTTTAGGATGGGTTTTTCTATTTTTGCAAAAAGCATCATTGGGATTTGACATTGATTGCAATGAATCTGTAAGATGTAGTAAATCTGGTGTCAAGGCCCTTTTGAGTTAACATTTATACCTGTTCAAGATCTTATGCTAGTGACTTGGATAATTTATTCTCTAGAAGTTCCTTTTTGTGTCATCTAGATTCCAAATACTTATTTTCAGATACTTAATTATCTTCTGTGGAATGTAATAACTTCGATGCTATATACACTAATTGCTTATTTGGAGAAACTGCATTTTCTATAACCTCTCTTATCTTTAAGGAGATTTGTAGCCTTTTGATAATGACTAAGTTTCAAGACCTTTGCCTGGCTTCCTCACTTCAAGCTGGATTGCAATAAATTGATAACTTGTACAGATTCAGTTCGTAAGAGCACATGGGACAGGCTCTAATTACATTCTTTATCATGTAAAGAAAGCTCTTGCGTATTCCAAGTTTGCTAAGAGTTTTTCTTATTAAGTGGGTGTTGAGTTTTTGAAAACTTTTTTTTTTGCATTTACTGAAGTAATCATATGAAATTTCTCTCATTTAACTTTAATGGTGGTAAATTACATTAACTGATTTTCTATGTAAGACCAACTTGCAATCCTAGGATAAAACTAACTTATTCGTGATAGAGCACCTTTTATAACGCTGGGTTCTGTTGCTACAATTATGGTCAGGATTTTGCCTCTGTGTTCGTAAGTGATGAGGTTGCTGGTCCTCAAGGCTGAACCATGCCTCCTAGAATTCCCTTCCTTGTGTGGGCCCTTCCCCTCCAACTCTGGATGGGTCCTGCAACTCAGTTCAAACAATGGAACGCTGCAGAATTAATGCTGTGCTGGCTCAGGGCACACATCTAGGAAAGGCCTGGTAGGCCCACCATTCTCACTTTGGAGAGCCCTTGGGTGCCATATAAGAAGTTTTGCTAACGTGCTGGTGAAACCACACGGAGAGGCCACACGGTCCAGCAGAAGTTCTGAGACCATTTGAGAGACAGGCCCAGTCACCTGTGTATCCTCACTGAGGGCAACTTTCTGGCTGTCTCCAGGCAGGCACCACATCTGCGGTGAAGGCCCCCCCGGGGCATGCCAGCCTAGCTGAGCCCCATAACCTTACATGGAGAAGAGCCATGTGAGTCTTGTCAACTACAGATGAATAGAAGAGAGTAAACGTTTGGTTTTGAAGCCATTAAGTTCTGGAGTAGTATGTATGGATCAATAGTAAACCTAAACACTGTTTTTGTTTGTTGTTTTTTGTATTAAAATTAAATTAGCTTCATAAAATAAGTTGGGAATATTCCTTTTTCCCCCTATTCCCTTATATAAAAGAGTTTATATAAGGTTAGAATGAATTGTTCCTTGCATGTTTAGAAGAATCTGTTGATAGAACTTCGTGATGTTCACTTTGTGAGAAATTTTTTTAACAGTTGGTTCTATTTGTTTATTGATTAACTCTGGGTTTTCAAGACTCCCTGGTGTGCTGCAGTAAAGTCACTGGGGGCAGCAAGACTCTTCAACTTTAGAAGGACATACATTGAGATCTGACACCTGTCAGCCACTGCACACACTTCTAACTTGAAGTAGCTCATGGTTTCCACGTCAGGTTCCACTGTATTCCTGTCAGTGACACATCTCTATTATGCTGGTTTAAACATGGAGGTTCTGACCAAAAGCATTTGGAAATCACTGTGGAACAGAAAATGAGGGTGGTGGTGCTCAATCTGATTCCACGGTTCAAGAAGCTGTGTAGTGGCCAGTGGGCACCCGAATCCCAATGATAAGTAATTATGGTTATTATGTGATTTATGCACACTTTCTTCACCCAGCAAGTAAGTTGTTAAGACGTAATATGTGCTTTCTCTCTGTTATCTTTGTCCTTATGCTGGAGGTTTATGAATTTTATTGATCATTTCAAAGAGCAGCTTTTGATTTCATTGATATTCCACATCCACTTTCTATTTTCAGTTCATTGACTTCTGCTGTTATCTTTTTATTTTCTTTCTTCTACAGGTTTTGGGTTATTTTTGCTATTCTTTTTTTATTTCTTAAGGTGTAAGCTTTGATTATTTATTAGATAATATTTTTTTATTAGTTAAGGTATTACAAATGTGTCCTCATTCCCCCATTAACCCCTAACCTCCCCCGCCCCCCCCCCCCCCCCCCCCCCGCACACTCATGCTCCCATCCCCCTGTTGTCCACGTCCATTGGTTTGGCTTATATACATGTATATAAGTCCTTCGGTTGATCTCTTCCCCTTACCCCCACCCTCCCCTACTTTCCTTCTGGGGATTGATAGCCTGATCGCTGTTTCTCAGTCTTTGGATCTGTCCCTTCTCATCAGTCTATGTTGTTCTCTATAATCCACAAATGAGTGAGATCATGTGTTATTTATCTTTCTCTGACTGGCTTATTTCACTTAGCATAATGCTCTCCAGTTCCATCCATGCTGTTGCAAAAGGCAAGAGTTCCTTTTTTTTTTTTTTTTTTTTTTTTTTACCGCAGCATAGTATTCCATTGTTTAGATGTACCACAGTTTTCTAATCCACTCATCTGCTGATGGGCACTTAGGCTGTTTCCAAACCTTAGCTATGGTGAATTGTGCTGCTATGAACATAGGGGTGCATATATCCTTTCTGATTGGCATTTCTGGTTTCTTGGGATATATTCCTAGTAGTGGGATCACTGGGTCAAATGGGAGTTCCATTTTTAGTTTTTTGAGGTAGCTCCATATTGTTCTCCACAGTGGCTGCACCAGTCTGCATTCCCACCAACAGTGCAGAAGGGTTCCTTTTTCTCCACATCCTCTCCAACACTTGTTGTTTGTTGATTTGTTGATGATAGCCATTCTGACAGGTGTGAGATGATAACACATTGTCGTTTTGATTTGCATCTCTCGTATAATTAGTGACTTTGAGCATGTTTTCATATGTCTTTCAGCCTTCTGTATGTCCTCTTTCAAAAAGTGTCTATCTAGGTCCGTTGCCCATTTTTTGATTGGATTGTTTATCTTCCTTTTGTTAAGTTTCATGAGATCCCTGTAAATGTTGGAAATTAAACCCTTATCGGTGGTATCATTGGCAAATATGTTCTCCCATGCAGTGGGCGTTCTTGTTGTTTTGTTGATGGTTTCCTTTGCTGTGCAAAAGCTTTTTATTTTGATGTAGTCCCATTTGTTTATTTTCTCTTTAGTTTCCATTGCCCTAGGAGCAGTATCAGAGAAGAAATTCCTTCGGCATATGTTTGCAATTTCGCTGCCTGTGGATTCCTCTAGTATTTTTATGGTTTCCCGTCTTATGTTTAAGTCTTTTATCCATTTTGAGTTTATTTTTGTGTATGGTGTGAGTTGGTGGTCTAGTTTCATCTTTTTGCATGTATCTGTCCAATTTTCCCAACACCATTTATTGAAGAGACTGTCTTGACTCCATTGTATGCTCTTGCCTCCTTTGTCGAATATTAATTGAGTGGTTTGGGTCGATTTCTGGGGTCTCTATTCTATTCCATTGATCTATATGTCTGTTCTTGTGCCAGTACCAAGCTGTTTTAAGAACAGTGGCTTTGTAATACAGTTTGATATCTGGTATTGAGATCCCACCTACTTTGTTCTTCTTTCTCAGGATTGCTGCAGCTATTCGGGGTCTTTTTTAATTCCAGATGAATTTTTGGAACATTCATTCTAGATTTGTGAAATATGCCATTGGTAATTTAATGGGGATTGCATTGAATCTATAGATTGCTTTGGGTAGTATGGGCATTTTGATGATGTTGATTCTACCAATCCATGAACACGGTATGTTCTTCCATCTGTTTATGTCTTCCTCTATCTCTTTTTTCAGTGTCCTGTAGTTTTTTGCATATAAGTCTTTTACCTCCTTAGTTAAGTTTATTCCTAGGTATTTTAGTTTTTTTTGGTGCAATGGTAAATGGGATTGCTTTTTTAGTTTCACTTTCTGTAAGTTCACTATTGGTGTAGAGAAATGCCATGGATTTTTTAGCATTAATTCTGTATCCTGCTACATTGCCGAATTCATTTATTAAGTCTAATAATTTTTTGATGGAGTCTTTAGGATTCTCTATGTACAGTATCATGTAATCTGCAAATAAGGACAGTTTTACTTCTTCTTTTCCAATCTGGATGCCTTTTATTTCTTCTTCTTGTCGGATCGCAACGGCTAGTACTTCCAGTACTATGTTGAAGAGGAGTGGTGAGAGGGGGCATCCCTGTCTTGTTCCTGTTTTTAGGGGAAATGGTTTTAGTTTTTGCCCATTGATTATGATGTTGGCTGTGGGTTTGTCATATAAGGCTTTTATTATGTTGAGGTGTGATCCTTCAATTCCTATCTTGCTGAGAGTTTTTATCAAGAAAGGGTGTTGGATTTTGTCAAATGCTTTTTCCGCATCAATTGATATGACTTTCTATTTTCAGTTCATTGACCTCAGCTGTTATCTTTTTATTTTCTTTCTTCTACAGGTTTTGGGTTATTTTTGCTGTTCTTTTTTTTATTTCTTAAGGTGTAAGCTTTGATTATTTATTAGATAATATTTTTTTTAATATGAGCTTTTAATGCATTTCTCTTGTTACTCTCAAGTATCGTCTTCTGTTTGGCTTTTGGAAGTTTGGCTATGATGTGTGCCTTCTTTGTACCCATCCAGTTCAGTGTTTATTGAGCATCTTGAGTCTGTCAAGTTATATCTTTCATAAGATGGAGAATTTCAACCAGTATTTCTTTTTTTAAAAAAATAATTCTTTATTTTGAAAGTATTACATATGTCCCCTTCCCCCCACCCCCCTATTGGCCCCCTCCAGCTCACCCCCCTGCCCCCCGCATTCAGCACCCTGTTGTCTGTGTCCATGGGTTATGCATATATGCATACAAGGTCTTTGGTTGATTACTTCCCACCCACCCTCCCTCTGAGATTCCTCACTCTGTTACATGCTTCCGTGACTCTGGATCCACTCTGTTCATCAGTTTATTTTGTTAATTAGATTCCACATATGAGTGCAATCACGAGATACTTGTCTGTCTCTGACTGACTTATTTCACTTAGCATAATACTCTCCAGGTCCCTCCATGCTGTCTCAAAGGGTAAGAGATCCTTCTTGTTTACTGCTGCATGGCATTCTATGGTATAAATATACTACAGCCTTTTTATCCACTCATCTACTGATGGGCACTTGGGCTGTTTCCAGATTTTAGCTATTGTATATGGTACTGCATAAACATAGGGGTACATACATTCTTTCTGATTGGTGCTTCGGGTTTCTTAGGACATATTCTTAGAAGTGGAATCACTGGGTCAAATGGCAGTTTGATATTTAATTTTTTGAGGAAACTCCATACTGTTCTCTACAGTGGCTGCACCAGTCTGCATTCCCACCAGCAGTGTAAGAGGGTTCCCTTTTCTTCACATCTTTGCCATCACTTGTCATTTGTTGATTTGTTGATGGTAGCCATTCTGACAGGTGTGAGATGGTACCTCATTGTCATTTTGATTTGCAGCTCTGGGATGATTAGTGACTTTGAGCATTTTTTCATACGTCTCTTGGCCTTCTGTATGTCCTCTTTAGAGAAGTGCCTATTTAGGTCCTTTGCCCATTTTTAAATTGGATTGTTTGTCTTCTTTTGTTAAGTTGTATGAGTTCCCTATATATTTTAGAGATTAAACCCTTATCGGAGATAACATTGGCAAATATGTTCTCCCATGCAGTGGGCTTTCTTGTTGTTGTTGTTGTTTTTAAAATATATTTTATTTATTTTTTACAGAGAGGAAGGGAGAGAGATAGTTAGAAACATCGATGAGAGAGAAACGTCGATCAGCTGCCTCCTGCACACCCCCCACTGGGGATGTGCCCACAACCAAGGTACATGCCCTTGACCAGAATCGAACCTGGGACCTTTCAGTCCTCAGGCCGACGCTCTATCCACTGAGCCAAACCGGTTTCGGCCTTTCTTGTTGTTTTGTTGATGGTTTCTTTTGCTGTGCAGAAGCTTTTTATTTTGATGTAGTCACATTTGTTTATTTTCTCCTTAGGAGCTGAGTCTGTAAACACACTGCTATGAGAGATGTCTGAGATTTTGCTGCCTATGGTTTCTTCTAGGATTGTTATGGTTTCACGATTTACATTTATCAACCAGTATTTCTTCAAACACTTTTTTTTTTCAAACACTTTTTTTGTCCTATTCTTTCTCTTCCGCTTCTTGGGCTTCAATTACACATATGTAAAGATTGTTTGCTGTTACCCAATAGGTCCCTCAGGATTTGATCTTTTCTTATCCTTATGCTCTCTGTACTTCTCATTATGTCACTTCTATTTATTAATCTTTTAAAAAATCCTCACCTGAGGATATGCTTATTGATTTTAGGGAGAGGGGAAGGGGGGGGAGAGAGAGAGAGAGAGAGACGCATTGATGTGAGAGAGAACATTGATTGGTTGCTTTCCATACATGTACCCTGACCAGGGATTGAACCTGCAACCTAGGTATATGCCCTGCCCTGACTGGGGATCGAATCCACAATATTTCAGTGCATGGGACGATACTCCAACCAACTGAGCCACACCAGCCACGGCCTATTCATTAACCTTCAAGTTTTTTAATTCTTTCTTCTGTCATTTCATTTGGCTATTAAGTTTATCAAGTAAATTGTTTATTTCAGATATCAAATATTTTTGGTTTTAGAAACTTTGGATTTATTGTCATTTCTATTTCCTGTGAACACATTTTGTTTAATTTCACTGCGGATAGCTAACACAGACACTTCAAAATCTTAGCCGGGGCCATCTCAGGCTTTTGGTCAGTTTGTTTTCTTTTCTCTGGAGGGTGGGTTCCACATCCCTGGGGTGGCTCTGTTTGGATGGGAGTTAATTCAGCGCATCCTGGACATTTGAAATATTAAGCCATCAAGACTCAGGATTCTGTTCATTTTCTCTGGCAGGTGTCATTTCTTGGTTTTAGCAGGTAATCATTTGCTGGGCTGCAGAAGCGATCTCAGTTCAGGTCTTCTCTTTGCAGCAGATACTCTTAGTCAGTCCCACACACATGTAGCGCAGAGACACACAGTCAGGAATTAGGATTCTCTCCCTGGGTTCCCTTCTGAGATTCTTTCTCTCTGCTGAGGGGTGGTTTCCTGGGTTCTGTTGTCTCCTTCCCCAGGCTACGAAGAGTGGCATCCTCCTGCCCGCACCCTTAGAGCCTGTACACCACGCTCATCCTGTCCGGCCCTTCCTAAAGGCTGCAGAGACCCCCACTGGCCCATACAGGTGTCTCCAGTGTGGACGCCTCCAGACTCAACACGCTTATCATCGTGGGTCCCAGGCAGCTGCTTTTCCTTGTTGTCTGATGTTATATTTGTTTCCTGCAGGTGTGTGGTCTGCTACGATCTTATTAGTCACTAGAGGCCCGATGCATGAAATTCGTGCAAGGGGCTCAGCCCTCAGAGCCCCACATGCCTCAGCCAGCCCTTGCAGCCCTGGCTTGGTCCAGAAGGTCATCTGGACGGTTGTTCTGCTGTGCAGTCTAATTGGCATATTAGCTTTTTATTATGTAGGATTATTAGAAACAGAGGCCTTCCTTATCTCATAAAAATGCTTTGTAGTTTCTGCCACATAGCTGTTCACCTTTTTCTTTGAATTTTTCCAAGACATTTTATGTTTTTTGCCATGTCTAGAATAGTACATGCTTGTGCATGCTTCCTCTTTCTTTTCTTTTTTTCTTTTTTTAAAAATATATTTTATTGATTTTTACAGAGAGGAAGGGAGAAGGATAGAGAGTTAAAAACATCGATGAGAGAGAAACATCAATCAGCTGCCTCCTGCACACTCCCCACTGGGGATGTGCCCGCAACCAAGGTACATGCCCTTGACCGCAATCGAACCTGGGTCCCTTGAGTCCGCAGGCCGATGCTCTATCCACTGAGCCAAACCGGTTAGGGCTGCTTCCTCTTTCTTTCCATGTTTTCTAATTAGTCATTGTTGCTAGTATATAGGTTGCCTATTGAATTTTAAAATAGATTTTACATGCAGTCATTTCCCCCCCAAATTTATTTTAATTTGGTTTCTTTTTGATTTCTAGAGGAAAAATTATAGCCTCTGTAAATAATGATTGCATCTTTTATTGTTTTTATTTCCTCTCTTATTGGAATACCCTATTTTTTGCTTCTTACCTTTCACTGCCATCTCCCTCCTGGCTCCATATTCTGCTCCCAGGGCCGTGCCTGACCTCGGGGAGGGAGGACAGTGTGGAGCAGCCATCCTGGGCAGTGACCTGAGACCCTCTCTCCCTGCTCCACTTGACTCACTAGCTCAGCCCAAATAGCCCAAAAGAATATTCCTAATACAAAGCCTTGGAATATTTTGAGCACAAACAGTAAGAAAGGCTTGCTAGAAACACCTAGTGAAAATAGGAAGGTGGAATTAATTAGATTTCCGTTTTGTTATGGGCAAAGTGGAGCAGTATTTTATTTCTAAACTAGAGGCCCAGTGCACAAAATTCGTGCGCAGGTCAGGTCCCTAGGCTTGTCTGGCAATCAGGGCTAATCGGGGCCTTCTGGCTGCTAGCTGGGACCTCCCTTCCCCAGCTGCCACCTGCTGGCTGGGGCCTTCCTTCATTCTGCGCCACCCCCTGGTGGTCAGTGCACATCATAGCAAGCGATTGAACTCCCAGTCTCCTGGTAGAACTCCTGAGGGGACAATTTGCATATTGGGCTTTTTATATGTATAGATTCTTCAGAGTACAATGGAAATACTCTAACTTCTCTTGGCTGAAGCTACAAAGTTAAGCAAATAACTAAAGAAATTACAGAGATATATCATATCAAAATGCCCTTGGAATAACCAGGTAATTGAGAACAAAAGTGAAGATTTTATCTGCTTAAATTACCTAAAAATTTGTTTTTATCTTCCATTTCACCCTTGTAAATAAAACAGTGGTCTAAGGAAGGAAAATTTAGTCCTTGTTTTTTTGAATAAAAAGTTTAAACATCTTTTAAAAAAGAAACCAATAGAGAATTAGAAAAAGTATCTGAAGAGACCAATCACTGAAGAGTACAAATAGCCAATGTAGCCATGGAAATAAGATATACCTCTCTAGTAGTGTGGGAAATAGAAATTAAAGCAATGATTAATATGATTTTTTGACCTACTAGTTAGCAAATTTTAAAAAATTGGATAGTATAGCCTGCGGTGAAATAAATGTTTGTGTCTGACAATGGAATGACTGTCATTAGCTCACACTATATTTTTTAAAAATATATTTTATTGATGTTTTACAGAGAAGAAGGAAGAAGGACAGAGAGTTAGAAACATCGATGAGAGAGAAACATCGATTAGCTGCCTCCTGCACGCCCCCCACTGGGGATGTGCCCGCAACCAAGGTACATGCCCTTGACCAGAATCGAACCTGGGACCCTTGAGTCCGCAGGCCGACGCTCCATCCACTGAGCCAAACCAGCTAGGGCCACCTTGGAGGGTTTTATTGGCTGGCACCCCAGAGGCCGCGCTCCTGGCGAGCTGGGCTTGCGTGGTTCATTCTCACACAGTAAGTGCTCACTTACTTCATCCAAAGCTTCTTGGAACTACAGCAAAATGACAAGGAAACCAACCTTACCACAGGTTAATTGATACAAACAAGAGTTTAGTTCCTACAGCATCGCATCAGTGTTCTAACGAAATGGCATGGAATAAAACAACGCTATTCAAGGACCACTGCCCTCCAGGGCCTGATGCTATCTGCATTTGAGGCCATGGTGGGGAGACGTAGCCCTTGGATTTAAGCTAGGGGACTCGTGGGAACCCAAAGGAAAGTCCCTGCACCGTGAAGTAAGCCTGTCCTGGAATGTTGAGCCGGTGGCTTTGGGGTTCCAGTCAGCTGGCCTACCGCCCAGGTGTCCAGCCACACCCCAAGCTTCTAGAAATCGCCTGCAGATGGGCAGCTCCATGTCAAGTGGCAGCATCCAGGGTCCGTGCTGTCACTCAGAGGCCCGTCCTCCCCGGTGAGCCCACCACCAAGTGCCCGTGTCCAGCAGGACCAGGACAAGTGGCTGGTGGGAGCTGAGAATCCTAATGCATCGTCTAAATGTGGTGACATGGGGACTGTGCAAACTAAGCTCGGATGTCCCGAACCTGTCTGGCCTGGAGTAAGTTTAAAAACAGCCTTTCTCCCAAAGTCACGCTCTGCATAACGACCCTTTCAGTCAACAATGGGTCCCATATACGTGGTGATCCTGTACGATTAGTATCATGGAGCGAAAAGATGACCATTTCAACACACACACACACAGCGGGAGAGGCCATGTGAGAACAAAGGCCGAGATGGGGTGACAAGCCAAGGGACGCCAAGAACCCCGGCAACTGGGAGCGGGGCCTGGAACAGCTTCCCCTCGGAGCCCCGGAGGACAGCCCTGCCAGCACCGACCGCAGCCTCCGGCCTCCAGAGCTGAGAGCGAACACGGTTCTGTTGTTCAGGCAGCCTGGCTGGAGGTCCTTTGTCCCAGCTGCCCAAGCAAAGCAGCCGGCTGTGGGCACATAACACTACAGAATGCTGTTCATATGCCATCCGCGCAGGGGGGCATGTTGAAGATGCGGGGGTGGGGGGAGGAGGGTGGAAAGGGGGGACAGGGTTGCTATCGAGGGTGGGAGGCAGGGCCTCTGGTGATGCGGGAGCAGTGAGGGTGGTGCTCTGATGGACGTCTGGGAGAGGCCATCCCAGGCAGAAGGATGAGACGCAGGGAGGCGCTTTGGGATAGAGAAGCTCTGCACGGAGCGCGGGGCTGGCGGGAGGCCCGCGGCCGGTGTGTGAGCACTGCCTGCCGTGCTCAGTGCAGTCACACGCTGTACATGACAGGCTGCACCGCGCAGCCCCGGGGCGCTCTAGGTTTGTGCAGGTGCACGTGGCATTCGCACAAGGACGGAACTGCCTAACGACGCATTCCCCAGAACACAGGCCTGCCTTTCAGTGGCGCGTGACTGTCCTCCAAAAAAACAGTGCGAAGGCAGGAAAGCGCCAGAGGACTTCGTATCAGATAAAGGCACCTGGTTGCTGAAGAAAAACCAGTAAATCCCTTCATAAGTTTCCAACGGAAAATTATTTGCAGAGCAAGGCATGATCATCTTTTAAAATTGTCTCAGTTAAACTCCATAACTGCTTCTCATCAGACTTGTAAGGCGTTTCACAAGGAGCCATTTTAGTCCTGACGGCGCATTAACACAGATACTTGCCAAATCTGAACCAAACGCATTTCTTGCCTGGTGCTACTGAATGAAAGCGGTAGGAGGGGGAAAACATGTAAAGACTCCGCTCCTATTGACTTAACGATAAAAGATACAACGTCCACCGAGGGTTTCATTTGGCGAGGCTTCCGAAAAGCAGATTCAAACTCAGCTGTGAACGTAATGCATCCGCCAGGTTTCTTGGGACAGAGAGCGTTCGAGCCGCTGAATTCCAAGGAGTGCGTTTTGGGGTTGGCCCGTGCGTGACTGTAACCACAGGAAGAAACCAGGGGTTACTGTAAAGAGCGGCAGAGGGAGCCTCAGTTATAGAGCTAGTGATGCTCCCCGGATGGGAGTTATCTCTAAAGCTCGTCTGCACATGGGGAAGGAGCTCTAGGAGGAACACATGTCAAGTACTTATTTAGGGCCTGAGAGGGCCCCGTCTCCAGGCAAGGCCCCTGGTGTGGTGGGCAGGTGTCCCCGTGTTCCTGTCCCTGCTCAGACACGGAGGAGCTTCTCACACGGGGACCGCGTGTTCTCCGAGGCACAGCACCTGCGTGCTGCTGGGTGTGTGGTGGCGCCGGGAACACTCATCATTTGCCATCATTCGGTTGGTGTGCAAAGCAGCCAGAAAGGGGCATCAGTCTTGGGCCTGGCTGAGCAGTCCCTACTCCAGTGGTTTTCAAATCGCATCCCACAGAGACTTACAGGATGGTTGGTCTGTTTCTCAGGACGGTCTGCAAAAGAAGGCTGCACAGCTGGGTCCTCAATCAGAACAGGTTGTGCAGCTGTGCGTTCAGTCCCATGGTGCCATCCCCTAAAGGGTATCACAGGCCAGGGCTCATTGTCTGACCGTTTCCTAGAATATCACAGTGAAGAGCCTTGTTCTTTTTTTTAAAATATATTTTATTGATTTTTTACAGAGAGGAAGGGAGAGAGATAGAGAGTCAGAAACATCGATGAGAGAGAAACATCGACCAGCTGCCTCCTGCACATCTCCCACTGGGGATATGCCCACAACCCAGGTACATGCCCTCGACCGGAATCGAACCTGGGACCTTTCAGTCCGCAGGCCGACGCTCTATCCACTGAGCCAAACAGGTTTCGGCGAAGAGCCTTGTTCTGACCAAAGCAGTACATTGCAACCCTTGCCTGCACCACACAGGTCGTGTCTGTAGGAAAAGGCCCCACCCAGCGACCAGCCGTCCCGTTGGTGAAATCTGCACACTTACATTCGTGTGGACCGGGCACCCCCTTCCCATGTATGACCCTGCCTTTTCCTCTCAAGATGAATTAAAACATGCCATTTTGTCGGGAAGGTCATCCTGGGCCAAGGTTTCCACGGCAGCAGCAGAAGCGAGATAAAGGCCGAGCATCTCAGAGCAAAGGCAGGGAAACAAAGGCGCAGTCAGGGAAGCGATGTGGCCAAAGGGGGTTCCAGGAGGGGCCAGCAAGGCGTGGGGCTGGTGAGGACACGGGGCAGCACCTGTGGGCAAGGATAGGGTCAGTGCCCGCTGCCCATCACGCCTCTAGTCCCTTTGCTAGCATTTTTCCTTTGGGGTAAGAGGCTGTCAGGAATGCTCTATCAACAAGCAAATGTCCCCAGTAGGAGATGAGCCTTTCCCAAGAACCTGCATGCCGAGCACGTGTGTCCCCAAGTGGCAGCTGCTTGTGAGGGCTCCGGGCACCGACCCTGGTGGGCTCGAGGGCCGGAGCAGCCCCAGGGTCGCCTGGAGCCCATGCACTGCTATTAAATACCAAGACCTGGATGGAGAGGAAGGAGGACCCGCGTGTGGTGGGATGGTGAGAAGACTGCTTGTAGCCAGGCTGCCCCGAGCTGTAGAGGAAACAGATTTGGGGCGGGAGGGTGTCAGGAAGGCTTCGTTTCAGTGACACATGTCAGTTAAAGCTTTTATTTGGTGCTATCCACAGTTGGTCCATTGTAACGTGCCTGCCCTCCCCGCTCCCCCCATGGCCCTGTCCTGCAGGAGTTTCCAAGGGAAACAGGTGCTTCTCTTTCTCCGATGATGCTGTAGATTTCTCAACATGGGGCAATGCGCCAGCATGTTTCTCTTAAAGCTCCTGAAACCTAGATTTCAAAAAGCAGCAACTTTAAGGGTACTAATGCCGGAGGCCGGTCCATCCTTGCTGCTTGACGCAGTCGCTGCAGGAAAGAGGCATCTGCACAGCATGTGTTTCAGTGAACCTGGCGTATGTAGCATACTGTTTTTAATATGTTTGCTCCCTTTAGCGCCATGTGTTTTAACCAAGGTCACCTCTCCGAGAAAGGTTGTTTCCCCAGGTGGGGATCTTTCCCTGAGGTTAGGGAGGGGATACAACCCCTTAATTAAGTGCCAGGCGGGTAATTAAGCTACATGGTCTTTACTCCCTGGAATGGAGATGAGAAACACCTTAACCCTTGTAATGGAAATTGACGGGGTTGGAATCGGCTGGTATAAATACGGATGTAATAAGACAATAAACGTCAGATCCTCATCAGTTCCTGACCAGAACTCCGACCAGAACTTTGGCTGGAGATCCTGGCTAGAGGTCCTGACTAGGCTGCTGACCAACTGAAGGCTGTCTTCGTGTCATTCCTTCTTCGCCGACTCCGTCCACACCTTTGGGGACCCCTGGACCTGCTGGGATTGGACCCCAGCATACTAATTCTCTTTACTTAGCCCAGGATTTATATATAAAGCGTTGATTAAGATAGAATTTCATGCACAAGATTTTGATATGCCTTGCATTTTAGAAAGACATCAACACACAACGCGTTGGACTCCATGTCCTGGGTGGGTGAGAGGTGGCTGTTTGCGCTAAGAGTGGCCCGTCCTGGGCCTGAAACAGCCCGCCTGTGCCTCTGAGCTGTGTCCAGAGCCCAGCCTGGGCCCCGTTGAGTTGATTGCTGCAGTCACTGCACCGTTGGTTTTATAGCAAAATGTTGGACATTTTCCCCCTAAAGAAGAGGAGACAGATGAGTGTTGTGGGGTCAGGAGCCCCATGAATGGTGGGGCTCTGACTTTTCATCTGTGCATTCCCAGAGCGGAGCACAGTGGCTTCTAACAAAGAGTAGGTGCTCAGTAAATATTTGCTGGACATGCACATGAGCTCATGAGCAGGAATACATGAAAACTGGGCTGGGAAGTCCACGTCCTTGGTTCTAGCAGCTAGCTTCTGGCTGCCTGACCTTCACTCCAAGGCGGTGAGGGTCACCTGACATATTGCACATGTGGGTACATGTTATGTAACACAGAACAAACTGCCGGCTCTCTCCTCCCCTGAGGCCTGTAAGTGCTCGGGCCCATTTCCTGTTGTGCGTCTCTCACCACCAGAATTCAGCTCCATTAGGGAAGCAACTCTGTCTACTTCATTTCTGAATCATGAGGCCTGAGGTACCACCTGGCATACGGCAGGCGCCTGGAAATGTTTGGTGGATGAATAAAATGAGTGAATCTTCTCATTTCCCCTAGTTTTCTTTTTTCTTTCTTTTTTAAAAAAATATATTTTATTGATTTTTTTACAGAGAGGAAGGGAGAGGGATAGAGAGTTAGAAACATCGATGAGAGAGAAATATTGATTAGCTGCTTCCTGCACACTCCCTACTGGGAATTACCCAAAACCAAGGTACATGCCCTTGACTGGAATCGAACCTGGGACCCTTCAGTCTGCAGGATGACACTCTATCCACTGAGCCAAACCGGTTAGGGCTTGGGCTTAGTTTTCATCTGCACCTGTCTTCTAGATGGCTGCTCTGAGGCTGAAAATATATCTTAAGTAAATAACAATGTCCTGAATTAATAATGATAGTAGAGTGTAAAAAAAAGGACTGAAATGGACACTGAGAAAGATTAACAAATTTACAATAGAAACATTAAATAAGCATAGGAAGCAATGTCCATCCACTGGGATCCCATTTTCTGAGTTCCTTGTATAAATGGTCATGTTAATCAGACTGGTTGAACCATATTTTTTTCACCTTCTGTGTGCGAAGGTGATCCTGGCCTGTTGTTTGCTATTTTTACTGCTCAGCCTTTAGTCCTTTATGCCATGGTGGGCAGGCCTCCCCAGGGAGCCACACTTACCACACGCAGACTGAAGAGAGTGGTGGAGTTGACTTCACCATGGCTCCTGGGGGTTCGGGGGGGGGGGGGGGTCTGTGCTGCAAATCTTGCCAGTGACAGCACACTGTACCGTGTCATCGTCCCCGTGACCTCGCTGCACCTGTGTCATTGTCCCCGTGGGCCTCGCTGTATCTATGTCATTGTCCCCGTGGATGTCGCTGCACCTGTGTCATTGTCCCCGTGGGCCTCGCTGCACCTGTGTCATTGTCCCCGAGGACCTCGCTGCACCTGTGTCATTGTCCCCGTGGGCCTCGCTGCACCTGTGTCATTGTCCCGGAGGACCTCGCTGTACCTGTGTCATTGTCCCCATGGGCCTCGCTGCACCTGTGTCATTGACCCCGTGACCTCGCTGTATCTGTGCTGTGTGATTGATTCAGGTCCAAAGCATTTGAGAAGGAAGCAGACATTGACAGAGAAGCGCTGAGGACAGAGCACACTTTCCTTCTGGATCAGAGTGAAGTCCAACCCACAAATGTAGAAATTGAAAGTGGAGATAAACCCAGTTTTGATGTTTCTTTGAGACCCTGAGTCCCACATCCCTGGAAGCTCACATGACTCCTAGGCTTTCCCATTTCATGGAGCGACAATTTCCAGAACTCTATTTTCAGAAAATAATCAGAAGTAGTAAAAAAGTATAATGTATAAGGATGTTCATCATGGGCTTATTTATAATGCAAAAATATTGAAGCAGAGAAAAATGAATTTCTGTGCAGCCGTTAAAAATTATGTGTTGGTACATCACTAATCATCAGGTAAATGCACATTAAAACCACAATGAGATATTGCCTCCTACTTGTTGGAATGGCTATTATCAAAAACATAAGAGAACAAATGTTGGTGAGGATGTGGAGAAAAGGGAACCTTCCCGCAGTGCTGGTGGGATTGTAAGTTGGTGCAGCCACTATGGGAAACAGTATGGAGGCTCCTCAAAAAACCAAGAATGGAGCTGCCATACAATCCAGGAATTCCTCTGCTGGGTACTTATTCAAAGGAAATGAAATTATTTTCTCAAAGAGATCCCTGCACCCCATATTCTCTGCAGCATTATTTACAATAGCCAAGACATGGAAATAATCTATGTCTGTTGATGGATGACTGGATAAAGAAAATATAGTATATATATAGTGGAATGTTACGCAGTCGTGAAAAACAAGGAAATTCTGCCTTTTGTGACAACATGGTTGGACCTTGAGGACATTATGCTAAGTGAGGTAAGTCAGAGAAGGACAAATACTGCAAGGTATAACTTACATGTGGAATCTAAAAAGAAAAGTCAAGCCAAACCGGTTTGGCTCAGTGGATAGAGCATCGGCCTGCGGACTGAAGGGTCCTGGGTTCGGTTCTGGTCAAGGGCATGTAGCTTGGTTGCGGGCACATCCCTGGTAGGGAGTGTGCAGGAGGCAGCTGGTCGATGTTTCTCTCTCATTGATGTTTCTGGCTCTCTATCCCTCTCCCTTCCTCTCTGTGAAAAATCAATAAAATATATTAAAAAAAAAGAAAAAGAAAAGTCAAATTATAGACACGGTAGAAAAGTGGTTGCCAGGGGTTAGCGGGTGGCGCAAGTAGGGAGAGGTTGGTAAAAGACAACTAACTGTCAGCTGTAAGATGAATGAGGTCTGAGGATCTGATGTACAACATGATGACTGCGGTTGGTAACTGTGTTGTGTAAGTGAAATTAGCGAAGAGAGTAGAACTTAAATGTTTTCACCACAAATAAAAAGGTAAATATGTGAGGTGATGGATGCATTAATTAACTCAACGGGGGCAATCCTTTCACAATGTATGTGGGTATCAAATCACCACGAGGCATCCGCTACATGTCTTACAATTTTATATGTCAGTTAGAACCTAAAAAGAGTTGAAACTTTTTAAAGAAATCATGTGTTGCACAAAACTAGGTAATAACACCAACACATATTCACTATATATAATTTTGGCTTTATTTGGGTTTTGTGTATTTAAATGTTATTTGCTTTAAAAAGCAAGCTTGCTTTTCCCACAAAATATAAATCTTTTTATATTAGTTGGTAAAATTAGTACATTGCTGTAAATTTTAAGTAATTTCCAAAATCATGCAAATTTGAAAGTGAAGGGTTGACTATAATCACCCCCTGTTCTGGTGCAGACATATAACTCGAGGCAGATAATGCCCGGCCAGCTGGATTCCAGGTGTGGGCTGGGGGTGGGGGTGATCATCTTTAAAATGTCTAGATAAAATTGTTTCCAAAATTTTATTTAGGAAACTATGAGGTGGCAATCAGAAGGAGGAACACTGTATTTGTATAGTTCATGGATTATATATTTGAACATTTAAAGATATTTACTAAACTCCTGTCACATTAGAAAGGAGTCAGTAGAAGTGTTCAATGTGTGAGAAACACTTTGAGAAACATTGGGGGAAACATGAGTTTACTATCTGTTATGTGTTGTTTATTGTAACCTGGAATGCAGTCTTGGCTGATGAACAAAAATAGTTCTCCGTCAGCTCTGGGCGGAGGGGGGGCGGGGGGGGGGTGTTGCGGGGACGGGAGTGTGTGTGTGCTGGAGGGGGTGGGCGGTGTGTGGAGGGATTGCGCAACAAAGACATGGACAACTGTGTTGTGATTCGGGGGAGCGGGGAGGTGGAAGAGGACATAGAGAGGATAAATGGTGGTGGAAAATAAAAAGGCAGTAGTTCTGCTCCCCTTTCCTTCATCACCGTTTCTGGGGCGCCCGTGACGTCTGGGCATTGTTGCAGGGAGCCGTCTGGTGACTGCTCTGGAACCCTGTCTGCAGCCCTGGGAATTGTCAGTGGAACCTCAGTGCAAAGCAGACGCTTTCACGGCTCTAGCATTCTTGGTATTTCTCTCGCTACCTCTTTTTATTTACACGAAATGCCATCTTATCACTTAAATGGCACTGAGAATTACATACCCAAATGTATTCCTGAGCACACTGAAAAGGCCTTTGTCCGCCTGTGCGTGTATTAAGATGATGATTATCCCCGCGTGGAAGCTCAGAGAATGAGTTCAGGACTCTGTAGAGTTTATCAGGCAAGATAATCTGCGTCAGTGACACTGGTGCCCTGGACAGAACGATCCGATCCGATCCGCACCAGTGTCTTCGCCGCCCGCCAGGACGGTTGCCCTGGCAACCTGACGACGCGTTCTCAGCTCAGACCAGCCTGTTTACTCCAGCGCTTTGGGAGGAAGGACCATGGACAAGCGGTGATGAAAGGTAACTTCCTCACTCCTGCTCCTTGGTCCTTTTGTTCTCCGCTTCCCAGGTCACTAACGGGGCCGGAGAAAGTGACCTGTGCACCCTTCGCAGCAGCTTCCGGATGCTCAGACGTGTAACTAACAGTTACCGTGGAAGTTAAAGCTGCCAGGACTCTCCCAGAGACGCTGATCTAGAATCCTAGAGCGTCCACTTCCCAGGATGCTGAGACTGAGAGGAAGGTTTGGGGGGACCCGGAGCGAATCCAGCGGCAAATCTCTGGGGTGTGGGTGCCTCTCTGTTGGACCTGATGGTCTCCAACACCTCTTTTCGCTGTTATTCCTTTGATTGTGTGACTCAGTCTCTTAACTGGGGGGTGGAAGCGGGTGGGGGGAGCAGGGGACAGGATGGATGCAGCCAGTGTGCTCTGATGGTTAATGTGCTCTGATGGTTAACGGCCTGTTCTACATTTAAGAGGAAATCCCAAACCCGTATCCTGAGGTTAGCTAAACCATAGTTCACCCTCTGGAAGGTTCTTTTCCATAATTCCCAAGTCCTTAATGTTTACAAGTTCCCCTTTTCCTAGACAACTCTTTCCTTTAACTTCCTCATAAGAAGCATCCGCCAAACGGGGAAGGCTTTCTGCAGATGTTACTTGGCGGCCTGATCTCTGTGTGAGTGGTTCACACACCCAGAGAACACACCTGACCACCCACTGGCACCGACACATGGTGGGAATGGATTGTGACTTGCAAAATACTCTGCACAGTAAGAATCCCTTTCCGGACTCTGTTTGTTTGTTTGTTTGTTGTAACGATGACTTTGGATCCAGCCTGAAGAAAGGCCATATTCTTGTTAGAGGACAAAGCAGACTACCTCATGTTGCTAAATATGCACAGCAAATGGAACAAAGCCTCAGAAACATCATCACATTTTTCTTTATCCGAAGAACATTGAAAACTGTGAATATTACAGACACGAAGCCCCAGAAAATGGAAAGAGATGGGATTTGCTGGCATCCCGATGAGAGCCCGCATGGCTGGGATCCCCTTCCTGCTGGCGAGTGCGTAAGCCTGTGTGCATCACGGCTTTTGCTGCAGCCTCTGCTTTATTCATCAGGGTTCCTGACTCCTCTGCTGTTCCTCTTGGTTGTGCATCTTGAAGACATTTATTGTAAGACTTTTCCTTGGATAACACAGGTGAAAACTAAGGTTTCCATCTTTATTCATTGAAACAACGACACTGAGACACTTGGAACTCAGACAAATGTTTAAGCATGAGCTTGTGTGTGTTTTCAGCTGCGGCCCATTTGGTTGGAATTTGTGATTGGCTGTGAAGTCTCACCTCCTTCGAGGGCAGTGGTTCTCAACCTTCCTAATGCCGCGATCCTTTAATACAGTTCCTCATGTTGTGGTGACCCCCAATTTCATTGTTACAAATTGAACATAATTGAAGCATAGTGATTAATCACAAAAACAATATGTAATTATATTTGTGTTTTCCAATGGTCTTAGGCAACCCCTGTGAAAGGGTCGTTCGACCCCCAATGGGGTCGCGACCCACAGGTTGAGAACCGCTGCTCTAGGGTATTGCTGATGTTATTATGCAGAGAAGACGAAAGGTAGCGTCCCAGCATCCCAGCGTCTGTCTGTTGTGTCACAGGATGATAGGAGTTGGGTGGCTTTGGCAGACAGCATCTGAGGGACAGGGAGAGCTACTGCTGCTGGTGTCTGGTGGTGGAGTTAGGCTAAACCTTCCTGCTGAAGTGAAATGAATGAAGAGGCTGCATGGAGCACCCAGGGTCTGAGGCAGTAGGGAGCTGTGTGGTCATTACTGGATGGAAACAGAAAGGTACCGGAGAGCCAGAGCCACACAGCCACTCGGTCCCCAGGGTGCTGCCCACTGACCCCTGCCTGGGGGACAGCGAGGGCAGGGCCCACCCAGGGTGAAAATTCTGTGGGGCACATGTCCTCATTAAGATGACCCCTCTCCTGCTGAACCCCTGGGGGACCCCAGGGGAGAGGTCTCAGCCCCAGTGAAGCAGAGCGGACAGAAGACAGGCCTCCGGGAGAGCCTCCCGCCGCGCAGTGGCGACAGGTGAGCCTAGGAAGCCTTTCACAGGAACAACTAGCACTGATCTCACATAAATGATTTCAGGAAACAGAAAGAGAAGAAACACATCCCAGCTGCTGGTGTGAGACGGGCACCGCCTTGATGTGCAAACCAGATCAGGGCGTCACTGGAAAGGAAATGACAGGCCAGTCTCTCATGAATGTGGATGCAGAAATCCCAAACAAAATATTTGCAAATTGAAAGCAGTACAAGAAAAAGAAAAAATACCTCACCACCAAGTTGGATGTATTATAGGAATAGATTGGTCTTAGAAAATCAATCATATAGTCAATCATATAGATACACTAAATTAGAAAAATAATATGATCACCTCTGTAGACTTATAAAAGGCATTTGGTAGAGTTCAGCCTGCACTCAATTAAAGAAAACAACAACCAACAACTCTAACACCTCATAGTAAACTTAGAATAGACAGGACCCTCCTTAATCTCACAAAGGGTAGCTATAGAAGACTGACACACATCACTCAGTGGTGAAATGTAGAAAACTTGCCTGAGAAACGACAAGACCAGGATGACAGCTAACACCACTTCTACCCTACTCGTATTTGAGGTCTCAGCCAGTGCAGTAAGTACTGAAAAGAAATAAAAGTTATAAAGATTGTAAAGAAATAAATAAGAATCTCATGGTTCACAGATGACTGTACACATAGAAAAACCAAGGCAATCTATTACATTGTTACTAGAATTAATAAATGAGGCTTGCCTTGTTGAATGCACCAAAAATTGCATATTGTATTGCATTTCTTTATGCAAGAAAGAAACAAAACATGAGCATTTATAATATACTAGAGGCCTGGTGCACAAAATTTGTGCACTGGGGGGTGTCCCTTAGCTAAGCCTGTGCCCTCTCACGGTGCAGGAGCCCACAGGGAGCGGGCCTAAGCCGGCAGTCGGACATCCTTAGCGCTGCCTTAGAGGTGGGAGAGGCTCCTGCCGCAGTCGCTGTGCTCTCCAGCCGTGAGCCCAGCTTCTGGCTTAGTGGTGCTCCTCCTGTAGGAGCGCACTGACCACCAGGGGGCAGCTCCTGTGTTAAGCATCTGCCCCCTGGTGGTCAGTGTGCATCATAGTGACCGGTTGTTTCACCGTTTGGTCAATTTGCATGTTAGCCTTTTATTATATAGGATACCATGAATCACAGACTCAACACTATAATGTAAATTCTTCCCAAATTGATTTAGTGATTTTAGGTTCCTCAATCACACTTCCAACAGGTTTTCCTTTGTTTAATATTTTTCATGTAATTTGATAAGCTATCTCTGAAATATATGGAACTGCAAAGTGCCATGAGTAGCCAGGATATCCTTGAATAAGATGGGAAGACTTGCTGTGTTAAATAGCAAGTCATATTATAAAGCTGTGCAGCCACACACTGTGGTATTTATAGACAAGTGAACCAACTGAGTAGAATAGAAAACTTAGACACAGACTCACATGTACCTGATTTATGACCATGTGAAGTATGACAGAGGTTGCTCTTTAGATGAATGAGTCAATTATAGATTTCTTTTCTTTTTTTCTTAAATTCTTTTCCACTGATTGTTGAAAGTATTACATATGTCTCCCTTTCCCACCATAAACATGGATTTTTGTCAATAAATAGTGTTGGGAAAACTGGCTAACCAAACAAAAAAGGAAGGAAGGAAAGAAGGAAGGAAAGAAGGGAGGAAGGAAGGACGGAAGGACGGAAGGAAGGAAGGAAGGAAGGAAGGAAGGAAGGAAGGGGTGGGCCATGGCTGGTTTGGCTAGTGGTGAGAGTGTTGGCCTGAGGAACGAAGAGTCACAGGTTCGATTCCCGGTCAAGGGCACATGCCTCGGCTGCAGGTTCAATCCCCAGGAGTGGGAGGCAACCAATCGATGTCTCTCTCTCACATCAATATTTCCCTCTCCCCTCTCTCCCTCTTTCCTCCTCCTCCCTCCCTTCCACTCTCTCTGAAAATCAGTGGAAAAAATATCCTCACTCCTTGGGGGAGGATTAACCAAAAAAAAGGAAGAGAGAAAGGGAGGGAAGGAGGAAAGAAAGAAAGAGAGAAGAAAGGAAAAGAGACCCCTTACGACATACACACAAAATTAATGAAATAACTAAAGACTGAAATAAAAATTCTAACATCTAGAACCAAAGTTGGAGTAAAACTCTGTTGATTTTCTTTTCTCCTGAGATCATGTTCTTTACTTGGTTCTTCGTGTGTTGGGTAGTTTTGGACGGTATCCTGGTCATTATGGAAATGAAACTGTGGAGTTAAGAATTCGGTTGTTTTTCTCCATGGATGTTGCTTCCTTTACTTAGTTACACAGCGGTTCTCAACCTGTGGGTTGCGACCCCGTTGGGGGCCGAACGACCCTTTCACAGGGGTCGCCTAAGACCATCGGAAAACACATATACAATTACATATTGTTTTTGTGATTAATCACTATGCTTTAATTATGTTCAATTTGTAACAATGAAATTGGGGGTCACCACAACATGAGGAACTGTATTAAAGGGTCACGGCATTAGGAAGGTTGAGAACCACTGACTTAGTAGGTATTTTTCTGGGCTGGGCTGGGCTGGACCTGTAGTCTCTTGAGTGACAATTTCAGTCCATTCGGACCTTTTGTCTTCAGCAGGGGACTTAGCCTGTTCACACATGTGTGGCTGGGGCTAACCAATCATGGAAGAAGACAATAAAACCTTAAAATATATGCAGGAAGCAAAAAACTATGAAAAATGATGTGGAACACTTGAAAACGGAACATCTAGAAATAAATACAATAATAAAAATTTAAAACTAAGTGGATACATTAAAAGACAAAGAGAAAAATCTTAGCATCAGCCAAAGAAAGTGGACAGATGAGCTTCAAATAATTGACACACACAGCTGAATTTTTAATTGCAACATTAAAGTAGAAAGTTCAATGGCATTGATCTCTTCAACTGCCAACCTAGTATTCTATGTATAGGAAATTTATATTTAATGAATGAGAGTGAAATGAAAGCATTTTCATAAATAAAAATGGAAAAAATTCATTACCAACTGACTCTGACTAAAAGGAATTCTAAAGGAGACCGATAGTAAGTCATCCCAGATGCAAGTTTGAGATACAAGAAAAGAATAAATAACAGAGAAGTGAATATACAGATAAATGTAAATGAACATTGATTGAATACAATAGTAATAGTATTTAGTGGGGTCCAAAAAGGAGAGATAAGTTATGGAATATAAGCAAAGTTAAAGTATTCAAAGTTCCTTGTATTATCCAAGAAGATAACAAAGATTTTATCTTTATATTTTAATAATTTAACTATTGGTGTTATAATTTCTATAGTAAGGTAATTATAATTCAGAGCTCCCAAACTAATATTGGGAGCTAATTAACTACACAAAAAAAAAAAAAGGAGAGGAAAAAACAGAAGAGGAAGTGTGACAAATAGAATATAATGCTGGAAGCCAGTCCATCCTTGCTGCTTGACACAGTCGCTGCAGGAAAGAAACATCTGCACAGCATATGTTTCAAGGGACCTGGCATATATAGCATATTGTTCTTAATATGTTTGCTCTCCTTAGCGCCATGTGTTTTAACCAAGGTCACCTCTCCAAGAAAGGTTGTTTCCCCAGGTGGGGATTTTTCCCTGAGGTTAGGGAGGGGATACAACCCCTTAACTAAGTGCCAGGCAGGTAGTTAATCACTTTAACTACAAACAATCACGCTTAAGCTACATAATCTTTACTCCCTGGAATGGAGATAAGAAACGCCCTAACCTTTGCAATAGAAATTGACAGGATTAAAATCGACTGGTATAAATACAGATGTAACAAGACAATAAAGATCAGGTCCTCATCAGATCCTGATCAGATCCTAGCCAGAACTTTGGCTGGAGATCCTGGCTAGAGGTCCTGACTAGGCTGCTGATCAACTGAAGGCTGTCTCGGTGTCATTCCTTCTTTGCCGACTCCGTCCACACCTTTGGGGACCCCTGGACCTGTTGGGGTCGGACCCCAGCATCTGGCGCCCAACGTGGGGCACGAACCCACGACCCTGAGATTAAGAGTCTCATGCTCTACCAACTGAGCAGATCCAGTGACTGAGCAGATCCAGTGGCGCCCGACGAGAGATGGTGGTCGCCATGGCGATGCTGGAGCTGGTGGAGGCGGAATGCGGGTGTGCCAACCCCCTCATGAAGCTGGCCGGGCACTTCACCCAGGACAAGGCCCTTCGGCAGGAGGGGCTGAGGCCCGGTCCCTGGCCACCGGGGACCCCAGCCTCCGAGGCGGTCCCTAAGCCTTTGGGGGTAGCCTCTGAAGATGAGTTGGTGGCCGAATTCCTCCAGGACCAGAATGAACCACTTATATCGAGTGCCCCTCAGACCTTCAAGATGGATGACCTCCTGGCAGAGATGCAGGAGATTGAACAGTCAAGTTTCCGCCAGGCACCCCAGAGAGCCCCTGGGGTGGCAGACTTGGCCTTGTCTGAGAACTGGGCCCAGGAGTTTCTTGCAGCTGGAGATGCTGTGGATGTAACGCAGGATTATAATGAGACGGACCGGTCCCAAGAATTCATCTCTGAAGTTACAGACCCTTTGTCTGTGTCTCCTGCCCGCTGGGCTGAGGAATATCTGGAACAGTCAGAGGAGAAGTTGTGGCTGGGAGAGCCCGAGGGAACGACTGCCAGTGATCGCTGGTATAATGATTATCATCCTGAGGATGATCTACAGCATACTGCCAGTGACTTTGTGGCCAAAGTGGATGACCCCAAATTGGCTAACTCTGAGTTCCCGAAATTCGTGCGGCAGATTGGCGAGGGGCAGGTGTCCCTGGAGTCCGGTGCAGGGTCGGGCCGAGCTCAGGCAGAACAGTGGGCAGCAGAGTTTGTACAGCAGCAGGGTACATCAGATGCCTGGGTTGACGAGTTCACAAGACCAGGGAACACAGCTGCCCTTGATATGGAGTTTGAACGAGCCAAATCAGCTATAGAGTCTGATGTCGATTTCTCGGACAAGTTGCAGGCAGAGTTGGAGGAGATGGCGAAACGGGATGCTGAGGTTCACCCCTGGCTTTTTGACTATGATGACATCACGACTGCTTCCTATGATAAGGGGTACCAGTTTGAGGAGGAGAACCCCCTGCGTGACCACCCCCAGCCTTTCGAGGAAGGGCTGCGGCGACTTCAGGATGGGGACCTGCCGAATGCTGTGCTGCTTTTTGAGGCGCTGTGCAGCAGGATCCTAAGCACATGGAAGCTTGGCAGTATCTGGGTACCACACAGGCAGAGAATGAACAAGAACTAGTAGCCATCAGCGCATTACGGAAGTGTCTGGAGCTAAAGCCAGATAACCAGACAGCATTGATGGCACTAGCTGTCAGCTTCACCAACGAGTCCCTGTAGCGACAGGCCTGTGAAACCCTGCGAGACTGGCTGCGCTATACACCAGCCTATGCCCATCTGGTGGTGCCCAGGGAAGAAGGGGCCAGTGGCGCAGGACTGGGCCCAAGCAAGCGCATCCTGGGATCTCTGTTGTCTGACTCCCTATTTCTTGAAGTGAAAGAGCTCTTCCTGGCAGCTGTGCGCCTGGACCCTACAAACGTTGACCCTGATGTGCAGTGTGGGTTAGGGGTCCTTTTCAACCTGAGTGGGGAGTATGACAAGGCAGTGGACTGTTTCACAGCTGCCCTCAGCGTTCGTCCCAATGACTATTTGCTGTGGCATAAACTAGGGGCCACCCTAGCCAATGGAAACCAGAGTGAAGAAGCAGTAGCTGCATACCGTCGGGCCCTCGAGCTACAACCAGGCTATATACGGTCCCGCTATAACCTGGGCATCAGCTGCATCAACCTTGGGGCTCATCGGGAGGCTGTGGAACACTTTTTGGAGGCCTTGAACATGCAGAGGAAAAGCCGGGGCCCTCGGGGTGAAGGGGGCGCCATGTCAGAGAACATCTGGAGCACGCTGCGTTTGGCATTGTCCTTGTTAGGCCAGAGCGATGCCTATGAGGCGGCTGATGCCCGGGATCTGTCCGCCCTCTTAACTATGTTTGGCCTGCCCCAGTGACAGTGGGATGGGCTGCCCTATGAGTGTCTGCCTGGAGGGGTCCCCGCTCTGGATGTGACTCCCTCTCCCCAAATGGGCCTACCAAGGGGCTGGGCTGATGATCATATGCGGTACGGCCTCTCAGGAGTGGCCTCAATGTAGGGGTGGGTAGTCTTTGTTCTAGTTCCTACATAATTGTAGGAAAATGAGCTGTATCTCTTGAGTCCCTTGGTAATTCAAGGGTGCACACCCGGCTACAGATCTCTGCATATCATGCCCTTTCTTGGTGCTGCTTTTTGGGTAGGACCCAGAGATAATAGGGTAACTGT
The DNA here is from genome assembly GCF_028538775.1 of Myotis yumanensis. Taxonomy (NCBI): domain Eukaryota; kingdom Metazoa; phylum Chordata; class Mammalia; order Chiroptera; family Vespertilionidae; genus Myotis; species Myotis yumanensis. The sequence goes on along the minus strand of NW_027223752.1, from coordinate 159,437,813 downwards.
TGTCATCAGCTGCCATTTCTCATAGGGTCTACCACATTTGTAATATCTGTCCCCCTCCCCCTTTTACTGGGAATTGATAATAGTACAGCTTCCTTGGGCAGTTATGTGTAGGCCATTCTTCTGCCATGCACCTCTGGGATGACCATATCTAGGGAGGGATGGCAGGAATTGACCTGTTGGACTTAAATGTTGATTTGGCTCAGCAGAGTCAAGTTTTGGTAGGGGTGCTCATAGTTCTGTCATTCTTGGACCTCTCCTGGCTGTTGCTCAGATTCCCTGGATATGATGCTGCACACAGGAATGCTGGCCTCACTATCTGGGGGTCCTCAAGAGCTGCCAGGGTAAATTGCTACACAGTGTTTGGGTGTTGGGTAGCAGGAAGGCTCACTTGTGGAATTAGCTAGCCTAGAAGGGACCTGATGGGATCAGGTCAAGGGCTGTGCTCTGTGGCCGTTTGTGGAAGGACGGCATTGGGACGTGGGATGTGAGTGCAGGAGTCCCTCCTCCTCTTAGACCTGTGAGTAGGAATTGAACTAGTAGCTCTTCTAGAAAGTTGCTTCAGAAATTGTACAATCCTCAAGGCCAAGCAATAGTAGAAAGGGCTCACCAAACTTTAAAAACACAAATTAAAAAATTACAAGAAAATGAGTTTAAATATTCCTCTCCTCATCATGTTCTACAACATACTCTATTTGTAATTAATATACTAAATGTAGATTCTGAGGGAAATTCCCCGATGTACAGGCATTGGAACCCTGATCTAACTAAACCTAAAGTCCTCGTCAAATGGAGAGACTTGCTTACAGGAGCCTGGAAGGGACCTGATGTACTTTTAACCCGGGGGAGAGGATATGCTTGTATATTTCCACAGGACACAGACTCACCTGTGTGGATTCCAGACCGTCTAGTCCGACCTTATGTCTCACCACCCTCTGTCTCCACCTCACCCTAGCACACCTGACCAGTGCCCGTCTGCAGCTGATGTGCAGCCCTGAGCTGGAACAATCTGTCCATTGGGAGGATCACATGTGCCTCCATATGTCCCAGCTTTGCCCCACATCTTCTTTTCTTTTTCCTTTTTTTTTTTTTTTAAATCTAACTACTTGTTTGCTGGTCTTTGGCCTTTCTCCTTCTCTCCTGAACACAGCCTTTTCTAGAATCTCCCTACCCTACTGTTCCAGGTAGGGCACCTCCCTTTTATGCCGTGACTCTGGGTGTTTGGTATATGTCCCATACATGGAGTTGTCTTGTGCCAAGAGCCTGACATCCTGGGCTGAGAAACCCCTGTCCCGGGACTCTTCTTTGTCCTGTATTGGCCCCTCTTACCCTTGTGTCAAGAGGGACCCTCTTCTTACAATCCAATTGACTATAGCTATTGCCTGAGCTCTCTGTTCATGCTGAGGTTGAAGCCTCATAGTGGCTGGTACCATGGATCTGTCTCTAGCCCAATGGCGTGAGCTGGGCCCTCCCTGGAGAAGAAACCTGGGTTCCCCAAGATATGTGATCAATGCCGGGGCCCCGCCAGCAGGCAAGGGGATCCCAAGGCAGTTGCTGGGCGTGGAGGCCACGGGGGCATAGGCTACCAAGGAGACAGAACTAAACCTCACATCACCCTGCTTGGCCCCGGAAGATGGCTGGTTAGTCAAAGATGGGTAAGATTCCTCAGGGAGGAACAACCTAAGACAGGCACAGTCGCAGAGGGGCCGGTAGGAGAGAACTTGGGGGTCAACAGAGGTGGGGCTCAGATCCTCACCCCCCCCCACCACCAACTATGCAGGGGCTTGAACACTCACTCCTTCTGAGGGAGGTCTCCTGCCCCCATGGCTGCTTCCCACTTCGCATGCCCAGCTCAGATCGGGACCCAGGTAAAGACAGAGACTGGCTGACAGCAGCTGCCCTCTCACTGCAACAGGACTTGTTTCCCATTTCTACCTTGGACCACAGGGAAAGGGGCAGCTGAAGGAAAGGGCTGTGTCAGGATGCTGCCTTCTTCCCTTTCTTCTCCTTCTTTTTTCTAAACACTTCCATCCCTTGTAGTTCTTTTGCTTTCTCTTCTTTTCTCTCTACTACCCTCCATCTTCCATATCAGCTGACCCAGAGGGCATAGCTTACTCCTCCTCAGACACCGACACCACCATCAAGCACGGCCCTGATGGACCCTTTGATGCAGCCCTTCAACTCGCTGACACTTTGGGAAGCCCGTCGCCAGTGACGCCGCCCGCTAGCCAGACCAACAAAGACAACCAAACCACTGACTGGAGGACAGCTGAAATCCCTTGACTGAAGAGGCCAGCAACCTTCTACAAGAACACGGCTCCTTGTGCAATCCGTCCACTATGTTTATAGCTATGCTTATTGTCATTGCTTGCCAGTCTTCTTCCGAGTCTTAAACAGCCCAATCTGAGAGGTGGCCACTGATTTGCATGCGCTATCATTTAAAAAATAAAAAAGGGGGAATTTGCCAGAAGCCGGTCCATCCTTGCTGCTTGACACAGTCGCTGCAGGAAAGAAACATCTGCACAGCATATGTTTCAAGGGACCTGGCATATATAGCATATTGTTCTTAATATGTTTGCTCTCCTTAGCACCATGTGTTTTAACCAAGGTCACCTCTCTGAGAAAGGTTGTTTCCCCAGGTGGGGATTTTTCCCTGAGGTTAGGGAGGGGATACAACCCCTTAACTAAGTGCCAGGCAGGTAGTTAATCACTTTAACTACAAACAATCACGCTTAAGCTACATAATCTTTACTCCCTGGAATGGAGATAAGAAACGCCCTAACCTTTGCAATAGAAATTGACAGGATTAAAATCGACTGGTATAAATACAGATGTAACAAGACAATAAAGATCAGGTCCTCATCAGATCCTGATCAGATCCTAGCCAGAACTTTGGCTGGAGATCCTAACCAGAACTTTGGCTGGAGATCCTGGCTAGAGGTCCTGACTAGGCTGCTGATCAACTGAAGGCTGTCTCCATGTCATTCCTTCTTTGCCGACTCCGTCCACACCTTTGGGGACCCCTGGACCCGTTGGTTTTGGACCCCAGCAATATAATAAAATGGCAGATTTAAAACTAAATATCTTAATAATTACATTAAATATAAATGACTAAACTCTTTGGTTTAAAAAAAGACCAAGAGTGCTATACTGACTTTTAAACATTGAACTATATGTTATAAGAATACAGCAAGAATAATAACAAAAGGATAGAAAAAATGTATCATTTGTATTTGCGGAAGATACTTGGTATATATGATCAATGCCATACAAAATAGACTGGTGCTGGCAGAAGGTATGAGTACCAAGCAGGACCACGGCGTGTGGGAGCAAAGAATTTTCAGTAACCACCAGAGGCTCATCCCAATGACAGCGACCAGCGCCCCACCTTGGGCTGACACCCCTGCTCACCTGCCCGTCATGTTCTGCACACACCCCCTGCTGGTCAGCACACATCATAGCGACCGCTTGTTCAGCCGTTTGGTCTATTTGCATATTAGGGTTTTATATATAGACTAGTGGCCCGGTGCACGAAATTCATGCACAGGGCGGTGTCCCTCAGCCGGGCCTGCACCCTCTCTAATCGGGGACCCCCTTGGGGGATGTCCCACAGGGATCAGGCCTAAACTGGCAATCAGACATCCCTCTCACAATTTGGGACTGCTGGCTCCTAACTGCTCACGTGGCTGCCTGCCTGATTGCCCCTAACCACTCCACCTGCCAGCCTGATTACCCCCAACTGCTCCCCCCACTGCCCTGCTTGCCCCCAACTGGCCTCCCCTGCCAGCTTGATCACCCCTAACCGCCTCTGCCTCGGCCCTGCCACCATGGCTTTGTCCGGAAGGACATCCAGAAGGTCTCCCAGTCTAATTAGCATATTATCCTTTTATTAGTATATATAGTCCCATATGTTTATTTTCTCCTTTTTTTTTCTTAGCCTTAGGAAATGTATCTATAAACATACTGCTATGAGAGATGTCAGATTTTTCTACATATGGTTTCTTCTAGGATTTTTATGGTTTCCCAACTAACATTTAAGTCTTCTATCCATTTTGAGTTTATTCTTGTGTATGGTGAAAGTTGGTAGTCTATTTTCATTTTTTTGCATGTAACTGTCCAATTTTCCCAACACCATTTATTGAAGAGACTGTCTTGACTCCATTGTATGCTCTTGCCTCCTTTGTCAAATATTAATTGAGCATAAGGCTTGGGTCAATTTCTGGGTTCTCTGTTCTGTTCCATTAATCCATATGCCTGTTCTTGTGCCAGTACCAGGTTTTTAGTACAGTGGCTTTGTAGTATAACTTGAAATCTGGTATTGTGATTCCTCCAACTTTGTTTTTATTTCTCAAAATTGCTGCAGCTATTCAGGTTTTTTAAAAATTTCATATAAATTTTTGGAGTATTTGCTTTAGCTTGATGAAGTATGTCATTGGTATTTTAATAGGTATTATATTGAATCTATAGATTGCCTTGGGTAGTATGAACATTTTAATGATGTTGATTCTACCAATCCATGAACACAGTATATTCTTCCATCTGTTTATATCTTCTACTAACTCATTTTTCAATATCCTGTAGCTTTCAGAGTACAGGTCTTTTGCCTCATTGGTTAAGTTTATTCCTAAGTATCTTAATTTTTTGTTGTTGTTGCAATGGTAAATGGGATTGTTTTTTTGTCTGTGAAACTCCTAATTTCACCTTCAATTTTAAATGATAACCTTCCTTGATAGAGTAGTCTTGAATTTAGTCCCCAGCTTTTCATTAGTATACAAAATAATGCCACTCCCTTCTGGCCTGAGAAATCAACTGATAGTCTAATGGGAGTTATGTTGTATGTAACTTGCTGTCTCTCTCTTGCAACCTTTAAGATTCTTTCTTTATCTTTAACATTTGCCATTTTGATTATGGTGTGTCTTGGTGTGGGTATTTTGGGTTCATCTTGATTGGGACTCTGTGCTTCCTGGACTTATGTGACTTTTTTCTTTCCTAAGTCAGGGAAGTATTCTGTCATTATTTCTTCAAACAGGTTTTCTATTCCTTGCAGCCTCTTCTCCTCCTGGCATCCCTATTATGGAGATGTTGTTTCATTTCAGGTTATCTCAAAGCTCCCTTAAACTCTCCTTCTGCTTTCTAATTATTTTTACCATTTTCTGCTCTGAGTGGATTTTTTTTTCTACCTTGTTTTCTAATTCACTGATTTGGTCCTCACCTTCTTCTAAGCTACTGTTGAATCCTTCAAGGGTGTTTTTTATTTTAGCTATGTCATTCCTCATTTCCAATTGATTCTTATTTATTATTTCAAGCTCTCTTTTCATGCTGGTATAGCTCTCATTAAGAACCTTATTGTGGGAAGCCATCTATTGTCTTCACTAACAGAGAGGTGTGGACAAGGAGCCCGGAATTCTGGTGACCCTTGAGCCCTGACAAAGGTCAGAGCTATGCACTGACTGTTTAGTGGAGACAATAGTAGCTGAAGCAACTTCCTGACCAGATAGTCATGTAAATCCTTACTGATAAGATAGTCTGTCTGTTACTGGAAATTGCCTGCGTAAGGGCTATAAGTGTATCCCAAATGGAAAAAAAGGATGACAAGGCCTGAGCACAAGTGGAGTCCTCCCTCTTGCATTGGGCTCCCGCCTGGCCCCTCGATTTCCAAATTATTATTTCTTGTCTCATCTCTGTCATTTGCGTGTGGCCCCTCTCCCAGAGCCCAAACCCTGAACCACGCGGGATGTGGGTCTTCACACCTTATAATTGTCTTTACGTTGCTTGCAGTTATCACTGAATTGTTTGAGCACCCTCATTATCATTACTCTGAATTCTTTATCTGATGAATTGTTTTCCTCCATTTCATTTAGTTCGTTTTCTGGAGATTCCTTCTTTTCTTTCATTCGAAGGTTGTTTCTTTGTCTCCCCATTTTTGCTATTTCTTTGTTTTTGTTTCTATGTATTAGATTAAACTGCTATGCCTCCCAAATTTTTTTGGGTGGTCTTATGTAGTAGGTGTTTTGTGAGACCCAGTGGTGCAGTCTCTTAGATTTCCTGAGATGGGTGCTCTAGGAGAGCCCCTTACTTGAGTTATTTAGGTTCTCCTGTTGTAGTTGAGTCTTGAATGTTATTGTCCTGATTGTGCATGGAGTCTCCTCTCAGGCTGGATGACAATGTGGCTCACCCTTGACCATGTCATGCAAGCAGTTGTGGAGGTGCTGACAGAACAGAATGAAATATAACAACACAAAATATGAAACAGAAGAAACAAAGCAAGAATGTGCACAAGACCCCGATAGAACCAACAAAAGCAACCACCAGAGAAGAGAAAATTATGAAAGAGAAAAGAGAGCAAGAATGATAGAAAAAAGAAAGAAAAGTGTGGGGAGAAAACAAAACAAACAAAAAAAGCACAAACAAAAAAGAACAAGAAAGGGGAGGGGCATAATTTGTAGACGTAGAGCTGAAATAAAGAAAATAAGAATAAAGTGTTATGCCCAGATTTCAGGATCCCCAAAAGACCACCAGGAAGCCAGCCGAGTCCGATGCAAAAGCAAAAGAGTCTTTATTCGAGCTAGCTCGAGCTCCCCGTCCACCACACTCGCCGACGCAGCGGCAGGAGGCAGAGAGAGAGAGAGCTCTGTGGGGAGAGGGGTTTTATAGGGTTGGAGTAAGGGGAGGAGAGAGGACTGTGGGCCCTGCCAACTGGCCAGGTGCAAGTCGGTGTCTTGTTACACAGGATGTGGTCGTATCTATGGCGCACACTTCCCTTGATTATTGGTTAGTTTAAAGAAATCCTAGGTGTGGCTAGCAGAGGCTTGGGCTTCCGGGAAGAAGCTCCTTGCTGACCACATGGCTAATGGCTGCTGCCCAAAAATGGAGGATCCGGGGCAAGATGGAGGGTGTAGCCCTCACCCTTTCAAAAGAATTAGAGGAATAGAGGAAGGAAAGTGGTTTAAAATAAAGGAGGAAGAAAGGAAATGAAAAGACAAGAAAAAAAATTGAAAAGGAAAATAGAAGAGAAAGCAGATAGGCTTAAAATAAGAAAAAGAAAAAAGTTAAGAAAGCAGGGGAAAAAAGAAGAGAGAAAGAAAAGGGAGAAAAAAATATAGTGAAAAAAAGAAGAAAAGTTGAGTAAGAAAAGGGAAAGGGAAAATTGGATATACTAGCATGAACGGGACAGCAGAAACTAGAATAATAGCAAGTCAATAATGCAGATAGATAAAGAAGAAAATTTAAAAATGGAAAAAAGAAAGAAAAGAGAAAAACAAAAAGAAGAAAGAGGAGTAAAAAGGGAGGAAAAAATAGAAAAGAAGGAAAAAAGTGAAGTGGCGTTCATTTCAGCCAAGTTTAATGCCCCATGGGAGCTTGCTTTGCACCCCACTCTTTTGTTCTGTGTACCAATTTTAGGTTTTCTGTGAGGTATTTAGGTACTAACCACTGGTAGGCACTGTGTTTTGGCTTTCACAACCTGCTACAGTTCTAAGTGATTCACTGATCCACCACTTCTGTCTCTCCACAGGCCTTGGCTGCAAGCAGGAGGGACCAATTTACCCTTTAAAATAGGTTTGTTAGCCTCATGGGGCCCAGGGCTGGGTCAGCAAACTTCCCCTGATTCCCTGGACTCTGCCTCTGCCCGCCTTTTGCCTGCTAGTCAGCTGTCAATCTTACTCACTCAAAAGTCTGTTTCTGAAAGGGCCTTAGGTGAGGGAGGTTCTGTTTAGCTTTCAGGGATTACGATGGGTGTGTTTTCCTGACCCACAGCTACTCCTGCGAGTGGCCCAAAATATTACTCTGCCCTTGGCTGGACAGAGATCCTTGTATGGGGACCAATGGGGTCAGCTGGGAACCTGGAGTTTTTATTAGGTTGGTTCCCAGAATAGTGGGGTGCACGGACCCTCCTCCAATCCAGTCTCTGAGGGCTCTTTGAGACTGCTCAGACCCATAAGCTTGGCCTCGGCTTTCATTTCCTCTGGAAAGCTCAGAATGCAGGGTGTGGTATGCAGCTCTCCTGAGGGTGGGATAGTTGTATCAGCTGCCCCGAGGCTAAGGGAGCAGCTAGCTAGCTCCTTTCAGAAAAAATGGCCTTTTCGGTTTGAACAGCTAAATGCAGGGCTCCTGGCCACGGCTTTTACATCTCTCCCTGCCTTGCTTCCCACCGCAGCCTCTCCTCAGGCACCTCAAGTCCGTGCCTCCCTCCCTGTACCAAAGCCTAGGGTGAGTAGTTGCAAATGAAAGTTCCTGTGCTCTGGGTTTTTAGAGACAAAAATTTTTAAAACCCCAAAACTGCGCTTTCTCTCCAACAGGCTCCAGACTCTGCCTTGGCCAGCCGCCCCGCTGGGTGTTATGTGGGCCGCGTGTCTGGGCTCCAGACCCTCCCATAGCCCAGCGCTCCCTCCTCTCTCAGCCTCCCGGCCTGGCGCCTCAGACCTGGGTCAGCTCCTCTCGAGACCTTGCCCTTCCTTCTGATCTCCAGGTGTTTTCTGTCCTTCCTTGATACGTCTCCTCCTCAGCTGGACCTCAGCTGGTAATTCCAGGTGAATGTTTCCCAACTTAGTTGTATTTTCAGTCTGGCCCTGGGATGAGGTACATGACAGGCCTGCCGATTCAGCTGCCATTTTTCTCTCCGAAAAATATTTACTTAAAAAAAAAAAAAAAGTAGGCTACATGAAACAAAATGGACAAATCTATAAACCTAAAGTTGAATGAATGAAAAACAAAACATAAAAATTATGGTTACAGTATAATGCTATTTATATAAAGTTCAAAAGGAAGCAAAATTAAACTACATTTTATAGGGATGCCTGCAAGGGTAGTTAAGAAAAAGCAAGGGTGTAATTACCATACAGACAGGAGAATGGTGTGTCTTCAGTGGGAATGAGGGCGTTGTAGTCAGGAAGAGCCTTCTGGGATGTAAATAATGTTCAATTTCTGGTCTTGGTTTATAATTACTTGGCTCTCTAACCATTTGTTAAGTGTAACCTGTAACATTTATGAACATTTACTTATATTTTGCAATAGAAATCTTTAAAAATTAATATAATTAGCCCTAACTGGTTTGGTTCAGTGGATAGAGCGTTGGCCTGTGGGCTGAAGGGTCCCAGGTTCGATTCCAGTCAAGGGCATGTACCTTGGTTGCAGGCACATCCCTAGTAGGGGGTGTGCAGGAGGCAACTGATCGATGTTTCTCTCTCATCCATTGATGTTTCTGACTCTCTGTTCCTCTCCCTTCCTCTCTGTAAAAAATAAATAAAATCTATTTTTAAAAAAAATTAATATAATTAGACTTCCCAAGGAAATAAATTTTCTGACATGGCTGAGAATTAATTAGCTTTCTACTTATTTGTTATATGCCAAACAGATATTCATGTTAATGTATGTTATCTTTTTTTTAAAAAAAATCCTTTTATTGATTTCAGAGAGGAAGGGAGAGGGAGCGAGAGATAGAAACATCAGTGATGAGAGAGAATCATTGATCGGCTGCCTCCTGCATGGCCCACAATGGGGATCAAGCTCTTAATCCAGGGGATGTGTCCTGACCGGGAATTGAATGGTGACCTCCTGGTTCATAGATCAATGTTCAACCACTGAGCAACACTGGCTGGGCTGTATGTTATCTTTCACAATAAAAAAATATATAATTGTATAATTAGACTGGTAATAAAAAACAGCAATCACCAGACTATCTTACTTCCTAGGGACAGATTTTCTGTGTTTTTTTTTTTTGTTGCTGTTGTTTTTGTGTGTGTGTACCTCACTATTTCTAAATAAGCTTAAAGTGCTGTGTCTTTATTTTTCACTTTCATGTATTATGGATATTATGGACTGTCTAAATCCATAAGATGGGGACCTGGCTTTCTTCTCTACCTGGTTTTCTCTAGGCTCACACGCACTGTTTTCCTATTCTCTTCCTCTCCAACTACATTGCTTTTTGCTTATGTTGATTTAAAACATTATTTGGCATCTGCATTATTATGACTATGTAAATATTATTTATAACCAAAATAATTCAACCTAAACTCCTATCAATGTGTTCTATTAGCTTTTCTTTGTTTTTCTTTTTTTCCTAGAGACAGCCCTCCAGAATTCCTCATTCTTCCCCCAGTTTGGACCAGGGTTTACATTAGCATGCTTGCAAAATATTTTTCAAAGACTTCTACGAGCCATGACTCAGTAAGTGATACCAGACTTGCTGTCCACTGAAAACAACCACAAAACTGGACAATATATGAAACAACTCTTCTCAGGCATTGAAAAATGAGCATCGCAGAAGAGAATCTCATGAGGTGAGCCCAGTGTTGCTCTGTGATTGTTCTGGCTTTCAGCCTGGAGGTGCTCTTTCTGCTCTGAGCAGGAAGAGACTGAAGTTCAGGCTTTGAAGTGGTTGGGATTTGTTTGTCAGGGTGTCTGGGAAGGGGTAGTTTCCTGGAGAGCAGCACCGAGAGGTCTGCATTTGACTCGCTGTGGGGCTTTGGCTAAGACCAGGCTGCACGGGGAAAAGGTGAAACTCCGTGACTGAATAGAGATCACCTGCTGAAGTCTGAAAGCCCAGTGGTGACACCATGCAGTGCCGGGTGACATTGGGGTACTAGCCTAGGCAGCGGAGAGGCCTCACTGAAAATTTTGGAATGTAAGAGAGATTCCAGAAAGACCAAACCTAAGAAGAAAGTCAACACTCCACAGCAAGGGACAGATCCTAAAAATTAGGTCCAAACAAAAATAGACCCATTCCAACAAAGAATAAAACCAAGGCTGACAAGACCAAATAATTGCCAATAGTTTCAGTGTCTGAACAAGTTCAACACTTGTGTATGAGGAAGATGTGATTTTCTCTTTCTACCACATGCCATACACAATGTTCAGCATATAATAAAACATCGCTAGATATGAAAAGAAATGGGAAAACATGAGTCATAGTCAATAGAAAAACACAGTTTTTGAAAACTGGTTCCTGGTTACCCAGATGTTGGAATTAATAAGCAATAACTCTCAAGCAACTATTACAGTTATACATGTTTATAAATGAGCAAACGAGGAACCTCAACAGAAAAATCTATACTAATAAAAGGGTAATATGCTAATTAGACCGGGTCAACCAGACATCTTCTGGATGTCTGACTTCCTTCCGGACAGTTAGGGGATGACCAGGCTGTCAGGGAGGTAGTTAGGGGGCAACTAGGCTGGCAGGGGACCAGTTAGGGGTCAACAAGGCTGGCAGGGGGGCACTTAGGGGGTGACCAGGCCAGCAAGCAGAGGCAGTTAGGGGTGATCAGGCAGGCAGGCGGATGAGGGGTTAGGAGCCAGTGGTCCCAGATTGCAAGGCGGATGTCCGACAGCCGGTTTAGGCCCGATAGCAGGGATCCCCAAGGGGTCAGACATCCCCCGAGGGGTTCCGGATTGGAGAGGGTGCAGGCTGGGCTGAGGGCGCCCCCCCAACCCCCCGCCATGCACTGGGCCTCTAGTGTCATTTATAAAAAACAAAAACAAATGGAAATTAAAGAATTGAAAAAGTGCAACATATGAAATAAAAATTTAATTGTAAGAGCTTAACAGTGGATTGGAAAGGTTAGAAGTAGGGGTCAATGAGCCATTCAATCTGAGAAATAGAAAAATATTGAAAAAAATTAAGACATGAAGAGAGCAATTATTGAGCACTATCCATTTCTCATGTGTTAGAAATAGAACTAATCTCATTGCTTTTGTTTTCGTTTATTTTTATTATTTATTTATTTACAATTTATTGTTGAAAGTATTACAGATGTCCCTTTCATCTCCCCGCCCCATTGACTCCCTCCATCCTGCTCTCACCTTTTCCCCAGGCCTTCACCACATTATTGTCTGGTCATGCATTATGCATATCCTATATAATAAAAGCTCAGAGACCGAAATGGCAGAATAACCAGAACAACCAAAGATCAGAACGACTGCAGGCCCTTGCCCCTGCCAGCCCCGTCCCGCAGCAGGGGCCCCCACACCAATTGGGGGCATGGCGGGCCTGCAAACTGCCCATGGCCCCTTGCCTCTGCTGGCCCCACCCTGCAGCAGGGATCCACACCCTGAGTGGGGGCATGACCAGCCTGCAAACCACCTGCGGCCCCTCATCCCTGCTGGCTCTGACCCCCAGCAGAGACCCCCCACCCCGATCTGGGGCCCCCATCAGGGCAGGCTGGCCAGCCCCCACCTGTGCACCGGGCCTCTATCCTCATAATCCTATATAATAAAAGGGTAATTTGCAAATTGACCTAAATTTGGAACGACCAGAATGACCGCTTGACCAGTCACTATGAGGTGCACTGATCACCTCTCGGTCCCTTTCCCTGGCTGGCAGGCTCCAATCGCCTGATGGTGAATGAGGAACCGAGGGTGGGTGGCAGGGGATGCGGGTGGTGCCAGATCAAGGTCCCCACCCCGCCAGGCGTCTCACACACAGAGGGTGACCCGCAGCAGGGGTGGGGCTGGCGAGCGAGTGGGAAGGGCTGAACTCTCGGTCCCTTCCCCTGGCCATCACGCTCCAATCGCCCGATGGCAAATGGGGAACTGGGGTAGGTGGCAGTGGAGGGTGGGGCCAGCTGCAGGCAGCTGGGGAAGATGGCCCTGATTGCAGGCCAGGCCTAGGAACCATACCCGCACAAGAATTTTGTGTGCTGGGCCTCTAGTATGCATACAAGTTCATTGGTTAATCTCTTCCTGCTTCCCCCACCTCTTCCCTCTGAAATATTTCAGTCTGTCACATGCTTCAAGGTCTATGGATATATTTTATTTGTTACTTTATTTTGTTTATTAGATTCCATATATAAGTGAGATCATGTGATACTTGTCTTTCTCCAACTGACTTATTTCGCTTAGCATAATACTCTCCAGGTCCCTCCATGCTGTCTCAAAGGGTAAGAGATCCTTCTTTTTTACAACTGCACAGTATTCCATTGTGTAAATGTAACACTGTAACAGTTTTTTTTTTTATCCACTCATTTACTTATGGGCACTTGGGCTATTTCTAGGTCTTAGCTTTGCACAATTGCTTTGTGAAAACTACATGAATGACTGGGAAACATTAAAATTCTTCATGAGCCCATGCAAAGCAAGCAAAGTAATTTTCTTTTTAAATTCTCACCCGAGGACACGCTTATTGATTTTAGAGAGAGAGGAAGGAAGGAGAAGAGAGAGAGAGAGAGAAAGAGAGAGAGAGAACATTGATTATTTGCATCCTGTGGGTGCCCTGACCAGGAATTGAACCCAGAACCTTTTGGTATATGTGATGATGCTCCAACCAATTGAATCACCCGGCCAGGGCACAATTAAAGTAATTTTGAGCAATTATTTGGCTTATTAAAAGATAAGAATAGAAAACAAAAAATAATATTCATGTACAAAATGAACTCAAAACACTCAGTCACCTAAGTCTACCCCCCACCCTGACATGGTAGGTTCCTGACTTCCCATGATCTGTCCGTACCAACCAGCTTCATGGTGGCTTCATGGTGGATGTGAGCACCTACGGCCGATTGAGGGGTGACCCACGTTTTTTCTCCACTGACATGCAGAGCCCATCCGGAGCCCTTTACAGGCGGTGCTCCATCCCTTAGCTCAGGGGTCCTCAAACTTTTTAAACAGGGGGCCAGTTCACTGTCCCTCAGACTGTTGGAGGGCCGGACTATAGTTTAAAAAGAAACTATGAACAAATTCCTATGCACACTGCACATATCTTATTTTGAAGTAAAAAAACAAAACGGGAACAAATACAATATTTGTATTTGCATGTGGCCCTCGGGCCATAGTTTGAGGACCCCTGTCTTAGCTGCTGTAAGTTTTGGTGCTAACGGACCACAGTGACACACTTTCCTCTTGGGGTCGACGGATGTTGGCCCCCTGTGGCAGGTCAACAGCTGAGCAGCCCAGAGTTACACAGGTTGGCCGTGCCCGATCCATCTGTGGGCTGTGGAGTGCCTCTTCCCTCCTCCCCCGATGTGTTCACTCCCTACAGGTTCTTTTTTTCTAAGAGCATGGCCTCAATGAAGCACATGCCCTGAACCCTCACCCTGGGAACCCTCCTTAGATCTCCTCAGTCCGTGTGCATGACCATGAGCAGGGTAGGAAGCCGAGGCACCGGAAATGACTACAGTAAGGCTTCCACCGCAACCAGGATGTGCATGTCCCTGATGGTCCCTCCTCTCCTGTTCCCGCCCAGTCCCATTCTCAAAGCACTAACTTTATCTCCTGATTCCGGAGGGTGATGGCCGGGCAGCCAAGGCCCTGGGGTCCCTGGATCTCTCTGAGACCAGCATGGTCAGCTGCGGACAGTGCAAACTTCACCATCTTTATTTTTATTTACTTTCATCCAGTGTGGGTGAGCTAGGACAGACGGACTCGAAAACACTGCTTTTAATTGTCTTCACAATAATGCGATTCTGCATTTTATACAATTAAATTTTTTAGACTCCACTTATGAACACAATGGTGGAGTTTTACTTGGCACAGTAGAAGTCATTTAGGAATGTAGTTGGCTTCGTGTGCGTGTGTGTGTGTGTGTGTGTGTGTGTGTGTGTTTCCTCTATTTTGAAGAGATGAGTCTAGTTTAAAAGTTTTCTTTGATGATTCTGTTCCACTTTGTGGATTTTGGATGGTGAAATTTTAGTCCTCAACCACTCCTTCCTCTTCTGCTTTAAAAACTCCTGTTTTCAACACTCAATAAAGTCTTGTATCTTAAATCACTTCGTAAAACTTGAAGAAAAAAAAAGCATATGTATCATTTGTTTCAGCCACTTAATTGATATGAGTTCTGAGAATGACAATTAATTTTAACATTAGCTTAATTACGCCAGACATTAGTCCATCATCATTGGCAAAAGAAATATATTATAAAAATATGATGCAGTCTAAGACCAAACAGGATTAATTTTTGGATGAGAATTTGTTCTTCTGTGCTAATAAAAGTTCACAAAAACGATCATAAGTAATTACATTATTGGTAATTGCATATGGACTTATAATAACATATACAAGAAAATACTTAGGCTGTTTGTCCAAGACAAACGCACACACAGTTTTTCCATTGAGACATCTTTGCCTCACAGTTGAATTCTCGGCACTTCCAGTAGCGGTGTGGGTATTGAATTGATATGCTGTGGGATTCCTTTCTGCTTCTCCTTGGCTGGTAGACTGGTCTTGGTTAGCCAAATAGGTTGGAAAGTTCTTTACTCCCAGAGGATAGTAATGTAGCAGAAAGGCAGATGCACACATGTTCACTGGACTTAGTCACGTTCACATTCATTCTACAATGATGTTAAAAAAAAGTTACAGAAACGTTAACCATCTCCTGCGTGCATAG
Organism: Myotis yumanensis; assembly: GCF_028538775.1. NCBI lineage: Eukaryota > Metazoa > Chordata > Mammalia > Chiroptera > Vespertilionidae > Myotis > Myotis yumanensis. Next base: position 159,422,500 of record NW_027223752.1, on the reverse strand, counting down.
AGTAGCTTCATTCAAAGGTTCAAGCTGCTTTCTAAATTCTAAGTAATTAAACCCAAACTTTCTGTGTCAGATTATTCACTTTTATCCTTGCTTTAAAACCAACACTCTACCCAACCTGCATTTCTGATAATCTGGGGGGACTAAAATGAAACATAACCAAAAGCATAAATTGCCAGGCATAGTTCTCTAGGGAGACTTCAGCTTAAGAAGACAGTGTCACTGCCGAAACCGGTTTGGCTCAGTGGATAGAGCATCGGCCTGCGGACTGAAAGGTACCAGGTTCGATTCCGGTCAGGGGCATGTACCTGGGTTGTGGGCACATCCCATGTAGGAGATGTGCAGGAGGCAGCTGATCGATGTTTCTCTCTCATCGATGTTTCTAACTCTCTATCTCTCTCCCTTCCTCTCTGTAAAAAATCAATAAAATATATTAAAAAAAAAAAAAGAAGACAGTGTCAGGCCCTGGCCGGGTGGCTTAGTTAGTTGGAGTGTTGTCCCCTGCACCAAAAGGTTGCAGGTTCAATCCCTGGTCAGGGCACTTACCTAGGTTTTGGGTTTGATCCCCCGTTGGGTCTTGTAGGAGAAGGCAACTGATCGATGTTTCTCTCTCCCTTCCTCTCTCTTTAGAATGGATAAAAATATATCCTTGGGTGAGAATTAAAAAGAAAATAGAAGACAGTATCATAATAGGGTTGTAAGCACCTTTCCCTCCAGGACTTAGGATAGGAGAACTTAAAGAACTTCCATTACAGAATTTTGCAAGCAACTCTTCCTGGTGACTTTAGAAAAGTTAAAAAATTCACAAAACTGGAATGCATGGGGGAGATCACGGCATGAATAACTTCTACATAAATCTGATGAGGAGTGAAATAATCAACTCTGCACCGCAGGAAGGCTCCGGAAGTGGAGGTGTGCTGGGAGATGCTATCTGAGGGCGAGGGCGCTCAGCTGAGGAGCATCGTGTTTCCCTCCCCTGGGCTCATTAATGAATCAGCCGGGCTCATTAATGAATCAGCCGGGCTCATTAATGAATCAGCCGGGCTCCGAGGAGGCCTTCAGCGTCCACTGGTTGAATCCGGTCCTTTACTGCTGTCTTCCATCCTGACCAGGTTTCTGAAATCTAGGGCCCAGTTAATGTGCGTTACTGAGTTTTCACTCAGAATTGGCTTGAAATTCAGTGAAACAGGAAAGGTAGAGGTGAGGCCCTGTAGGTAGGTACATAGTGGTGACAAGTTACCCAGAGCAGACAGTAGAGCAAGATATAGACAGAGGTCCCCAAATCCTAATTTGCATGATGATTGGTTGAATAATTAGCTTTAGGTAGCTGCCCCTCTGTGGAACTCAAAACAATTGTCTTCAGAGCTTGTCTGGGTGAAAGGATAGAGGGGCAGAGGTAGCTTTCAAGGTCTCATTTTAGCATTTCTTCCATCCACTGGCCTTGGGCTGGCCACCCCCTGGTGGGCCAGGATCCTCACGGGGTGGCCTTTGTCTCCTGGACACCTGAATGTTTGTACTGAATCTCAGACCCTCTGGGTTTTGTTAAGCAAAGCTGGCATATTTGACAAATTAAACTATGCTCCTGTGTTAACAAATGCTAAGGATGTGTGACCCCCTCCCAAGCAGCAGCCATGAGATTCTACTTAAGCTTTCTGAAGACAACTGACCACACTTCAAAGATGTAACTGGCTCTAGATGGTTGCTCAGTGGATAGAGCGTCGGCCTGCAGACCAAAGGGTCCCGGTTAGATTCCAATCAAGGGCACATACCTTGGTTGCAGGTTCCTCCCGGGCCTGGGCCCTGGTCCAGGCTCGTGCAGGAGACAACCAATAGATGTGTTTCTCTTACATCGATATTTCTCTCTGTCTTCCCCTCTCTTCCACTCTCCCTAAAAAGCTATGGAAAGCCCTAACCAGTTTGGCTCAGTGGATAGAGCGTCAGCCTGAGGACTGACGGGTCCCAGGTTCGATTCTGTTCAAGAGCATGTACCTGGGTTGCAGGCACATCCCCAGTAGGGGGCGTGCAGGAGGCAGCTGATCGATGTTTCTCTCTCATAGATGTTCCTAACTCTCTATCCCTCTTCCTTTCTCTCTGTAAAAAATCAATAAAATATATTTTTTAAAAAAGCTATGGAAAAATATCCTAGGGTGAGGTTTAACAAAAAAGAAAAAATAAAGATGTAACTGTGATGATGGAGTGTCTAGGGCAGCAGTTCTCAACCCGTGGGTCGTGACCCCTTTGGCAGTCGAACGACCCTTTCACAGGGGTCCCCTAAGACCATCCTGCATATCAGATATTTACATTCCGATTCATAACAGTAGCAACATTACAGTTATGAAGTAGCAACGAAAATAATTTTATGGTTGGGTCACAACATGAGGAACTGTATTTAAAGGGCCAGAAGGTTGAGAACCACTGGGGCAGTGGTCGGCAAACTGCAGCTCGGCAAACTGCGGCTCTCGAGCCACATGCGGCTCTTTGGTCCCTTGAGTGTGGCTCTTCCACAAATACCGACTTCTGTGTATGGGCCACGAAGTTTCAATCGCACTGTGCGTGCACGCCCGCACGTGGTATTTTGTGGAAGAGCCACTCAAGGGGCCAAAGAGCCGCATGTGGCTCACGAGCCGCGGTTTGCTGACCACGGGTCTAGGGCTTTGGTGAGATTTTGACTCCATTCTAATAAACTTCTACTGGGTATTGTTATGTGCAACCTAGTCACACATTAGAACCAGGTTTTTATACAGATAGACACACATGACTGTCAGTCAGCGTTTTCACTAAGCCCTGCATCCCTTGAGGCTGCCGGACTGCGGCAGAAGAGATGAGGGGAACAGTCTTGCTCTGGTTCCAGTGCTGGACTGCACTTTGAGAAACGAGATGCTGTTTATAGGTCCCTCACCACTGCAGAAGAATTGCAGACAAACTAGCTGCCGTATGAGATGCACAGACGACCTAAGAATCCAGGTACACCAGGCAGCAAAGAGGTGTGTGATCCCAGAGGTGGGAGAGCATCTTCCCAACCAGATCAGAAGGAAGGCTTCATGGGAGAAGCAGCATTTGAACTGAAACTCGAAGGTGTAACATTTGGCATGTGGCTGTGACTCGGGCTGGGGAATAAGGGAGACAGGATGACAAGAAGAGGGAACATGTCCACAAGCAACAGACACAAGAAGTGGTGGACTCCCCACAGACAACCGAGAATTCTTGAGAGCGCGGGTGCACGGCAGGGGCCGCAAAACAGAGAGTAGAGGAGAGAGCTTTGTGCCAGGGCTGTGAAGCCTTCAGGGTCAAAGCAGGGAGCTCTCAGGCTTGTAGGCAGAGGACCCCTGTATAATGCAGAGCCCGGATGTCCCCTGCTCAGAGTGGCACTTTAGAACTAGTGATCTGGCAGCCATGGCAGGAAAGATTACAAGGACAAACACTTGGGAGGGGGGTGGGGTGAAGGGATGTGCTCTGAAGGTCTGAATTAGGCAGTGGCCCTGGGCAGAGGGGAGGAGAGAGAGCGTCAGAGAACAGTTGTAGGTAAAAGTTACTGAAGCTTGATAACAGGCATGGCTCAAATATGGGTAACAAGGAGTAAGGGAGGCTACCATCAGAGAGAATGAGCGGAGACTGATGATTGGTGGGTATGAAGATTCTGATTTCTGGTTTGGACAGAACATGTTTTGAGGACATGGCAGAATTTCCAGATAAAGACATCTATCAGGCCATTGGAAATTCCACAAGTACACTATCCAATCTGTAGTCACCCAAAGACCTGTTAAAATGAACCGGCAGCTCAGAATCTCAGCCTGCTATCGATGTGCTATTTAATGCAAAATAGTAGTCTTCTTTGGAACCAACCTCAGTTATAGCATCTTCTGTAAACGATCAAGGCCCATCTGTGCACTGAAAAGGGAATATATTTTCATTTTGGCATCATCCTGCCCTACAGCGGCTTGATACTGCTTGCTGAGTGGCGTGTGCAGCCCCACTTTGCTGTAAGGAACCCCACGCTTTGCTCTGCAGACTGGGATTTGAATCCTGGTTCTGCTGCATTTTATTTCTCTAGCAGTGGTTCTCAACCTTCCTAACGCCGCGACCCTTTAATACAGTTCCTCATGTTGTGGTGACCCCCAAGCATAAAATTATTTTCGTTGCTACTTCATAACTGTAATTTTGCTACTGTTATGAATGGTAATGTAAATATCTGATATGCAGGATCTATTTTCATTGTTCGCAACCCACGGGTTGAGAACCCCTGCAAAGCTTTTCAATTGTAGCATGAAGGACTGAACTAGAGCCCCTCTAAGGCTCTCTATACCAGCGGTCTGTTTATCGTGAAAAGGAGAGAGATGGTGATGAGGCTAGCAGTGCCCATTGACTCCATGTCCACCTTTTTCAAGCTTGTCACTGTCAGTTGCCCACTTCTCTCACATGTCCCCACCGAAAAGTCAGATCCGTATGAGAAATGCCCACAACTCTCTAAGTTGCCACTACAGTCAAGTCACTGGGAAATACAGAGATGAAGAAGGCTTAGTCTTTGTCTTCCAGGAACTTACACTTAGGCTGATGAGGATGATAAAAAAAGGGCAGGCAGGACAAGGGCAGTGAGCAGTGGGAGCACAGCAGGCAGGAGGAGAAAATTTTCTGAGTTGACATTAGGGGTGGATGTAAGGGGTGTGAGCAGAGACGCAGGTGGGCACCTTGGGTGAGAGCGCACCCTGAAGGAAAGTGTGAAAGGCCTCCAGGAGGCCTTTTGGGAGCTCATGGGAGATGTAGTGGAACTGCAGGTTGATATCAGAAGGAAACATGGATTGGTTGCCTCCCTGTATGCCACTGACTTGGGATCGAACCCTCAGGATGACACTCCAATCAGCTGAGCCTCCGCCGGGCACAACTGCCTACTTTTGAAAGGGGAAAAAATGCCACGGAGCTTCTGGGCGCTGACTCTGCTTCAGGGTCAAGTAACCGGTGGTGGGGAACTGACCAGGAAGTCGGTGGCATGTGCCAAGTGGGTGGCAGTGGCTTCAGTGGAAAGAGTGGTTACAGGAATGAAAATGAGGTCAGATGCGCAAGACTTTGTCCTGAGAGGATCAGGAAGACTGAGGAAGACAAAAGTCTCTGAGGACTCTCTGGCCTGGAGAATTAGGAAACTGGTGCAAGTTGTTAGAAGTTAGGTATCTGGGCATCTCAGTGAGGTGATTCAGTTGGGCAGCTGGAGGCATGAGATAGCCTCCCCCAAATGATCATGCCCAGAGGCACAGATCTGGAAATTGGGGGGGGAGGGGGGATGACGCACAGGAATGGAAGTAAAAAGGGATGGAATCCTGGGTAGTGACGACGACGAAGCCCAGGGAAGAGGACCTGCTGAGGACAACAGGAGCCCCCAGCCGGTGAAAGGTGGGGTGCTGGGGACCGTGCCATGGGGACCGTGCCATTGGGCCATGGTCTTTCAGGTTGGCCTGGATGTGGACAGTAGACTTCCCCTCTCCTCCAGCCTCCTTTTCGAAGGTGGGGAACAAGGCCTGACAGATGCTCTGATTAGCCAAGAGCACAGGCTGGCGGGCACTAGGAACTTTCAGACCGGTACTCGCTTCATGGCCCACACTGTCCCGTCCAACCCCCCAAACAAACTAGTCATATAAAAAAATTCAGCCCTTGAAGACCCAGAATACTTGAAGTTTCAACCTGGGAGGGTGGGGAATCCAGCAGGTATTTTTTGCCTTAAGCCAGAGGGAAGCCAGGTCCTGGGCGGGGCGGGGAGGGCCCGCGGGACCCGTGCGTGTGCTTCAGGAACGCGCGCTGAGCTGGCCCGCCCATCCCCGCCCTTGTGCGCGTCCCCATCCCGGTGCGCGCCCCGGTCCTGGCGCGTGTCCCCGCACCGCACAACATCCGCACGCCCCCACTCCCATATCCCCCAGCGCACCCCGCAAGCCCCCGCCAGCAGCCTCCGTCCTGGTGCGCGCCCCCGTCACTGCGCTCCCGCCCTCCCCACACCCCGCCTCTGGTGCGCGCCCCCGCCCGTAGCCCCCGCCCTGTTTGCGCCCTTGCCACCGCGCGCACCGGGGAGCACCCGGTGGAGCAGCCGAGCCGCGGCGGGACCGCGCCGGGCCGGGGGCGCGCGAGGACGCGGGGGCGCGGGCGCGAGGCCGCCCTGCGGGGCCGCGCGGAGGAGGCGCCGGAGGAGGAGCGCTGCCCGCCGGTGCCGCCGCTCTGTGCGGGTCCGGGATCGCTGGAGCGGCCAAGCCGCGGCCTGAAACAAAGAGGCGGGCGCGGCGCGATGGCGGACCGCAGCCTGGAGGGCATGGCGCTGCCGCTGGAGGTGCGGGCGCGGCTGGCCGAGCTGGAGCTGGAGCTGTCGGAAGGTAACAGGCCCGGCCGGGCCGCGCCGCGCTGTCGCCGGGAGGCCGCTGCGGGGTGGGCGGGCGGGCGGGCGCGTGGTCTCAGGGGCGCTGGGTCCCCGCGGTGCGTGTCACGGCCCCCACCCGGGCCACTGCGTGTCGCCGCCGGGCTGCGCTGCGGCGGGGCCTGGGGCGCGGGATGGAGCAGCCGGCCTGGCGGGCCCGTGTCCTTGTGCGCGTCCGCGCGCTGCCCCCGCGGCCCAGGCTGGGGACGTTTCGCGCCGCTCGGCCTGCAGTCCCCTGGCCTTGCTCTAATGCGAAACTTGTCGTTGGACTTGAGGGTTTGAACCCCGATGTGCCAGCCATCCTGGTTTTACTACGGCTCGGGGAAGCTCGCGCTACTATTGTTCGTGTGTGTTGTGATGCGAAGGGTGGGAGACTCGCAAACCTCCTACCTCAGGCCAGGTTCCCTGCCTGGCGCTCATCCCTCGGATTTGGAATTGGCGACAGATTTGCTGCCGTGATTTCATGGACTGTTATGTACGGTTTCTTATTTGCTCTTAATGATGGGATCATGTGCTCAACTGTCATAAGTTTAGATCGGGTTTTGCTATGCCTTAAAAAAAAAAACACCCACTAAAGTTCCAAAATGTTAATGTTTAATATCTGTTCAGTATTCACCGGCTCACCCTGAGAAGGCCACTAACGTGCAGTGGTGGGTGGGGAGGGGCCGCTGTCTCGGGTTTATATTTGGAGCAGTGCAGCGTGGTGAACTTTGTGTGTGTGTGTGTGTGTGTGTGTGTGTGTGTGTAACGGTTTTGTGAGGGCCGGCAGCCAGAAAGTAAATTCATTCGTGCCAATTTCATCAGCAGGGAGGAGCCGATGTTGACTTTATGCTTTCCTTTTTAACACTTGCAGGGCACAGAAGGGAATAAAGGAGGGGGCTGTGGCGTGGTGTTAGCTGCCTTTCCCGTGGCCCACGGACTATGTCTCTATATCAGATCTGGGGTTCTGCAGGGTATCCCAGTGATCTGTAATGTTAAACAGCCCCATAGCAGAAGGAGGCTGCTTCCTGGACTCTGTGCTGAGCAGACACTGTTCCACCTGGTTGAAGATGTGAGGGCGTAGCTAAGTACCCCAGAGGGCCCAGAGGTAGGCCATACAGAGTAGGCCCAGGGGGAACACTGTTGAGATGTACAGTGGTGGGTAAAGTGTGTGCCGTGGACAGTGCTCGAGGGGATGAAGTCTGTATTAGAAAACATTTGCTGGAGTTATTTGATTGTGTCGATGCTCAGATGGGTTTTCTCCCTCACTCTTCAGCCCCTCAGAGCTCTAGTCTGTCATCCTCACCGCTGTTGTATGATTCCCAGCACCCATCACCCATGCATCATCTCAAACAAGCAGTTCTGCTCTGTCTGCATCTCTTCCATCAGGACTCACGGGGAGAGGATTCTTTAAATTAGTTTTCGTGGAAATATCGGAAAATATTGTGGAAACACGTGGAATTTTCAGTGCCCAGTTCCTACAGAGGAGGATGGAAAAGACAAGTCCGTTTTAAGTGTCATCACGGTATCTCTGTTAGCAAAGGGGAGCCCCTGAACTCCACAGCACTGCTCACCTCCCCCTGTCAGCCTGGGAAATAAGCGCGTATTTGCCTCTCTGAATCTGGGGCAGTGCTCTGAATGTGCGTCCCGGCCCCCTCCTACGCTGGGAGCGGTCACTCATGGTCCCTTACGAACGTGTACGTGGGACACACTGCCCTGCTCGATGGCACTCACCTGCCACCAGCTGTCGCTCTCGGAGGGTGAGTAATATGTTCCTGCTGCCCAGAGGATGGCAAAACCACTTTAGACCAACGTGTGCTCAACCCCATTCTCTGAACAGATTTTATAAAAGGGCTTAATGAATTTCTTATTGAGTGTCTGGGCAGAGAAAGGGATGTGTGTGTTTGCATTCAGGGAGCACATTATTGTTTTTCTTTCTACGTGAACCTTGCTAGGCCTGGCCTGAAGAATGAAAGAATCAGAGGTTTGTGGTGTCGGCTGGTGTAGCCTCAGCCCCTCTGTGCCACCCCCACCCCCTTGTCTTGCTTTGTCCCTGCTGAGTTGATAGAGTTGCTCTTTAAGGTCCTTTGGAATTTCAGGTCTTACAAGCACATAAGTGGTTTTACTGGCTTAAATGAGATGAGCCAGTTTGTTTTCCAGTATTGCTTAGGAGAAACCAATGAGTGGAAGGATCAGAAATCTGTATCTCTCTACATTTTGGAACTTAAAAAATGCCCCAGTATACCCACTTCCACAGTGAAAAGTTAAAACAAGCCTTCGCGCCGAATGACTTAAGTATATTGCTTTCACATTTCCTGTTCCATCAGGACTCATGGGGAGAGGATTCTTTAAATTAGTTTTCATGGAAATATTGGAAAATATTGTGGAAACATGTGGAATTTTCAGTGCTCGGTTCCTACAGAGGAGGATGGAAAAAACAAGTCTGTTTTAAGCACATCACGTCGGTTGAAAAAACAGGGTGGACTATCAAAGTTCTTACGTGGCCTGTGGGCGGTTAATGGTGCTCATTATTGGGATTTGCAGACAGTGGCCCTGCTTTGGTTGCACTGTCTGCCGGGTATTGCTATCGATGCTAATATTATTTTATTTTGGGGGGCCATTGCCTGCAGAACTCAGGGTACATTCCTGCTCTGCCGGTTGCCTCCTTGTTTCACTCTGCTGTGTTACGACCCAGTGCTCCCCTCACTGGGGAAAGCCAGCGCCTTTCCCTTAGAACAGCCTCGTCAGCAGAGAACAGGAGATGTGGCAGGCGGCCCCTCCTGTGGGTACTAGCAGCTACAGTCGGTGTTGTGGGGCCAGGGATGGTGGGTCTGCTCAAATGCTTGGGATTGAATGTGAGACGGGGAGGAAGCCAGACAGTGAGCCGTCCGCTGCAGGATGCCAGGTGGAGTGGCCAACACCCCGTTTCCTAGATCATTCTTTCTTCCCTTCTTTTGGCTTTTGGGATCTTGCATTTTTCTTCTTGGCTTTAAGAGGGCCCCCAAGTAGTTTCATTAATAAGTGAATAAGCACTTGGCTTAAGGAGTAACTTTAAATGGAAATACCAAAGTAGAGAGGAAACAGAAAACTTCTCAAAGACAGACTTGTTTAAAGCACTCGTTTGTTGATTGAGATTGAGCAGTAAGTTTCTCTGTGAACAGATGATGCTCGTTTCTGGGGCTCTGCGGGCCCTGGGCTTGCAGCCACAGGAGGCCCTGGCCCCCCTCTTTCAGGAGTGGCTGGGCTCTTCTTTGGTAGAACTAGGGACGTTGCCTTGTGATATAGCCTGCGAAAGATTTGTTGTTTGCACAAGAGACGTCTTTATAAAATATACGGCATGTCAAACCCTTTGTGGCTTTTTAGTTGTTGGTATAACTACTTACTCCCTACCTTCTGCTTATGGGGGTTACTCAGCTCATACTCTGCTTGGCTGATTAATATGCCCAACTACTTTAACTGCTCATTTTATTCCATCATAGAGTCCAACTTGAACATTTTCTTAGTAAGTACGAATCTGCTTGAGGAGGGAGGTGAATGCTAACTGAAATGTCAGCCTTTTGTGCTAGTCAAGGAACCAATAATTTTTTTAAAAAAATTGCAGATGAGCAGTGCACAAGCAGCTTGCACATTCCTGTCACCAAAGCGTAAGATCTTCATGAGATGGCACTTGGAAGGTGTGTGGACTTAGGGCAGGGTGGGGAGCGTATGAGGCTGGAGAAATCGTTTGGTATGATGTTTGACCAAATACAGCAGGCTAAATTTTAAGTTGATGTTATAAATATCCAAATGATGTTATAAATATCCAAATGACCCTTGGCAGAAAAAGGGTTCCCCACCCCTGATGGAGGGGGTGGCATTTCCAGGGCTATTGGGCCCAAGATAACAGATACACTTTGCTCTAAACTCGAATTCTGTCCCCCCACCCACTTTCCAGCCCCTGATCTTTCCTTGGAGGTCCCTGATGCTACAGAGCTAACAGCTCTGCGGAAGCTTAAAGCGTAGGACCACCTTCCGAGGTCAGTAAGCAAAGACCCAGCTGTCTCTAATGCCACCCAAACTTTGTGTATATTTTCCGCACGGAAAGGAAACAGTTGATTCTGGAAAACAAGTGTGTAAAAAAATTTTGCCCCCCCCCCCCCCCAGAGTCTCATTGATAATTTGTTGTAAGTGGGCGAGGAAGAAGGGAAGGGGTCAGCAGAGGGAGGGAAATAGAAGCTGTGGGGGCCCCTGAGCCACTCCAGCTGGATCAGGATAGTTACAAAATGTGTTTACTCTGTTACATCCATCGCACCCGTAGCCCTAGGTATCGCGGTGAATGAAGTGGAGGACTCGGCCTGATGAATGTAAAATATTGTTACCTGCATTAAAAATATTTATAAGACGGCAGCGTTGACATGTGTGGGATTTGAAGTGGGTGGACTTGAATTCTAAGAGTTTTTCAGAGCTGTGAAAATCATTCCGTTTGAAAGTTCTTTTCTCTATGAATTAATATAGGTGTCAAGTTTGGCCAGGAAGCTAGGAAAGTAAACATACACACACATTAAGGCATAGATCTGTAACACTGCTCCAAATGCTTATAAGATATTTGCAGTGCTGTACTCCTGCTTAGATCTGAACTTTATGAGGTTAAAGCCGTAACAACAGCTCTATTTTGTTTTAGACTGGGCCCACGGGTTTTATATTCTTGTTATGGTTTGAGGCTACAAGCTGTTGGATGCTATGAGTCACTTCTTGTCTTCCTCCTCCCAGCCTTCTTCAAATGGCTGTCTCTTTTTTTAGAGTTGATTTTTTAAAAAGCAGTGATTTAGGGGATGAGTAGTAGCATTCTTCTGAATTGCAAAGAGAATGTATCGGATCATCTTGGTTTTGATGTCATATATATGGACTGACTCACCAGTCCAACTCCTAGTCATATTAGTAAGATCATTTCTAGTTCTTCTCATTACTCAGGCACCTTAAAAAAAAAGAGCAGATTCTTGGTGCAGTGAGTTGATTTAGTTTTGCACATCAGTATTTATCCTGGGAATCAGGGACGTGTCATCAGCTGTAGCGTGGACAGCGCCTCGTGTGATGTGATTGGTTTCCGGCCACTTTTCATTGAGTTGGTGCTCTCCTCGCCCTCCGGTTTCTCTCTCTGTACACCTCTACTTTCAAGGTTGCTGACTTTATCTTTTGTGATTTTTTTGGTGTTCCATACAAAGGTTGCCTACTCTTGTTGCCAGTGCTCTGTTCTTTCTGCTAAGAACGTCAAAAACTTGTCACCTCTCAAAAGAAGTAATTGCACCAATTTGTTCCTGATGATAATAAATAGGGATCTCAGAGAGGCGAGGCAAACTGGGGTTCCCTGGTAGGGGCTGGGGTGCAGGAGCCAGTGTGACAAGGAATGGGGTTTCTCACTAATGAGCATATGGATACTGCCCTTCTGTCTTCAGGTCCCAGTTGGGGTATTCATTTTTAAAAATATATTTTTATTGATTTCAGAGAGGAAGGGAGAGGGAGAGAGAGAGAGAGAAACATCAGTGATGAGAAGGAATCATTGATTGGCTACCTCCTGCACACCCCCTACTGGGGTTTGAGCCCACAACCCAGGCATGTGCTCTGATCGGGAATCGAACTGAGACCTCCTGGTTCATAGGTTGACGCTCAACCACTGAGGCACACCAGCCGGGCTGGAGTATTCATTTTAATAAGCCTTTGAGACAAATGGAGTGGGAGAATGCTGAGATACTGAGTTGTAAAAGTCAAAATTACAACAAGCAGACTTTTTTTGGGGGGGAGGGAGGGTTTGCTATTTAATTTTTTGTAATGCTATTGAATTCTGTCTTTTGAATATTCTCTTGATACCCTTGCATAGTAACATGGACTCTTGTGCTGTGTGAATTACAAATTGAGAGAGTTCTTTACTAATGTGCTTTGCACAGTAGGTATGGAACATGGGAAAAACTATGCAAGCTTGTGAGGAATGGAGGGTCTCTGGTTGATAGTAGGTAAAATAGGTCTTTCTCTTCTGGGCTGCTGGTTTTAAATCTTGTTTTTCTTTTGCTTCTTAGGTTGGAACTGTTTCTGTGCCTAATGAAGAGATTGAAGACCATGGGCAGATCTAGCTAGTTGTGTCAGCATCAGAGCCAGGGATTCCTTGCACACCCATCCACAATCACGCCCAATTATTATTATGTTTTTACTGAATTGTTTAGTTAGTCAAGTCATAGATTTTTCTATTTATTAGAGAAAATTTGTAACATTTAAAATAAAAAAACTGCCTGAACATCTCACCTCTTCCATACAGGCTACTTCAGATGCGCAGCCTCAGGCCTCCACCGTTGCGAGGGGAGGAGGAGGCAGGCCTCCACTGTCTGACTCGCTTCTGGACACTTAGTCCTGCCCAGAGGAGACTTTATTCTAAAGTCTCAAGGGTGATTCTGCGTGTGTTCTGACCAAACGTCTTACAAATGTTGCTGCCATATTTCAGGAGTTCATACAACAAATAAAGCTTAGGGAGGGAAGAGGCCCTTAATGACCTATGGGGACTTTCCCAGGCGCATTTGTGGATTAGCTGTGCTTGTTCCCTTGCGTGCACAAGGAGCCTCGTTTCTTGACTCTGACACTCTCAGGAAAACAGGAGCATCTACTCTGCGTCCTGGTTTTATTTCCCGTTCCCCTTTCTCCCCACGCTGAGATTCACTTCTCCATGAAGAGGAAGGTGGCACGAATCCACACTGACCACCCTCCGAGGAAGGATCAAGAGATGCTTCCTGGGCAGATAGATTTTGTAGGTCAGTTTTCTGAAATGAATATGGAAATGGAAGCTGTTATGACTTCACCTTCCCGGACGTTTCTGGGTCTTCATGAGTAAACGAATAGAGCATGGCCAGTTGTGCAGTGTTACCATTACCCAAATGCTGACACAGATGTGGCTTATAAGTCATGATACAAGGGTGGCAAGTGTATCTCAGAGCAGTTGCAAAGCCTGATGTTGTCACGGGAAAGGAACAGATGAAACCTCTTAGTTAGCCAAATGCTTTAGGAAGGACAGGTTCACTCAGGAGCCGTCAGTTTGAGGGGCTGGATTATATGACACTAGGAATTTAAGCTCCCAAACACACTTTTCACGTGTGGGTGACCTTCTTCTGTGCTTCTCGCATCTCCGAGTCTTCCTGCTTCCTATTTGGGGAGATTTGTGGGAGGATATTGAGATTTCTCTGGGCTGAAGGTCTGATCTGCTGCAAAGTCTTCCTGCTTTTCATACATCAGAGGGTGTGTCCAGGGCTCTGTTGGCCGCACCACCTACAGCATTGTCTCGGTAAGGGAGCTCGTCCTCCCTGCCTCAGTTTCCTGAGTTGTCAGCTGGGTTGTCACAAGGACCAGAGAGGCAGTGAGTGTCACAGTGCCTGCCTGGGAAATACCACGTCTGCTCTGAGCCTCCTCCCAGGTGCTGGGATGAGCCCTTTGTACTTCCTACTCCTATTGCTCCCCTCTCCCCAGCTTATTCGTAGGATTAGGGGTTACAGTGACTATAAGAGTGGCCTTAGGAGAAAGGAAGTGGGAGGAGGAGTCCTCCCAAGGTGCCGGCAGGGTGTGGGAAGCACTTTTACTTCTTCTGAGAGGACTCACTGCACTTCTTAACAATTGCCTGGCCACCTGGCCACTTACCCTGCACTGGGATAATTTCAGAGCTGCGATGCCTTTTTAAAGATAAAACTTGTTTCTTCCTGGTGGCCTTTTTGAGTCAATAAGCCTGTTACCCCTCCCCCCACCTCCCAACCACCTTTTTTTTTTTTTTTTTAGCTCCTTTGCTTTTCAAGAGAAAAGTAGGGGAAGGATGTCCTAGGTCTGATTCTAGTCCAGGTGCACCTGGGAAGGGTGTCCTAATAATTAGGTTCAGCTGCAGACCACCTTGGACCTCCAGTGAGAGTTGCTGGAGGAGCTGCCTGGGTAGCTTCTGCTGCAGTCCCCCTCCTCTCTCTGCTGACTGACGAGGAAGCACAGAACACCACCAGCTGTGACTCTGACACATCTCCCCGTAGATGTGCGTGGCACGTGGCATCAGTGTGTGTGGAGGGAGGCTAGGCTGACACCTCTTCTCATCATGTCTGATGACGCCTGCACACTGATATGGGCTGTGGCCACAGGTGGAATGACTGGAGCCTGCAGCAGTTCTGAGAGGCCAGGCTACTTCCTTCTGAAGTGGGGAGGGGCAGGGGCGTGACCTGGCAGCATGGCCAGAGGCCCTGTCCCCAGCTTGCCAAACACCTCGGATGTCCTGGGGCTTTGTCCTTACCATCCCTCTGGCAGTCTTCTGCCTTAAGCACCTTTGGGTTTGTGACTGTGAGTGGGATCAACTCTCATAAGCTGCTTCTTTTAAAATAAAAACCAGAGGTAGAGTTTTAAGCCTGCCCCCATGTGAACTTAATGGTATTGTAGAAATTATGGCTTCAATTATCCTATATAATGAAAGCATAATATGCAAATCGACCTAACGGAAGAACAACCGGTTGCTATGACACACACTGACCACCAAGGGGCAGGCAGATGCTCAGTGCAGGAGCTACCCCCTGGTGGTCAGTGTGCTCCCACAGGGGGAGTGCCGCTCAGCCAGAAGCTGGACTCACGGCTAGCTAGTACAGCAGCAGTGGCAGTGGCTGGAGCCTCTCCCGCCTCTGCTGCAGGCGGGCAGTAAGGAGCGAGGGGTCCCGGACTGCGAGAGGGATGTCTGACTGCCAGCTTATCCCCCGAGGGGTCCGGACTGCGAGAGGGTGCAGGCCGTGCTGAGGGCCCCTCTTCCCCCTCCCCAGCATGAGTCTCGTGCACTGGGCCTCTAGAGCAGTGGTTCTCAACCTTGGCTGCATATTAGAATCACCTGGGAATCTTTTTAAAATCCTGATTTCTGGGCCTCATCCTCCGGAAATTCTGTTTCTTTGTTACTAATGTTGTGGCCCCACCCCATAACAAAGAAACAGAATTTCTGGAGGATGATGCCCAGAAATCAGGATTTTAAAAAGATTCCCAGGTGATTCTTTTTTTTTTTTTTTTTATTTTTTTTATTTTATTTATTTATTTATTTATTTTTTTTATTTTCCTCTTAAAGTATTACAAAGGGTATTACATAAGTATCCTTTCCCCCCCCCCCCCGCCCTTGACAAACCACTACCCTCCCTTACCCCCCAGTGTCTTATGTCCATTAGTTATGCTTATATGCATGCATACAAGTCCTTCGGTTGATCTCTTACTCCCCTCCCTCCTGCCCCCCAACTCTCTCTGGCCTTCCCACTGCAGTTTGACAATCAGTTTGAGGCAGCTCTGCCTCTGTATCTATTATTGTTCAAAAGTTTGTAATGGTCTTTATTATCCATGAATGAGTGAGATCATGTGGTATTTTTCCTTCATTGACTGGCTTGTTTCACTTAGCATAATGCTCTCCAGTTCCATCCATGATGTTGCAAATGGTAGGAGTTCCTTCTTTTTAACAGCAGCATAGTATTCCATCGTGTAGATGTACCACAGTTTTCTAATCCATTCATCTACTGATGGGCACTTAGGCTGTTTCCAGATCTTAGCTATGGTGAATTGTGCTGCTATGAACATCTGGGTGCATATATCCTTTCTGATTGGTGTTTCTGGTTTCTTGGGATATATTCCTAGTAGTGGGATCACAGGGTCAAATGGGAGTTCCATTTCCAATTTTTTGAGGAACCTCCATACTGCCTTCCATAGTGGCTGCACCAGTCTGCATTCCCACCAGCAGTGCACAAGTGTTCCTTTTTCTCCACATCCTCTCCAGCACTTGTCGTTTGTTGATTTGTTGATGATGGCCATTCTGACAGGTGTGAGATGGTACCTCATTGTTGTTTTGATTTGCATCTCTCGGATGATTAGTGACTTTGAGCATGTTTTCATATGTCTCTTGGCTTTCTGAATGTCCTCTTTTGAAAGGTGTCTATTTAGATCCTTTGCCCATTTTTTGATTGGATTGTTTATCTTCTTTTTGTTAAGTTGTATGAGTTCCCTATAAATTTTGGAGATTAAGCCCTTATCAGATATGACGTTGGCAAATATGTTTTCCCACGAGGTGGGTTTTCTTGTTGTTTTGTTGATGGTTTCTTTTGCTGTGCAGAAGCTTTTTATTTTGATGTAGTCCCATTTGTTCAGTTTCTCTTTAGTTTCAACTGCCCTAGGAGCTGTATCAGTGAAGAAATTGTTTTGGCATATGTCTGAGATTTTGTTGCCTTTGTATTCTTCTAGAATTTTTATGGTTTCCTGTCGTACATTTAAGTCCTTTATCCATTTTGAGTTTATTCTTGTGTATGGTGTAAGTTGGTGGTCTAGTTTCATTTTCTTGCATATGTCTGTCCAATTTTCCCAACACCATTTATTGAAGAGACTATCTTGGCTCCATTGTATGTTCATGCCTCCTTTGTCAAAAATTAATTGAGCATATTGGTTCGGGCTAATTTCTGGACTCTCTATTCTATTCCACTGATCTATATGTCTGTTCTTGTGCCAGTACCAGGCAGTTTTGAGAACAGTGGCTTTGTAATACAGCTTGATATCTGGCATTGAGATCCCACCTACTTTGTTCTTTCTCAGGATCGTTGCAGCTATTCGGGGTCTTTTTTTATTCCAGATGAATTTTTGGAGAGTTCGTTCTAGATCTTTGAAGAAGGCCATTGGTATTTTAATGGGAAGTGCGTTGAATGTATAGATTGCTTTGGGTAGTATGGACATTTTAATGATGTTGATTCTACCAATCCAAGAACATGGTATGTTCTTCCATCTGTTTATGTCTTCCTCTATCTCTTTTTTCAACGTCCTGTAGTTTTCTGAGTAGAGGTCTTTAACCTCTTTAGTTAAGTTTATTCCTAGGTATCTTAATTTTTTTGGTGCGATGGTAAATGGGATTGTTTTTCTGATCTCCCTTTCTGAAAGTTCACTGTTGGTGTATAGAAATGCCTCAGATTTCTTGGGGTTAATTTTGTATCCTGCTACATTGCCAAATTCATGTATTAAGTCTAGTAGCTTTTTGATGGAGTCTCTAGGGTTTTGTATGTATAATATCATGTCATCTGCAAATAAGGACAGTTTTACTTCCTCTTTTCCAATTTGGATGCCTTTTATTCCTTCTTCTTGCCTAATTGCAATGGCTAATACTTCCAGTACTATGTTGAACAGGAGTGGTGAGAGTGGGCATCCCTGTCTTGTTCCTGTTCTTAGGGGAAATGGTGTTAGTTTTTGTCCATTGAGTATGATGTTGGCTGTGGGCCTGTCATATATGGCTTTTATTATGTTGAGGTATGATCCTTCTATTCCCACCTTTCTGAGAGTTTTTATCAAAAATGGGTGTTGGATTTTGTCGAATGCTTTTTCTGCATCAATTGATATGACCATGTGGTTTTTTTCTTTCAATTTGTTTATGTGATGTATCACATTTATTGATTTACGGATGTTGTACCATCCTTGCATCTCTGGGATGAATCCTACTTGGTCATGGTGTATGATCCTTCTGATGTACTGCTGGATCCGATTTGCTAAGATTTTGTTGAGGATTTTGGCATCTATGTTCATGAGGGATATTGGCCTGTAATTCCCTTTCATTGTGATGTCTTTACCTGGTTTTGGTATTAGGGTGATGCTGGCTTCATAGAATGAGCTTGGAAGCGTTCCTTCCTCTTGAATTTTTTGTAGTAGTCTGAGGAGGGTAGGTTTTAGTTCTTCCTTGAATGTTTGGTAGAACTCCCCTGTGAAGCCGTCTGGCCCTGGGCTTTTGTTTGCTGGAAGCTTTCTGATGACTGCTTCAATTTCTTCCATAGTTATTGGCCTATTGAGGTTTTTAGATTCTTCCTGATTGAGTTTTGGAATGTTGTATTTTTCTAGGAATTTGTCCATTTCCTCCAGGTTGTCCAGTTTGTTGGAGTAGAGTTGCTCGTAGTATTGTTTAACAATCATTTGTATTTCTGTGGGGTCTGTTGTTATTTCGCCTCTATCATTTCTGATTTGGTTTATTTGGGACCTCTCTCTTTGCTTCTTGGTGAGCCTGGCTAGGGGTTTGTCAATCTTGTTTATCCTTTCAAAGAACCAGCTCTTGGTTTCATTGATTTTCTGTATTGTTTTTTTGGTCTCTATTTCATTGATTTCTGCTCTAATCTTTATTATCTCCTTCCTTCTGCTCACTCTGGGGTTTTCTTGTTGCTCTCTTTCTAATTCTTTGAGTTGTAGAGTTAGATGATTGACTACCATTTTTTCTTGTTTTTTGAGATAGGCCTGTAGAGCTATAAACTTCCCTCTCAGGACTGCTTTCATTGTGTCCCAGAGGTTTTGGATTGTTGTGTTTTCATTGTCATTAGTGTCCAGGATGTTTTTAATTTCTTCTTTGATGTCATCGGTAACCCAATCAATATTTAATAACATGCTATTCAGCTTCCAAGTGTTTGAGTATTTTGGGTTGTTTTTATTGTAGTTTATTTCTAACATTATGCCATCGTGGTCTGTGAAGAAGCTTTTTATGATTTCAATCTTCTTGAATTTGTGGAGACTTTGCTTGTGACCCAATATGTGGTCTATTTTTGAATATGTCCCATGAGCACCTGAGAGGAATGTATATTCCGCAGCTGTGGGGTGAAGTGTTCTGAAGATGTCAATTAAGTCCATCTGATCTAGTGAGTCATTTAGGATTGCTGTTTCTTTGCTGAGTTTTTGTCTAGCGGATTTATCCAGTGATGTCAGTGGTGTATTAAAGTCCCCTACTATGATTGTATTGTTGTCGATCTCTCCCCTGATTTCTTCCAGAAGTTTTCTTATGTATGTGGGTGCTCCTGCATTGGGTGCATATATGTTTACCAGGGTTATATCTTCTTGTTGTATTGATCCCTTTAGTATTATGAAGTGGCCTTCCTTATCTCTGGTTATGGCCTTCACTTTGAGATGTACTTTGTCAGATATAAGTATTGCTACCCCAGCTTTCTTTTCCTTTCCATTTGCGTGAAAGATATTTTTCCATCCCTTCACTTTCAGTCTGTGTGAGTCCCTTCTAATGAGGTGGGTCTCTTGTAGACAGCAGATGTATGGGTCATGTTTTTTTATCCATTCAGCCACTCGATGTCTTTTGGTTGGAGCATTTAGTTCATTTACATTTAAAGTTATTATTGAAAGGTATTTGTTTGTAGCCATTTCTTTTTGTGTGTGTGTGTGTGGCTGTTTTCTTTCTGAGCTTGATATTTCTTCTTTTTACACCAGTCCCTTTAGCATTTCTTGCATGGCTGGCTTGTTGGTGATAAACTCCC
Organism: Myotis yumanensis; assembly: GCF_028538775.1. Lineage (NCBI taxonomy): Eukaryota > Metazoa > Chordata > Mammalia > Chiroptera > Vespertilionidae > Myotis > Myotis yumanensis. The sequence goes on along the minus strand of NW_027223752.1, from coordinate 159,402,862 downwards.
TTAGCCCTTTTTTGTCTGTGAAGCTTCTTATTTCCCCTTCAATTTTGAATGATAGCCTTGCTGGATAGAGTATTCTTGGATTCAGTCCTTTGCTTTGCATCACTTTGTAGATTTCCGTCCATTCTTTTCTGGCCTGATGTGTTTCTGTTGAGAAATCATTTGATAATCTAATGGGAGATCCCTTGTATGTTACTTTCCGTCTCTCTCTTGCAGCCTGTAAGATTCTCTCTTTATCCTGAACATTTGCCATGGTAATTATGATGTGTCTTGGTGTGGGTCTTTTCGGGTTCACCTTGTTTGGGACTCTCTGGGCTTGTGTGACTTTTTTCTTCCCCACCTCAGGGAAGTTTTCTGATATTATTTCTTCGAATAGGTTTTCTAATCCATGTTCATCTTTCTGTTGTTCTGGCACCCCTATTATTCGTATGTTGTTTCGTTTCATGTTGTCCCAAAGCTCCCTTAGGCTCTCCTCCTGTCTTTTAATTTTTTTCTCCATTTGCCGTACAGTTTGAGTGTGTTTTGCTTCCTTGTCTTCTAATTCACTAATTCGGTCCTCTGCTTCTCCCAGTCTACTGTTGATACTTTCAATGGAGTTTTTTATTGAAGCTATGTCACTCTTCATTTCTTCTTGGGACTTACTTAAGTTGTTAATTTTTTCATCTGTTTCTTCTAGCTTCTTGCATAAGTAGTTGAGTTTTTCATCTGTTTCTTCTTGCTTCTTGAACATGTGGTGCATGTACTCTAGGAACCTTATTCTGAATTCTTTTTCCGTCATGTTGCATATCTCTGTCTCACTTAGCTGCTTTTCTGGCGAGTCCTCCTTTTCTTTCCTTTGGGGGTTTCTTTGCCTACCCATGTTTGATCTCGCTGACATATGTAGATGTTGAGGTGTTCAGTGGCTGCTCCCTGGGTGGCAGGGGCTCCTTGGGTTGTGGTTGCTGCTCAGACGGTTGCGGTAGCAGCTGCTTTCCAGTTGGCAGCAGCTCCTCTGGTGGGTGTTGTTCACAGCTGTGTTGGCTCTTCTGGCTGGTGGGGGGAGGCTTCACGTACAGTTGCTGTTCCACAGACAGAGGGTGTGGTGATCAGGAGGCTGTGGTGATCAGGAGGCTGCGGTGATCAGGGGGCTGCTGTTGCTTGGATCTGCTGCGTTGATTTAAAGGCACAAAATACAACAGAGCAAGGCACAACGTACCAGGCACTGAACACAAGTATATTCACAATATTAATAACTCCAAATAAAGGTGACCACCCGAATTAAGAGAATTAGGGGATAAGGGAGAAAGAAGAGAAGAAGATAAAAGAGAGAACAGAAAAGAAAAATAAGAAAAAAACAAACAAAAAAGGAGTGCAAAAATAGAATTGGGAAAAAAGAGGGGGGAAAAAAAGAGAGCGAAAAAAGAGAATGAAGTAGAAGTGGGGAAGAGACTCCCCGTATGAGGAGCAAACTCCAATAGAACTGCCACTAATCTCAACAAATTCCAGCAACAGATCCCTGGAGATGAATGCAAACTACAAACCACCAATAATATCCAGAGGGGTAAGGGAAAACAGAAGCACAAAAATAACTGGGGTGGGGTGGGGGAGGGAAGGGAAAAACCAGCAGAAAAAAAAAAGAAAAAGAAAAAGAAAAAGAAAAACAACCTCACAACCAGTCCTAAAAAAGAAGAAAAAACACAAAACAAAACAAACAAACAAATTAAAAAAAAAAAAAAAAAAAAAAAAAAAAAAAAAAAAAGCCCAATATATTCGACAATCAAGAAAACAATAGAAAGATAAGAGAGAAAAAAAATGGTTGGAAAGTGAAGAAGGATAAAGAATAGGTGTATAAGGATTTAGAGCAGTAGATTGAAAGTAGGATATATAAGTAGGGTGGAATTAGACAGGGGGTAAAAAGAGGGAATTGGGAAAGTCTGGACCAAAGTCTTACCCTTAAATAGGGTAAGAGAAACAGGACACCAAAAGGGGAAAAGTAAGGAAGAGGGTTTTAGCAAAGAGGTGGAATTGAGATAGGGAAAATTAATGCTAAAGGAACGATGAAAATAGAATGGAGAACACTAATCCCAAAAGAAAATAAAGAGAAAATAAAATGGCACTTCAAAAAATGGCAAAATGGTAGGAGCAACAATACTGGTCAAAAACAAAAATGTGGTAATTGAAAGGGTAAAATCAGGTGATGGAAAAAGAAGAAAAAGAGAAAAAAAAAATTGGTTTCTTAGTAAAAAGGTGAAAAAATTAAAAAGAAAAAGAAAAAGAAAAAATTTGCAGTAGTGATGGTCCTTCGGCTCTTCCACTCTTCAGCCTGGTTCGCCTTAGTCCTGCCAGGTATTTAGGAGAGTGTTGAATCTGCCTGCATTACACTGTTCCTCCGTGTTGCAAATCACAGTCCCGATTTTAAAGCAGGCCGTATTTGTGATCCAGTCTGCCTTAATTTGTATTCCCCTAAGAGTCAGTTTGTGGCTCAACCTCTGGGTGGCAGTGTTTTTGGGTTGGCCTCTGAGGCTATACAGCTTCTCTATCCTTTTTTAATCCTTACCCTGCTCTGTGTTGTTGGTGGGACTGAAAATCCCTCTATAGGCCAGACCCTGGTAACTCCCAGGGACTAATCAGCTTGTTTTAGTCCTTTATCTCATACAGGGTGGAATCTGGGTGTGGCTGTGCTCCTTGCCTGGGGGGCTGGAGGGAGGAATTCCACCCTCTGGAGGAATGGCTGCCCCAGTCCTGGGCCCAGGGGGGTCTCAGCACTCAATTCGCTGCCACCTCCTCCGGCTCCCCCTCTTTCCTCAGCCTCTCCCCAGATTCCCCTCGTCTGCACCTTCACCCTCTCTTCAGCACAGGTGAGTGTCTGTATCCGAACTGTCCTATGAGCAGGGTTCAGTGAAAACAAAGAAACAGACAAACGCCGGCCGGCCGCGGAAACGCTCCTCTTACCGGTCTGGGAAACGCTCCTCTTACCAGCACTGCATGGTCTGGGAAACGCTCCTCTCTTATGGGCACTGCATGGTCTGATCAGTTCCTCAGGATGCCCCCTTTAGTCTCAGTTCTCCGCAATCACAAAATCCAAATCTCAAATCTCCTGGCGCCAGCAAACCCGCGGAACTCCTTACCCTGGTCAGGGTCTGTGTCTGTCCCAAGAGACGCGGCTGTCTGCCATGCGGTCTCCCTCCGACCCTCTGGGCTCAGGTCTGGCAAACTTTCCTGCCCAGATCCCTGGTTTTTAACCTTTCCAGGGGAGGTCTGCCCTTCCAGGCTGCAAGCCGTCTCACCAGCTGAGTAAATTTGCCAATTCGGGGTGGGTGTTATTAGTTTCAGCTGCTTACTCCGTTTGCTCCGGGACAAGACCTGGGACGCGTCTGCCTATATCGCCGCCATCTTTCCATTCTCCTCGAACCTCCCCCAGGTGATTCTAATGTGCAGCCAAGGTTGAGAACCACTGCTCTAGTGTATAATAACTGACAATTTAAGAGTAACATGAAGTAATAAAGTGGAGCTGGACTTTATTCTTAAATGAGCATTATCAGGCTTCAGAAACATCTTTTGTTCTTTTTTGGGCAAATACAATGGATGCTTAAAAGCTGTTGAGATTTAGTAATATAAAGTAATCTTTAAGGATCTATTTAAGCAAGGGTGTGATTCCATTAAACTTAAGTCATTAATATGTACCCATTTAAAGCCAAGGAAATAACGACCAACTTGCCAGGGTTGAACCTGCTCCTAGTATTACCAATGTGCACTGTAATGGTCCCCTCTGCCCACACGTTACTGTGGCAGCGCTGTATCAGTGCTGTAAAAGTAAGACGTGTGGTGGGTGGGTCTTATTTCATTTTGCTCAGTTCCCGTGAACATAATCTTATTGCAGTGGCTGGGCTTCCTCCACCGACCACAACATTGTCGTTCACGGGGCCAAATGGGAAATAGCACCTGGGGCTGCTTTGCCTCTGATACCAGAGTCCAGACGTGGAGCGTTCTTTCCCTCTTAGCTGCGTGTACACAAATTAACGTGAAAAGGAAGTAGAATGCGCTTTTCTTTTCCCCTCCCTCTGTAGATGGTGATGAGTTATTATTTAGATCTCATGCTAGAGAGGGATGTACAGTGCCTGCTGGTGTTTTGGAATTCCCTGTTCTTAGGAAGGTCTGGCCCTGGACACAGGGCAGGAAGCAGCCTTGATTTTGTTTGTTTCCTTGATGACTTGCTTAGTGTTTGACACAAATCGGGTTCTGGATGGAATGCGCTCTCGTTAGAAAGCGTGTCAGCAAAACGGGGGCTTTCAGAGAGTGTTCTGTGTCCCGTGACTATAGGAGAGCGAGGCCTTGGGGAAGGAAGGTGGGCGGGGGGTGGCAGGGGTGGGGGCCCCTTGGTGGCCCTGCCATTTGGCGGGGGGTGGAGGTTGCTGGTGGAGAACGCTCCCCAGGGATAGGAAGCTCACACACAGGGCTGACTGCATCAGTGGGACCACGGGGCAGTTTTGATAACTGTGACTTATTCTTGAGAAATGTGGGGCGGGGAGTGGTACTTGGAACACCAGCGTTCCGTGAGACTGAGATGTAAAATGAACCTTACAATTGCATGGTGCCTTGTAGCTTTCCTGTTGATCTTTTTTTAGTCCTCTGAAAGTATTTTCTAAGGAAAGGATGTTCTCTTCTCTGTGCAGACGAGGAGGCTGAGTTTCACATGGTTAGAAAGCCATCATGAGCATTAGAACCGTGGTTTCCTGACACAGTGCCGTGTCCTGGGTGAGCTGGCCGACCTTAGGGCTTGGGAGAGGCGTGTTTTCTTTTGATCAAGGATTGGGGGATCCAGGCTTCTCCTCTGAGACCAGCCCACGGAGCTCTGCGCCAGCTGTGGGTACCCTGGGGAGGGGAAGCAGTGGCAGCCCCCTCCTCAGCCGTCTGGCCCCACCTCGAGCAGCAAGTCAGTGAGGAAAATGCTGGCTTTTTCTTCTACTTGGTTGTAGGGGGATGGAGGCTTCTGCGGCACATTTTCTTAGCTGGCTGCCTCTAGGACTTTGCATTTAAAATCTGTCTGTCCTCTTGGGGTGGGTCCATGGGTGTTCACTGTACCGCTCCTCACGTTTTTTCTGAATGCTTGAAAATTTCCTGTGTTTCTCCTGGAAGATAAAACATAAGAAACGCAACCCCTTGAGCTAACTTTTCTGGATGGCAACCTTTAGAATCAGGAAGCCGGATATGGTATGGTTTTATCAGAAATCTCGATCGTTTTGGTCAAGAGACAATGCTGTTAATTCTTGGTTGTGTTGTTTCTGGGAAAAATATTCTGAATGAGTTTTCAGTAATAACCTCTTCAGCGTCTCTACCAGAAAAGAGTGGCCTTTCTCAAAGCTTCCCTATACCACTAACCAAGGGTGATGGTGATCACCTTTAAGCGGCCACTCATCACGCATAGGCAATCGATTTTTATGTGGATGTGGAGTGCTTTTATAAGCGAAGTGCCCGTTCTGATCTTCTCCAGCTCCTCAGGGATGGGCCCACATCTGATGCACCTGAACCATGCTTGTCTCTGGTCCCCAGAGAACTGGCCTGGTGTCTGTAGGAATGCATGGTACCTAACGTGGACCTCTGAATCAGACGCTGCAAGTACTGGTAGACATCTGTGGACAAAGTCTGTTCTCTGTATGGTGGGGGAGGACGCTTACGTATTTTCGTGCATTGCATTAAATGTCTGACAGATATTACCTTTTAGCCTTATAGCCTGAGCGAAAGTACATTTGTCCCTCAAAAAAGGGAAGTGTTCAGAGAGCTGGCCCAGTCGTCGGCTTTGCCCTTGGAACTCTTTCTGCTGCTGCTGTCACCTGCTTGTCACATGATAGCTTTCCCAGGGGAGGCCCTCACTCCTGCAGTTAGTTAGGCAGATCCCAAATAGGAAATACAATTTTCCCTTTTATTTATTTTTTATTTTTTATCCTCATCTGAGGATATTTTTCCACTGATTTTTAGGGAGAGTGGAAGAGAAAGGGAAAGACAGGGAGAAACATTGATGTGAGAGAAACACATCAATGGATTGCCTCCTGCATGAGCCCCAACCAGGGCCTGGGCTGGGAAGGAGCCTGCAACCAAGGTACGTGCCTTGACCGGAATCGAACTTGGGACCCTTTGGTCTACAGGCCAACGCTCTCCAGTGGTTCTCAACCTTCCTAATGCCGTGACCCTTTAATACAGTTCCTCATGTTGTGGTGACCCCCAACCATAAAATTATTTTTGTTGCTGCTTCATAACTGTAATTTTGCTACTGTTATGAATCGTAATGTAAATATCTGATATGCAGGATGTATTTTCATTGTTCGTGACCCACAGGTTGAGAACCACCGCACCACTGAGCCAAACTGGCTAGGGCAGAAATACAATTTTTAAAAGATGGCAAGTTTCATGGTATCCGTGATTTTTCTTTTTTGTGTATTTACTTCCATATACCCTAAATGGTAGAGTTTCCCCACCTGATAGAACAGTTCCCTTGATTACGAGCCATTACTGGTACAAACACTCCTTGTTTTATCGAAATTCATAGGTGCTGCATTTTTTTGCAAATTGAAGGCAAGACCCTCCACCAGCAAAAAGATGACTCACTTTATCCGACACTCGCTTTATGGCGATGGTCTAAAATGGAACCCGAGAAGTCACCAAGGTCTGCCTCATAAAATTCTGTGAGGCACATTTTGGGAACCTGTAGCTCAGAAAAGGTCCTCTATTTTTATAACCATAATCTGCTTAATAAAGTGGTTGGGATTGTGGCTGTCATTTGTTGTCCTGTTTTTTATTTTTAGACCCTTGAGAAGAAGCAATTTAGTGACTATTCAGAATTGTGAAGATAATCTAGTGATTAGAGAATCTCATTGGATAAATCTTATAGCTTTCTTTCCTTTAAGTAAATAAAAATATCTTGATCCAGGTCAATGTTAGCAGGAATAACTTGTTTTTAAAACAGATAAAGATTTGCCAAAACCGGTTTGGCTCGGTGGATAGAGCGTCGGCCTGCGGACTGAAAGGTCCCAGGTTCGATTCCGGTCAAGGGCATGTACCTGGGTTGTGGGCACATCCCCAGTAGGAGGTGTGCAGGAGGCAGCTGATCGATGTTTCTCTCTCATCGATGTTTCTAACTCTCTATCCCTCTCCCCTCCTCTCTGTAAAAAATCAATAAAATATATATAAAAAAAAAAAAACAGATAAAGATTTTTGTGTGACACGTGCCCATCCTGGGATAGTGTCTCTAGAATATTCTAGAACATCCACCTCTACAAGTGTGTCCCTTCCCTACTCCCTGATTATTCATGTTTTCACCCGATTTTTTAACCCACGTATCCAAGATGGTCGTTACACACGTGCGCGTGTGACGTCTTTTCCTACAACAGGGGCCTTTTGAATATTGTTTTTGGACAGTGCAGTTTCCCATGTGCTCAGCCAGAAAGCATGTAGCTCCTCCCAATAGAGACAGATGTTCCGGCATCAGGAACCCGAGGACTTTTCCTGTCATATGAAGCAAATAGATCCCAGAACAAAGCTGGTTTTGTGTGCTCTGCATTTACCATGAACTTTGTTGCAAAAGTGGAGCGAGTGCTTCCCTACATACCGGAAACCACGTGACTCGCTTCAACAGAAAACATGGAGCATCAGTTCTGCAGTCGGGTCGTTTTGCATATTGGCGACTGCACCTGTTCCGTAAGCTGCGAAAGCCACTCCCTCTTGGCCTCGCCAGGGCCATGGTTGGCCCAGTTCATGGAAACAAGACCATTCGCCAGTTTCAGTATTTCACATCGCAGGCTGCCCCTTGTCTGCATCACAACCCAATTTTAAAGGAAGATGCAATTTGACTTTCAGTGGATTGTCTTAATGTGGTTATCCATGGCTGGATCATTATACTGTGTTGTGAATTAGTTTTGCTTTTGGATTTATCCTCATAATATAGAGTGTTCCAGAGGAAAGCATTAACACTGTTACTTGTAACTTGGACTAACTCTTGATTTTTATGAGCTGATAACGGTAATGGTGAATTTAATTTCCATTTCTCACGTTGTTCTAAATTCTAAGGTCTTTCTTTGGTCACCGCTTCTCCCATGTTCTTTCCTTCTTGTCCATCCACGCTTTCTGCTATTTTGTCTTCTTTCAGACCCAGAGGCCCTCAGCGTGTGGTGTGTGGTGTGTGGTGGGTCCTGCTTGCTGTGAATCTTTTGTCGGTGGAAAGGACTTTTTCTTTTGAGCAAGACAGCTCCAAACAAATTTCAGTTGCCCAAGTATCACCTGTTTTGTGGACGGTCTATGGACAGTTTTAACCCTTTTTCTGTGGGGTTTTGGCTGACCTTCCCTTGCCCTCCTCATGACTCCACCAGCCCATGTGCCTGTGCTCTGAATGCCTGCCTCATCACGTAGAGCGGTTAAATAAGTCACACGTCGCCGCCTAAGCACCCCTCCCCCGCGTGTGAGTGTGGATTGTGTTTTGTTACTGTGGGGGACCCTGAGGATCCTGACCTCTGGGAATGCCTCCCATTGAAGTGGTATAAAATGGGATATCGGTGCGAGTATTATCGTAACTCACGGAGCAGGTGACAAAGATGCTTCCATCTGAACAGCAGCTGACCTGACGGCACATCCGGTTTGGAGCGGGGTGACCTTTTGACAGAGCAGCTGGCGCTTGTCATACCCTGAAAGCTGTGCTTGCCCCGTTTTCTGTTTTGTACGTAGAATCTACAGTTCCTAAAGGGAGGTGTTGGCTGATTCGAAGGGGGCAAACGCGATAAAAATGCTCTCTGGAGATTTAAGTTGAGTAAGTTTGCCATATAGTGTGTTGTTTACTATTTAATACTAAATAGAGTCGACGAGTATGTCGCTCAGTGGTTCTCAACCTTCTGGCCCTTTAAATACAGTTCCTCATGTTGTGACCCAACCATAAAATTATTTTCGTTGCTACTTCATAACTGTAATGTTGCTACTGTTATGAATCGTAATGTAAATATCTGATATGCAGGATGGTCTTAGGCGACCCCTGTGAAAGGGTCGTTCGACCGCCAAAGGGGTCGCGACCCACAGGTTGAGAACCGCTGACGTAGCTGAACGGCCCACCCCTGTGAGGCAGAGGTTGCTTTTGCCCTCTGAGCGTTTGAGCTGTCTTTGCTTTCCTTGAGCACTTATTTCACGGGCAGTTTTTGAGTGAGGTTCCATATTCCACACTGTGGGAGGGGTGACCGTCGCTTCTGTAATGCAGAGGAAGATAGGACACACGCCGTGGGGAAGTTCAGCACAGATGGAAGAGACAACTTACCGCGAAGACCCACCACAGCTCCACGTGGAACTGAGTGCCAGATGCGTGGCCTCAGCTCGGAGAGCTCCGGGTTTAGAAGGAGCGGCTGGGTGACGAGGGCCTCAGTGTGCTGGGGAGGCCCCAGGCTCTGGGCCGTGAGGGCTGGGAGACGGCCGGGGCCTTTGCAGAGGGGCCGAGGCCAGCTGTGCTGGGTGTGGGCTGTCACTCAGCGAGGCCCTGCCGGGCAGTGCTGTCTGTGGCTCCTGTGTTCTGGGCGAGAGTTCTGACCCTAGTCTGCCTGGCTGGCTGGCTGGCTGGCTTTGGGCTGAGGCATGGGGCCTGGGGTCTCGGGCACTGAGTTTAATGGGACGATGGCATCTGGGCCTTTCCTAGTTTTCAGAGGCTCATGCGATTGGGGCTTTTCTTTGTTTTCATCTCTCTGTCCATCCCATCCAATGGAGCGACTGTATAAGGGTTGACAATAAACTTTGACGCTATGATTTTGAGTAGGAAGTTAAGCCCTGAATATGAGGCTGTCACCTTGGAGATGACCTTATTCAACCTCCTCACTCTCTGAGCCGGCTTATGGAAGCGGGAGGTGCAGGGACTTGCAGAGGTCACCAGTCAGAGGTCACCTGTCAGCGGCAGAGCCAGGGAACAGCCTCCTCTCTGCAGGTCCTCCCAGCAAGGCTTTGCTTCCTTGCAGGCGCTACAAGGTGGGCAGCGGGGGGATCATTGACACAGAGCGTCTGCCCCCCAGGTTTTCCGTGTGTGTGCTGCATGCGTGTTGTGTGTGCTGTAAGTGTGCAAGGTGTGTGTGGTATGAGGGTGTGCACAGTGCCCGTGTCCTGTCCTGTGCGGTTCAGGTCAGGAAGCAGCCGTGTGGGGGTGTTGGCTGAGTTGGGGTGACATGCATCCTGAGAGGTTCCTGCCCTGAATTTTGACACTGCCCCCCCTCACCCCGCCCCCCGCCCTGGTGGCCCCTCCTCTCCAGATGCCTATGGAGCCTGCGTTTACCTTCCCTCCCAGTTTCCTTTTCTTTCTGAGGACCTTCTTCCTCTTCCACGCTGCGGCTCAGGGGGACCTTTAAACCTCCGCAGGCTGCATGCCTGTCACTGTGATGGCTTCGCCCTCACTGACCAGTGATGGTCTCATGGTGCAGAGAGCTGGTTGTCTGGCCGCAGGATGCTCATCCTCCAGGCTCCCTCTGAGGAAGGTGCCAGGACGGTCCCGTCCCCCAGAAGGCCATCTCCCTCCCCAGCACCCTCCCCACCTCCCCCTCCTCACTCCTCAGCCACTGTGACCCTGGGTGGCAGGATGTGCTGTGACCCCAAGAAGGCGGAAACCTTCTGTTATCCAGGCTGTGAAAGAAAGACCCGCTTTTTAAGATCAGAGAACACCTCTGTCTGTCTGCCTTCTAGTGAGGATGAGCAGGCTGTGTTTTGAGTTTCCCCTTTTCCAGGAAAGAATGAGTCTTCTTCGTGGCGTGCTGTGGACTTGCTGTGTTGTTGGCAGGGTGGGTGCCTGTGGGCAGCCTCTGCTTGGCAGCCAGGCCTGCTTTTCAGGTGAGAAGGCCGAGGGGTCCCCCGGGAGAGTGAGGGCTCGTGCTGGCCTGAAGGTGAGGCATTTAGCGCGTAATATTTGATAGACAGACGTTTTTAAGTCCAGGGAAAAAGGGCAGTAAGTGGCTTAGACCTTTCCTCAGAGCACCACTGAACTGTGACCATGCTCACAGCCCCCTCCTGCCTCCGGCCTTCCCTGGGCCCCTGCTCTGCCGCTGCCTGGCCCCCGCGTGGGCTCATCTCCCGAGAACGCTGCCGCTCCGTGCCGGGCCTGTCTTCCTGAATGCCTGGGATTTATCAGCCGAGATCAGTAAAAGTGCAAATAGCAGTCACCGGCTTCCCACCGCAGAGACTCATTTTGTCACACGTATAACTCTGAGAATGGGACAGCGCTCTCTGTGAGAACCCTGCTTATGACAGAACACCGTGCACTGTAATCCCACGTCTGTCAGCAGAAGGTCGGCTGTGCGTGGAGGGCGGAGTCCTCCCGGGGAGCGGAGCGGAGGGCCCCCTCCCTTTCCCTGGACGCATTTCCACGTGTGTTTTGAAACAGAGCTTTGGCATTCCGGAAGAATGAAAATTATGATCGACGGCATCAATCCTCTGAAATAATAGTGAAGATGTTGGCAGTGCACACCAGGACAATAATTGGTCATTACAAATGGTTTTTATTCACACTGAAATGTTTCCTTGTTCGCTTCCCATGCCCGGGAAGGCAGTCTGTGCTCCTTCCCGCGTGGTTTTTTTCCTCCGGGCTCTTCCCTGGGGACCGAGCCCTCTGTCTGCTCCCAGTGTGGGGGTGCAGCTCCTCAGGGCTCTGTGTCTGCGGGGTGCCCGTGGTGGTTGTGGGGGTTCCCCCTCTCTTTGTTGGCTTGGGGAGCAAGATGGCTCTGACTGCGCACCTTAATGAAAGCGCTGTCTGTCCCCTGGCCCCGTCCCCTGGCCCCAGTCCCCTGTGCAGACCCAGACCCATTGGTGGGGCACTGAGGCTCGGGCCGACCCCGGGGGGCCGCCTGCAGAAGGCCAGGTCAGTAGTCACTGACATTGCGCTTGAAACTTCCAACAGGTGTGGGCAGGTACTCGGGCCACCACACTGACCTCAGCTCTGTTTTACCTCCTGTTCCGTTCTTTCCTGACGTGTAGAAACTTGGCCATGTATTGCAATCACCTGGAAACGAATTCCCTGTCCCCAAGGCCACCTTCAGAATCTGCAGTGGGGCCAGGGGATGTCCCTAGGCGATTCCAGCACCGCTGGCCAGCCTTTGGGAGGCAGCGGCTCCTCCCACTCCTTTGAAGTTAATCATTGAAGAGCAGCAGGAGGCAGGGAATTCTGGTTTAGCCCTGACTCACTGGCTCCCGTGAGCTTGGCTGTGCAGGCATTTGGGGGTAGGTAATGGTGTCCTCTGCTTTATTTTCAGCTTTCCCAGTAGGTGCTAAAAGAATGATTGATCCTGGAAGGCCAGTTTGAAGAAAGCCGAAATTCAGAATTACGATATGTGAGCTCCTGTTATTTCACATACACCCCTGCCCACCCGTTACCGCAGAGGAGCGGGGGTGCCCGGCGCTGACCGGCTCCATCCCGGCCAGGCAGCGCGCTCTGCAGTCACAGCCCCCTTCCCCGCGGTCTGCCTCCCGCGGTCACTGCGAGTCCTTGGGAGCTCAAGCACCTACGGTACAGGTGCTAAGTGAAGACGCAGGACCTCTGAAGAGGGAGGAAAAGGTCCCTGTGAGTGACTCCCTCCTGGTGGTTTACCTGGGGCAGCAGATTGCGCTCAGGGTGTGTGAGTCTGTAGCAATCGTGTTCCTGGCATTAGGTCCTACCAGAGGGAAGCCCACCTCTTGTTTTTGATGTAATTGCCTGCATGTTGCCTGGTTCCCGCCACCGGTGGTTTTGTGGAAGCTACAGTAGCGGGAAGCACGTCAGGCCCCTGCTCGGGCCGGGGTGTACCAGGCAGCGTTTCACACGTGGTAAGAACGCACGCTCTAGGACTTCTGTTAGTGGGGACTCCGAACCTCCCTGGCAACTGCGTGTGTGGTGTTTTCTTTTGAAAAGCTAACTCATATATTAGAGTCTCCATATGAAGCCTGGAATTGTTAAAAATATTTTCCTAACTAGAAGATATAATTATTGGACTTGTACATTTACACATCTTGCGTTAGATTGCATTGTTATTTATTTACCCCTTCCCTTTTTTCTTTTGGTTAAAAAAAAATGTACATTTTATTTATAGAATGAAGCGAGAAATGAAATCAAGGCACAAATATATAACATACAGTTAAAAATATACATGTATACGTTATAAGTCATCCAGAGTGGTAAAGGAGATAAAAATAAAAATGGAGAGGAACTAGTGGTTCAGAAACATTGTGTTTATTTCTCTTGTGTCCAGGAAACCTGCATCTTCGAAGCTCTGTTTTCTTTTTCAAGGTCAGCATCCAACCTGGTGGCCACCAGCGGCTGAGGGAGGGGGAGATGTTGGTCAAAGGGCACAGACTTGCAGTTGAAGATGGTAACTGCTGGGGATGTACAGTGTGGTGACCACAGTTCTCACTCAGTATTATACGCACTTAAAGTTACTCGGAGTAGATAGTAGGCATTCTCAACACAGGGAGTTAATGAACGTGTCCATTGTCCCACATATTTATCCTGATCTTGGGGGTCATTTCACAATGTAGATGCATGAAAAGAATCATCAGGGCATGCAATGTAAGCACATACAATTATATTTCTCAGTCACACCGCAGTGAAGCTGGGGGAAAAGCCACTTAGTCCTTTAGGTCTGGTTTCTCAGACTCAGGCTCCGGGACCCTTTGTGTGCGCGGGAGTGGGGGGTGGGGGCGAGAAACGGGGCGGGAGGGGGCCGTCCTATGCGTCCTAAGACCTTTAATGTCACCGTGCTTCCACCTGTTAGGTGCCATTGGTGTCCTCACTCCCGCAGAATTACCCCTGGCGGAGAACTGCTTTCTGTGGCACAGTGGGACGTGCAGGTTGGCATCAGCCGATTAATAGCTGTTGCTCATTTTTGCAGACCCAGTCGTGTGATTGAAACATGGCTGAGTGTCGATGTTTGGGTGAGCAGCTCTCCTCTGGGCATCTGCATTCAACCTGTTCAGGCGGAAATTGGTGCAATCTTGGTCTTACAGACATGAAACCCTTTGGATGCACACGCCCTGAGGTGTGTGCGTAGCTGTGCGGCATGCGGGCTACAAGACATCCGCAGTGTGTGTCTGGGGGCCCTCTGGCCTGCCGCGGGCCTGCGGGGCTATGTCCCATGAGGAATACTCCAGGGAGGCAGACTCTCCGGCCCCTTTATACAGGCTCTTGTGACCTCCCCAACCCACAGAAAACCCTTCTACTCAGGGAGCGATTTTCGCATCCTTTTGTTCTCCGTCCATTGGCGTGGAGGGTGACGGACACCCACCTGGGTTTAGAGACTTAGGTTTGAAACATGTATTACTATCTCCCACACTCTTTTCATTGTTTTGTCCACACCTAATTTGAAAGCAACATTATGTGTCATTAAAAAATTACTTTTATCCTATATCAACTCGCTGCAAAACATCCCACTTTGTTTTCATGGAATCAGTGACTCTTTTTGGAGTCACATTTAATTGGCTTCAATAGTCTGTTACAGGTACACTTGGCACAAACAGGTTTCAGAGCAAACACACTTATTTCCTGATCAGATGGGGCTCGGCTGCTGAGACAGAACAGCGGCCCAGAGCCTGTGCGGGAGAATTCAGCGGCTGCGGCATCGCTGAGCCTGCGGGGAGGGGCTGGACACTGCTTCGGGGAGGCGGCCGCCCGTCCTATGGATGCTGCATGCTCATGAGCTCTTGTGTTTCAGCAGTTCACTTTTGTGGCAATGCCACAACTATCAGGAAAGTTTGTTTTAAAGAAGTACATTCAATTACAACTTAGAAGTATATGGGTATTCCATACAGCTCCCGTAGGAGGAACTGGGGGCCTAGGGCAGTGATGGCGAACCTATGACACGCGTGTCAGAGGTGACACGAGAACTCATTTTTTTGGTTGATTTTTCTTTGTTAAATGGCATTTAAATATATAAAATAAATATCAAAAATATAAATCTTTGTTTTACTATGGTTGCAAATATAAAAAAATTTCTATATGTGACAAGGCACCAGAGTTAAGTTAGGGTTTTTCAAAATGCTGACACGCCGAGCTCAAAAGGTTTGCCATCACTGGCCTAGGGAGAACGCAGGTATGTCACTTATGAGCTCTATGGGTGATAAAATATGTGTGAACATAATGGAGGCCTGGACATGGATGCCTTCAAACGTCAGGTTATTGGGGAACCATGAGGGTTTTGGGAGGGGATCATGAGCTGATCCAGGCTGTGCTTCTGAGGAGTAGCATGCTGGGGGGTGGGGGGTCTAGGAGAGGCCCGGATGAGCCCCAGGGCTGTTCCCCGGTGTGGCACCCGGGGATGGTGAATGTCCGAGCGCAGGTGGGAGCGGGGAAGAAGAAAGTGTGTGTGTGTGTGTGTGTGTGTGTGTGTGTGTGGTGGAATGAGCATTCCTGCAGACGAGGACAGAGCTGGTGGAGGGAGCAGCCGGAATACATAAACGTGTGTAGACCAGTGGAGCCAGGCCCCCTCGGATTCACTTGCCCATGGCATCCATGAATTGCTGTTATTCTAAGTTCATTCAGAACAAAGGAATGTTCCGAAGGGCCCTTAAGCTGGAATGTGCCTGTGCATTTCAGAACGCCGTGTGCTTTGATTCTGGCTTATTATGGGTGACTGACTCTTAGCGTGTCTCCTGTGACGTCTGCAGAGCAGCCCGCCAGCGTCAGGGTCTCCACGGTGTCTCCCCATTGCCCAGCGTTTGGAAGGAGGCACCTGCCGCTGAGATCCTGAGTTCAGTTGGGAATGTGATTCCTGAGTTGCCTAGTTCCGTGAGGGAATGGTGATTTACGCCCGCGGTTCTGAGCCAGCGGCATCCAGCGGGAACAACATGCACCTTGCGTCCGCGTTGTGTCTGCATTTAGCTCCTGCCTTTCTTCAGTTCTGCATGTGTCCTTTCATCTCTGCTAATAAATAACAAATATGTTAGCCGTCAAACCTACAAAGCAGGCTTCACCTCACGCTCAGTGCTCCAGGTGAAAAAGAGAGAAGGTGATCCAGGGAGGGGAGGGTAGAGAGAGATGTCCTGGGAGGGACGCTTGACCCCTGGGGTTGAGGGCAAGCCCTTGCCGGGTGGCTGGGCTAACGGAGAGAAATGTAGAATTTTTACAAACGAACAGCGGTAAGTCCTCATGGAAAATAAGATCTTGGAATCGTTGTGAAATCATTTAATTATTATGCCTAGATCATTGTCATCGTCATCATGACACGGGAGTCGGGGTGAATGGAGTTGAAGAAAGGAAAGGGAAGGGCTGGGAAGGACTTCAGGGCTCTGGCTGGTGTGTTCTGACCCCGGATGATGTTTTCTATTTCTGGTTAGGTGTGTCTCAGCGCGTGGGCTGCGGCATTTGCAACCTTGTGTTTTTGTGACAGGTTAGCTGTGAAGATGTTGCAAGTTAGATTCCTAGAAGTTGTGGTGGGAGCTCCTGGTCTCGCTGCACAGGTGACGGCTGAGCACCTGTTGGTGACACTTGGCCCCGTGGCTGTTCCTGGTGTGTGTGGAACCCCTGGCTGGAGAGGCTGTAAGATGTGCATTTCTGTAGAGTCTCACGATGGCTCAGCATCTTCATGGCTCTCTCATGAGGGGTCATGCCCTCATGTCCTTTGCAAAGCAGACGCACATTTTAAAAAGGTGTCTTCTCTTTCTCTTGTTTACAGCGCTGTGTCTTTCACTTTCCTTCACGGCAGCTTCTCGAAATAGGGACGAAGAAAACAGTCTTTGCTTCAGACACGGAGGACGGGCCGCCTCACTAATGTGCCTGCCGTCGGGGTGTTTCTGGCTTGAGAGGGACATCCTGACTTTCAGTTCTGTGCACCCCCCCAAAGAACACTCGGCCCCTCTGCTTCACTCTGCGGGGGGATTGCTTCTGAGGGCTCTTTCTTTTCCTTCAGTTTTGAACAACTGAAGGAAAAGAAAGGGGTTTAGTTTCTGGGATGGTGAAAGGGCAGTGGAAGGGCATGGAAAGAACAAGCAGGAAGGGAGGGATTATCTCATGATTTTATTCAGGAGGAAATTTCTCGGACGGAGGAAACATTCTCGGGTCCCAGGAAGTTACACTGAATAAGTGGCCCCCTGTCACACAGCCCCCTTTGCATACTCGTTGTTACTGGGGTAACGAAGAGAATGAGAACATTCAGTCTGAGTTGAAACCACACATCTTTGGTGACATGGACTGTAATGAGCAGAATTAGTTGAAGAATTTGGGGAAAGACGGTCTGGATGAGGCCTCATTATTTGGAATTGAGGGATGAGCCCAGCAAAGTGGGCTCACTGATTTCAAGAAGGTTCATTTGGGGGGATGTGCCCCTTTTTATAGAATGGCATGATGGGGCTCCTCTGAGTGCGTGTGCCTATGTGAGTGTGTGTGAACAGGTGTGTGCGTACATGTGTGTATGTGTTTCTGGGTGTGTGTGTGTGTGACTGTGTGTGCGTTAAGTTTGTGAAGTCCTCTGTGGAAGGCACGTTGCTGAACAGCCTCTGCCCGAACCTGCCAGCCTGTCTCTCGGGGAGGGAATTGTGAACGGCCCGCCGTGGGGTAGAAGCGCCCAGAGGTCTGTAAAATACATCTGCCTGCATCGTGGGAGTTAATGGTTTAAGTGGGCATAGAGGCGTCGCAGACGCCGTAATAAAAGTGACACCGATGCCCCCTTGTTCTAAGCTTTGTGAACGTTTCCTGGACACGTGACAGATGCTGCTGCTTAACATGCAGGTGGTTAATGGTGACGTTTGTTTGACAAGACACGTTAATGATTAGTGTTTTGGTAACAAAACACTGTGTGAACTTCCCGGGGACTTGACGTAGCACTCACACTGTGCCAGGCTAATGCCACCGGGTTTCGATTTCTTCCTCATTCTCCTGTTGGCTTGGCCAGCGCTGGGGCGGGGCTCTCAATACGCCCAGAGCATTTGCATCACTTGCCCGGCCGGCCTGCGTTAAACCCTGGCCTTTTCCTTCTTATAGCAACGGTGGTCAGTAGGTCAGCAGCACCCGCGCTGCTCTCTCCTGGTCTCTGTGAGGCAGTCGAGCTTTGGCTGGCCTTGCTGTTGAGCCGCTGTGTGCTGTGCCTGGTGCCCACTGACAAGAGTCTGGTTATCCTCCTGGTACGCCCTCGGCAGGGCGGGCGTGCGGGTCCTGGATGCGAGACGAGGATGCTGTGCGGATGCTGCTTTTCTAGGCTACTACTGCGGGCCTCACCCCGTCCTCACTGAAAACCAGACCCTCCAAACGCCTTGTGAACAGTCAGAGAAGCCTGGCTGTAAGAAGTGGTTGCTTAGATGAGATAGGTAAGGTGCAGATCATAGTGAAGTGTGAATTTACATTGTAATAAACATTATTTCTTAAAAGATAAGTCACATTTGAGTATTGTACTTAAAAAGAACTCAGATACCATGAAAATATAGCTGCCCATACTCCAGTGTATCACAGTAGAGCAGGGAAGAGCACAGTACAGTAGAGAATAGAGCACATAGTATACAAGAGACTATGATAGCATAGTACAACCAGCACTGTATATTATAGCACAGTGCTGTGTAGTATAGCTGGTGCAGTGTAGTACAGTGCTGTATAGTATAGCTGGGGCAGTGTAGCACAGTGCTGTGTAGTATAGCTGGTGCAGTGTAGTACAGTGCTGTGTAGTATAGCTGGTGCAGTGTAGTACAGTGCTGTGTAGTATAGCTGGTGCAGTGTAGTACAGTGCTGTGTAGTATAGC
Organism: Myotis yumanensis; assembly: GCF_028538775.1. NCBI lineage: Eukaryota > Metazoa > Chordata > Mammalia > Chiroptera > Vespertilionidae > Myotis > Myotis yumanensis. Next base: position 159,384,196 of record NW_027223752.1, on the reverse strand, counting down.
ACAGTGCTGTGTAGTATAGCTGGTGCAGTGTAGCACAGTGCTGTGTAGTATAGCTGGGGCAGTGTAGTACAGTGCTGTGTAGTATAGCTGGTGCAGTGTAGCACAGTGCTGTGTAGTATAGCTGGTGCAGTGTAGCACAGTGCTGTGTAGTATAGCTGGTGCAGTGTAGCACAGTGCTGTGTAGTATAGCTGGTGCAGTGTAGTACAGTGCTGTGTAGTATAGCACAGTGCAGTGTAGTATAGCTGGTGCAGTGTAGCACAGTGCTGTGTAGTATAGCTGGTGCAGTGTAGTACAGTGCTGTGTAGTATAGCACAGTGCAGTGTAGTATAGCTGGTGCAGTGTAGCACAGTGCTGTGTAGTATAGCTGGTGCAGTGTAGCACAGTGCTGTGTAGTATAGCTGGTGCAGTGTAGCACAGTGCTGTGTAGTATAGCTGGTGCAGTGTAGCACAGTGCTGTGTAGTATAGCTGGTGCAGTGTAGCACAGTGCTGTGTAGTATAGCTGGTGCAGTGTAGCACAGTGCTGTGTAGTATAGCTGGTGCAGTGTAGCACAGTGCTGTGTAGTATAGCTGGTGCAGTGTAGCACAGTGCTGTGTAGTATAGCTGGTGCAGTGTAGCACAGTGCTGTGTAGTATAGCTGGTGCAGTGTAGCACAGTGCTGTGTAGTATAGCTGGTGCAGTGTAGCACAGTGCTGTGTAGTATAGCTGGTGCAGTGTAGCACAGCGCTGTGTAGTATAGCTGGTGCAGTGTAGCACAGCGCTGTGTAGTATAGCACAGTGCAGTGTAGCACAGTGCTGTGTAGTATAGCTGGTGCAGTGTAGCACAGTGCTGTGTAGTATAGCTGGGGCAGTGTAGTACAGCGCTGTATAGTATAGCTGGTGCAGTGTAGCACAGCGCTGTGTAGTATAGCTGGTGCAGTGTAGCACAGTGCTGTGTAGTATAGCTGGTGCAGTGTAGTACAGTGCTGTGTAGTATAGCACAGTGCAGTGTAGCACAGTGCTGTGTAGTATAGCACAGTGCAGTGTAGTACAGCACTATGTAGTATAGCACAGTGCAGTGGAGAGGCCACATGCGGTTTGCAGCCTGTATCCCTGTCTGAAGACACCTGTGTTCGGGTACCTGCTGACCCAGACAGGACAGCAGGGTGTCCCATCCAGGTAAGAGCAATGTAGCATCTCCTCCGTCTAGTATCATTCTTTCTGAAGCTCTTCACAATTTTAAACTTTGGTTTCTCAAGTTAAAGAACAATTTAGAGTCTCTTTTTTGAGTTGCTGGCCTTGCTCTGAGCAGTTTATGAAGTGCTCTAGTCCCCATCCCAGCGGACATCTTTCTCTTACCCAAAGAAGTGTATTCTTGACATTTCTGAATTGGGAAATTTTAGTCATAGAATCATGACTCTTATTTTTATTTTTTGTTAATCCTCACCAGAGGACATTTTTTTCATTGCTCTTCAAAGAGACAGAGAGTGGAAGGAAGGGAGGGAGGGGAAGAGAGAGAGAGAGAGAAACATTGATGTGAGAGAGACACATCGATTGATTGCCTCCCACACAAGCCCCAATCACGGGCAGGGAGGGAACCTGTATCCGAGGTACATGCCCTTGACTGGGAATCGAGCCCATGACCCTTCGGATTGCGGGCCGACGCTCCAACCATTGAGCAACACCAGCCAGGGCTCTTACTGTAATTTGTAACAGATGACTACTCTGGCAGACTCCAGTCAGATTGGGTGTAAGGTCGTAAGGTGGTTAGCCCCTTGCGTGGTTCCAGAGGACTGGGGAATGGATATACTTCGCCTGCAACCCCACTTGTCCATTAAAGGCCCACCTGGCTCAAGAAGTCATCTCGGATCCCCACGCTCTAATTGTCCTTCCGCAGTTTAGATCTTGATGCACGAGGATGTGGAATCCCCAGAAGTCAGGAATTTACCCCGTCCTGTTGCATCCTGTCTGGTGTCCCGGGCAGTCGTAGGCGCTCAGAATGCGCTTGCTGACTTGGGGATTTCTGTAGGGTTCTGAGGGCGACTCTGACTCCTGTCCCAGTGCAGCTGTCTTTGCAGGAAGCCCGCTGCTGCTTTCCGCAGGGGCCTGGAAGTCGAAGGCATCCGGGGAGGGAGCGGCCGGGTACTTGGAATTTCTCAGAGGTCTCAGGCTTCAGGGATGTTCCTCAGTTAAGAGCTCAGCAACCCCAAATTAGTCTGCCCTCCCCGTCCCCCACCCCCCCCTCCCCCTCCCCCTCCCCATAAAATGTTTAGTGCAGTTTCCTTCCTCTCACCTCGATTAGCTGGCATTTACACATTTTACACGTCACTTTCTATTGGCTCAGGACTTAGTTGGGAGACTCATGCATAAGGCTTGAGATGGTCAGATAACATGATTCTCAAGCTTATTCTTGCAAAAACTGTCTTTAGAGCCAAAATTGTACCTTTGAAAAAGCCCGTTTTTCTAGGAGCGGCTCTCAGCGTTGTGGAAACACAGTCCTTGGTGCAGAGGGAGGCTGGGCCTGAGCCGGTTGCTCTTAGGACTTCGAGGTTTATTAATGAACCTTTAAAGGGATTACATATTTGCCAAGTACATTGGGGATTTTTTTTTTGCTCCATGAGGGCTTTGTAGGGTGTGATTACTGCTGGAAAGCTGGCGGCCCCGTCAGCACCTTGTGTACGGCTGAGGGCAGTGGTCCTTTGGCGCAAATACCACCTGCTGTCTGCCTCCTCCTCCGCTCCGCCTTCCGGCTCGCGGCCTCTGCCAGGTCCCTGCTCAGCCGGGCCACTCTCTGAGATGCTGGTTCTGTGGGGAAAGGCACCCGCATTCCAAGGGCTCCCAGAGTGAGCGCCTGGACCGTGGCCATGAGCGCAGCTGCCGCCGTGGCTGGGGGGCAGTTCAGGGCTGCATCCAAATTGGAGGGACAGTCCCCTGAGCTCTCAGAGCTGGGTGACCTTGGGCCTCCCGTTCGGACGTGGGAAGAGGGATGAGGATGGGGTGGTGAGCGAGGGCCTTTGCATCTCTCTTTCTTTCTTGAATAAAACGAGGTCCAGAGAAGCAGCGGCTCAAGATTCTGTGTCGTCTCCAAGTTGGAGGGGAACTTGGGCTCTGACTTGCATTGACACAGGGTTCCCCCGCCCTGGCCGCAGCACTCGGTCCTCAGTCACTCTCATTTCTTATGTCCTGGCCTCCCAGCCATCAGGAGACAAATGCCCTTAAGGGGCCAGCGCCGTCCTGGCCGAGCCATCGGGGTCACAACCGGAGAAACTGCCTGACAACACAGCCGCTGTGTCCGTTCAGCGGCTAATTCACAAAGTGACAAGAGTCGTGTGCCTTGCCTAGTAGACAGCGTGGTGTCAGCATTTTGGACCTTAACATTTTTGTTGGGAAATGGTAGTCTCTAGACATCCAGATGTTGTCTTCTAACCATAAACGAGTGGTTTCAATATGAGGAAACATGAATGGTGGTTCTCAGTGACATGCAACCAAGGACTCACACCACGGATCTGGAAATGTTTAGCTTCGAAGGGAGATGCCCGGGCCGTGTCCCCGCCCACCCCTGGGGGACACCCCTGCGGCTGGAATGGAAGGTTCAAGGGCACAGGTTGGATAGTCAGCTCACCCCCTCGCCGGAGGTACGGTTCATCATTTGCATCAGAAGAGAAGATTTGCAGGGCTGCAGCAAGTACATGATGGACTGTCAGAACTGCTGGCAAAGCCCCCACCAGGGTTTTGATGGATCCCTATATCCATCTTTTTGTGGATTTTACTGTCTGTGGTGAGGGAGGAGATGTTTTTCACAACCCCAGGCCAGCACAGCAGACACTGAGCTCCCCCTCGGGGGCTCCAGGCTGCCTGCTGTCCACAGATATCAGTGAGGGACAAAGGCACTGTCTCGGGCAGACGGGAGGAGGCCAGGAAGCTGGAGGCTGGGGGAGGGTGAACCTGTGGAGGCCTGGGGCAACTTGGATCTGGGCAAGCGTCTCCCAGGGGGATGGGCTGTCTTGACTGGTTAGGAAAGGTGACTGCTATCCAACAAGGAACATTCTGGTTCCCTCGAGGTTTCATCCTTGCCATGAAAGTTGTTAATAGAACATGGAATATCTGCCTTTTTTTTTTCCTTCTAAGGAAAGACCAGCAGAAGGCCCCACACTACCGCTCTCCCCGGCTCGGGCATACAGGGCACGATGGATGCCAGGATTGCCCGGCTTGGCGGAGGGAGGCTGGGCTGCCATGGCTTGTAGCAGGGACTCCCACGGCCCTCGTGCTGCAGTGCACTAAGCATGGGCAGTCGCATCACACGGAGGCCACCACCTCTGTTACCTCATCAGGGACTTGAGGCACCTAGAGAATTGTGTGCAGACATTACGGTGCAGCGTGCAATGGGACCATGATGGGCTGTTAAGAAAGAAAGGGCCGGATCTTTGTTTGCATAGCAGAAAAGTGCCCAAGAAAGTAAAGAAACAGGACAAAAAAAAAAAAAAAAAAAAAAGGATCACATTCTTTGGTCCCATTTTTGTTAAAAAAAAAAAGATGAACTTGGTGAGGGTTCTGTGCTTGTGTGAATATAGACAAGATGCACAGGAATGCAGAGATTCCACGGGGTTCACACTGGGGAGTGGATGGCGTTGGGAGTGGGTGGAAAGGGGTGCGTATGTGTTACTTTTTCATGAGTTCATTTTATCTTTAAATTTTTTTTATTGATTAAGTTATTACATATGTGTCCTTATCCCCACGTTACCGCCTATCCCCCCCACTCATGCCCTCACCCCCCTGTTGTCTGTGTCCATTGGTTAGGCTTATATGCATGCATACAAGTCCTTTGGTTGATCTCTCCCCCTTACCCCCATCCTCCCCTACCTTCCCTCTGAGGTTTGACGGTCTGATCGATGCTTCTCTGTCTCTGGATCTGTTTTTGTTCATCAGTTTATGTTGTTCATTATATTCCACAAATGAGTGAGATCATGTGATATTTGTCTTTCTCTGACTGGCTTATTTCACTTAGCAAAATGCTCTCCAGTTCCATCCATGCTGTTGCAAATGGTAAGAACTTCTTTTTTACTGCAGCGTAGTATTGCTCTGTGTAGATGTACCACAGTTTTTTAATCCACCGTGAGTTCATTTTTCAAAGTAAATGATTAAAGTTCAGTTTGAGCAGTAGGTCAGCCTAGCTGTGGTGACAAGTAGATGCAAACATGCAGTGGTTTCAAACGATTAACAGTTTGCTTCTTGATCACAAAGAATTCGGGGCTCCTAGGTCTTGGCCTGGGAGTGGCTGAGGCTCCCCATGTCTGCATCCTGCACAGTCCCGGCGTGGCAGCCTGGCCACTTCCAGCAGTGACCTCAGCTGAGGAGGCAGGTGCATCGGGAGGGTCGAGGACCAGGCCCAAGGGGCGCGACTCACATGGCCCTGCCGGAGCTCAGCTATGCCCACGAGGGGGAGGCTGGCTGTGTGGTCTGGGATGGAGAAGGAAGTGGGTTTAGACCAGCAGCCAGCTACCCAGCTGAGGTCTTCACCATGGGGACGTTTGCTAACTATTGAAATCCACCCTGATCCAGGTTCTGGATTTAGCTTATTTCACTTAGTGTGCCAGCTCTTAGAATTCCTAGATTGGAATGAGTGTTAATTGTACATCTCAGGACTGCTAATATAGTATTCCTCAAGAATGTACTGCTTTCTTTTACTCCACACCCCAAGAGTCCTAAAGGTTGCTTCCTTTAGCAGTTTTCTTCCTACGTTACTCTTCACTCATCCTCTCTCCCTGTGGGGACGCATTGCGGGCAGGGGTGGTGTCTCACTCGTCTGGCGCTGGTGCCCAGGGCTGCTTCGATGGAGAGGCTTTTTTCTGTGCCAAGGATGGTATTTGGAAAACCCCCAGATTTTAGGATAAGGAAAATTTTAAGGCCTTGATTTTGTTTAAATAAACATTTTTTTCCAATGGCTTATGTTCTTAGAGTATAAAAGATGTACTTTTCTGAGGAAATATTTCTTAAAAACATATTTGATTGGAAAAGCATCGAAATAGAGTTACAGAAAAACTTTTTTTTGCGTAATAGCTTTCACATGGATACATATTATTGTATAATTTTACCTATTTCACATACATTCTACTGAACCTTTTACATTTTTTTCTTAATTCCGTCCGTCATTTGGTCCCTTCAGAATTGGTGTGGGCCTCAGGCCCAGGTTCTGGGCTGAGATGCTGGGGCCCAGAGACAGAAATAAGAGACAGACACGGTCCCTGTCTAGTGGGAGAGGCTGACTAGTGAGTAATGACACGTTGCTGGTGGTGAGAGGGGCTCGGTGGTATGTGTGGACAAGTGGCAAGTGTGGAAGGGGTGAGTTGACTGGCAGGAGGAGATGAAGGAGGAGGTGTGGGGAGGCAGCCTGAGAGGGGCCTTCCCTCCAGCTGACCCTGAGCAAGGGGCCTTGTGCCTCCACCTCCGGGGCAGAGAGACGGAGCCAAGAGCCACAGAGAGCAGCTCGGTGTCCGCCCTCTGCAGGTCCACGCTGGGATGAGACACTCGACCTCAGGTGTGACCCCGAGCGGGCCCAGAGGGTTGGGGGTTTGCATGGTCTCGCATGAGCAGGTGGGAGCACCTGGGAACCTGAACCGTGACTGAGCCGAGTCCGGCCTGCATTCTCTGCGTGGCTCCGAGCACGTTTCCAGGGAAGGGCCTCTCAGGAGCCCACTTGAGTCCGGTTCCCGCCCCGGGAGGCACACCCAGAACTGGCTGCGGTGACAGCCGTGCCCAGTGCGTGCACCGAGGCTGCTCACCTGTGCGTTGTCTCTGTTCTGTAAGTGCGGACCCCAGCCCAGACCCTGAAGCCGCTGTCGTCGGCCAGGCTCCTGCCACCCCTGAAAGAAGGTGGGCACAGTGCGGCCTGCAGCTGTGTGGGTTGTTCTGAGAGCACTTTTCTCCTGGGGGCAGAGGGTGTAGCACCAAAGGAGAGGGTCTCTGAGCAGCTCCTGGAGGCCCGGCCCTTTCCTCTCCTCTTCCTGCTTCCCCCTGGAAGTGCTATCCCTAATTAGGAAGGCCCGGGCCTCGCCAGACGGCTGGAGTTGATGGGAACTTGGGACAGTAAATACGGTCTGGATTTCCGTTTCCCTCTTGAGGTGTTGATAGTGTGTTAAAGCAATGAAACACTTGGATGTCGGTGACTCTGGACGGTCACCCGCACGGGAGCCGTGAGCGAGCGTGTGCCGTCTCATCTTCTGTCAGATGGCAAGTTGAACGCCCTCCTGCCAGGAAGAGCCTATCCTTTATTTAAAGCAAGTAGAGGATCATTTGGCAAGTGACGTGGGATTTTGGTTTAAACTAAAAATACCTCGACTTCCTCTCACAGCACCGTGAGCGTGATGGCTGAGCGAGTTATTCATTGAGAAGTCGAATAACAGCGTGCTGTGTTCTGACTCTGATTTCCCTCTAATCCATGGCATTTGCTAAAACATGACACACTCTAAATCTGAGAGTTTCTGGGTCACGTGGGAAAAGGGAACGTGGGTTCTGTTTTCCTTTCAGGGAGTTGCTTCATTTTACATTTATTTAATTTTTTCCTTTTTTTTTTTAATAAGAAAAATTGCTTCCTTATCAGATATAAACTTATCTGAAACTTAATAAAAACAAAAGTGACGCACGTGGAGATGCATCTGTTTTAATGGACAAACATTAAGTTACCATGTTCGATATTTTCTTTCTCCTCTGTCCTCCCCCAGCCCCGCCACCATCGTTCATGCTCAAGTTTGCTTATGAAAAAATAAATATTATCCTTCAGAAACGTTTAATACAGTGGTTTTCAACCTAAGGAATAGGATGTCATTTCAGCAATGGAAGTTCTCAACTGAGTGGGTCTGTGCGAAGTTTGGAAGAAAAAATATTTTAAACTCCCCCTTCTCTGAGTTACCCTGCTTTGAGAATAGGATTTAATTAGCTTAATTTCCAATTTAAAGTAATTTGACAGTTTAACAAACTCTTACTACCCTATAAAATTCTGCTTATGTGTTTGTTTTGTATTTTTCAGCTGCTTGGCTTATGATAAATGCATCATAAATTATTGTAGTAATTGCTATTAAAATTAATGTGTCTTAACCATGTATCACAAAATTAACAACCAAGTAAAGGAAAAATTGCACGTATTTCTTTTATGACGAGGTTTGCTTTTCTTAGAACATCTACCTGCACTTGGAGGTAGATGCTCTGCCTTTCCCCCTGGGACTCGGGTGGCACTGTTTTCTGGGCTGTGGTAGAGTCGTGGAGGCCCCACTCCCTACAGGGGCACAGAGACAGGTGGGAGGAGATCGGATGTCCTCACACTTAGGAAGTGAGTGGGAGTGGCTGGTCTCAGTGACTCTGGGGTGGGAGTGGGAGTGGCTGGTCTCAGTGACTCTGGGGTGTCCTCAGCGCTATTCCGGGGTTCCAGCTGGGACTGGGGGAGGATGGGAGGTGGTGGTAGCTCGTTTCTCCCAATGGGCGTCGAACCCACACACGGCACACGTTTCCTGGAGAAGGAAGTGAATATGACTTAAAACTTTACATGTCCCCTTCCACGGTGTATCTGAGTCAGCATGAGTGTTAATTCGATTTAATTCGCAAAGTAATTATACTATGTGCTACTTTCTAGAAAAAACCCAGTTGATTTAAAAAATAAAATCACAGGGACGGATGGGCTTATGTGCTAGTGACTGGCAGTATTTCCTAAACTATGGAGTCTGTTTTCGCATGTCAGAAACAAAACATTTGTGAAACATAGGAAAACAGAGGGAAGACAATCCTCACCCCCGCTTGGGAGCGAGAGAATCCCGATCGATATGCAGATGCACCTGCTTTTGGTGTTTCCGCTGCTCGGTTTTTACTGTGTGATGATCAGATCACAGACTCACAGACATGTAGCTGCTGACCAGGCCTGGAAAAGCACTTGCACTGTTACAAATAGCATGTCCATTGTGGAAAGTTGAGACCACGTTTTTGTTTAAAAGTGACTCATAATCCCACCAAGTCACTCATACGTTTTGTAAAATTTCTTGGTCTTATGTCCTTAAAATAGATATTTTATAAATGGTCAGGACATCATTTCTGGGTGTGGGGGATGGAGAGACGGAGGAGCAGGGTTCGCAGGGAAGCCACGCTGTGCTGGACCGCAGACCTCTGAGCTGATCCTGAGTCTGGGTCGTTCCCGCCCCCCGGAATCACTGCCCACGCCTCCCTCAGGCAGCCCTCAGCTCTGATTAGAGTGTGAACCGGGCAGGCTCCAGCCCCCGGCACCTGAGGCTGCCTTACCGCTGCTCTCACATAGGACCAGGTGCCAGGGCTTCCTTCAGAACACCACACATGTGGCTTCACCGCCTCTTGGAGTTCAGTGCGTGGCGGAGAAACCGGAGGCCGGCTAGAATGTTGTTTCAGGAGGAAACGTGTGTCTTCCTCCCGAATGTGTTTACGATTTCCTCCCCGTTATCTTCTTAGCGAAAGTTGTGTTTGGCTCATCTTGGTGTGGCCTAGTCTCAGTGCTTCCTCTGGAATTAGGCCCTGCCCACGTGCCTGTTCGGGTCATCCACCCCACGCGTAGTGTCTTGCCGCTCTTGTTCTTCTCTGTCCCATTTTGAGCGCCTCATTATTTTGCGTTTTAGACGGGCCTCTCCGTGCACATTCCACTGCTCCTTACGTGGGCACCAGGTTGTGTGATGTGGAGTGCTCGCAGCTTGCCTGCGTGTCTGAGGCTTTGGTGGCAGTGTTTAACTCTGTGTGTTTCCGTAAGAATTTTTGGGAAGTGGGGGAGCTTCCATCAGGCTGCCAACCAGATGCTGTTTGAAGTGACCCCCGCCCAGGCTCTCTGAAGTGGGGACGGGCGTCGGGCGGAAATTGAGGGGCTCCTCAAGGTGGGTTGATGAAGCCGGGAGCTGCGTCCCCAGGTCCCCAGCACAGAGGCGTGTGCCCCGCGTGTGGGCAGGTGGGGGATTGTAATGAGGGTTGTGTCCTTCTCCAGAACACATCTGGACGGCTCCCCAGAGGGTGTGGGGTTTTTCTTCAGTAAGTGTCACTGTTTTGGGGAACCAGGACACGTGAACTCGTGAAATCATAATTGCTGTCTGTGTCCAGTTGTTGGGAATTTCTGGGGAGAGCTGATGGGATGACCCCCCCCCCCCCCCCTAGAAAACCTTTTGCAGCCTTCCTCCCGCGCCTGCTGAATTCTCCTGGTGCCGGCCTTGTCGTCCCCGTCCCCGTCGAGTGTGGCTTGTCCTCTGTCTGCTGAGGTGCATTGAGGCTTCTTCGAGACCGCCTCCTTTCTCCTTTTAAATAACGAGGAAGCTTAGAATGTAAGCGGCTTTGTCCTCTAAGACAAAGCTTCCCCAGCCATCGTGCCCCTACGCCAGCGGTTCTCAACCTGTGGGTCGAGACCCCTTTGGGGGTCGAACGACCCTTTCACAGGGGTCTCCTAAGACCATCAGAAAACACATATGTAATTACATATTGTTTTTGTGATTAATCACTATGCTTCAATTATGTTCAATTTGTAACAATGAAATTGGGGGTCACCACAACATGAGGAACTATAAAGGGTCGCGGCATTAGGAAGGTTGAGAACCACTGCCCTATGCGATGTGAGTTGCTGTCCTTGTTGGCTGTGAGTGTAGCGGGGGTCCTGGGTGGATCCATGGTAGAGAGGAGACAGGCGTGGCCCTTTCCATGGTCCCGTCTTTCCCACGAGGGCACGCCAGGCTGCTTCTCCTTCTCCCAGTCCTGTGACCTCCTGTGACCTCATGCCACCTCAAGGGGAACTTCTCCTGATCACGTCCCCCCTCCTTTAGAAGCATTCGCTGGGGCTTAAAGCACATGCCCAGTGGGAGGTCTTTTACCAGCGGAGGTGTGGATATGTGCGACTCGACAAACCAGCCAGAACTTAATACCCGCCTTTGAGGTACTGAGCGGGTAGCGAGGGGTGGCTGGAAGGGCTGCCAGGCACCCTCACTGCCTCATGCATATTTATGGGGTGAAATAGGCGTAATGGAAGGGTAACGAACAAGGCAAACCTTGAGATAGTTTTGGTAATTTAGGTTAAAGATCGCCCACGTCAGCACGTTGCTGTGTGACATGCCCGGTAGCGTGTGGGGCGGGGCAGTGTTTATCCCGGAGGCTCCTATTCAGAGCTGTGAAATCCTCTTTAAATCTCTCCTCCCACTGGAGAACCATGAGGGGATGGACACATATTGGTGTCATGTTCCTTTTCTACGTGAGCCGCCCTTGAGCTTGCAGAAGAGTAAGGCCTGGCCTGAGGGCCACGTCTCAGTGTGAGAGCACGGAGGCTTTCTGCGTGACGTGGTGTAGACGTGCACGCCCCTTCGTGCGACATTGGTGGGTGTGGGGTCTGTGAGGGGCCTGGAGCTGTGACACGGGAAGCCGTTCGCCCGGATAGAGTTAGCGCCAGCGGAAGGTCCAGAGTAAGAAGGCTATTACAGGTGGCGGTGTTGGCCAGCCTGTCACCGGGAACATAAATCTATTCCGTGAAACCTGCTGAGTTATTTTTGTGTTTAAACTGGCACCTGATGGTCATGGTGTTTGGAGCTTGCGAGTTTGCTGCAGGGGTTCAGGGTTCCCTTCAGAAGTGAAAACTTCCCCCCCACCCCCACCCCACCCCATGGCCTGTGAGCCTTTCACACGCCTCCAGGGGAGTCTCATGAGGCCCAGGTTCCAGATCTGCTGGTGCGCTGGCTCCCGGGAGCTGCGCTTGCTGACTCTCCAGCCCCGAGGCCAGGGTCTGAAGAAGTTGGTTACAACACTTGCAGCAGAAGAACAGAGGTCTTTCTTAAGATGGGCACGGTGAGGAACATGACCTCTTCATCCGCTTCAGAGAGACTTCGAAGTGTGGGCGCTATTAGGAATGAAAGGGACTCTTGCTTTCTTGTGTGTGGGCATTGAGCAGGGGCGCAAGCCCGCTCACCGCAGTCAGCTTACGTGCAGGTTGTCTGCGCAGGGAAGCACAGTGCCGCTGGCTGCCGCTGACCAAGTCAGAACATGGCTCTGTCTTACCCCGAGTGTCTCTCTCTCTCAGCAGCGAGAGAGAACGGCATCATGGGTTTTCTTCCAGATGTGCTGGTAGGAGCGGGTAATCCATCAGGTATCTGGGATCTAAACAGAAGCCCGGAGGTCAGGCAAGGTCCCGCTGGCAGTCTCTTCTTCTGGAGCACATTGTCTTGTGGACTTTGCCGCACGGGCCCTGGTTCCATCCGCCTGAGTTTGGGGACAGGTGACAACAACCCAGCCCAGGTAACAGCCCAGCCCTGAGTACAGAGGAGCCTCGGATTGCTTGTCCCGCAAACTGCCCTTCACAGGATCCTGAGTGGTTTCACGGAGTCAGGGAAGCAGTGAATGTAGTCTCTCCACTGTGACCGCAAGGAGGAGGAATGACCCTGAGATCCTTTCAGGTTAGGAGAGGTTTTCCCACTTCTCCCAATAATGGATCGTGAACGACCTTGGAGCCATTCCCCCCTTTTTTGATAGGAAAGGAGGGAGAGTACCACATCGTGAACTAGCCTCACTGTGCTGGTGGGAGGGAAGCAGCGATGAGAACCGTGTTGTGTGATTCTGTGATGCTGCTGAGAAAGTTGGGATCTACACACGCACACGTGCCCACCTTTGCTGGCGCAGCAAGTCAGGGCACGTGGTGGTTACATGCTCTCCGCTACCCTGCTGGCCCTGCAGGGTTGGGAACGCCTCTGAGGTCCGCCTCTGAGGTCTGTGCCGCCTGCGGCTGCTGGGGCTGCGTCCGAGTGGATCTTGGTAGTTTACCTGCTTCTCTTCGTAGTTCACAGTTCTCTCTGTCGTGATGGGGTTTCATGTGCCTGGTGGCCTTGTTGGAAGGTGCTGGGATTTCTGCGTCAAGGTGTTCTCTCCGTGGGAGCTCGTGTGCTGAGGTGTGGTGGGGTGGGTCTCAGAGGCTTTGGGGCAAGACTGCACCCTTGGTGTCTCTTCCCCAAGCAGGTTCACCGAGTGTCCTGGGTGCCCCCGACTGCTGGATGGTCAGGGGCGTGGCCCTCGGGAAGCCATGTGCCCAAGCCAGGCAGGGAGTGTTCCCTGTGCACACGTCGACATCAGCCTTGGGGCAGCTCCTGCCCTTGCCCCACAGGAATTCCTGCGATGCTGCTTTTTTGCATTGACCTTTGGGCCAGTGTCTGCACCTACTAGGCCTCGATCTAGTCTGTGAAACAGGCACAGTGTGGCTATTTCGAAGAGACGCTGGACCAGAGCGCATGTGGCCAGCTGTTTAGTGCTGTGATGACGTCCAGTTGTCATTAATGAGTGACCTCCAAGGCGGGTGACCATGGACGTGAGCGACATACACCCGCCAGGAAGTCTTCTTGCCACTTCGTGCCCTGGTTTCCATAGTGACCACTCCTGTGCTCTGAGCATCCTGGGGGCATTTGCTGTTTGGTCAAATTCCATTGTGTTTGTGATAGTCCTGGGTACATGTTGGACTTGCAGCATAATTACGACTTGGAAGAATAAGAATGAGGTGGGCTAACTTTCTCATACTGTGTTGCAATAGGTGGCACCACTAGCCACAGCCCAGCATGCGGTTGCCTGTGGCGGCTCCCTGTTGTCACGGTTTCCCAGCACAGAGTGCAGCTTGAGGAAACAAAGGCATTTCTACAGTGGAAGCCAAACCATGTTAGATCCTGTTGTGACTTGAGTGGCATGAGAAGAATTGCTTGCTTATTTATTTATTTTTTAATCCTCACCCAAGGACATACTTCCTATTGATTTTAGAGAGAGAAAGGGGGGGGGGGGGTTAAGAGAGAGAAAGAAACATGGACACCAGAGAAACTGATTGGTTGCTTCCCGCCCCCGCCCCAACAGGGATTGAATCTAAAACCTGGGTGTGTGCCCTGACTGGGAATCGAACCTGCTAACGTTCAGTGTACGGACGGTGCTCCAACCAACTGAGCCACACCGGCCAGGGCGAGAAGAACTGTTTATTTTACAGCAGAAATGAGATGGGAGCTGTGCCTTCCACTTCCTATTTCTAGGGACACGGGAGCCTTCTCCGGCATTTCCCTGAACTCAGGGAGGTGAGCTCAGAGTAAGACGTGGGCATCACAGTGTAACTTCGAGACAGTCCAAGAAGCCGGGAGGACACTGGACGGCTCCGTTCCCTTCCAGTGGCCGGGTCTGTGTTGGGGGCATTTTGCAGAATAACCTCAAGGCTGCGCCAGAATCTGCACTGTAAGAGGCGATGCCTTGGTTGGCTGCCCTTCCCACCCGAGTGCTCGATTGACGTTAAATGTGTGTGCCCTGGAGACCGCCAGCTTCCCAGTTACCTGGGTGAGTAAGTGCTGGAACACCCCAATGTCCTTACACCCGAAACTCTAATCTCACTCTGTACTTTTTATTACCAAAATGGGGCGTAAGGGGAGAGGGGAAATAACTCCTCCACCTGGAGCGACTCTTTCTTGTGACCTGCAATCATGTGCCGTCCCTCCCAGGAGAAGCGGGTCTTTAATGGTTTGCTTCAGGTGATATATTTATTCCCGTGATGTCCTGTTTTGCAAGTGTTGTGCTTTGGATTTTAAATATTTAGGCCAAATTGTGGTGTACGATCGAATTGGCACTATAACGATACTCGTTGCAAAGCCTTTTGGTTTCCCATTAGGATTATTTATTTCCCTTCTCTCGAGTTCACTGCTGTTGGTATGAAGAAGCCGCTGTATAGTTAGGATGTCAAATTATACAGCATTTTCACTGTTCACATATATTTTTAAAGAGTTTTCTTCTCTTGGCTCTGAAATGAGAATGCATTTAGAACTTGGCGTACAGGTAACTACACACGGTGCATTTACATGTCAGCTATGTTTTTACTTTTGTGTCCTCAGCCTTGGTGCACAGGTGAGGCCAGGCCCGTGGCGGATGCACACCCGTTCTGCCCGAGGGACTTAGGGCTGCGTCCCCATAGCGCACAGAGCGAAGGCAAGGTCACGCGCTATCTGCCTTTTAACGTTTGCTTGTGGAGGGAGGGGGTCACCCTTGGGCACGAGTTTTGGTTATCTCCCATTAGATTAGTCACCTCTTTTAGTTAAAGCTCCCTTGTCCAGCATTGGAACAGAGAGATAAGATGAATTGGACAGCGATTCTGTCCTTCTGAGTGGCGAAAGCCTGAGAACCCAGGCGTTTCCAATGGGCTGTCTGAACAGCGAGCCCCCAGCAGGTCAAGGTGGTGGGTGTGGCCGTTGCCCTTTGGGGAACAGGGTTTGCCTCTCCAGGGCCTCTTTCTTCCATGGACTCCCCGGTCCTCTTAGAAGCACAGGCACCATGTCCTTGGTGAAATGATGGCCTTTGGATCAGGTGCTGACCTTTTCTTACCATGTCTTGTTGCCTCAAGCACCCAGGAGGGATCTGCATGCCTTCCTGTGATACTGTGATTGTACTAGCATATTTGCTCTTCCCCCACAATTCCTGCCTCGCAGGTCCCAGAACTCTTGGAATTTTCTAGGTGTTCAGAGTGGCAAAGGTGGTGTTGTTATGTGAATGAGGTGATTTATGAGCAGACCCCGGGAGATGAGTGGGCTGGAGGTTGAATCAGTTGCCAGTGGCTAATGGCTTCATCAATCCTGCCTGTGTGACGAAGCCTCCATAGAAACCTAACCGAGGGGCTGTAGAGAGCTGCGGTTGTTGCACTCGAGGAGCTTTGGGGAGCGTGGCATCCTCAGAGAGGGGTGGGCAGACTGGGGAGGGGTTGGATAGATAGGTGAGGGGTGTCGAGGGGCGGGGAGAATAGATGATTGACAGGGGAAGTAAAGATGACTAAAGGTTAACCATTGTAGATCTACGCGGGGAGAGTTTGCGTACTTTCATTGTAGCATTGTTTCCACTTGTTAGTATGTTTGAATATTTTCATGATAAAAATGGGGGAATTAAAAGAATTTAATATCAGTCTGCACTTATTTTGGATGAAGGCAGAGTTGAAGTATTCATGACATTTTTTTTTTTTTTTTTGGTAAATTTTCAGGGTTGTATCCCCTGGGGTCTCCCACAAAGTTTTCCTTCTAATAAAGTTGTTACTTTATACTTGGTTAAGAGTGTAGGTCATACAGAAAATATCAACGGAGGAGTGTCTTACAAAATTGGACACTTGGTTCCAATATTATAAAAACTCAAGATAAACCTGCCTGTGTTGTTTCTGTAGGAACAGTTCCCGGGGTACAGGCGCTGAGAGCTGGGGTGGAGGTCTTGGTGCCACTGGCCACTATCTGAGCTGCTGAGTGCCACCACCCCTGGACCGACGCAGGCCCTCGCTGCTCTTTCTTAGAACGCCTTCACTTGCCCGCATCCCGGTGGTGTCTGCGCCCCACGTCCCCCGCCAGACTGTATGTTCCTCAGGGTTGGTCAGCGTCGGGGTCACCTGCTCACCCAGCTGGAGTGCTGGACATGGTGGGTGTCCCCTGATTGTGCCCTGACAGTGACTGAACGACCCGTCTGGTCGCTGCCCTGCTCTGGGCCCCCCGTGAGGACTGTGCCTCGCAGGGACTCTCTGTTTGGGCAGCACCCATGCTGGCCTTGACTCCAGGCTCCTGCGGGGAGGAGGCTGGTCCGTCTAGAGCTCCTGACACATCGCTGCCGTTCTCCTGCTGGCGGCAGGCCCATGTTGTGGGCTCATTGCCCTCCTCGGTGGGAGAACAGAAAAGATGCGCAGGATGGACACCTCCATGCTAGCTCAGCTCCTGGGTGCCATGAGCCCCTCCAGAGACTGGCCTGACCAGCTTTGCGATTCAGCTCCGAGGACGGGTAGCTTGGCCCCTGCTCGTTTTGCCTGGGGGGACCCCCAGCCTCTCAGTCTCTGCATGGGCCCCGGATCTCTGTTCGTTGTCCTACATGGACATCTGTCTGACCGTCCTTGACACTGTCGGTGGATTCTGTCTGTCAGGGAAGAGCAGAGTTTGTGTAGCAACCTGGGTGGTACACTGAGACGAGCTTTCTGGTCCTACAGAAAACAGGTCTGACGGCTAGAATTCCTTTACATTAACGCCCGTGTGGAGACAGCTGGGAGATCGGGTCCTCAGTATTCAGGATGTGTGTATACACTCTTTTATTGGCTAACCTCTTTTTATTACCTTAAATCAGGAGGAGTCAGCCCATGTCTGTTCCTTCAGTGTTAGTGAGGATGGCGGGCTGTGATTGGCCTGGGGTAGCGGAGGCTGGGAGGTTGGTGCCTGCCACGGTCTGTACTGTACGTCGTGTGTCAAGCACTGTTACCAGAGAATTCCTGGGCAGCCTCAGAGGCCCCGCCCGGTGCCGCCGTCATGCGCTCTCAGGCTGTTCCTGGAAAACAGCCTCGTCTGTTCGGTCCTCAGGAACTCGGTCGGTGCCAGCGTGACACAGAGATTTCAGTAGGTGGTTGCCGAGGACAGAACTTGGGTAGAATCTGTTTGCATTGTGAGTGATACTCTATGGTGCCCTCCAGAAGAATTTGGGAGGCGGAGGTATCATGAGAATCCCTTATTAAAGAAGGCTAGTGTTTTGTCCTTTCTACACGACGGCTGAGCCGTGGTCTGCACGTGGACCGACGTTTGCGTGGCCCCGGCATCCTCACGGCCGCAGAAGCTGACCCGGCCTCCAGGGAACGAGGAGGGGGGAGCGATGCCCCCAAAAACCTTATCTCAGTGTCACTTTGAACTTTTTCAAGCTGCTCTCTCTGTACGCAGGGCCTGCCAAGGCACACGGCACCGTGCAGCTATTGCATAAGGCGGGTTAAAAATAACCCACCACCGTAAATCTCAGGCTGCTAAAATGTCAGGCGAGGCGAAGGGAAGGAGGAGAGGGGGCGCCTCTCGTTATCTGCTATCCGCTGGAGTGGGACTGTCTGAAAGACAGCCTGTATGTAGATCCTGATCTTTCTAGCAGCATTTCCCCTAATAAAACGCTATTCCTGTGGCCGCTAACAGCAAGGCCGCCCAGGTCGGGGGCTTCCTGCTCTCTTGAGCACGGGGTTCGCCTGTAAGTGCCCTCCCCAGCGAAGCTGCGGCCAGGCCCCGAGGGACCCAACGACGTGGGAGGACTTTCTAGGAGGCTCCCTGGAAGGAGGCCTGTGCGCTGGGCCTGTAGGGTCATCCACTCAGTAGATGAAGCCAGGAGAGAGCACCTTTAATTTAAAAAGAAATTTGAGGGCAAGAGCTGTGTCTGCCTCTGCTTCAGGCCACATCGACTGAGAGACATGCGTTGTCACAGACTGAGTGCCAGCCCCCCGGCCACCAGCAGGGCCACCGCGATGCGTCAGGCACAGGGGGTCCTCTATTGTTTGGTGCCCCCGTGGGGATAGCAAGTTCTTCGTCATGGTGGTGGGAGGTCAGTGTGCTCAGTCCACCCTATTACCATGGTAAGTGCCAGAGTTCAGGAGTTCCTCAACGAGCCTGTGTCGTCTGTGTGGGGAGCCCTGTGTCCCCTGCGCCCGCTCCCGAGGGGGCCTGCGGGGCCACGGGGCCAGGCAGGCTTTGGGCAGGTGGTTGGCCTGAGGCTCGTCTCCTCCAAGGGGCCTGGCGTGAGCGAGGTGGGAGGAGCACCAGGTGCACCAGGTACAAGCACCCCTGGGGGTTCAGTTTGGGAAAAGGGGGCCACTGCTGGCAATGCATGGCAGACGCCTTGTTGGATAGTCGCACGAATGAGAGATTTATGAAGAAAGATGGTTTGGAGTGCGTCTCCTTCGGACAGAGGGGCTTGTGCCGGGGTCCAGTTTGTCTGCACATGCTGCTGTATGTTGTTTTAGCTCAGGGAGCACAGAGCGAGGCAGGTAAGATGTTGTGTGTGTTTTTTTAAAGATGAAATAAAAAATTTTTTTTTCAATTATAGCGGACATACAGTATTATATTAATTAGTTCCAGGTGTACAGCATAGTGATTAGACATGTATATGCTTTACAAGTGATCACCCCTATAAGTCTAGCACTCCCCCCGCACCATACATCCTTACTACTATAATACTGACTGTACTCCCTATGCCAGTGATGGCGAGCCTATGACACGCGTGTCAGAGGTGACATGCGAATTCATTTTTTTGGTTGATTTTTCTTTGTTAAATGGCATTTAAATATATAAAATAAATACCAAAATGTAAGTCTTTGTTTTACTATGGTTGCAAATATCAAAAAATTTCTATATGTGACACGGCACCAGGGTTTTTCAAAATGCTGACACGCCAAGCTCAAAAGGTTCGCCATCACGCCCTATGCTATACTTTGTTTTTTAGATTCCATGTTGTCCCACTTATGCCCCAATTAATTAATTATCTGCCTATATTTAGTGGGACATACGCAGGTGACCAGGGGTCAGCAATAACGTCCTATCCCCTGGTTCTTCAATGTCTAGACCAGGGGTGGGCAAACTTTTTGACTCGAGGGCCACAATGGGTTCTTTTTTTTTTTTTTTTTTTTTTTTTAATTAAATCTTTATTGTTCAGATTATTACATTAGTTACTCTTTTTTCCCACCATAACTTCCCTCCACCCAGTTCCAACCCCACCCTCTGCCCTCACTCCCCACCCATTGTCCTCATCCATAGGTGCACGATTGTTGTCTAATCTCTTCACTCATCCCCACACCCCTTTCTCCCCCCCCCAAGAATAGTCAGTCCATTCCCTTTCTATGTCCCTGATTCTATTACAATCACCAGTTCATCAGATTATTTATTCACTTGATTTTTAGATTCACTTGTTGATAGATGTGTATTTGTTGTTCATAATTTGTATCTTTACCTTTTTCTTCTTCTTCCTCTTCTTACAGGATACCTTTCAGCATTTCATATAATACTGGTTTGGTGGTGATGAACTCCTTTAGCTTTTTCTTATCTGTGAAGCTCTTTATCTGGCCTTCACTTCTGAATGATAGCTTTGCTGGATAAAGTAGTCTTGGTTGTAGGTTCTTGGTATTCATCACTTTGAATATTTCTTGCCATTCCCTTCTGGCCTGCAAAGTTTCTGTTGAGAAATCAGCTGACAGTCGTATGGGTACTCCCTTGTAGGTAACTGATTTTCTTTCTCTTGCTGCTTTTAGGATTGTCTCTTTGTCTTTTGCTCTTGGCATTTTAATTATGATGTGTCTTGGTGTGGTCCTCTTTGGATTCCTTTTGTTTGGGGTTCTCTGCGCTTCCTGGACTTGTAAGTCTATTCCTTTCACCAGGTAGGGGAAGTTTTCTGTCATTATTTCTTCAAATAGGTTTTCAATATCTTGCTCTCTCTCATCTTCTGGCACCCCTATAATTCGGATGTTGGTACGCATGAAGCTGTCCCAGAGGCTCCTTACACTATCTTCATATTTTCGGATTCTTTTTTCATTTTGCTTTTCCGGTTGGGTGTTTTTTGCTTCTTCGTATTTCAAATCTTTGACTTGATCCTTGCGACCCTCTGGTCTGCTGTTGGGAGTCTGTATAATATTCTTTATTTCAGTCAGTGTATGCTTAATTTCTAGTTGGTCCTTTATCACAACATCGAGGGTCTCATTAGATTTCTTGAGGATCTCACTACATTTATCGGCGGTCTTACTAGTCTTTTCGAGGGCTTCTAAACAGTTCTTTAAGGACCTTAAAAGTGTGGTTTTGAACTCTATATCCAACAGTTTGCTTTCCTCCAATTCTGTCGTTTGTGTCCTGTTTCTTTGTCTCGGCATTTTTTTATGCTTCGCTGTGTCGATAGAGTGCCTTTCTGTGCTAAGTGTCCCAATTACCTAAGGTAGACACTCTTGGTGCACCCCCTTGTGGGCTTTGTGCACAGTCTTGTTGTGGTTAAGCCTTGATTGTTCTAGTTATCACTGTGAGGAATTGACTTCCAGGTCAATTGGCTGTGAGAATCAGCTGTGTCTGCGGTGGGAGAACTTCTGTGCTGGAGACACCCCTCTGGGGCTAGACTTGCTTCGATGGGGCTTTGGTGCTCACTGAGTCTGCCTCCTGAGTGTGTCTTTTATGGTTCCACGGAGCTTAAAGCTGGATGGTCCCACTCTGACCTCTGGGCTTCCTGGCTCCTGGATCTCTAGGGAGGTGCTAATCTAGCCTTTGCCTGAGGCTATCCAGCAAAAGCCTCCCTGCAGGGCTTGGGCGGGGCGGGTCCCACGGGATCAACAGGGCGGGGTTAGCAATTATGGCTGCTCTCAGTCTTGCCCTCAGAGGCTCTGCTTCTCAGTGTCCCAGTAGTCGCTGCAAGCCCCACGGAGAGAAAGCTGCCCTAGGGTTCTGAGCGATGCCAGACAGTCCTGCTTCTCCCGTATGAGCCTGGGTCCTTAGAGACTCCCCCAGAACTGGAGCTCAGAGCCTGAGACTCCCTCCCGATTGAAAACAACCACGCCCTCAGCCTCCAGCCCGCTCCACATGCACTCCGAACCTTAGTATTTTACTTCAGCACTGCGCCTCCTCTGAGCCTCGGTATGCTTTTCTCTTTCCTCCTAGTTGTAGAACATCCACTCAGCCAGCTTTCCTGTGGTTCTGGATGATGTCCGTTCCGTCTTTTAGTTGTATTTTTGAAGTGGTTGTTCGAGGCAGCAAACTCCCGTGTTTACCTATGCCGCCATCTTGGTTTCTTCCACAATGGGTTCTTAAACTGGACCGGAGGGCCGGAACAAAAGCATGGATGGAGTGTTTGTGTGAACTAATATAAATTCAAAGTAAACATCATTACATAAAAGGGTATGGTCTTTTTTTTTTTTTAGTTTTATTCATTTCAAACGGTCCGGATCCGGCCCGCGGGCCGTAGTTTGCCCACGGCTGGTCTAGACAGTTGAACCGAACCAGAACACATGAACACACAAGACAGAATTAGTATGCAATCACACAAGGTTTATTTACCTATTCCTAGTGGGTCCTAGGCTCCGGCAAAGGCCACCCGGCGATGGACACCGAAAGGCGGACAGTGAAGACAGACAGACAGGCGGCCGCAGTTGGCTCAGGCTCGCACAGCAGAGCAGTCAGTCAGAGGCTCGTCTCATATCTCACAGAGTGACGTGGAGTCCTTCTCTCATCAGGCAGGAGACGTTGACTGAAGGAAGGTCCAGTGTTTATATAGCCGGTAGTAAACAACTTGTGTCTTATCAGTGTGGGCCAGACGGTGTGCCTTATGCTAGGAGCAAGGCGTTTACACTTTAAGGGCTTAGGGCGTTCACATCAAGATAGTGGGGTGTTCACCACATTTTGGAAGTTACAGAGTATTGGGGTCTTCACACAGCAAACATTTCAGACAATAATTTCACACATTAGAGGGGTTTCCTTATGATCATAACATTATTATAACACACGTATAAGTGAAGTCATATGGCATTTTTCTTTCCCTCTCTGACTTATTATTTCACTTAGCATAATACCCTCTAGGTCCAGTCATGTTGTTACAAATGGTAAGATTTCATTCTTTTTTGTTGGCCGAGTAGTATTTCATTGTTTATAGGTACCACCTCTTCTTTACCCACGATGCCTACCCACGGGCTCTTAGGTTGCTTCCATATCTTGGCGATTGTAATGATGCTGCAGTAAACAAGATCTTGTGGAATGTGATGGCTTGTGTCCTGTCCAGTTCTTCGTAGAAAGACGCTCCAAGGGCGGAGAGAATGGAGGAAAGGTGGTCTTGGCCTCGTTGGAAGGAGAGCGGTGCTGAAGCAGGTGGAAAAGCACGGAGCACATGGCAAGCCCACCGGTCCCAGCGGAGGGCAGTCCTGGCCGCACGCAGCGTGGCCGGGTGTCAGCGGGTCAGTTCTGGAGCTGGCTCAGGGTGGGCAGTTGTGGCCGCTCCAGATGGGATATTCTACTGGGCAGCTGGTGGAGAAGCCTGTAACCAGGCATTTTAGTAAAACTTACAGGGTTCCTGTTGTTCCCTCAACTGCCAGTACCAGACCCTGGGTAGCCTGCAGGCCGTCGGGATTGTAATCTTACTTCTCGGAGCTTCTGCAGTGGCAGCGTTGGGGATGGCGGTTGTGTGGCTTGAGGAATGGCATTTGCTCCGCCCTTGGGCTTCTGTGTTGGGAAATATTAGTCAAATTCCTTTACTAGACAAACACACATCCTCTCACAACCACCACAGGAAGGTGAGCTTGAGGGGAAGTGGCCAGGGACCCATTTCCCTCCCTCCTCCTCCTGCGTGTGGGAGGTGCCACTCCCTGGGTTCTGAGGAGCCAGCAAGGGGCACAGGTGCCTTTCAGGCCAGTCAGGAGAGAGCCAGCCTCGATCATGGGGCGGAAACGTGCTCAGAAGGTTAGCTGTGCTGGGAGAGAGGATTCAGCCCGGTGACGAAGGGCCCGCCCTGCGTGCCAGGTGGACGTGGGAACATGAGTCCTGGGCTCTGGTGTTACAGTGGGCTGGGCTGTCGGCCAGAGCTCATCTCCTTTAATTCCACTGCACTTGAGAGAGAATGAACGTGGAGGCAACTGCCATCCATGGGACTTTAGAATAAAGTATGGTCTTAAAAGTCCCCTAAAAATGGAGCCATCTGTAAGGTAGCTCACATGGAAGCAGAGTGCGAGCGTGTCCCCTGGAAGGCACTTCTGCGGAAGCAGCTCAAGTTCAGCTGAACCGTGGGATCCTAGGTCGGTGTGCGAAGGTCAGGTGGGTGCTGAGAGAGAAACACGGACTGGGCGTCATCCGGAACACGAGTCCCGATGCTGCCCTGACATGTTCCCAAGTCCCAGTGCTGGCCGCACCACCCTGCTCAGAGGTGAGAATTACAACTCACCCGATCCATTGCCAGTTCTTCATTCGCATCGTCATCTCACGTCAGACCCGGGTAGAGGAGTTCCGCTGCTACGTGTTTTTAATTACCCACCCTGCCTTTCCTGGAAACTGTTTCTGTGCTGCTTTACAGCATGACATTGTCCCTTTTATGAGTTGTTATTCTTTAAATCCTGGGCTTTCATGTACCTCACTCTCTATTCCGTTCTAGGATGCAGGTTCTTCCCAACTCAAAACTTAAATATCTTTGATCATACATAACAGTTTCTAAAGGTTTCAAAAGTATTGGAATATTGGTTATTGAATATTGGTGGTTTACTTACTGAAAAATTACATTTTAAATAGAACACTGAAGTGGAAATGATGCTTTGATTTTACGTGGATCCCTATAAAAATTGAAATGTCTGTCTATGATTATCTAATTACTAGGCTGTACACCTGAAACAAATACAAAATGATATTGAATGTAAACCGCAATTGAAAGTAAAATTTAAAAAGGAAAAGAAGATGTAGAAGCCCCAAACTTATTTGTGGGCACTACATAGGAATGCATCGTTGAAGAACACATTTGAAAGCATAACTCCTTTCCTGTGTTGTAGGTATCTCTTAAGGGGTGGGCTGGAGAGTGGGCTTTATGTTGAGTGAATGTTTGATGAAGATTTCTCTCAATGTAGAATTAGTTTTAACGAGTCTTCAGACTTCCCTGTAAAGGTCTACTTGTTAATGAATACTCTTGTAAAAATGTTTAAGAGCTTTAACACCTAGAGGTGCTAAGTGCTAACTCCTGCTCCTGGTGCAGTTAGTAGTAGTTACAGCGTGACACATGTAGGCAGTATTAATAACTGGTCACATGTGACCTCAAGTGCCACTCTTGTTTTGTTTTGTTAATCCTCACCGAGGATATTTTTTTCTATTGCTTTCAAAGTGTGTGTGTGTGTGTGGGGTGGTGGGGGGTGGGGGGGGGGTGGGGGGGGCGCAGAGGAGGGAAGGGAGTGGGAGAAAGAGAAACTTGGATGTTGAGAGAGACACATGGACTGGTGGGGAGTGAATCTGCAAGCCAGGTCTGTGCCCTTGACCGGGAATTGAACCCACGACCCTTTGGTGCCTGGGCCCTGATGTTCTAACCTCTGAGCACACCAGCCAGGACTCAAGTTTCACTCTTTTTGAAGCAAAATTGAGTCCCTACAGATGATATATTCTTATGTAGATTTAATGAACATAGGGATTGCTATGAAATTATAAACACCCCAAGAGACAGATAAAAGCCTGGGAAAATACAAGTCCAGGATACTCTCTATGCTTCCTCTAAAACAGGGGAAAAGCATGCCTGGCCGGCATGGGTCAGTGGTTGACTGTCGACCTATGAACCAGGAGGTCATCATTCGATTCCCGGTCGGGGCACATGACAGGGTTGCGGGCACAATCCCCAGAGTGGCAGCCAATCCCCAGGAGGCAGCCAATCAATGATTCTCTCTAATCACTGATGTTTCTCTCTCTCTCCTTCACCCTTTCTCTCTGAAATCAATAAAAATATATTTTTAAAAAAGAGGGGAAAAGCAGTAAATAGAAAGTATCCAAGATACAGCATTTTAAAAAAGTATTTATTTTAATACATTAATTAAAATAATGTAATTTATTTCCATTAATTTTAATTATTTTGATTAATTTTCTAATACTTGGGATTTAAGTATGTGAATTGAAGTAATTCATTTTAATTAATAATATATCAAGTAAATTTAATTGTTGACCTGAATTCTTTGGATGAATGATTTTGCCTCCCTAAGAAGACTGAACATTCTTTGAGGGCAGGAGCCCCACCTGGTGCTTCTGCATTCTCCGCAGTACCTTTTCCTGTCGGGTCCCATGTGCTGCGATGACCCTCCAGCACAGTCCCACAGGAGGTAGAACATCTGGAACCTTTGCCACAAAACCATCATCTCCACCCTGAGCTACAAGGTAGATGACCCACCGTGCCTCACTTTTTGGGTGTATGTTTAAGTATGAAACTAATGGGGACATTTCACCTTATTTTTAAGGCAGGGTTAAATGCTTATTTTGAACTCCTGCTTTTGATATCAGATATTACATTTTTTTCCAGGAAGATCATCCCCGTACGATCGAGAAATAGCCTGTCAGCACTATATTCTTGGTCTGAAGCAGATCAAAGAGGTCTTATTAATTATTCATTGTGACATTTTACATCTTATTTTACTTTTTATAATTACCAGAGTCTGTATAATTAACCTTTTATTGAGTTGAAGTACTTAACATTAAGTAGGGCTATAATTACAACCATTAAAAAAGGTATATGGAAGAATTTAAAAATCTTTAATTAGAAAGAAAATGGTCCCCCTCCCCACTCCCCCCAGCAGGTCCATAGTGAGATTTTTTCTTGTCAACAAGTATCTTTATTATTTCAATAAGAAAAGCAAACAAGCCAGAAAAGCAAAGTGGTCAGTCATATCTGATTGGTGAGAGTTGTGCCGTTTCATTAGCCTCATATTTTACCTCTGGGTTAGAGATGTGGCCGGCGTCTGTGAGCATCTTTGATTTTGTCACGCACATTCCTAGAGTGCAGCGATGGTTTCGTCCAGCGTTGTTGTTTTGTGGATGAGAAGGCAGCTGGGCATCCGCGAGGCCCCCCGGGGTTGCTGTGAGGAGCGTACGTGCCAGGGATCAGCTCCAAAGGGTAGCTCAGCTGGCACAGGGGCAGTCTCCTCCTCTCTGCTCAGCTCTTTTCCTGTTACACCGTAAATTGGGAAGAATTTTGTCCAAATCTAGTTCAAGTGGACTAGACTGGAAATAGCATCAGAGAACAGAGAGGTGGTTAAGCCTTCTGTAACGTATTCTGGCTTAGCAAATGGCTCTTGGCCAGGAGTCAGTCCCCTTCCTGTGGACTCTGGTGACACATGTAACCTTCAGGCTGGAACCCAGTGGCGAGGTTATGTCTGAAGGGCCGTGTGTGCCCGTGCAGTGGGGCTGATGCCGCAGAAACGGGAGCCTGTTTTCCATTGTCAGGTTTCATCCTTCAAGCACAGGTCCCAGTGGCCTGTTCCGCAGGTTTCTGTGTAGAACTGAGGGCGGCCCCTCCGCTGGACGCTTAGGGGACGAGAAGGGGCTGCTGTCAGTTCTCCACTCTCCATTCTCGCAGCCCTGAGGGTGGTTGTGTGTCTTCGTGGCTCTATCCTGGGAGGGACCTAGGCTTTGCTTCTGCCCGTGGAGAAGGGGACAGTCACAGCCCCCTTAGGGTCATTGTAAGAATTCTGCTCTGGGTGACCGCCGGGAGAGCACCCAGCATGCCCTCCGGTCTCTGTAGCACCGCCGGGCGTCTCCTACAGCCCATTTCTTCCCCGTCTCCCTACTGCCCCACATGCCAAGCCTCTATGTCCCTTTCCAGCGATGAGCATCTGGTGCGTCTCATCAGCCTTACATCTAATCTGTGCTACACGGTGGGTGTCCCACCAGGCCCCCCAAGGAGCACCCCAGCACCCACAGACACAGAAACAGATTTCTCGTGAAGCTGTTCACAGACCTCCGAGCCCATGTTCCACGGGTCCGCGGTTCTAGCTGCAGCAATCTTGATGCCAGGGCCGGGGGCACGGGGCCATGACTGAGGACCTCTTTCCGCCGTGAGAGAACATTGCGAGTGGCTTGGAGAACTCCCGGTATGACGAGAGGCATCATTAGGTCTGCCTTCATGGCAGGAGGACAAAGCCAGAGGACGGACCTGAGTTTGCTATTGATCTTACTTCCCCTGAATACCTCAGAAGCGAATGGTATCTGTAACTACAGAATAAACACGAATGGGCCCTGGTAATTCACAGATTTGTTCAGGAATGGCCCCAAATGAGAGAGTTCTAGTGAAAGAACTAAAATGGGGGCTTTGATCCCGACTCACTGTCTGTGTGACCTTGGGCTGCCCTGTCCTTTGTGGGGTTCTGCGTACCCCAGTCGGTCTCACCTAGCCTTTCTGAGAGTCCTGTTTGCTGTGGCACTTGCTCTATCACTTGTATACCGTCTTGACAGGCCAGGCACAGCACTGAGACTTTGGGTGCGGTGCTGAACCTTGCTAAGCTGGTGGAGCCACGTGATGGGCTCCAGGTAAAAGGGAAAGGAAAAATCAAATGTGCGGGAAGGAAAAAGGAACCCAGAAACGGAGATGAGACGAGGAGAGAGAGGAAGATGAGTAGGAAACGCTTCTCCAGGTGCTGCCGAACGGGATGGGTTCCCCTCTTCTGCGCTGACCCATTCTGTGGGTGGCACCTGGCTGCAGGTGGACTTAAGAGAGTTCCATCAGAAGGGGCAGTTCCAGGTGATGCCCTGGGCCCTGGAGCTGATGACCCGGCCATAGGTCCTGGCGGGGCTCTGGCACCAGCTGCTCTTCACTAGCTGTGTGTCCTTGGGGAGGTTCCTTGGCCTTTCCCTGCCTCCATTTTCTCATCTGCAAAATGGGGATCCCAGTCAGCATTTCAGTCACAAGGTGGTTATGAAGGTCACAGGTTACTTCAAACAGTGCTTATTAGCACGACACGGGCATTCAGAACATGTCAGTAGTTATCAATGTTTAGTGGACGTGACTGAGGGTTAATAGCAAGCGTGTCAAACGGGCCACGAGTTTGACATGCTTGGTTAATAGAATGGCAATTTGTGGTTCCTAATTTGTTTTATTATTTCATTTGTCCACAGTTTATTAGCCTTTTGAAAATAATTTTCAATTAATGTTTTATTTCAGAATATATTTTGTTAGATGCATTTCTTCCAGTTTTCCGGTTTATGAACATCTCTTTTGACACGTCTTTACTTGACCCTTTTCAAAGATCGTCAGGGGTAATCTTCACTGTTTTATTTTATTCCTGTCTAATGCAATATCCTTCAGTGGTTAATTCTTTTACATTGAAAGCTTGTCATTGAAATTTTTATTATCATATACAATTTCAGGTTAATTTCCTTTTTAAAAAATTTTAGGCAGCTGTTTCCCGTTTATAGGTAATTAAAAAGATTCGATACAGTTTTATAGGTGTTGCCTGTATTTGCTTGGGCATTTTAAGAGCTTGTGATTGCGGGCACCCTAATGGGAACAGCCGTGTGCACGGCAGGTGTGCATGAGGCCTTGCCTGGCTTAAAATCTTTTGCAGGTTTAGGAGTAATTTTTTTCCTGTTCTTCCCCAAGCCTTCTCATCCTTGTTCATTCCTCCTCTGTCCTTTCCCAACCTTTGGAAACTGTGCCAAAAATGTTTGACAATGCTAGGATGTCTTATCTGGTGCTGGCAGCTGAGGCCACACAACAGGCTGGCGTAGCTTAGCCCAGCCTCAGAATTGCCTTCCCAGCAGAGCAGTGAGCATGAACCCTCGTGAGAGCCAGGCCAGCTAAGAAAGCCCTCCGAGCAATGTCTAATCTAGGAATCGGCTACTACCAAGTGCCCATTTTTAGGATGTATTTAAATTTTGACATACTTTTTCCTCGGTGCTGAAGCTAGTGTGTGACTGCGGCTCTTAGTCATCGTCATGGGACTTACTGTCAATTTGACTGGAACTGGCAGATGTGGGAATGCCGTCCTGAGCCCTCGCCAAGCAATTCCACAGGCTGCTTGGCCTGTGGACAAAGGAGGGTTTGTTGTCTGCTGGCTGCAGTGGAGTTCATGTTGTTTTGTAATTGTTAGTGTAAATAGTGACCAGCTAAGAAGCAACTGTAATTTAGATGGACATATTTTTATTTTCGTAGTTGGCATCAGGAACCTGGATCTTAAATGCATGAGATTTACTGAGCAAAAGTGCCACCCGAGGCCGCCTTCCCCGGGTGTGTGCCTGGAGGTGGAGCTGGAGTTTTACTGCCGTTGGTTGTGCTCCTGGAAACCTCGAGTGGGCGAAGGTGTGTTGCTGGCCAGGCCGCAGGGATGAAAACTCCAGAGAATTTCCAGGATGCTGGTGGGGCCTTGGGGTTTTATTTGCTCATGGGGACCCAACGCTCCTGCCCAAATGCAGTTGTTTCTGGCTCGTATTGTCATGGCAACCCGTGTGCACCTCCATCTCAGCTCTGTTAGCATTGTCCTTTCTCCTTGGTGCCCACTGAGGGGAAAGCTTGCTAAGGGTTTGGTCAGTAAATCCTTTTTGAATAAGTGACTTAGTTACCTATCTTTACGTTTAAAGTATTTATAAATGGGCTTTGTTGAGGCTCTACGGTGAGGCCCTATAACACTGGTGCGCAGAGCGGGGAGGACGTGCTGGGTGGGCGTTGCTGTCTTCTGCTGGCAGGACGGGCTTCAGCCGGAGTGGATTCCAACTCACCCAGGGATGCTCGCCTTTTGCCTCCGTGCGCTGTAAAAATGCAATCATGTTAAAATTTAATACAGCGTTCTTTGTGCCCACTAAGTGGAAAGAGACGTTTTCAAATGGAGCTGAGTAGCCCAATCGATCCCTCCGTTTCTGTCTCGTGTTAGAGCGCTGAGGTTCTCAGGAGCTCCTTCGCGCTGACGATCTCATCTCTCCGCACGACCCTTTGGAGGAAATGGGGAGGCGCTTTCTCCACTCTGCAGATGTGAAGGCATGACTAGGTTCTTGGGCTCCGAAGGACCTGCTGTGTCACAGTGACGCTGGGATAAGTGAGAATGACCATAACCAATAAAATCAATTTTATCAAGAAGCTTTAAGAAAGCATACTTTCCCCAAGACATTTTCAAACAAATTAAAAGCAACTTATTTTTTCCTGTTGCCAAGTAGTGTTAGTTGAAAATTATTTGGCAAAACCCAGAAATAACCTGTGTTAATATGATATAATGTATATTTCCCCTGGGATCTATGCATCCATGCATCCATCCACCTATATTCTATCCACCCACTCCTCTTCCCATCCACCCATCTATGCTTTTAACCAATACCACTGTGCGATGACACATAGCTTCATTACTTGCTACTTTTTCTAGCCAGTAGAATACCATGCAAAATTTCCATGTGAATAAATATTCTTACCAAATGTTATTTTTAATGGCTGTGTAAGTAATACATCTCTGAGTTATGAGAGCATCTGTTTCATATGAGGCAGGTGGAGCTGCTGTTGTTAAAATAATGGGAAGTCATCCTCACAGCCGGTGCAAGCTGTGCAGAGTTGGGAGGACATGAGGAAGAGTAGGAAGCGATTGAGTTAAAACCTCAATCATTCCTTGATGTAGTGGTGCCAGGGAGGGCCCGCTCGGGGTGGCTGTTCTTGCTGCAGGTCCCTGAACCCTCACCTGGGAACGTGTCAGAAGTGCAGGTGATAGGATCCCACCCAGCCCTACTGACTCAGAAACTAGGAGGGAGCCCTAGCAACCTGTGTTTCACAAGGGGCTCTGATGCAGGGTAACTGACATTTGAGAACCACTGTTGTGGAACAGGCCAGTCAGGTTCAGACCCACCTGAGAATGGGGTCAGAGTTGCTAAGAATCTTGCTGTATCTGTACTAACCGTGTTGTGTGGCTGGGAAAGTTGGAAAGGTAGGGCATAAACCCAGGCAGGTGGAGAACTATACATGGCAGCAAGGCACCAGCCCCACCAGGCCAGATGTTCACCAGGAAGGGCTTTGGGTCCAGATCCATCCATCCATCCATCCATCCATCCGTCCATCCAAGCAGTCCATGATTTAATTGCTGCCTGCTAGGTAGCAGGCACTATGGTAGAGTTTTTTGGATTAAAATAATTTAATGAGTGGATTATCTAAGGGTTTAATACTTAAAAAGGAATGTGGAAGCTTGAGCTATTTCCTTGTCGGGAGCTACTTCACCAAATGTTTTGGGATTAAATGTGATGTCAGCCGGTGATGTGAGAGATTTGCCCTCGTATGGAGTGGCTGCGTCCTTTTACTCATTCAGCTTGGCAGCCAAATATGAATCCCGGGCTTCACACTTGGAGTTAGTTTTGGGTTCTGTGGGATCAGCCGTGGATTTAAAAATCTCTAAATATATAAGGAGCTCATACAACTCAGTATCAAACAAACAAACAGTCCAATTAAAAAATGGGTAGAACACTTCAAAGAAAACATACAGACGGCCAACAGACATATGAAAAGATGCTCAACAGTCACTAATCATCAGAGAGATGTAAATTAAAACCACAATCAATTATCGCCTTACACCCGTCAGAATGGCTATCATCAGTAAATCAACAAACAGCAAGTGCTGGCGAGGATGTGGAGAGAAGGGAACCCTAGTGCACTGTTGGTGGGAATGTAAAATGGTGCGGTCACTATGGAAAATAGTATGGAGGTTGCTCAAAAAAGTTAAATATAGAACTACCATATGCTTTAGGAATACCACTTCTGAATTTATATCTAAAGGAAATGCAGTCCGTACCTTGAAGAGATATCTGCACCCCCATGTTCACTGCACACAAAAGCCACGCGGTGGAAACCACCCAGGTGTCCACAGGTAAGTGAGTGGATGAAGAGGATGTGTTATGTTTCTACGATGGAATATTATTCAGCCATAAAGAGAAGGAAATCTTGCTATTGTGACAACATGGAAGAACCTGGAGGACAGAATGCTAAGTGAGATAAGTCAGTCAGAGAAAGACTTAATATGTGGATGTAAAAAAAGCCAAATGCAGGGAAGCAGAGAGCAGTTATGGGGATCTAATGTACAGTGTGGTGACCATGATTAATACTGTATCGTGTACTTGACATTTTCTAAGCGAGTAGAACTTAATAAAAAAAAAAGAAATTAAGTGTGTGAGGGGATGGAGGTGTAAACTAACCCTACCATGCTAATCATTCTGTGACGTATATAAAATCAACACATCATACACCTTAACAGTACACAGTGTCATATGTCAATTGTGTCTCAATATTTGTCTCAATAATATGTCAATTGTGTCTCAATAAATGTCTCCATGAAGCTGGAAAAAACCCTTTTGAATTTGTCTCGAGGATGGCTCCCGGATTCCAGGTTCCGAGCCATAGCCTCTCCCTGCCTACTCGCCTGCAGCTTCCTGAGGCTCCTGGGTTTGACATGTGGCTTAAACTGCGGGGCACTGACTCACAGGGGCTGCAGGCCAGGACTCCGGCTGCTGTGCAGGAAGCAGAACTGTCTTGTCCTTGGTCTCATCATCCACTTAGTTTATAGCGTTTCTTTGGTGATCTGAGACAGGGAGGAAGCGAGAGCTTCGGATACCATTCTGAGGCCCTTTTCAGTCTTAGGGTTCAGGACTCACGCTGATACAGATAATTCCATCTGTTTGTTACATGGTGACTTACAGACAGTTCACATCCTGATGCAGCACCGGCCTCATCTGGGAGCTGGAGAAGCCCTGGGAGGGGAGGGGTGTGTGACGTCTTCCTTACCCAGGCAGGGCCATGTGTGCAAAGTCATGAGCAGCGAGTGGAGTGGCGGAGTGGGGGTTTGGGCACTGTGTTGGCTTGGTCTTCTAGATTTTTTCTTTGGATATTGTGCAATAGTAAACAGAAACGAAAGCACAGGGAGAATTTTTAATGATTTTCTAATCTATTAATTTAAAACACACCCTGGAAGCACATCACGCTTGTTTACTTGAACTTTCTTCTCTTGAAGCTGATTGTGGCGTACAGGGGCCAGGACCCCTGCTGCCCTGTGTGTCTGGCACCCTCTCTCCAGTGCGTGCGGCCATCTCTCTCCTGTCTCTTATCTCCAGCCGTAGAGTATCCCACAGCAGGTGTGGTTTGATGTGTAAGAAAACGGTAAGGTCTCCATTGGAATGGGAGCACTGCACTTCCTTTGACATATAACACTGTGTAAGGTTGAGGTATGTGGATCCGCCATTAGGCCTCCATAGCCGAAGGCCAATCACCCAATGAACTACACTTAGGACTTGAGTTTTGTCTTTTTTTTAAAAATATATTTTATTGATTTTCCACAGAGAGGAAGGGAGAGGGATAGAGAGTTAGAAACATCGATGAGAGAGAAACATCAATCAGCTGCCTCCTTCGCACCCCCCACTGGGAATGTGCCTGCAACCATGGTACATGCCCTTGACCGGAATCGAACCTGGGACCCTTGAGTCTGCAGGCTGACGCTCTATCCACTGAGCCAAACCGGTCAGGGTGAGTTTTGTCTTGATACAGTAAGGCATTGTAATTCCAAGTCAGTATTGGCTGTTTCACCAGATGGACCTCAAATCCAGAGCTGCTGTTGGAGCAGTGAGAGCAGCATTGCCCTTTTTGGCTGGTGGGAAGGCATTTCTTTCTCCTGCGGGTGAGGAGTGAGGAAGAGGGGTGGGAGATGGTAGGAGAAGGAGGGGGAGACACTCTAGGAGTCTGCGCTCGGTAGGCTCATCTGAGAGCTAGAAGTGCAGCTGCTTTCCCCGTCCTGGCAGGTGTCTCAGGAAGGCATCGCCGACAGAAACCCTAAAACGATGTCTTCTTAAAGAGCATGAACCGAAATGGGATATTGGCATGTACAAAGTTCTTTGATTTTGTATATTTATTGGACATTTTTTGATCAAGAGAAAACATACATACTAAATTATGCTAAGAAGGTAGATCATTTTTAAAAGCAACCAGAATATATATATATATATATATATATATATATATATATATATTTTTTTTTTTTTTTTTAAAACAACACTTTTTGTTTGTTCTGAGACCTGCACTTCCTGAGCAGGATCCTAAGTCCTGTTTTAGGCTAATGACTTCCTTTCTGGAGCATGTCAGCCTGTTACTGTGTGTGAGGTCACAGGTGCTCTTTGCCGGGCAGCTTGTGCTGAGCTTCAGTGAAGCGTCTAACAATGCTGTGAAGCCAGTTTCATCATCATTCACATTTTACACAAAGAAAATTGAGGCCAATGGAGCATAGATAATGTGCCCAAGTGGACCTGGCTCGCCTGTGGGAGCGTGGAGCTGGGACCTGCATGGGACGGATGCCAACCCCTGCATGGGACTGATTTACTTGCCCATCTTTTCCCCATTTGCGACTGTGCACTGTGTGAGGGGTATCCTGGGGTGTGTGTGTATGTGCATGTGTGCAGGCTGGTGGGTGCACGGCCATGGGTGTGGGGGTGTGCACTGATGTGTGTGCACGTGCGCCCCGTTTCATAAACTGTTAATAGAGGATTTTTTGTCAGGATGGTTGCTCTCTGGTATTGGATCCACCGATGGCCCTCAGGCCTGTGTGTGCCCATCTACCCTTCATCTCCTTGGCCTCGGCTCCTCAGGACTGAACACCAGGAGCAGTTACCTGCAATTACAGGAATGTTTACGTGTGTCTCAAGTGGGAAAAAAACAAAAACAAAAACTGGAACAGTTTGCCAACATGACTGAAGAATTAGCCAGTAGATAACCAGTCAACAAATTATTAGATAAGCCTGAGAATACAAATCAGCATAAAACACATTCATTTCCAAATACAAACAAACTGGAATTGTTTTGAGAGTCGCAGTATTTTATTGCTAAACTTGAACATAACTGACACTTTCTACTCTTTTTGCTTAAATATCAGGGTTGAGGTCACTACCAGTCAAAAATAGTAAAACCTCTAAATTTGTTTCTATGATATGAGACTCATCATCAGGGTGAAATGTAATAGGTAATTTTTCCCCCTCCATATGTTCACATTCTTTTTTCCCTTCTTTTCATATTCTGCTCATCACTTCCAGTTATTCATTCAGACTGACAGGATTTCAGTCTTGCTTTGGAGAAACTGGTTAGTGGTTTTTCTTTTAATGGTTCAGTTCATCTTTAAGTCTGGGGCCCAAATTTACCTACAAGGTCTTTTCTTAAAGTGAAAGGATGCTGTAGGCCCAGTGCTTCTTTATATATTGTGGTCCACCCAATAGGACCCTTGTACACAGACTCTTGGAAATTGAGACATTCTGTGTGGTTTTAAAAAAAAGTTTGGTATAGGAGAAAATGGGCCTTTTCTTTAAGTGCCTTTTTACTGCTTTCTTGTGAAGTATTTAATGATGAAATGCACTTACAAACTAATTTTATAAATGCGTGCTTGTAGTTGAAGTATCATTATAGTTTAAAAGTAAGAAATGCTCCCAAAAAGTAGACAGTAGAAAAAAGCTAAACAAACTTAATAAAACACAAATAAAATGTCTGGTGTTATAAACATATACTGTGGAGAATACATTCGGCCCAAAGTCCAGGTCGACTTACAATTCCTATGTAAATAACGCTTAGCCACACGTGACCCTGGTGATAAAGAATGCTGATATAATGGACTGCATCAGACTAAAACATTTTTGCACAACATAGGAAACCATGAACAAAACAGAAAGACAGAACATAATGGGAGAACACATTCGCCAATGAAATATCTGAAAGGGGTTATTATCCAAAATTTGTAGAGAACTCATACAAGTCAACACCAAAAAAAAGTCCAATTAAAAAATGACCAGAGCCCTAACCAGTTTGGCTCAGTGGGTAGAGCGCTGGCTTGCGGACTGAAGGGTCCCAGGTTTGATTCCAGTCAAGGGCATGTACCTTGGTTGCGGGCATATCCCCAGGAGGGGGTGTGCAGGAGGTAGCTGATCCATGTTTTTCCTCTCATTGATGTTTCTAACTCTCTCTCCTTCTCCTCTCCTCTCTGTAAAAAAAAAAAAATCAATAAAATATATTTAAAAAAAATAAAATAAAAAATGGCCAGAAGACCTGTATAGATACTTCTCCAAAGAGGACATATAGATGGCAAATAGATAAATGAAACAGATGCTCAGCATCACTAATCATCAGAGAAATGCAAATAAAAACCACAATGAGATATTACCTCATACCTGTTAAAATGGCTATCATCAATAAATCAACAAACAACAAGTGTTGGCGAAGATGTATGATATAGATGATTGGATAAGAAGAGGTGTGTGGAATACATATATAAAAAAGAATGAACTCTTACCATTTGTGACAGCATGGATGGACCCAGAGGATATTATGCTAAGTGAAATAAGTCAGACAGAGAAAGACACATACCATGTGATTTTACTTATATACGGACTCTAAACAGCAAAATAAATGAACAAACAAAATAGAACAGACTCATAGATACAGAGATCAGACTGCTGGTTGCCAGAAGGGAGGTGGGTCGGGGGAAAAAGGTGAAAGGAGTAAGAAGTACAAATTGTTAGTCACAAAATAGCCACAGGGATGCAAAGGACAGCATTGGGAGTATAGTCAATAATATTGTAATAACTTTGTGTGGGACCAGGTGGGTACTTGCAGTATTGGGGGACCACTTTGTAAACTACATGATTGTCTAATCACTATATTACACACCTGAAACTAATATAAAATAATATTAAATGCAAACAGTAATTGAAAAAAATAAAATTTAAAAAACATAAGAAAAAAGGCTGATACATAATTTTGCTTCTTAATGTTTTTACCGGATCTGCATTCAGGCTTTGCGTGCCAGTATATTTAAGGGGGCGCAATTGGGGTCATGTATTTACAGCTTTAGCACCCGGGCTGTCGGGAAGGAGGAGCCACACTGTAAACGCGAGGGCAGATGATCACTTTCAGCGATGTTCTTGGTGCTGCTCATCCCCGCTCTGGTGAAAGCACAGTGGTCCGTCAGGGAGGAGTTGACTGCTGATCCTGAAGGTGCCCCTTTCATGCAGTGTCAGCTGCTGCACAGCCCGGCCGCCCAGTGGAGCCCTTCGGTGCGCACCGGTGGCGAGCCCTCCCCCTGCAGGGGCTGTGGGTCAGGGTTCACGCCAGATCTCAGAGTAGGTGGCATGTGAGTATCCGAGGCTTCCTGCTGGGTACCTGCCATGACCTTTGTTTGCTGTCCCTGAAAGTCACGGAGGATCCCCAGCCTCCTTGTCTCTTGGGGCCGGGGCACAGGCGCTGGCTGCCCCAGGGAAGACCTTTTGGTCTTCTCAGGAGCCTGGTGAGCGTCCGATCCGCGGACTGCCGGTGCTGTCACCTGATGGCTGTCCTTCCCCCGCCAGCTCTGACGTGGCCCTCACTGCTGGGCCACACTTGCAGTGTCCTTCCCTTGTAGAGAGTCTTCTGGGGTTTGTCTGCATGAGGATTCTTTGGAAGGTCTCTGCTGTGAGTGCCGGGTTACATTGCCTGTAGAGATGGAGGCCATCCTGAACGCAGTGGTCAGACAGAGGTGTGTCTACCGAGTGCCCTTGGATGTGATACGTGATGGCCAGAGCTCCTGGGCAGAGGGTGGCTTCTGTGGGTGTGCCCACCTGCAGGCCGTGTGCCCAGGAAAGACCTCTGGGGTGTGTGTCTCCTGACGGGCACAGATGGAGTGTGTTTTGTACTCAGGGAAAATGTTGGGCCGAGTGCTCTAGGGGCTGGTAGTTATCCAAACAGTTCTGTTCCCTGAATCATGAGTTATTCCATGAGCTATTCCAGTGGTGAAACTAGTCTCCTGCAACAAAGTGACAGTCTTTTAACTTAGTTGGGGAAACCCCCAAATAAGTAGAACCTGTAATGATGGTTTAAAAATTATTATTCAGTAGTCATGGCTATAAATACATATAATTTATGGCGATGGCTATAGAATCAGCTGCATTGTAGCTTAAGCCCATGCGGCCTGTGACACAGAGCGCTGGCTGACGGTATTTTTAATGTTGGGTGGGAGTCGCACACCACAGGGTTTGTTTGAAATGGGAGCAGCAGCTGTGCACAGGGCATTTGAGAAATGTGGACAGTCAGCTACCCAGCCGGCCGACGTGCCTAGGCGAGGGGCCTGGGATGAGGCCACGCCAGTGGCAAGGAGTTGGCTCAGCAAATGTACCATCTGACTTCACGAACCCACACGTCAGCCAGAGCTCAGCTCAGAGGTTCTCCTTTCCTCGTCTCAGGCCAGAGAAAACTCATTTCTTAAAGGATCCCCCTATAGAAATGAAACATTCGAGTACTCAGAATATATATAAGAAAATGTTACCAATTAAAAAAAAAAGACATAAGAACTTAACTATTTGGCAAGTTTGTAATTTATACATTGAGATTAAATAGTTGAGGGCATTTGTTTTACCGATGATTTTTTATTTTTATTTTTTTTTAGCATTTTATGAACAAAGTAAATGTCAACAGCATTTTAAAGTCAAGTATTTTGGATTTTTGAAAACATTTAGAATCGCTGATGAAACGTGATGCTGCGCCTGGATGAGTGCCAGGGAGGGAGGTGCAGTCCCTGGTAAGCGAGGACCCACTGCTCTTACACTATAATGAGCGCTGTGCTTGAAAGCAAAGGGAATGTCTTCAAAAGTGGGGTTCTACCACTGCACACCCACTAGAAAGGCTAAAATCCAGAACACTGACATCACCAAATGCTGACGAGGATGTGGACAGTAGGAACTCTCATCCAAAATGGGACAGCCACTTTGGAAGATGGTTTGGGGTTTCTTACAAAACTAAACTGCTCTAAAAAATAAAGTCTTTACAAAGTGGGGTGTGTGCCGTAAGGATGAGCAGGCAAGCCTACTTGGGAAGGAGGGCTTTCCGGAAAGGCTGTGTCCTTTAGGGGACCTGAGTTGCAGAGTGTCCTGCAGAGGAAGGGAGCGTGCTTTATGCACCAGAGCAGAGGGTGAAAGAGTGTGGTCCACGGAGCTGACCACTGATTGCCCATAGGTCAGTGTGTGGGCTGTTGGGAGTAGGATGCGGGGGAGGGTTGTGGCAGGTGGTGGTGGTGGGGTCTGTGTAGAAGGCGTGTGGATCATGGAGAACATTGTCCTATAAACCTCGTGGTTCAGAGGGTTCCCCAAACCCTCTGCGACAGGCTCAATTGTTGTCCCCATTGTACATTTGAGAAACCCACCCGAGGAGAGTTTACAGCAGCTCTTTAAGGCACTCAGCTGGCAGTGATAGAACTAGTATCTCAGATGAGGTGACGGTCCCAGAGCCCATGGCCTGATCAGCTGTTGGTAGTTACTCAGTCTGGGCGTGGACAGGTAGTGAGGAGGGTCCTTATGCTCGTCAGAGAACAGGCAAGTAACTGAGTCAGGAGTAGTGAGGATGCGTGAAACAAACCGCTGATGGGGCATTAGGAAGGCAAAACGGACCATACTTGATGGCGGCATAGAGAGAAATGAGGACAGTCAGGGAGTCTAGGATGAAATACAGATTTTTGGTTTGGACAAGAGCAGGGAGGGAGGGATGATGGGTGTGCTCTTTTGTGGGCATGCTGAGTTTGAGGAGCCAGGGCTCTCTCAGCAAACATGGCTCGTTGGTGGTTAGTATACGACAGAAATCATTCACGGGAGAAACGGAGTTACAGGTGATTCGTTGTCTCTCCATGGCCCCCACCCCACCCCAGCCTCCCAGTAGACACCCCCCAGTTGTTTGCTCTTTGGTGCTTCTTGCTAGTGGCCATGGGGCAGGGAGAGGATGTCCCACCTGTCCTGGCTCACCCTCTGCCCTAGGTGTCAGGTGAAGTGGGGCTTTTTGGGAGATTTGGCCAGTTCTTCATGGCAGCCAGCCTCCACCTGGTATCACTGGCAGGAGACATTCCCTGCCCCTCCCCCAGGGCAGAGGTGTTTTCTTTCTCTTCCTCAGGGAGGCAGTGGGTCTTGCCAGTTCCCTGCGGCCCACAGGGGCAGCTGCCCTCCTGAGATGGTTCTGTGAGGCCAGGAGAGGGGCGCCAAGGGTCTGAGGACTTGGGTGCACTCGGGCCGCCCACCCCTGGCCTTCAGCACTTTGTCACTTAGTGTAGGTGAGGTCCCCCTTTCATCTCCGTAGAATCACCGTGAAATGCAGGTGCCCAGGCAGCCCCACAGCATCTCTATGCCTGGGCCCGCGTGTTCCAAAAAGTGCAGGGACGTGATTATGACCGATGATGAGCCACGTCACAGGTGGGGATCCCCACTTGTGGGATGTCGACTCTGTGGCAGACACAGCGCTATACCCTTAATGGCAGGATCTGTCAGGCGGACCGTGACTGTGAGGAGCCCCTGCATTCGTGCGGAGAGCAGGCTGATTGCAGGCCCATTGCTGGTCCAGTGTGTGGTCTGCTGTGCTGCTTTGTTCTGCCCGGTGGGCCCCCCCCTCCCGCCCCCCGCGGGACACTTAGGGAGTCTCCCTGTGCCGACAGGCGTACTCAGGAGAAATACAGATTTATGAGATTTTTCCCTGCTACGACCATAGATTTAAAAATTAATACTACAAAAGAAAAAAAATGTTTTGTAAGGGGAGGAAATTAATTTGTATTTGACTGAAGACATTCATTGCTTGGATAGTCGGTTTGTTTAGGAAATGGGTCCCATGAACAATATACAGTTAAGCTGAAGTTTTCATCTGTGTTCATCTGTAATGTAAACAGCAACCCAAATTATCTGTGACGCTTTCATCAGATGTGGTCCAGTTTATAAACTACTGCTTGATAATTTAATTGATGAAATTGGTACTTGCTTTGGAGCCTAAAGTAGAGAGAACTGAATCACTGAATCCCCCACCCAAAGTGTCTAGAACCTTAGAGCAGCGGTTCACAACCTGTGGGTTTCGACCCCTTTGGGGTCGAACGACCCTTTCACAGGGGTCGCCTAAGACCATCGGAAAACACATATGTAATTACATATTGTTTTTGTGATTAATCACTATGCTTTAATTATGTTCAATTTGTAACAATGAAAATACATCCTGCGTATCAGATATTTACATTATGATTCATAACAGTAGCAAAATTACAGTTATGAAGTAGCAATGAAAATAATTTTATGGTTGGGGGTCACCACACATGAGGAACTGTATTAAAGGGTCGCGGCATTAGGAAGGTTGAGAACCACTGCCTTAGAGGTAAGCTGGGTGGTGGGGGAGGAGTCACAAGCCCAGGTATTGTACGGGAATAGGAGAAGTCCCTGTGCTGTTTCTCAGCGGTGTTCAGGAGAACACAGACAGAAAGGGGTGCTGAATGGGGAAGAAGCCCACCGTGTGCTGCTTTCCCTGCACCCCGAGCTCTCATGTGGCCACAGAACATGACTAAGCTGACTCCAGTGCAGCCTACCTGCAGGCAAAAAGCAGTGGACTTAGACATAACGCAGCGGTGGCCTTTGGCCCCCAGGGAGCATTCCTTTCAAGAGCCCTCTTGGATATCAGGATGTGAGTCATGGTTCATGCATGGAGGGTGCTGGAACCTGATGTGTGAGATGCGAATTTTTGACACCTGTGCCCGGAACTCTTCAGTGTGGATTGTGTGCTGTGCCTGAATGTTTCCTCCATTGGTAAAATCCGTCGGTGTCATTATTCTAGCCGAATCAAAAGTTCTACTGAAGAAAGGACTAAGGAAACCCTGTTCTTGGCTCTACCTGGCCTAGCATCCCGAGTAAAGTGACATTTTATAAACATTTATGAATTTGATGGGGGTGTCCTGCAGAACTTACTGTGTTACTGCAGTATTACCGCTCCTTTGTAATTGTGGTGAGATGCCTCTGGGGAAAGTTCGATGAATTAAATGTTTCTGAGGAGACAACACTCTTAGCACAGTCACCTGTTTCTCTGTTGTATAGAGCGTGGCCTCTACGACAGTATCTGCAAAGTTTCAGGTTTTGCAGAAGTAGCCATGGTGGTGCGTGGTGACTAGATTGAAGGCAGAAACCACTCGATAACTTCTTTTTAACGCCATGCAAATGATTTCTCCTGGAAGAAGAAGGAAAATGGCACACATAGATTCCTCTTTTCGTCACTTGAATATTGGCAGGGGCAGAGGCACGAAGGAACCCACCTAGGCGCTGCTCAAATCCTGCACTGTGTCACCTGAAACGCCTATTTATAGTTCACTGAGAAGCACGAGATGTCGTAAAAATCGCCTCCTTAATTGTTCCTCTATGTGAGAGCCTGGAACAGCGTTGCCTGCCTGATTTGCAGGGGGTGACAGCTG
Organism: Myotis yumanensis; assembly: GCF_028538775.1. Classification (NCBI taxonomy): domain Eukaryota; kingdom Metazoa; phylum Chordata; class Mammalia; order Chiroptera; family Vespertilionidae; genus Myotis; species Myotis yumanensis. The sequence goes on along the minus strand of NW_027223752.1, from coordinate 159,341,766 downwards.
GTTGTCTGTGGGCCAGGTATGCACCCCATGTCTTGGTTCTGTCATTCCTGTCCTGCTACCTGCCCAGGTGGGTGTTCTCGCCACTCTGCTGGGACACTGAGCCACCAGAGGTCACACACATTAGGGCTGGAGACAAAGCTAGGTCTGACTGGGCTCTTTTCATGGCCCCTGTCTCGTGGCACTGAGGTAACTTTCTCTGTGATCATGTGCTGACTTACTTTGAAGAACAGAAGAGCTTCTGAGCATCACGTCTTCTCATGTTTAGTCTCTCGAGCTGTGGTGTCCACTGTGGTAGCCTGTAGTCATGGCTATTTTAAATTTAATTGAAATTAAAATTAAATTACATGAATTAAATACAGTTGCCCTTGAACAACATGGGTGTGAACTGCATGGGTCCATTTATATATGTGTATTTTTTTTCAGTGAATACTCTGAATGTACTTTTCCTTATGATTTTCTTAATTACATTTTATTTTCTCTATCTTACTTTGTTGTAAGAATAGACAAAATATGTGGTTAGCAGTAGGCTATCAGTAGTTACGTTTTTGGGGAGTCAAAGTTATATGCAGATTTCCAGTTGCGCAGGGGGTTGGGGCCCCTGATTTCCACATTATTCAAGGGTCAACTATAATTTGAAAAATAAGTTTATTAATGAAAAATTTAGTCCTTCAGTCACACTAGCCATCGTTCAGGTCCTTGGCAGCCCCAGGGGACCATTGGCTTCTGTTTGGAGAGGGCGGATGTGGGACGTGCCCATCTCTGGAAGTTCTCTTAAACGGGGCAGAAGAGCCGGGTGGGGCGCTTTCCGCTTACTGTTGGCTGTGAAAAGGCCCGGACATGCTGATGTCTGTAGCTCTGCTGCCTGGGTCTGCACCTGACACCAGAAGGCATGCGCCGGTTGAGATGGCTTCCTGCTGCCACCGAGTGCTTTCTCGGTGTTGGGCCTTCATGCTGCCATCAGGGCGATGTGCGGGCCAGGTCGGGGACCCAGGCAGCCCTGTGCTTCCCTGGCCGGGCCCGTCTCTGCGAGTCTCCAGTTCTGTGTTGGCAGGAACCCTGGCCCCACCGTGGAAAGGGCAGGTCCCTGTTGTACTGAGCTCCAATTGTGAACACAGGTGGGACTCAACTTTTTTTTTTTGGTTAATACTCTCTCCAGGATATTTTTCCATTGATTTTCAGAGAGAGTGGAAGAGAGAGGGAAAGACGGAGAGAATATTGATGTGAGAGAAACACATTGATTGATTGCCTCCTGCTTATGCGCCTACCAGGGCCTGGGGCCAGGGAGGAGCCTGCAACCGAGATACGTGCCCTTGACAGGGAATGAACCCAGGCCAATGCTCTATCAACTTAAAAAAAAAAAATATCTATATATCTATATATCTATATCTATCTATATATCTATATATATATATATATCTTTATTGATTTCAGAGAGTAAGGAAGAGGGAGACAGAGATAGAAACATCAATGAAGAGAATCATTGATGGGCTGCCTCTTGCATGCCTTCTATTGGAGACTGAGCCTGCAATAGGGCATGTGCCCTGACTGGGAATTGAACCATGACCTCCTGGTTCATGAGTTGATGACACACCAGTGGGACTCAGCTTTGATTCCTGGCCCAGTGCAGAACCTAGTCATCTGTATTGTTTGTATGACAAAAAGAATGTGTTGTCACTATTTTTGTTGTTGTTGTTTGTTTTTTAATCAGAATCTTTGTTACAAGTATTCCTTCGAATGACAAGGGAAAAAATTACCACGCACAAAGTCATCCTCTAAGGAGTTCATCATTCATGTCTGACGGTACTGGTAGTAAGAGATCTTGAAGAAGGTCCAATAGGGAAATAAGGCATAAGTTTTCTTTAAACATATGCGTGAATCTAAACAAATATGACCTGTTATTCAAATTATAAAATGAAACCTCTCCCAACTCGGAGTCCAGAAAAATGCCAGTCTCACAACTTACACTGTCCGGCACGTGCCACACGTTCTGGTACCCTGGTGACATTGCCAGCATCAATGTGAGGTAATGTGTTATAAGGGTATTTCTGGGGAACAATTTCTTACACACACCCAAGAACCCTCACCTGTACCCCTTCAAACTGTCAGCGTCAGGTCCCTCGGAGCTCAGGACAGGTGGACCAGAAGTAAATGCCTGCGATTATGAAGACAGTTTAGTGTCATTGTCCTAAATAGCACAGGTTTTCTGTGTTCTGAGGCAATAAGCTTTCAGTAGGCAGGTTCAGGATCTCATGTCCAACCTGCCTGAAGTGTGCTGATCGTTTTTGAGGGCCCAAGACCTGAGGGAGGAGCCTGCAGCTCTTTCTTTAATCCACATGAAAAGACCCCTAGTTTTCGGGTGTTCATGCCTGCTGGGGATACTCTCAGTACCCGTCAGTACCAGACAGCAGAGTTTTTGGTGGACACCTGGTTTGCAGTTTGTCTTTCTCAGCATCCTTCTCTTCCAGAAGAAGCCTGGAGTGATGTGCAGTCTGCTTTATTCTCAAGGAACATCCGTGGTCTCCATGTTCATAGTGTGACCGGTCTTCCAATTCTCCATCGGCGACTGGGAATGCAATCGCTGGTTTTGGATATAACCCAGGCTTTCAGGACATTTATATTGGAGGGAGGGAGGATCTCTGCATAGCTTAGGCCAGAGGAAGGCGGGCGTGGGGGACAGTGTGGTAATGTGTTTGGTTGGGGATGGGTGAAGGTCAGGTTGAAAGGCCTCACTGGGCCAGTGCCCGGGCCTCTCCCCTGGGAAAGCGCTTGGGGCTTAAAGGGGTGGCTGCCAGGAGGAGCCTGTTGGTCCCACTTCCAGGGAACAGTTCCTGGTGTAACGTCCACTCTTACTAGGAATGTGTGCCATTGTAATTCAGGAGCAAATGGTGCAATTGCTCTAATTACCTGCTGTGAAGTTCCCATTTCGATGGTCATGTGCTAGACACAGTGATGATTATTACAAGCGGGAAGGACAAAGCTAGCCGGGGTGGAAACTGACGCAGTTGTTTGCTTGGTCCATCCTTGCCAAGAATCTGAAGCCAGTGGAACCAGTTTTAGTGCTTGCCTTGCCTCCCAGCCGGCTGGCGTTCGTCCGCAGCTGTGCCAGCCCCTCCCGGGCCTGGCGGGCGCATTCCAGGTGCTCACACTCAACCCGGATGCCAGGGCAGGCTGGCTATTTATAGGAGTAACACCACCGTATTTCATCTGTTCGTTCTGGCGTTTTGGTGTGGACACTGAGGCCGGGGGAAGTGACACCGTTCAGTTGCTTTTAACCTCATGTTAGTGGCAAATAACTTCCCTGGGAGGGGCATGCACAGATGTAGACATCAGAGTCAGCGGGACGAGGTCACAGCTCCTGCGTGGGCTGACCTGGGGCCTTGCCAGGAGAAGAGGTGAATGAGGAGCTTACATCTTCCCACTGTTGATGCAAGATATGCCCGACCTGTAGAGAATTTTTATGAGTTTATTTGGGCCAAACGGATGACAATTTCCAGGAAGCAGGATTTAACTGACCTGAGAAAATGCTCTGGAGTATGATAGTTTTGCAGCTTATTTTATACATTATATTTCCAAAGGAGGAAATATGAGGAGGGTTATACGAATCCGTTGGTGGTAGATTAGGGAGGTTGGAGAAAGCAAAGCCTCTGAAATGGGGTAAAAAGGAACACAGAGAGAAATATATTTTACATTGGCAGGTACAAGATGGTTAATAATGAACACTTGAAGCACACAGAGATGGTACTCGGGGAACAAGATAACAATGAGGGGGTCTGTGGTCTCATATTCTGGTGAGGTGGTTGTGCCTTTGAGGGGTCTGGAAAAGAAGATTACTCTGACATTTTAAAAATTAAAATTAATTTTTTTTTTAAAGAAACATTTGATTTTTAGAGAGAGAGGAAGGGTTAGGGATAGAGAAAGAGCAAGGTGAGAGTGAAACATCGACCAGCTGCCTCCTGCACGCTCCCTACTGGGGATCAAGCCCACAACCCGGGCATGTGCCCTGCCCGGGAACCGCACTGGAAACCTTTTAGTGCAGGGGATGATGCCCAACCAACTGAGCCACACCGGCCAGGGCTCTGACATTTCAAAGGTATGTTATCTTAGATGCAAAAAAAGCGGTAGATAGGCTCCCTTAAGGTGAAGGTTGACCTTTGCCAGGGAAGCTCCAGGCCTAGGATGTGACTACCTCCCATGACCCACTGTGATGAGGGATTTATGTTCACACCATCCTGTGCACTTGCTTTCAGTCTCCGAGTGTGGAAGGCCCACCATGCAGGCCTCCCCTGAGCTTGTCAGGTGGAGTATGTGGCCCCCTTTTCGCCCGCACCACTGATGCTTTTGCCAGACATGGTTTCTTTCACTCGAGGCGGAAATGTGCGGGTGCCAGCACTGGAGGCATGGCGGTCTGGGGGACCACTCTTTCCAGGAGTCATTTCATAAGCGTACTTGTTAGGTGAGGTGAAATTTCTGGATGTTTTTTTCAGCAGGTCCCACTGAGATCTGCCCTGCTCAGGAACAGAGTGTTACAGAATTGGGGGTGCATTCCTGGCTAGGTAGCAGCAGAAGTGGGAATTGTGTTTTCTCTTAGTTAGCTTCTGGGACTCCATAGACCCCATGCTTGTCAGCCCTCAACTGTACTGAGGTTGAGAAACCCCCTGGGGGCCCACCCCCAAAAGTTCCAGGTCCCTGGGTGTGGGAGGGGCCTGAGCGGCTGCTAATTTAACCAGCCGATGCCCCGCCCTCCTTCCTCAGCCCTGCCCAGACCCATCTCTCACCACTTGCCGGGAGCAGGTGCGCTTCATTTTCTGCACACCTGTTCTTTAAACGTTCTTATGGAATTGATTTAGGACTCCCTTGTGAACTTTTGAAGCTCATTGGTCATATTTTTTTTACACCCATTTCTGTGTAAAGCAAGAGCTCATATTCTTTCATAGATGAGACAGCGCACAACTTATTTTCACCTTCCTAAGCCCGACACGCCTGCCCTTTGTCACCATTACACAGGTGTGTTTCCCTCAAACAAGACCACGGGAGAACATGTGGCTAAAACATCACTACTGCTACCGGCTAAATGTGCATATCTACTGGGCAGGGTCAGGCAGTTGTTTGAAATTCTGAATTTAAATTTTAAACCAGCAACTAAGCAAGTACTACTTTCAGTAACTGCATTGCATGTCTCAGGTGAGACCTGACTCTTTCTGACTTGGAAGTAGCGTGCACTTCGCCTGTGGGATGTCATTCTTTTCATTTCTGGTTTTGCCTGTGCCCAAAGCGAGGAGCAGATGTATGTAAATTGTGATCCTTTCTGTCGGGGACGGGGTGGAGGGGAAGGTGATCTCTCTCTATAGGGTCACTGGTGTGAATGAATAAGGTATAAAAAGATGTCATTGTCTCAAGGTTTTTCACGGGACATAGAGCATATAGGATATGAATGGGAGAGTTCATATTTTAGGTCTCTTTTTTGCAATCAAAAGTCTAAGAAAAAGTTTTGCCTTGAGGTCTTCCTCATATTTGACTTTCCTTGAGGTTTTTAAGATCATCTTATTACTGAACCCCCACCCCCCCAATCCTTGGAGGACTTCCCATCTTCATATCTTCATTTAAAGATATAGCTAATGCCAATGTATCGGATTTAAAAATACCTTTCCATTTTATTTTTCATCTGCTTTTAACTTTTATATATATTTGACAATTTACTTGTAAAAAATTAATTGGGTGGATTGATTTATTCTTGGTTGTAACTGATATAATCGAATCCTTAAAAAAAATACAAAATAATAACATTCTTCTCCCCCCACCTTCAAAAGCTGCTGAAAAGTCCTGAAATTAAAAGGATCATTTGGATGCCAGTTTAAAATGGCCCCATTACAAATTCCAGTCATGAGGATCCAGGGTGCTTGGGAAGTCATAGAGAAGTCTGTAGTTCCACCTCAGGACATAATATTAATAATATTAATTCAACCCATGCTTGTTGAGTGCCAGTGGCCACGCCCTGTTCCAGGAGATGGGGATCAATTGTGAATAAGAAACAGCCCTTTGATGGATGACTGGATAAAGATGTGGTACAGCCCAGCTATCGTGGCTCAGTGGTTGAGTGTTCACCTATGTACCAGGAGGTCACTGTTAGATTCCCGGTCAGAGCACATGCCTGGGTTGTGGGCTCAATCCCCAGTGTGGGGCGTGCAGGAGGCAGCTGATCAATGATTCTCTCTCATCATTGATGTTTCTATCTCTCTCCTTCTCCCTTCCTCTCTGAAATCAATAAAAAATATATTTAAAAAAGATGTGGTTCATGAATACAATGGAATACTACTCAGTCATAAGCAGGTTGAAATAACTGCCATTTGTGACAGCATGGGTGGATCTTGAGAATATCATGTTAAGTGAAACAAGTTGGAAAAGGACAAGAAGCATATGATTTCACTCATCCTATATAATACAAGCCCAGTGACCGAACGGCAGAACGAGCAGAACAACCAGTTAACCAGTCGCTATGATGCGCAATGACCACCAGGGGGAAGAGGCTCAATGCAGGAGCTGCCCCCTGGTGGTCAGTGTGCTCCCACAGCAGGCCGATCCCTGCAGACCATGCCCCCCCCCCCGCCCCCCCCCCCACCAGTGCACGAATCCCGTGCACCGGGCCTCTAGTGTGGAATACAAAACTGAAAGCAACAAATACATAAAGAAAACAAATAAACAGAAAAACTCATAGATACAGACAATAGGATAGTGGTTACCAGAGGGAAAGGGAATAGGGGAAGGATAAAGAGGGAAGGAGACTAGAGAGTGGGTGGTGAGCACACAATGCAATACACCGACGATGCACTATGAATGGTGCAATTGAAACTTATCAGTAACCCATGTCACCCCAGTAAATTGAAAAAAACAAAAAAGAAATAGTCTTGGCCGTATTGGGCTTACTTCTTTCCCCGCTGTTGTTTTTTAACGTAAACAGGGAGCGTAAAATGTTTTCTTGTTCAGAAAAAGTGAGGTAAAAGCAAATGTTCAGCTTTTCTACTGCTGAATCCAAACAGGCTTCTTGGAGGGAAATATTAGGAACTGTTGGCGAGAGAGAGAGGGCTCCTGGCAGGGCGGGTGCAGATACGCAGGGCTTCTTTGGGAACAGTTGTCTGAGGTGAGCAAGACTGACCGACCCAGTTTGCCTGAGGTGGGAAAAGTAGATAGAACAGCCTTGGGAAGTCTGGCAAAAGGCTCCTCAAAATAGGTGAACCCTCGTGACTTGATGTTTGTTGGATAGAAGAAAAGCATTGCCAGTCCTGGGACCTTTGTCTCACCAATACCGGCCTGTCAGCTGGTGCTATCCGTTTTCTGTTTGGGAAATGTTAGCCACTTCAATATTAGCTCAAGCTAGAGCCCCCCAGGGAAGCCGGGTTTCTCTCCACAGATTTGCACTTGTGGGAATGCCGAGGGAGCAGCTGTCGGACGAGCAGTCTGATTTCTGTCTGTAATTCGTGCGCCAGCAGGATTCGACCAGGTGGCAGTTTAGGTGAGAATTGCACAGGGCTTCAGGTGAGACGCAAATCTGCAGTTGGATTTCTGCTCTTATTATGCTCTTAACCCGTTTATATCCTATGGGATTGCCAGCATTTCTTATATTGAAGAGGTAATATGTGTTATTGTCTAAAAGTCAAGGAACATACAGAGTATCATGTTAAGTACTCTCAACCGTAAATGAAAATTTAATGAAATCATTTGAAGGAAAAGCTATTTTAGGGAAAATTTAGCTTATTTTAAAGGTAAAAAGGATGGCATATTTCTGAGTTGAGTTAAATATTACACGGGTGAAGTTTTGAAAAGACACAATGGGTGCTACAAAGTCTTTTTGTCTTGATTTAGAAAATGGGCCTTCATACAGTAGGTTGCCCGGTATTTGCAGTCAGCTTCACTGTTGCTGGTTGGAGCGTAAGTGAATGTACAGATGAGCTGGATCCTCCCCCATCTGTGTTGCTTTATAAAAGTTCCCACAGCTGAGGGAACAACCTTCCGCCAACTTCCTCCTGACCCCATCACCAGAAAACGCTGTCCTCTTGCTAATTCTGGCGTTTACTTTTGGAAAGTTCATGTAAGGAGAGAGAAGGACACAGTGCTTGAGTAGTGACTTTAACTTAGGTGGAAAATGCTAAATATGTTCTAATCGTATTTGTCTCATGGTATTTTTAGCCGTGTTCTACTAAATTTAGAGCAGTGAGTCACAACAGCTAAATGTGTCCTTACCGTTCCCTTTTTGAAGCAATATTACTTTTGTTTATATGACTCTAACAGCAAAGAGAGATGATGGAGGAATTATGTGCATGATAGGAGGTTAGTTTTCGACTGTGAATGTGTTTAAGATTTTTAGGGGAAGAAGTTAATCATACTTTTAACAAATATAGTGCTGCATGGGGGTAGCCAGTATATTAATTGTGTCACTGTAATGATAACCATATGAAACTCTTATGTTTTTATACAAGATCTTACGTATGTTGAACCTGTTTGTGTTGTTATATAAAAATATGCAGTGTGTTTATTTCCAGAAAGTCTGTTCTGACACCCAGAATTGAAGGTACTAATATATTTCTGAGGTGTGTGTGTGTGTGGTGGCTCCTTGTTCAGGTCATGGGAAGGAGACGTCGGAGGCTTACATCACATTTGCTGGTGAGCATGTGTGTATATTCTGGTCAGACCCTGAGGACTTGGATTTCATCGCCACAGTGTCCGTCAGCTGTGAGCCCAGCATCCTGCTCCGGACTCACCCTCTGGGACTGTGTGAGTCACATTATCACCACCGTAGAGTCACACATCTTAGTGAGAATGGCCCAGATGGCCCAATAAACCCATTTTGGCCTTGTCAGACCTGTAGAATGCTAAGGATCTTAGATCTTAGATTTCTCCTTATGCATTTTGTGGATTATAAGTTGTGATTCTTGTCGGAGAGGAGGTCCTGGAGTCTCTGTTGATAAAGACAGTGGCCATAGTGCTATTCATGAAAGTGCAGATGTTGTTACAGGGTATCAGAGGGGTATGCGATTGTGAAAGGTCATCTACACGTCTGTACGGGACCCTGACTGGGGCTTGGCATGGTCGGCTCCCGGGACACTTGCACGTACTGCTGACTCTGCGATTGTGTCTGGCAATAGTCCCACCTATGTCTTTCTCTGAGCTCAGTGGATTATTAGGGACTTTCTGAAGGCCCAGCTGGTTGGAGGAGAAACCTACCTATGCTTGAGTTGTGCAGGATGATCCTGACTATGCTGCCTTCAAGGCCTCCAGGAAGGAACAGAGGTGAGGACATTCTGGAGCTTCATAAACCGCAATGACAGACTCAAGCGCCTCTTTCCTCGGACAGGAGGGCCCAGTTAGAGTAAATAGGATGTTGTGTGGCTTGCTGTGTGCTCGGTCAGCCCTCACCAAGCCCGGCGACAGTCTCATAAAACTAATCTGTCATAAATTATTACCTCTCGGTGCAGATCTCATGTGTGGGGGAGAGGATGGTAGTAGTTCTGGCTGGTTGTGAACATAGGAACTTGGTAGTGTGGTTTTTTTTTTAAGTTTTTTTAAAGTATATTTTTAGAGATAGAGGAAGGGAGAGGGATAGAGAGATAGAAACATCAATGAGAGAGAATCATTGATCGGCTGCCTCCTGCACGCCCCCTACTGGGGTTCGAGCCCACAACCCTGGCGTGTGCCTTGACCAGGAATCAAACTGTGATCTCCTGGTTCATGGGTCAATGTTCAACCACTGAGCCACACCCACCTGGCAGCTTTTTTTTTTTATGTTTTCTGGTGGCCTGTCAAATAATTGCTTGAAAAACCTCTTGGGTCTCCAGTCTGATTCACTGTGACACAGCTCTCAACTTTATGAGCCCAGGTGGAGGCAAACCTAATGATTGGACAAGTCAGCGATCCACGCATGTGTGCATGTCTCCCCTGCTTTAGGGTGGGTCTGGCTCCTGAGGTTACAGAAACACTGTTCAAGAGCAGTTTTGGGGTTTTGTTATTTTGGGGTGGGGGATAGCAAGGAGTCCCTCATTGGTGGGACACTGGCCCGAATGAATGAGAATTTAAAATCCCAGAGGAGAAGCACGACGGGCAGGGGAGCGATCCCTGCCTAAGGCTGGTGGCAGCCAGTCCACCCCGGGGCCCAGGCAGAGCCTGCTGGTCTCAGGGCCCCGCTGAGTGATGGAGTTTGCCAGCTGGTCAATGGCTCTTTGTCAGCTGATATTCTTCCTCCAGCTGATCTGCAGTAGGCAGGTCTGACCACACTTCCTTCCTTATTTACACAGAATCCATTCTGAAGGGACAGCTTAGACGTCAGTTTATACATATTCCCTCGACATTTATTGATGCTTCCCGTTGCCAAACACTGCAGCAGGCTCTGGGGTCCCCTTGGGAAGGTGGTCATGTCTAACACGACAGAGCTGGGGACGCTGAGGAGAGCTGTGGGAACAGGAAGCGGAGTGATTAACTTTTCATGGGGGCATATAAAAGCGGGCGTATAAAAGGGGAAATCTTGTGTAAATAACACTTTATGTATTGAGACCAATGCTAAAGGCAGGGCATCAATCGATCTTGTTATTGTGTTGATGTTCTATGATTTTTGGTGAAGAATTTGGACTTTAGTAGATTTGCCAGGAAATCCTGAATAGCAAACTGATCTGGTGAAATTAGATTTGGAGTCTCATGATTTTTCTCAGATTCCCCTCAAAGCCAGTAGTTGAGGTAGTTTAGAAAACCAATTGTGCTGCCTCGGTTTTCCATTTTAAGAGGAAAACTTGGCTTGGATGTAAGATGCCCATGTTTAAGCCCTGATGACCGATGACACTGGAGTTCTCACCCTCTGCACCAAAGAGAGGAGGTTGTGGTTCTTAGGTAACATCAGCGCTGGGAGGGACCCCTGTGAGAAGAGAGAACTGACCCCCTACACACACACACACACACACACACACACACACATGCACACACACACTATGTATACACACACACACACTCGTATACACACACGTGTATACACACACACACTATGTATACACACACACGTGTATACACACACATGCACACACACTATGTATACACACACACACACACACATGCATGCACATGTGTACGCACGCCAGGTGTCCCCAGTTCTCCCCATTTCTAGACGCCTCAGTGTGCAGTGGTCTGTGGCTTCTGACTTACCTGGGCTTTGTAGTTCTCTTAGATACTGATGATGTAAACCACCCTGACCAGCATCTTTGATCTTGCTTTTGTAAGACACTGGTATCGAGAATGTGTAGGGAAAGTAGCAGGCCAACAATTTGATCGAGAAAAGTCAAAGTATATGGCCTGGTCATAAGTGCAAATTTATGTTTTTCGTCCCCCCATATTTTGGTATTGATGGTCCCTAACTGGCCAGGAGTAAATCATGCTTGGCCAAGTCATAGTTCTTGCCTTTAAAAAAAAAATACACTGTTTTGTTTTTTTATATGGGACAATAGAATTGAGAAAAATGTGAAGGAAATTCATCTCTGTAATTATGGGGAAATAAGTTTTTTTATGAATAGTTACTTTAAAAAGAAAAAGAAACCCCAAATGATAAGATTTTATATGATAAAGTGGCTGTTTATTGTATGTGAAGCTTTAGAGTATTAACGTTGAAAGCTCTTTATATTTGATTTAAAATTTTGGCGGATGTGCATTTGCATGTGTGCCATGTGCGGGTGTTGCTTCTACACAGATGTCTGTGTGCATGTGTCTGAGTGTGTTGGTGTCTGTGTGTGTCGGTGTGTACCTATGTATGTGCGTATGTGCCTGTGTCAGTGTGTGCATGTACATGTCCTTCAAAACACCACACAGCTCACACAGCTCTGGAAATATGTTGTGCACCCAGTACTTATTGCTTGGCTGATTTTGTTGATGTTGTTGTTAATCCTCCCCGAGAATATTTTTCCATTATTTTTTAGAGAGAGTGGAAGGGAGGGGGCGAGACAGAGAAAGAGAAACATTGATCTGAGAGAGACACATTGATTGGTTGCCTCCCACACGCACCCTGGCCAGGGCTGGGACTCGAGCCTGCAACCCAGGTGTGTGCCCTTGACCCGAATTGAACCTGGGACCCTTCAATCCGACACTCTATCCACTGAGTCAAACCGGCTAGGGCTGGTTGGCTGATTTTTTAAAGTCATATTGGTTGACATTTTCATGACTGTTTTGTTAGTGATTAATACAGTAGTCATGTGATGTGATCTTTGGGTTCTAAATTTAAATAGATATTTACCACAGGCATAATTTTTACTTGGCATTAGTCGTCAGTAGAATAATATCCCCCAAAGACGTCTATGCCCTGATCCCCAGAACCTGTAAACGTCACCGTACATGGGAGAAGGGGCTTTGCAGCTGTGACGAAGTTAAGGCTCTTGAGAAGGGGAGACCCTGGGATTATTCTGTGGCCCAGGGTCCTCACAGGGCCCGGAGGAGAGGGGGGAGGAGGAGGGTCAGAGTCAGAGAAGGAGACGTGACATGAGCAGGGCCCGGGATGCAGGCCCCTTGAGAAGCTGGAAAGGATGAGGGGAGGGCTCCCGGGAGCCTCAGAGGGAGGCAGCCCTGCTCCGACCTGAGCGTAGCCCAGGGAGACCGCTGAGCTCCAGAGTGAAGAGAATAAATGTGTGGGTGGGAAGCCACCAGATTGGTAATGTGTCACAGCGGCAGTGGACACAGCATTTGTAGTCGTTTCCTCTGAGTCTTTTAAAAATGGTTACGTTGTGTCAGCCTTTCGAGTGCCCTAAGTTATAACGAGCGGTGTTGGTAGGAGAGGCCTTGAAACTGTGGTGGAAAAGAGAATTGGACAGAAATAAGGAATCTTCTTTGGATGTGTTATTTGGGCCTTTCAGAAATGACATCTCGGTCACACAGTCTGATCTTGTTAATAGCGTATTGGAAACACGTGTTCTGATCTCGCCAGGAGGCTGGGCTGTTATGCATTGTGTGCTAAAATAAAAAAATCAAAACGTAGCAGAGATAGACGTCCCGAATCTGCACGAACTCATGTTTGAGGATTGGGATACAGAATTCACCTACTTTACAGCTTGGAGCACTACTATTTCGTCATTTGCTGAAAGTTCTTATTTTCCTATTTACTGGACTTTTGTAATAAATAGTGTTCATGTAGATTTCACATGTTACTTGACATGTCACAGCTTAGGTGTGACCAAGCAAATTGATGGGGACAGGCTTTCCCGGCAGGTTTTGTTCGTTCTGTGATAGGGTGTAGGGCAACTTTTTGGCTGGTTGCTGCTGAGCTAACCGTCTCTAAACATCAGGACTGTTCCCGCTCGCACAGCCTTGTGGTGGGTCTCGTCACCACTGTGGCAATGGAGCTTAGACAGGTGACTGGGTGCGGAGAGGCCCAGCACTGAGGCCCTGGGGGGAATTGTCTTTCCTGAGCCCTGGTCCAGGGAATTCACTTGAGTGTTTCCAGTGTTGCCCTGCGATGCTCTGGCCCACGGAGAAACAGTGGTTGCTGAGGAATGGGTCCCATGCTGCAGGATCCGGGCTCCTGCTGTTGCAGAAACAGGAGTGATTTTATGATGTGAAGTTAGTGTCAGATGCAGAAACCTGTTGGGGACTTGTGCAGAAGAGGGAATGTGGCACGAGGCCTTGAGAGCTGGGACAGCTTGGGGAGCCCCTGGGGATGCGTCCAGGCTACACGAACCTGACGTCGGACACCAGGGAGCTCTCCCGAGCCTGTGTCCTGCCGGACAGGATGGCCGAGAAGTCCCCACCCCTTCGTTTGCCACAAAGAAGTCGCCTTCCCATATGACCCAGGTGAGATGCCCAGTCCCTGTGCACCCAGGACACGCCCAGACAGACCCTCCAGATTCCGTATCTGCCTCGTAAGTGAGTGATGAGCTGCTTCCCCACTGATCAGTGGGGGCGAAATGCTTGGTGAGCTAATGGGTCCAGCATCTCTCTTTTCCAGACCCTGAAGTCACAGCCAGCAAGCAGCCCTTAACAGGGCCCGCCCAGAACAGGCTGCCGCCGCCGCCCCCCCCCCCCCCCCCCGCCTCTGGGAAACCTCTGACCTGCATCTGGCCAGGCAAGCTCCGCCCCACTCCCCACACCAGGCCCCACCAGGCTTGCTCACTCCTGCCTGTGACACAGTCTCTGCGCCCCCCCATCCCCGGATGCGGGCAGACTTTGGGGCACGGTATTCTTTCTTCCTTTGTGGCTGTCTTTTCCTGCAGCCGCAACAATTCCTGTGAATGAAGTCTGTCCTTACCGCGCTTAGATGGGTTTTTACGTGCCGTGCGGTGTCCACCGGAGAACAGCCAGGTGCCAGCCGGGAAGGCGCCCTCGCCCACATCTGCGTCACCTGGGGACCCTCGCGCCACCAGGTCTGGGCAGGGTGGCTTTCGTTTTCCAGCTTCATCCAGGTGGGCTGGAAATAAAAATGTTGTAGGTCTAGAAGTGGGAGTTTCTGTTTTTCTCATGTGTGTTTTACAGCTAAAGCAGGAATGGTGGATTTTGAAGCCTGGCTGTAGTTTAAAACTAATTGCTGAGTGTTCTAAACCGCAGTGTAGCTTTATTTTCAGTGTTTGCCTGATTAGCTGGAAATGTACTGAGTCTTTGCACTGGTAATAAGGACACTAGTTTACATTTGCATGACTGTTTTCTATGGAGCGACCAAGGCATTGTCATTTAAAACCCATGCAGTTGGGTAAAGCAGGTGATGAGCTGGAAAAAAAAAAGCCAGCTGTTAGCCTAACACTCACCTCACTCCTGTGGTTAAAGGACAAAACCAAACTGATGAACTTATTCAGTGCACAGGACACACCTGAAGGCCGACTAGTCCCCCGGCTGCAGCTTCCTAGGTTGATGTGTGCAAGTTGTGAATTTTGGCAAAGCCCGCCACCAATGCGTGGTTCGCAGTGCAGGAGAGTCTCTCTGAGTGACAGTTTGTGTTTTTAGAATATATTTTTACTGATTTCAGAGAGGAAGGGAGAGGGAGAGAGAAACATCAATGATGAGAGAGAGTCATTGATTGGCTTCTTCCTGCACGCCCCGCACTGGGGACTGAGGCCGAAACCCAGGCATGTGCCCTAAACCCAGGCATGTGCCCTGACCGTGACCTCCTGGTTCCTAGGTCGACACTCAGCCACTGAACCACGCTTGCCGGGCGAGAGTTTGTTTCTAATGAGCCGTGGAAAACATTAGCTCAGTTAGGGACCAGCTCTGCTACAGAAAGGGCTTTGAGGAGCATCCACACCTGGGGCCCCCTGGAACCTGCCTCGGTTGCAGAGCTGCCCGACTGCGGGGGTGCGGGCTTGTCCGTAACGGCATTTGTTCTGCGGACCTGACTGGGGATTTGTCATGCTCACTGGGGGTGAAAGCACTTTCAGGTGGAAGGAGCTGAGGGTGCTGCCTTGGCCATGAGCAGCCTGTCCTCTCTGATGAGCCATCTCCCAGCTCGAGGCCATTTCTATCCTTAGCAGCACTTATCCCAGGCTGGGAAGGAAGCAGGCTGGAGATTGTGCCAGAACTCACCTATGAAATCATCTTTCTGTTCCGATGGAAGGGTAGTCCGAGGAGGCGGGGAGAGAATCCAGGAGAAGTCTGTGCTTAGAGAGGGCCTGGGTGTGGAGTCCTGTGGCAGGCTGGGTGAGGCAGGGCCCTGGGGCCAGGCGGCCTCCATATACAGAGGGCCCGACCGGGTGTCTCTGTCAGCTCAGGCTTTGTAACAAAATACCCCACCCGGGCCCTAAACAACAGACATTCCTTTCTCAGGCTCTGGAGGCTGGAAGTCTGAGGTCAGGTGTCAGCACCACTGGGATCCAGGCTCATCGACAGCGTCTTCTCAGCGTCTTCTCACTGCGCCCTCACATGGAGGAGGGGCGAGGGAGCTCTGGGGGCCTCTTTTATAAGGAGACTAATTGCATCATGGGGGCTCCACCTCATGACCTCATCACCCCCAAGGACCCACCCCCTCACACCATCAATCACACTGGGGGTTAGCTTCCACACATGAGTTTGGGGGACACACACATTCATTTGTCTCCTGGGGGCTGAGCAGGGACAAATGCCCTGTGGCCTCTGCTCTGTCAGCCCCTCAGGTGACACCAGTTTCTTCCCAAACTTGCAGCACTGCAGGGACAGAATTCGTGGACGTTGACTGCTTGTCATGGCTGCTATTCCTTCCAAGTGTTACTCCTTTGCATAGTTTTGAATCCTTGGGTCAAGGGGAATGAGACTTTCTATTGTCCTGGAGGGCAGTGTTGGGTCTGGCCCTTGCAAAGGGGAGGGCAGGAGGTGGGCGGGGCAGGAGGTGGGCGGGACCCTGACCCGAGGTCAGCACAGACAATACATTGCTGCTGTGACCACTGGCTCATCCATGTGTCTTGATCCTCACACAGCCCTGGAGACACAGGAGGCTGCTGCATTTACCCCCTTTTACAGGTGACAAAGGACCTCAAAGAGGTTGGGGAGGTGGGTCAGCGGTCAGGACGGCTCTGGCTCTCCTTAGATGTTGCAGGTGGAGGGTGTCCCCACCCCTGCAGAGCATTCTCATGGACAGCACTGAGCTACATGTCCAAGATCCACAGGCGGTCCAGGATCCACACGCGGTCCAGTGGGGCTTGACAGGTCTCCTGACTCATGTCCACAGCTTCCATTGGCTCAGCTGCCCTGGGTGTGTACACAGACACTGGAGACCTTGGAAAACCTTGGCCCGAGCTCTTCCCACTTCTCCTCATGCCTCCCCCTCATCTTTGGACAGCTGCGGTCCACCTGGCACCTTTGAGGAAGCTGGGGGCCTGTCTCAGGTGCAGCCGGCACACACTGAGAGATGGGCCAGATTTGCCCACTGGACCCTCTCGACGTCAGCATGCACCTGGCAGAAATGATGTCACTGAGAAAGTCTCAGCATGATATTCCTTCTCAAATTCTCAAGTGTTAGACATTCCTGTGCATGTCATCAAATTGGAACGTTCTGGTCAGTGTGAATTTCTCACACGTGGAGCCCACCTGCAGCGTGAGCTGAAAGCAACATCCCCAGGTTCGTCTGAGCTGCGTTTTACTAAGGAACCCAAAATGCCAGAGTTAAGTTGTCAGGTGACCAAAGCTTTGGAGTTGGTATCGCTGATCGACCTTCAGTATCCACGTGGATGCCGACTGATGTGACGCTCGGTGGATGCTAATTTGGGAAATCCTTCCAGCTTTTCTCCTGTTGGCGAGCCCTTCCCCACCCCCAGTCAGCAATCCCCGGTTCCCACGTGGGCATGGGCTCGCTTTGGCCCATCTGCCCTGGACTCCTTGCTCTGCACTGAACCACCCTCTCCAGCGCTGACCTCACAGAACATCGTGTTCCTAGTTCAGCTCTTTCTCCTGGATTTGGGGTTGATGCACGTCTGAGACAAGCAGGTTTCGTTGAGGCAAGTTGTGGACACTCAGGTTGGGATGCGACCATAAGGGCTCACGCCCAGCTGGTACACAGACGGGCATTGAAGATGCTCACGGTGCTGTAGGCACTGCCCCCTTCCCTGCATCCACATGATTTCATGTATTCTTACCGCCTTGCCAGACTGGGGACCAGCACTGCTGCCATTTTTCAAGTGAGGAAAGGAAGGCCAAAGAGATGAAGCGTGTTAAGCAAGGCCACGCAGCCACTAAACAGCGGAATCGGAGCGTCTTGGGGAGGTTCCAGCTGGGCTCTGCTGTGTCTCTGGGAGATTCGCAGAGGAGAGTGGGTCTGCAGCTTTTCTGTTAATGATACAGTGATGGTTCCTTCCCCTTCCCAAGGAAGCGCATTCAGGCTTCAGCAACGGCTAGGCCTTTGAATTGGGGAATTAGTGCCCTTTCGCTTCTGCTGCCGCCTCCAGTTCTGCACCCTGCGTGCACTAAGGTTCTCTGTGGCCCGTAAACACCCCTTTGTTAGCGAAGAGGCCGGTGCCCCCTTTGTAACCCCATGCAGGGGACATCTCTCTCCCCAGGAGTGGAGCACAGACTGGATCGTGGCCATTCTTGGCTGCCCCTTCGCCCAAATGCATATGGTGGCACCCTTGTAGCATCCTGCAGCAGGTCTTAGGGAAGTGCCTCCACTGAGAAAGTGTTTTGGAGGATGGGCGGTGACCTGGAGCTTCCCACCGTGTTCCCGACGGAGCCGGGAGGGGAGGGGGTGACCCGGCTGGTGAGGCAAATCGTGGTGCTGTCTCCTTGTCCGAAGTGTTGTTTTTGCATGAAAAATGTCTAATCATGCTTGGAAACACCAGCCCCCTTCCATCTCAAAGACCAGACAACCATCCTCAGAATGGACTCCTAACGAAGGCTCATCTCTGTCATCTCCGGGCGAGGAGAACTTGGCCAAGGGTGTGGTAAGTGTGCGGAGGTGCCCCTCTGCCCAGTCTCAGGGCTGCAGGATCACGAGTGAAAATTTATGGTTAGAATTAACGGACAGAAAGTGTATGGGTTTTTCTCCTTAAAAGATTGTGAGAAGTTTCGAGTACTTACAGTAATGAAAGTTTATTTTTACTAGAGTCCCATGTTTGGATTCTAAAGAGAGGCAGACCATTCTATGTCCGTAAACTCCTCAGCCTGATTCTATGTCCGTAAACTCCTCAGCCTGATTCTATGTCCGTAAACTCCTCAGCCTGATTCTAGTGGGATGAAAAACTAAAATTACGGAGACTATCTCGCAGATTTGATTGGTGACAGTGATAAGAGGGACATGATTAGAAATAACATCTGTCTGAAGAGCTCTTTTTCTTGTTGTTGGTGGACACTGGGCATGTTCTTGGCTTTCTTCCTGGGTGAAGGCCAAGACAGCTGTTTCAGTGACCCGGCCTCTGGTATCTCTTCCCTTTGCTGTAGAACATGTGTTCTGTGGGTTCTGAAAGCACAGACCAAGTGCTTCTTGATCTCTGGTCTGTTCCCATAAATGCTATTTAACAAGAACTGTACTGGAGATGCTTGACGCTGAATACCCCTTTTATTACACAGCAGGAAGAAATGGATGACAAGTGTTTTGTGGTAGGGACTTTAAAAACGATCCTAGCTTTTTCCCTGAAACGAAATAGGTAATTATTTGTTAGGGTTATTCATGTGTTCTAAGGGAAAAAGGAACTAGATCACTCTATATATACAAGTGAAAATGTTAAAAAAAATGGTTGAGGCTGAATTCATCTGATGTCCATTTGGAAGATTAGTTTTGAGTGTGGGTTTCCAGTAAACTATATTTAGGTTACTTTCCAAGAGGTTTTTTTTTTTTTTTTTTTTTTACCATTTTTTTTAAAAAAAGAGATGCTTTTATTGATTTCAGAAAGAGGAAGAGAGGGAGAGAGAGATAGGAACATCAATGATGAGAGAGAAGCATTGATTGACTGCCTCCTGCACACCCCCTACTGGGGATGGAGCCCGCAACCTGGGCATGTGCCCTGACTGGGAATCAAACAGTGACTTCTTGGTTCATGGGTCGATGCTCAAACACTGAGCCACATCGGCTAGGCCATTTCTCTAAATTTTTCACTTGCATTTGATGCTCAGAATCTAAATGTGTTGTATTGAAACTTGTGACTTTTATTTTTCTTTAGTATTTGTAAAATTATGCAACATGAGAAGACAGATGGGAGGTGGGTGGTGAGGGGGGCAGGGCACTTGGGTTAGAGTCCTTGGTTTGCCCTTAGTTGACATTGAACTTTGGGTGAGTGACTTAGCATCCACAGTTGTCAAATGAGGGCCTGGATCGGATGACTTGGGAGGTTCCTGCAACCCCTTTCAGGTCCACATTTCACTTGGCCCTTGATTGCTCAGTTTTAATTACTGACCTATTGATGCACAGCCCGCTGGTAATGAATGACCAGCAGGTGCACAGTTCCTCTCTTTACTGTAAAGCCATTGATGTGGTTTGGTCTGTTCTTGACCTGTGACTGTTCCCTGTAGTTTCACTCTGATCTTAATCATTCTGCACTTTTGAATTTGACTTATGAGTAGGAAGAGGTGGCTCACCAGGTAATAAGAGAATTGCACATGGATGAGTTGATGTGTCTTTGAACTCCTTAACTTCTGATTTTGCTGGGTATTGTGTTCAAATGGGATGCCTTAGTAAGCCCCTCACCCATTCCATGAGCCCGGTTGGCTAATTCTAACCATTTTAGTGAAGTGTCATTTCTTTGGGCTCCGAGGAAAGGAGAGGATGTTGTCTCCTGCAAACTAGGGGGAGATGGCATTTACTCTGTCCTCTGACAGAGAGAAGTCAGGGATTCTGGCTCTCGGTACTCAATTCACAACCACGAGAGCTTGTGGTTTGCAGAGCCCATTGGGGCTGATTTGTTCCTTCTTCGGTTATTTTATTTCTGGGTCCTGGTGTCACATGGCCTTGGTCACTTCAGTTTGGGAAGCAAAGGTGAGGGATCCACGTTTGATGCAGAAACTTCCATGGCATGGAAAGGTGCCCCTGGGTGGCCCGTAGTGGGGTTTCCCTATTTTTGATGGAAAGGCAAATACTCACTGGCTTTTATTTTCCCAGCAGTGGTTTAAAATACACTGTGAATTCACTCAGGGAGTTGAAGATGCCTACAGCCCAGCCTGGCATGGCATCAGACATTTGCTCAGCTTCAATGCTGCCACGTGGAGACATCAAATGAAGACTCTTACGGTGTCATTCTCACACTGAAGAGAATGAAAACCCAAGCAAGCTGTAGCATGGGCTTCCTTTTAAGCCCCGTTCCCTTTATTGCTTTGGATTTGAGAAATGAGTGGATGTGTGACCCCAGTGGGCCTGGGGGTGCTGGACACGAGTGGTCTCCCAGCCTGGAGAATGGGGGGGAGGGGGCAGGGAACCCCAGGGCTGCTGTTCTTCTGACCCTGGCTCCACAGGGCCTGAGTGGGATTTCGAGTCATTTCTCACAAGGAATGTGTCTACTGTGTGAGGGTGGCCATTTGGATTCAGGGAGACAAAGTCCATATTGTGGTCCTTTATTGATATAAAACTTGAACCAAAAGGTTAGTGCTTGGTTTAAGGGTCTTGTGCTCAATTTAGGAGTCTCGAGGGAAGGCAGGACAGTTGGCTTTAGCTGTCCTGGGGGGTGAAGGGAAGACGTGGGGCAGAGGCTGGCGCCAGCATGGACCTCCTGGAGTAACGAGGCTTTGATGTCTCCCCCCCTTTTTTATTTTTTAATGTAAGAACTAAACTCTTTACTCTTTTTTTTTTTGTTAATCCTCACCTGAGGATATTTTTTCCATTGATTTTTAGAGAGACTGCAAGGGAGGGAGAGAGAGAGGGATAGAGAGAAACATTGACAACATAAGAGAGACACATCAATTGGTTGCCTCCTTCATGGGTGGGGAATTGAACTTGCAGCCCAGGTGACCTTGACCAGGAATCAAACCCTCAACCTTTTGGTGTGTGGATGATGCTCTAACTGCTGAGCAACACTGGCCAAGGCAAAACGCTTTACTCTTTTAAGTTGATTCACGGGGCCTTGTCTGGAAGGTTACAGTGGAGTTTTCCTCAGGGGTGACTGGTCATCCAATCAGCTTCATTTAGCCTGGACTTGACTGTGGGTGGGGACAGTGTCCAGAGGAGGACGCCTCCTGGCCTGAGTGGGGGAGCATGAATTGTGGGGCTTCGGTGAGTGAGGGAGCTCTGCAGACCCTCGGGAGTGGGGCTGGAGGGAGAGCACCTTGTAGATGGTCGTGTGGGGGAGGGAGCAGTCACCCTACAGGAGATGGGGTGGGTCTGCATCAGTCCTAACTCCTTGTTTCTTCCCTATGTTTATATATAGAAAGGGGAGGAATGGGGTCAGTCAGTACCTTATGGGTGTAAGTTCTGCCCTAATGTCATCCCAGCTGCTGTCAGTAATTTTATTTATACTCTTCTAACCTTAGGCTTATTTGGTATAAAAATACAAAGGGACATAAACAGTTCAAGGGCATTTAAAGGCTTACATAATCGTGAATAGGCCTAGTTTTATGATGTCTCATGTATTAAGAAGATGTCAGGAAACACATTCATTTAACTAGTTTAAAATACCGTCACTATTCTCACTTCTGGCAAACATTGGTTATGGGTCGATACCTGGTGAGAATGTGTAGCTGACGCAGTTGCCTCTGTGCCTCCTGTTCGCTGGGTGTCTCCTGCCTGAATGTTGTGTGTAGCCCGGGAGGGAGAGCACACTGGACCGCAGGCCACAAGGAAACCTGCAGGTCACTCAGAGAAGTAACCACCTGCGTTCGCTTGCGTGTGCTGTTTGCATGTTTGTCTGCACCCATTGCTCATGTCCTCTGTTACTCTGTGACCTGATCGTGGTTGGTTCCTTTGTATCGTCATCAAATGCTAGTGGTGATGGCGCCTGCATTTAGGGGTCTGGGCAAGAGCTGGTGCCCATGCAGGTGGGGGTGACCGACAAGGCCCTCCGAGGGCTCTGTGGTGCCACTCACACCTCCATTGAGTCCCTTCTGTTGGTTCGGTTCAGAGTGACATTTTTCTTTCCACCCAGGGTTGAATCTTCTTCCAAGGAGAAACTGTCTCATTCCCCTTTGTATCGTCTAGGCCCTAGAGAGAAGTATTCGTGATAGTTGAATAAATATCTATAGAATAAGTGGGTGAATATATAGGGACAGGTGAGGGAGACACCTTGAGTGGCTGCCTCCCACACACACCCCGACAGGAGCACTGGGATAGAACCTGCAACCTAGGTACATGCCCTTGACCGGGAATCGAACCCAAGACCCTTTGGTGCACAGGCTGATGCTCTAACCACTGAGCAACTGGCCAGGGTAGGGCAGGCAACCTTTAATGGTTCCTCAGATCAGACTTGAACTGCCAGGGCACATTCCTTCCGACCAGGTGGCCTCATGTCTTCGAAGCCTCCGTATGTCATAAAGCTGTAGTCTGCAATTGCAAGGCTCAGAGCGGCTCAGCCTGTCTCAATCCACAAAACTTAATTGGAGCTAGTTCTCCATAGCATCTATTCTGAAGCTTGTCAAAGCAGGAGTTGGTGAAAAAAGCTGAAAAATTTTAGAATTTTCATTGTAATAGTTAGAACTTATGAAGAAACTTTGAATTACATACAGTCATTGTTTTGCTTTTTTTTTTCCGGCTGCGCTCCTAACAGTGCTGCTAATTATGATTTTTAAATTGCTGGATTAACAGTCCCCTTTCAAGCAAACATCTGTGATAGATGAATTCTGTCTAGTGAGTTTCCTTAACGAATGTGAAATATGATTGGTGCTGAACCAGTTGATACCGGTAGCTCTGGTTTATTTGGTTTTTACTGCTGTAGCGTATTCCACATGTGAACATACCACAATTCATCTGTTTTTACATTGATGGGGTTAGAATTGTTTGGGTATGTATGTGTTTATTCAAGGCTTCAATTTTTTAGGATTTCTTTTTAGAAGATAAGCATCCTATGGAATAAAAGCATAATATGCAAATCGACCGAACAGTGGAACGACCGGTCGCTATGACACGCACTGACCACCAAGGGGGCAGATGCTCAACGCAGGAGATCCTCCAGCCCGCAGGTCCCAGGCCAGCCAAGGTGGGTGCCAGCGGGGGCCCCCCAATTGCCCCACTGGTTGCCCCGCAGAGGGAGGCAACCATTGGCAGCAGGGGGCGGGGCCAGCAAATGGGTGGCACCAGGTTGGCCAAGGCGGTGCCAGTGGGGGTCCCCACACTCACTCCACCAGTCACCCCACAGAGCGGCCCTGATCGCCGGCCAGGCCTAGGGACCCTACCCATGCACGAATTTCATGCATCAGGCCTCTAGTGTAATATGATAACCTTATCTGCCATTGAAATCTGATTATGGCCATACAGAAAGACATGTGTTAGTAATAAAATACATAGAACCGTTTTCTTGTATTCGGATACCCACAAATATAGAACCTAAAGTCATCCAAATGCTCCTCAGATCTTAAATTTGTAATATATTTTGTTAATCTTTCTGCCAATTCAGTAAGTTATACAGAAATATGAGAATTTGAAGTTACACATTTAGAACAGAAAGAAACAGCATTTTATTAATAACCCTAAATATATGGCTATGAATGTTTCTTCTTCTTCTTATATGACCACTGTGTATATAACTTCAAGTGTGACGTTATATTTGAATATCATTTTCCATCTCTACTTTAAGATGGGCACATAGTTCTTCAGTGAAATGTGGAAATGTATTGCATGGGAAGACTCGCCGTTTGTGGGACGTGGTTTCACACTGACACGTTGATGCAGATCCACCTCAGAGGCTTCCTGTGGAATGCCTTGGTGACCTTTCACTCAAGGCCCCAGCGCAGGGAGGGCTTACTAAACACTGAGTGGGTTTCTGACAAAGGTCCCGGTTTCCTCGTCTCGACGTCCTGAAATGGTGGGGGAGGGTGGCGAGGAACATGCAGGGTCCTGTAGTTGTGTTTTCTTAAACCCTAGAATTTATACTTGAATTCTTTTGCCTTGATACTTCTCATGTTTCTATTTCACGGGCTTAGTGCTTTTATCTAATTTATAAGGTAAATAGCTGAAAGGGAATTTTTATTTAGTCACCAGCCTGACTTTATGTGCAAGGCTCAAATCAACGTGGATGTGGCAGCTTCTGTACAAAGTGATCGTGTTTTTTGCTTTTTAAAATGGTTTGAGTGTTGTATGTCCTGAAAAACGGGTGTCTGGTGGTTCTGTGGAGAAAAAAATCACAGCCATGAAACCAGTGTTAAAAGGTTCAGCGGTGGGTGTGAGAGGTTCGCTTGCAAATGATACACTCATGGGACGGTGCCTGTGTCGCCGTGATTAACGAAGCTAATGATTTTGGTTTTCGTGACGAAATGCATGGAATCCATGCTGCGGTGTTGACCGTCCGTCACAGTTGTTCAGCTCCAGCCTCACCATTCTTAGACTGCCTCTGTGGATCCCTTTGGCAGCACCGGGGAGGGATTCTGTGACTAAGGCGTCATTAACGCACAGTGAAGAACGAAGAAGGTCGATGGTCCTGGCAGATCGAGAAGGTCCCGAGGCTGTTTCCTTCGAGCTCCTCGGGGTCTGCCTGGACGTTGTGACCGTAGAATCTGACTTTCCTCGGGTGCTCGAGGATGAACAGGGGTGGGCTGGACTGCAGGGCAGAAAGCGGGGTCCAGTTCTGGTCCCTGAGCCCCTGGAATGGAACTGCCGAGGGCTGGGAATGGGGAGTTTCTGGAAGATTGCTCTGTCCAGACAAGGTTGAGCAGGAGGAGGGGAAAGATGGCTTGTTTTCCACCACCTCCTCCTCCTCCAGGATCCAGGGAAGTGAGGAGCCCCTGCTGGCTCAAAGGTGGTCACCAGCTCTGGGCACCAGCTCTGAGAAGGAGGAGCAGTGCTGAC
Organism: Myotis yumanensis; assembly: GCF_028538775.1. Classification (NCBI taxonomy): domain Eukaryota; kingdom Metazoa; phylum Chordata; class Mammalia; order Chiroptera; family Vespertilionidae; genus Myotis; species Myotis yumanensis. Next base: position 159,316,448 of record NW_027223752.1, on the reverse strand, counting down.
CAAGTCCTGTCCCTTCTGTGACACTGAAGCTTTTCTCCATTTAAAAAAATTTAGTTTTATTGATTTCAGAGAGGAAGGGAGAGGGGGAAAGAGAGAGAGAAACATCAATGAGAGAATCATTGATCAGCTGCCTCCTACATGCACCCAACTGGGGATCAAGCCGGCAACCCAGGCATCTAAACATGACCTCCTGGTTTATAGGTCGACACTCAACCACTGAGCAACACCAGCCAGGTGCTTTCCTCCATTTTAAGTCCATCCTCTTATAGGGGTCAGATATTCTTGAGTTTCATGAGGTTGTCATCCCTTTGGCCAGTCTATCAACCACACGTGAAAAGCCAGGCACAATCTTTGTATCCATACCCAATGTTGATTGCACCAGAAATAGTTCTGTCTGTCTCTCAACTATCTGCAAAGTTAATTCTTTATACAATGAAGATGTGTCATATTGGACACAAGGTACACAACCTATGAAAAGACCATTGGTTTGGGAACCATGTTATTTGGACCTGAGCTGTAAAGATTTATGGTTAAATAAGGAGATATCTGAAGTCTTTCCCAGCTCAGAGAATTTTATGAGTTTTATTTAGGCCACTTGAGCAGGAAGGAAAAGGTTGCATAAGGAACATTTCCAGAAATGGTGGGTGCCGTGCCATGAGCTCATTGGGAGGAATGAATGATTTTCTCTGGTGGTTCTTTTTTTTTTTTTTTTTTTTTAAATATATGATAACATCATAGAAATCTTTTTAAAACATATATTTTATTGATTTTTTACAGAGAAGAAGGGAGAGGGATAGAGAGTTAGAAACATCGATGAGAGAGATCAACCAGCTGCCTCCTGCACGCCCCCCAGTGGGGATGTGCCCGCAACCAAGGTACATGCCCTTGACCGGAATCGAACCTGGGACCCTTGAGTCCGCAGGCCGACGCTCTATCCACTGAGCCAAACTGGTTCGGCTCTGGTGATCCTTTTAAAAGGGCTGCCACTCTGAATCTGTACATTCTGGTATGATTGTTACCAAAATGTGGCCACGCCCTACGGGTTTTGCTCAGAGTGGTCAGCAGGTTAGCCTGCTAAAGTCTCTCTATCTCGCCGTCATAAAATGGTGCGGGATGATAGTGTTAGTTGGTGCGTGTTGGTGTGCCTCTATATTCCTGTCTTAAGGTGGGACTGTTTTCTCTCTCATAAAGGCTGCCAGGTTTTATTCTCATCTGTTAGTAGAATTTCCAGGCTCCTTCTGTTTTTAATCTGATTTCTAGTACCCTGCAGGCAAGGACGTGGAAGATGACCCGTCTAACTCAGAAGGGCTGAATTTTGCAATAGGAATAGACAAGGAGCTCTTTCTGCCTCTGTGTTTGTTTCACGACGGTAGCAAACTCTCCTCTTGGTCGGTCAGGGCGAGTTCTGTTGTTTAATCTAAATGTGAGTGAATCAAAGCTGGCAAGTGTATTGTTCGATGCACCCTATGTCGCAGAGTCAGCATCAAAGCTCTTCTGGACGGCCTTGGTTAAAAGGAGCTGCGGGGCCTTTGGTCACCTGGGGGTCACCATCAAGGGAAGATCAGTGTGGGCATTAACAACTCCAGCCTTTGCAGGCTGTGTGCTTCTAAGAATCTTGTATTTTGAGCCGCAGTTTATCCTGCTTGAGGCAATGTATTGTTTCGGACCCTTTTTTGTACCGTGTGCTAGTTTCATGTACACCCCAATTAAGTACCTTTTTTTGTTCTTGTCCCAACATTAGAGTTTTCTTGTTGATGGAATCGAGAGGCCATCTGGGGTGAAGGCTTCATGTGGCAGGCCCTGGGCCACCTCCCGGCGTCCAGTTCAGTGTCTCTCAGTGTGGCTTATGAAGTCATCCTCAGGATAGCTCACCAGGCTCATTCCCAGTAGGGAAACCACTCTCACTCAGTCACTTCTTTTGTTTTTGTTTTTAATTCTTTATTGTTAAAGAATTACATATGTCTTCTTTTTCCTCCCATTGACCTCTCCCGGCCACTGCCACCCCCCAGCACATGCCCTCACCCCATAGTGTCTGTGCCCATTGGTTATGCTTAAATGCATACATACAAGACTTTTGGTTGAATTGCACCTTCAAAGTATTTATCGTTTAGTTAGTGTTAGTCCAACTCTCTTAATCTGAGGATAGTGTATGTTATAATTTTGATTCAGCGGTTTTCAGTAGTTCTTTGGGCATTTGGTTCTGTTGTCACATTGTTGGAGTTTGCTTTGGAAACTCGCTCGAAATGTGCTGCTTCCCCCCTAAACGTGTCAGGTGTTACGGGCGCATTTGCCCCGGAGCCGTTACGGCGTTTCTCTGCTTTAGGACTGTGCTGCTCACACCTCCTCCCAAGAAGCGTAGTATCATATAGAGCATTACTAGTTTGCTTTTGCTTCCAGATGGAATTCTTTTTCCCACAAAGAGAATTTACTAAAGTAAGTAGTAAATGATACTCTGCTCAGGATAGAACATGGATCAATAGACAGAAGAGAGAGTCCAGAAATAGGTCCACACAAATACGGCCATCGATTGTTGACGAGGCGAAAAGCAATTCAGTGGAAAATGGATAGTTTTTTCAACAAAAAGCGCTGGAAGGATTGTGCGTCCATGTGCAAAAAAGGAAAACCGCCTTATATGAAAGTTAACTCTCACTGGGTTGTGTAGTAAGTGTAAAACGTAAAACTATTAAAATTCTAGAGGAAAACGTAGGAGAAACTCTTCTGGACATGAAGTTAGGCAAACTGTTCTTAGATATGACACCTCGATTCATAAAAGAAAAGAATAAGTGGAGTTCATCTGAATTAAAAATGTCTGCTTTGCAAGAGGCACTGTTAAGGAAAATGCAGATACAAAATACACCCTGGGAAAAATAATTATGAACCACATCTCCTAGGAAAGAATTGTATCTGCAATCTATCAATGTATCAAGTGATCGATTGATTGATCCATCGATTCTGAAATATCTGTCTATCAATTCTATCTATCTATCTATCTATCCATCCATCCAACCCCAAAATCCAATACTAAGGAAACAATCTAATTTAAAAGTGGGCAAAATATTTGAACATACACTTTATTGAAAAGGATATAAGGATGGCAAATAAGTACATGAAATATTCAACACGACCAGTCCTCCAGAAATGCAAGTTACAATCATGATGAGATGCTTTTAACATCGATTAGAATGGTTGACATAAAAAACACCGACGATACCACGTGCTGGCGAGGATGGGAGCAACTGGAACTCTCATACATCACTGGTGGGAAATCAGAAACCAGCAGCCACTCTGGGAATCGCTTGGCAGTTTCTTAAAGTCAACACACGCTTAGCATTTGACTCGGCAGCCGGGCTCTTGGTATTAGCTCTGGAGAAGTGCGAGCTGCTGATGCTTAGCAGAAATCTGTATTCAACGTTTGCAGCAGCTCTAGTCAAAGTTGCCCAAAACAGGTGAATAAATGAGCAAATGGTGGTACACCCATACCATGGAATATTGCTCAGCAGTAAAAACAAACGAATTACTGATATTCACGGCCGCTTAGATGCCCCTCAAAGGCATTATGCTGAATAAAAGAAGCCAGTCTCAAACATGCCATTCCATAACATTCCGCTTATGGGACATTCTGGAAACGACAGAGCCTTAGGGATGGAGGACAGACCAGTGGTTGCTGGAGGCACCTCTACTCTATTTTTGTGAGCTTAGCTTTTTTAGATTCTACATATAAGTGAGAACATAAAATATTTGCCGTTCTCTGTCTGACGTATTTCACGTATTATAATATCCTCAAGGTTGGTCCATCCTTGTTGTCACAAGTGACAGGGTTTCTTTCTTTTTCGTGGCTGAATAATATTCGTGCGTGTGTGTGTGTGTGGCGATGGACTGAGTTGTTGGATCCGGCCCTCGGAATCCGAGCCTTCCTTTTAAGGACAACCCGCCCCCCCGCGCCCCCCGCCCCCCCCGCCCCCCCCCCACCCCCCCCCCGTAGCAGGTAAATTGTGCCGGGATCCTGTTTCGGCAGCTGTAGTTTCCAATTCCTACTGTTTCGCGCGTGAGAGAAATCAGAGTGGATGGAGACGAGCCGTCCTGTGATTATCCTGTGAGCAAGAGGAGACATTTCTGTCCCTCCTTCTCCCTTGGCAGCAGCAGGTGTCACTGCCGGTGGGGCAGGCGAGCTCACCACCCGTCTTCCTTTGGGAAGCACCACTGAGTTCCGGTTGCCATTGGCTGGGCTGTGTTGCTGGGTGTGGGTGAGGACAGCCTGGGGCCTTACTTCTCCTGTGTCCAGGCTGGAGGCTGGGTGGCATCTGTCCTCCCTCCTCCTTACATGTTAACCAGCCGCTTGGGGACAGGGACGGCTGACAGGGAAGCGTTCGGTCCAGACCTCCTCCGGCCACGTGGAGATTTTGGCCACTGACCGACTTGGGCAGTTACGGAAATGGCCTTTCTGTAGGGCACCCTCTCCCACCAGAGGCTGCCTGCTTTTAAGGTTTGGAAATGTCACTTAACTCGTCTTCAATTTAAAGTGTGTTATTAAATTTTAATGTTTAAATTGATGGCTGTGTTTTATGACCTTTATTTGATTTCCTTCCCGATTGATTTTTCCTTTTCCCATTGGAGAGGCAGCGTTTTAAGGGAGAGAGCGGGATGCAGGCCCATTCTGAGGACCCGTGGTGAATTTCACACAGGGAGACCAGCAGGGAGCCGGCGTGGGGCCTGTGAGCCTGGGCTGTGTGAGACTAACAGGGAACCCTGCCCTGGGGCCCTCGGTGCTGTCTCTCCCTCCTTTTCCCCGGGGAGCTGGACGTGAGGGATGACTGGTCTGCTCAGCCCCTCGAGCCCCTGCTGCCCTTCCCCCCGAGGTCAGTGCCCAGTGGGCATGTCTTTCTGGTTCCAAGGTGGCAGGGCATGTCGTCACTGACCTTGTGTTCCCAGACCCAGGTGTGTTGGGGACAGGCAGTGTTGTGAAGGGCCTTCCAGATGGAGGTCAGTCATGAGCTGATTCAGGTGGAGATAGACTAGGGGAGCATTGTTGTTGTTTTTTAATCTTTTATTGATTTCAGAGAGGAAGGGAGAGGCAGAGAGAGATGGAAACATCAATGATGAGAGAATCATTGATTGGCTGCCTCCTGCATGCCCCTCACTGGGGATCGAGCCCACAACTGGGCCTGTGCCCTGACTGGAAATCGAACCGTGACCTCCTAGTACAGTGATGGCGAACCTTTTGAGCTTGGCGTGTCAGCATTTTGAAAAACCCTAACTTAACTCTGGTGCCGTGTCACATATAGAACTTTTTTGATATTTGCAACCATAGTAAAACAAAGATTTATATATATATATTTTTTAAAAGTCAGTAAGATTTATATTTTTGATATTTATTTTATATATTTAAATGCCATTTAACAAAGAAAAATCAACCAAAAAAATGAGTTCGTGTGTCACCTCTGTCATGCGTGTCATAGGTTCGCCATCACTGTCCTAGTTCATGGGTTGACATTCAACCACTGAGCCACACCAGTCGGGCAAGGCAAGTGGTTTTTGTGTGTTGCGGTGTGTGGTCTGGGATGTGTATATAAGAAGGTGTGCATATGTACAGCGTGGTCTGGGATGTGTACATATGAGGGTGTGCATGTGTGGTGTGTGGTCTGGGATGTGTACATATGTGTGCATGCATGTGTGTGCAGGAGCCCCCTAGATATCTTCTGAAACACACACATGTGACTGCCCATGATGGCTCTCTGACCAGGCACCTTGGCACCTTGTCTGCAGGGCCAGGTGACAGCTTTCGTCCCTCACTCAGCCTGTCTCTGGCACTCGTCCTGCCCCTGCCATCCTGGCTTCTTGATGGTTTGAGGTATTCTCGATTTTGAAAAAATCTAGAATCAGAGCTCCCAGCCGTCACTGCAGACCTGCAGGCTGGAATAAGACCTGTCTGCATCCTACAGAGAGACTCACAAAGAGCCAGGCCCGTGGAGGCAGTAGTTGCTGGTGCCCGGCTGTCTCGCAGGATGGCCACTGGATGGCTACTCCCCAGGCGGCTCCTCTCTGACCAGCAGTGGCGCGTGTCTAGCCGGCTGGTCAGTGGATGCTGAGCTCCAGGCGGGTCATCTCCTCTCCCCATTTTCCATCTCTGGAAGGCTCCGAGACACAGAGCCCAGGAAGGGCCTCCACCAGCTTCCTGTTGGTGCACACGCTCTTGCTCCACACACGCGGGCAGCCGCGTCCCCGGAGCCTGGGGAGGAAAGCAGGTTGAGAGGTGCTGGAGTCTGAAGCCAGGGCAGAAGGGTTTCTTCCCTGACCTGCTGTTTTCCTGAACATCCTTTTATATTCTAGTCCTGACATTTTTTTTTTAATAAGGGAAATCAGGAATTGAGTTTCTCTTCAAGGGAACATGTCCTTTTATACTTGTCTCTTTGCCATCTGAGGCTTCTGCAAGCCCTCAGGCCACTCAGCCGGCTCCTCCAGGGTGGATTTGGTGGACAGTGAAGGGGCACTGTGTGGGCTTTGCCATCCACTCTGAGCCTGCAGCTTATGGGGAGCTGGCTACTGTGGCAAGAGGTCGGTGAAGTGCCCAATAGCACAGAATAGTACGTTTGTTTACTTTCACAAAATCAGTGGGAAACTTAAACACAGACCTGTGTTTTGGATTTAGGAGGGGCACCTGTTTTGTGTTGTGAAGAGAGAACCCGTCCCTGAATAGAGTTCCAGACTCATCTCCCTAGAAACGGTGAGACTGAGCCAGGGTCAGGGTGCAGGAAGTGATGGGGAATCCGTCCACCGAATTCCTCAAACACATGCCCAGGGGAGACTTTCCTGATGAGCACAAACATTTCAAAAGGGCGCGTGAAACGGTGGTGGCTGTTGTTTTAAAGGCTATTATATGTTTCCTGTTGCTTTAGGAGAGAATCGCCTGTGGAGGAGGGTGAGGTTCATGCACTTTTCCCTTTTCCTGTCTGAATATTAGATTTGTTGTTGTTGCTGATAGTTACATGGGTGTGTGGTGAAAAGGAGGAATTAAAAGCCACGTCCAGGGGAAGCTAGTGCGTGGAGCGGGCCACTGCTGCTCTGCTTATGCTCTTCAGCAGTGGTTCTCAACCTGTGGGTTGTGACCCTTTGGGGGTCGAACGACCCTTTGACAGGGGTCGCCTAAGACCATCGGAAAACACATATATGATTACATATTGTTTTTGTGATTAATCACTATGCTTTAATTATGTTCAATTTGTAACCATGAAAATACATCCTGCATATCAGATATTTACATTACGATTCGTAACAGTAGCAAAATTACAGTTATGAAGTAGCAAAGAAAATAATTTTATGGTTGGGGGTCACCATAACATGAGGAATTGTATTAAATGGTCGCGGCATTAGGAAGGTTGAGAACCACTGCTCTTCAGCGTCACCCAGGCCGAGGCTGGCGGTTTGACAAGGTCACAAATGAGGACAGCAACCAACCCAGGGCCTGTGCTCTGGCTGCCGTGTCTTACTTTATGGGTCATATCAGGAAGTTACACGTGTTCTCTGGAAGGAGCATCTGGCTGCGGCCATCAACATGGGCCCTTGAGATTTCCGTTTTTGGTCCATGACAACATTGTCAGTGATTTTTTTATTCCATTTGGATGATAAATAGGATGGAATTTGGCTTTTTAACCTTCCTATTGTGCATATAGTATGTTTTTGCATTAGATGCTTCTCTATGAATTACAAGCATGATGACAATAGTAATAGAAACTCCTTCCATTAATTGAGAGGTAAGCATTTGCATACCTTTAACCCTGAGAGAAAGCAGTGGAGTAGGCAGTGCTGTCCCCATGTGACTCTTGCGGAAGGTGAGGCTTAGCGAGAGATGAACAAGTGTGTCCAGGACCAGGCAGCCCCGCTGAGGGGGCGCGGGCCTTCCAGCCTGTGTCTGCTTGCTGCCTGCAGTGCAGCCTCCCCCTTCCAGCTGTTCCTTTTCGAACTGCTTACAGCACGGTGTATATACTGAAGCCTGAGGATGCAAAACGCGCTAGGGGGTTTGCTGTTTAAAAGAATCCTAGTGTAAACGTTTGGTAATGAGCCCATGTGTAGAATAATGGTCTTTTATCGTCTGTGTAGGTCCTAAGCAATCATTCATCCCACCCAAATGTTTCCTGAATCTATTCCCAGATTGATAACCTGTAAGTACTACGGAGAGCGAGGGCTGCCACGCAAGCGACCGTGCCGATGCAGACGCTGTGGAGAGCAAGCTGCCTCGCTTGGTATCTAAGCTAATGCTTGTGCTTACATTCCAGAGGAGTGATTTGATCGCTTGTAATAAAAAATATGAGAGCACTCATTGTATTTAAAAAAAGTATTAAATAATTTCCTGAAGTTCCCTCCTTTCTCTGACGTTAAAGTCTCACACATCGTTCATGGAAGGACATGGTTTTTTCTTGCCCACCTCTCCACGGTCACATACATAACAACACTTCCCCAAACCGCAGTGAACATCCTGCTGATGTAAACGACGTGTAATAAAATAGGCGTTCCCTCTATATTGTCAAAGATGCCTTTATGATAAAAATGAGAGAATAATTACTGGCCAGGAAAGTGTGCAGATTTTCAAGTCTCTTGCTGTAAACACTGACCTTCTCCCCAGAGCATGAGGTGCATACATTTGTACTCCGCGCCTTGGGCTCCAGGTGTTCCTAACGAATCTGTGTGGCCCTTCGTGTCATCGCTGGGTGTGTGAACAGCCTCCACAAGGGTGTGAAAGGTTTGTGGAGAAAGGGTTTGCTCTGCACGCACTTCGTTTTTCAGGAGTAAAGGATACACTGTTCATACAATGGCACTTCTTTTATTTTCTGGTTCTAAAATTTTATTTTTCCAATGGACTTGACTCATCACTGCACAAGGAAAGGAAATCTACTGAAACCACCCAGAACCTTTTCTATACTTGCTTGCATTTTTGCTTTAATGTCTTCTAAAGAATGAGGTCCTTCCCATGTCTTAGGAGATTTTTTTTTTTTTTTTTTTTTTAAGGATTCTTGACCTTTTGATCTTGGTGTTGATGGTTTTGAGTCTTCAACATTCTAGTTCGATTTTTGTGCATTTTTGGCTGGAGTATGTCTTATGGATTTCTTTACTGGAGCTTTTTCTTCAGCTTCCTCGTCATCTTCTTCACCATCTTCATCTTTATCATCATCATCATCCTTGTCCTCCTCATCATCTTCGTCAGCAAGGTTTCCCTTCTTCTGTGGAGCCCGGCTACCGCCTGCAGAACGCTTCCCAGACACACTCAGGAGTGTCACCCCCCTTCTCCTCTTCATCTTCTGACTCCGCTTCTTCCTCCACAGCTACTAAGCGCTGCCCACTGCTCTGCCCAGGCCCTGAACCGCACGCCCACCCTAAGACCACAGGTGGTGTGCTTTCAAAGCCGCCAAGGGAAACTGTTGCTGTACAGACGTTTTCAGAGTTGCCAGTGTTCCTTTAATTGGGCTGCTTTCCTAATTCGTTGCCTCTGCTTCAGCAACGTGCAGTTCATCCTTGGCACCAGCCCCTACACTGGCCGTCTGTGAAGACAGTTGGTGCTCATTTTCATCACTATCCACGTTCAAGTGATCATCTTTGTCGGCCGGCCTTTAGTTCACACCCGAAAAGGTCGTTCTGGGGCCTCAGAGGGCTCATGCCCACGTCCACAGACTCTTCCATGGGGGTGGGGGTCGGGGTAGCGTGCACTTAGGTGAGAGAGAAGGCGGACGGAGATAAAGGGCTTCTGTGCTGCGGTACGGCCGCGGTAAGGACGCGCGGGACGGAACCGCACCAGCAGCAATGGCACTTCTTCCAACACTTACATGGCAGTGTACCTTCGGAGGAAATGCCACGCATTGCTGTGCGTGTCATGTTTGTGGGGGTAAAAGTGGTCACACAGACAGTTTTGTAAATCACAAGATCTAATACATCTACAGGCTGCCTGTGGTGATGTCTGTGAGAATATTATGATGACTGATAAAACATTGTGCGTGCCTTTTTAAAAATATGTGGCAAGACGATCTTAAATCCGTATTGTTTTGTTTACAAAGAAAAGCCATACTTTTTCTGAAGATGGTAGCTGTGATGCACATCAGAAGTGTTCTTATCTAGAAATGGAAACTTGCTTTGCAGCTACATTGTAGGAACTCCTATATACAATGATTTCTTCTTCTTTCTACGGAAGTTCTGAGCACCTAAAAAGGCTTTTCTCAGAGCTCTTCTGCGTCATTACAGTGTTTGGCTCCATTTTATTAAACGCAAGAACAGGTGAAACGTGTGTCCTAGTCTGAGTCTAAGGGCAGAAGCGTTCATGGCCAGGTGGACCGAAGACTTGGTTTGGAAACACTGTTCTTCCTGATATAAATTCTGTACCTGTTGGTTTGCCCCCCATCCCAAGTCACCAGGTTTCCTTCTGTGTTTGTAGCGATTGAACTGTGGGTTTTTACAAAGAGAATTGTCTGTATTTGTTTGCATGGGAGCAGTTCCAAAGAGAGTTACCCGGACAGGGAGTCTTCCTCAGATTTCCTCCTGGGATGCCGCCTCTCGGGTGCTGGGCTGGGATTTGTTGGCTCGTTTCTATCTCCTCAGAAAATCAAGTCTGCACCCCCGCCCCTCCCCCCAGGTTCTCAGGTAACCAGGGGCACTCTAATAGCCAAGTGCCTGTTATGAGATGTTGGGCTTAGGCTGCACTGGGAGGAGCTGAATTGGAGAGGACTGAATAGGGCAGGGGGCAGGATGAGGGCTTCTGAAGACAGGTTCCATCTCTCCTGCAGTGGGGGGAGGGGGTTGGGGGAGGGCTGGGGGCAGAGCTGACCCAGAGCTCAGTACCACAGCCTCAGCCACTGCTCACTGCGCACAGCCTGTCTACATGGCCTCACTGTTGGTTCACTTACTCCCTCCCGGTGTTCATTCCATTCACGGCTTCAAATAAAGAACAGAGGAGGCCGCTACTTAAATGATATAGTTTTATTTAACTTTATCAAAAAGACATTAAAATTGTTTTGTGTGATTCTTCCAGATAGCTGTATTTTCATTGTACAGGTTTGTGTTTATACCATATGTGTACGTTCTGTTGTTGTTTTTTACCCATGGGTATCTAAGTATTGCAATTAAGAAATCTTTTTTAAAAATCTGAAAGTACATTTTTGAAATACAGTTTTGATTAACAGTTCATGAACAGTCTTCCTTAGGTAAGTTTCCTTGGTTTTTTGTATTCCCAGAAGCTAGTTTTTATTTATTTGGAGAAGAGTTCATGCCTTTATTTTTTTTCTACAATGGCCACTGTTTTAGTGACTATTGTATTTATAGTATACTGTTGACATATAGCAGTCTTTCATTTAGAAAGTTATGCTTTAGTTTAAAAAAATATATAAACGCATGGGCCATTTATCTCTTTATTAGCTTATTTCAATAAAAGAAAAAACATTAAGTAGAGAGGCGCAAATATTGTATCTGAAAGGTCATATTTGGTGAGTGGCCGGGTGGCAGGTACATTCCATAGTGGCATTGGGTTGTGGCCAGAATGGCTACACTGTGTCTCTTCCTAGGACGTTTGTCTGTTTCTCCAGGAAGTTAAGAATAATGTGACTCAAGAAGTTCATTAGTTACTTTGTTAAATAAGAGGCTTTGTCTCAAAGGCCAAAACATGAGGACAAGTTTCTTTTCTGATTTTTCAAAAGAACACTGACCTCATTGCTGATCAGCCTGCATGCACATCCTGCAGGAGGAAAGAGCTGAACTTCTGTCAAGACAGACCTCCAAGGAGCGGGTTGCACCGTTTTCACTGTGTTGGTGTCACTAGCTGTATTCATCGGAATTCGTTTTTAAAAATCCTGTCTGAGTTCTAGTTTGAAAAAAAATTCATGGAGAACTAGCAGCAGGCCTAAGGTGTGTTAAAGGTTGGTAGTATTCAGGGCCCTTTCAGGGTCTCGATGTATGTACACTATTGTATGTACATTGTACATATGTTTGTATTTATACCACATGTACATTGTTTGTATATACACCATACATACATTATATGTGTGTAACTGTGCTTATATGTGTTTACACTGTATATGTGCATGTCTATTATATATGTACTAGAGGCCCAATGCATGAAATTCGTGCACAGGTAGGGTTCCTAGTGGATGTCGGCTGCCTGCTGCCGCTGCTGGCCAGGGCCTCCCTTCCCCGCCATGTTCCATGCCACCCTCTGGTGGTCAGTGCACATCTAACTCCCAGTCAGTAGAACTCCTGCCCATGGGGACAATTTGCACATTAGCCTTTTATTATATAGGACTAGAAGTTTCTGCACTGGGGTGGGGGAGGGGGGATCCCTCAGCCTGGCCTGGGCCCTCTCGCAGTTGTACATCCCTCTTGCAGTCGAGGACCCCTCACTCCTTACCACCTGCCTGCTTGCTGCTCCTTACTGCTCAGCTCACTGCTCCTTAGCGCTGCTTCGGAGGCGGTAGAAGCTCCCGCCACCACTGCTGCGCTTACCAGCCATGTGAGCCCAGCTTCTGGCTGAGCGACGCTCCCCCTGTGGGAGCACACTGGCCACCAGGGGACAGCTCCTGTGTTGAGTGTCTGCCCCCTGGTGGTCAGTGAACATCATAGCAACTGGTTGTTCTGGTCATTCCACTGTAATGGTCGCTTAGGCTTTTATTATATAGATAGAGATGATACTTATCTACACTATAGGTATATATATAATATATGTATATATGCTATATGTATGCATATGATATGCATATGCACTACATGAACATATGTATATATGAACTATATGTGTGTATATGTGTATGGACACTATGTATGTGCATGCACTATGAATGCATATATGTGTGGGCACTGTTTATACACTATATATGTATGCATACTAGACATATACACTATATGAATTATGTGTGTATGTCATGTGGTACCAGGAATAGGGCTCTAGCAGGCTCTAGTGCAGTACCATCTGTCTTGCATGAACAGAGAATAGGGTGAAAATGGTTGTTCTTTGCTATGTAATACATGAACTTTGGCAAGTTGTTGCACCTTTCTGACAGTAAAGGAACCAATCATTTCACTGGCATTGTGTGCGTTCATTTAATCATCATAATCGCGCTAGGAAGTCGTTTTTTCTCTAGATGAAAACACTGAAATTTAATAGTGACTGGGTAACTTGTGTAAGCAAAAGAAACTTTACAGTATATTAGCATCATATCAACTATTTTGTTTTCCTTCACTTATCACAACCTCTGTTTATTACCATTGAACTAAATAAATGGGAAGTTACCACCAATCAGGAAATATCCATCTTCCTACTGTTTAACTTTATTCATAGAGTACTGAGTACAGTGCGTTCTTCGTCACTATGTAGCAGAATCCTTCTAACATTGCCAGTACAAACAGTTCAAGATAAACACAGCATCCTCTATGTGAAAATTGAAAATGATTCGTAAGTTCTATTATGGAAGGATCAGACAGACGTCTAGGATGGAAGAAGAATAGAGAGTGTTTCCGTAAACAGGGAAAATAAGAACTTCGTGCGCTTCTCCAGATTTGGGGATTGAGGGTAGGATGACTCAAACCTGAGAGTATTTGTCTGTAGTTTTGGATTTTTAAATAAGTGCTTTGAGTTTGCCATTTATTTGGGAATTTCACTTTTGATGGACCGCTGCTAGAATAGTCTGTTTTGTTGTTTTGTTTTTCAGGACAAAAGGGCAGGCTGTCTCAAAGGTAAATTTCAGGTTCTACTTTCAGAGAAACAGTTTGCTTGCAACCTTTTAAAAGAAACGTTTTCAGTTCTTTCCTCTTCAACAGTTAAAAAAAAAATCTTCCTGCTTTGTCTCAGCCAAGTTCACCGTGTTATTTTACCATGAATTTATCATGTTTTTAGACTTCTATCAGTCATGGTTATTTAATTTTCACATAAGGAAATCTTGTACCAGTTAGAGTTAAGTTCCTTGAAGGCCGAAAGTTATTTTATATTTTTCACAAGCTACTGGGCCAGTGATAGGGCTGCCAACCCTTCATCTGGCCATTTATGCCTTGAAAAGACATCATGGAGTCCTTCCTGTGTGCCAGGAATGGTGTTAGCTGCTTAGGTACAAAGATTAATTTGGGAAGCTCTTGCCACAATCAGGGCAATGTGTAAAAAACGTGTATAGACTGTTATGGGGACATAGCAAATGGGATTGATTTGAAATTCACTGTTGCCTTTATTAATTCCTGCTTACAATCCTGATGCTTTTTTTTTTTTTCCCCTTTAAAAAAAGTCATTGCTAATCACTGGTGAATTGGTGATAAACTATATTTATGTCTTTTAAATCGTGATTTCTTCATTCAGCTGGAGGCCATTCCCTTGGTAAGTGCCAGTAATATGTCAAAAGATGGGTTGATTTTACTGTGTCAAAGGATTAATAAATACCACAGGGTGCATCCATACTGGATTTTGTTCATTTATGAAGTGTAAGCTTTTTATCTTCTGCTGATAGGCACACTCAAGGTGCAGGTGTGATTAGGTCAAATTTAAACCTTTTTTTTTTTTAATTCTCACCTGAGGATATGTTTCTATTGATTTTTTTTTTAGAGAGAGAGGAAGAAAGAGAGAGAGAGAAACATTGATATGAGAAAGAAACACCGATTGGTTGCCTCCCATATGGGCCCTGACCAGGGATTGAACCCAAAAACCTTTTGGTGTATGGGACGATGCTCCAACCAACCGATCCACCTGGCCAGGGCCAATTTTAAGCATTTTGAGCAATGTCAGAAACACAAAGATCATAATAAATGAAAATATATGTATACCCCAGTTAGTGAATTAAATACCTTAAATGGAATGTGGCGGTCAGTCTCTATTTGTGACATTCTAGTCAAAACTGTTGGTTATTAGTCTCAATATAAGTATTTAGTTTTGCTCAACTGGGGAGAAAAGAGTGAACTGAAATGAACATTTGTCCAGTAGTTACTGGGGCCGGCGTTGTGCTGGGTATTTTCATGCCAGCTTATTTAATTCTCACGCAACCTTGTGAGGGAGGTTTGTTATTGAGGAAACTGTGGATGAAAAAACTGAGGTTAGAGAGGGTAGGGATTTGTGGACAGTCACAGCCAAACCCATCCTTAACATTACTTTCCAACACACAAACAATTGTCAAAAGACAATTATGATGAAATACAGTTAATACTAAAGTGTGACTTATTCTGTGGTGAATCAGCATTTACTTTACAGCACAGTCGTGACTAACGACCGTAATCTATCTATAATAATAAAAACGTCATATGCAAATTAGACCGGACAGCCAAATAGCGGAGCGACTGTCCGGACAACCTTCTGGACGAAGCCAGGGTTGCGAGGGCCGACTGAGCCCTTTGCACAAATTTTGTGCATCAGGCCTCTAGTTATGAATAAAAGCTACCTTCTTTGTGTCGTGTATGGAAGTGTCAGAAGGGAGTCCATTCACAGACACTTATGGGCTGTAACGAGGTGCTGGCACATTTGGAATAGAATAGCACAGTTGGGTGGAATCTTTGCCAACAGACGTGTATAGTAATTTTTAAAATCTCCGTTAATTTTGTATTCGAAAACTTGAGTTCTTAAGTCATCACAGCCGATGGCAGCAGGGCACATGGCTTGAGAGCAGTGTGGGGAAGGACATCCCTCTTCCAGAAATACCAGCTGAGTTAGAGGAGGGGAATGCTCGACCTGAGGAAAACGCACAATCATTAAAATTCTAAAGCGTGGCTGATAAAAATGCTAACTCGACTCTTATTGCAGTAGAGCAGTAATGGGTAAGAGAAGTCTGCATTTCGCTGTTGTGTGTGCTGAAAATGGCACCAGAAGTCGGGGCCCTAAATTGAGTTCTCCCTGCACGGGGGACCTGCTGGTGCCACACTCCTGCCTCTGTAGTCAGGGTGGAGGGAGATGCGCCCCGCGGGCCTCCCCAAGCCTCCCCTGAGCCCGGAGAAGGCGTCACCTCCACGCGGCCGTGCTTGCAGGTCTGAAATGATAAGTGTGCATGCACTCAGTGCTGTGACAGCTGCTCTTTCCCGCACACACCACCCCATGGCCTGTCCTGTGTGCATCATTCCTCGGGGACCCTTTGCTGTTCAAGCCTAGGCCCTCCTTCTCATCTCGGGTTTCAGGTCTGTGAGGCATGTGCTGTCTTCTCATTTGTGATAAGTGCTTGTGCCCATAGGAAGGAGCTTTGGCCTACTGAGACCCTTCGCTACTGGAAAACCTGGTCTCTCTCCATGGGAGCTCACTGCTTAAACTGCCATGATCTCTCTCTCTCTCTCTCTCTCTCTCTCTCTCTCTCTCTCTCTCTCTCTCTCTCCTACTGTTAGCCCTAGAAGGCTTCTAAGCACAATTAGCTATATGTCTTAGTCCCTGGCTTACTGCCTCTTTTTTTTAGGGGGTGGGGGGGGGTGGGGGGAGTGGGGCAAAGAACATATATCACAAAATTTATCATTCTCTTCTCTTTTTCAAGCAAAGCTGCCTTGACCAGCCAAAAATTTCTGCAGTTATAGTTAGTGGTTTGGTATTTGCAAGCATTAGTTAATATATGACGCTTAAGTCAGAATTTTATTTCTTTTATAAAAGCATCACAAAGGGTCTTGCTAATTAAGTGTTTTACATGTAATTAATAAACTACACTCAGAATACACTTAGATGTCATCTGATAGGTAATTCTCTGAGTTACAAATTAAAGTTTATAATATTATGCTCTACAATTTTTCAAGGTAAAGTTGAAAAGGTTACAGTATTGGAGTGAATCCCTTTAGTCCACTCTTATTTCTGTTTTTAAAAAATCGAGATATACGTAATTGACATACAATATTATATTAGTTTTAGGTTTACAACATACTGATTTGATATGTGTATATATTGTGAGATGATCACCATAATAAGCCTAGTTAGCATCCATCACCATTCATAATTAAAGAGTATTTATTTTTGCTTTTGATGAGAACTTTTAAGATTTACTCTATTAGCAACTTTCAAATCTGCAAATAGTTCACTATAGTCACCATGCTGTGATGATATATTTTATAGCTGGAGGATTGTACCTTTTGACCCCTTCACCTGTTTCAATCCCTCAACACACCGCCCTCCCCTCCCGGCAGCCACCAATCTGTTCTCTGTATCTATATGGGTTTGGTGATTTTGTTTTGATTCCTCATATAAGTGAGGTCATACAGTATTGGTCTTTCTCTGTCTCACTTATTTCACTTAGCACAGTACCCTCTAGATCCATCCATGTTGTTTCAGATGGCAAGATTTATTCTTTTTATTATGGCTGGATAACATTCCATTGATGGAATATACACCACATTTTCTTTATTCATCCATTGATGGATGCTTAGCTTGTTACCATGTCTTAGCTATTGCAAATTATGCTGCAATGAACATGGGAGTGTAGATATGTCCTCGACACAGTGATTTTATTTCCTTTGGAGAAATACCAAGAAGTGGGATTGCTGGACCCTACGGTAGTTCTATTTTTAAGTTTTTGAAGAACCTCCATGTGTTTTTCAGAGTGGCTGCACCAGCTTACACTCCCTCCAACAGCACACAGGGTTCCCTTTTCTCTACATCTACGACAACACGTACTGCTTATCTGTTTGAGAATAGCCATTCTAACAGGTGTGAGATGATATCTCATTGTGGTTTTGCTTTGCATTTCCTTGACGATTAGTGATGTTGAGCATCTTTTCATGTACATGTTGGCTATCTATATCTTCTTTGGAAAAATGTCTATTCAGATTCTTTGCCATTTTTTATTGGATTTTTTCTTTTTTCTTTTTAGTTGTGTGAGTCTTTTATGGATTTTGGATATTAACTCCTTATCAGATAAATGATTTGCAAATATTTCCTCCTATTTAGGGCCTTTTCATTTTTTTGATGATTTCTTTGGCTATGCAGAAAATTTTTAGTTTGATGTAGTCTCACTTTCTTATTTTTGCTTTTGTTGCCTCTGCTTTTGGTTTCAAATCCAAAAAGTCATTGCCAAGTTCGATGTCAAGGACCATATCACCAATACTTTCTTCGAGGAGCTTAATGTATTGGGATTACAATTAAGTCTTCAATTCATTTTGAGTTAATTTTTGTCATGGTGTAAGATAGTTAACCAGTTTCATTCTTGTGAATGTGGCTGTCCAGTTTGTTTTCTCAACACTATTTACTGGAGACTATCCTTTCTCCATTATATAGTCTTGGCTCCTTTGTCATAAATTAGTTGACCATATATAGGTGGGTTTATTTTTCAGCTCTGTATTCTGTTCCACTGATCAATGAGTCTGTTTTTATGCCAGTACCATACTGTTTTGATTAATACAGCTTCACTGTATAGTTTGAAATCAGTGAGCATGATGCCTCAGCTTTGTTCTTCTTTCTCAATATTGCTTTGACTATTTGGGATCTTTTGTGGTTCCATACAAATTTTCGAATTGTTTGTTCTACTTCTGGGAAGAATGCTTATACGTATTGCATTGAATCTGTAGATTTGTTTATGCAGTATGGATATTTTAGCAATATTAATTCTTGTAATCTATGAGCACAAAATCCCCTCCCATTAATTTGTCTCTTTCATTTCTTCTATCAATGTCCTATAGTTTTCAAAATACAGTTCTTTTATCTCCTTGGTTAAATTTATTGGTAGGTGTTTTATTTTTCTTGATGCAACTGTAAATGGGATTTTCTTAATTTCTCTTTCTGATAGTTTATTATTAGTATACTAGTGGCCCTGCATAAGAATCCGTGTGCGAGTAGCTCGCTGCTGCTTGCCTCAGCTGGCCACCCCGCCCACTGCCACACCTAGTTCTCTGCTGCACATAGCTCACTGCCCTGCCCTCCTGTAGCTCTCCGCCCACTGCCCCATCCTCCTGTAGCTCTCCACTGCTTGTAGCTCGCTGCCCTGCCTTCCTGCTGTTCAGTCAGTACATGACGGTGTCCTGGACCAATTTGCATATTACCCTATTATAAGTATAGATAGAAAAGCAACTGGTTTCTGAATATTGATTTTGTATACTGTGACTTTACTGAATTAATTTATTAGTTCTAAGTTTTTTGGTGGCACCTTTAGTATTTTCTATACTTAATATCATATCATCTGTAAATAGTGACAGTTTTCCTTCTTCCTTTTGAGTTTTGACGCCTTTCATTTCTCTTCATGCCTCACTGCTATGGTTAGGCTTTCAGTACTCTGCTGAGTAAAACTTGTGAAAGTGGACACCTTGTCTTGTTCCTGATTTTAGAAGGAAAACTTTCAGCTTTTCACTGTTGAGTACAGTTAGCTGTGGGCTTGTCATGTACTCTTTGTACCCACTTTGATGATAGGTTTTAACATAAATGGATATTTTTCTATAAGCCAGGCAAACTGAGAGATAATATTAGCTTCTGAGCAGCTAGCATCTTGAACCTTTCTCCTTTGTCTTGTGTGTAGAAGCCATTCCCGCCATGATGGGGAAAACAAACAGTTGGCATGTTGAATGTAATAAGTCTTTTCTGTGACAGATAGAATCATATTAAACCAAGTAAGTTTTAATGGCAGACTTTGCACATGTAAAACGTTGGCTGCAGAGAGAGGTAATTGAGCAATGAGGCTTCTACTTTGCTTGCGTGAAACCTTTGGTTATCATAGGAACTGCAATGTATCTGGTTTTGAGTGCTTGAAACAATGGTGTGTATGCCACTTTCTGTGATTTTTGAGAGCTTGCATAAACACCTCTGTGGTTATGCCCGTGTTTGTGTGTGTGTTTGTTAATAGAGCTTAATAATATTTATGTTGGGTCAGATTCTGTCTTTTAAATTAGCATCTTTTAAAGAGAATACGTGTAGCCTTTCCTATCAAGAAGATCAAACAAGCCCTGCCTGTGTGGTTCAGTTAGTTGGAGTGTCGTGCTATATGTGTTAGGCAACCGATTCATGTTTCTCTCTCATATTGATGTTTCTCTCTCTCTCTCAAATCAATAAAAATTTTAAAAAAGAAGATGAAATAAATGTCAGCTGTTCTTTCTTCGACTATCGCCCTTTCAGATGGCCCACCATGGTACCCATGCCTGTTTTTCCTGTTTCCCTGTATCAGGCTTGGGTTTGGGACTGGGTACTTTAGTTTGCCACATGTCATGGGAGGCTGTCACCTGAGGAGTTGTTTTTGTTTCACTGTTACATTATCTGATTCTCCCCAAAGCATACTCTACTGTATTTTTCCATTTTAATTTATGTGCACATAAAACAACAGAATAATTATTTTCAACAAACAATATACAGTTTCCTATTTATTCTTGGTTATTTAGTTGAAGAAAGATAGTAGTGGTGTTTATTTTAGTAAAATCTGTGCTAGGAATTGTGCAAATCTTTATGTAAAATGATGAGCTTATTAGCTATGGTCAAAGATATTCATATGTACAACAGAATGTCTTACGGCTAAAAGGAATAATTCTCTTTATTGATGTGAATAAAGATTTAAACTTATTGACCCATGTAGTGAGTAAAATGTATTATATGACTTAGTATAAGAAAACTTCTTTTTAATTTATCTGCTGTGAAATTTTCTTATATGCCTCTGCAAGATATATGAAAAACAGGATGCAGTGTCTCCAGGGAGGGAAATTGTCTATCAGGACAGCTGTGCATCTGACTTCAAAAATCCAGAGCATGGGCCAGTTTTCCAGGAATGGAGTCCAGTTACTTTTGAGTCTTTGATACCGGCAGGTCCACAGCGTTACTTTGGTAGGAACATCAGAGAGATGTTCTCATGAATAAAATACAATATTTTATCCCTTGCATTATAGTTGTGACTTTTGTGATGTGTGGAAATTCTGTTAACGGTGTCTGTCTCTTATAGATTTACTTTGCTTAGTTCAGAAAAAAGTATTTGAATGCCTTCAAGACTGAAGCACTTGATCATAAACATACCATATCATTCATGTGTGGATGAACTGATGGATCGCATGCTCTACCAATCTAGACTAGAATTGTGTAAGTTTAATTATGTTTTAGCCTCTTATTAATATTAAAGTTTTCTTATTAGTTATTCCAATTCCTTCAGTACATTGTTGCTCAAAGTCTGCAACGATGGACTCCTGAGCAGGGTTCTGATTTGACTACTAAGAGCTGGAACGATTTTCCGTTTCCCTGGGTGTGAGTTATGCAGCTTTGACTTTTGAGAGGATGTGCACATTTGATAACACGAGAGTTCTCTGCTATTAAAATTTATGTGCATATTTCTCGTAGAATGAAATGGTACCTTTATTTGTGGCTGGACGACATTGTTCTCTGAAAATATTTTAATATTTCCACCTTATTCAATATTTGAGTGGAATGCCCCGGGGTATTTGTGGGAAATCCGGGAAGATGGGACTTTTGCTCTGAGAGACCTGTGTCATGGCTCCTTACTTGGTGTGGGCGATTACCTGTGGAGCCTCAGGGAGCTGTTTGCTCACCTGGATCTACACCTACAGGTGTTGTCTGGCTTCACACAGGTGTGATAGCAGCCGTTATGGTCACTGGGAGGCTGAATTCTGAAAAGAGCTGATCCCAGAGTAAAAGCTGGGCCGCGTTGCTACCTGAAGTGGTCGCTCCCTAGCGCCCACTCCACGCCCAGCCCTGTGCTGGCTGCAGTGGGACCCACAGGCTGCCTTGTCCTGCCCGAGTGTAGGGAGTTCTGTGGAAGGAAGGAGGCGTAGGTAACTCGGACACAGAGGCAGAGCATGACGTGCTGTGGAAGTTGAGAGAGAGGAAGGTTAACAAGTATGAGTGCAGTATTTGGGGCCTGTTAGCAAAATCGCCGCAGCTGCTGGTACCTTGACACCCTTTGCCTCCTTAGAACCTTGGTGTGTCAGGGGTCCCGCTCCCTATAAAGCCCACGAGTCCCCATTACTGCCACTGGAGTGACCATGATCGGAAGCTCATAGGGGCTCCTTTGAAAAGGAAAACCTTAGAGCAGCGGTTCTCAACCTGTGGGTCGCGACCCCTTTGGGGGTCGAACGACCCTTTCACAGGGGTCGCCTAAGACCATAGGAAAACACATATATAATTACATATTGTTTTTGTGATTAATCACTATGCTTTAATTATGTTCAATTTGTAACAATGAAAATACATCCTGCATATCAGATATTTACATTACGATTCATAACAATAGCAAAATTACAGTTATGAAGTAGCAACGAAAATAATGTTATGGTTGGGGGTCACCACAACATGAGGAACTGTATTAAAGGATCACGGCGTTAGGAAGGTTGAGAACTACTTCCTTAGAGCCTCAGGGTTGATTTCAGTAATTTTAATGATAATGTTGCTTATAGATGTAAACAGGGAACTAGATGCGTGCTCCATAATGCTTATAGCTCTTCTGTAACTAGAGCGCTGAAGCAATTTACAAGTTCAAGAGCAAAACTGTAAGCTGTGAAACTGAAATGAATGTTAGTTTAAATCATCTTCCGTGAAAACAAAAGCTGCTTCATCTTGCCGGTGGTGGGATGCATGACTGGTGTCCCCGTGTCTCCCTCACCACCAGCCTTAGCGGGCAAGGCCGTGCTGCTGTGCAGACATGCATACGCGACGTGGAAATCCTAGGGCACACGTGGTTCTGAGGTGGCCATCAGGTGAGCTGGAACTTAGTGATATTAATTTTAAGAATAATTACTGCATTGCAAGTAGAATGAAAAAAATTCCTTAGTGAACCTGAAAATAAGCTGGCTAATTGGGACTGAGAACCAACCCCAGACCAATGAGAAAGAGGAAGATGAGAGAAATTGGGAAGGCAAAGAAAAGGAGGAAGGTAGGGAGTGTGTGTGTGGGGAGCTTCTTCTGTTGGAGCCACCAGCGCGGATGGCTGCAGATGACTGCAGTGCCCTGGGCTCCACTCGCACCAGGCCTTTGGTGCCCAGCTCCCTCAGCGGGTGTTGCGGGACCACAGCCTCGGGGAGGTGGAGGCAGGCTTCCTGGTTATACTCTCGCCTTTGTCAGTGGGAGCCGAGGAGGGATTTTCAGCGTGTATAAATCTGCTCCATTAGACAGACTCTTGTCGTCACAGTTGTCATTTGTTATGTCCTTTATGTCCTTCTGGAGAGAAAAGCACTCCTCCCTTTCGGTCTTTTTATTCTCTGACTAGAGGTCTGGTGCACGAAATTCATGCATGGGTAGGGTCCCTAGGCCTGGCGGGCGATCAGGGCCAATCTGTGGGGTGATGGGCGGGGTGATCGGGGGGGCCCCCACTGGCACCTGCCTTGGCTGGCCTAGGGCCTGTGGGCTGGAGACAGCTCCTGTGTTGAGCGTTTGCCCCCTGGTGGTCAGTACGTGTCATAGTGACTGGTCGTTCCACCAATCAATTTGCATATTAGGCTTTTATTATATAGGATATTCATCATGGTTGGGTCAAGTGGTTTTTCCACGAGAATATGAGGGATAATGATGTCTCTCTTACTCTCCAGAGTGATTGGCTGGATGTAGATTTTTTAAAAAATGTTTTTATTGATTTCAGAGGAAAGGAGAGGGAGAGAGAGATAAAAATAGAAACATCAATGATGAGAGAGAATCATTGATTGGCTGCCTCCTGCATGCTCCCTTCTGGGGATCAAACCTTCAACCTGGGCATGTGCCCTGACTGGGAATCAAACCGTGACCTCCTGATTCATAGGTCGATGCTCTACCACTGATCCAGGCCGGCTGGGTCAGCTTCAGATTCTTGACTTGGTGGAGAAAGTCCTCTGTATTTGTTAGGCTAATGCAGATCCATTGTGGACAAACTGAGGTGATGTGTGAGGACTTTTGTCATACAGGAGTTTTCATAAATGTTTTGCATTGAAAAAACAATAGACTTTATCAAGTAAAGCTAAATAGGGAATAATATATCTTTATTAGAATGCAGTAAACATAATTTTAACCGAATAATGAAACTTAAATTGTTTGTCACTACTGAATCCCTTGTGATCGTTTGTCTTTGAATGGAAGTATTTGGCTGATATTAAGTCAACAATGAGTTGGTTGCTTAGCTTGTGAGGGTGGGTGGGAGTTGAATTTACAGAGACAGGTCCCAGCCTCCACAGACTTTGAGCAGCTGGAGGGCGCCTCCTGGGTGAAGGGGTGAATACCGTTAGACGGGAGGGCGTCACTTCTCGGTGTAGAGAACCTTCTGCGTGAAGTGGTGTTTCATCCGCACTGACAGATGGTGACGTTTGCAGACATGGGCTGTGAGGGATACAGGGTGTGTTTGGGAGTGGCAGTGGTTCAGACTGGCGTGAAGACTGGCTCAGCGTGGAGAGCAGTGGACTTACGGCTGGGGAGGGTCCCAGGCTTTGGAGCCAGAAGGGCGTCAGCTGGACTTATGTGTGTGTCACTCTGGACAGTGTACTTAGCTGCTTCAAAACTCAGTTTTTTTAAATCTACAAAATGGGCATAAATAAACACACCTTAGGAGCAGGAAGATTAACTGAGATGATGAATGTAACTGCTCCCCTTCCTGGCACATAAACTCAGCAAAGGCACCAGCCATTGGTGGCAACAACAGGCTGGATTGGCCGTGGAGCCGTGCAGACTGGAGGGGCTTTACCTGGCACGGGGTCTCTGTTCATGGGAGGGACAGCCTCGCAGGGGCACTTGGTACCCCCTGGCCTGTGGTGTGCGTGGTCAGTGGGAGCTAAGAGTCTACTGGAATAATCCAAGGACTGGTTGATCAGATGTGAAAACATAGGTTAAGGTAGAGGATATGCAGAGACGGTCTGAATCCCAGAAACACTGGGACTTCTGGCTGCCAAGGTTGTTGACATGTATATGGGAAAATGGTGATGGAGAAACAGCTCAGATTGCTCCATAATGTTCAGTGCAGAAGACTGTGCTATGGTGACATCGTTAAGTCTAGGTTACCTAGCCAGTTCTTTCTGGGAATCCTCTCTCCTTCCCAGTCCTGCTGGGCCCCAGGGCGAGGCCTGTGGGCTCACCTCCTGTCCTTCCTGTTGGCTTGGGGCAGGCCACTTGGAGACGGTGGCTTACCTAGTCTCTTAAAGCCTCAAATGACAGTCACTATGCTGCAGCGATACCCACATTTGAGGAGTGAGTACAAAATATTCAACCTTGTGTCTATCATAGAGCTGATTAACTGGTCCCTGGGGGAGCCCACACCATCCTCGGGTGGTGGTTGTTTTGAACTTGACCTTTGAGCTAGTTTATTTTCACACGGGAATGCCAGTCAGCTATTCACCCGTCACACCTCATTATGTATTTCAAATTGTATGACTTCTCATCTGAATTGCTTCCCTTGTTTCGGCTTTTACAAAGATGAAGTCTGTTCTAAGCGCGTGACCCTGTGTCTCCGTTGCGGGTGTTCAAAAGCATCTACCCCAGCCCTGACTGTTTCGGCATGCTCGTTTGAAAGAATCAGTGACATTATTGTAGGGAGCTGCTCTGTGGGTGGAGCTGGGGCTGGGCCGGCAACTTTCTGAAAAGGGCCAGAGAGCACATGGGTTTCATCTCTGCCAGTGTAGTGGCCTCTCGGACATGTTCCTCCTTGTTTTTGTTTTTTTGTTGTTTTTGTTTTTTTATATAAACCCTTTAAAAATGTAAAAATCCCTCTTCGCCTTCTGAATTTTGTTCAGGGGCCATGGTTTGCAGACCCTCAACTGCACTCTCCTCAGGTGTCTGTCTTGAATTGCACCCTGGTAGGAGCCTCCTCACGACTTCAGTACTCCAGCGGAGAGGCTCTCACCTTGATGCTGAAGCTTACGTTACAGTTTTTTTTTAAGCTCTCTCTTCCCCGTGTCTCTCAGGAGATGCAGCTGCCAACTCTATGCTGTCGCAGGTCCAGGGAAATGCAGAAGGCGCCTGGGTATTTCTGTTTCATCACTTCCTGGAGAATGGCTCTGAGACATTTGCAGGAACTCCTAGTAGATCCAGAATCGATGTTGAGAATTTTTTCCTCCACGCGTGTCACCAGGATGTCATTTCTCATCCCTTCCCACCCACTAATCCTGTGTGACGGGCTTATCTTCCTGCTGCCGTGTGGATCTGCGAGAGGCTGAAAAATACACTTTCTCCTCCTAATTTAGAATTTCAGCTCTGATTTCACAAGCGGGTTATTATTCTTGCTCTTCTTTAGAGAGCTGAAAAGGCCCCCATCAACACTAAGAAAACAAAGCAATTCCAACCGGTCCTCTGTGTTTCCTCCCCCGCCCCTGTGGCATGCCGCTGACCTGCACGGTGCTGACCGTTTCCTCCCTCCCGGGCCCTGGGAGCGTCTGGTTTCCTACACGCTTCCTCTCCCCTCACCTCAGAGGGCACAGGGTGGCGATGGGGCGTCACAGCTCACATATAGAGAGAGCGCTGTCACTACGTGATATCCTCCCGTCCTCAGTAAACCCTAAAGCTCAGGGAGGCGACCCACCGCCCTGGGGCCCGGGAGTGGTGTGGAGCCGGCCCCAGCTCCACGCCCTGAGCCTCCATCAGAACCTCTCCCCACATCAGGTTGATGCACAAGCCCTGGTAGCCCAGCTGAAAACAGTCTTCCCAGAAACATTCAGAAGAGGTAGGAAGAAGCACTTTGGGAGAAACAACAACCTGTTAATTGTCTGCTGACAGCCTGGCAGCTGTCCCTGGAGGGCTGGTCAGAACTTGGGCCAGAGTTTTGAGTGTCTGCTTTGGTGGGACTGGGATGGGCCTGTGTATGTATGTGCCTTCCTAACCGGTTCCCAGGCCTCACGTAGAAACACTGTTCGGGGCTCTGTGCAGCCTGGCAGGTGTTAGAGTTGAGCATCAGTTCCACTTAGAATTGTCTCGAATAGGCCAGTTATCTCACATAGAGGTTTAAACCACTGGAAGATCAGTCATCACGTCATGGTTTACGGAATAGGGTTTCTCTAATCTGAGCCTTTTTTTTTTTTTTTCAAAGTAAGAATTTATTGGCTGAGCAAAAATGTAGGTAGGACAGTGAAACAAGGAAGGGCCTAGAAAAAGCAACAGGGGAGCCTGGGCTGGGCTGCTGTGGCTCACTGGGAAGCCAGAGAAAAGGGGGCCTTGGGGACAGGTTCAGAGAGTTAGCCTAGGACAGTGATGGCGAACCCTTTGAGCTCGGCGTGTCAGCATTTTGAAAAACCCTAACTTAACTCTGGTGCCATGTCACATATAGAAACTTTTTGATATTTGCAACCATAGTAAAACAAAGGCTTATATTTTTGATATTTATTTTATATATTTAAATGCCATTTAATAAAGAAAAATCAACCAAAAAAATGAGTTCGTGTGTCACCTCTGACATGTGTGTCATAGGTTCGCCATCACTGGCCTAGAATGAAGAAGCAACAGAGGAACCTGGGCTGGGCTGCTGTGGCTCACAGGGAAGCCAGAGAAAAGGGGACCTTGGGGACAGGTTCAGGGAGTTAGCCCAGGACAAGCTTCCACTGCCCATTGCTCCCCTGGTTGCATGTCTTTTGGGGTCTCTTAGAGGAAGAAGGAGGATGAGAATGGCACCAGTGTGCTCCCCTGGGGGAGAGCTTGCCCTGGGCCCTTCATCCTGAGCATAGTTCTCTCTCTCTTGCAGGTGGAAATCTTAGGGGAGATCTTGGTCTCAGGGGAGGGTCTCAATAGAATGTGCATCAGCTTTCCAGGTGTGCCCTCTCAGGGTCGTGGGCTCCATG
This sequence comes from Myotis yumanensis, assembly GCF_028538775.1. Lineage (NCBI taxonomy): Eukaryota > Metazoa > Chordata > Mammalia > Chiroptera > Vespertilionidae > Myotis > Myotis yumanensis. Next base: position 159,288,857 of record NW_027223752.1, on the reverse strand, counting down.
GGTTGATTGGAGCCAGGGCTGGGGTCATTAGTCACTGCAGCTGGTCCTGAGGCAGCCAAGGTGTCCCTTGTCTGGTTTTGTTGCTTTTCTGGGCCTGGAGCTGAAATACAACTGACGCCTAGATGCTGTCTTCAGGGAGATGTTATCTTAAGGTCTGGGGTGTCTGAACGGAATGACTAGCGATATGAAAACCAAACCCCACGAGGAGCAATATGCTAGGGGAGGAAAGGTTACTCTGGGAGTGAGGTTCATGTTTCCCAGTTTTGCCCCTTGCTAGGCACCCAGGGCTTTCTTCCCTGGTGCGTTTTTGTGCCTGGCCCATCGTCAGTGCTCTGCTCTTTTCTGTCTAACTGCCTACAACACTTCGAGGCTCCTTTGTCTTTTCTAATAATTAATCGACATGAGACAAATTAATAAGAGAATATAACCAGATTTAATTGCATATGTATATACAGGATCCCCACATGCATGAAAGGTTCAGAGACAGAAAAGTAAAACGAGGTATACAAGACCTCCTGAGCCAAGGAATGAGGCAAGATGTCCGGAGGCCTGGAGGAGAGTGTAATTTCCCGGGAAGATGGGAAGAGCAGGTGTTCAGTCATTATAAGCGTGCTCTCCCTTTTAGATAGGTGATAACTCTTACCATGGGCAAGGCCCAGAGGTCAAAGTTGCTTGTGAGCCTGCAGGGTCTCGATTGCCTTCAGCCCCAAATAATCCACCTGTCAAAGGGGCACACCTCAGGCGGGCCTGCTCTGGACCCCTTCAGTATTTATAAGGACACGTCATATGATTATGCAACAAACAGGGTCATTTACCGCAAAGTCAGCAACACTAAGAACTTCATTTTTTAAAATCATACTTTAGGATTAAAGTATAATGCCTTTTCACCAAGACCCAATTCAGTAAATGCCATTTTGTAAGCAGACTAGCATGCTTTCTGATGGCCTGGCTTACTTCAGGAGTATATTATTTACTGTCTAAAACAATAAATGAACCTGGCTTGTTTGCTCAGTGGTTAGAGCATTGGCCCTCGGACCAAAGGGTCTTGGGTTTGATTCCCCATTAAGGCACATGCCTCAGTTGCAGGTTCCTCAGCCCTGGTAGGGACCAGTGCAGGGGGCAACCAATTGATGTCTCTCATCTCTCTCTCTCTCTCTCTCTTTCTCCCCTCCTCCCTCTGTCCCACTCTCTCTAGATATCAATGGAAAAAATATCCTCAGGTGAGAATTAAAAAAAATAGTAAGTGCACTATATAGCTTTCAAATGATCTCACACTAATACTTCCTGATGTTGAGCTTTGAAGGCAAGCACCAGGTGTTAGGCTGGTGGGTTTGGACTGGACTTGGGTTGAGCAGCCTCAGTCCTTGAGTTCTGGCTGGGAAAGAATTCAGAGCCCTCTGATCTGAGTCTCCATTCAGAAACGGAGCATTTGATGGGACCCTGCCGCATGCAGATGATATCGGACACAGGGGAGGAGTCCTCTTCCCCACTGGGCGCTGCTTAGGTGGAATTCTGACGATATCCTGAGAAAAAGAATTTTCTGAAACTCGCATGGGAGGATGAGTGATTTTTATTTGCATGGAATTACATCCCTGGGTTTCCAAAGTCCCATTTCTCTTAGGCCCAGTCATAGAAGCAGTGTAGCTGGGGTTTCAGTAACGCTAAAAGCATGCCAGTGTCTAGAGCAGTGGTTCTCAACCTTCTGGCCCTTTAAATACAGTTCCTCATGTTGTGACCCAACCATAAAATTATTTTCGGCCCTGGCTGGCTTGGCTCAGTGGATAGAGCGTCGGCCTGCGGACTGAGGGGTCCCGGGTTCAATTCTGGCCAAGGGCACATGCCTGGGTTGCGGGCTCCATCCTCAGTGGGGGGTGTGCAGGAGGCAGCCGATCAATGATTCTCTCTCATCATTGATGTTTCTCTCTCTCCCTCTCTCTTCCTCTGTGAAATCAATAAAGAAATATATATTTTTAAAAAATAAAAAAATAAAAAAAAATAAAAAAATTATTTTTGTTGCTACTTCATAACTGTAATGTTGCTACTGTTATGAATCGTAATGTAAATATCTGATATGCAGGATGGTCTTAGGCGACCCATGTGAAAGGGTTGTTCGACCGCCAAAGGGGTCGCGACCCACAGGTTGAGAACCGCTGGTCTAGAGATTCCTGGTCCCATTCAGCATCAGGCTAGTTGCAGTCCATTAGTCCATTGTGTGGGGGTCACGTGGCTGGGCAAATTCAGGGGAGCTGGAGTGAAAGTGCTCCACAAGCCTAGAATCAAGTGCAACATGCCGAGAGAGCCAAGAGCACACAGGAGCAAGCTTCTTTGTTCAGGGAATTCAGTATCCCAAATTGCCACGCACTTGCAGTGGCCACACCCATTCTGGCCAGTGACCTCTGTTCCCAGGTGTGGTCAACAGAAAGCACTTTCCCTAGTCATGCCAGCTTCACTGGGCATATATGTATGTGTCTTTTCTTTGTCCAGTCCCCCTACCCCAGTGTTTTGCAGGGAACATGCCTATAATGTCTGGCCTTCCCTTTGCTCCTTTCCTGTTATTAACAACTAGTTAATTACAACAGATCACAGAGACCCACCGAGCTTTCTCATGTAGGCAGCACACTAATTGTGGTGTCACTATGATCCTGGGTTGTCTGGCGAGTCAGCGTTTCTCCAGAGGAGAGATCAGAGCTATATTCCTGTTTGAGTCATGAGGTGCTGCTGGTGTTTTTAATAGCAATGCCTTTGTGGAGAGATAATCAGGGGTCTGAGTTGCTACAAAGAAAGGGTCACATTGTCCGCTGGCGCAGGCCTGGGAGCCTGGCCGAGGTCCCTGCCGTCCTGACCCCTCCACCCTGGCTCCGTTCTTGCTTTTTCTGAATGTGTAAGCTTCGAAATCTAGGTGAACTCAAAAAATAGCAACCGTGTGTGTTAGCACTGTTTATTTTTAGAATGCTTTTTCAAAGAAAAAGGCAAGCAGGGAAGTGAAGGATCTAGTTGTATGTCCTGTTGGCTAATAGTGTGTGTATCCTAAGAAAGATGAATAATAGTGCAGCCTCCTAAAGAAAAATGTACACATTTAAACCACAAATGTGTAAAAAAGTGTGTCTGTAAGATTCCTGACCGAGGAGGCTTTTAATAAATGGTAGTCATTATTATAGCTTTAAAATCGGCAAAAATTTACTTTAGAGCTCTTCAGGTAAGTGAAAATGTAAACTTGCTATACTTTTTTGGACTGAGGATTTTAATACAAAAAACATTCCCCTAAAAGATACTGAGTTTAAAACTTTTTATTCCTTAAAATGTGCTCCAATTTCGAAATAGACATTTTTTTCTGGCGTGGTTTAGAATCTCCTTTTCTTCATTGTAAAATGGCAAAGGCCCCAGGAAGCAGGTCTTCCCGTGCAGGAGTGAGAGGCCATCCCCCGAGTAGGAGACGAGGTAAGGCCAGGAACGTGGGTTCAAAGTCACGCCAGCTACAGCGCCTCAGGGGCCAGGCTCTGCTGAGTGAGTGTCCATTTCCCGGATATAAGTACGAATCAATAGTTTCTTTCTTCGTTCAGATTCAGCGTAGTTTTATTAAGCTGTTACACTGGCAAATACTCCTGAGCAGTGCTCCGAATTGAAGTGCGTGCCATTCATGTGTTTATTTGCTGTCGTGTCGTCAGGTTACACCCCTGTGTTTGTAGCTGTGCCTCCGTCCTAGGTTTAGAATGACTCCATGAGCGTGAAATTTAAGTGCATTTGATACTATTAGAAACTGGACTTGCATGGAGCAAGTTGAAGAAAATGCACAATTTTATATCTTATTACTTTAGCACATGCGGATTCTGTGGTTTTCAGTTCTAGGTGTGATTGGGGTGTAGTCTGTGGAAAATGCCTTCTTTTAACATTGGAAAAATTTTAATCCTCATAAGCATTATTTCAGAAGCAGAACCAAGATGGAAAAGAAATCTTCTGGGCTGATTCTAGTTGAAGACGGTTTCACTTCGTGTGAAATGTATGTTTTTTGAGAGTCCAAATAGTGACTTTCACAGGCTACTGTATTGTCGTTTTAGGAGTGACGCTTCCTCAAGTGAATTAAAACTGTTGGAGGACAGTGCTCTTTATATCCTACAGAGGTGTACATGCCCTGGCACAGTCAGCACCGAGGAGGTGTTCATGACTATCTGTCAAAAAAGGGAATTTTATCTATTAGGTAGAGATTTTTTTTTTTAAAAACCTTGTTTTTATTGATTTCAGAGAGGAAGGGAGAGAGAGAGAGAAACATCCATGATGAGAGTACCATTGATCAGCTGCCTCCTGCACGCCCCCTACTAGGGATCGAGCCCACAACCTGGGCATGTGCCATGATCAGGAATCGAACCATTGCCTCCTGGTTCATAGGTTGACGCTCAACCACTGAGCCATGCTGGCCGGGCAGGTTGAGATTTTATAAGTTACCAGGTAGCCTCCTCACTAGTCTCCTAATGTTTCAGATATATGAAACTGAAATGATAAAAAAGATAAATCACATGATTTCTTTCTTTAAAAAGTGAGCCTTTGTTCTTAAAATCATGATTCACTTACAACAATATTCCTTTGCAACTTCGTAAGAGCACATTTGTTGCATGAGTTCTCAAGGGAGCTCAATTTTCTGGGCAGGAAAATTATTAATTTTGAAGTTTATCTTGATGTTGGTGAGCAGGGAAATTCTTTCATGTGGATGCCTCTATATACATGCTTTAACATGTGGAAGTAGCCTTTTTGTACTTGGGGACCGTATGTTAGAATCATTATTGAAAACCTTGGGAAAGCAAAAAAAGACTTTTGTGTAACAAAAGTTGAAGCCGGTTTCATACGGTACAACCTAATGCTTTTGATGAAAGAGAGGTCCTTTTGAACCATACTTTCAGCTTATTGATTATTTTAGAATTATAGCAATCTTGATGATCTGGTTCCTCGGACTGCAGCCCAATAAAAGCAGTTAGAAATAGCACAGGACCTGCAGCTGAGCAGGTCTGCACCCGGCAGCAAAGGGCACCGCCGAGGCCTCATTCCTGGCGGCTGCTGAGCCGGAAGCGGCTCCCACGTTGGGGATGTTGTGCAGAAAGTCTTTGATTATGTCTAGACTGGAACAAAGGAGGTCGTCTCTGAGGAGGAAGAGTGTTGGTTCACTTCAGAGGTCCGTGCTTTCACAGTGGCTAGGAGCCTGTCTTAGGGGAACCTCTTCTTATCCCTGGAACAAAGTCCCCTTTCCCGGCAGATAGTCCGTAGAAGGGACCAAAGGCAGGTGTGTGGTCACATGACTGGGGAGGTGGCCTTCCAGTCTGGCACGAGTCCAAGGACTCAGGAGCTGAGCGGCTGCTTGGGGGCCTGGAGCCAGGGAGCTGAAAGTAGAAGCCAGACCACCAACTCGTCCTCCCTGCGTCGGAGACTCCCTTTGAGATTGTTGGAGGGATAAACTGCAGGAGCAAAGACAAAGATAACAAAACACACTTAGACAAATATACTGTGATGTTGAGTGAGTTTGGGAGCTGTTTTCTTGGATTTTGGAAAGAGAAGCCCTACCAGGTGCAGGTCTACCAGTAGACGTGTATGTGTGTGTGTGAGTGTGTGTGTGTGTGTGTGAGTGTGTGTGTGTGTGTGAGTGTGTGTGTGTGTGTGTGAGTGTGTGTGTGTGTGTGAGTGTGTGTGTGTGTGAGTGTGTGTGTGTGAGTGTGTGTGAGTGTGTGTGTGAGTGTGTGAGTGTGTGTGAGTGTGTGTGTGTGTGAGTGTGTGTGTGAGTGTGTGTGTGTGTGTGAGTGTGTGTGTGTGTGTGAGTGTGTGTGTGTGTGTGAGTGTGTGTGTGTGTGTGTGAGTGTGTGTGTGTGTGAGTGTGTGTGTGAGTGTGTGTGTGTGAGTGTGTGTGTGTGTGTGAGTGTGTGTGTGTGTGTGAGTGTGTGTGTGTGTGTGAGTGTGTGTGAGTGTGTGTGTGTGTGTGAGTGTGTGAGTGTGTGTGTGTGTGAGTGTGTGTGTGTGTGTGTGTGTGAGTGTGTGTGTGTGTGAGTGTGTGTGTGTGTGTGTGAGTGTGTGAGTGTGTGTGTGTGAGTGTGTGTGTGTGTGTGTGTGTGTGAGTGTGTGTGAGTGTGTGTGTGAGTGTGTGTGTGTGAGTGTGTGTGTGAGTGTGTGTGTGTGAATGTACACACTTGCACGCATATGCGAGAACAGCTTGTTTCCCCCCACCAGAGCTGACCGCTGGTTCTGTTCCACGAGGCTTTGTCCAGAGGGATCATGGACTCCCCCTATCCAGTTTGAGGCTCCTGCGCCTCCAAGATAAAGAACATGCATGAGAAAACACCAGAAAGTGATCTGTTGTTGACAGTACCATGTGGTAATTAATATTTTCCTAAATTAGCTGCTCACTGTGGAGGTCAGTGGGTTTTCAAGCATGTTAAATGGAGTCTACAGCCGGGGGAAGAGTGTGCTTTGAAGTCAGCCGAGGACCAGTGGCGTTTCAGGGACGTCTTCAGTGAGACTGACTCACGGGTGTGCTGCCAGGGAGGAGGACACCCGAGAAGCCTGCGTGCTGATCTGTGAAGTGGTTCGAGAACTTCCATCTTGATTGACTCTTAATTAACAGTGAGGTGTTCTCCTTTAAAGATCAGTGTTTACAGGGCTCACATGTCCCTGGGGTGTTTTGTTTCTGTTTGTTGCCAGTTTCTGCCCTGAACGCTGTGTCCTCCAGTCTCCCTGCCTCCCCTGAATTCTGCTCGCTCGCTCGCTCTTCCTTGTGCCCCAGGTCCTTTCTCCACCGTTGTGGGTCTTAAGGAAGCCCTTGCCTGTGCCATGGATGCAGTAGGAGCTCCGTAACCGCGTGGTCTGTACGGCTCCTTTTAGTGTAACTGCCAGCTTCTAAAACCATCAGTGCCTTGATTCCCAGGGAAGCTTTGCATCAGGCTCAGGGGCAGCCCTGAGTGCTGGGTGGGGCCAGGAGAGAATGTGGAGGGGGGTTTGGTCAAAGGCAGAAAGGACAGCCTCCAGTTTTCCATGACTCAGGTTAACGGACTCAGTGGTTGAAGGAGTTGTCATTTCCCCTGGTATGGGCAGATTTCCGCTTGGCCCGCCTGGCTCCCAGCTCCGCAGGGACTGCGGCCACACTCGGTCACCTGTAGAAGGTGTGAGCTGAGCACGCAGGTACGCAGGAGGCACAGGGATGTCGGGGGGAGGCCTGTGAGCCTCCTCCCGGGCAGTCCTGAGTCACCTTGGCTGTCCCAGTCGGGACGGTCCCGAACTGCAGAGAGGAATCGGTCCCCCTGCCACTGCCACATGTGCAGGGGCTCGTGTGGGGTTTGTAGTCTTTGTTGTTAGCACAAAGAGTGACGCCAGTTCACCCGGCCTGTCGGAGGGTTGAAGAATTTGGGGCTGCGGGGCAGTAGCACTTGTTTTGGTCTAACGTGTTCCTTCTTGAGTTAAAAATATAAAAATTCTTGTGGCTGACTCTGTAATTTTACCTCAGCCCTGCTGAGTACTTAGCTGACACCCCTGTAATAAAAGACAGATTTCACAAGAGAAAAACAAACAGAAGTTTGCAAACATGTGTGCTTCCCGTGCACATGGGAGATGCCCAGGGAAAGCTGACTGACTGACTCCTTGTGGGGCCTAGAACTCAGGCTGAGATGCCAGCCTGCGCGGGAAGGGAGGAGGGACGCGGGCCTCTCAGGGGTGTCCGTGGTGTAGCAGAGATGACTGGGTCCTCAGAAGAAGAGATTGGAGATACGGTCGTTCGTGACGAGCTGTCTGGGTGTGGTGTCCACGCCGAGCCTCCTCTCCTGTGACAGCAGGCAGTCCTGGTTGGTGAAACTTCTGGGAGGGGAGTGACACCTGAGTTGCTTTGGGAGTGTCTGTGTTTAGGCAGATGAGGGGAGTTCAGAGAAAGCCTTTCTTTGGGTCTGCTGATTTTCAGATGCCTTCAGCTCAAAATAATGAATACACTAACGTGGTGTAAGTACACATTTTGGGGTGGCGCGTCCTGAACCCCTGCAGTTGTGTTTTAGGGTGATTTGTTCTGAACCCCTGCAGTTGTGTTTTGGGGTGGCATGCTCTTCTGCTCTCCAATGCCGACTACCTTTAAGCAGGAGATGCAGTACTTGCTTTGGGTTTACTGCTGCCTTTCCCTGTCCTTTCCCCCTAGAGACCAGACATTCTAGGCCTGGCTGTTTTCCCAGTTACACATCATTCCAGTGTTTTTCTTGGTCCAGGACCAAGAGCCCAGGCACTTTTCTCATGATTAAAGTCATTCACCTAAGACACATGTCTGCCTCGGAACTTCTGATCAGCACGGAAGGTAGCTGGCATTACTACACCACGTTGATACAGTTCTAAAGAAAGGAGACATTTCACTGTTCATGAGCTGTGTGGTCCCATAGATGCAGATCTGCAGTTCCCATCACTTTCAAAACCTTGAGAGTCTCTTTCAGGCTTTGTTGGACATCACTGGTCTTGTCCCACTGCCTGGCTCTCCTCCTTGCAAGGAGGAAATGGAAGACAGGTAAGTGACTGCTTCAGGGTCACAGAGCGGGGCCTCTGTCTCCTTCTCAAAGAGTCTTCCCGGTACATCGTCGACAAGGGCCTAAACTCCTCTCTGGCTGAGTGGATTAAATGAGATTTTTCATTATTTTGTTCCAGTGTTGCCTCAACTACCTTAGAAAATATTTACAGAAACAGGTAGATTTCGGGCCCTGTCTTTGCATTCCAGTGGAATGCTTTATTTGGAAATGCGTTCTGTAGAAGGCATCCTTGGTCAGTAGAGAAACATTTCATAGTTTCAGAGCTGGAAACGATGTGACAGTATTCTTGTCATACACATAGGTATCTGATAATACACCGACGTCTGAAACATTAGTTTGTACCCGCCTTATCAGAACCCCACTTTCAGGTAATAGATTCATGTTGCAGGGACCTGACCTTTCCTTACCCAGTGACGGAGAGTCCGAGGTGGGCTGGTGACAGGTTAACAGCAGTGTGCTGGCCCCATGCCCAGGCCAGACTGATGTCAGCCTCACCTTGGCTCCTGCATCCCCTGTGCCCCGCGTCTGAATCTGGGGGCGCTTTTCGTGAAAATTTCTGCAACTCTGAGTGCCCTTGGGGGTCTTGTTCTAGGGGGTCTCTCCCGGGGCGCCACTTACCTTAATTCCTAGCAGATGTCAGTGTTGCTCTCTTATTGTCTGCTTGTATCTTCTCCCTCTTCCGCATCCTTCCTTCCTCCCCGAGAGCTTGCCTCTCTGCCCTGTAAACATTGCCCGATTCATGGCGGTGTCAGTAAATATTGACAAATGAATTAGTGAATGACCTGGTTATTTTAAGAAAAGGAGAAATTTCGTGTTTTCTGGGATGTCTGTGTGCACTCGGGCTTTGTTCTATTAGACTGTCCTGTTTTTGTTGGCTTGTGATCATGACTGATTATGAGTCGAGGATTTCTACATGCACGTGTGTGTCTTACTGTGCTTTCTGTCTGTTGTGTTGTGTGTGAGGAACACCCACTTTTGAAACAGTGTAACTAATAGAAGGATGGGGAAAAACAATTTCATAGGAAAATACTGCCTTGGAGACCTTCTGTAAAGGGTATCTAGAAGAAACACTCCATACATGTTTTTGTAAAAAGCCAAACTAACTCCTGAGAACTTTGAAATTAAGTATAAACAAGAAGTTCACATAAGGGACATGCCACAAAACATTAGTTGTTTACCCCAGTGTTCCTAATAGTTGGAGAAGGAGATTCTCTTGAACGTCACGCCGAAGAACTAGTTTATTTCGGGACATTAGCATTTGCCACTCCCATTGTCGCCCAGTGGTGGGTGTGATTTACACGCAGACATTTGGTATCTTCAGATCTTACTCGTAAGTCGGAACATGCCAACAGTCCCCACGACAGGCAGGTCCGGGTCCACACTTTACACTTGAGCGACCACCTTCATGATTTGTGGTGGAAACTGTCATGCTGTTTGGTCTGGCCCTGGGGTGGGTGCAGACAGATGGCTGAGGGATCAGTGACGATGGAGTCTTGCTTTGAGAGAGCAAGAAAGATTTCTTCGCCTGGTTTGTAGCATCCAATGGAATTCCTCTCTTCCCTGTACCTAGTGGCAGACGTTATTGGCCTGAGGATACGGATCGGTGTTCCCTCCTTTCTTACTGCCACATTGCTGCAGGGTCCCGGTCCGGAGCCCTCTGTCGACCCAGTTGCTGCCACCCTTCACCACCCACCCTGGCAGCGTGGCCCTTGGCAGAGGGGCCTAAGGTCTCCTTGGACAAAAATGGGATTTCTTATAAGAAGGCTGCCACAGTTCAGGTCCTTGAAATTACAGACACCTGAAATAGAAAAAACAAAACAAAACAAAACAAAAAAACCTCATGCAAATCAGTATAGCATTTAGTTCGGTAGTTTGTGGTCATGTAATTATATCTTCCTTTATATATATTTCTGGATAATCAGATTCTTAGATTCAGAGTTGACTATCTACAATTCTGAGAGGGTAATTGGTTAAATTACTGATGCAGATGGCTGAGGTCTTCTCTTTGCAAGTGAAGAATAAGTCGAGGGTGCGGGCTTTTAGGAACTTCTCTGGACCTGTTTCTTTCCTGAGGTGAGGCCGGGCAGGAATTTCTACTGTGAGGTGAGCGCCGTGACTGTGCGCTGGCCAGCACTGAGTTCTCATATGCAGTCTCGTGTCTGTTACATTTAGTATTTTGGTACCTGTGCCTGGCAACAAAATGCATGACCTTAACAAATGATAGAAAACTACACGAGGAAACCACCCTAGTCTGCACACATTCGGCACTGCACCTCCTCTCTCTAGGCATTTTCATTGCTCTAGCTCTGTCGTGTGTCAGCACAGTAATACAGCTGTGCTGGGACGCCACCTGTCAGTCGCCACAGTGTCACTGGGGAGGGTCCCACTATACCCCACCCCTAGGATTTTCCCTGTCTCGGTTCTCTGTCTCTGTATATCTCCGTCTCTCTGTCTCTTTCTCTCCCCTCACCTTGTGTATCTGTTTCTCTCCCATCCCCTCTTCTCTCCCCCTGTCTCTGTCTCTCTGTTTCTCTCCCCTCACCCTGTGTATCTGTTTCCCCCCACCCCCCTCTCTCCCCATCCCTGACACTATAACAGAGGCCCAGCTTTGGCACTTTCCAGCTGGTCCTTTCCAACCCTTGGATGTGAAACCCGAGGGAAAGGGCCTGGTTACTACAGAAATGCAGGGAGTTGAACTAGAACATGAGCTACTCTTGCATGTTGTTTTGTGTTTCAATCTGGAGTTGGAAATACACCTCGTCTGGAGTTTGGTGCCTCCTGTCAGAGTTCCAGAGGTTTCAAGTCTCTTGGCCTGAACCCACCGGGAACTTTGGCGACTTTTCTACCAAACATTGAGAAGTACTGCAGGATGAACAAAGGACCCACTTAATTGCAAGCTCTCTGATAAAAATGCCAGAATCCGCTGGATTACCACAGAAGCTTCTAGAAGGCAGCTCACAGCACTCCCCCCTCAGCTGTGCGTGGGGAGCTCCGCGTGTGCACCTTCTCTGCATTACTTTCCAGGTGCATCTCGATGGCCCCCTGTGCTGGAGCCTGCAGAGATGCTGGTCCCTCTTCCCCTGGCCAGTCCCTGCTTCCGCTGGAGCACTGGTCATGCTGCAAGGCGTGTGGGGTTTTATTTGAGGCGGGTGGTGATGGTGCCAAACAAATAGTTGTCCTTTCGCAGACTTAACACTTAGTGGCCGAGAGCCTTGTTTTGCCTTTGCATCCTAATGCATCCCAGAGGCCTCCCGCGTCGAGGGTGCCGTACCGTCAGTGATGGCTGAGTGAGTAAGTGAATGAATGAATGACTCCATCAGGATTTATTGTTTGCTAATGAAGCAAGGTCATGGGTATCTTCTCAGGGTATTTGCTAATAATTGCATTTGGTGTCCACTTTGCACAGCACTGCCTCTCGTGTGAATGGGAAGAGTATCCTAGTTCTTTTCCTTTTCGAGCTTTCCCTACAACTAGGGAGACATGAGTGTGTGGGGAACCACTGGGAGGAGGGGTGCCTCGAGCCCCGAGGTGGAAGGAGGCTACAGACAGCGCCTGGCAGATGTGATGTCGTGAGGAGCTGTGGGTCTGGGCCAGCCTGTCAGACTCTCTGGGCTGCTTCGGAAGAGGAGCAGCGACTTGGGCCCAGCACCTGTTACACGAGAATCTTGAGGTCTTGGGAGGCACCACCTGGAAATCTGCTCTGAGACAACCCAGGGAAACAGGAACCGACCCTCCTCAATGGTCGTGACCTGCCACATGGGAACCACAGATGCAAAGGGGATGTGAACACGTGCATGGCAGGCGCGGACGTGGCAGAAAGGACGTGGATGTGGGAGGCACTGCTCCGAGGGAAGTGAGATGCTAATTCTTACTAATCACTTAGGGCCTATGGGTTCCGGGTGGTGGTTTGTTTTGATAGGAATTGGATCTTATTTTGGAGGAGCCTGAGTCCACATATGACATGAATCAGGCCTGGAGCAGATGTCAGAAAGCGAGGGGACAGCTCCCTGCTTCAATCCGTGCTGCCCTCCTGATCCCCCGTTTTATTTTCATTAGTAAAGAATCTTGGTCGTGCAAGACAGCATTGGGGGAGACCATAAACCACACAGTGTTAATGGACTCGCTTACATTTGAGAACGTAGCATGCTCCGGGTTCTCGGGGGAGAGGCCGGCAGGGGGAGGCCCCGGAGCTGGCTGAGGGCAGGCAGAGCTGGGAGCCAGGTCCTTCCGGCCTCGGGAACAGGGGAGGGGGTGAGGTGTCTGAGCAGAGTTGGCCCGGCTCCCACGCAGAGCTGGCGTGAGCCGCATCCGTCCTCCTTCCATGCCCTCCACCTGGGGACAAGCCCCTGGTGTTCCTCCAGCCTTCACCCCTCGTAAGACATTTCACCTGCACCCCTGGCAGGTTTCCTCCCCTGGAAGTGGGTTCGCAGGCCTGGCAGCTTCAGAGTTTGTAAAACTGAAGTGAATCCACAGATGTGACACCATAAGCTGTGGAGCTGGAGGAAAGCAGGGTGTTTTCACACTGCCTGGGGGTGACCTCCAAACCCACTCCCAGATCCCTCTGGGCGCATGCTCCCTGCCAGCGGCCTCGCCTCGGGCTGCGCTGTTCCTTCTCCCTGCAGCAAGACCCCTCCTCCCTGAGCTGATGTCCATGATGGCGTCACTGGTCCGCCTGCTTCTCATCCGTGACCCTGTAGACATCCGTGACCCAGTGGTTCTCAACCTTCCTAATGCCTCGACCCTTTAATACAGTTCCTCATGTTGTGGTGACCCCAACCATAAAATTATTTTCGTTGCTACTTCATAACTGTAATTTTGCTACTGTTATGAATCATGTTGTAAATATCTGATATGCAGGATGTATTTTCATTGTTCGCGACCCACAGGTTGAGAACCGCTGCTAGACGGAGTACATCCCACCCTCCTGCAGAGCAGGCTTTCCAGAGCGAGCAGAGCTGGTCCCCTCCTCCTGGCTTGCCCCGAGCCCAAGGCATGTGAGACCCAAGCAGGGGTGAGAGGGAGTGGGATCGCCCCGGGGAACTTCACCTTTCGATGTGCCATCTGAGCCACACACTCCGGATCCGGGAGCACAGGGGCCGTGCGGAGGGGTGGTGTTTTCCGCCCATCTCTTGAGTGCTGCTCCAAGCGGAATCTGACCTTCGTAACCTGCTGTGGTCCTCAAGGCCGTGCAGGGAATATCTGGGGTGAGGAGGACATGCAGGGACTCCATCAGGCATGTAATTAAATCAGCCCCGCGATTTCACACTCCTTTCTCCTGGGGAGCGACCCCTGTCTTGTCTCCTTGCACCTGTCTCACTGTCCTGGGGGCCACTTGAGAAGCGCCGGGAAGGACAGAGAAGCACCAGCCCGTGAAAGGCGTGGCGTCCCCTCCAGGACATAAGGGCGGGCTGCTCGCTGCCTGTCAGCCCGGCTGCGGGAGAGACGGGCTCTGGGTTCTGGCATCTGCAAGTTGTGTGTGTCCCTCTGTTTTCCTGGCGTGTCTCACAAAGAGTGCCTCGTTCCCATGGGGAAGGGGGGACGGTGGAGGGAATGCGCCAGAATTGAAAGAAAAAGACAGCAACGGAAATCATAACAGGATTTGTTGAGACGATTATCAAACAAATTTCCCAGCTCTTGCTGGCCCGGGTGACTTACAAGGCTGACACTGCGTAGAATCTTAGAAGAAGCATAATTAAGAAACGATTTAATGACAAGAATATTTCTGAAATGGAAACTCTCCGAAATGGTGTAAATACCGTCTTATAACTCAGTGTTGCCGGGCACTCCCTTCCCGTGGACCTGGACCCGGAGCTGCGCCTGGACGAGGCCAGGGTCCTGGCTCCATGGGGGTCCCCTTGGGGCGGCCAGGGTTGCTTGGGACCCCCGTGGTGAGGCGTCTGGGGCCCCGAGCTGTGCCCACCAGGTGGCCGCCTCCAGGCCCCTGGTGCTGCCGTCTTGGCTTCCCGCTGAGCCAGGATGTTGGAAGCCTGTGCAGGGGCCTGCTGGTCCTCGGGGCTCCTTCCCTGCCCTACGAGATGCACGTCTCAGCATTCTGCCTCACAGGCTGCCTCACACTGCTCCCCGGACCGTCTCTGCTTTTCCTACTGAGCGGCTCAGAGCACATCTGCTCTTCCCTCCCGGGGGCACATCAGGGAATGGGACAGCTCTCCAGCCTTCCCTTCTCCACACCGAGACTGTCCTTAGCCATTTAGTATGTGGCGCGGATTCCCACACTTCTCGGCCTTAGTCCCTCTTGAGGCACGGTTCCTGCAGGACGTGATCCCTGGACATTAAGATACCTAGAAGATACCTCATGTTCGACATTCATTTTCTTTTTTGTTGGAAGGCCATTTGATGGCTCGGATGGAGAGCAGCAAAGAGCATGGACTTCTGAGCCAACTGCTGGCTACGAACCTCAGCTCCGCACCTGTGTGTGCCCTGGGAGCCCGTGTCCTCGTCCGTGCAGGGGGTTACTGACAGCGCCCGCCTCACAGGGCCGCTGGGAGGATGCAGGGACCTGTGTAGATGCCTGGCACATGCTGGATTTCAGGAAAGGCCACGTGCAGGCATGGCCAAACCCATCGTCTCCAAAGCCAGGGCCCTCTGAGCTCATTCCTGTGGAGCCCAGAATGGAGTTCCTCCTCATTTGTTTTTCTTTTTTTCACTGTAAACATATTCCGATTGGCGGTGTGAGTCCGGGAGATACTTCCCCCATCGGGCTGCGGTCCGGAGCGAAGCTCAGATCACTGGGCTGTGTGTGAGGACAGAGCTCACAGGGCACAGGGAGAAACCCTGGGGGAGGACAGAAACCTGACGTAGGAAAGCCAGCTCCATTGTTGGACAGTTTCGAGAGCTTTTCAACAAGCTGGATGTGGCCAGATAAGCCCAGCGCCCTAACCTTTGCTCAGCATTCCTGAAGACTTGTTGTTTGTTTTGTTTTGCCCCCTGGCTGTCTCTGGACAATGCTGTTATTGAGAACTCAAAGGATCAAGAATTTTTTAAAAATGGGCAAAACAGAGTGGCCACCCTTAAACAGTAGACGGGACTGACCATAGGGAACTACAGTGCAGTGGCGTTATGGTTGAGGCTGGGAAACAGTGTAAATGCTCAGTCCGTGCTCACTGAGTAGCACACAGGATAGTGCTCTGTGCACACCTAGTTCTGGGAAAAGGCCGTTGGGCCAGATGAGTTTACTTCCCTCCAGTGATCCGGTGGCCGTGCCTCTCACAGGAGAGGACGGTCCGTCTAGCTCCAGGAGGCCCATTTTCATGTGTCCGGCATGACACGCTCACCAGCACGGGGGTCGGTGCCTCTGTCCCCTCCTCCCTGGTGACGAGAGTTGAGGGAGGGATCTGCAGGGCTGGCATCGTGCCACCCGTGTTCAAACCCTGTGCGTCCAGTCACAAGTCCTCACTTCCTTAGTAGGCGTTCTTAGTCCTTTAAAGAAACGTGCCGCTGATACTCCTCTTACAAGTTCCCAGCGACGAATTCCGCGTTGTACTCTGGGGTGGGACTACTTCTCTGTGAATGAAAGCCTGGTAAATCAGATCTGTCACTCATCGTGTAAACGCCAGTGACCTGCCCAAAGGGTCTTGTCACCACGTGCCCTCGGGGTCACGAGGCCCCGGCTGTGACTGGTTCATCTCCGTGAGGCATCGAAGAGCTGCAGTCACTGGATCTCATTGGCAAAACCAGGCATAACTGTTACTCAAACACAGCTCATGAGCTCGGCCGGTGTGGTTCAGTGGTTGAGTGCCGACCTATGAACCAGGAGGTCACAGGTCCATTCCTGGTCAGGGCACATGCCCGAGTTGCAGGCTCAGTCCCCAGTGTGGGGGATGCAGGAGGCAGCCAGTCAGTGATTCTCTCTCATCATTGATGTTTCTATCTCTCTCTCCCTCTTCCTTCCTCTCTGAAATCAGTTTAAAAATATTAAAAAAATACAGCTTATGAGCAACATTCATTATAAAAGATAACAGAGGATTCATTGACCTCCAGCCCTGGGCTGGGGGGAAGGCAAAACCACATCTGAGGACGAGGAGGGCACAGGGATTTCAGCCTGAGTTCCTGGCCCGCTGGCCGTTCCCGTCGCGTGGGGTCGCGTGGGAAGGCTGTCCTCTCCTTACCCAGAGGCTGATGACTCTGTGTGAGGGACTCGCGCGGAGCCCTCGGGCCAGTGCCTGTGCAGTGGTCTGGTTAACAGGACTAGGGATTTCTGTGGAGCTCAGGGCCCCGCTTCAGACACGTGGACTTGGCAGGTCTGAGCAGGTCCCAGGGGTCTGCACCCTAACCTGAGGCCAGGTGGTCTGTGCGAGACGCTCAGGAAAAACACGGCCTTTGAGTCGCCGGAATCTCCTGAGTCTGCCTCCTCCACCTTCTGTCTTCTTGCTCCTGTCAGTGCCCCGGCCAGCTCCGCACGTCTGCGAGATCATTTCTCCAGTCCCAGACTGCCCGATGACCGAGGAGCTCTCTGTCGCAGGACCCCAACGTCTCCTCATTCTTCTCTGCTTTCCCATTGCAGCCCTGCCGGGCAGTGGTGTCCTGGTTCTAAAGACGAAGTGGTTGCTCTGGCTGTGCAGTTAGCAAGGGGAAGCCGTTACCTCAGCAGGTCCTCCTGCCCCCACCTGCCCGCTGTCCCGGCACCATGGTGCGGCATGTGCTCCGGGCGCTCGCATGTCACCTCTGCGCCCCCCTCGGCTGCCACTCCACTGCGCCACTGCAGGGGATCAGGAAGGATGGGTTTCCTGCAGGTTCCTGTTTGTCCTGCCTTCTGCAGGGGCAGGTTCTTCAGCGAAAGGCCCTCTACCCACCACCAGTCAACCTGACGATCTCTCCCCAAAGGCCCTGTCTCTGTCCTGGAGAGGAAAGGGACTGACCTGGCACCGGGCCTGGTTCTAGAACCACCTGTCCCCTCACCTGGCAGCAGGGGGACGGGCAGGAGGTCAGACCCCCTGTCCCTTCACCTGGCAGCAGGGGGACGGGCAGGAGGTCAGACCCCCTGTCCCTTCACCTGGCAGCAGGGGGACGGGCAGGAGGTCCGACCCCCTGTCCCTTCACCTGGCAGCAGGGGGACGGGCAGGAGAAGGACAGACCCTCTGTCCCCTCACCTGGCAGCAGGGGACGGGCAGGAGGAGGACAGAACCCCCGTCCCCTCACCTGGCAGCAGGGGGACGGGCAGGAGGTCAGACCCTCTGTCCCCTCACCTGGCAGCAGGGGACGGGCAGGAGGTCAGACCCTCTGTCCCCTCACCTGGCAGCAGGGGGAAGGGCAGGAGGACAGACCCTCTGTCCCCTCACCTGGCAGCAGGGGACAGGCAGGAGGTCAGACCCTCTGTCCCCTCACCTGGCAGCAGGGAACGGGCAGGAGGTCAGACCCCCGTCCCTTCACCTGGCAGCAGGGGGACGGGCAGGAGGACAGACCCCCGTCCCCTCACCTGGCAGCAGGGGGACGGGCAGGAGGACAGACCCCCGTCCCCTCACCTGGCAGCAGGGGGACGGGCAGGAGGACAGACCCTCTGTCCCCTCACCTGGCAGCAGGGGGACGGGCAGGAGGTCAGACCCCCGTCCCCTCACCTGGCAGCAGGGGGACGGGCAGGAGGACAGACCCTCTGTCCCCTCACCTGGCAGCAGGGGACGGGCAGGAGGATAGAACCCCCGTCCCCTCACCTGGCAGCAGGGGGACGGGCAGGAGGACAGACCCCTGTCCCTTCACCTGGCAGCAGGGGACGGGCAGGAGGACAGAACCCCCGTCCCCTCACCTGGCAGCAGGGGGACGGGCAGGAGGACAGACCCTCTGTCCCCTCACCTGGCAGCAGGGGGACGGGCAGGAGGACAGACCCCCGTCCCCTCACCTGGCAGCAGGGGGACGGGCAGGAGGACAGACCCTCTGTCCCCTCACCTGGCAGCAGGGGGACGGGCAGGAGGTCAGACCCCCTGTCCCTTCACCTGGCAGCAGGGGGACGGGCAGGAGGACAGACCCTCTGTCCCCTCACCTGGCAGCAGGGGGACGGGCAGGAGGACAGACCCTCTGTCCCCTCACCTGGCAGCAGGGGGACGGACAGGAGGACAGACCCTCTGTCCCCTCATCTGGCAGCAGGGGGATGGACAGGAGGACAGACCCTCTGTCCCCTCACCTGGCAGCAGGGGGATGGGCAGGAGGACAGACCCTCTGTCCCCTCACCTGGCAGCAGGGGGATGGACAGGAGGACAGACCCTCTGTCCCCTCACCTGGCAGCAGGGGGATGGACAGGAGGACAGACCCTCTGTCCCCTCACCTGGCAGCAGGGGGACGGCAGGAGGACAGACCCTCTGTCCCCTCACCTGGCAGCAGGGGGATGGGCAGGAGGACAGACCCTCTGTCCCCTCACCTGGCAGCAGGGGGATGGACAGGAGGACAGACCCTCTGTCCCCTCACCTGGCAGCAGGGGGACGGCAGGAGGACAGACCCTCTGTGTCCTCACCTGGCAGCAGGGGGACGGGCAGGAGGACAGAACCCCCGTCCCCTCACCTGGCAGCAGGGGGACGGGCAGGAGGACAGACGCCCTGTCCCTTCACCTGGCAGCAGGGGGATGGGCAGGAGGACAGACCCTCTGTCCCCTCACCTGGCAGCAGGGGGACGGGCAGGAGGACAGACCCTCTGTGTCCTCACCTGGCAGCAGGGGACGGGCAGGAGGACAGACGCCCTGTCCCTTCACCTGGCAGCAGGGGGACGGGCAGGAGAAGGACAGAACCCCCGTCCCCTCACCTGGCAGCAGGGGGACGGGCAGGAGGACAGACCCCCTGTCCCTTCACCTGGCAGCAGGGGGACGGGCAGGAGGACAGACCCCCTGTCCCCTCACCTGGCAGCAGGGGGACGGGCAGGAGGACAGACCCCCTGTCCCTTCACCTGGCAGCAGGGGGATGGGCAGGAGGACAGACCCTCTGTCCCCTCACCTGGCAGCAGGGGACGGGCAGGAGAAGGACAGAACCCCCGTCCCCTCACCTGGCAGCAGGGGGACGGGCAGGAGAAGGACAGAACCCCCGTCCCCTCACCTGGCAGCAGGGGGACGGGCAGGAGGACAGACCCCCTGTCCCTTCACCTGGCAGCAGGTGGATGGGCAGGAGGACAGACCCCCTGTCCCCTCACCTGGCAGCAGGGGGATGGGCAGGAGGACAGACCCTCTGTCCCCTCACCTGGCAGCAGGGGGATGGGCAGGAGGACAGACGCCCTGTCCCTTCACCTGGCAGCAGGGGGACGGGCAGGAGAAGGACAGAACCCCCGTCCCCTCACCTGGCAGCAGGGGGACGGGCAGGAGGACAGACCCCCTGTCCCCTCACCTGGCAGCAGGGGGATGGGCAGGAGGACAGACCCCCTGTCCCTTCACCTGGCAGCAGGGGGATGGGCAGGAGGACAGACCCTCTGTCCCCTCACCTGGCAGCAGGGGACGGGCAGGAGGACAGACCCTCTGTCCCCTCACCTGGCAGCAGGGGGACGGGCAGGAGGACAGACCCTCTGTCCCCTCACCTGGCAGCAGGGGGACGGCAGGAGGACAGACCCTCTGTCCCCTCACCTGGCAGCAGGGGGACGGGCAGGAGGACAGAACCCCCGTCCCCTCACCTGGCAGCAGGGGGACGGGCAGGAGGACAGACCCTCTGTCCCCTCACCTGGCAGCAGGGGGACGGGCAGGAGAAGGACAGACGCCCTGTCCCTTCACTTGGCAGTAGGGGGATGGGCAGGAGGACAGACCTGCCGCCACTTTCTCCAAGAAACACTGACCCACCACGGATGGAGTGGGCGCCTCCTCTTCTCCTCAGGGCTCTTCATAAGCCCCCGTCTGAGGCCTCTTGTCCCTCCGCCGTGCTGTTGTTTCCGGCGTGTGTGTATCTGTGTGTATTTCTCAGGCTGTGGACGAATCCTGCTCATCACTTGCACAGCATCCAGTGTGCGTGGTCAGGAGATGCTCGTTTAGATGCACGTGAAGAGTGGAAGTGGCGACCTGGAATCCACGTGAGGGGTACATTGGGTGCCGCACTTTGAACTTTTGCCGTCCTCTGATAAGCAGGGCCTCCGCACAGGGTGGTTAAGTAGTTGATTGCACGACTGAAGTGGGCGGTTTGTGGTTTGTGGTTCACTAAGCAGATCCTGGAGGAAGCAAGTCCCAATCCCACCGGAAACACAAGCACTGCTTCGCACACTCCTCTGGGCCGGGGCCTCAGGGCCGGGTGTCCAGCTGGCCTTGTGGGCTCCGCAAGGAGCCAGAGCAGGACGGAGGGGAGGAGAGAGGCAGCGGTTCGCAGCTCCCGGTCCCCAGCCCACAGCCCTCAGAGGGGCTCTGGGAGCCTGGACGTGCCTGTGAGGGAGGCCCCTGGCCAGGCCTTCCTCAAGGGGCTGGGGCCAAGCAAACACGGTGGGAAGGTTCATTGAGTAGCGCCGAGCCCTCTGCTGGGAAATGGCCATCGCCCTGTGTCGGAGGCAAACGCCACCCGTAAAGCAGCGAACTTGGGCGTCCCCTGTGATGGCAGTGCGCGCGGCTTCTCACCTGGGTCTAGGCCAGACCTGCAGACGATTCTGCACGACATCCCCATGACCTCTGTCCCCAGACCAGCGGGAGCCCGGCTGATTCAGGATATTTTGTCACCTCTTTCAAAGTCGCATTTAAGGAATGAAGTGGACCACGTGTCGTAATTTACTTGTTGAATACTTACTATCAGTATATCCAGTTACTTAATATGTATCAGAATAATAAGGAAGGACTTTCCCCTCCGTTTCAAAAGCAAAAGCATAAACAACCCTTTCACTTGGCAGTTTCTTTACTATGTTTCTGAAAAGCCAGCAAGCACTGTTCCTTAAAATAATAGCCCATCTGTTCCGCTGCACAGATCTTATTAAAGTCCCAGCTAAATTTCTACTCCCTTCATGTGACAGATTGTAGAAGAATTTTTTTCAACTAGAACTTCATGATGCTTTCTTTCTAAATACTGAATAGAACGTAGGGATAGCATATAAAGTTCGTTACAGTTAGTTTTAGTTCTTGGTCTTTATAGAGCTGCCGTTGTTTGTCAATGACACAGAATGTGTATCACCATAGCAACGGGACCACCCCAGTCGCAGAGCACTGTTCCCCAGGTTGTAGGCGTAGCTGTTCTCCTAAGAGGTGAGAGGCCCTCTCCTCATTCCCACGTGCGGCTGTTCTCAGGCACAGGCAGCTCAGCAGCAACTTTGAGGGACCTGGCGGGGACACCCTTCCCCGGAGGGGTGTTCCTGTGTGTCACCCTCGTGTCTGGGTGAAGGGGCAGAGGTGCAGAGACCTGCGCATCGTCGGGTGGTCTGTGAGGGGAGCCCGAACCCTGGGCTGGAGAAACCGGAGTTGACCCATCATTGCTCCGCTGAGAGCACGAATGTGGCTCTGTGTTTCTATTGACTCTGTTGCGGGATGGACGGAGAGAGGACGGTTCTGGACGGAGAGAGGACGGTTTTGTACGGAGAGAGGATGATTCTGGCCAGAGAGGGAACGATTCTGGATGGAGAGAGGGTGATTCTGGATGGAGAGAGGGTGATTCTGGCCGGCTGCCAGGATCTGGAGTCTGTCCACACTCATGGCAGAGCCTGTTGGATGAGCCTGCACTGACGTTTCTCTATCGCCCACACAAGACAGACGTGTGCATGCTTCCCAGGGGGTGCTCCTGATCCGCGGGCACTGAACTCGACAGGTAACATGTGGAATGTCCTGGAAAAGACAGAAGTCGGCAGGAGTGCTCGGCAGGGGCTCCATTCCCTTTGGCACGAGCTGTGGGCTCGGCAGATACTATGGGTGGATGTCGGACTGATCCCTTGGGACCTGAGAGTGTTCTCTCCTGGTGGCGGGAAGGTTTCCTTAAACTGAACCTGCACTGGGGCAGGACCCTACAGGAGGCCGAGCTCTGGGGATGGGCTCGGAACCAAGGTCTCCTTCCCTGGAAGAACTCCTTAAATAATGTGAGCCCAGGCTCCTGGCGGGAGCCCCGCAGTGGCACTGGTGCTGGTGGCCTTGCTGGTGCTGGTGGCGGTGCTGGTGGCGGCGGCGGGGTTTTGAGGAGGTGGGAGAGGAGGAGGTGAGCTGTGTGTCCATGGGGCAGAGGGAAGAGGGCCCCTGAGCCATGACTGTCACCAGGGACGGGAGAAGCCAGGAGTGAGTTGAAGGCCAGGACCTGGGTCGTTTTCCTTTCCTGTCGCCAGACGCCCTGTGGCTGTCTATTGCTACTCTGGCGATTCCCCTGAATTTTAAAGGGATCTTTAAACTTGCAGGGGAAGGGACTGGGCTTTCTTCATCTCTTAGCTGGGAGTGGAGACTTTCTGCCTCTGTTTGTTGTAAGCAAAGAGCAAAGACTTTCAGGAGACAAAGTCAATACGGATCTCATTGTTTTAAGAGCCTGATTATTTAAAATGGAAAGAAGGTAACATCTACAGGAAACAAAGTATTAGTAGCTTCACTGTGTCGCTATTAGAAGGTCCAGAACTGCCCTGCTCCCTGGAACTTGCTGTAGCCGGGCTATCCCCAGGTGGCTCCTGGCAGTTGCGATGGCATGAGGAACCAGACTTTTAATCTTATTTAGCTTCAATGAACATCAAGTGGCCCCATGTGGTTCCTGGCTATGGAATGGGACAGCACGGTTCTGGAAGACAAACCTTTTGTGCGGATAAGGCCACAATGGTGATCTGACAGCGTGGGCCCCCTTTCTAAGCAGCATGCACCCTGGTCGGTGTTCACCCACCCAGGGCATGTATCCGTGATGTGTCACTCACAGGTATTTAGTTTTAAGGGTGAATGTCTGCACCGCTGTGAGCCTCGGGGCCAGGGAGAGGAACAGAGTCCCTGGAATCACCCGTGAGCGTGGGCAGGGCTGCCTCCACTGCGCCCTGGGACAGGCCCTGGCGGGCTCACAGGGGCACACGCCGCCTTTCCTTTGGTGCTGGGTATCCTTTACTCTTTCCTTTTCCTTTCCGTGTGCCACATCTTGCCTGCCTAGAAGCACAGACAATTCCTTTTCTAGGAGGGTTTTTACCCATATGTGTGCATCATGCATTCTCAACAGGGGACTTGTCCTGGGGCATCGAGACCGGCACTGGTTTGTGCCCCTCCAAATGCCTCGGGAGCTGACCGAGACACAGCGTATGTGGTGTCCACATTCCCAGGGGTGGGGCAACTAGGAAGTCTAAGAAGGCTCTTAGGGAGTGGGGGCAATACTGAAAGAGTAAAAACCACACACTGTGATTGAATTGGACGAAGATTGTCTTTGATGTGGGGGTTGCTAAAGCCATTGCTTGCAGGGTCCTTGATGAGTAGAAGGTCATTGCAAACAGTTTTCGTTGTTAACTCTGATGAAGTAGAATTTACACTCCTTCGTTCCCCATTCACAGCTGGATGGGGATTGGACCAATGAACCGTAAGGACCTCTCTTTCTAATTTTAAATGATTCTCTCTTGCTCACATTCTGGGGGATGCGACGAGCTGTGTTTTCTCCCACCAGCGTGCTGTTCCCTGGTCCCGGAAGTGCTATATTTGTCCTGTGCTTTAATGTACACAAAGGTCTAAATTGCTACGTTTCTGTAAAGTCGGATATAACGTTTTAATTAAAGTGTCATCCATAAGTCATGCTCAGCGTCCCTGAGTCTGTACAGCCAGTGCGGAGCAGGGACTCACACGTGTGCCCTGGAGTGAAAGCTGCTCTGGGAACCGTGGAAGCCCATGGGGTGCAGCGGGGAGAAGGAGCCACTCACCGCCTTCTGTTCCTCATGGGTGGACCCTGGGCATGGTCACAGGAGCAGGTGTGATAGCACTTTGTAAATTACAGTCGCAAAGCATCCTGCAGACGCTGACGATACATCGACAGTTCTGATGGAGAGAGGCCTTCCTGCCAGGGGTGGCTTGAAGCTGAGTGTGAAGGGAGAGCAGGTATCTGCAGGGGAAATGAAAGGCAGGGCTGTGCCAGGTCTGGGGAGCTGCCGAAGCAAAGCAGGCAGGTACGATCTGTGGGGTTTTTTAGGGAGAGGTGTGTGTGGTTCATTTGGGGAAGGAGAGGAAAAAGGGGAAGGAGAGAGAAAAGGGGAGGAACCGGGTGGGGTATGGACATCCCTGCAGAACAGAGTGGCCTGTGTAAATATGTGTATTTTATTTTTGTCATATATACATATGTTAGATGTCATGTAAATGTGAGATTTTTATAACGTTGAAAGTATTTCTCAGCCCTGGCCCGATAGGTCAGTTGGTTAGAGTGTCATCCCGATATGTCATTGTGGCGAGCCGGCACGGCCATGGCATACTCAGCCCCAGGGCGCCTTATGTGCCATGCCAGCTCAGCCAGGTTCAGTGACCCTGAGAGGGGGCAGTGAAGGATGGAGAAAAGACAAGAGGATGAGCTGGGTCTGGGTGGAGAGACAGCACCACGGACTACAACCCGTGTCTTTATTTTATAGCCAGATTCCATGAGGCAAAGTAAGGGCGTGTGGTCAAGATGTTTACAACATTCTCGTGGGTTTCTATCCTACTCAGTTACATGCACCTGAACTCTATCAAGCCCATATTACTCAGACATGTGGGGCCACGTGTTCGGACCATAGGTTCAAGCTTACAACTACAGCTGTTGGCTATAATTGTGCTGGGAGGGCTCTGCCCTCCAAGCTGGGACTTGCACGTGGCCATGAGAGGGCTGTGCCCTCTCATTAGTCCGAGGCTTGAACCTGTCCAAACACTGTAGCCGCTCTCCACATGCCCAAGTTGTGGGTTTTATCCTCAGTAGGGCACATACAAGAATCTACCAATGAATACATAAATAAGTGGAACCACAAATCAATGTTTCTCTCTCTCTCTCTCTCTCTCTCTCTTTCTCTCTCTCTCCTCCCCCTTTTTTCATCTCTCTCTCTCTCTCTCTCTCTCTCTCAAATCAATCAACAAATAAAAAAAGAAAGTTTTTCTGGGAGCCTGCTGGTAGAGCACAAGATCACTTTCTGGACCTCAGTTTCCATATATTTAAAATGGTGAAAATAACACCTCAGGTTACCTCGAGGGTTACTATGAGGCTCAGATGGGATAATCTGTGTGGAAGTGCTCGGTGGCAGGTCATGAGCCAAGACCGCTCCCTGCTTTCAACACCCTCTCTTCCTTCATGACAAGAACCCTGATATTGGTTGGGGTCTGCAGTCCAGCCACAAAACAGCTGTTTCCCTGTCCCACCTGCTATGACCATGTGACAAAGATTTGGGTAATAGGAAGGAGTGTTGTTTGCTTGTGCTGGTAGTGTGGGCATCTGTTCTCCTTATTGGCCGGAGCTCCGGTAGCTGACTGGGACCACAGACTAAGGACCTGGCTCGGGGGTGGGGGGGTGGGGGGGGGGTGGATGGACTGTGAGGAGCTCAGCCCCACGATCTGGTGGAGCCTCCCTAGTGTCACCTGTGTGAGCAAGAAACAGACAGGAGTATTATTTAAGCCCCTGGAATTTGAGGTTTTCTATTTTGATCATTTGAACCTGTTCCTGATGGATCCAGGTCATATGACATTGTCTCGTGAATTTGAAGTCAATACTGGTCTCATTTAACTAAAGCTTGTTAATAAAACGAAATTCAGCTAATGAGTGTTGGTGGAATAAGCAGTAGGAATGGTAAATAGGTTTGATATATTTGTAACTACTTCAGTGTACCTGGTGCTTCAGTCTGCTCTACAAGTATATAATTCTCCTTGAACTCTTGATTATAGTAATTTTATTTATAGATTATTTCTTATTGATAAGTCACAAATCATTCTCAGTTATCTCAATGACCATAAATTTGATGAGACTGCATTGAGACTTTTCTCTATTCAATTGATTCCTGAGTTCTTGGCAGTTTACAGATTTAAATAAGCCTAAATATTAAAATAAAAAATAGCTCTCAATTTTGTAAACTCTTTCTTATCCCCCACACATTGAGCTGAAAGGTGCAATGCTGAAACGTTCAGGGCCGGTAGTGGTGCTGTGTGTACTTCCCTGGCCTAACTGCTTCCTTGGGTCAGTCAGCAGTTCTTAAAGTGTGGTCTGTGGGCGCCCCACATTCTTTCAGAGGATCCTCGACATCATAAAATTATAATTTCTAAGAGGTTACTTGTCTTTCTCACTTTGTGGATATTTACACTGATGATACATAAGGAATGGTGAGCAAGCAGTGGGCATCTTGGCCTGAATCAAGGTGGTAGCACCACCCTCTAATGGTTGTTACTACATTCTTTTATCTTCACATACCCGTGGCGGCGGGGGGGGGGGGGGACGACGATGACCAGTTTCACTTGGAAATGTACTATTTTGATCATTTGAACCTGTTCCTAACGGTTTTTGTTTTACTAAAACATTTTTGTTTTACTAAATCTTAACACCCAGGTGCCTTCTCTTTAATATTCTGAGCTATGAAGTGGGAAGTATGTGTAAGGTGTTCTGACACACACAGAGGCAAAAGCACTCTGATGAGCTCAACTGACCACTTTTCCCCGAGAACAGCCTACTTTTATGTAAAGGGTTGACTTGTAAACCGTGGCCATTCAGACTTAGGTATTTGTAGATGTTTTCTCAAAATTGAATTGACTTTCATTTTAAGAAAAATTAATTTCTATTACTTGTCCACAATGATAAAATTTGAGCTTTCAAGTGAATATTAAAATTTTGGAAACCTTGCATCCATCACATTTCTGTGGTGATCAGTGCTGTTTCTACTAGATGGGATTTTTTGGATGTTATGTGATGAACTGTGTCAGCACTTGAAAGACGTGCATAACTTAGCGAGCCAGCATTTTCTAAATGACCCAAGTATGGTTACAAAATCATGTTGGTAAAAGAGCCACTCAAAGTTGCAAGATGACCAATGAATTTAAAAGGAATTTAACACGAAGGTTGACTGATAAGCTTGCAAATTCCAAACAACCTTTAGGGAAGTACCAGTTACTAAATCTGGCATAAGATCAAAGGAGAATACCAAACATTATCTGGAAAAAAAAAAAACCACACAAAAAACAACTTAAATACTTCTTTCTTTTCCAATTCTGTATCAGTTGAGGCTAGACTTTCTTCACATATTTCAACCAAATCTACACAGTTATTGCATCAGACTGATATAGAAGCAGATGAGAATCCTGCAATGTTTTATTAACCCAGATGTTAAAAATGTGCAAAAAATTAGCTCATTGAGAATATACTGAAAATCACTGAAATGTGCACTTTAAAAGGAGGGACATTGTGTTTTGTCAGTTGTGTCAATTAAAAAATACATGAATGAACTTCTTTTAATGTTGATATTTTAGAATGTGGAAGATACTGCATCTAAAACTTGTTTACCGTGTAACTTACGTCCAAAAAAATCATGAAAGTCGCTTCATCCTCATAGCACCTTACACTGTATATTTGAGCCTCTTCGATTCAGCAAGTCACACTATGTTATGGCCCATATCGTTAATTTCTACCTTGGGTACAGCTTACTGCTGTCCTTCATGCAGAGGGAAAAGGACATGGAAACGTGAGCTGACAACCATGCAAAAGAAAATTTCTTTTCCCCCAAATGGTCTTTAGCAGAGCGGCAGGAAGGGTTGCACTTGGATTTAACCCTTGGTCTTTCCTGAAAAGTTACCATCGGGGTTGCCCATCTCCCAGCACTCTGCATCGACTTCCCCACGGAAATAAGTGAGGACACCTGCACAGTATTCGTTTCAGAAGGAGCGCAGACCTGGTGAAGGCAGGTGTGCTGCCAGCGGGCACGTGGGAAACGTGACCCCCGAGAACCTTGAGGGTAGGTTTTTATGTGCAGCAGCTTGCGCTGTGTGGGCAGGAGCGTGAGCAGGGCGCTCAGGAACCTGGACAGGTGCCTGTGCGTGTGCAATTAGTTACTGTGGCCGCCAGGGCGTGCGTGGAGCTTGCGTCCCGCCCCTTCTGGCGGTGAGTGAGCACCAGGACAGCTCCCGCTGTGGACAGTGCGCGCTTAGTTTGTCAGGACACCCAGGTCTTCAGAGAAGTACAGGCCCCAGCGTCCCCGTGCCCACCTGCCTCAGCCCAGGAATGCGGGCGATGGCCTGTCTGCGTCATGGAGCTGGCGCTCCCTTCCAGAGCGTTCCAGTCCTGGCTGCTGCCGAGGGAACTGTGTTCATGGCCTTTCCACGACCAGGGACGGCTGTGCTTTCCTCAGACCAAGTGCCCGGCCCTCCTAACAGCACAGACCTGCTCGGACCCACCAGGCCGGGGAGCTCGCTGGTGGGGTTTGAAGACGAACAAACACCACACTGGGCTGACATGGCTGAGAACCCAGGTGGAAGTGGCCCTGACCACTGGAGGACGACGACTCTGTTTTCTCTTCAGAAAGACTTATTCATTCCATTTGGTCCAATGCATGGGAGAGGGCTCCAGGGTGGTTAAAAGGGTGGCTGGTGGTTTCGGGGAGAGGCTCAGGCAAAAGCCAGACACCAGGGGGATACAGAGGAGCCCCTCAAAGGCCTCTGGGCTCCAGAGGCTCCTAGTCGAAGAGATACGCAATCCACCCTGGGGCCGGCCAGCCTGTGAGGGGAGTCAGGTGTCGCCCATCTTCTTGATGAGTTTCACCTCCTCATCCAGGAAATGGTTCTCTAGGAAGTCACAGAGATGAGGGTCTGGGTAGAACCCAGGGCATGCAGATCCAAAAGGGCCTGGTTCCGGTTCCCCTCCAACCAAGGCTACAGCAGCTTCCATGGCCTTCTGAGTTTCGCCCCACTCACCTTGGGAAGACTTCATGTCCCGGAAGAGACTGTGGCCACCTTGCTGGTTTTGCATCTTTAAGAGATGCTCAGAGCCCTTGTGCGTCTCCTTGGCCAACTTGTGGACTATCTGGCCCACGCCCTCGAGAGCCACATCATTGTGGTCGAAATAGAAGCCAAGAGAGAGGTAGGTGTAGGAGACCTGTAGATGCAGGTTGGCCAGGCGGTTGATGGCAGCCTCCATCTCGGTGAAACAATTCTGACGAATTTGGGAGCTCATAGTTGTTCGGCAATGAAGAGTTAAGGTAAAAACAACAAAACGGTGTTGGCTGGTCACGGAGGCAGAGGATGGCTGAGGTGGTTCAGAAGGTGGTGACTGGAAAAGAGGGTGGAGGGTGGTCGGAGGCTGGAAGAAGAGCCGTCCCTGGGTCTGTGCCATGCAAACACTGTTGAAAGCAACAAGGGCTTTCTCAGGGAAACCGTGTTCACTGGTTTCCTTCCTGTCACCTGGGAAGTTCGTCTCTCCCGTTGGTGAGGAAGCAGCGGTGGCTTTTTGAAAACACATATTGGTATGAACTCCCTTTTTGACTTCTTCCTCCTTGCATGTCCCTTCAAATCTGTCCCTGCTGCTTTTCAGATAAATTAGGATGAAAGTGAATTATGTTAAGCTATAGTTTAATTACAGCTTATTGATGCGTATTCGTGGGGAAGGCTTGTCTACATAGCCAGCCTCTTCCTGTGGGCGGGCTGTCAGCACAGGTTTTCTTTTCTTGGGCATTTTGTGGCACAGACATTTCGTTTCGTTTTTAGAAATAGGGACACATCTAGTAATTGCCTGCAATATAGTTAACCTCGAATCTCACAACGGTTTTTAAATGGTTTGCAGAAAAATTCCAACTTTAAAAATAAGCAGTATTTGGTTATCTGTGCTATTGAGAGGGACCGGATTTGAACACCCCACATCCCCAGACAGATTGTTTTAAAATGTTCTTTGGCTTTGGAGCGTTTTCACGACTTCTTTTTTTTTATTGCTTTTAATTAAAATATTAGAATTGCCTTGCATTTCCCGAGCCTGGTTGTTGGCAGTGGGTGGTTTGGGAATTACCGAAATGTTGAGGTGACTTTGGCGGCTGATGGTGGGATGAGCTGCTCCTGATGATGCTGTTGATTTGGGGGTTTGCTTTCCAGTATTAGAGGTAGGAACCTGAGGAATTGGCTGCTGTCTACGCTGTGCTCCCAGGAGAAGAAAGGGAGAACGATACGTTGTTGAGAGATGGTGAGCGTCTGAGGGAGGACTGGTAGGAGCAGGGGAGCATGGAGGTGTAGGCTTTAGGGAAGCGTTCCCTTCTCTCGGAGCAGATTCATTGGGGCAGGGGGGCAGGCTCTGCTCACACAGATGGAAGAACGTGTGCGTCCTTCAGGAATGTAGCTCCCTGCATGGGTTGTCTCCCAGTGTCCTTCCGGGTTAGCTGTCCCGAGGTCACAGACCTGGGAGCACAGACTAGACCAGCCGTGGGCAAACTATGGCCCGCGGGCTGGATCCGGCCCATTTGAAATGAATAAAACTAAAAAAAAAGAAAAAAAAAAGACCGTACCCTTTTATGTAATGATGTTTACTTTGAATTTATATTAGTTCACACAAACACTCCATCCATGCTTTTGTTCCGGCCCTCCGGTCCAGTTTAAGAACCCATTGTGGCCCTCGAGTCAAAAAGTTTGCCCACCCCTGGACTAGACTCACTGCATCAGTCTCACAATTTATGATCAATGTGGAGCGCCCATCGAGAAAGCAAGGGCAGGGGTGGGCTAGGTTCACGCACCTCGGGTGGGGAGCAGTCAGAGTCCCGCTCTGCTTGGATCCTGGGGTGTGCATTGTTTTGCTGACTTTTTGAGCAGTTTTGGTTCAGGGCCACAGCTGTTGTCGCCAGTTCACCTAATGAACAGCCTTAGGTGTCAGCGATGGCGGTTGCATGCATGTTAAGTGATCGGTTGTGTTCTGTGTATATCCAGGTACCTGGTGAATGTTGGCACCTTCTGGTCTTTCCACCTACTGGTCCCATTCTACTCACTACGTGTATTGGTCCTGTGCCTCTGTCCATGTCTGACAGACCTGTGCTCTTGAGCTATTTATACCTAAAACACCTTCAGAGGTTTTACCTGTGTTTTGCAAGTCACAAGCATATCCATTTATCATAATAGAAGCAAATATTTTCAGAAGCCTTACAGAATGCAAGGAATTGGAAACAGTAGTCTATAGATACCTTTTTTAAAGTTATTTTTTTTATTGTGGTAAAATTTACAGAACATAAAATTTACAGTTTTAGCCGTTTTTAAGTGTACAGTTTAGCAACACTAAGCACATTCACGTTGTTGGGCTACCATCACCATCCATCCCCAGCACTGTCTCAGCTTCCCAGACGGAAGCTCTGTCTCCATTAAACATGAACTCCACCCCCACCCCAGCCTCCTGCACCTGCCAGAGTATTAATAAGCTTTTTAGTGAGAGAGGCAGGGGGGGAGGACTCAGGGGTGACTGTCTTTAGGTCTGAAGAAGTGCTTTAGGTTTTCTTCTCCTGTTTCCAGGAGGAGGGCGAGGGAAGCGGTGAGCATGTGATGGCAGATCCCTGGGCCTCAGGGTTTGTTTTCCTGAGGGAACCACGTGTCCCCAAACCTGCACCCAGGCTCATTGTGTGGGGGTGGGGCCGAACCTTCTGGACTTGCTCTCCATGCAAGTTCCCTTTCCTGGTCTGTGTGGCTTGGTGATGAATTTCTAATGTCTAAGGAAGACTGAGAATCTGAACACACACGTGTTGATTTTAAAAACACACATCATTTTTATCATTCTCTACCTGTCCTTCTAAACATGAAGTGTTCCCTCCTCTGTCTTGTTAAAGTTGTGTTGCAGTGGCTGCTACTTCTGTTCAACTCGTGGTTATTTCTAAAACTCAAGCTCCTGAAACACTGAAAAATGAAGGGGAAGGGGTATTCAGGGGGCTGTCGAACATCTTGTTTCTTCTGAAATATCTGTTGTTAAGCATTTTAATGTCCATGGTTTTTGTAATATATTTTACATTGTGATTGGCTTTGAAATGATATTTTTCCATATTACTGGTCTGCTTTTTCCTGTTCATCTATGATATTGCTGTATTTAAAAATGATTGGTTATTTCATTTTAAAAACAAAATAGCTCTCTTAGAGCATAAATATGATTTCTGTAAGAATTTAGTTTCAAACATTGATGTGTATTAAGTAAGTACAGTGGCACGATTAGTGCAGTAAATGGACAGAGTTAAAATTTTCGCATTATAGTTTACTTCAAAATAAACACATAGCACTTACAGGAAAGCAAGCACCTACTGAGTGTCTAGATGGGGAAGAACTTCCAAATAGTATACGTGATGGAAAGTATTTCTTAATAAAGATTAGCTAGATTTGTTACACAGAAAGTTTTTGAAAACCTCTATATTTCCATATCTAAACAAAAATTTTAAAAGTCAAATACAAAGAGAGGTTAAACTGTGAATACGATTGATTATTGAAGGGTTTATTCCAATTGGTAAGAAATGCTATAAAACTCTAATAGATAAATGCGCAGAGCTGTCATAAAGATACACTCCACAACTGAGGTAAATATAGATGATGAACAGACAGGAGAACTTTTCTTATTAGCAATCACATAGACTTAACTGAACAGCAACTTGCTACTTTCTGCATCTCTAAATAACAAAATTTTCAAAATATTATCCAGTGCTGTATTGATATGGTTGTTAGTAGAAATGTTGGTACATATATCTTTTTGTAAAAAAATTTTTTTTGTAAATCAGAGCTTTATATGTTTATATACCTTTCTGGGTATCCTGGGGTTCCTAGACTTACATTTGAAGTTCTTAAGTTAGACGTGTGTGTGTGTGTGTGTGTGTGTGTGTGTGTGTGATTCAGGTGACCAAGCTCCCTCCTCACTACCCTTCCCACCCCCCCCCACCCCCCCCATGGAGGTCAATCAGACTGAAACAAGGGGGTGAGCTCTTCCAGGCCATCTGGCCGGTGTTTAATAAAGGCTGACTAAGCCTGCTATGCTTGGTGCCCAGGATGAAAGGCTGAATAAGATTCCGTGTTGATACCTAGATACTTAAAATTATCTCCTCTTATTACGAAATGAGTGGTTTAATAATGGCATGTGTAACACATCCTGGGAAAAACAAAGCATGAAAAATTGATATGCGTTAACTGAAGATTTTTAAATGGGGCCTTTGAAATACTTGAGAATTGAAAATAGGACCGTGGTCACTCAGAGAAGACAGTTTCAGATCTTCACCTTCCCTCTTCAGATTTCACACTCTTTCCCTTTTCTCTCCCTGTAGAAGCTACATGCTGGGAGGATGGTTAATTAGTAAAACCTGAGTCATAGATTAGACCTCCACAAATAGCGCTCGGCTCCCTCTGCCCCAGTGCCTCTCATAGGGCTTTCACAGCTCCTCGGGATTAGAATTACAGAATTCATCATCCATGAGCTGTTTCAGCATCTGTCATGGGTTAAATTGTGTCCTCCCAAAAGATAAATTCAGGTCTTGGCACCTGTGAATGTTACCTTATTGAGACATAGGGTTTTTGCCGATGATCAACCTAGATTTAGGGTGGGTCCTAAATCCAATTTTTGGTGTCCTTATTAAAGAAAGAAGAGGGCCTGCCTCTTTGGCCTTGGTCACAGAAGCAAAATGACGAAGGGAATGACGTCATTCAGAAAGTGCCACAACGCGATGCATACATTGTGCTGCCGCTGTGGCCCGAAAGCCTCCCACCTTCAGAAGTCCACCTGTGGCAAGTGTGGCTACCCCACCAAGCTGGAGAGGAAGTGTGACTGGAGGCTGCCAAGGCTAATCGACAAAACACCACTGGGACTGGTTGGAAGGGGCAGCTAAAAACTGTGCACCACTGGTTCAGGCATGGGTTCCACGAAGGGGCAACACCGAAACCCAGGAGGGCAGTTGTTGCAGCATCCAGCTCATCTTAAGGATTTCAGCGATTATTCATGCAACGAATGTTCTGGTTTTAAAAAAATAAGAAAGAGGGAAATTTGAGAGACACAGAAACACAGAGAAAAAGACTGTGGGAAGAGGAAGCAGAGATTAGAGTGATGCAGCCACAAGCCAAGGAATGCCAGGGGCCACCAGATGTTGGAAGGAGGAGGAGGACAGGGCCCAGTGCCTCTGAAGGGAGTATAGCCTTGCCAACATCTTGGTTTTTGACTTCTGGCCTCCAGAACTATGAGAGACGAGATTTCTGTTACTAAGGCCACTCAGTTTGTGGTAATTTTCATGGTGACTCTAGGAAACTAATATAGCATTCATCTGAAAATATTATTTGAGGAATGGGAGATAAGTGGTGAAAATATGGCACAAACAAAAAATACATATTCACACAGTTTGTATTTTGAGTAAAGACTTTAATTCTAAGAACACACCACTGTAGCAAGTGGGACACAAGATGTCACACCTCCTGAGTGAACACCAGTGATTCCTGGAGCAAACCCAGGTGCTCTGGTCAGCAGCTAACTTACTAGGTGTGAGTGAGGTGTGAGTCATGTGACCAGAGCCCACACCGGCCACCAGTGTTTCTGCTATCAGGCCAAACCGGTTTACCTTGTAGTTAAAAATGCTAATAACTTAACAGGAATAAAAGCCTTAATGAGAATTGTGATCAGCTGTAAAGTCCTGTGGTGAGGCTCTTCTGTTACCACTTGTGTTTAGATGTCTGTCCCATGTCACTCAA
Organism: Myotis yumanensis; assembly: GCF_028538775.1. Lineage (NCBI taxonomy): Eukaryota > Metazoa > Chordata > Mammalia > Chiroptera > Vespertilionidae > Myotis > Myotis yumanensis. Next base: position 159,253,871 of record NW_027223752.1, on the reverse strand, counting down.
AGCATTAACTGAAGGTAAAATAGGTAAGAGAAACAACCATGGGGCATGCAAGAAGGTTCCTGTCATTTGAGTGCTGTCACCAAGTGCTGGCCTCATGGTGAAGTTTCTTCTATTCTATGATGGACCCCACACATTGATTCAGTGTTTCTTAACTTAACGGCCCTCCAGGAATTTAGGTCAAATGATGGCTAGAAATATGGGTTTGGCAGTGCCCATCATGTAGGGGATGGTGCCCTTCACATCAGATCTTCTCAGCTCACTTCTCATCATGGCCTTGCCTTCTCTTCAGTCCTGGCTCTCACCAGGGGTGGGGTGGTTTGGAGGCAAATGCTTTACCAGGGGCCAGGCTGCTCATGGCATGCTGACCTCAGGCAGCAGATCGTGTTCTCAGGACCCCACTACGACGGAAGGGAGGCGTGAGTGATGAGCTGGCAGTAGGTAGCTGCCTGCCTCGAGTTCGAAGTGGCAGTGAAGGTATGTTGGTGGTCACTTGTAGAGTCACCACATTGCTGGGTAATCCCTTGTGTAGACTCTCAGGGGCTTCAGGTGGAATAGTGGGCATGGCTCCCACCTCCCCCCCGCCAGGAAGGATTATAACTTAAAATCATCCAGCCGGTGAGAAACGTTGTGACATGAAGTAACTCTACAGCCACATGGTGCTTCAGTGGTAGATTGGACCAGGAGTCGGTCTCCTAAATGACAGGTTTCTGTTTCCTTTGTTAGGGCAAAACTCCCAAATAGTTGAGATACTGTCAATCAGCAAAACACCCATGTCATATTTCTCTCTGGAGTTTTTCAGAAGCGATGAATGGAAGCTTTCTTTGTTGTTGTTGTTTTGTTTTATTTTGTAATTGAGACCCTAGGTAGGGGTCTCTCTCTGCACATGAAGGTCCAGTAGGTGTGAGGCTGGTCAGTGTCACCGGGGGTGTCCCAGGGTCCAGGTTCCCCTCATTTACTGCTCTGCCACCAGCCCCAGGCCCAGCCACAGGAAAGAGGAAGGGGGTGGGACGTGCCTGTCCCCATGGAGGGGTCGACATCAGAGCTGTGCCTGCAGTTTTCACGTTCCCATGGTTCAGTCCTGATCATGGGCCTCACTGGATTGTTTGAATGTCTGTGGGAAGCGTGTGCCCAGTGAAACTGTGAGGTTTTTGTTACTCCCAAAGAGGAGAATGGTACTGGAGAGGGGTGACTACCATCTCTCCTGCAACGTGTCAGTGTTATATGTCTCTTCCTGCTTCATATTGATCACTGAAGAAGTGGGTTTGGCCTGCCTAGTGTGGCTCAGTTGGCTGGGCATTGTCTTGTGCACTGAAAGGTTGCTGGTTTGATTCCCAGTCGGGGCCCATGCCTCGGTTGCTGGCTAGATCCCCAGAAGGGGGCGTGCAGGAGGCAGCCAATTGATGTTTCACTCTCACATCGATGTTTCTCTCTCTCTCTCCCTCTTCCTTCCTCTCTCTCTAAAAATTACTAAAAACAATAAGTGAGTTTGCACTTCATGGTGTATTAACTGTTGGGATTTAAAGTGTTTAGTGTATCAAGACCGCAGTTTCTCTGGGCTTCTCTAAGGTGGCATTTTGTAATTCCACATGGTTGCATCTCTGGTCTGGTGCAGAAGGGAAGGCATGCTGAACACGGTGGCATAAACAGTATTTTAAGAGTCTGTCTCACCTGTGGGAAAGAGTCTATTTTGAAGGACTTGAATACTTTCTTTATGTAATATTAACCCTGTGGCTCGGTAAAGTTGCCTGCGGCCAATTGCAGTATCGACTCACTGGAGGCCTCTAGAGTCTGCTAGAAGGGGACAGGCTTGGCCTGTGGAATCCGGTAACTTCACCTGCAGTTAATGTAGTGGCTAGATGTTCAGGGAAGTAACTATATTGCTGCTTACAATTTTTGATGATATGACTTAAACATCAGAATTTCACTACATTTTTTATTTCACCACCCTTTCAAACCTCTCCCTTTCCTCAGCTGCCATGGATTGTACTGCATTTACCACTAGCATATATGAGAGATGGTCAGTTCTGACCCTTTCTTAGCTATTGACATGGAAGCGACAGAGTTAATCAGAAAAATCTCTCTGAGCTGTCGGAACCCATGGAGATCTACATGGTGAAGTTCACATGGTACATCCAGTTATCCTAGTTAAGAAATGTCAGTGCTGAGTGGGCAAAGATGGGGAGAGCTTTTAAGTAGGAAAAACCTGACTGTATTGGTTGCTCTATGTAATTTAGTGACTTTTGACTTTTTAGCCAGTTAGAAAATGCAGTGCTGGGTCACCCGAGCAGAAGTGAAGTGTCTAGCCCAGGGGTGGGCAAACTTTTTGACTCGAGGGCCACAATGGATTCTTAAACTGGACCGGAGGGCCGGAACAAAAGCATGGATGGAGTGTTTGTGTGAACTAATATAAATTCAAAGTAAACATCATTACATAAAAGGGTACGGTCTTTTTTTTTTTTTTTTTTTTTTAGTTTTATTCATTTCAAACAGGCCGGATCCGGCCCGCGGGCCGTAGTTTGCCCACGGCTGGTCTAGCCTGTCTGATCGGGCCTGAGGAGGTCGGAGGTGGGGTGCCCGGGGCTTCCTCTGAGAAGGGGTGGAAATGCTGGGGCCACCAGAAAAGGACTGCCATGACCCAGGAAGGTGCCAGCAGGCAGTGTCTGTCCAGTAGTGAGATTCCAGGCTCTCGATCTGAGAGCAGGTAGGGAACTGGACCTTGAACAAGAATGTCTCAAAAGAGACACTATTTCTACAGGCAGATGCACTAGATGGCCTCAGGTTGCCTTCTGCTTTAAAAAGTGCATTTCATCGTTTAGCCCTGAAATTACAGCACTAAGAGTGATTGGCAATAATCTGCATTCCAGCCTGTAGGTTCTGGGCTGCTCCTTGGGAGTCTTGGGGAACCCTGTGTTCACCCAATTTGTCTGTAGAATAAGTTACAGAATTATAACTAGTTACAGCCCATTCTTTTTGTACATCCTGTCACAGCGTTTGGCACTCGTGGTTGAGCACAGACTTCTGGTTGAGCCCACACACTTGGGTGACCCCTCGTAGTTTTCAGGGACAGTCCCATGATGCGCTGCTTCCTCCCAAACACTCCGTCTTGACATTGGAGGGTAGCCGAGGCTTCGCCGCTGGGACCTCCAGAGCCTTGGGTCCTGTGGCACCTTCTGTGCCCCTGAAGCTCACAGACCTTGCAGTCTTCACAGAGGGTGTACCCTGGTTGCATCCTGATCCCCCAGAAATCGCTCATGAGACCAGGACGGCCTTCCCGCAATGCCAGGCTTCCTTTGGTCCGGGCCTGCCGGTCAGAGCAGCCTTTCTGCTGTCGTCAGCTGGCACTGCTCCTGCCGCCTGACCCCGGATGTGCTCACGGACGGCAGCTTCCTCGGATGGGGCATTGCTCAGTTTCCAGCACGTACAGTGCTCTGTTTCTGTGCAATTACAGTAAAAGCCACTCGTTTTATTAATTTACTTATTTATTACCATGATTTTGAACCCACAGGGACTCTCTGCCTCTCCCGCCCCCTCAAGCACAATGGTCAGCCCCCTCCAACCGAGAGTCACGTCTCTGCCACCCTGTTATTTTTTTCCTTTTCTTTGGCCTCAGGTTATGGTAAGAACAACAATTGTGAAATGGGCACTTGGTGATTCTTCTGTAAATAAAGCCAGAATCGGTAGATGTTTGTCCCCAGGAGTCCGAAAGCTATTTTGAATCCGTCCTGTAGCAAATAGCCAAAGACCTAATAAGCTCATCTCACACCACACTTGATATCTGAGAAATGCATTAGTTTCCAACACCTCCTAATCCATTGTGACAAGTCCTATCTAATCACAGGCAGCAGAGTTCCACCGTGGAATGAAATACCACAGGAACAGGTCAGGAATTTCTGGGCTCTCATTTGGATGTGGCTATCGCTTGGCCTGGCAGATATGCCAGCCTCAGCCACAGGGGTCTCTCAAGGTAAGAACCAAATGGCCTGGCATCGTTTGCAAAGCTTTCGCAATAGTGAAGTGTCACCCGTATCACAGAGAATGAATAGTTGGTGAGGGCAGGGTGTCAGGATAACAACCGGCCAGCCCTGCACTGAGTGGTAAATAAGAACTTACTTCTTAGCAAGGAAATATGCCTAACCCGTCCTCTCCCTCTCAGTGAGAACTTACCAATTTAAAAGAAGAGCAACAAAAATCTTAAAAGATTTAACTGAAGAGATTAAGCGACGTGCCCCGGGCTACACAACTAGGGAATGGAAGAAATTAAGTGGCCAGCTGTTGCCTCTAGAATGCTCTTCCCCACCCACACACTTGTCAACATTTCCCTTTTCGTCAGTGTTTACATTTCTCATATTTCTCCCCTCTTTTCCTATTATTTCCCTTTTGGAGTATGTAGTCAGCTATTTGATACCTAAGCATGAGGAAAATACAGTGTAGTCGTCCGTCTGTGTTGAGAAATAGCTTCTGTGTCTTTTAAAGAAAAAAAAGAAAAGAAAAGAAACAAGTGGGCAGACACCTTAACCATGAGAATGCTGATTTGCTGCGACAGTGACTGGTCTTTGGACCAACTCTAAGCATGGGTAGGATTTCCTCTTTCTCCCCTCTCATTCATGTCTGCCTCCTTCTGGGATAAAGTCTTCCTCCAGCTCTGTAAGTTGGAATTAAAATTAGTAAGACTTGAAGTTTTAATTAAGCAACATTGTATGTAGACACCGAGAGTGCTCAGCAGACCCGAGGGTGCACTGTGGTGGGCAGGGAGCAGAGGCAGGGAGTGAGGGGGCCTGGGAAATGGGGCAGTCAGTGCCTTTCTGTGATGACAGAAGAGGGGTTGCAGGCCACAGAGACACTTGTGCATTGAGTCGCTCTGCCCCGGCTGCCAGGGAGCTTAGAATCTGATCTGACCCGCCTCAGGGCAGTGCGACTCCTTCCTGTTGGTCTTCACAGAGGTGTCCCATGACAGGTGTGCACACCTGGGAAGCTGTTAACCACATTTGTGACTGGGTTTCCAGTATTTTAATCAGGTTCCCTGTTCATTTTGAAACATAGGCTGTGCGGCAAGCGGGCCACAGCTGAGTTGATCTGTGCAGGACATGGCGCAGACTGTGTGGGAGGGTGGCATGGGGGGCCGTGTGGCAGCGTCACATATGAGACCCCCAGTGACATTTTTGCAGCTGAGCCTTGTTTCTCACCCAGCCCCACCATGGGAAGGTGTCAGCGTTGTGCTTCCCGACCTGGGATACTCATGAAGCCTTGTTGTGGGTCCTTGAGCAGGGAATGGAGTCACATGCGTGGACAGGAGAGGACTCTGGCAGGCTGACGTTGGGTGTCAGCTGGGTGAGGAATGCAGCATGTGACGGAGAACCGTCCTGCACCTGGAAATGGTGGCCGTGCCTTAGCTGTGATAGGCCATTAATATCCAGTCTCCATCTGTGCAGCACCCCCAGCTCACAGTGTGTATCTACAACACCTGAATCTAGAATATGAACCACAGTGGGTTTTGATGTGAATAAAATTAAGGTCAACAGTGGATTTCTTATTTTTGTGTGTGGTAAATTTGATGTGTAACATCAAATGTACAGTTCAATGATATTGAATACATTCACACTGTGTGCAACCATCTCTATCATCCATCCCCATATAACTTATTTAATCTTGTAAAACTGAAACTCAATACCCATTAAACAGTAAATCCTCATTCCCCACCCCTCAGCCCCTGGCAACCACCACTCTATTTTCTGTCTCTGATGTTTACTGCTCTGCATACCTTATACAAGTAGAATCATACAGTATTTGTCTTTTTGTGACTGACCAATTTCTCTCAGCGTAGTCACCTCAAGGTTCATCCATGTTGCAGCATGTGTCAGAATTTCCTTCCTTCCTAAGGCTGAATGATATTGCACTGTGTGTACACACCACATTCTGTTATCCATTCATCCATTGAGGGACACTTAGATTACTTCCACGTATTTGCTACTGTTAATAATGCTGTTGTGAACATGGGTATACACAAATATCTTTTTGGGACCCTGCTCTCAATTCTTTTGGGTATGTACCCACAAGTAGAATTGCTGGATCACATACGATGGATTTTTATGTGGATAAATTCGTAGTATGCATGAGTTCCATTGTGTTCTTATTTAATTATGGCACTGTTAAGTAAAGGTGTAGATAGCTGGTAGGTTAAGCTAACGTAAGGTGTTGTAACAGAGAAGCTCTGTGATACAGCAGCTTAAAGAACAAAGGAGTTCTCTCTCTCATAGGGCTGGTGACTCTGCTCCATGGTTATTCAGGGACCCAGGTTCCAAATCCCTGCTCTGCATGTCCTAAGGCCCCTCCTCTTCCATGCTATTGAATGTGGGGGACTGGCACATCCATTGTCCTGAGGATTTGGACCAGAGTGGCACACAGCACTTATGCTCGCATCCCACTCACTGCAGGAGCACATTCCTGTGGCATCTCCTGCTTAACTCGCTTAGCGGGCGAGGAGTGTGGTGCAGCCAGAGCTCTGCAGGAGCTGCTCCGCAGCTGGCAGAGTGAGCAGAATGAGAAGAAAAAGATTGATTACACTTTTTCACTTCACCTTTCTCTTTTAAAGTGGACGTAATTTTCATACCGACTTGCTACTGTGAACATGAGAGAACCTGTGGTTCCAGGCTGACCATTGTATTGAACTCATAACATTTCCTATTCCTCAGCCAACACTCCTGCCGATTTCAGAAATGCCACCAGTTGGCACGCATTTCTCACTCTGGGTTAGCCTTGCCTTTTATACTGGTGTCTACATCTGTATTTACATCCATGTAGTTGTTTGTCATAGAATTCTATCCTGTAGAAGTTACTGCCAACACATCCTTGCTGTGGATAGAAAGAAGAGGATAAATAAACAAACACCAAGTCTTTTTATTCTTGTTTTTTTTTTTTATTACTTGCGCCCAAAAGTGCAAAGATTGATTTGGGAGATAGGTGTGGGAATGATCCCACCTCTCCTGCAGAATGGAGAGGAAGAGGCACAGAACTTGGGAGAGTAAATGCCAGTTGCTTTTAGAGTGTAGACTTTGGTGTTTTGATGTGTCTTTTGGAAGTTATCCATGTAGAAATAGTTAAAGCCATGAGTGTAGGTGCATTATTGAAAGCAGAGAATTGAGAGAGGCCTGGCCAGTGTGACTCAGTGGTTGAGCATTGACCTATGAACCAGGAGGTCATGGTTCGATTCTTGGTCAGGCCACATGCCCAAGTTGCAGGCTTGATTCCCCAGTGTGGGGAGTGTAGGAGGCAGCTGGTCAATGATTCTCTCTCATCATTGATGTTTCTGTCTCTCTTTCCCTCTCCTTTCCTCTCTGAAATCAATAAAGATATTCTTTAAAGAGAGAGAGAGAGAGAGAGAGAGAGAGAGAGAGAGAGAGACTATATGTGCCTTTATTGCGAAATTCATTATATTTGGCAGACTTTGGGGGAAAACAATTTTATCTCTAAAAATGTCCTAAAATTGCCGAAACCGGTTTGGCTCAGTGGATAGAGCGTCGGCCTCTGGACTGGAAGGTCCCGGGTTCGATTCCGGTCAAGGGCATGTACCTGGGTTGCGGGCACATCCCCAGTAGGGGATGTGCAGGAGGCAGCTGGTCGATGTTTCTCTCTCATCGATGTTTCTGACTCTCTATCTCTCTCCTTTCCTCTCTGTAAAGAATCAATAAAATATATTTAAAAAAATGTCCTAAAATTAATTATATTGAACTTAATTTTAAATTAAGAAATGGCTTTTTAGTTTCTCAGTGAGTAGAACTGGGTATATGAAGAATAATGCACATTTTAACATAGGTGTCACATGTTAGTCCTGAGCTGTAGATGGGCAGGTGCAATTATATGAAACTCGTTTTACAGTACTATAAATATAAACATCTGGATTATGCATTTAGCATTGAAGCGTGGCACAGAACCTCCATCTCTCCAACCAACTTTCTAAGTAGAAACTGAACTGCTTTGGGTTGATGGCGACCACTGGGGGCTATTTGCACAGTGCACCTTCCTTGAAAGGAGTTTACCTTATTCTGTGTTCTCCTGAATTTTCTTTATGTTTGACAGGTTACACCCCAGTTCATTCCTATTTCGGGTAAACTCCTTCTCTCATAGGCTTCCATAAGCTCTGCAGTCCCCTCTCTGTCATTTGTCTTTCACTCAATCTGTAAGTTAAAAAAATGCAAGATGACTGGTGTCAGCAATTAAGGAAATTCAGAGCTCCAGATGTTACAGAGAAACCAGGTGTGGAGCAGGGGCATTCTCCTTTGGCCACAGTGACTGGGCAGCGGTTCTTCTGGATCTTCCTGAAAGTGCAGGTTCCTGGGCCCAGCCCTGCTGAATCAGAATCGGGGTCCATCCAGCCTGAGTTTGAGAACCACTGATCTGCACAAGTCGCGTCAACCCTTGAGTCTGGATTCCTGGGATAAATACTTGACATCAGAAGGTTGTGAGAATTAAATATGTGAGTCGCCTAGTTTATAACAGGTGCTCAGGGTTCATTCCATTTTCCTGTTTTTCCTTTTTCAACTTCTGAAGCCCTTTTAAGGCTCCTTCTCCTACTTCTACTTACCTCTCCTAGGTAGGCAAGCAAGATGTCCATTTTCCTGTACAGGTGGAGAAACGTCTGAAGGCCTGTGGGGCGGCCACGGTCCCCTTCACATGTCCTGTCTCGTTCTGCCAACTCATCTTCTTGTCGTTGGAAAGACCGCCCACAAGCTCTGGTGCTCTGAGTGAGAAAACGTGGAGCTTTGCCGTTTTCTTCAGTAATTGGTATCTCACCTGCACTGTTTCCACTGTGGTTCATCAGAACCCATTTACTTATTTTTATTGATTTGAGAGAGAGAGAGAGAAAGAGAGAGAGAGAGAGAGAGAAATTGGTTCAATGTTCCACTTATCAATGCATTCATTGGCTGTCTCTTGTATGTGCCCTGACCAGGTATCCAACCCACAGCCTTGGTGTATCGGGATGACAGTCCAACCGGTTACCTGGCCAGGTCTAGAGCCACTTATTTTCCATCTATTATAGGCTGCACCAGCTTTTGTAGTCCTCGGGGAATTCCGTCTACATTTCCATCAAAAACTGCATCTGAACAGCTGGGCGTGACTTGGAGATGGCTTGTCTTAGTCAAACTCTTTTTCTGTTTGAGATTTTAGGAGCTTTAGAAATTGAAAATATAAAATAAATATGTGATGTCAATATCTATTTTAAATTTGATATAAAATGATCTTTCATTGGAGACATTATGCTTTGGTTTTAAGGATCATGGTTCATTAAGAATGGTTTTATGTATTGTAGACTATCATCTTTCATGAGGATGTCTTGTTTATGACACCAAATTACAGGTTTGCTAAATATTTTTAATATGTTAGTGCCAAGTGATTTTATTCACAATATCCCAGATTTATTCTTGTGCTTCTGAAATGTGATTGTCTTAAGTTTTCTATGTGGATGATCTGGATTGCTTCAAACTAATCTGCAAGTCCACCTTCTTATTCTTTAAAAATTATTTTATATTGAGATAAATTGACATATATTAGTTTCAGGTGTACAATATAATTCAATGTATGTGTATGTTGCAAAATGGTCACCACAATCAGTCTCGTTAACACCTTTCGCTGTACATAGTTACTTTTTTTTTCTTGTGATGAGAACTTTAAAGATTTACTCTCTAGGCATTTTTCAAATATACAGCACAGTATTAACTAGAGTCCCAGGGCTGCACATTGAATTCCAGGACTTATTTATTTTATAACTGGAAATTTGTACCTTTTAACCCCCTTCACCCATTTAACCCATCCCATGCCTCTGGCACCCACCAGTTTCACCAATTTGTTCTGTTTCTGAATTTGGACTTTCTTTTTTTTTTTTTTTTTTTAGATCCTACACATAAGTTAGATCAGTGATTCCCAAAGTGGGCGCTGCAGTGATTCCCCCTGGTGGGCGCTGCAGTGATCCAGGGGGGCGGTGATGGCCACAGGTGCATTTGGGGGCATATATCTTTCTGTTTAATTGCTATTAAAATTTTAAAAAAATTAATTTCCAGGGGGCGCTGAGTAATATTTTTTCTGGAAAGGGGGCGGTAGGCCAAATAAGTTTGGGAACCACTGAGTTAGATCATATGGTACTTGTCTTTCTCTGTCTGACTTATTTCACTTAGCATAACACCCTCAAGGTCTGTTTCTACTGTTGCAAATAGCAGGATTTTCTTCTTTTTGTGGCTGGATAATATTCCTGTTTGTGTGTGCGTGCGCGTGCTTATGTGTACATATACCTATATATCACATTTCACTTATCCATTTATCCATTGATGGACACTTAGTTTATTTCTGTCTTGGCTATTATAAATAATGCTACAGTGAACATGGGGTTTCAGATATCTCTTCAATATACCAGTTTTATTTCTTTCATATATAAACTCAGAAATGGAATTGCTGGATCCTATGATAGTTCTATTTTTAAATCTTTTTTGTTGAAAGTATTACATATATCTCCCTTCCTCCCCCACTGACCCCTTCTAGCTTATACCCACCCCCTACACCAGGCCTTCACCACACTATTGTCTGTGTCCATTGGTTATACATGTATGCATACAAGTTCTTCGGTTATTCCCTTCCCACCCACCCATCCTCCCCTGCTTCCCTCTGAGATTTGACAGTCTGTTCTATGCTTCTATGTTTCTGGATCTATTTTGTTCATCAGTTTATTTTGTTCATTAGATTCCACATATGAGTGTAATACTTGTCTTCCTCTGACTGGCTTATTTCGCTTAGCATAATACTACTCTCAGGTCCCCCCATGCTGTCTCAAAGGGTAAGAGATCCTTCTTTATTCTGCTGCATAGTATTCCATGGTATAAATGTACCACAGCTTTTTAATCCACTCATCTACTGATGGGCACTTGGGCTCTTTCCAGGTCTTAGCCATTGTAAATTGTGCTGCTACGAGCATAGAGGTACATATATTCTTTCTGATGTGTGATTTGGGTTTCATAGAATATATTCCTAGAAGTGGGATCACTGGGTCAAATGGCAGTTCCATATTTAATTTTTTGAGGAAACTCCATATTGTTTTCCATAATGGCTGCACCAGTCTGCATTCCCGCCAGCAGTGCACTAGGGTTCCTTTTCTCCACATCCTTGCCAGCACTTGCTTCTGTACAGCAAAAGGAACTACCAACAAAATGAAAAGGGAGCCCACTGTATAGGACAGTGATGGGAACCTTTTGAGCTCGGCATGTCAGCATTTTGAAAAACCCTAACTTAACTCTGGTGCCGTGTCACATATAGAAATTTTTTGATATTTGCAACCATAGTAAAACAAAGATTTATATTTTTGATATTTATTTTATATATTTAAATGCCATTTAACAAAGAAAAATAAACCAAAAAAATGAGTTCATAGGTTCGCCATCACTGGTATAGGAGAACATATTTGCCAATGATACATCTGATAAAGGGTTAATATCCAAAATATATAAGGAACCCACAACTCAACAAAAGTAAGACAAACAATGCAACTAAAAATGGGCAAAGGATGTGAATAGACACTTCTCCAAAGTGGACATACAGATGGCCAAGAGACATATGAAAAAATGCTCAGTCACTAATCATCAGAGAGATGGAAATTAACAATGAGGCATCACCTCACACCTGTCAGAATGGTTACCGGCAACAGGTAGTTCTATTTTTGATTTTTTTTTTAGCAACCTCCATAGTGTTTACCATAGTGGCTGCATCAGTTTACATTCCTCCTAACAGTGCACAGTTTTCTTTTCTCCACATCCTCACCGACACTTGTTATTTCTTGTCTTTTTCATAATAGTCATTCTAACACTACGGTGTCGGGTGAATTTCCCGCCAAAATATAAGATGGCGCGGGCAATTATTTAGGTTTCCCGTGCAAAATCAGAGTTAGTTTAAAATGCCTATATCTTTTGAAGTATGGGTTCGATTGAAATGAAATTTTCGGTTTCTTGTGTAAAAAATGAAAATTTATTCAATCACAGACATTTTTTTATCTATTCAGTACATAAATAATTCGATATATATAAACTAAATACGAAAAACCCAAAAAATACTTATTACCTAAAAATATACACATATTTTTAAAGTTTAAAATAAAATTTTCATAATAAATCAAAACAAATAGAAATTAATAGTTTTTTAGCGTATGATATTTTTCAAAACACGCCCCTTTATGTAGAGGTATATTGCAAAATTTGCACATGTAGCGTGTCTCACTGCGCAATTTATGAACGGAACATACGCGACACCTTCTCAAAATGTTTTTCTTTTTTCCACTTCCGACAATTGCCTGTAACGTATGCTTTCTCATGTCCATCGATAGCCTGCATGGTGGATCAGATGTAGGTGGTTTAGCCCGCATTCCAGAAGTAGACGGTACTGGTTGAAGGTCTGGAACAATGTCCATGTCCTCTGGAATATCATCCGTCAACCAGTGGATAGCTGTTTGTTTCAAAAACATTTTAAAACCCATTTTTCTTTGCCTCACTGATTTGTAAACTGCATAAGAATTAAATAATGCGCAATTTATCATATACATTGCCAACCTTTTTGTCCATTTGACCGTCCTCCGCAATATCGAATAATATGAAAGGTATTGGTCGGCCCGGTCAACACCTTTCATATGTTTATTGTAGTCAATGAGTGCATTCGGTTTGACAATTTTCTTTTTTGATGTTCTGTCAATATTCTGACTTTCTTCCATCTCCGCAGAATGAATCGAAGAAATCAGGTATACAGGCTTTTTTGATTGCCACACTTGTAACAATATATCATTTTTCCTTATAAATTTTGTTTCACCTTTTTTCAAAGAAATTGTTTGAAAATCTTTAGGTATACCTCGATTTTTCCGGATTGTTCCACATATTCTGAATTTGTTTTTCATAAGTGCTTCACAATTTGCAACGCTATTATAATAATTGTCCATATATATATGGTACCACGAATCAGTGTATGGAGACACTACTGTTTGTATCGTTTCCAATAATCGCTTTCCTTCGCCGCAATAAATTTCCATGTTACAGATATATCCTGTATCACTTTCGCACAACAAACGAACCAATATTCCATATTTAACGATCTTGCCAGCATTATATACCCTAAAGAATAATCTTCCCCTCCAAGGTACGATCCCTTCATCTAGTGATAATTGCTGATGAGGTTTGTAAATATTTATAAATTTAGGCACAAAATAATCTAGTACTGGTCTCACTTTGCAAAGTCTATCTGATTCATTTACGATATCCGCATTATTATTGAAGTGCCAAGCTTTCCATATCTGTCGGAACCTGTCTCTCGTCATCGTTTTACCAAAATATGGCGTCTCCGTCCATGGCTCCGTGGTCCAATAGTCATCTCTTCTATCTTTGCGCACCTGTCCCATGAGAACAATTAACCCTAAAAACTTCTTCATCTCTTGAGGGGTTATATCTTTCCACTTTAGGCTTTTTTTTGAAAGTTTGAAATTATTCCTATTTTGATTATAATACCTGTTTGACTCCTCTACAAGAAATTCAAAAAAATCATCTCCGATAAATAATTTCACGGCATCTTCTATATTATTTATAACAGCATCTGTGTTTAATCCTTGATGCCCTAAAAAATCTTCTAAGACCGGTGGATTATCAACATGCGACCATTCTTCTCTCCCGCCTTCTATATCTGACTCTGAGTCAGAGCTGGAGCTCGAAATTCTTCGTCGCCTCAATGTCCTGGGACGCACCATTACTTCATCATCACTAGAATCTTCATCACTTGTACTCGCATTTTCAAGATCGCTATCACAAGAATAATTGGACAACTTGTCTGCACAAAACTCATCATCACTATAGTCTGAATGCTGCGACATTCTAGGTTAAAGCAAATAAAAATAATACTAACTGAAAATAGCGGTACTCCGATAGATATCTGACATAAAAAAATAATTATTATGCGAACACTTTGCGGAACGATTTTATTTTATTTGGTTAAAAAATTCTATATGAATGTCTTTATCACAATATATTTAAATATTTAAACACGTAATAATATTCACAAAACTCAAAACTAAAGACGTCCGGACACAAGAAGTATTTCTCAATAACTATTCTCTTTGCATGGTGAGATATCCAGGGATATTGGTTATAAAATGAGAAAACAATACATTGGTACCCTAACGGTATTGTACTCGACCAGCGCCATAAAGTGTTCTCTACTTACAAGGGATTTTTATGATACCTATTACCCCAATGGGTATGAAACGGTTCGCATACGCAGGTAGGTATCTTTGTGAATGGCAAACAAACAAATATTTGGTAATACGCAGTTACAATCGGCCCGAGTTTACACGTTTCCCGCACTCCACCGCAAATCTATATGAACCGAGTTAAGACGGCTCCCGCGGAGTACGCGCAATTCACGCGAGCCGACTTAACTCGTTTCCCGCAATCCAAGTGCTAACAGGTGTGGGGCAGTCTCATTGTGTGTTTAGTGATGTTGAGCATCATGTACCTGTTGGCCATTTGTATGCCTTTTTTTGGGATAATGTCTATTCAGATCCGCTGCCACTGTTGTAGTTGGATTGTTTTGTGTTGCTGCTGAGTTGTATGAGTTCCTTATATATTTTGGATATTAACCACTTATCCGATATATAATTTGTAAATATTTTCCTCCACTCTGTAGATTGCCTTTTTATTTTGTTGATGGTTTCCTTTGCTGTGCAGAAGCCTTTTGGTTTCATTTAGTCCTACTTGTTTATTTTTGCTTTTGTTACCTTTGCTCTTGGTGTCACCAAGACTGATGTCCACACGCTTACCCCCTATGTTTTCTTCTATGACTTTTATGCTTCCAGGTCTTATGTTTAAACCTTTAATCATTTTGAGTTAATTTTTGTTTCTGGTGTAAGATAGGAGTCCTAGTTTTATTCTTCAGTCCACAGGCCTATGCTCTATGCACTGAGCCAAACCAGCCAGGGCCTAGTTTTATTCTTTTGCATGTGGCTGTCCAGTTCTCTTAACATTCATTGACGGGCCTGTCCTTTCTCCATTGTACAGTCTTAGTTCCTTTGTCCTAAGTTAATTAGCCATATTAGGCATGAGTTTATTTCTGGGCTTTCTGTTCTGTTCCATTGATCTGTGTGTCTGTTTTTCTGCCAATACCAGATGTTTGATTGCTATAGCCTTGTGACATAGCTTGAGATCAGATAGCTTGATGCCTTTGGCTTTGCTCTTCTTTCTCAAAATTGCTTTATTATTCAGGTTCTCTGTGATTTTATACAAATTTTCTGATTGTTCTATTTCTTTAAAAACGCCATTGGAATTTTTATTGGGACTGCATCGAGTCTGTAGATTGCTTTGTGTGGTTGAGACATTTTAACAATTCAGTTCTTGCAATCCATGAACACAGAGTATCTTTCACTCGTTTGTGTCTTCTTCAATTTCTTCAGTGTCTTATAGTTTTCAGTGTACAGGTCTTTCACCTCAATGTTAAATTTATTCCTAGGTGTTTTATTGTTTTTGATACAGTGTAAATGGGATTGTTAATTTCTCTGATAGGTTCTTATTAGTGTGTACAATACAAGTTATTTTCTATATTTTATATTTTGCAACTTACTGAATTCATTTTTTCTAGCAATTTTTTGTTGGGGTTGTTAGGGTTTCTCGATAAAATATCACATCTGCAAATAGAAATAGTTAATGTTGAATATCAAATTGGCACATTTTAGAATTTCTGAGTAAAAGTAATTGTTTTACTAGACAATGAGAGAGGGAAGAGGTAATGCAGCCTGAGTTTTAAAAATAAAATGTTGACACTTCAGAGAACTGTGTTTGTTAGGATTTAAATTTTTAATCTTCGTGTAGAATTGGAGGATAGTAATCTCCTTCGGAGATCTGCTGTCAGTGAGATTAATGTGACGATCAGATTTTAAGAACGTACTTGTTATGGTTTATTTTCTGTGTTGTTTTTATAAAATTTCTTCTACCTCAAGTCAGATACACATCTGAGTTACATTGATTTTACTTTTAACGATGAGGGTAATTGCAAGATTTTCTGTCGTCTCATAGTGACTTTTCAGCCCTCTTTCAGATCTGATTCTGGACTCTCTGCATTACCTCCTCCCACATTCTTGGTTTTACACAGCACATTTTAAGTTTTTGGAAACAGAAGTTCATCTCCAGCCACTTCTGGTAGCAGTTGGTGGCTCAGAATAGCACCAGATCGGTCCCAGGGGTGTCTGCGGTCCAGCCTCCCTGGGGTACAAGCTACCCTTCAGGAGCCTCAACATGGAAATTAAAGTCTGGAGAGAGGGCGGGGCTTCCAGAGTGTCCCAGAATCACAGCGGGGTGTGAGGACCAGGAGAGGAGAGGAGAGGAGAGGAGAGGAGACCACCCCAGCCAGGCCTTTGTACCTGGGTGCAGGCAGAGAAAGAGTGTTCAACACAATAAGAGACCATTTGGTCCTCTCTGCACTCAGTCCTTGGAGGGTTAGAGTTCTTTGGGTGATGTCTTGACTGAGACTGGCTTTGACAGTGAAGGTGATGTAATGGGCCCCTGAGAGGGCCTGTCACTGTCCTGTGATGTACGTAGTGGTCCGAGTGGCTTGTCTGTCTGTCTTCCCACCGAGTGTGGCTCTGGGCGGGAAGGACACACCTATTTTGTTTATTGGCACAGCCAGTCCCTGTGGCAGGGGCTGCACTCCGGAGACACCCACAGCGCAAATCTGTGGTTGAATGAGCAGATTGTGAGCCTGCAAAGTTCAGATTTTGGGTTTGACTCTATTAAGTGGCTCAGTGCTACCATCCAGCCCCGGCTCTTTCTCTGGTTTGCCATCCATGGTGCTGCCCCTCCCCCTCCATGTCACCACACAGCTGCAGCAGCCCTGGAACGTCCTTCTTGACATCCAGCCAGGCCCCGGACAGCTGGCTGTGGGGAAGGCAGAGTGACACCTCCGGACCAGCCGGACCCCATGGCCACAAGTGTGTCCAGTGCTGGTCACCGCAGGCCTGGGTTACCTGGGCCAGGGACCCTGGCAGGGGCTGGATCAGAAGTTGGGGCTGCAGTGGGGAATGGCTATCAAGGAAAAATCTGCCTGTTATTAGCAAAGCAGACAAGGAAGTGGTTCTGGTTAAGCTGCTTGAAAAGTCCACAACTAGCTCTGTGTGCAGAACCTGGGCTCACAGATCCATGTAGATTTTCCAGGAAAAAGATTTGACACGGAAAAAATAATGGAATAGGCTTTAGACAAACTTAGAGTGGGTCCCTCTAAAACGAACCTTTTTAAAAATAGTAATTGCTTGAAGGGCAAGGGGGGATGAGGGACTGGTTGTTGGAATCAGACATTTTTTATCAAAGGAGAGGAGAACAGGGATTTTAGACCTTGGGAGGCCTCTCCTGCACAAGAGAGGCAGTCATCACTGCCTCTAGGGCAGTTTATAGATCCCTAACTTACTGGATATTTACTGGTAGTTTCCCACCAAACTCGGTCCTCGAGGGGACAGACTGCTTCTGGACAAAGTGTCACCGGACACGAAAAGGTGGGAGCTGCAGACGCAGGCACCTTGCCTAGGCGTGGAGGGCGGCGCCTCATGCCCCAGACACGGCTTCAGGGTCAGATGGAAGTGCTTTGGGGCACATCACTGGTCTGGGGCAGTCACAGCATTGCCGGGAGCTGGGTCCTGGGGGTGAAAGGAGGACCGTTGTTTACGGGTCACCTGGGGCCCCAGCCTGTCCCGGCGCTGCAGCCCCTTAGGGTCACCTCGAGTTGTGTGGATGGCCTGATTTGGGAGCCAGCGGACATGGGTGATTTCCTTGACCCATAAAATTCCCTTCTTCTGCCCCAAATTTGGCAAAGATCGTGGAGGTCTTGGTGGTGGGTTTGAATTTCTTAAGAGATGGAGGAGCGACACAACTTCACGCACGTCGTGATGTTGTATTTCTTTTCAGTAAAATTGCACTGAGGAGGTTTCCAGGTTTCCTTTGGCTTCTAGACGTCACGCAGTGTTGCAGCACGTGCAGGTTTATTGTCGACAAGCATCTGCGAGGCGGCTGCTGGTTATTAATAAGGTGACCTTTTACATCAGCACAAATGGGGGTGCCTTGAGATAAAGTCAGCGTGATGTAGGTGTGTTTGTAAGCTGTCAATCAAAGAAACGGCTGCCTCTCCATTAGTGACACATTCGCTTGGAGTTCTGACTTTGTCCTCACTCTGATGGACAGTGATGATGGGCATTCGTTGGCACCTTTCAGAAGGTTATAGTTGGTTTGTCTGTTTTTGTCCCTCGCAGTCTGGGTATAAGAAGGAATTATTTTTTGTCACCATCACCAACATGAAGCTTATATTGAATGCCCGTTCTCTTGGGTGCATGCTGTAAACAGGCGGAAGTGACCTCCCTGCCCTCAGCTCAGACCAGGTGTGATGAGGGTGTGGTCGGGCAGTGGGAGGGCCCCGGAGGAGGAGCTCAGGGTTGTTGTGGTGAGAAGAAATCTTCACAGAGAAAAAAACCCAGAGATCCTAGGCCTCCTCCGCCTCTCTTCCTTTTTTATTTATTTTTATTTAGCGTCTATGAAATGGGATATCCCAGGTTAAGAGGTGTGTTTTTGGCCTTGGCGGTAAATTAGTGGTACATTTGCCTCGGTTGGTGACATTAGACTTGATGATACAGCAGATACATGGAGACAAAGGGAGAGGTATTCCAGGGAAAGAGAATGGGCCAGCAAGGTGGGGACATGGCCATGGGAGCGAGAAAGGAACTAGCTCCAAGCCAGCCGTGGGCAAACTACGGCCCGCGGGCCGGATCCGGCCCATTTGAAATGAATAAAACTAAAAAAAAAAAAAGACCGTACCCTTTTATGTAATGATGTTTACTTTGAATTTATATTAGTTCACACAAACACTCCATCCATGCTTTTGTTCCGGCCCTCCGGTCCAGTTTAAGAACCCATTGTGGCCCTCGAGTCAAAAAGTTTGCCCACCCCTGCTCCAAGCTGTCGCCGAGAGAGCCGTGTGGGCCAGTGGGTGGCGGAGTTCAGCGTCAGAATGTGTCAGTGGAATCTGTCGGCCCAGGCATGTGAATGCCCCACCACACCTGGATTCTGCATTCTTCTTTTAAAATCCCCCAGGTGAGGAGAAGCGTCAGGTGGGGGTGAACTACTCCTTTTCTGACAAGCGTGTGGACAGCTCCTTTTCCAGGTTGGTGATAGTGCCATGCAGAGCGGGAATTTGTATGTTGGTTTGGATGGAGGATTCGGGAGCTCGGTGTGGATGACCTGGGCTCCAAACCTTGTCAAGGACAGACTGGGTGTGGCCTTGTCCTGTGGTGCCCTCCGGAGGCCCTGTGTGTGTCGTCCTCACAGACTCTGACTAAAACGTGGGAGTCAGGTGTGGCTTGCGTCATGCATAGGGCGTGTTGAAGACTCCATGCACTCGCTTATTTGAGACCCACGGTGCTGGCCTCCTGGGGTTATTTCCTAGAAAAGGCGTGTCCTTGTGGGCCAGTGGGTGGGCATACTCTCTATTGGCAGAAAATAGCTGGTGGCCCATGTGTCCTTTGTGTCTGAGCTGCCAGGGAAACCTCTAAACAGTGGTTCTCAACCTTCTGGCCCTTTAAATACAGTTCCTTATGTTGTGACCCAACCATAAAATTATTTTCGTTGCTACTTCATAACTGTAATGTTGCTACTGCTATGAATCGTAATGTAAATATCTGATATGCAGGATGGTCTTAGGCGACCCCTGTGAAAGGGTCGTTCAACCGCCAAAGGGGTTGCGACCCACAGGTTGAGAACCGCTGCCTAACACCATAGTCACTGCCCCGTTGGAGGAATTGCCTGTCTCCGGTGTGCCTCTTCCTTCTGCTTCATGTGTTTCCCTTCTGTTGAGCTCCTGAGTTAATATAATGTGTATTAACTTCACATCTGAATTTACTCCTGATTTTGGGGGGAATAAGTACATTCATAAGCTTGTATTACTGTTTAACCTGAAAGCTGAGGGTGTGCTGATAGATTTGGCAGAATGTAATAGACACAGAGCCATGCATGCAGAGTGAGCAAGGCCAGCGTCCCCTGTGTCACTCCGAGTGCACGTCCTGTTCCCCAAATCTGCTTTTCCTTTCCACAGTCATGAGGGGGGTGGCACCCTTGTTCTGTGCTCCTTAAAGGTGTCCTTTAAGCCCAAGTGTGGCTCATGACCTGCTTGGGGATCTGCAGCTGATTTTAAGCAGGGATAAGGGACAGCTTTGAGTTCTGCCTGGCACGTTCAAACAGAGAAAATAGAGTCTGACGTTCAAAAATTCCTCCATCTGCTGTGTTGTCGCTAAACTGGGCAGAGTAAATGATGTCTTCACTGGTTTCCAAGGAAAGTGGGTCAGGATATTAAGCTCCCTCTCCTACCCATCGACAGGTCCTGACATCACCAGGAGGTCTGGGGAGCCCACCTTCACTGTCTGGCAACTGCTGCTCACCCCACCGTCCTGTCGTGGGCGAGCCACTTCCAGAGGGGTGTAAGAAAACCGCCCAGTTTTGTCTGAGTTCAGAAGTGGAGCTATCCTGTGGGGTTAGCTTTTCTCTGAGATGCCTCCCCGCCCCCAAATCAAAGGAATTTAGTTTTCAGCATCTTTGTTCTTAATGCCATAGCTTTTGTGGCTGAACTCTGCATGTGAGCCCATCAATCAGTTCTGTGCTAGTGCAGTGTAGTAGATCCAGGAGTTTCCTTTATCAATGGTCAGGATTTGTCTCGCTGTGTAGAGACGGGTGGGAACCTCTATCGGCTGTACTGAAACCAGATGAGAAAATTGCTGTGTGATCCCAGGGAGGGCGTGTACAGCTTTTTTGAGAGCTAAGATCTTATTTTTAGATATCCCGGCATCTTTTGAAGCTGCCTTCACTTACCAGGAATCAGCGGATGTTTGAAAATCAGCCTTGGCATAGAGAGGGATGTGCTTCAGGGGCATAAATAACTATGCATATGTTAAAATTATCACCCCGAATTACCCTGAGTGTTAACTCTCTGTTTAGCATTTTTATATCCATTTATGGTTATTCTTTCAGTATCAGAAATTTTAAAGGTTTTGTGATAATTTTAATTATAGACAAATTACTCTTAAAAACCAGCTGCATTTATAACACTTTAAAGAACTAATTGGATTACATTACTTAACTTTTCTTGAGGCATTTTGCATAGTCACATAATTAATGTTTATCTCTTTGCCAGAAATCAGTTCATTTTTTTCCCCCCAGATCAGAAATCTGAAATGAAACATTTCTTTGCATTAGATGATATTTAACTGTGTGGCACTCAATTTGTGAATGTGAGGATAAGACTATCTTGTATTTTTTGGGGGATGATTCTTGCTTAATAGTGATAGTACTAAATGTTAAAATTATGGAACAAGTAGGTGTTTTTTTTTTTGGAAATTAGTATTTGCATGCTCACCAGGTGGGAACTGTTGAAAATGCGGACATGAAAAAATTAAATTGCATTCAGTTTGTAGAGGAAGAAGATGTTAAAAAACACTTTTTGCTTTTTTGCCACCACAGTGGTT
The DNA here is from genome assembly GCF_028538775.1 of Myotis yumanensis. Classification (NCBI taxonomy): domain Eukaryota; kingdom Metazoa; phylum Chordata; class Mammalia; order Chiroptera; family Vespertilionidae; genus Myotis; species Myotis yumanensis. Next base: position 159,232,324 of record NW_027223752.1, on the reverse strand, counting down.
GCTTAGCTACAGAAATGAGGTCATTGCAGGCACTTAGAATCTTCTCTCTTTCACTTCCACAATTGGAAGACATTCTCCTAGGCAAGCACAGCCGTCTGAAATTCCAATATTTAGGCTCCCAAATACCAGGTCCAGTGGAATAGATGCGGATGTCTGAGGGCATCGGCCTTTATTACGTGGGAGTCCTAACCCAGATGCAGCTGCTAGGAACAGGGACGGGCCAAGAGCTCCTGGAACTCACATTGCCCGGAAAGCGCTGGCGACACAGCAGCAGCAGTGCCCCTGAGGGTGGGAGTCCCAGACGCTTGAAACAGAAAGGGGAGCTGGCGCCTTTGAGTTAGTCCCTGGAAGAAGCCACAGTTGGTAGGTCCAGGACAGGGAGTGTGTGGCCCCCAGGCACTCTGGCTTGACCCCCAGAGCTTGCGAATTTGGTCAGTTAGCAGAAACGGCCCCTCAGGGAGGTTGTGAAGCTTCAGTAGACAGAGATGGGAAAGGAGCCTAGGACTCTGCTGGCTGACTAATGAGCACCAGCACGTGGGGACCCTGGGCCACCCAGTGTCCTTACCTGGGCAGGGTCTGTTGCCTTAAACACGTCCAATGAAAACTCAGATTTAGTGAGCCTGCCGAGGGAGGTAGCTTAGTGAAGGGAATAAAGTGTGTATTCCTGGCTGGGATATCTGAAGAGAATAATAGAAGCTGTAGTTCCTCAGCCTTGGCAGGTTTTGGTGGGGGAGTGAAGTATGCACACTCAGAGGGAATGAGACAAACTGAACCGTTGCTCTTGCTCATGTGGCCGATGTTCATATTATTCCTGCCCACATGAGGCAAGAAAAGGTGTCGTTGTGTTCTTTGTTGTGGCACAAAGGTTAGAACCAGTATTTTTGTGTGTGTTTTTTTAAAATATATTTTTGTATTGCTTTCAAAGAGGAAGGGAGAAGGAGAGGGAGACAGAAACATCAATCATAAGAGAGAATTATTGATTGGCTGCCTCCTGCACGCCTCCTACTGGGGATTGAGCGTGCAACCCAGGCATGTGCCCTGATGGGGAATCGAACAGTGACCTCTTGGTTCATAGGTCAACACTCAACCATTGAGCCATGCTGACTGGGCAAAACTAGTTTTAATTGTCTGTATAGTGAATAACTTATGTCTTTAAATGTGTTACATTTGATAATTTTTAGAGCAAGTGTGTGTGTGTACGTACTCTGTGAAAGGAGGTGTAAATGGTAGTGTCATAAATTAAATACTTTTTCTCTTTTTACTTTTCTGTATGGAGTGTGCAGTAGTAGCACATTGGTTTGTCAACAGTGTTGTTAATTATTTTATGTTGAATCTAAGATTTAGGGTTGTTTGGTAAAAGAAGTTTTCCTTAAAAACAACAACCAAAAAGCAACGGCACGGAATTTTTCTCACATGTTACTGTTCAGTCTGCCAGCCCCACATTAGCTGAGACATTGAAAATTCGCTGTGCAGCAGCTGAAGAGGCCACAGCTTTGCCTGTAAGTGCTTGCAGGCAGCAAGGCTCCCTGGGGATTCCTCACACCCTCATGGTTGCTCCTGAGGATGTCCTATTGCGAGGGCTCCCTGTGGCTCTCACTGCCCCCTGGTGGCAGGTGCTGTGCATGTGTGTCGAGAGTAGCAATACAGACTTAAGTGCATCTTAAACTTCTTGGGCGAGCAAGTTGTTGCACGTGTGTCTTGAAGGATAATAGATTCAACTATGCTATGCTTCGTATCCAGGAGAAAATCTTGGGTTTTGATGAAGAAAGCAGGGAGGGAAAGAGGTGTTTGTGTTTCGTGCCTCTGCAGGACCACGGACATCCTGTCTTTCTCTGCCACCATCGCTCTTGACAAACAAAGGTTTACTCAGGCAGACTCAGAGCAAGCAGATAATAATGCTGAATTTAAACCCACCGGCAGGCAGAGGCATCTGAAACCTTCGGCTATTTTTATACCATATTAAGGTGTGATTGCTTGCTTTCTCATTGGTGTTTTCTCCTTTTCCTTCTAGATTTTTCTCTGCATTTAGTAGAAGAGAATTTGTTCAGTTTATCTTTATGGCTCTAATGTTTAAAATACTTATTATCTTTGCTGTATCCCCAGGCCTGCCTCAGGGTCCCGGAGCAGAGCAGAGTATCACAGAAAACAGATCTGGGAGGGAAACAGCATTGTTGATGGGCACATGGCCGTGCACCTGTGGTTAAGCCGTGCATGTGTATTCAGGGAAGATAGGAAGTCTAGGAAAGAAGAAAATTGAATCCAAAAAGCAAACAAAGCCGATCCTTGTGAGACCCCAGAACTCAGAGTAGGGGAGGGGTGTTGGAGATGAGGGATGTGGGACTCGTCTGGTTTATCACGTGGCCTTTCCTAAGCCCGACTTCCTCATCTCTAACTTGGTGACACCCACAGGAAGCTTCCCTCATGGATTTCGCTGTTGTGAGTGGAGCCTCGTTAAGAATTCAGCAAATACTAGTTCTCGCTAATGTTTTAAAGATCCTGGAAAATGACTGCTGAAGATGAATCTGTTAGGTAGCTATGCTACTGAATGCTAGAGCGGTAATTCGGCTTTTGATTTGTTCCACACGTTTGCTCACTCATCCTCAGTCTCTCCGCTCCTTGGCGCTGGGTTAACACGGATGCTTTGTGTTGGCTGTTTCTTCTCCTACTGTTTGCTGTCAATTGAGAGCTTTTGCCCCAGGAAACATCTTTCCTGTAGATGAGCTGGTGAGGAACATGAGATACCAGGCCCGCAGAGCCCTGAGCTGGGAGAGCCCCTCCATCCGAGACCACTCTAAACTGGGAATAAAATTGTGGAGTTTGCTGGACCCACAGTCACACCACTCTGCCATTCTTCAGAGCCTCCTCCTGAACACGTGGCCCCGTCCCTATCCCCCCAGTTTATCCTTGTGCTGGGTACCTGCTTTCTCCTATAGGTCTGCTCTCCTGTCCCCTTGTCTGAAATCACTGATTACTAATAAGCTTGATGGACTGTGATAGCATGCTAATGGCCGCTCAAAGGTTAATCTGTCTTTCCCCCCACTCTCCACAGTAGTAAGTTGTCCGTGTTTTACTGTTTTGGGGCTTATACCTTCACTCAGAGAAGGAATTACACTTCTTCCCAGGGATTCTAAGGTGATGATCTCTCCTGGTTCATTATCAGCCTATCGCTCTACCTCCTCCATCCAATAAAGATGAAACAAGCTCTGGGAGAGTGTTTTCCAATGAGTCTGGTGGTCGCTGGAACCTTGTCAGACTTCGGGTGGAGGGCATGTGGATAGTGGGGCCACCAGACCTGGGTACCTAGGGGTGATCCTGGTCTTCCTGTTCTGGAGCCTAAACCCAGGAGGGCACTTCTGTGGGGCCATCGTCATGTCAGGACAATGGAGCAGGAGCCCGAGAGGAAGGTAGTAAATGGTGGTGCTGCTTCAACCGCCCGGGGACGTGTGCCAGGCAGGAGGAGGCGGAGGGAGGCCTTGGTTGGGACAGCATGTGCTGGGCCAGGCAGTCTGGAGTCTGCCGGCAGCCCTGCACATGACAGAGGCCCACAAGCCACTTACTAGTAAGAATCGTTTCACTCAATTGATCAATCAATCGATCGTGCTCAGAGAGGCAGGAGGACACTGTGTGGTCAGGGTAGCAGCAGGAGGCTGGATCTTAGCCCTGCCCTTCCCTTCCCTGTGCCCAGCAGTAGGCCCTGGGTGTCCCTGGACTGTCCAGTAGCTCGTATGTAACGGCTCCAGGCTTGTGGTTTTCAAAGGTCCCTGTTTCTGGGCCTCACAGAGCAGACTCCGCAAATTGTGCATTTCTTGCTTTTTGTTACCTTTACAGCTAAATCTAGGGCCAGTCTTTAATTCAAAAGCATAAAGAATTCATGGGAATACTTTTCAAATGAATGCATTTCCATATTAAAACCTTTAATTTTACAACAGGTTAGAAAAGCTGTGACAATGGCACAGAGTTCCCACAGGCCCCACTCGTTGCTCTTGCTAACATCTCACATCACCCTGGCACGTTTGTCACAAACAATAGACGCAAACAGGTGCGTTATTATTAAGTCAGGACCGTACTGTTTCTGAGCCTCATTTCCCCCTCATGAGCTTTCTCTGTCCCAGGAGCCCACCCAGGATGCCACTTGGCATTTAGTGGTCATGTCTCCGTAGCTCCTGCAGACTTTTCTTTTTGGTGACTTTGACAGTTTTGAGGATAACTGGTCAGTATGTTCTAGAACATTCCACAATTGGGATTTGTCTGAAGTTTCTCTCGTGACTTGACAGGGTTGTCGAGAGGATGTGGGAGGAAGGTCATGGGTGAAGCCCTGTTGGGGACATCATGTCAAGGGTGTGGCTGGAGCCATGGCTCCTGACTATTGACGTTGGCCTTGATCAGCGGTAGTCGTGCTTGCCGATTTCTCCACTTAGCTCCTCCTTCTTACAATGTTGAGAGCAGTTTTATTGTAAGATCCAGCCCGTGAGCCCCGAGGTGTCTCCCCAGCTGACCTGCAAACTGTTGTCCACATGCTAACTGCCACGAATGTTTACAGCAGCTGTATTCATGAGCAGCAGACACAGCTGTCTTCATGAGCAGCAAACACCAGCCGAGGATCCTCCGCGAGTGAGTGAATGAAGGAGCCACCCCGCCGAGAACAGGAGGCTGCTCAGTGAGGCAGAGTGAGTGTCATAACCACACAGAAGCAGGCTGGTGGGTCAGTGTGTGCTGCTAAATGAAGGAAGCCAGTCTGAAAAGGCCACTTGCTGTGTGAACACAATGATGTGACATTCAAGAAAGGGCACAGCTAGAGGTGCTATAAATAGATGAGTGCATCTCCATTCTTTAAAAATGGCCTTCGCAAAAGTAAGTGAATGGGACTATCTCAAACTAAAACGCCTCTGCACAGTGAAAGCAACTAACAACAAAACAAAGAGGCAGCCAAGCAAATGGGAGATGATATTTGCAAACAGTAGCTCTGACAAAGGTTTAATTTCCAAAATATGTAAAGAACTCATAAAACTCAACACCAAACAACCCAATAAAAAAGTGGGCAGAGGACCTGAAAATACACCTCTCCCAAGACATACAAACAGCCAATAGGTATATGAAAAGATGTTCAACCTCACTGGCAATTAGGGAAATGCAAATCAAAACTACAATGAGATACCACCTCATACCTTTTAGAGTGGCCATTACCAACAAGCCAAGCAATAACAAGTGTTGAGGTTTTGGAAAAAAAGGTAACCCTCATTCACTGCTGGCGGGAATGTAGACTGGTATAGCCATGTAGCCTGGAAATTCCTCAAAAAATTGAGAATAGAGCTACCATACAACCAGCAATCCCTCTCCTGGGTATATACTGGAAAACTTCGAAATCATGTATTTGCAAAGATTTATGTACTCCTATGTCCTATGCAGCATTATTCACTGTGGCCAAGACATGGAAACAACCAAAGTATCCTGCGATGGAAGACTGGATAAAGAAGGTGTGGTACATATACATGATGGAATACTACTTAGCAATAAGAAAGGATTAAATAGCGCCATCACAACAATATGGATGGACCTTGAGAACATTATGCTAAGTGAAATAAGTCAGTCAGAAAAAGCTAAGAACCATATCATTTCACTCATAATATGTGATATAAAACTGAAACTTGTGAACACAGATAGTGGTGTGGTGGTTGCCAGAGAGAAGCAGGTGTGGGGAGAAGGGGATCCTAATATGAGGTGACAGGAGAAGATTTGACTTTGGGTGGTGGGCACATGGTGCAATATACAGATCTTGTAACATAGAAACCCACATCTGAAACCTATATGTTCATGTTGACCAATGTAACCCCAATAAATTAAAAAAAATAAAAAATAAAAAACATTAGAGTGGCCTTTCATGTCACTGTTTTATGAGCCTTACCTGTGTTTGAGCATGAGGACAGCTGTCAAAGATGAGAAGACACTAGAGTTGCATTATCAACAGTGATAACAAGTTGATGGCACTTTTGTAAGTCATATGTGGCTTTTGGAATACGAGTTAACATTAAGCTCAGAGTAAAATAATAAAATCTTTCATTATCCGTTTCCCAAAGAATCTTGTTGTCCCAGGAAAGGGCCCTGGGCTGCTCTGCTAATCCCTGGTAACCCTGTCTTGTCTCACTCCTGTAAGCCTTTATCTTTACTTGGACACTAATACAGCGGTTCTCAACCTGTGGGTCGCGACCCCTTTGGGGGTCGAACGACCCTTTCACAGGGGTCGCCTCAGACCATCGGAAAACACATATAATTACATATTGTTTTTGTGATTAATCACTATGCTTTAATTGTGTTCAATTTGTAACAATGAAATTGGGGGTCACCACAACATGAGGAACTGTATTAAAGGGTCATGGCATTAGGAAGGTTGAGAACCACTGCCTACCATTACATTTAAAAAATAACACTGAACTCATTAACTCCCCAACTGTCACTTTTTGAAAAACAGGCATCAGTCCTATTCCTCAGTGTGACCCAGCTTGTTTCAGTGCAGCTGGTGTGGTGAACCCAGGGTGCATAGGAGCCTAATCTTCGTCACCCCTTCCCGGGGCCAGCGTCCCACACACTTGGTCTGAGGTGTGGTTGTGGGACGGCGGGCTGCCAAGTACTGCCGAGAAAGAGCATGTTGGATGCGTGTCTGTTCACACAGGCGGCGTGTGTAGGGCCAGCAGGAGGAAGTTTGTTTTTTCTGTAAACAGGAATTCGGGACTCATGAAAACACTGCTCAGGGACCACAGTTTTCCTGATGGATGGAGTGGCAGAACGTGCATGCGTGTGTCATCCAGCTGTACGAACGCCCACGGGGGCAGTGCTCTAGGCGCAGGCCTGGCCGCTGAGGCGGAGTCACGGAGGACTGGGAATCAGCACAGTGGATGCTGGAGAGGTCCCCCGACCTGGGGATGGAGTTTGGTGATCAGCCTGTGGGCGAGGAGAAGGGACAGGGAGCAGATCATAGTCACTGAGCAGGGCCAGCCCTGTATGCGGGCTCAGTTCCAGTTCCCGCTGCCCTTCCTTCTCACACTGCACTGTCGATCTCGGAGCCGCGAAAGGCTTGAGAATCAATAAAGGAAATGGTGGGTGTGAATTCAGTAGGACCTTCCAAGTGCTCTTTTTTGGGGACGTTGGGAAGTGAGGGATGCTCATTGAGGCCTGGGTGGGGGGGGGGGGGGGCTTTGCATGTAGTGGGGCTGCAGGCACCATGAGGATGGCTTTCATCTGGAGAGCGGATAGAGAAGGAACATACTGTTGGTGTTTTACGAAGATGGTTTATTTCAGTGTGACACCCCTGCTTTTTTAGGGACCACTACATGTTGAGTGTAGCTCGGAGCGGATGCATAAATCGCCAGGTCGGGTCTCCCCGCACCTGCAGGAGCTGAGCTGTGGACGGAGACCCTCACTGGCCATTGATCATGACCAGATCTACACTCTGAGCCTCAGTGTCCCATGAGTTGGGGCAGCAGCTCTGACCGGGCAGGGTATTGTTGGGTTAGTGGGAGCAGGTGTGGGGTGCCTGCCTCTCGGTCCGTGCGGCTGTAATGATTACCACCAACATGCTCAACAAATGAGGTTAATTGTTGCCCACGTCCAGCACCCGTTCGTTTATTCAGCATTTATCTAGTGTTGGTTGTGGGAACACGCTGGTGAATGAGTCCTGCCCCCAACCTCTCTGGGCCCGAGTTTTCTCGTCTATAAAGTGAGGATAGTAGTGGTACCTTTCACCCAGAGCTGCTGGGAAGATGTATGTGTTGATGCATTTAAAGCGTGATACGTGTGTGGTGGTGACTTCATCACTGACGTAGCCTGCAGTGTGTTAAAAACTTGGTGACACACCAACACTTTTTAAAGTTAATGTATTTCCCTGCCTTTGGGTGCCTTTCCTTTGCAAATGACTAAAACAAAGCCGAGTTTCACCAGGCACATCAGGGGAAAGCTTTCCTTCCTCGAGGCTGAGTTTGGGGTCGACCAGCAGGATCTTACCCTCCGTCCCACACTCACTCATTACGTTACCTTCCTCTCTCTCTGTCCCGTGAAGTAAGAATACTGACAATTACCATTGGGATTGTTGTGAGGGTCAAAGAAAACGGGCACATTTGAGTCGGCACTCTCTGTGTATAGAATCTGTCAGGGAAGGAGCGTGGTGGAGGGTAGGGTTCTGGCTTGTGGCTGTAAGGCACTCAGTCAGGTGTGTTTTGATCTGAAGTCCCAGGAAATCTAAAATAATCTCAGTCCTGGCTGGTGGGGTTCCATGGTCAGAGCGTCAGCCTGCACATCGAAGAGTCCTGGCTGGATTTGATTCCCAGTCCTGGTCAGGGAGTGTGCGGGAGGCAACCCATCGATGTGTCTCTATCACAGTAATGTTTCTATCTCCCATCCCTCCCTCTCTTCTATTCTCTCTTTTAACAAAATCAATGGAAAAAATATCCTCAGGTGAGGATTGAAAAATAAGTCAATAAAAAATAAAATAATCTCAGATGATCGAGATTTAAAGACAGTTGCTTTTGGATAGATTTATATAACTCTAGCTGCTGGGACAAATCCCAAGATTTTAATGGGCTAACTCAAACTCCTGTGGACCGCCTAGACAGCAGTGGCCTTAGGCGTGTGTGAGGAGCAGGTGCTGGTGGCCTGTGGTTTCGTCCTCTACCCTCCTGGGGTCCCTGCGTTCAGCCAGCACCAGAGGGCCAGGATGGAGCCGGCATGAAGACGTTACCCCCTGTCCCACGATGCTCACTTGTCTCACAGCCTCACCTGAAGCTGTGCGGGAAGAAGCGCAATCAATCAGGTTGGTGTTGGGTCGGTCACCAGGGAAATTTGAGGCTCTGTAAATGGTCCACAAAACAGAAGGTGAGGACACTTCATCCCTGTGGTAACTGGGGTCCCTGACCCTCTGGGTCTGTTTTCCGCACTAGGCTCCTTTCTGGAGTGAGAAGCTGTATTTCCCTCCTGTTCTTTCTTTAGTGTCTCACTGTCCACTTCTCCTGAGAAGGACCAAGAACCCCATGACAAGGTTTTCCTAAAACCGGCAGCAAGCAGACACCTGAGATTCACAAGCACCCTTCCTTGTCCAGCGTTGCTGTTCTGTTTCTGCATCTCTCTGGTATCTTCTCGCTTTCTTGTCTTTTGCCTCTTTATTGCTTATTTATTTTTTAGACATTTTAAATATTTTCACAGATAGTTCTTTTCTATGGGCACTTTTCTCTCCTCCATTTGTTTTCTTTTTTTCTGGGTCTCACCACTTACAAGTTCTCATCATCCGTTGATTGCATGGGCACCTTGCTTTCCCCTCAGAAGCACAAATGACGCTAATTGAAGTTTGACACTAGAGACGTGATTCGAGGTCCTTGTGCTGAGCGCTGCCGAACTCGTGAGAGCATTTCATGACCAGCCGTCCAGAATGTAGTGTCACCATGTTCTTCTTGAACTTGTTTTGAATTTGTTTTGAATTTCCTTCTTCATATCATGCCTGCGGAGGTGTTTTTAAAGAGTGATGCCTGTAGCTTATGAGTTCTGTCTGGGGCTTGGTGAGCTGAGCCCCTGCAGATGCCTCCAGGGGCCTCAGTGACTAAGCACAGGTGGTGGGTGTGGGGACCAACGACCCCCCCCCCCGCCCCCCCCCGCCACCCCTCGCCAGGAGAGCTCTTCTTTCTCATGTCCTGAAGCACCATTTCCCCGTTCTCTGTGCTTTATAGGGCAGTCATCGTGGGCTGGGTTAATGAGGTATTTTAATGCTTTTAGAGCGAGAGTTAAGATTGTCACTGTGTTCTCCCTTTTCTCATGGAGTTACTGGCTCCCGGGCACTGAAGCCAAGCTGGGGAAGTGTCAGCTGGTTTTCCCACGAGACTGAGCTTGTAATAGATGTTTTATTAGCAGATTTAAAAATGGTTACTGTATTCCATTAGTGTCTTTTCCTGTAAGATGCCAAGAGGTTAGTAACTATACACAATCCAAAGAGAATCACTTTTTGGAATGGGTTTTTAATGTAATTGCACACACACACACGCAGGCATAGACACACATGCACATACATGAGCACTGTAGAGACACACAAACATGCACAGACACACTCATGCACACACAGACACACACTCTCCCTCCGCTCCCACCCACCCACGCCTTTTAATTTTAGTAGCAAACTTTATAAGACTCCATTGTACCCGAAAGTGAGGGCAGTAGAACAGTTTCTGCTGTGATTTCTTTGAGCTTCAGCCTGTGTCCAAGTGAGTCCTGGCCTTTCATGACTTTATGCAAATGTATCTTCCTGGGGTGGCGTGTGTGGGGTGCACTGAAACGTGTGCAGTGTTAGCTCTAGCTGTGCTCACCCCAATCCAGCTGTGCTCACCCCAAGAACGGTGCTGCGCTGCCACGGCCCCTTTTCGAGGTTTCTCACCGGCGTTCCTGATTTCCTCTCGCCGACACACTCACTGTCGCAGGTGCTACTTCAGACCTCTGGGATTTTCTCAGCATCTTCGCTTTTCCTTGAAAGAAGTGCCCCTCAGTCCTTGTTACTCTTTAAAGTGGTTCCCACAGCTGTGTGTGTGGCGGGCAGGGAGGACAGGCCTAGGTCTGCGGTGGGCCGGGTGTCAGGAGAGGGAGTATATGAGGCTCACTTACTGCTGTCACGGTGCCGAGCACACACAGGGAAGCGTGACACGTGTATTCTGGGCTGGGAGGTGCTGCAGAGCGGTCAGGGGGAGGGGCTGGAGGGAGGGGCAGGAGCAGGGCCCTGATCACCCCCATGGGACAGAGCTGCCGCACCCCAGATGTTCAGGTCCTGTTCCTCTCTGGGTCCCGAGACGGCTCCTGTGTGTGTGGTGCCATACTCCTCAGAAGGGATGGAGGAACTGATGGTGTGTCGCTAACACCTTATTTACGAGGTGCCAACTATTAGTCATTTCTTTTAAAAGTTCCTAATGGGAATCGCTCCTTAACCACTTCACGGGTCCTCTGTTCAGCACAGTCTCTTCTTTCTCCAGGATCAGCACAGGTTCAGGGAGGCCCTGGTGCCTGTCCCACCAGACCCCTCTCCTGAGGCAGAAAGGGCCGAGTTAATCCTCAGGGCCTCTCACATCACTCATTAAATGATGGATGGATGACCCAATGAAACCTAGCACCCGTCATTCACAGAGCTCACTAAAGAATGTACAGTAGGTCCTTGAGTAATGTCATTTCTTTCAACGTTTTAGTATAATGTTGATGAGGGGAAAAAATAATTGATTCCCGGCAGGGCCGCTGTCTGTGTGGTGTGTGCAAGTTCTCCCCATGTCTGCGGGGGTTTCTCTGGGGACCCAATTTCCTCTCACATCCCAAAGATGTGCACATGAGGCGAACGTCGTGTCCACAGTGTCCCCATCTGAGTGTGGGTGTGAGTGGCCTGACTTGCAGGGTGTCCTGTGAGGGTGGGTCCTTCCTTGTGCCCCGAGCTGCCAGGGGAGGCTCCCGTCTCCCTGACCCTGCACTGGGATCAGTGGGGTGGAAAATGGTTATCTTACTTGTTCTTAAGTGAATATATAGCTCACATTCATTTCAGTGTTTCATATTAGAAGTGTTTTGGGTCTTCAGAAGTTGAGTGACATTTCTGGGACCAGAAATATGCCGTAGGAGCTTCACTCGGTTTCTCCAGGATAAACACAGAATTATATCAGTTCTCCCTGGGGTTCCTTATATGTCGATTCTCTTAAGGTCGCAGTTTCCAAGAACCTGTCAACGACATTAAGTGAGAACTTACTGTGTAAAAGTGGCTCTGCGTGTTAAGAATGCAAAAAAATAAAAAGGGGGACAATGCAATATAAGCTGTGATACGGTCGTAATTTTGATTTATTTGATGCTTTTACCATAAAGCTGAGAAGAACCAGGTTAGCTGTCACATTCTGTTACTCAGTCCTTATATAAGCTCTCTCCTAAAAAAAGGAAGGTGTACTAAATTATTTAGTTGCAGAGTGAAAGGACACACAATGCCAGGGAAGAAAAAGCTCACTCTCATTATCCATAATTCAGATCACGGAGTTTTCAGGGTGTTCTCCTCTGAATCTTTTACTAACTCCTTCCTCCAGTAAGTGCTGGTGATGGGCTGTCACCCGTGATGCCGCTTCTGTTTCTCCATGAGAGAAGTTTGATTTTATTTTAAAAATTAACACCTAGTAAATTGACTTTCTTTTTGGTGTTGGTTCTGTGAATTTTATGATGCTTCTTTGCAAGCTGTTTATCCACGTTGTTGCAGGGTCTGTTCAGGTCTTGGCCAGTCTTTTACTAGTAATCGGGATGCTGTCTGTCCTTTGTTAAATAAGGATTTAAAAATATTTTTTCCGGTGATTAGCTTAGTTTAAGAGTGCCTTTTTAAGAACAGATTTTTAAGTTTTGATAAGCCCATCTTATTCTAATTTTTAATGCCTTATGCGTGTAGTGCTGTGTCTAAGAATTCTTTAACCCAAATCTTGAGGCTTTTACCCCGTGTTTTATTTTCTTCTAAAAGTTGTATAGTTTTATGTTGAGGTTCTTTTTCCCCCCAAAGAGATGTCCAGTTATTCCAGTGCCGTATTGAAAAGACTGTCCTTCTCGATTGAATTCATTTTGTACCTTTGTGAAAAACAATTAGCCCTATTTATATAGGTCTATTTCTGGACTCTATTCATCTGTACCTTCACCAGTGCCACGTTGTTTTGATTATTATTGTAACTTAATGGTAATCTTAGTGCCCTGATAGGGTGACTCGGTTGGTTGGAGCATTGTCCCTTACACCAAAAGGTGGTTTGTTCGATTCACAGTCAGGGCACATACCTAGGTTTTGAGTTCAATCCCGGTTGGGGCACCTCTAGGAGGCAACAGATCGATGTTTCTTTCTCTCTCAGTGGTTTCTCTCTCTGTCTCTGTCTCTGTCTCTCTCTCTCTCTCTCTTTTCCTCTCTCCCTCTCTCCCCTCCTCCCATTCACCTCTCTCTAAAATCAATGAAAAACATACCCTTGGGTGAGGATTAAATAAATAAATAAATAAAGTCACTTGATTCCTCCAACTTTGTTTTTATTGATTATTTCTTCTCCTCCTCCTCCCCCTCCTCCTCCTCCTCCCCCTCCTCCTCCTCCTCCCCCTCCTCCTCCTCCCCCTTGATTCCTCCAACTTTGTTTTTATTGATTATTTCTTCTCCTCCTCCTCCCCCTCCTCCTCCTCCCCCTCCTCCTCCTCCTCCCCCTCCTCCTCCTCCTCCCCCTCCTCCTCCTCCTCCCCCTCCTCCTCCCCCTCCTCCCCCTCCTCCTCCTCCTCCTCCCTCCTCCCTCCTCCTCCTCCTCCTCCCCCTCCCTCCCCCTCCTCCTCCTCCCCCTCCCTCCCCCTCCTCCTCCTCCCCCTCCCTCCCTCCTCCTCCTCCTCCTCCCTCCTCCCTCCTCCCTCCTCCTCCTCCTCCTCCTCCTCCTCCTGAGAGAGAGAGAGAGAAGACGGGGGAGGGAAGGAGGGATAAAGGGAGCGAGAGATATTGACATTGCCATGAGAGAGAAATATCAATCTGTTGCCTCCGGCACATACCCCACACCCCGACTGAACCCACAACGTAGGTACGTGTCCTGACTGGAATGGCAACTGCAGTCTCCTGGTGTACGGGGCAGTGCCCCAACCTTATTCCTTACCAGGTTTCTGTAGCTATTCCAGTTCCTTTGACTTTTCACGTAACTTTTAGAATTAGCTTATTTCTACAAAAAATTCTACTATGATTTTAATTGGAGTTGCGTTGGATCTATAATTTGCAGAGACTTGACATCTGATGTTGTTTTTCATTCCATATAAATTACATCTCTTAATTTGTATGGATCTTTGATTTTTTTCATCAGCAATTTGTGGTTTTTCAGCATGCAGGTCCTACATGATCCGACACGTTTGCATGTCTTGTTAGATTTATGCTCAAGTACTTATTTTTTCATAGAACTACTTTAAATGATATTGCTTTTAAAATTTTAGTTCCAAATATTCATTGCTAGAATATGTTAATGTGATTTGACTTTGTATGTTGTAACCTACCTAGAGTCAGTTATTAGATCTAGGAGTTAATTTTACATTTATTTCTGTGTAGTTTGTTGATTTGGCTGATTTTTTCCTGTTTTCATTTTCTTTGCTTTTTTTTTTTTCCTTTCACTTGGTATGGATTTATTTTACTTTTTTCCTCTCTATTTTCTTAAAGTTGAAGCTTAGAGTATTGGCTTGAGACCTCTCTTTTTCAGATATAAACCTTCAATGCCTCATTTTTGTTCAGTTGACAATATTTTTCACTTTGAGAACTCATAGTAGTTTTGTGTAGTTCATCCTGGTACATACCTCGTTTTAGCTAGTGCTCAAGATGACAATTCCTGCAGGTTCATAATCCTGCATTTGCTTCATAATATTTTCATGCTGTGTGCCTAGATCTTAAATCACAGTAGCTGAGCTTGTCAGAGAGATGGTAACACATGGTTTATTGATGATATAAAAATTATTAAGGCGGTAATTCGAATTTAAGTGCCCTGAGGACAGGGTTTTAGGGTTTGTATTGTGCTGTAGCCAAGTCCCTAGAGCAGTGCTTGGTATGCAGGAGGCGAGAAGACCTTTTGAATGATACGTGCTCTGCATGCTGAATTAAGGATAAGTTCACTCTCGTTTGTGCTTTTGCACCCTGGTCTCTTGGCCTAGCTGAACTGCTTTGCTCTGCAAGCTAGTTTACAACATGACCACGTTTTCAATCATTTTTTTTTTCTTTTCATGTTGATTTAGGCTTCGATTACTCATTTTTTCTTATTTTAAAATGAAAGTTTTTTCCCCACTAATTCTGTTTGTATGAGCTCAACTCCCCTCTGGGATACAGTTCCAATGCATTGTTACTTCGTAGAAATTAGAAATTACCTGTAAACGCCTGTGTTTTTGAGCATCCAGCAGTGATCCATTAAACTCCACTGTAAAGCTGAGGTTTTCGTTTCCAGCTCCTGCCTTCTCTAAGTGCGAATCAGTGGGTGTAGGATTGTATACGTTATGATTGTACATATTATGCTTTATATTTTGCCTTTTGAATAGAGTGTATTATTAATTGCCACTTGATCAAAGTTGAGCAAAAATGTTTAGAAAGCATGTTTCCATAAGTTATAAGTTTGACTGTACTATTGTGGTTTTTATTCTTTAATCGTGTGGATTCATCAAAATTTCATCACACAGACATGAGGTGCCAGGTCATCCAGCTGTTTTGTTCCTGGCAGTTCAGGGTTTATTTAACCTCACAAGTGATTTTGTGCACAGAAGCTTCAGAGTGTTCACTGGAGGAATGTCTGCAGCTCCTCAGTCTCACAGAAAGAAGTACCAATTATAGAAACTTACCCAGAATGACCTATTGTACACGTCTTCTGCAGTTTGCTCTTCTTTTTGCCCCTTCTCCAACCACCCCTTTCCCCCCAAATCCAAAAATCCTTCAAATTAACTGCACACCTTTTCAGGACTGAGTTATTATTTTAGAAAGCAGGATTTGTGTGCATGTGTTTGTAATTTGATATAAAAATATTAGCATCTACTATATCTTTTTTAATATTAAGGGCTTTATCTTTAGAGATAATCTTCTTTTATTTTTAAATTTTTTATTTTTCAATTGCGGTTTATATTTTATATTTTGTATTAGTGTCAGGCGTACTGTTCTCTGTATATGTGAGTCTGTTTTTGTATGTTTGTTCATTTATTTTGCTCTTTAGATTCCACATATCAGTGAAATCATATAGTATTTGTCTTTCTGTGACTGACTTATTTCACTGAGTATAATACCCTCTAGGTGTATCCATGCTTTCACAAATGGTAAGATTTCATTCTTTTTTTATGGCCGAGTAATATTCCATTGTATATATGTACCACATTGTCTTTGCCCATCTTGATGGGCACTTGGGTTGCTTCTATATCTTGGCTGTTGTAAACAACGCTGCAATGAACACAGGGGTGCATATATTCTTTCAACTGAATGTTTTGGGTTTCTTTGGATATATTCCCAGATGTAAAATTGCTAGATTTGTAAGTTCTGTTTTTAGTTTTTTGAGGACCCTTCATGCTGTTTTTCATAGTGGCTGCACCAATATGCATTCCCACCAGTAGTTCATAAGGATTCCCTTTTCTTTTTAAAATATATTTTGATAGAAACATCAATGATGAGAGAGAATCATTGATTGGCGGCCTCCTACATGCCCCCCACTGGGGATTGAGCCCGCAACTCAGGCATGTGCCCTTAACCAGAATCAGAATCGAACCTGGGACCGTTCAGTCCACAGGCTGACACTCCATCCACTGAGCCAAAGCAGCTAAGGCAGGGTTCTCTTTTCTCTAGGTCAGTGGTTCTCAACCTTGCTGCACATTAGAATCACCTGGGAATCTTTTTTAAATCTTGATTTCTGGGCCTCATCCTCCGGAAATTCTGCTTCTTTGTTATGGGGTGGGGCCACAACATTAGTAACAAAGAAACTGAATTTCCAGAGGATGAGGCCCAGAAATCAGGATTTTAAAAAGATTCCCAGGTGATTCTAATGTGCAGCCAAGGTTGAGAACCACTGCTCTAGGTCCTTGCCAACGCTTGTCATTTGTGGATTTATTGATAATAGCCATTCTGACAGCTGTGAGATGACATCTAATTTGCATTTCTATGATGACTAGTAACATTACACATCTTTTCATATGTTTATTGGTTATCTTTGTATATCCTCTTTGGAGAATTGTCTATTCAGTTCCTCTGCCCATTTTTAAATTGAACTGTTTGGGGTTTTGGTATTGAGTTGTATGAGTTCTTTATGAATTTTGGATATTAACCTCTTATTGGATAATTCATTGGCAAATATCCCCTTCTATTCAGTAGGTTGTCTTTTCATTTTATTGATGCTTTCTTTTGCCTTGCAAATTTTTTTTAGTTTGATGTAGCCACCTTTTTTATTTTTTATTTTGTTTTCCCTTGCCCGAGGAGATACATCAGAAAAAATATGAGAGATGTCAGAGATTTTACTGATTTCATTTTAGGAATTTTATGGTCTGGTATTTAGGTCGTTAATCCATTTTTAGTTAATTCTTGTATACTAGAGGCCCAGTGCATGAAATCGTGCACTTGTGGGGGGGTCCTTCAGCCTGGCCTGTGCCCTCAGGGGATGTCCAACTGATGGCCTGCGCCCTCGGGGGATGTCCTCCTGTGGGGAGCGGGCCTAAGTTGGCAATCGTACATCCTTAGCGCTACTGCAGAGGTGGGAGAGGCTCCTGCCACCGCCGCTGTGCTTGCCAGCTGTGAGCCTGGCTTCTGGCTGAGTGGTGCTCCCCCTGTGGGAGCACACTGACCTCCAGGGGGGAAGTTTCTGTATTGGGTATCTGCTTCCAGGTGGTCAGTGTGCATCATAGCGATTGGTTGTTTCGCTGTTTGGTCAATTTGCATATTAGCCTTTTATTATATAGGATGGTATAAGAAGGTGATGTAGTTTCATTTTCTTGCATGAATCTGTCCAATTTTCCCAACACCATTTATGAATTGACTGTCTTTATTCCATTGTATGTTCTTACCTCCTTTGCATATGTTAATTGACCATACAGGTGTGGATTTATTTCTGGGCTCTCTGTTGGGTTCCATTGATTTGTATATCTGTTTTTATGCCAGTACCATGTTGTTTTAATTACTTTGCCTTGGAGTATAGTTTGATATCAGCTACCGTGATACCTTCAACTCTGTTCTGGTTTCTTAAGATTGCTGTGGCTATTTGAGGTCTTTCATGGTTCCATATAAATTTTTGGAATATTTGTTCTAGTTCTATGGAAAACACCATTGGTATCTTGATAGGAATTGTATTGAATCTATAGATTTCTTTAGGTAGTATGGACATTTTAATGATATTAATTCTTCCTACCCATTAAAATAGAATATGCTTCCACTTATTTGTATCTTCAATTTCTTTCTTCAATGTCTTACAATTTTTTGAGTACAGGTCTTCTACCTCCTTGGTTAAATTTATTTCTAGATGTTTTATTTTTTTATGCAATTGTAAATGGAATATTTGTCTTAGTTTCCCTTTCCTATAGTTAATTATTGGCATATAAAAATGCCACTAATTTGTGGCATATTCTGTCTCTTGAAACCTATAAGAGGGAGACAATATTCAGTCATTCTTATTTTTATAATAAGACCTTTGTCTGTTTCCATTTTATTTTCCATTGCTGGCCCAGATGGGACAATTTGTTTAAGAAAGTCATGGAATCATTAACTTAGCACCAGTTTATTTCTACCTTTCAAAAGTAAAAAATATAACTTTTATTTAATCTTTCATTCAGCAAACATGTAATGTGTCCGTTTCATTTACTACCCTCTATCAGTTGCCTGGAACATAGTAGGTAATAACAAATACTTGTTGGATGAATGAATAAATCAGAAAATAAATTTAGGATAATTTCCATGGCATTTGGAAAATTTGAGGTTAAGTTTAGGTCTAGATGAAGTTTACTCCACAGGGCCAGGCCGGGTGAGAGCTTAGGGTCACTCTGGCCATTTCAGAATTGATCAGTGTTGAGCCACAGTGTCCTCTTGAGCTTCTGGATTCCAGGTGGGCAGAGCACCCTGTAGCACAGGTTTTTATTCCCTCTGATAGAAGAAATAGTGGTGGCTCCTTGCTTCAAGGGAGGAACACTGTCCCATGTCACCATGCCTGTGGCAGGCTGGGAGCTCATCAGCATCTCTGGACCCTGCTGGTGGGACAGGCAGAGCCAGTGCAGGGAGGAATCTATAAACTCACCTTTGACCCTGACGGTTTACCCTCAGGGAGGTGGTTTTTTGTTGTTTTTTTGTTGTTAATTCTCACCCAAGGATATTTTCCAATTGCTTTCTAGAGAGAGTGGAAGGGAGAGGGAGAGACAGGAAACATCTATGTGAGAGAGAGACATCGATTGGTTGCCTCCTGCATGCACCATGACTAGGGCTAGGGAACCTGCAACCAAGGTATTTGTCTTTGACCAGAATCAAACCCGGGACCCTTCATTCTACAGTCCAACGCTCTATCCACTGAGCCAAACCAGCTAGGGCAGAGAGGTGTTGTTGTTTTTTGAGAGGAGTTATCACGTGCTACCCAAGGTGTCACCAGTGTGTGGAGACGCTGGAGGGCCTGACACAGCCCAAATGTTATATAAAGATTGTAGGTGGTCTACACTTGCCTGGGGGTCCCCAGTTTTATTCCCTGGGTGTAAACTTAGGCTCAGTAGTCCTGTTTGCCGTAGGAACCCACCTGAGTGAGAGCTGACCAGCTTGGAGTTGGGGCCCATACATCCTTCTCCCAACCATGGTTCCTGAGTCAGCACTTATGTTATTATAAAGTTTGAGGGGTAAATGTGTCAATGATTTCTTGAGGAGAACATTAACAATTTGACAAATGATAACTGGACATTCCAGGCATCCTTTGGAGAAGTTATTGGTACAGATCACTAGTTTAAAAAGGGACACCAGTGATGGATGTGAACACTTTGGTTAATGGTATCAGTGCCAGCAGCAAGTAACTAAGCAATGAAGTGCATGTAAGTGTTCCTCCGTCACTCTAGCCATCAAGGGAATCAGGTAGTGTTTCTATTGTGTAAGCCATTTTAGTCCATTCAGAAGGAATCAAGAATGTTTAGGAGGATCTGCTTTGAAGAAAAATTAATTCAGACTAAATTTTTCAGAATTGGTGCCTTCCCTGAAAACAGTGGTTGAGTATAGTCTATCCAGCCGTGGGCCAACTACGGCCTGCGGGCTGGATCCGGCCCGTTTGAAATGAATAAAACTAAAAAAAAAAAGACCGTACCCTTTTATGTAATGATGTTTACTTTGAATTTATATTAGTTCACACAAACACTCCATCCGTGCTTTTGTTCTGGCCCTCCGGTCCAGTTTAAGAACCCATTGTGGCCCTCGAGTCAAAAAGTTTGCCCACCCCTGGTCTATACTAATAAAAGGATAATATGCTAATTAGACTGGACATCCTTCCGGACGACCAACCGGACGAAGCCACGGTAGCGGGGGCCGAGGCAGAGGCAGTTAGGGGTGACCAGGTCGGCAGGGGAGAGTAGTTAGGGGCAACCAGGCCAGCAGGGGAGGGCAGTTAGGGGCGACCAGGCCAGCAGGGGAGGGGGTGACCAGGCTGGCAGGCAGAGTGGTTAGGGTGATTAGGCAAGCAGGCAGGTGAGTGGTTAGGAGCCAGCAGTGTCGGATTATGAGATCTGCTTAGAATGTCCGGTCTAATCATGTAGGGCCCCTGGGAGGGGAGGCCGGAAGCAGGAGAACTTTCAGATCCCTCTCTCATCTACACAGCACACTCCCCAGCATTGTGAAATTTCAGAAAGCTCTGTTGGATGCTCCCTTTTCAGATCTTCAGGCAGTTCGGGCCCCAGGACTCCTGTGCTGGGCGTATCTCCCCTTTCACATCAGCAGCTTGTTTTCAAGTCCGCTGTAGGTGGACTGAGGTTGGCTCTTCCTCTCTGTGGTTTAGAATAGAATGTCTCCAGACAGGCTGCTTTCTTTAATGCCTCCCACAATGGGAGTTCTTGATACACCAAAGTGAAAAGCTACAGGGGACATTTAAAAATTTTTTTTAACACTTGGATTGCGGGAAACGAGTTAAGTCGGCTCGCGTGAATTGCGCGTACTCCGCGGGAGCCGTCTTAACTCGGTTCATATAGATTTGCGGTGGAGTGCGGGAAACGTGTAAACTCGGGCCGATTGTAACTGCGTATTACCAAATATTTGTTTGTTTGCCGTTCACAAAGATACCTACCTGCGTATGCGAACCGTTTCATACCCATTGGGGTAATAGGTATCATAAAAATCCCTTGTAAGTAGAGAACACTTTATGGTGCTGGTCGAGTACAATACCGTTAGGGTACCAATGTATTGTTTTCTCATTTTATAACCGATATCCCTGGATATCTCACCATGCAAAGAGAATAGTTATTGAGAAATACTTCTTGTGTCCGGACGTCTTTAGTTTTGAGTTTTGTGAATATTATTACGTGTTTAAATATTTAAATATATTGTGATAAAGACATTCATATAGAATTTTTTAACCAAATAAAATAAAATCGTTCCGCAAAGTGTTCGCATAATAATTATTTTTTTATATCAGATATCTATCGGAGTACCGCTATTTTCAGTTTGCGCGGGAAACCTAAATAATTGCCCGCGCCATCTTATATTTTGGCGGGAAATTCACCCGACACCGTAGTGTTAAAAAAGATAAAGCCTTACGTGATAGTATCCAGGAATTTACTGGCTAGAATTACAATTTTAACATGATGGCTCATTTAAAATATTTTTTTTTTCCTTCTGGTGATGCCATTAACTAAGTGTTTTAAGGAACTTTTTGGTCACTCACAGAAACATGAAAATCCCAGTCATGTGAATATGTAGTTCTTAAGAATTTTCCCTCTTCATACCAAGTTTTGGAATAAGCCTCGGTGATTTTATAATCCAAGGTTATATGTTTATCCCGGTCACCTTACTTAAAATGTTCTTATGGAACATAAATTTCTAAATTTTACATTAGAAATAGGACATAAACGCATGCTCAATGAGTACAGCAGTACAGAGCACAGCAAAGGGAAGCGTCGTCCCTGTGAAGTGATGTGAACCCTGGCACCCGAGGCCAGGCCCCGGAGGGACTCGTGGCCCTGCGGGTGAGTTTGTGCTCAGTCCTAAAAGCACTGAGCAGCCTCTGACAGGCTCCAGGCAGGAGGCCAGCGGTCCTCCGTGAGAGCTCAGAGGGCTGCGTGTGGGAGAGGCCAGTGGTTGGGACTGGGGCGCTCGGCTGGAGCGGCTGTTTGGATCGCGCAGGGAGAGCTGTTGGCCTCTGGCATTAGTGCCAGGATGAAAGAGAGGCAGATGGAGGACCTCAGGATTAGTGACACATCTGTAACCTGCCTCTGGCCTCTCCTCTCTAAGGGGCTTTGCTGTCGTCCCTTCTGGCTTCTAGCTGCACGCAACTTGCTGCACACAGGCAAGGCTGCTTTCGTGTCTTCCCACCCAGCTCGGGGCCCGAGCCACGCCTGAGTGCCCCTTAGTGTCCATCACACGCTTGAATGTATAGTCGATGCTGGCAAGTACTTGGGTTGTTATACCTGTTTCCTGCTTCCTGAGACTTCACTTTCTGTGTGATTTTTTTTTAATTACAGCAGAAGGTTATAGGTGTGTTATTAATATCTTATTAATGAGAAATGTGAGACCCTGAGAAGTCAGCCGCCCTTGTGGGGTTGCCCAGCATGTGCTCGGGGAGAAAGGTCCCTGGTCTGCCTGCTCCGACTCCCCTGGCAGACCGCCCGGAGAGCACAGTCTCCTTTCTGCACCAAAAAGAAGCTCCTGCAGAGCTGACGATCATGCCGCCAGCAGGAGGCGAGGGACCACGCCTCCAAGGGTGTCCCTACACCTTATAAAGCCATCGGCTTAGGAAAGAAATGCCATGAAGGTTCCTGATGGCCATGAAATTCCAAACATGGAAATGATTGCTTTGTTATATGAAACATTTGTTCCAGCCAGCATTAAATAATCATAAAATAAACTCCTGACACCAGAATGGAAACCATCACCGTTAAGCTGGTGTGTTTACTCTGAACGGATCCTGACATGGCTGGGGCTCACACGTTACTGGGGGGGTGGGGGGGGCACTCTTCATTGCCTGGAGACACAGGGCTCTGGGTGCTCCTGTCCTGGCCAGACCTGTGCGCCTGGTGGTTCTGCACAAGCCCCAGGGGGCTGAGTTGCCAGAAGGCGGCTGAGATGGAAAAATGGGGAGCGTGGTATCACCTTCACTCTTGTATTCGTTGGGCTGGCTTTCCCTTCACTTTTCTCTGATTCAGGCTTTACTCTGAAACTCTGGACTACAATATAAGTAAGAAAAATAATTCTATTTGGGGAGGGAAACAAGAATGATCTTTTCTGTCTCAGAGTATGATTTAACCATCTATCTACTGATGGTTTCCCTTTATTACATTTTCATTTCATTTTATTTTATTATTTTTAATCCTCACCCAAGGATATTTTCCCATTGATTTTTAGAGAGAGTGGAAGAGAGAGGAAAAGACAGAGAGAAACATCGATGTGAGAGAAACACATCTATTGGTTGCCTCCTGCACGAGTCTCGACCAGGGCCCAGGCCAGGGAGGGGCCTGCAACCGAGGTATGTGCCCTTGACCGGAATCAAACCCGGGCCCTTTAGATCCACTGGCTGATGCTCTATCCACTGAGCAAAACTGGCTAGCACTGCATTTTCATTTCAAATTTATGACTTGTCTGTAACTCTGTCTTTTCTTTATAACAGAACACATGGCAACTCTATTTCTACTGCTGGAATGTAAAGTCTTATGGAACTTCTTTGAGGATAACATACGTTACACTTTTCATAAAGTGGAAAGAAAGTGCTTCAAAAGATCACTTTTATTTTCTCCTCACAGAGGTTACCAACAATTTTTAAATTTAGTTTTCTGTTATACATTCTTATTTCTAAAATGAAAAGGGAGTTAAATAAATGGGTGTCTTGAGTATTCAAGCATGGAAAATACGCTCTTTGGAATTTTATATGGAAAATAATTGAGTGTGGATCCTGTGGTTCGTGCCTTCAAACACTAGCAGCTACTTTTCAAGGAGCAAAATTCTGTAGCTGTGGCTTGGGGGGGTGGTGGGCCCTACCTCTCGATGATGGTGATCTTTGAGCTCCAGGTTGAGAGAACACTAACCTGCTGTAAATCCTGGACTTTTCCTTGTAGGATTGATAGATGTCAAATGCTTGGTCCTCTTTCGTAGCCTTTCTGCCTCTGTTTTCCAGAGTTTTACTCTGAAGGCGGTGCTTGCTACAGATCCAAGGCAAGGAGGAGAGAGAAGGTGTAGCCAATGGATTTTTCTGCCTGAACTGATGCAAAGTGAAGGGGAACCATGGTGACGCCATGGCATTGGTTGTAGGTCATCCTCAGACAGAAACCAGGGATGCATTCTGGGTGGACAGATTGTGTGTGAAGCCAGCCTGTCTGTGTATCTATCCATTATCTGTTCCTATCATATCTATCTTATTTACCTATCTATATCTATCTGTTGTTTACCTATCACCCATCTAAATTCATCTATCAATCATCTATTCTTTGCATCAGCCAGTCATCTATTATTTACCTATCATCTGACTAGAGCAGCCATCTATATCTTATCTGTCTTTATTCAGCAGAGCATAAGCGCCCCCACTAGAAAGTTTGCTTCTAGAATTTGCAGTGAGTTTGTCAGAGAATCTGTTGGCTCTCTGGCTACCAGATGCAAACATGTTTCGTTCCCAGAGTTAAACAATATCTGGACTTTTTCCTTGAAAAAGACAATGTGTAGCAAGAGCATGTTTAGCCCTGATGCTCAGGGCACCTGAGTGAACCTGGCCCCTTATCGCAGGGGCTGGATCCTTTTGGATAATGCACACCAAGCTGTTGTAATTTATACTTTAACTAGAGGCCCAGTTCATGCACTGGTCAGGTCGCTCAGCTTGGCCTATGGGGATCAGGCCAAAACCGGCTCTCTGACATCCCCGAGGGGTCCTGGATTGCAAGAGGATGGTTCTCAGGTGACGCACCCCGGAATTGGACTCCCTTCTCTCTGGTTCCGGGTGTGTCACCCGAGAACCACAGCTGCCAAGTCACCACAGCTCGGCAGCTCCTGCGTTGAGTGTCTGCCCCCTGGTGTCATTGAATGTCATAGCTACTGCTCGAACGGTCGGATGGTGGCTTAGGCTTTTATATATATAAGATAATGTAATTGTTACCCATTTCCCCCTCTGCCCTTTCACAGGTGTTCATTAAGCAGTGAGACAGTCACCCTGAGTTTGCCGTGATTACGAATGCAGCTTCTGTCCAGTTATTGAAGTCACTCTGTGACGCTTGCATCTGCTGCTCACTGTGTGACTGCACCGTCATCACGCGGTCCTAGTGTGTGAAACAACAGGGTTTGGTCTGGAGGTCACTGACCCATGAAGGCGGCACAACATGGTTTTGAGGATGAACTACACATATGTTATAAAAATAAGCCATTGGCAGCCGTTGCGGCCTCCCGGGGAGAACAGCACCGGATCTTGTGCAGGATTCTGTGCCGTGGGAGCCTAGATGCTGGGGTGTCGCTGGGCCGAGCCAGACGCCAGAGGGTGACAGCAGGCAGTGGGTGCAAGGTTGTCCCTGAGAGCAGGCTGTCCTGGGCGGCTGGAGCTGGGCAGGACACCCAGAGATGGCTGACCACATCGTGCTGGCTGGGGTGGCAGATTCTAAGTGTGGCTTCAGTGGGGACAGTTTTGGACTTGGACAAGCTTTCTTTTCTTTTTAGATCTCGGGCTCTGAATGAGAAACATAAATGCTATTTGTGCCTCAGTTTCTCACCTGTTAAGTCAGTTGTTGTAAGGATGAAGAGATTATTTAGGAATGGGACATGTAGAAAAGGGCCACACTGACATCTTCGCCTTTGAAAGGGGTCATGGTTTCTTGGGGAAAGCACTCATTTTCCTATACCCCTAAGGTTTTAACAATTGGAGTTTTCCAAAGTAAGACTTCAAAGAGTTCAAAGTGAATTTCCTGTGAAGTTGGCATACCCTGAAAATTAAGGGGGGAACCCCCTCATGCTTACATTTTCATCTGAGAGATTTTTAAAATTTGAGCCGAGTTTTGGGTGTAGAATGAACTGAAATGGGGCTGGTTTGCCAGGCTCGAATTTGCTGGTGGAATTGTGCACAGATGCTGTCTGATGACAAATCCTGAATGGCCAGTGGGGTTGGCTGGGAATGGGCACCCTGGCAAATAGTAGCTACCTAGTGTGCAGGGAGCCTCTTGGGAGGCCCGTATGTACTAGTTGATGTCCCGCTGACATACTCGCACTCACATCTCCCTTTACCCGGTCCCTGCTTGGTTTTGTCCAGGTGTCCCTCGGATGCAGGGAGCAGACTGGTTTTGAATTTGTAAAATGCTGCGCGTGAGCCCAAGTGAGTTAATCAGGAGTACAGTTGGCATGGAAACCAGCTTCCTGATAGTTTTATTATTTCCAAAGACTGCTCAGGGAAGAACACGTGGGGAAGGACAGCAAATCTGGGGAGATGGGGCAGCTGCCTTCCCAGCAGCCCCCGGGGGCTGAGAGGACAGACGCAGACTTGGGAGGTTGTTCCAGAGCAGAAAGTTCCTCCTTCTGCAGGTTACTTTATCAGGTTTTCCCAAAGCCAGGTCTTTGCCTCTTTCTTGTGATGTTACACGACAAGCAGTCAGCTAAAGCAGCAATTTTCCACCTTTCTCATCTCATGGCACACATAAACTAATTACTGCAATTCTGCGGCGTACTGAAAAATATATTTTTTCCTGCTCTGACACAAAGGTATAATTTTGATTCATTCACACTGGACGGCTATTGTATTGGATGTTGCCCCCCCCCCCTTTTTTTTTTGACAAATCTAAGGGAAAAGAGGTCAGTGTCCCTGACCAACTAGTCAGGTACTGGCATGTTTTAAAAATTTGTGTGGCACGCCGGCTGAAAGTCGCTGGGCTAGCGAGAAGCCTGTGGTGGGGTGGGGAGCGAGGTGTGAGAGCCGCTCCTCAGCCAGCGTCTCCTGTGCTCACTGACTGCCTTGTCCGTCCTGATCAATCGCAAAGCTAGTACCGTGCGCACATTCATGTGGGTGTTTGGGTGTTGATATTTTGGACATTTTAAACAAGTAGGTTTGCCGGGGTCTTTCCACAAGAACTGAACAGTCCCAACGCCTATTGGCAAACGGGTGCAGGTGCAGATAGACGAGGGGTGGGCAAACTTTTTGACTCGAGGGCCACAATGGGTTCTTAAACTGGACCGGAGGGCCGGAACAAAAGCATGGATGGAGTGTTTGTGTGAACTAATATAAACTCAAAGTAAACATCATTACATAAAAGGGTACGGTCTTTTTTTTTTTTTTTTTTTTTTTAGTTTTATTCATTTCAAACGGGCCGGATCCGGCCCGCGGGCCGTAGTTTGCCCACAGCTGAGATAGACCCGTGATGGGGGCCGTGTTTCACTTTAGTCCACTGACAGCGGCTGGCGTGCTCGTCATCCGAGAGCAGGATGTGTTTCCTGTATCTCTGTTGTTTATGGCTCCGTGTTTAAAAATGAGTCACGTGTTTTGTGGAGTGGACAAGACTCTACACTGGGCTGTGAGTTACTTGTCAGACATTAAGCACTGAGGGCGCTTTATGGTCTGATCAAGTTTAGTGGGCATACCTCACTAGAAAAAGCAAATTTACCGATTTGTGGATGACCCATAATAACTTTTTATTTGCTTGCTCTATTTTTATTTAAACGTAAGTTTTTGGCTCTTTTGGGAATGCTGGTTTGATCAGAATATTAGGAAAAAATTAGCAGATTCTCAAAAATTCAAGGGGAACATAAGTATTTTGTGTGCATTACACTTACATTTGGAAAGGTTGCTGCTAAAAGTTATTCTGTCCCATGTGCTCAGCACTGAGGAGGAATGTCAGCATGGTGATGATGCCTCCTGCTCTTCTGCATGGGAAACTCTGGCTTTAACATTTTAATTCTTATTTTACCGATAAGCCAATAAGCACCTTTCTCACATATTTGGATTTCTATAGGTTCCGTGTTCACTTTTTTTTTTTAACTTAATGTTCCATTTGATCGAAGTCACTTATTTTCAAAAATGCCCTAGCAGTTTCAAGTCCTTGGAACTGACATGTCTGATTAGAAAAAACCTCACTAATGGAGGCAGGTGCTAATCAGTAATGGTTTGGGGCAGCTGTCACCGGCACGGGCCTGCACAAGCCATGGTTGACTACGTTAATGAGAGCCGTGGGACTGGGGAGGTTCCTGCGCTGGCTTATGTGAACACGGTGTGGAGAATCTACTTCTGGGCCCCGTCAGAAGCTGAAACCGTGAGAGCAGGGCCTGGGCAAGCATTTTTGTTTGTTTGAGGGCAAGGAGGATGGCTAAAGTGCTTTCTTTTTAAGTTACAATTATTAGGCAAACAGAAAACGCAGTTGTGACTGTCTTCTTAGACTATTTTGAGTGACCAGCCTTACCCGTGGAGACCATTCTGAATCTTTCTTTCCTTCTCTTGTAGGTGACATCACACAAAAAGGCTATGAAAAGAAGAGGTCGAAATTAATTGGCGCCTACCTGCCCCAGCCTCCGAGTACGTACACTTTGATGATATGTCATCTAGTTTAGAGAGTTAACTGCAACATGCAAGAGAGTATAGCGCAAATCCTTCCTTAGTCCCTGATTTGCATGAAGACTGCGCTCCTGACATGGCACTAGTCACACCTAAGTCCTTTGCGTGACTATTGCATGTGTATTTTGTGAATATGGAATACGCACATGATATTCTATAAGTGGGCCTAATATGTTTAGTAAGTATTTCATCTATAGAGGGCAGTTACATGGTTGAGTACTTCAAAATGCTAAAATGATAAAAAGATGAGAGAAGTTATGATTTAAACATGATTTTTAGTTTGGGAAGTTAAAAATTATGGCTGTTGTTTATAGTTTAATTAATCCAAGGTTTTGTTGAAGTAGTTGGGGGTCAGGCCAAATCTAGAAACCTAGTAAATGATAGAATATCCTGCCTGGGATTATGAAATCATGAAGGTTTGTTTTGCTTAGAAATGGGATTATAAAGCATTATGGATTCTTCCCCAAAGCACAAAGTCTGTTTCACTCCACGTCCAGGTTTAGAGAATCTCTTTGCACTTGGGCCAGGTTCTGTCCATTTCAAGAAACAGAAAATGATGCCAGGCGGGAGTTCCCACAGCTCAGTTCCAGTGAAGCTCAGTTTGGTTTGAGGGTGGCTAGGCTTTGGGAATGGCTTAAAGCTGATGCAGTTAATGCTGCACTCAAGGAGAAATGATAGCAATATAAATTTTGAAGGTGGTGCCTGAACTCTACAGTTTTCATGGTTAAAACAATTTTTAAAGCTGCTCCGATGATTCTGCTAGAGAAGGGTTAAGTCTGGGGGGGCACATAGCTCACAGATCCCCGGCTCTGCCCCTCCTGATCTCCAGGCTGTGACACACCCAGCCGTTGCCTGCTAGCCTGGTTAACAGTGTTACATTCCAGGAAGCTTAATTTGTGTGTTGAGCTTCTGCTGCGTTTGTAGCTTTGTTTTGATTTTGTGTGCTTGCTTTCTTTCCTTGATTCTTAAGAGTTAATATAAAGATGGACCTGTTGTAGAGCCTGATTTAGCTGGTGGGTTGGGTAAATGAAAAATAAACCAGGTCTTTGGTTGGCTGGTGCCCATATGTGAAAGGCTTTAGGAGTAGGTGTGGGCAGACGAGTAGCCAGTGGTCTCCCCCTGCCCCCTTCCCTCCTCCTCTAGCAGTACTGCGTGGTGGTGGCCATCTTCGTGGCCGTGATGGTGAGTCCCTTTCAGCAAGCGGCCCCTCCACATCTTGGAGGAAGGCTGGTTGGCTGACTCTAGGCCAACGGTTCTCAACCTGTGGGTCACGACCCCTTTGGCGGTCGAACGACCCTTTCACAGAGGTCGGCTAAGACCATCCTGCATATCAGATATTTACATTACGATTCATAACAGTAGCAACGTTACAGTTATGAAGTAGCAACGAAAATAATTTTATGGTTGGGTCACAACATGAGGAACTGTATTTAAAGGGCCAGAAGGTTGAGAACCACTGCTCTAGGCTCTTGACATTGCCGGGTTCTCATTTCTGTGCCTTACCAAACAAGAGTGAAACAGAAGCAGTTCCCAGAAGATGGTTCTCCAGCCCCCGTGCCGGGAGCATGGCTGGCTGCGTGGGCTGGGCGCGCAGGGTGGCACCCGTGTTGCGTGGTCCCTTTGGTGTTCTTTGTGCTCTTCTGCATGGGGTCGGCAGCTCTGCTCAGCGCTGTAACAAATTTAAAAAAAACTAAAGTTTGAATTAATTAGTTTTTTTTCAACTTGTTACAGCAGCGAACGGAGCTGCGGTGGCCCGGTGTAGACTGCAGCACAGTGAAGGCGCCCCGAGGAGAACGCCACACTCCGGCCACATCGGGGTGTGTGACATCAGAGAAGCCGCTGGCAGGGAGCGGGTGGCCAGCACCGCGGGAAACCGGCCTCTGTTTTACTTTCGTTTCGGTGAGCGCACTTCTCTGAGAGAGAGAGAGAGAGACCCCACGTTTGAAAGGGACTGTCACTCAGCACCATTCTCAACACAAGTGCAAGGCTTAGTGTCGGGGGACCCTAGCAGCGTTGGGAGTCCTGTGTGTGAGCCCTCATTCTCCAGATGAGGTCACACAAGTTTTCGGGGGCAGGAGGGCGGGGTACAGTACTCTGGTTGTAAAGTTGTTACAGAACCTGGAGCCACGACTGTTCCACTGACCCAGGGCCAATTAGAATAGAATATGCTGTTTTAACCACTCTACTTTTACATTTGGGACACCGCTTACAGAATACTTGAGAAAGAAGACTGTATGACAAATTCTAAAAGTCTTAAAATGATTGGTTTGCTGCTGACCTTTGTCTCTTAGCCAAACACCTCAGCACCTAGTGGTCCTGGCCCCTGAGACCTGCTGAGGGGAGTGAGAGCTACAGGCCTTCACACTCCTACGCCCGAAGGGCAGTGTACGGGGTTTGATTGGCAAATGAAACCAATTACTGACAGAATGTGTTCTTAGAGGCAACGACCCTCAGAGGTCAACATTGTGTTAGTGGTTGATATTTTGGATACAAGAAGCCCCAAAAGGTGAGTTCAATGTGACTTATAGTAGAATAAGAAAATAAGCATTTGTAAGTTTTAGGCTTGTCTTCGGGGTTTTGCCTCTGAATAAAAGGCATTGTTTGAAAATCATGCACACATAACAAAGAGAGAAAACTTAATATTA
Source organism: Myotis yumanensis (assembly GCF_028538775.1). Classification (NCBI taxonomy): domain Eukaryota; kingdom Metazoa; phylum Chordata; class Mammalia; order Chiroptera; family Vespertilionidae; genus Myotis; species Myotis yumanensis. The sequence continues at coordinate 159,201,489 of NW_027223752.1, read as the reverse complement.
CAGTTGGCCCCACGGCCTGGTCATCCCACTGCGGCTTCTGTTGGTCGCCTCTGAGCTGCTTGCTGACAGATAGGATGAGTGGGATGAGTGTCCTTACAGGAGGAATGGAGGCTTGGGTGTGTGGTTGGTGGGTCGGGCGTTAGCTGTGAGGTCTTTCTCACAGTGACGGGAGTCTCACGCACCGGGTTGAAGTGTGAGGAAGAGAGAGCCTGCGTGGGGACGCTGCTCTGCGGACCTCGTGCCCATCCCATTCCCACTGGGCATGGTTCAGGGTTTCATAAATGTATAGTACTGAGACCAGTGCAATAAAGTGTTAGCAGTTCTTCTCAGTTCTGTGTAAAGATGGTAAACCGAGGCCCAGGGCCACAGATGGTGACAAGAGCCAGCTGGGACACCCATCTCTAGAGCATGATGTTGCCAGTGCCATTCCCCTCAGTTCACGTGGGATCTGAAGCTAGGTCAGTGCCTGGCACTTAGCGCTCAGGGGATTTTTATCACGTTATCATCTGAGGGGAACTAATTTTTGTCTCTGGCTTCCCATGATTTTGGACAGTTACCTCACCTCCTTTGGGACACCTCCCCTTCCCAGGGACCTCTCTTGGCCTGTCTCTGTTGTAGACACTGGGCAGCCTGCAGCTTTCCTGAGAGGTGGTTCTCAGATGTGGTATGAATGTGAGATCCTATGATAGGTAATGAGAGGGACCCTCCATTACTGCCCCTGGGTCCTCCTGTGGTGACAGGTTCAATTCTGCTTTGGAGTTGTATTTTTTAAAAATATATTTATATTGATTTCAGAGAGGAAGGGAGAGGGGGAGAGAGAGGAATATCAATGATGAGAATCATTGATTGGCTGCCTTCTGCATGCTCCACACTGGGGACCAAGCCCACAACCCGGGCATGTGCCCTGATGGGGCGTCGAACCGTGGCCTTCTGGTTCATAGGTCAACGCTCAACTACTGAGCCACGCTGGCTGGGCTGGAGTTGCATATTTGACTGTTGACTTTTTCTTGTTAGAACGTACCTTTAGCCACCTCAGATTTCATTCACAGTGAAGTCAGATAAAAATTAATGATTGAAATATCCACACTAATACTTTAATTTCTTTTAATGTCTTGTTGCTAGTGACCTGTTAAAGCTATTCTTGTTTTGTCAAATTTATTTGCTCTTAAAACTTGTGTTTTTAAACCCTCTATTTCAGCCCATGAAAATAAATGTTGACAGTGTTTGTTGAATATTAGCTTTCTGAGGACAGACGTGTAGGGTCCATGCGCAGGCGAGCACTAACCTACCAGTTTGCACAGCTGGGGCGAGTGTGTGAGTGTTAGGACTGTGCACATCTCAGAGGAAGTTCACGACCACCTAGGGCAGTGGTTCTCAACCTTCTGGCCCTTTAAATACAGTTCCTCATGTTGTGACCCAACCATAAAATTATTTTCGTTGCTACTTCATAACTGTAATGTTGCTACTGTTATGAATCGTAATGTAAATATCTGATATGCAGGATGGTCTTAGGCGACCCGTTTGACCGCCAAAGGGGTCGCGACCCACAGGTTGAGAACCGCTGACCTAGGGACCCAGAAGGGGTCAAGGTTGAAAATAGTTCCAGGAAGCATGTTTGAATGAACTAGGAAGGTAACAGTACTGAGAATGAAAGCGAAACATTAAGTGTATATATGAATCAGTCACTGTGTAACCTGGACCACTCCAAACTGCCCATTTAGCTGTTCTTTCCAGAACTGTACTAAGATGTCAGTAAACTGGTAAAGTGTAAAGCCACCAGACAGGGGAAGGGAAGAAACAGTGACACGTTTCTGTGATTTGTAAGGTGCCTCCCTAAGCTGGGGGCGTGGGGCTGAGACAGAAGACGGAGGTGATGAAACCTCAGGGTGGGGGGAGGCATGGCATCCCGGAAGTAGGTGATCCATGCCCTCCCCACTCTCCAGAGAGGTTCGTCCTCTGGAGAAATGGATTAAGAGCTTCTAGATTCAGGGATACCAAGTGATACTGACCCCAGAGGCGCTAAATGAGAGTGCGCGTGCTGGAGGGAGAGAAGGGCTCCAGCCGTGGATGCCGTGTGCTCCTGTGTTTAGTCACAAGACAGGAGACCAGAAGTCTCATCTTTCGGCAAATGGAACAGCCCAGATAAAAGAATCTACTGGGAATAGATTTGGTGATGCTGCCACAAAAGGAAGTAAGCACTGCTCGCAGCTCCTGTAATGGGAATAAAGAAGAAATTGCAAAAGTTGACAGAGGAGAAGAGAGAATAGGTATAGTGATGGCCACAGTGGTGTGCCACATTGTTTAAAATGGACAATTGAGTAAGATTATAAATCCATATTTATAAGTGTGAATGTAAATGCAAGTAATTATTTTTCATCATAAGACTTAATAGCACTCTTTGATTTCTGTGCATCTACTTGATAAAAATACAAAGTAATTTTTTAAAAGATCAATTTAAAAAGATTCTTTGTAGATAATAACTGGAAGAGTTCTGGTGGCTGTAAATGCAGTCATTAAGAACTGTTAATTAATGATGTTAATGTGCTTGCTAGATGAAAAGTTTACAGCATAGGTATCTTTTTCACAATTCTAATCTAGTAACCTGTTTATGTGGGACCCATAAACATGCCATAAAAATTGAGGTGCAGCTCTGGCCAGATGGCTCAGTTGGTTGTGGATTTGATTCCTGGTCAGGCACATAGGTTGCTGTCACCCTCATTGGGGCGTGTATTGGGGGCAACTGATTGATGTTTCTCTCTCACATTGACGTGTTTCTCTCTCTCTCTCTCTCTCTCTCTCTCCCTCTCCCTCTCCCTCTCCCTCTCTCTCCCTCTCCCTCTCCCTCTCCCTCTCCCTCTCCCTCTTTTCCTCCTTCCAACCCTCCCTCCTTCCCTTCCTTTCTCTGTAAAATCAATAAAAAATGTCTCGGGTCAGCATAAAAAATTGAGGTGCAGAAATCACCCTAAGAGAAATACTAAATCCCAGGAACAGATAGCTCCCCTGGAGCCATCACAGAAAACCAGGGACTAAACTCTGTTTTGTTAAATTGCTGTCTCTGGTTTACTTTCTATCAAGTAAAGGGTGTCCCAAAATTCACGCGAGAAGTAATTTTGATAGAAAACACATGTTTATAATTAAAAATTGTAAATTTTCTATTGATTCATAAAGTATACAGTATAGGATTATGTATGGAATAGCATATTGGGTAAATGGCCTCCACGGCTTTGCTGGCACATATGCACTCTTTTGTTATTGCCTGAGCAGCCGCATTTTCGAAGAAGAATGGTCCGATGATGCCTCCAGCCCAAAATCCGCACCAAACAGTGACACGTTGTGGATGCATTTGTTTCTCAACAATCACTTGTGGATCCTCTGAACCCCAAATGCAACAATTTTGTTGATTAACCAAGCCATCAAGATGAAAATGAGCCTCATCGAAATTCAGCCACATTTATGCAAAACGGTCATGGAAAATTTCAACAAAAGAGTGCGAATGTGCCAGCAAAGCTGTGGAGGCCATTTACCCGATATGCTATTCCATACATAACCCTATACTGTATACTTTATGAATCAATGAAAAATTTACAATTTCTAATTATAAACCTGTGTTTTCTATCAAAATTACTTCTTGCGTGAATTTTGGGACACCCTTTATTACGGGTCCTTTTCTGAAGAAGTAGCAATTAATGTTTAATGGTCAGTGCTCGGAATTTCTTCATTTCTGAACTGTAATGATTCATCTTTCCCGTACTTAACGTTTATCTAGATTGTGCTTTTACCACTCTAGTTCTGAAATGTAACAGGTATGATGATTGCCAGATTTAGGTCAGCATTGGACCAATACCCATTGAATCATTTTTATCTGACCATGCTAACATTTTTGCTAATTCATCAAAGCCATAGTGAAATATAATTTGTTCAATCGTTTAGCTTCAGATGGGGCAAGATTCCAGAGAGTTAGAAATTTGGAATGAACAAAGATGGAAGCTTATTCTCAATCCTAGTTATCTGAATTATATTGTTAAAGTATCTTCTAAGATTTATTTTAAAGTTATCTTTAATGATAAATGTAATTTTTAATTTTCTCATATTTTCTTACCACTTTCTATATGTTTATTATAAAAAGATCATTACTTGAGTCTGTCTTTGGACTCCATTTCCTTTTTTTTTTTTTTAATACAAACCCTAAAGATTGCAGATGTTGCTTGTGACTTAGTTTGCATTTCCCCCCATGACATATTAGACGTTAGTGATGTGCGGGAGCCTGCGCTGTTTCTAAAGTCTGTCGTGTTGGGCATGCGTCGTGCCCTGCCCTGGATGCTTCTCCCTTTCCTGGTCATCGTCTGTGACATCCCGGCCCCCATGCCCACTCCCATGTGAGCTCTAGGTCGGCTGTGGGGATGCAGTGAGTCAGGGCTGTACTATACCCAATGATTTGCTCCGCAAAGTAAATTAGCTCCCGCTGCCAAGGAAAGCCTCACCTTACTTTGCTATTTCCCTTAACCCAGGGGTGGATCAAGCTTTGCCGCCAGAGCGCCGGGCTCCCGTTACTCCTTCCTCCTCCTCTCGCTATCACCGCCGAAGGTCCTCAGGGTCAAGAGATGAGCGCTATCGGTCAGGTAAGGCACCAGTGCGGCGTGAGGTCGGCAGCAGCCATGAGGAGATGAGGCAGAAGTACGTGTCTTTGCATGTTCTTGTGATTGGTGGTGGTCCACAGGTGACTGCATCCTTCCTCATACACACATATTCTCTCCAGGGGACAAGTTAACATCCAGTAAACAGTAATGATTTTCACGTTTTAAAAGATAGTGTTTGATAGAATTTGATAAAAATAGTAACTTCTCATGAACCAAATTTTATTTTTTTAGGTTGCACAGTTCAATTTGGTTTTAATTTTTTTGTGTGTGTGTTTTTTTAAATATATTTTATTGATTATTTTACAGAGAGGAAGGGAGAGGGATAGAGAGTTAGAAACATCCATGAGAGAGAAACATCCATCAGCTGCCTCCTGCACACCCCCCATTGGGGATGAGCCTGCAACCAAGGTACATGCCATTGACTGGAATTGAACCTGGGACCCTTCAGGCCTCAGGCCGACGCTCTGTCCACTGAGCCAAACCGGGCAGGGCAGTTTTAATTTTTATAATGTTGGTTGCTAGTATAGTTTTTTTATTCTCTTTTAACCTCAAATTTTCAAGTGCAATTTTCAAAAAAGAAACAAATCCTTAAATTTTTGTATGTCCTCTATTGCTGCCTTTGTGTTTTGTGGTGCTGTCTGCAAGAGTCCTGTCTTGGTAATTCCATTTCATTGTAATCATCACCTGAGCTTGGCTGGCTTGAATTGATTTCATTCATTTAGCATCAGAAAATTTGCAATTAATATTTTAATTACTTTTGAGACTTTTTTTCCCCCAACATCTAGATTAAAGTTTCTTTTACTCTCTTCCCTAACTATAATTTTTAAAAGAAAATTCCCGGTAAGTGTTGTTGCTGGACACCAGTTAGGGCACCTGTGCATCACTGAAGATACTGGTCCGAATGATAACCTGTGTCTGTCACTTTATATTTGGCAAGGTAGTTTCACAAACATCATCTCCCTTAGTTTTTATAACAAACAGGTGAAGTGCTGATTACTGTTCATGTTACAGAAGGGGAAACTGAGGCTATGGCAGATGTGGTGGCTCCGCCAGTTCATACCAGGGTTGGGTGGGTCCATGTTTCTTGAATCTTTCTGTTAATGGGGGCTTGTAAGATAAACCACCACCGTTTCCTCTAAGGAGCTGTCCGACTGACTTCCTGGATGAAGGGGTAAGACAGATTTGATGGCGTCAGGAGTAGTCATCTGCACAAACAAGAAGAATGGACTGAGAAACGCGGAAATGCCAAGTGCAGCCTCGCTGCTGCTCCCCCTGCCTTCTCAGCCCCTCTCGGGAGGCCTTGACGCCTGATCAATACCTGGGGATGGAATGAAGGCAGGAGTTCCCAAATCCACCCTCTGTTTTTCAGAGGTATTTAACACCCAGCACACATCAAGAACCCATCTTAGCCATTCAGGACCTCAGAGGCCCCTTTCAGATCAATAGGAGAGTAGCGGCATGCATTCGTATGCTGTCAGCTTACTGTGAAATGTTTCCATTACCTCCTTTGTCTTGATACTAATGCTAGTATTTTTTATATGCACATACACACATAGACACATACGTAGACACATAGTCCTGCATACAGTAGACACACATGTAGATATACACATAGTCCTGCATACAGTAGCCACACCTGTAGACCACATATGATGATGTGTTTACAATCCTTAGTATCTTTAGTTCTCACAGAAGCTAGTCCCGTGCTCTTATTTCCATTCTATAGATGAAAAAATGGAAGTTTAGGCGGGAATGTGATTATTAATGCTACTGCAGTGAGTAGCTCATTAAAAGAGGACACAAATCTAGCTTTGCCTTCCCTGTCAGATGACTTCATGCCACAAAGATTTTATCTTGTGTCCATTTCTAACCTTTAACTCTGTGTTAATTTTTATAATTTGCATGGAAATTAAATCCCAACAAGTCTATTTCCCAAGTCTGTTATCTGTCTTTCCTGATGACGGAGGGTGGGGCTGATAGACCCCAATGCTTACACAGCCTCTGATAAGGTGCACTGCGTTTGGCAGATCCTCCTAGTTAATTAGGGGGTAGATAGGATGGGTGGTCAGAGAGTGAAAGTCTGAGGGAGGTTAGCACAGCAGGGATGGTGATTCCTTAGCCTCAGGTACCTGTCAACTCACCTGTGCACATTACCTTCCATCTTTGAGGGTGGGAGAGGGGGTGTGGGAGAGCAGCGCACTGGGGGAGGGTGGGGGCTGCTGAGGAGAATCGAGGGCAACTTGAGGAGTTATTTTTACTAGTCGGTAGAAACATGGCCACATAGTCCTCTGCGAAGGAAATAGACCCATCTGGGTTCGGCCCACCTCAAGCCCTACTTTAAATGACTGTTACCTCCTCACCCACATCACTGAGTGGGAGGCGCTGTGAAGGAAAGCTGCAGCTGCAGCCAGCGTTAGTCCTTTCCAGTTAGAGCTCCAGACTGGGATGTGAGCATTTGGTACTACCCGCCCCCGACTCTGGCCCACAGATTCTGACAGGCTCCTGACCTTGCAGCGTTGTTTCCTGTAGGCATCTCTCAAGGCATCTTTTCCCATAGCCTCTATATCAGCGGTTCTCAACCTGTGGGTCGCGACCCCTTTGGCGGTCGAACGACCCTTTCACAGGGGTCGCTAAGACCATCCTGCATATCAGATATTTACATTACGATTCATAACAGTAGCAACATTACAGTTATGAAGTAGCAACGAAAATAATTCTATGGTTGGGTCACAACATGAGGAACTGTATTTAAAGGGCCAGAAGGTTGAGAACCGCTGCTCTATATAGTTCTGATTTTCTCTCCCTTGGTTGCTCTTTCTGCCCAGTCATTGGGAATTTGGGGCTCTGGGCCTAAGGGCAAAGACTAGCTCAACCCCTCCAGTGGCCGGCACGGTCCTAGGGCTCCATCCCAGCGCCCAGCACGGGAGGAGTGTGAGGAAGGGTCCTTCCTGCTCTGCTTGGTGCTAGAGAGCAACAGAGAATAAGACACAGCCTCCCCCTCCCTAGGAGTTCACAGTCTAAGGGGGAACCAGACCAGTGGACTGAAGGTTATAATGTGTAAAGGGTGAATGTTCCTGTGCAGTGTGGTCTCTGAGGGGGCTGTTCCCCTCATGGGTAGCTCCTAAATACACATCAGCTGGTGGCACGCCTGCTCTAGCACCCCAGCAGCTCCCATTGCTCTCAGAGTAAGAACCGTGTCCCCATAATGACCCACCACGTGCGTGGCTTCACTCCCATTTCTCCATGATCTTGTCTTTCACGCTACCCCTGCTCTGCAGCCTCACTGGCGTCCTGGGTGGTTTTGAGCACACGGACGCCTGACTGCTGTAGGGCTACTGCACTGTCTGCTCTTCTGCCCCGAATGTTCTTCCCTCATATATACACACTGTTGGTTTCCTTACCTTCATTAGGTCTCTGCTCAGGTGCGACTGCTTTTGTGAGGCATTCTCTGACCACCCAAATAAAATGGTAAAACAGCATAGCACCCCACACACGATCCCTATGCTTCCCCATTCTGGTTCATTTGTATCCATTGCTGCCATCACCCTAACACTCTATTGGTCATCCACCTATCGGTCCACCTCCCTGTCTATCAAACATCTCTGTCAATAATCTGTCATCCTTCTATCATCTACCTACTTACCCATATCAGTCATTTGTATATTAGTATTAATCATCTACCTACTTGTCTATCAATTAATTTTATTTCTCTGATCTATCAACCATCTACCTGCCTACCATAAGAATGTAAGATTTACAAAGACAAAAATCTTTGATTTGTTAATTCAGCTATGCCAGTCACATAAAATGTTGCCTCGGTAATAGTTTTGGAAGGAAGGGAGATGAGGGGCCATAGCACATTTGGGGGAAAGTAAGAAATTACATACAGAGATTCCAGATTTTAAGGTATCTTGTATACCATGCTTGGGAATTTGAACTTGATCCTGAAGATGGTAGGGCGCCACTTGAAGATTTTCGGCAAAGACATGACAGGAGCAGTCTCAGCATTTGAACATTGCTTGGGTAGCACTGTGGAATATGGATTAGAAGTGGAGGAATGGCAAAGACCCTGAAAGCCTGATATTAATGCATGTCTAGGAGATGAGTCAGTGCCGGTAAGATTTGAGATATGTTTAGAAGATAATAGCAATAGGGCCCTAAGGCTGAGTTAATGTAAGAGCATGTGAGAGAGGGAACTAGGGGTGCCTCTAGGTGTCCAAGTGATGCACCTCATAGATGATGGCCTCTGGTTCTGCCTGTAGAGCAGTAAACCTTTCATTCATAGATCAGAGATGGTGGAATTTGCCACAGCTATTTACTTATAATGCAGTTGTAGAGAATACCTTAAAAAATTGTGTAGACATTTCTTAAAGTGTCATGTAAGGCATGGAAAATGTTATTATGTATATACTATTTTAATTTTAAAAATTTTTGAATATTTAACTGCTTAGTGCTTGTGAAATCTCAACTGGGGATCTCATCTTCTATAATCAATACCAAGCTCCCCGCTCCACTATGTATCATGGCAACCACCCTAAAGAAAAGCTAAGGAGGACCCATGGAACATTATGCGGGCTCACTTGATAGTCTCACTTACCATTTTATTCTCTTCTATCTCCTGTTGTTAAAATAATCTAGTCATGAGTGTTCTTATTTTAGACATTTCACTGACAAATTACTTTCTCTTACAGTATGTGCTCTTACATCATTTTAAAAATTGCAGTGTGAAATCTTGGCTGATTTGAGGCTATTGCCAGTGTACATGTTTCAGGACTTTCTGGTTTATTTCCTCCTGAGCCAGCATGGAAGATTTAAGACATTTAAAAGGAAGAGTTTTGTGTTCCTCAGGAGATTTTGCTCTTTGAATTTCTTTGACTACTTAACTTGCAGTAGTGTTCCTTTGGTTGCTTCAATGACCAAATTGTATCAGCCAACAAGTGATTCTATTATCTCTTAGATAATTGACTTAATTAACAGTCAATCTAGTCAACCGTATAGCCTCCAATTTAATCTCTCCTGGCAACATTTTTCCATTTCACTTCTAAACCCATGGCCTTACATCATGATGAACTGCTACTGGAATTCTTGATAAATAACTTCCTTTAGAAACTTAAATTTGATTTGGAAAGTGAATGAATGATGAACAGGTATCTATATATTAGGCACTTTCTTACTTTGACTTGATAAAGTCTAAATTAGAGCTTTAAAAATTCGAGGTATTTTTAAACATCCCTTTTCTCCCTACCAAACACCCTAGAAAAGAAAACCTTGAGGTTTGTGTTGCGTCTATTCCAACCAAGACCAACTATGACAAGGAAGAAAATGAAAACTAAAATGTAGCAAGAATAAAAATGATTCTTTTGTCCTTTTATGAACTAAGAAATGGTTTAAAAACCACACCTCATATTTTACTTGCGCTCACGGTCAAGGCAGCTGCCTCTCAGTGGTCAACCACCCTGACCCATCTTCACGCTCATTCATGGAGCCCTGTCTTAGGCTAAGACGGCAAGCTGAAGCAGTTCCAGGGATCTCACTACCCGTTAAGAATGTCTTTGAGGTCATACTATTCAGAATAACACTAACACACTGTTTGCCTTTTTCACTCTCATTTTTTCATGAATGCACACTGGATTTTTCCAGAGGCTGCATGACGTATGATGATGTTAGGATTCTAACAGCTAGTGGAATCTGTGATTGTGAAGCCCTGTGTTTTAAAAGTTTTAAAGTTTACTTTCTAATAGACTAAATATGCAAATAGTAATCCCACAAGCAAATGCTTTTAAGGGCTTTTGGCCTTAAGAGTTTGAAGCGTTCTTTGAGTCAAAGAGTTTGAGAACCATTGCGGTGAGGCTTACAAAAATGTAATTTATTCTTTAAAAATTGAGAGATAATATGAACTAGAAACTTCTACATCTGAATCCACCCCAAGACTGATTTTATGCTGCCATCAGTTTAAAGTCTGATTCATGACAATGCTCAGTTTCTGGGAATAAGGACCTGTGTCCTCATATTCACTCATTCAACAAATGTGCAAATAAAACTTTGTGTACTGAGTCCTCTGCTATGCACTATGCATAAGAGTGTGATATAAAAGACATTGTGTTTGCTTTTAAAGAGCTTATTTATTCTATAGTAATTTCTTCCTTAATGCTATAGTTTCATTTTCTAGATTGAAGTTTTTCTTTCTCCAGTCAACTTGAACTTACTGATTTTAATGTAGCTCCTAACTCTGTAACCTGTGTTCTCTCTGACCAACTCAGTTTTCATAAATTTATTCTAGTGTAAATTAGGAAATAACACTTTCTCACATTAGAATAAGAGAGAAGGATGCACTAAATCAGACCACACCCTCAACTAAAGATTCACTGTGAAGGATAGACTCCTGACTAGAGCTACACTGTTTAACATGATGGCCAAATCCACATGGAACTTTTCAAAATGTAAACTAATTAAAGTTAGATAAAATTTAAGGTTTGTTTCCTTTTCTTCACTAACCACTTTTTTTTTTTTCTTTTTTGGCAAGTGGCTACTAGTCTGGGCAGGGCAGATAGGGAAATCATCAGCCAAACAGAAAGCTCTCCGTCGAAGTGCTGTTCTAGGGCCAAGGTTGTGTAAGAGTAGGGGTGACGGCAGGGGATGCACTTAAAATCAAAAGACCTGTTTGTCCAGAACTAACAAAACAAACTAAATCTTGATATCTGTATCTAGTCATTTAAACAGAAACGGCACAGTCAGGTTTGCGTTTTAGAAATGTCAGTATAGCAGGAATATATAGGATAGATTGGTTGGGCTGGGATGCATTCCTGGCTGAAATCAGGGACATGTTAAAGAGGCTGTTGTATTTTATTTTTATTTTTATTGATTTCTAGAGTGAGAGGAAGGGAGAGGGAGAGAAACATCAATGCGAGAGAGAAGCATTGATCAGCTGCCTCCTGCATGCTCTGTCCCCCTCCCCACAAGGGATTGTGCCCACAACCTGGGCATGTGCCCTGACTGGGAATTGAACCAGCAATATTTCAGTGCACAGGACGAAGCCCAACCAACTGAGACACACTGGCCAGGGTGAGCCTGTTGTATTTTAGGTGAAAAAATTTATCATCAAAATTTGTGTGATGCACTAAAATGGTACTTTGAAAGAAGTTGATAGGTTAAAATGTTTATATTAAGTAAGCAGAGATCCTGGACATTGAAAAAATAAGGATTTAACATAGAAAGGTGGAAAAGGAAAATCAATAAATCCATAGAAAGAAGAAAAAAATTAATAGAATAAAATGGAGTAGAGGATACAGACTTGTTTTCTATTCCAGCATGTAGTGGAAGCATGGAAGTCATCACACCCATCCTCATCACAAGAGAAACTCTTAACAAATGGGAAATCAACAGCCTTTCTTTGATGTATCAAAGAACTGAGGTCATTGGGCAAACTGCCACCCCAAAATTGGGGATAGGTAATGTAAGCAGAGGTGGAATCTCTAAGAAAAAAATCTAAAGGCAGTGCTAGAAATCAAAAACATCATGACAGCCCTGACCAGTTTGGCTCAGTGGCTGGAGCATCGGCCTGTGGACTGAGGAGTCCCGGGTTCGATTCCGGTCAAGGGCATGTACCTTGATTGCAGGCACATCCCCAGTAGGGGGTGTGCAGGAAGCAGCTGATGGATGTTTCTCTCTCATGAATGTTTCTAACTCTCAATCCCTCTCCCTTCCTCGCTGTAAAAAAATCAATAACATATATTTTTAAAAAAACAAAAAAACAAAACATCATGACAGAAATGAAGAATGGCTCATCAATAGACAGAAGGTGGATAGGTCCGATACTCAGATCTACATAAAGAATACTTGGAGATTAAACAATATACTTTAAAGAACATATGAATTAAAAAGTCAAAGAGAAAAATTTAAAATATCTTAAAAAGGAAAAAATACAAGTGATCAAAATTTGTGAGATGCAGCAAAAACAATGCTTAGAGGCAGATGTATAGCATCAAATGCATATATTGGAAAAAAAGAAAGATCTAAAAATTTATAATCAAAGCTTAAACCTTACAAAACTAGGAAAATAAGAAGAAATTAAATCCAAAGAAGAAAAGAAATAGAAGTTGGAGGAGAACGAAAGAAATTGAAAATGCTAAATCAATAGAAAAAATGTGGAAGAAACCAAAAGCTGGTTCTTTGAAAAGGTCAATATAATTGATAAACTTCTAACCAGGTTAAGTAAGAAAACAGTAGAGATGACACAAATTATTAATATCAGAAATTAAAAGCAGCCATTACTACTGGTTTCTTAGACCATAAAAGGATAATAAAGGAATATTACAAATAACTGTATGCCCACAAATTTGATAACCTAGATGAACTGGACCTCATTCCTTGAAAGACACGATCGACCAAAACACACAAGAAGAAATAGACAATCTGAATAAGCCTATGTCTATTTAAAAACACACACAAAATCAATAAATAGTAAGTTTCCAGAACAACATACCAGGCCCAGATGGGTTCACTTGCAAATTCTATCAAAAAGCTAAGTAAGACATTATACCCATTCTTTATGTATTCTTCCTATAGATAACCTAAAACCAAAACTAGACAAAGACATTACAATAAGGGAAAACTACAGACTAGTATCTCTCATGAACATAGATATAAAATTCCTCAACAAAATATTAGTAAATCAGATCCAATACTGTATAGAAATAATTATGTACGACTACCAAGTGGGACTTATTCTAAGTATGCAAAGCTGGTTTCACATTTAAAAATTAATATAATCTAAGACATCAACAAACTAAAAAGAAAAACCAAGTGACCCCCATTAATATAAAGCCAAAAACAAAAACAAAACAGAACAAAAACCCCAAAAACATCTGACAAAATCTAACATCCATTGTGGTAAAAATCTCTCAGAAAATTAGGAATAAAAGGGAAATTTCTCAATTTGATAAAAAGTATCTACAAAAACCTACTGTTAACATTATACTTACTGGTAAGAAACTAAATTATTTCCCACTAAGATCAGAAACATGGCAAGAATGTCCTCTCTCCCTACTACTATTCAGCATTATACTAGAAGTCCTAGCTAATGCAATAGGACAAGAAGAGAAAAGGAAAAAAAGGGTATATAGATTGGGAAGGAAGAAATAAAATAGTCTTTATTCACAGATAACATGATTGTCTTTGTAGAAAATCCCAAAGAATTAAGAAAAAATCTGAAACTAATAAGCAGTTATGGCAAGATTGCAAGATATAAAGTTAATATATGAAAACCATTCACTTTCTTACATACCAGTAACAAACAATTGGAACTTGAAATTAAAAACACAATGTCATTTTATCAAAGAATGAGATACTCAAGTAGAGCTCTTAAAAATAGACATGGCCTATATGAGAAAACTATACAAATAATGAAAGAAATTATAGTTATAAATCAATGGAGAAAAATTCTGTATGCATGGATGGGAAGACTCAATAATGTCAAGATGTCAGTTCTTCCCAATGTGATCTATAGATTCAATGCAATCTCAGCCAAAATCCCAGCAAGTTATTTTGTAAATATCAACAAACTAATTCTAAAGTTCATATGGAAAGGTAAAAGGCCGAAAATAGGCAACACAGTATAGAACAACAAAATTGGAAGACTGACACTACTCAACTTGAAGACCTACTAAAAACTAAAAGTAGACAGGACAGTGAGGTATTGGGGAAATAATAGATTAATGGATCATTGGATCATATTAGCCCATAAATGGACCCACACAAATATAATCAACTGATACTTGACAAAGAAACAAAGCAATTCAATGGAGAAATGATAATCTTTTCAATACATAGCACCAGAACAACTGGACATCCACATGTTAAACAATGATTCTGGCCCTAGCCAGTTTGGCTCAGTGGATAGAGTATTGGCCTGAAGACTGACAGGTCCCAAGTTTGATTCCAGTCGAGGGCATGTACCTCAGTTGCAGGCGAGAGGCAACCAATAGATGTGCCTTTCTTACATCGATGTTTCTCTCTCTCTCTCTCTCTCTCTCTCTCTCTCTCTCTCTCTCTCTCTCCCTCTCCATCCCTCCCTCCCTCCTCTCTCCCTCCTACCCTCCTGTCTGCTCTCTCTAAAAAATCCATGGAAAAATATCTGGAGTGAGGATTAACAAAAAACAAACAACAAATCTAGAGCAGATCTTACAGCTTTTATGAAAATTAAGTCATAGTGGATTATAGACCTAAATGTAAAACAAATGTATTGTTTTGTAAACATTTTAGAAGATAATATAGGAGAATATCTAGGTGAACTTGGGTTTGGTGATGACTTGATAATACAACACCAAAAGCACAATCCATTAAAGAAAAAATTGGTAAGTTGGACTTCATTAAAATTAGAAACTTCTGTTCTATGAAAGACACAGTAAAGATAATGGAAAGACAAACCATAGTTTGGGAGAATAGTCTGCAAAACTCATTTTTTTATTGAGGACTGATATCCAAAATATACCAAGAACTCTTAAACTTCAGAGTAAGGAAACAAGCAATCCAGTTAAGAAGTGAGCAGAAGACCTGAACAGATAACTCCCCAGAAAAGACCACAAGTGGCAAGTAAGCACAGGAGAGATGCTCCACATCATATGTCATTAGGGAATTGCAAATTAAAACTACAATGAGATACCACTGTCAGAATGGCGGAAATCCAGAACACTAATACCACGTGTTTGCAGGGACAGTAACTTAGGAAGGCAGTTTAGTGGTTTCTTATAAAATTAAACATACTCTGAAGTACTTGAGGGTCCACTCTGTGGAGTATATGATTGTCTGGCCTCTATGCTATATGCCTGAAACTAGTACAGAATAATTTTAATGTAAACTATAATTGAAAAATCAAAGTCTGGTTGGTGTTGCTCAGTGGTTGAGTGTCACCACATGAACCAGAAGGTCACGGTTCGATTCCCAATTAGGGCACATGCCTGGGTTGGGAGCTCAATCCCCACTATGGGGCATACAGGAGGCAACCACTCAATGACTCTCTCTCTCTCATCATTGATGTTTCTCTCTCTCTCTCTCTCCCCCTTCCTCTCCTTTAAATCAATTAAAAAATTTTTACACTAAATGTAGAAAGCAGTATAAGATAATAACAGCAGGCATTTAGGACTCACTGTTTACCTTTAAGGGCATTTGCTGTTTGCACTGCTGATTTTGGTGTAAAATCCCATTTCTTTGATAGAGGAAGCTAGTTTCTTAGAAAGCAATATTTTCTCTTAAAGTTTCTTCTTGTGTATTCAGCAGCATTGTTTAAAACATATTGTATGTTCAGTAAACATACAATGTATGAATGGCAAACAAAACCAAACCCAAAACTAGACATACTCTTATGGAAGGATTCAGCAGCTGCACTCCTTGGTAAGGGGTTGGAAATATATACTTATATCTAAAAATGTTCACTCAAATGTTTATAGCAGCTTTGCCCATAATTGCTAGAATTTTGAAGCAACTAAGATGTCCTTCAAGGTGGATGGATAAATAAACTGTGGTTCATTTAGACAATGGAATATTGTTCAGTTATAAAAAGAAATGAAAAGACATAGAAGATCCTAAAATACATATTACTCAATGAAAGCAGCCAGTCTGAAAAGGCTACATATTGTATCATTTCAATTCTATAACATTCTGGAAAAGGTAAAACTGGGGAGACAGTGAGAAGATTGGTGGTTGCCAAGTGCTCCGAGGAAAGGTGGAGCCCAGAAGATTTTTAGGGTAGTGAGGGAAGCCCAGGTCCTGGGTGCCAGAGGGAAGCCGGTGTTGGCTGAGGGGGTGGGCAGGGGGCGGGAGGAGGAAGGCCTATTCTTGCACGAATTTTGTGCATCGGGCCTCTAGTAAATAAATAAATAAATAATAATAAATGAAAAAATAGTTAAAACAAATTTTCTCATAAAGAATATACCAGACTCAGAAGGTTTTATATGATCCTATAATCATGGATATAGGTCATTATATATTTGTCAAAACCATAGAATGTTCAACACCAAGACTGACCCCTAATGTAAACTACAGGCTTTATTTAAGGATGTATTGATATTACCCCAATTAATCGTAACAGATGTACCACACTAGTGTAAGGTGTTAATAATGGATGAAACTGTATGTGTGAAAGGTGGGATGGGGTATATGGGAACACGCTGTAGTTTCCACTCAATTTTTCTGTAAACCGAAAATTGCCCTAAAAAATAAATTCTATTACTATAAAAATGGAATAAAGGACAATGATCAAATATAGAGTGTCAACAAACATAAAAGTGATTCTTAGGAAATAGTAATAATATTGAAAAGCCTCCACTGAGAATAGTGAAGCAAGAAGACAGAAATAAATGATCTAAGGGAATGGGACCTGACCACAGATACACCAGAGGGGAAGGGAGATTATCAGAATCCTGTGAATAACCATATGACAGTAATTTGAAAACTTAAGTATATGGAGGCATTTCTAATTTAAAAACTTAAGAAATGGAAAGTTTGAGTAATCCTATGGCCATTAAATAAATGGAAACAATAGCCCTAG
The DNA here is from genome assembly GCF_028538775.1 of Myotis yumanensis. Lineage (NCBI taxonomy): Eukaryota > Metazoa > Chordata > Mammalia > Chiroptera > Vespertilionidae > Myotis > Myotis yumanensis. The sequence continues at coordinate 159,184,308 of NW_027223752.1, read as the reverse complement.
CTGGTTTGGCTTAGTGGATAGAGCGTTGGCCTGTGGACTGAAGGGTCCCGGGTTCGATTCCTGTCAAGGGCACATGCCTGGGTTGCAGGCTCAGTCCCTAATAGAGGGCATGCAGGAGGCAGCCAATCAAGGATTCCCTCTCATCATGGATGTTTCTATCTCTCTATTCCTCTCCCTGCCTCTCTGAAATCAATAAAAACATATTTAAAAATAAATAAATGGAAACAATAGTTGAAACAAACTTTCTCATAAAGAATATACCAGACTCAGAAGGTTTTATATTTAAGTTATGCCAAACTTTTAAGAAATTAACCAGTCTGATTCTATATGAACAATTTCAGAGAATGGAAAGAAAAAAGGTAATCTTCCCAATTCATTCTAGGACAGAAGCCTGTGTCAATAAAAGATAGGAAGTACAGAGAAAGGAAAAGTCCCAAACATTATCTGCATAGGAACCCCCAAACAACCTACAGATTTATGAGAAATGATGTTTTAATATAATGGCTTGATATAATCTGAACAAAAATTAATCACATTTCTGTACACGAGCAACAAATGAAAATTATAAAATTTTACATGAAAGAAGTTCACACAAAAAAATGGATTCGTTGTGTTAATGGACTGGGAATAATCCTACAGAGATGTCAGCTCTCCTAATGTACGTTCAGTTATAATAAAAACGTCGACCTGGTTCTCTGGGAAACTGAAACCGATTGTTGAACTGATGTGAAAGAACAGAGGGCTGAGGATGGGCAAATGCATGAAAGAAAAAGTGCAGACGTCAGATGTACCACGGGTGAAATGCAAAGCATTAGAAAGAAGCAGACTGGCAGACGAATCTTTCATTCGTGTGAAATTCTAGAAAATGTGGAGCAGTAGCAACAGGTAACACACTGGTACTTAATATGACCTCCAAACACTCAGCAAAACCTGATGTTTGTTCTAAGTAGTCATAATCCTAACATCTATAAGCCATTATTCATGTCACCATTATATTGCCATAATGTAAGCCAATGTTTATTGAGCATTTACTTTGCACAGCATGTTCTAAATGCTTTTGATCTAACTTATGTAATCTCTCTGTCTCACTACTTCATTTCATCAGTGAACAAAATCATTGGCCTTTGTTTTGTAATCAGTTTCTGGTGTCTTTTCTGTGTACTTAGTTTATAGCTGTTATAAAACTTTATCCCTTGTATAGTTCATTAAGGACAAAATTATGAGTTAAAAGTGTTCGTTAAACATGGGATGAGTTTATGGTGAAAAGAAAGTAGAGATAATTTATGCCTAGAGCAGAGCCTGGCACAGAGGACATTGGGTACATATTCATTTACTGGTTGAATAGTGACATTATTCTTTCTTCATGGCAATAGCTCTAAAGGCCAGAGACCAAGCAGTGACCCTGAGAGAGGTGGCGTGTCTGTGTAGCTACCAGTGATGAGAGAGAGAGAAGGAGGAGGAGGAGGAGCAGCAGCAAGAGGAGGAGGAGGGAGAAAGGAGGAGGGGGAGGAGGAAGGAAAGGAGGGGTGGGGAGGAGTAGAAGGAGAATGAGGAGAAGAAGTTTTTAGAAGGTGGAAAATGTGTATCCTTGGTGTCAGATGTCAGCTACATGTCACTTTGTGTCGAGGCCTCTCCTGATGGCCCTGCCCCAGACTTGCCCCTCAGTGTCCTCACAGGTCACAAACTCCTCATGTGTAATACTCATCACATCCTGTTATCTTGTTGGTTTTCTGGTCCATATCCCAAACAGAGGTCTGTGCACAGGGGAAGAGGGGGGAAGGGGGGAGGGGGGGGACTGGGTAAGCAGTAGGTGCTCAGTGAATGAGTGCAGTTGTGACCAGAGCCCCTTTCCATGCACTGCCCCTCCCACCCCCTGCACACTCATGTCACCACACACTTTTCCTGGAGATTGAGAGGTGGAGGGAATTGAACTATCGCAGCAGAAGGTGAAAAATAAGCGACTGGCATGGCTCCTGATGCCCCACTGCTGGTAAGACACAGCGCTCCTGGGAAACTCCTGGCCTTCCCTTCCTTTTCTCTGTCCTCACTGTTTTACACAGCTCCCCACACCTCCGCTTCTGTGTGCATATTCTACCCAAAGAACGAAAAACGGAGCAACCACGGGAGAGGCCCTGGTGGAAGGGAGCCTGGGTGGGGAGAGGGCACAGTGCAACCGTCAGGACACAGGAAGCAGGTCCTCCCCCCAGCTCTGCCCCAGTTTTGGTTCCTTCCATACCTGGCTTTCTTCTCTTCGTCTTCTCTGCCAGGCTTGTGGCGACATTAATGATGAGCAGCAGCATGGTAGGGTCCGACAGCACAGTACATGGTGTTCAGGTTGCCACGTTCCAGCTCTGCCCAGAGCCCCGTAGCACATGGACGCATTCAACCTTCGCAGCCACCCCAGGGGACAGTTCCAGTATTCCTTTTTGTGCTCACAAGGGAACAGGCGCATATAGGCTAAGTGCTGTGTGTAAGGGCACCTGGGAGAACTGGGCCTTGAACCCGGGCAGCCTGGCTCTAGAACCGTGGCCTTCACTGCTCTGCTGTGATGACACAGGTACGCTTCCTCAGGAAAAGGCCTCTTTTATTGATCCGCCGTTGTTTTTGAAGTTGGACGACTGTCAGCACACACGTTATTAATTTATGATGTGAGCGGTAGGAAATGGATTGTGGCTTTGGACATCAGAAGGGAGAGGCGGAGGGGCAAGCATCAATTTCCCGTAAATTTACGCATACAGTTCTACAAAGACACGCACTTTCCCTGAGGAGCTAAAGGTGTTCTGATTATTTTTACTTCTGTTTTCCACATATCCCATTGCTTGTTGTATTGCAGGATACTGGTTTCTTTCAGAATGAATGAGACAGCCACATATTTAAAGAAACCGAAAGGAAAGTATTTAAGAACTTATATCTGTGCAAGGAGCTTATGGAGACTTTTGACACAGGAGCCAAAAACGAGGGTCTTGGGAAAAGAAAGGACCGACCGATGGCCCAGTGACTGTCCTTTGGGATTTATTTTCAAGGTGCAGACCAGAGGCTGCACGTGGGTGGCCTGGTCCATGCTCAGGGTCCTCAGCGTGAGCATCTGTCTTCCACGTACAGGGCCCCATTCACAGGTTAAACTGTGGTCTGTGCTGTGTGTCTTGTAGGAAGTGTCGCTCCCAGAACTCAGGCTGTGGTGCGTGAGGACGAGGTGGAAACCACCAGCAACCTGATTCCTTCAGCACCAAACCCACTGTTTCAGAATAGTCCCGAAGCCGCTGTCATTAATGAGTGCCCACTGGGGCAGGAAGCCGGAGCCTTGCTTGTATATTTTGTATCATTCCCATAGTGACTGATTCTGTTCCCATTTTACAGATGATCAAAGTGAGACTTAAACGGATTAGAGTATTTCTCCCGTGTCTTACAGTTAATAAATGGCAGAGCCAGGATTCTGATTCTAAGCCTCAACTCTTCAGTAATCTGCAGTCACCCCAGAACTATGGGAACGTCTTATGTTTCTGTGTCCCTTGTAGCTTCCTGACAGAAAGACAATCTCTGCTTACAGAACTAAATGGGTAGAAAAATTCTGCAAGTTTCTTTGAGGGAACAGTAGGTGGAGAAATTTTCGGAAGTCAAAGAGTAGGGACACATTCACCTTTCAGTACATATTCAGCATTATTCATTCAGTTTTTAAAAACAAAATTAACACAAGCTATCTAATTATAAGGACTATATCATGATCGGAGAAGAAATAAGGAGGAAAAGAGAATACCAAGTTTGAGGCAAAAGAAGAAAAACCATATGTTAAGAGGATGCAAAACTTAAAATTTTATTTAAGAAAGAGCGGGTATCAGTTGCAGTGGTCGTGTTTATTTTGTCTTAAGCAGGAGAGGTCAAATTACTGTTCTGGGCACTGAGGACAAAGGTGAACATGTGCAGTGGTGTTTCGGTGCCACATAAACCCCAGGTGCACATCCTCCCTCTCAATAGAAGCATGGGTTTCAGGGTTGTTGCTGTTGTTTTGGTCACTTTCCTAAAAACTGGTGTTTTGGAAGAAAAGGCTAAAGGGAGTTTAGGAGGTAAATCTTCCTGATTGGAATGATGAGTTTGGCCTGGAAGGGAATTTCTCTCTTCTGGGTGTGTCCCTGCTTGATTCGGGGGACAAGGAGAGGGGCAGTGAATGGCTTTCGTTGGCCGCCGTTGGGGAGCGGGTGGCCGCTGATGCCTCTGAGTGCTGCAGAGACTGGGGAACAAGACCCCTCCCAGGGTCTGAGCAGGTCGCTGGCTCTGTTTAGTACAGCGGTTCTCAACCTGCGGGTCGCGACCCCTTTGGCGGTCAAAAGACCCTTTCACAGGGGTCACCTAAGACCATCCTGCATATCAGATATTTACATTATGATTCATAACGGTAGCAACATTACAGTTATGAAGTAGCAACAAAAATAATTTTATGGTTGTGTCACAACATGAGGAACTGTATTTAAAGGGCCAGAAGGTTGAGAACCACTGGTTTAGTAGTTGCCCTTTGTTTTTGATGTAGAAATCTGATTGCATTTCCCTGGAATTTTTAGAACCCTGTAGAATTTTTACAAAACCCCTGCTGTAATTAAAATAGAACAGAGAGTTGCCTTTTCGAAAAGAATTTGTTTGATCATTAAATATAACTCCTTTATTTTATGGATGTTTCTCCAGAAGTTTAATGATTTGCCTAAGGTTAGTGTGTATGCTGACTCTTTTTTCCAAACAGAAATTGCTGGTAGTGCCAGAAGCTGTCTAAAAGTAAAATAATGAGGCTGCATCTTACCTCTCTCTTCTCATCACTGATTCTTCGTTTTATTTGTAACTCAGGTGAACTCATCCCAGATCTATGGGAGATCAACTGAGTAGTTGTTGGCTGATTTGCTTCTCATTGGCTATTAACTAACCAGAGGAAGAATTTTTGTGTAAAATTGGATCAATCAAATATATTCTTATATGAAGTTTTTCCCTTAAGTGTAACTTGTAATTAGAATACCTATAACTGAAAATATTTTCTTAAAGCAACTGAGCTGAGACTTGGAGTCATAGTGAATGTCTGGAGGGAAACTTCAGTTTTAACAACTTCTTAAACAGTTTAACTTAAAACAGTTGTAATAAAGGCAACATAATCATGAAAATTGTGACATTTACTCCAAATTTTGGAAGTGAGTTCTTTTAAAAAATTTTCTTTTGGGGGAATGGTCAAGTGATGGTATGAGCTATTCTTCCCTCTTAGCTTTAGATAGTCTCAGTTGACCCTATCATGTTTTTTACTAATGTCACAAATTTGAAAATTTGTTTTATGGATTTAATTTAGGTGAGACTCTTCCCTTAAGATGGTTATCAGTCACATTAAAGTGGGTTTTGAAGTTATATTTTGCTTGACTTGAATAATCTTACTAAATTCTGTAATTTAAAAAAAAAAACTGATGTAGGGTTGTAGGGTCTGGTTCTGAAGTTGGTATCAGACTACCCTCCCACGTAGTACAATAATGTTAACAATAATGAGTTGAGTGCACTGGAGAGCAACTCCTGAACGTAGGCAGAAGTGGAAGGACTGTGTGAAGGAAGGGCAGAGCAGAATGAGGTTCACAGTTACTTGGCTTTTTGCCATGAAGGTACTCTCCAAATGCCTTCGTGTGGAACTTTTCAAACCCAAGCTGAAAGCTGTGGTGCTGCCGGCTTACTGTGTCAGAAGAAAGACTTTGGGCCTGTCAAAACAGCTGGGCATTAAAAGGGGAATCTGGGTAAGAGTGAGCCACAACACAGGGAGCCCCCATGTCTGTGTATAAATTCCATTCAGATTATTGGGGAACCCTGGAACTGTGTGTACCTACAGGAGACCAACAGACATAACAACCATGGAAGCAATTCCATTGGCACCATTTGAACATGGACCTTGGATTGGATAATAGTACTATATGTAGTATTATATTTGTTCAGTTTCTTGATTTTGAGAATTTACAAGAGAAAATCTTTGTCCTTAGGAAGTACATTAAAATATTTAGGTATAGGGGAGAATGGTATCTGTAATGTATTTTTAAATGATTAGCAAAAACAACACATACAGAGAAAGCGATGAGGTAGATGTAAACAATTGTGAATGTGGGTAAAACTTTATGGGAGTGCTCTGTACTGTTCTTGCATGTTTTTTGTAAATTTTTAATTATATCCAAAAAGTTTAAAAGTGGAGTCATTTGAAACTGAAAGTGTTTGATGGGTGAAGAATTCATAGACTCTCTCCTCCTCCTAGATGAGCTCTTTAGTTTTAGCTCATGAATCCAAGTCATTCATTCATCAGTTTTTAATCTGAGAGTTTAAGAAAGAGTGACCAGAAGCTCGGTTTTTGCCTCCAAGTACTTGGAGTCTCGTTGAGGAGAAAAGAGTGGTGCACACACAAGCTGAACAAAGTGTAGCAGAACACGTTCATTGTGTTTGGTACCTGATGTGCTCCAAGAAGGGGCTGGCGAATGGTTCGGTAAAGGGCCAGATAACGGGTATTTTCAGCTTTTTGGGCCATTATGTCTCTGTCACATACAGCGTGGAAGCAAACAGTGTGTGCATGTACAGTAAAGGTGTGCTTTATTCCAATAAAACATGATTTACACAAAGGGGAGGCAGGCTGCGTGTCCCACAGGTGGTGGTTGGCTGACCCTGCTCTATCTAGCTGTTTACAGGGTGGAGTTTTCACAGGAACTGCAGGAATACAGTGTGGTCCGTGGTGAAGGGCCTGGGCCCTGGGGTACTCACACCTGGGTTCAAACCCTGGCAATGCCACTCACCAGTTGGATCATCTGGGAGAGCTGCTTACCTCCACTTGCTCCTCTGTGACATGGAAATACTGAGAGCCCCTCCTCTGTATGATCGTGTATGTTGTGACTGTGGTTGTGTCTCACCTGACTGCTGCCTTCATGTCACTCTCCTTCTGCAGCCTTCTTCACAGCAGCCAGAATGATCCCATCAAAACGGAACCAGATCATGTCATCCCTCAGGATCCCTTGGTGCTCCCTGTCAGATTTAGAATAGGAGCCCTGACCCTATGCACCCCTCTCCCAGGGTCTTGTTTGTTCTGCCAGCACCACCCTCAATCTCAGTTTAGGGCCTTTGAGTGGGTTTCCCTTCTCCCTGGACCTTCTCGTCCTGACAGAGTGGCTGGTTCGTTCTTACCGTTCAGATTTCACAGTGAGAGCATTCGTCCCTGGCCTCACAGTGAAGTGGCCACTCAGTCAGTTTGTTTTCCTTGTTTTAATTCTCTGACCACTTGTCAATGGTCTGTTTCCCCCCAATGGAAAGTAAGCTGCATGGCCCTGGCAGGTGGCTCAGTTGGTTGGAGTGTTGTCCCCTACAACAAGTGGTTGTGGGTTCGACCCTGGTCAGGACACGTATGGAAGGCAACCGATCGGTGTTTCTCTCTCTCATTGGTGTTTCTCTGAGTCTGCCTCTGTCTCTGTCTCTCCCCCTTTCTCTCTCTCTAAAATCAATAAAAAACATATCCTGGGTAAGAATTAAAAAGAAAAGAAAAGAACGTAAGCTGCGTGATTCATAGCACCTCATCTACCTGATTCTCCACCTCTCCTGCCCTGAGGACATGACCTTACAAAGCAGGCAGCCAGTAAATATTTGTGGAGTTAATATAGTGAGTTAACATACACAAAACACCTGACACACTTCTGAGTTCTTGGTACGTGTTAGCTAAATCATTACTGACTGCTAGTAGGGTGTACATACCTCCCTTAACAGTGAAATGAATTACGAGGCTTGAAAACGAGAAGAAATATCTGAAGGTCATGTGCACTCACCCTAAGAAAAGAAGAATCACACATAAATTTGCAGCCAGCACTTGTTATTTATACAGAATCTAGGGTAATAAAATGAATAATTAAAAGTCTACAAACGAATGTGCATGTCTTCTCACTGGAGCTCTTAAGCTGGCAGGTTCACATTTTCCCCTTCTTCCCCACCCATTCATAAACTACTCCACAGGACCAGAGAGAGAGGAGAAAAAGCCTGGGCTTTCAGCACGTCCCCGAACAATGGAGTAATTGAGCTCTCCTTTTGTTTCAGACGTCCACACAGAAGCTGTTCAGGCAGCGCTTGCGAAACACAAAGAAAGGAAGATGGCAGTGCCTATGCCTTCCAAACGCAGGTCCTTGGTTGTGCAGACCTCGATGGATGCCTACACACCTCCAGGTGAGCGGCAGGCCCACCGTCGGCTTAGCCGAGGCGAGCATGCCTTAGCGTTCATTCACTGCCAGCCCTGCAGTCACAGTCTTTCTAGCTTTCAGAACAATGGTGCTCTAACTCAGATTTTGTGACCCACAGGTCAGAAACAGCATATATGTTCTCAATTAAATTTGGAGGGAAAGTTACCATCATTTTGTGTGTATCTATATAAATATGTATTTTAAACTTTTCATCAAGACTTATAAGTATGAAAAACTTAGTCTTATAAAATTTTATTTACTACTTGATATAGCAAAAGTGTCCATAGTTCTAACTGAACATGCACTTTTCTTGTTTAGACAGGTATGTACATATTCTCAAGTCTTTAAAATATAAGTATGTTGTAATTTTGTATTAAGAAACCAAATGAATTGAAAAATTTAGGCTCTTAAATTTTTCTTGGGGGTCATCAAACTTTTCCTTAAACTGCAGACAGTATTTTGGTCTTTGTGGGCCCTAGTGAATGGGGTATGTATGTGTGCCAATAAAACTTTATTTATAAAAATGGGCAGAGGGCCGGTTTGGTCCATAGTCTGCTGATCCCTAATCTAAATGGTTGAAGATTATATCCCATTTACATTTCTGATTTTAATACTGTTTTTTTTTTTTAGTCTTGAATTTTATGTAACTACTTAAGTTCTCTGTTTCACTCTACTCAAATAATTATAGTGTATAGCTCATGAGCTACAAAACCAAAGTGAGGCACACAGCTAAATCATCCAGGTTATCTATTACAAACATTAAGCCCAATCTACTTGATGTTTGTTTTTCTGTGATTTTGGTTCTAGCATTATTCATGTCGTTGTTGCCAAACCTAAGTTTCTTTTCTACACACCTAAGTTACCTTGCACACTACTTTGTGCAGTTTTGAATGCCACTATCTTTGTTCATAAGAGAAACTTAAGGTGCAATAAGAATAGCTGAACATAGACAACACTTTTGGAGGTCTTTGAGGATTAATCCTGAGTGTTTGCAAGCAGTGAGGGTAATGAAGCTCCCACTTCAACTCAGAGATGTGATAAAGTATCTTTAGTAATTCTCCAAACAGCTCTTAAGTATTCAACTTTGCATGCAGTTAAAGGTAAAAGTCTTGAGCTTTATAAGACAAAACATATAAATAGTGTATTCCTTAGTCATTGTTTTAAAAATAGTCCAACAAATGTTCTTCATCTCAACAATACAGTATCCTTGGCAAAAAATTTTTGGCCAATTTACTTACTTTCCTTTGTTTCTTTATGCTGAGCCTCAATGTAATTTGGGACTATTTAAAAATCAGCATAATTAACATGTTCAATTCTGTTTATTTAGTTCATTATAATTAGCCAAAATTTTATAATGGAGTGAAAATTTTTAGTTTTATATGTTATTTGTGCAACAAACAGAATGGGCTTACCAACAAACCAACTTAAAATATATTTTTTTCCAGCTTAAAATATTTTTGACCAAATGTTTGGAACTGGGCATATTCAGGAAAATGGACATATTTCTGAACTACTTGTTTTGAGAAATGTTGAGTTTAAAATGCAAGCAGTTAAGCTATTATTCATGTATATGCTTTTCTCCGTGTTAAATCCATCTTCAGAAATGTTAGTGTCATACATGATGAAAGCCAGAACTTTCAGAAAACAAATCTTGTACAAATGTCTTTGCAAAATATAAAGAATATTATCAGTCCCGTTGTTTTGAGTGTAACATTTGCATTTAATTATTTGACTAGGAGTTTCATGTACACCATATAATGCATTTTGTAAACTGTCATTCAGGAGTTCTAGTGATAATGTCACATGAAATAATTGTGTACAGTCATAAATGCCTCTTTATAACCGTACTTGCTTGAACAGAATCTTGGCTCATTTTCTCTCTTTCTGGTTGCTGGTAACTTGTTAGAACTCATTTCATGACAACTGCTCTGCAAGGAATATTTCTGGAGTTAATATTCTCTGCATGAAATGAGTAGTTGCTGACGGTGTCATAGTGTCTGGAAAAGATCTTATTAGGATCATTACACTCTGTGGATCTCAAGCAGCACAGGACTGAACTGAGAGCAGGAAAGCCCATGAGGTGAGCCCCACGATTCCCAGTTCTCTGCCTGGGGAAATCTTTAGACCGTGGCACAGAGATGGGAGTCTGAGAAAGCATGGCCACCCTGCTAAGTTGAGGAGGGCTGAGATCCAAGTTCATGGGACATAAAGGGACTGAAGCTTTCCAAAGATCCATGCTAGCCAAAAATAGCTCCATGTCTGCTCAAGGTCAAGAGAATCAACCAGTAATCGAAGTAAATGCTAAAGTAAAAGTCGGGACGCAAAGTCCTGGAGTCCTGGATAGGCAAGGGGCCGCTGAGTCTCCGCCCCGCGACTCCCTGTGACCCCGCCCTACGCAATTTACATTCCCATCTGGGCTGTGCCAGACTCACAAGTAGAAACGCCTCTGCTTCTGCAAACTTTCAAATCCACTGAGCGGGTTCAGGCGGGATCATGAGGCACCAGACCCTACGGGGAGAGGCAGCACGGCCTTGCAGCCATCAGAAAGCGAGGGAGACTCTGTTGCACAGCTGCTCGCCGGCACTGGGGGACACAAAGCCCTGGCAGAGATTCAAGGGGCCGCGGAGACTCAGCCAGTGCTATTTGCTCCGCCATGGCGACTCCCTGAGTCTCAGCCCTAATCAATTTACATCCCCATCCAAGCTGTGCCAGGTGCACAAAAAGACCCACCTGCGCTTTTGCAGCCTATCCCAACAAATTGCAGACTTCAACTGCTCGCAGCCATGGGAGACACACTCAAGAAGCAGACCCAGGAGAACCAGGATGGCGGCATAAGGAAGAGACCTGTGCGTGCTACCTCACACAACAACATCGAAACTACCAAATATCAGACAAACACCTATCATACAGAACCATGGGAAAATTGGTCCAGTGGAAGCTCTACAGCTGGAAGGAGAGAAAGAACATTGAGACTGAGTAGGATGTGACACCAAGTACAGAGCCCATCCCAGCAGGCTGCAGATTTCAGCTCCTTGCATCTGGGAGGGACGAAATCGGGGGGCAGAGTCGGGTCCGGGGCCGGCCAGGGCTGGGCCTGACTCGGCCGGCACTGTGGAACTGCTGGTCCCAGTCTCTTGTGGGGCGCTGGGGGACAGCAGACAGGCAGTCTGTGCACTTGGTGGAGGGCAGGAGTGCTGGATGTTCAACCACCAGGAACGCCTGGAGATTTTGTCTGGTGGGGAGCCGCCGGCAGGGGACAGAGGGCCAAACTTCCTGTTTCCCCGGTAAGGCTGGGATGGCCCCGGTGAGGTCGGGATGGCCCCGGTGAGGTTGAAACGGTCCCGGTGTGGTAGGGACGACCCCGGTCAGGTTGAAACAGCCCCCGTGAGGTAGGGACGACCCCAGTCAGGTCGAAACGGCCCCGGTGTGGTAGGGACGACCCCGGTGAGGTTGAAACGGCCTCCGTGAGGTAGGGACGACCCTGGTCAGGTCGAAACGGCCCCCGTGTGGTAGGGACAACCCCGGTCAGGTAGAAACGGCCTCCGTGAGGTAGGGACGACCCCGGTGAGGTTGAAACGGCCCCCGTGAGGTAGGGACGACCCCAGTCAGGTCGAAACAGCCCCGGTGTGGTAGGGACAACCCTGGTCAGGTTGAAACAGCCCCGGTGTGGTAGGGACAACCCCGGTGAGGTTGAAACAGCCCCCGTGAGGTAGGGAGGACCCCGGTGAGGTTGAAACGGCCCCCGTGAGGTAGGGATGACCCCGGTCAGGTTGAAACAGCCCCGGTGTGGTAGGGACAAACCCGGTCAGGTTGAAACGGCCCTGGTGAGGTTGAGACTACTCCAGTGAGGTTGGGACAAATAAAGGGGACCAGTATGGACTGATGAACAGGGGTAGATACAGAAGCAAAGCAACATTGAACAGAATGTTAAACTACAGTGGGAAGCCTGGGGAGGGTTGGGGGGGGGGGATTAAGAGACCAACTGAAGGACTTATATGCATGCATATAAGATTAACCAATGGACACAAGACACGGGGCGGGGGGGGGGTGGGGGGTAGGGGCCGGGGGAATGTCAAGGGCGGGAAAAAAGGAGACATATATAATACCCTTTGTAATACTTTAAGAAATAAAAATTATTAAAATATTAAAAATAAATAAATAAATAAAGTAAAAGTCAAGGCTTCCGAGTAAGATAGAATTCACCATCTAATATTCAATAAATAATCACTAGGTATACAGAGAAACAGGAGGTGTAAGTTGTGGCCATGGTAAAAGGAATCAGTAGAAAACCAACACGAAATGGCTCCAGGTTGCTCTCTGTAGCTAGCCACTGATCCACTGTCAAGAACACAGAGTATTGCTTGTCTCAGTTCTATTTGCTATAAGCATGAAATACAGATTTTGAAGAGTTTGTATTGAAAATATGACTGAAATATATTTCACTAACTTTTGTATTTATTACATGTTGAAACAATATTTTGGATATTTTATGTTAAATATATTATTTAAGTTAGTTGTTCCTATTCATGTATTTTATAATGTGGCTGCTAGAAGGTTTAAAATTATATCTAAGGCTCCCATTACATTTCTGTTGGAAAGCACTTGGGTATGTGTTCGATATAGAGCAGCGGTTCTCAACCTGTGGGTCACGACCCCTTTGGGGGTCGAACGACCCTTTCACAGGGGTCGCCTAAGACCATCGGAAAACACATATAGTCTTAGACAAACATGTAAATTAACTGTCCCTCCGCTACGCTCACCAGCCAATCAGGAGAGTATGCAAATTAACCCAACAAAGATGGCAGTTAATTTGCATATGTAGGGGCGAAGCGGCGGAGGGAAGACTGAAGGCTCTGTTCGGAGCCGTGGAGACTAAAGGCCTGGGTCCCTGGTACTGGAGGAAAACCGGTGCCAGCAGCCAGGGGAAGGGAAGGCCCATGCAACAGGCCTCTAGTAATTACATATTGTTTTTGTGATTCATCACTGTGCTTTAATTATGTTCAATTTGTAACAATGAAGATACATCCTGCATATCAGATATTTACATTACGATTCATAACAGTAGCAAAATAACAGTTATGAAGTAGCAACGAAAATAATTTTATGGTTGGGGGTCACCACAACATGAGCAACTATATTAAAGGGTCACTGCATTAGGAAGGTTGAGAACCACTGATATAGAGGAAGATGGGGTTTTCAGATCTGATTGTAAAAGATTTATCCAGGGAATCAAGTGAAAATATGTCAAAGAAGTAAAAAAAACAATATTGTCTTAATATTTGAGTTGAGCAGAGAAAGGGAAATATTTTTAAAATTAAAGGAAACTCTAAAACTGAAAAGTATAATACTGAAATGGAATTGCACTGGATCAGTTTAACATCGGATGGATAAAAAGATAGTTTTTGAACTTTAAGAGAGATCAAGAGAAGTGAACCAAACTTAAGAACAGAAAAACAGAAGATTAAAGTAAAGTTAACAGAACCTCAAGCATCTGTGGAACGGTGTTACCATACTTGTAATTGGAATCCAAGAAGGAAGAGAGTGTGAGAAAAGGGCAGGAAAACTATTTGAAGAAATGAGGGTCAAAAACTTCTTAGATTGATGTAATTTCCACATACAGATTCAGAAATTCAGTGAACCCCAAGCAAGATAAGTCTAAAAAGAATCAAACCTAAAATTCATAAAAGTCAGTGTGCTGTGAAATCCAAAGATTAAGAGAAAATCTTAAAACTCATCAGAGGAAAACAGATACATTATAGACTGGAGAACAATTATGAATAATTGCCCATATCTTCATATGAGATATATGATTATGAGGTATCTTATATAGGGTGTCCCAAAATTCACGCAAGAAGTAATTTTGATAGAAAACACAGGTTTATAATTAAAAATTGTAAATTTTTTATTTATTCATAAAGTATACCGTATAGGGTTATATATGGAATAACACATCAGGTAAATGGCCTCCACGGCTTTGCTGGCACATACACAAAGCTGTGGTCTTCATTGGTCTTCATTGTCCCTGCTCCTGGGCCATAATTGGTACTTGGTAATGCTTATCAAATTGAAGGAATTGAAATCAAAGGGCAACCTATATTAGAATCTGACTCAATAAACCAAGTAAAATTAGGCTTTTATTTATTTTTGTTGTTGTTGTTAATGCTCACGCAAAATTCAAATCTTGCGTAAATTTTGGGACACCTTATACATATAAAAGCCTAAGCAAACGAATGACTGGTTGACCGGTTGACCAGTTGCTATGATGTGCACTGACCACCAGGGGGCAGAAACTCAACACAGGAGCTGCCCCCTGGTGGTCAGTGCTCCCACAGCAGGAGTGCTGCTCAGCTGACTGACCCTTCCTGGTGGCCCACCCTGGCGGCAGCTACTCACTCCCTCAGTAGTCCTGCAGGTTCAATCTCCAGAGAACAGGCCAGGCACTGACGGACCAGCACCACTGGCACAATCCTGACAATGTCACTGGCCTCCTGGAAGTCGGCCCCGGGCACTGCGGCTGCTTCCCCTCCCTAGACACTCTGCAAGGAAGAAACGATATAAAAGCGGCCACCAGGTGACTCCTGACAACTGGCCTGAATGTCAGCTGAACTGATCCAGATCCCAGGTCAGCAAGGATGTCCCACTACCTGGAGGGCTGATTGCATCTCGGCCCCCCCACCCCCCTCGGGATGGGTGTCAGACGCAGGGTTCATGGCTGGCGAGCGCCACTATGGAGGTGCGAGCCTCTCCCGATCAGGACTGACTGGGCGTGAGCCCTCAGCAGGCGCAGTGGGGCTGGGATGAACGGGAGTGGCAGGCAGGGGTGGCAGGCGGCGTTGGGCTGCCAGTTTCGGCCCAATCCCTGCAGGCCTTGCCAAGGGACCCCACCCATGCACGAATTCGTTCACTAGGTCTCTAGTATGAGATAATATAATATTATGAAGATATAATAGAAGCCAGAAAACAATGGAAAGATACCTTTAATGTCCTAAACGGAAGGGGAAAAACTGTCAACTCATATCCAGTGAAGTATCCTTTGTAAGCAAGGATGTTAAAGGAAATAAAGCAATAATGAGACCTTGAAAACTGAGAGAACACGGTGCCAGCAGAACTGCTCTGCAAACATGCCAGCAATGGCATATGAGCTGATGGGGAAGGATATGAGATGAAAACTTACATCTGCAAAACAGAAAGAACACTGGAAACAATGAATAGCTGAAAAAACATAAAATACTATCTTGCCCCTTTATAATTTGCTTTAAAACAATAGTTACACAAAAGACAAGGACAGATAAATCTAATTATGCTGTTGTATGGTTATTACATTTCTGAAGTAGGAAGAAGTTTGAAGTTTGTAGGTTTGAAGAGCAGTTACAATATTGACCAAATGTAGAGCCATCAAGGATGCATATTTTTAGCCCTAGAGCAACCACTAAAGCATGGGAAGAGATACATGTGAGAATATAGGACATAAAATGAAACTCTTAAAAAGTTGTCAATAGAAAAGACGTCAGGGAAAATCAACAGAGATAAGAAATAAGAGGAATAAATAGGAAAACAAGTAGTAAAATCTTAACTTTAAACACACTTATACCAATGATTATAATAGACTAGAGGCTCAGTGCACAAAATTCGTGAACTCGGGGCACAGGGTCCCTTAGCCTGGCCTGTTCCCTCTCACAGTCCATGGGTCTACCTCTTTGGGGCAATCGTGGAGCCCCCCCCCCCCCCCCCCCCCCATTGATTGATTGCACTGCTGGCTGGTGGCCTGGGCTTCCCTCTGCAGGACAATCATGGGGCGATGGCCAGGCCCCCAACCAATCGCACTACACTCTCCTTGGCTGGCCTGGTGCTAGTGGGTGTCATAGCATGGTCGTCCGGGCGGTCGTTCTGCTGTTCAGTCGTTCGGTTGATTTGCATATTACGCTTTTATTATTATAGATGTAAATGAACCAAACACCCAATTAAAAGATAGAGATCTTCAGACTAGGTAAAAAGGAAAAATAAATACATCTATATGTTGTTTATAAGAGACACATTTAAATATAAAAATAAGGATAGTTAAAAATAAAATGATGAAAAATATAAATGCAATTTTAAGCATGAGAAGGTAAACAAGTCTATATTAATATCTGACAAGATAGACAACAAGACCAAGTAGTATAAGATATAAAGAGAAATGAGCAATTCACCAGGAAGACATAAGAATGAAGATTCATACATAATACCTAAAAATAGAGCATTATAACTTATAAAGCAGAAACACATAAGGAAGGGGAAAGTAGAAAAATTAAGAATAATTATTGGCTCTGGCAGGTTTGGCTTAGTGGATGGAGCGTCGGCCTGCAGACTGAAGGGTCCCGGGTTTGATTCCGGTCAAGGGCATGTACCTTGGTTGCGGGCACATCCCCAGTGGGAGGTGTGCAGGAGGCAGCTGATCGATGTGTCTCTCTTGTTGATGTTTCTAACTCTCTATCCCTCTCCCTTCCTCTCTGTAAAAAATCAATAAAATATTTTTTTTGAAAAAGAATAATTATTGGAGATTTAAAAAAATATACTTCTTAAATAATCATTAGAAAGTTGTCAAACACTATCAACCAATTTGATACTGTTATTATTTGCAGAATATTATGCCCAGCTCTTGCAGGACATGATAATTCCTCAGGAAAGGCATTATTTTTAATACTTTTTTTAATGTATACTTTAGATCCCATAATATTAACCCATTGTAAGTGTTTAAAAAATAGCCAGATGGTTCAATAATTGCCATAATCCAGTTTTAGAACATTTCCATCACCCAAAAAAGTTTCATTATACCCATTTTCAGTTAATTCCCATTCTCCAGCCCATTGATCTGATTTATATGCCTCTATAAATATTCTAAACATTTCACAATGAAATCATGAAATAGATTCTTTTGCATTTTGCTTCTTCAGCATAATGTTTTTGAGCATCTTCCATGTTGTAGCATTCTTGAGTTGTAGGATGCATTCCTTCTCATTGCTGAACTATTTCCCCTTAGATATGCCACATTTTGTTAATTCATTCCTTGTTAATGGATATTTAGCTTGTTTCCAGTTTTTGGCTATTATGAATAATGCTATCAACATTTATGTACATATCTTTGTGTATACTTACAATTTCATTTATCTTGGGTAGATTCCTGGGAGTAAAATTAATGATTTATGGTAACTTTAACTTTAAAGAGCTGCAAAATTATTTCCATAATTGCTACACCATTTTACATTCCCAATAGAAATGTATGAAGATTTTAGTTTCTCACCAACTCAATATTATCTGTATTTTTTATTATAGTCATTCTAGTGGATGTGAAATGGTATCTCATTGTGATTTAATTTTCATTTCCTAAATAAAGCTAAGCATCTTTTTATGTGCTTATTTGTACACTAGAGGCCCAGTGCATGAAATTCGTGCACAGTGGAGTCCCTAGGCCTGGCTGGCGATCAGGGCTAATCTGCGGGGCGACCAGCAGGGTGATCAGAGGGCCCCCACTGGCACCCACTGTGGCTGACCTGGGTCCTGCGGGCTGGGGGCAGCTCCCGTGTTGTGCGTTTGCCCCCTGGTGGTCAGTGCACATCATAGCGACCGGTCGTTCCACCGGTCGTTCCTCCATTTGGTTGATTTGCATATTAGGCTTTTATTATATAGGACTAGAGGCCCGATGCACAAAATTCGTGCATGGGGGGGTGTCCCTCAGCCCAGCCTGCACCCTCTCCAATCTGGGACCCCCTCGGGGGGTATCCAACTGATCGGGCCTAAACCAGCAGTCAGACATCCCTCTCACAATCCAGGACCGCTGGCTCCTAACCGCTCGCCTGCTTGCCTGCCTCATCACCTCTAACTGCATCTGCTTGCTGGCCTGATTGTCCCCTAACTGGTCCCCTGCTAGCCTGATTGCCCCCTAACTACTCCCCTGTTGGCCTGATTGCCCTCTAACTACCCCTCTGCTGGCTTGGCTGCCCCCTAACTGCCCCTGCCGACCTGGCCGCCCCCTAACTGCTCCTCTGACGGCCTGATTGTCCCTAAACACTTCTGCCTCGGCCCCTGCCACTGTGGCTTTGTCCAGATGTCCAGTCTAATTAGCATATTACCCTTTTATTAGTATATTTATTGTTGAAATGTCTCTTCAAATTTTTGCCCATTTTAAAAAAAATTTTGTCTTCTTACTGGTTAAGAATTCTTTATATAACCTGAATACAAGTCCTCTATCAGATATACAATTTGCAAACTATAATTTGTCCTTCTTTTTCTTAATGGTGCTTGTGGTAAACAGATTTATGCCCCCCCCCCCCCCGAGATATCCATGTTCTAATTGCTCAATGTGTATATTACCTTATATCGCAAAGGGGACTTTGCAGATATGATTAAGGTCCTAAGATGGGCAGTTATCCTAGACTAATGGGGTGCACCAACTATAATCAAAAAGGTCCTTATTCAGACAGAGAAAGACAAGTACTATTTGATCTCACTTATATGTGGTATCTAAAAAACAAAACATAGCATAAACCTCATAGAAAAATAGATAGTTTGTGGTTTGCAGAGGCCAGGTGTAAGAGGACAGGGAATTGGAGAAAAGTGGCCAAAAGGTACCAACTTCCAGTTACAAGGTAGATTATTAGGCATGTAATGTACAATGTGATGACTATAATTAACACTGTTAATAGGAAATAATATGAAAATTAAGAGAGTAAGTTCTAAGAGTTCTCATCAATAAGAAGAAATATTTTTTTTGCATTTTCTTTTTTTGTACCTGTAAAATGATGGATGCCAACTAAAGTTAATTATAGTAACCACTTCACAATATAAGTTGAACAATTATGCCATACTTTAAACTTATATCAATTATATATCAATATAACTGGGCAGAGGAGGTCCTCATAAGAGAGGGAAGAGTGTCAAAGTCAGGAAAAACAGATAAACAAACAGTAGGACCAGAGGTTGGAGTGTTACACTTTACAGATAAATGAAGGGGCCAAGAGCCAAGGGTGCAGGTGATGCAGGTGCCTCTAGAAAAGGCTAAGGACTAGAGAGTCTCCCCTAAGGCCGCCAAGGGATGTAGAGTCTGACTTCCAGAGCTGTAAGGTAATAAATGTGTGTTGAGGCTGAGGAAGACAGAGGGCTGCTGAAGTCCCAGGCAGTTCCTCTTAAAGGGCCTATGCACGGACTTACTCAGAATCACTCCCTCTGAGCTCTACCATTAGGCCAGTAGCTTAAAAGGCACCAGAGACATACAGAGAGGAACTGAATTGCCTGGCATCAGGGTGAGAGGTTGTGGGGGCAGTTTTCTGCCAGAAAAAGGTGTTGGCAGAGGCCATTGTCTTTTGATGAGCCCTCCACCCACAGAGCTGGCAGGCAGGCACCATATCTGAGACTCCATCAACCTGGCTCATACTGTTTGCCCTGTCTGGTGATTCTCTGAGACCCCATTTCATCCAACTTTTAGGGCCACTCAAGTAGTTTTCAGTGGCTTTTCCTTAGGAATGGCCTGTCTTGGCTCATGCTTCAGATTTTCCTAAAAACTCTCAAACAAGCAGCATCTGGCCTCAGCATCTCTCCTACCTCTCACTAAGTGACCCCAGGCCTGACATTAGCAGTAGCCTCCCTTGATTCACAGCTTGGCTGCTCCTGGGCACCTCTAAGCTCAGCACAAATAGCAGCCACCTGCAGGTTACTTTACAAAGCATGCTGGGTGGCCCCCATCAGAACACAGTCAGCGGCTGACCTTGCCTGTAACTCCTAGGAGGCCTTAGGACCAATATACCCAGTGAACAGCTAAAGACTATATCAAAGCATCACCATCCAACCACCTCCATAGGCAACACACTCAAAGGGTGGACTCAGTGGGCACCAGAGCCCCATTGAAGTAAGTCCTGCTCTGTGGGGTGGGCCCCTGCACAGATGATCTCCCACATTCGCTAGAGGTCAGTGGTCGCAGTCAGTCCTTTAAGCTGATCAGCCTGGGGGTGAATCCCTTCCATTTATGTGCTAACAACAATCAAGGCTAAACTACAGCAGGAAGGTGCACACAGCCCACATGAAGGCCCAGCTCCGGTGATCAGAGAGTCTGCCCCACTGGGCCCTACAGAACACCTATGTAAGGCCACTCTACCAAGACTGGGAGATGTAGTAGCTCTACCTAATACATAGAAACAAACACAAGGAGACTGTCAAAATGAGGAGACAAAGAAACATGTCCCAAATGAAAGGACAGAACAAACCTCCAGAAAAAGAAGTAAACAAAATGGAGACAAGTAATCTACCAGATGCAGACTTCAAAATACTGGTTAGAAGGATACTCGGTGAACTTAATGAGACCTTCAACAGCATATAAAAGGACTAGTCAGAAATGAATGATACACTAACAGAAATAAGAATAATTTACAGGGAATCAACAGAGTAAATGAAGTCAGAATCAAATTAGTGAGTTGGAATATAAGGAAGCAAAAAACACCCCATTAGAATAGCAAAAAGATAAAAGAATCCTAGAAATGAGGATAATATAAAGAGCCTCTGGGACAACTTCAAGCATACCAACATTTGGTGCTATAAGAAGAAGAAGAGAGAGGAAGAAATTGAAAACCTATTTGAAAAAGAAAAGAAAAGAAAATTTCCCTAACTTGGTGAAGGAAATGGACATACAAGTCTAGGAAGTGCAGAGAGTACCAAACAAGATGAACCCAAAGAGGCCCACACCAAGACACATTATAATTAAAATGCAAAAGGTTAAAGACAAAGAGAGAATCTTAAAAGCAGCAAGAGAAAAGCTGTTAGTTATCCACAAGGGAGCTCCCATAAGATTTCACCTAATTTCTCAACAGAAACTATTCAGGCCAGAAGGGAGTGGCACAAAATATTCAAAGTCGCCGAAACCGGTTTGGCTCAGTGGATAGAGTGTCGGCCTGCAGACTGAAAGGTCCCGGGTTCGATTCCGGTCAAGGGCATGTACCTTGGTTGCGGGCACATCCCCAGTAGGGGGTGTGCAAGAGGCAGCTGATCGATGTTCCTCTTTCATCGATGTTTCTAACTCTCTATTCCTCTCCCTTCCTCTCTGTAAAAAATCAATAAAATATATTAAAAAAAAAATATTCAAAGTGATGAAAAGCAAGGACCTACAACCAAGATTACTTTACCCAACAAAGGTGTTATTTGGAATTGAAGAACAGGTAAAGAGCTTTCCAGACAAGAACAAGATAAAGGAGTTCATCACCATCAAACTAGTATTACATGAAATGCTAAAGGGTATTCTCTAAGAAGAAGAAGGAAAAAAGATAAGAATATGAACATTAAAATGGCAATAAATACATATCTATCAACAGCTGAATCTAAACAACAAAATAAATGAACAAGCAGAGCTGAAAGGGACTCATAAAGAGAACATTTTGACCAGGTGGGAGGGAGGTTGGGGGATGGGTGAAAAGGTGGAAGGGCTAAGAAGTACAGATTGGTTGTTACAGGATTGTCATGAGGATATAAAGTTCAGCATAGGGAATATAGTCAGTTTTATTCTAATAAGTATGTATGGGGTCAGATGGGTACGAGATTTATCGGGATGATCACTTAGTAAGTTATGTAATGTCCAGTCAGTGGGGTGTACACCTGGAACTAAGTTAATATGTCAACTGTAATTGAAAAATTAAAAAATTATTTTAAAAGTGAATGTAAAAATAAATATGTTTAATTTGATCATAAAGTGTAATGTGATGATTTATTGTTCTCACCAAAGGGGGCAAGGTTTTGAGCATGTAGGTTGTTGGAGAAGGTAGGGGGCACATACTTTGTGAGGTGTGTTCTTCCTTCTCCACCATTTTCTTCACTGATACCTCACTCTTTGGGGAGGTGCGTGGTTGTCTTGCACTCAGACTGAACTTAAAGGTAAATTATAGCTCAGGGAACCACCTCGGGACTAGAGGGCTACATACATCTCACTTTGTATCCATGAAGGTTCAACATCTCGGAGAAAATGCTCCCCTCGGCCACCTCACTTGATGTGTGTATGCAAATACATTTGGCTTCTTCCCAAACTGTTGAGTGGAGGAAATTGGTGAGTGGAGGAAATTGGAGGAAATCTCCGAGATTCTAAGGCCAAAAGAAAACTTCTGTAGCTATTTATTTTAAGATGTTTTGGAGGAAAAAGACATTGTACTAAAAAAAATAACTGATCTAAGAAGTGGAATAAGTTCAAGAGTGTTCAAAGCGAAAGTCCTTAAACTGTCCATGTGTGACGTAGATCTGTGTTAGTGGTGTTTGATTGGTGTTTGCTTCTTTAATTCTCTGCATATTAACTCTCCTGTCACACAGATACCTCCTCTGGTTCGGAAGATGAAGGCTCCGTGCAGGGTGACTCCCAGGGGACGCCCACCTCCAGCCAGGGCAGCATCAACATGGAGCACTGGATCAGCCAGGCCATCCATGGCTCCACCACCTCCACAACCTCTTCCTCATCCACCCAAAGTGGGGGCAGCGGTGCCGCCCACAGGCTAGCCGATGTCATGGCCCAGACGCACATAGGTGAGTGCCTGTCACTGTGTGATTCTCGTTGTTATGTGTAAGTGGCCCCGAGTAGAAGTTTGTCTATCTGGGCATCACGACATTGGAATCCCCGCCCTGAGAGTCCACAGAGTCTCACGCTGGCTCCTGACCTGCTTTGTGCTTTGGTTTTACTGTTTTGTGAAACCATTGGTTTTATTGCCGTATTTTTCCATGTATAAGACACTATTTTTTTTCTAAAATAGTTAGACTGAAAATCGAGGGGCATCTTATACACGAAGTCAGCCGAGGAGGGAGCTGTGCAGGTATGTAGCTGCCCATACCTTGTCAAACAGGCTTCCTCCAATCACGAGCCTTATTGTTACTGATATCAACTGATGCCATAATTGGAAGTGGAGGTGGAGAGTGTGCAGATGCAGCAGAGTCCTGAGTCCATGAAGATGTCAAAAATTAAAAAGACAAATACCAGTAAGCGATTGTCTTACTCTGCAGAATTCAAACTGAATGTAATCAGCTATGCAAAAGAGCATGGAAATAGAGCTGCAGAGAGACAATTTGGACCTCCTCCCACTGAGTGTATGATCAGTGGAGAAAACAGGAAGAACTACTTCTTAAGATGCCAAAAAAGAAGAAGGCCTTAGATGGAAACCAGCAAAATGTTTAAAATATTGATTTCTTAATTTTGCATTGGAAAAGTGGGGGCGGGGAGGCGTCTTATACACAGAAAAATACGGTACTTCTCACCATCTCAGATGTCTCCTACAGCTAGAATTCAAGAGCTTGCTGCTCATAAAGGAATGCACTCATTCATTAGGGAAAACTTGCAGCCATATCTGTTTACATGTTTTCTTCTCATTTATGCTAAAATATGCTTCTAAATGAAATTTTTTTTTTTTAAATCTTTATTGTTCAGATTATTACATTTGTTCCTCTTTTTTCCCCCCATAACTCCCCTCCTTCCAGCTCCCACCCCACCCTCCACCCTCACTCCCCACCCGCTGAGTTCATCCATAGGTGCATGATTTTTGTCCAGTCACTTCCCACATCTCCCACACCCCTTTTCCCCTAAGAATAGTCAGTCCATTCCCTTTCTATGTCCCTGATTCATTATAATCACCAGTTCGTTCTGTACATCAGGTTATTTATTCACTTGATTCTTAGATTCATTTGTTGATAGATGCATATTTGTTGTTCCTAATTTGTATCTTTACCTTTTTCTTCTTCTTCCTCTTCTTAAAGGATACCTTTCAGCATTTCATATAATACTGGTTTGGCGGTGATGAACTCCTTTAGTTTTTCCTTATCTGTGAAGCTCTTTATCTGACCTTCAATTCTGAATGATAGCTTTGCTGGATAAAGTAATCTTGGTTGTAGGTTCTTGGTATTCAGCACTTTGAAAATTTCTTGCCATTCCCTTCTGGCCTGCAAAGTTTCTGTTGAGAAATCAGCTGACAGTCGTATGGGTATTCCCTTGTAGGTAATTGAGCCTCTTTCTCTTGCTGCTTTTAAGATTTTCTCTTTGTCTTTTGCTCTTGGCATTTTAATGATGATGTGTCTTGGTGTGGTCCTCTTTGGATTCCTTTTGTTTGGGGTTCTCTGCGCTTCTTGGACCTGTAAGTCCATTTCTTTCTCCAGGTGGGGGAAGTTTTCTGCCATTATTTCTTGAAATAGGTTTTCAATATCTTGCTGTCTCTCATCTTCTGGCACTCCGATAATTCTGATATTAGACCGCTTAAAGCTGTCCCAGAGGCTCCTTACACTATCTTCACACTTTCGGATTCTTTTTTCATTTTGCTTTTCCAGTTGGGTGTTTTTTGTGGAATCTTTGGTTTGATTCTTGTGCTCCTCTGGTCTGCTATTGGGTATAATATTCTTTATTTCAGTCCGTGTATGCTTACTTTCTAATTTCTTTATCGTAGCATCGAGGGTCTCATTAGTTTTCGTGAGGCTCTGCACAAATTTATGGCAAGCCCTCAAAATTGCGATTCTTAGCTCCATATCTTCCATTTCTGTCATGTTTTTTTGTCTCCGCATCTTATATGCTTTCTTGGTGCCCCCCCTTGTGGTCTCTGTGCGCAGTCTTGTTCTAGCCAAGCCTTAATTGTTGTAGTTAACACTAGAGGGATTTGACCACCAGGCCGACTGGCTGTAGGAATCAGCTGTGGGAAACGTCTGTCTTCTGGGGAGGCGTTATTCCAGCCTTTGCCTGAGGCGGTCGGCAAATGGTTGTGCGCAGGGCCTGGGCGGGGCGGGTTCAACAGGGCGGGGGGAGGGAGCAGCTATGGCCGCTCTCAGTCCGTCCCCAGGGGCTCTGCCTCTCTGTCCCAACAACCGCTGCAAACCTCGGAGGGGCCGTAGCCAGACAGTCCCGCTTCTCCCGTTTGAGTCTGGGTCCCTAGAGACTGGCCCGGATCTGTAGCCCAGAGTCTGAGACTCCCTCCTGATTGAAAACGACAACCGCGCCCTCAGCCGCCAGCCCGTTTTGCGCGCGCACCCTCACCACCGCACCGCCGTACCTTTAAATTTTCCACACTGCGCCTCCGCTGAGCGTCGGAATGCTGTTGTTTTTGCTTCTAGTTGAAGAGACTCTCCTCAGCCAGCCTTCCCGTGGTTCTGGTTGATGTCCCGCTCCGACTTTTAGTTGTATTTTTGAAGTGGTTGTCCACGGCGGCAGTCTCCGGTGTTTACCTACGCCGCCATCTTCCCGGTCTCCGAAGCAAACTTTTTCTAAATGAAATTTTTAATAGTGCTAATAAACAGGGAATTTTAAAGTGTGTTTGTCATGACTTTGGAAAGCATTTAAGGAATCCTAGGGCTTTAATCACTATGGTTTTCTGCTGTACATACATGTCACTTTGTATGTACAGTGCCCCTGATTGGGAATCAAACCTGCGACCCTTCAGTGTGTGGCCGATACTCTATTCACTGAGCCACACCAGCCAGGGCCATGTCATTTTGCATGTAGGTTCTATGGCTAGTAAGATCCTCTGTGTTGGAAAAAGCACAGTGTTAGGAAGCATTGCCTGAGATGTTTGGAAATAGTGTGGAAAAGGAGATTAAATAAGAATTATTAGAGGAAAAGAGAGGGATTGTCTGAGCAGTGTGGCTTTCAATTGTGGGTAAGTGATGTACATATTTTCTTGCCCCCCCACCCCCACCCCCCACATGTGCATGTCACTCATTTGCCAGGGAAATGAGTCCTTGTCTAATGTAGAAGGGACAAGTATGATGTCCAGATCTGTTCTGATCCATTTTCAGCTGTGGATTACAATTTTTAAACATTTCATTGGTATCAGAAATGAGACCATGTGTCCACAGGCAGGAGACAGGCAGCCACCAGGAGAGTGGGTCTGGCCTGGCCTCTCAGGTGAACGGCTGCTGGCATCTTCAGAAGTCACTTCTCCCTGGCTTAGTTTTGTAGTGGGGGGGAGGGGGGGGAGAGTAATCATTTCTTTCCTTTGTACCACTCAGAACTGTTGTGAATAAAAAGGAGAAAATAGAAAAGTTCTTCCGAATATTTTAAAGTAACACTCAAATGCAAAGTGGTGTTAATTCAATTTCAGTGTGGGATGTTTGCAGTAACATGGCCACTGGTTAATGTGCACTATGAATCTCTATTTGAAATCATATTAACTTAAAAATTAAATGGAAATGTGTGACCATTAAATATTTTTAGATAATAAAATGGCTTCCTGTGTGTTTTGGAACCTGAGAGGTGGCCGAGGTCCTGCCTTAGAGCTTTATGGGCACCGGCACGGGGTCAGACATGGAATTCCCGCCCCTCTGCCCCTCACTGCAATCCTGCAGATGTGTGTGCTCTGACCCAGTTCCCTCCAAGGAGGTGTCAGAAACTTACCAAGAGAAACACATACTTTTGAACAAATTACTCACTGTACTTGGTTTCCCTTTGTGAATCTGCGTGTGAAGTGCTGGAGGAAATGTTAGTGTGGAGAATTAAATTTACCCAGGTTATAAAAGGCTGCGTGAGTCGTGTACATAAGTTCAATGTCACCTAAATATAGCTTTTGAGTGTATGACATTTAAGTAATTTCTATATTGGCACAAAGGTAAGTTCCTAGAATATCTGGGACTTTTCTGTAAATATGAAAAACATTTTAGAAAGAAAGCAGTAGCAAAATAATAAAATGAAAATGAAAATCCTTTATTCCTGTGGCAAAACAAAAGAAGGTAAAAGTCAGAGATTTGGCAGCATCAAAAGCCTACACATAAGAAAATATTGCAGGTAAGTGTGTGTTTTAAGGAAGTTAAGGTAAAATAAACCACCACCTTGTACCTCTAACCCCATATGGTGTGGGGCTGGGACAATGTCTGCAGACACCTTTTTGCCCCCAGTAGGAGGAAAACAAGGAGTTAGGAAGCGTCTGTCTCCATATCTTTCTCCTTTTTTATTTTTTTTTTTCTGGGGAAGAAGGCTCCCTCTTTCCGAAGTTTACCCTTTCACCTTCATTCTGGATTCCAGCTCCTCCCAAACCTGCTAGCTCAGTGCTATGCTCTTTTGCATCTTCGCTCACCTAACTCACACACCTGCATTTTCCACTGTGAAGTCCTTCACCAGCCCACATCCCAACGTGCCTCCAAACACTGCCCATCGGCCCCACCCTGTACCCAGGAGCGGGCTCAGGACCTCAGCTATGCTTGGCTCCTCTCTCCCACCCCCACCCTCCATACCATCTCTGTCCACATCCTGGGCGCTTGGCTGCTCGTGGCCTTGTAAGCCTTATTTCTCCCACTCCCCCACGCCCTGTTCCCAGGCCCCTAGGTCCAGGTGCCTGCCCTCCTGTCTGGACCACTGCAGCCCCTTCCACCCCATGTCCCTCCTTTCGCACTGTCCTGTGTCTCGCAGCCCTGTTGATGGTGTTAGACCACAGTTCCGATCCTGTCTCTTTTTCCAAAGAGTTGCTTTATGGATTTTCATCTCTCAAAATTGATTTTGTTTATATGGATTTTATCCTTTAAAATCCAAGTAATGGCTTTTGGACCCACAAGTCTCCTAACCCTTCACCCACTGTGTGCCCCATTTGGCAGGAATGTCTCACTGACCTGCTCTCACCTTGGTGTACATGGGGAGACCCTCTGCTTAGCTCTGCTCTTCCACCGTGTAAATGCATTTAACTCGGAAAGTGGTAACACAGCCATTTACACTTTTCTGCATGTGGGTTTCAAAGATTCTTTCTTGAGAGGAAAGGGTCCCCCCACAAGGGAAGAAACCACAGAGAAGAAGCCTTCGGGTCTGGGACCAGGGCCTGACCCGTCGCGCAGGATGTCAGGTGCCTTGTTTGTTACGTAGTTCCCTCCGCCACAGTGAGGGGTAGCGTTCTCGTTTTGCATCCATTGGTTGATTCATCGGTTGATTCACTGGTTGGAAGACGGAGGCTTGGACAGTTGACAGACTGCCCAGCAGCCAGCTGAGGAGTCAGACTCTCATCTGCCGGGCGGCAGAGACAGGGCGACACTCTGCAGTCTCACTCTCTCCTCAGCTTCTTGTTCCATGGCTTGTTACAAATGGAAGCGGAGTTCTTCTCAGATAAAATGCAATGAAACGTCGCATAAACAATAAAGATTTTGGTGTCCCCGTCACAATCCCGCTGTGGGTTTTGTGACAGTTGGAGCCCTTTGTCATGAATTTGAGTTTTTGGACAAAAGTCAGGAAGCTGTTGTCTGAAGTTGAAAATTTCTATTCTGACATTAGAATATACATCCTAGAATTCTAAAATGTGTCTCTCAGTTGCATTCACATCTCTATGGGATTTTCATGGCATAAATGTGGGAGGAAGGCAGTTCCAGGTGTGAGAACCTCTGTAATCCTGAGTTCAACTCTACTCAGGACACTGCCGAAAGGGAAGTTTCAACACAGAACATCTTAAGACCTTCTCATTTATTGATAGGGAGGGAGGGAAAGAGGGAGGGAGGGAGGGAGAGAGGGAGAGAAGAGGAGAGGAGAGGAGAGGAGAGAGAGAAAAGAGGAGAGAGGGAGGGAGGGGGAGAAAGAGAGAGAGAGAGAGAGAGAGAGAGAGGAGAGGGGAGGGGAGGGGAGGGGAGGGGAGGGGAGGGGAGGGGAGGGGAGGGGAGGGGAGGAGAGGAGAGGAGAGGAGAGGAGAAGAGAAGAGAAGAGAAGAGAAGATTTGTTGTTCCATTTATTTATGCATCCATTGGTTGATTCTCATATGTTCCCTGACCAGGGATGGAACCCACAACCTTGATATATCAGGCGAACCTCTAACCACCTGAGCTGCTGGCCCAGGGCCTCTGGATCCTCTCCTAACCATCTTCAGATTTAGTCTGTGGGTCATTTGCCTGAACATCTGAAAAGCAGCTGTGAATTCCCATTATCAGTATCACACTCACATGCTCACACATACACTCAAACTCATACACAGTCACATGCTCACTCACATACACATACACACACATGCTCATAAGCTTACATACATCACACCCATGCACACACACAATCACACACTCACATACATCCTCATGAGTTCACACTCACAAACATCACGCACACATTCACACATATGCTCACACACGTAGGGCAAGTGAATCAAGGTAAACAGTACATTGTTCTGTCCCTGAGTGGTTATTAAAGGAATAAGATAAATCCTCACATGCTATAATGCCATGTGCCACTTTTGGTCATGACACTAGTTAGAGCTTCCCTGTGAGGTGCCTTCCACGAGACCCAGTGAAAGTGGACTTTACTGGTGAAACGGAGGAGGAAGGGCTTCTCTTCCAATGGGTGGCAGACGGGAGATGGGTCGGAGCAGTGAGCTGTCCAGCCGAGTCCCCAGCAGCAGGGCTGATACTCAACTCCCACAAGGGCTGCCCTTCTCCTCATCCTCTCTGCGTGTTCCTTTTATCACGTGTCGTACCGGTATATTGTCAGATCATGGCTGGTGGTTAAACTTGGTTCACCTTCACATTTTCATCTGGGAGCTGGTTTTCCACCATCATGTGGAGGCCGTGGTCACATCATCTTAGGAAGCTGAGGCTGCTGGGCAGGCCAGGTGGTCTGAGGGCCTGGGTCACAGGGACCTTCTCAGGGACAGCAGTGGCCGAGTGAGGAAACCTGGGATAGAGCACTCTTAGTGTGCAGGAACGGGTTCCTTTGAGCATGTTACTCACCAATGAGCATGTTGCTTTTTACATATGAAAACCAGATTTTCCACTTTTCTTCTCCTTATTTGGGGACTGAAGTTATTTGGAGACATAAAGATAATTAACATGCCTTAAAAGTGGGGTTTATCACCATGACCCTGCAGATTCCAGTTCGTACAGTTAGGA
Organism: Myotis yumanensis; assembly: GCF_028538775.1. Taxonomy (NCBI): domain Eukaryota; kingdom Metazoa; phylum Chordata; class Mammalia; order Chiroptera; family Vespertilionidae; genus Myotis; species Myotis yumanensis. The sequence continues at coordinate 159,154,297 of NW_027223752.1, read as the reverse complement.
TTAAAGAACAATTCTTTCCAGCGGGTGTTGAAACTGGGGGCATTTTATCAAGTTGTCAAGTGCTCTTTAATTCATTCTTTGAACTATTCCTGCAGCACTTGCTGAGCCAACAACGTGGGCTGGGTTAGGTAACGTCAGCCCCTGAGTAGGACACAGGGAGCCCGACTGAGCTGGAGTCATTAGGAAAAGTGGAGGAAGCAGCGATTTCCAAGGTCGGGCTCAGCAGGGAGACCAGCCAGGACCCTGAAATGGTCATGGCCCAAAACAGCTGTGCAACTGGGGTGGGTTGCTGGCAAGAGTAACAGACTAAAACCCTGTGTGGGGTGGGGGTGGGTATCAAGGACCGAGGTGGGACCCCTGGTACAGATGGCGCCAGAGCAGCGTGCACATCCTGCCATGAAAGATGGTGGAATTGCACTTCCCTCCTGCCTCCTCGTGTGCCCAGCCTGAACTCCTGATTCTCGGGGAACCCATGTCAGCTGCTGACAGCAAACACCACGCAGGGGCAGATGAAGCCGAATCCACCCAGTGGCGGGCAGATGAGAAGGTGTCACGGATAGCTCTCGGGGTGCTCACAGGGGAGGTGACACTTGACAGGTGGCCGGAAGGATGGTGGCCATTCTCTTGATTTAAAGGGCTGTGAAACCGATCACAGGAACAGTGGGCCCTCTTGCTCAAAAGTTACAGCCCCGCTCTAATGAGGGCTCTTAATCTACACAGCGCTTCTGACACGCGGACTCCACTGGCCTCGTGCCTGGAGCTGGCGAGCCTCTTAGACCTTTGAACCTGCACCATCCACTCAGCTCCACTTTTGCTTACCCAGTGACAAGTGTTTCATGAGCATCTGTTATGTACAGGGTTTTTCTGATACTGCCCCAAAGATTGGTAGCCTCATTAAGTCTACCAGACCTGAGGCCCTGAACCTAACTGTCCCCTATACCTGGGCTCCTGAGCATTAAAGAGAAAAAACCAACATGATATAGAAAAATGTTAGTTACATGCAAACAAGTGGTTAGGATAAGATGGAACTTGGAGACATTGTAGAAAATAGGTCTGCCTTTCATCTACCTTTCATCTAGCGCCAATATTCCACCTGTGTGTGGAAATTACCTAAAAATCGGTACAGTGGTCTGCAGTCCTGATCTTTATCAAAATAAAGCAGGGTACAGTGCGTCACTGCAACATCAGCACGTCCTCTGGCTCCTAACGAGCAGCTGCTGGGCTGGTGATCCCAGTGTGACAGCACCCCGTAGGAATGGGGAAGGGAGCGGGAGGGGAGGTGACAACTAAATGAGTTTGGAAAGCACTTTGAAGTCACCCGGCTGTCACTGTTCCGGCTTTATAATCGCCAGATGTATTGGAATCATTTTTCCCAACTTCAAAGTGGAACACGACAGTATTCCTGCCACCCAGCGCAAAGGATTGGCCGTCCATCATCAGTGATGAGGCTACAGTGTCACTTAAGCACCAGTGAATCTGGATAAAATTGCAATGCAGTATTATAGCTACTTTCGTTTTAGGTGCTAATTTGAAAGTCTGTTCAGCATACATCAGCATCTATTGTATTTTCATCTGAAATATGAGGCCCCAGTGAGTGTACTACTTGGCTGTGGAAAGTTAGAGCATTTTGCAACACGAAATAAGGTCTATTTGGCAAAAGCACGGGTAGGGGTGGTGAGCGGATGAACAGTCTCTGAATCATTGAAGAGGCAATTTGAATGACCCTCTCTTCTCCCTCTCCTACCTCGCCTCAGGGATCCACCTACTTGTTAAAATTACTTGTAACCCCAAGTCAGTACGCTCAGCATACTCGAGGTCATGTACAAAAGGTAGCAGAGCAGCAAAACTTTGAGTCCCTGACACGATGTTCCCAGCAGAGGGCGACGTTCTGCCTTCTGCTCCAGCCTCAGACTGAGCAGTGCCCTTTGCAGGGGCAGTTTGGTGCCCGTGTTTCCTCTTTTGCTTTTTGTGGGTGACTTCACTGTTTATGCAGCCCTCACCCACTCGTGGTGCTGAAGAGGGAGTCTCTGAAGGAGGAGGCTCCCCAGTGCTGGCTCCCCTGTTTACATACAGCACAAGGAAATGGCTTCCATCGCATGGACCCTAAAAAGGATTAACGACTCAAAGTTAATACCGTAATACCCGTTATTAGGACTCAGGATATCGAAAATGTCATTGCTGGTCTCATTTGACGTGTTCTCCTGAATGCCTTATATAATAAATATTGGGGGATCACTTTGTAAAGTATATGATGGTCTAAGCACTATGCTGTGCACCAGAAACTAATAAAAAAATATTGAATGTAAAGCACAAGTAAGAATAAAATAAAATAAATAAATACAAGAACTGTGCTTTCCCCACTGAACCATTTAAGCGCTTGATGACACCATCGATGAATGCCGTGGGGAAGGCCTGCTGCACAGCTTACTGCGTAACCATCACCAATGCACGTGAGATTGTAAACACATGATTTAAAAAAAAAATCCCCACCTAGGATATGTTTTCATTGATTTTGAGAGAGAGAGAGAGAGAAAGAGAGAGAGAGGAGGGAGGAGAGAGAGAGAGAGAGAGAGAGAGAGAGAGAGAGAGAGAGAGAAAGAAATATGAATGGGAGAGAGAAACATCAATCTGTTGCCTCCTGTATTCCCCTCCATCAGGGATCAATCCTACAACCTAGGTATGTGCCCTGACTGGGAATTGCACCTGCAACCTTTTGGTGTACCGGATGACGCTCCAGCCAACTGAGCCACCCAGCCAGGGCCTTTTGAATGACTGTTCAGTATTATTCATGCTGAAACAAATAAAATAGCTAATATTTCTTGAGTGCTCAGCCTCTATCAAGAAATGTCCTAAGAACTTTACATATGTTAACTCGTCTAATCTCCCCTACAAGGAAGTCAGAATTATTATTATCTTTCCAATGTTTTTTTTTAGAGAGAGTGGAAGAGAGAGGAAAAGACAGAACTATCAATGTGAGAGAAACCCATTGATTGGTTGCCTCCTGCACGAGCCCCAATCAGGACCCAGGCCAGGAAGGAGCCTGCAGTCGAGGCACGTGCCCTTGACTGGAATTGAACCTGGAACCCTTCAGTCTGCAGGCCGACGCTCTGTCCACTGAGCCAAACCAGCTAGGGTGGAAGTCAGCATTATTATTCCCGTTTGATAGGTGAGGAGACTGAGGCACAGAGAGGTTAAGACACTTCCCAAGATCTGGAGGAATTGGCAGAGCTGGGATTCAAACCCCAGGCTCTCTGCCTCCAAAGCTCGAGCTCTTAACTGCCACTACCATGACAGACAAGAAAATTGCTCTTTTGTGAACAAACATGTAACTTTCAATCACTCTTTTTCTACCTGCCGCTTCATATTATTCTTAACACATGGTGACGGATCAGGAGAATTCTTGTGTTTTCTGTTCTAAGGCTGGTGGCCAATCACGAGAATTCTTTAAAAAGACATTAGCTTCTCAGAACATGTAATAAATAACTTCAAGATGCAATGGGTATTTAATTTTAAAGTGTGCCTTTAACACTTATGTAAAACATTTTTTGTACTCGTTCAATAGAAACTTATCTGGCCACTGGGTAAAGCTAGCAATTAAACGACTGGTCCGCAATGTGTTAAAATGCTATCGTGATTCATTGATGTGGCTCCTGTTATGACATGTCTGAAGTTCTAACCTAAATTTGTTTCATTTTGAGCAATACAAATTATTTTAAAGAGCATCTTTATTCCTAGATTTTTGTAGTAGACTTTGATTCAGAATTATGGTCTCTTCTCAGGATGTGGCCTTTTTTGAAACCTTTTTTTGCTTGCTTAGCCTTCAGAATAACTCTATCAGAGAATTTATCATTTGCTTCTTTACAGAAAATCACTCTGCACCTCCTGATGTAACCACGTACACCTCAGAACACTCAATACAAATAGAAAGGCCACAAGGCTCAACGACATCACGGACTGCACCAAAGTACGGCAATGCTGAGCTCATGGAGACTGGCGATGGTAGGTCTCCCGGCATTTTCTTCCCTCCTTTGTAAACTCTGTTTTTACTAACTTAACCTTTTAAACCATAAGGTCCACTCACTGAATCTAATTTATGAAGTTCTTTACACACCACCCATAGATGGTGGCATAGTCACAGAAAATGCAAACTGTCTCCAACTTGGCCGAGAGTTACTCCTTGCAGGAAAAGAAATGATGATGTAAGAATTTAGTCCTGAGGAGAAAAGGAAATTTTATAAGATTCCAGTGTATTTGTTAATGAATAACTAAAATCGGCTCAGCAATTAACAAATTAGTGTGCAAATGTTAAGACTATGAATGGTTACTTAGAAGGGCAGGATGAAGTTACATGTAAACTAATTGACAGCTAGGGGGCCAATGGAATGCTTTGGAATTTGGAAGAAAGAGGGGCCTTTTTTCTCTGTATTGGGAAAAAAAATATTAGTGATTTGGTAAACTACAGCAGTGCGGGTTCTTCTTTATTCCTCATATCATGGACCTGGGTACACAGAGCGGCCGTTTCTATGACCCCGTCTGAAGCAGCACACTCAAACATGAACTGCATGCGTGATTCTGCTTTCCTGCAGCCTCAGTCCTTCCCAGGCTCACAAAGGTTAGCATGGAACCCAGTGGGGACATGAAATGGTGTTTCTGTGGACAATGGCCAAAGTAGCGTCAGTGCGTTGTCCATCCAGCTGTGTTCATGTCCTGTGCCGAGGTGTGATGCAGAGGTGATGAGGAGGCCTGGACCCAGTCCCTGATAGGCAGCACGCCCCTCAGCATGGCCTGAGCCCAGTGCCAGTGTGGTTCAGGAGCTCCTGGTAGTGCCTTGGGAGTCACTCCCGTTCCCATGCGGTTGGCTTCCCTGGAACACTTTCAGTCTCAGTGTTTGCCTTAGTTCTCTGCTAAATTCACTGTATATTGAATGGGCCGTTGCCGTTGTTCTAGTCATTATCATTTTAATAACTGTTGTCTTTGAAGTCCATCCTCACCTGCTCTCCCAGGTGAGTTCATATGTTGTCCATTTGGATCCCCTGTTGTCCAGCCCAGAGCTTTTCAACGTGTGATGACCTCTCCTCTCAGAATCACGTGGGTCACTTGTTAAAAAGCAGGCTCTGGGCCACCCCCAAAACCTGTGACATCGGAAACTCTGGGCTAGACAAGTCCTAGGATGGTTCTTACGCATTCTAAACTGAGCTGGGGAGCCAGTGGCCTTGTGAAATGATCTCAGATTATCTGAACCAAATTAAGAGGAACTGTTTAATGAGAAATACTCTGTTTAGAGACTGAGAAATCTGGGTGATGTATTTTTATATATTTTCAAAACTATTAAGGTATTTAATGTCTCAATTCTGAAGGTGCCCATAGAGTAGTTTGAGATTACCTATGAAAATGTTTCTGATTTGATGGAAGAATTTCCTTTAATTCTATCATATTCATGTCAAAAGTGAGGTCTGTTTTCGTGATACCTGCAGTGGAGGAGAAGGGCTCCGCCTCAGTCACTGTGGGGAGACCCCCTTGAGCCGTGGTTCTTAGAACATGAGAGCAGTGAGGTTTCCACACCCCTGGTTACCAGGTGCGCGTTTCCACGCACCCGTAAGCGATAATGAGATTTGCCTGCAGGGAGTGCATTTAAACAGTTAGGAAGGTCAACATCTTGGCACTCCTTTTTTCATAATTTGGGTTATTTATTTTAAATTTTAAAACTTCTTGTCTTTTTCATGGATCATTTCACTTATTCAGTTTTCAAAATGTCATTCATTGTTGTAAGAAATCTATTATTGTAACACGGGGTAAATGTTTCTCAGTACACGTGGATAAATGTACGCTAGTGTTCTGCGTTTCACAGAAATTGAATTTAGAGACTAATTGCTGTGCTTCTAGACAGCCGTGGGCAAACTACGGCCCGCGGGCCGGATCCGGCCCGTTTGAAATGAATAAAACTTAAAAAAAAAAAAAAAAAAAAAGACCGTACCCTTTTATGTAATGATGTTTACTTTGAATTTATATTAGTTCACACAAACACTCCATCCATGCTTTTGTTCTGGCCCTCCGGTCCAGTTTAAGAACCCATTGTGGCCCTCGAGTCAAAAAGTTTGCCCACCCCTGGTCTAGAATGTATTGCCTGAATGTTTACTCAGGAGAGAGTAACTGGAACACTTGGGAGGGACTGGATGGTCACCTGCGTGGACAGGGCCTGCCAAGGCGCTTGTAGGAAGCAGTCCCCTTGCTTTGGTTAGGAGGTCTGGGTGTGGGGACTGGCCGTGCAGATGCTGCAGGGCACCCAAATTCACTGTCTCCGGCAAAATGTTCTCTTCGCCCAGTGAGGCCAAGCACCAGGGATCTCAGGAGAGTTGGGGACTCAGGGAGGGTCTCTATGCTGCCTCAGCTCTCTCATCCCCTTAGAAAGAGGGGAACAGAGACAGTGTTCGTGAGAAGGTGACAAGCCCTGTTTTCGGAATTAGTGGTGGGACCGAGCCCAGCCTGTGGTTGGAGCTCTTCCTGACATCACCATATCAGGATGGCTCATGGAGTTGTAAACGAGAATTGTTTCTGCTGAGTCTCTACCCTCTTGCGGGTTCCAAGCCGGGTCAGTGTGCTGTGACTGTCCACCCCGTAGAATGTCTTCACTAGGCACATCACCGAGGTGACACTTCGAGGGACGCTGAGTCCCAAGCCCATCCCTGCTTCTCTCAGCCCTGAGATGGGGCAGTGGGTGTGGGTGTTTTGGCCATTTCACTGTGGTGCTTGGACTAAAGTCCGTCTGCCTGTGGTTCTGTTTTTCAGGAGTGCCGGTAAGTAGCCGGGTATCAGCAAAAATCCAACAGCTTGTCAATACCCTCAAACGACCAAAACGACCACCGTTACGAGAATTCTTTGTTGACGACTTTGAAGAATTGTTAGAAGGTAAAAGAACCCTTTCCTACCCCTGTTTATTCCAATGTCCCTGTGATCCCATAAACTGTAATGATATTTTTTCTTTTTAAGAACAAGACAGGAATCTTGTCTAGAAACCGTAGGTACTGTTCCTGCGGGTCCTGTAAGGTACCCAGATACATCCCACAAGCCAGGCTTCTTTATAAAAGGACTCTGTTGGCTTCCAGAAATGCAAGTAAATTATAGAAAACCTTGCCACGGTGACACAGTTCCCTCTGAGTAAGATTAAGAGGAGTGCAAGGAGCGTGCAACCAGTCCCATTCGCTGCCGCTCCATAGAAACCCCGGAGTGGGTATCTTAACCCCCAAGTGCTCACAAGCCTTTTAACACAAACCACTTAAAGTCAAAGCAAAATACTTATATCAAATGCAAACTCTGTGTGTTCTTATTCTTTGCATCACAAGTAAGATATAGCTGATTTCTGCCCAGCAGGTGGAAACTGTCAATCATACGCTGGGAGAGAAAAACCTCTTCCGGAAGTGAGAAAAAACTCAACTTCCCACCTTTCTAAACAGTTTGGCAAGTTGTATTTTATTGTGAAGCATTTATTTTTATTTTACTCAAGAAAATATGGTCTGTGCTCATTGTTTGTTGTAGTTGTAGCAAATTTAAGTTTATACCTCAGTATTTAAGGGTGAAATATCATTCAGCTCAAAAGATTTGAGCTCTTTTTTCTTTTGAGTCCAGAATTAGTAGTCTATGTTAATAATTGATTTTTAAAAATATTTTTTTATTGACTTCAGAGAGGAAGGGGGAGAGAGAGAAATATCAGTGATGAGAGTAAATCATTGATTGGCTGCCTCCTACACGCCCCCACAGAGGATCAAGCCTGCAAACCGGCATGAGCCCTGAGCAGGAACGGAAGGAACCATGACCTCCTGGATCACAGGTTGATGCTCAATCACTGAGCCACACCAGCCGGGCAGTAATTGATATATATATATATTTTTTCCAATGCAAAAGCATAAGAGTCTTTATTCAAGCCCGGGCTTGGCTCCCCTACCCTCCTTACTGACGCAGCAGCAAGTGGCAGAGAGAGAGCTAGCCCTGTGGGAAAAGGGGTTTTATAGGGGGTTGGAGTAAGGGGAGGAGAAAGGACTATGGGCCCTGCCGATTGGCCAGGCGCAAGTCCGTGTCTTGTTACACAGGATGTGGTCATATCTGTGGCTCGCACTTCCCTTGATTGTCATTGGTTAGTTTAAAGAAGTCCTGGGTGTGGCTAGCAGAGGCTTGGGCTTCGAGTAATTGATATTTTTAACACAGATGTTGCTGCAGTCCTAGACTCTAAGCATGTTCAGATACACAGCTTCACTTGCTGTCAGTTTGTAAATGCACTCGAGTCTCCGAAGGCACCTCACCCAAATTGCCTAGCAGTGGTCGGCAAACTCATTAGTCAACAGAGCCAGATATCAACAGTACTTCTTCAAAATAGACTCGCCCAGGCCGAAAACCGACTTCTGCACATGGGCCATGAAGTTTCAATCGCATTGTACATCCACTCCCGCACGTGGTATTTTGTGGAAGAGCCACACTCAAGGGGCCAAAGAGCTGCATGTGGCTCGCGAGCCTCAGCTTGCCGACCATGGGCCTAAGGAATTGTAAGAATTAAGTATCTCCATTACATTCATGAGGCTAATATGTAGGTAATAGCCCTGGTTCTAGGAAAACATGTTTTCTGTGTGTTAATCAGTTTATACCTTAAGTATAAGTTTCCTGGCTCCTTTAAAATGAATAAAATCGTGATTGTGCCAATATAAGTGTATTTTTTTTAAAAAGCCTTTTGTGTCCACATGTGTTTAGTTCAACAACCAGATCCGAACCAGCCAAAGCCAGAGGGAGCACAGATGTTAGCCATGCGAGGGGAGCAGCTGGGTGTGGTTACGAATTGGCCCCCGTCGTTAGAAGCTGCATTACAGCGATGGGGAACCATCTCACCAAAGGCCCCGTGCTTGACCACGATGGACACAAATGGGAAACCCTTGTACATCCTCACTTACGGTAATCCCATAAGGCTTGTCTTCCTTCTGTTTGCTTACGCACACACCTGCCACTGTCAGAGTGGCTAGTTTATATTTGTGCTGCTTTTATGTTTCTGGTCCCGAAATAAATGGAATCTGAAAGGAGCTACTTTAGGAAAATTATTTGGTTTGAATATGAAAATTATTTATTAAATGTTTTTTTAGTAAAATCCAGAAATGGATCCAAAAACTTAGTGATCATCACTCTAACAAGATGTTGGGATGTGTGTGAAATTCTTGATATTCATGGTTTTAGAGGGGATCGGTAGTTAAAGAATGTGTATCTAAGCTCTTTGACATATATAATTCAGAAGAAACAAAATCTGTTTGCAAAGTGCTTTTGCAGAAAACAAGAGAAACAAGCTATCCCTTAATTCTTCATTCAGTACAATTATCGTAATCTATAAATTTTTGCAAATAAGTGTACTAGAGGGACTTCCCTCTCTGTGTTCCATACATAATGGGCTGTGAAAACTGGAAAACAGGGGTAGAAACACTAAATAGATTAACATTAATGATCGATGTTGCTGAAAAGATGCTGAGAAAAGTTTATTGAGTAGAATTGTTCTAATACCAAGTAACGTGGCTTAATCGAAGAGCTAGGCCGTTTACTGTATGTAGTTTACATTCAGCTCTAAAATATAGCTTTCTCAAAGCCCTCGGGCAGCAGAATTTCCAGCTGAGAAACAGGATCTTCAATAGAAAATACAGATGGTGGGTGAAGGTTGTAAACAAACTTTTAAAAATCTTATGCTTGCCAAAACCGGTTTGGCTCAGTGGATGGAGCGTCGGCCTGCGGACTGAAGGGTCCCGGGTTCGATTCCGGTCAGGGGCATGTGCCTTGGTTGCGGGCACACCCCCAGTAGGAGATGTGCAGGAGGCAGCTGGTCGATGTTTCTCTCTCATCGATGTTTCTAACTCTCTATCCCTCTCTCTTCCTCTCTGTAAAAAATCAATAAAATATATTTAAAAAAAAAAAATCTTATGCTTTCCATTTACCAATATAAATAAAAGAGCATATGAAGAGAACACATGGCATTCTATCATGCTGATTAATAAAAGTAAATCATGCTAAGTTCAAACTAACTTCCTCTATCATGCCTCACTTCGAAAACTTCTCAGTCTTCTTCTCTACCTTCTCTCTAGTCTTAGTGTGAGCTGCATGTGGCTCGCGAGCCGCAGCTTGCCGACCACGGGCCTAAGGAATTGTAAGAATTAAGTATCTCCATTTTGCTTTGCTGCAGTCTCTCTCTCTCTCTCTCTCTCTCTCTCTCTCTCAGTTATGGCTTGACCTTGTCCCAGATATTTCAAGGGATTTAGATGCTTGAGTTATAAAATTAGTGGGCAACCTCTCTGTATGTTTTTGATGTTTTGCATTGTTGGTGATGTGCTTCTCAAGCTCCCACCTCCGTTTCCACGTTAAATAGTCACTGTGTTCTCCATGACCTTTGATCGCCCTTCCTCACTTACCTGCCTCCCCATCAGGGTTACACTCCCCGCACAGAGCTTAGTCCTCCTTCAAATCAAAGTGAAGTTAAAGTTTATATGTAATAAGAGAGTTTAACATCATTTCAATATCTCTTTTGCCCCCCAAACATGCACATGGCTATCTCAGAGCCTCAATATCTGTTCCCCCAGTTAAAATGTCTATTTAACTTGCCTTATCTCTGGGGGGATTTCATGTATTAACTCCCAATTTTTAAATATGCAGCAAAGTATTATTAACTGTATTGCCATTCTGTACATTACATCCCTGTGACTTATTTATTTTACAACTGGAAGTTTGTGCCTTTTGTCTGCCTCCACTCATTTCGCCTACCTCCCACCCCCATCTCTGGCAATCACCAGTCTGTTTTCTCAATCAATAAGCTTAGGATTTGTTTGTTTGTTTAGATTCCACATATAAGTGAAAACATATGCTATTTGTATATCCCTCTTTGACTTATTTCACCTAGCATAATACCCTCTAGGCCCATTCATGTCGTTGCAAATGGCAAGATTCCATTCTTTTTCATGGCTGAGTAATAGTCCATTGTTTGTATATACCACATTTTCTTATCCATTCATTTGTCAGTGGATTTTTAGATTGTTTCCATATCTTGGCTATTGTAAATAATGCTGCAGTGAACATGGGGGTGCATATGTCTCTTTGAGTTAGTGTTTTTCTTTTCTTTGGATAAATACCCAGAGTGGAAATGCTAGATCATGTGGTAGTTCTATTTGTAACTTTTTTAGAAACTTCCATTCTGTTTCCCAATGTGGCTGCACCAAATACATCCCTACCAACAGTGCACAAAGGTTCTCTTGTATCCACATCCTTGCCATCATTTGTTATCTCTTGTCTTTCTTATAATAGCCATTCTAACAGGTGTGAGGTGATAGCTTATTGTGGTTTTGATTTGCATTACCTTGATGATTAGTGATATTGAGTTGTTCTATTTCTTTTTTTAATTTGTTATTGTTTAAAGTATTACATATGTCTCCTCCCCCCCATTGGCCTATCCCCAGCCGTTCTCACCCCCCAGCACATGCCCTCACCCCCCTACTATCTGTGTCCATGGGTTATGCTTATATGCATGCATACGAGTCCTTTGGTTGTTCTCTCACCCGCTCCTGAGATTGGACGGTCTATTCGATGATTCTCTGTCACTAGATTTATTTTTGTTCATCAGTTTATGTTGTTCATTATGTTCCACAAATGAGTGAGATCATGTGATATTTATCTTTCTCCAACTGGCTTATTTTGCTTAGCATAATGCTCTCCAGGTCCATCCATGCTATTGCTAATGTTAAGAGTTCCTTCTTTTTTACAGCAGCATAGTATTCCATTGTGTAGATATACCACTGCTTTTTAATCCACTGATCTGCTGACGGGCACTTAAGCTTTTCCAAATCTTAGCTGTTGTAAATTGTGCTGCTATGAACATAGGGGTGCATATATCCTTTCTGACTGGTGTTTTTGATTTCTTGGGATATATTCCTAAAAGTGGGATTATGGGGACAAATGGGAGTTACATTTTTAATTTTTTTGAGGAAACTCTATACTGTTTTCCACAGTGGCTGCTCCAGTCTGCATTCCCACCAGCAGTGCACAAGTGTTCCTTTTTCTCCGAATCCTCTCCAGCACTTGTCGTTTGTTGATTTGTTGATGATAGCCATTCTGACAGGTGTGAGATGATACCTCGTTGTTTTGCATCTCTCGAATGATTAGTGACTTTGAGCATGTTTTCATATGTCTCTTGGCCTTCTGTATGTCCTCTTTTGAAAAGTGTCTATTTCAAAAGAGGACATACAAATCCTTTGCCCATTTTTTGATTGGATTGTTTTTGATGGAGTCTTTAGGGATTTTCTATGTACAATATCATGTCATCGACGAATAATGACTATTTTACTTCTTCTTTTCCAATTTGGATGCCTTTCATTTCTTCTTCTTGTCTGATTGCTATGGCTAGCACTTCCAGTACTATGTCAAACAGGAGTGGTGAGAGTGGGCATCCCTTTCTTGTTCCTGTTCTTAGGGGAAATGGTTTTAGTTTTTGCCCATTGAGAATGATGTTGGCTGTAGGTTTGTCATATAAGGCTTTTATTATGTTGAGGTATGATCCCTCTATTCCCAATTTGCTGCGAGTTTTTATCAAGAAAGGGATTTGGATTTTGTCAAATGCCTTTTCTGCATCAATTGATATGATTATGTGATGTTTGTCTCTCAGTTTGTTTATGTGATGTATAACATTTATTGATTTGCAGATATTATACCAGCCTTGCATCCCTAGAATAAATCCCACATTGTTATGGTGTATGTTTTTCTAATGTAATGCTGGATCTGATTTGCTAGAATTTTGTTGAGGATTTTAGCATCTAAGTCGATCAGGGATATTGGCTTGTAATTCTCTTTCTTTGTAGTGTCTTTATCTGGTTTTGGGATTAGGATAATGCTGGCTTTATAGAAAAAGCTTGGAAGTATGCTTTCCTCTTGAATTTTTTAGAATAGTCTGAGGAGGATAGCTTTTAGTTCTTCTTTGAATGTTTGATAAAACTCCCCTGTAAAGCTGTCTGGACCAGGAGAGTTGTTCTATTTCTATGAAAAAATGCTATTGGATTTTGATAGGGAGTACACTGAATCTGTAGATTGATTTGGATAGCATGAACATTTTAACAATACAAACAAACCTTGGAGATATTTCAGGTTTAATCCCAAACCACTGCAATAATAAAATGATAAAAAAATATGATCATCCCAATGCAGTCATAATCTTTTTGCTGGTAGAGGGTCAATGCTGATGAAAACACAGTACCTGGGAAGGGCCTGTATTCTTACAATCCATGAGCACAGACTACCTTTTAACTTATTTGTATCTTCAATATTTTTCATCAATGTCTTGTAGTTTTCAGTGTATAGATCTTTCACCTCTTTAGTTAAATTTATTTCCTGGTATTTTATTCTTTTTGATAATATTCTAAGTGGGATTTTTTCTTAATTTCTCTTTTTGATAGTTCATTATTAATGTATAGAAACAACAGATTTTTGTATATTGACTTTGTACCCTGCAAATTTACTGAATTCATTTATTCTAACAGGGTTTTTGGTGGAGTCTTTAGAGTTTTCTACATATAGTATCATGTCATCTGCAATTAGTGACTATTTTACTTCTTCCTTTCCAATTTGGATGCCTTTTATTTCTTTCTATTTATTCATTCATTCATTTATTGCCTAAATGATTCTGGCTAGGTCTTCTAATACTGGTTGTAGTGGGCATTGTCTTGTTCTTAATCTTAGAGGAAAAACTTTTAACTTCTCACCATTGAGTATGATGTTAGCTTGTCATATATGTCCTTTATTATATTGAGTTACATTCTCTTAAATCCACTTTGTTGAGAGTTTTCATCATAAATGGATATTGAATTTTGTCAAATGTTGTGTTTTTTTGCATGCATTGGGATGATCATATTTTTTTATCATTTATTTTGTTAATATGGTGAATCACATTGATTAATTTATGAGTATTGAACCATCCTTGGAATAAATGCTTTGGTTATGGTGTATGATCTTTTTAATGTATTGTTGAATTTGGTTTGTTAATATTTTGTAAAGGATTTTTACAGCTATGTAGCTATGTTCACCAGGGACATTACCTTGAAATTTTCTTTTCTTGTGGCATCCTTGTCTGATTTTGGTTCAGGGTAATGCTAGCCTCATAAAATAAGTTTGAAAGTGTTTCCTCTTCTTCTATTTTTTGGAAGAGTGTGAGAAGGATTGTGACTATTTGTCTTAGAATATTTGATAGAATTCACCAGTAAAACTGCCTTGTCCTGGACTTTGTTATTTTGGAGATTTTTGATTATTGATTCATTCTCCTTACAAGTAATTGGTCTGTTTAGATTTTGTATTTCTTCATGATTTAGTCTTGGAAGGTTGTATGTATCTAGGAATTTTTCCATTTCTTAGAGGTTTTATAATTAGTTGGCTCACAATTGTTTATAGTAGTCTCTTTTGTGTTTCTGTGGGATCAATTTTAATGTCTCCTCTTTCATTTCTGATTTTATTTATTTGAATCCTCCATTTTTTTCTTGATGGTGTTTATATTTTTGATAAACCAAATTTGGTTTTGTTGATATATTCAATCATCTTTTTCATCTGTATTTCATTTATTTCTACTCTGTCATTTCCTCCCTTCTACTAACTTTGGACTTCATTTGATCTTTTTCTTGTTCCTTGAGGTATAAAAGGTAGGTTGTTTATTTGAAAAAAATTTTTAATAAACAATAGAGATTTGTTCAAGGGTCTTAGAGATTGCAAATAGGAAACACAGCTAGGAAAGAAAAAAATGTTCCAAAGAAGAAAGTTAGAAGTTCTTTTATTAAAAAGCACATTTTTTTGAATTATCAGTCCTGCATGCTTAGTCCCTGGATGGTTATCAGCTAGATGTCAGGCAGTCAGGATGATGGATGCCAGGTGGTCCAGAAGATGAGAGCCAGGCATTGATGCAGGACCGAAAGTTCAAAGTTTAAGTCTCCAGGCCAGCGGTTCTCAACCTGTGGGTCACGACCCCTTTGGCGGTCAAACGACCCTTTCACAGGGGTCGCCTAAGACCATCCTGCATATCAGATATTTACATTACGATTCATAACAGCAGCATTACAGTTATGAAGTAGCAACGAAAATAATTTTATGGTTGGGTCACAACATGAGGAACTGTATTTAAAGGGCCAAAAGGTTGAGAACCACTGCTCCAGGTGAGTTAGAACAAGAATGCATACTTTCCTCCTGCCTCAACCTTCATAATGTCAGTAATTTTAGCAGCTTGTTTAAAAGTGACTCCATTGTATGTATTCCCTGTCTTCACTCCTTTCTTTCTGGATTAGAGTAGTAGATATTTTCTAGCTGAGTGACTTGTACTAAGTCTTTTAACTTCCCTGAGACTTAGTTCCTTTATCTGTACAATCTGGGTTGTCAGACACACCTTGGAAGGCTGCTGAGGATGACATGAATAAAATAGAGGTTCTGTGTAAACTATCGTCATTCTTTCCTCAGTATCCAGATGGAGGACAGTATTTGTTTTTTCCCTTTAAAAAGTTATTAGTAAACTGATGTTACATCTTAAAATTCATACTGTATTAGAATTAGAGAAATGTAATAATTCTATAACATAAATTCATAATAAGGGTTTACTGAGTCAAAGCAGGTTTATGATACTTGATATGTGTATCAAAATGTGTTCTAAAATATTTTGCCAGTAACATCAAGAATATGTGAGTGTTACTATTTTCCTACAATTTTGTCAGTATATGAGATTTGACTTTTCTCTTGATTTTAAATAGTTTTAATAGGTTCAGGTTGTTTCTTCATTATTATTTTAATATATTTAGCTATCTATCTTTCCATCCATCCATCCATCCATCTGGCTAATATGCTAATTGTCCTTCCCTGTGTCTGGGAAATGACCTCACGTAGCAACGTCCAGCTTCCTCTCCTCCTTGCAGTTTCTTTAGCCCAGGAACACTTTAGCCAGGTGGAAACACTTTACACTGTAGCCAAGCATCTGTGAAGTGTTTTCCCGTGCCTCATCTCATTTGATCCTCACAGAAGTCCTGGAGTAGGTAGATAGGAGACTCGGTGGAATCCTATTTTCTTTTCATTAGCCGGAAAACGGAGATAACTCAGGAACAGTCAGATGGGAGAGGTGCGGAGGGCAAGATATGTGGAAGGGACATTGCGGAGCTTCTGTGCCCTCTCCTGGCACACCACTTTCCCCAAATCTCCATGTGTTCACCAACCTGGAAGCTCTAGAAAGTTTTCTTGTTTCTTGAAGGAACAGGGCATTTATTGAAGGTAGGCATTTATTGCTATTAATTTCCCTCTTAACACTGCTTTTGCTGCATCCCATAAGTTTTAGGATGTTTTATTTCCATTTTCATTAGTCTCCAGGTATTTTTTTTAAATTTCTTTGTTGACCCATTGGTTGATCAGTAGCATATTGTTTAACCTCCACATATTTGTGAATTTTCCAGTTTTCTTGTGATTGATTTGTAATTTTATACCATTGTGGTCAGAAAAGATACTCGATATGATATCAGTCTTCTTAAATTTGTTAAGACTTGTTTTGTGGCCTAACATGTGGTCTACCCTGGAGAATGTGCCATGTGCACTTGAGAAAAATGTGCTATTTTTTTTTTTGATGAAACGTTCTGTATATGTATCTTAAGTTCATCTTGTCTAATGTGTCTTTAAGGTTGATATTTCCTTAACATGTCTGGATGATCTATTCATTGATGTAAATGGAGTATTATTAAAGTTTCCTAATACTATTATATTGCTGTGTATTTCTCCCTTTAGGTCTATTAACATTTGCTTTATATATTTAGGTATTCCTATGTTGGGTGCATAAATATTTGCAAATGTATTCTCTTGTTAGATTGACCCCTTTAACATTATGTAACATACTCCTCGTCTCTTATTGCAGTCTTTGTTTTATAATCAATTCTGTCTGATATAGGTATTGCTACTCCAACTTCCTTTTGGTTTCTATTTGCATGAAATATTTTTTTTCTATCCCTTTTCTTTCAGTAGTGTATGTCCTTACATTTATCTGAAGTAACTCTCTTATAGGAAGCATATAGATGGGTCGTGTTTGTTTTTATCCATTCAGCCACTCTGTCTTCTCATTGGAGGATTTAGTTCATTTCATTTTAGGGAATTATTGATAGGTATGTACTTATTGCCATTTTGTTCATTGTTTTCTGGCTGTTTTGTAGTTGTTCTGTTCTTTTCTTCTCTTGCTCTCTTCCTTTGTGATTTGATAACTTCCTTTATTGGTATGCTTAGATTCCTTTCTCATTACCTTTTATTTATCTCCTGTGGGTTTTTGCTTGCTGGTTACCATAGGCTTACATGTAACACCTTATATTTATGATCATCTATTTTAAAGTTAGGTTGCTTCAAGGTGATAATAACAAGTTTGAATGCATTCTGAAGCTCTACATTTTTATTCCCACATTTTATAATTTTGATGCCACACTTTACATCTTTTCATCTTATATATCCCTTAACTAATTGTTGTAGTAACAGTTATTTTTACTACTTTTGTCTTTTAACCTTCACACTAGCTTTGTAAGTGATTAATGTACAACCTTTACCTTATATTTACCTTTACCAGTGAGATTTATAGTTTCTTAGGTTTTGATGTTACTAATTAGTATCCTTTTTTTTTTTTTTAGCTTAAAGTAGTCCCCTTTACTTCTTTTTGTAAGGGTGGTTTAGTGCTGATAAACTCTTTTAGCTTTTGCTTCTCTGGTAAACTCTATGAATCCTTCGATTCTAAATGATAAGTTTCCTGGGTAGAGCATTCTTGATTGGAAGTTTGTTTTCTTCTTTATAAACCAGTCAAGAACTGTTATCTTCTTTAACTGAAATCAGCAACTTTTTCTTTCTTTTTTTAAAAATATGTTTTTATTGATATTTAGAGAAAGAGGAAAGGAGAGGCATAAAGAGATAGAAACATCAATGAGAGAGAAACTTCATCAATCAGCTGCCTCCTACACACTCCTTACTGGGATTGAGCCTGCAACCTGGGCATATGCCCTGACAGGGAATTGAACCAGTGACCTCTTGGTTCCTGTATCGACGCTCAACCACTGAGCCACACGGCCAGGCAGCAACTTTTTCTTTTTCTCTTTGAAAAACATCAAGTATATTTCTTAAATTTTGCCAAAAGTGTGTTGCCCTTTTCAAACTCTCTATTATAATCTAGCTTTAAATGAATTTATGGTGATATCAATTTCAGTGTTCCAAGCTGAGGATGAAGTTGGTGCTAATTGATTGTAATAGATATTTTCATTTACAACACACCATTTTTCCATTATAAAAAAAATGATTATAATTGTTTACTCAACTATAATCACTATTATTGTGCACATTAAAGAGATCTGAGGCACAAGATAATAGTGTTTCCTTAAGAAAAAAATTATTCCCTGCGTGATTTATCTGTTTTGTTTTGTTTAATCCTAGCCCAAAGGTATTTTTTCCATTGATTTTTTAGAGAGAATGGAAGGGAGGGGGAAGAGGGAGGAGAGGAGAGAGAGAGAGAGAGACAGACAGACATATTTTTGAATTGATGAGGGAGAGAGAAACATCAGTGTGAAAGAGAAACATTGATCAGCTGCCTCCCACTCAGGCCCCAACCAGGGATCAAACCTGCAACCTGGGTATGTGAACCCACCACCTTTGGTGTATGGGACAATGCTAAAACCAACTGAGCCTCACCAGCCAGGGCTTTGAAAGACTTTTATGTGTTCAAGAGCTCATGTTAGATTTTTAAAGTCATATTTATTACATCTCAGACCATTGACTATTGCCTGGATGATGCTGCAGGAAAGTCTGGCACTGGGGTGAAGGGATTTAAAATCTGCAAGTTCATCAAAGCTGGTCATTCTTTTAGAAGTGTTTTATTAATCCTGCTTTGTGTTCATTGTTTTTGGAGCTCAAATCTTTAAAATAATACAAAATATTTACTAGTATCTGTATCTAAGGTCAATGATTACTCTCCTAAAACCCGGAAGCTAGAAATATTTGAAGTTGAGAAACGCAGGACTTGAGGAGGGAGAGGGGTCAGGCCCTGTCTTACACACCCTTTACATCCATTACAGTCACACAAGACAGGAGTCATTAACAGAGGAAATGTGTGTCATTTTTGCACAACGTAAATTAGCAGTAACACACGATTGCTGTTGTCTTTGCCCTGCTTTGCTCCCCAGAAATTTTCACCACAACTTCTGTGATAATTAAAATTCTCAATGGCTTTGCTGTTGGCACTTTGCACTCTAAGAGTATTTGTATTTGTACTGTATCCCAGTGTTTAGGCTTCTCAGCTTTGCTGGGTCAGAGTTACTAGTTTTTATTTCCCATTTTGATTCCAGGGACTCTGTATAACTTACTGGAAGACTTAACATGAAAAAGTAATATTTTCTATATAATTTAATGTGCACATTATACACAGCTGAAAAGTCATTTGTCCGATTATTTGTGGCTTTATAATTTGTGTTGATAGGCAAACTCTGGACAAGAAGTATGAAGGTTGCTTACAACATTCTGCATAAATTAGGTACAAAGCAAGAACCGATGGTGCGACCTGGAGATAGGGTAAGTGCAATTTAATTTATTGCATCTCCAAAACACATTGTCTTATGTGGAAAAGATGCCCACTGTTGTAAAGTTGGAAAGTCCAGTGTCACCTAAAACTGACACTACTAAATAAGACTTTCTTTAAAAAAACAACATATTTTAATGATTTCAGAGAGGAAAGGACAGGGAAAGAGAGATAGAAACATCAATAATGAGAGAGAATCACTGATTGACTGCCACCTGCATGCCCCACACTGGGGATGGAGCCCACAAACCATGCATGTTCCCTGACTGGGCATTGAACCGTGACCTCCCAGATCATAGGTCAATGCTCAACCACTGAGCCATGCTGGCCGGACAATAAGACTTTCTTAACATTTACTCTGAACAAGGATCAATTATTTTTTTTTTTTAAATATATTTTATTGATTTTTTACAGAGAGGAAGGGAGAGAGATAGAGAGCTAGAAACATCGATGAGAGAGAAACATCGATCAGCTGCCTCCTGCACATCCCCTACTGGGGATGTGCCCGCAACCCCAGGTACATGCCCTTGACCGGAATCGAACCTGGGACCTTTCAGTCCGCAGGCCGACGCTCTATCCACTGAGCCAAACCGGTTTTGGCAAGGATCAGTTATTTAACAAATAATTTATTCTTGAGCAACTCAATGGGCTTAACTAGAGTACTTCTCACATTCTATCCATGAGTTCACATGGACTTGAGAAGTTAAGTCTCAAAATCACATGCAGGCACAGAACTAGTAAGTGGCATAGTCAGCATTCATATCCATTTCCGTCTGACCCCAAAGCTTGTGTCATCTATTGTCTCCTATTTTGAAAAACACTGAACCATCTACTTGAGCATGCAGGACAATTATATTTAAAACTTTTTTTTTACATAAGTCAGTGAGATCGACAATCTTGGCAGCAAACTGCTAGTACCATTCCTTCCCCACTGTTAAATTTATTGATATTGGCTGTCTTTCACTGAAAAGCAAATTTTTATTCTTACTGAGCAGTCTGATAAGTTACAGAGGACAGATATTGGTATTTCCATTTCAGTGTTACACTCACAGTAGATAATAATCTTGTCCAAGCTTTACACCATGATTTAGATGTGGGGCTGGATATAGAACCCAGCTTTCTTGCTTTTTTTTCATATGCTGCTATGTACTTTAGATGCCATAAGATTGGATTATCTTACCTGCACCCAAAGGACTCCAAGTAAATTTTATAAAAATATCATTCTAAATTACCATAACCCAACAAAAAATAAGCTATGATTTACTTCAGAGATACTATAAAGACACTAAAGGCCCAGTGCACGAATTCGTGCACTGGTGGGGTTCCTTGGCCTGGCCGGTGATCGGGACCAATTGGGGTCGTCTCGCCCAGTCCCGATTGGGGCCGGCCAGGGGGAGAGGTTGGCGGGCCGTGGGAGGTTGGCTGTGGGAGTGCACTGACCACCAAGGGGCAGCTCCTACATTGAGCGTCTGCCCCCTGGTGGTCAGTGAGTGTGATAGTGACCGGTTGACTGGTTGTTCGGTGGAGCAGTCATAATGATCACTTAGGCTCTTTTATAGGTAGATAGCCCATTATAGGGAATTTTTTACAAGAGTGCTGCCACCTGCACCCTGATTCTGTGGGGTAGACTATGGAGACTCTTTCCAGATTTCTATTGAACAGGTTTGGCCTTTAGCTTGTCACGTGGAGGCCTCATACTTACTGATTATGAAACTTATTACAAAAGTGCAGTAATCAAAATAGTGTGGTACTGACATAAAGACAGACATAGAACAATGAAATAGAGAGCCCAGAAATAAATCCTCACACATATGGTCAAATGATTTTCAAGAAGGATGCTAGACATTAAGTGGGGAAAGGATAGTTTATTCAATAAATGGTGCAGGGGGACCGGGATATCTACAAGCAAAAAAAGTTATTTAATCATTATAATACATATAAAAAATTAATTCAAAATATATCGAAGACCTAAACATAAGAGCCAGAACTTTTAGAATAAAACATAGGGGGAAATCATCATGACATTGAATTTGGCAGTGATTTATTGGATGTGACATCAAAAGGCCAGATTAAAAAAAAAAAAGATAAATTGGTCTTCATCAAAATAATAAAAAAACTTTTGTGCACCAAAGGGCACTATTAAAAAGGCAACATAAAAAAATGAGAGAAAATGTTTGCAAATTATATGTTTCATGAGTGATTAGTACCCAGAATAGACAGTATAAAGAACTCCTACAGTTCAACAATAATAGCAACTAAAAAAAAAATCAGAAAGAATATATGCACCCCTGTGTTCATAGTAGCATTATTTACAATAGCTAAGATCTGGAAACAGCCCAAGTGCCCTTCAGTAGATGAGTAGATTAAAAAGCTGTGGTACATTTACACAATGGAATACTATGCAGCTGTAAAAAAGAAGGATCTCTTACCCGGTGAGATAGTATGGAGGGACC
The DNA here is from genome assembly GCF_028538775.1 of Myotis yumanensis. Classification (NCBI taxonomy): domain Eukaryota; kingdom Metazoa; phylum Chordata; class Mammalia; order Chiroptera; family Vespertilionidae; genus Myotis; species Myotis yumanensis. The sequence goes on along the minus strand of NW_027223752.1, from coordinate 159,132,247 downwards.
TGGGAAGTATTATGCTAAGTGAAATACGCCAGTCAGAGAAAAGCAAATATCCCATGATCTCACTTACATGTGGAATCTAATGAACAAAACAAACAAACAAACAAACAAAATAGGTCTAGAGAAATGGAAGCATGCAACAGACTGATGAATTAGAGGTAGGGGGACGGGAGAGGAGAGAGTAACCAAAGAACTTATATGCATAGGTGCATAACTCATGGACACAGACAATAGTGTGGTGAAGGCCTGGGGAAGGGACAGGAGTGGGGAGGAAGGGGTCAGTAGGGGGAAAAGGGAACATCTGTAATACTTGCAACAAAACAGATACATTTTTTAATAAATGGGCAAAGGACTTGAATAGACATTTCTCTAGAGAAGATTTACAAATGGCCAATAAGCGCATTAAAAGATGCTCGGCATCACCAATCGTCAGGGAAATGTACATTAAAACCACAATGAAATACCACCTATACCCATTTGAATGGCTGCCATCAAAAATAGAAAATAAGTGTTGGCAAGAATGTGAAGAAATTGGAAACCTTGTGCATCGCAGTAGGAATATACAGTATAGTGGTTTCTTAAAAAATTAAACATAGAATTACCATATGATCCAATAATTCTTCATTTTCAAAAGAATTGAAAGCAGGAACTTGAATAGATATTTTTACACCAATGTTCATAGCAGCATTATTGATAAAATCCAAAAGGTGAATGTAAATGAAGTGTCCATAGATACATGAATGGATAACAAAATGTGGAATATATGTACAATGGAATATTACTCAGCCTTAAAAAGGAAGGAAATTTGGGCAGTGCTACAACATGGATAAACCCTGAGGACATTCTGTTAAGTGGAATAAACCAGTCGTAAAAGGGTAGATATCATATGATTCCACATATATGAAGTACTTAGAGTAGTTAAATTTATAGAGACAGAAGAATGATGGTTACCAGGAGCTGGGAAAGGCGCATGGGGAATTATTATTTAATGGGGATAGAGAAGAGCAAAAAGTTCGGGAGACGGATGATGGTGATGGTTACACAACAATGTGAATGTATTTAAATCTACATAATTGTACACTTGAAAGTAGTAGAGATGAACTATGTTCTATATAGGGTGTCCCAAAAAAACCATACACACGCTTTGAATAATTATAAAGGCAGTGTTTATTAAAATACATTTAATTTTCAAAATTGAGCTATCAGCTGTTCCAGTGTGTATATTTTAGTCTCCCTATCTATACTATTGGTTATACTAATACCCTTAGTATTTTTTTAAAAAATTTTTTTATAGTATTGCCTGCAGATTCTTAAAGTTCCCTTATAATTACAAAATAAACCACATCTGTTCAGCTAAGATGTTTATAGGAATATGAGGGGAAGAGAGCACAGTTCGATAGAATGAAATATGTAAAGGAATTGTTTTTGTTAATGGCTGGTTTGTGTTGTATGAGGGGGACTACTTTTCTAAGTTATTCTTTGAAAATTATTTATGTGGCGGTGACGTGGCCAGGATGTTGGATGGGGAGATGGCTGCCCCGTCAGGCTGGTGGGGGGTGGGGTGGGGGGTGGTTGGAGCCCAGAGAAGAGTTTGAGATCTTGGACCCGAGCCTGGGGGCCGGAGGTCCTGCAGTGTGGGGAGGCCGGGGCGGGGGCGGGAGGGCTGGTTGGCGCCCATCCTGACCCTGGCACGCAGGACCATGGCAGCCGCGCAGAAGAAAGGGAGACAGCAGTGTCTTGCACAAAAGCCTTGAACAACAATATCAGCGTTGTGGGCAGTAGGAAATACAAATACTTAACCAAGCAGATCCACAGATTTGCAAGTGCAATGAGCAGCCATGCCAAGCTCGAGGGGTGATGACAGAATGGACCCCATGTTCACGAACCTGTGAAAGAAGGAGGCAGAGCAGACAAGTGACATGTACCCAACCGCTGGGCACGGGAGCCCTGATGAGGGCCCCAGAGGGGCTGCGTTGGGCTCTCGCCAGCCTCTGCCCAGTGCTGCAAGGGCCAGGACTGTGTGACCCTGTGGGGGGCAGGAGTGCGGTCAAGTGTGGCAAAGGTGTGGGTCCCTGGAGGGCGAGGTGTACCACTAACCCCAGAAACAACAGCCTCCTCTCCACCACACCCAGCGAGGCTGAGGGCAGTGGGATTCCTCGAAATGCTACCTGGGGTGAAATGCTACCTGCTCTAAGCCCACCATAGGAACTTCAGACTTTTTTTTTGTTTCAAAAAATCATTCCCAACACCAAGGACACACTGGGGTCAAAGCCCCTCTTAGGAGCTTGGCTGGCCCCACCCCCTCCACAGGGTCACCATGGTAACGTGGCTAGAGAGATGCCTGCCTTCCACACTCCACATTCCACATGGTAGCTGTGAGAGAGTAAGATGGGTTCCAGCTCTAACCGGCTGGAGATGAAAGGGTGAAGGGATGAGGAAGCGGCATCCGGTGCTGAACTGGCATGGGAGCCTAACCGAGAAGGTGCTGAAGATTTGGCATCCTGAAGATCAGGACAACCTCAATATAATGGAAATGAACCAGGGGACACAAATCCTGAAACTGCCTGAAGTGCTGAGATCCCGGAGGCTGAAGTCAGGCTCCAGTGGCCAGAGAAAAACCATTCAGTTTTCCCTGGATTCCAATGAAGAGGAAACCACAGCCCCCAGGAGCCAGGATAGCAGCACTGCCAGCTCCAGGATCTCAGTGCTGCTGAGGGCCAAGGCGCCAAGCAGGAAGTCCGTGACGCCGAGGCCCAGAGAGGCCACCAGGACCGCGCTGCTGAGGTCGGCCATGTCCACCCGGGCCACGGTGCCGGTGCCGCCCAAGCCCGACCCAGTCAGTATCCAGGTGAGCTGGGACCCACGCGGGTTCTGGGCAATGGACACTAGTACTAAGCTCAGACCCCAGGAACCAGGAATACTTCCCACAAGGGAAGACTCCAGTAGTCCCCCTCCATCATATTTTCGTTTAATAAGTGATTTTTTGAAGCCAGAGAAACCAACCAAGGCAGCAGTGGGGCTTATAAAAAAGACAGTAGAAGTGATGAAGTTAGACCACCAAATAAGAGAAACTAAAATCCAGCAAAAAATGGTAACGGAGGAAGCTGCATTCCTACTCAATGAAAAGTTACCTGTCCAGGCTGGCACTACAGTCCTGCTAGCAAACCTGACCAACAAAGCTAAGGAGTACAGAAAAGAAATTGAAAATCAGTGGCACACCTATGCACAAGTAAGTGATGAGATCTTACCAATGAAACAAGAATTAGCCTCCAAATATGCAAAACAAACTTCAGAGTTTAAAACAACACAGCTCTTGGGGAAGGAAACCCTGGAATACAGTTTGCAGCAGCAGTTGGAGGCAGTGAGGGACATGTCACAGGTAAGGGAGAAACAGCAGAAAGAATTGCAGACATTACAGGAGAAGCTAAAGAAAGCCCGAGCTAAGACAGCTGCAAAGGCCCAGGCCCGGTACCTCCAGGAAAAAGCATTACTGGAGAAGCAACTGAATGAACCAGCCGTGGGCATGTTGGGAAAGAGAGAAAAAAAGGAACTAAAAAGGAAGGTCTGGGCCTTAGAAGTGGCAGCAGAGAAGCGTGCTTCTGAGTTGCAACGCCTCCGAGCAGAGGAGGAGGAATCACACCAGGAGGTAGAACAGCAGCCCCAGCAGCCCCTGGCGGACAAGACCCCCCAGAGCTGGTTAAAGCTTCAGAAGCAGCATCTGCAGAAACATTGGTCTGCAAAGCGCATACCAGAGAGGCCAGTACTGCAGCCCGTTGCTCCAGGACCACCACAGGCTGCTCCAGGACCACCACAGGCTACCCCAGGACTATCACAGGCTGCTCCAAGGACCAGAAGAAGAAGTTCTTCCCTAGCCACTGAATCGAATCAGTCCACATTACTTTCTAAATTGTCACAGATTCAGTAAGGACTGGAGCAAGTATTCCTAGGTGCTGCCTAAACCTGGTTAAGAAGGTTTTTAGACCTCATCGCCACTGTAAAATACCCATCGTGATATGTTAGTGTGAAGGATTAGGTGCTTTTTTACAGCAGAACTGCTAGATATTTGTGCTACCAGCCTCCCTTCATTAGGATTTTCTTTAATTAGCTCCTGTTAGTAAGCAGGGTGTTCCTCAAGTCTTCAGATAACCTAACACCATTTGCCAAACACTCATACATGAAACGAAGTTGAGGAAACCACCTTGAGGAAGTGAGAGGAAAACAGTTGTGTGATTTACGTCATCCAGCTGAAGCAGATTTCTTTATAAAGCACGTTTAAGGATAGCATCTCAGATTGACTTTATATAGTGCTTTCTGCTCTTTAACCAGCCAACATCGGTGTACCCTCATTCCTTTTGGCCAATTCAACACAAATGCAAAATGTTTTTAAATTTTTTTAAAAGAAATTTGTGCCAAGTAGGCACAAATGACCAGGTAGCCCCTTCTATAGTTTGCTCATGAGTGAGAAGGTATTCTTATAACATCAAGATCAATAAATGCTAGGCAGAACAACCTTTTATCTGAGGCAGCCCTTACAGTTTTAACTTTCAGTAAATTGAAAAGGGAAGATAGAGGGGACGTATATTACCTCAACTCTTTTGAAGTATTTTTCTATGAAGAAATACCTTTACAATTAATAAAGTGGCTGAATGCCTCTGCTTGTTTTGTCTGTTCGTTTTTAAAGTATCAAAAGAAAAGTTTTAAATATTTGGACGACTTTTTAGAGTCTTGTGCTATCTCTTTCTGTAGCAACACCCTAAATTCTAAGATGACAACATTACTTAATGTTAACTATAGTAAGTACTTTAGCTTCAGGTCTCCTATTACATTTTCATACTGTATGCACTTAATAGTGCATGAAATACCTTTTGTAATTAACATGTGCCATATATTTATGCTATTTAATAGAACTGGGAACAGTAATTTAAATTAGTATAGACTTTAGGGTAATTTTTTTACATTTATGACATATTGATGGTTAGACCAGTGGTTTATTTGAATGCTGAGTTCTAGTACAGAAATATAATCCTATATGTCAACATTGCTTTTCTATGGGGAAATATAATCAACTGTATGTTTTCTGGAAATTGTCAGTAATGAAAAACTTCAAAATAACTTTATTGAACTTTATTTTATTTATGTGTAAAATGAATTCCTTTAAATTGCATTACAAAAGGACTCTACCTCAATGTGCCTTTAACTTCTAGCTTTAACAATTTTTCTGTTAAATATTCCTTATTTAATAAAAATTTTGTTATTAAAAAATAAAAGCCTACTTGGATTTCATATTGTATTTATGTGGCTAGTATCTGGCATGTGTGTATAAATATTTATTAAATAAGCATACAGGAGTAAAGTATTCAATAATTATCTTCTATTGCAATAAATAGGATTCTTGGAAAATCATCTTTGGATGAACATTCAGTCCTTAGCATAAAAATTATAGATACTTTTCATGTGGGTAATCCTATTAATGCAGTTTGGGGAGTACCTTCTGGGGCTTTGAGAAGGGCATTGAAGTACCTAAGCTGCCTAGGTTTCAGGATGTTGTAGGAGGAGCTAAAACTTATCACATGAGAAGCCCGCCTTCAAGGAGCTTGCAGTCTTTAAAAAAAAACACAGACATATTGTTCATTAGCTTTTCTATAAATTGGAAAGGGATACAGGTCCCCAAAAGAGATTGTGACTGATACACCTGTGAACTGTTTGAGAAGGAGAGATCTCTTTCATTTGGGATCTGAGAAGTTTTGTAGCTCCAAGGAAGAGCATGTGAAAGAACTGGGGGTGGGGGAACAGAATGTGTTGTGCTGAAAAAGACAAGCCAGGCATGTACACAGTAGGGTTGAGTGTGGGAACAAGGTGGAATCGGCTTAACAAAATGTAAATCTTAGCAAACACTAGGATGGGCTTCCGCCTCTTGCTTTATTGATACCTATTCTGAGTCTGTGGATAATTAGGTGCAATGAAATCTCAAAGGAATACATAGAGAATCAAATGAATGGAAACCATGTGGGTTTATGATATCTTTGGAATCACTGTGAAGAGTCCACAAAATAGGACTTGTGACTGATCAGATATTAAAGGAAAACTTAATGAGAATGATAAAAGTATAAACTTCCCTTCCTTAAAAAAATTTTTTTGAAAAAAATATATATCATTTTGTATTCTAAAAGAGCCTTTGGGTATTTGACCCTTTTCTATTCATTATTTTAATATGATTGAGAGCTTATAATGTGCAGTTTTATATTCTGCTTTTATTCACTTTACATTAATACAATACTTCATCCTATCTTAACACAACTGTGCAAGGTTATATAAATGGCATTATCAGCATAAGTTTTAGTGATAGAGCAGGGGATTTTAAATCCTAGATCAAGTTAACCTTCCTTTGAGCAGAGCTGGGATGGCAGCTAAACTCAAACCTCAGAAACGTAATTGCTGCACAGTCCAGCTCAGAAGGATGACACCTTCTTTCTCTCTGTTCTCTGCTCGTGATGATGACTCGCACCTGCAGAACAGGTAGGTTTTAGGGAGAACAGGTCAGTGTGTAACGGGTCCCTTACGAACGGGTGAGACCATCCATTTCAGACGGAGCTTCAGCGTGTTCTGCTTTTGTGTTTGATCAGCTTCCTTAAACATTTTGGTCTGCGTCAGGGAAAGAAGTCATGCGGCAGTGGTAGCCTGGAAGATTCACAAACATTTAATAGAATATTCTTGCTTCGCCAGATCCAGATCTGAAGACAGATCAACTCTCAGCCTACCAGCCGAGGGCAGAACACCGGAAGCTAATGCGCACCTCAGATAGATTTCAAAAATAATTGGTTGTGCTTTGTGTGCATAGACATACATTCCTCCTTGAAAGTCCTATTGCTGGTTGCCGGCTGCGACAAAAAGATTACTATTTTATTAATTATTTCACAGGATTTCTCAAAATTCATTAGTAGTGCAGATGGCTTTTAATGGCCTTTCAGTTTTTTGTCTCTCATTTAGATGATTTTAGTAAACTTCAGGAATTTCATAGAGAAAGAAAATGTTCCCAAACTTTATTTTGTTCCCACCAGCCATCCTGTGTTACTACATTGCCAACATGGCCAAATTTAAGATACAGCTTTATCGGTTTGCGGCTGCATCCGAGTCCTTTTATGTGGCCCTGTTTCTTTAGATATTGAAATAGAGTGTTTTATACAACTGTTTATGACAAAACTACTAACTTCTAGTTAGGACATTTTTTAAAGAAAAAATTGTGTCAGTTTTGGAGTATGCTAGTGCAAAAATGATACGCACGTGGTAAGACATGGGATGTATGTGCTTTGAAAACACTGAACTTGTCAGGAAGAATATCGCCGATGCCGCGGCAGCATGTGAGAGGGACTCGTGTTAGAACAAAGCAGAGTCCTGGAGAGCATAGTGGAGGATCCAGAAACAGGACTTGGTCTGTTACAACCTGCGACCCTTAAGCAGGCTTTCAATGCAAGAGGCTAGGATGGGCTACTCCAGAAGCAGCATTGGGGTGGCTGGGGGGCACGTTAAGGCTAAGTTCAATGAGCTGCACTGCAGACACTAGGTCCTAGGATGAGCTCCAGATGAATTTAAATCAGATGAAATATTTTTAAAATGAGAGGTGGTAAGGGAAAAATTTGACAAATTTACATAAAACATTAAATGCACCAATAAAAAATAAAACAATTATCTCAAGAAGTCTTTGTACCAAATATAAGAGTTAATACTATCCGATATGTTTAAAATTCATCCAAATTTTAGGCGTATTGTCAGAACACAAACAGACAAGTAGGCAAGGGAAATGAAAAGCAGTTCGTCTGAGGACAGGGATTTACAAGCGATCACATGGAAAACTGCGCATCACTCAGCTACTCTAAGGCAGTGATGGCGAACCTTTTGAGCTCGGCGTGTCAGCATTTTGAAAAACCCTAACTTAACTCTGGTGCCGTGTCACATATAGAAATTTTTTATATTTGCAACCATAGTAAAACAAAGACTTATATTTTTGATATTTATTTTATATATTTAAATGCCATTCATTTAACAAAGAAAAATCAACCAAAAAAATGAGTTCACGTGTCACCTCTGACACACGTGTCATAGGTTCGCCATCACTGCTCTAAGAACTATAAGAAAACATATTGCAGTCATACTATCCATTATTTGGTTATTTGGATGGTAATTTAAATTAACCTGGCTTTTAGAACATTTACCACAAGCTAAGATGTAGGTTCTAGTGTTCTCGTTTTTCAGATGAGACAACTAAGGCTTAGAGGAGCTAAAATTGTGCCCGAGATGCCAGCGTTAAACCTGATCCCGGTCTGAATAGAGTCCCGTGAGGGTCCAGCTGCCAGCCCAGCACGCTTTTGTATAAAGCCTTGGAGTGGAAAACAGAACAGTGTGTGCACCATAGTTTCTTCTACATAAAAATATGTCAGTGTGGAAGATAAGATTTAAAAATGATAGTTGTATTCTGGTACAGTATTATAGATGACTTGGTAATATGTTTGTGTTTCATATGAATTAAAGGAAAAGTATATAATACTTAGTAAAATGTGTCTGCCTAAAATGCATTTTTATGTAGGGCACCTAATTTTTGTTCCAGCATTTGTTCTTACTGGGAACATGAACCCCAATATCTGTGGCGGCTTACATCTTTCATGATATTTTCAAAGCCATGTTAACAGGAAGTCCTTTACCCGCTCCCCCTTGCCCCCGTCTGTCCAGGTGGCGCTGGTGTTCCCCAACAACGACCCTGCTGCATCCATGGTGGCCTTCTACGGCTGCCTGCTGGCTGAGGTCGTTCCTGTGCCCATAGAAGTCCCACTCACGAGAAAGGTAAGGCCCGCGCTGTTTCATTAAAGCCTGCTAATGGGAATGGTAGGCTCAGCTACACTGGAACATTCTCTCATGAGGTCAGAATGTGCAGACAGCTCATTTAAAATGGCTTTTCGTCTCAGCAGGGTGTGGATCAAGAGGTTTTCCTTGTTTCTGAGGCTGTCAGGTTTTCAGCAGTTAGCTCAGTGAAGGGGACAGTAACCTCACGCTCGGCTCAGCTGCCGGGTTAGCAGGAACAGTGTCTCCGAGGCAGAGCTTCTGTGCACTGTAACACCATTGAGCCGAGTAATCTGTCACTAAAGCAAGTGTCTTGTTCCTCAGCTTCATTACACTGGAAATTGGGTAAATGACATTTTTTTTATTTCGAGGAGGGGGCAGTTGTTGCTTTCATTCCGATATTTGGACATTATCAAGTCCCTGGTGCAGCTATAGTTTATGAGATCTTATTCCATAATTAGAATAAGTAGCTAATCTCATTCTTATAATGATAGCATGGTCCAGTATAAGAAGGAACGTTGTGCTGTCCTGCACATCGGTCTATGTTTTTTCGTCCAGCTCAATGACTTGCTCTCCATACTCCAGAGCTATGGTAACTGGAGAGGGAAAGATAAAGGAAGGAAACCCTACAGGGTTGACACTGGTGGCCACCAAAGACAGATGGTCTGATGTTGTCCAAAGAGTCGCATCTGGAAGCCACGGAGTGGTCCCCTCTGACACGCAGGCTCCTTGACTTCAGAACATGACATTTGTTGTCTTAGAGAACTTCTCTTCATTTTAAATAAAAGAACCATTGGCTCAGGTACAGTTGAGAAGAGGGTAGGATGTACACATGAGCATAGGTAATGACAAGTTCTGCTCCCACTGGACTCATTTTAAAATAATGGACCTAATGTGAACCAAATTTTCTGAATCCTGAATGTTGCTTATTGAACCTGACTGAACAGTCTAGTCCCATGTACCTTTATTTATTCTCTGTTCTAAATCTTGGGGTCAGTGTTCCTGCGATGTTTGGCATGGAGAGGAGTGTCCACATATCTGTGCCAGGACAGGCCTCGAGTGGTCACAGCAGATCCGGAAAAGCCTGCCACCAGTACCCTCTCGTGGCGGCTGAGCTGGTCTGGTAAGGCCAGCCATCAGCACAAATCTGTCAGCCGGTGATTTAGGCTGAGCCAGAATTTCTCCTTCGTGGACACAGGCTCTGCCACGGGCATGTGAGTCTGACAGGAAAATAGCAAGGCCTTCAGGATGGGGGTCAAAGGTGAATATTCTAAGTAGGATAGAACCAGGGACAGGATGGGCTTGTGGACTGCAGGAGTCAGCCAGCCAGGGCCAGCCCCTCAGCATTCACTTCCTCCCCTGGAATTCTAACTCACCAGCCATTTGTTTGCCATAGTAAAGGTTTTCAAATACCCCATTAAAATGAAATATCTCTGAAAGGGGTAACATCAATGACCATCACATTTTTACAACCTCCCTATGATCAGTCCCAGAATATCTTCCTCAGGAAATCAGAAGTGATGAGACCATGAGAACCAGGCCTTGTCAGGAGGGACATGGGCTTCCCTGGGCGACCATCAGCCAGCCAAAGTATAAGTGCATGAACTGATGTCACCCAGATGGGGGTCTGCGTGTGTGTGTGTGTGTGTGTTTGTGGTGAGACCGGATTTGCCAAACGTTCATAGTTATTGGAGCTGGATGAATAGGTTCATGGGCTTTCTTTTTCCTTTTCTCTATATTCCCATTATAAATAAAAAGTTAGAAGCTAATTGGCAAAATATACATATATATTAATGACAAGTTCATCTTAGTTTTGATAAGTAAAATGTCTTGTGTCCAGTTTCTTTGCTCCACCTGGCTCCATGGCCGTGGGTCATCTTTAAGCACGTGGGTCTGAGCATTTTGTGTTGACTCAGCCTCTGCATCCCTCTCTCCATCATGCTGTTCATTATTGTTTTTTTCACCTCCTGAGAGCTAACCAGCCATTAGTTGGTGATTTGTGTGGGCAAGAATGGAATTGGATAAACTAACTGTAACTAGTTGTTGTGGGGCCACAAATAAAAATGAGTTCAAGAGAGAGGCTTACCATGAACTTACCTCTTCTTTATTAGAGAGAGAATCCTTTTTATGGGTGTGATTGATGGTTGCTGGTGAAGAGACTGACATGGGACTGGGGTTGATGATGGTCAAGTGACGTGTCCACGTGGCCTGTCTGACGCTTGAGGAGTTACTTGTCAGAGAGGCAGTGGTGAGGCGAGACTTCTAGGAAGTGACATAGTTAGTCAACTCTCTACATATTGGAGAAAAATTGAAAGCAAGAGGAAGGTTTGAATTCAGGTGAGGTCCGTTTTTTCCCTTGGCAGCTAAAGAATTATTACTGAGGTTTTGTGATGGGAGAGCTGACCATCCTTGACAGCAGAGCTCTTGAGAGGAAGGGCCCTAGCCAAGTGGCCCCCCACAGACCAGAGTACCTTCACTCCCAGGGAAAAGGCGCAGAGAACATGTCACGGCAGGAGAGCACACTGGGTGGGGTATCGTCACATTCTTCCTGAGTCTGCTGATGGCACATCAGGCCAGGAGGCAGGTTTACGAGGCCTGGTGTGAGAGCACCATGTGGCAGCTGCACAGGGCACGTCCAACCTTCTTGTCCTTGTCCTGAGAGTCCAGGTGGAGACACAGCTTTGACATTGTGTGTTGAGTGTCTCTACATGTGAGGCTCTGCTCTAGGCTCTGAGTTCAAGCATGTGTTTGCTCAGGGGTCTTGGTGCATAAAAGAGATGCCCAGGCTGCCCTGAGAGCCGGTGATGGGGTCTCATCTCAGCACACTGGGGTGCGTCTGGCAGAGCTGTTCTGTGAAGTTGACATTTGATCGGAGCTCTCAGTAGGAATTGTCCAGATGATGAGGACAAGAAGGTCCTTCCGAACAAAGAGAGAGCAGACGTGAAGTCTGAATTTTGTGCTGAACTGTGGCATCCTGATCCCAGTTACTCCTTCCCACGTGGTCTCTCGTCACTTCTGTATTTTAGGTGTCTTTTCATGTTTGTGATTCCATTATTTTAGAAATCAAATCATGAGCAGATGATTGGAAAGACAGGGTTCAGGGGACATCATGCCTCCACTGGGAGTGCCAGGATCAGCATGTGTGCCCTCGGCATGGGCACCAGCCCTTGGCAGGTCAGGGCAGATAGGCACTGGCAGGCTTGCTCCCAGTCCCTCTTGCTATAGACAGTCTAGCAAACTTACACTCACAAAGGAACACCTTCCGGCTACTGATCCTGTTCTTGGAATCTGTCTCCCCTCCCTGCTGCGTGATCATGGTGTTTGGCGATGGGATATCCAAGTTCACATTGAAGTGACTGGTTATAATTGTGCTTGAAATAGCATTGCTTGAAGGAAACGTCCTGTGAGCAGCCCCGAAAGGGACCGTCACTGTCCCCGGGTGACAAACCTGTCCCCGCTCAGGGCTGCACAGGTGTCGGGGGTTGTTTGTGCACAGTCCCATGGAGAGAGATGTGCTTTTCCCTGCAAGTTTACATCTACAGTAAGAAAAGTAGCAACTGTTCACTTGAAAGACTACAGTTTTAAGATGTCAACTCTGTTGATTTTACTCAGGGGAAAACACCACATGGTCTCACATTTTTCTTAGCGAGGCGCAGGCAGGCAGAGTGACAGGTAGCCAGGTCCTGGCCCACTGACAGGCTTGCTGGTTGTCCGGGGGTTCAGGCAGAGTCCAGTGGGAATGAACACAGCTCCGGATCAGGACCTGCAGCCTCTTACTTACCCAGAAGAGCTGATGGATGTGGCCCCTGCTTTGTTCTTTGGTCCCACTCATCCCCCCGTTGCCGTCTTGTTTCAGTATCAGACGTGCAGTCTGGGCTCTAGCCATGCAGCTCCCGCACAGTGTGAGTCACCGCTGGTGTGGCAGGTGGGAGGAAAGAACTCCAAGTGACCTGACTTCTCACAGGGAAGCTGACACAACAAGCAACAAAACCCCAGGGCTGGCGGTTCCCGTGGCTGCCCCACCGCCAGCAGCTGCTCAGACGCCGTGTTCCCAAGTCGGTGCTGGTCATTCGGAGGCTCCCAGTGCTGTGACCAGAGTCAATGTCAGACATGTCTAATGCATGTTCTTATTTCCTGAGACAATGGTGCTCATGGCGGGGAAAGGTGACCAGTCTCCATTTCTTTGGTAGATGTAATCAAATATGGCAGAGCCCTTTGCTCTGAGTGTTTAAAATCAGGCGGTCGGTAATTATTCAGTATGAAGACATTTTCTTGGACTCTTCTGTTCCCCCCAATACTTATGGCCTACAGTGCCGTCCACAGAACTGAGGGTCTTTATGAGACCCACTTGGTGCCACCCCCCCCCCCCCCCCCCCCCCCCCCGGTGAGTACTTGTGCTCTCCTGGTTGATCGCTGGCAGCAGACCTGTGAGATGGCTCTGCCTTTCGCCCCACGGTGCAGATGAGGAAAGTGAGGCCGTGCGGGCTCGCCACCCCCATTCAGAGCCACGCAGCTAGCAAGCAGCAGCCTGGGCTCCAGCCCCAGTTCTGCAGAGCCCAGTCTGTGCCGAAACCGTGGGTTGTCCAGGGAGGTTCGTTCCATCCGGAACCCAGGGTGAGGCCTTGTTTTGCCAGGAGTGCCACTGTCATCTCGTCTCCGTGCCTCTTCTGTCGCCCTCTCCCAGGACGCAGGAAGCCAGCAGATCGGCTTCCTGCTTGGCAGCTGTGGGGTTACTGTTGCCTTGACCAGCGACGCCTGCCACAAAGGACTGCCGAAGAGCCCGACGGGGGAGATCCCGCAGTTCAAAGGTAAGACAGTGCTGAGTGCCATGTTGGGAGGCGGGCTCTTCCCTGGGAAAGATGGTACTACATGGAATCAGTTCCAGAGTATACGATTTCCACACGCACATGTCTCAGGCAACACATTACATGTTCTCCGCCTCCCCTGCGGCGTGATTTCACCGGCAGTGGCTTGTGCACTGTGGATGTTGTCCTTGACTTGACGGAAACACCAGACGTTCCCCCTGGCATGTGATGGTGTGAAGCATAGCCATGAATGGGGAGGTGACTCCACACTCTTTTCTGGGAAACGCTCACCTGAAAAGAATTTGTCCTTTATTTCCAAGGTTGGCCAAAGCTATTATGGTTTGTCACGGAGTCAAAACATCTCTCTAAACCTCCTCGAGACTGGTTCCCACACATCAAAGATGCAAATAATGACACCGCATATATCGAGGTAAGTCACTGGGTGTGGGGTTTCGGGACTGAGTCCCCGCGGTTCCCATAGTTACACAGTTCCAGGATCAGGACCTGCAGCCTCTTACTTACCCAGAAGAGCTAGCTGATGGATGTGGCTCCTGCTTTGTTCTTTGGTCCCACTCATCTCCACGTTGTCATTTCAGTATAAGACGTGCAAGGATGGAAGCGTGCTCGGGGTGACCGTGACAAGGATTGCACTGCTGACCCATTGCCAGGCTCTGACACAAGCGTGTGGCTACACAGAAGGTATGATGGGGGGAGGGGGAGCCTCTGGGACCCTCCCTGCAGGACCCTGACTCCTGACCTTGGCCTGTGAGATGCGTGTTGACCAGTCAAGGGACTGTGTTGTGCCCACTAGTAACCATAAGAGGCGCGTTAAGTTTGCGCCCGACTCAAGTGCAGGTTAACGTGGGTTAGGTAGTGTCTCAGCTCTGGCTGCCCTAACAAATCCCACGTCCTGGGGCTTGAACAGCAGACATTAGTTTGCCACGGTGCTAGCTGGAAGTCTGAGATGAGGGCGCCGTCAAGGTTGGTTCCTGATGGTGAGTACCTCTTCCTGGCTTGCAGGCAGCACCATCTCTCAGTCCTCACGCGGCCTTTCCTGTGCACGTGGAGAGAGCGAGAGATGTGGTGTCTCTTCCTCTTCTCACAAGGACACCGGCCCTATTGGATGAGGTCCTACCCTTTGACCCTTAGTGGTCCCATCTCCAAATTTAGTCACTCTGGGGTTAGGGCTTCCACCTATGAACTTGAAGGGACCCTACTAAGGCCGTAACAGATCATTAATACCATGTGTATTCATCTCGGGTGGCACTTCAGAATCTCTCTGAAAGCATTAAAACATCCCATGTTCGGCTCACCCCTACCAACTGAATCAAGTTTCTGGGCATGGGTTCGATGAGCTTCAGAGTGGGCTACGCAGTTGAGACCAGTTGTTTTTACAGTGTACCAGACAGGATAGTCATGGAGGCAACAGATAGGATGACCAGAGGGAACTGGTATCAGTACTGACCTGGGATCCTAGAAGGTCAGACCAGATACCAGTTAACCCTCTGGCCGGAGCCTCTGTGATGGGAGCCCTGTGATGGGGATGTGCTTGAGGAAGCTGGTGGTCACGTTGCTCCACTCTAACCTGAAATGCTTTACTTTTTCTGTGTGGCTTTTTTGGTTCTGTTTCTCTCTCTCTCCCCCTTCCTTCTGGTAGTCTCCCTTTTAGAAAAAAAAATTCACTTAGCTCATGAGATGTTCTGCTGATTTTTGTTCCTGAACTAGTTTCCAGGACATTTTCACACATTGTCTCTAATTATTACCACCCTACTCACCAGTGTTTTCCATTTTAATTTCAACATTCCTTACAACCTCCTGACCCGTTTCCTTGCCCTAATCAGAGGTCCAAGGTTGTCACTCTTGTGAGGTCGGAGAGAGGAAAAATATATATATTTGTTCCTTATTTCTCGATTTAAAAAATATTAGTATAACATGGAATAGAGACTGTTACCTTTGAGCATGTTTATTTTGAAAGCCATCCTTTCTGATAGGGGGTCAGGCACAGAGTGAGGAACCTTTGGCAAGCATCTCCAGAGCAAACAAGTAGAAATGGAAGGCGGGGCATCAGTCAGTGCCTGGGGCTCAGAACGGGGCGGCCTTGGACAGAGGTGTAGGCAGCTGGGCCCCCTGCCCTGGCCAGTAGACGGATGTGACTTCAAGAGGAATGGTCATGGTGTCGCTGGCAGCTGGCTCTCCAACTTGGCTTCCATGTTCCATGTAGTAGTTGTTCCAACCATATCTTTTTAGCTCCTTTTTCTAACCCCCCACCATTAAAAAGCCCCCCATAACTCTTGACTGCTCCCCCATCCTATCCTTCCAAAGCCCCTTCCTCCTTTATCATCTGGCCCCACCTCTGAGATTCTTTGGTGCAGCATATGGTGTTTGCTGGAAACTGCCTGGTCCTCCGGGTTTCCTGGGAGAACACATGACGGAAATGAAAAGAATCTTTTTAAAAAAGGAAAAAAAGCAGGGAAGGGGGAAATCTGTATATAAAAAGAGAAGGAATAAGGTGCTTTAAGCGATGGTGTGAGGAGCTATTGCTGTCAACGTGCATGTTAGAATCTACTGTCTAGAAACAGTTTCCCACAGGCTAGCCTTTTTAAATGGGTCTGCAAGCTGCAGACTTTCTGCAAAGATACTGTGAAATGATCGTATTCCAACATCCCTTGCTCCCTCTGTGGGACGCCGGGTTTTCCTTGCCCTTTGTTCTGTACCTGTTTTTCATAAGAATCTTTCTACCCTTTTTATTTGCGCAGCTGAAACAATTGTGAACGTGTTGGATTTCAAGAAGGATGTTGGGCTCTGGCACGGAATCCTAACAGTAAGTGTGAAGCTGGGCCCTGCTGTGTCCTGGTAACATTTGCATGTCCTCATGTCAGAATTAGAGTTGGGATCTTTATACTTATCCGCTACAAGGAAATGTTCTTCCCATTATAAGGAAAAGTTGTCATTGTTAGGTGTCTTGAGTTGTCAGGTAAAGTAATTTCCAAAAGCCTGGCAAACCCACTGGGTCTCTGCAGCCACTCGCTTGAGTCACTGAACCACATACTGAGGCTCCAGTCTTTCTCGGGATCTGCCTCCCCACGGTCAGCACTTATGATTACACAGCAATGTTATCAGTGTCTTTTGTTTGGGCCACTTGCCCGTACATCTGATTTGGCTACGGCATTCTAGTTATTTTTCTATGAGTCAGTGTTTATAACTATTGAGGAGATCTCCTGTGTCATTATGCTCTGGGGAAACTCCTTTACAGACCTCCCCTTGAGGAAAATTCAGCACACATCATAGAGAACGCCTCTCTTTATTGTTGCTGCTTCTTGATAGTGATGACAGTTCAAAGTTGTAGGCACATTTATAGAGACATAATAGCTTATTATGTAACTAGAGGCCCGGTGCACAAATTCGTGCATGGGTGGGGTCCCTTGTCCTGGCTGTTGATCGGGGCTGATTAGGGCTGCCTCCTGCCCCGATCAGGGCCCAGGGCCAATTCGGGTGGCTGATGTGGGGGGGGAGGGGTCGAGGGAGGTTGGTGGGCTGGCCGGGGGGAGGGGCCCCGGGAGGCTGGCTGGTGGCTGCAGGAGGTTGGCTGTGGGAGCGCACTGACCACCAGGGGGCAGCTCCTGCATTGAGCATCTGGTGTTCAGTGTGCATCATAGCAACCAGTCGACCAGTCGTTCGGTCGGTTGCTTAGGCTTTTATATAGAGAGATATGTTTGGCACTTAAAGTGTGCAGCATAACTGCTTAGACCCGCACCGTGTCTGTTTTATATGTGGTCATTTTTATTCACCCATTTTTCTTCTTAAGTTTCTTATGCTGAAACTTTATATCTTTTCTTAAGTAGTAAAATCTAGTTCTTTTTGCACGATTGGTAGAAACATCAGTACAGAAAGGAGAATTTGTTGTTTCTTCATAAATCAGAATTTATTAGAACAAAAGCATTTAAGTGTCACATAAGACAAAGTTTACAGCTCCAGATCGGCAGTGTCTTTCTGCGATCGAGACAGTTCGTTGCGTGACTCCCCATGTGCCTCACTGCCCTGCCTCCCTTCCTTCTATAGCTTTGTGACTCCAGGACAGCCACCTGAGCCAATGAATCTTTTGTTGCCCGAGTCTCTTGGAACCTCAGTTTTCCTGTTTGTCCAATGGGAATGATGATGCTGTGTGAGAATAGTGGGCCCGATGTTGAGTGAGCACCTAGTCCATATACCGGCTTGATAATGTGACGGAGCTGCTGTTATTGTGCCATCAGCGTTTCTCCTAACAATCTCGGTTTCGAGAGCCCTGCAATAGGTCTGGAGTAGGTCTTGTAGATATTGTCTTCCACCTGCTTACTGTTGCTCTGGATTACTGCCCAGGTATCGGCGGTTGCCACCTTTTAGAGCAAGGCAGGTCTGGCTGGATAGCCACACACACTATTCTGTGGCACCTTCTATGTGTGGAAGAGCTCTCACCCCCAGCATGGAGTAGAGAGAGGGGCCAGCTGACTGACTTCTCCCGGGGAAGGTGTAGGTGGTCATTTTCCGTCAGAGCTTCCAGAATTAGGCCAGTGCTCTCCAGAGCATCCACGCCCTCTCCCTCCACTTCCACCTGCAGGAGCAGAGAGAACCCTGATAGGGCAGAGCCTGCAGGGGGGCTCTGTCTGGTGTTCCACTTTGCAGTCCCTTAGCTTCCAGCTTCTGAGTGCATTGGACTGAATGATTTCCAGCAGGTGTGTGAGGCCTACAGGTGTAAAGCATGTAGGGACTAACTTTTACTTTTTTAATTTGGTTTTGCTTTTTTTTTTCAGATACAGTTGACATTTAATACTATTTTATGATAGTTTCAAGTATACAGTATAATGGTTAGACATTTATATATTATACAAAGTGATCCCCCTCCAATAAGTCTAGTACTTTAAAAGTTAGTTTTGATTACTTGTTTTAAAGAAATGAATCCTATAGGGCTCCTGATTACGTTAGCAAGGCTACATGGCAGACTGAGGATGATGCAGATACGCTCCACTGCTCCTTGACATTTCAGGGTAACATTTAGTACATTTTTTGAAAGAAAAGTTAGTATAATTCACTAGAAAAAAATAAGCTTCTAGACTATGAAAGGACCTTAAAAAATAATTATCATCCAAGTGAAGGTTTTCTAAGGAAAGTATTTAGACTTAGGTTCTTTAACTGGATCAGGAAAAGCAGGAGCCAAGAGGACTAGATGGCCTTTGAGATAGTCGCTTCTCGGGTTATTCTGAGATGCACTGGGGTCAGCCGCCTGCTCACACTCAGCAGCCCTGGCATTGCGATGAGCCCACACCTGTCCTGTCATGCCCCCATCTGGAGCCTGGTGTCCGTGGGTGGGCCCCTCTGTCTCACCTGTGTGTGTCCTTGCCTTCAGAGCGTCATGAACATGATGCACGTGATCAGCATCCCATACTCACTGATGAAGGTGAACCCGCTCTCCTGGATTCAGAAGGTCTGCCAGTACAAAGGTACGTCCCAGGGTGACCCCATGTCTGTCGTCCCCCCCCCCCCCCCCCCCCATCATGAGTCCTTTTTTTAACATCTCACGGTCTGGAGCCACATAGTAACTCCCTTTTCTTCTGCTTCTACTTCAGCAAAAGTGGCCTGTGTTAAGTCCAGGGACATGCACTGGGCGCTGGTAGCACACAGGGATCAAAGAGACATCAACCTCTCCTCTCTGCGGATGCTGATCGTGGCCGACGGCGCAAACCCCTGTAAGCACCGGCTGCTGCTCAGGCGAGGAAAGGCAGGCAGCAGGGTCCTCGCCGCCTGGGTTCATTGTTTGCACTTTGATTTCTTTTCCTAGTCTCTACCTTGTTAAGAAGTTGTTTCAGAATAATAACCAACAGAACTGTGCACTGACTCCAGGCACATGGTGTGCCGGCAGAGAGCATGGCGCTTTCAGACGCGGCCCTGCGGCCTCCACTTCTCACTTCTGTAGAGAACGTCGCTTTTTACCTAAAAATCCTATACTTCTCTTTCTTTTGAAAATGTTACAAAAGTGATACGATTTTCTGAGGATTAAGTGAAGTAATCCCTCTATACAGTTCCTCTGGATGTGATAAATTGTCAAATGTTAACTACTATTGTTCTATGGTCCATAGTAGTTTTATTGATCAGGAAATTAATTTGTCATTTTTAATGAAATTTCATTATCAAATCCTATAGCAAAAATTATCTAGGTAAAGTTAATTAGCAGTTTCACAAGATACTGTTAATATAAGTTGAGAAATATTTCAGTCCGTAGACATAAACCCCAGCTAGCTTGTTTTTTTGTGAGAGGAATATGTAAGCCAGAAGCAAAGTCAATGAAAGTGAATTGAATGTAAGAAAGTTTGTTCTGACTACATTTGGAAACCATGCAGTATATATATTTGTAAATTAAAGCAGCATATACTTTCTTAATGAATATCTGATATGCAAAAGTGAACTGGCATACAGTTTTTAGTACTAGTTTTACAAATGATTCTTCCATTTACAAAATTACTCCATAAATTGTGAGCTTTTTCTTTTTTTAAAATTCATCTTTATTGTTGAAAGTATTATAGATATCCCCTCTTTTTCACCATTGACCCTCTCTACCCTGCACCCATTTCCAATCTCCCCCCCAGCCCCCCAGGTCTTCACCACGCTATTGTCTGTGCCTATCGATTATGCATATATGCATATAAGTTATTTGGTTAATTTCTCCCCTCCCACCCACTCACCTCCACCTTCCCTCTGAGCTATTTTAACACACAGTTTATTTTACCCGTTACTCTACAGAGCAGCATGTCTTATATAGAGCAAGGTAAACTTGTTTTAGGAAATTATTTAGCTGATAGGTCCCTAGTAATTATACTCAGGTCTCATCCAAGTTAATTTAAAGTTTTCTTCTGTTAGTTAAGGCAGAGATTTTCAACTGGTGTGCCACAAGAATTTTAAAAAATATGTTAACCTGACTATTTAGTCATGGGCACTGACCTCTTTTCCCTTAGATTGTAAATTTAAAAATGACAACAGCCAACACAACAATAGCCGTCCGGTGTAAATGAACCAAAATTATACTTTTTTTTTTTGTCAGATGGGCAAAAAAATATATTTTTTGGTGTGCCAGAGAATTTTAGTAATTAGTTCATATGTACCATGAGATGAAAAAGGTTGAAAATTGCTGAGTTAAGGTTAGATTTACCCGCCCTTTAGAACATGCATATTGAAAATGGTAGAAGAAGTCTCAAGTTCATCAGTCAGCAAATGTTTTGATAGGGCACAGAAGTTGTGTAAGTTCTTGAGTTCCGTAAGTGTGAGAAAATCATCTTTCCTTATAATGTAAGTGATAAATTGTATTAGGGGTCTTTGCCATGCTGCCTGATGCCACGTGTGCCTAAACCCTAACTTCAAAAGCACTCTCTATGATGGGATATTTTCAATCAACGCCATAGCTGCCGCTGCCTGATCGCCATTCCCTCTTCCGCTCCAGGGTCTATTTCTTCCTGCGACGCATTTCTCAATGTCTTCCAAAGTAAAGGCCTGCGCCAGGAGGTCATCTGTCCCTGCGCCAGCTCGCCGGAGGCGCTCACCGTGGCCATCCGGAGGTACTGCACACACTTCCCGCGGACAGCCTGGGGAAGGTCGCACCACGCCACCAGAGGGAGACCTGGGATCATAGCCGTTAAGCTTAGTGAGGACACTGGAATGGATTCTATAAAACGTGCAGGTTCAGTAGCCAGGGAAACAGCCCTCTCTCTGGCCAGTCACTGTCATTCCCATGTGAGTGGAAACCCACTGGGGGGACATGACCTCTTGTCCTTGCAGGTTGCTCACTTTTTCACTTGCTCACACTAGACCAGGGGTCCTCAAACTTTTTAAACAGGGGGCCAGTTCACTGTCCCTCAGACCATTGGAGGGCCGGACTATAGTTTAAAAAAACACTATGAACAAATTCCTATGCACACTGCACATATCTTATTTTGAAGTAAAAAAACAAAATGGGAACAAATACAATATTTGCATGTGGCCCGCGGGCCGTAGTTTGAGGACCCCTGCACTAGATCTAGGTTTAAAATGGGGCGGAATAGAGTCAGTGTTGGGTGAAGTGGAATTTTTGTCTCCTGTGCAGTTTCTTTTTTTTTAAAAAAAAAAATATATTTTTATTGCTTTCAGAGAGGAAGGAATAGGGAGAGAGAGATAGAAACATCAATGCTGAGAGAGAATCATTGATCGGCTGCCTACTGCAAGCCCCCTACTGGGGATCGAGCCCACAACCCGGGCCTGTGCCCTTGACTGGAATTGAACCTGGGACCTTTCAGTTCCCAGGCTGATGCTCTATCCACTGAGCCAAACCGGCCAGGGCTGACATGCAGTTTCTATGTCATCTTCATTTTCTTCTCCCTGCAATTTTACACATACTGCACTTTTAAACACTGGTTTTCTGAGGTTTGGAGCCACTTGGCGGTACATCTGAGCTCTTGAGTTTGTGGTGGGTGTGGGTGGTGGGTGCTCTTGCTGAGCCTCATTGCTCGGTGCCCTGGGTTGTGGGTGTAGGTCACTGCAGCAGCACCCCTGCCTTGAGCAGTGCTGGGGGGTGGGGGTGGGGGGCAGTGAAAGCTTATCCTACCCACGATGAGCGCTACCAGGAAGGCGCGAGATGGTCATCAGCCCTCCATTATCCACACTAACATGAGAAAGGGCAGGGAGAGCATCATCTAGGTATTGGCAGCTTGTACCATGACTGACTTCTCCGTCTCAAGTTAGGTTTCATTTCCTGTCATACAGGTGTGCTCCCTTGTAAGAAGGGATGACAGAGCTCTTGGGGCACAAAGCACATGCATCTGCCCTGGATTACTGAAAGGTTGACTTCCCAAAAATACTCACTGGGAGAGCGTCCTTAAATGAGAAACCAGGTGCTTTTAGGTGCATTTTTGTAATGTAAAATTATCCAGACCACCTGACTAATGGGTTAAGAAATCTAAAATCTTTATTTTTTTTTAATATATTTTATTGATTTTTTACAGAGAGGAAGGGAGAGGGATAGAGAGTTAGAAACATCGATGAGAGAGAAACATCGATCAGCTGCCTCCTGCACACCTCCTACTGGGGATGTGCCCGTAACCAAAGTACCTGCCCTTGACCGGAGTCGAACCCAGGACCCTTCAGTCCGCAGGCCAATGCTCTATCCACTGAGCCAAGCCGGTCAGGGCAAGAAATTTAAAATCTTTAAAGTATCAGAAGCAACCTTTAATTTTGACTGAGCCAAAAATTAAGTCTCTAACATTATTTAAATCGATGAGGAAACATGGCATCATGAGCAGGCTCCGATATTCCTTTTTAAAGGATGGCTCTGTTGCCCTAATCGCAGGAGTGTCCCCACAAACAATTTCGACATTTCTGTCTGACCTTGTAGTACAGAACACTTCAGGGCTGTCGTAGCAGATTTACCTCCACAATGTTCTTCACATGTTGTCCACATATTAGAATGTGTGTCTCATTTGAACCTAAGATGGGCTCCAGGGAGACTTTGGGACATGAGTCCCAGCAGAGGCCCAGTCCAGACATGTGATCCGGGGCCTCAGTTTCCTTAACCAAAAAAATTCAGATTAATTATTAACCGGTTAATAGTGCGGATTAACTATTAACTGATCAAAAATGCAGATTAATTATCAACTGGTCAATAGTGCAAATTAACTGTTAACCGGTTAAAAATGCGGATCAGCTACTAACTGATTAATAATATGGATTAGCTATTAACTGGTTAATACAGATTAACTATTAACTGGTTAATAAAACATATTTTGTAATCCAAAGAAAACACAATAATTTCAAGAGAAACATCGAAAGTGCTCTATTCAAAGTAATGTCCATCGCCGAGATCTTTCCAGTAACTTGGTTCACTGGCTGAGGACGCTCCGGACGGTCCCTCTGGGGAATAGTTGGTGAAGTGTGACCCCTTTCATGCTCCTCCTGCGTAACACAAGCAGGGGCCATAAAATGTACAGGAGGAAAAGGCACAGTTTAAGTCGGCTAAGGAGAATTAGGATGATCACAGTCAAGCTAAAAATAGGCCCTGGTCACATCTTACTCTACATTTGTTCCCTCGCCTTGATCATGTGCCTCAGCCTTCCCAAGACAGTCGTCGTCTTACTATTGTGCAGGGGATGCGTGTTGGAGCCACCGAATGCTGGCGATGCTATGAGAGTCATCTTTATAATCAGCTGTTGCTCTTAGACTATGTGGAGGTTCATTTAGGTGACAGGGACTGGATTTCAGTGACAAATACCTTTAGGAGGGAAATGAATGCTAGGCTCATTTAGGATCTTTCATTGTCCTTGTTTCTTACATGTATATATTTAAGCTATTTCCAAGCGCATTTGATGAAAACAGCATTCACAATTGATTTTTATCGACATACTCCTCTCCAGGCTGCTTTCCGTAACGTGAATTTAGGTTAAAATCCCCCATTCCTGGTGTTTCACGTATTGTCCACTGAAAGGTTTGGGCAGACTCTCGTCCTGGGAATCAAGCATTTAAACTCATCCGGTACTTTGTGCTCATTACTTTCTTCCCTGGAACACATAGGAGAACAGAAGGGAATGTTCCACATAAAGAGGGCAGACGCCAGGTCGTTAAGGGAAAATAGTTTTGATTCATTGCTTTCATACTGTTTTGAGTGGAGACCAGGAAGCCTCGTCATTCATTGCTGCTCAAGGATTTTGATGTGAGGACTAAATTGACACTTTCTTAACTATCACCATAAAGTCTCCTGTTGGAAGCACTGCAATCTCACATTTTGTTTACTGCCCACAGGATAATTTTTAAAGAAAAAAAATAAAACACTGTTTGGCTGCTACGTTGTCTTATTTTGTTGCAAAGAAAGGCCTGTCGGGGAATAATTACCCCTCGTTAAAGCGAGTCTGCAGGGGGACATTTTCCTCCTCGCAGCTGTGTGAGCGTTTATGTCCTTGTGTCCCGGGCTTGCCTATCTGCCCCGGATGGCCTATTCTACCCTGATGGTGAACTTCCCGGAAAGAGCCAGGAGCAGTGATGGCTTTGCTTTTTATGCTCTTAATTAGAAAATTATACTCAGTTAATGTCTGTGGTCATCGGTGAAGATAAAACTGCTAATGCATTTCCATTGCTCATGACTTGTAGGTCTTTTGGCCTTTTCTGGAATATGTATTACTCGATGATTCTTTTGTGTAAAAAAAAAAAATTATGTAAATCAGTAAGTTGATTGGTTACAGGAATGCTGCTCAGGCAGCAGGCGGCTGCGTGGAGACGGCCGTGTGCACCAGTCTAGCTTCTCGGGGTGCTGGGGTTCCTTCCAGAGCAGATGGCCAGGCCTGACGGGTTGGTGCCCATGGTTACAGCCACTTGATGCCACTCCTCTTATGAGAATGCCTCTCGCTTACACAGCAGGGGAGCATATGGGGAGGTTGTGGGGTACACAGAGTCAATGGGCACTTCAGGTGTCCCCCTTGAAAGCGGGCGGGATGCACAGATGCTCCGGAGAGTCGGCAGCAGGAACCTGGACGTGATCTGGGGAGCAGTCAGCTGGCACCCAGGCTTCCAGGGCAGTGTGCCCCTCAGATGTGCTGCCCAGGCTGCGTCTGACTGCCAGGCCTGGCCCCTGTCAACATCCCCCTCAGGGGAAGGCTGCCTTCCAGGGGGAAGTGAGGTCAGGCCAGAGAATAAGTGCTGTTCATTGTAGGATGGTTGAGGAATTTTCAGAACATGAGGGCAGAGACATGCCTGACTTCATACCTGTCCTCTTCATGGGTGTCTACATGAGTGTCAGCCAGGCGGTGGCCGGAAACCGTGCTGTTCCCTAGGGAAGTCTGCCCCGGCTCCCCATGGAGCCCAGGTGTTTAATCTGCTCTCTTCTTTCTAACCTGTTCTCATCCAAGTCAATGTTTTGTACTTTCTTTTTCCTCTGAAGAATTGTTGTAGAACAAAAAATATTGGAGAAATATTGGTCCATGATGCCTAACCTCTTCAGTAGAACACCCCCCCCCCCCTTTTTGGCCAATTTCAAAATGAACACCAGCAAAGTTTTTTTTTTTTTGGCTCCAAGTATCTCCTAGATGGCTGTCTGGTTCTATTTCAGTCTGTAGCTAGGGATGAGAGAGTCAGTTTTTAAGGCTGCATTGTGGTAATGTTGATTGAACTAAAAAAGACTTTTTTGTGGCCTACCTACAAGGTATTATTTCAATACCTTAATGCTTTAGCAATGAATAGGTAATCATGATATAAAACATGTACATTTTAATATGTAATTAAAACAATAATTCCAAAGAATAATAAAGATGTACTCCTTCTCACCATTTTCCATTTTGAAATGCCTAACCTAGTATTTAAGAAGCTGGGAGACAACCCCGAGAAAGGGCCCCCGAGGGCGATTCTGTGCCATGTAATCCCACGGAACTTGACAGTTCCTGCCAGGGGCACAGCAACCAGTGGTCCAGAATAAGAAAAAGTTAACGCAAGCCACAGACTTGAAGTGGAATTTTCAAGAATGTTTTTGATCTCTCAAAAAGTCAGACTTGGAGACTTGTAATCTCTTTTTAAAACACAAGAAGATAAAATACATTGTTTGTAATTTTTATCTAAAAAATTTGATGAAAGTTGAAAACTTCTCTAACCTCAACACGGTTTGGAGATGATAATCCTATAAATGAAAATAGGACTCAATTAAGGAGCATTGACGAGCAAAGTAACTGTGTTAGCATGTTTAAATGAAGTTCTCCTGTCTGCTTGCATTTAAGAGTGAGTTCTGCTTTGTTTTGTGTTTGATTGAATTGTGCACAGAAGTACTTGTTGGTGGAGACAGGAGCTGCACCAAGAGCAGCTGGGGAAGTAGCCCCATCCCTGACTGACTGCAGGCCGGCTGTTCCCTGACTGCAGGCTGGCTGGTCCCTGACTGCGGGCTGGCCGTTCCCTGACTGACTGCAGGCTGGCTGTTCCCAGCCAGTTCCACCCAGAGCTTGTTCTTGGACATGGACGAGCAGCCAGGGCAAATGGAAGCACAATTGCAAACAACTTGTATGGTATGATCCCTTTTCTGGCTGAAAAAAAAATTAAGTATTTCTAAATGGTATATTTAGTAAGAAAAAAATCTAAAATCTACATACTAAACTGGACAGGTGAGAACAGGATGCAAGGCTAATATTCTTTTTCTGTTTTGTTCAGTTCTCTTTTCTTAAAAGGCATGAACTGCTCTCATCAGAGAAAATTAAATTAGCTGATAAGTTGGGGACATGCTGTTTTTGTCTTGTGCCTTTCCATGACCTTAGCTCTCGGTTGCATTTTGAAAGTCTCTGTCACACTGAACATTGAATAGGAGTATGCCCATGGATTTGACTGGCTTTGTCTTGAAATTTGTGTTGTAGGAGTGTTCACTGAAATACATTTTCTGTTAAAACAAAGACACAGCCTCAGCTGCTCCCCATCTTTTAAAGGGAACTATTTTTATATTTTCATTGATTTTTTTTTAAAGAGGAAGGGAGACGGTTGAAAAGAAAAACATTGATGTGAGAGCAAAACATAGATCAGTTGCCTCCTGCATGCACCCTGACAGGGGATCAAACCCACAACCTTTGGGTGCATGGGACGATGCTCAACCAACTGAGCCACACCAGCCAGGGCTAAAGGGCACTTTTATCAGCACTCGTAATTAGCGGCTGTCCTGCCACAGTGGGAAAGGCCAGCCTGGGGAAGGAAATAAGCGGAGATAGACTCCAGTCCACGTTTGTGCGTTTGGTCACCCAGGCTCCTTCCTGGGGCTAGTTGACATTTGTTCATAAGAAGGACTCCGGACAGGAGCAGCAGGGCAGCTCTGTAAGATGCGCCCTGAGATCAGAAGGGAAGACCAGGCTGCTCAAGGCAGAAAGGAGGACCCTCCCCTCAAGTAGATGGATGGTCCTGCCACTTTTCCGTGGCTTATTTGGAGCTCGGATGTATTTCCCAGGGAAGCAGGCACTTAGGTGCCATGGGAAGAACTCCTGGACTCCAGACGCATGTCCCCCTCCTGTCCTCCATATCCAGGAGCCTGGCCCAGCAAGTCATGGGTCCAGTGGCCTGGATGTGTCTGGCCCTCCACTTGCTTTGCTTTGCCACTTGCTGGCTTAGCCATAGCCTTAACCCTCAGGTCTCAGAGTTTCATCCATAAAAGGAGGGGAATAGCAGTGCCTGCACCACAGGGTCACGTGAGCATCAAAGGTGTCGGAATACACAGAGCCCTGACGTATGCCTGGCGCACAGTGAGAATTCAGCAGGCATTGATGGTGTTATCAATGCTAGTAGTATTTCTGCGGGAATATTATGTATCTGACATATGTATGTATGTACACGTGTATACGCCCAGGTGTGTGTATTGTTCTATGATGCTCTGTGATACAGCGATGCTCTAATAGATAAGTACTGTTGTTGGAGGGAAGGAACGTGCAGTTACCCGAGACTTAGCTCCTTTGCTCTCCACATGTTCCTCAGATGGGAGCTCCTAAATCAGAGGTTGCCCATGTAAGATGAGAGGAGGAGGAGGATTTTTGTTTTCCTGCTGGCAGAGGGCTCAGTGAATGGCAGTGTCATTGGCATTTGCAGATGTGGCTGCAGTTACTGGATTGGTCCTGGGATGGAAATCTTGACAACTGCCCGTTATTCCCTTGACTGTTTATGTGCCCTTAATGCATGTTTGAGCCCGGCCAGGTGTGTGCTGTCAGCAGCAGCACACGGGAGATGTGTTCATTTCGATGGAGAGCAGCTATTATTCAGGTGTTCCACAACCGCAAGTAGCAGAGGCAGATCTAATATTTTAGAGGCTGGAAGTGGCATGACAGGTAAGCAGGGATGCAAACTGTCTGATTGAAGTCATTTACCCCCAAGCACATTGCTTCTGAGGCACATGCTAAGGCTGACGTGCGCCTTCCTCTTCCAGCGTCTTTAATTCTGCTCTTTGTCCCCTTGCTGTCACTGCAGCATTGGCCACACATAGCTCCACACCCTCTTCCTTCTCTGCGTGTGAGGGTTACCTCCGTGCAGTCCTGAAAATCCCTGGGATCGCCCCCTAAGTCACACCCCTGTGGACACAGCTGTGCAGTTTCATCCTGGGGCCGAACCCGGAAGGTGACAGATGGGGCTTAGCTCTTGTAGCCATGATTTAATTTGTTGGTTTTGATTATGAAAGTAACTGAAATCCCAAGGAATTCTGCTTATTGGGATTATTTTTTCACTTTCTCACCCAGTTTATCTGCTTGGATGTTTTATTTCCTAGGAGGGTGTTAATGGAAATAAAAAGTTTACTTGGTTAATTGAAACAACAATGAGGAATGGTACTTGACTCATCAAATTGGGGACAGTTCTAAGGTTGAAGAGCAGTGTTGTCACAGGGGTGCAGAGATAGATGCTGCTGACAGGCAGCTGAGCACTGGGGGCAAAAGCACAGATGTGAGACCCGCCCGAGCTTGCTGCCCAGGTCTGCCCCTCACCTGTTGCCGTACACACCTCTCCTCACTTCGCCTCCTGCCCGTAACTGGGGGACAGCCGTGCCGGTCTCACAGAGTCGCCACAGAATAGACTAGTTAGCATACCTAAAGTGCTGAGAACAGCATACTGCAGGCAACCAGCACAGTGTACATGTCTAGTGGATGAAAAAATAATACACACAGTTAGTGTGGATGCAAAGTGATACAGGCTTTTTTGGAAGGTATTTAGGCTTTATTAAAATTTTAAATGGACTTTTTTTATTATTTCATTCCCATCTTAATGACATATCTTACGGATCTATTTGCAGCCATATAAAAATTACGTGGAATAAAGTGACGGATCATATGTTTACATTACTGAATACCATCTAACAAGTAAGAGAGGTCAGTTTATTGTGTATGCAGTTCACATATTACACGTGATCATCTGTGCACATATGCATACTTTCATGGAAAGATCTGCAAGGTGGTGCATTTAGTGAAAAAGCAAGTTGCAGAAGAATATACATACTGTGGCCCTGCTTTTCTCTGAATGTAAATGTCTTGTGTGTCCACATATTTTATATGTGAATGCACATTACTGAGGCTAGAACTTCACGTTGAGGTGTTGGTGGTGGCTGCCTGCGGCCAGGGGAAGGTCAGCAGGAACTTGCGCCTTTTGCCGTGTGTTCTTGCGCCATGTTGGACCTGCTCATACACGGGTGTGCTCGTGTCATTTGTTTTAAAATTTTATGAAAAGAAAACTTCACTGTGAACAAAGAGGTGCTCAGTCTTCTAGGCCAGAAGCCAGGAAAGGACACGGGTTAGAGCCCAGGTCTGGGCCCAGATCTGGATCTCACCAAGCCCACCGTTCACTCAGCAACTAGGTCACCGTTTCTGACCTGTGACTCGGGGAAGAATGGTGCCCCGTAGGTTTGTGAATTAAGGGAGTCACCATGTGTGAAGGCTCAGGACAATTCAGAAACACAGGCATCAACTGAGCAAGATCCTGTCATCAGGCAGGAGGTGCTGTGGCTTCCAGGTCTTGCAAAAACATCTGGGAGGTGGTACCAGGGTGGTACTCTGTCGTCTGTGGCAAGGTGGAGTGATGAGGCAGAGCACTGAGTGTAGGAATTCACGTGCGTCTGTTTTGCCTTTTTGCAAATCTGCCAAGAAATGAGCCAGGGTTTAGTTGTCTCTGACTAGCAGGGACTCTGTTAAATATGAATTCACTAGAGGCCCAGTGCACGAATTCGTGCACGGGTGGGGTTCAGCCGGCCCCCAGATTGGCCTATCGGGCAAGCGGCTAGGGGGAGGGACCACAGGTGGTTGGCGGGCTGGCCCCAACCCCAATCAGGGTGGGAGGAACTGATTGGGTGTGGGGCCGACCACAGGAGATGCCAAAGTGCCACAGGCAGTTGGCGGGTGACCCTGCCTCTGATTCGGGGGCGGGGAGGGGCGGGTGGAGGGGCTGCAGGTGGTTGGCTGGCTGGCCCCGCCCCTTGGTTGAACTCCCAGTCGAAGGGACAATTTGCATATTAGCCTTTTATTATATAGGATGGTGAGAGGGGTTGAAGATTAGTGTCATCGGTTGACATTTTAAGTGAGGATTTTCAGTCTTTTGTAATTATCGCTTTATAGATGTAATTGAAAATTTCCTTTAACAAATGCAGCTCTAATTTAAGGTGTTTAGTACATTTTAGAATGTTGCTTCTCATTCACTATTAAACATAGGAAAGTGGGTCTGGTAATTAAGACAACAGACTGCATGCTGTTGGATCTTAAGAAAATCTTTCCCTCCTGGCTTCTTGTTTACTAAACATCAGTGATCTCGAACCTTCCGAACTTGGGCTGTGCCATGGCACGTACAGCCTGCACTTTACTTTCATGTGTCTTTTTAATACAGCATATGAGTTTCCCGGGGCTGTCTCAACAAAGTACCTCCCGCTGGGTGCCTTTGAACACAGCAGTCGGTTCTCTCACAGTTCTGGGGTGCAGAAGGCTGGGCTCAGGGTGTCAGCAGGTGGATTTCTTTCGGGGGCTCGGAGGGGGTCCCAGGCCTCTCTCCAGCCTGTGGTGGTGCCGGCAGGTCTTACAGAAACCTGCTGGCACCACCTTGGTGTTTCCAGCTTGTAGACGTGTCACCCCAATCCTGGCCTCTGTCATCACAGGGCCTTCCCCCTATGTCTTTGTTTCTTTTTTCTCTTCTTATAAGGACACTGGTCGTTGGATTAAGGCCCGTCACCCTACTCCAGGAAGGCCTCGTCTTAACTGGTTGTATCGGCCAGGTTCCCTTTTCCCACTAAAGTCACATCCGAAGTTCTGGGCCTTAGAACTTGGGCCTGTCCATTTGGGGACACAATTCAACCCACAACAGGTGCTCAGGCTCATGATTTCTGACTCTCACCTGGACCTTTGCCAAGGGCAGTTGCCGGTGAGGGAGTCCTGGCTGCAGGCAGGTTCCTCTCTGGTATTTCAAACTTCTGATGTGTCCGCATCTTTGGAAAAGGAAAAGCCAAGGAAACAATATCGATCCCATGTAGTTTCTTATTATTTGGGCAGGCTTTTTTTTTTTTTTAATCCTCATGCAAGGATATTTTTTCCATTTTATTGATTTTTGGAGAAAGAGAGAAACATTGATGTGAGCGAGAAACATCGATCTGTTGGTTGCCTCCCACACGTGCCTCAATCCTGGATTGACTCCACAACCTGGGTATGTGCCCTGACCAGGAATCGGGCCACACCTTTTGGTGTCCAGGATGGTGCTCCAGCCAACCGAGCCACTTGGCCAGGGCGGCTCTGCCCTTTTTGATTGCTACAGAATAATTCTATTTCCAGGGTCTTTTATGCTTCTCTTTTTATTGAGATACTAGAGGCCCAGTGCACAAAAATTTGTGCACTCGGGGGGGAAGAGGGGGTCTCTTAGCCTGGCCTGTGCCTTCTCACAGTCTGGGACCCCTTGGGAGATAACGACCTGCTGGCTTAGGCCTGCTCCCGGGTGGCAGAGGGCAGGCCCAATCCCTAGGTGCAGCCCCTGGTCAGGCTCAGAGCAGGGCCAATTGGGGAGTTGGGGCGCTGCCCCCTGTCATGCACAGAGCAGGGCGGATCGGGAGGTTGCAATGCCACCCCTAGTCACGCTCAGGGTAGGGCCGATTGGGGGGTTGAGGCACCGCCCCCTGTCACACTCAAGGCAGGGTCAATGGGGAGGTTGTGGCGCCACCCCCTGTCACGAACAGAGCAGGGCCCATCAGGGGGGTTGGGGCTCCATACCCTGTCACACACAGAGCAGGGTCGATCAGGGGGTTGGGGAGCTCCCCCCTGTCACACACAGAGCAGGGACCATCAGGGGGTTGAGGAGCTCCCCCCTGTCATGCACAGAGCAGGGCCGATCAGGGGGTTGAGGAGCTCCCCGCTGTCATTCACAGAGTAGGGCCGATAGGGGAGTTGGGGCACCGCCCCCTGTCACACACAGAGCAGGGCCCATCAGGGGGTTGGGGTGCTGCACCTTGCCACACTCAGGGCAGGGCCAGTGGGGAGGTTATGGCTCTACCCTGTCACACACAGAGCAAGGCCCATGGAGGGGGGTTGGGGCGCCACCCTCTATCACCCACAGAGCAGGGCCGATCAGGGGGTTGGTGCGCCGCACCCTGTCAAACACAGAGCCGCAGGGCGATCAGGGCCTTCCCCTGTCACGAACAGAGCAGGGCGGATAGGGAGGTTGTGGCCCCGCCCCCTCTCACACACAGAGCCGCAGGGCAATCAGGGGGTTTGGGCGCTGCCCCCTGTCACGCTGATCCCGGTGCCAGGAGGCATATTACCCTTTTACTATATAGAATAGAGGCCTGGTGCACGGGTGGGGGCCGGCTGGTTTGCCCTGAAGGGTGTCCTGGATCAGGGCGGGGGTCCCCACTGGGGTGCCTGGCCAGTCTGGGTGAGGGGCTGAGGGCCATTTTCAGGCTGGCGGGTGACTGAAGCTCCCAACTGCTCCTTTTTTTCTTTTTTTTTTTTTTCTATTCTGGGCCAGCTTTGGCTCTCAGGCCTCGCTGCTGAAAGCAGGTTTCTGGCCTTTGTTTACCTTCTGTATTTGATACAATGTTGTGGTTCGGCTGGCTGAAGCCTGGCTGACTGAAAGCCGGTTTCTAGGGTTTTGTTTAGCTTCTATATTTGCAACATAGTTGCTTAGAGTTGCAGCTGAGAGGCCAGCAAGTCAGGCAGGGAACGTTGGAGTTCGCCGTCACTGGAGCAAGCAAGCCTCCCTGTTCGCTTCAGTGCATGGCTGCCGGCCGCCATCTTGGCTGACAGTTAATTTGCATAAGGATATGCTGATTAGCCAATGGGAAGGGCAGCAGATGTACGGCTAATTACCATGTTTCTCTTTTATTAGTGTAGATAATTGACATATAACATATACTCCTTTTAAAAATATACTAGTTACTTGATTCAAGTAAGATCTCCTTTTTGCAAATTTTAACTGTCATGTTTCCTCACTCATACTTTTAGGTTTATGATATTTGGAAGCCAAATAGCAAACTTCTATTTTTATAGTCCAGTCTTTAGATCCTAAAACCACATTATACATTTGTAGATGGAAAATTACAAAAATAAGGTGGTGTTTACCTAGATTGTGCTCTCACTTAGCTCCCCTGGAAGAATCTAATTTGTAGGGATAAAGCCCATGATCTTGGAAAGAATTCATTTGTTTGCTAGTTCAGTCAGACACTGCTAGACACTCCTGCGGGGGCGGGGAACAGCAGTGACCAGGAGGTGCAGACTGATGAAGGAGGCAGCACAGAGAGTCAGAGGGCACCCTCTGCAGAGCTGGGTGCTACAAGCTGGGAGCAGGTGAACATTTAAGCCACCACAGAAGACATGGAGGGGGAAAGTCGCGAAGACATCTGCGGGAACTTCCAGGTAGAGGCCAGGACGAGTGCAGAAGCCCCCAGGTGGGGCGGGCTGGGCACTGGAGGAGAGTGAGAGTGGAGATGAGGCCAGGAGGGGTGGGGGCGACCATGGAGCCCAGGGGCATGTGCGGAACGTGGATGCAGAAAAACCATACTTTTTCCAAAACCCCATATCCTATGACCATAAAGCATGTTACAGCATGTCTCCCATCCAAAGAGTGTGCCTAAGAACCCGCTGTCCAGAATGGCATAGCATCAACCTCATTTCAGATTCTCACCCGTCGAGTTGCATTTGAGCCTACACTGGGCATGCTGAACTTGGGGCTGGATACGCAGAATCCCTCTCGTTTATATTCCATGCTATCATCCTGCTCTTAGAATTGTTGCTCTCCCGTTTAACCGTGTCCAAAACTGGAACATGTAATCCCGCAGAGACAGGGTTGGAGAGAGAGAACTGAACTAGTCAGTCTATGGTGGGTGTATATGGGAGGGGCAGATGCGAATGCTGTAGTGCCTTCACGCTTCCGAGGTCCTTTTGAAGTATTCCGGAAACCCAGAAGTAGCATTAACGAACACTAACATGTCAATAACAGGGCCCTTACGAACTACGAACCCTGGGAATGTGGCAGCCAGGCCTGCGTTCAGGAGTCCTGCGGGACCCAGAGTGGCTGCCTGTGGTGTGCATGGATCCTCACGTGCTTACGATGACGTCATTGCCTCTGTGTATTCAGACAAAACTGCTCTTACAGGCCCACGGATGACAGCAATCAGCCTCCCGGCCGGGGCGTCCTCTCCATGCACGGGCTGACTTACGGGGTCATCCGGGTGGACTCGGAAGAAAAGCTGTCTGTACTCACCGTGCAGGATGTCGGCCTCGTGATGCCCGGAGGTGAGAGGGGGCCCTGGGCCACAGACACTGCGGGAGTCCACTCAGGACCCCAGACATGGGCGGGGGAGGGATCAGT
The DNA here is from genome assembly GCF_028538775.1 of Myotis yumanensis. Classification (NCBI taxonomy): domain Eukaryota; kingdom Metazoa; phylum Chordata; class Mammalia; order Chiroptera; family Vespertilionidae; genus Myotis; species Myotis yumanensis. The sequence goes on along the minus strand of NW_027223752.1, from coordinate 159,097,307 downwards.
CGGCATCCCTGGCCCCTCTGGCAGGAGTGCTCGGGACAATGCTTAATTCCAGTCTCCTCACATGTTTGTTAAGCTTCACGGTTGGTGGTAATGCTGCTCCACCTGGAAACCCAAAATGTTCAAGAAGTTGACAAAGGCTTCTATGCCGCCTTGTGCACTGGAACCGGGGTTCCTGTCCCCTTGGGGGGGGAGCTGCTCTGTACTCCCACAGTCCTGGTGGCTTCTCTGACGGTCAGGCTCTCGCGGGTCACCCCGTCGGATGCACTGTGCAGAGCTGGGTGCTGGCTGGGCTTGTCGCAGCTGCATGAAGACTGAGGGAGGGGGGTCTGGGTATTTAGTGAAACTTGTTTTAGTGGTAAAGCCCTTTTGAAAAGTCATGGAAACCATTTCCACAAATGAGCAGAGAGGCCCTGGGTGGAAGGGCTCACCGGCAGGCATCCCTGTCCTCCACCCCCTGCCCTGCACTTGGGCCGCTCCTGTGACCTCGTGGGGCTCCAGGAAGCACAGGGAGACTGGCTGCTGGCAGGAGAGGAGAGCCCACCCTCTGATTTGCAGAATACCCTCACCTGGTCCTGCTTCTCACATGCGTCCCCCTCTCGGGACCCTCGGGAGCACTTAGGCCCTCGCAATCTAGGGGGCTCCTTTTTCGGGTGCAGGTCCCACTTGAGTTTGGACCTTCTCCTGATGAGCCCTCCACACGTGGGAGTGCAGTCTCACCTCATAGGGGGATGGTCACATCCAGGTACAACACGGCCCCTCGGACACGTGCGTGCACAGCACCGGAAATGCGGACGTAGCTTCCTCACAACCAGCACGCGCCACAAGCCAGAGGTGCACGCACCCCTGCACTGCAGGTGTGAGGCCCGTGTGGACCCTCGCGCGAGCACCCCCAGGGCCCCTCTGCACGGCGCTCTGAGCCGGCCGGGCTTCCTGGAGTCCGTGCCTGCACATAAAGTCTCCTTCTCTGGGGCCGTGGTGTCGCAGGAACCTCGCTTACACCCTCCAACCCTCCACATGCTGTATGTCTCAGGCCGCTGCACACTCCAGCCTCAGCCAGGCCTCCTGGCTCCTTTTCCTCCTTCCTTTAAAAAATTATTTTTGAAATAAATAATAGATCCCCGTGGTTTTAGCTTCAAAAGATTCAGGTTGTACAATGATAAAACGTCCTTTCCAGCAATACCGCTTCCTTATAGAAATACTCTGGGGCTGTGGGGGGACACCACACACACACACACACACACACACACACACACACACACACACACACTGATGGGCACACATGTTTGTTTTTTCTGTTTTTTCCTATTTCGCGTAAAGAGAGAGCACTGTGGGCTTTTCCTCTGTTCAGTGTCACTTGGTTTACGGCACTCCATCTTGTATCTTAGAGCTCATTTGTCGGTGCGTAAGGAGCTGTCCTTCCTCCCCAGGCGTGTAGGGTATGGTGTTGGAATACATGTAATTTATTCAATCATCCCCCACCCCCAGTGATTGTCTCTCTTGTGCTGCTGAACTGAGTGCCGTGGATGTCTCGTCGGTGCTTCATCTGCACAGATGTGAGGATGGCCAAATGGGAAAGTTCTAGAAACTGGATTTGTTCCCGGGGCAGATGCCCACATAACTGATAATATTGGGTCCTTTGGGAAAGCCGTGAAGATTAGCATCCTACCACTCAAGGGGAGGAGGGTTTGAGGGGGGGATGTTCCTCTCTCTTTCCACTCCTTCCTCCCTATTAAGTTATCACACTATATTTTATCTGATGGGTGAAGAATTTTTGGTATAATTTTATTCTGAAATTTTCTCCCCATGCGTGAGCTGAATGTTCCTGCATTTTATTGACTCCGTTTCTTAGACGTGGCACTTCCTGTCACCTTAACTCCAGTACAGGGTGGCGGGGTCAGCCCAGCCATCCTGACACACCCACCTCGCTGAGCCGCCAGCTCCCTAATCAGACCCACGGTCTGTGGTGGCCAATCATGGTGCGTGGGTCATGGCAGCGCCGGGCATGCCTGCCACAGCCGAGAAAACTAGCATCACTGGATTTCGTGCTGAAACGCTCGGTTTGGAAGTTCTCAACCAATATTCTGTGAAGGGCCCCGGCTTGGCAGGGAATCTGAGATCAAAGATTACAGTTTCCACAGGAAGCACGCAGCCTCCACCCAGAAGAGCTCGAAGGACTCCGGGGCAAGTGCTCCTCAGTTGGTGCAGTCGAGGTTGCGTCCTGGAGGCTGCGTGCGTTTTGCTGCTGCTGTGGCTGTGGCTTATCTGAGTGTCATCCTCATGTCTATGCAGAAAGGGCTACTCCTCTTTCATACAATTTACACATTAAAATTAAAGCAATTGGAATGATCTACTGATGCCACAATTGGGAAACTTTACATTTTGCTGCAACATGAAAAGTCATGACTCACTTTAGGGAAAATGACCAGCTGGCTCATCACCTCCCTGTCATGTCAAACCTGCAGTTTTATTCCTATTTATTTGTGTTCCTATTCGTATTCATCTCTCTTTCTCCATGTTTCTCTCTCTGTAACTCTCTCACTGCCCCTCTCTCCCGCGTCCAGCCATCATGTGCTCCGTGAAGCCAGACGGGATCCCGCAGCTGTGCAGGACAGACGAGATCGGGGAGCTCTGTGTGTGCGCGATTGCCACGGGCACATCCTACTATGGCCTCTCGGGCATGACCAAGAACACCTTCGAGGTAGGTCTGGGAGCGCCATTGCCAGGTGCACAGATGTGAAAGATAAGACGGAAATTTAAAAAAACAGTTTTATAGTCATTAAAATGGTTGCACTTTCTCCTGCCAGTGTCAAAAAAGGGTAAATACAGTTTCTTAAAAATGGGCCTTTTTAATATATTACTGTTCTCACCTTTGCCTGTTTAGTAAGAGCACCAGGGACAGTGGGTGGGTAAAGGGACGAGAGCATACGGGCACGGCCTCGCTGGCCGGGGAGCTGAGGTCCCCCCTTCATGGCCTGTCAGCCCAGGCCACACTTGGCCAGGTGTGAACAGGTGTGCACGCTAAATAACTATCTCCGCAGCATGAGCAGGCAGGCACATGACGGGGGTGGTGTGTGTGTGTGTGTGTGGTGAGTGTATTATGCTGTGTGTGCATGTGTATGTGGGGTGTGCAGTGTATGCATGGGTGGGGTGTGCACACAGGTGACGTGTGTGTTGTATGCACACACATGTGTAGCGTTAGCACAGGCACACACACACGTTGGCCCTGTGAGTGAGAGGGTTTGTGCACGCAGCAGTCCGGGAGCTCAGCTGCACCTCCACGTCCTCAGAGTTCCTACCATCGCCCAGTGATGCCGACCCAGGAGGAGCACACTTCTGATGACGTTGTACAGAGGAAAGCCTGAGTTGTTTGGGGATACGTTTCTTAATGTTTAGAACCGTGATTGTCGAATGAATGCAGAGGCACATTTTCAAGACACATCTAAATAAAGTCCCCATCTCCTTTTCTGTGCAGTTCCCCTGCCGGGTTTGGAGGCAGGTGTAGAATCTGAACACGTGATTTCCTTCCTTTATATTTTTTAAGTGTAGTTCCAATAAGGAAAACTCTTTTAATGAATAGAGAACGTTTCACAACTAAAAGATGTTATTTAAAATGCCCCTTGATTCTTCGTTGATCACTTTTTAAAAATATATGTTTTTATTGATTTCAGAGAGGAAAGAAGAGAGAGAGATAGAAACATCAATGATGAGAGAGACTCATTGATAGGCTGCCTCCTGCACGCCCCACACTGGGGATTGAGCTCACAACTGGGCATGTGCCCTGACTGGAAATCAAACTGTGACCTCCTAGTTCATGGGTCTACGCTCAAACACTGAGCCTCACCAGCGGGCTCCACTGATCACTTTTATGCTGTGACTTTATAAGCAGAATTAGTTAGTGTTTATTAGACTATTGTCCTGACCTTTGCATATCACCTCTTAAGAGGCTCAGAAGCTGTGATAAAGAAACCTGCCAGGGGCCCTGCAGGTGGACCAGCTGGACCAAATGTAGGGTGCTGAGTGGGTAGGGGAGGTGCCTTCCAGGTTTGTGGTGTCTGCTGGCAGCAGCTGCCAGGCCTGGCTTTCCCGGCCAGGGCTCAGGGTAGGAGACACGGCTGAAGAGAAGCAGATCCATGGGCTCCGAGGAGGAGGGAGGAAGCCGGCCTGGCTGGGCACTCACAGCGCATGCTTCCCCAGGTATTCCCCGTGACGAGCTCGGGGGCCCCGGTCAGCGAGTATCCCTTCGTGCGGACAGGCCTGCTGGGCTTCGTCGGTCCCGGGGGACTCGTCTTTGTGGTGGGCAAGATGGATGGGCTCATGGTGGTCAGTGGGCGCAGACACAACGCCGATGACATCGTGGCCACAGCGCTGGCCGTCGAGCCCATGAAGTTTGTCTACCGGGGAAGGTGAGTCACCTTCTGTGCAGTGGGCACAGTTTGCTGTAGGCTACACTTTTTATGTAAAATCGCACAAATTCCTTCAACTGATGGGACTCAGTTCACTCTTATGTAAAATGAAGCAACTGGACTCAATGACCTTTGAGATGCCATCGAGTTCTGAAATGTCCGGTTTTATAGGAATTTTCTGAGCCCCATAAATATATTTTCATTAACTTCTCCTCTACGTTAAATAAAAATATCCATTTGAGAAATGTTATTTTTAGTAAAAAAAATGATTCAGAGAGTCAAAATTCATCTTGGTAGAGGTCCTTCCAAAAGACCCAGTGATGATAGGTGAGTGACCATTTTACACGGAACTCTGGCTCCCGTGACTCCCCTCCCCCTGACTGTGCCCCTGCCTTGCTGGGCACAGGGTCAGTATTGGCGATTCCAGCCCCGTGTGTTTGCTAATTTGAAGAAGGTCATAAACTGCGTTAGAACTTTCAGTGCAGCAAGCTATGGGAATAGGAGAAATAGATACTGGATGAGGCATCACAACTTTTGGATTATTCTTTTTAAAAAATATATATTTTATTGATTTCTTATAGAGAGGAAGGGCGAGGGATAGAGAGTTAGAAACATCGATGGGAGAGAAACATCGATCAGCCGCCTCCTGCACACTCCCTACTGGGTATGTGCCCGCAACCAAGGTACATACATGCCCTTGACCGGGATCGAACCCAGGACCCTTGAGTCCGCAGGCCGACACTCTATCCACTGAGCCAAACCGGTCAGGGCTTGGATTATTCTTAAACCTCTGTGAAAAGTGGCACCGGTGTTCAAGTTGCCACTATCCCATGCTTACACGGGAGACTGCATACCTAGTAGAAAACTTACTTCACAAACGCAAAATTTCTACTCATTTGGAGACACTTGCTTCACAGGTGCAAATGCAAGCTGCAAATTGAATGGGTTTCTAAACTTCAGCCGTTCTGATGAACGCACCGAAACTCCCTCTGCCAGTGCTGAGAGGTTTGTCGCCAAACCTGAGGCATGGCCTTGGGGAATGCAGGCACTGCTATCCCGAGCTTGGTGAGGCTCCTCCTCCCAGAGCTGCACTGTCCGTAATAAGTGCCCGGGGTTCCGCTGTTGCGATGACTTTTCCGAAGCAGCCCTCGGTGCTAGAACCCCCTCAGCCTATAGTCAGTGGCGACCAAGCTCCTGGCTGCAGACTGGTCCTCCTGCAAGCATCTCCGGCCTGTGCTCACTGTGCCTCCCTCTGTCCCTGCAGAATAGCTGTGTTCTCAGTGACCGTGCTGCATGACGAGAGGATAGTGATCGTGGCCGAGCAGCGGCCCGACTCCACGGAGGAGGACAGCTTCCAGTGGATGAGCCGCGTGCTCCAGGTAGCCCCCCTCCCGCCCTCTCCCAGGCTCAGGGCAGCTTTTGTAGTATTTGTTAGGATGTGGCCAACCCTCATCGACTGTGCTTCTGTCCCTGACTGTCACTCCATTTGATCAGAAATTGCATCAACCCTGACACTTACGTTTGTGGGAGAGTGGCTGTTAGACCAAGATTAGTAATCAGGGTTTGCAAAACTGGCTCCTACTATTCATGTGGGGAGGTCGAGAGTGTATATCTTGGGAGTATATTATTTTTTCTCCAGAATTCCTTTCTCAGTGTGTGTGGTATTCCACAATCCCTCCGCAATGGTCCAGCTCGGTGAGGGTCGGCTCAGCAGCCCCTCTCTGACCGCGGCGCCTCCCATGGGCTGCACCACGGCGCTGCATGCGCTTTCTGGGCTGTGGACAGTGTTTTGCACAGTCTGCACGGGTGCCTGATGTCTTTGCACAGTACCTGTTCCAACACAGTCTCCTCTTGTGACTTCCAGGCGATCGACAGCATCCATCAAGTCGGGGTTTATTGCTTGGCCTTGGTTCCTGCAAACACCCTCCCCAAAACCCCGCTCGGTGGGATCCACTTGTCAGAAACAAAGCAGCTTTTCCTGGAGGGCTCGCTTCACCCCTGCAATGTCCTGATGTGCCCCCACACTTGTGTCACAAACCTGCCTAAACCTCGACAAAAGCAGCCAGGTATGCCCAGGGGCTGGGAGGGCTCGTGTGGAGTCTCAGGGGGGCCTCTGCAGCCTGTGGTGGGGGTGCCACGCCCACTGGGCCTCGTGAACGGGGGCGATTCTCAGCCGTCCTCCCCTCCTGGTCACAACCCCTGGAGGAGTGGGCTTGTTCTCCACCAGCAGTGTTTTCTGCAGGCGGGTGGTGCAGTGCAGGGCTCTGCTGGGCTGCAGATCCACTCAGGGCGGGGCAGGGGTGCAGGACAGCTGGAGTGAAGGGGGTGCCCGTGTCCTGGGCCTCCTTCGTGGGGCATCAGACCTCCATCTGCTGTGACCTCGGGGACGCACAGAATTTCTAGTCACGGTTCCTCGCACACAAATGAGAATAGCGCTTCCTTGCGTGTTTCATGGGTTCATTTAGGGGTCAGAGCTGCTAACACGTGGAAGAGCATTTTGAATTCCATGAAGAATTCTGCAAACTGTTTGTGACGTCATGAGAGTGAGCATTTGCCTAGTGCTTCACCGTGTAGGGGACACATAATTATTTGTTACCTGACTTGCTCCTCCTGACAGTGGAATTGATCATGCTCTTCAGAGTTGCACAGTTACCAGTGAGAGGGAATTTATCTCAAGATGGTGCATCGTGAGGAAGCAAATCCACCAGTGTAGTCAGAAGGTCCTGGCCTCCAGGCTGGGACGTGCAGACAGATGTCAGAGGATGTTGGGTGATGGAGCGTGCAGCCTGTTTCACATACTAACTTCTTCATCTCAGGGAGCCCTAGAGGGGGCGCTCTCATCTCCTTTCACAAATGAGATCTCATCTCCTCCCCCATAGTGTGGGACCGCAGTGCAGGGGAAAAAGACCTTGACCCGATGGCCATTTGCCCACCTATAGAGTGGCCATCGGGGCGACTTTATGGCGAGGCAGCTACAGGCCCGTTGGGTCATCACGGGGCGCACGCCCATGTTAGCCGCAGAGACCATCTGGACTCAAGGCTCACACCCCAAGAGTGAGATTGGATGAGTTTGGTGGGGCAGGTGGTCCCCCGGTTAATGTGAGGAGAGGGGTCTTCCCACGAGGAGCGGGGTCAGGACTTGAGTCCGTGTCTGTGACTGTCCCGGAGTCCCTCCAGCAGACGTCTGTGAAGTGGTCAGAATGCAGCTCCCCCCGCGGGATTCAGCTCTCTCCTAGGGTAAGGGAGGGGAATTCCCTTCACAGCCCAGAAAGTCAGTTTTCAGGCATCACTGCTCCTTTGTTTTTGTCCCACTTCTGTCTTGTTAATTATTTTCTCATATTCTAGATTTCCTTAACTGATATTCCTCCCCATTTCCCCCACTCACCTTCATTTCTCCTCTCAATCCCTGGTGTATGTGATTGCTGCAATCAAGCATAGAGTGGCACTGACTGAGGTCTTCATGCTTTAAATTCTGTGCGTGCTCCGGCTTCACGTGGGGTGAGCACAGCTCCTCTTTGTCTCCTGGTGTCTCAGGCATGGCCTGCACTGGGGATGCTCTGTCTGGGCGCGGTGGTGCTGGGTGTTGAGGGTGTTGGGCTCTCCAGGGTCCTTGCGCACTCCAAGGTGATGGGCACGCCTCTGTCCTGCTCACCTGTGCTCTTCATCAGACACCTCGACCTAGTGTCCCCAGGCACACAGGTGTGGAGGAGGTGGTGGAGCCCCCAGGTCAGCCGTGTGACGGGAGAGTTCAGGACAGATGCCTGTGGATGGGGATCACTTGCAAGTGCACGTGATTCCAGAAGTACAGGGTGCAGCTCACCTGCCAGATGTCAAGAAACCAGAAATGAGAACTGTGACCAAGGGGAAAGGCTAGGGTGTTCTGTGCTAAGTGCTATGGGGAAGGCCATCTTTCCTCAGGGGGAGGATTGGGGGGCAGGGCACAGTAAAGGTGCCCGGGGAGATCTGGGTGCGCTCTAACACTACAGCATGGTAAATAGAGCTTATGGGCACTGGTAAGTGAAGGGAAAGAATTTCGTATTGATATTTGGTGTCCCATCTGTTCTTGTTAAATATTGAGAGGTTAGGTAAGTCTGTCTCTTCAAAAAAAGCAGTTTTTTAGCAAACACTAAAGGCAGCTGTGGGGGGCCCATCGCCATTCCCAGCTCAGTTGGTGATCTGTGATGCCCCTTTGACAGGTGACGTTTCCCTGAGGCCTCCGTTTCCATGAATTCAGGCAGGGAAAAGGACTAGATGATTTCCATGGCGCCCTTGGAATAAACATTTATGACTCCAAATGAGTCCTCAGCTGCCAGCGTGCACATTTGGTGAGGCCCTTTATGGGTGAGGGTTTTGCTGGATGCTTGAAACAGAGCCCCTGAGATATAGATCTTTGTAGACAACCTAATTGCCTTTTAACTGGATGAATTTGTACTTACTCAGCTAACATGCTATTGCTGCACCAGTATCTTGAGTACAAAACTGTTAGAAGACCTTGAACCCATCAGTTAGGCAGCAACAAAATGATAAAAGCAGCTTCCAGCTCTAACGTCCCCTGGATGTATTTTATCAGAACAGCTGGAGGAGGCCTGAGGAATGGCCAGGGGGAGAAACGCTGCCCTCACATACACCTGCCCTGTCCCCCGCACAAACCGGTCAGTCAGGTATTGGAGGGCAGGCATTCAACAGCAGGAGAAGGAGTTGCTGGCTTGTGGATTTGTAAATCTGTAAGTGGGAGCGTGGGAAGAGCACGTTTGGGTTCATCTCAATCTTTTATTTTCGAATTCTGAGGGGTGAGGTAAGGATGTAGGAGCGTTTTGCACGCGCCCCCTTCAGTCAACAAGGGAGAGAGCCTCCGTTCTCCGTAAAGGATGAATTTTGTAAATAAAAGCAGCAGCACCTGTCTCCCAGCAACGTTAGGAACATAGCAACTCAAGTCTGTGTGGGGAAAGAGACACGTAAGGTCCAAGCTTTGCAGCCAGAGAAATAAATTCTCAGCGAGGCGAGACTGGACTCAGGGACAGAGAAGCCCTAAATAGGCACCTTGGAATCGTGCTACCCCCTCAGAATACTGCTTTTCCAACCATAGTTTGAATTCTTTAAAAATTATGGAGAAGCCTTCAGTTTAGGCCTGTGCCCAAGTTGGCTTCTTCGGAGAACTGTCCTGCCCAGTCTCCACAGCCAGGAAGAACCCTGGGTGCTTTGCCGCAGGAACTGAAGCTGGGAAACCAGTGAAGCACGCTCAGCAAGGCTGCAGACGAGGGCGCTGTCTCTGGGCAGCAGCTCCCTCACTCCAGCCGCACAGCAGTGCCCTTCCTTTCAACACGCACCACATTGCCTGACTTTCTTCTTCAGAGTTTTTTTTTTAATTGAACTTATTGGGGTACAGTTCTATATTGCATCATCCGTGTACTGTATTGTGTGCTCAGCACCCAGCGTCAGGTCTCCTCCCATCACCACGTTTCCCCCCTTTGCCGCCTTCTACCTCCCCCACCCCCCTTTCCCTCTGGAATCGTCATACTGTTGTCTGTGTCTATAGGTGTTTGCGTTTTGTGTGTGTTTTGTTTTGCTTAATCCCTCCACCCAGGCTCCCAACCCCCTCCCCTTCTGACAGCTGTCTGATCTCTGTATCTGTGCATCTCTTTCTATTTTGTTTGTTAGTTTATTTTGTTTGTTAGATTCCACCTATAAGTGAAATCATTGGTACTTGTCTTTCTCTGACTGGCTTATTTCACTTAGCAAAATACTCTCCAGGTCCATCCATGCTGTCGCAAAGGGTAAGATTTCCTTCCTTTTTTATGGCCAAGAAGTATTTCATTAAGAGCTAAGAAAAGAAATTTAGTCAGTCCCAAACTACCACACATAAAAATTCAAACATGATTTAGCTTGAGTATGTAAGTCATGTTCTATGATTACATGGGAACCAGCACCAAGACTCTTACAAATTGCAGAAATCTGTATCATGGGCTGTTCTCCACAGTTCAGTCCTGCCTGTAGCATCCTGCCATCTCCCCCACAGCTGTGGAAAAGCGACTGTTTCATGACAAACCAAATTCTGGACAGCCACGCATCTGCAGAGTGTTGTTCAGTGGTTAGAGTGTTCCTACTTGGACAGTCATCCAAAGCAGCGGTCGCCAACCTTTCAGACCTCACAGACCACCGATTGGCAACCGTTGATCTAAAGGATACTCACCTCCTGCATTCCTCATCACACCAGTGAACGCCAGGGTGACTGCTGGAGTGGTTGCCATGGAAACAGTGCACGTTCTAGTCCATGTTCAGTACCGTCACACCCCTCAGCCTAAATCTTAAAACTTGTGTCTTAGCTTCAGACTAACAGCTGTTCATGCGCAATAAATGATGCAACATATACCCAGATTTCTAAGCCTGTAGCTTGGCCTTCAGCAAAAGTTTAACAAGATTAGGACTCATAGTGGCCTTCAACCTGAATTTTATCAAACCGAGAATTAAACGCTGATGCCATCTTTGTTACTTTAAACTCCTTTACTGCTGAAACCGGTTTGGCTCAGTGGATAGACCGTCGGCCTGCGGACTGAAAGGTCCCGGGTTCAATTCCGGTCAAGGGCATGTACCTGGGTTGCGGGCACATCCCCAGTAGGGGATGTGCAGGAGGCAGCTGATCGATGTTTCTCTCTCATCAATGTTTCTAACTCTCTATCCCTTTCCCTTTCTCTCTGTAAAAAATCAATAAAATATATTTTTAAAAAAATAAAATAAACTCCTTTACCAAATTCCTTTTGGTAAATATCTCTCCCCTTTTCTTTCTCACTTCCCTCTCCTTCTTTCTCCTTCCTCACACTCTCTCACACACTCGCATGCTCACACTCATGCTCTGTCACACGTGCTCACACACACACTCATGCACTCTCACTCACACTGGCCCGTTCTCCTGGAACTCCTAACCTTTTTCTAGTAAGTGTGTGTGTCTTGATTTATATGCATGTGTTTAATGAAAAGTAACCGTGAACAGTAGTATTTTCAGGAAACGGAGGTAATCGAGGGTGTCTTGAAGTCAGAAAATTGGAAAGCGGTACTCCCGCTCTTTAGGAAACTTTTTTTTTTTTATTAGAAAATAAAGGGAAAGCTGTCAGAATAGATTATTTCTGCATTTCTCTTCTGAAATGTGTCATGACCCATGAAAAGAGCCTGGTGATGGAGTTGGTAACGGGTGTGAAGGGAGCTTGGACTGTACGGCAGCCTTTTGGTTTATTCCACGTGTCTGTGGGCCTGACAGAACTTAACCCTTTCTGTGGAAGAAATACGTGGACAAGTGACTGTGTCACATCCTTCAACAGCGTTACTCCCTAAGTCTATCCCCAGAGCCATTTATTAAAGACGAGGTTTGTTGAGTCAGCTCTCAGGGGTGTGTAGTCGCACCTGGAGCCAGACTCACAAGCCAGGAGTCCCACTGTTCAGCAGTGGAATACGCATGCTTCAGATTCCATATTTGTCTTGTGCACTGTTTTGTATAATCACTAATGTGAGGAGACTTCACACAGAAGCTTCCCCCTAACTGGAAAGTAAAGGCAGTGGGCTGCGCGGCGCTGGGGGATTTGTGATCACGGTATTTCTCTCTACCCTTCGTCGAGGTTAGACTTGCCGTCATCATCGTCGTCATGACCTCTCTGAGGCCCTACTGTAGTAAGATTGTTTGTCAAAGCCACATATTTGAGAGGATTTCCCCAGAGTGAGCTCTTTACCAAGGTGGGCAGTCACGTTTTGGGGAATTTCACATGTGTTTTCCTCACGCATGTGCCACTGTTTCTTTCCAGAAATCGGCCCTGCCTCCGTGATGGTGGGGAACCTGGTCTCTGGGAAGAGGATTGCGCAGGCCAGCGGCAGAGACCTGGGTCAGATAGAGGACAACGACCAGGCCCGGAAGGTGAGAGCAGAGGGGCTGCCTTCGCTGGGTCCCCACCCGTCACCCTGACGCTGAATTACAGGAGCACTGGTCTGCTTCCTACCCGCCTCCACTTCCTACCCGCCTCGATTCTGCAAGAAACACCCATATAATTTTATAAGAAAATGTGCTTACGCCCTGGCCGGTGTGACTCAGTAGTTAGAGTGTCGGTCCAAGCACCAAAAGGTCGCGGGTTCAATTCCCCGTTAAGGAAACATACCAGGATTGCAGGTTCTATCCCTCGCCCTGATCGGGACCCATGTGGGAATCAACCAATTGATGTGTCTGTCTCATATCAATGTTCCTCTCTCTCCCTCTTCCCCCTCAACCCCTCCCATCCACTTTCTCTAAAAAAACCAGTGAGAAAAATATCCTCAGGTGAGGATTAACAACAACAAAAAAAAGAATAAGGAAATGTGTTTCTGAGGGGGTGCAGTGTTGTAGAACGTGTCCCAGTGGCCCAGAAGGGTGGGTGACAGTCCCAGGACTGGCAGGCCCGGGGCCAGGGTCTGGGTAGCCCTGTTTGGTCCTAGAGCCCTGAGCACTTGTTCCTAGTTTCCCACCAGTCCTGACTGGGCACTAAACTGCCTCATGGTGAGCTTATAGCAAAGCTTTAGTCCAGTGGTTCTCAACCTTCCTAATGGCGCGACCCTTTAATACAGTTCCTCATGCTGTGGTGACCCCCAATTTCATTGTTACAAATTGAACATAATTAAAGCATAGTGACTAATCACAAAAACAATATGTAATTATATATGTGTTTTCCGATGGTCTTAGGCGACCCCTGTGAAAGGGTCGTTCGACCCCCAAAGGGGTCGCGACCCACAGGTTGAGAACCGCTGCTTTAGTCCTTTGATTGTACAAATGCAAGAAAACATTCGTTCAAACCCGGATTTGGGAGCCAGACCTCCTTAGAGCAGCCTTAGAAATGGAGCAGGAGCCTTCGGCCCACTCCACCACAGACACCTTCCATGTGGCTTCAAGTCCCTTTATGACTGTTTAGCCTGGAGAGCTTGCTTTTTTAATCCTCACCCAAGAATGTGTTACTTGATGAGAGAGAGAGGGGAACAGCCATTGGTTGCCTTCCCGTGTGCAACAGCAACCTTTTTGGTGTACAGAACGACACTCCAACCAACTGAGCCACCTGGCCTGGGGCAGCCTTGCTAACTCTTAAGTGTCACCAAACGGTGGTCCCGCTTGTATGGCTACCAGGAAATCTGACAAAATCAACCATTTGAAATACTGGGAATTTGGCAACATACGTAGTGAGGTTGAAAGCAGTGGCTGTGGTGTTTCTCCTCCCGGCACCTCTTAGTAACGAGGACCGTGCCGACCTGGTGCTTCCTGGATCCTGACCGGAGGTCTGCGTCAGCACGATGCGCGTGGCCTCTGGGATTTGTGGTGCTTTTGGATGACATAGGCGTGGCCATCCTAAACAACTACCTGAGAGAGCCCCTGTTACATCAGGACACAGCTGACCGCCCTGCCACCCAGAAATCACGTGGCATCTTCAGGACGCCCCGGGGAGGAGTCTGTGTCAGCTGCTCCATCTGTGGGGACGAGGGTGCAGTGCTCCCACCTTGGGCAGGTGTCAGAGAACGTCTCCACGTCTGAACCCAGTCACGGCAGAGCACTGAGCACCTGCATGTTCTGTCGACCATATCTGTCAGGGCGTCCTCATGCCTCTGTGGAGACACACCCCAAGAGCACTCAGACAGACTAGACCAGTGATGGCGAACCTATGACACGTGTGTCAGAGGTGACACGCAAACTCATTTTTTGGTTGATTTTCCTGTGTTAAATGGCATTTAAATATATAAAATAAATATCAAAAATATAAGTCTTTGTTTTACTATGGTTGCAAATATCAAAAAATTTCTATATGTGACACGACACCAGAGTTAAGTTAGGGTTTTTCAAAATGCTGACACGCCGAGCTCAAAAGGTTCACCATCACTGGACTAGACCCATTGAAATGTTGAGATGAACCCCCAGTCCAGGGGCCCGGTCCTAACATCTGTGCTTTGTTCCAGTTCCTGTTCCTGTCAGAGGTCCTGCAGTGGAGGGCCCAGACCACGCCCGACCACGTCCTGTACACGCTGCTCAACTGCAGGGTGAGCTGCTGCCGCTGCTCCCGGGGGGCCACGCCCTCTGCTCTTTGACATCTTGCTGACCCCATCCTGTCCCTTCAGTCTTATGTGAATTCCTTTTAGTTATTTGTTGCAATTTTTACTGAGACTTTTTCAATTAAGAAGGATTTCTTTTTTATTTTTTTGTTTTTCTGATTTATTTTTATTTATTTCGGGGAGAAGGATTGCTTTTAAATATAAGGGTTTATGCATCTCTCTCTCTCTCTCTCTCTCTCTCTCTATATATATATATATATATATATATATATATATATATATTCTAGCAATTTTTTGCAATATTTCTCCCCAAAATGAGTAATGAATAATTTCTGCAACCAAGAACAATTACAGATCTATGGGATATTTACATCCTTATTTTATTACTGAACTACTTTTTTGTAAGTAAGAAGTTATGTTTTAATTATAGACTTTCATTCTTAGGAATGAAAACCATTTCTATTTTATAATGAAAATACTTTAATTAAAGTTTTAATTTTACTTTAACTTTTAAAGTAAAATTAAAGTTTACCTTTATTTTGTGACGTGTGTTCCCGTCCCCTGACCCCATGTTCAATCACTTGCTGAAGCTAGACACTGGGTCTTTTGGGAAAACGTGTTTCCTGGGAATGCCTCGGACCCTGAAAGGAGCTTTATTAGAAATAAGAGAAAGTCGGGCGGGGCGAGCTGGAGGTCAAAGCCATGAGCGTGGAGAGAGGGTGGGCCCCGGGCAGAGTTCCTTGAGACGCAGCCCACTGTTTCCTGGGCCTCTGATGTGGACGCAGCTACATCCTGACCGTTCACAGGGTGGCACCGGCTCAAGCATCTGCGTCCATCCCACCCTCCCCAGCACGTAGGCACACTTATCATGACACTCAACCTGCCCAAAGGTCAGGAGCATCATTGCTGTCATTGTTATCAGTGTGATTTCCACTTACATCAAGCTGCCAGTTCAACACTGTCCAATAGAAATATAACGCAAGCCTCACACGTAATTTTATATTTTCTAAAGGTAATACTTAAAAAGGATAAAATAAACTGATGAAATTTAAGAATTTTGCTTAATATATCCAAAACATTGTCATTCCAACACATGGCTACCATATGGCCAGCGCTTGCCTCCCCCACCCCATCCCGCCCCCCACACCCCCCATGGCGTCTAGTTTGTTAACTGAGAACTCTGCTCCTTGGTCACCGCTCATTTAAGATGGGGAACCATTGGTTCCTGCTGAGTGAGGCTTCCTGCCGGCTGCATCTCTGTCCTACGCGGCAGTGCCCTGGACAGGATAAGAGTTGTTTACAAGATTTATAGGAAGTGAGGACGCAGTTCATTGCAAATCACGGAAAACTTACATTCACATTCTTGGACCTTGTTTACATGCAAAAGACCACCTGTTATTTTTTTTTAATTTATTCTTTTTTTTTTAAATCTTCACTGGAGAGGAAGGAGATTTTTTCCATTGATCCTCAAAGAGAGTGGAAGGGAGAAGGGAGAGAGAGAAACATCCATGTGAAAGAGAGACATTGATTGGTTGCCTCCCACACTGCCCCAACCAGGACCGGGGATTGAACCTGCTGCTAACCAAGGCATGTGCCTTCACCAGAATCTAACCCACAACCCCTTGGTCTGCAGGCCGACGCTGTTATTTTATTTTTTTAATGGAAACATAAGCCAACTCTTAGCTTTTCTTTTTTACTTGTGGCAGCTTCTTTAAAATTTTAAACTATAAATCCTATTTGGCTTTTTCTTTTTTCTTCAGTTTTTTAGGTGTTATTTAATTTAATGTAAAACGTTAAAATAGTGACAGACATGCAGACATTGACACTGAGATGTGTTGTCTGCAGGTCAGGGACCGGGCAGTGGGTGGCCCTGCATTCCCATTCTGTCAGGACAGTACCCAAGACCACTTTTAGGGAAGTCAGCCTGCGTTCTCTGGGAAGAACTTGTACTAGAACCGTCTTCTTTAGAAGTAGGTTTCCATGTGGAAGCCCCGGCTTTTCCCTTCCATGGTGATGACCACTGACCTGAGGGTAAACAGCTACTACTTCATGGACCCCTCACCCATAACATGTCATGTTTTCCTTCACGACGGACACTTTGGGGAATGAAATGTGTAACTGCAAGCCAGTGCTGTTTCTCCAGAGGTAAAAGGTTAGGTTGAGACCCCACGGAACAAGTGGTGATGGACATTCTGGGACCAGATGGGACCTGTGTCCCAGGTGGGCTCATGGGTGGTGGAGTCACGCCTTGTCCAACCTTGCAAACTGGGGAAGCAAGGAGAGGAGAACACCATGTTGGACTTACCATGAAGGAGCCTCTTTCCAACGGGGCACCTGCTTGGGGGATTTTTGAGAATAAATTTTGTTGGTCCCCAGTCACCCCATGTGCTGACTCCACATGTGACCAGGCTCACTTGTCCATCCCTGTAAACCCTGTGACATGGCAGGCCATGTGTGAAAACTGAGGTTCCTCAACATGAGGGACTGAATGCCAGTTAAGTTAACCTTTTGTACGTACCAATCGCGGGTGTTTTCATGAACCAGAGTCAAAATGCATTTCAGAAGCTCTTGACTGCTGGATGGAGTCACCTGTGCCCCTCAGATCTTTATGCTTCTGCCGTGACAACAAAGGGGGTTATTCACAGGGGTCAGCATTGCCCTCCGAAAAGTAGGGAAAAGATCAGCTGCAGAAGTCGAACGGCACAGACCAAGGACGCCTGCTGCTAGAGATCAGAAGCCATAGCACTGGGGTCCCAGTAACAGGAAGGCCTAGCGAGGCAGGCACAGAACGATGAGCCCGCCTGCCCCCCGCCAGCGGCACCGCTGGTCCCCGTTCAGGTCTGGAGTACAGGGCCAGCTTTTTTCCAGGACAGCAGACATGGGAGCATCCAGGGGCAGGAATGTCCTTCGCCTCCAGTTTGGGAGAGAGACAGAAACATGGATGTGAGAGACACACATCAACTGGTTGCTTCCTGCATGCACCCCTACTGAGGCAGAGAATTGAGCCTGCAACTGAGGTACATGCCCTTAACTGGAATCAAACCCTCGACCCTTCTGTCTGTGGTCTGACGCTCTAACCACTGAGCAATCGGCTAGGGCTGACCTCCTTGACTTTGATATGGTTTTTCTTTCCTTTAAAAAAAAATATTTTTATTGATTTTTTTTAAGAGAGAGAGGAAGGGAAAGGGTGAGAGAGAGAGAGAGAAACATCAGTGTGAGAAATATCAGTAGGTTGCCTCAAATGGGTCTAAACCCAAACCCGGGATATGTGCCCTGACTGGGAATTGAATGACCTTTCAGAGCATGGACAACACTCTAACCAACTGAGCCACACTGGCCAGGGCTTGATGTGGTTTTTCTCAATAAACATTCTCAATTGGTCTTATTTTCTATAGTAGAAAGTAGAAAGTCCTGCAGGTTTGATACTAATCTTACTGCCCATGGCAGTTACACTTAAGACCCAGAACCACTAGGTTGATTTTTTTTAAAGATTTACCTATGTCAGGTCAAGTAATTATTTTTTAAAATATTTCTTGTGAGCACAAGTATATCCAGATGCTGCTTAGAGGCTGTACTTCCTGGCTAGCAGGATGGGAGGAGAGTGCTTGCTGCTGGTTCCGGGACTGGAGGGGGTGATGAACACATTCTAAAACTGACTGTGGTGGTGGCACAACGGTGAATGTACTAGCAGATACTAATTGTCCATTTTAAATAAGCGCATTGTACGGTATATACACTGTATCTCACTAAAGCTTCCCCACTCAGGGTACAATAGCAAACTCGCTGACGTGTGTCCAGCTGCATAAGCGAGCGGAGAAGATAGCCGTGATGCTGATGGAGAGAGGGCGCCTGCAAGATGGGGACCACGTGGCTCTCGTCTACCCACCAGGTAAAAAGGCAGGACCGGCCACTGCAGGAGACAGCTTGTGGCACCTGTGGGGGCTTGATGGCTGGAGTTGCTGTATTGTCACCGAGAATTGCTTACTCGTCTAGTCCCTGCCACTGGCGGGGGGCTACGCTGCATGCTGTAGGACTTTTAGGGGCATGAATGAAGCGGTATTTCACAAGGCTCTCATATTTAAACTTGTTTATTAGAGTTCTGAGGCATTTATTTAATCACTAGTAGTTAAGTTGAGAAATTCCTTAGGCAGAAATTACAGGAATTAAATTTATGGGCGGCCTTAGCATCTCGTGCCTAAAGGAACAGGCCAAGTGGAAGTTAGTGCTGACACTTAACATAACCCCCGGAAAGAGAAAAGAATGTGTGTAAGGTGTTTGTCGTCCACTTAACCTTCCGACTTTTCCAGGCTAGTATTTCTGCTGATAGGGATGGCAGCCATTAAATGGTCTGATTTGTTTCAAGTAAAAACTTCTCATTTTCTTCTTGTGTAGGAATAGACCTTATCGCAGCTTTTTACGGTTGCCTGTACGCAGGCTGTGTGCCAATTACCGTCCGCCCCCCACACCCACAGAACATAGCGACGACGCTGCCTACCGTGAAGATGATTGTGGAGGTAACACCGCCTGGCGTGTCTGGGCGCTTCCCTCCTGCCCTGGACCTGAGTGTTGGGCTCTACACCAGAGCTGGGCCTTCGGGGGAGGGGCTGGCTGTGGGATTACAGTGGGAGTCTTCAACCCAAGTGCTGGGGCAGCATGGGCCTCTGCCCTCAGGGAGCTACCATCGAGTGCTGGAAGCAAGAGCCCAACTTTGCATGGAATTAGGGGCTAGAGGACAGCCCTGACTCGATACCTAGAGAAAGCAGCCCCCCAGAGAGGGCATCCCTACAGGCACCGCCCCAGCAAACCAGATCCAGTGAAAAACTCACCCATTTTTTATAGTTCTTTTGTCGTAGTTTATAAATGTCCTATTTGAAAGCATAGATTTATTTTAATTTTTTTGTGTCGGGGGGAGTTTAAGAGGACCAGGAAAGCTTTTTCCCTTTGGAGGAGGAACCACAGGGGATGTTAGTTTGGGGACCCCACAAGTACTTTTTTGTCATGATGTTGGAGTATTTTCATGGTCATTATTCCTGTTAGAAAATACGGGGTTTTTGTGGACATATGTGGCATTTCCAGTAGAAGAGCTAATGGTGTCAACAGTGAGGTTAGAAGCTCCTTTCTGAGTCCAGTCTTCACACTGGATCCCACTCAGCTATGGGCATTTTCAGGGACCTCAGTGCCCGCGCGCTCTGCGTGGCGCTTTGTGGTCGGACTCCTGGCTCTCTTGTACCTCTGCTGGCCAGCGCTAGCTCCTCACAAGGAGCCGTGTCCCTGGTAGTGCACCCTGCTCTGAAAGCCACACAGCCTCCACACACAGCGCACACACGTGTGCAGTGAGGGTTCCCCTGCGGTTTACCTTCCTTCATCCATTCTGTTCTCTGACTCTCAGGTGAGTCGCTCGGCCTGTTTAATGACAACACAACTGATCTGTAAATTGTTACGGTCCAGGGAGGCAGCTGCGGCCGTGGATGTCAGGGCGTGGCCCCCCATACTGGACACAGGTCAGTCCTCGAGCTCGCTAGGCACAGTTCCTTCTCTGCTCTCCCATTAGGTCAGCTGTGCTAATAGCTTCGCTTTGCTCTCCAGATGATTTGCCAAAGAAGCGACCGGCCCAGATCTACAAACCCTCCAACCCAGACACGCTGGCTTACCTGGATTTCAGTGTGTCCACGACTGGAATGCTAGCTGGAGTGAAGGTGAGGGTGTGGTCTGCCCAGTGTGCAGTGAGCCCAGGCAGTGATGGCCATTTGTGTTCTGCGTGAAACGTGGAATGAGGTGTAGATATGTGTTTCATTCAAGCTATAAAATGTGTGGACACTTCAGTAGTAACCTAAGCCGACTGCTTCTTTCCAAATGTTCCGACTTTTTTAAAAAATGTAAACGCAGCCTGACTCATCCCTACTGTCCTGCTTCTCAAATCCAAACATTCTTTCTGTGGTAAAACTGCATGAGAGCTTCTTGCTCTTTAAGGGATCCCTTATCACTCTCCAGAGGACTGCTGCCTGCAGCTGCAGGGACCCCTTTGCCTATGTCGTGCCCTCTGACGTAGGGCCCTCCAGGCTCAGGGACGCCCTTAGCGAGGAGCTGTTAACTTCCCTGTAGCCTCAGGAAGCCCTTCCCCTCTTATCTCCCTCTGGGGTCTGACTGCTGAGTTTGCATAGTTTAAAAGTGGGCATCTTAATAGGTGAGGTTATATCTCATTATATTTTTGATTTGTATTTTGCTAATGATTAGTGACAGTGAGCATCTTTTCATGCAATTATTGGCCATTTGTGTATCTTCTTTGCAGAGATGTCTACTCAAGTCCTTTGCCCATTTAAACAAGTTTTTGTTGTTGTTGAGTTTTAGAAGTTCTCTATATGTTTTGGGTATTAATCCTATATGAGATTTAAAAATGTTTTCTCCTGTTCTTTGGGTTGACTTTTTTTTACTCTGTAGACAGTGTCTTTTGATGCACAAAATTTTAAATTTTTGTTGAGTTCAATGTTGTCTATTTTTTTGTTGTTGGTGGTGTTTGTGTCTTTCGTGTCATATCAAAGAAAACATTGCCAAATCCAATGTCAGAAAGATTTTGTCCCATTCTTTTGTCTAGGAATTTTATTGTTTTACATTTATGTCTTTGATCCATTTTGTGTTAATTTTGTATCCAGTGATAGGTAAGAATCCAGCTTTATTCTTTTACATGTGGATATCCAGTTGTCCCAGAACCATTTGTTAAAGAAACTGTCCTTTACCCAATGAGTGTGGTCTTGGCACACTTGTGGAAATTGTTTGACCATATATAAAAGGGTCTGTTTGGAGGCTATTTTATTCCATTGTTTTAAGTGTCTGTCTTTATGCCAGTACCACACTGTTTTGATTATTGTAACTTTGTAGTAAGTTTTGAAATCAGGAAGTGTAGAACCTCCAGCTTTGTTCTTTTTCCAGAATGTTTTGGCTATTCAGGTTTTACTGAGATTCTATATGAATTTTACAATGAGCTTTTTTTTTATTTCTGCAAAAAAATCATTGAAATTTTTTATAGAAATTGCACTGAATCAGTATTGTTTTGAGGAAGTACTGGGTAGTATCTGTGACTATAGGATATGTTTCCATTTATTTATGTCTTCTTTAATTTATTTCAGGAATGGTCTATAGTGTGCATTGTATAAGTCTTTCACCTCATTGATTAAGTTAATTCCTAAGTATTTTATTCTTTATGCTATTGTAATGAGAACTGTTTTAATTAACTTTTCAGATTTTTCATTTAGTGTATAGAAATGCATGTTGACTTTTTTCCTGGTGATTTGCTGAATTCATTTATTATTTGTAGCAATTATTTTGTGACACCATTAGGGCTTTTTACATATAAGATCATATCATCTATGAACAGAGATATTTTTATTTCTTCCTTTCCAATTTGGATGCCTTTTATTTATTTTTTTCTTACCTAATTGCTCTGGCTGAAACTTCCAGTACTATGTTAAATGGAAAGGGTAAAGGCAGGCATCCTTGTCTTGTTTCTCATCTTAGAGGAAAAGTTCAGTCTTTCACAGTTGAGTATGATATTTGCTGTGGGTTTTCATATATTGTGTTTATTGTAGTGAGGTACTTTCCTTCTATTCCTAGTCTATTGAGTGTTTTTATCATTAAAGGATGTTAAATTTTTTCAGATACTTTCCTGCATCAAATGAGATGATCATGTATTTTTTTCCCTTCATACTCTTAATATGAAGTATTACATTCATTGACTGTCATATGTTGAGCCATCCTTGCATTCTAGGAATAAGCCCACCTGGTTATAATGCATAAGCATTTTATTGTGCTGCTGAATTCCATTTTCTACTATGCTCAATTATATGTTGAGGTTTATATTCCAGTGTTCATAAGGCATATTGATCTATAGTTTTCTTGTAGTCTCTTTGTCTGGTTTTGGTACCAGAGTAATGCTAACCTCATAGAATGAGGTAGGTAATGTTCCCTTCTCTTCAGTGTTTTTGGAAAAGTTTGGAAAGGATTTGTATTAGTTTTTCTTTAATGTTTGGTAGGACCACCAGTGAAGCCATCAGGTACAGGGCTTTTCTTTGTTGGAATTTCTTTTTTTCTGATTTGATCTTTTTACAAGTTAGAGGTTCATTCAGATTTCACATTACTTGTGATTTAGTCTTGGTAAGTTTTGTGTTCCTTCCTTTAAAAAAAAATGTTTTGTTGTTTCAGAGAGAGGAAAGGAGAGAGAGAGATAGAAACATTGATTGGCTACTTCCTGCACGCCCCCTATTGAGGGGGTCGAGCCTGCAACCTGAACATGGAATTGAGATAATGCTGGCCTCTTGATTTTTTTTGGAATAGTTTGAGAAGGATAGGTGTTAGTTCTTCTTTGAATGTTTGGTAAAATTCACCTGTGAAGCCATCCAGTTCATAACTTTTGTTTGTTGTGAGGTTTTTTAATTACTGCTTAAATTTCACTAGCTGTAATTAGTTTATTCAGAATCTCTGATTCTTCCTGATTCAGTTTTGGAAGATTGTATGTTTCTAGGAATTTGTCCATTTTGCCCAGGTTGTCCAATTTGTTTATGAATTTCCCTCTCAACACTGCTTTTGCTGTGACCCATAGATTTTGAGTTGTTGTGTTCTCATTTTCATTAGTTTTAAGGTATCTTTTGATTTCTTCCTTGATCTCCTTGTTGACCCATTCATTGTTTAGTAACATGTTATTTACCCTTCATGTCTTTATGTTTTGGTGTTGTACTGTGGTATTGTGTTAAGTCCTCTATTTCTTTACTTACCTTATGTCTAGTTGGTCTGTCCATTATTGATAGTGGTGTATTGAAGTCTCTTATTATTGTAGAGTTACCTATTTCTCCCTTCAGTTCTGTCCATTTTTGTTTTATATACTTTGATAGTTTCTTACCAGGTATATAGATGTTTATAATTGTTACTAGAGGCCCGGTGCACAAAAGTTTGTGCACTCGGGGGGGAGGGGGAGTCCCTCAGCCCGGTCTGTGCCCTCTCGCAGTCTGGGACCCCTCAGGGGATGACCACCTGCTGGCTTAGGCCTGCTCCCCGGGGGATTGGGCCTAAGATGGCAATCAGACATCCCTCTGGCAGCCCGGCAGCCCTTGGGGGATGTCCACTTGCCAGCAGGGAGCAGGCCTAAACTGCAGTCGGACATCCTTAGCGCTGCTGAGGAGGCAGGAGAGGCTCCCACCACCACCGCTATACTGGCAGCCATCAGCCTGGCTTGTGGCTGAGCAGAGCTCCTCCCATGTGAGAGCACCCTGACCACCAGAGGGCAGCTCCTGCATTGAGCGTCTGCCCCCTGGTGGTCAGTGTGTGTCATAGTGACCAGTCATTCCCAGTCCTTCTGCTGTTAGGGTCAGTTTGCATATTACCCTGTTACTATATAGGATAGAGGCCTGGTGCACAGGTGGGGGCTGGCTGGTTTGCCCTGAAGGGTGTCCCAGATCAGGGTGGTGGTCCCGCTTGGGTGCCTGGCCAGCCTGGATGAGGGGCTGATGGCTGTTTGCAGCTGGCCACAGCCCCTTCAGGGTGGGGACCCCTACTGGGGTGCCTGGCCAGCCTGGGTGAGGGGCTGAGGGCTGTTTTGAGGCTGGCAGGTGACTGAAGCTCCCAACCTCTCCTTTTTTTTCTTTTTTTTCTTTTTTAATTCTGGGATTTACTTACCTTCTATGGCTGTCACTGGAGCTGAGAGCCGGCTTTAGCTCTGAGACACGGCTGCTGAAAGCAGGTATCTGGGCTTTGTGTAGCTTCTATAATTGAAACACTGTTGCATCTCCAGCTCTGAGGCCCGACTGGCTGAAAGCAGGTTTCTGGGGATTGTTTAGCTTCTATAATTGCAACATAGTTGCTTAGAGTGCAGCTCAGAGCTGGGCGGCGGCAGGCAGGGAACCTTGGGTTCCTCCATCACTGGAGCAAGCAAGCCTCCTGTTCACTTCAGCTGCCTGGCTGCTGGCCGCCATCTTGGTTGGCAGTTAATTTGCATATCACCCTGATTAGCCAATGGAAAGCGTGTCGGAGGTACGGTTAATTACCATGTTTGTCTATTATTAGATAGGATATCTTCTTGCTGTATTAAACCTCTTATTAATATATAATGCCCTTTTGCCCTTTTTTATCTCTTGAAACCTTTTTTTATTTAAAGCCTATTTTTCTGATATAGCTACCTCTGGTAACTATTTGCATGAAATATCTTTATCCATCCTTTTACTTTCTAACTATTTGTGTCTTTTACTCTAAAAGGAATCTCTTGTAGGCAGCATATGGTTGGATCATAGTTTTTATCCATTCTGCCAATTTCTGTCTAGATAGAGAGTAAATCCACTTATATTTAAAGTAATTACTGATAAGAAGAGACTTCTTTCATCTTGCAATTTTCCATATGTCTTAATAGCTTTTCTGTTCCTCATTCCCCATATTACTTTCTTGTTTTGTGCTTAGTTGATTTTTTCTAGGAACATATGAATTCCTTTCTCATTTCCTTTTGTGTATATTCTATAGCTATTTTTTTGAGGTTACCATGGGACTTCCATTTAACATCCTAAAGTTATAACATCCCATTTTGAGTTTATAGCAGCTTAACTTCAGTAACATATAAAACTGTTCCTGTACAGCTTTATCCCCACCTTCTTCAGTTGTCAATGTCACAAACTTATATCTTTATACATCGTGTGGCCCCAAACATATGGTTATAATGTTTTAAATGAATTGGTCTCTTAAATTATGTAGGAAAAAAAAGTGGAATTTAAACCTGAAGTTAAAATGATTATAGTTTTTAAACTAATAGTTATTTGGTTTTTGTGTATTGGTCTCTTAAATCATGTAGGAAAAAAATGGAATCACAAACTTGTTGAAATTATACTAGCTTTTATAATTGCCCTTTAGATACATTTACTAAGATCTTTATTTGTTCAAATGATTTTGAGTTATGTCTGGTGTCCTATTTCAACCTGTAGAGATCTCTTGAGAATTTCCTTTACTCAGATTACTCAGAGCTAAGTGTAATAAACTCCTTCAACTTTTTTTAACCTAGGAGTATCTTTTTTTTTCTTTCTTTATTAAGGTATTACATATGTGTCTTTATCCCCCCCATGACTCCCCCACCCCACTCACATTCATGAACCTAGGAGTATCTTAATTCTCCAAAATTAATTGCAGTTACCATCCAGGACTCCCCTAGAAGTCGTAAGCCTTTAATAAATCCCAGAGTTCCAAACTAGTTACATGATATTCTTCTCTGCAGTTGTTGTCCAGGTGGGAATATAAGTTCCTGCTGCTTCCTGCTTCATCTTCCCAGAATCCTTTCCTCTGCTTTTTCAGTAGAATTAGAGGTGATTTGCAATATAAAATGAAACAATTACTCAGAAACTTTTAAAAGTAAAGATTAGTTTTCAGACCATTTAAAGTAGTTATGGTAGTACTGACATTAGCCTTCTACTGTCATAGCCAAAAGAAAAAGACACTTTTGATCATACCTTTTCATGATCTACAGAAATGGAAGCTATAATATTAAATCTTTGTTCAATGAAGCTATTTCTGCTTGAAACAGATAAAAGGATCTACATTATTACTTCATGGTGATTCCACTTCATATAAGTATAGATCCTAGAAATCTCAGAGAGAGATGAATAAACTTTTTCCTAAATTTATAAAAGCTTTTTTTAACTTTGGACTACTAAATGTGTTAGATGAGTACTTGAAATGAAATATATTTGTGATATCATTGAATGAAAAACCCATATGCTTTAAATACTGAGGGGCATAAAGAGAGTTGAAATCATCTGGCTTATTATCATCTCCAGAGAGAAAGCCCTTCTACCTCTGGTTGCACAGGTCACCATTTTTTTCAGGAAGAAATTTTGACTCAATTTCAGGTTTTGTACAAGAATGTCTTTTAGTATTCAATTAGATACCAAAAGTTAAGAGAGGCAAGCTTATCCAGTAAACTGTTTTCCCCATAATGGGCACTATGGAATGCCTGACTTAGTATAACACCCATGAGTATTTGTTTATATGTTCAACTTAAGTTTTTAATACTGCCTGCTTAAAAGTGTACTTTAAACTCTGAAGGGTCCTATAGATCCTAGGTACACGCTTGCTCAGTGTCATCAAGGCAGTCAGATGGAGGACTCCCATAGAGCACCTACAATTTCCTTTAGATGAATCACCCGTGGCCTCTGTACAGGATAGTTTAGCACTCATGGTGCTCTTCCTTCCACGGAGTGTGCTCTCCCACTTTCCTGATCACTTTCAGTTGGTGTGTGCCCAGGACGTGGACACTTCCTGTAACTTCAGTCAGTCCTGCCTGAGATCAGTCACAGATACATCTTGACAGTAAGCACAGGTGACCTCATCCCCAGTCCTTCCATGCTCATTTATCCACTCTCAATGTGTCTTTGAGAGGAGAGCATTAAAGTTTGTTGTTCTTGGCATTGGGAAGGCTAATTCTTTATCCAAGTACAAGTACACCTTCATAAGAATTAGGAGTTTTTCTTCTTTTTTTAAATCTTTATTGTTCAGATTATTACAGATGTTCCTCTTTTTTCCCCCCATAGCTCCCCTCCACCCAGTTCCCACCCCTGCCCAGGCCTTCGTGCCCCCCGCCCCCCACTGTCCTCATCCATAGGCGTAAGCTCTTTGTCCAATCTCTTCCCGCATCCCCCCACCCCCGCGCCCCTTTCCCCCCAAGAATTGTCAGTCCGCTCCCTTTCCATGCCCCTGATTCTATTACATTCACCAGTTTGTTCTGTTCATCAAATTTTTTATTCACTTGATTTTTAGATTCACTTGTTGATAGATATGTATTTGTTGTCACTTTGTTGTTCATAATTTTTTATCTTTACCTTTTTCTTCTTCCTCCTCTTCTTAAAGAATACCCTTCAGCATTTCATATAATACTGGTTTGGTGGTGATGAACTCCTTTAGCTTTTTCTTGTCTGTGAAGCTCTTTATCTGACCTTCAATTCTAAATGATAGCTTTGCTGAGTAAAGTAATCTTGGTTGTAGGTTCTTGCTATTCATCACTTTGAATACTTCTTGCCACTCCCTTCTGGCCTGCATAGTTTCTGTTGAGAAATCAGCTGACAGTCATATGGGTACTCCCTTGTAGGTAACGAACTGTTTTTCTCTTGCTGCTTTTAAGATTCTCTCTTTGTCTTTTGCCCTTGGCATTTTAATTATGATGTGTCTTGGTGTGGTCCTCTTTGGATTCCTTTTGTTTGGGGTCCTCTGCGCTTCCTGGACTTGAAAGTCTATTTCTTTCACCAGGTAGGGGAAGTTTTCTGTCATTATTTCTTCAAATAGGTTTTCAATATCTTGCTCTCTCTCTTCTTCTGGCACCCCCATAATTCAGATGTTGGTGCGCTTGAAGTTGTCCCAGAGGCTCCTTACACTATCTTAATATTTTTGGATTCTTTTTTCTTTTTGCTTTTCCAGTTGGGTGTTTTTTGCTTCCTCATATTTCAAATCTTTGACTTGATCCTTGGGATCCTCTAGTCTGCTGTTGAATCTCTGTATATTATTCTTTATTACAGTCAATGTATGCTTAATTTCTGACTGGTCCTTTTTTTTTTTTTTTTTTTTTTTGCATTCTCACTAAGATCCTTGAAGGTCTCACTAAGTTCCTCGGAGGTTTCTAGAAGATTCTTGAGTAACCTTATAACCGTGGTTTTGCACTTTATATCCAGTATTTTGCTTTCATCCATTTCTTTCATTTGTGACATGTTTCTTTGTCTCTGCATTTTGGCTGCTTCCCTGTGTTTGTTTCTATGTATTGGGTAGCTTTTAAGTCTCCTTGAGTTGATATAGTGACCTTGTGTGGTTGGTGTCCTATAGGGCCCAGTGGCTCAGCCTCCCCAGTCACCTGAGGTGGACACTCTTTTTTTTTTTTTTTTTAATATATTTTTTTGATATTTTACAGAGAGGAAGGGAGAGGGATAGAGAGTTAGAAATATCGATGAGAGAGAAACATCGATCAGCTGCCTCCTGCACACCCCCCACTGGGGATGTGCCCGCAACCAAGGTACTTGCCCTTGACCGGAATCGAACCTGGGACCCTTCAGTCCGCAGGCCGATGCTCTATCCACTAAGCAAAACAGGTCAGGGCCTGAGGTAGACACTCTTGGTGCACCCCTTTGTGTACTGTGTGCACAGTCTTGTTGTAGTTAAGCCTTGATTCCTGTTGGTATCAATGGGAGGAATTGACCTCCAGGCCAATTGGTTGTGAGGACCAACTGTGTCTACAATGGAAGAGCTGTTGTGCAGGAGACACCCTTATGAGGCAGGACTTGCTTCAATGGGGCTTTGGTGCTCACTGAGTCTGCCCGTTGAGTGTGTCTCTTATGGATGTGAAGAGTTGTAATCCAGTATGGTATCACACTGACCACTGGGTACACTGATCTCCAAGGAGGTGCAAAGTCATCCACTGCCTGGGCCACCCAGCAGGAGCTATAGAGAGATCTGCAGATTCCTCCTCTTTGTATTGGGTTTGGAAGTGCCCAGACTGAGGCCCAGCTGTGTAGCAAGAGAGGCTGCTGCTGCTGCTGTTGCCTGACAGATTTTAGGCTGATAAAGGACAGGCCATTCATATACAAAAGCCACTGCACACAGCTTGGGTCGGACGGGGTCTCAGGGAATTACCAGGGCAGAGCAAACAGCAATGGCTTCCAGTCAGCCCTGCACCGGAGAGGTCCCTGCATCCCCATACAGGAACAATGATCACTGCGAGCACCTCTGAAAGAAAGCCGCCCTCGCGTTCCTGTCTCGATGCCAGACAGTCCAGTTTCTCCTCGTATGTGTCTGGGTCTCCCTGAGTCTCACCCGGAACTGGAGTTCAGAGCAAGCAGGAGCTTGTATCTCCCTCCCAATTAACAGAGCAGCACACCCGGCGCCAGCCTGTTCCACGGCTCCGCACCTCCTACCAGTCTCAATGCGCTTTCTTCACCTCTCTAGTTGTGGAACTTCCACTCAGCCAGCTTTCCCGCAGTTGTGGATAATAGTTGTTCTGCCTTTTACTTATAATTTTGATGTAGTTGTAAGGGGCAGCAAGTATAGGTGTTTGCCTATGCCGCCATCTTGGGTCTCATCTCCAGGAGTTTTTCTTAAGACGAGGTTCTAAAGAAACATTTCACCTTGGGCTCTTGGTTTGTGATGTTGGCAGGTCCAAGATTGGGATGAGTTTAGAGATTGAACATTCAACTTTTCTAACTGCATTTTCTTAATCTGTGTGTGTTTCTGTCACCCTGTTGAAATCTGTCAATGCTCGCTAATCCTTAATATCACAGAGCCCTCTGCAAGCCTCCAGGTGATGGAGGACCCTTTCTCTGCTCTGTGCATCTGTGTACTCACAGATCCTGCTCTCAGGTTTCATCTTTAAATTTCCACTAGACTGCAAGCTCCTGAGCCATGGTGTATTCTTTTTTTATATCTCAAGAACCTAATACAATGCCTGATACATAACAAGTGCTCAGTTAACCTGTTTGTATTTGCCGCGCTGAGCTGAAGGACTCGGCTCTCCAGCTACAGGTGGTGCACAGCAGGGGTTCCACAAAGGTTTGTTTCAGTTGGCAATCTGAGAATGGGAGGAAGCTTGCTAGTTAGGATTTTACTCGCTCCTGATCCAGGAGGCAGGAGGTTGAGGAATGTTTCATAAATTCATCCTTATTTTTTTTTTTCCTTAAACAAATATTGTGGCTTTAAAAACATTCTAAAAAGAACTACTTACGTGTTAGATTCTAGGGTAATCTGTGTTACCTTGTATGATTCAATGAAATACCCACAGTGAAACCTTCCGGGCAGGGCTTCTCCCCACAAGGTCACAGTGGAAGGAGCCCCCAGGCCTGGCTTCTGTCACAGCATTTCCCTGAGTTTCCTGCCTTATTGTGATGCTCTCACAGTCCCACTCTGGGGAACACAGCACTTCCCATTAACCTGAGGCCTCTGGTTCACTAGAAAGCTTCTGTGAGACAGTCGATTTATTAGATATATTTTACAATAATTCACATTCTATACTGACCGTAGTGGAACTGCTCCCGGGATTGGAGAGGCTCATGACTGTCCCTTGACAGTGGGTGAGAGTAAATGTTGGCTGCTGTCACATAGTATAGCAGCCATGTCTCACTGCACAGGGCTGATTCCAGCTCAGGTGTGTGTCCTTCAGCAAATGCACCTTCTCTGAGCCTCCCTGAGTTGGGGCTGGTTCACCCCACATGCTGTGCTAGCCCATGTCCCCTAGCAGTGCTCTGTTGGGCCTGAGATGGTTGTGAATAAGGCGTAGTCCCTGCCCAGAGAAGGGGGTGAGTGGTGACATCTCCCTACCTAGTTCACAGGCCCACATGGGGTGGCAGAGGAACCTGTGGACTAACCTGCTATGCAAATGTAAGACATGGGGATTTCAATTACTAGAGGTATTAGGTCCTGGGAACAAGAAAATCATGTGTGTGTGATTTTCTCATGAAAAACGGGAAGACTAATGAGAAGATAGCAGCCCACGCCCTCCTAACAGAGCCGAAGCTTGGTCACCATTGTCCCCTGCCCTGAATCACTCTGGGCACTGGTGTCGGGCTCTGTGCACTCAGTGGGCCCTGCTGTCTTGCAGATGTGTCACGCAGCCACCAGTGCCTTCTGCCGATCCATTAAGCTGCAGTGTGAGCTCTACCCCTCTAGAGAAGTGGCCATCTGCTTGGACCCTTACTGTGGACTTGGGTTTGTCCTGTGGTGCCTCTGCAGGTGAGTGTCCCTTTAATATCTTTAAAATAATAAGTAAATCACATACCTTCTCTTGCACTCGGTCCCTGTTCTGCCCCTGCTCAGCCAGGCTGTCATGGTGTCATTCTGAGGTGTCTCCGTGAAGTTTGCTAAAACAGAAACGGTGGCCTCTGGGGACATTCTGAGAGCTGTTTGTCAGGGACCCATGGTTTCCCAAGCAGAGCACTCCCAGGCCTCAGGCTTGCTTCTTTCGCTCTTAAATCCTAGCAAAATCCCTGGCCTGGAATTTTGATTAAATCAGCTGGTGTGGCAGTTGCTCTCCTCCTTCAGGCTCCCCACTGATGCAGGTGATGTTGGGGGGGGGGGGGGGGGGGCGGGGAGGGGAGCTGCCACTGAGGGACAGCCTGAGCCCAAGCTCCTGCCAGGTATTTACAGATTGTACATATATGTTCCTTGTAGAAACTTTACAAAATACTATAAAGAAGAAAATAAAGCTTCGATAATCATACCACCTAGTGATACCAAGAAATAGTCACAATTAGCACTTGGCATGTAGCCTTTGAGAGCTTATTTTCTAACGCAGCATAGCACCTTTTATCATTAACATCCGTGAGTATATAAAGAGTGCTGCAGTAAACGCCAGTGCCCACCATCCAGCTGCCATGGACCAGCTTGTCATCCATGTTGCTCCATCCATCTTCCCTTTCTACCGTCCCTTTTTCACATGGGATATTTTAAAGCAAACACCAAACACCACATGATTTCACCCATAACCCTTTAAGTTACATATACAATTTTGTAAATGTACATCAACATATTTATAAAACGGAGATGCTACTGTATGAAATGAGTCATAATTTCTGGGGTTTTTTCTTAATAGTCGATAATAGACATTTTTTTCATGTTTTTAAACACTCTTCTAAAACAATGATCTTAGTGCCTTCATAATATTTAATAGTAATAGTTGGATTAAAGTCCAATCCTATGTTTTTTAAAAACACTGGCATTCTCACTGCTGGTGGGAATGCAGACTGGTGCAGCCACTATGGAAGGCAGTATGGAGGTTCCTCAAAAAATTGGAAATGGAACTCCCATTTGACCCTGTGATCCCACTACTAGGAATATATCCCAAGAAACCAGAAACACCTATCAGAAAGGATATATGTAACCAGATGTTCATAGCAGCACAATTCACCATAGCTAAGATCTGGAAACAGCCTAAGTGCCCATCAGTAGATGAATGGATTAGAAAACTGTGGTACATCTACACGATGGAATACTATGCTGCTGTTAAAAAGAAGGAACTCCTACCATTTGCAACATCATGGATGGAACTGGAGAGCATAATGCTAAGTGAAACAAGCCAGTCAATGAAGGAAAAATACCACATGATCTCACTCATTCATGGATAATAAAGACCATTACAAACTTTTGAACAATAATAGATACAGAGGCAGAGCTGCCTCAAACTGATTGTCAAACTGCAGTGGGAAGGCCAGAGAGAGTTGGGGGGCAGGAGGGAGGGGAGTAAGAGATCAACCGAAGGACTTGTATGCATGCATATAAGCATAACTAATGGACATAAGACACTGGGGGGTAAGGGAAGGTAGGGGTTTGTCAAGGGCGGGGGGGGGGGGGGAAAGGACACTTATGTAATACCCTTTGTAATACTTTAAGCGAAAAAAAAAAAAAAATAAAATAAAATAAAATAAAATAAAATAAAAAAAAAAAAAAAAAAAAAAAAAAAACACTGGCATTCTAATTAGGACAATTAAACTTTTTTGAGGGAGCATATAGAATTAAGCAATAAAAAATATGTTAATAATTTTTGCCACCATCTCAAATGCAGTAGCATTGTGGGTAACTTTTTCTTGGGAAATAGTTCAGAATATACCATCCCAACAGGAGGGCCAAGGTGACCTTAGACATGTTAGGCCAACTGAGCAGGAAGCTTGTCCTACTGACCTTTTAGGACAACTGTCGTATGCCACTTGGCAAAGGTTAAGCTGAAGCCCGTGAGTGGAGTGCCTCCTGGGCTTGTAGGGTCACCAAGACTAAATCCCATCCAAGCAACAGAGAAGATGCTTTTGAAGGGAACGTCCTTGATGGGCATCACAAATAGCAGGGGCGGGAATTGTGCATTGAGGGTTGCAACAGACCTTTTCTTAACGTCCTCCCTGCAAATTCACTCAGAAGTCACAAAATCAGTGTTCTGTTGATGGCCCCTGCAACATGAAAAATCAATGTGTAACAGCTGTGAACCTCTTCATTCGGAAATCCTCTATAGAAACAGATCCCAGTGAACTTGCTTTAAAAACTGGGCCTGGAATCAGCCACTGAACAGCAGTGAGAATGCACAGCATCCATAAATGTTGTATGTTCCATTTTCCTCTGAAAGAAGCTAGGGCTCCTTTGAGAAATGGCTGATTTCAAGACTGGGACAGGAAGGAAGTGCTCACAGAACGAGGGGGAAATGCCAAAGAACCAAGGAGCCAGCTTAATGCGGTGCCTGCTGGCCAAACGGGGGCAATGTGAGCATCCAAGTAAAGACTGTAATAGATTATAACACTTCGAATACAATGGGAAATTATCTGACCATTCAGGTATAAGTAGGTGAACAGATTGAAAGCTCAGTGAGGAACAAGGATCTACATGGGAGCTGTCCACCAGGCAGCTACCAATTATAAGGAGAGGAGAGAACTTCACAGTGGAGAAGCCTGAACCTCGCCCGCACTGGGACCAGCACCTGTGTGTCACTGGGAGCCTTGCAGTGAGGAAAACTGCATTGAAGGTGCTTCACCTGAAGCTAATCCTGGGGACATCAGGTGCTCAAACTGAGGGACACGTGACAGCACAGTGGCCTGTCATCTTCATGAATGCCACTGTCACACGGTGGGGGAAGCACCGAAGGGCCCGTCTGGACAGGGCCGACAGCCTCACTGCCGCCTTCGTCGTCAGCTATCAGTGAGACAACAGGCAGAACAGGAGTAGGGTCTGAGGCTTAGAGGGAAGAAATGTATCAGTTAGATTTTGGTGCCTTGATTGGCTTGTGGAGGAAAATATACGTGTTTGTTGGAAATACCCCCTAAAGTATTTGGGGTTGGGGGACATCAGGTCAGTGGCTCACTCTCCAATGATTCAAGGGAGAAAAAGTTATTTTTACTTTACTTGGAAGTTTAACATTGTGATTGTTTCAGCATTGTTTTTAATTTGATAGAAATAGTTTTTTGTATATCTTCATCCAAAAGTTTCCTTCAGCTAGAAGGTTGTTTATCTGAAAATCACTGACATAATAGACTTGTTTGAAAATATTTTTATAAGATCACGCATGTTTTAAAAAACATGTCAGAGATTTTATATTCACTGGTTAGAAGCCCCAAATTGGTCAAAAGATTCAGTGTAATACCTGTCCAGTGTAACACCTTAGCAGGTTTTTGTTGGGTTGTTTTTTTTTGGGGGGGGGGTGCCAAAAATGACATGATCATAAAATATAAATAAAGGACCCAAAACAATTTTGGAATAGAATAACAAAGTTGGAAAACTCAGACTTCCCAATTTCAACACTTACTGTTGTAACCATGACAGTGTGGTACTGGCATAAAAATATAGATGTAAATATATAAAATAATCCACGAAATAGAATTGAGAGTCCAGAAAGTAAGTGTGGTCATTTGATTTTCCAACAAAGGAGCCAAGGCAACTCAATGGGGAAAGGATTGTCTTTTCCACAAATGATGCTGGGAAAAGTGGACATCCATGTGCAAAAAGATTAAACTTATACCTAACGTCAGCTCCAAGTGGATCGTAGACCTCATAGTTTAGAGCAAAACTATAAAACTGTAAAAAAAAAGCATATAAGTAAATATTTCTAATACTAGGTTAGGCAAAGGGTTCTTAGGTATGGTATCAAAGGTACATTTAAAAATATTGATAAATTAGACTCCAACAAAATTTAAAACTTTTGCACATGAAAAGACACCATTGGGAAAGTGAAAAAGCCCTGGCTGTTGTGGCTCAGTTGGCTGGAGCATCGTCCTGTGCACCACAGGACACGCACCCAGGTTGTGGAGCTCTCCCCGGAGCCGGTCAGTGTTTCCTCTCTCTCATCAGTGTTTCTCTCTCTCTCTCTCTCTCTCTCTCTCTCTCTCTCTCTCTCTCTCTCCTTCCCCTCCCTCCTTCCTCCCATCTTCCTCTCTCTAAAATCAGTAATTAAAAAAAGTTAACCCCTAAAAAAAGAGAGAGAGAAAGAAAGTGAAAAGACAAGCTACAGACGGGGGAGAAAATATTTGCAAATCATTTATCTGATAAAGTCCTTCTAACCAGATATATACAGATTCCTAAAACTCATTAATATGCAACATGATTTAAAAATGGGCAACAGATTTGAACAGACATTTCACCAAAATACACGAATGACAAATAAGCACATGAAAATAGGCTTCACATAATTAGGGAAATGCAAATGAAACCCTTTGAGATATCACTTCACACCCATTAGAAGAGCTATAACCTGGAAGACAAAATAAAGTGGGAGACTTATATTTCCTGATTTCAAAACTATACTGTAAAGCAAAGGTAACCAAGGGTATACAGAAATGGAATTCTCCCACATCATTGATGGGAATAAAATGATGAAACCACAGTTTGCATAGTCTTAAAACTTAAACATAAATGTACCACACGACCCAGCAGTTCCACTCCTAGGCATCCACGGGAGAGAGAGGGAACCATGTCCACACAAAGACTCGACACCGGAAGCGTTCACAGCAGGCTTTGTTTAAAGTAAAAGAGGCCAGCAAGCCAAATGCCCACTGACTGGTGAGTGTATAATAGGCAGTGTTCGTCACATTCATACACTGGAGTACAGCTGCCACACGGATAAACTTCACCCACACCGTGCTGAGTGAAAACAGCCAGACCCCAGAGGCCACACATGATGTGATTGTGTCATGATTCCATTTACATGAAGTGTCCAGAAAAGGCAAATCTATAGAGACAGAAAGGAGAATGATGATTGACTGTGGGGAGCGTTTGAAACAGGATTGACTACAAATGGAATGTAGTTGTATGTTCCATTTGTAGTCAAATGGAACATACAACAAGCCTACCTTTAAGGTGATGGAATGTCCTATAACGCATCGTAGTGATAATTATGCAACTCTGCAGTTTACTACACTGCACTTAAGGCGATGTTTAAAATGGGTGGATTTCATGGTATGGGAATTATAGCTAAACAAAGGTGTCTTATTTTTATTTTAAATATTTTTTATGTATTTCAGAGAGAGAGAGAGAGATAGAAACATCAATGATGAGAGAGAATCATTGATCAGCTGCCTCCTGCATGCCCTCTACTGGGGATCGAGCCCACAACACAGGCATGTGCCCTAACCAGGAATCAAATCATGATCTCGTGTTTCATAGGTCGATGCTCAAGCACTGAGCCACACTGGCCTCGCACAAAGCTGTCTTTAAAAAACAAACAAGCAAACAGAAAACAGCCTACCATTGGATTGAGTGGCATGCATAGTACAGACACCAGCCTGTCAGGGGGGAGGCTCGCCCATGTGACACACAAGGTGATGTGGGTCCCAGTGAGCTGAGTGGCTGCCTTGCTCATAGTGCCCAAGTCATGATAGTTTTCAATTGTTTGTATGTCATTTCAGGTTCATAATCTGAAATCATTTTATTACAAATTTATATTAGTTACCAAAATGTCTTTTTTTCTCTCCTGGTCAGCCATGTTTTTATTTATATTTTCTTAAATAGACTTTATTAGGTAGGTTCACAGCAAAATTGAGTGTAAGGTACAGAGCGAGTCCCTTTATCCCCTGGCCCACATGTGCACAGCCTCCTTCATTATCAACATCTCCCACCAGGTGGTACAGTTTTTTGCAACCCAGGAACCTATGTTGACACATCATCATCACCCAGAGCCCAACATTGACCTTAGGGTTCACTCTTGGTGGTGTAGAGAACCCAGAAATAGACCCACATAAATGTCATCAACCAATCTTTAACACAGGAGGCAGGCAACACAGTGGAGCAAACATAGTCTTTTCCCCAAACAGTGCAGGAACAACTGGAGATCCACATCTAAAAACACGAACCTAGGCGAACCGGTTTGGCTCAGTGGATAGAGCGTCGGCCTGCGGACTGAGGGGTCCCAGGTTCGGTTCCGGACAAGGGCATGTACCTTGGTTGCGGGCACATCCCCACTGGGGGACGTGCAGGAGGCAGCTGATCGATCTCTATCATCGATGTTTCTAGCTCTCTATCCCTCTCCCTTCTTCTCTGTGAAAAGTCAATAAAATATATTTTTTAAAAAAAAACACGAACCTAGACACAGAACTCACAGCCTTCACAAAAATTAGCTCAAGTGGATTAGAAACCTAAATGTGAAAGATAAAATTATAAAACTCCTAGAGAAAACCTAGATGATGGGGTTTGGTGATGACTTTTTAGATATGACACCAAAGATACAAAGCATGAAAGAAAGAATTGATAGGCTGGGATTCATTAAAATTAATAGTATCTGCTCTGCAGAAAACAGGAGAATGAAAAGATGGGCCACAGGCAGGGAGAAATATCCCCAAACTGTCTTTTTAATCATTTTGTTCTTTAATCATTTTGTTCTTCTAATCATCTTAAGATCTAAACCAGCGGTTCTCAACCTGTGGGTCGTGACCCCTTTGGCGGTCGAACGACCCTTTCACAGGGGTCGCCTAAGACCATCCTGCATATCAGATATTTACATTACGATTCATAACCGTAGCAGCATTACAGTTATGAAGCAGCAACGAAAATAATTTTATGGTTGGGTCACAATGTGAGGAACTGTATTTAAAGGGCCAGAAGGTTGAGAACCACTGAAACTAAAATAGTTCCGGTTCCAGAAATTCTCAGAAAATATTCATTATAAGCAACTTGCTCTTAAGTAGGTTTGTTTTTTCCTACGGAGGTTTTTATAGCCAGTGTCAAGTAATCAACATCGGTTAATAAATGAAACAATCATCATTTTTTGGACTGGGCAAGGAAAGGGCAAGTAGGATATTCATGAATCAAGTTTTCTGCTTGTCCTCTGTTTTCTTCTTAATGTTGACTTCTGTCCTATTCATTTTCACAAGTATACATGACATTCTCTAGCCAAGCATAATATCACACACCACACTATCAGCCTTTCATATGCTAATGCTTCTGATCAAGCCAATCATTTCTCCTGATAGAAATTCTTGAGGAAGGTAGTAGGTGATTTGTATTTAATTTTCTTTGTTTTGGATCTCCTTATGCTCTAGCATTTACGAAATAAGATGCTGGGAACAATATGGAAATGATAGATTGTTGTCATAGGAATATCATCCTAAGATTTCCCCTTCATCTTACTTCCCTAAGACATGAGGCTCAAGAGCCATCAAACATGTTTGGTGCTAGCACTGAAGATGAAATAGGCCTACGTGTGAAGAAGCAGCTGCGATAAAATCGCACAGGGTAATCTAAGGTGTGGTGGGTTGAACAACATTTGGTGTTAACAAAAATCTGCCGCATCATCTCTCAAAGAGGTAAGATGCGTGCTTCCTGGTGGATAATTATGATTTAGGAGAGGCATAATGTGCATGCTTGTTAGATTTAGGCCTGCACATTAGATCTTACGCTTTAGATCTTTGACCTGGTACATGATCCCACTTTGGGCCCTGAGATTGTTCTTTTAATATCCATTCAGCAGAGGTAATTTTTCCGTTATTTTTATTTCTTCCTGCTTCATGCTTCCTTGAGGCTTCTGATTGGAGTTGACACAGTAGTTACTAAGAACGGCTCTAATTCGGTCACACCAGCTGTAGTGTGCTGGCTGATTCTGCCACCCTGCGTGGCAGCTGACCGAGTAGGACTGAATGACGGTGCCCACCCACAGGAGCAAAACAAAATAACAGCTTCCAACAGTCAGTGGTGGGAATTCCCTTCTGCTTATTGCCAGTGTTTTCAGAGGCACCCCACCTCTGGGAACAGGGTCTTAGTGGGAGAGAGGCGAGTGTTGCTGTGTCTCTTAGCTCTCACCGCCTCTGGGAAAAAAGACTGTAAGTCTTCGAAGATAGCCCTAAGACCTCTGTGAGTATTGGGGGGGCGGGGGCAGATTCTGTTGGCCCCTGGAGATAAGGAAATGTTTGTCTTCAGACCCAAGTATAAAATTCTTGTAAGGTTATTTTGAGAATAATACAGTATGTCCCAAAAGTAAGAAATAAGACTTGCCGGCCCATGTCAGTATTTTGTGATGTCGATGTATTTGTTGGCATGTTATTTGATCTCGTAAATACCCTTAATATAAAGTGATCTTGAATGACCTAAATTAATTTCCCGAG
Source organism: Myotis yumanensis (assembly GCF_028538775.1). Lineage (NCBI taxonomy): Eukaryota > Metazoa > Chordata > Mammalia > Chiroptera > Vespertilionidae > Myotis > Myotis yumanensis. The sequence goes on along the minus strand of NW_027223752.1, from coordinate 159,057,808 downwards.
GACAACTCTCAGATGATTCAATCCTTTGAAAAGATCACAGGAAAGGTCATTTGCTGTCTTTCCTTTTGACAAAAGTAAATGAAACTTTGGAATAGAGGAACGAAGAAAGAAAAGAAATTTGCCCCCAAATGCCCTGAAGAATAGTGTTTCTTCTAAGGGCCCTGTTTAAAGTAGATTTTGCAAGCCAACCTAATTTCCTTACTTTTCTTTTTTAACTACTTTGATTCTATTGCAAACAATTTTGAAAATTTTAATGTCAGATTGACTTCATTCAAGAAGAATTGGCTTTAGATCATGACATAGGAGTTGAGTCTTAACGTGCTCTTTTATCTATCAGAATTTTGTACCTAGAAAATCCCTTTTACTTAAATCTTAGAAGGGGATTTATCTAGGGTATTTTATTATAGTGCATGACATCTAGTCACATTGATTTACAGTCATAAACTAAAAAAGTAAAACCATTAAAAATGTAGATTAGACAAATACTTCAGTATTTTAAAGCCACACTTGTCCCACCAATTGATGACAGATCAAAATATGTAGTCTAGCATTCCCCTAAATACATTCTCTAATCTAAAGGTAAAATTAAAGAAGACACGTTTTTCCTTTGTTCTTTTTGCTTTATTCTGAAGCAAAATTTCAGACCTTAAAAATTGAGTGACAAGCTTTGTCTAATTGTGCTGATTTCCCTTCATTTACTCTGGGCGTCAGTTTTCTACACCAGCCGTAGGCGTGCTTTTTCTCAGCGGCCCTTCAGTAAGTATCTGGGCGGGTTGGTGCAACGCCGGTGTGGGCCATGTTATATCCCGGGTGGCCGAGTCCCTGTACGACTTCATTTACAAAAACGGGCAGCACTGTGGTTTGCTAACTCCTGTTCTAAACTTCCAGGCCTTCTACCAAAATCCAATTCTGTGCTTCCTGCCGGGAAGGAGACCCCCACTTGCCTTTGTACTGTCTTTGAGAAACTCCGCAGCGTCACGGCTTGTGTTTCCAATGCGTGCTCACCAGGGCAGGAACGCTGGATCATAACTCTCCGGTTCTTTTGTGCTTTTCAGAGTGTGTTCTCGAGCAGGCTTTCCTTTTATGCTTCAAAGTACCTAGGAGTAGAGTGGCTGTGACCGTCCCTCTCTGGCACGTGGACTTCGGGCATTTCTCAGGCACTGGTTGGCCCCTCTTCCGCGTCCTCGCTGACCTCTCCGTTTCTCTCTGCAGCGTGTACTCTGGGCACCAGTCCATCCTCATCCCGCCTTCAGAGCTGGAAACCAACCCCGCCTTGTGGCTTCTTGCCGTCAGTCAGTACAAAGTCCGCGATACCTTTTGCTCCTATTCCGTGATGGAACTCTGTACCAAGGGGCTGGGCTCACAGACAGAATCCCTCAAGGTAAGCAGCCCTCACCGACCTCCCAGGGCCTGGAGGGCATTTCCCGGGTCCTAGGAAAGCAGTGTCCAAGGGCGTGGGCAGGGTTTGGGGAAGTTAAAATAGCCCTTCACAGAAGTCGAGGCTCACAAATTTGTTTTCACGTGCAAACCTCGTCTTATGACATGACTATTTCGGCACTGCTGCAAAGTGCGAGTGTGTGTCACTGATGTCGTTAATTCCACGAGGTCTTCTTGAAGGTCCTAAATTGCTTTCTCATTTGTGGGTGAATTCAGTTCTTCAGTCCCGTTCATTTTATTCTGACCCTGGTATTCAAGTCATCAGTTTGAATTGTGCCGCTAGTTTTATTTCCCTTGAAGACCCTGATTTATAGGTCTCAATGGATCCTAACCAAAATCCATTTTCACAATTAAGTGAACAGTGGGGTGTGTGTGTGTGTGTGTGTGACAATAATAGCATTTCCCTCTATTTAAACCAAGGACATTACAACAAACATATTTTCATAGTAAATTAAGTGGCCTTTATCCAAGTAACTAGTTTTAATTTATATTCCTTCCAACTACTATGTACTGCTTCCATGCCCAGATGTGTGGGTTGCTTTGTATAAATCCAGATTATCCTTTGTGCATGTGTGCACATACAAATTAGTAAAGCAATACAATTGCTTTTCCTGAGTTTTGTTTTCTTTTTTAGACTTAATGTATTAGAATTGAACAGGAAAATAAGATGCAAGATAATTTTGATAATAAGTTACACAAATAAGTGTGTAATTACTTGAAGTTATATATTTATGCAGGAAAACAAATTTATAAAACATAATTATTACTCATGTCCACCTGTATTACATTATGAAATGAAAAGTGCACTTCATCAAATTTCTCGGTAGCTGCATAAATAACCAAAGTGAAATAATATCGTAATTGAATGATTTCTAAGCACTTTACATATTGATTCATTTAACCTTTACAACAGCTCTCTGAAATAAAATCCATTCTTGACCTCATTTTTAAAATGAGGAAACTTAAGTGACAGAGAAATTAAGCACCCTTTCCAAGTTCTTGCATTTAATAAAATTTGGAGCTAAATTTCGACTCTGTGACCCCAGGTCCACATTTCAAACCCCAGGCTGCATTGTCTCCCAATCCATACATGTGTAAATCATTCGTATTACTGAGATTTTAATGTTTCCTGTGTACCTGTATGTGTATAAAATCATGTCTGTATACCAGTGATGGCGAACCTACGACACGCGTGTCAGAGGTGACACGCGAACTCAGTTTTTTGGTTGATTTTTCTTTGTTAAATGGCATTTAAATATATAAAATAAATATCAAAAATATAAATCTTTGTTTTACTATGGTTGCAAATATCAAAAAATTTCCATATGTGACACGGCACCAGAGTTAAGTTAGGGTTTTTCAAAATGCTGACACGCCGAGCTCAAAAGGTTCGCCATCACTGCTGTATACTGTCAGTGTCAGTGCTATCTTGTGTGTGTTTCCCTCTTCCGTTCCGGAGCCCTGTGAGCTCTCCCTGTACCCAACTTGCGCGCGCTCGCTCTCTCTCTCTCTCTCTCTCTCTCTCTTCCTGTAACTACATCCTTGCAGGTGCTTCATGGACTGATGGGTCTGCTTGTGGTGATTGTTCTCAGACACACCAGTCACCTCATGGCAAGCGCAGCCCCTCGCTCTCATGAGGCCCCAGTGTGTGCTGACTCACTAGATTCTCCTCCTCTGAGCTTCGCTGTTTTGCTCAGGTGACTGATTTGGTGCAGGACAGAGGTGTGCAGACCTTAGAAACAGAGATGCCCTTGATACGAGATTTTATCTGTGACCTTTGAAGTCTCATGGGACATAAAATGTCTTTTGCCCAAACATTTCGTTTTCCACTCCTGTATTAGAATAGGTTTTTCACCCTGGCCAGTGTGGCTCAGTTGGTTGGAGCATCGACCTGTGCACCTAAGGGTTGAGGGTTCAATTCTGCATCAGGGCACATAAACAGGTTTTGGGTTCGATCCCCAATCAGGGAGTGTACAGGAGGCAGCCAGTTGATGTTTCTCTCTCACATTCATGTTTCTCACATCCATGTTTCTCTCTCTCTCTCTCTCTTTTCTCCCTCTCTCCCTCCCTCCTTTCCTCTCTTCCCTTCCTCTCTCTCTAAAGCCAATTTTTGAAAAGTTCACTCATTTCTCTCCAGTTCCTGTGCATCCATGCCTACAGGAATCTTTACAAATGCTTCCTTTCTTCCCCAAACCCTGTCCGTTATTTTGTCCAGGACCTTGCTTCTCCTCAACCTTTCTCCTCCCCATTCTTGCTGTTGCTTCTTGCTGTTATTTAAAGGATGTTTGTAACTATATCCTTGATAATCTGCTATCTGTGTGATTGATTTTTTTTTACACATCCTAGACTGTTTCAATTAATAGCGTGAACCTTTTAACCCTGGAAATGGATATCTGCTGTGTGGATGGGCCTGGTTCCGGAGGTCACACACCTACGCACTTGGAAGGCTGATCTCTTACCGATGCTGTTGTTTCTAGGCACGAGGACTGGACTTGTCCCGCGTGCGGACGTGTGTGGTGGTGGCAGAAGAACGGCCTCGAATAGCACTCACCCAGTCCTTCTCAAAACTGTTCAAAGACCTGGGCCTCCATCCGCGGGCGGTTAGCACCTCGTTTGGCTGTAGAGTGAACCTGGCCATTTGCTTGCAGGTGAGTTTTTTTGATACCATCTGTACTGGGGTGACAGAGTCGCTGTTAATGACAGGTGTGCAACACATGCTCAGGCTCACCCTACTTCCCTTGGCTGACGCTTAGCTACGTATAGAAGATGTGATTGGTGCACAGTGTTTCTTCCTTCTTATTATTTTTATTCTGTATTTATCAGTAACCATCTTACCTAATAATAGACAAACATGTAAATTGACTGTCCCTCCACTATGCTCACCAGCCAATCAGGAGAGTATGCAAATCAACCCAACAAAGATGGCGGTTAATTTGCATACGTATGTGTGAAGCGGCAGAGCGAAGACTGAAGGCTCCGGCTTGGGTCCGGGTGCCGGAGGGAAACCGGTGCCGGCAGCCAGGGGAAGGGAAGACCTATTGCATGAATCTCTTCGTGCAACGGGCCTCTAGTTGTTCATAATTAGCATTCCTGGGACCTTTTAACTTTTGTAACAGGAGCACTGTTTGTCTGCGGTTGGGCTTTCTAAAGGCTAGGCACTAGACAAATGTTTCATTGTGGCAAGAAATCTTGTCTTTTGAAGTACTTAGTCTTGTGTATGTAGACAGTGATTTCTGCAGGAAGAATTCCAAACATAAAGCAGGTTTGGCAGTTTGCTGCTATGGTGGCAATTTAGAAATAACAGTTACAACTGCACTTCTGTGGCATAGGCGTGAGGCCGCCCTCCTAAGGTAGCCTTGCGTTAACCACCGCTAAAAAACATATATACTTATTTTCTTTCTTTATTAGTCTGCTGCCGAGTATCTCCACTACTCCTTTCTCTCTCTGAACTAACGTGAGGTCCAGTCCGTGGCGATCACTGTGCCAGGTCAGGAGGCCTGAGAGAAAGGAAGGGAAAGTGGTGTAGGAATGTTCTCCCCTGGGCCCTTCCCACAACTTCACCCAGGACAAGCTCAGTTGCAGAGTTTGTTCGTCAAACATCTTAAAACAATAAAAGCTTGACTCACAGCAGGTGCAGGAACGAAGACCAGTTGACACAAGTCACCCTGGCCTCTACTCCCTGCCCACCCACTCTATCTAAGTCCCCTCCAAGTCTCTCTAAAGTGGTTGCTCACAACCAAGTTCTTGTCCTCATTGAACATTTCCTCGTAATCAGTGAGAAGGGCAGTAAAAACACAGGTAATTTTTTGAGTAAGTGAAGAAAATATTTTTAGTCAAAATAAACAGCGTGAGAGGGTGAAGAATGGCTTGGACACACAGGAGGCAGTTTTAGGGAGAGTGGCCAAGGAGGCTTCTCTAGGAGGTGACGTGGCAGCCGAGTGCCCTGTGGCGTGAACCAAGTGCAGAATTCAGGCACAGGTGGCCACGAGTGCAAAGCCTTGAGGCTGGTCAGTGAAACGTCCACTTTCTGTTCCGATCTTTCAGAAGTTAGAAATGTGTGATGATGGCACCACACACACAGAGCCAGCTGTTATTTTGTTTTGCTCCTGTGGGTGGGCACCGTCATTCAGTCCTACTCTGTCACTCAGAATCAGCCAGCACACTACAGCTGGTGTGACCGAATTAGAGCTGTTCTTAGTAGCTGCTGTGTCATCTCCAATTAGAAGCCTCAAGGAACCATGAATCAGGAAGAAACAAAAATAATGGAAAAATTACCTCTGCTGAATGGATATTAAAAGAACAATCTCAGACATAGAACAGGTCTGAGGGCAGAAATCCCATGTCTCTTGCTCCCCGTGTACTTCTAAGGGGCCTGGTGCATAATAAATGTTTTCGAAAGTAATACCAAAAATACAGGTTAGCCAATCAACAAATAATACCCATAATTTCATCTACCCAGAGATCATCATTAATCCCTTAATGTAAATAATAATAATAATAAACACAAAAGGCTAAAATATTCCAAACTCTGTACCTGAATATTTAAAGCCGTTAAAAAATATACACTTCACTGCTGGTGGGAATGCAGACTGGTGCAGCCACTGTGGAAAACAGTATGGAGTTTCCTCAAAAAATTAAAAATGGAACTGCCATTTGACCCAGTGATCCCACTTCTAGGAATATATCCTAAGAAAACAGAAACACCAATTAGAAAGGATATATGCACCCCTCTGTTCAGAGCAACACAATTTACAATAGCTAAGATTTGGAAACAGCCTAAATGCCCATTAGCAGATGAGTGGACTAGAAAACTGTGGTACATCTACACAATGGAATACTATGCTGCTATAAAAAGTAAGGAATTCTTACCATTTACAACAGCATGGATGGAACTGGAGAGCATTATGCTAAGTGAAATAAGCCAGTCAGTGAAAGAAAAATACCACATGAGCTCACTCATTTATGGATAATAAAAAAAAATTATAAACCGATGAATAAAAATAGATACAGAGGTAGAGAGGCATCGAACAGACTGTCAAACTACAGCAGGAAGGCTGGGGGGGCGGGGGGCGTTGGGGGGGAGGTAAGAGATCAACCGAAAAACTTGTATGCATGCATATAAACATAACCAACGGACGCAAGACACTGGGGGCAGGGGGTTGAGGGCATGTATGGCGGGGGGGGGGGGGGGGGGGGGGAGCCTGGGGGAAGATCAATTGGAAAAAAAAAAAGGAGACATATGTACTACTATTTGTAATACTTTAAACAATAAAAAAAATAAAGGAAAATAAAGTTGGCCTTGTCAGCTGATAAGCTGCAAGTTCTTACAGCCGAAAAAAAAAAAAAAGAAAAAGAAAAATATACACGGTTTTCCCTTTGGAGCAGCAGCTGCTAATATATGTGAAATCGGTGAATGGATGTGTTTGTTTCCAGTTGATTTGTTGTTTTATGACAGTATTATTTTCTCAGTCGGATTGTCTGTCATCCTTACTCAATGGGCCTGCAGTTTGGCTCCAGGAGTTTTAGCAGAGGCAGCCCTGTTAGAAGGGAGGAGTCTCGACCTCTGTCCAGACGAGGAACGGAGCCACATCCAGGCGATGCGGAGTGTACAGGCTGTGGTCTCTGGCAGTGTTTTGTGAGGTCCGTGGGTACCACCTTCCAGAGGGTTCCCTGGTCGGGGAAAGGCTGAGTGAAACACCTGACATGTTTTCATGACTGAGAATGAAACGTATCTGACACATGAGAACGTAAAGCTATACAGAGATAAATTAGGGCGTGTTTTTTTAAATTTTGCTTTGAAGAATAGTCTTCATTGATGCCACCTGAACCTTTCACGATCCAACCTCAAGCTTCTCTTCCCTCCTTAACAATCTGATACGAAACGACAGTGTCTGCCGTAGAGTCATTCATGCTTTCACTTCCTGACACCCCGACCCGCTGTTCTGGCCCTGAAATGGGCTGCCGCCATCGTCACGTGGCGGACACCGCTTCTTTTCCAGGTCTCCTTTCCGATCCCTGCAGCTGGACGTATCTTCTTCCTTCGACTTCCTGTGGCCCTTTGTCTCTCCCACTTTATACTTTCTAGCACGTTTTATAGGGTGTCCCAAAATTCACGCGATAAGTAATTTTGATAGAAAACACAGGTTTATAATTAAAAATTGTAAATTTTTTATTGATTCATAAAGTATACAGTATAGGGTTATGTATGGAATAGCATATCGGGTAAATGGCCTCCACGGCTTTGCTGGCACATACACAAAGCTGTGGTCTTCATTGGTCTTCATTGTCCCTGCTCCTGGGCCATAATTGGTACTTGGAAATGCTTATCAAATTGAAGGAATTGAAATCAGAGGGCAACCAATATTAGTATCTGATTCAATAAACCAAGTAAAATTAGGCTTTTATTTTTTGTTGTTGTTAATGCTCACGCAAAATTCAAATCTTGCGTGAATTTTGGGACACCCTATATAAATACTTCTGTACCCGACTTCCGGCCCTGTACTCTGTGAAAAGCTGTTGGAGAACTCAGTGTCTCCCAAAGTCAGTCACTTATTGAAGTGAATCCATTTCTTGGAAGTCCTGAGTGCAGTCCCTGCTCCTGCAAACCCGACTCACATGAGAGAATAACCCTTTTTAGACAGGCCTCCTGTGTGAAGGGAGTTCATGGCAGCACTGAATTTTCTTGGGAATGAAGCACAGTGTGAAGCTCAGTAAGTGGATGTCCACCATGTCATTGGTCACACTTCCTTGTGAGCGGAGAGCAGGGTGTAGTGCTCTTCAGGCTTCCCGCAGCATTGGCATCTCAGACAGCAGGTCCAGGCTGCACCATAAAAAAAAAAAAGCAACACTGTTTAACAAGTGTATTGGACCCTTCAGCTCTAGGCAGCATCTAGTATCTATCCCCACAGCTCATGGAGGGGGAGTTCAGTCATTTCATTGTACAATGAGAGAAACAGGCTCAGAGAAGCGAAGTGAAGCTTTCCTGATGGACAAAGCAGGGAGCTAAGCAGCCACAGAACACAGTCTCCCTGCTCGCAGACTAGAGAGTCCAGGCAGCCAGTGCTTTCAACAAATCCAGCATTTTGCAGCTTTGGTAGGTGCCAGTTCTACTTGTGAGTATCCAATGAAATAACAGCTCTGTAAACTTCCGTTTTTGCAAAATTGAACTGTGTGCAGGCAGAGTAGCCTGTCTTCTGGGTTTTTTTAAATATATTTTATTGATTATTTTACAGAGAGGAAGAGAGAGGGATAGAGAGTTAGAAACATCGATGAGAGAGAAACATCGATCAGCTGCCTCCTGCACACTCCCCACTGGGGATGTGCCCGCAACCAAGGCACATGCCCTTGGCAGGAATCGAACCTGGGACCCTTCAGTCCGCAGGCCGACGCTCTATCCACTGAGCCAAACCAGTTAGGACCCGTCTTCTGTTTTTAACTGTTTCCTTTCCTCTAACATTTTAAATCAAAATTCCTGTTTCTGTGTGAGCTAAATGGAATAGTTCAAAAGACACACATCTCTGTGCGGAATGTGCTGTGAAAGGCGGGCTTCCCCCTGCTGGCACTGTTGGCGCGGAGTGGGGTGTGGAGGTGCAGGGGACACCCACCAGGAACGGCTTTGTGCCCAAGCCCAGAGCAGTGCTGCCGTGACTTCATGGCACCTGCTCTCGTGCTGTTATGCGAAACCCTGGTGTGTGTTTCAAATAAGCAAAATTTATGAAAAAATGACGAATATGTCATTGCCAGGTACACAAATGGGCAAATATAAAAATTTAAATTAGACACTCTTAAAGATGGAAAAGTAGAAAATGGTGGCAATGTCTGTGAAGCTGTTTTTTCAGCTCTTGAATCTTGAAAACTGAGTGACTTGTTTGCCCAGTTATCATTTTGAGACAGGAATGGCCACATCAATCATTTTGACATGGAGTCCCATGTCAGGGCTTTGGGAATGGACTCCTAACACCGTGTGGATGACTTGGACTTTCCCTGAACTATTGGCATATTGTAGACTCTGCAGAAGAAAAATGTACAAGTATGAGCCATTTGTTAAACGTAGGAATGACATTTCCCAGCATCTTTAGCTGTTAAAAATGGCTTTAAAACGATTTCAGTTGGTTGGATTTATGACAAAAGTGGACATTAGAAAGATCAAATTAGTAACTTCTGAGTTTAATTGGCTTTAACATACATTTCCCTTAGTCCTCTTAAGAAGTGTCACTTGTTTATTAACCTCTGCCTATAGCCACAATTACTCTTCTCAGAGTATAAGCTGAAAGGTCTTTGGTTCTATTAGATTTAGAAATTTACTTCATTGTAACGGAAAAATTAGCATCCTGCTCACCAGCGGAAGGGAGGGGAAAATGGGGTCTTCTGTTTTCCAAAACAGATTTCATTTTTTGCTCTATTAAGAAAAACCTTTAAGCCACCTGACACAGAAACTTTGTTATTTTGTAGAAAAATAATGATTCGTTTATCTGAAAGGAAAGTTTTATTGTGAATAGCTGTGTAGAAATAAATCAATAGTAACAGTCAACCTTAAATCTTAAAACTCATACAATGAAAGAGGAATACAGCCATTCTGATGAGGAGAGGTAGACTCATTGATTGTTGAAAAAATTGGAGGCTCAGAGGGCGGTGTAAATCTTTAGTAATTCTCAAAATAAAATGAATAGTCTTAGTAAGACTTCCATTAATTTGAGCTCTCAATTCATTTTCGCCTCCACTGCTTTTAGAAGAGGGAAGTGAAAGTAAACCAGGTGCTGCTGGGTGTTTATGCTCCAGGGGATTGGTCACATTCAGCTGAAACTTTCACATCTTCTCCCACTGGTGTATGTTGTCCCAGATCATGAAAATTGACACTGGAGACCATGGGCCCCCTCTTCTCAATTACCCAGAATGTCAGTCATCCCACCTGGTAGGCAGCAGGAACCTTCTGGCCACTGAAATGAGCAGGAACCTGTCACGCTGTCATTGGTGTGCCCTCAGAAGCACGGAGGCGCTAAGGGCCAGGTTTAGGACTGTGCAGCTGGGGATCTGTACCACCAACCAGCTGGCCAGGCACCATCATGAACACATCTGCAGCCTGGCCCCCGTCACGGACACCCCACTGCCAAGGACGAGAGCGTGCCCCCTTGTGCTATGCGTGGATGCAACTAATCAGCAGGCTTGGTTACCTACCCACAGGCTGGCTTCCAGGAAAGCTGGGAAGGAGAGCACTGGATATTTTTAGTTACTATAGAGCAGGGGCCACATGCGGCCCGCCGAAAACATTTATCCGGCCCACCGGGTGTTTTTTGCTGCCGCTGTGTGCATAGGAATTTGTTCATAGTTTTTTTTTAAACTATAGTCCGGCCCTCCAACGGTCTGAGGGACAGTGAACTGGCCCCCTGTTTAAAAAGTTTGAGGACCCCTGAGGGACAGAGGCTCTCGTATGCAGCCAGGTTCCTAAAGTGGAGGAGTTCCCCCAAATACAGAAAGAGAGTTCAGATGCTTGGTGACCAGAAGTGAATGACCAGTGGTTACTTCAGCTCATCCTGTTGGTTGCCCAACATTAACACATACTCTTCATGCCATTCTTTTTTTTTAATATGTTTTTATTGATTTCAGAGAGAAAGGGAGAGAGGGAGAGAGAAACATCAATGATGAGAGAGAATCATTGATTGGCTGCCTCCTGCACACCCCCTACTGGGGATTGAGCCTGCAACCCAGGCATATGCCCTGACTGAGAATCAAACCATGACCTCCAGGTTCATAGGTTGACACTCAACCACCAAGCCACACCGGCTGGGCTCTTCATCCCATTCTTAAACGTCATTACCACTCCCCCCCTCCCCCCCCAAAAAAACAAACATGATAATGTAACGTTTACTAACCAATAATACATCCACCCTCTGTTCAAAGAGAACAACTGAAGCCTCAGCAGTTACTGAGACTAGTTTCCAGGTCCAGGGTTTCCGGGGTAACGACCATTTTACCACAGATATTCTGCAAGCTGTAGACTAGATTGAACGTTCACCACCATGGACAGAAGGGAGAGGAAAGGAGGGGCGTACTCACTCATTCCTCCATACGTTTTGGATGTCTAACTGTTGTATTGCTGCCCTTGTCACCTCTGGAATCCGCCTGGTACGGTGACTGTAGGGAGAGGGCTCGGTGGGGCCATACAGGCACAACAGCTGCATCAGTCCAGGGGCCACGGGATGACTTCCACCCCTCCTGCATTTCTGGGAAAAACAGATTGTATCAAAGGACTTGGCCTGAATTGTTGCTTTCTGGAGTTTTACCACCGTGCCAGTGTGGGTAATTTAATAGGGGTAGAAATGGGCACCAAAATCACGGAAGGTGAAAAGAAAATGGAAGGAGGTGTCTGGGGTCCGCAGGCATGAGGAGCTGGCACAGGATGCTGAGTAGATCACCTGTGAGCCTGGTGTCCTGGTGTCTGGTCCTGTCATGCTACAAAAGTCCTTTGGCCTCTTTCTTGTACCTAATCTTGTAGGTGAGAAGTTTAGACGTAAAAGCTTCCAGGTTCCCTTCATTACTGTGATAGGGAACATGGAACTGTTTCAATGAGGAACACTCAGCTTTATAATTCATACTCCTTACTTCTCTCTGAAAAGAAAGGAAACGTTAAAAAGGCACCATGAAATTTTACTACCCAATACTGCCACTGAACCTTATGTGGTAAAAAAAAAAAAAAAAAAGAAAGAAAGGAAGAAAAGTACTTACATCTGTGTGTCCATGGCAGTCACCTGTTACTTTATTCTGTTGCTTTGTGGATATGTTGGCATCTTTTTAAGATTTTTTTTTTTTTTTAGCCTTTAATGGTATAGTGATTGATTTGAACAATTTCCATATTTGACATTGATTTTGATCTTCTTTTTACTTTGTTCCCCGCTTGTTGCATTCTCCTCCCTCCCCCTTCCTCTTCTTCATCCCATTTTTTATTATTGGGTTGTTTTGTTTCTGTGTCTGTTGTGTGTCGTCTGTTTTTGGTTTCTGTTGGCCTGGTGTCCTCTCCTTTCTCTTGTTCCCCACCTCCTGCTGCTGTAGCCCCACAGGCTGTGGAAGCTGGCCCAGCAGGTAGGCATTTCCTCTTCATCCAAGCCAGTGCCTCCCACCCAGACCAACCTGTCAGCTTCCTGCAGTGGGACAGACTAGGAGTTGAGTGCACAGTCTGACTGGGGTTTACAGACCTCGTAGGCAAGAAGACGGATGCCCAGGGTGACGTCATTCCTCAGATCTGTCCAAACGTTGTGTGACGAGTGCTGTACTTTCATTCATTGCACAACATTAGTGACTTCTTTGCCGTTTGGAGGCATCTCCGTTTTACTTCACTTTCTACTTTTAGTGACCTGTTTTCTGATTGTTCACTTATTAATTGGCCCTCTATGGTTATGTGTTTTGCATTACTTAGAGCATCAAACCACTTCTCCACTCAGCGCTGGTCTGTGACACAGCTCCACTCAATGGTCCCAGGTTAGAAAGAATGCTCTTGGTTTGCACTGTAGTAAGCTTCCAGCTAGAGCTGGCTGCGTGTGGCTCTGTCCCTGGTGAGATCCCAATGACCAGGACTGTTCAATAGGACAGTGTGTCTTTATGAGGGTGTCTTTATTTCTCTTTTAAAAAATACATAAACATGCTTTTGGTACAAGATTTAAATTCTCTCCTGAAGAATTTTAGTTCTTCAAATAAATTCTGAGGGTGCCCTCATTTCTTGGCCAGTTTGTTTTAGGTTCCATCTTTTTCTACCCAGGGTATTGCATTGCCTTCCCAAGAAATGTACATAGATGTTTGGCTTGTCATGTAGCTATAGTGACATTGTTCTCACACGGACAGAGCTCACTGGTTAGAGGTCAACTCAGCACATGTTTTGAAGGGATTTATGGTACAAGTAAGATTTCTGGACCCCTGCGTTAAATCAGTAGCCAGATAGCTCAGGCCACAGACCACCGAGTGCTGCCCAGCTGACTAGCGGTAAACACACCACCTCCTTGGCCTATATCACGAGAAAGTAACCTCCTGCAGCTGGAGGGAAACCAAGACACAAGTAGAACTAAAAGGAACAAGATATCTCTTGCCTCTTCTTCCTTAATCAGTCCGTTCCTGTACATGTTCTCCTTCAGTATCTTGAGCTCTAGATATTTTTGGATGCACCTGGTCAAGTATCTCAGCAAATGAAGCTTCATATCCTGACAGCCTGCTTTGGCAGGCAGACGTCTCAGCAGTTTCAGGCATCTTTTCTTCAGGAGGATGTGTGGTGTGCCTCTTCTCTTACCTTGATAAGTGTGATTGGCAGTCAAGCTGCATGAAAGCCCACTGTTACTCTATTAAGTTCCTGTCGGAATTGAGGTTACCAAACTGAAAGTTAACAGGTATCGTAGAGAGTGGTGGTTTCAGTGATTTTAGATTTTGTTCCATTTCAGATGTCACCAACAATATGCTTACTAGTTTGTAGGAAACAGACCCGGATTCCTCCCACACATACACTTGTTAACCTCACTGTGTCCTTGCTTGCAGGGGACCTCAGGACCTGATCCAACCACCGTCTACGTTGACATGAGAGCGCTGAGGCACGACAGGTATGATGCACTTGTGATGTTTCCAGGCGTGCGAATCCCCATCTAGAAAAGGAGGGGCAGCAATGTTTACCTGCCCCAACCAGAAACGCCTTATGAATAAAGCAGTGGAGTGGGCAAATCAGCTTGAACTCAAACTCTCTCCACATTGTGTTTTGTTAACATGCCCAATAGGCCAGTTGACTTTTTGTCTTAAAATGCACATGGAGTTCTGGCCGGTGTTGCTCAGTGGTTAGAGTGTTGGCCCAAGGACCAAGGGTCACGGGTTTGATTCCCAATCAAGGACATGTACCTGGGTTGCAGCCTCAATCCCCGACCCCTATTGGAGCACATGCAGAAGGCAACCAATCAATGGGTCTCTCTCACATAGATGTTTCTCTCTCTCTCTCTCTCCCCCTTTTCTCCCTCCCTTCCACTCTCTCTGAAAATGATTGGAAAAAATATCTGTGGGTGAAGTTTAACACATTGTTTGCGGGTAGTTTTTATCCTGTGCTCTACTACACTGGTAGAACGTATAAATACGTTTCCCGCATACAATGTGTTGAAATTTATATATAGAGAAATTGCTGCACCATAGCCAGGTGTGATCAGAGTTGTTTTTTCTAAGTTTAACCAGAGCACTTGATTCTTTTATTTGACCGTTTCAGTCAGGCACCATTTTGCACTTCATAAAATAACATTTCTTTACATGAATTGAATTTTTTTGTAACTGAGTATCCATGAAAAACAAAAATACAAGTCAAACCCACTGGTGTGTCTCAGTGGTTGAGGATTGTCTATCTATGAACCAGGAGGTCATGGTTAAATTCCCAGTCAGGGCACATGCCTGGGTTGCGGGCTCAATCCCCAGGAGGGGGCGTGCAGGAGGCAGTCGATCAATGATTCTATCTCCCCCTTCCTCTCGGAAATCAATTTTTTAAAATATCCTAAATAATAAAGAGGTAATATGCAAATTGACCCTCACGCCGTTACGACATCACAAGGTGGCAGCGCGCACAGCGGGAGCAGGGCTGGTGGGCGCTCTGTGCAGTTTCCACCGGGGTTCCTGTGGCCCCGCGTGTGCGCTGTGAGGGCGGGGCCTGGCAGCCGCTCCGTGCAGCCCAGAGACGGGGCATCAGGGAGGCACTCCAGGACTCGGGACCGTCCCAAAGTGCGCTGGCCACATGGGGCGAGACTCTAGGCAGTCACATGATGCGGGGGGTGGGGAGGTCCCAGGTCTCGCATGATTTCACGAGACCGGTTACTAGTGTATATATACTCTAAAAATAACACAAGTCAAGTTACCATTCTGTGCAGCTTCCTAAGCGGCCTTGAGCAAGAATGAAGGGTGGTGGATGATGTCAGTGCCCTCAAGGAACTTGGTAGTGCCCAGGGAAATACTACTTGCCTGCCTGGGCCTGTAGCCCTTGTTTTAGGTCCTACTGTGTGAAGGGAATTGAAGAGGTTGGAGGCCATCTATGGGAGCCCCTCGGGGGCTGAGGGCCCACACACAGGGCACCAGCTGCACTGCAGCAGAATCCCATCTGGGATATTTTCAAAATTCAGAAACTTAGCTTGGAACAGATCAGGTATCTAATACGTATAAATTTCCAAATGTAACATCTAGGCTTTAAAACAAACCTACTTTACTCCTTATAAAATCATTTGAAAATAACTTTTATAACTTCACAAGGTGAGCAGTAGCTCCTGAAAGACCCTGTGTGGGTGATATTCAGGTAGTTGTGTCTGGCCTGGCCCTCAGTGCACAGGCACAAACATGGTAAGGCCGTGGAGGTGAGAACTGCTCACCTTCGGAACTTGGAGAGTGGACTACAGGGTCAAATCCATTTATCTACAGGAATGGCTGTCATAAAGGGCAGGTGTCTGATTCTGAATTATGACTGCCCTGGCATGTCAGGATGGTTGAGAGCAGGGACTTAGGGGATTTCTCTTTCCTGGAAAAGGACAGAGATGCAAAGGACTCCTTTCTAACCATGTTTGGACCCAGCCTTTTAGCCGTCTTCAGTGTGGCAGGTCTTCCTGTTGAGAAAAGTGAAATAAAATTTGAACCAGCACAGTGTATGACAGTGAGGTAATAAAATGTCAATATCAGACCAATATCTGCTCTAGAAAGAGCCAGGGGACATGAGTCCTCGGGAAAGCGTCTTGGTGACTCACTAATTCTTTGAGCCTGGTGAGTCCATAATCCTCTTAAGGGACAGTGTTTTCCCTAATCTGTAAGTAATCTCCAATGCATGCTTCTCCCTAACGAGGTCACCCCATAGGAGGGCCAGTGCTTTGTGCACGGGGCGTTGCTGGGTGGCTGTGTGTTAGGAGCAGCAACAATCACTGCGTTAGTGGTAGCGCTGATTGAGCAAGCAGCCCAGCTCCCGCCGGTCAGACAGCCCCCTCCGCCGTCCAGGCCGCGCGCCGAGGCAGCCTTCAGAACCCCCTGCTCCTGGTGTACTCGGAGGCTCAGGCACTTCCACCAGCACCCCTACCCCAGCCTTCTGGCTCGTAGCGGAGGATGGCGGCTGGGTGCTGAGGGGCCCTGTCAGACCCCAGAAATGTTTGCTTCTCGTCTTCATCGTCCTCAGTGCTTGACTCAGAGAAACCAAAGCACCCCAACCCCTGGGTCAGACGTGACAACAGCTTCTGTGCTTCCCGTCCCAGAGCACATTCCCTAGGGGCTCTCAGAGGCAGGGCTTCCTCCGCTGCCTTCTTCCGGGTGCCTGCACAGGGCCCAGCGCCGCCCTCTCCATGCTGCCTCTCGCCGGCCCCCTTCCTTTCACTCTTCTCCCCGACAGCCTGCGATGGGAGGTTCGGACCTGGACCTACTGACCAGGTATTTCTGTCTCAGGCACTGGCCCCGGTGTGGCTCTGGGTGGCCTTCTGGGCTCCGCGTCCTGCCCTGTCCCGCTGGGCCCCTTCTTCTGAAGGAGGCAGGAACCTCAGAATGGCTCTTTCACTCTCCTGTTGGACACCACAGCCCAGGCCTCCCGTGGCGGGAGCCTTGCCCGCGCCTCTCCTGTTTCTGCACCTCCCTCCACTCTGTTGAAATTCTCCTCGTTCTGTCAAGCACAGCTCAAATAATGACTCCTCTGATATCCCCTGTGAAAGTGTCATCCAGCGTCACATCTCCGGCATCACTTCTGACCTAATGACATGCATCAGGTGCGCCTGATGCTGTAGGCTCTGAGGTCTGATCAGTCGGAGTGCAGCTCTCCCCTCTCCTGCGGTCCTTGGACAGCTCTGTAACCTCCGCATCCTCGTGCCCAGAGTGGCCCAGTAAACCAGGGGCCCAGGAGGTGCCAGCAGGGATAGGAGCTGTCCTGGGAGCCCAGTAGGCAGGAGGGCTGTGCTCTCCACGATATGGGGGGTGTCTTCCCCATGGAGAACTTGCCTCTCTATCCAAACCAGGTTTCCAGAGGGACAAAAGGGAGCCCACCCTCTCTCAGACCCCAGCGGGGAGGAGGTGAAACAGGAGAGCCTTTTAAGATAGGGACCCTATCTCTCTCGTCACTATTATCATTTAAAAAATGGGGCTTTTGTCTTTGTAAGGTGAGCTGTACAGGCATGCCTCATTTTATTGCACTTCACAGATGTTGTGTTTTGTTTTGTTTTAAATCTTAGAGTTTATTGAATTCTTTTTTTAAAATATATTTTATTGATTTTTTTACAGAGAGGAAGGTAGAGGAATAGAGAGTTAGAAACATCGATGAGAGAGAAACATGGATCAGCTGCTTCCTGCACATCCCCCACTGGGGATGTGCCCGCAACCAAGGTACATGCCCTTGACCGGAATCGAACCTGGGACCCTTCAGTCCGCAGGCCGGCGCTCTATCCACTGAGCCAAACCAGTTAGGGCAGATGTTGTGTTTTTTTACACATTGAAGGCAAGACCCTCCACCAACGAAAACATTGGGATTCTTTTTACTGCGACACTTTATTGTGGTGGGGTTTGGACCTGGACCTCCATGTCTCCAGTGTCTGCTGGTACTAATATTGAGGCACAGGTTCATTACTTTTCCCGTTGCTTTAGTACATTCACCTGGGAGCCCAGGGCACCTGCCCAGTTACCACTTAATGTAGACAAGGTAGGCTTGTCAGTACGTGTGTGCCGTTTCCCTGAGAGGAAAAGGTTGTGTGTGAGCATGTGTGAGAGACAGACAGTAGGAGGGGACAGGAGGACCACTCTTGTCAATGCCTGTGTCAAATTGGTTTGATTTCTACCTGATATTCTGCCTTTGTTTTTAATACCGCCCCCCCCTTTTTTTTTCTTGGAATCAGTGGGGTTTGTTTTTCCCCAGTTGTCTGCAGGTTGCCACGAAGGACGTTTCTGCCTCACATATGAGGACACTTGTTCTGATTCTGGACTAAATTTAGTTCCTATGGGCACCAGGGGAAAATGATGAAACTGTTTTGAGACTATTTGGAGATGACTTTGTTTTTAAAGTATTCTCTTTTTAAAATATATTTTTATTGATTTCAGAGAGGAAGGGAGAGGGAGAGAGAGATAGAAACAGCAATGATAAGAGAGAATCATTGTTTGGCTGCCTCCTGCACACCCCCTACTGGGGATCAAGCCTGCAACCCGGGCATGTGCCCTGACCAGGAATTGAACCAGTGACCTCTTGGTTCATGGGTCGATGCTCAACCACTGAGCCACACCAGCCGGTCGATTTTGATTTTAAAATATATCTTTATAAGGCAAGGAATGCATTCCTCAAAACTGTCAATATCATAAAGGCCACAGGCTTTGGGAATGTTCCTCTTTAACAGAAGATAAGTAGACATGACAACCAAATGCAATATCTGATGCTCAGCTGGGTCCTGTACTCGAGGGGGGAATGCTGTGAAGGCTACTGTTGGACTGATGGACACATTTGGAATGTAGTCTGAAGATTAAAGCTTTGGATCAATGCTAAGTCACTGAAGTTGACAACTTCTGTGCTTATGTAAGAAAATATCCCTCCTCTTAGGAAACGAACACTGAAACACTTAGGAGTAGCACGCCCTGGTCCTGTGGTAGGAATGTGAAGCCGGTCACAGAGGCCGCAAAACATGAAAAATGCCGCTGAGAAGGACTCCGCCAGCTCTGGTGCTGACAGCACCTGTGTCCTCCGCAGGGCTCACAGTAAACTACCATTGAATCGCCTTTACGCTGAAAAGAGTTTCTTTCCTGAAGGGAGGTTTGGCTGCCTGGCCTGGCCAGTCCCCTCCTGGCTCAGGTGCGCCTGTGTGCACCGTGGCTCTGTGCGGCTGCGCCGGGGCCTGCGGGGCCTGGTGTGGGCAGAGCAGCTCTCAGGGAGGCAGTGGGTCCTCATTCTTTCCATTTTCTGCAAGTGCTGAGTTGACGCCTGGTTTCAGCCAGAAGCATTTTCCCAATCGTTTCACAGGTTTGGGAAATGGGGCTTCATCTGCCTTCTCTGTGGCCTGGATGGGTGGCTTGTGCCACTTCCCACGGCGCACAGCGGCGCTCTGCCATCGGACCCCTGTTTCTTTGCCTTCTAACCTCCCTTGGCACTGGACAGTGCACACACACAGTGCTCCCCACTGCCGCCCGACACTGGCTGCACGAGGACAAAGGGAGCCAGGGTCCAGGAAAGACTCAGTAATCCCTCCGTTTATCTTTGTAGAGTCCGCTTGGTAGAACGAGGATCCCCTCACAGCTTGCCGCTTATGGAGTCAGGGAAAGTAAGTATTCAAGGAAGAAGTATGCATTTCTGTGTACGTATGAGCCTCTGAGGAAGGGTTTTGAAATTTTAACGTTATTTTATAGAATATTGTTTCCACAATGTTTTCTTGAATGTGGTTTATCAGGGCTAGGTATGGCCGTGAGTACAGAAACTCAAAGTAACAGTGTTTTCAGGGAGCTAGAGTTTTTTCCTCTCACATAAAAGAAACCCTAAAGCCACCAGGGGCCCTGGCACTTTTGTCTTGTTCTTCTCTGCATGGGCCACCTGCCCAGGGGCACCTCAGGGCCTACAGAGGCTGCTGCAACTCCAGCCACCGTTTCCACGTTTCCTGAGAAGGAGACACAGGACAAGGAGGAGACCAGTGGTGCAGGCCTGCGGGAAGCTCCCTGAGCCGCCTCCCTCTAAGAGGGCAGTGGCCGGCACGGGGTCGCACAGGCACACCCAGCTGAAAGGAAGGCTGGGAGCACTGTCCTGGTTCTGCATATCTCCGGGCCTGGCTAACAATTGGGGTACTGGTTACTATGGACGCAGACAAAAGAATAGTTATCAGGAGACGTCTAGTAGTTCCTGCCACCGTGGTTATGTTTCTTATAAAAGAACAAGAAACATACTTAAAGCTAAATGGAGACTTTTTTTCTCTCTTTTTGGCTGCAATTGTCAGATGTCTTCTCCACTTAATTCTAAAAGAGTCTTATTTTGCTTCTGTACTTTTTATAAGTCGTTTCTAACCACAGGAAGCAGTTCTCCCTCCCCGCCCCGCACCCCCCCCCCCCCCCAACCCACCCACGCAGCCTGGTGGAGCATAAGAGAACTGAGCCGCATGTCACAGTAGCGACTTCAGGTGCAGGACAGCTGTTCCGAGAGCTTTTTACCACAGATCTGCCTGCTTTCAGTCACATGATGCTAAGTAGCTGAACCGAGGCACGCTGCGTTCTAAATTTGCAGAATCAGCTTTTGCTTCCTCACTTTTGTGGTTTCGGTGGAATTCAAAACATTTCTCAGCTAAACTTCTATGAAGAAGGAAATGCTTAATATCGATGTTTTGAAATAAGGTGTTTGCCTGCAGGAGGAAACTGGAGGCATATGGAGCAGAGATGGGAGTCCTACAGGTGTTCTCGTCACACTGCACCCGCCTGCACAGGCAGTGACACGCCCTCCCTCACAGCTGGCCGCCACAGGGGTGGCTTTCCACTAAGCCCTTCGGGCGGTGCCTGCCGCATTCCTGACAGCCTTATCCCTGGCTTCCTTAATGCAGTGTCTACTGCAAGTGTTGCCCTTCGTGCTCACGTGCCATGATGTGAAGTGTAATACTAAATATATTTGAAAAAAATAATTGAAAACTTCCTATTTGGTGTCCACGTAAGAAGCATCCAAACTTGTGGAGAATTTCTGTAAGAGAGTATTTGAGCCAAAACTGATGACAGTTTCTGGAGAGCGAAATCTCATGCTCCAGAGAATGGCAGCTCGCAGCTTCTTGTAACCATTTGGAACTCAGGAGAGAACTAAGGAGTGAGAGACAGCAAGGTGGGGATTGGGTTGCAGGGTAACTCTTAAGATGATGTGTTCTCATGAGGGTGGTTACACTTATTTCAAAGGTGTGTTAACCTCGATGCACAAGAACAGTGGACAGGGCTTGCTCAAGGCAAAGGCAGACCTTTGACTAAAGAACATATAGTAACGACCCATCAAGACCTGCCCAGTTAGGGGTTTGTGATCAGATCACCCTGTGAGGTTACATCTGTAGGAGCACGTTCTCATCCTCCAGATTTGCAAGCATCGGGCCGTGTTAAATGATATTCTTTATCATGTTTCCGTTTTTAAGATCTTAAGATCACTTTGACACAGGCTCTAACGTTGCAGTAACAATTACAATGAAATGCAACTATTATGCTGTAATTACCTAATGCCGTGGTACCTAGTTTTTATTGAAAGCCATACCACTTTCCAGATTGTTTTAGAAAGGAAAGCAGGCATATGGAATGAAGGCAAGATCAGGGTTGGTTGCAGTGTAGGACCTGCCTGTTTACTGACAGGGCTGTTCTTCTTCCCACATAGATACTTCCGGGCGTTCGGATCATAATCGCCAACCCAGAAACAAAAGGACCGCTGGGAGACTCACACCTGGGGGAGGTGAGTACTGGCTTCCTCTGGGAGACAGAGGCTCGGGGACCAGATTTATCCTTCTGCTACCTGCGGCCTGTCCCCCAGGACACAGCACTCCCACGCCCCTGACCACAGTGCCCATCTGGTCGCATTGGGGAAGTCACCACTGACCGGCTGGGAAATAACATGAGATGAGCTGTATTGATTAAAGGAATCCATGACGGTTCAGGATTACAAAGTGGGACTTCCCTGAGGAAGTGGGCTCGTTTCTCTTCAAAGAATTTAGAAGAGAAAACTCTGTGGGCTCTGTTTCCTCATTTCTCAGCTCTTGCGCTTGTTGTCCACGGGCCCCCGTCGCCAGGGAGTCGATAGGGAAGCATGCAACCGGCATCCTCTACAACCTCGGGGCGTAGCAGCATCCGCACGTGCCTGGAAGCGGGAGGAGGACAGCGGTTTCTTCCCATCTGGGTGTCGGCGTGACACTCTGCTTCTTCGACTGCGTAGCCAGCTTCCTCCAGGGAGGACGTTGGGGCATCAGGAAAGGGCCTCCTGGTCACAAGACGCACTCCCTTTCAGGGTTCCCGCTGCGAGGCGAGCCTGCTCCCCACTCGGTCAGCTCCCTCCTGCCCAGCGGACGTCCCCGCTGCAGTGCCACCTGCGTGCCCCCGCGCGCCCTAGCCTGTGCTGTAGCCGATGCCTTATTAGAAACTCCACGATCAGCGCTGTGCCTGGAGGACACAGCGACGTTTACACGTTGCAGATGAGCAAACAAATGATCATGGGCGGGTCCCAGCCACGGCTCCCTCCCCCACCTCCTCTTCCTGGGCTGCTTTGCGGCCCCCACTCGAACCCCAGAATCATGCAAAGATTAGAACTGAGATGACAGTTCTACACCTTTTACTCCATTTGTTGAAATAAGATTGGGTTGTAGAAGCTGTTGTCTCGGCACCTGGAGAGGACCCCCAGGCACTGCTCTCCCGTGCCAGGGAGAAGCCACGGACGGCAGTCTGACTGTCCTAGTGTGACGTGTCTAGCGAGCAAACCTTGTTAGAAGCAGAGCACAGTTTCCATTCCCCGCATTAGACGGCTACTTCTCTGTTCGGCAGACAACAGTCGCTCGCAGGCCTGCTGTGCCGGGCCTGTTGGGAGCTGGGGTACCATGTGCACAGGGCGGAGCTTCTGACTCCCGGGAACTTGACGGGTTTTCATTGTAAATAAGATAACAGAGCAGGTAGGTCCAGAGTACCCCTGACTACTCCGATTCGGGACATTGTACAGACCTCGTAGCACACAGTGTGTGAGCTTCGAGGAACTTCAGTGACGTAAAGGTTTCCCCCAGTGGTTTCCATAGCTCCACGCAACCTGCCTGGTCTTCACTGTGAGTCAGCACATCCTTTTCCGTTTTCCCGAATGGCACACACTCTGGTGTTTTTGTTTCCTGTTTTCTGAAGTTAGAGTTTTTCCCTCTTAGAGTTTGTTTTGTACTGTGTTGTTTCCTGCAGTATATTTCCAACAGTATGCAAAACGGATGCAAGGGGGGAGATAAATCAGAAAGCTTTTTAATATTTCTCCAGGTTGCTTTTTGGAAACAGTCATTATATTTGAATATGCATGAGGAAACTGGTGCAACTCTGCTCACTGGTTGTATTTATTTAAAAAACCCTCCATCAACCTGCTTTGATGGGAGTCTCGATGGGCGGATGGTGAGGCTCGCAGAGCTGCAAGGTTGCTGCGGGGCCCCTGTGTCAGTAAACGCCTAGCTTCTGTGTCTCCCCAGAAACCGGAGTGAGGTCAACGTCGCCTTGCCTTGGCTGTCCAAGGACACGTCCTCAGGTTGACTTACCCAGGCCTGTTCTCCCCTCACAGATCTGGGTCCACAGTGCCCACAACGCCAGCGGCTACTTCACTATTTATGGAGACGAGTCCCTCCAGTCAGACCACTTCAGCTCAAGATTAAGTTTTGGAGACACCCAGACCATCTGGGCACGAACAGGCTACTTGGGGTTCCTGCGGAGAACTGAGCTCACAGACGCAAATGGAGGTGAGCGTCCAGGCGGGCGGGTGAAGGGCCAGGCCCCCCAAACACGGAGGACCTGTCAGGGGTTTGGAATTCCCAAACCCAGAACATGAGTTTCTAGGGGTCCCTGGGGCTTCCTGACACCCCTGCCTCACACAGCCGGGAGCTGTGTTCATCCGGCCAAACTGGCATATGTTTCGGGGGAAAGTTCCAAAACATGTTGGCATCACGTTTGAAGTTAAGAAGCCCAGAGACGGTTTTACTTGAGGGCACTCGCTGGGAAGAGCGCAGCTCAGAGCTTTGAGGTGGGTGGTGACCCCGACCTCGCTGGAGCACGCAGGCCCAGTCCCGCCCCCACAGTCACGGTCAGAGCCACAAGTCAGTGTCTCCATTGCATCGGACCTACAGCAGGAAAGACTTCTGCCCTGGTGTTTTTCTACCTGGATCACTTCTTCAGATTCGCCCTGCTGTCCTTCCTGACCTGAAGGGGAAGGATGCGTCTCTCATTTGTGAGGCAAGAGGGGCCACCTGCGTCACATCAGCCCTTACCCCGGGTCTGCAGGGCGCATAAGAACACACGTGCCGTCACAGGGCTGAGGAACTCTTTGTTCTGAGCATACTCAGAAACCCAGGTGGCGGGTAATAGCACTGAGACCTCCTGAGACGGCATCAGAGGGAACTGGGTGGACCTGCTGTGCCGGGTCCTCGGCAGGTCCCCGGGCGCAGCACCGTGAGGAGGGAGGCGCAGTGCCACCCCCGGGACCAGGTGCCGTGAGGAAGCCACGTGTGGCTCCCGGGGTGGAAGCGGCCTGGGAAACGCCCTCCCGAGGGCCAGGCAGAAGCAGCGCGCCTGCCCCAGTGCTCTCCTGAGGGCCGCGGGCTGAGAGCGCTCCCCGCAGAGGGCACCTGTCCCCAGCTCAGCCACTCCTTTTCCTTGCAGCTCTTGCTCATTCTGGAGTTGTTTTAATCTTTCCTTGTAAGTGGCTTGAGCGGCTATTCGGTGACTCTCACACGTACTTGGTTCCCTGCACAGAGCGCCACGACGCCCTGTACGTGGTGGGAGCCCTGGATGAGGCCATGGAGCTGCGCGGCATGAGGTACCACCCCATCGACATCGAGACCTCCGTCATCCGGGCCCACAAGAGCGTCACGGAGTGGTGAGTGCCCCGGGCGTCTGCGCCCCACAGCGGACGGAATGTGCGGCGTTGGTAACGACGGGTCCTGTCTGAGCTTTGGGTCGTAACCCTTTACCGTTCGGGGCTAAGCCCATGGCAGGTCAAGCTGGTGTCTCACACGTTCCCCGGGAATGACCTGCGACGGCCGGGTTCACAGGTGGCTCCATGCTGGCGGCCTCGGGCCCCGGGGACCACCCGGCAGCCGCCCGTCATGTCCTCTCCCCCAGCCTCCCCGTCCTGCTGCTCCTGCAGTTCACCCCTGGCCTGAGGAGGACCTGACACCCACGTCACATTAGGTATCCGGCGACCAAGTCTCTCCCTTCCTCACTGGGCCCCGAGGAACCTCTGACGGGACAGTGACAGCCCCAGCCCCAGCCTCCTGGCAGACCCCGCCTCCATTCAATACGGACATCGGCCGATTCTGATGCCGTGTCACCAGCTCCAAGTGCCATAATGACACGGCACCAAGTGACACGTAACGGTGCCGCTGTGGCATCGGCACCGCACCGGCGGGCTCCCTCGGCCGTGAGAGCAGGGTTTTGTCACGGAGATCAGATGGGGCGCCCGGCTCCAGCACACCTTCCAGGGGTAGCACTCTCCGTGCAAACCGGGAGGGCGTGGTGCTGTTTCCCTTTTTTTTTCACATGTACGTTGGTCATGCTAAACAAAACACACATTTTTTCCTAATAGACATACGTTCACAGATAATAAAACAATAAGTTTTCCCAGGTACGTCCTGCCTCACAGCTGAGATAACACCTTCAGTGTGTCCAGCATGAAAAAGCAGTTACCAGCTGCCCACTGCAGGGCTCTGGAGCCTGGTGCTGTCCCCGTGCATCCCCACCCTGGGACCCTCCTGGGCCTGGTGCTGTCCCCCACCCACCCCGACCCTGGGACCCTCCTGGGCCTGGTGCTGTCCCCGTGCACCCCCACCCTGGGGCCCTCTTGGCCTCTATAGCCTAGCAGACCATGGGCACAGGGCAATGACTTTTAAGGTTCATAACCACTTTGTAAGAGCCCAACCGTATGAGGTTAATGTGCCTTAAGGTGCAAATCACAGACTTGGCTCCCACAGATCGGGAGACTGACTGCTCTGGGTGACCTCCCTCTGGAAGATCCCAGATGAAACACTCTGAGTAAGTCTGACATTGTAGAGGAATTACCCCCAAACGGGCCGGCTCTGGCTGCGTGCAGTCACGTGAACGCCGATCAGTGCTTGTGCCCCCACATCGGCAGTTGACCCCTGAAGTATTCGACCTGAGCCGGGGCCTGCGGGTCGGCCGGGTGCAGCTGGCTCAGGGCCTCGGATGTTCCTCTCTGCCAGGCGGAGGCAGGTCAGCACCAGCCCAAACACCCAGGGCTGTCCAGCCTCGGCCACATGTCACTGTCCAGGTTAATGTGGCCCGAGGCCAAGGGCAGGACACAGACCCTGCCCTGAGGGCCACAGTGTGCCGATGGAGGGAGGAGCCACCGCTGCACCCTCACCCCTCGGCACAGTGCGGGGGGGGGGGGAGAAGGAGCTGCCAGGCACAGAGATGACGGGGATGGCGGGGATGGGCTGGCAGGAGAGGCTAATGACAGGAGCATGAGGCAGTCCATGAGCTCAGAGAGGCCGCACACGGACTGGAAGGGCTCAAGCAGGTTCACAGAGAACCAAGCGGCACTTCCTGAGGAGAGAAGGTTAAATGAAACCCCCCGGTGCAGTGACGGCTCTCTCTCTTCCAGCGCTGTGTTCACCTGGACAAACCTGCTGGTGGTGGTGGTTGAGCTTGATGGCTCGGAGCAAGAAGCCCTGGACCTGGTCCCCTTGGTGACCAACGTGGTGCTGGAGGAGCACTACCTGGTGGTGGGCGTGGTGGTCGTGGTGGACATCGGCGTCATCCCCATCAACTCGCGGGGAGAGAAGCAGCGGATGCACCTGCGCGACGGGTTTCTGGCCGACCAGCTGGACCCCATCTACGTGGCCTACAACATGTAGCCTGGCCTCCAGCTCCGCAGGCGTTTCTGGAGATGGTCGCATCGTCCTCAGTGTCGCTGAGCGAGCGGCAGCAGGGCGGCGTCGCGGGAGGGAGCCGTCTCGCGGTGCTTGGAGGAGGCTGCCCGCGGCGGCCCGGTTGGCGTGGGTGGAATGGACACGTGAGTTATCACCGAGGTTTGCTCAGAAGGACCTCGCCTTTTGCCTTCAGTTCGTTGGAAAAGCCCATTTCGAAACATTTTTCTTCTTTTTCTTTTGTTATTGGATAATAAGTGCTTTTTTCGTAAATGTGGTATTTCGTTAAGCCAAAATAGCAATTAAAAAAATATTCTGCCCTCCAGATGGGTTCTTCTAAACAATCTATGTAGTGTGACAAAGCATTGTTTTCTCTGTTTTAATGTGTCATGAGATCTTAATGACATGGACCTGTTACTAATTTAAGCCATTGCTAGCTCTCATCCTTTTAGGACAGTCTGTTGAGGTACGAGGAAACCTTCCAAATAGCACCTTCCAATTAAATTTTAGCAGCTTTCTTTGTCAGAAGTGTGCTGAAGACACAGAGGCTAACACACGGCCTTTGGCGTTAGCATAGAATGAGAGGAAATTATAAATAAGGTGTATTTCAGCAATTATCTTGCAGATATCTTTGTACTAAACTAAAAAGATAAAATAAGTTAACTTCTTCAGATGTAATTATGTACAAAACGTTTAATTTATTTTGATCTCTTTAGAAGTATAAAAGAGAAAAAAACATTCAAGAATATTAAAGTCTTGTAATGTTTGCTAATATAAAAAAGTGTTGTATTATCTTGCGTGGATAGTATCACAACAAATATATATATATGAGATATAAATTCACTAATGAGCAGAGGAGATTTTAAAGTTTAAAACGCAGAACCTGCCACTTGCATGGTGTCCCCTCCACGGTGTGTAGATAGGAGAGCTGCTCTCACTTCCGCTGTGCTGATGGGAGCAGCCAGGCTGCCAGCGGCCCCGGCCAAGCGTTTCTTCTAGAACCAGAGACCAGCAAGTGAAATGATTGGAAACCATCTCAAAGCCGGCGAGGGGCTGTGAGGTGAGCCGTGCCGGCTTTCCTCTGCTGCTGCGAGAGCCACACCGGACAGTGTGGTCGCGTGCGCTCACGGCCGGGCGCGCACGGGGAGGCAGGCGGCCGACAGCACTGTTCTCTGAGCTGCAGGAATTCGTTGCACAATGTTTTTCATCATTTTTGTTAGCGTCACCCTTTTTTGGTCCTTGGTATGAACAGGAATGATACTCTGCGGTCATTGGCACCCGGCTGCATTGATTCCCCTCAGATGGCCACTGTGGGGAGTGGACAGGGTGTTCAGAACGGCATTCGGGGGACGATTCACACAGAGCGTCACTTCGGCCGGCTCTCCGGGGCTCCCCAGCCCACGGGAGCAGAACCCACAGGGACCCCGCCCAAGCTGCCCGGACTCCCCCAGCGCCCCTGGCTGGAGCAAAAGCCGCACAGCTGCCTTCATGCTGCCACCTGTGGATCCCACGTTTCTGGTTCCCGTCTCGCTGCTGCCTCCCAGGTCTTCTCATTCCCAGGCTCATCTGTACACTCCTCATTGAGTCGGCCCGTCTGTCCAGCCAGGAGGAGGCATCAGCTACCCTAGCGTGACTGACTTGATCGCTGGCCCCGGATGGCCCTGCAGTGGCTCTCGTTGCTAGATGTGCATGACTAAGATTGTTGCTGGGCAAAATTTAGATTCTCTTTTCATTTTCTCGTAGGCGATGTCTTTATCTGCCCTTGCTGTACGCGCCAGCAGTCAGCCCTTTGCTAAAAGACAGTTTTGTTTGACTTCTGAGATCCAAGGCTAATTGTTGTTTTTTTTTTTAATTTAAGTGGCATATTTTTTTAAATTTGTCTGCATGTGGGATGCATCCTTCCATCACCACAAATCATTTGGCTTCTACGATATTGTTTGACTTCATTGCTGCGTGTGAGTATTTCTCCACATGCTTCAGATACACATTCCTACGGTCTCCGCTTCCTACGGGGAGAACTCACCACACACAGAAACAAGACATGTCCTACACTCACCCACCTGGTTAGGAAGGGGGTTTAAGGTTTCGGGAAAGACACTGAGCAGGACACACAGCTGCAGGATAACTCATGAGGTCCGGCTGGGGTCGGAAGGGGCAGCTGGGGTCAGAAGGGGCAGGTCAGGTGTCACTCCAAACACGACCCTCGCCCGCCCATGTCAGCTTCCAGGCCCCGCGGTGAGGGAGGATGTGAAAGTGTCAGCGACATCCTGTCACACACACACCCCTCCCCCCCGTGTCGGAGTTGAGGTTCAGAGGGCGGGGGGCTTGGGTGGCAGCTCTGTTGTGCAGGAAAAAGGAAAGGAGACACTCGGCACCACCGTTTCAGCAATAACGAAGGGTCGTTCTGCATTAGCAATTCACTGTAGATAAACCACTCATGGGAATGTGACAGGTGTTTGTCTTGTGACCTTGTGCTTTCGAAGTCAGACAAAACCGCGTGATCAACTTGCACAAAGGAGGGTGCACAGTGAACATTGAAACACAGACCTAACCCACCAGGGCGGCTTCCTCATGGTGCTTGTGTATTATATATATCTAACCCTGCTTGACACTTTGCCCCGGGAAACCGTCCCTTTTATCAGTTGAATGTTAGCAGCGTTATTTCATAGAGTGTGATGACTGGTTAGAGAAGTCCATGTACTCAGCCAATCACGGTTTCAAACACAATTTTTATGTGCGAAGGACGGCAACCTTCTCGTATGTTAAACCACCAGTAAGCTTTGTACATCTGTGATAACGCCTGTTTTATATTCAAATGAACAAATAAAAGCTTTTATTTTTGTTGCTCTGAAAATAGCAGTTTCTTAATTGGTCCCCTGGGAAACTGCCCGGGACAGCTTCCGTCCAGGAAGGAAGTGACTCCTACGGGACGTGGGAACTGTATCTGACTCTGTTTACATAATGTGTTGCATTACTTCTTAGTACAGAGAATCATACTTTGAACAATGTTTAAATTTTGATGTGGGCATTTATTGCTAAAAAGAATTCCTATGGCAACAAATGTTTTGTGAAATGTTTTTTTAAATTCTTTTAAATATATCTAAATATATTTGTTCACATTTTGCTGCAAGTGTACAGATTATTGGTTAACTTCTGGGATAAAGAGCAAGCATGAGTCCTGTGTGCAAACACTTCCGTCATCTGTACTGCAGGGACCCTTTGCATGTCAGGAGGAAGGGCTAGCTGGCTAGTTCAACCCAAATTATCTTTGTTCATTTGACAAGCAAAAGCCCTATCTTTTGCCCAAGACCTGAGAATTCTTATGGCTTTGTCTTTTGGAAAGCAGTAGCCAGTTAACTGACTTTCCGTCTCACGGTTATAAAAGATAAGTTTTGTACACATACAAATCAGTAGAACTCAAATCTGCACACAGATCACCAGGCTTAACCCCTCATATTAGAAATCCACTTGGCCCCCCAACCCACAGCTTTTGTTCCAGGCAATCCTGTACTAGTTGGGGGTGATGCTTTGGGTGTATGGAAGTGGGGGGCTGGCCGACCAGCCGGCTGCATTGAATTACACAGACTATTGCCAGGAAGGTCCCAGTGTCTCAGATGGTGGCCAAACAGTGATGAGTCAAATACAGACAAGATGACCAAGAGAGGCCTACACAGACCTTCCTGTGCGCACGTGTGTGCATGTGTGCGTGTGTGTGTGTGTGTGTGTGTGTGTGCACACGTGCGCCCACCGGGGTGGGTGGGAGTGAGAGTGCTCTTTGGTGATGGCATGCTCTGCTCCCCCAGCTCAGTGCCGAGTTCTTGGGACACAGTCAGCAGTAGTTTGGTTGGCTGGTCGGTTATCATTCAGTGTCTTAGTCATCCTCCCAGCATCTCCTCATTTTGCTTCGTCTCCTCGCCTTGTACTAAAGTGTGCTAACTATCTCTTCACCCGTTAGCCTTCCTGCAGGAGGACAGGGTGTGCTTCTGCAAGCACGCCTACAGGGCACCTGGCCCGGGGCAGACCAGTAGCACCTGCTGGATGGAGGACCTCCTCACGGGTAAGTGGCACCAGGGGCTCGCAGCCCCCCTGCGAGAAGGAGGAGAGAACGGAGAGATGATAGGAGTTTCTGGGAATGGGATGAGCATGCTGTTCTTCATAATCCAGAAGGTGCCAGTGCATCCGGTAGTCACGCAGGCCTGTTGCCAGAGGTACTGATTCTAGTAACTCATGCTGGGGCCCGGCTGTCCCTGCCATTTGACAAATAACTGGAAATGCCAGCAAGAGGGTCAGGGCTGACAAGGAGAGAGCGGGAGGAACTGGAAGTGACTGATGTGGTTAGTGAACAGAGTTTGTGGCCTCCATGCGTGCCCGTCACGTGCCCCGGACGGGACACAGTGGAGGGATGTGAAGAGCCGCAGGGTAGACGGCCACCCAGGCTGGTGGACCCCGCACCTCTGCCCCAGCTCATCCTCAGGAGGATGCCCAGGGGACAGCACTGTGGCGGGTCCGGTGACTGCCCTGGGCCTCGCCAGGCTGCCCAGGCAGCTGTGCAGCTGGAGACAGAAGGAGCGTGTGATGCCGAGACAAAGGGGCCGATGCACCCGGTCACCTTGCTGAGCGATCATCGGTGAGTCCCTGACCCGTGTCTGGGCTGCTTTTCCTCAGACCCCTGTGCAGGGGCCTGTGAACCCGTGAACCCGCCCAGACCGTTATCAGACCAGCTTTCCTGCTGAGGACTCGGGCCCCCTGTGGGGGTAGGTAGCCTCAGACGGGTTCCGAGCCAGAACATGAAGTACTGGCTGTAGGGGGGTGGAGTGGGGGAGGGGGGGGGATTCGAACAAGAGTAAAGCAAACGAATTCTTGAGGACAAATGTCCTCATCATCCAGAGCAGCTCCCAGCTGTGAGGGTGTATGAGGGGCGACATGAGGTCGGCCCCACCTAGGCCATCACTTGCGGGTTCACAGACCGGAGCAGGAGCAAGTGCGCGCTGGGCCCTGGAGAAGGAGTGGGTAGAGAAGCACTGGAGGAAAAGCTACTTAAAGAGACGCTATGATCCTTTGTAACCTGAATAATCAAACCTCATGTGTGGTCTGTTTAAATATCAAGTCGATATTCAGGTATTACCGAGTTAAATACTTTGATCAGGTACAAGGGTGACCTGTGGGGCTAATTTTCTGCAGCCAGCTCCTCCCCGCCCCCATTGTGTAAATACGCCTCCAGCCGGACCAGGGCCTGGCAGCTCCAATGCTCAGGGAAGGAGGGGTCTCAGGGAGCTTAAGGATTTCTGTGTTTACAGCACTGAGCTGGGGACAGGCAAGTGCCAGGGGTGCAAGGTTGTGGGGGACAACCTCTTGGTTAAGGAGGGGAAGCTGGAAGCCAGAAGTGGGCAGGCACGTGGGGTGGGAAGGCAGCGGGACCTCTGGGTCAGGGCAGATTCAGTCACGGGGGAAGGAGCGTTCCCGTTAGCCGCCTGCCCTACTGGGAAAACCCAAATCACCATTTTTTTAAAAAAGGGAGGTTTTGAGTAGGTAATCTAATCGCATGGTCCAAATTCGGAAGCTGTATAAAGGCCTGTCCACTGTGAAGTCCGGTTCCCCAGAGCCCACGGCAGGAAACCACCCACACCACTTTCTCGCCGGTCCTGTCTGGGTTTCTTCACGGGAATGCAGATCAGCACTGAGCCCCTGCTCCTGCCTCCATTCTCCCCCACAGGCAGGTACGCGGGACACGCCATTCTCTACCTGTGTTCTTTAAAGTTCACCTTGGGTTCTCCGTGCTTTCATAGCAGCACGGCCTCCCGCCGCTGGGTGCACCTGTCCGCTCCCATCCTCGGACACAGCCTTCCCAGAGTCTCATTGTCAGCAACCAGCTTCTGTCCTGACAAAAGTCAGTCATTTCATCGTGGGCAAGTGTTTCTCATGGGTGGGTTTCTGGCTGGGGCTGACGAGTCAGGGAGTGAGTGGGTTTCTGCTGGGGGGATGATGCGTTGAGGTGACTGCTGTGATTTGGACAGATGTTTCAGGGCAGCGGTTCTCAACCTGTGGGTCGAGACCCCTTTGGGGGTCGAATGACCCTTTCACAGGGGTCGCCTAAGACCATCAGAAAACACATAATTACATATTGTTTTTGTGATTAATCACTATGCTTTAATTATGTTCAATTTGTAACAATGAAATTGGGTGTCACCACAACATGAGGAACTGTGTTAAAGGGTCGCGGCATTAGGAAGGTTGAGAACCACTGCTAGAGAGGGTTTCACTGCCACTTTTCACTTTCAACAGCAACACCTCACCAACAGAAGTGTTGGCTTTAATTGGCATTTCTGTTATTACTAGAAACCCAGCGCATGAAATCTGTGCACTGGTAGGGTTCCTAGGGGCTGCTGGCTGGGTACTCCCTCCCTTCTCTCAGCTGCCTGCTGGCTGGGGCCTCCCTTCCTCCCCCCCCCCACCCCCATCCCTCACCCCTACCCTGGTCAGACTCCCAGACAACTCCTGGTTGAGGGGACAATTTGCATACTATGCTTATATTATATAGGATAAGTAGGATCGGGTATTTTAACAGTATTTTAGAAAGCCATTTGTATTTCTCTTTCTGCGAACTGTTGATGTCCCTTCAACTACTGGATAGTTCAGCTTGTCAGGAACTGTTGTGAAGGTTTTAAATGGGAAAAAAAAAAGAAGAAGAAAGGATTAGTGGCTGTCCTGCCCAGCTCACCTGACCAGGCTCTCTCTGCCTTTTATTGTCTTTGAGCTACTCTACAGTTTTTAAATTATAGAAAACGGATAATACTAATTACTTTTGTCCCAGGAACACACCTGATTCACATAAATTAGTAAATTCACTTCAGAATCCTTGTTTTCTGTCCAGGTGCTGTTCTTGGAACCCCCGGTTGAACCAGTTGGAATCTGCTACTTGCTTCCTCATTAGTGAACTGAGGAAATCTTCCTCCGTGGTTGCTATCCGTAGCTCCTTTCAAATCATTCCCCTCACTGCGGAGAGCTTTGTTCACTAGAGAGATCAGTCCTTCGTCTGGGAGGAGTTGAAAATGTTTTCTTCCCGCCGGGTGGCTCAGCTGGCTGAGCATCAGCCCGTGCACCGAAGGGTCATGGGTTTGATTCCCGATCAGGGCACACACCCAGGTTCCCAGTTCAATCCCTGGTCGGGGAGCATATGGAAACAACCAATTGATGTTTCTCTCTCACATTGATGTTTCTCGCACATGTTGATTTCTCTCTCTCTCTCTCTCTCTCTCTCTCTCTCTCTCTCTCTCTCTCTTTTCCCCTCCTCCCCCCCCCCCCCTCGCCTCTCTCAATTCAACAAAAAACAATTCTGTTTGAGAATATACTGTGAGAGGTGAGGGTTTTGTTTGTTTGTTTGTTTTTTAGGGAAAAGGAGGTGGGGAAAGAGAGAAGGGTGTGTATCTCAGATTGAGACCGTTGGAACGTGGCTCCTCACCTGAAGGAACTAGCAGCTGTCTGGGAGACCAAGTAAGAACGTGTAAGCAAATGAAGGCACCAGTCATAATGCTACATCCGTCCGGGGAAAGGACAGATTTGCAAAGAAAAGTTCAATATGAATCTGAGATGGATGTTTTTTTAAAAAAGCTGGTTTGGCCAGACGGGGCCGGGAGGCAGCTGCCATCCCGAGCTGCACTGTGGGTTTCAGAGCCACTGGCTTTGGTTTCTGTTGTTTCGAGAGACAGGAATGAATGGTGCAAAAACAGACTTGAGGGAAAATCGCTTCCAAGCAGATAAGGGGCCTGCTGACGCCCAGGAGCACTGAGGGCACGTGCTGATGGCAGGCGCTGGGAGACTTTCCTTACACGGGCACCTTCTTCCTTGAAATGCTGCGCTTCTGAAAGCTCCAACAGGAATGCTTCTGCCACCTTCCTGCTCCCTCCCCCATCCTGTCTTTGAACTCTTTAATTTTCTATTTCCTGTCCAGGCCCAGGCTCAGGGCAGCCAGGGATAAGGACAAGCAGCGGAATACCTGCGTCTCTCAGCCCCAGGCCCAGGGAGAGGAGCCCCCCCCCACCCCCCGGCGGCCGGGGGAGGTGTCCCAGCCCCTCTCCAGGAGGCGGCTGTGGGGGCGGGGGGGAGGGGTTGGGGACCCTTGGGACACTGCCTGAGACCATTCTTTGTGCCTCTGACCGACTCCCTGGAAACCCGTGTAAGATCCAAATTGAAATGTCAGAGTGATTTATTTGTAAGCAGAGCCCCCACTTTTTGGCTTGAGGATCAACAGCAGGAAGACACTGAACACAAAGAACAAGATTCCTATTGGAGACAAACGAAAAACGTGTGGTCCACAGTCCATCTGTCTGGCCCCCCCATTAGTAGATACTCAGTTTCCAGAACTATAAGAATTACGGCTTAATCTTTTCGAACCTTGATGATTCTCTTTCAAATGAGCTAGAAAAGACTGGATTGCCATTCTTTTATAAACAGAGAAAACACAATTTATTCGTTTTGTCCAAACCTAATCTGGCCTGCTACCCAGGCACTTTTGCCCACAAATGGATGTCTAATTTGTTGTTTACAAACGAGGACCAGGAGGAATATCTTTTGCTGCCAAGATGCTGTCACTCCTATTTTCTTCTTGTCCTAAATACGATTTCTCTCTGTCTATTTTCCTTCTCCCGATCAACAACAAACTTCTCAAGAGTAGTCTCCTCAAACGCTCACTTCTTTATCCTTTGCCTTCTGTAGTCACTTGTGCCTTTTATCCCCATGGCATCACCCCAATCCCTCTTCCAGTCTGCTGGCTCCTTAACCTTGTCAGATCTCTCATTACTTGGAAAAAAAATTACTGTCCTATAACCCTTAGCCCTGTTGATTTCTCTAGAGAAGACTTATTTTTCTTTTTTCCTTTTTAATCCTTGCCTGATGTTTTTATTTATTTTAGAGAGGAAGGAGGAGATCAGTGTGAGAGGGAAGCGTTGATCGATTGCTTCCTGTACGTGCCCTGACCGGGAATCTAACCCAGACACTTTTTGGTGTCCTGGACAATGCTCCAACCTACTGAGCCACCTGTCCAGGGCAAGACTTATTTTTTTCTTGATTTTAAATTGTTCAGAATACAAATGTGGGGGGAAATGGTTCACCCCAGATCAATATTGGGTCCGCAAATGACATTCTTCTCCAGCTGACTCCTGTTCACCTTTCAAGATTCAGCTTACATATTATTTTTTAAGCCTTTCCTCATTCTTTCCCCTCCTATGTGTTATCCTTTCTCTGTATCCTGTAGTCTTGTATGTATTCTTGCTTGCACCTAACTCTGATATATAGGAAGAATGTTGCTTTTATTTAATTGATGCCCTCACGAGAATGTAAACTCTATGGGGACAGCAAGCATGTCTCTTTTGCTCATTATCATATGATCAGCATCAAACAGATGCTATAGCTCAAGTATTTGTGTTTGTGTGTGTGTGCGCTTTAATATATTTTTATTGATTTCAGAGAGGGGGAGGGAGAGATAGAAGTATCAATGATGAGAGAAAATCATTGATCAGCTGCCTCCTGCACGGGATTGAGCCTGCAACCTGGGCATCTGCCCTTGACCGGAATCAAACCCGGGACCCTTCAGTCCACAGGCTTGATCCTCTGAGTCTAATTGGCTAGGGCTCAAGTATTTGTTAAATGAACAAATTAATAATGTCTATACAGTCTCCTGAATTTCCTTAGCATTCTCCACCTTCAGTTATACTCTGCCCTATTTCTAGATAGTAGGAGCTTGCAAGACGCTATACAGCCACCTGCAGTCTTCAAGGGGCTATAGAAGAGACATGATGTCAGGAACATGGATATTGACTTTGAGTGGCTCTGGGTCTCAGCTTCCTCTCTAGTATGAGGTTAAGAAGTTGGACTAGATACAGGTTTTCAAATTGCCCTGTTGAGCCAAACGGAATCTTAGGAAGCTTTTTCAGGGCTGCCTAATTGAAATGCCAACTTAGGACTTGACTAGATGATTACTAACCTTTCAAATCTGACTCTGAAACAGACTGTGCATGAGCCTACCCTCAGAGCTCAAATTCTGACAAAGACTGATTTTCTTTTTTATCAACTCCTAGGTATCAAGTAGGTCCTCTAATACACATTTGCTGGTTGAGTATTGACTACAAATAAGGTGCTGATGAGGACACACACTTGGTAAGACAAAGCTGCTGTTGTCCAATCTGGGGTGGTCATCAGCCACCTATGATGGAATATGGCTCGTCCAAATAGAGGTGTGTTGAAAGCATATGACACACACTGGATTTTGAAGACTTAGTACAAAACAAGAATGTAAACTATTTCATTCATTCTTATATTAAACTAGAGGCCTGGTGCATGAAATTCATGCACTTGGGGAGGGTCTCTTAGCCTGGCCTGCTCCCTCTCGCAGTCCGGGAGCCTTGGGGGGATGTCCAACTGATGGCCTAGGGGTCCTAAGACGTCAGTCAGACATCCTTAGCATTGCCACAGAGGCGGGAGAGGCTCCCACCACGGTCGCTGTGCTCACCAGCCATGAGTCTGGCTACTGCTGTTGGAGGGGGGGGATGGGTCTGACGCTGGGGGGCTGCTCAGGCCTGCCTCTACCCAGGTCTGGAGTTGTAGGGAAGAGAGGCATGCCCGGCCCCAGCGGAGGGGCCCCAGCAGCAGCAGGCTGCGGCCCCGGTGCCTTGGGGGCGCTGATGAGTTGTCGCCGGTGCTATTGTTGTGGGCGCCCCTGACAGGGGAAGAGATTGGGAGTCGGAGGTGAGGGCTGCAGCTACCCCGAGACTGGGTCTTCTCCCAGTCCGGTCAGCCTCCCCGCCTCCCCAGGGGTATGGGTGCTGGAGTAGGGTGTCCATGCAGGAGGATTGGAAGATCTTCCCATGGCTGCTTCCTCTACCTTCTTTGCAGTCTGGGCTCCTGTCAGGGGTTCCCCTCAGACCTCTGGGAACTTGGCTCCAGCCGCCCCGCTCCTCCGTGGCTCCCTGCAGCCCCCGCCCTATTCAGCTCTCCCTGGCCGTCCACCTGTCAGGAGGCTGCAGGGGTGCCCTGCTGTGGGCAATGTGGTCCTGGGGCAGTGGATGGTAGTATGGGGAGCAGTTCCAGTAAAGTTTAATAAACCCCAGGTCGGTGTCAGGATACAGCTGTGGGGCTGTGGGAGAGTCTGCCTGGGCAGACAATATTGCTCTAGACCCAGGGTTCCGCCCCACCCACCCTGTGAATGGTCATAATGTGATGGTGTCCTGGGTAATTTGCATATCCCTCTATTATATATAGAAGCTGAAATGTTTTGGCTGTATTAGTTTTCACCTTTATTAGATAATTTAGAATTGCACAGGTGTCCCATATTACACACTTTCACTTGACAGCACTGTTTTATGAAGCTTCTATTTCAGCCTAGCAGTGTTGATCTTTTGTGAATGTACATACCCTCTAACACCTGGCCTCTCAGGGTGTTCCATGACCAGCACAATCAGTCACATGGAGGCTTATGAGAAAGAGCAGAATTACCAGCTTCACTGACCCTAGACCTACTGAGTCAGATTCTGCACTTTAAGGAGACCCCCTCAGGAGATTATGGGACACGAGTTTGAGGTCTGATGTAGAGCACAGTACAGGACACCATCGTTCTCTTTACACCTCACGTTTTTGCTTCTCCAATCCCGCTGGGTTAGGGATTAACCTGAGGGACCAGAGTGCTGGGGGTGGGGAGTCCATAGATGAGACCTAGGAATCTGCAAAAAAAATACATTTTGTGCATGGACGTGTATGATTTTTCACGAAATGGTGCACTGATTCTCCAGAGTAAAGTAGTCGTTGTGAAAGGGTGAGCCCCTTAGCAATATTAGGAACTTGTTAGAACGCAAACGCATGCATCAGGCCAGTAATGACTAACGAGCTCTCCTGTGATCCTGCTTCTGAAGTTTGAGAACCACTGAATTAGATACTGGAGGCAAAAGGGAGGGCCAAGCCAATTCTTGCATGAGGAGGAGGGTGAAGCTGACATGAGCTGAGACTGGTTCATGTAAACTGGTTGGAGAAGTGGAGCGACAATGGATTTGGTTCTAGATGTATTGACACTGATGCTACTGACAAACTTCCAGTGTTTATGGAATAATTTTCTGTTTGTTCAGCCTAGTGTAAGGATTAAGAAAACAAGCTTTGTAGTTAACCAACCTGAATTTTTTGAGAACCAGTAAAAGTATTTTGAGTCTTTCTGAAAGCTGGTAAAAGTTCAACTTAAATGTTTAAGTAAATGAATGATTTTCCACACACTGTTCTCATATGAAGTTAAACAGTCACCAATGGATAACCATGACCACCATGTGATAAGTGTTTGGTTTGGTAAAGCGAATTGGACTAAATCACCAATGTATTAAAGCCAGTTTTTTTAAATACATTTATTAACCAATGTTAACACATTAAATGAATCTATATATTGCTAGTCAGAGCAGCTTACAAAATGCCAGAATGCATCATAGAACTGGACAGCCACAATGAATAATTACAATGTGCATAGTGGCTAAGCTCAACATCTTGATATAGCTTTATGATTTGCAGAAATATTTTAATGATTCCTAAAACAATCAATTGTAATTTTACCTAAAACTTTTACAAAACCAGGCCACAATCTTTTTTAATTTTTTTTTTTTTTTTTAACACACAGTTTTCACGCTGTAGTAACTTGGAAATGTGCAACCGTGTCAACGGAGACAAAAAAGCCAAAGTAACACGAATCTTACGTTCATGCAGCTATCAGTAAATAGTACACACTCTGGAATGGTTTTACATTGAAAGTATTTCCACAATAACTTGCTCTCATAGGGGTGGATCGAAGTTTTAAAACTTGAAAAATGATCAAGAGAAGGTAAGTGTTCTTGGTTACGATGTTTCAACCAGACCACGGCACGTGGCAACACTGACTAATCACACAGCAACAAGGAAGGACCAGATGCAAGCCACTGCGTAGTTCAGGGGGGTGTTGAAACGGCGCCAGGCAGTTCCTATGAGCCATTGGGCACCACTGGGCAGCAGCCTGTCAATTAACTTGTGTCACCGCCATCTGCAACAGCACCAGGACTGGGTGAATGATTATTTCACAGAAGACTTGGTTACATTTTTAACTTTAGAGTGACCCTGACAAACCTAGAGAAAACTTTTTAAAAGGTTTTTCTCCTGATTCTTTCACTTCCATTGTGTGTAATTGCTTTAATAAATATCAAAGGTCTAAATAAATATTTACAAATTATTTCTCTAACCTTAAAAAATAACTAAATGATAAATGGGAATTGGACTTGGTCTAAGATCAGTCTTCGAAAAAAAAACATAAATTGTGAGATTTTTCTTTAAAAAAAAAGTAATTTCAGTTTTTCTGGCTGTATTTTATATATCTATGTATAAAAAAAATCATTATTCAACTATCGATCCATTCCTATTGGTAATGCTTCTTCATCCAGACATTCCGCAAAATACAGACTTTTTACAAACCACGGCATCTTTAATACAAGAAAATTAACATGCATTATTCTTCATTCTGTGTACAGTGATGGGGTTCATTAGTAGGCAATGACCCATTACCACAAACATAACGGCTTCTGTGAAACTTAAGTGCTTTCTTTCCTTTTAGCATTAACTTATAATATATGAGGTGACACCAGATAATAGGCAATCGATATTTGGGGAGGGAAGGGAAGCAGTCAATAAATTCGTATGCCCCATCTATAATTTCATGTATGGATTAAGGTAGTTTTTGGCTTATTTTATTTTTGTTGTTTATTTTGTTACAAGCACTCATGTTAGAATAAAGATGAAATGTGCAAACTTTAAAATTTAAATATTCATTTTCTCTAAGATCCAGCTCAGTAAAAGATTACCCAGTTCCCTGCAATTTTAAACTACAAGATCAAAGCTAATAATTTGTTATAAAAGTTATATATTGAAAAGAAAATGAAAAACACAATTGGGAAATATTTAAGAAAAAATATGCAGGACTAGCACCTGCTGTGTCAACCCTGTTCCCTAAATTCAATCATATACCCACTGGCATAACCAATAGATAATGCCTTTAAACAGTAAATTAAGCTGAACAAAACCAGCTCAACAAGGTTAAGAAATAAATTTCACATCAGGTAGTATGTTTTATTTCTGAAACAGTCCTTAGTTCTTACATTCAGATCTATTTTAAATGTTTATTTGTTAAACTCACTTGTGTTCACCAGTTGTTTTTTTAAAGATCTGTTGTTTAAAGGTTAAAATCTCTGTAAAACCTAAAAATGTTTTAAAATTTGCTGTAAATGCAACAAATTCTCAATTAAATTTTATTTAAAATAATACCCTCCACTGATGTTACTTTTACCCCCGAAAAATTCCAGAGGGACATTAACAAAAGATTTAAACTACTGTGCAAAATCTCTTCACGAAAAGTGTTTAAAGGCTGGTGCAAAATGGGAAGCAAATTCTAAACAATTTTGGCTTCTTGGAAACAAAAACCGTTGTGTCTGAGAAGAGCAATCATCGGTGACTCTCCAGCAAGAACCGTCTTCATCTTTTCCGGCGGCAGGTGCGCTTGTGCTCGGCGTGCCAGTGCTCCTGCTGGCACTTGATGGAGCAGTAGGATGTGTTCCAGCAGCAGTGGTACATGGCCTCCTCCTCACAGTTGTAGCACTAGAGGAGAAATCAGAGGTTCAGTACACAAGAAACTGGTTAACATTATAGACTTTTGAAGTTGTGATTTTAAACATCTTTTTGGCTCAACCTTAAAATAACATCATTGCCAAGAATATCAGAATATGTTTTATGTACTGAGCAGAATGGCAGGAAACAATGGAATGGCTGTTACTAACAAATTCAAGCTTACCTGGCACGACAACTTGTTTTCTCTTTACTGTGTCATTACCATCAGCACACAAACATTTATATGTCCTCACAAAGGTCTTGAGAGGACTCTGAGCAGATGAAAGAACAGGAATCTGTCTCCCCACCTGGACAACAACTGCTCTGGCAGAATCTTTTGGAAGTTGACTACTATGGAGTTTGTTGAGGGCTTGCAACTTCCAGGGGAAGAGTTGGACAGCAAGTTGTGGTTAATTTTGACCAATTTCAGCTCCTAGCAGAGTAGCAGCTACCCACCACAATGCAGGCAGCTGTACGTGTTCCTGGAGCAGCTTGTGCGAGCCAGGGTGGATAAAAAGGGCCTGTCCTTCAAACAGCGGAGATCTATGCTGACTGCTACTTCTGATCACAGAGGTACAGACAGAGGGGAGGTCAATGATGTTTATCTCATTGTCACAAGCCCCCTCTCTTCAACTGAAGTGACTTCCAGGAAAGTTAAAGGTCCAGTACCCTTTAATTTCCCCTTTTGGGGAGCCAGAAATTAAAGATTAGGACATTCAAAACCAACTGCATAGACAGTGAATATTAATGATGTGCATGCCCTAGGAGAGGCTCAGAAAAGGCCTAGAAGATATTTAGTTTACATATCAGGCTGATTCTTGGCACAGCCAACAACAGACCCTGAAGAGAGGAAGAAAAAGAATTAGAGTTACCATATTATTAGATTCAAATGCCCAGTGTTCAATAAAGAATCACAAGGCATACAAAGGAACAGAAATGTATGACCATTCAAAGGAAAAAATCACCAGAAACTGTCCATAAAAAGGCCCTAATGGCAGATATAGTGGTCAAATACTTTAAATAACTATTAAAGATGCTCAAAGAACTAAGGGAACATGCGGAGAAAGTCAACATGTGTAAACAAAATGGAACTATCAATTAAAAAAAAAAAAAAAAAAAAGAAAATCTGGAGCTGAAAAGTCTATGACCTGAAGTGGAAAAATTCACTAGAGGGATTCAAAAGCAGATCTGAGCAGGCACAAGACGGGACACAATGGAAATTAAAAAGTATAAGGAAGGCCCAGCTAGAGTGGTTCAGATGGTTGAGCGCCATCCGTGCACTGAAAGGTTTGATTCCTGGTCAGGGCACATACCTGGGTTGCAGGTTTGATTCCCAGTTGGGGAGTGTAGGGAAGGTAACCAATCCATGTTTCCCTCTTCCCCCCTCCTTCTTTCTAAATACGTTCTTGGCTGAGGATTAAACACTAATAATAAAATTAATAATAATAAAAAAAGTATAAGGAAGCCCAGTGGTTGAGCATCAACCCA
Organism: Myotis yumanensis; assembly: GCF_028538775.1. Classification (NCBI taxonomy): domain Eukaryota; kingdom Metazoa; phylum Chordata; class Mammalia; order Chiroptera; family Vespertilionidae; genus Myotis; species Myotis yumanensis. The sequence continues at coordinate 159,014,699 of NW_027223752.1, read as the reverse complement.
AGAACCAGGAGGTCCCCAGTTGAATTCCCAGTCAGGGCACATGCTTGGGTTGTGGGTTCAATCCCCAGTAGGGGGGCATGCAGAAGGCAGCCAACTGATGTCTCGCTCTCTCATCGATGTTTCTATCTCTCTATCCCTCTGCCTTCTCTCTAAAATAAAAATAAGTTACAAATAAGTATAAGGAAAAGATTGAAGAAAATCAAATAGGCCTATGGGATCTGTGGGATACCAAGATACGCATTTTTGGGTTCCCAGAAGAAAGAGAAAAGGGCAGGGAGAATATTTGAGGAAATAATGGCTGAGAACTTCCCAATGTAAAATATGAACATAAACATTCAAAAAGCTCAATGACTCCAAGAGACCCACATCAATACATATTATAACAACACTTTAAAAAAATATATTTTATTGATTTTTTACAGAAAGGAAGGGAGAGAGTCAGAGAGCTAGAAACATCGATGAGAGAGAAACATGGATCAGCTGCTTCCTGCACATCTCCCACTGGGGATGTGCCCGAAACCAAGGTACATGCCCTTGACCAGAATTGAATCTGGGACCCTTCAGTCCGCAGGCTAACGCTCTATCCACTGAGCCAAACCGGTTAGGGCTATAACAACACTTTCAAAGGCCAAAGTTAAAAGAGCAACATGAACTGCCCTAACTGGGTAGCTCAGTTGGTTAGAGTGTCATTCTGATAAGCCAAGGTTGTGGGTTCAATCCCCAGTCAGGGCACATACAAGAATCAACCAATGAATGCATAAATAAATGAAGTAACAAATCAATGTTTCTCTCTTTTTTTCTAAAAATCAATCAATCAATAAATAAAAAGAGCATCATGAAAGTAGCTAGAGAAGCAAACTGGCACATGTAAAGGATCATCAATATATGATCAGATTTCTCACTAGAAACTTTGGAGGCCAGAAGATAGCAGACTGATACATTCAGAGTGCTAAAAGAGAAAGCTGTAAATAGAGAATCCTATATTCAGCAAAATTATCCTTCAAAGTTAAAGAAATTTTAAAATTCCCAGATAAACAAAAGCAGGGGGAGTTCCAAAGATCTCAGTGAGGGTTAATCCTGGACAAGTGTAAAGCTAGTGCTATTGCAACAATGGCTTATAACTGTACATTTTGTTTTCTAGATAATTAAAAAACTAATACATTTTTAAAAATGTATTACTGTACATTTTGTTTGTAACTCCAAATCTTTTCTACATAATTTAGGAGATTAATGAAGTTAAAAGAGCTATGCTTTGGGGACACAATGTACAGAGTTGTAATTCTGTGACATTAACAACCCAAAGTGGTGGGGACAGAGCTATATAGGAGCAGTTTTTGTATGTGACCGAAGTGAAGCTGAATAAATTCATATTACAGAGTTATAACTTTAGGATGTTATGTGTAATCCCCATAGTAATGCAACCACAAAGAATACAAAGGAAAGAAATTTAAACATTTCACTACAAAAAAGAAAATCTCAACAAAGGACAGGAATTCAGGAAATCAGGAATAAAAAGCTATAGGGTATATTGAAAATAAACACAATGACAGACATTCCCCTATCAGTAATCACTTTGAGTTACATGGATTCAACTCTCCAATCAAAAGGCACAGATTGGCAGAATGGATAAAAATACAGGATCCAACTATATGCCCTCTAAGGGAGTCTCACTTGAGACAGAAAGACACAAACAGGCTGAAAATGAAGGAGGGGAAAAGATGTTCCATGCAAACAGTAATCAAAAGAGAGCAGGTGGCTATTACAATATCAAGCAAAATAGACTTTAAATATTTAAAAAGCTTACAAAAGAGGTAGTATATAATTGTTGTATTTTCTTGCTGTATTGAGTCTCTTATTAATATAAACATTTATGTACCTAATCAAAGACCATCGAAATATATGAAGCAAAAACTGACAGAACTGAAGGGAGAAAGCAGACAGTTCTGCCATAATAAATAGCTGAGACTTCAATAACCCCCTCACAATAATGAATAAAACAACTGCACAGAAAATAAGGAGATAAAAGGACTTAAACTTACACAATAAACTAGATCTAACAGACTTTTACACAAGTCTCCCCAACTAGAGCACATACTCTTCTCAAGTGCACATGGGACATTTTCCAAGACAGACCATATGTCAGCTTACCAATTAAGTCTCATATCATGCAAAGTATCTTCTCAGACCACAATAGATGAAGCAATCAAAAACAAAACTGGAAAATTCACAAAATTGTGCAAATTAAATATACATTTTTAAACAACCAATGTATCAAAGAAGAAATCACAAGGGAAATTAGAAAACACAATATACCAAAATTTAAGAGAAGCAGCAAGGCAATGCTCAGAAGGAAATTATTAGTTGCAAATACCTACCTTACAAAAAAAAATCTCAAATCAATAACCTAAAAGTCCACTTTAAGGAACTGGGAAAAACAAACTAAACCCAAAGCTAGCAGAAGGAAGGAAATAATAAAGATTAGAGCAGACCTAAATGGGAATAGAAAAACAGAAAAAAAATCGAACTGAAAGCTGGTTCTTCAAAAAGGTCAACAAAACTGACAAACCTATAGTTAGATGGACTAATAAAAAAGAGGACTCAAATTAATAAAATCAGACATGAAAGTGGGGAGCTTACTGATTCCATAGAGATAAAAAAAATTGTTAATAATGCACTATTAACAATTATACAAACCGGGCGGCATAGGTTAACGCCGGAGTTTGCTGCCTCGAACAACCACTTAAAAAATACAACTAAAAGACGCAACGGACATCATCCAGAACCACAGGAAGGCTGGCTGAGTGGAAGTTCTACAACTAGGAGGAACCGAGAATCAGAGGAGGCGCAGTGCTGAAGTAAAATACTAAGGTGCAGAGTGCGCGCAGCGCGGGCTGGTGGCTGAGGGCGAGGTTGACTGTTTCAATCCGGAGGGAGCCTCAGACTCTGAGCTCCAGATCTGGGCGAGTCTCTAGGGACCCAGACTCAAACGGGAGAAGCGGGACTGTCTGGCTTCAGTCCCTCTGAGGTTTGCAGCAGTTGTAGGGACAGAGAGGCAGAGCCCCTGGGGACAGACTGAGAGCAGCCATAACTGCTCCCTCCTCCGCCCTGTTGATCCTGTGGGACCCACCCCACCCAAGCCCTGCACAGAGGCATTTGCCGGATAGCCTCAGGCAAAGGCTAGATTAGCACCTCCCTAGAGGACAGAAGTTCTCCCACTGCAAACACAGCTGATTCTCACAGCCAGTTGGCCTGGAGGTCAAGTAGTAATTACCTACAACAATCAAGGCTTGACTACAAGACTGCACACAGAGACCACAAGGGGGTGCACCAAGAGTGTCTACCTCAGGTAATTGGGACACTTAACACGGAAAGCCACTCTATCGACACAGCGAAGCATAAAAAAATGCCAAGACAAAGAAACAGGCCACAAAGGACAGAACCGGAGGAAAGCAGGCTACTGGATATAGAATTCAAAACCACACTTTTGAGGTCTCTCAAGAGGCTTCTAGAGTCTGTCGATAAACTTGATGAGATGTACAGGAAATCTAATGAGACCCTCGATGGTGTGATAAAGGACCAACTAGAAATTAAGCATACACTGACTGAAATAAAGAATATTATACAGACTCCCAACAGCAGACCAGAGGAGCGCAAGAATCAAGTCAAAGATTTGAAATGCGAGGAAGCAAAAAACACCCAACTGGAAAAGCAAATTGAAAAAAGAATCCGAAAGTGTGAAGATAGTGTAAGGAGCCTCTGGGACAGCTACAAGCGTACCAACATCAGGATAATAGGGGTGCCAGAAGATGAGAGAGAGCAAGATATTGAAAACCTATTTGAAGAAATAATGGTAGAAAACTTCCCCTACTTGGTGAAAGAAATAGATTTACAAGTCCATGAAGCGCAGAGAACCCCAAACAAAAGGAATCCAAAGAGGACCACACCAAGACACATCATCATTAAAATGCCAAGAGCAAAAGACAAAGAGAGAATCTTAAAAGCAGCAAGAGAAAGAAACTCAGTTACCTACAAGGGAGTACCCATACGACTGTCAGCTGATTTCTCAACAGAAACTTTGCAGGCCAGAAGGGAGTGGCAAGAAATATTCAAAGTGATGAATACCAAGAACCTACAACCAAGATTACTTTATCCAGCAAAGCTATCATTCAGAATTGAAGGTCAGATAAAGAGCTTCACAGATAAGGAAAAGCTAAAGGAGTTCATCACCACCAAACCAGTATTATATGAAATGCTGAAAGGTATCTTTTAAGAAGAGGAAGAAGAAGAAAAAGGTAAAGATACAAATTATGAACAACAAATACGCATCTATCAACAAGTGAATCTAAGAATCAAGTGAATAAATAATCTGATGAACAGAATGAACTGGTGATTATAATAGAATCAGGGACATAGAAAGGGAATGGACTGACTATTCTTGGGGGGGGGGGGGGGGAAGGGGTGTGGGAAATGCGGGAAGAGACTGGACAAAAATCATGCACCTATGGATGAGGACAGTGGGTGGGGAGTGAGGGCGGAGCGTGGGGTGGGAACTGGGTGGAGGGGAGTTATGGTGGGAAAAAAGAGGAACCAATGTAATAATCTGAACAATAAAGATTTAATTAAAAAAATTAAAAAAAAAATTATACAAACCAATTGGATAACCTAGATAAAATAGACAAATTCCTAGAAACAAAACCTACCAAGACTAAATCATCAAGAAGCAGAAAATCTGAGGAGACCCGTAACTAGTAAGAGGATTGAATTATTAATAAAAAAATCTCCCAATACAAAAGAACTCTGTACCTGATGTCTTCTCTAGTAAATTCACTGAATTCTTAGTTGAAGAAGAGTATCAATTCTTCTCAAACTTTAATCATGGATGGTTGAAATAAAAATCAATTAATGTAATATATCACATCAACATAATGAAAGGAAAAATTAGCACATAATCATTTCAATTGATGATCAAAAGAAAAAGCATCTGACAAAATTCAACACCTTTCCTGATAAAAACACTCAACAAAACTGGAACAGAAGGAAACTACCTCCACATAAAAGCCACATATAAAAAACCCACTGCAAACATCATACTCAATGGTAAAAGTTTTTCCTCTAGATCAGGAACAAGACAAGGATGCCTGCTTTTCACTTCTGTTCAATAGAGTACTGAATGTTCTAGCCAGAGCAAGTCAGCAAACCAAACAAGACATAAAAGCCATACAAATTTAAAAGGAAAAAGTAAAATTGTATGTTTACATATGATATGATCTAGAATGTAGAAAACCCCAAAGATTCCAGGACAAAGTGTCAGATCTAATAAATGAATTCAGCAAAGTAGCAGGATACTAAGTCAATATACTAAAATCAGTTATATTTCTATACACGAACAATGAATAACCTAATAAGGAAACTAGAGGCCCGGTGCATGAATTCATGCACGGGTGGGGTCCGGCCAGCCTGCCCTGATGGGGGCTGATTAGGGTTGGGCCAGCGGAGGGGAGGGGCCGTAGGAGGTTAGCTGGCCAGCCCCACCCCCCAAACGGGGTGTGGGGGGCATGTGATCAGGGGCAGGGCTGGCCAGAGGGAGGGGCCACGGGAGGTTGTGTGTGTGTGGGGGGTGATCAGGGCCCAGATAGAGCCGGTTGGCCACCACAGTGCATGTCATAGCAACCGGTCGTTCTGGTCGTAAGGGTCGCTTGGCTTTTATATATATATAGATAATGAAAACAATTCTATTTAAAATTGTTCAAAGTAAGAATAAAATACTTTGAAATTAACAAGGAGGTGAAAGACTTGTACAATGAAAACTAAAAAATATTGCTGAAATTAAAGAAGATATAAATGGAAACATATCCCATGTTCACAGACTAAAAGACTTATCATTGTTAAGATGTCAATACTATTGAGAGTGATCTATGTATTCAATTCCTATCAAAATCCCAATGGCATTTTTAAAAATATATATTTTAATTGATTTCAGAGAGGAAGGGAGGGGGAGAGAGAGAGACAGAAACATCAATGATGATAATCATTTATAAGCTGCCTCCTGTGCATCCCACGCTGAGGATCGAGTCCTCAACCCAGGCATATGCCCTGGCCGGAAATCAAAATGCAACCTCCTGGTTCACAGGCCATGCAAGCTGGGCACAATGACATTTTTAGTAGAAACAAAAAAGCCCATTCTAATTTTCATGTGGAATCTCGAAGGACCTTGAGAAGCCAAAACAATCATGAAAAACAAACAAACAAAAAACCAATCTGGAGGACTACCACTTCCTAATTTCAATACTTATTACAAAGTTACATTAAAACTATGTGGTATTGGCATAAAGATAGACACAGACCAGTGGAATAGAATAAGTGCCCAGAAATAAACCCTTACATTTTTCATCAAATGATTTTTGATGAGGGTGCCAAGACCATTTAATGGGGATAAGTCTTTTAACAAGTGGTCCTGGAAAGAAACTGAATCTTTATCTAACATATGAAAAATTTAATTTGAAATGTATCAAGAATGTAAATGTAAGACCTAAGACAATAAAATTCTTAGAATAAAACACAGGATAGAAGCTTCACAACCCTAGATTTGGCAATGATTTCTTGGATATGACACCCAAGGCACAGATAACCAAAGAGAAAATAGACAAATTGGACTTAATGAAAATGACCCACAGACTGGGAGAAAATATTTGTGAATCATATATCTGGTAAGAAATTAATATCCAGAATATTTAGAGAGCTCCTAAAACTCAACAACTAAAACCTCAATTCAGAAATGGGCAAGGGACTTAAATAGACATTTATCAAAAAAGATAGAGGAATGTCAATAAGTACATGAAAACATGCCCAACATAACTAATCAGGGAAATGCAAATCAAAACTACAATGAGATACCACTTTCTATCCATTTGGATGGCTACTATCAAAGTAAAAAAACCAAACCAAAACAAAAAAATGTGCTGGAGTTGTAAAATGGTGTAGCTCCTGTGGAAACAGTATGGAGTTTCCTCAAAAAATTAAAGACAGAATTACTATATGATCCAACAATCACACCCAAAAGAATTAAAAGCAGGGTCTCAAAGAGATATGTATATACCCATGTTCACAACAGTGAACATAGGCATGTGAATAAATAAGCTGAATGTGATATCTACACTAATAAAAGAGAAACATGGTAATTAGCGTACGACTGCTACCCTTCCCATTGGCTAATCAGCATATCCTTATGCAAATTAGCTGTCAGCCAAGATGGTGGCTGGCAGCCATGCACTGAAGCGAACTGGGAGGCTTGCTTGCTCCAGTGATGGCAGACTCCAACGTTCCCCACCTCACTTGCCGGCCTCTCAACTGCAACTCTAAGCAACTATGTTGCAAATATAGAAGCTAAACAAAACCCCAGAAACCAGCTTTCAGTCAGCTGGGCTTCAGCCAGCCGGACCGAAACATTGTATCGAATACAGAAGGAAAAACAAAGGCCAGAAACCGGCTTTCAGCAGCCGAGGCCTCAGAGCTAAAGCTGGCCCAGAATAAAAAAAAGAAAGACAGAAAGAAAGAAAGGAGCGGTTGGGAGCTTCAGCCACTCACCAGCCGGAAAACGGCCCTCAGCCCCTCACCCAGACTGGCCAGGCACCCCAGTTGGTACCCCCATCCTGATCCAGGACACCCTTCAGGGCAAACCAGCCGTGCACCAGGCCTCTATTCTATATAGTAAAAGGGTAATATGCCTCCCGGCACCGGGATCAGCGTGACAGGGGGCAGTGCCCAAACCCTGATTGCCCGGTGGCTCTGTGTGTGACAGGGGGCGGGGCCACAACCTCCCCATCCGCCCTGCTCTGTTCATGACAGGGGAAGGCGCCCCAACCCCCTGATCAGCCCTGCTCTGTGCCTGATAGGGGGGAGCTCCCCAACCCCCTGATCGCCCTGCGGCTGTGTGTGTGACAGGGTGCAGCGCCCCAAGCCCCTGATCGGCCCTGTTCTGTGGGTGATAGAGGGTGGTGCCCCAACCCCCCCCCCGCCCCCGCCGCACGGGCCCTGCTCTGTGAGTGACAGGGGGAGCTCCTCAACCCCTGATCGGCCCCGCTGTGCGTGACAGGGGGGAGCTCCTCAACCCCCTGATGGGCCCTGCTCTGTGTGTGACAGAGTACGGAGCCCCAAGCCCCCTGATGGGCCCTGCTCTGTGCATGACAGGGGGCGGCACCCCAACCCCCTGATCAGCCCTGCTCTGTGTGTGACAGGGGGCGGTGCCCCAACTCCCCTATCGGCCCTACTCTGTGAGTGACGGGGGGAGTGCCTCAACCCCCTGATTGGCCCTGCTCTGTGTGTGACAGGGTATGGAGCCCCAACCCCCCTGATGGGCCCTGCTCTGTGCGTGACAGGGGGTGGCACCGCAACTTCCCTATCGACCCTGCCTTGAGTGTGACAGAGGGCGGTGCCCCACCCGCCATCGGCTCTACCCTGAGCTTGACTAGGGGTCGCATCGCAACCTCCCAATCCGCCCTGCTCTGTGCATGACAGGGGGTAGCGCCCCAACTCCCCAATCGACCCTGCTCTGAGCCCAACCAGGGGCTGCACCTAGGGATTGGGCCTGCCCTCTGCCACCCGGGAGCAGGCCTAAACCAGCAGGTCATTATCTCCTGAGGGGTCCCAGACTGTGAGAGGGCACAGGATGGGCTGAGGGACCCCCCCCCAGTGCACAAATTTTTGTGCACCGGGCCTCTAGTATACATATAAATGAAATATTTTTCAGCTTTAAAAAAAGGAAAATTATGCAATATGCTACAACATGGATGAACCTTAAGGACATTACCTGAAGAAGGACAAATATATGACTAGAGGCCCGGTGCATGAAATTTGTGCACGGGGGGCAGAGGGTACCTCAGCCTGGCTTGTATCCTCTCCAATCCAGGACCCCTTGGAGGATGTCCGACTGCTGGTTTAGGCCAGATCCCTGCGGCTCCCACTAGCTCCTGCCTGCCTGCCCACCTGATCATCCCTAACCGCATCTGCCTGCCTGCCTGATCGCCCCGAACTGCCTCTGCCTGCCTGCCTGCCTGATTGCCCCTAACCACTCTCCCCTGCAGGCCTGATCGTTCCCTAACCGCTCTGCCCTGCTGGCCTGACTGCCCCAACCACTCTACCGTGACCCCCGTCACCGTGGCTTTGTCCAGAAGGACGTCTGGAAAATGTCTGGTCTATCTGGTCTCATTAGCATATTATTCTTTAATGCTAGAAGTATAGATTGCACTTTTACCACTGAATATGCTATTATTATCAAGGTTATTTATGACCCAAAACTAGTGGTCAGTTCTCAGCCCTCATCTTATTTGGCACTGTTGGGAGATATTTTGATTGTCATAACTTTGGGGGACAGAGAGAAGGAGGTGCTACTGGCATCCAATGGGTACAGGCAGTTAAACATCCTGTAATATACAGGATAGCTCTCTTTTCCATGAATTTTTGGTCCAAATGATAATAGTACTGAGGTTGAAAATCTGGTCTAACCAAAGGGTGAGAAATCTATGTAATTAAGGCTGTTTGGACCTGGGAGAAGAAAATGGAGCAACAGTAAAAATTAAGATTTTAAGCTGAGTTGATAAAAGAATGGTGGTATCATTAACAGATACCCATAAGGAGAATGAACAGGTAATGGCAAGGAAGGTGAGACTGAGTTTTGGAAATAGATACTTGAAAATAAATCCATACAGATATGTAAGTTCTATAAAGAGACAGCTGGACAGATATACAGACTGATATAGACAGATGACAGATAGACCTACAGATATATAGATTTGACAGTTGATAGTAAGAGTCTTAGGGCAGGACCTATTCAGCCTACTATTACAAAAATGTGGACAGCCTGTTTTAATTTTTGGAAATAGCTGTAATGAGTCAGATCTGTGTTTTAATCTTGGGCCTGTGTTAATCAGTCATGTAAGTTTGGAACCAAGTTTATTTAACTTCTATCTTAGTTTCCCAATCTTTAAATAATATTTTAAGCAGCACCATTTTTCTCCTAAGTACCCTATTACCTTATTTATGCATTCACTCATTTTATATCTCTCTCCTTCTTTGTGTGTATATTTATAAGATATCTCTTTCTTACTCTGATTCTCATTTTAACATCCATTTTTTGGCATCTGACATACCTACATTCTGTCCTACAACATTTTAGTCTTTCTTACAATAATGTAAGATTTAATTATAATATAGTAACAATTCTAAATATTTTACCAGTCTACTTGAAACGACATGAGCTGAAGCAGCTTAGAAGGGTGACGTTCCAGCTCTACCAACCAGGATTTTACTGTTCAAGCTCATAAGCCTCAAATTCCTCACCTATAAAAAAGGGTATATATCAAAGCAATATGGTATTGGCATAAAAACAGACACATAGATCAGTGGAACAGATTGAGAGCCTAGAAATAAACCCATACACATATGATCAACTAATTTAAAACAAAGAAGCCAAGAATATAGCTTCTTCAATAAATAGTATTAAGAGACTGGGCAGCTACATGAAAAAAACACATGCAAAAAACTGAACCACTATCTTATACCATATACAAAAATCAACTCAAAATAGATTAAAGACTAAAATGTAAGACTTGAAACCATAAACTTCCTACAATGAAATAGGGGTAAGAGCTCCTAGTTATCAGTCTTGATGATCTTAAAAAAAATTTTATTTGACACCAAAGCAAAGGAAACAAAAATAAACAAGTTGAGCATATTAAACTAAAAGCCTTCTGTACAGTAAACAAAACCATCAACAAAATAAAAAGGTAACCTGTGGAATGGCAAAAAATATTTTCAAATCATATATCTGATAAGGCATTTATCTGATAAGGGGTTAATATCCAAAATAAATTTAAAAAACCTTACAACTCAACAGAAAACAAATAATCCAATTAAAGCATGGGGAAAGGACTTGAATAAACATTTCTCCAAAGACATACTGATGGCCAACAGGTACATGAAAATGTGCTCCACATCTCTAATAATCAGGGAAATACTAATCAAAACCACAATGAGATTGTCACTTTACAACTTTTAGAAAGGCTAGTACCAAAAAGAAATAAGTGCTGATAAGAATGTGGAGAAAAGGGAACACTTGGTGCACTATTGTTAGGAATGTAAAATGGTGCAGCCATTATGGAAAACAGTATGGAAGCTCCTCAAATATTTAAAAATAGAACTGCCATATGGATTCAGAATCCCATTGTGGGTATTTATCCAAAAGGGGGGAGGGGGGGACTGGACCACTATCTTATATAGTGTTCAGTGGCATATTCACTATAGACAACATTTTGACAAAACTTAAGTGTCTGTCAACAGATGAATGAGTAAAGAGGATGATACCCCCCCACACACACACACCTACACGCACACACACAATGGAGTATTATTCAAAGAAAGAAGGAATTCCTACCATTTGTGACAACATGGATGGAGCTAGAGAACAGTGTTATGCTAAGTAAAACAAGTCAGTTAGAGGAAGACAAATACGCATGGTTATCACTTATATGTGGAATCAAATGAATAGGTATAATAGGACCAAATTCACAAATGTAAGTGCTATAAAAGGCAGTATTATAATTCTTCATTACAGCCTCCTCTTCCCATTTCCTTGTTTGGTAAACTTATGGGGATTTCTTCTCTTAAATCTAGTGCCCACTTTCTGGCTTTCTCTGGTCTTTGCATGAAGGTAGAATTACAGACATGGTGTAAGGGTATTGTCCTTGAGCACACCTTAATTTCCATATAGTGGCATTATTTCATTATTCATCTCTTTTTCCTACCAACTTATTTACATAGATTTTTCTATATTATATGCTAACTTTCCCTTTTCCTTCTTGCCCAATCTTTGTAATCATTTTTATGTTTACTTCCCTCATGAAACATTTACTTTACATGTATTTAAAGACTCTTCAGAACATAGTCTGGATCAAATGAAGAATCACTAAACTTCCTACAGTAATTCATAAAATTAAAACCAAGTTATGAGCATTTGGGAACAAAAATTCCCCCCCCCACCAATTACCTGAGATCTGTGGAGAATGTGTATGCTCAGAAGTTTCTAATGTAAGTGGGAGACAAGAGTCACTAACAGGATACAATGAAAAATGAACTACTTCTCAGATTCTAACTGGAGTTAGAGACCAGTGAGATGTTATCATCATAAAGTAAAAGTAATCAATTTCTTTAATATAACCTAATATATAAATGTTAAATGCAGTAATTCTGAAAATCCTCTATTTGCTATTGTGATACTTATATTTCTAATTTCACAATTTAGGTATTACCTATCAGAAGCTAACAGGCAAAAGTCGGGGCCAGCCAATTTTTCCAAATAAAATACTTGCACATATGGAAAGGTTATATAAATTAATTGTACTAAATATGTTATGTACTAAAGTATCATAATCTCAATTTAGCAAAATAATCCTAAACAAAACTGTGGGGTCTGGAGTTGAGAAATTATAGAACTTTAAATAAAATTTAAAAATTAATTAGCCCTGGTTGGGTGGCTCAGCTGGGTGGAGCAACATTGCGTACATCAAAAGGTTGTGGGTTCCGCCCTAGCCGGCTTGGCTCAGTGGATAGAGCGTCAGCCTACGGACTGAGGGGTCCCAGGTTCGATTCTGGCCAAGGGCATATGCCTGGGTTGCGGGCTCCATCCCCAGTAGGGGTATGCAGGAGGCAGCTGACCAATGATTCTCTCTCATCATTGATGTTTCTATCTCTCTCTCCTTCTCCCTTCCTCTCTGAAATCAATAAATATATTTTAAAAAAAAGAAAAGGTTGCGGGTTCCATTCCTGGTCAGGACACATACCTAGGTTGTGGTTTTGATCCCTGCTTGGGGCAAGAAAGGGAGGCAACCAATCAATGTTTCTCTTTCTTTCTAAAAAATCAATTAAAAAAAAATAACATATCCTCAGGTGAGGATGAGAAAATTACCTGACAATTTCACACTTTATCTTATTTCATGAATAATATTTGCATATGTCACATATATCATTCTGAATTGATTTTCATCATACCTGTGGTATATTTTCAACAATCAGATGCTTAAAAATTATACTGATATTTACCCACTGCTTCTTCTTGGTCTGAGAAATTAGTTGTTTGTGCTGTGTTGCTAGCTTCTTGATTTCCTCTACAAACTCTTCTTTACACTTTTCCTTTACTTGTTTACATTTTCTGTCCATCTCACCCTGCATATTGGCGACAGCCTTATTTACAGCTTGTCTTTTTTCTTCTTCCATTTCAGAACGCAGCTGAAATGAAAAACAAGTTAACCCACAATATGTCAGCTCACAATTTACAAAGGCCTTAATACATAGTTTCTACTTAAACGATGTAGCTCTTCCCTTTATTTTACTAAGAGCTGTGAATATTCATTCAGGTGAGAAATATTTAGGTATTGTTGCTTGAAATAGCATAAAAGATATTTTATTTTATTCCTATTTTTAGTGTTATTTCTAGTTTTAAAAAGCAGTTGTCTGGCTGAGACATGAGTGAAAGAAGCTAAACTGCTACAGGGAAAGACTCACTCACTATGCCCAGGGGTAAGAGGGCAAGTCACACTGTGGGGGCTCCTGACCTTTTCTAGAGCTTCTCGTACAACTCTTTCAGTTTCTCGCTTGTGATCAGACTTCATTCGGTCTTTAAAGTCATTGAAAATTTTGGTGTATTTGTCGTGGCACATGCTTTGACACACTCCATCACTGGTGGTCTGGGTGCTTCTATGCAGCATTCTTGGTGAAGAGGCACTTAACTTCTTGGTCTGAGTTGACACTGAAACTTTTTCGATTGGCTGAGGCAATGTGGGGATTTCCTGGCTGGAACTGACTGCTTCAGTTTCAGGCTCTGGTTCCTAAAGGGTAAGGAAAGTGCTTCAATGTAAAACAAAACCATTAACTCACTATTCAAGAATAAGCTCTATCAGGATAAGACAGTGATAACATAAAATAGCTATATAAGAAACTGTTTTTAAAAAAACACATGTAATTAATATTAAGTACATGCTATTAGATATATTTTACCATAATTAAATATTAAAAAATGGAAAAAAACAACTAAAAACACATGCAATTAGTAGCTACAATGGTTCTAAACAGTAACTTCATCTACAATTTCATTATATGTTAATACTCATTTGATTTTTAAAAACTAAACAAAAACATTTATCATTTTAAATTATTATCAATTTATAGTCATTTTTTGGACTAGATTTATTAACGAATTTCCTAAAATCCAAAACCACTTATCAGTGAACATGTGTTTGGCCTATACCCAAATATACACCTTGATTTAAAACATGCATGGATTATATACTTTAAAAGGCTGAGCTTAACCATAGTTTCCTCCCGTTTTAAAATGCTGGCCTAACTGATGTACTAGATAAACACAATGTATTTCATAATGCCATGAGAACATATCAGAGTTCCAGGAAATACCAAAAAGTGCACTTGCACTTAGCCAGATTTGGTCAGTGGTTGCTCAATTGAGGTGGAGGCTTGGCACATGTGTGTTTTTCCAGTGACAGAATATGATAATGGTCAGAAGACTGGGTTCACACTTGGCTGATATTATCTGACTGATGGCAATGCATTTCACAAGTACACATCACGAGCAATCATCTTGACTGTAACTTTGAAAACATTTTCTGTGCCAATGCCACCAGGAAACTTCAAGGTACACAACTTACTTCTTTTTTGGGTTCCACACTTTGATTACGTCGCCCTTTCTTTGCTCTTGGTTCCTGAGTGACCTTTAGCTGTGGGCATCATAAAAGTAACAGCATATTATTCCAGACACTGAAACACTTCTCTGCTAAAAATACTAGCTATGGACCCACAGGTAAGAAGTAGCTCATTCCATTTCACGAAGGCACCTCTTACTCATTACTGCTTGATGTGCAGGGCTTGAAAGAGCTAATGTGCCTATGGAAGAGCAGTAGAGCACTTAACTCTTCAAACAGGCAGGATCAGATCAGGGTGTGGGTGGCCTAGCTATCTGAATTGGGTTCAGTTTCTTTTGCAGAGCACTTCACAAATGTTTACACGAAAAAAAGGAGAAATGTCAGAGCAGTCTTTACAGCAGTGGTTCTCAACCTGTGGGTCGCGACCCCTTTAGGGGTCGAACGACCCTTTCACAGGGGTCGCCTAAGACCATCGGAAACACATATATAATTACATATTGTTTTTGTGATTAATCACTATGCTTTAATTATGTTCCATTTCTAACAATGAAAATACATCCTGCATATCAGATATTTACATTACGATTCATAACAGTAGCAAAATTACAGTTGTGAAGTAGCAACAAAAATAATTTTATGGTTGGGTGTCACCACAACATGAGGAACTGTATTAAAGGATTGTGGCATTAGGAAGGTTGAGAACCACTGCTTTACAGCAAGGAGTGTGCATTAACAATGTTCACAGTTAAAATAATAACTGATGTGTGGTTTCTATGTGGACACCACTCACTTGCTCATTGCTGGTAGAGGAGATACTGGATTCTGCCTCCTCCTCCCCACGGTCCTCATTCTTAGACTTCCAAAATCTTCCTTCACGAAGGAAACGTTGATGCAGTTCCAGCTCATCACAAGCCTTTTTCCAACCCATACTGCGTTTAACGTGCAGCCGATGGACATTGACTGTGATGTCCTGTATGTTTTCAGAAGGAATCCAAGCCCTAGCAACATTTAAAGGTATAGTTAGAAATTTCCAAAATGGTGGTGGACTCCATCCATTTGTAAAGTATGGTTTGTGGAAATTCCAATTTACTGACCTGTTAGCTATGGCTTGAATAAAAACTCTTACCAATCACTGAAGTGTCTCAAATTATCTCAGAACTATTTTCTTTAACCAGCTTAACATTGTCATGGTTTAGATATAAATTTTGCATAAGTCCTTTTTAAAATGTTATCTCTTATTGATATAAATACTGTAAGTTACTTAAAATCTAGCTATTTGCAGATGAGAAGTACAGAATCATTTGAAAATGCCCAGAAATTTTCATGAGATTCATACATATGAGGGCTTCCAAAAAATATTATCTAGTGAGGTATATTTATATTACATCCCTACTCATTAGCTGAACCATATTTAATTAATGGACAGAGAAGTGTCTGACTCATTCGGCAATCAAGTACACAGCTATGAACACAACTTCAAGTGTCTCTGAATTATATGTAATATTGATCTAAAACTATAGAATGAAAAATGTATTTGGTTTTATTGGGAAAAATGCTGACAATTTTCCTGGGCACTAATCATTAGACTGGACTGAAATAATATCGAGAATGCTGTTTACTGTGTGCTGGTGAAGACACCGCAAAGCATACAACAGTGAGTGAGGCCCATCTGATCTTGAGTATTACTCCTACCAACAAGGGTATTTTGGTTCACTTTTAAAAGCTGTGGGTTTTTAGAGAGATTTCTATTATGAACAATGCTGACTACCTGTAACAAACTCCTGAACTGTGAAAGTATTTCCCCTTAAATTTTCTACTTGTGCCCTGGATACAATAAAATTAATTAGTATCTATTCTTAACATGGGACTTAATTCTCAATGTTGTTCATAATACATTCTTATCCTCTTTTTAAAATACATTTATTTTTATTGTTGATAGTATTACAGATAACTCTCACTCCCCGCCCCCCTTTTACCTTCCTCCTCCCAGCCCCTACCTACCACCCCAGGTCTTCACTACCCTATTGCCCGTGTCCATGGGCTATGCATATAAATCTCCTCTTTAATCAACTCCATTATTGTAGGTAATCAGATTTCACTTTTAAAGGTTATCAGTGGGTATGAGATCTGATCTACAAAAAAAATAACTGAAATGGCAAACAAACACTCCACAATTTAAAGTGTTAATAAACAGAGATATAATCTAATTTGGCTATATCTATACATCTGTCATGATTCTTTGAATATATGTAGAATAAAATGGCTCAGGGATATCTGAAGGCAAATGAACATAAACCATTCTATTTTTTCTTGTAGGACCTGATTTTCTGGCTGTGCCACCCCACCCTCTAACTACATGCAGCAGAAAGAGTTAGCCTTGACAAGGAGACCTTATCAGCTACTTTTTTTTCCTCTTGCAGGCAAAACCTTGCAAATCTTACCTATACTTTAAGGCAGTGGTTCTCAACCTTCTGGCCCTTTAAATACAGTTCCTCATGTTGTGACCCAACCATAAAATTATTTTCGTTGCTACTTCATAACTGTAATGTTGCTACTGTTATGAATCGTAATGTAAATATCTGATATGTAGGATGGTCTCAGGCGACCCCTGTGAAAGGGTCGATCGACCGCCAAAGGGGTCGCAACCCACAGGTTGAGAACCGCTGGAGGGATCACAGTCACCTTTCTTTCCTAGAACATTACGATTTACCAAGGTCAAGGGACAAGGTAGCACATTCTGAGTGTACAGAAGGGACTAGTCTGAAACCATTTATTTATTTAAAATTTACTTTTTTCTCCTACCTACATGTAAAGATATGATGAAATGACAGAAGAATATTTATTGGATCATTATATAACAATGAGAATGTATTTAAATACCACTAAACTTGTACATTTAAAAAAAGCATTAATGAAAACTTTCAGCTGGTAGCCCTTATTAGCCATCTGTTCTCGCTGTATAACATGTTGTTTAAGTAATTAAAACTAATGATCATAATATTTATAAAGTTTGTTTTCCAATAAATCAAATATTCTAATAATGATAGAAAATCATTTTCAAGGTGTTCCTTCATCAATCCTTCACTTCAAATATTGTACTGGTTACACTGTAACCAGGAAAGGAAAAAGACTAGATTGAAAGTAAAATTGTAGATCTTTTATTTTCTAAAATAAAAGCTTGAGTCCCATCTGCCCAGAATCTTCAGATAAAAATCTTACAGAAAGTTTTTTGGGGAAAAAAACTTCTGGAAATATAATTTTATTTTATATGTAATGAGGTCTTTATATATAAAAATTTCTTTAAACCTTATAAACTCATACAGGATAGGTACTAATGAGGCCCCTACTTTATAAGTGAGGAAACAAGGCTGAGAGAGACTAAATAACTTGCCCAAGACTAGAGTAGAAAACGATGGTGCAAGAACACAAATCTAACCACTGGACCTTCCCTGGTATCAATTTAGAGATTTCTACAGATTAGTGTTTCTATAGAACGGCTGCCCTAACTCACTTGTGACGTGTGCATTGCTTCCCCACTGGTTTTGATGGAAAACTGAAACAAACTGAATATGAGCATGTAACATTGAAAATTACCACTTAATCATACAATTTGAACATTCATTTTGTACTTAATTATGGTATTACTAGAGGCCTGGTGCATGAAATTTGTGCACTGGGCGGGGGGGGGGAGGGGGGGGGCGGGGGGCGGGGAGTGTCCCTCAGTCCAGCCTGCACCCTCTCCAATCTGGGACCCCTCGGGGGATGTCTAACTGCTGGTTTAAACTGCTGGATGTCTAAACTGGCAGTCGGACATCCCTCTCACAATCCAGGACTGCTGGCTCCCAACCGCTCGCCTGCCTGCCTGCCTGATTGCCCCTAACTGCTTCTGCCTGCCAGCATGATCACCCCCTTAACAACTCCCCTGCCAGCCTGATCGACGCCTAACTGCTCCCCTGCTGGCCCGATCGCCCCGAACTGCCTTCCCCTGCCAGCCCAATTGCCCCCAACTGCCCTCCTCTGTTGGCCCAATCGCCCCCAACTGCCCTCCCCTGCTGGCCATCTTGTGGCTGTGGGCGCCGCCATCTTTGAGGGCATGGCAGTAAATTAGCATATTCCCTCCTTATTGATTGTGGGCACAGCCATCTTTGTAACAGCGTGAGGGTCAATTAGCATATTCCCTATTTATTAGATAGGATTATTTAACTGTTTCTTGCCATTAAAGCAGTGTCAGCTGATTGTGCATCTATCTATGAAAGAACAAAACTTTTTTTGAAATGTACACTATTCACAGGTTTCTTAGAACTAAACTTCTACTTAAATTAAATGGAGACTAGGTAAAAATTCACTATGGGAGGAATAAAGTTTCATTCTGTAGCTTCTTTTTATAGTAATAACAACTATACAGGACACTTACCCTCCTGGCATGATAGGAGACAGACGCTTCATGAAATGTAAATTTAAATCCTTGGACAGTAAGTAATACTTTTAGATCATGTAGCTGACTTTTGGCACTTTTTCCCTTTAATTTAATATTTGTGTTAAATGAACCCCCCACAAATTTCATGTGAATTATTTTTCCTATTGTGGCTTGGTTAGTTAGACTCATTAATCTCTGAGTCCTATGACAATTCACAGTACTTGAATTCACTTTTAGAGTCAATGCTTTTATGACACATTATTTAGGACACTATCTTAGACTTTCTAACGTTCAATGTGCAGTAAAATTTAAGGCCTTAATATCACAATAAAGGAGATAGCTATAATTTTATAGAACAGTTTAGCATTCTGTGTGTCAAATAACTATGCAAAAATAATTTTATAGTAATAAAAAGGGGTTTTACCCTTGGGATACATATATTGTTATATTATGAAAATGCAAATTTTATGCTTTGCTGTATACATATCCCTAGCAACAGAAACTTTAAAATCTAGATTGGAAACAATGTCTGGTAATTCTATGCATATAATTCTTACATATACTTAGATCCCAAGATTGAAATTCTATTCTACTGCTGAGTTGCTTATTTTTGTCTATGGTTTTTGAAAGATGGTTGAAACCACCATAATGTCATTAGAATACTATGAAATGGACACATCTTAAGAATCCTTCCCCCCTTCACTGCCATCAGGAATTCAGGTCAGCATTAACATGCATCTGAGTTCAACAGTGTCAGTTACTGAAACTATCTTGCTTAGTAAAAAGTAACTGAAATATACCTAAAGACACAATTTATAGAACTCATTGTTAGTTGCCTAGTCAAGTTATATGCTGTTTCTTAAGAAACTTCATGCTGTTTCTGATAAAGCTACCAGAACACTGGTAATGGCCGGACTGAGTCTTAAGAACTGAGAGCTTGCCCTAACCGGTTTGGCTCAGTGGATAGAGCGTCAGCCTGTGGACTCAAGGGTCCCAGGTTTGATTCCGGTCAAGGGCATGTACCTTGGTTGCGGGCACATCCCCAGTAGGGAGTGTGCAGGAGGCAGCTGATCGATGTTTCTCTCTCATCCATGTTTCTAACTCTCTATCCCTCTCCCTTCCTCTCTGTAAAAAATCAATAAAATATATTTTAAAAAAAAAAGAACTAAGAGCTCAGCTACTACGGCTGCATGTGGGTCATGATTACCTTTGATGGTGGTGACCAAAGAAGCGGACGTCAACCTGATTGTCCTCCTTCTGCATGACCTTGGCTGGCCAGAATCCAAAACCTTTCATCTTAGCCCAAACCAGTTCATGATTAGGTATCTGCAAATAAAACGTTCTACCTTGTCATTACTTTTAAAGTATTAAGTATAAGTGTATCATTCATTAATATTGAATTAGTTAAGTATAATTCATTATTTTGAAAACATTACTAGACACATAGAACTTGTTTTCTTTTTTCTGGGATTGACTGACTTTGCCTCCAAGAAAAACACCAAAAACTAAAATTTGCATTAGAGTAGGAATATGGACCTTCATTTCTGAGAAGAAACGAGAAAAATACCCACTTACTATCCTGTAGCACTATGAAATGAGGCAGTGGGGGCAAACAGAAGGCCCTCACTGTGTTTCATGAGCCTGTTAGAAATGGGAGGATTTGAAGCCCTGATTCAAACCTAACTAATCAGAGATTCAAATTTTAAAAAACTTTCAAGTGACTGAGAAGCACGTAACTTCTGGAAGACCGATTGCTCTCAGGTGGCCTTTTACATCCGTGCCTTTGGGGCCCCCAGAACACTTACAGGTTTTCTTGTCATTACCCTTCCTGAAATCATCTCATTTTAGGGGAAATTATACAGGTATTAACATCTATAAAGTCTTCAATTTCTTGTGAAAGAATAAGAAAAGCAAAAATCTATTATATATATTAAGGGACTCAATGTTTAGTCTTAAGTTCCTTGTTTTAAAGTCAAAATTGGGCCGGAACTGGTTTGGCTCAGTGGATAGAGCGTCGGCCTGTGGACTGAAGGGTCCCAGGTTCGATTCCGGTCAAGGGCATGTACCTGGGTTGCGGGCGCATCCCCAGTGGGGGGTGTGCAGGAGGCAGCTGATCGATGTTTCTCTCTCATCGATGTTTCTAGCTCTCTGTCTCTCTCCCTTCCTCTCTGTAAAAAAATCAATAAAATATATTTAAAAAAAAATAAAAAAATTTAAAAAAAGCCAACCTTTAAAAAAAAAATAAAGTCAAAATTGGATAACAATCCCAAGCTGTTTTTCCCACGTCTCAGTTTTTACACTCACTGAAACCATATGTCCTATGATATAAAGAAACATATTTAGGAAGGATTATAAACTTTAAGCAAACTGGAAATAAACTTCCTTAGAGCATCATATACTTAAGAGGTAAAACACAAAAAATCACAAAATGTCACATACGCAAGGATAGCAGAACCAATTGTCAGGACGAGCATTTGACAAATAGAAGCAGTTCTTGCAAAGCTGTAACTCATCCAGCTGAAAAAGAAAAACAACTATTTTAGACTACAAAATATAAAGATCTGCATTAAACTATATAAAATCGATCCACGTAAATTAACATTCTTGTTCATGTACACAAATAGCCTTGAATTTTGTTCCTAAGTTTAAATTTTAAGTTTTCAATAATATTGGAAAAGCCTGCCACTTTCCTGTTCAAACCACCCCCATGGTCTCAGATTGCATTTAAAAGAGAAAACAAATTCCTTACAAGGCCTGGCATGTCTGACCTCTGCGTTCCAGCCTCACTGGTGCCTTTGGCTCTTCAGTTCTTGGATTAATGCAATTTCCTCAGTAAGGTCTTCCTCATCTACCCACATAAAATATCCACTACCAATAATAGCAGTTCTTACTTTGCCTCATTCTCCATTTTAGTCTTTGTTTTCTTTCATAACATTTTTTTTCCAACTTATAAACATATTTTGACTGTTTCTTATTTAAGTATCCCTCTTCAGAATACAGCTCCATTAGCAGGAAGCCAGTACCTTGATCACCATTTCATTCCTCCTAACACACGCCCAGCACACAATAGACACTCAGTAAACATATATTTAATGGATTTTAAAAAGTCAAATTTGAAATGAATTTAAGAAACAAAACTTTTATATAATTGAGACACTTTTGCAAAGACAATATGATTACAGGTGTTTCAAATAAGAAAGACCATATACACAAAAAAACCTTCCCAAAATAGTATTTCATTTACTATATAAATATGAACTGTGTTGTTTGGTTGTTCTTTTTTTGCCTGTGCAGTATCCTTTATCCAAAGAAGTAACATTTGTTGAGTGTCTCTGCCCCATACAAAACATGTACATGCATTAGGTAACCAATAACTTAAGGGTAATTAAAAAAGAGCAAACAAAATTTCTTTGTAGAAGTTACTTAGTAACTAAATCTCCTAGGATGTCTCTGAGAATAGTTTGACAGAATTTTTTGCCTCTATTTGCATTATTTCCCATGTATATAAAAAATGGAAATAAATTTATATTTAATGGAAATTGCAAAATTAAAATATGTAAGATGAGTGGGATTGTGAAATAAATTAATTCGAAATATAGTAAGAGTTTAATTACTAGGTATAGACAGTACCTCATGACAGGTATCTTTATACAGCATTCTTGCAATGTCAGCTTGCTCACTGTCTGCTGTAATTAAAGACAGATATCCATTACCAATAATCTAAAATATAGACTACCAAAATTAATACTCACTTAAATTTTCTTTCATTTTGACAAAAGTAGATATATACCATTTAAAACAAAATGTGTATTGTTTTTAAAAGTTCAGGCAGTGAAATAAAATTCTACAGGCAGCTTTAATTTCACATCTAACATAGCACTAATTCTCTAGGTATAGAGTGGCCTCTTTCTTTACCTTTAAATGATAGAATATTAATGGGGAAACAACCAGAATTAATCACAGCGCTTATAAAAAGCCTTTCAACTAAGTTTATAAATAAAACTATAAAAAGTAATACTTTCATCATTTAGTGTACTAGTGTTTTGCTTTTGGACAGTTCATTCTATAAGCTATAACTACATTACCAAATATTTTTAAGATTAAACCATAACATTACTTACAGATCATTAAAATACTAATTTTAATGTAATATTTTATAAAAGTTATTTCTCAACATGGAATGTAAATGGTATGAAAAAAAAATGCAAAAGAAAAAGCAAAAAATATTCAACCTCCATAGAAAATCACTGTATTGTGGAGAAGTAGCTGAGCATCAGCTTTGAACTCTTCATAACTTCGGTATTTCCCTTCATTCACTTTCTGCAGTGATTAAAAAACAAAATGGCAAGAGTTACTAGTAAAAATATTTGTCTGCAATATGATAACATGGTTAGAGTATGGGATGCAACAGATTTTTCCAAACAACATCATGGCTACTCCTGTGTCCCACAGTGTTGACACACCATATGTAAGAGAAACCCACAACTCCACTGCAGTTAGAATGTGACAGTATGGTGAAGTGTGGCAGATCTGCTGTCCTATAGCCACTGCTGTCTTTTCTACTGATTTACTAGAGTGAACTTGGCAGCTTGAACATCTTCTTGTGTAGCGATGATAAAAGCTCACTGTAAATAGTTAAAAGCTTTGGCCAATGTCGCTGATGAGAACTTAACTACTTATTATAACACAGGAGAATAAAGATTGAAGAAAAAGAACTGTTAGCCCCTGTGACAGTTTAACATAACTAAAGAAGACACATTTGTAATTCTGAATTGGGAAAGGTTAGGTGGGAAATCCGAGGGGTTTCTGGGATAAGACAAAATTTTTAGAAGGGGGTATGACAAATTAACTCAACAACAAGAAGGCATTTTCTTATCCTTGTGATATTTTTAGGAAATAGGTTTGAAAATTGCTTGGCTTTCAAATACTAAAATATGAAGGCCTCTAAAGAATAATTAAGATCTGCCCTGACAGGTGTGACTCTGGCTGGGTGTAGTCCAGGGAACTGAAAGGTTGCACTGTTCGATTCCAGCTCAGGGCACATGCCCAGGTTCTGGGCTTGATCCCCAGGAAGGGGTGTGCAGGAGGCAGCTGATCAATGTTTCATTCTCTCTCCCCACCCCCTCTCTAACTATCAATTTAAAAAAAGGTTAAGAACCAACCTTTTTCTTGAAATCCTCCAAAACCCAATTCAGTGGCCCTTTTTCGGAAGGCTTCTCCCAGATTCTCTAGCTGAAAGTAGTTGCCTCCTGTCATGTGCCACAATTTACTGTATTGGGCTCCGGGATGCTTATACCCCCTTTGTGATTTGTGAGGTATGCACTGTGCCTTGTATTTTGATCTGGATTGTAGTTAAGCTCCTACAATCATAAAAATCATGTCTTCCTCTACTTTTCTTACAGTGCTTTTGCTCATGAATAGCACTTGCCAAGCAGAGAACCAAGACAGCATCCACCTACCTAGTGTTCTCTATGGAGCCAAGAGGATCAAACTGGGGATCTGGGTCGGTGCCATGCAGGAAGGGAAAGCTGCAGGGGCATGGGCAGGGGCAGGAAGGGCAACTGGGTTCAACATTCTTTCAGAGGCCTCAGAGTTTAGGAAAAGAGGCGATACCTGAGGCTATGAAATCTGCCAGTAGTAGGTAAAATTTAAATTGTTTTTATTCTAGGATTTGCCAGAATTTTAAGGGAACAACTGTCATTTACTCTTTCCTTCCATAGAAATAATACACCTTTAGTCTTTCTCAGCTGCTAAGGCAGCGGTTCTCAACCTGTGGGTCGTGACCCCTTTGGGGGGGGGGGTCGAACGACCCCTTCACAGGGGTCGCCTAAGACCACTGGAAAACACATATATAATTACATATTGTTTTTGTGATTAATCACTATGCTTCAATTATGTTCAATTTGTAACAATGAAATTGGGGGTCACCACAACATGAGGAATTGTATTAAAGGGTCGCGGCATTAGGAAGGTTGAGAACCACTGTGCTAAGGGATTAGGAAACTTATAAGATAATTTCAAATAATTCCTACGGTCTTCCTATAAGCTATTATGGCCAACCATAAGATTTTAAAATTTCAAAATGACACATAAATTACAAAATTAGTAATTCAGCAACCCTAACTTAAAACATGTCTAAGTGTTCTAGGGGATTTTATTGCAATTAGTAATTAAATATTAACAAACCCAACAATCCTCAGCTAGCATTGATAACATTAAGAACTTCAAGAATAATTTGATTCAAGTTCATTTCATTGTTTCCCAAGACTCTAGATTAGTTCTATGCTCTAATTTTTCCTTGAGAGAAAACCCCAAGCACTACTGCTAAAACTAGGGACCTGTGTCCAGATGTGAATTTTTTACATCTGAAATATTAAATTGACCAGGGTCCCATCCATTTGCTTTCACAAACAAGTATCAAGACTTTACAGGTCGCTTAAAACCAGCCCTATTAAAAGGCCTGGTTGTACCAGAGTGATCACACGAAATTTAAAACAATAGGCACGTACGTGTGGTGGCCATGCTTAGCTGGTTCTAGTAAGACACTGGGCAGGCACATCCTCCTCAAGAAGGAATGGCACCCAGGATCATGCTTGGCTGTGATCTCTCATTCACCTGGGAGCCATGAGGTAAATGGGAAGCAGTACGGAAGGCCTGGATTTACCTCTTGTATGGTGGGGACGTCAACCGCTGAATGCACCAGCCTCCGGTACATCGGGTGTTTGCTGTCCTTTCCCTTTTTATTAAGGTCTATAGCCTGAAAGGTCATTAAATACACCAGTTTAAATGTGGCTAGAGAGAGACAGGTAAAACATCAATTTCTAAAGAAGTACTTTAGAACTTAACAGAGAAATGTACATGCACTATATAGTTTAACATGGCATTCCTTAAGGTTTTGACAAAACAGTTATTTTGGAGCGTTCCATTTCATTTTAAACACTATCAATGAAAATGTTCTGATAAACAATTTTTTTAAATGTAAATGTTTCTAATCTAATGCAGCTAAGGAAATGTCTGTTCTAAAACAAAGACAAAACACAAATATCTAAAAGCCTATTATAGAACTATTTATTATACAAAAGAATTATGACAAAACTGCTCTATACATATTTACTTGTCAGTCATTAACTTTTAAAGAGTGAACCAGAGTGAAATCTAATTGGGAAGACTCCAGGGGCAGGACTCACCCTCTCCTTCATGCGGGAGACTATGAACCTCAGGTATGTGCTCATCTCTTGTTTGTTTGTATTTTTCTTCTTGATGCTCTGTTAAAAACAGGAAAGGCCAGATATAAAATCTGATCATTTATATGTCTATATTCACGTAAAAGACTTCTATATATAAAAGATTATAGTCTGCTAAAATTTCATTTATAAAATGCACTATTTCCAAAATATTTGATACAGAGGATTTTGAGATTTGCATAGCAAAAATAACATGTACTGTAATAAGAATCAGAAAATATTATGTTGTACTTGAAATAATACCTTAGAAAATTATGCATTTGTTTCTTGATATTTTGGAACTTAAACCAATTTTCAGATTAAAAAGAAATGACAACAATAATGATAACATAATAATGACATAATATAGAATCACTTATTTGATATATATTCATAATGAATGGCTGAAGTCCTTTAGGGTGCATTTTAAGTTAGCAATCGTGCATGGTGACTTTCAAAATAACTTTATTAAAAATCTGTTACTTATGAAATATGTGCAGTAGTGCAGTGGCACACACCTACATATCTGTCTTAAAGTGCTATTGATCTAGTCAGTATAAATCTAATTTCTGTCAGGCTGGCCTAAAAGCTAATTAGGTTCTTCAATTTATCTCTCAGAAAATCTAACTTCACATGAAGAAGGAAAAATCCAGGATTCTATTTCTCTTATGTCCTTTGTAGATAGCAAAGAAATGAAGACAAACATTCTCATTTCTTTAGTCAAGGTTAAGAAATCACAGCAGACACTGGGTCATAAGCAGATGGAACAGCAGAGGACCAAGTAGGTCTGGGCTATCTACTAACAGATGCTTTAACTTTTTCAGGCCACTAGATTATAACTCCCAAAGAAACATAAATGCAGGAAATCATCTTAATATGCTTAATACAGTTACATTTCTCATGTAACTGAGAAGTCTTAGCCAGAGCTTAAGCGAATTGATTATACACACAATATTAAAATACTATCCTATATAATAAAAGGGTAATATGCAAATCAACCGAACGGCGGAACAAATGGTCGCTATGATGTGCACTGACCACCAAGGGGCAGACGCTCAATGCAGGAACTGCCCCCTGGTGGTCAGTGTGCTCCCACAAGGGGGAGTGCTGCTCAACCACAAGCTGGGCTCGGGCTCACAACTGGCGAGCGTAGCAGTGGTGGTGGGAGCCTCTCCCGCCTGTGTGGCAGCACTAAGGATGTCTGACTGCTAAAGGGCTCAGGCCAGGCTAAAGGACACCCCCCCCCCCCCCCCCGATACATGAATGTCGTGCACTGAGCCTCTAGTCCTAATATATAAAAAGCTAGGAGTCATCACAACGGAAACAACCGGACTGATGACTGAACACTAGGCTGCGTGGGGCAACCAGGCTGGCGGGGGTGCGGCCGTTAGGGGCCACCAGGCCAGCAGGGCTGGGGGCAGTTGGGGGCGACCAGGCCGGCAGGGGGGGCAATTGGGGGCAACCACACCGGCAGTCAGAGACGGTTAGGGGTGATCAGGCTAGTTTAAAAGGCAATGACCTTTCTTGGACCCCGTGTTTATAATTTCGGGGAGAGAAGGGCTTTGATGTAGCTTGTGAAGTCTCATTTTTAACAAGATCCCCAGTGATTCTCACGCACACAAACATGTGAGAACTATTAACTGGCCCCTTCCATAAGCCAGACACAACAGAGAACTAAGCTCAGTTCCTGCATTCTGCAAATCTCACAGTAGTGTAGAGGGAGCTCTCAGTGGGTCAGTTAGGGGGGCAATTAGGGCGGTCAGGCAGGCAGGTGAGCCAGCAGTCCCAGATTTGAGAGGGATGTCCTAAACCGGCAGTCGGACATTCCCCCAAGGGGTCCCTGACTGGAGAGGGTGCGGGCTGGGCTGAATGAATTTCATGCACGGGGCCTCTAGTATATAATAAAAGCCCAGTGACCGAATAGCAGAACGACCAGTTGAGCAGTCACTATGACGTGCACTGACCACCAGGGGACACTCGACTGACTGGAATGAATGGCTGCTCCCGCAGCAGGTAGATCCCCACAGGCCACGCCCCCCACCAGTGCACAAATTCCGTGCACCGGGCCTTAGTATATAAATAAAACATAGAAAAGTATCTTCTTAGCTGGGGATTGTTTCATGGGCTTCACATTTAAAGTCACATTTAAAGTGACTTGCTCCTTCCACTTTTTGCCTGAATTCTTTGGCAAAATGCACAGACACAATCAATGGTTCCTTCCTTACCCAGCTTTATGGTATGACCTGTGCACACAGCTTCTAAATGGAGCTTCTTAAAATGCAGCTGGGCTTTACCTCTGAGCATCTGAGCTGGAATTTCTGGGGGAAGGTCCTATGCTCTCTGTATCTGCTTGTTCACTCTTCTATTTGTTAATTCCTCAGGTATTTGTGACATGACCAAGACCAAGCACCAAGGGTGTAGATGTGTAGTTTAAAAGGCAATGACCTTCCTTGGACCCCATGTTTATAATTTCGGGGGGAGAAGGGCTTTGATGTAGCTTGTGAAGTCTCATTTTTAACAAGATCCCCAGTGATTCTCACGCACACAAACATGTAAGAACTATTAATTGGTCCCTTCCATAAGCCAGACACAACAGAGAACTAAGCTCAGTTCCTGCATTCTGCAAATCTCACAGTAGTATAGAGGGAGCTCTCAGTGGGTCTGATGCACAATCAGCTATTAGCACTTTGGACAAATGTTTTTGCAGCATGGACATCCTCCCACAAACTGCTTTTTATACTAAACAATTTGTTAAACTTGATATAGGGAAGAGAAAAAGTAAGAAGTCCAAGAAAGCTGTTTTTTTTCTTACCTCTTGGGAAACCTACATTCCCTTAAAAAGAAAGAGTAAAAACAATGATTCCAGCTACATGCTCTACCATGCCAAATATTTTGGGTACAGTATGAAACAGTTGATCCCAAATATCAATCTGATCATTAAACCATAAATTTGTATAAATTCAGATGTAGTAACAATGTACATCAGGTTAGAAGCCTTGTAATATCTGTGGGACTGTGGTTCTTTTGATAGGTAACATGTTCTTTAGGGGAAATATGCAGCCACCACTTTTATGTAGTGCTGAAGAGTAATGTTCCCTAAATATTGTCTACAGTCACCTGAGCAGTGATGATGGGGATGAGTTCCTCACTACATCTACCACAACATAGTCCTGTGTCGTGGGTTGCTGTGTAGTTCACGTGTACACAGAAATATGTTTTTCTCCTTCCTGTGCTCCAAACACCAATCTATGAAAATTTCACTGTTAGTAGGCTAACTTCTTTTCTTTTTGGAACCTTAGAAAACAAAGCAACTCAATATTTCCTTATGGGCAAAACTGATGCAGTGATAGAATCAGAACATCACTATAGACAAAACATCCTAACTACATTGGTCTTTCTTTGTAACAAAAACACTGAAAACACTTTGAATCGGTACAGAAAACCCTATTCTACTTTGCTTAAGTTTAGGTAACTTGTGCACTAAACTGTTCTTGTTTAAATAAAGGTCCATTTTCAATTCCTACTTCTTTCCCACAGAGAATTTACACAAAATGTGGGTGTCATATCCCACAATGCTTTGGTTTCATCTGTTTAAACTTTCTTAAGTGAACTGCTAAATTAGCGCAACCATGTGCAGCAATATTTCTTTCCTGTTGGGAAGAATGCAAATACAGTGTTCAGACTGAGGGCCTTAATTTCACAAATCTAAATGATAAATGTAAGATGATAATCTGGTTTTGTGTCTTGTTTAAGTTTGTTTAGAGTCAAGTAGCTAGAGTATCTCTTTTCTACTATGTGCAATTAAAAGTGGTGATATGAGCTTGGAAAAAGGACTATTTCATATAAAATGTAAAAGGAAACACAAGGGGGACATGTGACTTCCATGGCTGAATAGATATGACCTATCCCATCCTTCACAGCTCCAATTCCTTCAAAATATTACCTCAGGAGGTCTTCTACCCCATTTAATAAAGTGCTACCCAGACATAGCTATCCCACTCAATGTTCATCAACTGTGGCTGTTGAATCACTGGGAAAAACACCAATATCCACTTATATAAAGTTGTGGAACAGGCACAACATATCTGTGATGGAAAGTAATGAGGCCTTAGCCAGTATGCTCAGTGGATAGAGCATTGGCCCACAGACTAAAGGGTCCCAGCTTCAATTCTGGCCAAGGGCATGTACCTTGGTTGCTGGTTCCCAGCCCTGGTCAGGGTGTGTGCAGTAGGTGACCAATTGGTGTGTCTCTCTCACATCAATGTTTCTCTCTATCTCTCCTTTTTCCTTCCACTCTCTCTAAAAATCAATGGAAAAATATCCTCGACAGAGGATTAACAACAACAACAAAAAAGTAATGAGAACAATGGCTGAGGAGGAGGGTACAATGATCATGTTCTCTGCCTTGGTGGGACCTGGGTGTACAGGTGTGTGTGCATTTGTCTGTTCATCATATGGTACACTCAAGACTTTTGCAAACCCCTGCAAAGTAAATTTTACCTCAAAGAAAAAGCCCCACAATGTCAAGGTACCATGGCTTAGGGAGGGGCCTGGGCACTCACTGTGCCAGTACTCCAGGTGTTTCTAACAAGTGACCCTGACTGAGAATCACTGCCTTGCATTATTAAAGAGGCTATGTATTTACACAAACAGGTGCAGTGGCTCCAATTGTAACCTTGTAACTGAGAAGTGTTAAGTGGTAATCTTCAAAAGTCCTTTTAAAGTGATGCCAGACCTAGTAACTTTCTCCGTCTACTTGCTAAGACAGACAGAAATGTTTCTCTCCTATATTTGTTCACTGTGCAGATACTATACTAGAAACTTTAGTGATTTGGGTTGGATAGGATTCATCAAAAGGAGTGTCACATCCAAAAATTATTTTGTTGAAAACCTCTCCTACTTGTTTATTTTGTACTGCTGCCCAATCCACTTTTCTGGTGATAAATATGGGATTCTATTGCAGATAAAGGACAAGAACTGAAATGCACACAAGCCCTCTGTTGGTAAGTGAACAGCTGCCCTGGGGCACAGAGCTCTCTGCCCAGGATACTGAAAGGAGCCTGCTTCCCAGACCCGGGGCCCGGGGAGCTTCCTCAGCAAACTGAAGCAAACAAAAGAAAGAGAAGACCCTGAACAGATGCAAAACCTTTCCCAACAATGTGCAGGGATAAAACATTCGATATATATATAAAGTTAAAAAAACAACAACCATTTGTTATAAGATGCTTTCACATTTGCTAAACTTGTGTGGGCTTTCTTTCTAAAGTTTCCAGTTACAATTTAGACATTTAGTATTTCACACAAGAAATCAACAAAGCATTGCAGCTTCTGCCTCAGAGTGGCACTGTAAGACTTCTGGGTATTTCTTAGGTAATACATGTGAGCTGCTTTACGTGACATTCACAACAGTGTCTCAGGTAATGCCTGTCGGCCAAACCAAGCCACTCACAGTAGCCTGAGCAAAAGCTACTCTAACAGAAAGTAAAGGTTCGCTTCTAAGGTTAAATGCTATTCTGTCTGTAACATAACTAAGCAGGCAGCTCTTCATAAGTTTGGAAAACATAAAAGTAATGCTGTGTAGTATCTGAAGATTGTTTCAGACCCAATCTTTTCTCAGGCTTTGAAGAACTGTACCTACTGTTACTTACAGACTTCAGGACTCATCAGTAAAGGCCTCTCTGTAACAGCATGCAGCTCAAACCTAGTAAAGCCCAATAAATTTCTGGTAACTGTTCAAAACACCCAGCAGCATACAGGAGTGATTTGGGCAATATCTGCAAATTATCAAGGAACAAACTTTCCATTTCATGGCTAAAGTTGTTGGAACCATTTTAAAGGGACAATAATCACATGGCTGAAGCTGTGTTATAAATGTGCATAAGACATCCACTAAAGTGAGATGCTCTTAAGTGTATTATAGACAACTGAGGGGCTGCTTTCCTCT
This sequence comes from Myotis yumanensis, assembly GCF_028538775.1. NCBI lineage: Eukaryota > Metazoa > Chordata > Mammalia > Chiroptera > Vespertilionidae > Myotis > Myotis yumanensis. Next base: position 158,982,410 of record NW_027223752.1, on the reverse strand, counting down.
ACTTAAAGGGAAAAAAAATAACAGAAAATCTTGAGCATCTTCCTGAGTAAGGGATTCTCAGGCCAGTTACAAACAATTGCTGGGATATAGCAAATCCGAAGAGTCTAGGTAGACATCTCAGACAAATCATGAATAATGTGTCACACTCAGTGACTTATGGTGTTTCTGGCTGGAAGAAGGTACAAGCAACTTTTGATCCACAACTGATCATTGATTACAGTGCCTAAGCATCACTAGTCAAAGGGACACTCAGGATTAAATGGTCTAGAATTTTCAATATTTTCTAGAGACCTTGCTTTAAACTGTAGAAACATTATTTTAGCAGAGGATGAAGTTGTGGAAGTATTATTCCAGTACACCAAGTATCCAAAAGAAAAAAAGTGTGAAATTAGAAATCAAGGTATCTTCTCATTTGTGCTGCTGGAGTTCAATTCAAATCCAAGTCCCCAAGTCTGCGACTAAAGAAAGACAAGCGCCTCATGCTTTTGGGGGGATTCCCAATATCCAGAATGTCCTTTGGCAGCAGACTCAACAGGGTTGGCAAACTTTCTCTGTGGAGGGCCAGACAGAAAATATTTTAGGATTTGAGAACACACACAGTGTGTCTGTTTCAACTATTCAATTGCCATGGTGGAGAAGACGCCATCTTAAATAACGTTCTAACAAAACTTGTGGAAACTAAAATTGGAATTTCTTATCATTTTCACATCACAAAATATTATCCCTCTTTTGATTTTTCTTCAACCATTTAAAAATGTAAACCCCATTCTTAGCTCATGAGCAATACAAAAACAGGTGGAAGGCTTGGTTTGACCCATGGACTGTGGTTTGCCAGCCCTTGACTAGACTCTTAAGTTCTGGAAAGCAGGATCCATAATAATCTACCTAATTCAGTGTTCTGTAACCAGGGGCTTGTACACTCTCTAGCACATGGTAAGTGCTAGGTGAATTGAAGTGATGATAGTCATTAGTAACCAAATTCACTGCTTACTACAAAAATATTCCATGCCATTCAACTGACAAGACCCATCCAAAATGTGAAAGAGTTAATCACACACCCAAGCTGTGTTTGCATATTCTGGCCATTCTAAACCATTTTATTTATTTCTGATGTGTGAACCATTTCGTTGCCAGTGGACCAAATATCACCTTTGGCCTCTAACAACCAAAGGCTCATTTAAATATTAATAAATTCACAAATCTGGAGCACTGGTTGAAAAGCAGATTCCTGAGCCTCAGCCCAGAGGCTGTGTTCTAAACAAGTACACCAGGTGATTTTGGTACAGGTTGCCCTGTAAGTTGGTGGAGAAACACTAATCTGCATTTAAATTACCTACATTGTTTGAAGAATTAAGAAACTCCAAGCTCTCTAACTATCTGTAATCACAGAAAAGAATCACAATAAATTTTATCTGCACATAAATTGCTTATGTTGTTACTGAAATTAGAGGCTCTAAAGTATTATCTACAACCATTTGTAATGATTGAATACAAAGTATGCATAACAAACCTCAATGTTTGAGACTTTAAGGGTAGAGCTGGTCTGATGGAAGTACCCCAAAGGCCTACCATTTCTCCTCCAATATCACTGAGGCCCCTGTTGCCCCATCAACGTCAATCATATTCTAGGACAGTTTTCTAAAAATATACTTACATTCAGTCTTTTTTACTCCCAGCACTGACATTAAAATTAACTCTCCAACATAAGACCTAAAGATAAGAACACCACACCTAATGCCAGTTCTAATGGTGGAAAACTTGGCTTACTTCTGCATGTGGGATGCACCAAATCACATGGAGTACCCTCTAGCTCAGGGGTGGGCAAACTTTTTGACTCGAGGGCCACAATGGGTTCTTAAACTGGACCAGAGGGCCGGAACAAAAGCATGGATGGAGTGTTTGTGTGAACTAATATAAATTCAAAGTCAACATCATTACATAAAAGGGTACGGTCTTTTTTTTTTTTTTTTTAGTTTTATTCATTTCAAACGGGCCGGATCCGGCCCGTGGGCCGTAGTTTGCCCACGGCTGCTCTAGCTCTATGCCAAATCTCCCACAACCAATCCAGCAACAGTCATTTGCACTTGAGTTTCTGGTAATAGCTTTTCTTATTTATTTACATTAAAGGATGTAAATTTAAACCTCCCTTAACCTGTCATAAATATGTCTTCTTACAGCTAAAAGTTGGAACTCTGAGGATAATGCAAACTACTAAGAGTGTTATAAAGTGGACACTTGGAGCATGCTAGCAAATGCAGCTCTACTAATAAGGTGTTTCCAGACTTGTTCATCCACATTTACAAACAGCACTGAATACTACTCCAGCTCTATATGTATTTATTAATTTTTACAAAGTCATCTCTTTGCTCTGACTGAACTAAGTTATGACTAGTTCAGATAATAAAATCAGCTTTCAGCTTTATAGCAGCCTGTCTAGGGCAGTGGTTCTCAACCCTTTAATACAGGTTCCTCATGTTGTGGTGACCCCCCAATTTCATTGTTACAAATTGAATATAATTAAAACATAGTGATTAATCACAAAAACAATATGTAATTATATATGTGTTTTCCGATAGTCTTAGGCGACCCCTGTGAAAGGGTCGTTTGACCCCCAAAGGGGTTGCGACCCACAGGTTGAGACTGCTGGTAGAGTGATTTACAAACTATTAAAGCATCTTTAATTGTACAGGCCACAAAACTAACTGATATTGTAAAAATATGTATTATTTCTACATCTACTATATTCACAAAAAAACTGCTACAGAGGTGTCATTATGCATGTCAGAAATTTTACCATTCATTATTAAATGGACTTTGGGGATAATTTTAAGCTCCTTTGTGGCATACTGCAGGGACCAGAGATTAGAAAAGGGACATTCAGGAAAACTTCATGGAACCAGGTTTTGTATCTACTTGTTCCTTCCCTTCTACACAATACTAATCTTTAAAGAAAGAACAAGATTTAAAAAGCAGAGGCAGAATGGCATTCCTCAGTGGAGTAAGCCTTTCCATCCTTTTCTGAAAATAAGTTGCCTGTCTCTGTTTTAAGGTCAAGAAATGAGTATCATTTGTTCTATGCTCACAGAGGCTGACTATCAGCTAATGGGAATACTACCTGCCCACCTGTCCACACCTTCCCCTGGCACCTCATGCATTTGCAGACAGTAAAAGGAAATTGCGCCCTTTGTACTATTTTCAGTTCAATACTGGAAACACTAAATAAGCTTTCTATTTATCTAGATTAAGTTGTAACCATCTTGATATAGAGACTATTATTTCTGTAATCCCTTAGAGTTAAAAATTCTATTAAGATTCTAAACAAGCCACCAAATACATGTATCACAAAGACCAAATACACTACCACCTAAAACATTTCACACTCATATCCAAGCCTTTCTGACCATAACACTGCTAAATTCATCAAAGGAAGACAATGAAGAAGACATGGACATTTTTTTCTTGCTTGCTTGGGTCCAGGTAGTTTTGTAAAGAGACTAGAAAACAATACATAAGATTTTACAGTTTTATAACCCAGATCAACTTTTTAAAAAAAAATATAATTTATTGATTTTTTTACAGAGAGGAAGGGAGAGGGATAGAGAGTTAGAAACATCGATGAGAGAGAAGCATCGATCAGCTGCCTCCTGTACACCCCCTACTGGGGATGGTGCCTGCAACCAAGGTACATGGCCTTGACCGGAATCGAACCCGGGACTCTTCAGTCCCCAGGCCGACGCTCTATCCAGTGAGCCAAACTGGCTAGGGCCAGATCAACTTTTAAAACCCTCTGCATTTATCAATGTTCCCATTACTTTTTCCTCTAATCAAGGTAGTGATAAATAGTAAAACTGCCTTATAAATTACTTGATTTAGACCAAGATCATAAAATTAATTTTCTATTTTGCTAGTACAAAGATGATAATTCAGTTGGCTGTAGAAATTATAAAAATATTTATTGTTCATTCATTTTCAATACTATGATTGCCCACCAGTTAAAAAAAAATACACATCCCCTCAAATATGGCTTCTACTTCTATTTTATTTAAAAATCAAATCTCCATTCCTGATTTGTTAATATGTATCTTGAAGGTAAAGGTACTTACTTTCAAGGTGAAAATATGAATAAATTTCCCACATTAACAAAGGAAGACTGACCAGAAAGTAAGAACAGTTACAGTTTCATAATAAATACATAATAAGGAATTCATGTTCAAAATATTTTCATTTAGCACTTTTTCCTATTTCATTCTGAACATTAAATGGACATTCTCCTGATTTTGGAATTTAAAAAGAACTGTATTGCCTACATAACCAACAGAATGAAAAATGGATTCAGAAGTAAATTTCTATCACCAGTTTCAAGAAATAACTTTCATCAATGACTTTTTCTTTAGCTATCTGAACAAAAGTCATGGTGCAAATGACTCAAAATGTAACTTTACCCAGAACTAAGTTAACATTAGCAAGTCAGTAACATTGATAAGTAGCCACTTGATAAAACTCGAGGTGGCTTTCTAATGGCGATTTAGTCTTGGTTTGGTTTTAGTAGACCAGTTAAATTCCTTCATTTTCAGTTGCCTAATGAGTATACTATAAACCGTGTGAAAAAAATATAGTATCTGGGTCTTAACATCCAATTTAAAGGTTAACTTGAAATGCTTTCTATAGACTTCCTTCTGCATATATATCTTTAAATTATTAAGTTTCCTGTAAAATATATATCTTCATTTCAAATATTTTATTTTTTTCAAATATTTTAAAGAGAAAGTAGTAGGAAATGCTTGAAATAGTTCCAATTAATGTGAAAGTAGCACTAAGGGGCACTCTTCCTAAAATCTCTGCAGATGCCTGATCAGAGAATCAGGTGCTACAAGTTGGGAGACCTTTTGGTTTTGATGTAGGATCAATATATACATTTTTTTAATTATTAATAAAATTTTTCCACATAGATTCTTCTTCATTTCCTTATCTACATTTTCTTATTCCTCCATTTTATTAATGGGCTAGGCTGATCACCAATTTGTATATTAACACAATTTAAAAATTTGTGATACTTAAACTACAAAATGCCATCTGAAATGTGTGTGGGGGGGGGGGAAGGGGGAGGAATATGACTTACATTGACCTATTCATATAAAAGTCACAATAAGTATGTCATAAATGGGATGCAAAGTGAACCAAAGTTTGCTACAGGATATAAAAAAATTGTAATACAAAAATTTTATGTTATAATACTATCTAATAAAGAGGGAATATGCTAATTGACACTCACACCATCACAAAGATGGCGGCACCCACAGCCAATAAGGAGGGAATATGCTAATTGACTACCCCGCCCTCAAAGATGGCAGCGCCCACAGCCAATGAGGGAATATGCTAATTGACTGCCACACTGTCAAAGATGGCGGCGCCCACAACCAATAAGGAGGGAATATACTGACTGCCACGCACTCAAAAATGGCGGCACCCACAGCCACAAGATGGTTGACAGGAGAGGGCAGTGATGGGTGATCAGGACAGCAGGAGGGGACATTTAGGGGTGACCAGGCCAGCAGGGGAGGGCAGTTGGGGGCAATTGGGCCGGCAGGGGAGCAGTTAGGCATCGATCAGGCTGGCAGGCAGAAGCAGTTAGGGGCAATCAGGCAGGCAGGCGAGTGGTTAGGAGCCAGCAGTCCCGGATTCTGAGAGGGATGTCTGACTGCTGGTAATCGGACATCCCCCGAGGGGTCCCAGATTGGAGAAGGTGCAGGCTAGGCTGAGGGACACCCCTCCCCACCAGTGCATGAATTTTGTGCACCGGGCCTCTAGTCCTATCTAATAAAAGAAAAAAAGGGTAATTGACCATACCTTTGCTACGCTTCCCATTGGCTAATCAGGGCGTAATACAAATTAACCGCCAACCAAGATGGCGGCCGGCAGCCACGCAGCTGAAGCGAGCAGGAGGCTTGCTTGCTCCAGTGTTGGAGGAAGCCAAGGTTCCCCACCTGCCGCGGCCCAGCTCTGAGCTCCGAAAGCAACGAAGTTTCAATTATAGAAGCTAAACAAACCCCAGATACCTGCTTTCAGCAGGCCGTGGCTTTAGAGCTGGAGCGAGCAAGAGCCAGCTCTCAGCTCCAGTGACAGCAACAAAGTTTCAATTATAGAAGGTAAATAAATCCCAGAATAAAAAAAGAAAAAAAGAAAAAAAAAGGAGAGGCTGGGAGCTTGAGTCACCGGCCACCCTGAAAACGGCCCTCAGCTCCTCACCCAGACTGGCCAGGCACCCCAGTGGGGATCCCCACCCTGAAAACAGCCATCAGCCCCCACCCTGATCTGGAACACCGTTCAGGGCAAACCAGCTGGCCCCCACCCATGCACCAGGCCTCTATCCTATATAGTAAAAGGGTAATATGCAAACTGACCCTAACAGCAGAAGGATTGGGAATGACTGGTCACTATGACACACACTGACCACCAGGGGACAGACACTCAACGCAGGAGCTGCCCTCTGGTGGTCAGTGCGCTCCCACATGGGGGAGCACTGCTCAGCCACAAGCCAGGCTGATGGCTGCCAGTACAGCGGTGGTGGTGGGAGCCTCTCCTGCCTCCTCAGCAGCACTAAGGATGTCTGACTGCAGCTTAGGTCTGCTCCCCGCTGGCAAGTTGACATCCCCCAAGGGCTGCTGGGCTGCCAGAGCGATGTCTGATTGCCAGCTTAGGCCCAATTCCCCGCGGAGCAGGCCTAAGCCAGACTGCGAGAGGGCACAGGCCAGGCTGAGGGAACCCCTCCCCACACCGAGTGCACAAATTTTTGTGCACTGGGCCTCTAGTATAATATAAAAGCCTAAGATAAAAATCTCTGGATGGATTTCACTAGAGCAATATTCTGTTTTAGAGGCCCAAATATGGAAAAGGAGACAAGTACTGTAAGTCGCTGTGGTCTTCCCATTCTAGCTCTTTCTATGTGCTCACAGTAAAGGCACAAAATACACAAAATTTTGCTCTCTAATGACATATTTTAGTCCACATATAAAATTTTCATATATCTGAACCTAAAGGAGCAGTAATATAAATCTAAGTTATGAAAACAAAAATCATTTATGTAAGAAACATGAACATGTTAAAAGAGGATAGAGGAAACAGGGACCCAGGTTCAAAACACATCTCAAACTTACTAAGTAGGAAAATGCCAATTATTTTGTTTGGCTATATATACAGTTTCTTTTCCTCTAAAGTTAATTTGACTTTTTATGAGGTACCAGATTCAAAGCAAATGCAGCACTATCTGATATTATAGCCATCAACCTGCACTGCCCTGTATTTTTCAGGCACGGCACAGGGTTTGCTGTATAATCTGCTGTGTATATGAGGGAAAGGAGGGGCAGTGCTGATCTATATCCCTCCTTTAGAATTCTTCCAAGTCCTAACTATAGCTTCATAGGGAGAACAAATGCCAGGTCAGTCATGAGGCAGACATTTTGTACCAAAGATGCTTCTCTGGGAGTAGTACAGGCATTTAGAACATGCAGTTCTCAAACAGCACTGTATGATACAATAGGTAGCCATAGCCACATTTGCCAAGTTGAATTCCAATTTCTGGGTCTCACAATAAACATACATAGCTGGAAGTTCGTACTGGACAACACAGATAGAGCATTTCCATCCCCACAGAAAGGTCTCCCAGCAAGTGCTGCTCTAAAAAGCAACATGGTGCTCCAGTCTCAGAGGTGGTCCTCGGGTTTCTTAGAACACATTAACCTGCCTGTATATTAAAAAAATTTCAAGTAGTCATTACTCAAACAGTATCATAATGTTCACCAGCAAGACTGGAGGCCAGCAAACGTGCAGAACATGCACACACATCCCCATATGAATTCGTGTACGTACATGCACACATGTACACTTGAACACACAACAGACATCCATGCATACACAACAAGATGTGCACACATGCCCCCACCCTCCACAAACACACCCATGCTTGCACAGACATGCACCACGAAGGTACACACACACACCAGCTCTACATCCATGCACATGTGTGCTCATACAGACACAACAGACAGACAGACAGACACACACACACACACACACACGTGCACATCGGCTTGTGTACACACCCCAGCCTGTCTTCTATAACCACAGCATCAAAGGATAAAATGACTTTGTAATTTGGAAAATACATTTATGAAAGGAAACAACATTAAAATAATACAGACAGTTGTACCGTATCAAATTAGTAAAAAAAATTGGAAAATACTTTCATGTTGGCATAAATGGGTATAATCTTCTGCAGGATAATTTAGTGATTGTTATCAAAAATTTACATGTGCTTAGTCCTTAAAATTTAAGAATTTCACTTCAATTAATTTATCCTCTGAAGAATAAATTTACTTCTATCTATGAAAGAGATCATACAGAATTACATACGTAGGAGGAAATTTATTTTGTCTCTTTTTAAAAAATACAACTGATTACACTGTGTTTTAAAGATATATTCTTTAGGCAAATAAAATCTCAAAAGCAATTTTCACTTAAAAGTTAATGTTTTCTATTTCCCTCCCTAGAAAATTCATGGCTGTTTCAGGAATATAAAGTTCAAATACATCCAAATGTAATGAGAAGACTGCTCTTCAGAGTGGAAAGTGTGGGATGACTCTGAACATAGCAACATGAATGTCCTCTTTGACAGCTAAGTTTCAGTGTGATGTTACTGATCGGACAGGCCAATGGAAGCAATGTAATAAGCACCAGCGGGGCACTGGTTAAATAAATTATGGCACATTATGGTACTTATATAAAAGATTGGGACATTGCTGAATAGAAACAAACTGATTCCATCTAGCGATGTACATAACACTACATAGAGAAGATACAAATGGGTGAGCTCGGAGGGAGGGGCAGGATGGATATCTGTGAGAACATTCACCTATTATGTGACAACATTTCCAGAAATTTTACTTTTTCTTTAGCCTCTAAATCACTTGAATTTTTTACAACCAAGTTAAAATAAATATTTTAAGTCTCTCCCCCCACCCTTTTTTTTAAAACTAACGACAGTTTCCAGTAACAAGAATGTGAAACAGTGTGGCTCTGAGTGTCAACCCATGAACCTGGAGGTGATGGTTCAATTCCCGGTCAGTGCACATGCCCAGGTTTCCAGCTCAATCCCCAGTAGGAGGCACACAGGAGACAGCTAATCAATGATTCTCTCTCATCAATTATGTTTCTAACTCTCCCTCTCCCTTCCTCTCTCTGAAATCAATAAAAGCATATAAAAACATTTTTTAAAAGTGTGAAAAAGAATATGACTCAAATTTTCTTCAAAGTAAAATGCTAATCTGATATTCATAGGCTATTTTTCAATAACAATCTACTATATCCATAAAGTAACAGCTTAATTTTTTTAGAAAGGCAAACATTCCAAATAAATATCCTGAGTTCTGAAATTCTTGAGATTATGAAAACTGATAGAATTATGTTAAATTGAGAAAAATTCCAACCATTACCCTCTTAAAATATTTCATAGTCAGATATTTAAGATAAAGCTGCTTGAGCTGAAGTAACAATAGTTGATGGCTAAGTAGAGAGAACCTATTCTAAGTGACTTTTTAAAATGAATCCTTACATGTACTCTTATTATTTTTTAAAATTTATTTTCAATTAGAATCGACATGTTCAGTGACTTTTTCAATACTGAGGGGAAGAGATTATGTAAAAATGAATTAGCCTTCTGATCGCCATAATTTATTAGAAATGTTTTAAACTTAAATTTTAGGTAATAAAGGTTGGGGTTCCATCTATTTGCTAAGCCTTCACTGAAATTTTGTTCTGGGCATCTATCTTCAAAATTTCTTATTAGCATACTAGTATCTAATTAGTCTATATTTTCCCAAACATTAAGTAAAAAGAAAAACAGAAAAGACTGTTTTTCTGGTTTAGAACCACAGTTCTTAAATTGCAGTCTCTCAGTTCTCTTAGTCCACGAATATTTCAATCTGGTCAGTCACTCTCATGTTAGATTATAAAAAAATGGCTTCACGTTTTGATGCTTTGTTAAACAACAAAAACCAAGCAAAATATTTTACCTTAAGGATATTTAAAATTCCATTCAAATTTCAAGGCTATTATCACCTCTTCTCCCAGGAAAAGAAGATAACACTAACCTTTTCTTGAAAGTAATAATTAACAATTAAAGTACAATAATTCTAACATAGAAAAAACTACTTCTTTGGAAAGTTTAAAGCTGAAGTTAAAACTCACCACACCCAACCCAGAAAAAGGCCTTTTGAGCCTAACCAACTCACAGTTAGTTTATGAAACGAAAGTGTTAACAATTTCTTGTTGACTCATAGCTTCCTTTTCAGGAAGTGTAATTATACCACAACTAGAGGCCCGATGCACGAAGATTCGTGCAAGATGTGCCTTCCTTCCCCTGGCTGCCAGCACTGCCTTCGCTCTGGCCAGGAGCTGCCGTTCCACCTTCCCACACTGCCCAGAGGCCCAGAGAAGCTGGGGCAATGTGGAATGCCTGCATCGTCACCATGGCGATGATGCGAGCATCCCGTCCCACCTGGCCACTGGCCGCTCGGTGCCTGCATATGCAAATTAACCCACCATCTTTGTTGGGTTGATTTGCATACTCACTCCTGATTGGTGAGTGTTGCGAAGGTATGGTCAATTTGCATCTTTCTCTTTTATTAGGGTAGATGTGAGACTATCTAGACTGACAAAGACAAGTAGAAACCAAGAGGGAAGAAAAGAAAAATAGGATGGGGTAAGCTGAATTCCATTTTGGTTATCATGTTTCTGTGTGAGCCAGTAAAACTCTCTGAAATTTTTTAAAAAAATCATCTAATCAGTAAAGAGTAAAGCAAACACATAGAAAATGGAATCTGACAACTTGATGGTGAATTCTAATGGAAGAAATATTACACATTTTCTTCAGAGGTATAACTGTTCAATTTCCATTCTTCATGTAAGGAATATAAAACACATAATAAAGTTTAACACATCCTTAAAAATCCTAGTGTTACTGTTTAAATTCTTCACTATGAAAAGAAGAACTAAATATTAAATATTAAAAAGCTATAGCTATAAAGACACAGGTATGTCCAGCATTGTACTTCTTAAACTCCTGATTCAGTATTTGGTCAGTGACCCCATCTCTTTTATATTTTTATACTGTAATGCTTTCTGTTCTTAAGATCTCATTATTCTTTACTTACTTTAAATTGTTACCAAAAAACAGGAATTAGTTTATAAAATGCACAAATCAGAATATGAATATTAAATGCAGTTCCCATACCACCAATTACAATAATTTTTTGTAGATACAGAAATTCTTGGGAGACCTCAAAAAGAAGGTAATCTGCAACCTGAGGCTTTATACTAATATATTTCATCCTAGGGATTTATCACTGCTTATGTAGCATTTAGGCATTTTACTACATCATCATCACACATTATTTTTTAATGTTATCTCAATGGTCTCTTGTCTGCCTATGGAATATGCTGGTAGGATGTGGTACACTTAAAGTAATACAAAACCATAGGTACTAGGAAAGACTAGAATGTACACTATCTTTTGCTCATTATACTGGCAGAACATGTTTGGCTGAAAACAAAGAGAAGAAAAATTATGAAGACAAATATATTTTTGGAAGAATAAATGAGTATCTAAGTTACTCCAGTATTACAAAGTATATTCACAAACAACTCAGTAATCTAGGTGATCTGCATAGTTCCAAATAAGTATCTTAATAATTTTAAGTACAAAATAATAGCGGTTACAATCAAGTAATTCATTGCTAGCTAATCACCATCACTGCCACATGTAATGCAGTATTTAGGTATCACACATCACTCGTATACACACACATACCACATCCTGCAACCAACAATCACAGCATGTATACTTTTCAATGGGGAAATAATATGAATGAAAATAACTGTGGAAAGTACCTATTTTACCTGCCAGCCTATTTCATTCTGCTTTAAGTTGGAATGTTTTATATACATACAACTGTCCCATCCATCCACCCTCCGAATGAGTTATAAGCAAGAAAGAAACTAACCCATGACGTGACAAAAAAAAGGGGGGGGGGGGGGGGGAATGTTACATGAATATAAATGAGAAGTAGATACAGAATGTCTCCAACAATGTGCCTTTTTGCTTTGTTTTCTGAGTAGCGAAGAGGACACAATTGAACAGACCTTGGTATGGAAGAGTGTTTCTTAATTCCCAAAGACTATTCATTGAAGGAGTCATACAATCCAGAGGCAAGTGTAAAGTAAGGGAAGAGAGTATATTTTTATATGATTACAACTTTCTAAAATCCAAACCCTGAATATGTCATGTGTTCTGTGATATCCATTTATGAGTGCTCTATGTTTATATATCATCATTTCAGCAGATAACCCCCACCCTCCAGTACTTTATCCATCAACCTGGCACGACCACCTGGGGTATCTTTGTGCAGCTATTGTCAATGAACTCCAACCCTCTGACCAGCACATTAAAGCTCATATAGGTACTCACCCTGCAAACTGGGCACTGCCAGTGACTACTGCTGTCTCTAAGCCTGTACTCATCAGACAAACACTTGGAATGATACACACGAAAACACAGGTCACATATCAACACCTCTCCAGGCAAATGGCATTCAAAACAATACCAGTCATGATTTTCTGTTTCCCAGTCCTACAAAAAATACAAAATAATTTCGTATGACATTTTGTCAATATCTGCAATGACTAAGAACAAAATTGAAACTAAAGTCCATCAGAAGTTAGGCATCATAAACAATTTTAGACATTTTAAAACAAGAGGGAAAAATATCTACAAATTTGCTTCTTTAAATTTTAAATTCTTCCCTAAACAGTATTAATATTCAAAATATCTTAAGGTGATTTGATAGCAAAACCAGTTCAAAAATAAGTCCAAAGCCAATCGTAGTCTAACATTATCTTCAATTTTAAAAACATAATCTATGGAATGATTTCTTCAATAAACTGAATATCCCAAACAAACATCTATACCTTAGTATTTCAAATAAACAAACCTCTGTTTTGTTCTGCTTTCTAGAAAAATATAGTAAGTACTTAATTAGCTCACTGTTGAAACAGAGAAAATAGTAATAAATGGTGATGCTCACTATTCTTATCTTCTCATCCATGGTATTGGATGCTTTATTGAAAATAACCATTAATCAGAATGTCCATGTTCTGATAGGTTGTCAAATTTTCAGGGTCTGTTGAATTTGGAAAAATAAATTGAAAATGTGAAACTAAAGGTTTAATCACATTCTCCAAAGGACATTGCCATAAAAAAACTTAAAAGGAAGTAGGCTTATTTTCTTACTTGGACTATTCCTGGAAATAAAAGAACACAACTGCAGTAGGTTTTCTTCAACATTTTCTTTTTTGTTACACTCTTTTTGTACAGCCAATACCATTTAAACATAAACAGGAAGATGTTATAAGTCCTCTTAATTTAGAATTCATTCTTCATAAATGCCACTCTTAGCTTCTGTCAAAAAATACCTGTTAAGAGTGATGGATTCACTCTCAGCTTTCTTTTGTAGATGTGGTAACTAAGTGAACAATGGTTTAATCCACATTCAGTGTAATCAAGGCCACCGCCAATGATTTCCAAACTTGAATTTCCTCAATTCCAAACTTGGGTTCTGCCATCGTTTGTCTTTTTTATAAATCACTGTCTACACTCTGTTTCTGAAACTGAACGGGTTTCTTATGTCAATTACTCCCCCAATAAATGGGCTTCAAATACAGCACTTGTTTAGCAGGCAGTAACTCCTTTAGCGCCTACGGCTGAAATGTACTAATTACTGCCTGAACATATGACAGGGCTACTATCAACACCTTCAAAAGGGAGGAGAGTCACTAATGTTCCAAAATTCACTTTCAGAGTCATGGCTACACCACACTGGCAAACTCAGCAAAAATGTAAACTTTTCAGTTTACTTTTTGTTCAGAAATCATGGTCTTCATTGACCAAAGCAATAAAGAAAAACATAACCATTTCTAGTTATTTGCTGCAGATAGTTATACTCTGTAAACTTACACTGGAGTAATTTCAGTCAAACTGCTAAACAAATCGTAAGATACTGATGAGACATAAAACAATGATGTGTGCATGGTAGGAAAAATACCTATCTCACCAAGTTTGACATAGAGGCACTGCAGAGACATAATATATGTAGTGCTTGGCTGTACGAAACAATAGTCACTGTGTACCCATTTCACAATGTTCATATGTAAGCTGCTATTTTAATATTTATATCAAAAATCATTGATAAATTAGGTTTCAGTGGAGATAAGATACTTTGCTCTATTCTGAACTAACAGAACTCTTGCCAAGTTTAAAACAAAATATTTCAGAGTATTTTTTCATAAGTTGTTCAGAAACATCTCTTTGAGGCTTATGTTTAACTCGTTATTAACAAAAGAAAGTGCCAACCTTCATCATTTTAAATTTTTTACATTAATTCATCTTCCTGCAGTTCTTAAAATGGTGATTACTAAGTAAATTAAGAGAAAAAAGCAAGAGTATAACTTTGGTGCACAGCTCTAAAGCTCTAGCCTCCCCACTTTACCTCCGACCCTTTTCTATTCCTATTCTCTTCCATCCACCCATAAAATGAGATGAAAATGGATCTTTCCTCATTGGGGTGTTTAACAGCAGACCTAGTTTTCATAGCAATTACAGAAATAAAAATATAATTCAAATGAAATAAAAGTAGAGAAAATTTGGATATACTATTTACATAAAGGCATATGAATAACTCCATTATCAGATATAAGAGGTATGGTCTGGGAACATACCTGTTCATTCTTTTAATCATAGCAATAGCTGTTTAGAATATACAAAACACGCAGAAGTTCAAAAGTTATTACATTCTAAACCCAGGGCACACTTTTCTGAGGTATAAATTATATAAGCATGTTTAAGATAGGCAGAGTTGCCTACAAATTTCTCTTTTAGTAAACAGAATTAATTTACATAGTGCTCTAATAATAATGTATGCCCAAAAGCTAATCCTGCATTTTCCTGGATTTTACCAGATGTCACCAACTACTCTCATACAGCCTGATTAGTAGCATAATATGTGAAAAGCCACTTCAATACTTGAAGAAAAATTTTAAAAAGCAAACCTATTAGCAAAAAATCCCCAACTAGAAGCAAAGTAAAGACAATATGGTGTTAATGAACAATTCTAACAAGAGTTAACTAAACTAGCCTAAAGAAAGATAGAAATGTAGTATTTTTTAAAAGCAGATTTAAAGTAAAATAACAGTGCAAAATTAGTTCACCTTGTTTGGGGTTGCTGTCCTGGAGAAAGGCTGCATACTGTAGGCCTTTCAAAATAAAAACAAAATAATCTTGGTCTCTCTACTATAACTTTGCTCAATATCAGGCAATACACAGAGCTAAAGGGATTTCATAGAGGATCAAACTGTTTATTATTTGCTATATGACTTACATTATTTTGCAGATGATATCAACTGATAATCCATGAATGTACTAATCATGAATAAAAAGACAGTAGCATACAAATTCAAGAGTCATTACTAGTTTAAGAGGAAACTTTTGATACTAACACAAAAGCTACAAATGGACAGAGAAAAATCTTTCTATTTAGAAAGTCATGTGCCAGGAAAGCTATCATAATGTTAGAAAACATTGTAGTAACAAATAAACTCGGTGCCATTATAAATTTCATTAAGACCATGAATGTGTGTCTTTTTTTTTTTTCTGAAACTGATGGACTTTTTAAAGTTGGGAGTGATGAATGTAAACATGGTAAACTCCCTACTTAATTATGGTGTGAAATAGACACAGAATGTCTTCAGAACCTAGTAGAACACATCCCAACATTTAGAAGCAGCCTGCTGCCCTATGTCTCAGTCACCATTTATAGCATTTGATTAAGATTCTGAAGTCAGACTGGCCCAAATCCTGGCTCTAGCACTTACAGGTTGTGTTATCTAGGGCAGAATACTTAGCTTCTCTGTGTATTATTTTCTATCTGTAAAATGAACAAAACAATAATGCCTAGTATATAGATGTTTTCTAAGGATCAATTGAGTTACTATGCTCAGTGAGTTATTAAGATGATCTGCTTGCTATAGTGCACAAAACAGGAATCGACAAGTCACAAAATGATGTGACACTTGTAATTATACATTACGGATTTCTTCAGGACTGTAAGCTCATTATGACAGCTGACTCTCACAACATTTCTGTAAATTAGAGGGACCAAGTAATAGTAAGTCAGTTCAGAGATAACACTGAAGAGAGAGTGTTCATGGGAGAACTGTCTGTAACAAGGGTCTCCTAAACTATAATCCACTCTCATCATATTCAAGAGATTCTAACTTTTAAAGTGATTCCCTATTTATATGCAATGAGCAAATAAATCTTAAATTATCAAATATTTGTTTGATGTGTTTTAACATAAATATGACATAAAATTAATTCTCTATAATTGAAAGTTTAGTTTAATTCTGTTAATTAATTTAGTTAATCACCGAGAGGTAAGAATGTAATGATTAAATATTTACAATAATTTTAAATAAGAATATTACAACACTGCTTAGAGAAAGTGAATTTAGACAGAAGGGAAAAAAGCTCTCAAACACACACACACACACACACACACACACACACTCACTCACGAAGCTGAAAAGAATAAAACAGAATAGCATGACCCAAAATATTCTACTGAATAAAATGGACATTCTGTACCACAGCAATAATAATTTCTAGGTGTAAGTACTAGTTTGAATATACATAGAACCACAGTATAACTGGCTGCTCATTAATTAAAAATCACCAAATACTTAACACTTTACTTAGTAAATAAACAATAATTTATATTTGTCTGAGACAGGTAATGGATCTTTGGAAAAAATGTGTAGTCTGCACATAATTAACATAAATGTAACAAAATATATTTCACTTAAAAAAAAATCAAAGGTATCCCAAGGGGCATCCATCTTTTTATATTTAGGGTATTAAAAACATGATTGATTAATTTATGACAACTATATCTTATAACAAGGAAAATGCAAAGACCTAATTTTTTAAAAAAATCTTACTTCACTATACTATATTTATGAAGTGGGCTGACAGAGTCAAGCTGCTTTGAATTCAGCAGGCTCTCAATATTTTTTTCAAGAACAGAGCAAGGGCACTCCTTGCCATGACTGTTTAATGGTGTGATTTCTGAAGAATAAGACATAAGTCCAATCCTACCTCTTATCAAAAAGATGTGAGCTTAGCTAAGTTTCAATAGGTACACAAGCCACAGTTTCTTCTAGATTGGTCATTCTGAATCAAGATAAGCAGATGATAACAGAGGAAAAAAGTATCTTGCCCCTGAGTAAGTTAAGACTAAATCCATTTACACCCAATATAAGATGTTAATCTTTTCAAGAAACCACAAAATATGTATTTTCATCAATTATGCTTCTTTAAAGGTATCAAAACCTTAAATTAATGAAAATAAAAAGCAAAAATATAGACTGAATTCTACCTTTTCATTTAGGCCTACTTTAAAAGTAGTCTGAGGTCCTGCTTATTGGTGGGACAAGCTTGATTATATGTAAAGTACTCAAACTGAAGCAGAGCATAATAGTCAAGACTATTATGAGCTCATCTTTGCAGTTGCTCTTGCATCTTACAAAACCAAACTGGTAGAAGGCTTCTAACTGAAAATGCAAGCTGTGGTTCCTACAATGATACATTATTCTTGAAGTAGTATGAAGTATGAAAAAAGAAATGAGACCCTGAGTTGGGATTTGGCAGGTTAAATAAAGGGAGTAGTTGTTTCATAGCAAACATTTTTTTAGACTTTTAAATCATCCTCTATACTGGTGACCAAATTATTTAATGTCAGATCAAAAGTATTTGCCAAATAATAGGGTAGAGTCATAGCTTTGTGCCAGGAACCATGAATACATTTGGAAATCATCATATTAATATTAACTGCCTCAAATTCAAAATACATATTTGACATGTAACAATAAATACCTTTATAAGACCGTTCTATCTTTAGTGAGCCCTTAACTCATAAGAAATTGTGTTTATTATAAAAGGAGTTACTAAATACCAAACTTAATTGAGCCCAGCAAATGGTAAAATTCTGCCCAAGAAATGTATTTCTTAAGTTGTTAGACTAAAGGACATTTAATACTGTGATCAAATGTGGATTAAATATAGCCGTTCATGTATATTTATTTCTTTAGAGAAAGCAGATAGTGAAGCAATCTATCAGAACTTGTAATTCTTTTTTAAAAACTAAAAGAAAAAAACCTTGATATATCCAAACATTAAATGGTCAGACATCAGAAAGTTTCCTTCTGTGCCCTGGTCTACTGGCCTTTTACCAATATAATTTCAAAAGTTATGAAAATCATCTCTGAAATAATTATTTGGATCTGATTAGTGAATACTAATAACATACAAATCTGGAAGTCTAAGATGACCACAGAAAATTTACAAGAGGTTTCCAGGTTTAGCAAGTTTATCATTTTAAAAATTGGTTGGTACATACACTTTTCCTTGTTTATTGACTAATATTTAAGCTAATTATTTAAATTGAGAGTGCCTTCATTTTTAATAATTACATTTTTATTCTACTATCTCCAACAAACATATTCAAAATAGCACCATAAAGATGCTTATCTCTTGCCTAATTTTATCAGTTTCTCCAAAAGAACTATCACTTTAATAGGCTGCAAATGGTAGTTGAGACTAGCATTGCAACTTGTCTAAAAAGCACTACAGTCTAAAAGGAATCTCAGTACAGTTAAAGCCATCATCTTTGACCTATGCAAGTGTCTTCCTCTTGAACAGATTATAATCATAACCTGACCTATTATTAGAGTTAAACTTATATCATTGCTGGATTTAATAAAAATAATTTTGCTCAAGCTATGAATATTTTTTTCAACTGAATCAAGTTTTAAAAATACGCACTGTGATGGAGTGGCGGGGGGGGGGGGGGGGAGGTAGCAGAGGTGAAATAAAAATGTGACACCAACAAACTCTTTGCTCAACTACAGTTGAGTGGCATAAAGAAAACCGTACTCTTGCCTACCTGGTCTTTCTTACCATAATTGTGAAACAGAAGACAAGGAGAGTATAGCCTCTTTGCTAATACAAAGTATCTCTTGAGGATGTAACTTGTAGGACTTATCAAGAGAAATTGACTTTTTCCACACCTCTGAGATACTATTTTTAGAGGCTATAGAAGTAAAAGAAGTGCTTTACTACCCATTTTTTCAAATGACAGAACTTCCCTGGCTGAAGAATATTTGCAACTTTGAATTAAAAATGAATAACCAAAACATTCTATACAGCTTACATATACAGACAGATATATATATATATATATAAATATCTACTTGACTTTTTTCTTCTTTTGATATTGAGTCAGAAGTTGACAAGATGAATAATAATGGAAACCTTTCAAATTAACAAGTCAAGTTTTTAGAGGCAACGTATTATATATAAGGTAGAGAAACTATAAAGGAAGGTCCTAGATTCAAATGCCAGCATACAGGGCTGTCACTAGCCCACAGAGTTCCTTTGTGCAAATCTGAAAAGGTGACCCTTCCCTAAGACTGGTTTTGCTAGAATAAGACACGTACCTGCCATAAACTAGAAAACTGCTGAATAAACATACAAGCATATGATGTCTGAGAACTGAGTGTGACTTCCTAAGTTGTATAGTTGACAACTGGCTCCATACATAGTAGCTCACATGCATGGGCCACACAGACCATAAACAAAGAGCTGGCAAGTGTGAGATGATTGTGTTGTGCCAAGTGTGACACAGTAATGTGTCCTTCTAGAGTATACTAGGGCATGACAACTGCAGCACATGACAGCCCCTGGGTAGCCAGGTGGTATACCAGCCACAGTTATGAGATGCAAATATAATTAACCTCATCATTTTATAGTTAAACCTTAAATATAGATCCAGTGACTGTCTATTATACATATAAGACCTTACCTCTTTCTGCTACCTCTGAATTTTTAATATTTGCATATTTTTATAAACTAGGCACAACTTTTATATACTCATTTATACTTACATCATACATGCATACTCAGTATAAAAATGTGAATAAGAACCAACATGAATTAATAAAATCTGTAAACTGGTTGGTTGATTTACATATAAGATTTCATCTAGAAAAAAAGAAAAGGATGGTGCTATAAATATATGCAGTAAGTACATGTAAAAATAAAAAAAGAATATATAACCTAATGCAGTGGTAAGCATAACTCAGTAACTGCTCATTTCATTAAATTGAACATGGAAATTTCAAATTGAAGAGGAAGAATGCATGTGGGAAAAGCAAAAATCTAAAAAGTAAGGAGAATTAAAATCACTTTTTCATTTTTATGAAAAAAATGTACATGATCCACAAACCAAAATCCTGTGGATTAAGTTGTACTTACTACTGGTTAATTACTATATAAATCTCAGAAATTATCAGGATAGCTTTCTATACTAAATCTGTACATTACCAAGTATTTGGGGATTAGAAATTTTATATTAACTGGATTATTCTGAGCATATAATAAGCTATCCATTATCAATGGCCCTCCTGTTAATCCATGATGTAAACAAATATTATTACTATGATTTGACATCTGGAGTTTCTTTACTGGCAACAAAACTGTACTTTTCTATATGAAAGTCAACAGAAAAATTATTCTGATATAAACATTTTTTACTTCAGTTTATAAGAACACTTTCTAGTGTGCAAATGAAATGATACCAGAGAAATTCACCATTTTCTTCTTCTGTGTTTTAGTTGTAGAAAACGTGAATTTTATTTCCTGAAACTTTGAAGGCATAAATTAAACTGACAAAAACAACGTTAAAACTGAACAAGTTTGTAACTTGTAGCTGCCTCTGTGGCCCAGCCCTCCACAGGGATGTGCATGAGTTTACTGCGCAGAGCTGACCACTGAGAAATGTGTTGCTGGCTCACCTGATGTAGAGCCAGAAAGGAAAACACAACTCAAAGGTTTTGGGAAATGTTTCCACAAAGAACCAATTTTAAGATCTTGTGTCATTTTTTATAACGTTAGATTTTAGAGAATTCATGATAGAAACACTCTCAAAATACTTAATTACAAAATCCATTCCTTTCAGAAACTAAAATAACTCATTTCTATTAAATTTGAAACATATTGTCTTAAATGATATTGTTGCAAAAAGTAGACCTTTAAAATCAAGGTGTTAGAAATATCAAAAACAAATGAGGTAGGAAGATAGAAATTTTACACCAAATCAGTCTTTACATAAGAAAAAAATTGTACTTCTTACATGACTCTGAGTATAGAATTATATACTACAAGGAAAAATATTAAAATATAACTTAATAAGAACTAAGTAAAAATATAAAGAAAATTAACTATCTTTCCTATGATTTCTGTCAAGTGCCACAAAACACACTCAAGTCACAGAAATCAACGGAAGACACTAGCCAGAGGCGTCTAACATTTGGAACCTTGTCAGCTGCAAACCCTCCTGAAGCATGGCTCTGGGCTCTGACATCATCCAACCTGAGTAAGGTATGTCCCTGAGAAGCCAGTCTGTTCCGCCCAATCTGTCCAGATGGCATCAACATTATCCTGCACTGAAACCTTTTTTACTAATATTTATTAAAGAAAATATTTAGAAATACCACTAATTGTGTGTATATTAAAAGGATTTTGCTTGTTTTGTTTGAATGTTTCAGATTCAAGGTAAACTACACAGAAAAGGCAGGGTCTTTGTAAAAGTGGGTTTTCTCTTAGTAAAGAAACACAGAGAAAAAGTATCCACCCTACCAATGTAGGTCCTTAATGTTAATAAAAAATGTTAAAGAGAAACATTACTAAACTGCTAAAAATGAGTTTCTAAAGGTTGTATTTAAATAATGTTCAAAAGTTAAAAGTCAGCTTGTCCAAATTTATCAAATAAAACATACTTACAATTTCATCTCCTGGCAACCAATATCCTTCTTGTTCAATACCAGCTTTTGAACCTTTGCAGCCCACAGTGAGAGTTTCGACAATAAGACCATCTTTCACAGCCAAGCTCAGCTGACGGGTGGTCTCTTTTGGATGCATACCGTGGACTCGAGACATGTACCTGAACACAGAGAAAAAACAAACTTAAAAATCTTTTAGTATAAAACATAAAAATGCATAACAATAAGAAAACAGAGATAATTTATTTTATTATTACTTGTACTTATCAGAGCCCTGCTTGAAAGAAGGACAGGAGGAGTCCTGAATACTTAACTCTTTCAATTATCACGGTATTTTAAATCTCAATCTTATTTTTGTATAGTTAGAGGAATATTTGTTCAAAATAATACCAAACCAGCAATATAAATCACTTAACAGATTTTAGTCATACATCCCATGTAGTTTTGGTCTCTGGAGGAATTACCACTAACTTCCACTGTACAGATTCTAAATTTAGAATTTTATAAACTCCAGCCATAAAACTTTAGAATATAAAATGCTTTTATTCAAAACTTAGGAAATTATGCCAAGCAAAACATAGAAATTACATCAGTGGTTCTCAACATCTAAAGAAAACAATGCATGTTGTGATTAATAAAGCAAAAACTAGTCTTCAATAAATTATATTCTGGACTGGATCACTAAAGCGTACAAGCTCTCCTTGCTTTACAGTTACGTGTCATTTTTTAAAATGTAAAAAAAAAGTAATATTTCAAATATACCTCAGACCACAGAGAATAATACTGGAGATACTGGAGATTCCCTTGTATCCACCAATTATACTAAACTCATGTTAACATTCTGACATATTTGCTTCATATCTTTTTTGTGTGTGTATTTTATTTTAAGGAAATAAAATGTTATAGATTCCATTCCCCGGCAATCAAACCCTCTACCAGTAATATACTGGACATCAGAGTCTGTTGGGGATCCAGAAACAAAAACATCATGGCACAAATGAGGCCAGAGAAACATTCCAAGTTGGTAGACCCGGGCAGGGCCAACACCTACACTTCTCAAGAAAATTAAGTAGGACAAGAATTTGTATCAATTTATCGGTCATTTATATATCAGCATTCCACACAAATCATCACTGAAGAACCTTATAAACTCAGAGGACAAATTTCAACAACAAAAAAGCAGTAAGCCCCATCAATGGCAAGCATTCTGTTTGCAGTTTATAGAAAACTAGAGGCCCAGTATACGAAATTTGTGCATGGGGAGGGTCCCTAAGCCTGACCAGCAATCAGGGATGATCAGGGCCTACCGGCTGCCAGCCGGGGCCATCCTTCCGCGGCTGTCGGCTGGGGCCTTCCTTTGTTCCGCGCCGCCCCCTGGTGGTCAGCGTGCCACCCCTCCCTTCCCCCACCCGGTCTCCTGGTCAAACTCCCAAGGGACACTTTGCATATTAGCCTTTTATATATATAGATAACAAAGTGTCTGGTTTCTCTACAAATGCAGTTAACTGAAGGGCTGAGAAGAAAGAGACAAGGAATTATGGTGAACCAAACAGTGGCCCTGACAAACCAGATTTGCAGTAATAACAAATGGGACCAGAAGATGAAGGTGAAGTTAATCCACAAATACTGACTGTCACCTTTGCTAATAGTCAAGGTGATAAATCAAATGTATATTTTGATAAAGATCAACACTAACAAAAATAATCAATTGAAGTTTCGAATGTGGGGAAAGGAACTACCGTGGGGCCTTGACTTACGAGTGTCCCGACTAACGAGTTTTTCGAGATACCAGCCGTCTCTCTGCCGATTTTTTGCTTTGAGTTGCAAGCCAGCTTCAGATACCCCACCGCTAGTTGGCGCAGCGAACGTCACAGTGAACGCCACAACATCAGCCCAGCATCACGTGTCTCACTCGTTCACTTTAAGATTTGACATACGAGTAATTTGAGTTACGAGCTCCCTCACGGAACGAATTAAACTCTTAAGTCAAGGCCCCACTGTAAGCCAAAATGAAAATGTGCTAATATCCTCCCTGTTCACTGTAGGGAGCCAATAGACATTATCATAGGAATTAAGTATACTATACAAACTTATAAAGACAGCCTTTAGAACAAAAATTCAAACCTTCCAAATTATATGAAGAAACCCACAAAAAAACACATTATGTAGTAAAATAAAAACAAAACAAAACAGCAGCATATTAAATATGAGAGGACCAAAACCAAGTAAATTTGTCTTTTTAATAAATACAAATTGGTCAAACTCAATAATTAAAAACATACTGAATCACAAAACAAAAATTTCACCATCTACAAGAGACACACTTATAGTGACAGAAATACTGAAAAAGAATGGGCAAAGGCATATCATAAAAATACAACCCAAATGAAGCAGGGATCAACACTGCAAGTGGGAAAAAATTATTATTATTTTTTAAAAAGGCACGTAGGGCATAGACAGTTTTAAAACAAAACCTGGAATAAATAAAGAGAATACTGACAGGAATATAGGATTATGAGACTTTAATTCACTTCTCTCATTTCACAAAAACATTAAGTGAACAAAATTAAGTATGGATACAGGAGAGCTTTAATTAAGTTTATTAATTAACAAAACAGATCTAGTTGAATTATACTAAAACACCAAAAATATCTTCAATAAATCCAAGAAACAGTCATTAAAACGGTGCATAAAATCAGCCACAAAATGACCTTAATAGATTTCCTAAAGTAATAGACATTTGCTAGTCACCATGAAATAAAACCAGATATTAATAACAAAACTAGAAAACTCACATAAACCATTGAGTCAAAAAGATTTTTTTAAATTACAAAAACAGTAATTAAAACACTAAAGCAGTGCTAGTTAAAGAGCAAAAATTACAGAACTAACCATATTAATCCAAGAGGTCCTTCTTAGGGAAGATTTAGAGATATCATTAGCTAACCTAATCAACAATGAAGAAACAAAGCACAAAAACATAGAACTAAGAAATGTATAACACATCATATATAAAAAGGAAATTTTAAAATACTAGTCATAAGCAACTACTATGTTAAATTCTGTGCAGAAATATGATTTTCTAGGAAAAAATAAATGACCAAAGCTTGCCCACAGAAAAAAATAGAACACTTAAAAAGGACAATTTCCAAAGAAACAGAGGATGTTGACAAAGAGCTTTCACAGAAAAACTCAAGGTAGGAACATATTCACAAGGTAATTCTATCAAACTTTTAATGACCAGACAACTCCAATGTGATTTAAACTCTTCCAATACATAGTAAAGAAGGAAAGCAAGGGATCTAGCATGATAGTGCTAAGAAAAACCCACAAAAAAGGCACAGAAAGAGTCGACCAAGATGGCGGCGTAGGTAAACACCGGAGACCGCTGCCGCAAACAACCATTTCAAAAATACAACTAAAAGACTGAACGGACATCACCCAGAACCACAGGAAGGCTGGCTGAAGAGAGACTCTACAACTAGAAGGAAAGAGAACAGCAAATCGAGGCTCAGAGGCGGCGCAGTGTGGAAAATACAAAGGTACCGAGGTGCGCGCGAAAGCGGGCTGGTGGCTGAGGGCGCGGTTGTCGTTTTCTGTCGGGACTGAGTCTCAGACTCTGGGCTCCAGATCCGGGCGAGTCTCTAGGGACCCAGACTCAAACGGGAGAAGCGGGATTACCCGGCATCAGTTGGAACCTGAGGGCAGCTTTCTCTCCGAGGTTGGCAGCGGCTGCCGGGGTTCTGAGAAGCAGAGCCTCTGGGAACGGGACTGAGCGTGGCCATAACTGCTCCCTCCGCCCGCCCTGTTGATCCCGCCCCGCCCAAAACCTGCGCACAGCCATTTGCTGATCGCCTCAGGCAAAGGCTGGATTAGCGCCTCCCCAGAAGACAGAGTTTTCCGCACAGCTGATTACTATAGCCAGCCGGCCTGAGGGTCAAATCCCCCTAGTGTTAACTACAACAATTAAGGCTTGGCTAGAACAAGACTGCGCACAGAGACCACAAGGGGGTGCACCAAGAAAGCATAAAAGATGCGGAGACAAAAAAACATGACAGAAATGGAGGATATGGAGCTAAGAATCGCAATTTTGAGGGCTTGCCATAAATTTGTGCAGAACCTCACGAAAACTAATGAGACCCTCGATGCTACGATAAAGAAATTAGAAAGTAAGCATACACGGACTGAAATAAAGAATATTATACCCAATAGCAGACCAGAGGAGTATAATAATCAAACCAAAGATTCGACAAAAAACACCCAATTGGAAAAGCAAAATGAAAAAAGAATCCGAAAGTGTGAAGATAGTGTAAGGAGCCTCTGGGACAGCTTTAAGCGGTCTAATATCAGAGTCATTGGAGTGCCAGAAGATGAGAGACAGCAAGATATTGAAAACCTATTTCAAGAAATAATGGCAGAAAACTTCCCCCACCTGGTGAAAGAAATGGACTTACAGGTCCAAGAAGCGCAGAGAACCCCAAACAAAAGGAATCCAAAGAGGACCACACCAAGACACATCATCATTAAAATGCCAAGAGCAAAAGACAAAGAGAAAATCTTAAAAGCAGCAAGAGAAAGAGGCTCAATTACCTACAAGGGAATACCCATACGACTGTCAGCTGATTTCTCAACAGAAACTTTGCAGGCCAGAAGGGAATGGCAAGAAATTTTCAAAGTGCTGAATACCAAGAACCTACAACCAAGATTACTTTATCCAGCAAAGCTATCATTCAGAATTGAAGGTCAGATAAAGAGCTTCACAGATAAGGAAAAGCTAAAGGAGTTCATCACCGCCAAACCAGTATTATATGAAATGCTGAAAGGTATCCTTTAAGAAGAGGAAGAAGAAGAAAAAGGTAAAGATACAAATTATGAACAACAAACATGCATCTATCAACAAATGAATCTAAGAATCAAGTGAATAAATAACCTGATGTACAGAATGAACTGGTGATTATAATAGAATCAGGGACATAGAAAGGGAATGGACTGACTATTCTTGGGGGGAAAAGGGGTGTGGGAGATGCGGGAAGTGACTGGACAAAAATCATGCACCTATGGATGAACACAGTGGGTGGGGAGTGAGGGTGGAGGGTGGGGTGGGAGCTGGAAGGAGGGGAGTTATGGGGGGAAAAAAGAGGAACAAATGTAATAATCTGAACAATAAAGATTTAATTAAAAAAAAAAAAAAAAAAAAAAAAAAAAAAAAAAGGCACAGAAAAAGAAAACTAGTGTCCCATAGGAATGCTGGTATAAAAAATACTAAATGAAGTATTTAAGTGTACAGTACAATGTTAAATATTAACATAAATTAATAAATGTTAACACATTCAATTATCAAAAAAATATACCATAACCGAATGTTTAGTTTCAGGATTTCTAGGAATACTTATTTAAAAAAATCTAGAAATATTACTCATCTCATTAATACATCAGAAGTGAGAAATCATGAAGATTTCTATACATATGGAGAATGTATTTAGTAAAATCCAACATCTAGCCTCTAACAAATAGGAATGAGTAAACAATACTTTCTAAACCGATCAGGAATATTTAAAGATGTCTTTTAACACTCTAACAAAGGTAACCAACATAGGTAAAATAGAGAAAGAAATGGGGCATAAAATTTGTTT
The DNA here is from genome assembly GCF_028538775.1 of Myotis yumanensis. Taxonomy (NCBI): domain Eukaryota; kingdom Metazoa; phylum Chordata; class Mammalia; order Chiroptera; family Vespertilionidae; genus Myotis; species Myotis yumanensis. Next base: position 158,954,775 of record NW_027223752.1, on the reverse strand, counting down.
AGAAGTTAAAATTATCATTATTTGCAGATCACATATCAAGAAAACCCAAGAACATCAGCTGATATGCTATTTTAAATAATCAAACAATTTAGTCAATTATTTGTTTGGGTACAAGCTAACATAGTAAAAATTAACAACATTCATGTATACAAATAAAAAAATTAATTAGGAGGTTTAATATAAGACAAGACCCCAATCATCTACAAAAGCAGTAAGAAAAATAAAATACCCAGTAAAAAATAGAAGAAATGACATGATCTGTGTGAAGAAAAATCTGAAATTCTGACACAAAAGAAAATAAACAAATGTAAAGACATACCTGTATTTGGATGAAAAACAACAAAATTCAATTGCCTGTAAGATTAAGTAAATACCACCACAAAGTAAGCAAGTTGATTCTAAAGTTCTATAGAGAATTCAACAAGAACTTCCCAAGACAATTCTTTATGAGTAATATCATATTGAAAAACATTACAGTACCAAAGCAATTAAAATATTGTGGAACTAGTGCATGGAGAACAGACCAATGAAACAAAACATAAAACTTAGGAAGAGACCCAAATATACATTTGAATTATAATAAAAGTGGAATTTCAAATTGTGGGTGAAAAGACTGATTAATCAACTCATGGAAATTGGGACATGGAGCTCACTAACTTGAAAAAAATAGAGATGGAACCCTACTCTAGTCTGTACCCACAAATAAATGTCAGAATTACTGGAGGATTGAGCTTGATTGGAACTACATCACTGGTGAGATGTAATTTGGTACTACTTCTATAGAGGAAAGTGTGGTAATATAACAATTCCTCTCCTAGATATTCATCCTATAGATATACTTAGACACATGTGAAATAATAGACAAGGTAGGAAATTCATTTTAACATTGCTGCTAGCAAGAAAAGATTAGAAACAATCTAAACATGCATCTTAGGAGACTGGCTAATCCTATATAATAAAAGGCTAATATGCAAATCAACCAAACAGTGGAATGACCAGTCACTTTGATGTGCACTGACCACCAGGGGGCAGATGCTCAATGTAGGAGCTGCCCCCCAGGTAGTCAGTACGCTCCCACAGGGGTAGCGCCGTTCAGCCAGAAGCCCTGAGCCAAGCTCACAGCTGGCAAGCACAGCAGCAGTGGCAGGAGCCTCTCCCACCTCTGCAGCAGCACTAAGGATGTCCAACTGAGGCTTAGGCCCAATCTCCCCGGGGTGGCGTGGGCCTAATCCTTCAATCAGACATCCCTCAAGGGCTCCTGGACTGCGAGAGAGCACAGGCCAGGCTGAGGGAACCCCCTGAGTGGATACATTTTGTGCACCGGACCTCTAGTTTATAATATAACCATACCAAGAATTATTACATAATCATTCAAGAAATGGAGCAGTATTATAAATGTTATGATGACATAGTCCAAGATACATTATGTTTAAAAAATCATGGCACCAGGGCTAATATTCAAAACTAGAGGCCTGGTGCACAAAATTCACGCAGGGGGGTGGGGGTGGTGGTGGTGAGGGTGTCCCTTAGCCCAGCCTGCACCCTCTCACAATCCGGGGCCCCTTGGGGGATGTCCGATAGCCCTGTGGCAACCCAGGACCACTGGCTCCTAACCACTTGCCTGCCTGCCTGATTGCCCCTAACGACCTCTGCCTCGGCCCCCGCTGTGGCGGCTTCGTCCAGAAGGACATCTGGAATGATGTCCAGGTCATTCAGCTGTCCGGTCTAATTAGCATATTACGCTTTTATTATTATAGATATATAAAGAGAATTCACACAACTCAATAACAAAAAACAACAATCTGGTTTTAGAAAGGGACAGAAGATCTGAATAGATATTTTCCCAAAGACGACATACAAATGGCCAATAGGTACATGAAAAGATTTTCAACATCACTAATCATCAGGGAAATGCAAATCAAAACCACAAAAGATATTACCTCACACCTATTTAAACATCTATCACCAAAAAGACAGGACATTAAGTCTTAGCAAGGATGTAGAGAAAGGGGAGCTCTTGTGCACTGTTAATGTGAATGCACACTGGTGCAGCCACTATGGAAACAGTATGGAGGATCCTCAAAAAATTAAAAACAGAACTACCATATGATCCAGCAATTCCACTTCCAGGTATTCATCGAGAGAGAGAGAGAGAGAGAGAGAGAGAGAGAGAGAGAAGGAGAAAATACTAATTTAAAAAGATACATGCACCCCATGTTCATTGTGGCATTACTTACAATAGCCAAGATAAGGAAACAGAAGTGTCCATTGATTGATAAATGAATAAAGAAAATATAGTGTCTGTATCCTATATAATAAAAGGCTAATATGCAAACTGACCAAACAGTGGAACAACCAGTCGCTATGATGTGCATTTTTACTCATCCATAAAAATGAAGGAAATCTTGCCATTTGCAACAACATGGATGACCTAGAGGGAATTATAATAAGTCAGACAGAGAAAGACAAATACCACGTTCTCACTTATACATATGTGGAATCTTAGGGAGGGAGGAAGGGAGGGAGGGAGGGAGAGAGGGAGGAAGGAAGGAAGGAAGGAAGGAAGGAAGGAAGGAAGAAAGGAAGGAAGGAAGGAAGGAAGGAAGGAAGGAAACTAAAGTTCAAAGATATAGAGAAAAGATTGGTGGTTGCCAGAGGTAGGGAGGGTAGAAGGGGTAAAATGAATGAAGAGTGTCAAAAGGTACAAACTTTCAGCTATAAAATAACTCATAGGGATGTAATATACAGTATGGTGACTATTGCTAATAATCCCATATTGCATATTTTAAAGTTGGTAAGAGAATAGATTAAAATTTCTCATCACAAACACGATGTTTGGTGATGAATGTTATCAACTTATTGTGATGATGATTTTGCAATATATTAAAATACTGAATCATTATGTTGTACACCTGAAACTAATATGAAGTTATTTGTCAATTATACCTCAATTTTAAAAAATCAGTGAAAAAATATCCTATATAATAAAAGGGTAATATGCAAATTGACCGGATGGCAGAACAACCGGTCGCTATGATGTTCACTGGACCACCAGGGGGCAGATGCTCAACACAGGCGCTGCCCCCTGGTGGTCAGTGCGCTCCCACAGGGGGAGCACCGCTCAGCCACAAACTGGCTGACAGCTGGCGAGCACAGTATGGGAACCTCTCCTACCTCCGAAGCAGCGCGAAGGATGTCTATCAGTCGGATATCCCCGAGGGCTCCTGGACTGCTAAAGGGCGCAGGCTGGGCTGAGGGACCCACCCCGTGCCCCCTCCCCCTCGCCCCCCAGTGCACGAATGTTGTGAACCAGGCCTCTACTTGTATATAAAAGGGTATAATTTCTGAAAAGCATTATGTAATTATCTCTGTATATGCACAAGAGTTCAAGAGGTATATTCCAGGAACTGTCAAAGGAGAACTGAGTAATTCAGCAGACATGTAGGAAGAAAACATTTTTTCATGGTATGCCCTTAAGGATTTTGTTTGTGCATCTATTAGATAAATATTATTTCTACTTTTAAAAAGTAACTACCATTTACACCATCCAACCAGCAATGTATGGAAGTTCCTTTCTCTCACATATGCTTGTCAATTTTTTCACACTCACCTTTGACTCTTCTTGGGCTTTTACTCATCCATAATTATTTTAGCATCAGTTTGTTGAAATTTGGATTAATTAGAAAATAAATATCATTATAATATTGTCTTTCCACTGATGAACTTGGTACATTTGTTCATTTATTTGTATTTTCCTCTATGTCCTTAATAATTTTTTAAAATTTTTTCTCCATAAAATTCTTGCCTATCTTTGGAGTTTTTCTAGATATTGCATATTTTTTATTCCTTTGAAAAGGGGATTTTATTTTATATAATATTTTCTGGTTGCTGGTATATATTCAGAAACCTTGCTAAACTCTCTTATTAGTTTTAAGTTTGTCTAAGTTAAGTCTATTGTCTGTTTAAGTGAGTCTATTACAATTGTCCTTCCTTTTTATTTTATTTTTTTATCCTCACCCAAGAATATATTTTGATTGATTTAGAGCAGGGATGGGGAATGTCTGCCCTCTGGGCCATAGAAGGCCCATGAAATCATTTGGTCTAGCCCTGCCAAGGGAACCGCAGGCAGGACTCAAAATTCAATAAATCTAAGAGCTTTTTTCATACCAACATAAATTTATATTAAGTGAATGATGTTATAAATATCCAAATGGCCTTGGCAGAAAAAAGGTTCCCGACTCCTGAATTAGAGAGGGAGAGACATAGAAACATCAATGATCAGAGGGAATCATTGATCAGCTGCCTCCTATTGGGGATGAAGCCCACAACCCAGCCAGACATGTGCTCTGACTGGGAATCAAACTGTGACCCCCTGGTTCATAGGTTGACACTCAACACTGAGCCACAATGGCTGGGCTGTCTGTCTGTTTTTTAAACAAAAATGGCAATACATTCTATTATTCCTTGTTATATTTTGATCCACTGAATTTCACCATACAGATGGGTCTTCGTATCTACTGTGCACTCCAACATCTGTACAGCATGGAGTAAAGACAATTAAAAAAGAGCTTTACTTGCTCTTTAGTGGTAGCATGTTGGGCTCAACTTTCCTTAGTTCAGAGAGAACTGAAGTCAGCTAAACCCATTTATTCTGGCCCTTGGCCCATGAACGACCACAAAGATCTTCATGAGGAATGATTCAGGATGGACTCGGAGCCCTTTTCACAAGAACAGGATATATCAGGAGAGGGTATGGATGAAGGATTAGTTCTAAAAAACATGAAAATTCCATCAACACCAAAAAGTGGCTCCTCCTAGAACCGTTTCAGCCTGGGAATGTAACAGCTCTGAATTAAGGGGTTTTGTTTTCTGAATGAAATGTCTGAGTTTAGGAAAATTTGAATAAAGAGTAAGTGATCTAACATCCATTAAGAGGCTAAGAACATGTATACATTATTTTAAATAGTTGTTACATTTAAATGTTTTTCAAATAGGTATTATTTACTTCCCTTTAAGGCCTTCCAATCACAGGACTGATTTGCTGACCTATCTACAGTTGCAGCCAGGAAATGTGCCACCACTGGGAGCAGATGACAAATTATATTAGACAGTGCCTTGCATAATACTGGTAATTGATAAATGCTTGAATATATTCATGAGTAACAGAAAATTTCAATGCAATTTTATAAAATTGTTTATTTTAAATTAATTCTAGACTTGCAGAAGAACTGCAAAAATAGTAAAGTTCCCATATATCCTTTACCAGCTTCTCCTAATTTTATTGTCTTACACAAAACAGTGCAATTATCAAAATTTCTTCATTTCTTTTTTTAAAACTTATTTTTTGAGATACAATTGACATATATTAGTTTCAAGTGTACAGCATAATTATTCAATATTTGTATATATTGCAAAATGATCACCACAGTAAGTCTAGTTAACATCCAAACATTCCTTACTTTATTAACTTTGGTACACTGGCCTACCTTGAAGATGTTGCATGTTCAGCTCCAGACTAAAAAATTCAAACAAAAGAACAAAACAAAAGAACAATACAAAAGATCAAAATATCTAGAAATAGGTCCTAATAAGCAAGAAATCTAAATGCAAAAGGTAAGCATTACAAAAGAAGGGAAATGTAGACGTGGGTGGCTCCAGGGCAGGCGGCAGCATGGTGCATGGCAGGAAGCTTGGGGGCCATGGCTGACTGACCTCTGAGAGCCCACACGCCATATTCTGGGAGTCAAGCAAGTCCCAGGGAGATTCGAACTTTGCAAGATATGGGGAGGCCAGGAAAGACAATAAAAGTATATACAGAAGCTTTCTAAAAAAAAAAAAGAAAAGAAGAAGGGGGGGATGTAACAATATTTAGCAAGTGATAATAAAATAACTAAATGTCAATCTGGATAAAAATAATTCATATCTACATCATTTAAATTTTGAATGATTTAAATATCCTATATAATGAAGATGTAATATGCAAATGGTCGTTACGCTGTGAAGCGTAATGACCAACCACGTAACGACCGGATCACGGGTCAGCAGGAGGATGAGGCAGCAAGCTATAAGTGGGGGGTGGAGAGCTACAGGAGGGGGCAGGGCAGCAAGCTATGAGGGGGGCCAAAGGGGAGGGGGGAACTACAGGAGGGTGGGGCAGTGGACGGAGAGCTACTGGAGGGCGGCTGTGAGCTACTGCCGAGCTACTGGCTCACAGATTCATGTGCAGGGTTACTAGTTTAAATATAACAGAAAATAAGAATTAGGACAAAATATCAGCTATTTGGGGGCAAATAATCTACACTAATAAAAGACAAAGATGCTAATTGACCGTACCTTTGCTACGCCCTAAGCCATGCCCACCAGCCAATTAGAGCAACTATATGCAAATCAGCCCAACCAAGATGGTGGCCAGCAGTCACGGAGCTGGAGCAAGCAGGAGGCTTGGTTGCCCCGGCGATGGAGGAAGCCAAGCTTCCCGCCTGCTCTGAGTTGGCTATGGCCTCCGCTCATGGCAACAAAGTTTCAAATATAGAAGACAAATAAATCCCAGATACCTGCTTCCAGCCAGCCTCCACTGGGAGCTTGGGTGGCTGGGGGTTGTGGCCAGCCTGCAAACAGCCATCAGCCACTCACCCAGGCCAGCCACACCCTCATGGGGTGAGGGTATCCACTGGGGGGCTTAGCCAGCCTGAAAATGGCCCTCAGCCCCACACCCAGACTGGCCAGGCACCCCAGTGGGGACCCGACCCCCACACTGAACGGGCTGTAGCCAGCTTGGAAACAGCCATCAGCCCATCACCCAGGCTGGCAAGGCACCCCAGTGGGGATCCCCACCGAAGGGGCTGTGGCCAGCCTGCAAACAGCCATCAGCCACTCACCCAGGCCAGCCACACCCTCATGGGGTAAGGGTCCCTGCTGGGGGCCTTGGCCAGCCTGCAAACAGCCATCAGGCCCTCACCCAGGCTGGCCACACCCTCCTGGGGTGAGAGTCCCCACTGGGGGGCTTGGCCAGTCTGCAAACTGCCATCAGCCCCTCACCCAGGCTGGCCAGGCACCCCAGCAGGGACCCCCACCAAAGGGGCTGTGGCCAGCCTGCAAACAGCCATCAGCCACTCACCCAGGCCAGCCACACCCTCATGGGGTAAGGGTCCCTGCTGGGGGCCTTGGCCAGCCTGCAAACAGCCATCAGGCCCTCACCCAGGCTGGCCACACCCTCCTGGGGTGAGAGTCCCCACTGGGGGGTTTGGCCAGTCTGCAAACTGCCATCAGCCCCTCACCCAGGCTGGTCAGGCACCCCAGCAGGGACCCCCACCCTGAAGGGGCTGTGGCCAGCCTGCAAACAACCATCAGCCACTCACCCAGGCTGGCCACACCCTCCTGGGGGGAGGGTCCCCACTGGGGGGCTTGGCCAGTCTGCAAACTGCCATCAGCCCCTCACCCAGGCTGGCCAGGCAGTCCTATATAATAAAAGGGTAATATGCAAATTGACCCTAACAGCAGAACGACTGGGAATGACTGGTCACTATGACACACACTGACCACCAGGGGGCAGATGCTCAATGCAGGAGCTGCCCCCTGGTGGTCTGTGCGCTCCCACAGGGGGAGCTCTGCTCAGCCACAAGCCAGGCTGACGACTGCCAGTACAGCGGTGGTGGCGGGAGCCTCTCCCGCCTCCTCAGCAGCACTAAGGATGTCTGACTGCAGCTTATGCCTGCTCCCCGCTGGCAAGTGGACATCCCCCAAGGGCTGCTGGGCTGCCAGAGGGATGTCTGATTGCCAGCTTAGGCCCAATCCCCCAGGGAGCGGGCCTAAGCCAGCAGGTGGTCATCCCCTGAGGGGTCCCAGACTGCAAGAGGGCACAGGCCGGGCTGAGGGACCCTCCCAAGTGCACAAATTTTTGTGCACCGGGCCTCTAGTCCTATATAATAAAACCCTAATATGCAAATTGACCAAACAGCAGAACAACCCGTCACTATGACGTGCACTGACCACCAGGGGGCAGACGCTCAATGCAGAAGCTGCCCTCTGGTGGTCAGTGGCTCCCACAGGGGGAGCACCACTCAGCCAGAAGCTGGGCTCACAGCTGGCGAGCGCATCAGTGGTGGTGGGAGCCTCTCCCACCTCCACGACAGCACTAAGGAGGAGTGAGCCAAGAGGTAAGGAGCAAGCAGGCAGGTGGTAAGGAGCGAGGGACCCTGGATTGCAAGAGGGATGTCCAACTGCCAGCTTAGCCCTGATCCCCGGGGGGATCCCGAACTGCAAGAAGGCACAGACTGGGCTGAGGGACCTCCCCCCCCCCCCCCACCCCCAGTGCACAAATTTTGTGCACCTGGCTTCCAGTAAATCATAACAATGGAAGAAACAAAGTAAAAGATAGATTTAAACACAAAATTAAGATTATAAATTGTAAGAGTAAGAAAATTAAAACAGGGAATAATCAGCAAAAAGACATATCAAGTATGATAAAAGATTAAAGATACCTATCAACACAGCTGATCTGTCTGAGGTTCATGTGCGTGATCTAAGCTATAAATCCAAACCTTATATGAGCAATGTAAGATGTTTGGTTTAATATTTATTGTGACAGAAATCACCAATTGTGTCAAATATCAACAAACACAAGCTCATAAAGTAATGCCTAAACTTGAGGAATTCCTATTTTTCCCCTACTCTCCTATTCTTTTGGAAACATATTGATTCTCACTATTTTTCTTAAAAAGTAGAATTGAGCTAGAGTGTTCTAGATGTTAATAAAGAGTAATGAATGTTCTCTTATGGAGCGCTGCAGCTAAATATATTTCAGTGAATCACAAATAAATTTTGAAGAAATAAGTGATTTATGTGATAAACCCTGAACATAGCAAAAGATCCCAATCCATTATTTCTCTTCTAAGATCATCAAGTACTCAGGCAGGTTTACTTCAAGTGAAAATACTTTTATGCTAATAAATCAGGTTAAGGTTACTCCAGAGTTCTCATTTTTTTTTTACAGGCTGCTTATCCATCAAGTAAAGAGGCAAAAATAGCAATTTGTATTTGAGATACATTTACAGTAACCATCTAATCTATTTTAATTTCACTTATCGTAAATAATATAGTATGTACTAGGACATGACTAATATTGAAATGTTATATTCAATGTCTCTGAACTTTTTCAGTAACTTTTTAATTTTCTCCCATTCCATCCATTTCCTTTCCTGTAATTCTCCTACCCACATTTCCCCCAGGACACCACTTTGCAACTGCTGCTGAGCACTGAAGTGTATCCAAGCAACAGACTGCAAAATCCTAATTTGTTTAATCTCCCCTGAGATAACTCAGCATGTTCAAAGACAAAAAAATATATAGCTAATGGTGACAACCATTACAGATTCAACATTTTTACAAAAGTAAGAAATCTCATGAGCCATAATTTCCTAAAAGTAATTATCTACCATTAACCGTTCTAATAATGATTCATTCTCAGAATTATGTATTACCATTGTTTGACGAACATTCTGGGAGGTGAGCATACCAATGAGACACTGTTAAGTATGATCATATCCTGGGGGAGAAGAAAACACCACAAAATGTACTGATATGTTTTCTACTAACTAGAAAACATAATGAACACTTGTACTGTACTCTTGTCAATACAAGTAGCTTCACACTATCATGAAGTCCAAAGGCCTTCACTGTGATGGAAATATAACAAACTTAAGTGTGTTCTGAATGATTTGGATAAGGTTAGTACTGCCCCATAATTTCAAAGTATACTGCAAGTTTCATGTTTCAATTTCCTTTGTAATTGGAAAAAAAGCACAAGCAATGGCAGAGTAGCAATTTGGCATAATTTTCTTATATATAACTGTAATGTTCTCACTAAAACTGCCGGAAACCTCAACCTAACTACTCAGACACAGAAGTAGACAGACACTGCCATCTGACATGAGCTTAAAACAAATATAAAGTGGTTAACTTTATTAAAATCCTAGGAATAAATTTCTTTCTGGTTTCAGAACTATTACAAATAGCTATGTTTCAACTCAGCAACTAATTCCTTTATAGACATTACTAGTAGCCCGGTGCACGAAATTCGTGCACTGGGGTGGGGGTGGGGGAAGGGGCCCCTCAGTCTGGCCTGCACCCTCTCCAATCTGAGACCCCTCAGGGAATGTCCGACTCTCTGTTTGTGCCCACACTTTTAACAGATAACAGCTCCATTGTTGTTTCTTTCTTTTCATGCTTAAAACCATTGGAATTAGTAGGTATTCAAAGGGTGTATACATTTTGGGGAGACACCCTGTATATCTCTAGTCAGCGGTGAAAGAAACCAACAGCAGATTTGGAACCCCCAGTCAGGGAACCTTGCTCACTCCCCACGTCTCCCCACTTCACTTTCCACCTTTGTGGGCAGCGGGAGAATCAACGTTTTCTCTCATTAATTCGGAAAAGCACGTCCTGTCACCCGCTGCCCGGCAGGAGTGCGCTAGGCCCCAAACAAGTGAGGCTCAGTCAGGGCAGCCTTCGCTCATGGGTGCTGGCACCCAAAGTGCACATTCCTCTACAGTTGCCCCGACTATCCCACTGTTTCACTGAGAGGACGAAATTCCTCTCCGCTTCTAGGTTCTTGATCTTTTTTTTTTTTTAATATGCTCATTTTTCATATATTTTTTTTTAATTTTATTTTTTATTGCTTAAAGCATTACAAAGGGTATTACATATGTGTCCTTTGAATGCTGACCGAAGGCACCTCAGCAAGGGCCGCCTGTGCCCATTGTGTGTCTGTCTGCACCTGCTCCCGCCTCAGCACCTGCATTAACCCCCTAGAGGTGATCTCGTCGCTGCACTGGCCTCCTGCGGGAATAGGGCATCACCACTCCGCCCTCTCACTGTCATCTCACAGGAGCCCACCCTCAGCACCCAGAATACCCAGACACTCTCCAAAGGACGTGAACGCATCAGAGGGGACGTGTGCACATCCTGTGGGGGTGTTAGGCATGCTGGGATTGATGGAAGTGCGGCAGAGAGGTGGGGGGGAACTTGTGCATGCCTAGGTCTGCGACTGTTGCAGGCGCAAGGGTGACAGTGTGCTGGGGGATGTTCCCACGAAAAGGGGGGAGGAGAGGATGTGCACACCGGAGGCCTGTGGCTTTACAGATCCGCAAACCCCTGTGGTGCGGCCAGGAGGACGTCAGTCTGGCCCGCCACGGTGGCTGTCCCTGCGATCCTACACCTTCTGGGCCAGGAGGCAGGACTTGCACAGCCACTCCTCGGCGCTGATGGCCTGCAGGCGCTACTTCAGCTCAGCCTGCAGGCGCTACTTCAGCTCAGCCTGCAGTCTCCGCTTGGCGCGCTCACAGCTGCCACCACAGCCATGTGGGGAGTACAGGCTGCCCTCCACTGGCCTGTACTCCCCGGTCCAGAGGCTCTCTGTTCGCTGCTCACCTGCCTGGAGTGACTGGGGCTGGGCGGAAGCCAGGCGTCCTGCCCTGCCCAACCCCCACCGCTCCGCCCCTGTGCGTGATGCCGCCCTGCCCCGCCGGGTCCTGGATCCAGGTCCCGGTCCCTCGGGCAGCTTCACACGCTGCCGCCCCGCCCGGCAGGGTCATGGATCCGTGTCCTGGTCCCGAAGGCAGTCTTGCGCGCTGCCGCCCCGCCCGGCAGGGTCATGGATCCGGGTCCCGGGACCCTGGGGCAGCCTCGCGCACTGCCGCCCCCGCCTGGCAGAGTCACGGATCCAGGTCCGGGTCCCGGGTCCACGGGCAGCCTCGAGCGCTGCTGCCCCGCCTTTAGTATGCAAATTAGCCACCATCTTGTTGGCGGTTAATTTGCATATAGTGATTAGCCAATGGGAAGCGTAGCGAAGGTACGGTTAATTACCCTATTTGTCTATTATTAGATAGGATTATAAAAGTGAGGCTTCCCTTTGTATTGCCTACTAAAAAACGGAAAGCCAGATCTGTAGCATCCTTAGCAAGTTGTGGGGTCTGCCAGAACTTTATTCCTGACTTGATTTTTTCCCCTATTCTTCTTTTCTCTTTTCCCTCTACTTCTCAATCCCTTCTAATACACACTGAGTGGCCAGATTATTATGACCACCTGACGTTTGTAGGCAAATTAGCTATAATTTCGTGCTGAAGTTGCTAGAGGGCCAGACCATTATAAGTAGGGAAACGGGTTGTTTACCATGACAGTAGAAGTGATTTTTTTCTGAAGATATTGGTAAACAACGTGGTTTAACAGCCTTTGAATAATCTGAGTGGCCAGATTATTATGACCACCCATCAGTACTTCATTGGGCCATCTTTTGCCTTCAATACTGAGGCAATTCTTCTTGGCACTGATTCCACGAGATGTTGAAAGGTGATGCGAGGAATCTGAAACCATGCCTGATGAATAGCACTGTCCAGTTCTGTGAGATTTCATGATTGTGGAACCAGCTGCCTGATGGCTCTTTTAACTGTGTCCCACAAATGCTCAATTGGATTGAGATCTGGTGATTGTGGGGGCCACCTAAGCAAGGTAAAGTCTCCCTCATGTTCTTGAAATCACTCCTGCACAATACGAGCACTGCGGCATGGCGCATTGTCTTGTTGGAAGAAGCCATCTCCATTGGGATACGCCATCAACATGATAGGATGAACTTGATCAGCAACAATACTTAGGTATATTGTGCTATTCAGACGCTGTTCCACACGAATTAAAGGGCCCAAATCATTCCAGAAAAACATGCCCCAAAACATAACACTGCCCCCATCAGCTTGAAGGGTTGTACTCATGCATGTGGGGTGCATGCTTTCATGCTGTTTCCGCCAAATTCTCACTCTGCCATCTGCATGATGCAACTGGAAACGTGATTCATCAGACCACATGACTTTTTTTCCAATGCTCAACTGTCCAATCCTTGTGCTCCTGTGCGAATTGGGGACGTTTTATCTTGGTAACTGCAGACAGCAAAGGCGTTCGAACAGGCCTTCGGCTTCCATATCCCATTTGATGCAGTGTACGGCTAATTTGCCTACAAACGTCAGGTGGTCATAATAATCTGGCCACTCAGAGAGAGAGAGAGAGAGAGAGAGAGAGAGAGAGAGTGTGTGTGTGTGTGTGTGTGTATCACGTTCAAAGGCTGTTAAATCGTGTTGTTTACCCATATCTTCAGAAAAAAAATCACTTCTACTGTCGTGGTAAACAACCTGCTTCCCTATTTATAATGGTCTGGCCCTCTAGCAACTTCAGTATGAAATTAAAGCTAATTTGCCTACAAACATCAGGTGGTCATAATAATCTGGCCACTCAATGTATATTGCCTTACTCTATTTACTTACATTTTTTTCTAATTGTCCTTAAAATATATTTGGAACAAATGAAGGTCTAATAAAATATACTGTGTATATTCATTTGATAAACATATATGAATACAATGTACACATACACACAATTAAAACCCGTCCACCTTTTGCCCTTTTTCCTGAACTGTCTGTTGTACATGTTGTACCAGTATAACTACTAGAGTGCCCCTTCACTCTTACCCCAGTTACAGGTATTCTACTTTTAGGTATTTATCTGAATATATATCACCTACATCTGTACATGAAAACACAGTGTAGCTTTTATCCTAACGGTCCCCAAGTGGAAACATCCCAAATGTCCCTTGGCAGATAAATTAATTTTAAAAACTGTGGTATATCCATATGATGCAATACTACCTAGCAACGGAAAAGAATAAACTACAATATATGCAGCAAATGAATCTTAAAACATGACTAAGAAAAGCTAATCATGAAAAAGAACATAATATACGATTCCATTTATATAAAATTCTAGAACAAGTAAAATGAATCATTGTGACAGAAAGCAAATTAGTGATTTCCTAAGGCTAGGGGGCAATCATAACAGACTGATCAAACAGAAGGAAAGGGGAAACCAAATCCTTGTTCACTGCTAATGAACATGTAGAGTGAGACATACTCTCTTGAGAGCCAAGTCAAATTAAGTGTAGATAATCTATACTCTATGAGGAATCTGTTCCCTGGATATACACATTAATGAATTCCTCATATAGGTCAAAAAGAAAACTATTACTGTGGTAGTAAAGAATTGGAGCAATGCATGGTTATTTGTGATAGAGGGAAAACTGAAGATAACCTGAGTATCCACTGTAAGAAAATAATTCAAACATGGGGAAAGGCTATAATTAGCAAGAAGATTATTAAATCACACAAGTTATCTAAAAATATAACAACGGCAGAATGGTGATTTTAAAAAAAAGCAGATGATAATAGGTACCTATAGGGTTATAATACTAGTAAAAGCTAAACAAGGTGATAAATGCAAAGTACTCAGCCCAGTGCCCAGCACTTAATATGTTCTAAGTAAATGGTTCCTGCACTAATTATCACTTATTCTTGTAAGAATTTACTTCATTATTTGTATTACTGGATATTTGTATAATAAAAATACAGAGGTGTTATAAGAATTCAATAGATGACATATGGACAATATAAAAGTACAGTGGAAAAAGCAAGGCCTTTGAAGTCACACAGATCTCGGTTCAAACACCAGTTCTACAACTTAAGCTGCAAGACCCTGGACAACTTACTTAATCTCTCTGCATCCCAATGTGCATTTTTATAAAGTAAAATTCATAGTGTTAACACATGTGGTTGTTTTGAAAGTAAAAAGATAATGTAATGTAAATCTTATAATAAATATCTTGCGTTTCATCCCTCCTTTCTCCCACAGTATATTAATGAACAGTTTCAACAGACGATCATGCAGCCATTACCAATGAAATTTAAGGTGATCATATAACAACAAAAAAAGCCTAAATAATGTGAGGCGAAAAAACAAGCATGAAATATGACTAGAAAAAAATTAAAACGGGTCCCTTACATGAGTTTGGGTAGAGGAATTAATTATAGGTGATTATTTTCCTATTTTCTATTTTTCAAGCAGCCTGCAATATGGTTATATTACTTCCAGAAAAAATTTTTTTAAACCATAATGCTTTGCCACTGACTGCTTCATAGATAAAAGGATGATTCAATATATACAAATCAATAAATGTAATACACCACATTTTATTAACGTGTACTGAAACATAAAAATCATGTTCAATCTCAACAGATGCAAAAAAAAGCCTTCAAGAAGATTCAACACTCTTTCATGATTAAAAAAAAAAAAAAATCAACAAATTGGATATAGAAGGAAACTACCTTACCACACTCTAAGCCAGTGGTTCTCAACCTTCCTAATGCCGAGACCCTTTAATACAGTTCCTCATGCTGTGGTGACCCCCAACCATAAAATTATTTTCATTGCTACTTCATAACTGTAATTTTGCTACTGTTATGAATCGTAATGTAAATATCTGACATGCAGAATGTATTTTCATTGTTACAAATAGAACATAATTAAAGCATAGTGATTAATCACAAAAACAACATGTAATTATATATGTGTTTTCCGATGGTCTTAGGTGACCCCTGTGAAAGGGTCGTTCGACCCCCAAAGGGGTCTCGACCCACAGGTTGAGAACTGCTGCTCTAAGCCATGTATGAAAAACCCACAGTGAACAACATACTTAAACTCAGAAAAAAGGCAACTTTCACCACCCCTATTAAACACAGTATTAGAAGTTCTAGCCAGAGTAACTAGGCAAGAAAATGATATAAAAGGCATCCAAATTGGAGAAGAAGTAGTAAAATTGTCTTTGCAAATGATATCATATGTAGAAAATTCTAAAGATTTCACAAAAAAAGCTATTGTAACTAATAAATGGATCCAACAAAGTAGTACAATACAAAATCAATACACAAAAATCAGTTCTATTTTTATAGATGAACAATCAACAATCTAAAAGGAAAATTATTAAAATAATTTCATTTGCAATAGCATCAAAAAGTATAAAATACTTAGGAATTAATAAGATGAAAATGTATACAATCAAAACTATAGAACATTGCTAAAAAAAATTAAAGATATAAGTAAATGGAAACATCACATGTTCATGGATTAGAAAACTTAATATTGTTAAAATGTCAATTATTACCCAAAGCAATCTACATAAATGCAATCCCCGTTAAAATCCCAATGATATTTTTTATCACAGAAAAACCCACCCACTCTAACATTCATATGTAAATCTAAAGGTATCCCAAAATAGTAAAAACAATCTTGAAAAAAGAAAAAGAACACTTGGAGGATCCCACTTTCCAATTTCAAAACTTACTACAAAGCCACAGTAATCAAAACTAAGTGGTACTGGCATTAAGACAAATATGTAGATGAATGGAATGGAACAGAGATCGCAGAAATAAACCCTCACATATACATACATTCAAATGATTTTTGACAAGGGTGCCAAGACCACTCAATGGGGAACAGTCTTTTCAACAAATGGTGCTGGGTGCCTGGCCGGTGTGGATCAATGGTTGCGTGTTGACCTATGAATCAAGAGGTCACAGTTCAATTCCCAGTCAGAGCACATGCATGGGTTTCGGGCTCCATCCCCAGTAGGAGGCAGCTGATCAATGATTCTCTCTCATCACTGATGTTTCTATCTTTCTCTCTCCCTTCCTCTCTGAAATCAATAAAAATAGATTTTTTAAAAAAATAATGCAAACTTTGAATTTATTTTTAAAAAGTATGCTGGAAAAACTGAATATCTAAGAGCAATGGAATAGAGTTAGACCCTTACCTAACACAATATACAAAAATAATGCAAAACTGATCAAAGAACTAAATGGCAGACCTAAAAGAATAAAACTCTTAGAAGAGCCTAAAGCTTCACAACATTGGACTTGGCAATGATTTCTTGGATATGACACCAAAGGCACAGGCAAAAGAAAAATAGACAAATTGGACTTTGAAAACTGAAAATTTTGTATAGGAGACACTATCCACATAGTCATAAGGCAACCTTTAAATGGGAGAAAATAGTTGCAAATCATATATTTGATAAGGGATTATTGTCCAGAACATATAGAGAACTCCCAAAACCCAACAATGAACAACCCGATTGTGCAAAGGACTTGTGTAGACATTTCTCCAAAGAAAATACATAAAAGGCAAATAAGCACATGAAAATATACTCAACATCACTAATTATTGAGGTAATGCAAATAAAAACTAAAGTGAGATACCACCTCCCACCCAATAGGATGGTTGCTATCAAAATGTTGAAAACAATGTTGATAAGGATAATGAGAAATTGGAACTTTTGTGCAATGGTGGTGAAAAGGTAAAATGGCACAGTGTGGAAAACAGTATGGTGGCCCCTCAACAAATTAAAAATAGAATTGCCATATGATCCTGCAATTCCACTTCTGGGTACTGACCCAAAAGGATTGAAAGCAGGGTCTCAAAAGAGACACTTGTACACCATGTTCATAGCAGCATTATTCACAATAGCTAAAAATGGGGAGTAACCCAAGTGTCTACTGACAGATAAATTGATAAGCAAAATGTGGTATATATGCAAAGCAAAAAAAATTCTGGAATATGCCACAATGTGGATAAACCTTGAGGGCATTATGCTAAGTGATATAAGCTAGTCACAAGAAGACTAATACGGTACAATTCCACTTCTATGCAGTGCTTAGTCACAATTATAAAGACAGAAAGTAGAATGGTGGTTGTGGTTGCCAAGGGTGGGGGAGTTATTGTTTAATAGGTAATGTGTTTCAGTTTTACAAGATTGAAAAAATTTTGGAGATGAATGGTGGTGATGGCTGACAATATAAATATATTTAAAACCACTAAGGCTGTGCACTTAAACCAAGTTAAAATGGTAAATTTCACGCTGTGTATCTTAATAATAAAGAGCTAATATGCAAATGGTCATCATGCCCTCATGTCATCACGCTGTTATGGCTCAGACACTCAATGCTGGGGAGAGAGGAATGGAAACCAGCCAGGCCCAAACGAGCTCGCGAGAGAGGAATGGGGACTAGCCAGGCACAAATGAGCTCGCGAGAGAGTAATGGGGACCAGCCAGGCTGTGGCCTGGGAGAGGGACAAGCCGCCTGCCCTGCGGTCCTGGGTGCCTACGGCTGCGGCCCAGGCGAAGTCACCTGCCTACGGTCCCCTGTGGCTGTGGCTGGCCGGGGTGAAGTCAGCCCGGGTCCTGGGTACCTGCGACTGGCCGGAGGAGGGAATCCTGGGCCCAGGGTGTGGGGGGAAGCAGAGGCAGTTAGGGGAAATCAGGCCAGCAGGGGAGCAGTTAGGGGTGATCAGGCAGGCAGGCAGGCAGAGGTCCCAGATTGAGAGAGACAGTCGGACATCCCCTGAGGGATCCCAGATTGGAGAGGGTGCAGGCCGGGCTGAGGGGCCCCTTTCCAGCCCTCCCCCACACCATGTACAAATTTAGTGCACTGGGCCTATATTTTTACTATAAAAAAATTAAAGTAATAATGATCTGCCAATAATGATCTGCTTTATAGATGGATAGATATACAACAAATGTTTGATTTTAAAATTGTGTCGAACACAAATTAATAAACTTCAAACCCTAAATAGCATCTCTGTGAATGCTTCATCAATGAATTTATTTTTAAAATTTAGAATATACTCTGAAGAACTAGGTTCTTCCTAATTCTAATACTTAACCTGGTACAAATAATTTACTCAAACAGCCTCTAATTCTTCACCTATAAAGTGGTGGTAATTTTAATGTCAGAGAGTTGCTGCTAGGGTGAAATGAGATAATTTGGAAATACCATGTAGAAAACAAGAGTCAAAGTGTGCAAGGATACAAACATAAATTCATTAAATATCAAAAGAAAACATTTAATGGTTAAGAGCTTGGACTAACACATCAGACAGATTTATATTCAAACTTTAGTTCTGCTGAAAACTTGTGTGGCCTTAGACAATTTATTTCACCTGTCCAAGCTTTCTCATCTTGATCAGGAAAATGAAGATAATGACAACAGACCTCATGGAGTTGCTGTGAAAATTAAATGAGTTAAGTCATGTAAAGCACAGTGCTTGTCACAAAATAATATCTCGTGTTCTCAAACAGCTCCTTCAGTTAATGCAACTGACTATTAAGAAACCTTTTCTCCATGCCTTGTCCCAGCTTCACACTAAGATCCAAAGATAGGAAAGATGTATGCCCTGCCCTTGAGAAGTTTATAACCAGCAAAGCAGAAATATTTTTTATAATTTGTAAGAGACTATAATAAATAATAAAATTAAATTTTATATATATTAATACGTGAGCAAAAAGCAACGGTATTGAGATTGATTATAGTGAGAAATAAATCAGTATATCAAAGGAGATAATATTTGAATTGAATCTTAAAAGATAGGGTATGTTTGTTATGTCTATTAATGAAGGAAAAATACAAAATTAATCACAGAGCACTTGGGTAATTGGGAATCATATGGAGCTATAAGTGGGCAGACACAGGGTATGAAAAGTAAAAAAATGTGAGGGTCTAAATAGTGAAGGGCTCTGCACAAATGCCCTGTTCAGGTATGTACACTTTATGCTCAATGGGGAAATCAAAAGGATTTTTAAGAAGAATACAATCAAAACTAAAATCTAGAAAAATAGCTGATAAAATGTGAGGCTTCGGTTGATTTAAAGGTGTCAGGAACAACTTCCTAGGAGATTTGACTTGAAAGAGGAGCCTGCCTGACAGATGGGTCCAGGAGGACAGGCATCCCAGGCAGAGTGTGGAAACAGGAGAGCCCAGTGCATCCAGAGTGCAGCACCTTGAGTGGGAAGCAGCAGGAGAATGCAGAAGAGAAAGGCAAGTCATTAACACCTGGACAGGAATCTGGCCTTCATGGGCAATAGAACAAGGCTTTTATAGTGGAATAGTTGGTAAGATGGTGTTTTGAAGAATATCTCTGACACCAATGATGGGGGAAAAACAGACTAGCAGACCAGGAAGCTAGAAGTCCAATTAGAAACCTGCAGCCACTGCAGAGGCAGGAAAACCCAGGCCAAGAGAGGGAAGAGCAGACAAACTCAAGAGACATTTAAGAGGACTATTCAATATAACTAGGGAGGAAAAAAGTCTGTTTTACTTTCACCATTTCAAACACATTCACTATTCCCTTCGAGCTACAGGATAAAAATCAAAGCTGGTACATAGGCTCTCCTAGTCTGGTTCTCACCCTTTCATCCCCTTTTCCTTAAAACCCTAGTCCTTTGCTTCGACTCTCTGCCTCACCAAACACCATCCAACTTCCAAGGGCCCACACTGACACCACTAAAATCTATGCCTTGTCTGTATGTTTCCTTCGCAGATCTGCAGAGAAATGTCAAACATAAAAACAGCTACACAACAATCTAAACCAAGAGGAGTATCATAAGAATATGGCATACTGAAGGGGGAAAAAACACACAAAAAAACTCACTGTGGAATTGTGAATTATGGTCATTCAGAATCAGTTCTTCCATAAGGCTCTTATTATGTAAAATAATAATGATAACAATGGTAGTGTACCTGCCAATCGGCGACCATAAAAAGATATGTACAAAACCATGTAGACTGAAGTGAGAATGTACTCAGTAATGCTGTGAAGAATTCTTAGGATTACATATATAGCATATTAACTGGTACTTTTTTAAAACTAACTTATTTTCAAAGAAATAATTTAGGCAATGGCCATTTTTCTCCTCTAGAGTAAATAAAATCTAATGAAGGAACAGAAACTGACAGAAAGACAAAGCAAAATTGTAACTTTAGTAAACAGCTCCTAGAAACTGTGGGTTTCATAAGATTAAATCGTAATAAACAAATAAATAATGAGTACCTGGTTGCAACCTACACACAAAGAGGACTTACAGTTTGGGCTTATGTCTGTCTGTAGCGACAGGAAGAACTCCAGGAGAACTCAGAAATCTCAATGCCAAACATGTCACAAGAGGTCAGAGGTCACATTTTCTAACTGGGTTTTGACCCTAAAGTAAGCAATACATGTAATTAATAGATGCCCTAATCTGAAACATTAACTTGAACGGAGCTAGTCTACTGATCCAATATCAGTCTAATCATACTAGTCACAAATGTGATCACCTCTAGAAATAAAATCAAAGTTACTCAAGACGGGAAAAAAACAAAGGTTCAATTGCTTTTTGCAACAGCTGACAAAAAAATAAAATGACCTCTTCCAATGACAGAAACGAGCCAATAATGCTTGTAGAGATAATATAAAATCCATACTTACTTCAATGTCTGTCTTTAAATAACCTTATAACTAGTACAAATACTTATGAAACTCAAATACCATATTATATTATCTAAATTAGATGTGAATAATTTGTTTGAATTAAAGAGAAAAAATAAATCATGTATGTAACTTATTTTTATTGTATATAAAATATAGGTAATGATTAGAAAAGTAACACGACAATGAGTTATAAATTATATTGGGAATCAGGGATTGAAAGTAAATTACATTTTTGTTTCTGATTTTGTTGTTATATGATGCTTTATCTCTTTGCTCCTTGATTTAAAAACTAAAAGAAAGGCTAATATTATGATTTTAAGCATAAAAATGTGCTATGAATATTTGCTTTATATAAATGCTAAGTAATCAAATATTTCAAAACTTTAATTTCATGATGCCTATTGAAACATCATAAAATTGATGAATTCCTATCTGCTAATAATTTAGCATTTACAGACTTTTAAACTAAAAGACAAGCTGTTTTTACAAGATATAATACCATAAAGGGTCTTTCTTATGATAAAATGACTCATTTGTTTCTATTTTGATAATAAAGCACCACAAAACATCCTTCAGTTTCTAAGAATGTAAAATGTTTTTACTGAGACCGAAATTTTTGCTTATTTAGCTCCAAAATGAACACACTTAATTTTATACTAATGTAGACATCTATATAATTTTATACTATCAATAAATCAACTTACAAAAATGAGCCTTTAGGCCATTTTTGGCTGAGTGGCTCAGTTGGTTGGAGTGTCATCCCATACACCAAAAGGTTGTGGGTTTGATTCCCGTAAGGGCACACATAAGCAAGTTAAGAGTTTGATTTCTAGTGTCAGGGTGTGTACCAGAGGCAACTGATTGATGTTTCTCTCTCCCTTGCTCTCTCTAAATAAAAAAAGCGTATCTTTAGGTGAGGGTTAAAAAAAAAAAAAAAAGTTTTTAAATCAAAGGGACAACTTACCCATAACTAAAAATCAAACTTAATCCCATAAATGTATTTTGATTTCAGACCAACTCTTTGTAAAAATATATTCCATTCCCAAATAGAATTTGTTAAAGAAGTTTCTCTTAGTTATAATTTTAAATATTTGAAATATGCAAATCTCATCAGTGTTCTCTAATTTACAATACTTTTCTACTATTTTTTAACAAAACATTAGCAGTTTTTTAAAAAAAGAACATTAAAAGAAAATGATAAAAAGGACTCAAGACTCTTCACTAAAGAGGTGCAGTGCCCTGGCCAGTGTTCCCAATGGTTAGAGCGTTCACCCAAGCACCAAAGGGTTGGGGGTTAGATTCCCAGTAAAGGGCCAGTTCCTGGATTGCAAGCTCAATCCCAGGCCCCAGTTGGGGTGTATATGGGAGGTAACCATTGATGTGTCTTTTTCACATCAATGTTTCTCTTTCCCTCCCTTCTCCCTCTCCCTCCTTCCCTTCCACTCTCTAAAAAAAGTCAAAGGAAAAAATATATTCAAGTGAGGATTAACAAACAAACAACCAAAAGAGATATAGTGAAGCCCAACAGGAGACTACAGCTATAAGCCCTAAAGTTAGATATTACCTGATTAGGTGGAAGAAACATTTGAAACATAGAAAAATTCTACTATTTTGTTACAAAGATAAGGAAATTATTATCAGTCCCCAATTGTTCAAATAATTTTGAGGATCTGAGGCTTCCACTCATGGAATTTCTTTGTAAATGATTTTATTTATTTTTTGTTAATCCTCACCGAGGGTATTTTTTCCATTGAATTTTAGAGAAACTAGAAGGGGGGTGGGGGGGAGGGAGAGAGAGAGACAGAGAGAGAGAGAGAGAGAAAGAGAAACATTGATGTGAGAGAAAACACCCGACCAGCACAAGAGGATCAAGCCTGAAACCAAGGTATGGGCCCTTGACTAGAAAAGAACCCAAGACCCTTCAGTCCTCAGGCCAATGCTCTACCAGGGGTGGGCAAAACTTTTTGACTCGAGGGCCACAATGGGTTCTTAAACTGGACCGGAGGGCCGGAACAAAAGCATGGATGGAGTGTTTGTGTGAACTAATATAAATTCAAAGTAAACATCATTACATAAAAGGGTACGGTCTTTTTTTTTTTAGTTTTATTCATTTCAAACGGGCCGGATCCGGTCCATGGGCCGTAGTTTGTCCACGGCTGCGTCTAACCACTAAGCAAACGGGTTAGGGCTCTTTGTAAATTTCAACATGAATCTTAATATTTTAACTGTCCTGTGAAGATAATACTGCTATAGATTCTGATGTGTTTAGTGTTATATACAAACACATGTCCCTTGGATTTGCTTCTGCCAGAAGAAACTTTTATGGTTTTTAGCTCTGCTTTTAGGACTTCAGAAAATATCCAGTGCCTTTACCAACTATCTTATCTTTTCTTTTAAGAAAAATCACAAGACTGATGTGAACTGAGAAGACAGTGAAGGTAGCATAGTTTTTAATCTCAAACCTGTAAACAGAGTGGTTGTTTTGCTAAAAACAAACAACAAGCAAAAACCCTACCCTTAGTCAACATAAACAACAGAATTAAGAGGTGAGAAATCCACAAGAATCCCAAAATTTGAGCAGGTGAGGGTAAATCTCCAAGGACTATAATCCCAATTAGTATTGACACCTATGTAGGAGAAAACAGAGGGGCATAACAAGAGTATTTAATGAAAAGAGTATAGGAGAATAAAAGAAGCAAGAGATAGTCACTAGAAAGTACAGTGGGCCAATTTGAGAATAGCAGTTGAAACCAGATAGGGTTTTATATACTCCCATTTGCAGGTGAATCATGGTAATTCATGAATTCATGGTAATGTCTAAGGGGCTGGAGCATAATGGGCCCTATGAACATTCAAACTTAATCAGACAAAGCTGCCTTCAAAGGATGGAGCCCCATGTTGCAAAGAAATTGTGAGCAATATAAATATCAAACACTAATAGCTCAGGTAAAAAAGATCTTCAATGTAAGGATAATGGATACGAAAGAAAGGGTGGTTCCAGAAAAAAGCAGTGGAAAAGAAAGTGAAGAAAAAGCAGGAAATCATGGGAAATAGGCCATATTTTGACTGACCATAAAAATTATATAAAAGAGAACTTTAAAGCCATAAATCTCAAAAAACTATTCTAACCACCTTTCTCTGATACAAGTTCAGAAAAACTGATTTCATATCAAAATGACCAGCATGAAGACTGACTGAAGGAGCAGAATAACATCCTTACAATGAAAGCAGGTCCAAGATATGTGCCTACAAGACAGATGAAAGCTGTAACTACTATTCTAATCACAGAAAAAGACACGAAGAAAATTATGCAAGATATAGAGGAAATATACATCAGAATTAGAAAAACTCAGAAATGAGTTAAACGTTAGAAGTAAATTTTTAAAATTACTTCAGCTGAATATATGAAAATATATGGGAAATTTCTGTATTTTCTCAATTTTGTTGTAAACCTAAAAGTCTAAACTAGAAGATACACAAGAGTGAATATACAGTAGAAAAATGTCATAAATAGAAGTTGCAAAGAAAGAAAATGTTAAAAATCAAAACTATATTGCAGCTTTACTCATAATTGCCGGAACTTGGAAGGAACCATGATATCCTTCAAGGTGGGTGGATAAATAAACTGAAGTCCATCTACACAATAGAATAATATTCAGCACTGAAAAAAAATGAGCAATCAAGCCATAAAAGAACATGGAGGAAAACCTAAATGCACATTACTAACTAAAAGAACACAATCTGAAAAGGCTACAACCTATATGACTCCAACTCTATAACATTCTGGAAAGGAAAAACAATGGAAACAGTAAAAGACCAACGGTTGCTAGAGATTGGGAGGAGAGGATGAATAGATGGAACACAGAGGATTTTTAGGATAGTGATTACTCCCTGTGATACTACAATGGTGTATACATGACGTTATACATTTGTCCAAACCCACAGAATGTACACCACCAAGAGTAAACCCTAATGTAAACTATGGACTTTGGGTGATGATGTGTCAGTGTAGTTCATCCTTGGTAAAAAAATGTACTGGCTGATGAGGATGTTGGTAGTCGGGGAGGCTATGCATGTGTGGAGGTAGAGAATATATGGGAAATCTCTATATTTTCTCAATTTTGTTGTAAACCTAAAACTGCTCTTTAACAAATACAGTAGGTCCTCGGGCTATGTGGGAGATCCGATCCTACAGCGTGACATAACGCGATTTTCACCGTCAGTTGGAACCCACCTACATAAGTACCTACGTCGCTCACATGGAGCACACACACAGCAGTAATGAAGTGAAACAGTAAAAAAAAATTTAAAAGAAAGATAACAATTCCTGACCTTTACTTGTGGTAAATAAATAAAAAACATAAAGCACATATGTACATACGCTGATATGACGGAACTTTTTTTTTTTAATAAATAAATGGGAGATGGTGACGTAACCACGAAAGGACCTACGTCGAGTCCAACATAACCCAAGGACTGTCTGAGGTCTAAAAGATGAAAAAAAATCAATAGAAAATTACAAATATAAAAGATGAAAAAAGATCCAAAACAGTATAAGAGAAGGCCCCAATTAAAAAATACTAAATAAGTGTGTGTATATAATAAAATTTTATAATACTAGTATATACATAATTTTTAAGTACAATTTTCAAGATTTCAAAGTATACATTAAAGGGACACTGTGTACCCAAGAAAAACAACCTAGAATGATCAACATTGAGGCATATAGTCAAATTATTAGACCTCAAAGAAAAAGAAAAAAATCTTTGTGTATCTAGGCAAAATGACAGTCACAACAAAAAGAAAATCAAGTTATCAGATATTTTTGACAGCAATGCTTTAGCAAGAATTATAACATACAGGTGCAGCAAAAGTAGGTTTACAGTTGTTCATATGGAAAACAAAATAAGTAAATCATAATGCAAGAATAAACTGTTTAGCATACTTATAATTGTAAACCTACTTTTGCTCCACCCTGTATAAGAAACTAAAAGGAAAAATATAAATTATGGATTCTATATCAACTCAAATTGATTCTTAGGTAAAAATTAATATGCAAGAACTAAAAAACTTGTTCCCATGAAGTCTTGATTAAGAGTCTACAACTAAATTGGATACATGCAAAAAAATAAAACTAGACCACCAATTAATATCATACACAAAAATAAATTAAAAATGAATAAAGGACTTAAATGTAAGATGGGAAACCATAAAAATCTTAGAAGAATCCATAGGCAGCAAAATATCAGACATATGTCATAGCAATACATATCCTAGGACAATGGAAACTAAGGAGAAAATAAACAAATGGGACTACATCAAAATAAAAAGCTTCTGCACAGCAAAAGAAACCATCAATAAAACAGCAAGAGAGCCCACTACATGGGAGAACATATTTACCAATGTTACAACCGATAAATGTTTAATCTCCAAAATTTATAGGAAACTCATACAACTTAACAAAAGGGAGGTAAATAATCCAATCAAAAAATGGGCAAAGAATCTAAATAGACAGACACTCTTTGAAAGTGGACATACAGAAGGCCATGAGACATATAAAACATGCTCAAAGTCACTAATCATCAGAGAGATGCAAATCAAAATGACAATGAGGTACCATCTCACACTTGTCAGAATGGCTATCATCAACAAATCAACAAATCAATAAACGACAAGTGCTGGAGAGGATTCGGAGAAAAGGGAAACCTCGTGCACTGCTGGTGGGAATGCAGACTGGTGCAGCCACTGTGGAAAACGGTATGGCATTTCCTCAAAAAATTAAAAATGGAACTGCCATTTGACCCAGTAATCCCACTTCTAGGAAGATATCCCAAGAAATCAGAAACACCAATCAGAAAGGATATATGCACCCCTATGTTCATAGCAGCACAATTTACAATAGCTAAGATCTGGAAATAGCCTAAGTGCCCACCAGCAGATGGGTAGATTAAAAAACTGTGGTACATCTACACAATTGAATACTATGCTGCTGTAAAAAAGAAAGAACTCTTACCATTTGCAACAGCCAGTCAGAGAAAGATAAGTATCACATGATCTCACTCATTTGTTGAATATAATGAACAACATAAACTGATGAACTAAAATAGATCCAGAGACACAGAAGCATTGAACAGACCATTGAGCCTCAGAGGGAAGGTAGGGGAAGGGGAAGGGAAAGGGGTGGGGGAGCCGAGTAAGAGATCAAGCAAAGGACTTGCATGCATGCATGCATATAAGCATAACCAAAGGACACAGACAGTAGTGGGGATGGGACATGTGCTGGGGGGAGGGGGGTGGCCAGGGAGAGGTCAATGGGGGAAAAAAGGACACATAGGTAATATTTTCAACAATAAAGAATTTAAATTTAAAAAATGTAGATATAGCCCTAGCCAGTTTGGCTCAGTGGATAGAGCATCGGCCTGCAGACTGAAGGGTCCCAGGTTCGATTCCGGCCAAGGGCACATGCCTGGGTTGCGGGCTCAATCCCCAGTAGGGGCATGCAGGAGGCAGCCAATCAATGATTCTCTCTCATCACTGATGTTTCTATCTCTCTCTCCCTCTTCCTTCCTCTCTGAAATCAATAAAGAAATATATTTTTTAAAAAAAAGTAGATATAAAGAACAGATTGGTGGTTGCCAGAGGCAGGGTTTGGGGGCAGACAAAAGGTACAAACTTCTAGCATAAGATAAATAATTTCTGTGGAGTAATGTACAGCACAGTGACTATCTATATAAAAGCCTAGGCTACTGGCCAATCGGCCAATCGGCCAACCGGCCAGTAGATATGACGCACACTGACCACCAGGGGGCAGACACTCAATGCAGGAGCCACCGAGCTGCGGTGACTTGGCAGCTATGGTTCTCAGGTGACACATCCGAAACCAGAAAGGATGGAGCCCAATTCCAGGGTGCGTCACCCAAGAACCACCCTCACACAATCTGGGACCGCTCGGAAGATGTCGGAGAGCTTTCGGCCCGATCCCCTCAGGCCAGGCCAAAGGACCCCACCGATGCATGAATCTGTGCACTGGACCTCTAGTTATTAATAATACTGTACTGTATATTTGAAAGTTGCTGCGACAATAAATCTTAAAAGTTATCACAAAGAAAAAAATGTAACTATATGAAATGATGCATGTTAACTGAACTTATTGAGGTGATGATTTTGCAATATAAACATATCAAATCATTATGTTGTACAATTTAAACTAACACAGTGTAGATTATATCTCAATGAAATTGGGGGAAAATAATCTACTAGAGAATGAACTTTAAATACCAATATAGGACTAATGATAAGCATAAAACAGATACTTACAGAAGACTAAATGGTGGCTATTAGGAAGAAAGTATAATATGTAATTGCTATATTCTCTGATAGTTTAGAATTCATATGGTTTCCACTTGTCTTCTGTGTCTATTATTGGTTATAGTGTTGTTATTGTTCTCAAATAGCTTGGTACATAATGTTAGATAAAACAACTGAGTGGTTATTACATGATATTCCAAAATGTTATCATTCATGATATCCTTGAGAATATGACCCTTACTGTGTAAGAAAGGACATAAATATTTTAGATAAAAGAATTAAGTAAAACCCAAAAGACATAAATAACAGTATGAATTCATGAGATGGTTTTTTTCTTTTACAATTATACTTATTTCCAAAACTCTGTCCACTAGATTCCTAGAGAGAATGACTTAGCATTAATGAGCACAATGAAGGTCAGAAAGTGCTCTTGAAATACTTTTTCTAACTGAAAGAAATCAAAGGCCCCTGGAGAAATATAGGGGAAAGGTGTATGTAAAATCCTCTTGTATGGGAAAGCAGAGTAACTTCAGGAACGTTAACAGGCTCCAAATGGTCAAAGATAGGAAATTTTGAGCATCAATAAAGATTACATCAGAAATGGATTGAAATATATCAAATGCATAAATTCCAAATAACACTTTAAAAAAACTAATTGGTTACCATTAGAGGATACAAGGTTGAAAACTGGTAAATAAAGGAAAAGAATCAGTTACTCTACTTTTCCAATATGAACCAAATAGTAAGTCATAGAAAGTTTATGTCCTAGGTAGAAGTATTCCAGTTAAAAAAAAAAAAAAGGAAGTATAAAATTTAGACTATCATCGTTTTGCAATCCTTAATTAACAGGTTCTAGCTAGCCGCTTTGCATCAAAGCTACTAACCTCACATATGAGAAACAACAGGCATTATGGCCTCCTGAGAGGAAAACAGAGTTCCACCTATGAAGCAGACTCATCCCACCCCCAATTCTATAGATAAATATTAATTTCCATGAAATTCAGAGGAATGAAAAAAAGGTTAAAGTCCACCACAGGGATGCAATCAGCAAAAGTCAGACTATAGGAAACCACATAGCAAATGAGCCGGTATCTTCAATAAATAAATTGGAAAAGAAAACAATAACAACAAAAAAGATGAGTAAGAAACTTATAGATCAAAAGTGACTTAAAAGTCATACCAAACCAAAACAAGAACCAAAACACTATACATAAGTAAACTACAGTGTTTCAGGTGTGCCAGGCTTCCAAATATTATGAAGAGCCATGACCCCAAAGCCTAAAACTTTTAATGCATCATTTTAAAGTTATGTAGCTTTTATTTTTATAATGGAGTCACTCACTAATCATAATACAGAATGAAACATAATGACTACATATGCATTCTTTACTCTACTACAGCCTTCAGTAATTTAAGGTATTTGTAAAGATTAAGATACCTGTATGTTCAGAATTGGCTGTAAATAAGCAGAGCAACTTGATTTAAAATTAGTCTAATGCTGGAAAAGTACGTAAATTTAGAATACAGAACAGGAATATTAGGCTTTAAAGCAAAGGACCTGACTTCTTGTCATGGTCCAATGTTTCTTCCTAACTTACCTTGGCAAGTATAGTGATAATGAGCAAGCCAAGGCATTAGGCTAGGCCAGTGGTGGGCAAACTGCGGCTCGGCAAACCGCAGCTCACAAGCCACATGCAGCCCTTTGGCCCCTTGAGTGTGGCTCTTCCACAAAATACCGGCTCTTCCACAAAATACCGACTTCTGCGCATGGGCCACGAAGTTTTAATCACACTGTACGTGCGTCCCCGCACGTGGTATTTTGTGGAAGAGCCACACTCAAGGGGCCAAAGAGCCACATGTGGCTTGCGAGCGCAGTTTGCTGACCACGGGGCTAGGCCATTAGCTAGATAGCTCCTTCCTGGGGCTGATGGTCTGGCAGGGAGGTAATTACACATGTGACTAATGTTCTAAAAAAAAAAAAAAGTACAGCATGCTATGAAGTGTGTCCCCCTAAGAAAAAGGAAAATAGCATACTCTCAGATGAGATGAAGCAGAAAAAAGCACTGGGAACCACTCTTAAACACTTACCCTCTAGCTTACTTAAGTTTTTTTCACCTTTGGATAAGTCTAATAAAACAATGACTATTTGGTAGGTAAATTAATTTATTCATATTTATCTTAAGATCTATGGACCTTAAAACATGAAGAAAAATAAGCCTTGGCATCCCTAAGGCTGTACCGATGAAGAAAGGAGCAAAGAAAATGTTTATCAACAATCCATAATGCAAAATAAGAAGAGGTGTACAATTCTGTTAACAACCTCTGTATATTTTATTATAATTTAACATATGTACGTACATATGTATGTACACACAGATGTTATGATCCTCCAAAGACACCTGCATCCACTTCTGTAGGATTAATTCTCTGGCTCCCAGATCAGCAAGTTGGTACAGCCTAATAGCAATCTTGAAGGCCAAACTGTGTACATTTCACACTGGGAGATTCCCACAGATTCCTAGAGACTGTCCTTTTAAAGCTTTTAGAGAAAGATGCCATGGTTTAGAAAGAATAGCCTGAAAAATTAGTTCAGTCAGTCTTAAATGACTTTAATTTAAAAAATTAAATCCAAAGAATCGTGTTTCATTTCTACTTTCTATAAATAATTTTGATATACATAAACTACATGTTTTTTTAAATAAAAAATTCCCAATCATGGGAAAATACTTTCGGCTTTTAATTCTTTGAGATGTTTTAAAAAATGTTTTTATACCAATATTATTTCACTGTAAGTTGCATTTAGTTACCATGCCTCAAATTAGTTGCTTTATTTAAAAACATAAAGTAATTTAAATTTAATTATTATATGCTACTTATTTTATTTTTATTTTCCATATAGGTGTTACATACCTTTTTTCTTCCATTAGCCTATAGGAGCTAGGACTTGTACATAGGAAACTTTAAAATATTCAAAGAGTAAATACAGATTGAGAACAATATATAACATCCCTTTCACCTTCTTCTGTTGCTTCTCTCTTAGCTAACCTTTATAATCTTCTCCACCAGAATACAGGTAAGGGACAAAAATATATGGTACTCACTTTTGTTGCTTATTAATAAAGGCCAACATAAGTATTCAATTATGTGAGCTTTTATATAAATCATGTTTTCCATTTTTTACAGATAACATCTAAAAATGTGTGGGAGGAATAAGTACAAAGAAATTCTAACTTACCAAAAAAATATTTAAACATTAAAAAAAAATTTAGCTTTGTTCCTTAAAAAATACCCAGGAAAATAAATATATAATAAAATCAAGTTCTATTTGAAGACTCCCTTATAATTAATATTTAACATGAAAATTGAATATTCATAAAACAGTCTGATTTTTTCTATACTGAATCTTGGTCTATCAAGATAAATAATAGCATTGGAAACTAGAGGGAAAAATAACTTTCTCTTAACTAAGATTTATTTACTATATTTTAAAACTATAGAATAATATTGTTAAACATTAGAATAAAATTATTAAACATTCTTGGTTAGCGGGCTATGAACTAAAAGGATGTTTACTGTAGGTACCATGCTTATCCTATATTAAAATCAATAATAAACAGTAGTTTTTAGATAGTTTAAATAAAAGTGATTAATTAAAAGCCTTTTTAACAAAAAACATATAAAGACCTGTTTCAAGAGTTAAATTTTTGTTAACTGAAGTACTATTACAAATAGTACATAATAACATTTATTTATAAAACCTCTAAACACAAGTTGCTTGTGTATGTTTCTGCATTTGTTTTTCTAACAACTATATACTCCTACAAGGCAAAAAGTGACTAGTACTTTGTAATATATGTTATCATAATAAATAAGTTATTTTTGGACCTTTTATCCCAAAGTCTTATATGATATTTTACAGAGATATTTTTTGTTTAAATTTACTTACTTTGTAATACGGTCAATGTTGGCAATTTGCTTCTGGTTCCGTATAATCTCAATGGCTGCCCAAAGATGCTGGATAGCTTTTGTATCCGCCTGTCGTCTTTTTGTTAAACGTGCCATGACCTGTTAACTGCTTTAGCTGTAGGAATATACAAAAATATAAGGACAAAAAGCATGGATTACAAAATGAATTATAATTAACGCTATCAGCACCTCTTGAACACTGCTGAGTACACTAACGTAGTATGTAACATGACCAATTTTTTATTTTCTACAATACACATCACCAATTACTTTCATAAAAATATCATTCAGTTCATTACTTCATAAAGAATGACATTTTAAGACCCAAAAGTTAAAAAACAGCATCCTAATGACAAATGGTCACCTTATTCCAATAGATCAAAAAATATATATTTAAATTTTATTTTAAAATAAAAATATTACAACATAAAATTTCATTTTTTAAAAAAAATATATTTTATTGATTTTTTACAGAGAGGAAGGGAGAGGGATAGAAAGTTAGAAACATCGATGAGCGAGAAACATCGATCAGCTGCCTCCTGCACGACCCCTACTGGGGATGTGCCTGCAGCCAAGGTACATGCCCTTGACCGGAATCAAACCTGGGACCCTTGAGTCCGCAGGCCTACGCTCTATCCACTGAGCCAAACCGGTTAGGGCTAAAATTTCATTTTTGATATTACATTGTGCCTCATCTTACAGAGTGATACAAAATGAAATTTAAATGCCCTAGTTCTGTGGTTCTTCAGTTTATTATACTCATGGTTTAAATTTCAATTTTATATAGTCTTATTGATAAATGAAAACAACATTCTCTTTCTTTAAAGTAAAACCATAAACAGAGAATATAAGGTAGTTATTTCTGGCTGAGGTGTGAAAGGCTGGGGCAGATACACAAATGTCGGATTAGTGTTCGTTGTTTATTACATTATTTGAAAACAACATTGCTATTTTATTCAAATTTCAGTATTCTGAGTGAACTAAAGAAAATGGTCACTAATGTATCCTGGCAAGATGGGGGGTTGCAGCCTAAATGCCTGTGCTATTACCACAGAAAGAGGCATCCCTGGACAATCACCAGGGCATGAAGGGACCTGTTTATCTTTGCTTTTAAGAGATGATTGGCTGTTTAAAGCAAAGATAAAAATAATTGTTATGATTAGATTTATAACATACGTAGACATAAAATAGGTTACAATACCACCACAAACGGGGAAGAGGCAGTAATAATTACCATCATGTAAACTCTTACACTTTATGTGAAGTGGTTTTATAGTAATTCAAGGGGGACTATGGTAAATTGAGGATGCATATTATAATCCCTAGAGGAAGCACTAAAGAATACAAACAGGAACAGTTAACATTAATTCAACTTATAAAATGTTTTTTTAAAATATGTGCAAAATTAAGGATAACTTATTCAAAACTACAGAAAATATATAACAGCAAAGTTAACATTGAAAAAATAGTACCTAAATAAATAATTTTATATAACATAATCTAACAACTAGAAGAATACAATGAGGGAAAGTAGCAGAAAGCCTAAAAGTTATGTCAATTCTTACAAATGGTTAAAATCAAGACTAAAGAATTAAGCAATTCCAAGCTTCAGAAAAACAGATGTAAAGTTAAAACCAAAGAATTCTGGGATCTACCTGAAAGAACTCACACAGGTGAATACATATGCCCTGTTAATGAAGGTACACCACCATAAGGAAGATGCTCATAGTTATAGGAGCCCAAAGAGAACATTGCAAAGAATGCAACCCAAGTAAGGTGAAAACAATAATGCCTAAACCATATAATAGTACCAAAAACAATATGACCTAGTAGAGCAAGGTCTCTTTATCATACAATGCTAAAATTCTCTCTTCTTAATGAAATCTAAAATCATTCATTCACTCAACTCTTCTGTATGCTCTGGAAATATAGCAATAGCAAAACAGACAAATATTTCTATCATAAATAAATATAATTTGAAATTCAGGCGTTCATCAATAAAAAGAAAATCTCAGAAAATGAGTTTCGTATATCCTATGTACATAGTTTGTCATTTTAAGTCTTCATTAATGTGGCAAACCAAACTTTTCAGTCCATCTTTCCTAAATGTGTATTACATTACTACGAAACTGAATCCTCAAAATGCCTAAATATGTCCAAAAACTTCACACCTTTATCCCTTTGTTGAATAGTTCTCTCTGCCTAGAATGTTTCCCCCTGCCCCTTTACTAATTATTAAAATTTTCCTTCTTTTTAGAAGTTACTCTAAAGCAATTGTTCCTGACCAACAAACTGAATCAAACTCAATTCTCTTGTGTATTATAGAGTAACTTGTTTATGCATCTCTTCAAATTTATTGCATTGTACAAAAATTATAAATTCCTCCCTAAAGAATCCATTAATTCAAGTAAGAAAGACTATATCCTGTTTATTTTTTCATCTGTCTTTAAAGGTGACTAGCATAATTATAAACAGGATAAACTTTTAGTATGAAATTATGAAATTCAACTTTTCCAACTATGCTATACAAATAACAAAGTCCCTGAGTAAGCCTTCATTTAAGTTAGATCAAAGATTAAAACGCCAAAAACAAAGATGAGAAGACTTGTAGAGGTATTTAATACAATCCTCAACGACAGACTCCCCTCAGGGAGTTAAGGGTTTTAAGTTCCTTGTGTTATCTGGGAAGAAAATAATTTACATTAAACCTTGATACATCAAAAACGCAATTTACTACCTCTAGAAAAACACTTTTTAACTGGTGTGCAACAAATTTTAAAACAATGAATACACTGACCTCTTTTCCCTTAGATTGTCAAATGAAAACAGCCAATACTACAATAGCCATCTGGTATGAATCAATCAAAATTATACCTTTTTTTTTTTTTGTCAAATAGGCAAAAAATAAAAAAATTGGGGGGGGGGGGTTGTTCTACAGAATTTTAATAATTATCTTATGTGTGTCATGAGATGAAAAAGATTGAAAATCACTATTCTAGAGTAAACAATACATAAAAGAATACAAAACGACCAAGCTACTAGCAGGGGTAAAAAGAGCTTTATCGACACCCTCCTATCACCAAAAAAGAAGAAATTAGAGCAAGATTAATAAAAGGACATTATAATATACTAGAGGCCCGGTGCAAAAAAATTTGTGCACTCGGGAGGGTCCCTCAGCCCGGCCTGTGCCCTCTCGCAGTCTGGGACCCCTCGGGGGATGACCACCTGCTGGCTTAGGCCTGCTCCACGAGGGGATTGGGCCTAAGCTGGCAATCAGACATCCCTCTGGCAGCCTGGCAGCCCGGCAGCCCTCGGGGGATGTCCACTTGCCAGCGGGGAGCAGACCTAAGCTGCAGTCGGACATCCTTAGCGCTACTGAGGAGGCAGGAGAGGCTCCCACCACCACCACTGTACTGGCAGCCATCAGCCTGGCTTGTGGCTAAGCATAGCTCCTCCATGTGGGAGCTCACTGACCACCAGAGGGCAGCTCCTGCATTGAGCGTCTGTCCCCTGGTGGTCAGTGTGTGTCATAGTGACCAGTCATTCCCAGTCTTTCTGCTGTTAGGGTCAGTTTGCATATTACCCTTTTACTATATAGGATAGAGGCCTGGTGCACAGGTGGGGGCTGGCTGGTTTGCCCTGAAGGGTGTTCTGGATCAGGGTAGGGGTCCGGCTTGGGTGCCTGGCCAGTCTGGGTGAGGGACTGATGGCTGTTTGCAGCTGGTCACACCCCCTTCAGGGTGGGGGTCCCCACTGGGGTGCCTGGCCAGCCTGGATGAGGGGCTGATGGCTATTTTCAGGCTGTCCGCACCCCCTTTAGGGTGGGGGTCCCCACTGGGATGCCTGGCCAGTCTGGATGAGGGGCTGAGGGCTGTTTTCAGGCTGGCCAAGCTGGCTACTGAAGCTCCCAGTCTCTCCTTTTATTCTTTTTTTTTTTTTTTTAATTCTTGGATTCATTTACCTTCTATAATTGAAACTTTGTTGCTTAGAGTGGAGCTCAGAGCCCGGCCGCAGCAGGGAGGAAGCTTGGCTTCCTCCATCACTGGAGCAAGCAAGCTTCCTGCTCACTTCAGCTGCGTGGCTGCTGGCCACCATCTTGGTTGGGTTAATGCGCATATACTGCTGATTAGCCAATGGGAAGCGAAGCAAAAGTATGGTCAATTACCATGTTTGTCTATTATTAGATTAGATGGTGATAGAAATAAACCCAAATATATCAGTAATTACATTAAATCCAAAATATAATTTCAATAAAAGACAGCAATTTTGTGCCTGAATTAAACACAATTAAACAAAACCCAGCTACATACTGCTTGCAAAAGATACCATTTTAAAAAATATATTTTTTATTTATTTAAGAGAGGAAGGGAGAGGGGGAGATAGAAACATCAATGATGAGAGAGAATCATTGATCAGCTGCTCCTGCATGCCCCCTAATGGGGATCGAGCCTGTAACCAGGGCATATGCCCTTGACCAGAATCTACCCCAGGACCTTTCAGTCCGCAGGCCAATGCTCTATCCACTGAACCAAACAGCTAGGGCCAAAAGACACATCTTCAATGTAAAGGACACAAAAAGTCTGTGAAGAAAAAGGTAAAAAACAGTACCATGCAAAAATTATCAAAAAGAAAGCTGGCAAAAGTACAATAATATAAAATCTTACTAAGAAAAAATAAAAGGGTCATATCAAAGCAATAAAAAGATTCAACTAATTAGGAAATATTCTAAAATTTATGTACTTAACATAATCTCAAAACATAAAAATTAACAAATTTGAAAGGAAAAATAGACAAATCCAGTCATAGTAGGAGATTTAATATTGCTTTCAATAACTGATAAGACAAGGAGAAAAATTACTAGGTATACAGAAGTTTTACAAAAGCTTTTAATAACCTTGTCCTGATATATGTAAATCTCTGTAGCCAATAAGTGCAGAATGCACATTCTTTTCAAATGCACATGTTATGTTTACACAGTGATCACATAGTGAGTGTCAACAAATTTCAAAGGGTTAAAATTATACAGTCTGCTCTCTCTCTCTCTCTACAATAGAACCGAAGAAGAAATCAGTAACAAAAGATAACCAAAAACAATTCCTGCGGTTTTGGAAGCATATGTATTTTTTACTTCTAAATAAACTATGGGTTGATGAAAAAGTCACAATAAAAATCAGAAAAATAAAATGAAAGAAATGCAAATAGAAATACTAGTTATATTAACTAGTTAAATTCTGATATGTACTTAAAAGGAAATTTACAGCCTTAAATACATATATGGTTGACCTCTGAACAGTGGGATTAGAGGTACTGACCCCTGCGCAGTGGAAAATCCAAGTATAAATTTTGATTCCCTGTTGTCCCTTGATATCTGCAGAGGATTGGTTCCAGGACACCTGGCCCCAACCAAACTCCGCAAATATTCAAGTCCTTATATAAAATGGCATAGAACAATGCAACAGAGGGGCCTCTGCATCCATGAATCAAAAATACTATTTTTGATTCAAAGTTAGTTAAATCCTTAGATACAGAACTCAGTCAGATGGAGGGCTGACTGTATATTTATGAGAAAAAAATCCATGTACAATTCAAACCCATGTTATTCAAGGGTCAGCTGTGTAAGAAAAGGGGAAGAGGCTAAAAACCAATAATCTAAACATCCATCTCAAGAAATTACAGAATTAAATATTAAGCAAAAAAAGCAGAAGGAAATTACATATACGTGTGTGTGTATAATTAGAAAACAAACATACAAAAGAAACAATAAGAGAATAAGTCGATTCTTTCAAAAGACAAACAATTGGTAAAACTACCAACAACTATCAAATCAGACACGAAGAAATAAAAAGCATGAATAAACCTGTAATTATTAAAGGGGTTGGATGATTAAAATATCTTCCACAAACAGAAACTCTAGAACCAGAGTTCTTCACCTTAGATGCTACCAAAAATTTCAAGGAAAAACACCAGTCTTATAGAAACTCTAGCCAAAAGAATAGAAAAAAAGGAAATATGTCCCACCTTGTTATTTGATATCAACTAGCCTTGATATCAAAACCTAACAAAGGACACTGGGAGAAAGTAAAGTTATAGGTCTATCTCATTCATGATCATGAATGTAAAAATTCTAAACAAAATACCAGCAAATCAAGTCCAGCAATACATAAAGAGCAATACAGCCCAACCAAATTTACTACAATCCTAACAACTCACCCCACTAAGGGAATAAAGGAAGATAATCATATAATCAGCTTAATAAATGCAAAACAAAACAAAACAAAACACACTAGATACAATTATTCATCCATTCAAAGCAAAATAGAAACACAAAGAAAAACTTTTTAATGTGAGAAAGGATACCATATAAAACCAATAGCAGAAAATTCATTATCAATTAAATGCTAAAAGCTTTCTCTCTGCAAATGGCAATGAACTAAAATAGCCATACTCATGACTTCTATTAAACACTGTACTGAAGGACCCAATCAGGCAAGGAAAATAATAAATGACATATATGATTGGAAAAGAAGTATTAAAACTCATTATTCAGAAATGATGTCTAACCATAGAAAATTTTCAAAAAAAATCTACAGATGAATTATTAAAATTAGTGACTTCAATGTTAGTGGACATAAAGCCTATACAGAAAATAATTTCTATATACTAGAAAAACTGAGTAAATAAAAAAATTTAAATATTATTTACAATGTCACCCCAAAAAAATCATCTAGGAAACTCTAATAAAAGATATGCAAACTTTCTAACCAGAATGCCATGAAACTCTATTGAGAAAATCTTAAATGACCTAAATAATGGAGGGGTAAAAGTCATATTCATAGATAAGGTTAAAATTGTAAAATATGCTAATTCCCCGAAATGGGATTTACAAATTCAGTGCAATATCAACCAATATTATAGTGGAATTTTTTTAGAGTAAATTAACAAACTGATTTTAAGATTTATATGGAAATGTAAACAGCTAAGAATAGCCAGTAAACAAACAAGATATAAATAACAAATAAGTAACAAAGACCATAACAGATATAACTGGAAGATCTGATAGCATACATCAAGACATATTGTAAAGCTACAGTGATTAAAACAGTGTCAAAGAAAACAAGTCATATAAATTCATGGAAAGGACCAATCCAGAAACAGACTCATGCATATATGGATACTTGATTTATGTGACAATGATGGCACTTGCAAAGCAATGAATTTAAGATAACTCCATTAAGAATGCTGGGTCAATTAGATATCCATATGGGGGTGGGGGATGGGGGGGTATCAAACAACCTTTACCACACACAAAAAAATGAATTACCTGTACATTATAAGCATGCAAGCGTCTGGAAGAGAATATAGCACACTACTTTTATGAGCTGGAAATAGGGAAAGATTTCTTATGCAGGATATATGCAAACACTAAAATGCTAAATAGGTTGGAGTGTCATCCCATAAAGCAAAACGTTTGTGGGTTTGATTTCCAGTCAGAGCACATACCTAAGTTGCAGGTTTGATCCCCAGTCAGGGCGTGTACAGGAGGCAACCGATCAATGTTTCTCTTTCTCAAAAGTCAGTAAGAAACATATTCTCGGATCAGTATTTAAAAAAACAACAACAAACCAAAAAAAACCCAACATTCGCATTATAGGAGTACCAGAAGGAGAAGAGAGAGAGCCAGAGGGATTGAAAACCTGTTTGAAAAAATAATGACAGAAAACTTCCCTAACTGGCAAAGGAAATATACATACAAGTCCAGGAAGCATAAAGGGTCCCAAACAAGATGAACTCATAGAGGTCTATACCAAGATTCATCGTAATTAAAATGACAAAGGTTTAAGACAAAGAGAGAATCCTAAAAGAAAAGTAATTACCTAGAAGAGAGTTCCCATGAGGGTCAACTAATTTCTCAACAGAAACTGTTCAGACCAGAAGGGATTGCCACAAAATATTCCAAGTGATTAAAATCAAGGACCTACAACCAAAATTACTCTACCAAGCAAGGCTAACATTTAGAATCAAAGGAAAGATAGAGTATCTCTGACCAAAAAAAGCAAACAAAACAAAAAATAAAAGATTCATCACCACTAACTCAGTACTACAAGAAATGTTAAAGGGACTTCTTTAAGAAAAAAGGCCAAAAATATGAATAAGGAAATAGAGCAAAAGAAAAAATTCTCACTGACAATGGCAAACACAGTCAAAGCAGTGGTTCAACCAATGATAAAGCTAGTATAAAGGTTAAAAGACAAAAGTAGGATACTGAGCTCCCAACTTAGGCAGAGCCCTCGCTGGGCAAGCACCGCGCACCGCGCACCCCGACAAAAACAGAGTGCGCTCTGCCATCAGCACAGACAAACCCTTTGGCTGGGCACACCCCGCTCCCACAAAGATAGACCTGCTGCCCGGTGTGTGCTATGCACCTGGCAGAGAAAGAGCCTTGAGCCGGTGGGTGCTCTGCCACTAGCACAGACAAAGCCTTTGGCTTGTAAACACGCTGCCCCCAGCACAGACAGATCTGTCACCTGATGCACGCCCTACCCACAGCCCAAGTCAGAGCTGCTGGTGCGACCTGGTGTGCCAAACCACAGGTCACAGGTCCATGCTGTAAGTGCACTGCCAGAGGGACATAGGGCACCATCCTGCCTTAGGGGCTAGAGCAGCATGGCAAACTGCATGCCAGAGGGCTCTGGGCCCTCACAGGGAGTCGCCCACCAAACCCAAGTAACGGACAATTGAGGGACCAGAATTGTAGGAGAAGGGGATACAACTCAGAGCAGAGACAATAAAGGTGTGAAACTCAAGGCAAACCCAGCCCCTGGGGCTAGCGAGTCCAGGACCATTGGACTGTGAGGAGGCTCAACCCCTCAGACACCAAGCAGATAGCCCAGAGCCAGAAAGAGCAAAAATGGACACACACACACACAAAGGAAAGAAGATAAGGAATCACCAGAAAATGAACTAAATGAAATGGAGGCATGCACTATGTCAGAAAAAGAATTCAAAATAAGGGTCATACAATTCATA
Source organism: Myotis yumanensis (assembly GCF_028538775.1). Classification (NCBI taxonomy): domain Eukaryota; kingdom Metazoa; phylum Chordata; class Mammalia; order Chiroptera; family Vespertilionidae; genus Myotis; species Myotis yumanensis. The sequence goes on along the minus strand of NW_027223752.1, from coordinate 158,913,303 downwards.
AACCAGATGTATGAGAAAATCAACAACCTATGTAAGAATTGGGGGGAAACAAAGAGTGATATAGCTACAGTAAAAACCACCATGGAAGCTTTCAACAGTAGACTAAGAGAAGCGGAGGACCAAATTAGCAAATTAGAAGGCAGGGAAGCAAAACACACCCAAATTGAACCACAATTGGAAAGAAAAAATGAAAAGACAGGAGGAGATCCTGAGGGAGCTTTGGGTCAACATGAAATGAAGCAACATATGTATAATAGGGGTGCCAGAAAGACAAGAAGAGAAGCAAGGGTTAGAAAACCTATTTGAAGAAATAATGTCAAAAAACTTCCCTGATGTGGGAAGAAAAAGTCACACAAGCACAGAGTCCCAAACAAGATGAACCCCAAAATACCCACACCAAGACACGTCGTAATACAAATGGCAAACATAATGACAAAGAGAGAATCTTAAAGGCTGTAAGAGCAAGACAGAAAGTTACCTACAAGAGAACTCCCATTAGACTATCAAATGATTTCTCAACAGAAACATATCAGGTCAGAAAGGAATGGAAGGAAGTATACAAAGTGATACTCAATCCAGCAAGGCTATCATTCAAAATTGAAGGGGGAAAAAAAAATTGAAGGGGAAATCAGGAGCTTCACACACACAAAAAAAGGCTAAGGGAGTTTATCGCTACCAAGCCAGCAATGCAAGAAATGCTAAAGGGACTGTTGTAAAAAGAAGGAACACAGGCACAAAAAATAGAAATGGCTACAAACACCTATCAATAATAACTTTAAACATAAATGGACTAAATGCTCCAATCAAAAGGCATTGAGTGGCTGAATGGATAAGAAAACATGATCATATATATGCTGTCTACAAGAGACCCACCTCAGAACAAGAGACTCACACAGACTGAAAGTGAAGGGATGGAAAACTATATTTCAGGCAAATGGAAATGAAAAAAAATTTTTAAAAAAGCAAGGGTGGCAATACTTACATCTGACAAAATAGACCTCAAAGAGAAGGCCATAACAAGAGATAAAGAATGCCATTTCATAATACTAAAGGGATTGATACAACAAGAGGATATAACTCTGGTAAACATATATGCACCCAATGCAGGAGCACCCTAATACATAAAAAAACTTCTGGAAGATATCAAGGGAGAGATTGACAGCAATACAATCATAGTAGGAAACTTTAATACCTCCCTGACAACACTGGATAAATCCTCTAGACAAAAACATCAGCAAAGAAACAGCAATCCTAAATGACTCACTAGATCAGATGGACTTAATTGACATCTTCAGAACATTTCACCCCAAAGCTACAGAATATACATTTTTCTCAAGTAAACATGGGACATTTTCAAAGATAGACCACATATTGAGTCACAGGCGAAGTCTCTTCAAATTCAAGAAGATTGAAATCAGGGCCCCACCGCTGGTCCACCTCCGCACACCAAAATCAACTCGGAGACCCGCCAGCGGGAGAGCCAGTGAGGAGCCGGAGTCCAGCCTGCAGCGTGAGCACTTGTGTCCACTTCCCAGCCACCTGCCCAATGCGCTCGGGCTGCCCCCTGTTGAAGCATGGCCACCCCACCCAAGAGGAGCTGCCCCTCTCCCACGATCACCTCTGAGAGAACCCACATCAAGAAAATTTCCATCGAAAGGAACATCACTGCAGGGAAGTCAACATTTGTGAATATCCTTAAACAAGTCTGCGAGGATTGGGAAGTGGTTCCTGAACCTGTTGCCAGAAGGTGCAACGTTCAAATTACTCAAGATGAATTTCAGGAACTGACAACATCTCAGAAAAGTGGTGGGAAATGTTCTTCAGATGGTGTATGAGAAACCTGAGCAATGGTCTTTTACCTTCCAGTCATATGCCTGCCCCAGTCGCATACGAGCTCAGCTTGCCTCTCTCAATGGCAAGCTCAAAGATGTGGAGAAACCTGTATTATTTTTTCAACGATCTATGTATAGTGACAGGTATATTTTTGCATCTAGTTTGTATGAATCTGAATATATGAATGAAATAGAGGGGACAATTTATCAGGACTGGCATGACTGGAAGAATAACCAATTTGGCCAAAGCCTTGAACTGGATGGAATCATTTATCTTCGAGCTAGTCCAGAGAAATGCTTGAGTAGAATATATATACGGGGAAGAAATGAGGAATAAGGCATTCCTCTTGAATATTTAGAGAAGCTTCACTATAAGCATGAAAGCTAGTTCCTGTACAGAACACTGAAAACCAACTATGATTATCTACAAGAAGTGCCTATCTTAATACTGGATGTTAATGAAGACTTTAAAGACAAACACAACAGTCTGGTTGAATAGGTCAAAGAATTTTTGAGCACTTTGTGATCTTGCTGAAGACTTCAGGGACCAAAATGATTCCAGACACTTCAGCTTTGTGTATCTTCGTAGCTTTGTATTTATACAAGTCTCTTTTAAAAAAACCAAATTTTTAACCATTTTTGTTCCAAGAAAAAATAATTTTTTTATGAGTCCTATATGAAAGTTTATAACCAGCTTCTTCCCCCCTTCCCTCCCTTCTTCCCTCCCTCCCTTCCTTCCTTTCTTCCTTCCTTTGTATAAAAACCTCTCATGACAAGACATTTAATTATCTCTCATGACAAGAAGTCTGGAGATAGATGGTTCCAGAATCACTATAGTGGCTAAAGGTCCTATATCACAAAGGACCCACCCTCCTCTCTCTTTCCCGTTATCCTCCTCAGCAGGTTGGCTTTTTTCCTGGTACTTCTCATCTCACTGTTGACTAGTTTCTTAACTGGATTTCTTAACTGGAAACTTTGTTTCATAGAAAATGGTAACGTGTCCAGTGTAAATTAGAGCAAAAAGTTGAAAATGGAATGTAAGGAATCGCTAGAAAAATAATTGTTTTACTTTAAGTACTTTGATCCATTGCCTCCCTTTCTACCTCAATTTATGTGGAAGATCAGATGTAATATTTAATCAATTCATTGATATTTATTAGTGTGTCTATAATACATTTATAGAGGAGCAAGTTAGACTATGTTCCCAGTTTGTAATGGCATACATCTGTACTATGGGTGAGACGTCATCTTTTTGCATGAGATTTTGGATGATTAAAGAGGAAATGTCTCTTAAAATATAACTTATAAGCGCCCTACCTGCTTGGGCTCAGTGGAGAGAGTGGCCTGCAGACTGAAGGATCCCAGTTCAATTCCAGTCAAGGGCACATGCCCAGGTTGTGGGCTCGATCCTCAATAGGGGGCATGCAGGAGGCAGCCGATCAATGATTTTCTCTCATCATTGATGTTTTTCTCTCTCTCTCCCTCTCCCTTCCTCTCGGAAATCAATAAAAATATATTTAAAAAATAATAATAACTTATAAGCGAAGGCCCGGTGACGTGGCTAGGTTGATTGAATGATATCCTGTGCCAGTTCAATTCCTTGTTAGGGCACATGTCTGGGTTGTGGGTTCAGTCCCCAGTTGGGACAAGTGTAGAGGGCAACCAATTAATGTTTCTCTCCTTTCCTCTCTCTAAGCATGTCCTCAGGTAAGGACTTTAAAAAATTACTGAAGGTTATTACATCAGTAAATGATTTTCAGACCATTCTTTTACATGGAATATTACTATTACAGTTAAAAGATTGGTTTAAACTATGATTACCTTTAAATCATTTGAGGTGGAAGTACAGATTTCCCTACATTTCTTCTCTTTTTAAAAAAATGTTTTCTTGTTGATTTTAGAGAGAGAGGAAGGGAGAGGGAGAGAGAGAAACATGGATGTGTGAGAAAGAAGCATCAGTCGCTGCGCCTCCCGCATGACCCCTACTAGGGATCGGGCTAGCAGCCCGAGCATGTGCCCTGACCAGGAGCTGAACTAGAGACCTTTCCATGCATGGGACGATGCTCAACTAACTGAGCCACACCAGCCAGAGCTCTTCTCATTTTATAAGTAAAACGTTAGTGGGACATAGTGATACATTTTTCCATTTTATTCTTTATTGACCCAAGCAGTCTTTTATTACCTTTTTATAGTTTGTAAGAAGTCAAAAGAAAACCTGAAGACAAGGTAAATAATCTTAGGAGTGTAGTTTATTTAGTCCCACCTGTTATCTCCTTCCTCATCCTGGTTTTGCTCCTGTTAGAATTAATTAGGCAGCCTGCTATTATACACACACTTTCTGCTTTGAGAACATTATGATTATTCTTCACTTCATGGTTGGCTTTGCTCCTCTGTCCTCCCTCTCCCTTTTTAAGGGAAATTACTGATAATAAATGATCTTGCTTTGCTTTATATGTTACATATCTTGAAAGCATTATTTCTTTTGAATATATATTGGAAAATATATTAATAAAGAAGAAAAAGGGTGAAATAGGTGTAATTTTAAAAAATCTGCTTGGATTCATTTTTATTCTGTATATAATTAAAGATTTTTTCAAGTTTGTTTAGTTAAATGTGAGGTGTTTTTTCTATGTGTTTACCCTTTCTACTTGACATTTTAGAAAAATTTTGTTTTTGAAGTGAGGGGAAGAGTCACTTTGTATTTTGAAATTATCATTTTCCTTTTCAAAATGTCATCTTTTGTTTTGTTTCTTGAGATAATTTAGTGGGTTAAACATTCTAGATGTCCTGATCTTTGAAAGGGAAACTGCATTTTAAATTTGTAATCACAACTGGCCGGTGTGACTCAGTGGTTGAGCATCAACCTATGAACCAGGAGTTCAAGGTGTGATTCCCAGTCAGGGCACATCCCCGGGTTGTGAGCTCAATCTCCATTAGGGGGTGTGTAGGAGGCAGCCGATAGATGACTCTCTCTCATCGATGTTTCTATCCCTCTCATTCTCTCCCTTCTTCTCTGAAATCAATTAAAAAAAAAATTTTTTAAATCTATAATCACCATGAGTAAACTATTTCATGATGTATCTGTGTATTTTTTATTTGCTATACATCAGTTTGTTTATTAAATTAAACATTTGCTTAATAAATAAGTGTAAATCTTTAAAAAAAATCATGTCAAGCATCTTCTCAGACAACAATGGCGTAATATTAGAAATCAACTACAATAAAAACAATAAAAAAATTCAAACACTTAAAGGCTGAATAGCATGCCATTAAACAATGATTGGGTTACCAAAGAGATCAAAGAATAAATTTTAAAAATCCTGGAAACGAATGACAATGAAAACACAACTATCCAAAATCTATGGGACATAGTGAAAGCAGACCTGAGAGAGAAGTTCATAGCTCTACAGGCCTACTTCAAAAAACAAAAACAAAAAAAAAATGGTAATAAATCATCTAACTCTACAACTTAAAGATTTAGAAAGAGAACGAGAGGCCCAGCATGAGCAGGAGGAAGGAGATAATAAAGATCAGAGCAGAAATAAATGACATAGAAACTAAAAAAACAATTCAAAAGATCAATGAAACCAAGAGCTGGTTCTTTGAAAGGATAAACAATATAGATGAACCTCTAGCCAGACTGACCAAGAAACAAAGAGAGAGGACCCAAATAAACAAAATCAGAAATGAAAGAGGCGAAATAAAGAAAAGACCCCACAGAAATACAAAAGATTATAAAAAAAATAGTATGAACAACTCTATTCAAACAAACTAAACAACCTACAGGAAATGGACATATTCCTAGAAAAATATGACCTCCCAAAACTTAATCAAGAAGAATCAAAAAAATCTCAACAGGCCGATAACTAAGGAGGAAATTGAAGCAGTCATCAAAAAAATCCAAGCAAACAAAAGCCCAGGGCCAGACAACTTCACAGGGGAATTTTACCGAACATTCAAAGATCTAAAACCTATCCTTCTCAGACTATTACAAAAAATTCAAAAGGAAAGCACACTTCCTAGCTCTTTCTATGAAGCCAGCATTACCCTAATCCCAAAACCAGATAAAGACACTACAAAGAAAGAGAATTATAAGCCAATATCCCTGATGAACATAGATGCTAAAATGCTCAACAAAATTCTGACAAATCGGATCTACCATTACATTAGAAAGATCAAACACCATGACCAAGTGGGATATATTCCACAGATGCAAGGCAGGTACAATATCCGCAAATCAATAAATGTGATACATCACGTAAACAAATTGAGAGATAAAAATCACACAATCATATCAATTGATGCAGAAAAGGCATTTGAAAAAATCCAACACCCTTTCCTGATAAAGACTCTCAGCAAAGTGGGAATAGAGGAATCATACCTCAACATAATAAAAGCCTTATATTACAAACCTACAGCCAACATCAACTCAATGGACAAAAACTAAAACCACTGAGAAACCAAGATGGCAGCATAGGTAAACACCTGAAATTGCTGCCTCCCACAACCACTTCAAAAATACAACTAAAAGACAAAACAGACATCATCCAGAACACAGGAAGGCTGGCTGAGTGGAAATTCTACAACTAGAAGGAAAGAGAAAAGCACACTGAGACTCAGAGGAGGTGCGGAAGTAAAGTGCAGAGGTACGGAGGCGCACACAGAAAGGGCTGGCAACTGAGGACGTTGTTGTCTTTTTCAATCGGGAAGGAGGCGCAAGCTCCCTACGGCCCTGGACTCCAGTTCCGGGAGAGTCTCTGGGGACGCAGACTCACACGGGAAGAAACTGGACTGTCTGGCATCGGTCGTAACTCGAGGTCGGCTTTCTCTCAGAGGTGCTTGCAGCGATTACCCGGATACTGAGACTCGGGGCCTCTTAGGGTAGGTCTGAGGAGCAGCCATAGCTGTTTGCTCCGCCCTGTTGATCCCTCAGCCCTGCCCCACCCAAGCTGTGTGCAGATGTTTTTGCATATGAATGGTCTGGCCCATTGCAATCTGAAAATTACCTAACAAACTGCAGCTGGGTCAGAGAGACCCAGAACTTCCAAAAGAAGGCCCAAGGCCCCACAGCTGCTTGCATTGCTTCACAGCTGGGCCTCATCTGGGCACCTCCAAACCCCAAACAAAGAAGAGGAATCTGCAGATCTCTCAGTACCTCCTGCTGGGTAGCCTCAGGCAGAGGCTAAATTAGCACCTCCTTAGAGATCCAAGAGCCAGTGTACCCAGGGGTCAGAGTGGGACCATCCAGATTACAACTCCGCAGATCCATAAGGGACACACTCAGGGGGCAGACTCAGTGAGCACCAAAGCCCCACTGAAGCAAGTCTTGCCCAAGAAGGGTGTCTCCAGCACAGAAGTTCTCCCACTGCAGACACAGCTAATTCTCACCGTCAACTGGCCTGGAGGTCAATTCCTCCCAGTGATACCTACAACAATTAAGGCTTAACTACAACAAGACTGTGCACACAGCCCACAAAGGGGTGCACCAAGAGTGTCCTGTCCACCTCAGGTAAGTGGGGAGGCTGAGCCACTGGGCCCTATAGGACACCTAGCACAGAAAGCCACTCTATCAACACAGGGAAGCATAAAAAATGTGGAGACAAAGAAACAGGTCACAAATGACAGAAATGGAGGAACGCAAACTACTGGATATAGAGTTCAAAACCACATTTATAAGGCTTTTCAAGAATTTTCTAGAAACCACCAATAAATTTAGTGAGACCCTCAAGAAATCTAGTGAGATCCTCGAGGGTATGAAAAAGGACCAACTAGAAATTAAGCATACACTGACTGAAATAAAGAATATTATACAGAGTTCCAACAGCAGACTAGAGGATTGCAAGAATCAAGTCAAAGATTTGAAATACGAAGAAGCAAAAAACACCCAACCGGAAAAACAAAAAGTAAAAAGAATCCAAAAATATGAAAGTAGTGTAAGGAGCCTCTGGGACAACTTCAAGCGTCCCAACATCCGAATTATGGGGGTGCCAGAAGAAGAGAGAGAGCAAGATATTGAAAACCTATTTGAAGAAATAATGACAGAAAACTTCCCCTACCTGGTGAAAGAAATAGACTTACAAGTCCAGGAAGCGCAGAGAACCCCAAACAAAAGGAATCCAAAGAGGACGACACCAAGACACATCATAATTAAAATGCCAAGAGCAAAAAACAGAGAGAATCTTAAAAGCAACAAGAGAAAAACAGTCAGTTACCTACAAGGGAGTACCCATATGACTGTCAGCTGATTTCTCAACAGAAACTATGCAGGCCTGAAGGGAATGGCAAGAAATATTCAAAGTGATGAATACCAAGAACCTACAACCAAGAGTACTTTATCCAGCAAAGCTATCATTCAGAACTGAAGGTCAGATAAAGAGCTCACTGATAAGAAAAAGCTAAAGGAGTTCATCACCACCAAACCAGTATTATATGAAATGCTGAAAGGTATTCTTTAAGAAGAGGAAGAAGAAGAAAAAGGTAAAGATACAAATTATGAACAACAAACACACATCTATCAACAAGTGAATCTAAAAATCAAGTGAATAAATAAACTGATGAACAGAATAAACTGGTGAATATAATAGAATCAGGGGCATAGAAAGGGAGTGGACTGACAAGTCTCGGGGGGAAAGGGGTGTGGGGGGTGTGGGAAGAGACTGGACAAAAATCGTACACCTATGGATGAGGATAGTGGGGGGGGGGGGCGGTAAGGGCAGAGGTTGGGGTGGGAACCGGGTGGAGGGGAGCTATGGGGGGAAAAAAGAGGAACAACTGTAATAATCTGAACAATAAAGATTTAATTTAAAAAAAAAAACTAAAACCATTTCCCCTAAGAACAGGAACAAAACAGGGATGCCTGCTTTTACCACTCCTGTTCGATATAGTACTGGAAGTGCTAGCCATAGCAATCAGACAAGAAGAAATGAAAGGCATCCAAATTGGAAGAAAGGAGTAAAACTGTCATTATTCGCAGATGACATGCTATTGTGCATAGAAAACCATAAAGACTCCATCAAAAAACTACTAGAACTAATAAATGAATTCAGCAATGTAGCAGGATACAAAATTAACACCCAGAAATCTATGGCTTTTTTATACACCAATAATGAACTCACAGAAAGAGAAACTAAAAAAAATCCCATTTACCATTGCAACAAAAAAATTAAGGTACCTAGGAATAAATTTAACCAAGGAGATAAAAGACCTGTACTCAGAAAATTACAGGACACTGAAAGAAGAGATAGAGGAAGACATAAACAAATGGAAGAATATACCATGCTCATGGATTGGTAGAATCAACATCATTAAAATGTCCATACTACCCAAAGCAATCTATAGATTCAATGCAATCCCTATTAAAATACCAACGTCATACTTCAAAGACTTAGAACAAACTCTCCAAAATTGCATCTGGAATAACAAAAACACCCTGAATAGCTGCAGCAATCTTGAGAAAGGACAAAGTTAGAGCGATCACAATACCAGATATCAAGTTACACTATAAAGCCACTGTTCTCAAAACTGCCTGGTACTGTCACAAGAACAGACATATAGACCAATATTTGACAAAGGAGGCAAGAGCATACAATGGAGTCAAGATAGTCTCTTCAATAAATGGTGTTGGGAAAAATGGACAGATACATGCAAAAAAAATGAAATTAGAAAACCAACTTACACCATTCACAAAAATAAATTCAAAATGGATAAAGGACTTAAATGTAAGATGAGAAACCATAAAAATCTTAGAAGAAGCCATAGACAGCAAAATAGCAGACATTTGTGATGGCAATATCTTTACTGATACATATCCTAGGAAAATGGAAAGTAAGGAGAAAATAAACAAGTGGGACTACATCAAAATAAAAAGCTTCTGCAGAGCAAAAGAAACTATCAACAAAACAAGAAAGCCCACTGCATGAGAGAACATATTTGCCAATGTTATTTCTGATAAAGGTTTAATCTCCAAAATTTATAGGGAACTCATACAACTTAACAAAAAAAAAGATAAACAATCCAATCAAAAAATGTACAAGGGACCTAAACAGATACCTTTCGGAAGAGGACATACAGAAGGCCAAGAGACATATGAAAACATGCTCAAAGTCACTAATCATCTGAGAAATGCAAATCAAAACAATAATGAGGTACCATTTCACACCTGCCAGAATGGCTATCATCAAAAAATCAACAAAGGACTAGTGCTGAAGAGGATGCAGAGAAAAAGGAACCCTCTTACACTGCTGGTGGGAATGCAGACTGGTGCAGCCACTGTGGAAACCAGTATGGCATTTCCTCAAAAAACTAAAACTGGAACTTCCATTTGACTCAGTAATCCCACTTCTAGGAAAATATCCCAAGAAATCAGAAACACCAATCAGAAAGGATATATGCACCCCTATGTTCATAGCAGCACAATTTACAATAGCTAACATTTGGAAAGAGCTTAAGTGCCCACCAGCAGATGAGTGGATTAGAAAACTACTCACATCTACACAATGGAATACTACACTGCTGTAAAAAAGAAGCATGGATGGAACTGGAGAGCATTAAGCTAAGTGAAATAAGTCAGTCAGAGAAAGATAATTATCACATGATCTCATTCATTAGAATATAATGAACAACATAAACTGATGAACAAAAATAGAAACAGAGTCATTGAAGCATGAACAGACTGTCCAACCTAGAGGAAAGGTAGGGGGTGAGAGGGTAAGGAATCAACCAAAGTACTTGTATGCATGCATATGAGCATAACTAATGGACATAGACTGGGGGATAAGGGGACTGGGTGGACATGTTCTGGGGGTGGGGGCAACTGGGGAGAGGTCAATGGGGGAAAAAAGAGACTTATGTAATACTTTAAACAATAAATAATTTTTAATAAGTTACATTGCGGAAAATATTAACTCTAGTAATCACTGGGAAAAACATCTATTCAAATGGCTTCAATAGGCAGCTGTATGTGCCTCATTTATCAAAACTTCTACCCTGACCTCCTGTCCAATAATCTAATGATTCTTACTAATCTACAGAGCATTGCTATTTCATTGTTAGTCAAACAAGCTTGTCTACATCAGAGCCCATAAATCCCTATTTTCACTATGTTCAGTAAACAAAAATAGTTGGGGTATTTAACGTATGAGCTCAGCAGAAAGTTGCTGATGTGATTAGAGTGTGGATTGAAATTTTGGCCATGGAAATGGTGGATCCTAGAGATGCTCTACAAGAGTAATTTTAGACTTGATGGGAAATAGAACATCTTCGCTCAAGGACAGTGGCTTGTTTGCTTCTGTGGAACTTATCTGCCGATGCCATCCCCTGAAGTCTGACATGAGAAGTGCATTCAAGATTTCCGCGCTGCTGGCTTCTGATTAGGTTTGGGCAATGGAGACACCAGGGATACCTAATATATCTAAAATCTTTTTTGAAAGTCTTTTGCAAGAATGTATTGCTTTAAGCCTTATTATAATTTGTTACAATTTTAAAAACAAAGACAGATTTAAGCATTAAAGTGATAAAGACCAAAAAAAAGACAAAAGTAGAAAGACTATGTAATTACAACAAAAAATGAAGGGATACCCACAAACACACACAAAAATAAAAAATAACAAAAACATAAAGAGAATCAGTAAATATTATAGTGACTTTAGGATGTGTTTAAACTTAAGCAACCATCAACTTAAAACAGACTGGTATAAACATAACTTGGTATGTATGAAGCACATGATAACCACCAACCAAAAATCTATAAGAAATATACAAGTAGAGAAAGGAATGTGAACTATACAAAGTCATCACCATACAAGAGAATAAGAAAGGAACAGAGAAGCACTACAAAAACAATGAGAAAACAATACCTGTAGGGGTTTTTCTGGACGAGATTAATATTTGAATCAGTGGATTCAATAAAGTAGATTTCCCCCACAGCCTGAATATAAGAAAACATGGAAGGAGGAATTTGCCCTGATTTTTTCCCCCTCACTACTGAGCTGGGACCTCTCATCCCATCTTCTCAGAACCTCAGACTGGGGTTTACACCATCAGCTCCTCTGGCTTTCAAGTCTTCAGACTTGAACAGGAACTTCACCACTAGCTCTCCCAAGTCTCCAGCTTGCAGATTATGGGACCTCTTAGCCTCTATAACAGGGGTGGGCAAACTTTTTGACTCGAGGGCCACAATGGGTTCTTAAACTGGACCGGAGGGCCGGAACAAAAGCATGGATGGAGTGTTTGTGTGAACTAATATAAATTCAAAGTAAACATCATTACATAAAAGGGTACGGTCTTTTTTTTTTTTTTTTTAGTTTTATTCATTTCAAACGGGCCGAATCTGGCCTGTGGGCCGTAGTTTGCCCACGGCTGCTCTATAACCACACAGGAAATGTGTGAGTGTGTGTTCCCTACTGGTTCTAAGTCTCTAAAGAACCCTGAACTAATACAGTTACTTTACACTAAGTTGGTCAAAGTTGCTATGGTAGTCATTAGGGTTTTTTACCAAATATTTCTAGTTCTTGTTCCAGGCACTGGCAGGACTGCACTTTCCCCATTGCCCTAAAATTAGATTTGGCCATGTGACTAGACCTGGCACATGGAATCTGAGAAAAGGGATTTATATCACTCTATTTTGGAATATTTAGAAACTCTGATTTGGTCTGCTTTCTTTTTATTTATGCCATAGGTAATGGGGATGCTGCAGATGGTGGCTGTCATCCTAGGTCCCAGCCCATCCATGAGGGACATATATCAATGAGCAATAGTCACTGCTCCTTTTAGTCACTGAGACATGGAGTTCCCATGTTATCCCAGCAAAATCTAACTGATCCTATCACAAAAAGTTAAGGAAATCCTATTGAGTTAAGACTTGAACGATGAAAAAGACCTAGACATGCAAAAGGCCACAGTAAGAAAGAACTTGGTTTAAGGGGCAGACAGGAAACTGGCTGGAATGTAGAGAGTAAGGACAGCTGTAGTGTGATAAGGGGCAAAGAGGTAAATTATGATCAGGCCAGGCAGAATCCAAAGGCCAGAGTAATTGGCTTATATTTCCTCATAATTTCAACAGGCAGCAAGTGAAAGAATTTTAAACTTCAGTGGGGTAAGAGGAGTAACATAATCTAATTGAAGGTTATCCTGATGACAGAGTAAAAACCTTGCTACCTCCTTCTCTAAAAATGTAACAAACAAAAACTTCTTTGATTTTTAAAAAGAAATACTCTACAAAAAAATGAAGATAATAGATGGATATAGGAATTTTAGATGTTTTGGCCAAACAAAGGAAAATCAAATTTATATACGGAAAAGCAAGCCACTTGCACAGAACTTGAGAAAGATTTGGGAACAGGATGCACCAGATACAGGAGTAATTAGATATGTTGAATAAAGGTTATAATTTAATAGCCTCAATAAGCAATTAGTGTCCTGGATCTGCAGTGCCATCAGGTTCAGTCAGACAGCTACCCATTCTTAGCCCTGAGGGAACAGGAGATACAAGCTACCAATAAACTGAGCCAGAGAGACTGGACCCACCAACAGAGAAGGCTAGCGGTGATAAATAGACTAGAACAGGGGGTTAGGTAAAGCTACCACATAAATTTTAAATAGCTGGTAATCCCTTTGTTCTGACAAATTCCAGGGGCCTAACCTTAGGCTCAGGCAAGAGACCAAATGAAACCTTTCTGGAGAAATTAAATTATCCCAGAGAAAGGACCCTTAGACACTGACATTTGAGGGAACCTAAAAACAAATAAACAACAACAAAACAGCCAAATGGCCTCCTGAAATCCCTACAGTAAAGTCTATCCACAGAATTTTCAATTAGTTTTTCAGTGTGCAGACACTCAAATATGCACAGACAAGGTGCATCAGACATTTGAAAACAGCTTCTCAATAAAAGAGAGGTGATATCAAGCAAACAAAAAAGGGGGGAGTACTCAAATAAAATAGAAACAGTAAAGATATAAACATGTAAGAAAAAATATTGCATCTATGAAACCATAAATAGGATACTATAAACAGGAATAGTCAGGAAAATTTTAAACATAATAAAGTTAAGGCAATCTCCCCTAGAGAATAATAAAAAATACAAGAAACACACAATCAGAGACCAAAGGAGAAAACTTGATGTGATACAATATCTGAATAATAAAAGCTTCAGAAAAGAATTTGGAGGGGAGAGATTTATCCAAGGAAAATTCAAGAAAAGTACCTAGCACTGAAAATATGCATTTGCAGAGAGAAAGGACCTGTCAAGGGCCCAGCTTGTGAATGGAAGAAGGCACAAAGCACACCAACTTAGAATGTCAAAACACCAGTATGAAAAAGAAGAGCTCCCAGGCTTCCTCGGTGGTGGGGAGAAGTCATAAACCAAAATGTATTGGATTTCTCAATAGCAAGGGGGAAGCCAGGAAAAGATGAGTAAGTGCCTTGTAAATTATTTCAACCTAAATTTCTGTAACTATTCAAATTATCAACTAGTGAACACTGAATAAAGAGATTTTTCAGTCACATAGATAACCCCAAAATTTATGCCCTATGCCAGTGGTCGGCAAACTGCGGCTCGCGAGCCACATGCGGCTCTTTGGCCCCTTGAGTGTGGCTCTTCCACAAAATACCGACTTCTGCGCATGGGCCACAAAGTTGCAATCGCACTGTACATGCGCGCCTGCACGTGGTATTTTGTGGAAGAGCCACACTGAAGAGGCCAAAGAGCCGCAGTTTGCCGACCACTGTCCTATGCATTCTTTCTCAGGAATAAATGAATATGAGATCCTGTGTGGTCCAGGAAACAGGACTGAACATAAGAAAGAAGGCAAAGGGAATTCCTAAACCAGTAGCTCTGCAGCTGAATCACAGAGAATGCAGTAAGGTTCCCCGAGACAGGCTACCTATCCTCTAGAACAGTGATGGCGAACCTATGACACGCCTGTCAGAGGTGACACGTGAACTCATTTTTTTGGTTGATTTTTCTTTGTTAAATGAATGGCATTTAAATATATAAAATAAATATCAAAAATATAAATCTTTGTTTTACTATGGTTGCAAATATCAAAAAATTTCTATATGTGACACGGCACCAGAGTTAAGTTAGGGTTTTTCAAAATGCTGACACGCCGAGCTCAAAAGGTTCGCCATTACTGCCCTAGAAAGTATCTGCTTTTGTTATTAACTTTCTAAAACATTACGAAAAAAGTCAAACATATACAAAAGTAGAATTATATGAACCTTTTGTGCTTCAAATAATTAACATTTTGCAATATAGTTTAAAGTCTAAATTATTTTCCTAAAAATCCCCAAGACCTCGATAAAAAATGTTCAGTATTACAGTGATTTATCCTTAATAATAGAAAATGACTAAATTATAAAATCAAAGACTTCATTATTTTCTTAGTTAACATACATTATTTTCAGGTGTACACCTTCACTGACTAGAAATTATACAGCTTACTAAGTGATCATCCCGATAAATCTTGTACTCACCTGATACCATACATAATTAGAATATTGACTCAATTCCCCATGCTGTACTATTTTACATCTCCATGACTATTTATAACAACCAATTTGTACTTCTTTTTAAATTGATTTTAGAGAGAAAGAAGGGGAGGGGAGAGAGAAACATCAATTCGTTGTTCCATTTATTTATGCACTTTAGGGATCCTTCTTGTATAGACCCTGGAATTGAACCTGCAACTTTGGTATATGAGGGCAATGCTCTACCAATAACCAACTGAGCTACCTGGCCAGTACCAATTGGTACTTCTCAATCCCTTCAATCTTTTTCAACCATCCCTCCAACTCTCTTCCCATCGGGCAACCATCAAAATGTTCTCTGTATTTATGTCTGTTTCTGTTCTTGTTCATTTACTGTTTTTTATATTGAATTATTGATATGTTTTTCCTGCTATTTTATTGCTCATATTTATAATCTTTTTATTCCCTCTTCATAAAAAAAAATTTTTTTTTTAAATTTTTAATACTGGTTTGGTGATTGTGAATTCCTTTAGCTTTTTCTTATCAATGAGACTTTTTATCACCTTGAATATTTCTTGCCACTCCCTTCTGGCCTGCAAAGTTTCTGTTGAGAAATGAGCTGTTTTATGGGTACTCCCTTATAGGTAACTAGGTGCTTTTCTCTTGATGCTTTTAAGATTCTTTGCTTTAACCTTTGGCATTTTAATTATGATGTGCTTGGTGTGGCCTTTTTGGGTTCATCTTGTTTAGGACTCTGCACTTCCTGGACTGTATGTCTAGTTCCTTCACTAATTAGGGAAGCTTTCTGTCATTTTTTCAAATAGGTTTTCAATTTCTTGCTCTCTCTCTTCTGCCAGCACCCCCATGCTAATGTTGGTACAATTGAAGTAGTCTTAGAGCAGCGGTTCTCAACCTGTGGGTCGCGACCCCGTTAGGGGTCGAACAACCCTTTCACAGGAGTCACCTAAGACCATCGGAAAACACATATATAATTACATATTGTTTTTGTGATTAATCACTATGCTTTAATTATGTTCAATTTGTAACAATGAAAATACATCCTGCATATCAGATATTTACATTACGATTCATAACAGTAGCAAAATTACAGTTATGAAGTAGCAACGAAAATAATTTCATGGTTGGGGGTCACCACAACATGAGGAACTGTATTAAAGGGTCGAGGCAGTAGGAAGGTTGAGAACCACTGTTTCAGAGGCTCCTTACATTACATTATTGGATTCTTTTTTCTTTTTGCTGTTCAGATTGTTTTTTGCTTCTTTATATTCCAAATTACTGATGTGATTCTTGGTTTCATCTATTCTACTGTTCTTTGTAAATTCTTCAATTCAGTTGTGTATCTTTCATTTCTGACAGGTTCATTTTTATTGTTTCCATGTCCTTTTGTATGCTATTGAAGTTCTAAGTTCATTGAGCATACTTATAAAAAGTGTTTTGAACTCTGCATCTGATAAATTGTCTCCATTTAGTTCTTTCTCTGGAGGTTTGTTCTGTTCTCTCATTTTGGACACTTTCTTTGTCTCTTCACTTTGGCTACCTCCCTATGTTTGTTTCTATTTATTAAGTAGAGCTGCTATGCCTCCTGGGCTTGGTAGAGTGGCCTTATGTAGTACGAGTCCTGTGGGTCCCAGTGGCACAGCCTCCCTGGTCACCCAAACTGGGCATTCCAGGTGCACCCTCCATGTGTGCTGTGTGCACCCTTCTGTTGTACCCATATGTCTCTGGTGCCTTTTCAGCTGCTGTCCCAGTGCTGGAGCTCAGAGGGAGTCAGTCCAAATAAGTCCGTGTATGAGCCCGTTAAGACAGTGATCATCAACCTTTCAGACCTCATGGACCACCAGAGGTCCGCGAACCGGTTGGCTACCACTGCTCTAAAGGTTTCCTTAAACCAGCGTCACCAACCTTTCAGACCTAACGGACCACAGATTGGTGACCGCTGCTTTAAGAGGAATGCCTGGGACTCCAGCAACCCTCCATCTCCATGAGCCTCAATACCCACTTTTTTTTACAGCCAGAAATTATGGGGCCTTCTATTCCTGGTACTGGAACCCTGGGTTGGGGGGACCGAGGACCCCTCACTCCTCAGGTGAGACCTCTGCAGCCAAGATATACCTCCCAATTTTTATCTGCCACATGTAGGTTTGGGGCTATCATCCCATTCTCAATCTCTACCCCTCCTACCAGTCTCGAAATGGCTTCTTTAAATCCCTAGCTGTAGAAATTCTTTTCAGCTAAATTTCAGGCGGTTCTGAATGATGGTTGTTCTGTAGTTTATCTGTAATTTTAATGTGGTTGTCAGGGGATGCAAGTACCCCATTTACCTACATTGCCATCTTGACCAAAATCCTCAAACAACTCTTTATAATATCCTTCCCTCCCATCTACTATCAAAAAATATTTTAAAAAACACGATAGATTATATACAGCAAACTCTCAAATACCAATGCAAAAATCTGCCCCTACATAACCTAAATATTAAGTATTATAATGGGGAGAACCAAGATGGCGGCATAGGTTAATGCTGGAGTTTGCTGCCTCGAACAACCACTTCAAAAATACAACTAAAAGAAGGAACGGACATCATCCAGAACCACAGGAAGGCTGGCTGAATGGAAGTTCTACAACTAGGAGGAACCGAGAATCAAAGGAGGCGCAGTGCTGAAGTAAAATACTAAGGTGCGGAGTGCGCGCAGCGCGGGCTGGTGGCTGAGGGCGCGGTTGTCTGTTTCAATCCGGAGGGAGCCTCAGACTCTGAGCTCCAGATCTGGGCGAGTCTCTAGGGACCCAGACTCAAACGGGAGAAGCGGGACTGTCTGGCTTCGGTCCCTCCGAGGTTTGCAGCTGTTGCTGGGACAGAGAGGCAGAGCACCTGGGGACGGACTGAGAGCAGCCATAACTGCTCCCTCCTCTGCCCTGTTGATCCCGTGGGACCCGCCCCGCCCAAGCCCTGCACAGAGGCATTTGCCGGATAGCCTCAGGCAAAGGCTAGATTAGCACCTCCCTAGAGGACAGAAGTTCTCCCACTGCAAACACAGCTGATTCTCACAGCCAGTTGGCCTGGAGGTCAAGTAGTAATTACCTACAACAATCAAGACTTGACTTCAACAAGACTGCTCACAGAGACCACAAGGGGGTGCACCAAGAGTGTCTACCTCAGGTAATTGGGACACTTAACACGGAAAGCCACTCTATCGACACAGCGAAGCATAAAAAAATGCCAAGACAAAGAAACAGGCCACAAAGGACAGAAGCGGAGGAAAGCAGGCTGCTGGATATAGAATTCAAAACCACACTTTTGAGGTCTCTCAAGAGGCTTCTAGAGTCTGTCGATAAACTTGATGAGATGTACAGGAAATCTAATGAGACCCTCAATGGTGTGATAAAGGACCAACTAGAAAGTAAGCATACACTGACTGAAATAAAGAATATTATACAGACTCCCAACAGCAGACCAGAGGAGCGCAAGAATCAAGTCAAAGATTTGAAATGCGAGGAAGCAAAAAACACACAACCGGAAAAAGCAAAGTGAAAAAAGAATCCAAAAATACGAAGATAGTGTAAGGAGCCTCTGGGACAGCTACGAGCGTACCAACATCAGAATTATAGGGGTGCCAGAAGATGACAGAGAGCAAGATATTGAAAACCTATTTGAAGAAATAATGGCAGAAAACTTCCCCTACTTGGTGAAAGAAATAGATTTACAAGTCCAGGAAGCGCAGAGAACCCCAAACAAAAGGAATCCAAAGAGGACCACACCAAGACACATCATAATTAAAATGCCAAGAGCAAAAGACAAAGAGAGAATCTTAAAAGCAGCAAGAGAAAGAAACTCAGTTACCTACAAGGGAATACCCATACGACTGTCAGCTGATTTCTCAACAGAAACTTTGCAGGCCAGAAGGGAGTGGCAAGAAATATTCAAAGTGATGAATACCAAGAACCTACAACCAAGAGTACTTTATCCAGCAAAGCTATCATTCAGAATTGAAGGTCAGATAAAGAGCTTCACAGATAAGGAAAAGCTAAAGGAGTTCATCACCACTAAACCAGTATTATATGAAATGCTGAAAGGTATCCTTTAAGAAGAGGAAGAAGAAGAAAAAGGTAAAGATACAAATTATGAACAACAAACATGCAACTATCAACAAGTGAATCTAAGAATCAAGTGAATAAATAATCTGATGAACAGAATGAACTGGTGATTATAATAGAATCAGGGACATAGAAAGGGAATGGACTGACTATGCTTGGGGGGGAAAGGGGTGTGGGAGATGCGGGAAGAGACTGGACAAAAATCATGCACCTATGGATGAGGACAGTGGGTGGGGAGTGAGGGCGGAGGGTGGGGTGGGAACTGGGAGGAGGGGAGTTATGGGGGGAAAAAAGAGGAACAAATGTAATAATCTGAACAATAAAGATTTAATTATTAAAAAAATAAAAATAAAAGTCCAAAAAAAAAAAGAATGTAGGAAGTTTGCCTAGAAAATAAAATCTTAATAATGGTTACAACTACTGAAACTTAGTCTCAAATGCTGCCTTACCAAAAAACAACAACAAACACTACTTTTTTCAAGTATCAAGGTAACTAGTAGAGAGACAAAACTATAATCTACGTTAAATGCAGAGTGCTAACTAAATAGTAACATTGAGATCAAGTTTCAGGACTATCTCAAGGAAAAGAAGATGAGGTATTTAATAAAATCATGAGTACACTGTCAATTCCAACCTTAGATCCTTACCATAAGAAAACTATGGGAAACTGACAAAGCCAGTTTGTAACCTATCATTCCATTAGATTGGAAATTCCATGAATGCAGGTTTGTTTTGATCACCACTGTAGCCCAGATCTTACAAATGAAGAGATGCTCAATAAATACTGAAAAATGAAAAAAAAAAAAAAGTATTATAATGGTATTTTTGGTGTTTGTTTGTTTGTTTTAATCCTCACCGGAGGCTCTGTTTTTCATTGATTCGGGAAAGCAAAGGAGAGGGAGATGGACAAGAGAGAGCGAGGGAGAGAGAAACAGTGATGTGAGAAAGAAGCATTAATTGGTTGTCTCCCGTCAATTGGTTGTCTCCAACCAGGAATCTAACCTGTAATTGGGTATGTTTCCTATATGGGAATCAAATCCAACACCCTTCAGTATACAGGATAACACTCTAACCAACTGAACCACACTGGCCAGGGATTTGCTTGTATTTTTTAATTTTACTCTAATCCTTCCGTGCTTTTAATAAGTAATCATATCCTGGATATTTATGAAAACTCAGACAAAATAATCACAAATATCCCTTTCAAGTGTAATCCACCAGTCTACTTCCAAATGTGTGGTTTTCACATTACCTGAAGGTTCATGTGAACTACTTGTTTTGTTTAACCTACGTAAGGGCCTTTAAGCTAAAGTGTATATCATATTTGTGATTAGCATATGAAATTTGTGATTAATGTTAAGTTAATCACATGAAAAGGTAAAAAATGTTTTCCAATTAAGTTAGTTACATGATTCATGTAAATAAAACACTAAAATACAGTAATGCCTAGATCAGTGGTCGGCAAACTCATTAGTCAACAGAGCCAAATATCAACAGTACAACGATTGAAATTTCTTTTGAAAGCCAAATTTTTTAAACTTAAACTATATAGGTAGGTACATTGTTATTAACTTAATGAGGGTACTCCTAAGGCTTAGGAAGAGCCACACTCAAGGGGCCAAAGAGCCGCATGTGGCTCGCAAGCTGGAGTTTGCCGACCACGGGCCTAGATTATCCTTTTCAAAAATAGGTATAAAATTTTCCAAATAAGTGCTGATTTCTTTAAGCATTAAAAAATGTCTTTAAATAATGTGATTGGAAATATAACATATATTAGGCACACCCATACCTGCTTAACTGAAGTATATAGCAAACACATTTTCTTAATAGCTCAGGACCATCATCATATGTAGTGGTACATCAACCCTTCAGTGAGGTACACAGGAGCTGTCTGCCCCTACACCAATATTCTCAACCTCAGGGCTCTCGTGAGCCAGGTAATTTTGCTATGGGGTGCCCTGTGCACTGTAGGTTGCTAGCAGCATTCCAGGTCTCTGACCACCAAGTGCCAATAATATTCCCCAAGGCATGACAATAAAAAATGTCTTGAGAAGTTGCCAAATGTCCCTTGGGAGGGAGGGGGTCAAACTCACTGGCTGCAAACCAAATGGTCATGCTTCTTACATGTGTGTATTTGATTTTTGTAATTTTCTATCTCCTCCTTCAGTGTTCACCTCTCAATGGCACAGTAACCTCTTTTATGTATGCATGTTTCTCCAAGAATTCCCTTTTCCTTTTAAAATTATTTTAAATGTGTTGTCCACTAAAATATCAGAACACCTCTTTGGTCATAGTTGAAGAGAGTGGAACTCTTGGAATATAGGGTATGAGTTTTTAGATCATGACTATTACAGACATTTAACCATTTCAGATTATTTGTTCTTTAAAAATATGTATTTTCATTGATTTCAGAGAGGAAGGAAGAGGGGGAGATAGAAACATCAATGATGAGAGAGAATCATTGATTGGCTGCCTCCTGCACACCCCCCAATAGGGATTGAGCCCACAAGCCAGGAATGTGCCTTGACCAGGAATTGAACCGTGACCTCCTGGTTCATAGGCTGATGCTCAATCACTGAGCACACCGGTCAGGTAGATTACTATTTTGTTCTTGTTTCAAATTTCACCAAAAGTACAAAAATGGCATCCTGTTTTAATTTGCTTTTAAGAGGGCTATTGAGACCAAACATCTTTCAAGTAATTTTTTTTTTTTTTTGCAATCTAGTGCCACGTTTTTTGTATTTGTTGCTTTGCTATTTAAAATGGCCCTAGGTATGATGCTGTCCAGTGTTCCTGAGCACAGGAAGGCCATATGTCAGATGAGCTTCATTAGCAGCTCTCCCTTAGAAAGATGCTTGTTTGTGTTCTCTGTGTGTTATTTACCATTTTCTTAATGATTTTCCAAAATTCTTTATACACCTGAACAACAGTACCCTTTAGGTCACCATTTACGTTGCCAACATTGTCTTAGTTTATTTTTTGTTTATAATGGGGGTTTTTTCCAGTTAAATTTTTATGTAATCAAATTTATCAATCTAAAATTTTTACCTTTGGTATCAATCACCTTTCTGAACTTAAAATTTTAAAAAACTTCTAAACACTGTCCACTTTCCCACCAAAACAATTTCAACTTCATTAAAGTACATCTGATTTGTTTAAACATATGAAATGCTTTCTGAAAAAAGAAATTCAGATCCTTTCTTTAAAGCCAAATTTACCAAGAGCCTAGTGTATATTAAGCTCTATCTGGGAAAAAGAGCTAAAACTTACAGAGAAAAAAAAAAGTCCAATTAACAGAACTCAAAATAAGAAAAATTTTCTTATATTGCATTTGTAGCCATGAAATTTCAGTAAATTTATTTTATAAAATAATTAAGACATAAAAATCATCATAAAAACCCTAACACAAATCTTTAGCTACTGAAGCTACAGTCAATTCTTATTATTCCCAGATTCCATATTTGTAAATTCACTAACTTGCTAAAATTATTTGTAACCCCTCTTGAATACTTTCAGCCTTCTGCAGTTATGCGCATGCTCCCAGCTGAGTCCATGGAGCTGGGCAACACTCTGCCTTCTCCTTCCAGCTTAGACTGCAAACAGTGTCCTTTTTGCAATCTAGTGCCATGTTTTTTTGTATTTTTGAAGATAGGCCGTGATATGTCGGATGAGCTTCATTTAAGTACAAGTTATGGTGCAAACAGCTATCAGGAACACCTAAAACAAGGAAGAGGAGTGTGCTATCTGTGCCCAAGGGTATTTTGGAAGTGCTAAATAACATTTAGAGTATGTGAGGGAACTACGAAAAAGATAAAAAAGTGGCTACATTCATGGATCCATGAGATGACAACCAACAAAAAGTGGAACAGAAGGTTGGAGGTTGAAAGCCAGAGAAATTTATAGTCATGTTACCAAGGATCAGGAAAATACTAATTCCTCCTCAGGTAGAGCTGGCTGGCATGTTTTAAAAAGTGATAGATAGTATGGGTGGAAAAAACTGTTAATACAGGAAAATGGTTATATAGAAGAACAGGTTTGTTTTACAAGAGTGGCTTGTTTTACAAGAATGTTGGCAAACCAATCTATATAATGGAAATGGCATTTTGGTGACCAGAGGCTCACAGACCTAACTCTGTATTCCCCAAGAGGAAAAGAGTCAGTAATGACTAATTCAGTGTTTATGGTGAGTTTATGGAATATATCTACAGCAAATAACAAGAATTAACTGATTATAACAAAATGTGATCTTTTTAAATGTTTCGAACAGCTATTTTTATAACATTATTTTAAAGAGCTCCTGAAAACCATTTTAAGTAGGTTTAAAACTAAAGCTTTTATGATATTTCTAGTTAGAGATAACCAACTTTGATGATAAATGTCAGCATGGTAGAACAGGGATTATTGTGATCCTATAATTTACTCATAACATTAGTTTCCTAGCACATCAGTTAAAATAACACAACCACTGTCTTCCAAGAACTGAAAAATCTACAAAATCATATTTTTTTTAAATATATTTTATTGATTTTTTACAGAGAGGAAGGGAGAGAGATAGAGAGTTAGAAACATCGATGAGAGAGGAACATCGATCAGCCGCCTCCTGCACATCCCCCACTGGGGATGTGCCCGCAACCCAGGTACATGCCCTTGACCGGAATCGAACCCGGGACCCCTCAGTCCACAGGCTGATGCTCCATCCACTGAGCCAAACCGGTTTTGGCTACAAAATCATATTTTATATTAAAATTATTTTTAATCAGCCATTCATTTATTACATAACAATCATACTAGCCCATGCTAAGTTAACCAGATGCTTCATTTCTCAAATACTTCTTTTTTTCAAAAGGAATTTGTCATAATTTGTAGAATGGTAAATTTCAAATCTGAAGAACATGACAAATAGAAATTCTGGATTTCAGAACTGATAAAATATGAAATACTTGAGAGCATACAATAGCACCATGTTGAAGGTATTCAAGGGCAGAGAGACAAAAGTTAGTAAGTCAATTTTATCTGATGTTATTAGTTTACACTAAAAGTAACACATCTTATTAAATGTTTGAATGGATTTAAAAGGTGTCTACTCAAATAATGGTTTATACTTTCATGCACATTAATAGTCACAGCATACTTCTAAAAGACAAGATCTAGGTGATATCTTGATCTATACTGACCTCTTCTTTCCTAATACATTTACCTTTAAAATTATCATCTCTTTAATTCATTAAATTAGACCAGTTTACAACTGAACTTTTCCTTGGATTCTGATTACATGAAAGTTAATTATAATTTTTTAAAACCATCAATTATTTAGCAGTCCATATAAAAAATAACAATGGGGCAAATCTTATTTTACTATATTTTGCTATAATGAAAAAGCAATAGAAAAAAAAACCAACTAAGAAATTACAGGACCATATTCTAGATCAAAGATGGCAAGTCCATGCACAGGGTGAGAACAAGCACATGGCTCAAAGGTTCCTGGTACGTGCTCTGCACCAATGCAAATGTCATCCAGAACAGCATGCATTTAGACTGACATTCCACATCTGAGAAAGATCTGGTTATTTTAAATATGTTTACTAATGAGAGAGAGAGAGAGAGAGAGAGAAAGAGAGAGAGAGAAACATCAATTGGCTGTATCTTATATGCCCCCTACTGGAGCTCAAACCCACAACCTGGGCATATGCTCTGACCCAAAATTGAACCAGTGACCTCTCAGTGAATGGGACGAAGCTTAACCAACTGAGCCACACTGGCCAGGGCAGGATTTGGTTTTTTTATTCTCCATGCTATAGTATTGAATTGATATAACATACATCTCAAAGTTTATGATATCTTTAAAAAGGTATAAATATTTTATTAAATATGCAAGAAAATCTGAAATCTTATAATTATCTTACACACTGTAAAGTGTATGGCAACAGTGGACACAAGCAACAGCAGACACTGACAATATCTGCCAGTAAATCTGGCACTCTCTATAGCTAAATTGCCAAATACTTGTTATTTTAATAAAATGTCAGTTTCTAAAGTACTTTTGAGTTTTAATTTAGATAAAATGTTTCCCATAATCTCAGAAAGGGGTGTCAAAAAAGTTTAGTTTCATTTCACATTCCTAATCGGTTTGTAATAACTGCTTAGGGCAATGTGTTAAGAATTTTAAGGTCAAGGAGTAAACTTACAGGTTATTGGGAAAGACGGGGAAAGAGACTGAGTCTCCAGAAAACTAAAAAAAAATGTACATAACTATTAACGATGACTAATAAAGGCATATTATTTTCTAAAATAATCCCATCTCATCAGCACTTAAAATGGCCACAGCCTAAGACATGGCTCAACTCTGAAAGTTGCCAGAATAGCACAGAGATCTCACATTCATCATGCCTCCTTGGCTAACCTTGACGCAGCTCGAAAATAACTTCCTTCACTTATGACTACATTTTTCAGCTTTCTCCCTCTCTGTTTTTGAAGGTGATGTAGGCAGGATAATACATGTTACTCTCTAGTCTGAGGAGCAGGTTTCCATAAAAAGGGAGAGAGAAAAGAGCGAAAATAATTCACTTGATTAGATTCTGCTTCAGCCTTTTTTCTCTCATAAAAATAATTGCCCTCCTCCTAAGTAATATAATAAAGTATAATACTTGATACAAGTATAAAATTCATCCCTAAATATATCAAAACATAACTTCCATATAGAAATATTAACAACTAGTGGCCCAGTGCACAAAAATTTGTGCACTCGGGGGGGAGGGGGGTGTCCCTCAGCCTGGCCTGCACCCTCTCCAATCTGGGACCCCTGGACGGATGTCCTACTGCCGGTTTACAGGGATCGGGCCTAAACTGGCAGTCGGACATCCCTCTCACAATCTGGGACTGCTGGCTCCTAACCACTCACCTGCCTGCCTGCCTGATTGCCCCTAACCACTCTGCCTGCCAGCCTGCTTGCCTCCAACTTCCCCCCGCCGCCAGCCTACTCGCCCTCAAATGCCCCCCCACCAGCCTGATCACCCCTAACTGCCCCCTGTACCAGTGTGCTCACCCCAACTACCCCCCTGCCAGCCTGCTCGCCCCTAACTCCTCCCCTCCCCCGCTGGCCTGCTTGCCCCCAACTGCCCCCCTGCTGGCCTGCTCACTCCAAATGGCTCCATCTTCCATTTCATTTGTGTCCTTTCCACCCCTAAGTTAATGTCATGTCCTTAATACATGGTTATGAGATGTCTCTGTGACTGAGCTGGGAAACCTTTCACATTTCTCTTTCCTTTCCTTTCATCTCAGGATAACTGAGCTCTGCGGTTTGTGTGGGACCAAAGGCCCTGGGAATACAATGCTGAGCTCTCTGAACTCATTTTATTCTTTATTGTATTATTTGATTCCTGGGGCTGAATTAAACATGAAAACAGAAGAAAATATACCCTTAGATATAGAATCTGAGTCATTACCCAGAGATTTCTGCGGGAGTTGACACTGAGGCATGAGACACATGTGTTTATTGGTCAGTTTCCTCAACTATGGAACGAAGGTTGATCCTGCCCCTCGGATCCTTTGGAGGTTGGATATGATGCATCCAGAGGGATTAACTGGCAGCTCTAAGAGTAAGATCAGAAGTCAACAGACACTTGTTTCCTTTACCCAGACAGAGTTAGAAAAACACAACTCCTTTTATCATAACAGCAGCCAAGGCCATGCCTGTGGAAGGAGGAGCAGGGAACCAGGGCTTCCCCCTTGCTCCTTCCCCACACTCCCTCCCTCCCTCCTTGCACTGGTCCAGCTGCTATCCCTATCGTGGAACCGCTCAACTCAGGCTCTGGCCCCACCCATGTCACAGGGAGGACCATGCGCAGTTTCTTGCAGACACAGAAGCAGCTGTGGAGTAGGGAGGTGGTGTTAATCCACTGAGCAGGTGCTGAAGTCCTTGTTGAAGTCTCCACTCTGGAGCCTGCGAGTTTAAGTCCTGGGAGGCTGCGCAGTGGAGGCACCACATTCCTTTCAGTAGAAACTGAAGACTGATAGGAGCCTGCTGGCTGAGGGGAAGGACCAGGAGGTCTGCCTTGCGCCCATTCGCCAATCCCCAGTCCCGCTTTGCTGATCGTGCCTCCTGAGCCCCGCGCCGGCAGGGGCCGCACACGGGGGCCTGGATGGCGGCTCCCGCTGTCCTGCCCTGCCTACAGTATGCAAATTAGCCGCCATCTTTGTTGGTGGTTAATTTGCATATCACTCTGACTAGCCTATGGGAGGTGTGGTGAAGGTACGGTCAATTACCATGTTTGTCTATTATTAGATAGGATGGTAAGATAAAATATTTTTATACTTTACTGTGTTTGTATTAAACTCTATAAATACTTATATTTAAAAAATAGTAACCTAGCAAGCTAATACAAATGCTATTTAAGCACATGCAACACTAGTTTTAACCATAATTAAGGGACAGTCAAGGGTATTTCATAGCTCCCTACCCATCAACTCTTTCATTATTCTATGCTGTAATACCCAGGTCATTTAATCAGTCAGCATTTATTTACATTAAACAACAATTTTTGTTGTTGGGAGTACAGATGCTGTGGGAGTGCAGAAAGGTACAGAGAAGGTTTTGTTCCTTTACCTCAACTTGTAGGATCGTTATACTAGTAATTTCCCTGAAGAACTGACATTTAACCTGAGGCCTCTAGGATATTTAGGATTAGTCAGCAAGGTAGAAGCAAAGAAAGATTAGATAAAGGTAGCACAGGACACAGGGGCCAGTTTATGTGGAGTTTCATACACATCATAAAGGACTTAAGACTTTAACCTAATGGCAATGGGAAGTCACTGAAGAATTCAGCAGGTCAGAGGGATTAGACTCCCAACGGCTATTTAGCTTAGAAATTTAGTCTGTATCAACCATGGTAATTCCACCTTTCTTATCACCTGATATCAGGCTCAGCACCTGCTGTATGCCTCAATGAGGGAAAAGTGTGATTATGCTACTTTTAGGACAGATGTCCTAGTTCCTATAAAATGGTCTCTTCTTGCCCTAGCTGGTTTGGCTCAGTGGACAGAGTGTCGGCCTTCGGACTGAAGGATCCCGGGTTCGATTCCAGTCAAGGGCATGTGCCTGGGTTGAGGGCTCGATCCTCAGTAGGGGGTGTACAGGAGGCAGCCAATCAATGATTCTTTCTCATCATTGATGTTTCTCTCTCTCCCTCTCCCTTCCTCTCTGAAATCAATAAAAATGTAATAAAATGGTTTGGGTTTTTTTGGTTTGTTTTTTTTTACTATCACTACGTTTAGATATGATGCCCCAAACTGATGCAGCCATTTAGCAACCATAAGCATAACTAATCTTAGAACAGAGCTGACAGGGTGATGGACTGGACAATGGAAAGTCAGTCCTTTGGCAGCCGGGAGGTCATGACAACCTCTCAGGAGCAATTCCAATCATATGATGGTGGTAGAAGCTGGACTCAGAAAAGAGAAACAAAAGAATGCTTTTGTTGAGGGTTCAGAAAGGATAAAGTTTATAAAGGGGAAAAAAGAAAACCAGAGCAGTGAGTGTAGAGTTCAGAAAACATTTTTACTGTATTTCTCTCTACTAATAGATGAATATGCAAACTGTCTGGGACGCCGTCACAGTAACAACCAACAGTAGGCTACGTGGGCAACAAGGCCCACAGGGGGTGAGGGACGACCAAACGACTGAACAGCAGGCTGCATGGGGCAACCAGGCCAGCAGAAGGGGGCAGTTGGGGGCCATCAGGCCAGCGGGAGGGGAAGGGGGGGTGGGGGGGGGGGGGGCGATCAGGCCGGCAGGGGGCAGTAAGGGGTGATCAGGCAGACGGGGGGGGGGGGGCAGTAAGGGGTGACCAGGCCAGTGGGGGGGGAGGGGGGAGGGGCAGTTAGGGGCAACCAGGCCAGCAGAGGGGGGAAGTTGGGGGCCACCAGGCCGGCAGGGGGTGGCAGTTGGGGGTGAACAGGCTGGCGGGCGGGGAGGAGCAGTTAGGGGCAATCAGGCAGGTAGGCAGGTGAGCAGTTAGGAGCCAGCAGTCCTGGATTGTGGGAGGGATCCCGGATTGGAGAAGGTCAGGCTGGGCTGAGGGGACACCCTCCCCTGGTGCATAAATTTCGTGCACCAGGCCTCTAGTTTTGTAATAGTAGGAGATGTCTGAGTATATTTGAATGTAAATAAAAGAGAGCCAGTACAGAAGAGGATTAAAGTAAAATAGGTGAGAGTTTTCTGAAGCAAACGATCTATGGGCACATGAAGAGAATGACAAAAGGAGATGGTGAGTGCACAAAGTAAGTTACTTCCAACATGATGCAGTTTCTTCTCTTTAAAAAAAATAAAAAAGATGCCAAACTGGTCTACAAGTGTGGGAGTGGGGGAGTTGAAGAAAGAAAAGAAAGTTAAGTAAATCTTTATGGAAAATGGAAGATGAACTGATCAGAGAAATAAAGTATGATTGAGCGCTCAGGTGGCCACCTATGTCAGTTTCCAAGAACCTACATACAGTGTCACCACTCAGCTCTCTAGTTTCTCTCCATGTATAGGCAAGGAGGGTAAATTCATCCAGAATTTGGGTTTTGCTTTAACATGTTTGCATTGAAAAGATAAAGGGACACTTATCTACCTATATGCACTCATGTGACCTACTATATATATAGCACTGTACACACTAGGTATTATAAAGGTATTTAAAAAGTCAGTGTTTATAAGCCAAGGAATTGGGAAGATAATTATTGGGGTAAAGTTTAAATAATAAAAGGCAAAAGAATAAGAACTAGTTGAGGCAAACTTTAAATGCTGTAGAAGTTTGAGGGGACAGATCACTGTGGGCTAATAAAATGAAAGATGAAAACTGACAGAGATCTCAAATGCCAACTAATTTCAAATTAAATTTTAAGCTGACTTCAGCATTGGGTATGGAATAAGGAGGGAAAAAAAGGATACTTGAACAAAAGTTATATGCCCAGCCGCGTGGCTCAGTGGTTGAGCATCGACCTATGAACCAGGTCACGGTTTGATTCCCAATCAGGGCACCTGCCTAGATTGTGGGCTTAAAATCCCCAGTATGGGATGTGTAGGAGGCAGTCGATCAATGATTCTCTCTCATTGTTGATGTTTCTAGCTCCCTCTCCCTTCCTCTCTGAAATCAATAAAAATATATATTTAAAAAGTAATATTTATTCAATCAATATTATTTGTGTACTTTAAAAGCCACTTATTAAAAGAATAAACAGAATGGCTGAAACAAAAGTTTTACCTAGGGAAACAGGAAATAAGGCTAGAAAGTTAGACTAAAACCACTCAAATATTATGAATGAGACCTGGCTGGTATGGCTTAGTTGGTTGGGCATTGTCCTGTGCATGGGAAGGTTTCTGGTCTGATTCCCAGTCAGGGCACATGCCCAGGTTGGGGGCTCAATTCCCCATAGGGGGTGTGCAGAAAGCAGCTGACTGATGTTCCATGCTCACATTGATGTTTTTCTCTCTCTCTAAAAATCAATTTTAAAAAACTTTAAAATATATATATCACGAATGACAGAATTAAAATCCATGGGGGGTTGGGGGAGTGCATGAGAGAGGATTACAATTACATCTTACTACCTAGTAGCAAATTCCAGGCCACAGTGCAGGAAGAGCCTGAACGAAGCCTGTGGCCTCCTGAGTTGAGGAGACTTAGAGCAGAGATTAGTGGGCAGTTTTGTAGACCCTAAACTTTTAAATTCTATGAATCAGACTTCAGATCCTCTTCCTTTCCTATTATTTATGATATGTAGGATTATTCTATGAAATGGTACCTCTAGTTAAGAACAAATACTGACTCATAATAGCAAACCTTTTAACATTTCTACTCTATTCCTCAAGGTAAAATTTCACAAAATATTCTATTTAAAATGCAACCCTAACAGCAGCAATTAATGTAATTCTTTTTTTTTTTTTAAATATATTTTATTGATTTTTTACAGAGAGGAAGGGAGAGAGATAGAGAGTTAGAAACATCGATCAGCTGCCTCCTGCACATCTCCTACTGGGGATGTGCCTGCAACCCAGGTACATGCCCTTGACCGGAATCAAACCCGGGACCTTTCAGTCCGCAGGCCGACGCTCTATCCACTGAGCCAAGCCGGTTTCGGCAATTAATGTAATTCTTGAATGTATCTGGTAATCTAAAACTGAGAAAATTATATATTTCAGAAAAACCTGACTTAATACAGTTTAAAAACAGATAAAACTTTGTTTTAATCACCTGAGTATAACTAGAAAGAACAGTATAAAGACTGACACCAGTTGGAAATCAGCTGTGGATGGCCTGTGCCATATGCTCATAAAAGCAAATGAAATAAGGCTGAGACCTTGTTAGAGACTCCAGCTGAGGAGTCCCTGAGCCACTCCCTCCTCCCTGACTTCCCATCTGCTATGTAAAACTGATGGACACTGTATCAGAGATGAAGAGAAACCGTGGTCATTATCAGGCACGGCTCAGCATGGAAAGGTGCAGACATTGGTTATCAGTGACAGGGCTTCTTCCCTCATACTCTTCTGGTACTCAGCTCAGACACTGAATCTGCCCCTGCAATGCCCATGTCTCTGGGGAACAACCTGAAAGTGGAAATGACACCCTCAATCTGGAGGAATATCAAGGATCACCTGAAATCCAAAGGCCAGGGTTAGCCAGACCGCCAAGGGCCTGAAAAACCTTCACGTGTGATCTCAACCCTGCCTGCAGACACAACCCACGATGGTTTGCATGACTGTAGGCCATGGTCGGCAAACTGCGGCTCTTTGGCCCCTTGACTGTGGCTCTTCCTAAGCCTTAGCAGTACCCTAATTAAGTTAATAACAATGTACCTACCTATATAGTTTAAGTTTAAAAAATTTGGCTCTCAAAAGAAATTTCAATCGTTGTACTGTTGATATTTGGCTCTGTTGACTAATGAGTTTGCCGACCACTGGTCTAGGGCAGTGGTTCTCAACCTTCCTAATGCCGCGACCTTTTAATACAGTTCCTCATGTTGTGGTGACCCCCAACAATAAAATTATTTTCGTAGCTACTTCATAACTGTAATTTTGCGACTGTTATGAATCGTAATGTAAATATGATATGAAGGATGTATTTAGGCGACCCCTGTGAAAGGGTCGTTCGACCCCCAAAGGGGTCGCGACCCACAGGTTGAGAACCGCTGGTCTAGGGAAAGACAACCAAGTTCTTCTGCTACCTGTCAGCGTCGAAAGCTTACTCCAGCACCAGCAGGAACTTTAGGCCACTGCTCAAATTACGGAAAAGCCCAGAGACACTGAAGCTGAGTGGCAGTTTATCTCCTGAATATCGTTCACCTCAGACCTGATGTAGGACTATCAGGAAACCCCAATCAACCCTAACTTTGATATCCACCTTCCATGACCAGGAGAGCGACAATACAGGAGCATTTTAGAAAAACCACAAAAGACTCAAGGTTTTCCTCTAGGAAGCATTTATTTTTCAGGCTGTCAACCCCCTTTAAAAAACTTCATGAAGCCCTAGCTGGTTTGGCTCAGTGGATAGAGAGCGTCAGCCTGCGGACTGAAGGATCCCGGGTTCGATTCCAGTCAAGGGCACATGCCTGGGTTGTGGGCTCAATCCCCAGTGTGGGGCATGCGGGAGGCAGCTGATCAATGATTCTCATCATTGATGTTTCAATCTCTCTCTCCTCCCCATCTCTCTGAAATCAATAAAAATATATCTTAAAAATAATAAAAGAAAAAAAGAAACTTCATGAATATTCTTCTTGAAAGACAATTTCTGAGACATAGAGCTAAAGGTCAGAGGCTACATCATTTTCTGTAAGTCCTTTCAAAAAGAAATATTTAAAAGAAGGCATACATACACCACAACCTACTTTAAAAAATAAAAATTTGAAACTCACAAAGTTAAAATTTGTGTGACTTTAGAAAAGAGCCCAGATCCATCTCCAGAGATTCCCCTCACAAAACTGATGTCAGTCTACAAGAAAACTAAAAAGTTCATAACGGCTTTCAAGTTCAGAGTTTCCCCATGCAAAAGCATTCCCCATGCTAGCCTTCATTAATAGAATATTTTTTTTAAAAATCTTTCCATAGCTATTTTATGAGGAAGTCACATTTACTATGTAACATCCCCATTGATGAATATCAGCATGATGTGAATGCTACAACTCAGTTGATCTATTTCTCTCTTCACCATATGCTTCTCATATTTTAGATGATGGTAAACATCTACAGAACTCTGAAGTCTTCACAATTAGAGCAACTTTCAAGTAATTAGTTATTTCAATACAAACTGAACTTACCCAACAGAGGGAATGCTAAAGTGTTCTTGCTATATGACCCCCCTTCTCATATAGTAAAAACACTTTAATGTTGAAGTTAATTCCAAGTATTTTCCAACATTTCTCTCCTATACATATTAAAATAAAGTTGTAGGTTCCTCCCCTTCCACCCCATGCCAAGTATCTTCATAATCCTAGCTGCAAAAATGACAAGAAGAAAGTAAGCCAATTATAGACGCTTGTTCTTAAATTGCCGGTGAAACTGGAATTAACCAGAACTTTATGTATGGATGGAACATTCTGATTACTAGGAGATTCTAATATTCCTTTTCTTTCCACCTCCTACTTTTGTATAAAGACTGAGCTTAGTTTTACATTTTTTTATTATCCCCCCGTTTGGCAGACTCATAAATAAAGGCACATTTGGGAGATGAAGGTGGTATCAATACAAAGATTCAAGGACTTAGAGACTCTTAGGAGACAGAGCAGCCATAGGTTTTGGTAGTCATACACTTGAATTCAAATACCCACTTGATCATGTATTCTGAGAGACCCTCAGGCACTGGTAACTTCACCCTCCTAAGTCTGCTCTCTTAACATACGTTATAGGGGAGTTATGATTATACTGTAATATTGGAATTTATCATATACTCAACTGTAATACTAACTTCCCTCATGCTGTTGTGAGAAAGAAATGGAGTTATGTAATTTGCCTACTATAGTAGGTGCTCAATAAGAGAAACCTTTTTTCTTTTCTTTTTTTTATTGATTTTTTTTTTACAGAGAGGAAGGGAGAGGGAGAGAGAGTTAGAAACATCAATGGGAGAGAAACATCGATCAGCTGCCTCCTGCACACTCCCTACTGAGGATGTGCCCGCAACCAAGGTACATGCCCTTGACCGGAATCGCAAGCCGACGCTCTATTCCACTGAGCCAAACCGGTTAGGACGAAACCTTTTTTTCTTTAAAAAAAAATGGTGCTGCCACAAGCAACATTTATAATGACACAAAGCTTTCTAAAAACTGCTTATATAGATTTCTAATGGGAACTAATGTGCCTACACAGTCAAATTAAAATGTATTTATGCCATTTTAAAAAACAGCATTTTAATCCCAACTGTGAAATCTCCCAATCTTAATATAAATCCATTAAAATGTATATATACACACATATATATCTTTTAGTGTTTGCATAAATATTTTAGCTAGGAAAAAATCATACTTCTTCAAGTTATAAATTTACTTAGCATACTAGTAAATCAAACTAGAAAAAAAATCAAAAATATTAAGTGGGTCCACTTTTCACTTAAATGCTTGGAAAATATCTGGAGAACAAAAAAATTACTAATCATAACAAAGCTGTTTTTAAAAATCCTCAGGTAGTTAATATAGTGAAATCACAAAGTTCGAAATCATCGTTAAGACCTCAAAAATAATTTTCATTCAAATACAATGTATCTTAACTCACATACATCATACACTTTCTTCTGTCACATTGCACTGCACTTGTTTCAATAATTATGCTTCCTAGCAAGGGTCTAGTACATAGTACAGTTTCAATAAATAACTATGTTTAATAAATGAATAAATTCTTAAAACATTCTACCCATTGTAAAACTATATTTTAATGTAATCTTATGAATCGGATCAATTATGGAGTAACTTGAACTATAAAGGTATTTATTTAAAACAAAACTAGTGCCAAACCGGTTTGGCTCAGTGGATAGAGTGTCGGCCTGCGGACTGAAAGGTCCCGGGTTCGATTCCGGTCAAGGGCATGTACCTTGGTTGCAGGCACATCCCCAGTAGGAGGTGTGCAGGGGGCAGCTGGTCGATGTTTCTTTCTCATTGATGTTTCTAACTCTCTATCCCTCTCCCTTCCTCTCTGTAAAAAATCAATAAAAAATATTAAAAAATAAAAATAAATAAATAAATAAATAAAACAAAACTAGTTTACCTACTATCCTATATAATAAAAGGGTAATATGCAAATCAACTGAACAGCAGAACGCCCAGTCACTATTACGCGCACTGACCACCAGGGGGCAGATGCAGGAGCTGCCCCCTGGTGGTCAGTGTGCTCCCACAGGGGGAGCACCACTCAGCCAGAAGCCCTGAGCTGGGCGCAATGCTGATGAGCGCAGCAGTGGTGGCAGGAGCCTCTCCCGCCTCCGCAGCAGCGCTAAGGATGTCCAACTGATGGCTTAGGCCCGCTCCCCAGAGGCAGCGGGTCTAAGCCATCAGTTGGACATCCCCCGAGGGCTCCCAGATTGTGAGAGGGCGCAGGCCGGGCTGAGGGACTCCCCCCGCTTAAGTGCACGAATGTCATGCACTGGGCCTCTAGTACTTAAATAGTACTCAGTTCCCACAAAAAAATAAAAAACTGTAGAAGTTTTCAGAAACAGACATTTTCCAATTAATGAATACCAGCACATAATGGGAACTTCTCATCAATGAATAGAAAAGAGTCAATATTATCCCTTATAAATGCTCATATAACAGTATTTCATTGCCTTTGTCATTTTTCTTTAATTTCACATAAAGTTAGGCAAACACTTAGCCATTTATTGAACAGAAAACATACCCAAAATAATAGAATGAAAGATTAACTAAATGTATAGCTACCAGATCCATATAAATCATGTTTATAAAACTGAATTAAATATCTAGGAAGTTCCTAAATTTCCCTACTAAACACATAATGGATACACGAATATTTTTTATTTTCCAAATAAGTTTTTTTCTTTTACAGACTATTTACTTGCATTTGTAAGTAATTTTGATATTAAACATTGTACAGCATTTTCACAATAGAAACTAAATAAAGAATTTTCTAAGTGGAAAAATCAGTAATAGCAAGCACATACACATGCAAAAAGATCTTCCCTTAAGGCAGTACATATCTGTTTACGATATTAGTGAAGACTTGATTATTCAAAGACTATACTACTGGATATTTTTATTTTTATCTCCCTCCCATTATCTTCATTTTTATCATTTTACTTCTTGTTACAGGGATTTTGTTATATGAATCACATTCTCTCACAAACTCCTAGTTCATTCACTTCTCATTAGAGTGTGTGTACTTGAATGGGGGTGTGTTATGAGGAGGTGGAACCTTCCATAATTAAAAGGAAGACTATGTTTTAAGATGATCATGTGGGACAGTGTTTGTAAAGAAATTTGCACAGTGGCTGAGACATGGTAAACATACAATATGTGATGCATATTATTATTATATACTCATTTTGTATAATAAACCTGTGAATACCAAAACATTTCTAAAATCAAGGCCAAAGAAGGACATGTGAAGAACCTTCAGATCACTAGTAATCTTTACAGAATCACTGCACCAAAGCAGATTTAAACTGTTTTGAAAAGTTGACAACACTAGTCCAATGAAATAACAAAGTTATCATGCAAGTCCTGGCCAGTGTTGCTCAGTGGAAAGACCACCAGCCCAAGCACTGAAGGGTCTCTGGTTCAATTCCAGGTCAAGGGCATATACCTAGGTTGTGGTTCACTCCCCACCCCCAGTTTTTGTGTGTGTGGGCGGGGGGAGGGGGGAGGGGTGTTAGAAGCAATCAGTTGATGTTTCTATCTCTCTTTATTTTTTTGGTGTGTTTTTTTTAATATTTTTATTGAGTTTTTACAGAGAGGAAGGAAGAGAGATAGAGAGCTAGAAACATCAATGAGAGACAGACATCGATCAGCTGCCTCCTGCACACTTCCCACTGGGGATGTGCTCACAACCAAGGTACATGCCCTTGACCGGAATCGAACCTGGGACCCTTCAGTCCGCAGGCTGACGCTCTATCCACTGAGCCAAACCAGTTAGGGCTCTATCTTTCTTTTTTCTCCTCCTCCCTCCCTCACTCTCTGAAAGGCAATGGAAAAAATATCCTCAGGTAAAGATTAACAAAAACAACAAAAAAGTTATCATGCAAGAGATACAGGCAAAAATTAAACTCACATCAGTTATTTTTTACTTGTCAAAATTCCTAGTAAAAATGTTGGTGAGGGATTAGTTCCACAATGATCAAATTAAGAGGTGCCAAGCAGTGTTTCTTTATTTAGAAAGTCCATCTGCTTCAAGCAAATATAAAACATACAACCTGAAGCAGTTACAGATAGGGTGACAGATGTGGGAAAAAGACAAGAATATTCATTTAAAACCAATGGTTAAAATAAGAATGTTCACACTATGTACTTCAATTACCTATATTCTTCATCAAATATTAAGAAGTAATGCTAGGCAGTTGCCAGGGGCTGGGGAGAGAGGAGATGGGGAGTTAAGTATTTAATGGATATGGAGTTTAAATTTTACAAGATGAAAAGAGCTATGGAGATGAATGGTGATTATGGTTGCATAACAATGTTAATGTATTTAATTATCACTGAATTGTACACTTGAATATGGTTAAGATGGCAAATTTTATGTCATGCGTATTTTATAATTTTAAAAAGTTAATCATAGAAAGATCCTTAAAATTGCTTTAAGTAAATGAGGCCCAAGAAATATAACAAATGTTTATTTTCTAACCTTCTGAGATAATTAAAAAGGAAAAAGAGGTATGCTACGACAGTCAAACTCAAATTAGTAAGACAATAATATAATTTCAGAGCTTCTCACCTTTCCACATTAAAGTCTTAGTAACACTGAATTTGACTCAAATGAATTGAATTAGTCTATATTCATGTATGAGTCAATAACCCTATAGTACAATTACTATTATTTTTCAGATGAGGAAATTGACACCAGGCATGACAAGTTTAAGTAATTTGTCCAAGATCACTTTGCTAGTAAATAACAGAGGTGAGATTCAAACCCAAGCCATTTAGCCTCCACTTATGCTACCTCTCTAATGGCAAAAAAACTAATTACCCTAATAAAAGTATTCAATGTGAAGTCCAAATTAAGGTTTGAATACTAATAAAAGTATTCAATGTGAAGTCCAAATTAAGGTTTTCAAACAGTGAAAAGTTTTTAACTATCATAAATATGACTATCCATTTTCTCCTTAACTTTTTTTTCTATATATACTCTTTGCTTATTTTTCCATGTGGAATTCAACTGAAAGATACGGTAAGAAAATCTGAAGCCAGAGGTTTAGGGCTCTAAGTAGTATTAGACTGCATTTGATACTTCCATTACAAATGTTAAAATTCTTAATTAGCTTCATTTAGTTGTCTCAGTTAAGGTATGCCAAAGGGTACGAATGTTTCTATTATACACTATCTGAACAACCCTTAAAGGAAAAGGGGATAGGGTTACAAAAGGGTGAGAGTTCAAACAAACACATGTCAATTCACAGAAACATGCAAGATGACATCCACCCAAAGTACCAGCGTAATGATATCCTAGTAATATTTAGTATGAACTAAGGAGCTAAATTTTAACATTGACATTTATATTGGTTTTTCTTTGTAAAGCTGGAGGCACTTGCATTTTTTAAACACCTTGCAACAGGTAACTGCAAAAATAAGTCACCCAATTACAGAATGTAAAAGGGAGATTCAGTTTTCATATGAAAAACAACTAGGGCAAAAAAGTACATGTGAAAAATAAAAATTCTGTTAATCACGGGTAGAGTTAAGCAAGAAAAAATTTTGATTGTCATAATCACATCCCATATCTTCTAATCCTTTATTCTCTAACCTGACCATCTTATAGAGTCCAACAAAATAATGACTGTAACCAGCACCAGTTAGCCAAAGACAAGAAAAATTACACACCTGTACAAAACTCGTATTTCTTTTAATCCTCATCCGAGGATATGTTTATTATTTTTAGAGAGAGGGGGGGAGGAGGGAAGAGAAACATCAATCCGTTGCCTCCCATAAGCGCCCGGACAGGGATCAAACCCGAAACTTAGATATGTGCTCTGAACTGGGAAATCCAAGCTAAAATCTTTTGGTTTATGGGAGGACACTCCAACTGAACCACCCGGCCGGGGCCAAAACTCGCATTTTATCTCCTGCTTTGTGTACAAGTTAGAATTCCGAATAATCAAAGGTGACTTTGCTAACCAGAAAGCACTCAAATTCCTAAAGTACAACCAAGACTATCTCCCTGATAACTTCCAACCATTAATTTGAATCAATGACCCAAACCCCCTCCCCAAAGGTTATGTATACATCCCCTAGTAGTCACTATGCTACAACTACTACATTTTCCAGTTTAAAAGAAAATAAATGTTGTACTTTGTGCCTTTCAACCAACAGATTAAATCATGTTTAAGCAAGCTCTTGCCTCCATGGGCAGGACTTACTATAGGACGCAGAACACCTGGGCGGGGCAGACCAGAGGGCCCAGTAGGGACACCTCAGAGAGTCGGGTGGGCCTCTCCCACCATCAGGCACCGGTCCTTGCACAGGCTGCCTGGGCACCTGCTTTAAGCTCACAGACTCACCACATATATGTGCAGACCCGGCATCACGGACAAACCGTATGCAACACAGGTGATCACATGCCCACACCAGGTCCTCTTCAGACACCAGACATAACACGGGGCACCATGGTACCACGTGCACAATGGACACCATGTCCACACCGAGTATCATGAAGACGGCGTGTACATAACAGCGGGCCCCCTGGACACACCGGGTATCGCGAGCACATTAACACCCGGCGCCATGCACCATCGGGGACACCGAGTTCATGCCCACACCCCTCAACACCGGGCACCACGGACACACGGGTACCAGGCACACCCCCGCCACCATGCCCACACCGTCCAAGCGCCTTCACAGCTGGCCCAGGAGAGGCGCGAGGGGCAGTCCACGTGGAACTTGGGTCCCCGGGACGCTCCAGGAGCCCCCACCCCGCCCCCCGCCCGGCAGAGGCTCTCGGACGCCCCGTGGAAGGGGTGGCCCCCGCAGGCAGTCCCGGGGCCTGACGGGCCTGCTGAGGCGGCGAAAGCCGCGCTGCCCCGGGTTCCCTCCCAACCGCGGGGGACGCGGACGCAGCCTCGCCTGGATCTCCGGGGACCGCCTGCCCAGCCTCGCTCCTCGCTCCCAAAACACGAGCCGCGACTGCAAATCCCC
Source organism: Myotis yumanensis (assembly GCF_028538775.1). NCBI lineage: Eukaryota > Metazoa > Chordata > Mammalia > Chiroptera > Vespertilionidae > Myotis > Myotis yumanensis. The sequence continues at coordinate 158,872,579 of NW_027223752.1, read as the reverse complement.
CCTCCCGCCCTCCGCCCGCCCACAGGGCCGCGTTCCCGAGGACCTCGAAGCGCGGCCGCGGGCCCCAAGGCCTGGCCGCGCGAGGAGGGCGGACCTGGCGTGCGACGCTCACGCGACACCCCGGCTTCCCCGCCCGAGTAGGCCCCGAGCCGGCTCCCCGCGTCCGGGCCTTCCCTCCGGGCCCCCCCGCCGGCGAGGAGGCGCCGACGGGACCCCCGCAGGCCCGGGCCCGCCGCACACAAAGCTCCGCGGGCAACTCGGGGCCATTGGCGAGAGGGCGAGCGGCGGTCACGCCCGCTCGGAGCCCCGAGAGGCTGCAGTCCGGCCCGGGCTCCACAAAGCCACGGACGCGCAGGCCACGGACGCCCCCGCCCGCCCGCCCGCGCCCCCGTGCCTGCCGCACGGCCTTCCTACCATTATGCTCCGGTCCTGGCCGCCGCCGCGGTGCCCGCCCTCCGCTCCGCGCCCGGCCCCGCCGCTGCGCCGCCTCCTCCCGGGTCTGGGCCGCGGACGCGGGGGGGTGAGGAGGGGGGGGGCCGGCCTCCGCCTCCGCCCCCGCGGGCTCACCCTCCCGATTCTCCACCGCCCTCCTCTCCGGCTCCGCGGGCCCATCCTCCCGCGCTCCCCGCCGCCCGGCCTTCCACTCTCCACGGTGTCTCCCTGGCTCCGCGGGCCGGGCCTCCCTGGCGCCTCCCCGCCGCCCTCCTCCTCGGTTCCCCGGGCCGGGCCGCGCGCTCTCCCCGGCGTCTCCCGCCGCCCCCGGCCGCTCGGCGCTTCAGGGCGCCATGTTTACAGCCCGCACCTCGGCGAGCGCGAGCCCGGCGGCTGGGGAAGCACGGCGGCCCGGGGGGCCGGCCAGGGCCCGGGACGCGGAGGCCCCGCCGCCGGACTTACGGGGGTCTCCTTGCCGAGCGGCGGGCCCAGGCGGGGCGGGAAGTTGGGGCGCCGCCGCCGGGAAAGTTTCCGTCCTGCGAGGACGCGGCGCTGTTCACATGGCGGTGTGTGCGCGGGCGGCCGCTCGCGGGCCGCCTCCTCCACCTCCGCCCGCCCCCGGACTTTATTGTGCGGCGCCGGCCGCGCGGCGCGCGGGGCCCGGGCTCCCTCCCGGCGGCCGGCGCGGCGCGGCGCACGCCCACACGCACCTTCCCCCGGTCCTGTCCGCGGCGCCGCTCCCCGGATCGGTCCCAGCATATTCTCACATCGCCGCACATGCACTTCGCGGCCCCACACGTGGAAGCGACGTACGTGCCGGCGCGCGGGCGCGGAGCGGCGCACAAAGGTCCCGGCCCGCATTGTTCCGCGCGCGGCCCGCGGGGCTGGCGCCCGCCCGCCCGGGGTCCGGGGGACTCGTTTCCTCGCGTGCCGCCAGCCCAAGTGCAGAGCCTTTGCGAAGCAGTCATTGTTACGTTAACAGAATCGGGCGAGTGGTTTTAGTGTCTTTTTAATTCTGTCCTCGAAGAGGATTGCAGGGCTCTGCGAAGTCCTCATTCCAGGCATTCACACGTAGGACCTGGGAAAAGAGCAGGACCACCCATTGTCCATGAGGCGAAAACACTACAAATGTGTGCAAAGAGAGCGAGGTTGTCTTTCCTAGTTTGTCGTTCTCGATCTCACCAGAGAAGATCCCAATAGACGGTTTAAGAAAGTCTCCAAGATAAGCCTACTTTTACAGGTTCCACATATTTCCCCCCCAAAAAAACCCTTTCTTTCTCCACTAGGAGTTTGGATGGAAAGCCTAGCAGCCAAAATTGCTTGCTCTGATTCTCATTGGACATAGGTACCTGAAAATCATTGGGAAGAGACTGTCCAAGTAATTTGGGGATTATAATCCGATTTCTCAATTGCGGGTCTCCAAGACTCAGAATTTGGAAATGGGTGATATTTGAATAGGTGTTCCATGATGTACGCCAGTCGAAGCAATTTCTCAGCCATCCATAGCCCTAGTTCTGCTACATCCCAGAGAGTTTTTGGTTATCTCAAGGAACATCACAAAATAATTTTAACTCGTTTTTTCAGATAAATAAAATGCAGCAGAGGGGTTAAAGGGTTTCAGATCAAATCAAGACAGAGCTAGTTTGAGGGCTGGGCCAGGAATTCTAACAATAAACAGCTTTAAGCACATCACCCTTTTTTAAAGACACCTATAAAACAAGACTGTATGGCTCCACCTCATTTCACTGAGGCAACATCATAGATGTATAAAAGAAAGCTTACCTTTTAGGAAAGAAAAGGTAAGACTGCATAACTCTATCTAGGAAGATGCAAAGTTTGTCCCCTCCTTCCAGCACATACTTCCCCTACTGATTCTTCAGTTTCTGTTCAATTGTCACTTTTTTTCCTAAAAGGACCCTTGTGAGCCCCCAATGTAAATTGGCCCTATTTTTCTCCATAACACAAAATTGTTTGTAATGACATGTTTACTTTAGTGTTTAGAAACTGACGGGAGAGTTTGTTCTCCATAGCACATCCAGGCTTCCAATAAATGTGTTAAATGGAGAAATGCCACAGATAAAATTGGTGGTCTCATTGTACTTGACAGAGCACTGTCTAGATATTAGTGTTTTGCTCTTAAATAACATAATACCCATAGCTCTGTCACTCAAGCATTGTAGTCCTTCTTAATGCATATTAATTAAAACCACATGTTAATTAGATGATGTTATACTTAGGGTAACAGTTCAAGGCTGTGGAGTAAAGGATCTTATAAATGCAGTTCTCCCAGACCCTGGGAGAAGCCATGTAATGTTCTTCCTGCTCACTGGGTGCATGTGTGTGGGTGTGCTCATAAAACAGAAGAGGTATATATACCTGAGCGTTTTGAAGCACATTAGTACACTTTTCTCCTTTGCATATCTATGCATGAAGTCCCTAAGGCATTCATGTACCTTGGAGGGCATTAGGATGGTCAGCGCAAGAATATATATAGAAGGAAAGTTAATATTAAGGTGCTGACACCCCAAATAGGAAACTTTAATCTGCAAGACAATTAGATTGCAAACAGGGCTTTGTTGAGAGATAACACAATTCTCTAAATTATTTTATTTTTCATTTTCAACATATTTAGAAACAGGTCTGGTGTAGCAGACCATTGAACTTCAGCACCCAGGGTCCGGACTAGGGATGAAATTAAGGAAGAAAGGAGGCAGAAAGCTGGTAGTGAGGTATGTAACTACCCATGGTTAGGCACTTTTGCCAAATATTTGGAACTCAGAACTATTTGGCATTCAGAACTAGTTGATGAATTAACGAATGCTGCTCATCACAATTTTGTGTAATATCAATAAAATCGAATGAAAATAAGATAAAAATCCAACTTTAGAGATTGACAGTTGAAAAGGAATATTAAATTACATATGCATATGATTTCCATTTTGTTAAATATTAGAAGGAAGAAAATGACAACAATGTTTATTTCTTTGGGTTACAGTTATCTTCTTTTTTTAAAAAAAATCTTTGTTCATAATCAGGTAAAAGATTATTAGTAACTAGCCTAGAAGACTGGTTGTTCCCGTATACAGAATGGTACCATCTAGGTATCCCTTTCTTGAAGGAATATATAACTATAAAATTAAGTTATATAGAATCTTATTTTCCAATGATTTCTTTATTTGGTATATATAGAGATTTGTGGCTGCAATCTATACATAGTTCACATGCCAAAATTTATATAAAAAGCCCCAAAATATAACTTTTGGGCAATCAAAGCTAATAAAAATAAATGTAAGCTATATGTGGGTAGTTGTCATAGAAGCAGCTCACCACACACACACACACACACACACACACAAAGATTTACAAATGTATTACTTATCAATGAGGATAAACTACTGTCATGTAAAGTGAATTTAAGTAATTATTACCTTACATTCACTATATTGTCACAAAACCAAGCAATGAAATCTTTTTTTTTTTTAAATATATTTTATTGATTTTCTACAGAGAGGAAGGGAGAGAGATAGAGAGTCAGAAACATCGATGAGAGAGAAACATCGATCAGCCGCCTCCTGCACATCTCCTACTGGGGATGTGCCCGCAACCCAGGTACATGCCCTTGACCGGAATCGAACCCGGGACCCCTCAGTCCGCAGGCCGACGCTCCATCCACTGAGCCAAACCAGTTTCGGCCAAGCAATGAAATCTTATCTGTATACTCCTTGTACAAAACAGATAAAGATCAAAGGACTGTCCTTCAGAGATATCGCCTGTGATCTCTAAGAAACCCAGGGCTCCATAGCACCCATTCTGGAATTCACCATTCCAAAACAGGAGAATCAAGAAGTAAAGATTTGCCTGTGTACAATACAATAAAACACATAGTTTTGCACTGTAAGGTATTACCACAAGCAATTAGTTACTAGTAATTGTAGCAGGCTGTTGCAAATGACTGTATGTGAGTGTAAATCCAAAGGTGCCATGTGAGTGTAAATCCAAAGGTGCCCCGTGGATGGATTTACACTCACAGTCAGGGGCATCCTCTTCACTCATTCACTTTCAAAGGTGTTTCCTGATGTGGGAGAGCAGGAGGGAATCAAAACTCATATCCATGGGGATGTGTGGCCTCGTGTGAATGTACTCTCTTACTTATGTGACAGCCCCCCCTCACACACACACAAACACACACACACGCACACACACACACACACACACAGGAAAAAAAAAACCCCTGTTTAATAAAAGAAAGAGACTGAAGTGAGCGGTCACTACAGAGTGCAGAATGATAATGCCTCAGGGGCCAATAAAATATTTTCTAGGACTGTACTTCTGTTTTACAAATTTCCTTTGATTTTATTCCATACCTTTTTGACTTCTGATTGGATTTCCCATAATCTTTTGTATTAGATATTGGTATTTTAGATATGAATGTAGTTTTCCCCTAAAGATAAATTGCTATTCCGGTATTAAATTGCTATTAATGAGTTTAGCTAGTGTTGCTTAGTTTCCAAGTGTCAAGTCACCTGTGGATGATGAAAAATCATGTTTTGGAGAAAGTTGTGGACCAAACCTTTTATGTCAATTACCATTCACCAAAGCTGCAATCCTTTGTGGCCAAGCCTGAAGCACGCACTGTGGCATATTTTAATTTAAAACAACTTCCCGTATAAAGTAAGAGCTCTCTTTCAAGGGAGTGCTGGAGAAATGCCTGGGCCTGGGCAGGAGGAGCAGGAGGAGCAGGCACGACTCCCCCACTGCCGGCGTGGCTCCTTCGGACGGTGCTCATCAGGCAGGCCTGCTCCTCCTGCCCAGACCAGCCATTTCTTTAGCACTCCCTGCCTGGGTCTCCTTCAACTCGCTCCTGGTTTTGTCTGTGAATGTACAGTACCTCCTGAAAGTAGGACCTACCACACCTGGTAATATGCTTCAGAACATTTTAAGGAAAGCAACTCATCATACGAGATGAAAGGGGTGCTTGTGCATGTGTGTGTATGTGTGTCTTTTTCCCTCAAAATGGGATCCTGCTCTTCTCCCTGTCTCTCTTCTCTAGCACAACACAGCAGAAAGAGCATGGGCTTTGGCATAGAGCATCCGAGTCCAAACTCCAGCTCACCGTGAGACCTTGAGTCAGTGATTGCACCTTATGAGCCTCAACTTCCCCAACTATCAAGAGCATGGATTTTTTTACATCAGACTGCTTGGATCAGAAATCCAACTCCAACCTTCTCTAGCTTGACCTTGAACAAGTTATTTACCAATTTGTCTCAGTTTCTTCATCTTTAAAGTAGGAATGATACCATTAACCTATTTCGTAGTCATTGTGAAGATTACATGGCAAAAAGCATGTATAATTCTCATAATAATGCCTGACCGAAATAACTAACAGCTCTGGTTGCTATTATCATCTGTAAAATGGGGACAATAATACCATTGTTGAACACAAGTATTAAGTGAGCTGAAGACTGTAAAATGTGCTCCCCTTTCACCACAACCTCAAGCCCAGTACACAAGACAATAAAAGCAGGAAACCTGAAGACAAAAGGATGTGTAGGTGAGTCACTCACCTCCGCATCCCTCTTCATCCTTTCAGGTCCATCAGCCAAGCCCCGGTACAGATCCAGGGGTTACAGCTGTTTCTCATCCAACTCTGACCTAATTACCATAATCTGGACAGAAGAAATTTAAATATCAGTCTGCGTGGACCCCAGCAGCCACTCTCCCAAACACTGCTTCTGACTAGTCATACAACTTTTGGCGAAAGGCAACCGCTCCAGGCTTCAGTTTTCTCCTTTGTAGGTGAGGGAGGTTTACTAACTGCGCTTTAAGGTTCCCTGAGCACTAAAGTAGTAGGAACGCCAAGGCTGTTCTCACACCTGTTCCTGGAATCCTGTTGTCTCTGCCTGTTCTGACTTAACCTGTCCTAAGGTCCTCTGTGAACACTCTTTTATCAGATATTCTTTCTGTCTCATGCACCCTTATTTTCCTGTACCCCTAGTTTTTCTTCTTTCTTTTCCCTTTCTTTTCTCTTGCTTAGGTTTAAATGACTCCCAGCCTCTACGAAGGCATCATCAGACTGCTTGGCTCCAGGTAGATTCCTCTCTTTCTCTTCTTCATTTAAAGATTTAAAACACCAGAAAATGCACATTTTCCTTTTTAGATACATCTCCCAACCTCTCATCTGGGATACCTTTTCAACATATTGTCACTTTTTAGGGAGGACAAAATTTAGTCACATTCTACACACAGGACAATCTTATGAAGGATTTCATGTAGAAAGTTTATATCAAAACTAGAGGCACAGTGCATGAAATTATTGCACGGGGGGGCCCTCAGCCCAGCCTGCACCCTCTCCAATCCAGGACCCCTCAGGGGATGTCCGACTGTCGGTTTAGGCCCGACCTAAACCGACAGTCGAACATCCCTCTCACAATCCTGGACCGCTGGCTCCTAATCGCTCACCTGCCTGCCTGCCTGATTGCCCCTCACTGCCTCTATGTGCCGGCCTGGTCACCCCTAACTGCCCCCCCCGCTGCCGGCCAGGTCGCCCCCCAACAGCTCCCTCCCTGCCAGTCTGGTCACTCATAACTGTTCCCCCCACCAGCCTGGTCGCCCCCAACTGCACCTCCTTGGGTCTAGTCGCCCCTCACTGCCCCCCCCCCCCGCCAGCCCAATTGCCACCAACTGCACCCCCCTGCAGGCCTGGTTGCCCCCAACTGCACCCCCCACCAGCCTGGTCGCCTCCACCTGTCCCCCTCTGCTGATCTGGTCACCCCTAACTGCCCCCCTGCTGGCCTGGTCACCCCCAACTGCCCCACCCCTGCTGGCTTGGTCATCCTTCATGCCCCCCCCTCCCCCCGCTGGCCTGGTCGCCCCACACATCCTGCTGTTCAGTCATTTGGTCATCCCTCACTAATCCCCCTGCCAGCCTGATCGCCCCTCACTGCCTCTGCATGCCAGCCTGATGGCCCCTAACTTCCCCACTTCCAGCCTGGTTGCCCCTAACTGCCCCCCTACTGCCTAGTTGTCTCTCACTGCCCTCCCTGCCAGTCTAATAGCCCCCAACTGCCCCCCCCTGCCAGGCTGGTGACCCTTAACTGCCCCCCCCCACTGGCCTGGTCGCCTCTTACTGCCCCCCCCGCCAACCTGGTCGCGCCCAACTGCCCCCCTCTGCCGGCCTGGTTGCCCCTAACTGCCCGCCCCCCCCCGCCAGCCTGATTGCCCCCAACTGCTTCCCCCCCCCCCCCCCGCACCAGCCTGGTCACCCAACACAGACTGCTATTCAGTTGTTTGATTGTCCCTCATTAACCCCTCTGCTGACCTGGTCATAGGCAGCCATCTTGTGATGGAGTGAGGGTTAATTTGCATATTACTTCTTTATTATATAGGATAGGAAACACCAGCATCACCACTTGTTACTAAGGTTTACTCTCTCAGTGATGGCAATGAACACGTCTGATCGCATGCTACTGTGAACAGAGAGAGGCCTTTCTCCATGCTATGTTTTACAGAAATTCTTTTTTCTTTTTGCCACCTAGTGTAGTAATAAATGAGAACCTGTGGTAAACATTCTGAGCTTCTTTAAAATCCAGTACTGTGGAATATGGTATTTAAGATTTTCTTTTTTATTCTCCCCCTTCAGTTTCATGATTGGTTATGTTCCTTCCCACACATACTCATATTTACAAAAACATCAATTTTCTATCAGTGACCTTGGAATTGACTCTTATTCTAAAAGAACCTCTATCTTCTGCCCTAGTTGGTTTGGTTCAGTGGATACAGAATACATGGCCCCAGGTTCAATTCCAGTCAAGGGCACATGTCCGGGTTTTGAGCTCGATCCCCAGTAGGGGGTGTGCAGGAGGCAGCCAATCAATGATTCTCTCTCTTCATTGATATTTTTCTCTCTATCTCTCCCTTCCTCTCTGAAATCAATAAAAATATATATATTTTTAAAGACCCTCTATTTTCTAATATTAGAGAAGATTTCTTCCAGATTTGGATAATTGACATAAAATTAAAAAGTGACATTCTTTATGCAAGTTTCAGGTTTGTAATACCAATAGAGTTGAGAGAAATTTTAAAAAGCCTTAGGGGACAGGAACATTACAGGTAACAGTACTAAATAAGCAGTTTGTGAGAAAATTGCCTTCCAGAAGTAAATATAAAATATCTTTTTGTATTCTTACCTTCTCTCTGTTTGAAGGAAATACCTTTATCTCACTGAATTGCCCAGTGAAGTAGCTCAAAAAATTTATAAAACATTTTATTATTTATTAATCTTTATTGTTAGGGGTATTACAGATGTCCTCTTTTCCCCCCCTCCCCCCATTGCCTCCCTCTACCTGGTTCCCACCCTGCCCCAGGCCTTCATCCTACTGTCTGTGTCCACAAGTAATGCATATATGCATGTAAGATCTTTGGCTAATCTCTTCCCTCTGAGATTCATCAGTCTTTTCCATGTTCCCATGCCTCTGATTCTATTTTATTCACCAGTTTAATTTGCTCATTAGATTTCTTGTTCGTTTGATTTATAGATTGAATTGTTGATAGATATGTATTTATTGCCATTTTAATGTTCACATTTTTATCTTTTTTTCCTTCTTCTTCTTCCTCTTCTTAAAGAATAACCTTCATAAAACTGGTTTGGTGGTGATGAACTCGTTTATCTTTTTCTAAATGATAGAATTGAAGGTCAGATAAAGACCTTTGCTGGGTAGAGTAATCTTAATTGTAGATCCTTGCTATTCATCACTTTGAATATTTCTTGCCACTCCCTTCTGGCCTGCAAAGTTTTCTGTTGAGAAATCAGCTGACAGTCCTATGGGTGCTTCCTTGTAGGTAACTAACTGCTTTTCTCTTGCTGCTTTCAAGATTCTCTCTTTGTCTTTAACCTTTGGCATTTTAATTATGATGTGTCTTGGTGTAGACTTCTTTGGGTTCCTCTTGTTTTGGACTCTCTGTACTTCCTGGACTTGTAAGTCTATTTCTTTCACCAGGGAGGGGAAGTTTTTTGTCATTATTTCTTCAAATAGGTTTTCAATATCTTGCTCTCTTTCTTTTTCTTCTGGCGGGGTGTGAACCCCATAATGCGAACGTTGATATGCTTACTAGTAAGTGTACTACAAATTTCAAACAGGAAGTTTTGCTTCCTCAACAGCTATATTCTGTATAAAAAACAATGAATGCATTTTTTTGTTTCTGACCCTGGTTGGTTTGCTGCAACTTGTAGTCGAGGCTTTTTCTGCCTCCCTCCTCATTGGGTAAACCAGTTGACTTTAACACACAATGCCATTCAAAGTGGATGTTCTTTCTTGTTTGCATTCATTTCTCATTTTCTTATTTCTATTTTGAAAATTCTTCCAGAATATGGGCAAGGAAGGTAAAAGAAAAAGTGAATCTTAGCACACTTTTTCTAAAATCAATAATTTATTTATAAAGACCGTTACTGAAAGAGAAAGTAGTTGAATCTATAGATTACAAGATTTAGGAGTAAGTATAGAATTTCTTATATATTTACTAATATACCAAATGCTGATTATAAAACTATTTTAGTGTGTGCCTCCATTCTAGGTAAGTTTATAACTAAAATAAACTCTTGCTATTTATTTTAAATGCATGTGTATTTATTTCTATTTACTATTTAACCAAGAGTTGCTATTAGAAGTGCTTAGTTGTTATAAGTTAAACACATTTCGGAATTCTTCATATAAACTGCCCATTATGTCAGCAAATTCTCACTCTCCCACCTTCACCGCCCCCCGCCCCCCCCGCCACAAACACACACACAATAGCAGCATGGCTAAATAAGTTATGATTTATGTGCCCTAATGGTTTGACTCAGTGGGTGGAGCATTGGCTTGTGGACTGAAGGTCGCAGGTTTGATTCTAGTCAAGGGCACATGCCTGGATTGCGGGCTCGATTCCTGGTAGGGGTCGTGCAGGAAGCAGCCAATCAATGAGGCTCTCTCATCATTGATGTTTTTGTCTCTCCCTCTCTTTTCCTCTCTGAAATCAATAAAAATATATTTTTTAAAAATTATGATTTATGTAACAATTAAATAAGTTGTTGATAAAGGTTATTTTTCTGTTAAGTAAAAAACTAAGATATGCATTAGAGAAAATGATCATATATAAAAATAACCATACATATTAATAGAAATAAGACAAAAAGGAAATATGATAAAATATTAAATATATTTATGTCTGGTAAATAAAATCATGTGTGATTTATTTTTCCTTTTTTATATTATTTTTTGATCCTATATTCATTTTATGATTATAAAAAAGTTATTCTGAAAATAAAATATTTGATGTTAAAAGATTTGCTGTATAACTTTAAATGGTATTCAATAGTAATGAGACTATGCCTCAAAAGCAGCATACAATACAGTTAATAGAAATTTTATTTTCAGTTAAAATCTCGCCGAAACCGGTTTGGCTCAGTGGATAGAGCGTCGGCCTGCGGACTGAAGAGTCCCAGGTTCGATTCCGGTCAAGGGCATGTACCTGGGTTGCGGGCACATCCCCAGTGGGAGATGTGCAGGAGGCAGCTGATTAATGTTTCTCTCTCATCAATGTTTCTAACTCTCTATCTCTCTCCCTTCCTCTCTGTAAAAAATTAATAAAATATATTTTTAAAAAATCTCTATGAAAACATTTACTCTGTTAAATGAGAAACAACTCTACTGTTCATAGTAGTATTTAATTAAAGCCAGTTTTTAAGTCAAATAAATTGAATATTGATACTTTCATATTGTTCAACTTATCAGTATTTATCTTCAGATTCCACTAGTGGGATTTTTTTTTAAATCACAAATCCTTTTAAAATATATTTTTTATTGATTTCAGAGAGGAAAGAAGAGGGAGAGAGAGATAGAAACATCAACGATGAGAGAGAATCATTGGCTGTTTCCTGCATGCCCCCTCTACTGGGGATCGAGCCTGCAACCCAGGCATGTGCCCTTACCACGAATTGAACCATGACCTCCTGGTTCATAGTTCAACGCTCAACCACTGAGTCACATTGGCTGGGCTTAATATGTTGGGTTTTTTAAAAATTCATTTTAGAGAGAGGAAGGGAGAGGGAGAAACGTAGATCGGATTGGCTGCCTCCAGCACACCCCTATTGGGGATTGAGCCTACAACCCAGGCAAGTGCCCTGACCCTGAATGAAATCTCGTTCAACCTTTTGGTGCATGGAACCAACCAAGTCACACTGGCTAGGGCTGAGTGGGATGTTTTGAAAAATAAAAGTAAAAGTGAAACCAGATATGTTTGTTTGTTCTTTAGGAAAATGGTAACCCAATAGAATAAACTGGATTCCAATGAAAAGAAAGTGCTCATAGCATTTCATCTAAGTTTTCCCTAAAACTTATCTTCTAGAAATCAGTTCACTAGTGCACTTAGTTGAAAATCATAGTGATGTTGAACTGATACAGCTCATGAAAGTAAAAAATTCGCTGAATGATATAGTGAGGAGTTATAGTTAGAAAGTTCACTTTTTCTATAAATGTACTTTCAATCATTAAACCCCTTCACAATAAAGACCTTTATTCATAATAAAATATTTGGAGCTCCCTGTGGTAGGGAGGGAGCTGCCATTCACGACAGGAGTTCATTTCATCCTTAACAACTGAGAACTTCTTTACTCACATTTTACTCGTAAGGAGACTTAGATTTAGAAAGATGAAATATCTTGCCTAGGTTCTGAGCTGGCAAGTGACCGAACTCAGACTTGAATCCAAGATTACCTACTGACAGAATCTGAAGTTTGGGCTATTCCTGATAGCTAAGATAATTCACATATATTGTCACACACACAAGAAATCTCCCTGTCTTGTACTAAAATTTATATTCTTTTAATTAGAACAAAATAATAACATTTTAAAATAAAAGATGTACATTCACTAAACAAAGGCTATGTGAAAAACTCTAAAACAAAGCAAAAGAAACCCAAAATATTGAATATAAGTGAGTCACCCAAAGTGAAAAAAATACTTCCCTCTGATCACTTACAGTTTAGAACCATAGAATTTGCCATTGGGTCCATCTTGGTTATTTTGTTTATTTCCTTTAAGACATTTAACATGCTCAGATTCTCCTCTGGCAAGATTAGGTTGATGATGACAGATAAAGAGAAAGAATTCCAAAGTTAAGGCCAGGTGTGAGAATTATTGCTATTATGTTCTTTTAATGATAAGAATACTTTTATCAAAGTAGTCAAAATTTAGACTGGATGAAAAGTTTTAAATTGAAATATTTTTATTATTGTACTTTTATAAAATCACATTCACCTTTGTGTGTGACTCTGTGGCAATCCCATTTACATGCTGGACAATTTGGTTCAGATTTAACACTACAGTTTGCCAATTGCTTTCACTATGTTATATATAATGAAAAGATTTGTTAAATTTGAGAATAAAAGCACCCAACCGGTGTGGCTCAGTGGTTTAGCCTCAGCCCATGAACCAAGAGGTCAATGGTTCGATTCCTGGTCAGGGCACGTGCTTGGGTTGCAGGCTCAATCCTCAGTAAGGGACATGTAGGAGGCAACCGATTAATGTTTCTCTCTCATCATTGACGTTTCTATCTCTTTATCCCTCTCCCTTCCTCTCTTTCTAAAATTAATAACAAAAAAGCAATAAAAGAAGCTAATTTTAAAATTAAATGTGAAGTCAGAAACACATTATACATAAGCTAACTAAGGAGATTCATCAATATCACATTTTCTTCATCTCTTAAACTTTATCTTATGGTACTAGATGTATTCTTACAAATTGTGTAAGTGTACTGCTCCTACTCGTGTAGCAAAATATGAAGGGTAATTCCACTTGATATTTGTATTTTACAAAATATGCTAAAACTATATAGACTTGTCTACTTTCCCTCCTTTCTTCCCTCCCTCCCTCTTTCTCTTTCTTTCTTTTACCTCATGTGAATATATTCCTTCTTCCTATCTGTGGAGTTCATATTCCCTTTAAACTAGCTAGACCATTGTGATCTTCACATAATAAGTATTTCTAAAATACAAGTCAGAAACATACAACCTAGCAATTAACATGCACAATAGAGGTAAACATCTATTGGTCCAGAACTCTTTCCTTGACCCCTGGAAGGATTGAAGAAAATAGGGTCTTTGATGACATCACAGAGTCTGAAATACCCATCCCTGGAATTACTCAGAAACTGGAACAGGATGGGAATCAACTGTTTTGAAATATATTTATAAGGTTGAACTGAAATGCTTTCTTATTGTCTGGAATTAAGGCAATAAGGGAAAAGAAAGATGCCCCAATAAAAGCCCTGTTAGAGCTATAGGAAGAGTCGCCAAAGGAGACCAAGAAGTTGGCTCGTGAAGGAGGAAACAGTTCTGTGTGGTGTCAGAAGCAAAAGAAGAAAATTTTTTGATCATAGAGCATGATGCCTTGTGCTAAAAGTTGGTGAGAGGCAGATGGAACATTTAGAGTTTATTGGTGACCTTCATACAAGCATTTTCACTGTTGGTGTGAGTTGAAGTCAATTTGGTGTGGGTTACAGTAATTATTATTACGTTCCTTACTTCAGAAATGAAATTTGAGAGAAAAGGGTCAATATATTTGAAAATAATCTATTGTCAACAGGAATACTAACTTATAGAGAAATGTGTTTGTGCAGGGGACTCAGGACTCTGTTCCTGAGCTGTTTCAAGTTAATATTTTTATATTCTGCAAATAAAACCACAGTTGAAAGAAAGTAACATTGCATTTATTTTACCATTACTTCTAATATCCAATTTTGTTTTATTCATATGTCTGCTCTCCTCCATTATTGGAACAATCCTATATAATAAAACCCTAATATGCAAATCTATCTAAAGGCAGAACGACTGTTCACTATGATGCACACTGACCACAAGGGGGCAGATGCTCAATGCAGGAGCTGCACCCTGGTGGTCAGTGCGCTCCCAAAGAGGGAGCGCCCCTCAGCCAGAAGCTGGGCTCACAGCTGGTGAGCTCAGCAGCAGTGGCGGGAGTCTCTACCGCCTCTGCTGCAGCAGCAGGTGGTGAGGAGCCAGGGGTCCTGGACTGCGAGAGCCCCGGACTGTGAGAGGGGTGTCTGACCACCCCCAAGGGATGCAAGAGGGCACAGGCTGGGCTAAGGGACCCCCCCCCCCCCCAGTGCATGATTTTTGTGCACCGGGCCTCTATTTTCTATTTCTAGTAGAAAATAATATCTAGTAGAAAATAATACCTTTTGCCATTCACTAAAGTATAATTGAGATAGCAATTATATAAAAACTAGAGGCTCACTGCACGAAAATTTGTGCACTCAGGGGGTCCCTCAGCATGGCCTGCATCCTCTCGCAGTCGGGGAGTCCTCGGGGGATATTTGACTGATGGCTTAGGCCTGCTCCCCATGGGCCTAAGCCATCACTTCTTACGCTTTCTCCCTCCACCACTGCTGCCCTCGCCAGCTGTGAGCCTGGCTTCTGGCTGAGCTGTGCTCCCCTTGTGGGAGCATACTGACCACCAAGGGGCAGCTCCTGCACTGGACGTCTGCCCCTGGTGGTCAGTGTGCATCATAGTGACCAGTCGTTCTGCTGTCCAGTCTATTTGCATATTAGCCTTTTATTATATAGGACTAGAGGCCCGATGCATGAAATTCATGCAAGAGTAGGCCTTCCTTCCCCCAGCTGCCCTGGCTTCGTCTGGAAAGCCATCCAGAAGGACATCCAGTCTAATTAGCATATTACACTTTTATTATTATAGATCTATTTAATATAAATTTACATATAACAAATATATCAATAATATATTTATAGAGAAATATATTATTTCTTCACAGGAACTATTTAGAACACTTAGATATCAAAACTAACATAAAACTTGTGTTTTTGTATTCATGAGTTTAGTTTCCTAAGGTAAAAACTTAGAAGGTGGATTTTAGAACTTTCTTCTTTTGTAATTTATGTATCCAACACTATAAATTTCCCTTTAAGCTCTGCTTTTGCTGCAACCCACAAATTTTGTTAAGTTGTCTTTTTATTCTCATCTATTTCAAAATATTTTTAAAAATTTCCTGACATTTCTTTTTGAAATGCCAATTTGAGCTTATACAGACTTTGAGAAACCAATATCCAAGTTTGATTTAGGCACTAATCTGGAGAAGTGTCATTCAAATTATAATTCAATACACACCATGTCATATTATTATGTACTAGAGGCCCAGTGCACGAAATTCATGCGGGGGGCGGGGGGAGGGGGTGGTCCTCAGCCTGGCCTGCACCCTCTCCAATCCAGGACCCCTCAGGGGATGTCTGACTGTCGGTTTAGGCCTGATCCCGGTTTAGGATCGGGCCTAAACCGGCAGTCAGACATCCCTCTTGCAATCCAGGACCACTGGCTCCTAACCACTCACCTGCCTGCCTGCCTAATGCCTCCAACTGCCCTCTCCTGCCATCCTGGTTGCCCCCAAATGCCCTTCCCTGCCAGCCTGATAACCCCCAACTGTCCTCCCCTGCCAGCCTGATCTTGCCCCAACCCCCTACCAGCCTGATCTTGCCCCTAACTGCTCTCCTCTGCCAGCCTGCTCTCCTCCCCACCACCATGGCTTTGTCCAGAAGGAAGTCAGACGTCCGGAAGATGGCTGGTTGACCCAGTCTAATTAGCATATTATCCTTTTATTAGTATAGATGTGGGAGTAAAGTACACACTCTTGGTATGACATAACTGTATGGATAACTTGACGATATAACTTGTATTTAGTATATGTACTGATACAAACTAGGTACCCAATAAACAGAAACTTTTGGGATTGCTGGGTAAATAATAAGTGCTTAATAAAGATTTATTCATTTAAAAAATGATAGACAAATGACATTTCATTATTAATATCTATAAATTTCTGGAATAACGAAGATCTTTAGCTGCAACCACTTTTATGGGACATGGGAAAGACTAGGGGGAAAGGGGATTTCTTTGCATTAAATTCCATGTCACTCTGAAATTAATACAGAGGCAAACCTCTTAAAGCGAAGTCAGGTTAAACATTAGCATGCCAGACACAGCAAAATGCAATTTTCACCTTGCTTAAATTAATTCAAAATACAACGTAAGTGATTTTCCCATCCTTGTTTTCCTCCTGTGCAAAAAGAGCCCTCGGCAGGGATGGCTAGTGGTTCGACTTGTTGAAAATGAGAGAGCACGAGGAAGGAGTTTTCAGTGTTTCATGCTTCTTCCCTTGAGGAGGATCATCCCCAAGGTGCTTTTGACCTCATGTTAAAAAAAAAAACACAAAAAAATCCCCCCACAAAAGTGCTTCATAAGACACAGGAGCCACATCTCTGCTAAATTAAACAAAATGCCTGGGGGTGTCGTTTTCCAGCTGCTCTAAGCCTGGCATTTTCCTTTCCAGATTTCTGATTAAAATTCTTAACATGGCTGGTTAATGCCTCCTCTGTCTCAGTAAAACTAAAACACATATAAAATGGATGTGTCTACTGACACAACTGCAGATAACTACTTATCTAATATTTTAGTAGCTCTGAACTCACAACGGCTTCATTCAAATTATGTGGGAGAATCTCCTAAACTTTAGAGTTTCATTTCAGTGTGTCAAATTGTCCTAAAAAATAAAAACAATGACTTTGGAAACTTTACCAGTGTAGAAGATTGCATGCTGACTACTCTATCCTATAAGTATCAGGAGAAATGCTAGACATGTGCCCACTCATATCCATTCAGTTTATACCGCAGGTGGTGCTGGTGCATTGGTCGTGACGTTTGATGAAGGGTTGTCTTCTAGTGTCCCATTACTTCTGATACTTGTTTTAGAGATTTTATTCTGAATCTAGTGTTATATTTAAGTAGAGTTAAATATAACAAAAGACATCTGATAATGCTGGATTTCATTATTGGAGTCAGTTAGTAAGAGAATCTCTCTCCAACTTTTAGGGTTTATTTTCACATGGAATTACTCTTTCATTTCTTTGCATTTCAAATTAGTAACATGTCATCTTTCAATGAGTGACCTCATGGAATTTGTTTGCCTTTTAAATACCTTAGATTCTTAAGTGCCTATTATTAATTACTTCAAAAAGTTCTACCACTTTGTGTGTCAACCTGCAAAGTATGCTTTGGTTTTGGTGAGAACACCAATGAGAAAGTAAGTAAGTCTTTGTAGAATTTATGTAACATAGTTAAATTTTTGAAGTTTACAAAGGTATTAAGATTTCTAAAAGATAAATTGTTTAGAATATGCGTGTTATAATTTGTAATTGTTTTAAAAACAAGAGTGAAGTTTAATAGACAATTTATTTTTGTATTCAATTAGGTCCCCTGGCTGTTCTCCTTCAGCACAAGATCTGGGATGCTGGGGACGAGGGGGATCTGTGAAGGGCTCTTCTAATGAGGGTGAGCAGGGTATGCAGAGAGGGTGTCTGAATGTCCAAGGAGATGTACTGGCTCATAAGAGATGTGCACATGATTCCATGCGGTGCCCAGCACACAGCCACGAGCAGGGTCCTGGATACCACTTCCAGGGATGCTCGCTCAGAGCACCCTATTCATATATCGAGTTTCCTCAACCTCCATCTTAGGAAGTACATAAGTGCCTATTAAAATCTAAGAAAATTAATAAAATTCCATATTGCATTCTTCATGTAAAATGAGAGAGAGGAGAAAATATTTTTTTCTTTAAACTGTTTATCTTTCCCTCACTTAACTGAAACTGCTCCCACCTATAATCCCACTTTTATAAGACATCGCACTTTCTTAAAGGCCTCAGGATTATGCTATAGATGTAAAAACTACAGAATCTGACCAGGAATGAGATTGTTAGTTGGTTCCATGGTCATTAATGCACCCTCTGCATTTGTCCTCCGAAGGACTGGGTTTTATAAAAGGTTCACTCTGCTTTTAGTCCTTCCTTCACCGAGTTTCCCAGAGAAATAAGACTGATGACCACATCACCATGGATGAAGAGACAGTCCACTGGGAAAAAGTTGCTACTCCCAGCAAGGGAGGGCTTTCTTCACAGCGTCAGTGATCTTGTCCTCATTTGGATCGGAAGATATCTCACAAAATAAAACCCATATTCGACATGAGGTTAATGTCTATTAATTTTTACCTAGGCAATTTATTGGTAATTTAAAAATTTAAGTACCAATATTTAAAATCTATATGATAGTGTCATAGGAAGTATTTAAAAAGTACTTTAGCCCAACTGACGTGGCTCAGTGGTTGAACATTGACCTGTGAACTGGGAGACAATGGTTCGATTCCCAGTCAGGGCACATGCCTGGGTGAAAGGCTCGATCCCCAGTGTGGGGGCGTGCGGAAGACAGCTGATCAGTGATTCTCTCTCACCATTGATGTTTCTGTCCCTCTCTCCCTTTCCCTTCCTCTCTGAAATCAACAAACATATATATATTTAAAAGCACTTTAAAAACAGTATAATCCCTAGTTTGCACGATCACTAAAGTCAGGGAAATATTATAGTGCTTGTTTCTTCCACAGACAATGTAGAATTTCAATTATTTTCATTGTAATAAGAGTAGCAATTGGCCTTGGCAATCATTTAAAAAATGGCATTAGCAGACATCATCACAAAAATTTTTAAATTTGATGTATAAAGTTACATATTTCTCTATAAGTTTAAAAATAAAATAACATTATTCTATAAACTAATACTTCTAGTAACTGAACTTAGATTACTTAGAAATAGGTTAGCATAGCATGACTGGTAAAGTATCAAAACTAACGTAAGGTTTATGCAGTATATTTTACTAATTTCAGAAAGGTAAAGCACTCTCCCCATCCAACACTCACCCACAAACCTATTTCAATGGAGGAACATTTCACTTGTGCCATTTCTCCAGGGGAAGCGCTGGTGCTAAAAGTCCAGCGGTTATGAAACACAGAGATAGTCTTTGTTCTAGTCTAGGAACTATTTTCTAAAAGTTTGACAATGCAACAACATGAAATAGAAATAAATCCCCGTATTTAAACGGACGCTATTCTGATAAAGAAGTTTTTTCTTATTCTTTTGCCAGAAGAGATCAAATAAGAAGCTGCCCTTTCAAAGCTGTTGGTGATTGTTCTTTGTCCGCTTACTTCATCCGGTGTTTTCCTTCACACCTTCTGTAAGGTTCTGATAGATTGCAGTCCTTTTATCAGTGTATGGCTCAGTTCCATTTCTCTAGGGCCAGGGAGACCCCTCCCCCACAGCTCCTGGACAGGGAAGCAGAGTGCAATGTTTGCCCAAGAGAACTGGGAAGCGTTTCTCTACTGAAACATATTCTTGTGAATAAATGTGTTTTAGAAAGTAAATGTGCTCATCATGTCTGCTGTTATACTTGGGTAAAGTTTCATTTCAAGTCCTCATCAAAGAAGTGTTTAGCAGATCTGCTTAACCCTGGAAATGAACTCAGTAGTGAAATCTCTGCGTATATTGACAGCACATTAGGAGTTTTCTCTCCCAGAAGGCACTATCTCCACATGCCGGAAAGAATTGCCTCTTTTGATTCCCTGTGGGTCTTGGTTACGTGGGCTCCAATTGTGACCATTAAACAAACCTCCTTGTGTACTCAGCCTGTATATTTATGCCTGGCTGGAGGGTATAATGGCCCCATAGTCACTGTGGCCTGCTGAGTGGTTGCTGGGAGAGTGGATTAGCTATGCCTGTTTCGGTTTTGAATGAATATACCCCTTGGCAAGCCATGTGGCCAAAATAGTTTCTTGGGTGTCACGTGTACAGAACTGGTAGCTCGCCCTTACAAACACCCTGTGTTCCTGTGGGGCCAAGCTTCAGTTATCACAAATGCACAGTCGCAGGGACAGCACTCACAGCAGCTTTGCCTACGGCCTTTCTTACTTCCCTTTCTCCTTCTATCTTTTTTTTTTTTTTAAATCCTTACTCCAGGATATGTTTCCATTGCTTTTTATAGAGAGAGTGGAAGGGAGGGGGGAAAGACAGAGAGAAGAAACATGGATGGGTTGACTCTCACACGCGCCTTCAGCGGAGATCCTGAAAAACGTGCCCTTGACCGGAATCTAACCCAGGACCGTTCAGTCCGCAGGCTGACGCTCTATCCACTGAGCCAAACCGGTTAGGGCTCTTCCTGTCTTTTGAAAGAAGAGAAGAATATAGGAACACGTCCACAAGGCTTTATATTGTTCTATTCCTATCACATTTCCAGGAAAGTCAAGCCAACCACTTTACATGAATCAATGAGATCAGCTGGCCCTGAATTTTATGCTGAAATATTACTCCTGAGGCAAGTATTTCCTGAAGCCTCTCTGCCCCTGTGACTGCCCTGGAGATCTCTCCAGTAGAAACGAGCACATTGTCTGAACAAGTCTGGGGCCAGCGGACGTGCAGGGCTAACACGAAGTGGGGGGGGGGGGGGGGGGGGGGCGGGAGGAGGACACGCGGGAGGGATGGAGTCAGTCCCGCTCAGGCCTAGGCCCACATAACCTGTGGGGAAGGAGTCTCCAGCGTGGTCTGGTCGGTCTAGTCCCTGAAGAAGAGAATATGCTTGAATCAGATCCCTCTCAAGACAAAACACTGCTGGCAAATTAGAGAGAAGGAAAGTTAAAAATGATCGAGGGAAGTTAATAGCCAACATCCTTAAAATGTCTACAGTTCCAATTCTAGTAAAGAAGTACTCCAGTGCCTCTGCTGCTAGATGCTGATTTTCAGAGATATTGACGGGTAGTGGGTGTAGATTTCTTTTCTTTAGCTAAAAGAGGGTATATAATTAATTCCATATGTACTGTACTGATTATACCAAATAAGCAAGAAAACTAATTATATATTTACTAGGGGCCCAGTGCACCAATTCATGCACCTTGAAAGGAACCGTGGGCCGAGAGGCTGTGGTGGGCAGAGGGGCGGGTCTTGGCCCATCCTCCACGCCTCCACCAGGCTCCTCCTGCTGCAGCCCCCAGTCCCCTCTCTGCCCGCAGACCCGCTCTCGCGCTGCTGCGCCCACATGCTGACGCTGATGCACCGGCCCTGCTCACACCCACTGAATGGTGTGGAGTGATTGGGGCTGGCACCAGCAGCGGGTGTGAGCGGCGGCTGCCAGCCCTGATTGCTCCTTAGGAGCAGGAGGAGGTGGAGAAGCCCTGAGGGGCGATCGGGTCGGCAGCCACAGTTTGCACCCGGTGACGGCACTGGGTGATTGGGGCCGGCTCCAGGCACCGGCAGCTGGTGAGAGCACCTGGTGGGACTGCAGCGTGTGGGAGCAAAGAATTTTCAGTAACCACCAGAGGCTTGCCCCGATGACAGATGACAGTGACTGGCGCCCCGTCTTGGTCTGGCGCCCCGCTCACCTGCTCCACCATCTCGCCACGGTCGATGCCTGACATATTCCACACTCTGCTGCCTGCTGTTGAGGCCCGCCATGTTCCCCACTCATCCCCTGGTAGTCAGAGCACAACACAGCAACCGGTTGTTCTGTTGTTCTGCTGTTCAGTCTATTTGCATATTAGGGTTTTATATATACTGGTATAGATGTACAAGGAACTATGTCAATTCTCAGTGGGTATGAAAAGGATCAGATTTTATTTACTTGTTATTATTAAGGGGAAAAGGGGCGGAAATTTAATTTCATCTTTATTTTCCTTTTCCTATATGCATCTGTTCTTTTCTTGACTTCACTCCAGTTTTATGCAGTTGTTTTCTGTTTTTTAAACTTTGTTATTTTTGTTCTCTCACTTCTTAAAGCCAGTCAACACCGTGGCTCTGTGATTTTTGCTTTGCTATTTCATCTCTTCAAGAGATGAGGTGATGCAAGGTGGAGCATTTATTAAGAAATCTGCAGATTCCCACTGATGTTTGCCTTCTCTTCGGTGCTGTCATTCACATATAAAAATGTATCCATCCACCTGTACAAACACAAGCACTCAAAGGAATTTTCTCCTCCACTAAATGATTTGAGTAACTTTTTTAAATTCAAGCAAAGTACTTTTGTGATGAAAACACACATCCCTGTTTACCCAGCAGTCATAGGAAAATAAAAGCAATCTTCTGACCAAAGTACAAATCCTTCTGCATAAAATCATTTAAGGTTCTACATCAAGTCCTCTGCAACAGGTGTTTTTTCCCTCTCTGTTCTGGCTGCATTTTAGTGCAAATACATTTGTCTCTTTTAGATACTAAAGTTTTCAACTGAAACAGCCCTCCCCCCACCCCTCTTTTTCAAAATTGTTGTGCCTATCTGAACTTGCAGAGCAGCAGTTTAAAAAAAGCCACATCTGTCATGCAGACGCCTTAGAAGGCTCATAGAGTTCATTGATGCTTTTTGTTAGAAGGGCCATAGATATTTAAGAGACCGCTAAAATGTTAAATTAAACTTCTCCCAGGTTGTCAAGCGCATAGTTTTCTCGTATAACTAGATTCCTTTTACCCTTGTTAGTTTAGAATTAGTTGTTTGAGATAACTGAAGACTGTATCTGTTTGAGGCTTATGGGACTACATCTGGAATGTGAGAGTAAGGCAGCATAACCCAATTTTTTGGATTAAGCTCAGCACAGGGCAAGCAACACTTCTTTCAAACTCTGAAAGAGAGAAAACCATTCACCTAGTTTTTCCCCAATAATGCCATAAAACTGGTTTTAAATCTACCTATTTTCCTCTATGTTTGGAGGCTTCTCCTCACAGCAGCAAAGGCCAAAAGAACCCTCTGCAGTGATGGAGATGTCCTGTGTCTGTGCTATTTGGTGTGTTAGCCACATGTGGCTATCAAGCACTGACATGGCCAAGTGCGACTAATGGACTGGATCTTTATTTTATTTCATTTAAAGGATTAGTGGTTGCCACTTGGATAATATACCCTTACAGTTGTTTACCTCTGGCTAGTTAAGAAAATATTGTTCTCCTCAGAAACAGTTTTTTCAAGAGATTATAATTCTTGTCCCAAAATGAAGAAGAGTAATCTAAGCAGTTATTACAATGTAACAAATTTTACCTTAATCTTTCTATAGTTTAATAACTTGATGTAAACTTAAAAACTTCTTATGCCTAAGTATGATAATAAGGAATAGAAAAATTTTAAGCCAACATATACTCCATAGAATATACCTTGTGATATAAGTGATTTAATCATTATTATGTTATAGTAGAACTAGAGGCCTGGTGCATGAAATTCATGCACTTGAAAGGTTTCCCTCAGCCCGGCCTGCACCCTCTTGCAGTCCGGAGAGTCCTCAGGGGATGTCAACCTTTCGGCTTAGGCCTGGTCCTTAGGGAGCGGGCCTAAGCCATCAGTCGGACATCCTTAGCGCTGCTTGGAGGTGGGAGAGGCTCCCGCCACTGTGGCTGCACTCACCAGCAATGAGCCGGGCTTCTGGCTAAGCAGTGCTTCCCCTGTGGGAGCGCACTGACCACCATGGGGAAGCTCCTGCAATTGAGCATCTGCTCCTGGTGGTCAGTGCACATCATAGCGACCTGTCATTATGCTGTTCAGTCAATTTGCATGTTAGCCTTTTATTATATAGGATGATGTATCTTTATATTCCTGATATTTATTATAAACAAAATGTAATCTGTCTAGCTAACCTGCTATTATTTATTTTACATATGACTTTTAGAAGTTGCAAGCTTAGCAGTTTGGTAAGACCTGCATATATTTCATACTCCATCAATTCTTCATGAATGAACAGATTTTTCCTACTATTGCTCTTATCATTTGAAATGAGTTTCTTTTTCTAAAGACCTATTAGGCATTATCAATCTCACTAATTATATTCAGCCATTGTCCTATAGAGAAATCATTTATTACATCGGAAAAGCTACTGTCTTTCACCACTGAGTATAATGTTCATGTTGTTGATTTTTCATATATGGTTTTTATCATATGTAAGTAGTTTTCTTTAATTCTTATTTTGTTGAGTGTTTTTATCATGAAAGGCTTTGAATTTTGTCAAAGTTCTTTCTGCATCAATTGAGATGATCATGTGGGTTTTTTTTTCACTTCATTTTGTTGAGGTGGTGTATTATGTTGACCAATTTTGCATTGATGTTCATAAAGGATGTTGGTATATAGTTTTCTTTGCTTTTTTATTTAAAAATGGTATTAAAGTATAATTGGCATAC
This sequence comes from Myotis yumanensis, assembly GCF_028538775.1. Taxonomy (NCBI): domain Eukaryota; kingdom Metazoa; phylum Chordata; class Mammalia; order Chiroptera; family Vespertilionidae; genus Myotis; species Myotis yumanensis. Next base: position 158,848,069 of record NW_027223752.1, on the reverse strand, counting down.
AACATTATATTAGTTTAAGTGTAAAACCAAGTGGTGTGACATTTATATACCTTATGATATGATCATCTCAATAATCTAGTTAACACAACAGGTAAAAACCTCCAGTTATAAAATAAGCTGCAGGGATGTAGTGTGCAGCACAGGAATATAGTCAATGATATGGTTTTCTTTGACATGAAGGTTACACTGGTCTCATTGAATTAGTTAGGAAGTATTTCCTACTCTTCAATATTTTGGAAAGGTTTGAGAAGATTTGGTATCAGTTCTTTCAAAGTTTGGTAGAATTCACCCATGAAGCCATCATGTCCAGGGCTTTTTGTTGTTGGGAGATTTTGATTACTGATTCAATCTCCTGACTAGTTATAGGTTGATTCATTTATTCTTTTTTTTTTCATGATGTTTTTTAAAAAAAATATATTTTTTATTATTTTTTTCACAAATATTTTATTTTATTTATTTTTTACAGAGAAGAAGGGAGAGGGATAGAGAGCTAGAAACATCGATGAGAGAGAAACATTGATCGGTTGCCTCCTGCACACCCCCTTCTGGGGATGTGCCCGCAACCAAAGTACATGCCCTTGACTGGAATCAAACCTGGGACCCTTCAGTCCGTAGGCTGACGCTCTATCCACTGAGCCAAACCGATTAGGGCTATATATCTTTTTATTGATTTCAGAGAGGAAGGAGAGGGAATGAGAGGTAGAAACATCAATTATGAGAAAAAATCATTGATTGGCTGCTTCCCGCACTGGCCAGGCATGACTTTTTTCTTCATAGATTTTGTGATTCTAGGAATTTGTTCAATTTGTTCATTTCATCTAGGTTATCCTATTTCTTGGCATACAATCTTATATTCCTTTTTATTTCTGTAGAATCCATTGTAATGTCTTTGCTCTCATTTAAGATTTTAGTAATTTGAGTCTTCTCCTTTTTTCTTAATCCATTGAGCTATATAGTTTTGTCATTTTTTTTTTTTTTTTAGCTTTTCTAAGAACCAACCTCTGGTTTCATTTATTTTCTCTATTGCCTTTACTATTCTCTATTTTACCTTTCTCTTTTGTAATTTTATTATGTCTTTCCTTTTGGTAGCTTTGGGTTTAGTTCTTTTCTGAGTTTCATAGGTTGTAAAGTTCGATTGTTTGAGATTTTTTTCTTGTTTTTTAAGGTAAATATTTATAGCTACAAATTTTTCCCAGCATCATTTTCACTGTGTCTCATAAGTTGTTTTTTTGCTTCACTAGTCTCTAAATATTTTGTCCTTGTGCCTTTTTTGATCCATTAGTTGGTTAAAAGTATATTGCATAATTTCCACAAAATATATATATTTTTAACTTTTGTTTTTTATTTCTACTTTATCCCATTATGGACAGAAAAGATACTTTGCATCATATCTATATTTTAAAACTATTGAAACTTATTTTGTTGTGGCATAATATGTGACCTATACCTCCAAATATAGTATGTAATATTTGTTATAATACTACATTATAAACTACCTATCAACAATTCTCTGAGAAATCAAAAGCATTTTGAATCCATGTTTCTCCTTATGTTGCCACGTTCTCTTATGGGAAAAAAGAGTTCTGATTCCTCAGACGGGTATGTTTTTGCAAATACAGCAAGATGAGTTATTGAGTATTAAATGTGACAGAATAACACTGAGAATTTCAATGTTATTTCTTGTTTTCTTGGCTGTAGAACACCTGGAAGAAAAGAAAATGGTGCAGTTGGCCTGTTGTTGGAGTATTTTGGATAGCATTTCTTATTAGAAGTTTATGGTGACTATAATCAAATACTGTATTATTCAAAACCCCCTAACTCAAGGAACTTATAGATGCTATCTAACATGTTTGTTGAATTACTCTGTCAATTAATGGGTCCTTTTTGTAATGTAACACAATTGAATGAGATGTTTGAGAAGGATGGATGACAAGAAACACCTGTGAAATCACAAAACAGTGAGCTGACTCAATCAGTTCAGGTAGAAGATACATTTTATGAGCCCAGGACACAGCTTTAATTATTGTCTTAAGATTATTCCTGTATATGCCTGTCTCTATGTTGAGTCTATGATCTCAAGACACAGATGTTATCCTATTCTTCTCTTTTCCGTCTGGCAAACAGTAAATACCAAATTTATGTCTCCACGAATAAAGGAGTGAAAAGATGGACGTTTGGTATATAGTGTGCACAGAATTTCTTATTTAGATAGAGCACCTAGACATAGCAGACATGTTTGAGTAAGACCATTAGGCCATAAAACAGTGATGGTCTTTGTAAATGATGTGGGGACTAAAGCTCCATTGATGTACCTTCTGCCAAGTGCCGCAGGTCAGCATCAATACTTGCCGTATGACGTGCACACCATATGAAGAGCAGTGGTATGGACGGACCACCTATTTGTGCACTGCACATAGAGCAATCACTCTGAGGTATCTATCACTTAATGCGAAGCCACTGTAACTGTTTATGTCTTCATGTAAACCTTAGCTTAGAACTGTCACTCTCTCCAAAATGTGTGGTCCAAGATAAAGTGCTTCTTCAGATTCAGTTTTTCAAGGCATAAAAAGGAAAATATGTCCACAGACAAAATAAAAGATCCATTACCCGCTTGTTGAAGTTTTATGGAGAGAATGTTTACAGTAGACACATGATTGCCAAGTTTAGGAAAGAGGGCAGAGGCCAGAGATAAGATTTCCTCTGGGACCATGTGTCTAGAAGGGCCGTTCTTAGAAACTTGGAGGACCCGGAATGAGAGAGTTACAGGGTTGTGTGGACATGGATGCTTAGAAATACTGTGTGAATAGAAAACATGTGTGTGCTATGAGGAATTCACCTCAAAAGCAGGCTTCTAAAAATTAACATTTTTTCTGGAAGTTTGGAAAAGTAGGTAGTGTAGATAACTGATGATAACTGTAAAAGTTGTTTTGAAAATGTTATTCCACAACATTGAATAAATAATTAGAACAATTTCCTCTCCTTTTTAGTTCTTTTAATTCCCTGGAGTTGTGTGGAAATAATTTTTTTCTTTTCTTTTCTTAAATATATGTTTTATGGTTGATAGTATTACAGATAGCTCCCATTTCCCCCCCAATAATTTCTTTTCCATCCTCCTGTGTTCCCATCTCCCAGGCACACTGAGGTCTGTGTGCCTTCTAAGGGATGTGAGGACCCCAATGCCCAAGAGAGGAGCCTGGAGTTCAGCACAAGTAGAAATGATTTTTTTTAAGTAAGTGGAATTGCTTCCTGCCATTGTGGGAAGACAGCAAGAGCACTGGATGGGTGGCTGCAGCCCCGGGCCCTAGGTGAAACCCTCCCCAGCTGTGCAGTGGGCCCTCGGTGGTGTGGGATCCGCCGCTCTCCCCACCCAGAATCTGTTCTCCTGCCAAAGCCCAGCACCTCAGCTTTCCATTGGGAACTCCTCCTACCTGCTTCCAGTCCAAACAGTCCTGAGGGCTGACCCCACGTCTAACCAAATCCACGTTCCATCTTTTGGGTGCTCTGATGGGATCAAGAATGAGGAAGTGACTTAATCCAGGTCAAGGCATTTAAAGCTGTGACTTATCATGGTACCTTAGGGAAGAAGAAACTTTTCCCATTAAAAGGGATGGTGAGTCGGGCCGGCGTGGCTCAGTGGTTGAGTGTCGACCTATGAACAGGAGGTCAAGTTTCGATTCCCCATCAGGGCACATGCCCTGGTTGCAGGCTTGATCCCCAGTAGGGGTCGTGTAGGAGGCAGGCAATCAATGATTTTCTCTCAACATTGATGTTTCTATCTCTCTCTCTCCCTTCCTCTCTGAAATCAATAAAAAAAATGTATATATTTAAAAATAGAAACTTATTTAAATAATTAATTAATTAATTAATTAAATAAAAGTGGATGGTGAGCGGGGTCAGCCTGGCACTGTTGACGGCACCTGATAAGGGAGCGAGACGGTGCCTGTGAATGGAGCAGCCCAAAGACACTTAGCAGGACAAAAGGTTGGTGAGGGCCCAGGTCCCACTGCAAGTGTGAGAACCTGGACGGGACAGGTCCCAACCCACCCTTTAGCTGGCCTCTTACAAGTGTTAATTTATCCCCATCATTTGACCAAATTATTTTAGTTTAGTAAGTGTGCCCAGTCTCTTGCAATCAAAAAGTCCTTGCTGACACATCAGAATCAATAATCCCAAGACTCCCTCTGCATTGTGTCCTTACTGGGCAGGACTTGGCTGGGGAGATACAGACACAGGGTGGGGTCAGATCTTAGGGCAGCTGCCAATCAGCTCTGTCCCTGTTCCTTGTCTGTCCTGGGAGAGAAAAACCTCAGAACAAGGAGAGGAGAACCAGCAGGGGGAGAGGTCCCTGGATGGGTAATTGATCTGCTTGTATTTTCCTTATTTTTAGGGTCTATTTTATTAATGTTTATTTTTACCAATGTTGATGCAATAGGTTTCTGTTATTTTTAATTTTTCCTCTCTTTTTTAGTTGTTTACATAATTGTTATAATTAATGAGTAAATACTGATACATTATTATGAAATAAAGTCTATATTTTGAGAGCTTGTTTGGAGGTTCTAGCAGGGGAGCGCAGCTACTCGTATACCCTTGACCGAAGACCGGTCCTCTCCTCGGGGGGGAAGGTCGTCCTCTTAGACCAGCGTGCAGCTTCGGGAGGGACGCACATGGATCGGTGAGGGAGGAGGGGGACACCCACCTAGGCAGCCAGATCAGCCGAATCAACCCTGGCGATCAATGGGGTGACAGATGTCGCAGCCAGATTGCCCTCACATCCTAAAGTCTATATTTTACTCAGGTTCCCACAGTCAAGGTTCAGTTTTAGTTCCGGTGCCATTTGCAATCACGTGGATAGACCCAGAGGGTATACTAAGTGAAATAAGTCATACAGAGAAAGACAAATACCATATGATTTTATTTATATGTCAAATCTAAAAAACAAAATAAAGGAACAAACAAAACAGAACATTTCTCATAGATACAGAGAACATTTTGACCATTGCCAGAGGGGAGGCAGGTTAGAGGGCTGGGTGAAAAAGGTGAAGGGATTAAGAAGCATAAATTGGTATTTACAAAATGGTCACAGGAAAAAGACAATAGTGTTTTAATAACTATGTATGGTATCAGATGGGTAGTAGACTTACTGGGATGATCACTTAATCTATAATAATAAAAGTCTAATAATAATTAGACTGGATGTCCTTTTAGACGAAGCCGCAGCAACGGGGGCCCGAGCTCCTTGCACAAATTTCGTGCATTGGGCCTCCAGTAAGTTATATAAATGTCTAGTCACTGGATTGTACACCTGAAACACAATATTGCACATCAACTGTAATTTAAAAATAAAAAAATATTTAAAAAAGAAATACAGGAGTTTTGACACTGTGATGATGATAGAAACTTTATTCTGTAGGGTGGGGGGAAGCTGTTGGTAATTCTTATGCATAGGAAGGGACAGGATTATGTCTGCTCATTCATTTATCTGGCCCATGGAAGGTAAAGGAAGGACTAAGAAGGAAAGAGGGAGGGAGAGTGAGTGCTGATCATTTGTTGGGCAGAAGCTAACATACACTACTTCACGGAATTCTCACAGCCACCCTGGGAGGGAGTGGTTATCTCCATCTGACAGATGAGGAGACTGAATTTTCATTTCTTTGCTTGAACTCACACAGCTAGTAGGTGGTGGGGCCAGAAGTCAGCTCTCTGCTTGTCTGAGGCTCAGGCATTCCCCCAAAAGGAAACTGCTCCCCTAGATTTAATTCCGGGCAGCTACGAAGCTTTTGTCAGTTGAGACCTCAGAGGAAGGGAGCATGGGCAGAAGCACACTGCTGGCCTGGACTGAAGAACAGATTTTTAAAAGGCCGGAGGACAGGCAGGTGGTAGAAGCAGGGCAGTCATTGTTATAAGGATCTGGTGCTGGTTGTACTGTGAAGGGCCAGGCCACCTCCTGCCTCCCCACCTGTTCTCATCCCCAGCTGCTTTCCCAAATCCCACCCCAAGAAGCAGTTTGGATGAGTATATAAAAGCTCAACCATTAGGTTATGTGCAGATTTTCTTTAAATTGAATGACTAAGCTGTAACCCCAAGCTGCAAGGATTACTTGGATTACTCTATTTTTCCAGGATCCTATGTGTGCATGCTCTTCTGGCCCATCTTGGCCCATTTAGGCCAGTGTTCTGAGAACTCTGTTAGGATCAGTCTTAGGTATAAATGCCTGTAAAATGGAAGTAATAATTGTCCCTACTTTATCTGGCAAATGGGAGCAGTAGGTGAAGGGCCTAAAACAGGATTTATGTCAAAATGAGCTTAGTATCAGGGGTCTGGATTCCCGTTTTATTTTTTTTTAAAAATCTTTATTGTTGGAAGTCTTACCAATGCCCGCCCCCCTCTACACCTCCCGTCACTGATCCCTGCTAGCCTGCCCCTGCCCTGGGTTCTCGTTTTAATGCAGAATGGGCAGAGCAACCTAAGGCAAGGAAATGCTCTTCTCTGCTGCCATCTTGTGTGCATCTTGGGAATAACACCGAAGTGGAAGTCACCAGGAAAAGATCTTCTCTGTTGTCATCTAGTGGTCATTTTGGGAATTACATCAGAGAAGCGGTCCCTGCTGTCATCTAGTGTGCATCTTATGAATAACAACTGAGTGGAGGTCACCAGGAAAAGCTCTTTTCTTTCCAAAGGCTTCTGAGCCCATGAGGAATGTATCCGACGTAGGGCTGTGCCACAGATATGATCAGCTGTGCCCTGGACGCTGCCCACTGGAACGTGGAGTTCTCAAGATGCACCCTGATGCAGAGCTTGGCCCACCATTGACTGCCGTCTTGCCTGGCTCTTACCTATGCATGCCTGTACCACCCTTCCCTCTTGGCAGAAGTGGTCCTGGGAAAAGGTGGGCGAGGGAAGTCCTGGAGATGATTTCTGGCCCCAGCCAGCTTGTGAGGGACAGAGGGGGTTCCTGAGGAAAGAGGGAGTAGAGACCTGGGGTGAAATCTGCATTGCGGATCCATGCCCAGGCTGCAGGCTCCATCCCCAGTAGGGGTCATGTAGGAGGCAGCCGACCAATGATTTCTCACATCATTGTTTCTATCCCTCTCCCTTCCTCTCTCTTTAAAATCAATAAAAAACAATTTTAAAAGAAAAAAGATGTTTCTAATAAGCTACTTGCAAATTACATTCAGCACAGTATTCTTTCCTTGAATGGAACTGATGCCCATTCTGCAATGTTTGGTGAAATGGTTCATAACTCTGTAATAACAATGTTTCTTTATCACAAAATGCTTTTAGCATGTTTTCACAGACCTTGAATGTATTATGAATGTATTAATAATACTCTTTAAACACTAAACACAACAAATTAACCGTCTCTATTGGCTTATACTATCTATCTGTTTACAGAATGGGTCCAAAGTATTGGCGTGTACTGGATTTTTTTTGTGTGAGAGTGCTAGTGTACTATGACTTTTATCTTGGTGTATGCTAAAAATGTAATATGCATAGACCAACAGATTTAGTCTGAAATTTCACTTTGGAATCAAAGCCAGAGACTGTTTGCAATTCTATACATATAACATAATACTCTTGGTCAATTCAATGGATTAAAACTTAGAAAATTATTTTCATTGCTGATTTTATGTAGTAAATTGTTCGAACCCATAGCAGAATTGTGTATACATTGGTGATTATAATCCTGCACCTAGGTCTACTAAGCCAAAGTGTTCCTGGGGAGACAATGCGACCTTGATTCTTGTCTTCTTGAAGGAAAGATTTCACAAGAGACAAAGTATAGCAAAGTTAAGTAAGACTTTATTGGCTGAGCAAAAATATACTTAGGGCAGTGAAACAGGGAAGGGCATAGAAGTAACAGGACAGCCTAGGCTTGGCTGCTTTAGTTCACTGAGAAGTCAGAGAAAAGGGGGCCTTGGAGACAGGTTCAGGGGGTGAGCCCAGGACAAGTTGCTGCTGCACATTGCTCCCCTGGTTGCAAGTCTCCTGGGGAGGAAGGGAATGGTGTAGGTGTGCTCCTCTGGGGGAGGAAGTACCTAGATCCTTCATTCTGAGTGTATTTCTCTCTCTCTCTTGCAGGTGGAAGTCTTAGGAGAGGTCTCAGGGAGGGTCTCAATAGAATATGCATCATCTTTCCAGGTGTGCTTTTTCAGGGTCGGGGTTTCCACTGATTGGTTGGTGCCAGGGCTGGAGTCGTTAGTCAATGTAGCTGGTCCTGAGGTAGCCATGGTGTCACTTGTCTGGTTTTGCTGCTTTTCTGTGCCTGGAGCTGAAATACAGCTGGGTCCTAGATGTTACTTTTAGGGAGGGAAAAGTCGGGGGGGGGGGGGGGAAGAGTGGGGGGTGGTCTAAATCACATGACCAGCCAAATGAAAAGTCAGGGGGTCCAAACTGCATGACCAGCGATGTTAGGAGAGGAAAGGTTACCCTGGGGGTGAGGTTCTTTATTTTCCCAGTTTTGCCCCTTGCTAGGCATTGGGACTTTCTGCCCTGGTGAGTTTCTGTACCTGGCCCATTGTCCTACTGAATTACCAAATCTGGCGGTTAAGGTCTTTTGTGCTCCCCTAACCGGTTTGGCTCAGTGGATAGAGCGTCAGCCTGCGGACTCAAGGGTCCCAGGTTCGATTCTGGCCAAGGGCATGTACCTTGGTTGCAGGCACATACCCAGTAGGGAGTGTGCAGGAGGCAGCTGATTGATGTTTCTCTCTCATCGATGTTTCTAACTCTCTATCCCTCTCACTTCCTCTCTGTAAAAAATCAATATATATATTTTTTAAAAAAGATCTTTTGTGCTAAAAAGAAATGGTGTGGACAAAAAGGGGCCACATACTAAACTTGACAAGTTCAGGGAGGCCTACGTGGCGGCCTTACAAACTCAGAGACCAAATAAACACATAGATTGGTCTGAAATTAAAACTTTTAAAAAGGTGGTCCATGGGGTTGTCATGTCCTAAGGTCAGTCTTTACCTTAAATAAGCCAGTCTGTTGTCTTTTTGCATCTAGGGTAACATACTTGCCTTTGTAAAAAAAAAAAAAAAAAAGTAATTCCCCTTTTTCCAACCCCTCAAAGCTCCAGAGACTACAAATCCCCTCATGATCATTGTTATGTTACTTGTTGACTGTTAACTATCCTGTGCCTGCCTATGTAAAAGAGGTATGGGGCTATCATTTTACTTTTTATCCAATCCCAGAGAGACCCCCCACTTTGCTTTCTCCCACCTCCCTAATCTATCACCAATAGATTTCATGTAACCAGCTTATGTCTTCCCTTTTGATTGTAATGTATAAAGCAGGGTGCAGAACTGCCATTTTTTGTAATAATTTGTTTTCTTTCTTTCTTTATTTATTTGTTCAAAGTATTACAAATAGTAGTACATATGTCTCCTTTTTTTATTTCCCATTGACCTTCCCCCAGCCTCCCCTACCCCCCCCAGCACATGCCCTCACCCCCCCCCCCCCCTCCAGTGCCTTGCATCCATTGGTTATGCTTATATGCATGCATACAAGTCCTTCGGTTGGTCTCTTACCCCCCTCCCCCCCCTCCAGGCCTCCCCAGCCTTCCCGCTGTAGTTTGACAGTCTGTTCGATGCTTCTCTGCTTCTCTGCTTCTGAATCTATTTTTGAGAACTGCCATTTTCTTGAACATTTTCTCAATTTGTTGAGGTTTTGCTTCCCGGCGATTGTTGTCAGCTTGGCTCACATAGACTCACAAAAATTCTCTACAGGTTTGAACATTTCTTACATTAACCATAGAAAAGTCACAATTTGGGCCAAATCTCCAAATCATAAATCAGTTGCCATTGTCCAAGTGAACTCAGCTCTCCCATTAAACATTTTATTTTAAACACGCTCCAAAAGTTTGAGGATTCCAGCTGCTTTGGAACTTGGGAAAGGGGCAAGAGAGCAGGAAGCAGACTTACCTACAGCTAGGCTTAAACTTACTCAGCTTCCCAGACACACCCTGACGATGGTTTGCCCTGATGTCCTTTGGGGTGCTATTTGAGGGACTTATTAGCTTAAAACCATTTGTATGCCCTAAGCGTCTATAGACGCAAGTGGCGGACCTTTTTCAATTAAATTCAAAATATTGTGGCAGTTAACTGGTTAAATGTTGGATTAAGCAGTTTACATATATAGAAGTCTCATGAATTTCCTACTCCTCATTTTAAATAATGGCATTTTCTGTCACCTATTCCTAATACCTCTAAGCCTTTGTTAAACCCTGGGCATACTGTTTAGTCAACTAAAGCTTTATCGTAATTGAAGACCCATAATAGAAGCAGGCAACATGACTAAATGCTGTACCCCTAACTTTTAAATCCATCCTAACAAATGAGTTTATGACTTAAATTGGTCATCTTCATGCTGTACTCTGAAGTGGATTTTATGGAGGTGACTCAGGTGAAAAAAAGAATAGAGAATATAGTGGATGCTGTGTTGTGCTACTCAGATCCCCTGAGAACTAAAGGATTTATTCAGAGTGCTGCTATAAGATATCCCCAGCTGTCAGCCCTCTCTGGAACTTGTTTATGGCGGGAGAGCACCCTTGTCCCAATACAGGTCCTGTATGAGCACGGGATAGTCACCGAGGTCTTGCAGTGACTGTTTGCGTAACTCCCGATGCCCAATCTTGCTTCTTTTGCTTCCTTCACAGGTGCTGATTTCAGAGCACTCCCTAATGAACTTCCTGCATGCTAATATTTTCTCAGATTCAGCCCCAGGGAACTGGACCTACAGCAAAATCATAGCCGCTCTGCTTTTACCTTTTATTCTATCTATTATCTATCTATCTATCTATCTATCTATCTATCTATCTATCTATCATCTATCTATCATCTATCTATCTATCATCTATCTATCTATCTATCTATCTATCTATCTATCTATCTATCTATCTATCTATCATCTAATCTACCTATCTATCTATCTATCATCTATCTATTATCTATCTATCATCTATCTATCTATCATCATCTTCTATCTATTTTTGGTTAATTCTCACCCAAGGATATTTTTTCATTGGTCTTTAAGAGAGTGGAAGACAGAGAGAAACATCGACATGAGAGAAAAACATCAATTGGTAGCCTCCTGCACATAACCCCATCAGGGCCAGACCGGGGAGGAGCCTGCAACCGTGGTACATGCCCTTGACCAGAATCAAACTGGGGACCCTTTGGTCCGCAGGCCGACACTCTATCCACTGAGCCAAACTAGCTAGGGCTGCTTTTATCTTTTATATTTATTGGACAGTCATGTAAGATTATAGTTAACGCAAACTAAACTAAAAACTTTGAGTCACTGGTCTCACAATATGAAAAATTATCATTATGGTTTTGTGCATGGCCAAGTTAATTGTTCCAAATCAACACCTAAGGAGTGTGTTTTTTCTATGCAATTGTTTCTTCTTAGCCTTTTTGTTTGTTGTGTTTACACATATACTCATGTGATTTTTAAAGCTGAAATCCACTAAATAATAAACTCAAGAGTATGTTTAAAAATATTCTTATTGATTTCAGAGAGGAAGGGAGGGGGAGAGATAGAAACATCGATGAGAGAGAATCATTGATTGGCTGCCTCCTGCATGCCCCACACTGGGGATCAAGCCCAAAACCTGGCTATGTGCCCTGACTGGGAATCGAACCATGACCTCCTGGTTCATAGGCAGAGCCATATCGACTGGGCACAAGTATTTTTGATATTACATATGTGAAACCAGTAACATATATGACAGAAGCAATCATGACAGACCAGAGAAGGGCCTTCAGTAAGTGGCACATATTCTCAAACATTTTATCCAATCCTACCCGATCTGCGCCCCCACCTCCCAAATTCTTCTCAAGACTTTGTCTTAAACTAACTAGGGCATAAATAAATAAATAAATAAATAAATAAATAAATAAATTGTACATAGAATTTTCATTCCTCTGTTTTTAAAAAAACTCTCACATTAAAAAATATAGCATCAATTAACTAGCCTCTTGTAATACAGGGGTAAGCCAATAACAAAAGAGGTTAATGGTCTTACAATAAAAGCCACTGTATTCTGTGGTGCTTTGGAAAACTAGCAAGGAAATTTCCAACTCATTAAGTTGCGGAAAGGTTAAATGATAAGATTAGCTTCTGAAGGGATAACTCAGGTTTAATCAGCATATGAATGCCCAAGTTCTGGATGTTAGCAGGCTCCTGAAGAGCTCACTCAATAATTCTAACTCACACAGCAGTCAAGCAGAAATGCAGCTTGGATTCGGAGTTTGATTTCACTTTAGATTTTCCGACTACTCTATTGCCTGGGAAGCCACTCACACATCAGCCTTGGCTTTCTGCTCCAGCAGCAGGGATGAGGAAAATAAATAAGCTCTGTTCACTCTCAAGGTGTGTTGCTGCTCTGGCAATTTCCAAATTTGATGTGGCAGCAATTAACTGATAAGTAGAATATGATATATGCAGTCAGAAGAGAGATTCAGAATGCAGAGTTCTGAAAAATATTATTTATTAGAGTGCATAACAAAGTACTTTATGTACATGTTATTTAGTATATATTATCTGGGCTACTAACACATTGTAGCAATGAGTTTATTCTGGATACTAAAATAGCAAACTTAGATACTTGAAAATTCCTGCTCACAACTTCTAAGTTTTTTAAAAGATTAAAATTTAGTAGACAAAGGTCTATTAAAAATACTGGAAAAATATGAAATTTAGGTAGCATCAGTGACCATAAAGAATTCTAAATGATCCTTTCTGGAGAAATAGTGATTCCATCAAGTACAACATTGAAAATACATTTTATCAAAGAGAAGGGATTAAGAAGCACAAACCAGCAGCTATAAAAACAGTTATGGGGGTATAAAGTCAATTATATTGTAACTAGAGGCCCAGTGCATGAACATTCATGCACTGGTGGGGGGTCCCTCAGCCCAGCCTGCCCCCTCTCACAGTCCAGGAGCCCTAAGGGGCGGGAGGCAACCTGTTGATCAGGGGAAGGTAACACCCCATCACACCTCTGCTGCTGTCACTGCCGGCAGCACAAGCCTCGGCCGGCTCTGGTTACCTGCGCCTCGGGAGGCCCTGGGTGGCTGGGCAGCCAACATCCGAGGCTTGCCTGCACCTCGGGCCGGCCCTGGGCGGCTGGGGGGCTGAGGGGACTGGGGGACTCTGGAGGCAGGTGCGTGCCTGCCACCCCAATGGGGCTGAGGGGCCTGGGTGCTGCCATCTTGTGGCTGTGGGCACCACCATCTTTGAGGGTGTGGCAGCCAATTAGCATATTCCCTCCTTATTGGCTGTGGGCGCCACCATTTTTGTGATGGCATGAGGGTCAATTAGCATATTCCCTCTTTATTAGTTAGGATAACTATGTATGGTGCCAAATGGGTACCAGATTATTGTTATGGGTTCACTCAGCGAGATAGACCACCGACTCAGAATTTAAATTTAAGAGCCTTTATTAAGCTGGCCAGCTGACTACAGTTATAGCACCCTGCCGAAGCAGAGGCTGAACTGCAGCCCCGATTTCCATGGTCAGCAACTACAGTTACAGCACCCTGCCGAAGCAGAGGCTGAACTGCAGTGCTGACTGCAAGAGTTACATTTTATTATTAAATTCTGTGGAGGCCCAGAGAAAAATGTGTCTTTCAAATTCGGGGCCCCCCATATGGAGGAAACTCTCTTTATTTATACTTTTTCCAGTCCTTTGTCTCCCAAATTTGGAATGAGACTTCCGGGCCTTCTGAGAAAGGCCTGCGTGCTGGGAAGGGACCATGAGACCATATCTCAAGGCCTGGCCTGATGTTAGTACCTTCCTATCTATGTGTTTTAGGAACAGACAGCACAGCATGACCCATCTGGCCAAAGCGCCAGATATGCAGCCCAGCACAATTATCAGGGTGATCATTCCATAAGTATGTAAATGTCTAATCCCTATTTTGAACACCTGAAACTAATACAATATTGTATGTTAACTGTAATTGGAAAATTAGAAAAAATTTTTCAAAAGAGTACATTTTCTCCTAAAAAATGTAAGTGTATGGTAGCAAGACTGTATGTGTGTGTGTATATATATATATACACACACACAATATTCTTCCATCAAAATGAATAAACATTATAAATGGTAACATACATTTATTCACTTTCTTAATGCATATTTTTGGAGTAAAAAAACTCTAATGTACAACCCACTCTAGATCTTCTTTGTTGATGCACTATAGGGAGAGCAAGAATGCATGAAGTTGACTTGTTCACTTGACAGATAATCTGAACATATATTATATGCTAGAATTGTGTTAGGCAATGCCATTAGGAATAAGACAGACATGCTTTCTGCCCTTGTGAAGCCAACTGTCTAATTGAAGAAACTGCCACATAAGCTACTGCAACAGAGGATGACAAATACTGATAGGGGAAGTACAGGGCTCTCTGGATCAGGAGTCAGAGACACTCTCCGGGAGGACATGATGTCAGTGGAGACATTCAGGCTGTGGACCTGTTGGTGGGGAGGGGTTAACATTCCATACAGGTAAAGCATGTGTAGAATTCTAAGTGAGAAAGCATTTCTCTCTCAGGTGGAACTGAAAAATAAATTCAGTATTGCTGAGTCTTGGAAAGGGAGGGTGGTAATATAAGGAGAGGAAATATGAAAGAACCAGTTCACGAAGGGCCTTGTAAAACATATTAAGGAGAAAAGGAATTTATCATATGGCAACAGGAAGCCACTGAAAAGATTTAGGCCATGGAGATCAAAGTTATTGTTTGAAAGATTATTCTGACTATAAACTGTAAAAATGAAGGCAGAGAGACCATTGAGAAATCTGAGACAGCAATCTAGGTGAGATGATGATGATGGTATAGTGGGAATGGGGAGAAGTGAAAAGAGTACCATTTTAGGAATTAAAATAGGCAGGGCTTAGTGACTGATTTTATAGATGGGCAGGGTGGGAGGGGATTCTGCCATTTGCTGAGATTGGGAACAGAAAGAAGAAAGGGTTTAGGAGAAGGAACCTGAGTTCCTTTTTTGAACAGACTGAATTTGAGGTACTAAGGGAAAAGCAAGTACAAATGTTGGGCAAGCAAGTGAATGTTTAGATCTGATATTCTGTGCAGTGCTCTTTACTGGAGATGCAGACTGGAGAGTTCTTAGTATGAAATGGTAACTAAAGCCCTGGGAGCGGTGATGTTGCCCAAGGCAACGTGTAGTGATGAGAGAACAGGCTGTTGGGAAAAACCCTAAGGAACACCAAAGTTAGGGAGAGAAATAGGAGCTCTCCGTTCAGCAATAATTTTGAAGCCATAATTTGTACATTATTTTATATTCTCCTTGGCCAACTCTATTACCAGAAGTACTAACAGCTATGAAAGTCTTATTTGATTTTTGCCCTTCTTTTACCTTACAAAGCCATAAATTGGCAATGAAAGCATTTAAAATTAATCTACAAGCCAAACAAACATCCCTTGGTTGCTCAATACCTAGCTTTGGCTATGCTGAGCTTTCTACTCTACAACAAATCTTTACTCATGCTGCAATCTGCCCTCCATCAGTTCTGTGGCTGTTTCTTATTTCTGATTGTCTTTAATGGATTTGCAGCTCAGTGACAGCCAGGAGAGATTTTCTCTGATCAAAATGTCTGACTAAACAGAAATATGTCTGTCAAAAGATGACCCTGGTCCATAATTTCCACATGGAAAAGATCCAAATACAATTTTGGATGGGCCCAGGGGGATTTGCCTCAATATACTTCCTTTTGTATCTGTGGGAGTACAAATGGGTATGTGGTCTCCAGAGTGGCTAATCACTGGTGTGCAGATGTATGTTTAACAATTGGCTGGCCAGGAAAAAAGAGCCCTGATTTGTTGTGTTTGCCAATTTTTAAAGCATAAACACCACCACAACCACCACCGACAACTGCAAGCTACCAACTCAATGTCACTGAAAACAGAGTAGGGGGAAATGTACACAGTTAGCTTTTGCAAGCCAGTGTGAGCTAGCTCCAGCACATTAATGGACCAAGAATGGTCTGACTGGCCGCCAGGAATGGGAAATTACCTTGTATATAACAGCTTAGGATATGAGAAGAGCAAATTCTAATACTGGATTTTTATTCTGATGAAAATTGATTCATTCACCTATATTCAGTTTATTTGTAGATCTTTTACCTTTGAATTGAAAGCTGGTGGTATGAGTAATGTATCAATAACTTAGCATTTGTCAACTTATATATGTTTTTTATAAGTGATAAGTTTCTAAAATTGATTTGTATATGAAATTGAAATAATTAAGAATCATTTTCAATCTACTTTTTTATACCATGAACCAAAGAAATTACCAGTTTCTTTTTATTTTGGGGTATCAGAATACTTTGCATTCTAATATATTTCATTAAAAAATATTTTATTTCCACCAAATAAGCAAAGTTTGCCTTTTCCCTATCAAAGCAAACACTTTGATGGTATACTGATGTAACAAATAATATATGCAGAAAGAACAGTAGCAAAATATCTAATTTCTTTATATAATTTAATGTATACACTATTAACACATTGTGCAGAAACATAGTATTGTTAGTATACTAAATAATTACTATTAAAACTTACTTTTAAAATACTTTCAACATTAGGCACTGGTGGAACCAGAGTTGTTATTATGCATACTATGTATTTTTCACATTCCAAAGGGAAATTAAAATTCCTGGTAGCATAGAAAAGAATGCACATTTTAATATTTAATGCAGGTATAAAAAATCTCATGGCTTCTATTAAAAACTTCACAATTCCACTGTGCACAAATGAAGACAGCTTTTCAAATAACTTACACTTAGCCGAATTTATAAAAGTGACCATAAACATACTGCAAGCCCAATGAAAACACAATGGTATAATACAAAATCTTTTTTCAAAGTCAAACTTTAAAAGGCCTATATTTATACAAATGTACAATATGTTTTAGTACCCAATGACTGGTATTTTTGTTCAGGATTATCTGATTTAAAAAATCTAACTTGAATATTTTTCATTAATTTTCTGCTTCAGAATAGAAAACATCGAGACTAATAGAATAAATTTAAAAAACAGGATTGGGTAAAAAATTCACAAAGTGGACTAGTATACACTTTACATCATTTAGTGATTGCCCTGCCAAAGGTAAAAATGCCCCAATGTTCCATTTTCCTCTTATTTAACTTGAATTTTTAGATAATTATTTTAACTACCTCTCCTTTGTATATATAGAAACTCTTTGAGACAAAAGTGTAAAAATTTTAGGTTCTCTGACAAAAATTCAAAATGTCACTAAGCCATTTTCCATTTTCAAAGTGTATTTAAAGAAATGCTTACCTATACTAATAAAAGGGTAACATGCTAATTAGACCAGATGTCTTCCGGATGTCCTTCCGGACAAAGCCACGGTGGCAGGGGCCAAGGCAGAGGCAGTTAGGGGCGATCAGGCCAGCAGGAGAGGGTAGTTGGGGGTGATCAGGCTGGCAGGGGAGGGCAGTAGGGGGCAATCAGGCCAGGAGGGGAGGGCAGTTGGGGGTGATCAGGCTGGCAGGGGAGGGCAGTTGGGGGTGATCAGGTCGGCAGGGGAGGGCAGTTGGGGACAATCAAGCCCGCAGGGGAGCAGTTAGGGGGCGATCAGACCAGTGGGGGAGGACAGTTGGGTGCAATCAGGCTGGCAGGGGAGGGCAGTTGGGGATGATCAGGCTGGCAGGGGAGCAGTTAGGGAGCGATCAGGCCAGCAGGCAGAGGCAGTTAGGGGTGATCAAGATGGCAGGGGAGGGCAGCTAGGGGGCAATCAGGCCAACAGGGGAGCAGTTAGGGGGTGATCAGACTGGCAGGCAGTCAAGCGGTTAGGAGTCAGCGGCTCTGGATTGTGAGAGGGATGTCCGACTGTCCCTGTGGGATTGGGCCTAAACCGGCAGTTGGACATCCCCCGAGGGGTCCCAGATTGGAGAGGGTGCAGGCCAGGCTGAGGGACTCCCCCTCCCGTGCATGAGTTTCATGCACTGGGCCTCTAGTTTCAATATAAAATTCCAAACTGCTGAATGAAGACACATTAATAATTCCACTTTAGCCTTAGAGAAATATTATTACAATTGGCTATTAAATGACATTTAAGCATTTGGTTTTTATTCTGTAATACTATAATTTCCAATACATATATCAAAGAAATGAACTGACCCCCCCCCCCTCAAAACAATAGTTAAGTATTTCAGCTATAATACAAATCAATTTTTTTTGGGGAAAAAGTAATTCATGCCAAGATAAATTGATTTTTGAAGTCTTAGAATAATTTTTATAAAAGAACTATAAAATATAAATTTTGAAAAAACAAAAACACTGCAAATGTCTCTCTCTAGGAAAAAATATGCAACTTGTTAGGTACAAGAAAATATAGCATTACTATGGGGTACAACTAACTATGGATCTGGCTTATGAGACTTTAAAAACTCACAAAAAGTAATTAGCACCAAAATTATCTAAAACTTCAAATGATATACTGAAGTGATTCCAGGCCCGCATGTTTCATTGTAAAAAAGTTATATTTAACTTGGGAAGTTTCCCAAACAATAATAAATATATTATTGTCAATCTGTAGAAAATGTGCTAACTTTACTGATTTTCATAAACACGTTAAGGTAGTGTATAGTAATTATCATATACAATGGTTTGGGCTGAGCAGGGACAATAGAAGACCAAATTATTTCCCAAATAATATGGGGTTATTTGGTGGGAGTGGGTAGGGAGAAATTCCCCAAGTACAACTTATTTTAAGCTTACTGTTTCATCATTTTTCTTCTAAAATATTTTACTGGAGCTCTTTATAAGACCTATATTGCCCAATTTGAACTCCATATCCTGTTATTTTCCCTGCTCACTTGGTGGTGGTATTTAAGATTTGGCATGGAAATAGGGATATTTAAAAATGGGCACAGATTATAGTATTAAAACAAGAGTTTTGAATAAGCTACAAGATGTATATTGAACCCTGTTATAATCAAGAGTTGAGTTTTATTTTAAACAATATCCACTTATAATTATATTATAAAACAGCACACAATTTGAAACAAGGCAAACTTTTTGGCTTTCATGTAGTGAAATACGTAACTTCACTAATTATTTTTTATATGGCTACCAAATGTCCACCAACAGCTCATTCGGCCATATTTTAATGTTGTACATAAATAATGACAAGGCAAAGAACAGCAACTAGTCCAAAGGCTTGCAGGCCAAGGAACCACAGCATAACCCAAAAGAAAATGACGATCACTGGTTCCACAATCCGTTCTCCAAGGTACATCCTCGTAAAGCCCATGTTGATGAGGTTTTTGTTCAGCTCACCAAAAAGTGTTCCCATCTTTTTGTAGTCATCTCCAACAGGATCGCCAGCATGGTTCTGTGATTCTTCACAATCCTTTAAAGACAAACAGACAAAACAAAACATAAACATGAAAATGAGAAACAGGTGAAGGTTTTTAAGAATAAAGGCTATCTCATAATTCTTCTTTATCTCCCAAAGTACTGGAAGTAATGATTATACTTCTGATAATCATTCAATAAATACTTGGAATGTTCCTTTTGATCGACATATAGAACAACTGTGCCTGTGCTCACCTTTCAAGAATGTGGAAAGCACTGATTTATTTTCTGTGAAAATCAGCATTGACTGGATCTTCAACTACCAGAACACTGATTTACAAGATGAAGGTAGGACCTGATTAATATTCATTTTCTAGTTTCCTGGAATTGCACAAAGACAGCTAGCTGCTTACCTGAAGAGCCATGTTTGTATTGCTCTTATCAGTGGCCATAATTTCAAAACAACATTTTCCCAGCAACCTCCTTTTTTGAGGCAGGACCCTGGATTTGTAAGTAAGCTTTTTTTTTTAGTGTGTTCCTTTGACACTAAGACTTTAAGGATCCTAGCCTCAGCTGACTGGAGCATATCTTGCTGCTACTATTGAGCAATCCTTAGTCATTACTGCTATGATCTTTCAGCCTTTGCCTCAGCTAAGGAGACTTCAGCATAGGCCCTTGCATAGTTTCCTGTCTAAATTCTACAAATGTCTTAAATGCCTCTTATTAATCTCATAGAGAGACATACATAGTTTACAAATAGAAATAATTTTGAACAATAAGCCCAAAAGTTCACCTAGAAGTTAAGTCTGTTCCCCAGAAAATGTCCATGTGTACCCAATTATACATGACAAGAGAAAAATTCTGAGATACCCAAAAATTATCCAGCTGCCTTCCTATCGACACTTGCAGATTTACCACTTTCACATCATGCAATGAATAATGATCCTTGAATTGTTTAAATCACCCAGAGCTAGTAGAAAAGTCAACATTGTAGTAGGGTCCAGCCCTTTCTTTCAACATCACAAACTTTTTGCTTTGGCTGTGTTTGCCACAGGACTGAGTGGGATAGCTTCTATGTTTGCCCTTCAATCCATGTCATTAGAAGTTTCTCTCTGCTTGACTTTTTGTTAGTCTCCTTGTCTTCAAAGAAGCTGACACTTTAACAGCTCAAGCCACTTAGTTCTTGTTCTTTAAGATCACAATTGTGGTGAAAGGAACATGCCTGACCCGTGACCAATAACCGTCATGGATTTTCTACCATCGTCGTCTATAATCACTTTTAATTTCGTTTCGAGGTCAATCACTGGACATGGCCTCTTACTGGCAACATTAGCGGTGGATTTTGTAGGATTAGGACCCATGATGAACAAAACAACATGAGATTATATCAAGCATGAGAGGAAATGATGCATGCAAGAGATATAGCAAACACAAGATATATGAGGCTGCTGCCGGTGTAACACAGGCATACTATTTTTTTATAAGTATAAAGAATACATTCTAAGTGATAAAAAGTATAGTATAATGAATACATAAACCTATAACATAGTCTTTTATCATTATCAAGTATTATGTACTATACATAATTGTATGTGCTATACTTTTATACAACTGGCAGCGCAATAAGTATGTTTGCACTACTACATTGTGATGGCTATGATGCAAGTATGTAATAGGAATTTTCAGCTCCATTGTAATCCTATGGGACAACTGTTGTATATGGGGTCTGTCACTGACTGAGACGTTGATATGTGGTGCATGATTATAGAATATGCTCCAGTGATCATAGAAAGGTTGCTTTTATAAATAAAATTTTTTGATTGAATATCATTATGGAGAGACAAACATTAAGGAGGAATAACAATAACAGAAAAAATTTCAGTCTGTTTCAGAGGGCTTTTAGACTGAAAAGTCTTCTCCGAAAAAAAACTGGAACTTAATCTACTCTACTATCTCACTCAGCCTCTCAAAGGAAAGACATTTCTTGAAAAAGATCTTGTTACTTTCATTTAAAAGGGCAGGAGTCTCACATTTGCAAAACACCAACAAGAGAGTTTCATTCTGTAATAAACACATGAAATACATATTAAGGAAGAAGTAGTTATGTATTTTAAAAATTTCTGATTGCTTTCATTTTCTCCTTGCAGTTTAGAGCTACAGTCTACCATTTCCACTATGAATTCATAGCCACATGATCTCCCCACTCCCTGACTTACAGTAGCCTCCAATTTCCCTCTTTCTTCTACTGGGCTAAAAATTGTGCTCAGAGATATTACCCTGGTGGTCTTAGTACTTCTTCCATGTTATCAATCCTTTTAGTCACCTCTTGATAACTGTCCATCCAATTCCTCATATTTATTGCTCCAAATCTTTGCCACTTTTCTATCTTCTCCCTCCTAGAGGTATTGCTATTTCCTTTTAAGGTTAACAACGAATCATAATCCCAAATGTTCCCACCCATACATCTAAGTAGAAAAATGGATTTTATACTGTAACACACCTTTTCATTCCTAAAACAAAAGAAGCAAAATAGAAATCCTGATTAGAACTGAAACACTTGTCTATTAGTCACACTTCCTCTTAAGACAAAGAAAGGCAAAGTTATTACAAAATCAGAGTCACGAATCAGAATCTGAAGCACTAAATAGATGACTGATTCTTCTTTTTACTGTAATTTATTTTTTTAAAATAAATCTTTATTGTTCAGGTTATTACAGTTGTTCCTTTTTTCCCCCATAGGTCCCCTCCACACCCAGTACCCACCCCACCCTCTGCCCTTACCACACCCCCCGGTACTCATCCATAGGTTTACGATTTTTGTCCAGTCTTTTCCTACACCCCCCACACCCTTTTCCCCCCCAAGAATTGTCAGTCCACTCCCTTTCTATGCCCCTGATTCTATTATATTCACCAGTTTATTCTGTTCATCAGATTTTTTATTCACTTGATTTTTAGATTCACTTGTTGATAGATATGTATTTGTTGTTCATAATTTTTATCTTTACCTTTTTCTTCTTCTTCTTCTTAAAGAATACCTTTCAGCATTTCATATAATACTGGTTTGGTGGTGATGAACTCCTTTAGCTTTTTCTTATCTGTGAAGCTCTTTATCTGACCTTCACTTCTGAATGATAGCTTTGCTGGATAAAGTAGTCTTGGTTGTAGGTTCTTGCTGTTCATCACTCTGAATATTTCTTGCCACTCCCTTTTGGCCTGCATAGTTTCTGTTGAGAAATCAGCTGACAATCATATGGGTACTCCCTTGTAGGTAACTGACTTTCTTTCTCTTGCTGCTTTTAAGATTTTCTCTTTGTCTTTTGCCTTTGGCATTTTAATTATGATGTGTCTTGGTGTGGTTCTCTTTGGATTCCTTTTGTTTGGGGTTCTCTGTGCTTCCTGGACTTGTAAGTCTATTTCTTTCACCAGATAGGGGAAGTTTTCTGTCATTATTTCTTCAAATAGGTTTTCAATATCTTGCTCTCTCTCTTCTTCTGGCACCCCTATAATTCGGATGTTGGTACGCTTGAAGCTGTCCCAGAGGCTCCTTACACTATCTTATATCTTTGGATTCTTTTTGCTTTTCTGGTTGGGTGTTTTTTAACTTCCTTGTATTTCAAATCTTTGACTTGATTCTTGGGATCCTCTTGTCTGCTGTTGGATCTCTGTGTATTATTCTTTATTTCAGTCAGTGTATGCTTAATTTCTAGTTGGTCCTTTTTCATATCCTCGAGGGTCTCACTAAATTTATCAGCGGTTTCTAGAAAATTCTTGAAAAACCTTATAACCATGGTTTTGAACTCTATATCTAGTAGTTTGCTTTCCTCCATTTCTGTCATTTGTGATCTCTTTGTCTCTGCATTTTTTATGCTTCCCTGTGTTGATAGAGTGGCTTTCCGTGCTAGGTGTCCTTTAGGGCCCAGTGGCTCAGCCTCCCCAATTACCTGGGGTGGACACTCTTGGTTCATCCCTTTGTGGGCTGTGTGCACAGTCTTGTTGTAGTTAAGCCTTGATTGTTGTAGGCATCACTGGGAGGAATTGACCTCCAGGCCAATTGTCTGTGAGAATCAGCTGTGTCTACAGTGGGAGAACTTCTGTGCTGAAGATACCTTTATGGGGCAAGACTTGCTTCAGTTGGGGCTTTGGTGCTCACTGAGTCTGCCCCCTAAGTGTGTCCCTTATGGATCTGAGTTGTAATCTGGATGGTCCCACTCTGACCACTGGGTACACTGGCTCTTGGATCTCTAAGGAGGTGCTAATTTAGCCTCTGCCTCAGGCTACCCAGCAGGAGGTACTGAGAGATCTGCAGATTCCTTTTCTTTGTTTGGGGTTTGGAGATGCCCAGATGAGGCCCAGCTGTGAAGCAATGCAAGCAGCTGTGGGGCCTTGGGCCTTCTTTTGTATGTTCTGGGTCTCTCTGACCCAGCTGCAGTTTGTTAGGTAATTTTAGATCTCAAAGGGCCAGCCCATTCATATGCAAAAGCCTCTGCGCACAGCTTGGGTGGGGCGGGGTCTTAGGGAATCAACAGGGTGGAGCAAACAGCTATGGCTGATCCTCAGTCCTGCCCTAAGAGGTCCCGGGTCTCAGTGTTCTGGTAATCGCTGCAAGCACCTCTGAGAGAAAGCCGCCCTCGAGTTCCGCCCGCTGCCAGACACTCCAGTTTCTCCCCGTATGAGTCTGGGTCCCCAGAGACTTGCCTGGAACTGGAGGCAGGGCCGTCGGGAGCTTGTGCCTCCCTCCCGATTGCAAAAGACACCAGCGTCCTCCGTTGCGAGCCCCTTTCCGAGCGTGCTTGAGCCTCCGTACCTCTGTACTTTACTTCTGCACCTCCTCTGAGTCTCAGTGTGCTTTTCTCTTTCCTTCTAGTTATAGAATTTCCACTCAGTCAGCCTTCCTGTGGTTCTGGATGATGTCTGTTTTGTCTTTTAGTTGTATTTTTGAAGTGGTTGTGGGAGGCAGCAATTTCAGGTGTTTACCTATGCCGCCATCTTGGTTTCTCTAGATGACTGATTCTTAAAAGCACTGGGTCTATCACTGATGCTGCTGTCATGATTTTTTCACCATAATCTATTGAAAGAATCACCCCAACATTTATGACTTTGTGAATATCTTTCTTTTAAGTCAGATTTTAGAACAGAAGTTTTACGTGTATATCTGGACCAGTGATTTTCAACTGGTGTTCAGTAAGAATTTTTAAAACATACAACACCACATTGATTGAAAATGGCTGATCTAGGCCAATGCTGTACAGCTTTATGAATATTTGAAAATAGCCCTAGCTGGTTTGGCTAGGTGAATAGAGTGTTGGCCTGCGGACTGAAGGGTCCCAGGTTCGATTCCGGTCAAGGGCACATCCCCGGGTTGTGGGCTCGATCCCCAGTGTGGGGCGTGCAGGAGGAAGCCAATCAATGATTCTCTCTCATCACTGATGTTTCTATCTCTCCCTTCCTCTCTGAAATCAATAAAAATATTTTTTAAAAAAAGATTAAAAAAAATTGAAAATAGTGTTAAGTTTGCTTATGCTATTATATATCTTTTCCATATCATATTTGAAGAGTTAAAGATTAACATGACTGGTATGTTTAATAGAACTCTGCAAATATAGAGCAATCCTTGTTAGAATTATGTTGCCTTTAAGATCTATAGTAGGAATTTTGTCTCAGAACGAATTTACCAATACTTAAGAATCTGACAATATTTCAAACAGCTATAAAAACACCACTTATATAACAATGTTTGGGAGCTGTCTGTTGTGTTCTACATAATAACAGCTTCTTGTTTTATATACTGCACTTTTTGTTAAATCTAGTGACTTGGCTAATTTTTTTCTTTGCAGTTCTGAAATAACCACTATGGTGCAATTCTTATAAAATAAAATGCCTATTAAATTATAAATCAACCATCTGGACAAAGTGGGGGAAAAGTTTAATTGATTTTCATTATGATACTAAAGAATCTGTAGGAATTTAGTCTTTTTTAAATTTTTTTAATTTTTTTATTTTTAAATATATTTTATTGATTTTTTACAGAGTGGAAGGGAGAGAGAGATAGAGAGTTAGAAACATCAGTGAGAGAGAAACATCGACCAGCTGCCTCCTGCACATCTCCTACTGGGGATGTGCCCGCAATCCAGGTACATGCCCTTGACCGGAATCGAACCTGGGACCTTTCAGTCCGCAGGCTGATGCTCTATCCACCGAGCCAAACCGGTTTCGGCAGGAATTTAGTCTTGTAGATAAAAAGAGTTTATGGGTTTATGATATTTCTTACGGAAAAAATTCTTTGAAAAACAGTATATCTATATAAAGCCACCTTGTTTTATAATGAAGTATATTAGTTATTTTAATTTTAGGTGAATGATGATACAGTGAAAATGACTACAAGTTTTCTGCCTATTGTAATAGTCTGTAGTTACATTATTCTCTCCTCTCAGCATGTTTGCACCTGCATTTTATCCAAGATGTGTTGTGCACTACCCGTGGCAAGCCTGCTCAGTCCTGCCTGGTTTGCCAGACTGACAGCTGCTTACTTCCAGGAAGCCACCCTCTGGTTCTTAGTGTGTGTCGCGTCCTCTCAGAGTACCACTGATCCTTGATTACTGAAAATTCCAACTCTAAGAATTCACAGTTCTTGACTCACAGAACAGCCTGGCTTGCAAAGTAAACCCTTTAGTTAATTTAGTTCAATTCAATACATAATAATTGAATGCATACCATGAGCAAGGTAAGTGCTGTGGGGCACGCAAAATAAATAATCCATATTCCCTGACATTAAGTTGCTTAATACATAGGAAAAGATATGTACTCAAATCACTAATTTAAAACATGGCTGCACACTTCCTTACCAGTAAAAAGCATCTGTACTTTTATACAAGATTCATAGTTTTATCCTCCTGAGCATTACTTCTCAGCTCAGGAAACCTTTCAGATTTCTAGACTTGTATGGTCAACTGTCTATTCAGCATTTCCTCAGAGATGACTTACAGGAAGCTCAAACTCAACATGCCCTGTATCAAACTCATAATCATTTGTCCTAAACTTGCTCTTCCTTCAGGGTCCCCTACCTCAGTGAATGCAAATGCAAGCGAGAAGCCTGCTAGTCACTCTATATGTCTTTATTGCCTTTGTCCTTTTGGTTCAACTTTTGCTAGCTCATTTCCCTCTGAGTTTGTGTTGGAACTCCTCAGGGACTTATCTGTAGGCCTGCTTTTCTTCTTACTTTATAGTCTCTCCTGATGGAGATTTTATTAGTGTTTCTATGGTCTATATGCTGAAGACATTCATTTTTAATTAATTAATTTTTATGTTTTTATTGATTTCAGAGAGGAAGGGAGAGGGAGAGAGAGATAGAAACACCAATGATGAGAAAGAATCATGGATTGGTTACACATCCTCTACTGGGGATTGAGACTGCAACCTGGGCACGTGCCCTGACCAGGAATTGAACCGTGATCTCTGGTTCATGGGTTGATGCTCAACCCCTGAACCACATGTGCAGGGTTAGACTTTCATTTTTTAAATCACACTCTGGCCAAGAAAAACATTAGTGGTGAAATATATTTAATCTCCTTAGAAAAAATATCACTATAGTTTAAATTTGATCCCCTCCCCATTTTTAAGTGGAATCCCCCAGAATATTCCATTTATTCAAACAAACATATTAAACACACACATTCCAAGCATTTGCTCATCACAAAAATGCCGTAAGCCAGATGTTATTATACTCTTGGGGTGAAGCAATTTCCCAGAATCAGTTATCCAGCCAGGATTTGAACTCAGGAATCGTCTGACTATAAATTCTGAGCTCTTTCCAATAAACTGCTCTTCAAACCTGTAAATCCCTTAGTGCAAAGGAAATGAACCGGGTATTAAAAAGAAAGCAATATATTTAAATAAATTCCTTATGAGGTGTGATTACATGATAGATACTCCTTAAGAAAAGTAAATGATGAAATTTGCTAATGGAAGTAAGTCCATAATTCAATTTATTTTTTCCTCTCACCTTTCCACAAAGGATTTGAATTTCCTTGCAGTAAGAACAAATAAATAAAATAGTAATAAAAAATAAACAACTGCAAGAGGGGATAGGTGAGAAAGAATTGAGAAACCTGACTGGGGAAAGATATGTTGTTAACACAATTACTAAAACTGAGCCTTACGTTTGGCTCTCCCTTCCTAGGGAGTCAAAGCAAAGGGAGAAACAAAGGCAGGTAAGTACTTCTCACTTCCTTTAGGCCTGTGCAAGTATCAGCTCAGCAAGCCCTTTCATGACTGCCTTGTTTAAAAATAACAATCCTACCCCATACCCATACTCCCTATCCACCTTCCCTACTTTTATTTTTTTTTTTGGGAAAAAAAAATAACCCACTGATGTTTTACTCATTTATTCACTGTTTCTCTCTCCCCCTAGTACAGTGCAAGATTAATGAGGGGAGAGATTTGTGCCTGTTTCTGTTTGTGTCTTTGTGTCCCGGGTGCCTAGAGCAGTGCCAGAAAAACAGTAGGAGCTCAATAAATTTTTTATAAATTAAATTTATTGGGGTGGCACTGGTTAATAACATAAGATTCAAGTGTACAATTCTATAATCATCTACATATTGCATTCTGTGCTCACCACCCAAAGTCTAGTCTCCCTCCATCACTGATATATTTGACTTCCTTTACTCTCTTCATCCTCCCCCAACCCTCTTACCCCTCAATAAAAGTTTTCAATGCATAAATGAGAAGCTATCAAGGGTATATGTATATGCTATACAGAAAAATGAGGAACAAATAATAAATACAGAAAATTTCTATAATACAATGACTATAATTAGTTGTTAAAGCAATTCATATTCAGTATAATACAAATGGAGAAAGACAATATCTTCAGTATAGAGCCAGATGGTTAGCACAACTGAATTCTAAAATTAGTAGCCAAGGATAGAATACACAAAGACTGATTTCCAAGAAGTTAATAATTTAAACTCCAAAGGAAAAATATTATCATCCAAATATGGCAGAATCATTATAGCCTTTTCATTATATTACTATTAAACTATGTATGCATACATACTTAATAATGAAGAAATAAATTTGGTATTTTCTTCATATATTTATTATCAATTGTTTTACACAGTTGGTCACGCTAAATAGTTAATTCTCTATGAAGAAATCACTTCATTCTTGACCTTCTTTAAAATTAAAAACTTAAACTAAATGTGCTTCTACACTCCTGTGAAAATCTTGAATAGACAAAGTTGTCTCTGAAACCAATAACCATTCAACATATGGGTTAAATATCCTAGAATGATATGAACAAGAAACTGGGATTTGTGTGCTAATAAGAAGTAGACATAGCTATGGAATTCTTGAAGCAGCAATACTTTGTTTTTTTGGTAGTTCTTTTAGTATCAGGTTAATTTTAGTTCTATAACTCATCAGAAAGAACTTCAAATAGAAATCAATCCTTGCTTTTCACATGCATGCAAGTCACATACACATTGAATGTATATATACAATATTACCAAGAAAGGAGATTAGAATAGAGTTAATATTTTCTAGTAGCATGAGACATTGTAAAGTAAGAAATGGAGTACCCTCTATCCACAAATTAATCTACTTTGTGTGGTGATTTTTAGAAATTACCTTATTACTATAAAGAAATTAAGAACAAGCAAAAAATAAAAATATGGGGTGTCTCATGAAAAACAATGCATTTTTTAGAATACTATATAGCCTTCATGGCTTTTGAGTTATTTTGCAGGTCTGTAGAAAACTGATAGCAATTCAAAATAATTCTTATCTATCCACATGTAAACAAATTCTGTTCCAGGGAAGGTTACCTCCCCTGAGTCAGTAAGTTTCATGTCTATGTGTAAGTTCATTTCAACATTTTCTCCATATACTTTTCTTGTTTCTTTAATTTTTTTCTTTGAATCAGATGTAACACTTGCTGGGTCCCTCATTAATAATGAGTTAAATAAAATCCTTAATGCATGTTCATTTACACGTAATAAGAGCTATAATATTACCTCTTTTTGCAAATAATCTCTATTATAAAAACCCCTTGGCCATGACTCCATCACACCATAATGACCAAAGACTGGTCACGAGGAGGCTGCGTGCACTGGGAGGCGCACGCAGTGGGGGAGTCCCGCGGTGGGGTCTGGGGTCCTGGGTCTCGCGCAATCTCCCGCGGGTCTGGGTCTTCTGTGATTTCGCACGCTGGGTCACTAGTCCTTTATAATCGCCATTATTAAAAAAGGCTAATCTGAATTTTAACTTATGTTAGCTCTGGGTTTCATTTATTATCTTCCTATGTTCACTTCAAGAAAAGTTAAAAACAAAATTGCAAATTTAGAGTAATTACGTAGATTAATAACAGTATTCCACGACCCTATGTTCATTAGCATTTCACCTTCTTGATATTATGGTGGTTTTTAAATACAATATATCAAGGAACACAATCCTTGCCTAAATTCTTACAAATGTCTTACAAGGTTCATTAGCTCAATGGCAACTAAAACCACTAGTTTCTTTGTTGTTGATTCTGATAATAGAATATGCTCCTATTATATACAAAGTCCTCTCTCTAATTTCTGTCATGATCATTTTTTGCCACATTGCTTCAGCAAAAACATCAATTGAGTTTTTACCAACAGTATCATTTGGACAGAAGTTTTTACAGGCTCTGTACTACCTCAGATATACCAAATTAATTGTTTGGAGTATAATGTGATCTCTACTTTCATGGAGATTATGGTTTAGTGTGAACCTGTGAAGGGGTGAATGAGAAGTGGCAAAGAATAAACACATTAACAAATAAATACTTTTAAATAGTGTGAGAGCTATAAGGAAAATAAAACAGTAGTGGAAAAGAGGAAGATTGTGGTAAGTTGGAGGTTTTTTCTATAGATTAGGCAGAGCTGGGATCTTGGAAAGCTAACAGTTAAGCTGATGATCTGATGCGCTGCATAGGAAAACTATGGGGAAGAAGTCCTGAGACAGAACTGAGCTGGCTTGCCTTGTGCAGTGACTGTGACTGTGATCCACAATTAGATATATTTTATTTCTAGACCCATATAAACTAAAGTTCCATGGCATGACACTCATACCATCTGTGATACATTCGAACAATTTCTATCCACAATCTGTTAAATTGATTTCATGCCCCAACACTAGCTTGGTGGTTAAGGACTCAGGCTTTAAGCATGGCTTTAAATCTGAACTCCACAATTTACTAGCTGTGATACTTCCAGTGTGTTATTTAACTTTGCTGTGCTATAGTTTTTACATCGTTAAAGCGGGGCAATATAGTATCTACTCATGAAGTTTGATATCAGATTTCCCTTCAGAAAGACTAAACCAATTTATACTTCTAACTTTAGTGTATTCTTATTTCATATACTGTTTCTCTAAACCCACACTATTCATCTTTTTAATCTTTAACAACTTGATAGGTGAATAATCATTCCTAATAGTTTTAATTAGCATTTTAAAATTTCTAGTGAGACTGACATGTTTTCCTGCTTATTGGATACTAAATGTAGTTGTAGTTTCATTTACAACACAATGTGCAAAAATATGTTAAATAAAAATTTATAATTATATAAATCTTTACCCAACCACAGCATTGTATATTACATAATTTATAGCATGTTTACTATTACATTTAGAACTTGTTTATCAATGCTAGTTATAGCATCCACTTATACTATTTCCCATGAAACTACATAGAACCAATAAAGAAAAAAAAGAACTTTTTGAGGAGATGAATAAAAAAATCAATGAGAATATCAGCTAGTTCTTGAATTAGTCTTTGAAATTAGTATAAACCAAAAAACATTAAAATGTGCATTCATTTTCATTTTAACCAAAAGGATTCAATACTTTAAGTCATAGTTGCAAATATAGACAAATGAAACAACCAAGTATTCAAAAAGATACATATAATATCAGCCATATCTATTACTAAAAGAGTTGCCCATTGTAGTGGAAGAGTATGCCATCTATCCTATCTAATAATAGAGAAACATGGTAATTAACTGTAACTTTGCTACCCTTCCCATTGGCTAATCAGCGAGATATGCAAAATAACTGCCAACCAAAATGGCGGCCGGCAGCCAGGCAGCTGAAGCGAATAGGAGGCTTGCTTACTCCAGTGACAGAGGAAGCCAAGGTTCCCCACCTGCTGCTGCTGGCATCTGAGCTGCGCTCTAAGCAACTATGTTGCAATTATAGAAGCTAAACAAACCCCAGAAACCTGCTCTCAGCCAGCCGGGCCTCAGAGCTGGAGCTGAAACAGTGTTTCAATTATAGAAGCTAAACAAAGCCCAGATACCTGCTTTCAGCAGCCGAGGTCTCAGAGCTGGAGCTGAGCCTCAGAGCTAAAGCCGGCTCTCAGCTCTAGTGACAGCCATAGAAGGTAAATAAATCCCAGAATAAATAAAAAAAAAAGAAAAAAAGGAGAAGTTGGGAGCTTCAGCCGCCCGCCAGCCTGAAAACGGCCCTCAGCCTCTCACCCAGACTGGCCAGGCACCCCAGTGGGGACCCCCACTCTGAAGGGGGTGTGACCAGATGCAAACAGCCATCATCCCCTCATCCAGGCTGGCCAGGCACCCAAGCGGGACCCCCATCCTGATCCGGGACATCCTTCAGGGCAAACCAGCCAGCCCCCACCCATGCACCAGGCCTCTATCCTATACAGTAAAAGGGTAATATGCCTCCCAGCACCGGGATCAGTGGAGCAGCGAGGCCCCCCAGCACTAGGATCAGCGGAGCCGCGAGGCCTCCTGGCCCCTGGAGCAGCATGACACGGGGCAGCACCCAAACCCCCTGATCGCCCTGCGGCTCTGTGTGTGACAGGGGGTGGAGCCACAACCTCCCTATCCGCCCTGCTCTGTTTGTGACAGGGGCAGGCGCCCCAACCCCCGATTGGCCCTGCAATGTGCCTGATAGGGGGGAGCTCCCCAACCCCCTGATGGGCACTAATCTGTGCATGACAGGAAGGAGCTCCCCAACCCCCTGATGGGCCCTGCTCTGTGTGTGACAGGGTACGGAGCCCCAACTCCCTGATGGGCCCTGCTCTGTGCGTGACAGGGGCAGTGCCCCAACCCCCTGATCGGCCCTGCTCTGTGCATGACAGGTGGTGGCGCCCCAACTCCCCAATTGGCCCTGCTCTGAGCCCGACCAGGGGCTGCACCTAGGGATTGGGCCTGCCCTCTGCCACTCGGGAGCGGGCCTAAGCCAGCAGGTCGTTATCTCCCCAGGGGTCCCAGACTGTGAGAGGGCACAAGTGGGGCTGAGGGACACCCCACCCCCCCGCCAGTGCACAAATTTTTGTGCACCGGGCCTCTAGTATATATATAAAAGCCTAAGTGATTGTTCGACCATTCACCTGGCAGCTATGAGGCACAATGACTACCAGGGGGCAGACGCTTCAACCAGTAGAGGAGGGAGCTCGATTCCTTGCGGAATAGGCCTTGGGTTAGGTTGCTCCTGGGGCACTGTCAGCCTTGAATCTGCTTCACCCTCACCCAGGACCCAGAGAGGAGAGAGGAGGGAGCCTGATTCCACACAGAATCAGCCGTGGGTTAGGTTGCTGCTGGGGAGAGGGTGGGAAGAGATTAACCGAAGATCTTATATGCATACTAGAGGCCTGGTGCATGGATCTGTGCACTGGTCGGGTCCCTCAGCCTGGCCTGCAGGGATCGGGCAGAAACTGCCTCTCCAACATCCCCTGAAGGGTCCTGAATTGCAAGAGGATGCAGGCAAGGCTGAGGGACCCTACCTGTGCACAAACCAGGCTTCTAGTTTATAATTATACCAGAAGCTCAATGCCCAAAATTCTTGCACGGGTAGTGTTCCTAGGCCTGGCTGGTGATCAGGGTCGATGGGGTCTTCCGGCTGCCGGCCAGGGCCTTCCTTTGTTCCATGCTTCCCCCTAGAGGTCAGTACACATCATAGGAAGCGACTAAACTCCCAGTCTCCGGTCAAACTCCTGAGAGGACACTTTGCATATCAGCCTTTTATATATATAGACTAGAGGCCCGGTGCACAAAAATTTGTGCACTGGGGGAGGGGGGACAAGGGGGGGTCCCTCAGCCCGGCCTGTGCCCTCTCGCAGTCTGGGACCCCTCAGGAGATAATGACCTGCTGGCTTAGGCCTGCTCTTGGGTGGCAGAGGGCAGGCCCAATCCCTAGGTGCAGCCCCTGGTTGGCTCAGAGCAGGGCCGATTGGGGAGTTGGGGCGCCGCCCCCTGTCATGCACAGAGCAGGGTGGATTGGGAGGTTGCGATGCCACCCTCAGTCACACTCAGGGTGGGGCCGATTGGGGGGTAAGGGCACAGCCCCCTGTCACACTCAAGGCAGGATCGATGGGGAGGTTATGGCTCTACCCTGTCACACACAGAGCAGGGCCGATCAGGGGGTTGGGACACCGCACCCTGTCACACACAGAGCCGCAGGGCAATCAGGGGGTTTGGGCGCTGCCCCCTGTCACACTGATCTGGTGCCAGGAGGCCTCGTGGCTCCACTGATCCCGGTGCTGGGAGGCATATTACCCTTTTACTATATAGGATAGAGGCCTGGGGGCTGGCTGGTTTGCCCTGAAGGGTGTCCTGGATCAGGGTGGGGGTCCCCACTGGGGTGCCTGGCCAGCCTGGATGAGGGGATGATGGCTGTTTGCAGCTGGTCACACACCCTTCAGGGTGGGGGTCTCCACTGGGGTGCCTGGCCAGTCTGGGTGAGGGGCTGAGGGCTGCTTTCAGGCTGGTGGTTGTTGACTGAAGCTCCCAACCGCTCCATTTTTTTTCTCTTTTTTAAATTTTATTCTGGGCCAGCTTTAACTCTGGCTCTAGCTCTGAGGCTTCTGCTGGTTTGTTTGCGTTCTATAATCGAAACAATGTATAACTCCAGCTCTGAGATCCCGGAAAGCTTTCTGGTTTTTTTTTTAACTTCTATATTTGCAACATAGTTTCTTAGAGTTGTAGCTCAGAGGCTGGCAAGTCAGGCGGGAACGTTGGAGTCTGCAGTCCCTGGAGCAAGCAAGCCTCATGTTCGCTTCCAGCTGCCTGGCTGCCGGCCGCCATCTTGGCTGACAGTTAATTTGCATAAGGATATGCTGATTAGCCAATGGGAAGGGTAGCAGTCGTATGCTAATTACCATGTTTCTCTTTTATTAGTGTAGATACTTGAACAACATACTACTTGTTTTTAAGAAATGAAGCCTCTCGTGACATTATCGAGTGCCTCGGATATGCAGGGCAGTACTGCAATCCCCCCTTATCTGAGGAGGATTATGTGCCAAGACCCTCAATGGATACCAGAAATCAGGGATAGTACCCTATGTACACCATGTTTTTTTCCTATACATTCATACCTGTTATAAAGTTTAATTTATAAATTAGATGCAGTAAGAGATGAACAATAACTAATAATAAAATAATTAAATAATATACTGCAATAAAAGTTAGGTGATTATGATCTGTCTCTCAAAGTAACTTATTGTAGTATATTCACTCTTTTTTCTGTGATGTGACATGATACAATGCCTATGTGACGAGATGAACTGAGGTGAATGACTTGGGCATTGTGACAAAGTGTTAGACTACGCATAAGGGAAACTTGAACACCAGCACTGTGATACCTTGACAGTGGATCTGATGTCCCAGATAGCTACTACATGGCTAATGGCAGGTAGTTTGTACAGTGTGGAGACGCCGGTCTAAGGGATGACTTATGTCCCGGGCAGGAAGGAAGGAAGACTTTGAGATATTTCATACTACTACTCACAACAATGCGCAACTTAAAACCTATGAATTGTTTATTTCTGGAATTTTCCATTTAATATTTTTGGACTACACTCGACTGAAGATAACTGAAACCATGGATAAGGGGGAACTACTGTATGCTACCTAATAGCTTGTCTATTGAAAGTAGCCAAATCAAACATCTTTCCCGAAAAATAACTCTCCTTCTCAATTCTTAACTTCTAGCAGTGACAAGAGCCTCTGTTGTACGTAATTACCTCTGAAATCATGGAATAGGGAACTCTGATGGCAATCAGTCTGATGAAATTTGCCAGTCACAAAAAATCAAACTTAAATTCCCTTCCTCTGTAGATGATCTGCATGTATCTAAGTAAAATTTTGATCAAGAGAATAAAAAACAAAAATAAATTTATTTCACATTAACTGGAAGAGGGAATAAAAAATGTGAAACACAGATGTTAGAGAAAAATTATATCAAAGGTAGAAGTAAAAAATCACAAATGAAATTGAATTTTCTTAATATGTGTTTACATATTAAGTATTAATAATTTTATCGTTCATTTTCCAAAAAGTTCAAAACATATTCACCGTGATTTTTCTTTGCTCAGAATTTTGATAACCTATAGTTGTTGCCACAAGAGAATAGCAACAACAAATAAAGCCAATCACTTCTTTCTATGCCAAGATAAGGCATAGCTGCCAATGAGGTTAAATGGAAAAAAACACTGGATATGGGAAAAGATTAGATCAAAGAAGAGAAAGTATCTTTTGTTTCAAGTTTATTAGAAATTCAATTTCTCTGCTCAAATAAAACTAATCCTTGACTGTCTTATCAATTCCCTTAAACACACACACACACACACACACCACTTAATGAACCAAAACATGACTAGTTGGGACTCAAGGTTTTTGAAGATACCAATAAGAGGCTGCTACTGCAAGATAAGATTGTAACTACAGAGAAGACAGAAACTAAAGACACTGTGGCAAAGGCTTAAAGAAGACTTGAATAAGGATATAGAGTTTCTCCTTAGGCCTCTTAGGGCAAAGCTAATGTCATGGTACATTTAGTTTTCCCTTTAACATTGCTTTCACACTTATTTTGAACAAGAAATGAAAAAATAAATTGGACAGGGGGTGGGTATTCTTTTTCCTAGCAAGGATCAGTGATCTATAATAAAAAAATCAACTGAAAACCTACACAAAAAGCAACATAATGTAGGCTGGTAGGTTAATTTTTAATTTTTTAAAATCCTCACTTGAGGATATGTTTTTATTTTTTTAATTTATTTTGAGAGAGAGAAACATCGATTGGTTCCTCCTATATGAGCCCCAACCAGGATCAAACCTGCAACCTATAAATGTGCCCAGAATGGGTATAGAACCCACAACCTTTTAGTGTATGGGGCGATGCTCCAACCAACTGAGCCACCTGGCCAAGGCAGATTAAATTTTTTTAGATAAATATAAAATACATATCATATAATTTTTAGATTAGGAAATCTTAATGTATTTTTCAGTAAATAAATATTTATTCTTGAAATCTGAAAATTACATATATTAAAATTATGGGAAAAAAAGGGGGTTCAAATGGAAAACAACCTCACAGAATGATCTGATCATAAATTCCTAACTGGAAAGGTCATGGTGGGTAGTCATGCCCCAGGCAGATAACTTCTTTATTTTTGCCTAAAGCAAGCCCTGTCCATTGTTTTTTGTGCATCTAGGTTATCACACCTGTGGAATACCCACTTTCAGATCCCTCCTTCTAATACATGACCACCTTTTTAGACCCCTCCTTCTAAAGCAATGGTCACCAAAGAGAGAATCTGCAATCCAATCCATGTGTGAACACACAAGCGTTTAGCTATTCTGTAATTTGATCCCTACCTTTCTCCCATCTTCATGTTTTACATTTCCTCCTTAATCTCAAATGCATAAAAGAAACTGCAAACTTTTTCTCAGCAGCATTTTTTTTTTTCCTGTTGAGATCTTGCTTCTAAGGTATATTCTCTGTTTGGCTCAAATAAGTTACTATAAAAATTCTCTACCAGTCTGGATAGTCTTACATCTACAAAATTCAGTACTGTCATGTGGTTGGTTGATAGGAATAAGAAGGGAACCAGGGGAAAAGATATACTTTTCTGTGTATAAGATGTCCTCATGTATAAGACACCCCCCACTTTTCCAACCCAAAATTAAGAAATCAATATTTTAAACATTTTGCTGGTTTTCCTCTTAAGGCCTTCTTCCTTTTTGGCATCTTAAGGAGTTGTTCTTCCTGTTTTCTCCACTGTCTGATCATATACTCAGTGGGAGGAGGTCCAAATTGTCTCTCTGCAGCTCTGTTTCCATGTTCTTTTGCTTAGCTGATTACATTCAGTTTGAATTTTGCAGATTAAGACAATTGCTTATCAGTATTTAGCTTTTTATTTTTTGACAGCTTTATGGGCTCAGAACACTCCGGTCCCTGTTGCATCTGCACATTCTCCACCTCAACCTCCAATCATGGCATCAGCTGACATTGTAACAACAAGGCTCGTGATTGGAGGAAGCCTGTTTGACAAGGTATGGTCTAATGATTTTGGAAAAAAATAGCGTCTTACACATGGAAAAATACGGTAGGTCTCTAATATTCATTGAGGGCCTACTATATGTTGGTATTTTATATACAAAATGTCACTGAATTCACATAAGAACTTTAAGAAGTGAGTAACATTATACCTATTACAATGATAACATTCTCTAAGGCAGTGATTTTCAACTGGTATGACACAAGAATTTTTAAAATATGCAATACCTGACTATTTAACCAGGGGCACTGATCTCTTTTACCTTAGATTGTCAAATGAAAAAATGACAGCGGCCAACACAACAATAGCTGTCTGGTGTGAATGAATCAAAATCATACCTATTTTTTTTTTTTTTGACAAATGGGCCAAAAATTATTTTTGTAGTTGGTCACAGAATTTTAGTAATTAGTTTACATGTGCCATGAGATGAAAAACATTGAAAATTGCTGTTCAAAGGGATTAAGTAATTAGTATGACAAGGCTAATAAAGTAGTAAAGCCAGGATTCAAACTTGAAAATGTCATACTCCATCACCTTTTTTATTGTTCCATAATTCTCTACTTCTTCAGGGGAAAGGATGTAGTGGGGAGGAGATGTATGGGGAAAAAGAGAAAGTGGCTGAGAAGAATAAAAGACAAACAGAGAAAGAGACACTCAATAGGGATAAAACGGAGATGAGTAGCAAGAAAGGGGCGGAAAAGATTTGAGAGAGAGAGAGAGCGCGCGCGCAAAATAGAGAAAGTTGCATGTGAGGAGCTGCTAGAAGAAGGGATGCAAAAACAGATCAGTTGGGAGACTACCTCTTTGGAATGTAGACTTCAAGAAAATACACAATTTTCACATATGTATTGGAATATCTATTAGCAGAGGAATTATTCTTGACAAGTGAAAGCACTACCACCCTAGTACATTTTGAACAGAGTTTCCCAACTTCGGCACTATTAACATTTTGAGTTAGATAATGCTTTGCTGAAGGGAATGTTGTGTGCATTATAGGATGTTTAGCAGCATCCCTGGACCCTACCTATTAGATGCCAGTGCCACCTCGGCAGTCTTAACAATCAAAAACCTCTTCAGACACTGCCAAATGTCCCCTATGAGCTAAACTGCCCCATTAAGAACCACTGATATAATGATTAAAAAATGAACAAAAAATGCCTGCCATATGCAAAATTACTCTCTCAATTACTATAGTGACTGCACATCCTTGAGAACAATATGAAATTAAGTTTAGGGCCAAATTCATCTCAACTCAGCTCTTGTTACAGTATTGCTTGCAAGCTGCATTAAAAGGATGTGTATCTAGTTTTGAACTACACATTCTAAGGGAGGGCAGGAGATTTGTCAGTGACTGTTTACCCATCATGTAGGAGAGCTCTTTCTATATATGAAAAAACACTGGCTTTGGAGCTTGGAGACCTGCATTCTGGTCTGCTATAGTACCACTTAGTTGTAGAACCTAGAACAAATCTATATATCTCTATGTCTATCTCTCTACCTCTATCTCTATCTTTATCTCTATCTCTATATCTCTACCTCTATCTCTGCCTCTACCTCTATTTCTATCTCTATGTCTATATCATTCATATCTATATATCATTACAGAGAGTACGATGAACACAGTGGTTTGTCTTGCTTGTCCTCTAGTCCTTTGCCACTCAGCGTTGGGAGCTTGTTAGAGATGCAAAATCTAAGGCCTCACCCCAGATCAATGAAATCACAATCTGCATTTAACAAGAGATGATTTGTATGCAAATTAAAGCTGAGGAGAACTGTTCTATTCCACCGTCACTTTCTAACTGCAGAGTCTGCAAAACCTAAGAGGGGCATATTTCAGGTTTCTTTCAGCTAGAGTTCTGGTTGAAAATTGGGTCCAAAAGCTAAAATCTACATGCTAATTATGTGTTAGGAGCTGCTGTAAGCACTTTACATATATTATTAACTCATGTAATTCTCCCAACAATCCTGATGTTCATACAACTATGAGTCCATCTATATAGATGAAGAAATTGAAGGATGAAAAGTTAACTTGCTTAAATATGAGCCAGCATTGATCTGAGAGTTCCAGGCATTGTAAAAAGCAAAAAAAACCAAACAAACAGAAAGCACTACCATTTGAAAAGAAGCAAAATCAACCTTGCTTATACACTGGATGATTATATACCTAGAAGATACACAAAGTCAAATCTAAGAGCTAATAGTGTTTATTAATTAAAAAATTCAGAAAGGTAGCTAGTTAAAAACTATATAAGAACCAATAGCTAGAAACCAAGAGCAAATCATAATGTGGGAAAAAAATCCCTTTCATAATACCAACAAAAATATAAAAGTTTAATACAGACTTTAGTATTCATAATTATTTTAAAGGATTGTAAAGCCAGGGAGAAAGTGGGTTATTCAATGATTAGGAAAAAAAATAGAAGATTAGCTCCATACCTCACATTATACATTAACCATTCTAAAATGATTATATGCATAGGTAAAAAAAACACCCATAAACACACACATACAGAGAGAGAGAGAGAGAGAGAGAGAAAGAAAGAGAGAGAGAGAGAATTGGTGGATATTTAACTAACTGTAGAATTAAAACGAATGCTCTAAACCAGTGTTCGGCAAACTCATTAGTCAACAGAGCCAAATATCAACAGTACAACGATTGAAATTTCTTTTGGGAGCCAAATTTTTTAAACTTAAACTATATAGGTAGGTACATTGCTATTAACTTAATTAGGGTACTCCTAAGGCTTAGGAAGAGCCACACTTAAGGGGCCAAAGAGCCGCATGTGGCTCGAAAGCCGCAGTTTGCCAACCACGGCTTTAAACAAATATATATAGATACCTTGTATATATGTGGAGAGAGTACTGTTTATATGTGAATGTGGGTGATGTGTATGAAATTACCAAAAAAATTCCTTTAGCTAATAAAAGTGTATTGGAATTCTAAATCCAAAACATCATAAACAAAGTTATCAAGTAAACAGCAAACAGAAAAAATTATTTATAATCAATGTGAAATAAGGGATAAATACAATGCCAAAAGGAAAATGGTCAAAGAATATTACCCGTGTGGCTCAGTGGTTGAGCATCTACCTATACACCAAGAGGTCACTGGTTTGATTCCCAATCAGTGCATGTGCCCAGGTTGTGGGCTCTATCCCCTGGGGGAGGGGGAAAAGGGGGAGAAGAGAGGAGGGGATGTGGGAGGGCATGTGGGAGGCGGATGATCAGTGTTTCTCATCAATGTTTCTATCTCTCTCTCTTCCTCTCCCTTCCTCTGTCTCTAAAATCAATAAAAACATATTAAAAAAAGAAATACAAATGTTTATATATATGAAATACAAATGTGTGTATACACACACAGGGGTGGGCAAAAGTAGGTTTACAGTTGTGAGTTGTCTTATTATTGTATTTTTTTATTTATTTATCTTTTTCTATATAAACTGTAATCCTACTTATGCCCATCCCTGTACATGGTTTAGAAAACCTCTACAGCAATGTCTTACAACAGTAAGATAATTTTTGCCTAGGAAATTGGCCAAGATTAATTTATAAATTATGTTGTTCTTTGCTGGCATGGATGGTTTCCAATCAGCATTCGAATATACCAATGATAGAAGTATACATTGCTGTAACCTTTCTTGAATGCAATGCTTTAGGATGTTTTGAAAGGATTCAGAGTTTGACTCATTGACCTAGTTCTTTCACTTCTAGGAATCTATTCCAAAGTAGAACTGTGAGGATTTACAAGCAAAGACTTTCATGACAGCATTATTTATAAAAGGAAATTTAAAGCAACATCAGTGTGCTGTATTGGAGGAGTAAACTATTAGGCAGCCCTAGATATAATTTTTAAAAACAATTTTTGATAACATGGAAAAAATGACAAAATATGCTAAGTAGATAAAACAAGATACCAAATTCAAATACTACATTAAAACATGTTAAAAACATATCCCTGTGTATATATACACATATGCACATACATAAAAATATATTAATGCAGTAGTACCAAATTTTTATATTTTACAACAAAATAATCCTCAGTGTGGGATTTCAAATGCTTTTGTTTTCTTCTTTAGATCTTTCTATAGTTCTACATTTTCTGAAGTCCACATTACTTTGCTAATCATAAAGACCTAAGGCTAAAGATCAATC
This sequence comes from Myotis yumanensis, assembly GCF_028538775.1. Lineage (NCBI taxonomy): Eukaryota > Metazoa > Chordata > Mammalia > Chiroptera > Vespertilionidae > Myotis > Myotis yumanensis. Next base: position 158,806,245 of record NW_027223752.1, on the reverse strand, counting down.
TAAGGATAATGGGACCTCTCTAAGCTTTACGTAAGCAAGGCTGTGAACTGCTGCTTCTAAGTGGATGCCACTCACATTACAGACGTCTAATAAATGGACTGGAGAAGGTTAGCCTTCCAGCTGTGCAACAGGGCAGAGACTCTTGTACAACAAGGCCCTCACAGTTGTAAACATATTTAGATCATCTCTCATGCACACAATTACCAACACACATGTAGGGTAACTGTGCCCTGCCTTCAGTTCCTTGGGCATTTTGCCTCTCTCCCTAGCTTACTTCTCTGAGAGGCCTGACTCCTACTTCATCTAGAGACTTGGTCCATTCTTTAAAGTCCTTCTTTCCTAGGATACTTGATTTTAATCAGGCTTCCTTTGTCAACCATCCTACCTGGAAAGACCTAGGCCAAAAGGGCACAGGAACCTTAGTTTTCTCTCAGATGGAGTGGCATCTAATGACAAATTGTAAAAAACCGAGGCTGACAATATCTCAGTTATTAAAACACCTATATTAATACCAACATTTCAGTATTACATGAAGTAAACACCAAAATACATAGACACTTTGATCTGGTATCATAATAACCTTGAGCCAAAGATTTGCGTAGTCAAATCTGATGCAAGAGCCTTCCAGGTTGAGGGAAGGTTATGAGCCTTTCAGACAAAAAGAGGAAAGAAAAATCAGTGAAGAAAGGATGTATGTAGAGGAGCCTTCAGCCTGGGGAAGAAATCCACTTCATCAACTTATCAGATAAGAGCAAAACTCTGTGAAGGGGCTGACAAAAATCACTGAAGATCTGGAGGAGCAGAAGGCAGGTGCCTTCCGGAGCTATTGCGGTAAAGAGCACCCCAGCATAGCCCTGACCCAGATATAAAGGAGCTGCCACTGCTGCTGCCACCACTGCAGCCAGTTCTCTCCCAGTGTCCACGGGCCACAAAGACTCTGGGATGCCAAGTGATTGAGCTAAGCAGAAAGGACAGGAAGAAAACCATCTCTGCCTCATTTCCAGCTAATTAGTTGTGATTCTGTTTCTGTTTATATCATTGTTTCTATGGAAAAGTTCATTTAAATTCTAAATAACTAGTTTACAAACCAAGTTTTCAAAAATATTCCATCTGTAATGTAAAGTCAGTGTGTCCTTAAAAACACACACATCATCTCCCTAAAGAAAAGCTAAATGAAACAACTCCGTAGGGTATGTTTTATAGTTGTTAATTTCATTTCTCTTTCCTTCATATATCTTCATATCTGTAGCTACCTCTATCATTAATGCAAGGCAGTGCATACAAAATTTTAAATTTCATTTACAGGAGCTAAAATAAAGCTAGAAAATAAGCCTTTGTAATAATATTACCAAAAGATGATTGATCACAAAAGCTTGCTCCTTGCACCAATGGGTTGGGTTGAACCAGGTTTGTTGTTGTATATTTTTGACTTCTTGGTAAGAAATTCTTCTTTGGTGCTGATAGGGGCACAGCTCAGGCATTATTTTCAATTACTGTGTGTGTAGGCTTAGAGTACATAAATCAATCCTGTGATAAAAATAACATTTCGAAGGAGTACAGAAAAATGAATTTCCATGACATGCATCGGAAGCAGCAGGTATGCAAAGTGATATATGTTTTCTAGAATAAATGTTTCATTCTTTCTTTTGTTTCATGCTTTTTCTTTGTACCTTAAGCAGCTCTGGCAAGACCAGAGCAACTGATAATCCACAAAAGCTTACATAAAGTATTTTATTTTTATTTATCTTTTTATTGATTTCAGAGAGAGGAAAGGAGAGGAAGAGAAAGACAGAAACATCAATGATGAGAGAGAATTATTGATCGGCTACCCCCTACCGGGGATTGAGCCAGCAACCCAGGCATGTGCCTGACCCGGGATCAAACCGTGACCTCCTGGTTCATAGGCTGACACTCAATCACTGAGCCACACCGGCTGGCCTAAATGAAGTATTTTACATGCTCTCTTACAACCATTTGAAAGTTTACCTTTGGGAACCGCAGCTCAAATGCACCACAAACCCCTACTTCCCCCACTCCTCCTCCCCTGCCTTCCTGTTGCCCTTTTCTTCACGTTTCCAGCTCAACAACTAAGGTAAGAGGAAACTAAGCCCTTTAGCTACTGAGTTATGATGCAACTAATGGGGAAAACTACCAGGGAGAGACTGGCTACCAATGCTTTGCTTCAGTCACCATCTCTTATCCTATCTAATAAAGAGGGAATATGCTAATTGACCTTCACACCATTGCAAAGATGGCAGCACCCAGTCCCCTCAGCAACCCCCCAGGGCTGGCCCGAGGTGCAGGCAAGCCTTGGATGGTGGCTGCCCAGCTGCCCAAGGCTCAGGTAACCAGGGCCAGCAGAGGCTTGTGCTGCTGGCAGTGGCAGCAGCAGAGGTGTGATGGGGTGTCGCCTTCCCCTGGTCGCCAGGTTGCCTCCCGCCCCTGAGGGCTCCCAGACTGTGAGAGGGGGCAGGCCGGGCTGAGGGACCCCCCTCCAGTGCATGAATTTTCATGCACCGGGCCTCTAGTATTGTCATAAAGATGAAAACTTACACTTCCATATGGTGAGCAAGTCTAATGCTAAGACATATCCTGTGTGTGCCACGCACTGTTATTCCTGTGTCCCAAGTAAAATATCGGCACACTAGAAGTTATACTTAATCTCTTAGTGTATTTAGTGATAGTGGAGTTTGCGAAACATTACAACAAGGACAGATGGAGAAGGAAAATGAGAGGAGACAGGTGTGGATTCTCCCAACAGCACAGGCTGTAGTAAAGGCAAGTCATGATTTGAATTCCTGTTCCTTAATGCGATTCTGAAAGTTGGCTTATTTCTCCTATTTTTGAACGTCTAATCGTATTTGCTGGTGAAAATTCATCCCACGTGTAGTTCAATTTCTCGGATTAAATTCCTGGCCACATGTTGACCATATCTGATGTGTTATAATGCCTTTGGTACCCGTTGGAAGCCAATTTCCCGATTCTTTTACTTTTAAAATGAAGTTTAGCTCTTGTGCGCACGGGAAGTCCCTGTCAAGACCTGGATGGCAGTATCGCTGCTGCCCGCGCCTCCGACACCGGGAGCTGGGGAGACACCCGCCCACACCCACACCTCCCGCCACGCTAGGTGCGCCCGCCGCCAGGATGGGGGGGGGGGGGGCCCGGGGTGCGGCCCCGAAACCAGCGCAGGGGACGGACTTGCCCCGAGTTGAAAAAGAAGTGTATAGAGGAGGCTTCGGGGCGGTGGGCACTGAGGGGGGCACCCCACCGAGCCGGGCCGCGAAGGGCCGTGCGGACCCGCCGCACCAGGCCTCGCACCCGGGCCCCGCCGGCCCAACCGCTCTTCCGGGCCACGCGCCCGCCGGCCACGCCCTCCGCCGGGGGCGCTCGGAACCGGCCCGCCGCCCGCTCACCTGCCCGCGCTCCTCCTGCGGCCGCCGCCCGCTCCGCCGCGGGCTCGCCCCGGGCTCCCCGTCGGTCCCCGCCGCCGCCTGCTCGGCCAGCGCGTCCCCGTCCTCGCCGAGCGCCCCGCCGTCACCGCTGCGGTCGCTGCCACCGCCGCCTCCGAGGAGCTGCCGGGCCGAGCACATCCCGCCGCCGGGACGGCCGCCCGAGGGCCAGGCAGCGAAGCGCGAGGCGGCGCCACCACCGGAGGGGACCCGCCGGCACCCAAAGCGCTCGCTGCTGACAGCGGTCTCCCCCCTGCGGCCGCCGGCCCGAGCGGGGAGCAGCAACTCCGCCCCGCCCCGCCCCTGCTTCACCCTCCGGCCCGCCCCGCCCCTGCTTCACCGCCAGCCCCGCCCCTGCTTCACCGCCAGCCCCGCCCCTGCTTTACCGTTCTCATCGCCCCGCCCCGCCCCTGCTTCACCGCCAGCCCCGCCCCTGCTTCATCGCCCCGCCCCTGCTTCACCGCCAGCCCTGCCCCGCCCCTACTTCATCGTCCCGACCCTGCTTCACCGCCAGCCCCGCCCCTGCTTCATCGCCCCGCCCCTGCTTCACCGCCAGCCCCGCCCCGCCCCTACTTCATCGCCCCGCCCCTGCTTCACCGCTCGCCCCGCCCCGCCCCCGGCCGCCAGGCGGAGCCCCTGGGGTGGGGCCATGCAGGGGCGGGGTCCACGGGGCGAGTGGAGAGCTGAGCGAGGGTGCGTGTTTTCGCGCGTTTGTGAGAGCGACTGTCTACGTTAGCAGACTGTGTGTGTGTGAGTATAAGAGGCTGCATGTACATAAAGTGTGAGAGATTGTGTAAGAGACTGTGTGTGTGTGTGAGAGAGAGCGAGCGAGAGTGAGTTACAATCCAGTGGGGTCCCCTGTTCTTGCCTGACACCTGGACTGGGGATGTTGCGGGGTCTGAGAGGGGATGTGCTGCTGGCTGCCAGGCGGAGTAGCGGTCCATCCTTTCCGAGTAATACTTTCCTGTGTTGTTCCTTTTGTCTCCTCTCTAGTACCCTTTTGAAGTCTGTCTTTGTTTCTCTTTTGAGTGCTTCCCTGGTGTGTGTGGGTTGTTGGAGCCTTGGGAGCATTTGGTGGTGTAGCTGTCTGCCTTTGTGTGTATTTCTACAAAAGGGTAAGAATAGGTATCGCTCAGTGGATGGTAAGGGGAACGCAACTAACTTAGAACTCCTTTTCTAACTATCTGTGATACTGTGGTTTATAGTAAGTATATATTTGCTCTTCATCCCCGTTTCTGGCACAGAACCCTTCAAACCTTGGAATTTCCTAAGTGAGGAGAGTGATAAAGACGCTTTTTGTTACATTACTGAGGTGACTTTTGAAGAGCCCCTAGGGCAGTGGTTCTCAACCTTGGCTGCACATTAGAATCACCTGGGAATCTTTTTAAAAACCTGATTTCTGGGCCTCATCCTCCGGAAATTGTTTCTTTGTTACTAATGTTGTTGCCCCACCCCATAACAAAGAAACAGAATTTCCAGAGGCTGAGGCCGAGAAATCAGGATTTTAAAAAGATTCCCAGGCGATTCTAATGTGCAGCCAAGGTTGAGAACCACTGCCCTAGGCAATGTAAGGATGGAAGAACCAACCCTGCGATTGGAAGGCTGGAACTTTCAGTCCCACCTCCTGACCTCTGGGGAGTGGGAGAGAGAGAGGAGCTGGCAGTTGAATCAATCACTTAGAGGCAATGATTCAATCAATCATGTCTGTGTAAGGAAGCCTCCATAGAAAGCCAAAAGGACTGGGGTTTGGAGAACTCTTGGGTTGGTGAACACATGGAGTTGTGGGGGGAGAGGCACTCCCAGAGAGACCCAAGAAGCTGTGCCCCATTCCACGTCCCTCACCCTCTACCTCTTCATCTGGCTGTTCATCTGCCTTGTTTATCATAGCCTTCATAATAAACTGGTAAAAGTAAGTAAATGTTTCTCTGAGTTTATTACATTTTGAGAACAGACCAAGGAGAGGGCACTCTTTGCTTTGGTTGCTGTGTCCAGACCCTGACCCCCTCTGGGAGTTTGCCTCAGAACGCTGACCATTTTCCGGTCCCAGGAATGGGCTGAGCTGTTTGTAACATCATGGAAGATTAGCCACCTTGTTATGGGACTCGGAGCTCCAGAAGGCTGGACTGCAGACCTACCCCTCCCCTTCCCATGTCACACTTGCAGCTCACAGCTGCATGTAGTTATCTCCTCCCTTGCCATATACAATCAGCCAATTGGCTCGGGGGTCAGAGCAGGCTTTCCAGGCTCCCCATTCTGCCGGCATGATTGGAATAAACGCTCATATATGATTCAACCCTGCCTCTGCGTAATTTGGCTCAAGGAGTGACAGGCAACCTCGGACCTGTTGTGTACAGTATCAAGGGCTCCTTTTTCCCCCACATCTTCACCAACACTTGTTGTTTGTGGATTTATTGATGACAGCCATTCTGACAGGTGTGAGATGCTAGCTCATTGTGGTTTTAATTTGCATTTCTCAGATGATTAGTGACATTGAGCATCTTTTCGTTTGTCTATTGGCCATCTGTATGTCCTCTTGGGTGAAGTGTGTATTCAGGTCCTCTGCCTATTTTTTTTATTGGAGATTATATATATATATATATATATATATATATATGTGTGTGTGTGTGTGTTAAGATGTGTGAGTTCTTTATAAATATTAACCCCTTATAGGATCTATCATTAGGAAATATCATCTTCCATTTAGTAGACTGTCTTTTCATTTTGCTGATGGTTTCCTTTGCTGTGCAAAAACTTTTAAGTTTGCTGTAGCGAAAACTTTTAAGGTTGATGTAGTCCCATTTGTTTATTTTTCTTTTGTTTTTTTTAAGGCACATTTGAAGTTCTCCCTCTTTTGGCTTGTGTGTGATAACTTGGTAATCAAGAAGCTGTGCACTCTTCAATCACGCTAGGGAGTGAACAGAAACTCCTTGTGTACATGAGAACCCTGAAGGCACAGAATATATATGAGAGAGCCGGTAGAAGGAGTATATAGAGCTTAGCTTTCTTCAACTGAGGGGACAAGTCTTACAGAAGATCTTTAGTTTACACTGTACGGCCTTTTGGCAATTCAGGCTTCTTCCTGATAGTTTGAGAAGTGTTATTTATTCAGTTATTTAGCAGGTACGTAATTATTGAACAGCAGTAGGCATCAGACCTAGATCTAGGTCCCTAGTCTCATGAAGCTTCCATTTCATTCTCTATTGAATTCTATTTTGCTTCTCCTGGCAAAAACCAAAAACTTTCACCCAAGGGTGACCAGAATCCTTTGATCCCATCCTAGGACAAATGTCAGAGCCTTTTCTTTTTCTTAGTTTTATCTGCCTTTTATTTCGTGAATAAGTTTCTCTTTGAACTGTTATTCTTTTGTTCACAGAACTTTGGTCTTTCCTGAAGATTTAGGGAATCACCTCTTTTAAAAAATCTAACAGCATCACTCTGCACAAAAAAACTCAAAGCATTATTTAATTACATGACAGGTAACACAATTTCAAGCACACCTTAAGGGACTAGAGGGCTGTTTTTACTCGGCTGCACAATATGAATAACATACACAGAAAGCTATTACTGCCTGTTTCCTATGGGAAATACAGGATTGTTATTACCTAGGCAACTATAACACATTGGTATCAAACTGTCTGTAGTTTAGTTGTAATTTTATTAGTATATTTGCCTTGTGTTTTCCCAGGAATAATAAGTGGCAAGAAACAAATGAAAGTATAAGGAGTGGTCTTCGTAATGCAAATGGCTCATTTTTAGTAGCTGTGAGAACAAAGACTTTTAATCTTTCAATTTTACACCTTTAATATCTTTTTTTAAAAATATATTTTATTGATTTTTTACAGAGAGGAAGGGAGAGAGATAGAGAGTTAGAAACATCGATGAGAGAAACATCGATCAGCTGCCTCCTGCACATCTCCTACTGGGGATGTGCCCGCAACCCAGGTACATGCCCTTGACCGGAATCGAACCTGGGACCTTTCAGTCTGCAGGCCAACGCTCTATCCACTGAGCCAAACCGGTTTCGGCCACCTTTAATATCTTATTTTAAATCTTCAACCATGTTTATTTGTACACTAGGGGCCCAGTGCGTGAATTCGTGTACCTTGAACTGTGGGCCTCGAGGCTGTGGTGGGCACAGGGGCAGGTCTCAGCCCATCCTCTGCACGCCCACCCGGCCCCTCCCACCGCAACCCCTGGTCCCCTGTCTGCCGTCAGCCCCACTCCCCCTGCCACTGCTCCACGCACTGATAGCACTGGCCCCGCTGGCACCCGCTGACTGCGTGGAGCGATTGGGGCCGGCACCAGCAGCAGGTGTGAGCTGGGCCAGTGTGGTCAGCAGGTGTGAGCAGCAGCTGCTGCCCTGATTGCCCCTCAGGAGCAGGGAGAGGTGGAGAAGCCCTCAGAGGCGATTGGGGCGGGCAGCAGCTGCTCACACCTGCTGACAGCACTGAGCGATTGGGACCAGCACCTAGCGCCAGCAGTGGGTGCAGACAGCTGCTCCAGCACCAGCAGTGGGTGCGAGAAGTGGCTGCTGGCCCCTGATCGCCCCTCAGGAGCAGAAGGCGGTGGAGAAGCCCTGAGGGGTGATTGGGCCGGCGCCAGGCACTGGCAGCGGGTGCGAGTGGGGCTGGCACCAGCAGCAAGTGCGAGTGCCGGGTGGAACCTCAGCATATGGGAACAAAGAATTTTCAGTAGCCACCAGAGGCTCACCTGATGACAGCGACTGGTGCCCTGCCTTGGTCTGGTGCCCCTGCTCACCTGCTCCACCATCCCACCATGGCCGATGCCCACCATGTTCCAGGCTCTGCGGCCTGCTGCTGATGCCTGCCATCTTCCACATGCGTCTCCTGGTGGTCAGTGCATATCATAGTGACTGGTTGTTCGTTTGTTCTGCCATTTGGCCTATTTGCATATTAGCCTTTTATTATATAGGATCTTCCCAGAGGGAAAAAAAATGAACAAATCAGAGTGATCTGTACTTATTTAGTAATATAATCTTAGAAAAACAAATGCAGTTATTTGTGTAAACTATGTCAAACTTCACTTTTCAGTTTGCTTTTTGACATACTATGATGTTATTTTATTATATGATTCTTGTGCTTTAATTTTTGCTTCTTATGGTGAATTAGAAATTTTTAGGATGAAAGAGGCAGGTTTAGGGAATTTTTAAAATTAAGGGGATCCAGGAAAAAATAACACAGGGCTACAGAGTTGCAAAAGGTTAAATTTCCATAAGACAGGGAACAGGGAGCCAGCAGAGGTTATATTTCTATAATACAAGGAAGTTGATGGAGGCAGCAGTTACATTTCCATAAGACAAAGAAGATGGAAGCAGCAGAAGTTACATTTCCATAAGACAAGGGAAAGACAGAAGTTACAGTTCCATAAGATAAGGGAACTGGGAATAGCCAAAGGTCTATATTTACAAAATAAAGAAGGAGGGCCTCACATGTCTCATGTGAGATTTGATCTTTGAGCTCAGGAGTTGCTATAGTGACCAAATCAAAGGGGAATAGCGGCCAATCAGAGCGGATATCGAGGCACAAAAACTGTAGCCTTTATAAACCTAGGAAAAAGGAACTCGGTGGGACTCTGCTCCTCCCCCTCACCCCCACATGAAGAAATTTGTTCTTCAATAAATTTCCACCTGGAGAGAAACCAAGATGGCGGCATAGGTAAACACCTGAAATTGCTGCCTCCCACAACCACTTCAAAAATACAACTAAAAGACAAAACAGACATCATCCAGAACCACAAGAAGGCTGGCTGAGTGGAAATTCTACAACTAGAAGGAAAGAGAAAAGCACACTGAGACTCAGAGGAGGTGCGGAAGTGAAGTGCAGAGGTACGGAGGCACACGCGGAAAGGGCTGGCAACTGAGGACGCGGTTGTCTTTTTCAATCGGGAGGGAGATACAAGCTCCCGACTGCTCAGAACTCCAGTTCTGGGCGAGTCTCTGGGGACCCAGACTCATACGGGGAGAAACTGGACTGTCTGGCAGCGGGTGGAACTCGAGGGCGGCTTTCTCTCAGAGGTGCTTGCAGTGATTACCAGGACACTGAGACCCGGGGCCTCTTAGGGAAGGGCTGAGGATCAGCCATAGCTGTTTGCTCCACCCTGTTGATTCCCTGAGACCCTGCCCCACCCAAGCTGTGTGCATAGGCTTTTGCATATGAATGGCCTGGCCCTTTGCTATCTAAAATTACCTAACAATCTGTAGCTGGGTCAGAGAGACCCAGAACATACAAAAGAAGGCCCAAGGCCCCACAGCTGCGTGCATTGCTTCACAGCTGGGCCTCATCTGGGCATCTCCAAACCCCAAACAAAGAAAAGGAATCTGCAGATCTCTCAGTACCTCCTGCTGGGTAGCCTGAGGCAGAGGCTAAATTAGCACCTCCTTAGAGATCCAAGAGCCAGTGTACCCAGTGGTCAGAGTGGGACCATCCAGATTACAACTCCTCAGATCCATAAGGGACACACTCAGGGGGCAGAATCAGTGAGCACCAAAGCCTCACTGAAGCAAGTCTTGCCCCATAAGGGTGTCTTCAACACAGAAGTTCTCCCACCGTAGACACAGCTGAATCTCACAGCCAATTGGCCTGGAGGTCAATTCCTCCCACTGATACCAACAACAATCAAGGCTTAACTACAACAAGACTGTGCACACAGCCCACAAAGGGGTGCACCAAGAGTGTCCACCTCAGGTAATTGGGGAAGCTGAGCCATTGGGCCCTATAGGACACCTAGCACACAAAGCCACTCTATCAACATAGGGAAGCAGTCAAAATGTGGAGACAAAGAAACAGGTCACAAATGACAGAAATGGAGGAAAGCAAACTACTGGATATAGAGTTCAAAACCACACTTTTAAGGTTTTTCAAGAATTTCTAGAAACCGCCGATAAATTTAGTGAGACCCTCAAATAAGTCTAGTGAGACAATCGAGGATATGAAAAAGGACCAACTAGAAATTAAGCATACACTGACTGAAATAAAGAATATTATACAGAGATCCAACAGCAGACTAGAGGATCGCAATAATCAAGTCAAAGATTTGAAATACGAAGAAGCAAAAAACACCCAACTGGAAAAGCAAAAAGAAAAAAGAATCCAAAAATATGAAAGTAGTGTAAGGAGCCTCTGGGACAACTTTAAGCGTCGCAACATCCGAATTATGGGGGTGCCAGAAGAAGAAAGAGAGCAAGATATTTAAAACCTATTTGAAGAAATAATGACAGAAAACTTCCCCTATCTGGTGAAAGAAATAGACTTACAAGTCCAGGAAGCACAGAGAACCCCAAACAAAAGGAGTCCAAAGAGGACCACATCAAGACATATCATAATTAAAATGCCAAGAGCAAAAGACAAAGAGAAAATCTTAAAAGCAGCAAGAGAAAAAACAGTTAGTTACCTACAAGGGAGTACCCCTACCATTGTCAGCTGATTTCTCAACAGAAACTATGCAGGCCAGAAAGGAGTGGCAAGAAATATTCAAAGTGATGAATAGCAAGAACCTACAACCAAGATTACTTTACCCAGCAAAGCTATCATTCAGAAGTGAAGGTCAGATAAAGAGCTTCACAGATAAGAAAAAGCTAAAGGAGTTCATCACCACCAAACCAGTATTATATGAAATGCTGAAAGGTATTCTTTAAGAAGAAGAAGAAAAAGGTAAAGGTAAAAATTATGAACAACAAATACATATCTATCAACAAGTGAATCTAAAAATCAAGTGAATAAAAAATCTGATGAACAGAATAAACTGGTGAATATAATAGAATCAGGGGCATAGAAAGGGAGTGGACTGACTATTTTCAGGGGGAAAGTGGTGTGGGGGGTGCGGGAAGAGACTAGACAAAAATCATACACCTATGGATAGGACAGTGGGGGTGGGGGTAAGGGCAGAGGGTGGGGTGGGAACCGGGTGGAGGGGAGCTATGGGGGGAAAAAAGAGGAACAACTGTAATAATCTGAACAATAAAGATTTAATTAAAAAAATAAATTTCCACCTTTGCTATACCATCTTTCGTCCGTAGATTCATTTTTCTAGTCTGACGGACAAAGAGCCAGGGAGCCATCCTGCCCAGGGGAACACTGCATGTTCCAGTCCAAAAATCCCATATCAATGGGATTTTTAAAAATCTTCTTTGTCTTATCTGTTTAGCAGAGCTGTTGGTATGGAACATTATTTTTTTGAGATATTTGAAATCTTAATAAAAAATCCCAGAAAAAAGTATGGTTTCTGAATAACATGTGATATTTAAAGGAAAAGGAACTTATTTGAGAACCTTTACTTCCTTTAGCATTCCTTCAGTTTCAAGAAGCTATATCAGAGAGATGTTGAACCAATACTTGCTCAGTGTTCTCTAGCCTTTCCAGAGAGTCCATTCTGATTCTGAGAAGGAGAAATATGCCTGTCTTCTCGGAGTTAATTTTTATCCTCTCTGTGAGTAAATTATAAGGATCTTATTGGCTTTAGTAAGCAACTCATGAAGTGAGCAGGATGCAATCTAACAGAAAGGAGCTCCAAAGAATTATACAATTCAAAATGGCTTTTTTTTTAAGGCCAAAGTCAGCAGGAAGAAGTAAGTTTTACTGGGTATTTGCTCATTGGTTAAAGCAGGGTTACATCCCTTATATGGGAGCAAAGGGAAATCTTGGAGCTGGGTAACTTGTGTTCAGTTAGGCAAGCACTGATTGGTTGACTCAGACCATTCCTTTTTGGGAGAGCTAGCATAGAAACTTGGTTAAGTTTTGAGTTGTTAATGTGGGGTTTACCATGAGTGACTCAATTTTGAGCCTAGTCAGGTCACTTTAACACTGTTTTATTCCCTATCTCTCTGGTGTGATTTCCTTGTATCTTTATGCACTGCTGAGTTCTCTTCCTCTGGTAGGAATGTAGATGGAGTTGTGTTTTAGTAAAAAAAAAAAAAGTTGCAAAGACTATTCTAACTCAGAGAGAGAGAGAGAGAGAGAAGGAGAGAGAGAGAGAGAGAGAGAGAAAGAAAATGTAGACATGTAAACAATTATAAAGTGCCACTTAATATATATTAGCAATTTTTAAAATGTTGAATAAAACCTAACTTGGACAATGCCTTAGGGAAATGGTTAAACTCAGTTATTGCCAGTAGCGCTGCAAACTGATGACATTCTTTTGTCAGTACATATTTAGAAAATCATACCCAAAATATTCATACCCTTTGGCCCAGTAACCCCAGACCTAGGAGGAAAAGCTGTTTGTATTAAGATGTTCAAGGCAAAACTATGGTGAAAAGCTGAAAGATGCTTAAATGCCCTCCAGTAGGAAATGGCTGAGTAAACTATGGTATACCAACGCAATTAAATGTGTAAGTCCTTAAATGGTAGTGATGAAGATTATGTATGGATGTGATAAACATTTTAAAGTGAAAAAGTACAGCTTGATAGTAGCAGTCAGCAGATCCACTTAGTTATCCTGTATCCCGGGAGCTAGGAAGAGAAAAAGAGTAATGCAGACTTAGCTTAGGGAATAAGTGTGACAAAAGTAAAATTATGTGAACATATTGAACAAATTCAGAAGATATGTTTAAAAAAATTCTGGATGGTGTATTTCCTTGTAAAATTAATTTTAATGTTATAACTTAAAAATAATAATGTTAAATACTTATATCTGTTTTCCTTGTAAAAACTAGATAGCTGGCAACCAACGTCTGGTTGATTCAACTTCACACCTAAAGTTCTATAACCTTTCATTGAATAATTTAGTTCTTGACAGGATTTGGGTCTTTTTATTTTACTTTTCACTTTTTTGTATTGATTTCAGAGAGGACCGGAGAGAGATAGAGAGATAGAAACATCAACGATGAGAGAGAATCATTGATCCCTGCCTCCTGCATGCCCCCTACTGGGAATCGAGCCCACATCCTGGGCATGTGACCTTCAACGGAATTGAAACTGAGACCCTTCAGTCCGTAGGCTGACGCTCTATCCACTTAGCCAAACTGGCTAGGGCAGGATTTGTATCTTTTATCCATGCTGTTCAAAATAATTTAGAATCTAAGAGTCAGTTTAAAGCAACCTTCAACCATTGTAGGGATCTGTTGTATGACATTCCTGACAGATGATCACCCTCCTTCTGCTTGAAGCCTTCCAACTATGGGAAACTCATTACTTCATGAAGCCACCTGTTCAATGACCGGATATTTCTAATGGTTAGAAAGTTCCTTACATCTATTAGATTGAATCTATATCCTTATCTCCTCTGCCTATTGGTCCTAATTCTTTTCTGAAGTACAAAAAAACAGATTATTTTTTTTCCCCCTCAAGACAGTTTTTTGGATATTTTTTACAAAGCAATTTTTGTCTTCTATTAGCTTTTATTCTTTCAACTGTTATTTATGGATAGATGTTGTAGAATTTGTGGATTTTGCCATTTGTTATCTGTATCAACATCTTGTGTTAACAGTATCCCAGCTTTTTGTTATTGATCCAACTCTCTCCCACTCTCAGTCTGTGATTTCAGTGAAGATAACTCTATTCTTGAGTCCAGGAGGAAAGGATATGAGCTTTATTAAGTAAATCAAATGCATTTTACCTTCCCTACCTCTCCCAGGGGGCCATAGTGATTGATTCAAGGATGGGCATATGACCCAGGTCAGGCCAATCAGGGCCAATAAAACTCAATTGTGTGACTTTTGTTTGTATTATAGGAAAAGCAAAGTCTTGTCTATAGGATTGGTGTGTGATATGAGCTTGGAACTAACTACAGGAGAACCACCTTATAGGGCCTAAGAATGAAGTCAACCCAGAAGAATACATGACAGAGAGATGAACTTTTTTAGCCAACTACTCCCACAGTTAAGCTACCCTGTATGTCCTTTTTCAGTATATCACCATAATCCTGTCTCTTCTCCACCCCATTCCTCTTTTTCTCCTCATAAGCCATCTTGGGTTGGTTTTTAATCACTTATAATAGGACAGTTTATATGTTCATTTATAGCTGATTAGGCTATATCTAAGGAGTTAGAATGGTACAAGTTCTAAATTGGTATACAGAAGAAATGAGTAATTCCACTAGAGTCAGAATGAGGAAATTTGGGAAGGTCATTAAAGTCTTTGGTACTAAATTTCATCATTAGTCAAATGAGCAGAGTGAGCTAGACAATTACAGAAACCTGTTCCTGCTTTAAAATTCTATGATTTCTATATGACTTTGCCTTCAGTCCTAGCCTAACTGTCTTGACTGCTGTCCTTTCCTTTTATTCCAATTGGCCAAGTTGTTCTTATTGGAGAGGTTAATTCCCCAAAGCAAAAGGATGGAAGCAGTTTTCCTATGCTGCATCTTCCTTTGTCACCCCTCCAATCTTTTAAAAATATTTTAATGAACATATAAATTGTCCTATTATAATTATAAGGCATCTATAATTTTAAGACTATGGCATGAAATAACCCATTTTACTCAGTGAAAATTAGGTCTTTTACTCTTTTGTCTCCAACTTTATTCTTTTTTTGTTGTTGTTAATCCTCACCCAAGGATATTTTTTTTCCATTGAGAGTGTGGGAGGGAGGGGGGTGAGCAGGCGGGAGGGGGGAAGAAACATTGATGTGAGAGAGACACATAGACGGGTTGCCTCCTGCATGTACCCTGACCATGGCCAGGGAGTGAACCCGCAACTTATGACCCTTCAGTTTGCAGGCTGACACTCTAACTACTTAGTGCACCTGCCAGGGCTCCAACTTTTTATTTGAAAGATTTGAAACCTCTCTGAGGTTTCAGAAATACTACACCAATAGAGCTTTCACCTACATTGGCCAGTTGTTAATATTTTGTTGTAGTTGCTTTTCTGTGTATC
Source organism: Myotis yumanensis (assembly GCF_028538775.1). Taxonomy (NCBI): domain Eukaryota; kingdom Metazoa; phylum Chordata; class Mammalia; order Chiroptera; family Vespertilionidae; genus Myotis; species Myotis yumanensis. The sequence continues at coordinate 158,790,966 of NW_027223752.1, read as the reverse complement.
TTTTCCTGAGTAAGTCTGTTACTCTCAATGTGTTAAAAGAGCATATATTAAGAAAACCAAGGACCGCTCAATGGCGTGCTACCCTTACCTGGGAACATTTAGAAGGACCTAGAGAAGTGGAGATAGTACAAGGTAGGGGTTAACAATCAGAGTGTTAACTTCCCTGAATTCTAATCCTGACTCACTCTTATCTTCAGTTTTCATATTTGCAAAATATGGGTATTATTGGCACTTAATTTCAGACTCAAAACGTGTTACTTAGTGTTAATGTTGTATCGCAAATCAGCGAGCTAGACAAGACGCCTAATGAGCCAATTAGTTAGGAGTCATCTTTATTGCGTGCAGGTTCAGAGCAGATTACCTCTGTCAAATTCTGAACACCACATACAGGAAGTCTTCCCTATTTATACTCTTCGAGCCTCTTTGTTTGGAGATATTACAGAGGGCTCTGTGTGAGTTATTGTTACAGACAGTTGTAACCTTGAATACATATTATATCTAACCAAACACCTGAAACCTTGGATGAACAAACACTTGGCAAAATATGTGAATTAATATTAGTAACAGTGTATCAGCCCCTTTAGACGGCTAGCTTGTAAGGTCAATTAAGTTTATCTTTTCTGTTATTCAAGCTAAAAAACAAAGTTATTTTACAGTCTAAAAATAACAGAGTTGACCTATGGGATAAGAGACTGTCTAAGAATAACAGAGTAGGTCAAACAGCAGTTTTCCAAAGGAGGGATTACGATGCTTCATTAATATTATGTGAGTAGAGCTCACATGAAATGTGTATGATTGTCATTGCATATGGGAAGTTTTCGTTATCTCTGCTCTGCAAATGAGCTTGGATCTTGAGTTTTCTCACATAAGAAACTAATTAGTACTTGGCCCAAAAGAGAATGCAGAAATCTGAAGTGAAATTTGAAATATACGTGTTTTTGGCTGGGCAAGAGATCAGACCCCATGCTGAAAGTTTCAAATAGCATCTGCCAATACGGTGCTGCTGCAAATAACCCTAGGTAAGAGAAGCAGATGGTTTCCTCTCATACGCCAATTACCACTAGTGGCTGCCTGGTACACTGTATAAAATACCTTGTGAGAACTTTGGGGAAAGAGTGGCTGTATGGCATGGGAGATCTGAGCAATAGCACAGATGCCATGTGTTTGTTATTTCTGATCCAGGTGTAAGAGACAAAGAAAGCAAATTTCAGGGACTGGGAGTGAGCGTGACGACTGGCTAGTAAATACTGTTAAGACTGAGGAGAGAAAAAAAAATTCGTAGATGGAAATGAAGTATTCCATCAAACCTGTTAGTAAAGCAATAATGTGTCTATATCTGTCCCCACATTTACCACATTGTAGTAACTTCTTTGTTTATGTGTTCCTCTCTCCGATGGGAACCGTAAGCTTCCAGAGGGAAGATCCACTATTATCCTCTGTGCTTGACACAGTGCCAGGTATGTAGCAGGTGCATAATCAATGTTTGAGCTGATTGAGCTACATCTAAATTTTTATGAGATTTGGGTTGAAAGCCCTTAACCTATGAAACTCACCACATTTCTATGCTTATTTTGAGGCCTCTTCTTTGCTTAGTTTTCTATTAAAGTATCTTTTATAAGTTACCATCCTTTGTTAAGTAAACTAAGAGAAAAAATATGTTTGCCAAACTTCAATTATTGTAGAAAAGTAGCAATAAACCCCTGACTGAGAAACCTTTCCACAGAGTTCACGTAGGACAGAATTCAGGGAGGAAATAGAAACTTGGGAGACCCCAGAGAAGCAAATTTTAGGCCTTCTGTGAATACTAACCAATCCTTTCTGCTTCTGAAACTCAGTAGGCAAAGTATTTAAAACCTCAAGAACAAAATAAAAATTCTGTGATTCCTTATCTTTGTAAATATTTAAGTTAAACGCTGTCCTTAATCACAATTCCTGAGATTTTGTCCAACTTGCACTTTGCACGTCATTAATTGACTCTCATAAATAAGATGTCTCCTGTTGGATTCAGAGTTTGGAGAGTGATTATTCTGAGCCAAGAGAGGAAGAGGGTCAAGAGCTCAGTTTTGACCCCACAGCCTTTTTTATTCTGAACAGAAGTGACCATTCAGCTAGTCAACTGAATTTTGACATAACATTTTTATAGTTCTAAGAGGCAGTGTGCTTGAAAAAGAAAAGTTCTGCTGACATTTTAAACTCAATTGCAGTGAACAAAGGTCAAAACCGTTAGGCATACCCCTAATGGAATAATATTGGCATAACAAATACACTATTTTGATTTAACTTGTTCAGTTCATCTGTGAAATTTAATTATCAGGAAAAATAAAACAGAGTCGATACAAACTGCTAGACATATATCTTCAAATAGTTTATACCTTCATATAGCTTCAAATCCTTGAAAGGATTTCAAATAGTTCTCAGCCTTCTGAGAATGTATATTCAGCCCACACATAGATTTTCAGAAATCCATTCTATGCAAAAGTAGGGGAATCCTTATATTTATTTTCTTCAATAGTTGCCCCTTTTCTCAAATTGTACCTGAGTATCTTCAGTTTTTTCTGGTTTAATGATGTCTTGCTGTTTGTGTCTCTGCCTTTTAATAACCTTAACTATCTAGAACACAAAATAAGAACAAGAAACTGAGCAAAAAGCCTTCTGAAAAAATGTGAAACCAGCCGAGCCTTATAGTTCCTCTACTCAGAAAAAACAAATGCTGTTTGAGTCCTCATTCAGAGTCCGTTTATTTATATTCTATTCACAGTTCTAACCATCTTGGTGCAAAAAGACACATATGTATTGTTTAAGTTCTGTATGCAAGATGATTGTGTATGGGGAGGTTAATGCCAAGAGACACAAAGAATATTGAGATCCTTCTTATTCTCAGGCACTTAAACTTTAATAAGGCACTATAAAGCATTTACACAGCTAAGAGTAAAGCCATGTAGAATGAGGAGAGTGTCATAGGGAATTACAAATGAAGTGCTATGTAGTTCAGAAGAGGGGGAGATTACATAGTTACCTAACTTCCATACCTACAGTATTCATCTGAAATAGCAAATTCGGAAGAGGGAAGAATGGCTAAAAGTAGGCAGCTACTATTACAGCTGATAGTTAACACCAAGAGAGAATTTAGCAATATTTTAGAAATCAGGTATGTGAACTTAAAGTATCCAGGAGTCACTTAGTGTAAGGTCAACTTTAATAGGTTTTGAGGACATCTACACTAATAAAAGAGAAACATGGTAATTAGCGTACGACCGCTACCCTTCCCATTGGCTAATCAGCGTATCCTTATGCAAATTAACTGTCAGCCAAGATGGCGGCTGGCAGCCATGCACTGAAGCGAGCAGGGAGGCTTGCTTGCTCCAGTGACGGCGGACTCCAACGTTCCCCGCCTGACTTCCCGGCCTCTCAGCTGCAACTCTATGCAACTATGTACTATGTTGCAAATATAGAAACTAAACAAAACCCCAGAAACCGGCTTTCATTCAGCCGGGCTTCAGCCAGCCGGACTGCAACATTGTATCGATGTTTTAAGCAGCGAGGCCTCAGAGCTAAAGCTGGCCCAGAATAAAAAAAAAGAAAAAGAATAAAAGGAGCGGTTGGGAGCTTCAGTCACCCACTTCCGGAAAACAGCCCTCAGCCCCTCACCCAGCCTGGCCAGGCACCCCAGTGGGGACCCCCACCCTGACCCAGGACACCCTTCAGGGCAAACCAGCTAGCCCCTACCCATGCACCAGGCCTCTGTCCTATATAGTAAAAGGGTAATATGCCTCCTGGTACCAGGATCAGCGGAGCAGCAAGGCTCCCGGCACCGGGATCAGCGTGACAGGGGGCAGCGCCCAAACCCCCTGATCAGCCCTGCTCTGTGCCTGATAGGGGGGAGCTCCCCAATCCCCTGATCGCCCTGTGGCTCTGTGTGTAACAGGGGGCGGGGCCACAACCTCCCTATCTGCCCTGCTCTGTTCATGACAGGGGAAGACGCCCTGCTCTGTGCCTGATAGGGGGGAGCTCCCCAATCCCCTGATCGCCCTGCAACTCTGTTTTTGACAGGGTGCGGCGCACCAACCCCCTGATCGGCCCTGCTCTGTGTGTGACAGGGTGCAGCGCCCCAACCCCCCCCACCCCCCCCGCCACGGGCCCTGCTCTGTGTGTGACAGGGTAGAGCCATAACCTCCCCATTGGCCCTGCCCTGAGTGTGACAGGGTGCAGCGCCCCAACCCCTGATCCGCCCTGCTCTGTGTGTGATGGGGGCAGCACCCCAACCCCCTGATCGGCCCTGCTCTGTGCGTGACAGGGTGGCGCCGCAACCTCCCCATCGACCCTGCCTTGAGTGTGACAGGGGGCGGTGCCCCAACCCCCCAATTGGCCCTACCTTGAGCATGACTGAGGGTGGCATCGCAACCTCCTCATCCACCCTGCTCTGTGCATGACGGGGCGGCGCCCCAACTCCCCAATTGGCCCTGCTCTGAGCCTGACCAGGGGCTGCACCTAGGGATTGGGCCTGCCCTCTGCCACCCGGGAGCAGGCCTAAGCCAGCAGGTCATTATCTCCCGAGGGGTCCCAGACTGTGAGAGGGCACAGGCCGGGCTGGGGGACCGCCCTCCCCCCCCGCGAGTGCACAAATTTTTGTGCACCGGGCCTCTAGTCATTGAATAATACAATAATCAGTATTATAATGAGTCGTAGACTTTTAGAATTCAGAGTTCTCTTAAATGCCAGCTAGGCTGTGAATTTTATTAATGATATTTGGAAAGGGTAAGTCACCTGCTTTGGATAGTTTTGGGGGGTCCTCTCTGACTCCTTTTTTCTCTTTCCTTTACCTTTTCCATCCATCCAAATTGCCATCCCAACTAATCAATTACCTTACTTTTTTGCTTTTATTTTCCTCAAATTTATATTCCCTTTTTTTAAGTCTCAATTTTTACTGCCTTAGGTCAGACCGACAAGATCTCCTGCCTGGAAATTCTTTCCTGGGTTTCTAACTCATCTTTCTCTTTCCATTTCTTATTATTCTTAAATCTATATGCCACTTATCCAGCCAGAAACACCTGGCTGAAATGCAAATCTGATAGTGACACTCACTGACTTTATGCTGTACTAGCTTTCCGTTGCTTGCAAGACGAACTTTGAACTCCTATCCAGCCTTCCTTCCCCGCTTCATACCATGGACTCCTGATACTATATGTATAATATTGGGGGGTGAGGCTTGGCACATTGCCTTCTTCCCTCTTATTATAACTTATTCAAAATCACTTGGCTAATATCTCAACCTTTAGGATTCACCTCAAATGCCATGTCCTTCAGGAAGCCCAGGCTAACAAAGGAGGTCTTTTACTGTCCAGTGATAGATTTTCACTGCATTCTATTGAATTGACTCATTGTACTATCCTATATAATAAAAGCCTGTGGCGGGCTGGCACGGCCATGGCATACTCAGCCACATTGGGTGTCTTATGGGCTGCACCAGCTCAGCCAGGTTCGGTGAGCCCGAGTGGGGGCAGTGAAGAATTGAGAAAAGACAGACAAGAGAATGAAGGCTGGGTCTTGGCGGGATGCTGCCTTCTCTGATGGAGAGAGACAGTGCCATGGACTACAAGTCATGTCCTTATTTTATAGCCAGATTCCACGAGGCAAAGTAAGGGCACGTGGTCAAGATGTTTACAATATTCTTGTGGGTTTTGATCCTACTCAGTTACATGCATCTGAACTCTATCAAGCCCATATTACTCAGACATGTGGGGCCACATGTTTGGACGATAGGTTCAAGCTTACAACTATAGCTGTTGGTTATAATTGTGCTGGGAGGGCTCTGCCCTCCAAGCTGGGACTTGCATGTGGCCATGAGAGGACTGTGCCCTCTCATTAGTCCGAGGCTTGAACCTGTCCAAACACTGTAGCCACTCTCTCCACAAAAGCTTAATATGCTAAGTGTCTGGTCAGCCAGTCAGCTGTTCAACCAATCAAAGCATAATTTGCTAATGATATGCTAAGGCTTCTCAACCGCTCTCTATGATGTGCACTGACCACCAGGGGGCAGATGCTCAATGCAGGAGCTGCCTCCTGGTGGTCAATGCGCTCCCACAGGGTGAGTGCTGCTCAGCCAGAAGCTGTGCTCACGGTTGGCGAGTGCAGCATTGGTGGCGGGAGCCTCCCCCGCCTCTGCGGCAGCGCTAAGGATGTCTGACTGACGGCTTGCAGTTGGACATCCCCCAAGGGGTCCTGGACTGTGGGAGGGCACAGGCTAGGCTGAGGAGCCCCCCCACCCCCAGTGCAAGAATTTCGTGTACCGGGCCTCTAGTAGGAAAGAAAACTACCTGAATACTAATGGTCAGGCAAGTGTCCTTCCTCTTACGCTCCCGGTTCATGAAACTGGCCATGAATGAGCATCACCTGGGAAATTTTTTAAAAGCACAGATTTCTGGGTTTCACTTCTGCTCTAGTAAATCAGAATCTGTTCTCTATATTTTTTGTGAGTTTTCCCATGTAATTCTTTTTTTAAAATATGTTTTTATTGATTTCAGAGAGGAAGGGAGAGGGAGAGAGAGAGAGAGAAACATCAATGATGAGAGAGAATCATTGATGGGCTGCCTCCTGCATGCCCCACACCTGAACCTACAACCCAGGCATGTGCCCTGACCGGGAATTGAACCATGACCTTCTGGTTCATAGGTCAATGCTCAACCACTGAGCCATGCCAGCCAGGTCCCAGGTGATTCTTATGCATCAACCTAGCACCTAACCTCAGGCTAGGGCTAGTAAATCATTAGACAATGTGTCTTATCATGAGCCTTAAAAAATAATCACATTTAAGAATCAAGGTAAAAAAAAAAGAATCAAAACAATGTATCACATTTTTAGAAAGATTTGCATTCAAGAAGGCTAACTTTGTTTTAAATTTGTATTAGTTAACATTTCCAGCTCTCCAGAAAACTCTGCATACCATAGTTCATTCACTAATGTTTCTAGAGAGACAAGGTTTTAATTTTTATTTACATCAAGCAATTTATTTTCTTCCTTTCACAATCCCTTTGAAATGGATTTAATTTCTCAGATCAGTTTTCTTTGTGTGACTACTTTTTAATATATTTTGCTCCCTTCCCCAGGAGAGGAACTGATGATGGTGGGAGTTTGGCTCCACAGTGTTCCACATGCACGTGTGCTCCCCATGCTGGAGCAGGAAGCTGGTCGTCATGGGCAGATCTGGGGAGCAGAAAAACAGCTACTGTGTGGGCAGTTTGGAAGAAACCTCCCTCTGTTTTCACCCAGCTGGCTTTAAGTTCCTGGATAATAGAGCAAAAACAATCTGCAAGTTTTGCCTTTGACTTAATAGGGTTTCTGTCTTGTATTTAAAGATTGTCCTTGGTTTTGGACCTATATTTTGATGTATTTTATGACATAATTTATTTTCAGTTTTGGTTTTCTATTAGGTACACTTTGTGCAAATACTTATTATTTGTAGTTTTAATTATGTAATTTGGTACAAATCTAGTGTTCTCTTAAGGGAAGTTTATATTAGTTTCAGCTTAATTGTATAACAAATTGGTTATAATTTATGTGAGTATTTAAGATTTATGTGAACTTAAGTTACTTTCTAGGTGAAAGGCACAAAATACTTGTGTTTTTTTTTTCTAAAATATTTCCTAAAATTTATAGCTTTCAGGTCACCAAGAAAATAGACTAATTTAACGTGGACATCTGATGTTACTATTATTTTTGTTGTTTTGGTAGATAGCAGCACGTATTTGCTTAAGAGATTCTCCATACTGTTGAATGCTTAAAATCTAATAGGGAATACAGAGCATTTACACAACCAAAAATACATGTTCTGGAGTTGAGAAAAATGTCAAAATAAGTCAGTGGAGCCTGGCTGTGGTGGCTCAGTGGTTGAGCATCAACCTATGAACCAGGAAGTCATAGTTCAATTCCTGGTCAGGGTACATGCCTGGGTTGCTGGCTCAATCCCCAGTTGTGCAGGAGCCAGCCCATCAATGATTCTCTCTCATCATTGATGTTTCTATCTCTCTATCTCCCTTCCTCTCTCTGAAATCATTAACAAATATATATTTTTAAAAAAGTCAATGGAACATTTGTAGGGTCTTCAAAGATTTTGATTCTGGAAAAAAACAAACAAACCAACAACAACAACAAAAACTTCACTCTGCCCTTTTTTATACCAAAATTGGTTGATTCATGTAAGGACAGGAAGGCAGCTACAGGTGGATACCCTATGATTGTTTACATTTGTTAATTGCAAATTTTGCTTGACTTTTCATTATATCTCCAGGAAAATGTGCATTGTAATCATGCATGTTAACTTACAATATTAGGTTTCAAGATTAAGACAATTAAACCTATCTTTCGTTAGGTTTAGAAATCCACAAAGGCCTGTGACTTTCTCCAAGGTAGTATTTAGGTAATATAAGGTGGTGTCTTTTAAAGGAATATATTGTGCTGATGTATTTTCTCAATTCTGAAAGAAATGGACAGTTTTATATAAATATGTATTATATATACTTAAATCATATATTAAGATAAAAAAAACTTTATGGAAATTGGTTTTAAGTACCACATGTAACAAATGCAGCGAAGTTTTTGGTTTGTCATTTAAAAATTCTTTCAGGTGGGGTCATATCCCTCACAATTGCAACTATTTCATATTCAAGGACATAGTCCATTATGAAGTATTCCTTAGATAATTGGTCTCAAAGACAATGAGAGTAACTATTACCACTTATCCTATATAATAAAGAGGTGATATGCAAATGGACTGTCATGCCCTCACAAGATGGCTGCCTTTGACCAGGCCGGTAGTGGAGTTAGTGAGAGACGACCAAACGACTGAACAGTAGGCTGTGTGGGAGGACCAGGCCGGCAGGGGCACTGTGAGGGGTGACCAGGCCGGTGGGGGGGGCAGTTAGGGGTGACCAGGTCGGCAGGCAGGGGGCAGTTGGGGGCAATCAGGCTGGCAAGCAGAGGCAGTGAGGAGCAATCAAGCTGGTGGGCGAGGGGCAGTTAGGGGCAACCATGCAGGCAGGCAGGTGAGCGATTAGGAGCCAGCGGATTGTGAGAGGGATGTCTGACTGTCGGTTTAGGCAGTCAGACATCCCCTGAGGGGTCCTGGATTGGAGAGGGTGCAGGCTGGGCTGTGGGGACTCGCGCCCCCCCCCCCCCCCCCCCGCATGAATTTTGTGCACCGGGCCTCTAGTTGTGATAATAAGCAATTAAGTGATTATGCAAGAGATGTCTGTTATGACATCTAGAAAATGTGGTATTTTTTTTCTAAGCAGGAGGCTTAGGCAATTTTTACTTAGAAGCATTTCTGATAAAAACCATGTTTGAATTGGATTTGTAGGATGATGGAGCTTGAAAAATTTTAAAAACCTTAAGAGAGCTTATATCCCACCTATGAGTATACTGATGAGGAGCCTGAGTCCTATAGAATTTAACTGACTTACTCTAATTGAAATGTAAGAGGAAGAAAAAGCTGTAAATTTGGTTGTTGGTTTTTTATGGTGGTGGACATTAGTGCCTTATGGAAAGCAGAGAAATGGGATGGTCATCTGGACAATAGAAGTCTGATACATTAAAAAAACCAAATGCTACAAATATTTAATGAAGGTATTTTCTTTTTAATAGATCATGGTTCTGTTGTCTTGGTGTAATTACTAATGCCCCTTTCACCCTCAAAAGTGTCTCAGTTTAGACAATATATTTTATGCTTTTCCAGTGTAATTGTTTTAATACAGGCAGAGGAGTGTGGACTATGAGAAGAATATACCTGCCAAAAAGGACTCCTCATGGTTAATTGGGCTCAAATTCATAACCAGAGTCTCACAGCCATTGTTTATAGAGGCCCCTAATGCACACTGCATTTCAGTGAAAGACTACAGAATGGGCTGCCAAGCCTCCTGTGCTGTGTTCCTGTCAGCTGAGTTGAGCCTTATAAGAGAGCTCCCAGGATCAAAATTTGACCAATAGGACTGAGACTTTCCCTGTCCAATCATAGTCTCACAGCTATATCCTCATTTGCATCTTTACCAACCATTTTTAGCAGGACAGTGCTTTTTAGACCAATCAAACGTGAGGATTTGGAGCCCTCATTTACATGAGAAGGGACCAATCAGGGACCAGGCGTGCAAACTCCTCTATGTAAGCCAACTTCACTTCTGTCTCAGTGGAGCGCACTTTCAGTTTCCATTGAAGAGTGTATTTCCTGGGCTGTAAAATCAAGACTTCCTCCACAGGCTGCCTCTCCTGAGTCACTTCAGAACTGTGCTGTTTCAGGAATGAGCTGAAAGCCGTGTTTTTCCACAACTGAGCTATATCACAGTTGAGATGTTTTCAGTGAATAAAATCTTTCCCCACCACCACACCTCAAATTGAAGCCTCCTATTGGCATTGAATTGATGATAGCTATCTATTGGTGATAGTAGCAACCATCTGGTAATTTGTGAATTGGGTAGATCATAAAATAGACATTTTTTTCTTGTTAAAAAATTGGAAAATGGCTGGAATAATTGGACAACACTTTGTTCACCTTCTGAGTGTAATCCTCTGGAAGAGGAGTTAATGGTTTGGTAGGAATAAAAAGATATATTGCCTTGATGGAACTATATGCAAAATGGTGTGTGTGTGTGTGTGTGTGTGTGTGTGTGTATGTGTTTACATACACATTTTTCTGGGAAGGGTGTCCATATTTTCTGTCAGATTCTCAAAGTTTCTACAATACCTCAAAAGAATAAGAATCATTACTCCACCTTTTATTTCACTCACAAGTTACTGGCCCTCGATGCCCTGTTATAGTTTTTAAATGTAAAATCTCTAACAGACAGGAGGAAATTAAGTTCAGATAATGCTTTTACAATTAATACACCTCCATAAATTAAACATTCTTTAGTGAAAATTATTAAATTGAGCCATATGAAATGTTGACAAAATCCCTTAAATGTGGAAGTGCCTGATAGGAGAGCCCATTTACAGGGAGGGAAGATGCTAACACTAAGGTCTGGGTTTCTGAAATTCATCTGAGCTAGAGCGATGGAATTCTTATCAACTTCTGACCTGAGAAAATGGCCATTTCATATGTTTTAACTAAATGATATCACAATTCCTTGTGAATAAAATCTTTCAATTCGATGAACTGTATTAAGAACCCACTTTTTAAGGAGCCAGTCAAGGAATATAAATATCAATTAGGCATCCTTCTCCATTTTAGAAGAATTTGGAGACGCTTAAATTGGGAAATGACTAGGTTTTTATCCAATGTGACTTAGTGGTATTCTGACACAGTGCTATAAAAATGTGATTCTGATGGGGGAGACAGGTATTTAATATAATGCACAACAGAATAAAATGAGCATTAAGCACAGTCTCAAGTAACACTCTGTGGGTACACAGAGGAAAGGCAGGGGAAATCATGACTGCAGGCATCAGGAAGAGCATGGTAAGCATGTAATGATCCCTTGTGGGTGGACATAGCCTTGAGGAATTTTATTTGCCCTAGTTTTTTCTTACTGGTTATTCTCCCTCCAGCTCTTGGTCAAATTATTTTTTCTCCCCAGCCTCATACTTTTTTTTTTTTTTGAAGTAGGATGGGGAAAAGTGGTTTCTTAAGATGAGCACATGCTTTCAGAGTGCAAAGCACTCAGCACCCTAAAGAGTCTAAATATATTTTTAAATCCAAATATAGATAAAAGAGTATCGCTGTGTTTCAAGGGAGCACACTGACCAATTGAAGAAGGTTTGCTTTCTTCTTGGTTGTTGTTTTTTTAAAGTGCCATGTTATTTAAAAACAATAACCATTAGAGAAACAGAAAGTACAATTGCTCAGTTTTAAATAGCTGCCTAACTTGGGAACAGAGTCCCTGGAGAGGGCTGGCAGAAATAGCTTATGCTTCCTATTAGCTGCCTGTATTTTAACTTTGCACAGAGAAAAATGAAATCTATGTAACCAAAGTATGCATAAGTATGTGTAGAATTAAAAGGCCTACGTTGGTAAGTGGATAGACTCCTTCAAAGAATACATAAAAATTCAAATAATATTATATAAATACACAGACAGAGGGTTAGAATTATATATTTTTTAGCCTGGTGATAAAAAGACACAGGCCCCATCAAGAGAAAAAGGAAAGCATATACTTTTACCCACATTTAGTAAGTATTCTTGTTAGAAAATAGTTCTTGTTACTTTTTAATTTGTTAAACATTAAAGGCATTTAAAGACTTGATTCTAAAGCTAATTGTCAGTGGTCAGTAAACTCATTAGTCAGCAGAGCCAAATATCAACAGTACAACGATTGAAATTTCTTTTGAGAGCCAAATTTTTAAACTTAAACTATATAGGTAGGTACATTGTTATTAACTTAATTAGGGTACTCCTAAGGCTTAGGAAGAGCCACACTCAAGGGGCCAAAGAGCCGCATGTGGCTCGCGAGCCGCAGTTTGCCGACCACGGGTAGGCTCAGGCAAATGATGGCAGCATGCAGATGCTGGAGGTCGTCTACCCCAGCTTTCCTATTGCACAGTTGAGGAATTTGGGTCCCAAGAGAGACTAGGTGGCTTGCCACAAGCCTTCTCTTCCATTGGTTATTTAACCCCATGGCCTTTCCACCATCACACTTGTTTTCAAAATTCATGGCAACCAACAGTTGTTATTAGACAGTTTTATAAGAATGTATGAAACTTGAAATCATTGATTATTACATTCTAATTTTCCATATATCTTAATTATTCCAAGAAAAGGGAGAGAAATTTTTTTAATTTTTTCAATACAGGTTCTTTGGATGTATCTCTGTACATGGAAATGAAAGAAGAAGATGGAAGTAAATATTAAAATCTTAGTTTTCAAAATAAATAACAGCTTTATTGAGATATGGTTTACATAGCATACAGTCCATTCTAAAGTGTACAGTTTAATGGTTTTCATTATGTGCACTATACTGTGCATATATCATTGCTATCTAATTCTAGAACATTTTCATCTCTCCCCAGCAAAATCTCATTCATACCCATTAGCAGTCATTCCCTTTTGTCCCTCCCCCCCAGTCTGACAACCACTAATCTACTCTCTGTCACTATAGATAAAATCACATATAACCTTTTTATTGTGGCTTCTTTTATTTAGAATAATGTTTTCAAAGTTGATCCAGGTTTTAGCATATATCAATACTTTATTCCTTTTAATGGCAGCATAAGTATTATTGGATAGTTATAGCATATTATTTTAGCTAGTCATCAGTCAATGGACATTTGAATTGTTTCCATTTCTTGGCTACTGTGAACAATGCTACTATAAATATTTGTGCACAATTTTTTTTGTGTGGATATATGTTTTCATTTTTCTTGTTGTAGGAATGGAACTGATGGTCGTATGGTGCTCTATGTATAACATGCTGAGAAACTATCAGACTACTTTCCAATGTGACTGCACCATTTTATATTCCTATCAGCAATGCATGAGGGTTCCAAGTTCTTCATGTCTTCCCTAGCACTTGTCATTTTTATTATTACCATCCTAGTAGGTGTGAGGTGGTAGATCATTGTTATTTTGATATGCATGTCTTTAATGACTAATGATATTGAACCTTTTTTTATATGCTTATTGGACATTTGCATTTCTTCTTTGGAGAAATGTCTATTTGAATCATTTGCCTAGTTTTAATAATGGATTATTTTGTTATTGTTGTTGATTTATAAAAGTTTTTTATATAATCTGGATACAAGTCCATTATCATATATATGAGTTGCAAAATATTCTCCCATTTTGTGGGCTGCCCTTTACTTTCTTAATGATGTCCTTTGAAGCACAAATGTTTTTGATTTTGATGAGATCCAATTTATCTATTTTTTATTTTGTCACGTGCTTTTGTTGTCATCTCTAAGAAATCATTGCCTAATCCAAAGTCATGAAGATTTACTCCTATATTTTCTTCTAAGAGTTTTACAGTTTTAATTCTTACACTTAGATCTATGATTTATTTAGAGTGAATTTTTGCACATAATGTAGGATTTCAAATTTATTCTTTTGCCTGTGAATATTCAGTTGCTCCCATATAATTTATTGAAAAGATATTCTTCTCAATTGAATAGTCTTGGCACCTATATAAAAAAATCAACTGACCCTAAATTTAATGGTTTATTTCTGAATTCTCAATTTTTTCCATTAGTCTATATATCTACTCTGATGGTAATACCACATTATATTGATTACTATAGCTTTATAATAAATTTTGAAATCAGGAATTGTGAGTCCTCCAATTTTTTGGTTTTCAAGAGTGTTTGGTCTGTTCTGGGTCCTTCATATTTCCATATGATTTTTAAAATATATTTTTTTATTGATTTCAGAGAGGAAGGGAAAGAGATAGATAGAAACATCAATGATGAGAGAGAATCATTGATCGGCTGCCTCCTGCACGTCCCCTACTGGGGGGGATCGAGCCCGCAACCCAGGCATGTGCCCTTGGCTGGAATCAAACCTAGGGCCCCTTAGTCAGCAGGCTGACGCTCTATCCACCGAACCAAACCAGCTAGGGCTCCATATGAATTTTAAGATCAGCCTGTCAATTTCTGAAAAAAGAAAAAGACAGTTGGGAATTCTCAATATTTACTGAAGCATAGTTTGTTATAAAAACTAGACACCAAGTGCAGCTGGCATGGCTCAGTGGTTGAGCATGGACCTACGAACCAGTAGGTCACAGTCGATTCCCAGTCAAGGCACATGCCGAGTTGTGGGCTCGATCCCCAGAGGGGAGCATGCAGGAGATAGCCGCTTGATGGTTCTCATCATTGATGTTTCTATCTCTCTCTTTATCTCTCTCTCTATTCCTCTCTGAAATCAATATATAGATATATCTATATAGATATATCTATCATCTATCTATCTATCTATCTATCTATCATCTATCTATCTATCTATCTATCTATCTATCTATCTATCTATCTAAAACTAGACATCATAGAGACTACAAAGATGAAGCCCACTCCTTAATCTTAAAAGAAAACAGTCTAGGAATAACACAAATGTGTCAATTATCAACTTATTGCCTCTCAGCTCCAAATTTGATCTTCAAGTATGCTCTTAGATAATGGACAGAATTCTTCTAAGTACCTCCTCTGTACAGTGAGGATGATGCCAAATTCTCTCAGTAGAGGCTGTTGGAAGGGTATCTCCTGCTATTTCCAGCTAGTGGAGTGGGTGTTGGAACATTTGCTGGAGCTCTGCTTCAGCCACATGCTCCAAATGTGTGGTCACTAGGTGACCTTGCAGCCTCAGCCTAGCCTGGCAGTAAGCTTCCCCCGGCCACCCCTCCTCCACACAGCAACTGGTGTCCTGAAGGCTTGCTGTCCACATTATTGCCCTCATTCCCTGTGCAGGCCCACACGTAGATTGCAAGAAGCCTGGAGGGTTTTCAAGAGCCATTATTTCCTCTTCCAGCCTCCTCCCAGGAGCCCCAGCCCTTACGCACACCCAAACCTCTGGTTGCTGATCAGTTATCCCTACGCTGCATTCTAGAGGGGAGACCCCTGCTCTCCCAGCAACTCCAATCAGCTCGCACAAGAACAAACCAGTAAGCTATTTTGTTTTCCAGTGAGCTGAGCTATACTCTTTCCTGAGGTCTGAACCCCAGCCTTGGGGAGGGGACCCCCTTACAATTTTGTTCTCCCTTGGCTACTCTCCCTCATCCATAGGATGCCATGCAGTTTCCTTATACTTGTTTAGCACACTCAGTTATCATAATGTAATAATTCTTTATATTACATGCTCTCTGTTTAACCCACTTGTGACTGGGCCTATAGTAATACAACAGATAACATTTGCAAGTCAGAATATAGTAAGTATGGAGTGTCTTAAGAGATTTGAACATGAGGTAAGGATTTGGAACTCACAGTCTGTTGATGGGGTCTGGAAAGACTTACTAGTAATGAGAGAGTGCAATTTTAGATGAATTTTGAAGAATGGATAAGGATTTCCTTTGAATTTGCCATTGGAGAGCTTGCATTTTTAAAATGATGACTACAGATCTCCATTTCAAGGGTAAAGACACTTACAGACTAAATTTTGCTATTTGTCCCAAAGAGTTGTTCTTTACTTTTCACTGGCAAGCTCATCCCCAGTTTTATTACCCGTCTGGGTGGAGTTGCTAAAGATGTTAGAGATGAGCAAAAGAGATGCCTGGGCCTGAGTAGGTTCCTCATCCCAAATGGGAGGTTATTAAATGGCATCATTTCATTAGAATTACTTAACCAGATGTTTAAAAGAAAGGCTCTGATGGAACATTTAGTATTGTTAGAAAGGAACACCCACAGTCATCTGTACCAATTAATTTCCTCTCTAAATACTGTCTTTATACTGTTGGGTAGATATGCTATGTTTTGAAAAGATTATTCTCTTTGAAGTAGTCATTACAGTGTTTTATTTCCTATGAATTCTAAGTACATATTAATTTTTATTTCCTTTTTTTGCTTGCTAAAGGCTTTTAATTTTCTTTCATCTCCTCATAAATATCTAATAAAAATTATAATTAGCAGAGCTCTTCCAAGCATGGTCTGTGGGCTAGCAGAACCAGCATCATTTGGGAGTTTATTAGAAAAGCAAATTCTTGGGCCTTGCCTCAGACATACTGAATCAGGATCTCTGAGGCTGGGGTGGTGGTGGTTGGGTGGAGCTCCGATATATGTTTTAGTTAGCTCTCAAGGTGATTCTTACTCATACTGAAGTTTGCAGAGCAAATATTAAATTATACTTATTGTATTTCAATGGAGACACATTATAAAATTTAAAAAGAATCTGAAATCTTAAAAGCCATTTGACCAATTCATATCAAGAGTGTGTATCTCCCACATAAGTCCCGGAAGTGCAGAGTCCCAAATGAGAAGAATTCACACCAAGACACATCATAATTAAAATGGCAAAGGTTAAAGACAAAGAGAAAACAGTTAGCTACCTACAAGTGTGCCCTTATAAGACTATTAACTGATTTCTCAACAGAAACAGGGAGCACCAAAATATATAAAGCAACTCCTAACAGCATTAAAGGGAGACACAGAAGTAAATACAATCATAATTGGGGACCTTAATTGACAGCTCTAGGCAGATCATCCAAACAGAAAATCAACAAAGAAATACCAGCCTCGCCCTAACTGGTTTGGCTCAGTGGATAAGAGCGTTGGCCTGCAGACTGAAGGGTCCCAGGTTTGATTCCAGTCTAGGGCACATGCCCAGGTTGTGAGCTCGATCCCCAGTGTGGGGTTTGCAGGAGGCAGCCAATCGATGATTTTCTCTCATCATTGATGTTTCTCACTCTCCCTTCCTCCCTGAAACCAATAAAAAAATATTAAAAAAAAAAATATCAGCCTCATATGATATATTAGACCAGTGGTTCTCAACCTTCCTAATGCCTCGACCCTTTAATACAGTTCCTCATGTTGTGGTGACCCCAACCATAAAATTATTTCGTTGCTACTTCATAACTATAATTTTGCTACTGTTATGAATCGTAATGTAAATATCTGATATGCAGGATGTATTTTCATTGTTATAAATTGAACATAATTAAAGCATAGTGATTAATCACAAAAACAATATGTAATTATATATGTGTTTTCCGATGGTCTTAGGTGACCCCTGTGAAAGGGTCGTTCAACCCCCAAAGGGGTCGCGACCCACAGGTTGAGGACCGCTGTATTAGACCAAGTGGATAGAATTCACATTTACAGAGCTTTTCATCCCAGAGCATCAGATTAAGTATTTTTCCCCAGGGCACATGGAACATTCTCAAGTATAGACAATATGTTGGGTCACAAAACTAGCCTCAACAAATTCAAGAGGATTGAAATTATACCAAGCATAATCTCTGACCACATGGTTTGGAATTAGAAATAAACTGCAAAAAGGAAGTAAAGAAACCCACAAATGTGTGTAGATTAGTTAATATACTACTAACAATGATTGGGTCAAAGAATAACTAAAAGGTGAGATTAGAAGAGATATAGAGATAAATGAAAATGACAATGCAATATACCACAACTTCTGGGATGCAGCAAAAGCAGTAGAAAAAGGGAAGTTTATATCATTATAACCCTAATTCAAGAAACAAGAGAAACAACCAACTAATACATATTAAAGAATTAGAAAAAGAAGAGAAAAAGCAACCTGAAGTCAGCAGAAGAGATAATAAAAATTAGAGCAGAATTGAATGAAATAGAGAACAAAAAGACTATAAAAAGACTACATCAAAGAGCTGATTCTTTGAAAAGATTAATAAAGACTCACCATGGCTAGACTCACTAAGGAAAAAAGAGAAAAGACCCATATAAACAAAATCAGAAATGAAAGAGAAGTTACAAAGACATCAAAGATATACAAAAGATCATACTAGAATACTATGAAAAACTATATGCTGCCAAATTCAATAATCTAGAAGAAATGGATAAGTTCCTAGAAATACATAATCTTTCCAGAATGAGTCATAAAAAAATGGAAAATCTAAATAGACTGATAAATAGTGAGGAAATTATAGCAACCATCAAAAACCTCCCCAAAAATAAAAGTTCAGGACCAGATGGCTTCAATAGTGACTTTATATCTGACAAAACAGAATTCAAGATAACAAAGGTTATAAGGGGCATTTTATAATGATAAAAGGAACCTTTGAATATCAAGAAGATATTCAAAGAAGATTTGATATCTATCCTTCGCAAACTTTTCCAAAAAATTGAAATAGAGGCAATACTACCTAACATTTTTATGAGGCCAACATAACCCTGACACCAAAACTTGGTAAGGATAACACTAAAAAAGAAAACTATAGACCAATATTTCTGATTAGTATGGATGCAAAAAATCTTACAAAATACTAAAAAATTGAATACAACAATACATTAAAAATAATACATCATGATCAAGTGGGGTTTATTCCAAGTGCACAAGGATGATTCAACATATACAAATTGATCAATGTAATACATTACATCAACAAAACAAAGTCTAAAAATCATATGATCTTATCAATAGATGCAGAGAAAGCATTTGATAAGATACAATATCCATTTATGATCAAAACACTTAATAAAATGGGTATAGAAAGGAAGTACCTCAATATAATAAAGACAATATATGAGAAACCCTCAGCTAATATCATACTCAATGATGAAATTGAGTATGAAAATGTTGTAATGTACCCCGCAAATCACATAAGGATGCCTCAAGAAGTCAAATTAAGGAGTCACATTTATTGCAAATCTGGGACTACGAGGGGGCATTTCGCTCTCCCAAATCTCGCAGTACCCTCCCCAGCCCCAACACCAGATTTATATGTGCAAAGATCACAAAGGTATTGATTACATCCCAGAGTTTGGAATAAGGATCCTGGTTTGCACAAAGCAGTTACAGAAGCGAGATTGAGCCGATTAGTTATCTACAAAGATTAATTATAGTTTTGGGTCTTGGGACCACTGAGTTGGCAGAAACACATTATCTAGAGACCTTGGGTCTTGGGACCACTGAGTCAACCAGAACCCATTATCTGTAGCCACAGAGGCAATTTAGGATAATTGTGCTGTCCTGGTTCCCAGGTACAGAAGAATGTGCTTTCTAAAACCAGTAAGACCACAACCAATGGGGTATTCACATTACAATCAATAAGGTATTCAATCGAATGGGATGATTTATATAATTCAGAAAATCAAAATAACTTTTCTATTGTTAAACAAAGCAAATAAGTACAGAAGCCAAACAGCAGGGTTAAAGTTAAACTATAGTTTCTACCTAAGATGATTGCTACCATACTTCAAAATCTTTTCCTCTAAAATCAGGAACAAGACAAAGATCCCACTCTTACCATTCTTATTCAACATAGTTCTGGATGTCCCAGACAGAGCAATCAGGCAAGAGAAAGGAATAAAAAGCATCCAAATTGGGAAGAAAGAAGTAAAAGTATCACTTTTTTACAGATGACATGATTCTGTATGTAGAAAACCCTAAAGACTCTACCAAAACAACCTATTAGAAACAACAAACAAATACAGTAAAGTTGTAGAGTACAAAATCAATGTACAAAAATCCATTGCTTTCCTATGGACTAATGAAGAAACTTCAGAAAAAGAAATGAAAAAATTAATTCCTGTTGCAACTGCTATCAAAAATTAAAATACCTAGGGATAAACTTAACACAGGATGTGAAGGACTCATATACTGAAAACTACAAAGCATTATTAAAAGAGATTGAAAAAGACAAAATGAAATGGAAATATATTTCATTTTCATGGATTAGGAGAATCAACATAGTTAAAAATGGCCATATTGCCCCAAGAAATACATAGATTTAATGCAATCCCCATCAAAATCCCAATGTCATCTTTTAAAGAAAGAGAACAAAATATCGCCATATTTGTATGGAACCACAAAAGACCCTGAATACCCAAAGCAATCCTGAGGAAAAAGAATTAACTCATTAAATTGTAGATACCCAAAGCAATCTACAGATTCAACACAATTCCTATGTAAATACCAATGGTGTTTTTTACAGAATTAGAACAAAAAAATCCAAACATTTATATGGAACCAAGAAAGACCCTGAATTTTGACAAAGCCCAGGAGGACAAAATTCTAAAAAGGGATTGGTAGTGTCAAACAATACAGAGAAGTTTACCAAAACCAAACCAAACCCATGTTGAAGAAATGTTGAATGCTTTTGTTGCAAGAAGCAGAAAATCTAATTTAAACCAGCTAAAAAAAATCTCTTTGTTCACACACCATTTTCATGAATGGCTTTTCAGGGCTCAGTATCTTTCTCTGAGATGCTCCAGGCTTTTCCCTCTCCTTGTGATAGGTTTACCCTCAGACTGATTTTTCTCAGAGCTGCTAACAGCCACTGGGTCACACTTCTTGGTAAAGAGAGCATTTAGCTTCCCTAACCACTGATTGAAAGTCCAGACCTTTGCCTCCATCAGATCACTTCTAGACCAGAACTGTCAGGAGAGGGAATGCCTTGGATTGTAGAAAGAAAGATGGGATAATTGATTTTTTTAAAAAACCACTCCCAAATCCCATGACTAAATGGTGGGAGAGGAGTGGTGTTGAGGAGGAAACTGGTCTTGCAAGGCGTGCAGGCCATAAAAACTGTGAACAATGCACTGCCCTGGGGGGGGCGGGGGGGCGGGGGGGAAGGTTGTTATGCTGGTGCTAGGATGTGGCCTGACACCTGGGGGCCTTCCTGCAGGGCCACGAAGGGGGCAGGGGGCATATCTGCAAGACAAAGACCCCAGCGGGATATATATAGACAGGATCTCTGCATGTTTCTTTACTCTGATTTGGAAATTATTCCTGGAGTCCACTAGTGTTAATAAACAGGGCCCCTCCCTTTCTCTAGGAAACGTACTTGGTATTTCTTTGGTCTTCTGTAACAGTGTACCATTTGAGGAAACTACAACTCCAGGCTTCCATTGTCTTCATGCCTGGCAGGCCACCCCAGCAAAAAGGAATATACCTCTTTCTTGCTCCTTCCAGTGAAAGTTCCAGGGAGGGCTCTCATTGGTTCTTCCGGTTCCTCTGCCTTTCCCAAGCCAACCTCAGAGATAAGGGGGAGGAGCTCTCTGATTGCAAGGCCAGGGTTGTGTGTTTGCAGTTGGGGGTGGGGGGCATGGAAAGGGCCAACACCACCCAAAGCACATGAAATGCATTCTCCAGAGCTACCATAGTTCATTCCAATTGGCTTGCCTGGTAAATGGTAGTGGTACCACTGTTCTCAAATATTCTCCATTTTCTGCTCCAGAGAATACTTTTATGTTCATTTTTTGGTATAACATCCTATCTAATAATAGAGAAACATGGTAATTAGCCGTACCTCTGCTACCCTTCCCATTGGCTAATCAGGGCGATATGCAAATTAACTGCCAACCAAGATGGCAGCAGGCAGCCAGGCAGCTTGAAGCGAACAGGAGGCTTCCTTGCTTCAGTGACAGAGGAAGCCAACGTTCCCCGCCTGCCGCTGCCGGCCTCTGAGCTTGCAGTTTGAAACATTGTTACAAATATAGGTGCTAAACAAAACCCCAGAAACCTGCTTTCAGCCAGCCGGGCTTCAGCCAGCAGGACTGCAACATTGTTTCAATTATAGAACAAACGCAGATCCCTGCTTTCAGCCAGCCAGGATCTCAGAGCTGGAGTGAGCAGGACCGCAACAGTGTTACAATTATAGAACCCAAGCAAACCAGATACCTGCTTTCAGCAGCTGAGGCCTCAGAGCTGGAGCCAAGCCTCAGAGCTAAAGCTGGCCCAGAATAAAAAAAAAGAAAAAAAGGACAGGTTGGGAGCTTCAGTCACCCGCCAGCCTGAAAACAGCCCTCAGCCCCTCACCCAGACTGGCCAGGCACCCCAGTGGGGACTCCCACCCTGAAGGGGGTGTGACCAGCTGCAAACAGCCATCATCCTCTCATCCAGGCTGGCCAGGCACCCCAGTGGGGACCCCCACCCTGATCCAGGACACCCTTCAGGGCAAACCAGCCAGCCCCCACCTGTGCACCAGGCCTCTATCCTATATAGTAATAGGGTAATATGCCTCCCAGCACTGGGATCAGCGTGACAGGGGGCAGCGACCAAACCCCCTGATTGCCCTGCGGCTCTGTGTGTGACAGGGGGCGGGGCCACAACCTCCCTATCCGCCCTGCTCTGTTCGTGACAGGGGAAGGCGCCCCAACCCCCTGATCAGCCCTGCTCTGTGCCTGATAGGGGGGAGCTCCCCAACCCCCTGATCGGCCCTGCTCTGTGTGTGACAGGGTGCGGCGGCCCAACACCCCCCCCCCCCCCCATGGGCCCTGCTCTGTGTGTGACGGGGTAGAGCCATAACCTCCCCATCGGCCCTGCCCTGAGTGTGACAGTGATGGCGCCCCAACCCCCTGATCGGCCCTGCTCTGTGAGTGATAGAGGGCGGCGCCCCAACCCCCTGATCCGCCCTGCTCTGTGTGTGACAGGGGGGAGCTCCTCAACCCCCTGATCGGCCCTGCTCTGTGCGTGACAGGGGAGAGCTCCCCAACCCCCTGATCGACCCTGCTCTGTGCGTGACAGGGTACGGAGCCCCAACCCCCCTGATGGGCCCTGCTCTGTGTGTGACAGGGGCCAGCGCCCCAACCCCCTGATTGGCCCTGCTCTGTGCATGACAGGGGGTGGCACCGCAACCTCCCCATCAACCCTGCCTTGAGTGTGACAGGGGGCGGTGCCCCAACCCCCCAATCGGCCCTGCCCTGAGCCCGACCAGGGGCTGCACCTAGGGATTGGGCCTGCCCTCTGCCACCCGGGAGCAGGCCTAAGTCAGCAGGTCATTATCTCCTGAGGGGTCCCAGACTGGGAGAGGGCACAGGCCGGGCTGAGGGACCCCCCTCCCCCCCTGTGTGCACAAATTTTTGTGCACCGGGCCTCTAGTATTTTTATAATCTGTAGGCTTGGATTTTTTTTTTAAACCTGCTCTTCCTTTTGTTTTTATGTGAAGGTTCAGTGACTTCTTTCTTGGTAATCTGCAAATTCCTCCAGAGCAGACTAACAATATTAGGTTTTTGTGAAGATGGGTAGCAGTTGGAACTTACATGCATTGCTGGTGGGAATACAAAAACAGAGTGGCACCCTAACGTGTTTGGCTCAGTGGATAGAGCGTCGGCCTGTGGACTGAAGAATCCCAGGTTTGATTCCAGTCAAGGGCATGTACCTTGGTTGCGGGCACATCCCCAGTAGGGGGTGTGCAGGAGGTGGCTGATCGATGTTTCTCTCTCATCGATGTTTCTAATTCTATATGCCTCTCCTTTCCCCTCTGTAAAAAAAATCAATAAAATATATTAAAACAACAACAACAATAACAACAACAACAGTATGGCTGCTTTGAAGACAGTTTGGCAATTCTGCAGGCCACAAAAATGTTTTAAAATTGGGTTGTGAAGGTCATTGTGCAATTGTACATTTACTAAAAATCATTATAGCCGAAACCGGTTTGGCTCAGTGGATAGAGCGTCGGCCTGCGGACTGAAAGGTCCCAGGTTTGATTCCGGTCAAGGGCATGTACCTGGGTTGCAGGCACATCCCCAGTAGGAGATGTGCAAGAGGCAGCTGATCGATGTTTCTCTCTCATCGATGTTCCTAACTCTCTATCTCTCTCCCTTCCTCTCTGTAAAAAATCAATAAAATATATTTAAAAAAAATCATAATATACTTATAATGGGTGAATTTTATGATATGTAAATTATAGCTCAATTAAGCTGTTTTAAAAAGCTTAAAAAACACAAATTCACATGGATGTTTCTTATCCTATCTAATAATAGCCAAACATGGTAATTGACTGTACCTTCACTACGCCACCCATGGGCTAATCAGTGAGATATGCAAATTAACTGCCAACAGATATGGCGGCTAATTTGCATACTGCAGGCAGGGCAGGACAGTGTGAGCCGCCAGCATGAGCTGCCATCCAATCCCCCGTGGGCAACGCCACGCCGGCCCCGCAAGCCCCAGGAGCCGCCTGCCACCACCTGGGACCTGATGGCGGGCCCCTGAAGCCCCAGAAGCCGCCTGATATGGCAGTAACTCTATCAGTAAGCACTCTGAAAGTCAGTGGCATAAATACACCAATTAAAAGACAGATTATTAGGGTGAATCAAAAACAAAACCCACTTTAAATATAAAGACACATATAGATTAAAAGTAAATGAATTAAGCTGCAGCCTGTTTTTCTCAGTGGATAGAGCATTAGCCCTTGGACTGAAGGGTCTCAGGTTAGATTCCAGTCAAGGGCATGTACCTCAGTTGCTGGCTTGATCCCAATCCCTATCAGAGCATGTGCAGGAGGCAACCAATCAATGTGTCTCTCCCTTTCCCTTCACTCTCTCTAAAATTCAATGGAAAAATATCCTTGGGTGAAGATTAACAAAAACAAAGTAAATGGATTAAGGAACATTAAAGAGATTATAAGAAAAATACATTCCAAATTTTGTTAGTTGTATAATGGTTATGTTTAAATTATTAACACCTAAGAAATTGGGTGAAGGGTACATATAATATGTGTAGTATTGTATAGTTTCTTTTACATGTATGAGATTATTTCAAATTGAAATATTAAAAAATTAAAAATTAATAAAATATTAATTGAAATGTGTATGCATTACATGAAACATCTCCTAATTGCTTCTAGCATAATTTATTAAATTGTGCTAAAATTTACAAGGGTGCAATTAAAAAATATCTTAATTCTAAATGATATAATAGAAAATATATAATAGTGCAGTTATAAGCACTTATCTGAAAATAAAAATTTAAAGAAGTGAATTTAAAGAAGGGATTAGCCAAAGAAAATATATGCACAACCCATGGACACAGACAACAGTATGGTGATGGCCAGAGAAGTGGGGGGCAAGAGCTGGGTAGAGGAAGCAAAAGGGGGGAAATAGGGAAATCCTATATAATAATAATAAAAGGCTAATATGCAAATTGACTGAATGGCAGAATGGCCGGTTGCTATGATGTGCACTGGCCACCAGGGGGCAGACGCTCAATGCAGGAGCTGCCCACTGGTGGTCAGTGCACTTCCATATGGGGAGTGCCACTCAGACAGAAGCTGGCTCATGGCTGGCCAGCACAGTGGTGGTGGCAAGAGCGTCTCTCACCTTCATGGCAGCACTAAGAATGTCCAACTAACGGTTTTGACCTGATCCCTTGGGGGCCTAAGCCTTTAGTCGGACATTCCCCAAGGGCTCCCTGGCTGCCAGAAGGATGTCTGACTGCAAGCTTAGGTCTGATCCTGTGGGGAGTGGGCCTAAGTCAACAGGTGGACATCCCCCAAGGGGTCCTGGACTACAAATGGGCGCAGGCCGGGCTGAGGGACCCCCCCCCCCCCCCCACCCCAAGTGCACAAATTTTTGTGTACCGGGCCTCCAGTTCTTAAATAAAAGCAATAAATAAATATTCAGGGGATTTAACCTTTCAGTTTTCAGCTTCTTTCACCTTCTGGCTTCAATTTTTGTTTTTTAAATCCTCACCTGAGGGTATTTTTCCATTGATTTTTAGAAAGAGTAGAAGAAAGGGAAAGACAGAGAGAAATGTTGATGTGAGATGAGAGAAACATTGATTGGTTGCCTCCTACACATGGTAGGGCCCAGGCTGGGAGGAGCCTGCAACAAAGGTATGTGCCCCTGACCAGAATCGAACCCAGAATCCTTTGGTACACAGGCTGACGCTCTACCCACTGAGCCAAACTGGCTAGGGCTGGCTTCCATCTTTAGTGAGGAAAAGAAACATTGAGTAAGTGTACTTTTCTAAAGAAAAATATATTTACCGGTCTGCAGTTTCAGAAACTATCTACTGAATAAAAATGTTTTCTAGTTATGTTATAATCCAATGACTGCTTATGTGGAAATTAAATATCACAAAAAATTGATATTGATAATGGCATGTTTGCCAAAGCAGAAAAAATTTTAGTGATATAAAAACATACTGGTAATTAAGTTAACACAATTAAACACACACAGGAATTTATTTTCAAGGATAACTTTGGAGGTCTTTACCTAATCATATTTTATGTACTCCTGAGAGAGGCAATGAGTGAAGATTTATCACACAACCACAAAAAGATAACAAAAAAAGAACATAAACCTACTCCCCTCCCCCCGACAATCACCACATTGTCTAGTGTCCATGAGTTTTCTCTCCCTTTTTTTTTTCTTAATCCCTTTCTTGCTACCTCACCCCGCCCCTCCCCCCCCAACCACCACCTCGCCCCCCCCAACCCAACACACACACCAGAGCTGTCTGCCTGCTCTCTATGGGTCTGATTCTAAGAGATGTATGGTGAGACTTATTGTGAATTGCTATTTCTTCCTTTGGCTGTATGAATACTATAAACTTGACACAAAAAACTCGAGAGAATAAAATTGGCATATGTGTAGGTGTTTAAAACTACTCTACCGTAATACTATTTTTAATCTTGGAACAACAATATTAGATAAATGAGGCCAGATCCAGTTCATATTTCTAGGACACCTGAGTATAATTTGTAAATTATACTCATGTATCCCCAGGCCTGCTCTCCAAGGCTACGCACTCTCACTGTGATATGACTTTCATGGTAAGAAATGCTAGATTTCTAAATAATGTGCTCATACTGCTGGGTCAATTTGTTCTTTTGGACTTGTTTTTCTTGGCAACCATTCTAGGGATTCAGAGCAGGGAATGAGGCAATTACCAAATTGTGGGGGTGGAGAAGGCAACAACAGGGTGAGAGGCAAAGGCCACCACAGGACAATTGGATTCTGTGGCAACCCATGCCGAGCGAATGGCACACCCCTAGATGCCTGAATAGGCAGTGGAATGTGAAATCTGTCCACTGTAAACACTCTTATCTGCCCAACCTGTTCACCAGCAGCCACAGCCACAAGGAAATGGCCTTTGTCTTACTTCTGCCTTTTATGACCTAACTTAAAGTCTATCCAGAGCTGAATTTTATGACATAACTTAAAGTGTATCCAGAGCTGTAGCTTCAAGACCTGTTGGGAAATGTGGCCATTTTTAGCTTCCCAGCACTGGTGATCAGGGAGTACATAGAAGGGGTAAGACCCAACAATCATATCTTAGCACACTCTCCTTCTCTCATTCCCGAATGTAGCTACATGACGATTTGAGGCTAAATCACTACTCAGTGTTTACATTTTCATGCCTGTGCAAATGTTACCCACAAGCCACACAGCGTGCCACATCCCACCTTTTTCTCATATACTTTTTTCTGCAGTTAATAATTCTCTCATCTTCTCATTTGCCAGGTTTGCTAAGATTCTCTTCCTATTTTTTTTACAAATACTATGTCTCTGCCACACGCCTGACAATAGTATTTTGACTATATTTAATGCACCATGAATGGGGAGAGAAGTAAATGTAACAGGCTGGTGTGAATGTCTGGCTGCTGTTCTGAAAACAGGGTAGAAGAAAGGGACAGAAAGTCTCAGCTTTCGGTATTCAGATGTTCACTTAATCCTATTTTCATTTTCCATCCCCCACACTCTTTAGTTTCATCAGTCAAGTGCTCCTCTGAGTCAATTTCTCGCCCACCACTGGTGAGGTGGGATGGGGACCTAGACTTCTAACTGCTTCACATGCAAACATACAGATTTTCAACTGGGTCCTGGTTTTAGCAGGACCCATCCCTACCCCTTTTCCATGGAACTCATATCTTAGCCCAGAGCCTCTAGAAGAACACTGGCTTGTTTACTGGTATGCCTCTCTGTAGACATGTAGGTTACACTGCTACATTAGTTATCCCTGCTCCACCTTCTTTTCCACTACATTTCTTGACATATTTCTCATTTGCTGTTGTCCATTCTTTTTTTTCTTCTTGTACTTTATCTCCTTTTAGTTCTCCTCTCTCTTTTTTTTGTTTTATTAATTTTAGTGGAATTTATGAAAGAGAGGAAATAGAAGCATGCTCACTTAACTCTGCTTATCTGGAAATCTATGCCTTTCTCCTTTTAACCTATATTTTCCCAGGAAGGTTTATCTTTAGATAATTATGAAACCTTAGAAATGTTTGAATACATTTATACATGTGAAGAAATTGAGGCTTAGAAATATTAAGTAATGCATTTAAGACAAAATAGCTAGAAAGTGGCACTAAAAATGTGGCCTCATAAACTTCCAGGGTAGCTGGAAGTGGACTGGCATTGTAGATGTGCTATAAATATCAGTAGAATGAATAAATGATTTTAACGGATTCTCATCCAGACTTTGAGCAAACTACACCATGAGGCATGCTCATAATGTTCTGTGTCTTTCATTGGGCTTTCATTTTATAGGTGAGTTCAGTTTGCGAAAATTCTATTTTTGGATGTTTCTTGTGAGAGGGCAGGACCTGGAATCTCAGGAAGACTCAGGACTTAGAAATAGGGATAGGGATGGGGATAAATTGAATGGCTAAGTGTTCAGGAATGCTGTGGGGAAGTCTGGCCAGCAATAGGATGGTGGTATACAGAAGACTAACAGTCCAGACCAGTATTGTGAATTGCATCAAGGAGATTAGGGATGTACTAAGTACTGTCAAGCAGACGGAGTGTGGGAAAGGAATATAAAAAGCTAGAACTGAAGCAGATAAAAAGCAGTTGTAGATTTTTAGTAGCTATTAGGGTCTATACCCTGAAAGGCAAATGAAAACCAAGATCTCAAGTGTTGTCAGGTTTTCAAGAATAAATTTATGATTCATTTAAAAAATCATCTCCAGTTTTCCTTATCCTTATAAAACCATGTTGATAAAACTAGCTTGAGTGTGCTAAAGAAGTGACTAACACTACACTACATTTTATAAAAGAAATGGGACAAGAGTACAAAAACAAATGTGATACATTATATAAAAAGACTATTAAGAAAAAGTACTGTTTCTATTTTTGTATATTTTAATTTTAAAAACATGAATTGCTCATGGTTCTACCACATTTTTTACTATATAAAATATTTTTATGACATAAATAAAGAAAGTTACCGACAGTGCCCATTTGGACTGCAAATACTAGTTTACAACAATTGCTACATTATTGGTTGGATATTTTCTGGATGTATAATAAGCATACAGAAAAGTGACCATATTATAATTGTAAAATTCAGTGAATTTTCACAAACTAAACACTGCTGTGCCAAGAACCTTAGCTCAAGGCACAACATTACCAGCATTGCAGAAGATGGACTATCAAAATATTAGTTATTTCAAAGGAGAGAATTTAAGATAAAGAAATGGTGGATTAGGTATTTGAGGACTGAAAATACAAAAGGGGACATTAAGGTGATGGAAAGATAATAAGTACAGAGGTCAATGGGGTAAAGAAGGGACATATGTAATACTTTCAGATTTCAGAGAGAAAGGGAGAGAGAGAGATAGAAACATCAATGATGAGAATCATCCATCAGATGCCTCCTGCATGTCCCCTACTGGGGATAGAGTCCTAAATCTGGGCATGTTCCCTGACTGGGAATGGAACCGTGACCTCCTAGTTCATAGGTTGATCCTCAACCACTGAGCCACACCTAGCAGGCCTATATGTATAATTTGAAAAAGCTGAACTTATAGAACCAGAGAGTAGAATAGTGATTGCTAGAATGGTGGGGGAAATGGAGAATGTTGGTCAAATTTTAAGTTATAAGATGTATGTGTTTTGGGGACTGAATGCACAGTGTGGTGACTATACTTATTAATTTTATATTCTATATTTGAACTTTGCTAAAAGAGTACATCTTAAGCACATCAAAAATTGATAACTATGTTAGGTGATGGATATGTTAATAACTTGATTGTGGTAATCAGTTCACAGTACATATTAAATCATTAAGTTGTACAGCTTCAAAAAATCATGTTGTACAACTTAAACACATATAGCTTTCACTATATAATAAAGAGGTAATATGCAATTTGACCCTCACTCCATCATGCCGTCACAAGATGGCTGCACCCATAGCGGAGGCAGGGTTCCTGTAACACAAGATGGCTGCACCCACAGCAGAGGCAGGATTCCCATAACGAGCCATAACGAGCAATCAGCAGGGACCTGAGGCTTCGTGGTGCTGGGCTGGGGCGGGGGACTTGAGGCTGCGTACACCCCCCCCACCCCCGTGGAGCTTGATGGAGGACCTCAGGCTGCACCCCCCACCTGGTGGGGCTTGAAGGGGGACCTCAGGCCATGCCTCCACCCAGCGGGGATTGATGGGGGCCCTGAGGCTGCATCCCCTGCCAAGTGGGGCTTGATAGGGTGGGGCCGGCTGGGTCTGGATCTCACACAATGGGGGTGGGGCCAGCTGGGTCTGGATCTCACACAATGGGGGTGGGGCCAGCTGGGTCTGGGTCTCATGCAATTTCAAGGTGCACGCGGGTTGGCGGGGACTTGACTCTGGATCCCATGGTGCGCCCCAGACTCTGACAGGAGGAAGATTTTCATATACATTTTACTAATTTTCTTTCACCTCTGACACTTCTATTATGGAGGAAGGGCAAATAGCAATATTAAAATATTTCCTCTAATTAATTCCCTTTTAATGTGCACAAATTTCATGCACCGGGCCACTAGTACCTCAATAAAGCTGGGGAAAAAAAGGTTACAAAGATATTCTCCCATGTTTTTCTGTAACAACCCTCCCTCCCCCTTACTAGTTTAACATTCAAATTGGCAATCCATCTGGAATTTATTTTGTATATGGTATAAAATAGTGGTCAAAACACATAAAAAAAAAAAAAAAGAAAGAAAGAAATCAGCCCTAGCTGATTTGTTTCAGTGAATAGAGTGTTGGCCTGCAGACAGAAGGGTCCCAGGTTTGATTCTGGTCAAGGGAACATGCCGGGTTGCAGGCTCCATCCCAGTGGAGGGTGTGCAGGAGGCAGCTGCTCGATGATTTTCTCTCATTATTGATGTTTCTATCTCTCTATTACTCTCTGAAATCAATTTTAAAAAATTAAATTTAAAAAAATCAAACGGACCCAGTACCAATTGTTAAAAGGAATATCCTTTTCTCACTGCACCTCAGGGTCACTTTTGCCATATGTATAGGCCTGTTTAGAGACCTTTTTTCCTTGGTCAGTGTGTTACTTTTGTATTTCTGCCATTAAAAATTACCATGAATTTAGTAGCTCAAAACAACACCCATTTTTTTTATCTCACAACTCTGTGAGACAGAAGTCTGGGCTTAGTGTGGCTCTCCTGAATCCTCTGCTTAGAGTCTGACAGGCTGAAATCATGGTATTGGTAGGTCTGAACTCTAATGTCTCAAGATTGATTTGCTTCCAAGGTCATTCAGGTTGTTGGCTGCCTTTAATGCCTTGTGGTTGTAGGACTGTGGCCCCCATTTCCTTGTTAGCTGACAGCTGTGATTTAGTTTTTGCTCCTAGAAGTAATGCATTTCTTCTCCTGCTTTCCGTGTGGCCCTTCAGCAACAGCAAGTCAAGTTCCTCTCTTACTTAGAATCTCTCCTATTTTCCCTTTTGCTGCATCTCTGATGGATTCTTCCGCTTTTAAGAGCTCACGTGATTACATCGGAACTACCTAGATCAGCGGTTCTCAACCTGTGGGTCTCGACCCCTTTCATAGGGGTCGCCTAAGACCATCGGAAAACACATATATAATTACATATTGTTTTTGTGATTAATCCAGGACAACCTCCCTATTTTAAGGTCGGCTGATGAGTAACCATAATTATATCAGCAAATTTCCTTCACAGCAGTCTCAATTAGGTTTATTGAATAACAGTGAATAGTAATTTGGGGGTGAGGTGGTATTTTTAAAATTCTGCCTACCATAGTTGATTTGCCTATACTTGTACCACGACCACAGTCTTATTACTATAGTTTTCTAATAGTTTTTGATTTGTAATAGTGTAAATTGCTTAGCTTCCTTCTTCAAGTTATGTTAGGCTAACATACATATAATTGATTAGATGAGGAGGAGAGACATAATGGGACAGAAGCAATATTAAAATAGATAACAGCTAATACTTTCCAAAACTGATGAAAAGCATTAGAGATAAATATTGTCAAACTTCCCCACTTTTTTGGATCAGCAATAGTTTAATGAAACCATGTATTTACAGGATTCTTAAATGGGTTCAATATAAAATGTAAAAATTAGTAAATGATGCAAACTAGAATACATTTTGATATTGGTACAATGGCAATATATTTACAAATGCTTATCTATAGGCTTTCTATAACATTTTAATGAACTTTTATTCAATGAGAATGATCAAATCATCAAATCATTTAAATTAATTTGATATAATAGGCAGTGGTTTATTATTATTAGAAACATCATAAGTGCCTCATGAAACAAGCACTCAACTGCTTTATTCTCAGGGATTATTCTATTTATTCAAACATAATATAAAAAAATGTAGCTAGCAAATTAAAAAAAAAACTTGTACTAGAAGCACATAAGTTTCTTAACTTCATTATCTGTTGAATTTTTATCCATAAATGTGCTGTAAACATAAATGTGGTTGTCATAAAAATAAAAGGTTCCTCAGGTCTGCTTTCCAGTCTGGCGACTTTCACAATACTATTTGGCATCTCAAAGCATATTTATCTGTGGAAATACAGGCATATCTGGGAAAATGCTAAAGCATCTTTTTAGCCTAAGCTAACCAGAGGGTATTTCAAGGATATCATCTATGTAGCTGCTTCCTCTCAGGCTAAAAAGTGCAGTGAAGATGTGAAACCCCTGGGTTCCTATCCATGAAGAACTGCTCTCCTGATTTCTGGAACTGCAGTGGAGGTTACAGCATCTCAGCTAATCCTGCACCTCCAGTCACACTCACCTAATGAGAGTGTCCCTTCCTCCATGATACTTAGAACATTAGCGATGGGGATCCTTGTTGGAGCTATACTAGTTCTACTGCTAAGTACCCATGTCTTACAAACTGCAGGCTCCCAGAACTACTTGGCAACTTTGTAGGAGACTGACTGACAGGGTTGCCAAATAAAATATAGGATGCCCAGTTAAATTTGAACTTCAGGCAAACAATGCATTTTTCTTTCAGTATAAATATGTCTCATGCAATAGTTGGTACATAGTCACACTAAAAAAATGTTACTCACTGTTTAATGGGACATATTTATATTCAAAAATTTAAAAGAGTAAAAAACAACAACTTTTAAAGAGTTATTTGTTGTTTATCTGAAATTCAAATCCTATTGGGCATCACATTTATATTTGCTGGATCTGGCAGCCCTGGACTGGCAGGAAAGAATAAAAATCCAGTTAGGTGTGCATTTACTGTTATTGAATCAACAGGCTATTGAGGCCTAGGAATCAGGTCTTACAGTGAACCTGCTGAGGACCTCAGAGCATCCTTCGCAGGGCACTGCGGAAAATAAAAGGTTCGTGTGGGAGACTTCATGAGATTTATATTTAGCTGTATGAATGTGGACAGCAGATGTCAAAGAACAAATACCAGATATAACTACCTACCTACCAAAGATGCTAGAAATGGTACATTCTTATTTTTAAGGTCACATTGGATATTTTGCTTCCAGTCCTTTTGGAAAGCAGTTGGGTTTGGATGAGGACGGGTTTACCTCTTGACTGTTTATAGTGAACAGAAATGAAATCTAGAGGGTGTCTTTTATTGATCTAGTTTGTAGTGAAGTATAGTTACCTCCATCTTGGGTAAAAACTGCTATTTAAAATTTTAACCCTGCTATTCTGGCTTCTGTAAACATTTGCTTCCTTAAATAATAGGGAAAATAAGACTACTCCCATTCCAGAGAGGCCATAAAATATGCCCCAAACAGAGCTGTCAGTGCTGGCGCCAGGCCAGGCCTTGAGATATGGTCTCACGGCCCTGTCCCAGCACACAGGACTTTTTCTCAGAAGGTCTGGAAGTCTCATTCCAAATTTGGAAAACAAAGAGCTGAAAAACATATAAATTGAAAAGACTTCCACCATATTGGGCCCCAGAATTTGAGAAGCAAGAGTTCCTCTGGGCCTGCTAGCACTAGCGAAAATGAATAGGACTCCAAATAAATTTGGCTTATTGGTTAAGGCGTCTTCTGATTTACAATACAACAGTAGCACTTAATGAATGATTGAGCTTTACAGGATGAAATACTTTTCTTTTCAATTACCCAAGATGAATGGGAACTAGGTTATTATCTTAATGTCATAACTGCACCTACGGAGTACACATTAGAGCTATCTAGTTAAATGTGAACAACCTTTCCACCCTAACTTGAGTAATTCCAGGATAAACATCATGTTGGGGGTTGCATTTTCCGTCTGTTCTCTTATTGATCATGCAAACTAGAAAATATCCAGATACTCACAGTATTTATGGGCTCCGTACATACTTTAATTCTTTAAATAAAATTATGTGTTAGAATAATTATCTATACATACCCTATTACATTTAAAAGAAAGGATTGCAGTGATATCTATATATTTTATGAATCATCAAGTAGAGTCAGGCAGAGTTGGCTCCAGTCTTGCTCATCAAAGCTGCTTGCAGAGTGGGTGAGCCAGCTGAAACTTTCTCCTGGAGGACCCGGCTCACCGGCGGGATCCGTCCAGTTTCTGTTTCCATATTTTCTTGATTGGGAATTGGAGCCCCACCCTGGACTCTTCTCTGCATGACTTTTCTAAGCAGTTTCTGCAGATCTATGTGACTTTTACCAGGAGGCATGAAGGCATTTGCAACTCGAGTTGCACGTTTGGCGTTGGGCTTCAGGGTAACCTGTTGCAGGTCAGAGACATAACTAGTGAATTCCATACCTTTGGTGATGGAACAAGCTTTAACCTTTCCTCAAAACTGTGTTTTTAAATTTTACAGTCAGCAGATCTTTAACTGTTTTCTGCATGAGCATCTTTTTTTAACGATCTAGACTAAGTGCTTCGGTGAGGTTGGGTTTTCTGAGCAGCAAAGGCGCTATGGGTGGTGGAGGTGAGGCAGAGGAGAAGGTGGGAGGGTGGGGCCAGCTGACTGTGGCTGCGTGGGAGGAAGTGCAGCTCAGGATTCTCCAGGGCTGGTTAGAGCACAGGAAGCCACGTTTGTAAGTTTACCAGTCGTGTAACAGGTTTGACCACAGATTGCACAGGAAGAATTTTCTGAGTCGGTCTTCGGCACTTCCTGGAGCTTGCATAATTCATTTTATAAATCCAAGACCATTTTTTATAAGACTATAAAGTTCTCGGTGGCAGACATGGCATGGAAAGATGGTATCTTCCTCAACTCTGGTTCATGCAGTGCTGGCACCAGTTGCAGGTAGATCATCTTCTGTCCAAAGTTTTACTGTACCTTCTGCCCTCCCCCAAATTATGAGAAAGTTTATTTAGAAAGTTACAGAGACAGAGGTGAGCCTGGGCTGCATAGGCTCATGAAACAAGTTACAGAAGCAACAGAAGGGCCCTCGGAGCCTAGGAGTGAGAAAGGCGAGGGAAATGTGCTTGGGGAGGAGAGGAGGGGGAAGGGAAAGGCGCCGGCTGCTGGGGAGAGGGAGAGCCTTACTGCATCCTTGACGCTGGGACATTGAAGTTCAAGGATGATCTTAGCCAGCATCTGCCAAGTGGTGCATCTATTGGAGAAATACCCCTCTTCCTTCTGAGGGTGGTGCAGGGGGAGGTGTAATTAGTTTGGACTGAAAGTGCGAGATTTTCTTTTTTATTTTAAAGATCTTTTTTGCTTTTGCTTTTAGCTTTCTTCTTTGAAGTTTCATTATTTTAGTCTAAGATCCTGGGGATTAAATGGAGTCCAGGCAGTGGCCTCACTCTTGCCAATAAAAAAAAGTTAAATTAAAACCGAGTAAAGGGACCAATCTAGCCATGGTCTCTTCACAATGGACCCTTAAAAATTTTGTGCCCTGGCTGTGTCACTCAGTTGTTAAAGCATCACCCAATACTCCAAGGTTGTGGGCCCAATCTCTGGTTAAGGCACATACAAGAATCAACCAATGAATGCATAACTAAATGGAACAGCAAATCTCCCTCTCTCCCTGCCTCTCTCTTCCTCTAAAAAGTCAATTTAAAAAATTTTAGCAACTTACTCTTTCGTTTACAGTAGCGGTTCTCAACCTGTGGGTCGCGACCCCTTTGGCGGTTGAACGACCCTTTCACAGGGATCACCTAAGACCATCCTGCATATCAGATATTTACATTACGATTCATTCATAACAGTAGCAATATTACAGTTATGAAGTAGCAACGAAAATAATTTTATGGTTGGGTCACAACATGAGGAACTGTATTTAAAGGGCCAGAAGGTTGAGAACCACTGGTTTACAGTGTATGAGAAGGCCTATTTTCTTCCACTCATGCTTGGTTTTATTTTTTAAAGGAATGCTAATCTGATAGGTAAAATATGCAGTTTCCTCACTTTGATTTCCATTTTTAAATTTTGAAGGAAATTAAGCATTTTTCCTGTTTGTTGTTCATATTTATTTCTGTGAATGGTCTGTTCTTAGCCTGTTGTCAATGGTTTTGTTTTGTTTATTTATTTAACACCATTAAGAGAGTTTAACATTTTATGAAGTTAAACTTAGTTCACTTTTATGGCTTTCATGTTTGAGGTTATGTTTATAACAGCTATTCTCCTTTCTGTTAGGTTAGGTGGCTCAGGAGGCAGCGCAAGAAATAGAGTCCAGTGAATCAGAAAAGAAAGGAAAGGAAAGTTTATTCTGCGTCCCCGGGAGACCCACGTACCCCCAAAGACAGGGCACGTGGATTCACGCCAACAGGGAGGGGGGCGCTTTTTTTTATATTGCGGTTGGGTGAGGGGCGGGGACATGAGCTGAGGTATTCAGTTGAGGAAGCTTTAGCTGCAAGGGGGTCAGCAAGGTATTCAGGAATGAGTCAGCATCTGTGTGGGGGTATGTGGATTCAGGGAGAAGAAGCCGGTATCTGTGTCTGGCACGTTGATCTGTGAGAAATTCCAGGGGGAGTCCATTGTCTCATCACATGTCTGCATGTATCGGATCCTGGGCTCTCTCCAACCTAACACTTTCAAGATTAAAAAATAATCCCTAATTTTTTCTGGATATTTTTTCAGTTTTTGGTTTGTTTTGTTTCATTTAAATTTCTGATCTTAAACCTAAATTTATTTTGGGGTAAAGGGTAAAGCCACTTTTTTGGGGGGAATTCAACAAGGGTACCAAAGTCCCCTTCGCTGCCCTTAGGCAACCCTGCTCTTCTCTGTCGTCTTTCAAAGAGTGAAGATCTTATGCATTAGAAAGTGCCCCTGTCTCCAGAGTAAGGATAAGATCATGACTGAAATTTTGGTCTCCTGAGGGTTTGATATTCTGTATTTGCTGTTTTATCATAAGTATCGTAGTTGAAGCTCCTTTAAGTCTAGAGTAGAATACGAGTTTAGGAATTTTCAGTCTGTAGATAAGTTCTCTGGGTCAGCATCTCAGTTAAAGGAACTAGCAGGAAGCTGGACAGCTTAGAAATACAACCTCATTGTTCATTGGGTCAGGGTCAACAATTTTCCTTTTAACCTTTTAATTATTTACTCAAAGATGAAAGTTTTGTTCAAATATGTTTTACTAAAAGGAACCATATTTCAGAGATTGATCTGTAGATAACTTTGTAGAAAATGCCATAGGGCTAACCACGTGAAGAAATCTTCCTCCTAGCCTTTGTATTTCAATGCAGATTTAAAAAATCATGCAATTAGATCAAATTCCGTTAGACTTGCTTTTGTAAAAATGTTCCCCTGAGCATCTGTGGTAGAAGGATTAAAAACCTAGTTTACCCAAAGGCACTCTTTTCTTTTCTTTTTTTTTTTTGCAGTTTTCTTCCTTTGTGAAGGCTTACTAAAGTATACTGATATGGGATTTTTTGGACTGGAACTCGTGGTGTTCCCCTGGGCAGGATGGTTCCCCGGATTCTTTGTCCCTTGGAGTCAAAGAATGAATCCCTACATGGAAGATGGTGTATATATAGCAAAGGTGGAAATTTATTGAAGAACAAGTACAGAGACTACCACGTGGGGCAGGGGAAAGAGGCCCACCAAGTTCCTTCTTCCACAGTTTATAAAGGCTGCAGATCTTTGTGCCTTGATATCCCCTCTGATTGGCCACTATCTCCCTTTTGATTTGGTCACTATAGCAACTCCTTAGTTCAAAGGTCAAATCTCACATGGGATGTGTGAGACCCTCCTCCCTCATTTTCTTCTATTCCCTCTAGGCCAGTGGTTCTCAAACTTCCTAATGCCGCTGAAAGGGTGAGGGCTATGCGCTCCCCGCCATCTCCTCCATGTTGGGGCCACGTGTAGCCTTCTTCCCGGAAGCCCAGGCCTCTGCTGGCCACGCCCGGGATTTTAAACTAACCAATGACAATCAAGGGAAGTGCGCGCCATAGATATGACCACATCCTGTGTAACAAGACCCGGCTCACGCCTGGCCAATCGGCAGGGCCCACAATCCCCTTGCGTCACCCCCCTATTTA
Organism: Myotis yumanensis; assembly: GCF_028538775.1. Taxonomy (NCBI): domain Eukaryota; kingdom Metazoa; phylum Chordata; class Mammalia; order Chiroptera; family Vespertilionidae; genus Myotis; species Myotis yumanensis. The sequence continues at coordinate 158,752,044 of NW_027223752.1, read as the reverse complement.
AGCCGGATTTTCCCATGGGAGGGGACTCTCTCTTCCTGTCGCCGGGCTGGCCGGGAGCAGGGCCGGGCCGGCCGGGAACGGGGGGTCGGTCTAGCTAGCCCAAAAAATAAAAGGTCCTTCTGCTGTTGCATCGAACTGGCTCCCAGTGTGGAATTTTTTTGGGGGATCTTGGAATCTGGGCACAACATTTGGGGGCTCGTCCAGGATCCTCAAACCCCATTCAGGGACGCCCAGCTCGGAGGACTTGGCTGACCGCGGTATGTGTCGTTTATGTTTGTATTTGTTTGTTTCTGTGTGAGCTCACTTCTGAAATCTGTATTCGCCCACATTGATCGTGGACGCACGAGGACAAAGGGCGGGAGGAGTCGGGGGACGCCTCGATCCTCCATCTGTATCTGTAGAAGTAGCTTTGCTTCCGAGGTCGGGAAATCTGTAGGCGGGTAGCTTCCGCTGGCTGTAGAACTAGCTTTGCTTCCGAGGTCGGGAAATCTGTAGGCGGGTAGCTTCCGCTGGCTGTAGAAGTAGCCTTGCTTCGTTTTCGGTTTTTACCATCATGGAGTTGGAAGATTATTTTGGTTTCGCGTCCATGGAGTTGGAATACTGTATTTTAGGGCCCCTTAGTTGTCTGTGTTTGTGTTTTTTTGGTTTTATTTTGTGGATTTACTGGATAGACATTATGGGACAGACTCAAACTACTCCTTTAAGCATTATGGTCTGTCATTTTAAAGAGGTAGAGGAAAGAGCCAGCAACCTCAGTGCGGAGGTTCGGAAGGACCGGTGGCGGGCCTTTTGTTCCAGGGAGTGGCCGACTTTTAATGTCGGGTGGCCGCCGGAGGGGACTTTCGATCTCCCCACCATCCGCCGGGTTAGGGATATCGTCTCCCAGCCCAAAGAGGGACATCCTGGTCAACTCTCTTACATTGTTACTTGGCAGGACCTCGTGGAAGATCCACCATCTTGGCTTAGGCCCTTCCTACCTCCACACCCTCCGGAGCCAGAACCCATTCTTGCCTTGCAGGAAGCGGAGAAGAGGAAGGAGAAAAGAACCACCCTGCCGTCAGCTCCAGCTCCCCCCTACCCGGTTTTGCAGGGGGGAACTGAAGAAGAGTTAATTTTTCCTCCCCCATATCATTTCCACAGGATGCCAGAGAGATTTGATCCTGCCCTGTGGCGGGAAGCTGACGCAGTTCCGGGAGTACCTGGGGGCGGAGTTCCTGGAGTGCCTGGGGGCGGAGTTCCGGGAGTGCCTGGGGGCGGGGTTCTGGGAGTGGCCTCAGTTCCGGTTCCGGTAGGAGGCCCGCCTCTCACCCGGCAAAGAGCTCAGCGGGAACTGTCTGTCGCAGCCCCCGACTCCACTATTAAGACCTTGCCCTTACGGGCCGCTGGACCCCCGGATGCGAATGGCAACCAGCCCCATATCTATTGGCCTTTCTCAACTAGCGATTTGTATAACTGGAAGGCACAGAACCCTAAGTTCTCTGAAAAGCCGGGGAGACTTATTGACTTGCTAGATTCTGTTCTTTTCACCCATCAGCCCACATGGGATGACTGTCAGCAGCTTTTACAGGTTCTGTTCACAACGGAAGAGAGAGAAAGGATCCTCAATGAGGCCCGGAAGATGGTTCCTGGTGTGGACGGAAATCCAACCACAAACCAGGCCCAGATAGATGCCTCTTTCCCTTTAACTAGGCCTGAATGGGATTTCAACACGGCAGAAGGTAAGGAGAGGCTCTCGGTCTACCGTCAGACTCTAATGGGGGGTCTCCGTAGGGCTGCTAGGAAGCCCACCAATTTGACCAAGGTAGGGAACGTACAGCAGGGAAAAGATGAGTCTCCAGCTGCCTTTCTAGAACGGATCATGGAGGCATATCGCACCTACACCCCCATGGATCCAGAAGCCCCTGAGAATAAGGCAGCTGTAATCATGAGTTTTATAAACCAGTCAGCCATGGACATTAGAAAAAAACTGCAGAGAATAGATAGATTAGGAGAAAAGAGTTTACAGGATTTACTGGCAGTGGCAGAGAAGGTGTTCAATAACCGAGAGTCCCCTGAGGATAGACGAGCCCGCGCCATGGTGGCTGCCAGTGACAAGCAGACCCGAAACCTGGCCAAGATTCTGCTAGCCACCACCACGGAGTCCCCTGAGGAGCGGACCCGCCGCCTTCGCCAGCTTGCTGATGGCCAAGAAAGAGGTAAGGAAACTGCCCGGAGTGGGAAGAAAAAACTGCAACAGAACCAGTGTGCTTACTGCAAAGAGATAGGGCACTGGGTCCGAGAATGCCCAAAGAAGGCCGGTAAAAGGGGAAGCAAGACGGACCGGGTGGAGGTCTTGGAGCTGGAAGGACTGAGTGATTAGGGGAGTCGGGGTTCGGACCCCCTCCCCGAGCCCAGGGTAACTCTTAGAGTGGAGGGGACCCCTGTTGACTTCCTTGTCGACACTGGAGCACAACATTCGGTTCTCCGCACACCTCAGGGGAAGCTTGCTAATAAAAAGTCCTGGGTGCAAGGGGCAACTGGCATGAGCCAGTATCCATGGACTACCCGAAGAACAGTAGATCTAGGAACGGGCCGGGTATCCCATTCCTTCATGGTAATACCGAAGTGCCCCTACCCCCTTTTAGGACGGGACTTGCTAACCAAGATTGGAGCCCAAATAACCTTCAGACAAGGGGGGCCTCAGGTTACCGATAGCGAAGGCCACCCCATCCAGGTTCTGACTCTGAGACTGGAGGATGAATATCGCCTACACCAGGGGGCGCCCCCAGTAGAGAACAATATAGATAGATGGCTGCAAGAATTCCCCACAGCCTGGGCAGAGACGGGGGGAGTAGGACTGGCTGCCCACAGGGCCCCAACCCTGGTTGAGCTAAAACCAGGAGAAAGCCCAATAAGAGTAAAACAGTACCCTATGTCCCAGGAGGCTCGGAAGGGAATCCAGCCTCACATCCGGAGACTGCGAAGCCTAGGGGTACTGGTTCCATGCCAATCTGCCTGGAACACCCCCCTCCTGCCGGTCAGAAAGCCCCACACGAATGACTATCGACCAGTCCAGGACCTCCGGGAAGTAAATAAAAGGGTCCTGGATATACACCCAACCGTTCCTAACCCATACACTCTCCTAAGCTCTCTGGCACCCTCTAGAGTCTGGTATACCGTACTAGACTTGAAGGATGCCTTTTTCAGCCTGCCGCTAGCGCCTCAAAGCCAGCCCCTGTTTGCCTTCGAGTGGCACGACCCAGAGGAAGGCTACAGTGGACAATTAACCTGGACGCGATTGCCCCAAGGATTCAAGAATTCACCCACCATCTTCGACGAGGCGCTGCATGAAGACCTTGGTGAGTACAGGAGAGAGCACCCCAATCTCACCCTCCTTCAGTACGTAGATGACATCCTGATTGCTGCCGATACTGCCAAAGATTGTGAACAAGGGACCAAAGATCTGCTGGCCACCCTAGGGACCTTAGGGTACCGGGCCTCTGCGAAGAAGGCTCAGATATGCCAAAAGAGGGTGAGTTACCTGGGGTACATACTGGAGGGCGGACAGCGGCGGTTGTCAGATGCTAGAAAAGAGACAGTCTTGAAAATCCCTGCTCCCACCTCCCGGAGGGAGGTGAGGGAGTTCCTAGGATCGGCTGGCTATTGCCGCCTCTGGATACCAAGTTTTGCTGAGATCGCCAGGCCCCTATAGGAAGCCACCAAGGAGGGGAAGGCCTTTAAATGGACTGAGACAGAAGAAATGGCCTTTAATCAGATAAAGAAAGCTCTTTTAGCTACTCCAGCCCTGGGCCTACCAGACATTACAAAACCCTTTCGCCTCTTTGTAGATGAGCGCAAAGGAGTGGCAAAAGGGGTTTTAACCCAGGCTTTAGGCCCCTGGAGTCGCCCAGTAGCATATTTGTCTAAAAAGCTGGATCCTGTAGCCGCCGGCTGGCCACCGTGCCTAAAAATCATTGCAGCAACCGCGCTCTTAGTCAAGGATGCTGACAAACTGACCCTGGGGCAGGAGATCTGGATCACAACCCCGCATGCCATTGAAGGGATCCTAAAACAGCCTCCTGATAGATGGATGAGCAATGCTCGCATGACCCACTATCAAAGCTTGCTGCTCAACCCCCCTAGAGTGCGGTTCCTTCCCAGTGCGGCCCTCAACCCTGCTACCCTGCTACCTGACCCTGACCTAGATGCCCCACTACATGACTGTGCGGGAATCCTGGAGCAGGTACATGGACTTCGGAAGGACTTGACCGATCGGCCCCTCCCGGATGCAGAGGCCACCTGGTTCACGGATGGAAGCAGCTTCGTGCGGAACGGGTGCAGGTACGCAGGTGCGGCGGTGGTTGCCAACACAAACACTGTGTGGGCGGAGGCTCTGCCCCCTGGGACATCAGCTCAGCGAGCAGAACTCATTGCACTCACCAAGGCACTGACCCTGGGGGCTGGAAAGCGGCTTAACGTTTACACAGACAGCCGTTATGCATTTGCTACAGCTCACGTTCACGGGGCAATCTACCAGGAGAGAGGGCTATTGACAGCAGAGGGACGGACAATAAAAAATAAGCAGGAAATCCTCAACCTGCTCTCAGCCTTATGGCTTCCTGCCAAGTTAGCCATAATCCACTGCCAGGGACACCAAAAAGCCAATGACCTGGTAGCTAAAGGTAACCAAAAGGCTGACCAGGCTGCAAAGGCAGTAGCCCTTACCTCGGTCCCTACCATGGCCTTACAACTACCAGACCCAGGGGACCCAGTCCTACCAGACCAGCCCAAGTACTCCCAGGAGGAGTTGCAACGTATCAAAAAGCTCCCTAAAGCCCAGGAAATAAAGGGATGGTGGCATACACCAGAAGGAGAACTTATATTGCCGGACTGGCTCGGGGACACGATATTAAAACATATGCACCAATCCACTCACCTGGGAGCCCGGAAAATGAAGGACTTAATCCAACATGCCAGGATCAAAATTCACCAGCAGAATACCAAGATAGACCAGGTTGTGTCAGCCTGCAAGACCTGTCAACTCACAAACGCAAGGGTTGGATCAAATAAAGAAGGAACCAGGCTCAGAGGCACCAAACCTGGAGCACAATGGGAGGTCGACTTCACTGAAATTAAACCAGGGAAGTATGGTTATAAATATCTTTTAGTATTTATAGATACCTTCTCTGGCTGGGTAGAAGCATACCCAACCAAGCGTGAAACAGCTCAGACGGTGGCCAAGAAGCTGCTGGAAGACATCTTACCCAGGTATGGTTTTCCTGCTATGATAGGATCCGACAACGGGCCAGCCTTTATTTCACAGGTAACACAGGTAGTAACCAGGGCTATTGGGGCAAATTGGAAACTACATTGTGCTTATAGACCCCAGAGTTCAGGTCAGGTAGAAAGAATGAATAGAACTCTAAAAGAGACCCTTACCAAATTAACCATGGAGACTGGCGGGGACTGGGTGGCTCTCCTACCATATGCCCTTTACCGGGTAAGGAACTCCCCTTACACCCTGGGCTTTACTCCCTATGAAATCATGTTTGGCAGGCCACCCCCTATCATTCCTAACCTTAAAGCTAACTTTCTCGCTGAATTTGAAAATCAAGAACTATCTCTTTCCTTAAGAGGGCTCCAGAGGGCACACGAGGACATTTGGCCACGCCTTCGCGCCATCTATGAGACCAGCCCAATTCCAACTCCTCATCGACACAGACCAGGAGATTGGGTCTACGTCAAAAGGCATCATCAAGAAACTCTTGAGCCACGTTGGAAGGGTCCCTACACTGTGGTGCTAACGACCCCCACTGCTCTCAAGGTAGACGGCGTTGCGACCTGGATCCATCACACTCACGTCCGGTCAGCGGACCCATCCACGGTCCAAAAAGACTTCATCACCAAATGGAGCGTCGAAAGAGATCAACGCAACCCACTGAAGCTCAAGCTACGGCGTGCTCCACCTGCCTGATGCTGGTGACATAACTCGAGATCACTCCTGTCGCCAGGAGCCCCCACAATAGACTTAGATGATGCCTGCATCTGCATGGACATGGCTCCAAAGAGACAGGGACAATTTATAGAAAAATCGGGGATAGACTTTAGTATCACATGTTTAATAGCGGAAGATTTGGCTGCCTGAAAGCGGCCATGATGCCAGTATTATGTTTCATTGTGTTAATATATTACATTAACCTTTAATTCTCTTGCAGGTTTGAATGTATATTGATTGTCCTAAAAAAAGAACTGTGCGGGATGACCCCCGAAAGTAAGGAGTGCCTAGCTGCCAAGAGGGCAGGTGCCCAACTGAACAGGGAACGGTGCCCATCAGGTTTTGGTCGCTGTTGAGAGACAGTTGACAGTTGACAGCCTGTGTACTGCTTGCAGGCCTGCATGACCATGCCCATGTCAGGGGTAGTAAAGCTAGGAAAAGCCTGGTTAGAATAAAAATCTAAAGCATGGTTATGCATGAAAAGAAATTAGCAAAGAAAATCAGAAAATCTTAGAATAAATCAATATATCTTTCTTCTTATATAATTCCTCCGAAATCTGGCAATACATCTCTTTGCATAAATTCAATAAGACCAGTTTCTAATGATGGTTTTCAGTTACCGTTCTTGTTGTATTTATGCAAACATCAGAATAGTAGATAAATTAATCTCGATTTGGCTTTTTAATGGCCATGGAGGAATTTTAAAAAGAAAAATCCTATTTCAATAAAAATTGTTACTTTCCCTTCCACCAGACCATTTGTTAAGATATGCCCAGTACAGGCCTCTAGCGACGGTGGAATAGAAATGCAGCCCGACTCATGATTGAGCCGGAAGTTCCAAGACAAGGGGGGAATGAAAGGGTGAGGGCTATGCGCTCCCCGCCATCTCCTCCATGTTGGGGCCACGTGTAGCCTTCTTCCCGGAAGCCCAGGCCTCTGCTGGCCACGCCCGGGATTTTAAACTAACCAATGACAATCAAGGGAAGTGCGCGCCATAGATATGACCACATCCTGTGTAACAAGACCCGGCTCACGCCTGGCCAATCGGCAGGGCCCACAATCCCCTTGCGTCACCCCCCTATTTAAGCCGGATTTTCCCATGGGAGGGGACTCTCTCTTCCTGTCGCCGGGCTGGCCGGGAGCAGGGCCGGGCCGGCCGGGAACGGGGGGTCGGTCTAGCTAGCCCAAAAAATAAAAGGTCCTTCTGCTGTTGCATCGAACTGGCTCCCAGTGTGGAATTTTTTTTGGGGATCTTGGAATCTGGGCACAACACCGTGACCCTTTAACACAGTTCCCAATTTCATTGTTACAAATTGAACATAATTAAAGCATAGTGATTAATCACAGAAACAATATGTAATTATATATGTGTTTTCCAATGGTCTGAGGCGACCCCTGTGAAAGGGTTGTTCGACCCCCAAAGGGGTCGCGACCCACAGGTTGAGAACCACTGCTCTAGGCTTTCTTCTTCCTTCTTTATTTTGTAAATATAGACCTTTTGCTACTCCCAGTTTCCTTATCTTATGGAAATGTAACGGCTGCCTCCCCCAACTTTCTTGTCTTACAGAAGTGTAACTTCTGCTGGCTTCCTGCTCCCTGTCTTAAGGAAATGTAACTTCTCCCAGTCTGTAGCCCTGTGTTTTTTCATGGACCTTTTTCATTTTTTAAAATTTCCTAAACCTGCTTATATCCCCCTAAAATTCCTATTTCAATACTATCATCAGAATTTTTATTATGTGCCCCTTCTGTACACCATTTATTACTCAGTTCATGAGAGAATATAAACAGAATCTGAGGTCTCACATATGTTGTAAAATCTAAAATAAAAATGTTTCCTCGAGGACAGACAGTCTGGTATTTTCTCTCGTCACTGGTCCAAAGTCCATATTCCTGATTCTTTGAAAGCCCAAACTCAACAAGTCAGAGTTTGGAGTAAGGAAAGGTTTACTGATGGAGAAGGCACCAACGGAGAAGATGGAGCCCTGGTGGTGCCTTAAATCCATGTTAAGAAAGTACAGACTTCAGGCTTCTTTTAGGTCAGGGGTAAGGGAAATGGGAGGGGCTGTTTTTGTAAAACTCAAGCCAAATTCTCCTCATAATTAGCATGTCATTATGCAAGACTCAGCTATTAGCCTGAAGGCTGTGGGAACAGAGCAGGCTTGAACAAGATTGAGTCAAAGAGAGACTGAGCATTTCATTCTGTTACACTCTGATTTAGTAATCTCTCTACAACATCCCTGAGTGAGTTTTTAAAGCTGTTCTCTCAGAGACAGTAAACTCACTGCCTTATAAGATAGTCTGTGGCATTATTGACTAGTTTTTACTATAAGAAGTTTCTTGTTTGGGCATAAATGGACTCAAATTCGTGGAAGAATAATCATGGTGGTGAAGGGACATGGAATCATTGTGACTTAGAAGAAATATATGTTTAGTCTTAGTCCACAATTCCTGGCTCCCTGCTCCCAGTCTCTTGAAATTTCTTAAGTGAAGAGAGTGAAAATGGTATCTTTTGTCATGTTAATGAGGTGACTTTTGGAAAACACCTCAATGGGGATTGATTGCCAAGAGACCCAACCTTGTGACTAGAGGGTTGGGACTTTTAGTCTCACTCCAAAACATTCACTTCCCAGGGGAGGGAGAGGGTTTGGAGATTGAAATCAATTGTCAATGTCCAGTGGTTTAATCAATCATGCCTCTGTAATGAATTTTCCATAAACACCCAAGAGGATGGGGTGCAGAGAACTTCTGGGTTGGGGAACACATGGAGGATCTGGGAGCCTGGCTTGCCTGGGGAGGACACGGAAGTGTCATTCCCCTCTCCACATATCTCACCCTATACAGCTCTTCCCCATCCTGGCTGTTCCTGAGTACAATAAACCAATAAACCTTTCACAATAAATCAGTGATCTAATAAGTAACACGTTTCTCTGATTTCTGTGAGCCATTCTGGCAAATTAATTGAACCCAAGGAGGGGGTTGGGGAAACTTCTGATTTACAGCCAGTCAGTTAGAAGTATAGGTAACAATGGCATTCTGAGTTGGAGGGAGTTGTTGGAACGTCCAATTTGTAGTCAGTTGATCAGAAGCACAGTCTGGGTTTGTGGCTGGCATTTGAAGAGTGTATGTGCTGGAGGAAGTTTTATATAGGGCCGAACTCAACTTGTGGAATCTGATGTTTTCTGCGCAACAAATTCACTCAAAATTGGTGCTTTAAAATAAGCATTGTATTATGCTCAAGGATTCTGTGGAGCAGGGGTTTGGATGAGGCATAGTTCAAATGGCTTGTATTGACAAGCAAACTGGTCTTGCAAGGCGGGTCAGGCCATAAAAAGTGTGAACAATGCATTGCATTGGGGCGGGGGAGGGGAAGGTCATTATCTCTGGCTCCAGGGCAGATTGACACCTGGGGGCCTTCCTGTAAGCTCAGGAAAGGGGGTGGAACCATATCTGCAAGACAATGACCCCAGAAGGTTATAAAAAGTGAAGCCTCTGCATGTTACTTCACTCTGATTTGGAAATTATTCCCGGAGTCCACTAGTGTTAATAAACGGGTCCTTCCCTTTCTCTAGGAAGCGTGCTTGGTATTTCTTTGCTCTTCTGTAACAGTCTCTGCTCATAGTTGGGGTCCTCAGTTGGGAAGACATGATGGCTGGGTTGACTCAAGGACTAGAGGCTGGTATCATTTGTAGGCGCCTTACCTCACTTGTCAGTTAAGTCAATAGGGTGTCAATGGAACACTTCCACATGGCCTCTCCATGTTGTCTGGGCTTTCTCAAAATATGGCAAACTCATGTAATCCCCTTCGTGTGGCATCAGGGGTTCCCAGAGTTAGTATCTCAGCAAAGTAAGTGGGAGATGCATCACTTTTTCTGATCTCGCCTTGTACATCATGCAATGTCACTTCTGCAATGTTCTACAGGTTAAAAATGGGCCATATTCCCTCCCAGATTTGGGATAGGAGATATAGATCTAGGCTTTATATCTCTCTTGATACAAAAATTTCTGATCATTAAAAAAAAGGAACACATCTATTTAAAGGAAATTTAAGTTATAAGACATATTCAAAATAAAACTTCCTAAAAAAAAAAAAAAAGCAAACTACTGCTTATCTTGTTTTTGGGAAGAATTAGAAAGCAGACTGCGTACAGAAGAGAGAGGTCTGTTTGGGACTTACTCTGGCTTATTAAGGCCACTTTGTCTACTGACCGCAATATAGAATAAGTTTTGCTTTTTAAATTAATTCCATGTTGCTCAACTTCCAAAGGACTTTCAGGAATTACCAAACATTTTTTTCCCAATAATATTTTAAAAGCATAAAATAAAGTTGAGCAAGTATAACCAAGTTATTCTTTCTTTTGTCCTTTTTTGGTTTTGTTTATCTCATGATTGCACTAGCTAATTTATTTATTTTATATAAAATCCTAACCCTCAATAGGCTAGGGTTTTAACTGGCCTGGATATGGTCATAGATGACCTTCACTTTCTATATAAGTCCAGCTCTCTGTTGACTCTGTAGTTCTTGTCTTATATCTGCATCAAAATACATTATAAATTGTGTAATAATTTATCAAACAAATTAATCTATATGTGTAATTATTTTTAAAAATATATTTTTATTGATTTTAGAGAGGAAGGGAGAAGGAGAGAGACAGAAACATCAATGATGAGGGAGAATCATTGATCAGCTGCCACCTGCATGTCCCCCACTGGGGATCGAGTCCACAACCCATGCATGTGCCCTCCTGGTTCATAAGTCAATGCTCAACCACTGAGCCATGCTTGGCCAGGTATGAATTATTTTTTATTCCTTTCTCTCAAACTTGCTTTTGGTCTTACTCTTCTCTGCCCTGAAAAAAGAATTGGCAGGTCAAATAGCTTTCTGGTTTCTTTGATCACAAAAAAGTCTCATTTCAGAAAAAAAAAAAAATTCCTATCAAATCAATATAATAAAAGCCGAAATGACCGTTATGGTGGATTGACCAGAATGACTGGTTGCTCTGATGTGCACTGAACACCAGGGGGCAGACGCTCAACGCGGGAGCTGCTCCCTGGTGGTCAGTGCACTCTCACTGGGGGAGTGCTGCTCAGCCAGAAGCCGGGCTCATGGCTGGTGAGTGCAGCGGCAGGTGGCAGGAGCCTCTCTCACCTCTGTGGCAGCACTGAGGAGCAGCAAGCCGAGTGGTAAGGAGCAGTGAGCAGGCAGGCAGTAAGGAGCGAGGGATCCCGGACTGAGAGAGGGATGTCTGACTGCCAGCTTAGGCCTGATCCCCTCCCCTCCAGTGCATGAATTTTGTGCACCAGGCCTCTAGTTTAATATAAAAATTTATGATTATAATCTAATTTAGGTTTCTATAGTCCTTCAGTGTAGGCCTGCCTAGGAATGCTTTGCCTTTTCATGATTTTCTAATTCTACCTCCTCTTCCACTCCTAGATATAATTTCCTGTTTCTCTGGAGAAGCAAGGTAAGACATAAGAAAGGTTTTATTTGACTGATTTCGTTGTATCTGGCAACAAAGTGAGAGCTACATTGGGTTTTCTGACCTAGCCTCAAAGTCTTGCAATGTCACTTCCTCATTTTACTGATTAAAAGAGACTCACACCCACACCGGTCAACGGCAGGGGACAAAGAAAGGTGTCTGAAAGATGACATATGTTATGCCCAGATTTCAAGATTCCCAAGAAGCCACCAGGGAGCCATCCAATCCGATGCAAAAGCAAAGAGTCTTTTATTTTAAGCCCGGGCTTAGCTCCTCTACCTTCCTTACTGACGCAGCAGCAGGTGGCAAAGAGAGAGCAGTCTGCTCGAACCAGGGGTTTCATAGAGGGTTGGAGTAGGGGCGGGAGAGGGGGCTGTGCCCCCCGCCGATTGGCCAGGTGCGAGCTGGTGACCCATTACACAGGATGTGGTCATATCTATGGCGCGCACTTCCCTTGATTGTCATTGGTTAGTTTAAAATCCCGGGCGTGGCCTGCAGAGGCCTGGGCTTCTGGGAAGAAGGCCGCACGTGGCCCCAACATGGAGGATATAGGCAAGATGGAGGGCATAGCCCTCGCCCTTTCATTCCCCCCTTTGTCTTGGAACTTCCGGCTCAATCATGAGACGGACTGCTTTTCCATTCCACCGTTGCTAGAGGCCCATACTGGACATATCTTAACAAATGGTCTGGTGGAAGGGAAAGAAACCATTTTAGCTTTAACAACTTCTATTGAAATAGGATTTTTCTTCTTAAAATTCCTCCATGGCTATCAAAAAGCCAAATTAAGATTAATTTATCTACTGTCCTGATGTTTGCATAAACACAACAAGAATGGTAACTGACTACCTTTGCTGGAATCTCATGGTTGAATCTTAATGTGCCCCGTAGGGCCAGGAAGCCACGCCACCCAGCTGCCATCAGGCCCGCCTGCAGTATCTGCTGAGTTAGGTGAACCCCTCACCTGTAGCAACTCCACCTGAGCCCACGCTCCAGGCTTTAAGGCCCATCTCAGTAGCCCTCCTACCCATTGCGGTCCAGAGTGTGTGGGGGCTCCACAGGAATGCAGAGGCATCCCTACTGCTCCCCTTTTACTCTTACCAACCGCCAGTGATGGTAGGGCATCGGCCTGACACTCCAGCGCCAGCCATCTTCAGGGCTTCCAAGCAGAATACCAGGCTTTCTTCGTGGCATTTTTACTGGCTTCAAGTCTTTAGAGCTCAGACAGGGCTCTTTAAAACATGATACTCCAGTCAAAGTTTTCCGTTAATAAAACCACTATTAGGAACCGGTCTTATTGAATCTATGCAAAGAAATGTATTGCCATGTTAGCATTGCCAAATTTCGGAGGAATTACATAAGAAGAAAGACATACTGATCTACTCTAAGATTTTCTGACTTTCCTTGCCAATTCCTTTTAATTGTTGGCATTAAACTTTCTTTCTATGCATAACCATGCCTCAGACCTTCTACTCTAAACAGGCTTTTTTTAGACTACCCCTGACATGGGCATGGTCACAAAGGCCTGCAAGCAGTACACAGGCTGCCAACTGTTAGCTGTCTCTCAACAGAGACCAAAACCTGATGGGCACTGTTCCCTGCCCAGGTGGGCACCTGCCCTCTTGGCAGCTAGGCACCCTTTACTTTTTGGGGTTCACCCCACATAGTACCCTTCCAGGACAGCCAACATACATTCAAACCTGCAAGAGAATTAAAGGTTAATGTGACATATCAACACAATGAAACATAATATAGGCATCATGGCCGCTTTAGGCAGCCACATCTTCTGCTACTAAACATGTGATCCTATAAACTGTCCTTGTCTCTTTGGAGCCATGTCCATGAAGATGCAGACATTATCTAAGTCTATTCAATGTTACCAGCATCAGGCAGGTCGATCACGCCGTAGCTTGCTGCTGACCAGACGTGGATGTGATGGACCCAGGTCGCGACGCCGTCTATCTTGAGAGCGGTGGGGGTCGTCAGCACCACGGAGTTGGGTGTAGGGACCTTTCCATTGAGGCTCCAGGAGGTGCCTTTTGCCTGGGTGGAGCCAAGGCGCAGCCAAATGTCCTCGTGCGCCCTCTGGAGCCCTCTCAAGAAAAGAGACAATTCTTGCAGCAAGAAAGTCAGGAATGATAGGGGGTGGGGCCTGACCAGCTTCATTCTCGCCTATCTTTACAGATTTCAAGGCCCATTGTCTTCCTTCACAGGCAGGGTAAGGGCCCATTAAGTCTTTGCCTTGAGGAACTGTGAGCCCCATCCTTAAATGTCCCAATTAGACTAGAATTCCAAAATCCCAACCCAGCACAGAATATCACATAGAAAATCAAAGTTCCCAGTAAACGACAGAGATGCTTATAAATATCAAATAAACATTTACACTTACACCTTTTCAGTGAACAAGTATTTTTACAGCCTTGGGCTCTTGAGCAGATAACAGGAACATCATCCAGGTCCCCTGATGGGGGCCTGACAGGAACAGATGTGGGGGCCTTTCCCACATCCCAGGACAGGATTCTTGACCTATGTCTTATTTAGATAGAAACGGTTTTTATCACAAACAAACAAACAAACAAACAAACAAATCCAAAACCAAGAAAATCGAGGCCAGAAGTACCCTCTGATGTTTTAGGGGTACCAAGGAAGGAGAAGTTAGGCAGTGTCCAGCCCTTCTCACAATCCACCACCAGTGACCAGTTCCAGCTTACTGGCCTATCATCCATTTAACATTTCTTTCCTCCCATCACACCAAAGCCATGCTTTCCAGTTAAAACTTTTAGCCTTAATTTTTAGGTGACATGTAAATAATTAACATTCCTCAGATTAATAATACATTCAAATTTAACAACAAGGATACATATTTAAGCAATAAGGACAGATCAATTTACAGAAACCAGTTTCTACCTGAAATAATTTTACCAGTCCCTTTTAAAGAGATTAGCTTAAAAATAAATTCGAGAGGCAAGTATAATTCCTGCTTCATAGATGATTTGAACTTAAAAGTTTTAAGTTTCCAGCCAATAAGCCTGGCATAGCTGCTAAATTTCAAAATGGTCACAATTTTTCTGCTGGGGAAATCAAAAGCAACTCCCATAGCTATTCACATGTAAATTTGACTATCAACTTCCTGGTGGTACTTGCCTCAGGGCGAGAAATTTTCTCCGCCACTTTTTAAGGCCAAAACAGTCTCGGGTTTTTATTCTGTACACAGCAAAAGGTCAGCTCAAAACTATGCGCACTCGTTTTTAAACTGGCCTTTTCCCTTTACACGTGCACAGAAATCCCGGATGCATTTTAAAACTTTTACATTCCTAGCTGGGGCGATCTCCATGGGAAGAGGCCGGCTCGCATCCAGAGCCGCAGCTGCCCCCGGCCTCCCGGGTGTCCGGCCCTCAGGCTCCGCGGGGGACCTTCCTCCGGACCCTGGGCCTCGCTGCTCCCGCCTCCCGTGAGCGATGCGCCGGCCCCGCCCCCCGAGCTCCACCTGGCTCCACTCACTCTCCACAAGCCCGGGGCCAACGCCGGCCAATGCCGGTCAACGCCGGTCGCTGCCGCCGCCGCCGCCAGGCTCCGCGAACGAGTCCGCCCCCGGCCCGAGCCCCCAGGGCCGCCCCCCGAAGGCGCGCCGCCGCTCATGGAGCCGAGCGCAGGCCCAAGCTGTGGGGCTCGGGCTGCCCGGGCTGCCACCGCCTCTCCCGGCCTCCGGCCTCTTCCAGGCTCCGCCGCTCGGGCTCCGGCTCCGGCCCAGCGCCCGCCGCCGACCAGGCCAGAGGCCGAGCCCCCAGGGCCGCCGCCGCAGCCGAGCCACCCGGGCCTGCAGCACGGCCGGGCTCCGGGGCAACCACGCGCCGCTCCTGCACGCCTGCCCCCGACTGCAGAGCAAGCGGCTCCTGCGGCCCCAGGCACAGTGATTCCCAGCTCACCTTCCCTGCCTGGGAGGCGCGCGGGCGGGGAGCCCTCCCCTGCCTTTACACTCACATACTTTCACCAGACATTCATTCAGAGTTTAAACAATCCATTCAATTCCTAACAACTTCCCGATTCCTGAGGGAGCTCTAAAGCCTCCCGCAATCTCCTTGAACTGATCAATCACAATATCCAAAGGAGCAGTCTGAGTCCGTCCCACAACATCCGTCCAGTAAGTCCACAGAAAACAAAAACACAGACAGACAAACAGGGCCCCAAAGAACAGCCTTTCAACTCCATGGAAGTAACTAGACGATGGCATTACGCCAAACCCGGCGGAAGCTAACCGCCTCGTCTCAAATCCGCGAGAGGAATACACATCTCTCATGAGGGGAATACACATCCCTTGTGGGGAGCAGAACGTCTTCTAACTCTCCCCTGCCTGTGGTCGTTCACGGGCGCGTCCGCCCTAGACCCCCTCAGGCACCGATTCCAGAAGTGAGCTCACACAGAACAGAATACACAACATACAGACACTTACCGCGGCCAAGCAGACTCTACGGATTGAGGATCCCTGCATGGTCCTGGGAACCCCGGGCGAGCCCCCAAATGTTATGCCCAGATTTCAAGATTCCCAAGAAGCCACCAGGGAGCCATCCAATCCGATGCAAAAGCAAAGAGTCTTTTATTTTAAGCCCGGGCTTAGCTCCTCTACCTTCCTTACTGACGCAGCAGCAGGTGGCAAAGAGAGAGCAGTCTGCTCGAACCAGGGGTTTCATAGAGGGTTGGAGTAGGGGCGGGAGAGGGGGCTGTGCCCCCCGCCGATTGGCCAGGTGCGAGCTGGTGACCCATTACACAGGATGTGGTCATATCTATGGCGCGCACTTCCCTTGATTGTCATTGGTTAGTTTAAAATCCCGGGCGTGGCCAGCAGAGGCCTGGGCTTCTGGGAAGAAGGCCGCACGTGGCCCCAACATGGAGGATATAGGCAAGATGGAGGGCATAGCCCTCGCCCTTTCAACATATATACAATTATTGGCTCTTTTTTCCCCTTCTGGGGGTGCTTTTTTCCCCTGGGAGATCCTTCTGCAAGAGGAGCTATGACTGTATTAAACAAGTAATGCTCCCATATCTGGATGCTTTTGAGTCCCCCTTTAGCCATAAGTTTCTGGCAATATACCTCTCACTCTGGATCTTTGGCTTCTTCTGGTTGAGCTCTCACATCCTCCTAGGAGACAAACACCTTTGCACACCATCACTGGAAGTGTAGATCTTGTGCAGTGCAACCAACTCTCTTTGCTGTTTACAGTCAGGCTAATCTAGTCTCAGCTTTGCATCTTTAGACTTCTTGCAGCAGAGGTAGAGAGTCTCCCAATCTTCAGAGGCTGTAGGCCAAGTTCTTTGAGAAGCTCATAAAAGCCCTTCTCTCCTGGATTAAGGTGTGGGGAATATTTTTCCTTCCTTCCCTGGTTCCATCCCATCCCCTCTAGAGTTCCCAGAATTTTTTCCAGAGACATTCCTCAGTTTCAACATTCACAGAAATGGAGGTGGGAGACTGAGCGATGTTGATAGAATCAGTTTCACAGTCCTTAGGATGTATTGCTTCAGTGGGCTAGCAACTCAATTTAGATATTGTCCTTAGACTTTGGGGTCACTGGTGAAACTCCAAGACAAAAAGTCCTACTTAATATCTTGCTACCTTCAGCCAAGATTAACCAAGCAGAAATGCCACTTCCCCCATACCTGTGTTTCGGCTTACCCACATTTAGAGGAAGGATTTTCAGAAGTATTTCAAAGCCAGTGGAGGTTGCATGACATTTTGAGAGAAGTTTGTGAGAAGAAACTGTGAGAGGAGTGGTGGGTAATCTTTCTAATCCAAATGCTCACCTTGTTTTCTCTAAGTTACTCTTTACTGTGTGGTGAAGGAGCCATTCTAAAATGAAAACCTATCTGTATACTAGGTTTTATGCTTTCTATATCTTCTTTAAAAGATAAAGCCCAAGTCGTCATGTGAAGTAATTTGAAACTTTTTAAAAAAATATTTGAAAATAATCTTAAGATGATGCATGCAGCTTCCAAGGAATTTTATGTTTGCCATGGACAACTTGGGTTATAGTCTTCTTCATCCTCATTTTCTCTCTCTAGTTTTACTTTCTACTTTTGTTTCATTTCTTAGGATAACTTAAAGTAGCCAGGATGGACTTGTCTGTTAAGCATAATAGGCACAGTGTATAGGGCCCATGATACTTTTAGGGGGCCACAGAATTATTTTAAATTAAAAGGAAAAACTGAATATAACAATAATCCTATATAATAAAACCCTAATATGCAAATGGACCAAACAGCGGAATGACTAGTCACTATGATGCGCACTGACCACCAGGGAGCAGATGCTTAACGCAGGAGCTGCCCCCTGGGTGTCAGTGCGTTCCCACAGGGGGAGCGCTGCTCAGCCAGCCTGGCTCACGGCTGGTGAGCGCAGTAGTGGTGGCGGGAGCCTCTCCTGCCTCCACTGCAGATGGGTGGTAAGAAGCAAGGGGTCCCAGACTGCGAGAGGGCACAGGCTGGGCTGAGGGATGCCCCTGAGTGCACGAATTTTGTGCACCAGGCCTCAAGTATTTTATAATTAATCAAGCCTGGAGTATATTTGTTTTTATGCCAAAGCAGTAATAAAAAAACAATTTATATGTATATATATTTTATGAAGGAAGGGGCCTATGAAAATAAAAGTGCCCAAAGGCCACACAAGTTATAACACACTGAAAGTAGTTAGCTTTACAGGAAAAAAAAACCCCACTTCTCAACTGACAACCATATTAGAAATTCTTCAGAGTTTTTATGTTTGTGGGTTTGGTGATCCGTTTCATTCCTGGCTGGGTTATGCAATTTATTGGTCATAAGTTAAAACTAATGTAGAGCATAAAATTCTGAGTAATATTTACTTGGACCATAAATAAGCCTTCAGATATGGGTCTAGTATCTTCAGTCTGCAGGCCGACGCTCTGTCCACTGAGCCAAACCAGTCAGGGCATGGGTCTAGTATCTTAATTTGGCTTAGACTTTCCTTAACATAAGTTTTTCTTTTTTAAAATTTTTATTTATTTTTCTTATTGTCTAAAGTTTTACATGTCTCCTTTTTCCCCGATTGACCTCCCCCTCTTCCCCCACCCCTAGCCATTCCCACCCCAGGCAAGCCCCCACCGCCCCAGTGCATGCATACAAGTCCTTTGGTTGCTCTCTAACCACCGCCCCTCCCCCAACCCTGCCACCTACCCTGCCATTTGTCTCTAGATCTATTTTTGTTCATCAATTTATTTTCTTTTTAAAACAAGTTATTTCATTTGCTATCATTGGCTTTACCTTTATTTTTTTACCAAAACCATGGCACTGTCTACCGGTAGTTTAAAGAACAATTCTACATGCTTAGATAGGAAGCATGAGGGAAACTATGAATTAAATCCTACTGAGAATGCAATTTACAAAATGAAGAGACAACATGCTACCCTCTTCTCTTGAGAATTAGTGTCTGTTTTCTCGACTGGGTCCCTTTAAAGTCAGGTTTCTATTGAGTCATAATTTCCAAACTCCAATCCTGGTTTTTTCTTAGATTTGTCTTTTCAACTGCTAAATGAAAAGGATGTCTTTTCAAACCCAGGTGAAAATCATGAGCTAGATTAAGGATACCTTGTAGAGTTCAGGAAGCTCACCTCTGCCTGCTCTCTTATGGGATGCTTTTCTGTCTCACTTTGCCTTTATTTCTACAAACTGCCTTCTGTGGTCACATCTTATGCTTTTTCTAGTCCAACTCATTTGCCTAATCCTCATATTTATATCTATCTCTTCTTCTATGGAAATTTTCTGACCTATTTCTGGCTTTGGACCTTCTCCTTGACTATATTTTGTTCCCCGGCTGGATATTTCCTGCCATCAACTCTCAGATGCTGTATCCTCTTAAGGACCTAGACTCTCAGGATGGACAACTCTTGGTCTACCAGCAGTTCCCATACTGGCTGCTTATCAGAATCCCCAGGACCCTGGTTAATTAAGAGTCCAGATACCCAGGTCTCTCCCCAGGGGCTTTGATTCAGTTCATTGTAGGGGAGGACTTGGGAATCTACATTTTAATAAGTAGCTCAGGAGATTTCTGGTGCAGCTGTTGTGTTTGGAAACAACCAATCCACAGGATAAACTATGCTCCTCTGAGGATACAAAGCTCTGCATAAGGTAGCCCTAGCTAGAAAATTCCTTCTCATCTTTAAAATCCCAGATTAAATGTCACCTATTCTTTGGGGATCTCTTTTACTCTCTCTGCCTTCCCTTTTCATTGAGCAAAATTAGTTTCTCATCTGTGCCACTATACATCAGTAAGAGCCCATTATCACATTGTTAGATTCATAGCCCGAATCCAGATATTTATGACAGAGGGAACTTAGGTAGCAAATGGGATTTAACACATGGTCCATGGTCCTGCCTCACAATCATCTTCAGTGTGTCATCAGTGAAGGATTTCTTTCCCAGATCTATTGAATCATAAACTGGGGATGCAGTTTGTAAAACAAATAATGTGAGTCTCTTCTGTCCATTAAAGTTTGAGAATCCTTGCTCTATCAATAGCAGAAATTGAAGACATCACCTGAAGTGGCAGTCTCTCCATGAACTACATTCATCAGTAAGGCATATGCCAGGAGGTCAGAGTATTCACAACTTTATCAGCACCAAGACCTAGGGGTTGGCTTCAGTTATGTGTTGCAATTAATAGTAGTGGTACTAGTGCTTACCTTTTTTGGTAACAATGATTTGCTCTTAATCAGATTTCCCAATGAAAAAATTAGGCAAAAGAAAATATGCTGTGAGCAACATCTTATTTACTTATTAAACCATGGATCTCCTTAAAAAACCTGAAAATTCCCCAGCCTTAGGAAATGTCAGAACCTAAGTTTAAGAAGATCTTATATATTAAAAGCCTAATATGCTAAGTGTTCAGTCACCTGGTAGGCTGTTCACCAATCAAAGAGTAATATGCTAATGATACATGAAGGCCACTCAACTGCTCGCTATGACGTGCACTGACCACCAGGGGGCAGACGCTCAACACAGGAGCTGCCCCCTGGTGGTCAGTGCACTCCCACAGGGGGAGTGCTGCTCAGCCAGAAGCTGGGCTCACGGCTGGCGAGCACAGTGGCAGTGGCAGGAGCCTCTTCCGCCTCCGGGGCAGCACTAGGGATGTACAACTGACGGCTTAGGCCCGGAATGCGAGAGGATGCAGGACATGCTGAGGGACCACCCCCCATGAGTGCAAAAATTTTGTATTTTCATAAAACTCTTATGTCAGAAGCCAATTCCAGCATGTCAGCAAGGGCTGAGTCTCATATGTTATCGCCTGTTGGGAATGGCTAAAGGCATTTCCCCAAACCTGAAAAGGATCTTAAACTAAATGTTATTGCCTCCTACTGGCCAAACACCTGAACAGCTGTAGGCAAATTCTTCCATTCTGACAATGGATTCTGTACCTAACCCTACCCTTTGAAGGGTATATCTCCATCTCGCCTTAGGACAAATTGTGTTAATAAAAAGTAAGGGGTCCTGAGACGAGGAGATCTTAGTTTCTTTAGCTAGGCTCCTCTGACCCCCAAATGCCTTTCAAAACTATGCTTCGTCTCTGAACTCTTTATTAAGTTACACACAGTCCTTCTCCAGATTGCTGAACCCTTCTAGATGTTGGAACAAAAACCCTGGCACTCTTAGAAGAAAGCATAGGCAGTAAACTCTCTGACATTGCTCTTAGTAGTGCTGCTTTTTTCCTGATATATCTTCTCTGGCAAGAGACACAAAAGAAAAAATAAACAAATGGGACTACATTGAAGTAATTTTTTTTGCATAGCAAAGGAAATTACCAATAAAACACTGCCTACTGAATGGAAGAAGATACTCACCAATGATATATCCTATAAGGGGTTAATATTCAAAATTTATAAAGAACTCATACATCTTAGCACCAAGAAACACCACACAATCCAATTAAAATATGCGCAAAAGATCTGAATAAACATTTTTCCAAAGAGGACATACAGATGGCCAATAGATATGTGAAAAAATGCTCAACACCACTAATCATCTGAGAAATGCAAATTAAAACCACAATGAGATATCACCTGTCACTATCAGAATGGCTATCATCAATAAATCCACTACAACAAGTGTGGGTGAGGATGTAGAGAAAAGGGAATCCTTGTGCACTGTTAAAATGCAGAATGGTGCAGCCATTACTGAAAACATTAATGAAGGGTAAAATTTAAAATAGAACTGCCTTATGACCCAGTGATTACACTTCTGGGTATTTATCCAAAGAAATCCAAAACACTAATTCTAAAGAATATACAAGGTGGGGCAAAAGTAAGTTTATAGTTGTTTGTATGGAAAAGAACACAATAATTAATAAATAATAACACAAAAACTGCTTTGTCTACTCATAACTGTTAACCTACTTTTGCCCCTCCCTATATGCACCCCTATGTTTACTGAAGCATTATTTATAATAGCCAAGATATGGAAACAAATTTAGTATCTATTTAATAAATAGATACTGTTGATTATTAGAGAGAGAGGAAGGGGAAAGGAGAGAGAGAAACATCTATGTGAGAGTGGAACATTGATTGGCTGCCTCCTGCATGCCCCTACTGGGGATTGAGCCTGCAATCTTGACATGTGCCCTGACAGGGAATCGAATCAGCAACATTTTGGTGCATGGGACAATGCCCAACCAACGGAGGCACATTGGCCAGGGTAACTTAAGGGTCTATTAAGAGATGAATGGATAAAGAAGATGTGGTACATATACACAATGGAATATGACTCAGCCATAAAACAGAATAAAATATTGCCATTTGAGACAACATGGATGGACCTAGAGGATATTATGCTATGTGAAATAAGTCAGAGAAAACAAACACCATATGATTTCACATATACTGTATGTGGAATCTAAAAAAGACAAACAAGCAAAGCAGAATCAAACTCA
The DNA here is from genome assembly GCF_028538775.1 of Myotis yumanensis. Classification (NCBI taxonomy): domain Eukaryota; kingdom Metazoa; phylum Chordata; class Mammalia; order Chiroptera; family Vespertilionidae; genus Myotis; species Myotis yumanensis. The sequence goes on along the minus strand of NW_027223752.1, from coordinate 158,729,669 downwards.
TAGATACAGAGAAGATATTGATGGTCACCAGATGGGAAGGGGTTTGAGGGATGGGTGGACATGGTGAAAGGGATTAAGAAGTAAAAATTGCTAGTTATAAAAATAGTCATAGGGTTGTAAAATACAACATAAGAAATATATCCAATAATCTATACTAATAATAGCGTAGGGCTGTCACAACTGGATGGACGACCGAACACCTGGGTCCCGATGGTAACGGCCTGGATCCATCACTAGTTAGAAGGCATCTCAGGGTGAGGACCATCACCTCAGCCAGAACTCAAGATGGTCACCTGGCCTGGCCTGGCCCCTCCTCAGAGGCAGCCCTTTTCCTCCATGTTCACTTCAGAGGACAGACAGGGATGCCTAAGAGGCTGGGGCCATGGTGCCCATTCCTACTCTACTCCCCTGGCCTCCTTCACCTGTGGCTCCCACAGAAAGGTATGTATGAGAGCCCTTCCTCTGCTACCTCTCACCACTGTCTCCGGCCATCCCTCAGCACACAGGCATATCGGCTTTCAGACTTGCCCTACTCACTTCCTCTCACCCCCTTCCAGGGCCTCTGCTCTGGAAGGGGCCTTGGGAATCCAGGGCTCTGGGGTTTTAAACAGAGCTGGGATGGGAAAGGGTAAACAGCACCAAAGATGGCTGATATGGCCACCCACCTCTGCCTCAGCTTGACCAATTAGTTCAGCCTCAGAACATGGCACTCAAGGGGATCCCTATTTCCCCAGAAATGGCTCTAGGGCAGTGATGGCGATCCTATAACACACGTGTCAGAGGTGACACGCGAACTCATTTTTTTGGGTTGATTTTTCTTTGTTAAATGGCATTTAAATATATAAAATAAATATAAAAAATATAAGTCTTTGTTTTACTATGGTTGCAAATATCAAAAAATTTCTATATGTGACACGGCACCAGAGTTAAGTTAGGGTTTTTCAAAATGTTGACACGCCGAGCTCAAAAGGTTCGTCATCACTGCCCTAGGGCCTCAGGCCCAGTACCAACCTCCTCTCCCCCTTGGCTCTCCCCACAGCTGGTGCTTGCTGCAGCTCCATGTGCCTTACTTAACCACCCCTTCCTTCCCTGTTCCTACAAAGGAGGCTGCATCTTTGTATGTTATATTCATATAAACTTTGTAAAGTTTTGGAAAAACAAAAACAAAAAACAAAACGATGACCAAGAGAACGCCGCAGTCAACGTCCCAAGTCCGGCTCAGGAGAGTGGAGAGAAGGGAGAATTCCATAAGTTGGCCGATGGGAAGATGTTTCTGAGTGACTGCCTGGCGTGTGACAGTTGTGTGACTGCAGAGGAAGGAGGCCAAATTTCTCAGCAGAACACCAAGGACTTCTTCCCTGTTCTGAACCTTTGCTTTGGTTTTTAGAATTCCCTGCTCCCCATCTGTCGGCTCCCTCCCTCTGCGGGGCGCTGTCGTCATCACATGGGTGCAACTGGAATACTGTATCTCGAGAGGATTGCCCCAATGTACGTATCCTTTTATCCAACGATGAAAAAACCCCAAAGAACAAGAATGGAGACAGACTACTGTCCTTTAGGCTTAAAAAAAACCTGGAAGTGTCCTGCGAAGAGCTGAGACTTAGTTCTGTCCATGCACCTCAGAGAGATTGGATGAGGAAATGGCCCGTTTGGCCCTGACTTTACCCACTTATGTTTCTCTTGAAGGTGTCTTTGCCACAATGTGAATAAACTGCCCCTTTTTGGAATAGGGGCTCTGCATTCCCAATTTTTCTTGAAACAGATCTATGTTCTACAGCTGTGGCCACTGTCCTGAGACCTGGTCCTGTCGACCAGGTCCTGTTACTGGGAATCAGGGGGCACTGGAGTGGAACCCCACCACCCCGTGCCGTTTACATTCAGGGATTGAGCTGAACTCACTTTGGGGGACGCCTGGCAAGGATGACAGGTGTCACAGATAGAAGGATGGAGAATGGAGAGGCAGACACCCTGCTCGGTCCCTCCCTGGGTGGGTCAGGCAGATGAAGGCCAGCCAGGCTGCCCCACAATTGGGTGAGATAGCGTCCTCTGTGTCCACCTCTTACCCTGTGGGCTCGGCCACTCCCCTCAGCTCCGGGCAGCCCTCTACGTTCCATGACAGCATGCTCTGCCCTCACATGCTGCTCACCCTAAATGAGAAGGAAGAGAGCAGTTGGCTCACAGACAACTACACAGAAAGATAGGGCTCACGGCTGGTGAGCACAGTGGCCGTGGCAGGAGCCTCTCCTGCCTCCATGGCAGCGCTAAGGAGCAGCAAGCTCAGTGGTAAGGAGCAGCAAGCAGGCGGGCAATAAGAAGCGAGGGGTCCCGGACTGTGAGAGGGATTTCCAACTGTTGGCTTAGGCCAGTGGTCGGCAAACTCATTAGTCAACAGAGCCAAATATCAACAGTACAATGATTGAAATTTCTTTTGAGAGCCAAATTTTTTAAACTTAAACTATATAGGTAGGTACATTGTTATTAACTTAATTAGGGTACTCCTAAGGCTTAGGAAGAGCCACAGTCAAGGGGCCAAAGAGCTGCATGTGGCTCATGAGCCACAATTTGCCGACCACAGGCTTAGATTCATTCCCATAGGCAGATATACCCTGAGGGTGCAGGCTGGGCTGAGGGAGCCCCTCCCCCCAGTGCATGAATTTTGTGCACTGGGCCTCTAGTGTAATAATTATGTATGGTGTCACATGGGTACTAGAATTATTAAGGTGACCACTTTGTAAGGTATATACATGTCTAATAACTATGTTGTATAGTTGAAACTAATATAATAATGTATGTCAAATGTAATTAGAAATTAAATTAACTTAAAAACTAGAAACAATAGCAGAAAGACCATAAGTATTCTAAAAATTATATACTCAGATATTGATGGAATTGATTATAAACACTAGATTATGCAAAAAAAAATCAAGTCAAGTTGAATTTACAGTGGCTGTATTCTAGATCAAGTGGATTCTGTTCCTCTTATTGTAGTGAGGCCACATGAAGTATTAAGAGAGACAATTTCTGTTCTCAATGTTTTAGTCAATTTCTCTTCCTAGAATTCAAAATATATATTGACTCTAAGTTCCACATTAGAGAAGAACTTTTAGGTGTTTGAAAATCCATATGATACTGAGTAATCTAAATGTATGAAAAAGAACACTGATGAAAACACAAAACAGTAATAATGATAAATTATCAAATGATAATTCCTCGTACTTGTATGCCTAATAGGAGCTGGGCTGTCATCTAAATTATACTGTTCACCACCTTCCTATCTGTGAATTAAAGTGCTGCAGCCCTCCCCCCCCCCCTCGCCTCCCCCTCCCCCCCCCAAAAAAAATAAAGTGCTATAGCCTTGTGCTATTTATATCTGTGAAGTAAGTGTTTAAATGGAAAACACATTGGCTATCATGGATAGATTTAATTTGTTTAGGACTTAATTAGCTTTTTTTCTAGATAAGATAAAATACTTGTCAAATAGATATGTTGCATTAATGAGCACTAGCTAAGAGAGTCAATATATATTTTGAATTCTAGGAAGTTCCTTAACCCCTCTGGAACTCTGTTGCTGTTTTTTTAATGTGTAAAAGATAGGAGTTTTAAGATTTCTTTCAACTTGGTTTTGCTTAAACTGTTTGACTTTTTTTTTTAGGGATATGACTAGTCATGTCACATTCAGTATAATCATTGGTATTAGGGTATCCCGCCCCCCCCCCCCCATGCTAACAGTTGTTATATATAACAGTTGTTTGTAAAATATGATAATTTTTTGCTTATCTGAATTTAAAAAATTTTACATGGCTAACATCTGTTTCTTTTATAAGATTTTTTAAATTGTAAAATATACATAATAAAACTTACCATTGAAATCATTTTATGTACAAGTCGGTGACATGAAGTACATTCATGTTGTTGTGCAGCCATCACCACCATTCATCCAGAACTTTCTCATCTTCCCAAACTGAAACTCTGTACCCATTAAGCAACACCTCCCTAATACCCCCTCTCATTTCTAGAAACTACCATTCTACTGTCCAAATATCCATTTGAATCCTTGTTTTCAATTCTCTTGGGTATATACTCAGAAGTGGAATTACTGTGGAATTAAGTGGAATAAACATGCTAATTCTATGCTTAATTTTTTGAGAAACCAACATCCTCAATATTAGTTTTGAGCATCAGCTGGATTGGTGAATACTGCCTGGTTTAATCTTCAAAGAAAACTGTTGTTTGGCTTCGACTGAGTCCCAGTACAAGTTGAGGTTAGTGCCTTTATTAGTAGCTTAGTGGTGTATAGCTACCCCTGAACAGTGTTTGCTCCAACACTCGGAGCTTATTTTGATGTTGGCTTCACCACAAACAGCATTCTTTGGCATATACAGGGTGTCCCCTCAAATGTATACACACTTTATAGGCCAAAGTGTGTATATAACAGCTGATAGCTCAATTTTGAAAATGAAATGTATTTTAATAAACACTGCCTTTATAATTATTCAAAATGTATGTATATATTTTGTAGGACAACCTATTACTTTGAAAACATCAATAACTCCTTTTTATTTTCAATTTCCTTAGCTATGCATCTCTTTATCTTAATAACCATTTATAATCTGTTTAATTCCCTAAACATTTACAACCAAAATAGTTTGCTGAGTGAGGTATGTCTCTTTTCTTATAGTCAGCATCCTTGCTAAATGTCATTAGGAAATCTTATCAGTCGGGACATGAGACCTAACACAGTTACTTGTGAAGACTTGAAAGAGGGCTCTGTCTTTTTTGCTTAGCAGCATTGCTTTCATAATGCATAATTCAACATTTTGTCTAAAATCCAGTTATAAAAGTTCAACTAAATGTTTTCCTTCAGGTTTACATTATTATCAGTTTAGAGTATCTTTCCACATAGTGGCATTTTTAAAAACGGGAATATCAGATGGATTTAACTGAATCTTAGGAATTTAATTTAAATTTGTTCTATGGTAGAATTATTGGAGGGCCAACCAGGCCTACAACTTAGTACTCATATGAGAAAAAAATAAATAAGAGAGGGAGAGGCATATATTATTTTTGATGGGAATTTCATTTTGGTAAACTTGAAATAAAATATTTTTAAGTGTTAGTTTTTAATTTTCTTATCCTTTATTTTAGACAAACCCAAGGCAGACAGTTTGATGGAAGGTGCATTATAGGATTAGAAGTATTGAAAGAGACAAATATTTAAATTTCTGTGGGAAAAAACTAAAACCATACCTTCTGGGAAAAAGAAAAACAAAAAATGCATGGAAAATTGATTATTAATAGATTGTTAAAATCTCCCACTAGAAATGGACACTATCATCATATTTTTACAGCATATTTATCATCTTTTTATCAGAGAAATTAAATTAAATTATTGAAGTCCTCATTTTTAAAAAATATATTTTATTGATTTTTTACAGAGAGGAAGGGAGAGGGATAGAGAGTTAGAAACATCGATGAGAGAGAAACATCGATCAGCTGCCTCCTGCACACCCCCCACTGGAGATGTGCCTGCAACCAAGGTACATGCCCTTGACCGGAATCGAACCTGGGACCCTTCAATCCACAGGCCGACGCTCTATCCACTGAGCCAAACTGGTTAGGGCTGAAGTCTGCATTTTAATGTGCAACTGAAATTGGGCTGGCTAAGCTTTCTTCTGATAAAGAAAACTTTTTCTGTGGCATAGTACAAGAAATTATATTCAGGAAAGAAGGTCACTGTGGAAATATGATCTATTACATAGTATCCGATGTAATGTACATAGATGGAAAGGAAAAGGAGATGAGGCAAAGGAAACAGAATAAATCTCTCTGCTCCTTACTAAGTTGTATTTAATTGAGAAGGAAAAGCTGAGCCTCCTCATTAATGATCACTTTAACATTTGCTACTTGGTGATCTTCAGAACTTTGGCTAGTAGGATTTGATAACTCATAATAACACATGCTTTGTAACAATTCTGGTCACCAATTACAATGTGTGGCAGTTTTCCCCACACTACCAGGCAGTTATCTGACATCAGCTGGTGTCCTCCAATTCAACTCAACACTATCTACCTGGAGATAATGTCAGATTCCACAGGCTAAGGGTTTAGTGCTGCAAGACTATCCTCTACCTCAGATGCCAGTGAAAATCCCAGGTTGTTACCTGTGCTTCTGACCAACTGGCTATACATGAGAGGTTTCCACTATTTTATTAAATAGTAAATAAAAAAACACATGTTGACATGTTTAGAGAGAGGGACCATAAAAAAAGGAAAAGTTTTATGTTGTAGTACTGTCACTGGCACTTTTTTGGCTTTTTGAATAAGAGATCCCACATTTTCATTTTGTGCTGGGCCTTGCAAATTATATAGTTGGCCTTGTCTGTAGTACCTATTACTGGATGGTTGGGGGTCAATGAGTCTTTGGGAGGAGAGGTTCCAGAGACCTCTCTAATGAACAAAAGTGGCCTTGATTAATGTTTCATGGCAGGTGAGGACCCCTAAGTCCACATAGGAAAGTTTGTGAAAAAAGACAGACTCTGGATTCTTGACCTTGGGTAACCATTAGGGCCTAGATGAACATACACTCAATTGCCTTAAGTCGGGTAGCAGCCACATTGAAGAGTGTGGAGTGGAAGAAGACTGTAGAGAAGTGCCTGCCTTGTGTGATCTGATGTAGGAGGCAGAAGGAAGTGTCTGCAACTCAGGTCCAGGAGGTTGTTGCTGTGGTAAGATAGAAGTTTAGTATTGCAACATTATTCGAGAAACTGGAAATTCAGTTCTTTTCTGTGAAAAACTTGATGTGACTTTTAAAAGTGTGGACAAACAAAACATATCAAAGAGAAATGTTTAAACAAGGGGCCCCTGACTTGCAAGTTCTGGCACAGTATGAAGCAGGCTGTAAATTCCTGTGGACTCAGCTACTCTGGCCTAAGTGTGATGCTTTCGGAAAAAAAAAAAAAAAAAAGACTGAGCATCTGTGTAGAAAATTAAAGAGCTATAAACTTACATTCAAGGGTGGAGTTTTGCAGGGACTGGGATTAGAAAGGATTTTGCTGCAGATTAGAGACGACATGTATGTGTCCGTTAGATGGCGAAGGCTGCTTTTCAGCAGTGACACCTGGTGACAGTGAAAGAAACAACAGCTGTGTGAGGCAAGGGACCTTTCTTGTTTTCACCATCAGCCAGGCATTTTGAATGTATAAGCCTTTGGGCTCAGAAAGGGAAAGGGTAGGTCAGAAGAGAGAGATAATCAACCTTCTATTAACAAAGCCAGGTAGGGGGAAAGAGATATACAGCAGAAAATACAAGATGAGACCAAACATATATTCCAAACCAGTAATGTGGGCTATACAGATTTATGTTTTAATTAAATGCCACAGATATTAAAATAGAGAACTTACCAGTACATTTAAGTTTCCCTTTTATTTATGGAAATTTAATAGGAATATTTCAGGAGAGATTAAGAATCGTATCAATTTATAGTAAATGTATGACTTTATGGCCTGGTATTGACTCATAATGATGTTGTTCAATATTTATTAAACAATAAATTTTAATGGAGTTTGGCACTGTCCGAGGCTAAGTATATATATCACATGTCTTATTTGGTATTTAAATTCATCTTAATTTTTTTTTTGAATTTTAATGTAAGGGAATTCAAGGGAATAAAATATAAAATTCCTATTTATTTATTTATTTATTTATTGCCATATACCAGGTTAGATGCTGGGATTCAATAGCAACTCAGATATCCATGCTTTCTATTTTCATGGGGCTTACAATATAGTGGGTGTAAAGAAGTATCAAACAAACACTGTACAGATCATTAACTTCAATTGTGCCAAGTGCTATGAAGAAGGATAGAGACTGTGAGGCAAGAATGTGAGGATGTAACTTGTTCCCTGAGGAAGAGATATTGAAACTGAGATTTGAAGGATGATGAGTAGGAGGCATACAAAAGAGCTGGGTATAGAAGTGAGGAGGGAGAAAGAGCGCTTTTGTTACCATGCAGAAGGAAAAGGAGCAATTTTCTCTTCTTTTTTTGTAGTTCTATCAATGTCAGTAGCTGACAGATAAAATATGATGTTCTGCATGGACAAAACCTGGCATATTTATAACTTCTAATATATTGGTACAATAAAACCTTAGTAAATGGGTTTGGATTTAAATGACTTTTTTTTTCCTTGGTTTGCTCTTTTGGTTGGAAGGAGGATCTTAGATAGAAAGAATTTTTTAAAAATACATTTGTAGAAATGGTAGACTTCCTAGAGAAAGATTTATAACATATCAATTAATATATATTATTACTTCTACTGAACATGTGCTGAAATTTTATTATGTAAAACTCTCTGCAGAGGGGGAGACACATCATTTAAAATATATATATATTTTTATTGTTTTCAGAGAAGAAGAGAGAGAGGGAGAGATAGAAACATCAATGATGAGAGAGAATCATTGATTGGCTGCCTCCTGCACACTCCCCACTGGGGACTGAGCTGCAACCCAAGAATGTGCCCTTAACTGGAATGGAACCCGGGACCCTTCAGTCCGCAGGTCAACATTCTATTCACTGAGCCAAACCAGCTAGGGAGACACATCATTTTAAAATACTTCTTTATGTGGTTACTTTCTCAAAATACTTAAAAGGTATTTGATTTACAAGAGTTTTCTTTATTCAACATTATTTTGCTTCCCTTTTTACACCTATTTAGTATGAAATGGTGAAAGGAAAAGGAGGAAGAGGAAGTGGAAGAAGAGAAGGAAAAGGAAGAAGAGGAGGAAAGAAGAGAGGTGAATGGGCAAAGAACACAAGTTGCATATATTACAGGTAATTTCTAAGTGTTTATTTTTCAAAAAAAGTATCTAGATTTCTGAATTTTTCACAGCTCACCAAACTTGTTTTAGTTATGGGTTAATTTAGTAATAGATTAACTTTTTATGGAAAAATATAGTTACCTTTTCATCATTTGTAAAATTATAAGGTCAGTGTTTCCTATTTGTATATGATCTTTATTTTTCTGATTTTGCTTCAGTTTTAAATAATTCCCTCCCCCATGCACATCTTTTAAGATACCGATTTGAGATATAAGAATATATAATGATACCAACACATATAAAATGTAAAAATTTTATTGCCTTAAATATATATTCATTTATCTCATTTCCAAAAAATTGAGATTCCTTGTTAATTGTGTTACTTTAGTTTCTTTTTGGAAACAATACCATATAGATATTAATGTATGATCTCACACCTTCTTTCTCTTAAAAAATTTCTGTTGTGAAACATACAGTCAGAATTGTGCCTAAAACATAAATATATGGCTTAATAAGTTAAAGCAAACACTTAGGTAACTACCAACCAAATCAAGAAATAAAATGCTGCTAGCTCCCCCAAAGTAATTGTGTGCCCCTTCCCAATTACTATCCTCTCCAGAAATATGGACAGTCTTGACTTTTTAAATAGTGTTTTTTGTTGCTGTGATATGTTTCACACAGCAAAATCGTCACCACTTTAAAGTGTACACTTCAGTTCTTTTTAGTATGTTTACTATGTTGTGTAACCATCATCACTATCTAATTCCAGAACTTTTCCATCTCCCTGCACCAAAAAAATTCTTTGTATATATTAGCAGTTAATCTCAATTCCTACAATCCCACCCTATTTGGCAACCACTACTCTACTTTCTATCTCTGTGGATTTGCTCATTCTGGACATTTCATATAAATATTATCAAACAGTATGTGGTCCTCTGTGTCTTGCTTCTTTTACTTAGCATGTTTTAAAGATTCAATCATGTTGCAGCATGCATCACTACTTTAATTCTTTTGATGACTTAATAGATGTTGCATTGTATAAACATACCACATTTTATTTAGCTTGTCATCACTTGATGACCAGATGGGTTGTTTCCACTTTTTGGGTATTATGAATAATGCTGCTATGGACAACTTTTGTATAAGCATATGTTTTTAATCCTCTCAGGTACATTCATAGGAGTGGAATTGCTGTTTTCTTTTGTTTTTGTTTTTTTTTCCATCCCCACAATGTTTGGGAGAGAGTCTGGGCCATAGGAGTTATCAGTAAATAATAGTTCAATTAAATTAAAGTAGATGGCTGTCATGGGTTATGGACAATTGTTGGAGGAAGTCATTAAGAGGCTGTGACTACCTGGTGACTGGAGAGCTGACCCTGGGCAATCAGAGGCTCCTCCCCTTCCCCCCGTCCTTGGAATGCAGGTTCTGCCTACTATTCTCATACTGACAGTCACTTCAAGGATGCAGCACTGTGTTGTTGAAACCATCTGGACTATAATCATGCAAAATATTAAAAAAAAATAAGCCTCTATATAAACTTTGAAGATTCTGGTGGGAGGGTGCAGAGATACCGTCCTATGGCTGCCCAAGACAAGCCTCATATATATTACATTTTCTTGCTTATTAAACCTGTCACCTACCAATCCGGAATGGTTTGCCTCCTTCTTTATTATCTCCCTGCCTTTCACGGATGGGGCCAGTGCCAAATTACACCTGGGGGACTCCTGAGGTTGCAAACCAAGAAATTGCAAACCAGCACCAGATGTGCCCACAGAAATGCTCTTGGAGAGAACAATTGAAAAATTCTTATGTTCTGCCATAAAGATGCAGTTAAGGAACGGTTGCAAAACCTAAGACATAGAAAAGGGAGGTTGTACAACTGTTGGTGCAACAAGGATTTCAGAGCCCAGAGCTAGGACACTGTCTTAGTGTCAAATTGTTTTGAGCAATAAATTTATTGCCTTGTTCCAAATTCATTTTGAGCAATAGATTTATTGACTTATGGGGAAACTTCTGGGCACTGGCTTGGCCCTTATTGCAGAATAGGGGTAAAGCCCCAGGCGGGCCTTCTTTGGGCATTTGGACCTGGTGAATCTCATTCTTCTCAGACTGCTGATCACTATGACCACTCTGGGCACAACCTTGTGAAGAAGAGAACGGGAACAATAGTAGACTGAGTGGTTGGTGTTCTCAGATTAATTTTTTTTCTTGTGTTCTTCTCATATATATTTTTTGATATTTTGCATAATTTTCAAATTTAACTGATTTTCCCCCCATTAGTTTTAATTTTACTGTCAGGTCATAATCTGAGATAGTCACAGCTGAAGCAAGGTGAGCAAAAATAATATATGCAATTAATCATCTCAATTTCCCAATTTTGAAGTTTGGTCTTAATGTTATTTTTAGAGCAGAACTTCTTGGTCCATAAACATGAGTGATTAAGTCCAAGGGAAACTGTATGCATAATTATACATGTATATATTGGGAGAAAAGATTTATTGCTTTTTTTCAGATTCTCAAAGGTATTTGAGAATAAAAGACTATATATCTCAAGTATTGTAGGAGGAATCATATTTCTTCATTAAATCAATAAATATATATTGAGAACATAATATGGGACAGGCATTGTTTTAAGGTTGGGGGACAGCTATGAGCCAGACAGATTGTTCTTTCATTGAATTTACATGCTGCAGGGAATAGCATTTCACAAGAAATGTCATGGAAATCAGAGAAAACCCAATGAAGGGCAAAATGCTCAAATTCTAATCTCAGATTATACAAATGTTACCTAAGAATATACAGTGGAAAAGTCAGCCCTAGGGTTATTAATTATGTAGAGTCAAATACCTGGACAATTGACCTAATTTTCCACTTTTCATTGTTTTGTTTTTTTTTCCATATTGTAGGCATAACTGTGGTGTCGAATGATTTAGTTTCCTCATTCTAAATGGTGTTGCAGCTTTGAGGCTCTGAATACTTTGAAATAATGGGTGTGGTTTGTACAAGGAAGTTCTAATGTTGGAACCTGACCTTTTGCAGAAGCTCTTCACAGCGGTGAGCATCTCTGTTCTTTCCTTTGCTCTTATCTGGCTGGAGTCCTCCTAGTCCAGTTAGCATGAACTGCCACTGGGTGGCGGTATAGCATCAGGCAAGTAATGCTTCTATAGGTTTGAGTAATTTCTCTGACTTTTAGCCATCATTTTGCTTAGCGTATTAGGTAAAGATTGTCGATTTCCTGCAACTTTGAAGTGAAATATTTTATTACTTATTTGGTTATATTCATTGAGTTCTTTTGCAGAGTCTTAAGACATATATTTTTTAAAATTAAGAATGTTAATTTTGTTTTGATAATTTTATTCCACTCTTGGAGTGTCATAAACCAATACCAGTAATTACTGGTGTAGGTGACATGTGCTTTGTATAACCTTAATAAGTACTGACATGACTTAAGCTCTCCTAATACTTGGGACCATTCAGTGGTTTCCTGTTGCCTTGAGTGAAATTGCAAAATTGTATATTGAAATATGTCTCAACTTTAACCAGTGTTTATATACTGATAACTACATCCAGTAAAATTAATATTATTTTCAGTACCATAACAGAAAGCTTTCAATTTATAGGAATATGATCTATCAGCTACCTATCATCTATCTATCTATCTATCTATCTATCTATCTATCTCTATCATCTGTCTCTTTCTATCCACAATCTATCTATCTAACTTCTGTAATCACTCTCTACCGAGAAAAAATATCTCTAAAGTCACTTACTAAATAATTAATCCATTAATTGCCAATATTGGACCTAGAATCAGGCTCTTAACCAAAGGCTAATATAAGACTAACAGGACCTATAAATGGTGAGTTATAATTATTTTATTTATATCATCATTAATATAAGATATAGCTCACCAAAATATAAGCTTTCCCTCTCAGTATTCTTTCCCTCTGTAGTTTCATTGTTCTCTTCTATTTGCAAGAATGGTGTCTCAGGTCAGATGTACATTGAAGGACTGACCAGCCAATAGCAATGTATATTTTTATATTCACCTGATTGAATTGAACTGTGGTTTTGAATTCTGTGGTTTTTGGGTTAGAAATAATTGTTACCATTCTCTAAACACCCTTTTAAATTCTGATTTTAGGCTTTCTTTCTTGTCTTTTAATGAGTTAGTGGTGAATTTTCAAGAAAACAGTTCAAATAAAACATTTCACATATATATATATATATTATTTACTACTTTGTGATTTGAAGACTTTGATAAAAACCAAAATCAATTTCATGAAACAGCTTAGAGTCCCAGGGGTAGGCAAACTTTTTGACTCGAGGGCCACAATGGGTTCTTAAACTGGACTGGAGGGCCAGAACAAAAGCATGGATGGAGTGTTTGTGTGAACTAATATAAATTCAAAGTAAACATCATTACATAAAAGGGTACGGTCTATTTTTTTTTTTTTTTTTTTAGTTTTATTCATTTCAAACAGGCTGGATACTGCCCGTGGGCCGTAGTTTGCCCACGGCTGGCTTAGACAATGACATGACTTCTTTATTGCAATTGATTTTTCTAGTTGCTTTCTTTGTAAGAGATGAAAAGAAACAGCTTCTCTCATTGTTAAAAGTGGCCAAGACTCCTTCACAATGAATGAGAATAAATTCTCATTTGAAAGGAATGTTTAGAAAATTTAAAAGTTACATCTTCTAACTATAAAATCAGGTCTGTGATTTGTAAGGTAAAATAAAAACACATCTGCTCAACTCACTAATTCTTTTCTGACTGATTCATTCATTTGATGCCAGAGGTAACATTTGAAAAGACAGTACACGGTTTTCGCCCTAACCGGTTTGGCTCAGTGGAAAAGACAGGACACGGTTTTTTTTTTGTTGTTGGACAGCCCTGACCTTGAACTCTAATTCCAGCTCTTAATTAATCTATGGTACACAAGAAGGACCTGGAAAATCTGTAAATCAGCCCAAGAAATTTATACTTAACTGGAAATACTTAACTGGAAAACAGCATTACTGATGGATTCTTGAGACAAGAAGCGATATAATCGGAACATACTTCTGTTTGCCACTCCTCCAAGGTTCAAAGTGGAGCATTTGATTGGCAAGGTATAGGTCATATGCTCATGTCTTGGCTGCCAGTGGGCAGAGAAACAGGTGATTTCTATCTACCCTTTTGCTCCTGTAATAAAAGATGGGGATTGTGCATCCTGACAATAATATATATCTTTGGGAACTGCACTCAAAGATGCTGGGCATTAAAAAGATGAATTAATTTCTATGTCCTTGGGTTCAGGTTTTGTAGCTGATTCATTTTGTATCAGTCATGTTGTTCAACATACAGTGGTCATTCATGTGTGTGCCTTTATTCATTAATAAATGAATGCCCACTCTGTAGCAGGCACAGTTCAGTGCTCTCTGGCAGCTTAATTCTATTTGGGGAAGTAGATGATGAGTGATAAACATGAAAAATCAACATAATAATTTTAGAGAAATGTAACTCATGAGAAAATAACGAAACAGGTAGAGCTAGAAAGAAAGTAGAAGGTAGAGAATGCTTTTGTGATGTGTAACTCCAACTAAAAAAAAGAAATTAACAACTATTTATGGAACCAATACATGGGCTGGAGGATTGACAATACAAGGGAGAGAACAGGTAGGTAATTACAAAGGCTAGGTGAGATATCCCGGGCTTTGAGCTTCCTGAGTAGAGTGCGCTGTTCTTTCTTTGTCCCTGGAGGTCTAGTCTCCGCCCTTATGAGCCTTGTGGACTAGTCACTGGGCTTCTTTGCATCTGGCTTTTAACGAGGCTTGGCCAATTGGAGACAAAAACAGGAGATTTGGGTGTCAAAGGAGAAAGAGACTGGAGTATTTATTCCTTACTGCAAATTCCCTACAGCTCTGGGTCATGATGTTGCCTTCCTTTTCCTTGAAGCCACATTCTCTACCAGGTAGCCCCTTTCCCAGAAGTACAGCTCTCTTTGGGTTTCAGTAACACAACTTCCTCATCTTGCTCCTTCAGGACTCAAGGTGGTGATGGCTTCCAGCTGTTGTAAGTCCCTGGGAGCTTCACCACCTTTTACACCTCTGTAAGTAGTCCCTTTATTCAATGTTCTTCAGTTACTCCTTTAAGTGTGCATGCGATTTTTTTTGGTGGGGGCCGGGGGGCGGGACAGGGGACTAGGATTCATACAGTTAAAGTGAATGGAAAAGAAGGGATGGATGTGAGAGAGATTGGTGGTAACTATAAGGTTTGGCAACTGGCTGGGTACAGCGAGGGAGATGGAAAAAGAATGACGTAACAAATAAAGCGTGATATGATTCTACAATAATGTTTGAACCTTCAACGAAGAATTCACTGTAAACCCTGAAAAGTGCAGCTTCAATAGAGTAGGGAGAATAGAAGTCAAATTGCCTCTTTCCAAACTTCCTTTTTAGACCACTGCTGTTCAAACAGATTCTTACCTTTTGAGCATCTATACTAGTAATTTAAAGTCAGTCAGGGTTGAGAACGTTGGAAAGGAAACTCCAATATGGACTTTACAGTTGCTAGACTGCAGTATTAGTTGGATCTACATCTTTGCTAGAGCTGTGTTCAATGTTTTTCGTACACTAGTTTTCTTGCCTAAGCTAGAAAGGTAACAACTTGAGTATAAGGACATTGTAAGGATCTCATGCCACTTTGGTGCTACCCATTGCATTCGACAACGCTCGGAAACTGTTCTAAACGGCTCTTGTCTGACTGTAGGGTCTTATAGCCACTGCAACTCAAACCTACCTCCTAGTGGTGCGATGATCTGTACAGTGCTGGCAGCTATTGTGATTATTTGTATAAATGCCTGTTTCTTAACTGGGCTATGAAGTCTGTGAGGACAAGAATGGTGTCTTATTCATCCTTGAATATACAGTGACTCACATTCACAGTGTCCGTCACATTTAACTGCATTTGCGTGTTCTTGTCCAGGTCATGCTTTCTGTCTTCCTGAGCTAATATTCTTGGCAGGGTTTTTCCTCAGCCATGGATGTTGGGGCAGTGAACTCTGGGCTTCTGTTTTCTGTCTGGGTTCATTTGTTATCAACATATCCTAGGGACTCGATAGTGTTTAGTAAACAAAGACATAATAATGGAAAGGCTATACTGCAATTATTTCCTCTTCCCTTTGGCTATGAATATTTCTGAATAGCCACTAAACTGAAGGTGAACCCAGGAAAAGGATATATTTTTTTTCCTCCATTGACTATTAATTTGATAATTAAGAAATGAATTTTGAAAAATTTGCTCAGTAACAGAATTTCAATATGGCCATGCATAATTGATGCTATCCTTTAATCTTAAAGAGTCCAGGTAGGAGTAAGGTATGGGATGCTTTCCATTTAAGAGCTCGCCTCCATAAAGATTCAAAGGATTAAGATTTAAAGATTTGAAACTCCTAGCTAAGTTACACATGACTCATAGTCTGAAATGTTTTTCATTAAGAAAAACATTGATCTAATGGGACTAGAACTTCTTTTCTGAGTTGTGTTTTATGCTTTCAAAAACCACTAGGACCCCATTTTATTTTTTCATGTGTAACTTTGTGCTAACAAACTTAAAAATTATCCACATAATTCAAAAATGGCTAATAATCACTAAAATGACATTTTTAAACCAAGAAAAATGAGGAATAATTGCTTTTCAGTTCTTCCTGGTTCCAAATAGTAAAAATGAATTAGGTATGAGTGAGGGAATAGTTTATTTTTTTTTATCTTTTTTAAAAAATATATTTTATTGATTTTTTACAGAGAGGAAGGGAGAGAGAGAGAGAGTTAGAAACATCGATGAGAGAGAAACATCTATCAGCTGCCTCCTGCACATCTCCTACTGGGGATGTGTCCGCAACCCAGGTACATGCCCTTGACCGGAATCGAACCTGGGACCTTTCAGTCCGCAGGCCGATGCTCTATCCACTGAGCCAAACCGGTTTTGGCATTAGTTTAAGCCAAAAAATAATACAGCATCAACAAAACCAAAAGAAACACAGAAAAGAAGGCTGATACCTTCATATAGAAGGAATTGTAGCTTGTACCCTCTACTGCTCTCCAATGCTATCAACCAGTTAGATGCTGTCTTGAAGCTAAACCTTGGGAAAATGCAGTTGAATTAGACCAGTGGTCCGCAAACTGTGGCTCGGCAAACCACAGCTCGTGAGCCACATGCGGCTCTTTGGCCCCTTGAGTGTGGCTCTTCCACAAAATACCGACTTCTGCGCACAGGCCACAAAGTTTCAATCGCACTGTACGTGTGTGCCCGCACGTGGTATTTTTGTGGAAGAGCCACACTCAAGGGGTCAAAGAGCCGCATGTGGCTCGAGAGCCGCGGTTTGCCGACCATGGGGCTAGTCCATTTCCATTCTCTTGAACTAAGTCATGAAGCTTGCAGACCATTAACATAGTCGGTCTAATTCCGTGGTCAGCAAACCGTGGCTCGCGAGCCACATGCGGCTCTTTGGCCCCTTGAGTGTGGCTCTTCCACAAAATACCACGTGCGGGCGCGCACGTACAGTGCGATTGAAACTTCGTGGCCCGTGCGCAGAAGTCGGTATTTTGTGGAAGAGCCGGTATTTTGTGGAAGAACCACACTCAAGGGGCCAAAGAGCCGCATGTGGCTCGCGAGCCGTGGTTTGCAGACCACTGGACTAGTCAATTTGGTGTAGTAATTAGGCTCTTAACTGATTTTTGAAAAATTTGTTTATTTTTAACTGAACATTTGTTGTCCCAGTCTACAAACACCAAGAAGCTATAAGTGGAGTCCTTAAACATGTGGACAAAAAAGGGGTTCCATGGAAAGTAACCTCACAAGGTGACCTAATCATAAGTTCCTAACTGGGCGGGTCATGGTGAATAGTCATGTCCCAGGCATGTAAAAAAAGCTTATCTTCGCCTTTAGCAAGCCTTGTCCATCGTCTCAGCGCATCTACCGTATTAACACACCCTTGAAATACCTCTTTTCAAACCCCTCCTTCTAAAGCAAGAGAGCTCATAGTCTTAACTATCCTGTAATTAGGTCTCTGCCTTACTTTCTCCCACCTTCGTGTCATTTTCCTTATGTTTCCTCCCTAAATTTAAATGCATAAAAGAAACTGAAAAACTGTCTTCTAGAGCAGCTATTTTCAACTTTTCCCCATCCCATGGCACACATGAGCTAATTACTAAAATTCTGCAGTACACCCAAAAATATATTTTTTGCTGATCTGACAAAAAAAAAAAACAGGTTAATTTTGATTCATTCATACCAGATGGCTATTGTTGTGTCGCCTGTTGTAATTTTTTTATTTGACAATCTAAGGGAAAAGAGGTCAGTGCCCCTGACTAAATAGTCAGGTATTGCAGATGTTAAAAATTCTTGCGGCACACTGGTTGAAAATCGCTGTTCTAGAGCATTTGAGATCTTGCCTCCTGGCAATTGTTGTCAGTTTGGCTCAAATAAACTCTTATGAAAATTCTCTATAGTTTTGGATGTTTCTTACATCAACAAATATGTGAAAAATTGTTATTTTCTCCCTCCATTTTGTAAAAATAACTCTCATTGAGATTAATGTAATTTTGCATTGGGGAAAGCTATACTGTCTTTTGGAAATGCATTTTTCCCTCAATGTTTCTATATTTAATCCTTTCGTAGCATTCCATTTATCTTTAACTTTGCTTATAGGAAGTCACTTATATTTTTCTTAAGATACTGAGACTTACCAGATCATAAAGATTCATGGAAAGCCATTTGTCAGCTTTTAAAATCCTGGCTTTGATTTTGGAAACTGTTTTCTTTTCTTCTTCTCCATTTTTCACTATGAGACCAATAAGGCAGCTATCTTACGATAACCATGGTGGGAAATTTTTTGTTTTGTTTTGTTATTTGAAGTTGCACAACTCATAATCCTTTAAAATTTTTAATTATCTTAGCGCCATCTTGTGGATTTATTGTATATATCTGTAAAACGCAAACATATTACATGTCGTAAACAACACAATTTTTGGGGTCAATTTTGTTATGATAAAGACTTTAAAGTCCTCTCAATAAAATGGGGTAAAATTCATTCCTGTATTTTACCACATTACTCAAAAAATTCTAAATATTCCATAGTTATTTTGAAGAGGCAATCCAAAGGTTAACCTGATAAATCTGAGATTATTGTAATAAATAATTCAAACCAAGACCAGCCGTAGAAACAGATGGTGCTTCTGGAAAAACTTAAACATTTTCCACTCTTCAATGAACATAAACCTTCTGCCTGGAGCTGTGCAACTACATGGACTTATGAGCATGCCTGTAAATCTATGTGGTTACTCTCTCTCCCTTTTTTTTTTTTTTGCCGTCTCAAGTCACATTCTTTTAATTTGATGCTTCTCAAGGTATGGAAAGCAGAGGCTAACTCAAAACACAAGAGAACATGTTCTGGTTATTCTCAGTCTGTAGTGCTATCTTTCCTCTTCCTGTGATTGCTTCCTGCTTTGCTGTTTTGCATGTGAGACTGTGTATTCCAGTAAAAGGACAAAAGACATTTTAGCAAGCTTTTATTATACCTAAGCCTGGGTTTAACTCCCTGAATAACTGACTAGGTATATAATCCTGGGGATTTCTTGAGGTGGTGAGTTGAGTCTAGGATGGATTATGACTTTGTTTCCTGAGTCTTTTCAAATGATTAGCAACACTTCTGTGGACAATTGTGTTTGAGAGGTAACAATTGGCTTAGATAAATAATATGAAGAAAGGGGAAGGTAAATCTGAAAAAAAGAAAGAAATAGAAAATGAAAGAATAGAAAATGAAGTGAATACATGTGATAATACTCTGTTTTTAGGTTATTTATTTATTTATGCTGGTAAGTTATTTTTTTTCTTCACTGAATTTTGACCAAAAAAACTCCCAAACACAACACATTGTTGGTAAAGCTCTAAACTTAAGATGTGATTGGTAAAGTTGAGCTTGTCAGCTTTTTTTTTTATGGAGGACAAGTCAATGGCTTATAAAAATTATATTAGAGAAACTTATGAAGTAAAATAGGATATGTAGTTGTTGCTTAGTTTATTGGTTTCAATTTAACTGGTTTCAACTTTTATTCTTAATTCTTTTTAACTGGCCATCTTTCATTTATATGTAATTGAACAAATCATTTCACAAGAAAATGGAATTACTTACACAAATCTATTGTCTTAATATTTATGTCCCAAGAATATGCTGACATAAAAAATTACAGTAGGGTTGCCCTGGCCAGGTGCTCAGTTGGTTAAAGCATTGACTCAATAGCCAAGGTTATGGCTTCAATCCCAGTAATGAACACATTAATAAGTAGAACAACAACTCAATGTCTCTCTCTTTGTCTCTCTCGTTCTCCTTCCCTTCTTTTCTCTCTAAAATCAATCAATAAAAAAATTATAGAAGGATTCACCAAATGCTGGTCAGGATGTAAAAAAACTGGAGCACTCACACATTGCTGGTGGTAACGTAAAAATGGTACAGCCCCTTTGGAAAACAGTTTTAAAAAAACCCACCCAGCTACAATATGACCCAGTGATTGCACTTCTGGCATTTACTCCAGAGAAATAAAAACATGTTTGCTCTGGCCTGTGTGACTCATTTGCTTGGAGTGTTGTCTCGTGTGTATGTGGTTTGATTCTCGGTCAGAGCACCAAATAAATTGGTCAATAAAAAAAGGAAAAACGAAAGAAGTATGTTTCCACAAAAACCCGTCTGAAATGTTTACAGCAGCTTTGTGTATAATAGCCCCAAACTAGTGATAAATCAGATGTCTTTCAACAGGTGAATGGTTAAACAAACCACAGTACATCTATACCGCACTACTCAACGATGAGAACAAAGTGTTGTTACAGCCAACAACTTAGATGAATCTTCAGAGAATTACACTGAATAATAATAATAACAAAAACCCCATCCTGAAAGGTTATGTACTCCAATTATATATATTCTGATTGATAAAATGATAGAGATGAATGTATTAGCTGTCAGTGATTTGGGATAAAGGAAGATCAGAGGAGAGGTGGGTGTGGCTATAAAAGGGCAACTCAAGAAATACCTGTGGTGATAGAAATTGCCTGTATTTTTCACTATATTAATGTCACTATCCTGATTGTGATATTTGCAAGATACCGGTATTTCCATTGGGGGAATAAGTGTTATATGAGATATCTCTCTATTATTAGTATTATTTTTAAGTAGGTGGAGGTTTAATAAGCAAAGGAACTTATTGACAAGGCTTGTCTTGGGCAACCACAAGGGGAGTTTAAATATTCACCCTCTCTATATTATTTCTTACAACTGCATGCGATCTATAATTATTTAGAGATAAAATAAAAGATTAATAAAAATATAATAAGGGTTACAAAAGATAACTCAGTGCTGAATTAATGAATGCACACTCAGGATTGTATACTAAACCTTCCTATTTAAATGAAGTCTAATTAATATATGGTGACCAAAGATTTGACTTTGGGTGGTGGGCACACAGTGAAATACACAGTTCTTGTATTATATAAATCTACACCTGAAACCGATATGATTCTATTGACCAATATCACCCCAATAAATTTAATTTAAGAAATTAAGTCTATTATTACTAAAAATCTGCATCATACTTTACAGCATCCTGATTGTGAAAGAGATACAATTTTATACCTTGGTAGCATTAAAAAATATTTTTTAATATATCACTGTAATATTTATATTGTGAAATGGTTGTATTACTATTTTTTATGTTTTCATAGTTGAACATTCTTTATTTTTATTGATTGCTTCCCATATGCATCCCAACTGGGGATTGAACCCGCACCCTGGGTATGTGCCCTGACCAGGAACTGTACCGCCACGTTTTGATGCATGGGTGGATGCTCTAACCAACCAAGCCACACCGGCCAGCACAAACATTCTTTTTTAAAAATTAAATTTATAGGGGTGACTATTTGTAAAGAGAACAAAAACAGAAAGAAAATTAGTACTTCCTAATGTAAATTTAAAAAAAACAAGATTTTATCTTGTATGTATGTTCATCATCACAGCTTGATAATATTGCTTTAATGTTTCAGTAAGTCCAGATAAAACAGACTGTTCTCTACTGAACTTTTAAAGCTAGCAGAGCAACCTTTTCATATATTGATAGCTATCTATTCTGCTCTACAAGTGGCATCACCATGCCAAAGGCCCACACTGATATTTTTTGATCAAAGTTATAGGAAGAATGGCTTTTTTTTTTTACATCTGCAGTTATTTTATATATGTTGAGAGAGCCAAGGAGCTCAAACAATCAGTATATCTATGCCAAATATAAACAGAGAACTGAAAGTAAAATATTCAACCGACTTCAAGTTAGTTGGCCATACCATTCTGTGTATCTAAAGAAACTGATTTTATTTTACCAAATAGTAGACTGGCTATCTCAGTTTTCACAAGCTAAAACACAATCCTCAGTGAGCTTTTAACCTCACAATTGAAAAAGGATCAAAATATCTTCATAACACCTCAGAGATACTGTAGTGTTTACATATTTAATTGTGTTCTACTTGGTCGAATACATCCTTCCAACCATGGTGCACGGTGCTGTTTCTCATTACTACCCTGCAAGGTCAGCTTAATTTTATTTGGGAAATTAGCTGATATAAGAAAAAGTTATTTCAACATTATATTGGGATATTAAAAATATCCCAAGAGAAATATTTCTTATCATAGTCTTCTATTGAGGAGGATTTGAAGGTAAGAGAGGAGATGTCTAAAAATGGCTGAATTAGTTAGACAACCCGGATTTAAAAAATCTTCTGCTAAATTCACTCATTTATTTATAACTAGAGGCCCGATGCACGAAATTTGTGCAAGGGCCTTGGCCCCCAACCCCCGCCAGCCATGGCCGCAGCCGAGGGCCTCTGCCACCTCTGCAATGGCCCCTGTCTGCTGTGGCTTTGTCTGGAAGGAAAGATGCCCGGAAGGACGTCTGGTCTAATTAGCATATTATGCTTTTATTATTATACAGACAGTCCTCGGGTTACATCGGACTTGACATACATTGTTTTGTGGTTACGTCGCCATCTCTCATTTATTTATTAAAAAAAAAAGTTCCGTCATTTTGACGTATGTATATATGCGCTTTATGTTTTTTATTATTTATTTACCACAAGTAAAGGTCAGGAATTGTTATCTTTCCTTTAATTTTTTTTTTTTTTTTTTTTACAGTTTCACTTCATTACTGCTGTGTATGTGCTCCATGTGAGTGACGTAGGTGCTTATGTAGGTGGGTTCCGACTGATGGCGAAAATCGCGTTATGTTGCGCCATAGGAACGGATCTCCGACATAACCTGAGGACCTACTGTAGATGCTTTCTGACTGGCTCCACCCATAGCTAATGGACAGACTTAATCTTTAAAAAAATATCTACTCTCTTCTTTTTTTAAAAAAGTATTTATTTTTCAATTAAAGTTGTCATTCAGTCAACTTTATATTTTAAATTAGCTTCAGGTGTACAGCACAGTGGTTAGACAATTATATAATTTACAAAGTAATCCCCCTGATATTTTTAAAATATATATATTTTATTGATTTTTTACTGAGAGGAAGGGAGAGGGATAGAGAGTTAGAAACATCAATGAGGGAGAAGCATCGATCAGCTGTCTCCTGTACACCTCCTACTGAGGATGTGCCCGAAACCAAGGTACATGCCCTTGACTGGAATTGAACCTGGGACCTTTCAGTCTGCAGGCCAACGCTCTATCCACTGAGCCAAACTGGTTAGGGCTCCCCTGATATTTTAAGTACCCACCTGGTACCATACATAGTTATTATAATACTAGAGGTCCAATGCACGAAAATTCGTGCAAGAGTAGGCCTTCCTTCCCCTGGTTGCCAGCACCGGCTTTCCTCTGGCACCTGGGACCTGAGCTTCACTCTGGCCACCACCAGCAGGCACCCAGGACCTGGGCTGCTTCCTTCTGGCTGCAGCTGCCAGGCACTTGGGACCCAGGCTGCTTCCCTCCAGCTGCTGCCAGCAGGCACCTGGGACTAGGGCTTCACTCCAGCCCTGGCTTCGTCCAGAAGGACATCTGGAATGATGCCAGGAAGGATGTTTGGTCTAATTAGCATATTACCATTTTATTATTATAGATTATTGACTATATTCCCTATGCTGTACTTTTTATCTCTGTGACTATTTTGTAACTACAAATGTGTACTTCTTAATTCCTTCACTTTGTTCAACCAGCCCCCTAACCCCCCACCCTCCTCTGACAATTATCAGTTTGTTTCCTGTATCTATGGGTTTATTTCTGTTTGGTTTGTTCATTTTTTTTGTTTGTTCTTTAGATTCCACATATAAGTGAAATCAGGTGGTATTTGTCTTTCACTGTCTAACTTATTTCACTTAGCATGATATCCTATAAGTCCATTCATGCTTTCAAAAATGGTAATATTTCATTATTTTTTATGGCTGAGTAATATTCCATTGTATATATGTACCACAATTTTTTATCCACTTGTCAATTGATGGGTAGTTGGGTTGTTTCCATATCTTGGCTCTTGCAAATAATGCTGAAATAAATATAGGGGTGCATATATCTTTTCTTTTTTCAAAAATTTTTATTTTTCAATTACAGTTTACATTTAATATTAATTTGTATTAGTTTCAGGTGTGCAACATAGCCATTTGATAATCATCTACTTGAAAACTGGTCCACCAGTTATTACAATATCACTGACTATATTTCTTCTGTAGTATTTTACATCCCCATGACTATTTTGTCACCCGGCCCTCAAACCCCCCATCCTGTGGCAACCATCAGTCTGATCTCTGTCTCTGAGTCTGTTTCTATTTTGTTTGTTCATTTATTTTGCTCTTTAGATTCCACATGTAAGTGGAATCACATGGTATTTGTCTTTCTCTGTCTGACTTATTTCACTTAGCATAATACTTTCTAGGTACATATATATGTTCGAATTAGTGTTTTGGGTTTCAGATATATAGCCAGAAGTGGAGTTGCTGGCTCATAAGCAATCCCATTCTTTTATTTTTTGAGGAACCTCTACTATTTTCCATCATGGTTGCACCAATTTTTATTTTCACCAACAGTGTCCAAGGTTTCCCTTTTTTCCATATCCTTGACAACACTTGTTTGTTTCTGACCCGTGTGAGGTACATTTTGGATATTATTAATATCCTTATCAGATGTATCATTGTCGAATATTTTTTTCCATTCAATAGATTGTTTTTTCATTTTTTTGATAGTTTCTTTTGCTGTCACAAAACTTTTTAGTTTGATGTAGTCCCATTTATTTATTTTTTCTTCTGTTTTCTTTGCCCAAGGAGATATATTAGACAAAAATATTGCTAAAAGAAATGTCAGAGAGTTTAATGCTTATGTTTTCTTCTAGGAGTTTTAACAGTTTCAAGTCTTACAGTTAAGTCTTTAATCCACTTGAGCTTATTCTTGTATATGGTGTAAGAAGATGGTTCTAATCTCTTGACTACTGACATAAACTCCTTGACAAGTGATTTTGTTTGCTGTGACCTGTGACTTTGGGAAAGGATACACCATGGGAACTGTGGTGGCTGTAATATCCAGAGCTGTTTTTCTTGTGTTGTGTATTTCTTCACAAATAGTATTACTATGATTCAGATGAGAAAGGAGGAGATATATTCAGATACGTCTGTTCTATATATTTTATAGTGCTTTCCAGATCAAATGATTTAGTATATATAAGTGCTTAGAATAGTGTCTGACACATAATAAGTGTTATATTTCTCAGCCATTATTAATATTATATTTGTTGTTATTTCTATTATTAGCTTGGCTCAATCGTTGGTGAATATTTTTTTGCAATGTCAGTATATTTTACTCATTTCCTAGTATATCATTACAATATCAGATAGATATCAAAATAGCATTTTGAATTTTAATTTCAGTCCTAATGGAGAAGGTAATTCAGACATTTAAAAATATAGTTTTATTGATTTTAGAGAGAAAGGAATAGAGAGGGAGAGAGGAACATCAATTGGCTGCCTCCCAAGTCCCCACTGGGGATTGAGCCTGCAACCTGGGCATGTGTCCTGACTAGGAATCAAACTGATGGCCTTTTGGTGTATGGGACAATGCTTAATCAACTGAGTCACGCCAGCCAGGGCCAGAAGGTAATTAAAAAAATACTTTTAAATTGTGACAAATAAGACACATACAGAATTCTATGCAAAATAAAAATACAGCTTAATGACTTATTAGAAAGTGAATACCTATATAACCCATTCAGGTCAAGACATAGTACATTGTCATCTCCACAGAAGCTCCCTTCCACACTCCCTTCCAATCATTACCCCCTCTATCTCTCCGAAAGTTAGTTAATATCTTGACTAAAATTATAATCATTGCTTTGCTTTTCTTATAGATGTACTCAAGCACATATCCATAATCCCTGTAGTTTAGTTTTGTTTATGTAAAAAACTTTATATAAATTAAACTGACATACATTCTTCTTCTTTTTTTTTTTAAATATTCTTTTTTTTTAAAAAATATATTTTATTGATTTTTTACAGAGAGGAAGGGAGAGAGATAGAGAGTTAGAAACATCGATGAGAAAGAAACATCGATCAGCTGCCTCCTGCACATCTCCCACTGGGGATGTGCCCGCAACCCAGGTACATGCCCTTGACCGGAATCGAACCCGGGACCCTTGAGTCCACAGGCCGACGCTCTATCCACTGAGCTAAACCGGTTTCGGCCATTCTTCTTCTTTATCTGATTTTATCTCAATAGATTTGTTGGTAAGAATCATCCGTGCTGTTGTCTGTGTGTAGTTCATTCATTTTCATTGTTGCATAGAGTTCCTTTACGTGAATATACCATAATTTATCATATCCATTGATTGACACTTGCACTGTCTCCAACTTTTTGATATTATAAATGATACTAGAGGCCCAGTGCATGAATTCATGCACAGGTGAAGTCTCTCGGCCTGGCTGGTGATTGAGGCCAATTGGGGTCAGCCAGCTGTGGGGAGGGACTGCGGGAAGTTGGACGGCCGCAGGAGGTTGACTGTGAGAGCGCACTGACTACCCCGGGGCAGTTCCTGCGGTAAGCGTTTGCCCCCGGGTGGTCAGTGCACGTCATAGCTACCAGCCAGTCATCTTGTTGTCCTGTAGTAATGGTCGCTTAGGCTTTTATATTTATAGATTGCCATGAACATTCTTAAACATGTCTCTTGAAGCACACGAGCACATATTTATTACTAGTTACATACCAAGAATGGAAATGTTAGGTCATATTTATCTTTAAATTTAAAAGATAATTCTAAACTGTTTTCCATAGTATTGCTAATGTTACTCCTGCCATCAGTATTAGAATTCCCACTGTTCCACATATTTTTCAAATACGAATATAATCAGATATTTTTATTCTGGCCATTCTGGTGGAATATTGTGCTATATCATGGTGGCTTTAATTTTCATTCCCCCTTATTTTTTTTTTTAATATATTTTATTGATTTTTTACAGAGAGGAAGAGAGAGGGACAGAGAGTTAGAAACATCGATGAGAGAGATCGATCAGCTGCCTCCTGCACACTCCCCACTGGGGATGTGCCTGCAACCAAGGTACATGCCCTTGACTGGAATTGAACCTGGGACCCTTGAGTCCGCAGGCCGACGCTCTATCCACTGAGCCAAACCGGTCAGGGCTCATTCCCCCTTATTATTTACTAGAGGCCCAGTGCATGAATTCGTGCATGGGTGGGGTCCCGAGGAGGGTGGGGGTGGGGCAGGATGTGATCAGCCCTCCAGGCTGGCAGTGGGATGCCCTTGCCAGCCTGGGATCCAGATCTATCCCACTGACATTTGCGAAGGTTGTTGGGAGCCACCTGGTGACCGCTTTTATATTGTTTCTTCCTTGCAGAGAGTCTAGGGAAGGGAAGCAGCCACCATGCCTGAGGCTGACTTCCAGGAGGCTGTCAGGATTGTGCTGACCAGTCCATCGGTGCCTGGCCCGTTGTCTGGAGATTGGACCTCCAGGACTACTGAGGGAGTGAGTGGCTGCTGCCAGGCTGGGCCAGTGGGATGGGTAGGTCAGCTGAGTGGCGTTCCCGCTGTGGGAGTGCACTGAGCACCAGGGGGCAGCTCTTTCATTGAGAGTCTGCCCCCGATGGTCAGTGTGCATCATAGTGACCAGTCATTCTGGTCGCTTAGGCTTTTATATATATAGATGATGTTGAACACCGTTCATATTTATGGGCCATTTAGATATATTTTTTTTGTAAAACACTTTCTGATATTACTATTGCATTGACTTTTTCTCACTAATTTGTTGAGGATCTGAGTCTGCTGCTTGTTTCAATATTATAGTTAATTATCTTCCCCAGTTTGTGGCTTGATTTTAACTCTCTTCATGATGACTTTTGAAAAACAGAAGTTTTGACTTTAATGTAGTCCAATTTTGAATACTTTTTTTCATACCTTCTATGATTAGAAGGGATTTAATGTAGTGCACTTAATCCACCTTTTTAAAAATGATTTTTCTGTTTTGTTAAAGAAGTCGTTCTCTATCCCAAGGTCATAAATATATTCTCTAATATTACCTTCTAGAAGCTATCATAACTTGCCTTTCATATTTTTTGTCCATGGCAGGAGGTAAAGGTCAATTATTACTTTGTCCCCGCATAGGCATCCAATTGTCTTAGCACAAACTGTGGAAAAGTTCATCCTTTTCTTGCGCTTTTGCAGAGCTTTATTTGCCAACTGCCCACAGATGGGTGAATGTTTCTTGAATCTATGTTCTGTTCCATAGGTCTATTAATCTATCCTTGTGACAATGCCACATTGTTTTAATTACTGTAGTTTTACATAGATCTTGATGTCAGGATAATTTTGGCCTTCATTATTTTCATATACATTTAGAATCATGCTGTCAAATTCAATAACACAAAATATCTGCTAAGATTTTTATTGGAATTGCATCAAATCTATAAATGGTTTTGGACTGTACTAATTAATTTCCAATGTAGGATGTTTATCTAAAAATTTAATATTTATTGTACCTTAATTGATCAGAAAACATATTGTAGATTTCAGTCAATTAAAGTTTAATGAATTTTGCTTTATGGTTTAAAAGAAGACCAATTTTTATAAATGGGTTATATGTGCTTAAAAAGGATGAATATTCTGCACTTGTTTAGTGCAGTGTTCTGGTGCCTGTCAATTAGTTCAAGCTTGTTAATTATACTGTTCAAATTTTCTAAGTTATCATTAATAGTTTGTCTATTTATTGTAATATTTACTGAAAGAAATATGTTAGGATCTTCCATTATGGTTACAGATTTGTCTAGTTCTTGTAGTACTTCCAACTTTTGTTTTATATATTTGACACTATGCTGTAAATTGTATATAAATTTAATATTATACTAGAGGCCTGGTGCACAAAAATTTGTGCACAGGGGCTAAAGGGGGGTCCCTCAGCCTGGCCTGTGCCCTCTCGCAGTCTGGGACCCCTTGGGGGATGACCACCTGCTGGTTTGGGCCTGCTCCCTGGGAGATTGGGCCTAAGCTGGCAATCAGACATCCCTCTGGCAGCCTGGGAGCCCTCGGGGGATGTCCATTTGCCAGTGGAGAGCAGGCCTAAGCTGCAGTCTGACATCCTTAGTGCTGCTGAAGAGGTGGGAGAGGCTCCCACTACCACCGCTGTACTGGCAGCCGTCAGCCTGGCTGTGGCTGAGCAGAGCTCCCCCTGTGGGAGCGCACTGACCACCAGGAGGCAGCTCCTGCATTGAGCGTCTGCCCCCTGGTGGTCAGTGTGTGTCATAGTGACCAGTCATTCCCAGTCTTTCTGCTATTAGGGTCAGTTTGCTTATTACCCTTTTATTATATAGGATAGAGGTCTGGTGCATGTGTGGGGGCTGGCTGGTTTGCCCTTCAGGGTGAGGATCCCCACTGGGGTGCCACTGGGGTGCCTGGCCAGCCTGGGTGAGGGGCTGATGGCTGTTTTCAGGCTGGCCACACCACCTTTAGGGTAGGTGGTCCCCACTGGGGTGCCTGGCCAGTCTGGGTGAAGGGCTGAGGGCTGTTTTCAGGCTGGCCAAGCCTCCCCAGCGACAGAAGCTCCCAGCCTCTCCTTTTTTTCTTTTTTTTTTTCCTGGGATTTATTTACTTTCTATAATTGAAACTTTGTAGCCTGGAGTGGAGCTCAGAGCCGGCCAGGGCTTGGCTTCCTCCATCACCAGGGGCAACCCAAGGCTCCAGCTCCATGGCCACTGCCAGCTAAAAGCAGGTATCTGGGGTTTATTTACCTTCTATAATTAAAACTTTGTTGCCTGAGTGGAGCTCAGAGCCGGCCACGGCAGGTGGGGAACCTTGGCTTCCTCCATCACTGGAGCAAGCAAGCCTCCTGCTTGTTCCAGCTCTGTGGCTGCTGGCCGCCATCTTTGTTGGCAGTTAATTTGCATATCTTGCTGATTAGCCAATGGGAGGAGTAGCAAAGGTATGATCAATTACCATGTTTGTCTATTATTAGGTAAGATCCTGGTGAATTGAACTTTTATCATTATGAAATATGATTTTGCCTTCAAATCTACTGTGTTTTATCTATCTATCTTTCTATTTATTTATTTTCATTTTAAATCTTTACTGTTGAGAATATTACAGATATTCCCCATTTTCCTCCCATTGCCCACCTCCAACCGGTTCCCATCCTGTCCCAGGCCTTTAGTACCCTATTGTCTGTGTTTTATATTAATACAGTTGCACTATGTTTGTTTTGTTAGAGTTATATGACATGACATATAACATATCATTCTTTTACTTTCAACATTCTATATCATTTCATTTTAGGTGTGTTTATTATAGAATATAATATATTTTTAAAAAATATGTTTTTATTGATTTCAGAGAGAGGAAGGGAGAAGAAGAGAGAGCTAGAAACATCAATGAGAGAGAAACATCGAATGGCTGTCTCCTGCATGCCCCTTGCTGGGGATCGAGCCTGAAATCTAGGCATATGCCCGGACTAGGAATTGAACCTGTGACCTCCTGGTACACGGGACAACGCACAACCAACTGAGCCACACGGGCCAGGCAATATAATGTCTTTAAAAAATTCATGCTGACAAGCTTTTTCTTTTAATTAGAATTGAGTTTTTCACTTAATGTAAATACTAGTTAATTTGGGGCTAAGCCCAGTTATGCCGTACCCACACTAACCGAGAGAAAACTGGTCCCCATGGGACTCCGATCCTTTCCTTATAGCTCTGTGATACTGTCAGCAGTGCTAATCAGCTCTTCAGCCATGGAGTCGCCCCTTCTGTGCTTGTCAAATCCCCCAAGAGAGTAAGTAGTTTCAAACGCCAGGCCCATCTCCTCGGTCCTCAATCTCCCCAGATCTTGGTCTGTAATTCCTATTATCTTTTGACCTTCCGATGCTTTGGAGAATCTGTTTTTAATATTTTGTTAAGCTTTTCTAGCTGAGCATTTGTCCAAATTGCCTACTTTGTCCTCATTGGATTCCTACAATAATGTTTTTAGAATATGCTTGATATAGTCATTAGGTGCTACCTGAAAATCACAGGAGAAAGGATATAAAATTGAAATTGTTTTTCAGAATCAGTAATTACAAATTGTGCTTTTGTCGGTCATGATCCTTTTGCGATCTTAGTGATACAATAGTCCTACTCAAAGATCTGAGGTAGTCTATCCTAGCTCAGAAATACATTTTAAGGTTTCAATATGATGACAGATACAGAAATCAATGTCATAATATAATCTCAGCAGCCTAAGGACAATCTGCAGTGCATTGTGCTTATTCTCAGGATAGAACCAACTAATCCCTTATAAATAAAATGTACACTGTGATGTCATATGTTTCACTGTGTGAATTATCGCAAGTGGCTCTTTCCTGAGAACCAGTTCTTTACCTTGAAGCCCATATGTCTTTCCTGATTATTCTTTTAAAATTTCCATTATAAAAATTTCCCACGGCCTGGCTGCCCCCGACCGGCGCCCACTCACTTGGACAGCACGCGCAGGGGGATCACCTCCTCGCCCATCTTGTGCCTCTCCTTGTGCTTCTTCTTGTGCTTCCTCTTGGCTTTCAGGAGCGACCCGTCTTTTATGTCTCCTGCTTCCTTTTCCTCTTCAGTGGAGACTTCCAGATCTTCAAGAAAAAGACAGAAATCAGGTGATAAATCAACTGTATTTGTCGAGCCCCGACCGTGAGCGAAGTCAGAAATACCTTTGTTTTCTTTGGACACTTGGGAGGCTTTTTCCGGGTTGTCCTTCTTGGCCGTCTTCCTGACTTTGGACCTGGGAGCCAGACACCCCGCGTCCTCGGAGCTGCTTCGCTTCCTCTTCTCTGCTCGACCCGAAGGCAAACCGGCCGCTTCAGCTCTAACCCGCTTTTTCTTCTTCTTTGAGGGTGGCTTTTGGGGTTCGGCACCCTCCCCTTCAGAGCCTTCCGACGCGGCCCTGGGCCCCTTCACCTCGCAGGCTCCGCTCTCCTTGCCTGTGTCCACGGTCACCTCTTTGGCCGGGACACCGTCTTCCTTCTTCACCCGGACTTTCTTCTTCTTCTTCTTTTTCTTTTCTTCTGTAACAATGCTCCCATCAGTTCTCACTTTCCTGCAACTCCATCCACGTACAATATTTTTATTTAAATACTCACCAGCGACTCCCAGGGCAGGAATGGGCTTATTTTTCACTGTTTTAGGAAATATCCCAGGTTTCCTTGGTGCTTCCTCTGGTGGGTTGTTAAGAAACTGAAATGAAATCAGCAAAAATTTCTTCTAATTAAAATGCGTGATTAATTTTATTTTGCTCATTTTTGTTCTTTTTAGGTTCCGGACCCACCTCAATAGCTTTTGCTGCCTGTTCTTTTGTCTCAAATTCCACAAAGGCGAATCCCTTCGGGTCCCCCGTAGACTTGTAGTGTGGGATGCTCACGTACACGACGTTGCCACATTTCCCAAACACCCTCTCGATCCAGCTGTGATTGACGTTTTTGGGAAGTAGCTCCTGCAATGAATTAGTTACATTGTTAATGATGCTCTCCCTTTTCTCACTCCAGGGCGATCCGTCTTCACTTGTCTCCCAGGACAGGCTTACCACGTACACGGTCCGCTCGTCCTCGTCCGGGGGCTTCTCGCCCAGGGGCTGCTTCCTCCTGATCCGGGTGCCTTCCAAGTCCAGCTGCGAAGCACACACAGCTAGTGAGCGGCTGAGTTTTTATGTAATTGTGGTAATTTATGTGATATAAACAACTGTTCTTACCTCGACAACAGCTGAACTTTTCAGTGCTCTGGCTATTAACTTTTTGTCAGTGGTCAATTTTTTCATTTTGTTAAAAGACACCAGAAGCGATATATCCACATCTAATAAAAATGTAAAAGTGAACAAAAAAAAAAAAAAAAAAAAAAAATTTCCCAAACATTTTATTTGTATACATATGTAATGTTGTTTGAGTAAGAGACTAATAAGTGTTTTGAATTGGATTTACCAATCACACTCCCTGCCCCCGATGTTTAGCAAAATTTAAATAAAAATTTTTCTGTTTTTTTTTTTAAAAATTCTTTCTAATACATCTTTTCTTCATCTTCTAGGACACATATTTATTAATGTATAGCTTTAAAATAAATATTAATATATCTTACTCCGAAAAACAGTCAAGATATGCCTGAGGACTTCGAAAGAAATTGAATTATATAGAACAGGGGTGGGGAACATCTGGCCAGTGGGTTGTATAAGGCCCACAAAATCATTTGGTCTGGCTTCGCCAAGGCAACTGCAGGTGGGATGAGAAGTTCGATAAATCTAGAAGCTTTTTTCATGGCAACATAAATTTATATTAAGTAAATTACATTAAGCAAATGATGTTATAAATATTCAAATGGCCCTTGGCAGAAAAAAGGTTTCCCACCCCTGATATAGAGTAACAAAAATATAGGCTGAGTGTATATAGCCTACATTTTCTTGAAATGCCCAGCAGTAACTATTAGAGTCATGACATGATTATAGGATGTTTATCAAGAACTCCAGAGTGAATGAACACTCTGCTGCAATAACCCTGCTTTCCCTGCAACTGGCTCTTATGCTGTCAGTGTTCCTTATGGGCTCTAGTGAAGACCGCTTTTCCATTGATGGAAATGTCAATTCTTTTTCAGCATGGGCTTTGGAGTAGGACAACCTGGGTTTCAATGCAGGTTCTGCCATTTGCCATCTTGACTTTGGGTTCCTTGACATTTTTAAGTTTGTTTTGTTGATATAAGAATGTCCAAACCCATTTTTTCTTGTAAGGGTTTTTAATAAAAATTTATTTGAGTCAAACAGAGGATACACCTGGAAGCAAAATCTCAATGGACTAAGATAAAGGCGTTGGGAAATAAAAATTTGCAGTTTCTTTTATCCATTTGAGATTAAGAGGGAGCATAAGATTACACGAAGCAGGGAAGGGGGAATCAGATTATAGGATAGTTAAGACTACGTACTCTTTTTAAAAAAATTAAAATTTTTATTTATTTACTTATTAACTTTAGAGAGAGAGGAAGGGAGAGGGAGAAAGAGAAAAAAAATCACTTTTGTTGTTCTACTTATTTATGCATTCATTGGTTGATTCTTGCATGTGCCCTGACCAGGAATCAAACCCACAACCTTAGGGTATCAGGACAATGCTCTCTCTAATCAATTGAGCTGCCCAGCCGGGGCACTATGCGCTCTCTTGAGGGTGGTTATGCAGGGATCAAATTACAGGATAGTTAAGGTTATGTGTTTTCTTGAAGGTGGTCACGCTTTAGAAGGAGTGGTTTGAATGGTGATCATGCATTACAAGGAAGGATCTGAAAGGGGCATTTCAAGGTTTGTTAGCCTATGTGCACAGAAACAATGGACAGACTTGCTTGAGACAAACATAAGCCTTTTACTAAAAACGTTATATGTCGGGGATGTGACTACCTCCCATGACTTGCCCAGTTAGGAATTTATGATCAGATCACCCTGTGAGGTTGAAACAGTGAACCAACATTGAAGACACAGGCAAATATCAGAGACTGAGTAGATGTTCATTTGTGGATAGGTGCCTTTTTTAGATGAGAAATGTTAATCCATGAGTTTAATTCTTTATGTTTAACTGCACATGGATTAGTTAGTAATACCTGATAAGGTCCCTTCTGATGAGGTTGGAGAGATTCTTTTATTTGATGTCTCTTTTGATAGACAAAATCTCCATATAAACCATGGTTTTTGAAGTCTCATCTCCTGGGAATGCACTATGAAATGAATCAATAATTTATCACTTTCTCTAAGCTGGTTAATAAGTCCTTGACAATAATGCAGTATGACTCCTCTTCATAAGGTTGATTCAATTGCCCTTTCATCCAGATTTATAGAGTGACCAGTAATCCGATATAATAAAAGGCTAATATGCAAATCTACCGAATGGCAGAATGTCCAGTCACTATG
Source organism: Myotis yumanensis (assembly GCF_028538775.1). NCBI lineage: Eukaryota > Metazoa > Chordata > Mammalia > Chiroptera > Vespertilionidae > Myotis > Myotis yumanensis. The sequence goes on along the minus strand of NW_027223752.1, from coordinate 158,694,408 downwards.
ATGCGCACTGACCACCAGGGGGCAGATGCTTAACGCTGGAGCTGCTCTCTGGTGGTCAGTGTGCTCCCACAGGGGGAATGTCGCTCAACCAGAAGCTAGGCTCATGGCTGGCAAGCACAGCGACAGGTGGCAAGAGCTTCTCCCGCCTCAGTGGCAGCTCTAAGGACTGGTCTGGATTGCGAGAGGTCACAGGCTAGGCTGACGGGTCCCCCGTGCACTAATTTCATGCATCGGGCCTCTGGTCTATAAATATAATAAAAGCCTAAACGACCGTTACGGCGGAACAACTGGAATGACTGGAATGACTGGTTGCTATGATATGCACTGAACAGGCAGGCAGGCGAGCAGTTAGGGGCAAGCAGGCAGGCCGGTGAGTGGTTAGGGGCGAGGGGTCCCGGATTGCAAGAGGGCACAGGCCGGGCTGACGGATCTCCCCTTGCACAAATTTCATGCACCAGGCCTCTAGTCTATATATATAAAAGCCTAAGTGACTGAACAACCGAATGACCGAATGACCAGTTGCTATGATGTGCACTGATTACTGGGGGTAGATGCTCAACGCAGAAGCTACCCCCTGGTGGTCAGTGCATTCTCACAGCCAACCTCCTGCGACCCCTTCCCCTACCGGCCAACCTCCCACAGGCCCGATTGGCCCCGATCGACCCTCATCGGCCCTGACTGCCAGCCAGGCTGAGGGACCCCACCAAATTCGTGCACTGGGTCTCTAGTTATTTTATAAGGAGGAAGGCTATATTTACCAAAAGAGGTAGATATCAAGTTGAGGAACACTATAAGAGCTTTTATCCAAGGGAGATTAAAGCTTCTGAAAAGTTAGCAAGTTGAGTTTTAATTGTATGATTGGTACATTTCACCAAACAGAATACTGAGAGTGATAAAGACAATAAAAACGCTGTAGAATAGGCTAAATGCTACAAATGGATTGCATTATTTGTTCACTGAAATGATTCCCTTAGTCACTGTGTAACTCAGAGGGAATTTCCCAATTCAGAGTTATTTTTCTAACAAATATTTATCTATTATTAAGGCGGTCGCTCCCCTAAGGAAAGCCTCAAGCTCAATGAGAGAACATACGACTCATAATGAACTCACATTTGTATCCTTGAGATGGTGGCATTTGGATCCTCATATGGACCTAAAGGGAGTGGGAAATGTCCCTGGGATCCATGGAGTGGTTTTCCATGGGAATCTGCCATTCACTTTATCATCTACAGTGAGAGAAGGTTTTCAGTAACACTGTTTACTTCAACGAATCATCTTTCAGGACCCCAATGCATTAGTATATGTACATTTTGAAGTAAGGCAATTGAGCCCATAAAGGTAAGATTGGTTTCCCACTGGGTCTAAGCCATATTTGTTTGTCTGGATTAAAGATTCCCCTTTTTTGTTGCCATATCTTCTTAGAGTGTTTGGAACTGTAAAAGAGACTTTTACTGACTTATCAGGAAGCAGAGGACATTCTCAGGTCTGGATAATTTGATTGCTAAGTGCTGCTTACTTAGCTGCAGCACCAGCTAAATAATTTCCTTTTGCTTTTCCATGATGGTAGCTTTAAAATGTCCTGGAATTTTGATAATTGCCAGTTGTTTTGCTTGTAGTAGGGCATCTAATGATTCTACAACCTGTTTTCCACTTTTTGTTTTGTTTTGTTGATCCTCACCCAAGGATATTTTCCCACTGATTTTTAGAGAGAGTGGAAGGGAAGGGGAGAGACACAGAGAGAGAAACATCGATGTGAGAGAGACACATCAATTGAGTGCCTCCTGCATGCACCCCAGCTAGGGTCAGGAATCGAACCTGCAAACCTAGGCACGTGTCTTGCCTGGAATCGAACCTGGGACTTTCAGTCTGTAGGTTGACGCTTTATCCACTGAGTCAAACTGGCTTTGGCCTGTTTTCCATTTTTATAGACTGCCTTCAGAAAGTTAAGGAAACTTGTTGCTTCCACAACATTCCTAAGTTTTGTGTTGCACCAAAGGCATAGCTATGACTATCAGTGTAAATATTGGCTACTTGAGCTTTGGTCAATGAACAAACTCGAGTAAGAGCAATTAATTTGGTCTGTTGGGCAGACTTCTAATTTTAGGTAAATAAGAACTTTTAGTTACATCCACCATGGAAGTTACTACATATCCAGCTTGGTAATGTCTTTGTTTGTCTTTGAGATAAGATCCATCTATAAACAAAATTAAGTCAGTATTATCAATAGGAGTTTCCTATAAATCATTCCTAGGAGCAAGAAGGTGGTTTGTAGTAAGTAAAATGCAATAATGGGTATCTTCATTCTGGTGAAAAAGGCAGTAAAGTTGCTGGGTTAAGACTGTTACATTGAGCTGAGGTAATATAAGGTGCAGAAAGCAGGCGTACTTCATAAGCAGCCAGTTACTGACCAAGTAATGCAGAGTATGGTAGAGTTTAGCAAAGATTCAACAGAATGAGAAACATAAATGGTTAAAGGAGAACCCATAACTATGTCCTCTGTTTGTTTACACACGTGGCTATAGCAGAAGTGGCCCTCATACAGGGAAGGGGACCTTTTGCTACTGAGTCTAATTGTTGGCTATAATATTCTGTAGGCCTATGATGATCTCCATGTTTCTGAGTTAGAAGTCCTAAAGCATTCCTTTTTTTTCCTGCATGAAAAGGAAGAAAGAAAGTTTATGATTAGGGTGTCCCAAAGTGGGAGTTTTAGATACTTATTCCTTTAGATCTTTTACACTTTATTTCCCTTCAGGGTTCCATTGGATTGGATCAGGTTGATCTGATTTTAATAAGGCATATAGAGGTTGAGACATTAATGAAAAATTTGGAGCCCAATTGTGACAGTATCCAATCTTACAGATACCCTAATCTGTTTCTTTGTCCTTGGAAGAGGAAAGTATAGGATTCCTCTAAGTATTTCAGGGTTAATTAGTAGCTCATCATTAGATATAAGGTGGGCAAAGGTATTTTACTTTGGGCCAAAAGAATTGAAGCTTGTCCTCTGAGACCGTATATCCTTTTACAGCTAAGTGTTGTAATAGATAATTGTGTTCTTTTGGGAGTCTAGTAATGTCTTAGAGCATAAAAATAAATCATCTATTATATTAGCATGGAATTTCTTGGAAAATCAACATAATTTAAATCAGCCTTTAGTATCTGAAAGAAATAGGTGGGACTCTCTGTATATCCCTGGGACATTACAGTCCACGTAAATTAGTAATCTTCCTTCGTAAAAGCAAAGAGATATTGACTGTTTTTTTTTTCTATAGGAAGACTGAAAAAGGCACTGCATAAATCTATTACTAAAAATATTGGCAGTCCACAAGAATGGCTAGTAATAGATATGTGGGTTTGGAACCACAGGATGTATGGAAATAGTGATTTTATTTATAGGTCTGAGATTTTGTATAAATCTTTATCCTTTTCCATTGGGTTTCTTTACTGGGAGGGTAGGAGAATTGTAGGGGCTTGTACATGGAATTATAAACCCCCTTTCAAAGTAATCCTATATAATAAAAGCCTAATACATTAAGTGTCCAGTTGTCCATTCAACCAATCAAAGCATAATATGCTAATGATATGCTAAGGCCTCTCAACCGCTCGCTATGACATGCACTGACCACCAGGGGGCAGACGCTCTGACCAGTATGTTAGCTTGCTGCTGGGGTCCGGCTGATAGGAACTGAGCAAGATGGGCCAGACAAGCCCTGGAGCCCTCCCACGGTTCCTCTCCGGCTGGCCAATCTCCCGTGTCCCTTCCTGGCCCCGATCATGCACCAGTGGGGTCCCTCAGCCTGGTCTGCACCCTCTTGCAATTTAGGACCTCTCGGGGGATGTCGGGGAGCTGGTTTTGACCTGACCCTGCAGGCCAGGCCGAGGGACCCTCACTAGTGCATTAATTCATGCACCAGGCCTCTAGTCTTATATAATGGGCTTAATTCCAGCTAGTGCATCATGTCTTAAAGGATACTGGTGAATATTAGGCAGAGGTAAAGTATTGTCAATGATGATTTAGATAAGAGTGGCTGACTTGATCTTCCCATATCTGTACTGAAAAGATTCCAGAATTCCATAGGAACATCCTGTAGCAAATGTTCAGTCTCAAGATTAGTTTTCTTTGTCAAGGTTCCATTAAAATTATGATTTGCTCCATTGGTTCAGAATCTATTTCATTTAGTTCTGAAATCCATTTCTCCCTTCTTAGAAAAAAATATGTGGGCATCATGGGTTTTAAGAAAGACTACCTTATCAGATGAACTGTGGCAGATTTGACTAGCAAAAATGTATATATTGTCCTGTAACATTCCCTAGCTGAAAGGGAATAAGTTCTAATTTTTTTTTAAATTAAGAATAATTAAACCTCAGATAAACCTCATTGGCTATGATACTGCCACTGTGCAAAGTTAATTATAAGTTCTGATTTAAAAACACATTGGTTGATTGGATATTTCTACCATTTGTACAGAAGTTTTACTCTGAGGGAGAGGACAACTTCATTAGGCAGGGTCAGGAACAGATAAAGTAGCCCCAGTATTTATGAGGGCCTTTGTAGTTTCCCCTTTCATGGTAATTTCAATTTCTCAGAAAGTATTGGAAAGGAGAAGGGGAAATCCCTCTTGCAATCCTTGGAGCAGCCCAATGCTTGCTTCTGTCTCCTTTCTTACTTTAAATCCCATTTCAATTTTCTACAATGACCTGACTTTTTTACAGTAAAAGCAGACTCTACTTTCCTCTCATTGAAAAGGCCTTTGAAGAGGTCTGACCCGATTTCGTCCATATTTTCCTTATTTGTTAAAATGGGGAAATCTCTGTGGAGAGTACGGAACAAGAAAGCTCTGAGACAGAATAACTCATACAAATTCCAGAAAACCAATATGAGGCAACCTGGGGCCTGTGTGTTCTCTCAGCTACAGGGTTTATGTTGTGGATGAAAAAGGGGTTCTGTGGAAAGTAACCTCTCAGGGTGACCTGATCATAAATTCCTAATGGGGCAGGACATGGTGGGTAGTCATGCCCCAGGCTTATAACTTCTTTAGTAAAAGGTTTCTCTTTGCCTTAAGCAAGCCTTGTCCTTTTTTCCCTGTGCATCTAAGTTTACACATTTTTGAAATGCCCCGCTTAGACCCCTCCGTGTAATACATGCCACTCTTTCAAACCCCTCCTAAAGCTTGACCACTGTCAAGAGCACATAATCTCAACTAATCTGTAATCCAATCCCCATCTTGCTCTCTTCCACCTTCAGGTAATCTTGCTTACATTACCTCCTTAATCTCAGATGCATAAAAGCAACTGCAAACTGTTATTCTCTGAAGCATTTTTCTCACTCTGTTGAGATCTTGCCTTCTAGCATAGCCTCTGTTTTCACAAATAAATTGTTATAAAAGTTCTCTACAGGTTTGGGTGTTCTTACGTCAGCATTAAATAAATATATAGTATACTATATAATGGAGCTTTGGGTTTACTTTGCATTTTGTTTGGACTAAAAGTTTAAACATGTGAATGTTTTTGTTCTTTTTACTCTCTTTTCATAAATGCCTTTTTCATGGTTTTATTACTAATTATATTTTCTATGGGGCAATATGGCAAGGGTTTTCTCAGGAAACTCAAGTGGCTACTGCTCTAGAGCAGGGGACCTACTAGTACATCTCGAGGCCAAATCTGGACCCAAGACTGTGTTTGTAAATAGAGTTCTATCAGAGCGCAGACCACTCTCATTTGTTTAAGTGTTATCTGGTGCTGCTGTTGTGCTTTGGTGATAGAGTTGAGTAGTTGTGCCAGAGAATGTAAAGTCTGCAGAGCTTAAAATATGTAGTCTCTGACCCTTAACAGAAAAGTTCACCAGGCAGGGTCTAGGATGTGAAATGAAGAAAATTAAGCTTAGTTCTATACTCTTTTAGTGGATCCCCGACACGTTTTATTCCTTTCCATGCCTGTCCCTCCTTCCTCTCCCAAGAATACTTAAGATGGAACTCTTCTTCCCTGTGCTTCTTCACTTTTCTAGGAAAGAGAATCTGATGGGTCACATACCTGATTAAATTTATTATGTGTGACTAACCCCTCTTAGGAGCAATTTTGTTACAAAAAAGAGGAAAGTTTATTCAATAAAGCGAGTCATTTAATAGCAGAACTTCAGACTTTTTGGCATCTGGATCAGAACAATTTTTAAAGCATCAAGATTTTGTGTGCCGAAACCGGTTTGGCTCAGTGGATAGAGCGTCGGCCTGCGGACTGAAGGGTCCCGGGTTCGATTCCGGTCAAGGGCATGTGCCTGGGTTGCGGGCGCATCCCCGGTGGGAGATGTGCAGGAGGCAGCTGATTGATGTTTCTAACTCTCTATCTCTCTCCCTTCCTCTCTGTAAAAAATCAGTAGAATATATTAAAAAAAAAAAAGATTTTGTGTACCCTGGTTGGGGAGCTCAGTTGGTTAGAACATTGTCCCAATACACTGAGGTTGCAATTTCAATCCCCAGTCAGGGAACATACCAGAATCAACCAATGAATCCATAAATAAGTGGAACGGCAAATTAATGTAACTCTCTCTCTCTCTCTCTCTCTCATCAGTAATAATGATAAAAATTTTTTTAAAAAAATATATTTTATTGATTTTTTACAGAGAGGAAGGAAGAGGGATAGAGAGCTAGAAATATTGATGAGAGAGAAACATCAATCAGCTGCCTCCTGCACACCTCCCACTGGAGATGTGCCCGCAACCAAGGTACATGCCCTTGACTGGAATCGAACCTGGGACCCTTCAGTCTTCAGGCCGACGCTCTATCTACTGAGCCAAACCAGTTAGGGCTGATAAAAATCTTTATATGCTCAGGTAAGTAAACTGTCATTTCACTTCACTGATCAAGTTTGTTTCTTTATGATTGTTATATTTTTGTGTGTGTGTACCTATTGTATGTATCTTTATCTCTATAAGTATATAATTATCTATCTATCTATCTATCTATCATCTATCTATTTCAGTTCATAGTCCTACTTACTCAATCACTCTTTCCCATGCATCTGAGAACTGGCTTATCAGTGTTTTTAGTTGTAGAGATTTGGTTTATAACCAAAGTACTATACACTATAGAGGTCAATAATGTAGTTAATATGGTTATGGTAATTTTATATCATCATCATCATCATCATCATCATCATCATCATCATCACCATCATCATCATCTATGTTATTTAGATCCCAAATAAGCAGCAATTTGTAACAGCTCCAAGTATTTAATATATATCTACACTAATAAAAGAGAAACATGGTAATTGGCGTACGACTGCTACCCTTCCCATTGGCTAATCAGCGTATCCTTATGCAAATTAACTGTCAGCCAAGATGGCGGCCGGCAGCCATGCACTGAAGCGAGCAGGGAGGCTTGCTTCCTCCAGGAACTGCAGACTCCAACGTTCCCCGCCTCAGTTCCCCGCCTCACTTGCCGCCTCACTTGCCGGCCTCTCAACTGCAACTCTAAGCAACTATTACTATGTTGCAAATAAGAAGCTAAACAAAACCGGCTTTCAGTCAGCCCCGGACCGCAACACTGTATCCATGTTTTCAGCAGCGAGGCCTCAGAGCTAAAGCTGGCCCAGAATAAAAAAAAAAAAAAAGAAAACAAGGAGCGGTTGGGAGCTTTTAGTCAACTGCCAGCGGGAAAACAGCCCTCAGCCCCTCAGCCAGCCTGGCCAGGCACCCCAGAGGGGACCCCCACCCTGATCCAGGACACCCTTCAGGGCAAACCAGCCAGCCCCTACCCATGCACCAGGCCTCTATTCTATATAGTAAAAGGTTAATATGCCTCCCAGCACTGGGATCAGCATGACAGGGGGCAGCGCCCAAACCCCCTGATCAGCCCTGCTCTGTGCCTGATGGGGGGGAGCTCCCCAATCCCCCGATTGCCCTGCGGCTCTGTGTGTGACAGGATGCGGTGCTCCAACCCCCCCACCCCCCGCCCCCCACGGGCCCTGCTCTGTGTGTGACGGGGTAGAGCTATAACCTCTCCATCGGCCCTGCCCTGAGTGTGACAGGGTGCAGCGCCCCAACCCCCTGATCTGCCCTGCTCTGTGTGTGACAGGAGGCGGTGCCCCAGCTCCCCTATCGGCCCTACTCTGTGAGTGACAGGGGGCAGCGCCCCAACCCCCCTGATGGACCCTGCTCTGTTAGTGACAGGGGGCAGCGCCCCAACCCCCTGATTGGCCCTGCTCTGTGAGTGACAGGGAGCAGCGCCCCGACCCCCTGATTGGCCCTGCTCTGTACGTGACAGGGGGTGGCCCCGCAACCTCCCCATCGACCCTGCCTTGAGTGTGACAGGGGGCGGTGCCCCAACCCCCCAATCAGTCTACCCTGAAAGTGACTGAGGGTGGCATTGCAACCTCCCGATCCGCCCTGCTCTGTGCATGACGGGGCGGCGCCCCAACTCCCCAATCGGCCCTGCTCTGAGCCTGACCAGGGGCTGCACTTAGGGATTGGGCCTGCCCTCTGCCACCTGGGAGCAGGCCTAAGCCAGCAGGTCATTATCTCCCGAGGGGTCCCAGACTGTGAGAGGGCACAGGCCGGGCTGGGGGACCCCCCCCCCCCCCCCCGCCCCGAGTGCACAAATTTTTGTGCACCGGGCCTCTAGTATATATATATTTTATTTAACTCCGACAATAACTCTTGAGGACATTATTTTCATGAGCCTCCTATTTTACAAATGAAAAAGTTGAGATGCTAAGAAGTTAAGTAACTTGCTCAAAGCTACAGGGCTGTTAAGTGGAGGAGTCAGAATTAAATCCTATTAAGTCTGGCTCTCAAGTCCCTCCTGATAGGCATTGTGCTGTGTTACTCACAGACAGATATGTTCAAGATTATTGTTTGCTCACAAAATTTGCATTAAAGTGTTCTTTCGAGTAATTATTTTCTTCAAGAAACTTAAAACAAACTTTAATTTACATAAATTAAATAAAAAGTGTTAGAGATAATCTATTTTATAAAGAGTATTATATTTATAAAATAAATACTGGTCTTCTTTACACACTGAGTTATTTTTCTTTTACCAATTTTCATCCTTCTATTTTTGATTTACACATGCACCATCTTAATGAAATCCAGAAAAAGAAAATAACCCAAAAGTCGGTGTACCTTTGCCAAGGTTAAAATGAATGGCTCTGGGTGTTATCTGTTGAAAGGCACAGGAATTTATTACTCTTCTTCTGGCTGCTTCCTTATCTCTCAGAGAACCTCATAAGTTGGAAATCTACACAGGTACCTCAGACTTGTATGTTGAGTCATATGCTGAGCTTTTCTCAGTATTGTCCTTCAGCCAAAAAGAATATTGAGTGCTGTGTAAGGATGCAACATGGCCTAGTGAAAAAAATATTGGATTTGCTCTCTCAAATCTTGGGTTCAAAATCAGATTCCATCAATTACTAGCTTTATAACCTTGCATAAATCACCCAACATCTGAGTTTTAGTCAACCTACTGGAGAATAAGGATAATAATACCTATATCAGATAATTATTTCTGAGGATTTAATTATAGAGCAAATGAAAGTGTGTTAATTTAATAAGCTTTAAATTGCATTTTATTCTCCTTTTAGAGTCTTGATGTGAAGAGCACATACATTTCAAATGAATTTGGGTGTTTAAAATCCAAACTATATAGCTCATGATTTTTCTTGTATTAATTAACTTCAATATATATTCTTGCTTTACTTCACTTAAATATATATTTTAGCAGTATCATGCCACACCTGTGAAAGTGAAAGCGATGAGAAAAATCAAACTGCTTCCATGAGAACTTTTGTTCAGAATAACAGACCTTAGGCCCTGTAAACTCCAGGTGAAAGACTGTTACAAATATATTTTTCCTCGTTCCTCATGGGCAATGAAGAAACCAATCTCTGTTTCAAAACAGTCATGTGTAATGTTGTCTTTCTCTCCTATGTAACTTGTATGACTCAAGTGGGAGATATTTTAGATATGATCCCAAAGGATAAGGATTCTTTAGAGACTTATAAGAGCTTAATTTTGATGACAACTTCCTCAGAAATTAAGGTGGCAGATCTGTTTGCAAGAAAGCATTTTAGATGACTAGACTGCTGGTTCTCTGTGTTGTGTACTGGTATGTTCATGGGCACTTGGTTTGGGGAGTAGCAGGGGGTTAAGAATAATTTCACGTTCACCAGTACTTGTGAAAATAAGGAAAGAAAATCAATGCCTAATGACCACAGATTCACAGGCTAACAACTTGCCACAAAATATTCTGACGTAATATCTTCTTTGAAACTGGGAGCCCTCTGACATGCTCCAATAAAGCAGAGTCATGGAGAAATATGCAAATGGTTTATCTGTATGGTAACCAAAGAGTTAATAGAGGTTACAGCTAGTCATTCAGGAAAAAGCCTTTCTAGAATCTGCCAGCTAGTCCCCTTGGAGCCTTGAAGCTTCACAGGGTTTCTACTATTGTTAATTCCTACTGAGCTTATCATAGGAAAAAAAAAGTCTAGTTGTTGATTCAGCAGTGCAACTCTATAGTTCAGGAAATCTTTGTTGTTGGGCAGAAGCAGGACATTTGTTGCTAATAATTTTCCTAATATCTTACTGTGCCAGTTGGGAGGCATTACAAAGCTAAACTGGATATATATATATAGTCTTTCATGGAGAGCTATGATTGTGTCTACAGCTAAAGTCTCTACAATGAAAAGGTATATTCCAGAGATGCTAAAATATTAACCTTATACTTTTTTTGCTGGGAGCTATAGTAATTTGTAACCATATCTTTTCCAGGAATTTGTTTGCATCCAAAAATGGGCAACTCCCAATCAGTTATTACATTTCTTGTAATCAGGAGATGAAGAAGTCTGAAATGTTTCCTCTTAGAATTAGCCAAAATACTGAAAGCCCACTAGAGAAAATTTAGGACTGTAATCTCTGTCTTAAGGATGGCTCCACAAAGAATGAGATCATCTTGGCTCATGTTAGACTTAGTAACTCAATTCCCAGCCTTGGATATTTCAGATATTCCTTGTGTCCTATCTATTTTTATAGTATAAAAGTGATTTTTTTGGAAAGATGTATATTGCCTTTGCAGGTATTCCTGCCAGGCAATTCTTTGTCTTTCCATAAATTTTAAGGGACTATAGAAACAGTTTAACACATTTAATAAACAGACTTTATATGGAAATAATTTTATGATTTGTAGTGAGTTAAAGTTTATCTTAAAAAGTTCTGTTTTAGGTTTGCAAAGCAAACTAATCACTGGGTAATTTAACAGCCCATGGTATGATAATTTAAATAAAAACTCTATAATAAAAACAGACATGTAGATCAATGGAACAGACTAGAGAGGCCAGAAATAAACCCATGCTTTTAGGTTAATTAATATTTGACAAAGGAGGCAAGATCTTACAATGGGGTAAAGATAGTCTATACAATAAACAGTGTTGGGAAAATTGGAAAGATACATGCAAAAATTGAAACTAGACCACCTCCTTGCACCATACACAAGAATGAACTCAAATTGAATTAAAGACTTAAATGTTAGACTTAAAACCATAAAAATTCTAGAAGAAAATATAGGCAGCAAAATCTCAGACATTTCTCATAGCAATATTTTTTTTCTGCTATATCTCCTTGAGCAAGGGCAACAAAAGAAAAAAATCAAACTAAAAAGTTTTTGCATAGCAAATGAAACAATCAACAAAATGAAAAGACAACCCACTGAATGGGAGAAGATACTCATCAATGATGCATCAGATAAGAAATTACTATCCAAAATTTATAAAGACCTTATAAAACTCAAAAAACAAACAATCTAATTAAGAAATGGACAAAAATACTTGAATAGACACTTCTCCAAAGAGGACATACAGATGGCCAATAGACATATGAAAAGATGCTCAACATCATTAATCAGCAGAGAAATGTGAATTAAAACCACAATGAGATATCACCTCACACCTGTCAGCAAGGATGTGGAGAAAAGAAACCCTTGTGCACTCTGGTGGGAATGCAGATTGGTGCAGCCACTGTGGAAAGCAGTATGAAGTTACCTCAAAAAATTAAAAATGGAGCTGCCTTGTGACCCAGTGATTCCACTGCTGGGAATATATCTGAAGAAACCTGAAATACTAATTTGAAAGAATACATGCACCTTTATGTTAATTGCAATGTTATTTACAATAGCCCAGTTTTGTAAGCAGCCCAAATGCCTATCAGTAGATGAGTGGATACAAAAACTGTGGTACATAATAGAATACTACTTGGCCATAAAAATGAAGGAAATTTTACCCTTTGTGACAGCATGGATGGATCTGGAGAGTACTGTGCTAAGTGAAATAAGCCAGTAAGAGAAAGACAAGTACCATATAATTTACTTATCTGTGGAATCTAATGAATAAAATAAACTAACAACATAGAAACAGACTCATAGATACAGAGAACAGACTGACAGCTTTCAGAGGAGAAGAGAGTTGGGGTGGCTGCATGAAAAAGGTGAAGAGATTAAGCAAAAAAAACTCCCAACAACCCCTCATAGACACAGACAGCAGTATGGTGATTACCAGAGAAAAAAGGGATTGGGTGGAGGTAGAAGAGGATAAAGGGGGCATAAATAGGAATGGAAGGAGACTTCACTTGGGGTGATAAATACACAATGCAATATACAGATGATGTATTATAGAACTGTACACCTGAAACCTATATAATTTTATTCACCGAGGTCGCCAGAATAAATTCAATAAAAATTAAAAAAAATGACATCACATGATTGTCTTGCAACTTGCCCAATATAAAAAAGAAAAGAAAAAAGAACTCTAAAATAAACCTTCAGTTCCAATATTCACTCACTTTTCCTTCAAGCTAAGAGGGAAATCTAGACTGTGTATTAGAGGCAGTGTTTAATAAGTTTAAAAAAAAAGTCAGTTTTTTTTTTAAAAAAAGACATATCTCTCTATAAAATTATTTTGCTTACATTTGTAAAAGTGACAGCTCAAGAGGATGCTCCTATAACTGACAGAAAAGCAGAGGAGCAGCAGGTTAGATGGCTTTTAATAGGCCTTGCCGTCCTGAGTTTGCATTGGTAAATTACAGGTTCACATTGGTTTGGGCCCAAGTTTTTTGTATAACTTCTTCTTAAGTTTATTTATATAATTTGTTCCTACCAGTGCCCTGGGTCATTTATTACTTCTATTATCTTCCCTCTTTGAAGAGATTCTGCCAGAATTCCTTAACAACCGTCTCTGAGTCTGTTTCTTCTCTCCTTAAATTTAAGATCAACGATTTGCTGGCACTGTGTGCTTTGAGCCTGTTTTGCTGCTGGCCTGATGATTATCTTTTTCTGTGGATAAATAGAAGTACATGTAATTCACCAAACTGGTCTGTTTTGCGTGTGGAAACACCTTCCAGAAATATAAAACTCTAAAAAAAATTAAAAAAAATCTTACATTCAATCATTCAATGATAATTGAAGTAGATTCTTAGTATTATATTCAGATACGTCACTGACTTCTAAAGATTGTTTTCCTTTTTATGTACTTTGTATTTTGCTCATGACTTGAGACAGACATTCTTTTACTATCAGATGTTTGCCTTTCTCAAGAAAACAAACTGGGAAACAGTCACTCTAACCTATCTTTGGCTCTGAGCACCTGCTGCTTAATTATTAGAATCCCTGTTTGTTCAGATTTGTTTCTTTACCTAACATAACCTCAAAATTATTTAATCATGTTGATTAGAATTATTTTATTAAAAATGTGATTTTAATGTTACTGTAATTAACTGGTTGAAAAAGGAAACCCTTTAATGTTAAGCAATAATTTAAAATTATTTTAATAAATTTAATTAAATGATGTCAAGTTGAAGTATTAAAAATTTGAAACTTTTAAGCATCAAAATTCCAATTTGTAGGCCATTAACAGGATCTATAAATATTTATTTTTCTATGATATACTGTATGCATAATTTATATTAATGAGTTTAATAATATTTGAATGGTTGAATTTAGTAATGCAGCTATATGCCAGATTTACTGAAACTTTTTCAACCAGACATTCTGTATAATTAGGGATTCTTTAAATCTCTTATAAAAAAAAGAAAGCCCAGTTATCAAGATAATCTGTGCTTTTAATGTGTTCCCACAGATTTTTATAGATACATAAAAGCTAATTACTAAAGATAAGAAATTTAAAAGATACACTGCAGTAATATGTTTTATGTTCAAGTTTAGATTCTGTTATGTGAGGGTTGCTTCTTGCTGTTCTGGGCATTGGTTCAGACACTTCATCCAAATAATATCTTACGGATTTCTTCTAACTTGGAATTTTATAAATATAAAAAAGCAATTTATTGAGGGAAAAATGATGAACTTGCACTGTGGGTTATATACTAGTAGTGCCTATATAAAGATTGTAGGAATCATAAACATACATATAAAGAATTACAGCCCTTTCTAAACGTCTAGCTTTCTGGAGGGAGGGGTACAATCAACGGCAAGTGAATAAAAATGAAGATAGAGGATAGATTACTATTGATAGGCAAAGAGTGTTGGTTGTTCACAAATATTTGTCCTCTCCCTCCATAATTATAGAATTGCAGCTCAGGTAAATTAAAGACTATACAACACTAGATAAGTTAAGGACGGCATGTCCCAGTCTTTCTTAGATCTAGGAGTGTCCATGTGCCTAAATTCTTACCAAAGATATGTGAGAAATTAGGTGTAACACTTCTGGATCTGGGTCTTAAAACATGTCTAATGAGCTGAAAACATATGGCTGTAGCCCAGTTGCACTCAAGGCAGAAGAGGAAAGTGCCCTAGAGGACAGTGAAGTACAGGGTGGGTGGGAGACACATGGTTCCTGGACCACGTGGACTACAGACACATGTCAACCTGGAGTACTATGATTTTAGACCTGGTTCTTACATCACATAACTTTCACTCTAAGCTTTGGCTATGAGTTCCAGCAGCTTAATTATTAGACTTCCTATTTGTTCAAGTTGCACTCTCTCCTCAGCAGATCTTGGGGTGGCTCACAACTCTTCTCAGTTCCACTGTAGTCTCTCCTTTGCAGGGGCCTGAGCCAAGCTTTTTGCTCTGGCTTTAGTTCTGATGTTCTGCCATGTCTTCCATTTATAGGACCTTGATGTAGCCGTGAGGCCTGTGGATATTGCAATATCTCTCCTACAGCCCTGAGTGGTCCTCATTTCTTTTCCAAGCATCATTCTTTATATTTGCTAAGTACACTTTTTCCTACCATCCTTCCAATGATTTTATTCCCCCCCTGCCGCAATAATTTTAATAGAAAGATCACACTCCTCTCTCTTTTAAAAGGCAGACTTGTTAGAAAGCCTGTATTTGACGCACATGTTCACTCTATCTTTAGTTAAATTGGGACCAGTTCCCTGAGGTAAGACTGCTAGTCCTGCTTTCTTTTTTTTTTAAAATATATATTTTCATTGATTTCAGAGAGGAAGGGAGAGGGAGAGAGAGATAGAAACATCAATGATGAGAGAGAATCATTGATTAGCTGCCTCCTGCACGCCCCCTACTGGGAATCGAGCCCGCAACCTGGGCATGTGCCCTTGAATGAAATCAAACCCGGGACTCTTCAATCTGCAGGCTGACACTCTATCCATTGAGCCAAACCAGCTAGGGCCTGTGCCATTCTTCATCTTCAGCTAATGCTCCAATTGGGAACCTGAGCCAGGGAGCTGCTTTGCTAACCTCAGGATTTATGTAGATGAATCAACTCATAATGGTATCTTTTTACTACTTCAGTAATTAAACTCATTCAAAGGGCATCAACAACATCCTATTAATGAAATATATTCCCAACCTACCCATATTATTTCTCTCTTAAATAAATGATACATTGTGTTTTTATATGTTTGTAAGTTAAAAGAATAACTGACTCTTTCTCAGCCACCCCAAACAATAAATTTCTCTTTGTAATGTCAAGGAGGAAGCATGATGCAGAAAAAACACATATTTTGGGCTTACAAGTTAAGATCTAGGCTCTATCCCAGTCCTTCCATTTACTTACTATTTGACTTTGAGCAACAGAATTAGTATTTATTGACCTTCATTTCTTTATCTACAAAATTGCTATTAATAATACCTGTTACCCAGAATAGTTGTACATCATGAAGTCACACCTAAAATCTGACCTGCATTTAAAATTAAATCTCTCCAGTCACACTTATTTCTAAATTATTCATTTTAAAGACTAAATGATATTTTTTATGTGTAGATTATAAGTATGTTTAATAAATAGTTATATTGCAATTGAACTTTTGTCTAAATGAGGATAAATTATTGTATTAACATTTCTATCCGTACCAAACTGTTTAATTATGTATAGCTTCCTGTTTTTTTTTAACCATAACTGACTTTTAAAAAAAATTTATATTTTTAATGATTTCAGAAAGGAAGGGAGAGGGAGAGATAGAAACATCAATGATGAGAGAGAATCATTGATTGGCTGCCTCTTGCATGCCCCACATTGGATATTGAGCCTTGACCAGGAATCAAACTGTGACCTACTGGTTCATAAGTCGACAATCAACCACTGAGCCATGCTGGCTGGGCTATGTATAGCTTTCTGAAAAGGAGATTGTCCTTAATTTTAGGAGTATTTTACTTTCACATTTATTTGCCATTGTTATTTTATCCAGGCATGTTTGTGTGTGTGTGTGTAAAATGCATATTTTAAAGAGAAAAACTAGATGATTTTTAAGAATAATATGCTTTGGATTTTCATTGAATTTATTATAGCATGGAGTGTATTTATATGGTACCATGATTACTAATTCCCAATCCAACATCAAGAGCTTTACAGCTTCTATTAGGCTCAGTAGGAAGTGGTGAATGGTTCAGGGTACAGGATTTCCTATTTTGTAACAGACATTTTTTCAGTAGCAATATAGCTAAGCTACTGGCCAAGATGAGTTGATTTAGCTTTCTTAGCTTGAATCTACCCTGTTGCTCTCTTGGGAGGATATGTCCTAAGAACAAACTATTCTAAGAGGTTTAGCAGGGAGGGAGCTGGCATTAAACACTTCTGTTAAGATCATGTTGGAATCAATGATCTAATCCTGGTAGAAGTGAGTTATTGACTTCTTAATGTATAAGGGAGGCATTGGCTCCTGAAGTTTGGTGCACTGTGCTTCTCCCCCAGGGAATAGGGATCTGCTAAAGCCTTAAGGAATGTGAGGAGTTACCTCTTGTGGGAGGAGGAAGTGGGCTCTTTGAAATTCACAAAGCAGGTTAACATTTCTTCCTTCTATCTTAATATTTAAGAAAGCATGGGCTTTATATATATTAGTCCTTGTTTAATGGCCCACAAATATGGCAGTAACATAGCAGATGAAATAAATGAAATCTGGTCATAAGTGTTCAGAAACTTACACGACCTGTAAGGAAACAGAGAAAGATTGTTTTTATCAGCTTAAGAATAACATATCAAAGGCTTTAATTCTCTTTCTAGATAAAAATAGCTTTATTTTATTTCTAGTTTGATAGACAATATACAATGATATAGAAAATTCAAATAAAATAGAAAATACAAAGAGGGAACTATAAGTAGTTCTCAGTACTATTATTCAGGCCAATATTAATTATTCAAGCTTTTGTGGAGATGCATTTAGATATCTTTGGCAAATATACACACATAGACACATACATATGTATACAGGGTGAGGCAAAGGTTTACAGTTGTGAGTATGTGAACCAAGAGTTTATTCTTGTATTATTATTATTGTATTCTTTTCCATATGAGCAACTTTAACCTACTTTTGCCCCACCCTATATGTGTATGTATGCACGTATAGATACATGTGTGTATATTTTTATTTACATATATCTTTATGTATGTCTTTATATCTTATATCAATGGTTCATAATTGGGAACCATGCTTTCCCTCACCTATCAAATTGAGAATCAATGACTCACTGAGCCACATTTATTGTGGACTGTATAAAACCTCTCATGATCTATGACAGCAGTAAGTTGAAAAGCATTGTCCATATTCTATTTCGTAATTAGCAGCCTGCTATTTCTACTATATCAGGATTTTATATAGAGATAATTGGTTTTCAATGTTGAATTTTTAGAACAGTGAATATTTCCACATAATTCCTACTGTGAACATTATTTGGACTAACACTGATAAAATAATTGCCATTCAAGATGAATGAATTTCACTGCTGATTCAAGATCTCTTTGTAATTTTGACTTCTATTATGTATTGGACAGAGTGATGATTATATCAATCAATCAACATATTTAGTAATGTCAATAAAATATAAAAGTACCCCTATTAATGAACTTGAATGACCTGTTTATTATGAAGATAACACAGGTAATATACACAGGTATTGGGCATCTCTTTTAGATCCACTTGGCCTCATTATCTTTCTAATCATGGTTGCAGAGAACAGGTCTGCACACATGTTGACCTGTTCTGTATAAGTGCAAGCAGAATGGCCTGGCCTCAGTCCATATGGGCCT
Source organism: Myotis yumanensis (assembly GCF_028538775.1). Classification (NCBI taxonomy): domain Eukaryota; kingdom Metazoa; phylum Chordata; class Mammalia; order Chiroptera; family Vespertilionidae; genus Myotis; species Myotis yumanensis. Next base: position 158,675,928 of record NW_027223752.1, on the reverse strand, counting down.
TCTTTGACATCTGCAGCCTGGGATGCTTGGACACACATGGAAATGTGGGAGAATTTGTGACCCATGTGACAAATCTTGACCAATGGGAATGGGAGCTGACAGATAAATGCTCTATACTTTCATCCTTCTCGTGGATGATTTGGAGGTATAGTACATTCAATAAGTCTTTTCAGAAGGTCCCACCCACTTGTACCTAAGAGTAGCCAATTCCATATTCTACTTTTTTAAATATATATTTTAAATATATTTTAATAATTTTTTACAGAGAGGAAGGGAGAGGGATAGAGAGTTAGAAACATTGATGAGAGAGAAACATCGATCAACTGCCTCCTGCACATTCCCTACTGGGGATGTGCCTGCAACCAAGGTACATGCCCTTGACTGGAATCGAACCTGGGACCCTTGAGTCCGCAGGCCAACGCTCTATCCACTGAGCCAAACCGGTCAGGGCTCCATATTCTACTTTTATATCAGCTCTTCCTCCCTTTGTATCTACTCTTATCCTTCCTGGTCTGTCCTATCCTTCACTCTTGCTCCTGCAATTGGAATTTTAAATAAATCACTCATGCATCAGACATTCTCTCAGACTCTGCTTTTGGAGTTTCATAGGCTGAGAAATTAAATCAGAAAAAAAGCATTTAAAAACTTTTACTTGGTCATTTGCATATGGTGGTTTCTTTTACTTTAAATTACAGAAAAGTTAATTACTAGAGGATAGACTTTTGAAATGAAACATCTGCTGAAAATGATCCCAAGCTGTTAATTTTTAATTATTGTTTTTGATTTTTAAAAACCAATTTCTGGTCATCTATTACTTCCTCTAAAAACATTTAATATTTTTAAAAAATTTAGCAAAAGTTACCATTTAATTAACTCAGCAAATGACATAGGAAATTTAAAAAAAGACATAGAAAATTTACATGTATATTCTTTATTATTTACCTGTAATGTGAGTTAATACAAATTCATTACTTGTTTACTTAGACTGCTAAGAAAGTAAGTTTCATCATCTGCATTTCATGTAAAGATTTGTTACTCTTGTAGAAGTGAAACACAAAGAATCAAATCCAACATTTCACTCTTTTTTTTTTTTTAGAGTGTGGAAGGGAGGGAGGAGACAGAAAGAGAGAAACATGGATGTGAGATGAGAGAAACACATTGATTGGTTGCCTTCTGCACGTGCCTCAACCAGGGCCGGGGATTGAGACTGCAACCGACGTATGTACCCCAGACAAGAATAAGACAAGAATAAGAACCTTCAGTCCAAGGGCCAACACTCTAACCACTGAGCAGGACTGGCTAAGGCCTACATTCCATTCTTGTAGAATAAACTCAGAATAAACCATTACTGTGGTATAACAATGATAATAAATGTCTTAAAAATCTGAACAAAATAGGAAAGATATTGCCTTTAAGTCCACAAATCAATAATTGATACAAAAGTGAGTTGTAAATGATAAAGCACTGTGTAAATTTAAAATTTCATTAGCTATATAAGATTGTAAATATGCTTCTAAATTTGAACTCCTATATTCGTTATGGATAAAGAATATCTTCCCTAACCTTTGGCCACTAGATGTCATGGCAGCTCCATATGAGAAGCCCAGGGTGAAGAAGGGCTGCTGGCTGAATTGCCCATTGTAAGACCGGCTGCTCTGTTGCAGAGAGGTGTGTCATCTGTGTCATATGTTGTATAAAACCAGTCATTTTACAAAGTGCAGAATCGTCTTCAGCCAACATAAAAATGCAGCTAGTTCTGGGTCTTTTTAATGTGGTTTTTAGAATAAATGTGTTGATAGAAAAGAAAATGGTTGAAACCATTTAAAACAAATTCTGCTTTTGGATAATGCCATTGTTCTGTATTCACTCTAACTCTTTAAAAGGAACCACACACAATCCTGTGAGCACTGAAAATGGAAAGCAAAAAGGAAGTTTCTAAAAACCAACTGATTACCCCAAGACATACTGGCTAATGGAAAGATGTGGGGTAAAACAGCATAGCTCTTAGGCAATCTATGTCTGAGAGCAAAGACAATGTAGCATGAGTTAGTAGTTAAAAACATAGGTTTTGAAGTCTCCAAAGCCTGGGATTTGACATGGATCTTGCCTTTAATAGTTATGTGATGTTTTATATTCTCATGTATAAGGAAGAGTTGATAATACAACAAAGGATTGTTTTAAGGTTCAGATAGGATTTTGGAGAAAAGCTCTTGGTACAGTACACTGCACATTGCAAGCATTCAGAAATTCATTATGAAAGTGGAATTTCACACCTAAAATTTTAAAATGAAAAGCTCAATACTTTAAATGTAAAGAGAGAATAGGCCTTTGTCAGTTTTAAGGCAAGAAATAGCCCCATAAACAGAATCCTATCTAATAAAAGAGAAACATGGTAATTAGCCATACATCCGCTACCCTTCCCATTGGCTAATCAGGGAGATATGCAAATTAACTGCCAGCCAAGATGGCGGCCAGCAGCCATGCACTGAAGCGAACAGGGAGGCTTGCTTGCTCCAGTGATGGCGAACTCCAATGTTCCCCGCCTGACTTGCTGGCCTCTCAGCTGCAACTCTAAGCAACTATGTTGCAAATATAGAAGCTAAACAAAACCCCAGAAACCTGCGTTAGTCAGCCGGGCTTCAGCCAGTCGGACCGCAACATTGTATCAAATACAGAAGGTAAACAAAGGCCAGAAACCTGCTTTCAGCAGCCGAGGCCTCAGAGCTAAAGCTGGCCCAGAATAAAAAAAGAAAAGAAAAAAAGGAGTGGTTGGGAGCTTCAGTCACCCGCCAGCCTGAAAACGGCCCTCAGCCCCTCAGCCAGACTGGCCAGGCACCCCAGTGGGGACCCCCACCCTGATCCAGGACACCCTTCAGGCCAAACCAGCTGGCCCCCACCCGTGCACCAGGCCTCTATTCTATATAGTAAAAGGATAATATGCCTCCCAGCACCGGGATCAGTGAAGCCGCGAGGCCTCCTGGCACCGGGATCAGCATGACAGGGGGCAGCGCCCAAACCCCCTGATAGCCCTGGGGCTCTGTGAGTGACAGGGGGAGGGGCCACAACCTCCCTATCTGCCCTGCTCTGTTTGTGACGGGGGAAGGTGCCCCAACCCCCTGATCAGCCCTGCTCTGTGCCTGATGGGGGAGCTCCCCAACCCCCTGATCAGCCCTGCGGCTGTGTGTGACAGGGTGCAGCGCCCCAACCCCGTGATCGGCCCTGCTCTGTGGGTGATAGAGGGCGGCGCCCCAACCCCCCACCATGGGCCCTGCTCTGTGTGTGACGGGGTAGAGCCATAACCTCCCCATCGGCCCTGCCCAGAGTGTGACAGTGGCAGCGCCCCAACCCCCTGATCCGCCCTGCTCTGTGTGTGACAAGGGGCGGTGCCCCAACTCCCCTATTGGCCCTACTCTGTGAGTGACAGGGGGGAGCTCCCCAACCCCCTGATGGGCCCTGCTCTGTGCGTGACAGGGGGGAGCTCCCCAACCCCCTGATGGGCCCTGCTCTGTGCGTGACAGGGGGGAGCTCCTCAACCCCCTGATCAGCCCTGCTCTGTGTGTGGCAGGGTCCAGAGCCCCAACCCCCCTGATGGGCCCTGCTCTGTGCATGACAGGGGGCAGCGCCCCAACCCCTTGATCCGCCCTGCTCTGTGTGTGACAGGGGGCAGCGCCCCAACCCCTTGATCCGCCCTGCTCTGTGTGTGACAGGGTGTGGTGCCCCAACTCCCTTATTGGCCCTACTCTGTGAGTGACAGGGCTGAGCTCCTCAACCCCCTGATTGGCCCTGCTCTGTGCATGACAGGGGGTGGCCCCGCAACCTCCCCATCGACCCTGCCTTGAGTGTGACAGGGGGCAGTGTCCCAACCACCCAATCGGCCGTACCCTGAGCGTGACTAGGGGTGGCATCACAACCTCCTGATCTGCCCTGCTCTGTGCATGACAGGGGGCAGCGCCCCAACTCCCCCATCGGCCCTGCTCTGAATCCGACCAGGGGCTGCACCTAGGGATTGGGCCTGCCCTCTGCCACCTGGGAGCAGGCCTAAGCCAGCAGGTCATTATTTCCTGAGGGGTCCCAGACTGCGAGAGGGCACAGGATGGGCTGAGGGACCCCCCTCTCCCCTCCCCCCGAGTGCACAAATTTTTGTGCACCGGGCCTCTAGTATAATATAAACAACCCCTCCTAAAGTAAAGCTACATCATGGATGTTGAAATAGAATCTACTTGTGACTGTGGTCACGGAAAGGAATTTCTTGCTGAAGTGATCCTCATCAATATCTGCAGCGGCATGTCCCCCCTTTTATAACTACAGTTTCTTATAGTGATGACAGTGTCCGAAAGACTCTTGCTTTCCCATCTCCTCAAATTCCACTTGAGCTTTGGCAATCCGAGTCAGATGGCCTTCCTTCTGCTAGTCCACCTATTTCCACTAATTCCGACAGCGGAGCATTTAATGTGGACAGAGCAGCAGGTCATAATCCCCAAACTAAATATCCCAAAGCTTCTAAACCAGAGAGGTTCCAATGAGACCTTCTTCATATACACAAAATAATAGGATATTGGAGGTATGAGGGCAGCAGCCATCTTTCTTTAAATGTGGCTCTTCCAAAATGGTGATGTGTTTATATGATACTTAAAAAAATAACTCATATTTATCTGTGTGTATTTGGATAGTGACCAGAAATAAAGACTTTGATATTTTAAAAGTGTTTTAGCACATAATATGAACATACATGTATTTCAGAGGGATGAAAGGGGAAAATAATAGGACAGGTGTGGTGTGACTCTGTTAAGAAAGGCAAGATCAAGGAATAGTCATGGTGAGAGAGGCTTCGCCATCCATTTGTATGGCTTTGCTGGCTTCAGTGGGATTTAACAGTTTGTTTTTTCCCGACTTGCTACAGCTTTCAGAAAACTTTGGTGTAAAATCTGAACAAAGAGACTGAAGATGAGGTAAAAAAAAAAGAGAAAAGTCTAGTGAATAAAAGGATTTACTTCAATAACTCCCCAAATCCTACCACAAGTGAAATGATCATTTCAAATACTATAAAGCAGAAAATGAATCAGCCACAGCACTAACAACTACAGTATGAGACAATGATTCATATGAAGGGCAGCATAATTACTGTGAATATCAGATTGGGTTTCAAAATGAGGAAAGAGCATTTTAGTACATTCTTGGCTAAGGATAAACATAATTGATTTATGGACACCATGAGGGTCCAGCTTATCTGGAAAATATATTGTATTTCATGTAGAAATTAGCAGAAAGGCATTTTCCGCATTTCTATGTAAAACCCAATAGCCACATGCCAGGGAAGCGAGGAGGAACAGTGGCCGGAGCTGTGATGCGGCAGCTCAGCATCAGGCATGCCAGAGCTTAGCCCATTGCAACAAGGCAGTGGCGAGATCATGGGTGCACACAGCTTGAGAAAGGATAGACAATGGTTTATCTATTCATTTACCTAATTATTTAAAAATTAGAAATAGCCTCCTTCCCCAAGCTATTCCGAAAAAACTTCTTCAGTCCTGCTTCTCAGGGAAACTGTATACATCCCTAACCCACAGCACAGCACGGTGCCTTTCCGAAGCTCCTTTGCACTATGAGCTTCACACCAATACTGAGTTTAAAGGGTTGGGAGAAATCACCTTTAGGAATATATATATTTTAATTGCTTTCAGAGTGGAAGGGAGAGGGAGAGAGATAGAAACATCAATGATGAGAGAAAATCATCATTGGCTGCTGCTTCCTGCACACCCCCTACTGGGGATCGAGCCTACAACCCAGGCATGTGCCCCTGACTGGAATAGAACCCAGGACCCTTCAGTCCACAGGCCAACGCTCTATCCACTGAGCCAAACTGGCTAGGGCTAGAAATATTTTATAAATAAAATTGATGGGTCATGTTAGGCTCTTTGAGTCATTTGTACTGGAGTGACTAGCAGGGGTGGGCAAACTTTTTGACTCGAGGGCCACAATGGGTTCTTAAACTGGACCGGAGGGCCGGAACAAAAGCATGGATGGAGTGTTTGTGTGAACTAATATAAATTCAAAGTAAACATCATTACATAAAAGGGTATGGTCTTTTTTTTTTTAGTTTTATTCATTTCAAACGGGCCGGATCTGGCCCGCGGGCCATAGTTTGCCCACAGCTGGTAGAGCCTCTGGTTAAGTGGAGCTAATTTACTGCTCTGTTTATTGAGGCAGGTCAGGGTATTGGTTAAGATCAGAGACCCAGTCAGACTTCCTAGGTTTGAATCCAGGTTCTGCCAAGTATAAGCTGTGTGACTTAGGCAAATTATTTAACCTCTATATACCTCAGTTTTTTTATTTGTAAAATGGGTGACACCTACCTCATAGGTCATTATGATGGTTGAATTAATAAGTGCCTGGCTCAGTGTTATGTGTTTGCTAACTAGTAGTTACATATTTGATCTTTTCAATAACCATGTGCTGAAAACAAGACATACAGGATAAGAGAAGAGACCTTTAAAGATCATTTAGTTCAAATCCTTCATTTTAAAATAGAAAAAAAGTCCCTGAAGTTCTAGTACTTCATAAAGTGGTATAACTGGCATCTGAAAACAGGTTTCTTAATTTGATGGCTGTTTGCCCCCTGCAGAATTCCTACAAATAAATGTAAGAAAGGGCCCTGGCCTGTGTGGTTCAGTTGGTTGGCTGTCGTCCTGTGCACCAAAAGGTTGCTGGTCTGATTCCCTGTCAGGGCACATGCCCAGGTTAGCAAGGGGTGAGCGATCAGTAAAGTGATGTTTCTCTCTCTCCCTTTCTTTCTCTCTCTAAAAAATCAATAAAAAAATCTTTAAAAAATGTAAGAAAGAAGAGTTCATAAATATATATTTTTTAATCTAAGACATACTATGATGGCCCTGGCTGGTTTGGTTCAGTGGATAGAGCGTTGGCCTGCGGACTGAAGGGTCCTGGGTTCGATTCTGGTCAGGGGCATGTACCTAGGTTGCAGGCACATCCCCAGTAGGGGGTGTGCATGAGGCAGCTGATCGATGTTTCTCTCTCATTGATGTTTCTAACTCTCTATCCCTCTCTCTTCTTCTCTGTAAAAAATCAATAAAATATATTAAAAAAAAGAAATACTATGATAAAGGTAGTAGTAATATTAGGAATTTAAGTTGTAATGAATAATACAAAGGCATATTGATATTAAAAAGTATATGCTACATTTAGCTTCATATACCAGCAAATACTTATTAAATGTCTTAAATAAGACAAAAGTTTATTTCTCTTCCATATGAAAGGAACAAAAAAGAGAGTACAGGGCTCTCATGGTGGCTCTATGGTCATCAGAAACTCAGGTTCCTTCTGCCATCTGATTCCATCATCCTATGGATCACTGTCATTCTCAAGGTCACCTCTTGGTCCAAGATGGCTGCTGGCACTCCTGCTCTCATGTCAGCTGTCCAGAATGCTGGAAGGGGGAAAGGAGAAAGGACAACCAGATATTTTCTAAATGAGTTAGTGTTTTTTCAGCAGTCTTCTAGGAAATTTCATATCGTTTTCCACTTATGTCTCATCCAGAATTTTGTCACATGTCGTGCCTGGCTATAAGGGAAATTCCAAAGTGCTTTTAACCAATTATCAATTAAAATGTGGGTTCTCTATGGACGAAAGAGGGTAATGTATATGGGATGGTAACTAACCATCTCTGCTATAGATAGAGTTACTTTTTCCTACTCTCTTTCCTCCTCATATGTCCTTTTCTCTTGCCGTGAATCCAGAAGGTCAGCCTTGAACTAAAAAAACACACACATATTCCATATTGGAGGGGATCACATTTCTCCTTCTAAAAGGATGGTGCATCTGCGTATTAGGACCTTACTGTTGTAAGAAACAAATCAATTTTATAAGGAAAACTATTATAAATTACAATGGGGTTTTATTGAACTCAAAGGTAGGAAGGAAGAATTCCAAGGAGATCAGACATCATGGAAATATAGGCAGCATTTTCTTTCAATTTCCTGTCCTTGCTTCTTTCTAAACATGATTTTTCTTCCTCTTTGAAGACCTATTTCTTCTGTGCCCAAGGTCAGCCTGCCAGTAGAGACAGACCTGATATTTTCATCCATCTTTTAATTTAAACTCTATTATAGTAGTTATTTTAAAGTTCTGCACCTCCTGTTCTACTGAAAGCAACAGAATCCCTTCTCCTTATTGATTCCCTGTCAGCTCCCAATTACAGTGACTTTTGATGTATTTCAATACAATAACTGCCTAAGTGGACCAGAACTTTGAAATTGGACTTCCAAAATACTTTACATTTGGAAGTCTGTGATACTACTTGGCACTGCATACTAAGCAATGTTCCATTCTCAGATGTCTTCTCTTCTCAAGCTACATATTTTCAGTGATTAATGTCAAATGGTTTAACTACCACATCACACACTGATGACATTTCCATTTTAGACCTGCTCTTGAATCTCAGATCCTTATTTTATGTGAATATTGGTCACTTTCACTCAGGTGTTTCTTAGTATCTCTCATACTACTCAGGTATTCAATAATCTTTCTGTCCCTTCATTTTTACTGTCAGTTAATTCCAAGTCCTACAGAATCTGTCACCTGAAGCTCTATTTCTTATGGGTATTGCTATAAGTAATAGCCTTGTAATCCTTTTTTTTGTAAATTGCAGCAGCCTCCTAAGTCTTATCTGTCTTCATGCTCATCTATTCTCTGAATACAGTTATGTCACTTTCCCACTTAAAATTAATCAGCCATTTCCTGATTACCTGCAGAACAATAATCACATTTCTAGATGGCCATAGAAGGCTGTTTACAATCTGCTTTATTTTCTATCTAGCCAATTTCATCTCCATTGAGTCTTCCATGTGCTTTGGCTTCACAGAACCATTTGCAGTTCCCCAACTGCAACAGCAAAGCTTACACTTCCATGAAACTGAACATGCTTTTACTTTCTTCTCCCTAAATGCCCTTGTGGAGCTCAGTCATCTTCGTGAACTCCTGCTTACCATACGAACTTCAGTTCTTCTCTGAAGGCCTTCTTGGTCAGCATGTTACCTCTTCCCTTTGTACTTTCCTCTATCTTTCTTTCAGAAGTTAGTTTCTTTCCTTTATCGAAGTACATATTGTGCATATTTGAGAAAGCAGAGGAACAGTCTAAAGCAGATGCTGCAGTTTCTGGTGTGTCCTTATGCATTAAAATGATGTAATCAGACATATGGCTGCTCAAATGAGAACCAAAGTACCCAGCCTCCCTTGCAGTATGTGTGGCCATGTGACTGGGTTCTTTTCCAAATGCTTTGTGTACAGAATGGTGTGTGCAACTTCTGAGACATGCTCTTTAAAGTAAAAGATATGCCCTTCCCTTACCCCTTTTGCCCTCCTATCCATTGACTGGAACACGGGTATAGTGAACTATTTTTTTAAAATATATTTTATTGATTTTTTACAGAGAGGAAAGGAGAGGGATAGAGAGTTAGAAACATCGATGAGAGAGAAACACCGATCAGCTGCCTCCTGAACACCTCCTACTGGGGATGTGCCCACAACCAAGGTACTTGCCCTTGACTGGAATTGAACCTGGGACCTTTCAGTCTGCAGGCTGACGCTCTATCCACTGAGACAAACTGGCCAGGGCTATAATGAACTATTTTTGACTATGCAGATATGGGCAATGCCCTGGGATGGCAGAACAATAGGCAGAAGAGGCCTGTGTCCCTGATACTGTGGAGCTGCCACATCACTCTGGATGCTTACATCAGACTGTTGTGTTCAAAAGGTAAACTTCTTCATTGTTTAAGCCCCTGTTTAGGATATCTACAGACTCAGATACACCAGGTCCTATTGCCTTGGTAACATGCCCACTCCACTAGAAGACTATAAAGAGTCTGGAACTTAGATTTATTAATATTTGCAAACTTAACGCCTAGCAGAGAGCCTAAAGCACAACATGCCATCAATAAAATATTGTTTAGAGAAGAGATAAAGTTGTAAATGAATACAAGTTACAACTTATGTGCAAAAACAGCAATATTCTTTGTGTTCTTATAATCAACATAAGCTTACTCAGGTTCCCATTTCTGTTGATGAGGGTTGTTGACCCCAAAATGAAAGTACCTGTGAAGATGGACTCCTGATGGCTAACAGGGCTTCAATTTATAAACAGAGTCTAGTAATCATTGCTGAACAGGACCCTCTCCTGCTCTTTGTGCTCAGGGAGAAGCTGCACTGAGCTGCCTGCCTGCTGCACTGTGCTCCTGCTGTCTGAGTCGACCCTTATTAGAGAGCTCCTTGGATTGAAATTGGACCAGTAGGATTGAGACTTTCCCCATTTCATTGGGGGAAAGTTTGTGCAGCTACATCCTCATTTGCATTTTTACTGACCAATCAGAGCAACTCCATTTCAACCACTCAGGATAGTGCATTTTGGATGAATCAAACTGTGTTTTGGAGTCCTCATTTACATGAAAATGGACCAATCAGGGACCAGGGTGGGAGCTCTTCTCTATATAAGCCAGCTTCACAGTGAAGTGAACTTTCAATTTCCTTTAAAAATTGCATTTCCCCAGCTGGAGCTGTCACATCAAAGCTGAGCTGTAACACTGGGGTCTCCTAGGCCAGGACGCCTCCCCTGGGCTGCCTCATAGCGGTGTGGTTCCACAGCTGCACTCTTTCATGATGGAGCTGACTCACAGCCGAGCTGTTCCACACTAAATAGTTTTTCTCTCACTGCACTCCAAATTGAGGACTCCTGTTGATGCTGAATTGGTGATGCTGACCTTTGGATGACATGGCCAACTCATTCATTATTGCCAATTTAAAGTAATTAGCCCTTTCTGTTCCAGCGGTTCTCAACCTGTGGGTCGCGACCCCTTTGGCGGTCGAACGACCCTTTCACAGGGGTCGCCTAAGACCATCCTGCATATCAGATATTTACATTATGATTCATAACAGTAGCAACATTACAGTTATGAAGTAGCAACGAAAATAATTTTATGGTTGGGTCACAACATGAGGAACTGTATTTAAAGGGCCAGAAGGTTGAGAACCACTGACTGTTAAGCTTTAAGTCTCTTCTGGTTATCAACTTAGTTAATTATGATTCTGTAATCTGGCCCTTTTAGGGGTGGTGATGGTGGTAATCTTATGTTTCTTTCTGGCATTAGGAGCCAGCCAACTGGTCTGCTGGACATCCTGTATTCCCTATGGCCCCCAATAAGGTGTCATTCTTTTATCCTGGTTTTGGGTGTTGCTTCTGTATCTGATGCTGAAATCACACTTCATTATGGCCCCAGTTCTTATCCCCATTGCAAGGCCTTTTTTGGACTATGGACTTTTCATCTTGTCTACACTCTGCTAAGATCACTAGGGGAACTCTTGGCTGCTGCATCCACATTGTTATGGAGTGTGAAGGCTTTTATGGGGAAACTCTCAGGCCCATCCTCCTGGGCATCCCCCCTCAGCCACTGCTATTTCAGATCCAGTTGCCTAGGTAACATGCCCAATTTGCATGGAGGATTGGATGGAGGATTTCTCTATGTGGCTCCTGGTTATACTCTTTATAGCCAGGCAATGATCCTTCTCTTCTGGGATCACTTAAAATTTATCTCAGATTTCTAACAGTATATTCAGACATGCCTCCTTCCCTTCTGTCATTCTTACCAACCATCATCTAGCCTAAGGAGATGGAACATTAGACATTTTCTCAAGCAGCTACCAGTATTTAAATTATAGTAAGTCATTTTCAATTTCTCCTTTCCCACCCACTGGCTGATATATAATCTCCTTTTGAGATGGGGAAACTTCTTTGCCTTCCTGATTAAATTTTCTCTTTTCTAAGGTTTATGGCATAAACTTCATGGTATTAGTTCTCCAGGCTGTGATTCTTTACATGCAAAACCAATCTTTTTTGTATTTCAAGATACCCTTTTCTCCTTTTCCTCTTGGTTTTCAAGACAACTAATTCTGAGACAAATTGAAAAATAAGTGGAATTAGAAATTCTGTTTATTTCTTCATTCTGAACTCTTTTCTTTTTAAAAAAATATTTTTATTGATTTCAGAGAGGAAGGGAGAGGGAGAGAGAGATGGAAACATCAATGATGAGAGAAAATCATTGATTAGCTGCCTCTTGCATACCCCACATTGGGGATTGAGCCCACAACCTGGGCATGTACCCTGACTGGGAATCGAACTGTGATCTCTGACCTCCTGGTTCATAGGTTGACACTCAACCACTGAGCCACAACAGCGAGGCATGATCTTCTCTTTTATTTATTTATTTTTAATATATTTTATTGATTTTTTACAGAGAGGAAGGGAGAGAGATAGAGAGTTAGAAACATCGATGAGAGAGAAACATCGATCAGCTGCCTCCTGCACATCTCTTACTGGGGATGTGCCCGCAACCCAGGTACATGCCCTTGACCGGAATCGAACCTGGGACCTTTCAGTCCACAGGCCGAAGCTCTATCCACCGAGCCAAACCGGTTTTGGCGCATCTTCTCTTTTCTTATGACAAAGAATGTTGTTAACAAAAACGTGTTGCTAAGGAAATCTCCTGTTATTATCTCAAAATGCACTCCGTCCCCATTATATGGTTGTAGCTGACACATGAATATAAAGAATCTGGTTTTGTTCAGAAAAAAAAACAACCTGGTATTCTATCTGTGTGTAAAGATATATCCTATATAATAAAGAGGTAATATGTAAATTGACTATCACGCCCTCACAAGCTGGCTGCCCCATGTGGTCACAAGATCGCCACCCCCATGTGGTCACAAAATGGCCACCACAAGATGGCTGGCAGGGGAGGGAAGTTGTGGGTGATCATGCCAGCAGGGAAGGGCAGTTGGGGGGACCAGGCCTGCAGGGGAGGGCAGTTAGGGGCAATTGGGCCAGCAGGGCAGCAGTTAGGTGTTGATCAGGCTGTCAGGGGAGTGGTTAGGGGGTGATCAGGCTAGCAGGCAGAAGCAGTTAGGGGCAATCAGGCAGGCAGGCAGGTGAGCAGTTGGGAGCCAGCAGTCCTGGATTGTGAGGGGGATGTCTGACTGCCGGTTTAGGCCTGATCCCACATCCCCCAAGGGGTCCCAGATTGGAGAGGGTGCAGGCTGGGCTGAGGGACACCAGCCCCTCAGTGTATGAACTTTGTGCACTGGGCCTCTAGTATATACATAAAAAACCAACTTTCTATCCTTTGCCTCCCTATCTTCCATAATGGCCTGAAGCAAAAGAAAACCAGAGACAATATTATGAGTTTACCAGACGGTTTTATTTTTCTCCTGGGTACAAAGGAAGATATATAGCTCCCCGCAGCCCCTTGTGTCTAGGTTGACTGTGTCCCTGAGTTCTATGAGTGGAAAGTGAATGGAAGCGATACATACCACTTCCAAGCCCTACCATAAAAAATTCCTGTGTGATCTTTTTTGCTCTTCCCTCCCAACCACACATCAGAAAGGAAAGGACTTTGAGATGAGGGAACACACAATGGAAAGAGCCTGAAACCTGAGTGACCACTTGGAAGAGCTTCCCAGGAGATCTCCCAGCTGGCAACTTCAGCTCTGGTATTTACTTGACCAAGAATATGTATTATTATGTTAAGCCACTGTGATATTGGCGTTGGGGTTGCTTATTAGAAATTCATGTTGAATAATATGTTTAGAAAAGTCAGGATCAGAAATCCAAGGATCAAGAGCTGCAATTAGAAGAAAGCCATTGAGAGGAGGGAGAAAGGAAGGGAGTTGGCCTGAGTCCAGTGGTCTTCGAAAGGGCACCATAGGATGAATGATCAGGAGAGGTTCCAGAAGGTGCTAAGAGCTGTCAGAATTGAGGTGGCTAATACTTAGTTAAAGTGTTTTTAAAATGTAATACTTGATGCATATGAAAGAATTTACAGTGCTTTTTAACTTTTGAAGCACCACAATGAAACAAATACTCGGGCGCTCACCACCCAGCCAGAGAACCGGAACATTCATATTGTTGAAACCGCAAAATTGTATGGGTGCATTTTAGAAACATGAAGAAAAGCAAATTTCAGAGGATTACGTACTAAATGACAGCATTTTTATAAAGCTCAACAAAACCCCAAATAATAAGGTCTTTAATGTTCAGTTTTTAATGTTGCTGTGCTATGTTCTTTTGCCCTAAACCTTTAATAAAGCCTTGTTTGAATTTTGTTGGTACCAGGGTATTTGGACCAGGGTATTTCTCATAGGGGCAAAAAATAGGGAAAACTTACATGTATTAAAGTTAGAGAATTATGACAAAGCAGTAACTGGGAACCAAAGGTGATTAGAATCGACATAATACACTCCCTCAGCCTGAAGAGAAATAGAAGGATGGACTCTGAATTTCTTATCCTAGGTGGAAGAAATATTCAAAGAAAGAGCAGGCTGCCCTAGCCGGTTTGGCTCAGTGGATAGAGCATCAGCCTGTGGACTGGAGTGTCCCGGGTTCAATTATGGTCAAGGGCACATGCCTCGGTTGCCTGGTTGTGGGCTCAATCCCCAGCAGGGGTATGTGCAGGAGGCAGCTAATCAATGAGTATCTCTCATCATTGAAGTTTCTATCTCTCTCTCCCTCTCTCCCTTTCTCTCTGCAAGCAATAAAAATATATTGAAAGAAAGAAAGAAAGAGCAGGCTGACATAAGAATTGTGAGAACTTGTGACATCCTGGGTTACATTTGAATGCATCTTAGTTCTTGCCAGTTTCAAGTTGTTGCCACAGTTTAAAAAGAAGTTTGTTTCCCCTCCCGCCCTTTGATCTGTGTTCCAAAGAAACCCATCTAAATTTATGATAAAGGTGAAAGAAGAATACTATTAGTAAAATTAGCCTTGAAAAAAACCTATATTTGACAAAGTTGACAATTATTTAACCAATTCATTAAGATAACATTAATTGTTTACTATCTTGCAGTCGCTGTGAAAATACTTTAACTCTTCATTCTTGCCTTAGGTTTAAGGTCTTGACATAAGCAGTGCTTAACAATCAACTACAGTCTTTCTTCTTTAGATTGACACGGTGCTAATTAGAAGCTGGGATAATGTGGACTATCATAATGAGGTCTTTCCCAGAATCTCCATTAATGGAGGGCAGGCACTCTTGCCAATACTCAGTGGTTTGACACATAGCAGCCAGGGAGCACTGACAGTCTTTCCAGAAAATTTGTG
Source organism: Myotis yumanensis (assembly GCF_028538775.1). Lineage (NCBI taxonomy): Eukaryota > Metazoa > Chordata > Mammalia > Chiroptera > Vespertilionidae > Myotis > Myotis yumanensis. Next base: position 158,660,774 of record NW_027223752.1, on the reverse strand, counting down.
GCTCTGATGTTCCTCAATGTTTCTTGGCTCGCCCTGCTTTCACCTGCAAAGGGGAAATTTTATAAAAATCCAGGAGAAGAGGATTCAGGCTGACAGGAAAGGGGTATAAGTGATCTTCATCATATGGGTACTTAAAAAGATGCCAACCACATAAAATTGCAATGAGTGGAACAAACTAACTAGTAACTCCACTTCTGTTTATGTCACTTTGGACATAATAACTTTACTCTTTTGAGTCTGTTTCTCTATCTGTTAAGTGATGGCTACTAACACTGATCATACAGCATTTTGTCAAAGATGAAATAAAATAATAGACAGCAATCAACTTTGCCTCATTCAGGATTACATGGAAGGAGACATGAACTGGACTAGTGTGGGCAGGACCTGTGACAGGATGTTCATGATTATGTATATGTGATTATGTGACATGATATTATAATGCCTGTCTTGCAAGGAGACTCTCCCTTGCTGGTTTTGATGGAGCAAACAGCCATGTAGAGGACGTATGGCAGGAAGCTAGTGTGGCCTCTGACTCAGAGCCTGCATGAAATGAGGGCCCTTGGTCCAAAAACTGAAAACAACCATGTGAGCTTGGAAGCAGATTCTTCGTCGGTCAAGCTTCAGATGAGACCAGAGCCCTGGCCAATGCCGTATAGTGGCCTTGTGGGACCCTAAATAGAGGACTGAGCTAAGTTGATGTATAGAAATTGTGAAATAATAAGTGTGTGTTGTTTTAAGTTGCTAGGTTTGTGGTAAATTGTTACATAGCAATAGATACTAAGAGACTAAGACATAGCTATTGGTGATGGTTGACCAATCTTCAAACACGGGAAATCTGGATTGTAAGAATGTTTGCCTAGAATTCATGTAACTGGAAGGATATTTATAAATCAACTAGAGGCCGGGTGCATGGATTTGTGCACTGATGGGGTCCCTCAGCCTGGCCTGCACCCTCTCACAATCCAGGACCCCTCGGGGGATGTTGGACTGCTGGTTTCAGCCTGATCCTCACACTGGCAGTCCAACATCCCCCAAGGGATGTAGTAGTGTGCGAAGTGGTAGGCAACCAGGGAGGAGCCCGAGCCTGGGCCAGGTACCACACTGCTCCTCCGTTCATCCCGGTCCCATTGTGCCTGCTGCCACCGCTGGCTGCCACCACAGCTGAGCTCGCCAGCCAGTGAGTCTGGCTTCTGGTGCCTGTCAGTCAGCTGAGCGGCGCTCCCGCTGTGGGAGCGCACTGACCACCAGGGGGCAGCTCCTGCATTGAGCGTCTTCCCCCCTGGTGGTCAGTGTGCATTATAGCAACTGGTCAAACAGTTGATTGGTTGAACAGTCTACCAGTTGCTTAGGGTTTTATATATATAGATGAGGAAAACTTGGGAAAACCACCTTAAACAATATAAAAGCTACCTATACTAGTAATACCTCAGTGTGATACATATAGGAGGAAATTTTCACCACTTTTCATGGCATTAGAGAATGTATGAAAGCAGGCAGACTTTTACTAAGCCTTGAATAATGGTTAGAAATTCCTTACGTGTGCCCTAAGTGGTGGGAGGAAGGTGGGTTTCAAGTAGAATAAATAGTATAAAAAAAGGTGACAGAGGTAGCATTGGTTAGAGTCTATTTGAGAGAAAATGATCAAAATGTCTGCTTGATCCAGAAGTTTCAGGAATGGATCTGGTGTGAGGAAGATAATGATTAAAGAGCACAAGTTATTTTATGGAACACCTTCGATAGAAGGCAAGAAGCCTGAACATTACTCTTTGAACCTGTGGTCTTTGCTCCCCCTTCTCTACCTTAACCCAAGTATCTCTGCCTTCTTATCTTTGGTGTGTTGGGCTTTTTCACATATTTTGTCTGAGAGTTTAACAGCTAAAAACAATATGTGAACTTGCTTTAGAAAGGTGAAGCATTTTGGGCTTTTTCCAAAAGCATTACATTTCTATTTTACAATTCATCTGGCTGTAATTTTCAGGTGGTATTAAAGGAGGGATAAATTGAAGTATGGAGAACAGTTAGGAGGTTATTGTAGTTATTTACCCTCTCAAATGGAATCATTGACGCAGGCAAAACAGGATTTTATAGTAGGACTCAGGGATTTAATAGAGCTAAACCCAGAGCTTTGCACACTTGAAGCTCTCATTAAATATATGTTGCATTGTAGGGATTTGACAATAGGACTCAGATCCAGGCAAAACAAAAAATTGCTAGGAAAACTTTGTGGATTAACCACAATAAAAACAACAACAACACACCCACTTATTTTGGATAGGGGAACTTGATGGAAATATTGTGTAAAAATAGTGAGATTGTTTTTTATTGTTATTAGAAATTTGATACTATGGATCCACTCTTGTGAAGGAACAAATTATTTTACTCTATGAATTTTCTAAATGGAATTTTTACAATAAGCTACAAAATCTTTGGTTTGTTTGACTAAGAAAAATATAAAAGTTGTATACTACTATTTTTATTTTAAAAGTTAAGAGGAGCTAAATTATGCTTATTTGAGCAGTTTTCCCATTCTCATTGAAACTTGGATCAAAAACCAAGGTTAGAAAGATTGATTTTTTCCTACAAATAGAAAACTTAAAGACTAATAACTTTCACTAAATGACAGCCATCAATTTTTTAAAGAAATGGATTTTTACAACTTTTTAAAGGTAGTTGCTTAAAAATAAAAGCATCATTTCTTAGAATATTTAAAATTAGAACCTCTTTAATTTCCTTGTGTCCTAGTCCTTAAAAAGGAATTTAGAACACATAAAGTTATATTTTTTTTTGCTTCTAATTTTTAACATTAACTTTACAAGGTGAATATATAAATAATAGCATTTAAAAAATAACTATTTTTCAAGGAACTTAGAAAAGTGCATAGATTATAATGACACTCAGTGCATTTGACCGATTGGTGTTGGAAAACAGAAATATATATCAACTATAGTTGGAGTAATTTTTCTTTGTTGAGGAGAACATCAACATCAAATACAATGTTTATTTGTAATCTCTCCATTCTAATTTCCAGTTTATTTCTTCTCAAACAAGCATTTTAAAATCTGCATCCCCAAAATAATTAGAGGAATACTGGTTACACTTACACTAAATTTTCTCCTATATTATCTTCTTTATTGGTGTCTTCAGAAAAGGTCTATAAATGCATATCCTATTCCATTAATTATCCAGTAGTTTTTTAATCTGGCTTATTTCTGCTTAATAGTTATTGCTTCTCCCAAGAGGCTGAGAATTTTTAAATCTCACTATCTAGTAGATGGAAAAGTGCTAAGCATATAAGGATACATTCCAAGTCCCTACTATGTGAAAGAAAAAAATTCACATAACATATGTGCTATCTACACTAATAAAAGAGAAACATGGTAATTAGCGTACGACCGCTACCCTTCCCATTGGCTAATCAGCATATCCTTATGCAAATTAACTGTCAGCCAAGATGGCGGCCAGCAGCCATGCACTGAAGCGAACAGGGAGGCTTGCTTGCTCCAGTGATGGCCAACTCCAACGTTCCCCGCCTGACTTGCCAGCCTCTCAGCTGCAACTCTAAGCAACTATGTTGCAAATATAGAAGCTAAACAAAACCCCAGAAACCGGCTTTCAGTCAGCCGGGCTTCAGCCAGCCTGACCACAACATTGTATCAAATACAGAACGTAAACAAAGGCCAGAAACTGGCTTTCAGCAGCAGAGGACTCAGAGCTAAAGCTGGCCCAGAATAGAAAAAAGAAAAAGAAAAAAAGGAGCGGTTGGGAGCTTCAGTCACCCACCAGCCTGAAAACGGCCCTCAGCCCCTCAGCCAGACTGGCCAGGTACCCCAGTGGGGACCCCCACCCTGATCCAGGACACCCTTCAGGGCAAACCAGCCGGCCCCCACCCATGCACCAGGCCTCTATTCTATATTGTAAAAGGATAATATGCCTCCCTGCACCGGGATCAGCAGAGCAGCGAGGCTCCCGGCACCGGGATCAGCGTGACAGGGGGCAGCGCCCAAACCCCCAGATCGCCCTGCGGCTCTGTGAGTGACAGGGGGCGGGGCCACAACCTCCCTATTCGCCCTGCTCTGTTATATGACAGGGGAAGGCTCCCCAACCCCTGACCAGCCCTGCTCTGTGCCTGATAGGGGGAAGCTCCCCAGTCCCCTGATCACCCTGTGGCTCTGTGTGTGACAGGGGGTGGGGCCACAACCTCCCTATCTGCCCTGCTCTGTTCGTGACAGGGTGCAGTGCACCAACCCCCTGATCGGCCCTGCTCTGTGTGTGACAGGGTAGAGCCATAACCTCTCCATCAGCCCTGCCCTGAGTGTGACAGTGGCGGCGCCCCAACCCCCCAATCAGCCCTACCCTGAGTGTGACTGAGGGTGGCATCGCAACCTCCCGATCCGCCCTGCTCTGTGCACGACAGGGTGGTGCCCCAACTCCCCAATCGGCCCTTCTCTGAGCCTGACCAGGGGCTGCACCTAGGGATTGGGCGTGCCCTCTGCCACCTAGGAGCAGGCCTAAGCCAGCAGGTCGTTATCTCCCGAGGGGTCCCAGACTGCGAGAGGGCATAGGCCGGGCTGGGGGACCCCCCCTCCCCCCCCGAGTGCACAAATTTTTGTGCACTGGGCCTCTAGTTTTCCTATAAAAGACTTATTTCTAAAATATGTTTTTTCCCCCCTGCTTTTCTAAGAAAACACACTAGCAACAAATGATAAAGGAATATAATGAAATTCTGGAAAGACTTTGATACACTACTACTGTAAGGAAGATCAGGTATTTGAACCAAGTTATAGGTTATTTTTTGATGATTAAATCTATGTGACAAAAATAATTATCTTTTACAACTCTTAACCTGTATTTAGACATCTATAATAATAAAGGGTAATAATATGATAATTAGACCAGATGTCTTCCTGATGTCATTCTGGACATCCTTTCTGACCAAGCCAGGGCCAGAGGGAAGCTAGTCAGGGTCTGGATGCCTGCGGGTGGCCGGAGGAGGGAAGCAGCCCAGGTCTTGGGTGCCAGAGGGAAGCCAGTGCCAGCAGCCGGGGGAAGGAAGGCCTACTCTTGCATGAATTTTCATGCATCGGGCCTCTAGTATGCATATACTTACAGGCATATTTCAGAGATATTGTGGATTTGGTTCTAGACTACAAGAGTAAATTATCATAATAAAGCAAGTTGTAATCTTTCTGCTGATGAAAGGTCTTTCCTTCAATTTGTTGAAAAATGCAACATTTGTAAAGTGTGATAAAACTAGTTATATCTGCATTGTGGTTGAGTGCTATTCTTGTTTATACTAAACTTTCTTTTCATCACAGCCCCTCTTGTAATCTGATAGAACTGAAAGTGTTGGTAAGTTTATTTTTACAGGTACTTCACTTAAAATGTGGGAAATTGATCTGGAGTTCAGAAAGTCAGTAGGAAAGAATAATCTGGAAGCCAATGACATCTCAAGGTAACTGAGGGCGGAAAAAGGAAGATAAGGTCTGGCAGCGATGGCTGAGAAATCCAAAACTATTTTGGGCTTTGCATGAGGAGAACAGGAAACATATCACTCCCATCCATAGATGATGGAGAGATCATACCTGGAATTCAATTTTCTGTTTTGTAAACTTTTAGAAAAAAAATTGGTGGAGATCTAGAAATGAGAAATAATAGTGATCAAGACACTAAATAATTGATTTGTTAGCAGAGATTAAGGCAGCTAATGTGTTCAGTTAAGTGAAGACGAAGTGGATCTGATAACACTCCCCAGGTATTTGTGAAGCCTAAATGAAGAGAGGACAGATTTAGCATAGCCAAAAAAGAAGATGGCTTTCAAGGAAATAAATTCTAAGAAACTAATTAGAAAATATCTATGAATATTTTTTTCAATGGAAATATTAATTTTGACAAAGCAGTAACTGTAAAAATCTATAATAATAAAAGCATAATATGCAAATTGACCGAACAGTGGAACGACCGTCTGGATGACCTTCTGGACAAAGCAGGGGCTGCAACAGCCTACTCTTGCATGAATTTCGTACATCGGGTCTCTAGTGATTTTATAAAATGAATGACATTGCTAGCTTTTTGAAGTTATGTTCAATTTCTTTTATTTAAAAAAATATATTTTGTTGATTTCAGAGAGGAAGGGAGAGAGAGATAGAAACATCAATGATGAGAGACAATCACTGATTGGCTGCCTCCTGCACACCCCCTACTGGTGATTGAGCGTGCAATGTGGGCATATGCCCTGATCAGGAATCAAACCATGATCTCCTGGTTCATAGGTAGACACTCAACCACTGATCCACGCTGGCCAGACTCATAAGGCAGTTTCATTTTTACTTTTTTGAGGAAACTCCATACTGCTTTCCACAATGGCTGCACCAGTCTGCATTCCCACCAACAGTGCATCAGGGTTCCCTTTTCTCCACATCTTCGCCAACACTTGTTGCTTGTTGATTTATTGATGATAGCCATTCTGACAGGTGTGAGATGATATTTCATTGTGGTTTTAATTTGCATCTCTCTGATGATTAGTGATGGCCATCTTTTCATATGTCTACTGGTCATTTCTATTCAGGTCCTTTGCCCATTTTTCAATTGGATTGTCTGTTTTTTTTATTGTTGAGTTTTATAAGTTCTTTTAAATATCAGATCTATAATTGTTGAATATGTTCTCCCATTCAATGTGTTGTCTTTTCATTTTGTTCATAGTTTTCTTTGCTGTGCAAGAATTTTTTAGTTATAAGTTTTTTTTCTCTTTTATTTCCCTTGACTGAGGAGATATATCAGAAAAAATACTGCTATGAGAAATGTCTGAGATTTTACTACTTATGTTTTCTTATAGGATTTTATAGTTTCAAGTCTAACATTTAAGCCTTTAATCCATTTTGAGTTCATTCTTGTGCATGGTGTAAGAAAGTGGTGTAGTTTCATTTCTTTTGCAGCTATCTGTCCAATTTTCCAAACAGCTTTTATTGAATGTACTATCTTTACCTCATTATATGTTTAGGTCTCCTTTGTCAAATATAAATTGACCATAAAAGTGTGGATTAATTTCTGGGCTCGCTATTCTGTTTCATTGATCTATGTGTCTGTTTTTATGCTAGTACCTTGCTTTTTTTAAAAAAAATATATATTTTTATTGATTTCAGAGAGGAGGGGAGAGAGAGAGAGAGAGAGAGAGAGAGAGAAACATCACCGATGAGAAAGAATCATTGATAGGCTGCCTCCTGCATGCCTTACACTGGGGATGGAGCTGGCAACCTGGGCATATGCCTTGATCAGGAATAGAACTGTGACGTGGTTCATAGGTCAATGCTAAACCACTGAGCCATGCTGGCCGGCCATGTACCTTGCTGTTTTGATTACTATGTTCTTGTAGTATAGTTTGTTATCAGGTAGCATGATTTCTCCCACTTTGTTCTTCTTTCTCAAGATTGCTGTGGCTATCTGGGGTCTTTTGTGGTTCCATAAACATTTTTGGAATATTTGTTCTACTTCTGTTAAATACACCATTGGTATCTTTATAGGAATTTTATTGAATCTATAGATTGCTTTGGGTAGTATGGACATTTTAATGATATTTATTCTTCCTATACACTTTTACAGTATATGCTTCAGCTTAATTTGTATCTTCTTCAAATTGCTTCCTTCAATGTCTAATGATTTTCTGAGTACAGGTCTTTACATTCTTGGTTAAATTTATTCCTAAGTACTTTTTTATGCCATTGTAAATGGGATTGTTTTCTTAGTTTTTCTTTCTGGTCATTTATTATTGGTATATAGAAATGCAACTGATTTCTGGATGTTTGTTTTGTTTTCTGCTACTTCACTGATTCATTTATCAGTTCTAGTAGTATTTTTGGTAGAATATTTAGAGTTCTCGATATACAGTGTCAGGTCACCTGCAAATAATGACAGTTACACTTTATTTCCAATTTGGATGCGTTTTATTTCTTCTCCTTGTCTGATTGCTGTGGCTAGGACTTTCAGTACTATATTGAGTAAGAGTGGTAAAAGTTCCTGATCTTAAAGGAAACAATTGTAGTTTTTGCCCATTGAGTATGATTTTGGCTGTGGGTGTCTCATATATGGCCTTTAATACATTGAGGTATGTCCTCTCTATTTCCACTTTGCTGAGAGTTTTTTTTTTTAATCATAAATGGGTGCTGGATTTTATCAAATGCTTTTAATGCATCTATTGATATGATCTTGTTGTTTTAATCATTTTCATTTTGTTTATGTGGTATATTACATTTATTAATTTGCTGATATTGTACCAACCTTGTATCTTTGGAATAAATTCCTCTTGATCCTGATGTATGACCTTTTAAATATATTGCTGAATCTGGTTTGCTAATATTTTGGTAAGGATTTTAGCATCTATGTTCATCAGGTATATTGACTTACAATTTCCTTTTTTTGTAGTGTCTTTATCTCATTTTAGAATTAGGCTAATGCTGGCCTCACAAAATAAGCTTGGGAGTCTTCTCTCCTCTTGAAATTTTTGGAATAGTTTGAGCAGGATAGGTGTCAGTCTTTTTTTGAATGTTTGGTAAAATTCACCTGTGAAGCCATCTGGTCCCAGACTTTTGTTTGTTGGGAGTTTTCTTTTAAATAAATCTTTATTGTTCAGATTATTACAGATGTTCCTATCCCCCCCCCTCCACCCCCCAGCATAGCTCCTCTCCACCTAGTTCCCACCCCACCCCATGCCCTTACCCCCTGCCACTGTCCTCATCCATAGGTGTAAGATTTTTGTTCAATCTCTTCCTGCACCCCTCACACTCCCTTCCCCCCGAGAATTGTCAGTCCACTCCCTTTCTATGGCCCTGCTTCTATTATATTCACCAGTTTATTCTGTTCATCAGATTTTTTATTGACTTAATTTTTAGATTCACTTGTTGATAGATATGTATTTGTTGTCACTTTGTTGTTCATAATTTTTATCTTTACCTTTTTCTTCTTCTTCCTCTTCTTAAAGAATACCCTTCAGCATTTCATATAATCCTGGTTTGGTGGTGATGAACTCCTTCAGCTTTTTCTTGTCTGTCAAGCTCTTTATCTGACCTTCAATTCTGAATGATAGCTTTGCTGGGTAGAGTAATCTTGGTTGTAGGTTCTTGCTATTCATCACTTTGAATATGTCTTGCCACTCCCTTCTGGCCTGCATAGTTTCTGTTGAGAAATCAGCTGACAATGGTAAGGGTACTCCCTTGTAGGTAACTGACTGTTTTTCTCATGCTGCTTTTAAGATTCTCTCTTTGTCTTTTGCCCTTGGCATTGTAATTATGATGTGTCTTGGTGTGGTCCTCTTTGGATTCCTCTTATTTGGGGTTCTCTGTGCTTCCTGGACTTGTAAGTCTATTTCTTTCACTAGGTAGGGAAAGTTTTCTGTCATTATTTCTTCTAATAGGTTTTCAATATCTTGCTCTCTCTCTTCTTCTGGCACCCGCATAATTCCGATGCTGGTCTCCGTATTTTAGCTGCTTCCGTGTGTTGATAGGGTGGCTTTGTGTGGTAGGTGTCCTATCGGGCCCAGTAGCTCAGCCTCCCCAATTACCTGAGGTGGACACTCTTGGTGCACCCCCTTGTGGGCTTTGTGCACAGTCTTGTTGTAGGTAAGCCTTGATTGCTCTTGGTATCACTGGGAAGAATTGACCTCCAGGCCAATTGGTTGTGGGGACAAGCTGTGACTACAGTGGGAGAGCTGCTGTGCTGGAGACACCCTTATGGGGCAGAACTTGCTTCAGTGGGGCTTTGGTGCTCACTGAGTCTGCTTCTTGAGTGTGTCACTTATGGATGTGAGGAGTTGAAATCTGGTATCTGACCACTGGGTACACTGGCTCCTGGATCTCCAAGGAGGTGCAAAGTCAGCCACTGCCTGAGTCCACCCAGCAGGAGCTACAGCGAGATCTGCAGATTTCTCCTCTTTGTTTGGGGTTTGGAAGTTTCGGAGCTCTCTGACCCAGGTGCAGTTTGTTAGGTTAGGCTGAGAAAGGACAGGTGATTCATATGCAAAAGCACAGCTTGGGTGGGGTTGTAAATTGGGTGGGGTTGGGGTCTCAGGGAATCACCAAGGTGGAGCAAACAGCGATGACTGTCAGTCAGCTGTCTCCGCACATCTCTGGGTCTCTGTGTCTCTGCGTCTCCACGTCCCTGAGTCCCGCACCCCCACAGTGACAATTATCCGTGCAAGCAGCTCTGCGAGAAAGCCACCCTCGCTTTCCGGCCCAATGCCGGACAGTCCAGTTTCACCCTGTAGGAGTCTGGGTCCCGAGTCTCACCGGAAACTGGAGTTCAGAGCAGTCAGGAGCTTGTATCTCCCTTCCAATGAAAAAAAAACAACAGTGCACCCAGTTGCCAGTCCATTTCACGTGCCTCCATACCTCTGCTCTTGGCACCTCTGCAGCTCCTACCCAGTCTCAATGCACTTTTTTCTTTCCTTCTAGTTGTAGAACTTCCACTCAGCCAGCTTTCCCATGATTCTGGATGATAGCAGTTTTGTCTTTTAGTTGCAGTTTTGGTGTGGTTGTGGGGGGCAGCACGTACAAGTGTATACCTTATGCTGCCATCTTGGTTCTCCTTGTTGGGAGTTTTTTGATTACTACTTTAACTTCACTAGTTGTTATTTATTTATTAAGGTTCTCCAATTCTTTCTTATTCAGTTAAGGAAGATTATGTTTCATTTCTTTCAAATTGTCCAATTTGTTGACATGTAGTTATTTGTAATATTTTCTTACAATTCTCTGTATTTCTTTGGTGTCAGTTGTTACTTCCCCTCCTTCATTTCTGATTTTATTTATTTGGATTATCTCTGTTCCTTGATGAGTCTGGTTAAAGGTTTGCCAATCTTGTTTATCTTTTCAAAGAACCAGCTCTTGGTTTTATTGATTTATTCCTTTTAAAATTGAACTTTTATAGTTTTCTGTTAGACTATTTCATTTATATCTGCTCTGCTCTTTCTTATTTTTTTCTTCTACTCATTTTGGGCTCTTTTTTCTAGATCCTTTAAGTGTAAAGTTAGATTGTTTATTTGATATTTTCCTTGTTTTGTGAATTAGGGCTGTAATGCTATGAATTTTTCTCTTAGAACTGCATTGGATTGTTGTGTTCTCATTTTCATTTGTTTCAAGGTATCTTTTGATTTCTTCATTGATCTCATTGTTAACCCATTCATTGTGCAATAAAATGTTATTTATGCTTTATAATTTTGTGTATTTTTCAGTTTTTTTGTTATGATTGATTTCTACTTTCATACCATTACAGTTAGAGAAGTAGCTTGATATGATTTCAATCTTCTTTAATTTATTGAGACTTGTTTTACATTCTGACATGTGGTCTATCCTAGAAAATGTTCTATGTCTACTTGAAAAGAATATATATTCTGCTGCTTTGGAGTGAAATGCTCTGAAAATATCAATTAAATCTACCTGAACTAGTGTGTCATTTAAGGCTACCATTTCCTTTATGATTTTCTGTCTGAAAGATTTATGCATTGATATTAATGGGGTATTAACATTCCTACTATGATGTATTACTATCGATCTCTTCCTTTATGGCCATCAAGATATGTTTTACTCTGATTGGGTGTTTTCTGTTACCTTGTCTTCCAAATCACTGATTAAAGATTCTACTTCATCCAACCTACTGTTTATTCCTTCGAGTGTACTCTTCATTTCAATTCTTCATTTCTGACTGGTTCTTTTTTATGGTTTCTATCTCCTTTTTATACTGTTGTTCTTTGTAGCTCTCACTAAGTTCTTTGACCATTCTTAAAACCATTTTCCTGACGCTATATCTGATAAGTTGCTTGTGACCACTTCATTTAGCTTTTTTTTCCTGGAAATTTCTTCTGTTTTTCACTTGTGACATGTTTCTTTGTCTCCATTTTGGCTGCCTTTCTGTATTTGTTTGTATGTATTAGATACATCTGCTATGACTCCCATTCTTGGTAGGTTGGCCTTATGAAGAAGCTGTCCTGTGGGGTCCAATGGCACAGTCTCCTTGATCACTTGTGCTGGGTGCTCTAGGAATGTCCCTTGTGTGGGCTATGTGGGCCCTCCTGTTATAATTGGGTTTTTATTGCTATTGACTAGTTCATGCATGGGATCAACCTTCTGGCAGGCTGATTGTGAGAATCAACCCTGTCCACAGTGTGTGAGCTGCGGTGCGGTGATGACCACAAAACACAGAATTAGCCTTAGCAGGATCTGCTAAGATTCCCTTTTGATATGCTACTTGTGAAGCTTACTGGGTCCTGCTCTGATATTGTCTAAAGCTGGCCACTTGGTATGTTGGTTCTGGGCCTCTTGGAGGGACTCTGGTGCAGACCAAATTCAGATACAGCCTGTGACTGGCTCTGGGCAACCTGTTTGGAGCTACATATTGATCCACAGTTTGTGGCTGCCTCTGCTGGGTCTGGGTATGCCCTCAGCCTGGCTATTACCAGCACTGGGCTTGAGGGTAGGTCAGCAAAAGTTTCAAGGCACCCTGAGATTTGCCTCTGCCTGCCTCCCCCTGCCAGCTGCCTGTTAGGTTCAGTCATTGAAAGAGCCTCTGGTGGTACTTGATTTGCATGAGGTAGTTTCATTAGAGAAAGCCATATAGAAGATTTAAAGAACTAATAGGTGATGCTATTTTAGGCTTATTCCTTTCTTTCTTCTGCCTGTCATAGACAGCCTTTTTATTCAAGAGACGCTGCTGTGACGGGTATGGCTCAGTTGATTGGAGCATCATCCCATGCACTGGAGGATTGCAGGTTTGATTCCTAGTCAGGCTACATACCCAGGTTTCAGGGCCAATCCTCTGTTGGGGAGCATATGGGAGGCAACTGAAGGATGTTTCTCTCTCATTCATCTTCTCCCTTCCCCTCTCTCTAAAAGTAAACACACACACACACACACACACACACACACACACACACACAGCCCTGGGTTTGGAAACTGAAGTAGAGATAAATGATGAAAGGCCAAGACTTTCCAATGTGGTCATGGAAGTCAATTCTCCATTTGTCAGTTTTAGAGATATTTTTCTTTTCAAATTATAAGAGAATGTTTATTTAGAAATATACAGATGTGGTAGAAGTGAGCCAGCTGGGCTGTGTAGTCTCAGGACACAAGTTACAGAGGCAGAATAAGGGCCCTTGGAGCTTAGGAGTGAGAAAAGCAAAGGTAATGCACCTGGGGGAAGAAGACAGGGAAGGGAAAGGCATGGACATGCTCCCTAGAGAGAGGGAACATCAGGGATTTTTTTTCAGTTCTACAGATGTTATTGGGTTGCTTAACTATTTCAGTCCTAAGGATCTGAGCAATTATAGAAGTTACTCCTCACTTACACACACACACACACACACACACACACACACACACACACACACACACCATTGTTAAAGAGCATTGCAACATCCTAAAGTATAATAGTTATTCTCTCTAGGTTATAGTTGAAGATGTGAGAGGTCACCATTGAAATGGGCTTCCTGATTTCAAAGCAGATCCAGGAGTGACAAGGTTCAGTTGCACAACTTAATCAATAGAGGCAAGGTATTGTGGTTGTCATAATTAGGTGATAATTGGATGGCTACCAGAAATCTTTGACTACAGAGATCTTTGAATATCTACTCATTCTTCACATTCCTTTAGAATGTTTCCCTCATCATTAAAACATCACTAAAGGCCCTTTCTTTTTTGACATGCTTTCATAGTTTTCCAGTTCTTGTTTGGAAATTGTTACAATTCAAATGTGCAAAGAAGTAATGCTCCTTAATATTTTGCAAGAGTAGGCAAGGTTATACTTTATCTAATTAGCTTACTATATGAAAAATCATATAAGCAATCTGTAGAAAAGGAGAGATCTCTCTAAATTTATCACTTCAACCAAATGGAGAAATTGAGATTACTCAAACATAGCCTAAAGTGTGCAGTAAGTTGAGCTTTGAACATGAGGTGTGAACTCAGAGACATTTTTAAAATTCTTTATTGATTAAAGTGTTACATATATCTCCCTTTCCCCCCATTGATCTCTTCACGGCCACTCCCACTCCCCAGCCCATGCTCTCACTCTCCTAGTGTCTGTGTTCATTGGTTATGCTTATATGCATGCATATAAATCCTTTGGTTGATCTCTTACCCCACGCCCTCCCCTGCCTTCCCTCTGAGGTTGGACAGTCTGTTCAATGCTTCTATGTCTCTGGATCTATTTTTGTTCATCAGTTTATGTTGTTCATTATATTCCACAAATGAGTGAGATCATGTGATATCTATCTTTCTCTGACTGGCTTATTTCTTTTAGCATAATGTTCTCCAGTTCCATCCATGCTGTTGCAAATGGTAACAGTTCCTTCTTTTTTATTGCAGTGTAGTATTCCATTGTGTAGATGTACTACGGTCTTTAATCCACTCATCTGCTGATGGGCACTTATGCTATTTTCAAATCTTAGCTATGGTGAATTGTGCTGCTATGAACATAGGGGTGCATATATCCTTTCTGATCAGTGTTTCTGATTTCTTGGGATATAGTCCTAGAAGTGGGATCACTGGGTCCAATGGGAGTTTCATTTTTAACTTTTTGAGGAAACTCCATACTGTTCTCCACAGTGGCTGCACCAGTCTGCATTCCCACCAGCAGTGCAGGAGGATCCTCTTTCTCCACATCTTTGCCAGCACTTGTCGTTTGTTGATTTGTTGATGATAGCCATTCTGACAGGTGTGAGATGGTATCTCATTATTTTGATTTGAATTTCTTGGATGATTAGTGACTTTGAGCAGAGACATTTTTTTTTTCAATTTCTTGTATTTATTCCACTCATGCATTTATCGTGTTGTTTTTAGTTCCTTACTAGAGCCAATGGGTTATTTTATTTACTTTTAAAAATCTTTTGTGTGATTTTCAAATTTAATAGGCAAATTTTTATTCAAAAATTATTAAGCAGAAAGAGGCCAAGAATGTACTCTTTCTTCAAAATTTGAATAGCCTAGTCTGCACCCTTTGAATTTGGTTATGGAAGTAGCTCAAATTCACCCACCTGGACTCAGGTCCAGCCCACATCCTCCATCCAGTCCAGAAAGAAAGATGACCTGACTTTTGTTGAATGTGATCTCAGGATAAGCTTAATCTCTGGCTTCACCCTCATGGCCCAGTCTAATAACCCTGCCAAAAAGGGAAATAAAGCTAATTGGATGATGTTCTTATTAGTTTTTAGTGAAACTTATTTTCCCTGCTTTTATACCTGATTGGTAACATTCTACATATGTTTTACACATCTTCCTTTTCTCAATAGTATGTCTCGAAGATATTTCCATATCAGTACTTTGAAATAGTTCCTTCTCTTCGTTGAGTTATTGCATTTCCATGTCATGATCTTCTTCCATAAAGGTTATTATTGCTTCCTACAGAGAGTGAGGGCTTAAATGTGCTTTTAAAAATTCATAAGAAAATATTTGCTCATGTATTTTATTTGTCCAAAGACATCATTTACCTGATGTGTGTTTTATATCTGTTAGTAAATTTTGCTTGCTCTTTTTCTACTTGTTTTCTAATAATATCTTTGTATGAATGTTATGGTTGTTCATCATACAATTATTATTATTACTAGAAGCCTGGTGCACAAAAATTTGTGCACTCGAGGGGAGAGGGGTCCCCCAGCCCGGCCTGTGCCCTCTCGCAGTCTGGGACCCCTCCGGAGATAACGACCTGCTGGCTTAGGCCTGCTCTCGGGTGGCAGAGGGCAGGCCCAATCCCTAGGTGCAGCCCCTGGTCAGGCTCATAGCAGGGCCAATTGGGGAGTTGGGGCGCCACCCCGTCATGCACAGAGCAGGGCGGATCGGAGGTTGCGATGCCACCCTCAGTCACGCTCATGGTAGGGCCGATTGGGGGGTTGGGGCACCGCCCCCTGTCAAGCACAGAGCAGGGCCGATCAGGGGGTTGAGGAGCTCCCCGCTGTCACTCACAGAGTAGGGCCAATAGGGGAGTTGGGGCACTGCCCCCTGTCACACACAGAGCAGGGCCGATCAGGGGGTTGGGGCGCTGCACCCTGTCACACTCAGGGCAGGGCCAATGGGGAGGTTATGGCTCTACCCTGTCACACACAGAGCAAGGCCCATGGAGGGGGGTTGGGGCGCCACCCTCTATCACCCACAGAGCAGGGCCAATCAGGGGGTTGGGGCGCCGCCACTGTCACACTCAGGGCAGGGCTGATGGAGAGGTTATGGCTCTACCCTGTCACACACAGAGCAGGGCCCGTGGGGGGGGAAGGGGTTGGGGCGTCGCACCCTGTCACATACAGAACAGGGCCGATCAAGGGGTTGGTGCGCTGCACCCTTTCAAACACAGAGCCACAGGGCAATCGGGATTGGGGAGCTCCCCCCATCAGGCACAGAGCAGGGCAGATAGGGAGGTTGTGGCCCCGCCCCCTGTCACACACAGAGCCGCAGGGCAATCAGGGGGTTTGGGTGCTGCCCCCTGTCACGCTGATCCCAGTGCCAGGAGCCTCGCTGCTCCGCTGATCCCGGTGCCGGGAGGCATATTACCCTTTTACTATATAGGATAGAGGCCTGGTGCATGGGTGGGGGCCGGCTGGTTTGCCCTGAAGTGTGTCCTGGATCAGGGTGGGGGTCCCCACTGGGGTGCCTGGCCAGTCTGGGTGAGGGGCTGAGGGCTGTTTTCCGGAAGCAAGTGACTGAAGCTTCCAACCGCTCCTTGTTTTCTTCTTTTTTTTTTTTTTTTTTAGTTCTGGGCCAGCTTTAGCTCTGAGGCCTCGGCTGCTGAAAACATCGATACAATGTTGCTAAAGCCCGGCTGAATGAAAGCCGGTTTCTGGTGTTTTGTTTAGCTTCTTATTTGCAACATAGTACATAGTTTCTTAGAGTTGCAGCTGAGAGGCCGGCAAGTGAGGCGGGGAATGTTGGAGTCAGCACCAAGCAAGCCTCATGTTCGCTTTCAGCTGCCTGGCTGCCGGCCGCCATCTTGGCTGACAGTTAATTTGCATATACTCACTGATTAGCCAATGAAAAGGGTAGCGGTTGTACGCTAATTACCTTGTTTCTCTTTTATTAGTGTAGATTATTATTATTTTTTTTTTGCTAAAAGTATTACAAAGGGTATTACATAAGTGTCCTTTCCCCCCCGCCCCGCCCTTGACAATCCCCTGCCCTCCCTTACCCCCCAGTGTCTTATGTCCATTAGTTATGCTTATATGCATGCATTCAAGTCCTTCGGTTGATCTCTTACTCCCCTCCCTCCTGCACCCCAACCCTCCCTGACCTTCCCACTGCAGTTTGACAATCAGTTTGAGGCAGCTCTGCCTCTGTATCTATTATTGTTCAAAAGTTTGTAATGGTCTTTATTATCCATGAATGAGTGAGCTCATGTGGTATTTTTCCTTCATTGACTGGCTTGTTTCACTTAGCATAATGCTCTCCAGTTCCATCCATGCTGTTGCAAATGGTAAGAGTTCCTTCTTTTTTACAGCAGCATAATATTCCATCGTGTAGATGTACCACGGTTTTCTAATCCATTCATCTACTGATGGGCACTTAGGCTGTTTCCAGATCTTAGCTATGGTGAATTGTGCTGCTATGAACATCGGGGTGCATATATCCTTTCTGATTGGTGTTTCTGGCTTCTTGGGATATATTCCTGGAAGTGGGATCACTGGGTCAAATGGGAGTTCCATTTCCAGTTTTTTGAGGAAACTCCATACTGTCTTCCATAGTGGCTGCACCAGTCTGCATTCCCACCAGCAGTGCACAAGTGTTCCTTTTTCTCCACATCCTCTCCAGCACTTGTCGATTGTTGATTTGTTGATGATAGCCATTCTGACAGGTGTGAGATGGTACCTCATTGTTGTTTTGATTTGCATCTCTCGGATGATTAGTGACTTTGAGCATGTTTTCATATGTCTCTTGGCTTTCTGAATGTCCTCTTTTGAAAGGTGTCTATTTAGATCCTTTGCCCATTTTTTGATTGGATTGTTTATCTTCTTTTTGTTAAGTTGTATGAGTTCCCTATAAATTTTGGAGATTAGGCCCTTATCAGATATGACGTTGG
The DNA here is from genome assembly GCF_028538775.1 of Myotis yumanensis. Lineage (NCBI taxonomy): Eukaryota > Metazoa > Chordata > Mammalia > Chiroptera > Vespertilionidae > Myotis > Myotis yumanensis. The sequence goes on along the minus strand of NW_027223752.1, from coordinate 158,642,741 downwards.
CAAATATGTTTTCCCACACAGTGGGTTTTCTTGTTGTTTTGTTGATGGTTTCTTTTGTTGTGCAGAAGCTTTTTATTTTGATGTAGTCCCATTTGTTCATTTTCTCTTTAGTTTCAGCTGCTCTAAGAGCTGTATCAGTGAAGAAATTGCTTCGGCATATATCTGAGATTTTGTTGCCCTTGGATTCTTCTAGAATTTTTATGGTTTCCTGTTGTACATTTAAGTCCTTTATCCATTTTGAGTTTATTTTTGTGTATGGTGTAAGTTGGTGGTCTAGTTTCATTTTCTTGCATATATCTGTCCAATTTTCCCAACACCATTTATTGAAGAGACTATCTTGGCTCCATTGTATGTTCTTGCCTCCTTTGTCAAATATTAATTGAGCATATTGGTTCGGGCTAATTTCTGGACTCTCTATTCTATTCCACTGATCTATATGTCTGTTCTTGTGCCAGTACCAGGCAGTTTTGAAAACAGTGGCTTTGTAATACAGCTTGATATCTGGCATTGAGGTCCCACCTACTTTGTTCTTTCTCAGGATCGCTGCAGCTATTCGGGGTCTTTTTTATTCCAGATGAATTTTTGGAGAGTTCGTTCTAGATCTTTGAAGTAGGCCACTGGTATTTTGATGGGAAGTGTGTTGAATTTATAGATTGCTTTGGGTAGTATGGACATTTTAATGATGTTGATTCTACCAATCCAAGAACATGGTATGTTCTTCCATCTCTTTATGTCTTCCTCTATCTCTTTTTTCAATGTCCTGTAGTTTTCTGAGTAGAGGTCTTTTACCTCTTTAGTTAAGTTTATTCCTAGGTATCTTAATTTTTTGGTGCGATAGTAAATGGGATTGTTTTTATAATCTCTCTTTCTGAAAGTTCACTATTGGTGTATAGAAATGCCTCGGATTTCTTGGGGTTAATTTTGTATCCTGCTACATTGCCAAATTCATGTATTAAGTCTAGTAGTTTTTTGATGGAGTCTCTAGGGTTTTGTATGTATAATATCATGTTGTCTGCAAATAAGGACAGTTCTACTTCCTCTTTTCCAATTTGGATGCCTTTTATTTCTTCTTCTTGTCTAATTGCAATGGCTAACACTTCCAGGACTATGTTGAACAGGAGTGGTGAGAGTGGGCATCCCTGTCTTGTTCCTATTCTTAGGGGAAATGGTGTTAGTTTTTGTCCATTGAGTATGATGTTGGCTGTGGGCCTGGCATATATGGCTTTTATTATGTTGAGGTATGATCCTTTTATTCCCACCTTTCTGAGAGTTTTTATCAAAAATGGGTGTTGGATTTTGTCAAATACTTTTTCTGCATCAATTGATATGACCATGTGGTTTTTTTCTTTCAATTTGTTTATGTGATGTATCACGTTTATTGATTTACGGATGTTGTACCATCCTTGCATCCCTGGGATAAATCCTACTTGGTCATGGTGTATGATCCTTCTGATGTACTGCTGGATACGATTTGCTAAGATTTTGTTGAGGATTTTGGCATCTATGTTCATGAGGGATATTGGCCTGTAATTCTCTTTCATTGTGTTGTCTTTACCTGGTTTTGGTATTAGGGTGATGCTGGCTTCATAGAATGAGCTTGGAAGTGTTCCTTCCTCTTGAACTTTTTGTAGTAGTCTGAGGAAGATAGGTTTTAGTTCTTCCTTGAAAGTTTGGTAAAACTCCCCTGAGAAGCCGTCTGGTCCTGGGCTTTCGTTTGCTGGAAGCTTTTTGATGACTGCTTCAATTTCTTCCATAGTTATTGGCCTATTGAGATTTTTAGATTCTTCCTGATTGAGTTTTGGAATGTTGTATTTTTCTAGGAATTTGTCCATTTCCTCCAGGTTGTCTAGTTTGTTGGAGTAGAGTTGTCCGTAGAATTGTTTAACAATCATTTGTATTTCTGTGGGGTCTGTTGTTATTTCGCCTCTATCGTTTCTGATTCGGTTTATTTGGGACATCTCTCTTTGCTTCTTGGTGAGCCTGGCTAGGGGTTTGTCAATCTTGTTTATCCTTTCAAAGAACCAGCTCTTGGTTTCATTGATTTTCTGTATTGTTTTTTTGGTCTCTATGTCATTGATTTATGCTCTAATCTTTATTATCTCCTTCCTTCTGCTCACTCTGGGGTTTTCTTATGCTCTCTTTCTAACTCTTTGAGTTGAAGAGTTAGATGATTTACTACCATTTTTTCTTGTTTTTTGAGATAGGCCTGTAGAGCTATAAATTTCCCTCTCAGGACTGCTTTCATTGTGTCCCATAAGTTTTGGATTGTTGTGTTTTCATTGTCATTAGTGTCCAGGATGTTTTTAATTTCTTCTTTGATCTCATTGGTAACCCAATCAATATTTAATAACATGCTATTCAGCTTCCAAGTGTTTGAGTATTTTGGGTTGTTTTTATTGTAGTTTATTTCTAACATTATGCCATCATGGTCTGAGAAGATGCTTTTTATGATTTCAATCTTCTTGAATTTGTGGAGACTTTGCTTGTGACCCAATATGTGGTCTATTTTTGAATATGTCCCATGAGCACCTGAGAGGAATGTATATTCCATGGCTTTGGGGTGAAGTGTTCTGAAGATGTCAATTAAGTCCATCTGATCTAGTGAGTCATTTAGGATTGCTGTTTCTTTGCTGATTGTTTGTCTAGCGGATTTATCCAGTGATGTCAGTGGTGTATTAAAGTCCCCTACTATGATTGTATTGTTGTCGATCTCTCCCCTGATATCTTCCAGGAGTTTTCTTATGTATGTGTGTGCTCCTGCATTGGGTGCATATATGTTTATCAGGGTTATATCCTCTTGTTGTATTGATCACCTTAGTATTATGAAGTGGCCTTCCTTATCTTTTGTTATGGCCTTCACTTTGAGATGTATTTTGTCTGATATAAGTATTGCTACCCCAGCTTTCTTTTCCTTTCCATTTTCCTGAAAGATATTTTTCCATCCCTTCACTTTCCGTCTGTGTGAGTCCCTTCTAATGAGGTGGGTCTCTTGTAGACAGCAGATGTATGGGTCATGTTTTTTTATCCATTCACCCACTCAATGTCTTTTGGTTGGAGCATTTAGTCCGTTTACGTTTAAAGTTATTATTGAAAGGTACTTGTTTGTAGCCATTTCTTTTTGTGTGTGTGGCTGTTTTCTTTCTGAGCTTTTTATTTCTTCTTTTTACACCAGTCCCTTTAGCATTTTTTGTATGGCTGGCTTGGTGGTGATAAACTCCCTTAGCCTTTTTTTGTCTGTGAAGCTTCTTATTTCCCCTTCAATTTTGAATGATAGCCTTGCTGGATAGAGTATTCTTGGATTTAGTCCTTTGCTTTGCATCACTTTGTAGATTTCCGTCCATTCTTTTCTGGCCTGATGTGTTTCTGTTGAGAAATCATTTGATAATCTAATGGGAGATCCCTTGTATGTAACTTTCCATCTCTCTTGCAGCCTGTAAGATTCTCTCTTTGTCCTGAACATTTGCCATGGTAATTATGATGTGTCTTGGTGTGGGTCTTTTCGGGTTCACCTTGTTTGGGACTCTCTGGGCTTGTGTGACTTTTTTCTTCCCCACCTCAGAGAAGTTTTCTGATATTATTTCTTCGTATAGGGTTTCTAATCCATGTTCATCTTTCTGTTGTTCTGGCACCCCTATTATTCGTATGTTGTTTCGTTTCATGTTGTCCCAAAGCTCCCTTAGGCTCTCCTCCTGTCTTTTAATTTTTTCTCCAATTGCAGTACAGTTTGAGTGTGTTTTGCTTCCTTGTCTTCTAATTCACTAATTCGGTCCTCCACTTCTCCTAGTCTACTGTTGATACTTTCAATGGTGTTTTTTATTGCAGCTATGTTGCTCTTCATTTCTTCTTGGGACTTACTTAAGTTGTTGATTTTTTCATCTGTTTCTTCTTGCTTCTTGCATAGGTAGTTAACTTTTTCATCTGTTTCTTCTAGCTTCTTGCATATGGTATTGATTTTTTCCTCCGTCCGGTGCATGTACTCTAGGACCCTTATTCTGAATTCTTTTTCCGTCATGTTGCATGCCTCTGTCTCACTTAGCTGCTTTTCTGGCGAGTTCTCCTTTTCTTTTCTTTGGGGGTTTCTTTGTCTACCCATGTTTGATCTCACTGACATATCTAGTTGTTGAGTTGTTCAGTGGCTGCTCCCTGGGTGGCAGTGGCTGCTCCCTTGGGTGGCAGTGGCTCCTCGGGCTGTGGTTGCTCCTTGGACAGCTGTGGTAGCAGCTGCTCCTCCTTTGGTAGCAGGGCCTCTGGTGGGTGCTGTTCATAGCTGTGGTGGCTCTTCTGGCTGGTGGAGGCAGGTTTCACACACAGTAACTGTTCCCCAGACAGAGAGTGTGGTGATCAGGAGGCCGCTGTTGCTTGAATCTGCTGCGTTGATTTAAAGGCACCAAATACAACACAACAAGGCACAAAGTACCAGGCACTGAACACGAATGTATTTACAATATTAGTAACCCCAAATAAAGGTGGCCACCCGAGCAAAGAGAGTAAGGCAATAAGGAAGAAAGAAGAGAAAAAGATAGAAGAGAAAAAAGAAAGAAAGAAAAAAAAGGAGTGCAAAAATGAATTTGGAAAAAGGGAGGGGAAAAAAGAAGTGGAAAAGAAAAAAAAGTAAGAGAGAAAAGAGAATGAAGTATAAGAGGGGAAGAGACTATTTATATGAGGAGAAAACTCCTATAGAACCGCCACTAATCCCAACAAATTACAGCAACAGATTCCTGGAGATGAATACAAACTACAAACAACCAATAATATCAAGCGACGCAAGGGAAAACAGAAGCACAGAAATAACCGGCGGGGGGGCAGAAAAATAAAAAGAATAAGCAGAATAACCTCACAAACAATCCTAAAAAAAAACCCCAATATACTCGTCAATCAAGCAAACAACAATCAAACAATAGAGAGAGAAAAGAAGAAGAAGAAAAAAAAATTTGGATAGTGAAGGAAGATAAGGGAAAGGTGTATAAGGATTTAGAGCAGGGGATTGGACAAAGGATATATAAGTAGGGTGAAATTTTGACAGGGGGTAAAAAGAATAGGGAAAATCTAAAGCTGGAGTAGGGTAAGAGAAACAGGACAACAAAAGGGAAAAAGTGGGGAAGAGGGTTTAGCACAGAGGCAAAATTGAGGTAGAGAGAAATGTTGCTAAAGGAACGATGAAAATAGAATGGAGAACATTAGTCCCAAAATAAAATAAAGACAAAGTAAAATGACACTTTAAAAAATGGTAAAATGGTAGCAGTAATAATACTAGTTAAAAATAAAAATGTAGTAATTGAAAGGGTAAAATCAGGTGATGGGGGAAAAAAAGAAAAAGAAGAAAAAAAGGAAAAAAAGAAAAAAAAGAAAAAAAAATGTTTTCTTAGTTAAAAGGTGAAAAAGTAATTTAAAAAAATAAAAATAAAAATGTGCAGTAATGCAGGTGCTTCAGATCTTCTACTCTTCTTTTTGGCATGCCCAGAATTCAAGAGAATGTTGAATTTCCCTCTGATACACTGTTTCTCCGTGTTGTAAGCCACAGTCCTGATTTTAAGGCAGGCCATATTGGTTCCCCATACTGCCTTATCTGTATTTACAGAAGAGTCAGTTCTTGGCTCTGCCTCTGGGTGGCAGTGTGTCTGGATTGACCTCCAAGGCTATAAGTCCTCTCTGACCAGGAGTTATTTATTGTACCTGAACCAGCTCCGCCCACAGCTGGCTCCCCAGGCGCCACTCCCAGCTCTGTTTCCCAGGCTCCCCAAAAACAATCTTCCCCTACAGGCTCTGCTAGCGACCCCAACTGGGTAATCCCATGCACTGGGTTCAACAATCAAACTCACAGATTTAAGAGGAAGTGTGTAAACAAGAGCCTGAGAAGCTGTGCGAACTCGCAGGGCTCCACCTTCCAGATCTGCGCGGAGTCTCTGTGCGCGCTCTGGCCCCTGGCACCAAGTAGCTGGCAGGTTGGGAAAATCTAAGGTTGCCCTTTGCATCCAGTCCAACTATGGGCTTATTTATCTTGTTACCTTCTGCCAGCAGCCCTGCGGGAGCCCTCCCCACTTGTGGGTCACGCTGGCCTCAATGCCAGAGACATTTTTTAAAAATCACAATGTAGTCATCATTGTGATGACTTTTCCTAAAGTCTAAGACGGAGGTTGATATTTTTTCTATAAAGGGCCAGATAATAAATATTTTAGGTTTTGTAGGTCTTGTGGTTTCTATTTCAAGTATTCAACTGTGCTGTGGTGATAGAAAAATAACCATGGATAGTATGCAAATAAATGGGTGTGTTCATGTTTTAATAAAACTTTATTTACAGAAGCAGGCAGTGGGCTGTGGTTTGCTGACCCTTGCTTTCATCTTATGCTTTACCATCTACCAATATCTATTTCATATCTGTTCATGAATCCATTTGAGTTATGTACCCATGTCCTCTAGTTATTCACTCTATACTCTCTTATTTATATTTAAACATTTGATTCAAAATCTCTTACCACTGAAACTTCTTATTGATGTTATAATTTTTTATATTATTACTAGAGGCCTGGTGCACAAAATTCATGCACGAGTAGGTTCCATGTCTGGTTGGTGATCAGGGCCGACTGGGGCCTTCCTGGCTGCCGGCCATCAGCCAGGGCCTTCCTTCATTCTATGCCTCCCCGTGGTGGTCAGTGCACATCATAGCGAGCGATCAAACTCCCAGTCTCCTGGTTGAACTCCTGCGGGGACAATTTGCATATTAGGCTTTTATATATATAAATTATTTACTGGTTAACTCTAGTAACATATTTTGGGTTTAGAATCCTAGCTTGCCTTGATATCCTATCTATTTTAACGGGATATTATTAGTGTCAGAGTCAAGACTTGGATGGGCCACTTACAGCACATGTTGGCCTATTCAAGAGAGAATACTAGATAAGTTAATGGATGTATTCAGAACTGCAAGCAGCTGGTTTGATTATTATGTCATTGGTCACTGGTCTCTATCCTTCTAGGGTCAACTAGTGAGATATTCATATTCCCTGGTACCCATAGCTAATGGGGCCCAGGGGGTGTTCAGGTAACTCTGAGAGAATCTCAGAAAATATGAGCAGTGACATTGAACTGGCAAGATGACACTCTCCTTAGAAGTAGGAGGGAAGATGAAGCTGAGTGGGGCAAGACAACACTTTCCTTAGAGGTAGAGAGTGAGGAGGTGGGAAAGGTGACAAAATTGTGGAGTGTAAACCTCATTCCAATCCCATAGTGAAATGCAGCTTACTTAAATGAAGGCTTTCAGTAAAGCATTACCTTAATTTTTTTTAAAATATATTTTTTTATTGATTTTTTACAGAGAGGAAGGGAGAGAGATAGAGAGTTAGAAACATCGATGAGAGAGAGACATCGATCAGCTGCCCCCTGCACATCTCCCACTGGGGATGTGCCCGCAACCCAGGTACATGCCCTTGACCGGAATTGAACCTGGGACCTTTCAGTCCGCAGGCTGATGCTCTATCCACTGAGCCAAACCAGTTTCGGCACATTACCTTAATTTTTAAGTAAAATTTGACTACTGATTTAACATAATTTAAAAGATTAAATGCAATGTAGGTGTGATGATTTCTTAAATTATTCAAAAGATAACTAAGTTAGCACTCTCAACACTAAATATAATTTTTGCCAACTTTATTTCTTTTTTTTGTATGTAAAATCATACAGCCTAGCATAATCTGAATAGCTTATTTAAATTCTAAAGGAAAATAAAATATTTTTTTCTGTTTCTTTTTCCCACTGGAATAGTTTTCCCTACCCACTGCCCATCTTTAATGTGCATAATGCATGATGCGGTAAAGGAACTGTCAAGAACAATTCAATCAAATTAAAAACGTCTAGCAGAGAGTATCTATCACATGGTTTGCAAAGTTTGTGGCTTTGCTTGAAGTAGGTGTAAAACTAAAACAGAAGTCCCTATTTTTTTACTAGTTGAGTTCCTACCACATGACTTATACAGATTTCTGAAGTTGATTGGTGTTCTATCTTCCATCATATTGAATTAATTTTCTTGGCATTTTGCTGATTGTTCCACTGCCTTTTCATTTGAAATAGAAACTCATAAAATGTCATTTGCTTTCTTTTTATAATAAATTTTAGCATTTCTTCCATTTTGCGCTCAAACAGCATACCCACTATTTTCTTTTTAAAATATTGTTAAAGATTATTTATTATTTAACTCAAATTTATACTGGTCTAAAGTCTAAACATTAACTAAGGATCTAAAAATTACAATTTGAGTTGACACATTAAGCCATTTATTACGTGATAAAAGAATCTTTCTATAATAACATTACATATGATCAAAGTAATTTAGTTAAACACATAATTTTGCAATTTTATAAACTTAAAGTGATGTTAATTTATTTGACCAACAAACTGGTAGAAGAAATTCAAATTGAGCTTTTCATGAGAAAAATAATCTCAAGGCTTTCATAACCTGGAATGTTGTGTAAACTTTTTAACATGGTGGAAGTCAAAGAGAAGATATAAAGCTGCTTTTTTTGAAAATTAAATTTATTGGGCTGACAGTCATTAATAAGATTACATACTTCAAGTGTACATTTCTATAATACATCATCTGTAAATTGCATTATGTGCTCACCACCCAAAGTCTAGTCTCCTTTCATCACTATAGATTTGAAACCCTTTACCCCAGGGGTCCTCAAACTATGGCCCATGGGCCACATGCAAATAAAAATATTGTATTTGTTCCTGTTTTGATTTTTTACTTTAAAATAAGATATGTGCAGTGTGCATAGGAATTTGTTCATAGTTTTTTTTTTTTTAAACTATAGTCCGGCCCTCCAACAGTCTGAGGGACAGTGAACTGGCCCCTTGTTTAAAAAGTTTGAGGATCCCTGCTTTACCCTCTTTAACCTGTCCTTACCCCTTTGGCCCTCTGGTCACTATTATACTGTTGTCTGTGTCTATAAGTGTTTTTTGTTTGTTTGTTTGGTTTGTTTGTTCATTTGTAACTTCCTGTTTTATATCACACATATGAATGAAATTGTATGGTTCTTGTTCTTTTTCATCTCACTTATTTGACTTAGCATGATATTTTCAAGATTCATCCAGTATTTTATCTTTGCTTATGGTTGAGTATTCCATTGTAGATATGTACCACATTTTGTTAGTTAATCATCCATCGAAGGACATATAGGTTATTTCCATGTCTTGGCTATTGTAAATAATGCTGCAATGAACATATTATTATGAATAAATGTTTTCAAGTTTTTTGGGTAGATACCCAGAAAATGGGTTTCTGGGTCATTTGGTAGCTCTATTTTTAAATTTTTGAGGAACCTCCATTCTGTTATGCATAGTGGTTGTAGCAATTTTATTCTTACTAGCAGTGTTTGAGGGTTTCTTTTTCTCCACATCCTCTCTAGCACTTGTTATCTCTTGTCTTATTAATAACTAGAAGCCCAGTGCATGAATTCATGCACAGGTGGGGGCCGGGGTGGGGGGTGCCAATCAGGGGCGGGACCGGCCGGGGGAGGGGCTGCGGGCAGTTGGTCGGCTGGCCCCCCATCCCCAATTGGGCCAGTTGGCTGCTGCAGTGCACATCATAGCAACCGGTCGTTCCAGTCATTCTGCTGTTCCGGTCACTTGGCTTTTACATATATACACTAGAGACCTGATGCACTAAACTTGTGCAAGGGGCTTGGCCCATGCCACCATGGCAGCTGCCTCTGCCTCGACCCCCACCGTTGCAACTTCATCTGAAAGGTTGTCTGGAAGGACATCCGGTCTAATTAGCATATTATGCTTTTGTTATTACAGACTAGAGGCCCGGTGCACAAAATTCGTGCATGGGGGGGGGTTTCCTCAGCCCAGCCTGCACCCTCTCCAATCAGGGACTCCTTGGGGGATGTCTAACTGCTGGTTTAGGCCCGATTCCACAGGGATTGGGCCTAAACTGGCAGTCGGACATTCCTCTCACAATCTGGGACCTCTGGCTCCTAACCACTCACCTGTCTGCCTGCCTGATTGCCCCTAACCACTCTGCCTGCCTGCCTGATCACCCCTAACTGCTCCCCTGACGGCCTGATCATCCCCACCAGCCCTCCCCTGACAGCCTGGTTGCCCCTAACTGCCTTCCCCTGCAGCCAGGTCACTCCCACCTGCCCTCCCTTGCTGGCCTGATGGCCCCTAACTGCCCTCACTTGCCAGCCTGATTCCCCTAACTGCCTCTGCCTCAGCCCCCACCACCATGGCTTTGTCCGGAAGGAAGTTGGACATCCAGATAGGAGCCTGTGGGCTGTCGGGGAGGGACCGAGAGGTGCTCCATGCACTTCCTGGTGACTGGTCATCTGTCCGGTCATTTAGGTTGTGACGGCCCCTGGACTTTTATAATGTAGATAGATAGTCATTCTAACAGGTGAGAGGTGGTATGTCCTTATGATTTTGATTTGCATTTTCCCTTTAGCTAGTGAAGTTGAGAATCTTTTCATATATCTGTTGGTCATTTATATGTCTTCTTGGGAAAAGTGTGTGTTCTGGTCCTCTGTCCATTTTTTAAAAATATATATTTTTATTGATTTCAGAGAGGAAGGGAGAGGAAGAGAGAGATAGAAACACCAATGATGAGAGAGAATCATTGGTCAGCTTTCTCTTGCATGCCCTCTACTGGGGATCGAGCCTGCAACTTGTGCATGTGCCCTTGACCAGAAATGAACCTGGGACCCTTCAGTCCACAGGCTGACACTCTATCCACTGAGCCAAACCAGCTAGGGCTCTGACCATTTTTTTTTTTTTTTTTTTTGGCTTATACACAATGGACATTTATTTCTTACAGCTTTGGAGGCTAGGAAGTCCAATAATAAGGTGCCAGCATATATGGTGTCTAGTGAGAGCCTGCTTCTTGCTTCATAGATGGCAGTCTTTTTTGCTGTGTTCTCACATGTTGGAGTCTGATGTCTCTTTTTATAAGGGCACTAATCTTACTGAGGGCTTAACCTTCATGTCTGACCATTTTTTAATAAGATTATTTGTTGTTTTGATATTAAGTTGCATTAGTTCTTTATATATTTTGGCTATTAGCCACTTAGTGGAGATATTGTTTACAAAAATCTTCTCCCATTTGGTTGGCTGTCTTTTTTTTTTGTCATTGTTTTTGATAATTTCTTTTGCTGTGCAGAAGCTCTTTAGTTTGATATAGTCCCATTCATTTATTTTTGCTTTTATTCCATTGTCTTTGGGGTCAAATTAGTACAATCCTCTCTATAAGTTTATTATCTATGTTTTCTTGCATGTATTTCATTGTTTCAGGTCTTATATTTAGGTGTTTGATTCATTTAGAGTTAATTTTTGTGTATGGTGTCAGATAGCATGTAACTTTCCAATTGTCCCAGCACCATTTATTGTGGAGGCATTCTTTTCTCCATTGTATGTTTTGCTTCCTTTATAAAAAATGAGTTGCCCATATATATCTAGGTTTATTTTGGGACCATCAGTTTATGTGTCTGTTTTTCTGCCAATACCATATTGTTTTGATTATTGTAGTTTTGTAGTGTAATTTGAAGACAGAAAGTATAATACTTCTGGCTTTGTTCTTTTTTCTCAGGATTATTTTGTCAAGTTGGTGTCTTTTGTGGTTCCATACAAATCTGATATTTGGTTCTATTTTTGTGAAAAATGTCATTGGGATTGCATTAAATATGTATATTGCTTTAGGTAATATAACCATTTTAACAATGTTAATTCTTCCAACCCATGAACACCAAATATCTTTCTATTTCCTTCAACAATGTCTTGTAGTGTTCAGTGTACTGATTCTTTACTTTCTTTGTTAAGTTTATTTCTACATATTTTATCCTTTTTGTTGCAATTGTAAATAGGATTGCTTTCTTCATTTCTTTTTCATTGTTAGCATGTAGGAACACAACAGATTTTTGTGCAATGATTTTGCATCCTGCAACTTTATTATATTTATTTTTCTTTCTATATGTAGAATAATGTCACCTGCACACAGTGACTATTTTACTTCTTCATTACCAATTTGGAAGCCTTTATATCTTTTTCTTGTCTGATGGCTCTGGTAAGGACTTCCAGTACTATGTTGAATAGCAGTGGTGAGTGTGTGTACCCTTGTCTTGCACCTGATTTTAGAAGGAAAGCTTTTATGTATGTATGTATGTATGTATGTATGTATTTATTTTTTACCATATCTGGCCTTTATTATATCAAGATACTTTTCTTCTGTGCCCATTTTATTGAGTGTTTTAATCATAAATGGATGTTGTATCTTGTAAAATGCTTTTTCTGCATCTATTGATATGTTCATATGATTTTTACCCTTTACTTGTTAATGTGGTGTATCACATTGATCAATTTGTGGTTGTAAAACCATCCGTGTGCTCCTGGAGTGAACTCAACTTGATTGTTATGCATTATCTTTTTAAAATATTGTTGTATTTGGTTTGCTAATATTTTGTTTAGGATTTTTGCATTTATATTTATCAGAAATATTTGTGTGTAACTTTTGTGTGTGTGTGTTGTCATTGTACTTGCCAGGTTATGATGTCAGGGTAATATTGGCCTCATAAAATAAGTTAGGAATTATAGCTCTTCTTCAATTTTCTGGAAGAGTTTGAGGATAGATGTTAAATCTTTTTTAAAATGTTTGACAGAATTCATTAGTGAAGTCATCTGTCCTGAACTTTTACTTCTTGAGAGGTTTTTTAAGATTGCTTCAATTTCCTTAATGTTGGTCTGTCTATCTAGATTTTCCAGTTCTTTATGATTCAGTCTAGGAAAGTTATATTTTTCTAAGAACTTGTCTTTTTCTCCTAGGTTATAAAATTTGGTAGCATATAGCTGTTCATAGTATTCTTATATAGTCCTTTGTATTTCTGTGGTGTTCCTTTTAGCCTCTCCTCTTTTTTAAAAAATATATTTTTATTTATTTCAGAAAGAAAGAGAAAGGGAGAGAGATAGAAACATCAATGATGAGAGAGAATCATTGATCAGCTGCTTCCTGCATGCCCCCCACTGGGGATCAATCCTGCAACCCAGGCATATGCCCTTGACCAGAGTCGAACCCGGGACCCTGCAGTTCTCAGGCCGATGCTCTATCCACTGAGCCAAACCAGCAAGGGCGGCCTCTCCTCTTTTATTTCTGATTTTGTTTATTTGAGTCTTTTCTGCTTTTTTCTTTAGTGATTCTAGTCAGAGGATTGTTAATTTCATTAAGCTTTTCAAAGAACCAGCTCTTTGTTGCATTAATTATTTCTATTGTCGTTTTGATCTCTATTTTGTTTAATTCTGCTCTTATTTTTTATTATTTCTTTTTTTTCTCCTAACTTAGGGCTTTGTTTATTCTTCTCTTTCTAGTTAGTTAAGACGAAATGTTAGGTTGTTTATTTGATGTTTTTCTTGTTTTCTTTTTTTTTTCCTTTTCTTTCTTTTTTGAGGTAGGCCTGTAATGCTATAAACTTCCCTCTTATTATCCCTTTTGCTGCATCTCCAAAATTTTGATATGTTGTATTATTGTTATCATTTGTGTCTGCATATATTTTGATCTTGTCTTGTTGTTTATTAGCACATTGCTTAATCTCCACATATTTGTGTTTTTTCCTGCTTTCTTTTTGCACTTGATTTTTAATTTCAGAGCATTGTAGTTGGAGAATATGCTTGGTATTATTTCAATTTTCCTAAATTTTTGAGACTGATTTGTGTCCCAAAATATGGTCTATCCTTGAGAACGTTCCATTGCACTAGAGAAAAACGTTTGTTCTAATGTTCTGAAATGAGAAGCTGTGTAAATATTGATTATGGCCGTTATTAGTCTATTGTGTTATTTAATACCAATATTTCCTTATTAGTTTTTTGTTGTTTGAGTAATCTATCCATTGCTGTCAATGGGGTATTTTTGTTAGTTTCACCCTTTAGGTCTATTACTAGTTTGTATATTGTGATCTCCCTGGTTGGATGCATATGTGTCAATAAGTATTATGTCTTCTTGATGTATTATTCCTTTTATTATTATAAAATGTCCATCTTTCTCTCTTGTTGCCTTTGTTATCTTGAAATCTGTTTTGTCAGATAGGAATATGGCTGCACCCGCTTTTTTTTCCTGATGCCATTTGCTTGGAGTATCATTTTCTACTCCTTCACTTTGAATCTAGTTTGTCCTTGAAGTTTAGCCGTTGTCTCCAGAAGGCAGCATATAATTGTGTGTTGTTGTTTTTTTGTCCCAACCTTCTATTTCTGTGCCTTTTAATTGGTGAATTCAGTCCAGTTATTATTAATATAAGAGGATTCTCTGTATTCATTTTGTCTTTTTTTTAATGGTAGTTCTGTATCTCTATTGTTTCTTTTCCCTTGTGTTTTTGTCTGTTTTTTTAGTTTTGTAAATGATGTCTCTTCCTCCATTTCCTATTTTTACTTGTGATATATATTATGTGTCTTTTGTGCATTTCTGGCGCCAACTTCCCGTAGCCAGAAGCTGCTGGCACAGCTGCTCTGTCTGGGTTGACCCAGCTGTCTCTACCAGGCTGTGCTATAATGGATGGGGGAGTGATGGGCAGGAGGAAGCGGGTTTTGGGTGTGTGATTCTGCCTTTCCTTGTGGGTTTAGCCATAATAAGCACAGACCACTTAGGGTGGAAAGTTTTTTTCAGCCCTTTTGAGATCTGCTAAGTGAAGATTTTACTGCCTGGCCGGACACAGGGGCTGGGGTGGGAGGATTCCTGCATCTGCGGAATTCTTTGTCTGGTGCTGGCAGGCTGTGGAGTGCTGTGATTGTTTTCTGTGCTACTTCTCTGCCCCTGCCCCTGGGCCCATTATCAATGTGTGCCAGCCACCCAGGCCCCATTGCTGTCTCTGCCCCATTGGTCCACCCAGTGGGGATTGCAACTCAGCCCTTCACTGCTATCATATATGCAGGATCCTGGGCAGTGTAGGACTGCCCTGGGCTTTGTCTCTGTCCTTCCCCTCCCTATCCTCAGATACGCCCACCTGCAGGTCTCAATGCCCGATGTCTCTGATTTGTGCGTTGGGCAGAGGGAATATTTTGTTGAATTATGGCTGCCCAGCTTGTAGTGATTTCTAGGGGAGAGACCTGGAGGTCCTCTCTCACTGCCATGCTGCTTCACTCACTCCAGAGTCCTCTATTCTCATGAGGTGACCCTGCAGATGTTTCCAGGGGTAAATCATGGTTGTCATATGTGCTTGCTTTTGAATTAAAGTATAAATAAGAGCAGAGCCCTAGATAATTCCTTGAGCATTAGATTATGGTACTTAAGTGTAAAACAAAGTTTGTGTGGTCATTTGTTTGTCTCTTCATTGACAAATATTATCAAATATTTAGTATAAGGAAAGTATTACGTTGAGATGGAGTGAGAAAGAGATAAAAAGGTACATATGCTACTATCCTTGTCACCTGAAAACTATAGAATTTTAAAACCTAAATGCATGATCTTGATACCATATTTCAATTTTGATGGACAATAACAGGTTTTATTTTTTTCTGTTTTTCTCTTCCACTTCAATAGTTTCCCCTATCCACTGCTGCCCATCTTTAATGCACAAAATGTATGATGTGGTAAAAGGAAACAGTTCAACTAGGAACCCACTTCAACTTTTTCATTAGACATGTTAGTAATGATAGCTCAGAGCTCTTCTATGGCATGCTTGTCACATAACTTCAATGGATGCATCTAGAAAATCACATTCTAATAGAGGAATTTTAAGTTATTTTCAAAAAACTTCACAGTAACTAAAATTTAACATTAAATATTACATTAAATCACTGAGTAGGCTCTGAGCATCAGATTAAGGAAATTTTGAACTTCATTATTCTTTTCCAAAGACATTGATGAAATGCATTGTTCTTTGCACAGAAAGGTAAAGAATATCAACATTGATTTGATCTATTGGTAGTCCCTTCAGGCCCATTTAATCTTGGAAGTAATAAACAGGGACTTGCAAACAATTTCTAAAATGTCTAAATAAAACTGAAACCAGTTTGG
The DNA here is from genome assembly GCF_028538775.1 of Myotis yumanensis. NCBI lineage: Eukaryota > Metazoa > Chordata > Mammalia > Chiroptera > Vespertilionidae > Myotis > Myotis yumanensis. The sequence goes on along the minus strand of NW_027223752.1, from coordinate 158,626,756 downwards.
CTCAGTGGATAGAGCGTCGGCCTGCGGACTGAAAGGTCCCGGGTTCGATTCCGGTCAGGGGCATGTACCTGGGTTACGTCCCCAGTAGGAGATGTGCAGGAGGCAGCTGGTCAATGTTTCTCTCTCATCGATGTTTCTAACTCTCTATCTCTCTCCCTTCCTCTCTGTAAAAAAATCAATAAAATATATTAAAAAAAAATAAAATGTCTAAATAGAAAAAAAATGAAAAAAAATAAAATGTCTAAATAGAAATTATTTGTATGTGATAAAGGTAGTCAGGCTAATTTAACTCTCTCTCTCTCTCTCTCTCTCTCTCTCTTTTTCTCTTGATACAGAATTGTTTTATGATAATTCAGGATGAATAGAAGGTTTAATTAATTGTGACCAATTACTAAATGTGTCAAGTGCTTTACAAGTGCTTACATGCATTCTTTTTTAATTATAATAAGAGAAGGCATTATTATCCATTTTTAAAAAACAAATGAGAACATTGTGGTTCTGAGAGACTAAGTAACTTGTTCAATGTCACTCACCTAATACTAAATGTCAAAGGAGGTATTCAATGCCAAGGTCTGTCTGATTATAAAACTTTAACATATTATACTATTCATCCAATCATTAATTTATTTCTTCTTTTTTTCAGAAATAATTTGAAGCAGTTTGATGAGCATCTCACAAAACATGCTGTTAGTGGGGGAGAATGATAAATGATAAAAAGGTCTTCGGAAACTTCAGTATAAGTAGCTCCAGAATATTTTACAGGAACCTCTACTCTCCTAATGCTTCCATGTCAACAGAGCTTGCCGACAAGTTTAGTTTGATGTCAATTCTTGCCAGGTGGACAGGAAAGAATGTTAATTTCCCTTGTTCCTTGTGGCAGTTTCTTTTGTCTCCTAGTGGCATTCGGGCTGATAATCTTTGTGGACTGTTTTATTTTTGTATTCTTTGCAATCTTGCTCTTGAGTATACTCAAAACATGGAAATATGCAGACAGCTGATCTGAAATAGGAAGGACCAAGATAAAGGGTCAACCGAATAAAGATAGGACTCCTTTAAAGTCAGTGATGCTATAAAAATTTACACACCTCTATGACCATAAGGGAATGACAAGGTAGTTCCTTGATCAAGCATAAAGCTAGGAGAACTTGAGGTTTAATCCAGCGCAGTTAACTGACTTGCTCTGTTGTCTCTCTTAATACTGTCAACAGTAGTATCTTAACTGTGAAGGACAATCTAACCTGTCTTTTGTTGACTCAGTTTCGTGGATATTATATTAGTAGCTCAACTCAAAAGAATGTGTGTGATGCTCAGAACTATAAAATGTTTAATTAAAAAGTGGTACAATATAAACATTTTAGAATGTCTTGATAATAAGATTAAATTACATACTCCTGTATAGTCTCTTGTTCATGTATATATGAAAGTGGGTAATGATTTGGACAATAAAGACTTTGAAAATAAATCAGTCAAATATGCCTGATCTTTCTAATATGTCCCATCAGGTGAAATTTGATCATGACTGATATTGGGCAGATTAGCCAATTATTGGTTCTCAAAAAGAAAAGTTTTTCCTAGCAAATTAGCTAGGATGTAAGATAAGTATATATATTCTCTGAAAGTGGGTGCTACTGAAAAGTTTTTCCTAGCAAATTAGCTAGGATGTAAGATAAGTATATATATTCTCTGAAAGTGGGTGCTACTGAATTCCTACTTCTGTGTGGCTTCATTAAGGCATCCTGCACTGCACAGTTTAGTGCACTTTGTTGGGGAGGAGAGTGAGAAGCATGCCAGGATGAAGAGAGGAATAAATTAACTATTATTATTAATGTTAACAGTTTTATAATTTCTCTACCTTATAATATGGGTTCCTTGTTTACAGTATTTTTTTGTCATTGAAAACACCTTCAATCTTACCTAATAATAGACATGTAAATTGACCGTCCCTCCGATACACTCACCAGACAATCAGGAGAGTATGCAAATTAACCCAACAAAGATGGCGGTTAATTTGCATATGTAGGCGCCCAGTGGCCTGGGTCCCAGGAACATCATCAGCACCCAGATCACTCTGAGGTAGGCCCCGTGTGGGCCCTGAGCAGCATAGGAAGGGCCTGAGCCAGGGGGCTCCTGGGCAGGGGTGGAGCTGGCCATCGGAGCAGCAGGGGGCGGAGCCAGTTATGGGAGGGGGTTGGGGGGAGCCGGTGATGGGAGGGGTCTGGGGGTCCCCTGCCCAGGCCTGACACCTCTGGCTGAGGTGTCAGGCCTGGGCGAGGGGCCGATCTGGTGATGGGAGGGTGATGGGGGTCGAAGCCCCTGGCCAAGGTTTCAGGCCTGGGCAGGATCTGAGCTGGGGATCGGTGTGAACTACAGATGAAACACCTTTTCTGACTGCTCATTGGCTAAGCTCCCTGTATGCCACTGGTAATATTCTTAGTAACTTGGGTAATAAGAATCCAAAAGGTGATCTAGGGTTTTTCATCCCACTCCTGGCGAAAAAAATGAAGGTTCGCTGCTGGAGGGCTAAGAAATGTCATATCCTGCCCTAGCCAGTTTGGCTCAGTGGATAATGCCTCAGCCTGCCGACCGCAGGGTCTGGGTTCAATTCTGACCAAGGGCATGTACCTAGGTTGCAGGCTCCTCCCTGGCCCGGGCCCAGGTCACGGCTCATGCAGGAGGCAACCAATCAAAGTGTTCCTCTCACTTTGATGTTTCTCTGTGTCTCTCCCTTTCTCTTCCACATTCTCTAAAAATCAATGGAAACATATCCTCAGGTGAGGATAAAGAAAATAATAAAGAAATGTCATATCTTATGAAAGACACATCTTGAAAATGCCTAAAGAAAGTTGTCATTTTTTCATGGTGAAGGGATTGGAGTCCGTGTTGATGAAAACACCTTGGTGGCTGTGGTGACTGGCAGTGGCTGCAGCAGCGGGGTGAGGGGCTGGTGCCTTCCCCTGATCAGCCCGGTCACCTCCCACAAAGGGAGGCCAGGCTGCAGCTTAGGCCCACTCCCCAAGGGGAGCAAGGAGCGGGCCTAAGCCATCATTAAGAAATCCCCTGAGGGCTCCCAATATGTGAGAGGGGGCAGGCTGGGCTGAGGAACCCCCCACCCCCAGTGCACGAATTTCGTGCACCAGGTCCCTAGTATATAATAATAATCAACTGTAGAGGTATTTGGAGAGAACGGAAATAAAATTAGAACTATTTACTTTATTTGCACTCCCCTTTTTGAGAAAAAAAATGGGTATGTGGATAATTTCCTGCCAGAGTTAGTAATTACAGAAATTGAACCTCACTATTTAGCCCCAAAGGATGACTTCTTTGTCTAGACCAGCTGAGTTAGCATCATAATGTTGCTATTGCTATTCAGAGAAACAATAGACCTTTTGTGGGGGCAAGGATGGATGTGGGTTGGGCAGGGAGCTGATAGGGTTTCTCCCTCCCTGCTTCCTTAATCTCCAAGGTGGGCTGGTGGATCATGACCTCTTCACTGCTGAGACTCTTGATGTCACCTTCGTAAGTCTCTGCAGAAGTAGCTGTATCTCCTTGTTCCTTGAGGTTGGGTTCAGAGCTGGGTGACACACAGCATCTTAAAAATGGCAGTGACCCAGTTCACAGTAAGGGCTTGTGAGCTTCTCCCTCTACTTCTTATTGCCTTGCTGGCTGAGTATAGACTTAGGTCCATTCTTCTACTGCAATTTGTTTTTCTATTTTCTGAAAAGGAGCATAATAAAACCTCATACTTGCAAAGCACTTTAAACATATTGAATAAGAGGTGCTAGTGAAATACAAAGTACTAAATTCTATATCTAGGTTTCAGTTAACTTCCCCCCCTGTTCTTCCTCTTAGATTTGTGTTGCTGTAGTGCCTGGAACCAAGGCATATCTGCAGGGGAATGTGAGTTTTTCATATGGTCAGGAGGAAGAGTGTGGGCAGATGGAAGCCAGTGTTTCCTTAAGATGAGGTCTTCTGGGATGTACTTATGTTTTTCTGTGATTTTTTTTCTTCTGGAAAGAGTTGCCTGCATCTCTCATTTTATTATAAGACTCATATTCTTGGTAGAATTGTATCTGTCTACTCTCCAGCCAAACTGGGGGAATCTGCTAGTGATGCATACCTTCCTTGTCTTTAATCCTATATTTGAGAAATGAGCTGAGAAGAATAAATCTCTTGTGATTTTAGGACCCGGGTTGTTTTGCTGTTCCTCAATATTCTATTCAAGGTCATGATACTAGTCTTTTGGACTAGGTTTTCTTTTCTTTTTTCTTAAAAAATATATTTTTATTGATTTCAGAGAGGAAGGGAGAGGAAGAGAGAGATAGAAACACCAATGATGAGAGAGAATCATTGATCGGCTGCCTCCTGCACACCCCACATTGGGGAATCAAGCCTGAAACCTAAGCATGTGCCCTTGACTGGCATCAAACCTGGGACACTTCAGTCTGCAGGCTGATGCTCTATCCACTGAGCAAAACCAGCTAGGGCTCTTTTTAAAAAAAAATTATTATTAATTGAAAAAAATCCATATTTTCCTGGTGACACAATACCGAGAAAGATAAAGATATAGTGGGGAGAAAGAAGAACAAATGGAAAGGGAAATTGAATGAAGTTTTCAATACCTGCAACCATGTGGATTTGAGTTTGCTCTGTATTGGATTTAAATGAGGAGGTTCATGATGAGGATGAGATATGTAACCGGTTACAGAGTCCTTGCCCCCAGTGAGTAGTGTGGCAATGGTTGGAGTCTGTGATTAGTAGAGCAATCAAGACGATAGGATTAGACCTTCGACTTTAAAAAAGAAGGGACCTGGTTTCATTTACCACAAGCTCAGCTTGCAGAAATGATCGTTTTGCTGTGGTTTTTAGAGAAGACCACCTTGGGAGGAAGGCATGTAAATCACATTTCACTGCTAATTAGACAAATCAGTGCAAGTTTCAGGGGCAAACCGGTTCTCCTGTTATTGTGTCAGAAAGTGGGCTCTCTAACAGAGGGATTTGACAGACTAGATCCGTGGTTGACAAACTGTTGCTCGCGAGCCACATGCGGCTCTTTGGCCCCTTGAGTGTGGCTCTTCCTAAGCCTTAGGAGTACCCTAAATGTACCTACCTATATAGTTTAAGTTTAAAAAATTTGGCTCTCAAAAGAAATTTCAGTCGTTGTACTGTTGATATTTGGCTCTGTTGACTAATGAGTTTGCCGACCACTGGACTAGACAAAAGGTCTGGTTAAGTAATCAAATGCTCAGTTTCCCCTGCAGCACTGGTTCCTACCAGAGGAACTACAATTGGGCCTAACGGTCTCCTTGAGTTAAGATCTCTGCATGTACATTTTTCATTGATGACATATTTTATATAGATATTTTCTCCATAGACTACAAGCATATGTTTCATTTGGAGGATGAGCAATTTCTTTCCCATGTGATCAAGCAGGCAATGAACATTCCTGCTGATATCACATCCTCACGCAGGCTTACCTGTGGGCTTGCTGAGTGTGCCATTGGCACCTGCACTGTTTGACTTAACGGCTGGGCTATGGAGCAAGTGATGATCCCTTTAATCTCTACCTGTTCCCCTTCTTAGGTACATGCTACCTGTACTGGTACTGGGCACTGTGTGCCTTGCCCTGGTCCACGGCCCAGTTTTAATGTGTTCTCTTTATTGCAAGGACCAAAAACCCTTCTCATGCACAAGGAAGGGCCAAAGTCTTTTGTGAAAGTTGATTGATTGAAACTATAAGTATTCCAGAGTCTATCTGATTTGAGGCACAGTTAAAGCACTCCAGCCAGAGATGGAAGCTCTCTCACTGGTATTACATTGTCTTTATACCTGACATTGTTTCTAGTAGTGATCTTGGGGCTTTCCTTTCCTTTGTGGGTTAAATGGTCTTCTCTTAGACCCACATGTGGAGTTCTGACTGCTCTGCATTGTTCAACTGGGCTCTTTACTCTTGTGAAGTGTAAAAGTGTACTTGCTGCTGATCCTTTAATTTTTAATTTAAATTTCAATCTCTCTCAAAAAATATATATATGTGCATATATATATAATTATATATATCATTATATATATAGTTTGATTTGAAATAATACTATCAAACTTATAATAACAAAAATTTCTGACCAGTCCCTACCCCAACTATTCCCCAATTCCCACTCTTCAAAGGCATCACTTCTAGTTCTTTTAGTTAATTGTTCTTTTATTTACCTTTATATTCAAAAACAACATCCTTAGAATCCTTTTTCCTTGCAGTTTAGATCAACTATTGCAGAAGATGAGGATTTAGCTTTTAACCTGAAACATTCGCATTCCCTGTCCACCTATCCCCCGCCCTCACCCATCTCCCAGTGTAGGTTTTGGTTAAATTAATGTCCAGAGTAACAACTAAGTAAATATTTTTCACAGTTGAGCCATGTTGTTTACTCTAATTACATTGTTTCCTGGAGTTAATAACTGCCTTTTACTTATGATTTTTAGAGACTTTTACTAATTTATTCTCCAATTTTGTGAGAATCATAAATGTCCTTTCAATTTAGTCAAATATAACTTTCTGTTTTGCTCCCTCATTCTCCCTTTTCTTCCTTCTTCCCTCCCTTCCTTCCTTCCTTCCTTCCTTCCTTCCTTCCTTCCTTCCTTCCTTCCTTCCTTCCTTCTTTCCTTCCTCCCTCCCTTCCTTCCTTCCCTTCCTGTCTGTCTTTCTGTTTTCCTCTCCCCCCCCCCCCCCCCCCCGCCCCATGGGTACATCCTTTATGGAGCCTTCTGTCCTCCTGCTTCACTCTTGACTAATTGCTTTCTAGATTCAAATTTTCCTTTATCAGCACCCTTAGAGAGGCCTTATGTTTTTCCTATGTTGGGGCTCCTGTTTTCCTGAATCATGTCTTTTTTTTTAATTTCTACTCTCATTTGCTTTTTCTCTCTGAAAACTTTTATCTTACTACATCTTACTTCTGTGATCATGCTTTTATCTTCAGCTCCTTTTGGTCTTAGAATTTTTCTTTTGTAGTAGCATCCTTTTCTTGTTTCACAAACTCAACATCGTTTCAAAAAATATATTTTTATTGATTTCAGAAAGGAAGGGATAGGGAGAGAGAGATAGAAACATCAATGATAAGAGAGAATCATTGATTGGCTACCTCCTGCACACCTCCTACTGGAGATCGAGCTGGTAACCCAGGCATATGTCCTGACCAGAAATCAAACTGTAAACTCCTGGTTCATATGTCAACACTCAACCACTCAGCCATGTGGGCTGGGTAACTCTCTCTATATATATATTTTAAATATATTTCTTTATTGATTTCAGAGAGGAAGGGAGAAGGAGAGAGAGATAGAAACATCAATGATGAGAGAGAATCATTGATTGGCTGCCTCCTGCACGCCCCCCACTGGGGATCAAGCCTGCAACCCAGGCATGTGCCCTTGGCTGGAATTGAACCTGGGACCCTTCAATCCACAGACCGACGCTCTATCCACTGAGCCAAGCCGGCCAGGGCAACTCAATATATTTTTATGTTTCTTTGAGACATTCATCACAGTTTAATTGTTTATATATTAGAATGTCCATGTGTAAATATTCATGCATTTATTATTTGTAATAGACAATACATGGACATGGTAAACCATTTGAACAATAAAAAGATATTCAGTGAAAAGTGAGCCTTCCTTCCTCACTTGACACCTGCCATCCAACTTCTTAGCACAAAGGTCTTCTCTTTTAGGCAGGTAAGTATCCTCTACAAGAATCCTGGTCTCCTGCTGGGAGGTGTAGAAATCTGGTTGCCAGAGTCTGGGACCCAGGTGGGCAAGGGGCTAAAGGTTTCCAGTGTTAGGAAGGTCAACTGTTATTTAATTCCCCCTGTTCACTATGATACCTCTCTCCCACTCATAGCTGTGTTATCTTAAAAGCCTCTCTATGAGAGCTATTACTCAGTCTTCTCCTGGGAAGTCACTGACTGGGACAGAATATATGAAGGAAATCTGGAGATCTGACTTTTTCTTATAGAGACTTTCAATGTAACTGTTTTCATCCCCAAACTTCACCTTACAATTTAGAGGAACCTGGTTTCTCCAATTTCTGCATCTTTCTGAGATTATGCAGTCTTCTGTATAGTCAGTTCCAGGTGTATGGTTCCAATCTTTTAGGAATTCAATGACCCAGTACAATCCAAAGGAAAACCCTTCTCAATCTCTCATCCTAAGCAAAGCTTCTCCTCTTTCCCTGCCCAGTGGCTCAGTGGCCAGCAGTGAGCTAGCGGGATCTGGTGAAATGTTGTCCGATTCTTCTTGCTCCTGCCTCTCCTCTTGCTTCAGGTTTCTTTAAGGTGGGAGAAAAAGGAGAGAGAAATAAAGGATGAGAGGAAAGGCCCTTTTAATTTAACACGGTCTGTTAGAAATTCTCTCTTGGCTGTCCTGCACTTTCCTGGCAGGAGTCCAGGTGCTTGCTCTGTCTTGGGAGCCAATTTTATGGGTGCTTCGGAGCTCCCTTTGCAGAGACTTTGACACTATACCACCCCTCTTCAGTGCCTGTCTCCTCACTCCCCACAGAGCCTCAATGTGCTGGTGTCCCATGGTCCTGGAAAGTAGCCATCTTGGGCAATGTTTTCCTACTTGCTTCATGCTCATTCATTTGCCTCAATGTCATCCTAATCCATGAGAACTTGGCACGATCCCACCAATTTTTTCCTCTCTTTAACCAGCTATTGTGGATGTTCTGAAGCCAGCAGCCTGTCTTTATTTCTTCAAATGATGTCAGATATCAGGATCTATGCCCCCAAACTCTTGAGGACAAAGGCTCACACTTTAATATAGAGTTGGCCTATGAGCTTTTGGTCCTTCAGCAAGAATACTGCCAGGGAGTCTGCCCTTCTGGAGAGCATCTTTTTAATCTTTCTGAGTAGTTTTCTTGAGGATTTAGCTTGAGAAGAGATCAGGAGGTGGGGAATGAGGCAGTTCTATTTACACTCAAAGTCTTCCCCTGGAGAACTCTTAGCATTTGCCTTATTTAGACCACTAGGGGTAAACATGGCTGGACTAGTTTGGTAACTTGCCAAGTTCCATCTGGATGTGTCTTATATATACTTTTTAAAAATATATATTGTTTTAATCTAATATCTATTCTTTATCTTTCTCTAGTCTGTGTTATATTTACATGAGGCTCTTCCCTAAAGATTCTGTCTCCTGGATTCTCTTGCGGCTAATTTCTAACTTCCAGTTGGACTTGGGCAATAGGAGCTCAATGGGAGGATGAGACGAGACAGGCCAGAGTATTTACTTCCTCTCCTTCCCATTATGTTTCCTAGGGCTGTAGCTCCTACCACACGGTCTCTCCTCCTCGGTGTCCAATCTCTCTGGGCTCCTGGAGCACTTTTCTCTCTTTTTCCTTCAACACTCCTGGTGGTAATGGCATCTCACTGTTGAAGTCTTTGGACGGCTTTATTGGAGTCTCTTCATTAGATGATCTGGAGTGAATCTGTTTCCTACCAGGATACTGAAGGATACAATAGGAGGTTGTAGGATTATGGAGAATAGTACCATAGTCTCAGAATTTGAAATAAGACTTTGTCACTAATTGAGAATGAACTGCTTTGCAGGAAGGAAGGATGGCAATACCCAATAGCTGGATGGGAACCCCCTCACCCTAGTCCCTTGACACATCAAAACAAAAGCTTTCCTTATGCACATCAACAGCCCAAGTGCCACTTCAGCGTTGTTTCTTTTCAGAGGAAGCAAATGTGTAAGAACATATTAAGATACCAGTATTTTTCTAGTAAACCTTTTAGTAGACATTTTTTGAGATGATTTTTTTTCTTTATTGACCTATCATATTATAGAAGGAATCACACCTTTACAGTTCTCATCTATTTTTCTCAGGTTTGAGGAAAAGAAAAGACCCATCCACCTCTTGTTTCACAAGTAAGACTATTGTTCCATGCAGGTTCTTGAAATTAATCTGTGTAAAATTCTGTCTGATCTTGAGAATGTCCCTACTACTTTGGATATTTGCATAACGGGAAAGAAAAGAAAAAATAATCTAGTATATCATTCTAGGGGTGAGGGTGGTGCGGAGGAGAAGCAGGCCCAACCACCTGTTAAATGGTTTGTGCTGCAGCAAGTCTATGAGGTGAATCTTGAGAAAAATGGAGTGTGTGAGGGAGCTGATCTCCTATTGCCCCCAAAGGACAGGACAGTAATGACTTCGACAGGTGTTCAGACGCTTGTGCCAAAAGGAAAAATAATTAGATGCTGCGGGTAAAATTTCAGAAGCTATATACAAATCATCTTGTCTATTTGATGGATGTTGTGAACATATGCTCTTGGAGAAATCGGTTTATTTTCAAAAGATTGAATTAATCATAAAGTTGTGATATCACCGGGCATGCTTAATTTATCTCAAAAATACCAATTCATATAATTTGCAAAGGAAATAAATGTATGTATCTATGTTTAATAATGATTTCTATTAGATTAAAAATGAAATAAATGTATAGAATCTACAAATAAATGTAATTTACTAATAAATTTGGTGGGAGGAAAAATTCTCTAATATTTAAAAAATATATTTTTATTAATTTTAGAGAGAGGAAGGGAGAGGGATAGAGATAGAAACATTGATGAGAGAGAAACATCGATCAGCTGCCTTCTACACCCACTCCTCCCCCACTGGGGATTGAGCCCGAAACCGGGGCATGTGCCCTGACTGGAAATGGGACCATGACCTTCTGGTTCATGGGCTGATGCTTAACCACTGAGCAACACTGGTTGGGCAAAAATTCTGTTATTATTATTATTATTATTATTATTTAAATACATTTTATTGATTTTTTACAGAGAGGAGGGGAGAGGTATAGAGAGTTAGAAACATCGATGAGAGAGAAACATCGATCAGTTGCCTCTTGCACGCCCCCTACTGGGGATGTGCCCACAACCAAGGTACATGCCCTTGATCGGAATTGAACCTGGGACCCTTGAGTCTGCAGGCCGCCGCTCTATCTGCTGAGCCAAACCGGTTAGGACTTTTTTTTGTTGTTGTTGTTAATCCTCACCCAAGGACATTTTTCCATTGATTCTTAGGGAGAGTGGAAGAGAGAGTGAAAGAGAGAAACATTGATATGAGAGAAACACATTGACCAGGGCCCAGGCCGGGCAGGAGCCTGCAACCAAGGTATATGCCCTTGTACCAAAATCGAACCCGGGATCCTTTGGACTGCAGGCCGATGATCTATCCACTGAGCCAAACCAGCCAGGGCAAAAATTCTCTGTTACTGATGTCACTTAGACTTTCAACCTATTGAAAGGAAAGGAGGTACTCATAAATACTTACTAGTTAAATTTTTTTATGCATTCTGATAGCTATTTTCTATCACCCTTCACATAAACATAATTTATATTCAAGGAGCCACCAAAATAGCTGGGTAATTTTGTAAAAACTTGCTTGAGGGCATATTATTTGAATTTCTTTCTTTAACTGACTATTTCAAAGATCTACATAGATGTATCAAGGTACTTTATTTATTGTCCAGTTATTTTAGTTAGAAGGCTCTTGGCAATTAATTAAGAAGTTAATAGTTCAGCAGTTATGGGATTCTTCTGGTTAGTAGATAGTTTATGATTTAGCCTAACACATGGGGTTTGTAAAACTTCTTAATATCTATTTGCTTAGTGTCTTTTATTTATTAAAAAAGTACATTTATTAGGAACTTAGTATGTGGCAAGCACACTTTGACTATGTGTTTGGGTTAGAAATGAAGGCAACCATATAGATTTATATATTCTCATGGAGCTTAATATTGTGTGTGTGTGTGTGTGTAAAATATGAGGGGAAATACAGATCAATAAAATAAACATTGAATTACAGTGCAATGTGATGAAAAGAGCATAGTTGGAAAGCAGGTTGCTAGCTACCAACTCCATCCTCCAGTGTTAGAGAAGGGCAACTTCTAGGAGGGGCTATGTTTCAGTGGAGAGTGAGGATGCGTGGGAGTAGCCAGTTAAGGAGGGCATGGAGGAGGCAGGGATGGCGACAAGGCAGGGACTATGGTCCAGGCAGAGGAAATCATACACTTAAGATCAGGGACCTCAGGATGTCTGACATATAGTGCACAACTAAGTCAGAAATGCTGTTTTCTCTCCTAATAAAATTTCCACTCTCATTTACAACAATATTGGCAATAATGTTGATAATGAAATTGACAACAATTATGGTGACTCTTAGAATGGACAGCATTTTCTGAATATGTATTATGTGCCAGGTGCTGTGCTAAGTACATCATATGTATTATTTTATCCTCCAAATAACCATATGAGGCAGGTACTGATATCGCCATCCAAAAGACAAGGAGATTCAGAAGCAGAGAGCTAGGAAACAGGTTTAACATGTTGACAAATTGTAGATCCTGGACCTATTTGTTCTCTCTCACTCTAAGGCTCATTTACTTAGTCACCATTTAATTAAGGTCTGTCTGGGTCTGAAAATTAATAAAGCAACTTCAAGCACAAAATTCTCTCTCAGTTAACAGTTTATGCTTGCAGAATTTTAATTTTAAAAATCAGAAAATATAGATTATTTTTAAATGTCCTTTCCTTTCAGTGCAACAATTCTATCACATTATAACTAATAAATAATGATTTGATCTCAAATACTAAACATAAGCATCTATAATAATAAAAGTGTAATATGTTAATTAGACCGGATGTCCTTCCAGACGACCTTCTGGATGAAGCCGGGGCTGTGAGGGAAGCCTGGGTCCCGGGTGCCAGAGAGAAGCTGGTACCGGCAGCCGTGGAAGAAAGGCCTACTCTTGCATGAATTTCATGCATCGGGCCTCTAGTGTTACATAATACAAAATATGGCAAGCATACAATACATAGTTTTCAAGTCTGAGGAAAAACTAAGCTATATAAATTGAGTAAAAGTGATTATTGCTATATCTTACAGCTAAAGAAAAGCTAACATATTGTCTTGGGTTTTTCAGAGAAGTCTCTCTGAGCTGCAGTTATTTGAAAGGAGCCTGATACTGAAAGGCCACATGTGGTGTTAGTCTCAACATTGCAGGCAAACCTTGGCTTCTGTGTGTTTGACATCTCAGATCCCCTGTAAGTTCCTCACTGTGATCCAGCTTGGTTTGTTTATCAAATCCAAGTCTCTGAAAAATTTGTTCCTGCAGAAGATCTAGAAAAGATGATTTATTTTGATGCTCAACATTTGTTCATTCACCCCCACCTTCCCTTCCCAGGGCCTCGCCGGAATCTCCACCATCAGGGTCTGACCCACTGGGACTATCCTTTCGCCTTTGGTTGCCTGTTCACTTTCTCTCTGTCCTTTCTATTAACTCCTGTACCTCTTTCCACAATTCTGGTTTTATTGTGTGTCCTATACACATATGTCTGGCATCTAGCTTTCCAATTCTATCTCCTTTCATCTTATTTTCCTCGTGTCTCCTTTTCATTTAAACTTTTTACTCTGAGCTTCACTTTTGGAAAGTAATAATGTATACAGATTTCAGTCTGGTGTTATCTAGTCCCTGGCCTTTCCCCCTCTTTCCCTGTGCAGAGTCTGACTAAACTGAACTGATTCACAACTTCCGTCTTCCCTCCGTCATCTCCTCCCCAGCTACACTATTTCTTGAATGGTATTACTGCTTTGGAGGGGTGACCCAGGAGATCTGGCTGGTGGTCTTTTGTTTCTTAGCACCTAAGGGGAAGTATTTACATTTTATGGATACTATGCCTCTCCTTTGACCTAGAAAACCTCTTTGAGAAAGTGGATACTGTGATGATCAAGCTATGCAAATCTAAATGTTCCCTTCGTAACTTTCTTTTTTAAAAAATATGTCTTCCTTGATTTCAGAGAGAGGGAGGAGGAGGGACAGAGAGATGGAAACATCAATGATGAGAGAGAACCATCAATTGGCTGCTTCCTGCATGCCCCCTAACTGGTGATCCAGCTAGCACCCCGGCACATGCCGTGACCTGGAATCTCAACCTCCTGGTTCATGGACCGATGCTCAACCACTGAGCCATGTTGGCCGGGCCCCTTCATAACTTTCTTAACTTTGTATGGCTCAAACAAATCTGTCAATTTAGAGATATAGTTAATAAAAAATGATATGTGTTAATGTTCCTATGTTAAAACATTAAAAATTTCCTTTATGACATAATCTATGCTTATTAAAAATAATAAAAGAAAAAAATAGGTAAATTTTCTAGAGTTTCCAATGAAACCATTGTTAACATAGTTTTGGTGTTTATTCTGTATATATATATATATATATATATATATATATTTGTTTCAGATTTTTTAAAAAGTCTGTTCTTTTTTTTCCCTTTTGATTTGTGATTATTATGTAATTGCACATATTTTGTACATAATTTAGCATCTTTTTTTTCTACTTAGGATAATAGCTATGTTTTTTCATAGTCTTTAAAATAATAAGAACTGCATATTTGCATATTTCTTCATGTGCCTCAAGTATAATTTATTCATTCATTTGTCAACTTTTGGATACTCCCTATTTTTTAATATGTGAGATTTCCTGGCTCTAAATGCTCAACTTGACCAACTTTATTTCATCCTTCAGTGACTTTCTGTGTGAACCTCAGTTATTGCCTGAGAGTCCGATGTGAGTGATGACTCAGGGAGTACAGGAATGAAACACTCAACAATCTCCAGGTTGTTATGAACTGCCTTCCACCCATCTCTGTTATGACATGATACCTAGGAAGAAACTGTGAGAAAGCCTGGGATGAACTATGATGAAGAATAATAACGTAAGGCAGTTACTATTTCTGGAAATGAAAAATACAGACTGACAGCCACAAATCTCAGAGAAAAGTTATTGACGTCCCACTACACATGAATAAGGAATGGTATATATGTATCAAGAGGTATGTTTTTTGTACAGGTGTTTGTTGACGGGACAAAGTAGAATAAATCACTAGAGGGAGTCTGATTTTATGTATATGGAACAGAAAACAAAATTAAACTAGCCTGAACAAACAAATACATATTATCTCCTCTGCTCACAAATGGAGAGGAGGCGAGCTGCAGCCTGGCTTGGGCCAGTGGCTCTGGCTGGTTCTCTGTTTGCTCAGCTGTCCCTCCACTTCGTATTGGTTTCATTTTTTAGACTGACTTCTTCATGGAGGCAAAGTGACTGATTATTTTAGGCTTCACAGTCCTGTTTCATGACTTTCAAAAGAAATGAGACCTTTTTTTTAAATTTCTGGTGGATTTTTTATTGAGAGTGAGAAAATTATTTCCCAGGAGTTCTATGTACATCTTTCTTTACATTTTATTGGTCTAAATTAGATCACGTGTCCATTCTTGAATTAATCCTTGTAATGCCCTGTGCTGATTGGCTTATGCCTGTATTCCTGACCCAGTCACGATGGCATGCATGTTGGGATTTCCTTTAAACCAAGCAGGTTAGCCTGATGTGATTCATGTCCCTTTATGCATATGGGCTATGGGGAGGGTGAGATGTATGCATGAAGGAAAATTGGAGCAAAATTAGGAAAAGGAAAAATGGCAATAGATGCTACACAAATTTAATCCATGATAGCTGACAGTCTGGAGCTTTTGTTTAGTTTAAGGCTTGCTCACTTGAAAAATGCTAAAGATTTAGAAGACATGGAAGATGGCGGCTGGCGGGACAGAGGTGAGGGATAGGAAGTGAGTGAGTGAGGGGGTGAAAGGAGAGTGTGTGGATGTGTGTGGTGTGTGTGTGTGTGAATGAGGGACAGTTAAATCTGGCAGGAGTAGCAGGGGCTGGCAAACCAGGCTCTCCTGGACAGGGAGCACCTACCACCACTGAGGGGAACTTCCCGGGCTGCGGGGCTTGGGCACGGAGTCCACGCCATCTTAAAGGGGAGAGCGGCCTCTTCTAGGAAATCATCAGCACTACCACCCAGACAGGCCTTGGACACTGCTCGTGACCCTGCAGCCACTCCAGCCAAAATCCTGCTGCCCCACCTGCAGACCTGCAGACCCTAGGACCTCCACCTCCAAGGATGCACGGCTCCTGCAGCAGTAACTGCAACTTCCCCCCTCCCCAGCTGCCGACCTCCGGACTCCACAGTCATGCTTTTCCAGCACGCAGGCCTCCCGAGACCACTGCCCCAAAGGTGGCTCTTGGGTGCCTCTGTGAACCCTTGCTGGCCACACTCTTATCCAAATAAGAATGCACAGCCCTGGCAATAGAAATTCAGACTCCCCGCCTTCCCCTTTCTGGCTGTCTGCCCACAGACACCTCGGTCATGTGGCTTCAGCACGAGGGCCCCTCTGAGTGCACCGCCCTCGCAAACGACTCCTGGGTGCCTCTGTGAGCCTCCACTGGCTGCCAACCTCTGGACACCACAGTCATGCCTTTCCAGTGCACAGGTCTCCTGAGCCCCACCACCCCAACAGACGGCTCCTGGGTGCCTCTGTGATCCCCCTTTGGGCACATGTGATTTCAACCAAGGGCACAAGGCAGCAAAAATTGTGCTGCTGACCCCCAGATACCACAGTTGCACCTTTCCAGCACGTAGTCCTACTGAGCTCGCTGCCCCTATAGGTGGCTCCTGGGTGCCTCCTTGAGCCTCAGCTGGGCGCACTCATATTCAAACAAGGGCACATGGCCCCGGCAGTAGAAATTCAGACTTCCTGCTTCCTGGATGCCTACCCACAGACACCGCGGTCACATGGTTTCAGAATGCAGGCCCCCAGAGGCCACTGCCCCAGCGGGAGACTCCCAGGTGCCTCTGTGAGCTGCCACTAGGCTCACTCGTATCCAACCGGGGGCTCAAGTCCCCGGCAGCAGAAACTCGGACTTTCCTCTCCTCAGCTGCTGACCTCTGGTCACTGCAGGCGCACCAATCTGGCATGCAAGCCCCTTCAGCCCGCTGCCTCAGCAGGCGGCCCCTGGGTGCTTCTCTGAGCCTCCACAAGGCACAACCCCAGCCGCTGGTGTCCAGTCCCCGTTGTAGCACCGCTTCAGCACAAGGGCTCCCTGAGCCCACTGCCCCAGCAGACAGCTCCTGGGAGCCTCTGTTAGCAGCTATTTGGCATGCATATCCAACCAAGGGTGCACATCCTCTGAAGCAGAAACTGGGACTTCTCCTTCCATGGGGCTGGTGGCACACCACAATTGCCCCAATCCAGCATGTGGGCCCCACGAGCACCCACCCCTTGCAGATGGCTCCTGGGCCCCTCTGTGTGCTGCCACTTGGTGTGTGCCTCTCCAACCAAGGGTGCACGGCTCCCTCAGTAGGATCCACGACATCTCCCTCCCAGCTAACCTACCTCTGGGCAGCTTGATGAGTTCCTGAGGACTTGCCTCCCTGGACAAGGTCACATTGTTTCAGCCATAGATCCCGAAATTCCCACATGCCCAGCTGCTGGATCCTGAACCCTCTCATGATTCAGAGAGGGAAACCACTTTGGCCAAAGTCCCACTGCTTCAACCACAGACTCTGAGACACCTGTTACCCACTGTCACAGGCTCTGGGCCCCTCGTAGTGAGTTGCAGAGTGATGCTAATCCAGCAAGAGTCACACCACACCAGCCAAATTCACAGTACCTGAGCCTCAGGCCCTGTGTGTAACTTAAGTAAGAGTCCAGAGATAAAGCATAATTTTGAAAGGCATATGGGGGTCAGAGGAGCTTAGCTAAAAGGAACTAAGATCCCCTTGTCTCAGGACCCTATGCTTTTTATTAACACAAATTGTCCTGAGGTGAGGTGGAGATATACACTTCAAAGCGTCAGGGTTTCGTATACAGAGTCCATTGTTAGATTGGGGGAATTAGCCTATAGCTGTTCAGGTGTTTGGCCAGTAGGAGGCAATAACATGTAGATTAAGATGCCCTGAGCTGTCTGGCAGCAAACAATTATCCCTTTTCAGGTTTGGGGAAATGCCCTCAGCCATTCCCAACAGGTGATAACATATGTGACTCAGCCCTTGTTGAGTCCCCAAGTTCCATCAACCTTATTTATTTAAAAAAAAATATTTTATTGATTTTTTACAGAGAGAAAGGGAGAGGGATAGAGAGTTAGAAACATTGATGAGAGAGAAACATCGATCAGCTGCCTCCTGCACACCTCCCACTGGGGATGTGCCTGCAACCAAGGTACATGCCCTTGACCGGAATTAAACCTGGGACCCTTCGATCCGCAGGCCGACACTCTATCCACTGAGCCAAACTGGTCAGGGCACCATCAGCCTTTTGATGAAACTCTTGCAATTATGACATGCTGGAACTGGCTTCCGGCATCTCCCATTTTAATATCAACTGATTTCTGAACAGAAACAAACCAGACCAGAAGGGAATGAAATATACAAAGTGATGCAAAGAAAGGGACTGAATCCCAAAATACTATACCTAGCCAGGCTATCATTCAAAATTGAAGGTGGAATCAGGAGCTTCACAGACAAAGAGAGTTTATTACCACCAAGCCAGCAATGCAAAAAATGCTAAAGGAACTACTGTAAAAAGAAGAAACAGAAAGGCAAGAAGAAACACAAACATTATGGATAAAAATGATGACAAACAAGTACTTATCAATAATAACATTAAACATAAATGGATTAAATGCTCCAAACAAAAGACACAGGGTAGCTGAATGGATAAGAAAACATGACCTATATATCTGCTGTTTGTAAGAGACCCACCTCAGAACAAAGGATTCACACAGACTGATAGTGAAGGGATGGAAAATTTTTTTCAGGCAAATGGAAACGAGAAAAAAGCTGGGGTTGCAATACTTATATCTGACAAAATAGACCTCAAAATAAAAGCCATAACAAGACATAAGGAAAGCCACTTCATAATACTAAAGGGAGCAATTCAACAAGAGGATATAACTCTGGTAAACATATACGTACCCAATACAGGAGCACCCAAATACATAAAACTACTTCTGGAAGATATCAAGGGAGAGATCAACAACAACACAATCATAGTAGGGGACTTTAATACACCACTGACATCACTGGATAAATCCTCCAAAGAAAAAAATCAGCAAAGAAACAGCAATCCTAAATGACTCATTAGATCAGATGGACTTAATTGACATCTTCAGAACATTTCGCCCCAAGCCTACAGAATATACATTCTTCTAATGTGAACATGGGACATTTTCAAAGATAGACCACATATTAGGACACAGGCAAAATCTCTTCAAATTTAAGAAGATAGAAGTCATAACAAGCATCTTATCAGATCACAATGGCATAAAACTAGAAATCAACTACAATAAAAACAATGAAAAAACATAAACACTTGGAGGTTAAATAGCATGCTATTAAACAATAATTGGGTTACCAAAGAGATCAAAGAAGAAATAAAATGCATCCTAGAAACAAATGACAATGAAAACACAACAATCCAAAATCTATGGGAGACAGTGAAAGCAGTCCTGAGAGGGAAGTTCATAGCTCTATAGGCCTACCTCAAAAAATAAGAAAAAATGGTAATAAATTATCTAACCTTGCAACTTAAAGAATTAGAAAGAGAGCAACAAGGAAAGTCCACAGCAACCAGAAGAAAGGATATAATAAAGATCAGAGCAGAAATAAACGACATAGAGACCAAAAAAAAAAAAAATAAAAAATAAAAATAAATAAATAAAAAATACAAAAGATCAATGAAAACAAGAGCTGGTTCTTTTAACGGATAAACAAAATTGATGAACCTCTAGTCAGGCTCACCAAGAAACAAAGAGAGAGGACCCAAATAAACAAAATCAGAAATGAAAGAGGTGAAGTAACCACTGACCCCAGAGATATACAAAGGATTGTAAAAAATACTCTGAAGAACTCTACTCCAACAAACTGGATAACATTGATGAAATGTACACATTCCTAGAAAAATACAAGCTTCCAAAACTCAATCAGGAAAAACAAAAAAATCTGAATAGGCCAAATACTACTGATAAAATTGAAACAGTAATTAAAAAGCTTCCAGCAAACAAAAGCTCTGGACCAGACGGCTTCACAGGGGAGTTTTACCAAACATTCAAAGAAGAAGTAAATCCAATCTTTCTCAGACTATTCCAAAATTCAAGAGGAAGGCATACTTCCAAGTTCTTTCTATGAAGCCAGCATTACCCCAATTCCAAAACCAGATAAAGACACCACAAAGAAAAAGAATTACAGGCTAATATCCCTGATGAACATAGATGCTAAAATCCTCAACAAAATTCTAGCAAACCAGATCCAGCATTACATTAGAAAGATCATACAACATGACCACGTGGGATTCATTCCAGGGATGCAAGGCTGGTACAATATCCACAAGTCAGTAAACATGATACATCAAATAAACAAATTGAAAGACAAAAAAATCACATATAATCATATCAATTCGTGCAGAAAAGGCATTTGACAAAGTCCAACACCCTTTTTTTTATAAAAACGTTCAGCAAAGTGAGAATAGAGGGATCATACCTCAACATAATAAAAGCCTTATATGACAAACCCACAGCCAACATCATACTCAATGGGCAAAAACTAAAACCATTTTCCCTAAGAATAGGAACAAGACAGGGATGCCCACTTTCACCACTTTTGTTCAACATAGTATTGAAGTACTAGCCACAGTGACCAGACAAGAAAAAGAAATAAATGGCATCCAAATTGGAAAAGAAGAAGTAAAATTATCATTATTTGCAGATGACATGATACTGTACATAGAAAACCCTAAAGACTTCACCAAAAAAGATTAGACTAAATTAATGAATTTGGCAATGTAGCAGGATACAAAATTAATGCCAAGAAATTTATAGCATTTTTATATACCATTAGTGAACTTACAGAAAGAGAGATTAAAAAAACAATGCCAGGATTAGCAGGTTGACGCTCAATCGCTGAGCCACCCCAGCCCCAACAGATCTCTTTTTAGGAAGGTCAATAAACTTCTGTCTCATGTAAAAAAACAAAAAAACCCCACAATGCCATTTACCATTGCATGAAAAAAATTAAGATACCTAGGAATAAACTTAACTAAGGATGTGAAAGACCTGTACTTGGAAAACTACAGGACACTGAAAAAAGAGACAGAGGAAGACATGAACAAATGGAAGAATATACCATGTTCATAGATTGGTAGAATCAACATCATTAAAATGTCCATACTACCCAAAGCAACCTATAAATTCAACGCAATCCCCATTAAAATACCAATGACATACTTCAAAGACTTAGAACAAACTCTCCAAAAATTCATCTGTAATAAAAAAAAAAGACCCCGAATAACTGCAGCAATCTTGAGAAAGAAGAACAATGTAGGAGGGATCACAATACCAGATATCAAGCTATACTACAAAGCCACTGTTCTCAAAACTGCCTGGTACAGGCACCAGAACAGACATATAGACCAGTGGAACAGAACAGAGAACGCAGAAATTGACCCAAACACTATGCTCAATTAATATTCGACAAAGGAGGCAAGAGCATACAATGTAGTCAAGACAGTCTCTTCAATAAATGGTACTGGGAAATTTGGTCGGACACATGCAAAAAAAAAAAAAAATGAAACTAGACCACCAACTTACACCATACACAAAAATAAACTCAAAATGGATAAAGGACTTAAATGTGGGAAAGATGGGAAACCATAAACATCTTAGAAGAATCCATAGGCAGCAAAATAGCAGACATTTGTTGTAGCAATATCTTTACCAATACAGTTCGTAGGGCAATGGAAACTAAAGAGAAAATAAACAAATAGGGCTACATCAAAATAAAAACTTCTGCATAGCAAAAGAAACCATCAACAAAACAACAAGGAAGCCCACTGGATGGGAGAACATATTTGCCAATGTTATCTCCCATAAGGGTTTAATCTCCAACATTTACAGGGAACTCATACAACTTAACAAAAGGAAGATAAACAACCCAATCAAAAAATGGGCAAAGGACCTAAATAGATACTTTTTGAAAGAGGACATTCAGAAAGCCAAGAGACATATGAAAACATGCTCAAAGTCACTAATCATCCCAGAGATGCAAATCAAAATGACAATGAGGTATCATCTCACACCTGTCAGAATGGCTATCATCAACAAATCAACAAATGACAAGTGTTGCAGAGGATGTGGAGAAAAAGGAATCCTCCTGCACTGCTGGTGGGAATGCAGACTGGTGCAGCCACTGTGGAGAACAGTATGAAGTTTCCTCAAAAAACTAAAAATGGAATTGCCATTTGACCCAGTAATCCTACTTCTAGGACTAAATCCCAAGAAATCAGAAACACAAATCAGAAAGGATATATGCACCCATATGTTCATAGCAGCACAATTCATCATAGCTAAGATTTGGAAAGAGCCTAAATGCCCATCAGCAGATGAATGGATTAGAAAACTGTGGTACATCTACACAATGGAATACTATGCAGCTGTAAAAAAAAGGAATTCTTTTTTTAAAAAAATATATTTTATTGATTTTTTACAGAGAGGAAGGGAGAGAGATAGAGCGTTAGAAACATCGACGAAAGAGAAACATCGACCAGCTGCCCCCTGCATATCTCCTACTGGGGATGTGCCCGCAACCCAGGTACATGCCCTTGACCGGAATCGAACCTGGGACCTTTCAGTCCGTAGGCCGACGCTCTATCCACTGAGCCAAACCAGTTTTGGCAAAAAAGGAATTCTTACCATTTGCAACAGCGTGGATGGAACTGGAGAGCATTATGCTAAGGGAAATAAGCAAGTCAATGAAAGAAAAATACCACATGATCTCACTCATTTATGGATAATAAAGACCATTATAAACTGATGAATAAAAATAGGTACATAGGCAGAGCAGCATTGAACAAACAGTCTGTCAAACTATAGCGGGAAGGCTGGGGAGGGTTGTGGGGAGGGGGGTAAGAGATCAACTGAAGGACTTGTATGCATGCATATAAGCATAACCAATGGATGCAAGATACTGGGGGGTAGGGGAGACCGGGGGAAGGTCAATGGGGAAAAAAAGGAGACATATGTACTACTCTTTGCAATACTTTAAGCAATAAAATAAAATAAAATAAATTAAAAAAAAGAAATAGAAAAAAATATTAGAGAAATCCACAGGCAACAAAATCTCAGACATATGCCAAAGCAATATCTTCAGCGATACAGCTCCTAGGGCAGTGGTTCTCAACCTGTGGGTCGCAACCCCTTTGGCGGTCGAATGACCCTTTCACAGGGGTCGCCTAAGACCATCCTGCATATCAGATATTTACATTACGATTCATAACAGTAGCAACATTACAGTTATGAAGTAGCAATGAAAATAATTTTATGTTTGGGTCACAACATGAGGAACTGTATTTAAAGGGCCAGAAGGTTGAGAACCACTGTCTAGGGCCCTGGTTGGCAAACTGTGGCTCACGAGCCACATGCGGCTCTTTGGCCCCTTGAGTGTGGCTCTTCCACAAAATACCAGGTGCGGGCGTGCATGTACAGTATGATTGAAACTTTGTGGCCCATGTGCAGAAGTCGGTATTTTGTGGAGGAGCCACACTCAAGGGGCCAAAGAGCTGCATGTGGCTCACGAGCCGCAGTTTGCCGACCACTGGTAGGGCAATGGAAACTAAAGAGAAAATAAACAAATGGGATTACATCAAAATAAAAACTTCTGCACAGCAAAAGAAACCATCAACAAAACAACAAGAAAGCCCACTGCATGGGAGAACATATTTGCCAGGGTTTAATCTCCAGCATTTACAGGGAACTCATACAACTTAACAAAAGGAAGATAAACAACCCAATCAAAAAGTGGGCAAAGGACCTAAATAGATACTTTTCGAAAGAGGACATAAGGAAGGCCAAGAGACTTATGAAAGCATGCTCAAAGTCACTAATCATCCGAGAGATGCTAATCAAAATGACAATGAGGTACCATCTCACACCTGTCAGAATGGCTATCATCAACAAATCAACAAATGACAAGTGTTGCAGAGGATGGGGAGAAAAAGGAACCTCGTGCACTGCTGGTGGGAATGCAGACTGGTGCAGCCACTGTGGAGTTTCCTCAAAAAACTAAAAATAGAACTCCTATTTGACCCATTGATCCCACTCCTAGGAATATATCTCAAGAAACCAGAAACACCAATCAGAAAGGATATATGCACCCCTATGTTCATAGCAGCACAATTCACCATAGCTAAGATTTGGAAACAGCCTAAGTGCCCATCAGCAGATGAGTGAATTAGAAAACTGTGGTACATCTAAACAATGGAATACTATGCTGCTGTAAAAAGGAAGGAACTCCTACCATTTGCAACAGCATGGATGGAACTGGAGAGCATTATGCTAAGTGAAATAAGCCAGTCAGAGAAAGATAAATATCACATGATCGCACTCATTTATAAAATATAATAAACAATATAAACTGATGGAAAAAAAAAAAAGCCAGAGACAGAGACAGAGAGGCATCGATCAGACCATCAAACCTCAGAGGGAAGGTAGGGGAAGGTGGGGGAAGGGGGAGAGATCAACCAAAGGACTTGCATGCATGCATATAAGCATAACCAATGGACACAGACAATAGGGCGTGAGCGCATGAATGGGAGTGGGATGCTGGGGGGCAATGGGAGGATAAGGACACATATTTAATACCTTAAACAGTTAAAAAAAAAGAAAAGAAAAAATGTCAAAGATTTAGAAAATGTTTACATAAAGGGAATAGGTAATAAATATGGTATAAAATATAATGTGATAAGCAATTGGTGTTATTAAATTTTGGGGATATATTATGGTTGGTGGTTCTGGAACCATGTATCCTGGGTTTTTAAATCTCACCTCTCCCACATACCAACTTTGTGATCTTGAGCAAATTACAAAATCTTCCTGTGCTTTAGTTTCCTTATCTGTAAAATATGATAATGAAATACCTACTACATAGGTTTGTTTGAGTGCTACAGAACTTAGTACATATAAAACTGTTATAGCTGAGCCCAGTTCACAATAGTACTTAATAAATGTTTACTCTTAACAGTTTTTTATTTTTATAATATACTCTGATTAAGATGCCCTCAGTGTCCATGTTATCAGTTATTGGGAACATATAATATTTCCATAGATGGTTATTTAGTTTTTTCATAGTCTGATGCAATATTATTTTTTAAAAGTAAACAGAAAGTGTGCATTAAAAAGTGACATGTAGTTTGTCTTGCTCTCTTAAAACTGGTAAGGGAGAAACAGTTTAATTATGACCCGGTTAGGTCACTTGCTCCCTTACTTCAAACCCTTGAGTGCTTTTTTTTTTTAATTAAAAATAATTTTTTAAATCTTTATCCAATGATGTTTTTAAAAATTGATTTGAGAGAGAGAGAGAGAGAGAGAGAGAGAGAGAAACATCAATGTGAGCGAGAAGCATCAGTTGACTGCCTCTCGTATTCACCCAGATAGGCACTCTGACCGAAGATCGAAACTGCAACCTGGCTATGTGCCCTGACTGGGAATTGAACCCGTGACCTTTTGGTATATAGGATGATGCTCCAACCAACTGGCCAAAATTCTTGTTTCTTACATAATAAAGACTATATTACATTTTGTATTTTGAGGCTCTTAACAATCTATCCTTTAACCTCCCTTTTCAATAAGCCCTGTGCACTTCTTCAGCTATTCCTTGAACATAATATATGCTTCCCAGCTTTCCATCCTCCACTCTTACTGCATAATAATAATAAAAACTAATACTTATTGAATCCTATGTAACAGGCACTGTGAAATACTTTACGTGAATTATCTTATTTAATACTCATAACATCTCTATGATGTGCTCTTTTTAGTCCCACTCACAAATGAGAAACTTGTTATTCACTCATAGTTATGCAGTTAGTAAGAGAATGCCAGAATTCTGACCATCATTTTGTATTGCCAGTTAACTGTTGCACTCTTCTGCCCTCACCCAACACGACTGATAAGATCCATTCATTCTTCATGGCATTCTTGAAACTTCAACTTGTGTAGGTATGTTCTCTAGCTGTCCTGCTAAAGTTAGCCTTTTGATCCCACATGCACCTAGAGCTAAGTTTAAATCTCTATGCACTGTCTACCTTATTCTGCTTTCTATTCTTTAAAAAAGTTTTAATCTTCACCTGAGGATATTTTTTCCATTGATTTTTCTTAGAGAAAGAGTAGGGGGATAGAGAGAGAAACACCCATTTGAGAGAGACACATCGATGGTTGCCTCCCATTCACACCCCGACCAGGGCTGAAGATCAAGTCTGCAACTGAGGTACATGCACTTGAATGGGAATTGAACCCATGATCCTTTGGTCCCAGGACCAATGCTCTAACCCCTGAGCCAAACTGGCCAAAACTCTGCTTCTATTCTTGTTCTTCTGTAAATATCTCTTGAATGCAATTATAAACAACCCAAGGGTGGTTGCCATGTCTTCATCAGCTTTGGGGAACAACAAGATGCGCTTTACACTTCAGGACAATCAGTGATGTTTATGGAGTTAAATTGATTTGCACTTAACTGTTCATCTGAGCTCTTAAAATATTTTATTATTTGTGTTAAAGTGTCTTTGAGGAATGTGGACTCAGACAGCAGAAGAAAACTTGTTAGAATAGAAAGATGGGTGTGGTAACTTTTTATTAAATGAAACACCTCCACTCAATAAGTAGATGTTCAACTGGTGGTTGATGACGCAATGGCCATACAGGTCTGAATAGTACTATTCCAGTTTCAGTAGTCTATTCTCCATGTTACACTAGAGAACAGTGGTAGATAGTAAGGTCAAGAAGTAGAGGCATACTTGTTTTGATTACTCCAAATCCCTGATTCCCAGAACTGTGCCTGGATTCACATTCATGCGGTTGACATTAGTTAAATGTTGAGCCACTTCAAATCTTTTGAGAAGCGAACAGACTATCAGTACTTCAAATGATGAGTCAAATGAGGATAGAATTCCAAACACTCCATTGCTTAAAACACTCCATTTAACTAGTAACGTTCCTTTCTTTTTATATTGTTCATTCCAAGCTGGCATATTAGATTATTACCACTCACAAGGTATATACTCAGTCTTGTTCCTATGCTATTATTGACTGTACAGCAGACTGAAATGGAACATAGTCATTTATCTTCAAGATTGCATTAACTCTAATTTTATGACTGTTACCTTTCCCTTGCCTGTCTCCTGCCCATAATCTTTTGTGTTGTTTCTGGAGCTGGCCTCTCAGTGTAAATCCTTATCTGAACCCTACACGTCACCACCACCCTCCTTTGGAGTGATCGTGGCAGCAGCATTTCCAGTTGTGAAACTGACAGAATCCTGAGAGATAACCAGCTGCATCAGTTACTTCCCACCATTTATAAAAATAGGCTTTCGAGCAAAACTTTGCCAGGAGCCCAACATTACAGAGTAAAACCGCAAGAGTGACTGGTCATCCTAATGTATTTTCTCATGAAAATGAGGATTTCCATGATAAAGAAAATATGTATGCTGGGAAATACCTTTGTCGGCTGTCTGAGTAGCACGGTTTTCTCTCTGATAAAGCAGTAATAACGCGGTTCAAGATTACATGCTCCTGATGGAGTAGCCAGTTATCTTCTGGCTGAGGAAGGTCTCACCACCTTGTCTCAAGTGAAAGTGGGAGGAGAAACACCAGGAGGATAGTGAATAAAAGGAAGCGGAAAGATGGATTTCTGGTCTAAGAATCTCTGCTCTCTTTTTCCTTGTTATCTGGAGGGTTTTGTGAATGTTCATAAATAAGCTCATTTACCAAAACATTTCACAAGGGAGACAAATGCAATGAGTTCATTGGAAACCCCAAGAGATATGAACTAGCCAAAGGATTTCTCTCCTTGCCCTTTTAATTTGGTATGTGCTTCCCTGGCAGGTGGCCACATACTGCCTGGAGCACGGACTCTTTGAAACTGTCTTGTGGGAACTCGTGGGTCTTCATTTATCAGCTGCATGGAGTCAGAAGAAGTGAACTTTAGAACTCCTTCCAAGTTCATGGAAGCTCCCAGGAGTCCCTGGTTACAAATGGGAAACAGCCAAGCTAGAAAATGGATTTTTTAAAAAAGGCAAACACTCTAGGAGTCATGAAAAGTTTCCATTTCTAAGCTCTGTCATAAAGTAACTCCCCCCCCCCCCCCCCACCTCAGAACATATATGAACTACCCATACTGTCATCAGGTGTTGTAAGGTTAAGTTAGATGTTCACATTCTGTTATGCTTAGAAAAGTCAGTTCTTTTACTAAATGCTTTGCAAACAAAAAGCTATTTCCCGTGCCAGAGAGTACGCGATGGAAGGATGCCCTGTAGGATTTTAAGACTTAATTGTTTAATTAAGAAGACCGACATAGCCTATACAGGCTGGAGTTACTAGATTCAGACTTTATAGATTTCCTGGTAATATTTTTAATCTTTGTGTTTGTTTAGCTCATTTCAGATTTCCTTTCCTTTTCCTCTGTGCTCAGAGTACCTATAGCCAGTGGCAACTTACTGAGAAAATAATTCTGAACATCAAACTATGCAGTATCTTTGGTTAAGCATGAACCTTATAGATTTTAGTTCTCATTCCTTTCTTTTCTTTTTAAAAATATTTTTAGTGCTATGTTGCCGTTAACAGAGAAATGCCCCACTGTCCTTGGCTTATATGCCTCCACCCCCACTCCATCCCTCATCACCTTCTTCTCCCTCCCCCTCCAAACCTGCCTCTATCATCTTTCTGTGGTGCTGAATGTATATAGCTTCTGAAACACTTTGGAATGGAAGGTGCTATGAAATTGTAAAGTGTTTTTATCACAAAGTTCTGCCATTATGTCTCGATCCTGACGTGCAACACCTCTGCTATTTCAGTGTTGTGACGGGACACAGCCAGCCCTGAGAGGGCATGTGAGATTGCGTCTGTCCCTGTTGGTGAGCCCAATGCTTTAGAGCAGTAGTTCTCAACCTGTGGGTCGTGACCCCTTTGGGGGTCGCCTAAGACCATCGGAAAACACATCTATAATTACATATTGTTTTTGTGATTAATCACTATGCTTTAATTATTTTCAATTTGTGACAATGAAAATACATCCTGCATATCAGATATTTACATTACGATTCATAACAGTAACAAAATTACAGTTATGGAGTAGCAACAAAAATAATTTTATGGTTGGGGGGTCACCACAACATGAGGAACTGTATTAAAGGGTCGCGGCACTAGGACGGTTGAGAACCACTGCTTTAGGGCATCGACTGCAGTAGATAGTTGTGGGCAATGCATGGAAAGGTTAGTTAGTGCCTTGCTACTTAAAGCATGGGCTGTGGCAGTGGAAAGGAAATGCCCCAGGACCTGCCCCAGGCCTTTCGAACCACAATCCACATTTTAACAAGCTCAATTATTTGCATACATGTCATCGGTGTAGTGGATACCTGCTATTTTTTCTGCTCTGTATTCCTTAATCTACTAACAATGCTTCCCACCCTATCTTACTTGTGTTTCTGGTGGGGCTGCTATTGCAGAGACCTGGCTTTTTTTGCTATAGAGATGAACAGTTAATTCAGGTCTGGACATTCAAGCCAGCAAGATAGGTCAGGGGGGCCACATGGGATATACCTGGGTCTTCCCCTGTGTTTCTTTATTCTGAAGTTGGAAGGAGAAGCCATTTTTGCCTTTGAAGTCATAAACCTGGAAAGAGGTAAACTTGCAATCGTCAATGGCTATTTCCCTACCGAGTGGAGAATACCTGCACGCCCTGAGTAGGAAAGGCATTAGTGCTCAAAGAAAAGGAAAGGCAAGAGAGAGATCCAGTGCCTGATCCTGCATGTGGTTTTGGTGATATAAGTTCATAAAATGTCCTTTCTGCTTTTCTAGGTTTGAGTTAAGTGCCCGCCCCACCCTCATCAAGGAAGAGATCTGGACAGGCTCTTTCGGGGACTGAGCCTAACAAGAAGCTGGCAGGTGGAAGCAGGCAGACGTGGATTTTGGAGTGCCTTGGGACTTTTTCTGACCTATCTGCAGGTCTGGTGTGGGTAAAAGCCTGCCTTAATGGGAAGCTTGGTTTTTCCTGTGCACACCAAGGCTCAGTAGAGGCAGCCACAAAAAGTGTTTGTAGCTCCAAACACGTTGCCCAGGGCCAGTCACAAGCAGCGACTGGCATTGGCCTGCACCATCGGAGAAGGATTCAATTAGCTTCACAAGTGGCATTCACAAGATCCAAAGGAAGATCTTGGCAGGCACCAAACCCTGCTGAGGTGAATTTGGCTTTGTATGGCCAGCACCTGCACAGGAGCTTATACTAGTATACTGTGGTAGGAGTTGATCCTCACAGTCAGCCAGCCTGAGAGTTGACACCACATATGGACAGGCCAATAGCAACCAATACTCAATTGCAACAGGAAGGTCTATATAACCCACACAAGATGCATTCCTGGAGCACCCATTTGAGGTGATCAAGGAGACCATGTCACTAGACCCTCACTAGACTACATAAGGTCACCCCACGAAGACTTGGAGTCATAGCAGATCTATTTAATACATAGAAACAAACACAAATAGGCAGCCAAAGTGGGGAGACAAAGAAAAATGCCCCAAATAAAAGAATAGGAGATATCTCCAGACAAAGAGCTAAATGAAATGGATGCAAGCAATTAATCAGATATAGAGTTCAAAGAAATGGTTTAAGGATACTCAAGGAACCTAGTGAGAACTATAAGGAACTTAATTAGAATTAAAGCAGCATAAAGAAGGACATAGAAACCTTATAAAATGACCAGTCAGAAATGAAGAGTATAATAACTGAAAAGAAGAATATGCTGGGAGGAATAAATAGTAGGTTGGATGAGGCAGAGGATCCAGTCAGTAATTTGGAAGACAAAGTGTAAGAAACACCCAATCACAGCAGCAAAAACAAAACAAAACAAAACAAAATAGTTTAAGGGTTAACATGAAATATAACAACATACAAGTCACTGTTGAGTGTGTTTCCCTCTACGTCCTGCGTGGTTCAGGGTTCGGGTCTGAAAGAGGAGCCCCACACAAATGAAAGAGAAAAGACACGAGATAATTTGGAAATATTGGGGGACCAGGCGGGCAAGTCCAACTCAAGGAGGAGGACTTCCACTGGTGCTCAGGCCGCACCAATTTTTTGTTGATCTGGGATACACCCATAGCATAACCTTTAGGCAGGCAAGTTCCAGTAACACACAGACTAGCCCACTCACAGGCAATTTACAGTAGTAGGCAGACTATCTTATCAATAAGGATTTACATGATTAAAGGTGGGGAGGCTGCTTCAGTTACCATTATCTAGATTAACTGGGTGGTGCACAGCTCCGACCTTTGCTAGGGCTTCAAAGGTCACCAGCTTTTGGGGGTCGCTACTCTTCTCTGCTAGTGAAGACAATAGGTGGTCTCTGACAAGTCACAGGAGTACCAGAAGGAGAAAAGAGAGAGCAAGGGATTGAGAACCAATTTGAAAAAATAATGACTGAAGCCCTAGCCAGTTTGGCTCAGTGGATAGAGCATCGGCTTGTGGACCAAAGAGTCCCAGGTTCAATTCTGGTTAAGGGCACATACCTTGATTATGGGCTCCTCCCTCACCTGGACCCTGGTTGGGGCTCATGCAGGAGGCAACAAATCAATGTGTTTCTCTCACATCGATATTACTCTCCATCTTTCTCTCTCTCTTCCACTTTCTCTAAAAATCAATGGAAAAATATCCTTGAGTGAGGATTAAAATTTTTTTAAAAAAGGTTAAAAAAATAAAAATAATGACTGTAAACTTGCCTAACCTGGTGAAGAAAATTGACACACAAGTCCAAGAAGTGCAGAAAGTCCCAAACAAGATGAACCCAAAGAGGCCCATACCAAGACACATTTTAATTAAAACGGCAAAAGTTAAAGACAAGAGAGAATCTTAAAAGCAGCAAGAGGAAGACAATTATTTACAATGGAACTCCCATAAGATCGATGGCTGGTTTCTCAACATAAACATTCCAGGTCAGAAGAGATTGGCACAAAATATTCAAAGTGATGTAAAGGCAGAATCTACAACCAAGAACACTTTACTCAGCATTTCATTTAAAAATGGAAAGAATTGGGATCTGTCCCTGTTCATCAGTCTATGTTGTTCTCTGTATTCCACAAGTGGTGAGATCATGTGGTATTTATCTTTCTCTGACTGGCTAATTTCACTTAGCATAATACTCTCCAGTTCCATCCATGCTGTTGCAAATGGCAAGAGTTCCTTCTTTTTTACTGCAGTGTAGTATTCCATTGTGTAGATGTACCACAGTTGTGTGTTTTCTTTACTGCATTTCTGTGAAATGTTCCCTCCCACCCCCATAGGCATATCCCTGGAGGCATCTCCCTACAGAAAGCAGATTAGTGACTGCCTGGGGCTAGGGCAGGAGGACAGGGAGGGGGCACTGGGAAAGGGAGGCGACTGTTAATGGGTATGGGTTTAAAGTCCTACAATTGGCTCCTCTCTGAGAGGGCGTGGCTAGGCCCTGGGGGGAGTGGCTGGACTCTAGGGCAGACCCAGCCAGCTTAAAACCCTGCGGAGGGGTGGCTGTTAAGTGTGGAGGCATGGAGCAGTGCGCTTGCCTCTGCGGCGTGGGCTCTTCGAGGGGCTCTTCTCGGGGATGTCAGTGTCCTCAGAAGCACAAGCGCCCATCTGAGACAGCAGTGGCCAAGGGCAAGGGGTGTCGTCAGGAGTGCCAGGGCCCAGCTGAGAAGGCTGCAGCCGAAGGCAAGCCGGCCCTAGCAGAAAAGCACCTCGAGGCAGACGCAGCAGCGCGGTGCTGTGCGGGGGAGTGGAGGAATCTCGAGCTCCATGCTGCCCCCGCACTGCTCGCTGCAGGGACTGCCTCCTGAGCTGCTAGTGGAGATTTTCGCCTCGCTCCCCGGCACCGACCTGCCCAGCCTGGCCCAGGCCTGCACCAAATTCCACCACATCCTGCACATTGACAGCATCTGGAGACGGCGCTGCCGGGAGGAGTTTGGCGTTCCTGAAAGCTTGCCGAACCAGGAGAGGAGGGGTATGTCTTATCGAGAAGTCTATGCGAAGCTGTTCCCATACAGACACATTTTGGGATTGTGGCAGCTAGATACTGAGGACTATAGAACACTGCTGAATGTCGTGGTGGATGGCTTATGCATTACTGGTTGGACGTGCTGGCCTCCCCTTAACACGGATGTGGATGGCCCAATGGAATTCGAGCCCTTGTTTAGAATTCGCCTGGCAGAGTGGAAATTAGCCCTGGTGGAGTACTACATGGACACCTTCTACAGATTTTCCCACAAATGCCACCTGCAGATTCAGAAGGACAGGTTTAGCATCCAGTGGTTCAAGAGAGACCACCGAAAGGACGGACCGCCATATCACTGCCTGACCTCCCGCCGCCTCTACCTCCCGCCGAGCCACTCGGATGACCTCATCAGGCCAGGCCTCTTCCAAGGCAAATATGATGCCGGCGGCCAAACGATTGCCATGCTCAGCTTCCATGGGAAGTATGCCAGGTTCACAAAGGTCACGGGATTCCCCATCGCGACATTACAAATCCACCTCATGCGCCGCATCCAGCCGCCAGATGGCGAGATCTTCCGCAACTTCAACGAGCTCTCCCGCGTGGTCCACGAGATTGACGAGCAGGTGATCCGGGAGCTGCAGGAGCAGCAG
Source organism: Myotis yumanensis (assembly GCF_028538775.1). Taxonomy (NCBI): domain Eukaryota; kingdom Metazoa; phylum Chordata; class Mammalia; order Chiroptera; family Vespertilionidae; genus Myotis; species Myotis yumanensis. Next base: position 158,593,168 of record NW_027223752.1, on the reverse strand, counting down.
CAAGAAGACGGGACTGAGGAAAGCGAGGGTCATGCCTGGCAGAGCCCTGCCCAGACCAGCGTCGGGGAGTCCGGGGCTGCAGCTTCGGAGGAGCAGCCTGTCCCGTTTGTTCTGCCTGTGGGCATTCGCTCAATAGACCAGAACTACCCAGAAACCTGCAGGATGTGTTTCTATGGCGTGGATGACTTCGCCTACAACAGGCACTGCCTTGCAGTCTTCATCCTGTTTGATGAGAACCACTTCGGGTTCATCTGGCTGGAGGCGAAACAGTTTTTCCTGTTCGGCAGAGTCCAGAACACCTTCCAGAATGTGGAGGCACCATCCCCGCAGGCCTTCCTGGAGATGCTCAAGGACGTTCATTCGAACCTCCTGGAGAAGCAGCTTCGAAACACTTTGAAGATTTGACCTTCTGACCAGGTTACCCACCTTTGTTTGTTTTTTTTAATCCTCACCTGAGGATATTTTCCCATTGATGTTTAGAGAGGTTGGGGGAGAGAGGGAAAGACAGAAATAATCCATGTGAGAGAAACACATCAGTTGTTTGCCTCCTGCCCAAGCCCAGACCAGGGCCGGGCTAGGTAGGGGCCAGCAATTGAGGTAGAAATAAACCTTAGACCAGTGGTCTCAACCTTACTAATGCTGCTACCCTTTAATACAGTTCCTCATGTTGTGGTGACCCCCAATTTCCTTGTTACAAATTGAACATAATTAAAGCATAGTGATTAATCGCACAAAAAAATAAAGACATCTTAGTTAATATATATTGTTTATTTATTAACATTGAATTAATGGCCAATAGCAATAGAGCTCATTCCTTATGAAAGCTTATCTAACAGATGCATTATCTCCATAAAGCATAGCTAGTGCTTTGGCAGTCAGGCTGCGGGCTATTTTAAAGAGCAGGGGCCACAGGCTCCTGGGATAGCATATTCAGAGACAAATGGGGACTGTTCTCATTCCTCACGGGGATCTGAAGAAAAGAAGGAACATGGGGGAAAGGCAGAAAGCAGCAGCTCCTCAGACTCCAGCAGTAGCAATGAAGATGCCAGCAGCTCCAGCTCATCTTCCTCGGGGGACACCTCTGACTCAGACTCCAACTGAGCTTTGTTCATTCCTAGGTGGCGGGACAGAGAACTTCCCAACAGAAGTCTTTGGCATCTATGTACATTGCAGGGCTCTTCTCCCTGTCCCTGTTTATTGCTTTACTTCCTTCCTTTGCCCTCCTCCTCCTCAATACAGACTAGGATGTGTTGGGAATCGGGGAATTGGGACAGAACTCTCAATATTAGCTCCACACACCTGGGAAGAGAGGTTCCTGCTGGGAGAAGAAATATATCTGAGCCTGTATTGGGTCCCCCTACAGCAGTGATGGCGAACCTTTTGAGCGTGGCGTGCCAGCATTTTGAAAAACCCAAACTTAACTCTGGTGCCGTGTCACATATAGGAATTTTTTGATATTTGCAATCATAGTAAAACAAAGACATATTTTGATATTTATTTTATATATTTAAATGCCATTTAACAAAGAAAAATCAACCAAAAAATGAGTTCGCGTGTCACTTCTGACATGCATGTCATAAGTTCGCCATCACTGCCCTACACCATCAGTACCACTCCCTCTAGGAGCCCCAAGCAAGGAAGGATCTTGAAACAAACAGAGATGATTGGGCAGCTGTGAGGAGCACACTGCACTGGACTGCGTATTTGTGAAGAAATAAGTTTTGCTTTCCTTATTTTCTGTCTGCCAGAGGTGGTCAGGGGCCACCATGAGCCTGTGACTCCTACATTCTCTGCAAGAACTCTACCTCTGGACTCTTATATTACATCTGGTGTGAGGAAGGAGTTGCCATTCTTTATGTGAGAGTCGGCAGCATCATGTAGCAGGCAATATTTATACATGTATATTTAACTCTGACATCTCTATGAGACTTTATTACTAATTTCAAATAAAAATATATTTTCTAAGTTTAGCTATTTCATTTGAATGAGGGCCTCCATGGAATAAATGTTTTATAATTTGGAGCACTGCTGCTCCAAGTAGTGTCTGCATTTGTTCTTGGGAAATCCTAAATTCCTTCCTTTTGCTCCAGGTGCAAGTGAATCTCCTATTTAGCTTTCAGGGTTGATGGATGTATGAGTGGATGTATGAATGAAGGGATAGATAGATAGATAGATAGGTAGGAAGATAGATAGAAATATAAAGATACCTGGATAGCCTTAGCTGCTGTCCTCAGTGTTTAGAGCATTGGCGTATACTCCAAAGGGTCTTGAGTTCAATTCCTGATCACGAGCACCTACCTGGGTAGCAGGTTTGATCCCTGCCCCCAGTTGGGGTGTGTTTGGGAGGCAACCAACTAATTTGTCTCTCACATAGTGCTGGGAGCCGGTCCATCCTTGCTGCTTGACACAGTCGCTGCAGAGAAGAAACGTCTGCACAGCATATGTTTCAAGGGACCTGGCATATATGGCATACTGTTCTCAATATGTTTGCTCACCTTCTTGGCGCTATGTGTTTTAACCAAGGTCACCTCTCCGAGAAAGGTGGTTTTCCCAGGTAGGGATTTTCCCCTGAAGTTAGGGAGGGGATAAAACTCCTTAACTAAGTGCCAGGCGGGTAGTTAATCACTTTAACTACAAACAATCATGCTTGAGCTACATAATCTTTACTCCCTGGAATGGAGATAAGAAACACCCTAACTTTTGGAATAGAAATTGATAGGATTAAAATCAACTGGTATAAATACAGATGTAACAAGACAGCAGAAGACAGAACCTAGAGACAAGACTTGGCTGGAGATCCTACACAGAACCTAGAAACAGAACCTATCGAGAGAACCTGGCTGAAGAACCTAGAGAGAGAACCTACACACAGAACCTAGAGACAGAACCTAGTGAGAGAACATGGCAAAAGATCCTGGACAGAACCTGGCTACAGAACTTGGCAGGAGAACCTGGAGAAGCTGGATGGAGAACCTAGCGAGAGAACATGGCACCAGAACTTGGCTACAGAACCTCTGGTGGGAGAACCTTGCTATGCTGATCAACTGACGTAGCCTCCATGTCATTCCTTCTTCGCCGACTCCGTCCACACCTTTGGGGACCCCTGGATCCGCTGGGGTTGGACCCCAGCAACATAGGTTTCTCTCTCCCTTAAAAGCAATGGAAAAAATATCCTCAGGAGAGGATTAACAAAAAAAAATAAGATATGTGGTTATATACATACATAGATACATAGAAAGATATAGACGTGTAAATATACACTGTTCTACTCTACTGGTCTGCCTGTGAATTATTGTGGTAGTACCACATTGCTTTGATTATTTGGTTTGCAGATATATTTGAAAATCTATTTCATGTGAAATTAAATTAAATCCTTTCCCCCTGTATATTCCTGGCTATTGCCATATTGTGTTCTCATGAATATAAGCAAAATAAAATAATTGTATCATTTTAAAGTGAAAACCATTAAAAAAATGGAAAGAATTAAAAAAATAATATAAAAATGGAAAGAGAAATAAAAAGCTCCCCAAATAAGAAAAGGCTAAAGGAATTCATTACTACCAGGCCAGTATTACTAAAAATGTTAAAGGGCCTTCTTTAAGAAAAGAAAGAATAAAAACCTGGCCAGGTAGCTCAGTTGGTTAAGGCATTGTCTTGATACACCAAAGTTGTGGGTTTGATCTCTGGTCATAGCACATACAAGAATCAACCAATGAATGCATAAATAACTGGAACAACAAACCAATGTTTTTCTCTCTCTCTCCCTCTTTTCTCTCTCTCTCTAAAATCAATCACTATTGAGAAGAAGAAAGATATTAAAAAGAATAAAAAGAAAGAGGATCATAGTTCAAAGAATAAAATGGAAATAAATATATACATATTAATAATCACTTTAAATGTAAATAGCTTAAATACTCTAATCAAAAGACAGGGTAGCTGAGTGGATAAGAAAATAAGACCCATATATATGCTGTCTACAAGGCATTGTAGTATAGTTTGATATCAGGTGGCATGATTCCTCCAACTTTGTTCTTCTCTCTCAAGGTTGCTGTAGCTACTCAGGGTCTTTTGAGGTTTCATAGAAATGTTTGGAATATTTGTTCTACTTCTGTGAAATATACCATTGGTATATTGATAGAAATTGCATTGAATCTATAGATTGCTTTGGGGAGTATAGATATTTTAATGATGTTAATTCTTCCTATCCATGAACACAGTGTATGCTTCCACTTATTTGTGTCCTCTTCAGTGTCTTATAATTTTCCAAGTATAGGTCTTCTACATCCTAGGTTACATTTATTCCTAGGTGTTTTTTATGACATTGTAAAGAAATTGTTTTCTTAGTTTCCCTTTATGATAATTCATTACTGATATATAAAAATGCAACTGATATCTGGATATTCATTTTATATCCTGTTATTTTACTGAATTTGTTTATCAGTTCTAGTAAGTAGCTTTGTGGTAGAATCTTTGGGGTTCTTGTGACAGCATGGATAGACCCAGAGGGTATTATGCTAAGTGTAATAAGCCAGTCTTAGAAAGATTACCATATGATTTCACTTATATGTGGAATTTAGTGAACAAAATAAACTAACAAACAAAATTGAAAGAGACTCATAGATACAAAGAACAGACTGATAACTGTGAGAGGAGAAGGGGGCTAGGGAGATGGGTGAATAAGGTGAAAAGATTAAGCAAAAAAAAATCTCCCAAACCAACCAACAAGCTCTCATAGACACAGACAGCAGTATGGTGATTATCAGAGAAAAAGGGGGTTGGGTGGAGGTAGAAGAGAGTAAAGGGACCATAAATGGAGATGGCAGGAGACTTGACCTTGGGTGATGAACACACAATACGATGTACATATGATGTATTATAGAATTGCACACCTAAAACCTATATGATTTTGTTAACCAATGTCACCCAATATGGGACAAATAAATAGATTGGCAAATGTAGAAAAAAGAAGAAAATGAATGGGAGGTTGGATGAAAAAGGTCTTTTAGCATTAAACAGACTTGGGTTTGAATATCAGCTTTACCATTTATTATTTGGCAACTTTGGGTAAGCAATCTAGACTCCTGACCTCCATTTCCCTATATATGAAGTGCAAATAATGATACCTATCTTGAAAGAATGTTGTGGAGTGGATCAAGGGCATGGTGAGGTCAGTCTCAGTGGGTCCAAGGCAGATGTTGATGGGGAGGCTCTGAGTGTTGTAGGGAAAGAAAGAGGGCTCTGGCAGAGGTGTGGGCTATCTCAGGTTCTCACTGTGAGGAACCAATTAAGTCAGTTTCAGTCCTGGTCTCCCCAGCTCCACAGTCAAATTTTCTTTCCTCTCCAACTTTCCCATTTAAAGTGCTGACTAAGGTCTAGCCTGAGAACTTGTTAGAAATGTGGACTCTCAGGTCCACTCTGAATCTATTGAATTTGAACCTACATTTTAACATAATCACCAGGTGATTCATGTCATTATTAGAATTTGAGCCACACTGTTCTGCACTACATATTTTTCAACCTCTTAAAAATTAATGTCCACTTAATGAGATCCCATGTAATAAAAAAAGAGTAGATTTTTTTTTTTTGTAATAAAGGCCTTTGGAGCCTTCCAAGACTTCACAGAATATTTCAAAATAAAGGTATACAAACATTGGAGATAGATGAGTAAGATATAAAAATGCCTGCCATATTTAGTTATCTGGCAGATGACTAGTCCAGTAAAGTGTTCCTTTCTAAAGTTTTAGGGTGTGGATGAAAGGGGCCACATACTAACCTGACAAACTCAGGGAAGGCCTGCATAACAGTCTTGCAGACTCAGAGACCTAAAGTAACCACAAAGCATGGTTTAAAATTAAACTTTAACTAAAAGCAGCTGTGATATGGAACCAAGATGGCGGCGTAGGGTGTAGACCTGTGCGTGCTGCCTCCCACAACATCATTGAAACTACCAACTATAAGACAAACAACCACCATTCAGAACCATGGGGAAGTTGGCCCAGTGGAAGTTCTACAACTGGAAGGAAGGAAAGAAGCACAGTGAGACTGAATAGGAGCTACAGAGGCACCAAAAACAGAGGTACAGAGTCCCGAGCCAGGAGGGCTGCAACTGGATGCGCGGTTTTTTTTCAATCAAAGGGGGTTACAAACTCTCGAATCCTCTGGGCTTGCTCGGGGTAGGTCTCTGAGGCCCCAGACTCCACGGGGAGAGGTGGCATGGCCTTGCAGCGGTGGGAAAGCGAGGGAGTCTCTGTTGCTCAGCTGCTCGCCGGCACTGAGGGACGCGAAGTCCCGGAGTCCCAGAGAGGCGAGGAGCCGGGAGACGCCATTGCTATTTGCTCCGCCCTGGTGACTCCCTGAGACCCTGCCCTACTCAATTTACATCCCCATTCAAGCCGTGCCAGTGGCGCAAAAAGACCCACCTGCACTTTTGCAGCCTAACCCAACAAATTGCAGACTTCAACTCCTCACACCCATAAGAGACACACTCAAGAAGCAGACCCAGGAGAACCAAGATGGCGGCGTAAGGTACAGACCTGTGTGTGCTGCCTCCCACAACAACATCAAAACTACCAACTATAGGACAAACAACTATCATTCGGAACCATGGGAAAACTCTACAACTGGACGGAAAGAAAGAAGAGCATTGAGACTGAGTAGGATGTGCAGAGGCACCAAGTACAGAGCCCAACCCAACAAACTGCAGATATCAACTCCTCGCATCCAAAAGAGACACACTCAAGAAGCAGAATCAGGTTCGGAGGAAGCTGGAGCCAGACCAGGCTGGGCCGGCGACATGGAACCGCTGTACCAGCAAACGCACAAGCACGTCCACCAGTTCCAGTCTCACACAGGATGCTGGGAGACGGCAGACAAGCAGACTGTGCACTTAGTAGAAAATGAAATCCAAGCAAGCATACCAGATATTCAGCCACCAAGAACGCCTGGAGATTTTGTCCAGCAAGGAGCCGCCCAAAAAAAGACAGAATGCCAAACTTCGTGTTGCCCCGGTGAGGCCGGGATGGCCTCAGTGAGGTCGGGACGGCCCCGGTGAGGCCGATACGGCCTCGGTGAGGTCGGGATGCCCCCAGAGAGGTCAAGACAGCCCCGGTGAGGTCGGGATGGTCCCAGTGAGATTGAAACGGCCCCAGTGAGGCTGCAACGGCCCAGGTGAGGTCGGGACGGCCCCGGTGAGGTCAGAATGGCCCCGGTGAGGATGGCACCAGTGAGGTCGAGATGGCCCCGGTGAGGTAGGGACAGTCCCAGTGAGGTTGAAATGGATAATAAAGACCAATATAAACTGATGAACAAAAATAGATGCAGAGGCACAACAGCATTGAATAGACTGTCAAACTACAGTGGGAAGCCTGGGGAGGGTTTGGGGGGGCATTTAAGAGATCAACCGAAGGACTTATATGCATGCATATAAGATTAACCAATGGACACAAGACACTGGGGGGTAGGGGAGGCCGGTTGCATGGGGCAACCAGGATGGCAGGGGGGTTAGTGAGGGACGACCAAACGACTGAACAAGCAGGCTGCATGGGGCAACCAGGCTGGCAGGGGGGTTAGTGAGGGACGACCAAACGATGGAACAAGCAGGTTGCTTGGGGTGACCAGGCCAGTGGGGGGTCCATGAGGAGTGACTAGGCCAGTTGGGGGGGCAGTTGGGGGCAACCAGTCCAGCATGGGGGGCAGTTGGGGGCAACCAGTTCAGCAGGAGGGGCAGTTGGGGGCAACCAGGCCGACAGGGGGCAATTAGGGGCAACCAGGCCAGCAGAGGGGGGCAGTTGGGGGCGACCAAGCCAGCAGGGGGGCAGTAAGAGGCAACCAAGCTGGTGGGCGGGGGGCAGTTGGGGCAACTAGGCTGGCAGGGGGGGGCAGTAAGGGGTGACCAGGCCGACGGTGGGGGGAGGGGGGCAGTTAAGAGCAACCAGGCTGGCAGGGAGGGGACAGTTGGGGGTGACCTGGCTGACATCGTGGGGCAGTTGGGGGTGACCAGGCCATCAGGGGGGCAGTTAGGGGCAACCAGGCAGGCAGGAAGGTGAGCAATTAGAAGCCAGCAGTTCAGGATTGTGAGAGGGATGTCCGACTGCCAGTCAGACCTAAATGGCAGTTGGACATTCCCTGAGGGGTCCTGGATTGGAGAGGGTGCAGGCTGGGCTGAGGGGACACCCCCCCCCCCCCCAGTGCATGAATTTTGTGCACTAGGCCTCTAGTCCTCTATAATAATAAAAGTGTAATATGCTAATTAGACCAGATGTCCTTCCGGATTACCTCCCTGATGAAGCCGGGGCTGTGAGGGAAGCCCAGGTCCCAGGTGCTTGCTGGTAGCTGGAGGGAAGCTGGTGCCAGCAGCCCAGGAAAGGAAGGCCTACTCTTGTAAGAATTTCATGCATCGGGCCTCTAGTCTACTTATATAAAAACCTTGGATGCAACATCATGGCCAGAACCGCGACCAACTGGAAGGAAGTCAGTCCTGCAGGGGTCGTCTTGGAAACGGCTGCACCCTCCCCCAGCTGTTTCCTGGAGGGTGAGGTTTCAGGCAGGAACCTGACCTCGGAGCAGAGCATGGAAGTGAAATGATTTGTAATGGATCTATTAGTGAAGCTACCTTTGGAAATACTATATCTATAGATCAGTGATTCTCAACCTTGGCTGCACATTAGAATCACCTGGGAATCTTTTTAAAATCCTGATTTCTGGGCCCCATCCCCTGGAAATTCTGTTTCTTTGTTATTAATGTTGTGGCCCCACCTCATAACAAAGAAACAATTTCCAGAGGATGGGGCCCAGGAATCAGGATTTTAAAAAGATTCCCAGGTGATTCTAATGTGCAGTCAAGGTTGAGAACCACTGCTATAGATAATATTAAAAATATATCTAAACGTGCAATTCTTTGTCCAAAAAATTAGCATGTTCAAAAATTAAATGAAGAAAACTTGGATATACTCGATGGAGATTTTCACACATATTTGAGTGATGATTCCATTGATTCCACAGATGATGCTGAAAAGGAAAATTTTCCCATTGAATTTCTTAATACATTTCGTACCACATAGAAATCTCTAAGACATACGCCAGGGACCGCATGTTTTTGGGCAAACTGCACGTTATTTAAATCATCATAACTACAGATCATAATGCACTTTAGGTGTTGTTTTTCAATAATTATAACATTTTTATTTACAAAAACAATTAAACAATTAAAGTTCCTAGTACTTTTTAACATATGGTACTGCGTAAAACATTTTCTAAAAGCGCCAGGAACTTGAAGATGAAGACTATTCGAATGACCAAAATACAATGTAGCTACAATGCTTTATGGGTTCGTGCAATTATATAGTTTTTCGTAGATTGACCTGCACGGTTTCCACCAATGAGATTGCTTCATTCGATGTGGACAAGACAGTGTGTTGGCATCTAAGGTCCATAACAGATGGCGCGTGAAACACGAGAAAACTCGTGAGCGGTATGAAAGGTGTTAATAGTATTACTCCTTCGGGAATGCCGTGTCATAAATTAAAATTGAAAGTGGGTGCAATCATCATGCTATTGAGAAATCTCAATAGTGAATGGGGTCTTTGTAATGGTACCAGATTTATTATCAAAAGATTATGACCTAACATTATTGAAGCTGAAGTGTTAACAGGATCTGCAGAGGGAGAGGCTGTTCTGATTCCAAGAATTAATTTGTACCCATCTGACACTGGCCTCCCATTTAAATTGATTCAACGATGGTTCCCCGTGATGCCAGCATTTGTGATGACTATTAATAAATCACAAGGACAAACTCTAGACAAAGTAGTCATATTCCTACCTGAACCCATTTTCGAACATGGTCAGTTATATGTTGCTTTCTCACGAGTTTGTAGAGCGTGTGACGTTACAGTTAAAGTTCTAAATACTTCATCACAAGGGAAATTAGTCAAGCACTCTGAAAGTGTTTTCACTCTTAATGTGGTGTACAGGGAGATATTAGAATAAGTTTAATCATTTTATCAGTCATTGTTTGCATCACTGTTGTTTTATATCATGTTTCTGTTGTTTTCATATTATGTTTTTGTTGTTTCCATATCATGTTTTTGTCGTTTTTATATCATGCCTGTTGTTATATCCTTTTGTTACTGTTTACTTATTAATAAATTTATATATTATTTTCATATATATTTTACTAATGTCCTTTCATCTCTCACACTTCTATTATAGAGAAAGGGCAAATAGCAATATCAAAATATCTCCACAAATTAATTCCCTTTTTTTAAAAAAATATATTTTATTGATTTTTTACAGAGAAGAAGGGAGAGGGATAGAGAGTTAGAAACATTGATGAGAGAGAAACATCGATCAACTGCCTCCTGCACACTCCTCACTGGGGATGTGCCCACAACCAAGGTACATGCCCTTGACCGGAATTGAACCTCTGACCCTTGAGTCCGCAGGCTGATGCTCTATCCACTGAGCCAAACCAGTTAGGGCAATTAATTACCTTTTAATGTGCACAAATTTAATGCACCGGGCTACTAGTCTTATCTAATAATAGACAAACATGGTAATTAACCTTACCTCCGACATGCTTCCAATTGGCTAATCAGGGAGATATGCAAATTAACTGCCAACCAAGATGGCGGCCAGCAGCCAGGCAGCTGAAGTGAACAGGAGGCTTGCTTGCTCCAGTGATGGAGGAAGCCAAGGTTCCCCGCCTGCTGCTGTCGGACTCTGAGCTTCACTCTAAGAAACAATGTTGCGAATATAGAAGCTAAACAAACCCCAGAAATCTGCTTTCTGCCAGTCGGCCTCGGAGCTGGAGCTGCAACAGTGTTTCAATTATAGAAGCCAAACAAACCCAGATACCTGCTTTCAGCAGCCGAGGTCTCAGAGCTGGAGCAGAGCCTCAGAGCTAAAGCCGGCTCTCAGTTCCAGTGACAGCCATAGAAGGTAAATAAATCCCAGAATAAAAAAAAAAAAGGAAAAAAGGAGAGGTTGGGAGCTTCAGTCACCCGCCAGCCTGAAAACAGCCCTCAGCCCCTCACCCAGACTGGCCAGGCATCCCAGTGGGGACCCCCACCCTGAAGGGGGTGTGACCAGTTGCAAACAGCCATCATCCCCTCATCCAGGCTGGCCAGGCACCCAAGCGGGAGCCCCACCCTGATCCGGGACACCCTTCAGGGCAAACCAGCCGGCCCCCTCCCATTCACCAGGCCTCTATCCTGTATAGTAAACGGGTAATATGCAAACTGACCCTAGCAGCAGAAGGACTGGGAATGACTGGTCACTATGACACACACTGACCACCAGGGGGCAGACACTCAATGCAGGAGCTGCCCTCTGGTGGTCAGGGTGCTCTCACATGGGAGGAGCTCTGCTCAGCCACAAGCCAGGCTGCCAGTACAGCGATGGTGGTGGGAGTCTCTCCTGCCTCCTCAACAGCACTAAGGATGTCTGACTGCAGTTTAGGCCTGCTCCCTGCTGGCAAGTGGACATCCCCAGAGGGCTGCCAGGCTGCCAGAGAGGTGTCTGATTGCCATCTTAGGCCCAATCCCTCGGGGAGTGGGCCTATGCCAGCAGGTGGTCATCCCCTGAGGGGTCCCAGGCTGTGAGAGGGCACAGGCCGGGCTGAGGGACCCCCCTTCCCCCCCCAAGTGCACAAATTTTTGTGCACCAGGCCTCTAGTATATAATAAAATCCTAATATGCAAATCAACTGAACGGCAGAACGACCAGCTGCTATGATGTGCACTGACCACCAGGAGGCAGACACTCAATGTAGGAGCTGCCCACAGCCCACAGTCTCCAGGCCAGACAAGCGGGTGCCAATGGGGTGCCAGTTGTCCCACAGATTGGCCCTGATCACTGGCCAGGCCTAGGGACCCTACCCATGCACGAATTTTGTGCACTGGGCCTCTAAATACATTATATAAATATAGACGTAACCCGCCATTTTCCAGAACATTATCTCAATTCGTTGAGGTTCTGCTTCCCAGCAATTGTAGAGAGTTTGGCTCAAATAAAGTCACAAAAATTCTTTACAGGTTTGAATGTTTTTATGTTAACAAGGGCTATATGTGGAGAAACCTCTGATGCATTTGAGGTTAAATCCTTCCTAGTTGGATTCTGGTGTTGCCAATGGTCTGATTTATAAGTAAACCAGAACTATGAGGAATAGAAATGGGGAGGTAAATGAGTGTTTATTTTCTTCAACTCTCATTAACCTTAGCTCTGGTGTTTGTACCAAAGAAATTACTTGTATTTATTCTTATGGCTAAATTGCTAGCAATAAATTAGGAAAGGAAAAAAAAAATAACCACGTGGGATAATTGACTGAAAAACAAATGTCAGTAAAAGTAAACAGAATGGATTCCACTAAATCTACTTGCAAAAATGTCAGAGGAGTTGAGTTGTTTTCCCTCACAATATTTGTGCTGGTATAAAGTTTAATTAAATTTCTCCATAGAGACTGGGTATTTTGCTAGATGTCACTTTGAGATTTTTCTCAATGAAGGACTGCATTCTGATTAAGTGATGCAACATTTGTCCTCGGTAGTAGATCTATGACAATTGACACCTCTCTTTCCCAACTCTCCCAGGCTAACTAAGCAGCAGGAATGAAGGAGCACTTGCCACTGAACCAGTACTTCCGAGGCTGGACCAGTCCTGCTTTGGTCACTAAGGAGCTGTGACCTTGAGCAAATTCCTTAAGACCTCCAGCATATTAAGTATCAGAGACATTGATTTGCCTGACACATACGTTCAACAGCAGTTCTGAAAGCCTTCCTGCTCTAGCAGCCTCTGTTGTATTATAATGTTACACAAATACACAGCCAGTGAAATTTAGCAAAATAAATAGGAATTTGGGGAATTTTAAAAACGAATAAACTATTCACTGAGCTGGCGTCATCAGGTAACTGCATATTATTTTAGGATGAGAAATTAAAAAGAGTAATATGTTTGCCTACACTTTTTTTTCATATATTTTATTGATTTTTTACAGAGAGGAAGGGAGAGAGACAGAGAGAGTTAGAAACATCGATGAGAGAGAAACATTGACCAGCTGCCTCCTGCACATCTCCTACCGAGGATGTGCCCGCAACCCAGGTACATGCCCTTGACCGGAATCGAACCCGGGACCCTTCAGTCCGCAGGCCGATGCTCTATCCACCGAGCCAAACCAGTTTCGGCGTTTGCCTACACTTTTAAGTCTTAGGCTTTCTTTACCTTTAATATCACATTTATTAGGCTTATCATGTAAATAGTGCTGATCTTTCTTGATTTTAGTTATATTTCCAAGCTATTTGAGAATGGCCAAGGGTAACTGTTTTCTGCACATATCATTATTTTCTTCTTTTTGGGGGGAATCTTATGAGCTGTTGAAGAAAATGGTAGATAAATTAGCTATTTTTTTAAAAAAAAATAAGGACATTTAGGTTGTTCTTGGGCATCTAGATGAACACACCTTTGAAATTCCAGAGTCATTCTCTGTTCAGACCCCTTCAAGGCATAACTATCTGATAATCCAAGCATGTCAAACTCAAAGGCTAACACGGGCCAAATAAACAAGGTTTAAATTTATGTACGCCACAAAAAACCCCCAAAAGCTTCAATTTTCATAGAAACGTAGTTTTATTTAGAGGCATGCTGTATACAAAGGGCTGAAATAAATGAGTAATTGTTAACATAAAATAATAGAACATTTTAATAAAAATCAATATTTTTTTCTTGAACATTAATTCACCAGACACAAATTAATAAGCACAATGCAAATAAACCTATCTTTCTTGTTCTCCAAAAGCAAAATATTTCCTGTTGCACACACCAAACAAGTCAGTTCAAGACTAATGACGTGGCAATCAGCTGCTAAAATATTTGCTGTTAGTATTAGTGGAGAGAAATGGTGCACTTGTGCGTAAGGCATGTAAGGGAAATGAATGCAACATGATTATAGTAATCAGTCATTAGTGAACGTTGTAGTTCATTATTAATAACTAGAGGCCTGATGCATGAAAATTCATGCAAGAGTAGGCCTTCCTTCCCCCGGCTGCTGGCACCTGCTTCCCTCCAGCACCCGTGACCCAAGCTTCCCTCCTCTTGCTGCTGGCAGGCACCTGGGACCCAGGCTGGCTTCCCTAGGCCACCAGCAGGCAGCTGGGACCTGGGCTGGCTTCCCCAGGGACCCGGCTAGCTTCCCCCAGGCTGCCCGCAGGCACCCAGGTCCTGGTTGGCTTCCCTCTGGTGCTGGGGTCCAACCCCAACGGGTCCAGGGATCCCCAAAGGTGTGGACGGAGTCGGCAAAGAAGGAATGACACGAAGACAGCCTTCAGTTGATCAGCAGCCTAGTCAGGACCTCTAGCCAGGATCTCCAGCCAAGTTCTGTCTAGGATCTCCAGCCAGGTTCTGTTGCCATGTTCTCTCACTAGGTTCTCCAGCCAGGTTCTATCCAGGTTCTCCAGCCCAGTTCTGTTCAGGATCTCCAGCGAAGTTCTGGTCTCCAGCGAAGTTCTGGTTAGGAGGTTCTGTCTCTAGTTGTCTTGTGACATCTGTATTTATACCAGTTGATTGCAATCCTATCAATCTCTATTTCAATGGTTAGGGCGTTTCTTTATCTCCATTCCAGGGAGTAAAGATTATGTAGCTTAAGTGTGATTGTTTGTAGTTAAAGTGATTAACTACCCACCTGGCACTTAGTTAAGGGGTTTTATCCCCTCCCTAACTTCAGGGAAAAATTCCTACCTGGGGAAACAACCTTTCTCGGAGAGGTGACCTTGGTTAAAACACATAGTGCCAAGAAGGTGAGCAAACATATTAAGAACAGTATGCCATATATGCCAGGTCCCTTGAAACAGCAAGGATGGACCGGCTCCCGGGACTCTGGCCCCTGTTTTTTCAGGAAGGACATCCGGAATGATATCTGGAAGACGTCTGGTCTAATTAACATATTGCCCTTTTATTATTATAGACTAGAGGCCCAGTGCACAAAATTCATGCACTCGGGGGAGGGGGTCCCTCAGCCTGGCCTGCGCCCTCTCACAGTCTGGGAGCCCTCAGGGGATGTCCCGGGGGGAGTGCGCCTAAGTCATCAGTCAGACATCCTTAGCGCTGCTTTGGGGGTGGGAGAGGAACCAGCCACTGCTGCTGCACTTGCCAGCCATGAGCTGGGCTTCTGGCTGAGCGACGCTACCCCTGTGGGAGTGCATTGACCACCAGGGGGCAGCTCCTGCATTGAGCATCTGCCTTATAGTAACTGGTTGTTCTGCTGTTCGGTTGATTTGCATATTAGCCTTTTATTATATAGGATTATGTATAACAGGATATTGTAAAACTTAAGTTATGAAATTTTTATTGAAACATTTTTTACATTTTTCCATACCATTATATTGGCTGGGCCACAGAAATATTTGTTGTGGGCCTCATGTGGCCTGTGGGCTGCGAGTTTGACATGCTTGATGTAATCATAGAAACCCCTCTCCCTTCCTGTTCCCTGCTGTGCTTTCTCTCACTTTTTTGTAATCTTCCTTAGCTCTCCCCTAAATTCCAAATGCATAAAAGAAAACTGTAAAACTGTATTTCTCTGGAGCATTTGAAATCTTGCTTCCAGGCATGTCATCTGTTTGGCTCAAATAGACTCAAGTAAATGCTTACAAAAATTCTCCACAGGTTTGGAAGTTCTTATATCAACATTAGTAATCCCTCAAAAATAAATTAGGGTTTTTTTTTTCTTGTGATATACCTTTTATGTGGGAGAAAGATAAAAATAGACTTGGGCATGAAAATAAATTAGAGCCTACTTTTTTCAATAAAATACTAAAGAATTCCTTCAGTAATCAAAAGGCAAGTGTGAAATTGCCTTTTGTTTAGTGGAGAAATAAATAGAAACAAGAAAGAATCTCTTTTTAATAAAAACTTAATGGTATGCCCATTCAGCTGCCATGTTGCATGAGCTAAATAGCTGGATTTGTGACATTCAGAAAGCAAAGAAATCATGAACAAAAGTGTAAAGAAAATAATAAGTCTGAAAATTAAACACTTTAGCTTTAAGTCTTGCCAGTGGATCTTCTAAAACTGCAACCTGCATATTTGTGTTGTAAACAATCATGGTGTTTGTACCTATTCTCATTTTTAAACTAAATATATGACAACAATGGAGCTCAATTAAAAACGGATTAACCACATAGATATGTATAATTGATTATGGTAGATTTTTGCCGGAAGCTGGTCCATCCTTGCTGCTTGACACAGTCGCTGCAGGAAAGAAACATCTGCACAGCATATGTTTCAAGGGACCTGGCATATATAGCATATTGTTCTTAATATGTTTGCTCTCCTTAACGCCATGTGTTTTAAACAAGGTCACCTCTCTGAGAACGGTTGTTTCCCCAGGTGGGGATTTTCCCTGAGGTTAAGGAGGGGATACAACCCCTTAACTAAGTGCCAGGTGGGTAGTTAATCACTTTAACTACAAACAATCATGCTTAAGCTACATAATCTTTACTCCCTGGAATGGAGATAAGAAACGCCCTAACCTTTGCAATAGAAATTGACAGGATTAAAATCGACTGGTATAAATACAGATGTAACAAGACAATAATCATCAGATCCTGACCAGATCCTAACCAGAACTTCCGCTGGAGATCCCGACCAGAACTTTGGCTGGAGATCCTGGCTAGAGGTCCTGACTAGGCTGCTGATCAACTGAAGGCTGTCTCCGTGTCATTCCTTCTTCGCCGACTCCGTCCACACCTTTGGGAACCCCTGGACTCGCTGGGGTTGGACCCCAGCAGATTTTGCTTTGCTAAATCCACCCAGATTTTCCCTAAGGAGGCATACCATTTTATCCACTTGGTGGATAAAAAGGGGCTCTACAATAAATCTAACTAAAAGTAACTTAAAGGGTAATTTGATCCTAAATCCCTATTTTAGCAGATTATGGTGGGTGGGTGGCTCGTCATGCCCCAGGCATATAACTTGTTTATTAAAAGGTTTATCTTTGGAGTCTCCACGGCATTACACTCACAGCAGCGCAGCCGCTCGGAGTAGATCTACAGGGAAGAGCACAGAGTGACCCAAACCGAACACATGGTTACCACCCAAGCCCGCGCGGTGGCCCAACAAGTACAGCAGGTCCCTGTGGCCACCTACACGGATCACAGTATGTGGAATGCTGATGAAGACTCGCCTCCGTCTCCAGAGGACCCTTCTTATCGTGATTCCGACATATTCAGCTCCGCAGCCGCTGACGAGGTAACAGCTCATCTGGCTGCTGCAGGGCCTGTGGGAATGGCTGCCGCCGCTGCTGTGGCAACAGGGCAGAAACGGAAACGGCCTCACGTGTTTGAGCGGAATCCATCCATCCGGAAGAGACAGAAAACACGCATGCTTCGCAAACTTCGAGCCATGTTAGATGAGTATACTACTCGAGTGGGGCAGCAAGCTATTGTGCTCTGCATCTCACCCTCCCAACCCAAACCGGTCTTTAAAGTATTTGGGGCAGCACCGTTGGAGCAGGTGGTGCGTAAGTACCAGGGCGCGATCCTGGGGGACCTGGAGTCCACCCTGGCCCAATGCGCCCCCGGGCCGCAGGAGGGTAACTCGGAGCTCCCACCTCTCACCAGCGACGGGATTCCAGTCTCTGTGAATCAAATGACCCAGGCCCAGCTGCGGGCATTCATCCCAGAGATGCTCAAGTACGCCACGGGTCGGGGAAAACCAGGCTGGGGCAAAGAAAGCTGCAAGCCCACCTGGTGGCCTGAAGACATCCCGTGGGCCAATGTCCGGAGGGATGTCCGCACGGAAGAGCAAAAGCAGAGGGTTTCATGGACCCAAGCACTCCGGTCCATAGTTATAAACTGTTATAAACAGCACGGACGGGAGGACCTTTTATGCGCTTTTGAAGATCAGCAAACACAAGCAGAGGCTGCAACCACACAGAGTATAGTCCATCTTGTTCCATCAGAGACCGTAGTCCAGACCTTCAGTAACCCCGATGGCACTGTCTCACTTATCCAGGTTGGCACAGGGGCAACAGTAGCAACGTTGGCTGATGCTTCAGAATTGCCAACCACAGTCACTGTTGACCAAGTGAATTATTCTGCTGTGGCAGATGGAGAGGTGGGACAAAACTGGGCCATGTTACAAGGAGGTAAGATGACTATCCAGAGGGTGCAAGCTTCAGAGGCCACACAGACAGTGGCATCATTGACAGAGGCCGCAGTGGCAGCTTCTCAGGAGATGCAACAGGGAGCTACTGTCACCATGGCGCGCAACAGTGAAGCTGTTGCCACATTGGCCGAAGCCACCTTGCATAGTGGGGGACACATTGTCCTGTCTGGGGAAACCGCAGCAGTCCTTGCAGCACTTGCTGGAGTCCAAGACGCTAACGGACTGGTCCAGATCCCTGTGAGCGTGTTCCAAACTGTGGACCTGCAATCCCTTGGGTAACCAGCCTCACCCAAGGCAACGGGCCGGTGCAGGTGGTCATGGCCCCTGGGGACACCAGGACAGCGGGTAGCAGTCACCATAGACCAGCCGTGGGCAAACTACGGCCCGCGGGCTGAATCCGGCCCGTTTGAAATGAATAAAACTAAAAAAAAAAAAAAAAAGACCGTATCTTTTTATGTAATGATGTTTACTTTGAATTTATATTAGTTCACACAAACACTCCATCCATGCTTTTGTTCCGGCCCTCCCGTCCAGTTTAAGAACCCATTGTGGCCCTCGAGTCAAAGAGTTTGCCCACCCCTGCCATAGACGGCCAGGCTGTGGAAATGACAGTGACATGCAGCCATATCATGGCATCGTTTTCTAGTCTACTTCAGACATTTTTACACCTTGCAGAGGTGCAATCAAATGGAGTTAAGCCCCTCAACTTTGGAAGAAAAGTATTGTTAATCCTTTTTTAAAAAAGGAAGAAAGGCAGTGAATGTTGAAATTGCATTTTTTAAAGTACCACTCTTGATTTTCTGGGATTGGTGGAATAAGATACTGCATGGTTAGTTTCACTGTCCCTAAAAAGCCAAATTGTGGCAAGACTTCTTTCTGCGAAAACGTGTGTGTATACTTATGTGTGTGTGCGAATGTGAATATATGTGTATGTGTACAGATGGATTTAAACATTTACATATAAATAAAGTATATATGTGTACGTATATATTCATCTATATGTATAAAAGCCTAAGCAACTGGATGGCCAGCTGACCAGCTGGTAGCTATGATGCACACTGACCACCAGGGGGCAGATGCTCAATGCAGGAGTGTACTCCCACAGTGGAAGCACAGCTCAGCTGACAGATGGGTGCCAGACACCAGGCTCACAGCTGGCAAGAGCTCACGGCTGGCAAGCACAGCTGTGGCTGCACGAGCCTCTCCAGCCTCCATGGCAGTGCAATGAACGGCAGGCACAGTGGGGCTGGGCTGAGCGGGAGTGGCTCAGTGCCTGGCCCAGGCTCCTCCCCGGCTGCCTGCCGCTTCTCTCACTACTACATCCCCTAAGGGCTCTTGGATTATGAGAAGGCCCAGGCCAGGCTGAGGGACCCCACTGGCGCACAAATCTGTGCACCCACCAGGCCTCTAGTATATATATGAAACCTGCATGGAATTATCTGTATGAAATTAAGGTGGGCCCAGGCTCCCGCACAGCTGCCTCCTCATGGTGTCCCTGGGTCTGGGCTTCTCTGTAACTCTTCAAGTCTAGGATTTCTCAGCTGCAAGTCCTGAGTATCCAGTGGCTAAATTCACCTGACTTTTCAACAGGCCAAATCTCCACTCCTGAGTACAGGGACAACTCTTCCCCCTCTTCTGGGCCCCCTCTGTGTGATAAAGTATTTAATGGTTTGTTGTTGTTTTTTTAACATGACATTAAGAGATCATTCATGTCTTGCTCAGCCTTTGAGAAAAGTTTCAGATTCTTGTATTTGCTTGTTTTATTAAAACTAGAGGTCTGATGCACAGATTCATGCACCAGTGGGGTACCTCAGCCTGGTTTGCAGGGATCTGGCCAAAACTGACTTTCTGACATCTCCCCAGGGGTCTCGGATTGTGAGAGGGCGCAGACCAGGCCAAAGGACCCCACCGGTGCACAATCAGGGCCGGGGAGGGCTCCTGGAAGTGTCCTGCCTGTCTTGCCCAGTGACAATCTGCCGGACCCCAGCAGCAAGCTAACCTAGCGATCAAAGCATCTGTCCCCTGGATGGTCTGTGCACATCATAGCGACTGGTCGAACAAATAGTTCCACACTTGGCATATTAGGCTTTTATTATATAGGATTATCCAATGTTAAAAAAAATAAAGGGTTTATCTTTGCCTCAAACAAGCCCTGTCCATTGTTTTTGTGCATCTAGGTTAACACACCTTTAAAATGCCTTTTTCAGACCCCTGGGAAGTATAACCACCCTCAACAGAGCACATACTCTTGTTAAATATTCTGTCATTTAATCCCCACCCTGCCTTGCTTTCTACCATCTTCAGGTAACCTTGGTAACATTCCTCCCTCCCCCCTCCTTAATTCCAAATGTATAAAAAAAACTACAAAACTGTCCTTCTCTGGAGTATTTGAGATCTTGCTTCTCGGTATTGTCATCAATTTGGCTCAACTAAATTTTATGAAAACTCTCTACAGGTTTGGACATTTCTTACATCAACATTCTGCTATGAGATATAGTGGGCCATAGATTTTAGGCAGAGTGCTAATTAATCATGTAATAAATGAAACATTCCAACTATTTAAATATGGTGCATGTGAGTGGGTGGGATGGTAAATGACTTTGCCCTTAAATTCAAAGCCAATTCATTTTCCCACTTCTGCTCCCTTGTGTATTTGTTTATTGCTTTTCTTTTATTCCTGTAGAAAACTTTACCTGATGTCAAAAATCACATTTTCCTGACATCTAGCTTTTACTTCTGGGTGGATGCTACTTAGAAAATACCTAAGGGTGCTTCAGTTTCTGATTTTGATTGCTTGTGGTGAAGGTGGTAGGCATACCAGGAAGTTTGGTAAATGTATTTAGTGATAAGTTATTAACTGGATGCTTTGCTATGACTTGCCCTAAGCACTTGGTAAATATTTTCTGATTTTTGGTCTCTTTTTATTTTACCTACTATGATTTATAAATATAGAAACATATTTTGACTTGTGAAAATTCAGCAAAGAAGTTGACCAGGTGGGCAATGCCACTGAAGAAGGGTAGAAACCTTTGTGAGAAACATTGTAATAAGAGGAGGAAACTTTTCTTTATAGGTGGTCACTGATTTTGGAAAAAATATTTTAAAGACTCACATATTAAAAAGAGTTAATTAAATTTATTTATTTTTTAAATATATTTTATTGATTATTTTACAGAGAGGAAGGGAGAGAGACAGAGAGTCAGAAACATCGATGAGAGAGAAACATGTATATGTGCCTCCTGCACATCTACTGGGGATGTGCCTGCAACCCAGGTACATGCCCTTGACTGGAATCGAACCTGGGACCCTTCAGTCCGCAGGCCGACGCTCCATCCACTGAGCCAAACCGGTTTCTGCAAATTTATTTTTATTTTAAAGAGGAAAACTTTCCACAGAGTCATTTTTTAGGGATCAGACTAGGAACGAGAGAAAGTTGGGAGTTAGATAGGAGGACAAGGTAAGGAGACATCTGAAGGATCAGAGCTGACATTACCCCTAACCATTGCTCTTTGCTCAGAATCCTTCTTCCTCGTCAATTAATGTGGATTCTTATTCTAAGTGTTCCTTAGAAGTTAAAAAGAATTCCCCTAACATATTCTGAAAGTTTCTCCTATTAATAACAAAGTTGCTGAAGTTTAAATTTTTTATTTTTGAATGAAAATGACTGTCCTTTTCTATCTTTATAATTTACTCATTCTTTTAGCACACATTTATGGGGTTGGTCACCAAAGAAATGAGGATATAACGATGAAGTAGGCACATAACTTGCCTTTACAAAGCTTAAAGCGATAGATGGTGCACAACAGTCTGAGGATGTTTTTGATATATATAAAAAGTTTATTTAAGCCAGGGTTTCTCATCCTCTATCAAATCTTGATAATGTTTCAGTACACACAGGGATAATCTTTATGAAATTTATGATGAGAAAAATAAAACACAGAGTAGTATGGGGGAAAAAAATCCTGATTTAATTTGCATAAAATTCAATCCTTAATTTCATTAAGATATATAAAATCTTTTGAAAAAATTTTGGTAAGACTTTTAAATTATGACACTGATGAGAAATTATCTGCATACATATCAGACAATGCTTTTAAAAAGTATTTTTCCATTTAAAAATTTATGCCAGTTAAAATTATTATCTAAGAGTCTAAAATATTTTAATTTTATTTCAGTGACAGATGTAAAGTTAAAATATCTTGTAATAATGTAAACATTACATTTCTAAATATAGAATCTAGCCAGACTTTTTAATATCAAGTATTTAAAATAATAAAGCTGTAATTGATAGAAATGAATAGGTAGTTAGAGTGGTCACCCTGTAACCCACTTGTACACAACTACAAGGTAAGTAATACCAAAGAGAAGTAAGAGAGTTAGGGAGCTATTATTGGGGCTACTATTTGGAGGTGTGCTTGCCAGCTTCTTTCTTAATTTATCAGCCAGCCCTTTGCCATTGTACCTTGGGTTCTATGTATATTTCATGGAACATGAACTCCATGGATGCATTAGCCTGGAATGTGACCTCTTTCAGTAGCGCCTTGGGACACGTGACCATGATGGGCAGCAGTGTGCCACTGGCTAGTGAAGTAGATGCTTATGTAATATAGCATACTTGGGTTGTGTGCAGCATTTCATGATAGAACAATGAATGGCTGCATGTCACTCTTGGTTTTTGCTGCCCATGAGGACCATGGAGCATACCATCCACTCTATTGCAGCAGACTTTGACAGCTTCTCTAGAGCAGAGATGAGTCAAAATATAATGGAATTACTACATCCTTTAGCTCAGCAGCTAGAAAGAAACACGTTGACACTGTCACCACAATTTAGTGATGGCCTCTGGGGGACATTATACAGTGATTTAACCTCGGTGGATTAAGCTCTATAATGTCTCAAAACTGGTGAAATAATGCACAAAGTTGGAATTTGGCTATAATAAAGGGAACAAGCTGCACTAGAATTCCATTGATAGTAATTGTACTAGAAATGCCATTGATCAACTTCAGAAACAGAGAGTTAGTTGATGGTTCTAATATAAAAAATTAGCACTTTACCAATAAAAAAATTAAAGATAAAAAAAAAGAAGGTAAGAATCAGGGCGATTTTCAAAGATGGTGGCATAGGTAAACACCGGAAATTGCTGCCTCCCACAACAACTTCAAAAATACAATGAAAAGACAAAACAGACATCACCCAGAACCACAGAAAGGCTGGCTGAGTGAAAATTCTACAACTAGAAGGAAAGAGAAAAGCACACTGAGACTCAGAAGAGGTGTGGAAGTAAAGTGCAGAGGTACGGAGGCACACACGGCAAGGGCTGGCAACTGAGGACGCAGCTGTCTTTTTGAATCGGGGGGGAGTCACAAGCCCCCCATTGCTCTGAACTCCAGTTCCAGGAAGTCTCTGGGGACCCAGACTCATACGGGGAGAAACTGGACTGTCTGGCAGCGGGCAGAACTAGGAACTCCAGGGCGGCTTTCTCTCAGAGGTGCTTGCAGAGATTACCGGGACACTGAGATGCGGGGCCTCTTAGGGCAGGGCTGAGGATCAGCCATAGCTGTTTGCTCCACCCTGTTGATTCCCTGAGACCCTGCCTCACCCAAACTTTTGCATATGAATGCCCTGGCCCTTTGCAATCTGAAAATTACCTAACAAACTGCAGCTGGGCCAGACAGACCCAGAACTTCCAAGAGAGGCCCAAGGCCCCACAACAGCTTGCAGTGCATCACAGCTGGGACTCATCTGGGCACATCCAAACCCCAAACAAGGAAGGGGAATCTGAAGATCTCTTCGTAGCTCCTGCTGGGTAGCCTCAGGCAGAGGCTAAATTAACACCTCCTTAGATCCAAGAGCCAGTGTACCCAGTGGTCAGAGTGGGACCATCCAGATTACAACTCCTCTGTCCATAAGGGACACACTCAGGGGGCAGACTCAGTGAGCACCAAAGCCCCACTGAAGCAAGTCTTGCCCCATAAGGGTGTCTTCAGCACAGAAGTTCTCCCACCGTAGACACAGCTGATTCTCACAGCCAATTGGCCTGGAGGGCAATTACTCCCAGTGATACCTACAATAATCAAGGATTAACTACAAGACTGTGCACAAAGCCCACAAAGGGGTGCACCAAGAGTGTCCACCTCAGGTAATTGGGGAGGCTGAACCACTGGGCCCTATAGGACACCTAGCACCAAAGCCACTCTACCAACACAGGGAAGCATAAAAAAATGTGGAGACAAAGAAAAAGGTCACAAATGACAGAAATGGAGGAAAGCAAACTACAGGATATAGAGTTCAAACCACAGTTATAAGGTTTTTCAAGAATTTTCTAGAAACCGTCGATAAATTTAGTGAGACCCTGGAGGATATGAAAAAAGATCAACTAGAAATTAAGCATACACTGACTGAAATAAAGAATAATATACAGAGATCCAACAGCAGACAAGAGGATCCCAAGAATCAAGTCAAAGATTTTAAATACGAAGAAGGAAAAAATACCCAACCAGAAAAGTAAAAAGAAAAAAGAATCCAAAAATATAAGATAGTGTAAGGAGCCTCTGGGACAACTTCAAGTGCACCAACATCCGAATTATAGGAGTGCCAGAAGAAGAGAGAGAACAAGATATTGAAAACCTATTTGAAGAAATAATGACAGAAAACTTCCCCTACCTGGTGAAAGAAATAGACTTACAAGTCCAGGATGCACAGAGAACCCCAAACAAAAGGAATCCAAAGAGGACCACACCAAGACACATCATAATTATGCCAAGGGCAAAAGACAAAGAGAGAATCTTAAAAGCAGCAAGAGAAAAACAGTCAGTTACCTACAAGGGAGTACCCATATGACTGTCAGCTGATTTCTCAACAGAAACTATGCAGGCCAGAAGAGAGTGGCAAGAAATATTCAAAGTGATGAATAGCAAGAACCTACAACCAAGATTACTTTATCCAGCAAAGCTACCATTCAAAATTGAAGGTCAGATAAAGAGCTTCACAGATAAGGAAAAGCTAAAGGAGTTCATCACCACCAAATCAGTATTATATGAAATGCTGAAAGGTATCCTTTAAGAAGAGGAAGAAGAAAAAGGTAAAGATAACAATTATGAACAGCAAATACATAACTATCAACAAGTGAATCTAAAAACCAAGTGAATAAAAAATCTGATGAACAGAGTAAACTGGTGAATATAATAGAACCAGGGGCATAGAAAGGGAGTGGACTGACAATTCT
Organism: Myotis yumanensis; assembly: GCF_028538775.1. Classification (NCBI taxonomy): domain Eukaryota; kingdom Metazoa; phylum Chordata; class Mammalia; order Chiroptera; family Vespertilionidae; genus Myotis; species Myotis yumanensis. The sequence goes on along the minus strand of NW_027223752.1, from coordinate 158,567,791 downwards.
TGGGAGGAAAAGGGTGTGGAGGTGCAGGAAGAGACTGGACAAAAATCGTACACCTATGGATGAGGACAGTGGGAGGGGTAAGGGCAGAGGGTGGGGTGGGAACTGGGTGGAAGGGAGCTATGGGGGGAAAAAGAGCAACAACTGTAATAATCTGAACAATAAAGATTTAATTTTAAAAAAATCAGGCACAGTTGATAAATTTCCTATTCACAGAGTGTATGGGAATGGTGGCTAGTTCCAGACTGTTCATTGGCAATGCCTTTCCATTCTTCTTATTTGACCAACAAATAAATTCCTCTTACACACACACACACACACACACACACACAAACACACTTTTTCGGTGCTTTCTGATGATACGAAAAGAACTAAAGTATAGAGAAGAGGTCAAGGAACATGGGCAGTGCAAGGAGACAAGAAAGACAGAATGCCCAGAACACTTTTGGTCAACTTTGTTAAGATTTTCATCAGTTCTTTCTTCAGGAGATAATTGGAAATTTATGTTGGAGCCTCACTATAACTGAAATGTCTTTGTAGCATGTACATACAATTATGTTCAAGTTATCAATTAATTAGATAGAATTAATTCAGTGCTATCATCTTAGTGATTATTCACTAATTCCCTTTATTTCTTCATGAAGCTGAATGAACGGTACTTTGATTATTGTGCCTTAAGCTTTCAATCTGGAGTAGGCAGCCCCTACCTTGACTATGTGAGCCATGATTCTGATGGTAATTGTGGTCCATCTGCCAAGTTTGCCCCTTTTCATGGTATGGCTGGGTGTGCTATCTGAAGTCTGTGTTCTGTACAGAAATTCACAAGGATTGGCTTCCCTCAGATAAATACAGTAAGTTGCCCTCCACAGTGCCTAGCTCCTGGATACTGTGTCTTAACTTTGTTTGGGTAGAAATATAAATTTGGGTGCTCTTGAGCAAACCACTGATATTTGAAGTATGAGTAGGGCCAATTAGAACAAGGAGCAACAGCAAGAGCTGTTGAGCTGTTGAGATACGTTGGCAGAAAAGATTAAAAAAGGAAAGCTTATCTGCAAAACTTGATTGTGTGGATAGTCTTCAGAACCATCTCCAGGCTTTGGAGTGATCAGACCATCACGAGCTTGGCTGTGATTATAAGATGCTCAGTCTTTTCTTTTACATTCCTGGCTGAGGTTCAGTATTCAGAGAGGTGGTAGCTTAATGTTCCATGCAGTTGTCAGCATTTTTGTGGGCATCTGAGAGGGCACAGGGCCTGCACATGGCAGTGAGTCTGACATGGACCCTCCTTTCCACACTAGGGCTTTGGCTGAAATGTTGGCAAGGCCAGTCTTGGGCCTGCAGCAAGGGCCTGGCTGTGGGAGTGCCTTGACTTCCACCTAGTGGCAACTGTAAGTGGGTCAGCCACCCTTTCCTGGCGAGGGACATTTCAAACTAAAAGCCTTTCCAAATACAGGCCTCAAGATCTTTCCAACTGCTTCCTTTAGGGCCAGGCCAATTCTGATTGCTACCAAAAATGTTTAACCTCATTGAGTGCAATTTCAGGGAGAAAATGTTAATTTCACAAGTATCATTTTGTATAAAATGTGTGTTTATATATACACACAAAAGTATGAGGTAATAGTTAAATGTTCTCAACAGAGGGAAAATAAAAACTTGACTTTTAAAGAGTAACGTTTACTTAAATTAATCTTAAAAGTTAAAAAACTTTGTTTTTCAATAACTATGAAAAAGAAAATACATAGTTGAAAGCATCTCTGCTCTCTCAATTAGTTTTATTTAACATTAGAGCATAATAATGCTTTGCTCTAGATTTATGCCATTTTTAAACTACTTGCATTCAGGTATTTATTATTACTTCACTTGGAAAAGTGAGAAAACTAGAATATTGATTAATAGGAACTCTTCCTTATCTTTCATTGTGTTTTATTCCCTAAATATAAAGTATATTCTTAGAAAATAATGAATGATAGTTCAGGATATTTTTACTTCTGAGAAATTGTTTCAACATTTTTTTAAACTTAAAAAACCCCAATATTTTCTTTCTTCTTTTGCTCATTAACTGTCCTTAAAGTTTGGCTCCTATTATATAAGTTAATTCTCCATTTTGAATATAATGATGTAGAATAGCATTAAAATATACTAAAACTATTGTTTGATTAAATTTTATATTATTAAATTTCATTTAGTATTGTTCATATCAATAAAATTTTATTCTATAAAAATAAAAGTACGATGTGTTTCTAGCTTTAAATTGTGCACTATGAGTAAAGAATATAGAATTGTAGAAATTAAATTCAAGTTCTTAGGACAACACATATCAATCTGATTGTTAGAACACAGAGTCTGGCTTTTTAAAACTGGTGTCTTAAAGACAGGGAGGCAAGAGTGAGCATCAGTTTTGTGTCAGACAGATTTGCTGCTCTGGGCAGAGAATGTAGCATCTTAGCTTAGTTTTCTTATCTGAAAAAGTACTTAATAAAATATACACAGCCTTACTTGTGAGGATACGCTTATCTGTTTGTAAAGCACCTAGTACAATGCTGAGAACATAATCAGCACTAAAAAAGGGTGCTAGCTTCTGTTATGATGATAATAATAGTATTGTAGTCTCTAAATATCTCTTCTCAGATAACCTATAACTGAGTTTAACATTGAAGAGGAACATATTGTTTTTAAGTGGCAGTACAATACACTTTTAATATTTTAAAATAAATTGATTTAAAATTGTACTAAAATGAATATTTCTCTGTTTTGTCTACAAAAATGTGACTAAATGGACACATCTATGCGTTTATATTTTTGTAGACAAAAAACCTACTACTTTTAAAATTTATTTTATTCTTTCCTCTTTTGCTTCTAGACATTAGATTCGTGCACATAAAAATGTGATTTTTTTTCAAGAGTAATAAAGAAATATCTATAACATACATGGACTAAATGTCATAATTTTACTGTAGTCAAGTATAGGAATTTTAAATTAAATATAGATGCCAGATTAAGTTAGGGGCAACCAGGCCTGCAGGGGAGAGCTGAAAATGTCACAATTGGTTAAATTATTAGTCTCAGTAGTATACAAAAATCATTGTTTCAACATTAACTTATGAAAAATCATTTCCCTCCCATGGTTTAAAATTCAGTGTTTAAATTAAATTTAATGCAATATGTTCAATTCTAGCTATTCATTGAGAAAAGATCATTTAGATATGTGAAATTACAAATTATACCATCTCACTGAGAAGTCTTATTTTTGCCCTCATGTTATAGTCTTGTGTTTTTCAAAATGTCTCAATTATTGATATTCCACATAGGTCTCAGATTTACAGCTTTGGCTCTAGCAGGTCTCATGAATTTGAGCTGGATTCTGGTTACTGATGAAGTAATTTCAAACAATCACTGCAGAATTCACAGCAACTTTGTTCTACTTGTTTAAAAACATGTATTTACAAGGTGTCATCAGACTGCAAAAAACATGGTATTTGTTCATTCTCTATTTTAGTCCTTACGCATCTCATGGGCAGCAGAGCCCCCATTTCTGTGGCAGAGTTGGTTATTCAGGGAACTGTATATGAATGCCCTGTATATGAACTGTATATGAGTCTCAGAGAGTGGGCTGTGGTGCTGTTCCCTTCATTCCCTACCTTTCTCCTTTGCAGTACTGTCTATGCGGTATTGCCAGGGGTGGAGGCCCAGAAATTTGTTTATTTCACAGATGTCAGAAGGCAATGGAGTTCTTTCTGCTATTGAACTCTTGGTCAAATAATTCCAGCTTCATCAATGCTCTCATCATCAGACATTGAATTTTCAAGCACATCTTGAAAAGACTATCCTATATGATAAAGAGGTAATATGCAAATTGACCATCATGCCCTCACACAAGATGGCCACCCCCATGTGGGCACAAGATGGCCACCACCATGTGGTCAAAAGATGGCTGCTACAAGATGGCCGGCAGGAGAGGGCAGTTAAGGATGACCAGGCCAGTAGGGGAGGACAGTTGTGGGGGGGTTAGGTTGTCAGGGGAGGGCAGTTAGAGGGGACCAGGCCTGCAGGAGAGGGCAGTTAGGGGCAACTAGGCATGCAGGGGAGGGCAGTAGGGGGGGACCATGCCTGCAGGGGAGGGCATTTAGGGGCGACCAGGCTGGCAGGGGAGAGCAGTTGGTGGCTACCAGGCTGGCAGGAGAGCAGTTAGGCATCGATCAGGCTGGCAGGGGAATGGTTAGAAGATGATCTGGCTGGCAGGCAGAAGTGCTTAGGGGCAATCAGGCAGGCAGGCAAGCGGTTGGGAGCCAGCAGTTCTGGATTGTGAGAGGGATCCCAGATTGGAGAGGGTGCAGGCTGGGTTGAGCGACACCCCTGCCAGTGCACAAATTTCATGCACCAGTCTCTAGTAGATATTAATATAGAGATTGTTTTTAATAATAGTAAATCTATGATTTAAATGCAGTAAGGGAAAATACTCTGGAATTCTAGAATGTGAAGTATTTAGGGAGAAGAAAAGATGGAAGTGGACCATGTCTTTCATTTTATACGAGAGGCCTGGTGCACAAAATTTGTGCATTCGGGGGAGTCCCTCAGCTTGGCCTGCACCCTCTCACAGTCTGGGAGTCCTTGGCAGTTGGACATCCTTAACGCTGCTATGTAGGTGGGAGAGGCTCCTGCCACCGCTGCTGTGCTCACCAGCCATGAGCCTGGCTTCTGGCTGAGCGGCGCTCCCACCATGAGAGCACACTGACCACCAGGGGGTAGCTCCTGCATTGAGTGTCTGCCCCCTGGTGGTCAGTGCACATCATAGTGACTGGTCCTTCCTCCATCAAGCCCAAACTGGCTCTCCGACATCCCCCGAGGGGTCCCGGATTGCGAGAGGGCGTAAGCCAGGCCGAGGGACCCCACCAGTGCACGATTGGGGCCAGGGAGGGACGCGGGAGGTTGGCTAGCCAGGGAGGAACCATATTACGCTTTGATTAGTTGAACGGACACCCAGACACTTAGCATATTAGGCTTTTATTATATAGGATTTTGTGTTTTGTTTGCTTGCATTAGAGCTTATTTCTAAAATATTACAGGGAGGTTATATATATATATATATACATATATATATATATATGTATATATACATACATACACATACATACATATATATGCATATATTCTGATTTGTATATATATATATGCATATATTCTAACTTGTATATATTCAATCATCCATACATATGTAATCATATTATCTATCTGTGTATATATGTATATATTTATATATGCATATACAATGAATTTCATTGACTTTATAGGATTAAAATAAGACTCTCTTGGGCTAAATTTATGCTGTCACTGATAAATAAGACACAAAATGAACAGTTTGGTTGGTTTTGATCTTTTAAAATAATAAATCAGAGATATTCTAAGTTATATTTCAGCTTACTTTAATGGTAATGATATAGTCATGAATCAGTCTAACTCCTTCCATTTCATGAATTATATTTTACATGTAAATATTTAGTAAACATTGACTTTTTCTATACAAAAGAAATGAGAAAGTTTTATTATAGTTTCCTTATGTAATACATCAAGTCCTATAAAAACTCCTTGTAAAGCTTAATAGCTCAGCATAAGAAAAATATATTTGTCTTTCTAAGTGATATTTATTTCTTGATACATTCAGTTTTCTAGGTAGTCTATTTCTGATAGCAGTTTTCTTTGTGGGAATAACACAGATGGAGAAAAGAATATAAGAATAGAAAACTTGCACATCTCATTAGCAAGCAATGAGCTTCTGGTGTCCTACTCTTCACTTTCCCAATGTTGATTAAAATGAATCTAATTAAACTAAGATAAATTAATCAAAATCTATTACCTACTACATGACAGGTATTAGATGGCTCCACCCAGCTCTGTCAAGGACACTTCTAGAGGACTGTATTCAGTCCTGGTATCACACTTTGAAGAATATGTCAGTCCTGGCCTGTGTGGCTCAGTTGGTTGGGCGTCATCTTGTGTATCAAAGGTTGCCAGTTGGATTCCTGGTGAGGCCACATGCCCTGGTTGCAGACTTGGTCCCCAGTAGGGGGCATGTAGGAGGTAGTTGATAGACATCTCCATCTCACATTGATGTTTCTCTTTCTCTCTCTCTCTCCCTCCCTCTCCCTTCCTCTCTCTAAAAATCAATAAAAATCTTACAAAAAAGAATATGTCAAGTTATACTTCTTCTTGAGGAATGAACCAGGAGGACAAGGGCTTTAAAATCATTCCATATAGGAAGAGTGAACAGACCTGTGATGACTTAAGAGAAAGAAAAGCTCAGGGGAATGGCTGGGAATGATCTTCAACTATCTCAGGGCTTTCCTGGAAGAAAGTGTATTCTACATCTTCCAGAAAATGGACATATCCCCTAGATGAGACTATAGTGGAAGGATTTTTGTCTAAATATAAAGATGAATTTCCTATGGTCAGATAGGAATAGTGAGGGGTTTGCACAATGCCCGGACAACCCTTTATAAGGGTGGCTCAGTCATTAGAGGTGGTTGGACTTAATTCTCTTTAATGATCTTTCCAAACAAGAGGTTCTATGATTCTTTTCAACCTTGTGTCAGATTTGTTTTTGAAGAGCTGAGGCTGGGAGCAGCTGTAGTCTTCACATTTTTAAAAGGAGTTACATACTTAGAATACAGCAATTCCAAACTGCGTACATGAGGAGAATATTTAAGATTTAATATTAGATATGATTCCTGTTGTTGAATGAATGTTTTACTTATGTAATCTTGATATTGAAATGTCTTCATGGAAGCCATTAGAACAGTGGTTCTCAACCTTCTGGTCTTTTAAATACAGTTCCTCATGTTGTGACCCAACCATAAAATTAGTTTTGTTGCTACTTTATAACTGTAATGTTGCTACTGTTATGAATTGTAATGTAAATATCTGATATGCAGGATGGTCTTAGGTGACCCCTGTGAAAGGGTCGTTCGACAGCCAAAGGAGTCGCGACCCACAGGTTGAGAACCGCTGCATTAGAATGTGTTCATAAAACTTTATTTAAAACAAGAGGCCCAATGCACGAAGATTTGTGCAAGAATAAGCCTTCCTTCCCCTGGCTGCCAGCACTGCCTTCGCTCTGGCCGGAACTGCTTTTCTGCCTTCGTGCATTGCCCAGAGGCCTGGAGTGGCTGGGGCAGGGCGGAACACCTGCGTCCCAGTCCACCAAAACCATCTTTGTCACATCAATTTGCATATTCCCTCCTTATTGGCTGTGGGCGCCACCATCTTTGTCATGAAGTGATGGTCAATTTGCATATTCTGTCTTTATTAGATAGGATTTTAATGATAAAAATTTGTGGCCAGTGGTGGATTTGTATTCTCAACTGTGTAAATATTTATGATTGGTTGTCGAAGTCATTCTATATTGCTGTCCTGGGTGTGAAGAGTAGTTCTTTGGCGGGTTCTCTGTTTTTCTTTCATACCTCCATTCCAGGATTTGCTTGGCTTTAATGAGTAAGCGTGTTTAATGAGTAAACGTGAGATCTGAAGGCTGGTCTATCTGGGGATGTGTCTCATTCCTTGAGATAAGAAGCCAATGCCTTGTATAGGAGTTTAAAGATTAAAAAGTCAGGATTTAAAGATATAGTGGATTAGTTGCACCATTTAACTCCTTTCGGGTTTGTTGTATGTTCCCTTTCTCTGACTTTAGTGAGAGTGTGGAAAGGAGAAATGGAGAAAGAAATGAATGTTATTTACCAGAGAGAAAAGGGTATATCTTGCTTAAGTTGTCTCTGTTTTGCTCCAGTTTTGTAAATCAAGCTTGTAGCATAACCTTGCAAATGTTGTGTTTAAGAACTTAATTCTACTAAGAGATTTGAGAAATTGGAAGATGAGAAAAATGTACTATACAGTAGTTGCTTCTAAAATTAGAAAATTAACTGTAGAAGTCCTTTCTCCCTTAGCCTTCTCCTTCTTTAGAATTAACCACAGGGAATGACTATGAAGCTAATGTTTTCCCATTGCATAGATGTGTTTGAGCAATAATCTGATTTGTAAGGAAATATTACAGTGCATGAAGGGAAATTGTGAAATATTGTGTCACATTCAATAAATGTGCTCAATCTAACATTTTTCATCCTAATGCAGAATGAATCAGAAGACAATCAGCAGTGGAAGAAACACCTTAGGGAAAGTAGGAATAGGCACCTTTATAACTGAGCTCAGCATTCTGTTAAAGGCCTGAAGATGGAGCTCTTTGCAAAGTTTTCATGCAGAGTATGAAGCCAGCATCTGGCTATTGGGGCTTGTTTACAGCCTTTTAAAACTTACATTTTCCCCTAGATGTTGTTTTATAATCACTTAAAATGTAAACTTAGGACTGTGTTTTAAAATGCCAAAGAAATAAGGAAAAAATACACAAAAGCTATGATTTTTTTGCATCATATTTCTTTAAAAAAAAAACACATTTTATTGATATTTTACAGAGAGGAAGGGAGAGAGAGGGATAGAGAGTTAGAAACATTGATGAGAGAGAAACATTGATTCAGCTGCCTCCTGCACACTCCCTACTGGAGATGTGCCCGCAACCAAGGTACATGCCCTTGACTGGAATCGAACCTGGGACACTTCAGTCCGCAGTCCACTGAACCAAACCGGTTAGGGCATTGCGTCATATTTCTGGAAATGACAGCCTAAATTTTACCTTAAAGGAACCCTTAACAGTTGTTCTTATTTTGTTTTCCTCTAAGACTTCCATGGCCTCATTTTTAGTCACAGTGGTCATAGTTCATTATGTAACATCCATGGTGGACACCTTCCATCAATTGTGCTTGATATATCCTTTTCCATGGCTATCATGTTCCTCTGTCCTACTTATTTTCCTTTTAGATAGGAGACACCACATACAGGAACACACACACATATCTTTCAGATATACTTGAGCAACGTTTTAGAGCTGTTTTGTGATCGAAAAAATATTTTCTGTGGCAATCTGTTATCCAGTTTTACTTTTTAAAACGAATGAGTGTCCAGATCCCCTCTCATGCTCTCCCCATCACATATTTTTTAAAAAGATTTTAAAAATATATTTTATTGATTTTTTACAGAGAGGAAGGGAGAGGGATAGAGAGTTAGAAACATCAATGAGAGAGAAACATCGATCAGCTGCCTCCTGCACACCTCCTACTGGGGATGTGCCTGCAACCAAGGTACATGCCCCTGACCAGAATCGAACCTAGGACCTTTCAGTCTGCAGGCCAACACTCTATCCACTGAGCCAAACCAGTTAGGGCCCCATCACATATTTTTTGAAAATAATTTACTGTTACTCATTTTTCTTAATCCACAGTTGTTAAATCTTTTAAATACTTTATATTTTCTTATTTTTTCACATTTGCATATGTATGTTCTATTAACCTAGAACCATTTTACAAATGGAGCTTGGTATTTATGTAGGATTTTAGAATGGATGGGAATACACTCACTTTTTAAAAATCTTGCTTATTTAGGGTTCAGGTGAACTCTGTTTATGAGAAAAAGTTGTTTTCAATATTTCATTTTCTTTGTGTTTTAGTAAAACTGCATGCTAAGCATTGCTTGATATAACTTAACTATAATCATAGCTGATGAACAAAGGCAATATTTTTTAATTCTAAATTTTAGATTACCAATTTTAAAATCATTCTACTAAACCACAGGTGAGTTAATATCTTATGTGAGTAAAACATTCTGTCATATCTATTCCTTAATTCATTGTTATGTGAATTTAATTAAGATATTTAATTAAGCCTCAGAGATGATATGGTAAGAATATATCTTGCTAACCTTTCTGGTTTTGAGCAAGCTACTTGCTCATTTCTTTTAAAAAATGTAAATTATAAAGAGCACTGTATAAATACTGGGAAATATCATCCATACTCCATTTAATTACTAAACTGAAATCCTAGAGCTTTGCTGTCTGAAAACAAAAAGTAAAATGGATACAAATCTCAGGAGGCATATTTTGGCATTGTGATAACCATCACTTTGCTATATTTGTTTATATGTTTTAAACTAACTATATACACTGAGTGGCCAGATTATTATGACCACCTGACTTTGTAGGCAAATTAGCTATAATTTTGTGCTAAAGTTGCTAGAGGGCCAGACCATTATAAATAGGGAAGCAGGTTGTTTACCATGATGGTAGAAGTGATTTTTTTCTGAAGGTATGGGTAAGCAACATGATTTAACAGCCTTTGAACATGGGATATATGTATATATATATCTACACTAATAAAAGACAAAAATGCTAATTGACCATACCTTTGCTATGCCCTAAGCCACACCCACCAGCCAATTAGAGCAACTATATGCAAATTAACCCAACCAAGATGGCAGCCACGGAGCTGGAGTAAGCAGAGGAGGCTTGGTTGCCTGGGCATGGAGGAAGCCAAGCTTCCAGCTGGCTCTGAGCCGGCTGTGGCCTCAGCTCATGGCAACAAAGTTTCAATAAATCCCAGATACCTGCTTCCAGCCAGCCTCCACTGGGAGCTTGGGTGGCTGGGGTTTGTGGCCAGCCTGCAAACAGCCATCAGCCCCTCACCCAGGCTGGCCAGGCACTCCTATATAATAAAAGGGTAATATGCAAATTGACCCTAACAGCAGAATGACTGGGAATGACTGGTCACTATGACACACACTGACCACCAGGGGGCAGACGCTCAATGCAGGAGCTGCCCCCCTGGTGGTCAGTGCGCTCCCACAGGGGAGCTCTGCTCAGCCACAAGCCAGGCTGATGGCTGCCAGCACAGTGGTGGTGGTGGTGGGAGCCTCTCCTGCCTCCTCCGCAGCGCTAAGGATGTCCGACTGCAGCTTAGGCCTGCTCTCCGCTGGCAAGTGGACATCCCCCAAGGGCTCCCGGGCTGCCAGAGGGATGTCTGACTGCCAGCTTAGGCACAATCCCCCGGGAAGCGGGCCTAAGCCAGCAGGTGGTCATCTCCTGAGGGGTCCTAGACTGTGAGAGGGCACAGGCCGGGCTGAGGGACCCCCCCGAGTGCACAAATTTTTGTGCACCGGTCCTCTAGTGTGTGTGTGTGTGTGTGTGTGTGTATATATATATATATATATATACATATATATATATATATGTATATATATATATATATATATACTGGTTAAGACTATTGGGATGACTTTAAAAAATTAAAGAACAATGAATGTCTCATTATAGTTTAGTGAAAAAAATGTTAAAAATACTCCATTACTGGCAGTGACTAATAAATAAAAAACAAATGTTTGCATTTGTACAATGCATATTTTTAAATATGAAATTTTTAGTTTGATGGTGTTACTGGAGGAAGACCTGGACCAGGGTGGGTCTGCTCAGCACAGTCTAGAAATGGGATTCTTCTGCAATATCGCAGGAAAAGAATTTCAGAGACACATGTATGAAGATTTTAAGTGACAGTGGCGATATTTATTAGAGTGAAAAGAGATAGTGTGCCCTCGGAGAGGCAGAGGGTGGGCAGGCTGTGGTAGCAGCTGCGTGGACAGAGGCAAGAAGTGTCCTCTGCTGCTGCTTGCTGTTGCCCTGGTTGCAAGTTCGGTGGAAAACCTTAGAATTTAGGAGAAAAAAAGGCAAAAGTACATGCCGAGAGAAGGGCATGGGCATGTTCAACGTGGGCGCGTGCTGAGTTCTTTGTCTAGCTTCCCTATACTCCCTAGGATTTGGGAAGAGCAAGCTTTCATTCAAACAACCCAATCTCTTTCCTGGCTCTTCCAGGGCTGTGCCTGTGTCCTCCCCACGCCCAGTCTCTTTCCAATCTGATACTTTCCCCAGGCTAGTGCCCTCCTCCTCTTATGGTCAGCATTTTGGCTCCTCTGTGCATGCCTCATGGTTCTGCTTTGTCATTCAGCTTCTACTGAGCTTGTGCTTAGTAAAAGGAATCCCTCTGCTCTATCTTGGCTCCCGCCATGCATGCACTCAGTGAGGGAAATTTCCCTTGGCCATTTCCTCCCTCCCCACCCCATTAATCTGGTAGAACAGTGCAGGCTGCTCCCTGGGGTGACTGAAAAGTGTCTTTCCTGCTATTTGGATGCCCTGAGGGGCTGTGAAACTGTCCTTTCCTAGTTAATCCAGATTAATCAGATGTCTGGTTCCAGTTGTTCCTTTCCTTTTTGTTAATGTCTAACTAACTGCCTACTGTAACAATAGTTTTATTATTTTTTTAAATTTGATTTTATTGTTTAAACTATTACAAATAGTAGTACATATGTCTCCTTTTTCCCCCCCATTGACCTTCCCCCAGTCTCCCCTACTCACCCCCCTACATACCCTCACCCCCCTCCCAGTGTCTTGTGTCCATTGGTTATACTTATATGCATGCATACAAGTCCTTCGGTTGATCTCTTACCTCTCCCCCCAACCCTTCCCAGCCTTCCTGCTGTAGTTTGACAGTCTGTTTGATGCTTCTTTGTCTCTGTATCTACTTTTGTTCATCAGTTTATAATGTTCTTTAATTTAAATGAGTGAGACTATGTGGTATTTTTCTTTCACTGACTGGCTTATTTCACTTAGCATAATGTATATCTACACAATGGAATACTACGCTGCTGCAAAAAAAGAAGGAATTCTTATCATTTGCAACAGCATGGATGGAACTAGGGAGCATTATGTAACAATAGTTTTAAATGGCCATTTAGAAATATTATAATTATTGGTACTTTATTATATAGAAAATTTACTAGATTAATAGTTTCTTTCTGTAGAGCTGAATCTTTAGGAAAGATCATCAACTCAGCAACTTTTCTGAGAAAGATGCAGACATATCAAACATTGATATAGCCTTGGTTGTACTAGTGCTTTCACATAATGAGTCAACCTGCAATTAACATTTTAAGTCCAAATTAAGTCCATTTGTTTTAATTTGACAGGCAGGAAATGTGGACCTCTCTGTAAGTTATCCTTCTCTTTCTTTCAGCAGGAAGCTTCATAGAAAACTTTGCTGAACTTTTAATCTTTCCCCATCCCTAACCATTCTTGGCTAGGCATCCCTCAATTGCTCCCATGGTACCCTGTACTTAGCTCTTCCATACTACTTATAACACTGTTGTATTGTTATTGCTTGTTTATTGCTCTCCTCCCTTTCCCCCCAGTAGTTGAAGAGCAAGAATATGTTATTATTCTAAAGATGAACCCAGAGAATAGCTCACATTGGTGCCCAATATTATTAAAAGGTACATTGGAATTCTATAATATCTGGCTGCATATGCATGGTTTCAAAACAAGGCCACAAGTGAGATGATTAGTTTTATAACTATTGTCTCTACATACTTTCATTTATGTATTTAGATTTAGAAACTTGAATCTTTCTTTCTCCCGAAACTAGCAATAGTGTCAGTTTGAAACTCTTTTTATTGGCAATTTGGCTTTTGATAATTTAAAATGCATAGTTGTTTTCTTCTATAACAGCATATTTTTACATTTTCTTGATATTCCACTTACAACCTGATTTTTATATGTCTTAAAAAGGTAAATAGCTTGTTGTATTATCAATTTGTCAACATAATATTGTCATGAATAATTATTTTTATAGGAGATTAAAAGAGATACAATGAGTGGCATTGTCACAGTTTATGAATGAGTAGAAATATATTGCAAAACTGCCCATGCTTTCAGTAATGTGGATTGTTTTCTCAGCACTGTAGTGAAATCATCTGAAATCCATTAAAATCCACTTGGAACCCATGAAATTCAAAAGACAGAGAAATCATTTAATCCCCATATGGCATGATGGAGTACAAGAGAATCTTACATGGTGCCAGTGATTAAAATCCCAGTCCAGTAGTCTTCTCAGTTTTGTGGTCTCTTTTTCATTTGCTCCTTCCTTTGTAGATGAGACCCTTGAGATTTAGGTTTAATTCTCACCAGTTTTCACATAATCCCCAAAAGCCACGGAAATATGCCCCATCATTGCTAAATTGGTTTCCTCTAACTTAGTCACTTATTTGCATGTTTAAGAGATTATCCAAGGAACCTACAAAGGTGTTTCCACCCCCTCATTCAAAATCTCTTATTCAAGAGCCCTACAAACATTTACTTCCTTTACCACCTTGCCACATCCTTCTTCAAACCTTTTTTTTTTTTTTTGTCTTGGGTTCTAAGTCAATTATCCTGTTTGAGACTGATGAATAAGAACTGTTCATAGAGCTTTCACTAACCCAGCAGATTAAGAGTCGCTCTGAGTATTTCCAGTGCTGAAAAATTAGGTTGAATAGAGTAATACTTAAGTGAAATTTTTTGAATAAAAATTAAATTTTTGTATGACTACCCAGATAACTGTGACTTTAAGTACGATAATATTTTCTCTTTAAAAAAATATTAAACACAAATTTTTATTACTTTGGTGTGATTAGGTAACATAGGAGGAGGCATTTAGAGCAAAGCATGAACTACAAAGACACAACATTAAAAAGGTTAATTTAGGCATTGCTTTGAAGAAAAAATGGACTTGCAGAGAATAGTGGGATATAATTAGAATTTTAGTGAGCACTCTTGTTACTAGAATGAACTATATACATTTTTACATGAAAATAAGACTGGGCTTTTAGAGTAATCCAAATCAGGGTTAATTCACAGTGGATTGCTGTCAGCCAAGGAAAAACAGCACAACTAATTAAACAAAACAGAAAAAAAATAAAATCATACAACTCTTTGGGTTCTTTATTTTGCATGTCAGGATGTGAGGAGAGGCAGCCTGTAAGAGGAAATGATGTCGATGGCAACTTGAGGCAATTTGAGCATTTTAGATTGCTGCAGAATTTACCAGGTGACCGGAAAACACACAACAGGCACAGGGAAGATCAGGAACAACACTTTATTTCAGGAAGCACCGGTGCTGACTGGCCCAGGGGAATTGGATCCCAAATCTGAGCCCCAAATGCGCGGGGGCTTTCCCTTTTATCCCCTTAGTTTCTTTGTCTCCCAAATATGGACCAGGCTTCTGGACTGTCCACAGGCTTTGTAGCCCCCGGGGGTTGGAATGGGGGAAGTGAGACTACACCCAAAGGCCTGGCCTGGCTGGCGCCAATGCCACCAACTCCCTCTGGGGGTTGTGTATGGTTCATGGTTTATGGCCTCTGTAAAATGTAAGTATTCAGGGAAACAGGTTTTTGCAAGGCTAGCTAGGACACAAGTGGAAAGGGGTTGGGGCTAGCAAGCATATGCATTGGAATGCAGGTTGGGGAGGGGGGGTGTCTCTCAGGCTGCCTTCACAAGATATTGATGGTATTTAAAAAAAAATCTAAATTCTATACTTAAGATGTTTTCTTCTTGTGACAACTTATTACTAGTTCACCAACACTTTTCTCCAAGAATTAGAGTCCTTCCCACAATTTAAAAATCAAAGAGAATCTAAAATAAAATGGGAAATTGATTTTCCTTGGGTAATGAAAAAGTGGGAAGAGAGCGATAAAGTGGAGATTAAATTATATATAATATATAGGTATTTTATATATAGTTTATATAAATGTACATAAAGTAAAAATATTTAAAAAATATATACACTTTTCATTGGAAATTTAGCTATCAACAACTTAAAATTCGTATTTTCTAACTCAGTAGTATTCCTGTTGCCAGTGGAAGTGGGGCTCTTTCAGTGCTGTGAGGAAAAGCATTTCCAAGGACCGACTGGAGAGGATGATTTATTTGGGAAGCAAAATTAAAGGAGTTCCCCAGTGTCTCATCTCTGTCCATCCTACCATGGAACATCAGGGCCTGAAACAGTTACTGTCAAGAGATGCGATGCCTTAGTTTAGCCCAGCATCTGGCTAGCTTAGCATGTGTTCCCAGCTACACTCCATTGCTTTGCTGGTCTACCTAGGCTCCTGCCTGGAGCCTGCGTTTGGAGTCCACAGGGCCGTCGGATTCCATATATATATATATGAATGATAGTGTTTGTGCCTAATCTTGGAGAGGTAGAAAGGAAGCCATAGGGAAGAGAAAATGGATGAGCCAAGAGCATCTTGTTTCTTGATATGGGTGAAAGGTTAGAGGAGGCAGTATGCAATTAGATTATCTTTTTATTATTTGACAGGTGATGTAGATTAATAAATATTTATTTATAGTTTTTCAGTGCTACTTTAAGGACTGGCAACTTTTTAAAAAGATATTCTCATCAGCACTGTACCAGGTTTCTTGACATGGAGGCTGTAGGAGAATCAGAGCTGCTGGGTTAGAGTGCCTCCACAAAATTTTGCTACAACTCTTTTTTTATTCTTTTTAGCTACAAAACTGCTGGTAACTATTGTATAACTCAGACTTAGCCATGCTCTTTAAGTGTATAAAATATATACACTTTTTAAAATTTATTGATTTTAGAAAAAGAGAAAGGGGAAGAGAGAGAGAGAGAGAGACAGAGAGAGAGAGAGTTAACATTGATTTGTTGTTCCACTTATTTACACATTTATTGGTTGATTTTTGCATGTTCATTGACCAGGATTTAAACCTACAACCTTGGCATATTGGGATGACACTCTAACTAGCTGGCTAGCAGGTTAGGGATGCCCTACTCGTTTAGGTAGGCAGTTCTGTAAGTATGACATAATGGTAGAGGCAGCACAATTTTTGCTGATTTGCTTAAGACTTCATTTTTTTAGAACAGTTTTATGTTTACAACAAAATTGCAAGAAAGGCACACTCCCCATTCCTACACATGTACAACCTCCCCATCATCATTCTCCACAGAGTGGTACATTTATTATAACTGATAAACCTACATTCACACATCATAATCACCCAAAGTCCATGCTTACATTAGGGTTCACTCTTGGTGTTGTACATTCTATGTGTTTGGACAAATGTAAAATGACATGTGCCCACAATTATTATGTCATACAGAGTATTTTCATTATCCTGAAAATCTTCTGTGCTCCACCTATTTATGTGCTCCTCCCCCCTAACCCCTGGCAACCACTGCTCTTAAAGGCAGTCAATATGGTGCTGCTTTTTTCAGAATGTCATATGGTTGGAATCATACTGTATGTAGCATTTTCAGGTTGGCTTATTTCACTTCGTAACATGCATCTAACCTTCCTCCATGTCTTTTCATGGCTTGATAGTTCATTTATTTTTAGTGATGAATAACATTCCATTGTCTGGATGTACTAGAGTGCATTTATCCATTTCCCTGCTAAAGGACGTCTTGGTTGTTGTAAGTTATGGCAATTATGAATAAAGCTGCCATAAACACCTATGTGCAGGTTTTTGTGTGGACATGTTTTCAACTCCTTTGGGTATATATCAAGGAATGTAATTAATATATCATAGAGTAAGAATATGTTTAGTTTTATAAGAAACTGCCAAAAGCTTCCAAAGTACTGGTATCGTTTATACCATTAACAATGAATGAGCATTTCCATTGCTCCACATTCTTGTCAGCACTTGGTGTCAGTGGTCTGGATTTTGGCCATTCTAATAGGTGTGTAGTGGTCTCTCATTGTTGTTTTATTTGCATTTCCCTATTAACATATGATGTGGAATGCCTTTTTGTATGCTTATATAAATTCTCAACTGCTTCAATTAAATAGATATAAACTTGGACAAGTGCTTCAGACAGCTTACTGCAATTGATTATTTATTTACTAATTTCTTACAGAAGTTAACAACTAATATGCAATAAGCATTCTAAAAAATAGAGATATCTTTTTGAAGTGAGTCACAGATTTTTTTCAGTTGGTATATATCCCTGAAATAATAATAGAAATAATGAAAACTTTTCAGTAGATATCCAAATATTATATTACATATTCTAAGGCTGTTAGCACAAAGCATTAGTATTTAGCATTCAATTTTATATTTCACATATATAGATATATGATGAAATAACAATTTTCAACTTCTATGGGTTTAACCTAACTTTATAGACTAAGTCATTATCAACCCAGATAGTGAGCATAGCACCTCAAAGAAAAATTAGCTAATTTCATTCTTCCTCAGCTATAATTACTAAAACAATTATTCTAATATTGAGCCACAATTGATCTTAGTGTATTTTATATGCCCTTGGTTACATGGAATAATCCAATTCATCTTTTACAACATTAGGTCCCATATTTGAAGAATGATCATACCTCACCTTGATGTTCCTTAATTCCTTTAACGATGTATGAGTGATTAATTTCAGCACTATATTTCCCCTTCTCCTAATTGACTCCACATTGTCAAAATTTCTTATAACATGATCTGATGAGTACAGAACAAAGCAGGATTACTAGTTCCTGATTTGGTCTTTATCTGTACCAATATAATCAAAGTTTGCATTAGACTTTTAAACTACTTTACACTTCTGGAACATGTTAACTTAAGTTCTTAGAATTGTGTTGTTGTTTTTTTAATTACTGGTTGTTCTTATGCTGGGCTTTAAATACTTAAGTGTGGAACCTAAATAATAGGACTCATATTCGCCAATCAATAAATGCTTATTGAGACCTAACCGGTTTGGCTCAGTGGATAGAGCTTCAGTCTGAGGACTAAAAGGTCCCAGGTTCGATTCCGGTCAAGGGCATGTACCTTGGTTGCGGGCACATCCCCAAGGGGAGTGTGCAGGAGGCAGCTGATCGATGTTTCTCTCTCATCGATGTTTCTAACTCTCTATCCTTCTCCCTTCCTCTCTGTAAAAAATCAATAAAATATATTAAAAAAATAAATGTTTATTGAGCACCTATGAAATAGCAGGTTCTGTATAATGTTCTGAGAATACAGTGGTGAATAAATGGTCTTTGCTCTCATGGTGCTTAGAACATCAGAGAAGAGAAACATTACAAGACTTGAGCATGGAATTATGCTACTTAGTTCAAAGATTAGAAGTGAAGTGGGGAAAGACACTCATGGTTTACAAGAATAATTCTATGTTAATTCTTTTCTTGCTACAATTCTTTTTCTCCTTGAAATATCAGTTTCTTCCGTTTCCTTCAGAAATCCCCTATCAATTAATTTCTACTGACACAAAATAAAATCTCATTCAATTGGGACATTATTGATTCCATTATTATTACTGATATTCTGCACAAACACACTCTTCTAAATATGAATTATATTTTTAGGTAATTCATATTTAAGATAACTCCTTTGATTTTAAGGGCAATGTGAGAAGGTGCCACATTTTTTAAAAAAGAATACTTTTTATTTTTTCTCATAATGTCCACCAGAAGAGTAGACATTATGTTTTGCTGCTATGCCTTTTATTTTATGGGCAATGTGAATTTTGTTTCTGACTATGTTTTTTTCTTCTTTATTTGGTTCCCAGAAAATCAGAAACAAATTTATTACTCACTTTTAGAATTAGACAAGGTTTTCAATGCACATTTTTGTCCTGACATCAACTCTGGCTTCATTTTCTTTCTTATTTCCTTACTGACAAAGGCATAGATATAGAGTCAGACCACCTGGGTTCAAATCCCAATTCTAACTGCTCCTCAATTTTGGAGCATTGGGCAAGTTCATTAGCCCCTCTTAGCCTCAGTTTCTTATCTGTAATAAATGAGGATAACATTAGATTGACCGTATATGGTTGTTATGGGTAATAAATGAGATAATGCGATCAAATGCTTAGAATACTATTACCTGCTATATAATATGTTTGTATATCACTATATTATTACATAGTTCAAGTATTTATAAATCTACTCAAATCCTTTTTATATTATAGCTTAAATAATTAAATGTTAAAATGTTGTGACTTTCATTATATGTAGCATTGAACATAAACTTATATTTTTGCCAAATTGATTTCCCAAAGTATATGTTAGACGGAGTCTATAAATCACTACATATAACATAGTTTTATTTTGTTTTTATAAAATATTTAGAGAATTTAGTCAAAAACAAGAGAACCTGTTGGTGAATAGCTTTGAATGATATGTAGATGATACTCAGCACACTTAGAGAAACTGCTTAAATAAATATAAACTTTAAGTCTTTTTAAAAAAATATATTTTATTTATTTTTTTACAGAGAGGAAGGGAGAAGGATAGAGAGTTAGAAACATTAATGAGAGAGACACATCGATCAGCTGCCTCCTGCACACCCCCTCCTGGGGATGTGCCTGCAATCAAGGTACATGCCCTTGACTGGAATCAAACCTGAGACCCTTCAGTCCACAGGCCGACGCTCTATCTACTGAGCCAAACCAGCTAGGGCTAAACTTCAGGTTTTGCTAGACTAGAAAAGGAATCTATTGAATAGTTTATTAAATAGGTAAGTATGTCTTACAAAAATGAAAAAAATTCAATAAATGTGAAATTTTATAGATACTTAATCTTTTCAAGGAAATTAAGGTACTTTTTGTTCTATTGTGTGAGGAAGAATTTGAGTTTCAACCACAAAAGCAAGCATGTCCAGGCAACTGAGCATTTGCGGGGGTGGTTGGCCAGGCCTCCTTTCTGCAACGTACTTCTGACAGGTGGATTAGTGAGATTAACACTCTGGCTGTGGAAAACCATGTAGGGCTATTAGATCTTGTGGGGGACATTGCATTTAACATTTCCTTTTTATTTCTTCAAAGTTTGACCAAGCTATACTGTAAGAAAAACATTTCTGTTGAAGCCTGGAACTAATGTTACATTAGCGGCAATAAAAATTATTTTTATTTTCAATTTCTCCAAGCTTTATTATTTAAGAACCTTTGTATTATGCTTAGAGATAATTTGCTTTTTTTAAAAAAATTGTCAAGGTTTATCCTTGACATTCTGTTCATCTGGTTGCCCCTAAATACGAAAATTCTAGTGGTGAGCCTTGCTATTTTTTTTTTTTTTTTGAGCCTTGATATTTTGGATACCTTCTCGGTCCCAGCATAGACTGTAGGACATGTCAATGGGAAGATCCAGGGGAAGAAATTTTAAGAGAAGGAACCTTCCAAGTGAGGTCTTTAATTTACTGAAATATAGAAAGGGAAGACCAAGTTGTCTGGTCTTCATTTTCTGAATGCCTCCTCATTCTTCTCAGGCATCCTTACCTATGGAAGCTCCTTAGCCTACATTGTCAGCCGTACTCTCTCTCTTTCCATGTTCTTCCAATTCAGATATATCTGCAACTTTCACTATTGCATAGTACCCTTGTTTCTAATGATCATTTATTTGGATATTGAAAACAAGTCCCATGGCCAAGTCCCTACTAGTCAGTCATTAAAATCCAACATGCCTAATCACAAACCCATGCTGTCCCACCACAGCTTCCTCCCTCACCCTTCATGGCGCCATCTCAGTCCCCTGGACTTGAAGCCATTCAGTCATCTTTGACTCATCATTCCTCTGCTTTAGCCCTTGCATCTAATTAGTCTTGAAATTATGTTGATTCTTCTTTCAAATTGTGATTGTATATCCTTTTCTTCTGATTCATGATCACGTTGACCACTCTGGATTAAACCTTCATGATTTCATACTCGAACCATTAAATTAGTTTCATAACTGGCCCCCTTCAGTCTTTCTGTACTAAGATAAACATTCTTCAAATAATTCCTTTTATCATCTTCCTTCCTATTAAAAAAAAAAACCTATAAAGAAGTGCCATTACTTTACTACATCAAAACTAGAGTTGAATTTTCAGACACTCTATAACTAGGTCCTTGTCTGTTTATCCAATTTTCTTTTCTTTCACTCTCAGCATGGTTCTCCTCTAGTCAGGCTATTTTTACATGTTCTTCTCTCTCTCATGTCTTTACTCTGGATGTAGTAAGGCATAAAGTTTAAGAACTTGGGTTTGGGAGCCAAACAGAACTGGTCAGGAAGCCAACTCCTGCTTCTATTCTTTCCCAGCTCTGTGGTCTAGGGCAAACTACTTTGTTTCCTAAACAGAGGCATTGAACTTATTGCATATTAAACCAGATAATGTAGCCCAGTGCAGTATTTTATAACATGTGCTTAATAAATGTTATTGCAACTATTTTTATTAGCTACTATTTCCCCCCCTCCTCCTGATGTATGTTTCTTCTATCCCTTCACCAACCCCACTGGTCCCACTTTTAAAAATTCTCACCCAAGGATATGTTTTTTTTTTAGAGAAAGAGGAAGGGGAGAGAGAAACTTTGATATGAGAGAACATGTATTGGCTGCCTCCCATACGTGCCCTGGCTGGAATAGAAACTGCCATCTTTTGGTGTACCGGAGGATGCTCTATCTCACAGCCACTCAGCCAAGGCCCAACTGGTCCCACTTTTAAGGCTCTGCTCAAAGCTCTTGGTCCCTCTGAAGCCTTAACTCACTTGTTTTTTTCTCTGAGTTACTAAAGAATTTACATAAAAATTTGGTAACTGAATTACATATTGAGAGGATAAATATGAAGTTGTATTTTGGAATCCAGAAGTCCTGGAATGTAACCTATTCTAATAATGAGCTCAAGGCCATAGTCATAATCATTCTCAATCTTAATTTTATCCTTTTTGATTAAAATGGGAAAACTACTAACTTTTTCTAATTTAGAAGGTTGTTAGAGTATCAAATAAATTTACCTCAGAAATTTTCCTGAATGTTACATGTATAGTTTTCACTGCATATTGATTGATTGTTAGGATTTTTTTTCAGTTTTCTTGAGGTATAATTGACAGATAAAATTCTAAGACATTTAAAGTATACATTGTGATGATTTGATTCACATAAGCATTATGAAATGGTTTTCCCCATCTAGTTAATTGACATATCTACCACATCACATCTCTCTCTCTCTTTTTTTGGGAGAACACTTAAGTTCCATTCTTAGGAAATTTCTATTATACAACATAATGTTATCAACTATAGTCATCATATTGCACATTATATCCTCAGGCCTTATTCATATTATAGCTGAAAGTTTGTACCCTGTACCCATCTCTCCTTATTTCATTCCCTGCTCCTGGCAACCACTTTTCTATGAGTTTGACTTTTCTTTTTAGATTCCACATGTAAGTGATACCATTGCAGTATTTGTCTTTCTCTGTCCACCTTATTTCACTTAGCACAATACCCTCAAGTTTCATCTATGTTGTTGAAAATGGCAGAAGTTTCTTCTTTCTTATGGTTAAATGATATTACCAATTGTTATAATATTTTGGTAAAGGTTAGGCATTGATTTTGGGTAATGCTTATAGCTTTGGGGGAATAAGCCTATATAAACATTAGTTATTACAGGTGCTATTTAACAAATATGTTTCTTTAAGACATTACTAGAATGACTCATTATGACAAAATTCAGTCTTCTA
Organism: Myotis yumanensis; assembly: GCF_028538775.1. Lineage (NCBI taxonomy): Eukaryota > Metazoa > Chordata > Mammalia > Chiroptera > Vespertilionidae > Myotis > Myotis yumanensis. The sequence continues at coordinate 158,544,614 of NW_027223752.1, read as the reverse complement.
AATTCATTTTGCATTCATCATTTTTTGGTCTAGGTCCTTGAGAACTATACTTCTAGAAAACATGGGATTTAAAAGAAACATTGACAAACTTTGGGCATTCTTAGTGCTTAGAGATAATTCCAGAGAAGATTATTATGCTTTCTTGAGTTATTTTAAAGTTATCAAAAGGAATAAAGATGACATTAAGAATGAACACTAATCAGTAAAGTTTAATTTTTTTCTAACTTTAAAGTCTAACTTTTCCTTATCATAAACTGTGTAATTTATTTTTAGTTTGCCTTAAGCCCACAGACCCCTTTCCAAAGAAAAAAAATATTATGAAAATGGTGCAGTATGTAAGGTTACATCCATGTTGGTCCCACCCAGGCTAATTGGCATTACTAAAGGTGGGTGGAAGGAATGCTGGCCATAGGGAGTTGCCGGTTTTCTGTGATTCATATCTTGCAGCCACTGGGGTAAAATTTAGCGGGAATCCACCCCTCGGTAAATGCCAGGTTCTCACTCCTAGACAATTATTTTTCAGTACACAAGTTTTTTAAAAATCTGGACACACCTCTTGGGAAAACAGAAAACACATCAAGCCATCACAGGTTGCATCCTCAGTCTTATTCATTCACAGTTATGTTAACCGCAGACACAATGAAGAAATAAGATGTAGTAACTCAAAGTGGTTGTTAGCTGGGTGCTTTGGTTTAGCCTCAGCTCTGGGAATTTTGTAAATAAAGCTGCATGCAGTAGAGATGAAGATAACTTCTTTCAAAGAAAGAATTTGGAATTTCTAGGAGTTCATCCTGTCCCTGTCTCTGTTGTCACTCTGGTGCGTTCATGCTTTGGGAAGAAAAAATATTCCAAAGTCAATATAACCTGTAAAGAAACCCATGGGGACCATAACCCTTTCTGAACTGAGCACTGAAAGCACTATACTATTTCAGCTTCTTTGGTGACTAGAAGAACCACTTACAATAACAAAAGTAATATGCCAAGCTTTCCAATAGCATCTCTGATTAGAATCCTTGGACAAAGAAGTGAAAGCAGTAAGCATAAAGCAGAAAATAACTAAACTTAATAGTTGTTTACATAGAATTAGCACTTTGGCTGTCATCTTGATATAGGAACTCCTTTTGTTTTAGTTTTCTTAACTTTACAGCTAAGAAAGTCTTCAAATTATTGCTATTTTCCATAAAGACTTAGAATTGAGTGGAATTTGAAATGAAAATTACCTAAAGTAATATATTTATATTCTTTCATTAGAATCAACATTTAAAGTTTACCGATGTAAGAATCTTTAAAAAGTAAGGCTTTCATTTTCAAAAGTTTTATTTTTTTCTGGATTAATTCTTTCTCAATGGAGTTCCAGACCTGTGTTCCAATAACAGGTTGATGATTATGTCATTTTCTGTTTTGGGTTGTTTTCTAATTAGTCTTTTGCCCTCTGATTTTTCCATTCGGTTATTTCAAAGTCAGATGTTCAAATGAGGCTCTTTGACTTAAGGAATTGTACTGGAAGTAATTATATTTAACAGCCCAAATCCATTAATTCAACTGAATTTAGTAATTTACTAGGAAACATGGCTGAGATTTTTTACTTAATTGGTAATATTCCCTTGTGAATTGTGGCAAGTCAAGCAGGAAAAGGACAAGCAAGGCACTTTTTAGGTAGATGCCATTATTGAACTATTGATACAACCATGTTCCCTTCTTTTTTCTTTTTTTGCATCAACTCAAAATTCATAAGTAAATCTTTCTCTTTTTTGGCAATTGAAAGATAATATAGGTATTTAGATGGATGGAAAATATAAAGAGTGGAGTAATTTAGCAGTGAATGTGGGTTGTAGTGTTAACATGGGTAACAAAAACTATATTTTTCAACATATCATCTGGAGTGAAGACTGGTAGTTTTCTGGGAAGAAGGAGGAAAAAATGAGATTCTAGAGATTGTATGAATCAAGGCCCAAGCATATAAATGAATTTGCAAAGTTTAGTCACCTCTTAGAGAACATTTAAAAAATGTATTTCTACAAATGGCCCATTGCAGAAAAAAATATCAGCATTGTTGACTGAGATCACTACTATTATACAAATTGTCTAATTTTCATATGGTTCCAAATAAAGTTATATGAATAAAAGTGATTTTACAACATTTTGTGTTGTATTGGCTTATTCTCTTTTTTCATGATAGGTATGTTGTCCCTCCCCACCCAAGTCCCACTAATTTTCCCTCCGAAATGTCTACAATTCAGAGCCAAGGAGAAAATGGGAGGACAACCCAATATGTAGGGTAAAAAAGATTAAAACAGAAATGAAGGATATCAATTTCTTTCAGTCCCTGCTGCACATCTAGATTGTATTTCATAGGAAAGGAGAAGGAGTTGCAGGAAGGTTTTCCCTTGTTGCTGTGACAGGTCACCATTTCTAATCTGAGGGTCACAGTCAAGTCCCCTGATTAGTAATTGCTTGATTTGACATCTATCTTGACCTTTATATACTTTGGCCTTTCTGGTTAGAGGTCACAAAAGCAAAAGAAGATAGAAGTGTTATGAATGCCTTCATGATGAAAAATGAGAATGGAATCTCTTTGGTAGTATGAATATATGTATAATGTGTTGAGGTGTTTTAACCTTTTGGTGCAATATGCAATGGAAACACCTAACATTTTTTTAAATCTGTTTCTAGAGATGTATTTTATAATGACTTTGGGGTGAAGATACTTGATATTAAAAATGGCAAAATCTTGTTCAGTCTAAATCTTAACCATAGGAAGTAGAGGCAGATTGTCCTTGATTTTTTAAAAATCTGATCAGAATTCTAAGCACGATTGTGATCTCATAAATAGAAATTGTTACTTTCCCAATCCTCTAAAACAGGACAGACTGAGCATTAGATATGGGCTTTAAACTGCATATTCAGCATGGGTAGGAATACAATAGGAAATGCGATGCCATGAATAGTTGTTGAACATCTTATGCGATACCATGAGTAGATGTTAAATTTCTTATTCATATATTTATAGATCTAAATCAGACATAAGTCTCAACCTTTTCAAAGAAAAAATGCTATTTCCTTCCCCAAAATAATATTAGTAAATAGAATTCAGATTATTTCTCTCATATAATCAGCCCAGGAATATGACTTTGAAGGAGAGATGGTACAATTTTGTTTTTTTGTTTTTGCCAAATATTTTGTCCTAACCAGAGAATTCTATTAATAATCTTTGAGTCAGTTATTTAGAAAAAATGAAATTCTGCAGCTGATAATCTACTTTAATATAATTTCAAAATTCTCCTTTGAGATATTCTTTACAATGTCAATAACAGTGGCTTAAGAAGAAAAATTTTGATTTTTGACACTATTCAAATTTTTCTCTGTCTATATCTTTGTAATGATACAGCAGACAAATATACTGATGTAGTAATGAAAAATGCAAGTCTTGATTGCTAAGGTGTATATGTGGACATTTTGCGAGAAAAATCAATATTCAGCTGGGGTTTTAATAATAATAACTAAGATAGAATTTCTTATTAATGATTATAATTGACTTTCTATGGAACTGTATAGCATTACTTTAATTCAGTGTCTAATAACACCGGTATTTCATTTTATACTACCTAAGTGATATAGAGGTTAATATATTATTTATCTTTCACTTCCTAGCTTTTCTTCATAGTATTAATCACCACGTATGATTATACATTTATTTCATGACTTAATTAATAGTTGTACCTCAACTATACATTTTAAGAGCAGAACTAACTCTGTCTATTAAATTAAGTTTGTCATTAGTTTTTGGCACATAGTTTGCCTTCAGGACATATTTTTGAATACACGTGAAAAGAGATTACTTGTAATGAAGAAATTATTCTTTGAGATTACTGCAATTTATCAAGGACAAAGAGAAATTAGTGGAAGAAGTAGGAAATGGAAAAGGGAAGTCTACTTCTCTCAGTATGCTTACTGGTCTATAACCTTCTTATTTTGAATAGGTTATAGAGTGCTTTTACTCAGGGCTTTTATTCATCATATTTCAAACCTGGGTTTATGAACAGGAAGGAAAATGGTGAAGTTTTGTGCTGGTACACTGACACTCAGAAAAATAAAGCCCTGATTTGTAATTTCAGTGGTGCAAATACTTTCACCAGCAATGATTTCAGGATGTCAAAGTGACATCACTGAATGCAGAGTAAGTGGGAAATGTGCAAAATTGGCTCTCTCCAGTAGGATTAGCATATCACTGTGAAAACATGCCTTTGAAAATCTCCTTGCATTCTCCATATGAAAATGTATAGGCTAATAACATTGGAAATGACCTAGATTTACATTTGTGGTGAACATGGAGGTGCTCTGCCCGGACACCCTTACAAGAGGGACTTGCTGCCCAGCTGCCTATTCTCTCATTCCCTCAGCTTCAGAGTGCTGCCTGGCACCCTTCTGGGTATTTTGTGTCTTGTGACAGAGCCAGACAGGGATATAAAGTCTGGTTCCAGAGCTCTGCGAGGTGCTGGAGGAGACTCGGATTGCCTGCATCACAATTCAGGTTCCTCCTCTGCCTGATCCTGCTTCCTCCTGCACCTTCCCTCGGGTATTGATCTTAATAAACCTCCTGCACTAGTGTCCCCTTCAGAGAAACCAAATCATGGCCATGCTTCTGTATTTTACTTCATTTTGCTGCATTGCCTGGGAGAACCTTCCCACCCCTCTGCTGACCAAAGTCTTACCCATCTTTCCTAATGATTGAAATGAGCTCAGGTCCATCTTTTCAGGAAATCTGAGAACAACTCATGGGCAGGCCGAGTGATTTCATAGAACCCTTCTTTATAGCTTCCTAGCACTCTGGCAGATTGCTACCTTTGTTCTTAGCACATTATGTCAACATCGTTTATTTGTCTATAGATTATAAGTTTTTAAATAGATTTTCTATTTCTATTAGTCCACGCCTACCACAACGATGGTACATCTCTATATAAAAGGCTAATACGCAGTGTCCCCTTGGGAGTTTGACCAGGAGACCAGGAGTTCAATCACTTGGTATGATATGTACTGACCACCAGGGGGTGGCGCAGAACAAAGGGAGGCCCTGCCTGGCAGTCGGAAGGCCCTGATTGGCCCTGATCATTGTCCAGGCCTAGGAACCTTACCCACGCATGAATTTCATGCACCAGGCCTCTCATAGTAAATAATTGACATGGATATTTGAACTAAATCACATCAGATGATTTGCCTACACTCATCCAGTTCCCATTGTGAGATGAATATATAATAGTTGAGAAAATGAGAATCCTTGTATTGCAAAAGTATAGTCTGATGGGATAGCAATGACAAACCTAGGTACTGAAGAATTGGACAGATGGTCACTTAGACCACAGTGCTGGCCATTTTCTCTTGGTATGAAGGTAGTAACCCTGACCTACTTATAACATAGAGCAGAAGTAAGAACTTAAAAGAGAAGGGATATGTCTTTTGAAAACATATGAAGAGCCAACTTCTACATGATATTTGGAAGGGTAATAGTCTTCTTTTCTGGCACATGTAGCTATAGAACAAAAAATTAATACTCAAATGCTATTTCTAGGAGTTAATTTCATTGATGAAAATATAAATCTTTTCTATGGAGTATACTGATAAAGATATATTTAACAGTTTTTAGAGAACTAATATCACATTAAAAAAATCCAGATGTATGGTTTTATGAGATGTTAAATCATAAAATGTGAGTCTGATTATGTTTTGACATTCAGTTTGGCAGTAATCTTTTAATAGACAGCTAAGTTTGTGGAAATTAGACAAGTGTTTACCTGTGAAATCATTGCTTATACTAACATAAACCTTTAAAAATAGTTAACATATCAGTGTCACTAATTTTTTGCAAAGCTTATTGTGGGGGACAAATTTCTTACATAAAATTGTATGATAGAGGAGGGGCCAAACGATTGTATAAACTAGGGAGTAGAGATAAAGGAATTCTTATGTTGGGACATTTCTATGCTTCTTCAAAATATTATAGTTTACCCCTCTTGGTGGAAATAAAGATTTTAAATGTGGCAATTAGACAATGATGAAATAAAATGGGACAAAAGAAATATGTGACACTCATAAAATTTTGTGTCTATTTACATGAAGCTTTTATTTATTACAGGTGAACAGAATAGAATAACTGGGCTATAGATGTAATTGTGTTTTTTTGGTAGTGCATTAAATTACCTATATTTTCATAATTCTGTGTTCAGTTCAGACATTACCTAATTGTTTGCAATGCTATTTTACTTTTCCTGGATCAAAGTCTAGCAACTGGAACATTTATGTAAAGAGGTCTATTTTTTTGACATGTGACTCACTCAACTAGATGATTGATAAAAATTCTTCTTGTGAGCAATTGAAGATCAAGAAATGTACTAGTTTGCAAAAGCTGCTGTAACAAAGTGTCATGAACTGAGTAGCTTAAACCACACAAATTTATTGTCTCACAGCTCTGGAGGCAAGATGACTAAGATGCAGGGGTCAGTAGAGATATGCACCTTCTGAATGCTCCTGAGTAGTATCTTTTGCTGGAATCTCTGGTAGCATCTGAAGGGAAAGAAATGGTATTGAAGAATTGGGCAGATGGTCACCTAGACCACAGTGCTGGCCATTTTCTCTTGGTATGAAGGCAGTGACCCAGATCTACTTATAACATAGAACAGAAGGAACTTAAAAGAGAAGGGATATGCTTTTGAAAAAATGTTTCTTGTCTTATGCTTATGCTTATGGAAGGATAACTCCAATTTTCACATAGCATTCTCCCTATGTATTTCAAAATTTCCCCTTTTAAAAAAGAAACTAATCGTATTAGTTTAGGTCAACTCTACTGCAGTAGATCTCATCTTAACTAATTATATCTGCACTGACTGTACCGGTATAAGGTCATTTTCTCAGGCACTAGGGATTAGGACTTCAATTAGGGCACAAAATTCAAATTTTGGCATATACAATTTGACACATAACAAAAACCAATATAATTTATGGCCAGTTTTAATGAGGATGCCTCCTGTTGTAGTCTGGTGCTATAATTTTGCCTCCAAAATGCCATTGTTTCAAAGAGGAGATGCATTCATTGAATTCTAACAAATTAGCATTAATATTTTTCATTGACTCTCTTATGGGGGAAAATCTTATAAGAAGCTATGCTGAATACTTGACATAAGAAAAGATTTAGTGCACCTGGCAGCCTATAATGTACAGTGTCTGGTCAAATACATCAGTGCCATAGGCAATGTGTTTTGTATCACAAGCAATTTTTTTCTCTCTCTAATTTGTTGTAACACTGGTTTGGTGTTCACATTTCCTATTACTACTATTATTTCTTTGAATATCTTTATCTAGGTAATAGGATTTTTTCTAGTGCTCCCCGAGTTAAGCTGCTTTCCTGTGAGAACCAGTATGAAACAATGTTTAGATTGTGACCTAGAAGCCAGGAGACTTGGCTTGTCCTACATAACTTGGTGCTTTCCATGGCTTCAGTTTCCGTGTTTGTCAGGTAAGATTTTGGAGTAGGTTAGAGTTTGTATAATATGCTGTTCAGAGCCCTTGAATCCCCAGATGTCCAAGGAGAGGATCAGGAAGAAGAAGAAGATTAAGGTCCTCCACACCCTGACAATTACCATGCCCCTAATTCAGGGAATATCTCTAGAGCAAACCGTTTCTGTGCTAGAGATTTGAGAACAGTTTTGATCTAACATAAACAATGGATTGAAAATCACTAGACTGTAGCTGTTCATGTTTTTTGCCTGTTCTTCAATTTTATGATTCTATAATTTGAATATAGAATTATAATTAAAGGCTGCTTTATTTATTTATTATTACAAATCAAGGCTGCTTTTCTTAGCTTAAAGAAGAAAGAAAACCTATAGTTTCATTATAGAGGGTATTTCTAGTCCTCAGAGATTTTCAGTTGTGTATTATAAAAGTCATAAGCACATTAAACCTTGCACATTTTCTTTCTTCAGCACTATTATCTTTCATTTAATCCTATTTAACAAAAATATCCTATTATTAGCATTAAAAATCTGTTGTATGCATAGCCCATGGACAGACAGTAGTGTGGGAAGGTCTGGGGAGGGAGTGGGAGTGGAGTGGACATGGTCAATGGGGGGAGATTTGGGGAACATCTATAATACTTTCAACAATAAAGATAACTTTTAAAAATTCTAATGTACACTTACCATGTGTCAGATTCAGTTATGAATGTTGGAGTTAAACAATGAAAGTTCTACCTCAAAGATACTATATAGTCTAGTTGATGAGAGACAAGTAATCAGAACTTTACACTGTCTTGTTATACACTGGCTAGTATAGAGCTCCAAGGGAAAAAATCTAACCCAAACTGAGTAGGATTTGAGAAATGATCAGAAGTTTTTTTTAAGAGTTTAATTTCAGTTATAGAGAATTAGAGGCAATGAGGAAAAGACATGAGGACATTGGAGGGAGGAGAGGCAGACCTCCACTCCACCACCCCTCACCCATGGATATGACACTTAGGAGACTGGGAATGGTCAGAATCGGGGCACCTCAAGGCCAACCTCAATAATGACAATCTCCCTAGAGTGCTTCGGGATATTTAGAATAGCCCAGCTACTGTGCCAAGCAAGAGTTCAATCAAGAGATAATCAGAGGAGGGGGTGGTAGAATGCATCCTGAAGAATGTGGAAATTAGGAGGAGGTGGAGAAATAAGGATTGCCCAAGAAGTAGGAAAGCAATTTATTTCAGGGCATTCTGGACAACAGGAGACAACTAGCACATTTGGGGAACTATAGAACATTCAGTGGGGTGGGAGGTGGTCTGTGAGGGAGAAAGCAGTGAGAGATTAGGATGGAGAAGTAAGCAAGGGACAATTAACAAAGGGCCTAAGAGTCTTGAGAAGGCTTTGAAGTTTATCCTGAAGACTCTAAGGAACCATTTAAAGCAGTGGTTCTCAACCTTCCTAATGCCGCAACCCTTTAATACAGCTCCTCATGTTGTGGTGACCCCCAACCATAAAATTATTTTCGTTGCTACTTCATAGCTGTAATTTTGCTACTGTTGTGAATCATAATGTAAATATCTGATATGCAGGATGTATTTTCATTGTTACAAATTGAACATACTTAAAGCATAGTGATTAATCACAAAAACAATATGTAATTATATATGTGTTTTCCGATGGTCTTAGGCAACCCCTGTGAAAGGGTCATTCCACCCCAAAGGGGTCGCGACCCACAGGTTGAGAACCACTGATTTAAAGATTTCAAATTGGGATGACTACATGATAAGGTAGGTCCTTTTGAAAGCTCATACTAATTGCAATGTAAAGAGTGGATTAGAGATAAGTTACACTGTAGATTCATATATTAGTTGAGAACTTTTATGATGGTCCAGGAAATAAATAATGAGGGTCAGAACTAAGAGATTGGAAATGCAGCTGGGGAAAAGCTGGATTTGAAAGATCATAAGTAGAAGAGAGGAAGAGACATGGGGACTTACTGGATATGAGGAATGAAGAAAAAGGAGAAGTTAAGAATTATGTGTTTTCTGGCATTTGCAGGTGAAAGAGGGGAATGGTGCCATTCACATTAATAAGGGGGTATCACAATAGGGACATATTTTGAGAGGTAGTAGAAAAGAGGCATTTAGTTGTACAAGTACTAAGTTTAAGGTTGGGTGACCATGCATATTATTGTTGAACTGGGACACTTTTGTGAATGAAGGGGGGCTTACTATTAATAATGAAGCCACAAAAAATTATGTATAGTCATCCTAGTTTAAGGTGGAACAGTTAAGAGAAGGGTTGGATATATGAAAACTGTATTGTGTAGTGTTAGAACCTAATTTTAGAGTCAAATCTGCCTTTGAATCCCTTTTCTGTTCTTACTGTCTATGTGTTTTGATATAATTTAACTTTTCTGAGCCCCATATTCTTTTTTTTCTTTTTTAAAAATATATTTTATTGATTTTTTACAGAGAGGAAGGGAGAGGGATAGAGAGTTAGAAACATCGATCAGCTGCCTCCTGCACGCCCCCTACTGGGGATGTGCCTGCAACCAAGGTACATGCCCTTGACCGGAGTCGAACCTGGGACCTTTCAGTCTGCAGGCCGATGCTCTATCCACTGAGCCAAACCGGTTAGGGCTGAGCCCCATATTCTTCATCTATAATATGGGCATTATAATAGCAATCTCATAGGATGTTGAAGTAAATAAAAAAACTTAGGTGAGCACACATAGTTAGCACTCAATAAATAATAGTTATTATATAAAATCACAAGACAGGTGAGAAGAAGAAACTCTTGAAAAGCCAGTGTATATACATAGATTTGAAGAAATTAAGTTTTTTTTATCCCAAAGGAAATGGTATAGGCAATCTCAGGTATGCTTATCATGTTCGTGTTCTAAATCCTAGAGTCCTTGCAACTCAGATGTGTTATTTATTTTTTTAAACATTTATTTTTTATTCTTGTTCAAAATATTATTGGCTATTTGGTATAATAATAAGGATTACTCAAAATAGATTATACTGTCATTCACCTTTGAAGTAAAAATTTTATCATGGAGATGGCAGCAGATTCCAAAGATGATGCAAAGTGTACTTATAAATAAGTAAGTAAGTAAATAAATAAATAAATAAGAACGGATTTTGGATGATATTCTTTAGACATGAAATTTGCTTCCAAACTTAATTTCATGTTTCTCTGAAATAGTATGCAACTCAGATTTACTCTCTGAAGTAGAACTTGGCACAGAGAATGAAAATCTGGATGCTGTTCAACTACTTCATGGGGTATTTTTCCATCTTTGCTGTGTCATCTTTTAATTTTACTGTCACATAAAATTAAACAATTTTAGTAATAATACTGCCTTTCAGTGCTTTCTTCTTTTTTATCACATCATATAATTAAGAACCATTAACTACTGTTAGGGGATTTGGTTAAGTCATCTTTAAGTTCATGAAAACAAAATGAATGGCCTTCCATAATCTTAAAAAAGAGTCATGGACTTTGGCAGACAGTGAGAAGCTACTGTCGACAGTTCTCTTTGGGTATTACCACATTGTGTGATCTTCATCGCAGATGTTTTTAAGACCTTATCAGAGTTTTGTGTAAACTTGCTAAAAGGTTTTGGGTTTAAAAAGCAACATTAGCTAGTTATAACAAGCTATTCATTGTTAAAAATCACTTTGCAGGGAGATGCAATATTTTTCCTAGTGAGGATTTGTATATTTAAGAATGGATGCACTGCTAAATAAGCAGAAATTAAAATCTAAACAAAACCTTTAATGACAGTATTTGGAACGATGCTTAGTTTTGCTTTTATCTTTTTTTATAAGAGTGATAAATGGGACCTTGTTCATGATGCCTGACAAACCTTTTCCCTGCAATTACAAAATATATTTTCTAAAAACTTCTTCTGCTTGTATGGTACAACTTCCCTAACACCAGTATCTCCTCAACTTTTTTAAAGAGAATTTTCTTTTCATTATACCACATGTTGTGATAATATGCTTAATTTCACATTGTTGAAAATAGTAATTATTGAGATAATATATTTTGTTTTAGCATGACTCAATGGGAAGAAGAATTGGTTAAATGTTGAAATGGACCCAGAGAAATATCTATGACGTCAGACCACTGGGCAAAATTTTGAGAACACCCAATCATTGTTGTCTCCTCTACTGGTCATTAAAAATACAAACCAGTTTAGGTTACTTCATAGGTCATGGGCAAGTCTGATCTTGGTGGGAAGCATAAGTACAGAGGAGACACATGCTCTCAGTGGGAGGAGTCCTATGTCAAATCATATGGGAAATATAATTTTTTTTTGCCACTTAAAAGCGGGGGTGAGGGGGTGGGGGGGAGAAGATCATGACCTGGCATATGAACCATGCATAGTTCAAGGAATAAGAGATTTGTGACAATTTTCCTCAATGAAGGAGCAAACAATTCTTTATATAGGCATCCAAACAGCTTCTAGGTAACATCTATAAGAAGGTATCTTATAAGAAGATAGGGAAACGTGATGATTCCTTTCAAAGTATCTACTAGGAGAAAATACAGAGAAGTTTTAAATCCTGAAAAATGCCATCTTCTCTCCAATAGTTTAGATGTCCAAAATACCTCTTATGGGTAACAAACCCCAAACTGGATTCACTGTCTTTCTTTCCATCCTCTTGGACTTGTGTCTTTTCTAGTCAGCCTTGACATTCCTGTGCAATCTCCATATCCACTCACTAACTGTACCCTGCCAGTTCTATGTGCTGGGTCCAGCTCTCTTTGCACTGGCTACTCCTGCCTTTGTCGAGATCTTTTAAAAGAATCCTTCTCTCCCCTGGATTTAAAAAATAGTCTCCTGCCCCAGGCCTTCACGGCGCTACTGTCTGTGTCCATGGGTTATGCATATATGCATATACGTTCTTTGGTTAATCTCTGAGGGGTGGGTGGGAGTGGTGTGGGGGGGATCAGAGGGGGAAAATAGGGGACATCTGCAATACTTTCAACAATAAAGATAAATTTTTAAAAAAGTCTTTTGATATTTTTTCTTTCAGCCCAATCTCCTCCATGCAGCTTCCACACTCTGCAAATACTCAATTATTTTATATCTTATTTCATTACACCCTTCACTGATGCTCACAGCCCACAGGATAATTGAAAAAACTTAGCAAGTCAATGAGACCCTCCCAGAATTGGCCCCTGCTCATCCATCAACAACCTCATCTTCCACAGCCCATGCCCTAGCAACATGCCTTTATCTACGCTGTACTACTTGCAGCTTCAAGAATTTAGTATGTTGTTATATTATGCCTCTGCTTTTGCCATTGATATCTGTTCTGCCTGAAATGCTTTCTCTTTTTCCACCTGCCTTCTCTCATGGGAGCCCTCATTGCTTACCTGTCAAAATCATATGCATTTAAAAATTTATTTTCTGGATTTCAAAATTCTTTGGGAAGTTTCCCCTGAACTCCCTGCCCCTCTCCACTATGTTAATCATTGTATCCTCAGTATCTACCATAATACCTAGCACATGATACTGCTCAGTAACTGTTGGGTAATAATGGTGGTAATGTCACTACCTGTACACACTTAGATCACATAATTCTCTCACCTTGGTTTGGTTGTTTGATTTGTCTGTTGATTGAGAAGAGTGTAGGGACTGTTTTATTCCTTGTTATATATATACTAGAGCCCCAGTGCACAAAAATTTGTGCACTCGGGGGTAGGGGGGTCCCTCAGCCCAGTCTGTGCCCTCTCGCAGTCTAGGACCCCTCGGGGGATGACCACTTGCTGGTTTAGGCCTGCTCCCCGGGGTATTGGGCCAGGATGGCAATCAGACATCCCTCTGGCAGCCAGCAGCCCTTGGGGGATGTCCACTTGCCAGCGGGGAGCAGACCTAAGCTGCAGTCAGACATCCTTAGCGCTGCTGAGGAGGCAGGAGAGGCTCCCACCACCACTGCTGTACTGGCAGCCGGCAGCCTGGCTTGTGGCTGAGCAGAGCTCCCCATGTAAGAGCACACTGACCACCAGCGGGCAGCTCCTGCATTGAGCATCTGCCCCCTGGTGGTCAGTGTGTGTCATAGTGACCAGTCATTCCCAGTCCTTCTGCTGTTAGGGTCAGTTTGCATATTACCCTTTTACTATATAGGATAGAGGCCTGGTGCACGGGTCGGGGCTGGCTGGTTTGCTCTGAAGATATCCCGGATCAGGGTGGGGTCCCCACTGGGGTGCCTGGCCAGTCTGGGTGAGGGGCTGAGGGCCGTTTTCAGGCTGGCAGGCAACTGAAGCTCCCAACCTCTCCTTTTTTTCTTTTCTTTTTTTTTTTATTCTGGGATTTATTTACCTTCTATAGCTGTCACTGGAGCTGAGAGCCAGCTCCAGCTATGAGGCCCAGCTCCAGCTCTGAGGCTGTCGCTGGCTGAAAACAGGTATCTGGGTTTGTTTACCTTCTATAATTGAAATATTCTTGCCATCACTGCCACTCTAAGCTCTGAGGCCGAAGCTGGCTGAAAGCAGGTATCTGGAGCTTGTTTAGCTTCTATAATTGCAACTTTGTTGCTTAGAGTGTAGCTTAGAGCAGGGCAAGGCAGGCGGGGAACGGCTTCCTCCGTCACTGGAGTAAGCAAACCTCCTGTTTGCTTCAGCTGCCTGGCTGCCGGCCAACATCTTGCATATCACCCTGATTAGCCAATGGGAAGGGTAGCGAAGTTACGGTTAATTACCATGTTTCTCTATTACTAGATAGGATATATATCTCCATCCCCAGGCGTTCACCACACTATTGTCTGTGTCTAAGGGCTATGCATATAAGTGTATAAGTTCTTTGGTTAATCTCTTCTCTTCCCCTTCCCTCTGAGTTTCTTCAGTCTGTTCTATACTTCTATGACTCTGGACTTATTTTGTTGGTCAATTTATTTTGTTCATTAGATTCCACAAATAAGTGAGATAATGTGATAATTGTTTTTCTCTGACTTGCTTATTTCACTTAGCATAATAATCTCAGGTCTATCTGTTCTGTCTCAAAGGGTAAGTGATCCTTCTTTTTCGAAGCTGCCCAGTATTCCATGGTGTAAATGTGCAACTGGTTTTTTTTTTTATCTGCTCATATACTGATGGGCATTTGGAGTATTTTCAGATCTTAGCTATTATAAATAATGCTGCTATGAACATAGGGGTGCATATATCCTTTCTGATTGATGTTTGTGGCTTCTTGGGATATATTCCTAGAAGTGGGATTACTGGGTCAAATGGAAGTTCCATTTTTAACTTTTTGAAGAAATTCCATACTATCTTCCACAGTGGCTGCACCAGTCTGCATTCCCACCAGCAGTGTATTAGGGTCCTCTTTTCTCCACATCCTTGCCAGCACTTGTCATTTGTTGATTTGTTGATGGTAGCCATTTTGTCACATGTGAGGTGATACCTCATTGTAGTTTAAATTTGCATTTCTCTGATGATCAAAGACTTTGAGCATTTTGACAATATATTTTAGAAATTAACCTTTTATCAGAAGAATCATGGACAAATATGTTCTCCCATCCAGTAGGTTCCCTTTTTATTTTGATTATGGTTTCTTTTGCTGTGCAGAAATTTTTTAGTTTGACATAATTATATTTGTTTATTTTTTCCTTTGCTTATCTTGCTCTAGGAGACGTATGGGTGAAAATTCTCCTATGTGAGATGTCTGAGATTTTGATGCCTATGTTTTATTCTAGGATTTTCATGGTTTTATGACTTACATTTAAGTGTTATCCATTCTGAGTTTATTCTTGTGTATGGTGTACATTACTTGTACACACTTAATCACATAATTCTCTCACTTTGGTTTAGTTGTTTGATTTATCTGTTGATTGAGAAGGGTGTAGGGGCTGCTTTACTCCTTCTTGTTGCTTTTGTATCAAAATTAAAAGATTCCTTTCTGGTTATTCCCAAAGAAGGAGAGATCTATGTAACATGTATTTAACTGAGCCAGATGTTAAATCCCAAGGTAATCTTAGCATAGGGGCATTGAAAAACTTTGACCCTTGAAAGTCATTGATTGAGATGTTTAAATTTACAGAGAGATGCAGGAGGACTGAGGATATTATATTAGGGTATTATTTTATTAAGTTCATGAAACATACCCTATTACTCTGAAATAGTCAATTTCTGCTGATTAATTATAATTTACATGTTTGTCAATATACATACTTAATGAAAAACATTCTTTTGAGGATGACCATTACCATTAACATAGAATTGGAAATATAAAATATACTTAACTATTTGGGCTTTTAAAATAAAATAATGGTTAATGTTCTTTATTTTATTTTTAAATAGACCTGTTTTGAGTAAATTATGGTTCTTGAGTTGTGATTGATTTTTTCTGTGTTAATTTGTTTCACATAAATTACTTTATGTTAAAATTATTTATAGCAGTGTGTATTTTGCATAAACCTAAATATGCAACATTTAGTTGTAATAGCTACTAATCATATACTCAATTGTTATAGAATAATCAAGATAACTTTTTCAATGGGTCATTTAGATCTGCATGGGCTTGGTAAGTTTTTATTATTAGACTAGTGGTCTGGTGCATGAAATTTGTGCACATTATAAGGAAATTAATTAGAGGAAATATTTTAATATTGCTATTTGCCCTTTCTCTGTAATAGAAGTGTCAGAGATAAAAGAAAATTAGTAAAATGTATATGAAAATCTTCCTCCTGTCAGAGTCTGGGTATGCCACAGGAACCAGAGTCAAGTCCCCTCCACCCACGTGCACCTTGAAATCGTGCAAGACCCAGACCTGGCTGGCCTCACCCCATTGGGTGAGATCCAGACCCGGCCAGCCCACCCCTGTCAAGCCCCGCTGGGTGGGGGGGGCATGACCTCAGGTTGCCTGGCTCAGAGTCAGGGTGGGGGGCATGGCCTGAGGTCCCCCGTCAAGCCCCACCTGACATGGGGCACGGCTTCAGGTCCCCCAGCCTGGCGCCGGGGCCTGGGGCATGGCCTGAGGTCCCTGACAAGCCCTGTCGGGTTGGGGGAGTGCCTTGAGGTGCCCCATCAAGCTCCGCAGGCGGGGGCATGCCTTGAGGTCCCCTGTCAAGCCCCGCTGGGCAGGGGCACGGCCTCAGGTTCCCCATCCCGGGCTGTGGAGGCAGGTGCTCCTTGAAGTCTCCCGTCAAGCCCTGCAGGCAGAGGGTGTGGCCTCAGGTCCCCCATCAAGCCCCGTAGGCAGGAGGCACAGCCTGAGGTTCTCCAGGCCAGGCACCATGCCAGGCTCATGGCCTCAGGTCCCCTGGCCTGGTGCCGGGGGGGGGAGGGGCATGGCCTGAGGTCCCCTGTCAAGCCCCACTTGGTGTGGGATGCAGCTTCAGCTCCCCTGCCCTGGCCCAGAGCCACACAGCCTCAGGTCCCTGCTGATTGCTCGTTAAGGTGTTAAGGTTTATTAGGGGAACTCAGCCTCTGCTGTGGGTGCAGTCATCTTGTTTTATGGAATCCTCGCCTCTGCTGTGGGTGCCACCATCTTGTGACAGCGTGGTGGTCAATTTGCATATTCCCTCTTTATTAGATAGGATAGGTTACAGTCTTTGAAAAACTGTCTTTTTGTTGGGCAGGTTTCTAAAGATGTTGTAAAGAGACACTGGGCTATATTATATGGCTGTATATAACTCTACTCTTATTATAACTTTTAGTGTAACAAAGTCAAATTAGTCAGAAGAAATAAAAATAAAAACAAAGAAAATAGCAAAACCTAAAGATGAACTGTAGTGCAGATCATATTATTCCTTATTTTTAAAGGTAAAAATTATTTACTAAACCACAATTTTTATTTATTTGTTTTATTATTATTATTATTATTTTAGTATATTTTTATTGATTTCAGAGAGGAAGGGAGAGGGATAGAGAGATAGAAACATCAATGATGAGAATCATTGATTGGCTGCCTCCTGCACGCCCCCACTGGGGGGGATCAAGCCCGCAACCCCAGCACATGCCCCCGGCTGGAATCGAACCTGGGACCCTTCAGTCCACAAGCCAACACTCTATCCACTGAGCCAAACCAGCCAGGGATAAACCACAATTTTTATTTAAAAATAATTATACTATGCCGAAACCGGTTTGGCTCAGTGGATAGAGCATCGGCCTGCGGACTGAAAGGTCCCAGGTTCGATTCAGGTCAAGGGCATGTACCTGGGTTGCGGGCACATCCCCAGTAGGAGATGTGCAGGGGGCAGCTGATCAATGTTTCTCTCTCATCGATGTTTCTAACTCTCTATTCCTCTCCCTTCCTCTCTGTAAAAAATCAATAAAATATATTTAAAAAAATAATGATACTAAATGTATAATCATGTGAATAATAACCATGACATTGATGGTATTTTTCTTAATTTTTTTATTTAAGTGTAGTTGGTATGCAATATTATATTGGTTATATTAGTCTCATGTGTAAAATATAGTGATTCAACATTTCTGTACAATGTGATCACCTCACTAATTCTAGTATTCATCTCTCACTGTGAATCCTTGTGCACTGTTGGTGGGACTGCAAACTGGTATAGCCACTGTGAAAAACAATATGAAGATTGTTAAAAAAAAAAATCTAAAAATAGATATACCATATGACTAGCAATTCTAATTCTAGGTATTTATCCAAAAAAATCCCAAAACACTAATTCAAAAACATATATGTACCCTTATATTCATCACAGCATTATTTATCAAAGCAATGATGTGCAAGCAACCAAGTTGTTTGTTGATAAATAAATGGATAAAGAAGATCTGGTATATATACTCAATGGGATATTACACAGCAATAAAAATACAATCTTGCCATTTGTGACAACATAGATAGATCTATAGAGTATTATGCTAAATGAAATAAGTCAGGCAGAGAAAGACAAATACAGTATGGTATCACTTATAGAAGGAGTGTGTTTTCTTTACTAGAGGCCCGGTGCATGAATTCATGCACAGGTGGGGTCCCTCAGCCTGGCCAGTGATTTGGGCCGACTGGGGGAGAGGAGACGGCTGGCCGGGGGAGGGACTGCGGGAGGTTAGCCAGTGGCCATGGGAGGTTGGCTGTGGGAGTGTATTGACCACCAGGGGGCAGCTCCTGTGTTGAGCGTCTGCCCCCTGGTGGTCAGTGCTCATCATAGCAACTGGTCGACCGGTCATTTGGTCGTTTAGGATTTTATATATATACTAGAGGCCCAGTGTACAAAAATTTGTGCACTTGGCAGGGGAGGCGGTCCCTCAGCCCGGCCTGTGCCCTCTTGCAGTCTGGGACCCTTTGGGGGATAACCACCTGCTGACTTAGGCCTGCTCCCCTGGGGATTGGGCCTAAGCTGGCAGTCAGACATCCCTCTGGCAGCCTGGAAGCCCTCAGGGGATTCCCACTTGCCAGCAGGGAGCAGGCCTAAGCTGCAGTTGGACATCCTTAGCGCTGCTGAGGAGGCGGGAGAGGCTCCCACCACCACCGCTGTACTCACAGCTGTCAGCCTGGCTTGTGACTGAGCAGAGCTCCCACTGTGGGAGCGCACTGACCACCAGGGGGCAGCTCCTGCATTGAGCGTCTGCCCCCTGGTGGTCAATGTGTGTCATAGTGACCAGTCATTCCCAGTCATTCTGCTGTTAGGGTCAATTTGCATATTACCCTTTTATTATATAGGATAGAGGCCTGGTGCATGGGTGAGGGCCGACTGGTTTGCCATGAAGGATGTCCCGGATCAGGGTGGGGGTCCCGCTGGGGTGCCTGGCCAGCCTGGGTGAGGGGCTTAGGGCCGTTTTCAGGCTGGCCACACCCCCTTCAGGGAGGGGGATCCTGCTGGGGTGCCTGGCCAGCCTGAGTGAGGGGCTGATGGCTGTTTTCAGTCTGGCCAACCCCCCCAGCAGGGACCCTCACCCCATGAGGATGTGGCCAGCCTGGGTGAGGGGCTGAGGGCTGTTTTCAGGCTGGCCACAGCCCCTTCAGTTTGGGGGTCCCTACTGGGGTACCTGGCCAGCCTGGGTGAAGGGCTGAGGGCTGTTTTCAGGCTGGTCACAGCCCCTTCAGGGTGGGGGGTACTGCTGGGGTGCCTAGCCAGTCTGGGTGAGGGGCTGATGGCTGTTTGCAGGCTGGTCAAGGCCCCCAGTGGGGATCCTCACCCCATGAGGGTATGGCCAGCCTGGGTTAGGGTCTGATGGCTGTTTGCAGTCTGGCCATGGCCCCCAGCCACCCAAGCTCCCAGTGGAGGCTAGCTGGAAGCAGGTATCTGGGGTTTATTTATCTTCTATAATTGAAACTTTGTTGCCTTCAGCGGAGGCCAGAGCTGGCCAGGACAGGCGGGAAGCTTAGCTTCCTCCATCACCGGGGCAACCAAGCCTCCTGCGTGCTCCAGCTCCGTGGCTGCCGGCCGCCATCTTGGTTGTGTTAATTTGCATATAGTCACTCTGATTGGCATGGCTTGGGGCATAGCAAAGGTACAGTCAATTTGCATGTTTCTCTTTTATTAGATTAGATAGATTACATGCTTTCCCCTGGATTTCTTACTTTGCATGATTGGGGTGCCTTAATTTTTTTCTACTGGGACCTTAGTTTCTTTAGCATTATAATTTGTTAGTGTATTGTAGAGATGATTTTGGATTGTAATGCTAAAGTTTCTTCTAAATTACTGATTCTTAGTAGTTACATACCATTCTCCTTTTTTCAGATCTTCATGCATGTTTTCTTTTCAATCACAGTAGTATGCACAAGCACAATA
Organism: Myotis yumanensis; assembly: GCF_028538775.1. Taxonomy (NCBI): domain Eukaryota; kingdom Metazoa; phylum Chordata; class Mammalia; order Chiroptera; family Vespertilionidae; genus Myotis; species Myotis yumanensis. The sequence goes on along the minus strand of NW_027223752.1, from coordinate 158,524,399 downwards.
AACTAATTACTCATTGTGACCTGCAGCGTTTTAATAAACTCTGGCACCCATTTTGAAGACATAATTTTGCCTTTAAGTAATTTGTTGCTGGCCAGGCATTCAGCGCTATAAGCTCTATTTAATAAAACAAAACACTTTATTGTTGAAAGTATTACACAGGTCCTCCTTTCCCCCCATTAACCTCTTCCAACCCACTCCCATCTGCCCCTGCCCCCCAGGCCACCCCATTGTCTGTGTCCCTGGGTTATGCATATACAAGTTCATTGGTTGATCTCTTCTCATCCACCCTCCCCTGCCTTCCCTCTGAGGTTTATTAGCTCTATTTTGGATCCTATTCAGATTTTTTCCAGGCAGAGACTGTGCTCTGGATGTCCTGCCCATTTGAATGTAGGGTTTTACAGAGCCCTATGCATTTTAATTCTTAAATAGTCATCTATGCAAAATACTGATTATTCAACATAAACCACCTGCAATAAAATCCCATGGCATAAATTTGATAATCTTTTACAAAAGCAGTACATAAGTTTGAACAACATTTAATTTTAATAAAGCTTTATAGTTTGTTTAAAATGGTAGATTCAGTAGACTAAAATAAGGAATTTAAAGGAATATATTTGCTGTATAGGAATTTGCCAATATCTTTGTGCACTCTATCATGCCATTTGGCCAGGTTACCAAGCTAGTCATTTGTAGATGGCAAACCACAAGTGAAATACTGCAGAGGAGACCTTTTGACCTTCCAGTCCCGGAGTCATCCTGGATTTCTTCTAAAATTTGGCAATATTCTGAGATGACACTTTGACCTTGAGATCCCTGGGGTCTCCAAGAGCTGATTTGAATCCACTGGCCATCGGCTTTTAAACAATTTGTCCCCCCCACACACAAAAAAATAAATAAATAACTTTTTTTTTTCATGGTACCACCCAGTAGGAAGGAACCTTTTAAAATTGTATATTTTGTCATGATGATTGTCATTCAGAATTTTGGACAGCTCTTTCTCACTAGTTCATCTAAAAATGCAATGAATCCATTATTTTTCTTCATAATTGCACATAAAAACTGATGTATTCCAATCCTAATACTAATATATTCAAGTTACATGTTAAACACACTCCTACTTATTTTCCTCTCAGAATTATAGAAATCTTCCTGATTACTATTATTTTCTTGTGCTCAACACAGATATATTTTCAATGAAAATATAATCATGAGGGAAGATTTTATTATCACAAAACCAATTGTCCCAATTTAGTGACCCTTAGCTTAAGTAAGAAATGAAGTTAGAGTAAATGACTATTGATGGATATTGGAATTTAGTTTCTAAGATTTAAAGTAAAAAAAAAAAGAGGCTGAAAAAAAAATCATTATACGCTAACACATTTATCCCAAATGGATTTATAAATTAGTGTCTAAATATTTATGGGAAAATAGTAGATAGTAAATGGTTGGGTTGTATGAGTATTGGGCATCAAGTTATGTTCCCTCTTTCTCTATTTCAATTCAGCTTAAAATCTCTTCACTTAAAAAAGTGATTGCCTAGAGACCTTTGAAGCCAGGGAGGATGATGCAGGGGCAAGAGGTTTATTCCCAGGGTCACACTTCATTTGCATAAGCTAGCAACCATAAGGCACTATGGAATGTCTGTAAATAGATTTCATTACAGAAGTTCAGCTTAAAGGGACTAAAACAAATCCTCAAGCAAACATTTTATATTGCTTCAGGTTCTGCTGTAATAAAAATATTTTAGTAACACAACATTCTATGAAGGCAGGAAATGAAACAGGAGGGTATCCAAATCTTTCTTTGGGTGCACTGTTATGAAATGTTTTAAAGAACACAAACACAATATTCATATTATTTTAACAAAATAGTCCTACAAAAACAGGATTATGTCATTCTATATGTCTGTCATGAACAAGTCTCTCCTTCTCCAGTCCCTCTCCTTCTTTCTTTTCCTTTGTTCCTCTCCCTCTCTCTTCCCTCCTTTCCCTCTCTCTATTTCTCTTTCCTCTCTATCTTGGCATCCTGACCTTGTCTCTTCTGAACTCTTACTCTTTCATCCTTCTAATCTTTCAGGTTTATTCCTGCAAGATTTGTCCAACAGCAACATGCCTGGTAATAGTGAATAATGCATTCTGTTCTCTAAAGGCGTTTTGGCCAGAAAACATGATTTAAAACCCAAATATCAGATTCAAACATGGGCATTCCTGAAAAAGGGATGAATGTGAAATGCATTGTTTTAATTCTGACAGAAAAAAAGGGGAATACTCTATTAATAAATCACAATTAAGCTTGAACTTGAGTGAAAACAGTGGAATACATCAATATGCCAAGTTTATCTGATTAACTAATATTGGTAACATAAATTCTTCTGTGTGATTTTAATGAATTTTATACCATGGATTTATACTTTCACTACAGGCTTGGTGCATGGATTCGTGCACCGATGGGGTCCCTCGGCGTGGCCTGCGGGGATCAGGCTGAAACCAGCAGTCCAGTGCTGCCTGCTGCTCCTGCCTGCCCTGCCGCCTGCTTATCGGGCCCCACTGCGCCTGCTATGTCAGTCCTGATTAGGAGAGGCTTGAGCTGCCGCAGCAGTGCTCACCAGCCATGAGCCCTGCCTCTGGCACCCGTTGGTCAGCTGAGCGGCACTCCTGCTGTGGGAGTGCACTCACCATCAGGAGGCAGCTCCTGCATTGAGCAGCTGCCCCCTGGTGGTCAGTGTGCATCATAGCAACCAGTCAATTGGTTGTTCAGTTATTTGGTCACTTAGGCTTTTATATATAGACTAGAGGCCCAGTGCACGAAATTCATTCACTGGGTGGGGGGTCCCTCAGCCAGGCCTGCGCCCTCTAGCAGTCTGGGATCCCTCAGGGGATGTCCATCTGCTGGCTTAGGCCCGATCCCCTCAAGGTAGACATCCCTCTCACAATCCGGGATCCCTCGTTCCTTACCACCAGCCTGCTCGCTCCTTACTGCTAGGCTTGCTGCTCCTTAGCGCTGCCAGGGACGGGAGAGGCTCCCGCCACCACCACTGCGCTTGCCAGTTGTGAGCCCGGATTCTGGCTAAGTGGCACTTTCCCTGTGGGAGCGCACTGACCATGAGGGGGCAGCTCCTGCATTGAGCATCTGCCCCCTGGTGGTCAGTGCCCATCATAGTGACCAGTTATTCTGGTCATTCTGCCGTAACAGTCACTTAGGGTTTTATTATATAGATGATTTTCATGTTGACTTTAAGAAATTGTGATAGTCAGTATATTTCAAACTTGTGAGTCACATTTTGTAGTCTACCATACCTAATATGTTGTTTATATGTTCATTCATTCACTCATCCATTGAACTTTGACTAAGCACCCACTAGATGTTAGACACTGTGCTAGGTTTTGAGCAGGGATAATGCTTGGGTTCAAGTCTCAGTGTGTGAGAGGTTAAGTGGTACATCGGACTGATCATATATTTTATTTTTAGCTTTTTAAATATGTTTTTCTCTTGGTTTGTTACAGAGAAAGGGAGAGGGCAAGAATAGGAACATCAATGATGAGAGAGCAGTGTGGGGTCTGACACTTCACATCTGTGAGTCTTAGCTTCCTTCTCCGGGAAAGGGGTCAGCATCCCTATCTTGCAAAATGGTTGTGAGGTTTAGGGAAAACTTAGGTAAAATGATTGGTACTAAGTATGGCATATAGGTGCGAAAAACATCATAATTGTATTATGATGATTGGTAATGACTTATTCAACTTTAAAGAAAATTATGAATTTTAATTATTTTAAGTGAGCACTTAAAATATTAATTTGTCAATAATATGGGAACACCTATTAAATGGATTCAAATTGAGTGAAATAAGTCTCAAAGTAGTTTTCATTTGAATTTATATAAGCTCTACCCAAATCAAAATAAGTTTAATGGACTTAGCCATATTATCAGAATATAAGGACTCGTGCATTTGTACACCTTGGAATTGGTTCAGGAAGAATATGTATGAAAACAGTAAGACATTTGTTAGCTGAGGAACTGTCACATCAGCCTGTAAACATGCAGTGCCATAGTATCTTTAACTGCCATGCTCCAAATTTTCATTTCTATTTAAAATATTCCACATATTCTATACATAATTGATTATGAGAAGATGCAAGTTATAACATAGTCCTATAACAAAATAGGAGAGATAAAATATAAAGCACATAGATAACTCATTTTTCTGTGGAAACACTAGTTTTTTTACAGTAATTTAATCAGATAATTTCAGTTTATGTTCCTTTGTGCTTCATGATGTTTACTTTTCTAATAACTGCAATTATTCTCAGGATGACATTACATTTTCCCTTAGAATAGATGTGCTTCAATTGAAAAAATCCAATTGAATAAGAGCATGTAACGAGAATATGTAATCCATCGTTATTAAAAAAGGCAGCTTACCTTTATCTGGGTGTTAAATAGTACAAATCCGGGAGAGCCAGTGAATGTTTTGAAGTCAAAACGAAGGGCTGAAGTGGATTTGTCACAGAATTATATGTATTACCTCAGAAATAGGTTATTTCTAAGAGGGGTAAGGGGAAATATGAATGATTAAATGAGAGGTAAAGACTAAATGATTTTACAGGTCTTTATCTGAGTGAAATCCTTCTGATTTAGATTTTTCTGCAAAATTTATTTACAATAAATAAAATCCTAAGCAGTTTGAAAGAGCTTTATATCTAATTATTAAATAGGATATCTTTTCCAGAAGAAAGCTGTAGATGATGTTATCTGATTAATAAGAGCTCATATAAAAGCATTGTAAAGAATACCAGCATAGAGACCAGGCATTATGGCAGGTGGTATCTGCTTTGACTGGGAAACCATACACTTAGCCCACATGATTCATATTTGATTCAATGCTTTTAGTACGTCTTTAAAGTATTTATGAACCATCCTTTTTCTGTTAAAAGATGTGACCACTTGCCTGGCTGATGTGGCTCAGTTGGTTGGGTGTCATCCTGTGCACCAAAAGGTTGCTAGTTCGATTCCCAATCAGGGCATATATCCAGGTTGTGGGCTCCATCTTGGGTAGGGGACATGGAGGAGGCAGCCGATCAATGTTTCACTCTCACATCAATGTTTCTCTCTCTCCCTCTCCCTCTATCTTCCCCTCCCTTTAAAAAAAACAACAATAAAAAAATAGTAAGAAAAAGAATGTGACCACTTATATAGGTGTTAAACATTTTACAGTGGTAGCAACAAAGTCAATATTGCTTTAAACACAGATTTTAAAATAAAGCATTAAAATGTGCTGATACAGATGTGGTTATAATGCTCTTGGATTACAATGAAAATAACAAAAAGCAGTGCAAAACAGCACTTCACTGGACAATAGCACTTTAATATAGTAAGTATAGCATGGTTTGGAGTAAAATCATTGTATTCCTTGAAAGAATTCCATCTAAAATGGTCTCAATGTTTAAATTACATGCTTTACAGAATCAAATTCAAATATGTTACTGTATGTCATTAGAACTATCATGGAAAGTGGTGACCATACATGCACCGCAGTTGTAGGTAAGAAGAATGGTATATGCCTTCATACGAAGTGAGCCCTAGAAAGCTCAATTCATCTTAGTAATTCTTTTCTTAATACTTATTTACTCTTTACTGTCATTTCTTCTTTTATGCTCATGAAAAAGAGGTTTTATTTACCTTCCTGCTCACTCATCTTCATGTCTCCTTCCTGGTGCTCAGGAATGCATATGATCTAAAGTTATTTTGACTATAAGGAAATATTACACCATCTTTGAGATTCTGGGACACACTGCATATAATGATACTGCTACTAGAGAACTTGAGCAGTTAAGACTGAGCAATGCAGTCTCTTTAGAAAGAGACTGTCACTGTTTCCCATTGTTGGAGGTTGGCATCCACAGTGTATCTAAACAGTAGTACAAAATGTTCAGGAACTTTGGAATCGGCAGGTCATGGGTCCCTGAACCAGGGAAGGAGATAATAATAGTAAATATTATTTATTAAGCTCTAAATAGGAGACCAGCACTATGCTCCCCATGCAATAATTTCACAGTTGAAGAAACTGGACTAAATAGAATTGTAGTGACTTGTCCAATGCCACAGAAATAGCTGCAGAGATTCAAACGCAGCTTTACAAATCAAACTCATAGAGGCAGACAACAGATTGGTGGTCACCAGAGGGGAAGCGGGGTGGAGGGAAGGCCACATGTGTAAAGGGGGACAATTGTATGGTGACGAGTGGAACCTAGACTTTTGATGCTAAGTACTCTGTAGTGTTTATAGGTGTCAAATTATAAGTAGTGCACTTGAAACTTATATAATGTTATAAACCAATGTTTCCTCAATTAAAAAAATGAAGACATAGGACAAAAAAACAGCAACAATAACAAAAACAAGTCCAGGTGTGACTCCAAGATACAAACAGAGATGGAAGAATGCACATGTGAACAGATAAGTTAACTGTGCAGGTGAAGGGTAGTGGAGTGACAGGATATCAGGCATCTCAAATTTTTTGGTGCCCGAGTATTTGCTGATGCATTTGTGTGGGCAGATGGGCTGTATTGCCACATTGGTAAGCCAAGACCACAGGACTTCAGGGCACCACCTATGTGTAAATAGGCTGATTGGACCTGAGGATTATTTTGTTTTTCAGGAATATTCAGAGATATATATGTCTCACATGAGTGACATATGAATACATTTTCATTGTATGAAATTAAACAAAGAGCCACATAGACTAAAAAGCGAGCCTTCCTTATTTGCCCCCTACAGTAATACTCTTCCAAGAGATAATCATTTTTAATAATTTCATGTGTGTGTATAATTTTTATGCACATGTCAAGTATAATTATTGCCTTTTAATTAATATTATGAGGAGCAGCTTGAGTTTTCACTTGGCAGTATGTCTTTGAGATATTGACAAGGAGATATCTACCATGTTCATTTTTTTTTTTTTAATATATTTCATTGATTTTCCACAGAGAGGAAGGGAGAGGAATAGAGAGTTAGAAACATCGATGAGAGAGGAACATCGATCAGCTGCCTCCTGCACATCTCCCACTGGGGATGTGCCCGCAACCCAGGTACATGCCCTTGACCGGAATCGAACCCGGGACCTTTCAGTCCGCAGGCCGACGCTCTATCCACTGAGCCAAACCGGTTTCGGCAACCATGTTCATTTTTAATTGCTAAGTATCTACCAAATGGGTTCCAGCATTTATTTAAATCATTCTCTTATTGGAGGATGCTTAGAATGTTTTCACAGTTTTACCACTGCAATTAACCAAGAGAATGTTATCATAGAAGACTCTTTTGCATATGTATAAATATTTCTCCAGAACTATATACATAAAAGGAATTGGTGAGTTGAAGTATAGTTGTATTTACAATTTTGATAGATACTGCGAAATTAAACCTCCAAAATTATTTTTTAAAGTAATGGTCAGACATTAATATACTTTGCAGTGTTCCTCCTGGTATTTCCAGTACCCACCTGACACTGTACATAGTTATTACAATGTTATTGACTATATTCTCTATGCTGTACTTTACATCCCCATGATTATTTTTTAACTACCAATTTATACTTCTTAATCTCTTCACCCTTTTCAACTAGTCCCCCAACCCTCCTCCCCTGGCAACTATCAGTTTGTTCTCTATTTCTATGAGTCTATTTCTATTTTGTTTGTTCATTTATTTTGTTCTTCAGATTCTACATATAAGTGCACATGGTGTTTCTCTTTGTCTGACTTATCTTACTTAGCATAATACCATGTAGGTCCATCCATGTTGTCCCAAATGATAAGATTTCATTCTTATGGCTGAGTAATATTCCATTGTAATATGCACCACATTTTCTTTATCTAATCATCTATTGATGTACACTTGGGTTGCTTCCATATCTTGGCTATTGTAAATAATGCTTCAATGAACATGGGAGTGTATATATCTTTTTGAATTAGTGTTTGGGCTTCTTTGAATATATACCCAGAAGTGGAATTTCTGGGTCATAAGTCAAGTTTTAGTTCTAATTTTCAATTTTAATTTTTAGATTTTAGAGAACTTTCCATACTGTTTTATTTTTTTTAAATGTATTTTTATTGATTTCAGAGAGGAAGAGACAGACAGAAACATCAATGATGAGAGAGCCTCATTGATTGGCTGCTTTCTGAAGGATCCCCAGGATCAAGCTTGCAACCCAGGCATATGCCCTTGACTGGAATCAAACCTGTGACCCTTTAGTCCACAGGCCAATGCCCTATCCACTGAGCCAAACCAGCCAGGGCTCCATACTGTGTTCAATAGTGGCTGCACCAATTTGTACTCCCACTAACTGTGTAGGAGGGTACTCTTTTCTCCACATTCTCACCAACAATTTTTGTTTGTGATTTATTGATGAATAGAGGCCCGGTGCACAAAAATTTGTGCATTCGGGGGTGGGGTCCCCTCAGCCCGGCCTGTGCCCTCTCGCAGTCTGGGACCCCTCGGGGGATGACCACCTGCTGGCTGAGGCCTGCTCCCCAGGGTATTGGGCCTAAGATGGCAGTCAGACATCCCTCTGGCAGCCCAGCAGCCCTTGGGGGATGTCCACTTGCCAGCGGGGAGCAGACCTAAACTGCAGTCGGACATCCTTAGTGCTGCTGAGGAGGCAGGAGAGGCTCCCACCACCATTGCTGTACTGGCAGCCGTCAGCTTGGCTTGTGGCTGAGCAGAGCTCCCCCATGTGGGAGTGCACTGACCACCAGACAGCAGCTCCTGCACTGAGCGTCTGCCCCCTGGTGGTCAATGTGTGTCATAGTGACCAGTCATTTCCAGTCTTTCTGCTGTTAGGATCAGTTTGCATATTACCCGTTTACTATATAGGATAGAGGCCTGGTGCAAGGGTGGAGGATGGCTGGTTTGCCCTGAAGGGTGTCCCGATCAGGGTGGGGGTCCCGCTTGGGTGCCTGGCCAGCCTGGGTGAGGGGCTGAGGGCCGTTTTCAGGCTGGCCAGTGACTGAAGCTCCCAGCCTCTCCTTTCTTTCTTTCTTTCTTTTTTTTTTATTCTGGGATTTATTTACCTTCTATAATTGAAACTTTGTTGCTGTCCTGCTCGCTCCAGCTCTGAGGCCACGGCCTGCTGAAAACAGGTATCTGGGGTTTGTTTAGCTTCTATAATTGAAACTTTGTTGCTTTCAGAGCTGTTGCTTCTGGAGCTCAGAGCCGGGCCGTGGCAGGTGGGGAACCTTGGCTTCCTCCATCACTGGAGCAAGCAAGCCTCCTGCTCGCTTCAGCTGTGTGGCTGCCAGCCGCCATCTTGGTTGGCGGTTAATTTGAATATCACCCTGATTAGCCAATGGGAAGCGCAGCAAAGGTACGGTCAATTACCCTTTTTGTCTTTTATTAGATAGGATAGCATCTGACAGGCATGAGACCATAGCTCATTGTCATTTTAATTTGCATTTCTCTGGTGATTAGTGACCTTGAACATCTTTTCATAAGTCTATTGGCCATCTGTATGTCCTCTTTGGGGAAGTGTCTATTCTGGTCTTCTGCCCATTTTTTAAATTGGATTGTTTGTTTTGTTGGTTTTGAGCTGTATCAGTTCTTTATAAATTTTGGATATTAACCCCTTATTGGATGTATCATTGGGGAATATCTTCTTCCATTCATTATGTTGTCTTTCCATTTTGTTGATAATGTCCTTTGCTGTTTAACACTTTTTAGTTTGATGTGGTCCCATTTGTTTATTTTTTCTTTTGCCTGAGGAGATATATCAGAAAAAAATACTGCTAGGAGAAATCCAAGATTGTATTACCTATGTTTTCTTCTAGGAGTTTTATGGTTTCAAGTCTTTAATCCATTTTGATTTTATTCTTGAATATGGTGTAAGAAGGTGGTCTAGTTTTATATTTCTTTTGCATGAATCTGTCCAATTTTCCAAGCACCATTTATTGAATAGACTCTCTTTACCCCATTGTATATTCTTGCCACCTGTGTCATATAGACGTGTTTTATTAACTGACCATATAGACATGGTTTATTTCTAGACTGTTTATTCTGCTCCACTGATCTATGGTTTTTGTTTTTAGGCCAGTACCATGCTGTTTTGCTTACTATGGCTTTGTAGTATAGTTTGACATCAGATAGCATACTATTCCCAACTTTGTTATTCTTTTTCAAGATTGCTGTGGCTATTCAGGGTCTCTTTTAGTTCCACATAAATATTTTGAATATTTGTTTTAGTTCTGTGAAAAAAATTATTGGTATTTTGATAGAATTGCATTGTTTCTAGAGATTGTTTTGGGTAGTATGGACATTTTAATAATTGTATTCTTCTTATTCATGAGTATGGTATATGCTTCCATTTATTTGTTTCTTCTTCAAAGTCTTCTGATTTTTCATTGCATCCTTGGTTAAATTTAATCCTAGGTATTTTTTTTAAATGAAATTGTAAGTGGGATTGTTCCTAAGTTTCTCTTTCTGATAGTTCATTATTGTTGTATAAAAATGCAACCAATTTATGAATATTGATTTTGTATCCTGCTGCTTTAATGAGTTCATTTATTAGTTCTAGTAGTTTTTTTTGGTGGAATCATTAGGGTTCTCTACATATAGTATCATGTCATCTGCAAATAATGACAGTTTTACTTCTTCCTTTCAATTTTGGATGATTTTTATTTCTTCTTGTCCAATTGCTGTGGCTAGGATTGCCAATACTATTTTGAATAAGAGTGGTGAAAGTGGTTATTCTGGTCTTGTTCCTGAATGTAAGGAGAACACTTTTAAATTTCTCATTGTGATGATGTTAGCTGTGGGTTTGTCATATATGGTCTTTGTAATGTTGAGGTATGTTCACTCTATTCCAAATTTGCTGAGAATTTTTATCATAAATGCTGGAATTTTTCGAATTATTTCTGCATCTATTTTTTATAATTTAAATTTTTTTATTGTTTAAAGTATTAAATAAGTCTTCTTTTTCCCCCAATGACCTCTCCCGGCCACCCCCACCTCCCAGCACATATCCTAACACTGCCCCCCCCCCCCATCTGTGTCCATTGTTTATGCTCATATGCAAGCATACAAGTCCTTTGGTTGATCTCTTTCCCCCTCACCCCCCACTGTCCATAGGTTGGACAGTCTGTTCAATTCTTCTATGACTCTGGTTGTATTTTTCTGCATCTATTGATATGATCATATGATTTTTATTTTGTTTATATGGTGTATCACATTAATTGACTTGTGAATATTGGACCAATCTTGCATTCTAGGAGTAAATCCCACTTCATCACGGTGTATATTTTTAATGTATTGCTGAATTCAGTTTGCTAATATTTTGTTGAGGATTTTTGTATCTATATTTATCATGGATATTAGTCTACTAGAGGCCCAGTGCACAAAAATTTGTGCACTCGGGGGGGAAGGGGAATGTCCCTCAGCCCGGCCTGGGCCCTCTCACAGTCTGGGACCACTCTGGAGATAACGACCTGCTGGCTTAGGCCTGCTCCTGGGTGGCAGAGGGCAGGCCCAATCCCTAGGTGCAGCCCCTGGTCGGGCTCAGAGCAGGGCTTATTGGGGAGTTGGGGCGCCGCCCCCTGTCATGCACAGAGCAGGGCGTATTGGGAGGTTGCGATGCCACCCTCAGTCACGCTCAGGGTAGGGCTGATTGGGGGGTTGGGGCACTGCCCCGTCACACTCAAGGCAGGTTCGATGGGGAGGTTGTGGCGCCACCCCCTGTCACGCACAGAGCAGGGCCAATCAGGGGGTTGGGTGCTGCCCCTTGTCATGCACAGAGCAGGGCCCATCAGGGGGTTGGGGAGCTCCCCCCTATCACGCACAGAGCAGGGCCGATCAGGGGGTTGAGGAGCTCCCCCCTGTCACTCACAGAGTAGGGCCAATAGGGGAGTTAGGGCACCGCCCCCGTTACACACAGAGCAGGGCGGATCAGGGGGTTGGGGCGCCACCCTCTATCACCCACAGAGCAGGGCTGATCAGGGGGTTGGGGTGCCGCCACTGTCACACTCAGGGCAGGGCTGATGGGGAGGTTATGGCTCTACCCTGTCACACACAGAGCAGGGCCTGTGGGGGTGGGAGGGGGGGTTGGGGCACTGCACCCTGTCACACACAGAGTCGCAGGGTGATCAGGGGGTTTGGGCGCTGCCCCCTGTCACGCTGATCCGGTGCCAGGAGGCCTCGCGGCTCCGCTGCTCCTGGTACTGGGAGGCATATTACCCTTTTACTATATAGGATAGAGGCCTGGGGGCTGGCTGGTTTGCCCTGAAGGGTGTCCTGGATCAGGGTGGGGGTCTCCACTGGGGTGCTTGGCCAGCCTGGATGAGGGGATGATGGCTGTTTGCAGCTGGTCACACACCCTTCAGGGTGGGGGTCCCCACTGGGGTGCCTGGCCAGTCTGGGTGAGGGGCTGAGGGCTGCCTTCAGGCTGGCGATTGATTGAAGCTCCCAACTGCTCCTTTTTTCTTTCTTTCTTTTTTTAATTCTGGGCCAGCTTTAGCTCTGGCTCTAGCTCTGAGGCCTCGGCTGCTGAAAGCTGGTATCTGGTTTGTTTGCGTTCTATAATCGAAACAATGTATAACTCCAGCTCTGAGATCCCGGCGGCTGAAAGCTGGTTTCTGGGGTTTTGTTTAGCTTCTATATTTGTTACAAAGTTTCAAACTGCCAGCTCAGAGGCCGGCAAGGCAGGTGGGGAACATTGGAGTCTGCAGTCACCGGAGCAAGCAAGCCTCATGTTTGCTTCCAGCTGCCTGGGTGCAGGCCGCCATCTTGGCTGACAGTTAATTTGCGTATACTCACTGATTAGCCAGTGAAAAGGGTAACAGTCGTACACTAATTAGCATGTTTCTCTTTTATTAGTGTAGATAATTTTCTTTAAAATATCTTTGTCAAGTTTTGTAATCAAAATAATGCTGGCCTCATTTATTTTGCTCTTCTGATTATATATTTTCTGCTACTTTTTCATCCATTTGAAAAGGATTTGATCTTTGCTTCATCTATTCTACTGTTCATTCCCTCCAATGTATTTTTCATTTCAGCAGTTACTGTAATTCTGCATTTCTGACGGGTTCTTTTTTTAATCTCCATTTTTATGTTTCCTATCTCTGTGTTGGAGTTATCATTGAGTTTATCTACTCTTCCCCTAAGTTCACTGAGTATCCTTATTACTAGTATTTTGACCTCTACATCTGGTAAATTTCCTGTCTCCATTTCACTTAGTTCTTTTTCTGGAGTTTTATCTGGTTCCTGCATTTGTGACATGCTTCTTTGTCTCCTCATTACATATATTAGATAAATCTACTATGTCTACTAATCTTGGCAAAATGGCCTTATGTAGTAGCAGTTCTGTGGGACCCAGTGGCATAGTTTTCCTGGTCACTCAAGCTTGATGCTTTAGGAGTGTCCCTTGTGTGAAGTGTATGCCCCCTATTTGTAGTTCAGACTTGATTGCTGTCTCAATGTTAGTGGTAGGATTGACCCTCTTTCTGATATTTGTGCCTGACTGTGATCAATGCTGGTGACTACAGCTGATAAGCTGTTGTGTAGGGGCTGACCCCACCAAACAGAATTTGCTTTATTAGGGCTGTGGTGCCTGCCAAATCTACCACTTGGGTTTGCTATTTGTGGAGCTGGTTGGGTGGGTCTCTGGTGTTTTCTGAAGTCAATCACTAGGTATATTAAATCTGGGGCTTCTTGGGAGGGGCTCTGGTGCAGGCCAAACTGATTGTTTCTAACTCAGGGCCAGCTGGTAGGAGTCACAGTGATTTGCAGATGCTTGCTGCCTGTGCTGGGCTTGGGGATGCCTGGGAGAGGTGAATCTGTGAACCAAGGCTAGTTGCAGGGCCTGGGGCTGCTTAGCAAGATGCATAGGTATGATGGTTCCAGACACTGCTTGTTTGGGGTTTGTGAACCTTTGAGAGGTGCTAGGAAAGTCCATAGCACAGCATCAGCTGAGGCTGGTCAATTTTGTGGAATTACTGCCCAAAGACTCCACGAGGTCATGGTTTGGGTTGTGCCGGGTCTCAGGATTCACACCAGCATGGTAAATGGTGATACCCCCAGTTAATGAAGCATTCAGATTTGCTGTCTGACGGCACCTGCTGCATTGGTGGGGGGAGGCCTCAAAAGAAAATTATTGTTTTAATGCTTCCATATCAATAAGTTATAAAAATGACAGTAAATTTAATTGAAAATGTACAAGGATAATTAAAAAGATAAGAACCAAAATAATAAGGAATAAAAAAATTGGTAGTATAAATTTGGAAAGATGAATACAATTGGAAAACCCCTTGTAAGATTGGTGTAGAGAGATAACACAAATTATCAATATTAATAACGAGAGGCCCGGTGCGCGAAATGCATGCACAGGTAGGGTCCCTAGGCCTGGCTGGTAATCAGGGCCGATCAGGTTTCCTGTCTCCCAGCCTCCCTGCCTCCTCCTTCCCTCACTCCCTCAGCACCCTGCTGCTGCTGCTGGTTGCCCTCTATGTTCCACGCCACCCGCTGGTGGTCAGTGCACATCATAACGAGTGATCGAACTCCCAGTCTCCTGGTCGAACTCCTGAGGGGACAATTTGCATATTAGCCTTTTATTATATAGGATAATAAGACAATATTATTGTAGATATTAATGACAGTAACAGATAATAAGAGGACATTTACACTAAGTTTCACAATTTGATGAAATGGATTATTCCTCTAAAATCAACAAAAATTGATAGATTAAAGAATAAAATATAAAATGTTTGAAAGCTTAGAGTCAATTGCCTTCAGTATAACAGGCCCGGTTACTCTATTTATTATTAGCTTTTATTTTCTTATTTCATAGTCCTTTGCTAATCCTCAAATATTTATTTCCCTTTTCTATTTCTGCTCATTCATCATTGGTTTAGGCTTTTCATGTTTAGACTATTGCAGTGACTTCTTTATTTTCATATTTTTTCTGCTTTATATCGCTTTCTGACTCCAAATATTTTCTGAATATTTATGGCCATATTAATATTTTTTTTTTTTTTTTTTTTTAAATTAAATCTTTATTGTTCAGATTATTACATTTGTTCCTCTTTTTTCCCCCCATAACTCCCCTCCTTCCAGCTCCCACCCCACCCTCCACCCTCACTCCCCACCCACTGTGTTCATCCATAGGTGCATGATTTTTGTCCAGTCACTTCCCGCATCTCCCACACCCCTTTTTCCCCCAAGAATAGTCAGTCTATTCCCTTTCTATGTCCCTGATTCTATTATAATCACCAGTTCATTCTGTACATCAGGTTATTTATTCACTTGATTCTTAGATTCATTTGTTGATAGATGCATGTTTGTTGTTCATAATTTGTATCTTTACCTTTTTCTTCTTCTTCCTCTTCTTAAAGGATACCTTTCAGCATTTCATATAATACTGGTTTGGCGGTGATGAACTCCTTTAGCTTTTCCTTATCTGTGAAGCTCTTTATCTGACCTTCAATTCTGAATGATAGCTTTGCTGGATAAAGTAATCTTGGTTGTAGGTTCTTGGTATTCAGCACTTTGAAAATTTCTTGCCATTCCCTTCTGGCCTGCAAAGTTTCTGTTGAGAAATCAGCTGACAGTCGTATGGGTATTCCCTTGTAGGTAATTGAGCCTCTTTCTCTTGCTGCTTTTAAGATTTTCTCTTTGTCTTTTGCTCTTGGCATTTTAATGATGATGTGTCTTGGTGTGGTCCTCTTTGGATTCCTTTTGTTTGGGGTTCTCTGCGCTTCTTGGACCTGTAAGTCCATTTCTTTCACCAGGTGGGGGAAGTTTTCTGCCATTATTTCTTCAAATAGGTTTTCAATATCTTGCTGTCTCTCATCTTCTGGCACTCCAATGACTCTGATATTAGACCGCTTAAAGCTGTCCCAGAGGCTCCTTACACTATCTTCACACTTTCGGATTCTTTTTTCATTTTGCTTTTCCAATTGGGTGTTTTTTGTCGAATCTTTGGTTTGATTATTGTACTCCTCTGGTCTGCTATTGGGTATAATATTCTTTATTTCAGTCCGTGTATGCTTACTTTCTAATTTCTTTATCGTAGCATCGAGGGTCTCATTAGTTTTCGTGAGGTTCTGCACAAATTTATGGCAAGCCCTCAAAATTGCGATTCTTAGCTCCATATCCTCCATTTCTGTCATGTTTTTTTGTCTCCGCATCTTTTATGCTTTCTTGGTGCACCCCCTTGTGGTCTCTGTGCGCAGTCTTGTTCTAGCCAAGCCTTAATTGTTGTAGTTAACACTAGGGGGATTTGACCCTCAGGCCGACTGGCTATAGGAATCAGCTGTGCGGAAAACGTCTGTCTTCTGGGGAGGCGCTAATCCAGCCTTTGCCTGAGGCGATCGGCAAATGGCTGTGCGCAGGCTTTGGGCGGGGCGGGATCAACAGGGCGGGCGGAGGGAGCAGTTATGGCCACGCTCAGTCCCGTTCCCAGAGGCTCTGCTTCTCAGAACCCCGGCAGCCGCTGCAAACCTCGGAGAGAAAGCTGCCCTCAGGTTCCCACTGATGCCGGATAATCCCGCTTCTCCCGTTTGAGTCTGGGTCCCTAGAGACTCGCCCGGATCTGGAGCTCAGAGTCTGAGACTCACTCCCGGCAGAAAACGACAACCGCGCCCTCAGCCACCAGCCCGCTTTGCGCGCGCACCTCGGTACCTTTGTATTTTCCACACTGCGCCGCCTCTGAGCCTCGATTTGCTGTTCTCTTTCCTTCTAGTTGTAGAGTCTCTCTTCAGCCAGCCTTCCTGTGGTTCTGGGTGATGTCCGTTCAGTCTTTTAGTTGTATTTTTGAAATGGTTGTTTGCGGCAGCGGTCTCCGGTGTTTACCTACGCCGCCATCTTGGTCGACCCTCCATATTAATATTTTTAAAGCAATATTTTCATAATGGACTATTTATGGTCCCTAATGAATTTTTGAACTTCTAAGCCTTAAGTATTCGCTTAAATAATTTTCTTTTTCTTCTACAAAATAGTTTTTCATTTTTGGTCTTGAGATTAACAGCATCAAAATCACCTGTAAGCTTGCTAAAGCAACTTTTCAAGCCCTATTCCAGACTTATTGAATCAGAAATTCAGAAAGAAATTTAGAAAGAATTTCAGATTGTGATATTTTTGATAAGATCACCAGGAAATTCCAGGTGATCCTGATATATATTATAATTAAAAGAAACCACATTGCCCTATGTATTGGAGAATCCTTCCTTTTAAGCCTTCCCTATAAGACCTAATTAGGCATTGCTTCTTCTTTTTTGATACTTGCGTGCACATAATATTTATCACATCATTTGCTACTACTTCGACATACTAATCATCCTTTAATTTAGGTATTTTACTGTTGGGGTCCAACCCCAACGGGTCCAGGGATCCCCAAAGGTGTGGACGGAGTCGGCGAAGAAGGAATGACATGGAGACAGCGTTCAGTTGATCAGCAGCCTAGCCAGGATCTCTAGCCAAGTTCTGTGTCCATGTTCTCTCGCTAGGTTCTGTCTCTAGGTTCTGTAGTCAGGTTCTGTTGCAAGGTTCTCTAGCCAGATTCTCCAGCCAGGTTCGGTCGCCAGGTTCTTTAGCCAGGTTCTATCCAGGTTCTTTTGCCATGTTCTGTCTAGGTTCTCCAGTGAAGTTCTGTAGCCAGGTTCTGTCCAGGATCTTTTGCCATGTTCTCTGGCTAGGTTCTGGTTAGGATCTGATGATTATTGTCTTGTTACATCCGTATTTATACCAGCCGATTTTAATCCTGTCAATTTCTATTACAAAGGTTAGGGCGTTTCTTATCTCCATTCCAGGGAGTAAAGATTATGTAGCTTAACTACCCGCCTGGCACTTAATTAAGGGGTTGTATCCCCTCCCTAACCTCAGGGAAAAATTCCTACCTGGGGAAACAACCTTTCTCGGAGAGGTGACTTTGGTTAAAACACATAGCGCCAAGAAGGGGAGCAAACATATTAAGAACAGTATGCCATATATGCCAGGTCCCTTGAAACAGCAAGGATGGACCGGCTCCTGGCATTTTACCTTCCTAACGAGGCCATATGCCATGCAAGATAAGAGAATATTTACTCCAACTTTTACATATGGAATGTTCTCAATTGATTAAATCAACAAGAGTACTCAGGTGTATTTTATTTTTCTCATTGTTGCTGTAATAAATTATCACACACATACTAGCTTTAAGTGACAGGAAGGTATTATTTCTCAGTATCTGTAGATGGGAAGTCCTGTAGATTTAGCTGGGTCCTCACTTAGGGTCTCTGGCTGAAATCAAGGTTTTGACTGGGCTGCATTCCTCACTGGAGGCTCCGGGGAAGAATCTATTTCTAGGCTCATTCAGGTTATTGGCTGAATTCAGTTCCTTGTGATTGTAGAACTGAAGTCCCATTTTCTTATCAGCTATTGGCTAGGGCCAGTCTTCACTCCTAAGCCCTGCTTGCTATTTCTCATGCCAGCTCTAACAATGGTGAGCTGTTTTGTTTTTTTAAATTCTTTATTGTTTAAAGTACTACACGAGTCTCCTCTTTTTTTCCCCCATTGACCTCTCCCCCGCCACCCTGGTGAGCTGGTTTTTAATTACGTTTTGAATCTTTCTGATTTTTCCTTTTGCAGCGTCTCCCTGACTATAGCCGGAGAAAGTTCTCTGCTCAGGAGGTTAGATTGGGTCTACCTGAAAAATTCATGATAATCTCCCTATTTTAACACCCATGATTCTAATTACATTTGCAAAGTCCTTTTTGGCATGCAAATTAGCATAGTCACAGGTTCAAGAAATGAGGATATGGACATCTTTTGGGGGTGAGGGGCATTCTGACAATTGATTTAATGTCCAAATGAAAGCAATGTGATTCAACTGAAAACAATAAATTCTTTATTTCATTTGTATCACAGGCAAAGTAAAACACAAAGAAAATTACAGCACTATGAATTTTACTAGTAGCCAAAATATTTATTCATATAAGCAGAAATGAGTGATATAGGTACCAGAAAAAATAATTTCAAGAGCCTTAAACATTCTCTATATTGAAAAAAGCCTTAACTTGTACTCTAGTAAGGTAAGCAGAGACAACATCTTTCTATTTCAGATGACACTGCCTAGTATAACTTCAAATACTGTTGGCAGTTTCTGAATAATGATGTCTTCTCTTGAGAGCTCCCTCTTAGGGACATGTTCAGCGATTATTACTTTCTATCTAAGTTAGCTCATCACAACATACATGACATATTTGGTAAAAATCTATCTAACTCTTTTAAAGTGATGCTGTAACAGCTAGTAGATGGAAACTTTATTTATGTAGATTAGGGCATAAATGCTTTATATGCCAAGTATGACGCAACAATCATGATGGAAAAGCTTTAAAATCTCTGAAACACAAGGTATTATTATCAATAACAACAATTATGTTTTGTGATTTTCATTGTAAGCACTGTCATTTTATTTATGTCTATAAATAAGGGGGATCAAATATACTATCAAATATCTGTTTAATAGGGCTTAATTATTTATTATGGGACTTTATAGTGTGTTTAATAAAATTAATGAGATTCTGACTACTTGAGCCTGCCACTCTCTTTGGCTGGGAGCTCTTTTTGATAAGAAGTAAAGGAAGATTGCCAGTTTTCTTATGAGAATTATAGGGTTTGAGGATTAGCCAACTGAGAATTGGTGAGGTCCTCCTCTAATTAATGTCTTCCCGCTGATGTTTGCCCTAATCTCCCCTTTTATTACATTTATTACAATGCTTTAGCAGATGTCTGTGTGGCAAGAAAGCTCTATTAAATAAGGTTTCTGTTCAGTGAGTGAAATAACAATCAAGATCCTAATTCTGTATTTGCTACTTTGTAAATTCATTTTAATTTAAAGAGTCACCTTGAGGGAAGCACACATTTATAAGGGAAAGAACAGTTGGCCTGGAAGTGAGGAGAGCCACATCCAGTCTTGGCTTTGCAGTTTTAGGCAGATCATTGACTCTCTTCAGCATTCGTTTTCCTAAACCATAAAATAGAAGGTTTGGACAAACATATCTAATAAAATCACGTTAGCTCCCAAACTAAACAATGTGCTGCTATAAAGGAAACACCTTTCAGAAATTGATGAGTAGAAACCTTTTTAAAGTTTTATTTACTTCCCACTTAGATTTTGGCAATTGTCTCTACAAAATTCTTCTTCCTAACTGCACGTTTCAAAGTGTGCTTGCTATAATGGAATATGTTTGTATTTTATCCTCCACATCTGATGTTATCTTATCTGCCTGATGCACTTCCTTTCTGCTCTCCGCCTCCTGCTCCCCAGCACGCAAGCACACATTTTTAACCCCACCTACTGAAATTCTAACTATTTCTTCAAGGTCAACCCAAGAGCTATTTCCTTTACACGATCTTCTATAATCACTCCAACTGGAAGCAATGTATCCCCCTCTGATATCCTACAGGACTTAATGTATGTACACCTAAATAATAAATATTTGTTTAATGTGAACACTATCTAGGCACTGTCTTTAAAACTGGGGTAAAATAAAGAAAAAAAATAGACATTATCTCCTTCTCTAAGAGTGTCCTAGACCAGAGAATAATTGGTCATTTTACTCTACTTTCTACAGTTTTTATTTTATTTATTTTTTAAAAAATATTTTTATTGATTTCAGAGAAGAAGGGAGAGGAAGAGAGAGAGAGATAGAAACATCAATGATGAGAGAGAATCACTGATCTGCTGCCTCCTGCATGCCCCACACGGGGGATCAAGCCCTTAACCTGGGCAAATGCTCGCACAATTTTATTTATATGGGTTCTTCAGATGCATGTTAATATTCAGTTAAATAAGATAATTTTTTTATTGATAGAACCTACAATAATGGCTAGCTTTGTAATTATTCACATGCCAGGGAACAAATGCAGCAACATGGATTTGTCTTGATCATTCTAGTTCGGACTTACTTAAGCTATGTGTAAGCAATATCCTTTGATTAAATAACGTGGTTTGATTTAGTACAATTAATAAACATTGAAAGAAGTATAGGATATGAAAAGACTTTGGTTCTCATGTGTGATTCGTTTTTCCCTTATTGTAGACTGTGAAAATGGGAAAGTGGGTTTCTGTGTGAAGCTTCCAGGTTTCTAAATGAAGAGACAAGAGAATAACTTTTGTGAAAATAGACAGTCAGGAAGCAACTTGTTTTGTACTGTACTCCCAAGCTTCCCATTTCCAGGATGGCCAAATTTATGAATGATATACAACTTAATACTTATAACACATTTTGAAAATCGAAATCACATGGTTGCAACTAGGCAACTGTTGAAAAGTAAGTACCAGATTTATTAGCAGCCATTTTACAAAGATTTCATTTGGTAATGTTGGTGTACCCTCTGTAATTTATTTGATTAATAATATTTGATTTGAACCCAAATGATGACTTCTCACATATCTGACAGAACTAATGAACTGTGAAAGAAGAACCGTTCAGTTCAGATGGTCACCCAAACCACTGCTTAGTTAATCCTTTAAATAAACTGGCGCTCACAATGTGTCCCTTTGAAGTCATAAATAATGTATATTTTTCTTTTGACTTTTAATAAGCCAGTAGGGTTCATCGCACAGTCTCCAAACACATATATTTTATTATGGGCCTCTGCAGTTTACTTTAATTAGTGTGTCTGAGTGCTTTGGGAGCCTTAGCCCTACTGAAAACAAACAGAGTCTTACCATCTATAAAACATTAGCTCCCTTTGGTTTATCCTGACACAGCGGGGGAGGCTCAGTGAGAAACACATGGTGTAAGTAAACACTCATAATTGCATTAGCATTCTCTGGTGGATTGGTAATTCAAGCTCTGCTCCATGATATTGTAAGAGCAGTTAGAACAGGTTTACCAATCTTGCGGTCTGCTAGGGATTTCATCAAATTCCATGTGAACAGAACTTTAAGTGACAAATCTACTGGAAACAGAGGAGGAGAGGAGAAGGCATGCTGTAAAATGAAAACTTATGAGGCCGAATAACTTCATTTTGTGTCTGATGTAGCTGTGACATTTTTCAGTTTTAGTTACCATTTCTTTCCCCATGTTATTTAATATCAAAGTCAGTCTCAATCTGTTCTTCGGATAGGCCCACTCTATTGACTATGATGGTACAATACTATATAAAGACAGTTGGTTAAAATTTTCAGCTTTCAAATATCTATTTTGATATAATTATACTCAAACATATGTGCCAACAAAAAAAGAAACCATGCCACTGATTGTTGATGAAATGAATGTATTATTCTAATAATTTGTAGTTAAAATTCCTGGTTTTGATATTTTGTATGTATAAGTCTGGTGTACATGATCACTCATATGCGTTTGAATTTATTACTCCAGAAATCGCTTAGAATAATACATGACCAATATATGTGGAAGGGTAACAGGGATGTCAAATATTATCTAATTAGATGGGTCTGTTTGAACTAGATACAAAATTGAAGCTGCATCAATAACTACAAGTGGCTTGGCTATTTGAAAGTTTTGCCCAATTGAAATTGTTCAGTTTACCTATTTTTATTTAACTCTCTATTTTTTTATATTTGGTACTGCTTTTGCATTTACTTGACTTTTGTATTTCTTTTGGTTTATTTTGATCAAGTTGGTCAGAAAAGGCAAGCTAATTGCTGAAGGTATCTCTTAGCCACTTCAGAAAAAAAAAAGTCACATCAAAATTTTGAATGAAGTCACTGATTATTTAGTGTCATGTATATGCAATCTATACAAGTGCTATCCATTAGAAATATAATTTTACAACTTCTAGTGGCTCTATAAAAGAGTAAAATGAAACAGGTGAAATAAATTCTACTAATATATATTATTTAATGCGATATATCCAAAATGTTATGATTTCAGCATGTAATTACCCCCATTTGCCCAAAATATTTGTTCCACATACTATAATTTTTACATAATTCTCAGTACTTGAGAAAAAAATTTCTTCAAAACATCATTTTATATTTAAGGGAAAAAATCTAAGATTGAGTTTTACTGATAGTCAAAAAAGTAAGCAAATGTAAAGAAAACTTACAAGTTTCTGAACCATAAGTTGCAGTATATGCAAAGGTATTTCCACCTGGTTCTTCTTGTTCAGTCCTATATCTCTTCATATTATATGTGCGTTCACTTAGAGAGCACAGGGATTTTCAAGTATTCATAATGCTAATGTAAAATCACACAATATTTATGTTTTCAGGATTAACTTTAAAAATGATCAAAAATACAATTTTAAAAATGTTTGAAATTACATGCTAGTTGCTAGTTCAAATTATTCTATTATTTAATTTGCTGAGCCAGTGTTTAGTCAAAATGGATCTTTTTAACAGGTTTTGTTGATCACATATCCCTAGAGCTATAACTGATGCCACATTTAAAAATATTTGAGTGTTGTTTAATTTTCCTTTTAATTTTTTTACACAATGTAAATTCAAGTGCATATTTTAAAATTTCATGTATAACTGAACCCTATATGTTATGTAACTATATTTTACATATTATGTAGACTCCAAACATGTAAATAAAATATAAACAGGTCATTTATGAAGTGAAATTAAAGATTAAACTTGCTTAATCACAGATAAGCTTAAACTATATATTTTTCAGGTCAGTGAAGTATTCTGAAAAATTTTTACATAAAGTCTGACATGATATTTATTAGTAAGATATGCTATGGTCATTATAAATATGTATTTGGCCAATTCTCTAATATTATAATGATTCCTGGACATTTCTTTTGAGTTACCATATTCAAACATATATTTATATCTAATTTTATTACATAGAATTCATTTTCTTAGAATCAAAAGGTTGACAATATAACTAATTTAATAGAATAAGGTAATAAACATATAAACTACTGGGACATATTTATGGGATTATTTAAATTGAATTTTTCACAAAGTAAACTGAAGTTTTCTCATATTATGTGGCATCCTAAAAGACATATGTAAAAGAAACCTAACATTTTTAAAAAGTTGTAACACTACCTTAGTTTTGAAAAGTTATTTTCCAGTGAAGATTTAATTTGGAGAACAACCTACTTCATGTTTTTCTACAATTTACACAGGCTCTTTGTTTAATGTATTACGATGATTAAAGTCTCATGAAGGAAATCAATCTGTCAAAACTTTCCAGATTTTATTCAGTAATGAAATGAACAATGCTAAATAATTCTTTGAATTACCTCTGTAAACTTGTTCCCAGTGATCTTCCTTAGGAGTAGAAACTAGGTTTGCTTTGAAATTGCTCAATGTTTGCCTCCTGCCAAAGCTGAGTTGCCCGCTTTGCACACCCACCGGCTTAAGCACGGTGCCTGACTGACTAGCATGGTTGGTGAGGCATCAAAAATATGCTTTAATCCAGTGTTCATTTTCATATCACAAAAGGTGCTACAGAATGATTGCCATTCTCAAAAGAAAAAGACAAGCACAATTAAAGCCAGGTTTCTAATCCCCTTTGCCTGGGTTTAGAACCAGAGCCAAAAGAAATATTGTTTTAACAGGTACATATGCCCTCTGGGAAAAGCACAACCCCACCACCTCGCTGGGGAGATGAGAAGATACAAGAATTCAGCTGTATCAGTGGCCAACAAGTTGTACGCCAACTGCTGTGGCTGACAAGAGACCACAGAACTAGTGGTGGGCAACTATTTGTGACAGTGGTCAGACAAGCGTAGCAGCCAAATATTTATCTTTCCAGAATGTAGCTTCTCTTTTAGCAGCCAAGACATAGAGTCTCATCAGTACGTGAGAAAATCTTAGAGAAAGTGCCCGACATTTGTGGAGAGCTATTTCCAAGTGATTGAAGGGCAGTCTGAGCTGCTAACCACTAATTAGCCTAATTGATACCAAATTGAAAGGGATGACTCAGCTGTTGAAGAAACACTGCCTAATGGTAGTGTTGTGTCTCAGCTGCTTGAGTGAGAAATGATTATTAATTGTACCCTGTGGAAAGAGAAACTGTTGCATTTTATTAATATTGGGGAAGTAGAGGATTAAACTTCTTATTTTGACTATGAGGTAGCCCCACACTGTGGCACTCTTATCATCAGGAATAGCTGACGCAGTTGGGTAAAGTGATTTAAGCTCAACTTTTGCTCCACTGGGGATTTCACAGACAGGTTGAACTGTAAGCCAAGCCATTTTGTGAAAGCACCTGTACTACTAAAACAAATCTAACATTGAAGACAAAAATAAAAGCAAAACTGAATAAGTGTTTGCTATTGAAGAACACATGTTTTTGTGGTTAGTTTTATTTTTTTAACACAACAAAACAATATATTAAATTAAGAAGTATAGTCTATCCTAAGTACAGTGGGGCCTTGACTTACGAGTGTCCCGACTAACGAGTTTTTTGAGATACCAGCTGTCTCTCAGCCGATTTTTTGCATTGAGTTGATAGACTAATTTGAGTTAACGAGCTCCTTAATGAGCTCCCTAACGAGCTCGGTCTCAGATCGAATTAAACTCTTAAGTCAAGGCCCCACTGTATATATTTTCAGTTGCTGGTTCTGATAGTTGGTCAGTAACTCTACTGAAGAAAGGAAGGAATCTTGAAGAGAGTACAAATTGTAGAATCATATATGACCAAACACTTGAAAAGTAGGTTAACTTTAGTTGCATTTGTCTTTTTATATTGAGAAACACATTTCTGGAACCAACAGGAAGGAAGACTATTGAAATACAACTCCTATAGCTATAGGGCTATAGGTTTCCCTTTCCCTGTAAATTGCTAAGGATTCCATTGCTTCTTAATAAAAATGAAATGGTCCCTGTGTTCACAGTTGTAGGACTGCAAGGACCTCTACAGGTTGTTTATGATTTTGGCAAATTTAAATAGTCATAGCAACTATGTCTTCTCTAATGTGTCTGAAACTTTTAAATCAGAAGGAAGTTACTGAATTAAAATAAGGCACGCCGATAAAATCAGATCAAATCAGGACTTAAAATTTACGTGGTTAAGTTCATCAGGGAAGACATTTGACCTTACTATAATAACAACTATCCCTACAAAGTTTATAAAGATTTGATCTGGCATTTGAGAAATAGCAGATCATTCCTAGCAAGATGCAGAATTGAATGGAATTATATCAAAGGTAGTCTTCTTTCAAGTTAACAATGAGATGTATTCTAAGTGAGCATTTTTCAGCTATATTGAACATCCAAGTGCATTTAGATGCCTGAACAGTTGTGGTAACATGTGAGTATAGTGCCAGTGAGAAGAAAACGGCAGGGAAAGTATTGGGAAAGTAGAAAGTTTAAAAAAATGTATTTGTTGAGTGTAATTCTGATCCAGGAGGTTTAATTCACTGCTATACTTCAGATGGCACCTGGCCTCCTGGAGCGCAGGCAGGTTCTCTCCAGTGAATCTAGACCTGGAAGTTTAGAGCAACAGTGACATTACAGACAGCAATGGCTTTGGACAATTTCAGGGATATATTGTTTCCCTTACCTGCAGTTTAGCAACTTGATAAATTCAGAAATACTTCCATAGTAGTCCCTTCCATCATATTATTTATATTATAAAATAGCTGAGGATATACATTATTGAATGGCAACTATATTATGGATACTTTCTTCTAAGGGACTATCCATAAACAGGTATCACAAGATTGAGAGAGGAGATGAGTATTCACTTACTTATTCAGCAAACACATATCCATCCCCTGCCTGTGCCAGGCACTTGGCTTTGTTCTTCCCCGGGGAACCATTCATGGTCACCCCACAGGTCAGAGCGTGGGAAAGAACTTTGGTAGGAGGCTCTAAAGTCAGCACCACCTTGCATATTGAAATGTACCTTAGGGAACAATTATAGTTACCTTCCTCTCGACTCTATTTCAGGGGCTAGGAAATAATGGCAGTTGCCACTCTGGGCCTAAGAACCACCGTGGAAGTTGCCTTTTCCCTTTATTTTAGACCATGGTATTATAAAGATGTGCAAAGTAGAGAGGGAGGACTTGGGTCTTTAAGCTCATGGGTTCAAGGGAAGAAGACCAAAAGCTTATCTGAGCATCAGAATCAGTTTGCCAGAGAAGAGAGAGATGTAATGGGAAGGGGAAAAAGAAGGGTGATGATTGGGGGGGGCCTTCCTGGTAACCATAAGAATGGCCTTTTAAGGGGAAACACTGGGATGCCAGGGAACTTAAGTTTTATATTTTCAAGACTGCTGTGAAGAGGCGTGGTATACTGGAGGTGGCTCTTAAGGGCTCTCAGAGGTTGGTTGTGCACCAACTTTATAGTCAATGACCTCTTTCAGTATCTTGAAATTGGCCATGGTGGGAATATTTACTCCATGGCAAATGACAAATGCTTTACAAGTCAGGGCTGGGCTTCTCCCTACTTCAGAGAACTTGGCTGTTAACCATTTACCAGCACTCCACTGGCTGTAAGAGATTTAGGATGTCAGTGGATCATTCAACCACCTACAACCACATGATGACGAGTTTCAGAAATTAGCACTTAGCTACTGATATATTATAAATCCAAGCTAACTGACTCAAAAACTGGGAAACCCCACGACTGCAATTGCCACATCATTGTACGTAGACAAGTAAGATGGTAATTGCTGATTGTCACACTCAGGTTTTTGGTATAAATTAAAAACACACACAAATAGTTTAGAACTTCAACATTAGACAAAAACACTATTGTTCATAATAGTATCTATATTCAAGGAATGTGTTTCAAATTAAAGCATTGCTAAGATCTTAAAACAGAGATTTTAAAAATAAGAAGCAAAAATAATCAGCTAAAGGTATGCTGGAATTGATAATATTCTTTAATTACAAGTTGCAAAAAGGGGTATTTCTGGCCTGGTTTCTGAAAAGTATCTCCTTGATTGACTGATTTATTTTAAAAGATTTTTTCTGGTTCTTTGCTTCCATGGTTCTTACTATGATAGTTTTTACTGGGCAAAGTGTTCTAATTTTATTTTCACAAATATTTCCTAGAAAAATGTAGAACTGTATACATCCTTTGTATACAGCTGTATACCTTGTATACCTTCTGTATACTTTGGAACTAAGAAACATTTATTTATTGGGGACCCAAAAACACTTAGTCTCTCTGGTGTTGTGGTTTTCTTACAGTCTCTTGAGTAATTTTAAAAATACTTGAAAGGATATATATTAACACCCAGAGAATGGAGTAGGGAAAGGGTAGGGCTGTTAATTTTTAATGTATACATTTGTGGTTTCTAGATTTGTCACAATAAATATATATATTCATTAGATACTTCGTTTTATTTTTGCAGTGCTCCCCTCACTCATTCCCCCCAAAATGCAAAATAAATGCAATGAAAGAAATAAAGATAAGGAGAGTGCAGTATTTACATGGTTTTGTGTTTTTAGCTTTTATCTGTCAAAAGAAATGTAACATTTTTATGGTTTCTAAATCTAAATCACTATGTATTTTCTGTTGCTGTTTCTGTTTTTATACCAATAAAAGTAATCATAGTATCCATTTCTCAAATGAGATTTTGGCAAAGGTATTGTTTTGCTCTGCTAATGTTTTGATGTTTATATGGAATATTTTACAAGCCCAGTTTGGATCTGAAATTTATTATTCTGTTGAGGATTTTTTGCCATGAAATCTCAATGTCAGAGGCCAATATGTCTAATTGGAATAGTTTATATAGTCACATGTTTGTCTGTCATCTGGTTGATGAAGCAAAAAAAATACAGCTAAAATCATTTTATTTATTCTAATTCTTGTGGATTACTATAGTTTTTAGGTCAATACAACTTGAACTGTGGAGGATATCTCAAGTCATTAATATATATATATAAAGTCATTAAAATGACAGAAGAAAAAAACAGTGGGGACACAGCCCATAAAGGAAGGCTGCAACTCTTTGTACCTTTTAATGAGATGAAAGTAGCATTTCAGGCAGTCAAAAATAGAGGTATGTGGTTACCACATCACCTTAGCTTTTTTTTAGTCAAGAGCTATGTCAGATGTCTTTGCAGTATGTTTGGCAATGCACTTAAAAGATTACTATTTAAGCTACTAATAATCTAGCTTCAAGCAATTGTCTGTCTGTCCATCCAGCTGCCTATTCTTTCTTTGGTTTTAAAAAACCCAAAATGAATAGTATGAAACACAACAACAGCAAAAAAGGAAGAACCATAATCCTGCTCAGTTTCCCCAGCTTTCAGACAGTTGTGATATTACTAGAAGACTAATATACTCTGGACTCTATTTCAACATTCATTTTTAAGCTTGTTTTGGAGGTGCGGTGGGATGGGGTAGCGGGTAGGAGTGTGGAATAGAATAGTTTTAAAGTTTCCATGACCTCTTCTGTGTTTTAATCTGTCCCTGTCAGTGTTTTAATTAGGGAAGGCAAATCTCCTTAGAGTTTTGACGTTTTTTTTTGGTAGATAATTTAATAGAATGTTGTTCTCATGAGTCCAGCTGAAGACAAAACTAATTTGGTTTGTTGTAGGGACAGAGGCAACTTACAGAATAGTAAACATCTTGTTGCCTTTGACTTCCTCATTGCCAAAGTCCAGATTTTATCTATCTCATATTTCTGAGGACTCATATACATACATACATACATACACACACACATATATGGTCTAGTTAACATTTATTTAAAATATTGAAATTTTAGAAAGAAGTATAACATTCATTTAAATTACAAAAAATTGAAAATATGAACAAAGAATAGATTGTTTGATTCTATAATCTGAATTTTGTTTGCTTGCATAGGCAGTCATAAAAATATTTTTTACTTTTCCTATTAATGATAATGTTAAGAATTACCGAGTACATCAATATCCTAGAATTCTCTGATTCCTAATAAATTATTCTTATATGATATTTAATGAAGTTTTCTCATTTATATTTTATAGCATTTTCATTTCATTGCTCTGAAGTAACTGACTACACATTATATGTATATAGAACATAATACTAAATATATATGTGTGCATATGTATTATATATGTAGGAATGCATATATGTGTTATATTTGTATATACACATATATATCAAGTGTTAATATATTATTAATAGCCCTAAATATTATATTTTAAGTTTAAATGTTAAAGATATAAAGTTGGTTCTTCAGATTTTTTCTCCTTTCAATGCCTTAAACACAAAAGGTTATTCAGTAATAATTGATCACTTGATTGATTGAACTTTTGTTTCTAATGAGTTGTGTAGTTTCCTTTTGTAAAATGAAGGCAGGTCTGTAGGATTCCTAAAATTCCTCTTTTTTTTTTTTTTTTTTTTTTTTTTTTACTTTGGATAGGGAAAATTTAAATTTTTTATTTATTTTTTTAATAGCCACGGGGTTGCAAAGTACATCATAGGAAATATAGTCAATAATATTGTAATAACTAAGATTCTTTCTTGTTTTTGGATTCTTTGTGATCAGCTCTAAATTAAATATTCAAGGTCATCTAAACCAGTTTCTTGACATATGAGTGAAATATTTCACCACGTGAAGATGAAGTACTTAGGGTTTCTAGGACATGACCCAAATAGCAGATACCATGGAATAGAGATGCATCAGAGAACAAGACTTTGCAGTGCAGTTTTTATACTTGATTACTTCCCTTTTCCATCCTCTGACAGGTGCTCCATCCCACGATGACCTCTTCCCTCCTGCTCTTTTTGGGCTTATGGGAACCACTCATTTCCCAGCTCCTCTCAGGTCTGCAATCTCGGAGGAGAGCATTTTTCTGGGCCATTTTCCAGTGGTTCTCAACCTTCTGGCCCTTTAAATACAGTTCCTCATGTTGTGACCCAACCATAAAATTATTTTCATTGCTACTTCATAACTGTAATGTTACTACTGTTATGAATCGTAATGTAAATATCTGATATGCAGGATGGTCTTAGGCGACCCCTGTGAACGGGTCCTTCGACTGCCAAAGGGGTCGCGACCCACAGGTTGAGAACCACTGGTTTAGACCTGGGAATTTATACAATAGGGGGGGACTGTCTTTTAGAAAAATAATACAAAATTGGATACAAAGGGAAAAATGTATTTAAAATGAGCAAAACTCTAGGCAATTTCAAAATTTCATAAGATCGTACCAAACCAAGGCCTTTATGGTTCCTCCTCTATTAGCCCTGGCATCCTCTACAGATTTTGATGGTCCTCAAGTCACTCCTTGTAGGTAGACACCTAATCCATACACTTTGGATTGATTGTTCTGAAATACATTTTAATCTATAAGTATCTCAGTTTGGTATATTCCAATTGTTGCTGGTCAATTATAAGAAGAAAACCATTCATTTATTGTGCCGCGCCAGCACGGCCAAGGGTGAACCTGAGAGGGGGCAGTGAAGGATTAGAAAAGACAAGAGAATGAAAGCTGGGTCTTGGTGGGACACTGTCCTCTCTGATGGAGAACTAGCAACAGCGCCCACAAGCTGTGTCTTTGTTTTATAGCCAGATTCCACGAGGCAAAGTAAGGGCGTGGTTAAGATGTTTACGACATTCTCGTGGGATTCGATCCTACTCAATTACATGCACCTGAACTCTATCAAGCCCACATTACTCAGACACGTGGGGCCACGTGTTCAGACCATAGGTTCACGCTTACAACTACAGTGGGGCCTTGACTTACTAGTGTCCCGACTAACGAGTTTTTTGAGATACCAGCTGTCTCTAGGTGATTTTTTGCATTGAGTTGACAGAGTAATTTGAGTTAACGAGCTCCTTAACGAGCTCGGTCTTGGAACGAATTAAACTCGTAAGTCAAGGCCCCACTGTATAGCTTTTGGCTATAATTGTGCTGGGAGGGCTTTGCCCTCCAAACTGGGTCTTGCATGTGGCCATGAGAGGACTGTGCCCTCTCATTAGTCTGAGGCTTGACCCTGTCCAAACACTGTAGCCGCTCTCCACAATTTATGTTATAAAGATTAAAAAAATAATCTACATAATTTTTATTACTAAACAGTTTTGCTCAAATTAAAATGAGAATTTTAATGTATCACCTATTTATAATAATTGAGGAATGAGCATTTTTCATAAGTATCTTGTTAATGCAGTTTATGAATGGCTACTTTTCTTAAACGTATAATGCACATTGAAATTACAGTGAATGTAAATTTGCTTTGATAATTCAGAAGATGTTTTGGGTCCTTTCATATTACAGAATACTCATGATGAACATCACATGCTATTGTTCTTCAGATACAGAAGGTAAAGGAGATAGAGTTGATAGGAGCCAGGATTGAGTTTATAACCCAATCTGGATTTTTAAAAAATCATTCACATTAGCTTGTTTATTTTTCATTTACCTCTTCATTTGTCAGAGAAAAGGGCAGTTTAATTGTATTTTTATATATCTCTTTGGATTTTGGAAAAAATTGAATCACTTCTTTATTTCATAATTAATCTTGTTATTTTAGGTACTGGGAGAAGACATAAAGAAACCCATGTACATGGAGAATATGACTATCCCTATCTCATTTTTAAAAAAGAAAAATCCTCACCTGAGAATATGTTTATATTGATGAAAGAGAGAGAGAGAGAGAGAGAGAGAGAGAGAGAGAGAGATGAGAGAGAAACATTGATCAGTTGCCTCCTGTACCTGCCCCAACCCGGTATTGAACTCGAAACCTAGGTATGTGCCTTCACTGGGAATCGAACCCACACGATTTTTTGGTGTATAGGACACCAACTGGGCGGCCCAGCCAGGGCCATCCCTATCTCTTAATTCCCGTCTACCACACTGGGCAGTCTTTCTCTGCATCTTTGAGGGTTTCAATTCATCCCCTAACCTCTAAATATTGAGTGCTCTACATACTCTCTTTTTTATGTTTTCAAACTCAGTGGTAAAATCTTACAATACCAGTTTTGCTGACAAAGCCCAGCCTTATATCTTTGTCTATGCTCTCTACTCTAAAGTCCAAATTCTATATCCAGCTGTTTACTAATCAATGTCAAAGTTACTTAAGAATTTCAAATTTAACCTGAACTCCTAATTTCTCACCTCCACTCTCTCATGTCTAATTCCCTAACAGTTCTTACTGTTCTATAAATGACAGCTCCCTCTTTTCAATTGCTTAGGCCCCAAATCACCTTCTAATCCTCTTTTTCTTTCATAGTTCAAATCCAGTTTACTTCATATTCTGTTCTGTCACTTCTGACCCTGGTCACCATTACCACACTAGTCTATTGACCAATATCTTGTGCTGAGATTATTATTGCAATAGTCTCTTCTTTCGAAGTTTAAATCAGGTGATGCCAGTCTGCTCAAAATCCTCCTGTGGCTCCACCACGTCTCTCCATCTCTTATTGGCTCCAACAATGCTGGCTCCTCACTATTTCCTCTGTCTAGAACTATCCTTCTGTAGATAATAACATGATGTACCTTCTCTCTCTCTTCATGCCTCTGTTCAAATGTCACTTTATCAAGGAAGCCTCCCTTAATCACCTTAAATAAAACAGGCCTCTCCCCTCCTCCTCCCTCTGGGACTTTCTATTGCCCTTTCCTGCTTTAGTGTTCTCCATGTCATTCATCAGCATCTCACATACAATATGTTTTAACTGTTTATTTGTTTAATATGTGGCTACCTTAAGGAGAATATAACATAGATTTTATCCATTTTTTTAGTTAATAAACTCATTATCAAACAATACCAGTCACAGAGTTGACACTCAACAACATTTGATGAATAATGATGTCTCATAGAATGAAAGAAGAGTAAGTGGCCTTAAATTGTGTATCCATGCTGGTATTTATAAGAGTTTTATATATTAGACTCATATAGGATTCCAAAATTACAACTAGACTTTAAAATTAAAGTGAAATTTAATAATATTAGAAATAGAAATGCTATTCTCTTCCACAAATCATTGGATGAAGGTTTAATTATTAATATTAAAATTATTTTATTATCATTATTCAAAGAGTTTTCTTTAAATATCCCTCTATATCTATTTCTCCCTGCAGGGTTAGTTAAATTAAAATTGTAATTTCCTTTTTATTTACACTGAGTGGCCAGATTATTATGACCACCTGACGTTTGTAGGCAAATTAGCTATAATTTCGTGCTGAAGTTACTAGAGGGCCAGACTATTATAAATAGGGAAGCAGGTTGTTTGTTTACCATGACAGTAGAAGTGATTTTTTCTGAAGATATGGGTAAACAATGTGATTTAACAGCCTTTGAACGTGGCCAGATTGTATATATATATATATATATATATATATATATATATATATATATTGAGTGGCCAGATTATTATGACCACCCCAGCAGTACTTCGTTGGGCCACCTTTTGCCTTCAATACTGCAGCGATTCTTCTTGGCATTGACTCCATGAGATGTTGAAAGGTGATCCAAGGAATCTGACACCATGCCTGATGAATAGCATTGTCCAGTTCTGTCAGATTTGATGGTTGTGGAACCAGCTGCCTGATGGCTCTTTTAACTTCATCCCATAAATGCTCAATTGGATTGAAATCTGGTGATTGTGGGGGCCACCTAAGCAAGGTAAAGTCTCCCTCATGTTTTTGAAACCACTCCTGCACAATACGAGCACTGTGGCATGGCGCATTGTCTTGTTGGAAGAAGCCATCTCCATTGGGATACGCCATCAACATGATAAGATGAACTTGATCAGCAACGATACTTAGGTATGTTGTGCTATTCAGACGTTGTTCCTCGGGAATTCAAGGGCCCAAATCATGCCAGGAAAACATGCCCCAAACCATAACACTGCCCCCACCAGCTTGAAGGGTTGTATTCATGCATGTGGGGGTGCATGCTTTCATGCTGTTTCTGCCAAATTCTCACTCTGCCATCTGCATGATGCAATTGGAAACGTGATTCATCGGATCACGACTTTTTTTCAATGCTCGACTGTCCAATCCTTGTGTTCCTGTGTGAATTGGAGACGTTTTATCTTGGTAACTGCAGACAGCAAAGGTGTTCGAACAGGACTTCAGCTTCCATATCTCATATGATGCAGTGTACAGCTAATTTGCCTACAAACGTCAGGTAGTCATAATAATCTGGCCACTCAGTGTATAATGAATTAGAGGCCTGGTGCATGAATTCATCCACAAATGGGGTCCGGCCTGCCTGCCCCGATTGGGGTGGATTGGGCCAGGCAGGCCAGGGGGAAGGGCCTTGGGCAGTTGGCCAGCTGGCCCCGCCCCCTGATCCAGCTCCTGGTTGAACTCCCAGTCAAACTCCCAGTCGAGGGGACAATTTGAATATTAGCCTTTTATTATATAGGATTGTGACTAGATATTTTTGTTAATCAAATATCTTGTTAGTGTTAGAATTGCATTCAATTAGTTCACAGAATACCACTTTTCTTAAAAGTATAATGCACATCACAATTACATCGAATGTAAATTTACTTCGATAATTTAGAAAACAACTGGGACCCTCTTATTCCTCACTATATTCATCGTGAACATCTCATTGAAAATTGGCTACAGCAATGCATAGTACAAGAAGTGGCTATGTTAAATTTTAATAGGAAACATCAATATTTAAAAATTTTAAATAACGTTTTGAATGTTTTTTTCTAAGTTTGTAGTGTTATACTTCTGATGTCATTAAAATTTAAAACTATATAAAGACTATTGGAACACCCTGTGTACCTAAGTTTTTATCTATGCACTAGAGGCTTGGTGCACAAACTCGTACACCAGTGGGGTACCTTGGCCTGGCCTGTGGGATTGGGCCGAAACCAGCTCTCCGACATCTCCTGAAGGGTCCTGGATTGCAAGAGGGCACAGGCCAGGCTGAGGGACCCCACCAGTGCACGATCAGGGCCTGGGAGGGAGGCGGGAGGTTGGCCAGCCGGGGAGGGACCACGGAGGGCTCCAGGCCATGTCTGGCCTGTCTTGCTCAGTCCCAATCAGCTGGACCCCAGCAGCAAGTTAACTTAGCTGTCAGAACGTCTGCTCCCTGGTGGTCAGTGCCTGTCATAGCAACTGGTTGACCAGTTGACTGCCTGCCCACTGATGGTCAGTGCACATCATAGCGAGTGGTTCAGTGACCTTAGCATATCATTAGCATGTTACCCTTCGATTGGTTGAATGGATGACTGGACTACCAGACACTTAGCATATTAGGCTTTTATTATATAGGATGATAATTCAAATTGGGTTAATTAACCAAATAACCTAGAGCAGGGGTCCTCAAACTACAGCCCACAGGCCACATGCAAATACAAACATTGTGTTTGTTCCCGTTTTGTTTTTTTACTTCAAAATAAGATATGTGCATAGGAAT
This sequence comes from Myotis yumanensis, assembly GCF_028538775.1. Taxonomy (NCBI): domain Eukaryota; kingdom Metazoa; phylum Chordata; class Mammalia; order Chiroptera; family Vespertilionidae; genus Myotis; species Myotis yumanensis. The sequence goes on along the minus strand of NW_027223752.1, from coordinate 158,488,187 downwards.
TTGTTCATAGTTTTTTTTTTTAAACTATAGTCCAGTCCTCCAACGGTCTGAGGGACAGTGAACTGGCCCCCTGTTTAAAAAGTTTGAGGACCCCTGAGCTAAAGAGTTTATTAAAAACACAAATTTCTGGGCTTCCTATGTTGTCCTAACCTCAACCAGAAATTCTGAGTCTGTTAGTATGGATGGTATTCAGAACCTATATCCATATCTCTATCTCTATCTCTATCTCTATCTCTATCTCTATCTCTATCTCTATCTATTTCTATCTCTCTCCATCTCTATCTCTAGCTCTATTTCTATCTCTATCTATCTCCATATCTATATCTATCTATGTCTATACCTATCTATATCTCTACCTATACCTATATCTATCTATATATACCAGGAAATGTCTATATCTCCAGGTGACTTTGATGATGACTTAAATATAGAGTAGCATTTCTTGAGGGAGAAATGAAAGAACACTAGCCTCCCAAAATTCTTGGTAATACACGGTGTCTATAGTTAGATGAGATCAGGAAATGCTGGGTCCTATACATCTGGAATATTCACAGTGTACATTGATATAGTATAGGCTTCAACAAGTCCTATAGTTTATGAAACACAAAGCTGTGTTTAGCCTACAGTTTATCAAACTATTTGATCATGAAATCCAATTTCTCCCCACAGCAGCTGTTAATACCCCTTCACCCCATGAAGGAGTTTGTATGCTACTTTTAAACTTTCTGTCTTTGTTGAACAACTGAAATTCATTATGTTATTCTTAATAAAAGGAACAGATTATTCATTTTAAAAATATTTTTTTTGGGGGGTGGGGTGGGGGTGGGGGAAAAAAATATTTTTTTTATTGATTTCAGAGAGAAGGGAGAGGGAAGAGAGAAAGAAACGTCAGTGCTGAGAGAGAATCATTGATTGATCAGCTGCCTCCTGCATGTCCCACACTGGGGATTGAGCCCACAACTTGGGCATGCATGCCTGATTGGAAATGGAACCATGACCTCCTGGTTCATAAGTCAATGCTCAATCACTGAGCCATGTCAGCCAGGTGGGACAGATTATTCTTTATAGAAGACAGAAGTTTTGAAATATTTCAATTTCTCCTCCAAGTCCAAGTTCATCTATACACTCTCTAAGGTAAAATTCAATCATTATTTTTCTTAAAAATGTATAGAGATTGTTTCTACTTCTTAAAATAAATAGGCAAGAGTAAGTTTTCTTTTTAATATATTTTATTGATTTTTTACAGAGAGGAAGGGAGAGGGATAGAGAGTTAGAAACATCAACGATGAGAGAGAAGCATCGATCAGCTGCCTCCTGCACACCCCCTACTGGGGATGTGCCCGCAACCAAGGTACATGCCCTGGACCGGAATTGAACCTGGGACCCTTCAGTCCGCAGGCCGATGCTCTATCCACTGAGCCAAACCAGTTAGGGCAAGAGTAAGTTTTTATATTTCAAAATATAAGAGAACTGGCATGTGGTTAAGATATGGGGATGGGGTTACTATTCTTTCTTAGGATTAACATGGGTGTATTGTGTTTACCATGTGTTCTAGGCTAAGTTTGTTTGCTCATAGTAGCTTACTGGCCACTAGAAGTATCTTGGGTGGGCCCAAAAGTTGAATGGGGCAGGATTTCAGAAAGTCACCAGGGAGGAGCTAAAGGTCTTAGCAAAATTGATGGAGACTCAGATATGGCACTTGCCTGTGCCTGCAGCAAAGGAACAATGGCTTCTGCCTGGACTTCTGTTTGGGAGAAAGCTGATTCCCCAGCCCTCGCCCTGAAGCTAAAAATTCAGTTCCTCCAGTATATCCCTGGTGCCTTTTGAGCTACTGCCCAGCTCTAGAGCTCAGAGCGAGTGAGTATGAGTAAGTTTGTGTGTAGGCCTTTAAGAGGAATGCCTAGAACCCCAACAGCTTTCTCTCACTCAACCACAATTTCCACTGGTTTTCATAGACAAGTTTTGGGGACTTCTCTCCCCAGCACTGGAACCCTAGGCTGGGGATCTTCGGGTGGGGCCTGGACTCCTTGCTCCCCAGGGGGGCCTCCACCTTAGAGACATCCCTCTCAATTTTTAACTGCCTTATGTGGGTGTGTGACCTGCTTGTTCCTCATCATCTCTGCCCCTCCTACCAGAATCCATGTGACTTCTTCTTTATAGCCTTAGTTACAGGACTTCTGTCCAGCTAGATTTCAGGTGGTCTGGATGAGTGCTGTTCTGTAGTTGAGTTGTAATTTTGATGTGGTTGTGGGAAGATGCAAGTTCTGTAATCACCTGCTCTACCGTCTTGACCGTCCTCCTCCCCTCCGCATTGTTCTATCTGGTGTATTCTTTCTAACTACTACATAGTGCTTTGTAATGTTCACCACATTGTATCTATCCATTCAATCAAGGAAGGATATTCAAATTGCCTTTACTTCCTATCACCATCAGCAACATGATAGTGAACATCCTCATACTTTCCCACCTATAGATCTGTTGGAATTTCAATGAGACAGATACCCAGAAAAAAACTGACTCAGTTGGATACTTCTAGTGCACTCTTTTCTAGGGTGGTGGACAACTCCCACCAGCAGTGTCGACTTCTCCTTATATCACCACATTCCACCAACACTCGGTTTTCTATTGCGTTATGATTTTTGCTACTCTATAGGATATAGACTGAAATTTTGATGAGGTTTTAATTTGCATTTCTCTGATTAATGATGAGCTTGAGCATCTCTTCATTTTCTTGTTAACCATTTGGGTTTCTTCTTCTCTAAATTGCCTATGTACTGATAGCCCTTTATCCTTTTTCTGTGAGGTGAAGTTGACTAAATTTGAAGACTTACCGGTACAGTATATGTAGCAAAAATTAGTTACTCTATGTTGGTTAATTTTGATGCTATCATTGCATCTTGTCCATTTTTATTTTCATTTATTTTTATTGCACAATTGAATTCTATTTTAAATCTTATTTTAAGGTATCTATTTTTTTGTTGACTACTTTATATAGAAATGAGAGTAAGTTAGGCATTTCTTTTTTTCCTAAACTATAATGAAACTATCTATGGTCTAATAAAAATTTTTTGCTAACACAACAATGCAAGTGAAAATATCAAGGAAGATAGTGTTAAGATCTTTTCTTCTTACTATTATGCCAACCAATGGTACCAGCATATTTGCACTAAAGAAAAATGACGTTACAGAAAACCAAGGTGATTCTTGCTTGTGGCTGCATTGTCCATAGTGGGCCTTCCATATGCCTTTGATAAAACAGAGACCCTATGGTAATATTTCCCCTAGAAATGTTAGAGATAAGAGTTGATATACTCTGCTAACATAGCTAAGAAGCATGAACAAGTAGGCTTTAAGGGTATAGCCTCTACATTTCCTAAATCACTGTGATTTCTTTGAGGAAGACTAATAGGAATGGGATTCAACCATACAGAAGAAAGCAGGAATACCAGGAAGCCAGTCCATTGTGATCATACCTCTGCTTTCCTCATGTGGCAATACTAAAGGCAAGCACACTCAGGTGGGATTCTTTCTTATTTTTTTTGTTTTTATTTTTTAAATCCTCATCTGAGGATATTTTTCCATTGATTTTTAGAGAAAGTGAAAGAGAAAGGGAAAGACAGAGAGAAATATCTATGTAAGAGAAAGAGATCGATTGGTTGCCTTTTGCACACATCCCAACCAGGGCCCAGGCCAGGGAGGAGCCTGCAACCAAGGTACATGCCCTTGACTGGAATCTATCCACTGAGCCAAACCGGTTAGGACTCAGGTGGGATCCTTAAATAGTGCATCTTTCACTTCAAACATATTATTTGATTTTTGTACAGAAAGCATTTTTCACAAAGTCTCTCTGGTCAGACCACACATCAAGCATGACTGGGAACACTCTTAAGCATTTGAGTTTCTATAAATATTTCTGGGACTCATGGTATTAGAACAAATTGTTTTGTTGTTTATTTGTTCTTATTCGTGCAAAAGATTAGGGATACAGCTTCTATAACTCAAGGTGTTTATATATAATTTTTGGGGAAACCGATGCAGAATGATAAAAAACACTTTGCCAAGATTACAAGGTATTAATGTAGAGAGGTGCCAAATTAACTACAGGGTGAGGGCTGGACGGGCAGGGGTCAGTACAACTCTTTCTCCTGACAGAAGCGATGGCAGGCACCACTATTTCTTTGTGGAATTCTCCTTACACCCAGCCGGCTTCGCACAGGCAAGCACCGAGTCTGAGCTTTCCGTTTCCCTGGCTAACATCGTTTGCCCCACCCTGAGAATTTCCTGAGACCCTGCCCCACCCAACTCAGCTGCTCAGGCTGAGCCTCTCCCTGTGGCTCCTCTACATCGTGGCCTGCCTTGGCTCATGCTGCAGACTTCCCCCATATCTCTTAAAGGCACAAACCCCAAACAAGCAACAAAGAACCTTGACATGCCTTGTAGCTTTTTTTTCACCCATTATACACCATAAGCGTCTGTAGATGCAAGCAATGGACCTTCCTCACATGCCACGCCCACGCGCATCATCTATAAAAAAATGTTTTCCCTAAGTGGCAGCCCTGACCAACTTTAAAATCATTTTTCGTGAGAATTTTCAGCTGAAATATTCAAGAACACCCGAATTGCGAGTAATATATTTATTTTTATAATATTCATTGCAAATTGATTTTTTTAAACATTAAATTCAAAATATCGTGGTGTGTGGGGATGGTTTCTGTTTTGGACGTGTGGTGATCCCAAGCCCAGGACAAGTGGTAATTGGTCTTAACTTGCATGGAACTCCCATCAGATGCCCACAAACCTGTAATAATTGGTGGTGGCCAGTCTTGGCCAGAAATGAAGCCTCAGCTAAGTAGCCTCAAGACCTGCACAAGTGGAGGCTTGGCATCAGCTCACTTTGTGGTGCCCAATAAAGGGTCCCAAGCCCAGCATAGATGGCAGTTGACCTTGGTTTGCAGCACAGCTTCTTCTGAGCACATCTAAGCCCAACACAAGCACCGACCAACCACAGATTACTCTGTAGCTCCTACCAAGGGGCTCCAGGCCTGGCACCAGCGGCAGCTGCACAGGAGTCACTGCCAAGAGGTTCAATAACCAAAACAACCAGTGGCTGGCTTCAGGAAACGCCAGAGCACCACCCAAATGGCTCCACAGATCTCACTTGAAGGACAGACTCCACTAGCACTGAAGTCCTGCTAAAAAGTTTCCCCAAAGGAGCAGAATAGACATTCTTTTCAAGTGCCCATGGAACATTTTTCAGGATAAACCACATGTCACGCTATAAAACAAGTATTAAAAATTAAAGAAGACTGAAATCTTATTAAGCATCTTCTCTGATCATAATAATGTGAGACTAGGAATTAGTTACAAGAACAAAAACCCTGAAAAACACAGAAATACAAGGAGGCTAAATAACATGCTACTAAACAATGAATGGGTTAACAATGATGTTAAGGAAGAAACCAAGGTACCTTGAGAGAAATAAAGATGGAGACACAATGACTCCAAATCTAGGGATACAGCAGAAGCAGCTGTAAAAGGAAAATTTATAGCAATACAGGGCTACCTAAAAAGATAAGAAAAATCACACACACACACACACACACACACACACACTCCAACAGTCTAAACTTATACCTAAAGGAACTAGAAAACAAAAGTAAAAAAAGAACAGAGTCTACAGTGAGTAGAAGGAATGAAATAATAAAGATTGGAGTGGAAATCAATAAAATAGAATTTAAAAATAACATACAAAAAAATCAATGAAATCAAAAGCTGGGTCTTTGAAAAGGAAAAAAACAAATTAATAAACCTTGAGCCAGACTCCAGGAAAAAAAGAAGAGAGGACCCAAATAAATAAAAGCAGACATAAAAGAGGGGAAGTAACAACCAACACCACAGAAATACAAAGAATTATAAAAATATACTGCAAACAGTTATGTGGCATTAAATTGGATGATCGGGAATAAATGGATATCCTAGAAATAATACTCTCCCAAGGCTGAATCAGGCAGAAACAGAAAATTGGAACAGACTGATCACTAATAACAAAATCAAATCAGTTATAAAAACAACAACAACAACAACAACAAAACACCCAACAGAATATTCTTGGACCAGATGGCTTTTCAGGTGAATTTTGTCAAAAATTCCAGAAGAATTAATACCTATTCTTCTCAACCTATTACAAAAGCTGAGGAAGGAAGTCTCCCAAACTCACTTGACGAGGCCAGCATTACCTTATTATCAAAACCAGACAAAGACACCACACAAAAAAGGAAATTGTAATCCCATATCACTGATAAATGCAAATGAAAAAATCTTCAACAAACTTTAGCAAACCAAATTCAGCAATACATCAAAAAGATTATATATCATGTTCAAGTGGGACTTATTCCTAAGATGCAGGGTTCGTTAAATATCTGCAAATCCATTAATGTGATGCACCATATAAACAAAATGAAGAATATAAATTATATGATCATATCAGTAGATGCAGAAAAATGTTTGACAAAAATCTAACATCTATGTGTACTAAAAATCTCAGCAATGTGGGGTTAGAAAAAACATACCTCAACATAATAAAGCCATTTATGACAAAACCGTAGCTAACATTATACTCAACAGTAAAAAGCTGAATGCTTTTCTTTAAGATCAGGAACAAAGGCAAAGCATCCACTTTTACCATTTTTATTTAGCATAATATTGGAAGTCTTAGCCACAACAATCAGACAAGAAAATAAAATAAAAAGATATCTAAATTGGAAAGAAAGAAGCAACACTGTCATGATTTGCAGATGACATGATGCTGGATATAGAGAACCCTAATGATTTTGCCAAAAGACCGTTAGAACTAGTGAGGGAATTCAGTAAAGTAGCAGGATACAAAATTAACGTTCAGAAATTGGTTGCATTTTTATACACCAATAACAAACTATCAAAAAGGGAAATTAAGAAAACAATCTCATTTACAATTGCATCAAAGAACATAAAATACCTAGGAATAAACTTAACCAAGGAGAAGAAACACCTGTACTCTGAGAACTATGACATTGAATAAAGAAATTGAAGATGAAACAAATAAATGGAAGGCTATACTGTGCTTAAGGATTAAGAATTTCTTACCTTTTAGAAAAAAGGCAAAATTGCACAAAATTGTTACTCTTTTATCAGACCCTTGAAGACCTTAAGACCTCTTAGATCAGAAATATCATCTTCTTAGCACAAATTTGTCTGCACTCTTGAGCCTAAGTTAACAGATTTTATCTGCCTTTCTATTTTTGAATTCTTGTGACATGTTTATTATGAAAGAGTCGATTATGACAAGCATAAGTTAATAGATAATGTAAGAAGCAGCAGATAAGAAGCAGTAAACTCCTAAAGACTCCAATAGCACAATATTTTGAATGCTATTCCTTCCTCTTGAGGCAGCTGAAGACACGGGGAATGTCTGGTCCATTTCCGACCTGCAGCCTATGGTCTCCTCATGAGGTCTATTTTTCAGGGCTGTATACATTGTGGTCAGCCCTTTGGGGAATCACTTGTAACTGTACTGTTTCCATATAATCCCTGTTTCTTTTTCTTCTCATTGTTGTTGTTTTGCTTAGCTTTTACATCATTCTGATATTGTCAACGTAAAAGAGGAAAAGAGGAAAGCTAATTTTTCTCTAATTTTTGAGGTTTATTTTCTTTCCAATTCAATGTGTCAATTTCTAAAATGCCTTTATTAAAGAGTATTGAACTCATCTTCAGTTTATGCACGCTTTAAAAGCTCCCCCATCTACCTGCATACAAATTTCTCCCTTATTTTTTAATTTTCATGAACTTGCCCTAACCGGTTTGGCTCAGTGGATAGAGTGTCAGCCTGCGGGCTGAAGGATCCCAGGTTCAATTCTGATCAAAGGCATGTACCTTGGTTGCAGCACATCCCCCGTAGGGGGTGTGCCAGAGGCAGCTGATCGATGTTTCTCTCTTACCAATGTTTCTAACTTTCTATTCCTCTCCCTTCCTCTCTGTAAAAAAAATCAATAAAACATATTTTAAAATTTTTTTTATAAACTTGAATAAAAATAAAACTTGGTCCAGTGACTTGACCACCAAATGAGAGATAGTTTAAAATAGATATGTGTAAAAATAAGTCCTAATTTTAGTAATGTTAATTATTTTTCTAATTTACCTACAGATCTTCATTTATAACAGCAGCAGAAATGAAAAGGATAGGATTCAATATTTCATAAAATATGAGCTAGTGATTGGGTGTCCTCTTGAAAAAGGATGAGCTATGGCCTTACTGTAGCTAGATCCCAGCTCATAGAACTCCACCACTTAACATTTTACTCTGTCACTGAGCTAGCTGCTTTATTGGATGGATGAGATGAGAGGACTGCCTTCTTGTCACAGGAAATGAAAGACATAAATGAAGACATTCTAGAAATGTTTTCAGTCATAGTTTCTTTATGGAGGATTTAGAAGAGAAATGTAAATCCCTTATTCCTATAGTTTGAAACCTTGCTCATCAATATCTAGGACTTGAGTGAATAGAAGTCTCTTTTCTGAAAAAGCGTGGATTATAAGAGTTTTTGCTAGATTTAGCGTAGCTAAAGTACCTCTAATGCATCTTACAATTAAACCAGTGCTGTTTTCCAGGCCAGGTTCAGCTTAGGGCAACCCACAGCAGGTTGCTTGCTCGGTCATCCTTGCAGGTAAGCAGAATCTGACAGCTGAATTCCAGGCCTCCTGCCGCTTACAAGTTTCCCATTAGATATATTCTCTAATTACCTGATTTTGATGTTTCATAATCTCCTTTGTAAAAGCACTTATGCATAATTTCAGTGATTTGATGTCTTTTCTAGCGATTTGATGTCTCTGTTTATAACTTGTGATTTTAAAGTTGAGTCAAGAAAAAATATTTTTTTTTTCTAAAATTACAAAACAATTGATTATACTATTGGGGACAAAATACATAATGATGACTATATTAATATGCATTCATGTAAAAAGTGACTGGAAGTTTAAAGACAGAAATGAAAAAGATTTCATTAGGTTGGTAAGATGTCAATGTTGAAAAATTCTTTAATTTTATTGTTATCCTAGAGGCCCGGTGCATGAAATTTGTGCACGGGTAGGGTCCCTAGGCCTGGATGGTGATCAGGGCTGATTGGTGCCTTCCTGGCTGCCAGCCGGGGCCTTCCTTTGTTCTGTGCCACCCCCTGGTGGTCAGTGCACATCGTAGTGAGTGATCGAACTCCCAGTCTCTCAGTCGAACTCCCGAGGGGACACTTTGCATATTAGCCTTTTATAGATACAGATCTTCTTTCCATAGAGAAGCCTGTGAAGCCAGACTTGCCAGTGAGATCACTTTCGCTTTCAGAAATTACAATTTGAAGTTACAATTTGAGTTGATATTTGTTAATCACAATGAATAAGGGCAAGCTGCTGTTTTAACTATTCATTGTTTAGCCATAAGAACAATAGAGGTCACTGTTACTGGTATTTGTGATGCTATTTTGTTAAATTACTAGTGATTTTCTGTTTACCTCAGTAGCTGAATGTTTTAAAGGACATCCAATTTTTCTGATTTTTTTAGTTCATATACCTCTACATCTTCGTTGGATGGAAGAGTTTTTAGATAACTATATCTATATTTTCATGTGTTAGAAAGCAAAGAATTAAAAAACAAGGCAATATATACATATTTTGACAGGCGAGATATACATATTTCTGCCTAAACTAGGAAGCATGTGCAGTTTTTATTTTGATTTAGATGTTCTTTGTCCTATATTCAAATTCCCGTTTCAATTTCGCAAATTATTAGCCTATGACAAAATAAGTTTAGTTGACAGATTCACATGTCATGTATACTCTTAATTGGTTAATTAAGGCCCGATATAATTGCAAGCCCTTCAGAGAAGCTGTTTCTAGAAGGTAGCAAGCAGGGGTGCTGCTCACTAGTACCTCTATATTGTCATCTCAATCAGGAAGAAGAACTTGTGATCCAAAAGCCATTTTGCAAACAGGTCCCTGAGCTGGCCTGCTCGGTGGTTCCAGGAGAGTCCAGTCTCACTGAAATCAAAAGCTGGTGTTGCCACCCTCACCGGAGAAGGCAGTGGGAGCAGAGGGCCTGGGCCTAATTGGTATTTATTGCTGCCATTGTTTTGCATTCCAGACCTTTGATAAACCTTTCTCAGCACAGCAAACCCATGGTTAACTCTACAGCAGTGAGGAAGCTATGGAAGCAGAACTGCAATTAACCTTCCCAGGCAAAACAATACATAAAAAACGATGAGAAGGCTCATCTTCCACAGACACCGTGTTAATGACAGCTGGCAGGTGAAAACACCATGCCTTCGAATGAGAACAGTTTGTTTTCATTAACCAAGGAATAAATATTTGTCAAGAAAGGACTAATTACTCATATTGTAGAAAAGACAAGAAGAAGAATGTGAAGACTAAATAGTTATAATTAAAAAGTGGGTTGTTTCTAACACTGGAATTGAAGTGTGAGTGTTGTCAGCTGGCTTCGTATGTACGTGACGGTGCTCAAAGGGTACGGAAACCTAACCATTTCCTCAAAACTCCCTCTGTGTTTCTATGTTGTTTATAAACACCAGCCCTTCCTTACACAAAGGGGTATAAGAAGCTGCAAATTCCAGTTAATTGTCTTAAGAAGCTGCAAATTCCAGGTGATTGTCAGGGAGCAAGACACTTAACGTGCTCGGTGCCTCAATTTCAGTATCTGAAAAAGCCAAAGAGGCACCTTCACAGCCTGTAAGCTGAAGGCTCAGTCACCTTATAGTCTGAGGCCCTTGTGGGTGCTAAGCTTCATGATTCTGTAATGCTTTGTAGTAGAGCCTCCTCAGGACTGTATCCCTTAACAGTCTGCTTCACATGCTGGTAATAACAGGAGGCCGAGGGAAGTTCATTAGAAGAAGATCAAGGGACATAAAAGTCAAGCTCTGAACCTAGGACAGAATAGTATTTGGTGGTTGGGGATAGTGACCTGGTAGAGGTAACAAGGACAGGTGAAGGCAAAACAAAACAAAATAAAAGCAAACAAAACAAGTAGAGGAAGAAAAGAATCAGAAAAGGACAAAGGTAAGGCGGGGTTTAACGCATGAAGAAGACTTGTTGCAGAGGTGGGGTGAGGTAGCAGAATTGAGTCAGGCCTGTCGGTAGGAAGGGGTTGGCCCAGCCTCCCAGTCAGTTCTTGCCCGAGCAGTAAGTACCCCGCGGTGGTGCATTGTTCGTGCACAGTGCTTGTGAGCTGACTGGCACTGGTGAATATGAAGATTTATAAATTTGAAAAGCAGATATACCACTCCATCTTTGTTCAAAGCATTTCCCTACTCAAAAGCCGTGCTTTGAATTTAGAGGCTGTTATGAAGGTTCAACCCCCAAGAGAACAAAGGCCATGTTGAATGTGGGACATGGTAGAAATCTGGGCCAAGGCCCAGGAATTCTGATGCTGTGAATCTCCGAGTGCCTGCCCAGAGACTCTGGGAGTCGCTGACATTGAAGACTCTCAGCTGAAATACATTCTGAACATTAATTTTTTTTTTTTTTTACTGTGTCAATTTCCATTTAAAATTAATTGTCAGCTTGGGAATATTCTGGTGTTAGCCTGGTGTTACAGTTTTTCTTCTCCATTTCTAAATTTGAAACGTAATAAAATGCTATGTGGAATGAAGCCTTGCTCCTATCTGCTCCCTTGCCGTCTGTTTTTTTCTAAAGATTAGCCATGTTTTTCAAGCTTCAGAAGTTCTTGGAAATTTTATCTTGGTACTTTTGTTACTTTAAATTGATTTTCTATACAAGGGAAGTCCTCCTGGATTTGACCTCTATTCGTTTTTCATCTCAACTTTACATACACACACACCAGCTGTTGCCAGGTGGTGAAGAAGATTGGACAATGGCCTTTGCTGGCAATAAATCAAAGCAGCAATTCCCCCCCTTATCTCTGAACTGTGCGGACATTCTCAGTGGCCACTTGGGGGAGCCACATACCCGTTTTCTCTCAGCCTTAGCAGAGTTCCTTTTTAAGGAAGCTGGAATTAGCTTGTGGTCAACAGGAAAAATAGTTTTAAATGCCTTTGGAAAGAAAGCAGCAATTCAAACAGGCAAATTTATGGGTTTAAATTTGAACCAAAATTTTTATTTTATTTGACTCTCTCCACCCATTCTCTATTAAAAAAAAAAAAAGGCTGCATCCTTAAGGAGAAATGCATACTTTCAAAGCACTGCTCTCCTGTCTTTCTTTTGCATACGCTTCTGAGGTTGGTAACTGTGAGGCAGTTAAAACTCCAACTAATTTCCTCAGCACATGTCATAGATATCAGAGCTCCCAGGGTCTCCAGGAAGATGAGACATACAGCATTACAGGGCATACTTTTAATTTCATTTTGCATCTCTCAGCTGTCTCCAAATTGAATTCATTTTTAATTCCATCATTTAAGAACAATCTTAAACCATAAATTCAAGAGATTAACAATACTATGGGAAGCAGAAAGACTAAGAGTGGAGAGATATCAGGGTCGCTGTTCCAACAAAAGTTTATAATAGTGATTGTTTTGGGTATTGTTAGAACACAGTTAAAAAACACTGAGAAAGAGTGATGAAATAAAAAGTAATACCACCTCAGGGCCTAGGATTTAGTTTAAGAGTCTTTTTTGAGGAATAGAGTCTAATCTATATTGAGACATATTGGATGTGGGAATTAAAAAAGGTCACTAACCTAGTGACTTGAGATCTCAATTAATGTGATGAAACAGAAGTACCAGTGCCCATGAGAACCTTGTGCTTGGCTTATCTGTAAGGAGGAACTCTGGTTTGATTAGATCTTGGCGGTCATCTCTTCATTTTTCCACAATGAACTTTACCAGGTTTCATAATCTTGCTCTTGTTTCTATTTAATTGTGATATAAATAGTTATTTGAGCAATAATCATTTTAAGATCCCAAATTTTTAAAAAAATATTTTTATTGATTTTAGAGAGGAAGGGAGAGGGATAGAGAGATAGAAACATCATTGATGAGAATCATTGATTGGCTGCCTCCTGCACGCCCCCTTCTGGGGATCCAGCCTGCAACCCAGGCATGTGCCCTTGACCGGAATCGAACCTGGGACCCTTCAGTCCGCAGGCCAATGCTCTACCCACTGAGCCAAACCAGCTAGGGCTAAAATTCTAAAATTTTAATCAGATGAATGCTGTGCCAGGTTTACGTAAACTATGGGTTAATGCTCATGATAGATAAAAAGACAATCTTCTTTAGAAAAAAAATTAAACTATTAGAATTCTATGACCTTAAAGATCATCTTAATCAAAATCTTTTGATTTTTCTTGAAAAACAAACAAACAACCAAACAAAAAGAGTCAGCCATGTTTATGACCAGGCTTAATTTTGGAAGTCAACTTTAATTATAGATGTGATTAGAAAATTGATTGTTCACCACAATTATTAAGATACTATTTCTATAAAGAAAGATACAGCCCTGGATGGATGGTGCAGTTGGCTGGAGTGCCATCCTGTATACAAAAGATTTTGGGTTCCATTCCTGGTCAGGGCACTTTCCCAGGTTGTGGGTTTGATCCCAGCTTGGGGCACATATGGAAGGCAACAGATGGGTCTCTCTCTCTCTCTCTCTCTCTCTCTCTCTCTCTCTCTCTCTTCCTCTCTTTCTCCAATCAATAAGCATATCCTTGGGTGAGTATTAAAAACATTAAAACAAAAGAAAGATACAGTATTGGTGGATCATTTTGGGAGAGTAATTGGGTAGAAAACTAGCATTTGTTGAGCGTTTGCTCTGTACCAAACATTTTATATACTTTTGTTCTTTTATTCTTTCCAATAACACAATGAAATGCTATACATTTTACAAATTAGGGAACTCAAGTGCAGATGTTAAAAAACATGCAAAAGTTTGAACAGTTAGTGTCAAAAACATGGCCAAAATAGGTGTCTGTAATACCATCATATTCTCTAGCTTAAGAAAAATTTTAATTTGTACCATTTTTTCTTTAAATTGATTTTAGAGAGAGAGAGAGAGAGCAAGGGGAAAGAGAGAGAGAGAGAGAGAGAGAGAGAGGAGACCAATTTTGATTGTTCCACTTATTTATGCGTTCATTGGTTGATCATTGGTTGATTCTTATATGTGTCCTGACTGGGGATTGAACCCACAATCTTAGCTCTAACCGACTGGCCAGGGCCTAATTTTATACCACTTAATTAAAGCTGTTATATATGTTAATTTATAAAATTTATTTTGTTAATTTTACAGTGCTATATCAAAATAGTCTAAACAAATCCATGCTGTCTCCCTGTGTGAGTTGACATGGAGAAGCTAACACTGTGATTCTCTGAAGGTGATGTATGCTGGTTAACTGTTTAACTATTTCCCTTTTCCCAGATCTCAGATTTTCAGATTTATTAAAATTCTTACTGTGAAGAAATAAATGTAGGCAACTTACTCTGGTATTTAATACCACTGTACTGAATTTCACGTATATAATTAGATTTGTTTCTAATGAACCTCTTTTCCCAGTGTTAGAGTTGAGGACTACCTTACTTTTTACAGGTAAATGGGAATCCCACAATAATACTGGAGAAAGAATGAGGGGGAAATGTGATTTTTTTTTCAGTAGCTATAATATTCAATTGAAGCAAATGTTTATTGGGCAGCAGGGAGAGGAAGGTGATGGTGGAGAACTTGGGACAATAAACTCTGTCTTAATCACAGGTTCTAAATGAACAGGCATAGAAAGCCAGAGAACAGCAATGAGTGAGGCATTCTTGTAGTCCCTTAATCTGTTATGTGGAGCAGTATCTTATGCTATTTAACAAAAAGGCTTAGTTTAACAAATGATGGCTATACAAAAAGTAGCAAAGTAGGAGATGCTTTATTAAAGGAATAAACATTATTATAGTTTAAAGAAGCGACAGCAGATTTTGTCTCAAATTTTGCTGGATCAGCATCACAGTCCTGGCACTCCAATAGCCAATGTGCCAATTACGTATAACGGGTAAATTTTAAATGCAAAAGAACAAGAGATTTGCGATGACCTAGATACAATTTCCTCATGAGCACATTGTTTTGCCATGCCCTCATTTCAGTGTTCTGGGCACAAACTTGTCTTGAATAATTTAATCTGGTTTCCAAAGGTCACTTATTTGCAGCCAGCAATCTAGCTTCTGTGTCTCCATTATTAATTTAGAAAAGAACTGGAAAGCATGTGTTCATATTGCTTGTAAATTTACTTCGAATTTGCTGAAGAGATCAGAAACCCCTCATGCCCCCAACTTTTTATTCTGAGGATTTTATAACTCCAGAAAAGTTTAAACAAAAGCACAATGAAGACCCCCATGCCCTTCACCTGGAATCTGAGATTGTTAACATTTTACTTCTCTGTCTCTCTGTCTCTTTCTGCACACACCTACTTTCTTAAAAAACCTATTTGAAAATAAGGTGCAGACACAGTGCCATTTACCTCTGCGTGCTTTGGCATCCAACTCCTGAGTTGGAAGGATTTTTCTCATACTTAACCACAAAACCATGATCACACATAAGAAACTTTGCAGGAATTCAACAATTTTATTTAATACTCAGCTCATTTAAACATTTCTCAAACTGTCCCCCAATGAGATCCCCCCTCTGCTCTTGGAGGTCCTTTGGAGTAGCTCAGCAGAGAATGTCTCAGCAAACCTGGGTTTGCTCATTGGAAAACAGGGCTGATTCCAGGTGCTGGACGCTGGAGGCTCCATATTTCTAATGAGACCGTTTCCTCAAGCTGGGAGCTCCCAGTGTTGTTTGGTTGCACAGATCAGGCCTGGCCCTCCTCCACCTATAAATATGTAAAGCCTGACCAGTGGGGAAGGACCTCGCTCCACTGGAACATTGGCCAGGCACTTAAGAGGTCATCTGTGCACAACCTAAATTGTGAGGTTATGAGTTATGGGAAATGCAGGTACCCTGCTGTTTCTCCTCTTTAAACCTTTCACTGTGTAACCCCGATTTTACAGCTGAGCACTAAGTCTCCTCTTTTGGATAGCATTTCCCAGAGACTTAAACAAGTTATTTTTTCCTATGCACAATTCAACCAGGGTTCACACGTTGCATTTGGTTTTGATCCCTAGTTTTATCTAGAACAGAGCTCATTTTTTTTTTTTAATTTTATCCCATGACAGTGACTTTTGAAGGGTCCAGGGTAATGTCCTCCTAGATATCACACATTCTAGATTTGTCTGATTGGGTTGCTTCCTCTTGGTATCATTTAATTTGTTCCTCTATATATTGTATTGACTGTAATTTGGATGTTGAATATAAAAGCTTGACTCAATTTTAAAAACATTTATGGCAAGAAGATTTCATAGGTGATGATCCACACTTTGTATCACATTATATAAGGAGGGATATGATATATGGTTGTCCCATATTAGTGATTTGTTCAGGTGCTGGCCACCAGAATTGGTATTAAAAGGCACTTGTTTTGCTCTTTTTATTTTTAAAAAATATATTTTATTGATTTTTTACAGAGAGGAAGGGAGAGGAATAGAGAGCCAGAAACATCGATGAAAGAGAAACACTGATCAGCCGCCTCCCGCACACCCTCCACTGGGGATGTGCCCGCAACCAAGGCACATGCCCCCGACCGGAATCGAACCCAGGGCCCTTCAGTCCGCAGGCCAATGCTCTATCCAGTCAGGGCTGTTTTGCTCTTTTTAATTAATATTTAATCTATTGGTGATATTTTGGCACGATGTGACGACTATCCTGTTATACAACTACATTTCACCCAATGGTTTTAGCTCCTTTTAATAATATTTGCCTAAATAACTTGTTACCATGGGTGGTTGTAAAATGGGGATTTTCTAATTCTATCATTTCTCCTAAATTTATTAGGTGGCATTCTTTTATAAATAAGACTGTTCTTTTCCCTCTACTTCCCATCTTTTCTAATAGCTATGAACAAGTTTAATTTTTTTCATCATAATCAATTGTCATAGTTATTTTTTATTGATGATTAAGTTGTCCTAACTGGCCAATTCGATTGGAACCCATTCAGGCTTGTTCCTTTGACCTTTGACACAATCTGTGCCATTGGCTCCCACTAGAATTGCTCCCAATGATCTCTGCATCCTAATATTCATGTCCTTATATAACCCTTCCCTTGAATGTGGGCTGGATGCAATGACAGACTTTTAACAAACAGGATAGAGCAAAAGTGATGGTATGTCATGTCTGAGATTAGGTTATGAAAAGCCCGTTGCTCCGTCTTGCTTATCCTCTCTTATTCTATTGCTAGCTAATGCTAATGGAAGCCAGACACAATGTTGTCAGCTTCCCTATAAGGAAGCCCACATGGCTAGAAATTGAGTGACCCCTTTGATCAACAGCCAGTAAAGAACTTAAGATTTCAGTATAACCGCCCATGAGGAAACAAATGTTGTCAACAGCCACATAAAGTGAGTTTAGAAGTGGCTCCTCTCCCAGACGAGCCCGAAAGGACTGCGGCCAGGATGACAACGTCATTGCAGCCTTGTGCGAGACCCTGAGCCAGAAGACCCAGCTCAGCCACCCTCACATTTCTGACCCAGAGAGCTGGGCTATAATAAATGTTTATTGTTTTAAGCTCCTAAGTCTGGGAGTCATTTGTTTTGTAGCAACAGGAAACTAATTCAACACCACTGTTTTTTGAGCACTTATGTTTCTTTTTGGTGCAACAAGATTTTTCAAATTCACTTCGTATTTTCCCTGACTCATACCTGGACTAGCATTTCTCCCAGTTTCTCCCAGTGGAGAATGGTGTGTAGAACACAAGATCTGGGAACAAAATGTGCTCATTGCTCCAGAGATGTAATTGTTTCTACAACTATTTAGTGACTAGAGGTACAAAACATTAAAAAAATCTTGAGATCATACTTATATTTCCAATTCACATTTAATATTCCATGTTTCTTGCCTACCTCCTTTTCTCTTATAGGGCAAACCTTGGTTCCTTATCTCAACAGCAGAGAAAGGAGAGTGGTGAGTGCCACAATTTTAGCAGTCACAGTAAATTCTCTGGCTTTCTGAAATATCTTTCCTTATATGCCTTTATTTCTACCACTTGAGGTTTATTCATTTGGCTCAAGGGCATTTTGAATTCTAGCATTTGCTTATTGAAATTTGTTTAGAATTATTTTCCAACCTAGAAAAATGACCCAGAAGCAATAGAATAAAAATTGGAAAGAAATATAGAAAAAAATGTAAGAGTAAATAACTATTGGTGGTGGACTTATAGGTATTTTTTTCTTTGGTTATTTTAATAAGAAATACAGGTTAATAAGAAATACACTGGAGTCTCAAAGCTTCTGTTTCTGGTGGGAAGAACTTATATTCAGAAGAGTGAGTCAAATAAATGTGTCAATGTAATTGATAAATGATAACATAAAGAAATACAGAGCACTTTCCAGTGTTAAATGCTGTCTAAAGGACATGTACTGCCTGACCAGCATGGCTCAGTGGTTGAGCATTGACCTCTGAACCAGGAGGTCACGGTTCAATTCTCAGTCAAGGGACATGTCTGGGTTGCAGGCTCAATCCCCAGTGTGGGGTGTGCCAGAGGCAGTGGATCAATGATTCTCTCTCATTATTGGTGTTTCTATCTCTCTCTCCCTCTCCCTTCCTCTCTGAAATCAATAAAAACATATTAAAGGACATGTATTATTTTATTAATAAAAAACAATTTATTTTTAAAATGTTTTTATTGTTTTAGAAAGAAGGAGAGGAAAGGAGAGGAAGAGAGAGGTAGAAACATTGATGAGAGAGAAACATTAATATCAATTGGCTGCCTCCTGCACAGCCTGCAACCCGGGCATGTGCCCTGATTGGGAATCGAACTGGTGACCTCTTGGTGGATGAGTCAATGCTCAACTACTGAGCCACATAGGCTGGACCAATATAATTTATTTTAAAGGGAGAAAAAGATAGAGCAAAGAGGGATACGAACAGGAGGAGAAAATTCCTTCTTTGGCTGGGGAAAATGTCAGAGGCAAACTAGTTTATTTCACAATTTTTATTCAATTCTGATTCATTAAATCAGAAGTTTTCTCAAATAAACCTTGCCTATTAACCTCTATGCTTCACATTAAACTAGGGTTTCACCTGCATTTGTCAATGGTAGCATGCCTATTTATAGTCAACTGTCATGTTAAATGAAGAATATAAAGGAACATATTAAACATTCTGCGAAATTTATGATTTCCTTAGGTAGTTAAGCTCTTTATTTGTTATTGTTCTACTTTTTTGTTTGCATCTCTACTTTAGCTACGCTCTCAGGTAAAGCTGTGTAAGAATCTGCACAAATGTAATTTATGCTGAAGCTCCTGAGGAGCGAGAGTCAGGGCACCAGTGCATTAGTCTGTTCAGTATAATTCATGGAAATTCTCTGGAGAACGGAGAAGACGGGAGGAGAAACAAAACCGAAGACAACTCCAGTGGCATTTACATATTTATTTATTACTCATGTAAAATCTTTATTGTTGAAAGTATTATATATCTCCTCTTTTCCCCCCATTGACCCCTTCTATCCCACCTCCACTCCTCCCAACCAGGCCTTCACCACCCTATTGTCTGTGTCCATGGGTTATGCATATATGCATACAGGTTCTATGGTGGATCTCTTCCCACCTACCCTCCTCTGCCTTCCTTTGGCAGTTTTGTGTAAGCTTATCCACATTTGTTTTCTTTTTTTACTTTTTGTTGTTCATAATAATTGAAATGATTATCTTGATCAAGGCAAAAAAAAACCCCAACATGATACAAATTACCTTACTAGAAAATTAATCAAGACTGCCTTTTTAACTCTCCTTGATAATAAACATACCCAACTGAAAACTCCCATTAGGATCAGAGGGATCAGCTATTTCTGGGGAAGAGCGGCATCTTTGCAGATGAAGTATACTATACTATACTTCATAAAGTATAGCATAACTACTATACTTAATGAGGTTCATGCTGGGCCAGTGGCTCATTCAGCTTTGTGGAGGCTAACCATTCTTGACTGAATGATAGAAAACCCCTGAGGATCCTCGGGATCATTTACTTCATAAAAAACTTTACTTAAAATTATAATTCCCTAACGTCTTGATTTTTTTCCCCCTTTCCAGTTCCATTTCTAGCTCATGAGGATAGTCATTGGAATAATGCATGTTATTCCACTTTCAGAAAAGATATTTCTGATTTCTATTTATATTCTTTCTCTATTTTCAATTAAAGTAGTTTATGAGTTTGAGTTTTTAATATGGCAAAGCTGAAACACATCAGAAATTGCTACCTACTGACTGCCCTAGCACTACAGATATAGGCACTGATAAGACAGGCCTGCTTTCAAGCAATTCTCAGCTTAAGCCTATCTAAGTCATTACCATGGACATAGGCCTCTGTATTAGGAATGTTTTATAGTTCACTGACAGCCAGCAGGTGAGGACCATGAATATTGGTGAAAAATACCCATTTAAGAGAATACCTTGTGGACTATGTGAGCTCTTCTGTCTTTTTTGTAATACTTGAAACGAGATTAATTTATGTTCTTACTGTCTTAAGACCATTAGGAACTAGTCTAGTTTCAAGGCCTTTTAAAACAGCAATCTATTTGATATAGTTGTTTATGCAAAGTGGTTGTGAGTCATGGTTAAGTGGTTGTGATACCTTTCTTTTTCTTCTTTTTGACAGATTCATTCATTTATTTTACTTGAAAAATAAGTTTTCCCAAGGAGAAGTGTGTTTTGAAATATTCCTAATTCTTAAAAAATCTGTACATCTTTTATAATGCTGAGATTTCATTGGAACTAGAGAAGTGTTCCATAGACAATGGTTTAGTCTTTACCAGGTTGGGAGATAAACTCTTATGAAAAGGCAATTTATAACTGTAGGTGAACAAACAGTTTTATATCACAAATATTTAAACAAATGTAGTTTTCTATAGCAAATATTTATAGACTCGGATTTAAAAATCTATCTTCCTTAGATTTATTTTATTTTATTTTTTTAAAGAACTTATGACACATTTGAAAGGCAAACTTATGTCACAGAAAAGAAGAGCTCTCTGAACATATGATTACATATAGTTTTGTAAAATCATCTAGAAACTTTGATTTGGGAGAGACCACATCACAGAGACATTCTGAGAGCACACTGGTGATGAAAAACTTTAAATACATATGTGAACTAAATTTTATATGCGCTCAAATTGCCACCTGTTTTGTGATCATCTGTGTGCCTATCAAACATTTTTCCAGACTCAGTGTAAGTGGATATTCTAGAAGTCCTTGGAAAGTGTATACATCCTCTCTGATATTTGATTTTAAGTTTATTTCTAATATTCACCGAAAGTATGATAATATAAGAAATTTCATTCAGGATTTCCATGTTGTAATTCCATTACTTTTTCATAAGACTATAGAAATAATGGAAGTAAAAAAGAAGGTACTTAAGAAAATTGAAAGGAAAGTTGCTTATTTATTTGACAGTATGTGGCATTCTTTAGCTCCTAACTTTCCACTCTAAATTCATCCAAATAAACATTTTCCTTCTTTTTTATTCATCCAAATCAACCAGTTGGTGACATTTTCCTAATGTTCTAATTCCTCTTGATTGCTGCATATGTTGTCACCTTACTGTGTCTTTTGTGTGCTTTTTTATCAATGCTTGCAGCAGCCTACAGGACATTACCAGAAAGAAAATTACATTACTATTGGCAAAGTTCATTTCATGAGAGGCCAAATTTACTTTTCCTTCTGGTTCTGTTCCTTTTCTTTACCCACAGTTCTCCGGGCATTTTGCCTAATTTTCCCCAGTTTCTGATTTCATCAAGGGGTATTTTCCTCCTCTATGTATTAGGAAAGGGCCTTAGATTTTATATTTAAGATAGTAAAAATAAATAACCCTTTCTCCAGTTGATTTCAAGAACCCATTATAACCTGACTGTGTTGCCAAATTTAAAGGCTCTATCCCTCTACCATGTCTCTTCTGTCTCTTAACTTTTGTGGAGAAGAAAAGAGAGATGAGAGAGAAAAATGAGTCAGATCAAAGCTCTACTTCTTCGTTGAAGTTTTCCCAACACTTTTCTCTAGGCTGAATTTACTGGATTTTCATCTGTATTTGCACTGTTTGCTGTGAATTTCTTAGCATGTTTATTCTCCTAGTTGACTTTCTTGTCTGTTTCTTCATTAGACTGGATACTTTTTAAGGACAAGAAAATTCCTTGTTTGTCTGCCTGTCTTGAAACCTTAGGCTTATAACAGATGCTTTGAATTTTAACTCAATTCTGTGACAGCAGTGCCAAACTCACTGTGATATAAAGCTGTTTTAAGTGTTTTCATTAGACAATTCCAAACTATTGAAAAAATATAATCAGTACTCAATCACTACTTTTAAAAAATATTTATAAAACACACATATTATAAAATTTAGAAATTACTGAAGTTTCTAGGAGAAAATAAAATTTTAATAATTGTACCACCTAAATAAATCCTTTGTGATTTTTAATATGATTTAAAATTTTTACGACTTGAAATATGTGAATACCTATATATTTACATTTCTTTCAAAATTATTTAATTATTGTTCTATTATGTGAGGTTAGTTTTTTCCTAATATTTGCTTTTATGTATATCCTGTTATCAACTTCCTTCAATATATATCTTTATTCTCATCTATTTCTTTTAGATTAAATAGCAATACATTTACTTATCTTTGTTCACATTGTCTATTTTCCAGAGCGTTTACTAGTATACCAGGTTTTCCCACCAGCTGTGTGTGAGACCCTTCTCACCACACTCTTGGCAACACTATTGTCTTAAAATGAAGACAATTAGCTATCAATCAATGCTTCTCTCTTTTAATTAGCATCTCTTGATATTAATAACTTGAATATTTAATTTTACATTTTATTAACTATTTATATGTCATCTTCTATACATTTTCTATTTATATTCTTTCTCCATTTTCAATTAAAGTATTTTATGAGTTTGAGTTTTTAATATGGTAAATATTATTAAACGTCTGTCATTGTTCATATAATTTTTTCAATTTGAATTGTCTTACAATTTTATGAGGCTTTGTCCTTTAGGTTGCTTCAAATTCTACATAGGTAAATTAACATTTCCTAATGATGTATTCCACTTGTTTCTATGTTTAGAAAGTGCTTATCTACTCTGAGATAAGTTAAACAATTATATTTACATCAGTTTTCTGCTTTTATTTTTAAATAAAATTTATTTTAATAGGTGATAGCTCTGGTCCAACTTAACTTATCCGTCAAAAGTACAATTTCCCCAAAACCATTGGATAATTCATCCACATGTGTTGGTTTGCAATGCTTCTTCACCCATTGTGATTTTGGCAGTTTTATGATTTTAAGATAGTCTCTAATGTTCTGTTGATTTGTTTGCCTACTCCAAAACAATATTTACAAATGTTTTATGGATGCACATTCCCTGTTAGTGGAAAACATACATTGATGCATCCACATATTCAACATTTGTTTTAAGTCAATCCAAACACCTTCAGAAATCAGGCAAGTGAATACCAATGTGCTCAAAAGCCAGATGTAACTAATTAGGGAATGGTGCCAATGAGGTGGCGGGGAGAGCACATACCTGGCCTAAAGACACAAACTCAAACATTAAAAAGAAAAAGATTGCACTGACAGTTTCTCACCCTCAGATATGTTTATAGAGTGAATTTAGACTATTCTCTCTCTCTTTCTTTCTCTTTCCTAGAGAAAATATTTTATTAAAAATAATCTTTATTGTTGAGAGTATTACAGATGTTCCCTGTTTTCCCCATTATCCCCCTCTACCTGGTTTTCTCCCTGCCCCACCCCACCCCAGGCCTTCACCACCCTATTGTCTGTGTCCATAGATAAGATCTGAGTTAATCGCTTCCCACTCCTCCCCCCCCTCCCCTCTGAAATTCCTCTCTTTATTTCCAATTCTAGCATGTCTAATTATGGATAGAAGGATTTTATTTGAAACACAGCAAAGCAATTGGAACTGCTTTTGTTTTCTGAGGAGGCAATAATGATGTATAGATTTTATTGGGAAAAGAGATTGGAGTGGGAGGAGAAAGGAAAGACTGAAGTTTCAAAGCTTCTATCAATTCATCCATGTTGCACTCAAGCTGGTGTGTCATTTACTTCTCAGAGCATATGATCTAATCTTTAAACATTTGGAAAGCTAAATTACTGTGCAAATAAATAGTACTGATGCTTAGGGGTGGCACTTTGGTGAAAGAAGAGATTAGTGACCCTGTCCTTGTTGAGAAGTTAAGTGATGAGAAGTAAAGTTTGCAATAATATCTATTAAGTTTAAATAATATTGTAAAAAATAAGCAGACTACAATCTGAGGGTGGAAATACTTGCATTAAAATAAACAAAACCTACAGCACTCTAAGTACAAGGAAAGTGAAATCAGATGAACCAGGTAGCAACACTTATATTTACCATAGAAAATACGTGTTTGGTTCTTTGTGGTGTTTACTTCAGCATTATACAAGATCCTTTGCACAGACTTGGGAGCAAATTAATTAACATTAAAGTTCTCACCAAAGATTAATTGCATATTTGCCAGATGAAATTGCCTAGGACACCAAACCACTTACCAACATATAAAGACATGCCAAAGGATGAAGCTAGAAGTTAAAGGCTTGCTCTTCCATGCCAGAGAACACCCATCGGAGAGGGTGAGGAACTCACACATGCCACTCCATGAGGTATCTACTGTCTCAATGTCTTTCACACAAGAGGCCACTATCAGCCACATTAGCCAGACGAGTAGCATAAACCAGCATAAACCAACAGGGAGTCCTGTTACAGGGAGGAAACACGGAAGGAGAGTTTGATGGAAAGAAAAAAGGAAATAAAGGAAGAAGGTTTTGTTTTAGTTTGTTTCTGTGTGTGTACATCTAAATAAGCACTGTTTATTAAGACATGGATCTCAGCTGGTGGAGTATAAATATGAGAAGTTTTATTTTGCTCTAACAGTGCATTCTACATTTATCAAATTCTCTATTTGACTTTTTAAGAATGTTGTAGACAGATTCCATAAACTTAGGACACCCTCAGATTTAAAAACTCAGCCCATCAAGTTTTAAATTCCTCTGATACATGGTCTAAAGCTTTTCCATGTTCAATTACCTCTTAAAATCACAATTCAAGATTCTTTCAGTGGGAGGTTAAGATGGTCTGCACTTGCTGACCTTCACTGCTCCTGTTGGGAACAACAGGAAGGAAAGGTGGAAGTCAATCTGTTTTAACTGGTTATAGTTGTACTTCTTCATTTGTTGGTTTCTGCTGCTCCTCTGGCTAATTCTGACAGGCGGCTGATGGTGGGCGCTTTCTGGAAAAGGCCTTGATAGGGTTGCTGTCTTATGGAGGGGTACGTGTGAGTTCTGTGCCCTGCCCCAGGAGATCTCCCTATGGTTCACTTCTCTGACATGGGGCATCTCTTCTGGCACAAGCACTTCTAATTTCTTCTACTCAGTTCCTGTCCACAGTGGTATATGCCACAGACTCCCATGCTGTACTCCGTTAGTCGGGAGGGTTGCTAGCAAAATGATCTCAAGATGAGCTCCTTTTCTGGTGTTCCCCGGACCTGTGAGAAATTCCCACACCCTTAGCACAGCCAATGGTAAGAGTCTTGGCTGCTCTATTGCCACCTTCTGTCTTAGCCTACCATCATTTTTCTTTAATTCACAAGAAAAGGTCAGCAAATCTTAGCAGATAGTCATTGCTCAAATATAAGGCCAGGTGCCCATCTAGGAGGATCAAAAATTTCCATTCAACAATCTCTGAGAGATTCCCCACTTGTAATCTTGACTTGAGGCCTGGGGAAGTACCTTTTTCCATGAACACTACATTCCCTATAATCCCAATGACCTTCTCTTCTCTACCTTCGGTTATCTTACGTAAGTGGTTGGGGGTGGGGCCTGGCTTGGGGTTGTAGGCTTTTCATTAGATCTTATGAGAGATATTGAACCCCAGAGCCTTTTTCTGGAATGTAGTATAATAATAGTACCTCCTTGTCTCAAGTTTTACTTAAGTTAGGTCAGTGTAATTAACAAATTTAATTAATAAATTGTACATGTGCATACCCATGATGCTGAATTATTCTATTAAATATTGTTTCACGGTAAAAATGATGGACTAAAATAAGGCAGATTATCATGTTCCTTTGATCTGTGTGGAATTTAAGCAATGGAGTTATCTTGTTGCTTAGTATTCTCTTCCTGTTCTTTTTTTTAAATGCTTTTTTACTGATTTTAGAGAGGAAGGGAGAGTAAGAGGGACAGAGAGAACACATGCGCGCAAGAGAGAAACATTGATGTGAGAGAGAAACATTGATAAGTTGCCTCCTGTGTGCATCCTGCCTGGGTCTGTGCCACCTGGGCCTGTGCCCTGTGCCCTGACTAGAATTGAACAGGCAACCTTTGGTGCATAGGACAATGCCCAACCAACTCAGCTACACTGGCCAGGGCTCTCCCTATTATTATTGCCCTAAAGGGTTAGGCTGGTCCTGTGGGAGAGAGTCAAAAGACTTGAACATTTGCACATTAAACATAGGGTGTATGAAGTATTATGTTGGTAAACTGGCTCTTTAAAGAAATGAACAAACAATCTATAAAATATATATCTATCAGAAAACTACAAAAAACTCCAATCCCAAACCAAACAAAAACATAAAACACTGGTATTTGAATTGTTTGCCAAGTTACAAGATATAAATCCTTTCACTATGCGGATGTCAACCTGACAGGAAGTCACTGAATGGGCATAGAAAAGAGAGCCACATAATCGGCTATTCTGAGCCATACAAACCAGCTGCAGTGCATCTTCAAGTCTATGCGTATTTGACATGTCTCTACAGAGTCTGATGGAAATTATGGCGATATTGTAACCCTTATGATATATTCCATCCAAGCTACCTGTGGAGCTATGTCTATGTTAAAAAAAAATTAAGGACAAGTTATCTCTGAGAGGAGGCAAAATGGAGTGGACCTGAAAACAGAGCCACAGGGAAATGTTGGGGCATTCTTCCTGGGGGAGGTAGAGTTAGGTAACAGATGAGAAGTTAGATTTATCAGAAAAATGAGTGAAATTTATGGTGATGGGGAAGCCTAATGAGCTAGGTGTGACAGAGACTGCTAGTTGTACCATAGTATCATTTTTCCCCTTCTTTCTCTGCAGCGGAAGCCCTGAATTTCAGCTGGGATGTGGCCACCCAGAATAAAACTTCATTTTACAGCCCCCTTTGCAGGTAAACCTGGCTATGTGACTAAGTTTTGGACAATGGGAGGTAGAGCAGTTGTGGATGGTAACAAGGACTGGAGTACCAATCTGGTTGTGGGTATCTGAGTTGGAAGTGAAAAAGGTTACTTGGAACAAGTAGGCCAGGGAACTGAAGTGCTAGGTTTTGATGGGATGCTGATGTCCTTTAGGCAGATGGCAAGATTTCTCTCACATGGAGAGGGAGACTGAGCCAACTGACAAAGGCCAGCTGACAAAGGCTTTCACTTCACTTGGTTACAATAACAGGAAAAGGGCAGCGAGTGTAATAAACTGCATGAGTCTGAGAATGAGTATTGACAGGAGGGGGAGTACTAATGGTCTAGAAGAGTGGTCGGCAAACCGCGGCTCGAGAGCCACATGCAGCTCTTTGGCCCCTTGAGTGTGGCTCTTCCACAAAATACCATGTGCGGGCGCACATGTACAGTGCGATTGAAACTTCGTGGCCCATGCGCAGAAGTCGGTTTTCGGCCTGGGTGAGTCTATTTTGAAGAAGTGGTTCAAGAAGTGGGGGGTGTCGGTTGGTCGGGCGACTGGAGACGCGGTGCAGGTGGGCCGCGGGATACACAGCACGGGGGAGGTGAGTGCGATTCATGCACGAGTTGAGTGAGCCAGTCAGTCAGCAGTCTCACTGTGCAGTGGTTAGAGCTAGTCGCATCCGCAAATCGCGCGTGGGTGACAAAAGTACCTACTTGAAGCATAAAGTTACCTGTATTTTTCCAACCAGCTGCAAATCTTACAGGTATTTTTGTCATCAATTTAAGAAGTGTAATTATTTTGTGTTGGTGGCTTTCTTATTATAAAATGAAACACTTTTTTAGGTGCCTTGTTTGACATGGCTACAAAGAAGAAGCAAAGAAAAACGGGAGGTGAAAACCGTGAATTTAAAGTTATTCACGGTTTTCATTTATTCAAAATTTAAATGGCCTTCTGACGTGTATTTGTTAGGAAAAATTGGCGCATAACAAGAAATCAAATTTGGAGAGACACTTTACAACTAAACACGTGTCATTTAGTACTAAATATCCTGTCGGTGATGCAAGGAAGAAAGCAGTTGAGGAACTTCAGAAGAGTCAAGAAAAATCAAGTTCTGTATTTAATTACTGGATGCAGTCTTCCAACAACGTTAATATTGCAAGTTTTGTGGTTAGTCAAGAGATTGCTAAGAGAGGAAAACAATATACAGACGGCGAATATATAAAAAGTTGTTTTATAAATGCATCTGAAGAGCTATTTCAAGATTTCAAGAACAAAGCAGATATTCTAAAAAAAATTAAAGAGTTACCATTGTCTGCTAAAACAGTGAAAGATAGAACAGTCAAAATGTCTTCGAATATAACCAACCAGCAAGTCGAAGATCTTAAATTGGTTTCATCTTTATCAATAGCAGTTGACGAGTCTTGTGACATAAATGATACAGAGCAAGTTTCACTTTTTGTACTATTTATTTCTTCTACAGGTCCTAAAGAAGAACTTTTAGGATTATTGCCAAAGGTCAAACACATGGAGAGGATATAGCAAATGCTGTAATTGAGTGCATTGAAAAACATCATATTCCACTCGATAAAATTGTCTTAATTTCAACAGACGGGTTGAAAAGTATGACCAGCGTTAGAAACGGGTTTGTTGCTATTTTGAAAGAAAAAATTAATCACGAGATACTTACTTACCATTGCATCATTCATCAAGAAGTGCTTTGTGCTCAGACATTTCCAGAAGAAATTTGAAAAGTTATGGAATTGGTGATTAAGATTATCAACTCCATTATAGCTAAAGCTCTTAATCATCACCAATTTAAAGAATTTTTAGTTGAAATGGAGAGTGAGTACACAGATCTTCTGCTGCATAACAAGGTACGTTGGTTATCAAGAGGAAACGTTTTGAAACGTTTCACTTCCTTATTAACAGAAATTAAAGCATTTCTCCTTGAGAAGGGTGTTCACTATCCAGAACTAATGAACGATCAGTGGATCCAAAATTTTTATTTCATGGTAGAAATTACATCTCAGCTAAATCAGCTTAATCGTAAACTACAGGGGAAAGGAAACACAGTTTTTTCCATGGTAGAAGTTATTTCATTCGAAAACAAATTATCTCTTTTTGCTCAACATTTTGAAAGAGAAACTTTGATTCACTTTCCAAGCCTGTTAAAATATCGCCAATAAAATAATTCTGATATTGACATTTGCTATTTCAAAACAACACCTTTAAATATGAGGGAAGCTTTTCTCATTGGTTTTAGGAATTCAGAAACAGCAAAGCGACATTAGCCTTTGTTAAAAAAACCTCTCAGTGCTACTGTAATAGAATTAAATTTTTCTCCCTTTAATATTGACATTGGCAACTTTGAAATGCAATTGCTGGATTCAAAAAACAAAGAACTGTGGAGCTCGAAATTTGAACGTCTTTGTGCTGATATAGAAATATTGGAAAAAAACAAATGTGAACTTAGTTCACAGCACAAGTGGTCTGCTTTGAAAGACCTGGAGAAGGAAGATATGTTGATTTTTAACACGTGGAATAGTATTCCTGACTCATATAATTAACTGAAAAAACTAGTGTTTGCTGTTCTTTCCTTATTCGGGTCTACATATTTATGCGAACAATCATTTTTCAAGCATGAACCTTATCAAGAGTAAATTGAGAAGTCGTCTTATTAATGAGAACCTGGAATCGTGCCTAAAATTAAAAACAACAACATACAAACCTGACTTACCCAAACTTTCCAAGGAGATGCAAAGCCATTGTTCACATTAGTGTTTGTCAGTCGTTGTCATGATTTAATTTTATGGATATTGTAAGGAATTTAATTGTATCAATAAATATTATCGTTATTAAGTATGATATCAAGTTTTATTCAACGTACCTATAGTTTAACTAAGACTTAAAACTTTAAGTAAAGTTTATTGAATTAATTTTAGGGAACGTTGTGGAGTGAAAGAAGATGTAGTGTCGAGGATTGAGAAAGGTATGTTGAGATGGTTTGGACATATAGAGAGGATGAACGAAAGGAGATAGACGAAACAAGTATACAAGACGAGTGTGGATGGGAGAGTTGGAAGGGGTCAACCTCAGCGAACTTACCTGAATCAGATATATATTAATTAATTATTGTGTTATTTATTATGAACAACTGTAAACCTACTTTTACCCACCTCTGTATTTTCTTCCTGTCTTTGTATAGGAAGATATTTTTCTCTACAGCCAGTTAGATCAGGGTTCTCAACCTTCCTAATGCAGAAACCCTTTAATACAGTTCCTCATGTTGCGGTGACCCCCAACCATAAAATTATTTTTGTTGCTACTTCATAACTGTAATTTTGCTACTGTTATGAATCGTAATGTAAATATCTGATATGCAGGATGTATTTTCATTGTTACAAATTGAACATACTTAAAGTATGGTGATTAATCACAAAAACAATATGTAATTATATATGTGTTTTCCGATGGTCTTAGGCGACCCCTGTGAAAGAGTCGTTCGACCCCCAAAGGGGTCACGACCCACAGGTTGAGAACCGCTGAGTTAGATCAATCTGGTTATAGCAATTCCTCCAAATATCCAGCAATATAATTTCTGTCAGTATGAATACAATTTAAATGGGAAGTTGTGAGAGGTCAAATTCATGCGACTGCCAACCCACTGCCATTTTACATGAAAGTTTAAATGAAATCTTTATTATATACTAGAAACCTAGTGTGCGAAATCACCTGGGCCTCGCTGTGCTTGTAGCCCCGCCCACCCGAGCCCACCCTGCCCACCTGCCCATCGCCCCGCCACGCTCACAGCCCCACCCACTCACACTGGTCTTTGGTCGTTATGGCGTTAAGGCCACAGGCCTTTTATAATATAGATGTCAGCATATTATGTATATTTGTCCATGGGAAGCAATTTTCAGTTTACATAAATTTTAAGAATTTATAATATTTTCAGCTATTAATGGCTTGTGGCAAAGCGATGTTAATGTAACAAGACAATTTAATTAAAAAAATTCACAACCATTTTCTAAAAACAAATCTGGTTATTCAAAATGACTAATCTGTTCATTTTAATATGAGTTTAAAAGCAAAATTTTCTGCCTTTCAATGTTCTCCATGACAACTGTTTTGTTCCTATTTTTACCTGTTATTCCATAGAAAATTCTAAAACAGATGGCTACTATTGTATTTTGTAGTTTATTTTAAAACTATGCTACCCTATACATCAGCCATCATCTGGAACTAGTAATCAGAAAGTGAATTGGACTTGCTGTTTAATGTGGACCCATCTGGGAATGAAATGGCAGACAGGGATGGCACAAACAGTGCAAAGCAGATTTTTTTCTGAAGAAATGGGTAAACAACGTGATTTAACAGCCTTTGAACGTGTACATGTATTATATGTACATGTTTTGATGTTTTAAATTAATTGCTTTTTTTAGCAAATATATTTTGAGTTCTTATATGTTTCAGACAATGCATGAGTCTTAGATGTGAACAAACCAAACAAAATTGCATTCAAAGGAAAGACATTTAAACAAATAAATGTACAAATAGTATAATTTTAAATAATCACAAGTACTGAGGAGAAAAGGGAACAGAGGATGACTAATGGATAGAGATAGGGACATACAAGGCTCAGATTCCTGTTACTTCTAAATTTGCCCCAATGTAATAAAATTTGACATACGAACCTCATTAGGAGAATCAAGAAGTATCTAAATAAACACCTGCTTCGAAGGTTACTTATTAATAAAATGCAAGCTTTTTAAAAGATGTATTATGAGAAATGTTGATATATTCAAACATTACCTAGGCCACCTAATGTTTGTAGGCAAATTAGCTATAATTTTGCGCTGAAGTTGCTAGAGGGCCAGACCATTATAAATAGGGAAGCAGGTTGTTTACCATGACAGTAGGAGTGATTTTTTTCTGAAGATATGGGTAAACAACACGATTTAATAGCCTTTGAATGTGGGATATATATATATATATATACACGCACATATATATATCTCACATATTATATGTACATGTTTTGATATTTTAAATTAATTGCTCCTTTTAGCAAATATATTTTGAGTTCTTATATGTTTCAGACAATGCATAGGTCTTAGATGTGAACAAACCAGTCAAAATTGCATTCAAAGGGAGGACATTTAAACAAATAAATGTACAAATAGTATAATTTTAATAAATCACAAGTGCTGAGGAGAAAAGGGAACAGACTAATGGATAGAGATAGGGACATATTAGATATGTTATTTATTTCAAAGACATAAAATAAAATCTGTAATATTCTTTGCATAAATATTTAAATAGATTTTAAAGATTAAAAAAAATTTTGGGCTCTGCAATTGACATAAAAACACTAAAAACCTTTCATTTTTCTTCCTCTAATCATTATTATTTTCAGCCCTTACCTAGAATTTTACATTTGTATGTTGAGCACTATTTTTTTTTTATGTAACCATCTTGGGTAGCTTAGTAGAGGGCAGACAGATAACAGCTCCATTTAGTGCATGAGAGGGCATAATGAAAATAGAAATAAAATCAAATAGTCAGATATTTAGTAAAGAGTGTGGAACATAGATCTGTATTTTAGACCTGGATGTCAAATTCTACATTTTATTTGTTAATTTCCATTTAAAATTCTTGGGTCTCATTTGCCTCATCTGCAAATGAAGACAAAACCTTTTCTACACTTGAAGACTGATGGTTGCATATAATAAAACTAACTTAGAAAATTTTTAGTTCTAATAATTTTGAATGCATGAAAAAAATTATAATTCACGTTTTAGATAATAACAGCATATCTTGAGACTTGTAAATGTCAAATTTTGCAAATGCTACTGCAGCAAACACTTATCTCTAATTAAATTTCATTCTTTTTATTTGTTTGTTTTGCCTGGAACACTTATTGGACTAACTCTCTAGCAAGGTAATGGATTTTTTTTTCTTGTACCTTTTTAGAACACATAGTAGACTTATTTATGTCCTGTATTTGAACTACCCTCAAGTTCATCTTTTCACTCTTGCTAATTCCAAACTCTACTTTCTGGCAAAGAACCATCACTTTTAGCTTTCTTTACTTCTTTAATTAGCATTCGCCTTTGGTTTTTGGTGGGATACTTTTCCCTAAGAAATAAACTAGTCTTGTCACTGTGTAAACAAAAAGGGAGGACAACATGACTTCCTCTCACTGAGCCCACTAGGCTGCTAGTCACCACTTCCTTCACGATGCTTACAAACCACACTCTGCGGTCCCGTTTTATACGCCTACCCAGCATCAACACAAAGCCTGCCAGTCTTCAATTCATATTTTCTGTTTTCTTCTTCTTTTTTTAACTGAAACAAGGCATTTCTTAATTTCTAGTATTAAACAATAGACACACTGCAATCTTATTTGCAAGTTATTTCAGTTTCCTGGGCTGTGATATATTAGAGTCAAAAAGTCTAGAAAACAGTTATGCCAGTAAAGTATTCCTTGCCTGATCACCTACATTCTTGAAAGTGGACAAATTCCAGAGAAGAGGAACATCTTTATACTCCGAGTGTTGGAGTTTTCCCAAAGGTAAATGATCTATCACTATCTTTGACCTACATCCCTTACAAATAACTCTCTGTCTAGCAAGGGGTGGTGGTGTGTGGGTATGATAGTATTTTAGCCATTACTTGGGCCGTGATCTTTGCTAATACCAAAGGTCAGCGGGCTTCCAAGGCCAGAAAACCAATACAGAGGTGATATCTACTAATTCTATATTCATGAAGCTTTTTTTTTCTCACTTTCTAGTGTGTATACTAAGGAGTATAAATGAAAGACAGTTTTGAGCGGAGGCAGTTCTGAACCATAAATATGGTGTCTGAGGAACCTCCCATAGCTCCACCCTGCCTTAACTTCATGGTCTACTTGAGTTTCTGCATATTCAGTACAATCCACAAAGTCATTAATCCCCTGCTTTGAAAAGCACTATTGTGGAAAATTTGGTGCAAACGTTCTGTTTGTTGATTTCTTGTATTATCATATAAGATAGAGTATATTTGTATATTTGTTTATGTACTTCCTTTCTGAAGAGTTAAAATTTCTCCAGTTTTTTTTTGAAAAGTTAATGTTGACACCTTAATACAAACAAATCACTTATCTTCCAATCACCCATGGAATGCATTAACGAATTATTTATGATTAGAATACGCATCAATAGAGTTGTCATTTCTCATTTTACCAGAATGCTTTGTCTCAGTCCTCTTTGTGAGGTAATGCAGTGACTTTTTGCAGTGATTGATTTGGGCCATTAATGACGAGTCCAAGTAGGTTTTAGTTCATCCATCTTCCCTTAGTCCAGACAAAAAGGCTACTACAAATAAACGTCATGTCTGAGTGATTTTTGACAGAAAGAGCTCCAAAGAGCCTCCTGGCCTATGGTATACTTGTCCCTTCATCCACCTGCCAGGAATGACCCGGCACCCAGTGGGGCCCTGGAACCTTGGGTTTATCATGTCCGAGCACCTAACTGTAAGGTAACCTGTATGGGGCACAAACCTGACACCTTGTAATTGTGGTTCGGTTTTAGGGGTCTCTAAGGCTATCTGGCTGTTGGTAGAGAATGACACATGGAAACACAAATCCTTACCATAATACCACACACAAATGCTTGCAAATGTGTTTCTGCATATCTCTGCATCCTGACTTGCAAAATGACAAACGTGATAGGAGAAATTGTGCTGGTAGGACACTCCTTTTTTTTTTTTTTTTTTTTTTTTTAATGACAGTACTGTTTTCAAGTTTTTCTTTACTTGGCTGTGATAAAGTGCTTTTTTAACGTTTCTATTTCAAAGACCATGTGGATATAAATGGCAGCTGAGCTGGCCTCATATTGACAGGCAGATTCTTCAGTTCACATTTCATTGAATACTTACTGTTCCTGCTTTTTGATGGATTCCCTGGAGGATTCTGTTCTAATCTCTGTAGGAAGGTGTAATTATCCTCTCCTAGTACCTCAAGAGCTTCTAAAAGTAAAAATACATAAAACAAGATATTGAGTAACTCGAGAAACTCCCTTGTGCAGTGGAAATCCAGTGACTTTATTAGCATGACTAAAATTAGAACAATTCTGTACATCCGCTATTTTTATTTTAATTTTTCCATTATTGTTGGCATTTAATATTAGTTTATATTAGTTTCAGGTGTACAGAATGGTGGTTAGACATTTATATAATTTACGAAGTGATTCCTCTGATAAGTCTAGTTCCTACCTGGCACCATACATAGTTATTACAATATTATTGACTATATTCCCTAAGCCAGTGATGGTGAAACTTTTGATCTTGGTGTGTCAGCATTTTGAAAAACCCTAACTTAACTCTGGTGCTGTGTCACATATAGAAATTTTTTGATATTTGCAACCATAGTAAAACAAAGACTTATATTTTTGATATTTATTTTATATATTTAAATGCCATTTACAAAGAAAAATCAACCAAAAAAAAATGAGTTCGCGTGTCACCTCTGACACGTGTGTCATAGGTTCGCCATCACTGCCCTAGGTTGTACTTTAAATCCTTGTGACTATTGTTTAACTACCAATTTGTACTTCTTAAGCCCTTTAC
The DNA here is from genome assembly GCF_028538775.1 of Myotis yumanensis. Classification (NCBI taxonomy): domain Eukaryota; kingdom Metazoa; phylum Chordata; class Mammalia; order Chiroptera; family Vespertilionidae; genus Myotis; species Myotis yumanensis. Next base: position 158,452,284 of record NW_027223752.1, on the reverse strand, counting down.
CTCTTTCACCCATCCTCCCAACCCCTCCTATCTGGCAGCCATTGGTTTATTCTCTATAAGTCTGTTTTTATTTTGTTTGTTCATTAATTTTTTCTTTAGATTTCACATGTAAGTGAAATCATATGGTATTTGTCCTCTGTTCAATCTATTTCACTTAGTATAATACCCTCTAGGTCCAATTCATATTGTTGCAAATGCTAAGATTTTAATTTTTTCTATGGCTAAGTAATGTTCCACCGTATGTATGTACCACATCTTCTTTATCCATTCATCTATTGATGGACACTTAGGCAGCTTCCATAACTTTGCTATTGTAAATAATGCTTCAATGACCATAGAGGTGCATATATCTTTTAGAATTAGTGTTTTGGATTTTTTCGGATGAGTACTCAGAAGTGGAATTGATGTGTCATAGGTAGTTTTTCTATTTTTAATTTTTTTTGAGGAAGCTCAATACTGTTTTCCATAGTGACTGAAGCAATTTGCAGTCCCACCAATAATGCACAAGGTTACCTTTACTCTGCATCCTTGCCAACACTTGTTTGTTAATTTACTGATAATAGACATTCTGACAGGTGTGAGGTGATACCTCATTGTGCTTTTGATTTGCATTTCTTTGATGATTAGTGACACTGAACATCTTTTCATTTGCCTATTGGCGATCTGTATGTCTTCTTTGGAGAAATCTCTGTTCAGGTCCTCTGCCCATATTTTAATTGGATTTTTTTGTGTTAAATTTTATGAGTTCTTTATAAATTAGTGAAAAATCTTCTCCCATTCAGTATGTTGTCATTTTGTTGTTGTTGATGGTTTCCTTTGCTATGCAAAAACCTTTTAGTTTGAAGTAGTCCCTTATCCACTGAGATATATCAGAAAAAATGTTGCTAAAGGCAATTTCAGAATTTACTGCCTATGTTTTCTTCTAGGAGTTTTATGGTTTTGGGTCTTACATTTAGGTTGTGATTCTCAAAGATTGAAGAGACAGAAAAGAAGGGAAAATTAGATATTAAAATCTAGTATAAAGTGAAAAAAGAAGGATAAAAATTATGCCCTCTAAATGAGGGGCCTTGAAAAGTCAGGCAATATGTAGATTTGAGTTGTTACTGATGAGAAACTATGATTTCGTCCCAGAGAATATCAACAGAAGAATAGGATTACTATAAAGAAGCAGACTTGGATGATTAATGTAAGGTGGCCTCTTAATTCTGCATACATGCTTTAGACTCTGTTCCACATAAAAGTAGTTATATGTTAAACTCAGAGAGATTGCTATATTATATGGCTATAGATTTGGGAGAAGGTAACTTGAAGGATCAATGTAAAATTCTCAAAGACTATCCAGGCAAGTTTCAAGAAAATAGTTATGGCAGGTGACAATGCAGGTACTGGCTGTACCCTGTGAAACACTCCTGAAAATTATGGACTCTAAGGGAAGGCATAGCAATGACAAGGTTTATCTGCCAGCAGCCTGTTAGGATAAGAATAGTTTGAGTTTAGTTAGACCCTGGTTGGATGGGAGAATATGCCTGAGTGGAATTATCTGACTCCAAAGTGATGATGGATAAAAATTACATGACATAATCAGAGAACTCACTGATTACATAACTTTCAGAAGATGAGTGTCCACAAGATGAACTCTAAGGTACTATATTAGAAAAACAACAACAACATATTCACCAGAATGCAAAAGGAAACAGGAGCGAATGCTCTCAAAAATCAACAAACAGAATTGGCCTCACTTATGGAAGGACTAGAAAAACTCTTAGTGAAGAAGATGGAACTGTTACAAATTCAACATAAAAGTCTGACAGTGGTTTTCAGTGGTGGTTGCATGTTAGAATCGCTGAGGGAATGAATAAGTAACGAGGTCTGGGCCTCACCTCACACCAGTTTAACCAGAGCATCTGATGGTGGGGTCCTGGCAATGACTACATGTGTAGCATGTGGAGAAGCACTAGAATCAGAGATCAGGAGAGGATAATGCTTATTTGAGACTCTTCTTAGGGCCAAATAGGAAATATTTTGCTTCACAGTAGGCACCAGTGGTCATGAACTTCAGAGGCATCAGTAGAAGCTTCAAATGAATGGTTATTTTCCAGCTGGAAATAAAAGGAGTATGTGGGAGAAACTTTCCCCAGGAAGTAGGTCTCATGGGCTAAAGCAATTCAATGGCAAGAGGTAGTGGCAACAGAACAGAGCAGCACCTGAAAGCTCCCTCAGGAGATATAAGTCATGCTCAATTGCACTAGGAAGATGACAACACAGGCTCAGAGGGAAATCAGGAAGTTTTAAATAAGCTAGATGTGGGAGAAGGGGTGGAAAGCCCTTCCAATAAGACTGCTGCCTGGTTACACTACCAGTGCAAATTTCTCAAATCCCACAACCTGAGAGGTGACCATATGTGTAAGTGGACTTTCTTCTGCAAATAAATGTACCTAGCTTCTTAAAGGGCAGTTTCTTTCCATTGAAGTTTACAGGTCACAGATTTTGTTAATGGGCAGCATAGAATGACTGATATCTGGGTGAGACTGAAACTAAGGAGCTTGGGTTTAGGAGCTATGACAGCTTTCACTCGAGAAGAGTCATTCAGCGAGTCACTAGCCAAGTTTCTCTTAGAGCAAGTAGTTTAAATGAAGCGTCAGAGATGAGGTTGAGGATAGAGAAGTTGTTGCTGATGAAAGAGAGGAGTTTTAGGGGATAGTTATGAAAATTTACTGTTTCTCAATAAATAAACTATTGGCCATTTACATGAGGTAATTCTTATAGTACAGAAATTGTCCATGAATGGCAGGACTTTTAACATCTCTGGCCTCTTCATTAAATGCCACGAGCACCTCAGCTGAGACCTAGCAGGAGAATCAGTTAGGACTAGGAAGAGCTTGATCAGATTAGGGGATCTATACAGCTGTAAGGGGGCTCAGAGCTGGGAATGAAGACTGTCTAAATTCTAAAGAATGTGGAGTGGCTTGCGATTTCCGTGATGGGAGTAGACTAACCAGGGACCTAGGGCATGATGACATTAGTCTTAAAGGTTTCCAGGAAGAGGTAGTTAGCTCCAATTACATTCTCCTTTGGGGGATGGTTTCTTAAACAATTTGCATTGGTGACACGGGGAGTTTTATGGGATAGGGAAGTATTAGTCTCATTGGGACAATGTGGAGTTCTGAGTCCCCTATAAGTTGTGTTGGTAGTTCTGAGGCAAGGGAGCAAGGTGAACACTCGGAGCTCTGAAATTTCTTCTGCCAATCAAGTCTTATGTAGACAATTTCAAGGTTAAGAATATGCCTTAGATTCCATGAAAGGAAGCTGTGGCTAGTGGAGGCTTACTGTTACTAAAACCCAGCAACTATTTCTTACCTAAAATTCTAAGTAAAAGGAAGAGGACAAGTTAATATGTTTTTAATAGTAAATGACAAAATAAATGGTATGATATTAAGTTATATCCATAAAAATCACACACAAAAAACTGTGATATCTACTTTCATGCCTATGCAAACATTTTTAGAGGCTTTAGTTAATGTAATAAGAAGTAAACCAATGGAAATATTAGATTTAGATCTATTTCAGATGACAAAAACCCAAAAGATTTTTTAAAAACTATTAAAATTAAGAAAATGTAAGCCCTAACCGGTTTGGCTCAGTGGATAGAGCATCAGCCTGTGGACTGAAAGGTCCCAGGTTCGATTCCAGTCAAGGGCATGTACCTTGGTTGTGGGCACATCCCCAGTAGGAGGTGTGCAGGAGGCAGCTGCTCGATGTTTCTCTCTCATCGATGTTTCTAGCTCTCTATGCCTCTCCATTCCTTTCTGTAAAAAAAAAAAAAAATCAATAAAATATATTTAAAAACATATTTTAAGAAAATATAAAATAGTGGTAAAATAAATTTAACAAGTAAGATATTTCCTACATGAAAAAATATGAAACATTTATTGAAGGACATTATGTAAAGCTAAACAAATATAGAGCTATAATCTGTTTTCCAGGGTAAAAAGTTAATGTTATAAAATTATTAAATTTCATAAATATATCATTTCAATCAGAATTCCAGTGGAGTGGAATTTTCATTTACTAGCATGAGATAAGTCAAATTTTATGTGAAAATATTATTTCTTGAGAATAGCTATGTCAACTTGAAAAAATGATTCTAGAGCACTTGATTTACCAGATATTAACTACTACTATACTGTATAATTTGACTGTTTGCTCAGGTAGTTTAATTGCTATAACTAGCAAGCCTCAAATTTTAGAGGCTAAAAACAATTAGTTTCATACTTGTAACTGGTAGGAGGGATGAAAGGCTTTTTTTTCAGCAGTTAGTCAGGGTTTTGCTGTGTCAATCAGGAGATAGGAAATATGCTAGTAATTTGAGTGGGGAAAATTTAATATGGAGGTTTATTAACTAGGAGGATTAACTACTAAGATATAGAGAGAACTGGAAAGAACAGAAGAATAGAATATAGGGGAGCAGTCATGACCTCTAGGGCTAAGGCAGAGTACCCAGGGGAGGAATAAACTTGGAAGAGCCTCTTCCAAACCCCCAAGGTGGGAGCCAGAGCTCCTGTGGCCCATTGCAGGGTGAGAAGTTTCGCTAAGGTCCACAGTCTGGAGCCGACAAGCTGAAAACTGCCCACTGTGGTGGCAACTCACTGAGACACAGATAACCAAGTAATGGTTGCAAGATGGGAGGCGGTTGGGCAGATGGGTAAAAAAGGTAAAAGGGATTAAGATGGTTAAATTGCTAGTTATAAACATAAGCATGGAGTTGTAATGTATAGCTTAAGAGATATAGTCAATAACGTAATAATTGTATATGATGTCAGATGGGTACCATATTTATTGAGGTGATCACTTTGTAAATTATAAATATGTCTAATCACTATGTTTTAAGCCTGAAACTAATATAATATTATATGTCAACTAAAAAATAAACAAAACACATTTACTGTTTCCTTGTAAACCTAGTTGTTTATATTAAAAAATAAAAGCTCCATTATAAAAAGATATCTATATTGCAGATTTTTTGTAATGGTTTAAAAACACAAATATAAGCAAAGAAGCCCACGAGTGTCCAAGTTGAATCAATTATGGTATATAATATGAGGGAATATTCTATGATTTAAAATGAAAAAGATCTACATTTATTAACTGGAGTAATTTTCATAATATATGAAGTGAGAAGTGCAATGTGTTTGGTACAATTCTATATTTGTAAAAAGAAACATCTAAGAATCCTAAGTACATGTATGCTTATATGTATTTGCGGGATCTAGTAGAAACATGTTAATATTAGTTTTTCTGGGTGGGTGTTAGATTGAGCAGGAGTGAAATCATTAACTCTTTCTTTGTGCATATTAGCTTGTTTAATTAGATACCATTGACATGCATTTGGTATCTAGTAAAATAATATTACGCATTAAAATGTGAAGTGAAAGAGTTAAACTTTGTCATAAATTCAAATAAACACATGTCTTAGGCCTAGAAATCCAGTCAACAGCAAGTCACCTCTTCTGAAATGTTGACAGACACAAATTTGAAGGAGTTACTTGGCTTGGCTATACTTTGTCTTACAACACCTCTCCACCTGCCTATCTTTGAACACTTGCAAGAGAGAACTGCTCTTAACAGTTGGATGGCAACACAGACATAGTGCCATTTGGGTGATAACCATTTTTAGCTGAAGGAATGTTAGTATATTTATACTGAAGGTGTGGGAAAGCACTTAGTGTTTAATGAAGTGTAAGTTTTCATATAGCTGGTGTGTAGCATTCAGATTATGCTAATATTTAATAATAATATATACATATATCAAAATATGTGAAAAAAAAGAAGTGGAAAGATTCAGTTAAATAATTAAAGACAACAAAAGTAAGATGTTCACCTTGAATGATCCAGTGTTTCTGATACCTTTTCCCCAAAATAATCCTAGAGCAATATGAGCACATTCAAAAACTCAGCATAATAGTCCCTCCCCTTCTTACATGAAATTTCAAAGAAATCTCAGATTTTTCCATTTAGAAATTCATGTGAATTTTGTATTTTACTCTATATATTATGCAAGTTTATTTTATAAATCACTTAACTCATCTTCAAACTGACCTCACTCCCCCTGCTAATTAAAGAATCCCAGGAAAATGCATGGTGTTTGTTGTGTCGTGTGGTTTTAAACAGCCTGGAGAACAATTGAGTATCCCTGAGAGCAAATGAATCTGACCTACAAAGAGAGACATATCTGACACCAGGAGCCATTCAAAGGTCAAAGAAGAAATGAGATGGTTTGTTTCCTCACTCTCACTACATTCTTGGAGATATTCCTTAAGAGACAAGAGGCAACTTTCTCCTAGGTCACAGTTGTGGCAAAGGCAGGCTAGACGCTCTCCCATCTCATTTACTTTGCTGGGCAAATAGAGCTGTGTTTAGCAGCTTCCCTTGCAGAAATATTGGAACCATAGTATCAAGTTCTTGCCAGTTAAACATTCATGGAAATGTTGAACTCCATTTCCAGGCCTAGACACAAATGCACTGCAAGATTTTCCTCACTCTCAATATTTTTGCTGTTTAAATACAGAGTAGCCAGTGGATAGTGATTTGATGAAAGAAAAGGAATCAAGATTCTGAAGAACCATGTAGAAGGAAGCCAAGGGAGCACCTTGTCTTTTAAGACACTGAGATTACCCCGACTAATACACCCATATCTATATCTATAAAAGCCTAAGTGACCAGTCGACCAGCTGACCAGCTGACTGGCCAACCGGCCAGTAGCTATGATGCGCGCTGAACACCAGGGGGCAGATGCTCAATACAGGAGCAGAAACCACAGGCATGGAAACGTGGAACAGACTGATGAACTTCAAAGGGAAGGGGGGAGGGGGAAGAGGGGAGGGGGGAAGAGATTAACCAAAGATCTTATATGCATTCTAGAGGCCTGGTGCACAGATTTGTGCACCGGTGGGGTCCCTCGGTCTGGCCTGCGCCCTCTCGCAATCTGGGGCCCCTTGGGGGATATTGGACTGCCAGTTTTGGCCCAATCCCCTAAGGCCAGGCTGAGGGACCCCTCTGGTGCACGAATCCATGCACCGGGCCTCCAGTATATTGTATTATAGCAATCTTTATAGCAGCCCTAAAAGGATAAAGTTTTTTTAAACAAAGAAACTGAGTTAAGTATTTATTAAATTTTCCATAGCTAAGTGGTAGAATCAGAATATGAACTCACTTCTTTCTGATTCTTAAGTAACTGCCACGTTAAAATGGATTACCTATAGCATTTCAAGTGCCTGCACACAAGACATGACCAATAAATGTGAGTTGTTGTCACTGTTACTCTAAATATCATTTGTAATCTGCTTTTTAAAAAATAGGCCTCTGTCTTGCTGCCAACGATAATGATTTCTAATAGATAGGAGCTGGCATGCCTTCCCTAACATATTAGGGTCTTAGGAGCCAGATACTCATACTTTCCTCTGTCCTTGAAGGAATGACTTTTATATTAATCACTTATGAAATGTAATTTGCATCTTGAACTGGTTTCCTATGCTGTGTAACAAGTTATTTCAAGTTCAGTACTTAAGGCAACACACATACATTATCTCACACTTTCTGTGGGTAAGGAATCTGGGTCAGGAGCCTGGGTCCGCTGCTCAGGGCCTTATAAGGCTGCAAACAGCATTTGGCCAGACGGTATGCTCCCCTGAAGGTTGAGGTGCTTTTCCAAGACCATGTGGTTGTTGCTAGAATTCAGTTCCTTAAGATTGTAGGTTGGGGTTTTCATTTTATTACTGTCAGCAGGAGGTTGGTCTCAGCTCCTATGAGGCAAAGCCCTTTCCCAACACGGATGGTTACTTCTTCCAGTTCAAGAACAGCAGCAGAATTTCCTTCTCTCCATCTGCCAAGGCAGAGTCTTGCCGAATGTAACACACCAGGGAGTGTCTATTCTACAGCCTTGCTCATAAGGCATAACCTAGTGAAGGTAGCGATTATTTCATCATATTAACAGGGTCTGACTGCACTGAGCGGGTTTTACAGGGTATGCACACCAGGAAGCAGGAATCTTGGGAGGATCTTAAAGTTCTCTTGATCACCATGCTTGAGTTAGCTTATGAAATGAAATAAGATCAGCCCATACCAATAAATGAATTTAAACAATTAAAAGAAACAGTACTAAAATAATATAAAAGATCATACCATTGTTAATAGGGAATTTAAAACAACAAGTTTACATTGATCATGTAAAAAAATAAATGTTTTTAAATTCTAATATTTAATGTCTGGTGAGGAAGTAAAAACTAATATATATATTTTTCCAACCACATGTTGTATTCCAGATATTTTTATATACTGTCTCATTTAATCCTCACAAACCTATGTACAAGTGACCAAGACAGAGTTTGACCCCAGGTTTCGCTCCAAAAATCTTGATTTGGCATGGGAGCAATTTTTAAAATATATGTTTATATTGAGAAAACAAATCACTACGCTTACTTTAAATATGAGCTGCATGTCTGAAATACTACAAATCAGTTCACTTTGGGGAAAGTTATGTTATTAGTTGAGAGGTTTGGGGATTCCTATGTTAAAGTCATCTTTTCCAAATGGCTGCACTATTTAGAATGCAGTCTTGCCCCCCGCTCCCCCCCCCCCCCCCCGCCCCCTTTTTCTTTCCTTCTCGGATTACTTTGTGACTTTCTATTTCAATCCATCACTGACAATAGCACTGAACTGGAACTAATGGCAGCAAGAGAAGCTGAAACTGCAGCATCCAAGTTGAAGGTGGATCAACACAGGTCTTCCCACTTGAAGTTGATGGAGCTTCAGTACAGTCTTCAACCCCGACCCGCGCTGCGAAGTGACCCCTCTCAGCATATCACGCCGTTTATCTTCGGCTCTTCAGGCACGAGGCAGTATTTACGGGCGAACCAAAACACAATGAGTGTCCTTGATTTTTCAAGTATGGATACATTTAGATGATTCTTTGAAATGTGTTCTTATCGGGCTCTATTTATTGATAAAATATTTCAAGAGAAAAAGCAACTTGAGCAAAGATTTTGGTATCATTCTTTTTCTGAGTGTGGCGTGTATGTCAATCGAAAGGGAAAAAATTGTGCAGAGGCTTGTCTTAAAAGCTAGATAGGAACCCTGTGCCATGTGGTACGAGGCCCCGCTGACAGATTTACTGCCTGCCTGGAGCTGCCCCTGCAGCATGATGGAACTGGCAGATGAGGGCTCCAGAGCAGAGAATTCCCATGCTCTGTGCACATGTGTAACTGGCAGCATCCAGGGTCATGGAGGGGCAGGCCTATGTTTACAGTTAGGTTTTGTGGGGGGAAATGTTATTTTTCTCTTATCCATCATGGTAGAAAATTCATCTCATTGTTTGGTTAGGAGACATTCCCAAATGCCCAAACCAAAGACGAACTTTAGTGCTCTAGAAATAATGCCTTACAGAAGTTCAGTAGCATAAAAAAGAAATCACAAGTGCCCAAAGATTAAACTAAGTTGCTTGCCCACCATGTTAAATAAAAAGCACTCGATGTACACTCAGGACAATTAGGGCATGGACATGATGAGAATTTGTGAGTACTGTACTTTTTGTTCCCTTTCTGTAAAGAGTGCTGGTCATACCATATAATAGGCAGAATTTCAAACGCACTCAGCTCCTAATGAATTAACCTCCAATTTAACACCAATGCTGGGTAATTGTTGGGGAACCACGGCTGAAGTGCTATAATGTCACCTAAATTTATTAGAAATTGTAACTACGTGAAGTCTAGAGGAAAAAGGGACTATTTGGGGAAGTGGAACTATAGATTCAAGGCACCAGTTGACAGAGGGATTGTGGGGAAAAGTAGAGGGAACAAAGTTGGAGCTAATGGTGAGCATGGAGAACTCTGCAGACAGCGGTGGGGAGCACTTCCTTCAGGCTGTGTTGATACCCTAGGCTGGTCCACACATGACTGACTTTCCTTAAGAAAGAAAATTTTAACCCAGTTAATTAGGGCACATCTCCACGCCCACCCACTATTAAAACGATTGGTAATTAAATTGGTAGTTAATTTTTGGGAGTTAAAAATATCAACCAAAGGACTTGTATGCATGCATATAAGCATAACCCATGGACACAGGCAGTAGAGGGTGGTGAGGCCATGTGCTGGGGGGCGGGGGGAAACGACTGGGGAGAGGTCAATGGGGGGAAAAGGAGACATATGTAATACTTTAAACAATAAAAAAAAATCTTCAGTAGTTTAAATTAGTAGCTAGCTAATGAGGCAGCACATTTTGATAGACATATATTCTGTAGTCAAATTTGCTGATAACTGTTCGGTTACAAATACGAGATGTCTTAATCTGTTTCTTTATTTTAATATCAATGGTTAGATTACGTGATCTTTACAGATCCTCTATGTTCCTTCTGAACCCACACACCCAGCACAGCCTGGAGCCCTCCCATAGGTACTTAGTGCATATTGAGTTGGTGTTTAAAGGGAAACTGCTCAGACATGAAATTCATGTCAACACTTTTGTTCTCTTGCTTCCTGAACTCCTAATGCCATTCTCACTTTGCCATTCTCACATTCCCACTTCAAATATTTCTCTGCTTTGCTGTGCCCAGGCGGAGCAGCAGAACTGACTTTGCTCAGGTGGTTGTGTTGGTGCCGGGGACAGTTTTGAAATCACCTGATAATAATAATGAGCTGCTGCCAGGGTTTAAATGAGTTTGCAGATCAGCTGCGTTAAGCCCCAAGTGACTTCCATATTTAACACTCGGAGTGTGTGGGACGTGTGGTAGACAAGGATGGTGTCACAAGTTGAAGAGTTTCGAGGAACTCTAGGACACAGGATACAGACCCAGACACAGGGCTTTTAGCAGAACTCAATTGACCTACTTCTTGTTTAATGTCTTAGTAAAATGCAATCCAAACCAAACCCAAACCAAAACACATGAATTTAGCCCTTTTCACACTATATTGTAATTATCTGTTTATAAGTCTGTCTCTTTTTAGAAACAAATTTAAAGTAAAGTTTATTTTCTATATACATTTTTATGTTTGTCTCTTTTATTAATGTGTGAGGTTTACTAAATCTGGTATTTAGTGCCTTACATAACCAGATCTTCAATAATTATTAATTAAACCAATAAGACAAATGAGTGCAGACAGAACCTCCTCTTACTGTGCATTGGAAAAACATGTATGTGTGTGTGTGGCTTTATTTGTAGATTAAATATAATTGTACTAGAAGACCAGTGTGCGAAATCGCGCAGCCAAATCCACCCACCCGCCAGCCAGCCACCAGGCACCCAGGAACGGGCTGCTTCGCTCTGGCCACCGCCACCACCCTCCTGGTTCCCCATGGTTCCCTGTCCGGTCATTGGGCACTACAGCATTATGGCGGTATGGCCACAGGCATTTTATAATATAGATAGATATAAATATATATTTTATATAATATACATATGTGGTATTTGTGGGTTATTTTGGCTTTAGTGCATAATAGAATCATGTTCATTGGGATGTGTTGGTTGAAAAATTAAATGCAGATAAATTCAAGATTAACTATCTAGGAGCTTTGAGGGTTTGTAAGATTGATGTACAATAATGTGCTGTACAGGTCTGTATCCTACTGTTTTTAGTGGTTTTTGGACTGTTCTCTATGGACTTATAGTTGCTCCCATATTTTTAGAAAAGAATAAAAAATGGAAACATTTTTCATTGAGAATGACTTCACTATTAATGAAGGGAGAATGGGATTTAAAGCCATTTATATACCTTAATGTGAGAAGAAAGCTCAAAACATCTTACATTTTGTTTTTTCATGGACGTTAGCATGACATGGCATCACTGTCAGCCCCCATCCTCAACCCCCCAACATACATGCAAAAGAACTCAAAATTTAGGGCACAGTAAGAGAGTGTAGACTAGCAGTGGTTCTCAATATACCTAATGCCGTGACCCTTTAATATAGTTCCTCATGTTGTGGTGACCCCCAAGTTCATTGTTACAAATTGAACATAATTAAAGCCTAGTGATTAATCACAAGACAATATGTAATTATATATGTGTTTTCCGATGGTCTTAGGTGACCCCTGTGAAAGGGTCGCAACCCACAGGTTGAGAACTGCTGGATGACTAGGACACATCTGTCCCTAACAGGCTGTCTGTTCTTAAGTAAAGAGTTCATCTTTGAGCATCTTTCTTTCAGAACCTGACACAATAGGATGGCAAAAGTCCAGTGAACTTGTCTTTTCTCACCCATAAGGGACATGAAGGACTTAGAGCTCCCTGTTCTTTATTGCACGGAGTCTATTATTCATCAGCCTCGATACTCTATCCCTTTGTCCTGAGAAAACTTTTTACACATTCCCTAAGATGGATTTTACTTGTCACATCACATTAGGTCATTTAAAATTATCAAATCATTTATTTGAGCCTTCATCAGAGTTACAAGTTGCCTGTTTGGCCCAGGTTAGAGATAAGTTGAATGGAATGTTCATAATGTATACAATTGGAATCACAACATACACTTTTTTTGCTGGCATTTTAAATAATTTCTATATTTGAGCAATAAAATGTAAATATTTTATAATAAGCATGAGTGCATGTTAAGTTCCAGAAAACAGTATGATAGCTACCAGTCATTTACAGTCTTAATTGTTATTATAGACTATATATAGCACTAACTATAATCATACTGCATAGAAGGGAGTCCTGTGTGGATTTTGGAAATGAGAATTTAAAAATTCTCTATGTTCACAGCTGTTTACAGCTTCCCCATCCCCCTCCTCATGGAAAAACTAGTTTTGAAGTCTATTGACCATGGTCAATGGTCAATACCAATTTTCCAGTAAAACATCAAACACAGGTAAATGAGAACTCATCTCTATGTCTGTTTATTAGAAAACTTTTGAGGGAGCTATTGAAGAGTTTGTTGGGAAAGGCCTTAATGAATTTAGCCTGTAATTTAAGACATTTATTCCAGCAAATGTATATGCATCGATATTGTCAGCATGGTGAGATATAGCATCACTTTCATTTTCCATTATGTTAGCTGGAGATGTCAAAAAGAGTGTTGTCTAGTTCTAAAAACTATCTGACTTATATTTTACTATGCACAAATCTCCAATAACATTTTTCTAATAAGTCAGAAGATTAATAGAAAAGCTGACACAAGAGCTGATAGCAGGTTCTGGGCTAGAGCCTGTCCTGATCACTTAGTTTTTACAAGTAAGATCTGCGTTAGAAATATATTGATGCAGTAGAGTCTTAATGTAGAAAAAAATAACTGTTAACAAAATGCGTTAGCATATTTATTTTGCAAGACAATAATTTCAAAGTAAAACTGAGCAAAGTAGAACAATTCTTTCTGATGCAAAGAAGCCCTCAGGTTTCTTTGTAGAGAGATGGGCCACAGCTAGGAGTAGATCTCTTTCCCAGAACTTCTTTGTCCAGGATCCAATTAGGAGGCAGAACATGTTATTTTGAGGGGCACTTGAAGAAAATGGTAACTTCAACATAACCATGAAAGACTGTGTGTAAAAACTGCAAATAATAATTCTGTTTTTAAAAGCACCCTATTTTCTGGCTTTTAGTAAATATGTTTATTTCACAGAAATACATTTTCACAGAATTCCTGAAAGTTTTAATTGAAATATTTTTTCTTTACTCACTAGATTACCAATTTATTATAAAGATTATATAAGGGTACAAATCAACGTGCAGATGAAGAGATATCTAGGGTGAGGGCCTGGACAGAGGAGCTCCTGCCCTTTGGGAGGAGGGCCTGGCATTGTGGCACAAGGAAGCTTTCTGCAAAAGACTTAAATTAAATTTTTGAATTTTGTCCCAAGAGCAGCCTTGAGACCATTTGTATTTAATATTAGTGAACCAGAGGCTAGGGAATGGAATTACAATTTGCCACCACTACTAAAGCTTGATGTCCCTCAATTTGTTTTGTGGAAAGTGATAACACCATTTACCAAATATTGCTATTAAATACTGAGTCCAGATTGTTATTGGTCAAACCTTCATTGACGTTTGAACACAGAGGAATTGGTCTCTACTACCAAGGCAGACTTTGGGGGGTTTTAAAGAGAACTGGGTGGCTGAGGCCTTCCCGTTTTCTAGTTTGTTAGAAAAATCTCACGATGACAAACACATGCTTGGTGTGGTAATACCTGCAGAGATCTGTAAAGTTTCTGTTTACTGTGTGGCACGCTGTGTTCAATCTGGACACAGCCTTATGCAATGGGCTCTATTTTATTTCAGAAGTCTTGTTTCTCCAATAAATGGTTTAATAGCTACTTGGCATCTGCTACCGAAGTAATGTTATTCACACATATTTGTATAGGATTTTGGAGGAGTTGTCCTCAAAGTGTGACCCCTGGCAGCAGCATCGCATAGGACCTTGTTAGAAATTCAAACTCCCAGGCCCCACCCAAGACCTGCTGAATCAGATACTCCGGGAGTGGGGCCCAGCCATCTGCTTCAATGAGCCTTCAAGGTGATACTGATGCACGCTAGAGTTTGACAGCCACTGACTTAGAGTTTTCATTTTGGTATTGGGTAGCAGGACACTGGTTTTGTTTTTCAGAGGAATCTAAGGCTTAGGTAAATTGATAGACGTGTTCAAGTTTACTCAAATCTAAGTGACAGAATTTGGTCTTGAATCATCTTTTTGCTTCAAGTCTTCCTATTCCTTCTACCCCCTGCTTGTCATCCCAGCTTGTCAAAGTGACTCGAGCTCTGAGAACTGGGGGCCAGGGAACCGACTCAGGCTCTCACCACACACCTTTGTGATGGTGAATGGGGTCTGGATTTTCGGAGTAACTGGCTTAAAAGGGCAAGATTATTTTTTGCCCTTCAGTGGACAGGCAGGAAATGTGAAACATAGTATGGCTTTGACCCCTGTCAAGTTCAAGGAATCAAAGTTATGGTCCTGGAGGCACAGACTGGGATGCAGTTCTCTAGTGAGATGCCCACCACACTGGCTGTTATTTATGACCACGTCCAGAATTTTCTCGTTGCAGTGGCAGTAGGTACAAGGGGCACACATGGCTCTCTACTGAAATGTGAACTCAGACTGGACAATAGGACACACAGTGCAGAGTAGATAAAATGAGCTGAGTTAACTCACGTTTAGTATTTGGGTAAATTAATCACGGTTTGCTTTCTGTGCTGATGCCACTTCAAAAACAGTCCCGAGAAGCTCTAACTGCAGCTAACTTTCCCCAACTCATCCTTGTTTTTGGATTAGGGGAAAGATCATCAGGTTCCTCTCCTTGTAAAGTATCAGTTAGCATATAAATATATTTTAAAAATCTACATTATATTCACACACTGGTGCCTCATTATTTCGCCTCAGTAATATATATCTTAAAATGTGAAATACCTGAGTTTCTGAAAAATCTTGTTTGGGAATGGAAGCAGAAGACTAATTTTACTAAATTTTAAGGTTAAGTCACAAAATACCTCAAAACTCAATTTTGGTTAGCGTTTTAACAGAGTTTTCTCCCATCTCCTGTTCTGTAACTTCAAACCTAATTTCAGAAAAGAATGTATAATAAATCTGAAGAGAAGAGAACAATTTCTTATTTGGTCATTTTTTGCAATGTGATATTTAAACTGATAAAAAGATAATTATGATATAATTTAGTACTTTCTAAATACTTATTAAATAAATTCATCTACATGTTTTTGTGTAATTTTCAAAATAAAAGTTTGATTAATTTTATTATGTCTACTTCATATTGAGGATACTGTGGTTTAGGGGAGTCACATGAATTTTCAAAACTGAGTAGTAAGGCAAGCCCTTTGGCATGAAACTCCATTCTCTTTCCACCATAGTGACCCTACCACAAATGACAGTGAGTTATGCTTATAGGTGCTAACTAATGGAAATATTTTACTGGTAAATGTATAGGGAATTTCTTTATATCCATGATAAACTTTTATTTTTTTAAAAATTATGAAATAATCTGTTTTTAAAAAGCTATATTGTTCCACTTCACCTTTGAAGTAGAGTAACTATTTCATGGATAACCTTGCAAACATGCAAAATCCTTGTAGTTTGAAAATTATGATCATTTACTCTAATTATATTGCTTCTAATGTGAGTTTTTATTTAAAAAATATCACAGTGGAGTAAGTTACCCTCAAAAACTATTTTTTTCCTAATATATTTCCTTCTTTCTTCTTTTCTTCCTTTCTATGTTTCTACCTTCCTTCCACATCCCACAGTTTATCATAGTGAATTGAAGGACAATTAAAAAAAGTTGAAAACTTTAATATTTCTCATTTTTAATATTTTTGACATTCTGATTTGTGTTTCTCATATAACTGGCAAAGAAAAAGAAATACCACTGTTTGACCAGAGAGATTTACAGGTATCCAAGTCTGTAAGCCACCTCATATTGGTACAATCTTTGATTACTGAGTTTTAATAAAACTCATAAAAGTCTTAAAATTCATCAAAGGGATGCTTGGCTTATGGAGAAAAACTTGAGAAACCATATGAGATGATTTTACATTTTATTGACAGCAGCGAATCCTTGATCTGATGCCAGGGTCTGTTATTAAAACAGTTTTAAAAATTATCTTCAGGGGAAAAAAATATGTGCTATCAGTTTAATAAGCTACTATTTAGGCAAGCTGTGGCTCTGGAAGCTGCTGCTCCTGGCACAACTAACTATGGAAAAAGTTGAAATTGGTGAGTCAGATATTGACGGGATCAATTTAGTTTGATGTCTTGTGTCTTTTGATAGTTCAGTTTGTTCATTAAATTGCACTTATGAGTGAAATCATATGGTATTTGTCTTTCTCTGACTGGATTATAAAGACTCATAGATAGAAAGCAGATAGGCAGCTCTGGTGTGGGGTGGATGCTGGGGGCGGTGGAGGGATTGAGCAAAAAAGTAAAAAAAGAGAGAGAGAGAGAACTCATGGACATGGACAACAGTGGGGTGATGGCAGAGGAATGGGGGATGGGTGGAGGTGGAAGAGGGCATAAATTGTGATTAAAAAATAAAATTACATAAAAAGAAATCTCTTTTGAGTGCTTCAGAGGATACCTTTCCATAATACAAAGAAGAACTACTTTTTTCTTAAGGCATTAATAATGAATTATTACATAAATCATTATTCCGTGAAATGTTATTTCACAAAATATTAGCATTAGTTAGAATGGGAAGGAGTCATTACCCTGTATACTGGCCTGATTCTTTCAAGACTAAAATACATAAGTGCTTTGTTCTTATTCAGGCCTTGAGTTTGACTACCACCTGGACAATAGGAGAACCAAGAATATAAAAACTTGGCAGCTGTAATTTGAAGTTCTGTGTGTGTACGCCAGCCACACTGTCTGTGAAATAGGAGGGAAGTATGATGTTAGTGTTTCTTTGTTCCTCATAGAAACATGAACACAGGCATTAGTTTTCCTTTCTCCTAGGGAATCACAGTGGTAGATGATGTTGTCCAAAAATGGCACAAGCATTATTGTTGGTATCACATGCTCTTCCACAACCTTACCACCCCCATCAAGAAGTGAGGTTATTTTCCCTTCTGAAACCAGGTAGCTTTTGGTGAGACCCTCCACAAACCAAATGCTGTCAAGTCATATGACTTCAGAATGAATGACTTCTGAAGTCAGGTCACAGAGTGGCAAGGCTTCCTTCTGCCTCTCTCCCCTTTGGGACTCTTGACCGTGGAACCTAAACACCGTGCTGTGAAGAAGCCAGGCATCCACATAGAAGAGGCCTATCTAGGTGTTCAGACTACTGCTCCAGCTGAGTTCGTTGGCATCCTCAACCAGTACACATGTGAATGAAGGCATCTTCAGATAATTTCTGGCCCCCAGCCTTCGAGCCACTCCATTTGATACTGAACCGTGCCCACTGGGCCCTGCCTACATTCCAGATTCACGAGAAAATGAGAAAAAAAAATTTACTACAGCATTTCATATAATTATAGTCAGAGAAAAAAATATTGCACACATGTAAAATACTTCTGAAAGCTAGACCTCATAAATGTCTACAATTCATTAGAAAATTATATATTAGACAAAATAAGGAAAATCGCCATTTCTGAATATCCTTTGTTTTTGTCCTACACAACAATGCCCAACAGTATTTTAAAGATCTTTACCACTTCTGTTTCCAATGTCCTTATTCCACCAAGCCCCTTTGGGTTTCCTATAAGTCTAAGTCTTTTTTTTTTCTAGCCAGGAGAAAAAAATAGTAGTTGCAAGAAGACAACTGATCCATGATGCATGATGCTCTTTTTGGAACATCAGTACTAAAAATCCTGTATGTAGATATGAAAGGGAATGGGCTGAGAAGAAAACATACCTGAAGTGAAGTGGCCTTTTCAAACGCCACAGAATTATGGCTTTAATTTTTCTTTTAAATTGTAAAATGTGTATCAGTGGGTATCACAATAGCGGCTAATGGTTGTGAAGATCGAGAGTTAATTAATTAAGTAATTAATTAATTTTAATATATTTTATTGATTTTTTACAGAAAGGAAGAGAGTGAGATAGAAAGTTAGAAGCATCAATGAAAGAGAAACATCGATCAGCTGCCTCCTGCACACCCCCTACTGGGGACGTGCCCGCAACCAAGGTACATGCCCTTGAATGGAATCGAACCTGGGACCCTTCAGTCCGCAGGCCAATGCTCTATCCGCTGAGCCAAACCAGCTAGGGTGAGAGTTAGTTTATTTAAAGCTCTGAGAAGAGTTCCTTAACAGAGTAAACACTATTTGAGTATGTATTATAATTATGATTGTCAACTTTGTTATTATTTATTGAAATATCAAAGTAATGCTCCATTGTGATTTCCTACTTTGGACCAGGAGGGGATTAAAAAACAAAGTAATACATCTATTATTCAATAGACAACTAGAAAATGACTATGGAAGCTTTCAAAATCACGGACAGTCTAGAGAGATGGTTTTTCAGAAGTTTTAGTTGCCACTGGAGACACTGATGTCAGGAAGGTAGGATTTCCAGCTCAGCTCAGGACAGGACACACAGTGACCTAATTTTGGGCTGTTTTGTTGCCCATTTAATTATTTATTTTTTTAGCATTTAAATTTTCTTCTCTTAAGAAACAAATTTATAATTAATACCAGTGTTGGCTACAAATGAAAACTAAGCCTCATGTATTTGATGTTAAAGATTTTGACAGAGCATGTATACGGTTTTACTACTTGGAGAAACAGCCAATTCCAAATTAAGCTGAGGCAACAAAAACTACTGACAAAGCAGTTCTCTTTCAGTCACTTTGAATTGGACAGTTTGAGTTCCTCTTCAAGAATCTGAAATGTAGGTCAGGGCTTTGCTGACATTTCTGTTTGCCTCATAGCCTAGAACCTGAAGTGATCACTGACAGGCAGGCAGTGGGGAAAGAAGATGTGACGCGGGCCTGGCTCTGAAGTGGAATTACGTGCTTCAAACAGACTTTCAAAAAAGGTGTAGCCTCTCTTTTAACTTTTATGTTGCAGTGACCTGAGAGTCTGCGACTCTCAAAAAGAAAAATCTCCGTGTAAAGAGAACGGTCCACAAGACCACTACCTTCTGACATTCTTTTCTACACACTATGAACTGAACTAGCTTAAGTGACTGAATATTGGGTCCCTGTCTTTCTCTTACTCCCTGGTAAGGAGAGGAGCTGGTCCTGATCACCCAGGAGGTGTAACAGATCATGCATTTTATTGCCTCCTCTAAAATAGTTATCACATTTCAGTAATTGTTATCACATTTCAGTTAACCCTAACTTTTAATGTTTCATCAGCAGGGAAATGATGGAAATGCGTGGCAGATTGAGTTCAGCTTTTTCAGCACCCTTTCACACATAAATGTTCTGGTTCTCATGAAAGAGCCTGGGGTCCAACACAGTCATAAACTGTAGAGCTTCTCTTTATATTCCTGCGATTACACTAGCCTTGCTCTTATGCATTAGTGCTGTCTCTTTTCTTCCCCTACACATCATCACCTTCTTTTCTGTTCGCCACTGGTTTAAAGGGCACAAACGTTAATTGGAAAATACACTGAAACAAATTTTCTCCCAACACAAACTTAGTGGATTACTTGACTGAAAATTATTAGCATTGAATTATTTGAACTGAAAGTTTTTTGCTTTACCTTTCCCCCACTCATTTATTCAGAGTTAATTAATCTCTTGTGATGGGCCAGGTAGTGATACGCACCCAAATATGAATGCAATACATCTTCTTCCTACAGTGGGGAACTTTGTAATAATACACATGACCTCTTTTTTTGCTTCTCTATTTCTGACTTCCCTGGGTTCTGTTAGTCTTTAGGATGGGGTAGGGAGTGCTGGGAAAGTGAGTGTATATGTACAAAGAGGTCCCCAAATGACCCACTCACCTGTACCATTAAGAACTGCTGTTAGAAGTTTACAGTATGAAGGGGGAGATGAGATAAATGAATATTACAATCCTCCAGGTGCAATACTAATAGGAGTATATTCAAAATGTTACTAAATACATTCAAGTATTTGGCTAACATTGTTGGAGTGGAGAAGCCAAGTAGAGAAATGGATTCTCTATTAGATTTCCTAATAGATAACATTTTCCTGACAAAAAAGATAATTGAAAAAATTAAAAACTATACTCAGTTACTTTTAAAATTCACTTTTTCTTTTTTTCTTTTTGTTCTATGAGTTGATGTTTGTCAGGCATTTGGCATGGGTCATTTTCATGATTAAACTGAGTGGTGATTTATTAATACTTATGGTCTAACCATGGACTAACATATAGTTTCAGAGGAGAATGAATTTAGTTTTATAATAGTAGAAAATTTAAAAACACAACTGTTAATTGTTTAACACCATTCGTAGGCATTTCACTGTAAGCAGAAAAAATAAAACTTTTTTTCTTTTTCATTAAAAATAAATCTATATAGATGTAGCCTGGAGGGGATGAAAGTGTCGGTTTTTACATTTAAGGATTTGTGCTTCATGAGCCTTGATACATTAATGCTTCCTCTGGGGCCGTTCTGGATGAGCACATTGCACAGGTGGCCCATTGAATTTATAGACACAATAACCGAGCGGCAGGAATAGGAGGCCAGAACATTTGTGGCACATGGGATGCAGCTGGCGTGGCCACTTAACAGCCAACATAAATTTTCTGTGACACAGCCACTTACTGAAACACAGGAGACACTCTTCTTCCTGGGACCCCAACCTACTGCTTTTTTTTTTTTACTCCTCCCTTCTTCCAGCACAGAGCAGGGAAGGCTCTGAGAGCTGCTTTGTCAAACTCTGAAATGAGCAAATTAATTTACAATAATTTATAACATTCTGGAGCTCCTTGAAATGAACATCTGTTAACTGCAACTTCACTTTACAGCATTGTAAAACTCAGATGAGTTAAACAGCTAAGGGGCTGGGAAATCTGAAAAGAGTTAAGTGCCTGTGTCTGAAGAAAGTTTGAAAAAGCCAGAGAACTAACTTTTGCAAATTAAAGTGGATATTTTATCATCTAAATTATAAACACGACTTGTGGGTGGAGGGTAAGGTGCTTTGACCAGAATATCCTCAAGACCATTGAGGTATCTATGGTCAAACATTGTTGAGAATAAAAAGAAAAGTGGACACACACACACACACACACACACACACTGTCTAAAAGACATAGAACTATTTATTGGAAAATAGTCCTAAAGATGCCCTTGCCAGTTTAATCTAAGCTAGTGCCATACTCTACACAGAAGCACTTTTGAGCACCCTATTTCCAGTAAGGGATATGGTCCTGGAAAGAGAGAAGAGAGATGAAAATATGAGAGAAATGGAAAAGTTAGAGAAAGAATGAGATATGAAACCAGTGTAAATGAGACATAGGGAATGATAGAGAGAAAAGAGGCAAAATTATTGTTTTCTTACCTTTGCAGATTATTTTCAAGCAAGATAATTTATTAAGATAATTTATATTTTATTTTTTCTCTATTATTTTCCCTAGATTAAAACTTGTCCCCAGTTTGAACCACCTCTGCCTGCCTGCCTGATCATCCCTAACCACTCGCCTGCCTGCCTGATCGCCTCTAACCCCTCTGGTGCCCTCAGGAAATTTGTTTAGAGGGTAAAAGCAGAAGTTGTTTGCAAAATCTGTGATTTTGGATTTTGTTTTCTACAGGCTTAAGCTCTTTGAGGAGAGAGGTGGGGACAGGGGACATGCCTTGAGGCTGGAGGGGGCCCAGAAGCATTTGCTCCCCAGCTCAGAGGTGGAATGACCTCAGAGGGCAAGGCCAATAAGATGGGCCCTAGCGGGGGGTGCTTGGCCTCTGGTATCCAGCCTCAGCCAAGATTCTCTTGTGTTACCTGTGGCACAAGGGCAGCAGGCTGCCAGGGCCCATGTGAGCTTGAGAAAGGGACATCTCTGCACCTAACTGTTCAGAGAGACATGCACAGGAGCCTTCCTGAGGTGCTGGCACTGCCCGGGACTTCTGGATCACGGCAACACCTCTAGAGAGGAAGGAATCCTACCAACAATGACTGAAGGAAAACTCCCTGCCTTCCAAGGAGATGAGGGCTCAGAGTAGGTTGTGTAGTTTCACATCCTCGTGGCTACATTTGGTTTGCGGGTGTGGAATTTCCTTTTTTAATAGCTCCTGAGTCCATCTTACCCATTGCTGTCATCTCATTTCTAGCAGAGAAAAATATTCACAGATGTGTGTGCATATATATACATATATACATATATACACACTAGAGGCCTGGTGCACAAAATTCATGCACGGGAGGCGGGGGACGTCTCTGAGCTCAGCCTGCACCCTCTTGCAATCTGGGACACCTCGGGTGATGTCCGTCAGTTGGACATCTCTCTCGAAATTCAGGACCTCTGGCTCCTAACTGCTCGCCTGCCTGTCTGCCTGATCACCCCTAACCACTTGCCTTCCTGCCTGATGGCCCCTAACCCCTCCATCTGCCTGCCTGATCACCCCTAACCACCTCTGCCTGCCTGCCTTATCACCCCTAACCACTCTGCTTGCCTGCCTGATCACCAATAACCCCTCTGCCTTCCTGCCTGATCACCCCTAACCACTCACCTGCCTGCCTGATCACCCCTAACTGCTCACCTGACTGCCTGATCGCCCCTAACTGCCTCTGCCTCGGCCCCTGCCTCCATGGCTTCGTTAGGAAGGATGTCTGAAATGATGTCCAGAAGGTCGTTTGGCTGTCTGGTCTAATTAGCACATTATTTTAAACCTGCCTTTTCCCACAAAGG
Source organism: Myotis yumanensis (assembly GCF_028538775.1). Taxonomy (NCBI): domain Eukaryota; kingdom Metazoa; phylum Chordata; class Mammalia; order Chiroptera; family Vespertilionidae; genus Myotis; species Myotis yumanensis. The sequence continues at coordinate 158,429,050 of NW_027223752.1, read as the reverse complement.
ATTTTAGACAATTCCACTTCTTGGTATTTATCCAAAGAAATTTAAAACACTAATTCAAAAAAATATATGTACCCCTATTTTTATTGCAGCATTATTTACAACTAGAGGCCTGATGCACATAATTTGTGCAAGAGTAGGCTTTTGTTTCCCCAGCTGCCAGCACTGGCTTCCCTCTGGCACCCGGGACCCTGGTTTCCCTCTGGCCACTGGCAGGCACCCAGAATCCGGGCTTCCCTCAAAGTCCTGGCTTTGTCTGGAAGGTCATTTGGAAGGATGGCTGGTCTAATGAGCATATTCCACTTTTATTATTATTATAGATAGCCAGGACATAGAAACAACCTAAGTGCTCACCAATAAACAAGTGGAAAAAGAAGAGGTGATATCTATATATATAAAGAAGTAATAGGCAACTGAGGTTGGGACTCTGTAATGGTCACAACCAGCTCAGGAGGAGGGGCCAGGCGTGGCCCTGAGCCTGAGAGAATAACACAGAGGGGCACCTGCTCCGAGCATCCATGGTGTGGCTGGGGACAGGCCCCCAGCAGACATACACACACACACACGGGGCACCTGCTCTGAGCCTCCAACGTAGCTGGGGGCAGACCCCCAGCAGACACACACACACACACACACACACACAGGCACCTGCTCCGAGCCTCTGTGGCCAGACTGTGGCTTAGGCCCACTCCCCATGGGGAGTGGGCCTAAGCCATCAGTAGGACATCCCCTGAGGGCACCCAGACTGTGAGAGGGAGCAGGCTGGGCTGAGGGACCCCCACCTCCCCAGAGCACAAATTTCGTGCACTGGGCCTCTAGTATATAATAAGAAATTAGTCATAAAAAATAATAAAGTCTTGCCATGGATGGGCTTAGATGGTATTATTCTAAGTAAAATAAGTCAGACAGTTATAGACAAATACCATCTTATTTTTTACCTATATGTGGAACAAAATCCTATACTAATAAAAGACAAACATGCAAATTGACCATACTTTTGCTACACCTTAAGCCACTCCCACCAGCCAATCAGAGCGACTGTATGCAAATTAACCCAACCAAGATGGAGGCCGGCAGCCACCGAGCTGGAGCGAGCAGGAGGCTTGCTTGCTCCAGTGATGGAGGAAGCCAAGGTTCCCCGCCTGCCACGGCCAGGCTCTGAGCTCCACTGAAAGCAACAAAGTTTCAATTATAGAAGGTAAACAAACCCCAGATACCTGCTTTCAGCCACAGAGCTGGAGTGAGCAGGAGTGGGTTGCCCCTGGCGATGGAGGAAGCCAAGCTTTCTGCAGGCCTCCGCTAAAGGCAACAAAGTTTCAATTATAGAAGGTAAATAAATCCCAGAATAAAAAAAAAGAATAAAAGGAGAGGTTGGGAGGTTACGTTGCCAGGGTGCTTGGCCAGCCTGAAAATGGCCCTCAGCCCCTCACCCAGACTGGCCAGGCACCCCAGTGGGGACTCCCCACCCTAAAGGGGGTGTGGCCAGCCTGAAAACAGCCATCAGCCCCTCACCCAGGCTGGCCAAACCTCCATGGGGTGAGGGTCCCCACTGGGGTGGACATTCTCCGAGGGGTCCCACACTGCAAGAGGGCATAGGCCGGGCTGAGGGACCCCCCAAGTGCATAAATTTTTGTGCACCGGGCCTCTAGTATACAAATAAAACAGAAACAAACTCATTCATACAAGGAACAAATTGATAGGAGTGGGGGTGGAGGAATGGGTGAACTAGGGGAGAATGAATTAAGATATACAATTTGCAGTTATGAAAGTCATCACAGAGATGTAAAGTGCAGCATAAGGAATCTATACTAATAAAAGGGTAATATGCTAATTAGACCAGATAGACATCCTTTCTGACAAAGCTGGGGATGTGGCCAGCCTGCAAACTGCCCATGGCCCCTCGCCCATGCTGGCCCCAACCCCCAGCGGGGACTCCTACCCCAATCAGGGGCATGGCCAGCCTGAAAACTCCGGCGGCTCCTTGCCCAGCCCGACCCAGCCCCCCAGCAGGGACCCCCACCCCGATCTGGGGTATGGCCTGCCTACAAACCACCCACAGATCCTCACCCAGGCCAGTCCTGCCCCCAGTGGGGACCCCCATCCTGATTAAGGGTGTGGCCAGCCTGCAAACCCCTCAGCCCCTTGCCCTGGCTGGCCCGGCTCCCCAGTGGGGACCCCCACCCTCATCTGGGGCCCCCTTCAGGGCAGTCCAATCAGCCCCCACCAGTACACCAGGCCTCTATCCTATATAATAAAAGGGTAATATGAAAATTGAACCTAATGGCAGAATGACCACTGGACTAGTCACTATGAGGCGAACTGACCACCTCTTGGTCCCTTTCCCCGGCTGGCAGGCTCTGATCGCCTGATGGCCACCTGCAGTGGGGGCGGGGCCAGCAAGTGGGTGGGAACAGCCAACCTCTTGGTCCCTTCCCCCGGCTGTCAAGCACTGATCATCTGATGGCAAACGGGGAACCAGGGGTGGGTGGCGGCAGGGTGCGGCGCCGGCTGTGGGCAGCTGGGGAAGATGGCCCTGATCACAGGCCAGGCCTAGGGACCGTACCCACGCATGAATTTCATGCGCTGGGCCTCTAGTATAGTCAATAATATTGTAGGAACTATGTATGGTGTCAGATGCATAATAGATTTTTAGGTATGATAACTTTGTATGGTATATAAATCTCTAATCACTATATAGTATACCTGAAATGAACATACTATTGCATTTCAACTGTAATGTAAAAATACTTTTTTTTTTTAAATAAAAAGGAAAGATGGTCCTTCTCACCAATAATGGCTCCAACCCTTGGCCAGATGGGACAGGCAATAAAGGCTCTCGACTGTTCTATATTGAATGGTTTGTTTTGTTACTTAAGAATAGAACATGGCTTGTGAAGAAATCTGTGTTTTCTCCTGAAAATGTTCTAAATTCTGTCTTTAAAGTTCTCTCTTTCCTTCCTCTTATCTTCCAGATCTAGGCAAAGCCTGGATCATAAGATTTGCTCTGATGACTCATGTGGTTGTGAAACATTTTCTGTTTTACCCTAGAAATAATGACTCTCTTTGAGCTGCAGTTTTTCTGTCTTCTGGAGTTCATGGCACAGCTGGGAGGAACGCAAGTATGTTCTAGGTCAAGTGTTTACTGAAAACGATTTTAAAATTTTCTTGAAAAAGTCATGAAGAGAAGAAAAAGGAATGGAATGCAAGGTCAAGTAAATTGTTTCAACTGCAAACATTGCTTCAAATGTTTATTTAAGGTTCAAGAGGAGAATTAGTTTGTGGCAGCGGAATGAATGACTCAAAAAAGTTAATATCTAATAGGTTTTTTATAGATGCTTACTAACCTAGGCATTATGCAATATTATTAGTGGGAATATCTGATTTAAAAAAAATGATTCATTGATTAGCCCAGCTTAAAAAAAGAAAGTTTAGTTATTGAGCAGTCAAATAATATGTTTTTCTGACTTCTAAGAATTTATCCCAAAACAGTTGAATATATGCGCTAACTTGACCATGTCACCTTGATTACTATAGCTTTATATTATGTTTCACTAACTGATAGAACAAATTTACCAATATCATTCTTTTAAAAAATGTTAATTATTATGTATTTATTCACTCAGAGAATTAATAACTCTGTCATATTCAGTTACCTTCACCATAAACTTTACTTTTATTTAAATAGTATTAAGCACACAAATAAATAAAGGAGAATGCAATCTGTACAATTCTGAGTTTTTCATCTAAGAATATTGAATTAATTTTAACTTGAAGGAAGTATTTTATATGTAGTTATGTGTAATTTAATATTTGTAGTTTGAGCTCATTTTTATGCCTATTAAGATAATTTTTAATCTTTCCTTAAATATTCACCTAATATATATTAGGTCTATAACCTAATCTTCTTAGTTTAAAATTTTTCTGCTGAGGATGCCTTTATATGTTCAGCAAAATAATTGTTAAAACTGTTAGCAGGACAGAACTATATACACCAAGCCATATGATGTACTAAATTTAATGGCATACATGTGATCAATTTAAGAAGTTTAAGTAATCTCTAACTTTCTTTTACATTAAAACTATATTTTAAGCGTAAAATTTAATTTAAAAATATTTAAACTTACTCAGGAATCATTGAAGATCTTTATTGTCCCCATATCATCATTTATGTGCTAATGACTTTTATTTTATCTATATAATAAAGAGGTAATATGCAGATTGGTCATTATGGCATCATAGTAACGACCATTCAACAGGCTGCAGCAGGGGGACTTGCGGGAGGCTCACTTCCCTGACCCTGGTGCTGGGCCGGGGAAGTGAGGCTGTGTCTCCCGCCCAGCACCAAGTCCTGTTTTTCTTCTGGTGTCTGTGCCGGACAAACACCCCCATGACACTGCACCCCATCTGACAGCACTCTGCCCCGGGAGCCACCAACGCCCCCCCCCCCCCCACAAGTGAGGGGGACGAGGGGTGACACCCACATGGCAGAAGGCCAGTTTTCAGGGTGCAGTCGGCAGACACCAACCAGGGGGCACGAGTGTCAGTGGTGACCTCTGGGAGGGGTCGCGCACACAAATCGAGAGGGTGTGGACCCAACACAAAGGAAGGGCCCAGGCGTGATGACAGAGTGGACATCGAGGTAAGGCACCAGACCTGACGGGCCACCGGGTAAACAATGCGGGGATCCCACCACCACAGACACAAAGGGGGCCCCGAGACCCCTGGGATGCCGCTGGATCCTCCCAAGTGCACAGCCTCAAAGCCTCCTCCTGTTGCATGGACCCGCCCCCGCCACCACCATGGAGACCACAGGCAACCCTCACACCATAGGAAAGCTGCCCCGGCTTTCTCTAGCAGTCCATCCATTCATCTGCCTGGTCCAATCTGGACTGAGGCTCACATACTGGGCGGAATGCCCCCCCCCGCAACCCCCGCCCTGCCCACGACAAACCGGGCCCTGACTGTGCCTGTGCAAGCACACCCATCGCCTGCGAATTTGGGATGGGAGTGGATGAAGAGCCACTGGAGGCATGGGAGCGGGCACGCCAGGGGACGGGAAGGGCCTCCACGACCCCCCTCCCCTTCGGCATGCAATGGGAGAAAAGCCTTGCGCATGCATGAATGTACACGCACGAGCATGTAACGCAGCGGTCCCTGCGATGGATGTCGGCACAGGCTGGGTGGGATGCTCCCCCGACTCAGAGGGGAGAGGCGCAGGCCACGGTCAGCATGACATGGCTGAGTTGTCGCTGGGCCCCTAAAAGCCAGTGTGAGAAGGGCCCTAGTGCCCAAACAGAGGCGGCTACAGGTCCCAGGGAGGAAAGATGTCAAGTGCTAAGACAGGATGAGAAGCATAGAATTTTTAATTAGCCTGTAAGGGAGGAGCGGGGAGGATGGGGAAGAAGGGAAGGAGGGAGGGAAGAACTTTATAAAGGAGTCAGTAGACAGCAGAGTTAAAGAAGGAAAGAGGATGTGTGAGTGAACTGTAGGAGCTATAATGAAAATCAAGTATAGTTCTGTACTGGGGACAGATTTTAAAAGTAGGAGTCAGAAAAGAAAAAAGAAATGATAGTGAATAATTAGGCAGGTAGATGGATATTAAAACAGTGGAAGTAAGTAGAGAAGAATGTATGGGAAAGGTAGGATGAGAGAGAAAGAGGGAGGGAAGAAAAGTTTTAAAGGGGAGCTAGTAGAGCTTAAAAGGAGAATGGAAAGAAGGAAGAAATGGGGGAGGGAGCAAAGCAGGTCTGAGGGAGGAAGTGAAGGAAAAGATTAAGGTGGGAAGGAAGGAAAAGGGGAGTGAGGGCAGGGGGTAAAGATAAAGGAAAGAGGAAATGTGGGGAGGGAAGGAGGGTAGGAGAAAGAGGGAAAGAAGGATGATAGAACAGAAGTAGGAAATAAGGAGGAAAGAAAAGTTTATAAATGATGAGTCAGTAGGAAAAAGTGTTACATAAAGGAGAGAGGAAAAATTGTGTAAGAGGGAGAAGCCAATGGCAGAACAACAGGTTGCTATGATGTGCACTGACCACCAGGGGGCAGACACTCGAAGCAGGAGCTCTCACAGGGGGAGTGTCACTCAGCCAGAAGCCGGGGGCATGGCTGGAGAGCACAGCGGTGGTGCTAAGGACCCCCCCTGGGAGGATATCTGACTGCTGCAGGGAGCAGGCCTAAGCCGGAAGTTGGACATCCCCGGAGGGGTCCCAGACTGCTAGAGGGCGTAGGCTGGGCAGAGGGACACCCCCCCCCCCCCCATGAACGAATGTTGTGCACCGGGCCTCTAGTTTATATATAAAAGTATTGATCATTTAGGTTAACAGTTGGCAGAATGCCCAATAAACAGATTTTCTTCCTAAATACAGCATGAAAATTACTCTTCCCCCACAAACAAACTCCATGTATCTCTGCTCCCTTTTCAAAATCTCACCCTCCCTCAAAGACTCTAATCAAATCTCTTCTCTGTGTTTCTTCCTGCTTGTCCAGTTTGTCCACTGTTTGGCACAGTTGCTGAGGCAATATAAATCAACTTTGACTACTAAATAAGGACCACTCAGTCTGGCTATGAAAAAGGGGTAAGAATCACCCTTGCCCTCAACTTTGAATCTGGTGTTCAGTAGCTGAGCCTTGATAGTACACCAACTTGCCTTTTCCCCAACTGACTCCATGTGGACCCCATGATCATAGTTTATAATCCAAGGTCTATCTAAAATGAAATCTTGTTCAGGACATCATGCTGATTTGGGTCCTATCCTCACTAACCCTTTATTGCTGAGAAGTTGAATTCTCTAGTTAACCCCAGCCATGCTGACTGAGACATCCCCTCATTCTTTCTTCTACTTTCACTCCAGGTCCAAGATACTCCTTGCCTACAGAGAGGTATTGCCACTTCCCAGATTCACATCATCATGGCCCCACCTTCTAGAATGCCCTCTGTGTATTGTTGTCTTGAGTGGAATCCCAATTTAGGCATTTAATTTGGATGTTGGTAATTCTGCTTGAATCCAACTCCAGAGTTATTTTACTTTTCACAGACTCAGAATTCCCTCAGTTCCAAATATTTGCTTCTGTCTGCAGCCTACTATTGAGGTAGCTTCAGACATTGTATCTGTGACGTGAAGATCATGAAATTATCATGTCAATTTTAATTACTAATTATTTTTAAAGTATTAAATTATTTTTCATATAGTTTGAAAATTCAATTCCAAACTTCTAAAGGGCAGGAATTATGCCTTATAATATTGCCCTTTATTGTAGTAACCATATTTTCTTGGAAAAAATTGATACCTGGTTTGATAAATTCTAGTATACTTACAGAGTTGGGGCATAGATTATTTAAAAACAGGACCTGACATTGTAACTTGACTACTGTGGTTGCCTTATTTCTAGTACAGTTTCTTGATTGTGGTATTCAAAATGTATTTTTTGGTTGATTATATGAATGGCATATGAAATGCATTGTTAGAAAAAGCATTTTTTTAGATTGCTTAAAATCATAATTGTTCTCATGGAACTTTTGAATGAATTGCTCTGTTGAAAGTTTTCTGAAAATTATTAGCATTCATATAAGGTGCCTGGGGGACCTTTCCCACTCCGCATCGAATAGTCTTTTCAACACAGCCCCTGAAGGGGTCACTCGTGCACAGAACAAATATGCTATCAGTGAAGTAGACTCGATTTGAATGTATAATGTCTGAGCGGTGGTAGGAACATCTTATGTTACTTCTGAGAGACAGAGCAGTTGAATTTTTTTCTGGAAATAAAGGTTGTTTACCTAACGAGTGTTTTCAAACTTAGAAATTTAAGTGATAGTCTTCTTGTCAACTCTGAAAAGTTTTATTTCCTTGACATTTTCCTAGAAGCTTGTTATAAGAATAGAAATGAAGCCCAGAGCTTGTAAGCATTAGAGAGTTTAGCCTTGCAAAGGTTTGGAAGGAAATAAAAGCGAAGTCTTTTCAGACTTTTACCCTCTATATTTTTCACGGAGGAAGGAATTTTAGGAGCAGGGGTAGGAGACTTGTAATTACATAGTATATCTTTTTTTCAAACTTAAATTTAATTGTATTTTTGTTATCTGAAATATAGCTCAAGAAAGTATCCTCTTGCTTCATACTTTATTACTGATTTCACTCTAGGCAAGAACTATATGAACATTAACTAGGGCACTTAGATGCATTTATGCATAGCCCATGGACACAGACAATAGTGTGGTGAAGACCTGGGAGGGGTGGGTGGGTTGGAGAGGGTCAATGGGGGAAAAAGGAGGACATCTATAATCCTTTCAACAATAAAGATAAATTTAAAACAAACAAAAAACAAAACAAAAGGAATATATGAACACAAGCAGCTCTTGGCAATTAGATATTGTTATGATAAAATCTTTTCATAAAACTGAGATTTTTTTTCATTAAAAATAGGATTGATTAATTTCACACAAAAGGAGATTACCCTGAGAATCCTGTCACTTCTATGATATTTGCATATCTAATTTATTCTCTTTAAAAAATACCTGTGTGCCTAAAACTCCTAGTATAATGAATATATAATAAAAGTTCCTATTGCTTTTGAAATACTTCGTCCATCTGTGATAGAAAATTAGGTAGGATGTCCAATTTTTCCACAGCTCCCCTTCTCTAAGTAGGTTATTTTTATTTCTAAATTTAAATTAAAGTTAACATCTTAAAGTAGTTTTATAGAGAAAAGTATGGTCACATTCCTCGGTCCCTAATGTTTGACACTTGCACGTTTAAGCCAGGAATACTCATTGATTACTTAGAAAGTTTTTTTATGCTTTGTTAATTTGATAGACCAGGCAATTTATTAGGTGTTTCCTGTTTTTAGCTGTAGTCTGATTTTGAAGGAAATGAGCAGTGTCTGTGGCATAGCAGATGAGTCTGTGTCTGATGAGAGCCATGTGGGCCAAACTCTCATTTTTCATAAGTGCTGTCATTTTACAGATGTATGACCTTTTTCTTCTTTCTTGGGAGGAGGAGGGGCCGGGGGAAGGAGATAATGCACAGGGTTCATTTGAGGAACTCTTGTAGGCAGCTACACAAATCATGTCATGTAAACCAGAACAGGCTAAGGAAACCTCACATCTCTTTTCCGAAGACAATAACAGATAGGACAGAGAAAGATGGAGTCAACGATGATTAGGAAAACAGGAACGGTTAATGGATAACAGCAACGTGGCGCCAAGCTGTTCATTCCATGTCATAAAGATATGAAGCCACACAAACAGAGGCCAGGTGAAAGGTCTCTGAATGCATATCCAATCAATGCAGATGTAGATTTGTGCTTTGAGACTGTTTGATGGAGAATAATAAGAAGCACGGAGAGGTTACTTGTAGCAAATTAAGTTATTCCTCACTTACAAGTCACAGCACATCCAGGACTGGCTTCATGGACCGGTGGTGTGGTCTGTGCAGTCACACAGGACTCGGCGCTTATTTAATGCTCAGCTGTTGTCCCTTATTTTTATTTTGCACTGGGTCCTGAAAATACTGTAGCCAGTCATGAGGATATCTAATAAATTTTAGAGCTGTCTTTCTTGTGTTTTTAGTGCATGGCGCATTTACTTTTAAATTCTGAAACTACAGGCTCACATGGTCCTTGGAACCAAAGGTGGTTTAAGTGGTCATCAAGGTGGTCAGCAGGGAGAGCTATCTTAGGCCCTTTTCATACCTAATATTATACCTAACACCTTTATTTGCTGTAAGTCCAGGGGTTTATTTGAGCAAGACCAAAATATGATGGAAAGTTGAGTTCATATCTGGAATACTTTCACATCATAACTCACGTTTGAAATAGAATGAAAAATATTATTCTTAGACTGTGTTCTTAAGTAGAAACTCTATGTTCTCTAAACTTGATCAACTAACATGCACACACACCTAGGAATAAATTTAGTGATGAAAAACTACAAATTATTTTAAAATTACAATTTTATTTTACAACACGAAAACAACTAGACCAAGTCGAAAATTTTCATACGTATGAAGAGATACAACTTCATAGTATCTCCTTATGAAAACAAATCTCTACCATATCCAGTCTTTGTTTATAATAAACTATAATATTATCATCACACCAATAAAAAGTGTTTGTTGAAAAAACTGTTAGTTTTTTACTTCAGTCTTGCTAAACTATTTTCTAATATTGAGCTAGTTTCTTTTTTGTCAGCATTTACACTAGGTCTGATAGTGAGCCCTGTTCCTACATGAAAAAGTCAGCTTCTCGTTTTATTTTGGAAAACTTTTTGTTCAATGTTTTACTCAGGCCTGTGATAAAATCTCCTGAGATGTGAGTGTAACCGAGGAAAGCCCAGTGATCTCCTCTGGGGTTCATTTGACTTCATTATTAAAGGGAATTCTCTAATCAGAGCTTCTCAGAGCAGCTTCCACCTCATGTACAAGAAAACCTGTCCTGGGAGCCTTGCCTCAATCTCTGATGCAGGAATTGATGTTTATTTTGGGGGCAACTACAAAGGGAGAATCTCTTTCATTTTAGTTGATCTTTTTCGAAAAGAAGGTCATATACTTTGCAGCTATACAGATTGCATCTAATGATAAATGCGAAGAGTGACTCTAATATCAATTAAATCAACCTTACACATTTATCTTAAAAAACACTCAACTTACATGCTTTCCCGCAGTGTCCAAGTGGGCCATTAAATGACAGTTGCCTAGCAATTTCTATTTTACAAATCAATTCCATACTAAGTTGAGGTAGATGGTAAAAACATCTAATCTGTTACATAGTTTAAAAAAAATACCCTTCTCCCAACCCAATCTGTTAATTATTGCACAAAGTTGCAATTAAAGGCTGGAGAGATTTGTCTAGGGAGATAACAGAGAGAGGAAAACAAGGACATGATCTCTCCATGGGGCATTACATCACACTTGATAACTCTCTCATGGATGCTATTGTGTTTGTTCCTTCGCAGAATGTCCTAGTCAATAGATATGTAGAAATAAAGAGCAACCCAGATGTACATCTGCCTGATTACTGGAAAGGAATATACCCTATGAAAGGCCTGAAAGATTTCCTCTATCCAAACATATCAAGCTCAACTCCCCCCCCCCCCTTTTTTTTTGCTTTTTTGTTTTTAGTTAAGATATCAGGAAAATGTTATTAATTGGAATATAACTATCTAATCACTATTCTAAGTTAAGGGATGGTAAACACAAGATAGACTTAGCAATTCTTTTAAGAAATAACTGAGATTCCTTATAAGACTTAATTTGTTTAATAGAATAGAGCTAAGACTACAGAAAGAGCTAAGAAAAGTGTCCTATACAATATTCTTTATTTTTTTCCATTACAAAACTTAAAGGTTCTAAACTTGCAGTTTTAAGGTGACTATAGTTTGTTTTAGACATTGTTTTGAAATCTTTTCCATTGCTTATAAAATATTTGTTTCTTTACTTTTCTTCTTCTCTAACTTCAATTTTAAAGTCATCTATTTCTGAAAGCAATTTTCCCTCTCTTTACTTTCTCTTTTTAATTGATAGTCAACTTCTTGTCCTAAACTTCTGAAATCAAGACATTTGAAACTAGAGATAATTTAATCCTCTAATTAAATTTTTACTTTTCTTTTGAATTGTCCCTCATTTATCTAACCTTCTTTCAGAGTTTCCTTGTGTATTTAGCTTTAGGTGCATGCACATGTATCTTTCAGTAACACAATCCATCTCCATACCAGAGACAGATAAAAATCTACCTAGTAATTAAGTTACTTTTCCTTTTCTTAGCTATTGCATTATAATATAGTTTCTTACTTGACATTAGAAATAATATACTTTCATCTACTGGTTGAAATCTACATGAAATAAATAAAGAGCTACAATGATAGATATATTGAGTCTCAAGATAGGTAAAAAATATATTTAAAATATATTTTTGATAAATATAACTATAATAACTATATACTTACATAGTCTTACAATTTCAGGGAAACCTTTTTTTCTTGGCATCAAGTTTGAAGATGGCCTAGGAAAAGTATGAACTAGCCACAAAGTAAAGTGTTCAGTAGTGGTTGGGAGAGGTTGGGGTTTATGCTTAACTTTCTGCTTGTATTATCCATACTAATAACAGCCTAGGTGGCCCGTGTGTGCGACATCATCACAAGATGGCCACCACAAGATGGCTGCTACAAGATGGCCACATGCACAGTGGAAGCGGGGCCGGGCGGATGCTCCGCACGGTGAGCCCTGGGGGTCCCGCAGCTATGCATGGTGCAGAGGAGGCTGGTCCTGGCGTCTCTGCTGCCTTGCATGGAGGAGGCGGGTCACGGCAAGGGAGGGCAGTTGGGGGTGATCAGGCTGGCAGGGGAGGGCAGTTGGGGGCGATCAGGTCGTCAGGGGAGGGCATTTGGGGATGATCAGGCTGGCAGGGGAGCAGTTAGGCATCAATCATGCTGGCAGGGGAGTGGTTAGGGGGTGATCAGGGAGGCAGGCAGGCAGGCGAGTGGTTAGGAGCCAGCAGTCCCAGATTGTGAGGAGGATGTCTGACTGCCAGTTTAATGACAGTCGGAGATCCCCTGAGGAGTCCCAGATTGGAGAGGGTGCAGGCCAGGCTAAGGGACAGCACCCATGCACAAATTTCATGCACCAGGCCACTAGTTTTACTACAATTTAGTTATGTTGAGATTCTAAATGTTTTCCCTTTTACTAATCAATAATAAATACAATAATTTTAAAAAACCAGCCATAGAATTTTAATGAAAAAATTTTATGTGAATTTAAAAACACTATCTGTGAGGATTATAGAATTGGTTTTTCCTAAGACTCACCTTTTCAAATAGATCTGATATATATAGGGTGTCCCAAAAAATGGGTACACACACTTTTAATAATGTGGTTATTAAATACATTTCATTTTCAAAGTTGAGCTATCAGCTGTTAAAGTGTGTATACATTTTTTGGGACACCATATATAGATGAAACCTGAAAACACTGGGTTCTTCTTCTAGTGTGAAATCTTCTTGACCCATTTTCATATGACCCACTTAATCTTTCATTTATATTGAATCTTCAAAAACACTGAAGATTCTAATTTATGGCTTAAATTGCAATGCACACAGCTTCTGAGTAGTATTAGGAAGCTCAATATTATCATCCTGAGAGAGCATATTCCAGTCCATTTTTTTAAAAAAAAATTTTTTTTATTGATTTCAGAGAGGAAGGGAGAGTGATAGAGATGTAGAAACATCAATGAGAGAGAAACATGATGGATTGGCTGCCTCCTGCATGCCCCCACTGGGGATCAAGCCTTGATCTGGAATTGAACCATGACTCCTGGTTCATAGGTTGATGCTCAACCACTGAGCACACTGGCTGGGCCAGCTCTTCTTTCTTAAATGCAATGATCTAATATTTATACAGGATTGTTCCCCTGGGCAGGATGGCTTCCCTGAGCTCTTTGTCTGTCAGAGTTGAAGAATGAAACCACGGATGGAAGGTGGTATAGCAAAGGTGAAAATTTATTGAAGAACAAGCACAGACTCCCATGTAGGGAGGGGGATAGAGTCCCACCGAGTTCCTTTATCCATGGTTTATAAATGCTGCAGATCTTTACATCTTGATATCCTCTCTGGTCACTATCCTTCTAATTTGGTCACTATAGCAACTCCTGAGCTCAAAGGTCAAACCTCACATGGGACATGTGAGGCCCTCCTCTCTCATTGTTCTCCTAATTCCTCTGGGCTTTCTTCCTCCTTCTTTATTTTGTAAATATAGACCTTTGGCTATTCCCAGTTCCCTTATTTTATGGAAATGTAACTTCTGCCTTTCCCTTGTCTTATGGAAAAGTAACTGTTGCCTCTCCCAACTCCCTTGTCTGATGGAAATGTACCCTTTTACAACTCTGTAGCCCCGTGTTTTTTTCCATGGACCCCCTTAATTTTTTTTTAAAATATATTTTATTGATTTTTTACAGAGAGGAAGGGAGAGAGATAGAGAGCTAGAAACATGGATGAGAGAGAAACATCGATCAGCTGCCTCCTGCACACCCCCCACTGGGGATGCGCCCGCAACCAAGGCACATGCCCTTGACCGGAATCGAACCTGGGACCCTTCAGTCCGCAGGCCGACGCTCTATCCACTGAGCCAAACCGGTTTCGGCAGGACCCCCTTAATTTAAAAAATTCCCTAAACCTGCCTATTTCACCCCTAAAAATTTCCATTTCAATATGATTTTGAGAGTTAAGTCCCCATTTTGTGTAATGTCTACTAGGCAGCAATTCTCTGTTGAAATAATGTAGCAAACTTTATGCATTGAACAGTAACATGTAAAAACTGTAATTTTTAGTCTCTTTTGCAGGAAATTGAAAACAAAATACAAAATAGTATGTCTGTTTTCCTTAACCACAGCATTGTAAAATTTAATATTCAAGAAACATGCAAATTAGAAAATAACATCCTAGGAACTGGTCAATCAAAAAAAACACCCTCTGATTAAACAACTTGTTTGATAAGCATTCAAAGAGACCCTCATATTCTTTCTCTTTTTGGCACACTTGTTTTCCTTCTTATCCTCCCAGGCCTAAGGGGTTTCATTTGCATGTTATTTGCATTTTGTTCTTCAGGATGGGGGGGGGGGGAGGGGAAGAGAAAGCGAGCAGATAAGAGAAAGAAAGAGAAAGCAGTTCCAGATACCTAGCAGTAACCAATTCCTTGGTGTTAACTGTGCTTTTGAATATTTTATAATTTATAAACTGAAAACACATTACGCTCTGCTTTTCAAACAGGCTTTGTCACATGCCTTTCCTAAACCTTTTAAGACAGAAGGCTGTGACTGGGATAAAATATATGCATCCTTTATTTCCACATATCTCCTGCGGTGCTACACTGTGGAACTGTAGAAAAGGAGGAGGTTAGGAAGAGGTCTGAAGTGCCCCCTACTCATTTACAGAGGCAAAACTGACTTTTAACTTTTAACTTCTATGAAAAAAAAATATATGTTGATACTTTTAAAATATCAAGGGCGTGTATGTTAGTGAGAGAAGCCCCCTTCCTGACTTCTTCATCATCCTCTGGACACATATTTTGAGAATGCTACTGAGAGATTTATTGAACCTCATTGAATTAAGGTGAACTCATCAATGCTTAGCAGGAATAGAGTTGAAGCTGATTCCTAATAGCTTCTGGAATGTAAGGCAGCGCTGACCTTTAGTCTAGATGTCAATGGAAGCAAAGTCAAGAGCCAGGGTTTTGGTAAGAAATTTATACATTGCCGATAAGAGGTGGGAATAGTCCCTGCTTCATATACTGGAATCCAGAGGCGGCGTTTCTACTTCTGCTTTTGTAAGACGGAGACCGGTCACTTAACCTCCCCGTCTTCCATTTGCTTTGCTGGCATGAGAATTTATGCTGGCAAATCGCTTTTCCGGAGACAAAATGAAAGCTACATGAATGCAGCATATTAACCAATTGCTGCAGATGATATACATGATTTTAATTTGCTGAGAGAAAAACCCCAAATTAGCTGAAGACTGGGTCTGGAAACAGAGGCAGCACTGAAGGGAAGGGCAGAGCCTGGCTGTTCTTTGAAAAGGGTGGCCTTGTGCCATGCAGCTTCCAGACAACTGCCCAAGAGCCAGGCAGTGCAGGGATCCTGTAAAACTTCAGCCCTTGAGTCCTGCGGTGATAAGGCTGGCACTCGGGATTAACCACCCTGTCAAGGGTAGCCCTCTGAAGTGCTTATTTGTTTAGAAGAAGAACCTCATTCATCATCGGGGAGTGATAGAAATGGGGGCTCACTGACACTATGTGTGCAGGCTACCTGGATGGATGGGCTCTTTTGGCACCATAAAAAGCAAGAGGAGAAAAGACACTGTTGCTGTTCAGATTCAACATAGTATCAAAATGAAATGTGTTATATGTGTTCAAAAATGCCATTTTTTTGTGATGCCAATTTTTATTTTATATATTTTATCTATAAATCTTTTTTGGGAAAAATTTACCTTAAATAAAAATCAGAGGTGACAAATGTAGTTATTCTGTTAACTAACGTAAAGACACTCCAAAAACAATAATAATAACGCTTTCGTAAGATCTGAAATTAGAATTGCAGTTTCCTTTAATTACTTCATTATGATAGTTTTTGAAATCTGTTTTATCAATCTATTTTTTTTTTTCTAGACAAGCATGTGGATCTGGCATTTATCTGCTATAATAAATAGGTTATAAAGCCAAATGAGTTTTCTTTTTAAAAATGCTGTAGCTGAAATAGTAATTAAAAATAAAGATTTTAGAATAATTCAGGATTATTTTTATAGTCTAGAACAGGGGTGGGCAACCCCTGGGATGCGTGCCAAACATGGCACGCCAGTAACTTTTGCTGGCACGCGAAACCCTCTCTTATAATCTTCCATTTACAATTTTTTTCTTAATATCAACTTTTTTATTTTTCAGATAAATTCAGTGTAGGTGCATCTTAGATAAATAAATAATTTTACATAACAAGTTATCTTAAAGACCATAGACATGGATTGACGAGAGAGGGGAAGAGCAATTTCTATGCCTCTGCCTTAACTCTCCCTGCTTTCCTAGATCTGACCAGTGTTTTGGTTTCATCCACATACACTTGTGAATCTTTGTTCTCAGTGATGAATTTTGTTAAGTCTCGTAATAGGAGTAGCCTGATGGATGAAAGTAGTAGCTTGTGCATATCTCTGAAGGTCACGAAATATAAACCTGCTGTAAAATCTCTGTTATCAGTGATGCAGCAGCAAAAGTCCCACTGATAATATCAAACGGAGTCATAAAGTTTTCTGTCGGACTGTCAGTGTACATGTATACATTAAAAAATAAATGTATTTTTCATCATCATATACTGTGTTTTTGTTGCTCAAATGAATTTTATTATTTCTTCAAGGTTCTTCACATACGTACACTTTAAGAGATATCAAGTAGGCGTAATGTTCTCAAAAAATTAGGGTTGGCACGCAGAAGAATTTTGAGTCAGAGATTTTGCTGGTTTTGGCACGCACTCAAAAAAAGGTTGCCCACCCCTGGTCTAGAATCTATAATGTTATGAAAATAAAAAAGCTGAAGAGCAAATATTATTATCTGTGGAAATGAATGGTAATAATTGATGTAAAGATTGAGTGTCTTGAGTAAAAATAAGAATAGAATTACTTGGTAGGTAGGTGAATTTTAGGTACTATAATGAATCAGTTATGATTGACAATTAAAATTAAATTCTGTGATTTTGAATGTACATATCTATAATAATCTATACTAATTGAAGGGTAATATGCTAATCAGACTGGACATCTTCCAGACATCCTTCCAGACAAAGCCACAGTGGCTGCTGCTGCTGCGAGGGCCAGGCTGAGGCTCAGGCAGCTGCGGTGGCCGGCAGTGGCAGGAGCAGCAGGGTGATGGGGGCGTCGCCTTCCCCTGATCGGTCTGTTGCCTCCTGTAGAGGGAGGTCAGAGGCAGCAGCAGTGAGGGAGTGATGGGGTTGGTGCCTTCCCACGATCGGCCGGTTGCCTCCCACAGAGGGAGGCCAGACTGTGGCTTAGGCCCACTCTCCATGGGCCTAAGCTGTCAGTAGAACATCCCCTGAGGGCTCCTGGACTGTGAGAGGGGGCAGACTGGGCTGAGGGCCCCCACCCCGCACAGGTGCATGAATTTTCGTGCACAGGGCCTCTAGTAAAAGCATAATATGCATCTGGATGACTTTCCAGATGAATCTGGGGCTGCGAGGGAAGTCTGGGTCCCAGGTGCCAGAGGGAAGCTGGTGCCGGCAGCTGGGGGGAAGGAAGGCCTACTCTTGCACAATTTTGTGTATCGGGCCTCTAGTAATTAATAAGAGAATTTTAGTTTTATTTAAAACAAAAACGGCATATATATTTAAGTTACAAATTTGTACTTACATAGTGCATAATTCACAACTAGTACATAGTGAAATACTCATAAGCAAGAGTGCATGTGTAGATATAACTTAAATAATACAATGCATATCTACATATTCTAATAGCTATTATTTATTGAAAATTATTTGCTAATAATTATCTCCTTATAACATTTCTACAAGTAGATATTGGAATCTCAAGTCCATTGAAGAGGAAAGTGAAGTTTAGGGCGGTTAAATATAAGACCACACAGCTACTATGTAGCAAAAACAAGATTTGAAGGCAGATCCACTTGTGTTCAAAGCCCTTGCCATTTACTTGCAGTCACATTGCCTCCCTTTTCTAGGTCTACATGTATCTTTCTGCAAGTTCACTCCCATTACTAATAATGTTCTGATCAATGCCTTTCCCAAAGGATCAAGAAAAACAAAATGTTGAAATTTGTTGCTGTTTTAAGAACCAAACCAAGTATAAATGATCAAATGTTGGAAGAAAGTAGGCTGATATTAGAAAAACAATTTGTACTATAGGCAGTGTGTTTCTGGTATCACCTCACTAGTCATTCTGTCGACTCTGTTCCTTCTTAACCTCCCTTGGGAGTCCTCCACATTTTTGCTTCACTCAGATCTGTCACCCCAAGAATGTTCCTCCTGATTTCCCAAGGTCTTGATGTTTACTGAGTAACTATGGGAAAAATAGATTATCCCACTAATTTAATTAATGTAGTAGTTAGCTAATTTGTACCTATTCTGAGAAATGTGACAATTAAAACATTAGGAAGAATGAATAATAATGGCCACCAAAACCACTACTCACATATACTGAGGACTGAAACTACCTACCACCCCTTCTATATCACGCCCCCCCCCGCCCCCCCGCCACACACACACACAAAGAAAACAAAAAAAAAATTTACTGTCTATATTAACATGACTGCTATTTCATTTGACTCTTGTTCAGACAAAAGACTTGATTGTTCATACAGGAACTTCCCTAAAGACACAGCAAATCTTTAATGGAAAGTATTAAAACACAAGGCTGGACAACTGTACAGTAATCTTTGCCTCTAATTCTCATCATTCCCACTAACTGAAAGACACACCATAAATCAAGCTTCTGAGTCTTAACAAATTTTGAATTTGCCTCCTTCCCACTTCAAGACAATGACTAAGCTCTGCGCAGGCTGGCTTCTCCCTCACCGAGGTAAACAATAAACAGTCTGTTACCTACAGACTGTGTTAATAATATTTGGGGAGCTGGCATTTGAGAATGATAACTAATATCTACATAGTGCTTAATATGTGACAGGAAATGTGTGCACATGGATGGACACGCTCACACACACACACATCATTTAATCCTCAAGACAACCCTACGAAGCAGGCGTTAACATAATCCCCACATTATATGAGAGGGAACTGGGGCTCAAAGAGGTGTTAAGTAGTTTGCTCAGATGACACAACTTCTTAAGTGGCATTCTAAACTGCCTCTTGTAGTGTGTCACCAACGAAGACATGCATCTTCAGGAGCCTCTGCAGTAATGACTGTTAAAGAGTAGCTTGTGGAACTGTGATAGAAACGTAGGGAGACAGTTGTTCACTGGGTCCAAGCTTCAGATTAGACTAGGATCTATCATTGTCCACAGGTGGTCCCAGCCTTGCACGTGAGTAAGTCAGGTTGAAGGAAGTTAGTGTGGCATATCCGTTGAGGTAGGAAAGTTGTTCTACTACATGTCTCAGTGAGCGTGCATAACAGTCCTCAAGACATGGTTTCCCATATCCACTCCATTCACAATTCCAGAAGATCCTCCTATGCTCACTTTGGAGAGGAGTTACTTCTGGGAAGAGGACTAAAGACACAGAGGAAAGAAGCTACAGGTGTAAGAGCTCAGGTCTTCATACTCTTGAGTTACGTATCACACTCACAGTTGTAACAATAAATAACCATAATGATTCACTAATAGGAAGACAACTGGGGTAAATCCTATCCTGATAGTCTGTGAATTCTCTATCAATAAACCTCTAGGTAAATGTTAGAAGAAAGCAAGCTGATATTAGAAAAAAAAGTTACATTCCTCTACACTGCCTCTCTCTTACCCACTGTTCTCTGACAGCAGAAGCATCCCTGGCTATCCGGACTCACCAAGTTTCTGAGCTTGGGTATCAGGGGACATCTGTATGTTTCTTAGTTCTCCCTCTAACCTTTCCATCTTGCTTCTTGTGATGCTATCACAATTTTGCATTCAGGTTCCTTTAGGTGCTGACTAGGTTGACGTGTTTTGCGATTGGCATCTAGGAAGAGAGCCTCTGTTGAACTGCTATTTAGTAAAAATATTTCCAAAGAATAACACTCCAAGGATCATTTAGCTTTCTGGAAAGTAGGAGCAAGGAGTCTTGACACTCTTTATGAATTAATATAAAAGAAAATACCGGATAAAGTATGAAACATTTAAATACTTAAATAATTTATCCTACATGGCTGTCAAGTGAACTGCCTCAACAGGATCCTAATTGTTTTTATGTTGTGTACTAGTGGCCTGGTGCACAAAATTTGTGCGGGGGGGGGGGGGGTGGTCCCTCAGCCCAGCCTGCACCCTTTCCAATCTGGGACTCCTCGGGGGATGTCTGACTGCTGGTTTAGGCCCAATCCCACAGGGCCTAAACTGACAGTCAGACATCTCTTTCACAATCCGGGACTACTGGCTCCTAACCGTTTACCTGCCTGCCTGCCTGATTGCCCCTAACCACTCTGCCTGCTGGCCTGCTCACCCCCAACTTCCCCCCCTGCTGGCCTGCTTGCCCCCACCTGCCCTCCCCACCGGCCTGCTCTCCCCCAACTGCCCCCCTGCCAGCCTTCTCACCCCCAACTGCCCCCCCCCCCCCACTGGCCTGATTGCCCCCAATCCCCCCTCCCCCCCCAGCCTGATCACCCACAACTGCCCTCACCTCTTGGCCTCTAACCACCTCTATGTTGGCCCCACCACCATGGCTTTGTCCAGAAGAACGTCTGGAAGGTCTCCTAGAAGGTCTCCCAGTCTAATTAGAATATTGCCCTTTTATTAGTATAGATGTGCATATATCTCTCTAAATTCTTAGACAAAATAGCATACTGCTCTTCCTAAAAGAACTCCCCTGCTCAAATTCTTCTCTTACCTGTAACTAAAATCTGAAATATGTTCTGGAGCTTATGGCCCACATCTCAGCTTATCATGCTTTCCCACCATAGTTTTCTAGAGCAGAGCACATCAAACATTAACTTGCATGTGAACCACCTGGGGATCTAGTTAAACTACAGTCTGATCCCTGAGGTCTAAGGTGAAGCCCAAGACATTGCGAGCCTGGCAGTACACAGGTGGTGCTGATGATGCCGATGGCTGAGGCACAGCAAGAAGGCTCTAAATCCCAGAGCCTTGTTACATTGGCAAACAGCCATTTGCTCTGCTCATTAGCACTTTTTAACAGTCCTCACCTCTGCAGCCCACTTGTCTCTGCCCATGCTCTTTCACATATACCTCTCTTCTCTGAGCTTTGCTTTATATACAGAAATGTAAGTGAACGGGATAATTTTACAGCAATGTCATTGTGCACTTTCAAAACCACATCTCCGTGCACGTGAAAAAGGAACAAGAAAAACCCCTTGCTCTCATTTCCTGAGCAAACGCATTTCTCTGAACCACCGCCTTGTGCTGTCAAGAATTCCCAGGACATGGGAAGACTCCACAACTTTCTGACTATGGTCATTTGATGCAGTGATACAGTGACAGTCACTGAAGGGACAGGCAGATTGGTAAAGTCGTGGACTAAAATAACACTTCCTATAAAAATATTGAGAAAAGGTATCACACGTGTTCCTTCTCTTTGTCTACTAAAAAACACACTGCAGTCTCAGGATGGACAAATCTAATTCTGGGGTTAAGAAATAACACACGAGGCGATGCATCCTGGCTGGTTCTGTGAACGAGAAATCGTCTTGATTTCTGCGGCGACTCTTCTGAACCTGTGCCCCTTTCAACGTGACTTTCCAGTGATTGCCTTCACCTTCATTGACAAGCTCCCCTAGAAAGTACGAATTAATATGCTGAAGAATCGTGTGCAGCATTTATCGTCCTGGTGCCCAGGTGGTTGGGCACATGCATGCCCACTGGCATCGGCAGTCCCCACTGAGCGAGTTCACCTTCCCAGATGTGCTCCTCCCAGGCCTGATCCAGCTCTTGGGCCTCACAACACAGACTTCTGGGCAGTGCTGGCGGCCTTTGCTTTCCCAATGAAACACTCTTCTCACCTGGTTAAACTGGCTAATCCTAAATCTGCTTTTAAGATTGTCACTTAACTCTGAGGCCCTTCAGCAGGATTCTGAGGTAAACGTGGCCTAGGCCACATGAAAATGAACCAACAGAAGATTTAAAAATGGACAGCACCTCCTCTGCCTAAGTTTATTTTTATTATCTGAGAATTAAGGTTATATGTCATCTTCAAATGATGGTATATGACCTTCACACCTACACTAATAAAAGAGAAACGTGGTAATTAGCATACGACCGCTACCCTTTTCATTGGCTAATCAGGGAGTATATGCAAATTAACTGTCAGCCAAGATGGCGGCCAGCAGCCAGGCAGCTGGAAGCGAACATGAGGCTTGCTTGCTGCAGTGAAGGAGGACTCCAACATTCCCCGCCGGCGCTGCCGGCCTCTAAGCTACAACTCTAAGCAACTATGTACTATGTTGCAAATAAGAAGATAAACAAAACCCCAGAAACCGGCTTTCATTCAGCCGGGCTTTAGCAACATTGTATCGATGTTTTCAGCGGCGAGGCCTCAGAGCTAAAGCTGGCCCAGAATAAAAAAAAAAAAAGAAAACAAGGAGCGGTTGGAAGCTTCAGTCACTCCCTTCCGGAAAACAGCCATCAGCCCCTCCGCCAGACTGGCCAGGCACCCCAGTGGGGACCCCACCCTGATCCAGGACACCCTTCAGGGCAAACCAGCCGGCTCCCACCCATGCACTAGGCCTCTATCCTATATAGTAAAAGGGTAATATGCCTCCCAGCACCAGGATCAGCGGAGCAGTGAGGCTCCCGGCACCAGGATCAGCGTGACAGGGGCCAGCGTCCAAACCCCCTGATCGCCCTGCGTCTCTGTGTGTTACAGGGGGTGGGGCCACAACCTCCCTATCTGCCCTGCTCTGTGCCTGATAGGGGGGAGCTCCCCAATCCCCTGATTGCCCTGCAGCTCCGTGTTTGACAGGGTGCAGCGCACCAACCCCCTGATGGGCCCTGCTCTGTGTGTGACAGGGTGCGGCGCCCCAACCCCTCACCCCCCCCCACCCCACGGGCCCTACTCTGTGTGTGACAGGGTAGAACCATAACCTCTCCATCGGCCCTGCCCCGAGTGTGACAGTGGCGGCGCCCCAACCCCCTGATCGGCCCTGCTCTGTGGGTGATAGAGGGTGGCACCCCAACACCCTTCCATGGGCCTTGCTCTGTGTGTGACATGGTAGAGCCATAACCTCCCCATTGGCCCTTCCCTGAGTGTGACAGGGTACAGCGCCCCAACCCCCTGATCCGCCCTGCTCTGTGTGTGACAGGGGGTGGTGCCCCAACTCCCCTATCGGCCCTACTCTGCGAGTGACAGTGGGGAGCTCCTCAGCCCCCTGATCGGCCCTGCTCTGTGTGTGACAGGGTACGGAGCCCCAACACCCTTGATGGGCCCTGCTCTGTGTGTGACAGGGGGTGGCGCCGCAACCTCCCCATCGACCCTGCCTTGAGTGTGACAGGGGGCGGTGCCCCAACCCCCCAATTGGCCCTACCCTGAGCGTGACTGAGGGTGGCATCTCAACCTCCCGATCCGCCCTGCTCTGTGCATGACGGGGTGGCGCCCCGACTCCCCAATCGGCCCTGCTCTGAGCCTGACCAGGGGCTGCACCTAGGGTTTGGGCTTGCCCTCTGCCACCCGGAAGCAGGCCTAAGACAGCAGGTCGTTATCTCCCGAGGGGTCCCAGACTGAGAGAGGGCACAGGCTGGGCTGGGGGAACCCCCCCCAGAGTACACAAATTTTTGTGCACCGGGCCTCTAATCTACACTAATAAAAGAGAAAGATGCAAATTGACCGTACCTTTGTGACGCCCACCAGCCAATCAGGAGTGGGTATGCAAATTAACCCAAAAAAGATGGTGGGTTAATTTTCATACACAGGTGCCCCAGCCACTTTGGGCCTCTGGGCAGTGTGGGAAGATGGAAAGGCGGCTCCGGGCAGGAACGAAGGCAGAAAGGTGGCTCCAGCCAGAGTGAAGGTGGTGCTGGCAGCCAGGGGAAGGAAGGCCCATTCTTGCATGAATCTTCATGCATTGGGCCTCTAGTTTTATATAATGCTACATAATTAAAAATTAGGCAACAAAACAAATACACTTTCTATTAATTTTATTTCTTTCTAAAGTTTACTGTTGACACATTATGTTGCACTTAACATTTTAATATCTGCCGGGTATTCTTGCTTCTCATTTACCCATTCAGCAATACACACTTTTGAAATACAGTTGACCCTTGAACAACAGGATTTGAACTCTACTGCTCCACTTACACATGAATTTTTTTTCAATAAGTATGTACAGTACTGCAAGTGCATTTTATCCTCCTTATAATCTCATATTTTCTTTTTTTAGCTTACTTTATTCTCAGAATATAATACATAATACATAGAACTACAAAATGTGTAAATTGACTTTATGTTTTCAGTGAGGCTTTTGGTCAACAGTCGACTATTTACGGTTAAGTTTTTGGGGGAGTCAAAGTTATATGTAGATTTTTGACTGTGTAGGGCTGGGCTCCCCTAACCCCTGTGTATTTTAGTCAAGTGTGTGTGTGTGTGTGTGTGTGTGTGTGTGTGATGAAAAGAACCATGTCAGTTTGAAGTGAGTATTTTTCTCACTTTTACAATGACAGCAAAGCAATATTATTGTCGCTATAAGAAGTTCTCAAATTCAGAATTCGAACCCCTACAAACCTATCAAGGTTCTGATCCAGTAGTGTTATAATGAAGCCAGAAATCTGTATTTTTCTCAAGCCCCCTAGGTAATTTTGATGCAAACTTAAACCATTCTGTCTATTTCTTATTGAATAAAGTTTCCTTTTTATTTAAAAATTTCTCATCTAAAATTAAAAGAGTGAAAGGTAAGCTCATAAGACGCACTGTTTGGGAGGGCGTTGGGGTGGTGCCTCAGTGATGAAAGGAGTCACCCAGATGGCGGGTAACCGTCACCTCAGTGGTCCCACCAGCGCAGGGCTGGGGCTTGGCGGGAGCAGATCAGTGCAGGAAGATTCAAGGGAGAGGGAAATTGGGAGTTCTGATGAGTGATTTTGAAAGGAAGGAATGATTTGAGTAGAGGCCACATGGTTTAACTTACAATGAACCTGCAGGATTTTAAAATTGCATGCTGGATTTCCTCATAAACATCCATCAATCTCAGAGAGCAGGAGACTCTGCTCTTTGGTATGCAATCTTTTGGGAGTGTTTTTTTTTCTCATTCACTACAAATACATAGAAAATATACACTGGAGCTGAGAATTTGAAAATGCAGAGAAATAAACAACTTTCAATAATTTAATAAGAAGCACATGGGCAAAAACGTGAACTCTAGTCACTTTCTATTTAAATTATGAAACCATTGCATTTGCTTTTAGGATAATTAGCAGTGTCCCTTCTCTCTCTCTCTCTCTCTCTCTCTCTCTCTCTCTCTCTCTCTTTCTCTCTCTCAAAAACACAAACCTACATGCCATTTAAAAATGAAGGGATAGCAATTATTCTCGGGGACCCAAGCAAACAGGAGCACTTACAGGAAGAATGATGCATGGTACAGAGTGAAATTGAGATTGTCACCTGAAGCTCATTCTTAAGCGCTTGTCTTTCCCCATACACAGTTATACAGGGAAAAAAGAAATATGAACACAAAGAGATATAAAAGTATTATTTTGGTGTTTTTTGTTGGAATTAATAAAATACACAAAATCTCTGGTTTGTCTTGTTGGGAAGCTTAGCAAATTTTGCAGGATTAAGTGGCTTTCCTCTTCTGTGAAGGGTCTGATGTAAACCCTTGTACCCAGGCTTAAAGTCTTAGGGCTGTTAGAAGTTTCCATCAGTCAGTCTGTATGTCAGTGGATAAAGTCAGTTGCTGATCTAACCTATTCATTGCTCTTTGGAAAAATGCATCAAACTACCGAAGTCTTTTTTAATGATGAAGGAGGGCTGAGGAAATGAAGACCTGTCAGATGATTGAATGTGCTTTCTAACTGGCAACATTTTGGGACAACATATTACCACAATGTTTTCCAAGTAATTTTAAGTGTCGTGTTTGATGAAGTGGTGAAAAAAAAAAAAAAAAGAGATCAGTTGTCTGTGGTCATCTATCTTTAGTTACTTCCATGAACTGAGAGTATCTCTCCTTTTCATGTTAGAAAAGTTTGCGTTCTATGTACATATATTCTTCTCAAAAGAAGTGATTTTGCACATTCAATACCAGAAAATTAAGTGAAAAGGACATATCCTTTTCCCCACCTTTCCTCCTTGCTCTCCTTGCTCTTAATTTGATGTACATTTTTAATACTTGAAATAATTGCATGCTACCAATATTGTGCATAGTTGGACATAGGAACTGTTAATAGTTATTTGACACTGCCTGCTGAACTGCATACTGCACTCGTGAAATGCTAGAAAAGGGGCAGACAAGGGTAGAATACAGATAAAATACCACATCTGGCCTTGGCCTTGGCCCTCTAGGGGTTTAGGTAGTATATTTGAAAACATATGATTGTAGATCTTAGTAAGTTTGGTTGAAGTCATATGAGTATACATATGCTTTGCATGCTGGCGAATTCCTAATAGGCTGCTCTTATAGTTCATGTCACCAAGTTCACCAAAGGAATGTGCTAATGATTTAACAATGTTGTTGGAATTGCTGGGTTAATTTTCAGTCTAGTCAGATGGACAAACTTTCTATGAAGCAGTTTAATCAACATTAACATGTTCAGTTTCAATAATGGGATTCCCAAAAGACTGGTCAGCCTCCATTTGTTACCTTGCTGTTGCTATTGTTTGTAAAGTTATAGTATATTACATTTAGCAGGTATTCTCAAGGGATAATTATGACTATAGAGAATTAGTTGATTAATAGGTATCTAAGGAAAATTTTGACATTTTCCTTCAGTTTGAACAACTGCATCCCAGAACAGATTTAGTCTCTGTCTGGTGGCCAGGAAGAGAAATGCTAATATTATTCACATTTCCAACAGTCATAACTATTTTTGACATGAAAGCATATTGAAATAAAGTCTTGTTGTGGACTTTGAATAATACAAGTTTTATATATGAGCAAAAGTTAATAATAGAAAATGACAAACTTGGCTTTGCAAGTGAAACGCGTTGATTAGAAGAAATTCCATCACTTTGACAAATACAAAACAGAAAAATGGTGGTTTTTTGCAAGTCTAAAATTTTTTTAAGTCAAATGCAGAGAATAAATCAGTTACTATGAGTTTCAGTCTGAACCTTTAAAAAGGGTATCAGCTCTGATTGGATATTGTAAAAGTGGCTAGCACTTTTTAGGAGAGATGCTCATTCACATACAGCATATGGCTCAATGTTTGCTTCATTATATTAGCATTTTTTCTTTTAAAATCTGGTATTAATTTTCTGCTACTACTTTCCATCTCAATTTATGTGATTTTTGGAGTTGGGATATTGTAACTGCTTTCTTTCTTTCCACCTCTCAAACCCCCAACCCAGATGTTGAAAACAAAATTTTATTTGAATACAGTAAAGCCCATTTACTTTTAAAAAATTATCTTTATTGTTGAAAGTATTACTGATGTCCCTTTTTTACCCCTTCTTGGTCCTCTCTATCCCACCCTCTCCCCACGCCTTCATCACACTATTTTGCTTTATTTTTTATAATATATTTTTATTGAATTCAGAGAGGAAGGAAGAAGGAGAGAGAGACAGAAACATCAATGATGAGAGAGAATCATTGATTGGCTGCCTCCTGCACACCCCAACACTGGGAATTGAGCCTGCAACCTGGGCATGTGTCCTGATCAGGAATCAAACTGTGACCTTCTGGTTCTTAGGTTGAAGCTCACCGGCTGAGCCACACCGGCTGGGTGCACGCTATTTTGCTTTAAAAAGAACTTTCTTAAATGTAAAGTACAGGAAAAAAAGAAAATAAAACCTTATTCAAACTTATAAAAAGTTTTAAATGTTAGATGACTATAAAAAATCTCTTTACAAAACCTTAAACAAAATAAACACTAAATGTTAGCCCAGATTCTAAGCAATAGAAGAACTCACTATCCTATCATAGTAGGTAGGAGATATTTCCTCCTTTAGTTTTTTAAACAATGCTTTGACAATAGGTTGCCAATCACTGTAGTCATATGATTTGACTTCATGGTTGAGGTAGGGGTCTAGTGTGCTCCTCATCACATCATGTTTATAGTAAAAAAACAAAAAACCACAAGCCAATACAGCCTATCTTGGTTAATTTTTGTAGCTGACTCTATTAGTAGAATGCAGAGTTTATCATTTGGAAGGAAGACAAAATCATGATAGATAGAAAATAAACATTAAACTCACATAAGCACAAACACAAGCAAAACAAAACATTGGTCAATCCCACAAGAAAGTAACTACATGAAATAGCCCCTAAAAAGGATAACTGTGCTTTGCTTTGGGAAAGGTTGGACTATCCTGCTTGTGGAAGAATGTCCTTATTAACTTTCTTTAGACTTTCACTCTTTTCCCCAGCATTTTTCATTTTAATCTGTAATATTTAAATGAAACATTTTTTTTTGTATACAATAACTACTAAACGTTTAAATATATTTAGTTTATGCTAAACTCCATAAAATATGTGGGAGGGCATTGGATATTTACTAACATCAAAATCTAAATGCCTTATAATTGAGATTATTTCTAATATTCTATTATTAACCAACAAATATTTTCCAGACCAAACTAGAATTTCATCTGTTTATTGTTACTTACCATAAAATTGGCTTTTGCTTAAAGCATCTGAGTTATTACAAAGATATTACAAAAGAAAAAATTAAAATATGTGAACAATTGCCAAAAATATTCTTGTGTGCTTTGGCTGTCTGCATTAATAAAGATGTCTTGACTTTGAAATTTCATTCATCTTTTTCCACAATAAAATTTTGTTATTAAAATGCTAAGTAGAAGCAATAGTGTTAAAAATTTTAAGTTTACTACCTAAATGCCATTGATATAAATTTAGTAATTATAACATTCCAATAATAAAATGTTTTATGGATGGTTTTAAATTTTCCTCTAAAATATATAGATTTAGGAAGGAATTAGGATCTGACCTCACATGCTACATCTTTAGTGAGTAAAGTACCCGGTTTTCAACCACAATTTTAAAAATTTTAAACAGGGGACTAATAATAATGTGTAATATCTATTAACTGTTTATTCTTTGACAAATATGATTTTAAGTCCTTTATTGAATTTTCACAATACAATAAACATCATTTTATTCCCATTTTACAGATGAAGAAGCTGAGGCAAGAAAAGGAAAGTAGCTTGTCCAAGTTCATACAATTAATAAATGGCAGCATTAGGATTTGAACCCAGGAAATACTACTTCCGTAAGTGTATTCTTAGTCATTAGAGTTATTCTGAGCATGAAGTAGTGATGAGGATAAATGTTCCCATAAATAATGGGTGCTTCATATTTAGGTATAGTTTAAGAAAAATCTTCTGCTGCCATAATTTTCTTTAGCACTTTAGACTTAGGTCAAAAGTAATGGCATATAACACTAATTCTGGTGAATTTTAAAAATGTGTAACAGCTGAGATAATTCCAAATAAACTGAAATTTAAGTTTATTTTCACTTGGTATATTTATTTTAGGTTTTCAGATTCTGGACCTCCATTAATATGTGTGGAAATAGTCAACCAAAAAAAGGGAAGTTGTAAAAGAAAATAAGAATTTTGTTGTGAATTATATATAAGGATATTAACATTTAATTGATGTCAGCCATTCTTGGGTTTTTATAAAACCAGGTAAATGTCAACAGTAGGCATGCATGGTGGCCAATTAGGTGCCAGAAATTAACATGTTGGTTTAATAATTTTTTATAGAGCACAGCATATGTGCAATTTTTCACCTCTGACATAGATGCTTTATAATATTTTGTATTTTAATAGTTACTTTTGTAAGAAATACCATCGCATTTTTACCTTATTGTTAATTCCTCTAATGGAAATTTATTTTTGGAAGAAATTCCTTGATACACATGGATCTTAGTATTAAATTCCTAAGATGATATTGAGAATACAAAAATTCTTAATAGTCCGTTCTCTCATTTTTGAAAGCATATGTGTGGGCGCGCGCGGGCACACACACACACACACACACACACACACACGAATAAGAGAATCTGTATCTCTCTTATTGAGGAAACAAGAAATTGAGAAAACAAACAAGATAAAGCCCTAATACTTCCTTTTAGTGAACCTCGTTTTCTCACATGGTGATACTTTAAGGTAGTTAACTGGTGTTACAGCCTTCAAATAAATACCTTAAAATATAATATAACTATTCTAGTATAACTATCACCTCAGATGCACTATGTTTGATCTTATCTGACACTCTCTGCCAAAAGTGTACATATTTTTTCTGACATGTATGGGTGATAAATTATAGAAGAGATAAAAATTTATTTTAAACTGTGTATTTAGGGGAACACCTTATTTAAATTTCAAAACAGGCAAACATTTATTTATTAGCTTATTTACTTAAAGATAGTGTTAAGGGAGACAGCATGTTATACTTTTATCCTTCTTTCCTCATTGCTTGCCTGCCCTTTCTGGTTCCCATTGTTCTTGGGATGCATTGAAATCCATTACTACCTATAAAGGATTTTTAAAAATTGTATTTATATATATGTAACATACAATTCACCATGTTAACCATTTTTAAGTATGCAGGTAAGTGGCATTAAGAACTTTTACATTGCTGTGCAATCATCACCACTATTTCCACTACTTTTCATCATCCCAAACAAGAACTCTGTTCAGCCGAACAGGTTTGGCTCAGTGGATAGAGCGTCAGCCTGCGAAATCAAGGGTCCCAGGTTTGATTCAGATCAAGGGCATGTACCTTGGTTGCGGGCACATCCCCAGTGCAGGAGGCAGCTGATCGATCTCTCTCATCGATGTTTCTAACTCTCTATCCCTCTCCCTTCTTCTCTGTAAAAAAATCAATAAAATATATATGTATATTTAAAAAGGAACTCTGTTCAAATAAGAAACTCCCCCAATTCCTTCCTTCTTTTAGATCCCAATAACCTCTATTTAGTCTATGAATTTGTTGATTCTAAGTATCTTATGTAAGTGTATTATAGAATATATTTTCTTTAGTGTCTAGGTTTTTTCCATTAGCATAATGTTTTCAAGGTTCATCTGTGTGGTAGCATGTATCAGAATTTCATTTTTTTAAAGAGTGACTATTATTCCATTGTATGTAATGTACATACCACATTTTGTTTATCCATTCACCTGTTGATGGACACAGGTTGTTTCACCCTTTACTGTTGTAAATAGTGTTGCTACGAAAATCTTTGTAAAAGAATCTGTTTGAGTCCCTGCTTTCATTTCTTTTGGGTGTATACCTAGGAGTTAAATTGCTGGATCATATAGTAACTCTATGCATACATTTTTGAGGGATTACCAAACTGTTTTCCACAGAAACTGCACCATTTTACATTCCCACCCACAAGGCACAAGTGTTCCAGTTTCTCACTTTTCGTCAACACTTATTTTCTGGGTTTTTTGTTTTATGCTGGCCATTCTTACAGGTGTGAAGTGCTATCTCATTGTGGTTTTGATTTATGTTTTCCTAATAACTAGAGATATTGCTTTAAAGGATTTAAGCATTTTGACCAAACTATAATAAACTTTCCAAGAGACATGCTGATATTCATCTATTACACCTTCTCAAATTATTGAATGTCAAAAGTTAAAAAAAAAATCTTCCATCAGAACCAAAAAGAGTAACTATATGAGAGACAACACAGTATGACATAAAAATATGATTTATTAGTAAACAGAGAGTGAATTCAAATTCACCCCTTCACTTGCTAGCTATTAGATCTTGTGCAAATTTCTATAAAATGGGAAACAATTACTCCTTATGGAATATTATGAGGTTTACATGGAACTGTGGATCTACATTTACTTTCTGCAGCATCCCCAACAAATATGCACCTATAATTGTGCCTGGGATATGATGAGTGCTTAATAATTAATTCCTGGATGAATGAATAATGCTTATACCATAATTCATTATAACTCTTTTTATCAGATAATCAGAAACATGAACTCTTCTTTTAAATAAACCTAAATGGCAGATATCAACATGTCCATTTTATAATTTTAAATGTATCAAGTATATTCATAATATAGGTGTATATATAAATACTAGAGGCCTGGTGCACAATATTTGTGCAAAAGTAGGCCTTCCTTCCCCCGGCTGATGGCACCAGCTTCCCTCTGGCACCCGGTACCCGGGATTCCCTCTGGCCACTGGCAGGCACCCAGGACCTGGGCTTCCCTCGCAGCCCTGGCTTCATCTGGAAGGACGTCCGGTCTAATTAGAATATTATACTTTTATTATTATAGATATTGTATTTACAATGTGATATTAAATTTCAAAATTTCTCACAGAACCAACTACTGAGTAGCTGAAAAAAGAAACCTACTTCAGTTTATATTGCTTAGGTTTAAAATGATTTGGGATAGCCCTAATCAGTTTGGCTCAGTGAATGGAGCATTGGCCTGTGGACTGAAGGGTCCCAGGTTCGAATCTGGTCAAGGGCATGTACCTTGGTTGTGGGCACATCCCCAGTAGGGGGTGTGCAGAAGGCAGCTGATCGATGTTTCTTTCTCATCAATGTTTCTAACTCTCTATCCCTCTCTTTTCGTCTCTGTAAAAAAAATCAATAAAATATATTAAAAAATAAAAAGTAAAATGATTTGGGATAGCTATATATATAAAAGCCTAAGCAACTGGCTGACAGGCCAGTAGCTATGATGTGCACTGACCACCAGGGGGCAGATGCTCAACGCAGGAGTGGAACCACAGGCATGGCAACATGGAGCAGACTGATGAATCTCAGAGGGAAGGGGAGAGGGGGAAGAGTGGGAAGGGATTAACAAAAGATCTTATATGCATACTAGAAGCCCTGTGCATGGATTTGTGCACAGGGGGGGGGGGGGGCGGGGAGCGGGTCCCTCAGCCTGGCTTGCGGGCATTGGGTCAAAACCATCTCTCCAACATCCCCAAAGGGTTCCTGGATTCTGAGAGGGTGCAGGCCAGGCTGAGGGACCCCACTGGTGCACGAATCCGTGCACTAGGCCTCTAGTTTCTTAAATAAGAATTTGATTGTTTCCCAGTAATCAAGATATTGTATTCTCAAATACCAATTACTACAAATGGGGTATATCTAAGTGAATTGATTTGGGGATGCCATTTCAGTATGAACTATTCATTCTTAGAAAGTAAATTTGTTTAAATATCTGCACATGTAATATATAGACAAGCTAAATCACTGCCTTTTCCCATTTTTTTGTTTGTTTTTAGGTATTTTTAGTAGTTCCTTTGTGTTTGAATTTTACAATTCACGTTCTTTTAAACTCACAGTGTTTTTATACTGTATCACAAAAACAAGGAAAACAAATCAATATACTACAAATAATTCAAGCTTCTTGTGACCT
Organism: Myotis yumanensis; assembly: GCF_028538775.1. NCBI lineage: Eukaryota > Metazoa > Chordata > Mammalia > Chiroptera > Vespertilionidae > Myotis > Myotis yumanensis. The sequence continues at coordinate 158,395,414 of NW_027223752.1, read as the reverse complement.
TTTTAATTTGTTTTAATGATAGAAAAGTTGGTATATACTCATTTATGTTCTAGATAGGTAAAAAATTAGCTCTCGTGCAGTTATATCACACAGCCTTAGAAAAATTATCTTTAAAAGTTCCTGTTTAAAATTAAAAAATTAAAAAAGAAATCTCTTGATAGGTTCCCTCTTATACAAAATTAACAACAATATAACCATTAATATTAAGTTAAATGCATTCTTAATGGCTCCTTTTAATATTATGCTGATTTCTTCTATGGGATGAGCTCATGGAAAATTTTCATGTTCTCCGAGGTTTTTCATTTTTATTTGAATTATATTTGAAAAATTACATTTGTCAGTATGTTCTTTTGTCTCTCTCTCTTTCTCTAGATGGCAGCATTTGCATTGTAGAACATTTCCCTTTTCCTTTCTAGACCACCTTCTTTTTTTAAGTACATATATGCCAATTTTACAATAATTTTAATATTTTAATACCTATATTGGATGAAAATTTAATTGATAATTAGGATTTATTTACTTAGTTTTAGAGTACATCAAATACTATTGCAGAATCTATTATTATTTTTAAATATATATATATATTTATTTTTATTCTTTATTTTTTATTGTTTAAAGTATTACACATAGCAGTACATGTGTCTCCTTTATCCCCCATTGACCTCTCCCTGTCTTCCCTCACCTCCTGGCACATGCCCTCATTCCCCCACCCCAGTGTCTGTGTCCATTGGTTATGCTTATATGCATGCATACAAGTCCTTTGGTTGATCTCTTACCATTCCCCCAACCCTCCCCTACCTTCCCACTGAAGTTTGACAGTCTGTTCGATGCTTCTTTGTCTCTATATCTATTTTTGTTCATCAGTTTATGATGTTCTTTATATTCCACAAATGAGTGAGATCATGTGATATTTATCTTTCTCTGACTGGCTTATTTTGCTTAACATAATGCTCTCCAGTTCCATCCATGCTGTTGCAAATGGTAAGAATTCCTTCTTTTTTACAGCAGCATAGTATTCCATTGCGTAGATGTAGCACGGTTTTCTAATCCACTCATCGGCTCATGGGCACTTAGGCTGTTTTCAAATCTTAGCTTTTATAAATTGTGCTGCTATGAACATAGGGGTGCATATATCCTTTCTGATTGGTGTTTCTGTTTTCTTGTGATATATTCCTAGAAGTGGGATCACTGGGTCGAATGGGAGTTCCATTTTTAGTTTTTTGAGGAAACTTCATACTGTTCTCCACAGTGGCTGCACCAGTCTGCATTCCCACCAGCAGTGCACGGGGGTTCCTTTTTCTCCGCATCCTCGCCAGCACTTGTCGTTTGTTGATAATAGCCATTCTGACAGGTGTGAGATGGTATCTCATTGTGGTTTTGATTTACATATTTCGAATGATTAGTGACTTTGGCCATGTTTTCATATGTCTCTTGGCCTCTTTCAAAGTGTCTAGACCAGCTTCTTAACAAAGGTGCTTAATAAATAAAAATAAATGCTGACTGGTGATTACCAGGCTGATTAAATAAATGACTGATGAAATTTAAGGTTATTATTCTGAAAATCCTATTTGTATTTTCTCAAGAAAAAAGTTGTATTTTACGAAACTAATTCATGCAAATTTAGGGGTAAACATTTGAAACGAAATGAGTAAATCTCCTATCTGAAGTCTTTACCCTCCCCAACATGTTCACATGGGATTCTGGGATTCTTCCTTCTTACAATAATATTACTGAAATCTTGACCAACTTAGATAAAACCCAAAAGCTCGCAAACTATTTTAAAAAATGTTTGTTTTCTAGCCAAAGTAATCTGTGAAAAATATTTATCCTCTTGATACATGGAAAAGAAATAAAAGCCCCAAATTTTTTGAGGTCTGCACATCTCTAGTGCAGATTGGTGGTAGGAATAATTACAGAGCATAGGACTTAAAAGTAGCTGAGCCCTGGCCAGTGTCTTTCAATGGTTAGAGCATTGCCCTACACACCAAATGGTTGCTGGTTTGATTCCTGGTCAAGGGCATGCATCTGGGTTGCAGGTTCAATCATGGGCACCAGTCAAGGCACATGCAAGAGGCAACCAATCTCTTTCCCTCCCTCCCTCCCTCCTTCCCTCCCTCCCTCTCTCATTTACTCCCTTCCACATATCTAAAATCAATGTAAAGATATCCTCTTGTGAGGATTAACAAAAATAAAAAAATAAGTAAATAAAAGTAGCTGAAATATGCCACATTCAGGGCTGCCTTCATGGCCCTGTGTAGCTGCACTGGATCTATACTTAGAAGATCCTTACATTTTGTTTAATGCTCTTTGTAACTTTCTAGAAATTCTCAATACATTTTGAATAGGCCCCATATTTTGATTTTGTGCTGGGTCCCATAAAATTATGCAGCCATTCCTGCTGCATTTTTACTAGTGGCCATTCCTGCTGCATTTTTACTAGTGGCAAGTATCTTAAATTGACAATACCTACATAATGAATGATAACAGAAATTCCTACTGAATTGTGAAGTAAACCAAATGATATATGATAACTAGGGTGTGTAGGTATAGTAGAAAGCACTTGCTTAGATTTCTTAAATGTTTAAAAATCACAATTTTGTAAAATTAGTAGCAAGATTTTCTAAATTCAAGTCAATAGAGGAAAAGTAATGATTGTTGGAAATAGTGTTTGTCCTTACTTCAAAAAACTTAATATATTTCAATACATCTGTTTCTGAGGTTCCAATAGGAATTCAGATATCAAGTAGCACATATAAGATCCACATGGAGACTTTCAGTCAAGATGGCAGAGTAGGTAAATTCTATGCTTGCCTTTTCCCACAAATCACAATAAAATTACAACTAAATTATAGAACAACCATGATTGAGAACCAGCTGAAGAATAGTTGAAAAAATTCCTATAACTAAGGATAAAAAAAGGTGCCACAGTAAGACCAGTAGAAGGTATGGAGATTTGCAACAGGCAGGTCCCATACTCATGGTATGGTGACTCAGAATCAGGAAGGTGGGGTGAGGGGATAGTGGGGAAGATTAACTGGGGAATTTATAGTCATATATGCATAGCCCATGGACATAGACAATAGTGTGGGGAAGGCCTGACAGGGGCTGGTGTAGGGTGGAGGGGTCAATGGGGGGAAAAAGCGACATCTGTAATACTTTCAACAAAGAAGATAGATTTAAAAAAAATCAGGAGGGATATCTCAGCTGAAGAGGTCATCCCTGAGGATCAAGGGGTACTAGTTTCACATCAAGCTCCCCAGCCCAGGGCATCAGTGCTGGGAAGAGGAGTCTTCACAGCATCTGGCACAGAAAACCAGTAGGGATTGCATCCAGGAAAGACAAAGGGCTGCAGAAGATTAAAACACACTGCTCTTAAAGGGCCCATGCACAGACTCATTTACTCACAACTCATTCATTCTAAGTTCCAGTGCAGAGGTGACTGCTCAGAAAGTTCCAGGAACAGATGGAGAGGAACTAAATTGACTAAATTCATGGGGAGAACTGGAGGGGCAGAGGTGGGGCAACATTCTCCAGGATTGGCAGCACAGGCAGATACCATTGTCCCTTTGTTGAGCCCTCCTCCCATTCATCTGGCCTGGCACAAAGGGGCACCAAATCTGTGCTGTCCATTAACCTGGCCAACACTGGTGACTACTTGAGACCTCATTCCATCCAACTTACTTGCCTGGCCTCCGCATCCTTCTGCAGCTCCTCTACACAAGCAGCTTATCTTAAATTACACTGAGGACTTTTCCAAAATCTCTCATAAGACTACAGACCTCAAACAAGCAGTGTCATGCCTTGGCATTCTTGTAGCTTTTGCTAAATCGCCCCAAGCCCAGCATAAATGGTGAATGGTCTCAACTTGCATTATAATTCCTATCAGGTTATCCTGAGTTGTGGCTTAACACGTAACTTCAACTAAGTGGCCACAAGCTTGGTAAAAGTGGCAACTGGCCTCAGCTCACATTGTGGTGTCCACCAAATGGCCTAATGCTTGGTACAAGCAGCAGCCAGCATCAGTTCAGAGCATAGCTTCTATCAAGCACTTTCTGAGCCTAGCACAAATGGAAACAAACTTCAGCTAATTTTGTAGTTTCTACCAAGTGACCCCAAGCCCAGCACAAGCTGAAGCTGACCTTGGCCTGCACCAGAACGCCTCCAGACACAACATACCTGGTGACTGGCTTCAGACCACACCAGAGTACAACCTAATCAGACTCATTAAGAAAATAACGGAGAGGGCCTAATTAAATAAAATCAGAATTTAAAAAGAAATGACAACTGATATCACAGGAATACAAAGGATTACAAGGAAATACTATGAACAATTATATGCCATTAAATTGAACAACCTAGAAGAAATGAATACATTTCTAGAAATATATAATCTCCCAAGACTGAATCAGAAAGAAACAAAAAATATGAACAGCCTGTGTGTGAAGGGATTCAACTAAAAAGAAAAATATGAGAAAAATCTCATAGACATGGACAATAGTGTGGTGACCACCAGGAGGCACGCGGAACATGGTGGGCATTGGCAGCAGCAGAATGGTGGAGCAGTCAAGTGGGGGCGCCAGGGCATGGTGGGGTGCTGGTCACTGTCATCAGGGCGAGCCTCTGGTGGTTACTGAAAATCCTTTGCTCCTGCATACTGTGGTCCCACTGGGTGCTCACACCTGCTGCTGGTGCCAGCCTGGCTTGCACCTGCTGCCAGCCCCGATCGCTTGGCGCCGTCAATGGGTGCTAGAAGCAGCTGCTGGCCCAAATTGCCCTTGAGGGCTTCTCTACCTCCCCTTGCTCCTTGGGGGAGAAAGGGGCAGCAGCCACTGCTCACACCTGATGGCATCAGCCCTGCTTGCACCTGCTAATGGCGTGGATTGGTGCCAATGCCAGCAGTAGGTGTGAGATGCGGTGGCAGGAGCGGGGCTGCCAGCAGACAGGGGATCGGGGACCAGAGCGGAAAGGGCCAGGCAGGGGCACAGAGGATGTGCCCACCACAGTATTGTGGCCTACAGTTCCTTTCAAGGTGCACAAATTTGTGCACTGGGCCCTTAGTATACAATAGGATAAAGAGAGTGTCTTCAAAACAATGTTGGTAAAACTAGACAGATACATGCAAAAAATAAAATTAGACCATATTGTTACACCATATAAAAAAATAAACTCAAAATTGATTGGAGACTTTAACGTAAGCCTTGAAAACATAAAACACCTAGAAGAAAACTTTTTGACATTTGTCTTAATAATAGTTATTTTTGTATATGTTTGCTAGGACAAAGACAGCAAAACAAAACTCAATGGGAGAAGATGAAAAAAAGTCATTAGCAAAACAAAAAGGCAAAGGGTGAATGGGAGAAGCCATTTGCAAATGATATATCCATAAGGGATTTATATCCAAAATACATGAAGAACTCATATAGCTCAATATAAAAAAATCAAACAATCCGACTAAAAATTGAGCAGAGAACATGGACATTTCTCTAAAGACAACATACAAATGGCCAACAGTTACGTAAAAAGATGCTCAACATTACTAATCAATAGAGCAATGCAAATTAAATGTACAATGAGATGTCCCCTCACATTTGTCAGAATGGCTATAAATAAAACAACAACAATAAGTCAACAAATCAACAAACAACATGTGTTGGTGAGCGTGTAGCAAAAAGGGAGCTCTCATGCCCTGTAGGTGGGATTGCAAATTGGTGCAACCTTTATGGAAACAGTAGGAGGTTCCTCAAAAAATTTAAAATACAACTACTATTCAAAGAAATCCAAAACACCAATTTGAAAATGTACATGCACTCCTATGTTCATTGCAGCACTATTTACAATAGTCAAGATATGAAAATTACCTAAGTGTCCATTGATAGACAAATCCTATATAACAAAAGCCTAATATGCTAAGTGTTCAGTCATCTGGTCATCCATTCAACCAATCAAAGTGTAATATGCTAATGATATGCTAAGACCACTCAACTGCTCACTATGATGTGCACTGACCACCAGGGGGCAGATGTTCCAACTGGTAGGTTAGCTTGCTGCCGGGGTCAGACCGATCGGGACTGAGCGAGATGGGTCGGACACGGCCTAGAGCCCTCCTGTCGTCCCTCCCCAGCACTGATCACGCACCGGTCGGGTCCCTCAGCCTGGCCTGCACCCTCTTGCAATCTGTGACCCCTCTGGGGATGGCAGAGAGCTGGTTTTGACCCAAACCCACAGGCCAGGCTGAGGTACCTGGTGCATGAATTCATGCACTGGGCCTCTAGTAGATAAAGAATTGGTATATATATATATATACTTTTTTTTTTCACCCAGCCATAAAAAGAATGAATCTTGCCATTATTGACAGTGTCCATGAACCTAGAGGCTATTATGCTAAGTGAAATAAATCAAACAGAGAATGACAAATGCCATATGATTTCACTTACATGTGGAATCTGAAAAACAAAATAAATGAACAAACAAAACAGAAACAAACACATAGATATGGAGAACAAACTGATGGTTGCCAGATGAGAGGAAAGGTGGGGGAGATGGGTAAAAAACGTGAAAGGGATTAAGGAGTACAAATTGCAAGTTATAAAATTAGTCATGAGGATGTAAAGTACAGCATAGGGAATATACCAATAATATAAAAATAATAACTATGTATATTATCAAATGGGTACTAAACTAATTAGGGTGATCATTTCATGAGGTGTGTATACAACAAGTCTAGTACTATATTGTACACCTGAAACTAATATAATATTGTATGTGAACTTTAATAAAAATAAATTAGAAAAAAGAAAACACTAACTCAAAAAAGATAAAAAATAAATAAAAGAAGGGTAGATAGAACTGAATGTACTTCATTTAATGTTCTTTTTGATTAACCATCATATAAACTGTTAATACAGTTGGAGAAATGCAGTGAGGTTATGATGCTACTATGATAAGAAGGCTAACCAGTGATCAGTTTTAACTGGGAGGGATAGTAGTAAAGCAAAAAATCAGGAGATTAAGACTTTATTTTTCTCCATTAGCTTCTTTCTTTACTTATTTTTTAAAATTTTAAAAGATCTTTCATTTTTTTAATTGATTTTTAGTGAGGGAGAGAGAAACATCAATGTGAGAGAGATATGTATTGGCTGGCACACCCCATACTGTGGATTGAGCCCACAACATGGGTAACTTGGGCATGTGCACTAACTGGGAATCAAACTGGCAATCCTTCGGTGCTCAGAATGGCATCCAACCATCTAAGCCACACCAGCCAGGGCCCCATTAGCTTCTTAAGGAAAAAAAAAGCATTAATTTACTTCTGGAAAATATAATCTTATACTCATTTTCATCTTGAAGTTGCAATGCAACACAGAACATGTGGTGACATATTATTGCTGGAACAAATAATTGTCTCAACTATTATACCTGTGAGAATTCAATTTAAGTCATTGACATGTAATTAAATACGTCTTTTAATAGTGGTTGACTTTTTGGATGTTGTTTAAGTAAAGTGCATGCAAGCAACCCAATAATCCCCATCAATCTAGGCAGAATGCAAATAATGTCCAGCTTCCTGTTTATCACATCAGTATATTCCGAGAAACCCAGGGCATAAACCAGTGTGGTCCTAAGAAGTCACATGATCTTTAGAGAGGCTTTTCTACAGAAGAATTTAAAAATTAGAAGAAAAGCAGGAGGGCAGTAATGATGGAAGGGAAGGAAAGAAATGTAAAAGGAAATTTTCGATGTGTACATAAGCTATGTATTAGTAGGAATAAGAGAGAATTAGATTGACAGTATTACTAAAAGGAATTTTAAAATTTTACTCCTAATTACTAGAGCTGTGTGGTTAAAAATGAATACCGGGCATGTTCTATACAAATGTAGCTGAGTGGGGCAAAGAGATTCATGCAGTTTTCCTCTGGTTTTAGAACTAAAGACAGTCTCAATCCTCTGTGTCAGGGTCTAGGGTACAATATTTCCATTTTTTGTTGTTGTTGAATGATTTTGACTCTGTTTTTAAGGGTAAAAAGTTTAATTCATCAAATCAATAACAAACCTTGGACTTATACCTAAAAATAAGGAGCAATAAAAGTGTTTTTCATATGTAATTACACATATATTACTTATTTAGTAAAAAAAAAAATTATGTCCCAAGGCTTTTAAATACTCTAAATATGAAGTCACTATAAAATTAGGAGATTGAAATGAAGACGTCAAAGGGAGAAAATAGTATTTTGTGCTAAGTTAACAAGGAAATCATACTTTTATGAGAGTGTTTTCTGACTACATATTTAGGTAGAGTTAAGAGAGTGGTGTGAGTCTCTGTTATATTGGAATAACTCAAGGAGATAAACAGAAGTTATCTAAATAAACAGGTTATAATTCTATTTCATGATAACATATATAAGAACTGTCACTTTCCCCCAAGATAATAGAACATCAAATAATACATGAATACTGAAATAAATTGCATATTCTAGATACACATGAAAAGGAAAGGCATCGTAGCATAATCAGAGACATATGCAGCACACATAGTTTTTTTCTGAGCCCTGTCTCTTTTTTTCCCCAGTTGGGAAGATACATCTGTTTTTGCTCCCTCATTTGATATGATCCAGTAAAATCCAAGCTTTGGAGAGCCTTGCTTGAAACATCAATGATTACCTGATTTCTCAGCGCATAAATCTAACTTCAATCCTTCCTGGGCAGATATTAGTAATGAGGTTACTCAGCCTGTGGCATCATCTGCTCTTTGCTTCTCTTCACCAGGAGACTCTGTAACTTGCCACTCAAAGACTGTCAGGACTGATGTCAATTGTTATCCTGATCAATGTGGTGGAGAAGTAGACACTGTTGAAAGAAAAAAACAGAAATGCCTGTGGAGGTTTATAGTATTCCTGACTATCAGGATTGTAAACGCTAAATTCTAAACTCAAAATTAAATTCCAAAACATGATGCCATAAAAGATTCAATTGGAATCTGAAAACCAGTTTCTGGCAGATTTCATCCATTAATACCTAAATTTGGTAATTAATACCATTTGGACACACTGCCCCCCCCCCCCCCACACACACATACACTTTTTTTTCTTTACTTAACATGTCTATCTTTTAAAAAAGGTTTTACGCATTCATGAATTTCTCATTAGCAGACTAAACAACATGCATAATAATATTTTTAAAAATCTAGTTTTAGAACATTTACCATCCTTGCCAATAGGGTCTAAGCCCCAGTTATATGAGGATAAATTATCTTATAAGATACTGTTTTTTGGTTGGTGCAGTGGGAGTGAAGATGTTTTTGTTTGTTTTGCTGAACTGACTAGGATGGACTGAATTAACAGGCAACCTGTATACATAAAAAACTACCTATGTGATAGTGCTATTGAACATATAGACTATTTGATTGTATTTCACATATCGAGTTTCCTACTTCCAGCTGGGCTAACTTCATTGGCATGACGCGCAGTTTCATAGGACTCTGAATTCAGTGGGGCCTCCCATTATGCCCTACTGTTGTTGCCTTGGAATTTTTAGTAGTTCTTGATAAGTTTTGAAGAAGGGACCTAGGATTTTCATTTTTCCCTGGTGTCCACCAATTAAACAGCTGGTCTTGACTTTTAGTCATAATTTCTTTCAGATTCTAGGCTACTAGGTACATTGCTACTGGTAGGGAGAGCTGGTTTATGGTCTATGAGAACCTACTAGAGACTCAGTAGAGTCCCCAGTATGTCTGAAAGAATAAGAGTGAAAGAATACAGGTGTCCAATGATTGCAAATAATTGTTTGTAAAGAATGACCATATACTTTGTTTTAAAACAAAGGCTTTAACAAGAGACAAATGAACACCTAGAAACTCCACTGAGTTTGGCTGAACAAACCCAAAACACTAAACCAAAAAGACATATACAGTACATCAATATGCTTACTGTAGCATTATTTACAATGGTCAAGGTATGGAAGCGGCCTGGGTGTCCATCAATAGATGAATGGATAAAGAAGAAGTGGTACATATATACAATGGAGTATTATTCAGCCATAAAAAGGAATGAAATCTTGCCATTTTCAACAACATAAATAGACCTAGGGGGTATTATGCTAAATGAAATGTCAGAGAGAGAAAAAAGAGTACCAGATGATTTCACTTATATGTGGACCGTGGAAACAAAATACATGAACAAGCAGAACAGAACAGATGCATAGATACAGAGAACATTATTATGGTTGCCAGATAGGAGGGGAGTTGGGGAGATGGGTGAAAAACATGAAGGGATTTAGAAGTATAAATTGATAGTTGCAGAATAGTGATAGAGATGCAAAGTACAGCATAGGGAATATAGTTGATATTATTATAATAACTACATATGGTATCCAATGGGTACTAGATTTATTGAGATGATCACTTCCTAAATTATGTAAATGTTAATCACTGGGTTGTACCTTTGAAACTAATATAATATTGTATATCAGCTGTAACTTAAAAATAAAAAAATTTTAAAAATTCAAAATAAAATAACCATACACTTTTCCACTGATTTTTTTTAAAAACTAATTTTAATTTTTTAAATTTATTTTTAAAATAACTCTTTATTGTTGAAAGTATTACCCTTTTTAAAAAATATATTTTTTATTGATTTCAGAGAAGATGACAGATAGAGATAGAGATAGAAACATCAATGATGAGAGAAAATCATTGATCGACTGCTTCCTGCATGTCCCCTACTGGAGATCGAGCCCACAATCCGGGCATGTGCCCTTGGCTGGAATCAAACCCAGGACCCTTCAGTCTGCAAGTGGATGCTCTATCCACTGAGCCAAACCAGCTAGGGCAAAAGTATTACCTTTTATTGTAAAAATAAAGATTTGTTCTTATAGACCATTCTGTTAGTAGACAAACTGAAATTCTTTTGTAAGGGAAGAATGTAAGTTTAGGAGTTGACCTTGTTCTTCACTGATGCTCTGAGATCTACTTGTAGTTTTCCTCACATATTGTCTTCATAAAATTAAAAATTAAACATAGGTTTGAAGCCCCAGCTGCCTTCCCTTCTGGCAATTTAAGACTGTTAAAAACATGAGCACTGAAATTTTTTAAATGTAACCTCATTCTATATAGCACACAGTTTCCAGTTCAGGTCTTCTCTTACCTGTGTTTTTACAATGGATTTCTATTCAACACTAGAGGCCCGGTGCACAAAATTTGTGCACAGGTGGGGTCCCTAGGCCTGGCCAGCAATTAGGGCCAATTGGGGCCAGGCGGATCAGGGCTGAACTGGAGAGGAGGCGACAGTTGCCAGGCCAGGCATGGAAGAAACAGATGCTGGATTCCGACAAAGGCACCGCCATTGTTGGTGCCTTGCCACCGTGTGTTCCCCACCTTTACCCCTCACCCCACTCCTTCCCTTGCTGCTGTGCCACCATCATGGCTGGCAGGTGGTGGGCTGATTGGGGCCTGCCAGTCGGGGGGAGGGATGGGGCATGGGAGGTTGGCCACCAGCCCCAAGGAGGGAGCCGATCCTCAGCACCCCTGGGAAAGGGGCCATGTTTACCGCCATCCACCCCCAGTTCCCCGTCCCAGCCTGAGGCCAGGTCCCAATCAGGCGACTGCGAGGCATTGGCCAGCTGGGGGAGGTTGGCTGTGGGAGCTCACTGACCACCAAAGAGCAGCTCCTGTGTTGAACATCTGCCCCCTGGTGGTCAGTGCATGTCATGGTGACCTGTCATTCTGGTCATTTCAGTCATTTCGGTTTTTATATATATAGCTTTGTGAACTTTTTATGCACTTTCTACCATCACCTCTACTGACTATCAGTGTATCTTGTTGTTAATCATCCATTTGTCATGACTTGGCCTGGGGTAGTGTAGCAAGGGCTAGCCATGAGAAGGCCTGGGGAAGAACTCAGACACACCTGGTCAGACTGCAGGGATCTGAATATGGGAATGGGAGAATGTCAGTTGTTTTCAGGCAGGCACTGCTGATCTAGCTATGTCAACTCTTCATCTACATGTTAAAGGTGGTCAACAAGAGAAAGGAAAAGGTGAAATGTAAGTACCACTGGGAAAATAATCGAATTTAGTCTGAGACTTATGATGTCTATTGAAGAAAGTTAAAGATAGGCAATTGATGGAATTCTGAGTAGTTTTTTAAGACCAACACAGAAAGACAGAATTAGGGGCAAGAAGTTTAGTTTCAGGATTGGTTGAGCTAATGAGAGAATTCTACTATAAGAGACAGAAAAGGCAAAGCAGGACCCAATTATTGAGGAAAAGACAAAAGGTAATAGGGTGCTGTGGCCCCACCTGGATTCTCTCAATACTGAAGTATGAAGTTACTAATGTGGGGGTTATGAAAAAGTAAAATTTGCTATACGTGGTAAAGAGTTGCTGGTGCCTGGGAAGCTTCTCTGGAAGCCTCTTGAGCAGACGTGGAAGCTGGAGGAGCATCAGTTGGAGCGACAGAATTTTATCATCAAGTTGATATGGACTAACCATTTGCTTTTTGGGAAAATGTAGTACTACATAAAAAAAAGACGATAAGCCCGTGGTGGGCAAACCGCGGCTCGCAAGCCACATGTGGCTCTTTGGCCCCTTCAGTGCAGCTCTTCCACAAAATACCATGTGTGGGTGCACATGTACAGTGCGATTGAAACTTCATGGCCCATGCGCAGAAGTCAGTATTTTGTGGAAGAGCTGGTATTTTGTGGAAGAGCTACACTGAAGGGGCCAAAGAGCTGCATGTGGCTCGCGAGCCCGGTTTGCTGAGCCGCAGTATGCCGACCACTGCGATAAGCTATTCGAAGAAGTAAGAGAATGCTTTTATATAAGATGGCTTCCTCCTTTTGCTCCATGAATCCTTTTGGGGGAAGTTATGTTCATTGTTATAATGGCCCTGTGAGTAAGGATTGTAAAATCTTTTCCAACAAGAGATCATATTTAAATCCTGACCATGGGCACAGTGATGGATTTATACTCTGACTGCAATAAAGCCAGGCATTGGGCATTTTATTGTAGAGTAGCAAGAGTGTTTGGCTTTGTGTTCGGTGGCGTGGCATTGTGCCATTACTTTATATCCCCCTGAAATAGCACTTCTAACACCGTGCCGGCCTCCCGTGCTCTTGCACTGGTTCAAGGCTGAGAAGCAGTGGCCCAGTGCCAGCTCTCATTAAGCACTAAGACACTCCAGGCAGTGCATTTCTGAGGATTACTGCATGTCTGCCTTAAGTGTCACTACTCAAGAAGGGCAATCATCCTTCATAATATGCATTCTCTAAAGTGACTTATTGCCTTTGGAAGGGAAACTTTTATGCACTCGGAAGAAGAAAGAGGAGAAGAGGTGTTTCTCATGCGCTTGGTGGCAATCTGGGTGTGGCTTTCTTACTCCCTTGAAAGGGCGAAGCAGTTTTTAACTGATAACATCACAGTCAGCAATGAGACATTCTATGCAGGGCAGACCCACAGACACAAGCTTGTCCAATTGTCTTTTCCCTACAGGTCAGTACCTCCATGGGTATGATTTTCATCCGAGGTCATTTTTTCCTGTGTTTCAAAAAATTTTAAGTTGAAAAACAGAGTTACAAAATGAGTTATGTTCAATCGAAGACAATCAAGTGTAATTTCGTATGTCTAAGAGGCATGGGGTATGAAGTATTGGTGATAAAGCCAGCCTCTCAAGCCAGAGTGCTTTGTTTGAGCGCCAACCTTGGCATTTTAGTTGCATGACCCTGAGAAGGTTACAGTAATTCCTCAGTCCTCACTTTTCTCACCTGTGAAATGTATATAATAAGCATACCTTGTGGAGATGTTTCATGGATTAAATGAAATGACATATGTAAAGCAATTAAAATAGTGTCTGGTCAACAGCAAGACCAAAAATGTAACTTGACATTTTGAAAATAATTACCATATTTATCAGTGATCCTCAAAAGATGCTGAGTAGGGAATCAGAACTACTGTATCTTACTTTTAACTGTGTAAATTGGAAAAAGTTGGCATCTCTAGATATAAACTTCTACATCTATAAAATGGCCCAAAATATAGGCTTTTGGGGAAAAGACATCTCAGCCATCCCTGTCTCTGGCATTCACACCTGTGTAATCCCCTTCCCTGAAATGTGGGCTGAGCTAAATGTTACTTCTGAGACCAGGTCATTGTGTCTTAGAAACCCTTTCTCGCTCTCCTTCTCAGTATCAGCTACTATGTCTTAAGGACGCACTCAGGCAGCATATGGAGAGCCCTAAATGGTGAAGATCCAAGACTAGCCAGGAATAAACCTGACAGGAGATGCCAGTCCCTGACAAGCCTGAGATGACTGGAGACCTAGCCAACAGCTTGACTGCCACCTTAGGAGAGATGCAGACCAGAGGCACCAGCAAAGCTGCACCTACATTCCTCATTACAGAGATGGAGGTGATAGACCTTTCCTGTCTTAGCCACTAAGTTTTACAATACTTTGTTATGCAGCAATAGATCACTAATGCAGTCAATAAGCTAACACATATGGAAGGTACTGGAAAAGCACAAAATGATTGTGAAATTGAAGCATTGATATCGTTAGTAGCTGCCTTAAAGAAGCTAAGTAATATATACAAAGATTATTAAATTATTTGTTTTCTGCACATATATTTATATCTTTCATTAACTAATATCCTATATAATAAAGGGGTAATATGCAAATTGACCATCACTCCAACACACAAGATGGCTGTCCCTGTGTGGACACCAGATAGCTGCCATAAGATGGCCAACAGGGGAGGGCAGTTGTGGGTGATGAGGCCAGCAGGAGAGGGTAGTTGTGGGTGACTGGGCCAGCAGAGGAGGACAGTTATGGGTGACCAGGCCTGCAGGGGAGTGCAGTTGGGGGGGACCATGGAACTGCCCTCCCCTGCAGGCCTTGTCCCTCCCAACTACCCTCCCCTGCAGACCTTGTCCCTCCCGACTGCCTTCCCCTGCTGGCCTGATCGCCCACAACTACCCTCTCCTGCTGGCCATCTTGTGGCGGCCATCTGGTGTCCACATGGGGGCGGTCATCTTGTGTGTTGGAGTGATGGTCAATTTGCATATTACCTCTTTATTAGATAGGATTAGTTATTGCATTATTTTCCATATAAACAACTGTAAACCTCCTTTTGCTCAACCCTGTATGAATGTGTATGTATGTGTGTACATGTATGTACATATATTATACATACAAATACACATGAATAGTACAAAGAGTATGTGTAATATACATGTGAATGTTTGTACAAATGTATGATGAGATAGAGCTTGCAAATATGATGAAACTAGAGGCCTGGTGCACGAAATTTGTATACGGGGGTGGGGGTCCCTCAGCCCAGGCTGTACCCTCTCACAGTTCAGGACCCCTCAAGGGAGCAGGCCTGAGCTAGCAGGGGGACATCCCTCACTCCTTACCTCCTGTCTGCTTGCTGTTCCTCAGCACTGCCAAGGAGGTGGGAGAAGCTCTCGCCACCACAGCTGTGTTCACCAGCCATGAGCCCAGCTTCTGGCTGATCGGCACTCTCCCTGTGTGAGCGCACTGACCAACAGGGGCAGCTCCTGCATTGAGCGTCTGCTCTCTGTTGGTCAGTGCGCATCATAGTGACCAGTCGTTCTGGGCGTTGCGCCGTAACGGTTGCTTAGACTTTTATTATATAGATGTTACAAATTGGTAAATCCAGGTAAAGGCTAGGAATGATTATTTACTACTCTTGCATTTTTTTCTGTATATCTGAATTTTTCCAAATAAATTGTTAGAGGAAACATTCATCAGAATTGCATATTCATTCAAGATTGATTTTTCTAATAAATATATCAATACCATGGTAAAAATAAAGAAGAAATGGGATTGTGACCTTGAGTTCCTCACTTGGGTGTTCATATGATAATTAGACTAATCTAAACAGTATACAGTTAAATCAAATTATGGATGCTAAGGGCTCTGGCTACTATTTCCTAGCTGAATATTTTGTAACTTAATGGTCATGAATACTTGTAAGAAACCTCATTTCCTTGTTAAATAATTAAATAAATTCCAAAATCTTACTAAGGAGGAGTGGGTAGGTTAAAATTAACAGATAGAATGTGGCATTGTAGAAACATGACTCACTTGTCTAATATACAGGGTGGGGCAAAGGTTGGTTTACAGTTGTGAGTACATGAAAAATAATTTATTTTTTTCAAAAAATATATATTTTATTGATTTTTTACAGAGAGGAAGGGAGAGGGATAGAGAGTTAGAAACATCAATGAGAGAGAAACATTGATCAGCTGCCTCTTGCACATTCCCTACTGGGGATGTGCCCACAACCAAGGTACGTGCTCTTGACCAGAATCGAACCTGGGACCCTTCAATCCACAGGCCGACGCTCTATCCACTGAGCCAAACCAGTTAGGGCAACAATTTATTCTTGTATTATTTATTTATTATTGCATTATTTTCCATACAAACAGCTGCAAATCTAATTTTGCCCCACCCTATGCACTGCCTAGAGAAGTGAGTCCTTACATGTGTCTTTGACAAGATACATTGATTGTCCCAGAAACAAAGAGCCAACTGAACAATGTGTCCAATAATATTTTAGATGTTTGATGCATGAAAACTATTATTGATCTACCACCACTAGTTCTATCATAATTCTATGTATTTTCTTTGTCTATCAAATATGGTTTTGAAGCATTTTTGAAAATGGTTATTTCAGTTTTATTGAAAAAAGTCAAAGCAAATGGAACAAATAGAAGGTAAGGGGACAAAACAAAACATAGTTATTTCAGGTCACAAAAAGACAATTTTCATCACAATTTTACGTTTCATAATTGGGTATCATTCACAAAACAAATGAAAGCAACTTACTTTTTTGCCATAATAACCCAAAAGTTGTAGTAAGACACTCCAGTGTATTTTCAACCTCCTTCTACTATTTTTTAAGATATTTTATTGATTTTTTTTACAGAGAGGAAAGGAGAGGAATAGAGAGTTAGAAACATCAATGAGAGAGACACATCGATCAGATGCCTCCTGCACACCCCCTACTGGGGATGTACCCATAACCCAGGTACATGCCCTTCACCAGAATCGAACCTGGGACCCTTCAGTCCGCAGGCCGACACTCTATCCACTGAGCCAAACCAGTTGGGCCTCCTTCCACTATTTTGAGTCAGCTATTAAAATGTCACTTCTCTTTCTCTGGGCGGGAGGGGGGGGGGGGGTGGGAGATGGGGGGTGGGGGGGGGTGTATTTTTGCCTCAAGACATCTTAGTTACAAATATACATACAACTGAAATGCCTATTCAGAGGGGGAAAATTTTGGAATAAAATTCTGTAGAAATTAAAGTTCTTCAATTATGACATATTTTTCAATGCCACATTTATTTAGCCGACAGCTGGAGATGGAGATGTTGGGTGGAGTTAAGGGGTAATGCTGAGCTGTGGGCCTGTGGATAGGTATGGAAAAGTAGCAGTGTCATAGACACTTTTGTTTATATTTCCCAGGCTACGGTTTACTTTTTGTTTAGAGAAGAAGCTAGAAAAGATAATGTTTAGTTTCATAAGCTTGAGCCATATTGAAGACTTTTACGTTTCATAATTGGGTATCATTTTGGATTTGTTCTTTCCTTTTCTGTTCTACTCCCACTTCCTCAATTGAGGCATCTCCCCATAATTGGGTTGCTACTATGGCCTCTTTCCCCTCACCCCTTCCCCAAGCTTCCCTCGTTAATGCAGTTGCTAAATCAAATTTACTAAAATGTTGTTGTCATCACACTAGTCCCTTGATATGGCAGGCAGAACAGAGCAGAGGGAGGTAAACTGGGAAACAGGAGCCTTTCCCCTGGCCCTGGCTGGGCCACTGCCACAGGGTGACTTTGGATGTGTCCTCTAGTCTCCATTTACTTCCTGACACAATAAAACGAGTGGAGGCATAAAGTCCTCTCCAACTCTAACATCTCATATACCTGTGATAAAAAAATCTACACTATGAGTTTCTACAAAATCTTACCTGTATAAACCTGCCTCCATCTCCTGCATCCCTTCCTCAACTGCATGACCCACACATGCAGTAATCCTGAAACCTATGGGCAGGGAGAAGTTAATCCTCTGAAATATTACTCACATGTGCCCAGTTGTGTCCACCTCATGACTCATGTTTAGGAAGCTTTCCTTCATATCTCCAGTTTATACACTATAGTTTACAGCAAGCATGTCAAACTCATGGCCCATGGGCTGCATATGGCCCACAACGAATATTTTTGCATCCCAGGCAATATAACGGTATGTAGGAAGCATTTTAATAAAAATTTCGTAACTTAATTTTTATAATATCCTGTCATACATAATCCTATATAATAAAA
Organism: Myotis yumanensis; assembly: GCF_028538775.1. Lineage (NCBI taxonomy): Eukaryota > Metazoa > Chordata > Mammalia > Chiroptera > Vespertilionidae > Myotis > Myotis yumanensis. The sequence goes on along the minus strand of NW_027223752.1, from coordinate 158,377,078 downwards.
GGCTAATATGCAAATTGTCCCCATGGGCAGGAGTTTGACTGTCAGGGAGTTAGACCTGCACTGACCACCAGAGGGCAGCATGAAACATGGTGGGAGTCAGTGATGTGGTGCTGGCAGCGGGCAGCAGTGGAGGTGCTGCCAGCCCAGATGGGCCCCAACAAGAGTGGGACCGTGGTGGGATGTTGGAGCAGGTGAGTGGGCGGAACCCGGCCAAGGCAGGTGCGAAGGGAGGCCCTGGCCAGTGGTGGTGGCAGGCAGCCCAGGGAAGGGAGGCCCCGGCCAGCAGCAGGCAGCCAGCAACCCCTAAGGACCCTACCCATGCACGAATTTCTCGCACTGGGCCTCTAGTTATTAATAATGAACTACAATGTTCACTAATGACTGATTACTATATTTGTGTTGCATTCATTTCCCTTAAGTGCCTAATGCACAGGCGAACCATTTCTCTCCACTAATACTAGCAGCAAGTATTTTAGCAGCCAATTGCCACATCATTAGTCTCGGACTGACTGGTTTGGTGTGTGCAACAGGAAATATTTTGCTTTCAGAGAACAAGAAAAATAGGTTTATTTGCATAACACTTATTAATTTGTGCAGTTATTCAGTGTCTGGTAAGTTAATGTTCAAGAAAAAATATTTTTATTAAAATTTTCTTTTATTTTATGTTAACAATTACTCATTTATTTCAGCCTTTTGTGTTCGGCATGTCTCTATCAAAATAAACCTGTTTCTATGAAAATTGAAGCTTTTGTTTTTTTGCGGCCCACATACACTTAAACCTTGTTTATTTGGCCCATGTTAGCCTTTGAGTTTGACATGCTTGGTTTACAGCCTTGAAGTTCTCACCTCTATCTCACAACTTAACTCTTTCTTGTGTATCATTTAAATATGGTGACAATAATACTAGCTAAAATTTATCAAACACTTATCAAGTATCTGGCCAACCATTAAGTGCTTTGTTTTCCTTATCTCATTTTTTTATTCAACAAAAACTTTACAGATAAGGAAACTGAGGAATAAGGAAAATAAGAAACTCTGCAGACATTACCCTGCTGGTAGATGGTGGAGTCCCAGTTCCTAACAGGATCTGCCCAACTTCTGAATTATCTTCTTAGCCACCAGACCACACCATTGGTGATGATGTTATTTCTGTTCTGTTTGTCTCTTTTTCCTCTTGTAAATTACGTTAACATATATTGTCAGGAACTCTATCTTGCACTTTTAGTTGAATATAACACAAACCCGGTATGTGACAGGTACACATAAGTTTTCAGTAAGAAGTTAGTGATTGGTTTTAGAGAGAATAGGCAGCATTTTTTACAGGATTGGGCAGTTTCTAATTGGTTTGTTAAAAATGTATTAGATCTATATATTTCTATGAGGATAGTAGCTTATACGATAATTGAAATATAGAATATTGGAATAAAACAAGCTATACTTTCATATTTTTATTTATTTATTTATTTTTAAAAATATATTTTATTGATTTTTTACAGAGAGGGATAGAGAGTTAGAAACATCAATGGGAGAGAAACATCTATCAGCTGCCTCCTGCACACCTCCCACTGGGGATGTGCCAGCAACCAAGGCACATGCCCTTGACCGGAATCGAACCTGGGACCTTCTAGTCTGCAGGCCGATGCTCTATCCACTGAGCCAAACCAGTTAGGACACTTTCATATTTTTTAATACTTGAATATAATCTGTTTTCATATTTGTACATTTTAAAATTAGAAATTAAAATAAGCCTACAATGAATGTGTATATATTCAATTGCAATTAACATGGAAAGAAGTGAGGAGACTATACAATATTGGGTGCTTTTGATGGGTGAGATTAGAGGAAAGAAAAAAGAAACAACTTTTTTTGATATCTGCCTATTCTCATAAAGGAAATATAAAATTTTAAAAATTTAAGAAGTAGGAAAAAAACATTTAAACCTTAAATTATTTTGTATATCATTTGTTTTGTTTTTTGTTTTTGTTTTTTTATAGTACCCTTTCCTGAAGATACTTATTTTTATTTTATGTTTATAATGCACTTGGCTGATTTTTAGCAAATTGTGCTTTTTTTCTTAATATTCATTATGAGAAGAATATTATATTGTTTTTGGTGGGAAAACAGAGAATTCTTTGGCATATTTCTTCAACATAGCTTGTCTGAACTTCACAATAACTGCAAGATTGTCATTCAGGGCTGTGAACTTTACTTTCAAATTCAGTCAAACATTCCCTGCATAGAAGTGTCTGATACTGAGATTGTTGTTGATTTGTTCATCATGTGAAAGATTTTTTATTAATCAATTAATTCAAATGCTAGTTATATAAAAATATTCCTAGATTCTGTTACCTATCATTTTTCACTAACAAAAATGCCAGAAAAACAGTATTTGAAGACAAGAGCTAAAATTTTGAGATGCAATTTTCTCAAACATTGGCTGTAAAATCCCCATAATTGGCGTGACCCTTAGAGAATGTCATTGGATATTTGATGAAACAGGGCATGAACTCTGTCCTGCCATCTGGGGGCTGTAATATACTACCCTGAATGACGCCTGGGAATTTTAAACTACCAGATAGTTCTTATCTAACAAACTCGGGGAGAAAGACATTTGTCCACTTTAAGGACTTCTGTTAGCAGATTTATGCCACTTAGATCAATATATTTCCACCTTCCTACCCCTTAAGCCCTACTTCTTAGTTTTTAAAAAATGAAAGAAAAAAAGAAAGATGTGCCTGATCCCAATTTTCATAACTGAAAGAAACAACATGGTATTATAATAGTTTTCTGGAAAACCACTCTGGTTCATATTCTTTGCTACAATATTTTAAAACATACCTAGCAACACAAAGATGCGAACACATAGAAAACTAGAGTTTCTTAGCAGAACTAATCACACATTTTAAGATGACAATTTAATTTAAAATTAAATTGAAGTAAGAAGCCAAAGAACGAGATACTTTATTAAAAACCCTTCAATCAGAAGTCATTTCTTTGTAAACAGCTTTCTTAAATGGCCATTGTTTCAGTAATTATAAGACCATTATCCTTTCTCTTCCATCAGTCTTGACTAAAGATCAATGAAGAGAATAAATGTCTTTTTTATAAAGATAAATACTGTTGGAGAAAGAATGATTTTTAAAAATTGTCTATTGTAACCAAAGGTTTGTTCTTTGATTAAAGGTATCTCTAAAACAAATAATCTGCATGCACATATGTGTGTAACTAATGCAATTAATCTTCATGTTGGATTAACTTGATAAAATATTGACCTAATTTGGTATTAAAAGATTACAAGTAACATTTTGCCTTGAAGGCTGCAGCATGCCTCATGTCAACGCAGTAATGACAGAATTAACCTCCAGAGCTCTCCTCAGTTGAGGAGTTTCTGACCAGTGTTTGGATGACCTATAATGACTGGTGTGCAAAAGGCCCACTGATGCTGTTTTCTCAGCCAGCTGAACTGACTCCACGGTTCAGAGCTGTGCAAAGGAAAAACGTAGTCAAAAGACATTCTAGAAATGGCCAGCTTCTGGTTGTCAAATAAATGTTTCAACTTATTAGTAAAACAAGTTGTCTGGAAGTACTTAAAACATTTCTATTTTAAGTACACAAATGTCATCTATAAACATTGTATAATTATTAGGCATTTTGTTTTTTTTTTAAATTTAATTAATTTTTTCCCATTACCTTTTATCCCTTCTATGCCCTCTAGCCCTCCATCCATCCCCCTCCAGCCCTGCAATCAACACACTGAGACCTTTTGCTTTTAAATGTAAAGGCTTGAAAGTAGGAAAAGTTTTCTTGTTGCTTAATTTTCTTTTTGTGAGTTTGGTTACAGTTTTCTGACAATTAATAATAAAGAATTCTTGTTGACTGGTTAATGGGCAGATATAATAGTGTATGACTTCTGTTTCTCATTGGGCTAATTGCATGAGACATAAAATTCTAGTCCATAGTTAACCCTCAATTACCTTGGAATTAGGGATGAAGTTGCATAACAAATAAACTACATAAATAATTAAAAGGGATTTTTTAAAAGTAAAAAAGCAATCGTGAGAGAGAAAGAAAAGCAGCATTAGAGTAACCTGTAATTATTAGGTATAATAGCATAAAACTGGCTAAAGAGGCTTACATTTGTGAATTGATCATATCTTCCTTTAATTGAGTTCCTAATTATCTTGATCCTGATTTTCTTATTCTGTGTAAGTGCACCAAATGTTTGCATGGAAGAGAAATAGAAAAACAACATCCTGTCCATTTATAAATTAGCAAAAACTCCATATATCTGAGTATGTGAGAGAAGACTGTCTCAGGCTGGGCCAGCCTTATATGGAGGCATAATAATGATGTTTAGAAGGGGCTTTGAAGGGTTATAGGTAAAAACTTTATGATATCAAATGTGAACCAGTCGCTAAAATTTCTACCACTGGAGCTTCCTTCTGCATTTCAGCAATTAAAAATCTTTATGTGGAACACAGATATAGTATGATTTCCCACGAAATTCTGTTAACGCTCTGTGTATTCTCTTTATAGGAGTGGCTTCCAGAGAAGAACTTTGACTCTTGTTATATGACCAAGATAAGAAAATCATTGCCAATAATGCTTAAAGGAAATACATTATAAAAAGAAATACATTTCTAATATATTTTGCGGGAAGCCACCGCTTTCCAATAATTTCATGAGAGTGCACCAAGGAACACAGAAGGCCAATGGACCTTGGGCATTAGCAGGGCTGATGATAAGCACCGATTGTTGAGATAGTGGTGGCTCAAGGCAATTCCTTAACCTGGTAATCCTTTTACTGTTTACCAAACTTTACCTTTGATATGCCTGTATGCATTGCTAAAGGACAAATGTGTATTCAAGTAAATAAAAAGCAGACAGAAGTCAGTGTGCTCTTCATGAAAGAGACACCACCTGGCCCCCCACCCATTAATAATTCATACTTCTTGTCTAGTGTTTTCATTTGTTCATTGGCCCCTCCTTCAGATCCTGAACCCATCCATGCAGGTCCTGGCAATATTTGATGAGCTATCTATGGAAAGCATAATGTTACTTTAAAATATGACAGTCAAATATATAAGGCAAATCCTGTGCTCATCCTTTATGGCTTTTTCCTAAAAGTAGAAAATTCCTATCATCAATTAAACCTATATATATTAGGCAATAGATATCAAGATTTACATGAGTTGTTCAATATACAGGGTGAGTTAAAAAGTAGGGTAACAGTTGTGAGTACATGAAACAGTTTATTTTTGAATTATTGTTTACTAATTATTGTATTATTTTCCATCTGAACAACTGTAACCCTACTTTTTCCCTACTCTGTATGTGTGTATATGCACGTCAAATACTTCAATAATATTTATTGCCTGGGGTTCTGATTTGCTATGGATAGGGAGCTGCAGAGACTACTCTTTCAGCAATTTCTTGCCTTCTATTCTTTCTGCTTCATTGCTCATTTCCTTTCCTTGTTCCCTGGTGTTTTCATTTATGGGTAATTCAAAACCTTTTGGAGTTTACATGGCTCTGTTATTTTATCTGCAAATATTTAGCACACTGAACCAATCTTCATTGTTTTTCTTAAATAGAAACTCAGAAAGATAAGAAAAATAACAGAAAAAAATTACTCTTTTGTGAATGATTTCATTATTAGTTCAATCCATTGAATGTGGCATATATGGCAGGTTGTACTTCAGATGTTTTTGTAGATAAAGACTTAGCTACTCTTGCCTTTCAGCAGGCCAAAAACAAATTAATGGATAAGAAAGACTGTAATCTTTCTGTCAATGCATGTAATTGTATCCACAAAATGATTAGTGCTGATAGTTAAAAAAAGAGCAGACAATCACAAAGTTGTAATTTGTACTTGTACGAAGTTCTACTTTTGTACAAAGCATAAAATTACTAGTGTGCCAAAGAACAGTCTTTTCCTGACAGAATTTGTTTCCTATAAAGTATTAATATTATTAAATTTAATAGAATTTATTGGATAAGTGTTTCAGACATTTGTACTAGCTACAATGAAGACCAATAATTGTGATAAAGACAAATTGACTTTTTTTGTCCATATCTCCTTGACCTGTTTATGAATTTGAGATTCTAACCTTGTGCTTCTTTTTAAAAACTTCCTTCCTTCGTTTCTTGGTGCATTATTATTCCAATTCTCCTCATATTTTGGTGATACTTCCCTCTTTCTTTTCTTTCCTGGATCCTCTTTTGTTTATATTCCCCTTCTGTTTTTGATGCACTTGCATCTCACCCTTGATGAGTGCCTTTGTTCTCTTGATTTGGCCACTCGAATCACTAATTAACTTTGGGGTCTTCCCAACATTTCATTTCTACATTTTCAACTGCTTCCAGGCCTTTCTGCTGGGCTCAGAAAAAGTGATTAGTGGCGACATGGATGGGCTCAGGCACAGGCTCTTCTTCTACCACATCTCCCTGTTTCCAGGGCAACGTCTACCTGTGAGCAGACAGGAACTTTTTTATGGGGACACCTCATAGGTAATGGCATTCATAGTTTTTATAGGACAGCCTGTGAGCCAATCACATTTCTGTGCTTATTGTTATCCTCAACAAACAATCAAAGCCAAGATTTACATCTTTCTGCTAGATATCCCCTAGTCCAAGAAATTTTTATTCTGATCTTTGTGGATATGAAATAAGTCATAGAGTATTCATAGAGGAGGAAATGACTTCAAGTACATATAATATTTTTGTTATAAACATTTAAAGTGAGGATGTCTTCAAACTCTAGGTAATTACATATTGAAATGTTTGATAAGATATATGCTAAGGGCGAATAACACAAAATATTAGCAAATAAGTGTTCTATGCATATAAGTGAAAAGATAAATAAAAGAACCATATTTTTACATAGTTTCTGGTTGTGTGGTTTTGTGTCTGCTCCAATAGTAGGTGTTGAGCAAAGGCCTAATGGATTGGATGTTTTGAATGGAAAGTACTTAGTGAACCTTGTCCTATGGTACTTTCCACATGCAATTTTAGACATCTTCATACGACTCGCTATAAAGCAGTCCATAATGAATGGACAAATGAAACAATTTTAAATGTGATGATAAGAATTTTCCACTGTTAGTGAGAAGCAATAAAGAATGAGTGCTTGATTTAGCTCATATAACTTATTGTTTCTCAGATTCCAAATAAATCTACTTTCTATAGAAAACTCCACCAAATGTATTAGGATATTTATTTTTTTTATTCTAAGAAATATTGGCAATGTTTTTCTTAGCTTGGTTGTAATATGAGCTAAAACTCTCATCTGAAAGTTACTCCTATAAAAAGAATCCACAGTGTGTTACAGAACTTGCAAAAATTATATCATATGTGTGTTCCCTATGAAGATTTTAGGTTGTTGAAACCCAGTGGTTATTTCTAAGCATGGATTTACAATGTTTTTTTTCTAATTTCTCAAATATTTGATTTTTTTTTGGGGGGGAATAGTATTTATCACTTTTAAAATTGAAACTACTGATGACATTTGTATTACAGCTTTGAATGGTGGACATTGGTAGCACAGGTCTTAAATCTTTTTCAGCATAAACTGGAAGTTCCACTTGCTTTTCCTTTTTCTTCCTTCACCTGAGTCAAAATGTAGTTCAAGGTACCTCCTCACTACCACAGCTTCAGAGGCCTTTGAAGGGGTTTTGAGGTATTTCCATTAATTAACCAGATCTATGAGGCTCTCATCACTGTCTACATAACTTCTGCATGTATAAATTCCTCTGGAGCCAATGACAGCTCCCTTGAGGGTATATTGCTTTATACAGTTACAAGTTATTTCACCATTATTTAATTTTTTAAAATTTAATTTGTAAATTCTGTTAAGTCTGCAAACTGTAGTGAGAGTAATATAGTAAAATGGTTAAACATAAGCCAGATTATTTTTCTCTGCTCAAACACCTCCAGTATTTTACCAGTTCATTTGAGTAAAAACCAAGATCATTCATACGTACGCAATCTCGAAACAACTTTAGTGCATATCTAAAATAATTGAAAACAAGAGCTCAAACAGATACATGTACACTAATGTCCATAGTAGCATTATTTGCAATGGTAAAAAAAGTGGAATCAAGTTAACTTCTCATCAATACAAAGAAAATGTATTGTATACATACAATGGAATATAATTCAGCCTTAAAAGGGAGTAGTAATACATGCTACAACATGAATGAACCTTGAAAACACGATGCTAAGTGATATAAGCCATTATAAGTGATACAAAGACAAATATTGGATTCAGTTTATATGAAATACTTAGAAGAGTCAAATTCATAGATATGGAAAGAGTTGTTACCAAGGGCTGGGAGAAGGTGGAAGGTTGGGGAGTTATCATTTAACGGGGACAGAGTTTCAGTTTGGAATGATGAAAATGTTCTGGAGATGGATAATTGTGATGGTTGCACAACAATGTGAACGTATTTCATGCCATTTAATTGTACACTTAAAAGGGTTAAAATGGCAAAGTTTATGTTATAAAAATATTTTTAAAATATGACAAAAATTAAAGCAGCTACTTGCTATAAGTCTCAAGTTATGTCTGCAGCTCTGAATTATTATTTGTCAATTATTTCCTTCTGCTCTATTTTCTGTAAATGTAAGTTCTAACCCTGCTTGTAGAAAGAAGTAGAATAAAAGAAAAAACAATCATGGGTTAAAAATTTAAGGGTGGCAGTGCAGTAACTGAAGTTCAATGTTTGTATATCGTCTGGTGGAACACAGAGTGAGGAGCTTTTGTTTATTTATGTATTCAATGTACTAGTCCTTTTTTAGGTTCTGAAAGTTCAGTAAAAATGAGACATAAGATCTCTAACCTTATGGATAATTGTAGGTACTAATAAGTGCCATGAAGAGAGGTAAAAGCAGGGCAGGGTGCTAGGGTTTGTGTGATCTTATTGAGATGGATAGTGATAGAAAGAGGTGAAAACAGAATCATGATCATGATCATATGCTACATATTACTTCTATAGGTCCCGATCATGATGGTGATTATTCTTAAAATCCAGTCAGGGCTACATTACTACAGGGACACACACACACACACACACACACACACAGCACACATGCACACACGCACACACGCACACACAGGCAGATACACACAGTATCTTTCCTTTACTTGGGTCTTTGAAAATATGGCTTTGATCATCTGCCTTAGAAAAAGTGGTAAAACTTACACACCAATTCATGTACAGTGGGGCCTTGACTTACGAGTTTAATTCGTTCGAGACCTAGCTTGTTAAGGAGCTCATTAACTCAAATTACTCTGTCAACTCAATGCAAAAAATCGGCTGAGAGACAGCTGGTATCTCAAAAAACTTGTTAGTCGGGACACTCGTAAGTCAAGGCCCCATTGTATAAGCATTGCATTATTTCAATTTCCCACACCTGTTACTGTGTTGCTTTGCAAAGTCTCCTTTAGGAACAGTGACAAGAAGGAAAATAATATTTTCGGACAGTGTCCTAGTATGTGTATGTTTTCCTAAGTAGGTCCTTTTCTTTTATGATTCACTCCCTGTAATATTTATTGCCTTTTGTTCATTAAAGCATGGAATTGTGGTTAGAGTATATCTCTTTTTAAAAAACTGTGTACACCTCCCGACACTCTCTTCAGTCTCTAAGAGACAGTGCTTCCTCAGGAAATATTTCTCAAATTGAATTGAATCCATGATTCAAAGGTTTTGTTTTACATGGTAGGGATGGTCAAAATTTCATGATTGTGTTGTTATTGTTAAGAGAGCTTTATAATTATTTCCTTTGGAATTGTTATAATTGTACATGGTAGTGCTTGCTTTCAGGATGTGCCAGCTTATAGAAGTTTAGGAGTTAACAGATATGTCCCATGGAAAGCCTGTTGACTTCCTGCTCATTTGTCATTGTTATTGAATAGAGTTGTCTCCTGGGCTTGTCAGTGTCTGAAGTGGCCATGCTCTCTCTGGAGTTTAGCAGATTTTATATTCTGCCTTGGTGGATGTTTGGTGCTCACATTTTTATTTCTTGTATTTTGAGAGAAATTCCAAGAAAGCTCTGAAAATACTTCTGGTCAAATAATAAATTACTTTATCTCCAAAGCGTGTTTTCCCCCATTTTATTTTATTTTACTAGAGGCCCAGTACACAAAATTTGTGCATGGGGGGCGGGGGTGTCCCTCAGCCCAGCCTGCACCCTCTCCAATCTGGGACATCCCTCTCACAATCCGGGACCACTGGCTCCCAACCGCTTGCCTGCCTGCCTGCCTGATTGCCCCTAACCGCTTTTGGCTGCCAGCCTGATCAATGCCTAACAGCTCCCCTGCCAGCCCAATCACCCCCAACTGCCCTCTCCTGCTGGCCCAGTCACCCTCAACTGCCCTACCCTGCAGGCCTGGTTGCCCCCAACTGCCCTCCCCTGCTGGCCATCTTGTGGTGGCCATCTTTGACCACATGGGGGCGGTCATCTTTGTGTGATGGCATGACAGTCAATTTGCATATTACCTCTTTATTATATAGGATTTTTTTCATTGCCATCCCCCCTCCATTCCTTCTTCCACCTCTACCCACTTCCTCCCTCCCTCAATCACCACATTGTTGACTTTTGCTTGCAGTTGACCTCTTTATACGTATTCAGGGACTGAATAGTTTTAATTACAGAATTGGACAGGAAATGATTTTAAGATCACTCAGATTCTTCCATGTAATCATTTCAAAATGTCTATTGCAAAATTTTTGGAAGGTATATCTAGATGCATTCATCAGACTTTAGATTACATAACTATTTTGGAAGTTTAATATTTTTTCCTCTAATATTATCAATTAGAACAAAAAATGTTCTTGCTTATTTCTTGAATGCCAGTATTTCCAGCATTTTATTCTTAGCCATGCTGAACCATTGGCCATCTCACCTACTACTTAACTTAAAAAGTTCCTACCTTTTGTGCTTCAGGGGCCGTTTTCTTGATCCCTGTGACATTGTCCAGTCCTTGGATGCATCCTCTTCTCTCTTTCTTTCCACCAGGCTGAATTCTGTGACTTTCCAGAATTACTCTCACATCGACATCCTTGATTCCTGTGCATGCCTATTCCTCCTCTATTTACAAAATCCTAATCCTGTACTGTGGCCACAATCTGCTTTATCTGCTCCCAAATCCAGGCAGGGGAATCTACCAAGAATAACCACATAAACTTGGACATGACCATTACAAAAATATGGTCCCCAAATTGACCAGTCATTGTAACTTTTTAAACATCTTTTTAACATCACTTTTTAACATCTTTTCCCAACCTTTCCAATGAATGATTTAAACATTTGTTACATGTCTCACCTGACCTGTTCAACTTTTCCTCCTGATAGCTAATGACCTCTTGATTTATTGAGAAAACTGCCTTCACAACTCTGTTGCAAACTCTTTTTATAATGTTTCCTTCTACCTGTAGGCTATCTATAGCCATAAAAGTCTTAAAAACATTTTCCTTGAAGTCAGAAGATGTATTCACCCCCCCCCCCCCCCCCCCCCCCGTTCTTTGATTTCATAATCTCCCCATTTTGCGGGACTTTAGTCCACATTTCAGGGCTATATCCACCTTCTACTCACCCTTTCTTTTTTATTAGCATATAGTGATGCTCTAATCTCTCCCGTTATAATAAAACGTTCCTTAACTTGGGGTCTCTTTAGTTATTAATTTTTCTTCTCTGTTTTCTCTTTCAAACTTTATGAAAGAGTAATTTTCACTTTAATTTTTCAATTCTCTGCAATGTAATTTCACCTTTACTATATTAAAACTTCTTTTACTAAGGTAACATATATATTTTAATTTTCCAAACTCGATTAGTTTTCATCCTTGTATTACTAGAGTGGGTCCTGGACATAAGAGACATTATGTAATTCTTGAATTGCTTTGACTTACAGTGAGATTTTATTTTATGCTAGAAAATTCACAACCATTTAAATATCTTTGTCTAGAATTTGGTGTTCTGATTTATAGTTGCAAAGATAAAAACTAACAAAATAATCTACAATAAAAACTACAAAACTAATCAATCCAGGAAAACTGCTATTTTTGAAAGGAAGAGTAATGAAGAAATGCAATGCCTTGATTCCGTTCAGAAATAGTGATTTGGTTTAAGGAGTTCAGAGACTCTTTAAATGCATCAAGGTTTTTATTTCTTTTCCCACCCCTTATCTTTTTTCCTTGAATATTTATAGTTCACCTACACCTATATCGTATATGGATTATCATAGTTATGGACAAGATAATTCTTTGGTCTGAAATATTTGGTAGTATTCTTATCTTTGAGAAAATGAGAAATGCTAGTTTCTTGGGCAAAATTCTATACTGTAGGTGGCTTCATAGGAATGACAATAATTATCACTCATATAATATCTGTAAAATCTCTCCTTATTCTGCTAATCTTTTGATATATTTAAAATTATAAATATTTGGATTTTTTATTTAACACCATTTATTTGTTTTTACACTGTCTCTTCTATGTACATAACATGAATGGCAGTTAAATAAAGTTCCCTTGTTGTATAAACATCTTTGAGGATGATATTTTCATAAGCTTTTTTTTTAATTTAAAAATGTTTTCTAAGTATATTATTCATGGATTTATTTTCATTATTATTTCACTGTTTAAAATAAAGTTATTTTAGCTTCTATTATTGCTTATATTTCTTCAGAAACAAGGAAAAAATAAAGTCTCTCTACTTTCACACTAAACTCATGACTGACATGCTTGTCCTGAGATTAAAAAATAAATAAGTCCAGCACCATGGAACTTTCTACTCAGGTGCTGTGCCACAGCTCAGAGGCCTATTGCCCATGATTTCAAGGTGTGAGGAAAAATTAATGTCTCCATCCCTGCGGAAGCAGGGTGTGCTGCCAGCAAAGGGCAGCTTGCTCTGTTAAACCAGTGTGCAAAGGAAACTATCATTGCCTTTGAACACTACAATATGAAAATAATCAGGAAACACCACTTTGCAGTAAAGCAGAATTTATTTTAAGGACATTTATGGAGAAAAATATAAATGTAGCTATTTATAGTACTGAAGAATAATGAAATAAAGTTTATTTTTATTAGAAAGTGAGATCAAAATTGTTTTTAATATTCATTAACTGGTAATAAAAAGTATCTGTACATGTGCAAGTAGTTTGATGTTCATATGAAAAGTGAAAATAAGTACATCGGTGATTGCTTTTTTTGCAGTAGTTCATTGTATAATGATGGTCTACAGTAGATATTTTTTGTTTCTTGCATATCAAAATGAATTCAGTATTTTTGCATTAAATGTGTTTTTATTGATTTATTTAATCTATTTATTAAATATTTATTGACTGCCTATTCTGGGGCAGATTCAGTGAGATGTCAGAGCAATAGAAATTCAAGATAGAATTCTCAAGATAAAAAAATGTTAATTTGGGACTGTGGATTCCTTTCTTTTTTTGTAATGGTACATACAACTACACAGCCTGAGTTTATCCTGAGGAATTGGGATTTAATTTATACTCCTTCCAGTGGAGAAGAAACAAAACTTTTCTACTTAGAAAAGAAAGAATTTGTTATTGAAAGGATAGAAGACAGTGTAAATAAGAATCCAGTTATGTTGCTGTTACGTTTATGAATTTTAGCTGTTGAGCCCACAAAACTCTATTTTTGAAATGATTATAAAGATATAATAATAATTCTGCTAAAAGCCTAAATATCTAAATTTTCTAATTTTTTATATTTTATAAACATTTAAAAATATTTCTTAGTTTCAAGTGAGTCTAAACAGAGAGCTTTCTTCTGATGATAAAGTAACTTAACTTTAAATAAATGCTAAAGTAGATTATGAAACTTATAAGAAAAAAACAAAACCTAAATTATTTTAGAATGTTAGATTTATTGGTCAAGGGAAATTGTGTCACCACCACTATTTCACAACTATTTTTTAAAAAGAATTTTAGTATCTCCTTAATTGCAAAAAATGTAAATCCTTCCTACAGAGACTGTATTTGAAATACTAGAACATTCATATCTACTAACTACTTCTGAGCTGATACTCAAGTCTTTTTGTGAAAAAGAAAAACAAAACAAAAAACCCATATCACATTTTATCATAATAAAGGTATTAATGCTATCATGATTACTTCTTTTTTGGCTTTAAATAACATCAAGTAATATCATTGTCTTAAAATGTATTACAGAGGCAAACACATGACATTTGGCTATCTCACCGATGCCAAAGTTTCCTTTTATCCTGGGCGTGGGTTGGGAAGAGCGTGGGGAGACAAAGTAGTGTTAGGAGAATACAGGCTCTTTCTTTCTTAGAAGTGGGGGTTATTATTTTATGAATCCAATTTCATATCTCTCTTGCCATCTGTCACTAGAAAGAAGAGATATAGGACAGTGGCAAACTCATGTTAAAGAGGCTGTCTTGGGATAACAAAGAGAAAAGTTAATGGACGTGGATTTATAAATTATTAATGATTTTTCTTGTCATTTCTTGAAAAATGAAAGCTATGCACGCTGCCTCTCTCCCCAAACAGATTGCGTTTTATTCCTTTGCAGTTTGTCCATCAGCCTTCACTCTGACAACATAATCCAGAACTAATCCAGAGCATTCAGTTTTCCTTGTTGGCTCTCAGGCAGCCTGCTTAGACAAATCCTGCTACCTGTCAGGCCTCCTGTGGGTGCCAAACCAGCTGCCAGGTTAACCTCTGGGGAAGCAGGAAGACCTGCTGATTTAACCCCAACTTCCCTTCCCGTAATCCACAGTAAACAGGGGAGATGTGAACAGGCTAACTGGTTTAATCAGGCCTAGGTCCCTTAAAATCTGTTTCATACACAGCTTTAAGAACTCAGGTGATACACATCCCTATGTAAAATCACATGGCAGTTCCTCCAAAATGTGAGCCTAAAGAAGCAGATGGATCAGATACACTGGAAGGTATTAATCTTCTAAAGCAGTCTGTGAAAATATGTACCCCACTGCACTGAGCCACATCATTGCATATAAACACTTCCTTATTGCCAGGATGAGGTCAAAACTGAAATGGGGGCAAAAAAGGGAGGTTATTACAAAGAGTCACACTTTTGCTAATTTCTAATATGCTTGCTGTAATTTATCTTCTCTCTATCCTTACCTTCCCCAGTGCATGTATATGCACACACGTTAATTCTTGCTGCATGCCAGTGAATTTGAATATTGTTTACAGATTGGTCTCAGATGATTCAATATGAGCAAATAACTAGACAAAGTTTTCAAATGAGTAAATATAAATTAATGTTGCATGGCATTTAAATGACTCACATGAAGTTGATCAATGGAGCACACTGAAGTAAAACGCCTAAAAAATACTCACTCTTTATTCACAAAGAGCAATAACATGTCGCCTTCTTCTTGTTGGAATTCAAGGCACAACAGTCAGTCTGCTCCTGCAGCATCAACCATCCACAGCAGAACACAAAACAAAACAAAACTTCATAAACACAGCT
Organism: Myotis yumanensis; assembly: GCF_028538775.1. Taxonomy (NCBI): domain Eukaryota; kingdom Metazoa; phylum Chordata; class Mammalia; order Chiroptera; family Vespertilionidae; genus Myotis; species Myotis yumanensis. The sequence goes on along the minus strand of NW_027223752.1, from coordinate 158,361,595 downwards.
TCCAAGGCAGACTTAAAAGTTCCACTACATTTAGTCTTCTGAGAAATGTAATAACACGTGACTCAGTTCTTCCAATATTAGGAAGGTAAGTATCCAGGCTAATAGAGGAAGGAAGCCTAGACCAGTCCCTGGGGAGCGAAGTAGAACTCTACTCCAAACAAGTGGTTGCAATCTGTAATCTAACGAGGATCTTCAGTTTTCCTCCATGTAACTGCAGGCATTTCTTTAAGAGCAAGAAGCACAAGGTTTGCCCCCGCCCTATTTATTGCCTCCCACAGTACAGAAGATGACAGATGAGGAAGGTTCATTATGCAAAATAAACACCCAGATAATGGTTTAATGAAGTGTGAGTGCACTTGTGCACATATAAACAGGCTCACATGCACTCACACACACCACTTGGTTTCTGACCTAACCAATTTTGCAATTAAACTTTGTATTCCCATCTAATCATTGTAATGATAGTTGATGTATTATTAGTATAAATAATTATATCTTAAAAGTTTTGTAAATAGAAATGAACACCCGCATTTGGTTTTTGAGCACCTAATAGTTTTTAAAAATAATTTTTTTAACTTTTTATTCTATTCAACAGGTAATATTTATATTTAGTTGAAAATTCATTTTTAATTTCTTTTTTTTATCAAATGTTTTTTGCTTCATTTCTGTTAGCATCCTTTTCAGTCACAAGAGCCAGTCTGCTCCTGCAGCATCCCTCTTTCCATGGTCCATGTTTTTTCTTTTCTTTTTCTTCTTTATATTTCTATTTGTTTTATTGGTGGTCAAGTTTACGAGTGTGTCAGACAGTCATTTATCAGGAAGCAGCTGACTTTCCTAGTTAAGGTGTGAATAGGGATTAGTTGTCAAACAACACTACATGAGATAAAGCTTGTTTTAAAAGCAGACCAAATCTTGTGTGTTCTGTTTGATAATGAGGCAGTTATTGAACTGAAATTTGGAAATAAAATTTGAAATCAGAAAGATAAGGTAAATTGAAAAATGTGGCCATGAGTAAAAATCTTTAGTCTTCCATAAAAATATATTAATCACTATTTAAAATGTCTTTGAAAGACAACTCTTTATTACAGCACTGACTCTACATTTTATGATAAAATACACTAGGGCCATGCTCATGGGATTGTGGAATGATGCTAACTGTGTCCTGCACTAGGAGCCAGAGGCCAGGCAATAAGGACTTGAGTAGAGGGAGGTGAATGGACAGGGCAGGGTTGTAGGAAAGCTGGTTAATTTGGGATACAGCTCTGAGGGGTAGAGAAAGTGACATAAGATAGAGAATGGAGCCAACCTTTTAGGAGGAAAGGAACTTAAAGAATGGAAGTAAATCACTTGAGAAGGGAAACAGAATAAAAGAGTCAAAAAAGTCTGTGGCAAGACGTTTATATAGGGGCATGCCATATATGAACTGAAATAATCATAAACTTTTAGAAAATAATATTACTTGGTAATGCAAACACTGTGCCACATTTAAATCATTAAACAGCATGTGTCATTAGGAGTTTTAAAGACACATACATGCAGTACACAAGAAATGTTCCTGAAGAGTTATACCAAGGCACAGAGGTTAAGAGCTGGGCTGGCCAGGTGGAACTCAGCGTCACCACCACTAGCTGGGCAAGCAGGGAGAAGGGAGAAACTTATTTTCTGTGCTTTATTCTCCTCTTCCCTAAAATGGGGATTAATGTTAATGTTGGTGTTCAGATTTATTTAAAATTATATGTAGTGGTCCCATTGGAATTTGGCATAGAGAAGGAGCTCGATGCAGTTTAGCCATTACTCCTGAGTACAAATGTACTTAAACTTCCGGTGTGAGAACGCTTTAGTCAGGAATTTTGTTAATGAAATATTGAGTTGTTTAAGATTCATATTAGATGGAATATGTAGAATCTCTATATGAGAATCCTATCCAGAGCTTTAGAGCCTTAGAAAAGAGCTCTGATCCTTTGAGATACTGAGTAAATTGATTTAAAAACACTCATACACTACTTTGACCTAAGATTTTTCAGGGCTTAAGTTGACCTACTTTTTGTTTGTATTTGACTTATTTACTCAGTGAAAAGCACACTATTTTCAGGATGGTTGTAAGAAAAGTGCCAGGATGTATTGTTAAAGCTATATATTAAATAGAAATATAAAAAAATCTATAGTCCACACAGAGATGCAGCTTTACAGGATTTCCATCTGGTTTTTATGATATAAGGCAACTTCAGCTTGAGTAGTCATGCTGTTTAGGATACACTGACTGCTATACAATTGATCAATATATTGTAAACAAATGCTGAAAATGTTTGGTCATATTTGATCATCTTCCTCTCTAAAGTACCAGCTGGAAGACACTATCTCGTTATTGATCATTGTCTTATCAGCTCTGCACATTATGGCATGTTTGTAGTTGGAACATAATCTAAACAGCACTGGTCTAATTCACTGACCTTTGAAATCTGGGTTTAAACGGCAGAAACACAAGAAGACTGATCACACTTACAGAGGTCTTTACGTGGTCTTGCTGTCTAGTGAAATTTGAAAGGACCACAGCCCAGAAAGTAAACTAGATAGTACAATTTACCTGAGGGAAAAAGGATGTTGAAATTGATGGATGAGAATAGAATTTTAACTTTGAATTTTGAATTCAATATTTTTTCAGAAAAGAATTATATTCATTTATTTGAACTAATATGAGGAGACCAAACTCAGTTAGAATATGCCTTCCCTTTCAGCCAGGGTATAATGGGATGGCCCTAGAATATTCTGAATAAAGTATAGTTGATTTTAATTTGGGATAAAATATCTCAAAGCAGTAAGCTTTTTGTGGTGTGAGACTCTTAAAACAAAAATTTGTCTAATTCTTGGAATATAATAGTGCACACACATAAATCTTTTTGCTAAATTAATTCTACATTCATATTTTAAAATATAAAAATAATCACAAATTAAAAACAAAAGAAAAGTCTCAATCCAAAGTAGAACCAATGAACTAATGGCAACTTAATGAACAGATTTCTACATCCTATATCAACCCCTAGCAGGTGGACACATATCCTCCAATTTGGCTTTTTAAAAATGATATCATACAGTATTGATATGCAACAGATGTTTAAAATGTATTCTAACATGATTACTATTATTATGAGTATTCTTTTGTATAAATGTATCAATATATATTCAACCAGTCCTCTTTTAAAGCATAAGATTGTTTTCAAGTTTTCACTATTTTGAACATTTAGATGCATAATATCTTTGCATCATTTCACACTTAATATTTTCTTAGGATAAATTCTCAGGGATGCAATGGATAGGTTAGATAGTATCTGCTTTGGAACTTCAATATATATAAACTTTTAGATAGAGTGTATTAATTTAAATTTTAAATACATACAAAATATCTTATATATACTTATTCTTTACATGTAATTTATAGCTTCCATATCCATTACATTAATTATTTTCATCCTTTTTATTGTTTTTAATCTGTCTGATGAAGAAAGATATCTTATTTTAATTTGCACTTTTTTTACTATGAGAGTAAATGACTTTTCAAGTTTATTACTTTTTCTGACTCCTCTATTTATTTGCCATGTCCCCTTTCCTAATGACTTGTGAAGCTTTTTCTTATTTATTTATGAAAGCTCTTTATAGAGTTAATAATTTCAAGTTCACTTATGTAAAATTATATATTTAGATACTAAAGATAGTTCCACTATATATTGCAAGCTTTTTCCTTTTTGCATTTCAATTTTTACTGCATTTTTGATTTAGGCTTATTGTATTATAATCAGAGAACATATGATCAGAGAACCATATTTGCATTACATGTTTTGATACTGTTACTGAAAGTTTATCCCTGTTATGCTTTTATTTAGAAAGAATCTTACTGCTTTTATCTTAAAATAATCCTTTTAGGCTAATGTGGTATTTTAAAAAATTATTCTTTTATTAATATTGTTTGCTGGATCATCTCGTGGCACATATAAACTTATAACCTTCTGTAGCACACCAAAAATATACTATATATTTTGCTGATATGACAAAAAATAAGTATACTTTTGATTGATTTACAAAATAATAATAATAATTACCTAGCTTTTTTGGTCCAAAGTGACTTTTTATAAAAACAGATGCCTGTACTTGTATATAAGGATTTCTTATACCAAGAATTAACCAATCAGACACAATCTTATTATAGCACTTGACCAATAAGATGCTACACTACTTCATGACATATATATTTATGGTTCAAGACAGGGCATTCACACCAGATGCGTACTGTTGTGGAGGCTGTTGCTATTTTGTTATTTGAAAATCTAAGGGAAAAAGGGGTCAGTGCACCTGATTAAGTAGTCAGGTATTGCATGTTTTATAAATTCCTGCTGGCAAACTGGTTGAAAATTGCTGTGCTAGATTTTTAAAAAAATATATTTTATTGATTTTTTACAGAGAGGAAGGGAGAAGGATAGAGAGTTAGAAACATCGATGAGAGAGAAACATCGATCAGCCGCTTCCTGCACACCCCCTCTTGGGGACGTGCCCGCAACCCAGGTACATGCCCTTGACCGAAATCGAACCCAGGACCCCTGAGTCCGCAGGCTGACGCTCTATCCACTGAGCCAAACCAGTCAGGGCCTGTGCTAGATCTTGAAAGTCCTTTTACCTTAACTCACCCAATACCATTTGTTAAGGAGTACTTTTTTTTTCTCAGTATTTCTATATATATCTTCTTAAGTAAGGCAGAGTTTTAGTGGTTTGTAAGTGGCTCTCTCAGTCAGGTTTTGACTGATGTGTGAATTAGAGTGGTGAAGGTGGTTGAAGATAAATAGGACAGTGATTTTTCGCTCATAGAATTTGTCATATAGTGGGGAGAGAACAGTTACTGTTAAGTAAATACAGATATGGAACATTTTTTATTTTCTTAGCAGCTGGTATAAGACTATTTTGTGAAGAGATTCCCATCACCATGTTGCCCAATGATGTTTTTGATGATAATTTGGTGAGCTCACATCTGGACAAAGACTGAGCCTCCAAGGTCTGGCTATCAGCTGGGTCTCAGGCTTCCTAAAGAAAAGTAAGCTCTCGCCCTGACTGGTTTGGCTAAGTGCATAGAGCGTCCGCCTGCGGACTCAAGGGTCCCAGGTTCGATTCCAGTCAAGGGCATGTACCTTGGTTGTGGGCACATCCCCAGCAGGGTGTGTTTCTAACTCTCTATCCCTCTTCCTTCCTCTCTGTAAAAAATCAATTAAATATATATTTAAAAAAGAAAAAGAAAAGAAAGCTCTCTGTTTAGTGGAGGGACGCTCGGCCAGTGCAGGGACCTCTCTGTCTGGCTGCGTACTCGCTGTGCAGGGAGAGCAGGTTTCTGGGACAGACCTGCTGAGAGGGGGACTTGAGGAAGATAGGAAATAGCTAATAGGAATTTGAAAATTATTTTTAAATTATTGAGAGTTTTTAATGTCAAATACCTGTTCTACAAGTAATAACATTTTCTGTAAAAAAAAAATCTTTGTTTCTTATCAGTTTGTTAAATGGACTTTTGGGGGAGTGTTAAGAAGTGTAGTTTTGCTTACATGTTGGTGCCAGGTGAAAACAGAAACTGTTGCACAGATTTTTGGAAACCAAAGAAATAGAGGAAAGCTGACATTTGGGTAACAGCCAGATTTTTGATGTGGCATAACTTATCCACAAAATTATACCTCCCTCCATAAGAGTTTAGAAAATTGAAAGATTACTTCTTGCTGTATAATTAGAAGGTCCATTGAGACAATGACATTTGAAACAGCTTTCTTTGCAAAGTGAAGCTTATGTTTTTGAATGTTATTTTGCTTAGCAAATAATATAATAAAATAATATCAATAGTAATATGCTCCTTGTCAAACTGCCAGATATAGTAAGGTAATCATTATGAAAACTTAGGATTTGTTTTAATAAACAAAAGCAGTGTAAAAGTTCTCTAGAATAATAAATATATGATCAAATATTCAGAAACATTCAATGATAAAATGCAAAATACAAATTATTAACTTAGACATTTCTTTTTTAAAAAACACATTTCAGTAGTGATGTTGAGAACAGGCAGACCGATGCTATCAAATTCCTTGAAATATACAAATTGGGCTAAAAAAGGCATCAGAATTGAATTGTGAAGGGATGGATTATTTGATAAATAGCATTTTTTAATGCTTACTATATACCATTTTGAAAAAAAACCCACAATCTAAGTCGTAACATTCCACATCTTATATAAAAAAATCATGTCAAATCAAATAATCTTTATCATAAAAACCCCTTGGCCGTGATGCCATCACACCGTCACTACCAAAGACTGGTCACCAGGAGGCCTCGCGTGGGTGGGTGGGGCTGCGTGTGCTGCAAGGCAAGCCCAGGTGGGTGAGGACTTGACTCTGAGTCCCATGTCCCGCCCAGCTCGGCAGGAGTCAGTCTGGGTCCAGCATCCTGCCTGGCACAGTGGGGGTCAGTCTGGGTCCTGCAGGCCAAGCGGATCTGGGTCTCGCGCAATATTGTATGCTGGGTCTCTAGTTTGAAAATATAGGAACACCTAAAGTAAATAAAACGTGATAACTATTAAATTTTTATTTTGAGGAGAAATTTTAGAAGCAACAGAAGTCATCTAATACTTGAGCGCCTATAATTTCTATAAATAGGATTCAATGAAATAATAATTTGAAGGAAAGGAGAGTCCATTTTGGATTGCAGCAGTTGAGGGAAGCACCTTAGGACCAAAGTTGTACTTAAGGGAAAGAAATGATGTGTTCAGAATAGGGAAAATGGACAGGAGGGAGAGTGTGAAGTGTCTTGCCAGTATGCAGGGCGGAGTGACCCGACTGGCTGCTGGGAAGAACTAAGAGGTCAGATTAGGAACGGCCTTGAGAATCAATCTCAAGAGTGTGCCCTGACGCTGGGAAATCATTTAGAAGGTGTTGTTGGAAATTTGGTATGACATAAAGACGGAGAGAAACTTGATTTTTTTTTGTTTTCAGTTATTTTCTTCCTATTTGCTCACCTGGTGTTTTGCCTTTTCAATATAAATCTCCAGAAAGGAAAAACCAAATCTTTCTTTGCATGAAAATTTCCTTGCGAGGCTTGTTCTGAGTGGGAAAGGCGGGATCTGCTCACAGCAGTTAAATCAACGTTAGAGCCAAGAGACAGGAGATGAGCCAGCACTTGGCATCATTGTTTTGTGCCAGTCAGCACCATCTATTTCTGATTGAGTACATTTTCAACTAATGATTCTGGCACTGCACAAGATGCGGTTTGTCTTGCCACAGCTTGCAGTTTCTGAAATAGTAGACATTCTGCAGTGTAATGAAATATAGGGTAACACTTTGCATTTGCTCCTTGTTGAGTACAGTGTTCTATCCCTCTCCTTTGCCCTTTCATTGATGATTGTAGCTCTAGGTCTGCTAACTGAACTCACTCATGACCATGGCACTGCAACAGAACAGTGGGGATGGTGAGATCTTGGATCAATTTTTATAGAGGGATTTGCTAAATTCTAGAAATGATCAATAGAAATGGCTAACACTTCCAGCTCTGTATATAAATATAATAGCTACACTAGTAAATTACATATGTCTTGTCATTTAATTTTTAAACCAACTCACTGAGGTCAGTGTCCATGTTACCAATGAGGACAATGAGGCTACAGAGTTGAACTTGCCAGGATCACGGAAATGGCTTGTGGCAGAGCTAGCATTTGAACCCAGACAGTGTAGCTCTAAATCCCAGGCTCTTCGCCACCGCAGCATATTGTATCCACCACTCACTACGGGTAGAATTTTCCTTATTTGTTAAGATTCAATTAAGTTTTACCTTTGTCTCATGAATTCTCCAATCACTCACCTGATTTACTCACTAGTAAGTGTTCTACCACAGTATAATCTGTCCTATAGGTTTAAAATAAGGATTGCAGACTGAATTGGGCCAATAGATCATTTTGATAAATTGGCACAACATTTAAAAAATAATTTAATTTAGAATGCCTCTGCACGGAGCATGCACTCTACAGTTATGTAGAGTTCCGACCACGCTCTAATATTCTACACTTAGCTAGTTCCCGTTGCATTTCCTGTCTGTCCTTAAAGGTTTTTGCAGCTGAGTTTTGTAGCTTGTGCATTTGACCATGTGCCTATTCTCCTTTCTATTCTTCCTCCTTCACCCCTCCCCAAACTCACCACTAGATTAAAAGCTCTCTGAAGTCAGAACTAGGTTTTATTCATCTTTGATGTCTATCATCGTGTTCCACAGAACTTGGCATATAGTAAGCAATAAATAAAAAATGAATTTATAAATTTCTTGGCTTGTTTTTTTTCAATAATTGGGATTATATAAAACTTTTATAAAAATAGAAGTGTTCTAGCCCTAACCAGTTTGGCTCAGTGGATAGAGCATCAGCCTGCAGACTCAAGGGTCCCGGGTTTGATTCCTGTCAAGGGTATGTACTTTGGTCGTGGGCACATCCCAGTAGGGAGTGTGCAGGAGGCAGCTGATCGATGTTTCTCTCTCATCAGTGTTTCTAACTCTCTATCCCTCTCCCTTCCTCTATAAAAAAAAACACAACAATAAAATATATTCTAAAAAATAGAAGTGTTCTAAAAGTTTCCAAAAAAAAAAATCTGAGGACATTATTATCATTAACCTTGACATAAATAATTTTAAAATGGCTTAAATGGCATGTGTTGATTATTCCATTAGAACTAGCTTTTGTTTAAAAAGACATATATATTTTAAAGAAAATCTTGCCCCTCAGAAAACTGTTTAAATTTAGTCAAATTTCTATTTGAGGAGCAGTATCATTTTCAGAGCACTTTATGAGTCTAGATATAGTCGTGATAGCTGCAAGTCTTTATTTTCTACCTGACAGCATTTTATCTTTCTACTCTATAGTAACACTCAACTTGAAAAACAACCTATACTAGCTAATACCCATCTGTTATCTGTAAATTACTAATCAAGCCAACTCTTTAAAAATATCATGCAATAATTCTCACCTTTTTCTTCTTTAGTGGAGTCAAAATCAATGATGGGAGGTGGGTGTTGGAGGGGTTAGAGGAATTGAGCAAAAAGAAGAAAAAAGAGAAAGAACTCATGGATATGGACAACTGTGTGGTGATAGCAGGGGAGGGTAGGGTAGATAGAAGTAGAAGAGAGCCTAGAGGGGATAAATGGTGATGGGAAAAATTAAATTAAATTAAGATAAAAAACAACATTTTAAATTTAAAAGTTGTTACCATCAACCCAATTTCCTTGTTTTTTTGTGAGACGCAGAATCAGAAAAAATTATAATGTTAAAGTACTTGAAATTATTTTTTTGAAGAAAACTCAGCCCTCTGATCAATATTTACAACATTCTAAAAAAATTTTGTTTTGTAATAGATTCACTAAGTGTACTATGGTCAGGATCCAGCTGTAATGAAATATAAAACTACCTCAGTTAAATGAAATATGTTTTGAATGTATTGCTCCTAATAATTATCATTTGATTCAAATTGTTATTTAGTTATTGGGCAAAAACTGAACTTTTCAAGCAATGAAGGCAATACATTGAAATAGAAAATGTTATGTGCACCAGAATTGAATATAGGCAGTAGTGTTTAATCAAATATTATTATATATATAGTGGAATCAAGAAATGTTTCTTGCTGCTCCATGAGATCCATTCACAGTGTGGATGGTCTAAATTTAAATCAGACCTATTTTATTGTACTATGGAGAGAAATGAATAACATTTTTTCTTTAATTCCTGGGCCAATCATTTAAAATATATGAAATTAAAGTTACACAGTGATTGTCATGCATGGCTGGAAGCAGTAACCACTTCAGCCTTTGAAATACACCTTGATTTTAATATTATGCTGGATGCTTAATTATAAAGGACTAGAGGCCTGATGCGTGAAATTCGTGCAAGGGGCTCAGCCCTCGCAGCCCCGGCTTCTCCCGGAAAGTTGTCCGGATGGTTGTTCTGCTGTTTGGCCTAATTAGCATATTAGCTCTTTATTATATAGGATTATTAGCAGAGAGTAAAAGGACTACAATGGAAATAAGGTCATGCAGAGTGGAATATTATTAGCTATCTAATCTTCAAGTCATAGTTTCCTCTCAGGTTGACATCTTTCTTCAGTGTGAACTGTGTAGCTTGAGTTAATAGGGCTATCAGTTTTTATCTATGACATATTTAGCAAAAAGTCTGTCTCTATATTGCTCTCATTTTTTTTGTTGTTATTGTTGTTTGTTTTCTGGTTATTTGCTTGGTTGGATTTCTCCTACTAGTGTTCTATGATTTTCAGAAGTTGAACTTCATAATGTGATCTCTCAAAAGCTGCTTGTATTGGCTAACAAGTGTGGGTTGATAAAAGAGAAGCAGGATTCAAGATAAGCAGATCGCTATTTTATTTCTTTGGCAAAGATAAAAAAAATACAATAAATGTATTTTTAAAAGGACTTGGGATGCCCATTTAAAATCTTGCAAATTTCACAGTAAAGCTGCAATTAGGCAAAGAATCAGTGCTGCCTGTTACACTTTTCAACAGATGATAGGAGTAGTCAGGCATAAGCAAGTCTGTCTTTTATAATGTGGGTGCAACATTGTCTTAAAATAGCACGTATGTTGACTTTTGTCATGTTAACTGTGGGAACTTGGGGGGAAATACATTTAGGTACTTGAAGACTATAAGTTAAAAGATAAGGCCAACTGATATTGTGAACAGCGTGCCTGAGAGGTAAATTGCATAGAGAAACTAAACATGACAGGCTTAGATAAAACACTTATTATGATTAATACCAGAAGTAGTAACAAGCTCATTTCTTTCTGTAGTTCCAGGAAACCTCACTTTTACCTGATAATGTTTATGGCTCCAGTTCACTCATCCAATGTCCCACACTTTCTTAATGGCAGGCTACTAATCTGTGAAACATGGAGACTTTAGGAATTCTTGCTTCTCTGATTTTCACCTTTCTTTAGAAGATTTACAAATCATTACTGTCAAATTTCCACATCAAGAGCTTAAAGGAAGTAGGTCAGAATTCCAATATTTACTGAAGCAAACCAAGATTTAATATCATTTGTTTCCTTAAATATAGTTAGAAGTCATCTGCTGTTGGTTCTTGGAATAAAGTAAATCCATTTCACCTGAGTTACTGCCAAGGGAAGAAGATGTAGAAGACTAATCAAATCAATATTTGGGAACTTATTCTGGGCATATATGGAAGGTAGCAGGAGATGCACTATCACAGGACTTCTTAAAACCGTAGATTCAGAAGTTGGGAGAAAATATAAAGGTCTTATCTGACCCACTACAAATCTATTACATACCTGACATTTTTACCCATGAGGAGCTCATTATTACTTGAGGAAGCACTTTGATTTTCTAAATAGCTTTATTCTTATTCAATTCCAACTAGGATTGATCTAACATCTATCTATGTTGCTCTATAACTTTGGCCTGCTTGTTCTAGTTTGGCATCTTGGCACTCTCCAGAAAAGGCAATTCTTCAAAGCCTATCAATTTCCCATTACCCTGCTTAAAATACAGCAAAGTGCAGTGGAAAGTGTATTTTACCTAATAAACTCTATATTTTTTGTAGGTAGTAATTTCTTAGTTGATTGATATACAATCAAATAGAGAGTCATCAAAAAAGCATTAAGGCTTAAAAAACATACACACATATATTAAAATCTGTTGCTGTTAAAATAGGTCTCTATTTGAATTATTGAATTAAAAGAATATGCCTAGGACTTAAAATTAATCTCAATATTATAGTCCAACTAATGGTTCAAATCTTCCAAACTAATGGGTCTTATTTAAAGTCTTTCCTCCAAGTTTATATTAATGTATAAATGAACAGCATTTGTAATGATATACATACATAATTTAACCAAGTACATATTATACTCCTTGGCACAGATATAGCTGGCATTCAGTAAACACTGCATGCAAACTACATGAGAATAAGGAAACTTATGGGTCTTTATGTATTTTTAGTTCTTAGAACAGTGCTGGTGTACTTGTACATAGTAAGCACTCAAGAATTTCTTGTTGATTAAATGAATAATAAACAGATGCGTGAAAAACTATTATGCCGTTAATGGCTGACTGTGGGAATAGAAACTCATAAATGATGTTACAGGTAAAAAGAGGCAAGACCTACAAAGGAGATGTGCCCAGGTTGGTAGGTATGATTTCTCCTATTTCCAAAAAGATGAGAGCCCGCAGAGATGGTTAACAGAAAGTCAAGAGCAAGCTGTCGCTGTTTTTCTCTGTTTATGTCCTTTCTCCCAAACATGTCATGGAAGAAGCCAAATGTCTTAACTCTCTTCATAATTTCCCTTGGTCAAGAGCAGGAGGAAGATTCTCATGTAACCAGCAGGGAATGGAAGTTTCAGGAAAAGCTGACAGACATTAGGCCATTTTATTTGGATCTCACCAGCTTTCCATTTATACTCTCTGTTCCAGGGTCCTAAATACCACACTGCATTGAGTCATTATGTCTTGGTCTCTGGGCAGTGAGTTTCTCCGTATTTCCTTATGTTCATGATCCCGACATACCTGAGGAGTCCTGGTCAGGTATTTTGTAAAATGTCTTTCAGGATGCATTTGTCTGATTTCTTTACGATCACACTGGGATTTTATTCTATTTTAATCTAAACATTTTAATGTTTTTGGCAAATTTTATACATACATACATGTGTACATGTATGTATACTGTAGGCTTATCCCTCCCTCCCTATATACATTTTCTTTTCTTAGTTAAAATATAGCAAATAATGCCCAGGTAGGTAACCAACCAAAATAACCTAACAACAAAACAACCTACAACTTCATACTGCACTTTCCACAATTATGTTTCGTTTTAAAATAACATTTTGCAAATGACTCAGTTCTGTTTGTATTTCCACTGTTCTGGTCTTTGATATACAAGAGTCCCAGGTCATGAGGTAGACTAATCCAATCAATATTTGGGAAATTATTTTGGGCAAATGAGAGTGCCTTTCCAACTTCTGTTCACAATACCACCAGTGTATGCAGATTGAGTTCTTTAGCTGTCTCTGGTGTAGTTTGCTTTTATGCCTATGTATAATTTTTTATGGACTTTCATCTTCATTAGTCACTTACTGTTTGAGAATTTCTTGTTTTATTTGCCCTTTAGTCAATATAAGAATATTCATTTTTAGAGAACAGGACACATATACTATAAACAAGCATTTTATTTTTTTCAGTTAGATGAGTTCTGAGATGAGAAGCCCTCTTTGCCAACATTCTGATTCATTTCATTTTATTCTTCTGGTCTTCCTTATATTCATTTCTTCATTCACCAACTAAACTAACTATTGGGTGGCAGCTGTGAGTATAGTATGCGCTAAGAGCTATCAGGATACCAAAAAGAATCAACTACGTATTACACTAAAAAAAAGTTGTAGTCTATAAAGGGAGATTAGATATATGCAAAAACAAATGTGATAAAGTACACAACATAATGATTACTTTTATTATTAGTGTATATGAAGCATTGTAAAACTTGTAATGGGCATAAACATCATTGAAGACTGTGATAAAAATCATGTTCAAGGTGGTCTGTGAATGCTTGGACACAGAAGAAGGAAACTGTATTCCAGGTCAAAGTAGCAGCGAAAAAAAAATAATAATAATAAGAGTGTGAAAAATCTGTCCTTTATTCAGAGAGTAACAAAATGTTCATTTAGGCTGGATAGTAGTGCGAGTAAAAATAAGTACCAGCAATATCACTAGTGATTAGGAACATGCAAATTTAAATCACAATGAGCTATCACCTAATACCTGTTAGAATGGTTCATCATCAAAAGGACAAGTGATAACAAATGCTAGCATGAATTTGCTGAAAAGAAAAGCCTTGTGAACTGTTGGTGGGATTATAAATTGGTGCAGCTACTACGGAAAACAGTATGGAGGATCTTCAAAAATTAAAACTAGAACTACCTATAAACTAACATTATCCATTCTGGGACTATATCCAAAGAAAACAAAACAGTGACTCAAAAAGATATCTGCACCCCCATGTTCACAGCAGTATTATTTATAGTAATAAGACATGAAAGCAACCAATTATACATTGTTGAATGACTGGATAAAGAAGTTGTGAGATATACATATATTCAAATATATATTTGAGAAAATATATATTTGAAAAAACATTCAAATATATATTTGAATATTATTTAGTCATAAGAAATAAGAAAATTTTACCGTTTACAACAAAGTAAATAGACCTTCAAAACATTATGCTAAGGAAAATGTCAGACAAAAGAAAGCAAAATACCATATGCTCTCACTTATATGTGGCATTTGAAAATAACTACTACAACAACAAAACACACCAAAAGAAATCCGCAAATTCATAGAAAAAAGAGATCAGACCTGTGATTACCAGAGGCAGAGTGGAGGGGAGGGGCGGTAATGGGGATTGAAGGAAGCTATCAAAAGGTACAAACTTTTAGTTATAAGATTAATAAGTACTAGGGATATAATGTACAATACAATGACTATAGTTAACACTGTTAAAGGATATATAAGAGAGTGGATCCTAAGAGTTCTCATCACAAAGAGATTTTTTTTCCCCTCTAAAAGAAGAATGTTAGGTGAACCTATTATGCTAATCATTTTAAAATATATGTAAATCAAACCATCATGCTATGTGTATATCTTAAACTTATGCGGTGATGTATGTCAATTATTTCTCTGTAAAATTGGAAAAACAGAAGTAGCAGGAAAATAGTTTGTAAAATTATTTTTGGATGAGATGAAAGACATGTCCTAATATTTAGGGTAAGAATTTTGGGTTTTGTATTGATGATAGAAAATAGAAAAACATTGCAGATTTGGACATAGATAGTGTCACAATCAGAAACTAAGATGGATTAGAAAATGGAGACTCTGGATCCTGGAAGGAGTTGAAATGTTTTTGGGGAGACATAAACCATCAGCTTTGGTTTAAGTTAGGTCGTATAGGTTAGGTAGCAGTGAGGCTCAAACACACAGAGGTGTTTATGAGTTGTAGAGTAGGGGATAGATTCAAAAGATGATGTTATTGGGTTAAAATATTGGTTGATAAATACCATTTCCCTGAGACCCTGAGCCATGACCCAATCCACTGGGTGCTGGTACCTCTGTCCAAGTCCAAGCCACCCTCAACCAACAGCTGAAGGAGTAACATCTGGAGCATGGAGGCCACTGCGACCTGACCAGTTGTGTAACTCAGTACTGTTTATGAAGTTGTGCGACTATCATGCTTGACATGTAGAGTTTAGCAAAATTAAGTTCAAAATACCATTTCCCCATTCTTGTCTCCTTAACTTTCTGAGAAATAAAATGATCAGTAAGTCAAAGCAAGGCAAGTCAAGGCAGGGAGATGGCACATGTTCTGCTTTTAGCAGAATGAGATTTCTAGGTGACATTAAGAGGTTGATATTTTCAATTATAAATATACCATGCCTATGTATCAGCATTGTGATTGTGATTAGGAAAATGTCAATTAGACTTTCTATCCAGTCAAATCTACTGATAAATGTCACAGTTTAGTCACCATAATATTTGATTGTTTTGTCATAGCTATGATATCCTTTTGTTTTTAAATTAAAAATTTTAGAAAAATCAGTATATATCAAAAATTTTATAATACATAGATTTAAAAAATCCAATTAGCTACATTATTTGTTGCGAGTTTAGTTGTTATAATTCTCAGGAGATAATTTAGACTAGATGACTAAAAACTAAACATTGATTTCGCCCCTGGTTTTTAAATAATCTTAAACATATGTGTTATTTTTTGGGGGTCTCAGTTATTCTTGTGAATGGTGATTACCTGTTAGACCAATGTGAAAAGTGGTACTTGAACAAGAGAGGAAAGTAGGAAGTGGTAATGATTCAATAGGCTCTTGATTCTTCTGTTTCAATCCTTTGGGAAGTCTCTGTATTCTAAAACAGTGTGTGTTCAATTTGTATATCCATGATTAAGTGTACAGTGTCTGATTCCAGCTCACTCTTCCACTGAGCTTAAATACAACACACATGAAAGTGGTAAACACAAGATAACACCTATTTTTGAAGTGATAAATACAAGAGCAGTTCTCATAGTTATTGAATGAATTTATCATAACTAAGTTTAAAAAGCTTTTAATGTAAAGTTATTTATTTTCAAGAGGCAATTGAAATTATTATTTTTTTAATTTTCAAGTCTAGATATAGACAAATGAGTGTGTCCTGTTTTAATTTAATTCAATTTCAAAAAGTATATTAAGTTCCTGCTATGTTCAAGGCACAGTTCAGGGCACTTCAGAGAAGGTAAATATGAAGATGTATTACCTTATGTGAGGGTAATACAGGAAAAAGAGAAATACACTAAAAGCTTCAGTATTAGATAAATATGAATTTGTCTTGAGATACATACACAAAATTGCATTGAGGATTCAAAAATGAAGAACTTATATACATTTGGAGAGGTGATACAGATGCCCTCCAAATTGAGCAATTACTATGTCCAGGCATTGTGCTAAATACATCATAGGGATTGTGCTTTTTACTACTGAGATAGTTACAACTATGTCTCTATTTTTTTAAAAAATATATTTTATTGATTTTTTTACAGAGAGGAAGGGAGAGAGACAGAGAGTCAGAAACACCGATGAGAGAGAAACATTGATCAGCTGCCTCCTGCACACCCCCTACTGGGGATGAGCCCATAACCAATGCACATGCCCCTGACCGGGAATCGAACCTGGGACCCTTCAGTCCACAGGCCGACGCTCTATCCACTGAGCCAAACCGGTTATGGCAACCATGTCTCTATTTTTAAAATGAGTAAACTGAATCTTGAAGAAATAAAGTAACTTGCATAAGGTTGCCAGTATAATAAGCAGAGAAATTTAAATTTAAACATAGATATTGTGATTTCAAAGCCCAAGCTGTTTACCAGTTTATCCTCTTACCTTGATTCAAGTTTAAGAAGAAGCTATAGTTGAGAAAAGTTAGGGTCCATGACTCTATTTGTGTTAAGGTTCTTCAAATCCCAGGCCGCACACTTATGCAAACCATCTGAATAAGATAAAGCGTATTAGAGAAATAAAATATTTGCTTGTTTATTTATTTTGTAACAGAAATAAGCTTTAGAGATATTGCCAATTGACTGGTAGAGTTACAATAAAAAATAATATTTCCTAGCACTTATCTCTAATAAGCTAAATATCCAGAAATCTGGAGACAGAATGAAATCTGAAGACAGAAAGATGGAATGGCTCTGAAAATTATGTTCACGAGATTGGGCTGGACAGTACTTTATGTGTCTCCAAAAATGGTGCTATTGATAAGTGCCACATGTAAAAAGTAGTAAAAAATGAAGCATGGGGTGGTTTTAACTTTAGTTTCCTCTGTAGAAGCACTATAATTGTAAATTATATTATGGCTTAAAACAACTTATAAGAAAGAAACATAAATATAGCAATTTATCAAATCTTTTGTGAGTTGATTTACAATAAAAATAAATGGGAAATAATTTAATTAGAAAAATAAGTATTGTTAAAAATAATTTAAAAACACTAATATAAAAACTCCTTCAGACTCTATTAATTAGAGAGAAGAAAAATAGTTTAATTCCCAGTATTAAACTGTTAATAATTTAAGCAATGATTATTACTTGAGTATTGTCTATATGCCTGGAACTATTTTAGGCACTGGAGGGATATTAGCAAATGATACAAAGTGTCTACCCTCCTAAAGTTTATATGAGTAAATAAATATCAATGAACATAAATGAATATCTAGTAATTGTGTTAGGTCCTATGGATAAGTGCTATGGAGAAAACTATGCAGAGGTCAATGGAATGCAGAGTGACTTTTAAAAATATATGGGGGTAGGGATCTTGAAATTCTAAACTGACACGTGATCATGCTATTTATTGCTTCCATGTCTTCACACATTCCATGATAAGATATTTGACTAAGAAACCATCAGGATCAGAGGCCACGAAGAGCCCTTTGCATTTGGGGCATGGGATTGTGTGATTTCATAATTATTATGTCACTAACACTGTCAGATTGGTTGTATTTAGATCAAATGAGCTACAGTGCATTAAAACCTTCCATTTTCTGGTGGGGAAGATATTTATAAATTTATTAGTCCATTAGTTCTTCAGTGAAGGACTAAAATGTTACTTACTATCCAGAGAAAGCACTTTAAGTGACAGCAGGAGGGAGTGAGATTAATATGTAGAGTCATAATCAGAAAGAAACTTGGGGAAAAGTAAGCAGAGGCATAGGATAAATATTAGTAAAAGTTAGAAATAATTTAGTTAATGTTTTTATCTACTTAGGACTAACTTCATTTTTCTGGTGGCAAGAAATTTCCTGTAATAATTGTCAATTTGAAGAGATTGACTAGAATCCTTGAAGTCTATAAAATATAAAAAATATAGAAATATCTTTATATACATGTATAAATAATGATATAATTTATCCAATGGAGATATTGAAGGAAGAAAGAGTAAAAGAGAAAGACCAGATTTTATAGATAAAACGGGATTCTTATTGGGAGTGGGCATAAAATCAACTGGATAGAATAGTTGAAAATTTTCTATGGCAGGAATATGTTAAAAGTTAATATTTATTTAAGGAATGGAATAAACACAGTTGTAAATTTTTTTTTTTTTTTTTTTTTTTATTTATTTTTTATTTTTTTATTTTCCTCTTAAAGTATTACAAAGGGTATTACATAAGTATCCTTTTTCCCCCCCCCGCCCTTGACAAACCACTACCCTCCCTTACCCCCCAGTGTCTTATGTCCATTAGTTATGCTTATATGCATGCATACAAGTCCTTCGGTTGATCTCTTACTCCCCTCCCTCCTGCCCCCCAACTCTCTCTGGCCTTCCCACTGCAGTTTGACAATCAGTTTGAGGCAGCTCTGCCTCTGTATCTATTATTGTTCAAAAGTTTGTAATGGTCTTTATTATCCATGAATGAGTGAGATCATGTGGTATTTTTCCTTCATTGACTGGCTTGTTTCACTTAGCATAATGCTCTCCAGTTCCATCCATGATGTTGCAAATGGTAGGAGTTCCTTCTTTTTAACAGCAGCATAGTATTCCATCGTGTAGATGTACCACAGTTTTCTAATCCATTCATCTACTGATGGGCACTTAGGCTGTTTCCAGATCTTAGCTATGGTGAATTGTGCTGCTATGAACATCTGGGTGCATATATCCTTTCTGATAGGTGTTTCTGGTTTCTTGGGATATATTCCTAGTAGTGGGATCACAGGGTCAAATGGGAGTTCCATTTCCAATTTTTTGAGGAACCTCCATACTGCCTTCCATAGTGGCTGCACCAGTCTGCATTCCCACCAGCAGTGCACAAGTGTTCCTTTTTCTCCACATCCTCTCCAGCACTTGTCGTTTGTTGATTTGTTGATGATGGCCATTCTGACAGGTGTGAGATGGTACCTCATTGTTGTTTTGATTTGCATCTCTCGGATGATTAGTGACTTTGAGCATGTTTTCATATGTCTCTTGGCTTTCTGAATGTCCTCTTTTGAAAGGTGTCTATTTAGATCCTTTGCCCATTTTTTGATTGGATTGTTTATCTTCTTTTTGTTAAGTTGTATGAGTTCCCTATAAATTTTGGAGATTAAGCCCTTATCCGATATGACGTTGGCAAATATGTTTTCCCACGAGGTGGGTTTTCTTGTTGTTTTGTTGATGGTTTCTTTTGCTGTGCAGAAGCTTTTTATTTTGATGTAGTCCCATTTGTTCAGTTTCTCTTTAGTTTCAACTGCCCTAGGAGCTGTATCAGTGAAGAAATTGTTTTGGCATATGTCTGAGATTTTGTTGCCTTTGTATTCTTCTAGAATTTTTATGGTTTCCTGTCGTACATTTAAGTCCTTTATCCATTTTGAGTTTATTCTTGTGTATGGTGTAAGTTGGTGGTCTAGTTTCATTTTCTTGCATATGTCTGTCCAATTTTCCCAACACCATTTATTGAAGAGACTATCTTGGCTCCATTGTATGTTCATGCCTCCTTTGTCAAAAATTAATTGAGCATATTGGTTCGGGCTAATTTCTGGACTCTCTATTCTATTCCACTGATCTATATGTCTGTTCTTGTGCCAGTACCAGGCAGTTTTGAGAACAGTGGCTTTGTAATACAGCTTGATATCTGGCATTGAGATCCCACCTACTTTGTTCTTTCTCAGGATCGTTGCAGCTATTCGGGGTCTTTTTTTATTCCAGATGAATTTTTGGAGAGTTCGTTCTAGATCTTTGAAGAAGGCCATTGGTATTTTAATGGGAAGTGCGTTGAATGTATAGATTGCTTTGGGTAGTATGGACATTTTAATGATGTTGATTCTACCAATCCAAGAACATGGTATGTTCTTCCATCTGTTTATGTCTTCCTCTATCTCTTTTTTCAACGTCCTGTAGTTTTCTGAGTAGAGGTCTTTAACCTCTTTAGTTAAGTTTATTCCTAGGTATCTTAATTTTTTTGGTGCGATGGTAAATGGGATTGTTTTTCTGATCTCCCTTTCTGAAAGTTCACTGTTGGTGTATAGAAATGCCTCAGATTTCTTGGGGTTAATTTTGTATCCTGCTACATTGCCAAATTCATGTATTAAGTCTAGTAGCTTTTTGATGGAGTCTCTAGGGTTTTGTATGTATAATATCATGTCATCTGCAAATAAGGACAGTTTTACTTCCTCTTTTCCAATTTGGATGCCTTTTATTCCTTCTTCTTGCCTAATTGCAATGGCTAATACTTCCAGTACTATGTTGAACAGGAGTGGTGAGAGTGGGCATCCCTGTCTTGTTCCTGTTCTTAGGGGAAATGGTGTTAGTTTTTGTCCATTGAGTATGATGTTGGCAGTGGGCCTGTCATATATGGCTTTTATTATGTTGAGGTATGATCCTTCTATTCCCACCTTTCTGAGAGTTTTTATCAAAAATGGGTGTTGGATTTTGTCGAATGCTTTTTCTGCATCAATTGATATGACCATGTGGTTTTTTTCTTTCAATTTGTTTATGTGATGTATCACATTTATTGATTTACGGATGTTGTACCATCCTTGCATCTCTGGGATGAATCCTACTTGGTCATGGTGTATGATCCTTCTGATGTACTGCTGGATCCGATTTGCTAAGATTTTGTTGAGGATTTTGGCATCTATGTTCATGAGGGATATTGGCCTGTAATTCTCTTTCATTGTGATGTCTTTACCTGGTTTTGGTATTAGGGTGATGCTGGCTTCATAGAATGAGCTTGGAAGCGTTCCTTCCTCTTGAATTTTTTGTAGTAGTCTGAGGAGGGTAGGTTTTAGTTCTTCCTTGAATGTTTGGTAGAACTCCCCTGTGAAGCCGTCTGGCCCTGGGCTTTTGTTTGCTGGAAGCTTTCTGATGACTGCTTCAATTTCTTCCATAGTTATTGGCCTATTGAGGTTTTTGGATTCTTCCTGATTGAGTTTTGGAATGTTGTATTTTTCTAGGAATTTGTCCATTTCCTCCAGGTTGTCCAGTTTGTTGGAGTAGAGTTGCTCGTAGTATTGTTTAACAATCATTTGTATTTCTGTGGGGTCTGTTGTTATTTCGCCTCTATCATTTCTGATTTGGTTTATTTGGGACCTCTCTCTTTGCTTCTTGGTGAGCCTGGCTAGGGGTTTGTCAATCTTGTTTATCCTTTCAAAGAACCAGCTCTTGGTTTCATTGATTTTCTGTATTGTTTTTTTGGTCTCTATTTCATTGATTTCTGCTCTAATCTTTATTATCTCCTTCCTTCTGCTCACTCTGGGGTTTTCTTGTTGCTCTCTTTCTAATTCTTTGAGTTGTAGAGTTAGATGATTGACTACCATTTTTTCTTGTTTTTTGAGATAGGCCTGTAGAGCTATAAACTTCCCTCTCAGGACTGCTTTCATTGTGTCCCAGAGGTTTTGGATTGTTGTGTTTTCATTGTCATTAGTGTCCAGGATGTTTTTAATTTCTTCTTTGATGTCATCGGTAACCCAATCAATATTTAATAACATGCTATTCAGCTTCCAAGTGTTTGAGTATTTTGGGTTGTTTTTATTGTAGTTTATTTCTAACATTATGCCATCGTGGTCTGCGAAGAAGCTTTTTATGATTTCAATCTTCTTGAATTTGTGGAGACTTTGCTTGTGACCCAATATGTGGTCTATTTTTGAATATGTCCCATGAGCACCTGAGAGGAATGTATATTCCGCAGCTGTGGGGTGAAGTGTTCTGAAGATGTCAATTAAGTCCATCTGATCTAGTGAGTCATTTAGGATTGCTGTTTCTTTGCTGAGTTTTTGTCTAGCGGATTTATCCAGTGATGTCAGTGGTGTATTAAAGTCCCCTACTATGATTGTATTGTTGTCGATCTCTCCCCTGATATCTTCCAGAAGTTTTCTTATGTATGTGGGTGCTCCTGCATTGGGTGCATATATGTTTACCAGGGTTATATCTTCTTGTTGTATTGATCCCTTTAGTATTATGAAGTGGCCTTCCTTATCTCTGGTTATGGCCTTCACTTTGAGATGTACTTTGTCAGATATAAGTATTGCTACCCCAGCTTTCTTTTCCTTTCCATTTGCGTGAAAGATATTTTTCCATCCCTTCACTTTCAGTCTGTGTGAGTCCCTTCTAATGAGGTGGGTCTCTTGTAGACAGCAGATGTATGGGTCATGTTTTTGTATCCATTCAGCCACTCGATGTCTTTTGGTTGGAGCATTTAGTCCATTTACATTTAAAGTTATTATTGAAAGGTATTTGTTTGTAGCCATTTCTTTTTGTGTGTGTGTGTGTGGCTGTTTTCTTTCTGAGCTTGATATTTCTTCTTTTTACACCAGTCCCTTTAGCATTTCTTGCATGGCTGGCTTGGTGGTGATAAACTCCCTTAGCCCTTTTTTGTCTGTGAAGCTTCTTATTTCCCCTTCAATTTTGAATGATAGCCTTGCTGGATAGAGTATTCTTGGATTCAGTCCTTTGCTTTGCATCACTTTGTAGATTTCCGTCCATTCTTTTCTGGCCTGATGTGTTTCTGTTGAGAAATCATTTGATAATCTAATGGGAGATCCCTTGTATGTTACTTTCCGTCTCTCTCTTGCAGCCTGTAAGATTCTCTCTTTATCCTGAACATTTGCCATGGTAATTATGATGTGTCTTGGTGTGGGTCTTTTCGGGTTCACCTTGTTTGGGACTCTCTGGGCTTGTGTGACTTTTTTCTTCCCCACCTCAGGGAAGTTTTCTGATATTATTTCTTCGAATAGGTTTTCTAATCCATGTTCATCTTTCTGTTGTTCTGGCACCCCTATTATTCGTATGTTGTTTCGTTTCATGTTGTCCCAAAGCTCCCTTAGGCTCTCCTCCTGTCTTTTAATTTTTTTCTCCATTTGCCGTACAGTTTGAGTGTGTTTTGCTTCCTTGTCTTCTAATTCACTAATTCGGTCCTCCGCTTCTCCCAGTCTACTGTTGATACTTTCAATGGAGTTTTTTATTGAAGCTATGTCACTCTTCATTTCTTCTTGGGACTTACTTAAGTTGTTGATTTTTTCATCTGTTTCTTCTAGCTTCTTGCATAAGTAGTTGAGTTTTTCATCTGTTTCTTCTTGCTTCTTGAACATGTGGTGCATGTACTCTAGGAACCTTATTCTGAATTCTTTTTCCGTCATGTTGCATATCTCTGTCTCACTTAGCTGCTTTTCTGGCGAGTCCTCCTTTTCTTTCCTTTGGGGGTTTCTTTGCCTACCCATGTTTGATCTCGCTGACATATGTAGATGTTGAGGTGTTCAGTGGCTGCTCCCTGGGTGGCAGGGGCTCCTTGGGTTGTGGTTGCTG
The DNA here is from genome assembly GCF_028538775.1 of Myotis yumanensis. NCBI lineage: Eukaryota > Metazoa > Chordata > Mammalia > Chiroptera > Vespertilionidae > Myotis > Myotis yumanensis. The sequence goes on along the minus strand of NW_027223752.1, from coordinate 158,337,723 downwards.
CTCAGACGGTTGCGGTAGCAGCTGCTTTCCAGTTGGCAGCAGCTCCTCTGGTGGGTGTTGTTCACAGCTGTGTTGGCTCTTCTGGCTGGTGGGGGGAGGCTTCACGTACAGTTGCTGTTCCACAGACAGAGGGTGTGGTGATCAGGAGGCTGTGGTGATCAGGAGGCGGTCTGGGAAACGCTCCTCTTACCAGCACTGCATGGTCTGGGAAACGCTCCTCTCTTATGGGCACTGCACGGTCTGATCAGTTCCTCAGGATGCCCCCTTTAGTCTCAGTTCTCCGCAATCACAAAATCCAAATCTCAAATCTCCTGGCGCCAGCAAACCCGCGGAACTCCTTACCCTGGTCAGGGTCTGTGTCTGTCCCAAGAGACGCGGCTGTCTGCCATGCGGTCTCCCTCCGACCCTCTGGGCTCAGGTCTGGCAAACTTTCCTGCCCAGATCCCTGGTTTTTAACCTTTCCAGGGGAGGTCTGCCCTTCCAGGCTGCAAGCCGTCTCACCAGCTGAGTAAATTTGCCAATTCGGGGTGGGTGTTATTAGTTTCAGCTGCTTACTCCGTTTGCTCCGGGACAAGACCTGGGACGCGTCTGCCTATATCGCCGCCATCTTGCTTCCCCACAGTTGTAAATTTATACAGCCACTATGAAGTATAGTGTGAATAGTCCTCAAAAAATTAAAAATAGAGCTGCCATATGACCCAGAAATTCTATTTCTGGTATTATATTAAAAAAACAAAAACACTAATTAAACATAACAATGAACACCCCTATATTCATTGCAGCATTATTTACAGTAGCCAAGATATGGAAGCAATCTAGCTGTCTATAGATAGATAAATGGATAAAGAAGATGTGGATATATGTATGATATCCCCCCAAACTGTATGCACATACTTTGAAAAACTATAAAGGCAGTGTTTATTAAGCTACATTTCATTTTCAAAATTGAGCTATCAATTATTAAAGTATGTATACATTTTGGGGGGACACCCTGTGTAGATATGCACAATGGAATATTACTCAGCAATAAAAAAGAATGAAATCTTACAATTTGCAACAATATGGTTAGACCTAGATGGTATTATGCTAGGTGACATAAGTCAGACAAAGATAAATACTATATTATTTATTTATATGTGAAATCTAAAAAACCCCCACACAAATGAATACAGAACAAAACAAAAATAGACTCATAGATATAAAGAACAGGCTGATGGTTGCCAGAGGGGAGGGGTTGGGAGTATAGGTTAAATTAAAAAATATATATAATATAAAAACATTTTACCAGAAAAAAGAATGGATTATACAATTTTTGATCTCATGCTTGTTCCTCATAACAGAGTATGTACATTAATTAGAGAAAAAATTAAAAAAGTAGAATTATGAAGGTGGAGTATGTCATAGCAAGACATTGACCAGATGCTGGGTATCTATGTGAGCATTATTGATGATCATCTTAGTGATACAAAGCCTAACAGGAGTCTGGGTTATTTCCTCATAGGTTATTCTGGCATGAGTTTTTAGATGATTTTTGGGCAACTTACAATGTACAAGACCCAAAGTAGAAAAAAACAAACAATTGCAGGTTGAGTTTTTAATTGAGTTGTAGGTTGAGTTTTATATAAATTAAATTTTTAAATAAAATATAATATCTGCAACTACATACAAGCTTTGTTTTATTATTAATATCTTAGTATCCTTATTAATAAAAGTCTAAGTGGTCATCATGCCGTGATGCCCTCATGTCGTCACAAGATGGCTGCACGCACGTAGGTGGGAGGGGCTGGGCTTGACACTGCGTGCACAGCACAGAGCCTGCCTGGGGATCCCGCCTCCTCCTGCAGCCTGGAGCCAGGACCCCAGTCTCCGGCCTACCTCTTTGGGGCAATCAATTGAGGAGCCCTGGATGGGTGGGCGGGGCCTATCTCTTTAGGGCAATCAATTGCGGGGCTCAGACCAGGCTGGGGGAACTCTCCCCCAGCGCCAAGTGCTCAATGTCGTGCACTGGGCCTCTAGTGTTTAAATAAAATTTCAGAAACACAACATATCATATGATAATAACCTGAAGCACCAAAATAAATAAAGCAACTACTAACAGAACTAAAGAAAGGAACTGACAAAAATTAAATTATACTAGAGGACCTAGATTCCCCATTGACAGCAATTGATAGATCATCCAAACATAAAACCAATAGGAAAATGTCAGCCTTAAATGACACATTAGATCATATGGACATAATTGATATTTACAGAGCTTTTCATCCCAGAACACCAGAATATATATTTTTCTGTAATGCACACTTAACATTCTCAAGAATAGATCACATGTTGAGGCACAAAATGTGTTATTATCATATGATATTTTGTGTTTCTGAAATTAGAAAATTTTTGCAGGCATTATTTGGTTTTGTAACCTATTTGCCTGCAAAAAAATTATTATTCCAGTCACAAAACTGGAATAAACAAAATTAAGAAGGTTGAAATGATAGCAAACATATTATCCAATCACACTACTTTGAAATTGAAAATCAACTGCAAAAAGAAGCAGAAAAACACACAAATATGTTGAGGTTAAACAACATTTCCCTAAACAACGACTGGGTTAAGAAGATAAATAAAAGAAGACATCAAAAGATACATACAGACAAAAGAGATTAAAAAGATGACATATCAAAATTTTTGTGATAAAGCAGAAGCAGTAATAAGGGAATTTTATAGCATTTTTATAGAATTTTATACCAAGAAAATCGCAAACAGCCCAACATTTCACTTACAGATCTAGACAAAGAAGAACAAATGAAACCCGAAGTCAGTAGAAGGAAGGAAATAATAAAGAAATTAGAGTAGAATCAAATAAAATAGAGAACAGAAAGACAATAGAAAAAATGAATGCAACACAAAGCTGGTTCTTGGAAAAGGTTAATAAAATTGACAAACCTCTGGCTAGACTCACAAGGAAGAAAAAAAGACTCACAAAATCAGAAATCATAAAGGAGATGTTACTGAGGAGGAATATAGGGGGCAACCTGGCGGGGGGTAGCAATCTGAATCTGTGCCAGTGACCGGTGTCCTAGTGCACATTCTTGTTGGACTATAATTAAGCCACTGCCCCTTCCTTAGGCAATAATCTGTTTTCTTGGGTGCTCCTAGTTTGCAGGGGCCACGGGCCAGGAATTTGGCAGCTTGGCTGGAGGGGGGGTTGCTGGCACCGCCTCGGCCAGGCATTTAGATACAATCTAACTTCCTCATTCTAACTCACTTAGGTAGGGCTGCAAAAGCCCAGAAGTAAGGAAGCAAAGAATTTATAAATATATATAAGGAGAAATCTCATTGTATAAGGGGTTCAGGCTTTGGATCTTCGAATCCCCTGAGTCAGCAGCGCTGCTTTAAATAAAGGGTTTTTCCTGAATCTCTGAGTACTCCTTGTGTATTTTCTGGTCGCCTGGTAAATTCTGTAACGTTACAACTGACACTGCAGAAATACAAAGTACTATACAAGAATATTATGAAAGGCTATACATCACCAAATTTGATAACCTAGAAGAAATGGACAAGTTCTTAGAAATATATAACCTTTCTAGACTAAATCATGAATAATTGAAAATTTTAAATAGACCAATCAACAGCAAAGAAATTGAAACAGTAATTAAAAATCTTTCCCAAAGTTAAAGTTCAGGTGGATTCACTAGTGAATTCTACCAAATATTCAAAGATTTAATACCTATCCTTCTCAAACTCTTTCAAAAAATTGAAAAAAGAAGCCGTAGTTCCTTACTCATTTGATGAGACCAACATTACTTGACAAGGACAACACAAAAAAATGAAAATTACAGACCAATATCTCTGATAAATATAGATGCAAAAATCCTAAACGAAACAGGAGAAAATGGAATACAACAATATATTACAAACATAATTCATCATGATCAAGTGGGGTTCATTATAGGGGTGCAAGGATGGTTCAACATAATAAACAAATTGATCAATGTGATACACCATATTAACAAAAAAATGATAAAAATCATATGATCATATTAATGGATGCAGAAAAAGCATCAGATGAGATACATCATCCATTTATGATTAAAGCACTCAATGAAATGGGTATAGAAGGAAAGCACCTCAACAAAATAAAGGCAATAATGACAACCCCTCAGCTAATATTATACTCAATGATGGAAAACTGAAAACTTTTCCTCTAAGACAGAGGTTCTCAACCTGTGGGTCACCAACCTGTGGGTCGCGACCCCTTTGGGGGTCGACTGACCCTTTCACAGGGGTCGCCTAAGACCATCGGAAAACACATATATAATTACATATTGTTTTTGTGATTAATCACTATGCTTTAATTATGTTCAATTTGTAACAATGAAAATACATCCTGCATATCAGATATTTACATTATGATTCATAACAGTAGCAAAATTACAGTTATGAAGTAGCAACGAAAATAGTTTTATGGTTGTGGGTTGCCACAACACGAGGAACTGTATTAAAGGGTCACGGCATTAGGAAGATTGAGAACCACTGCTCTAAGATCAGCAACGAAGCAAGGATGTCCACTCACCACTTTTATTCAACATAGTACTGGAAGTCATAGCCAGAGCAATCAGGCAATAGAAAGAAATAGAAGGCATTCAAATTGGAAATGAAGAAGATAAATTGTCACCTTTTTTTGCAGATGACATGATTCTTTGTGCAAAAAACTATAAAGACACTACCAAAAATCTATTGAAAACTATATCCAAGTAAAGTTGAAGGATACAAAACCAATGTACAAAAGTCTTTTGCACTCCTGTATACGAGCAATGTAATACCAGAAAAGAAATGGAAAAAAGAAACCCAACCCAATTCCATTTCAATTGCAACAAAGAGAATAAAATACCTTAGAATAAACTTAACAGAGGATGTGAAGGACTTATATACTGAAAACTAGAAGACATTGTTTAAAGAAGTTGAAAAAAGACACAAAGAAATGGAAAGATATCTTATGTTCATGGGTTAAAAAGATCAACATAGTTAAAATAGCCATCTTATCACCTGGCCATGGTGGCTCAGTGGTTGAGCATCAACCTATGAACCAGGAGGTCACAGTTAGATTCCTGGTCAGGGCCCATGCCTGGGTTGTGGGCTCGATCTCCAGTAGAGGGTGTGCAGGAGGTAGCCAATCAGTTATTCTCTTTCATCATTGATGTTTCTATCTCTCTCTCCCTCTCCCTTCTCTCTAAAATAAATAATAATGTATAAAAAATGGCCATATTACCTAAAGCAATATATATATTTAATGTAATCCCCATCAAAATCCCAACAGTATTGTTCAAATAAATAAAACAAAAATAATCTCTCTCTTTCTCTCCCTCTCTTTAGGACACCATGGAATAACAGCAATTATAATAATACTAGAGGCCTGGTGCATGAAATTTGTGCACTCGGGGTGGGGGGTCCCTCAACCCGGCTTGCGCCCTCTCACAGTCCAGTAGAACCTCAGAGGCCGGAAAGGCTCCTGCCACTGCTGCTGCACTCACCAGCCATGAGCTTGGCTTCTGGCCAAGTGGTGCTCCCCCTGTGGGAGTGCACCGACCACCAGCAGGCAGCTCCTGCTTTGAGTGTCTGCCCCCTGGTGGTCAATACACGTCATAATGAGCAGTTGAGCGGCCTTAGCATATCATTAGCATATTATTCTTTGGTTGAATGGACGACCAGATGACTGGACACTTAGCATATTAGGCTTTTATTATATAGGATAGGCTACCTTGTGTAGAGCACATAATGCATTATTTACAAACTTAATCTTACTTCTTATCTAAGTCTCATTAGAACTCTGAGTAGGTAGGCATTATAAATCTCTCTTTTATAAAACAGGAATCTGAAGCTAATAGAGACTAACAAATTCACCTAAAGTGCCCATCAGTAGATGAGTGGATAAAAAAAGTCATGGTATATTTACACAATGGAATATTATGTGGCTATAAAAAGAAAGGATCTCTTACCCTTTGTGTCAGCATGGATGACCTAGAGATCAATATATTAAGAAAAATAAGCCAGTCAGAGAAAGACAAATATCACATGATCTCACTTACATGTAGAATCTAAGGAACAAAATAAACTGACAAACAAAATAGGTCAAGAGGTATAGAGGCATGAAACAGACTGACAGATCTCAGAGAAGAGGGGGTAGAAGGGGAATGGGAAGAGATTAACTAAAGAATTTATATGCATAGCCCATGGGCACAGACAATAGTGTGATGAAGGCCTGGGGTGGGGTGGGGGATGTGTGGAGGGAGGGGGAGTGGGGCACATCTGTAATACTGTCAACAATTTTAAAGAAAGAATAAATTGAAAGAGCTCAGATTAGAACATAATTTCATCTGATGCCAACATAATTGCTATTCCCATTGTACTGTTGCTGGAGAGAAAAATTGTTTCCATTGTTCTTCTCAATGTCTGATGTAAACATTTTACCTAGCAACTCCCTGGCCTTGGCTTGATTTAGCTGTATTACACATAGGCCACTGCTGATTTATAAAACATCACTAGCCTCACAAATAGGAGATTCTTTTCTAAATGCCTTTAATACTAATGCCTAAGATGATTTCAGGGAACCTTAGGAGACCCAGTCTCTCTGACCTCCTTCTTCCCTGAGACAGGTAGGTGAGGATTTGTTTATTGCTTTCCATTTAAACCCATACTTCTGTAAGATTGTACATTTACCTCTGGTCCAGAAAAAGAATTGTTTTAAGCTAGTAAATCTCAGGAGCCTAAGCCCAAACCCCAAGGCTAATCATTTAGTGTTATACAAGAGCCATGTTCTTATTACATAACCATTCTACATTTCCCACACTGCATTCAATCAAAGAATTTACAAAGATCAGGAAACCCTATGGGGAGCTATAGAAATACAAATTGAAGAGAAGAACAGTAAAACCCTGCTGCAAAGTCATCTTGATCAAGAAAAGTGTCAAAGCTGTGAGAATACCACAGACTCAGGCTTTAGAATTTTGAGCATCAAGTTTTAATATTATGGTATGTAGAATAAGTACACATTGTTACCACCAATGCCGCTATCCAAGCATCATGCACATTGTTTGTGAGTGGTAAGGAGAAAACTCATCGCCAGGAATGCTGTAAGTCAGGGAATGGGCTCCCAACACAATTGAATTCACTTATCAAGTAGCAACGAAAATAATTTTATGGTTGGGGGTCACCACAACATGAGGAACTGTATTAAAGGGTCGCGGCATTAAGAAGGTTGAAAACCACTGGATTAGACCAAGGCCTTCATAAGCAAGAGACCAGAAGGCAAGTGAAGAGTGAGTCAGATTATTTGTTCTGCCTACTTCCTCCCCTCTGGGTCCCAGGTTGCCGGCTGTATACCTACTTTAGGTGGGCTTATCCAGGCCCCATTCTGTCTCCAGGTTCCCACACCGTTCCTTCCATTCACCTCTTCAAACTGTTGGATTTTTCATTCTGCAAAAGATATAATCAATAGTGTTTAGGCTTGTTTTCTCAATTTCAACTAACATATTTATTACTTTTGAATTGTATGAATGTAATTCACTAGGAATTCTTTAAATTTTGTTTTATTTACATTTATCCAGGAAAAAAATAGCATGGTTAGTGCTAATTTGAAACCTTCAAATACACATTTCACTTTCATGTTTCTGTATGTCTATAAGACAATGTTTTAAATGTAATGTTTCTTTGGAATACAATAATCTGTCAGTAGGAGAGGCTGCTTATTTCTTACATAATTCTATTGTCCACATGAAGTAGAAACATAATATAATTACTATGAATCCAAAGTTATTCAGTTTAGTTAGAGATTCAAGACTATGGGTTCTATAGTCAAACTGCCTGGGTTCCAAATCTTGACTCCACTGCCTCATTGAAAAAATGTTTAATGCAAATTATACTTTTATAAAAATATTTGTATTGATTTCAAAGAGGAAGGGAGAGGGAGATAGAAACATCAATGATGAGAGACAATCATTGATCAGCTGTCTCCTGCATCCCCCACACTGGGGATCAAGCCCACAGTCTGCAACCAGGGCTTGTGCCCTGACTAGGAATCAAACCATGACCTCCTGGTTCATAGATCAATGTTCAACAACTGAGCCATGCTGGCCACGTGGAATTTAAAAAAAAAAAAAAACTTACTTAACTGCTTCAGTTTCTTCTTCCATAATATGTAAATTAGAATAACACATTTATTGTGCATCTATAAGGATGAATGTAAAGCACTTAGCCTAGTTTCTGGCAAAGGGTTAACACCTCATATAAATTCCCTGCTATTATTTGTAGCAGAATTCTGTCATCATTAGGGAGTGTCCATTATCTATAATTTGCTAAGAATCCCGATTTTTAATATTTTAATTAATCCTGTGCAAATCTTCCCAAAATGTATCCCATTCTTTGTATTTTTTAAATAAAGGCTACCTTGTCTTGGTGACCAGGTTCATTTTAATAGACATTATTATTGATTTATGATACCATTAGCAGATAGTAAAATGTTTGCTTTTGTTCAGTTCTTTATTAAATGCCAAAAAGAGAGCAAAATTGCTCTATAACCAAGAACATGTTAGATGCCAATTCTAAAAGCACTTCTAGGTTCTCTATGAATTATAAGTGCCATGGAGTGCTATGGGCTTGCGTGACTAGAGAAGGATTCACAGATACAATTTCACCTAGACGTAGAAAAATGTACTTGTGTTTATTAATCCTCAGATGAAGTGAATCTATATACACTGTCAGCTCACACAGTTTCAGTTGAATACTCCCCAACAGTCACCTGGGGACAAACCTATCATGCCAGAGGAATGGAAGCTAGGAGAGCTTCCTAACAATACCAAGCACAGATTGTGCTTTTGAATAAAGTATTTTAGGTCCATGTCCTGGCATCAAACTTCCACTCCAAGGAGAGTAAATATTTTCCTTTTCTCCCATCTTTGAGGGCAGCACTAAGATTATGTTGGAGAAGGAAGAGAGGAAGTAACACAAGATGCATTAACTTATGTTTCAAGCATGTCAAACAAGCCATAGGATTATTCACTCATAGGATGTCTCAGTTCTCTGCTCTGTCTGTGTATGTTTTAAATGGATCCTGTGTTTAAGGGTTAAAGGATGTTAAGATGACTGAGTTGTTAAATATTTCTGTTTTGCAAGGAGCAGAAACAGAGTAGTTAAGCTAAAAATCCAACATGAAATGAGCTTCACAAATAATTCGAAGACTGTTGTTGAGGTGCAGAGTCTAAATTGAGAGAGAGAGAGAGAGAGAGAGAGAGAGAGAGAGAGAGAGAGCGCGATGGAAGATTAAAGCAGGAGGGGAAGCAGAGAGCAAGAAGAGCAAACAAAGAAACAAAGCCTGCCCTTTCAATGGCAAACACCTGTGGCCAAACAGCTTTGTTCTTTGATGTAATGATGGGGAATTATAAACTTCCTATGGTACTTTTGGAGAAACTCTAAAAATCATGTTTCTAAATTCAGATTAGGTTGACTGTATGTGGATTTAACATGTCTATATCAAAATGGTTTTCAGGGATATGAGGAAGCTAAAGCACTTGAAATAATTCCTGCAAAGCAGGCAAGAAAATATCTTTAGTAGATCTTAATCAAGTAAAAGAGATTACCAAGCAATAGATATAGTTTAATTTATTACCTTTATACTAAAACTAGAGGCCCAGTACACGAAATTTGTACACTGGGGTGGGTGTGACTCTCAGCCTGGCCTGTACCCTCTCACAGACTGGGACACCTCAGGGGATGTCCATCTGCTGGCTTAGGCCCGATCCTAAACTGGCAGACAGACATCCCTCTTGCAATCTGGGATCCCTTGCTCCTTACCACCCACCTACTCTCTCCTTACCACTCGGCTTGCTGCTCCTTAGTGCTCCCGCGGAGGCGGGAGAGGCTCCCACCACTACAGCTGCTCTCACCAGCCATGAGCCTGGCTTCTGGTTGAGCGGCACTCCCCCTGTGGGAGCGCACTGACCACCAGGAGGCAGCTCCTGCGTTGAGCATCTGCCCCCTGGTGGTCAGTGCCCATCATAGCGACCGGTTGTTCTGGTCGTTCCGCCATAATGGTTGCTTAGGTTTTTATTATGTAGACTGGAGGCCTGGTGCACAAAATTCATGCATGAGGGGGTCCCCTCAGCCCAGGCTATACCCTCTCTAATCCGGGACCCCTCGGGGGGGATGACCAACTGCCGGTTTAGGCCCAATCCTTGGGACAGGCCTAACTAAACGGGCAGTCGGACATCCCTCTCACAATTCAGGACCGCCAGCTCCTAACTGCTCACCTGCCTGCCTGCCTGATCTCCCCTAACTGGCCCCTCTGCAAGCCTGATCACTCCTAACTGCCTCTGCCTGCCAACGTGGTCACCCCAACTGCCCCCTGCCAGCCTGGTCACCCCCAATTGCCCCCCTCTGCCAGCCTGGTCACCCCCAACTGCCCCCCCTGCCAGCCTGGTAGCCACTCACTGGCCCCCTGCCAGCCTAGTTGCCCCCAACTGCCCCCTGCCAGCCTTGTTGCCCCCAACTGCTCCCTGCCTGACAGCCTGGTCGCCCCTCACTGCCCCCCACCCCCACTGGTCTGGTCGCCCCATGCAGCCTGCTGTTCAGTTGTTTGGTTGCCCTACACAGCCTGCTGTTTGGTTGTTTGGTTGCTCCTCACTAACCCCCTTGCCAGCCTGGTTGCCCCATGCAGCCTACTGCTCTGTCGTTTGGTCGTCCCTCACTAATGCCCCTGCTGGCCTGGTCGCCCCATGCAGCCTGCTGTTCAGTGGTTTGGTCGTCCCTCACTAACCTCCTGCCTGCCATGTCACCCCACTCAGCCTGTTCGGTCGTCCATTCAGTTGTTTTAGATGTGACGGCCCCTGGCTCTTTATATATATAGATTATTTGCTTAGCAAACTTAAGCAATACTCATGAAGGCAAACATAAACTTCTTTCAAGTATTTCATGTACTGTTAGTCTCAGCATATCTGTTGCTTACATTGTTTAAAATGTCATTTTACACTTTAAATCAATTTCTCTTCTTTCTCCCTCTCTTCCTCTCTCTCATCCTCCCCCACCCCCAACACACACACCTGTGTAGAAATGTAGATTAATGTAAGAATTACTGAGTCTGGTTGTAGAGTAAAGTAGATCCAAATTCACATTAACCTTGGCATAGTTATTTCATGTGTGTCTTTTGACAAGTCACTTAGCTTCACTGAATCTCGGTTTCCTGATTATTAAGCTGAGGATAATAACACATAACTCATTGTTTTGGTGAAAATTCTATGTGATCTATATATATATATATATAACTTAGCACAGTGCATAGCACATAGATATTGTAGAATATGTAAAATCTAGTACTTTTTAATTCTACAAATGAGATTTTATAATTATGTTGACAGTTATACCACATATTTGTTATGCAAGCAATTTTATTTTTTAATTTTCAGTATTACAGTTTGGTAATGATGATGACAATGATGATTTTCTGTATACAGGTGGGAAAATTGAGCCTTAGAGATTTTGTCAGCTACTAAAAAGAAGAATGAGATGTAAAATTATGTTATCTAATTCCAAGTAACTGAGACTATTTCTCTGTGGTGCACCATACTGTGATCAGAATGGGGAAAAAGAAAGATGAGAAAAAAAATTTAAAATAATTTTGTTTTGAGCTAATTTTGTTTTCCCGTGGTGAAAACATCCTGTTCTCATCACAGAGGGCTCACAGACAGTGTGGCAGGAAGAAACATTCACGAGTTGAGTATGTAGGAAGGAACACAAGGGGAAATGAGCAGGCATCTTCATTGTACCACTTTAAGGAATGAGGCGTTTTACTGCTGCCCAGAGAGTTCTTAAAACACAGGGACATACCATATAAAGTCTAATTTAAAGGAGCTATCCAGTCCCCCTGAGATAAGCAAATGGCTATAGGGATTTTAGCAAGCTTAGAAGGCGAAGCCAGGACACTTTCAGCATCATTTATATCCTTGAAGGCAACTGTGCAATAGGGTATTTATTTGGCTTTATTTCTGCTGGCAGAAAAAAAAGAAAAAGAAACATTATCAGCTAGAAAGGATTTCTCAGGTCTGAAGAATTAACCACTGAAAAGAAAGACAATTTTATTAAACCTTTTTCACTTTAACCATCTGTAAGGAATTGATCCGAACAATACATTTCAAGAGGTTTTAAATTAGGTAGGAGAATCATTCATCTTTACAAAATCAACCAGTTAGGGCATCAAACACTAAACTCCTTGGGAAAAGTAATTATATATTACTTTTGCCTGAGTATTTCTATACTGAGAACAAGAAGTTATGCCATCAATTTGAAAAAAATAAAAGGCCTTCTAAAAAAATTTCAAACATACTATATCATCTATCCGTTATTTTTTCTTCATCTGCCTTGAGTAATTTTAGTTTATTATTTTTTTAGGAAAGCAAGAATAACTATTTCATTATTTTCTTTTCTTTTCCAGTTTTCAAATGAATACTTTGTCTAGCATCTTCCAAAAATGACCAATGCTTATGCATTTAAACAGGCAATCTTTTGAAGTTATTATCCTATGGGTATTATTCATATTGTCAAATTTTTAGTGAGTGAAAGCCCCTTTTGGCTCCTGAATCATTTGGAAATGCCCTCAGCAGTTTTTGATAGCTTTCTTACTCTCATACCAGGCTCATTCTTTAAATTTTCTACTCAAGGAGTGCAATTAGCCATTTCTTCAGGGATCCCTGCTTCATGATAGTGGGCAATAGTTTTACATGCCAAAATAGAGAAATCAAACTTTCTGTAAGATCTATTATTATAACTTATTTCAACATTCTTTATATCATTGCAATTAATTATTTTTCATTACCAAACCAGACCTATTTATACCAATAGTTTTTTATTATTTTTGGTCCTGTGCACCTGTAAGTAAAATATTCTCATGATATGCTCATCATAGGTATATTTATTCATTTATTTAACTATGTACAAATTTATATATATAAAAGCCTAAGCAAACATCCGACCATCCAACCTTCTGGTAGCTATGACACACAATGACCACCAGGGGGCAGATGCTCAACACACAGGCATGGACGATCTTATATGCATACTAGAGGCCCGGTGCACAGATTCATGCACCAGTGGGGTCCCTCGGCCTGGTCTGTGGGGATTGAGCCAAAACCAGCTCTCCAACATCCCCCGAGTGGTCCCAGATTGTGAGAGGGTGAGGGCCAGGCCAAGGGACCCCACCGGTGCACAAATTTGTGCACCAGGCCTTTACTATTATTATATTAATGCATATCATAAAAAGATAGCCAAATATGGAAAGAGGGCTTTTATAATATTTTTTCTCACATTACAATGTGCTATGTTAAGGATGGGGCAGATGTGGGCTATCCTCCAATGCAAAGAACACTGATCAAACATTACATATTATAGTTTATGTAATAATTTATTCATTTACCTAATCAGTGGACAGTTTTCTCTTGTTCGTTATGAAAATTAAATCAAGATATAGTGATGGTTAATTATTTGCTTGATAAAATTGTAAAAGGCTTGAAATTTAGAAGCAGCAAATTCTGAGCGTTTCTGTTTAACATTCTCTTTTTGACTCATAGATTCATCAAGACTCCTTACTCCAGCTGGCATTTTAACTGTTTTTGCTCAAGTACTTTTTGGTAAATAATAAATAAAAAGACCTTATTGGTTAATCTCTACTTAATTGGCAGTGGTAAATATATAAATAGAGTACTCTCACCCCTTTAAATACTAGTGCTTCCCTTCAGTGGAAATCAGTGGGTTTTAGAGTCCTGGGAGTGTGATAAAATGCAGCTTGATCAGAATTAAAGTTTAATTTTTGGGAATGCTGAATGTTTAGTTATGAAGGTAAATGGAAGGTTTATGGAAGATAGTGTTTGGGGCTTTATTTTAAGCTGGTATATATTCTATTATGGTAATAATATCAAATATCACTGCCTGGGTGTGTGCTATACACTATTAGGTGAATAAAACTATTAGTTTTTCTTTACTAGGTTTTGAAACACAATACCATGTCACTCTTCAGAAATGAGTTATATAGTTCATGTTGTAAGATGCATACTCTGGATATCAAATGAAAAATATATTTGTTATGGTTAAGAATCATTTTTGCTATATTTTAAAATAACTGTATTGATTTAATCATGGAGCTAATATGCATCATTCATATAGTTTCCTGAGTTTCCTTTTGGTGTGTAGTTCAGAGTTGTGAAACTGTAAAGAACCAAATCATAATATTTAATTTTAACCTTTATAGGCCATATGGTCTTTAATACAACTAATAAACTCTATGAAAGTATGAAAGCATCTACTGACAATAAATTATGAATGAACTACATGAGTGATTTTTAACCTTTTTCACTTCATGGCACAAATAAATTACTAAAATTCGGTGGCACACCAAAAAAATATAATATATTTTGACTACCTGACAAACAATAGATATAATATTGATTCATTTACACCAGACAGCTATTGTTGTGCAGGTTGTTGTTATTTCTTTTACCTGACAATCTAAGGAAAAAGAGGTTAGTGCCCCTGACTTAGTCAGGTATTGCATGTTTTAAAAATTCTTGTGACGCATCAGTGTGCCATGGCACAGCAGTTGAAAATCGCTGACCCACAATGTTCAAATTAAACTTCATTTGTGAACACTGAATTTGAATTTCATAAAATTTTCACTTTCACAAAATAATTGTTTTTTATATTTTAAATATATATTTTTTAAATTTTTAAATAGGTAATGGGCTGGATTTGACCTGTGGGCCATAGTTTGCTTATGCCTGCTATAGCCGACAGAACACAGTCCACAGACTTAATATCCTACATGGTTATTAATTTAAGGGAGCCAAGAGAAGCTGAAATTTTAAGTACCTCAGGGTACAGTCACAATCACTTAATGTTTATTGTGTTTGGTTTAATATTATTTCAAATCTATTTGTTTATGACTTCAGTGAGGTTGTTTTGATTCACTTATTTATGACAAAGACAAAAAAAGTTTTTCAAAGTAAAGTTTTCTTTGATGTTTTTAACTTTATTTTTATTGTTGGTACTATTACAGATGTCCACATCCCCCCTCCTTTACCCATCTCCACCCAGCTCCCATTCCACCCCTCCCTCTGGCCATCACCACACTGAACCAAGTAAGTTGTGTTAGGGTGTCATCAAGTCTGTGGTCATTGATAAGCACCCAGCAACCCAGCTGCTGAGGGGCCCTGCTGGGGGCTTATTAATAAGAAGATTGGAGAAGCAACCATGACAAGGGGACTTCTAGACTATAAGTACTGAGTGTTTGTGAGAGTTTCTGTCTGGGAAAACATACTTTGCCGACCTAACAGCTCTCTGAAGATTTTGAGACATTTGTTCCTGCTGTGGGCAAGGTGACTCTTTGGTCAGCAGTGGTGCTAAACCTTACAATGCTCCCTGGAGTGGTAACCCTTGGAACAGTGTAGCCTGTCCATCAACACAGGCGCCTTTGATTCCCTGGCAATGTGCTCTAGCAACAAGGGACTGTGTGTGTGTGTGTGTGCTGGCAGTTGGAAGTGATCTTGCAATTGATCAAGCTGTCTCTCCCAAGGAACCAAACTCAGACAAAAAGATACACCTCTGTTAAATTTGGACTTTATTCTTTTTCATCTGCCCTTGCCTGGAACAATAGTATGATTAATCTGTAATCTTTTGAGTATATTATTTCTGTGTTGGCCTATTAAGAGATATTATTCTGTATGCTATTGACTTGTGAAATTATAATAATTCCCACACCAAACCTGTGTTAAAAAATGGCTGGCAAAGAGAAAATCAGTCTCTGAGTATAACTTCGCCACCCCTTCCAAAACTAAAGCAAAACACTATGTTGATGGTAGAAATGGGGTTCTTGCAGCGTTGAGAGAAAAGCTTTTTGGGGACGATGCCTAGGAAGATGAGGTGTAATGGTAAGATTTATTGGAGTTGAAATAAAAGAATGCCCCCTTGTCCCCGGATTCCAAATGTCTATTCCACAGCCAGCTGTGGAAGAAGTCCAGCCTTGTCTTCATCAAGCCCAGAAGTGCCAAGGTCCCAAAATTCTGTGCCATCAGTTCAGCCCATTCCAAAGCTTAATGCAGTTCAGTCTCTGCCCCCATCTGGCTAGCTTAGTCTTTGTTACTGGCTACACTCCCATCTGCACTGCTGCATCCAGGCCTGTGCTTAGAACCCATGCTTGGGCCCATGTACTACCTGGCCCACTGGATGCCAGGCCCACTTGGCTCCTGCAGAGAGAGAATGGGCAAACCAACAAATGCTACCCAGAGAGAGGCCTTTATTAAGCTTTGATTATATTATCTCAGGCTTTCAAACTGACAAATCCCTTCATGGGCTTGTGCTGGGCCTCCCTCCTAACCAATCCATTTCCTAGATCTCCCGGGGTTCTATGTCCCTTATCCAATTCATCCTTTCCCCAGATTAGACACCTCCCCCTTATGGTTGCCATCTTGGCTCCCACTGTGCATGCCTCAAAGTAGAAGGCCCTTTCCCTGTGCCTTCTTGGCTTCTCCTGGGCATGTGCCCAGCAGAGGAATTTCCCCTGCTTCCTCCACCCCCCATAATCCCAGTACCAGGTTGGAGGAGATTAAGTCCTTTTTCTGGAGGATGCTGTGGTCCCCTGGAGAGCCTATGAATGCAGTTGCTTCCTAGTGAATAAGACTAAATGTCTAATTCAGATCCCTGGTTTATTAGGCTTAATAATTCCCTTTGCTCCCTTCCTTTATTTATAACTAACTAGCTGCCTACAGTAACAAATGGTCAAGTTAAAATATCTGACGATTTTAGAAAATACAGTATTTAATGTTCTTCTGACCTCAACTATATTATTAATATTTTTCCTAAAACTTCCTTGACTTGAAGGGGCTTTTCCCCTTTTACTTACATGCATTAAATAAGTTATAAGATTAGAGTCATGCATGGAAATAAATTGGTCAGTGAAGCGAATAAAATATGATTTATTTAAATAGGTCATAGCCTGAAATCTATAGTGATAATGAACAATTTAATAGCACTTTATTTTTTTTACTTTATCTAATTTGTCTCTGACAACAACTTAGGAAGCAGGTATGATTATTTTTCCATTTACAGAGAAGAAAATTTTAGAAGAAATTATAAATAGCACACAGTTAAAAGAGTTTGGAACCAGGCCTTGAACTGCTTCTCTTTTGAATTCCAAACATAGTCTCTTTGCCATAGCAACTATGTGTTTGTGCGCGAGCACACACACACATATACATTCTAAAGAATAATAATATAAATGGAGCCACTTTCAAATGGAGCCAGAACATCCATGCCTTTGAAATGGCCTTGCATGCCTTATGCTTCAAATCTTCAGAATATTAAAAAAGAACAAAATAACCTTTGGATTTGGCCTAATCAACCTTGTGTTCCTCCAAACCTGTGTGCAAAGAAAAGAAAGCAGATATTATGACTACTAAACTGATGATTATGGAACTGAAAATTAAAAACACTTTAGAATTAACAACACTATGTTATGATATCTATACCGGCAGCAGTGCCTTCTTTCTGTTGATGTAACTGTTCCCTTTTCCCTTCTCATATATAACCACTAGAGGCCCGATGCACGAAATTCTTGCAAGGGGCTCGGCCCTCGCAGGAAGGTCGTCTGGAAGGATGTCCAGAAGGTTGTTTGTCTGGTCTAATTAGCATATTATGCTTTTATTATTGTAGATTGCCTTTGTCTCCTAGTTGGAACATTATTTGGGCTTCTGTCCAAATTAATGATTCCTGAATAGCTATTCTTATTGATCTCAAATAAATGCTTGTTTTGCTCTCACTTTGAAAGGCCTATTCATTCTGGGGTTAACAACATAACCAACATATTTACCAATTTAAATCTTTACATACCTTTTATTTATTTAAGAAGAAATATTGCAGATAATTTATTATACAAACTTGAAATTGACAATTTAAGATAACTGTTATTTTTCAGAAATTTTAAGGACATCTGCTGAGAAGTTTATACATATAATTCAGAATTTTAAGTCAATGTTTGAGTCATCATTGTTAGGTCTGATCAAATAATTGAATCAGCACCCCCTCCCCTGGAAACTGACCTTTAGGCCACCTCACAATGGACATTCCACTTGTCTAGACAGCAATCCACTTGCTAAGACCATTATCTCTCCCCTCCGGACTTCCCAGAATCCGGACCTGCACAGAGAAAATTCTCTGCCCAGAAAAAGCCCGCCAAAGTCCTTTAGAAGCCGCTGACTCCCGTCACTGGGTGCTGGAGCCATCCAGGCTCAGCCACCTGGTGTGGGGATGATCAAATAAATTTGTCATCCCTCACCATTCTAGCCTTGGCGACCTAACAATCATCAATGCTAAAATTGGGACCCTCAAAGTTTATCTAAAGAAAAAAACAGCCTTTTATTTATCTTTCCTCTCCTATTCTTTTTCCAGTTTAGAAGAAACTTATCTGAAGAAAAATCAAGCAGTCTTGAGATAAAGCCAAACAGATCACATACAAAGAAAATCGAGAAGGTGAGATACAAATATTTGTTTTTTTCCTTCAGGAATTCAAAGGCAACACACTAGAAAATGATTTGATAAGGCTATGTTTCTAATTTTATATTGATTTTGGGGAAATTAATTATTTTGAACTTTTTATTGCTATGAAATTCAATAACAATCTTATGATGTATGCTTTATGGCAACAATTTTCAAAGTGAGCCATGACACTTTAATGGGTCATGAAATCAATATGACAGATGTGGTCAGCTTAAAAATTGACAGAATAAAAAATGTGTGAGTGAATCGCATGAAATAAGGGTGAGACTTTCAGTTGTGGATGTTCGGTTGTGTCTCTGTGAATGTCCTTTCTGGGTTCTACTGTGAAATGAATTCCCTTCTGTGCATGGTGGTCCCAAATCCTGAATCCCTGTTTTATGGTGAGGGTAACTCACTTCCACTTGTGCTGCATACACTTTGCTGTCCCAGTCTGAATTCACAGTTCAGCTCTAAGCACCAAGCTATTGAGAACTTGACTTAGAGTGTATCTGATTTAAATGTGTTTAACTTCCTTCGTCATCAATACATTTAGCTGTGCTAAGCAAGAAATTTCTTGATTCAGCCCTGGCTCAGTGGATAGAGCATTGGCCTGCAGACTCAAGGGTCCCAGGTTCGATTCCAGTCAAGGGCAGGGACCTTGGTTGCGGGCACGTACGGGGAGTGCATGTTTCTTTCTCATCGATGTTTCTAACTCTCTATTCCTAACCCTTCCTCTCTGTAAAAATATCAATAAAATATATTTTAATAAAAAAAGAAATTTCCTGATTCGGAGTTCTGGCTAAAGTTGTTTAGTGATAGTGTATGGGCAGATGCTTGGAGGAGTCCTAGAAATAAAGAGGGAGAAAAGAAATAAACAGACAAAAACACACATGGATACAGAGTCAGAAACCATCACACAATTTAGAGTTTTTAAATTACTAGAAGGATATAAGATAACAGGAAAAAAAGTAATATTTGCTATAAGAGAATATAAATTAAATATATTCTTCAACAGACAACAAATTTATTTCCATGTGAAACTCTGAACCGGTTGTTTCAATACTCTTGTCTTTTAGAGACTAGCGCAAATAAAATAAAATCCAAGCAGCATTGTTTTGGTATTTTTTTCTTTATTTTTTATCTTTAATTTCTTTATTGGTTAAGGTATTACAAATGTGTCCTCATCCCCCCATTAACCCCCAACCTCCACTCCCACTCATGCTCTCATCCCCCTGTTGTCCGTGCCCATTGGTTTGGCTTATATGCATGCATACAAGTCCTTTGGTTGATCTCTTCCCCTTACCCCCACCCTCCCCTACTTTCCCTCTGGGGATTGATAGTCTGATCGCTGTTTCTCTGTCTTTGGATCTGTCCCTGTTCATCAGTCTATGTTGTTCTATATATTCCACAAATGAGTGAGATCATGTGGTATTTATCTTTCTCTGACTGGCTTATTTCACTTAGCATAATGCTCTCCAGTTCCTTCCATGCTGTTGCAAATGGCAAGAGTTCCTTCTTTTTTACTGTAGCGTAGTATTCCATTGTGTAGATATACCACAGTTTTTTAATCCACTCATCTGCTGATGGGCACTTAGGCTGTTTCCAAATCTTAGCTATGGTGAATTGAGCTGCTATGAACATAGGGGTGCATATATCCTTTCTGATTGGTGTTTCTGGCTTCTTGGGATATATTCCTAGAAGTGGGATCACTATTTTATCAAGATCAGGAACAAACTTAAATAGCTACCACCCTCTGCTGATCCTTTGAATATATAAAGGACATTTAACAAGGGAAGAGCAAAAATTACCAACAATTTTTTATTTTATGAAGAATTCACTATGTTGTTCTTTATTCTCATTTCACCAAACACTGAAGAAAATGTGAGTTTCATTTGGTAAAGACTGTTCTAAATTTCTTTCCAATACTATGAAAAGGGAGTGTCTGCCAGTCTGCCAGTCTATTTTTCTATTCAGAAGAGGAAACATAAGACTTTGAAAATGTGTGGAAATGCTAAATGAAAGGTATACATTAACTGGCTTTGTAGCATCTGACAGGGTAGTCCCCAAGTAGATTAGTATTTAAAGAGAGAAAGTGTGTGTGTGTGTGTGTGTGGGTGTGTGTGTGTGTGTGTGTGTGTGAGAGAGAGAGAGAGAGAGAAAGAGAGAGAGAGGTAAAAAACAGTGATGGCTGGCTGGTTGATTGTCTTTGGCTATGGTGCTCTATTCTATTTTTCAACTGAGTGCCAAGGCATTTCCCTGTATTTCTCTGATTTTTTACCATAGTTTCATTAAAATGCTAAACTGTTAAAATGATTTATATCACAGAAGGCAGATAAAAAAATCTCATTCATAACATATATTGTGTCCTATTAACTCACTTATAAATTTGCCTGTCATCATCTCAAGATAACTGACATAATTAAGATTGCTGTCTCAACACTTTGACAACTATTTTTTTCTAAAATAATGTTGTGATAGTTTTGATTAGCACCCTCACATACACTGAAAAAAATATTAGAATTAGGTATTTTAGATTATTATTTGCTTTGGTATATTTAATCATTCAAACCATTTGCTCTGGTCTGCCTTTTTCTTCACCTAACTCTTTGTGGAATTAGTATCTATCACAGAGTTTTACATTTTTTTCCGTCACCTTTTAATTTGGAAGAATATTATTCTATAAAAAACAAATAAAAATGCATTTCACATTCAATGATATTTTACTAGAAACAATATATAAAACATTCAGCAACATCATGTCAGCAGCAATACCGTGACTCTTCAAAACCTTTCCTTCAGTCATTGGCTTTCTTGGAAAATCAATGAGGGGGATTATTTCACTAGTATTATCCTGGTTTTCAGCAACATCGCATCCGTATTCTCGCTGAAGATTGCAGGCCCCACCACATGAATTCCAAAAACGTGCAACTGCCCAAGTAGTGTGGCATGGTCCTTCCCAATCTTACTCTGATGTTGATGGACCCACCCACCCTGAATTCCGATATGTCCTTGTTCCGTACTTGCTGTCTCAGATCATGGGTGCTCATCACATGAGTGGATGTGCATCTTTTCTTAGATCTTTCAAAGACATGTATCTATCTCACTGAAGGAGTTGGGGGTAGAAAAGTTGGTGCTGCAGATGTTTCGATGTAACTGTCATCCTAAAAAAAAATGGCATGAGACTTTCAGCAGTTGTTCAAAACCTAGTTCAGTTATTGGCAATTGTCCTTGTCACACTGTTCTTACATTGTTGATGATAAATTAGAAAGAAAGCCCCGGGGAGCTAAGCACAAGTTCATTTGTCCATTAAGCTTTAAAAGTGACTTTTTTTTCCCCCACTGCTGGTGGGAAGGTAGACTGGTACAGCCACTATGGAAAACAGTATGGTGGTTCCTTATAAACTAAAAATAGATTTACCATGTGACCTAGGTATGTACCTGCAAAGCTCTCTTCATTACTTCCGTCAGGTTGATTAATGTTTCTAAATAAATATATATATTTTTTAATTTAGCAATATTAATAATAAAATGCATTGTTAATCTATTGATTTGTCTACCAAAACTACTGAGGGCCTGTATTCACCAGACTTTAAGATGGTTCTGGAGATACACATGTGAGTAAGAAGCAGTCCCTTACTCAAGGCTAGTAACTTGAGTGATAGAGATGAATATTAGATTTTATAGGAACATTGGTATGACGACATAACCTAAGCAAGGAGGTTCAAATATCAGGGAAGTTTATTTTACTTTTGGAATTTCCCGAAATTGCTTCCCTTTGCTAATTGTTAGTCTTTGATCTTACTCAGTTTTTTTTTCAAAGTAGATCAAAGTGTCTACACTAAATGTGATGAGGTACTGATCTCAACAGCAGCAGAAAAATCTCATCCTGTGCAAAATGTAGTGAAAATAATGCTGGCCTAGGAGCCAGTCACCCTCACCTTTCTATGCCAAGTTATTCTCTTAAAAGACAGAAATAATATTTCCTAATTCATGAAATTCTTATAAGTTCAAATGAGATATTATGTAAAAATGCTACATACTCTACAGAAAAGGTCTTAACTTAAGACTATTAAACAAGATTGTAAAATCTTAGACAATATAGAATTTAGCTTGTGAAATTTTATCACTGAAGGAAATAGTTTTGAATGCTGTAATTTTCCTTTTACATGAAAAATAAGCAGTGTTTAAATTTAGGATTTCAGCATTAATGTTACCTGTTCAAAAATCTCTGTCTTATCCATTTTACCATTTTATCCAATATGGAAAAATTTCCTCATTTTTCTGCACATTTACAGTTTATATTCAAGTGAAAGGACTGTTCTTTCAGTATACCCAGTTTATCATTGCAAAAGCTTTATGATATTGTGGAAGGAACACTGGACAAATGAATGGATTGGTGTTATTTTGCCTGATTTTTGGTTTAGTTTTCTGGAAAAAATAAGAATAATAATTACCATTCTATTTACTTTATTAATTATGTGGACCATGAGAAGTAATGTATCTGCTAACAATATATTCTGGGCCCAAAATCATAACAGAGTTTAGTAGCGATTTTTAGAGAGGCTTCTCAGACATTGCATATTAGGGAAAAGTTGTAGGCTGCACTGCCACGTCTCCTGCATGGTGTTCCTGCCAACTGAGCTGAACCTTATAAAGAAGTTCCTGGAATTGCATTTAGACCAATGGGCTGAGACCTGCCACATCCAATTGGAGCTACACAGCTATATCCTCATGTGCGTATTTGCCACCCAATCAGAGTGGCTCCATAATGACCAATCAGGATATATGATTCTGACCAATCAGGACAATATTTATTGGATCAGTCAAATTGTGCAAATTGGACTCCTTGTTAGCATAAAAATGGACCAGTAAGAGACTATGGTGGGCACTTTATAAAAACAGGCCTCTCCTTTGTCTTAAGGGAGCCTGCGTCAGGTTTCCACCTGGGGCTGTGTTTTCCCAGTTTGCAAACTATTTACCTGAATAAAGATTCTCTTTTTGTTGCACCCCCGTTTGGCGTTGGGTTGGTGGCAGTGGCATTTTGCTGACACTCATTGGGAAAAATAATTGAGCAAAGCCTGAAATGCCAAATAGATGTAAGACATTGTGTTTGGACTTGGACTAACAGGGCATATGTTGCGCTGAGAGAGTTAACATTGTGCTAAGTGCAACTTTTCTGAAACGTGGAATGACTTTTAATAGAAGTTGCACTGGCGTTTCCTTTATGTGAGTTATTTGTGCAGAAATAATAGCCATGGTTTCCATTGCCTTTACATGAGTCCTAAGAGATAAGTGCCTTTGTGGGAGGCGCATAGATATGTCTGCCTGAGGACAGAACTACTGCCAAAGAAGCTACAATGTAGCTATCTACCAGTAAACGCTTTTTCCATTTTTTAAAAGGCCATTTGTTTTAAGTGAATTAAATGAGAACATGGCATAGGCACATGCTCTGGTCAGAAACAAAAGAATGTTTTCTGTAGTGTCAGAAATTGTGGAACTTAGATATCCAGGATAATATTTAAACAAAAAATTTTTATGTGGAATCAGAAAAAGATGAAAATAAAAATGATCATATATAGAGCTATGTAGCTGTATTTATTTTTAAAAAATGTTATATGTATTGTTTAAAGTATTACAGATGTCCGTTTTTCCCCCCATTGACCTCCTTCCCCACTCCTATCCCCACCTCACTACTGTCTGTGTCCATGTATTTCTTGACATAAAACAATTGCTTAATGTATGTTAAGAGAAGCACTATAATCTATATGATAATGCCATGAATGTGATCTCACAGAATAAATAAGGCATTGAATGGCTGAGCCCTTTGAAATGTAAACCAAACAATTTCTCTTCTCAAAGCAGGTGGTGGATCCTCATTACACATTAGTTTCATAGAGCTCCATCTATAATAATAAAAGGCCAGGTGTCACGACCAGAACGACCAATTGACCAGTTGCTATGAGGTGCATTGACCACCTCTTGGTCCCTCCCTCCAGCCCGCAGGCTCCCATGGCTGGATGGCCAACGGGGAACCATGGTAACCGGGCTGGGTGGCAGTGGAGCAGGACTGGGGACTGGATTCATGGGGTAGCGGCAGCATTGCAGAGTGTCCCGGGGATGGCGGCAGCGTCACGGAGCATCCCGGAGTGGCAGCAAGCAGCGAGCAGCCGGCAGAGTGGCGGACATGGCTCTGATGGGAGGTAGGCCTAAGGACCCTACATGCGCACGATTTCCTGTGCTGGGTCTCTAGTAATAGAATATTAAACTAGCTTCTAATCCTACCTTTACTAGAACCTTGTTTTAAATTATTGATTGCACTTTGAAATAATTACGTGAAATTATTAATTTGTTCATTCTTGGTCTTGTTCTTACTATCACTCATGCCCAGGATAGGGTCAGGTACTTAGGAAGAATATTTTTATTACTTGTTGAGTGACTGAATGAAAAAATGAACTCATAACTCAGTATCTCACCTATGGCAGTTTTAACAGCCTTTGTGTCACAGCATTTACTGTGTATACAGCTCTCCTATTTCTTATATTTTTGAAAAAAGAGGTGGTAATGTATTCATCCTGTATTTCTGTGCTGCTCTTAGCATTGTGTTTTGTGCTTGGTAAAAACCCTAATAAATGGTTGTTGAACACAGGAATATAAACACATTTTTGGGGGGGCCCAGTAGTTAATTTGGGCCTTCCTCTTGGCATATAAACATATAAAAAATGATAAAATATTAATTAAATACATTTAATCATTATTCTTTAAAAAAGACTTCTCTAAGCAAAATTCAAAAATACAAAATGACTTGTATTATTAATACTTTTAACCTTAGGTATCATTTTAATAAATTTAATGCTTTTTATAAATACTTCAGTTCTAAACACTTGAGCTTGAAATCACTTATTATTAAGTTTATTACAATATACAGTTTATTAATTTTTAAGAAAAAAACAGAATTCAGAATTTAGAAATGGATAATTTACACAAACTATCTACAGAGAATGAAATAATCTAAGAAGTAGGTGGGGTTGTGCATAGCATGTTCTGATTTTCCATCTCTCTTCTAAGTTTTCTCCAAAAGTCTAATTTCAGTTTCACATGTTCCCACACTGTCATTTGGAACTTATTGAGCATGACATACTTTGTTGAAAGGAATGATAATAAAGAACAATCAAACATTTATTTCACTCTATGTAACTATCAGCTTAAATATAAATCATTTTCTTTCTATAAGCATGTTATTCAAAGGACAGTTTAATGATCACATTTTATTTTCCAATAGTACATATTTTCAGTTGATAATATAAGCTAGTTTAAAGAGCATATATAATTCTTAGTTTGATGATTGTCTTTTTCATCATGACACTATGGCATAGAATACTTAAAGGAAAGATCAACAATCCCAAATTATATTAAATGACTACATGGTGGAAGAAGCTACATTTTACTTCTCAAGAGCTCCCTAAGGCATTGTCACATATCAGGAAAGTAAGGATAATAGCTCTAATGAGTAACAAGGAAGCTTTATGTAGATGATGGGGGGAGGGAGGGGCAAGAGTACTTTTATAATGAGAAATTAAAAAAAAACACCTGGCCTGAACCGGTTTGGCTCAGTGGATAGCGCGTCGGCCTGCGGACTCAAGGGTCCTGGGTTCGATTCCGGTCAAGGGCATGTACCTTGGTTTCGGGCACATCCCCAGTGGGGGGGGGAGAGGGAGTGTGCAGGATGCAGCTGATCGGTGTTTCTCTCTCATCGATGTTTCTAACTCTCTATCCCTATCACCTTCCTCTCTGTAAAAAAATCAATAAAATATATTTTAAAAAAAACACCTGTAGTGTTTGAATGTGTGTATATATGCCCTTATGGGGGACAAAGAAGAAACAAACAAAAAGGTGGTTATAAATGTTAACTGCTTTGCAATTAACAAATTGTGATGTAAATCTAAGCTAAGAGATTTTAAATTCAGCCAATACTCAGCTTCTTACAAGGAAAGGCAAGAAGATGGACTCCAGGTTTTAAATTAGAAGATTGTGGTTAAATAGGTCCAAGTCCTTTAGGTGAGCAAACTTAAAATCCTGTCCCAGTCTTTCATATAAAGCCCAGTAGTTAAGCAAAGAGCATTTTCTCTCTTCCTGACCCTCCTTTGGCCACTTCCTTATTCTTTAACTTTTTTTTTTTTCTGGAATATGGTTGATTTCAGTGTATTCTTTGGAAAACTTTGAATATCAGCATTTTACATGGTAAAAAAAATGATAAATTACCTTGTTAAGTGACCTCCTTTTTGATAAATTAACTCCTGTTGGTGAGTAAACAGTGAGTCATTATTTTCTTTTGAAGCCATTGTGATAGCCAAGAACCCAAGGAGCCTAATGTCATCTAGCAATCAATTTCAAAGGTTGTGAAAGAGTGGTGAGAGGAAATACCAGGCAATTTGACTTATCAGATAGCCACAACAGTGTGGTTTCTGGCTTTATTTCAACTCTTAAATTTGTTTTTCTTAAAACTAGAAAATAGTTCAGAAAACCTAACTATATTGTATTCCTATTTTTGCATTAACTCTAGAGAAGTCGTATTTCTCTGTAATGGATATTTCTATGTAATTTCTATGAAGTGAGCATTTCAATTATGATTACCTTTTCCACTGTTTTGTGCAATAATTTTATTTCTGGGTTCCTTAACTTTCCATTCATCAAGACATCTGGTTTCTTTCCTTTTATCTTTGACCATCCTTCAATCCTACAATTTTTTGTCAATACAGCAGCCACATGATCCTTAAAACATAAGAAAGATCATATCACCCCTCTACTAAAACCCCAAAGTCTTCCCTTAAGAGGGATTGCAAGCCCCTATTATTTTCAATAATATTTTGATGTGGATATTTAGAATTAATTTAAGCTTCCTTTTCTGGCTGTTACATGATCAATTTCTGAAATAGCTTATGTGCTTAAAAGAACGTGTATTCTGTATCTGTTGGATGCATAATTCTACATATACATGTTAGATCAAGGTTATTGATTGTGTTGTTTAAATCTACATCCTTGCTAATATTTTATGTGTTAGATAGATCAATTTCAGAGAGAAGCATGTGAAAATCTAAGGTGTTGTGGATTTTTAAATATGATGCTTTCATATTTATGATTGCTATCTATTTTTAGACCATTGTTTCTTTTATCAATGAATAAGTCCACCTTTTCTCCCTGTTAATATCTTTCTTGTCTTTTATTAATATCTCTATCAAAGGATTATCTTGATAAATATTTGACTGGTCTTCACCTCCCCCATCATTTTCCATTAACATATCTATGTCATTGTGTTTTTTTTAAATATATTTTTATTGATTTTTTACAGAGAGGAAGGGAGAGAGATAGAGAGTCAGAAACATCGATGAGAGAGAAACATCGACCAGCTGCCTCCTGCACACCTCCCACTGGGGATGTGCCCGCAACCAAGGTACATACCCTTGACTGGAATCGAACCTGGGACCTTTCAGTCCGCAGGCCGACACTCTATCCACTGAGCCATACCGGTCTTGGCAGTCATTGTGTTTTTTAAAATATGTTTGTTTGTTTTTTTAATATATTTTATTGATTTTTTACAGAGAGGAAGGGAGAGAGATAGAGAGTTAGAAACATCGATGAGAGAGAAACATCGACCAGCTGCCTCCTTCACATCTCCCACTGGGGATGTGCCCGCAACCAAGGTACATGCCCCTGACCGGAATCGAACCTGGGACCTTTCAGTCCGCAGGCCGACGCTCTATCCACTGAGCCAAACTGGTTTTGGCTAAAATATGTTTTTATTGATATTTAGAGAGAAAGGAAGGGAGAGGGATGGAGAGATAGAAACATCGATGAGAGAGGAACATCACTGATTGGCTGCCTCCTGCATGTCCCCTATTGGAGATGGAGCTCACAACCTGGGCATGCGCCATGACCAGGATTGAACCAGCAACCTCTTGGTTCTTGTGTAGCGCTCAATTGCTAACCCACACCAGCCAGCCTCATTGTGTTTAAACCTGTCTTTGGTAAATATAGTGATATTGCAGGTATTCCAATCTCAGAATTCCAATCTCTACTTTAATAATTAAGTTGAATTGATTTTTATTGAGTTTAATTGTTAATGTGTTTGATTATAATTCCATCATTTTACAATATGTTTTTTCTAACATTTTATTGTTGTTGTTGTTTCACATCTCTTGCTTTTTGTGAATTGGTCTCCTTCACCCCAAGCATGTGATTTTGAAGTTTAAACAACCTACATCTATATAGTCGGTTATCTACTTATACACTTAATTGAACAATATCTAAATTTAATCAATATCTCAATCGTCCTACTGATTTTATTTGCTTATTTACTTAAGCATTTTAATAATACTTATTTTAATCTCATTTTCAGGTTACCCTACTATTATGAGCATGAGAGTTCTTGTGTTTTGAAACTACGAACTTTGTCATAGTACGTTTCTCCCTCTTGTTATTTAAAAATTTTAATTGTATGTTCTTCAGTGAATACTGTCAACCTGTGGGAGTCCTGTGACTTAGGTGGTGGAGGCAGCAATCTCCCCACAAGTTTATTTCTGTAACACCTCAAGTTTTAATGGTTCTTGACCATTTTTCTACCTTATGAGTAAGTGTCAATTTGGGTTCTACATTTTTGTGCAGTGTAGATATTCTTTTTCAATTCATAGCCCATAATATGTGACATCTGTGTTACATTTCCATGACAATGTGTGTGTGTGTGTGTGTATATATATGTGCATGTGTATATATATATATATATATATATATATATATATATATTGATTTTTTACAGAGAGGAAGGGAGAAGGATAGAGAGTTAGAAACATCGATGAGAGAGAAACATCAATCAGCTGCTTCCTGCACACCTCCTACTGGGGATGTGCCCGAAACCAAGGCACATGCCCTTGACCGGAATCGAACCTGGGACCCTTCAGTCCGCAGGCTGATGCTCTATCCACTGAGCCAAAGCAGTTAGGGCTGTATATATTTTTTATAGCTCACTAACTCTAGTTCTCTTTTCACAGAAGATACCACTTCTTTCTGGTTCCTGAATTTGTGCATAAATTCTGGCTTCTATGCTCTATCTTTTTACCTTATACAAGATCTGTAGTGTTGGCTCTCATCCTTTCTTATTCATGAAAACCTTAGCCTCTATTTGTAATGTGGCACTGAAATCCTGTACATATAACCTTACCTAGTTTGCTATGTGTATGTTTGTTTTTGCATCTCTATTATCATCTATCTATCTATCATCTGTCTATCATCATCATCATCTACCATGTATCTATCAAATGTGGATATTGATAACTGTTAGAATTTTGTCCTTATATGTACTTATGTATATATTTTATAAGCACAACTACAAATCCTGACTTCCTTATTCTTGCCTCAAATAATTTTATTTTTTAATATGCGTTTAAATACTTTTTGTTATCTTTATCTCATTCAATGTTTTGGAGGCAACATATTTTAACTTTTGTTTCTGAATTTTATTTAAAGATTCTTATTCTTATTTACAGAGGATATTGTTGCCTGTGAATATGGCTAGTTTTTAAATTTATGGCTATGAGATTTCTGGTGAGCTCTGGTTGATTAGGAAGAATCACAGGCGCGCACACACACACACACACACACACACAGTGTAAGATTAAATGAAGTTCCAAATTTAATTAGATAAAGATGTAAATCCTTATTGAAATCAGTAAGTTTACACTGACGAGGAACTCATGGGACAAATCTCAGGTGAGTTTCCCTGATTCACAGAGCAATGACAGTGAGTTAAAACGGCCAGATCTGAGGTGATCAGTTGTTATCCCTTTATACTCCCCATTCAGAATGCCTTACACTAACAAACCAGGCATGTCTATTTCAGGGGATGTTTACACACATTGGATTTTCCTGGTTCTTGAGCCAAGCTTGGTGTTGGCATAGCCACTTGCTCCAATATTAGAATCTGTGCACAGGTGTTCTGAATAATTTCTCAACCTTCAGCTTGCCACTGTCTTGGAAAACCTGTGTCTCCACAGATCATTGCTAATTCTGATTGGATTATGATTTTATCTGGATAGTTCTGATAATGAGTTTGGTCCAAATCCGTTATCCTATAGTTCAATTTAATCAGCAAACATTACTGAGCACTGACTGTCCAGGCAGAATGTAGGTGCTGGGAAAGTAGTGGAAGAGGCATCATTCTGTTTTGGGAGTTCATGGGTTCCCATGATTGTGTGTTTTTCTCAGCTTTATTTATTTTTGCTGATGTTATTATTGTTGACTAGAGGCCCAGTGCCTGAAATTTGCACATGTGGGGAGGGGGGTCCCCTCAGCCCAGCCAGCACCCTCTCCAATCTGGGACCCCTCGGGGGATGTTTGACTGCCAGTTTAGGCCCGATCCCAGGAATCAGGCCTAAATCAGCAGTCGGACATCCCTCTCACAATCCGGGACAGCTGGCTCCTAACTGCTTGTCTGCCTGCCTGATCACCCCTAACCACCTCTGTCTGCTGGCCTGATCGCCTCTAACTGCCCCCCTTCTGACCTGGTCACCTCTTACTGCCCCCCTGCAGGCCTGGTTGCCCCCTTCTCCCCCCGGCTGGCCTGGTCTCCCCTCACTGCCCCCTCTGCCAGCCTGGTCACCCCCAACTGCCCCCCATGCAGCCTGCTATTCAGTTGTTTGGTCTTCCCTCACTAACCCCACTGCTGGCCTTGTCGCCCCACGCAGCCAGCTGTTTGGTCATCCATCTGGTTGTTTCGGTTGTGACAGTCCCTGGCTTTTTATATAGTAGGATAGTTTCCTACAAACATTTACTAGGATGTCTGCACTGATAAACAATTAAATCTAGATGATGGCTGGTATTAGACCCAGTATTTTGCAATTGTCATAAACTCAACTCATGCTGCTCAGTGTGGAACATTACACCTTAAGGGAGACATGGACTGCTGTTTACTTGGAAATGACCAGGGTGTTGGGGATATTTGAAAACATGTTTATGTGAAAAATTAAAGAAAGGGTTGGAGAAATAGAATTTCTCATCATTCTGTTGGGAAGTTGGGAAGACTTGTATTTCACAACTCCTTCATTCCTTTTTCATATAACAGAATGGCATTCAGAGTAAAAGGTCTGTCATTCTGTATTTCTATCATTGTGACTATCAGATTAACTGTTTTACCAGAGCCATGCACATGGCTCTAGTACAGTCACCGAAGTGTTGCAGGCTCTCCATAGCGACAGTAGGAATCAGGCCCCTCCACTATTTATTATCTACCAAATACGATGGCAGTGGCTGGCTCCAGTCTTGTTTACACAGAAGGATGCTGAGGCTACCATTGTAAAGGAGAGAAGGCACTTCACATTTGTTTCTGGTCAAATCTAAATGTGAATAGTCTTTAATTTATTTATTTACCAAGGAATAAATTACCGCTTTTTACAATGAAAAGAAACTCTTTCCATCTGTCTGTTCTGGAAATTGTGTTATGCCACGCATGGGGCTTTTGTGGGCCACATATAGAGTCACATTTCTTTCTACTAACTGAAACAAGCTTGTAGAAAGTTAACCATCAGAAAGTTAAATATGTATTATGGGTTCTACAAATGGAAAATATGAACGTAAATTAGTTTTTCATTTTCTTGAAAATATGGTCTATCTGTAAAATGGCAGGACACTAATATAAAAATGGTTTTTGATGCATAATAAATTCACAGCTCTCTACAATTTGGGGAAAGAGGGGATAAAAAATTGGAACTCTGGCCTGTTATCAAATTTAAATCGTTACCAGACAAGATCAGGCTAAAGCCAAAATACTGTGGTTTTGAACTATCTGAATCTATTCCAAATTACTCTTGGACAACATCAGACAGGTTTAAATTCATTGATATTATATAAGAAATTACTCGTTGCTTGTACTGCTTCCATCTGTTCTAAGCTGTAAGTGAACATGTCCCACTTGTGTCTGCAGCCCCAGTAAAGGTGATTCACAGGTACATATGGCATCACTTGCTGGTAAAGGGTCACTGAAATTCTGTTCCAGATTTAGTCTTAGATTTAACCCCTTTCTTAGAGAATTGAAGAAAGAAGCATAGGAGAAAGGAAAGAATGCTTTATCCCTCAAAGAAAAAAAAGTTATTCAAATTCTTTCCTCCTCTTTTTCCCTGAAGTATTTAAACTTTTATAGACCATTTTATACTCTACATCAAGGTTGACTTCAAAAAATCTCTGGACACATCTTGTTTTATGTCCTCTAGGGTATGTCATTTCAGGAGAAAGATATTTATGCCAGTTGTAGTGGAGATGAAGACAGGGTTTTGCTGTAAGATGTAAAATCTGAGACACTGAAGCACTTTCTGGAACCATCTCTTTTCAATGAAAACTATTCATAGTATCATTTTTTTTTCACTCTTTACTGTCCCTTCTCCTTTTTCCACCAGCACTTTCCAAGAAAAATTTACACAGTTGACATACTGCAGAAACACACATTCAGAAGTCCTTGATTTAAAAATAGTACCTGGAATGTATTGAGTACTTAGGCCCCAATATGATCAACATATTGGAAACTACAAAAAATGTGCACTCCCCCAAGAATCACCATATCTACTTTGCAAATGCATTTTTACCAAACAATTAAAAATGCCTTAAAATTTTTTTCTTAAGAAGCGATACACAAACACATATTTCTGTTTACTGGGCATTTGTATATGCCACACAAAAGTTTTAATTTCTGTAAGCCATTAAATTGATGGATAGTCAGCATAATAGGACAAAACTTTCCCAGTTTTAAAATCTCATTTCCTTTGTTTTCCCCATCACAATAGCAGCTTTGACTCATTTTTATTTCCTCATTTGCTCCCATTTCTCTCTCCCTCCAGTGACCCAGGGCTTGCCAGGACACAGGATGCAGTTCTAGCTCTCCTTCCAGATGGGTGTGGGATGTGGAGGTCATATGCTCCAGCCAATCAATGGGCTGCATGCAGACATGCACTGTGGCAGCTTCTAGGGGATTTTTTTTTTTTTTTAGAGAGAGATGAATATAGTCTCTCTCTCTCTCTCTCTCTCTCTCTCTCTCTCTCTTTCTCTCCTCCCTCACCTCTTATTTTGCTGCTGGAAGTATGGGTAGAGGCCATCTTGGACCATAAGGAAGAGGCCACCCTAGGAGTATTAGAGCAGTGGCTGGAGATACCCCTGAAGGCTGCATTGTTGCACAACTTCAGTGAGCATCAATTCATATTATAGCCTCTGTGAACATGCCTCTAGGAGTTGGGTAATATAGCAGCTTTAGGAGCTGGGGACCTAGAGGCTTTGTGGGGCAGAGTTATTATACAAATTCCTTTACCCCCAAAATTCATATGTGTGAGAAACAAACTTTTTTGCTATGGCCATTGTGAATTTAGGTAATAGTATTAGTTGTAGCTGACTCTAATACTATGTTATATACTCTATCAAAAATAAGTTTACAAGGTAGCTGGAAAATGATATGCATACATAAGATGTCATACAACAATTATCAGGTTATGTAACAAAAGGTGTAAATATAAAATTAAATGATCAAATATTAGTGGAAGCTATCACACCTTAAAAATACACACAAGGCGAGAATTTCATAACAAATGACTTAAGGGCTAAAAATAAGCTATGTTGGTGATGGAAGGCAGATGAAGACACTAAAATAAAGGAATAGAATTGAACAATAATGAGACATGAAGTGGGTGATGTGTGAGAAATTGAGATCCAGATCCAGATGATTGTAATGAGAACATGTGTAGGACTGGTATTTTGCAATGCTAGATCATGAGTTGATTTTTTTACTTAGATTCAAGAGTCATTAATGTGTAGGTGTCCTCTCATTAGATAAGTTAAAATCACCTGCTTATATAAGATGAACATGATTTGTTCTTTTAATATTTTGTAATCTCCCAAAGTGGCCTTGTAATATATTTTTTCTTTATTGATTAAGGTGAATGCCCTTAAATTCTTTATCTTTTTTAGTACAATATCAGACTCATTTAGGTTATGAAAAATATGAACCATTTATGTTGAGTCATCAAAGAGATCTAATTGCAAGAGATTATTATGATGGCCTGATAATTTCCCATATTAGTTCAAGGCCACATTTAAAAATTATTATTGTTTGGAAAGTTTTCCATATACTTAAGTTAAATGATGTGGTTTAGGCCAGTATTCTTTGAATTTCCTTAATATAGACGTGGTTTCATGTTCTGTAAAAACAAGAACAATCATCATTTTAAAAGGGAATTCAATTACACAATAGTAAAAGTAACACCTTAAATTATAGAACTTTACACATCACAATACACTACAATATGTTATTTTATTTAATTTTTACAACAATCTGTGACTGAGGTATTTTTAGCATTTTAAGTAGCTTAGTATCACCTCTCCTGAAAATTGCTGAATTTAGAATTAAACTCAGCTCTTATAGTGTCAAATCCAAGCGCTCTTGGTATGAATCTAGGTTTTATGATGTGTGATACCTAAATTACACAAGGAGAGCCCTCTTTATGGAAAAATATAAAACATTAAAAATCCAGAATTATATTTAGAAGTTAGTGAGTATTTAGAATACATAAAAACATAATAAGAAGAAGTAAGAATTTTAAAAAGTTAAGAAATAAACATTTCAAAATTCATATAAAATATACTACTTTTATTAACTGCTTGACACATCCCTATAATACTTATTATCCTAACTTTTTTTATTGTTGTGGGAATTACCCTGCATACTCTTTGATTGTTTCTTTATATTACAGCTAGAGGCCTGGTACATGAAAATTCATGCACTGGAGGGGGGGGTGTCCCTCAGCCCAACCTGCCCCCTCTCACAGTCTGGGAGCCCTCAGGGGTGGGAGGCGACCCAGTGATCAGGGGAAGTCTATGCCCTCATCACACCTCTGTGGCTGCCGTTGCCGGCAGCGCAAGCCTCGGCTGGCCCTGGGT
Organism: Myotis yumanensis; assembly: GCF_028538775.1. Taxonomy (NCBI): domain Eukaryota; kingdom Metazoa; phylum Chordata; class Mammalia; order Chiroptera; family Vespertilionidae; genus Myotis; species Myotis yumanensis. The sequence goes on along the minus strand of NW_027223752.1, from coordinate 158,302,204 downwards.
ACCTGAGCCTTGGGGGGCCCTGGGCGGCTGGGCAGCTGCCATCCAAGGCTTGCCTGTGCCTTGGGCAGGCCCTGGGCACCTGGGAGGCTGAGGGCAGGTCCTGCCACACCATGCACCTGCCACCGCCATGGTGGGGCTAAAAGGTCGGGGGGACTCTGGCAGAGCTGAGGGGACTGGGCACCTCCATCTTGTGGCTATGGGTGCCGCCATTTTTGTGATGGTGTGACAGTCAATTTGTATATTCCCTCTCTATTAAATAGGACTAGAGGCCAGGTGCATGAATTTCGTGTACTTGGGGGGGGGGTGCATATCCCTCAGCCAAGCCTGCACCCTCTCCAATCTGGGAGCCCTTGAGGGATGTTCGACTGCCAGTTAGGCCTGATTCCTGTGGGACCAGGCCTAAACTGGCAGTCAGACATACCTCTCACAATCTGGGACTGCTGGCTCCCAACCGCTCGCTTGCCTGTCTGATTGCCCCTAACCACTTCTGCCTGCCAGCCTGATAACCCCCTAACCACTCCCCTGCCAGCCTGATTAACACCTAACTGCTCCCCTGCTGGCCTGATTGCCCCTAACTGCCCTCCCCTGCCAGCCATCTTGTGGCGGTGGGCGCTGCCATCTTTGAGGGCAGGGCAGTCAATTAGCATAGTCCCTCCTTATTGGCTGTGGGCACCTCCATCTTTGCAATGGCATGAGGAACAATTAGCATATTCCTTCTTTATTAGGTAGGATGATTTTGTAATTATTTTACATAGAACAAGAGGCCAATTCATTTTCTGGAATAGTTAATAAAAATTTTTATTTCTGAATCTGAAAACTTTCAGATTTGCAAGTCATATTTTAGTAATGTCAAATAAATTTTTAGGACTATTCTCAAATTTGACTAAGCTATCAACTTTCATGTTTGAACTATAAGATTTCATGGCATTTCGAGGTTACATATGCATTAACAGTTTTTTTCTCTACTAAGTCCTCATTATAAAGAAAGGCTTATTGTGAGTTTCATTATTTTGTTCATGTCAGTATTTTGTGTAAATGAGAAAAATGTTAAATCTTTACCAATGTATTTATAAGATTTATTCTTCTTCTCTAATTAAAAATTTAAATAATCTGTCTATTCATTACTTCTCTTCAAAATTTGTCTCCTCCTTTTAACGAATTGATGCTTTTAGCATGGACCAATTTTTTGTCATAATTTACCTCTAAATGTCAGAGTAAATTATATTGCTTTTCTTCTTCATTTTAAAAAGTATATACTTTTACTGATTTCAGAGAGGAAGGGAGAGAAAGAGAGAGAGAGAGAGAGAGAGAGAGAGAGAGAGAGAAACATCAAAGATGAGAGAGAATCATTGATTGGCTGCCTCCTACACCCCCCCCCCGCCCCCCGCCATTGGGGATCAAACTTGCAATCTGGACATGTGCCCTTGACTGGAATTGAATCTGGTACCCTTCAGTCCGCAGCCTGAGACTTTGTTCACTGAGCCAAACCAACTAGGGACATTTTTTTGTTTTATATCTACTAATTTTTAATCAGATTTTGCATAGTTGTTTTCATAAATAAGTTTAAAGATGACTAACAAAGTTACCCTTCATTTGCATCCAAATCAGGAATCTCCAGCTGCTTAATAATACAACCATAAACTCATACTCTGCATAGCTTGATCAATAAATATGTGAAGAATTTTGTCACTGAACACTTGTTTCTTCACATTGGCTTGCTGTATCTGTAGCAATTTTTTATGCCTTTTCATCTGGAAACTTCAGACTTCATCACGCCACGATGAGTCAGATACATTTAGACATGATCCAATATGTTGGCCTGTAGAAAGTGGGTGTTTTACTCACAAGCATATTCATTGAAACAGTACTGTTGGGCTTGTGTTTTATAATGACAAGGTTTCTGATAAAATTCTAGTATAATTTTCATACAGAAATAAAGTATTTGATATGAATAAATTATTTGGTATGCTGCACTATTCAGTGTATTCCATTACTGATGAGGGAGAATTTACATTTTGTCTAGGCTTTGATGAGAATGAAATCCTTCACTTGTAACTTTATATGTTCAGTGATTGGAAAACTGTTCAAAGGATAGTTTATGGCTCCATTCCTTTCTTCTTCCCTTCCCTCCCTCCCTCCCTCCCTCCCTCCCTCCCTCCCTCCCTCCCTCCTTCCTTTCCTTCCTTCCTTCCTTCCTTCCTTCCTTCCTCCCTCCCTCCCTCCCTCCCTCCCTCCCTCCCTTCCTTCCTTCCTTCCTTCCTTCCTTCCTTCCTTCCTTCCTTCCTTCCTTCCTTCCTCCCTTCCTTCTGCTATCCACATACATCCAGTCCTAAGCCTTGAAAGACATGTTCATATATGGTATTGCCTCTGACTGTCAGTGGTTGGTAGGAGGACTTGTGGGAGATAGTCTATGATTGACAATAACTTAACTACACAGAGAAATCATTGCAAATCCCAAAACCATACTCCAGTCAGTATAAACTAAATGTTTTTTCAAATAGTTTCTATTTAGATGATTCTCAAAAATATCCTTGGCTACTCTACTGTCACCTGAAATGAGAGAATAAAAATGAAGAAGAAGTTGGAGTAGAAGGAGGCAGATTATTATTATTATTATTTAAATATATTTTACAGAGAGGAAGGGAGAGGGATAGAGAGTTAGAAACATTGATGAGAGAGAAACATTGATTCATCTGCCTCCTGCACACCCCCTACTGGGGATGTGCCCACAACCAAGGTACATGCCCGTGACCAGAATCGAACCTGGGACCCTTCAGTCTGCAGGCTAGCCACTGAGCCAAACCGATTAGGGTGAGGCAGGTTATTTTTTTTTTTTAAATCAGCTAAAATTTTATCTTCAGAACATTTTTCAAACCAACATAACGTTCAGGGTTCTGGAAAGGGCTAGTAAAGTGAAGGATTCTGAAGTTTCAATAGCTTTGCAGCAAACCTGCCTCTATGTGGTGCTACCATTTCAAAGATGTAGATTTTGTATCTGAAGTTGAAGTACTTGACTTTTCCCTTGGCAGAAAAAAGAAAAGCATAAAATCAAGCTTATGTCTGAGGTTATTTTTAAATCCAGATTTCATCTGTAATTTGTCAGCTGGTTGGCCATTTTTTATGGGTCTTATTTATGTGCTCAGTTCTGTTTTGTTTTATCATGGTCTGCATGAAAACCACAGTTTGCTATGTATTAAAATGATTCAGTGTTCACAAACACTATCCAATAGTTTATGGCCATGCCCTGCTACTTTACCTTACTTAAAGTTTTAGTAACTTCCTCTTGCTTACTTTATTAAGTGTGCCAAGAAGGAACCCTATGATTATTTGCTTTTCTTGTATTCTTTTCTCAGTTCTAAGGTTGGATGATTTTGCAGTGAGCAGGCAAAAATGTTGGTATGGCCTGTTTCTATTGGTGAGTCTATAGTATGGAAATCATCATATTTTCATATTACAGTTCGCTAAGTTGAATGCTGCAAGTCCATACATGTTTTCACTATATTCATGCTTTCCTTCGTCTAAAACAATGGCATACATTTTGTTAGCTAAATTCCAAAAGAACAAATATCCTGTTATTAAACTACTGACCTTTTTTTGTGCTTATTGGATATACCAGCTGCTTTACTTTTCTTAGTATGGTATATGAATAAAAATATATTTTCTTGATTGAAATTTTTAATTTTAATATTTTTTTGCGAGCTGTGCTTGTCAAGAAGAGTACCACTAGGTTAAGAATTCTCCACATGAGGCTGGTACCATGACCCCAAATTTTACACATTTTTTATCCTAAAAAAACAAACCCATGATTTAGTTTATAATACTTGGTGATGATTTATGATAAGGGCTAGGTGTTTATATTACCTTTGTCAGGGTTCTCTTAGGTCAATAATTAACATGTTTGCCAAATGCTATAGAATTCTCTGGTGAATGTACTCAGTCTTTTAACGGAGATGACCCAAGGAAATGTTTTTTTAATCTCCACATGACTGCTACATTCACTTTTTGCAAACATTTTATTTGTCATTTATCACATCCAGTGCTCTCCCATTCTTTTCATCCTTCTTGTTTTATTGATGAATAATGAGTATGTTAACACTGCTTATCTTGACTCAAGCAAATGAAGAGTGACTGCCTAAGAGCCTCTAGCCTGAATCAACTGGATGATTTCTGTGTGTTTGCTTCCAGTTTTAAGCTATAATTGCTTATACCTAACAGTAGCTATAAAATACACATTTATGGGAAGGCTTTAATCTCACAGTAAACGAAAGTAATCTTATTCTGTGATATGACTGTGAATGAAATCGCAGTTTACAATGGCTAGTCTGATGCCCATGTAAAACCAAACGGGTTTGAGACACAGAAACTTCAGAAGCAATCACCCAGTAAGTATCTCAGCTCATAGTCATTTTCCCCAATTCAGTTATTGCTATGGTGAATATTTTAAAAATATATTAGCTTCTACAATTTTAATAGATTAGTCACCTTTGTGAAATAATATTTTCCTTAGAGAAATGGTTTATATCTAGGAGTAAATATCAAACGTATAATGATGTGATAAACCATATAAACATAAGAAAAAGGAGAGTTAAGGAATAACCTCCAAATGACATTCATTTTGAGGATGCTAGGGATGGGTAAATAGTATTTCTCATATAGAAAAGTATTCAAGCTACATAAAGGTTTATGATAAGTCAATCTCTCTCTCTCTCTCTATCTCTCTCACTTATATATTCATTAATATATATACACACACATCTCTAATGATAAAAGCATAATATGCTAATTAGATCAGATAGCCGAACGACCTTCCGGATGTCATTCCGAACGTCCTTCCGGATGAAGCCGCAGTGGTGGGGGCCAAGGCAGAGGCAGTTAGGGGTGATCAGGCAGGCAGGTGAGTGGTTAGGGGAGATCAGGCAGGCAGGCAGAGTCAGTTAGGGGTGATCAGGCAAGCAGGTGAGTGGTTAGGGGAGATCAGGCAGGTAGGCAAGTACTTAGGGGTAATCAGGCAGGCAGGCCAGCAGTTAGGAGCCAGCAATCCCGGATAAGGAGAGGGATGACTGACTGCCAGTTAAGGCCCGATGTGGGGTCAGGCCTAAATCGGCAGTTGGACATCCCCTGAGATGTCCTGGATTGCGAGAGGGTGCAGGGTGCATTGAGGGACCCCCCCGCCCCCGTGCACAAATTTCATGCACCAGGCCTTTAGTATATTTACAGATGCACACACACACACACACACACACACACACACACACCAATATTCTTCCTTCATCAGCAAAAACCAAATTTTTATAAGATATTTGGCTGACCAAGCCTTAGCTCTGACTACTTGAACACTTTTTAATTCTAGCATATTCCTGAAATGTTAATCTCTCATAAGAAAGTAAGTTTGTTCTTGCATCTTGTTTTCTAAAACTTTATGCTGCATTGAATTTTTCTAAATATGTCTTCAAGTAAGAGCTATATATTTTTAAGTTTTATCTCCTGTTAACAACCTGAAGACTCTGTCGGTCTGCTTAGTCACACTAGATTGATGATTTGTTATCACCAAAGATATTTCTAAAGTAGGTTCATCCACACATTCTTTTATTTTCCCTATCACTGTTTACAGAAGAAAGTACTAATTGAGATGAGAATGCATTTTAATAGATTATTAGCTTCCTCTTATCTTTAATATTATGCAAGTTTAATTGCAAATAGTTTATGTAGCTTTTGTTGTTAAACATTACAATTTTACTTCCCCTGTCAGACACACGAAAATGCATATAAATATATAAAATGAAAAAATATATACATTATTAAGAGGTAAGTGAGAAAATGCTTCACATCTACTAAGAGACAATAACTAGTTCTGCTTATGGTATGTCTTTTTAAATGATATTTACTTTTTGCATAATCTTGAGATTATTTTTCCTCCAAGAGATGCCATTAAAAGTAAGTAGAGTGAATGCAACATGACTTGGGCACTAATTGTATTAGGAAAGTGGTGTGATATGTTTGGAGAGAAAATCAGTCCCCCTTCATAAATTAAAATGTTCTTATCATCCCTATAGGTTCTGGCCCTAAACTATGAGATCAACTCTCCTCAAAGGATCTGTGCCATATTTGTACTTACATGAAGATATTAGTAAGAGTATAAATCTTTCTTCAAAATGCGAATTCTCAAAATACTTTTCTCTTGCTTTCAGGTCCAGTAAAAAAAAAAAAGTTTTAAGTTTAAAACAGTAGAAATAATTTCATAACGCTTTTGTGATTCCTTAAAAAATTTTTTAGTTCTCCTAAATACCATTTCAATTCATTCTTTTGCAAATGTACAGAACTATTGGTTCTTTTGTTGAGGCAATTGAAATACCATTAATCATGTGAATCCCTCAAACTGCTAAGTTTTAAAATTTTCATATGCATCTTCTGATTCACTGGGTCAATGTTATAAACTGAGTTTGGGCTGAGCATTAGGGTATTTTATGGTGAAAATATGTGCAGTCAAATGGCCTGGGATGGAGTCCTGGCTTTACCTCTTCTCAGTTGTTTGACTGGACACTGGTAACTTTGATCCACTGAATTTCAGTTTTTAGTTTTCTCACTTCAAAAATAAATATAGTACTGCCTAATTCACAGGAAGATTGAAAGAATAATATATGTACATCATTTTATATGTGTACATTTAAAATTTTTACATGGTAATAAAGTTTAGGTATCATTGCTATTATTGCCAATGACTAGGTAATAACCCAATTCTGGCTTCTCTCTCATGTCTATAAAATAGTTAATGTAAGTAATTGTGTGAGCTAACATTCAGCTGGACACTGTTTAGCAGGGGCTGAGAAAACAGTGAGGAGATATGAGCTCTATATTTAAAGGAGCACCTCACATATATTAGTACTCACAGCTGGTGAAGAAGCAATAATGATAGATGCTGATGGCTTTTTTAAGGGATTTAACTGGAAAGAGGAGAATATGTATTCATTTAAGAAAAGGCTCTCCTGCTGGAGAAGTACTGGCCACAAACCAGTTTTATTTGATCAATTCATGATGAAAATTATTATTAGTGCTAATAGTTTCATAAAAACTGTTCAAATATTTTGAGAACAAGTACAATTATTTGGCACATCATAGGTATTGATAATCAATGTTTGAGAGTTACTGATATAAAAAGAGCAGTGAGCTTAAGCAGCCCTCTTTAGTAGTATTTCAAAGCTATAAATCTTTCTTGAGAGTCATGTTTTATAACATTAAATGAAATCAAACACTAGCAATTTTAAAAAGAAACAAACTTAAAGGGTAAGTAGATTACTTTTTATCATTTTCCAATTTCTCAGCTTAGAGCTTGGTTGATAATTTAAAATACTGAGAAACACTTTGGCAGAGTCTTTAAAATCAATTTGTAATTTCAGCACTATATTATACAATTAATCCTAAAAGCAGTACAACCACTTGAATGACTTTGAAATATCTTTAACTTCACAAAAAAAGAAGAGAAAATAAAGAAGGAAAAAAAATAACAAAACAAACAAAAAAACAACAGAGGAAAGAATGGATTTTTTGTTTACATAATTATGTGTGAGATGATAAAATATTTCAATGAATGTTCTTATTCAGCAGAGGTAAAATATTTAGACTTAGTATATGAAACTATTCCTAAGGTGTATCTGTAAAAATGTTTTAAAATGTCTGTTTATGAATTTGCAAAATTCTCTGTTAGCATTTGCTTCTTGCTTTTGATGCCCTTTACAAATGGTATTCAATTTTCAGATAATTTCACAAAGGGCTGTTGGCTCTGTGGACACCTTATCTGCAATGATGTATACTTTTTCTTTCCACAGTACAGTGTGAAATCTTTAGAACTTGTTTGTCAATCATTTCTTTCTCTTGAGTAACATTAATGGCTAGTGCTTTTCTAAAAATAAATCACCCATAAAATAAATAAGAACACTATTTTACAAAGAGCTTTTCTCCTGAAGATATTAATTTCCATTGATAATTGCATTATTAAACAAATTTCTAAATAAATCACTCCTCAGAGCTACAAGAAATATAAATATGGACAATAATGAGTGTTATCTAGTTGAGGGATGTGACAATGAAATAACTGGTTAAGGGCAACTTTCACTTCCATTTTGTAAATGCTTATAAATGGAGGGTAATTTGTGGGATTTAGGCAGGAAAAGCTTTATAGTATCTTTTACCTGTTGGCATATTTTAGCATGACTCAAACAGAAATTCCCATGTGTGTCAGAATATTTTCAAGAGCTTTCATGTGATAAGTAGCAAAACTAAGACAAGCCAAAAATCACATCTTGTTGATGGTGGAGTCAAAAACACTTCATGGGCTAAACCCTAAGCTTCAGACTTCCATATGTTACCTGCTTGATATCTTCTGTGGGAGGTTGATTAGGAATTTCTAATTTATGTCTAAAATGAAAGTCTAACCCTAACACTTTTCACTTTAGGACAAACAGTACCAGTATCTTCCTAATTGTTAAAGTCCCAAACTTAGGTGGTATCATTTTTCTTATTCTCTCCCTGACATCCCCTACTCCAACGTTACCCATCCAACCTAGGACAGTTCTCCTCATCCCTGCTACCACTCCAACCATACTAAACACCATCTCAATTCCACAAATCAAACAGTCATTCTCCTGCTTAAGACCTGTAATGGCTTCTCTTTTCTTTTAGAATGCCCTTGCTTGGGCTATTTGCACAGATAGTCTCTTCATATCCTTCCGATTTCAGCTAACTCTGACCAGAGAGGTCTCTTCCCCAATTGCACTCTCTCTCTCTTACCCTTTTCTATATTTCCATCTACAGCACTGCCTGTACTTACCTTAAATAACTCATCTAGGTCTGATTCCTGTGTTGGGAAGGAAGGACCATTGAGTAGGAAGGGTCTCAAATTGCCCCAGCAAATTAAGAGACTTTGAGCCAAAAATACCCTTTGGAAGAGTCCCGAATTTCACAGGAACAGCCCTGCTTTGGTATCCTAACCATCCTCAGTCATTCCCTAGGAGCAGCCTGTGGGAAGTGTGGCCTCCATGCAAACGTGGTGGTGAATTGGGATGCAGATCCAGCAGCAGAGGCTGTGCGCACAGCAGGAGACATGCGCTCTAAGTGCTGTACTTTCATGAGGGCCACATAGGTTGAGCATACATTTCTGACTTTCCGCCTGGCACTGCAGTCTAACTACCTCTTTTGAGTGGGGCAGGAGGTGGGCTGGGACTTGAGAATAAGCACAAAACTTTGCAGCTATGTCAGAATCAGGGAGGGAGAGTATGCACAGGACTTGGCAGGAACTAGTATGAACTGCTAGTGGAAGGATGGGCCCTAGGGGACCCCGCTGCCTATAAAAGAAGAGCAGGGACTATTGTACTAAATGGCTGAGACTTTTCCTACCCAGGGACGAGAAGAGCACTAATTAGAATCCATGGAGAAGAGAGGTTCCCCTTTTGGTGTTTTATTATAGCAGTGAAGGCCTGACAGTCATCAAACTGCTGATTGAGAAGAGCAGAGATAGTAGCACTTACCATTACAAGTGGGTTTTCTGTGTTTCAAAGTACTGTATCAGCTTACTCATAACTTCCCTGGTACAGACAGCCTTAGAGAAGGCTGTGCACTATGGTCCTGAAGCAAGGAGCATACAGAAACTTCTAAATTCTTTCCATGCAGTCTCTATCATAAAAACCCCGTGGGTGTGATGCCATGCGGCGGAATGACCAAAGACTGGTCACCGGGAGGCTGAGTGCGTGGATGCCGGTGGGGACTTGACACTGGTGCGGGTGGGCAGGCCTGTGAGCACAGCTAGGCAAGTGGGGGAGGGCGGGGCCATGCGATTTTGCCCCCTGAGCTTCTAGTACAAGAAGCAAGGCAACTTGGAAGGTCAGTCAGGTCTGGTTTCTGTCTAACCACATTGTGCATCTATTCTAACTTTGCTGCATGTTTCCAGACAGAAAAGGCAATTCATTTAGAAGAACATTTAAGGGTGTTCAGCATCCAGACAGAAAGACTAAGCAGGGGGGTCCGGGGGTGCTGGCTGGCCTGCGCCCGGGCTCTCTCTCCCTCCAATCCACAATGCAATCATCGATCACCGGCCGCCTTTGCCTGCCCCCCACCTCTTGCCTGCTGCCTGGGTTCCGATCCCTTTCACCTCCCAGGATTGCGCCTATGTATGCAAATTAACCGCCATCTTTGTTGGCAGTTAACTGCCATCTTGGTTGGCAGTTAATTTGCATATCGCCCTGATTAGCCAATGGGAAGCGTGTCGGAGGTACGGTTAATCACCATGTTTGTCTATTATTAGATAGGATAGCTTGATTAAGTTTTCTCTTTTGTGCAAGTAAATATATTATTTGTGGACTCTCCCATTAAATGAGAAGTTTGCCTGGGAATTCTGGGTTTTATGGTCAAACTGGCTGGCTGGCAGGCTTTACTTTGTGATATGCAGTGGAAGTACAGCATAGTTGAATGAGGGTTACATAAAAAAGCAGAATTATCAAGGTTTTCTTGAGGCACTAGTATCCATACTTGGATCTTCCCAGGCAGAGGGTGCCATTTTTTCAACTTAGAAGACCACTGGTCTGTATTTGTCAGTAAAAGCTAATAGGCAGGAGTGGGTACAAAGGAGGTAACTGATATAATTTTTAAATATAAATATACCTACATTTAAGCACTGTGGTCCAGTCCCAATTCTTACACGTTTTTCTTTCATTATTTTTTTCTTTTGTTGCAAAGATAGAACCCCCGTTCTCTCCAAGATTCTTCTTGAAAGAATAACTTCAACTTTCTCTGTGAGCCTCCCTCATTCAAATGATCTGGGTGGAAGTTTCCTTCAGTCTGTTTTGTCCTTCAACACGATTCCATATACTTTTCATTTATTAGAGAAGTGTTCATATCTTAACTCATATCTACTGAACAAGAATTTAATCTAGAGTTCATATTCAAAATACTTAAAACCCATATGCACAGGGAATATGAGAAAAGGAACTGATACCAGTGTGAAACAACTGTGACAAAGAACTGAATGTCAGTCTCAGCTTACTCCTTTTTGTTCTAAGTTGTTATTATTGTGAAGGGGTCTTGGGAGAAAGGAAGTATGGTAAAGGCATGCGATTTAGCTTTAGGATACTTTACATATTATTTTTCAGTCACCTGCTTCCTATTTGCATTGTGTGAGGCAAAAAACCCCAATAGCACAAAGTTAGAGACTGGATTACAAAACTAAGCTTCTGACCCTTGATCCAATTTTCAAATTAGTCTTTTTTAAACTTTTTAATCTGATATAAAAATATAATATTATATTAATGTGGCTTTAATGAAATTATAATTTAGACATGGCTGAAACTGAGGGAGGATAATTACATCATAAACTATAAGTTGTCAAGCTCATTTATTTCAATAATATACATTCCAAGGGGAAATAAGTGTGTTTCAGATTCATTTATATTTAAATCATTAAATTATTCTTATTCAGAAATTTTTAAATGCTGCACACATATTCATTTCCCTTCTTTCATTTTGTTCCTCATAAGAACTAGCAAATGTCTTTCTATGAAAGGTTCACATTTAGGAAGCATTTTCAAACACACATTTGGGTTAAGAAACAAATGAAAGTATTGTCCTTCCATCTCCATATTGTATTTTATCAAAACAGAATCAGTTTTTACTTTGCATTTTATTGACTCTTCTTCTTTCAATTTATATTCTTAGTATCAGGTTATATTCTTAAAATATCAGATAATGAGGGTCACAAATTATGCAATTAATTTTAATAGATTTGGTTTTAGAATAAATTGATACTGTATTGACTGGCCCATAGAAGTCCATACAAGACTGGCCCATACAAGATTAAAAACTAAAGGAAAGATAGTAAGTCATCTGACCTTTGAAAACTGTATTTAATTGATGTTGCTTATTTCTTTCGCCTGAGGTAGCAAAGAAATCAGTACAATAGCAATTTCCCTCAGAAATTAGTTTTATTAAACTGCCTTTAGCTTTTGTGCAATTAACCTATTCTTGTACCCTCACTGTTTTACTTACTCTAAGGTTATTTTGGGGAACTTTGCTTACCTTATTACACAGTGTTTTTCTTTTAATGAAGGAGTAGAGGTTTCTTTTTTTAAAAAAATCTTTATACTATGGATATTTGGGTTTTCTGAGAAATATTTTTTAAACTTTATGGCAGCTGAATAATTGAATTGATCAGGTTCCCACTTTGAAATGACTATTAACAAACTCAGAGCTAAATTCCCTAGTAGGCATTTTATTCCCCAGTAGGCATTTTCTATATTAATCTTATTTCTGGCTTCATCTTAGTTATCTTTAACATGTTTTCCCCTTGCTCACATTTTCTCATTTACTTTTATTTATAGTACAATAGTCAGTAGGTTTTAATATCTTCAAGTTGCATAAAATCCTTTCTAGGCAAAGTAATCTAAATTCTATTTTTATTAAAGGCTACTAGAATACTAATTTCTCTTGCTATTCATCATTATAAAGATGAACTGGTTGGGAACTACTATATTAGCATCTGTAACAGCATATTTCCTTGCTACTTGTGGAGAGAAATGTTTTTATTTCAGGAAAGACATCCAGTAGTCTGCATGGGTAGATGACAATCTCAGAGATAACATGAATGTTTTCATGCAGCAAAACAGAATGCAAGGGTCAACTAAATATGAGTTACAGAGAAGACTTGCTTTGCATCTAAGAGAAAGAAAGAATGAGGATAAAGAACCAGACAAATAGTGGAAGGCTGCATGCCTTGTGATAGAACTTGACCATGTGCCCCTCTAAAATCTTCAGTAATGTCAAAATGGATTGTTTTCTGGTGCCCAGTAACAGGAGGGCTGACTTTCATGGCAAAGTTCATGTGATGACAGACCAAAACAGCTGGTAGAAATCAACAAGGCCAAAGGCAGGTGGAGCAGAATACAATGGTCCTATTAATTAGCTGAAATCTGGAGAATGACTTAGAACTTCCATAGGTCCAAACAAAACAAAACAAAAAACTGGCAAGGGGCTAGTGAAGACTCCTGGCTTGTATAAAAGCTACATTTGTGTATTAAATAATTAAATGCAAATACTTTTGCACTTTACTGTGCAAGTATCTTTTAGCCCTTAAGATCAGATTATATTGGTGGTAGATCAATATAATACATTTTTAGTATTCTTTAGTTGTTTTAATTTATTTATTATGTATGTTGAGTTGTTAACCTTTTTTTGTATTCCTCAGATTTTACAACCTTTCATTAAACAAGAAGTATACAAGATAGTAACTTCTGGGAATATGTAACCTATTTTGGATTATTTGATGGAATTATTAAGGAAATTAATAGCTTATAAAAGAGTAGATTCTTTGTTATTTTCTTTAACAAAATCAATAGGTGATAATGATTTTTAAAAATTGACTTCAGAGAGGAAGAGAGAGGAAGATAGAAAGATCATTGATGAGAGAGAATCATTGATAGACTGCCTCCTGCACCCCCGACCTCCACTGGGGGTCGAGCCTGTAACCTGGGCATGTGCCCTTGACTGGAATTGAACCAGAGACCCTTCAGTTTGTAGGCCGACACTCTATCCACTGAGCCAAACCAGCTAGGGCAATATTGTAATGATTTTAATAGAGGTTAAATTAATGAGTGAAATCAGATTTTACTTTTTCTAAAATTTTATTCTAATATTAATAATTCTAGTCAACCCCTTGCCCCCCAAACACAGATGACACACTCAATGATGTGTGATAGACACAGAGACATGTAAATACTCCACAAATATGTATTAGGTGCCTCTATGTCCCAGGTGCTTTCTAAGAACTACATATGAAGCAACAAATAAACCTATATTTTGCCCTAACCTGTTTGGCTCAGTGGCTAGCGTCAGTCTGCAGACTCAAGGGTCCCAGGTTTGATTCTGGTCAAGGGCATGTACCTTGGTTGCGGGCACATCCCCAGTAGGGAGTGTGCAGGAGGCAGCTGAATCGATGTTTCTCTGTCATCAATGTTTCTAACTCTCTATCCTCCCTTCCTCTCTGTAAAAAATCAATAAAATATATTAAAATAAAAACAAAAACCCTACATTTTTTAGTGAGTGCTCACTTATATTCCAGTGAGGGGAGACAGGCAATAAACATAGTAAATAACAGAATGTATACAGACTGTGAAAAGTTCTTAGAAGAAAAGTGAAAATGGAGAAAGGGGATACAGAGGGATGTGAGGCTTAAACATTTAAATATATGAGCAGAGAAGGCATCACAGAAAAGGTTAACATTTGAGTTGAGACCTAAAGGAGGCAAAGGGGTGACACCTGTGGACATTCGAAATACCAGCAAACATGAAGTGCAAGTGCCCTGAAGAGGAGTTTGGCCACTGTGCCGGAGAAGCAGCAAACACCCTACGTCGCTGGGATGGATTGGGAAAGCGGAGAGCCATAGAAGATGGAGGCCAGCTGTTGCACAGCCCTGTTGACTATTATAATGGATTTAGTTGTGTGTGGGTTTTTTCCTTCGGGAAGGAACACATTTGGAAAGTTTTGAATACAGGATGGGGTTGCCATAATCTTAAGTGCTTTAAAAAGAATCATTCTGGTTGCTCTGCTAAGAAGAGATATGAAGCAGGAAGAGTAAATGGCTAAAGAGTAATTGAGATGCAAATACACAAATTCACATAAGGACATACAATGGCTTAGACCAGAGCAGTAGTGGTGAGGAGTGGCTGGATTTGAGTTTTGAGGCCATAGGACCTCTTGAATGATTGGGTATAGAGTGAAAAGGAATGCTGCCAAAAGAATGGATTTGCTGGGATGATCCAGCTTACTTTTGCTCATTATTAAGCTTGAGATGCTTCACACACACTGTATCTCCACTTAGATATCCAAGAGGAGATGCCAAGCAGAAGTAACATTGCTCAGTGGTTCTTGTTGCTGTTGTTTTGTTTTTGGTGTATGTAATTGTATATTTATAAAACTCCAATTATCCAGAAAACTTGGAAAGTTCTGATTGCAGCAGACAAGATGTTTTCCCATCAGGTATGCCTCGCTATGTCTACTACATTTATTTTCTATGGTAAGGGCGTGGGCTTCTGCTTGATTAACTGAAGTGCTTAATTCACATTCGTACTGATACAATAAGTAATCTTTTACAAAAAAAGGCCACAAATAAAAACAAATAGTTCCTCATATTTCTCAGGAGGCCAATAAGAAATCCAGACAGAAAAGATAAAGAAATGTAAAGTTATCATTGGTCCAAAAAAAACAACACAAAAAAACCCCCCAAAACAAAACAAAAAACAAAAAACCACCCCAAAATCAAAGGAGACTAAATCCTTCCACTGTCAAAAGTAACTGAGAGTAAACAATATTTTTGACTATAACGAACCTTTGATAGTAAGGGGCCAAAAACAAGCTAGTTGTATCTGATGGTATTATTTACAGGACACTTCTTTGATAGTCTTGCTAGTTAAAGCTGTAAAAGAGCAACAGATAAGGTGCAGCGCTCACAACTTAGCAACCGCTTGGGAAGTATTGTCAATAAACGCTCCAGTTTGAAAGAGGGCCACGTGATATGATGTGATACTATTATACAATTGAAGCAACATTTCAATATCTAATCTTGGATTAGAGAAGATCTGAGACTCATACCACTGAAGTCACGAATGGGTGGAATTTATAACTCTTCTCCATTGATACTAATAACAGCCACAGATTAGAGGAGATAAACTCTGATACAGTTCACTGCCACATGTCTATGATAAAGCATGGAAACTTGTTCTTTTTATCAGGAAAAAAAAAGACTCACCTCACAAAAGTGGTGTAATAGAAATTAAAGCATCTGGTTTCCCCTATCACCATGTTTTGCATACATGTTCCCAAAGACCTAATTCTTTGATTATGGCCTTTAGTAAATTCATTTAAGAAAAGTTTGGCCCCACACCAGCATTTCCCTACACAACAAGGATTACATATATGTTATCCACTAACCCAGCCTTTCATAGTTAGCATAATGTTGAGACAATTTGCATGTAATTCATAAGAGACAGACAAAAAAACCCATGAAAGTGTGTTACCCCTTCACAAATAGCTGGCCAAGAAACCAGGAGAGTAGGTGAGGAGGTGACTAAGAGAGGAAGAGGAGGATGAATGAAAAAGGAGAGCAGAGCGAGGAGAGGAATGGAGTGTGAGAAAGTATGCAAATTGGAAACAGAAGCTTGAATAAGAAAATGCCATTTTGAAAAGTAATCTTTTGAATTCTTTTTTTTTAAAGTCGTGCCTAGAAGCTGTCCAAACTACAGCCAAATAATAAGATTATGTCTGATTTCTGACCTTAGCACTGTCAGGCTTGGTTAGTGTGATGTCTGTAATGTATTTGTGTGGTTCCTTTTTGTTGTGTAGTAACAGCAGGAATCTTCTACATTCAACATAAATTGCTTATAGGTTTTGTTTTTACATTGCTGAATTTGCATGGAATTTCAAAGTGAACATTTTTACTTTATAATATGCCTTTTTAAAAATCCCAGTTGGTAGATACAACTACTCTAACAGAAATGTAAACAACTACATACAACCAATAATAATCTGTCATGAGAATTACAGAAGATTTTATGTTTTCCGTTAATTTTACATCAGCATGAGAGAAGCTGCTATTTTTTCTATTAAAAGTATATCATCACTGCATTATTGTAATAGTTTGATAATAATAATAATAATAATAATAAAGCTAACACTAACAAGATAATAAGGTTACACTTGGAAAGCTTAATTTGATGCCTTCCTTATTTCTAAGACTATTTCTTATCCTTTATTTTATCTCAGGAAATGTTTATTCATAGAAGCAAAACACATAGTTACTAAAAGAAAAAAAATAGGTTTGGGCTAAGGCAGATTATAATGATATTAATTGTCAAGCTAAAGATTTCACTAACTCCTTTTTATTCTTTTTTATTGTGGAAAATATTTTTATTTTCTAAGAATGTTTATAGGCCTTGTTAGTAAATGTTGGTGACATCTACATGGTCTACACTTCATGTAGATGTCACCAACTATTGCTGTTATTAATAGTTCTAGAAGTTGTTGGCTTGATAGGTCCATAAAAGAATGAACAACTCATAGTATGGGTCTATTCTTAGAAATGGCAATTAAGATTATGTCCTGTGTTGAATAAAATTGGAGAATATAAAGTTCACACTCCTGATGAAAATGAAGTTTTAGGATGTATGCTTTGATTTATATTCTAAGTGACTTTAAAACACTACCCAAAAATTACACTTGCATTTGGGTGTATGTATACTCACAATCTGAGTTTGTTTGCACTGCCTAACATCTGATGAAATGCCAAATAATAACAATGTCAGTTATTTTTGTTATTCTTATTGTTATATAGAACACATTTTGATAAAAAGCAATGAGAAAAATAAAAGAATTCAGGAATAAAGTCTTCCTGGAATTATACTTTGTCACTGTCTTCAGTGCAAAGTCTACTTATCATTTAGTGTGTTCTGGCAGGATTTTGTAATGAATCAGCTTCCACCATTTCATTTTTCTCAAACAAAGACTCTTGGAACTGTACTCTTCTAGCTTGTAAATCTGCAATCTGCAGTCTTTCTTTCTTTCTTTCTTTCTTTCTTTCTTTCTTTCTTTCTTTCTTTCTTTCTTTCTTTCTTTCTTTCTCCTTCTTCTTCTTCTTCTTCTTCTTCTTCTTCTTCTTCTTCTTCTTCTTCTTCTTCTTCTCTCTTTCTCTCTCTTTCTTTTCTCTCTCTCTCTCTCTCTCTCTCTCTCTCTCTCTCCCTCTCTCTCTCTCGCATTAAGCATGCGGAAAGCCTTAAAGAAACACATTTATTTCATTGGTGAGAAATTAAATCCAGATTTGAAGCTCTCCTCTCACACACTACTGTTGGCTCTCTTTAGAATGATTCTGTGGTGGTGCTGGGCCCAGGAAGCATTATAACATGTGTTGGCAATCTTGCAAACCAAATTTAGAGTCCCTTAGATTCAATATCAGGGCATTTATTAAGGGTAATGCTTGCCTCGAGCGCTTTCTGTGGGTTGATGGTAAGCCACTGGCAGTGCTTCTAGGATGAGTCTTTTGTTTATTTCTGATGATGTTTAATGTAAAGCTAATCCACTTCCTAGGACATCCCACTAACAACAAATCACTATTAAAAAACTATCAGTCTTAACTATGCTCCAGTTCAGCTCAAGAATTAGGCTCCATCTTTTCTTGGTAGTTTTCATTTATGAAAATAATCTTGAGACAGTAGGAAAATGATGAAATAAAAGAGTAGTTTGCTCTTGTTATTTACGACACCTCTTTGCACTCTGTTTTAAATGTACATAAATTGTTCTGAATGACTCTTTGAAACAATTCCTACTATTTTTAGCCTGGAGTCAATCATAACTCAAAAACTGTGAAAACAGAGGATCTTTGTTGTCTAACAATATTGATTTACTATTTTCACTTAATGTGTTTAATGTGCTGACAAATGTTTAACAACTGGCTCTCCAGAAAAAAAAAAAAAAAAAAAAAACACAAGAAAAAAAACAAGGAAAAAAAAAAAACCACCCCCAAACATATTTTGGATTATTTGGAAACATGCAGGCTATAAATTCTTCCACCACGATCAATTCCAACCTAACAGCCTGATGTCAACTGGCTTTAATATTTTTAAAAATGTAACAATAGGTTCTAGCAATGGCTGGCTTCCACACACCACTGGAAAAATACCCTGTTATATATAAACCTATTTTTTTCAAGCACAATCTGTCCCTAATTAAGGACCTGAAAATCATGTTAACCATCAAGAAAACACAACAGTGCTCTCTATAAGAATAGCTTGTTAGAAATGATCAAGTCTTTGAGTTATGTCATAAAATCTTTACATTTGGGAGCAGGAAGGACTTTTGAGAACCTCTGGGTGCATGTATTTGTGTTGAAGAAACTGAGACCTGGAAAAGATAGATTAATTTTTTGTAAGGATACAACGGCAGCAATAGGACTTAAACTACCTCTACTGGGCCTCAACTCAGCATTCTTTCCATTAACTTATCTTTGTTTCTTAATTAATGTCTCATAAGATAATTTTGAGTTGCCTGAGTTTTTCTTGGTCTTGATAGAGGTAGTTTGCTGCTCAGTTGTTATAATCAACTCTTAATTCTCAGGAGAGCTAAGCCATGGGTCAGTAATAATTTCTCACTTCTTCAGCAAATACAAATAGTGATTACGCAATCTAAAGGAAATCCTGCAGAAGGAACATGTGCCCTTCTAACTATGATGTTTCTATTTTATTTTACCTCTTCAGATCTCAGCAAAAATGCAAATGAAAGGCATTCCTTTTCATCCACAGTTTTGATCTTTCATAAGTTTTATCTAGAAATGAATTCTAATATTTCTGCTATGCAGCCCCTACCTTGTATTTGCCTATATAAATCTTATACTACAAGAAAACTAGACTATTTACTTCCAAGTTAGTTTTCACCACAGTATTTCTCTGTTTAAAATGAACAACATAAAAGTTATTGCTTTTCATCCAACCCAAGAACTCCGAAGTCCTTACTCTAAACCACTAATGACAAGAATCAACCGTGTTTTGCTCACCTCTATCCTTAGAACCACCACAGTGCCTGGCCCAGGCCTATATTTATAATCACCTTACACATGTTGTCTTATGTACTCACGCATGCTCAGTATGTGGGAATTACGAGGATCTTCACTTACACCTGAAGGAATAAATGCAGGTAACTTTCCCAAGGACTCACAGCCAGCTAGCAGCAATGCCTGGATTTGCACTCACTTTCTCAGATTGTACCACACCATACAACCTTGTTAAATATGTTTGACAGCTTGAGCTAACATGCAATGTTCTCCTTAGTTTGGTACAAACCCATCTCCTTAGGTTTTCGCTCGCTAAACTGCTAGATAAAGCTTTGATTTCAGGCACCCTCGTCCTCTCATTATGATTCAAACTGGCTCCAGAGATCCTTTCTGTTTTTGCTAAAACTGTTTCCCTTGCCCTTGTCATTGGAATTCCCCTTATGAGAAATTAAATTATACTTGGTCAGCATCTTTAACAACATCCTAATCTTTCTTCAAGGCTGCTCATGAGCCACCTCAGCCTCCCCTCAGAGTTCTCCTCTCCTGAACTCCAGGAACTGCTCTGGATTCCCGGTTGTTTTTTTCTGGATGCCAGGCCTCCTCAGGCAGTTAAGATCACTTTGATTGGGGATGGTGCCTTATGTGTCTCTATATTATCCGCTGTAATCTGCGAAATCCATAATCATTTCTTAATGTTTGTTCGGTATAAGTTGATGATAATTTTATTTGTCAATTATGCAGATCTTTGCAGGCATTTCACTGTCTCTAGAAAGTAAGATACTGGAAAAGGGCATCATTGTTCTTCAAAATGCCTTCAACAAATTGGATGAGGTCCGAGAGAGACTATAAAGAACAATTCACCTATGAAGAGAAAACTATTTTAAGGTCACAGACTGAACATTTCAGAGTGAAGCAACAGTAGCAGAAGCATAATGGGATTAGAGTGGATAACAAGCTAAATGGGCATCAGCAGCCCGCCTCTATGAACCCAGCATAAATAAAAACACAGTGGGCAAGAAGTCTGGGCTAATCCTCTTACTAGATTTTGCATAGGCCAGGCTTTCTTAGGAATAATTCCCCGGATTCTGAATTGTTTTCTTTCCACTGAAGTGATGAGGATGGAACTGTTACAGTAGGGATTTAGGTGATATATTTGAAAGATAATAGAAAAGAAAGGAGCATAAACTTATTCAGCTTTCTGCCCTTTGAAAATCATTTAACGCATAGCCTTAATTTTGCAAGGAACTGCTCTCAAACAGTTCTTGTTACCCTTATCTACAATTTTTTTTCACAGCTCAGACAAAGAGCAGGGAGAAGGGGGGTATTTACAATAGTGTCAACATTAAAACTTCTTTGTCAACACTGTTGGCTATACAAACCTGATGGGCAGGATCTCCCAGACAAGACGTAAGACTCAACCTCATACCGCTGCCATACTCCATTCTCTGTCCAAAGGATGAGGCACTGAGACAGCAAGAGGCAACACGGAAGGCCTAGGGAGGTTCTGGCTGAAGACCAGGTTTATATAGTGCCTTCAGGAGACTCTTGTCCTTCCCTTTTGAATTGCTAATGAAACTGTTTTTAACCTGAGCCACCCCTTCCTCCCACCCTTCTATCCCCCCAGCACCCCTCCACGAGTGCACTTAATGAAAAAGATTTACTGTGGAATGGACCCATTTTGTCCTAGGAGGAAGCCTGTAGGGTTGCATGATGGTATAATTAGTATGAACTATTTTGAATGCTTAGGAATTTCTTCAATTTCACTTTTTCTAGTATGACTTGTTATTTCATGTAGTTCTATAATAAACATATAACTAACCTTTATGAATTTGGCAACATTAGAGGCACTTTACACTCATTTCATCTGATAACAGCCTTTCAAAGTTGTATTATTATCCTTAGGAGATGAGGAAACAGGAGTTAAGTATCTATCCAAGAATAAACGGCTAATAAATGCCTGGCTTTGTGCTCTTTCTACTGACTGACTACTTAGCTACCTAAAATAAGATACTGAGCCCACATAACCTTCTCTTTGACTAGGTTAAAAAATTTGATCATAAATGCTCATTTTTTTTTTTCCACAAGGTAAGACTTGTGGTAAAAACTTTCACATGCTTGCATTGGTAAATAGAAAGAGTCTAAATAAGACAAAAATAAAAATAGTCAGAGAAAGACAAATAGCATATTATCTCATTAATATGTGGAATCTAATGAACAAAAGAAACTACGAACAAATGGAACCAGAAGCATGGATTCATGGAACAAACTGGTGGGGGCCAGAGGGATGAGGGGTGGGGGTGACTGGATAAAGAAGGTGAAGGGATTAGCTAAATAACCCTATATGCATACCCCATGGACATAGACGGTAGTGTAGTGAAGGTCAAGGAGGGAAAGGTGGGTGTGAGTGGAGGTGGGCAAAGGGAGGGGGAGTTGGGGGACATTTGCGAGTGTCAACATTAAAAATTGTTAATTAAAAATATTAAAAAGTCAGCTATAATGTGTCTTGTACTTTTCTAAAATAGAAAATGGGAAATGCTTATTAAAATATGCAGTTAAGTATTCCTATTACAGAGGTACTTATTAGGACAAAGCAGTATAAAGTTAGTGAGTAATCTTTCTAGAAATCACATCTAATAATTCAAATTTGTAAGCATCTGAATTCCATAAGCATTATTATTACCATTGGTTTACCATTTTCCCAGTTGTCATCATTTTCTTTTTCCATTAGTGCTCTGGAGCTTCCTTGAAGTGCTCATCGTTTCACTCCTGTAGGCCTAATGGTAGAGTAACTTTATATTAACTCTCCTTAAATGGCTCTGCCTTGACATACGAATTTTTCACAGGCTAAAACTGAAGCCTGTTAAAAGGAAATGCATTCCTTCCAGGCTCCAATGCTGGACTCAAGCTCAGATGACCCTGTGACATTTTACAGGCATTGATGAGGTGCTGTCCCCTCTCTGAAAATAATCTCAATTTGATCCCAATGAATGGAGAGGAACCCTAGATAAGCGGGGAAAATGTGTTTATAGACATTTTCAGGTCATTCAAGTGGTATTACTGAAGGTTAAATACTTTTACTTTTAGAGAGTAGGAAGCAGGGAGGAAAGGACTATTTCCTTTAGTTAAATATTTTTTAAAAATATCTCACATATAAGTGATCCCTTGGATAACTGGTTAGGTTAATAAAATTCAAAGCACATTGATTTCCTGTTAGGTGATAATGAAGCTCATATTAACAGAGGTGGAATAACATTAGATTGTACTAAATAAGATTCTCCTTTCACTTTCTAGCTAATTTGGCACATTTTAAAGAAATAAGCATTAGTTTAAAACATGTGACTACACTAGACATTTGCTTTGGATTGGTTTAAAAATTCTAAGGCATTTTTGAAATAAAAGGCTATAATGATTTTTATGTTAATAGAAGGAATTAATGCTTTACAATGAATGCATTAAGAGGTATGGTTTAACTGTTTACACATCTTGGAAATTGTAGTTCTTCATCGCAGCATCAGCAGAGTATTTGCTCATTTTGATGGTATTACAGGTTTAAAATTACAGGTAAAATGTAACTTTTCTAATGTAGAAAAACAATAGCAATATACATATAAACATATGATTTTATTTTTTTGGTTGTTTTCTTTCTAATCTTTTCTTTCAGTTTTTTTATTTCAAGAAAAACAATTTTAAATATAATAATGTTACATGCAATAAACCTTAATATTTCAAGAAAAATGATCTTAAATATAATAATGTTACATGCAATAAACATTAATATCTCAAGGAAAACGATTTTAAATATGATAATGTTACATGCAATAAATACCAATTATTCAAGAGAAATTATCTTAAATGTAATAATATTATATGCAATAAACATTAATATTTCAAGAATAAAAACTGTACTAACATAGTATGATATCACAAAAGTTGTAGGAAATATTAAAAATCTGCAAATAACAGGATTACTTCTATTATATTCTAGAATATTCCCCCACTCCCTGCTACTGGCTCTATTTTTGTTCATTAGTTTATGTTGTTCATTATATTCCACAAATGAGTGAGATCATATGATATTTATCTTTCTCCAACTCGCTTATTTCGCTTAGCATGCTGCTTTTAAAGGCTACTTTGTCAGATATGAGTATTGCTACTCCAGCTTTTTTTTCTTTTCCATTTGCATGGAAAAATTTTTTCCATCCCTTCACTTTCATCCTGTGTTTGTCTTTTGTTTTGAGGTGGGTCTCTTGTAGACAGCACATAGTTGGGTCATGTTTTTATATCCATTCAGCTACCCTACACCTTTTGTTTGGAGCATTTAATCCATTTACATTTAGGGTTATTATTGAAAAGTACTTGTTTATAGCCATTTTAATTCTGTATGGCTAGGCTTCTCTCTCTGTTTCTTCTTCTCAGCAGTCCCTTAGAGAGTAATCCCTTTAGCATTTCTTGTAATGCTGGTTTGGTGGTGATGAACTCCTTTAGCTTTTTTTTTTTTTTTGTCTGGGAAGCTCTTTATTTAACGGTCTATTTTGAATGATAGCCTTGCTGGATATAGTAATCTTGGTCTCAGATCCTTGCTTTCCATTGCCTTGAGTACTTCATGCCATTCCCTTCTGGCCTATAGAGTTTCTGATGAGAAATCAGGTGTCAGCCTTACAGGAACTCCTTTGTATGTAACAGTTTTCTTTTCTCTTTCTACCTTTAAGATTATCTCTTTGTCTTTAATTTTTGGCATTTTAATTATGATATATCTGGGCATGGGTCTGTTTGGGTTCTTCTTATTTGGGGTTCTCTGTGCCTTCTGAACTTGTGTTGACTTTCTCCTTTATCAGGGTAGGAAAGCTTTCTACCATTATTTCTTCAAACACCTTTTCTATTCCTTCCTTCCTTTCTGCCTCTTTTGGCACACCTACTATTCTAATATTGTTACGTTTCACATTGTCCCAGAGCTCCCTTAGGCTGTCCTCCTGTCTTTTAATTGTTATTTCTTTTTGGTTCTCTAATTGAGTGATATTTTTAACTCTGTCTTCTAAATCCCTGATTTGATCCTCAGCTTCCCCTAATCTGCTGTGTATTCCTTCCAATGTGTTCTTCATTTGTGTTATGTCATTCTTTATCTCAGACTGTTCTTTTTTTTTTTTAAAACATTTTTATTGATTTCAGAGAGGAAGGGAAAGGGAGATAGAGATAGAAACATCAATGATGAGAGAGAATCATTGATTGGCTGCCTCCTGCATGCCCCCCACTGGGGATTGAGCCCGAAACCCAGGCATGTGCCCTTGACCAGATTTGAACCTGGGACCCTTCAGTCTGCAGGCTGACGCTCTATCCACTGAGCCAAACGGGCCAGTGCAGACTGTTCTTTTTTCATAGTTACTATATCTTTTATTCATTCTGTTGAGCATTTTTAATATCATTACTCTGAACTCTGTTTCAGACAAATTTCTCATCTCTGCTTCATTTATCTCTTCTTCTGGAGAATTCACTAGTTCTTTTATTTGGGGGTTGTTTCTTTCTTTCCTTATTTTGGTTGTCTGTTTGGGTTTGTGACTATGTTTTAGGTAGATCCTCTATACCTCTCAATCTCTAGTGCAGGACAGTGTTTCTGACTAATTGGATCAGGCAAAGACTCAAAGCCCCCAGAGATTGCCTCTGTCTCTAGCAGTGGTTCTCAACCTTGGCTGCACATTAGAATCACCTGGGAATCTTTTTAAAATCCTGATTTCTGGGTCTCATCCTCCGGAAATTCTGTTTCTTTGTTATGGGGTGGGGCCACAGCATTAGTAACAAAGAAACAGAATTTCCAGAGGATGAGGCCCAGAAATCAGGATTTTAAAAGATTCCCAGGTGATTCTAATGTGCAGCCAAGGTTGAGAACCACTGTTCTACAGGATTCTGACTTGAATTGCCCCCAGGCAATCATCCTCAGGTGTGGTGAGAATTTTTTCATCAGGGTGGGGCAGTTTCTTCTGCCTGGAGGCTAATTGTTACTTTTAATCCCTTAAGTGGCCTGAAAGTAAGGTGTTTTCCAATAGGGTGTATTGACTGTTTGTCCCCCAGGCAAGGCAGATGTCTGTGTGGGAAAGATGTCCTCCTCTGCAGGTGTGAATGACTAAGCCCAGGAAACTTGGGGTGTCTGCCTTTTGAGCTCTATCCTCCAAGTCCCCAGTCCTGGGTTCTACTCTCACAGCTCCAGTCCACTTCACCCTCCCTCTGCCAGAGCACAAGGTGGGTGGCTCTACAGGGAATTTTTGTGCACTGGCCCTTTAAGAAGGTGCCTGAACTTTCAGCTGTCACTCCCTGGCAGACAGCAACCCATTGCTTTTTACAGCTAGATGTTATGTGAGTACCCTCCTCAGTTTGGTGCTCTCTGCTGGGGAGCCCAGCTTTGGGATTAGATCCCAGAGTTCTCATTGGCACCCCCCCCCCCCCCCCCAATCTGAGATATCTCTCTGGGACTTCAGTTGGTGTCTGTGGGTGCCCACCCAGCCCTTTTGTGCCTCTGCTCCTCCTACCATATATGTGGTCTCTACCTTCGGTCCTTGGGTATCAGGGTTCTCTCCTGTGAGTTTTCCATTTATGATTGTTTTTTAATAATTTATTTTAGGTAGCTAAGTAGTCAGCCAAAAACTTTTCCTAAAATGTAACTTCCACTAGGACAGTGATGGCGAACCTATGACACGCGTGTCAGAGGTGACACGCGAACTCATTTTTTTGGTTGATTTTTCTTTGTTAAATGGCATTTAAATATATAAAATAAATATCAAAAATATAAGTCTTTGTTTTACTATGGTTGCAAATATCAAAAAATTTCTATATGTGACACGGCACCAGAGTTAAGGTAGGGTTTTCAAAATGCTGATGTGCCGAACTCAAAAGGTTTGCCATCACTGCACTAGGATGAGGATTTTTGTTGCTTTAGGTCATTGCTTGATTCCTAAAGCCTGACATATGGTTGATGCTTAGTCAATATTTTTGAATGAATAAAAATTCATTTGAGGCATATTTATTCAACATATTCTAGGAAAGAGTATGCTTGGTTGGAGTATTTGCTCAGCTAGGCAATGGGTACAATCTCCTTGTACATATTGATACATGAGACTCTATTGATAAATGCCATTCAAATCATAGATGTAACATTATACCCATTAAACAAACTTTTGATTATGATTTGGCTTCCTATGTTGATTACATATAGGTTAAAAAGTATCATAATGTGAAAAACCCCTTGTCTAGTGTTCAGTTACCTTGGAAGTCACTATTCTTTCACATAAATTAGAGAACTAACAGTAGTATTACAGTCAGCTATTTCTAGAGCTTGGTAGTATTTAATCTATCCATATGCCAAGCAGTACAATATACACAATCCATATGCCAAGCAGTACAATATACTAAATACTGGATAGGGGTAGAAAACAATCTTAAAAGAGGAAGTTGGATTGAAGCACACTTAAGACTTCATTGTAAATAAATCACATACTGTAAATACATATCAGTGCATTTGTGTGGTACAAAATGTGTATATGTAAGCCAAGAAATAGTAGAAGTAAAGCTAAGGAAGGCTTCTTGGGGAAAAAAATGAAAATAGACTAGCCTCAAAGAAAGAAGGGGATATTACAGGTAGTGAAAATGCTATCGATACAAGATGCAAAAATGAAAGAAAGAGACTCTATGAAGGATAGGTCAAGTAGATTTGTTTAAAAATAGTAAGAGTCTATGTTGGAAAAAATTAGGTATGAAGTAAATGTGACAGATATAATAAACTATCAGAAGTAGAAGCTAATGGGTAGAGAGCCTTAAATAGCAACTATGGTTATAATGATTTTGAAGATTCATAGGTAGTTTTGCAATTAATACTAAGTGTTTTAGTTATTTGTAGATGCATAGCAAACCACCTAACCACAAGTAGTTAAAAATATGAATATTTTATTATTTCTCATGTTTCTGTTGATTGACTAAGGCTTAACTAGATCTAGGTTTTTCTGCTGGTATCACCTGGGATATTTCATGTGGCTGTGGTCCCATGGGGGCCAGGACTAGAACATCCAAGATAGCTTCCAGTGTCTTGGGAGGGATGACTGGAAAGTTGGATTTAACTGGGATGATAAGATGGCTAGGCCTCTTAATTTTTTTTACATAATTTCTAAGGCCTTCGTCTCTACGGGTTTTCCACATGGTTTCTCTACATGGTCTTAATCTATCAAATTAGATAGACTTCTTACATGATAGCTCAAGGGCTCCTAAAATGTTTGAAAAGAAGCTGTCAGGCCTTTTTAAGGCTTGAGCCCAAAATTTTAATAGTGTTACTTTTATCACTTTTTATTGGTTGAAGCCAGTCACAAGGTCAGCCCAGTAGCCAATGTGGAAGCAGATTATACAAAGACATGAATGATGGAGACTCATTGCTCATTGGGGGCCACCTTTGGAAACTAATCATCAAGGTTTAATTTGCTGAAGTTGAAAGGCCTGTGATGTTGCCCTGTTTCATAAAGTGATGCACACTGTAGTTGATGTGAGTGAAATCCCCTGGAGATGGGAAGTCTGTGGCCATCCACACTGACCACAATATGAATATGCGTCCCAGCATTGTGCAATGTGACCAATGGGTGATGTCAAAGTTACAATCCATCACTTCAGACCTGGCATTTTAGCCAAAATTTTATAAATTCAGCATCTGGGCATCCATCTTTTTTCTCTTATTTTGGTCTTTTTTTATATTAATATATGATATAGGAACTTAAAAGATTTTTTTTTTCATCTAAGTATATACTTTCTATTTTGATTAATTGATCTGCCAAGGAATTATACATGGTTTGGTTCAAGAGCTCTGGACTTTAAGCCAGAAGAATAGGGCTTAATCCCTGGACCCAAACTGCTAATAATTGTGCTACTGTAAACAATCACTTCATTCATCTAAATTGGAAAAAAGCTGTGTAACCTCAAAAAGTCATTTGGTACCATCAACATGTTTCCTTTTCTATACAACAGGGATAATGATCCTATTCTCAGAGTTCAGTGATTCTGAAATGGATACACAAATTTGTATATGCCAAGTAGTTCCATGTAATTAAATTTACACAAATACAAGATAGGGTTAATGATAATTGAAAAAACCTATAGCTGAATTGATGTTTTATAGTTAATGTTAGAAACCACTTCAATTATATAAACTGATCAGTATGATGATCTTTTTGGCATAGTGTATATATTGAGATATCCTGAAAAGTTGAACATTGAGGCAACACCTTGAACATGTAAAAAGTAGAAAAAGAAAATTCATTTCCTTTGAAAACAGACTTTTCTCAATCTTAATTACTGAAAATGTATTTACTAATTTATTTATCATTCTTTCAAAACAGTTCCTTTATGCACCTATTGCATTCCAGACATTATACTGGGCCAGCAATGTCTAATAGAGTTTTTTGTGATGCTGAAAATGTTTTATACCCACACTGTTCAGTAGAGCAATCATTTGCCATATATAGCTGTTGAGCACTTGAGATGTGGCTCCTGCAACTGATGAACTAAATTTAGTTTTTTAAATTTAAATTAATTTAATTTTAGGTAACCATATGTGGCCGGCAGCTATAGATAGTTCTAGACACTATCATTGTATTGCACCATCCTTCAGATGCTGATTTTCTGTTGGGAAGCAGTGCACTTGGAGTCATTCATCTTTTGATGACGATTCCTTGGTTAAGGGCACACAGTTTCAAGGCTACTGACAAATGTTAGAGAGGCCACTTTACCTAAAGGAGTGATGGTAATAACTGTTCTCTCTGACCATGTGGAAAACATGGGCTTGAGTCTGCTTTTTCTCAAACACCAGCCAATATAAAAACAAACAAGCTAACCAACTAACTGAATGCTCGATGAGCTACTCATAGTTTGAGAAAGAGAAAAAACGTGATGGGTAGCGAAGGAGACATTCTAAGTGGGAAGAGCTCAGTGGCTTCTTAAATCCACAGAGCATCTTACATAATGTAATGTTTAGCTTTGGCAAAATTCAAAATTCATTTTGTAATGTTTTTTAATTTAATTTGTAAACCTTAGGAAAATTCAATACATATGTTTCTTATCAGTGTAGACATAACTCATCAAAATGTGTTTGGTAAGAGCTGTTTTAAAGCGGTTCCAGAAATCCTTTGACTCTTGAATGAGGGAAAAGACTTCTTCAGTTTCACATAAAACTTCTATCTGTCCAGAGGTGCTTTAACAGAAATTCAGGCCATCCTCCAGGACTGATGAGTGCTGAGGCCATTCACCCTTCCAAAGCTAATATCCTAATATATTATTATTTAGGAAGATGTTATCTCAGTACATGCAGTAGAGAACTCAAAGGGGCCTAAAATTGCCTAGCTCTTGCCTGCCAGTGTTAAAAATTAGAAAACTATGCCTTAGAGAGCAAAAGCAACTTGTGCAAAGTCTTTAACCTGGTTTATGACAGATCTGGAACTCAAAGTCAGGCCACCTGGTTGCTAGTTATGGATAATTTTCAACGTGTCACACAGTCCCATCCTCATTGTTTTAGAAGTCAATGTTGTGATAAGTTAGAAAACAATTTTGGTATTATTAAGAACATATGAAGACACCTGCAATTTTATACAACTTTTCCTCTAATGATACATGATTTATTAACATTTCAATTAAATATGTGTCCCAATTGTCGTCAAAGGAAAGAGAAACTATATTTTAATTGACATAAAAATAAAGAAACTTATGCCAAACATCTAATGGGAAACTCCTCTTGGTAGCCAGCTGTTTTTCAATGATAGGTAAATGAAAAGTCAATAAAAATTTTTACCTAATCACCTTCCAGAGGAAAAGAAGTGGAGCCATATTCTATATGATTTGCTAACATAAAGGCTTATAGGGTTATGTGACATAATCCAAAGGATGAATTGTGCTACAGTTCACATCTGATGCCATGAGATCTAATGGCTTTTTTTTGTTTTGTTTTGTTTTATTCTAGGGATTGTAGAGAAGAGGTGTCACTTAAACTCTTAAGTGCTATCAGTTTGTCTGGGGAATGTCTGTCTGAAGGAATCTTCCTGTCTCTAAATTCTTGTCTGTTGCTGTCATCAGTTCAATAGCATTTTAGCTCCCCTCTAAAAATTTATAAGCTAGCAAAAGCCTGAAGCTGAGAAGATAAAAAATGTCTATTGTGTTATCTATCATTTGCCTGTTTCAGAGATATTTACACATGAAGGCTTTTTGTACAGCAACTATACAAGCTCCTGACAATTTATAAATGCCTTCCTAGATAGATTTAACAATTAACCTTAAGGAGACTGAGAGTTTGGGGAATGGAGATTGGAGGTTTTGGGTACAGCCCTCTCTGTATGTTTGATTCATGCAGTGAGATTGTGAGTGTCAGGATCTTGGTCCCAGCATTCGTCATTAAAAATCAGATGTCATTACAAGGAATTTAATCTTATTCAGGAAGTTTAGTTATCAAAAATTAAAAGGTAAGGTTTCTAAATATTTTCATAAAATAAAAATAGGAGCCAAATATGCTACAGATACAATTAACATAAAAAATAATCTTACAAAGGAGAGATAGAATAGGAAAGGTTACTATGGGGGAAAAAATCTTCAAATTATAATAAAAGTAGTCACATTTCCTTTAATTTTAATTAAAAAAATGTGATGTTTAAGGAAAGAAGAAAAGATCAGTAAAACCAAAATATTATATTCAGAATTGTATAAATTATCATCAATGTCCTGTTCTAACTAAAATTTCTCTGCAATGATTATGAGATGTAAAAGTTTTAAAATAAATGTGCTATATTCACCAATATTACTGATATAATAAAATATATATAGATTGTACATGTCATTTTGTGGTTATAATAAAACATATGTTAAAATCAATCAACTTATAGATTATTTCAGGGTTGTAAACTTTTCATTATAGATGTGGCCTAACAGGGTAGCTTTAATTCAAATATAGCTCCCTGTTTATGCATGTTGCTGAATATATTTTTTAAAAAACTAGAGAACTGCTTTTTTACTTCTGGTATTTTTATTACCATAATTGGACTTGCTATAAGCTCAACTCCAAGAAAGAATAGGCTTCAATATATGCATTGCCCATGGACATAGACAACAGTGTAGTGAGGGTCAGAGGGAGAGGAGAGCAGGGTCAGGGTAGAGGTGGGCAAAGTGAGGGGAGAAATTGGGGTACATCTGTAATAATGTCTACAATATATATATATGAACTTCAATAATATAAAATAAAATAGCATGCATTTATAAATGGCCTGATAATGTACTATTTTTATTTCATAGTCACATTTTGCAAAAGTTATTCTTTGGAGAATTTTTTATTATGTGGTTTCTGTCAAGCTACATGTGATTTAGTGATGATGGCTTTCTTCATAGTGATTACAGATTTAAAGGATTACTAAATCTTTCAGATTTAAAACAACAGAATATCCTAGAGGATTTTATTTTCAACTCTTATTTACTTCCTAAATCATGCAGTAATGTGTTTGAAAAATGAACCAAATATTCCAGTGCTGTACCAGAGACATCTAGAATGTGAATTAGAAAGTGGAAACAAATTGCCAATATATCCTAGAAATGATGTATTATATACAAACTTGTAAATACTAGTAAGGCGCATTAAAAGTGGAAGTGTGATGTGGAGTTACTTCATATTCTCTCCCAAATGAGGGACCTTGTTTCCTTAACTTACTCTTGTGGCTTGAACTCTCACACTTTTTTATATAGAATATATATATAGTATCTCCATCTTACATACATTACATATAGTTACAATATACATCATAAATCTATGATGGAAGTACTATGAAATCTAGCCATCTGTCTATCATTGGTCTATCATCTCTCCATTATCTATCATTATTTCTAGTCTGTTCTCTAGTGAATTACAGACACATTTTTTAAATACTTACTAGCAATATGACCTGGATATTTTTAAAGACCTCTCTTTTATCCACTAATTTCTGTCAATTCTATTTCAAAGGTCCTCTTATATCCACCCCTTTTAAATCTATTCATACTACCAGTTTAACAGTTCAAACTTCTTTCATTTTTTATTTGACCAATCTCTGTGTAATTAATGTACTTTTTTGTTAATGAACTACCAATTGTAATACATAATTAACAAATTAACTTAAGTATTTTTCTAAAAATTCAAATATGATTCCTTTGCTTAAAACCTAACTTATTCCTAGAAGTGGGATCACTGGGTCAAATGGGAGTTCCATTTTTAGTTTTTTGAGGAAACTCCATACTGTCTTCCATAGTGGCTGCACCAATCTGCATTCCCACCAGCAGTGCACAAGTGTTCCTTTTTCTCCACATCCTCTCCAGCACTTGTCGTTTGTTGATTTGTTGATGATAGCTAGTCTGACAGGTGTGAGATGGTACCTCATTGTTGTTTTGATTTGCATCTCTTGGGTGATTAGTGACTTTGAGCATGTTTTCATATGTCTCTTGGCTTTCTGAATGTCCGCTTTTGAGAGGTGTCTATTTAGATCCTTTGCCCATTTTTTAATTGGATTGTTTATATCCCAAGAAACCAGAAACACCAATCAGAAAGGATATGTGCACCCATATGTTCATAGCAGCACAATTCACCATAGCTAAGATCTGGAAACAGCCTAAGTGCCCATCAGTAGATGAATGGATTAGAAAACTGTGGTACATCTACATGATGGGATACTATGCTGCTGTAAAAAAGAAGGAACGCTTACCATTTGCAATGGCATGGATGGAACTGGAGAGCATTATGCTACGTGAAATAAGCCAGTCAATGAAGGAAAAATACCACATGATCTCACTCATTCATGGATAATAAAGACCATTATAAACTTATGAACAATAATAGATACAGAGGCAGAGCTGCCTCAAACTGATTGTCAAACTGCAGCGGGAAGGCTGGGGAGGGTTGGGGGGCAGGAGGGAGGGGAGTAAGAGATCAGCCGAAGGACTTGTATGCATGCATATAAGCATAACCAATGGACATAAGACACTGGGGGGTAAGGGAGGCCAGGGGATTATCAAGGGTGGGGGGAAAAAAAGGACACATATGTAATACCCTTTGTAATACTTTAAGCAATAAAATAATAAAAACAAACAAACAAAAAAACAAAACAAAAAACCTAACTTATTTTTTTACTCTTGAATTAAAACACTTAACCATTATATTACATTAGCATAATCTCTGTTTATGGCTGAATTCCCCCACTTACTATATATATATTGATTAATTATAAATAAAAATATTAGTGAACTGAGATTGGGTATTTTGCAGAACTGGAAATACAGATCCAGAGAGATTAAATATAAATATCAGAATATGTGATGGATGGTAGGATTTAAAGAGATAATTGGATGAGGGTATAAAATTAATAAAGATTTGGGCCAGCACAATAGTATATGAAAAAGCAAGGAAAACTCTTCCAATTACCTATATATGCACTACTCAACCAATTCAATGGAATCTCTTCTCATGTGGCTTGTGAAGAAGGTAGAAGTCAACTGAGTCATTTACCATTGTATATAATTTGATTCTGGTCCATTAGGTAGACAACCACATATTATGACTCCAATCTACAAGAAATGTGTGCTTTGGTACTATGCTATAGGAAGACAGCATAGTACTATGCTGTAGTACTTTCTTAACTTTATTTAAGTGCAATTTATTTTTTAAAAAATATGTTTTTATTGATTTTTTAGAGAGAGAGGAAGGGAGAGGGATAGAGAGATAAAAACATCGACGACAGAGGAACATCATTGATTGGCTGCCTCCTGCACACCCCACAGTGGGGATTGAGCCCACAACCTAGGTGATCTCTTGGTTCCTGGGGTGACACTCACCACTGAATCACACCATCCAGGCTACTTAAGTGTAATTTAAGTAATTCCTGATTTTAGTGACAGAATATTCTTCTTGCTAACAAAAATTAAATTTCAGAATATCAAAAGTTATTAGAAGCAAGTTAAGCATTATTTGGGGATAAACAAATAATTCTTTGCTGTGTCCAAAAAAATGAGATTTCAGAAACAATTTCTTCTTTTTATGTAAACTATTTACAATGATGAGTACATGTGCAATTTTGAAAAAGAAAGTGTGCATTAAATACAATTTCCACTCAGTTAAATTCTTGATTGCTGTGTAATTTTCTCCTAAATGAGATTTGAACTTAATCTATAAAGTAGGTCATTCATGCTCAAAAGCCCATCTCTAGATAACAAAGTGGAATACTTATTGAAGTACTGCAAACACAGCTCATGGAGGATGATAGGGCAAAGAGAAGATTATGAAGGCTTTAAAATATTTTTAGGAAGAAAATAGAGATCATAGCTCATCTCAAAATTTGAGAAAACCCAAATATGTTGTTACATTAAGGGTGTTTTTGTTTCTTGCCTTTGATATGAGAGAACTATTTTTTGATTTTAAGCATTACTGGAACCTTAGGATCTTTTAGTGTACTTTTCTTAAATTACATTTAAAAAAATATTTTTATTGATTTCAGAGAGGAAGGGAGGAAGGGAGGGAGGAGAGAGAGAGAGAGAGAGAGAGAGAGAGAGAGAGAGAGCTCAATAATGAAAGAGAACCATGGGTCAGCTGCCTCCTGCATGCCCCACAATGGGGATCAAGCCCACAACCAGGGCATGTTCCCTGAACCATGACCTCCTCATTCATAGGTCATGGTTCCAAACAAGGAAAATGAGCCATGCCGGCTGGGCTTAAATAACTTTTTTCTACCTGTCCTTTGCAACTAGAATGCCACATGCAACTTTGAGTTGTAGACACCATTTATTTTTCAGGATATTTTTCTCTTTTAACAAAAAAATTGCTAATGGTTAAGTGCTCTTGTAAGACATGCTAACTTGACTTTCTTTCAGAGGTAAATTAACTTATATGTGAAAGTTTTCATTGTCTAGCATATATCTACTATCTGAAAAAAAAAGATATATGGCATGAGCTGGCATTTCACCAGATGGAAATAGACTTATGATGACAATCATGTTATATTAGAGAAATTAGAAAGAGGCATGACCACCTATCAAGAAATCTATGTGACAAATATCATTCATCACTTTCTCTATCATAAACTTTTCCTATTTGGAGAAAGGCTGAAAAGTGCTTTTAATATTACTAGGCCCTTTAAGACTAGAGGGATGTATAGTTTAAGTTTTGTTTAAAAATTTGTGACCAGCTTAGCTTCAGTTTGTGATGAGTATGAAGTGAGGACACACTTTCATACCGACATTTGTATGGATGCTGCAGCTACTACATTGATATCTAAAGATACCCCAGATGTTTCGAACACAAGGGAATGAAAGTGCCCAGGGGATTTAATGTTTCTGATCCATATCTCCAAAAGATGAAGTAATTGAATATAGAAGCGCTTTTATATAATAGTATTAGTATCTAATTTTCAAACTATGCTGTCTTTGAACAAACTCTACTTTGAAAGGGCCAACCCAGAAATTGGCAATATTTTCTGTTAGGTGCTTATTGAAGAAAAAAATATATAGTATGAGTTGGGAAATATTGGTATATGAAAAAAATTATAGAGCTAATTTTATTTATTTTTTTAAAATATATTTTTATTGATTTTTTACAGAGAGGAAGGGAGAGAGACAGAGAGTTAGAAACATCGATGAGAGAGAAACATCGATCAGCTGCCTCCTGCACAGCTCCCACTGGGGATGTGCCCGCAACCCAAGTACATGCCCTTGACCGGAATCGAACCTGGGACCCTTCAGTCCTCAGGCCGATGCTCTATCCACTGAGCCAAACCGGTTTTGGCTAAAAATTATAGAGCTAATTTTAAACTGATAATTGATTTAGGTTTTCTAACCTGCATGAGGAAAGCTGCACATTCATTCTAACCTCTTGAAAAGTGAGGGTCTCATTTGAGGTTCAAAGTGATTAAAATGTTGTAAATTTGGAATTAAGAAAAATAAGAATTTACAAGATTTCCTTTAAAAACTGTCTGGTATTTTCTGTATTCTTGTAGGAAAACTCTGTAGGAAAATATTGCACTATGGGGATGCCCTGGACAGGACAGTGAGGCCTCTTAGCAGACAGCCAGTAGCCTACCTTGCCATCATAACCTTCTGTACCATGATAGCCAAAGGCATCATTTTCCTTGTTTGGAATTCATGTGGTCAAATAATTAAAAATGGGTCCTTGATGTTTTTCACTAAGCAAATTAAAGTTAATAGACTTTAACAACAACATTTTGACAAAAACTAAACAGTAGAAAATATCTGACCATATGTAGTACAATTTAGTACATATTTATGTGAAACTATATTGATGTCTCATTTACCCAGCAGCAAAGGAAGTGGTAGTTCATTAACTGATATTATCCTAATCACTCAACCTTACTTCTTTGTGTGTCAAACAATTTATTTTTTTATTATTTGGGATTAAATTTTTATGAAATATATGTACATTTCCATGTTTTCTAACACACAGGCTATCACACTATATTTAACCTTTTCTTAATTACTCATGTTCAACATTCTAAGTGAACATCCATTTCTATGTAGTAATAGATTTCACAGTGTTCCCTTTTCTGTCACCTTGATATCAGCCTGTCAATCGTCACTTCATTGCTGTCAAAGCAACTGCCTCTAAATTTCTATTCTCACTTCTCAATCCTTCACTCTGTTTGTTACAATTTTTAAGTGTTTAAAAGCCATGTAACAAACCTGAAAATATGTCTGATTATAAAATAAATACATGTTTATAATAGAACTAAAAATAATAGCAGTAGAAACAGAAAATATCAATAGTTTTATGATTAACATTTGCTTTGATATCATTTGATATGTTTGCTATGCATACAAAATTTGCTTAAAAATCACCAAGTTAAATCTCTGAATAAAGGTTGGAAGAACACAGTTTGGTGACATTGTCCTTTTGATTTGCATCAGGTTCCTGGGGAATTGGGGTTGCTCTGTAGAGTGAGCAGGGCCAACTCAAGAAAATCTTCAGTTCCATCTATGAGCAAGAGTGTTTTTGAACATTAGTCAGAAATCAGTAAGAACAGGAGCAGGGAGAGTAAAAGAACTATTGCTAATGTGGTAGTCAGATAAGACTGGTGAGTTGGTCTGTTTTCTTCAGAGTTGGAGCAAAAAATAAATATACATAAATTCTACATAAAGACATTTTTTTTCTCTTAATTTTTAATCTGTTGGTTTTGAGAAAAAAAGTTGGGTTCTTTACCCAGTGTGCAAAGGAACAAAAGTATTTTTCTAGGTTTATTGAGATATAATTGACATATGGCATTGTGTAAGTTTAAGTTGATGGTTTAATTTTAACATGCTAAGTTTAACATGATGATTTGATATATTTATATATTGTGACATGACTACCACAATAAGGTTGGTTAACACATCTATCACCTTACATAATAAAAAATTTTTATTTGACAGAAATAAGCTTCAAATTTTTAAGAATATAATTTATTTGAAGAACTATATTAATGTGTCATTTTTGACAGTTTAGAATAACAGTGATAAATATGGATCAGAAACCGTTTGAAATAATAAATGTACATTTATGGATTTAAAGATGACATTTAATGATGATGTTAGCATTTCTGTATCATCATTAATGTTAAATAAATTTTCAGGAATCGTAGTATGTGTCTGATGGATCCATAAAACTCTGGAGTTGAAAGAGTCATTAGAAATCTTCCAGACTAGGACTTTTGGTAGTTCCATAGGATGGGACCTATCCTTTGAGATACTACACACACACACACACACACACACACACACACACACACACACACACAGTGTTCTTTTTCAAATAACTTAGAAAACATTGCAAACTGTAACGCCAATCTTGGGGAGTCATGATAAATTCCGTAGTAAAGAAAATCTGTTTAACTGTTTTAAACAAACATTTCCAAAGTGTATTTGAACACTGGACTCTTTATTTTGTTTAGGACTTAAAAAATCTTATGTGTAACTTCTTGTGGGTAAGACTGATCTCATCTTAATCCCTTATTTTACACACTAAAAACTTCATGTAGGGAAGGTTTGTCAAAGCATAGTAATAGTAGACCCAGAATAAAAATCTAGACTCTGTATTTACTACACTGGTGCTCTTCCCACCCCATGCTACCCTCTCCTTTTGAGTTTCTCTTCTTTTGATCTGTCAACTTTTGCACTCTCAATTTCCTTGCATCTATAATTCCTTTTTCCTCTCTTCTTCTGGCATCGCTACCTTTTGAAACTCCTCTTCACCCACTCACAGCTTCATATATCACCTCTACATTTTGTCTCCTCCATGTCTTGCTCCAGCTCTGCCTTCCCACTAAAGTGTCACTTCAGAATCATCAGGCGCCTGTTGGATTTACTTATATATCTTGCCTTTGCTTCAAACTGAACATGTCTAAAACCAAAGTCATCTTCCTAGCAAACTGTGTCCATCTTGGAGGGTTTCATCACCTTTTTATGTCTTTTGTTATTTAGATTTAGTTAGATCTTAATTTCTCAAAGTATATTTCTCTTAAAGCTTACCTTTTTAAAAAATTGTTTTTATTGATTTTTTTAGAGAGGGAGGAAGAGAGAGGGGTAGAGAGATAGAAACATTGATTGGCTGCCCCCTGCATGCCCCCTACTGGGGATAGAGCCTGCACCTGGGCATGTGCCCTGACTAGGAATTAAACCCATGACCTTTTGGTTCATGGGTTGGCACTCAACCACTGAGCCACACCAGCCAAGCTAACTATTATCTTAATTCACTCTCTTTTCTTCATTTAAGACTTTCATCTATACCTGCAATACTATAAATTTCATAGTTCTTATCTCACACCAATCTTTTTCTATTTTGTCATAATTTATGTCTGACTCCCAGGCTATTCGCTCCAAAGCAAGTCTTGCCTTGTTACTTCCATGCCCAACAACTTTTAGTGAGTTAATATTTCTGTTTATTTTCAAGGCTCCATAACCTGGCCTCATGCCATTTGGCCAATAGACATAACTTTGGACTTCACATTTCACGAATGCTATGTTGTTAGTAGGTCCATTGCCCAATCTGGTGATAGAGTATGAACTATGAGCGGGAATGGGGCTGGTGATATCCGGGACACCTGGACTTGATTCAAGTAGGAGATTGCACTACAGGAGTTTCATCTGATACGCTGTCATCATAGTTTCTGAGCAATGAAAACTAGGGAAATTAATGGAGTGTGTTTTATTCCCTTTCCCTCATAGCCATACTCTTCAAATGCAGCAAAATTGATGGATGAGAGGCTACTGAGTTACTGAATAGCCTGTCGAAGACCAGATAGAAGGAAGGGGAAAAGTAAAGGGAGTATATATTATATTTATTATTTCTTTAGATAAAGCATGAGAAGACTGACAAACAGAAGAGTTTGAAGTCAGAATATGGTGAAGACGAAAGTCATGTCTGCATCTCCATTTGGGTGTGATCTCTCATGGTGTTCTTTACAAGACCTCTTCTGCTCCGAATGACACTGTAGTCATTCCCTTACGTTCGCTCACTGCATCTCATCAGTCCAAAAAATAGGTACGTCCATTGTCCAAGGCTAAGAGATAGATAAAACATTGAATTCACGTCTTTTTCTGAAATG
The DNA here is from genome assembly GCF_028538775.1 of Myotis yumanensis. Classification (NCBI taxonomy): domain Eukaryota; kingdom Metazoa; phylum Chordata; class Mammalia; order Chiroptera; family Vespertilionidae; genus Myotis; species Myotis yumanensis. Next base: position 158,262,028 of record NW_027223752.1, on the reverse strand, counting down.
GGTCGTGCTGCCTGAGGAGCCTGTTACCTCCCATAGGTTCCCCAGGATGTCTCCATGCCTGCTGGGAACCATGGCGCCTGGGTTCCAGAAGCCCTTCCCATTTGATTTGTCATGATAGGACATTCTGTAGAATTTTCTTAAATACGTAAAGTGGTTTTGCATACTAATTCACCAAAGTACCAAATGATAATAAAAGTGATGTGTACAACATGGTGTGAAAATGTGGACCAATGAACTTTCAATATGTAAAGGAGGCATAGAAAACTAGCGCGAACTCCTTTTGTTGGCTCAGAAATTCAAGGGACTCTTAGAGATCCCGTTCTAAAATGTCAGTCCTTTTAGTTCTTCTGAGATGTGAGAACAGGTGATTAGATACTTTCAACCTCTTAGATTTAGTGGTTAGGTTCAGTCTGGAAAAATGATTAATTTTTCTATATAGAGATGATATTTTTCATTTAAAAAGTTATCTTGGTTTATATATTTTGATGTTTTAGACTATGACATTTTCAAAAAAGTCAGTGAGTGCTTGATAAAAAACAGGTTTCTTCTTAACATAGTCAAGACAGAAAAAAAAAGTACAAACATCACTCCCTTGCTGGCACAGATAACAAAAATTGATGGCGAGAGTAGAGAAGAGACCATTTGACTCAATTTTGTGGATTTTTTTTTTTTTTTGGAAAGAAGCACTTTTAAGTAAATCACTTTATAGGGATTTGAGCAAAATTGTCAGTATCTAGGCTGCAAGAATAAGAAAAGAACACTATGAAGTTATTTAATAACAGAATTTTAGGTGGAAGCAACTGAGCTCTCAGCATTTTATCCTAAATGCTGTCTTTTTCTTGTTCTCTTTTTCCTTCTTTCAGACTTCATCTCTTTTCTCCCTCCTCCTTATTTCCCTTCAATTCTTCTTCCTCATATGTGTATTTAATAAATATTAGCTTTTGTTTTTTATTTTAAGTGTTTCATGTTTGCAGAACTATTTGGCAAAAAATATAAAACTATTTGTTAAAGATTCCCTCCTATACAGTAGTACACACTCCCTGGACCTGCACCCCTGCCATACCCCCCAAAACAAAGAGAGATAAACACCAGTTGCTTATTCCTATGGTTGGGAGTTGACAACCAAATCCACAATTTCATTAAATAAAAAAGTAAGCAGTCCTTCGACAATGATAATAAAAGAAAGTTGAATACTGGTGAAAACTTTATATGTATATTTATAACACAGAATCTGTATAAATAATACAGACAGAAGGCTGAGCTATCGGATACCACCTGAAATCCAATTAGGAAGAAAGCAAATTGCCCATAAAAGGCAGTAGTGCTGTAAGAATGGGAGGCACTACTTGCTCCCTGTGCTAGAGTATGAGATTTTCTACCCTGGCAATTGCTTATATTTTTGGCCTCCTAAAGCAGCTCAGAAAAAAAAAAAACGTGCCTTATATTGCCCTATGTGCATTTAGATCAGCGGTTCTCAACCTCGGCTGCACATTTGAATCACCTGGGAATCTTTTTAAAATCCTGATTTCTGGGCCTCATCCTCCGGAAATTCTGTTTCTTCGTTACTAATGTTGTGGCCCCACCCCATAACAAAGAAACAGAATTTCTGGAGGACGAGGCCCAGAAATCAGGATTTTAAAAAGATTCCCAGGTGATTCTAATGTGCAGCCAAGGCTGAGAACCACTGATTTAGATAGTCAGTGATAGCAAATCCAATTATCGTCAGTTGTGTGACCAAGGAAGCTGTTTTCATCTGTGAGTGGTTCCTCCCAGCCAGAAGAGGAGCAGCACTAAAACTCTTTTCTAAAAGGCAGGAGCAGGAGGGAGTGGGAGGAACCTGAAGGAGAGAGCATAACAAGAGGGCTTACACCTTAAAGCGAAACGGGGCAGAATAGGAGGGAAGAGAACAAGGCTGATGCCGAGCTAGCATTGAATGAGAGGATTTCGAAGCTGGCATCAGTTACGACCATCCTTTACACAAGGCCACGCCACAGCAGGCTGGGCTGATCAAAACCCTCCGGTTATAAGTTAAACATTTCCATCGGTCTCAAAATGGACTCCACAAAAATTTTTACATTTGTGATTTCATTTGTGATGCTCAACTTGACACCACTGAGGTCATCGAGAACTTTTTGTAATGCCGATGTTTTGGCTCTAGCCCAAATTAATTGCCAGACTCACTTTCCATGTTTAAAAAGATTCCCAGGCAATTTTAATGTTCAGCCAGAATTGAGGACCCCTTAGTGAGGATGCACAAGATGCAACGCAAAAGTCCCCAGTGTGCAGAATTTTTCAGGCATTTACATTTGTAATATTAGGGCTGAAATAACCTCTATTAAGGTGATTTATTACCTGTGTACTTCATTTTGCCCTGCATTTTGTTCCCAGCTTTATTGAGATCTCATTGAAAATAAAATTGTAAGCTATTTAAAGTGTACATCATAGTGATGTGATATGCATACACATAGTGAAATAATTCCCCATCTAATTAATTGACACATCCATCACTTCACTTATATATGTATGTATGTATGTATACATGCATGTGTATATTTATTTATTTTGGTGAGAACATTTCAGTTCTACTCTGTAAGCAAATTTCAATGATATAATGCAGCGTTATCAACTATAGTCACCATGAGATCCTCAGATCTTATTTAACTTATAACTGGAAGTTTGACTCTTTTCTGCATTTTTAAATATATATATATATACTAGAGGCCCGGTGCACAAAAATTTGTGCACTTGGGAGGCAGGGGGAGGGGGTCCCCCAGCCCGGCCTGTGCCCTCTCGCAGTCTGGGACCCCTCAGGAGATAACGACCTGCTGGCTTAGGCCTGCTCCCGGGGGGCAGAGGGCAGGCCCAATCCCTAAGTGCAGCCCCTGGTCAGGCTCAGAGCAGGGCCAATTGGGGAGTTGGGGCGCCGCCCCGTCATGCACAGAGCAGGGCGGATTGGGAGGTTGTGATGCCACCCTCAGTCACGCTCAGGGTAGGGCTGATTGGGGGGTTGGGGCACCGCCCCCTGTTACACTCAAGGCAGGGTCGATGGGGAGGTTGTGGCGCCACCCCCTGTCACGCACAGAGCAGGGCCAATCAGGGGGTTGGGGCACTGCCCCCTGTCACTCACAGAGCAGGGCCCATCAGGGGGGTTGGGGCTCCGTACCCTGTCACACACAGAGCAGGGTCGATCAGGGGGTTGAGGAGCTCCCCCCTGTCACTCACAGAGTAGGGCCGATAGGGGAGTTGGGGCACCACCATCTGTCACACACAGAGCAGGGCCGATCTGGGGGTTGGGGCGCCACCACTGTCACACTCCGGGCAGGGCCGATGGAGAGGTTATGGCTCTACCCTGTCACACACAGAGCAAGGCCTGTGGAGGGGGATTGGGGCACCGCACCCTGTCACACTCAGGGCAGGGCCGATGGAGAGGTTATGGCTCTACCCTGTCACATACAGAGCAGGGCCCATTGCGGGGTTGGGGGGCGTGGTTGGGGCGCCACACCCTGTCACACACAGAGCAGGGCTGATCAGGGGGTTGGTGCGCCGCACCCTGTCAAACACAGAGTCGCAGGGCGATCAGGGGATTGGGGAGCCCCCCCCCATCAGGCACAAAGCAGGGCTGATCAGGGGGTTGGGGCGCCTTCCCCTGTCATGAACAGAGCAGGGTGGATAGGGAGGTTGTGGCCCCACCCCCTGTCACACACAGAGCCGCAGGGCGATCAGGGGGTTTGGGCGCTGCCCCCTGTCATGCTGATCCCGGTGCTGGGAGCCTCGCTGCTCCGCTGATCCCGGTGCCGGGAGGCATATTACCCTTTTACTATATAGGATAGAGGCCTGGTGCACGGATGGGGGGCGGCTGGTTTGCCCTGAAGGGTGTCCTGGATCAGGGTGGGGGTCCCCACTGGGGTGCCTGGCCAGGCTGGCTGAGGGGCTGAGGGCTGTTTTCCCGAAGCGAGTGACTGAAGCTTCCAACCGCTCCGTTTTCTTTTTTTTTTTTATTCTGGGCCAGCTTTAGCTCTGAGGACTCGCTGCTGAAAACATCGGTACAATGTTGCTAAAGCCCGGCTGAATGAAAGCCAGTTTCTGGTGTTTTGTTTATCTTCTTATTTGCAACATAGTATATAGTTTCTTAGAGTTGTAGCTCAGAGGCCGCCATCTTGGCTGACAGTTAATTTGCATATACTCACTGATTAGCCAATGAAAAGGGTAGCGGTCGTACGCTAATTACCATGTTTCTCTTTTATTAGTGTAGATATATTTATTGATTTCAGAGAGGAAGGGAGAGGGAGAGAGAGCTAGAAACATCAATAATGAGAGAGAATCATTGATTGGCTGTCTCCGGCACGCAACCCACTGGGGATTGAGCCAGCAACCTGGGCATGTGCCCTAGGCTGGAATCGAACCCAGGACCCTTCTGTCCGCAGGTCGACGCTCTATCCACTGAGCCAAACAAGCTAGGGCTCTTTTCTGCATTTTGTTTACATAATATCTTATGGGCTCCCACAGATCAAACTGCATTCTTCAACAGCAATGTTTCTAAATATGCAATGAAATCAGTGGACAGAAATGTTTGGGAAATGCTATGCTTTTCAGAATTTTCAGAGCCTTTACTGTGTGTAGTGGTACGTGTGTACTTACTATATGCTAATGTGACTTTTTAATATCTAAGAAGGTTATTAAAATTATATATATGTACATGTACATATACAAATGCATTGCTTTCTAAACATATTTTATCAAAGAAATATTTTGCAAGGAGAGAGTCTATTTAATTTTGCATTCCATAAAATGTACTTTGGAAAAAATCTGTTTAATCTCCACCACTGCACCCACAACAACTTTCCTCCCACAGCTGCTGATATTGACTGGCAAAAGTTAAGCTTATAATTCTGATTATCAATAAAATACTGCCCCTATAGGAAGTTATATAAATTTATATCCTTCATAGTTCCTAAATGGGCATGGTCTTTGCCCAGTGGGTTATTGATAGCTCTCTAAAGCCATCGAGTATACAACCTTAGAAAAAAGTTAAGTCCTAGAAACTCAAAAGATTTGACCAAGGCTAGCTTGTTAGTGGGAGTCAATATTCCTATTTATAATAAAGCTTTTGGGTGGCTAAAATTTCCCATCAGTATACTGTAGCCTGATTTCTATTGAGAAAGTCTGTAATGCATTGCACCCATCCCAGGTGTCAACCTTGAAACCCGAGACCAGGCCAAATATGTGGGTTCTCAGACCATTACCCATTCACTCTTTTCTCAGGTGGAGTAAACCACATCAAGGAGAGTGCTCAGTTATGTACAGGGAGATCAAAATTGCTCAAAGAGCTTAAATTCCATGATGACAAATACCTATGGAAAAGAGAAGTTCACTTGGGCTATTTCTTGGTCAGTCTCTGCCTTCTTTCTTTCCTGCAGTCCTTATCAGCTATTTCCCATTTCTCTTTTTCTTTAACCACTTTCTTTTACCCTATTTGTTGTCTGCCCACCCCCCCCAATAGTAGCCATGCCATTTTGTATTTATCTTTATGATTTAGTCCCATTTCATGAGTTAACAAATTCTATAGGCCTCAGTGGACATATAGATGTACACTAATTTATCAGCCCTACTCCTTGAGAAAGGTTTTCTATAACAAAACTGTAGGTATTTAAATTAATTAATTGCAAATATCTACACTAATAAAAGGGAAACATGCAAATTGGTGTCACTCCACTATGCCCACCAGCCAATCAGAGAGACTATGCAAATTAACCAAACAAAGATGGTGGTTAATTTGCATACGCAGGCACATAGCGAAGACTCAAGGCTCCGGCCAGAGTGAAGACTGAAGACTGAAGACAGACTGAAGACTGAAGAGGCTTGGCTTCTCTGCTGCGGCCAGACCAAAGGCTTGGGTCCTGGGTGCTGGAGGAAAACTGGTGCCAGCAGCCAGGGGAAGGAAGGCCTATTGCGTGAATCTTCATGCAACAGGCTTCTAGTTCTAAATATAAAAACCATTTTGCTTTTGCAAAGTGACTTAGTAAAGTTAGTACATTGCAGTTATATTTTAATTACTTTTAGAATTGTTTTTGTTATTTTAGTGCAGAACAAGCTCCAAAAATAATGACTTCATAATTCTAAATGGATTTTTCTCAAATAAAGCAGTAGAGAGAAAATAAAAAACAGTTAAGTTTTAAAAACTATTTAGAAAATTTCCTTGGGCACTATTAGGTTTTCTTTACAAATATTTTTAGATATTACAGATACTTTTCCAACTACCAAGCTCAATAAGACAGACTCTTGAGGTCCAAAAATATGGATTAAGTTTTATTACCCTTCGGGGTCTTTTCATCCTTTCATCTTCATAAGGTGAATAAATTGTTTTCTATATGGCATTCAATCAGTAGATCTTTCCTCCAGAGACTCAAATCTTCTTTTGCTCCTTATAGCCATATTTTAAAAATCCTATAATATTTTCCAGAAGAGTAGGCTTTTAATATGGCCTCAATGGACTCAAATGTTAGGAATATATATGAAAATCAGGAAAGTCAAGATTCTTGCTTATCTCATTGGTGAATTGTTGTTTGGGGATATATTTTCTTAATGTACTTTCTTGAATTTATAAAGTCCTTTATAGCCTTAAAAGAAATTTTAGATCAATCATCTTATGAGAATCTCTCCTGTGGCCAGGACATAGCTACTTCTGGAAGCTATTATTTAAAAGAAGAAAAATGTGTGTTTATGAGGTTTCCCTCCATTAACACAAAGTATCATGAGAGAATCAAAATCAGAATTCATATCTTGAATATCAGTTTTTTTTATATTCAGACTCATAGTCACTTTTATGAGTAGCTGAAGAAACAGTCATATAAAAGAAAAAGGAAGGATGAATAGAAATAAAAAGATGAAAGAGGCAAAGCATCCTTATATCTTGGTCTTAGAGTGAATAAAATAGGTTTTGAAAACTGGAAATATCTTGATAATGAGTAAAGTAAATATTTTAAGATAAGAATCAAAAAATATAAAGATGTATATAATCAAATATTGTTCCATGATACATACTCTCATTAACAAGTTTCTTCAGATCTGTAATATCAGTAATATCAGTGTTTTCTTTGCCTCTCTTTTTTTAATCTTCCTTTTATTCCATTCCCTTCTATTCTCTTTCTTTCCTTCTTACTTTTTCATGTTTATGATGTGAAGTTGGTTAAGGCAGAAAATTAAAATTGCTATGTCTATTGAGAATTAATAATATTTTAAAGCTAAAAGTTGAACTTTTGGATTATTATCAACTTAATGCTGTTCTTGTCAACAATGAGATCAGGAAAGATTTTCCTCTTCTATGTATCATTCCACAAAGTCAGCAATTAGCCCATTTTAGCATCAGCTATGATCAGAAATTGAATAGTGCCTACTCGTTTTCCTGGATAGAAAATCCCATCTTCCCAGTTTACCCTCTGGGCTAAAATGCAATATTTTTTAAGTTCCAGAGCCATCAGTAGAAAATGCTTACATTTTATTCTGATGAACTGTAGCATGGTCTCTGGTCCTCTAAGTTTGATTATGTTTCATGAAGTGTTTTGAATCAAAGATGTACCTTCATCAGCTATTAGATATTTTAAATATTATGAGACGAATCCTAGGGAGTTTCCCTCCAATCTAACACACTATCTCTCTCTCCTTCCTATTCTGGCTCATTCAATTTATTAATCAGGAAGGCTGTATTAAACTGTGAATGTACATTTTTCACAATATCCAAAAGTCCTCTGATTAATCTGATTATTATGTTAGGAGATGTACTTTCATAAAGAGGGTTGTTTTGTTGCTATTTGGGTGTCTGCTGATTTTCACATCAGTGATGAAACAGGCTTGGGTATTAGCAGGCATAGATTTAATAAGGTGATGAACACAATATTTGGCAATGAGAGGTATCTGGAATACCTCTTTAATCTTTAAGCAGAAAGTACTGATTTTTCATAATTTACTGACCACAGCTGGATGATTCTATTTATCATGTGTAGGGTAGGGATTTTGAATTACACAAGGTAGGCATACATTTTGTGTTTAGAGAGAAAGCTATATGTCAGAATTTGAAGATTCATAGACTTAAGGAATTTCATGTTTGGGATGTTTAAAGGCCCCTCTTTCAACCTGCTATTTAATGCTTAAATCAACTCAAATTCCAATAGCTACCATCTGCAGGGCTGTGTAATAAGTTCTTTAGACACATGTTTACATATATTTTTCTATCAAGTATGGACTGTTGAAAAAAAATTCCAGCTCAAGAAAGTTAAATGATTTGTCCAAAGATACATAGGTAGCTCTTAAGTGGTGGATTCAGGATTTGAACATATATATATATTCTTTACATTGCCACCAGATTATTTGAGCCTGTAACACAACTTACATTGAAGAATCTGAGAAGACTGTGCTTTTTAGGTTTAGATACCGCACGAATCTGTTCCCTGATTGTAGCTGGGAGCTGTGTCTCTCTTAGTATCTCAAACGTGAAGCTCGTGCCTCCATAAATACTCTTTTCTACAGATAGATGGCAATGATGTTGCTAGAATTTATATTTGTAAATCCAAATCCATTTTTTTCTCTCATTAAAGAGGGAAAACTGTCTCTACAAGAGATAGTATATGATAGAGGAGAAATATCAAATTCTCTTCAGAATATGAAAAGCTTCAGATACACCATTTCTGTCAGCAAAGGAAAAAAATTACACTTTAGAAAAAAATAACAGTTGGACTGTGCCAGTTCTTAGTAGTTTATGGAACCTTACATTCATATTGTCTGAAATGCTGTGTCCTGACAATTAATTGCTCTAACTTCAGTTTCTTCACTACTACAATAGAATGGGAAAATATCCCACACATCTGAAAAGGTGCTTTTAAAAGTTTAGCATCGATCTACAATGATTTATTAATTAACTGGGAATCCATGAAATCTATTTCTGGCTCTTTCAATTTTATTTGTGTATTTAACATTTATTGAGCTAGCACTTGCTAAGTGCTGGAAACTGTTCTAGGCACCGTACATGCCTTATCTCATTTGACCCTTATAATAACCTAATCAGGCATGCATTTTTTTAACTTTTATTTTATAGGATTTTTACGTATATTTTATAGGATTCTGTTGCAGAGGTCAATTAAATAGTTTGCTCCTGCTCACAGAGCTGCTAAGTGGGAGAGCCAGGATTCAAACCTGGCTGAAACAGAAGAGGTAAAAAGAAAGTAGAATGTTGAGCGGTACAGGAGAGGTCATTTGCGTAGCTATTGACAGTGCCAAGTGGTCCTTCCATACACACACAAAATAGTTTTGGAAAGAGTTAAAGTGAAGGCACTCATCTAAGCCTTTCTCCTAAAGGAATGTCTGTCCCCAGTAGATTGTGAGTTTTCCACTTTGTCCTACTGCCAACTTCTAACCAAAAAAATCTATATGACTAATGACAGTGCAAGAGGCAAAGAGCAGCTTTATTTTCAGATTCCAGATGGAGTTTATGATGTTGTCAGACAGAAAGTCGCTTGACTTACAGCCTCAGTAGACTCAATATCGTTGTTTTTTGGAGACATAATATATGTAACTGCAGTAGCACAATTTAGGTTTTGAATTTAGCAGAATGTTTGAAATGGAAAACTTCAATAATACACGGCTCTTTCTAATAATGATGATGGTAAAATCATAATAATAAAAGCAAGAGAGCTGGAGTCAGACTTGGGCTGAAATCATGGTGTAGACCAGTGATGGCGAACCTTTTGAGCTCGGCATGTCAGCATTTTGAAAAACCCTAACTTAACTCTGATGCCGTGTCACATATAGAAATTTTTTGATATTTGCAACCATAGTAAAACAAAGGTTTGTATTTTTGATATTTATTTTATATATTTAAATGCCATTTAACAAGGAAAAATCAACCAAAAAAATGAGTTTCGCGTGTCACCTCTGACACTCGTGTCATAGGTTCGCCATCACTGGTGTAGACTATTAGAAATGAACATTCATTAGAAACCATCTCATACTACAGTTGCCTTATATATAAAGGGGGATAATAACCTTCAGGTACTTTGGAATTAAAAAATTAATCAAAATAAAGCATTTAAAACAGTGCTCAGTAACAGGAAGTAGTTCAATTAAGTTAGCTCTTAAACATTTCTTTGGCCCAGGCAGGTGTAGTTCGATTGGTTGTAGTGTCAGGGCATAGGCCCAGTTGCAGACTCAATCCTCTGATTGGGTGCATGCAGGGGGCAACCGATTAATGTTACACTCTCATATTGATGATTATATATCTCTCTTTCCTTTCCTCTCTCTAAAATCAATGAAAGCATGATCTTGGGTGAGGATACATTTTAAAAAATACCTTTGGATGATGTTAGATTGAATGAAAATAAATACTTTGACTTCTCACCCCTCCTCTTTTTCTTTAACTTATTGGTGACTATGTTTAAGTTTTTTCCATTAATTCATCTAAAGCTGTTATATTTAGTTATTGGTGTGTACTCTTTCGGTTACTTCTTCATACTTACTATCAGATTCTTTTAAGAGATGGTTCCTTTTGTTGCATAAAATAATACTTCTTTCAAGGCATGTAATTTTTCTAAAAATAATATATTCAAAACACCAAATTGAGTATTTCTAACAGGGTTAACTTTAATAGACATTTCTGTAAAACAAATCCTTTCCCTCATCCGTTCAATAGCCATGTTTGGATGTGGAAAGCTTAGAAGGCAAACTCTACTGTCAGAATGACTGAATTTTATTCTTGCACACTCACAATTAATCTGTCCTTGAGACAATTACTTAATCTTGGTTATCAAATCATAATTATCCATCTCTATAATCTATACTTACCTTATGTGCTTTATATATACATCCAAAGATACAACTTTAATTAGATCAATTATTATAATTATATAATTTCATGTGTTTTTTATTGCTATTTGATTGATTAGGATTTAACAGTTAAACTGATAATAAAGGCATAGTAATAAATTTATGTTCTATAATTTACAATGGAATAAGAACCATAAACTTTGAAAAATTTATATAATACACATAATTTTTCATATAAATTTCAAAAAACACAGTCCCAAGTGCTTAGACAGGCACAGATGAGAATCTCTGTATTCTTGACTTCCTGAACAAGGAAAATATAAGTAGTTTGTCTCAAATATTATGAATTTATTATGGTTAGTACGGACTTCAAATACAATATTATATCATTGGCTCTCAGGAAGACATGAAGACAGATGGCTGTGCACAACGCATGGATTCTGTTCAATGTAAGGAACATTTTTATAGCCTTCTGCTCATTTTTTCCCCCCAAAATTCAAACCTTAAGATTTCTTTTGATGAAGGGCCATTATTTCAAAGGAGAAATAATATAACAAAGCCAAGATTAGTTAAGAGCAAGGGTTTTGGTAGCAGAAAAAAGAGGCCTCCCGAGTCAGTTCTTTCACTGACCAGCTATGACCTTAATCAGTTAACTTCCTTCTTCCTTCTCTAAGCATAAGTTTTTTCATCTATAAGTCAGGATCACGAATAGTATTCATTTCATTGGCTTATTGTGAGGAGTAAATGAGACAATGCATTTAAAAGCATGTAACATATAACATTTATTAAGCACATATAATTCTTCAGTATTATAATGATTTGAATCTTTGTCTATTAAAAAATATTGTATATAAGACACAAATAGGATATTCTGTGCAATGTGTGGTTTATCCAGTAGGATTAGGATGGTCTGAGGCACGCTTTTTTAAAGCACTGAAAACAACTCAAAGAATTAGGGCCATGGAGAGTCTGTTTAGGGCCCAATTTCCCACCATGGTCTTGCAGCTTAAAGTAGGACCTTAATGCCTAAAATGCTGAGAGAGAAATATGATTGGCTGCCTCCTGCATGCCCCTTACTGGGGAGTGAGCCTGCAACCCAGGCATGTGCCCTGATCAGAGAGTTGGAGCAGCCTTTCTTCCAGATAATCACATGAGGCACAGGGGAAAAAAAAAAAAAAAAACTTTTCAGATTCAATGCTCTCCAAGGAGGTTAGCTAGAGCAGAGACTTCTGAGGGTGAGGGGAAGCTGGTGGTTGGGCGATGGACAGGATAGAGCTCCTTCTCTCCCTCTATCCTGCAGGTGTGGGCATATGAGGAGTAGGGTATCGAGAATTGCCATATACTAGAACCTCTGGTTATTAGGACCCTTTTAAGGTTTCTGAGCATCCAGAAGGCTCTTTCTGGGAAATGGTAGAATGGATTCCACTCAGATACACAATGTGATTTATCTTGTCCAGCTGAAATAAAGAAGAGACGCCATAACCTTGGGACAGGGTAGCTCAGGTGGGGTAACCTCTTGTTCTTTGTATCTTCATTGTTTGGAATGGATTAAATTTTCCCCAGCTCTGCTGGGACTAGCTGTATAGAATTAGAGGTACCTCTCTTTCTAGACTTTATTATTAGGGTGACACTGGTTAACAAAATTATACAGGTTTCAGGTGCACAATTGTACAACACACCATCTATACACTGTATTGTGTGTTCATCACTTCAAGTCAAGTCTCCATCCATCACCACTTATCCCGCCTATACCCCCCCCACCTCCCTCCACACTTCCCCACCCCTGACAATCACCCCACTGTTGTTCCTGTCCATGAGTTTTCCTTCTCTCTTTTTTTCTTTTTTGTTCAATCCCTTCACCGGTCCCCCCTACCCAGCTTCTCCCCACTCTACGCTACTCAGCCCTTCCACTTCTCCCCCAACCCGCACCATGACAGGAATCTCTTTAACTTTTAGTTGCATGATTTCCAAAAGGGATTGGTAAATAGTATCTACCTTGAAATTTTCCTTTGATGATATAATGAGATAATACATGTGAATTCTCGTTGTGAACTCTAAGTTGCTATCAGGCATTAAAATGAAAGACAAGATCTATTTCCATAATGTTATTTCTCAAGTAATTCCAGGCACTAAGATTTTAATGTTAATCTTCTCAGTTTTCTCAGTGACATTCTCTCAATAAATGTAGTGTAACATTTAAAGATAAGCATTTTCTTCATGTAGTTCAGTAAATATAATTTCACTGTGAAAAAAAAAATGTGGCTCATGAAAATTTTTATTCTTACTGATTTGGATCACATCCAAAAAAGTGTACTGCCTCTTGGTTGTTCTAATCCAGTTTTATAAGTTGAGTCATTTTATACACATTTCTGTATGGGCTACATCTGCAGGTCACAAAGAAGATAGTGTGACTTGCTCATGTGTCTATGATAGAGTTGGCCAATGCTGTAACAAATAATACCAAAATTTTAGCGGTTTCACATCATGAAACATTTTTCTCTCCTGTAACTGTCTAACATGGATGGTTCAACAAGTTTTCCTGGTGGCCATGTCCAGAGGATGATTCAGGGACTAAGGCTCCTGCCATAGTGTAGCTCTACTATCATCTAAGGCAGCGGTTCTCAACCTGTGGGTTGTGACCCCTTTGGCGATCGAACGACCCTTTCACAGGGGTCACCTAAGACCATCCTGCATATCAGATATTTACATGATGATTCATAACAGTAGCAACATTACAGTTATGAAGTAGCAACAAAAATAATTTTATGGTTGGGTCACAACATGAGGAACTGTATTTAAAGGACCAGAAGGTTGAGAACCACTGATCTAAGGCCTTGAAGTCATCTTGAAGGAAATACAGAGCACATGGGATTTTTGTTGGTGAGAAGGTTTATGGGCTGTGCTCGCGGTGGCATATATTGCTGCCATCCATATTCCAGTGATTAAAACTTGTCATGTGACCCTACCTAACATGGATATGAAGCTGCATGTTCAAGAGAAAAAACAAAAGGGACATACTTATCTTTGCAACAGGACTATTTCTAAATGTTCATATATATTTTTTATGAATACTATGATTGCATCACTATGTGATATTAACCAAAAAGTGTGACAAAAAGTAAATGATTATTGCCTTTTCATGTGCATGTGTGACATTAAAAATCTGACCAAACAGTATGTTAAGTACACAAAAATTAATTTCAGAAAAACTTTTCTTAGCAACACCTCCTTATAGTGTAGTATTCATTACTTACATATATGTATTCATTTTTATCTATTATTTTCCCATTGTGATAGCTTTATTGGATGTGAAAATATATATTTCTCTTTCACATACTTAAAAAAACCTAAATCATTTTCCTTCAAATTTTCTAAGATATATTTTTCCAATATAAAACATAATCTTGAAAATTGTCACTCCTTGAAAAATGATTTGCAATAAAGATACTTTTTAATTTTAATTAAAGTGTTAAGTCTAAATACCACAATTCATCATTTGATAAACTAACTTTACAGCATCTTGGAAGCCAAAATAGCTTGAAGGCTATTATGTTGCTTAAAGCACACTAGACCTCAGGGGATATTCTTACTAAGAAGTAATTTGAATGAAGATAAACAGGTTATAAATTATGATTATTTGTGAAAATTTTGTTTACAAAATAACATGTTCAGCATGCTTTGTACAGCCAGAGAAGCACTGATCCTCAAAAAGCTTACTTTTAGAGTACCTAGAACTTATACTGAATGAAGATGAAATATAACTATCATAAATATGCTCAGCCCTGAAAGATATTTAGACAAAACATTACAAAATATTATGAGAGTTCAGATAAAGCACATAGGTTGAAAATTAGGAGCAGCTTCAAAAAAGAAAGGACCTTTCAATTAGTTCTTAAAGTTACAACTTGATCACAAAAATTTGGAAATATAATTTTTGCTAGAGGAATAATCAAGCAGAGGAAGATACAAAATTAGAGAGAAAAAAGTTGAGAATCAATGGCATACAAGAAACTATGTTGTTAAATATGCCCCCCCTCCCCCACATAGAAGGCATAGAGAAGATTATGAACTAACTAGAGGCCCGATGCACGAAATTTGTGCAAGGGTTGGCTCTTGCAGCCCCGGCTGCCTCAAGGCCCCGCCCTCCACCCACACTGGTAGGCCTGGTGCTACCTGCATCCACTGCCACACACCCCTAGGTTCCCTGGTTCTACAGACACCCCCGATCGATTGCCCCACAGGGGGTGGCCTGGGTTTCCCTCTGTGGGGTGATAGTGGGGTGATGGCAGGTCCCCTGACCAATTGCATCACACCCACCTTGGCTGGCCTGGCACCAGTGCATGACATAGCATGGTGGTCCGGAAGGTGGTCCGGAAGGTGGTCTGGACAGTTGTTCTGCTGTTCTGTTGTTCTGTTGATTTGCATATTATGCTTTTACTAGAGGCCCAGTGCACAAAAATTTGTGCACTTGAGGGGGTCCCTCAGCCTGGCCTGTGCCCTCTTGCAGTCTGGGGCCCCTTGGGGGATGTCTACCTGCAGTCAGACATCCCTCGGGCAGCCCGGGAGCCCTCGGGTGATGCCCACTTGCCAGCGGGGAGCAGGCCTAAGCTGCAGTCGGACATCCTTAGCTCTGTTGAGGAGGCGGGAGAGGTTCCCTCCACCACCCCTGTGCTGGCAGCCATCAGCCTGATTTATGGTTGAACAAAGCTCCCCCTGTGGGAGCGCACTGACCACCAGGGGGCAGCTCCTGCATTGAGTGTCTGCCCCCCTGGTGGTCAGTGTGTGTCATAGTGACCAGTCATTCCCAGTTGTTCTGCTGTTAGGGTCAATTTGCATATTACCCTTTTATTATATAGGATTATTATAGATAGGGTTGGAAGGTAGTGGGTATAGGTGAGACTGATGAAATTATTGGCAAAATCAATGTAGAATTAATTCATTGATAAAAGATGTTGCGTTTCTTCCACACAAAAAAATTTTAGGAAAGAGGGAGAGCTAGAGCTAGAAATAGATAATTACAGAGAGACCACAGGATTTGTGTGCATATATGCATAACCCATGGACACAGACAATAGGGTGATGAAGGCCTGGGGTGGGGTTGGGGCAGGCAGAAAGGGATCAATGGGGAAAAAAGGGGACATATGTAATACTTCCAACAATAAAGATTTTTTAAAAAGTAAAAATCAAATCAAATAAAAAAACCCAGAGATAGAGTTATAGATAGAGATATAGAGATAGAGATAGGTAGAGGGAGAGGTAGAAAAGAGAGAGACAGAGACAGAAAGAGACCATAAATACTGAACACCTTCATACTGAGTTTGTACTTTCTAGTGTTCACCATAATTTCATTCATATTGCCAATATTTGTTAAAATCTTGTTCACTTTAGATTTTGGAGTTAATGGGCCCTACCATATATAGCCCTACTCTAAAAAAAAAAAGCAAGAAATCATTTATTTCAAAATATGACGAATACAGCAATCCCAAACTGAGGAAACAGAGAAGGAAGTCAAGGGAAAGACTTCAGAAAGCTTTGATAATTAAAAAAACAAAAACAATTAAATGAGGTTTAAAATCCATAAACCTTTAAAAGTGAGTTATTCACAACAAAAAATTTCAACACTTTCTATAGAATCATGTCCTGCTGTGGATGGATGAACTGTGTTTTAGCTCTATGGGTATTACATTAGCATTTTAGAAGAGAATATGATACATGGCTTATCAATGTTAGTTACTGTGAAATGAAAGCATACTTCATTCCTAGATTTGATTGTGCCTAACTCATAGGAGCTACCAAATATTTATTTGTCTGATGAACAAATGAAAGTTTAGTCTGAATCAAAGTTTAATTCCTATTCAATTTTCTAGAAATGTGAATAAATATTTTTGACATTAAACTTTCTGAACATTTGGAGTTTCAATGTTACCCTTCTTGTATTGTTGAAAATATTTAAAAGATAGATATTACAGGTTTCATGCTAAAAATTTGGATTCCCTAGGTTCTTTTCTTTACTTGCCATTATTTCTTAAAATTTTACTGGCCTCAAAAGAAGCAAATATATACAAGAAATTGGATGCCTAAAAGGTCAACACTAACATACAACTAATGAACACTCATGCATCATCAGCTCACATTTACCTCTTTCCTGTACAACCCCTGGCTCCAAACACAGACATGTAGTACTAATTTTCAAAATTAGATTAATATTCAATTTTGAATATTAATAAGTTACATATTCTATATAAACACAAACACAAAGGAACAACTCTGGAAACTTTCCTCTTCTATGTTATATCATTCCTGACGGGCTTGGTCACGTTAAATGTTCATGTTGCAGAGCAGCTGAGAAGGAAATGTTGCTTATTCTCAATAGATTGAATAGTAAGTTTTTCTTTCTTGCTGTGAAGAAACTTTCTAACTTCTTGAGTAAAAAGTATAATTTTTGCAAGTTAGTGCTATGTTGTAGACATGCAACATTTATGTTTCAGCATTATAGTTCCCATCTAAGTATCTTTTAAGCACAATTTGAAAGTAATGTCATAAATATAGACTAAAAATACTTTTAGTTTAGAAATGACTAGTCCATTCATTCTAAACTGGGAGCAAAACAGCAAATAATCTCTTTGCTGTTAAATAACTGGCTTATTTTATATAGATGGACCCTTTCAATATTCATAAGATCATGACAAAATATTTACGAAGTATTGTCCAGCCTTGTTATACTTTTAAATCAAAGTACAGTAGAGCTTTTTTACATGGTGTTTAAATATATTGGCCAAATTAAATGACAAGCAGTTTGCAAAGTGGACTTCATAAACATCTTGTTTGCAAGTGAATATGTCTAACATAAAATGATATCAGATCTCTAGAGATGTTTTGGTTCCCAGGGGACATTGTAACAAATAATTTCTTATTTATAATTAATATATATTTAGAATAAAATTGAAAGTAATTTCATTGCCAATCACTCTGAATTAAAATACATCGTGTTTGGAAGGTTCCTCAAAGGAATTGAGAAGCCTGCAGAAATTGAAATGGTTTTCAGTAATTGGGATAATTGCTGAGCTATCACAAGGAAAACACATTTATTAACCACACTTATCATTCAGTCAGTATAAGCACTATCCAAAACCCTCTTAGATTTTTCCCCACCCACTATAGAACTATCTTACTTTAAAATGAAATACCTGAATTATTGCCATATGAATGTCATAGTTTATTCATTGCATATTAAAATTCTAGAAAATGTAGCATTATGGAGAGTTTTAGATAAATGCAATTTTTCACAGAAATGTGTTTGATTAATCAACCTCGCACTTCATGAAAAAAGTAAGTCATCTATTTCATTTTTATTTTTATTTGTTTATTTTTTTCTTTATTGATTAAGGTATTACATATGTGTCCTTACCCCTCATTGCCTCACCATTTAATTTTTAATTCAGTTTTATTTTATCTGTTATGTCCTTCATGATGACTGGTAAAAACACACGCTATGATTGAGTTTGGAATTCAGTTCTTGCAAATTTCTTTTTGAAATCCGCACTTTTATCAGGGAGTCCAGCAGAGGGCACCAAGCATAATTCCAAATGCAGAAGTCTTCTTTTCTCCTGCTTGTCTTTGTTTTTGTTAAGTCAAGCAGGGGCTCCCTCTGCTGTCCTTTCACACCAGAGAACAGAAAGATTGCATTGACCTCAAACCTCACAAATTTTGTGCAATTATACTCTAAAGATTATTGCATGCTGTTGTAGTTGCAGATCTACTCAATTTCATTATCCACAGGATTACAAGAAAAGACAGTGAACAAGTTGAATAAGGCTTAGTGAAATACCTCTGTAAATAAATGCTGACGAATGTTATTTCTTCTAAGGTGACTAGTTAGGCAAATAAAAAATTCAACTGGTACTTGCTTATTATACAGTAAAAAGGAAGGAATGACACATAGATGTGGAATTTTGATTAACTGTGATGAATTTAAGCATCAAAATAACTGTAAATGTCTCTAGGTGAGTACACAAATGTGGATATGTTTGTGTGTGTATGTGTATATGTGTGTATGTGTGGACACATGTGTGCATGTGTGTGTGTGTTCGATGGGAAAAAGAGAGAGGAAAAAGAGACGCTACCTACTTGACCCTGCAACTACTTTTGATCTAAGTTATTTTTCGTTATAGATTTTTGTTAGTATTTTCATTTTAAATAAAGCCAGAGAATAAGTTTTGGCAAACTCTTAGTCTGTCCATGAATCAAATGGAATAAAAATCAATGAGATCAGTATTTCTGCACATACAAAAAGGATAAATATTGAGGCAATTGTCTTGATAATTGTTTTATTTTTTCTAAAAATCCTTTTCAAACTAAATAGGTGGGTAATTGACAAAACAAGTCTTTCTTATCTTGCTATGTAACTTGCTACATACTGAATACTGTCCAACTTTGCAAAGCAACTAACAGTTAGTGATATAATAGTTTTAATTTTAAAGAAGTACTCTAATTCTTTACTTTCCTAACTGAATTTGCCTTAATTTTATGTATTAATAAGTGAAATTGTGTCAGTTTTTTATACATCAAGCAAAACACAAGACACAATTTCAAACAAAATCATGATGATTCTTGGAATTTTAAAATCTATCAACTCCTTTTTAGTAATGCATCTTACTAAATGGAATATTCAAGCTTTAATATCACAACAATGATAAAGCTTTCTACTAATTGACCAAGTGAGTTTTCTAATTGTTAATAATAAATAATCGTTATCTGTGGTATATTAGTTAGATTGGTAAATGGTGAAGAAGAAAAGAGAAATGACCTTTTGAAATATAATAAGAAACGGATACATGAGTTCTGATGGGCTACTTCAATCTCTACCAACAGTGGGGTTCTTGTGTTTTAAGAATTTTTTGCACTATTTCTCCGGTGGGGTTTGAAATAGCATATGTAATGTTGTCTGGCTACATCAAGTTGCTATCTTAAGTATAGGCATTCTTTGTACCACTGATGTTACTATATTTGTGCAGTGGTTCTCAGATCAAAGTTTGGGAAAAAATTGCAGAACCATTATCATTAAAATGTTTTTATTTCATTTTTACACTTATATAAATCCATTATCCCATAGTCAGAGAATATTGAAAAACAAACCCAATGAGAACATAATGCAACAGGAAATAGAATTACAATTTAGCGAGTTAACTCTACTTAAATTAGTCCATTTGCTTCATGATTGTTTCAGATTTTGAGGACTGGTTGAAGTTTAGCAGCTAAAAAGCTAAACTTTAATGAGTGAGGCAATTTTAGGTGTAGCAGAAAAAAGTCCTTAACTATATATATATTGTAAAAAATATATTTTATTGATTTTTCACAGAGAGGAAGGGAGAGGGATAGAGAGTTAGAAATATCAATGAGAGAGAAACATTGATCAGCTTCCGCCCTATTGAGGATGTGCCTGCAACCAAGGTACAGGCCCTTGACCGGAATCGAACCTGGGACCCTTCAGTCCGCAGGCTGCCGCTCTACCCACTGAGCCAAACCAGTTAGGGCCTTAATGATATTTTAAAATATATTTTTAATTGTGGTATATTTCAAAGGATATGGTGTGTGGCCCCCCCCCCCCCCCCAATTTTGAAAAAAACATTTCTAGGAATTATAATTTTGAAAAAATTTTTTTTCTATTCCACAGTTTAGTTCCAAAGCAATGTGGAAAATGTAGATTACTATCTCACCTTTAACATCATCCTAGTTGTGTTTAGAATTAATAGGAAGCCTTTCTCACCTTGACTTTTTAAATCCTTATATTCTTACCATTGCTGGTCTCTAAAAGCAATTGATGATGCCATGTCGAGCAGGAAGCCCATGCCAAACCAAGTATTTTATTTAATGTTATGACTAAAACCACATTTTTTCTTCAGAAATAAGAAAATCCACTACTTTATTTAAAGTTCAATAAAACACCACTATAGAGAAGAACATTCCAATAGGTGTAAATGATTTCTAGGTGATTTTTGTATCAAAATGTTTGATCAGATATATTTATCACAACTAGGGACCCCACCTGTGCATAAATTTCATGTACCGAGCCTCTAGTATTTGTCATAAAGGTAGGATTTGCCATGTCTACATGCATGTGAGATTTATTTTTCTTTAGAATTGCTACTATTAAAAGAAATGACTCAGATTCACAGGACGGCCTTCTTTGCTGTAACTAATCCTCCCAAATCTGGCTGAGCTGTGTAGGCTGTGCTTCCTGCCTGAACCCGCCTATGTGAAATGAAGGCAGAACAAAAACAAAATAAAAATTCGGCAAAGATCCTTTTCATTATTTTTTTTAGGAATTCCAAAACTTGTTGTCAAATTATTTGAACTTCAAAGTGGCTTCCTGTCTCTTTGTCATTGTCTGTGTGTAAAATCCTGTCCATTCATTGTCTTCATAAATGAGGGTCCAGGCCTTTCCTGGGAGCTTTTCAAGCAACCACTGCATATTCCAGCAATGAGAAGGCACTGCAAGTTTGTAACACTGAAGCATTCTCATTGGAATAAGAGTGACTTACAAAAGTACCATGAAATCTCAAGGGGTGTTTTTAAAGGAAAGCCTATAAAATAATCTGTTTAAAATACGAGATTTTTTTTTTTCTTCCCTATTTTGTAAAGATAAGAGGAATTAGGACTATAGATAATTCATATGGATCAAAGTGGGTTGGTTTAGTTATCAGCTGTAAGGTTTTAGTTGAACCTTTTACAAAAAGATTTTCGGTTAAGACTTGTTGGGTCTCTGTTTTGCAACCCTAAGCTCTGTGTTATTTATAATATTTTCACAGGGATTAGTAGGGGAGAGGTAAAGTAATAAACTTCCACATTTAAATAGCTTTTCTGGCAAATTTTAGTTAAAATATCACAGACTCTATTTGCAGAGACGGAATGCACTGATAGAGTGTCAACCTGCCAGGGACTCAAGAGTCCTATCTCTTTGGAACATTTGTCCCTGGGAGACATTTCACAATACGGAACCTTCTAGATTCTGGGCCCATCTGGCTTAACTTAATTTTCCTAGTTCTTATATAGACCGTTATGGTATAATAAAACATTTTAGAAATCGGGCTAAAAAAAATGTTCAAGTATTATGTGGCTCCACCATTTTGTCATACTATATCCCCTGGAAGTCATCAGCCAATATCTTCTTCATGGAAATACATTACTTTTGCAGACTCTCAGAGAGGAGGATTGTAGAACTTCCCTCCTTATTGTAACATGATTTTTAGTTCTATAACACACATATCTGTTTTCACAAATAAATTTATTCTACAGACTCTCCCTCCTTCTAAAATGATCCCTTTGATAAGTTTCTAAGTCATTGTGTTTTTACTTTAGCTATATTTTTGCAGTGCCTAATTAGCTAAGCTTCTAGGGGAAATTTGTCTTAATTTTCATGTCTTAGGAAGATGAGCCTGTAGGAACTCTTTTTGTGAAGAGTGGCTTGGGTGGTTTGTTTTCCATAGAAGAATGTAATCTGTTGTTCAACTGATAGACTGTGATCTATGAGAATAGCATAGTTCTGTAGCTTATAAGTATAACCAGGATCACATAATCACATAGTACTGCACATACTGTCCACTGGATATCTATATATCTACATATCTGTATATTTATATACATGTCATAGAATATCTATCAACTGTGGTCCTTCCAGACACCAACTTAGCCATCTTTACATTATTTATACTCAATTTTGCTCCATAAATAATTTTGTGTACTTGACAACAAGTGCAGACATCTCAAAAATATACCTGTATATATATCAATTCAGGAAATAAGAAAACAACAAAAACTGAGAGTGTAACCTTCTGGAGAGGAAGGGTTAGGCCTTGGCTTAGCACACAAAATGTGCTCAATAATTACTTGTAGAAGAAATGAATGAAGAGGAAAATTATAAATGTAAGAGCAAGGTTCAAAGACAAAAAAGCAGTACCTGTTTTGGTTTCTGAGTAGCCAATACACATACAAAATGGAAAGACTAATAAAATCAGACTTTTATTTTTCAGGGTTTTTCCTCTCTAGATGAGAAGTGTGGTAACTGAGGGGAGACTAGGAAGTGAGCGATTCTGCATTGTGCACGGGGCACATTTTCTCTCCGTTCCTGAGAAGCTCTCTAGTACTCTCTAGAATCCAAATGAGAGAATATAGCTACTATGGGAAATGGAAAAAGTACCATTTCTTATCTGTTTTCTGATGGCTCAGTTTTTTAAAAATAATGTGCCAGTTGCGAGATTTTTGATAATTATTTAAAATTATACAGAACCTGGAAAACATTTATTTTCTGGATAGAACAAAGAAATAGAAAATACCAGACTGACATACATGTCACTTTAAATTAATGCAAGAGCTGTCATGTTAGTTTACTAGCCCAGCATTCTTCCAGCGACAGGTGTGCTATGTAGAGCAAAGTCTGGTTATCTTCTTTGCTATAAACCTCAAAATTTAGAGATAGAAAAAAGACACCCTAATTTCTGTAAAAATGTTCATTTTTAGGAAATATATTTTCAAATACATTAGTCTTTTTCAAGCCCTAGGATATGAATAAGATATTCCCACTTACGAATATGTACTACTACTGCATACACACATCACAATATAGATGGAGTGTGTCTCTGGGTATTTATATATTCACATATTATTATGCCTTTTTGCATAACTAAGGTAACTGGACATAATTCCACATGCATGTGCATGAATTCACAGGTGTATACTAATGCAGACACACCCACACACTTTCTCAATTGTCGTCTTCAACCTTGCACAGAACTATTTCCCAACCTGCATGGCCTCAAGCATAAACATACTTCTCCTCCTGTGTTTACTTATTTACCATTTATCAGGTAAACACAGTCCTGTGACCATGACCTGCCATTTTATCCTGTCTTCCCTGGCCAATCAAAGGAACTGTAACTGCCTGAGATTCCTATCAGGGTAACATATTTATCAGTGGTAACGTTTGGGACTTGTATGACCAGAGCTGACCTGACCCTTCTGAGCAACCCAGTGAATATCTGAAGCCAGCAGATGTTACTCTGCGTGTTTAAGCTTAATGGCCTCTCCCTCCATGTAAAGATTATAATGTTTCATTTCGCAGTAAACCTAAATGAAAACCTACTATTTGAGAAAGAATATCATTTCTCCTGGGAAAACAGATCTAACCCGGTTCTCTAGTTTCTATACTTAACAGTAAGTGCATTTTTCTTATGCTTTATTTCAAAGGCATCGCTTTACACAAATAAGTTTACATGCTTGGTAAAATATAACAGGGCAGCCCAAGTCTGCAAGAACATCGGCAAGTGAAGGTTTTCACACAGAGATCATGTGCATATTTTTCATGCATTATATTAAATTCATAATCTAGAAATATGGATATATATATATATATATATATATATATATATATATATCAGTGGCAACCACAATGTCTACGTTACAGATTATGTGGCTAAGCTGAAAGCTCTTGCAAGCAAAGAATGCCCAGCACCAACTTGCTTTGCTGAACACCATGACAGTATGAATTATCATATATTTACAGCAAAAAATGAGACTTAAGTCAAAAGGGAAAACTTAACCTCTGCAGTAGAAGAAAGATGTGACGTATGACTTTCTACACTGTTGACTAGAAAAAATGCCTTAACTATTGGCATTAACCATGTCTGAAGCCTTGCTCACTAGCAAGATGTCTTTTTTCAGGACCCTGCTCTCTACGCCTTTCTTTGAGCCTCCAGTATGAAAACCCCACCGCTTTTATAAAAAGTGTCTGGCTTTTACGCTAAAATGTTTTTGCTACTACAGTTATTGGTAATTACAACAGTCAGCATAGGGAAAATATTGCAATATCCATTTCTGTGGCACCAGAGTCTCACCATGAGTTAGGTGCTTCATTTTTGTGCACCGTGCCACAAAGAGGGGCAAACCCAGGAAAGGGCACAGGAATTTCCTTTAAATGGAAGATCCATTCGGCGTCCACATTGTTAGTTTTTAGCATTACATAGTAAAGCTCCCCAATCAGATTCTAAATGTGCAGCAGATTTATTCAAACGAACGATGTTTTTTTCCAGGCTGTGCTACCACCACTTTCCCTCCTTGCCTGACAATATGTTGCCATGCTATAAAAGCCCTAATGCCCATTTTCAACGATTAGCTGTACATCAGCATTACCACCACAAATCCACAAGTTTCACATCGAGCATTAAATGGGATGAATATTGATCTGCTAAAGAGGATTTATTTATTTCTAACTCTATCCAAAGATCAACTGCTAGCAGCTTTTGGGGGATCTGCAAAGCTCTCACAGCACAAAGCTACTGCATACATGACACTGGACTTGACATTTCAGTTCTGGAAGAAAACCAAACAGTAAATTCAGTGCAATAATCCTAGATAAATGAGATGATCACTGGAAAAGCTGAGATAGTTAAGTGGTCTATCAGAGAAGTCCAACGGATGGTATTGAACAGTTGCTACATAGAATCCTCACTCATGTCAATATGGTCCCAAACACCATCATATCAGATGCCAATATAATCACATTAAAACAAACTCTACCTCCTGCTTTGATTTCTCTGCCCATGTATTTTGCTGGATTTTCAAGTGATTGTAAATAGTGCACAATGTGACGAAAGCTGTAGCCTGAAGGGTATGCACAATAATTATTTTCAATATGTGTAAGCTGCATTATAATGTAGCATGACATATATGAAATGCATGAAATTGAATTGTGCTAGATAGCATGCGGGAAGCAGCTCCATGTTCTTGCTGGTAGCACAAGGGATGGAGGGGCAGATCTGTATCACTTAAAGGCAGTCAGTCAGCCTAAAAAAAACCAAGAAAGATCAAATTCTGTCATAAATTCTCTGACACTTGTGAAGTCTCTTTCTCAATATGTAATGTCTGTTTTCTTAGACACCATTCCAGTACTATGCTCACCTTAAACTCACAACTGAACACTGGCTGAACCAAATAAATATTTGGCTTTTGCATTTAGTATTGCTGAGAGAGGCGTCCTTAACTTGAACACCACCATAGATTTACTTCTCCCCATATGAGTATTTTAAAATGTATTTCCCCCTTTAAATCTTTGATTACCAGCAACTGTAAAAATTTGCATTTGTGCAGTTTATTTGAATGAGTTAATGGAATTTGGCTGCACAATGTTATTTCATTTCTTCTCATCATCAAAAACGTTATTTCATTTCTTCTCATCATTAAAACAAACTATTTAAAAAATTAAATTTATTAGGGTGATATTGGTTAATAAGGTCATATAGATTTCCAGTGTACATTTCTATGATTCATGATCTGTATATTGCCTTGTGTACCCACAACCCAAAATGTGTCTCTAAATATGAAAAATCTTTACATTCATTAATTAATATAATTGGTCTTCAGCAAGCCCAGTGTTATACATACAAAACTAATTTATAATTTAAACTGATATAGTAAAATGGTCATTTATGGGTTGTTTTATACTGCTTTGTCCATACTAAAACACATCAACCTGGAGATAGTTCACTTTGCTCGGCATCTAGGGACATTATCTTAAAGGAAATTTCTTAACTCCACAGAGGCCGAGGGGGGACGGAAACCTTAGCTTTTAATCCACCCTTTATTGCATTATAATGCTTGCTGTTTAATTCTTTACATTTGTTTTAATTATTAAACTTGTCAAACTGTAGAGTGAGCAAATCTAAATACCTGCAGAAATAAAAAGTAAAGAAATACGTGGACTAAGCTGTGGTTTTGCGTTTCTAAGATCCCGGAAGCAGTATCTCACTTTGTAACTTTACCCCTTTGGAAAGAAAAATACTTTTATATTAATCACAATGTTTCTGAGAGCTAAAAAAATTATGCTTTGTTGTGGATATTTGAAACTTGTGGTAGCAGATGTCCCTGGGAAAGGTACCACTTAGCTTAATTAGAGTTTGCCTACAGACTTGAGGGTCTAGATTGCCAAGGCCAAACGATGTTTATCAGTTTAAACAGTGTCATCGAAAAAAAAGAGAAACTGGAATAAACATTGCACACTTATTTTCTTCACTCTCTGATTGTGCAGTTCGTTATAATTGATCTGATTCACCCAGAAAACAGGGATCATATACAATGATTTGTAAAAAAAGATTTTTTTAAAAGACACAAACTGCATGGGAGAGTAATTTGGGGTTAGTTTCTGAGATTTTTTTTTTTTTTTTTTTTTTTTACAATTTACTCAGTTTGAAGATCTTTTAAACGCTGGGAATTTTCTGCTTTTAGTTTTTTGTTTTTAAAGAAAAACTAAGCATTTAGTAACAATATTCTATACCAGTTAATAGTTCTTGTGTTTTTATTTCTATTTTTTTCAGGAAGTGAATTTTCAGTATTTCTGAATCATTTACCATTTGGGGAGGAAAAAATTATGCTCCCTAAAAGAGAATCTGGGGGAGGGGTCATGACACAAAATTGTGATTCTATATTTAGGGCATCTCTCAAACCATTGATCCTAGAAACGGAAAAAGTCTTGAGAGAAGCAAGGGACCCATGAATTCAAAGAGTATGGATCTGTATTTTTATTACAACCTATAATAGATACTTTCTAGAGTTTTCTATGCATGAACTTGTTCTCTTAAATCATCTTACCGATCCTCCTCAACGTCTCATCTCCCTTCCAAGCGTCTCTTCTTCGGCAGTTTTTATGCTAAAATACTCCATATGCATTAAAATATCTATAAAAATCAGATACTGAATGAGAATAAGATCTCTAATGCCAACTAACAAGCCACTTATCTTTGTTGTGCTTAAAACTCATCAGCCGACACAGAGTGGACATTTCAATAAATGCCTTTTTTATTAAACTAAATTGCAAACTCCCTTTTCACCCAGATTTTTTTAAACACGACTTCAACTGACTCACAATTATTATGAACCCATTAAGAGGAAATACAAGCTATTCCAAAAATTAGTAAATGCATTTTTGGATGGCTTCAACAACAACCACAAAAGCCAGATACATCTAATCATCCACATCCTTGAGATTTTAAAGTCCTTTTCATGTGTCTTAGCAGGTATGATTGTAGAATACCCGGAACAGTCACACCAAAGCTAAGACGGCAGAATATCGGCCTCATTTCATTCTCTTGGACATAACGCTGTTCCCGAACAATCACTCCTTTCTTCAGAAACACTTCATAACATATGCCGCACTGAAAGGGACCGCGGTGCTTGTGGTTAGAGGAACATGGCAAGTTTCAGATAGGAAGGGAAGCATCCCTCTCTCTCCACACTTTTAAAAAATACGATCGGTCACACCTTTTCCATTTCTGTTGGATATGTAAGACGATATCCGTTCTCTCTTTGTTGTTGCTGTAGGTAAACCAAGGCCATTTAGCTAATGCTGCTTTTGTCTTGATTGTTTATGTCAGCTGGGAGCAAACATGATTTAAAGGTGCTAAAGGCAAGCTTTCAAGTCACTGTGTGGAGAGCTGATCTGGAAATTCAAGTTGAATTACTTAATCAAATGTCTCAAGGAAAAAGCAGTGTGGAAGCACCGTGTTGCGGTACCTTATTTCAGAGCCAGATCTGCTTAGATCTCTGCTACCGTTTTTCCAATTTCCTAACAAGAGTAAATTGGTTTTGCGCCCATGATTGCTCTTTCTCGCGTTTCAGTTGGTCTTACCAGAGAAAATGGTTCAGTGCGGTAGCAATGATTTGGAGAATACCAATCCCTTGATTTAGACAACAGGTTTTTATTTCTTCTCATCTATTGTTCTGGAGGCTTTTTTCTTGTTTTTATAAGCAGACTGGAACAAAGGACTATTGTTCTTCACATGCTCTGCATTTGCTCGTAGTATACACGGGAAAATGTAGCAGGAAGGGTTTTCTTTTCCAGTTACATATTACACTACTGCCTAGTAAAAGTGCTAGCAGCATAAAGTGATGCAATAAACCTCTCTAACAGTAGCTGATTTGTATGCAACAATGACCATAAGGGTAACTCTTCAGCAAACCTGCATCTCATATATAATGCATAGCAGTTAATAAATCATAGTAAAATCAGATGGCTTAGAGCCAGCAATACCTAGCTAGTAATGGAAAGGGTGGAAAGATTTATAGAGAGACAGATTCTGTCTGGATTTTGCTTTTAAGATGCTCACCAACTGCAGCGGAGTATCTTACATGGCTTCTAACTAAATGTGTCTGTGGATCCTTTTGATTCATTCCATCTTTCCTCTGAGGGTCTTTTACTGTGAGCAGCCACCCTCTTTCTTCTACCACCAGGTGGAGCGTTTTGTACTAAACATTTAAGACTCGACACTTCAGAACTAAGAAAAGCCTTTTGGGGAGAAAATGTTCTTTCTGGACCTCTAGTTACTTAAATAACAAGTTTTTAATAAGGCGTTTCCTTCAAACAAATACATGCAGATCGATGAAATATACCTTGAAACCTTTGCTCAAAAAACCCAACGTTTTCTATAAATGGCATTTCGCAAATCTCGACAGAGAAGCAGGGTTAGATTTCTGCTTTATACGTGTAGAACAAAGTGTCTTTAGATGCGCTCATTGTATCTCGTTGCCAGTGTTTTGCTGGCTGTACCATGTGAAACTTAAAAACACAGAATTTGCAAATTTGTCACATGTCAAGAGGAAGAATATTGAAGACAACATATGCCATACAGATCTGAGAGAATCATTCGCTTCAAATCTGTTTTTGGTTATTAGTAAGTCTTGGCCAATTTCCGGTGCTGACATGGGCTATTGAGATGTGTGGCAAACGTGTCACCTCAGAGTTAGAAATATTTGAACCTGCTGAATTATGACCTTTTACAAATTCTTAACATTAAAAAAAATGAAGATGAATTGCTGAAGTAGGTAGTAGAAAGTATTAATGCCTTTGTTTAGTTGCCTATGTAATTTTCTATCCAGTGCAGACTTAAGTCTTTATTTTAGATTGATTTACATTTACTGCTGGCTTTTGATAAAGTAGGAAGAGAGCTCATTTTCCTGAATTTTATCGCACTCATGTGCATATTTTCACTAAAAAAACACACACACAAAAAAACAATGTGCATTGTAGTATCTCTTTAATGATTTATATTAGAGGTACAATAGAGCATATAACACTCCCCTCCATCCCCCCTTGCCCAGTGCATTAGGGTGATTTGCCTTCAATTACGACAGCCACAAGATGGCAGTAATTCCTTATTAAATGGTCAATCACCTCTATTCTGGATAAACAGGCAGTGACTGACTCCCGGTTAGAGAGAAGTAGGAAAATTAAGAGAAGGACCTACTAGGGTTAAGGGTGAAAAAAAAAATGTTGCACGGGTTAGAGATAATAGGAGTGGTCTAAAGTAGAGTGAAATTAGTTTTATCCTGATGTCTTTCAGTTTTCAGGTGGCAGAAATTTCAGGTGAAATGGTGTCATCAATTTGAATGATTGTCTAGAAAGCACAATTATAAAATGACTACTTTGGAATAATCTGTGCTGTTGCTAGTTTTATTTCTCTACATAGTAATTAATTTCCCAATGGCTATACTTAGGCTTGTTTTGGCAGCTTTAATTCTTGGCTCTCATGGGATGTACTGCAGTAATGCACGAAGATTGTAGGCAAGAGTTAAATAGAAATATTTCACTGTGAAAACATTCATGAGTCCGTGAAATAACATATCAATTCAAAACAAAGTAACTAGAGACAAAAATGCATAATTAAGTGCCCCAATAGTATGCTTCCCGTAGAACCTCTGAACTTGAAGGATGCAGAACAGCCCATATTTCAAGAGAATAGTGGTATAAGCAGGAGTGTAGATAGCAAAGCGAGTCTGAAAATAGTACATTTTTTTTCTGTTTATTATCTAAAAATGGTTCCAATTGATAAAGAATGAGCTTTATTTTGGTAAATTTGGCCAACATGGGTAAGCTACTTAGAAATTGGAGATTTAGAATTAAACATTGTTCATAAAAATATTATTTAATTATGTAAATCAAATATAAAGCTAGAGGAATCAATGGGTCAGAAAGTTATTTGTCACAGGGATCTAAAAGGCTAAATATGGTTAAGGTCTGAATAATACCACATACAATTAATTACTTTAGTATCAAATGAATTGGATTAAGGTTTGCACATTTAATGGAAAGGAACTTTATTCATTTTTTGTAAATATGTGCAAAGCCTATTTCAACTCTATTTTGTATGAATAATCTCTAATTGCCTGCTCTATATTATAATTCTGATTATAGCAGTTTAAGATTGTGATGAATTTTCATTGTGTCTATGCATTAAAAGTGAAGAGTCAAGAGAGTTATGTGGATACTTCAACCTTAAAATGTTATTACTGGTAATATAAATAATTAGAACAAAAGCATGTTTGAAAAATAATGCTTAATATTTTGATTCTATTTGTTTGTCTTATATATTTTACTTGCATAGATCCAGGGACTAAAAAAATTTATTTTTATCCTTCCCTAGTCTGAATGATCTAAAATGGCCATTTATTCAAACGAAGCTTAATAAATTTAGTTGAATTTCTCTTTTTAAATATATAAGCAAAAGCTAAATTTAGTTTTTATAAAGACATAATATTTAATGTATATTTACAAATGTCTCAATTTATATTAAATCCACTAGAGTATGGACTAGTTTTAAGCCAGAATTAAGGCAGATATATAGTTAACATAGCAAGAGGACTGGGAATTTGGGTCATGTTTTCCTTATGCAGATAAACCTTGTTTGAAAGGAGAGAGACCATACTTAGAGAAAGAGAGGAAGAGGGTGGTTGAGCAAATCTATTTCTTTGATCTGTTTGTTTATAGGCATTGATTTATTCATGATATAAGAGTATTCTAAAGTGTAAGTTTGAATTTCTGTACTAGAAAACTACATTTGTCCTGAGAAGTGGGCACTTCTGAAGCCATGAATCTTTCAAATAGTAGAGAATAAAGACTCACAATCTTGTCTTTTTTTCCCCCTCAAAAATCTTTCTAAGTTATAATAATCAGAACCTTTAAAAAATATGGTTAGATTTTAACATGAAAGGCTATGGAAACTTACTAATCAACTGGAAATAATTTCAAATATTCAAATGTATTATTTATTATGGTATAAAAATTGCATAGCATATAGTTCCACATTGCACTCAAGTATTAGTAACAATGTGCAATATTTTTCAATAAATGTATAAAATTTATTCTAATTCATTAAATATTAAAGTATTTAAATAAAATAAGCAGGATTGTGGCTGAATAAGATAGTCCTCATTTGTGTTCCCTCCCTCCCCTCCCTCAACAACAATAATTTGACATTCATCCACAGACAACAGTACCATTTTGGGAGCTGTGGGATCCAGCAGTACATGTCCAGGGACCTGGAAGGAGTTGTACCCACCATAGATTGGGTCTTGGAAATTACCCACAGATGAGAGAGCGTTTATGGAAGTCTAGATTTCCAGGGGAGAAGTTCTAGCATTGTTGGAGCAAAAAAGTACAAGTTTGAATGAATTGCAGAGAGCAGTTACTAAAGACTGAAGGAGGTGACTGCTATTTCAAATACAAGGAAAGTAATGCAAAACTTCAAGGAACATGAAAAATCAAGGAAACACGACAGACATCACCAAAAGATTACAATCATCTTCCAGTGACCAATACCAAAGACATGGAGAACTGTGATTTATCTGTTAAAGAAACCAAAATAGCTGTTTTATGGAGACTCAACGAGCTGCAAGAAAATACAGAAGCCCCAACTGATGTATCTCAGTGGTGAGTGTCGACCTATGAACCTGGAGGTCACTGATCAATTCCTGGTCAGGGCACATGTCTGGGTTGCAGGCTCAATCCCCAGTGTGGGGCATGCAGGAGGCAGCCAATTGATGATTCTCTCTCATTGATGTTTCTATCTCTCCCTCCCTCTCCCTTCCTCTCTGAAATCAATGAAAACATATTTTAAAAAAAGAAAAAAACAAAAATCTCAAAAAAGAAAAGATAAATTTGTAAAATGCTAATTAACTAGATGGATAAATCCTTCTACAATGTATAAATATATTCAATCACCACAATGTACACTTCAAATATCTTACAATTTTATATGACAACTATACCTCAATAAATCTGATTTTTAAAAAGAGCAACTTAAAAAACAATAAAACTGGGAAAGCAATATGTGAACAATATGAGAAGTTATACAAAAGATAGAAATAAAAAATAATGTAACAAAAATGCTGGAGCTTAAAAATATAGTGAATGAAATAAAAAAATGTCATAGAGGCCATCAACAGTAGGATGGGTCAAACAGAAAGAAAAAGCATCAATTAGTTAGAAATAGGAACTTTGAAATTATGGAGTACAAAGAAAAATAGTGAAAAAGAGTAAAGTAAGTGCACATGATCTAAGGCAGTGGTTCTTAACCTTCTGGCCCTTTAAATATAGTTCCTCATGTTGTGACCCAACCATAAAATTATTTTCGTTGCTACTTCATAACTGTAATGTTGCTACTGTTATGAATCGTAATGTAAATATCTGATAGGCAGGATGGTCTTATGCGACCCCTGTGAGAGGGTCGTTCAACCGCCAAAGGGGTCGCGACCCACAGGTTGAGAACCGCTGATAAGGGATACTAAAGAAAACCATTTACAAACTATTGGAGTTTCAGAAGGAGATAGGAGGGAGGGGTGGCATAACATTTATTGAGAAAATAATGGCTGAATATTCCAAATCTGGGGAAAGATTTGGACATCTAAGTTCATGAAGCTCATAGATAATGAAACAAACTTAAGACATTCTCTCCAAAATATAATAAAATGATCAAAAGTCAAAGAGAGGGAGAGAATTTGAAAAACAGCAAGCAAAAAAAAATTTGTAACCCCATTAAGCTATTAGGGTATTTATCAACAGAAACCTATGGGCGAAGAGACAGTGGGATGATATATAGGGTGGGGCAAAAGTAGGTTCGCAGCTGTTTGTATGGAAAATAATACAATAATTAATAAATAATAATAATAATAATAATAAAATTTGTGTTTTGTGTATTCACACGGTAAACCTACTTTTGTCCCACCATGTATTCAAAGTGCTGAAAAACAACAATAACAACCCTGCCAACCCAGAACATTCTATCTAGCAAAGTTAGAGTGGCTATTATGAAGAAGACTAGAGGCCCAATGCACAAAATTTGTGCAAGGGCCTTGGCCCTAGTCCCTGCCCACCACTGCCGCAGCTGGAGGCCTCTGCTGCCTCTGCTGCTGCCCCTGCCCGCTGAGGCTTTGTCTGGAAGGAAGGACGTCTAGAAGGATATTCATTCTAATTAGCATATTACACTTTTATTATATATACTAATAAAAGCCTATGTGGTCATCTCACCATCACGCCATGATGCCCTCATGCCATCACAATACATCACCAGGAGGAGACAGGGCCTGGCAGTTCCACGTGCCACAGAGGAGGTGGGGCCCAGCGGCTCCATGCACCGCAGAGGAGACAGGGCTTGGCAGCTCCCTGTGGAGAGGCCCGGGGGTCCTACAGCTCCACACGCCACAGAGGGCCCCCCCCCCCCCGCCCAGCTCCGGCATACCCCTTTGGGGCAATCCATCAAGGAGCCCCAGATGGGTGGGGGGCCTACCTCTTTGGGGTGATCAATTGCAGGGCTCCCGCACTGTGAGAGGGCACAGGCCAAGCTGGGAGACCCCCTCCGAGTGCATGAATTTTGTGCACTGGGCCTCTAGTTACAGATAAGAGACAAGGAATGTGGAGAAAATAGAACTCTTGAGCACTATTGGTGGGAATGTAAATTGGTGTAGCCATTATGGAAATAAGTATGTAGGTTCCTCAAAAATTAAAAAAAAATAGTACTACCACATGACCTAGCAATCTCACTTCTGGGTCTATAGCCAAAGGAAATGAAACCATTATCTCAAAGTGGTATATGTATGCCCATCTTCATTGCAGCATTATTTGCAATAGCCAAAATATAGAGACAATCTAACTGTCCATCTCAGAGATTTGGACATCTGAGTTCATGAAGCTCATAGATAATGAAACAAACTTAGACATCCTGTCCAAAACATAATAAAATGATCAAAATACAAAGAAAAGGAGAAAATCTGAAAAACAGCAAGAGAAAAAAAAATGTGTAGCCCTATTAGGCTACAATAGATAAAGAAGATGTGGGGTATACATTCAGCCATTGGAAAGAAGAAAATCTTGACATTTGTGACACCATAGATGGAACTTGACGGTATTGTGCTAAGTGAAATAAACTAGATAAAGATAATACATGTCAATTATCTCAATAAAGCTAGATTAAAAAAATAAAAATACTATTAATTCTGATAGCATAAAAGACATTACTGTGTTAATATTATATAGAGACTGGCTAGACTTGTAGTTTTAATGTGTTTATTTTAGTTTGGAAAAATTTACATTGCTGTTGGAAAATTGAAATGCCTGTGTAAAATATGGCAATTTTATTTATCTTGTCAAGAAAACCAATAGCATTTAGTTATAGGGTATCACTATTTTTTTAAACTTGTTCTAACCAAACAAAATAAAAATAAAAATAAAACACCTTTTTAAAAAAAAAAAAAATCTGGAACCCTAATAATCATTTGATTAAAACTGTATGTAACTATCCCAATAATCTTGGCTTTAAATATTTATTCTATAATTATCTGAATATTTAAGTGGCAGTATTATTTTGACTTATATTGTCAACATGATTTGCTGCTTCTTCACTTACTTGTAAATGCTAGTTACATAACCTTTTAACACAGAATCCAGTGAGCCATCCATTTGATTTTTTATGGCTCACAGATCCTAGCTCAGTTGCCACCTAGAAACTCTTACAAAGACTTGCTATGAAAATGCA
Organism: Myotis yumanensis; assembly: GCF_028538775.1. NCBI lineage: Eukaryota > Metazoa > Chordata > Mammalia > Chiroptera > Vespertilionidae > Myotis > Myotis yumanensis. The sequence goes on along the minus strand of NW_027223752.1, from coordinate 158,226,365 downwards.
CATGACTAATGAAGACACAATCTCTATTCTATCTTTTTATTAGTAACAAAGAGCCTTCAAATAAGATAATATGATTGCAATTCTTTGTTGATCTTAGATATATCCCAGAAACTGTCTATATGATTCAGAGTCACTTGGTAATATTATGCAATGAGCAATGTCCTGGTGGTCTCAGAAGATGTCAAAGGTCTATGTGGTGTTCGGCAATACAACTTCATTCTAAAATTTTTTGCCAAAGTATTAACTTCAATGAATGGTTTTTGGTTCTCAAAAGAAAAAAATATTCATGTGTCTGTTGAAGGACATATAAGTTGTTTTCATCTCTTGGCTATTGTGAATAATGATGCAATGAACACGGGTATGCAGATATCTCTTTGAGATACTGATTTTAATTCCTTCATCTACACAGGAGTGAGATTGCTGAATCATACAATTTAATATTTTGAGGACACACCATATTATTTTACATAGTGGCTATACCAGTTTACATTCCTACCAATTATATAATATGTATATTATATAAAAATGAAGGAAATTCTGCCATTTGCAGCAACATGGATGAATTTGCAGGCCATAATCCAGAAAAAGTAAGACAAATGCCACATGTAAGTGGAATCTAGGAGAGAGAGACGACAGAGAGAGAGAGAGAAAGCTAAGTCCATAAAAATAGAATAGAATTCAAGTTGCCAGGGACTGGGCAGAGGGAAAAATGGGATAATGTAGATCAAAGGGTATATATTTTCAGTTATGAGAAAAATAAGTTTTGAGGATCTAATATACTGCATGATGAGTATAGTTAATAATACGGTATTGTATATTCAGGGTCAGTATTTATTTATATGAACACATAATTCCACAGAAAAATTAAATAATTTTAGTATTAAAATATCTATTATTTTGAAAAAAAAATTATCAACTTAGAAAAAATAATTGCTCATGAGAAAATTCTCCGAATGTATTATTTCTCTAATAATGTATTTTTGGAAGATCTTATTCAATAGGTAATAATATTCACTTTAGTTGAACCCTTTTCCTTGAAAGTTGTTGTGAGTAGATAGTAAACATTCTCACCCCCTACCACCTTCACCTTCCCCCACCACAAAAGTTATCTATGTTAACTATGTGAGATGTCAATTATCTTGATGCTGGTAATCATTGTACAATGTATATGTATATCAAATCATTATGCTGTACACTTTAAGTACAGCATAATTGTATTTGTCAATTATTCCTCAATAAAGGGAAAATGTATATTTTTCTGGCTATAAAATTTGACAAAAGCAAAAGAGCAACTAATCACCGATTTGTGAAATCCAGAAGGCCTCTGGCAGGATGGAAAAAAAAAAACACCACCTCTATCTCTTTTAACTAAGGTAGAAAGAAGGAACAGGCTTAAGATTTAATTCTAATAGTAATAGGGCTCCAGAAATGGTTGAATTCTTAGTCTCATCCTGCTTTCTATGCCAAGGGCAGGCTCCCAATAGGCAAGGAATGGGTTCCTGTGCCTTTAAATGGGATATTCTGGGTAGAAGCTATTGAGAACCTTGAATCCTCCATTCCCCTAAATCTGCTGAGCCTGCAGAAATAGTCTCTCTGTAAGAAGATTCCACCTTTGTTTGTAGACCAGTGAAGAGACCTCAAACGTGCCATGTGCCTTATAAGACAATCCTTGATCCTCATTTCTGGCAACCAAGGAAACAATAAAAATCCAGTTCCAGTATACTCCACTGAGGATGTGCCAGCCTAGTAAAGGAGCGGTGGGACTATTGCCAAAGGAGCTGCAATGTGTGGCTAACATGTTTCATCAGGAATCTAAGTTGCACGAATGAGGCTTGATCCTGAGGGTGCTGGATCAAGGGGGTAAAGACATAACATTGAACAGGGGAGAATTTACCTACATGGAAACTATCTTCAGTGGAATAGAATCCATCACTTAGTCATAAACCTTGAGTACCTGAGATGGCTCTTGAAAGCTTTGGGGGAAATGAACAAACAATGGCCCACACTAACTGAAGTAGAAATGCTATCACTACTTTAGCAGATGGTGGAGGATAGGATCAATAGGTTCATGGGAGTAGGCATGGTACAGTGGGTCTACCATGCAAGTTGGAAGCACCCTACCACCAAGCTGGATATGTTTTATAAAATTGCCCGGAGACACTTTCTCACAGACGTGGTAAGGAATGTGCTGGTGAGAGTGATACCAACATCACTGGTATGCTCAGTGGGGAGACAAGGCTGATGGTAGGAGATGCCAGTTATAGAAAGGAGTTCCTTGATAGTAATGGGGATAATGATATCCTGAAATCAGAGAATCCATGGAAGCTTTTGGGGTGGTGGTGCTTAACTATCAGAAACAAGATAGGTGGCATCATGTCAATGAGTGATGAGATTGGGGTGGTTATAGAGACGGTTAATAGAGCACACTACTAGTATTCTTAGAGTCAAGTTTTATGGGCAGCCAAAAAAAAAAAAATAGATTGGCTTAATTTGTTCACTCAAAAGAGATCACAAATGGATGATCAGGAAGCTGAAGGCCGTAACCTCAACAAAAAGGGCCATGCTGCATTTCTCTACTTGAGTCAGTTCTCAGACCCAGAACCACTGACTAAAGGAAATTCCGATGAAGAGGGCCGGGCATGAGGTATAGCAGAGGTGAAAGCCAAGTGAAAAATGGAGTCATTTGTCCAAGATCATAAGTAAAAAACAATACTATTTCCTGGGAGAGAGGCGAGATTAGTGCTACCTCAAAAATTAAATAATCTCAAACTTAAACAGGATGGTGATCCCTGTTACATCTCTATCTAATCTATCAGTCTGATACCAGTTTATCGGTGGGATCATGGTGGATGACAGCAGACAAGCTCAATCAAGTAGTAGCTGCAAGTATTCCTGTTGTGGCTAATGAGGGAATTTTTCAAAATGGATTAACAAAGTTTCTGGCATGCATGGAGCAATTTACTTGGCAAATGCTTCCTTATCTTTATTTAGAGAAATACCAAAAGGAATTTGTTCTCACATGAGGTGAACAAAAGTATACATTATGATCTTATCGCAGGGCTTTATTAACTCTTCTTCTGTTATAATATAGTGGAAAGGGCATTGGATCATCTGGAAATTCTGAAGAATCAAACATTGGTCCCTAATATTGGTGACACTTTACTAATTTGACCAAATAATCAGGAAATGGCAAGTGTATTGGCGGTCTTGGTAAGAAACAAGATCTTAAGAGGATGAGAGGTAATTCCACAAATATTCAGCGGCCCACATGGATGAAGTTTTAACTGCCCAAAGGTCTTGGACAAGCTATTCTCTCTAAATGAAAGGACAAATTAAATTGTTCCTTCCAGAAGTGGCTGGGAGAAACCAAGATGGCGGCATAGGTAAACACCAGAAATTGCTGCCTCCTACAACAAATTCAAAAATACAACTAAAAGACAAAATGAACATCATCCAGAACTACAGGAAGGCTGGCTGAATGGAAATTATACAACTAGAAGGAAAGAGAAAAGCACACTGAGACTCAGAGGAGGTGCGGAAGTGCAGAGGTATGGAGGTGCATGCGGCAAGGGCTGGCAACTGAGGACTCGGCTGTCTTTTTGAATCAGGAGGGAGTCACAAGCTCCCGACTGCTCTGAACACCAGTTCCGGGTGAGTCTCTGGGACTCATATGGGGAGAAACTGGACTGTCTGGCATCGGGCAGAACTCAGAACTCGAGGGTGGCTTTCTCTCAGAGGTGCTTGCAGTGATTACCAGGACACTGAGACACGGGGCCCCTTAGGGCAGGGCTGAGGATCAGCCATAGCTGCTTGCTCCGCCCTGTTGATTCCCTGAGACCACGCCCCACCCAAGCTGCAGCAGAGGCTTTTGCATATGAATGCCCTGGCCCTTCGCAATCTGAAAATTACCTAACAAACTGCAGCTGGGCCAGACCCAGAACTTCCAAGAGAAGGCCCAAGGCCCCACAGCAGCTTGTGTTGCTTCACAGCTGGGCCTCATTTGGGCACCTCCAAACGCCAAACAAGGAAGGGGAATCTGCAGATCTCTTCGTAGCTCCTGCTGGGTAGCCTCAGGCAGAGGCTAAATTAGCACCTCCTTAGATCCAAGAGCCAGTGTACCCAGTGGTCAGAGTGAGACCATCCAGATTACAACTCCTCAGATCCATAAGGGACACACTCAGGGGGCAGACTCAGTGAGCACCAAAACCCCACTGAAGCAAGTCTTGCTCCATAAGGGTGTCTTCAGCACAGAAGTTCTCCCACCATAGACACAGCTGATTCTCACAGCCAATTGGCCTGGAGGGCAATTACTCCCACTGATACCTACAACAATCAAGGCTTAACTACAACAAGACTGTGCACAAAGCTCACAAAGGGGTGCATCAAGAGTGTCCACCTCAGGTAATTGAGGAGGCTGAGCCACTGGGCCTTATAGGACACCTAGCACACAAAGCCACTCTACCAACACAGGGAAGCATAAAAAATGCGGAGACAAAGAAACAGGTCACAAATGACAGAAATGGAGGAAAGCAAACGACTGGATATAGAGTTCAAAACCATGGTTATAAGATCTTTTAAGAATTTTCTAGAAACCGCCAATAAATTTAGTGAGACCCTGGAGGATATGAAAAAAGACCAACTAGAAATTAAGCATATACTGACTGAAATAAAGAATAATATACAGAGATCCAACAGCAGACAAGAGGATCCCAAGAATCAAGTCAAAGATTTGAAATATGAAGAAGCAAAAAAATACCCAACCAGAAAAGCAAAAAGAAAAAAGAATCCAAAAATATGAAGATAGTGTAAGGAGCCTCTGGGACAACTTCAAGCGCACCAACATCCGAATTATAGGGGTGTCAGAAGAAGAGAGAGAGCAAGATATTGAAAACCTATTTGAAGAAATAATGACAGAAAACTTCCCCTACCTGGTGAAAGAAATAGTCTTACAAGTCCAGGATGCACAGAGAACCCCAAACAAAAGGAATCCAAAGAGGACCACACCAAGACACATCATAATTAAAATGCCAAAGGCAAAAGACAGAGAGAATCTTAAAAGCACCAAGAGAAAAATAGTCAGTTACCTACAAGGGAGTACCCATACGACTGTCAGCTGATTTCTCAACAGAAACTATGCAGGCCAGAAGGGAGTGGCAAGAAATATTCAAAGTGATGAATACCAAGAACCTACAACCAAGATTACTTTATCCAGCAAAGCTATCATTCAGAATTGAAGGTCAGATAAAGAGCTTCACAGATAAGAAAAAGCTAAAGGAGTTCATCACCACCAAACCAGTATTATATGAAATGCTGAAAGGTATTCTTTAAGAAGAGGAAGAAGAAAAAGGTAAAGATAAAAATTATGAACAGCAAATACATATCTATCAACAAGTGAATCTAAAAACCAAGTGAATAAAAAAATCTGATGAACAGAGTAAACTGGTGAATATAATAGAACCAGGGGCATAGAAAGGGAGTGGACTGACAATTCTTGGGGGGAAAAGGGTGTGGGGGTGCAGGAAGAGACTGGACAAAAATCGTACACTTATGGATGAGGACAGTGGGAAGGGTAAGGGCAGAGGGTGGGGTGGGAACTGGGTGGAGAGAGCTATGGGGGAAAAAAAGAGGAACAACTGTAACAATCTGAACAATAAAGATTTAATTTTTAAAATAATTGTTCCTTCCACCACTACAAAAGAAGTAAGTACATTACTTAAAGCTCTTTTTGGGTTCAAGGCATCATATTGTACACTGTGCCAATAAAGTTTGTCATCTTTGGGAGGGTCTGAGAATAGCAACGTGTTCTGTAACAGGTTCTGACTATAATGTAAGCAGCCCTGCAACTTAGGCTTTATGACTGATAAGACCTTATTGTCCTAAAGCATCGGTAGAGGGGGAAAACGGTGCAGAACTTACGGCAAGCCTCAATATGAGAATCACAATGTAGACCCGTATGTTCTAGGGCGAGGTCACACTGTCTGCACCAGAGAACTAAAAATCATTTAAAAAATAACTCCTGAAATTTGTTCAAGGGGTACAGAGTGACTGTGTAGTCAGAACTGCTCATTGCAAGGTGGTTTTGTTCAGACTTACCCAGTCGCTAGCAATTCATTTAAAGGTAGGAATGCTACATCCAGGATCAGGCATGAGTCCGGTCAGCAACACACATAATTTGCACGAGCAGGTGACTCTAATGCCCACACCATTCTCCACTGTTAACCAGCATCTCTCTTAGCCTTTACCTATGGGCATATGGTTCCTTATGACCAGCTGCTGGAGATAGAAAATGGTTGAGCATGCTTTACAGTTGGCTACACTTAATACGTCAGTAAATTAGTGGTACAATGCAACCCACTCAGAGGTACTTGAGAAAGGAGTGCAGTGGGCAGTATTTGGTCATCTACTTAATGGAGAAGTGGCCTGAGATAAAAATATGCACTGACTTACAGGCAGCAGAACGTGGCATGGCTAACTAGTAAGTCTGAAAGGAGAAAGGTTCTGATAACTGGAATTCCTCCCTCTCCCTCTGATTATGTACAAAATGGACAAGAATTGTATTAATTTCTTGTGTATTTTCTACAAAACTAGCCACTTTTTACTATATTGTACCATGAGCAGGAATTATTTGTATTTACTAGCATTTTACAGTCATCTTATTAAAATACCAAGAGACCACTCCTAGACATCATCTCAGCTCTGTTTAACTTTCCTTGTCCCTTTTTATTCTCTTATGTTGGCAACTAACCACTGATAACCATTGCATGAAAATTATATTTCAGCAAGCTTCATTAGCTGATTTTATTTAAAAATATTTTTATTGATTTCAGAGAGGAAGGGAGAGGGAGAGAAAGATAGAAACATCAATGATGAGAGGGAATCATTGATTGGCTGCCTCCTGCACACCCCACACTGGGGACTGAGCCTATAATCAGGCATGTGTCCAAATTGGGAATTGAACGTGACCTCCTGGTTCATAGGTCGATGCTCAACCACTGAGCCATTAAAATAAAGTCAGAAATATTTCTAAGTCTGTAGCTATAATGCTGAGTTGAATGGTATTACAAATATTGTTTCTCTATACTTTTATACTCAATAGTCCTATATAGATATAAATTAAATTTGTTAACCAAATTGGCACTTTAATTATCATATATATTAATCCTTTATGCATTTGCATTTTTTATTTGGTTAGTTTGTCCCAATGTTTCTGGATTTCAAAATCAAGCTGACTAACACATAATATCATTCATTGCTCTGTTTATTTAAAAATAGAAAGTGGCCCTGGCCAGGTGGCTCAGTTAGTTGGAGCATTGATGTTTCTCTCTCACAATGATATTTCTCTCTTTCTCTCTTCCCATCCCTCTCTCTATAAAATACAAAACAAACAAAAAACCAAAACTAAAAACCAAATACTCCAAAACATATCCTTGGGTGAGAATTTAAAAAATAAAAATGAAATAAAATCGAAAGTGATATAAACTTATTTTGTGTCGGGTAGAGTGACTTCCACATCCCTACCTATTGTCAGTAATATTTAAATTATTTTAATAATTTTTATATCCTTGAAAAGAGAGCAACTGGTAAATACTGCAATTCCTATGTATATTACTGTTCTAAATACCCTTGGAGAGTTTGTGACTGAGACTATGTTCACTGTCTATCTACTTCTATAGTCTATCGTTACGTTAGAACCACTACGAAATGACCTTCCTATCTTTGCAACATCTGATCACTTTTTCATCACCAGGTTATAAAATGTGGTTTCTAGTCCTTACTCATTCTCTACATCATTTGCATCTCTCCAAAAACTTCTAATTACAAAGTACACCTACATCACATTAAGTCTTTTCAATTACATGTGAATAGTCTTTAATGATTAATATTATATGATTTGTATATTGATTTATATTGAAATGATTAATTCACATCGAAATATTATTAATATTCTTAGGCAAAGTGACAAAGCCATTTAATTTATATTATTAAATACTGATCTTGCATTTTAGAGTTAAATAATTGTATGTTTATACCTTCATTTGATCAATAAATATATATTCATTCTGGACTGTAAATTAAAGCCCTGCACTAGGTACTGGTAAACAAGAAAAACAGAGTTTCTGTGCACATAAAGCTTATCAACTAGGTCTAGAAGACAGACAATTAAGTAAGCAGCTAGGATGAAATCTGCCATGTGTTTGATAGGATGATATGATGACTACTCTTCATATCTTTCTGTAGTTTGAAATCAATACTACAATAAATGGTTGGCTTTTCTAAATTGCTAGTTGGCCAAATTCCAGTGGAATAATATTTCAGGTTTTAACTTATTTCTCAATGGATAGATAACTTTAGACAATTTTGGAAATTCAATCTCCTAAATTCCTTTCTTTCCTGAATCACATCAATTTCTCCTAATGTTAAAAAGCTTCAGGATCATCTTTTATTTTATATTTTATGGCTTGGCATATATTTTTTAAAATGAGCTTTTACATAAGGCTATCATACTGTGTAACTAACTACTAAATTATCCATTAAAGACCTAATTCAAAAGAAGTCTCTTTCAGGACTTTCTCTTTGTCATCCAAAGCACAGTTTTAATTCTATAAGCTCACCTCTGTGTAAATGTCATTTGTATAATCTATGATGGATTGTGACCTATATATACATTTGTCATAACTTTTACTTTATTTTTTTAACCTTCAAAAGCAAAAACTGAATTTCTTGTCTAGCTTTTGGATATTTCTTAAATTTGAATTAAGTGCTGAAATGTATGCTTGCAGTACAGTAATTGCTTGATGATGAAAAATTTGCACAAGGTCTAGAATTGCTCCCAGATCATTTGACCAGTTAATGACATTACTGACATTTGTTTATGATGTTCTATATTACAGATTTGGGGACTGTGGGTTTTTCCCATTTTTCTAATATTCTCCACTTCTTTCTTTGTAAATTTCTTGAAGGTAGAGACAGTATCTCATTCAGCTTCACAACATCTAGCATAGTACTTGCCACATAGAAGACTCTAAATAGATATTTGTCAAATTAATAAAATATCAGTGTATTAGTCAGCTAGCTGCATATACCATAACAAAATAGTATAGATTGTGTGGCTTAAACAACAGCAATTTGCTTTCTCACAGTTCTGGGGCTAGAATTCTGAGGTTAGGGTGCCCGCATAGTTGGTTTCGGGTAAGTGCTCTCTTCCTGGCTTGCTGATGGCTGTCTTCTTGCTTTTTCCTCACAGGGTGGAGAATGAGGGCTTTGGTGTCTTTTCTTTTTCATATAAGGGCACTAGTCCTATGGGATTACAACCCTACTTTTATGACACATTTAACCTGATCACTTCTTCACAGGCCCTAACTGCAAAGACAGTCACATTGAAGATTAGGGCTACAATGTGTGACTTTGGGGGGAAGGGACACAAAAATTCAGTCCATTACAATTACTAATATAATCATTAAAAAGATACAGTGGATATGTGAACTTACCTTTATATATACCACAAATCAACTGCAAAGTAGGTACCAATCTTATTTCTTTCCTGAGTTAATGGCAATTTTGGGGGAAAACACACAACTACATTGTTGTATATGTGCATGTGTAAAAATCATCTTATTTTCTTTCTCTAATTAGTAAAATTTTTCAAAGTTTCTCTTGTGTCCTTTTTTTTGGACAACTTTAAATGATCCAAAATTTGAAAAAGGAGCACCCTCAATTTCTCCTTTGTCTAACCCTCAAAGCTTACTAGTCACCAAGCCCAGTCCAACACTTACTACATGCCACCTGAATCTCTTTTTTTCTGTTTATTTCCATGGTCATTGCATCAGTACAGGTACTTCATTTATATTTGATTTAGAGATTAATGCAAATGACTACACACCGGTCACCCTGGCTTGAGGGAGGTGACGAGCTGTGTGGGAGAATGCTGACTGGAGTGGGCTGACTGGATTCAATGCCCAGTCCTGCCTTCCATTGGCTGTGATGCCCTTTTAAATAAAGAATATAATTATTTTCTTGGATAATTTATAATAATTATACTAAATATACCTTAGCAATTATTAAGTAAAATAATACTCTCATGTAGTAAGTTCTTAATACATTTCTTATTCTTCCTTTCCTTTTCTAGTCTCTATCTTCTACTATATTCTCCTCAATGTCTAAATACCCTTAAAGCTCCTATTTGTGCAAGTTGTTCTCCTGCCACAAATCATATCTTCATAAGTTATATATCATGGATGGTTGGATAATAAGGCACACTAGTGAGAAAAGATGATATCTTGGTAGATTAGAAATGTAAAAAATAATATGCTATTAGCACGTGGAAGGAGATAGTAAAAAGTTATATATATGTCACAATTCTTATTAATTTGAAGAAAAAAAAACATATGCTTATTATATAAAGTAATCAATTTAGCAGACAAGTATTGAGTATCTGTTATGAGCCACATACTCTCCTACAGTTATTAATAAGACAAGACATGCTTCTATTCTAAATAAATAGACTAGTAAACATAGAACCGTGGTGCAATGATTTAGATGACCAAATAAGTTCATCAACATGGTGCTATGGAAGTAACAAAGACACATTCTCTGACTAGCTGCCATATGATCTTTAGTAAAAGATGAGTAGGTGTTCAACACATAAAAAGGATATATCAATAAGTTAGTTAAAAAAAATCAGTAAGTCAGTAAAAATATATTTATTAGTTTACATGGACTAGTATGTGCCAGGATATGGTGGCATAATGATCATCATCTTACCTAATAATAGACAAACATGCAAATTGACCGTACCTTCGCTATGCCCACAGCCAATCAGAGAAGCTATATGCAAATTAACCTAACCAAGATGGCGGCCAGCAGCCACAGAGCTGGAGCAAGCAGGAGGCTTTGTTGCCCCAATGATGGAAGAAGCCAAGCTTCCGGGTCGGCTGCTGCCTCCTCTCAAGGCAACAAAGTTTCAATTATAGAAGGTAAATAAACCCCAGATACCTGCTTCCAGTCGCCAAGGCCACGGAGCTGGAGCGAATAAAAAAAAAAAAAAAAGAAAGAAAAGGCTGGGAGCTTCGGTCACCGGGGGGCTTCACCAGCCTGCAAACAGCCATCAGCCCCTCACCCAAGCTGGCCAGGCACCCCAGTGGGGACCCCCACCCTAAAGGGGGTTTGGGCAGCCTGAAAATGGCCCTCAGCCCCTCACCCAGGCTGGCCAGGCACCCCATCGGAACCCCAACCCTGATCCAGGACACCCTTCAGGGCAAACTAATCAGCCCCCACCAATGCACCAGGCCTCTATTCTATATAATAAAAGGATAATATGCAAATTGACCCTAACAGCAGAACAACTGGGAATGACTAGTCATTATGACACACACTGACCACCAGGGGGAAGACGCTCAATGCAGGAACTGCCCCCTGGTGGTCAGTGAGCTCCCACAGGGAAAGCTCTGCTCAGCCACAAGCCAGGCTGATGGCTGCCAGCACAGCGGTGGTGGCGGGAGCCTCTCCTGCCTCCTCAGCAGCACTAAGGATGTCCGACTGCAGGTTAGGTCTGCTCCCTGCTGGCAAGTGGACATCCCCTGAGGGCTGCCAGAGGGATGTCTGACTGCCAGCTTGGGCCCTATCCCCCAGGGAGCAGGCCTAAGCCAGCAGGTGGACATCCTCCTGTTATGGGTTCACTCAGCGAGATAGACCACCAACTCAGAATTTAAATTTAAGAGCCTTTATTAAGCTGGCCAGCTGACTACAGTTACAGCACCCTGCTGAAGCAGAGGCTGAAATGCAGTCCAGACTACAGGAATTACAGCATTTTTATTTGCAAAAACCACAAAGTTACAAAACCTTAGTTCCTGACACAGTATAGTATCAGTACCTTCCTATCTATGTGTTTTAGGAACAGAGAGTACAGCATATTGAGAAGGGCCCATGAGACCATATCTCAAGGCCTGGCCTGATGTCAGTACCTTCCTATCTATGTGTTTTAGGAACAGACAGCACAGCATGACCCACCTAGCCGAAGTGCCAGATATGCAGCCCAGCACACTCCGAGGGGTCCCAGACTGCAAGAGGGCATAGGCCGGGCTGAGGGACCCCCCCGAGTGCACAAATTTTTGTGCACCGGGCCTCTACTCATGTAATAATAAGGTAAATTATTATATAATGAATATATTACAGTCATTTTGTATGTTTTCTTTTCTTTAGATTTTTGGGCTGTTTTTGAATAGGGCTTGCAAATTTCACAATTATTATTTAGGAATTTTGTCTTTTTTAACTTAAAAATTATTACTAGAATTTTATATTATTCTATATAATTATGCCTATAATTGCTTGTTTTGATATTCATTCATATGTAAAACTCTCTGTGCTAAGGACTTTTCAGAACATTAGAGCTATATAACAGAATTTAACAATCAGAATCAAAACTACAGTTTAACACATGCACATAGAAAATTAAGAGCAAAATTAGTATCAGGCTCAATGAAGCAAAAATGCTAAAAAATTCTATAAAAACTGGACTGTGGAGAGTGGCTACAGCGTTTGGACAGGTTCAAGCCTGGGACTAATGAGAGGGCAAGATTCTCTCATGGTAAAGCCACATGCAAGTCCCAGCACAATTATAGCCAAAGGCTATAGTTGTAAGCTTGACCTTATGGTCCAAACCTGCGGTCCCATGTCACTAAGTGATATGGACTGTGGGAGGTTCAGCAAGTAAACAAAGCTTGAACAGGTGCATGTAATTGAGTAGATTGGAAACCCGCGAGAACGTTATAACCACACCCTTACTTTGCCTCCTGGAATCTGGCTATAAAATAAAGACTCGGCTTGCAGGCTGTGGCACTGTCTCTCCATCAGAGAGGGCATCGTCCCACCTAGCCCCAGCTTTATTCTCTTGTCTGTCTTCTCCATCCTTCACCACCCCCTCTCAGGTTCACCCATGGCCGTGCCAGCTTGGCACACTGGACTAGTAGATGAGAATAATTTAAAATGGTAGTTTAAAACACTGCTAATAAAACCCATGGATCAACATTAATAAAGGCACAGACAAAGCAATTGCTAGACTGTCCCACAGTATAAAAATGCTACAAATAAATATAACAGGCATATGTCAAATAAATAATAAGCAAATGTTAGAATATTTTATTATAAAGATCATTTCATTCTAGTATTTGTAGCTCAGACCATTTATTTTCAACCAATTTATTTGTAACCAATTTGAATGAACCAGATGTTTATCTGTATTGAGAATAAGATTAGACCGATTTGACAGTGTCAATAATTAAATACTATGCTACAAAAAGGGTCTTTTTCCCAATCTGGAAGGAATGAAGATTTCCAGGGCTAATAAGTAACCAAAGCATTTTATGCTACTTTTAACCAACCCAGAAATGCCAGGAGATGATTTAACTTCAATGAACTTCAATTACAAAACTCACAATACACTACCAAAGTTTTTTCCAAGTGTTATTACCTATATTTTTTATTAAATCCTCACAACTGTTTGAAGAAAGTAGGGTTTTGATCCATTTCTTTATTTCATAGATGAAAATATTGAGGCACAAAGGTTGTTTAGTAAAAATCATCTCAAATACCAGTCTCTGGTGCTTCTCTTACTAGTCCGTGTATAATCATGTCTGTATCTTACTTGTCTTAAGAATTAGCTCATAAGTGAAAATACCTTATGGTAAGGACTTTTTACTATATTATAATTAGATCATCTTAGATATCTTCTAAGATTTGCCTGATCTATATTGGATTTCACTACAATTGTGAGGAATATTATATTTTCACTTAAAAAGTTGCCATGCTATTGTTCCAAATTAGTGTCAAAGGTATATTTAAACATTCACTGGATATCTGTTGCAAATGACAAAGTTCTATGCCCAGTTTTAATAATAGATAAAGCTAGAAAACAATTAAAACTAGAGCATTTTATAAAAAGTGTTGTGTGCTTAGATGTAATTGCTTATAAAAAGTAATAGATTACAGTGTATGTCTAGGGGTTAATGTATTACTTTAAGAATTTGTTTATAGGCAGTCTATAGTATCAGTAGATTGTGTTAATTTATATTTATGTTTATCATCTTTAAGGTGCAAAATTTTTCAACTTTTGAAAATATTCAATAATGTTTCAATATACCTTAATATATTTTTGTTTTTGTTGCTTCTGGAATTTTATGTAATTATTAGTTACATTTTTCTATGACTTGTCAGTTTCCCATTCAAAAATTTAAAATAAGAAAAAGGACAGGAAGACAAAGAAAAGGTAAGGTAACAGGTGTACTCGGGGCATTTAGACATAGTGGACAGTATTTAAAAGCCCACACATAGAGCAATTTGCTGTTGGTTCAAAGAATAAGTAAGTAAATGACTAGTAGTTTGGGACCTTTTATGGTAGAACAATGCATGGATGAGCTAAGGGCATTATCTCTGAAAGAAAGCTGGCCCATTACTAGTAATTATAGCTAATCAGCAACACTTGTCTTGATCAAGATACAGATCAACATGAGCACTAACCTAAGAGGACTAATCAGGTTAATGGAGGATGAAGAAAGCCTGATGCAACTCAGTGAGGCCCTGAATAACCTGAGCAGATGATTCCACCTTAGGTCACCTCCACCTGTTGTTTCAATCCAGAAGGCACTCGATCAGTGCTGCTCAACCTTGGCTGCACATTAGAATCACCTGGGAATCTTTTTAAAATCCTGATTTCTGCCGAAACCGGTTTGGCTCAGTGGATAGAGCATCGGCCTGCGGACTGAAGGGTCCCGGGTTCGATTTCGGTCAGGGGCATGTACCTTGGTTGCGCGCACGTCCCCAGTGGCGAGTGTGTAGGAGGCAGCTGATCGATGTTTCTCTCTCGTCGATGTTTCTAACTCTCTATCTCTTTCCCTTCCTCTCTGTAAAAAATCAATAAAATATATTAAAAAAAAAATCCTGATTTCTGGGCCTCATCCTCCGGAAATTCTGTTTCTTTGTTACTAATGTTGTGGCCTCACCCCTTAACAAAGAAACAGAAGTTATGGAGGATGAGGCCCAGAAATCAGGATTTTAAAAAAGATTCCCAGGTGATTCTAATGTGCAGCCAAGGTTGAGAACCACTGTGACCTAAACTCAAATCTGCATGTTGACAAGACCCCCAGGTGCTTATTGTGCACTTTGAAGCTTGAGACCCACGGGCTCTCTAAGTTGAGGAATGCCTTTGCCCTAATTGTCAAGTTGTCTCATATTAGCTCTCCAGGTACAGTTTCTTAGAGAGGAACAAACTTTAGTAATTTTCTCTAGAGTCTAGAACAATAAGAGTTTTGTATTTGAGAAAAAAAAAACTATTTTTATAGTGTTTCTCTAATCTAAGACAGCACGAAGGCTCACAAAAGGAAAGGTGAAAGGTCTTCTCTGCGGAGGAAGAGCTGGGTCAACCTGTATAAACAGCGCATGCAACACAAAGCCTTCCATTAAATTGAAAACACTTTTGTTTGTGTTGTAACACTGTCAAGAAGCCAATGCACTTCACACAGATAACTCACTTCACAGCTCCAAGTAAATAACCAGCATCATCGTTCCTCTTTCATCCAATGTGGTGAGGACATCCTGAATCTGAAAAAGTTATGTGACTTAGGCAACTCATTCAGTGGAAGTTTTTAGGATAAAATAAAATTCATAATTTCTGGCCATTCCATGCAATGTATTATAAATATAATATGAATGTAAAGGTCAAATGTATTAGACATTCACCTTTGCTGGATGAATTTGATACCCCATTCTTGAATTTATATATATTTTAGTTTTGGCCTTGTGGATTCCAGGTATTTCTCTTCTACAATTAAATTAATTTTTAAGAGAAATATTTTTATTGCCCTAGCTGATTTGGCTCAGTGGATAGAGCATCAACTGAGGACTGAAGGGTCCCGGGTTTGATTCTGGTCAAGGGCACATGCCCAGGTTGTGGGCTCGATTCCCAGTAGAAGGCATGCAGGAGGTAGCTGATCAATGATTTTCTGTCATCATTGATATTTCTCTCTCTCTCCCTCTCTCTTCCTCTCTGAAATCAATTAAAAAATAATATATATATTATTCTCTCCCTCTCTCTTCCTCTCTGAAATCAATTAAAAAATAATATATATATATTAAATATATATTTTTATTGATTTCAGAGAGAAAGGGAGAGGGAGAGAGAAAATAGAAACATCAATGATGAGAGAATCATTGATCAGCTGCCTCCTGCATGCCCCCTATTGGGGATCGAGCCAGCAACTCGGGCATGTGTCCATGACCGGAATCGAACCTGGGACCCTTTAGTCTGCAGGCCGATGCTCTACCCACTGAGCCAAACCAGCTAGGGCCACTTAAATTAAATTTGATGGACATTCTTAACAAGTACAAGATATTTATGTACTTATTCAGATAACTCCAGCACCAAAGGAAGGGAGAAAGTGAGCTCACACACATTAGGATTCTACTATATTCCAGTTACTTTACAATTGTTATGTAGCTTATTTCTGACAACACTACAAAGAACATTTTTTTTTTCACATGGAAACTGAGGGTAAGAAAGGCTACCTAAATCATCTAATTAAAGTAGCAAGTGGAAGAGGCTGAATGTAAATCATACCTGTTTGACAGGCAAACCATCTCTCTGTTTACCACACCAAATATGTTCACTCGTATGGCTTGATGAGGTTTCTGGAATATTACATGCCTTTGGAATGTGATTATTTAATATCTGAGCAGAACTAATAAAGTACTTTACTGCTTATTGCTCCTGGGGACAATAATCACTTTATTAATCTGATTTGTTTAGTTGTCATGGTCTTTCATGCTACAGTATTGTCAAGCTGGATCATTTTCTGTCAAGTTCTGGTGCAGAGTTTATAATCCTAGGGCCTCCCTCTCTGCAGCGTTGGATTCCCTGTTTTCTGGATCTCATGTTTCCTTCATGGCTGACCCATTGTGTCGCTAAAATACAACCGTTAATAGTTTCCTAAGAAATGATTTTTGGGAGTCTCATTCTGAATCTAAGTATGTCTGAAATGTCAACATTCAGTGTGGTGTTCTAGTTATGAATTTTTGTATAACATATCATCCTGGAATTTAGTTGCATAACATAACAACCATTTTATTATGTTCAGAAATTTTGTGGGTCAGGAATTTGGGCAAGGCACAGTGAGGATGACATATCTCAGCTCCACAGTGTCTCAGGCTTGAGCTGGGAAGACTTACATGGCTGGGAAAAAGTCAAATGGCTGTGATGGAATCATTGGCAGCTTCTTCATTCCCAGACTGGGCACCAGATTGGGTTCAGCTGAGATTGCAGACTGGAGTACCGACACGTGACCTCTCCGTGAAGATGGCTTCCTTAAGCATCGGTGAATTCAAGGTTTTAAAAACCAGGTGTAAAAACCTACAGAGCCAATATAAAATTCTCAATTTAAAGACAATTTTATCCCCTTCGAAATTTGAAGCTACTCAGTGGAAATACTAACCTGGAAACCAATTATTTTCAGTTTTATCTTTTATTTTTGCATTTTCTTTTGTAGTTTTTGTTTTTGGTGTTCTTGTTGCCTAATTTCTAAAATTTTGTTCTATTGGTTGTAGAATGGCTTTTTAAACTTGATACTAACTCTTGTATCTTCTTTCCAGTTATCTATCTTCTTGTTATTTTGCTCAGTTTTCTAGATTCTCTCAACTTTATTTTATATTTTTATAATAAATCTATTTTTTAATATGTGGGAATAAAATTTTGTCCTATTACTTTCCCCCCCTACAGAATTCTATTCCTGGATCATAGATTCAGTATCATATTTATCTGACAGTATTCATTTTTTATGCTACCTTCATAATCTTTATTTTATCTAAATTATTTTATTTTTAATTTGTTTAATTTTTCTGCTTGACCCTGAAGAACTTTTCCAAAGCCCTGATAATCTTTTACCCTTGAAAGGATGATCTAAAAAGATGATGAAAATAATTTGTGCATGTTCGTGGTGTTGGTGGTGCACTTGATTCTAGAGACAAAATCTAGAATTTTTGCAGAATTATGCCAGATATTAGTCATTAGTTTCCCTAATGAAGAATCCACCACTCTCTAGTATTAGAAATGTATAGACTGACAAATCTCCAAGGGAAAAGGAGGGTGTGGGTGGGAAGAGATTAACCAATGAATTTATCTGCATATATGCATTGCCCAAGGACACAGACAATAGCGCAGTAGGCCTGGGGGTGGGGTGCGGTGGAGAGGGTCAATGGGGGAACAAAAGGGGACATCTGTAATACTTTCCACAATAAAGATAAATTTAAGAAGAAGAAGAAAAGAGATGTATGCCTAGATATTGGTGTTTGGTGAGCTGTGTGGAGTAAGGTGGCTGGGAGGCATCACATTCATGTGCAGACTTTATTTAATCCCATTGTTTTTTCTCCTGGCACCTGACTCCTTCCCTGCACTGCATCTGGTATGTCTCTCCAAGCAAGTAGAGTTATGGTATTTCCCAAGATCAAAAGCATTAATAACAGTGGGGGGGGGGGGGGGGGAAGGGGCGGGGCAGAGATCTGCTACTGTATATAATAGTGTTCCTAATTAAGACATCTAGCCAATTTCCTCCTTTGAATTCCTACCTATCCATAGTCTTTTACATTGTTTAGTTGCTCTAAGAACTAAGCCTTTTATGAGTCCAATGTAGACTTGCTCAATTTCTGTTTATTATCCCCATGTATTTTAGCTTTGTCTGCTCTGCTGTGTAAGTTACCTCTCCTGGGTCCACTTTCCAGCTTCAAAATAATAAGTTGCACACTTACCTGCTTATAATCCCCTCTCCCATTTTCTTTGTCTTTTTGATTTAGGGCTCCCCCCCGCCCCCCATTTACTGTTATTTTAATTTATTTTATGGAGACAGTGAAAGAGAAACACAATTTTGCTCTATGGAGTGGTCTAAATATTATAATAAACAAACTAAAATCTCATTGGCTTAACACAGTCAAGGATCATTGCTACCTTTCACACAGGTACATTAATTACAATCTAATGGGGACAGAGTAGTGGAGTGCAAGGGGGTGTTTCTCACCCTGTGGTCATTTGTGAATCCAGTCCCCTGTCAACTTGATGCTTCACCATCTTCCAGGGCCTTGGTCGTCTCCTGGATCCCCTCCATATTGGGGAAAGAGAGCCCATACAGGATCTGGTAACTCCGGAATGAGGAGCTATATGTAACATTTGCATAAGTGGCTATGACTAAATTCAAGGGAGGCTCAAAAGTGTAGTCTGGCTCTTTGCCTGGGGAGTGGAGGAAGTAAGTTTGATGAGCATCTAACTTTCTCTGCTGAACACATATTTTCTATCTGCCATTTAATCAGAAGTCTCTAATATATTCTCTTTCCAAAATGTTCTCATCAGGTAAACACATAGAAAAACGGTTTAGTTTTTATGATTTCTGCATGTAATTTATCACTTAGGATATATATTCAAAGTCTAATGTATAACCAAAGTCTAATTTATAATACTTGATATAAAACCTAATAAATATTTTCTTAATTTAATTGGGAAAGAGAAATCTAATTTTAAATTCAAATTGCATGAATATAATTTCCCAGTGTATAAAATAGAGGTGGTTCTTAGAATCCTTTTACTCACATGCTCTTTTGGAAGTATTTTGGAAGAGTTTTCCCTCTAGGTATGTTGGAAGAAAGGAACTATGAAAATGTAAAAGGAAAATAACTTTATTAAGGGGAAACATTTTTTAAAAAAATTATTCTTGTTCGTGATTTAATTTTAAATTATGGTTTGCATTATGCAAATCTTGGACTGGGTTACCTGGATGACTAGTTCATCTGCCATTTCACCTATAGCTGGTTCTCCAGCTTTAATTGATTTTAAGTTTTGATGTCAAGAACTATAATTAAATTTTTTTCTAGATAAGTGGGTGTGACTACCTGTGTATCTTGGTGAGCAGTTCATTCTGTAAACATTAAGTATTCATTCTATAAAACCCATGTCCATACATGTCTGGCTATAGAAGTTTTGCGTTATGTAACCAAAGTTAGTAAGCTGTTCATATGAACAACATTGTAAATGACATACTTTTCTTGCACATAATGAACAGCCTTCCACTTAGTGCCAATATCTTTCTGTGACAGTAGGTTGAATGTTTACATGGACGATCACCCTTTCCCCCCACTTGGCAGTTCTCAAATTGTTCCAGGAAAGACAGCCAAGTGGCAGAGGAGAACAGGTAAGTGGGAAACCTACTCTATTCCCTATGGAGGTGGGTTCTGAAGGCCTAGGCACAAGCAGTCAGTTGTTTGTAAGTATTTTAAGCTTAATAAAGTTTATGCACATTTTGTACTCTAGTCAATAATATAGTTTTGTTTTAACTTAAAATTTATTTTCCTCCAGAACTTTCCAATTAAATTTATGCTCAAGGACATGTCATTTTTATTCCTGTGACCCTACTTTGTATTTCTCACCCAGGTTGGAAAAAGTAGTGGTCAAATGCATTACAAATATTAGAGTTCTCTTCCCCGCTTGGGGAAGAGTGGTTAAAAACCTATGGTTTTTCACTTTAAACTTTGTGCAGCTATTATTTATTTGCTATTTCAGTAGACTTTCATACATATTTAGTGACGGAAAAAATTTAGATAGTAGCCCAGTTATTTGTCTTATCTTCCTATTATATCAACTGGAGCAACATTACTTCATATCTTTTCCTCTCTGCTAGATGAGATCATAATTATTGTATAGACGCGTGAATCCTGCTTTTTTTAAATAATCTCTTAAGATATTTATTGTAATCTCCAAAAATTAAAACAAGATAAATCCAAAGAACCAAAACCACTTTCTATACAGAATTCACATACAAGTTTAATACCTAATAGAGCACAAACCATTTTTACACAATTAATGGTTTCGAACCCGAAACCCTTTGTTGTATGGGACAGTGCTCCAACTAACTGAGCCACCGGGCCAGGGCTGACAGATGTTTTGTAATAAATACAAATGTTTACAAGAACAAGTAATTGAGTTGAAGTGTTTTATCCTTAATCTCCTTCAACTATAGGCCATATTCTACTAGATAGGACACTGTGAGTTAAATACCAGATCTCAAATAATACAATGTTATTTTAATAATTAGAGTCCAACTACAGAAATATTTAATCTGACTGTTGTCCATAGAAAGGAAGAAATTTAGGCCCACAAAGTGACATAAGGGATGTACATGCACAGAGAAAATACCATGTGAGGACACACTGAGAAGGCAGACTTCTGCAAGCCCCAAAATGCAAGCCATGGAGAGAGGCTGCAGAGGACTTCACACCTGCTGACACATTCACATTGGACATTCAGCCTTCAAAACTGTGAGAAAACAAATTTCTTTTGTTTAAACACCCCATACGTGGTATTCCCTATATGGCTGCTCTGCAAACAACAACAACAAAAATTATCTATCTATTCCTCTTTCATTTTTCCATGAAATTGGAGTTATGACAGATGTTTTTTTCTTTAACTTTTAAAAATATTCTCACCCAAGGATATGTTTATTGATTTTAGAGAGAGAGAGGAAGAGAGAGAGAGAGAAAGAGAGAAGAGAAACATCAATGAGTTGCTTCCTGCACATCTGTACTGGGGCTCGAACCCGAAACCCTTTGTTGTATGGGACAGTGCTCCAACTAACTGAGCCACCGGGCCAGGGCTGACAGATGTTTTGTAATAAAGACATGGTTCAAATAAGTTTGGGGAACTTTATAGATGTGAATCTACTCTATTGAGAATGATAATGCACAAAAAAATATTAAGGACAGAGACCTTCTATTGTGGGGAAATTTTTGACTTGGTGCTCCTCAAATTTATACTTGTTTGACCACGACAACTTTTTCTTTATATATCTTGCTCAGTACTTCATAACAACCTATGGAACATACTTTGGGAAATGTTAGTCTATGTCTCCCACTCTAACCTCAAACCATATTTCCAGCAATAGTCATTTCTGTTGCATATCACTATTTTCTCTTGAAGCCTGCTGCTCATTTTGTATGTAGGATGTAAACCATACTACATGACTCAGATTCCCAATGTTCTTTTATTCCTAAAACTACTTTTACCTTAATACCCTCCTGACCAAAAACCTTTCTTCATTCTTCATTATCACTAGCTTATCACAAACTTCTTAGCTGAACATTTAAAGCAACTTTGAGTCTGATTGCAACACATATTTTTCTATATTAGTCATCTGTTATAGCTTTTTGGTCTGTCCAGGATCATCTGGAACTTCCTAATTCATCTGGATTCCACAAACATTTACTGGGCGTCCGTTAGATTGAGAGCCTATGAGTCTCTACTATGAGTCAAATACTGTGCTTGTTTTGCAAGTGCTGGGTCACACTGTCTACCTCCCCTCGCCTTTGGACTTTTCTCTCTTCCCAACACTGGGCTATAATTTAACAGTGATTGCAACTCATTCATTTGTCTTCCAATTACTGAGAATTAATATTTGGTCAATTTACTGGAAATACAGCAGTAAATAAAAGCTACCAGTAGGAGAGGAAGACAAATAAAAAGAAAACAAATGCATATTTTAGACATTCGTATATGTTATGAAAAAATATACTACAGAATAACAGCAGAAGAGAAGAAAATGATAAGCTGAGACATGAAGTCTGAGAATCATCTTGGGAAAAATCTAGAGTAAGAGAATTGTTGGCAGAGGGAATAATTGCGAAGTTCCTGAGGCATGGTGGAACTTGAATGTTTATACTGAGGCGGGGAAAGCAATAGGTGAAAGAAAGAACATTTTTCTAAATTCTGGGGCAGAGTTTATCTAACCTTCCAAATCCAATCCATCCCCAAGGCAGGGGTGGGAGTGGGAGGAGAGGAAATGTGGAATGGACCCATTTCAAGTGGAAAGCAGCATAGGCTCCTGTTATTGCATTAGTCACAGATTGCATTAAAAGAAGAAATTATCCAAAGAATAAAGGAAGTGAAATAAAGCCATGAAGACAGAGGCGATACCAATCACTTATGCGTGGCTCACCTAGCACGGTCCTCCACTGCAGGGCTTATCTTTTACCTGAACCCCAGTGGAGTACATGATCAACCAATCACGAGGTTGTAGAATAGAGAGTATCTTAGATACAATCATTGCTTCTCAAATACAGCGTAAATTAACTTCTAATGCTCAAGAGTGGTACAATCTGGGTTTAATCTGGCGCCTTCCCTCACTAGCTGGGGATGTTGGGCTGGTTATGATTCACTGCTTACTGGGGATACTAATTGTGTCACCTCATGGTGCCGATTGTGAACATTATCTGAAAATAGTGCCTACTATCCAGTGAGTGCACAACAAATTAGTTGCTAGTATTATTATTATACATTGCTCTTTGAATACAAAATAAAATATATTATAGAATTTAATTTAATTTAATATTTATCTCTCAAGCACTAAAAACAACAGCGTTAGCTTGTGGCTTGAATATCCTGTATTTGTAACGATAATTGCATTTATTTTGAAGTTGCTTGGATATTTTCTTAAATGACAAAGGCCTCTTAGATTCCTGCAGCATAGATAAGAATATGATATAAAATCTAGCCTTATAATGCAATAGAAAAATTAGCCAATATTTACTCCCAATTCAATTAGATGGTATTATATGACTTGTATTACCAGAAATAATCAAATAATTACAGGAGTAATTAAAATACATCTTTAAAAAGAGATGTTCCTAAAACTTAAGTGCCAATGCCGGGTGGACTCATTATTCAGTTTAGAAAATCTTAGTGTTCCCATTTCAAATATCAGTTAAAGGGGTGTATCTTGAAGAATAAACACAACTAGGAATGAAAAAATTAATTAATTCAGTTTCTCACTTTAAAAATACTAAAAAGGATTGATAATCCTAATACTTTTTTTGGTAAGGATTTATTTACTTCTCATTCTTAATATCTTCAATGCTGTTGTCTTTTTAACCTCCTAAGTAATTTCAAACTTAAGTAAAGATGTAACACATAAAACCTGATTCAGGGCTTATGGAAACACTAGTGATATAGAGATAAATTATATAACCTACTTATCTTTAATTATATATTATGAAACTGATAAAATCCAAATTTCAAAAGCATATAATTCATGGAAAATTATTTCCTTTGTAAAGGATTTTCACATTTTGGAAAGAATTATTTGAGGGTTTTTAAATGCTAATCTCATCTTCTGCTTTTAAAACATTATTTAAGTTAGACATATTAAATATATACAAGTATTTTTAAAACATACCTACTGTGAAAAGTGAGACTTTAGGAAGTATATGAATCTTCGATCATATACATATTTGTTTTTTAACAAATAGGAAGAAGCAATTTCTACTATTTATATTTTTTCTTTTAATTATATTGTGGGTTTCTTCATGGGCATATGAGTTTTTTAGTGAAATGTTAAATTTTTATGAATAAAAAGTACATTTTCTTATATATTTTCAACAAAGCATATCATTCATTAAGATAAAGCAGGTACAAATTAATGATATTAGTTTATTCTAAAGTAAAGAAATGGTTTTTTTAAATTGTGCCCTATTTTTATGATGATTATTTGGAGATATTTTGATATTCTGAAATTCAAAAGCATTTGGATAATACCTATTTAATCTTAAGGCTCTGTAAAACTTCTCTACTGTCAAGTTTTATAAAAATTATTATAAAAGGTATATTTCAAATGTAGTATTTTGTCTTTGCTTCACTTCTATTCACTTAAAACAGAGATGAAAACCAAATATCTATAGTTCAACATTGAATCTAGGGTTTCTTAACACAATCTCTGTAAATTTCTTGTTTTTTTCTTCCACCTTTTTTTTTCTTAAAGAAGTAATTGGAGATACTTTACTAAATTCTTATGTGTTCATACATGCCAAATACTTCTCTCCTTTACTAATATGTCCTGTAATCCTTCAAATGAATTGTGGGATCAAGCTGCCTTTGTTTTCACCTGAACTTTCCTTGGCAGCCACAGAGACAAATTTACAAGACTCCACCAGATAAATTAGAATGCCACAAGGTATCCTATATAATAAAGAGCTAATATGCTAATTAGACCGGACGGTGGAACAACCTTCTGGAATGACCAGTGGGTGGGAGTAGGGGGGTGATGAGGGCTGAGACAGCCGCAGCTGCAAGGGCCTACTCTTGCACGAATTTCCTGCACTGGGCCTCTAGTAGTTAATAATTACTGGTTATCACCTCTCTCTCTCTCTCTCTCTCTCTCTCTCTTCCTCCCTCCCTTCTTCCCCCTTCCCTCTCTATACCCTCCCTCCCTTCCCTCAATACTATACTCTTTGCTGGATCTATTTTTTAATCGAATAATGGATATACATACTACTTTCCAGGATAAATATTTTAAATATCTTAATACCATTGGACATTAAATGAAATCCTATTATTTTTATCTCCAAAATAGGAAAAAAAATGTACGAGTATATTTAAGGGTAGAAGAAGGAATAGATGTTAGGAGGGGTGTGGTGGAACTTCTGGGATATCAAGATCAATAATAAAAGAGAAAACCATTTAAAGGTATAGTTTGGAAAATGGAACTAGCATTTTAAAGATGGGTAGAGTCAATGAAGAGTCAGAGTAGAAAGCCAACTCCTAGTTAAATAGAATTATTGCAAAGATAAAAACCTTTTAGAGTATACACCTTTTATCCTATTTTTAAAAACATGCTTGCAAAATATTAAATACCTCTTCCCAAAGATTTTCAGTTTGTTTACATTTAAAAATTAAATTTAAAAATTAAAAAAAATGATGCTTTTACTGCTATAATGTTCTAACTCAAGACTGAGAGACATTTTGAACACGTTTAGCTATAACTAAAAGGGTAGAGATATGTTCTCTCATATTTTTCCTGATGTAATGTTATAGTTCAGAAGCTTATTTAAAACAAGTATTTTCTTACTCATAAAAATTTATATTTTAGAAGTTCTATGTTTATTGCAGCATTTTTCATGGTGGCCAAGACATGGAAACAACCAAAATGTCTTTTTTAAAAAAGATTTGTATTTGTTTCAGAGAGAAATGGAGAGGGAGAGAGAGAAACATCAATGGGTTTGATCCCCAGTATGGGGTGTGCAGGAGGCAGCCAGCTGATCCATGATTCTCTCTCATCATTGATGTTTTTATCTCCCTCTTCTTCTCCCTTCCTCTCTCTAAAAACAATAAAAACATATTTAAAAACTATGTACCATTGGATGCCCTGGCCAGTTTGGCTCAATGGACAGAGCATTAGCCCACAGGCTGAAGGGCCCAGGGTTCAAATCTGGTCAAGGGCATGTACCATGGTTGTAGGCCAGATCCCCAGCCCTGGTCAAGTGCGGGTGGGAGGCAACCAATCAATGTGTTTCTCTCACATCAATGTTTCTCTCTCTCTGTCTCTCCTCCTCCCTTCCACTCTCTCTAAAAATCAATGAAAAATATCTTTGAGTGAGGATTAACAACAACAACAAAAAAAATGTACCATTGAATATGTCAGATAGGTGAGAAAATTTTAATGGATAGCATCTAACATCAATCTTGAAAAAAATATTATGTACGGTATTTATTAAGGTTTTATGATATATTTTCTCTTATTTTTAATATTTTATGAAAATCCTTTTTTACCTGGCATGCTGCAAGATATGAGAAAAAAACTTTAATCTGAGAATTTCTATTTTACTACTTTGCTCTTCCCAATGATATATTTTACTTGAGTAGTTTAATACTTGGAAATTATTTTTAGAAAGCATCAATCTAATCTGTGTTCATATTTTTTATTTCTTAAATTAAATTAATTGGGGTGGCATTGGTTAATAAGATCATATAGGTTTCAAGTGTACAGTTCTATGATACATCATCTATATATTGCATTGTATGCACATCACCCAAGTCAAATCTTCTTCCATCTAAATAAGTTATACAAAAAAGAAGTGGGCCAAACTTCAGGAGTCAACTAGCCATTCCATTGCATTTAGTTGTTCTAAATTTTCAGAATTACAATTTTGAAATTAAGGTATGAGCATTTTCTAAATGGTTTCTTTCAGATAACCATTGAATTTGATTTGCATGCAAATGCAGTTGCAATGTAACCTTGTTATTTCCTCCAGCTATCAGGGAAAAAAGTCTTCTTTTCCATGAAGTTCTCATCATGAAAACTTCCATTTTGATACGATCCTGTTGCAGGTTGTTGGTGTACCCTCTGAATCACAGTTTCTACCGGACTTGTAATGTGAAGCAGCTTTAGAAACAATGTTTATCACACAATATATCAATATTACATAATTACTTAATATATTTAATTTTAGAATTTTTATAAATATATGTATATTATACTCTGATTTTAATTTTCTTGTATTTGTGAATAAAAACTTAAAGCATTTGAGGGAGTAGCAAGAGTAGAGAGACACATGAGATCACTGGGTAAATTTATTCCCTCTGTTTAAGAAATTTGGTGATGAATGCTTTATTTATGTCACACATTGATTTCATTAGCATAAAAAGAGAATCACAAGAAACAAACAAAATATTATTAAGTTAAAGATTCTATATAACTGAGTTTAAAGGATTAATATATATGCTCTGGCTAGTTTTCCATTTTTTTGAGAAGCATGACCTACAGATTTCAACATCTCTTGGGTGGGGACAAGCACAGGATGAAGAAAAAGGGGGGTATGTTTTGGTTTGCATTCTATACAGAACCTGGATTTTTCTACACATTGAGACAAGTTTTCCAAATCATTTTGCATTCTTGTATTAACTCACTATCACATATTTTCTCTCATTAAAGCTCTGCAGATAAGTCCTGAAAATCCTAGGCAAGAATGTTTCTCAGCAGTGTGACACATTTTATGTTTCTGACTCTTGAAGACTAAGAACTATTTTATGTGCTATGTTTCAGAATTAATAACATCTTTCAAAAATTATCATGATACATGGAGTTGTTTTATTCCAGATGTGTTACCCAAGGGATCATATACCATAATACTATTAACTCAGCAAATTAATCAAGAAAAGACCAAGAATAATGTCAGTTTCATTTTAACTGTTAAAAGGGAATATTCATTTTAAATTAACCTCAGACGCAAAATAATAAAAATCTTAGAAGAAAATTTAGGCAGTAAATTCATGGACATTTCCTGGAGATATATCTATCTATCTATCTATCTATCTATATATATATATATATATATATATATTATAAACCTCCTAGGGCAAGGGAAACAAAAGAAAGAATAAGCAAATGGGACTACATCAAAATAAAGAGGTTTTGTACAGCAAAGGAAATCATCAACAAAATGAAAAGATAAACCACTGAATGGAAGAACATTTTTGCCAGTGATACATATAAGGGGTTCATTTCCAAAATATTTAAAGAACTCATACAACTTAACAAAAGGAAGATAAACAATCCAATCAAAAAATGGGCAAAGGACCTAAATAGACACTTCTCCAAAGAGGACATACAGTTGGCCAATAGACATATGCAAAGATGCTCAATGTCACTAATCATCAGAGAAATGCAAATTAGAACCACAATAAGATATCACCTCACACCTGTCAGAATGGCTATCATCAACAAATCAACAAACAACAAGCGCTGGCAAGGATGTGGGGAAAGGAAACTCATGCACTGTTGGTGGGAATGTGATTGGTACAGCCAGTGTGGAAAACAGTATGAGTTACCTTAAAAATTTAAAAATCGAACGGCCTTATGACCCAGTGATTCCTCTTCTGGGAATTTATCTGAAGAAACTAGAAACATTAATTTGAAAGGATAGATGTACTCCTGTGTTCATTCAGTGTCATTTGCAATAGCCACGGTTTGGAAATAGCCCATGTCCACCAGTAGAAGAGTGAATAAAAAAGCTGTGATACATTTACACAATGGAATACTACTTGGCTATAAAAAGGAATAAAATTTTATCCTTTATGATGGCATGGATGGACCTGGAGAACATTATGCTAAATGAAATAAGCCAATCAGAGAAAGATAAGTACCATATGATTTCACTCATATGTGGATTTAATGTACAAACTGAACTACCAAGCAAACTAGAGACAGATTCAAAGATAGAGATCAGGCAGACAGCTCTAGGTTGGGGTGATGGCGGTTGGGGGAGTGAAGGGATTGAGCAAAAACAAAAAAAAAGGAGAGAGAGAACTTATGGACAGGAACAACTGTGGCGATTGTGGGGTTGGAAGAGGTGGGTGGAGATGGAAGAGGGCATAAAGGAGATGCATGGTGATGGGGAAAAAATAATTAAATTAACTTCAGCCATTTCATGAAAAGCTATTCAGGCATGTCTTGACTTATTCAGTACAACAGTAGTAAATTGAGAAAGTGATCACTACATCAGCCCCTGAAATCTGTATAATGAATTCCCTTTTAACCTGGTGATTCAAACAACTCCACACCATGATTCAGATGTCGGGAACATTCACTTTAATACGCCTAACTATAGGTTTGAAGAGCAGTTTGTAATTAAGGGGCAGGTAACTGAGAATCATTGATAAATCCAAACAACCCCCTCATTCAGAACCTAGTAGTATGGAAGCCATTTACACAAATAACGTCTAACTGCTCTTAATTGATGTGCAAGTGTGTAATTTATACGATTTTCCTCTGGTCCTGCTCAACCAAAGCACTCATTTCCTGTTCAGTAGTGGTGTCTGGTGAGAGATTTAAAACATTGATGAAACATGTGCTGTTGTTGATATTGAAATATTGACTGGTATTTCAAAACCACTCCCATGCAGTGATGAGAAAAAAGAAAACAAAAACCTATGTCTTTGGATACGGTTTTCAATATCCAGCTATAAGTATACCTTTCTGAAATTTATGAAGAAAGGTGGGAAATAAAAAATAAGTAAGTGGTTAAATACATAGATATTTTTCTCTTGATTAATAGTAGTGTCTCTCCCTCTGTCTGTGGAAAAGTTTACCTAACAGTTGGGTTTTTTTTGCATAATTTACTTTTATCTATTTATTTTCACCAAAATTCATACCACATGAAAGTAATTATTCCATGGAAATGTGCTTTCTTTTAGTTGCTTCTTTCTTTCATTCCTATTCTTTCTGAATTGTTCCCCTCTAATTTATTTCTTCCTTTGTTATTATTTAATAAGTAGCTTGGCACTTTATTATTTTTAAAAAGTTACAAATTTTTTGTGAAAAATTCATATAAATTAAAGTATTACGTACCACAGTGAATATATATATATATATATATATATATATATATATATATATATATAGCTAGCCCCATTCTTTCTCAGACTAAAGAATGATTCTGTATAATGCTCAAGAGAACGTATTCAGTGTAGAGATGTTCTGGGCTCTTAATTTCTCAATTTTCCTCACAAGATTAAAACTGAAACAACAAAAAATTGAGTGAACATGAATTAGACTTGAATCTTTTTCTACCTCTGTAGTGATTTTTTTAAAAAAAATTAAAAAAGGAAAACTAAGAAGAAACTACATTTTAAAGTTTAAGCATAAAAATCAGCAATTAATAACAGAAACAGTGGAAAGTAGAAAGGCAATAGCAGTGTTAAAATCTCCCGTTTTCTCCCTTCTAAGCTTGTCTCACTGTGGAGAAGCATGAGCGCCCTGCTTGCTGAAGAGCCCTAGATTTAAAACAGATGTTTTTCTTTTCTTTTTTTTTTAATTAGCGGAAAGCTTCACAGCTTGCCACACCCTGGGAAGAAAAAGCAGCCCCTAGACTCCCCATCCACCTGAAAGAATTAGGAGGATGGCATTATTGTGGTAGAAATATCACGTGGCAGTTTAAATACACATTTTGGTAAACCGCTCCCATGAGTGTGGATTTAACTAGTCAATCAGCAAATGAAATCACAGTGTTTGCACTAGTTTAATGTCATTTCACCAGAAATTCCACCGGTGCTGGGTTAATTAGTATTTTCTTTCTATTTTGGTTTTTCAAGTATGAAGTATTCGTGGCTATGGCAACACTTATATTTCTGAGTAAACAGTTAAGTATAGACATGTGAATAAGAAAAACACAATAAAAATATCTGAGAGCAAAAGCATAAGACAATTAAGATTTCCAATATGTAATTATGATAAGTGGACATTGCAAAAACATATTCTGCACCATATACTAAAATTACATAAAGGCTGAGTGTATAATTTTCATTCCTGAGGTTCTTTGATTTCTTTTCCACCTCACTTTTCCACCTCATCAAACACACATTCACCTATTATTGTCATAAAATATTTTTATACAGATGTAAATACTTAATTTAATAAACAAAAAGTTTAAATGTAATTGATACATAATTTGTCTCTACTTAACTAGATACATCGAAAGGAATATTCTCCAATTTTATTGCAGAAGAAAAAAAGTATTGTTAAAATATAAGCCTCAAAAAGGAAACTATTCCTAGCATCCATTGTTTGAGATAGTACTATTCCCGTAGCTTTCAGAGCTCCCGGGAATCAAATCTGAATGTTATGTTTACCTACAAGCTGCAGAGTATATTGAAATCGGTCCACATCAGGGCAAAGAACAAGACTGTCATGGCAAGGGGACTGCATGAGGCTGCAGCTTGCTGCCTAACCTTTTGCCTCATGGTACCTCAGGTTAAAGTGTGTTTTAAATCAAAGAGGGAATAGTTGTGGTATCTCAATTTCAAACCAGGTAATATTTGCCCACGTCTTTGAAAACTAGCAATCTATATATCACACATTGACTGTGGCTTGTATGAGTTACAACTTGGAAAGGAAAGGGCTCCTGGGGGGAGGTGCCAGGAGATGTGCAGGAGGAGTGATTAACCTAGAAGGGTTACCAGGCAGGGGATGTCCAAGGCTGATGCAGGCACTGTGAACAACTGGGTTAAGACTCTTGTATTCTAAGGGAATCTAACAATTCTGTCCCACTTTTACTTATGTTAGTTCTACTGACAACAGAGCAGAAGTTATTCTCAGAAGGTTTTCCTTCCAAATATAAGAGCGCTGGGCTAGGGGAGCAAAAGTCAGGGTTCCCGATGTTACAATGACAGAAGCTGTCTATTTCATGAGCATCACCTGTACAATGGACATAAAATATTATATGGCTTCAATAATTACTTATATCTGCTGTGTAAGCCAGATGACCTTAGGTTTCCGACAGATCCATCCTATACCATTCCTATGATTCAGACAAGTTAGTGTTTTATATAAATGGCAAATTGTTTATTTCTTTCTGAAGCATTAAAGCATATGAAAACTGACTTTCCTTAATTCTAAAAATTTAGATTTATAAACTCTTGAAACTTACAAAGATTTATCTGGGTTCTAAAACCTAGATACCAAAATATTTCAATTATTATAATTTTGATAAATAACTCTATATAAATATAACATTGATTTAAATAAAAGTCCATTTTTATATCCATCATATGTCAAATGCTAACATTTTAATAGTTTCAGAAAATAAAAAGCATTCAAAATACTGAATATTTATGTAAACATACTTTGTCCATAATTAGTAAAATAAAACATAATCTTGTCTTACTCTTTTTTTTTATTGTCAGCTAGTGCTCAAAACATCCCCACTTTTCCTGAATTTAATGTGAGGCAATTCATTTCATATTCAAAAAGAAATGTTGGGAAATAAATCAGAGTGAAAAAGGAGCTGATTTGTAATATAATTTTTCTAAATATTATTGCTATACCTAATTTTCTCAGTTTCTCTTGGGCCTGAGGATGGAGAAAATTTTTTTCTTGTCAGATTCTATCTTCATTTCTCCCCCTCAAATGTGTTGAAGGATATATTTCTTTATGAACACGATGGATTAAATATGTGTTTATTTTATTTCCTCCTAAAACACTATAAAAAACTGCAAAAAATCAAGAAAAATAGAATGGCAGAAGATAGCATAAATTTTAATAAATTTTTGGGAGAATGGAAAGATATTCAAGAGTTGCAACTACATGCAAGCATAGGGAATTATAGTCTAAGTGTTCACAGAAGGCTGATGTCTGTGAAGCTAGGGCAATTTGCTTGGGAGAACCCCTAAAATACCTGGCACAGGGAGCAACCAGGGAGCATGGGACTAGAGATAGGCAGGCAGGTTAAAGTCTGTAGGCAGCACAGTTCCCTTTCTCCACTCAGCTCAGGCAAGCTGCTACCCACCCACATTGACCTAGTCACAAACCCAGGCACAGCAACTAAAATGCTTGAAAATTAGGACTCAAGTATAGCTGAAGGCAAGGGCAAGGCACCAAGCTGATACCACAGGGATTAGATAAAAGCCTGAATCCTGAGAAGTCGGAAATCTCCAGCCTGCTTTCTCCCTGTCTTGTTTTCAGGACAACAACCAGGCATGTATTTCATGAGGCCAGATGGTAGAACATTCTTTTTAAAGAAATGGGGTGCCTCAGAGGCATATCTATAGAGTTTGACATTGAGGGAACCCTAGTGTAGAACTAGACATCAAACATTATTCAGAGGAGATGAATTGACAACTCCCCTTTCTCTACTACAGATAATTTAAGTAGGCTTCATGCTTAATTATAAGTGGAAGCCAAACTATTTAGATACTTAGGAAAGCCTCCCAAAGAAAAGAGACCAACACAAATGAGAGAGAGAGAGAGAGAGAGAGAGAGATTAGATACAAAATATTAAGTGTTAAAATAATAAACCAGATAAGAGATAAAGCTGTACTAATAGTAGAACATAGATCTAGAAACTATAAGGAAAAGAATAAAGCACCTCTGTGTTCCCCCCACCCCCATCAAAAGTCTTAGAGCTTAAAAAAATAAATAATATAATTGAAATGAAGAAGAAACAGATAGAAGGTCCAGAAGATCTGGGGGAATAAATACCCCAGAAAATAGAACAAAATGACACAGAGATACAAATTAGAAACAAGATATTAAAGAAAACTTTGAGGAGTAATTCATATGGCACAGTATCTGATTAAGAGGAGATCCACAAAAGAAGAACAGTGTTAAGAAAGAGGAGGGATGCAATCAAGAAATTGGCTAACAGATTGCCACAGAAGCTTCAGAGCAGTGGGCCTGGAGAGGAAACCATCTAGAATAGAACAGTAAGAGAGACTGGGGTGGGGGTGAGGTCTCTAGCTTAAAAGCACACATAAATTGATACATTATCTGATGTAATTGAACATTGGAGAAATTGATCAAATAGCAAAAAAAAATATCATGGGTTACTGGAGTATACGGGAAAATTAGGTATCTAAGTACAAAACCAAGTAAATGAAGATAAAATGAAGTCAGAAAAATAATTATAGGAGAAAGGAAGTGTAGTTCATGTCGTAATACTTGGATTAGCAGTACACAATAGTAATATTACAAAATTTAAATAAGAATTGTGAAATAAGCATATTGGCAAAATAAAGAGAAAGAAATAGAAGAGGTGATGATGGGGTGTGGCTTTTGAAACCTGAACCACCATAACAAGAAGTCAAAGAATCCTGTCTGAAATTGGACACACAAAAATGAAATCAGGGATGTCTACTTTTACCACTCTTACTCAGCATAGTAATGGAAATCCTAGCCACAGCAATTTCACAAAAATAAGAAATAAAAGGCATCTAAACTGGAAAGGAATGAGTAAAACTTTCATTATTTGCAGATGGAATGGTTACATTTATACTAGAGAACTCTAAAGATTCCACCAAAAAAACTACTAGAACTGATAAATGAATTCAATAAAGAAGCAGGAAACAGAATAAATATTCAGAAATCTGTTGCACTTTTATACACACATAATGAACTATCAGAGAGAGAAACTAAAAAAAAAAATCTCATTTACAATATAATAAAAACACACACCTGGGAATAAATTTATACAAGGAGGTAAAAGACCTATACTTAGAAAATTATAAGCCACTAAAGGAAGAAACTGAAGAAAAACAAATAAATGAAAGTATATATTGTGTTCACAAATAGGAAGAATTAACATTGTTAAAATGTTTGTACTACCCAATGCTATCAATAGATTTAATGCAATCCCCATCAATATAACAAGGTGTTTTTACAGACTAGAACAAAAATTTATATGGAATCACAAAAGACTTCAAATAACCACAGCAATCTTGAAAAAAATATGAAAAGGTTTCTGGTATCATGCTACAAAATATTAAACTATACTACAAGGCAATAGTAATGAAAACAGCATAGTACTGCATAAAAACTGACACATAGATCAATGGAACAGAATAGAGAGCCAAAAATAAACCCACACTGACACTATCAATTAATATATGACAAAGGAGTCAAGAACATACAATGGGCTAAAGACAGTTTATTTAGTAAGTGGTGTTGGGAAAATTGGACCAATACATGCCAAAAAAAAAAAAAAAAAGAATACACTAAAAATTGATTAAAGACTTTAATGTAAAACTTGAAACAATAAAAGTCATGGAAGAATATAGGTAGTAACTCTCTGATATTTCTATTAGCAATGCACATATTTTTTTCTGATATATCTCTTCTGGCAATAGAAACAAAAGAAAAAAATAAACAAATGGAACTACATTGACTAAAAATTTTTGCACAGCAAAGGAAACCATCAACAAAACAAAAAGACAACCTACTGAATGAGAGAATATATTCACAAATGATACATCTGTTAAGGGGTTAATATCCCAAATTTATAAAGAACTCATACAACTCAACTCTAGAAAAATAAACAGTCCAATTTTAAAAATGGGCAGAGGACATGAATATACACTTCTCCAAAGATAACATATAGATGGCCAATAGACATATGAAAAGTTGCTTAATCATCAGAAAAATGCTAATCAAAACCACAATGGGATACCACCTTCCTCCTGTCAGAATGGTTATCATCAGTAAATTAACAAACAGTGTTGACTGGGATGTGGAGAAAAGGAAGCCCTTGTTCACTGTTGATGGGAATGCAAATTTGTAGAGCCACTATAGAAAAATATATGGAGGTTCCTTAAAAAATTAAAAATAGAACTGCCATATGCAGGAATTTCACTCCTGGATATTTACCTGAAGAAAACAATAAAAATTTGCAACTATATATGCATCATTGCTTAGAATAGCCAAGCTATGGAAGCAAATATATCCAATGAGAGGTGAATGGATACAGAAGTGGCACATATATACAATGGAGTATATTCAGCCATAAAAAGAAGAAAATTTTGCCCTTTAGAACATATATGGATCTAGAGAGTATTGTATCAAGTGAAATTAGTCTAACAGGGAAAGACATGATTTCACTTATATGTGGATTCTAAAACAAACAAAAGAAACAAAACAGAAACAAACTAATAGATACAGAGAACAAACTGGTGGTTGCCAGAGGGAAGGAGGGTGGAGTTTGCGTGGAAAATTGAAGGGGATTAAGAAGTACAAACTTCCAGTTATAAAATAAGTCATGGGGATGTAATGTCAGCATAGGGAATAGAGTCAATAATATCATAACTATGCACAGTGACAGGTGGTTACTAGACATTGTGGGGACCACTTTGTATGGCATGAAAATGTTGAATCACGATGTTGTATACCTAAAACAATATACTATTGTATCTTGTAGATCAACTATAATTAAAAATTAATTTTCAAAACATTTGTAAGAAAAGTACATTGAACATTGTGCCTTCTTATAACTTAAAATACAGAATGAGCATCTTTTCTATGCCTTGGTGAACTGGCATATTCTTTTCTGAGTTTATCAGCTCCCAATATTTTATCCTTTGCACTTTCAGTGATATAAATTATCTCTGAGATTTCCATCAATGTGGGGCTTTTTGCCAGCATCACGTCCTCTAGAATATTGTCATTCCCTTCATTACATCGTTTTCCCTATTTATGTTCGTACATTTTCCCTCACTAAGATACTCTGTCTACACATCTAGAGTTTCCTGAATGGCATGCTATTATTTTCTATAAACCCATTTATATTCGATTCAAGTTTCACTTCCAGTACCATAAGTTTTTGTTTCTTTGCTGTAGCTTTATATTTATTAACCAAATATCTTCTTTTAATTATCCTTTTTCTTCTTTTGGTTTTCTTTTCTTTTGTAAAATGGCACGTGGGTTTGTCACTGGGAGGCAAGGAGACAACATAGCCACACACTTTCCTGTTTGACTATGAACTGAATAACAGATGCACAGTGGCCAAGCCCTGGCAGACTTTAATCAAAGTGACATGCTTGGTCACTGATCATGATGGACATCTGTTATTACATAGTGATTTGTGTACCGAAGATCTAGCAATGAAGTTAATACCTTTTGCAATTACTCACAGTTAATACACCATGGTAACTGAAATGTGAACTGTGTTGTAGATAAGCGGATACTATTTAGCTACACTGTGGTAACAGAAATTGATGCATGTTGGAACCAGAGGAAGCAAAGACTGGATTTTTATTGTACTTATACTCTCTATGTATTTACCTTGCCACTTTTTGATAAATGATGAAATTTTTATCAGTAAATCATAATTATTTGCTATTTGGATGATACTCAGTAATAGGTTTATACATCAAAAAGTTAACATTTTTTTATTAATATGAGAAATGGATTGTGAGGTAAATAAATTTTGACTATTTGTAATCTAATTCTGAAACTGCCAAAACACAATCTTTTTCCTTTACTATGTCAAGGTTTGTTTTATTTGGATGACATTGATTAATAAAATTATATAGGTTTCAAGTATACAATTCTATGATACAACATTGCATTGTGTGCCCACCAATCAAAGTCAGAACTTAGATATTCTTCCATCATCATATATTTGACACTTTTTACCCTTTTCTACCCCCTCACCCCTTTTCCCTCTGGCAACCACCGTATTGTTGTTTGTGTCTATGAGTTTTGGTTTGTTTGTTTTTCTTGTTTGTTCATTTGTTGCTTTCAGTTTTATATCACACATATGAATGAAATCATAGGGTAGAATTCTTGACTTTTTCTGTGTGATTTATTTTGCTTAGCATGATATTCTCAAGGTCCATCCATGCTGTTACAAATGGCAGTAATAGAATACTACTCAGCCATAAGATTTTCAATTTTATTTTTTTCTTTGTTTTTATTTACTTATTTTTTATTAAATCTTTATTGTGGAAAGTATTACATATGTCTCCTTTTTTCTCCCACTGACCCCTTATAACCCTCCCCAGCTCCCTGTCCCAGGACTCCACCACCCTTGTGCCTGCAGTATTTCTACTCTCCTAGAAGAGGATTCCCCCTTCTGAAATTCAAGGAAAAGAGCAGTTACTTCACATAAAGTTAGCCCTTCAGTTCTTTCTTTAGAAAAAGAGACAAGTGGTCTTTCTGAGGCATGGGTCTGGTTTAGATTGTGCTATATAACAGGTTTTAAGAAAGAGTCTGAAGCTATACAATGGAATGAGAATGGTCCTCATGCAGTAGAAGAGGAAGTTAAATAGCAGTAATGACAAGGAATATTGGCATTACCGCTGTTGGAAATTAATGTAAACTAATGCATTGGCACTAGTTTTGTGAGTTATAGGTTATTTTCTAAGAGCCCATTTTTAGCGGCAGAACTACATGACTGTGATTTTGCAACTTTTTTTTCATTCAAACATTGGAGACCACTAAAGAGGAGTATAAGACACTGCAAATCTTAGTTATTCCATTCAGGTCTCCTTGGGAAAATACGTGAAGCTGTTCTGGTTAGGAATGAGGCTTTCTTTGCCTTTGACTGCTCGTTTCAGTGCCAGTGAGTGGGCATTCTCTTTCATTTCCTTTTACATGCTATCCTTACACTTTTCTCAATACTCTTACTATATTATTCACTTTGTAATGACTCTTGAGTAACAATTTTGTCCGTTTTCTGGTTCAAAGTCCCCAAATTCTCACATATATTTTAAAGTTTTTGACCTCTTCTTCTCACACCCAATTCTCTCAGGTGAGTCTTTTGTACCCATCCTATACATATTAGTATAATCAGTAGGTACTAGTTCTTAGAACTACTTTGGGGATGCCGCAAATATAAATCATTCGTATTTTCTTAGGCCATTACTGAGAATTCAGGCCCTTTCTTTGTATCAGAAAATCAGGGTTATTTCTCAAAAAAGAAACCTAAGCCAATTATTCTCCTATTTAGTTTTTGCTATGTACTACTGTTTTCTTTACCAAACTCATTCCTTATATTATGTAGAGAATAGAGTGACAATTTATCATTAAATATTCAAAACCTCTAAGCAGTATTATCCCAGAACAGATTTATAACCCTGACATAGAAAAATATAATACATATTTTAAAATATTCCCCAAAAGATCTTTCTCAACACAACTGCTGTTTGTTGTGGGGAAGCATGAGACTTGGTTGGAAAGTTTGTAAGGAGAAAATTCTGACCTAGGGGAGTTGGCTGAAGGCAACCATCCTGATTGTTCCTTGACCTTTCCAAACAAGTCTGAGTGCGTGCAGACCCTCAGGTATTTACCGGAATCCTTATGCTTAATCTTTAGATGTCCTTACTTAAAGGACACTGCAGACACATGTGTCCTCCCAAGATTACTTACCCTACTGATTGTATCTAAAAGATAAACTTTATCCCAAACTGTTGTTACAATAAAAGCCTACAGAGGCAGGCTAACAAGGCTGTCTGGTTCCTTATAGCCAGGCAGTCCCTTAGCCTTCTCTTTCACAG
This sequence comes from Myotis yumanensis, assembly GCF_028538775.1. Classification (NCBI taxonomy): domain Eukaryota; kingdom Metazoa; phylum Chordata; class Mammalia; order Chiroptera; family Vespertilionidae; genus Myotis; species Myotis yumanensis. Next base: position 158,186,758 of record NW_027223752.1, on the reverse strand, counting down.
CAGTTGTGTGTCAGAGTAACCATTCATCCATTGGTCAGGGTCTGCTTGTCAGCCCCAGCAAGTGGTTCCCTGTGTGAGAACCAAGTAACGCATTAAGATGTGGCAGAAACCTCAAAAATGAAGAGCAACTGAGCAGTAAGTCATTAGAGCCCACTTGGGACTTCCAAGTTCTAGGGGATTGTTTCTCAGCTAAGGTTTCACAATGGGACAGCCGTTGTCCGCAAAACAACAATATATAACAGTGATTAAAAAGTTATTAAAAGCAAATGGTGCCTCAGTTACAGAGGCTTTTTGCAGACTATTATAATTTATAATCCTTGGTTCCCTGATGCTGGAACATTAGACCTTGATCTCTGGGAGCAAGCAGGTAGGAATTTAAAGAGAAATCAGGCCCAAGAAAAATGAGTGCCCTTGTCAGCTTTAACTATGTGGGCTCTTGTTTGAGCTGCACTATGACAACTTCATATTGAAGATCAAAAACCTACTGAACTCCAGGTGGAGGAGGTAGAGCTTGTAATACCTAAGGTCCCACCGTCAGGGGAACCCTTTCTTGATCCTCTGCCTCCACTGTGGGAAGGCTCATCAACTGGATTCTCAATTATGTGATCATGTGTCAGGCAAACCATGTTAGAAGGAGAGCTTTTGGCTTGCCCAGTTATGCAAGATCAGCAAGGTAATAGGATACATGAGCCACTCTCCTTTAATACCATTAAAGAAATAAGGAAAAGTGTTAGAGAAAATGGGGCTAATGGTCCATTGACAAAAGGACTCCTTAATGCCTTGTCTGAAAATTACCATAGGATGCCTTGGGACTGGTAGATTTTGGCTAAAACAACTTTAGATGCCAGTCAATATTTATTATGGAGAGCAGATTATGATGAGATCTGTGAACAAAAGGCTGTTTGTGGGTGTTCACTGCCAACCCCACCTGGGAGCCCTCTGGGCCGCATTCTGGCTGTAAGTCCCGGGCACTTTAAGACATCTTCTGAAAGGCCATGAAAAGGACTCTGATTTATTAAGTCTTGTCTGTGGGTTATGTGCACCCATAAATACCTTATATGAGAGTGTCTGTTGATTGTTGTTTTATGTTTCTTTGTTGTTTGGTTTCTAGTGAGAGTTCTTATCTGTCTGTAATGTAACTTGGTTACTGATGTTCTTTGCTTGCTTGCTTATATTTGGGGGACTTAGATTGGTCTTCATCATTTTATGAACATAGGGAATCCTCTGTCTCTGCTGTTTGGGCTTTGTGCCACTCAGAACCCTTTTGCAGTGCTGGGTTAATGTGAGAAAAGATTCTAAGGCTAATGTCCCAGTCCACCCTTTTGTGAGTACTCATTCATTTACTATAGGGGTTTCTCTGTTTCTTTTTTTAAGATCTCTTCTTATATGCAAGATTTCATTTTGTTAGTCTACTCAGAAAGAAAAAAGTATATATATGGGAAATAAACATTCTAAACCCCCAAGTCTTTTTCCTAGGAGGACCAGATCTATAGAAGGTCCCTCCAGCAGGCTGTAGAAATAGCAGGGGCAGGGTGCGGGGGGTGGGGGGGGGGGAGGGAGGCACTCCCATTTTTGTAAGGAACAATAAAATAAAGTAGTACTTTCACATTGCTAATCTGAGGAATGTTACTTGCTACCTAAAAATTAAGGTTTTTAAGGGTTTAGAATTCTCACTAATTGGAAAGAAATTATAGTTTTGGTGTAATAGAAGGCATGAGGCATGGGGATGCATTTTGAAGGGAAAAGAAAGGAAGTTATATAAATGACACAGGCCAGTAAGGCAGGACAAATAGAATAGGCAAATTGAGATGGTTAAACAGCAATTTGGAGCAACCTAGTAAATCCGATCTTCCCTAAACCAAGGACACTTGAGTAAATGATTTGCATTTTGCCTCGCTAATCAGAGGGTAAATAGCTTATACCAACGTATTCAGGGAGAAAGCAGAAATCCAATTAGTGTCATTTGCTGACTGCAACAAAGAACAAATTAAGTTAGAGAATAAACTTTATTTTGGTTAGTCTTTTTCTGTCTGTTAAAAGGGAAAATAACTTTCCTGTTTTTTTACCCAGGATGAAAAAGTTCTATAAATTATTAAAATGGTTATATGTCATATTAATCAGGTATTACCAAAAAAAGAGCCATATTTTAATCATGGGAACTAAGTTTACTAGCCTATGCTTATGTCTAATACACTTTGATATATGATCTTTTGGTAAAATAAGTTTGGTAAAAATTCAAACAACCATTCCAGGGTTTGAATTTTAAGAAAATTTTTCTTGACCTAGAATTGGCTTTAGGTCATTCCAATAGGCCCTGGAATGCTTCAAGGATTTGTTTTCTCTCTCAAATAGAAAAATTCTCTGCTTAAGGTACATGGGAAGCTTTGTCAAATAATAATTACTATATTAAGCTTTCATTTATAGCACTAATTGTTATTCTGGAATATTGTGTTTTGCAGAAAGGACAAGATTCCATGTCATTTTCATTACTGTATAAAGTATCTGGATTTATAGAAGTTCTGGCAGGAAAAATCAGGAGAAACAAAAGTTTTATTATGGGGCTGAATGAATGAAAAATAATTATATAGCTTTTGTTGAAAATATTGCCGATTCTTAATCTTTTCTTTTCAGATATAAGGATGCATTTTAAAGCAATTTGGTAAATTATATATTTCTCTCCCTACCTGTCCCTCCAGTATTTGGCAATTCTTAATAAATGGCAATACGTTTCTTTACATGAATTCAATAAGACCTGTTTCCAATTGTAGCTATATTAACCAAGATAAAAACTGATAATGGGCCCACTTATATCAGCCATGGCTTCACCACCTTTTGCAGAACTTGGTCCATCCAGCATTCCACAGGAACCTCTTATAATCCACAAGGACAGGCCATTGTTGAACATGCCCATGCTACCCTGAAGGATGTACTAGTAAAACAAAAAAGGGGGGGATATGGACTCAAGGACCCAGCTATGATACTATCCAAAGCACCCTTTACCATTAAGTTTTTGAATCTAAATGATCATTTTCAATCCTCTGTAGATGACACTTTACCTCAATAAACCCACCTCAGAAACCACAAGTCTTGTGATGAGATGTGGACACTAATTACTAAATGGGACCCAATGAATCATTAACATGGGGGAAAGGATATGCATGTGTTTTTACCTTCACAGGGGCCGCTGTGGATTCCAGTTCACCGGATTAAATCCTACCATGGCATGGCATGGGACACTTGGTTGGAAAGTCAGTAAGGAGGATTTGGTTCCTCTCACCCTCAACTACAAGATTTTCCAGATCAGGAAACTTTATGGAGATTAGGACATTTTCCATCCACTGGGATAAGGATTATCAAAACAAATCCAATAATTATATTATGACCTTTTCAAAATATTATTTGGATAGTAGCTTGGTGTGTACCACACATCCTTATGTATTTCTCATGGGCCCCAGCTTACAAATTACTTATAATAATTCTTTTCTAATACAGGTAGGAGAAGAGGCCTATATACATCCTGTATTACCAATCAAAATGTCACCTCACTGAACATAAACACCATTATAATATTGAGGAGACAGGCTGAGGTCTTAATACCTGTTAACCTCATAAGGAGTTGCAAGAATCATCAGCCATTGAAATTTTAGAAAGAGCACTAAGTCAATTGGGGCCTAAAAGATTTTTGGGGATGTCCATTACAGCCATCATCTTGGCTATTGTTATTCTTACTACTGCCAGTGTAGCCATGGCGGCCCTTCTGATCTGTGCAGACTGCCATGTTTGTAGACAGTATGGCCAAAACTGTAGCTAAGGAATTTACTATGCAACGGCACATAAATCAACAAATTTTGGCTAGGTTACAGGCTGTAGAAGCAGCCATAGAATATTTGGGAGAAAGACACGGATGCCTTAGCATACAGACAAATACTTAAGCGCATATATGTCACCCCCTTAAAACGGAACAGTAGTCACCATCAGTGGATTGACATTAAGAAGCATTTGTGGGAGTATTTCATGACAATCTTACTGAAGAAGTGAATGTTTTACAAAAACAAATCAAAGACTCTGCACTTGCTATTAATGAGCACACATAACAGACCACTGCTTTGGAATGCAGTAACGGAGCATTTAAACTGGATAGACTCCACCACATGGTTTCCTAGAATCAATTGGCACCTAATCGGACTAACTATTGCTGTCATTGTAATTCTTTCTGTTTTTCTTATAGTCTAAAATCAGAACTAGAGCAGTGAACATGCTTTGTAGAATCCAACATTTGCAGGCCATAAGTTCACTGCAATCTTCTGTCTTCTAGACGCAGCAAAACAAAAAAAAGGGGAAATGTGGGGAAGCACAAGACTTGGTTGGAAAGTTTGTAAGGAGGAAATTCCCACCAGGGGGGTTGGCTGAAAGCAGCCACCCCTAATTCCTTGAACTTTCCGAACAAGTCTGTGTACATGCAGACCCTTGGGTGTTTACCATAATCTTTATGTTTAATCTTTAGACATCTTTGTTTAAAGGACACTGCAAATACATGTGTCCTCCCAAGATTACTTACTCTACTGATTGTATCTAAAAGATAAACTTTATCCCAAACTGTTGTTACAATAAAAGCCTACAGAGGCAGGCAAACAAGGCTGTCTGGTTCCTATAGCCAGGCAGTCCCTTAGCCCTCTCTTTCCCAGCAATCATGTGTCAGAGTAACCATTCATTGTCACTCAGGGTCTGCTGGTCAGCCCCGCAGTTTGTATTCTGAAAAAATGCTTATGTGTTTAGAATTGAAAAATTAGAAGAAAATATTTGCTAACATATGTTTATAAATATACTATTTTATCAACAGTCAAAATAAATAATGTATGCACCAATGAGATTGTGTAGCAACCAGGAAAGGTTAGGAATATAAGATAAATAATTATTTTTTGGAAAGATAAAATTGAATATTTTATAATTTAAATATATATATATATTTATTTCAAGATTAGTTTTTGTGGTAGTTTTTTTGTGTGTTTTTTGTTGTTGTTGTTTTGTTTGTTTTGTTTTTTTATCCCCTTTAGACCCGATAAGTGCAAGAAACGTCTCAGAATATGAATATGCTTGGAAACTCCTTTATTGTACTTTTTGGGAAAATTAGTATTCTCGCACAAAGGAAGCAGGCATAGTTAATGAATCGACCAGACTGTATTTATTTAAAATTCACAATTACAACAGAATATTAATTTCAAAATTGGGGTTTTTGAACCCAGTACTTATGAAGACGGAAAATTTTCACTTCCTCCCTCTTAAAATGCTTCTGCTTGGAATCAAGCTACCATTCCATGAGAAAGACCAAGAAAGAGATCCTGTGAAGAGGGTACAACCAAGAACTAAGACCCTCAACCAATAGCTGCAGCTGATTTCTTAAGCATCTGTCAGCCATGTGAATGAGATCATTTAGAAATTCCATCCATCCAAAGCCCTGGTCAACTCAATGTAAAGTGGATTTGTCCAGTCAAATCCAAGAATTGTGAACTTTTGTAACTTGTTATTTCAAACCAACACATTTTGGGATGAATTTTCATACAGCAATAGGTAACCAGGATAAGGATAAAAAACTAAAAGTAAGATACTAGAGAAATAAACCAAATTGTCAGTATTGGGGGATGATTATTTTTTGCATGTCCAGATAAATGCAGCATAAAATCTACAATTTTAAAATTTATATAAATTATGGATCTTCATGAAGAAATTAAAAGCATCAAATCAGATATATTAAGTATCTAGATCAGTGATGGCAAACCTATGACACGCGTGTCAGGGGTGACACGCGAACTCATTTTTTTGGTTGATTTTTCTTTGTTAAATGGCATTTAAATATATAAAATAAATATCAAAAATATAAGTCTTTGTTTTACTATGGTTGCAAATATCAAAAAATTTCTATATGTGACATGGCATCAGAGTTAAGTTAGGGTTTTTCAAAATGCTGACACGCCAAGCTCAAAAGGTTCTCCATCACTGATCTAGATTAACATAAAAATTCCACTTTCCTCTTAATATTATTAAAATTCAAAGAATTATTTAATGCTAAAATTATACCAGTGCCTTGCGGTGTCTGTAATTTCTGAACATGTATATATGTGAGAAATAACAGTTGAAAGGATTGGAGGCAAATGGATTTACATGCCTGCAAATTTTCTACAATATTAATTCTAAGTAGAGCAAAAAAAATATTAAGGATGCATATTAAAATCTCCAGATCAGCACTAACAAAACAACAACAAAAGTAATGGAAAGAGGTAAAGAGCCTAAAGATAAATTAGAAAAGTCTAAAAAGAAATTTAAGTACTCAAAAATGGTTGAAAGGAGAAATTAAAAAAAACCCAAAAGACAGAGATAGAGGTTATAAATAGAAAAATAAAATACAATAGTAGCCCTAAATTCGATGATGTCAATAATAATAAACATTTTTTAAAAATATATTTTATTGATTTTTTACAGATAGGAAGGGAGAGGGATAGAGAGTTAGAACATCGATCAGCTGCCTCCTGTCCACCCCCTACTGGGGATGTGCCCACAACCAAGGTGCATGCCCTTGACTGGAATCGAACTTGGGACCCTTCAGTCCACAGGTTGATGCTCTATCCACTGAGTCAAACTGGTTAAGGCGATAATAAACATTTTTGATGGAATAAATATGCCAATAAAAATGCAAAGACTGTTAGAGTGGATGTACAAAGCAAGATTCAACTCCAGGTTTCTACAAAATGGACTTTAAATATGATGAGCTAGGTCTAAATAAAATTGATGGAAAAAGTATATAAAGAGTAAACATAAGAAGCCTGGAGAGGTTATATCAATGTGGACTTCAAAATAAAAATATTGCCAGATATAAATAGGGATATTTCATAATGATAATTTTGTTAAATCATTAGGAAGAGACAATAATTACAAATGTATATGCACCCTATAATAAAGCCTCAAAATATATGAGTGAGAAATTGACAGAAGTAAAAGGAAAAATACACAATTCCACAATCACATTTGACTTTTTAACAACTCTCTCTCAACAACTGAGAGAACAGTAGGAAATAATCCATTAAACACATAGAAGATAATAAAAATGCCATCCATCACTGTTTTTATTTATAGATAACTTAACTTAGAATACACATTCTTTTCAATTGCATATGGAATATTCAGCAAGTTAGACCATACCTGGGCCATAAAACAAAATCTCAGTAAGTTTTTAATATAGTATAGTATATGACCCCAATTAAATAAAATTATAAATTAATAACAATAAGATATCTAGGAAACACTAAATATTTGGAAGTTAAAGAACAAACTTCCAAATATCCAAGAATCAAAAAGATATCACAAGGTAAATCAGAAACTATTACAAATTGAATAGTAAGACAAATTCAGCATATCAAAATTTGTGCTATATCTTACAAAGACTGGTATCCAAACATTTAAATGTTCACATAAACATACACAAAATGTTTAAACAGACATTCACAAAATAGATTTATCAATGCTTACAGAGGGCATGAAAATGTATCAGCATCATTAGTCATCAGGAAAATGCGAATTAGTACCACATTAAGATACCATTGCATGTTCAACCAGAATGGCTATAATTCAAAATCTAATAATATGAAATATTTGTGCAGATGTGGAACAACTGGAATCTTATGCATGATTGGTGTGAGTGTAAAATGATACAACCATATAGGACAAAGCTCTGGCTGTCAGTTATAAAACTAAATTTACACCTTTATTATGATCCAGAAATTTAACTTCAAGAGAGATAAACCCTACATTCACAAAATGATTTTAAAACTCTACATTCACAAAAAATTATAAAGAATGTTAATAATGGATTTATTTATAATAGTTCAAACTGGAAATAGCCCAGTTGTTCACCAATGGGAAAAATGACAAACACACTGTGGTAAATTCATGCAATGGATTATTGCTCATCAATAAAAAAAGAACAAACTAACAACATGTAATAAAATAGATCAAACTCAAAAATAATTATACAGAATGAAAAAATCTTACAAAAAATGTACATGATTGTATTAAGATCCCGAACCTGCAAAACTAGTCTGAGGTGGAAATATCAGAGCAGTACTTACCTCAGAGTGAGGGTTGAAGTGGGGATGAGGGTAGACCAGGAAGGGGTACAGGGGAAGTTTTGAGAATGATGACAATTCTCTATATCTTGAGAGGGGTTTTGGTGACCCAAGTATATACATTTGTCAAGGCCACATGATTAAGATTTGTGCATTTCATTGTAAAATTTATATGAAAATAGTTTAGACAAATATTGAATTCTGAGTAATGATACACGTGCTGAATTATTTATCAGCAAGTGAACAAAGGTTTGCAATTTATTTAAGATGCATTCAAATAAGATGGGTCAATAGAAGAGTACAGCGATGGCCATAACATGTGCAGTACAATGGAAAATCTGAGTGGTGGATATATGGTGTTCACTGTAAGATTTTCTAACTTTGTCTTATGTTTGAAAATTTCATAATAAATTATAGGGGGAAATACAGTATGAACGAAATTCTTTTTTTTTAAAATATATTTTATTGATTTTTACAGAGAGGAAGGGAGAGATATAGAGAGTTAGAAACATCGATGAAAGAGAAACATCGATCAGCTGCCTCCTGCACATCTCCTACTGGGGATGTGCCCGTAACCCAGGTACATGCCCTTGACCGGAATCGAACCTGGGACCTTTCAGTCCGCAGGCTGAGCCAAAATGGTTTCGGCTGAACGAAATTCTTATATACTACTGGTTAGCATATAAATTTATATAACTTCCTCAAAAACAATCTGCTGACATATTTATAATATTCATACTTTGATATAATGACTATACAACAAGGAAATAATAAAGAAAACTAAAAAATGTTACACATTCATATTAATGCTTTAGGAAAAATTATTAAATGCCTAATTTATAAATGGTTAAGTAGTTTTTGAACCTTTTTATTTAAAGTTGTTTTCTATATACAGAGCACTTGGATAGTACAGAGTCCCATTATAACCTGCACTCAGTTTCCCCTACTGTTAATATCTGACATTATCATGATATATTTGTGTCAATTAATATACTTAAAATATATACTTTATTTAGGTTTTCTTGTGTTTTATTCACTTTATAAGATGAAATAATTTACAGCCATGAAAATGACCTTAAACAGGTCATTTTTTTCTTTTTAAAAAAATTTAAATTCTTTATTGTTTAAAGTATTACATATGTCTCTTTCCCCCCCATTGCCCTTCCCCCATACTGTCTATGTCCATTGGTCAGGCTTATATACATGCATACTAGTCCTTTGGTTGATCTCTGACCACTCCCGTTCCCCTGCCTTCCCTCTGAGGTTGGATGGTCTGTTTGATGCTTCTATGTCTCTGCACAGTTTTGAACAACATAGTAAAATGCTTGTTACACAATATTAATGGCAGACTCAACATGATTATCATTAGTTAAAGCATAAGGTGAGTAAACCTTTATTTCATATTTTAAATAAAAAATGGTAACCTTTTTTCTGTCTTCACCTTTTTGCCTCTTCAGCTCCTTCCTCCCCACTTTCCTTTCTTCTTTTCTTTTTCCTCTTTCTTTCTTCCCTTTTTATTTCTTTCTATTTAAGTCTTTGCTATACAAATATACATTTTCATCTTTTGAATGGGATGGAAAAGTAAAGCTCTAGTTAAATCACATTAACATAAGATTGGCTTTTTAATTGAATTTGAAATGTAGGCCTTAGCACAAATATCCAAACAATAAGTCAGCAACCTATTTCCAAAGAAAATATTTAATGTAAAGCAACTGTCATATGTGTTTTTGCAACCTAGTTATACTAATGCAAAATATTGTAATAGACTTCACCTGGTACAAACCCATACAATGTGTTCAACATAAGAAAACAGAATGCAGGCTGACACATAATGACACCCATCAAAATATTGGAGAAAACTGGAAACAGATACTGTGTTGGGGAGTAGTGGCTGTTCTTATGTTATATGGTGTGATTGAAAAGGTTACCCAAAATAGTATGTGGAGCTCTTTTGCTCCAGGATCAGGACTGCCATACTCATGATTTATATAAACATGTGGCATTCTATAATGCTCCTCCTCCATAAAAATCATCCTTAGCCAGCTGGGAACTAATCATAAACATCTGGTTAGTTTACATACATGTTGCTTTTATTCCCAGATTTTCACTAAATGAAGTATCTGTCCACTTTCATTCAAATTATTTTAGCTTTATTTTCTCAAAATGAAAAAGGAAAGGAAAAAAAACCTGTAGTATTCTTAGCACCAACACTCTTTTGCTTGCTTACATCTTTGACTGACTTGCAGAATTTAACAAAACTCTTTTCTGTTTGAAATACATAGTCTCTTTCTTAACATGATATGAAAATCTCTAACATTTTCCATTCAACTTAGCAATACAGTTGCTACTCATGACATAGTATCTATTCGAGAAGCAAATACTAGTTCTCAAATCAGTCTTGTGTAAACTTTTTTTTCCTCCCCAAGAAAACATTTAGGTACTTGATTTATGAATAATAACAAACACTTCCCGCTTAATCGTTTATTGGCTATACTCTCACCTCTTCTTCAGCTTCTTTTCTTTCCTGCTTTCTCCTTTGAATTCATCAGGAGCTTTCTGTTACATATTACACCCTTTATTAAATTTTTCTCATACTAAGCTACTTCCTAAAGTCTGTGAATATCTAATTAAATAATTTATCTCCTGCATCTATTTGCACTACACCTGCGTGCTTGCATGAAAAGCTGGAAAATCTGAATAACAAAACTATTTTCTCTTTGAAATTCTTAAATTCTGATTTTATTCGCAATGTCTAACACAACCCTAACAGAAAGTTCATACCAGGGAAATACGTTTGCCTCAGCTCAGGGTGCAGTACGTCCACGATCCACAAATGTTGACGTTCTTCTTTAGAATAAATCTTGACATGGTCTTTCGTGTGATCTTTTTATTCACTTCCGTTTTTTCCTGTCTATTCCAATTAATTATCAAAAGCTCACCTATACCTTATTCCTAACAAAAAAATTCACCGAAACCTCTCCTCAACTTTCCCCTTCATGTGTGCCAGGAACCAGATTAACGTCTGCGTTGTTATGTTTGGCTTTTGCGTGTGTTCTGTGTTTTAACTTTTCAGATAGATGTTAAATGAATTGAGATTACAGGTTGTTTGCTAGTGATAAAATACTCGGCACAAAAACTGCTTCATTAAAACATGGGCCCATCTTATAATGTGCTGCATATGGAGATATAAGCTCTTATCTTTTCTATCAGGACACTTTAAGCTAATTTTATATTATTCAGCTTTCAGTAAAATTATGTTATTATATTATCATAGCAATAACTTTACTCACGAGGCAATCACAGAGCTGACTGCAATATATCAGAATTGAGTTTAATATTTTTGCAAAGCAATGAAATAATAACTCTTTGAAGTTATATGTTAAATTTTATTTGAAAGGATTATTAATTACCTCACCAACATAATATATACCACAGAGATTCTAAGAGAATTTAAAACTACATAACCTGCGGTATTTTTTAACAAAAGAGGTAAAATTTGATTCATATCTCCATTTATGAGGGAATGATTAGCACTAAATACTGCATTAAGCACTTTGCATATATTATCATATTCCATCCTAATATTGGTTGGTATTTTTATTTTACAGATAAGGAAACTGAAACTCAAGAATTTAAGAAAATTGTGTAAGTTTATCTGGCAAAGAATTGGCTGAGCCATAGTTTGAACCTAGACCTGTCTGAATTCAGTTCTTATACCTAACATGCATAAACAAATACAACCTTAAAGCTCAAATTCCGAATATCTATATAGTAGTAAAAAATGAATTTCCATTCTTCTTTTGCTACTTCTGCTGTGGTTTACTTACATTGACAATGTAATGTTAGATATCTAGAGTCTTTTGCCAGCCTATTATTATTCTGTTAGAAAATGTCTATGTATATTTTATTAGAATTATTAAAAAAAATAATCTTAAGGCTATTCCTTAGAGATGACATTCAATAATAGGCAAATTGTAAAGTTGTTTGACAGTTGTGATGCATACTGCTATGTTATATAGAACTAGAGGTCTGGTGCACGAAATTTGTTCATGGGGGCAGAGGGATCCTCTCAGCTCAGCCTGTACCTTCTCCTATCCAGGACCCCTCAGGGGATGTTGGACTGCCGGTTTAGGCCCGATCCCAGGGGATCGGGCCTAAACCGGCAGTCGGACATCCCTCTCACAATCCTGGACTGCTGGTTCCTAACCACTCACCTGCCTGTCTGCCTAATCACCCATAACTTACGCCCCCTGCCAGCCTGGTAACCCCTAACTGCCTCTGCCTGCCGGCCTGATCACCTCTCACTGCCTCCCTTGCAGGCCTGGTTGCTCCCAACTGCCCCCCTCTGCCAGTGTGGTCGCCCTTAACTGCCCCCCCTCCAGCCTGGTCAACCCCAACTGCCCCCCCTGCCGGCCTGGTTGCCCCACGCAGCCTGCTGTTCAGTCATCCATCTGGTTGTTTCGGTCATGACAGCCCCTAGCTTTTTATATATATGGATAGCTTCCTAAGAACACTGGTAATTTCAAATTAAATAAAAATTGAATTGATGTTCTTTCTGATAAACCTGAGAAAGGCAGCTCTACCTCTAAATTCATCTAAGATACATTTGAAGCATTCTGAATACATATTTCCAAAGGGAATTCATGGGACCTCTGAAAGTATGAGATAAATTTTGTCTTGTACTATTTTTATAAAGTGGCACTTTCTGTTCATGTTGGCTAAATGTTTAGATTGAAGTGACATAGTTAAGAAGTTTATCTTTGTGTTTCTGCAGTGTGTGTCACTAAAACTACATTGAAATTAATCTTTTTTAAAATATTTTTATTGATTTTTTACAGAGAGGAAGGGAGAGAGATAGAGAGTTAGAAACATCAATGAGAGAGAAACATCGATCAGCTGCCTCCTGCACACTCCCCACTGGGGATGTGCCCGCAACCAAGGTACATGCCCTTGACTGGAATCGAACCCAGGACCCGTGAGCCGCAGGCCGACGCTCTATCCACTGAGCCAAACTGGCCAGGGCGAAATTAATCTTTAAACCTTAAATTGTACACTATAAACCCCAGGGTTGAGAAATAGAAAAGATGGGAAGTGGGAAACAGAGGCAAGCAGTGAATGGGAAAGAAAGCAGTGTCAAAACAGTAAGAAACATTTCTCAGTTTTTTCCAGATTGGGAACAATCCTTGTGTAGTATTTCCAAAGGGCTCTCTTCATCAATGCAAACTATAGCACTATATTATTATATTTCAGGAAGAGAATAGTTGTCCATTGCTTCAAAACTGTGATTTCACGGAATCTAATTGGTACTTTTTTCCTCAGAATCTTTGCGCCATATGAAATTTCCTCAGGAAACGTGTGATTTGTTAGAGAAGATTAGACATGGCTACAAATAACCACAATTAAAGGCAGAAAATAGTGAGTAATGCAATAGTTACACAAGTGCTGTAGATGAAATGTTGCGTAAGGTTCATAAGAGATGATTTTTTAGATAAACCTCAAAGAATAGATGGAATTTATCTAAGTATATGTGGAATGAAACATATTTCAGGCATGGGAGATACGATGGGATGATGTCCAAAAACAGATTAACACTTGGGCATGTTTGGCGATTAGCAAACATTACAATAAGACTGGAATTAATAGAGTTAAGTCAAAGAGATGTGTGTCTTGTACAGCTGCCTCTGAAGAGACTGCCAAAGTCTTGCTTTTTCTAACACACCCCAGGAGAAAACTGTCAAGCTGGACATGGCACCCGTGTCCTTGTACCCATACAACGTGTGCACATGTACATAGGTGAGGAAAAAGTAAAGTAAAATTCAGCATCTACCTTCTGTCTGAAAAAGTCGAAGCAATAAGTGGAATAGCAGTCACTCAACAGTCCTCTCCCAGGGTGAATACAGGGTGGCTTGACTGCAGTCCTCCTGGATCTCCACTGGCATCAAGGGAGGGACAGCATAGCACACCTCCAGCCCTGATTTGGGACTCTTTTGGTCTCACAAGGCTGAAGGATGGCCCTGGTTTTCTCTGCATGAGGGTGGGCTGGAAAGGCCTCATCACCTTAAGGAAGCAGTAAGGGTCCTGCTGTCCCAGCCTCCTGGCTATCTCAGCTTCTCTCCAAGGCTCTCACCAAAGAAAAGTATCCGGACAGCAGCTTGAGCACTTAGACTTTCTCAGGATCCTCCTGCCTCCCATCAAGTTGAAATGTTACCATCTCATGGGTATAATCACATCACCACTTCCATGTTAACATTCTCCCCCTCACCTGTTGGGTTTGCGAGGACACGAAGAGTGGGGAAACGTCTCTCTCCACCTCTGAATAGTGAGTGCTGTGATCTATGCATGTTGGAAGTACAAAATATTGGATATTAACTCTGCTATGTGACCTTGGCAAACGTCAATTTTCTTACATGTCAGATGGAGACAATTTAAATGATGGTTGTATGGGGTTGTTGTAAATAATAAAGGCTCAACCTTGTACAAATTAACAAAAACATTAAATTTAAGATGGAAGGAACATTAGAGTAAGGTTGAGGGAGGGAGGTGGATGTATAGATGACAAGTGTGGATTAGGTCTTGTTGCTTTATAGCAATTGGTTAAAAATAAATGGGGATACCTTGTAAATATTTTATAAATGTAATCAGGACTGAATCTGAGAAAATCTACATAAAGTGTGATTATTTTAAAGGAAATTGATAAAGAGATATGAAAATCTGGACCCCATCAGGCTTCGGGGTCCCTCTCCCAGCCGCTGGTAGGGAAGGGATAGGCAGTGGAAAGAGGAAACAAAGACTGCTAGTCCCACCCCTTGCTTATAATTACTATTAAAAAGTTACAACTGGGGAAAAAAAAGAGATATGAAAATATCTAAGGGACTTTCAGTCAAAATAACGAAAGAGGTGTATGTGCTCACCACCTCCCATGAGCACTTCAAAAGTACAACTAACTTACAGAACAACCATTATTGAAAACCACATGAAGATGAGCAATTAAATTCCTATAAATAAGGGTAGTCCCCATAATATCTGGCTGTGAAAACCAATGTGGATTGAATCTGAGTGAGATGGAGAGCTGCCGAAGTCCCAGACTTTCATCTTGAGAGGATCACACATGGATGCACTTGCACAAGTTCACTTGCTTTGGGTTCCAGCTCAGGGGCATCAGCTCAAAATTCCTAGGGACATATAGGGAGAAACCGAATTGATTAACTTCAGGGTGAGGGCTGGAGGG
Source organism: Myotis yumanensis (assembly GCF_028538775.1). Classification (NCBI taxonomy): domain Eukaryota; kingdom Metazoa; phylum Chordata; class Mammalia; order Chiroptera; family Vespertilionidae; genus Myotis; species Myotis yumanensis. Next base: position 158,171,413 of record NW_027223752.1, on the reverse strand, counting down.
GTAGGGGTCAAGACTGCTCTCCCTGGGGACAGAAGGGCTGGAAGATGCCATTGCTACTCTGTTAAGTGCTCCTCCCATCCAGCTTGCAGGCACAGGTGGGCACCAAATTTGTGCTCTTATGAACCTGGCTAACACATTTGACCTCTTTTTATTCACATTTGACCTCTTACTGGGGTTTTCCTGAGACCCCATTCCACCCAACTGACATGCTTGCTTAAATCTCTTCAAGTAGTTATTCTATACAAGCGGCTTGCTGTGATTTGTGCTGTAGATTTTTAAAAAATGTCTCAAACACCTACAAACCCCAAACAAGTAGCAGGTTGAATTAGTGTGCTCTTTATCTCTTGCTAAGCAGCCCCATACTTAGTACAATGCCGACCAGTCCCAACTTGCATTGTAACTTCCATCAAATGGCCCTATGTCTAGCATATGCTATGCCCAGGGTTGGTTTAAAATGTATCTGTAACTACATGGCCACAAGCACAGGACCAGTGGTATCTGGCTTCATCTCACACCATGGTACCCACCAAATTGTCCTAAGCTTGGCACTATGGCTGCTAATCTCAGTTCATAGTATGGCATCTCCCAAGTACCTCCAGGCCCAGCATAACCAACAACCAACCTCAGATGACTTTGTAGCTCCTATCAGGCAGTTCCAAGCTAGGGCAAATGCGGCTGACCTTGACCTTCAATGGAGCCACTCCCAAGATATTACAGACCCAACACACTCAGTAGCCAGCTTCAGATTACACCAGAATACCTCCCAACAAGCTCCATAAATGACACCCCAAAGAGCATACTTGGCTGGCACTGGAGCCCTGATAAAATAACACCTGTTCCATGGGGTCAACCCCCCCACACAGCCAGGCCTCACAGACAGTAAGCCTTATAGTTAATCCTACTTACTGACAGGCCAAGAGCAAACAAAGTTCAACTACAATTAGAGTGCACACACAACCCACACAAGGGACACCTCTGGAGCACTCGGCTCAGGTATCCAGGGAGACTATGCCACTGGGCCTCACAAGACATCTACTAGATAAGACCAATCAGCCAAGACTGTGAGACATAGCAATACTAACTAATACATAGAAACAAACATGGATTCAGCCAAAATGAGAAGACAAATGCCCCAAACAAAGGAACAATACAAAACTCCAGAATAAGAACTAAAGGAAATGAAAACAAGCAATCTACCAGATACAGAGTTCAACCACTAGGTATAAAGATAATCATTGAACTTAGTGGAAGAATAGATGAACTCAGTGAGAACTACATAAAAAAGATAGAAAACATATAGAAGAACCAGCTAGAATTGAAGAATATAATAACTGTAATGAACAACAATAAAGAATTTTAAAAAACTGCAATGAAGAATACATTACAGGGAATCAATAGTAGATTAAATAAAGCAGAAGACAGACTCAATGAAAAGGTAGCAAAAAATACCCAATCCGTAGAGGGAAGAAAAGAATTTTAAAATGAGGATAGTTTAAGGGTCCTCTGGGACAACACCAAGCCTACTAACATTTGCATCATAGGGTTACTGGAAAGAGAAAAGAGAGAGCAAAGGATTGAGAACCTATTTAAAGAAATAATGACTGAAAACTTCACTATGCTGCTGAAGGAAATGAACATCCAAGTTCAGGAAGCACAGAGACCCAAAAAGATGAACCCAAGGAGGCCCACACCAAGGCACATCGTAATTAAAATGCCAAAAGTGAAAGACAAAGAGAGAATCTTAAAAGTAGCAAGAGAAAAACAGTTAGTTACATATAAGGGAGCTCCCATAAGACTCTTAGCTGATTTCTCAACAGAAACTTTGCAGGCCAGAGGGATTGGAATAATATATTCAAAGTGATAAAAGCAAAGAACTGCAACCAAGATTACTCAACCCAGCTAGGATATCATTTAGAATTAAAAAAGAGACAAACAATTATGCAGACAAGAAAAAGGTAAAAGAGTTCATCACCACTAGACTACAAGTAATGTTAAAGAGAATGCTTTCTTTTATTTTTTTACTAGAGGCCCAGTGCATGGATTCATGCACCAGTGGGGTCCCTTGGCATGGCATGCGGGGATCAGGCTGAAACCGGCAGTCCAATGCCGCCTGCTACTCCTGCCTGCAGCTCCTGCTCATCCTGGCCCTGGTGTGCCTGCCACCGCCACTCGGTAGGCTCGCTGCTGCTCTGCTGCAGTCTCCAGCTGTGAGCTCTGTGTCTGGTGCCAACTGGTCAGCTGAGTGGTGCTCCCGCTGTGGGAGCGCAGTGACGACCAGGGGGCAGCTCCTGTGTTGAGCGTCTGCCCCATAGTGGTCAGTGTGCATCATAGCTACTGGCCGTTTGGTCAATTAGGCTTTTATATATGTAGATTTTTTTAAAGCTTATTTAAGCTAAATTGAAAACATATGCTTGTGAACATGATCTTAAATACTCCAGAGAATAATAGTTTAGCAGCTTCTTTTATGCATTTGAAATTAAGGAGCAAATGTACATGGAAGGGAAAAAACAAGCCAGGGATAGGATTGCAGGACACTTAACAAGGTTATGTGTTCTCTTGAGGATTTCAAAGGTTTGTTAACCTAGGTGCACAAGAACAATGGGCAAGGCTAGGTTGAAACCTTTCACTAAAGAAGTTATAAGCTAGGGTTGTAACTACCCACCATGATGTACCCAGTCAGGAATTTATGATTATATCACCCTGTGAGATTACTTTTTTCCAAAGGAACTCCTTTAAGCAGAAAAGTAAAGATCAAAAATATGATTAATAAAATATAGAAAAGAAAATACTTGTCACTGACAAAAAGCAAACACTTAGTAAAAGCAGTGGATCAATAAGCTATAAAGCTAGTACAAAGTCAAAATCAGCCCTGGCCAGTGTGGCTCAGTTGGTTGAGCATTGTCCCACACACCAAAAGGTTATTGGTTCTATTTCTGGTCAGGGCACATGCCTGGGTTGTGGGCTCCATCCCCAGGGGAGAGGGGGGTGGGAGTGTGCAGGAGGTAGTTGATTGGTGGTTGTGTAGTTGATTGATGTTGCATTTTCACACTGATGTTTCTCTCTCTCCCTCTCTATTCTAATCTCTCTAAAAATCAATAAAAATATATTTTTTAAAAAGGTTAAAAAGCAAAAGTAGGAATATTATGTGTAATTACAACAATAAATTAAGAAATACACACAAAAACACACATGAAAGCAGTAACCGCAAACCAAAACTCTCTCTCTCTCTCTCTCTCTCTCTATATATATATATATATATACCAAAAAATAAAAAAAAGGAATCTAAACATAACACTATAGAAAGTCATTTACATACAAGAGAATAGAGAGAAAAAAAGATCAGAAAAGAAGTATAAATACAGTCAGAAAACAATTAACAAAATGGCAATAACTACATATTTATCAATAATTGCTTTAAATGGTAAATGGATTAAATTCTCTGAACAAAAGACATAGGGTGGTTGAATGTATAAAAAAACAAGACCTGGACATATGATGCCCACCGGAGATCCACTTCAGATGGAAAGATGCACACAGATGTAAAGTAAAGGAGAGAAAAAGATTTTGTCTAAATGAAAAGCAAGAAAAGCTGGGGTAGCAATACTTACATCAGACAAAATAAGCACTAAAACAAAGGCTGTAACAAGAGACAGGGCATTGCAAAATGATAAAGGGACCAATTCAAGAAGAAGGCATAACTCTTTTGAACATCTATACACCAAACTAGGAGCAACAAAATATCTAAAGCAAATATTGACAGACATAAAGTAAGAAATTAACAGTAACACATTCACAGGAAAGGATTTTAATAACCTCATTAACATCAATGGATAGATCAGCCAAACAGAAACTCAATAAGGGAACACTGACCTTAAATGGCACATTAGACGAGATTGACTTCATTTATATTTTAGGACATTTTACCCCAAAGCAGCTGAATATACATTCTTCCCAAGTTCACATAAAATATTGTTTTAGGATAGATCACATGTTTGGGCAAGGAATCTCAATAAATTTAAGATTTAAATCATACAAAGCATCTTCTCTGATCCTAATGGTATGAAACTAGAAATTAATTGCAAGAAGAAAACTGAAAAACTAACTCATGGGGTGCCTGGGTTCTTGTCCCAGCATCAAGAAGGGTTCAGGAATCTGGAGAAGGCTGTGCATAGATTAAACAGGAATCCAAAGACTAATAAAGAGTCCAGAGATGAGATATAATTTTGAAAGGCTTTTGCGGGTCAGAGGAGTTTAGCTAAAGGAGCTAAGTTCTAAGGTCTTAAGTCTAAGGTCTTAGGTCAGGGGTCCTCAAACTTTTTAAACAGGGCACCAGTTCCTGTCCCTCAGACCGTTGGAGGGCCGGACTATAGTTTTAAAAAAAAACTATGAACAAATTCCTATGCACACTGCACATATCTTATTTTGAAGTAAAAAAACAAAACGGGAACAAATACAACATTTGTATTTGCATGTGGCCCGTGGGCTGTAGTTTGAGGACCCCTGTCTTAGGTCCTCCTCGTCCCCAGGACCCCATGCTTTTTATGAACAAAACTAGTCCTGAGGCGAGGCAGAGATCTACACTTCAAAGGGTCAGGGTTTGGTACAGAGTCCATTGTCAGAATGGGGGAATTAGCCTACGGCTGTTCAGGTGTTTGGCCAGTAGGAGGCAATGACATGTAGATTAAGATGCCCTTTAATTGTCTGGCAGCCAAGAAATCAATTTAATGTATCCTATTCAGGTTTGGGGAAATGCCTTTAGCCATTCCCAGATGCAGCCCTGCTGTCATGCTGGAATTGGTCTCCAGCAATGGGGGGTTGAATAAAATGCTACTATAATGAATGGATTAATGAGATCAAGGGAAAAATCAAAAGATACATTGAGTAAATGAAAATAAAAACACAATGACCCCAAATCTATGAGATACAGTCAAAGCAGTTCTAAGAGAACACTTTTTAGCAATTGAAGTATATCTCAATAAACAACAAAAAAAGGTAAAATACACAATCTAATCTTACATCTAAATGAACTAGAATAAAACGAACAAACAAAACCTAAAGTGAGTAGAAGGAAGGCAAAAATGAAGATCAGAGCAGAAATAAACAGAACAAAGTCTAAAATAACAAATAAAAAAAGATCAATGAAACCAAGAGCTACATCTTTTCTTTTTAAATTCTTTATTGTTTCAAGTATTACATGAGTCTCCCTTTTTCCCCCATTGACCTCTCCCCCACCATCCCCTCCCCGAAGCACAAGCTCTCACCCCACTACTGTCTGTGTCCATTGATTTTGCTCATATGTATGCATACAAGTCCTTTGGTTGATCTCTTTCCCCCTCATCCCCCACCTTCCCTCATAGGTTGTACAGTCTGTTCGATGCTTCTATGTCTTTGGTTCTATTTCTGTTCATCAGTTTATGTTGTTCATTATATTCCACAGATGAGTGAGATCATGTGATATTTATCTTTCTCTGACTGGTTTATTTCATTTAGCATAATGCTTTCCAGTTCCATCCATGCTGTTGCAAATGGTAAGAATTCCTTCCTTTTTACAGCAGCTTAATATTCCATTGTGTAGATGTACCACAGTTTTTTAATCCACTCATCTGTTGATGAGCACTTAGGTTGTTTCCAAATCTTAGCTATTGTAAATTGTGCTGCTATGAACATAGGGGTGCATGTATCCTTTCTGATGGGTGTTTCTGGTTTCTTGGGATATATTCCTAGAAGTGGGATCACTGGGTCGAATGGGAGTTCCATTTTTAATTTTTTGAGGAACCTCCATACTGTTGTCCACAGCGGCAGCACCAGTCTACATTCCCACCAGCAGTGCACGAGGGTTCCTTTTTCTCCACATCCTCTCCAGCACTTGTAGTTTGTTGATTTGTTGATGATAGCCATTCTGACAGGTGTGAGATGGTACCTCATTGTTGTTTTGATTTGCATCTCTTGGATGATTAGTGACTTTGACCATATTTTCTAATGTCTCTTGGCCTTCTGTATGTTCTCTTTCAAAAAGTGTCTATGTAGGTCCTTTGCCCATTTTTTTTATTGGATTGTTTATCTTCCTTTTGTTAAGTTGTATGAATTCCCTGTAAATTTTGGAGATTAGACCCTTATCTGAAATAGGATTGGCAAACATTTTCCCCCATGCAGTGGGCTTCCTTGTTTTGTTGGTGGTTTCTTTTTGTGTGCAGAAGTTTTTATTTTGATGTAGTCCCATTTGTTTATTTTCTCTGTAGTCTCCATTGCCCTAGGACAGTGGTTCTCAACAGTTCCTCATGTTGTGGTGACCCCCAATTTCATTGTTACCAATTGAACATAATGAAAGCATAGTGATTAATCACAAAAATAATATGTAATTATATATGTGTTTTTCGATGGTATTAGGCGACCCCTGTGAAAGGGTCATTCGACCCCCAAAGGGGTAGCGACCCACAGGTTGAGAACTGCTGCCCTAGGAGCTATGTTTGTGAAGATATTGCTACGACATATGTCTGCTATTTTGCTGCGTATGGAGTCTTCTGAGATTTTTATGGTTTCCCATCTTACATTTAAGTTCTTTATCCATTTTGAGTTTATTTTTGTGTATGGTGTAAGTTGGTGGTCTAGTTTAATTTTTTTTTTGCATGTATCTGTCCAATTTTCCCAACACCATTTATTGAAGAGACTGTCTTGACTCCATTGTATGCTCTTGCCTCCTTTGTCAAATATTAATTGAGCATAATGGATTTGGTCCATCTCTGGGTTCTCTGTTCTGTTCCATTGGTCTATGTATCTGTTCTTGTGCCAGTACCAGGCAGTTTTGAGAACAGTGGTTTTGTAATATAGCTTGATATCTGGTATTGTGATCCCTCCTACATTGTTCTTCTTTCTCAATATTGCTGCAGCTAATCGGGTTTTGTTTTTGTTTTTTTACTCCAGATGAATTTTTAGAGAGTTTGTTCTAGGTCTGTGAAACATGCTGTTGGTATTTCAATGGGAGTGCATTGAATCTATAGATTGCTTTGGGTAGTATGGACATTTTAATGATGTTTATTCTATCAATTCATTAACATGGGATGTTCTTCCATTTGTTTATGTCTTCCTCTATCTCTTTTTTCAGCATCCTGTAATTTTCTGAGTCCAGGTCCTTTACCTCCTTGGTTAAATTTATTCCTAGGTATCTTAATTTTTTTGTTGCAATGGTAAATGGGATTTTTTGTTTGTTTGTTTCTCTTTCTGTGAGTTCATTACTGATGTATAAAAAAACCATAGATTTCTGGGTGTTAATTTTGTATCCTGCTACATTGCAGAATTAATTTATTAAGTCTAGTAGTTTTTGATGGAGTCTTTAGGGTTTTCAATGTACAATATCCATATCATCTGTGAATAATGACAATTTTACTTCTTCTTTTCCAATTTGGATGCCTTTCATTTCTTCTCCTTGTTTGTTCACTATGGCTAGCACTTCCAGTACTATGTCGAACAGGAGTGGTGAAAGCGGGCATCCCCATCTTGTTCCTGTTCTTAGGGAAAATGGTTTTAGTTTTTGCCCATTGAGTATGATGTTGGCTGTGGGTTTGTCATATAAGGCTTTTATTATGTTGAGGTATGATCCCTCTATTCCAGTGGTTCTCAACCTGTGGGTCGCCACCCCTTTGGGGATCGAACGACCCTTTCACAGGGGTCGCCTAAGACCATCCTGCATATCAGCTATTTACATTATGATTCATAACAGTAGCAACGTTACAGTTATGAAGTAGCAACGAAAATAATTTTATTGTTGGGTCACAACATGAGGAACTATATTTAAAGGGCCAGAAGGTTGAGAACCACTTCTCTATTCCCACTTTGCTGAGCGTTTTTATCAAAAAAGGGTGTTGGACTTTGTCAAATGCCTTCTCTGCACCAATTGACATGATTATGTTATTGTTTTTGTCTCTCAATTTGTTTATGTGATGTATCATATTAATTGATTTGTGGATATTGTACCAGCCTTGCATCCCTGGAATAAATCCCAACTGGTCATGGTGTATGATATTTCTAATGTAATGCTGGATCTGGTTTGCTAGAATTTTGTTGAGGATTCTAGCATCTATGTTCATCAGGGATATTGGCCTGTAATTCCAAGAGCTATATCTTTTAAAAGATAAACAAAATCAATAAGTCTTTAACCAGACTCATTAAAAAAAAAGAGTGCCATATAAGTTAAATTAAAAAATGAAGGAATTGACAACCAACACAATAGTAATACAATGAATTAGCAGGAAACACTACAAACGTCATATTCCAACAAATTAGGCAACATGGAGGAAATTGATACATTTCTAAAAACATACAGTTCCCTAATGTATCAAGAAGAAACAAAAAATCTGAACAGAGAGATAACTATTCATGAAATCAAATCAGTAATCAAAAAACTCACAACAAACAAAAGCCCTGGACTAAAATGATTCATAAGTGAATTTAACCAAATATGAAAAGAAGATTTAGTACCCAACATTCTCATACTATCCTAGCTATGCTAAAAAAATTGAAGAGTAGAGAAGGCTCCTGTAATTATTATAGAAGGCCAGCATTACCCTGATACCAAAACCAAACAAAGACACTACAAACAACAATTACAAGCCTATTTATTTAATAAAAAGAGTTGCAAAAACTCTCAATAAAATATTAGCAAACCAAATTCAGCAATATATTAAAAAGTTTATACATCATGATTAAGTGAAATTTATTCCCAGGATGCAAGTTTTGTACAATATATATATATAAGTTAATGCAATTATAGCACATAAACAAAATCAAATATAAAATCATATAATCATATCAATAGATCCAAAAAAAAGCCACTTGGCAAAATCCATCATACATTTATGATAAAAATTCTCAGTGAAGTTGGAATAAAGGAATATACATTAATGTAATAAAAGCAATTGCCCTGGCTGGTGTGGCTCAGTTGGCTTGGCAAGATTATAAAATTCAGACACATAACAAAAAACCCCACCCACTCCAAACCAAAAACAATCCACTGCACTAACATCACGAAACATTTTCTGTAAAGGATCAGGTAATAAATATTTTGATTTTGTAGGTCATACAGTCTTTCTAGAAATTATCTGGCTGTGCTGTAGACCGTATGCATACCAATGGGAATTACTGTGTTTTAATACAAACCATTATTTATATAAGCAAGTTGGAAGGCAGATGGGACTTTTATAACTTAAATTTTAATAAATTAAAATTAAATAAAAATAGAAGCTCAGTTCCTTAGTCTCACTAGCCACATTTTAAGCACTTAATAGCCACAGGTGATTCATGGCTGCCATATTGGGTGGCACAGATGATAGAACATTTTGGCATTGTAGGACAGCACTGCTCTAGACATTCCTTATGGCATCTGACTATTCTATCCTAGATGAAGAAAGATAAGGAAGAAGTAGCTGGACTTGATCTTCCTGAAACCCTCAAGAGAAATTGGGCAAAACATGTTTCTATGAAGTTTTAAGAAGTTTACGGGAGCCTTCTCTACTCTTCAATTTTTTTAGCATAGCTAGGATAGTATGAGAATGTTGGGTACATTCTCATAACAGATCTTTTCTGTTAATTGCTTAATATCTATATGCATTTTAATATTCAATAGTACAGGGGAAATGAGTCATATTTCAATAAGATCTTTTCTGTTAATTGCTATATATAGGGCTTCACCATAATCTTTTTCTTCTTTATTGATTAAGGTATTACATATGTGTCCTTATACCCCCATTATTCCCCCAACCCCCTGGTGTCTGTGTCCATTGGTTAGGCTTATATGTATGCATGCAAGTCCTTTGGTTGATCTCTCCCCCTTACCCTCCCCCTCCCCTACCTTCCCTCTGAGGTTTCATGATCTGATTGGTGCTTCTCTGTCTCTGGATCTGTTTTTGTTCATCAGTGCTAATTGAGAATCTGTGTATTAAACACTTACAATCTTATCAACTTTAGCGCATCAACCCACATTGCATTACAATCATAAAAGCTGACATAACTGACTGCATAGCTACAAACTCTATGAAACTATGCGTCCCAGGAAAAATGTAGTTTCTCAGCTGCACATACATTTTTTTCCTCAATAAAGATAATTGAAAAAGTCAGGGACATAAATATTTTCATTTATTTTTGCTGGTTTTTATTAGTCAATGAGACAAAGCCTATGTGAATTTTTTCTAAGTTTAAGCATTTATCAAGAAAGTGTTATAAAATAGCTCAAGTCTACTACTAGACAAACATGAATTATCTCGCTAAATGTAAGGAAAGAGTACACTTGGCTCTAAAGCTGGTAAGAAATCAAAGAGCAATGTAATAGCACAATAAAAGAAAGCAAACAAGCATTCAATGACTTTGTTTTGATTTAAACTATGGTTCCGTGCTTCTATGTTTGAAGAATCCTAATATCTAGGTCAATGTAATCAAGCTGTGAATTTTGAATACAATGGAGAACAATGTCAACTTGTGTTACAGAGAAAGATGATTCAAAAAATGAATCTTCCTCAGTAATTTATGAATAATTTGGATATTATAATGTATGATGATAATTTGGCAAGCATCTGTGGCTCTAAATCTAATGTTTCATAATGACAGTTTCTTTCAGAAGTGGTGATAATTACTTGAAGCATATTTTCTTGGCAAAGATTTTCCTGCTTAGGCCACCAGTGCTTTCTCTGTTAGCTAATTTGTTTTGCATCATTCTCCTGTATATTGCAATTTCTGATGACCCTTTTATCATTTAAAGAATTTGTTAAAGGCATTTTCTCTAAAAATAGAAAATTTACTATTGCTTGCTCTTGCTTTCATTATTTTATATTAAATTGCAGTTTAAACTTCCTAGAACTACTCAGGAGCTTCTTCTTAATATCTATATGCATTTTAATATTCAATAGTAAAGGGGAAATGAGTCATATTTCAATAAGATCTTTTCTGTTAATTGCTTGATTATTTAAAATAAAACTTTCTATTTCTATTTTCCAGGAGTAGAAAGCTCGCCTGTGGCACACTTTCTCTTATCTATGGGTTTTAATTTGAGGGTAGATCAATAAGGGTCTTCCCATCTGTCCCCACTGCTGTTATTAACCTGCAGATGCAGGTAAATATGGGACTTCCGAGTAGCACCAAAGCAGAACATGGAGCCAGAGAACAGCAGGCCATAAAAGAAAAAGCACAGTTCATTGCAGAAATTGAGTTTACCTACCACTGATAGACTGTGCTAGCCACAGGGGGATTTAAACCAAATGTCCAAAGGAGTCTCAAAATGTCGAACCTGATACTTACATCTTGAGCCACTCTCGTGTGTTTATCCAATGCGCTGCTTACACTGACCCCTGGATATTAGAAGGACCCCATGCCCTTGTGGAAGCCTTTCCATACGCTTCCATTATTAAATGAGTTTGTTTAGCTCTGACTTCAATTGTGATAGTAAATAGTATTTCCTACATTAAAAAGTGAGGATGAACTCTGGGGAGGGGCACAGTCAGCACTTAATGTCTCCAGGGGCTTTCCAGTTTGGGAATGGAGACTGAATGTTGTAAGAACTTACATATATGTTGGACATAACGTTTTAAAACTCTCTCGGTCATCATTTCAATAGCACGTTTTATTTCACCAGTGCCCTTTGATTTTAGCAAATTCTCTGGAGCCTATTTCATGGGGTTTTTTCATTTGTTTTCTCTTTAAAAATCATTTCTTCCAGGAGAAATCCTCAAACATGTGAAAAATTTGTATTCAATTCGAGCTCCAAGCGTTGTGTGGAGCAACACTTGAGAGACCACTCAGAAGCTTCAGGCCTGGAAAATGCTGCGGTGCGCTTGCTTAACTAGATGGCTGCATGAAGCATGATACACCTGGGCTCTGCCGTCTGCGCTGATTGCCTTTTAGCTTCTGAGTGCAATTCAAGGTGATCATTTTAATCTCAAAGGCCCTGTATGGCTTGGGACCTGGTTAGCTGATAAATTGCCTCTTTCCCTGGGATGGCAATTAATATCAGCCAGAGTGTTGCCACTGACAGTTGCCTGATGTTAAACTGAGGGGCTGAAGGCAGGGGATTGAGTATGTGTAGGAGGTACACTCCTAAGTGTGTAAGACCCATTGGTACTTCCTAGCACTTTTCAGGTGAGCAAATATATATATATATAATTTTTCCCCCTTTGGGTCAAAGTTTATAACTGACAGTCTACATTTTTGTTAATCGTTTTTTAAATTATTGTATTTCCAGGACTTCACTTATACATTTCCTTTTTTAAATGGTTAACATTTTGCTTTGATAACATATCCTAAGCTCTTCAGGGGATGGGTGGCAATTTTTAAAGTAAAAGTTCCTGCATTACTTCATTCTCAGAAACATAAATCATGATTGGATTCAATGTAAAGGCGAACTATTCCTAAAAGAAGCACACTAGTTCAATAAACATTTACCAAAGTCCACTATGTAGTAAGTCCTTTTTTTCAGATATAAAAGAAGCTTTTATGATGAAAGAAATATATTATTTAAGAATAACTGGTACATAAAATCAGTTATTTGCTTATTTATAACATAAAAAATTAGAAATAGTATTTGATGAAATTAGTGGTGTTTTCTAGTCATATAATCTTTAGCGAATACAATTGTAAACACGGATATCAATGGACATTACTTGACATTGAGTGTTAAGATTACACGTGAGTCAGTAATATTTGTTCAAATCTGTCTAATTCTAGTTACCTTCACATAAAAAGGAATATGAATAACTTTTTGAAAGGATATGAATAACTTACAGAATCAGCAAAAGTAAATAATCTATTTTAGAAAGAACAGGAATCTGGGAAAATTTCAAAATGTAGGAGAAGACCATAGGAAAATATTTCAGGATTCTTTCTCATAGGAAAATATTTCAGGATGCATTCTCAGAATAAACCCATTTCATTTGTTTCTCTCACTGCATCAGTCCACTCAATATTCAGATATGGGGGAGTAAAGCAAAAGGAAAGAACCGAACATCTTTTACAGAATGTAGAAACAACATGGATTTGTCCTTTTAAAAATTGGCAGAAGGAAGCACCCTCTAATAGGTTTATTTGTCTATAGGAGTAGGCAACTAGGTCTACTTGTCTCCCACTGTAGACTGAGCTCCAACTAACCTCTAGAATAAATTTTGCTTCTTGTTTGGGAAGATATTGAATTTCTTACTCTGCATCCTGACCTTGATGCCATGGTCCCCGTAATTGAATTTCTGCATCATCTATTATATAAAAAGCCAGCAACCGGAGCATTGTAATGACCAGAACGACAGGTTGCTATGATGCCCCCTGCGGACAGCGAACCACCTGATGGTGGGGATGAGGCTGGCGGGCCAACCTCCTGCAGTCGCTCCTCCTAGCCAGCCATGCCCCTGATTGGCCTCTCCCACCCCGACTGACCCACAGTCCCTCCCCTCAGCCAGCTTGGCCCCTGATTGGCACCCCCACTCCAATCAGGGGCAGTGTTGGCTGGCCAACCACCCATGGCCCCTCCCCCAGGCCACTGGCCCCAGATCAGACCCCCACCCCATTTAGGTGTGGGACCCACTGGCCCACCACCAACAGCCCCTCCCCACACCCAGCCCCACCCTTGATCAGCCCCCACCACCCCAATGGGAGGCAAAGCCCACCGGCCAATCACCCACAGCTCCTTCCCCCAGCCAGCCTGGCCCTGATTGGGCCACGATTGGGACCAGACTGACCAGACCCCACCCGTGCACAAATTCATGCACTGAGCCTCTAGTATATAATAAGTTCTTAGTTGCAGAGTCTTCTGCTCCAGCCCCAAGTTTCTTAGTGATTCAGGATCTGACCATTATTATTGAACTTCCCTCATTCTCACAGCCTTCTTGTAGCACCTTTATTACTGATCTCATTTATCCTTGCCAATTGTTATCTTCCGCTTGAAGGACAGCATGAGTTGAGATCTACTTTGACTCTGGTTAATAGTACTTATCACCTTGTCCCCCCAACACCTGCCTAGTCCAAGAGAAATGATCTAATTTTAAATCCTTGGATTCTTGTGAGGCTATTGTTTCCTTTTTGGTTTGGTTTGGTTTTCCTACATTTAGTTCTTACTGTCATATATGTTTTTTGTAAATGCAACCATTTTGTTGCCCAAGGCCCAAAACTTTACTAGTCCCTTCATGTCTTCCTGGACACATGGCTCTTTTCTTCCTTGGGATGACTTTCTCTTTTCTCCAAAGTTCTAGTTATGATACTTCTAAAAGTGATGAACTCATTAATTAAAACAACAATTCTTATTAGGCATCTCTACATGGACATGCACCTTTTAGTAATGAACAGGATGAATTAAAACTTTTTAATTGCTTATAGTCTAGTGGAATAAATAACATGCACACTGAACACGGAGCCTACCAAAACAGGGAATAGTTATACATGATTTAGTATCTAAATAAGAGTTACAGAAAGAAATACAGAAGGTCAGAGAAGAGAAGATGTTATATGGACACATGCAGAAAGGGGAGAAATGAGAAAAGATCTTGAAGCAAAAATGAGGATAGAACTTGGATAAATGGTTCAGAGAGAGTAGAGAGTAGGTAGGAGGGCTTCCTGAATAAATATTTACATGAAGAGTTTATTTCTTTTGTTAGAGGACAATCACAAAATTGGCTAGAGCTAAGCGCTAAAATATTGGAAGAACAGTTGGGAGATAAATTTGCAAACAGAAAGTGGCATCAGATTTTGAAAGCTCTGTTCTTTGAATTTTTTAAAAGACAGTGTAGTCTTGGCAGATTCCTGAGCAAGGCAAACATCTAATGTATTATCTAACTGCTTTTTTCTGAAAAGTTCGGCAGTTGAGAGTAGAAAAAACAACAAAAGCCAAGCCAATCTGTTTTACTTTGTTTTCTTATGCAAGATTGAAGAGATATGTGTACATTTTAAGTTTTTTTTTATTATTAAACCAACTAGATCTATATATAAATATATAAAAGTATAAAGAAAAAATCTATGTATGTATACTTTTAGAACTTAGAGATAGGCCTTGTTAATAAGCACATATTTCAATTCAGCTTTTTAAATAATCTATAATACTGAGATATTCATTTATATCAAGTTGTCTTTACTTTTTTACCAGGAGATTTTCATTTTCTTTAGGTCTGTTAGATATTTAACTCCTTTATCTGAAATAGTCCATTTCTTATAAGAAAATAAAACGTATATGAATATCTAGGAAACTCCTTATCTGATATATTCATCATACAGAGTCCTATTTTTTCTTGTTTTTGTTTTAGTTGCAGTGTTATTAAAGCAGGGTACAAAATTGCAATTTACCAGTAGGACAATAAGTTGTGTATTTACACACTGAATTTTATAGGGCTTACATTTTATCTCAGTAAAACTTTATATCAATAAAACTTAAATTTTATCTCAACAAAACTATTGTAAAACATCTAAAATTTCTTCTTGCAGCAATTAATTTATGTGAGATAAAATATAAATAAAATTTTTCTACAAAAAATTCAGTTGCACTGGGGCTTTTAAAATTTGGGCTTTATTCAGACTTAAGTATTTTTGCTTTTTAGTATAGATTACTGAATGGTTTCTAAAAAATTTTCTGTTGGGATCATGCCATTTAAATGTGTGTTCTACTATTACATGTACTGTACTAAAGGCGGGATCAGAGGAAAACATTCTAGTTACATGTTGTGTGACTCTGAAAATCATATTATCTTTTAAGGTTCCATTCTTTAAACTGCAAAGATGGAGGGCTTTCTTTATAAAACATTCCTTGATTTTCATCAATTCTCCTTTTGACTTTACATTTCTTGAGAGGTAACTGCCTAAATGAATCACAATAAATATTAATAAATATGATCAAGCCAATGTTAAAGCCAAAATTGCCCATACAAATGAAAAGCTAAGTTTATAAATGACTGCTAAAAAACAAAGTGGAATATATTAAATCTGTATCATATGAAATAAATTCTTAAAATTGTACGTCATATAATTTGTAATTTGAAATAATGTTTGAAATTCATTTAATATTAAGATGTTCTATTTTTTTTCTAGAGCACAGTTACTTTTAATTCCCTTAAGGTCAAAGGGAACAATAACTATATTGAAGGGACTATCTCCCTTGACCTGTAAATAAAACTGAGACCAGATTACACCCCTGATATCTGTCCCCCTCCCCACATTCTGTAAAATCAATAGGATGTTTGAATTTTCAAGAGATCTGAAAAACTTTCCAGTCAATGCTTTATTTTGGAGTTGAGATTACTAAGGTCCAGAAATCATAGAGTACAAAAACCTAGGGCTTTCACATGAGTTATTATTATACTTCCCACTATTCTGTGCTATTTAAAATCCAGATTTAGAATTAATTTCCCTGGAATGACCCATGGCATGGGTTAATTTCCAAACTTTAATCCTTATAAAAGGAATGTGTGCTTTTGAAAATAGTGCTATTAAAAGAATGTAAGTTTGCATTTAAGAAAAAGTTCTGGGTGCCCTGAAACTGTATCCGGCCCTCTGGCACCTGCTGCTGCCTCACAAAGTGCGTGTGAGTGATGGCTGGGTGGTCCCAGTCGCCCACCCTTCTGATACCCAAGGCAAATGTGAACATCGACGTACAACAATTGTGTTAGAAACTATTGCATTGTTTGCATTCATCTCATCTGCAAGCCAACCCACCAAACATCAATTACTGGAAGTTATTAATTTTTATCATTTTAAAAATGAGATCTTAATTATATATAAAAAATCAATGGTTGACTGGCACTATCTTAAAAGGTTTCACATTGTAGTGGTTTTCTCTCTGTTATATTTCATTAATCTTCAGACTATGTGGTATATGTACATATATATACACACACATATATAAATATGCATGTGGATATATGAATAATGCTTGTAATATTGGTGCTGTAAAATGACATGTAGGATATTTTTAAGTTGAAATTCTTAATGTAACACAGGAGATCAAATTTCCCTGGAAAAATTATTTGTTTGACAATGGCATAGAATTATGAAAATTCTTCTAGTTAACAAAAAATTACTAATTTTCATAAGTGGAAATAATTTAGGACCATGGAAGTTGGATCTGTTAATAATCAACTTAAATGAATTTTAAGGAAATTTTATTATTTTAGAAATATTAAAACATGGGATTATTACATTAATTTTATTTAATTTAATGACTCTCCTCTACAACTTCTTTTTTCTAAAAATAATTGTCAATGATTATTTATCGTTATCAATAATTTATTATTGTCCCTGATCTTTTTCACCTTCCCTTGTCTCGTTTCTCCTCCCTTCTCTTTGTCATAGCATTTACCTTTTATTGTAATTAGAGCTTATGTTATAATTAGAACCACTTTATTTCAAAAATCTAGAAGATGATTCTGATAATAGAAAATAATCAGTTTAAAATGCACCTGTATAAAAGTGTTATTTATATTAGAACTAAATTAAATAGCTTTAGGCTCACTGAATAAGAAATGTAATCCATTGATTGCTGAGTCATATGACATCTCAGTTTAGCATATATTCGGCCCATGATACTATTACACAGGTGTTCTCTTATAATTCCTAATTGTCTTTCTTTTCTCTTGTTCATGAAAAGCAGCATTTAGCTATATTCTATCATTGTCAACAAAGGCCTTTTTAGTTATACCAGGTGCTAATTGGAACCCACTTTCTTTTGAGGTCCTTCATCTCACAGCCTCTGATTTTCTGATTTAATACCGATGGGACTTTCAGTTTCTAGACATGCTGCAATGTATCATTTACATCTCACATACTAGAGTCAGGAAATATTATCTGAAATGATGGATCAAGAAATAAAGGTTGAATATATTACTTGAGGTAATAAACACTAACATAAAAAGTAAAAGAGTATCTGTGTACATTTTTGAGGAAAAGAGCTGCAGTGGTGTAAAATAATAAAATCCACAGTTTTTTAACAGAGGAGAAACTGTTGATAGTATCTAAGATTGATATGTTTATAAATTAAGGTATAAACATACTTTTTTTGAAATTATTTAAATAGCCACAAAAAAGACAAAAAAGACAGAAATGGTTAATATAGTCTAGGGAAAAGATTAGCAGTGTTAGAAGGGAGACTTTTACTTTCCATTGTCTAAATACTTATATTTTAGAACTTTGTTACTCTCCATCTATGTACTCTTATAATTATAATAAAAGATAAAAGATAACCACTTTGGGAAAAAATAAAGTATATTTTGCAATGACCTGAAACTGAAATATCTAAAATTAGTTGATATTTTTAAAATAAAAGAATAAATATTTAAAAAATAAAAGTTCATATTATTTCATATTAGAAAGTGTTTATTGAGGGCTACCTATGTGACAGGATTATATTTAGTGTTTGGAAAACAATGAACAATAAAAATGTGTTCCTGTCCCTCACAGACATCGAAGTTTAGATAACAAGGATATAGGCTACCTTGGGTGTAAGAAAATGTATTCTGAAAATACTTAAAAGGATAATTAACCTAGACTTCAGAAGGCAGGAAGTCTTCACAGGAACAAGAATAACTCTTCCTTACTCTATCTCCTCCTGTATGTATGTGATTAATATTTTATTTTCTTATTTTATATTTTAATTAAATTTATTTTGGTTACATTGGTTTGCAAAATCCTATAGATTTCAAGTGTACAACTTAGTAAAACATTGCCTTCACAATGCTTCATGCGCCCATTCCCTCAAGCAAAGTCTCTTCCATCCCTATTTTTCTCCCTTTACCCATCTCCACTTACCCCCACATTCCTTTCCCTATGTGTTATATACATAACATATAGATACTGTTATCTGTGCCTATGTGTTATGAATATATGCTTTTTTGGCCAATCCCTTCACCTTCTTTTATCCAGTCTCCCAATTACCCTTCCCTATAACAGCTGTAAGTCTATTCCATGTATCCATGCCTGTGTTACCATTTTGTTCATTAGATTTCACATATAAGTGAGGTCATATGGTATTTGTTTTTCTATGACTGGCTAATTTCACTTAGCACAATAATCTCCAGGTCCGTCCATGCTGTCACAAAAGGTAAGATGCTCTTCCTTTTACTGGTTGCATAGTAGTCCACTGTGTAAATGTATCACCGCTTTTTTATCCACTCACCTACTAATGGGCACTTGGGCTGTATTTTCATTGTCTTGTCTAATTTTGTCAATTAAGTATCAGAAAAATATTTATCTTTTCCTCTCCAAAATAACACCCCACCCACGTATAAGCAAACCATAAAAGTTTACACGGGAGAACAATCTGACTTGCCCTTCTAAAGCATCAGATGATGACTTCATGTTTCTCTAACCAATGAAGAAATTATGCTGCTACATCCATACTCCATTTTGAATTTCCAATAAGAACAGTGTTGTTGACCATAATAATGCTACGTAGCAAACTAACACAAGCTCTCAGTAATCTACAATATTCAACATTTATTTAGCTGTTTATCCAGAGAGCTGGGTCAGCTGATCTAAGTCTAGCACAGTTGTGTGAGTCTAATCTTGAGCTCAGATGATATAGACTGGTCTCTGAGTTAGCAGTGTGTCCTCTGGAGTCCACAAACTAGCCTGACATTGTTTTTAAGTTGATGGCAGGGAACTCAGATAAAATATACAATGGCCCTCAGAGCAGAGTTTGGATACAGGGAAGAGTGAAGAATTGAGGAAGTTGATGAAAATATACAAATGCTAAAACATAATTATAAGAATGTTCTACAAAATTCGTCCACTATATCCATTCTGTAGCTTTTATGAAGTTACAAACTTCAAAATATTTTCAGAAGCCCTTGTTTTCCAATGGTTCTAAGCATGTGCTAAATTTGCCTAATGGATTATGCCACCTGAACCGTGTCCAGCACAGCCAGTGGCAAACTTGAGGAGGGGTGGTGAAGGATTAAGAGAACAGACAAGAGAATACAGTTGTAGCCAGGTGAATCACTGTGAGGACACAGTGACACAGCCTGTCAGCCGAATCTTTATTCTATAGTCAGATCACACAAAGCAAAACAAGGGAGTGGTCAAGATGTTTACAATGTTCTTGTGAGTTTCCAATCTACTTCTTTCCTGCTGTTGCAATTCTCTGAACTCTATCAAGCTTTGTTTTGGCAGCACTTGCTGCACCTCTTGCAGTTCACATCCCTCAGCTACCTAGGACTACAAAGTTGGACTATAAGGTCAAGCTTACATACAACCATAGCCTTTGGCTATAATTCTGCCAGGAGGGATCTGCCCTCCAAGCTGGGACTTGCATGTGGCTTTGCCACAAGAGGACCATGCCCTCTCATCAGTCCGAGGCTTGAACCTGTCCAAAGCTGTAGCTGCTCTCCACAGCCACCCTTCCACCATCAGGAGATTTTAATTTTAACTGATTTTACATAGTTAAATGCAACAATAACCATAGAATATGACTTGAACCCGCCCCCAAAACAGATAAAATAATAATATTGAGTATCATATCACAGGCATACTAATAAGAGCATTTGTTGACTGTGTGGCAGAAGTTTTTTTGTGGTATGACTTTTTACAAGTCACATAAAATATCATTTTTTGGTTCATAAAGAAAATGTGATAATACCTACTAGTGAGTGTGGCACATTAAGTAAACAGTACATCATTTTTAGTTTAAAATAGCCACTACATTATTTTCGGATATTCACACAAAAAGGAAAAGGGAGAAAAAGCAATTCTCAAAAGTTGAACACAAACATAACTGAAAGAGCTAACATTTATATTGATGTTCTAAATACTTTACATATGTACTCATTTAGTCCTCACAACTATTCTGAGGCATAAATATTGTTATTTATGTATTTTTTCAGTATGGAAACAGAAGCACAAAGAGTTTAAGGAGCTGCCCAAAGTCATATAGCAAGTAAGTAGCAGAGCTGGGATTCAAACCAAAATAGTCTGGCAACATTTTGTTTTCTTATTGTCTCCACTATACTTTTTTTCTGGAGAAACAATATGAGCTGTGAAATTTTATGTAATTTCTTACATATTAATATTACCTTAGTTGTGTCAGGACATATTTATTTTCCCATTTTATTCTTTTTGTTTCACATATGGCTCATACAATGACCAGTAAATCCAAAGTATAACTTCAACTATGTAAAAATTGGCACTCCCAAATTATATTAAAATAAAATATTATTTTGAAATTAGATCCTGTGCTGTCATTTTTTAAAAATACAGATTTATATTTATCATTTCATATAATAAATATATATAAAATAGACAATTACATAAAATTCTGTACAATTAGACAACAAAAACAAATAAATAAAGTCCTAGAATAGAATCTTGAATAAAAGTCAACTGCTGATGTTTAATGTTTCTAGATTGCTTTTGAGCAAGTGTTATGGGTCATTTCCCATATTTGTTTTTAAAAGTTCCAGTGTGACCTCATCCTATTCCACTTATTTCTAATGTTAGCACCTTTCATTACAGAGGTAATAAAAAGTCTAAGAAGATAATTTAATCCAACTTTTTATAAATTCCTCAAGTATAGAAGGCTATTTCGTCTCAGAACAACTATAGTGCACGCTTTGCAATTACAGAGGCATCTCAGAAATACAAGCAGCAAGAAAGAAAGCTCTATGATGAGTGTGATTGAGCAAGACAGAATGCTTCCATTAAAATCCAGTACCCTCAGAAACTAAAAATATTTTGAGTTTTGAACTAACTGTGAAAATTTAGAGGTAGAGGGTAGGTGCTCATTCTTAAATGACAATCTCTGAAAAGTACAGATTCAGGTATTTTAGAAAAGAAATCTTTCATAACATCAAGTAACTCCTACAAACATTGTTTTGATGAATAAAATGCAAATTATTCAGATCATATAGATCAGATTTCTTTTGAAATGCTCAAAGGTTTGAATTGTTAGAGGATGCATGACTGGCTCAAATCATTTGGGGCTTTATAAACCCCAAAACGTTCAAAAGTCAAATTGAGTTCTTGGACCCCTGGAATGTGGCTACTGGTCCAATGATGATAAACATGAAATCTTGAGAAAATATTTCTACTTTTTTCTCAATGCATTTTTTTTGGCAATTAGTTAGTAGTAGATCAGATAAGAGAAAGTTAAGAAGATATACCCCCCCATATTTTCTGATAAAATATTGTGCAACTTTTAGTTGATTATTAACATATAATTTTCTCATGTGTATTGTTAAACTCTGCTTCTCAGTTCGAATTAACTTGTAACTTGCTTTTCCAGAATTTGGTTAGAGTCAAGGGTTATGAGCTTCATGGGGAAGTGTGTAGGTGGAGTACCAGGAAATGATATGCTTGAGAAGCTCTGAGATCTGACCCATAACTACCGATGACAGTGCTATGCTACTCATAGTGACTTGCAAGGTGGTGGAACCAGTTCAAACTTATCATAACTTCTTTCTTTCTTAAATTAACAACCATATGCATGAATGTATGTATGTGTCTCTATAGTAATAAAAGTGCAATATGCTAATTAGACCAGATGTCCTTCTGGATGTCCTTCCGGACAACTTTCTGGACGAAGCCGAGGCTGCGAGGGAAGCCTGGGTCCTGGGTGCCTACTGGTGGCTGGAGGGAAGCCCTGATCTCAAGTGCCTGATGGCGACCGGATGCCAGAGGGAAGCTGGGGCCAGCAGCTGGGGGAAGGAAGGCCTCTACTCTTGCATAAATTTCATGCATCTGGCCTCTAGTGTGAATATAAAATTTAAAAAGCTAACACAAAATCCTTTACATGCCATTCATCTAAGATGTTAGGTGTGATTTTGCAAAGCATTATCCTACAACATCCTTTCACCATGCAGATCAAATAAAAAGCTTTGCTCTCTCATCTTCCCAAACCACATGAACATACACACACATTTTCCCCATTTTTGGTAATGTTCATTAATATTAGTTTGATGACTGATACAACTTGCTTTCTCTCATATATATATTTGCAGTGTATATGCCTATATTTTTATATGACTGAGAAAGGATGATATCAGACAAAAGTAAAACATAATTATGAATCATAAATGACATTTAGTCTGTTATCTTATTATGATTTGTTAGGTGCTTTGTGCATAAAACTGATGATAGAAGAGACGCAGACCTGGCAAGCTGAGAAAAGTCAGAGCTATCTTTCCCATGTTTTCCCCACACTATGTAATCTATGTTTACATAATTCATTTTCATTTGAGAGGGAAAGTGACTCCCATCCTTCCTTCTCTTTTCTCATTGGTTTAAAAAATTCTTTAGGTCTTTTTAATTAATAAGAAAATGCAGCTCAATTAAACTTAAAATTGTGCTATTTTAACAGTGAAATGACTATAATAATGTTATAAATATATACTTTGCTCATAAAATAGTATTTTTCTTCACTACCAAATGTTTCATTTTCTTCATTACAAAATAATGAAGCAAAATATTAACTCTTCATATCAATAAAAGTGAATTAATTTCTCTAAGGGAAATATTTTGAATGTAGCTCCTAAATCTTGTTAATATATTTGGTCATTTTTAAAAACAACTGATGCTTTTTCTAAAAACAGCATTTGGGGGGGTTGTTTTTAACTAAGTTAATATGATTATTAAAGAATATATGTATTGTTCTCTTTTTCTGGACTGCATAAGTAGATTGATGGTTATTTCTGGTCATATAAATTATTATATAACACTATTTTATATTTTTAAAAACATATGCTCTGTAAAATGCACACATAATACAGACATAACTAATTCAATTAAAATTATTTTCTTTATTATGACAATTCATATTATGCAAGGAAGTGATTTAAATAATTCTATTCATATATATTATGTGAATATATGTTTGTATATGTACATACATGTGTATATGTATATATATATGTGTTATACAGGAACAGTCACAGAAAAAATGTCTAATGAAGATCAGATAAATCTTAATTTTCTACAAATGTAGCTGTATTATGAAGATAAAATACAAATTTTATTTATATATTATATACAGGGGTGGGGAAAAAGTTGGTTTATAGTTGTAAACAAAATAATTAATACAATAATTGATAAATTATAGGACAAGAATGAACTCATAACTATAAACTTACTTTGGCCCACACTTATATATTGTTTAATAATAATATAGACATATAACTATAGAAATATGCCAACAGCATTTGCAAATTATTCAACTCAGAAATTACCATCTGCAGATATGTTTTCAAAGTTATATTAGTTATACAGATGGATAAAAACCATTTGGCCATCTTACCTCTCTGTCTTAAATGTTTTTAATCAAACTGTTAAATACCCACTGGTTTTCACATATTTGTAAGTATATTGAGACTTTTTATACTCTGTATGTTCTTGAAATCACTTAGGAAATATATTCCCTGCAATTCATGCTAGAATATGTCACATTTGAGATCTGTTTGCTTATGCTTCCTCTCTTTTCTCCCCTGTATTTATTTCTGGATGTATGTTCATTTGAAATATACCACTTTTATTTTCTCACTTTTACTCTGGTAAGACTACTTATAGGAGGGTGAGGATGTCCTGCAATGACAGCTTAGCAGTCCTGAGGAGCTAATGGTCCAGATAGACCCAAGGCATATAATGTTTCCTTTCTTCCCATTTCTATTTTCTGTCTTTTTAAAAAAATATATTTTTAATTGATTGAGAGAGAGAGAGAGAGAGAGAGAGAGAGAGAGAGAGAGAAAAACCGAGGAAAGGAGAGTGAGAGAGAAACATTGATATGAGAGTGAAACATCAATTGGCTGCCTCCTGCACAGCCCACACCGAGGATTGAGACTGCAACCTGGGCATTCCCCTGGCTGTAATTCAACTGGCAACCTTTCAGTGCAGGGGAGGACGCCCAACCAAATGAGCCACACTGGGCAGGGCCCACTTCTATTGTCAGTGAACTTTCAAGGCTGTCTGTCAGCCAGAGAAAATGATCCCGATATTTGACAGTTTGAGCATCCTTGGGTAACTCTTAGTTGTCTCTGAGAACATTGTGCATAGACCATATTCTGGTGAGTGTTTCCAAAAGTACATTTTAATCTAAAATGTAATACAATTGTTTAGATGGCAATTATAACAAAACATTGCATTATTTTCTCGGCTTCATTCAGTTTTTTTACCCTAATGTCATAAAATGATTGTCTTCAATTCAATTTCTTGTGTCTTTGTCAGTTAACCACAGAAAAGGTCTTTGCAAATATGTGCTAATTTCCCATGGTCAAAATATTTTGTGGGAAGGGAAATCTGTGGCTTATTCGTTTTTAGTGAAAGAGGTTGGATCTGTTGTGTTTAAGTGGAGAAGTAAAGGTAGGACTTCTGGACACCTGTAGAGTGTGAACCTCTAAGAGACTGGTAACTTCTGAGCATGGCCCAAAATCATAGGGTGAATTACATGGTTAGAGAAATGAATGTTGTAAGGAAATGTATCCTTTAAGCAGAGCTGTTGTAAAATTGGAATGCAATTTGAAGTTGCTGATACTTCCCTTTTTGAACAGCAGCTAGCTCAGCCCCCTGAGCATGAAAGGGCCTCAGTTAGAACCAGACCTCTAGGGTATGGGTGAAAGAGATGCAGAATCACAAAATCTGGTGAGTTTCCTGGGATCTCTCAGAATATAAAATTATCCTCACTTCTCAAAGAATCTGGATTGCTTTAAGTCCTTATCCTGGGTCTTTCTATGTCATAGCAAACCACTGTGAAGGCCAATGACCCAGCATTTGTGGACAATTTCTTTGTTTACAGCCCCATTTGGTTATAAAAACTTCCTTATTCTTTGGAGAAAGACCAGAACCATGGATCCAAATTCATGGCTTAGGGAGCACAAGTATCTCTTCAGTTACATGGTCTCCATAAGCTGCAACCAATTAATTTTGAGGTTTTTTTTTTTTTTTTCTTTTGCAATGACCTTGTACCATCACCATGTGCCCTCATGAGAAAAGGAGGAGGAAGCCCCAGAGAAAGTAAAGAAAAAAAGTATGGAAATCCATGTGAAGAATCAGAAGGAGAAAGAGGGAACAGAAAGTTCTGACTTCATGTGTTTGAAATCAAGATAGATTACTATCCATCCTAGAGGAAACAATTTGGAGAGTGGATCCAAACAGAGTCACTCAGAATGCCAAGAGATATGTCGAAATATAAAAAAGGGTAATGACAGTGTGTGCATCAAGAAAATAAGAACCAGAAGTCTTTGGGACAGCGAAGAAATTTAGCTAAGAAGTTCAAAGGGGGGAAAGTAATAAATTTAGTTTAGTGATAAGTTCTAGTACAGTATTTGCTGTAAATTTAAAAGTGAATTCTGTAAATAATGTTATCTGGGCATTTAAGGGAAGGAAGCTCAGACATTCTATCTCTGGATGATCTATTCAAAAACCTCACTTGGAAGTTATAAAGGGGACTGCTGAGTCTCATAAAGTGATAAAAATGTAAAACTTGGATGGGGAATGGCATGTAGGGTGGGATTTGGGCCAAGGTATGGCCTTCAGTTTTGCAAAACGAAGCCTGAAGTTTCTCTCTCCTATAGTTAATCCCTATTATCTAGACCAGTGGTTCTCAACCTTCTGGCCCTTTAAATACAGTTCCTCATGTTGTGACCCAACCATAAAATTATTTTCGTTGCTACTTCATAACTGTAATGTTGCTACTGCTATGAATCGTAATGTAAATATCTGATATGCAGGATGGTCTTAGGCGACCCCTGTGAAAGGGTCGTTCGACCGCCAAAGGGGCACGACCCACAGGTTGAGAACCCCTGATCTAGACTCTAGCACCTGCATTGTAAATGCTCCTATGTTTGTCTGTGTCCTCCATCAGAATGTGAAAGGCAGGGACTTTCATGCTTGTCTCCCACCACTGGGAAAACGCCCAGAAAACATTAAAAAATATATGGCTTTACCATGGGGGAGACTTTTGGTCCATGTACTAGGGTTGACCCTCATCTGCACAGGACAGATCTATCCTTGGTGTCCTTATTCCTTAAGGGAGCAGACATGTGATTTTGAGGATGTTTTGTGAGCCTATCTGCAGGGTATAGGGGTTACTATAGTTAAGGAATGACTAGTGGCTTGCCTTTTTCACTTTAAGAATATTTGTCTAAACTAGGATTGCTCTCATCTGAGAAGGTATCTACCCACCAAATAGTAGGATCAGGGTGCCACTCAATTCCAAACTGTAACACCCCCTCTAAGTTTCTCATGCTTTCATGTTATTTATATTTTCTGAGCTTCCCATTGGATCTACTTCCACCTATGCTTTTTTAAAAATTGAATTTATCGGGGTTACATTGCTTAATAAAATTATTTAGGTCTCAAATGTACAACCTACTGGTATAATACATAAACTGTATACTGTATTGTGTGTTTACCACCCAAAATCAAGTGTTCTCTCACCATTTATCCCCTATTTGCCCTCTTATACCTGCCCCCCAAACCCACTTTTCATCTGGTAATTACCATACTGTTGTTTGTGTCTTTGAGGGGTTTTGTTTTGTTTTGCTTAATCCCTTCACCTATTTCACCCAACCCCTCAACCTTCCTCTCCTCTGACAGCTGACAGTCTACTCTCTGTATCCATGAGTCTGTTTCTATTTTTTTTATATATTTCTCACTAGATTCCATATATAAGTGAAATAATGAAAAAGAAGGAAATATTACCTTTTGCGACAGAATGGATGAACCTAGAGGTAATTATGCTGTGTGAAATAAGCCAGTCAGAGACAGAAAAACACCACCTCTGCTTTCTCTGACTGCACCCATAAGCCTGACTTAGTGCTCCAGCCATTTAGCTTTTACTTTTATAAAAAAACAAAATTGGACTCTATTTCACACCATACATAGATCATTGCCAGATGAAATATTAAGCTATTCAACTCTTAGAAAACAACATTAGAAAATAGTTTTATCTTGAGAGTAGAGAGGACTTTATAAAATTTCATAAACCATAGAAAAAGTCTGATAAATTCAACTGCTAAATTTAAGAAATCTCACCCAGCCAGTGTGGCTCAGTGGTTGAGTGTTGACCTATGATCCAGAAGGTCATGGTTCGATTCCTGGTCAGGGCACATGCCCGGGTTGCAGGCTTGATCCTCAGTGTAGGGAAAGCAGGAGGCAGCTGATCAATGATTCTCATAATTGATGTTTCTATCTTTTTTTGCCTCTCCCTTCCTCTCTTAAATCAATAAAAATATTTTTTCAAAATTAAGACATCTTCATAAAAGATATATAAAGAAAGTGGTGGTGATGGGTGAGGTTGGGGAATAAGCAAGACACAAATCACAAATTGAGAGAAAAGATAAGCAACATTCAAATCCATACCTGTGTGTGTGTGTGTTTTTCCCTTAGTTTTTGTTTGTTTGTTTGTTTTTATAGGTTTAACTCTTCGAGCAAACTCTCTCCTATGAGCAAGATGTACAGCAGCCGAGCCTTCCATTTTCGCTGATCGCCAACCCCAGAGGTAAGATCATGTTTTCTTTCCAATCAATTTAGCACAAATCCTGAGCTTGATGCTTGTTGGTGTGAACTGAATTAAATCCATTTCTGACCACCCCCTTACTCGAGGGAGGAAATATAAAGCTTGGTGCACACTTAGTTTTGGGGTGGGGTGTATGTGAAGGACTGAATTAATCACACCTGAGGCACATGGATGGAAAGAGGGAGGCACTATTTCCCAAAGGAAAATTGAATTGTTTCCAGAGGGGTATGAATAGATGCTGACACGGAAATACAACAACAACAAACAAACAAAAAATCCCACAAAAAACTGGCATAACAAATATTTACTGTGGAGGAAGATAGGGAAAACATTCTATGCAAAGAAATAAGCACAAAAAATAATGAAAATAAGATATTGCATAATTTGGGGGAGCAGTAGTAATTGAAAATGTTTGGAGCAAAGATTATGGAGTGGTGGCAGAGGTTAGAAGGCTTGTTTGGTAGAAATACCTGAAGAAGTTGCCTGCTGTGAACATTTTCTCCTTTCTCCCTACCTGGGCAGGAATACTGATTGAGACCTGTCTAGCCTTGTGACATGGTGTACAATCTAGTTTCTAGTCCAAGGAAGTGAGGTGGATGTGAAAGCTGCTTTAGTTTTGCTCCTCTTCAGTAACGTCCAGGTGGGCACTACTTTTTCTCATTTGTTTTTTAAATTGTGAGAATAGAATTATTTTCTCCACTATGGATCTTAATATAAAAAAATGTCATAAAGAAAAGCATTTTAGTTATTTAAAAATGGTCCATATTTTTTTCTCTGCTTGGCTTTTGGGAAAACAATATTTGTTACTTTCTAAACCTGATATTTGTAAACCTAGCATACCACATGACCTGTCATAGATTAATGCCTTCGTTATCTTCAAACTCTTTCTTAGTATATTTCAGGTTTGGTTGGTTTTTTTTTTTTTGTTTGTTTGTTTTTTTGCCTTGTAATGCAGTCATATCTGTACATTTCTGTCTTGGATATTAACCCTTAAGTGGACAAGATATATGTGTTTTTCAAAAATTTTTGTGCCTTTTTACAAAAGCTACTAATTTCATTGTCCTCAGTAAATATTGTTTCTATTAGATTTAAGTGAATTTTATCCTACAAAAATTTTGTGAAATAACATTATAAAGCCTGATATAACATCATTCAGACTCCCACAATATAGTAATGATTATAATTTTGTCTTTCATTTCTTTTTGTATCTGTATTTAGTTACCTATTTTCAAAATAATGCAAGAAACTTGAGATCACACAATATTGGACTCGAGAGAAAGATAACCACTAAAATGTCAATAGATTAAAAAGAGAGAAGAGGAAATGGCAGAAAATATTTCTACAAATTTGCAACCTCTTGAGAAATTAGAAAATCAATCTGTAAGGAAACACATACCATAATATTAAATAAAGAATAATGCAATTATGATAGCATCATCCTACATAGTTTTGACTCATATTATACATGTCAAAGAAAACTTATACATTCTTATCATAATGATGAATATGTAGGTAAAACTGAGTAATTTGCAATTCAGAAATCGACTCATTTTAATTTAGAATAGAGTTTTTTCTTTGTAGCACCCAAACTTTGAAAAGTGGAACCTACTGTCATAATTTTATTTAAAATGTTAACAGATTTTCCCGTTTTGAAAAATGTGTACCACAGAGTCTCATTTTATATTGGACATTCTTTGTAAGGTAAAAATTTAAAAGGCAAAAATTACCATGCTCAAAATTACATGACTCAAAGTTCATTTAGTGGAAGATAAAGTATAGTATACATGGCATATATTAGAAAGCAATTTACTATCTCATTATTAGGTCAAGCCAGTCAGTTTGAATTGGCTTCTAGGTACTTTGGCTTATATTTAAGTTCACGAAATGCAAGAAACAAAATAAAACAAAAATCTGAGAAGCACATCATGGAAACTTATACCATGAGAAACATAAGAGATACAGGACAAATATAGCTGATTAAAAAATAGCAAATTATCTCTTTTATCTAACCCCTATTCTTGGATATAGCTCATTTAGTAGAGTGTCAGGCAGTGTAGCCTACACTATGTAAATTTTACCTTTGTCTACATATTTATATCTTTATCTCAAAACCAGAGAGTTAAATTCATGTTAGTGCATACATAATGAGAAACCACATGTAACAAATATCATTGAACATTTTCTTGGTGGTCCAGACAGTCATGGTTGTAAAGAACAAATGAATATTCTGTAGTTCAGGACTTATTCTTTGACCCTCTCTATCCTCTTTATTTACTCTCTCTCCTTGGTGAACTCAGATAAATTTTTCCTCTCTATGCTATTGGGCTTTAACTCTCTCTTTCCAGGACCAGGAAGAAAGAATTAGGGAAGTCATCCTTTGCTCTATTTTTCCCTACATCACTGATCCAATTTGTTACGAAATTCCAATGGCCCAACTTTTAGAATTCAACTATTTTTCACCATCTTCACAGTCACCAATCTGGTCCAAGGAATTTATTGATATCAATTAATAATTAATTAATTAATATTGCTATTATTTTTCCTTCTACTACCAAGCTATTGGTTGACATTTAGTGCTGCTAATAATATACAGCCACTTCTTTATTTCTTGTGGATGATATCACCAAGCTTATTAGAATTGAATGTAAAAAGAGCATAAATGAACTTTGCAAGGAAAAATATGAGGTTCTCGTATGTACAAAAATTGTCAGTGTTTGGTTTTGTTTACCTTTTTGGATTCCTAGCAGAAGTTTTTGCTTACATTTTTTTGTTTGTTTCAGATGGCTGGCATTCTCAGATAGTTGAGAAACTAGGATTACTGATCAAATGAAACTGATCCTCAAATTTTTGTCTTTTCTCAAATTATTAATGGTGCCTTAACTTGAAAAAATGTTTTCACTCTGATTCTGATCTTTATCACTCTGATCTTCATGAATTTTTCCCTCAGTAAAACATCATTCCATGTCCCAAAAATGTTTTATATTGCCAACTTCTCTTTTAGTTCCTTGAGTTTGCTTTTACAGGAGATTTTATGTACTTAAAAGATATCTAAGTTCAATTAAATAACACATTATCTTCAGAGAAAAAGTGACCTGAAACTATGGCACCACGTTTGCAAGTGAGTAAGGAAATTGTGGACCTGCTTAATGCCTCAAGATCAATTTTTTTATTTTAAAGAAAAAACTTAATATGTTTCCACATAGATTAATTTGCTTGACAGAGCAATGCTTTTTATGGGAAATTGTCAAATAGAGGAAATTTTGAAAAAAAAATCAGAACTGGACTAAGTGACTTTATCAGATTAAAATGAGTTCATGAAATCACTCTGTTCTTATAATTAAATTAATTATATAATTTAATTATATAAATTGGCATATAACATTGTTATGATTTATGGAATCCATGCTAGTTTTATAAAATGAATTTAAATAAAAATATGCTCAACCTGAAATTTCATTTTAAGATGCACATTTAAAATATTTATTGTATGTTCAACATCTTTAACATATCAAATTCTAGTTTTGACTTTTCTTTTAACAAACATTTATTTAATATCTCTGGGTTTCTTGTCTGATCATGAATGGGTGAATTTGATCCCAAGAATGTTTTTTTTTCTTTTCTTAAAATTCTGATTCAATTTTGTAAGATAATTCCTGAACACTGAATTTTTATTCCAATTAAAGTTGTTACTTAAAAGAGAAGAGGCATGCTACCATCGTGGAAACTAGCACTTGGATGATCTAGTAGGACAATCTGAGAAAAACTCTATAAAATAATTTTTTGTGTATTTTAATATAATCTTATCTATATTTAGAGATCACATGAAGACCAATCAAATTAGATGCTCCAGAAAATAATTTAAAAAACTGAAAATCAATTAGATTGCTAAACTGCAGAACATTTTTTTGTGTCAAAGTATTTTTCAGAGTTTGTGGAAGTTCAGTCATGTGTAGACAGAGACTTATCCAAGATTACTACTATTAGCTTCTGTAATGCATGTAACAAAATCTAATACTGTGTTGAGGATCAATGCATTTATTGGTCATGCATATCTGCCCTGCTGGAGAGAAATCGGCCATCAGACCAGTGGCAAGATCACAGTTGCTGAGCAAGGATTCCATCACAGATATGCTCTTTGCTTTCATTTGGTGCCAAGACAAGAAATACATGTATTTCATACACAATAAAACAAGCCTATCATTGAACAGAAGACTAGCAATAGCAATGAATCCCATGATACAATGTGAAAATTACAATTATTGATCTTTAAAGAAATTTAGCAGTATCAATGTGAAAGGAGATAATATTACTGATACTGTACATTTATAAATGATTGCTCCGTATGCAGAAAAGGACCCAAATTAGACTATTAAAATATTTCCTTAGAGTCTAAATTATTATTTCTTCCCTTTTTTCTTTTTAATGTAGCACTTTTTTTCCCCACTATATCTTTATTGATTTCAGAGAGGAAAGGAGAGGAGAGAGAGACAACAATGATGAGAGAGAATCATTGATTGGCCGCCTCCTGCACAACCCTTACTGGGGATTGAATCCACAGCCAATTCCATGAGGAATCTGCCCTTGACCAGAATAGAACCCTGGACCCTTCAGTCCGTAAGCCGACACTCTATCCACTGAGCCAAACTGGCTAGGGCATTTATTCCCTT
Organism: Myotis yumanensis; assembly: GCF_028538775.1. Lineage (NCBI taxonomy): Eukaryota > Metazoa > Chordata > Mammalia > Chiroptera > Vespertilionidae > Myotis > Myotis yumanensis. The sequence continues at coordinate 158,138,305 of NW_027223752.1, read as the reverse complement.
TTTAAACCTGTTTCTCAGACTGAGTGCAGTGAGAAGATCATCCATGTGGTAGTTATTGGAATGATTCAAATCATTTTTCTATTTGAAAGCACATTATGGCTTCTGTTAAACAGGAACATGAATAGTTGGGAATGCTTTGGATTAATGTCTAATTTACTCTATTTGCCTTTCTTCTTATAGCTGGACAACTACTTGCAGTCTCATAATTTTTGAATCATCACCCATGAGTCTTAGGTCTTTAGCATGAGCTTTCTGAATGAGCCTGTTATTAGTTAGCAAATTTAAAGAACAAGGTGCATTGGCCAAATCTCCATATACAAACCAAGCGGAAATTAAATAATCTAATGTAACAAAGGAACAAAATGAAATTATTTCTCACAGTATCCTTTGTTTGTCTATTCTTAACCACCATCTTAGAGAAGGGTAAATTAAAAGTTGAAATGATTTATTTCAGAAACTAGATAAATAGAGCACTCTGCTGCTTTTCATTTCATTGTGTACCTTCACTTCTGGTATTTTTTTCCTCCCTCTGAAAGCGCTATTTCAACAAGACCATGTAAATGTCTATAATTGTGAGAGAAAATGTTAATATAACATTTACACAGTTCAACAGCTTCAAAGCTGTTTCATTGACTATGCTTAAAAGGAAACTTACACACAGAGGCTCCAAACCCACTAAATGCTAGTTTAGTGGGACATTCTGTGACAGAGCCTTCAAAACAGAAACAAAGGGGAAGGGAAATCAAACAGCCCTATCTTCCAGCCTAATTCAAGCCATTTAGAAGCTCTGTCCTTAAGCCCAGGATTACCAGTGATACTATCTACATCAGCTTTGCTGTTCAGGAAGAAATGTCCCTCTTATTAAAGAAAAAAAAAAGAGAGAAAATGGGGAGGGGGAGAGGAATATAGTTTAAAGCCAGGTAATTCAGGCTTGCATAAATCTTTAATGGGTTCTGTCTTCATATGATTGGCTCTGTGTTCTTTTCTCTGCCCAGGGGAAACACTGTATGTCTTAGAGGAGAATAATAGTAACTCCATCTTGTGTGTTATATGATATCTTCAAGTAATCCCGAGGATTTTGGCTTTGTCTGCCGTAAACAAAAGGCCACCCATACATAATGTGTCTGGGCTATTCCAGACTCCTCACCTTAGCAGGTGACACCCATAAGATGGACGTGGGCGATTAAGCCCATATGTAGCTGGAGGCAGTTTTGCTCCCAAGACAACTCAGAAAATGTAAAAACAAATGGCATATTTCTCTTCTTAGAAGAACAAAGTGCAACCAGCACTCTGCGGTTGTGTCAATTTTCTGGGCTTTCCTCAGGAGTAAGAATAAAATGCCAAATATTATGCTTTGCTTTGTGAGCTGATGAAGAAAATGCCATGATGTATATTCATTTGTTGAAAAACTATGGGTAATTCCAAGGCTTTTCTGTCAAACACAAAAACAGGAGATAAATTAAGGAATAAAAGCATCCACCCTTTACATGTAAAGATTTTTCAATGAAAATTAATAAAATTTACATAAAGTCTATTTTGTCTATCATCATTCAATATGTCACAATATGTTCCTAAGCACGGGTAATACCTTTTCATTTTTCTGAGTTAGTTTCTGAACTACATTTCTTGTTGGATTGATTAATTGACTGACAAGCTAACTGATGGATTGATTCACTCAACAAATGTGCACCTATTACTTATAAGAGATTTTCTTCCACAAGGATAATATAAGAAAGCTTGGGCTTTTAGATATACTTTCTATGCAAGCTTTTGTGGTTTTAAAATGTACCAAAAAAAAGAAGGTGAAAGTCTAAGATGATTGGATATAATGAATTATTTAAAATGCTAGATCTATAGCAAAACTTCTTTTGAATGTAAGGCCAAAAATGCATGATTTCTGTTCTTCAATAAAATCACAATTGTCTCTAGGTTAAATTTAGTTTTATGCATGAGTGCATGTTTATTTTTATTTCAAATTCCTAAGAAAAGTTTCTGTGTGAGGTAGAAAGGGATATGCTTTATCAAATATCAATTCTTGGTGAAGAAGTATACTATCATTTTGAGTCTATGCAGCGAATTGATGTATTTTAACAAAAATATTATATTCATCAAAAAACATAATAATTATAATATTGAAAGTTTGCTGCAATCTGTAATATGTGGTGGAAAGTATATTAAATAAAAGAGCAAATAGTTGGTAAAAGAGAAAAAGGATCTACAGAGATACTATTAATATTATTTTAACATGGATTTGAAGCATCCATTTTACAATATATTTCTAAGCATGAGTAATAGCTTTACACCATGCTTTCTTAGTTACCATAATTATATTGATAATTATATTGATGATGCTTTCTTAGATTACACATCATGAGCTAACAAAAGGGAGGGTCAATTCAACAGATTAAGTTGTTGCTTGATCTTGCTCAATCTCACACATGTATATTTCACAAAAAATAAATTTTTAAGTATCCATAAAGGGGAAGAGACATTAATATGACCCAGTCATATTACAATTCCATGGCTAATATGTTAATATATTTTATATTAACCATAATTAGATGTGAAAAAGTATAGAAACTCTAGCATGACAATAAAATGGATTCATATCTTGTCTTTAGTGTCTTCAAGATGTGCTTTCCAAAGTGAAGACATAATAATTTCTTAATTGATCAAAATTTCCTTCTTTATAACATACTAGAGGCCCAGTGCACAGACTTGTGCACTGGTGGGGTCCCTTGGCATGACCTGCGGGGTCAGGCTGAAACCAGCTCTCTGACATCCCCCAGGGGTCCCAAATTGTGAGACCCTTCCTGCAGGCCCAGCCCTCAGGGCTTGGACACCCACTGGCTCCCTCTTCCCTCCTCTCTGGGTCCAGGGTGCAGGTAAAGCAGATTTGGGACCAACAGTGCCCCAGCAGAAACTTAATCCACAGCCAATTCTATGAGGAATCAGGGTCCCTCCTCTTCTGGTCAGAGTGTCTTCCCCCTGGTGGTAATTGTGCATCATAGCTACTGGGTGAATGGTTGAATGGTCGCTTAGACTTTTATATATATACTAGAGGCCCGGTGCACAAAAATTTGTGCACTCGGGGGGGAGAGGGGGTCTCTCAGCCCGGCCTGTGCCCTCTCGCAGTCTGGGACCACTCGGGAGATAATGACCTGCTGGCTTAGGCCTGCTCCTGGGTGGCAGAGGGCAGGCCCAATCCCTAGGTGCAGCCCCTGGTCCGGCTCAGAGCAGGGCCGATTGGGGAGTTGGGGCGCTGCCCTCTGTCATACACAAAGAAGGGCAGATTGGGAGGTTGAGATGCCACCCCTAGTCACGCTCAGGGTAGGGCCGATTGAGGGGTTGGGGCACCACCCCCTGTCACACTCAAGGCAGGGTCGATAGGGAGGTTGCGGTGCCAGCCCCTGTCATGCACAGAGCAGGGCCGATCAGGGGGTTGGGGCGCTGCCCCCTGTCACTCACAGAGCAGGGCCCATCAGGGGGTTGGGGAGCTCCCCTCTATCACGCACAGAGCAGGGCCCATCAGGGGGTTGGGGAGCTCCCCCCTATCATGCACAGAGCAGGGCCGATCAGGGTGTTGAGGAGCTCCCCCCTGTCACGAACAGAGCAGGGTGGATAGGGAGGTTGTGGCCCAGCCCCCTGTCACACACAGAGCTGCAGGGCGATCAGGGGTTTTGGGCGCTGCCCCCTGTCATGCTGATCCCAGTGCTGGGAGGCCTCGCTGCTCCGCTGATCCCGGTGCTGGGAGGCATATTACCCTTTTACTATATAGGATAGAAGCCTGGTGCACGGGTGGGGGCCGGATGGTTTTCCCTGAAGGGTGACCTGGATCAGGGTGGGGGTCCCGCTTGGGTGCCTGGCCAGCCTGGGTGAGGGGATGATGGCTGTTTGCATCTGGTCACACCCCTTTTAGGGTGGGGGTCCCCACTGGGGTGCCTGGCCAGCCTGAGTGAGGGGCTGAGGGCCGTTTTCAGGCTGGCGGGTGACTGAAGCTCCCCACCTGTCCTTTTTTCCTTTTTTTTTTTAAATTCTGGGCCAGCTTTAGCTCTGAGGCTCAGCTCCAGCTATGAGACCTCCACTGCTGAAAGCAGGTTTCTGGCCTTTGTTTACCTTCTGTATTTGAAACAATGTTGCAGTCCTGATGGCTGAAGTCCGGGGTTTTGTTTAGCTTCTATATTTGTTACAATGTTGCTTAGAGTGCAGCTGAGAGGCCGGCAAGACAGGCGGAGAAGCTTGGCTTCCTCCATCACTGGAGCAAGCAAGCCTCCCTGTTCGCATCAGCTGCCTGGCTGCCGGCCGCCATCTTGGCTGGCAGTTAATTTGCATATCGCACTGATTAGCCAATGGGAAAGGTAGCGGCTGTACAGCTAATTACCATGTTTCTCTTTTATGAGATAGGATATATATAGATAATATTAATTCAGGTTTGCATATTTTATATAATACATAAGTATGGCAAGTGAGTGTTTTGGTTTAAGTATAATCTTATTTATATTAGTGATTAAAAACAGAAAAAATTATGCTGAAAGTATATTTATAAATTACCCTTGTATGAAGGAGCATCCATTTTAAACTAAGTGACATAATCTTATATCCTATCTAATAAAGAGGGAATATGTTAATTAACCCTCATGCTGTTGCAAAGATGGCGGTGCCCATAGCCAATAAGGAGGGAATATGCTAATTGACTGCCTCACCCTCAAAGATGGTGGTGCCCATAGCCACAAGATGGCGGCACCCGGTCCCTTCAGCCCCGCCAGGGCAGCAGGCAAGCAGCAACTCTGCGGGCTTACCTCCAGAGACCCCCAGTCCCCTCTGCCACCCAGGGCTGGCCTGAGGTGCAGGCAAGCCTCAGATGTTGGTTTCCCAGCAGCCCAGGGCCACCTGAGGCTCAGGTAACCAGGGCCGGCCAAAGCTTGTGCTGCTGGCAGTGGCAGCAGCAGAGGTGTGATAGGGCGTCGCCTTCCCCTGATTGCCCTATCACAGCAGAGGTGTGATAGGGCTCCTGGACTTTGAGAGCGGGCAGGCCAGACTGAGGGACCCCCCCCTCCAGTGCATGAAATATTTATGCACTGGGCCTCTAGTATAAGCTATATTAAACAATTCTATGATTATACAATCATAGGCAAAAAATATAAATGAATTCAAAGATGATTTGTAGAATGCTTTGAATGAGGGTGTCTAGGAGAACATGGATCCTGCTGAAATTTTAAGTTAGGCATCAGGCCATACCTATGCCTTCAAAAAATATATCTTTAAGAAACTGGTATATTCCCTTTAGATGTGACCTCATATGTCAAATATTATCTTCTTAATCTAAAGTCATTCAGAGTGAATACTGAGGGTAATTCATTTTAATTAATCAAAGTAAAATAAGTTAGAATAAAATAGTTTAATGTACTAAAATATTAATAAACTCAGCTAATCAGATAATATTTATGACATTGTTTTTTAACATGTTATTGATCAGTTAAAGAAGTCAAGACCTACATATAGTAATTCGAAGAATCTAAGTCTACTCTACACATTTTTCTACTGTGCTATTCTTACACATTTAGATCTACATGGTCAAATCCCATATTTTATATCTATGAACATGGAGGCCATGACAGTTTAGGCGGTGGACTTGCCAAAGTATCACATAGGTGGTTTTTATGCAACTTCTCTCCATTAATTCTAGCCTTGCACTTGGAATTACTCAAAACTTCTGATTTTTCATCTACTTGATACTCTCATATATTTGAAAACACTATCTTGTTTTTTATTAATTTTTTTGTTCTCCAAAATAAACCATTTAGTTTTCTTCATAATTTCTGATATAAAATCCTTTTAGGTACTGCTAATTTTGGAAAGTTTTTCATTTTTCAGTGTATTACAAATGCTCTCCCCCCTAACCCTGGACTTCATATGTGGTCTGACCAGTGCAAGATACAGGGTAAATGATTTCAACTTATTGCTTGTCTCTCTGCTTCTGTTAATCAAATTAGTTTTTTTGCAGCAACATTACATTATTGACTTACATTGAACTATTCAACTTACCATCGTAAAGCCTTCCAGGTCTTTTTTAAATGAGTCACTGCTGAATACAAAGGACTGTAAAGTCATAGATGCCTTCTCTTTTATTTAATCAACTCTTACTTAATCCTACATCCAGTTGAGCATCAAGATCTATTCATGTGATCTCTTCAGTGACTCCAGTCTTTGTTTTATGTCTTTCAACATCTCCTGTTCAGAGATTCTTCTAGAAGCCAATGAAGGTTGTCTTCCCCAGACATCCTCCAGCCCACTCCTTCATGAGACTGCACTAATCTCAAAATCACAGATACAATCTTACCATTCTCTTTAAAAGAAAGTTCAAGCCCCAGATAGAGTGTCGGCCTGCCAACTGATGGGCCCCAGGTCAAGGGCACATGCTTGGGTTGTGGGCTTAATCCCCAGAAGGGGGCATGCAGAAGGCAGCCAATCCATGATTCATTATCATCATTGATGTTTCTATCTCTCTCTCCCTCTCTTTTCCTCTCTGAAGTCAATAAAAAAAAATTTAAAAAAAATGTCTTCTGAGCCCTGGAAAATTTGGGTTCATGGATAGAGTGTCAGCCCTTGGACTGAAGGGTCCCGGGTTCAGTTCTCTCTCATCATTGATGTTTCTTTCTCTCTCCCTCTCCCTTTCTCTCTCTGTAATCAATAAAAAAAATAAAAATAAAAAGAAACGACCCTGCCGGCATGGATCATCCCATGAACCAAGAGGTCATGTTTTGATTCCCCGTCAGGGCACATGCCCAGGTTGAAGGCTCAATACCCAGTAGGGGGTATACAGGAGGCAGCCAATCAATGATTCTCTCTCATCATTGATGTTTCTATTTCTCTTTCTCCCTCCCCTTTCCTCTCTGAAATTAATAAAAGTATATTTTTTTAAAAAAGACATTTCAATACTTCAAAATGTTAAAAATAGAATGATCATATGATCCAACAATTCCACTTCTGGTTATATAGTCAAAGAATTAAAATCAGGGACTCAGATTTTTCTACATCCATGTTCATAGTGGCATTATTCACTATAGCCAAAAGGTGGAAGCCCCCTAGTGCACATCAACAATTAAATGAATAAGCAAAGTGTGCTATAGACATAAAATGGAATATTATTCAACTGATAAAGGAAGGACATCTTGACACAAGCTGAAACATGGATGAACCTTGAAGACATTACGTTAAGTGAATAAGCCAGTCACAAAAGACAAATTCTGTATAACAATATGAATATGAGGTCAAATTTTTAGAAACCAAAAAGTAGAATGATAGTTGTTCGGGGCTGGAGGAAGAGAGGAATGGAGAGTTATTGTTCAATGGTTTGGTGTTTCATGCCCCCCTCTTCCCTACCCCAATTGTAGCCTCTTCTCCTCTTTCCAAAGTGTCCACTATTCTGCATTCTATTGTATTTATTGTGATTAGAAATATTTCCAAGTATTCAGTACTAAACAGAATAACATATTCTTGCCCATTTTAACCTGCTATGTCTTTTAAGAGTCCTTTAACCTATAGATTTCTATTCCATCTTTTCATTTTCCTTATATCTGTTGAAGAGTCTAAGTGATTTCACATACAGAGTTTCCAAAAGTGTAGACTTACTAAATTTTCACTCATGGTGAAATTCCATATTATATTTTCTCTGTCTTTATTTCCAAAAAAAATTTAATAATAACATAGCAGCTTCATGCAGAGGCAAAATGAGACATGTGTTAGATTCTTATGGCAAAATCATGGGTGGTGCCATGCTTTTTCACAAAGAAGCATATACTATCTATTTATTTGGTCCTTTTTTTTAAAGTTAATATTGGCTGATGCTCAATACCTACTTTATTAATTTATTAGAAATTGTAAGATGGTATTTTCTAATTCTATCACTTTGCTTCATTTTATTAATCAGAACAATTTTATAAGGAGATGCTTCCCCTCACCTACTATTTGGTTAACCAGTGTTAGAATTCACATATGAAAAATAAATATAGAAGTGCTTGTTCTTTTAAAAAAGTTTACTCTGTTTTAAAGATAATTCCTTGCCTGTTATTCTCTGGAGGTGACACATTTTTTAAAATATATTTTATGTGTTTTACTCTATTGTAAACCTACTCTCATATTGAATTCAGAGTATTTCATATTTTGCCAATGAGATCCTCTTCCAGTTGGCTCTTGAATCCATTTGACAAGAATTTAGTAGACTTTGACACTTGCCTTGCAATCTGATATGCCAAACACTCCACACTTTTCTTTTATATTTTGTGTTCCAGAGGTATAAGCAATCATTTCTCTAAAAAGTTCTGGTTTATTTGAGTGAGTCATATTTAGAGATACAATCTGAGTACTGAATGCTGATTGCTACTGAATTTCCCCGTTTCTAGGTCTCTTTAGTAGACAAAAATAGTAAATGTATATTTATATATAGTGCTGTGTTTAAAGAATAAATATCTTCTGAGTTATATTTCAAATTCAGGGCTACAGAGATTTTACTTAAAATATTATTTCCTTTTGTCCACACCAAGAATCTTAGGTTTGCTATAACTCGACTATCCCATAATTATTTACACATACAATAATTCTAGAATAATGATGTTAGTACCAGCAGCATAGTGATGATTACTTAAAGAGTTAAAATTTTCACATATGCTATTTCTTTTCTCTCTTATTATTTTGTGAATTTGTTTTCAATCAACATTGCCAGATTACATAACCATTACATTCTAAAATTCCTGTCATTTGTCTCCCATTTAATTTAATTATACTGTATATGTCACTACACAGTTAAGGTTCACCATCTGTTATTAGCTCTATGGCTCTCTGGACATTTTGTATGTCTGAAACATGTTCTTTAGTAGAATCCTTAAAATAACTTATGAGAACAATATTCCCTCAGTTATTGCATATTGATAATAGTTTGTCTTAGCCCTCTGAAGGTCAATTTTGATGGATATGAAATATTTAACTCACATTAACTCTTAAATATGTTACCTATTTTCTTCTGGCATAAAACACTGCTGTCAAAATGTTTCATAATGCTCTACATAATGTGTCATCAAGGGAATGCAAATGAAACAAAATTAACTACCTATTAGAATGACCAAAAATCCAGAACACTGACAACACCAAATGCTGGTGAAGATGTGGGCAGGGACTCATCATCACTGCTGGAGGGGATGCAAAACGACATAGCCAGTTTGGAACACAATTTGACAGTTTCTTACTGACACTGGAAATACTGTTACCATGTGATCCAAATTTGCACTCCTTTGTATTTACCCACTGTTCTAAAGGTGTATTTCCCACACATAGACATGCAATTCTCCTGCATCTGTCTGACCCAAAGTAATATAGAAATACTAGAGGCATGGTGCACGAAATTCATGCATGGGAGAGGGGGCCCTCAGCCCAGCCTGCACCCTCTCCAATCTGTGACCCCTCAGGAGATGTCCTGTGTGCAATAATCGACAGAAAGTATGCAAAGCAGTCTGGGTTTCTCATATGTCACATATATATATAGGCATACATTTTGTACTTTGATAATAAGTGCATTATATAATGTTCTAGCAATTTTTTAGTGAGTGAAAATTTATTTGCATTATGATTATCATCTTGGAAAACTAATGCTTGTTTGAATTTACAAATTCCTTTTGTAATCCTTTCTCTTGATTTTTATTGCATTTATAATTGAGTCATTTGACTTTATTTAGTTACTTTATTAACCAAATAAACCATATTTAAAGGACCTAGAATTCTTTACATACTAACAGTATCTTCTGCTGTGAGTGCTTCAATCTGTGACCCGACCTGTGATCTTGAAAGCATAAGGGATAAAAAAGAGAGCACCCTTGATTAGAACAATCATTTAATCAACAAGTATTAAGAGCTGTGAGGGAGATAAAAAAAAACCACAGAAGATAATTGTCCCTGCTATCAAAGAGCTTACAATCTTGTTAGAAATGTAATACGTGCAAGAGGCAATTAGAGAATAAGACAGTATATAATGAAGTGCTCAACTGGGGTGGAGGTGCAGCAGCAGCTTCTTTTGCTGTGAACTAAACAGTTCGCCAAGATGGACTATAAGATCCCTTTCAGGGGTGCCATCTCTATAAAAGTAGAATTAGTGGATATTGATGAAAGTAAGGTCTTAAGAACTGATTTATGTCTTTGTCAACTCTGTTTTTTCCCTCCAGCTCATTCCCATCTCACGCTGAATATTGAGAAAAATCTTATCTTTATAAGGTCATCACTAGGAAGTATAAAATAATTTAATTGATTACACTTCATGATTATAAATACAAACTCTCTATGGGAAACAAATATGCCATCAACTAAACTGGAATAATATGCAACTAAAAAAAAATCCCAATGTCTAAAATTATTTAATGTTCTTATTTTGTTGATATTAGACTTTCTAAAATACTAATAATAATGTCTGGTTAGGTTTGAATCTTATTAATTGGAAAACGAGAGATGCCCTAGCTAGTTTGGCTCAGTGAATAGAGTGTCGGACTCTGGACCAAGGGGTCCCAGGTTTGATTCCAGTCAAGGGCACATGCAACAGGGTTGCGGGCTCGATCCCCAGTGGGGGGGCATGCAAGCGACAGCCAATTAATGGTTGTTTCTCTTCATTTATGTTTCTCTCTCTCTCTCTCTCTCTCTCTCTCTCTCTCTCCCTCTCCCTTCTTCTCTGAAATCAATAAAAATATATTTTTTTTAAAAAGGAAATGAGAGGCTGCTTATCTGTGTTATGCAGACATAAAACACTTACTAAAGTTATTCATCTGAGACAGCCTGGGAAGAAGTGCGCGGTGAAGGCAAAGCATTGGCGCACCACACTCTGCTTAAAAATTCAGCATTGTGGAAATAAAGGGGAATTAAACATTTTTCAGGGGAGCTGGTTCTAAGTATTCGGGTGAGTTTTAAGAGATAAATTAAAATTCAGGATTGTAAATTCTCAGGTGGAGATGATATCGGAAGACCATTATCACCCATGGATGTAAAAAGAATCTTTATCCTCTCTAGTTGAAATTGCCTAAACATCTTGTCGCGTCTCACTGTGAGTTGCTAAATTACAATTTAGATTATATTTTGAACCTTTTTAAGATTCTTGTACAGTTTAGATCATTTATTGGGAAATAGTGTGACCCCCAAAATTTGAAGAGGGGCATTACAGGGATTCAAATAAGCCTGAGTCGCTCATACAGCAACCCATTCTACAAGGCTGACCATGCTTTGTTTGAATATCTTATAAATACTTCACTTAATAATGAATGGCATTTTTTCTGAAAATTATTTCAAAGCCTCCAATCCCAGTTATCTAATTGTGACTAAATCTGTTATAGAAAGTAGTTGTTTTTTGGATGGTGAGCACACAATGCGATATATAGATGATGTATCATAGGATTGTACACTTGGAACCTATATAATCTTATGAACCAATGTCATTCCAATACATTTAATTAATTATTTTTTAAAAGTAGTACGTGTGGGGCAGAAGCAGAGGATCAATTCTCAAAGTCCCCCTTCTATTCCTAGATTATCACTTTCGTTTTAAAGCTCCAAGCTCAGATCTGCATGTAGTATCAGGTCATTAATTGCCATTCCCTCTGCTCAGCAGTGGATTAGTGAGTCATGTGTTAACTCTGTTGTCAGTCAACAGCTTCCAGAAGTTTTCTCTTTATAGAAGAACATCAACCTAATTTCTGGCACCAGGCATGAAATAGTTTATCTAGCAAATGAAGTTTTTCTTTCCCAAGAAGCAGACAATTCCAGAAGCAATGTGTTTTCACCTGTCAGTGACAGTAGTATACCACTACTACAGTGCTTCAGTTTTCTGGTTCTGTTATAATTTACTGGTCCTATCGCCATCACAGAGGGTATCATGTTGGCCCTGTCTATGAAAATCTATGTGCTATTAGGAGATGGTGGGCAGGAAATGATTATGACCTTTGTGTCTAAGGAAGACATATGCATGTAAGAAGAAGATAATTGTGTGCCACAAAAATTCCATGAAGCTGTGGAGACCGAGAGTGTGCAGCATGTCAGGTAATCTCAAATATTAAAGAACAGTTGCAGCAGCATGGATGGAACTGGAGAGCATTATGCTAAGTGAATAAGCCAGGAAGTGAAAGAAAAATACCACATGATCTCACTCATCTATGGATAATAAAGAACATTATAACCTGATGAATAAAAAGATAGATACAGAGGCAGAGAAGCATTGAACAGACTGTCAAACTACAGTGGGAAGGCTGGGGAGTGTTGAGGGTGGGGGTAGGTAAGAGATCAACTGAAGGACTTGTATGCATGCATATAAGCATAACCAATGGACACAAGACACTGGGGGGTAGGGGAGGCCGGGGGAAGGTCAGTGGGGAAAAAAAGGAGACATATTTACTACTATTTGTAATACTCTAAACAATAAAATAAAATTTAAAAAAAAGAACAGTTGCAAGACTATGCATCAACTAACATTCAGAAAATGGAATAATGCTTGGTGGGCTTCTTTTGATTCAGAGGCAATTTAACCATATTTGTGGGTATTTTTATAACATGTACCGAGTATCCCTTGTGGCTGCAAACTTTGAGTGGTCACAGAGACAAAGCCGACTTTTAGCTTGTCTAGGCTGCAGCCTGCGCTGGGCTCAGCAGATATAATGGTGCTTGAAGATTAGAAAAATGTAAGAAGACTGGCAATGTCTGATAGCAGAAGCTCAGGCCTCTTAGATTTTAGAGAAGAAAGCTTTCTGTGCTAATAATTATTCTGTTGGCATGCTACTGGATTATATTGAATATGAGATACCAAGTGACCATATGTCCTGGGCTACCTATCTTTAACCAGGTGTTTTTATCCCAAAGCCACGGGGTTAGAAGGAGGCAGCAGCAGCCCATTGTCAAGTTGACATTGTTGTACAAGATCAGCCTTGAGTACCTTTTAAAATCACAAATAAACCTTGGCCAGTGTGGCTCAGTAGGCTGAGCACCATCCTGTGCACTGAAAGGTCATGGGTTCAATTCCCAATCAGGGCACATAATCAAGTTGCTGGTTCGATTCGTGGTCTGGGTGCATGCAGGGGGCAACCCTCTCCCTCCCTCTCTCTCTAAAAATCAATTTTAAAAAACCTTTAAAAAATAGTATTAAAAAAAATAATAAAAACATATTTTTAAAAATCACAAATAAATTGCTTGAGGTGTCCTATACTACACTGCACCTCTTTTTGCTGCATGCCATCCTTCCCTTCACTTGTATCTATAGCCTCACAGAGAGTTTCCATAAAACCAGTCTACTAGCTTTCAGGTCATCCAGCCAGCAATGGATCATTCCAGCATTGCAGCTGTATTCAGAAATGGGCTTAAGGGGCAAATCTTCCCATCAGGCAGAACATTTACCATTGGTTTCCTGAAGGAGACATGGGCAGAGCAGAGACAATTTACAAAGCAATATTTTGGCCAGGTGGTCAGGTGGAAGATTAGTGAAAGGAAAAGTCTGAAGACTTTCTTAATGAGATTACTGATATATAGCACAGGCAGGGAAGAGACTGTCTTCACCACAGGGATCCTTTGAGGTACTGGCTAGGATTAATGCGCCCACGGCATACTGCGCATTAATTCATGCAGGCAGATTCTTCAGAAATGAAATTATGTGGTACTCTGCTATGTATAGGACAGTGACCAGCTGGGTGTTATGGCTGAGAACAAAGGGGACAGGGGCTGGGTATTAGAGAAACAGAATTACCATATTCCAACTCAGAATTCACTGTCACCTATAGAAATAAGGACTATTGTCAGTATCCGTGGTCTATACATTCCGTCTCAAGAAGCATGGGGGGAGGTTAGCCCCTCTAGGTCCAGTGTCCCCGTGATCCAATATTCCTATATCAGGGTGACTGGCATCACCATTGAAACCCTGAAAAATCATAGTCAGGGACATGATACAAACTCTCTCCATTTATATTTAAGGCAGAATAGACATCCACTACCAAATGGTTCCTAACACAATGGGACTACAATACTGTATATTTGGCTCGCATAGTTGGACCCAGTGGATCTAATTTTCCATACAGGTTCACTCCAGTCAATTCATTAATTTCACCAGACCCCACATTTTATGTGGTTGAGTATTTTGAGTCCCACTTATTTCCTCCTCTTTCCCCATCCCTTTTATATATTGTATGAATACAGTTAAGTTTATTATTTAGTACATAGATTATAAGACAAAAAGGCAGAACTTGAACTCCACTAGGGAAAAAATGGAGTGCTCAGAGGTAAATTCAGTAACAGGTAGAACTTCATGTAGATTCTTACAGGGGGAGTGGGGCACTTTTATTTTGATTCGTCATGGCTGCATGGTAGGTGGGAGAATGCTAGTCTCCTTGTTGTTAATAAGCTTACATATAATAAGAAGTATATACATGGATGTTAAGATGCAAAGGGATAGGCTGTTCACCTCTCTTGTAATGCTGTCTTGTATCAAAGAGGCTAAAAAAACAAAACACCATATTTTCAAGGCTCCTTTTGTGGTAGGTCCTGGAAGTGACTAGATTCTCCCAATCTAGGGCTATCACTTGAGACTGAAAGCCAAAGTGAGGTAGAGGTCATGCTTCTGAAATATCAATTATCTCTAATGACAAGCAGCATCAGGAAGGCATTTCAATTCTCTTTTCAATATTAGTCTTGTCAACTTGGTGCATGTTGAAAAGTAGGTTCCAGGAAATCCACTGGCCGGGGTAAATTATGTTAGGCATAGCATGGTTCTTGAGCAGTAGAAATAGCAGTTCATTTATTCAATTCATTGAAAAAGATATCCATTGAGCACCTCTCACATGCCAAACAATCATCCTGATCCACATATGAGATGTATCAGTGAGCAGAGCACACCATGCCCCCTGCCCTTGTGGGGCTTACATGCCAACAGTGGTTCCTGGTCTCGTGGCTGGTACATCATTTTCTCAATAGGGAGTGTGATCGTGCTTTCTTGGGCAGGGAGTTCCTGATTGTAGAAAAAATAGCCATTCCTTTGTGGCTCCATAGTCTGACTTTAGGAGCCATTTCTAAGAGCCCAACTAAAAGTCTTCAGTCTTACGAGAGATTTGTAAGTTAAATAACATCCTATTTTAAATTCCTTCTTGCTTTAACTATTTGCAGAGAATTATGCTCCCATCAAAGGGATGCTGACCAATAGCACCATATTCTTGGAGAATTCATTCATTCTCACCTTTGCTGCCTTGAAAGCCCCACACATTCTTTAATATCTATCCAGCTAAAATGTCACCTCTGACTCTCTGACAATTTTCTGTGTCCCATGCAATAAGTTGATGCCTCTTCTAGATTTCCATAGCAACATATACATGCTTCTTTAATAGGGCTCATCAAGCTATGTGACTTGATTGCTTCTCCTGTTAGCCACAAGACACACAAGACAGGGACTTGGTCCTATTTACCTTTGTACCTCGGACTTCTGACAGTGCTTGGCAAATTATTGTCACTCACGTTTCATTTACTCACATATTAATAAACAAATCACACATTTTCTTATTATAAAACTAGAGGCCATGTGCATGAAATTCATGCACAGGTAGGGTCCTTAGGCCTGGCCGGCAATCACGGATGATGGAGGCCTTTCTTCCCCTGGCTGCCAGTTGCTGACTGGGGCCTTCTTTCATTCTGCACTGCCCCCTGGTGGTCACCACATGTCATAGCAAGTGGTCAAACTCCTGGTCAGTCAAACTCCCAAGGGGACAATTTGCATATTAGCCTTTTATTATATAGGATGTTTTAGTTTCATGTATACCCTTCTTTGCCATATAGATTTATTTGTACCATTTTAAACATTATATGGAATTTTCATTGAATTTTAGGTTTAGGAATGACATCATAAGTTAAGTAGTCCAAATTCCTTTTTTAGGTCAGGAATTTCAGGTCAGAATGATCTGGCTTCTTGTACCATGTTCAGTGTTCTTTTATTTTATTTTACAGTTAGTAATAATAGATTAGCTTGATCTTGATCTAGTTAGCAATTTCAGTGAAAACATAAGTATTGTCCTTGAAGCTCCTCAGGTCTTCTCATGCTTAGCAGGTGACAGGATAATTGGCAACCCAAGAGCTTCTGGTACTTTCCTTAAAAGTGCATTTATGAGACTTGTAATGCTCTCCATTTATAGCAAGTGCTCTTGTCAACAATGGGCTCGTGGATACTAGATAAACTGTCAAATATTTGATTCTGATTTCATAAATTGTGTGTCATTGTCTTCTGCATGATAGTTTTCCACTGTAAGTTGCAGAAATTATTCTAAAATTTGAATGCATGTGCTTTTATTCACAAAATTGGAGTGCAAACTAGTTGGATCATCAACAATGAGCATATTTACTTTCAGCACATTTTATTTATTTAGCTATTTGATTGGAAGCATGTCATTCTATCTCTGCCCAGAGACTGTGAACTCTATGAGAGCAGGCCTCATGTCTTCATGTTAGCTTCACTTCCTAACATGGTGCTTGGCATAGATGGTGTATTTTACGTTTGTTCATGAAGTTTCTTGGACAGAAATATGCCATCTTCAAGATAACAAACTAAATGAAGTAAAACCAATTTATTTTATTCCCTTAAACTAAGAGTTTGTTTATAGAAATTGATAGGTGCTTCCCTACTATTTCATTAATTGTCCATTTAACTTTAATAATTCCTAGAGTTCTTTATAATCTTTGAGGACAAGGGACATTTTTTCCCTCTATATTAATTATTTGAAAACTGCTCAGTTCTCTACCCAAAATTGCTTCACATGGCATGAAGTATATAGAGTACAGGCATATTAACACTTTGAAATGACCCCAATTAACAAACTTGACAATTGCTTCAGCAAATATAGTCAAGAGTAGGAAAGGTTCAGTTTTAAGTGGTACTTCTAAGAAGTGTGAACTCATGATGGAAAACATACTCACATAATCACTTATGAACAAACCATCTTGAGAATTAGGCCTACACGAGTTAGAAATAAAACACTGTGTTTTTTACAAAGCACACACATGTGAACTCAAAGGAGTATAATATGACTCTGTTCCATGTTGACAGTTGTGGTTGATGACCTGGTAACCAATGGCTGTGAATGAAGACCAGTACCTATGAAATACATTTGTTCAGGTACAGCTTCAAATGAAGCTCATTGACAATGATTCCTACATGTTTTAGACCTACATTCAAAGACACTGAAAACTGAAATGAAATTCAGGAATCAAATTTAGGACTGAGGTATGCAGCTCACTCAATCTTGTATTTCTCAAGTGAGTTAACACTGGACAATAGGCCATTTGGGGGTTATTTTTATATATCTCAGGAAATAATGCAACTTTTTACATCTCAGACTAGCAAAAACTAAAAGACAAGAATCTTTTCTCTTCACAAAAAGTTCAACTTGATTACAAATATGTGGTGACATAAATCAGGGCCTCCTTATCCCTTAACACTCATATTGGTGGAATAGATATTATGAGCAATTAATGTGTTAACTTCATTCATTAATGCAGAGAATATTCACAATTTTCCGCCTTGAAAGAGACTGATTCTATCATCACTTTAATAGAACTCTGCTGGAAATCAAACACAATTTTTATTCTAGGGAATGATTACTGTGTCTTGTTTAATTCTCCCCTAACAAATGTCAGCACTAATGTATTACAGATTATTCAGTCAATTTGATGGTTCCAGGTGAAAGAAAGGAACACAAATCTCTTCTTTTAGTGTAAAAAGGGTCAGCTGGATGACTTCCCCTGCAGGATCTGAGATGAGGCTTGACATGAATCAATCAAGAAGGCTCAATTTTACAGTTATAGTGCCTAATGCCTAAACATGAGCGTACGGGAGGAAATTAGCACCCGATTATGAGCATACATGATCTTCCCCTGGAAGACAATAATATTGGCATTAAGCTTCTCAAGAGGGAAGATGCTTCTGGTTTTTAATATGACTTAAATTATGTCAGGAAAAACACTGGAACATCACACAAAAGCCACAGTCAGTGTCTATTGCTATCTCATAAAGCTGGAGATCTTTACAACAATATTGACACAGGAGCAGGCAAGCAAATGTCAGCCAATATAACATATGAAATACTTAACGTAACCAATTTTCAGCTGTCAATCAGCAGGGAATAATGACTGATGCAAGGAATCAATACGCCACAATTGAATTCCAGCTCACAAACTTGTTTCGTTCTGTGCTATAAAAGACTGTCAAATGTCACACCCCAAGAGATGCAACAGGATTCCAAAGATTTATTTATTTCAAGCTCTGAAGTCTATTAGCAATAGTGCTCCTTTGCTATTGGAAATAGAGCTTCGATGACATTACATTTTCAGAAATGACAACTAGCTTTTCTGACAAATTAATGACAGGACTTCCTTGGTCACATATTTATTTATTTTTTGCCAACATGAAGTGTAATGGTACTCAACCGATTCTCAGGATTTCAGAAAGCAAATATTTGACATAATTTGTCAAGTAAACTGCTTAGAGAGACAACTATTAAACAAGTTATTTACCTATACATGGTAAATAAATGAAAATTGTATGTGACAAACCCTGAGCTTATGTTAAATCCAAACCTTAACATTATTCAAATTCTTGATAGCAAATTAAATCTATAAAGCTTTATATTCTTCAAATGATACTAAATTCTACTCCTCTACTGCATGATGAACGTAAAGAAAAAAATAATAAATGTGTGTAAAAGAGTCTGTTATCCAAAGCACAAGTAACTATTTTTTAATTCCATACCAGCAATTTTAGAGTTGTCTAAACCTATTTTTAAAAGTAATTTTTAGTATTAATCAAGCTTTTTTGAAATGTAACTTTGATGAAATGTATTAATAGAGAGATTCTTTCTATAAATGGGGAGGAAAAAAAACACACAGAAAATTGCTCTCTACCTTTCTCCAGATAGTCCCACAGGTAAATATTTTTAATACCTATTATTTTATAATTTTCTTAATATTTTTCCAAATTAATGAGGAAACTACAAAGTGTTAGTTTTGTGAAAGAAAGACAAGTAGATCAATAGTGATTCCCGGGAAGTATTTTTTTTCCTCTTTGGGTCAACAAAAATGCAAGTCACATGCTCTTCTAAGCCAATTGAAGTGACAAGCTAGTTATCCCTCAATATTTAGTTACATGTGGCAGAAGTGTGGTTTTCCACCACTACCAATAGCTGTGTAGATAGGGCAAAGTCAAAGCCTGCTGCTCTTTGGGCAGGAGCAATCAGAGGCAAACATTAACAGGGCACAATTATCACTTGCCTGTAGTCCTTTTCTAGGCTCTTTTTATACTGAATGCCAATATGGTGGGGCCATTTATTGGCAGAACTTGGCACTACCAGGGCTAATGTCTAGGGTAGATTGTATCATCCCATGACATCTCTCATTATAAAATTGATCTGAGTTAGTATTAAATGTTTAAAGAGAAATTTTTTTCAGATGTATTTGGCATAAAAAAGCTAAAACCCAAGTAAAGCATGTTGAGAGTATGGTGTTTCTTTATGAGCAGGACCGTAAAAGGTCTACATTGTTTATAAATGGGAATAAAATACTGTTCAGGCACAGTTACTCATGTGGTTGAGTGGGCTGATTAAACCCGGAGAGAACATCTTGGGAAGAACTGTGGTACCCTTCATTTGTTCTTCACTGAAAATGATAACATCGAACTGTAAAAATTGAGATTGAAAAGCCACTAGTGTGCTGTCTAATTTCAGCTGCAGAAGCTGCTGTGCTCTCTTGGTGACTTTGTGAGGGAATAAGATTATAGGTCACAAGAGCTTCTTTATTTCCCACCTGTAGCTTCTAACAACATTTTATTAAGGATTTTCCCATCTTCTTTCTCTGACCTATAGGGGTTGAAATCCTAACAACAGTTACAGGACCTTGACCAAAATGGTATTAACATAGATTAGTGATTCTGAAATGAAATATCATTTTATCAGAGCTCTATTTATGGATGGTTACTAATATTTTACAGTGCTATTAAGACAAACATGATATATCATTATGTAAATAGAAAGGAGCCCTTAAAGTCACACCAAGCCATTGTTATTTGAAGGTTTAATGTTAATTTGTAAAACCAACATGTTGGAGAGTAGTCCATAAATACCTTCTTGACATGTGGTTGCTTCCTGGCTTGTTTAGATATGTGTGTGTGTGTGTGTGTGTGTGTGTGTGTTTAATTGCTCACTCACTGACTAGATCTCCAAAATAAAAACTGAGGGAAGGTGGGAGGGATAATTTTAAGTGCCAATACACTCTTATGGGAGGGTAGAAATTCTTTTTAAGAATTGTTTTTGAGAGGAGATGTACGATTTCTTGTCTGGATAGTTTTGAAGAGTAATGAGATGACATTTGTGGGGCACTTGGAGAGCAAGGTAAGGTGCTAAGCACCCAGTACTATCATAGGTCTTCACTCAGAGATACACTTTAACTGAATAAATGTAAACACAATAGAACACAAACACCCTGTTCACACTCTGGTAGACTAAACTTTGGAAGCAACACAGGGGCCATTGGAATGGCTGAGGTTTATATTTTTTTAAAATATTGCTTTATGCCAAAGCCAATGCTGCCTTTTCCTTCCCCAAGAAACTGAATGTATTTTTTCAAACATTATCTCATTAATTCTACATCAGTTTGTTTCTTGATATAGTCAAGTTAGACTATCTTGAGGCTTTTATGGCTCTTAGGTTTAATTTCTAAAATTATTGACTCAAACTTTTACTATTTTTAGGCAAATCAATTGCTGTTAGCAAAATTTAAAAAAAAATCAATTTGTTTGGCAGTCAGATGGAGAATTTGAGAACACTTTAAAAATAATTGTGTTCATCTGAAACATAACAAAAGGAGTCAATCTGGTGTTTTCAGCTGCCTTAATGATAAAATCAGATTGTCTACACAGATAATTCAATCAATAATGGAGAAATCCGATGATATGACAGAGTGATTGGAAAGAAAATCATTGGATTCATAAAACTAAGGCCTGTTTAAGAACCAATGTCTAGTGTGTTATTTATATTGAGATATTTCTCTACCCTACATTTTCCTTATGAATGTAATTATAAGTGTAGTAGAGAAACAAACACCCA
Source organism: Myotis yumanensis (assembly GCF_028538775.1). Classification (NCBI taxonomy): domain Eukaryota; kingdom Metazoa; phylum Chordata; class Mammalia; order Chiroptera; family Vespertilionidae; genus Myotis; species Myotis yumanensis. The sequence goes on along the minus strand of NW_027223752.1, from coordinate 158,117,168 downwards.
TTACATAGGCTGTCTTTTATTATTAAAATGGATCAAATTGAGAAAGTACCTAAATTTAGCTCTTTAAAAATTTGGATTATGTGTTAATAGATAAAAAATTGGGTGAGAAGGGTAAGAAATAAATAATAATAGTGTGGATATATGTCAAAAGCATGTATTTAATTTCAAAGGAGATGAATATTTAAAAGTAAGTTGATTTTATTTTAGATCCTTTCTTTGGGTTTCTTTTTTATATAATGTAACTTTTATAGGAAAATCCCAGTATTATAGTCTGTGCCATCTTCTGAGAGTTTAACAGTATTGAAATGCAAGTGTCAAACTAGATAGGCCCAGTGTTATGAGTTAAATTTTGCCTGCTACCCCCAAAATGTTGAAGTCATAACCCCTGGTTCTGGTGCATATGACATTTTTTGGAAATAAGATTTTTGCAGATGACCAAGTTAAAATGAGGTCTAATCTAATCTAATATGCCTTTGTCTTTATACAAAGAAGAAATTTGAACACAGTTACCAACTCAAGGAGAACACCTTGTGAACATGAAGACAGAGATCGGGAGGATGTGTTTATGCCCCAAGGAACACCAAAGATTGCCAGCAAACCACAGAAATTAGAGCAAATATTTTCTCATGGGCCTCAGAAGAAATTGACCCTGATGACACCCGATCTCAGGATTATACTCCAAGAACAGCAAGATAACAAATATCTGTTGTTTAAGCCACCCTATTTGGCTTAAACAAAATAATATACCCAGGAATCATATACCATCAAATTTTTACTTTTTAGCCTTTGATTTATGATAAGTAAACAATGAATAAAATCATCTGAGGAACTTCAAGTTTCCTATAAATTGCATCTTCTCCCTAAAGATGGGTCTTGAGTAATGGGGCCCAATTGTGCTTGAGAGCCTTACATAGAAGGTATAACTCCTAGAAGTTCTAGAACATTCTAGGCCTTGCAATGAGTAAGATTCTATATGTTTTGGGGTAATAGTCCACTGATATTCCTTAAAGAAGAGAGAGAAAGCTTTCATCCTTGAGACTTGACATTGGAAATGTATTTCTTTTTTAGTTGCTTTATCAATAAAGTCAAAATAGAACAAATGTTCTCTCCCAAATGCAGTTCATAGCTAAGAGCCAGATAGCCTGCATGAGATAGATATAGCCCCCTTAGTCCCCTCTTCATGGCTGCTAATGTCATCTGAGTCAGAATTATTTTGGAAGACAATAGAGCTAAATTATTGTGTTTGTAATTATAAAAAAAAGCCTATTTGACTATTAAGTACCTGATGCCAATGCCTTGAAGGAATTAATTTATTCTTCACCCCCAAATATTTTTTCTCCAACACTAAATATACAAGTTAAAATTAAACCGTCAAAAAGAAAAATATACAGTGAACTCCACAGATAAAAAGAATACTTTCTCAAAGGTTAATGTTTTTTTCAGTTTTATTATAGAAACATTATATAAACACAGATATATTTAATATGCCCATTTCTCTCATATTTGATTATTATTTTGAGATCAGATTCCCAATTAATTAGGGAAAATGTGAATTCTACTGTTATTTAAATAAAATACTAAAACATCTCTATTTCTTTCTCGGTGTTTATTTCTAAGTAACTCCTCATAAATGAGAAACCTTATAAACTTGGAAAAACAATGAAGTCAGTTAAAGAGTGAAAGCCAGAAAATTCAGCCTTCTGATTGGTAGTCTGATATGATTATTCTGCAAACCAAACTTCCTGTCCATGTACTTAGCGTGCAATATATATTGGGTAGAAAATGATATTTTCAAAGCCTCTTTGTAATGCCAAAACTACCATGATGTAGCCTATTCCCTTTATTAAAAAATAATATTAAAAGGTTATGTAAAGGAAAAAGATTGAACTGTTTAAAGTAAAATAAGGGTCTTTCACAATTGAATTCTCGCCTTTTATAAAACTGAGTTTATTTTGCTAAGTCAAACAGTAAAAAGAAGGAAATACTTCTCTCTCATAACCATGTACCTCTAAAACTACTATCCAGGGATTTTTCAGCACTAATATTTTTAGTTTACAGAAACAAAATTATACAGATAAAGTTAGTCTCAGTAATGATGCCACAATGTAATCAAGCTTAGAAGTTTCGGGGCATCACCCATCCAATGACTGCTGCTGCTGGTGGGTAATTCATTTCTTTGATCTTCCACAATGAGAGTGATATATAAAAGTAAAATTAAGAGATTTAAAATATGTATTCTTCCTTTTAAATTATATTTTAAAATTATAGTTTACATTTAATATATTAGTTACAGTGTACAGCAAAGTGGCTAGACAATCATGTTTTATAAAGTGTTCTCCACAATATTTCCAGTACCCACCTTGTACCATACATAGTTATAACAATACTAGAGGCCCAGTGCACAACATTGGTGCACTGAGGGGAGGAAGGGTCCCTTCAGCCCAGCCTGTGCCCTTTAGCAGTCTGGGAGCCCTTGGGGGATGTCCTACTGATGGCTTAGGCCTACTCCCCACAAGGTGCAGGCCTAAGCCACAGTTGAACATTTCTAGCATTACCACAGAGGCACTCACCAGCTGAAAGTCCAGTTTCTGGCTGAGCAGCACTCCCCTTGTGGGAGCAGATTGATCACCAGAGGGCAGCTCCTGCATTGAGCATCTGCCCCCTGGTGGTCAGTGCACATCATCATAGAGACCAGTTGTTCCATGGTTCAGTTGATTTGCATATTAGCCTTTTATTATATAGGATATTCCCTATGCTGTACTTCACATCCTCATGGCTATGTTGTAATTGCAAACTTGTATTTCTTAATCCCTTCACCTTTTTCAGCTAGTCCCCCAACACCCCCTCACAACCATCAGTCTGTTATCTGTATCTATGAGTTTGTTTCAATAAATTGAGAGATGTTAAAGATTATCATCAATATAGTTAACATGCTCTTCTTTGTTCTTTCCGCAAAATACCAACCATTTTTCAGGTGGCAGCCAGCCTATATCCTCAAGTCCTCCAAAACACGTGTAGTTGGTACCTAAACCTGAACATCTCTCCCTCTCTCTCTCTCTCTCTCTCTCTCTCTAGAAGGCTGGTGCATGAAAATTCGTGCACTCAGGGGGTCCCTCAGCCTGGCCTTCACCCTCTCATAGTTCAGGACCCCTCAGCGGGACTAAGCTGCAGTTGGACATCCTTAGCACTGCTGAGGAGGTGGGCAGAGTGAAGCTCCCTGGGCTTGTGGCTGAGTGGAAGTCACCCTATAGGAGTGCACTGATCACCAGGGGGCAGCTCCTGCATTAAGCATCTACCCTCTGGTGGTCAGTGTACATCATAGCGATTGGTCGTTCCAGGTCATTCTGCCATTAGGGTCAATTTGCATATTACCCTTTTATTATATAGGATATACATATGTACTAGCTCCTGCAAGAAAAGATATGTTTGTCTCCTAAAACACATCTAGGATTATAACCATGACTACATAACCAGATAGTCCAAGGAGTTTATATAGGCATCCAGATGAAAGTATTTTCTAAAATGCAGAATGTATGTTTAATTTTATTTCTCTTCTTAATGAAATGCAATGCTGTGGTTCCCATGTACCATTTCTGAGGCCAGGGCTGGTATTGAGCAAGTTTTCACAAGTTCAGGACTAAATGAGAAAAAATAAGAGATTTTATGTAAAGGTAAAGTTGCCAACTATTCTGTCTTGTGAATATAACTTTTTAGTTCAAGAACATGCCCTTCCTAATATTTTTGTGATAGAGTCACTCTTTTATAAAATAGTGGTTATGTGGGATAAATTTAAAAAGAACAAAACCAAACAATGTCTTTACTTGGCAAAATAACAACTTAGCAAACTTACATTGCTTTTGGTTTTCCCACATTCTCATTTTTAAAAAAACAGTACTGACCTCTTAAATTTAAAGTCTAATATTCATTGGTTTTAAATACTTTACAATACTTTCATATAGCCAAACAAACCCCGGTTCATCATATAGTTATATGTATAACTTAGAAAAGTTTATCATTGTCTAGAATATATTAATATGAAAAATAATAAATCGTAGTTATAGTGTCTGTAATAGTTCTAAAGAGGACTTTAATAAGCAAATTTGCTAGGTAATATGTAAATTTGGTGCCTCTTTTTCAATCAAGTAGTTATGATTCCTTTTATTTTACTTTTCTTTTGTGATCTATTTTTTTTTTTGTGTGTGTGTGGTAAAATACACATAACGTAAACTTAATCACTTAAACCATTTAAAATTATTTATATGAGGCATCTAATGAAAAAATAAACTAACAAAGTGGAGATAGACTCAGGGATATAGAGAACAGACTGACAGCTGTCAGAGGAAGGCGGTTGGGGGCGGGGTGAAAAGGATGAAGGGATTAAACAAATTTTTTTAAAAAAGAAAGACTCTTGATAACCTGAAGCTGGAAATGGCTAATTGATCTTATCCTAAATGAGAAGCAAGTAGCTTACTTTTCTTATTTTTACTTTATTATATTTTTCCTTGGATATCAATATTTATCAAGGTAGTAAAAATAACCTAAAAGCCAATTAGTTATAGGGCTCATAGATGGAGATACATATTTAAATATCATTTATATTATCCAAATTATTTACAGCCTTATTTTACATTTGCTTTTTTGATGCTTTTTAAAATACATTGACTGAAAGTGATTTCTTAAACTCTTTTATTCTAATAGCTATGATTGCTTTTAATCATATACATATTTGTTAAACATAATTTATTTAAAATATGTAAGATAAAAAGTTTATTTTGTGACAAAATATAAATACTGTGTTGTAAATTAATCAGAAATTATGCCCAATAAGGCAACCCAACTTAGACAGTCCATGAATGTCATTAAACCAGTGTCAGCCAAGGAGCCCAAAGCAAGGGTTCTAGAATAACTGACTAAAGTATTTGCCAAACATCAAGAGGCTCTTTTTGAAATGAGACATTTTAGAATGAGAAGGAAGACCAATTTTATGCTGTTTTGGGGAAAGAAAGAGAAGCTTCTATGGCCTGTAGAAAAATTCTGGGTATCTTCTAGATGTTTAACAAATACTTACTGGAATTTGAGCAAGTCTCTAATGTTGTTGTACATCCCAACTTCAACCTTTCCCCACCCCAGATTTTTTTCAGTTAGTAAGTTGCCATACATTTCATGAAAAGATGTGTAGCATTATGAATATTTTTATAGAAAAAATGGCCTACTGCAAGACATCACAGTTTCCTAATTACTATGTTGACCAACACCTGCCCAGAGTTGTTAATGTCCACCACTAAATAGATAAATCAGAGTCCCTACTGGTCTCAGAATGCAGTTGTATGAACCAAGTTTTAAAAATTTATACTAAGTCTATGCATTTGTGTTTCCCATGTTCATACAGACTTCGGGATGTAGTCTAGCTGCCACCTAGAAAACTGGTTTGTATTTTTTTGTGAAAGAGAAAAGAAGATGTTGACTATATTGATAATAATCTTTAAAATCTCTCAATTTTGCCTTCATCTACCACTTTTGAGAGATCAAAAAATAAATAAACTCATCACCAGAAATAGTCCTTGGATAGGTTTCTGCCCCCAAACTTGTTCTATTAAATATTTTCTTTATTTTAAGCATAACTTTGGCAAAATAGTTTTATAAAATGCAGAGTGACAGGTTAGATTTTTGATCTAAATCAAATCATCTTACTTTTGTGGGTTTCAGTCAAGTCCTTAAGTATTTATTCAATGTGGCCATAAAGAACAGGCATATTTGTTCACTAGAGAAAATTTACTCTTTTTAATATCCCACTCATGAAACTCTGTTAAGAAATGATAGGGTTTTGAAAAACCGATCAGAACTAAAATAGTTTCAGTTGAAGTTGGAAAATCTGTCTAACATGCATGTTTTATTGGGCCAAAAATATTCTAGACCCCAATAGTTGTGTGAATCCAGCTAAACAGCGGTGCTGATGAGACTTCCTCACCCCTCTGATAACATAATCAATGTGAGATAATGCTAATAGAAGTATTTTATCACATATTTTGTAATATCACAGGTCTTTCAAGGAATAATTTACTGGATCTGCAAGATAAAAAAAAAATAGCAGTGATACTTAGTGCACTTCAAGAGTCTCATTCCAAGAAGAAAAGGCACTTCATAAACTCTGAAGCTCATTAACCTTCACAAAATACTGGGGAGTTAGGTGGCAAATGTTACTCTTCTCAGTTCATAGATGAGTGAACTGAAGCACTGAGAGGTTAACTGATTTTTCCAATTCACAAAGCAAGTCACGGCATAAAGGGAGGTCACACTGAATTCTTGACTATTGGTTCACATGGGTCTCTACTCTCTGGACACATAATTTATTAAATAAGCACCTATTGATTATAATTTACTGGATAATGCCGTTCAGAATTTGTCCAAATAATTTGCACATGAAACAACTATCCACTCCCTAAATAGAAAACATTACCCAATTCACAAAAATATAGTAATAGTTTGGATCACTGCAGGTGAATAATTGAAGGGAATATTTCAAGCTGCTTTTATGCACAGGAAGGTATAAAAAATACATGAATATTTTGAAGAAATGAATAGTTTGTTTTCACTAATAAGATAAACACATCCTTAATGTACTGTCTATGAGGGAGATTACAAATACAATATAGGGGATAAAGTTATATACATTTCTATTTATCTTCTCTAATACAAAACCCAAAAGATTTATTTATTTATTTATTTTTTTGCAGTTAGGGATGTTAAAAATAAGAATTTAAATCTACTTTAAAAATAATTGCACATACAGGGGGCAGCTGATCAATGATTCTCTCTCATCATTGATGTTTCTATCTCTTACTCCTCCCTGCCTCTCTGAAATCAATAAAAATATTTTAAAAATATTTGCTATGATATTGTTAAATCTAAGTGATAGATATATAGGGGTTTCTTTTGATTATTTTTTTCTATTATTGTATATATTTTATATTTTTGTAAAACAATATTAAAATAAATATTTTACACAGTTCCTGGCAAATATAAATATAACTATTAAAAATAAAAGGTAAAAATGAAGAATACATATTTGACAGTGGAAATAAATTTGACATATTTTGGCCAGTGATTTAGAGTGTTATTATATACCAAAAACTATTCAGATAAACAGAATATTCCTAAGTTGTAAAATGTTGAAGAATGATTTTACATGCCAAATTAATTTTTATGACAAATCAGAAAACAATAAAATAATCTGCTAAATATGAAATAGTCATTGTGATCCTAGGTAATTCTTTAATAATGTATCTGAAAAATTTGGGAGCCTATTAAACATGTAGTTTCAGACAAAAGTAGTCTGTCTGTCAAATCCTCAACCTCATTTACATTGAGTAAGTAAATTTTTTATTAGTTTAATTATAATTTTTAAAAAAATAGTGAAGAGAAAGGGAGAGAAAAGGAAGGAAGAAGAAAGGGAGGGAGTAAGGGAAGAAAAGAGTAAGGGAAGGAGGGAGGAACACAAGGGCTAATGCTGGACAACAGAGAAAGTTTACCAAAATCATGAATTTTGGTATATTCTACATCTTTCCTTCTATCTTCCTATTAATCACTTTGAGTATGTTTCTCATTTATCACTTAAATTCTTATAATGGTATATGTAGCAATCTTTTCACGCTATGTTTCAACCATCTTCAATCTAATTCATATGCTATTGCCAGAATCATCTTCCTAAGTGCAATTTTGATCATAAAATTATTAAAGTCCTCCATTCATAAACTTTCAAGGTTTTCTCTTTTTTTCATCAGATTAGGGAAAAAAAAATTCTCTCATCTGAGAATCAAAGGTCCTTTATAGTATGATGACTACCTATTTTTCCAGCTGCGTTTCTAATTCTTCTACCTCTTAATATTGCATGTTTTCAGCAAACTTACCTATTTGTTTTTTCTGAATATGCTTGTGCTCTCAAGTCATGTGTGTATGCATGCACACATTCAGAGTTGGCACACACCACTCTAAGTCCCCGGTCTTTGTCTTTGTTCCTTGCACTTTGTAATCAGTTCTGAGTCTCAGATTCTAGAAGTGATAGAGAGATGTCTCATTACCAAATGTAGAGCAGAGAACTATCTTTTCCCTGGTAATCTTGGCTCTGTTTTCTCTACTAGGCCCAGAAATCCATCAATTTTGTCTGTGGAGATGTAGTCATCCTCCTCAGGTAACAGTATTTCAAGTTTTTTAGAAGGAACCGAATCCCCCTTACTCTCAGTTCATGGGATGTTAAGACATCAATGTATATAGTATGGAATAGACTGAGTTGACTTGCATATGGGGGAAATGAGGATCCCTCTGTTCTAGGTTGGGAAGTATGCAATTCTGGTTATGTGGTAGCAAAACATCTATTAAATGGTATTCTTCTTATCATGGGACACAGATAATAATACAACCAAGGTAAAAGTTCAGAAAGTTGGTAGAAAGATTTTAGAGGCTCCTTGCTTATGTGAACAAGCAAATCTATATGCCTTAGAGTCTAATGACAATGATCCTTTGATGATTAAAAATATTGAAATATATGTTCCAGGATATAGATAGTTTCAACAAAAGCATAAAGATGGGAGTCAAAGTATGAGATTATCCTGGGACCTACAGAAAGCCTCCCCAATTTTCCCCACTATTTATCTCCCCTTCCAATCAAAGGAAACAGTTGCTGCTATTGTAAAGAGTCACAAATTAAAATGGTGTAAAGGGTCATATTGACTGTGTCATCACATCAGCCTGTGTTTGTATATTGCTCTGAGGCTAGGGACAAGCAGAAAGCATTCAGGCCTCAGATACTCAGAAAATGACACTGCTGGGCTCTAGATTCGAAAATCATGACACTGCAAGATCTTTGTCTTTAATTGCTAGCTTATGGAATTGGATGAATGTAAATACAGAGAAAGCCCACAAATGTTTAGAAATTTGTGTTGTCTGAGAAACCCCACTTTGATTTCCTTTCCAAAAATTATCTCCATATTCAAGGCTCCATGTGTTTTGGGTGGGCTCACTCAGTAGTGAGCCTCCAGTTCCGATACCTGCTTGCCCCGGATTTGCTCAATCAAATTTTCACATCACCTTGACCACATGAATTGGTTAACATACAAGCATGTGACCCAAAGTAGCCAATAATATGAGAGGTGAAACTTTCTTTTCTGCTCTTATTGTACTAGAAGAACTTAAATTTAGAGTTTCTGGCTGCCACTCAGAAAAAAAAAATTGCTTGAAATGAAATCAACATCAGAAAGTAGAAATGAAAGCCTGAGAAATGGAAAAAGCTCAAGAACTGAACATGTTAGAATTTATGAACTATTCATACATGAAAATAAGTCTATTCATTAACTTTTCTGTTATATAAAGGGATATATTTCCTTTTCCACTTATAACAATTTGGGATTCCATATCCAGTAAGAGAAATATAGTAATTACCACATAAATAGGATTAAGTTGAAATTGTTTCCATTGCCACAATTCAGCAGATTAAAAAAAATTCATCCATTTGATTAAAGATAATCTGACAAAAAATAATTATAGCATAGACTCTTAGTATCCCCTGACATAATTGTTTCCAATTCCCATTATTATGTTTAAGAATCACCCAAATTAGTGAACTCAAAATGACACTGAAAATTAGCACTGAATTTTATTTGAGAGCAAGAATCTGGAAAACATTTCCCTTGCAGCAAGGTCGATGGGACTGGATTGAAAAACTCCAGTCATGATGCACTACAGAATAAAAACAAACTTGCTTACGCGAAATTGAACGGGAATATTTATTTTCCACGATTTGTGCTCTATTTGCAAAAAAAGCTCTGAACCAACTTGAAGACTCCAGAGGCACCACTGCTGCATGGTACCGCTGTTCCCCTCTTTCCTTCTTCGTCCACCTCACACATCTCTCTCAGTGTATTCCTCGTGAGTAAATGTTCTCTAGTCAGAGAGTGAGATGAAATACAGGGGGTTTGTTGTTCATCTGAGTTCTGGGAAGCAGGGGAGAGAAACTCTCATCTCAGCACATCAGACCTTCACAACATAAAAGCCTTGCAAGGCTAGATTCAGAATAGGAGGCATGTATTTCTGCTTAACTTTCAGCGTTAGGTATAAAAAGGTTAAACCTGTGCATAGCAAATGAACACCAATAAGTCTCCAGGCTCCACTGACTAACACATGTATGTGTATTTATATTTTATAATTTTTGAAGATTGAGCTCATTTCTTTAATAAGGGTTCTCCTAGTTTTAGAGTAAGTAAAAACTAAATAATGCAGTATGAAAAAATTATGTAAACATATCCCATCATAAGAATAAGGCATTACTAATTGTAAGACTCAAAGGAGGCATGGACCTCACAAAATCAAACAACACTGGGATTGGAGGAATATTTAAAAAAAAATAATATGTCCTCCTCAGTATAAAACAAAAATCTGTGGCTCCCTGAGATGAAAAGAAAAAAAAAATAAAATAGCCGAAGCCGGTTTGGCTCAGTGGATAGAGCGTCGGCCTGCGGACTGAAAGGTCCCAGGTTTGATTCCGGTCAAGGGCATGTACCTGGGTTGCGGGCACATCCCCAGTGGGGGATGTGCGGGAGGCAGCTGATCAATGTTTCTCTCTCATCGATGTTTCTAACTCTCTATCTCTCTCCCTTCCTCTCTGTGAGAAATCAATAAAATATATTTTTAAAAATAAATAAATAAATAAAACAAAATAAAGGAACAGTTGGCAGAGATTAAAAACAATTTATTAATATAAAAAAGGTTACTGAAATTATGTAGGATTACATGGAAACTAAAAAAGTCATAACAATATAAAAGGATTATTAAAAGCATTAAAGAATAAGATATCTGCATGTTCAAGTTTTGGTTGACCTTTTAAATCTTAAATCAAAATTTTCTAATATTTGACAAAATTAATACAGAGCTACTATGTAATGGGTGGTAGGAAAAAAGGAGAATCAGGAGACTGACAAGTATGAGGAGAGGAAGGTGACATCTTTATGTTGTATATAAGGCAAGACTTCTCCTAGTTAAAAGGAGAGATGATGACAGAGTGGGAGGGATGAAGATAGGCTAGTATTGTCTCAAAGCATAGAATTCACACATGGTTTTGGTAAGCAGATAAACATGTTTAAAATATTTTTTAAAAATAAAGTGTCACAAGTAGAATATCTAAAAAGCATATTTATCAAAGCACTAAAGACTTAAAAAGTAAAAAACAAATAAAAAAGCAAAAATCCATTAAAACAAAAATTTAATATCAGAATACTATATTATGTGAGAAATGCAGAATAAGAAAATAAATATAGACCCAACTGCTAACTCAACAAGAAATAACTAAAATGTTAGTAGTGGTTGTCTTTGGTAGTAGAATTATAACTTGTTTATTTTTAATGATTGTGTTTTGTACATAGAGCACAAAATTACTTTTATAATAAAAAATAAGCTTTTCTTTTAAAAGAGAAGAGATAAATATGACTGTCAATGTAAACTAATTCTAAATTGTGTGGTAGAGAAGCTAAGAGATAAGGAAACTTGAGAGCTTAAGAGTTTGAAGCAGGAATTTAGAAGTACATAAAAAGATATACATATTTGTGGGGCAAGAAAGAAGTTAGCTTATATTTGCAGCTGTGTTTTTCTCATTTTAAAGACTGCTTCTGGGGGCAAAATTTAAATGAAGAGAGAATATGATTGGTCTTAATAAAATGATGAGTTTATAAAGTCTGACTTTTTAAAAATATATTTTATTGATTTTTTACAGAGAAGAAGGGAGAAGGATAGAGAGATAGAAACATTGATGAGAGAGAAACATGGATCAGCTGCCTCCTGCACACTCCCTACTGGGTATGTGCCCTCAACCGAGGTACATGCCCTTGACTGGAATCGAACCTGGGACCCTTGAGTCCGCAGGCCGACGCTCTCTCCACTGACCCAAACCGGTTAGGGCTAAAGTCTGACTTTTAATTGCAGCAATTCCTTTTGTTTTTTGTTCTTATGGTATAAACTATACAGTACACTTGGGCACCCAATGGCCAAATGCAGCATAGAAGAACACAGAACCCTAATCACAGTATAAGTAAACATGGTGTTAAAATATGAAACAAGTTGAACAATTTCAATAAATGTTGGATTTTTCCAGTTCTACCTTCTTCTGGAAATATCATATGTTGGATTATTGGGGGGTGGGGGGGTGCGGGGAGGAAGTCCCACCTTTGCTTTGCCAGTGCCTTGACAACTGTTTAATAATAAAAACAACAGTTTCATGTTCTTTCCACAACTGAAGTCTCTCTTGCATGATTCATTTCACCAGCATTAAGATTTAAGTAACTGATCAAATGTTTCAACCAGGCCTGACTAGAAGTAATGTCAGTTAACAATGCTCAGTGTCTTACATTAGATTAATTTGCATCATCTGGTGGGAGGAGAATAATCTTGCAGAAACTAAAGCTTTCTCATCATGACTGTGTTTTGACCTAAAGCTTATGAGTCACAGGGAGCAAGCAGTTCTCCCCACCCCCTTTCCCTTTCTTTGTTCTTATGAAGCCGGTGAAGTATAAGGATTCCTTCTGAACAAAAAAAAATTGTCAAAATTATTCCAAAGATGGACACATAGGGGTCGGTATTTGAGGGGTAGGCATAAAATAACTGTAGCTACTATCTTATTCATAGAGCTTCTTCTGATTCTAAACTCAGGTCAGATAATTAAAAACTTTTATCCTGCCCACATTGCTTGTGGTGGAGATTCAATTAACATTCATGTGCTCTCTTAAGTATGGGACCTGTGCAATTTACTTAATCTTTGTAAAATGTAAGAATTACTCGATTTATTAATTTGTTTATTTAATCTTCCCACAAAATTTTTTGTAGTACCAAGTATGTATCAGACACTTGCTAAGAGATGAAGATATAAATATGAATACAACAAATTCTGCACTCATGAAGCTTATGATCCAGAGGTGCATGATTTAAAAATTCTGTATATCCCAGCATTCATGATTTTATCAGCTCTTCTACAGATGAGTGAAAGGGTGTGGTGGGAGAAGCTGGAGAGGAAGGTGAGATACCTAAGGGAATTTGCCAAGAATATCAACTCTTTGTGTCACTCATTTACTGGAAGTCCCTGAGAATTAGAAACGGAATATCTGGCCAAAAGGGAGCTCCGTCTGCCTCCAGGGGTCAGTCTCTCCTTGAACATTTTTTCCTGAATCGCCTAAAGCCACTTCTAAAGACCTCACACTTGCAGGTAGGAAGAAGCCTTCAAGAATTTTACTTGCAGACAGAAACCAGTTCTAAGTTTTCTTTCAAGCATGAACTGAATCTCAAGCAAGTTTTCCCCTTTGATTGAGATGGAGGGGCTTGTGTGGGTGCCCGTGATTGGTACTTTTACATTCACTTTCATATGTCTTTGAAACCTACAAAAAGATTTTTGCCTCAGGCCACTAAGGGAGCGAATATCACAAAAGGGATTAGCATGCTGTACTTCATAGCATCAAATCTTGTATTGGGGTATTAAATCATACTTTTAATTCACATAACATTACTATGCCCAATTCAAGTCAGAATCGTGAAGGCACATGATTGAAGAAAGAAAAAAGAATGGCTTTCATTTGAAGTTGAATCAATCTAGTAGTATAGTTTATTTGAAAGACAACCTCAAACTTGCACATTCAACAAGCTAACATTCTGGCCCTACTAGGAGACAGCTCCATAGCCACGGGCACGTGCCATTTAAAAACCACCGGCTAATTAGGAACCCCTCCTTCATTCTACCCTGTCCTGAAAAAGCATTTAGCAATTAACAAAATGAAAGCATTCTCTTTCTGGAATTTTGACTTTGCAAGCAGGAATTTAATTTACAAACTGTTTGCAACTAATTAAAATGAGTAGTCACTGATGGTTTGAAATGGATTATCTTTTAGGAAAATCACATTTTAGATTGTCAAAGGAGGGTTTATATCCTAATTTTGTACAAGTTTCTTCCCCCATTGCAAATGCTTTCCCTGTTCAGCCAACTGATGTTCATTCAAATTAATGGAACCTGAAACCTGAAGCCACACACGGAAGATGATTGATAATTGAAGGTTAGTTTCATACATAGATGTTTACATCAGAGTATTTTTTAAAGGAGTCGTATTCCTATATTCCGTTATCTTCTCATTTCTTTGGTTTCTGAATACTATTTCTATTCTGTAAGATACAATTAGGGAAGAACTGTTTTATATTATTTAAGTTAGTGAATAAATTTAAAATATTTTTTAGCTAACCAAATATTTATTTGTTCTGAACATTTCACCAAGACTCTCCACAGTTAATTTCATGTTAGTGGTCAAACTGATTACATTTGTTTTATAATTGGAAGAGGTATAGTTATGATGCTACCAACTTTTAAATTTCTATATGCCCGAATCATAGAATACTTTAAGGCAACCTAACTTTTTCAAGTTTAATAAGAAACTTCAATCTCATCCCATTTAGATACTTCTATGGGCTTAATTTTCTTCCATTGATCAACTTGAATTAATTTGCTCCATCTAATTACAATAAAATATGTCTACTAACATTTATCATCTTTAGTTAGAGAGTTGATAACATGAAGTGTTCACAATATGCCTATTTCTATACCCAGTACTCAAATATTTCATTTTAAAGAAGTCAATTAACTACTGTATGAACTAAAGGATCAAAAAATAATAAAGATTAAATAAGTTTCATGTTTTAAATATAAGTATCATTAACCTACTGCTCATTAAATGCAGTGATAATTTAAACAAAACATTTGTTTCCATGGATTTGAGTGTGAGTAAATGATTAATATTAAGTGAATTTCAACAATACAAGAAAACAAACAGAGGTGGCACATTATATTTTCTTATAAGAAGGATATCCAGAATTCAAAATAGTGCTAATAACACTTTGGAAACATTTGCTATGATTCATCCATCATGTCACAACATGTATAGAGTTTAAAGGAAAAATAAATGCCCATCATATAGGAGTATGCATAAAATATACATTGTGTTAAAAAATAGAGAACATTTAGAGAGCATGGATGATTATAGAATGCCTAACAGTTTACGTAATAAGTATTGAGGAAGAAATGTGAACTGTATCAGGAACATATTTAAAACTCAAATGCATTTTGAACACACACAAATAGGCCTATATATCAATACTTAAATTTTGTTTTCTGGCAGTGTGCTGCTCCCATAAATAACATTGATAGTTGACTTAGCTAATTTATGGGTTAACCTAGGTCATTCTCATTAATTTACCCAAAGCTTTAAAGCCATTTGCAATGTTTCCCTTTGATCACTTCTTAAATTTGCCCCAGGATTCTTTTCTGAAAACTGTTGGTTTACCTCTCCCATCTTTTATGATTAATCCTCAATCTTTCACTCACATTGTGTGTTCTTTAGGTGTTGATCTGTGTTCCACTAAATCACTTCAATTTTCCTTTATGGGTCAAGATTACGAGTTTCTAACTTGAACACACACACACACACACTTGATGCTTTTTTATGTAATTTCTATTGCCTTCTATGCCAAGGGCAATGTGGAGCAAATGACAGCATTAAAAATATATTTTTATGCCTTTGGAAATCACTGTTAAGATAATTGGGGAAAGAATGACAATTGCTTGAGGCATAACCCTTAAGAAGAAGGAAAATACCCACATCTGCCCCATAAAAACACCCACAGATCATGCTATCAGATGGAGAAAGTTTGGCTAACTTTTGATGTGTTCCTGACTCAGAGGAGGGCACAATAAAAGATTTCACTGGGCAGCAAAACATGTGCTCTTTTGCTGGGGAGAATTACATTTACTTCACACACACGCTGACTGATGGCATTTATTCTATTTGCTACATCTCAATCCCTAAAGAACAGGTTCAGCACAAAATGTTTAACACCATACCAAGGCACAGTATCTTTAAATAGTCTTTGAAATCATAATCATACATCACAATGGGAAAAAAGGTGAGATAATGGTGTGGGATTGTCATGGATTTTGGGGTCAAGAAAGATCTGTGTTCAGATATTAGTTCTGCCACCTATCATCTTTCTGTTTGTTCATTTACAAGAAGGAGTGGTAATAGCCATTCTGCATGTTGAGTGGAGTTTATTAGATATAAAGTATATACTGTGCCTAGCAAAATTCCTAGTACTCAGAAGACAGTTATTCATTTCCATAATTCCTTACCATGATCAGCAACTCAAACTCTGGGTTGAAAGGGAAGTTTTAAAAAGCAAATGGGAATTTATTTCAATGTGTCTAATCATGATAGGCATTGGAACCCTGAGGGATACATTTGAATTGAAAGCATAAGCACAGAAAACAAGAGGTCATTCTATATCTGGTTATCTTATATCAGGTGTGGGGATTGTCCGGCCCACGGGCTGTATAAGTCCCTCAAAATCATTTGGTCTGGCCCTGCCAAAGCATTAGGGATGAGTTAATTAAAGGTTTGACCAAATATAGCAGGCTAATTTTTAAGTTGATAATTTTGGATAGCCTGTGAATGATATTATAAATATCAAAACAGCCCTTGGCAGATAAAAGGTTCCCTACCCCGTCTTATATAGATTTATTCTTGTCATGATTAAGGACCATGGATTCACCTAAGCTAGACTTACTGAATAGAGGAAGCCCACACTGAAAATGCAGTTGAAGACATGTACTGAGGCGGCAGACACATCCTGCTACGTAGCATGGAAGCAGCAGTACGCTCACCTATAAGGAACTGTGCACCCTTTTGAAAATATTGCCTCTAATGTAGCCTTCATTTCCATTATTTCATCCTTCATTTCTGACTGGTTCTTCTTTTGTTTCCTATCTCCATTTTTATATTTCCTCTCTCTTTCTTGAAGTTCTCACTGAGATCATTGAGCGTTCTTATAACCAGTGTTCTGATGTCTGAAGCTGGCAGGTTGCTTGTCTGCATGGTGTTTAGTTCCCCTCCTGGAGTTTTGTTGTGTTCATTCATTTGGCACACATTTCTTTTTCTCCTCATTTTGGCTGCTTCACTGTGTTTGCTTCTAGGTAGAGCTGTTATGTCTCCAGGTCGTAGATGGCCTTATGCTGTAGGTGTCCTGGGGGCCTGGTGCTGTCTCTCTGGTACCTGAGCTGGGTGTTTCAAATGTGACCCTTGTGTGTGCCTTCCTGTCATAGTTGATGTTGGCCCCTCAGTGGGAGGGATTCCTTAGGCTGATTAGTTGTAAGGACTGTCCATGATCACTGTGGGGGGGACTGTTGTGCAGGAACTGTTCCTACAGAGCAGAATTTGCTTTGGTGCTAAGTTTTCCCTTTGAGTGTCCTCTGTAGAGGTGGTTGGGTGGTGCTCTGGTGTGGTCTGAAGCTAGCCACTTGGGAGGTGTAGGCCAAGGTCAGCCACAGCCTGTGCCTGGCCTGGGGCCGCCTGGTATGAGCTACAGTAATCTGCAGATGGTTGCCACTTGTGCTGCTTGGAGGTGCCTGGAAGAGGGTAAATTGTGAACTGAGACTAGCTGCTAGGCTTGGGGCTGCTTAGCAAGAGGTACAGGACATGAAGAGACCAGATGCTGCTTGTTTGGGGGTTGCAAGCCTTTGACAGATTTTAGGGAAGTCTGCAGCATGAGCCACGACAGGCCATTTGTATGAAAAAGCCACTAGAAGTGTCTTGGGTGGGCCTGCAGGTTGAGTGGGGTGGGGTCTCGGGGAAATCACCAGGGTTGGGAGAATGGTGTTATCCAGGCTGATGGAGACGCAGATGTGGCACCTGCCTGCTGTCTCTGTGGGGGAGGGCTCAGCGGAGGAACAATGGCCTCTGCCAGCACTTTTTATCTGGGAGAAAGAAGCTCTCTACTCCTTCCTCTGAAGCCAATTGAGTTTCCTTCCATATGTCCCCAGCACCTTTTGAGCTGCTGCCCAGTGCTAGAGCTCTGAGGGAGTGAGTTTGTCAGAAAGTCATTTGGTGTGGGGGCCCTTTAGGAGGAACGCCTGGGACTCCGGCAGCCCTCCACCTCACTCAGCGACAAGCTGGTTTCTACTGGTTCTGTCAGATGTTGAGTATTTCTCTTCTTGGCACTGGTGCTTTGGGCTGGGGACCCTGGTGTGGGGCTGAGATCCCTTGCTTCTCAGGAGGGACCTCCAAAACCGAGCTCTCCCTCTCGATTTTTAATGCCACATGTGGGTATGGGACCAGGTCTTTCTGCCTCTCTCTTCCTCCTACCAGTCTTGACCTGGCTTCTTCTGTATATCTTTTGTTACAGGACTTCTGTTCAGGAAGACTTCAGGTGGTTCTCAGTGATGGCTGTTCTGTAGTTTAGTTGTAATTTTAATGTGGTTGTGAAAGAAGGCAAGTACAGCATTTCCTTACTCTGCTATCTTGAGGAGAACTTCAATATTTTATGAATGTTACAGACAGGGTGGGGCAAAAAGAAGCTTATAATTGTGAGTACACAAAATATAGAGTTTATTCTTGTAATATTATTTATTAAACATTGTATTATTTTCCATATGAACAACTATAAACCTACTTTTGCCTCACTCTGCATATGTAGAACTAAAATTTATAATAACAGAAATGTAAAAGTTAGAAAAGAAGAAAACACTTTAATGTTTCTAAGATTCAAATATTTCCATTGGTCAGGAAAGGAGAAAACAATTTTTATTATGCTGCTGTTAAGAGTGCATGAAATAATTTCTAGAGTAAATACTAAAATAAAGTTTTAACAAATTATTAGAAGTCCCTAAAATTTGGTTTGATACAAAGCATAGTAAATCCTTACGTAGAGATATTTGTGAGAACAGTGTGAAATGGGTCATTACTTGGAACATTTTGTTGCATAAAATAAATGGAGAAATTGTTGTTTAATTGTCATTAATATAGAAGTGAAAGAATGAGTGTCTGATAAAGGAAAAGAAGTTTTAAGAAAACTAGAAGACTGATTTGAATATTATCTTGCCAATAGGAAATATCTAATTATATGTGTAAAACATGGTTGAAGAATAAATTGAGAATGAATATGCTGGGCTGGGGTCTCTTCCAGCACAGAGAGAGAGAGAGAGACATCTTTTAAGTTGGAGGCACTTTTAGGATTAGAGGAAAATGAAAAGACAGACACAAAAATAGAATAAAATAGAATAAAAGCTTGGGCTGGGTGTGGCGTCTGCCCTCTGATGTAGGGACAGACTCAGAGAGCGCCAGCACCGGAAGGAGTTTATTAAATACTCGAATAACAGGAAGTTACATCACATCTGGGTGGGCCTTGAGTTCCTGGCAACATCATGAGATCCATCCCCTTAACACTGGGCAGGAAGGTCAGACTGAATGGCGTCCCAGTCTCTTGACTGGGTCTGCCCCCAGGGCGTGGCTCTGCCTTCGCTCTGAGTTTCAGCTGACATAATTAAACATCGTGTTTTTTTAATCAGCGGCCCTTAACAAAAGAACTCTTCATTTTTTATTGTTATATTTAAGTAAGAATAAAGTACAATTAAGCAAGCTATGAAGCACAGGAGTAAATCAGGTGTATTGTAACTCAGTAACTTTGATTTGGTTTTACAGTCATAGAATCAAAAAGTTTAGGGCACCTTAAACAGTACTAAAGTCCCAAGGTTAACCCTGTGGGATTACAGCTTGCTTAGATTCTTAAGCTCCAGATGTCTGCTTAACATCTCCAGTGACAGAAAGCTAATAACACCTGAGAGATTTCATGTTATCTTCCCCAAATCCGTATACTTTAAAATATTGTGTCTCCCTGAAACTTTCTTCCACTGATTTTTACTTATAATGCAGACACCTATCCAGAAGTAGAACATCTTTCCACATGATTCAGAATATAGCCTTCCTTCTTCGCTCACCCAGTCCTCTCTACTACTCATTCAATATCTACTATGCCCCTGCCAGAACTCACAAAATTATACAACAACTAGAAGCTCGGTGCACAAAAATCATGCACTGCGGGGGGGGGGGGGGGGGGGTGTCCCCTCAGGCCAGCCTGCACCCTCTTGCAGTCCAGGAGCCCTCAGGGGATGTCTGTAGTTGGACATCCTTAGTGCTGCTAAGGAGGTGGGAGAGGCTCCAGCCACTGCTGCTGCACTTGCCAGCCATGAGCCTGGCTTCTGGCTGAGCAGCACTCCCCCTGTGGGAGCACACTGACCACCAGGGGGTAGCTCCTGCATTGAACGAGATCGGGCTGAAACTGGCTCTCCAACATCCCCTGAGGGGTCCCAGATTGCAAGAGGTACAGGTCAGGCCGAGGGACCCTACTGGTGCACAATCAGGGCTGGGAGGGATGCGGGGGGTTGGCCAGCTAGAGAGGGACTGTGGGAGGGCTCCAGGGCATGTCCAGCCTGTCTCAGTCAGTCCTGATCAGCTGGACCCCAGCAGCAAACTAACCTACTGGTCGGAGCATCTGCCCCCTGGTGGTCAGTGCATGTCATAGTGAGTGCTTGAGTGGCCTTAGCATATCATTAGCATATTACACTTTGATTGGTTGAATGGATGACTGGACAACCGAACACTTAGCATATTAGGCTTTTATTATATGGGATGCTCTATTTACATTGTATCTCTGTAGGTGGGGTTTATGTTTTCTGAAGACTAGGATAAGGTCTGCATCTAGGTTGTTCATTGTATATCCCTAGTAGTTGACACACAGATGGTACATAATCAATGCTCAGTGAAAGGTTCGCTCAGAAGAACAGGACCACTTTGAAGCCTTTTAATCGCCAACTAGTAGGAACATATATCAGTTTGGGTCCAATGAAGACAGAGATTGGGATAATTAGAGTAAGGAAGTTTAATATTAAGAATTATTAGCTATAACTGGGGATTGAGGCAACAAGGGTTGGTATGTAATAATAGAAGAAAACTCAAAAGATTAGGGAAGCTGCAGACTGAGATAGAGTACCCAAAGAAGAGCGCGGATTCCTCTTTAGGGCTTTAGTTCAAGCCGTGTTGGAGAGAGCACATCATGCCCCCTGATGACCCAGAAGTCATTGTGGTGCCATGCTGGCAGAGCTTGCAGGCCACGTACTCTCCTTTATACCAGGGAAAGTTGTTCTAAAAGCAATGTCTCACCTGAGGCACTCTGCTACAAAACCATGCAAGGTGAAGAGGAAATGTCTACAAAACCATCCCAGGTAGAGAGGAAATGCAGAGGGCAGCAGCTGGCTTGTGGGTCCTGCAGAGCAGGAGTCAGGCATTGGGGAAGCAGGAGATGCTGCAGGAACCTGGTGCTTAGGAACGCAAGCACTCTGTAGGAGCCCACAGACAGAGTAAACCAGAACTGGAAAGCAAAACCCTTACCTTCTGCAGTGATTCTCCAGATCCTGGATGGACAAAGCTTCAGTGCCAGATGACAATAGAAACAATATTTTAAGGGCCCAGATTCATTTTCACAGAGCAGGTAAAAGGGTGAATTTGAGACTGAGAGACAATAAACCACATGGCAGACACCATGAGATTCACTCCAGTCAAAAGGAAGTCATGCTGGTATTGTGAAATATAACCAGACAACAAATTTGTTCTTTACACTGTCACGTAGTTGCTCATTTATATCACCTAGCCCTGGTTCTCTTAACAAAATTATAACGTTTTCATTAGAAAAAGAATTTAGAGTATTCCTTCCCATTTCTTCCCATTGCCTCATAGTCCTTAGAGATTATTCTGATGGCCCTTCCAGTAGGGAATTCAAGCAATTAGTGCTCACCAAGATTAGCAAACACAGACTATTTTCAAAAGAGGGCACCATTCCACACAGGCCAGCATCCTGCTGCTTCCCTGCTACTTAGCAGGATGTGTCTGTCATCCCAGTGCATGTCTGAACTCAGGGGCAGTGACAGGTACTCACTGACTTTGCTACCATGCCCTCCACACTTGTCTGCACTTTTCCTTATGGTCTGGTTTTATCTCTTGGAGGCAATTCACATATTGATCACAAGTTGGTTCAGAGATGCAGAATTTTCTTTGTGTCTCTTCTCTGATTCTTCTCCCCCTCATCAACATAAATTTGGCATTTGTTTTAATTCCCTTTCATTTTATGCTTTATTTTTTATTAATCTTTTCTCTGTTCTAGGTAGGGAAATATAGCATACTCAACATGAAATATAAGAACATTTGTCTCTTCTTCTAAATCACTTGTGTAGGAATGAGACATTCCATATTTTGTGTAGTTTGGTGTGAAGTGCTTCAGTATTGGCAGTTTTACATGTGCAGTTTCATCTGCACATTAGCACCACTTCCTAAAGTTAAACATGTAGTCTTCAATGGTACTTTCTCACTGGCAAAGAGCTGATTTTGGCTGTGGGCCTCCTTCAGTGACCTCCAGGGAATGTAAGTAGGTTTCTTAAAGAGACACTGCGTGTAGGTTTAGAGAGTTAGTGCAACAAGAGATTAATCTTCATAGATGTTCATGCATGCACTTTAAAAATACGTTAAATAACCCTGGCCTATCACTTTGTATCTTAAAAGCTGCCCAGTTATCCTGATAATTGGCAAATGAAACACTGAAACTTTATGGCTGATGAAAGCAAGTGACCAATTATGATATCAGATGTGATAGGGAAAAGACTTATTTTGCATTGCCAATTCATGAACATCTGAGACAGAACTTATGTTGTTCTGAACATGGGCTTTATTTGTTAAATGTTTTGTACCTTTAAGCTAAGATCCAGAAAACATCTTTAAATGTCTTGCTATTCAAGTTATGTATTTGGGGAAGTACAATAATTTTTTAATATATTTTTTATGAATGAGAGGTGAAAGTTCACGAATTACATGATAGCATTTTTACTAGTTTGCTTCATCTTTAAATAAATTTTGAGCACTAGTAAATAAACTTTTCAATTTTTGTTTGTTACTTTTTGTTTCCAATTCTTGGCATTCATTAGTGAGGATACGATTTTTTCTTTTTTTTTTCTTTTTTGACAACATTAAATCCTATTGTCTGGAGAACAGCTACTGTGAGACTGTTTAAAAAGCTTCAACTAGTTAAGGTTATATTTTTAAAAATAGTTGTATCATTCAAGCCTCTTCACTTATAATTTATATTCTTGGAGGCTCAACCGATGCCCAACACTTAGCCAGTCCCTGAGGATAATATTTAGTTTGACTCAAGAGTAGCCTAACACACTTATTGGCAGGTATATGTTTTGCTAATCAAATTTGCACTTCTAATCTAGAGGACTCAAGGGATAAATTTCTTACCTGCTATTTTACTTAGCTTACAACCCCAAGGGCAAGAACAATTTCCATTATCAGAATTTTGTTCATGATAAGCTACAGCAGGAATAATAAAGAGTAGAAAAGGAAATGCTCTTTTGCTTATGAATTATAGTACAAAGAGTTGTGTTTAAGAGGCCCCCTTTAAGAAATCATGATATTATGCTATGTACTACTCATGTCATGTACATATTATAAAAATTATTCACCCTATACTTTTAGTTTAAACATCTTAAATGTAATTGTTTTATATTTTTAGCCATTGTTGTACTGATTGCATTTCTCCTATTAATCATACGGTTTCATATCCTGATTGGAAAAAATTATTAAAATATGTATGATCTGATTAATTTGTTTTAACTAATCTTGTTTTAAGTTCTAGTGTTCAAATTTATGTGGTAATGTTCTCAAGTTATTTTAAAAACAACACCGAGCGAGGGCTTTGAGTCCCCTTTTTGGCAGACACAAACTTCATGTCTGTTGAATTCTTGAACAAGTTGAAAATAATGTTTATGTAAATCTGTTCCCCAGGTCAATAATAAAGTTAAATGCTTATAAGAATCTGCCTTTTCTAAAACTTATACAAGTAATAACTTATTTCCCCTTTATCTTTTATTATTTCACTAGAGGCCCAGTGCATGAAATTAGTGCATGGGTAGGATATCTAGGCCTGGCTGGAGATCAGGGCCAATCTGTGGGGCTACCTGTGGGGTGATCAGGGCCCCTGCTCACACTTGCCTTGCTTGGCCTGGTGCCGTCCACTCACTGGCCCCACCCCCCACCTCTGGTCAGGGCCTGCGGGAAGCTCCTCTGTTGAGTGTCTGCCCCCTGGTGGCCAGTGCATGTCATAGCAACCAGTCATTCTGCCCGTTGTTCCGATGTTCGGAGGATTTGCATATTAGGGTTTTATATAGATAGATGTTTTTAACATGCCTAAATGTTAATGTATATGAATGCATTAATAATTATACCATTTTGATGTCTATTTTCAATTATTTTAGCTTTACATATTTATTCTATTTTCATTTTGCCCTCCTTTCTATGTTTTTGTTACAGTTCTTCACAGTGGTTTTTCTCTTCTAATTTTGAAATAATTTTCTAATTTGGACATTTCTTCATATTTTTTTCTTTGCTGCATTATTTACCAAAAGTAATATATTTCTGGGGTCCTCAGCAACTTCTCCTGCCTCTGCTTACTCTTAGATGTTCATTTTGGATGTTTAATTGCACTATAATGCTCTGGGACAGATAATTTTTCTTTGATGGCATTAAATAAGGTTCACTCAGACAACTGTTTATTTTTTCAGCTGTTCTTTCATAATAATTTTAATAAAAACTGTGAAATGATCCCAGTCCAAGGAGGCAGCTGACCTAAGAAGGGAACAATAATGTACAAAACTGCTCCGTCTGAGCTCTCAGATGGGTGCTGTCACTGAGAGGGGCTTTCACTTCAGCCAGAATGACGATAATGAAGCATGAGCACTGTGGTTCTGAACTCCCTTTGGACAAAGCTTCATGACATGTGGAAAATGTTTCCTGACTTAC
The DNA here is from genome assembly GCF_028538775.1 of Myotis yumanensis. Taxonomy (NCBI): domain Eukaryota; kingdom Metazoa; phylum Chordata; class Mammalia; order Chiroptera; family Vespertilionidae; genus Myotis; species Myotis yumanensis. The sequence continues at coordinate 158,092,422 of NW_027223752.1, read as the reverse complement.
AAAAACTAATATCAGGACAGAATTTACCAAAAGGCTCAGGTCACTGGGGTGAAAGAAGCATTAACACAATCCTTAAGTACAATCTTTAAGTTATAGGTATCCTACTAATGAAAGAAATATATTTTTTGAAAGCCTATAGGTGAAATAATGATGCAATAATATATTTAATGTGTAATTTTTAAATGAATAATTCTACTTTCTTGAAAAACAAGTACATGTACTTAAAACGACAATAAATTTAGTACTCTGCATTGATATTTTTTTGTGTGTGTGTGTGCAGTAAATGGAAAGTTATAATCTTATAATTTCATTAGGTAAAACTATAGTATGTTCAAAATTACTTCAAAGGAAACAAATGTCATGGCTATTTGAGTTGATATATGTTACACACTCATGTCATTAAAATCTGGCTAACTAGCAAGATATCAGCTAGTAAATCATGTAAAATTCTAGGGACCATCCATATGTCAGAAATTCAAGGTATCTGTCACCAGATAGTTATAGTACTTTATTTTTCACAAAACCATCATTGGTTGGGCATAAGCTGTTTCTCCAGCTGGCAAATTTGGCATATTAGGAAACAAAACTGAAATCTAATTTATCTTCCAAGTTTGCAGACATAGGACTTATCAGTGATTAAATCAACCATCGTCACTCTCCATAACAAATCTCATGCAGACTGCTCCCCAGTTTATGGAGAATTAAATCCAAAGTGTCTTCAGAACGACAACCTCAACTGTGGGGTTCATTACAATATCGCCTCACTGAGGACAGCTTCTAGGACATCACAGTGTGGCCAAAGCTCTAAAACCTTAAAGCACTGGGCCTTTGTTTTTTTTGGTTTTTTCTACTTTGTATTTCTGGTTGTTTCTAATTTAGCTGTATTTATTTTCTCATATAACAAATCTATCAGCATCATCATTAAAAGCATTTTTCAAGCATTAATTAGCAATGTCCAAGTTATTAGCTCCTGATATTTTGATCTTGTTTTCTTAGATGGTGGACAAATACTGTCTCAGGCTGTGGACCAAGTTCCCCAGGTGGTATTGGTGCCAATGAAGTCTTCATTGGAGGGCTGTCTAGGTCACCTGAGAGACCAAAGGAGAAGCACCACCTAAGAAGGAATACTTTATCCCAAAATATTGCCAAACTTTAAATTTTTTTCAAATAAAGAGTACGAGGCTACTTCATGCAACAACATGGTTGTATTAAAACCCCAAGCCCTGACTAGGATAATCCAATGCATTTAAAAATCTAACTTTAGGATTATACCACACCATCAGCTTTTAATTGGTAGTCATGAAAATAAAGGCTCAACATTTAATCACATCAATTTTGTATTTCTCCTTTTTTAAGACCTGTTTTCCCCACTTATTTTACATATATATGAAATATATATATAAGTACATATATATTTCACCTCCTCTTTTTCCTTACACTACCATAAAGTTTTCAACATTGAACTTTGCTTCCTTCTTTCCTGTACTTAGACAATTTTAAATGTTGGTTTGACATTCGAGATCTGACTTCAAATAGATGCATAGATGATGATAAGAAATAAATATATAGACAGATAATAGATAAGTAGATAGATGATAGATAGATGATCATATGTAATAAACGGCTAATATGCAAATTGTCCCCTTGACTGGGAATTCAACCAGGAGTTTGACCGGGAGTTCGACCAGGGGGTGGGGCCAGCGGCCAACTGCCTGCAGCCCCTCCCCCTGGCTGCCCCTGCTCCCAATTACCCACCCAACCTGATCAGGGGTGGAGCCAGCTGGCCAACCACCCATGGCCCCTCCTCCTGGCTGGCCCTGCCGGATCGGGACAGGGTGGCTGGACCCCACCCATGCATGAATTCATGCACCTGGCCTCTAGTAAATAATAGAAAGATGGATATGTAGATAGATATTGTTATTTTGTAACTTCTTGATGTTTCTCCCCATGCTAAGAACTAAGCAAGATTTACCTAGTCTTTCTAGGTAAATAAATATTTTAGCATGAGTACCACTTTCTGTGATAGGATGTTATATATGGAAAAAGCATAAAATACAGAGTAATAAAACTTGGAGTTTTATTTCCACTTACTTGCTCTGAATCCTAATAACATTATGTAATTTCTTTGAGATATGTATTTTTTATATGTGAGTGAGGATAGTAACATCAGTTCTACATGTTAAATAGGATCATTAAAGAAAATAGAAATAGCACTTTTCATACTTTCTAAAAGGGAAGGATAAGACATTTATGTACATATGTATGTATGTATGTATGTTATTATTCCAGTACATCACAGACCACACTTTTATAAAATAAAATTTGTTAAAGTAAATTACTGAAAAATTAAAAGAAAAAAAGAAAATTCAAAACATATAAGATGCAGGTCACATTTTTAAATAATAATTAGATTTAACTGAATAAAAATTATTCTGTTGAATTGCCATAAAAGTTTATAAGCATTTACTCAATTTTTGCACTTATTTTATTGGGGACTAAAAGAGAGCAGTTCTGATTATTCTTTTCTGTTTTAGCCATTACATATATAATCCACTATGGTTATTTTATTCAGCAGGCCTGTGGTTGCCTTTTATTACTAACAGGGCTTCTTTATTCCACAAATATTCTTAAACATATAAATATGCACAATATAAAACAGTTTCAACTCTAAAGACTACTATATTATAGGCTATTAACTTTATTTCTCATGCCAATTTGAGTTCTTAAATTTAGCTATTATGCAAAGTCTACTACATATGTAAAAGATTCAAAAGGACAGTAGCAAAAACAAACACTGTTAAATGAAACTTATAAATACTTAGATATGTCTAATATGTTAAATTAAAAAAAAAAGAAAATATGTTAGGATAAATTATTTCCATTATCCTCTCCAAAATGTCAGCTTTGTAACTACCTTGTATCTTCTACTTCTAATTATAATATAACTAGTGACCCGGTGCATGAAATTCATGCACATTAAAAGGGAATTAATTAGAGGAAATATTTTAATATTGCTATTTGCCCTTTCTCTATAATAGAAGTGTCAGAGATGAAAGAAAATTAGCAAAATGTATATGAAAATCTTCCTCCTGTCAGAATCTGGGACTCGCCACAGGAACCAGAGTCAAGTCCCCGCCCATTCACATGCACCTCGAAATCTTGCAAGACCCAGACCTGGCCAGCCCCACCTTCATTGGGCTAGATCAGCCATGGGCAAACTACGGCCCGTGGGCCGGATCCAGCCCGTTTGAAATGAATAAAACTAAAAAAAAAAAAAAGACCGTACCCTTTTATGTAATGATGTTTACTTGGAATTTATATTAGTTCACACAAACACTCCATCCATGCTTTTGTTCCGGCCTTCCGGTCCAGTTTAAGAACCCATTGTGGCCCTCGAGTCAAAAAGTTTGCCCACCCCTGGGCTAGATCCAGACCTGGCCGGCCCCACCCCCGTCAAGCCCCATGGGATGGGAGGCGTGGCCTCAGGTCACCTGATCCAGTGCTGGGGTGGGGCGAGGTCCCCATCAAGCCCCGCCAGGCGGGGGGCATGCCCTCAGATCCTCTGGCCTGGTCCGGGGTGGGGGTCATGCCTTGAGGTCCCCCATTAAGCCCTGCCAGGCAGGGGGTGTGGCCTGAGGTCCCCAGCCTGGCACCGGGACAGGGGCCTCAGCCTCAGGTCCCCTCCCGGGCCCAGCGCCACACAGCCTCAGGTCCCTGCTGATTGCTCATTAAGGCTCTTTTTAGAAACTCGGTCTCCGCTGTGAGCGCAGCCATCTTGTGTTATGGAATCCCCGCCTCCACTGTGGGTGCAGCCAATTTGACCATTACAGCATGATGGTCAATTTGCGTACTCCCTCTTTATTAGATAAGATGTTGGATTTATACAGCCAATTTCTATGAAGAGTTAAGAGAAAAATGCGTATCTATTATTCTCTTTCTCTTTCTCTTGAGATTTAAAGGAGTTTGAGTTTTCTGTTAGGTAAGCAATTGAAACTAAAATTAAGCTTACTTGAAAAATTAAGAATGAGAGATACATTTATGTAAAGTGATGTATTCAAGGTCACTCAGTAAATCAATGAGAATTATAACTAAAATGTATTTTATACTTTTCCTGCTTTATCCCTTTTCATTGGAATATCTCTGACTGGTTCTTCTCTCTCACAAAGGCTGAAATATTGCAAATGAATGAAGAGATTGTCTTTAAAAGATTTATTACGTATATCCTAAGAAAGTTAAAATGTATGAAGAACAGTTCAGAGAAATAGCACTTTTTCACACCATTTGAAATGCAGGGCTAGAGATAAGTTTAAATTTACAGTTAGAAGAAAAAAATTTACAGTGAGAGTATCTCTAGGACCACACACAATCAACCATGCATTACACAGAGCAGATTCTTAATCAATGCTTGCAGAATAAATATATGCATTAATGAGTAGAGTAATAAAATGTTATTTATATAAAATAAAACAAATTGTCATGTTCAAAAGTAATCATTCATTTGTGTACAATACATAGCAGGCAATAAATTAGTTGCTTGGAATACAAGTTTTATTTCATGATCTCAATGAGCTTATAGTCATGCCAAGGAAAGATAGGTAAAGAAACAGTTTATTCACAGACTGTAAAGGGTTATCACCCAGGTTGGCACCAGTCTCCTAGTTGCTTGTCATCGGGTCCTGGGAGGAAGCACAGCCTGGTGATGTTAGGCATTCCAGGAAAAGGTAAGCATATATATAGTCCAGGAGAAAAGCTCAATTCACTGTGAAGAGAACACAAGATCAATAAAAGTTTATGCCTCATGGATACTCATACACTAAATATTTTTCTATTCTAATAAACTAAAATACTTTGAAGAAAATTTTAATATAGGTGCAGTTTGTGGCAGAGGGGGTGTGCTGATATGCAGTAGCCATCTCTCTCTTCTTCTGGTGGACATCTCTAGATTCCAAAATCTGAAAGGCTGAGAAGTTTACCTTAGATTTCTTCAAAGGTTGAGCTCAGGATGCAAATAGATTTTACTACTTTGAAGTTGGCATTTCAGTGAGATTTTGAAATCAGAACTGATAGACTATATTCTTTTTCCTAAATCTTCATCTGAAGATATGTTTATTGATTTTAGAGAGAGGAAAGGGGAGACAGAGAGAGAGAGAAACATTGATGTGATAGAGAAACATCAATTGATTGCCTCCCATATGAGCCTCAACTGGTGAGCAAACCGCAACCTAGGTGTGTGCCCTGACTGACAATTGAACCTGTAACTTTTTGGTGTACAGAATGATGTTCAACCAACTGAGCCACCAAGCCAGGGCTGACAGACTATATTCTTGCTGCTTCAGTTGGTGCTGCTAATGGGCATTCTTTTGGAGATATTGGGTATTTTCCCTGAGCATTTGAGTGTCTAGTCATAGTGCTATGGGTATCAAGGTGCATTTGGCAGCGGAGATGGCAGGAACCTCCTTAGGCTCAGAGTGTAGCAGTGATGGAGTCCACTTGACCACAGCAGTTCCCCTACAGCCTACCTGTGACCACCTTCCTGAAGAGTGTAGGGAGCAGCTGCCTTAGCCGGTGTGATGATGGTGTTCTTGGAGTCTTTCCTGGTGGTGCTGCCAAAATCCCACTTCTCTAGCTATAGTGGTAGCACCCATTTTTCCATACCAAATCCCTTTCCACTTTCGGTAGTTAGAATTATTTCTTGCAGTCAAACTGGACAAAAGCTTGGTTAAACATGGTCTTATGAAAATGAGAAATAGGCCCAGGCAGTGTGGCTCAGTGGCTTCACATGGACCTATGCACCAGCAGGTTGATAGTTTGATTCTGTTGTGGGCTCAGTCCGTGGAATGGGGGAGGCACACGTGCAGGAGGCAGCCAATCTATGTTGATGTTGCTCTCTAGTTAATGTTTCTCTCTCTCCCTTCCTCTCTCTCTAAAAATCAATAAAAGCATATTTTAAAGTAAAAAAAGAAATAAGAAATAAATAAATCTTACACCACCTAAAGAAAACTTTGATTTATAGATGTTGCTTGTTCCTAAAGATACCATATTCTAAGCATTTTATATAATGTCTTATTCACCTCTAATGCCCACCATTTTTTATGCATCTAACATATCGCTGCTCAGGAAATGATGGCTAATTGGCTAAAATCAATCAAATAAAATTTTTTTCAATCTATCCAAATTTACTTTTCTCTAAATTTTAAGTTTTTTAAAAAAATTCTGTTTGGTATACATTAGGTATAAATGAGAGTATATATAATTTTTCACGTTCAAGTTAATAGACTTTACCTTTAACATTTCTTGGTATTTTGTGCAACAAATTAACTAGTTAATTCATTCACTTTAAATTGTGATATATACACTAAACAACAATGGCTTCGATATATCCAAGGCAGCTTGGATATATCAGCCAAACCATGAAGGAGATTCAAGAAAGTTCAGGAGAGACCAAGTTAGCACTTAGGTAAGCACCGATACTTGCCTCCTCTCACAACCACATCAAAATTACAACTAAGATACAGAACAACCATCATTCAGAACCACCTAAAAGCTGGCTGAATGGAAGTCCTACAGCTAGAGAAGTAAAGAAGAAAGCACACAAAGAATAGTAGGAAGGGTGGAGGCATGGAATGGGCTGGTCTGACACCCATGTATGGCATTTTGTTCATTTGGGAGGGATATCTTGCTGCAGAAGCCTCCCATAAGGAGCAAGGGGTCTCAACCCCACATCAGACCTCTAGCCTAGGGTTCCAGAGCTGGGAAGAGAAGTACCCATAATTTCAGGATGTACTAACCAGTGGGGATTGTGTCTGAGTGACATGGAGGTTGCTGAAGACCCAGGCAGTCCCTTTAAAGGGCTGGTAGATTCACTCCCTCTGAGCTCCAACACTGGGGCAACAGCTCCTGAGGAGCCAGAGATATATGGGGAGGAACTGGAGTGTCTGGCATTGGAGCAAGAAATCAGGGGCAGCTTTCTCCAGACAGAAGTACTTGCAGTGCTCATTATTCCAATGCTGAGACCTCCCCTGTCCCAGAGCTGACTGGCAGCCATATCTGAGTTTCCATCAGAGTGGCTAGCACTGTTTGCTATGCCCTGGTGATTCCTTGAGACCCTGCCCTATACAATTTGCAGCCCCACCCAAGCTATTTGCATCAGCTTTTCCATAAGAATGGCCTGTCCTGGGCTCAGGCTTCAGACTTTCCTAAAATTTCTCAAACAAGCAGCAGCTAGAGTCAGCATACCCCATACCTATTGATAATATCAATAAGAGGCCCAAGACAGCTTGGCCTCGCCTGGACACTTCTAAGCCCAACACAAGTGGCAGACATCTGTAGGTTGCTCTCTAGCTCCTGCCAGGTGGCCTTAGGCAGTGACTGACTTTGTACCTCCCAGGAGGCCCCAGATCCAGTGTACAGCTTCAGACCCTACCAAATTACAACTTTACACATCCACAAGAGACACATTCAATGGGCAGAGCCAATAAACACCAAAGCTGAAGCAAGTTCTGCTCCACAGGGATGCCTCCTGCACAGAAGCTCTTCCATTGTATTGCAATGGTCCTCACAGCCATTTGGTCTGGAAATCAGTTCCTCCCAGTGATGCCAAAAACAATCAAGGCTCAACTACAACAAGGCTATGCACACAGACCACATAGGGGAGCATCTAGAGAACCCAGGTAAGGTGAGTGGGGTGGCTGAGCCACTGGTCCCCACTGGATACTTAATATATAAGAACCACCTATAAGCTGGCTGAATGGAAGTCCTACAGCTAGAGAAGTAAAGAAGAAAGCACACAAAGCCACTCTATCAAATCCAGGATACATAGCAACTCTACCTAATACAAAGAAACAAATACAGAGAATCAGCCAAAATACAGAGACAAAGAAACATGTCACAAATGAAAGAACAGAAGAAATATCCAGAAAAAGAGCCAAATGAAATGGAAGCAAGCAAACTACTAGATACAGAGTTTAAAAAAAATGGTTCTATCGTTGCTCAATGATCTTAATGAGAGCTTCAAGGGTCTTAGTGAGACTTTCAAGGAACTTAGTGAGAATTTCAAAGACATAAAAAAGGACCAGTTATAAATTAAGCATACACTAACTGGATAAAGAATAATTTACAAGAACTCAACAGTAGAGTAGAGGATTCTGATAATCAAAACAATGCTTTGGAATATGAGGAAGCAAAAACACACAGTCAGAAGAGCAAAAAGAAAAAAGAATACAAAAATATGAAAAAAGTGTAAGGAGCCTCTCGGACAACTTCAAGAGTACCAACATTCTCATTATGGGGATGCCAGAAGTAGAAGGGAGAGAGCAAGTTATTGAAAACCTATTTGAAGAAATAATGACAGAAAACTTCCCCTACCTGGTAAAAGAAATAGATTTACAAGTCCAGGAAGCACAGAGTCCCAAACAAGATGAACCCAAAGAGATCCACACCAAGACACATCATAATTAAAATGCCAAAGGTTGAAGACAAAGAGAGAACCTTAAAAGGATCAAGAGAAAAACAGTAAGAAGAAGAAGGAAAAAAAACAGATTAAAAATGTGAACAATAAAATGGGAATAGATACATATCTATCAACAATTGAATCTAAAAATCAAAATAAACAAATAAGGAATCTAATGAACAAAATAAACTGATTAATAAAATAGAACCAAAGGCATGGCAACATGGAACAGACTGACAAATTTTAGAGGGAAGGGGGGCATGGGTGAGATTGAAAGATCTTACCTATAGACACAGAAAGTAGGGTGGTGAAGGCCTGGGGCAGGGCAGAAACTGGGTGGAGGGGGCTATGGGGAGAAAAATGGGGGACATCTGTAATACTCTCAACAATAAAGATTTTTTAATAAGAAAATTCAATGGCAGATTGATAATTCTGTGACACTTGCATATTAATTTATACATAGGTAAATTTTATTTCCAAACACATCTGATAATAATAAGGTAATTTCATCAGAATATTGGTCACAACTTTTGTCTTTTCTAGTTCTCCTAATTATCAAAATGAAGTAAAACTATTTAACAGGTACAAATTTTATTTTATACATCCAACATACAGAGACTTTAAGTCACCAGTAGTCTGAATAAAGAATAAAATATTCAAGGCAGTCAGTCTACTCATTTATGATTATGATTATCTACATATATAAAAGCCTAAGCGACCATTATGACTGAAAAATCAGAACAACCAGAATGACTGGTCAACCAGTTGCTATGATGTGCACTGACCACCAAGGGACAGACGCTCAATGCAGGAGCTGCCCCTTGTGGTCAGTGTGCTCCCCCACAGGTAACCTCCCATGGCTGGCCGGCAGCATCGGCATCTGATGTCCATTTCTTCAGTGCCCGGCCCAGTGACCATTGCCTCCTCTCCTGACCCTGCTGAGGCCTTTGGCCCCGGCCTGGGACAGGGAACTGGGGGTGGGTGGCAGATGTGGCCCCTTTCCCAGGGAGGCCAAGGGCCAGCTCCCTTTTTGGGGATGACAGCCAACCTCCCATGCCCTGTCCCTCTCCCCGGCTGGCAGACCTCGATCGGCTCAGCCCAGGCCTAGGGACCCCACCCATGCATGCATTCGTGCACCAGGCCTCTAGTATTATAAATAAAATATTAAAACAGAATATGAAGTTTATAAGACACAACAGATAATATTATAATTCATCCTATATAATAAAAGAGTAATATGCAAATAGACCGAACTATAGAACAACCAAACAACCAATAAAAGTGTAATATGCTAATGATATGCTAAGGCTGCTCAACTGCTTACTATGAAGTACACTGACCACCAGGGGGCAGACAGTCAACCGGTCAACCAGTCGCCATGACATACACTGACCACCAGGAGGTAGTTGCTCTGACTGGTAGGTTAGCTTGCTGCTGGGGTCCGGCCGATCAGGACTGAGCAGGATGGGTTAGACACACCCTGGAGCCCTCCTGCAGTCTCTCCTTGGCCTGATCATGCACCAGTGGCATCCCTCAGCCTGGCCTGCGCCCTCTTGCAATCCGGGACCCCTCAGGGGATGTCAGAGAGCCGGTTTCAGCCCGAACCTGCAGGCCACTCCCCTTGGGAGGGCATCAGACGCAGGGCTCCTGGCTGGCAAGTGCTGCTGTAGCAGCATGAGCCTCTCCCGATCAGGACTGATTGGCCATGAGCCCGCAGCAGGCACAGTGGGTCCAGATTGAGCAGAAGCGGCAGGTAGGAGCTGCAGGCGACATTGGACTACAGGTTTCTGCCGATCCCTGCAGGCCACCCAGAGGGATCCCACCTGTGCACTGGGCCTCTAGTATAGTATAAAGAATGAATGGCAGGTATATCACTTTTTTTGGCCAATAACAAACATCTGTATGTGGCCAAAAGTATAAATATCACAAAAATCTAAACTATATCTATAAATTTATTCTCTGGACCCCAGTCACTTCAATAACTTATAGCCAAATAATATAAACAAAAACAAGACACTCTAGGCCTTCAGTGAGAAATGGGGCTAAATAGAACTCTGTCAACATTGATTTCTCTCTCCATAGTTCTTCCTTTATTTTCCACAAAACTCTCACTTGACTCCGTGACTAGTTCCAACATATTTATCTGTGTGCACATAACTGTCAACAATAGAAAAGATAATTCCCCAGGTGGAGGCTTCACATTTACTGTGCTGAGCATGACTTACTAAAGAAACTAATGATTTCAAAGTCACAACTAGTGGGCTGCCTTCATGAACATGTGTTTATGGGAATATGTACACACTGTGGGTAAGAGAAATGGCAGGAGCAATAAAATGAAGGAAACTTTTATATGAAAATCACCCTATCTCTCCATTCTTTGATGTATCTGGCAGGTTGAGACAATGGGAACAGATACTTACATACAGAAAGGGTACGCTGTGGGGGCTTCTTGAAGACTTGGGTACAGTTAGTTGAGTCTTACCTTTTGGTTGGTGAGAATTACTTGATAATGCTGCACTTTTAAGGTTCCAGCAATTTCATTCTTTATCTTCTCCTTTAACAATATCTCCACCTCATATACTTTATTAATATTTCTACATTTTAGGGTAACCCAAATTAAGAAGAAGAAATTTGCTCTATTGACTGTCTATGACGATATGATCTGGCAAGTATAGTGAGTCAGCTGAAGGTTTTGATTCATGGAGTGATGAACTATTCTTGGAGTGATGTTAGTAACCCAAGATCTCTCCCTAAATGGCAAGAAGTTAGACTAACAACAAAACAGTCCGTGTGCATGTAGAGACTAAGGGGGAAGAAGTGGTCTGAGAGGGACCCATTAATTCAGCACAGACTAAAGGTTGGGTTACCATATTATAGACCAATCAATGTTCAAAGGCAGGACAGCTTTCTTTAGTCAAATCAGATATTAAGACATAGAGGCATAGCAGATAAGGAGACAGATTCCAGAGCATCAACAGGCCCTGCCAAGTAGCTATAATTTCATGTCAAATGATGTCATATGACCAATTGTGAGTATGATATAGTTCAATGTCAGTACAGTCAGTTGAAACATGAAAAATGTCATTCGCTTTGTTCACATATTGTCAAAATGTCTCTTTGTCAGTTTCTCATAAATTTGCAGTAAATGCCTTATTGAACTACAGACTTTCCAGACTGTTTCATATAAATAAAATTTCATATGACTTAGAAAGTCTTGAAATTATGGCATCATCTTAAAGAAACCCCAGGTATTTTGGGGTTCACAAATATTCATAAGAACACATCATTATTTGGCCTGCCACTTAAACATTAATGTTTAGTCTAAGTTGAAAATGTACATTAATGAACCAAAAATATCTCCTACATGTCTTTAATATTTAAAGTTTTCTGTATTCTTCAACCATACTGTAAATAAATGTAAGATTTCTCTAATAAGGAGTCCAGACCTTACAGTAGACTCACCTGTTTGTCAGATATTATCATTTTGTTTCCAGATCAGATACAATGCTCTTTGTGAGATTTGATTTCTCAATTACCTTTTTGCAAAAGGTTGGAACTATTTTCATATCTTATTGTGTCTCTATTGCACCATATGTTATTACACTGTATATGCAATTTATACATGCATTTGTTAGGTGGAGTCCAGCAAAAAGGAGGAAAAAAGAGCAACATTTAAAAGGACGATTTTCAGGTCTGTACTGTCCTCAAAAAGCAATATGGGAGGGATGCTAGCCTCTCTGTGAGATTGCATTATGATCTAGTGACCCTGAAAATAAGGTCAGAAGGAGGTCTCCCTGCTAACTGGAAAACTAATCAATATAATTCAATATAAGGATTGGTGTCCCCAAATCACATAACTTCTCTCCTTTTCGTTCCCCTTCAATATCAACCCTGAGACTCCAGCCTCTGACTCATGGTTCTCCCCATTGCTCACATACCCATAGGCCTGCATGTAGGCAAATGCTAATGAAAAACTATAACAATCTTATAATTATTGATTAGGTATGCAATAATAAAAAAAAGACTTTTAATCAAATGTCATTTTCATATTTAACTTGTTTGAACTGAGATTTACTGCTTGAAATTTCATTTATTTTTTTTCACTTAAAACAATAACTTGAGGATATAGAATTTATTCAAATAAAATACATGCATAGAATTTTGCTTACACCAAAGCCCAATTATTTAGATTTGTAGCAGGTTTACAAAGAAACTTCTCTTGTGGACTGGTCTGCATTTGATTCAGATCAGGTACAGTTACTGAGAAGGAAAGCAAGACAAAGGGTAAAAGGTCACTGGTGACTAATTTTCTGAAAACTAGCAGCTTGTGTAAGTAATAGAACATTTATTGCCTTTCAATGCTGTCCCGGCAATGAGCTAGAAAATCCATAAGAATTCCCAGCCCTAGCCTTTATTAAAGCATAGTCCTGGATTAGTTTAATGTGCAATTTAAAGTCACTGCCTGCCAATACTTTGCTTACTTTCCTTAAGTAGGGTCATTTTCCACCCCTACCTCCCAATAAAGTATAAATGCAACAAAAAAGTGTGTTTTTCTTAGTCATCTAAGAGTGAATCTTTTTCTAGTTTAAGTTATACATTTATTTCTTCTTACATACTACTGATCCTGACAAAATGACCAATCCCAAATGAAGCTCTTTTTATTCACAGCAAATTCCTGAAAGTGGGAAAGTTAAGGTTTGTTCCCTTTGTGCTCATCTGCTTCCTGCACAGGTGTACCCGGCCTTAATATTTCAGTGCTCATGAAAGATTTAGGTACTCATGGATGGTTTTATAGAATATTTAAAAACATATTTACAATATAATTTTAAGACTAAAAGTATTTTTTTTACTATAAATTTTAAATATTTATTAAAAAACTAGTGACCTGGTGCACAAAATTTGTGCACGGGTGGAGGGGGTGTACCTCAACTGGGCCTGCAGCCTCTCCAATCTGGGACCCCTCAGGGGATGTCCAACTGCCAGCTTAGGCCCGCCCCCAACTGTCCCCCACTGCCTGCCTGCTCACCCCCAACTGCCCCTGCTTGCCAGCTTGCTTGCCCTTAACTGACCCCCTCCCCTGCCAACCTCATGGCCCCCAACTGTCCTCTCTGGCCAGCCTCATGGCCCCCAACTGCCCTCCCCTGCCCACCTCATGACCTCCAGCTACCCCCTCTGTTGGCCTGATCACCCCCAACTGTGCCCCTCTGAGGCCTACTTGCCCCCAACTGCCCCCCACTGCCAACCTGCTAGCCCCCAACTGCCCTCCTCTTCTGGCCTGATAGCCCCTAACTGCCTCTGCCTCGGCCCCGCCACCATGGCTTTGTCTGGAAGGTCTCCCGGAAAGTCTCCCAGTCTAATTAGCATATTACCCTTTTATTAGTATAGATGATTCTTAACAGAGTAATGCTATCAGATACTGGATACAAAGGAAAACTCACATTATTTGATGCTAAGATTTGTGAATATTTTATCTCAGAATCCTCTAAACAACTTCATAAAACTGCCTTCAACATCATCTTTTTAAGGATGAGCAAACTGTAACTCAGAAAATTTAGTAAGCTAATATAAGTCCCAGAACTAAAAAATGAAAGCATTTCTTATGTTGTTGTTTGTCACAAAAATGTCCCTAATTCTTTTTATGACTCTAAATTGTTTTCCAGAAGCATGTTGTGGTCAGAACATCCTTCAGGACTTCTGATAAGGTCTCTTATTTGGTACTAGGGGCCCAGTGCATGAATTTGTGCAAATTGAAAAGAACTGTGAGCCACAAGGCTGCAATGAGCACAGGGGTGGGTCTTGGTCCATCCTCCGTGCCCCCACCTGGCCGCTCCCACTGCGGCCTCCTGTCCCCTGTCTGCCAGCAGCCCTGCTCCCGCCATTACTGCTCCCATGCACTGACAGTGCTGGCCCTGCTCGCACCCACTGATGGTGCAGAGTGATTGGGCCGGTGCCAGCAGCGGGTACGATTGGGGCTGGCACGGTCAGCGGTGCAAGTGGTGGCTGCTGCCCTGATCACCCCTCAGGAGCAGGGGGAGGTAGAGAAGCCCTCAGGGGCGACTGGGGCCGGCAGCCACCACTTGTACCCGCTGACGGCACTGAGCGATCGGGACTGCCGCTGGGCACCAGGAGCCGGCAGCATGTGTGAGTGGCAGCTCCGGTGCCAGCAGCAGGTGTGAGTGGGGCCCACTATATAATATATCATCTTCACATCGCATCATGTGTTCACTGCCCAAAGTCAAATCTTTTTCCATCACCATTTTTCCCACTTTACCCTCTTCTGACTCCACCTCTGTTTCACTGTGGCAATCATCATACTGTTGTCTGTTTATGAGGTGGTTTTTATTTGTTTATTTGTTTGTTTTTGCTTAACCCCTTCTCCTGTTTCACCCAGCTGCCCAAACCATTCCTCTCTGACTGCTGTTCTCTGTGTCTATGAAGCTGTTTTTACTTTGTTTGTTAGATATTTTATTCATTATGTTATACATATAAATGAAATAATATGGTATTTCTCTTTCTCTGACTGGGTTATTTCACTTAGCATAATACTCTCCAGGTTTCATCCATGCTGTAACAAAAGGTAAACTTTCCTTCCTTTTTAATGGCTGAGTAGCATTCCATTATGTAAATGTACCACAGCTTTTTTAATTGCTCATCTACTGAGGGGTACTGGGGTTGTTTTCAAATCTTGGCTATTGCAAATAGTGCTGCAATGAATAAAGAGGTGCATATATTCTTTCAAATTAGTGTTTCAAGTTTCTTTGGATATATTCCCAGAACTGGAATCATTGGTTCATAAGGCAGTTCCATATTTAAATTTTTGAAGAAAATCCATTTTGTTTTCTATTGTGGCTGCACCAGTCCAAATTTCCACCAACAGGGCATTAGGGTCCCCTTTTCTCCACATCCTCATCAGCACTTGTTTTTTGTTGATTTATTGATGATAGTCATTCTGACAGGTGTGAGGTGATATCTCATTGTGGTTTTAATGAGCATTTCTCTGATGGTTAGTGATATTGAGCATCTTTTCATTTGTCTATTGGCCATCAGTATGCCCTCTTTGGAGAAGTGTCTGTTCAGGTTCTTTGCCCATTTTAAATTGGGTTCTTTGTTCTCTTGGTATTGAGTTGTATAAGTTCTCTATACATTTTGAATATTAACCCCTTATCCTATGGATCATTGGTGAATATCTTCTTCCATTCAGTAGGTTGTCTTTTTATTTTGTTGATGGTTTCTTTTGCTATGCAAAAGCTTTTTAGCTTGATGTAGTTCCATTTGCTTATTTTTTATTTTGTTTCCCTTGCCCATGGAGATATATCAGAAAAAATATTGCTACAAGAAATGTCTGAGATTTTATTACCCATGTTTTCTTCTAGGATTTTTATGGTTTTGAGTCTAACAGTTAAGTTTTTAAGCCATTTAGTGTTTACCTGTGCAAGGTGTAAAAAGATGGTCTAGTCTCTTTCTTTTTTTCTTTCTTTCTTCCTTTCTTTCTCCCTTCGTTTCTTTCTTTCTTTCTTTCTTTCTTTCTTTCTTTCTTTCTTTCTTTCTTTCTTTCTTTCTTTCTTTCTTTCTTTCTTTTCTTTCTTTCTTCTTTTGCATGTATCTGTCCAATTTTCCCAACACCATTTAATGAATAACCTGTCTTTACCCCATTGTATGTTCTTGCCTCTTTTGTAAAATATTAATTGACCATAAAGGTGTGGGTTTATTTCTTGGCTCTCTATTCTGTTCCAAGTCCAGGCTCATAGAAAGTAAAAGGGAATTTCATAACTAGAAGATTTTTAAAGAAAGTCTTTTTTTTCATCATTAAACCTATAAAATGAGATTTAGGACATGGAAGCAGGTATCAAATGAAGGAGAAGAAAAAAATTATGCTGGTGCTACTTTGCTATTTTTTGATAGAAATTACTATTGTTAAATATGGTTAAATATTATTTTAGAGTTATATTATTATGCTGATATTTGCTTTGTCTTAAAAATCATAAGGGGTAGGAATCTGGTTTCAGTCATGTTGGTATCTTTGTTATCGCCCATAATTCTTGCCATGTAAAAGGTTCTTTTTAAATGTCTGTGATTGTATATAATGGCCAATGAAATACATACTTCCACCAAAAACTTCATAAATTTGGAAGCTGCAATATTAAGGTAGAAAAGAACAATTTTTCCATCAGTTTACACTAAGGTGACTAATATAGATATCCGGTATGAACGTAAGACAAATTTCCAGTATAAACTTTTCAAAAGAAATGTTTTAGAACTGAACCCTGTAAGGAAAATAAAACCCCAGAAGCAAAAAGATGGATATGAAAACCAGTTTACCAAGAGCTGAGGAAAAGTGGTCATAAGTGGCCACTAGGAATATAAATACATCTTCTGGGGTCAAGAGATCTGCACATGAAAAGTATCCAGTGATGAGTCCTACCAAGAACTAGAAAATTACACCTGAAGACAATGAGTCATGCTTAAAATCTGGCCAGGTCTAGAGAGAACAAGGCCAATGGAAATAGTACCTAATCAATTACAAGCTTACTTCTCTCTTCCTATTATTTTTCCTCCCCAAACTCTCACCTTAGAGAGGTCAGAAACAGCTAGTAACTAAGGTGAGAAAGGAGGAAACATTAAACAGAGAATAAGGCAAAAACACAACCCTTTTCCATTTCACATTTCCAGTCCAAAGGAAGCCTAGCTAGGGAAAGGGGTAGATTTAATATTGAATTGGTTTTGGAGTTTTGATTAAGATATTAGATTAGATAAACTGAGTTTTAAAGTGAAACAGTACTTATGGCTTAATGTAAGGGCAAGGCTATCTGACACCAACGACCTGGAGATTTTGAGCAGGAACAAAGGAAGATTAAGCCCTTCTGACTCACAATCCTGGTCCATCAGTTGATAGTAGACTACTGTCCCTGCTAGGTTATATGTTCAACCACTCTCTCAGAGACCACGTTTACCAAAGGCTCGTGCAGGACAATGTTGTTTGTGTTTCTCTCTCTCATTTCAGTTTGAAGGACAGCAATCCATGGCTTCTCCTCAAGGATGTCGGGAAAACACAGGCTCTGGAGTGCTGTGTCTTTATGGGGGAAGCCTGCACTTCCCTCCACTTTCTTATACAGTCAGCAGGAACGAGGGCAGGGTGAACGCAGCCATCCCACTACCCTCTAGGGCAGGATGTGTATTTTGCACAGAACAGTTTCTCACATCACTGAGGCCACAACTTGACCACAAGGCCCCCAAAGCCACCAGGGTAAATGTAGATTTATTCTGGGCAACCATGTGTCCAGCTAAACTTCTATTACTTCAGACAGAGAGGAAAACAGATCTGGGTCTATGTCACTGACATATTCTGAGAAGGAATGAAAAATAAAACCATCTTAAACAAAAATGAATATTTAATTCAATGTATAGATTGCAGGATCTATAAATAAACCAAATTAACTCTTTTAAGTACAAAAACCAGCTTTTCAAAATGTCTATTATTTACTTAGTAAATATTATTTGGAGAACAGTTTATAAAATAAAACAAATGGTGCTCACACAAAAATTTGCTTGGGTACCTCAACTTGTCCCCTGTAGCCCTGCTGAAGGCAGGGGCAGTCACAGCTACAACCCCAAAGGTCCCAGAGAAAGCAGAAGCAGCTGGCTATAACTGGGAAGGTGATTGAAGTTTCTTACTTAGCTCTAAATATTCATACAAATTTTGTACTCTGGCATATCACACATGAGTTTTTAATAATAAAGTAATATTTTCAGTTATTTAAAAATCAGTATAAAACATAATACGTTTTCCGTTGTTCTACTTTAGGAAGCTGGGGTTTAAAGGGGCCAAAAAATACACAAGCTACAAAAAGATTAGTGTAATAAATATAATCCAAGTGACAAAAAGGTAATGATCAAATATTGTGCTGACTAATACATTTCTAATCTTTGAGTCAATCACATAGAAGTTAACTAACTAACAGACTACCAAATACAAAATGTTGTAATTTTGTATGCCAACAAAATCTGAAATAGAAAACAACAATAGACTAAATTGGTATATAAACAAACATAAAATTCAGTAAAATATGAATAATAAACAAATATATCTTTAAATGTTTATCCTCAATAATAATCAAGTACCATGAACATTACAACACCCTGAAGCACAATTGTATGCATACTAGACTGATAAAATATTGCTTAAAATTGTAATATTTTATGCTGCTGACTTCATAAATAAATTGATATTTTCACATAAATTTGTTTGAAAACCAAAGGTAAACATTGCAAAAACAACAAAGTTTTTCATTCTTCTTGACCAACTAACCCATTAATGGGAAATTATGTTTATTTAAAAGACTATCAGAGAAACACTGATCAGACCATCAAACCTCAGGGGAAGGTAGGGGAGGGTTGGGGTAGGAGGGAGAGATCAACCAAAGGACTTGTATGCATGCCTATAAGCCTAACCAATGGACACAGACAACAGGGGGGTGAAGGCATGCTTGGGGGCTGGGGTGGGGGGCAATGGGGTGATAAGAACACGTATGTAATACCTTAATCAATAAAGGAAAGAAAAAAAGTAAAAGAAAGAAAAAAAAGACTTTCTTGGCTCCATTGTATGCTCTTGTATCCTTTGTCGAATATTAATTGAGCATAATGGCTTGGGTTGATTTCTGGGTTTGCTGTTCTGTTCCATTTATCTATATGCTTGTCCTTGTGGCAGTATCAGGCTGTTTTGAGTACAATGAGTTTATAGTATGACTTGAAAGAAAATGAGGAATCACCAGAAAAGAAACTAAATGAAATAGAGACAAGTAATTTAGTTCATTTTAAAGTTCATGTAGATATTTGTTTAGCTGGTGGAAGAGTGGGAATGAAGGAAGTAGTAACAACATGACAAAATGTCATAAAGATAGAGAAGTAGATAAATGCAATGCTCATCTGAGGAAGACAAGACTTTCTGGCTTGCCTACAAAAGTTGTCAGTTTGTAAACTATGTTCCAGTTAACATTTTTAAAAATGTATTATATTGTTGATGGATATTTGGATAGTTTCCAGCTTTTGGCTAGTGCAGAAAGTGCTGCTATGTACGTTTGAATATATGTCCTTGGTGGACATATGTGCAAATTTCTGATAGGTATAAACTGAAGAATATTTGAGGCATGGGGTACAGATATGTTCTGCTTTACTAGATATATTTATCCACCATTCTGATATACTCTTTTGTAAGTGTACTAGTATGTTTAGAAAGAACATTGCCCATTTTCTATTGATTTTTTGTGTGCCCCCTCCATCCCCCATTGGTTTCTGAAGAACACACTTTTTTATAAGCAGCATATTGTCAGAGGTCTTGTGAAAATTATCGTAGAGGGACTGTAAAAGCTATGGGAGCAGCTCTCAGAAAGAAAGTGTCAGCACAGTAAGTTCAAGGAGGGAGTGATGACAAAGAATGATTTTTTTTTCATTCTTGAATCTCACCAAGTCCAACTCACTTAGGAAAACAGTTACCCTTGAACACCTTTATATTTATACTAAACATTTTATTTACCAAAATGAGATTGTGTTATACACACCAATTTTCTTTCACTTAATTTACATTATTTTATGGACATCTCTCCAGCTAAATGCACAGATATGTTTCATTATTGTAAATACTTCATAATTCATGTCACCATTTTTTTATTAATGATAATTTAAGTCATTGCCAAGTTTTTGTTCTTGCAATGTTGCTATAAGCATTCTTGTACATCTATCCCTGTATGTATATGTATGTGTACACTAGGCCGATAAGAATGCTTATAGCAACAAGTTATTTTGCTGTTGTTAATATTGCTGTTGTTATTGTTAATTGATATAGACTAAATTCCCAAAGTCAGCTTGTTTTATCAAAATTTATATCAGTGATGAGGCTTTTGGCTCAGACACAGCGTTTGAATTCTCTGGTTATAGTGCTCATTGAGCCTCTTATATTTTATTAAAAGAATGCACTGACTAGCTCTCATAATGATTAATTCTTGTGCACTTTCTGATTTTTCTCCATATGCTCATTTTTTATACTTGTCTACATTTGAAAAGCCCTTTGTGATCATGTTAAATAGAAATCTTAGCAGGCCTGAAGGTGCATAGTCTCATTGCACATTAGGAATGCATTAAGTGTGGTCTGGCAGCAAATTTACTCTTCTTAAATGATTTCTAGGCAAAACATATAACATAATGACAACAGGTTGTACTTGTTTCTGACTTGACAGCTGGTTGAGACTGGTAGTGGCTAGAAGATTTATTTGGAATCAGCCCACATCTACTCACTAGAATTTTAAAAAAAATGCAGCCATAGTATTACATTTTAAACATCTTTAAGGGGGTTCTGGTAAAGATGGCAGAATAGGTAGACACTGCATTCACCTCCTCTCATGACCACATCAAAATTACAACTAAATTATAGAACATTCTGAAGACTACCTAAACAGAAGTCTTATAACTAAGGATATAAAGAAGAAGCTACAACAAGACTGGTAGAAGGAGCAGGCACACAAAACAGGCTGGCGTCACACCCACATGTGGTAGTTGATAATCTGGAGGGATATCTCAGCTGCAGAGGTCACCCATGAGGAACAGGGATCTCATCCCCATGCTGGGCACCCCAGCCCAGAACTCCAGTGTTGGGAAGTGGAGCCCACAAAACATCTGGTTAGAAAAATCAGTGGGGATTCCATCTGTCTGGGTGAGACAGAGGTTGCTGGAAACCCAGGTGTCCCCTCAAAGAGCTCAGGCACAAACTCACCCTGGGTCTAGTGTAGGGATGGTGGTGTGAGGTTTCCAGAAACACCCAGGGAGAAATGGAGCTCTGTGACTTTAGGGTGAGGGATGGCTGCCATTGTCCCAGTGCTGAGCCCTCCTCTCATAAGATGAGCATCAACTTTCTTGAGTTGAGCCCTCCCTACACACAACCAAATCTAAATCTGCATTACCGTGATGAGCTCCATTTGCTCCAACCTGACCAGTCCCTGAGACCCCGCCCCACTCAACTCATGTACTATGGGAGGCTCTTTCAGTGGCAGCCAGCCTGGGCCCATATTGTGGTCATTCTTAAAAAACTCAAAACTCTGGTAAAGCTTGGGAATGGAGATGGGCAGAAACATACAGGCAAAAACTGATTTGTGTGCCTTGACTTCCGGGCAAGGGCTGGAGGGACAGCCTTCATTGTTCCTGTGTTGAGCCCTCTCCATACATAGTCAAATCTGAATCTGAATTAGTTCGGTGAATATTTAGTCCACTCTAGTGACTCCCTGAAATCCCACCCCACTGCAACAGTGGCCTCAGGCTCAAAACTGGTGGTAAATCTGAACCTGAATTAACTTGGTGAACATCTCTCACCCAACCTGGTGACTCCCTGAGTCCCTGCCTCATGGAACTATCATACTGTCTGAGGCTTGTTCAGTAGCTGAGTCTTATGGGCAGCTCTCAGGGTGTCTTGGGCCTTTTGGTGACCTACCCCATGCCCAATATTGGTGGCTTCTGGCCTTAATTTTCAGTATAGACTCTCCAAAACATATCCAGGCCTACCAGTGGTAGCTACCAACATCATATTGCTTTATAGCACCTATTAGGTAGCCCCTAGCCAGTCACACCCTGTGGCCTGCACCAGAGCCCCTCCCAACAGACACCAGAACCAATACACATGATGGCCAGTTTCAGACCACAACAGGGCACCACCTAATTAGCTCAACAGGTGGCACACTCAAAGGGTAGTCATGACACGCACCAGATCCTGCTGGGACCAATCCCACTTCATGGGATTAGTCCCTGCACAGCAGCTAATACACTGTGGTCTAGGCCAATCCTCACAGCTGGTTAGCCTAAAAGTCAATCCCACCTGTACACACAGCCCACACAAGGGACACTCTGGTTCAGGTGACCAGGGAGATTCCACCGCTGGACCCACTAAGGTACCAAGGACATAAGGCTCACCCTACAAACTGGAAGATGTAGCAGACCTACTTCATACATAGAAATAAACACAGAGAAGCAACAAAAATGAGGAGATAGAAAAAGATGTCCCAAATGAAAGAACAGGAGAAATCTCCAGAAAAAAATGAAATGAAGTGGAGGCAAGCAATCTATTGAATGCAAAGTTCAAAACACTGGTTATAAGAATGCTCAAGAAATTTAGTGAGAACTGCAAAAAAAAAAAAAAAAAAAAGTAAACATAAAAAATCATAGAAAATGTAGAAAAGAACAGTCATAAAAATTACAATGAATAAAATTAAGAATATACTAGAAGGAATCAAAGCAGAATTAGATGAAACAGATGATCAAATCAGAAATTTGAGAGACAAAGTGGCAGAAAACACCCAATCAGAACAGCATAAAGAAAATTTTATTTATTTATTTTTTCTATCACCATTTATTCCCCCTAACCCTCTTCCACCTCCAATAACTCCCCATCCCTCTGCAATCTCCACACTGTTGTCTGTGTCCATGAGTTTTTTCTTTTCTCAATCTTTCTACACACTCCCAGAATCCCCCCCACCAGGGCTGTCTTCCTGCTCTCTATCTATGACTATGTCTCTATTTTGCTTGGTAGATGCTTATTCATTAAATTCCACATATGAGTGATATTATGTGCTACTTACTTGTCTTTCTCTGACTGGTTTATTTCACTAAACATAATGTTAAATGGGGATAGGTTAAGGGATCTCTAGGAGAACATCAAACATGACAACAATCTCATCATAGGAATACCAGAAGGAGAAGAGAGAGAGAAGTAATAGAGAACCTATTTGAAGAAATAATGACTTAAAACTTCCCTAACCTGGAGAAGGAAATACATATAAAAATTCAGAAAGTGCAAACAGTTCCAAAAAAGATGAACCAAAGAGGCTCATGCAAAGACTCATCATAATTAATTAAAATGGCAAAGACTGAAAAGAGAATTTTAAAAGCAGCAAGAGAAAGACAGTTATCTACAAGGAAACTCCCATTAGACTGACAGCTGATTTCTTAACAGAAACTTTCCAAGACAGAGAGATTGGCAAAAAATATTCAAAGTGATGAGAAGCAAGGAACTATAATCAAGATTATTCTACCTTGTAAGGTTATTATTTAAGAAAAAAAGGAGCAATACAGAGTTTCCTAGATAAGAAAAAGCTTAAGGAATTTATCACCATCAAACTAGTATTGCCAGAAATGTTAAAGTGACTTCTTTAAGGAGAAGAAAAAATGGACATAGATATGAATAATGAAATGGCAATAACCATGTGCCTATTAATAATAACTTTAAATGTAAATGGATTAAATACTCCAATCAAAATGCAAGGCAGCTGAATAAATAAGAAAATAAGACTCATACATACAAGTGGGTAAAAAGTAGATTTACAGTTGTGAGTATGTAAAACAACTAGTTTATTCTTTATTAACTAGAGGCCCAGTACATGAAAATCCATGCACTCAGTGTGGGGGGGGGGAGGGTTCCCTCAGCCCAGCCTGCACCCTCTCACAATCTGGGACCCCTTGGGTAGGGTTCCTAGGTCTGGCCTGAGATCAGGGCCTATGGGGTTTTCATTCTCCTGGCTGCAGGCAGCTGCCCCACCCCCACTGCTGCCACTGCTTGCCATTTGTGCAGTGATGCCCCCCCTCCCCTGCCACCAGTGTGCTCTCTCTGCAGGTGGCAGGTGTGGGACGCAATGGCATGCCTAGCCTGGGCCTCCCTCTGCGAGGTGATCGCTAACTGGCCACACACCTACCACCAAGTCACTGCGGATGGCCTGGGTCTCCCTCTTTCTTTGCTGGGGTTGGGGCCAGCCCCACAAGGGGCCGTCTGCCTACCTGATCACCCCTAACAACTTTCCTGACTACCTGATCACCCCTAACTACTTGCTGGGGGGCAAGACCAGCTCTGTGAGTGGCTGTCTGCCTACCTGATTGCCCCTAACCTCTGGCCTGCCTACCTGATCACCCCTAACCACTGGTTTGCCTAGCTGATCACCCCTAACCACTCTGCCTGCTTGCCTGACCACACCTAACCACTTGCTTGGGGGCAGGGACAGCCTGGTGAGGGGCTGTGGTGGTTCTGGTCTTTATGCTTATGGTGGCTGGCCTTTTATTATATAAGATAGGATTACTAGAGGCCCGATGCATGAATTTGTACACGGGTGTGTTCCAGCCTGCCACCCCGATGGAGGCCGATTGGGTGGGCCAGCCAGGTGTAGTGGCTATGGGTGGTTGATGGGCCAGCTCCACCCCCGATTATGGTGGGGGGCTGACAGGCGGCCAGGCCAGCTGTGGGGAGGGGCTCTGGGTTGTTGGCCGGCTAGCCCTGTCCCCTGGTTGAACTCCAGGTCAAACTCCTGGTTGAACTCCTGGTCAAGGGGACAATTTGAATATTAGCTTTTATTTATATAGGATTGTATTATTTTCCATATGAACAACTGTAAACCTACTTTTGCCCCATCTTGTATGCTTCCCACAAGGGACCCACTTCAGATAATGACACACACAGAGACTGAAAGTAAAGGGGTAGAAAAAAATTTTAGTAAATACAAATTTTAAAAAGCTGGGGTAGCAATACTTATATCAGACAAAATATACTTTAAAACAAAGGCTATAATAGGACACTATGACATTACATGATCATAAAGAAAGAAATTCCACAAGAGAATATAACCTTTGTAAACATTTATGCACCCAATATAGGAACATCTAAATAAATTAAGCTAATATTGATGAACATAAAAGGAGAGAGAGGGACAGTAGCATATTCCTAGTAAGGGATTTTAATATTCCTACTCTAACTCTAACCCTAATCCTAACCCTAATCCTAACCCTAACCCTAACCCTAACCCTAACCCTAACTCTAATCCTAACCTTAATTAACGTTCAGCAAGTGCTAGATCATGCAGAACTGCTTGATCCATTATAAGAATTTTAAATTTTACTTAAAGGTCCTAGAAAAACATTGAAGGTTGTAAAGTAGAGAAATGCATGATAATATTTATAATTTTAAAGATATTTGTTTTTATTATGAGAATGAGCAAGAATTAATTCAAGGAATCACATTAGGAAGCTTTTTTTTTTTTAGTAATCAATGTGAAAGATGATGGTAGGTAGGGTGAATGTGGCTACAGTAAAAATGTATAAAAATTGACATATGGAGAGGTGGTTGTCAAGGATAAATCTCAGATTTATACCTTGCACAAGTGAGTAGATTAGGCGACTGACACCATTTGTTGCAATCAAACTGGCTGAAGTAGAAATAAGATTAGAGGAACACCAAGGGACAAGATACTGACACCCCCGACCCACCGCGGGGCCCACATCCAAGTGGATATGTGGGTGTGAGACAAATAAGAGCAATTTAGATTGGAGATACAAAAATAAGTAACACCCACAACTGAACATCATTCAGAATGATAAAGCTACATAAGAGACTGGAATGGGGTTGTTAACGTATTGGGATACAAGTTTAAAACTATGTTATTACGAAGAAGAAATAGTCATGCTTGGCAAATGTTGTTGAGTAAAAAGTAAGATGAAGATATAAAACAATTTATTATTTTTCTTTTGACCCGATCTTAACCTATTGTATGACATAAGCGTTTATAGACGCAAGTGGCTGACCTTCCCTACACACCACACACCTCTGTAGCCGCAAACCTCGCATATCAACTCTGGTCACCCAGTTTTAAAATCTGACTTGTTAGTGACATCTCTGGGTTTGTAAAGAAAATTATGGTAACTTAAATTCATAAATATTCCAGCGCATATGGAAAAAATTCCAATATCATCCCATTTTGGACGTGTGGCAGTTAACTGGTTAGTTCAGCTTGAGCAGCCATAAAAATATACCACAGACTGTATGGCTTAAACAATAGATGTGCTGAGCTAGCTCAGCCAAGGGTTCTGAAAGCCTGAGTGAGGGCGGTGAAAGGATGAAGAAATGACAAAGAGAATAATCTGGTCTACTTGGATCTTCCTGTGCCTGGCTAAGGCCACAGAGAGAGATCCAGAAAGCAAGCTGAGACTTTATTTTACAGCCAGAGGTAAACAAGGTAGTGGTTACCATAGTTACAATGTTCTTGTGAGTTTCACTTGTTTTGGCAGCACTTGCTGCACCTCCCTCAGCCCATTAGCTACCCAGATAAGATCTAGGGAGCGTCATAAGGTCAAGCCTAATTATGCTAAGAGGACTGTGCCCTCTAAGCTGGGACATGTTTGTGGCTGTACCAACAGGTCAGTCCGAGGATTAACCCTATAGCCGCACCCTACAAATATAAATTTATTTCTCACAGTTCTGGAGTATGGAAGTCCAAGATTATGGCAGGGTTCTTGATGAAAATTCTCTTCTTGGCTTCTAGGTGGCTGTCTTCTCACTGTGGCCTCACATGGTTTTTATAATTGCACTAATTATATTTATGTGGACTCTGTCCTCATAACCTCACCACCTCCCAAAGATCCCACATCCAAATACTATTACACTGGGAATTAGGACTTCAACATTAGGACTTCCTCAATGGACTAGGACTTCCCCAATGGTTTAAGACTTCCCTAATTCATTAGAACTTGGGAAAGGTACATCAATCCATAGAAGATTTGGTAACCTTGATATAGATCATTTTTCATTGAAGGGCAGGGCTTGAAAAGGGATTGATTAATTATTCTCATTGAAATGAATATTCCAAGCATATGCTTTAAAGTTGTGATTTTTTTTAATCCTATATGTGCTACTCATCCTGCAAGCATTTTTTTTGACATTTAATTTTAAAAAATTGTCAATAGTTAAAAATCAGATTTCACATAAAAATACTCTTAAAAACCATGCCAAGATCTGACAACATGGAGTCTATTTTTGTGCATGGCAATAATGAGCTAGAGCTGACTAGCTCATGGCTTATCCCCCTTGATGGTTTCCAACCACTTCATGTGGTGTTGCACCCCCACCTTGATTTCACCTGAATGACCTAAGGACTTTGAGTTTGCTGCTCCTGCTTTAGAGATTTTCATTGCAGAAAGCAACTTAAGGGATAAACAATGCACTTCAAAGTAACTAACACAGGATGTTGAACTGAGCAAATATACAATAAAGTTCTGTTGAATTGAGTTCTCTCAGTGTTTTAAAGTTGAGTAGCTTCAAAAGGTACTAAAAAACTCACTTTTAAAAAAAATTCCCATCCAAGGATATTTTCCCCATTGATTTTTTTTTTTGAGAGAGTAGAGGAGAGGAAGGATGGGGGGGAGGGGAGAGAGAGAGAAACATCAATGTGAGGGAGACCCATCTATTGATTGTCTCCAGGTCAGGGGTGGGAAGGAGCCAGTAAACGAGGTATATGCCCTTGACCAGGAATCGAAACTGCGACCCTTTGGTCTGAGGGCCAACATTCAAACCACACAGGAAAACCAGCCAGGGCTCACAATTTTTTTTTTTTATAAGAACTTCAAGAGCAAACTGATTTTACCTTATGTTTAGCATTTGAACTTACAATTTTTTATTCTTATGGGTAGCTCTGCTTATGACATTTAAATTTTGTGTTTTATTTAGTTATTCTTTCCATTCATACTCATATCCTGTATGGTTCATTATTTGAAAATAATTTTAGCTTTTCTATAATTTCTAATTTGTAAAAATCGTAATTGGTATATACTATGGTATATGTCAAATTCTTATTCCTCATTATTCTTATCTGCAAGAGGGGCAGATTTAATTACTTGAGGGGGGGGATTGGATTCTGTCCTTGAGGACCAGAAAGACATGTGGCATCAACATGCTTTGGGGTAAGAGAGAGGTCTTTTGTGTAGCCCATCCAAGTAATGTAATTGATGGGCAGAAGACAGATCCCCCCCTGCCAGCCTTACACCACATATGTCCTGAATTTGCTTCTACACTGTGAAAAGAGTATGTATATTTATATCTCTTTCACAAGGACTCTGAGCACTAAAAATGGAAACACATGACACTAGTTTAGTGCCTAGCGCTATTTTGTTTAATACATATTCTTTTAAATCTGACCAATTAGTCATTAGTATTCTTTTATAAAATACAGAATCAATAATCTTGCAGTGTAATCAATTAGTGTGAATCACCTGGTTTTTCTCTTGACACCTAACTATGATATAGCTTGATGCTCATTGGAGTGGGGAGTGAAGGCCAAACCCAGAGAACTGATTCCAGAAAAGATATCAGAAGATTTCAAACTGCACAGGAGCAGAGCAAGATATGGAAGGGCAACAAGGCAAGGGTGATTATGTCAAATTTCTGTCTAGGTTCATACATCCTCAGGCTTGAAACCATTACCCAAGTCTCTCCTCACTAGTATTTTAGTTTTTTCCCATTGAGTATGATGCTGGCTGTAGGTCTGATATATATGGCCTTTATGATGTTGAGGTATGATCCCTCTATTCTCACTTTGTTGAGATTTTTTATCAAAAATGGGTGTTGGACTGTCATGAATGCTTTTTCTGCATCTATTGATATGATCATGTGATTTTTGTCTTGCAATTTGTTTATGTGATGGATCACATTATTTTTTTATTTGCTAATATTGTACCAGCCATGCATCCCTGGAATAAATCCTACTTGATCATGGTGTATGATCTTTTTAATATATTGCTGGATCCAATTTGTTAATATATCGTTGAGGATTTTAGCATCTATATTCATCAGGGATATTGGCCTGTAATCCTCTTTCTTTGTAGGGTCTTTATTTGGTTTTGAAATTAAGATAATGCTGGCCTCATAAAAAGAGCTTGGAAGTGTTCCTTTCTCTTGGATTTTTTTGGGATAGTTTGAGGAGGGTAAGTGTTAGTTCTTCTTTGATTATTTGGGAAAACTCCCCTGTGAAGCCATCCAGACAAGGGCTTTTGTTTGCTGGGAGTATTTTGATTAGTGCTTCAATTTCATGAGTTGTTATAGATCAGGTTTTCTGCTTCTTCCTGATTCAATTTTAGAAGATTGTATTTGTCCATTTAATTGTATATTAGTTATACCTAAAAACAAATAAAAATTCTATTGATACAATTTTTAAAATATCTATGTTATGGATTGAATTAGTTCCCTCCGGAAAAAAAAAAGTTCAAGTCCTAACCCCTAGTACTTTAGAATGTGACCTCATTGAGAAGTAAGAACAGATGTAATTAGACAAGTTAAGATGAGGTTCTACTTGAGTAGGATGGGACCTTATAAGAAGAAGGAGAGTTGGACACAAAGACAAAAACACAGGGAGCTGGCCATAAGAAGATGAAGGCTGAG
Organism: Myotis yumanensis; assembly: GCF_028538775.1. NCBI lineage: Eukaryota > Metazoa > Chordata > Mammalia > Chiroptera > Vespertilionidae > Myotis > Myotis yumanensis. The sequence goes on along the minus strand of NW_027223752.1, from coordinate 158,062,750 downwards.
ACTGGAGGTGCTGCCACATACCAAGGAATGCCTGGAGCTACCAGAAACAGAAACGAGGAAGGACCCTTTCCTAGGTGTGGAGGCAGCAGGCTTCCCATCACTGTTATCTTAGACGTGTAGCCTCCGGAACTGTGAGACAATAAATTTCTGTTGTTATAAGGCATCCAGTTTGTGGAACCTTGTTTCAGTGGCCCTAGAAAACTAAAATCCCACTGAAAGCTCCAGTCCTGGATGACCTCATTAGTGAATTACATCAAACATTTAAATAAAAAATAATGCCAATATTTCTAAATTCTTTCAGAAAATATTGAAACAAACAATTTCCAATTTCTTTTATGAAAATAGCATCCAAAAACTTACAAGAGCATTACAAGAAAATTAAATTATAGAACAATATTTCTCATGTATAAAGATTAAAAAGTTAAATTACAAACAAACACATAACACATTAACAAATCCGATCAGATGATATATAGAAATGAGAGTTTATCATGGCCAAGTTGAACTTCTTTCCGGGATGCAATGGTCACCATTCAAAAATTAACCAATGCAGGCTATGACATTAATAGGATAAAAAGAAAATGTAAAATAATTTTAATTGATGCAAAAAAACATTTAGAAAAATTTAAATGACTATTTATAATAGAAATTTTCCTCAAAATAGATATAGAAAGGGACTTCTTCAGCAAAATAAAGGTCATCTACAAACACACACACACACACACACCCTCCAGCTAAAATTTTACTTAATGATAGAATATTAATCAAGAAGAAAGAATATCTACTCTTAACCTGTGATATTCAACATTGTACAAATACTAACCAGTGCCATGTCCAAGAAAAAGAAATAAAAATTATAAACCTTAGAAAAGAAAAAAAGGTGTGTTTATTCTCACACAGCATGACTGATTATATAGAAAATCATGAGATAGCTAAACTATACACTAGAGTTGTTAAATTAGCAAGTTCACAGCAAACAAGGTCAAAATGTGTACAAATTTTTATATACCAGCAGCTAGGAATGCTTAAGTATTTCTATACACTAGCAACAAACAACTGGAAAATAGAATTTTAAAACTGTATACCAGCATTAAAACTAGAAACTACTTAAAGAGATAATAAAGAGAATTGTGCAAAGACCTCTGCATTTAAACCACAAAAATCTTGGAAAGTATAAACATAAAAATAAATAGAGATATATGACATGCTAAATAATTAGAATACTCAATATTACTAAGATGTCAATCTTTCCCAAAATTAACAATAAATTCAACACGATTTCAATCAAAATACATACCAGCTTTTTTTCTGAAAAAAGAAAAGAAAAGAAAAAAAGGCAATCTGATTCTAAGATTCATACGGAAATGCAAAAGGGCATAAGTAGCTCAAATAATTTTGAAAGAGAACAAAATTGGAAGAATTATACTGTTTAGGAAAACTTACAGACACAATAAACCAGTGTGTGGTATTAATCTAAGAAAAACAAAGCAAATTAGTGGAACATATAAAATGTCCAAACAGATCCACATACATATGGTCAATTGACCTTCACCGAAAATAATGCAATCTGGAAAAGATAGTTCTTTCAACAAATGGTTTTGGAATTACTGAATATCTCTGCAGGGGAAAAGAGAACTACAAATATTGCCTCACACCTCAATAAAAAATAATAATTTTATGTAGATTACGGACCAACAATAAAAGCTTAACTATAAATCTAGAAAAAAAAAAAAAACCAAGGATGACTATGTTAACAAACTTGGATAGCAAATATTTCTTAAGACACAAAGCACTAATCATTAAAAATGGGTTAATTGTAAGTTATTAAAATAAAAAAACCTATGTTCTTTTAAAAACTTAACTAGAGAAATTAAATAGCCATAGATTTGGGAAAAAAAATAGTCTCAATACTTATACTTAACAAATGAATTCTATGGAGAAGAATTTTACAATTTCATAAACTTTAAAATTAAATTTATATTTTAAATTCAATTTAATAGATATTAATAGACTCTTTTCCCAAGAGGTAGTCAAATTGCCAATAAATACATGAAAAGATGCTCCACACAAATGACCATCAAGGAAATGCAAGTTAAAGTCACAATAATAATGACTAAAATAAAAGACTCAAAACAAAGAATATTGTTCAGGAAAGGGGGAAATTAGAACACTAAAATATTGTGAAGGGAATGTAAAATGGTGCAGTACTTTGGGAAAAGCTTTGACAGTTCCCTATGAAAGCTAAGCATATATCTAATAACTATTTCACTGCTAGATGATTATTCAATGGAAATGAAAACTTTGTCATCAAAAACTTGTGGAAGAATGTTTAAAACAGTGTTGTTTATTGTGCCCCAAACTGGAAATTACTCAAATGCCCATAACCAATTGTGTTATATCCATGCGAGGCAATATAGTCAATAATAAAGAGGAACAGACTGTTTATACATGCAAAATATGGCAAATTTCACACATTATATTAAATAAAACCAGACACAAAAATTACATACTGTATAATTCCATCATATCAAGTTCTAGAAAAAGCAGAACTGAACTATAATGACAGAAATCTGAAGAGTGATATCCAATAGCAGTGTGTTGATTAATTGGAAAGCTCTGTACAACACAAACTGGTGTGATACTATTTTCTATATTATAATAGAAATAGAGAGCTTATGAGTGTGTGCATTTATCAAAAACTCCATGAAGTTAACACTTAATATCTGTGCATTTTGTTGGGATTAAATCATACTCTATTTTAAAAATATATTAAAGTCAAAAGAATATAGCACTGGCCCAAACACCCCTCCTCCATTCTTTGTGGACCCACCTGGCGCCTACTTTTCTAATGTCTAGCAAGCAGAATCAGAAAACTTTAAGGTCCCTAGAAGTCAAAAGTTATGAAAGTGATAAGTCCATAAATAAAAAGTTATTCCATCACCCTTTGGGGCTTTCTATAATAATTCTTAACCTTCCCCCGCCCCCCGCCAAAAAAAAGACCCACTTTTAAACTTAGCATGTTTGTATCTGAAAAAGAAGGAAAGGTAAAAAGAAAGATCATTCATCATGACCAAGTGGGTTTTTTTCCAGGGATGCAAGGATGGTATAGTATCCACAAATTAATAAACATGATACATCACATAAACAAATTGAGAGACAAAAATTACATAATCATATCAATCGATGCAGAAAAAACATTTGACAAAATCCAACACCCTTTCTTGATAAAAATTCTCAGCAAAGTGGGGATAGAGGGAGCATACTTCAACATAATAAAAGCCATATGTGACAAACCTACAACCAACATCATACTCAATGGGCAAAAACTAAAACCATTTCGCCTAAGAACAGGAACAAGATATGGATACCCACTTTCACCACTCTTGTTTAACATAGTACTGGAAGTGCTAGCCATAGCGATTAGACAAGATGAAGGAATAAAAGGCATCCAAATTGGAAAAGAAGACATAAAACTGTCATTCACAGATGACATGATATTGTACATAGAAAACCCTAAGGACTCCCTCCATAAAAAAACTACTAGACTTAATAAATGAATTTGGCAATGTAGCAGGATATAAAATTAACACCCAGAAATCTATGGCTTTTTTATACAAAAACAATGAAATCACAGAAAGAGAAACTAAAAACACAATTCCATTTACTATTGCACCAAAAAAATTAAGATAACTAGGAATAAACTTAACTAAGGAGGTAAAAGACCTGTACTTGGAAAACTACAGGATATTGAAAAAAAGAGATAGAGGAAGACATAAACAAATGGAAGAATATACCGTGCTCACAGATTGGTAGAATCAACATCATTAAAATGTCCATAGTACCCAAAGAAATCTATAGATTCAATGCAATCCCCATTAAAATACCAAGAGCATATTTCACAGACCTAGAGCAAACTCTCCAAAAATTCATATGGAATAAAAAAAGACCCCGAATAACTGCAGCAATCCTGAGAAAGAAGAACAAAGTTAGAGAGATCACTATACCAGATATCAAGCTATATTACAAAGCCTCTGTTCTCAAAACTGCCTGGTACTGGCATAAGAACAGACATATAGACCAATGGAACAGAACAGAGAACCCAAAAATCTACCCAAGCCATTATGCTCAATGGAGTCAAGACAGTCTCTTCAATAAATGGTGTTGGGAAAATTGGACAGATACATGCAAAAAAAGAAAAAATGAAACTAGACCACCAATTTACACCACTCACAAAAATAAACTCAAAATAGATAAAGGACTTAAACATAAGATAGGAAACCATAAAAATCTTAGAAGAATTCACAGGCAGTAAAATATCAGACATATGTTGTAGCAATATCTTTACAGATACAGCTCCTAGGACAATGGAAACTAAGGAGAAAATAAACAAATGGCACTAGATCAAAATTAAAAGCTTCTGCACAGCAAAAGAAACCATCAACAAAACAAGAAAGCCCATTGCATGGGAGAACATATTTGCCAATGTTATCTCTAATAAGTGTTTACTCTCCAAAATTTATAGGGAACTCATACACCTTAACAAAAGGAAGATAAACAATCCAATCAAAAAAATTGGCAAAGCACCTAAATAGACACTTTTCAAAAGTGGACATACAGAAGGCCAACAGACATATGAAAACATGCTCAAAGTCACTAATCATCTGAGAAATTCAAATCAAAACAACAATGAGTACCATCTCATACCTGTCAGAATGGCTATCATCAACAAATCAACAAACAACAAGTGCTGGAGAGGATGTGGAGAGAAAGGAACACTCGTGCACTGCTGGTGGGAATGCAGACTGGTGCAGCCACTATGGAAGACAGTATGGAGTTTCCTCAAAAAACTGGAAATGGAACTCCCATTTGACTCTGTGGGCCCACTTCTAGGAATATATCCCTAGAAACCAGAAACACCAATCAGACAAGACATATGCACCCCTATGTTCATAGCAGCACAATTTATCATAGCTAAGATTTGGAAACAGCCTAAGTGCCCATCAGCAGATGAGTGAATTAGAAAACTGTGGTACATCTACACGATGGAATACTAAGCTGCTATAAAAAAGAAGGAACTCTTACCATTCACAACAGCATGGATGGAACTGGAAAGCATTATGCTAAACAAAATAAGCCAGTCAGAGAAAGATAAATATCACATGATCTCACTCATTTGTGGAATCTAATGAAAAACATAAACTGATGAACTAAAATAGATCTAGAGACAGAGAAGCATAACTCAGACCATCAAACTTCAGAGGGAAGGCAGGGTTGGGGATGGGGAGAATAGATCAACCAAAGGACTTCTATACATGCATATAAGCATAAACCATGGACACAGACAGTAGCGGGGTGAGGGCATGTGCTTGGGGGTGGGAACAACCAGGGATAGGTTAATGGAAAAAGGAGACATATGTAATACTTTAACCAATAAAGCATTAAAATAATAATGATAATAATAATAATAATATGTTTTGATGTTAAAATAACAATATCCACTTTTTGAAATAAGATTCTAATTGCTGAAACCACTGGAATAGTATTTGAGAGGAGAGAAAACAGTGTGAGGTGAGGGCTGGGAATACCATAGTGCGTACTCTGGGTCATCCTCCTGCATGCCTAGTACATGGGGGAATATTGGTGTTAATTAATTGGAAAGTACTAATCATAATTTCTAAAATTCAGTCTTACTATTTATAATATTTTGCAAGATTATCTTACTTCAGATTTACAATAACTGAATGAAGTCAGTTTTAGAGTCTCTGTTCTAGGAATGGAGATACTAAGGTAGCAGTTATGTGATTTAATTAGTGAGAGAACCAGACTGTACTTTAGGGTCAATACTGTTTTTACCTGTGCAAACTTTATGGGCACAATTTTGTGAGGTACCCATCTTTTAGGAATCTAGAAGCTTTTAGTATCTAGAATTTGCCTAGTAGCAATTCAACAGATCATTTGTATTCAGAAACTTTTTCTCAGGAATCTAAATTCAATAATAAAGCTTTTAAAGACACACCACCCAAATATAAAACATTTTTTTCTTAATTGGGGATGCAATTTTTTTAATGTATGCTTAATGCCTTTATAATGTTAACTGTATAAATTAATACAAGTTCTGAATTAAATTAATGAATATTTGTTCTTTATAGTAATGATTCTGTCTGTTTATTATTTATCATAATTGTGAATGTTTGACTCCACAAACACTTGCTATTATGGGTTGAATTGTGTTCTACCAAAAAAATAGGTCAAGCCTGGCTGGTGTGGCTCAGTGGTTGAGCGTTGACCCATGAATCAGAGGTCACTGTTGGATTCCAGATCCGAGCACATGCCTGGGTTGCAGGCTCTAATCTAACCCCAGGAGAGAGCATGCAGGAGGCAGTCAATCAATGATGATTCTCTCTCATCATTGATGTTTTTATCTCTCTCCATCTCCCTTCCTCTCTCTGAAATAAAATAAAAAATCACTCAAACATATTTTTAAAAATAGGTTAATGTCCTCAATCCAAGTACCTCAGAATGTAACCTTATTTGGAAACTGAATTGTTGTAGATATAATTAAAATGGTAACTGAAAAGGTGGTAAGATTATATTATAATGGAATAGGGTAAATTCCTAATGTATATGCCTAGTGTTCCTGTAAGTGACAACTGTGGGAAGACAAAGCCACAAGAGAATACCTTGTGACGACAGGGAGCACCAAAGACGGTGGATACATTTTCTACTTTTCTGTTTTTGTTTGTTTTTTATAGTCATATAACTTCTGATTATATTAAAACTCAAAAACGTTTTCCTGCTTTGTTAGTCCCTTAGCATACTAATTGCTAGATATGATAGATTTTTTGGAAGGGCCAAAAAAAAAAAAAAATGAAACCAACCCAAATTCTCTCTTTCAATAAAACATTTATTTTCAAAATAAGATTTCTAAGGTTAAATAGATTTCTTTAAAAATTAATTTTAATTATCGATTTTTACATTTTTTAATTTCTTAGAAAACTCTTTAATTAACATTTGCTTAGCTTTGCACAGTCTCGTGATGCTGATGTTATGAACTTCTGACCATTGGATGGAGTCAGCTATTTGGCAAATCCACTTAGGATCTGTTTTCACAACGTGGAACTTATTTCACAGCACCTTTCTCATTCAGGTTTGCATTGAAGCTTCCCTCCCCTTGGGCATAGTAACAGTGTTATGACACTGGCTTCAATAAGCAACTTTTTATGGTGTCTAATCATGTGCAAATGTGTTAAAATTGGTAGTTTTTAGCAAACAGTTATGGAACATATTACCATAAGGCATTTGTTCATGGCGTGACAATGATTGGCCCTTGGCCACTTAAATGTTTTATTTAATAATGTGGGAATTTCAGTGTGTTTTCCTTTCATTATTTTAAACTTGAAAACAGAAACAGAAAGCCCTTTCTTTAAAGTTAAAACTTTACCGCCTACAGTCTGTCAAAAGCAATATAATCATCTGGATTTTGCAGAGGGGCTTTTGCAAGATGTTAATTTAATATACTGGAATATTTCATGATGCTTTTTCTATTTTGAATGCTAAAACCTATCTCAACAGTGACCACCCAAGAAAAATAGACTTATTTTTGAGATTTCAAACTGAAGAAACCTTGTTAAAATAATATTCCAAGTATTCGATTCAGATTAATATTCTTCCACTGAGCACAGTGCTTAAAATGCCAGATAATCATCGATGTGCTCTAAAGTAAAAAAAAACTATATTTTTTAAGATTAAACTTTACTTTTCCACAAACTGCATTAAATTTTACTTTCCTCTCTTTGTACTATCTCACAGAAAGTTTTCAATGAAATATAGGATGATTTGCAAACGATCTGTAAAGTGAATTTTCAAATAATTGCTGAAAATAATGTTGTTTTAAAAAATAAGAAATTTTAATTAAAGTGGAATAATGTAATATTCTGCTCAATGTCTTTATGGCAGAGCATTATATATTTTAATGTTTTCTGAGATTAAAGAATACAGATATTCTTTGTTTTCAACATAGCTTAGTACTTTTATTTAATATCCATAAACACATTTTTCAGCCTTATTTCAGACACCTTTCATGTGACTTAGCTCTTAAGTAAGTTTAGAATTAGCTTCAGCTCTATTAAAAATAATGATTAAATGTAACAAACCAACCTTAAGTTTTAATATTAGACTTGCTTAATTTCAAAATTTGAAAAGTCCATTAAAATATTTTTAACATACAATTTATACATAGCATATCTTTGTTTTGGTAGTCTGCAAATTTATTTACAGAAGTAAGCTATCAGTCCAAGAGGAAGAAATGGGAAAGGTAACTTTTAGATTGGGGCTATTTGGTTTCAAGACTAGAGTACCTAGAGGTCTTGATCCAATTAAGTGTGTGTGTGTGTGTGTGTGTGTGTGTGTGTGTGTGTGTGTGTGTGGTGTGTCCAGAGGAGTAAGATGACAAGCTGTGTTGTAATTTTCAGACTGGAGAAGTTGAACATCCAGTACTCCACATGCAGATCAGCTGTTGGTAGCTTTGGTAGACACCACTTAACATTCTTGACAATTGCCCATTAAACCCAAACCCACGTGATTCTAGTAATCCTGAAGGCAGCCATTGCCAGGGGGATTGAGAGAGGAACCTCTTAACATCATCTGTAGGTAACTGCCCCAGAGGTTTAGTCTTCAAATGGAGAAAGGGCTGCCTCTGCTAAACCTACAATACAAAATTTAAAATTTTATAACCAACTCAGCATATATATCCTGGGGAACTGCTTAAACATGTAAACACTTGGCAATATTTAAATTAGATTTTAAAGTGATTTTTTATTGATGCTTTTACTACAAATATTTTAAATATTATGGCAAATGCTACTCAAATTAGACCAAATTCTTAAACTTTGGACCAACTTTGAAGGTTGACGCCATAGAGCCATCCAAACAGGTATGAGGATGATCATGAACACATTGGAGCTAGTGCCCACTTTCCTATGCAAATAATGGAGAAAGATACAAGCTGCTAGAAGAAGCCCAACTCCAGTTTAGAACCACAACCAGCAAGGTAAGTGACTGGTAATTGGACATTGACAACAAGTGACTCTGGCACAGGACTTCTGGCCTCCCAGGTCCTGTGGGAGGCTAACGGTCCAGAAAACCCAGTGAGCCTCCTTGAAGGGACAGTTATAAGGTTGGCTGAAGGACCAGCAGAAGCAAGGTTAGTGAACAAAAAAGCCATTCGATTGGGGGCTTTGGGTCTAGATATAAGGAGCCAAGGCCATAAATATGAATAGCTGGTTCCAGGATGAAAATACAAGAGAGTAGATGAGACTAGAGCGTCTCCTAAATAAAGACCAGAACAAGAAATGAGCTGCAGAAATTAGCACAGATGAAAGGCCATTGTAGGTAAAGGAGGCCTTTACCTCAACAGCCAGAAAGTCATATAAATATTCTATTTACTAAAATGTCATCTAGAGAGAATCAGTGGTCATGGGTATGTGAAGGAGTATAGGGAATGTCCTCAAGCCATTTCCCCAGAAGATACTGAAACTTGAGAATGCATTATTAAACTGGAAAAAAACTGACTTATTAGCAAGTTAATTTATCCCCAATCTATCTATTTTTTCCTGCTGAGCAGCTGGAAAATAGTGAAGAAATACAACCAGTTATAGAAAACAAAGAAACTATACTTATTTTCCACCTGTGAAACAGAGTTTAAATATGCAAACCTGTTCCATGTACCAGGTATGTGAATCTCAATCGTGTGTGTGTGTGTGTGTGTGTGTGTGTAAAATAAAAACCAATATAACATTATTTAAATTTGTAAAATATCACAGTCTTTTCATGTCTTTTTTTCTTTATTGATTAAGGTATTACATATGTGTCCTTATCCCCCCATTGCCTCCCCACTCTCCTCCCACTCATGCCCTCACCCCCCTGGTGTCTGTATCCATTGGTTAGGCTTATATGCATGCATACAAGTCCTTTATTTGATCTCTCCACCTTACTCCCACCCTTCCCTACCTTCCCTCTGAGGTTTGAAGGTCTGATCGATGCTTCTCTGTCTCTGGATCTGTTTTTGTTCATCAGTTTATGTTGTTCATTATATTCCGCAAATGAGTGAGGTCATGTAATATTTATCATTCTCTGACTGGCTTATTTCACATAGTTTTATGTCTATATGGTAATACATAACTTATTTAACCAATCCTCTTTTTTAATTTTTAAAATATATTTTTATTGATTTCAGAGAGAAAGAGAGAGGGAGAGAGAGATCAAAACATCAATGATGAGAGAGAAGCATTGATTGGCTGCCTCCCGCATGCCCCCTGCTGGGGATTGAGCCCTCAACCTGGGCAGGTTTCCTGACCAGGAATCAAACTGTGACCTCCTGGATCATAAGTTAATGCAATCAATCCTCTTTTATTACACATTTATATTATTTACTTTTCTGTTTTATAATTGTAAACATTTGAAAATCTGCATTTTTAAAAAAGCTAAAGGTCTAGCTGCTTAAAAGCTATTTATTTACAACAATGACTTTTATCTTAGCATTAGTATTTAAATTCAGATTGCCACAGGGCCTCACTATTATATTGTCCTCCAAATGCTTGCCTAGAAATGCCTTGAATAAAACATCCTCCCAGAACTTTAGAAAGTAGTATCATTGACCAGGGTCTAGAATAGACATGGGTTATGGTGTACTTCACCATAATAGCAGGAATAATGTTGTATTACAAGTATATTTTAGCAATAAGGAGGATGCTAAACTGACAGTAAGGTGTTGATCATTATAAGAGTGAGAATAATTAGGACAATTCTTAGATTAGCCTTCTAATAGCTAAGGGGGGAGTGAATAATAATTTAGGTGGTTCTCAACCTTCTGGCCCTTTAAATACAGTTCCTCATGTTGTGACCCAACCATAAAATTATTTTCGTTGCTACTTCATAACTGTAATGTTGCTACTGTTATGAATCGTAATGTAAATATCTGATATGCAGGATGGTCTTAGGCAACCTCTGTGAAAGGATCATTCGACTGCCAAAGGGGTCGAGACCCACAGGTTGAGAACCGCTGATTTAGGGACATACACAATTTCTATGTGTCCTCTTGAAAGAGGAGATATCTTTTGTATGCTTTTCCCCTTTCCTTTTACTACATTGCATATCAACTGTCTTAATTTACCCTAGAGATAGTCGGTGGCCACATGGGAAGCTTTGCTTTGATTCACACACTTTAAATCTCATTAAAGCAAGTGTAAGTTTGGTTATGGCATTTTGCTTTGAAAGCAGTTGGGTTGGTGGGGGACAATGAGAGAGTGTAAAAGAAACAACTGGCTCATATTCTGGGAACACTGCCAGAATTTGATTCAAAACCAGAACAAGTGCTGGCTGTCAGCTGAATCTGTGCTTAAAATAAAAGAAGGCCCATAAGAGCCTAGATTAACAGGAAGCAGGAACAATCTAATGTTGAAATCTTAGTACAAGTAGCTGAACATGGTGGGTGCCATCCCTACATTTTTTGTGGCTTTTAATATGATTGCAGATGACTTAGCTGATAAAAGAGGCTATAGGATTCCCATATCCCAAGTGCCCTATGAAATATTTGATAGTATTTATGAAAACTGCGAATTTATGAGAACCAAGAAGGATCACAAATACATTCACAATAAAACATGTAAAGCAAGTTCAGAAATGTGTGCCAAGCCATGATTCCTAATACTTTACTGCATATTAAATTGATAAATTGTAGGTGGCCAGTAACTACACTTTTAAATTTTGCTATAACCTCGTTATTTCTGATGTTTAGGGATTAAGACATGAGCTGGGCTCAGGTTCCTTTATATACTCTTCAGTAAAAAATCAGTTTGCTACACCAATTAATTTTACTATAGGCAAGTCTGTAAAGGAAATAATTCACACAAGATGATAATAAAATATTTTAACATTTTATACAGCAGCTATATAAAATTGAGATGATAATTACAAATCATTATATGGATTCATGAAAACAGCATAAAATTACATATCCACATAACCACAGCTTGCTAGATTATTTTCAGTTGTTACATATACATACTTGGAAATAATCAATATGTATATTTTAAAATATGTTATTGAGATATAATTAAAACATAACATATTAATTTCATTATAACATTATATTAATAACACTATAATAATTTTACTTATATGTATTGCAAAATCATCACTATAGCAAGTTAATATTCATCACCACACACAGTTACTTTTTAAAAAAGCTAAGAAAGAAAGCAGGCACAAAAAATAAAAATGGCTACAAACAAGTACTTTTCAATAATAACTTTAAACGTAAATGGACTAAATGCTCCAATCAAAATACATCGAGTGGTTGAATGGATAAAAAAACATGACCCATATATATGCTGTCTACAAAATACCCACCTCAGAATAAGGAACTCACACAGACTGAAAGTGAAGGGATGGAAAAATGTATTTCAGGCAAATGGAAATGAAAAAAAAAATGGGTAGCAATACTTATATCTGACAAAATAGACCTCAAAGTGAAGGCCATAACAAGAGATAAGGAAGGCCATTTCATAATACTAAAGGAATTGATACAACAGGAGGATATAACCCTGATAAACATATATGCACCCAATGCAGGAGCACCCAAATACATAAAAAAAAAAAAAAAAAAAAAAAACTCCTGGAAGATATCAAGGGAAAGATCGACAACAATATAGTCATAGTAGAATATCTTAAATCTACTCTCTTAGCAACTTTTAAATATATAATACAGTATTATTATCTGTAGTTTCGGTGCTATACGTTACATCCTCAGGACTTATTTATTTTATAATTGGAAGTTTGTACCTTTTGACAATCTTCACCCATTTCTTTAAAAATTTATATAAACCAAGTTCGCCAATTCAAATAGTCTCCCCGACTAAGTCCCAGTTAGTGAACATTTACAATATCAGTTACATGATTTGATTTCACAGGCCTTCACTAGAACAGTGAGAAGAAACCACTATGAGCCCATTATTACCAAAGAAAGCAATGGAAAGAGTCAACCCTTTTGGGACATAGTCAATGATGAATGTATTCAATGATTTAAACTAGCATGTGTGTGGGTGGGGAATCCCACACAATTTAGCCATCGCAAAGTTGACCAAGATGCAGAATTGCTTTATACTGTTCTGCTTTAAATAAATACAGATAATTCAATAAACCTCTGCAGCATGAGAATAAAGCATAAATCCAAACTGCCCAACCGAAGGCGACCTTGGCCACTAGCCAGAAGCCAGCGGGCCAGGGCTAATTTGCATAAAATTGAACAGATTGCTGCAGCTGCTGTCCTTATTAATACCAAGATGTAATCAGAACGAGGAGACATTCCATCCACAGAGAGCCACCTCCTATGAAGTGCCACCCATTGCTTTGTTTGACTCTAGTCATTGATACGTGATCCTGCTTTAAAGAGAAAAGCTATTTCTAAGGGGAAAAAAAATGCAACTTTTTCAATTTGCTTAAAAAAAAAAGAAGCCCAGTTTTTTCACTGGATACACTTACCAAGTCTCTCTTCCTTTGACTTATCAATATAAAACATTGCAGATTATTTCTGTATATTGTCACGACTTGAGTAAAATCAGTGTGTGGAAATTAGTGAAGCTGTTGATTTCACATTTTCTTCAAAGGAATTGTGGAGGTCTTTTCACAACTTAATTTTTGACACGTCTGCAAAGTATTATTTATGATACAGTGACTGCTACCAGTTGCTGATGATGTCACACTTGGCTCTTTACTTTCTGTCACCCTTATTTCAACTTCAGGAAACTCTACACGGCAGTGAAATGCAGAAAGATGTCAAAAAGCATGTGCTATGACTTATCACACCCAAAACATGCTGAGAACACAGACACTATGTAATGCCTGATAGAGTGCTTTTGCATCAGGATATCAACAGCTCTCTCTTTGTCAGTACTACTAAATGAATTGGAAGATTACTGTTGTACAGTTTCTCAGTCAGAAGTGCTGTCAGCAGCTTCATGAAGGCCATCTGGGGAAAGCAAGCTCTTGGCCCACAGAAAGATGACGTAACATACAAGGAGCCCTGGCAAGGACGGGTGGATTATATTAAAAACCTATCATATTTGTTAGCTAACTGCAGATGACAGCATTGGAGTGTACAATAAAAAGCTTTCATGGTGCTCTGAAAAATCTCATGAGTTTACACACAGAATACATCTTGAGCTCATCTATTGTTCTGCAACACAGTAGAAGTAGAGTGCTGTTCTTTTCTGATCTTATAATGTGCACTGATATATTGAAAGATACCCTAAATACTCATCAGTACTACATTTTGTAGGTAAGGTTTAAGATTTGGTTTACAATCTTTCTGGATCCTCATTACTTAAGGATGCTTAATTCTATGTTGAGGAATATATACTTATCATCACCATAGAATTTCAAGTGTGCAGAGGGCTACATATCTATACTCATCCCTAAAACAAGGACTAGGGAGAGTTTGTTCTGTCATAATCAAATAAATAATTAAAATATAATATATGATCTATATGTTATTATAGAGAAAAATATTATAGCTTTTTCACTTCCCACTCAATATTATTCATTCCTATGTCTTCCATCATCTTTATGTGAATGATTTCTAAAATTACATCTCAACTTCTAAATTCTACTTTTTTTATTCCTTATCAATATCATGGAAAAACATCAAATGTAGGATGTTCTCCCAAAACTTACCTTGAGTTCAAAAGACATCTCTATTTTCTAAGTTCTTGCCTTAATTCTCTACATTTAAGCCTGTCTATACCACCATGGTATTTGCTCCAGGTGTCGATACAAACAGGTTGCAAACACTATATCTCCACTTACAGCTTACAGTTGTTGCCTGGACACTCACTTGCTTTGATTTGATGCACTTCTGAATTGGTTACATCTCTCTCTGGCTTGTGTCCTCTAAGACCCACCTCTCTTTGGGTTCATCAGCTTGAACTTTGAAGTTTAAATATAAAAACATTCTAAAGACTATAGGATGTGCTTTCACCTTTGGCTTTCCCTTTCTCAGGAGCTTGAGACTTCTATCTCAATCAGGGTCACTTGGTTCTCAAAGGAAAGCCTCTCATGATGTCTCAAGAGCAGGAATACTGATCTGGAGAAAGATGGTCAAGTAATTATTAAGCCATAGTATCGGTATTGGAACTTGGTTCTGGTAAGAAAAAAGGGATGTTAAAAGACTCTTGCAGTCATTTGTCAGTGTGTCTTTACTTCTTTGAGTCTGCTTTTTGTTTTTGTTGCTTATTTTTCATTCTAATTCTCCCTCTGGAAATAGGTGCAGTTGATATGATGAGACAAGCTTGGGGATAATTTCCACTCAGGAAAAGTTACCCCCTGAGATATTTGACTCCAAATAAAAGCATAATCATGTAAGCAGTTTAGGTCTGTGCTTAATCTAAGCCAACCTGGAGAATAGCATTGTTTAATACATGTCCGATAGCAATTTTTCACATAAGAGTTTAAGCCTAATCTGAACCCATACCAGTAACGACTTTAGTTTGCCTTATTTTTTGCATGTCTACCTCCAACAGAAAGCTTGAGCATCTGATGCAAATCATGTCAAGTGGTCTAAACAGATTTGGCAAGTATCCTATTAGCAATATTCATCAGAACTACATGATTTCTTGATCATCACAAGATCAAGATGGTGTTTTGGTTAGGCCTTCCCAAAGGAAGGGGAAGGCCTAACCAAAACACCATATACGTTTCTCCACACCAACCAAATTAACAAACTTAGGAGAGTGTGATTGAGTCCCACAGGTGACCATGTAGTCATCTTCACTTTCCACCCTTCCTTCATTTCCCACACCTGTGGAAGTATTATAGAGTCCATTTCTGAAATTTGATTATTACCTAAACTTTTATTATCTGGATTATTCTAATAGTCTCTCTGTTTTAAAATATGTTTTTATTGATTTTAGAGAAAGAGGAAGGGATAGAGAAAGAGAGGTAGAAACATCAATGAGAGAGAAATATCAATCAGCTGCCTCCTGCATACCTCCTACTGGGGATCGGGCCCTGCAACATGGGCATGTGCCCTGACCAGTAATCAAACCAGCAATCTCATGCATGGGAGGACACTCAACCAACTGGGCCACACCAGCTGGGCTGTAATAGTCTCTTAATTATTCTGGCCTCCAACTTGTCTTCTGAAAACTTCAACCTTTCACTAAGTTTATGATTTACTTCTTAAAATACATATTTTCCTACTTGCCAGATCAAAGACCTTTGCAATCCCCTACTACTTACAATATCAATTTTGATGATAGCCAAACAATTGCATAATCTGATTTTATCACTAACTTATCTTTCTTGTGACTTACATTCTAGAGTTTTTCAAATGAGGCTATTTGTTATTAAAACATTACTCTGTGTCTCTTCATCATTTGCACTTGCTCCTCCCTCAGTCTATTATCTTTGTCCTTTGTCTTAAATGTGTGTGTGTGTGTGTGTGTGTGTGTGTGTGTATTGATTTCAGAGAGGAAGGGAGAGCTAGAAACATCAATGATGAGAAAGAATCATTGATCAGCTGCTTCCTGCATGCCCCTACTGGAGATCGAGCCTGCAACCTGGGAATATGCACTGATGGGGAATTGAACTGTGACCTTCTGGTTCATAGCTGGACGCTCAACCACTGAGCCACACAGACTAGGCTCTCTTCTTTGTCTTGATGTCAAAATTGATTCAACATAAATATCATTCGGTGAAGGCATTCTGTATTCCTCCTTGATTTTATAATTACTTGTTCTTTTATGTGCTAAGGGTAGAGCCACGTGCTTATGGGAAGTTTTATGCTGAATGTTATCTAATCTAAACCCTCATTCTGTAAGTGAGGAAACATTCTGTTAATACTAGGTTAGTTGAAATCAGACAATTTTCAGTTTATACAACTAATATGCACTTATCACATCATTGTGGATGATAAAGTTAAATAACTACGAAGTTGAAATTCACTTAAATGCTCATGCCTATATTTCACGAGCTCATTATTCAGTACCTTGTAACTTCAGGGCTTCAAGCTACTTCCACCCTATAAAGTCTCTCCAGTTATCTCTGAGAGTTCATGTCCGGACCTCTGTGTACTCTGTAGCATACACACACCTTTAAACTCTCCTGCTTTTCTATTAAGTTTCTGCAGCACACGTGCCATATGGGTGTGTTAACTGGCCTGTGGTAACGAATCTTTGAGAAAGCCCTGTTTAGGACTTCCCCCCATTAAAGCTTCTATCTACTTTGGGACCAGGGATTAGACAGAATCATCCAGGATTCCAAGGTAAAAAGAAATAATCAGAAGAGACTGACTTCTAACTTCATATCACATTTTCACATCTGGGTTCCACATTAATTTATCCCAAACTTCCTAATTCTCTTCTGGCAATATTTCCTTTAACTTCTTCCTGTATTCTTTACCTCCACAAAAACTCAAAATCATCTCCTGATATCAACAGGTAATAAAAAAGTAAGCTAATTTTATTTATTTGTTTTATTGATGAGAGAGAGAGAGAAACATTGATTTGTTGTTATAATTATGTATGCATTCATTATTTGCTTCAAATAGAGATTGAACTTGCAACCTTGGTGTATTGGGATCAAGCTCTAACCAGCTGAGCTAGCTGGCCAAGGAATACTCTGCAAGTTAATTATTTTTAAAAAAATGTTTCTTCATTTTAAAAATATTTTTTTTCATCACCATTTGCCCCCCCGACCCCCTCCCACTGGAGCTGTCTGCTTGCTTTGTTTTTCTGTTTCTCTCAGGTATTCTTGTATCAATTATTTTTCTACTCCCCCTCTTGTCAAAAAAATTAAAATCCTCAAGCATATCAACTCATGTAGATGACACCTAGGTCATTGTAGCTGGGCACATTTGTCTTGGAGAATGAGTGTTTTATACATGGTCTCCTCCACAAGACTGCTGACTACATGTGGATCATGACCATGCCATATTTACTTTTGTTTTCGCCAAGGTAACTTGAGAGTGAATGGTATAAAGTTGGAGCTAAACAAATATTTGTAGCTTGAATGAAGAACAAATAAAACATCATTTATTAAAACTCTAAGGGGGGAATGACCTAATATAAAGCATTGGATCATATCATAAAAATAATGAAATGTTGGTGTATTTTTTTCAGACAGCATTAAACAATTATAAGATTTGTAATCATTCACTTATTACAACTGAATATATATTGATCATGATGCCCTATCAGGAAAACTTTTTCAACTTACTGAACTAAACAGTTAGTAATATAGGTAATACCAGTGGCCAGTAATTGTATTTCTAAAGTGTTTAAATTCATAATTATAAAGAAATGCAAATTAAAAGGGCATTTAAAATTCTTGGCCTTGGTCAGTAAGGCTTAGTTGATTGGAACATCACCCCAAGCACCGAAAGATTGCTGGTGAGATTCCTGGTCAGGGTACATACCTAGATTTTGGGTTTGGTCCTGGGTTGGGGGCAAGTACAGGAGGCAACTAATGCTTCTTTCACCTCTCTCTCTCTCTCTCTCTCTCTCTCCCTCTTTCTCTTGTCTCTCTTTTTCTCTCTCTTTCCCTTCCTCTCTCTCTGTTCTTTAAAAAAAAAAAGGCCTGGAAATCAAGTACATATATTTAAAAAAACTCATAATACTGTTTAATTCTAAGCTTTATGTCCCTGTTTTATTTAAAATTAACCAAGAATTTCCCTATAAAAATTCCTTATAAATATTATTACTCCCTATATAGTATTTCATTGTAAAAATGTACCATAATTTATTATTAACTTATCTTATTCTAGATATTTGGATTGTCCACAATTTTTGGCTACTATAAATGTTATGATTCACATCTTTGTAGATAAATCTTTGACTAATTGGGTGACTTCCTTTAGGAGATTCCTAGAACTGAAATGATTTGATTAAAGCAAAGGAACATTTTTATACATGTTCTTTTCAACAAAATTGTTACACTAAGGTATATTTATCAGAAAAACACAAACAGGAATGCCTGTTTTGGCATATGAGCAATAATGTAATGTTTTGAATTAAACAGGTTTACAAGTAACTACACATAAAACTAGAGTACCCTTACAAAACTGTCACATATGTTGGTTAAGTGGTATGCGACCTAAATTAACATTTTTAGTCATTCTGGCTTACTTCTTGATTTAACTGTGACTTAGTAAATCCCAACCCTTCCTATCTATGGAAAATAAATCTAAGATATTAAATATAGCATAGGTACTTTGAGTATATATTTCCAGTCTAAAATAACCTAAAAATCCATTTCTATCTACATTATTATTTTGACATGATTTAAAAAAAATATCTTAAATGTCATTTCCCCCTTTTCTCTTAATGTTATTTCTCTCTTTTAATGTCATTTGTGATTCTTTCTGTATCAAGAACAGAGTATTAGAAGTAAACATGCCAAATATTTTATTCTATGATTTAAAATATTGTGGGTTTTTTTTTTTGTTTTTGTTTTTTTACTGGAAAAGTGGTTTAAATGCCTATGATCTATAGTTAGAGATTTGCACCTGCTCATTTTTAAACTGCCTTGAAAGAAGTAAGTAAATGCTCGAAGGTCCTTTTCTCAGTCTCTTCCTTCACTTTAAATGAGGATAAAAAACTTGGTAAGTCCTTTGTGGCTTACCAAACCTCCCCAAATGCCATGAGGGGCCTCTGATTTGAGTCTATGTTTCCTTCTATTATAAAGGTGAACTGCAAAGTAGATTCTGAAAAGTTAATCCTTATAATTTAAGCCCTGATTTGTTCCACATGAACTAACTTCCAGATTGTTACTGAAACAAATTTTCTTTTACTTGTGTATTCAACTAAGTATGATTCACTTAAAAAGCAGTCCCACTGAACCACATTTGCATATCCTAATTAGTTTAGCATGTTCATTTTCCACTCACATGTTTTTCAAATAAATGCTTTTGAAGAATAGTAAAACTTAACTAACATCTGAGACTGCAAGTTCACAAAAAGAAAAAGAAAGAGCTGACATACATGCTAGCTAAAAAAAGGCAAGAATTTCAAATGTGTGGCACAGAGGATGTGGATTTGATTCTTATTTCAAATGGAGAATTGATTTGTGTTTAGTATGTACCAGGATGTGGGTGGCTTCAATGCCAGCTCATCCATATATTTGCATAACCCAAACCGGGTAGAAATTGAAGAAGTAGTCTGAGACTCTAATGCATATTCAGAATTTATCTATTTTTGAAGACTATTGTTGTAGTCTAAAATAAGCTAATCATTAATAGTTGAGATACATCAGAGATAAATCACTAGGAGAGAAAGCTATATATCATAAGAAATTACAAAATTCGGAAGCATCCTATTACAAACATAGGCACAGATTTTATATCTTTTGGAAATACCAGTCATTGATTAGAATAAATTTTTCTGCACTAAACATGACTTAGGAAGAGGAGGGGGGAACAAAACTTTTGTGTCACATTCATGGTTTCAAATACACAATTAATAATTTAAGTTCATTTCTAAACTCTCATTCTGAAAAATTAAAAGAATAAAAAATATAATAATGTCAGTTATGTTTTTAGTCCTATTATATAGTATCATGTTGCTGAACTGAGATTTTTATGTTAGTGTTCACTGGCAATTTTGGAAATTGATGTTAATTAAGCCCACCCATTTTGCCACTCTTGCACCTTCTTTCTCTTAATTGTAAAATGTATGCTAAACAGAATCTTTTTACTTTCTCAGTCCAGCCCAGGTCATGGATCAAATCTGGGGACCTACTTCTCACATATTTATTTCACTCTGCCATGCATCTATGGATTTTATTAATAACTAGAGGCCTGGTGCATAAAATTCGTGCATGGGAGGGGGTTCCCTCAACCCGGCCTACACCCTCTCCAATCCGGGACCCCTTGGGGAATGTATGGTTACCCCCTAACTGCCCCCCTGTGGGATGGGGCCTAAAACAGCAGTCGAACATCCCTCTTGCAATCTTGGACCACTGGCTCCTAGCCGTTCGCCTTTCTGCCTGCCTATTCTCCCTTAACCGACTCTGCTTGCCATCCTGGTTGCCTCCTAACTGCTCCCCTGCTGGCCTGGCCACCCCCTAACTGCCCCCCTGCTGGCCTGGCCACCCCCTAACAGCTTCCCTGCTGGCCTGATTGCCCCTGACCGCCTCTGCCTCAGCCCCCGCCACTGTGGCTTTGTCCCAAAAGAAGTTAGATGTCTGGAAGATATTTGGTCAACCCAGTCTAATTAGCATATTACCCTTTTATTAGTATAGATTATCTAATTTAATATAGTTAATAATACTTTCATAATACTTGATTTCAGAAAGCAGTTGTCACTAGAAGGCTGTTGTACATTATCCTTCCTTTAAAAGACAAAAGCAAGGAAGTCATTGTAAGAATTCTACAAAAGCTATTTTGTATTGAAATATTTTATTATTTTTTTGGCTATTTTGAAATATAAAGGTCATCAACAAATAAAATCAACAACTGGTATTTGGGAATGAATGGCACAGATTGCAAAGAAGAAAGTACCTTAGGTATTAGGGATGAAAAACTGAGTTACATAGCCCTGGAGTATGCTTGCCCACTAGGATACTTTGCTATTCCACTACCAAGACTGCACAAGCTACTTACTGCCTTTGGAAGAACAATTCTAATAATTAGCAAGAATGATCTCAGCTTTGGGAGCCAAAATGAAGGTTTGAGACTAGAGAAGTCTCACTTTCCCTTAAGAATTAGGATGAATTGGGTAGGGCCAACACTAGCAGCACACCATCGAGAGTTACTGATTCATAAATAAATCATAAAGTACGTATTTATTAAAACTCATTTATTCACAATCAAAATCGACCCCACCTAAAAATATTCAAAGTGATATTTTGTCTGGTTTGTGCAAGTCCACTCTCACAGTTTGTGTACTAAAATGTTAAAGAAGAAAGAGACACCCAACACTCCAACCAAAGTACGGGTTTTAGTACGGAATGGATGACATGTGTTTAAAATGGTGTCACAGCCACACATCTCTCGTTTTATTTGCGTTTCCTAAAACTAGAGGAATGTTGAAAAAAACCTGTGAGTTAGCTAAGAGGGTACAAATGAGAGAGTATCTGTGCTCCAGCTGAAAAAAGTATAAGCGGTGTCATGTTGGAGATCATTTCCAACTCTGTTGCTCTCTTGTGTGAGAAATGAAGTCGAGGTGCTTGGCAGTTCTTGTCAACAATATGTCGAGATGGCGACTGTATAATGCTGTGGCAGCAGAGCTTTCAAACAGAAACACCAGAACCTGTGAAGTATGTGTCTGTGATTAGTACCTGATGCTATGCACGGTTGCTGCCCAAGCTCATGATTTTAATGGAATATCTTCTTATAAAAACTAATGATGCCCCTTCCTCTGTTAATCACATTAATGTTGAAAAGATCAGATGGCTACAATAAATTTTTAGCTTAAAAACGTTTGTTTCTTCCCTTCCAGATTCATCAACAAAAACACATAAAATGTCATTTTTGCCCAGCTGTAGACCTCAACTTTCACAATAGACATAAATAATATATACAAATTGAAGAGCATACCAGAAATGCTTACAGTGCCGTTATTCAAAATAGCAATAGCATTCAAAATGCCACTTTATTCCCACAACCAGAATCATTCCAGAAAAGCTGTAAATTTTAGAAGACAATCTATAATCTCTAATAATAGTTTCTTCAATTTCTTTTCCAAATGAATACCAGATGCACCCTTTCTCATTCTGCTCTCAAACACATATACTCTGATTGCATAGTTCTAGTTATAAGAACATGTATTTTGGTTCTGTGTAGAGCATATTTAGTTATAGCATGTCCAGTACTTACCTGATTGCCAATCTTGATAATGTTTCTCAATAAATCATGTAGCTCTAAGGAAAGACTGTGTCACCTGGTAAAATCATTTATGAAAAGAATAGCTGATGCACAAAGCAGGGTGAGGAAATGCATGGGAAAACTGATTTCTTATCAATGTTTTAAACTCTGTGTGTGAGTGAGTGTTTTGGGATAGTGATATAAGTACATAGGCTCTGAATGTGTTTTTTTAAAAAATATATCTGTAGTGATTTCAGAGAGGGAGGGAAAGGGAGAGAGAGATAGAAACATCAATGATGAGAGAACATCATTGATCGGCTGCCTCCTGCATGATCCACAGCAGAGATCCAGCTCGCAACCCATGCATGTGCCCCAACTGGGAATCGAACCATAACCTTCTGGTTCATAGGTAGATGCTCAACCACTGAGTCATGCCAGCCGGGCTGAATGTATTTTTTATATATTATATTTAGCACTTATACATTTGTAGTGTTTATGCAAACACCAAAAGGAATTTAACAAATAATATGAATTTCAAGATAGATATTAATAAGGCAGAACTATACATTTCAATGAGGGGCAGTGCTTCTGTCCATGTCCATAAAGACTTTACTACATTCTAAAGAAAATAAATTTTAACAAAC
This sequence comes from Myotis yumanensis, assembly GCF_028538775.1. NCBI lineage: Eukaryota > Metazoa > Chordata > Mammalia > Chiroptera > Vespertilionidae > Myotis > Myotis yumanensis. The sequence goes on along the minus strand of NW_027223752.1, from coordinate 158,039,251 downwards.
AAAATCCATACATAACCTCCCCCAAGGAACATAATATCCACCAGAAGAAGCAAACATATGTAGAAACAGTTATTGGAAGTCATATTTCCCTCATGCTCTGCCTATTTTAAGGCTCAAAGCCAAATATGTGTCTGTTGGTAGAAAACACACAGGATTAGAGGGGCTTGATCTTCACCCCTCATGTCAGGATGTTTTTGTTTCACTTCAAATTCTTTGTTTTTTAATGTTTTATTTTTACATGTTTCTGTGGAGTATCTTAAATTCTCTTCAAACCAAGATATAACATCAAGACAAAATTTATGGGGGATTATTAAAAAAAAACTTACATAATTAAATCTATTTTAGGAGATAATTCTGGCAGCATTGGGGAATGAATTAGAAATGGTAGCTGGGAGACATTTGAAAATGTATTATTATGTCCAGATGAAAGACGAGGATCTAAACTTGGGCATGGGCAATAAAACTAGAGCAAGAGGGACACATTTGAGAGAAATTTAGGAAGTAGTTTCTACAGGGCTTTTTGACCACTTGCACTTGATAATAATAAAAGGCTAAGAGGCACCATGAATAAAATGACCAAATAACCGGCCACCAGGAGGTGCATGAGGCACCTCTCGGCCATAAGGATCTAACAACTGGTCGCCATGATGCCCACTGTAGCCTGTGGACCAGCCAGATAAGGGGGTGGGGCCTGCAGCCAACCTCGTGGCCCCTCCCCCCTGACAGCCTGCCCCTGATCTGACTCTCTCACCCCGATCAAGAGATGGGCTTGCCAGGGAAGACCAAGATGGCGGCATAGGTAAACACCGGAGACTGCTGACACAAACAACCACTTCAAAAATACAACTAAAAGACGGAACAGACATCACCCAGAACCACAGGAAGGCTGGCTGAGGAGAGACTCTTCAACTAGAAGGAAAGACAGCAGCGTGCCGAGGCTCAGAGGAGGCGCAGTGTGGAAAATTTTAAGGTGCGGAGGTGCGCGCGCAGGGCAGGCTGGTGGCTGAGGGCGGGGTTGTCGTTTTCAGTCGGGAGTGAGTCTCAGACTCTGGGCTCCAGATCTGGGCAAGTGTCTAGGGACTCAGACTCAAACGGGAGAGGCAGGATTGTCTAGCATCAGCTGGAACGTGAGGGCAGCTTTCTCTCTGAGGTTTGCAGCGGTTGCCGGGGTTCTGAGAAGCAGAGCCTCTGGGAACGGGACTGAGAGCAGCCATAACTGCTCCCTCTGCCCGCCCTGTTGATCCCGCCCCGCCCAAGCCCTGCGCAGAGCCATTTGCCGGATAGCCTCAGGAAAAGGCTAGATTAGCACCTCCCCAGAGGACAGAAGTTTTCCACACAGCTGATTCTCACAGCCAGTCGGCCTGGTGGTCAAATCCCTCTAGTATTAACTACAACAATCAAGGCTTAACTAGAACAAGACTGCGCACAAAGACCACAAGGGGGTGCACCAAGAAAGCATAAAAAATGCGGAGACAAAAAACATGACAGAAATGGAGGATATAGAGCTAAAAAATGCAATTTTGAGGGCTTGCAATAAACTGGAGGAGAGCCTCACAAAAACTAATGAGACCCTCGATGCTATGATAAAGAAACAACTAGAAATTAAGCATACACGGACTGAAATAAAGAATATTATACCCAATAGCAGACCAGAGGAGCCCAAGAATCAAGCCAAAGATTTGAAATGCGAAGAAGCAAAAAACACCCAACCGGAAAAGCAAAATGAAAAAATAATCCGAAAGTGTGAAGATAGTGTAAGGAGCCTCTGGGACAGCTTCAAGCGCACTAATATCAGAATTATTGGGGTGCCAGAAGATGAGAGACAGCAAGATATTGAAAACCTATTTGAAGAAATAATGGCAGAAAACTTCCCCCACCTGGTGAAAGAAATGGACTTGCAGGTCCAAGAAGCGCAGAGAACCCCAAAACAAAAGGAATCCAAAGAGGACCACACCAAGACACATCATCATTAAAATGCCAAGAGCAAAAGACAAAGAGTGAATCTTAAAAGCAGCAAGAGAAAGAGACTCAACTACCTACAAGGGAATACCCATACGACTGTCAGCTGATTTCTCAACAGAAACTTTGCAGGCCAGAAGGGAATGGCAAGAAATATTCAAAGTGCTGAATACCAAGAACCTACAACCAAGAGTACTTTATCCAGCAAAGCTATCATTCAGAATTGAAGGTCAGATAAAGAGCTTCACAGATAAGGAAAAGCTAAAGGAGTTCATCACCATTAAACCAGTATTATACGAAATGCTGAAAGGTATCCTTTAAGAAAAGGAAGAAGAAAAAGGTAAAGATACAAATTGTGAACAATAAACATGCATCTATCAACAAGTGAATCTAAGAATCAAGTGAATAAATAATCTGATGTACAGAATGAATGGTGATTATAATGAATCAGGGACATAGAAAGGGAATGGACTGACTATTCTTGGGGGGGAAAGGGGAGTGGGAGATGGGGGAAGAGACTGGACAAAAATCGTACACCTATGGATGAGGACAGTGGGTGGGGAGTGAGGGTGGAGGGTGGGGTGGGAACTGGGAGGAGGGGAGTTATGGGGGGAAATAAAAGAGGAACAAATGTAATCTGAACAATAAAGATTTAATTTAAAAAAAAAAAGAGATGGGCTTGCCAAAAAAAAAAAAAAAAAAAAAGCCAGGCCTACCAGCCAAATGCCCTCTCCTCCCCGCTCCTCCCACCCCGCCAGCTGTGCCCCCATCAGCCTACCCTAGCACGATAGGCCCGCAGCCCCTCACCCCAGCTGGCCCGCCCCTGATAGCACCCCTCACCCCAATAGGGAGCGGGCTGGCCAGCCAACCTCCTGCAGCCCCTCCCTCTGTCTGCCCGACCCCTCACCCCAATAGGGAGTGGGGCTGGCCAGCCAACATCCTGCAGCCCCTCCCCCAGGCCAGCTCCATCCCTGATCGCCCCCCCATCCCAATAGGGGGCGGGACTGGCTGGCCAATCTTCTGAAGCCCCTCCCCCCACCTGGCCCCAACTCAGATCGCACCCCACCCTGGTCAGGGGCAGGGACAGCTGGCCAACCACCCATGGCCCCTCCCCCAGGCTGCTGGCCTCCAATCGGCACCCCCATCCACCCCATTCAGGGGCAGGACTAGCCAGCCCACTGCCTACAGCCCCTACCCATGGCCAGCCCTGTCCCCAGTCGGCCCCCCAACTGCAATCAGGGGCAGGGCCAACTTCCCGCAGTCCCTTCTCTCACCTGACCCAGCCCTGATCAGGGGCCTTGATCAGGCCCTGATCCAGGTGGGCCGGCTGGCCAAACTCCCACCATCTCCTCCTCCCAACAGACCCAGCCTCGATCCACCCTGATCGGGGCCGGGCCGGTGGGCCCCCACCCATGCACGAATTCCTGCATGAATTTGTGCATGAATTCGTGCACTGGGCCTCTAATAAGATATAAGAGAGAAGGAAAGGAGAGAAATCGGTTTTTTGTTAGTGTCTTGGCAAATATTATAGTCTTAGAATAGACCAGGAGCACTAGTGGAGAGGACATGGGGTGGGGAAGGAAGTTAATGAATTCATCTTTAAAAGAAGGAATTTGAATGTTTGCAGAACCTTTAGGTAGAGGTATCAGTTGGAAATACAGATTATTAGGTTATGGACAATTAGAGAGGCTTATATCAGCAGAGAAGAAAAAGGAACTCTGAAACAATTTTGAAGACAATGATAGCAGTTAAAGGCTGGATAGAGCAAGAGGTGATAGTGAAAAATTCTAAGAAAAAGTTGCAAATAAAATATCAATGAAAGATGTGCCAATGGGAAAGAGAATTGAACTTCTAAACCGCTACCCTTATGTCTTCTTTAGCATCTCCTATGTTTTTCAGAGTTATGGAAATAATAGGAGTAAAACTATTTGACAAATGATTTAAAAATAGGTTAAAAATACAAATCAAAGTTCAATGAAGAAAATGACTATGAGTTGGCCATCAACATGTTAATAGTATCCTTTGTAAGAACAATTTTGAAGCATGGGAGAGGGTGATGGAATAAATGGAGATATATATGGGGAGAAATTTATAGGGAAAGGTGAGGAGATTTCCTGTTGAGAGACAAGGACAGAGATGCCTGATGGACAACTACATGATGTTGCAGTGCATTTTTAAGGTATTGATGTCAACATACAAAATGGAGAAAAAGCCAGATGGGAACAGCTTCATAGAAGAAATTTATGTGGGTAATTAGGTGGGCATAATTGATGAATATTCATACTGGAAAATGTGCTGGACAGGGAATCAATAGATTTGGGACCTGTAAGAAACTAACTATGGAATCTCTAGGGAAACAATCTTTATTATCTCATCTGTAAAATGAGTAGTTTGGATTAGAAGAAAGTTCTTGATCTGGGGAACCTAAATGATTTCATATGCACTTTTAGCTCTAAATCTCTATGGTTATTATACTCCATAGTTAAGGGAGAAGAACAGAATCTCTCTATATAAAAGCCTAATATGCAAATTGTCCCTTCAGGAGTTCGACTGGGAGACTGGGAGTTCAATCCCTTGCTATGATGTGTGCTGATCACCAGGGGGTGGTGCAGAATGAAGAAAGGCCCCAGCCACAGCTGGTAGCTGGGGAAGGGAGACTGGCAGCAGAAGGCCTTGATCAGTCCTGATTACTGGCCAGCCCTAGGGGCCCTACCCATGTACAAATTTTGTCCACTGAGCCTCTAGTCTATATATATAAAAGCCTAAGTGGCCATCTGACTGTTCAACCATTCCCCCCTGTAGCTATGATGTGCAATGACCACTAGGGGGCAGACACTCTGACCAGTAGAGGAGGGAGCCCAATTCCTCGTGGAATCAGCCATGGGTTAGGTTACTGCTGGGCACTGTTGGCCCCAAATCTGGTTCACCTGTACCCTGGACCCAGAGAGGAGGGAGGAGGGAGCCAGTGGGTGTCCAGGTCCTGGGGGCTGGGCCTGTAGGAGGGGTCTCACAATCTGGGACCCCTCGGGGGATGTCCAAGAGCCAGTTTCAGCCCAATCCCTGCAGGCTAGGTCAAGAGACCCCACCGGTGCATGAATCTATGCACCGGGCCTCTATTAGTGTTATATAGAGAGATTCTGGATGAACCATAAATATCAAGAACATTTTTGACCCCCCCAAAAGATTATATGTAGCTTTTAATCAGGAATGGAAATAAAGAATAAGTAATACATTTATCAGTGATGGTGCAAAAAACTGAGAAGCATCAGCAGCCCATTAAATTCAATCTCCTACCCCTTTTGCTAAGGAAGAATATATTCATAGTCAAGGCATATACTCTCAGGAGCAACATTAGTTATTTAAGAGAGGTGATTTTTTTTTACAAATTTGTGAATTTTCCAGTTTTCCTTCTACTATTGACTTCTAGAATTGTCCTGCTGTGGTTGAAGAAATACTTTGTATATCTATTTTTAAGAATCTGTTAAGACTTAATTGTGATCTAAAATATGGCCTGCCCTGGAAAACATCCCATGTGCATTTCAAAATAATGGGTATTCTGTTGTTGTTGGCTATAGTGTTTTGAATATGTCTGTTAGATCTAGTTGCTTTATTATTGCTCAAGACCTCTATTTGCTTCCTTATCTTCTATCCATTATTGAGAGTGAAGAACTGTCTATTTTTCTATTTAATTCTGTCTGTCATTTTTGCTATATATATTTTGAGAGTATGTGTGTAAATGATTATTATTGTTATATCATCTTGCTATATTGAGCTTTTTATTAATATGCAATGTGTTTCTTTCTTGCTTTTTTTGTTCCATATGCCTTATAACTCTCTTGTCTTTCATTTTTGCATTACTATTTACTTGTGCATTTAGTTGATGTTTTATAGTCTATTGTTTTAATATTTTCTTATTTTCTTTTGTGTATATTCTATACCAGTGATTTTAAAGCAGTGTGCCACAAGAATTTTTTTCTTTATTGATTAAGGTATTACATATGTGTCCTTATCCCCCCATTACCCACCCCCAACCCTTTCTTCCACTCATGCCTTCACCCCCCTGGTGTCTGTGTCCATTGGTTATGCTTATATGCATGCATACAAGTCCTTTGGTTGCTCTCTCCCTCTTACCCCCACCCTCCCCTACCTTCCCTCTGAGGTTTAAAACATGCAATACCTGACTATTTAGTTAGGGGCATTGACCTTTTTTTCCCTTAGATTGTCAAATTAAAAAAAATAATAACAACTAACACAATAATAGTGATTCAGTGTGAGTGAATCAAAATTATACCTGTGTTTTTTTAGAGCGACAAAAAATATAATATATTTTTGGTGTGTTGCAGAATTTTAGTAATTGGTTTATGTGTGGCACAAGATGAAAAAGGTTGAATATCATTTTTAAATCCTAAACTTATAACACTCTAGTTGAATTTATACCATCTTAACTAAAATAACATGCACATTTATGTAGAAAAATATGAATTTACAAACCAAATTTATAATAACTAGCTTTTTAAATTTTCATATGCTTACATTTACTGTAATTTTTATTTATTCATACATCTTCAGTTATTTTCCAGTGTCCTTTCATTTCAACCTGAAGAACTCTAGCATTTATTGCAGAGCAGGCCTCACTCTTTTCACTTTTGTTTATCCAGAACATCTTAATTTCTTCTTCACTTATGAAGATCAGATGGGCCAAAAATAGTATTCTTAGTTGGCATTTTTTTTTTAAATATATTTCATTGATTTTTTACAGAGAGGAAGGGAGAGGGATAGAGAGTTATCAGCTGCCTCCTGCACACCCCCGACCGGGGATGTGCCCGCAACCAAAGTACATGCCCTTGACCGGAATCGAACCTGGGACCCTTCAGTCCGCAGGCCAACGCTTTATCCACTGAGCCAAACTGGTCAGGGCTTAGTTGGCATTTTTTGGTGGTGGTGGTTGTGGTGTGTTTGTTTTTGTTTTTAAACTTTAAATATATGTGCCCACTGGCTTCTGGCTTCCAAAGTTCCTGATAAAAAATCTGCTGAGAATCTTATTAAGGATCACTTGTAAGTGATGAGTTGTGTCTCTTTTGCTGCTTTTAAGGTTTTCTCTTTGTCTTAGTATTTTAACTATTTGATTATAATGTGTCTCAGTGTGGTTCTTTTTGAGTTTATCATAGTTGGAATTTCTTACGCTTCTTGAATGTTTATATTTATGCCTTCTATTAAATTTGGGAAGTATTCAGCTATTATATTTTTCAGTTATTCTTTCTGCTATTTTCTCACTCTGCTTGCTGGTACGCCCATTCCTTTGTATATAATTTTGTTTGACGGTGCCTCACAGCTTACATAGGCTTTGTCCACTTTTCTTCAGGCTATTTTCTTTCTGGTCCACAGACTCAATAATTTAAATTTTCTTATTTTCAAATTATTGGTTCTTTTTCTGCCTATTCAAATCTGCCTTTGGATTCCTCTTGTAAATTTTTAAAATTTCACTTATTATACTTTTCAGCTCCAGATTTATTTTGTTTCCTTTTAGATTTTCTACTTCTTTATTGCTATTTCCATTTTGGTCATATATTGCTTTCTTGACTTTTTTCATGTCTTCCATTCTTTCTTTGATTCTTTAAGTCTGCTATTTTAGATCCTTACTAAACTATAACTGATCCTTGCTAAAGTAAGTATTCTTTATCTGAAATAGGAATGATAACATAATTCCCATCAGGCTATTTTTAAATATTTAGGAGTTATGGGAGGTAATTAAAATATATCATTGATGGAGATTTTAATGTATATCTGTGCATATACTACCATATCTTGATTTTTTTTGAAGATGATGTCATTGATAGTGATCATAATCCAGTAGGATGTATTGAACTAAAGAGGTGATTGCCAATAATCTTTTAGTGACTACCACCACATTTGAATACTTTTTTGTTGTACATAAAGAAGTCTAGATGTTTATATATTCTTTCTATGAAATATAATTTCCTGCGAATCCACCTTCAAGCAAAACTTTTCTTTCAAGTTACTGTTTACTAAAGCAGACTTCTAAATACATGCTCTGCATCAAAGTGTGGTCAATGTTACCCACCACAATAAAAATTAAGCTCTACTCTTTGGTCCCACTAAACAGGGACCCAAACTGGTTATGTTAACTTCTGGAGAAAAAACAAAAGTAATCAAGCTCTAATTGACTAATGTATCATTCCCCTGCCTATTTCTGCCCATAACCCATTTGTCAAATTGAACACGTGGGCACTTGTCATTTTGTCCAACATCATGAGTTGCTCACTTGTGTAGGATCATTTATTGTTCAACTTTTGTATATTATATTCTTGGTCTTTCTGGGGAGCCTCACATCAAGGGACCAATTTAGGTGAGGAGGTAACAATGAAGTAATTTTAAAGGTAATAGTAGAAGCCACAATTTGTTAAATAAGTTCACTGTAAGTCAAACTGATAGCTATAATTTTAGTGTTGGAAATAGCGACAGCAATTTCACTTTAAAAAACCCAAAGGCAAAATTTATGTAGACACAAAGTGTACATGTTTATTCTTACACACATTTTTCTCCCTTATTATTCTACAGTTGGAAGAGGTTATAATGCATAGGCTTTCCTGGCATAAGACAGCTGTTGAATATGCCTCAACGTGAAGTGCTATTTTACATTCTACAGTAGGAATATTAAAACAAACCTTTTCTCCAGACATGTTTTCTGGTGAAGGTATATTAAGACAGTGATTAAATCAATTCTTTAAAACTGCAGTATTAAACTTTACTTTAAAAACTCAGATATTTTAAAAAGTAAATTGTATGCAGTATATATAATTAATATGATATAATGTATTGTATAGTGTATAATAGAAATAGTATAATAAAAATAATGGCTAAGAGTCTGAGACATGAAATATGAAATACAATGAATTGATATAAAAGTTGAGCAAATATCACGATAAACTGACTCTTTTCCCTTATACATTTCTGAAATATTTAATTTTATCATTTAAAAAGTACACTCCTACTTAAAAATAATATAAAACATTATTTTCTATAATTATAAGTATGTATTTTAAAGCACAAATTATTGCATTATTTATAACCAACTTCATCCTAAAAACAATTTTTGGCACCTTACAGAATAATCCAGAACATAACAGAATAAAAAAAGACATTAAAAAGAAAAAAGCAATGGTTGAAAAATTAAGTGAAATACTAGTAAAGGGCAAGGTTACAGTAAACATATACATATTTCTGTAATATCTGCCTGCATACATCCTATGAACAAAAACAAAGAATAAAACATAATCAGTTTCAAAAAAAAATCAGTGTTAATGTGATTAAATTAGTACCATTGATCTATAGAGTAACTTTTCTTAGTGCTGAAGTCATAAATACATCATTAAGTGAAGAAGAGGTATCAAGTTTAATACCATATTAATAAAAATATTACTATACATTGAACATTTCATAGACCTCAGTCTACCAAAGCATAATGAATTAAAACGAATACTATCAGGAAATCTAAATAAGAAAAATTAGACAGCTGCATAATGGTCCATCTTAGACAAAAAATAAAATATCTAAAACAGAGTATGGGGGGGTATTAAGTGGAAGTTGATTTTCTATCTTTGGACAGTCAGAGTTAATAGTAAAATTATTATTTTAATGAAAATTTGCAAGGATTCTGTTTCTTGCAATCAAACAATCGTAACTAGCACAATCATGTAGCAAACTATATGTTAGTAGTATTTCCTTAAAAATAACTGAATATTTATTATAACTGCATTTAGTGATATGGCATGATGACAAAGTATTTGTAATTAAAACAAAAGCCTCATTACCAACCAACTATACTTTTAAGGTATCTTTATAGCTAGAATTTTTTTTAAAGTAAAATTTTGTTTTTTGCTTTCTGTTTTTCAATGTCTATCTGTAACAATTTGTTATGCCTTGTGATAAAATTATATAATAGAGGGAACTGTGAGGTAGAACAACATTTAAAAATATAAAACATTTTTTCATTCAATGTGTTCTCCTTTTCTAACCTCATTTATTTTTATTGTATATTTGGGATTTATTTCCTCGGGAAAAAATAACAGAGTAGAAAGCAAAAGTAATCTCAAAAGTCACTCTTTTATTTTCCAGACTCTAAAAACATTAAATTCATTATGTTCCTTGTCCCTGAGACAATATAAAACAAACAAAAACAAGCAAGAAAGAAACAAACTAATAAACACACTAAGTAGGGGAATACCTCTATGGAAAACATGGAAGGCTACTGGGGGAAGAAATTTCTTCTGAGATATTATATATACTATATTATCAATGCTATATTTAACAGAAATGGCATAGTATTCATAACCTGGAATTTTTAAAACAGTTTCTGCCTCTGTAATTTTAGAATTGTTACCTGATTGAACTATTAGATGCACATGTTTTGAGCATAATTTAGATAGCAGATAAATTATAAAAGCCTGCTTCTAAGCCCATTTGATCAGACTACAAAGACTATGAAACCTTTTTGCACATCAGATGTGTAAATTGTGGAGATAGTGGCTCTGCCTAATGCTGATTACCATATAATTTATCATCCAAAGTGAGACACTTATGAACGTGTCATAGGACTTTACAGACAAACTAAGAAATCTGTTCACACCTACCTTTAATGAACATAAAAAAAAAGTTAGATTTGGCAAATATAGCACTCACATCTATATAATGACAGTCCAGTGACCATTATGGCAGAACAACCAGAACGACCGGTCGCTATGATGCACACTGACCACCGGGGGGCAGATGCTCTATGCAGGAACTGCCCCCCTGGTGGTCATTCTGCTCCCACAGTGGGAGCGCCACTCAGCAGAAGCCAGGCTCATGGCTGGTGAGCGCAGCTCTGGTGGTGGGAGCCTCTCCCGCCTCCGAGGCAGCACTAAGGAGCAGTGAGCCAAGCAGTAAGGAGCAAGCAGGCGGGCAATAAGGAGCGATCAGGCAGGCAGTTAGAAGTGAGGGGTCCTGGATTGTGAGAGGGATGTCCAACTGCCGGGTTAGTCCCGATTGGGCCTAAACCAGCAGTTGGACTTCCTTTGAGGGGTCCCGGATTGCAAAAGGCCGTAGGCCGGGCTGAGGGATTTACCCCCTCCCCATATGAATTTTGTGTGTAAGGCCTCTAGTTTAGTGATAAGAGAACTTGTTTTATAGCTTTGGGGTACTTACTTTTTCAACTTGGAAATCAAACAGATTAATAGCTTTCTTTTGATATGTGATTTCAAATTATTTTGGGATTTAATTTTTCTGTGGAAACAAATAAAATGTAATGCAATAGCCATACAATATTAAAATCTGTATCCAATATTTTAAGAATGTTATTGTGTTTAGGAATGATCAACCAAGAATATATTAAATCTAGAGATGTAATAATGTATAAACTGGTTGTCAAGTTTCCTTCTATCCGTAGTACCCGATTATTTGTCCTATTATTAGTTGCTATATGAAGGAGATAGTTTTATATCCCATAGTTGCCTTAAGGAATATATATGAAGATACAGAGATATTTTCTTACTGGTTATTTTACTATTTTAACTGATTCATCAGTAAGAGAAGACTCAAATGTTATATTTTGTGTAATTATAATTCCTATCATTAACATTACAATTCCATGTTTTGTCCAGACACTAAGTTGGCCTAAAATGTATACATGGAATAATTTAGAGTTAAATCTTGGTATAGAAATATATTTATTTTTTTCTACTTTAAAATCAACTAAGATATTTTGGAAACCACAAATAGCTCTAAAATAAATTCACTTTGAAATCTGAGATTATTTTTATGTGACTTGTCTATAAAATAGAAGAAATCTATTAGTTAAGGCAAACTGTATTTTTAAAAATTCTTAACAATTGAAAAGTTACTTTTGAGTGCTCAGGAAATGTGGTGCTGTAAATTTAGAATTATGTAGGTGTTTCCATGATCATAAATTATTGTAAGTGCTTCTATAGTTTGATATATGGCTAAATTGGTTTGTTTATGTACTTACAGAGTGATGGAAAATAGGGTATTTCTTTCCTCTATTTTTTGTTTTTAAAAATAAACTAATAAAGGTGACTGTAAAATATTTTGACTGTATAAGCATCATCAAAAACAGTATAATTTTTTATACTTGGGAGAATCTAATAATATTTCATGAATGACTGATTTTTCAATGTTATTTAGATTTTTAAATGAATAATTTAACTGATTATATTTCCTGTTATGACAGTTTGATCTTGAATTCCTTAGTTTGGCTTGTTTAAATGTATAACCTCTATATTTCACTGTGTTCCTAAATTTGTCAAGTTTCTGTGATATTAATGCCCTAATTGCATAAAAAAATCTTTAATTTTAAAAATTTTTTTGTATAACTGATGTTTTTTCCATATTAAAGAACATCCCTCTACCTTCTTCTTGGTAATACTGTGCATTATTTTATAAAACTCTCATTCCAAATGACTCACATACTGTACACTCTTCATAGAAATGTTTCCTTCCCTTGCTAATAGATAGCTACTTCTAGGTTAAAAGGAAATAACTGTTCAAAGGTGCAAAGCTAGAGTTCTACAAGGCCAAGCTCTATTTCTTTCCAGATCAGATTAGTTTTTTATGGAAGTCACATTTTCATTATCTCTTTTTCTATTAATCTCATGCAGAATTCCATTTCAGCCTCATGTTTCTTAAATAGAATGAGCCCATAGGGTTATGTTAGCAATCTGAGTACTTGCACATATACATTATAGATAATATTTCAGGAAAAAAAATGAAATAAATTCTGCTTCCATAAAATGCTTCACAGATTTGTTAATGGTCACATCATGGCAATTTCTCCCATCCCTCACAAATTTTATGTTTGTGTAAGTTTATATATCTCCAAAAATATTGGTTTTGTTGTGAGTACTGCTCACAAAATAATCAAATGGCTAATATTCAAAATATTACTTATGAAATATTTTTTGCTGTTCAAAAGTGAGATGTTTGAACAGGGCTATATCAAATGCCTTCATTCCCTGTGCCCCTTCCAATAAACCTCCATACATAACGTTAATTTTTCCCCTCTGGCCAAATAATGATAGTCAAATTAAATAGAGCTAATTTCCCAGTTTATGAATTCAGAAGGACATTTTATAAACTGTGCTTTAGATATTCTCTCTGCCTGAATAACAGGTCATAGAGGAAATTAGTTTTATATTGCAGGAAATATATAGAATGGGAAGTAAAATGCTTATATTAAAATTCTGGCTCTATTATATGATTGTGAGTAAATTTGAACCTCTGTAGTGTAAGCATATCTATAATAAACTTAAAATACAGGTTTTGGAATTTTCAGCATATAGGAGGTAACTGAATATTTATTAAACAGTTTTTATGGATATTGAATATATAAATATGTAAAATACAAATATATAAAATACATAGAAAGCACTCCAATGTTATACCTATTAATAAGGTTATTTTTCTATTACTGTAAATCTTAAAAATATATCCAAAGTATGAAAATAAATTACTCTTTTAAACTTGACTTCTTTTGGGTTAGTAATTATGAAATTATGTTGTAACAAAACACTGAGAGTGCTTGACCTAAACTGAATATAAATTGCATAAGAAAAGTCATTTCAAACTGCTGAAAAAATAAAAGTATAAAAATTTTTAATTATAATTTGTATTTTATTGTTAAACCTATTCCATTTATTAGTGATTTATTGTTAGTAATATCTAACGGATGAGTAAATGAATAAATGTGTGACAAATACTATTAAGAAAATTATAGAGCATATGACCATTTCTACTTAAAACTTTTCCCTCTGATTATATGTGGTTGTTTTAATTTTATATTCCATATGGATAATAAGCATACTTTTGCTAGAATACTATTCGTACTTCATTCAAAGGAGATATACATCACTCATATGATCTTTTTCCAAGTGCCTGGAAGAGAATGGTACCTGGAAAGTAGTAAAAGCTCAATATATATCCATTGAGTGAATGATTAAAAAATTAAGAACTATACCTGCCTTATACTTGAAGACATGTCTAGAATGCAATGTAGGATGGTAAGACAGACTACCAGAAGTATTGCAATAACAGAATGAACCACCAGCCTTATCTAACAGTCCACAGCTGTCAAACAATCTGAATTTCACAGCAGGGGAAAGCAGAGCAGAGTTTTTAAGAACATGGGTGTAATTAATTAATTAAATTAATATCAGCCTTGCTTGCCATTGCTAAATGGCATTAATATTGCCTAATTTATAGAATTTGAAGATCAAATAAGCTCATTTATTAGGTCACATAAATCAGTGCTTAGCCCATATTAAGCACTCATTTAATAGCAGCAATTACTAATATCATTACTGCATATTACACATTATAGACATATCTAATTAGCTTTGTAAATTTACTTAGCCTACCAATGATTTTATTCTCAATAAGAATATGACATAATAAAACAGTTTAAATTCTTATAGAAAAGTGAAATTATTTGAATATGTAACAATGCTCATTTGTCTTAGACCATTTGGGCTGCTCTAACAAAATGCTACAGACTAGGTAGCTTATAAAGGAAAGAAAGCTATTTCTCACAGTTCTGGAGGCTAGAGGTCTGAGCGCCAGGTGCTAGCATGGTCAGGTAATTGCCCTCTTCCAGGTTGCAGAGTTTTTTCATAGCCGCACTTGGTAGAAAGGTCTAGAGATGGCAGTAGCGTTCGTTTAATAACAGCACTAATCACATTCATGAGGGCTCCATCCTCATGACCTAATCACTTTCCAATGACTAATGCTGTCACCTTTGGGGGTTAGAATTTCAACATGAATTTTGGAGGGACACATTCAGATCATAGCACCATTGGACAGTGGCTTTGAAAATCATAATTTCTGTGATGCATCTATTGCTTGTAAAAGTGGATTTGCATCTCAAGTTGTACAGTCAATAAGTCTTTTAGAACTCACAATACCATAGTGGCATAGCCATTTGGACAACTTCATATCTCCATTCTCAGACATTTAGTTGCCCTTCTTAGTTTAATATTTTGTTTATTCCATTTTGCATACTTTTAAATGCTAACAAAATAGAGGGGGAAAGATCTAATTTTCTTTTTTTTCTTTATTGATTAAGGTATTACATATGTGTCCTTATTCCCCCATTGCTCCCCCACACCCCCACTTATTCCCTCACCTCCCTGGTGTCTGTGTGTATTGGTTAGGCTTATATGTATGCATACAAGTCCTTTGGTTGATCTCTCCACCTTACTCCCACCCTTCCCTCTGAGGTTTGATGGTCTGATCAATGCTTCTCTGTCTCTGGATCTGTTTTTGTTCAACAGTTTATGTTGTTCATTATATTCCACAAATGAGTGAGATCATGTGATATTAATCTTTCTCTGACTGGCTTATTTCGCTTAGCATAATGTTCTCCAGTTCCACCCATGCTGTTCCAAATGGTAAGAATTCCTTCTTTTTTACCGCAGCCTGGTATTCCATTGTGTAGATACACCACCATTTTTTTTTAATCCACTTATCTGCTGAAGGGCACTTAGGCTGTTTCCAAATCTTAGCTATGATGAATTGTGCTGCTATGAACATAGGGGTACATATATCCTTTCTGACTGGTGTTTCTGATTTCTTAGGATATATTCCTAGAAGTGGGATCACTGGGTCAAATGGGAGTTCCATTTTTAGTTTTTTGAGGAAACTCCATACTGTTCTCCACAGTGGCTGCACCAGCCTGCATTCCCACCAGCAGTGCAAGAGGGTTCCTTTTTCTTTGCATCCTTGCCAGCACTTGTCATTTGTTGATTTGTTGATGATAGCCATTCTGACAAGTGTGAGATGGTACCGTGTTGTTGTTTTGATTTGCATCTCTAGAATGATTAGTGACTTTGAGCATGTTTTCATATGTTTCTTCGCCTTCCGTATGTCCTCTTTCCAAAAGTATCTATTTAGGTCCTTTGCCCATTTTTGATTGGGTTGTTTATCTTCCTTTGTAGTGTTCTCAAAATTGCCTGATACTGGCACAAAAATAGACATATAGGCCAATGGAATAGAATGATAACCCAAAAATTGACCCAAACCACTATGCTCAATTAATATTTGACAAAGGAGGCAAGAACATACAATGGAGTCAAGACAGTCTCTTCAATAAATGGTGTTGGGAAAATTAGACAGATACATGCAAAAATATGAAACTAGACCACCAACTTACACCATACACAAAAATAAAGTCAAAATTGATAAGGGACTTAAACATAAGAAGGGAAATCATAAAAATATTAGAGGAATCCACAGGCAGCAAAATCTCAGACATATGCTGAAGCAATATTTTCACTGATACAGCTCCTAGGACATTGGAAACTAAAGAGAAAATAAACAAATGGGACTAAATCAAAATAAAAAGCTTCTGCACAGCAAAAGAAACCATCTACAAAACAAGAAAGCCCACTGCATGGGAGAGCATATTTGCCAATGTTATCACTGATAAGGGTTTAATCTCCAACATTTACAGGGAACTCATACAACTTAACAAAACCTCTAATTTTCATACATGTACCAGCTTTTGGATTTTACCTAGTTTAACAAGTGAAAGTTGGACACATGACAATGAATAGCTGCTATTCTGCTTGCCATCTCACACAGCACTGCATGTGCTCCATGTGTAGTATGTCATTACATAAAGTACAGTTATCACAGCTCCTGCTACTAAGAGTGTTTAGTTTTCAGTAGATAAATATGAATTCATGAAAAAAAATGAAAAGGGGAGTGAAGAATTTCAGAGATTAGAATATCAGCAAACAGGTGTGTTGTTCCAATTATTTTAATGAATTTGGAGAGGTTACTAGTGGGTGACGATAGGATGGTTTTGGAAGGAGAAGTAGACAAAAAAGTGGCAGAAAAATAAAGTACATATGTTATTGTTAAGAGCCATATTAAATAGATCTGAAATTATCCACTCAAAATTTCTATGTTAAGGCTCCAAATTTTAGATTTGTTCTTCCTTCAGGATCAAGAACAACAGCTAAAAGTACATAAACCTTCTCCATGACTTCTTCCAGGAACAGAAGGGGTAACTTAACTCTCTAGTACTCAGTTCTTCCTATTTCTACACCTGGGTTGAATAAAAGATTAGAATAAAAGATGAGTGAGACTGCAAAGGACACTGTCAACAGAATTAGAAGGCAAGCCATGGACTGGGAGAAAATTCTTGCAAAAGACACATCTTAAAAAAAAACACAGCCCTATTATCCAAAATATAAAAAACAAACAAACAAAAACCCTCTCAAAATTCAACAATAAGTAAATGATCCAATTTAAAAATGGGTCTAAGACCTTAAACTGACAGCTCCCCCAAAGAAGATATAAAGATTACAAATAAGCACATAAAAAGATGTTCCACATCCCGTCATCAAGGGAATGCAAACTGAAGCATCAAGATGACAATACTCCAAACCTATTAGCCAAAATCCAATGTGGAGAAACAGGAATGCTCATTCATTGACTATGGGAATGCAAAAATGACACAGTCAATTTGTAAGGCTATTTTAAAATTTCTTACAAAACTAAACATAAAATTGCCATTTGATCCAGCAATTACACTCCTTGGTATCTACCCAAAGGAGTTAAGAACTTATATCCACACAAAAAACTGAATGCAGCTATTACAGGAAGCTTTATTTATAATTGGCAAAACTTGGACGCAACCAATATATCCTTCAATAGGTGACTGGATAAATAAACTGGGGTACATCAAACAAGGGAACAGTATTCAGCACCAAAAGGAAATGAGCCATCAAGCCATGGAAATACATGGAGAAACCTTAAATGCACATTACTAAGTGAAATAAACCAGTCTGAAAATGCTACATACTATATGACTTCAACTATATGACATTTTGGAAAAGACGAAACTATAGAGACAGTAAAAATGTCATTGGTTGCCAGGGGTTAGGGGGAAGAAAGGGAAAAAATTGGTTGAGCACAGAGGATTTTTAGGACAGTGAAACTACTCTGTATAATAACTGTAATGAAAGATATATTTGTCCAAACCCATAGAATGTACAGCACCAAGAGTGAACTAAGAACTTTGGGTGATACTGTGTGTCAATGTAGATTCATCAGTTGTAACAAATGTACCACTCTGCTGAGTGATAAATGAAGGAGGCTATGCATGAGTAGAGGCAGGAAGTGTATAGGAAATTTGGTATCTTCTGCTCAATTTTTCTAGGAATCTAAAACTGCTTTAAAAATAAAATATAATAATAAAAATTAAGAAGAGATGAGCAAAGTGCAGTCTTCAACTTCAGAGAGATTCCCATTAATATAGTGGAAGAGCACTGATTGTGAAGTCAGCCTCTGGTGTTAGTTTTACTTCTACCGCTGAAGTCTTCTGGGATCTTATATAAATCATTTAATTTCTCTGAGAATTTTCCAGTATAATCCAATTCATCATCATCATCATTAGCATCATCATTATTATTATCATCATCATCATCATATCTATCTTCACCATCTTAACTCAGAAACTCCCTAATTTTCTCCTAATTGAATAACCACAGTTATGTAATTTTCATGCCTCCTACACTCACATTCAATTAAGATGCTATTGCCAGAGCAATTCTAAGAGTGTCTCTTCTATTTAAAATTCTTTAATAGCATCGCATATTTTTAAGATCAATCTAATCTAACACATTCTCTTTTTTATTATTTATATTCTTTATTATTTAAAGTATTACATATGTCTCCTTTTTCCCTGGCCGCTTCCACCCCCCAGCACATGTCCTCATCCCTCTACTGTTTGTGTCCATTGGTTTTGCTTTTAAGCCCTTTGGTTGATCTCTTCTCTGTCCCTTCCACCCTCCCCTACCTTCCCTCTGAAGTTTGACAGCCTGTTCGATGCTTCTGTGTATCTGGATTAATTTTTGTTCATTATATTCCACAAATGAGTGAGATCATGTGATATTTATCTTTCTCCAACTGGCTTATTTCGCTTAGCATAATGCTCTCCAGGTTCATCCATGCTGTTAAAAATGGTAAGAGTTCTTTCTTTTTTTTACAGCAGCGTAGTATTCCATTGTGTATATATGCCACCATTTTTTTTTTTTTTTTTTAGCAATACAAAAGATAAATATTTATTCAGAACAAAACTTTTTAACAATGGATTTTACATTCCAAGCCACAAGGAAATAGCAAAACTGAATGCAAAGGGAAGACAAAAACCCAAAGTAGTGTATTGTCTATTCTCCTTTAACAGTTGACCCAATGCTCTCTCGCATGGCCTATTTCACAAGTACATTTTAAAGTTAACAACTCACTTACAATTCTGGGTTAAAACAGCCTTTCTCCTGAGAGTCAGGAGTTTGCAGATGAACTCCATGAGCTGCTTCTCTGGGGTGTCTAACTATTGAGACTAAGGTGCAAATGTAAACCTTTACTAGGTTTCCTTACTCAGGAGCACCCCCATTTCTCATGATGCCACCATTTTTTTAATCTTCTCATCTGTTGATGGGCACTTAGGCTATTTCCAAGTCCTAGTTATTGTAAATTGTGCTGCTATGAATATAGGGGTGCATATATCCTTTCTCATTGGTGTTTATGATATTTGGGGATATTCCTAGAAGTGGGATTACTGAGTCAAATGGGAGTTCAATTTTTAATTTTTTGAGGAAACTCCATACTGTTTTCCACAGTGGCTGAACCAGTCTACATTCCCACCAGCAGTGCACCAGGGTTCCTTTTTCTTCACATCCTCACCAACACTTGTCATTTGTTGATTTGTTGATGATAGCCATTCTGACAGGTATGAGATGATACCTCATTGTCATTTTGATTTGTATCTCTGGGATGATTAGTGACTTTAAGTAAGTTTTCATATGTCTCTTGGCCTTCTGTATGTCCTCTTTTCAAAACTGTCTATTTAGGTCCTTTGCCCATTTTTGATTGGGTTGTTTATCTTTCTTTTGTTAAGTTGCATGAGTTTCCTATGAATTTTGGAGATTAAACCCTTATCAGATATAACATTGGCAAAGTCCTTTAGGATCAGACCACTGAACTCTTATTTTTCTACCACTTTATGATGAATGCCCTGTCTTCCAGGCATTCTAAATCTCTTCCTTACATATCCTTGAACACACCATATACTCTTTCATCTGCCTGAATCTGGGCACATTTCCATTTCTATGCCCCATTGTACTTTTTCTTCAAACCCTTCTTTACCAAAAACCTCCACCAAGGAATTTTGGAAGACTTCTTTGATCCCTGCAATCTGAATTACTTAGCCTTCTTTTGACTGTAGGCAGAGACTTTATCACACTGTATTTTCAAAATGTATTCTGGACGAATTCACTTATCTACCTGTTCATCCCCTGCACCTACACAGTTAAATCATGGCTGAAGAAATATCACACAACCAAATCTAAAGGTTCCACTTTGAGTTTAAGATCAGTCACTTTAGATGGTCTCTCAACATTGCCTGGAAGTCCAAATCCCAAGTATGTTTCTCTAGAAAGGTTATTTTATTTATAATGATAACTACATTATTTTTTCTTTTAACTTTTTTTTTTTGGCTCCTAGGATCTCGTGTTTATTGCTGACACTAACCCTTTCTGTGGGACGCCTTCCCACTGCCGCCACATCTCGCACAGCATCCAGAAGAAGCGTATGAAGTGTGAATTCTCAGCTCTTCCCCATCCAGCGCGCGGGCGTGGCGGCCTCTGCACCCGGTCCTGGGGCTGCGCAGGGTCAACTTCGTTCTCTCCGCCTGAAGGCCTCTGGGGGTGCGGGCTGGTCTTCCATAAGAATTCTCAGGGCCGTAGGCCCGGCCTCAAGTCCAGGTGAGGGGTGTCCCCTCCGCTAGCAGTGCAGCCGGCCCTGCGGGAGCCCCCCCACCCCCCGCCGCCCCCGCCCCCCTAGCCCAGGCCGGGCCATGCTGACCTTCCATCCAGGGCTCCCTCTACTCGCTGCTTGTGGACCCTCTTCGTCCACTGAGGAGGAATAAGATGTTTTTCTGAAATAAATCTCCGACTTCTGACGGTTCCATGAGTTAGCTGTCTCCACTTCTTTTAACTTCTTAAGCTTCTTGTATACCTCTTATTTGCCTCATATTTTATTGGGATCATAGAGGCCTTGAGATGGAATCTGTATCAAAATCTAGTCCTCTACTTAGACTTGAAATACACTTTTTAATCTTGTTTTCAAGAACTTGATTCATTCTTTATAATAATTTTAATTCTCTGTTTTCTTGTCTATCTCTCCCATTAATTTGAAATCCTAGTATGTAGCAGTATTTCTTTTTGTCTCTGTGTCCCTGGTAAATGTTAATTATTTGCTACATATAGTATATTTCTGTTAGGTTCTGATAATACAATTTTCACTTCAAGGACTGCTGAAGGAGGAAAGATAGATGTTTAAACAATAAATAAAATTAAGTCTGATATGGTGTGTGTAAAATTTGGGTCAGATAAATCTTTTTTTAAAACTGACATTTAAGCTGAAGTCTATGTGATGCCTTGGCATTAGCCAAGAATAGTGAAATCATGTGGTTCCACCAGGGAAAACAGCATATAAAAATGTCCAGAGGCCATAGGGCATATTCACTATTGAAGGAACTAAACAAATCAATATGGCCAATGTTTCAAGAGAGAGTGAATGGGGGCTTAAGGTGGTGAAGTTCCCAAGGGCTAATTATGGAATTTTTATATTTATCTAGGATCAATGAGAACCTATTTAAGGATTTTAACCATGGACTAACATGCTAAGAATTTATTTTTGAAAATTGCTTTCAACACAAGAGCTGAATTGTTTGCATCAGATCAAACGTGAATTTAGGTAGATCAGATAAGAGTTTCTTGCAATAGTCCAGGATAATGACCCATTAGTATGGAGTTGAGACTCTTTGTATATAAAGGACAACTGAAGAAGCCATGCTACTGAAGACAAGATTCTAAGGAGGGGACAAACATGACAAGACACATAGGAACATAACTTATGGGGGAGTCAAAGAAGAGAAACCTGGAAAATAAACCGAAAAGGGGCAAACAGAGGTAGGGGAGAGAAACTCTAGTAGAGCAAATATTACTGAAGACTAGAAAACTTGTTACAAGAATAAGAGATTCATTATCAATTGGGTCATATAATTTCAAAGAATTTATAAGACCCTAAAGGAAGTGATTTTACATAGAAAGGAGATAAAAAAAAATTATAGTTTAAGGAAATAAGTAGCCCCAAACTTTTCAGGGCTATCAGCTTGTTAAATACCTATTGTATGTTGAGCTGTACCTGAGGATATTTATGATGGAATGGGAGATAAGATATTTAATATCATCAAAATATGCTCAGGACAAATGAGATGCTAGATGTGGAAATTAATTTTTATGATTCTTATAGGTATTTTGCATACTCAGTGTTATAAAGCATTTAATTTTCTAAGAAGTATTTTTGTTTTAAAAAAAAGCAGTGTGTATTAGGAGGCTTTTTAAAATTTTAGAATGAACTAGATTATCCTTTAGGTAAATGGCACTTTTTCTGACTAAGAAGAGAATGTGATTTCTGAAAATAAATGAGCTCTTTTGAAACTTATATAATGTTCAAATACTAGCTTTAGGTTTGGTATAAAGACCCTAAGAATTTGTTTTAACTTCACTCAAACACGAAGTAAAAAATTATCAGATGAGAAAGCTTTGATAACATGGTCCTGTCGTGAATGTTTAATGAATAAATATATCTATATAAGAGATGAGTCACAGAAATAAATAATTTATACCAAAATTTCCTCTGTACGTAGTAGGAATAGCTAGATAAATTCAGAGCCTCTGTTGCTAATAATCACTTAATGGTCATAGCCTTTTTTAACTAGCAGTTTCATACATAAATGTTTGGTAAGTAGAGTGCAGGATTAAGATATATTTTTGCATGCTGACTTAATGTAGTAGTTCTATAGTCATGTTTAGTAAAAAATGCTACTAACTTATATACCTATGGTTTGTGTGTAATTAGGGCAATGCCAATCAGATGCCCAAGAAACTGTTGATCCATGCAAGTAAAATGACTGAAAGCTGAGGGGAAAAAATAGAAAGACGCCACCCTTCCCAGGGTGCCCCAGTTTCATAAGCACTGACATTTTAAAATGAACATTTCTAAAATGTATATTTTCCAGGCCATTGGATCCAGCACAAATTCTCTGAAAATGTGGTAGATTTCAAAACCTCATCCAAAGGGAAGAAAAGACATTTTGCCAATGACATCAATTTCTTGCCAGGTTTGCACAGCTTTAATTTAGGCCAGCCCAATGTCACACCATGCTAATCCCATACACCCACTATATAAAAGTCACTTATTAAAATAATGCTTTTAAAATACATTAATATAAATGGCACATTTTGAAAACAGCTGAATGCCATGTTTTTTTTTCCCTTGCACTGTAAGGACTGCTTTACCACAAACATCTTGGAAAAACATGGGTTCCCCCATCTGCTACGAATTAATGTGAATCAGATCCTACTAGTCATATTGCCTTTTGTCTATTCTGGGTGCATAAAACATACAAGCCGGAGTGGAGGTAAATAAGATGCCCTGCCATTCTGTGTATGCTAAGGAGCTCGCTCGTTAACGAGACTGCAGTGCACCCTGGGAAATGTTGGACCTGTGCCTGCAGTTGTATTTGTTTAAGTAGCTCATCTTGAAAGCCTGCCCAACCTCAGCTGTAGACTTGGAAGACACAAAGCAAGCAATTTGGATTTTCCAAATCATCAGTCCCTCTAAAGGCCGGGAGGAGTCCATCAATGACAGACTCTTCTAATTCTTAAGTAACTAGCCCCTATGGGAGCAGGATCATTTGAAGGAACTCAGCCTCTTCTGTAAGCTCATTTGCCTGTGTGAGTGTGTGTGTGTGTGTGTGTGTGTTCCTCATAAGGGTGACTGAAAAATGCTTGCTATCATTTCCCAACATCTGTGCCTACTGCTGTCACTCCAACACAAACTTCCAGATATTGTGTCACAGCTGCGATGAAGCTGGCAATTGGCATGGCAAGAACTCTCCCCCCTCTTGCACAAAGCTGCTGGTGCCAGTGGTAAGAGTTCAAAGCCTTTCACAAAGTAAGCCATCACTGGCAGTCTTCAAGAGTTTAACACCTTTTCCACCCAGCCACCAACCTCTTTCGCCTCTGACAGCTGTCAGTCTCTTAAAACAGCAGCAACAAAAATGCAGTCACAGACAACAACATGGTGACTACCAGAGAGAAAGTGGGATGGGGAAAGGTAGAAGTGGGTAAAGGGGAGATTAAATGGTGATGAAGGAGATTTACCTTGGGGTGGTGAACACACAAGGTGATATACAGATGATGTATTATAGAATGGTATACCTGAAATCTATATGATTTTATTAACCAATGTCACCCCAATATATTCAATTTAAAAAAGGTTAACAAGAACCACAAATCTGGCCAGTCCTTCAGGGGAGTACAGCTGTATCTGAAATAAAAGAAATCACAAATAAATACAATTCTTATTTTCGAGACCAACACAAACTCGGTAATACACCTAAAATAGTATTTGATGGGATTTATATTTATATTTGGGAACTCTAACAGAGTTTTGTTAGGTATAAGTATTCTGTATTAACATGTTCACAGAACAAATTTTACCACCGCATGCCTGGATAATTCAGGATGTCCTTTATTTCTAAGATTTCATAAACGTGATTCGAGTCTGGATTAATAAAAAACATTAAAATGTACTATGTTTTTTCCTTTTTATTGAATTTATTGGGGTGACACTGGTTAACAAAATTATACAGGTTTTAGGGGCACTCTGTGTTGCAACATATCAAATATATTTAAATTATTTTAAAATAGTTACCTGAACAAGCATTTTAGTAATGTTTAGGTGTGTTTGTAAGGAAAATATTTTAGAAAGCCAGCAAATTTTATCCTGTATGTGGATTGCCTCCAAATAATTATTCAACGTGAATCCAGAGTCTACGAAACAAACAAAATGCCAAAGCACCAGGGCTTAGCTAGCACACAAAGCCACTCAGCTAAAATCATGCTCATTTATACTAATTTCACACCTGATTCCAAGGTAAACTCAGAAATTAAAACCCGAAGACTAGAAAGTTAAGTCACTGCTGGCAAGGAGTGCAATATACTGTCATAATGGTTTTCTCAACCCAAGTTTTACAGATGTACTTATTAATAATCAGGACTTTCAGGTTAATTATTTTCCAGATCTATCCATGTTTTTCATATAGTGATGAGTGTGTTGGCAACTTGAGTTACTGCTTTCTAGAACTCTCTGCCCAATGTTAAACATTTTGTATATTTTTCTCTATCCTATCATTGTGCTCTTCCATTACTCTAAAATGTATTCATATTTGTAGGCAATGATAAGAAAATTGTTGAATACATTGAAGAAAAAAATGTGTAACTGGGCTATTAGTCAATTTCAAATATGTACACTGACTCCATGTAAAGCACTTTGCTGTATATTATGGGAGTTTTTAAGAAAAATCAAGCATGTGGAGGGGATCAATGGGGGGAAAAGGGAGACATCTGTCATACTTTCAATAATAAAGATACATTTTAGAAAAGAAAAGAAAACTCAAGCATATATATGTTCCTTTTCATTTAAAGTGTGGATGTATTGGGAAAATAAGCACATAAATTACTTATGCAGCAAAATGCATATAAAATGTTCAGAATTTTGAGGGTGGCCAATTGATGTTTTAGAAAGATTATAGACTTTATAGTCATAATTACCATGTCCAAATCTCATTATATGACTATCAGCTATGTAATTGTGGAAAAGCTAGTGAGCAGTTATAATCTTTGCTGCATGCAATAGCCCTTTCCTTGTTTTGTGTAAATGTTCTTCCTGTGATTTATGGCACAGCCCTGCAGTCTTACTAAATTAGTGTCCCTCTTCCTTGGGAGGGGAGCATGATCATATCTGGGACAAAGAGTAATTCTATAGTATTTTTGTATTCTGAGGATTTCTTTTTTTTCTTTATTGATTAAGGTATTACATATGTATTCTTATACCCCATTTGCCCCCCTACTTCCCACTCATGCCCTCACCCCCCTGTTGTCTGTGTCCATTGGTTAGGCTTATATGCATGCATACAAATCCTTTGGCTGATCTCTCCCCCTTACTCCCACCCTCCCCTACCTCCCCTACATTCCCTCTGAGGTTTGACGGTCTGATCAATGCTTCTCTGTCTCTGGATCTGTTTTTGTTCATCAGTTTATGTTCATTATATTCCACAAATGAGTGAGATCATGTGATATTTATCTTTCTCTGACTGGCTCATTTCACTTAGCATAATGCCCTCCAGTTCCACCCATGCTGTTCCAAATGGTAGGAGTTCCTTCCTTTTTACAGCAGCGTAGTATTCCATTGTGTAGATGTGCCAAAGATTTTTAATCCATTCATCTGCTGAGGGGCACTTAGGCTGATTCCAA
This sequence comes from Myotis yumanensis, assembly GCF_028538775.1. NCBI lineage: Eukaryota > Metazoa > Chordata > Mammalia > Chiroptera > Vespertilionidae > Myotis > Myotis yumanensis. The sequence goes on along the minus strand of NW_027223752.1, from coordinate 158,012,831 downwards.
ATCAGCCTAAGCTATCTTAGCTATTATAAATTGTGCCTCAAAACAATGTACCTCCCCCGTGCTGTGTATCCCAAGGCCTGCCTGTGCCATGTCTCCCATCTCCTGACCGACCGACACCCCCCACTTCTTCTAAAGCCACTTCTTCAAAATAGACTCGCCCAGGCCGAAAACCGACTTCTGCGCATGGGCCACGAAGTTTCAATTGCATTGTACGTGTGTGCCCGCACGTGGTATTTTGTGGAAGAGCCACACTCAAGGCGCCAAAGAGCCACATGTGGCTCACGAGCAGCGGTTTCCTGACCACTGGTCTAACCAATGGACACAGGCATCAAGGGGGTGAGGGCAATAGTGGGGGGTAGGGGGGCAAAGGGGAGATAAGGTCACATATGTAATACCTTAATCAATAAAGAAAAAACAATTGTGGAACTAGCTGAGATGAGGTGGATAAGGGACAGTGAAGCCATAGGAAATTATAGGTACTTTTGAACATTTATTTAAAACTATTTATAAGCTTTATTTATTTGTTTATTTTTATGAACACTACCATCATTAACTTTTGTTAGAGACAACTTTGTCATGGACTCAAAATGATTTTAATGGTCCACTATGGACAAACAGAGATATCTGTTACATTGGTAATATAGTTGTCTCTCAAAAGCTGACTAATAGTGCCAGAAAATTCAAATAAATTTGCACTAGAATCACTGAGACCTTAAAACAATTTTGTACAAAAAAGTTCATGTGGACAATTTTTATCAGACTTTATTTTGTATTATTATAATTTTTTTTGCAAGGTTCCTCTCATAAAAGACATCTGCTCCTTTAGATCATTATACTTGTTGGTTTTAATTTTATTATTTCCCTCAACCACCTTTCAGGAACTTACAAATAATTTGTAGCCTTTCTAAAACCAAATTTATAGAGAATGTTTTCCCCACAAATACACACATACACTCCAAATAGTGACTTGTAACTATAGAAATCTTCAAGGCAAATATCCAAGTATTTTATAAAATAAAACATTTTATCAAATTTACTTGTAACACCAGATAATCACAGTCACTTTCTTCTTGTTGGGTAGAATCCAATAAGACCTTCAAGTGTGATAGAAAATTTTCCTTTGCCAAAATTTAAAAAGGCTGAGCAGGTGTGAACCTTCTGTTAGGATGGGGCTAAGGCCAATAATTTATTCTTAATTTTCCGTGGTATGTAGTGAAAGAGAAGGATGTCAAGAATGCTGCTATATTTTTGGCATAGAGCCATTCTTAAGGAATACTGAAGAAAGAAAAATTGTAGGAGAGCACATGATGTTTAAATATATGGAGTTAGTAATTTGAAATATTTCTCAGGTCACATTCATTCAATTTACTGGGCCTCTACTTAGTGTATAATCACATATAAAGTATGGTATTTCATAGTCTTTAAAAAGCTATTAACTTGTATACCTGAGTTCTGTTCTTGGTTCCCTGGGTGATACTGGTGGTTGAATCTTAACTTTTATTTTTCTAGACACATATTTATATTTTCATCTTTTAACCTTTTAACGTGTAAGATCAATTCAAATCAAATGGGTCTTTACATGGGGCATATTACTCTATTTACCCAAATATTTTATATACAAAAAATAGGTATAAAAGAAAACATTGGGACTGGAAACAATTCACAAGTCCCACATAAATGGAAATTGGAAAAGAAGAACCAGTTATTTGGACTTTTCAATGATTTTTGTAAGGAATAAGTGGAAAACTATTATTCCCAAGGAACTTAATTTGATTTGCCAAACCCTAGCTATAAAGCCATAAAATGTGGTCATAGGCAAATAAAAAGTAAAAGTTTTATACAATGACTATACACTATTTGAGAAAGCATTAGAGTAGCTAGGTCCAAATCCTTATTCTATGGTTAATTATAATTGTGAGATCTTCAAGATGGTGCCTAACACCTGTATGTGTCTTTTATTCTCATTTCTGAAATGAGAACAATAACTGTACCTTCTTCATAGGGTTGTTTTAAGGATAAAAATAGTACATTACATGCACTTGAAAAAGCTGAGTAAAATTTATCATTTAGATATTTGCAATAATAAGTTGTGTGGTTAAGAGGTATTTGACTTAGTAATAATTGTGTTACACTTAGCCAATAAAGCTAAGATTGCTTAATTATAAATAAACATAACTTTAGTAAGTTTATACAAGATTCAAGCATAATAATACAATAAATGTGATTTAACCAAAGTACACATGAAAAAGGTATCTTCTTCTTTTCTATAGCAGCGTAGTATTCCATTGTGTAGATGTAACAGTTTTTTAATCCACTCATCTGCTGATGGCTACTTAGGCTGTTTCTGAATCTTAGCTATGGTAAATTGTGCTGCTGGGAGACTTGGGGGGAAGAGATCAACCAAAGGACTTGTATGCATGTAGGCATAACCAATGGACACAGACAATGGGGGGATTGAAGGCCAGGGCTGGGGGGCAGGGGCAGGCTGGGAGAGGACAACACAGAAAAGGGGACATATGTAAGACTTTCAATAATAAAGGATTTTTTTAAAAAATAAAATAAAAATCATGGTTTTAAATTAAAAAAAATTATCTATTGTCAGGCATGCTATCCTTCCTATATAATAAAAGGGTAATATGCAAATTGACCATCATGTGCTCACACAAGATGGCCACCCCCATGTGATCAAAGATGACCACCCCCATGTGATCAAAGATGACCACCCCCATGTGGTCACAAGATGGCTGGCAGGGGAGGGCTTGGGGGGGGGCAGGCCTGCAGGAGAGGGTAGTTGGGGGCAACCAGGCCTGCAGGAGAGGGCAATTGGGGTGACCAGGCCAGCAGGGGAGGGCAGTTAGGTGTCAATCAGGCTGGCAGGGGAGAGGTTAGGGAGCTATCAGGCTGGCAGGCAGAAGTGGTTAGGGGTAATCAGGCAGGCAGGCAGGTGAGCGGTTGGGAGCTAGCAGTCCCAGATTATGAGAGGGATGTCTGACTGCTGGTTTAAACCGGCAGTTGGTCATTCCCCAAGGGGTCCCAGATTAGAGAGGGTGCAGGCTGGGCTGAGGGACACCTTCCCCCAGTGCACAAATTTCATGCACTGGGCCTCTACTTATAAATATTTACCAACCGACCAACCCAGAACCCAACTACTTCACTATAGAGTGGCAAATGTTTGCCTGCCCTCACACCATAATTAATTTTAAAAACTCAACTGTAAAATGAAGATATCTGTGAAAAGAAACAAAATGAACAAAATAATCATTCATGCCTATGAATAACAAGCATGAAAGGTGGTGTGTACTTGTATGAAAGATTAATTTTAAGCTACCATGCTAGTTCCTTAGTATCCTGGCCCAACCAAAGTAAGTTAAATGCACCAGACATCAAATAAACAGTTCAGCTCTTCCAAATCACTTTCAGTTTCCCTAAACTCCAGGCTCTTTTCCCTTTCACGGCCTTCACACATGCTGTTTTTCACACCAAGTAATTTCTAGTCATCTCTGAGAACTCACTTCAAATGCCAATCTCTAGTTTTCTTACCTGTACACTACAACAATTTAATAATATATATTGTTATTTTCTCCAACAGTTTAGAAATATGGCTCATTGTCATAATGTGCACATGCTAAATACTTATCCTATATAATATATGGCTAATATGCAAATTGAATGATCTTCTGAATGACCAGTCGCTATGATTCACACTGACCACCAGGGGGCAGACGCTCAATACAGAAGCTTCCCTCTGGTGGTCAGTGCACTCCCACAGAGGGAGTGCCACTCAGCCAGAAGCTGGGCTCATGGCTGGCAAGAGCAGTGGCGGTGGCAGGAGCCTCTCCCGCCTCTGCAGCAGTGCTAAGGATGTCCAACTGCCAGCTAAGGCCCGCTTCCTGTGGGGAGCGGACCTAAGTGGTCAATCAGACATCCCATCAGGGCTCCCTGACTGGGCTGAGCCACCCCCCCTTTCCCCAAGTGCATACAAGTGCATACTGGGCCTCTAGTAAATTATAAAACAATGATAATTTAAATGGCAGTGTCTATATTTTCCCACATCTATTATAGGAAAAGGGAGAGTTTCAGATTACCAACAAGTGAGGGTGGGCTCAAGAAGCTACACTCTGGGGTGAAATTATTTGCTGGTATCATCCAACTATGGATAGCTGGGAGAAAATCGCTGCTCAAGACTTCATTCCTTGCTTTCCTGGGAAATGTTTTCATCTTTAATGTTAAAAAAAATTATAATCCACATAGTTTCAAACATCAAACAGAGCCAACGTGACCAAAAAGTACTTTTGATCCAAATGCAGTAGTAATAATACATTCAACTGAGAGTAAACTAGAACATTCTTGGTGTTCATGAAATTAATATATTTGAGATTCAGATTTGGATCAGCCAGTAATTAATTGTGCCATGCTCAACAGGTCCTGTGCCCTGCCTGGTATTCATGTTTCTTGTCTGGAAGTGAGAGGTCCAAACTCCTCATCAATTAGCTGCCTATTCTCCACCAGTACCCTCTTACAAACCTATGATTTCTGGATGTTTGGAGCTCTGTCTATTCACACTGAGTATAAAAGGCTTTTGGTAAAAGGTTGGAATAAATTCTTGATTGTAAAGTATTCACCATATCTTTTTGTATAAATAATTTAGTAGAGTCAATTAAGGTTTAGTATTCTTTCTAGTATAAATATTTTGAAACTTTTTCATCTCAAAACTGTTTTGTACGCCATTAATCTCACAAGTTAGTCAGAAATCTATTTAGACATAAATAGATGAGTCTAGGATAAGTTTTGTTTATGAGGACAAGGTCTACCTGGTCATCAGTAGAGTGTTTTCTTGACAGCAGACTTTTTCTTGTTTTGAGAACAATGGAAAATAAATATTTGTTTATTTCCAGCAGACCTAACATACAGTCTATCTCTGGCTTTGTGGCTAAGGCCTCCCCCTATTTCTTCTGTAAATGTCATAGGAATTGATATACCTAAAGTTTTGTTTGCTTCTTTTTCCTTTATAATAGGCTAAAGTAAAACATTTCCATTATAATAAAAGGTTCACATTGATTTTATTCATCCTTAATTTCTTACTCAAGTATTAACATACTAGAGGCCCGGTGCAGAAATATTTGTGCAGTGGGGGAGGGGGGTCCCTCAGTCTGCCTGCCCCCTCTCAGAGTCTGGGAGCCCTCAGGAGATGTCTTACTGATGGCTTAGGCCTGCTCCCCAAGGAGGAGACTGGGCCGATCAGGGAACGGTGCCACCCCCATCACCCAGCTGCTGCTGCCACTGCCGGCCACCATGCCAGCCCTCGGTCCTCACTTCTTAGCACTGGCCCTGCCCCCATCCACTGGTGGGTGGGGGGCAATCTGGGGCCAGGCTGGCTGGGGGAGGGGCTGTGGAGGTTTGAGGCACAGCAGGTCACACCCCTTCCAACTTCTGTGTGGAGGTGTGGTGCCAGGACCAGACCCACGCTGCTGCCTCTGTGTAAGGGGCAGCACTGGGACTGGGCTGTGCAGCCCCCTCTCCCACTGCATCTGTGGAAGAAGCTGTGGTGCTGGACCGGCCCGCGCCACGGCCTCTCCTGTGCTGCCTCTGCGAAAGGGGCCATCGTGCTGGACTGGTCTGTGCCACTGCCTCTCCTGCACCACTGCCTCTCCCATACTGCTGGCCCTTGGCCCTCACAGCCACCACACCGCCAGCCCTCAGCCTTGCAGCTGCTGCAGCTTTGTCAGGAAGGATGTCCAGAAGATGTCCAGTTTATCTGGTCTAATTAGCATATTACCCTTTTATTAATATAGATTTCTTTTAGCACTATAGCTTCTTATTTTGACAGTTTACAGCTCATCGTATGCAATTGCATAATTACACAATTGCTGCAAAATGAGATACCAGCCCTCTTTAGTTTGCATAAGAATTATTTTATTAGCCGTGTGTGTGTGTGCATGTGTGTATGTGTGTGAAGACTCAGCAAAAATTTGATTTTCTTGAAAGCAGAATATAATAATTTCTGACTGAATGTGATCATTGTTTTTATCATTATCATAAGAGCAACCATTTTAGCACATTATTTTCCAGATCATATGCTGTGTATTTTACATTTATCCTCTTATTCAATTCTCATAATAAGCCTGCAATGTATTAAGCATTATCCCTCAAAACAAAAAAATGTTCTAATACTTTAAAGAGATAAATCAACACGTACTCATATGAAGTTTATATATAAGCCCACTGTTTTAATATTTTTCTAGAGTAAGAGACATAAATAAATAAAACATTAAAAATGTGCTTAATTATTAAGTGACTGGACAGGTTATACAGTTGACTCATGTTTAATAGCATTTATAAAAACTTAATAAATGAGTCATTACATATTTCTGAGAGAACTCTTATCAGAGTTTCGTTTCTTTTTATTAAGATGACCCTAATGCCTATTTAAAAGGTATTTTTTAATTGTAAAACTCATCATCTCCCCCAGAGAAAAATTCTTGGAGTCAGGTGACTTTTACACTTTAAGCCCTCGAAATAAATACAACAAATCTGATAGTACACTTTTTTTCTGAGCTACTGAACTACTCACCCTGTCCTATCTGCTATGTACAACAATTTTCTGAATAAACATGCATTGTGTATATGTGTACACACATTGTGTACTGCATCAATACATTTTAAAGTAATAACTCAACTACTCTGATTATTGGGAAAGAAATCTTTTAGCATTTTCACCCCATTTGGACCCACAGGTTTGAATGTAAAAGCACCGGAAATGATAAAAGCAGAACTTAAGAGGAATTATGCAGGTGGCAGGCCTTTGAATTCAAGTAATAGAAATACCGAGTCTCCCTGGCTGGGTAGCTCACATGGTCCTCATATGCCAAGATTGCGGGTTCCGTCTCCTGGTCAGGTGCCGGGAGCCGGTCCATCCTTGCCGCTTGACACAGTCGCTGCAGAGAAGAAACATCTGCACAGCGTATGTTTCGGGGGACCTGGCGTATGTGGCATACTGTTCTTAATATGTTTGCTCCCTTTAGCACTATGTGTTTTAACCAAGGTCACCTCTCTGAGAAAGGTTGTTTTCCCAGGTAGGGATTTTTCCCTGAAGTTAAGGAGGGGATAAAACCTCTTAACTAAGTGCCTGGTGGGTAGTTAATCACTTTAACTACAAACAATCACCCTTAAGCTACATAATCTTTACTCCCTGGAATGGAGATAAGAAACGCCCTAACCTTTGCAATAGAAATTGACAGGATTAAAATCAACTGGTATAAATACAGCTGTAACAAGACAACAAGACAGAGAACCTAGAGACAGAACCTAGAGACAGGACTAGGCTGGAGATCCAAGACAGAACCTAGACACAGAACCTAGACACAGAACCTAGAGACAGAATCTAGAGACAGAACCTAGAAACAGAACATAGTGAGAGAACCTGGCTGAAGAACCTAGAGTCAGAACCTAGACACAGAACCTAGAGACAGGACTTGGCTGGAGATCCTAGACAGAACCTAGAGACAGAACCAAGAGAGAAAACATAACAAGAAAACATGGCAAAAGATCCTGGACCGAACCTGGCTAGAACCTGGCTTGAGAACCTGGCTGGAGAAGCTGGATAGAGAACCTAGCAAGAGAACATGGCTACAGAACCTGGCTGGAGATCCTGACCAGAACTTGGCTGGATCCTAACCAGAACTTCGCTGGAGACCAGAACTTCGTTGGAGATCCTGACCAGAACTTGGCTGGAGTTCCTGGCTAGAGATCCTGGCTAGGCTGCTGATCAACTGAACGCTGTCTCCATGTCATTCCTTCTTTGCCGACTCCGTCCACACCTTTGGGGACCCCTGGACCCGCTGGGGTTGGACCCCAGCAGTCAGGCATATATAAGAATCAACCAATGAATCCAATGAATGCATAAATAGATGGAATAACACATCTCTCTCTCTCTTTCTCTCATCAAAATCAATAAAAATTAAAAAAAATAAATGCTGAGATGTGGGAAAAGATTGACTGCCTTTTTGCCTGTGTTGATGCTGATTCTGCTGGATTTTCAGAGGGTGCTTATTCTTCCTTGTCTATTCTGCACGTAAGTGATATTTTCTGCATCTCTAAAACTAAAAGACCAATTTGCTCTAACAATGTCTTCTTCCTTTGATAGAGAATTATGCAGTTTAACATTTGGGGACTTAACCTTTGTATAAGATTTCATCTAAGAAAACCATTTTTAAATTAAATTTATTAGGGTGGCATTGTTTAATAATGTTATATGAGTACAATTTTATAATAGATCATCTGTATATTCCATTGTGTGCTCAACACCTAAAGTCCAGTTTCTTTCTGTCACCATATATTTAACTCCCTTTACCCTCTTCATCCTCTCTCTACTCACTTCCCTTTTGATAAGCACCATACCATTCAGTATCTATAAGTTTGGTTGTTTATTTATTTTTGTTTCTTTTTGTTTTATATCGCATGTATGAGTGAAATCATATAGTTCTTGTCCTTTTCTGTATGATTTATTTCAATTAGCATGGCACTCCCAAGATCCATCCATATTTCTTTTTATGGTTGAGTATTATTCCATTGTATACATGTACCACATCTTTATCCAATCATCTATCAAAGGACACTTAGGTTATTTCCATATCTTAGCTATTGTGAATAATGGTGCAATGAACTAGGGGTACATATATCTTTAGAAATAAATGTTTTCAAAAATTTCAGGTAGATACCCATAGAGGGATTTTGGGGTCATATGATAGCTTTATTCTTAATTTTTTTTAGGAACTTCCATACCATTTTCCATAGAGACTGCACCAATTTATATTCCCATCAGCAATGTATAAGGGTCCCTTTTTCTTCACATCCTCTGAAACACTTGTTATTTATTATCTTATTGAAAACTAGGGGCCCAGTGAACGAATTTATACACTTTGAAAGGAATTGTGGGCCGCGAGGCTGCGGTGGGCACAGGAGTGGGTCTTGACCCACCTTCTGCACCCCCGCCTGCCCCTCCTGCCCCAGCTCCCCATACCCTGTCTGCCAGCAACCCTGCTCCCACTGCCGCCACTCCCACGTGATGACAGCGCTGGTCCCCACTTGCACCCGCTGATGGTGCAGAGCTATTGGGGCTGGCTCCAGCAGCGGGTACAAGCAGGGCTGGCACATCAGCATGTGCTAGTGGCGGCTGCTGCCTGATTGCCCCTCAGGAGCAGGGGGAGGTGGAGAAGCCTTCATGGGCAATCGGGGCCAGCAGCCACCACAAGCACCTGCTGACAGCACTGAGTGATTGGGGCTGGTGCCGGGCGCTGGCAGTGGGTGCAAGTGTGGCTCTGGCACCAGCAGTGGGTGTGAGCGGGGCCAGTGCCCCCAGCAGGTGTGAGCACCTGGCAGGACTGCAGCGTGCGGGAGCAAAGAATTTTCAGTAACCACCAGAGGCTCGCCCCAATGACAGCAACTGGTGCCCCACCTTGGACTGGCACTCCTGCTCACCTGCTCTACTATCCTGCTGTGGCTGATGCCTGCCATGTTCTGTGCTCTGCCACCTGCTGCCAATGCCTGCCATGTTCTGCGTGCGCCCCCTAGAACATGTCATAGTGACCGGTTGTTCGATTGGTTGTTCCGCTGTTCGGTCTATTTGCATATTAGGGTTTTATATATATAGACTAGAGGCCCAGTGCACAAAATGCATACACAGGGGAATGCCTGCATCCTCTTGCAATCTGGGACATCCCTCTCACAATCCAGGATCGCTGCCTCCTAACTGCTCACCTGCCTGCCTGCTTGATCACCCCTAACCACTCTGTCTGCCTGCCTGATTGACCCTAACCACTCTGCCTGCCTGATTGTCTCCTAACCATTCACCTGCCTGCCTGATTGCCCCTAACCGCCTCTGCATCGGCTCCCGCCACAGTGGCTACATCAGGAAGGACGTCCGGAATGATGTCCAAAAGGTAGTTTGGCTGTCCAGTCTAATTAGCATATTATGCTTTTATTATTATAGATAGCTGTTGTAACAGGTGGGAGAGGGTACCTTGTGGTTTTGATTTGCATTTCCCTTACATCGAGTGAAGTAGAGCATCTTTTCATATTTGTTGGCCATCTGTGTGTCTTCTTAGAGAAAGTATTTGTTTAGGTCCTCTGCCCATATTTTAAGTGGATTATTTATGGTGGTGTTGAGATATATAAGCTCTTCATATATCTTAGGTATTAGCCCGTTATCAGAAGTATCACTTGCAAATATCCTCTCCCACTTGGTTAGTTGATTTTTGTTTCGTTGATGGTTAATTTTGCTGAACAGAAGCTTTTAATTTGATGTAGTTCCCTTCATTTACTTTTGCTTTTATTTCCCTTGCCTTTGGGGTCAAGTTAAAAAAAAAAAAAAAAACCTCTTTCAGACCAAGGTCCATAAGTTTAGTAACAATGGTAACAATGTTTCCTTCTATGTATTTTATTGTTTCAGGCCTTATCATCAAATCTTTAATCCATTTTGAATTAATTTTTACATATGGTATCAAATAGCAGTCTAGTTTTGTTCTTTTGCATGTGGCTTTCTAATATTTCCAACATCATTTATTGAATAGGCTTTCTTTCTCCATTGTACGTTTTTGGCTCCTTTGTTAAATATTGTTTGACAATATATATGTGGGTTTATTTCTGGACTCTCAATTCTGTTGCATTGGTCTGTGTGTCTATGTTTCTGAGAATATCATACTGTTTTGATTATTGTAGCTTGTAGTATAGTTTGAAGTCAGGGAATGTGATACCTTTGTCTCTGTTCTTTTTTCTCTGTTCTTTTTTGTGGTTTCATAACAATTTGAATGTCTCCTGTTCTGTTTCTGTGAAAAATACTATTAAAATTTTTGTGGGGGTTGGATTAAATCTGTATTTTGCTTTAGGTAATATGGCCATTTTAACAATGATAATTCTCCAATCCCTTAACATAGAACATTTTTCCATTTTTTTTATCTTCTTTAATTTCTTTCAACAGTCTTGCAGTTTGCAGTATATAGATCCTTCCATTTCTCTGTTAAGTTTATTCCTAGGTTTTTTATCCTTTTTGTTGAAATTGTAAATGGGATCTTTTTACATTTCTTTTTCTGATATTTTATTGTTAGTTTGTAGAAACACAACAGATTTCTGAATATTAATTTTTTATTTTGCAAATTTACTGTATTTGTTTATTGTTCCTAATAGTCTTTTGGTGGAGTCTTTAGGGTTTTTTATACATAGAATAATGTCATCTGAAAATAATGACAGTTTTACTTCTTTATTCCAGATTACATTCTTTCTCTTGCCTGATTGCTCTCATAAGACTTCCAGAACTATGTTGAACAACAGTGGTGAGATTGGGCAAACTTGTCTTGCTCCTAATTTTAGAGAAAAAAACTTTCAGTATTTTACCATTGAGTGTGATATTAGATAAAGTTTGTCGTGTATATCCTTTATTATATTGAGGTACTTTCCTTCTATGCCCAGTTTATTGAGTGTTTTAATAATAAATGGATGCTGTAGCTTAACAAATGTTGAACCACCCTTTCATTTCTGGAATGGATCCCACTTGATTATGATGTATTATATTTTTAATGCATTGTTATAGTTGATTTTCTAATATTTTGTTTAGGATATTTGCATAAAAGATATTGGTCTACAACTTCTTTTTGTTGTTGTTGTTGTAGTCCTTGCTTGGTTCTGGAATTAGGGTAAAGTTGGCCTCATAAAATGAGTAAGTACTCCATTTTAAATTTTTTGGAAGAGTTTGAAAAGTTTGTGTGTTAAATCTTCTTTGAATGGTAGAATTCATGAGTGAAGTAATCTGATAATCAACTTTTGTATTGGGGAGTTTTTTATTACTGTTTTATTTTCCTACTATTGGTCAGTCTATTTAGGTTTTCTAATTCTTCATGATTATATAAATATAGGAAGATTATATATTTTTCAGAATTTATCCACATCTTCAATGTTATCAAGTTTGGTTGCAAATAACCTTTCATAGTATTCTTGAACATTCTTTTGGATTTCTGTGGTGTCCATTTTAACCTCTACACTTTTATTTCTGATTTTATTTATTTGAGTCATTTTTCCTTAATGAGTCTAGCCAGAGATTTGTCAATTTCATACATATTTTCAAAGAACCATCTCTTTGTTTCATTAACTTTCTCTGTTGTCTTTTTGTTCTCTATTTCATTTAATTGTGCTCTACTTTTTTATTCCCCCTTTTTTTTTTTTTACTGACTTGGACTTCATTTATTCTTTTTCTTAGTGCTTTAGGCATAATGTTAGATTATTTAAGATTTTTCTTGAAGAAACACATTATATTTAGCATAGAAAGTAATAGAAATTCATGAGAAATGACTAGCAGAAATGACTAGATTAAGGTATGTGTTCCTTAAAAAATATTATGTACCTGAGGAAATGGCTATATTATCACTATTTCTATCATGAGATGAAGCAGATGAACATGGTAATTATAGTAATTACGTATCCTATGCCAAATCCTCCTGCAAAACACATACAAACTTTTAAGAGTACCAATAAATCATTTTTAAGTCTAATGTAGTAACCAAATCTGAATGTCCAGTCCAGTCCTTTCTCCCATGCAGCAGACTTGTATTTAAACTTGGCACCTACTTTTAAATACCTCCAAATTTTCTTAAATTTAATGCTGTTAAAAAACAACTCATGTACGCTCTCTATGTATATCCCTTCCAGTTTTCTAGAAATAGAATTTTATATTTCTTCAAACAACTGACCAAGACACTCCCCTACCACCACCACTTTTTATCTTAGACATGCGAGGCAGCCACTTTTCTGAGGAGAAGGGGTAATGGAATACAGATGGTCTAGTCTCATTTGATTTTGTTTGGTTGTTATTGCTCCTGTGGTTGTTTCCTGGAAAGGTCCTGAATCTCTACAGGGTCTTTAACTCTCTGCGCCTAGGAGATTGAAGTCACTGAAGAATGGTCAAGCCATTTTGTATTGAAGCCAAGGGGCAGTGATTGAATTCTTATTATAAAGTACTATACAATAAATGATTACAGCTCAAGAATAATTGAGAAACTTACTGCTGACAACAAGTTCTCAATCTCACAGATGAGGCAGATCTACAAGCAAGAAATTAATATAGATCAAAGGCATCATGGATGAGGCTTCTGAATCAGAAATCTTGACTAATTCATATATTCACGCTAATGAATATATATGAAAAGAAGTAGGTCCTAAATTAGTTATAATTTCTTTAGATATCTATCAAGTAGATGTATTTACAAATGTGCCTGACATAACCCATTTACTTCTGTAGTTAATTTTTTTATTTTAATTTTTATGTTGATTGTAAATAATGTTTAGCTATTAACTTCATGGTCAGTTATAAGATTTTTTAATTTGAATTCAGAAATCCTTCAAAACTGTGAACTACTGTAAAATATTTAGCCAGTCATTCTCAATATTTCTCCAGCATATTATTACAATGCAAATTACATTTGGTGGTTGATAAATTTATTCTGTTTACTCATTTGATGAGATGAAAGAGCAACAAATAACTTCCTAGATGTAATTGCAACTTTCCAAAGGTTAAATGAATACTGTACTATTAGGAAGTGTTTTCTGGTATAATAAAGAAATGAACATTTGTGATCTCAATGAAATGAATACCTTAATTTAAGAAGTAAAATGATTCTAATATTTCAAATGTTTATTTCTGTTAAGGTAAGCACACTCAACAAGTGTTTTATCTACATGTCATTGATATGCAAATAACCATGTTTAATTTAGCTCTTTCCTTAAAATTTCATATGCCCTAAAATAATTTCAGAAGTCCAACTTACAAAATCTTTGCAATTCATTGATGAATGTTTAAGAAACAAAAAATTTCAAGAATATAATTTTTTTATTACTTGCCTTAGAGTAAGTTCTGTAGTAGATAATTTTAGGAAATCATCTCTTAGAGACAACTAAATCAATGTTGCCTCAATGTTTTCTGTTACTTACCCCCAGGATATACAGCTGAAATGAATGCCTGAGAAGTAATACACTAATGATCAGCATAGCTACTACACTTCATTTTTAATGCCCATTTTGTGTTATTTTAAGTGCTTATAAACCATTTTCATGATAAAAAATAAAATGCATTATTGCCATTTTTTTTTCAGTGTCAGCATGGTTAGCAGCCTTGTGCTGTACTTCCAGATGAAGATAAAATGTGCAACATCGTCATACCACACACTGTGACGTTAACTTACAACTGAGCACCAGTAAGAAAATATAAAAGGCATTTTCTTAAGAATATGCTTATGCTTAAAACCAATTTAACTTTATCAAAAAATCTTTGTTTCCAAATAAAGAAGCAAATATTCCATTAAGAACAGAGGTCTAACATGTGAATGCCATTTACATGATTAAGCAGTGATAACACACTGTTCTGCATTTAATTCCCACACACGGTATTGAACCAAATGTAAAACTGATACTTCGGTGACATTAAATATCCATAGCTTTGAAATGTGCTGCAGTTAATTACTACCAAAGCCATGTGCTTCAGAATTTTCTATTCACCTCTATTCTGAAGCTCTTACTATGATGCTAAGACAAGGACATTAAAGTGATACAAAACTGTGAAAAGGAGGGAAGCATTTAAAAATCTTATGCAGAGGGGAAGGGGTGGGAGAAACCGGATAAAAATCTCATGCATACTAATCGCAAAGTTGGGCACATTAACAGGAATGAAACTGATCTCTGACTCAAAAATGAGACTCAGAATTCATGTTCAAAATTTTATTGTTAGCAGTATGACAGGTTCCAAGCCATGAGCATAACCCAACACATATTTAAATCATTAACATCACTCTTCTACTCGAAACAGAACGGAATGGATGATTTAACTGATAATTATGTCAGAAATTAACCAACGCTGGAAAAAACTTTCATTTGGGATATGCTGTTGATTTCAAGTTGAACATGACTGCTCTGTTCCATCCAAAGCACCAAAGACCAAATGTATATAAGCAAAAATTACTTATGTGGCGAGTCTGATTTCTCTTGCCAGCACGTCACAATGATGTAAGCAAAGAAGGAAAGGGCCAAGTTAGGCCTGTTGACCAGATTGCTTTCCCATATTAACAGCTAGAACACTTGGAGCCAATTTATTTGACCAGCTGCTGACTCAAAAATGCTTCGATCTTTAGGACATGCCTTGTTGTTCCTTTCCTTTTTGTTGTGAAATAATACAATAATGAATGATCCCTGTCCAATAAAAATGTGGGAAATTATACAGGTTTATTATAAAGATAAATCATCTGTGATGTCACCAACCGAAAAAGCCATCCATGAACTCTGGTGTGTATCCTTCTAGACTCCTTACTCCCCACCCCTACTCTGCCACCCTACCCAATGTCCTCAAGCCTTCACTCTGCTAAGTCAAAACTTTACTAAAAGTTTTGAAACAGCAACAAAAGGTGAAGCAAGGATAAGAACTCAAAGATTATCTACACTTTTTTTTTAATTAGGCCATAGGACTGATGATGTCTCGTTTTAAAATATATTGATCAGATAAGATATACCAAGAAAGTTAAGGTTATTGACTCCATAAAAATCATATTGAAAACCATTTTAAACATATTGTCTTTAGAAATATTAAAGGACATGTGTTTCTTTATCTGTTGGTAAGCACCACCTTCCACTGCATAAACCTGAGAAGTAAACTTCTCATGCACAGCACGGAGGAAGATCAATCACTAAGGGTTTGGGTTACTTGGGAAAATTTAAACCTATTTACAATGTCAAGCCAGGCATTACAGCAGCTGTTATTATTAGTTTTAAACCATTGAGCAAATGTTTTGTAGTTGATTTCTACCCCTCTGTTCACTTGAACTGGTGAGCTGGAGTAGATCACAAAGATCCCTGAATGTTGACATAGTATTCTACAGTATGAACACACCACTGTTTACAATTCTTTCATTCACACTCAGTAACTCTCAATATTTTCCTTTGAGAAAAATGCTAGTGAAAAAACTAACTTGGCCATCAGCATTGTATTTCCATAAGCGATCGTTTTTCAACTTTTCTCAGACTGGTGAGTGTGATGTGCAATCTTGTCTTTCAATTGCTAACCACAGATTAGATTTTCTAGTTAATAACCTTAAAATCAATGGAATAGAAGAGTATATATTCTTGTATCTGAATTATTTTGATCATCTTTGTATCTGTGAGATTTATCTATGTTGTTGCATTTGTTTGTTTACATTTGCTGTGTATTTCAAAGACTATCCTACAGTTGATGGACTTTTGAGCTGTTTCCACTTTTGAATTAATATGAATAATGCTAATGTGAATATAACATTCATGTTTTGGTGAATATATGAACTAACTTTTGGGAGTTTATAACTGAAGTGTGAAATTACTGGGTCATGAGCAAAGAGTAGGTTTAACTTTAGTAGATATTGCCAGTGCTCTGAAATGGCTATAAATATTTAAACTCACACCAGCAATTTATGTGATAATTTTGATGCTATAGTGACAATTGTACATTTTATTTTTCAATTGTTTTATACTATTACATGAAAATACCATTGATATTTTAAATATACCTTGTTCTCAGTTACCTTGTCTTGTCTAAACCATTAAATAAATCTAATAATTCCTATCATTTTAAAATTTCCTACTTATATAATTATGTTATATAAAATAATAATTTTTTTTCTTAAATTTTGAATGCTTTGATAGTTTTCTTTTTTTATGTAGCTTTGGGAACTGACTAGGACCTTCAGTACCCTATTGAGTGAAATGGTGGCAAGGGACATTCTTATGTACATAACTCAAGGAAAAATACTGAATATTTCATCATTAAGTAAAGTACTATAATTCATCACTAAGTATGAAAATATGTTGTCAATATAGTTCATCAGTTTAAAACTGTACTGTACACCAGAATCTAATACAAAATAACATTGAATGTAAACTGTAATTGAAAAATAAAATAAAAATCTCCTATTCTTAGATTACTTAGAGTTTTTGTCATAAATTTTTGTGAAATTTATATGTATATATTGATAGTATCCATTTATTTTCCATAATTTTGTTATGAGATTTATATTTTCATAAATATAAATATGTGTGAATTATATTTTAATCCAATCTTAACATACCTAGAATTCATCCTAGTTCTTGGCTATACAACTGTATTTCATATTTTATTATTGAGATACAATTTTTGCATCTATGATCATGAGAAATAATGAGATGTTAGCCTGTAATTTTTTTTAAATGATTTTGCCACATTTTGGCATGAGAACCATACTGGCTTTGTGAGTTGGTGAGTGCCCTTTTTATTTATAATCTCTAAAAGGGATGGAATAAGGTTGATATGCCTTCCTTAAAAAATTGGAAGAATATACTAGTTAAGGCTCTGAATTCTCTTTTGAGAATGTTTTTAATTAAAGATTCATTTTTTAACAGGTGCAGGACCATAGAATTTTTTTTATTATTTCTACTGTGTTGGTTTTATTTTTACTTTTTTTAGGTCTTTTGCCCATTTTTAAATTGGATTGTTTGTTTTTTTTGGTGTTAAGTTTTATAAGTTTTTTATAAATTTTTTGATATTAACTTTTTATCAGATGTATCATTGGTGAATATGTTCTCCCATTCAATATGTTGTCTTTTAATTTTTTTGACGGTTTCCTTTTCTGTGCAAAAGCTTTTCAGTTTGATGTAGTTCCATTTGTTTATTTCTTCATTTGTTTCCCTTGCCCTTAGGAGGTGTATCAGATAAAATATTGCTACAGTAAATATCCAAGATTTTACTGCCTATGTTATCTTCTAGGATTTTTATGGTCTCAAGTCTAACATGTCAGTCTTTTTTAAAAAGATTTTTTAAATTGATTTTGGAGAGAAAGGGAGAGAGTCTTTGATTGGCTGCCTCCTGCATGCCCCCTACCAGGGATCAAGCCCTCAACCTGAGCATGTGAATGGAACTGGTGACGGTGCACTGGATGACACCGAACCAACTGAGCCACACAGGCCTGGGCTCACATTTAAGTCTTTAATCTAATTTTAGTTTATTCTTGTATATGGTGTAAGAAGGTGGTCTAGTGTCATTTGTTTGCATGTATCTGTCCAGTTTTCCCAACACTATTTATTGAATGGATTGTCTTTACTCTATTGTGTGTTCTTGCCTCCTTTGTCAAGTATTAATTGACCATAAAGGCATGGGTTTATTTCTGGCTCTTGATTATTTTCCATTGATCCATATGTCTGTTTATATGCCAGCAGCATGCTGTTTTGATTACTATGGACTTGTAGTCTATTTGTGTTGGTTTTAGCCACATTTGTTTTTCAAGGAGTCTGACAATTTTTATTTAAATTTTCAAATGTATTAGCATACAGTTTTTTTAATTTTGATATCTTATTTTATTTGCCTTATTTGTAGAATTTTATTCATCCTGTGGGTAATTTGCAGTTTCTTTTTTCTTGTTCAGTCATGCTGATAATTCATCAAATTTATTAATATTTTAAATAAGTCATTGCTTTTAGAATGTCTATTGTGCATTTCTTTCTTATTTCACTGATTGTGCTAATATCTATCTTTTCCTATTACTTTATTTGTATTTAAGTTGCTAAAATTGTTTTCTGCTTTAAATCATAGCTTAGATTGTTGATTTTCAACCTCTCTTCTTGTCCTTTATATAAATTTAAAGCTGTAGTTCACCCCAATCACTGCTTTAGTTGTGTCTCATGTTTTAAAATGACGTATTTCAACTTGTATGGATATATGCATAACCCATAGATACAAACAATAGGGTGGTGAAGGCCTGAGGCAGGTGGCAAGGTGGATTAGAAGGGGTCAATAGGGGAAAAAGAAGACATATGTAATGTTTTCAACAATAAAGATTACAGAAATGGGAAAATAAATAAATAAAATGACATATTTCCAATAATATGTAGCACAGTATTATTTCTCATTTTTATGTAGAAATAAAATAAATAATATAATGACACCTTGATAAGAATATGTGATATATTGATACTATTTGAATAAGCACACCTCTCAGCAAGCTTTAGATTATAACACATAGGATCCCAGTTCTGTTTGTCTTGAAGGAAAGCATTTTCCCTATTTTCAGAGACAAATAAGAAAGGCCAAGACTGTGGTTTGCTGTGATAATTATCATATTGAAACATAAACCATTTCCCAAGGCAATATATATAATTTTCCATTTTTTCCCTGCCAAAGGGACCAAATTAAGGATACCATGTCTGGATTTTTGCCAAGGAAACCATTGGATTTAATGACATTATTTTATAGATAGAGAATCTAAGAAGCATGCTGATAGACAAGTACTAGTATGTTATGTCCCTGGTTCATTCTTGAAATTACAATTTAGCAAAGTTAATCTATGATACTTTATGTAGTTTACAGTAGCCTGGAATGGTTAATATGTTATCCAGCACTTAACTATTACAAACAGTGCTTAAGCAGAAGAAAATGTTATCAGAAAGAAATGCAAGATTTGATTAGTCAGAGCTGAAGACACATACTCACCCCTCTGTAAATGAAATGAAAACCAATGAGGAAGGTCTAAGTCTCAAACAATTACAATGAAATGCATTTAAACGTCAAGTTTGCACATTACATCATATGGCAGAGCATTCTGTCTTGTACAGAGCACCAGAGAAAAATATCTCAGCTCAAATAAGGCTCTAGATTATCACTCTATTGGATCAAAATAAATTATAACTTTATTCCACCATTAAATCCGCTAACTTACTTAGGACTTAACCCTTTCTATCATCTATCAGTATGAGATCATTAGTCTTTATTACCTGCTCAAACCATTTGTCTTTCTATTACCGATCATTATCCAAAGGTGCCCTTTTTCTGCCCTTTTATTTCCAGTAAGTCAGCTCTAATTACCAGTTTCCTGTCTGCAACATCACTGCATCACTAAGAGCAATAGACCTTTATCAGCCTGTCCTATATAATAAAAGGCTAATATGCAAATTATTCCCCCTGGGAGTTCCACCAACAGGGAGTTCGACCACTCTCTATGATGTGTGCTGTCCACCAGGGGATGGGGCAGAACGAAGGAAGGCCCTGGCTGGCAGCCTGCAGCCAAGGGAAGGAAGGCCCTGAGCAGGCCTGATCGCTGTCCAGGCCTAGGAATTCCATGCGCCAGGCCTCTAGTAGAGTTAATATTAGCCATAATGACAGAGCTTTCAATATTCTAAAACCAAATTCATTTTACAGTTCTATGGTTAGTTGTATCAGTGATAGTTCCTGTACAATTACATTAATATATATTTTACTAAATGTGTAAAACATTTGTTCAGATAATTTTTGCTCATAATTTTAATATTCTTCACCATTTCCATTAATCAATGACAGATAGAAATAACAAGAAATGCTATTCATATTTGAACTATGTCTGCTCTGAATTGTGCTGGATATATACATACACATTCATGTACAAGGTTTTCAGTTTTAATTCATTTCACCTTAATCTGACAAAAGATATCTTCATACTGACTTTTTGACACAATGACTAAGAACACTAGTTTCTTTTCCCCTTTTATTAACCATTCAGTTAAAGAAAAAGTTTGCAGAAACACTATCCCACAGGAAAAATAATAATTGGTGATAGATGAAGAACAAGTGTTATCTATATTTAATGTAGTTTATTTTATAAGAAGACATTTAAAACCCTAGTATCTAATTGTTATTCAATTTGCATATGCAACTTCACTTCCATTGTGTAAATTAAATATAAGCAATTAATTTATTTTCTTTATGATAAAATTCAGACAACATAAAATGTGAAGTTAGGTTTCGTTTATTTTTATCTGCATCTCAGTGTGAGGTTAAAAACAGGTTATTCTCACTTTGCAAGTAGAGAAATCAATGGAAAATATTGTTAATGATTACAATATATCTCAACTCCTTGTGATTTCTTACGTATAGTTTGGTCTTGTACCTTAGCACTGGTATCTGAACAAAAGAGCACAACTAAAACACAATAGATTTGTGTTGAGACTTCTTTGGGGCTCAATGAATTGATATAAAATAATTAATGAATTATGTAACCATAAGTAAGTAATCTATCCAATCTGGGTATTTAATCTTCATGTATTAATTGGTGATAACACCTAATCAATTGATTACAAAAATAAAATTATTAACCAATATAAAAGAGCTGTCCTAAGGGAAAAGCCTTCAAATGCTAACATACTGTTAAAACAAAGTTTGTTTTCTTTCTGACTGCTAGGGTGGGCCCATCCAAACTTTTCTTTTCATCCTCAACCACTTAAATCTTCCATCTCTATGCTTTTCCTAGCTCTACTCTGACAGGAAGGCCTTTTTCCTTCTTTGCAATCCAAATTCTTTCTATTCTTCATGACTCATTGCATTTATGTCTGTCTTAATTTTTCTATCTGCACTCACCTCTTTTATTTCAAACCCACTATCTTATGTTTTAGTAAAAAACAAAGGTGCTGTCTTTTTTGAGTAAGATTAATGTTTTTTATTCTTATTACAGTGAGACAGATTGGTAAAAGAGTTCCATGTTTACTTTATTTCATTCTTTATTCAAATACTGATTGAGTATTTATTGAGCATCAAGTGTGTGCCAAGTTCTGTTTTTGCCCTCTTCATGAGAGCAAACAAAAATTCCTTCCCTCGTAACATAGACACTTTGGTCAGCAGAAATGACAATGAAATAAATTATTAGTGAAATAGGAATTATGTCACATGGTGGTAAGTGCTCTAGAGAAAAAGTAAAGCAGATCTAATATTAGAGAGGATGACATAATAATGCTTATAATGCAGAGACTGTTAATTTTCACTCATACCCATCCCTGTCTTTTCCTGTAGCTAGATACATGACTATCCCATTAAAAAGTCTACAACTCCCCATCTCCCTCCTAATTGAGTGCAGTTGGTGATTAAATTCTGGTCAATGAGATATTAGATTAGTAGTAGCGTCAGCTGCTGAAATCCCTTTTTAGATGGCACGTGACATATGCCCTTTGCTTTCTTTCTTCATCACCTTCTATACTTGGCTTCCTGATAAGGATGGCTGAATCTCTAGCCATAATCTTGGACCAGGATGAACAAGAGTCACATCCTAAGGTCACAGAACAATAAAATGAAAGAAGCCTCGGTTTTAAGTTCATGGAATAGAACCACAATAACACCCTTGAATTTGCTAATTCTGGAATTTTTTGAGAGAGAAATACATGTTTATTTAATTTAAGCCATCTTTCTCTGGGGTCCCTATGATAAGCAGATGGGCCTAATCCTAAGTGGTATATGTATCTGAAGGTAGGATTTTAACTCACTGATAAATTATAGGGCTTGACATATTATTAAAGAGGGAAAGAAGGGTTTTCTGCATTTGCAGCTGAATCTGTTTGGACACAATTTTAGGAGCTTGACAAAGAGACACTTGTTCACTCTTCATTCTTCCACTCAAAGCAAAAATTCATAGATATTCAATTACAATTTCCTTTACCGTGAAACACTTTGGTAACTGATAGACAAAGTTTACTCAGTCGCACCCCCACCCCCCACATGAAAGTATAAAAAACAATCAAGCATGATTTCTAATTAAAGAGAAACATTGTAAAGTTGATACACATACCATACATTTCTCCTCCCACACTGAATTTGAAGCTCAGTTTATTCATATGCTCTTCTAAGATCAACGGACAAAGTAGCATGCTATGCATTTGACTTGATTCACATTCCATGAGGAAAATGCACACATCTACAGTTCTCAGGGCTTCTCAAGCTTGAACAGCATGAAAAATACAAATAACTTAAAGAAGAACCAAAAGAAACCCCACTTTTATTATTTTGTTTAAATGTGTTTAGAAAACATAAAAAAGTCAAACTCCTACAGAAGGGTTTTTGGTTCTATTCAAGTCAAGATCATATACTTGGGTTGAAAGTTCATTCCCCAGTCCCAGTCCTCTCTCACATCCTCTCCTCTCCTCTCCTCTCCTCTCCTCTCCTCTCCTCTCCTCTCCTCTCCTCTCCTCTCCTCTCCTCTCCTCTCCTTCCCTCCCTCCCCTCCCCTCCCCTCCTCTCCTCTCTTCTCTTCTCTTCTCCTTCCCTCCCCTCCCGTCCAGTCCTTCCCTTCCCTTCCCTCCCCTCCCCTGCCCTTCCCTCCCCTTCTCCTTCTCCTTCTTCTTCTCCTTCTCCTTCTCCTTCTCCTTCTCCTTCTCCTTCTTTCTCCTTCTCCTTCTCCTTCTCCTTCTCCTTCTCCTTCTCCTTCTCCTTCTCCTTCTCCTTCTCCTTCTCCTTCTCCTTCTCCTTCTCCTCCTCCTCCTCCTCCTCCTCCTCCTCCTCCTCCTCCTCCTCCTCCTCCTCCTCCTCCTCCTTCTTCTTCTTCTTCTTCTTCTTCTTCTTCTTCTTCTTCTTCTTCTTCTTCTCTCTCTCCACCTCCCTCCCTTCCACTCTCTTAAAACCGATGGAGCCCTAAAAGGTTTGGCTCAGTGGATAGAGCATCGGCCTGCGGACTGAAAGGTCCCAGGTTCAATTCCAGCCAAGGGCACATGCCTGGGTTGTGGGTTTGATCCCCAGTAGGGGGCGTGCAGGAGGCAGCCGATCAATGATTTTCTCTCATCATTGTTGTAAGCTAGATATTTTTGTATTACTAAAAATATTCTCAGTGGTTTTTTTCTGGAATATGGTTTATTTAAAAACAGTTTCATTTTTATGGGTCTTGCTTTTAAGCTTTGTTAAACAGAACTAGAAATTTAAATTTTTCTAATGAGATATGACCCTTGTTAATACTCTAACTGAACACCTATGAATTCTGAAGTTTTCCACTGTGATTGCTGAGAATAGAAATAATTTTCAACATTTTGTAAACATTGGACACTCTTTTCTATAATCCTTTCAGGTAGTTATCATACATGTGCTAATCAGTATTCACACCATAAACAATCATAGACTTCACGTCATGTTTCCTGTCTCTCTGAGAACAGTGTCCATCCTGGCTTGGTATCTAAAATCTTGAGAAGAGTCATTCCATATATTTTGTTCATTTATAAGTTTTATTAGAAAGAGCTTAAATCCAGTACATATTATTTCATCTTAGTGGGAAATCTGTCATATGTTTTTTGTGTTTAATTTTTGGTTTGCAGTTATATTAACACTATTTCTTTTTCTCTCTTACATTAAAAATAAGTCATCAGAGGCAAATTTAATTCATAAAACATGACTTACTCTCAAGTGAAACTGAAACTATGTAGATATGATCTTTAAAACAATGTAGTTAGAAGGCAGATTAGCGTAATAAATTAAAACTTTGAATAGCAGATACATGTAATATGCTCAAGAGGACCTGCCCTTAAGAGCCAAAAGACATATGAAAACATGTTCAAAGTCACTAACCATCCGAGAGATGCAAATCAGAACAACAACACGATACTATCTCACACCAGTCAGAATGGCTATCATCAACAAATCAACAAATGACAAGTGCTGGCGAGGATGTGGAGAAAAAGGAACCCTCGTGCACTGCTGGTGGGAATGCAGACTGGTGCAGCCACTGTGGAGAACACTATGGCGTTTCCTCAAAAAACTAAAAATGGAACTCCCATTTGACCTAGTATCCCACCTCTAAGAATATATCCCAAGAAACTAGAAACATCAATTAGAAATTAAAACCAAAAGTGCCCAATGAAGGCCTTGAAATATGAATGTTTTTGGTAAAACAATAAAAAAGTACAATAAATATATCAAAAGTTAAGACCAATCCTTATTTTCAACAATCCTAATGTATTCCTATCATTTGAGATGCAAAAATATCAACCCTAAAATTAAATTATTTTTAACTTATTTAATTAATAAGTATCAAAGGCTTTTATAGAAGTGGGCAGGGAAATGTTGAGAATTTTATAATAGAGAGGTAGTGAACCATCATGATAGGCAAACAAATCAGATAATGTATTTTTTCTGACATCTTGCCTTGCATAGTCTGTGATGTGAATATTATAGTGTCTCAGCTGTCATCTGTCCAAGGATATCACCTAATACGGGTATAACAGCACCCATTATCCTTTTAATCTACTCTACTTCCCATGGACACTGGTGGACTTTTCTCAGATACATGATGCGGAAGGCAAGCAATAAGTTTAACATTAAGACCACCATTATATTTAACTGCTGGTCTTTTTGAGTTGGCCTTAAGATAAGGATATCTCTACCTCTCACTTAGTTTCACCAAACTAGCATGGTTCTCTAATTAATCGTACAGAAAGGAAACGTGAAACAGAATCTTTGAGCCACCAAGAAGTAGTTTAAAACTCTACTGTGACTTGTTCTCCTTTGGTTATTAACTGAAAACACCCTTGATCAGTAAGATGGACATAAAAAAAAAGCAGACAAAAAAAGGAAAAGACATAAAATTAAGATATGTAAGAGCAAGAAAATAATTGAGTTACATATGGCAATGTATGTATTTTAACAAGATTATCATAACTTTATATCATCAAATAAATAATTTATCTTGTATAATAAAAGCCTAATATGCTAAGTGTCCAGTCATCTGGTCATCTGTTCAACCAATCAAAGTGTAATACGCTAATGATATGCTAAGGCTGCTCAACCACTCGCTATGATATACACTGACCACCAGGTGGCAGATGTTCCAACTGGTAGGTTAGCTTGCTGCTGGGGTCTGGCTGATGGGAACTGAGCGAGATGGGCCAGACATGCCCTAGAGCCCTCCCATGGTCCCTCCCTGGCTGGCCAACCTCTCGCATCCCTTCCTGGCCCTGATCGTGCGCCGGTGGGGTCCCTTGGTCTGGCCTGCGCCCTCTCGCAATCTGGGACCCCTCAGGGGATGTCGGAGAGCTGGTTTCAGCCCGATCCTGCAGGCCAAGCCAAGGGACCCCACTGGTGCATGAATTCGTGCACCAGGCCTCTAGTAAAAGAATAAATGTGTTTAAAAGATATCCAACTCCAGTTAACATCAAGAGAGAAGAGAAAATACCAAAAGGTCTTAGAAATATAATATTGAGTAGAAAATCTCTAAAACAAAATATTTTCAAAGTCAGCAGCAACCATAAAAAGGCAGCAACCAGCTCTAGGGTGACTCCTCCTCTTTGGTAAGCTAGAGAAGCTACCTGAAGTGTGAAGACTGCCTAAAACCCTAGAGTGGGCATTCTGCAGTAAACAACTTGATGCCACTTTATCTTTTCAGACAATACTGAAACTCTTTACAATAATTTGAAAATATGCTCTCTGCTTTGTACACAGGCAAAGCTCCCACTCGTGTCTGCATAAGAATAGGATGAAGAACACTGTGTCTCAGTGGAAGAGCCCTGGTCACTCAGACAGCTATTTTCAATTGTTGTCTTAACTCTAATTCTTCAAGGCAATCTTTAAAAAGTAAAACGCAAACACCATTACAGCTGGATAAGAGTGTAGAGTCCTTTGGTTATTTCTAGGTGGTGTCTCAGCTTAATGTTTTTGGAGATTAGTTAGAAACAATTATATATATATATATACATATATATATATATAATTTAAGGCTTCATTATTAAAAGTGTTATGGAACACACTCAAACATTTAACTATAGTAATTAATGCAGGCACTATTTTCCAGTGATAGAGTTTCCACTTAGCTGATTAAAGAACACATCACATAGACAGTTAAATACAAACATTGTACCATAAGTATTATTGTGTCACAGCATGGTTGAATAGAAATCATTCCAGTGATTAATTTTTGATCTGAAATATTATGCACCATAGTGGTTACCTCCAATTGTGAGAATATGGGTTGGTTTTGTTTCAGTTACTTGGCTCCATTATTTTGTTTGTTTGTTGTTTTTTTCACTACAATGGTCATGATTTTGCTCTCTCTCTCTCTCTCTCTCTCTCTCTCTATATATATATATATATATATATATTGAGTTCAGAGAGGAAGAAAGAGGGAGAGAGAGAAACATCAATGATAAGAGAGAATCATCGATCTGCTGCCTCCTGCACTCCCCCCACTGGGGATCGATCCAGCAATCGGGCATGTGCCCTTGGCCAGAATTGAACCCAGGACCCTTCAGTCTGCAGGCCAGCACTCTGTCCACTGAGCCAAACTG
Organism: Myotis yumanensis; assembly: GCF_028538775.1. NCBI lineage: Eukaryota > Metazoa > Chordata > Mammalia > Chiroptera > Vespertilionidae > Myotis > Myotis yumanensis. Next base: position 157,985,747 of record NW_027223752.1, on the reverse strand, counting down.
GCTAGGGCTAGTTTTTAATTTAATTTTAAATTTAAAACAGACCAATCCCTTGTGCTGAATAATCTCTACTTACCCTTGCAGACCCAGCCTCTATTATTACTGCCCACCCAACTCTGTGACCAGGAGGCTGATATGTGTAGACTGTATTGATGATAGCCCTTATTGTCCTTTGGCTTCTATTTTAAGTTGGCCAAGGAGAAGTAGTGTGGATGTTTTCTTATACATTCCACTTCTTTCCTCCTTGCCAGGTGTTTTACATTGACTGGAAACCTGTACACATGCCCCAGTTTTGTCTCTTTGTGGCTGGAGGTGGAATGGACCCTTTGATTCTAGCTCTGGGACACTGTGGTGTTCTTTGCTGTTTTCCCTAAATGTCCCTATCAATTGTTCTTCAAATTGTCCAATTTAAGTGTGTCCATCTGCTTTCTAAAAGGATTTTTGACTAATAACATACTATATTATAAATTTATATTTAGAAATTCTTTTGTTAAAAAGTTTTAATGGATAGTTTTGGCATGAATTGATATTCATGTTACATAAATGTAGTGCACAGTTTGATAAGGCTGAACTATTTTGAGGATGTAATTGTTTAGCAAATTTTGAGGTATGCATAAAATGCTAAATGGGTTATTATTTGACAAATGACTTTGAAATTTATAACACTGAAACTCAACTGAGCAAACCATATTTTGAGTGGTAAAGGAGATTTGAAAGGCTTTGTTGTCTTCATTTTATTTATTTATTTATTTATTTATTTATTTATACTTTTATTTACAGTTTACTTCAATATTTGATCAGTGTTATTTCTCTTCCGATTAACACAAGGATCCCAGAGTACTATTCCTCACAACCCACCCATTTAACACATTAATATTTTATAGTATCGATTGTTATTGTTTTTGATAATCAATATCCATTTCAATTAATGCCTAGTTTCATTATTCACAAAGCTTTTTATGTCCCACTCCTTCTGTCTAGAAATGTTCTCCCTCCTGAAGTACACCCGTTGCTTTTATTCCAGTGAAGATTGGAGAATGGCACATTCTCTGAATATCAGACTAAAATGTTTTTATTTTGTCCTCATTCTTGAGTGGTAGTTCAGCTTGGCTGAGAATGCTAGGTTAAGAGTTGTTTTTCTTTAACAATTTAAAAATATTGTCATTATTTCCTGGTGTTTGTTTAGTTTTGCTGTTGAGAATTCTGTTGCCATTCTAATTGCCATCTCTGTGGCTTATCTCTCTTCCACCACTCCTCTTAAGCTATTTGTTTTTAATGTTCTTCAAATGTACTATAAGGTATGTCTAGATACGGATTTATTTATATTTATCCCACTATTGCCTTATTTCCTTCCTTAAGTCTGACAATGCTGATGAATCTGACATCTTTCATAAATTTGGCAAAATTATGTCATTTTCAAGTATTGTCTCTTCCATTTTACTGTTATTGTCTCTTCTCTGATACCAGTAGTTCAGGTAGTACCCTCTTTTATCCATTTTTTATAAATCCTTTTTTCCTCCTATCCTCTTTTACATTTCCCCTTCCTTTGTCGCTCTGCATTTCAATGTCAGTAATTTCTCCAAAGAATCATTTACTTTCCTAATTATTTCTTCAGATGATTCAGATATCTTCTTAAACACTTCAATTGATCATTTTATTTCATTAACTGTCTTTTCCATTTCTAGAAGTTGTGTTTCCTACCAACCCCAACCTAATCTTTTTTTTCATAGTCTCCATTTTCTTGGGATAATCCCTTAGATCTTAAATATGGAAGTGCAAATTGTCTCCGAAACAGTTTATTTTTGCTTCTTCCAGGCATCGCTATCCAGAAACAATTTTTGATGTTTTACTGGTTTTGGAAAATGTGAGTATTCATGGAGTGAATTCTGAATTGGATAACTTTTTCCTTTCACTATAAGCTTCTAGTTTTCCTCTGTAGTGGTCAGATTTATTTCCTAATCCTCTCTTTCAGTGTCTTTGCAGCTACTTGATGCTCCAAATTTTATACAGGGTTTTCAGTTGCATTCTGTCATCCTGTGACAACTGCACGCACCCTGTTCTTTTCATATATGTTATATGTTATATGAACCTCAGCTATACAATTAAAATAATCCCAAATATATTTAATCATTTGGCATATTTAAGTTGAGTGAAATATATTGTTAGCCACTTGTTTGGATTTTTTTGCTTCTTTTTTACTAAATTTTCCCAGAGCTATAAATTCTCCCTACTTAGGTATTGTGCTCATGGACACACACACACACACACACACACACACACACACACCTATTAGGAAGTCACTTCAGATGAATACATGTGTCAGAAAATGGCCTCAGAAAGTGAAATCCTGTCTGTTTCTCCATAGAAGCAGAAAAAGGCACTTTTTCCTTCAACAGTTGGTATGGATAAGAAGGGTGCATTATGGTCACCTTCAGAAGAAAGAATCAGTCAATCAACCTATACATTTATTGAGTGTTCGACTTCAAATAAATCCCAACTTTAGGAGCAGTGTTCATGAATTCCTAATACATCACCCTTCTTACTGTTTGCATATAAGTTTTATAGGCTAAAAGATGCTTTACAAATAACATTTTCTCACTAGTACACTATTTTTTCCTTTTGTGTTTAAACTTATATGTTGCTTATCAAATCTTTAAAATTTACAATAATACATTTATGATTTTGAAACAGTTATTCACAAGCCATAAATCAGAAAATATTTAGCACAAGTACACCTTTTCAGTGCTAAGTTATACTATTTTGCTTCAATTCAGAAAAAAATTAAAGTTTGGTACATAACATGGACCATTCTAAAAAATATAAATAGCTTTTAAAATTACTGCTAACAAGCAAATTAGCTACCAAATGGAATGGCAGCAGATCAATAATGACAGTAAAACTACAGAGTTCTTGCTGATCTCATATTGTCTGTGAGTGCAAACTGTAAAAGAGGTCCCCACAGGCCTCCAACAATAACCTACAAAGAATGAGACACAAACGGTATTGAACATAAAGATAGTTCAATTTCCCAAGATAGCCAGATGTTGTCACATCAAACCACCTATTAGTCACAAACTCATACAACTAAGAATTCTCAGGCCTCCTGAGATCAGCTGTCATCTTGAAGAAGATAATACCAATGAAAGGCACTGGTTTCTTCTGTAACATGTTTGGTTTATTGTTTTCAATAAATCAAACAATTTATGATTTTGCTATTACATATAAATAAGGTGCTTTGCTCTTAGATTGAAAAATGACATTAATGTGTCAGTAAATGAGAAAGGAAAGGTAAACAAAATAAATGTGAAAATGACATACCCAAAAGAACACATACAAACCTTCTCCAAAATCCTTCTATTATTTCATATATCTTTATATTATTTATAATTACCCCAAAACATATTAACCAAACAATAAAATAAAATGCCATAAGGAATTTAAAAGTTTACAGGTTATCGAGTAATTAAAAATCTTTTTAATTTGATGAATGTGGAAAGTGAGGTTCAATGAATATAGATAGGGTAACAGTTGTTTAATAGCAATACAGAGAGAGGAGTCTCAAGTCAATATTTGAACACACCCTTTAGAACTATTTATGCACATAATACTAAAACATTTTCAATAAAGTTATTTTATAGATACATATATTTTTTTACACACATAGACATAAGTCATATGTATGTATATACATTGTACTGCAACATTGGAAGGATTCTAGAGGAATAAATTGTTGAGTTAGATTTTTAAAATACCAAGAGAGAGCTAGATAGAAAATAAAGGGCTAAGAGTACTCTCACAAGAGACAACAGCAGGAATAAAAAAGATAGAGGAATTAGAGAAATAGGTCCGGGGAGGGTAGTGGGTGAGGTGGGGAGAATTAAAAGCCTTGTGTATTAGGTTTAGTACTTTTGGCTTTTTTCTCTATGATATGAAAGTAATTTAAAATTCTTAGAAAAATAACACTGTCTAAGAATTGTAGAGGGTAGACTTAAAGAAAGTGAGACTAGAGGCAGAGAAACTGTAAAAGGTAATGTGCATCTAACTTAGGTCAAAAACTAAAAAATCAAGACAAAAAAACCCAAAACAAACAAACAGAAAAACAACTAAAAAAGGGGAGAGGGGTTGATGGAAGAGGCCAGAGACCCTATCAATGGGTAGTATGCAAAGGAAAAAATGGATTAAAAAGGTATAGTCTACACAACTTGGTTGCTAATGGGAGTATGAGAAAGGCATCTACAGTTATGTCCAGGTTTCTGTCTTGGTTTCTAAAAAACTAAGAAGATACAATTTAAAAAGTACATTTCGGAGTGAGAAAAGGGCATATTTTTATTAATTATTGGCATGTTGCTTTTTATATGGCAATGACACATCCAAATGGGAATGTTTCATAGTTAATGGCATGTAGAATTTATATAGCAAAGATGTAGAAGTCGTTAGAACATAGGAAGAGTTGAAGTCATACATTTAGATAAAGAAAACACAACAGGTTAAGAAAGCCAAGGTTCAAGAAGTGGCATTCAAGAGTCTGTTCTTATTTGTGTCTTTTTTCTTCAATAGATTTTTACCTCTTAGTTTTTCACTATTTATTTCCTCCTTGTTTTTTTTTTTTTAAACTATCACCATATTTTTAGTTTATTTTCTCTTTTCTTTTCTTCTATGTAAAGCCTTTTTCTAACCTCTTGAATAAATTGTTTAAATAGCCCATCTTTATTTTTATACCATTTGCACATCTACCACTACCCCTAATTGAATTTTTTATAGCCCTTAGCGAAAGGTAGGCAATTTAAGAGGCACTTGTTGGATTAATGAATGAGTAAAGAACATGTGTTTACAAGTTCATTTTATAAACACTTCTGTAAACTATATCTTGATTGCAAAATCAATAAGCTAAGCCACATTATGGTTTATACAAATGAAAACACAAATAGCTTATTATATCAATATCAGTAAATTTAGATGTCAGCAATGGCAGAACAAAGATCATCACTATAATGGCCCAGCGTTTTACACTTTACTAGATACATTGATTTGGTTCAGAACACAGGTTAGTGCCGGATCTGCAAGAGACATAAACACATAGCTGAAAAGACACAGCAGGAAAGGGCAAAGAGAAGTTTGCTATTCCACTTTTTATGAGTAAATGCCATTCTTCTTTTATTATTGTTATACATCAAAATAGATTGAGCAGATTTCATTTATATTGTTGCTTTTGAACATGACATTACTGATTATGAAACTTTTATTTTTAAAGAATGTGATACAATGTAATTTTGGCATTCTGTAAGACATAGTGAGACTGATTGGTTGTTAGAATTCCACTTGAGGACAATGTTTAGTAGTTTTGCTTATTTCTGTATATCATGAGTTTTCATCTCTCCATTAGTCACCAAAAGAAGAGTGTGGGAGCAAGCATTGCAACAACCTTACAGAAATGTTTGTGCCTTGTATCTGCATCCCCCGACCCCCAATATATGAAGAAGGTTTCTTTCTGGTACAGGTCCCTGTTCGACCCAATTATTATTCCTGGGTCAAGTACTATATACATTGGCTTGTGCTGTGATTTGAGGTGAGCCAGAAATTACCTTTCCATACCCATAGTGCTTCCACCACTTTAATTGCCAAAATAAGTTAATAATATATGAATTATCCTCACAAGAGAATAGTTAAAATGCAGTTTGGTTGCTTGATTGACTCATTTACCATTCAATATTGAATGCCTAGCTGGAGCTTATACAATCTAACCAAACAGACAGAAGCAGCACTGTGGAAAAATTAAATAACAATTTACAGAAGTCTATAGTTAAAAAACAAACAGAGCCATGTATAGCATAGGAGTAGCTCAAGAAATATGGTCTTTGTAGCTATAAGCAGTGAAAGAATCAGAAATCCTAAGCATACTCGATTAGTCTGGGGTAATATCAGAGGAATGCAGGACTTGCACAGGAACTTAATGCATGGGAAGCATTTGAATAGGCTTTGGGTCTGAAAAGACATTTCTGAGGGAGAAACAGTGTGAATGTGTGCACAGCTTAGAATGAACAGGTGTGGACAGTGTGGCTATCAGACGCATTCTGGAGTAATGAGGGATAATGCTAAATGTATAGATAAATGTGGAATGCCTAGTCTAATAGACAGTAAAATATAGCCAATAGAATAGAAGATTTTTAACCGGGTACATGAATGTTAAAGCTCATTAAGCAGAGCAAATGCCTGTTTATATGAAATTAAGAATAAGAGAATCAAAGGCCATCTGATAATAAATCTTTAGATCAACATGTTTTTAATACTTCTTTAAAAATCATTTATTAGCCCTAACTGGTTTGGCTCAATGGATAGAGCGTCAGCCTGCAGACTCCAGGGTCCCAGGTTCGATTCCTGTCAAGGGCATGTACCTTGGTTGTGGGCACATACCCAGTAGGGAGTGTGCAGGAGGCAGCTGATCGATATTTCTCTCATCGATGTTTCTAACTCTCTATCCCTCTCCCTTCCTTTCTGTAAAAAATCAATAAAATATATATTTTTAAAAAATCAGTTATTATAAAACCTCCTAGTTATATATTTTATATATGATTTAATTATCTATTCTATATAATAAAGAGGTAATATGCAAGTTGACCATCACACCCTCGCACAAGATGGCTGCCCCATGTGGTTACAAGATGGCCACCAAAAGATGGCTGGCAGGGGAGGGCAGTTGGGGGAGACTAGGCTAGCAGGGGAGGGCAGTTAGGGGCAACCAGGCCTGCAGGGGAGGGCAGTTAGGGGAGATCAGAACTGCAGGGGAGAGCAGTTGGGAGTGACCAGGCTGGCAGGGAAGGGCAATTGGGGGCAAAATCAGGCCAGCAGGGGAGGGCAGTTGGGGGTGATCCGTCCGGCAGGGGAGCAGTTAGGCGTCAATGAGGCTGGCTGGGGAGTCATTAGGGGGTGATCAGGCTGGCAGGTAGGCGAGAGGTTGGGAGCCAGCAGTCCTGGATTGTGAGAGAGATGTCCTAGATTGGAGAGGGTGCAGGATGGGCTGAGGGACATCGTCCCCCCCCACCACCAGTGCACAAATTTCATGCACCGGACCTCTAATATATATATATATATATATACACACACACACACACACACACACACACACACACATATATATATATATATATATATATATATATATAACCCTAATATGCAAATAGACCGAACAGCAGAACAACTGAACAACTGAACAACCGGTCGCTATGATGTGCGCTGACCACCAGGGGGTGCATGCAAGTACATGGCGGGTGTCAGCAACGGGCGTCAGCAGCAGGTGTCAGAGCACAGAACATGGCGGGTGTCGGCCGCGGTGGGATGATGGAGCAGGTAAGTGGGGGTGTCAGACCAAGGCAGGGCACCAGTTACTGTCATCAGGGTGAGCCTCTGGTGGTTACTGAAAATTCTTTGCTCCTGAGGGGCAATTGGGGCTGGTAGCCGCCTCTCACCCCCACTGTCTATGCTGGCCCCACTTGCACCCGGCAGCTGGCGTTGGAGCCGCTGTTCGCACCCACTGCAGTGCCCAGCGCCAGTCCCGATCACTTGGAGCCATCAGTGGGTGCTAGCTGTGGCTGCCGGCCCCGATCACCACTGAGTGCTTCTTCACCTCCACCTGCTTCTGAGGGGCGATCAGGGCAGTAGCCACCACTCGCATGCACTGACAGTGCTGGCCTGGCTCGCACCCATTACTGGCGCTGGTCCCAATTGCTCTGTGCCATCAGTACATGGGAGCGGCAGCGGTGGGAGCAGGGCTGTTGGCAGCAGCAGGAGGGGCTGGGAGTGGGCACGGAGGATGGGCTGAGACCTGCCTCATGGCCCACAGTTCCTTTCAAGGTGCACAAATTTGTGCACTTGGCCCCTAGTTATGCTATAAAACTGTCACTGAGGAGAAAGAAAAGTAATTATTTATTGAATATTTTTATACAGGAGAACTTTTACAAACATATTTGTTTTGTTCCAGTAATAACAGGTATGCTTCATGACATTAGAAGTGAGTCTGTCTTGTTAACTGCTATCCTTCCATGACTGAACACTGCTTGGCATGTGGCAGTTATTCAGTAAATATGTGCTGAACAAAAAACCTAATATTGTAGAAATTGTATGACCACTATTTTATAGGTAAGGAAGATGTAACTTTCACAGACTTAAATGTAGGGCCTACTTGACTCCAAAATGTACCCTCTTTATTTGGAAAAGTAAATGAGTGACAGAGGCAGAATTTAGATTGTGAATGTGCAACTGATGTCTCTTCTATTATCTAGTTCAGCCATAGCTCAGGACAGAGATAAATACATGCCTTAAACAGAGGGAGAAAAAATGATTTCCTCTTTCTATCCCATCTATCATACTTGTTTTTTATCTATCTGTCTATCTATCTATCTATCTATCTATCTATCTATCTACCTATCTATCATCTTTCCATCCCCACACATCCACCTTTCATCTATCTATCTATCTATTATCTATACTATCTATTATCTATCTATCATCTATCTATCATCTATCTATCTATCTATCTATCTATCTATCTATCTATCTATCTACCTACCTATCAATCATCTATCTATGCATCATATCTTTCTCAAAGTCTATATCCAAAAGAAGTGTGACTTGGAAAAAGTGCAAAAGAGAGTTTGTGTGTTTTGAGACTGTCAAATGGAATTGGTCCCTTCCCTACCAACCTCTGCCGGGTCTGGCCCAGCCCTGAATCATTGACTGCATTTGTGGAGAGTGTAAACTCATGGAATGAAGAGGATGAAGAGAAGACCGGGACCTCCTTTCCTTAGGGTAGCAGTATGTCCACAGTCCAGAGTTCCGGTGAAAAGTTAGCATGCGTTTTATGTTAGCCATTAGAAGTATGTTTCTAACTTTTACAGAATAAATCACAATTACTTGTTTTTGCAATTTGCTTATCTTTTCTACTGTTAAAATAAACCTGTACTTGATACAAAACTTAGAAGATAAACTGAAAAGATTAATAATGATTTTTTAAAAACTTTTATTAATGTAACCATTTTTTTGGATAGATGTTTGTGTGTGTGTGTGTGTGTGTGTGTGTGTGTGTGTGACAGAGACAGAGAGAGAGACAGAAAGACAGAGAGACTGCAGATTTAAAGGTGGCAACAGACTGAGCGCAGGAGTAATGAAAATGCAAATCCTTACATTTGACCCACCACTGAGTTGGTGAAGTCTTCAGCAGCTTGGCCTGCCTCAGAGTCTATTTGATGTGGCTCTTTCAACTCTATGTGTTTACATAGCTAAATCCACTGGGCTCTTTTTCCAAACCATATTTTATAAAGGTCTGTTTCAACTAGCAGTTTGGGATCACTAACGCCTCAGCTGAGATCCAGCACCAATTATGTTAGCAATACCATAGTAAAAGTAAGGAAATTACTCCGTTTAACAGAATATTAAAATTATTATTTTTATTTGGCCAGTGTGGAAATTGTTTTATTTTCATATTAATTATAACTTAAATTTACATCCACAAATTGGATTAAAAGAAAAAAGTTTTAAGAAGATTTAATCAAATTAATCTAGAAGAGTTAGTGTAGGCAAATAGTTAGATATTAGCAAAAGTGAAGGGAGCCAGACATCTAATTAAGATGGATTAACTAGGAAGCTAGAGCTTCCAGATGCCCCAGGGGACAGCAGCATTCTCCACCAAAGGGACCTAATCCCCAGTAGGCAGGAAGGACAAGCCTTCCAATCTCCCCAGGGAACAACCAGCTTGTGTCCCTCCTCCCCCCCAATTACTGAAGGGCGGGGGGGAAGTAGAACCAGTAAAAGGAAATTCCTCTGCTGAGGCATGTGCAGTAGCAGCCAAGATGGTGACCATGAAGTGTCTTCTGGGAAAGGGATCAGATTGGATAAGGGACAGGAAACCCTGGGAGATCCAAAAAAGGGATTGAGTAGGGGGCAGGCCCAGCACAAGCCCACAAAGAGCCAGGAAAAAGATTGGTTAGTTTGAAAGAAAGCTCACCTCTTCTCAAACACAAGGAGAGATCATCAAAACTCAAAAAAGATTGTCCATTCATTCGCCCATGGTTCTCTCTCTAGCAGTCCCTTCGGCTGAAGAATTACAGCACTGATTGCGACCTAAATGCAGCCTTGGCTGCATAGGTGCAGATGGGGAGATGAGACACAGGGAAGTTCTGCATCTCTGGGCCCTGATCCTCCTGGGCTTGGTGAGGACAAGTGCAGACTTGCAGCCACAGACACTGAACTTGTTCTACAGCAGGAAGTTGCAGAGCCATCTGGTCGTAGACAAGACACTGGGCAGGTGGGGGCAATCCTTTACTTTTGCTTGAATAACTCTTACCGCTACACCTCATCCTTCCATGAGCGGGTCTCCAAAGTGGATCATGCTTTTCTCGTGATCCTTTGGAAGAACCTTATTTCCACAGGCAACAAAAGAATTCTATGACTCTTTTATATAGTACTTACCAACATTTTAATTTTAAAATTATGCAGTTTTTGTGTGCCTGCTTTTTCTTCTTTATAATTCCATGAAAACAGGGTCTGTGATGTCAGCAATATAACCTGAATCTATACCGTGCCTGGCAAATAATAGGTACATACTCAGTAATTATGTGTTAAGTTGATTAAATGAATGACTGTTAAGTGCAAACTATGTTTTGGTACTCTACTACAGGTAGAAGCAATACCAAACAGTATAACCAGTCACGTTAAAATGCTGAAAATGTTCAGATGATCCCAACCACTGATTAAAAAAAGAGCACAGCTTTTGTCATCATTTATTTGAAGAGACAGGACCACATGTGCTTTTATTAGTAGTTAAGAAAAGTTGGAATTTTTCTTGGTTATGAAATATCACATCAACTAACCTGTATGACCATAATGCACACTAATCCTGTTAACAATGAAACAAAGGTGGTTAGTTACTTTAGATTTGGGACTTTCCAAACCAAATAACTCACATTCCCATCAGATCTTAAATATTTAGTAAACACAGACTGTAAACTTCTTGTGATCAGAGATTTCAAGTTTCTTGAAATTTCCACTATAATACTAACTCTTTAACATATACATAGGAGACTCCATGAAATGAGTGTGAAGACAGGTTACAGTGCATGGAGAGAGCTGTGCTGCATATGTATCAATGATAACCCTGGGCAGTTAAATGACTTGCATTTCTTATGAAGCAAACATTCTTTCAATGTAAAGTGAGGGGAACACACATTCCAACAGATACTGAGGAGCAAACAGGAGCTTATCTAGATAATTTCTTTGGTACAAATCCAGCGTTCTTTTCCTGTCCTTGCTACATGAAAGATAAACTCAAAAACAGAAAAGCAAAAAGTAAGCAGGGTTGTCAGGGATGCCTATAGAATATAGAGAAAGAAGTAAAATAGAGAAAGATGTTTCAGAAAGATAATCAGAAGAAAATTAATGCTTGAAGCGTACTCAACACAGAAAGGAAAACCTTTGCCCACTTTCTTATCCCACCAAGTGTTCCCATTCTTAGTTCTTAACTGAATTATTTCCTGAACTTGTCCCACATTGGCAATCTTTCTCCTCAGTGAGGATCAAGGGATTAATCTTAAACTCCTGCTAGAGAATGGAGCCTAATAATATATACAGTCTTTTCCACCTCCAATACTCTGAACCCAGAGGAAATACTAATCATTGTCTCCGTAATTTCATTTATTAAGTTGGCAAATGACTATCAACTGCCTACTATGTTCCAGTCACTGTGCTGAGGATCCAGGGATGGACTAAACAAATATGTCTGTTCTCATAGAAATTAGTAAATGTGATATTTGACAGCAACAGCTAGGTGTTGAACTAAGTGCTTTGTGTCAGTTATTTCATTGAATCCCCCAATTCTTTGGGATATCCATTGACAGTACTCAAATTTTACAAATGAGCAAACTAAGGCTTTGCTAAAGCTACTAGAAAAGGTTAGATAGCTTATAAACCAATCAGCCTGCAGAGTACTCACTGTCAACAGCATTCTATATGGCTCCTGACATATTGGAGTGAGTGCAAAAACTAGTCCTTTACTTTGCCTAATCCCAGAGCATCTGACTCTCCAATTAGAACACGATAGGTCTGTGACACTAACTCATAGCTTCTTTAAGAAAGATGCCTGAAATTTTGGATAAAGGACCAATTTCCTCATCAAGGAACCTCTTTAGTAGATCACTAACATATGCCCCAAAACAATTGAAAACAAGGGAAACTTACTTCCAGATCATCATGGTTAGCAAATAATTGGAGTAAGGCTAAAAAATTTTATAACTACTTGTCAGCTATGTTAAGTCAGTGCTGGCCATGGACAGAAATAAAAATGCATTATATATCAATTCACATTGGCAATCTGTTAAAATAGCTAAATGATGGGTGAAACAGAAGTTGTCAGCAGTAAATATAATCAGTTATTATTTATAATATGCTTCAGGTATACAAAAGTAAATTTCATATTAGCATATCAAAGCTTAAAATTCTTATAACATTTACAAATAAGAATTTAACTTGACTTGGGTGAATTGTGAAGCTTTGTGTAATACAATAGGCATCTCTTCTGCTTACTACCTTTCTGTGCCACAGTTCCCACCAGCACAGCACCTCTTGCTTCATTCTCCATTGTCTCTGTCTCCAGCGTTATTTTTCTCACATTTATACTACTGCCTCAAGGCTAACATTTTCCCTCTGGATCCCTTAAGTCTTCTAATTCCTGAAATTCAAGCCATTATCAATCGCCTTGTCCCTAAGAGTTTCTCTTCATCAGCAGATAAAGTTCTAAGCTCCTTCAAAGGGTTGTCATCCACACAATTTTGACCCACTAGAAGCACTTTTGAAGCATTTGAACATGCCCCCATTCAAAATGAAAATGAAAAGCGATTCAAATGCTCTAGTACTCATGTTTCAGAGAAGAAGAAAAGAAAGTTTACTCCAAACATGACAATAAATAGCATTTTCTTTAATAATTATGTAAATGCCACAAATTAACCCTTGAAAGGTTCATGTGTGTCTCCTATGCATTTTCTCACTAGCCATAAGTTTCTTTCTCCCTGAACATCAGTCATCAGGAAAGAAAATCAACAAATTCAAAGTGGCCTCTGTGTGAATATAGCCTTAGTCTAGTTTATAAGCGTGGGCCCAAGGGACATGATCTCAGATGCCTTTAGAATGAAATGGAATTAGCAATTACACAGATCTTCTCCACTAGAATTACATTAAAAATAATTTAACATACTTGCTACATATACTTTAATCATATTATCCCATAAGTAACCAGCCACTGATCTCAAAGGTCGGTATATAATTACAATGTATGTACAAGGGGGAATACAGCCCTAGACGCTGGAATCTAATGTTGCCTCTATAATTCTTTCTTCCTTCCCTTCTTGAGTAGTTAATTTGAAGAAGCTACCTTCTTACCTCTCTTGGCAGAAATTGTGAATGAGAAGCTTAGAGAAGAGGCACTATAGATCTGGCACATTTCTTGAAATATAACAATAGTATGTTATCTCCATATAGAAAGATAATACCATCATTAAAATATTTTTGTTGCTATTGCTTTAAATCTATCATGCTTAGAGATATAACTCTACCATGGAATAAAGAATCTCAATTAGCCACATGGATATTTAACTTATGACATTTGCCATAGATACAAAAATAAATATACATTTTTTTCCAGGAATCTTGGTTGTATACTTCCATAGCAAACTGTATTTCATCTTCACAGACTTTCTCAGAGTCAGACTTTATACTTCTCGAGCATGGAATGGAAATATGTCCTCTCTGTTAGTTATCTATCCAGGAATCTACTATTGAAATTTCTACAAAATAAGCAAGAAAATGATATGGTGACAATGTTCTCTGATGCCCAAGAAATTAGTTATAGGTGTCCCTTTATAGTGTACCAGGGGCCCGGTGCACAAAAATTTGTGCACTCGGGGGAGTCCCTCAGCCTGCCCTGTGCCCTCTCACAGTCTGGGACCCCCTCAGAGGATGACAACCTGCTGGCTTAGGCCCGCTCCCTGGGGGATTGGGCATAAGCTGGCAGTCAGACATCCCTCTGGCAGCCTGGCAGCCCTTGGGGGATGTCCACTTGCTAGCGGGGAACAGGCCTAAACTGCAGTCGGACATCCTTTGTGCTGCTGAGGAGGCAGGAGAGGCTCCCACCACCACCGCTGTACTGGCAGCCATCAGCCTGGTTTGTGGCTGAGCAGAGCTCCCCCTGTGGGAGCACACTGACCACCAGGGGGCAGCACCTGCATGGAGCGTCTGCCCCCTGGTGGTCAGTGTGTGTCATAGTGACCAGTCATTCCCAGTCATTCTGCTGTTAGGGTCAGTTTGCATATTACCCTTTTATTATATAGGATAGAGGCCTGGTGCATGGGTAGGGGCTAGCTGGTTTTCCCTGAAGGGTGTCCTGGATCAGGGTGGGGGTCCCGCTGGGGTGCCTGGCCAGCCTGGGTGAAGGGCTGATGGGTGTTTGCAGGTGGGTCACATCCCCTTCAGTGTGGAGGTCCCCACTGGGGTGCCTGGCCAGCCTGGGTGAGGGACTGATGGCTGTTTGCAGGTTGGTCAAGCCCCCCTCCCCCCCAGTGGGAACACTCACCCCATGGAGGTTTGACCAGCCTGGGTGAGGGGCTGATGGCTTTTTTTCAGGCTGGCCACACCCCTTTTAAGGTGGGGTGTCCCCACTGGGGTGCCTGGCCTGTCTGGGTGAGGGGCTAAGGGCCGTTTTCAGGCTAGCCAAGCCTCCCGGAGAGGGAAGCTCCCAGCCTCTCCTTTTTTTCTTTCTTTTTATTCTGGGATTTATTTACCTTCTATAATTGAAACTTTGTAGCCTTGAGAGGAGCTCAGAGCTGGTCAGGGCGGGCGGGAGGGAAGCTTGGCTTCCTCCATCACCAGGGACAACCCACTCCTGCTTGCTCCAGCTCTGTGGCCATGGCCGACTGAAAGCAGGTATCTGGGGTTTATTTACCTTCTATAATTGAAACTTTGTTGCCTTCAGTGGAGCTCAGAGCCACTGTGGCAGGCGGGAAGCTTGACTTCCTCCATCATTGGAGCAACCAAGCCTCCTGCTTGCTCCAGTTCTGTGGCTGCCGGCCGCCATCTTGGTTGGGTTAATTTGCATATAGTCACTCTGATTGGCTGGTGGGCATGGCTTAAGGTGTAGCAAAGGTATGGTCAATTTGCATCTTTGTCTTTTATTAGTGTAGATAAGAAGCTCTCTTATTGCCCACAGACAGGTAGAGGTTATGAAGTAGAAAATATAGCCTAACTTTATCTCTGGCTCTTTCTGGTTCTGTATCCTTACATTGCTCAGCAAACAGGGTTTACTAAACAAAGAAAGGGTGATGAGTGATTAGATAGATAGATAGATAGATAGATGATAGATCTCAATACTACTACCTTCTATCTAAATCTACTCCGAGCACCAAAAAAAGAAATGCTAAGTTCTCTATTTTCCAAGCAACATTAACAAAAGTCCATTAATACCTGTTGGTCTAAAAATGTAAGCAATTATGTGTCTAGCTTTCAATAATTAGTGAGAAGAGAATAGGAGAAAAAGTACCACTTCCTGAGTGAGTTTTATGAGGAAGAATTCTAGGCATTCATACATTGGTAATTTAATAAGCAATCAGTTCCTTAACATGTATTATCTCTGCCTGTTGATAATTCTTCCCAAACTTTCTTCAAACTGTGCCCATAAACAACTTGTGTTCTAGCTCCTAAAGCTCTGACATAAATATCTCAAATATTTTATTTTTTAAAAAAACGTTTTTTTCTACTTAAGGAAATAGTTAATACATAGATAAGTAGATAGATAGGGCATTAATAAACAGACAAAAATCCAGATGTTAGGTTATGGGTGGTCATAAAAGAACATTATGACCTTAAGCAGAAACATTTTTTAAAGTGTTTTATTTCTGAAAACTATCTTTGAAGTACCTTATTTACTGATAGAATAACTATAGTAAATGCATATATTTTCTGGCTTGTACCCATTAGGACCATATTTTGGACTAGGAATTATGTGTCTTTTTATATATTAAACATATGTGTAATGGATATCATCAGACTTTATAACATAAAGAAATAGCCTATATCAGTGATGGCGAACCTATGACACTCGTGTCAGAGGTGACATGTGAACTCATTTTTTTGGTTGATTTTTCTTTGTTAAATGGCATTTAAATTTATAAAATAAATATCAAAAATATAAGTCTTTGTTTTACTATGGTTGCAAATATCAAAAAATTTCTATATGTGACACGGCACCAGAGTTAAGTTAGGGTTTTTCAAAATGCTGACACACCGAGCTCAAAAGGTTCGCCATCACTGGCCTATATAGTTGTCTAATTCATATCTCACTCTGTATGTTTTTGTCCTTTGGAGTATCAGCAACTTAATGCTTTGTGACATTTCCAGTTCAGGCTGCACATGTCAGTATTCATCATCCCAATGGTTTTAGCTGCCATGAGTCACTATTTGCCCAAGTTGACTGTTACCATGAACCAAACATTATTAAAGAGCTATTGTTCCTATCTAAGAATCTTAAAGTTTGCAAATGTAATATAGTGAGTGTCCATCATGATTTCAAGACATGACCCCCAGGGTTAGGTTTTGTGAGTAACCAAAACATGGGTTGATGAGCTCATACTTTTCTCAATTTTCTAAGCATTTTCATCTAACTTTTGCTTTCTTATCGACTTAAAGAACTTATTTCCATGGCTAAGTTAAAAAAATAGATTTTCAGTCACAGTTGGCATTCAATATCATGTTAGTTTCAGGAGCGCAGCATAGTGGTTAGACATTTATATAATTTATAAAGTCATCCCTTTCATAAATCTAGTGCCCTCCTGGCAAAATTTTAATGAGTATACTTGATAAGATGCTGCCCACTTATTCTAGGCTTTTCTTTCATCAATTATCTCATTTTCTCAATTGCATTTTTTAAAAATATATTTTATTGATTTTTTACAGAGAGGAAGGGAGAGAGATAGAGAGTTAGAAACATCGATGAGAGAGAAACATTGATCAGCTGCCTCCTGCATATCTCCTACTGGGGATGTGCCCACAACCAAGGTACATGCCTTTGATCGGAATCGAACCTGGGACCTTTCAGTCCGCAGGCTGACGCTCTATCCACTGAGCCAAACCGGTTTTGGCACTCAATTGCATTTTTATTTTATTAAATTTGTCGGGGTGACATTGGTTAATAAAATTATATATGTTTCAGGCATACAGTTCTACAATACATCATCTGTATATTGTATTATGTGTTTATCATCCCAAGTCAAGTCTCCTTCCATCACCATTTATCCCCCCTTCACTTTCTTCTATCTCCTTCCCTCAAGCACTGTTGTCTATGAACATGAGCCTTTCTTTTTCTTTTTCTTTGCTTAATCTCTTCATCCTTCTCATCCAGTCCCCAACCATCTCCCTCTGACAGCTTTCAGTCTGTTCTCTGTATCTATGAGTCTATCTCCAATGTGTTAGTTTATTTTACTTACTAAATTTCACATATAAGTGAAGTCATTCGGTACTTGACTTTTTCTGACTGGCTTATTTAACTTAGTATAGTACTGTCCAGGTCCATTCATGCTCAAAATGTAAGATTTCCTTCTTTATTATTAATATTACATTGATTTATATTTTATATGGCTGATTAATATTCCATTCTGTAAATGTACCACAGCTTTTTAATCTACTCATCTACTTTTGGCAACTTGGGTTACGTCCAAATCTTGGCTATTGTAAATAACACTGCAATGAACATAGGGGTGCATATATTCTTTCAAATTACTGTTTCAGGTTTCTTTGGATATATTCCCAGAAGTGGAATTGCTGAGTCATAAGGTAGTTCCATTTGAAACTTTGTGAGGTAACACCATACTGCTTGGCTCAGTGGTTGCACCAATCTGCACTCCCACCAACAGCACAAGACAATTCCCTTTTTTCCACATCCTCACCAACACTTTTTGTTTGTTAATTTATTGATGATAGCCATTCTGACAGGTATGAGGTGATAACTTCATGATTTTCATTTCCATTTCTCTGATGATGAATGATATTGAGCTTTTCATATGTTTATTGGCCATCTGTATGTCCTCTTTGGAGAACTGTCTATTCCGGTCCTTTGCTCACTTCTTAATTGGGTTGATCTTGGTTTTTTTTGGTGTTGAGTTATATAAGTTACTTATAAATTTTTATATTAAATCAATTTTTAACTAGACCTGCCCCTCCATCTATAAACATTGTCAAGCTTCCATATATTAGGAAAAGTAACTCTATTTTTTTTTACCAGCCACCATTATATGTCTTTCTTGAACTATTACACTAGCATCCAACTTGGTCTCTCTGCTTCCAGTCTTCCTCCCTGCAATATAGTCTTAATACAACAATCACAATGATTTTCTAAAACTTTCAATTAGATTATCCATTTTTTACTGTAAATCCTTTAGATAATCTTCCCTGATTTTCTCAAATCCTCCAGTCTTGGCCAGGTGCTCCTACTTTTTGCTTTAATAATTCTAATGTATACTTCTATTATACTATGCCACAATAATTATTTGACTTCTTTATCTCCTCCACTGAAATGCTGGAATTCAATTTAGTGTATATTATCTATTCCTATATCCACAATGTCTAGCAATAATAGGTGCTTAATAAAAATTTCCTCAATAAATGAAAACAATAAAAAACATATACTGAAACCTAGAACTCACATTTTCCCTTTATCTACAACTACTGAATCTGACAGTTATGTGCCCTTTCCCTTTTCTTAGCACTTTCTACTCTAAGCTTATCTTCCTTTCATTTTTAATATCATCATAACAAGTGATAATAAATCAATCTCTAAAGAGAGATATTGTCCTATGGGAAATAGCAACAGCAACATAAATAACTTGTACTTAGAAACAAAAGACCTGGATCAAGTTTTTCAGTATTTGCTCATTATGTTTCTTTGGTCAAGCCACTTACTTTCTTTTTTTCTAAAAATTTTTAAATTTTTTAAAATTATTTTTAGTGCCCTGACCGGTTAGGCTCAGTGGATAGAGCATTGGCCTGTGGATTGAAGGGTCCTGGGTTCGATTCCAGTCAAGGGCATGTACCTTGGTTGAGAGCACATCCCCAGTAGGGAGTGTGCAGGAGGCAGCTGATCGATGTTTCTCTCTCATCGATGTTTCTAACTCTCTATCCCTCTCCCTTCCTCTCTTTAAAAAAAAAACAATAAAGTATGTTTTAAAAAATTATTTTTAGTTTTTTAATCCTCACCCTAGGATATTTTTCCATTGATTTTTAGAGAGTGGAAGAGAGAGAAAAAGACAGAGAGAGACATCAATGTGAGAGAAACACATTGATTGGTTGCCTCCTGCGCGAACCCTGACCAGAGCTAGGTTAATGGTACATGCCCTTGATCAGAATTATACCCAGGACCCTTTAGTCCACAGGCCGATGCTCCATCCACTGAGCCAAACCAATTAGGGCTAGCCACTTACTTTCTCAGTTTCTTCATCTTAAAATTGATTCATGGACTTGTTATAAGAGTCAAAGGATAATATTTGAGAAAATACTTTGTAAGGTATCAACTTCTACATAAATAATAATACATGTAGGAGGTTATAATTTAGGCATCAAACACAATTCCAGCAACATTAATTATTTGAACTTATTTAATATTCACAACAGCTTTATAATATGACATGTTCCCATGTAATAGGGAAATCTGTATACCCCCATTTTATTTTTTTAATATGTTTTTATTGATTTTTAGAGAGAGAGGGAAGAAGAGGGATAGAGATAGAAACAGTGATGAGGAAAACATCAACAGTTGGCTGCCACCTGCATGTACCCATACTGGGGATTGAGCCTGCAACCTGGGCAGTGCCCTGACTGGGAATTAAACCTGCGAGCTCTTGGTTCCTGGGTGATCACTCAACTGCTGAGCCACACCAGCTGGGTTGTATATCCCCACTTTATAGATGAGTACATTGAGACACAGAGATGTAAGATGAGGCACCTACAAAAATAAGTGACAGATCTAGAGGTTGATCCCAGGACATCTGGCTCCAGATTCTGCGTTCTCTATTTCTATTTTATTCCCTGTAATGTGATGGCATCCATCTGTATCCGAGTCTCCTAAAATGTCTTTGAGGTCTCTGGAACTTTCTTGGCTCTGTGGTATTGTTGTTCATGAAAAGCTCTGCCAAACTTTTTGAGCCTTAATATAAAACTAGAGTTCCAGAGCATGAATTCATGCATGGGTGGGGTCCCTCGGCCTGGCTGGCAATTGGGGCCTTTTGGGGCAGTCTCACCCAGTCCTGATCGGGACCAATGGGGGCTGGCTGGCCAGGGAGGGACCATGGGAGGTTGGGCAGCTGAGAGAGACCACAAGAGGGCTCTAGGGAGTGTCTGGGACATCTTGCCCAGTCTCGATCGGCCAGACCCCAGCAGCAAGCTAACTTACCAATTGCAGCATCTACCCTCTGGTGGTCAGTGTGTGTCTTAGTGACTGGTTGAGCTGTCGACCAAATGGTCAACCAATCAGCCGGACACTTAGCATATTAGGCTTTTATATGTATAGACAGGCTTGAAAAGTGAGATGAAATGATGTAAAGAACAGACAATTTTTGTAATGTTCAAGAGAAAGATCCAGAAGCATAATGGCATGACACTGGCTACTAGACTTACGACCACTGAAAAATATTTTGAGGAAGGGAAAGGCAAAATGGATAGTACTAAAAATATAATTTTTTTTTTTTACATTTCTGTATGCTCCAGTCTCTCCTTTCTTCATATCAAGTCTCCCTAGCATTTTCCCTTTGCAGTTCATAGAGACATTGAATTTAAATTAAATGGTGGGGCTGGAACCTGCAAACAGCTTCCCACAGGGGCCAAGTCCACAGGCAACCAGGATTGGCAAGCCCTGAAGGTAATCACTGCACTGAGGAACTAATGTGTAAAGGCCTACCAAGGAAATGCAAGTCAATCAGAGACTCCTCAAAGATATGGAAAGATACTCACAAAACATGGAAAGAGCAGTGTATTCTTTTCTTGATACTCAACCCCGTGAAGAATTCAACAATATTTAGCTCACAGGTATCACTGACAAAGGAGCACAGTACTTATAAAAGGATAAGAGTGAGGAGGCTTTTTAATTGGGCAACTTCTCATGCACCAGAGAAAAATCTTTCACCCAGTGCTTTTTGTGAATGATAGAAAGATATTTAGATATTAATTTTAATTTATAAATTTAATACCTCATAAAGTCAAGGAGAGAGCAGTCAAGGCATTAGAAAGGAGTTTTTTTTATAATCATTTGGATTAACATGGTAATTTCTGCAGTAATTTCAATATAACAAACTAAAGAAAAATAAATTCAATATAGTTTGGCAAATGCAACACAGTGGTTGATAATTTAGATCAATAAATTAAAAGTAACAGTTGTGGGGAGGGGTAAAAGAGAATTAATAATGCATTCCCCTAATGATATGCTATAATTTTCACTAGACAACTTTATTGTTACTTAAAAAAAGAAAAGAAAAGAGTATCTAAAATCTCATGGCCATTATTTTTCAAAGATTGCTTCAAGAAATACAATTAAAACTTTCAACTGGAATTTTTGTACTTGGTCTGTGATGTGGGGATAAATAGAGGTCTTAAAAACTCTAGCGGAAAGGGAAGAGGGAATGCAAAATGTAGAAGGATTATTAGCTCAACGTTAAGTGTGAAACATAATTCAATTTGAAAAATAAAATCTCCTTTATGTCTTAGATTCAATTTCTTAGTATAAAGCAAATAAATGACAAAATTAAATATATTAAAATACAAGTCATTCAGAGCTTCTTAATAGCAACTATTATAAGTATTTTGATGTGTTTATGATATGTTTAATATTAGTTTTAAAATTTGCAGAGAGTAATTAATTACCAATAATTTATTTCATTTTTTTAACCCAAAGCACTTAAGAAAAAATATACATAATATTTTCTCTTTCTTGATATAATCTTTAAAATATATTCTCTTTGCTCTCCTTTACTTCTAGAAAATATATACTCTACTCAATACAAAATAATCCTTCTAACTAAATTTTGTTTTTCAGTAGTTTGTATAAAAAGCAGCTATAGTTTCCTCCCCAATCGTATGGTGAAAAGATGGGTTATGGTCATATACTAGTAAAAGATGGTTAAAAATTCTAAAGCAGACTGTTAAAAATATATTGAAAGGAGTAACAATGAGATAAAATAATGTCAAAATCTTATTATGTAAACAAAATCTTAAATGCATGAGGATAATGAAAATGATTTTAAGAGAAGTAGTTATTAAATGAATTAGTGTTATAGCATCCTAAATAAAAAATAAAGTATACACATTATTATTAACCATTCTTACATCCAGGATCCAAATCAACATCGACAAGTGAACATGATCAGTATCAGTTTGAGTTTTGTCACAGTTAACAAGCCAAATTGATGCAGATCAAAACACCTTTTTCATGTCAGGAATAGAGCTTGGTTGTCAAAAAAGCATAGTGATGAGTGACCGTGGGGAGACATCCCAGCAATAATCAATCGTCAATCAGTCATGGAAAGTGCTTATTCTGCTCTTATATGAGCCTCTTCATTACTCGCTGTGC